>NW_027131927.1:0-4800000 GCF_026122565.2 Emydura macquarii macquarii
AGTGAAACTGAATATTCCTGTCAAGACGCCTGACTGTAACATTGACTCGGCAGCTGATGGCTCAGGCATCTCAGAAGGGATTTAAAATCCCTTTCAATCAGGAAGTCACCCGACACAGCTGTGACCAGCCCTGCACGTGTTCTGAACGGGGCCAGTTCGCCACAGAAACAACTTACTAAGACAAAAGCTTTGCACCGAGTGCACGTGATCAAAGAACCACTGACCAGCAACCTTCTCAGCTGCAGTGTGGAGGGGCCTTGTGAGAACAGAGGAGGAACTCCACCGAGGATTGGATGATACTGGACTTTTGAAAGGAGATCTTTGTAAGTCAACTTAAGAGACAATGCTGCACCAAACAGTGTACAAACACCCCTGCCAGAGAGACCCTAGAAGAAACTAGCTGCAGATTTCCATGAATTCAGAGGACGTCATTCCCTGGTTGTTGTGGACTATTTTTCTAGGTGTATAGAAATAACGTACTTCAAAGACATAACATGTCACAACATTATTGAGAAACCGAAGTGCACTTCTGCTCACTTGGGTATTCCAGAGCAACTAGTCATGGACAATGGACCACAATTCACCGCAGCAGAATGTGTCATTCCAAACAAAATACGATTTTGATCTTATTCTAAGCCACGCACATTACCCCAAGCGAATGAAGAGGCTGAAAGAGCTGTACAGACAGCCAATCAAATCCTATAGCAGGAAGATCCATTCCTGGCTCTTCTGAGTTACAGATCAACACCGATAGCAGGTAGTGGATATAGTCCAGCACGACGCCTGATGGGAAGACAACTCAGAACGACTGGATAAGTACCTATCTCCAAAGGGGCCAGACATGAAGAGAGTAGCCAGACTGAATTAAAAGGCTAAACTGATTTTATTGTAACGTCATTAAGGGCAGGGCTATTGTAAAATGGGACCTTACCGCACGCTAAGTTATCTCCGTGGGATAAGAAGGAACCCATCTCTCACCACCTTCAGCGTTACCCAGAGGAACGGGCTGGGTGTGGTTCCCTGTCTGTGAGAAGGGGTGGGACACTAGTAACTCCAGGGGACTTCCTTCCCTCAATTTAACAGCAAGGACTTACCTATTGGGTTCCCAGAACACCCTGGGATTGGGTTTCAGGCTGCATCCCAATTATCCTCCCTCTTGTGGGACCTCACAGCTGCTCATCCTCACAGTGTGCATCCTTCCAAAAATGGGGGGAATTGGGTTTGAAAATAGGAATTCGAGCAAGAAGCCGTGCTCGTGGGTGAGCTGATAATGAGTTTGGATTTCACTAAGTATGTAATGAGTTAACATAATACGTTCATTCTAGTGAATGAATTCTTCACCAGACGTGGGGTCCCAGGAGCACTGCCCTAAGATCAAGGGAAAAACTTTAAATGCAAAGTGTTTCTGCAGCTTTCTGAGATTCTAGGGGCTCCACAAAACCTGTCCCACCCCCGCACACCCAGCACAATCTGATAGAAAGTTTCAGTCAGATTCTAGGGGATTTACAGAACTGCCCCAAAATAATTCCTAGATTGTTTAGCAAAACATCCAATCTTGAGTTAAAAATTATCAGTACTGGAGAATCCATCATGGCCCTTGGGAAATGCCACATTTCCAGCCTGAATTTGTCTAACTTCAACTTTTAGCTATTGGATCCTGGCTATTCCAGCTATTGTCTACCTTTTTTCTGCTAGATTGAACAGCCCATTATGAAATACTTGTTCCCTGTGTAGATACTTACAGACCATGATCAAGTCACCTCTTAACCTTCCCTTTGTTAAACTAAATAGATTAAGCAGGGTTTTTAATCCTTTAATGATTCTCATGGCTCTTTTCTGAACCCTCTCCAATTCATCAACGTCTTTCCTGACTTGTGGACACCAGAACTGGACACAGGGATTCCCGTATCGGTCGCACCAGTGCCAAATGCAGAGATAAAAAAATCTCTCTACTCCTACTAGAGATTCTCTTGTTTATGCAACCCAGGATCACAGCAGCTCTTTTGGCCACAATGGGAGCTCGTGTTCAAATCTTTTTCAGAGTCGCTGCTTCCCAGGATAGAGTTCACCATATAAGTATGGCTGATGTTCTTTGTCCCTAGGTGTATACATTTGCATGTAGCTTTATTAAAATGCATATTATTTGCTTGCACCCAGTGACCTGTCCCCTTCATTATTTACCATTTCCCCAAGTGTGCCATCTGCAAACTTCCTCAGGGATGGGCCCTTCTTTTAATATCTAGCAATAAATCCATCGTGGCTATATTTGGGCTAAGAAAGTGCATTGCTGGCCTGCTAGAAATGCTGAGAAGGAGCTGAGCTTTGTAATGTTCATTTGTCCTTGCTCTCCGGGCTCCGGCAGTGACTGCCTGATTCTGAGAAGAGCTGTGTCTGCAGACAGCACATGACCTAGCACATGACCTAGCTGACAGCACATGACCTAGCACATGATCTAGTTGAACTAGCCAGCGGGGCAATGGCTGTCTCCAGCTGAGTGCTGTACAGCACCAAGCACAGTGGCAGTGTAGAAAGGCAACGGGCTGGGAGTGAGGAGACCAGACCTCCATTCCCAACAGCTGCTACCTCATCCCCTCTCTGTGCCCCTATTTCCCTTCTCCATCCTCTCCATTTAGACCGAGCTCCTGGGGGCAGAGACTGCCCCCCACCATGCCAGTGCAGAGCCCAGCACAACAGGGCCATGAACTCGGCCAGCGACGCGAGGTGCTGCCGTAACATGAATTCTTGTGTTTGAATAATAAATAGTAAATAGCGTCTCAAATGCTGAACAAACACGGGAAGAGCAGGACAAAAGTTCGGGTCATTTTGGGCAATCATCTGGAATCCTGTCTGCAGCTCTGGTCACCCGTGTGCACAGCAGATGGATTCAGACAGGACCAGATGCAGAGAAGGGCTGCAGGGATGGTCGGGGGATGGAGGCCGGTTGTACAAGACAAGCCTGGAAGAGCTTGGCTGGTTTAGCTGGCACAGCGCAGGCTGAGCGGGGATCTGATTGCTCTGCATGAATCCATTGGAGGAGCCCCGGGGAGGGAGAAGAGCGACTGAAGCCAAAGGAGAGTGTTGGCACAAGAACAAACGGAGAGAAACTGGCCAGCAGTAACGTTAGGCTGGGAATGAGAAGAAGTTTTGGGAACAGCCGCTGGATGGGTGAGGGGAGAACACCCTAACTCGCTTGAAGATAGCGCTTGGTTTGTTTTTTACCAGGATTATATGATGTGTCCTTCCAGCCCTACGGCCCGTGCTCCTAAAGAGACCAGCCAAGGGCAGCTGGGAAACACCTCCAGGATTCAGAGACATGCCAGTTTCTGGTAACACGTAATAAAAGTTGAACTAATTGTATTGTAAAATCTGACACGCAGATAGTTCCATCCTGGTATCACCCTCCCACCACCACTCTAACCACTCCCTTCCCAGAGCCAGGGATAGAACCCAGGAATCCTGGCTCCCAGCCCCGCTCTAACCACTAGACATCACTCTCCTTCCCAGGGTTGCCAACCGTCCATAAATTTACAACAATCAGTAAAAAAATGTGCAATTTTAACACTGTCCGTAAACCCATAAATAAATGAAAATGTCTGTGAAATTGGGTAGAAATAAAACATATTGCATTTTAACACTGATTATCATCATTCAGAACCACTTCTTGTATCATAAAACTACACTGAACATGACTGTATCAATTTCCTGTTTTCTATTATGGCACGTGCCCAAAGAACCCGACTGATCAATTAACTGCAGCTAAAACAATTGCGTAATTCCGAATTCCTGTGTACAGAATATCATGAGCGTAGCGTTTATATTTGTAATAATACCGTAGGTAATTTGTTCGTGAAAATGTTCGTAACGTCAGTACACACTTTTGTGGCATTATTGTATTGTTTCTGGTATTTTTCGTGATGTCAGTAAAAGTTTACTTGTCAGTAAAAAAATAGCAACTTCAGATCTTCATGTCAGCAAAAACTAAAATGCAAGGTTGGCCACCCTGCGCCCTTCCCAAGACAGCAACAGACCCCAGGAGTTCTGGCTCCCGGGACACAGCTGTGCCATGTCTGATGGGCAGGGCTGGAGGCGTGCAGGTTGCCTACAGGGCTATTCAAAGCTGGAGCAAAGGGGAAAAGGCCACTCACCCCAAAGCCAGGCCAGGAGGATGGGGACTCTGGTGTTCCCGACTCCAGCGCAGGCAGCAGAGCTCCTGCCATGGGGACGACCCGCTGGGAGCAGGAGGCTCCTGGGAAACCCCATTTTTGTAGCACAGACTTTGTGGGGCTGCCGCAGGCGATAGTCCTTGTGTGGGGCAGGTTGAGCTCGGTGTGACGTTGGCAGGCTGGGGAGATGTCACAACACCCCAGGAGGCAGGGACTCAAGGGGGCAGGGTGTGTGACAGGCCTCTCACTACTGAGACCCCTCCCTCCATGCCTCCCTGCAGTGACCCAGTGGGTGTGTCCAACTGAGACCACAGAGGAGAAGCGACCCTTGTGCCATGCACAGTGGCTTTATTTATATCACTGGATTGTGACACACAGCGTTCCTGGAACATGCTGAGCAAACAAACCCCTCTTGGGACAGCTGGTTTGGGGACACATGGGGCAGGACGGGCTGTTCCTGGCACTGGTTCACAGGGAGGCAGCAAAACTGATCCATGGAGGCCTGGTGGACACAGGACAGGCGCATGGGTTTGACTGAGGGTGCGAGGATCAGCCCACACTGTTAAAGCGATGCTGAAGGCCATGTGGACGCCCTTTCTTCAGTTGAAGCAGGCCGAGGCCTTGGCCTGGTCTACACCTAAAACGTAGGGCGGCCCAGCTACATCGCTCCGGGGTTTAGCTTATACCCAGGAAACGTTCCCATATCGTCCTCCTGGCAAATCTCAAAAGATGTCGCGTCCTTGCAGACTGGGCGTCCCATGGCTCAGTCCCTGCCTAGCTCCTGAAGGCGCTCTGGGTGGAGGTTTGAGGTGTGCCCCTCCTGGGCGATCTCAGCATAACATAAAAGCATTTGGCGCCTACGTGATCGCCAGCTGCGTAGCAGCTTTGGTTGGTAAACGCGCTTCGTAATTCATTGGTCTCCTGGCCCAAGAGAGTTGCCGAAACTGACCCAAGTGCTGATAGAGGTGTTTGCCGGGCTCAGCTACCAAGGTCCTCACTGCTGATACTGTCTTGCCACTGAACACGGAGCGGCTGACAAAGGTGACGAAGTGAGAACTTCCCCATGTAGACAAGGCCTAATATTAGCTTTACCCCCCAATCTGAAGTGAGCCGGTGCCCATCTGTGCGTAGCCCTGGCGCGCTGCTGCCAGGACATGTGGTGTTCGGAGGTATTCGCGCTCACACCCCACCGAGCCCACCCCAAAGTCTGGTGCAGACAGCGCTCTGACAACTCACCCTGTGCCACATGTGCTTTGCCCCGGGCTTGGCCGTGCCCTGCTCACACACGGTTCAAGGGGCTACGCTCGGCCTGCACGAGGGTTTACAGCTGGGCTAGTTAACATCTCAGCTGGCCAGTCTCCAACCACGGTTAATGGCCTAGTGTGGACAGGGCCAAAGAGGAGCACCCAGTGGTGACTCTCCCGCTGGCAGCAGGGAGATATGGGGCCTTGGCTCGCCCTAGGGTGGGTGTTTCATATGTTTATCCCCCCTCTGGGAGCAGGGTGAGTCAGGGAGGGGGGGACCAGTGCAGACGACACAGAGCGAGTTGGTGGGGAATGGGCAGCCCAGTGGCGGGGGGGTCTAGGAGGCTGGTAAAAGATCAGGCACCCTGGGGCCGGGGGGAGCCATGTGAACCCCTCACCCTCCTCCCTTGAACTGTCACAGTGCAGGGACAGGCCCCTGGGCAGCGCCATGGCAACCAGGGCTCAGGGCACTCCCAGTGCTGGGTGCACGAGGGCCGGGCTGGGCCCCCGTAAGGATGTGCCCTGCCTTTGGTTAGCGCCCTGGGGCGCCCTCTGGAGACAGTGTACTGGGTGCCCCCTTCCCCCCCCAAGTAACGAGTGCCTAATTGCAAAAGTCTGCAGCAGAGCTGAGGGGTGATGGCCAGGCGGTGAGGGTGGTTAGGGTCGGGGGCTCCTCTGTGGTGGGACTGAACAGCTGGGGCCAGTTACTGTGGGAAGCAGATGGGCGCAGGGGACGGGACAGGGGGACCCAGAGCATTGACTGGGACAGAGATGGGAGATGGGTCACTCCTCATGGGGCAGGAACCAGGGGGACGAGCAATGAGACAGAGAATAGGAAACCCACACTGACCCCATAGAGTGAACCCCAGAGGTATTAAAACATCTTCAATACGGTTTAGCTTACTTCAGTCAGGTTTATCCAGGATATTGTCCTTTGTCACAAACCCATCCAATCATTATTTTGTTCACCAATTCGGCCTAATTTCTGACACGCCAGCTTCAGTCCATTGATTTCCGGTCCCTATCCACTCCTTATTTATCAGTTCCGACCCGAACACAGACCTTTGCTAGCATCAGTAGCTCTTTTTGTTTGAACTAATCCAGTCTTTGTCGCCTTTTCCTACCCCTTCGACCACCTTTCATTGGTGCAGGGCATTGTACCATTTTAGGAACATTCACCTACTTCCCACAGTCAAACGCTCACTTAGGAGCTAAACCCAATGTGACAGATAAGGCAATTCCCTGCAATATCTGTAGGAACATCAGAATGGCCAGACTGGGTCAGACCAATGGGCCAGCTAGCCCAGAGTCCTGTTTTCTGGCAGTGGCCAATGCCAGGTGCTGCAGAGCGAATGAACAGAACAGGGCAATGTATCGGGTGATCCATCCCCTGTCATCCAGTCCCAGTTCCTGGCAGACAGAGGTTTAGGGACACCCAGAGCACGGGGCTGCATCCTGAACTGTTTTGGCCAATAGCCATGGATGGGCACCCCAGTGAGCCCTGTGCAGAGCAGGGAGTAGTACCAGCGGTCGGTGGGAAACAGGCGTGGTCGCTGCCAGCGGTCGGGGACTCAGTGAGGCCCGAAGGTGGTAGGAGACAGCAGCAGAGGGGGCCTGGTCAAGCCTGTGTCGGACAGGAGCGGCATAGGGGGTGGAGCCACACCCCAGAGGTGGACATTGCAACTACAGCGGTCAGTACAGGGGGAAGAAGGAAGGGCGAGGCGAAGGACACTCCCTGTATTCTGGGATGGGTTTGGCTCATTGAGTTCATGAACTCTGTTTGCACCATTTCCCAAACCAGTGCGGTGTTATCTCTCTTTTGCTATTAAAAGGTTTCTTTCTACACTCAGACTCTGTGCTTGCGAGAGGGGAAGTATTGCTCTTTGGGGGGCGCCCAGGGAAGAGTGTGTAATTTCCCAGGTGACTGGGTGGGGGCTCGAGCCAGTTTGGTGTTATATCATTGAGAGGGACCCCTCGATATAGAACCCGGCCCTTGCTGCTGCCGACTCGGTCTGGCAGAAGGGTTACAACTAGATTCCCACCCTCTGGAAAATCACTCTCTGACCCAAAGTGCCAGCGCAGGAGGAAGTGAAAACAGCTGTGGAGACTCTTGCCGGAAGGAGAAGGGGAAACAGGTCCTGGCTCCCTGCCCTCACACTGGGGTCACTAGCTAGCAGTGGCAAGGGCTCTTCTCCTCTTCTCTTGTTGGCTGGTCTCATTGGTCACTCTGCCCTGCTCCTCCTTCCCAGGCGATGGCCCACGTTCCTGCCAGTGATCTGGTACCTTGGCCCGGGGGATTGGAGAACTGTCCCAGAGCTCCAGGATCGGTGCTACACCCCCAGCTTTGGAACAATCCCTTGGAGAAACTCTTTGGCATGCCAGGCCCCAAAGGGTTCCTTGCCCAGCAGTCTGGGAAGGCAGCAGTCCCAGAGGATGATCTCTGAGGGCAGCTCCAGCCGGCCCGTCTCCCGCTGCAGGCTGGGCCCAGATACCCCAGAGGACGTCAGCTGCTCCGCTAGCCGGGGCGTCTCCTTGCGGGGCTCGTCGGAGGGCTCTGGCTCAGCTGCTCGCCAGCTCCGCCCGGTGCACGTGGTCTGCCACGTGGGGACAGGGTAACACGCCCGGGCTCGGGGACCTCTCCCCCAGAGCCTCCCTCCCCAAGGACACCGGGGCCATCCACCAGACTGGATTAGGAAAGGGATTCTGACCATCAGCCAGTTTCCGGAAAATGACACTTTCCTCCCTTTTCCAACATGAAAAGAAACGCCCACAGCAAGGGCCTGATGCCGGGAAGTGCTGAGCCCCCGCCTCAGGAGAACCACCCGCTGGGGGAGTCAGTGCAAGCACCCCAGCACCAGCCCCTTGGGAAAACGCAGGGACCTGTTCTGCCCTCTGGGTGGGATCAGCCTTGTACGGTGCAGCCAGCGCCAAGCATCCCGTGGGGCTAGCCCCAGCCCCCACCATGGGGCTGGTCTCAAGCACCCCCTCCCCCCCCTCACGTGGCCAGCCCCAGACACCCCCTAGGACCAGCATCGGGCATCACTTGAATCCCTCACAGAGACAGAGTCAGGGTCATTCATTTTTTCAAAGCTGGTCTCATGTTCCTGAAAATGGAGGATAAGACAAAGCGACGCAGGACTCGTGGGCCAGCTGCCCGGCGGGTGGGTGACACTGGGGGGCGCTGGTGCTGCAGGGAGCGGGGCTCAGTAGGGGGCACTTTCCCCATAGCAGTCAGTGCTGGCCCCGACGCCCCAATGGATCGCTGCGCTGTAGGGAGCGGGGCGGGAGGGCTCACCTCCACGGCAGTGCCCCCCCATCAGTGCCCAGCCAGGAGTCGAGCAGCCCTTTCACACTCAACCCCCCCAGCCCAGTTCACCCTGCCTGCTCCACACCCAGCCCCGCCGACTCCTGGCCACTGCGAGGAAGGGTCCCGGGATGCAGCGCGTGGCTGGGCCCCGGCTCCCCCCAGAGCCGCAGCCCTGCCAGAGAGGGCCCTCTCTGGGGCAGAGCCACACGCCAGTGGAGCTATGGAGAGAAAACAGCTGCCGTCTGCGGGGTTGGCTCAGCCCCCCAGACATGGACAGACAGACAGAGGGACGCAGGGACGCGACTGCCGGGGGCCGGTTGGTTCAGTCATTGCAGCAGGAAGCGACCCCAGCCATTTCTGCCTTGGGTGGAGCAGAAGCGCCCGGCTCTGAGGCCGCTGAGGGGCCTGGTGCCAGGGCCGTGGGAGAGCGCCGATGGGGGAGAGGCTGCAGGCCGGGTGAACCTGGGAGTGGGTCACACCCTACCAGCTCTCCCCAGCTCCCCGGGGCAGCAGAGCAGGGGCACCCCCCGCTCCCAGATGGGCCGAGCAGCGTTCAGCAGCTCCGGACGCCTCCACCCCACTCCCAGGGCTCTGGGGCTGCAAGCTCCAGCATGGCCCCTGCTCCCAGCCAGCGCCTTCTCCGCCTCCTGGCACCTGCCACCGCGCCCGCGAGTCCTGGGGCCCCTCAGCCGACTGGGAATGGGGCGTCCCCTCCACGCCCTGGGGGGAGAAAACGGGAGCTGGCTCAGCCACAACACAGCAGCACCCATCCCTACTGCCCCTGATCCGGGGCACCCAGGCCCGCCACCCCTGATCCTACAGCCCCAGCACCCACCCTGGGGCACCCAGCACCCAGCCCTGCCCTTCCAGATCCCCCTGCCCCAACACCCGCCCTGGGGCACCCAACAACCAGACCCACCACCCCGATCCCACTGCCCCAGCCTGTGTCCCCCTCGCCTCACCCAGATCACAGCAAGGCTCTGTCTGGTTGGTGTCTGGCCCCAGCCATCCTCTGGAGGCCAGAACACACCCAGCAATGTGGGGGGGGGGAGAGGCGTCTCCCTGAACCCTCCCCCCCGCCCCCGCAGGTGCTGAGCTGGGGCAGAAGGCCACGTTCCCAGGCTGCAGGTGCCACTGGGATCGACCTGCTCCTGTAACCCCCTCCCCACAGAGCCTGTGCTCCAGTAGCAGGGAGTTTCACAGGACACAACCAATCCACTCCAGCTCCCCCTGCTGGCCGCCTGTCCCCCACAGCCATGGCTGTGCCAGCTGCCCCCCCCTTCTCCCCCCAAACACCCCCTTTATCCTAGCGCCAGGCCCCACTCACCAGACTCCTTGGCTGGGCGGGGTGGCAGCGCCAGCTCACCTCAGCGTCGCGTAGGTCACCGCATCGTCATTCTTGGGGGGCAGTGTCTGGAAGAGAGGCAGGCGGGGGTCAGTTCAGACTGCTCTGCCCCTGTGGCCCATGGCTCAGCCCCACAGCGGCGGGGTCCCCCTCCAGGTGCTCAGCCCCACAGCAATGGGGTCCCACACACACACCCCTGGGGCTGCTGGGACAAGGTCAGCTCCAGCTGCAGTGGAACAAACCGGTGGCCCCTAGCCTCATTCTACCCGTCCCCAGGCAGAGGTCACCCAGCCCAGAGCCCCACAGCTGGAGCCGGGGCGGGGGCAGCGCTTACCTTGGGTCTGTACAGCGGGCCGACGGCAGCATCTGGGGGGGGGGAGGGGGAAGGTGAGATAGAAACACATGATTGGGTAGGTCCCACAGTTTCCCACCCCAGACACCCCCCATCCCTCAGTGTGGGGAACCCTGAGACTCCCCCTACCCTACAGCCCCAATGTGGAGATCCCGGAGACCACCCCCCACGCCTCCATCTTCAGGGCGGGGAGCCCGATGACCCCCCCCACTCCTCCTTCCCCAGTGCGGGGAGCCCGATAACCCCCCAGGCCTCCATCCCCAGGGCGGGGAGCCCAATGACCCCCCCAGGCCTCCATCCCCAGGGCGGGGAGCCCCCAGACACTCCCACCGCTTGCTCCACACTGGGGTCCTTCCCCCAGCAGCTCCCCTAGCCCTTTCCCTTGCAGCATCAAACCCTGGCTCCGCACATGGCCCCGGGGCCCCTCTCATCCCACCCCGTCAGCCTGTGGACATGCACAGCAGGGACCCCCGAGACGGGGCAGGGGGCAGATGGTCGCTGTGGGGGAAGCGGGGCCCGTCTCCGTCAGGCAGGGAGGGTGAGATCTGCCAGACGGGAAGGACCCGGCTCTGGGTGCCCAGCCCCCCGACACCGGGCTGGGGGAGCCCGACAAATCCTCACAGTGCAGCTGCTCCTCGATGTGCCCATCACCACCACGGCCAACGCCACCGCTGCTGGGGCCCGGCTCCCTGCAGAGGATGAGCACGGCTGGGGTCAGCAAGTGCCGGCCCCTGACGCCCCTCCCGACACCCTCCGTCGACCTGCCCACCCCAGGGTGCTGCCGGCAGACCCCACGTGCCGGCTCAATGGGCCGAGGGCAGACCGCAGCCGGGGGACGAGGGAGCCCCGCACCTCCCGGGCTGGCTACAGACGGGACCCGCACCCTGGCAGCGCCGTCCCCGCTTGGCTGTCGTGGGGAACGGTCTCATCACGGGCAGTTTGGCCCTGACGCAGAAACACCCTCCCTCCCAGCCCCCGATGCTGCCTGCGAGGGAAGCCCCAGGGCCCGGTCCCAGGGCAATGCCCTACGAGCGCCCACCTACCTGGTTCTTCGCCAGGACGATGACACTGGAAAGCAGAGGGAGAATGTCACTTCGACCCACATCCCGCCGCGTCCCTTCCCCCGCCGAGCTGTGGCTGTGCTCGAACCCGTGATCAGCTCCCAGCCCGCCCCGCTCCCGCCCTGTGGAGCCGTCTAGGGGATGGCTGGCACCCAGAGCCGGAGGGCTCCACGGCCCGTATGTGCCACCCTCGCCCGTCTGTCTGTCTGTCCCGAGCATCCCCGTTGTTCCTGGACACCGTGAGTCACGCCGTGGCTCCAGAGGGCGGGCTCAGCGCGCCACCCAGAGCCACACGGCGGTACTGAGCGCCCGTCTGTGCCCCCGGGACCCCACCAGTGCCACTTACCCCTGTATAGCAGCCCCACTAGGCCCAGGAGCAGGGTGCAGGCCACCGAGATGCCCAGGATGAGGTACAGGTTCCTGGCTGGAAGAGAGCGCACAGGAGACAGGCCATGAGTGCCCGAGCTGGGACCGGCCCGTGGCCAGCACCATGCACAGAGCCTGATACAGGGGCCGGCTTGGCTGCTAGCACAGGGGCTCGCAGCCCTCAGGGGGTTGGCCTGAGCTGTCCCCAGGCCGCTAGCCCGCCTCAGCTGGGCTCACCACTAGAGGGCAACACCAGCACATACAATGGGATGAGGGAAGTGGGGCCAAGCAGTTAGCACAGGAGGGCTGGGAGCCAGGACTCCTGGGTTCTATCCCTGACTCTGGGAAGGGAGTGGTGTCTAGTGGTTAGAGCGGGGGGGGGGGGCTAGGAGCCAGGACTCCTGGGTTCTATCGCTGGCTCTGGGAAGGGAGTAGGGTCTAGTGGTTGGGGAGGGTTGGGAGGTAGAACTCCTCGGTTCAATCACTGGCTCCAGCAGGAGTGAGGTGTCGAGAGGGCAGGCTGGGAGCCAGGACTCCTGGGTTCTGTTCTTGACTCTGGGAGGGGAGTGATGTCTAGTGGTTAGAGCGGGGGAAGGGGGCTGGGAGACAGGACTCCTAGGTTCTGTCCCTAGCTCTGACATTGGCTGTGTTACTGAATGCCTTTGCACCTCAGTTTCCTCCCTAAACATGGGCCATCGGCTGGGAATTAAGTAACCCCCCTTCCCCCTGTGGGCCAGCGGCAGACTCTCAGTGAGCGTGAGGGGCTTTGGGGGCTGAGAACCTCACCAGTGCTCGGCGAGGCGTGGGTTCCTGGGCTGGCAGGGTCATTTCTGTCCTGGACACGTCCAGCACCTAGGAACATTCGCAGTAAAGTAAGGAGGGCCCCAGAGGGGCCAGGGCCGTGACGCCGGCACATGCCCCCAGCTCCCACCACTGGGGATGGAGCCAGACCCCACCAGAGGGAGTGAAGGGAATCCCCCAACATCCGGTCCCTTGGCAGCCAGGCAGGGACCTTGGCAAACACACGGACCAGCATGGAACCTTGCCACGGGGGAGCACGGCTGCCCGAATACCAGCCCAAGCCCCTCCCCTAATGCCAGGTCCCCCACCCTGTGCCCAGGCCATTGGCAGCACCAGCTCTGGGCAGAGTTTGGGAAAGGCCCAGCTTGCTTAGAGGCTCCTGTAGCTCAGTGCTGCTCTCAGGATGGGTGCTGAGCGCTGTGGGGCATGGGGAGCAGCGGGGTTCCTGATCCTCACTGGGTCCCCCAGGTTCATCAGGCCCTTGTGTCCCGATATCCAATTCCTCCTGGGTCCTGCAGGTTTGACCCTCTGTCTGCCCACGGCCCTCCCTGCCCCTCAGCTCCGTCCCTGCTCACCAATGGGCCCCAGCCTGGGAGCTCACAGTGACCCCCAGGGCCGTGTTGAAAGCCAGGCTGGGTAAGCAGGGCCCAGGCTGCCCCCAGAGGAGCCGCCTCTGCCCCCACCGGCACAGAACGAGCCAATTGCCTCCGAGGGAAGATGGCATCAGCCGCCCTCCAGGTCTGTGGCAGCAGCTGATCCTGGTTTGTGGGCACCTGGCTTCATACCAGCCTGCGCCTTCCTCCCCCGTCCTCTCCTGCCCCCGCCCCACAGCGGCTCAGGCCCCACCACACACAGCTCAGCTTTTCTGCCCATCCAGCAGCACGTGCATGTCCGCCCTGAGCGTGTGGCCTGAGCCTGTCCCAGTGAATGCTGGTAGAACGGGGGCAGCTCAGATCCCAGATGCAAGGGGGACACACCTGCACACAGAGCGGCCCCTGCAGCACCTGGGCAGTGACCCTGGGCTGGCAGGAGGAAGGGCCAGGCAGAGAGCCCCAGGCCAGCCTAGGCTGATGTCAGGGACAATGCACCGTGCCTGAATCGTGCCCGAGCTGGTACCGGGACTGAAAGGAAAGGGGGTGCTTCTCTGCCAATCAGGGCTTCTGGTCCCAGAGCCTCCTAGAGCCGCCCCTCTAGAGCCACCCCGCCAGGGACGAGCTGTGCCCAGCTGTGCATGTGGCTGTGCCGGATCCAGGCTCAGCCCCCTGTGCTGGCCAAGAGGGCGGCCGTCGCATCGGGCGGGCCTGGGGGTGCAGGATCCGTGGGGCTCAGCAGCAGCTGGCCCAGAGCCCAGGCGGTCACTGCTCAGCTGGCACCACAGGGCACTCTGGGGAGCCGGGGGCCGGAGCCAGCTCCCCTAGACACGGCGGTGGGGGGTGGCAGAGAGACCCTGCCCCACAGGAGGGACAGAATGCAGGATCCTGCCCAGACACCCCAGCTGCTCCGGAGCCGTCTTAGCGTGGAACGGCAACTGGTTCCTGTCCCAGCAAGGGGTCAGGGCTGTCTCTGCCCAGCTGTCTGGGTGGGCCAGAGGGGGGGGTTCAGGGCCTCACCTGTCAGGTTCAGGATCCTGGGGGTGCTCAGGTTGGAATTAACCACCTCGTTGTTGTCAGCCTTGTGCTGGTACCGGCAGGAGAAATACCCGGCATCCCCCAGGCCGGAGAGGAAATAGGTGAAGTCGTAGGAGAATTTGCCAACGGTGAACTGTTGGCTCGCAGCTTCCTGCCCGTCCTTGCAGAAGATCACGCGGGTTGCCTCAGTCACATTATGGACCTGGCACCTCGCACGAACCGTGTCCCCAATGTGCGCCAGGGACACATTCAGAGCGAGCTCGGGGGCCGGCAGCGACCCTGGGGGGAGAAGCGGGAGTGAGATCCCAGCCCGGGGAGCTGCAGAGAAACCGGAGTCAGCCTGGTATCAAGGGTGTGTCTGCAGCGCTGTCACAGGGGGCGACGGCAGCTGATGTAGACGGACCCTGCCCAGGTGGCTCCTGTACCGCAGAGAGCGCGTCCAGGCGGGAGAGTCTGGGGAGCTCTTACTGGGGACCCGAGCTCGCTGGAGCAGAGCTGGAGCAGGTGTGTCTACATGAGCCGTAATCACCGCCCACCATTGCAGCATAGGCAGACCCAGAGCAGGCTGTCAGGAAGGGAGCAGAGCCTCAGGCGGAGGGGCATAAACCACGTGGGGGGCAGGTAGGGAGATGCAGAATGTGGGGGAGGGGCAGAGACCACATGGGGAGGCGGGGGGGCGACCCTGTATCTGGAGGGAGGGGAGAATCTCAGCCTCCATGTCACAAGACCAGGCAGGGTCTGGCTAATTTTGAAGCCACTCACAGGATCTCCTGCCTTTGAATGTGTGGGGCTGGTGACGTGGCGTGTGCTGAGGGACAGCTAGTAGATCCCCTGGGGCAGGGGTGGGATGGGGTTGGATGGGGGACCCCCACACAGCATGGGGCCCAGGGGATTTCCCAGCAGGGCAGAAGGTCTGAGCCGGGCACAGATTCCCAGATGGGCTGGGGGGATGGTTCTCCGGATCACTGGGGAGGTATACGGGGGTCCCCCTCTGCCTGGCCTGGCAGGGTCCACCCCAAGTCTGGCTACGTTTGGGGTTCCCTTGCAGCCCCAGCTCCCGGAGCTCTGTGATCTGGGGCGTCCCTGCTTTTGGTTTAAAAAAAAAATGGCAGGTCCCAGCCCTGAGGTTTGGGCAGAGAAGCTGGAAATGGGGCCGCAGGAGGCTCCGGAATCGAGAGGAATCCCACCCTGGTTCTCACTGGCATCTGGGGCCCTGCCTCGGCCGTGGGGCCTCAGGGCTGGGGGTTGCTGCAGCCCTAGCACTTGGCGCCCTGCCGAGACAGATTGCCCTTTCCGGGCAGCTGCCAGGGGCACTCACCGTTCGGCTGGCAGGATTCCTGGCTGGCGACCCACAGAGCCGGGGCTGGAAGAGAAAGCAGATGGCAGTGACGGCGACAGGGCAGAGGGAGGCAGTGACAGCTACCACGCAGCCAGCGGGACTCATCCCAGAATGGGCTGCATGTATCTGTGTGCCGGGCGAAGGGGCCCTGTATAAACAGCCCCGGGCCCCACCCCAGAGGCAGTCGCTTCTTGATACCAGTTGAGGGGTCCCTGTATAACCATCCCCCACACCCGACCCCAGAGATGGCCTCCTCTCAGCACTGGGCGAGGTGTCTCTGTATAAACAGTCTCCACCCCAAAGGGCTGCAGGATCAGGCCCAGAATCGTGGTAGTTAATTGGAGCCGCTTGTCAAGTGGGGATCGTTGCTGAGTCCCGGTGCGATTCCCCCAGAGCCAGGCCTGTGCTCTGCACAGTTCTGCTAGGCCCAGCTGCCATGGGCCATATTCTCCCCATCCACCCAGCAGCCCTGAGCTCCCCACCCAGCCCTGGGGACCTCAGGTCACTCTGTCTGGGTTTCTAGCTGCACGGAGGCTGGTTTTAGCTGCTTGAGTTTTTAGCAGGTTTCTTGGGGAGGTAACCACAACTCTGTAGCTGCTTCCTCGTTGGGTGCTTCGCGTCCCTGCAGCACAACTAGGTATTTATACACGCGATGCAGCCACGGGCGTCTGCACCGTCTCGGTTCCTCACACCTTCCCAAACGTAGTGTCAAGGTTTTCACCACACACTGTGCAAAAGCCAAGGAGGGGGGGAGCGGTGCATCCAGAGACTGCACGCATCTCCAGCGACCACGGCTTCAGCAGCCAGTAATCCCTCGCTCGCTCTCTAGCTGAGAGACAAGGGGGGTGAGGGCGTAGCTTTTATTGCACCCACTTCCGCTGGGGAGCGAGACAAGCGATGGAGCTTACGCCAAGCTCTTCTTCAGGGCCGGGAAACTGATGCAGGGTCCCAGCTAAATGCAACAGCCGGTATCGCAGAAGGAGTGAACACAGATTGTAGGGGACCATTCGAGGCGAAGTGGCCTGTTAACACCCCTCGAGTCATAGGACTAAAGGGGAGAGGATTGCTGATCGTTGGAATACGCCGTAAATCCAGTGTCTTTATTAAGACCATGATTTCTGCTGTCTGGCAAAGCTGGCTTCATAACTTCTTGTCCTATAAGTGGAGGGGTGTTAACGGGCCCAGTAACCTAGCATGGTCCCTTACAGTCTGTGTGAACTCTGTGTGTTAAACAATCTGCCCCACCCTGTCTTTAGCTGTGACGCTGGGAGTACCTTTCCCAGCCCTGAAGACGATCTGGGTCCGCTCGAAAGCTGGTCTCTCTCACCAGCAGACGTGGGTCCAATGAAAGATACAAACTCACCCACCTTGTCTCTCGGGTAGATAGAGAGAGAGTGAAACAATCGCTGTGTGCTGAAGCCGTGGGCACTGGAGACGCGTGCAGACTCCAGCCGCGCCATTCACCCCTCCATGGCTCTTACACACCTCTGTGTAAGCACGAAAGCTTCTCTCTCGCTAACAGAAGTGAGTTCAATAAAAGACATAACCTCACCCACCTTGTCTCACTAATATCCTGGGCCCAACATGGCTACAACCACACTGCAAATATCTATCTATCTATCCCATACACTCCCCCCTTTGCTTTCTCTCTCTACCCGGGCAGAGGAGGCCACAGTCATGCCGTATGGATCTTTCCCATCACTCCAACTCGGCCAGGTTCTTCCACACACACACAACTAGAGCACGCACACACGCAGGGCCACGTGCGGGGACTCACATTTGCTCACACGCACACTGAGGGACTTGCACACACACTCATAGGCAGGACACACAAACTCCTGCGCACACAGACCCACAAGGACATGCACACACGTACACAAACACACTCGGGGGGGACACACAGACACGCCCCCCCGCCCCGGAAGAAGGGCACGCTTCCTGCACACTCACCGAGCAGACACAGCCAGAGCCAGCGTCCGAGCGCCATCGGGGAGCCGTGTGGCAGGGCGACCCTGCGCGGTGTCTGCGGCAGAAGTGAAGCTGCAGTGTCTGTGCGTGGCTGGAACCTCTTCTCCTTTCCACGCCCTGGGGTGGGAGCATCAGGTCCTGTCCTCCCACCGCGCTCTGACGTGACAGCCAGGGCAATAGCGGAGGGTGTGAAAACCTCAGCTGGATGTGGCGGAGGGGTCCCTCCTGTGCTGTGCTCCTGCCCCACCTGCTTTGCTGCTTCCGAAACAGGCCGGGCTGTGAGGCTGGGAGCCGCCAGAGCCTGAGAGACCAGGGGGACCCACTGGCTGGGGTCTCCCAGAGCAGGGCTGAGAGGGCGAGCACACAGCTGGGCTGGATCAGCAGCAGGTACCCAGCAGGCCCCAGGTCCCCTCAGCCCAGGGAGGAGCTGAGGAGCAACCAACGGGTGTGCAAGGACACAAGATCTGAGGCAGACACTGCTACCCAGGCCCTAGCCAGGTATGAACCCGCTGGTTTCTGAAACCACTGCGCTAACCCCTGCGCTACAGAGCTCAGGGAGGAGGGGAACCATTACTGGACCCAGGGCCCAGCTCAGGGGTCTTCCCTGCAAAGAGCACAGGGACGAGCAGGGAGGGGTCAGAGAAGAGCTGCAGGAAGGATTTGGGGACTGGAAACCTGCTGGACAGGGAGAGGCTGAAGAAGCCCAGTGGATTCAGTGTCTCCGTCCAGGAGAGGGTCAGAGGAGCCATGATCCTGGCCTCTGGGTACTGCCCAGGGAGACGATTTCAGAGAGCAGGGGGCTCCCTACTGTCCCCAGCATAGGCAGAGCCAGACCCACTGGCTGCAGCTGATGTTAGACGGACGCCGGCTGGGAATAAGGTTCAGATGTTTACTGGGGAGGGGACATAACTGGTGGAACAGCTGCCCTAGGGGTGGGGAGATTCTCCTTCCCGGGGAGCCTGCACAGCACCATGGACGTCTCTGGTCTAGCTAGGCCAGGAGAGATGGGCTGAGGCAGGCAGCGCTGAGGGGGGGGGGGTTCTCGGGCCAGGGTGCTGCAGGGGGTCAGACTGGACAGGCCCAATGATCCCCCCTGGCCTCGGTATCTATGACTCTGAGCTCCTCCGGGCCGCGGTGCAGCCAGAGACTGGAGCCAGCCAGGCCCCTGCAAAGGCAGATCAAAGGTCACTGAAAATTGGGGGGGCAAACAACCCCTGTGCTTCAGCCCAGAGGCAGCTGCATCACTGCACCGGAGTTGCAATCCCTGTAGAAGCAGCTGAGTGTGGACGGTCCCCTCTGGCCTGGGGGGTGGGGAGCCCTTGGTGTGACCCTTGTAAGGCCACCTACTCCTATGACCCCAGCAAAGGGAGGGGAAGCTGCCCCCGCACCTCACCTGGAAGATTCTCCCTCCATAGGAAGTCAGGCAGCCAACATCCCCCCTGCTCCACTCCCTGCAAAGCCCCCCATGGACTGAGCCAGTGACCCTGGAGCCTCCAGACCCCAGCCAGTGCCCCCCATTGTCTGAGATGCCCCCCACCCTAGCTACAGCCCCCTCCGTGCACACGCAGCCTAAGCCAGTGAACCCCAGAGCACCCAGTCCCCCACAGAATGTGGTCGCCCGCACCACTGAGCCCCTCCCAGCCCAGGTCGACAGGGTCCTGCGTCACTTTGGTGCTGGGACGTGCCCTGCGTCCACCCACCTGCTTTTGAGTCCGATCCACTCAGCATGGCACTGCTGCCTGCCAAATAAAGATCCCTGAGGGATGAAAACTGGATTCGAACTCAGCCCTTGGAACGCTGAATGGAAAGAGGCTTCGGGAGGAATCCCTACAGCAAGATCCCGTGAATCCAGGCTGGGAAACTCTCGGCCATGGCTGGTGTACGCCCACCCTGGATAGGGTCAGACAGGGAAGCAGGACTCCAGCCCCTGATCTGGTTCAGGGAGAGGATGAGGGGGAGGGTGTGGTCACTTCCTGTAGTGCCCAGCTGCATGCTGTATAAATGATGGGGCATGATGACCTTGGCACAATCTGCACCCTGAGCACGAGAGACGGACCCACAGCAAAAACAGGATCCACACACCCTGCACGGAGCCCATGCAGATGGCTCCGAGCTCCCCTGTCCCAGAGACACTCCTGTCCCCCCACATGCAGCACCATGCATACAGACACACTCACATAGCCACACTCACGGGCATGGGGTGCATTGAAAACTGCATTAAAATTGTGGCTGTCACTGTATATTTGAGGGTTTTTTCCCGGTCCTTCTTGCAGGCAGGGGGCTCTGCAGGGAAGTGTGGATCTGGCCCTGGCACACCCAGTCTGCAGAGAGCAGCCTCGACAAGGTGGGGTGACCTGGTGCCTCTCTGCCTAGGGAGCAGCCTGCTTTGTCGCCCTCTGTTCCTCTGTCCTGGACTCTAAGAAAGAAAGTCGTGTTACACTGCCACCTTCCAGCCAGAGTAGTTATGTTTGATCTAACGCCTCTGCATGAGCCGTGACCATAACAGTAGACATGGCTCACACACTCAGCGTTACACACACAAAGCCAGAGGAAATGCTGGGGTCGGGGGAGGTTGTTGCACTTAAGCATTCATCACTTAAAAGCTACAGCCCAGATCTGCAAACTTAGCTTCACTCTGAGACAGATGTTTGTGTGTGAGTGAGACCAAGGCTGGCCATAAGCATCCCTCTGCTCCCCTGCCCCGCCCCCACCTACGGTCACCCCACAGAGTGGCCCTCAGGGATGCGGGGCTCTGAGCGTGGCAGGTTCTGCTGTACTGTGCCTGAGGTCCCCGGGTCAGTGCTGGCTGCTGCTAACCCCGCTGGGGTGCTGGGTTACAGAGGGGGAAATGTGTCGGTTTGCACGTTGTGAGGAAGTGGAGATGCTCTGTGTGTGCGCTGAGTTCCCCCCATATGTTACTCAGGTATTTTGGTGACGGCACCTGATGTGTGATCATTGCAGACCCGTAGAGGGCGGATGGGCCTTTCCCAGCCCCACGTGCGGACAATGGGCAAACCCCCCCTCTGCCCTCCTGGGTCAATCCAGCTACCACAGCTTGTAACGTTTTGCCCGGGAAAGAGACAAAGGACTGGGCAGGGACCGGAGGAGCAGGGGGGCTGTCTGGCTGTCTGTCCGGTGTCTGGGAGGAAGAGCAATTGTCTGTGAGAGGTCGAGGGGAGTGGGGCTGAGAGCAGGGCTCCGAGACCCCCCAGTCGGTCGCTGCTGTCACTACGAGTCAATCTGCTAACAAAGTTCTTCTCCGCTGTGATCCTGAGAACGTATAAACCCTTTTGACTTCCTCACCGGCTGTGAATCGCTGCTGACTGCAAGTCAGGGGTGCCTGGCCCTTCGGGCGTGGGAGAGCGCTCCAGGGAGGTTTCGCAGGGGGGCTGAACGCTGCGAGGCCAGATTCAGGAGGCGGCTGTACTGGCGTGTGGGACCCAGAGGTGGCAGACTCCGATGCACCAGAGTCCTGCCTGGCTGTGCCCTGAGTGGCTCCAGAGCCCGGCCCCTGGTGACTCCATCCCACACGTGAAATAGCCGAACCTCCTTGGCTTGCAAAACTGAACTCTAGGCTGAGCCCCGGCGCGTCCAATTTCAGCCCAGCGGGAGTCTGATGGATGGGCAGGGACAGCACCCTGCACAGTGAGCCCTGACTCCTGCAGCCTTTGGATGCTGTCGTGATTCAGACTGGGACCGCCCCCCACGCCAGTGAAACTGTGAGCCTGTGTCGGGGAGGAACTCTCTTACCGCCCACCTGGGGGTCAGCGCTTTGCATGTGGTTCTCTGAGCTGCCAGTCAGAGCCTCCCTATGGCTGTGGGTGTCGGGGCACAGGCAACACGACGCTAAGGGCAGTCCCTGAAGCAGGGGAGCAGTGGGATGAGCGGCTAAGCTGGGAGAAAAACGAGCATGGCCAAGACTGAGGTCGTGGGGGCCAGGGAAGGGAAACGGACAGAGATTAATGGAGTGAGGTTAAACCAGACTGAGCTGTTCAATTCCTTTGACAGCTGGGGCATGGAAGACAAGCTGGAGTGTGAGATACAGTCCGTGGGGGACACTGGGGGGAAGGGGAGGATGATATTTTGGGTGCTGTGTACAAGCATCTGCTCCCGACGCTGACAGCAGCCCGGGCGGTACCCAGGTTCGAGGCCTGCAGGGTTTGAGCGGAGATGTCTCTGCGCCATCAGCGGAGCTCCACAAAGCGAGGGATTGTGACGTGAAAGGAGCGGGGCGGCCGGCAGAACCCACGGGGCGGCTGAGACGCTGCAGGCAGGGCGACGTCGCTGGGCCGCCCACGCACCCAGGCAGGGGAAAGGGGAGCTGGTGAAGGGAGACTCGGAGGAAGGAAAGCCAAGGGAGCGACAGCTGGGTTGCACCAAGGAAGGCGGGAGGCAAGAGCACCTCGGACAGACGAAGCCGCCCGATGAGTTACTGGAAGAAGAAGGAGACAGGGAGTGGCAGGGCAGTGAAATGTCGTGCTCCTGGGTGGGGGCTAAAGGCCAACAGGACAGGACTTAACAACCCCAGAGTGACGTGTCCCTTCCCCAGCAGCCACAACCTCTGTCTGGCTAATGGGCCTGGGACAGACGAGGACAGGGTGACTTCCTGGTGGGGAGGTGCCCAGGAGCCCTGCGTGCTGTTCAACCTTCCCTGCAATGCTGCGGCAGGGCTCCGTCAGCTCCCGTAGGGACGGGGCCTGGCAGCTGCACAGCGGCCGAGAGCTGTCACTGCGTTAGCGGGCGAGAGCCTGGACCGGCGTGGGGGCGAGGGGGGACAGGGCAGCCAGTGGAGGTGCAGATCCAGCGGTGGGGCGAGAGACAGGTGCCCAGGCAGATGGGGGGGTGATGGTGCAGAGATCGCGTACACCATGGTGAAATGGGGCAGAGACGGCACAGAGGTGGCTACAGGCAGTGGGGCAGTGACAGGCGACGATGCACTCCCTGCCTCCCCCGCCCCATGTCCTGCCTCCCCCTGCCCCACGGCTGGAGACAGACCTGCCCGAGGGCACTCCTGGGCTCGGCCTTCACCAGCTGCAGACAATGAATCATGAACAGGGGGGACCGGATGAGAAAGGGGGAAAGTGAGGGGGTCACAGGGACATTGGATGCTTACAGTGGCAGGTGGGGAAACTGAGGCAAAGGACACTGCCCATGATAGTGTGGGGTGGGTGCTTCACTCACTGTCCGTATGAGCGTGCAGTTGATTTATTGTCGCCTTCCCAGATTAATGCTGCCTTCCCCTCCCCCTCCATGTGATTCTCCTTGTCTCGGAGTTGGCAAGAGGGGGTTTTTGCCTGCTAAGGTCTCCCAGGGTGGGATTTATTTTTCCCTGGTGTCTGGGGCAGAGTCTAGCCAGCTAGCTCTGCAGAGCAGTACCGCCCCGTTTCCTACACGCCACCCCACTGGCAGGCGGTGGGCGCCTGCACATGCAGCTCAGAGCCCTTCCGCGCATCAACCAGCGCTTGCAAAAATCACGCCCTGCGTTTGGGGAGGACCAGCAGGGGAATTGCAGCAGTGATGGGCCCAGCCCTGGTATCCACCGTGCAACCAGGACAGTGACTGACTGGAAAGGCTTCTGAGAAGAGCTACAAGAAAGATCCCCCCTCCCTCCCCTCCGCCCAGGTTCAGTCTAATTAGCTTAATAAAGAGACAGCTCAAGGGCAGCTGAGATCCCGGTCTGTACACACTTTCTGACAGCAGAGGGCTCTTTGATTTCACAGCCAGACACAGAACGAGAGCTGACGGCTGGATAAAGTCACGCCGGAGACCGGAGCATTAGCTGTCGGCTGAGACAGGCTCCCATAAGCTGTGGTCTGTCTATGCTCCTGTCAGATGATCACCCAGCGGCACGTGCTTGGAACACACTGACTCCAGCACACGGCCAGATGGGATGGTAACAGGTGTCGCTGTGAGCAGTTTCACGACAATATTTATGGGCTGAAATCAGTCAACGTGGAAACCCTTGCACGAAGCACCACCTAGCCGTCAGACAAGGAGCTCTGAATGCAAACAGACTGCTAGGGCAGGCATCCCCAGGGGGCGCTGTTACACACAGCCATCCACGTTCTGGTCCTTAGTGTGCGAGCAACTGTTCAGTGTCGGGAGGACATGCTAGGTGGGATTCACGAAGGTGACTTAGGTGCTGCAACACCCCGCCACTTAGTGGACTCCCACAGACCCAGGTTTGGCACCCAGGCTCCTTGTATGATGCAGGGGGAGAGTTAGGCGCCCAAGAATCAGAGAGCCACAAAATCTAGCTGGGGGGAGATGCCGAGGCTGGGTACGGCCTAAGCCCTGCCCCTCAAAGAGAGTTAGGGGCCTAAAGCCAGGTCGGAGGGCTGGGAGGCACCTGTAGCTACTCAAGATTCACAGGTGTGAACTCGCTCCTGGAGGGGGGCACCTTAGCCAGCTCATCCCTATCTCAGAGCAAGCAGAGGAGGTGCCTCCCTCACACCAGTAGCCCAGTGCTCGCACCCAGAATGTGGAGGACCTAGGTTCAAATGTCCCCTCTGCCTGACATACAGCAGGGCCTTGAATCCACCTCTTCCAGGCGAGTGCCCTGATTGCTGGACTACGGGGCCTGCTAGGGCAGGGAGCTCTGAAGATCACCAGGGTTGGATAGGAAATCTGCCCCACATCTCGCCTGCAGGACCCGATCCAGCAGGCAGCCTCTGAGCAGGCCTGCTGGACTGGGCCTGGTTCAAGCTCTGACCACAGCAGCAGGAGGCCTGATAACTCTTAGCCCGGAGGTGTGAGAGCCAGGTGCAATTCCCCCGTCCCACTTCTGCTATATAACGAAGGGGTGATTGGAGCAGGGGGCTGAACCCAGCGTTTCCCACCTCAGTGCCTGAACCATTCTCCTGCCGCTGAGCCAAGGACTGGCTCTGAGCATGTGAATGCCGCATGGCTGGCAGCAGGGGCCATGACCTGGAGGGGACAGGAGCCCGTGATAAGAGCAGGAGTCACAGACACACACGCGCGGCTCTGTTGGGACAGAGGGGGTGAGGAGGTGGCGCCTGGGAAGCAAGGCACGGCAACGCCCTGGCTTCCACCAACAGCAACCCTAACCTCAGTCGGCCTCTCGCACACTACCCCAAGGACGGTCAGATTCTGTGCTCCCAGGCACTGATCAGTAATTACCTTGTTTTGCAAAGGCTGCCTGATGTTTCCTCCCTGGACATTGCACCCTGGAGGGGTCCAGGAGGCAGCTGGCTGGGCTGCACCCAGAGGGAGATCACCCGAAGGCCCAGTCTGGGGGTCATGGAGGCCGCAGGCCTGCCCCATGGCACAGCCTGGCACACGACAGGGCTCATCCCCCAGGGGCTGGTTACGGGCTGGGTAGAGACCAGCCCCGGTGGATGCAGGGCAGCACCTTGTTACAGTAATAAATGTTCTAAGTGGGAGAAATCTTATTTTATTGGTGTCCAGACTTCAAACAGAGATTTCACAGGGGCAGCAGAGGGCGACAGGACCCCTAACCATCACAAACGGCTACCCTGGGCCCAGACTGCGCCAGGAGCAGATGTGACGCTGTCACCAAGCACCCCTCACGCCCAGCAGGCCAGAGGGCAGTCACTGTGGAGCCAGTGGGGGAGAGGGGATATCTGCTGTCTTTGCAGGGGCAATCTCGCTTGGGGGCTGGTCTCTTGTGGGGACAGAGCTGGTCTCTGCTGCTCCCTCCCCGGGCTCCTCTGCCAACTCCTCTATTGTCCCTATCCTTTCCCAGGAGATGCTGCCTGCATGGAAACCAGGGGGGGTTGCTGTGGAGACGGGGGCAGTTGCTATGGATACAATACCAAGGGGACATGGCACAGCTTAGCAGAGGGGTGGGGATCGGTGGGGACAGGGCGGCTCCATTGCCAGCCCCAGTTTAACCAGGGGGACTGGGATGCGATGCAGCCGGAGCCCCAGGAGTGATAGGAATGGCCACTCAGCACCAGGGGTCTGCGGTGAGCCCGCCTGATGTAACGAGCGAGACGGGCCTTTGGGGGAAGGGCCATAAACACCCCCTCCCCATGGCACTGGCCTCCCCCGAGCCATCGCTGGTGCCTGCCGTGTGACCCGCATCCCCCCCAGCACTGTCACCCGCCCCGAATGCTCGGCCAGCATGGCTCCTAGCCAACAAAGCCGGGGGGGCTGTCTCGGCGTCACGGTGTTTCTTCTCAACAGAGCCCACGACGGAGGTGTGGGGATGGCCCCCCATTGAAGGGGCTGTGGGGGCAGTTATCCCCCTAGATCTGGGGAGGGGGGAGGAGGCAAGCCAGGGGGGGCTCATTCACACAAGGAAGGTCTCCTCCGCGCTGCTGTTGGGCCAGGCAGGATGGACACACAGCAGAGCTCACAGTGACACCGGATAACTCAGCCAGGGAGAGAACCCAGGCATCCGGGGTCCCAGCCTCTCCCTGCTCTAACCCACTAGCCCCCATTTCCCCATGGCGGGGATGCTGTGAGCCTGTGCATGCTGGGGCAGTCATTGGGGCCTTGTTTGTGGTGTCTCCAGGCCCCTCGTGTGCTGGCCCTATGGCACCTGGTGGGAAGGGGTGCAGCGCAGGCTCCTGTTAGCTCCCTAACCACCCAGGGAGGTCTCCATGGCAACCTGCCCCACCCACAGCTCACACTTGGATACCAGGAGGTTGCTGTGGATACGGTGCTGCTGTTCGGCAACACAATACACCCTAGGGACATGTGTCCTGCTCAGCAGGGACCAGGCGGGGAGTTAGAGCCAGGGCCATGTCCTCCACCGGGGCCTGGCTGAACCCCCAGCCCTGCTGCTAGCCGGGCCGGCGCTGCCTAGGAGGTGGGGGGCCTGCAGTGCCTGGCCGGGGTAGGGGTTGTGTCCGGAAGGGCAGGATCTCACACAGCTACCCCCACGAGCTCTGTTCCCTGGCTGGCAGTCAGCCCCAGCCCCAACACCCAGCAATGACCCAGCTGTGATGAAGTGGGAATTTTTGGTAGGATTTTTTATGAGTCCTGTGTGTGCCTCAGTTTCCCCTATATTTTGCATCGCTACCCAGTGGGGGAAAAGGTCGGGGGGAGGAGTGTCTGTGCGTCCGTGTGTGTCCACCTCCCTGTCTGGGTGGAACAAAGAGGCGCTAAGGAACTGACTGTAACTGACCCAGATCAGCACGGGCCAAGGAGACGACGTCAGGTCCAGTGACTCCTGGATCTCTCAGCGGGGAAGCTGGGCACAGACCCCGGGAGGGAGACTGGGAGGTGGCCAGCAGGGATAAGTGTGGGCTCTGGAAGAAGTTTGTCTCTCTCTCACCTGGGAACTAACTAAGGAGGAGACAGAGCCTGAAAATGGGGTTCCCCACAGCGTGGCTGGACTCGGGGCTGCCCGGAACGGGCTATGCTTGAACCTCCTTCACTCTGCGCTGCACTAAGGACCCCCTGTGCTGCGTGCCACTGACTAAGAAACCCGACTGGTTTGCCAACGCCGCCGGGTGTCCCTGGAAAGACTTGCTGAGGCGCATGAATCCTGAGAGAGCGGACAAGGCTCTCCCAGTTGGACGGGCTGGGCAGAGATCAGGGGTTGGAGCAGGGGGGCTGGAGCCCAGAGGGAGCTCAGTCTAGGAGGCGATGAGGCCTCGTGGCCTGCCTTGGAGACGAGCGAGACCCCCTTGGAGGGCTGGCACCTCGAGGGGAGTCTTCCCAGAGACTGTTCCAAAGAAGGGGCCTAACACAGATCCGTTGGATACCAGACACCAGGCCTGCCCCAGCCCGCAGCAATGACTGGACCTGTCCTGACCCCACCTTGGCCCTGTCTCAGCACTAAACAGGCCCACGCCAGGCAGGGGCGTCTCTCCCTGTGCCCTGACCTCAGCCATGTCGGCAGATGCTTCCCCCCCCCACCGTGTGGTGTTCCCCGGGGCAGTGGAGTGCGGTTGGCAGGGCTCCCCAGGCTTCATGCCCCCATATGTGGGACCTTGCTCACCTCCCCCCAACCCCTGACCCAGGCACAGGGGACACATCACTGGCTCCTCCTGCCAGAGCTGAAGCATGTCAGGGAACATGGTTAGAATGGCCGGGGTCTACGCCATGGCCAGTGAGCACCCATGGGTCTCCCACGTGCTCTGATGTGAGGGGAGCAGGGCTGGCTGGGGCAGGGGGAGGGGGACGAGACTGACCCTGTGCCTCCAGTTCAGCCCCCCCCCATCGCCCCACAGGATACCAGTCTGTCACCTCCCACCAAGACCAGGTCAGGCCCGGCAAGGGGCACCCAACCCAGAGCTGGCCCTGGATGCAGAGCCAGAGAGATCTCCCCATACCTGCCCCACAACTTAAGGGGCACAGCCCAACCCTGCAGCTCATGGGGGGGGGCAGTGCCCACACCCCTAACCCAACCCCCCACAGCCCCCTCCATACCTGCAGTGACAGCTGCCTCCCTTTCGCCGTCACTGACAAGGCTGTCCCCTACTCCAGCGGGCTCTGGGCTGGGCACCAGGTTTAGTCAAGCAGGGACAGGATGCAGGGCAGGATGCAGAGCAGGATGATTAGGTAGGAGCAGGGGGAGGGGAAGAGCCGGGGGGGGGAGGGGTGCGTGTCCCTGCTCCCTCCTGTGCTGGCGCCACACAGCGACCTCTGGGCTATTGATCCATGGTAGAAAGAGCCAAGGGACAAAGACCATGGCATCAGCCTGGGCCAGGGGAGCTGTTCTGAGACAGACTGAGCAGGTGGCTGCATGGCCAGGGCTGCTCTGGCCTCCCCATGGGTCTTTGCAAGGACACAAGGAGAAGGTGGATTAATTTCACTGGAATAAATGGAGTCAGAGGACAGAGATCTCGGCCCACCTGATGCCCTGTCAGCAACCTGCTTAACCTGTTCATGGGGATACAGAGCAGAAGGGAAAGTGGCTGGCACGCTGGGGATGAACAGTGCAAGTCAGGCTGTCAACGTGCCCACAGCCCCGTTCCCCTTCCCGTTAGCCGTGGGGAGTTCTTATAGGGACACCTCCCTCCCGCCCCGAGGACCATAGCAAAAACGGCACTAACGGTCCTTACAGGGAGAAGAGACGCAGCGAGCTGGGCCGGGCTGCAGCTGGTGTCGCCGGTGCTGCTAAAAGTCCAATCCCATTTCCTAGAAGATAAAACAAGACAAACCCACCCAGGGGAGGGAGAAGCCAACGCAGCGTCTCGGTGCTGACTCTCCCACGCCGCTTGCCCGCCCATGTTTTGTACATTTTATATTTCATGCTCAAATTGCAAATGATTTGTGACCTCCTCTGTCTGTGCAGAGAGTCAGCATAAATTCACCGGCCAGAGCTTATTTTACCATTCATTGAGTCTTTCTGTATCCTCCCTAAAATTTCCCAGCCCCTGGGTGCCTCTGCTTTACAACCTGGGTGGTTCTAACCTTTCTTAGGGACGCTCCTGAGGTGGGGACACTTTATCAGCAGAGTCACACAGAGACAAGGAGGGTCGCAGCCCCAGGTGGGATCAATGAGCTCTGGCCTCGCCGTTACCCATGGCTGCCTGCACAGCAACATCCCTAGAGCCTGTATTCCACAGATGGCACAAGAATGGTTCCTGGATCAACCCCTTGTGCACCTCCCCTCCCCCCATGACTACCTTTTCCCACCCAGCCCCCTCCAGCTGGCGCTGCCCATGAGGGTGGGAGGGGGGCTGCAGGCAGTGGGTTGGTGACTGCAAGGGGAGAGCGTCCTGTACCGAGCCCCTGCCCTGCTCCCTGCAGCTCAGGCCCCTTAGCACCGCACTGGGGCCAGCACTGGCTGAGAGGGGACAGGTGCCGTGGGGCTAGGGCAGCCCCTCAGGGGAGCTGGGTGCAAGGCTGCAAGTTACAGAGATGGGACCAGCTGGGATGCTGGGCTCAGGGTGGGGATGAGGGTCTGGTGCAGCCCCTTGCACCCAGCCTAGGCAGGGTGACTCCTACCAGCTGAGGCCTTGGGGGAAAGGTGCTGGAGTTTGGGAGGGGGGGTGCAGGGTGCTGAGCCTAGGGGATCCTGGCACCCAGCTGGGTGCTTGGGAAGGGGGGCTGGGAAATCTGGATGCTGGGGGGGAGGTTTGGGGGGCACAGGGGGCGCTGGGCCCCCCGGGGGAAGCGCAGACACTCTGCACCCAACAACTGACTCCGAAGTCACCTAGCGCTTGCACCAAGCCCAGCCCTTTGTTTCCGACCGCGGGGGGGGGGGGGGGGGGGGGGCAGCCCGGCTTTCCCTGCAGCCAATCGCTACCCCTCTCCCGGCCGCTCTGCAGCCAATCAGCAGTCAGCCCTGCATTTCCCCCTACCCCCTTTCTCCCTACAGCTGATGCAACCCCGCTGCAATCGGCCCCATCACCGTCCTCTGGGTCCCCCTCCCCCCCCCCGCGAAATAGGCCCCTGGCTCTCGCCCCGGGGGCGCCGCACGGGATGGGCGGGGGGGGGGGGGCAGGAGTCCCGCAGCCCTGAGGCTCAGCCGAGGGGGCGGGCCGGGTGAGGGGGGGGCGGTGGCTGGCGTGAGCGCAGGGCACCGCGGGCAGGGCGGAGGAACACGGGCAGTGATGCGTACCGGGGGGGGCGGGGGGAAGGAGTATAGATAGCGGCCCCTCCCCGCCCCCCCATCCAGTCCGCATCTCCCAGTACAGCCACTAGACACACAGACACACACAGCCCCGCCGGCCGCCGCGCACCATGGCTCTCTAGCTGCGCCCGACCCCGGACCCGTCTGCGCCGCGCTGCGCCGCCACCCCGCGCCGCCAACATGGAGTGAGTGTGACCCCAGCTAAGCGGGGGGGACCGGGGCAAGGGGGGGACCTCCCCGGGGGCCGCGTGCCCCGTTGCACGGCCAGTTCACACGCGCCCTCGCAATCGCGCACCCCTGGGTGGCTCTCCCCTGGCCCCGGGGGTCCCGCTCGGGGCTGGCTCCCCAGGGAGCGGGCGCTGCCGGGATCACGGGGCGGGCGGGCGGGCTGGCTGGCTATGGGGGGCGCTCCTTCCCCTCCCCCCCCCCGTCGTATCATCCCAGCCCTGCCGGGGCCTTGGAGCCGGGTGAAATGAGGGGCTGGAGCTGAGCCCCCCAAACCCGGGGAGGCGATGGAGCTCGCTGAGTGGGGCTGGATGGCAGCGGGGCTTTCCTGGCGTGCTGCCGCTGCAGAAGATGGGGGGCTCGAGCCCTGCCGTGGGTGTCGGGGTGCCCTCCCCCGGCCAGGGGCCCTGCTCACCCGCTCTTCTCTCCGCCACAGGTCTCCGCGTTCTGCCCCCGTCTTCTCGCCTGCCACCATCCGTGCCAGCAGGAAGCGTGTCCCCCACCTGCCGCGCTCTGGCCCTTTGCCCTCGTGTGCCGTGGCCCGCCTGAGCCCGCACCTGCCCCACCATGTCTCTGCTGGCGGCGCTGACCCTGGACCTGGAGAAGATGCCGCTCCCAGCTAGCGCCCTCTCCTGGAGGGCAGAGTTCCTCAAGATCCCTGGCCACTATGAGCCCATGCCAGGGGCCGCGAACGGGTGCTACACCCATGGCACAGAGGCAATGGCACTGGCAGGTACAGTGTTGGCAGGAGTGGGGAGGAGGGAGGGGGAGAGATACACCTGGCTTTGCTGCTCCCCCCTAAGTTCTGGCTGCCTCCAGTGACAGATTGCTTCTTTGATGCCTTGTTAGGGCATTGGAGCCCTATGCCAGGCTGGGAGACCCCAGCCCTTCCCCACGGGGGTGGGTGGGGGGTTTGCTGAGGGGCTAGGAATCTGGCCCAGGTGTCTCAGCGCCCATGGCACCCAGACAAGGCTGAAGCCAGGTCAGCAAGAGGCAAACTGTCTGTCAGGTGTTCTCAAACTGGGGGTGTGTGACCCCTCGAGGTTGTGATGTGATGGGGGATTTACGAGCTGTTAGCTTCACTTGGCCCTAGGGGGCTCGGCCAGTCCTGGTCCCTGCCCTCTGTCTACCCAGCCCCAGCCAGGTCCCTTTCTCTCCCTGCCAGGGCTCCCCATGCAGCCTCTGAGTCTGTTCTCTCCAAACAGGCGATGGCTTCTCAGACTGGATGACGGAGAGGGTGGACTTCTCCTCTCTCCTGATGGAGTCAGGGGACCCATCGCTGCCCTCACCCCCGCTGCCTGACCTGGAGGCCATGGCCTCCCTCCTGAAGAAGGAGCTGGAGCAGATGGAGGACTACTTCCTGGAGGAGTCGCTGTCCCCTGGCCCAGATCAGGTGGCCCCCAGCACACCTCCCTCACACCAGTCTACCTTCCACTTCCCCTTTGGAGATGGGAGTGGGCCAGCAGGGGCCTTCCCCCCCTTTGGCTCAGACAGCCCCCCGCCACTGCAAACCCTTGACTCGGGCTGCTTGGAGCTCCTCAATCTGTATGGGGCAGGGGTGCCGGAGGAGTGCCCTGGCCAGGGCCTGCTACAGGAGTGTGGCAGTAGCCCACCAGCTGCCAAGCGCAGCAGGCCCAGCCCCTTGGAGCAGCCAGCAGCCTCCTGTGGGCCAACCTTCCCGCAGCAAAAGGGGGACCGTAAGCAAAAAAAGCGGGACCAGAACAAGACAGCAGCACTGCGATACCGGCAGCGGAAGCGGGCTGAGTATGAGGCACTGGATGATGAGTGCCAGGGGCTGGAGGCCAGGAACCGTGAGCTCAAAGAGAAGGCAGACTCGATTGAGCGAGAGATCCAGTATGTCAAGGACCTGCTCATTGAGGTCTATAAGGCCCGGAGCCAGAGACTCCGTGCCAGCTAGAGTGAGCAGGAAGGGGGTGACCCAGCCCAGGTTCCACCTCAGGCCCAGAGAAGGATCTGTGGGTCAGAGGGGAGGGGCCCTGACAGATGCAGAGCTTTGGGCTTGGTCTCCAGGGAGGGAGCACAGCACACCCTAATGCAGTAGGTGGGGGGTACAAGGGATAGTGAGCTAGACAATGCTCTGGCTGGGTCAGAGAAGCAGTGTCTGGGCATGTGGGGAAGGCTGGACAACACTGAGCTGTGAGGGGAACCAGCTGCCATGTCTACTGGTTCTGAGCACCAGCAGTGCCTGTGCCAGCCTGCCCTGCCTCGAGGGAGGGAGAGTGGAGGGGGCTGGAGTGGAACAAAGACAGGAGAAGGGTGCTGCTGTTGCAGAGAAGATGCATAAGAAAGGTGGAGGGGTGCTGGAAGGGTAGAGGGAGGGTGCATGTAGGGGAGAGGCAAACTTGTGTATAAACATTTTTATTAGACTTTTTCTGTAGCTTCCTTTCTAAAGCATAAAAGCCAATAAAGGCTGTTCTTGCACTCAGGCTGGGCACTGCATGTATGGGGCTCCCACTGCATTCAGACTCCTCAATCGGGCAGACGTCTACCAGTACTGTTTGCAAAGCCCACCCCCCCAGGGCTGGCTGTGTCCACACCTGGCTTGCCCTGCACGCAAAGGCTGGGTGGTAGGAATGAGATGAATGTTTATTGTACACAATAATGCTCATTACACCTGAACAGACACCCCTGCCCTCCCCAGGAGTTGCCTTAGGCCAGCATCTCCCTCTGTATGCCTGCTCAGGGCATGTGCACCCCTGGGCCTTGCCATTGAGCACCAGGTGCAAAGGAGTAGGCAGGCAGCCTAGTGCACACCAACTCATCCATGCCCTGGGCGCAGGGCCTGGCAGCCACAGGAGTGTAAGCTAGCCTGTCTCCCACGCCCTCCGGGGCTACCTACAACCTAGGAGGCACTAGTAGAAGTCCTCATCTTCTGCCTTCTCTGCCGGCTGCTGGTTCTGAATCTGCTGCTGCTGCTTGTAGAGCTCAGCTACCTGCAGCCAAGAAAGAGGGATGGAAGCTCCTGGCCCAGCAAAGCCAACCCTGCCCCATCCCATACCACCCGTTGCAGAGGCTTGGAAGTGTGCTGGGGAAAGGGGTGGGCCTAGCCTAGTGAGGCTTCATTTGTTGCTGCCCCTGCATATGGGGAGATGCTTATCTAGACCTGTACCCACCAACTCACCACAGCAGCTCAGGGAGGCCCTGGTGCCCCCTGGCCCCAAACATGAGGCCAGTAACAACCCTCAGCACCACTGTCCCCAGGGGGCTGAGGGATTTGCCATGCCCTCACTGTAGTGAACTCAGGAACCTGGCCATAGGAGGGATTTGCACCATGACTGGGCTAAAGTGCTGTGAGGGCATCAGCTTAACATCTTGGAAAGAGCCCCTTAGTACCATGTTAGGGCAAACAGTCCCTGTGAGGGGCTCACGCCCCCACCCTGCTCCCTGCAGCACAGCACCACTCAACAGTGCATAGAGCAATTTCTGCTGTGCCCAGCCTTTGTTCCAGGGTTGCTCTGGGCACAGGCCTCTAACCCCTGTTTCCAGCAGGGCAGGAGCCTTGAGTTCAGCTGAGGAGAAAGGAAGTCACTCTGGCAGAACTAGGCTGCCTGTCCCATCCCTGCCCCATGCACTACCTGGGAGCTGGTAGTGGCTTCTTCAGGCTTCTTGTCATCACGCACGCGGAGGAACCGGGGAAAGCGCAAGGAGATGCCCTTCTCCTCATCCACCTGGGGGCCAGAAAAGGCCTGTGAGACATGGATGGGGTCAGCCAGGCACTTGGGGGCAGGTGGGCATGCTGCAGCCAAGCTGTGATGTGAAGGGTAGAGCCCAGGTGCACAGGGGTGCTGGGCATTAAGTGGACAAGCAGCCTCCTGCACTCCAGCATAGCACAGACCTCATGATGCAGGAACAGGGAGCCCCACATGGCTCATTAGGAAAGGCCCCAGGCTGGTCTCATACTACAGGCTGATTACAGGTCCTGCTCTAGCCCTCCCCCCCACTGCAGGCCCTGCCCTGGACTCACCAGGCCTATGGCTGCCTTGTGCACAGGTGAGACAGACAGATCCGCACACTTCACTTCCCACACTTGCACAGTGGCCAGCCAGTGGTCGGGCTCAGTGCTGCTGTCCCAGCGGTAATAGGGTCGTGGCTTCTCCAGCACGTGGTCCTGGGGCAATTAGAAGAGAAGGGTTACAGGCCCAGCTGCTCTCTGCAGCTGTGCATCTAACTGCAGGTACGCTCCAGCCTGTGCATGCTGGGAGCTAAGACCCCTGGGTTCTAGCCCCACATCTGGAAGAGGAATGGGGTCTGATGGTTAGAGCAGGGAGGCTTGGAGCTAGGACTCCTGGATTCCATCCACAGCTCTGCCCCGCTTAGTTGAGTGCCCTTAGACAAGGCTCTCACTACATACAGAGAGGTAAGAGAGCTTCTGGGGAAAGGTAAGAGCTCCAGCAGCCTCTGAGGGAAACTCAGGAGCCAGGGCCCAAGAAGGTAGTGTTCATGCCCCTCAGGAGTACCCAGGAGCTGGCTGAGCAAACTTTGAATGGCCTTGCAAGCTGGCTGTGGGCAAAGCCGCCTACCTTCAGGAAGCTGTAATGCTTCTCCAGATTCTCCTCTGTGAAGCCAGTCCCAATCTGGTGGAGAGAGCAGGGCATTACTGTTACAGCAGCTCTCCCTGACACCCTGGCCAGTTCAACTCTGCCCCCACGCAAATGCATGCACACGCCCCTGGGTCTGCTCACTTCTGCCACCGCACATGACTCCTCCCCGAGCCTGCTCATCCCTGCCATTGCCCCCCCTGCACACAACCTCCCAGCCTGCTCACCTCTGCCACCAGATCCCAGCACATTTCCCTGGCCTGCTTACCTCCCCACTGACTCCCCCAGCCACTTACCTCCAAGCACACCACCACCCCCGGCATGTTCATGCTCATCCTGGCCACAGGCATCAGCCCAGCAGAGGATGCTAGAAGGCAGTGCTGCTCTTAGTGTAATCCCAAATCACAGCCTCATCCATGGGGCACAGAACAGCCTGGGATTGCCTGGGAGCCTGATTCCCATGGGCCCCTGTGGCAATCCCAGCCTGAAGGCTCCCTGCATCAGTTTAGGCCCCAGCCCTGTGCAGCGAGCTCCTGCTCCCTACCTTACAGATGCTCTGGTACTCCTCACTCTCCTCATCGTAGCAGGCCAGCAGGAAGCCACCATACATGCCCGCTCGCTTGCCCTTGCCCAGGTAGGCACCAATCACCACTAAGTCCAGAGTGTCACCAACACCTTCCAAGTAATCCTTCTTCAACTGCAACAGGAGAGCTGCCCTCAGCAACCATGTGTGGGACATGGGGCTTCTCTCCTCTACAAGACACCAGCTCCAATTCAACCACAGATCAGGGGGGACATGGGTCCTCTCTCCTCTAGGGAGCAGCAGCTCCCATACAGCCTCAGGGCAGCAACATGATGCAAAGCCACTGCTATGCAATGATGTTTTGCTGTCCCCACGTCATGTGAGAGGGAGCTCCAGTCAGTAGATGTCCCACAGCAAGTGCAATTGAAGGAGGCAGGACATGGCTCTCAGTTGATGCCAGCCTGTGCTCCCAGAGCTGGGACTCCCCTCCCTGTCGCCATTGTCCTAGATGGATGTGCCTTGGGACTAGGCAGCACCCAGGGCCCAGAGCAGTCAGTTGCCCTCCAACTCACTCCCTGATGCCTTTCCCCACTGCCATGTTAGAGCCACATGCTCCCCTCCCCACACCATTGTGGGATGGCCTGTCCCCTCCCCACTGCCCGAGCTCCATGGAGCCCCCTCTCTCCAGCTGCAACAGTATGTTTTCTCCCCAGTGCCAGACACTCCAGTGGTGTGGCAGCTGAGTGGTTATAATGCTTGACTACAATCTTGAAGGTTGTGGGTTTGAGTCTTGCTTGATCTCACACTGAAAGGCCCTCTCCAGTTCACCCAGCTGCAAAATGGGTACCTGATCCAGCAGGTTAGGGTGGTCAGTGGTGGTCGGCCATGATGCTGGCCACATCCTTTCCTTGTGTACCACTGGCTGTGAAACTAATGTGCCTTACCCGCATATGCTTGATAAGCCCCTCTTCACCTGCATAGGGATTGTCAATGGAGGGTAAGGGGGGCTCGGTTCCAGTGACTCCTGGATTGACACACCCAGCAAGGAAGCTGGGCACAGACCACAGCCGGAGACTGGAAGGTGACCAGCACAGATAAGTGTTGAGGCTCTGGAAAAAACTTGTCTCACTCTCTCTCCTAGGAACTGACTAAGGAAGAGACAGAGACCTGAAAAGGGTGTTTCCTTACAGCTTGTCTGGGTTTGGGACAGACCAGAATGGGCTATGCTTGAACCTTCCCCTCTGTGCTACACTAAAGGAGTCCCTGGTGCTGCATTCCAGTGACTTCACCCCCAGCAAAGTGGGACATGTGGTCCCCACTCCACAAGCAAGGGCTTTCTCACCTTCAGCCACTTGTGGGATCTCTTGGCGATCTCATATGTGGCATCAATCTGCAGGGTCTTGACCATGAGGCCCTCACATGAGTCTGAGAGAAAGAGGTTGGTTATCAGGGCCAGGCAGGCAGGCTGGAGTGCCCCATCTCTCCTCACCCATTGCCAGTGCTCAACCCATCCTCCCCCCTCAGCAAGCAGGGCAGTGCATATGCCCACCTGCAACCCCAGCTCACCTTTGATGGACTGGTCAAGAAATTCAGAGATCTCATCCGTGTTGCATGTGTCCATGGAGGTGGCAAACAGGAACTCCCCCTCCGTCTCCACAAAAGACTCATGCAGCAGCTGACGGCGCCTGGAGAATGGCTCCTTCACCAGGGACTGCAGGGACAGAGGGGCACCGTGCCTGGTCACAGGCACGTGAGGGGACAGAAGGGAGGGGGCAGATGATGGGGAGTGGAAATGCAAACGGTGTGGTATGGGGAGATAGCATGTGGGTGGTTGCCGTGAGGTGCAGACAGCAGAGGGTTAGAGAGCACAGGCAGGCAGGACACTCACCTCCCCATTGATATACAGCATGTCGAAGGCGTACAGACACACCTGCACTTTGATCTCAGCAGCTTCCACGTCCTGAGGAGACAGCCAGCAGCAGGGGTTACTGCCCCACTCTGCCTATCCCATATGCCCTGCTCTTCTTCTCGCCCCACCCACTCTGTCACCAGCCCCACCCCACCTTCCCTCCCAGGGACCAGCCCCGCACCCCTCCCCACAAGGATCACCCACTCACCTTGCGCTTCCGCGTGGTCAGGACCTGGAAGGGTTGAATCTGTCTCTTCTCAGGGTCCCAGGCTACGGCTTCAGCATCCAGGATACATGACCGCACACTGCCCTTCTTCACCTGCACAAGGGAGTGGCAATGCGTAGGACAAGGAGCTTGGCTCACAGAGCTAATAGCACTGCAGCCCACCAGCCTGTATCCTGGCCCACCTCCTTCTGTTTCCTCTGCTTGGCAGGACACCCTCCCCACAAAGTGTTCCCGCCCATCAGCACCCCCCAGCACCGTATGTCCCATCCTCTAACCCCCTGTACCTTGGGGATGCGGCTGATGATGTCAGGGTATTTGGAGGTGTTGTCCTCCTGGTTGCGGCTGTAAATGTGCACGTCCCCATTCTCCAGGATGTGGATCTGGGCAAGGGAAGGAACACAATGAGAGGCAGTGGAGGGGACAGGGGGCATTGGGGGTTTCCCTATGGCTCCCAGATGCACCATCCTTACCTGGGCTCGCTCCCCATCATACTTGTATTCGCAGGTAAAGGCAGCCTCCTCAAAGCGCTTTAGCACCTCCCCAATGCCCTTGGTAGGCTGGGCCAGCATGGGCTTCAGTGGGATCCCTGGGAAGGCCAAGAACTGGGATATCAGGATCATCAGCACGTGGACAACAGCAAAATCCAGGGGCTGTGGCCTGGAGCCTGACCCCCTGTGCCAGGTACTGAACACACACCATAGGGTGTCTGACCCAACCCCCCTCCCAGGCCAGATGGGCCCGGCATAGAGACAACACAGTGCCAGGCACTGCCCCACAGCACAATCTGTCTTGACTCGGCCCCCCACACTCATGCCAAGTATGTGCTGCCCAACAGCACAGTTTGTATCTGACCCAGCTCCTCCCCAATCCAGATGGACACTACACACTATCATAGCACCTGGCTCTGCCCCAGAGTACAAAGGCCTGTTACACACAAGAAAGGGTGGCCCAGCCCCAGCCCAGCCCATGCAGCTGCAGGAGGTGCTAGGTGCAGGCTCTGGTGCCACACAGTGGACAGTACCTGGGGTGATCTTGCAATGCTGTGGCAGGCTCTCCACTCCATGCTCTAGCAGAACAGGCACTATGATGTCATAGCTGGGCAGCTCACTGAAACACAAACACACGAGGCCTGCTGCCAGTCTCCAGAGGACTTGCTTCCTACACCCTGTCCTATGGGGCAGCACCAGGACCTAGCCCAGCCCCAGCACACAGCAGCTGTGGTCAACAGAGTTCTCTGGATGGCTTGGTGCTTCTAAGACAGCTTCCCTTATCTCGGCCACCTTTGGGCACCACTGGAAGATAGCCCTGAACTGAGACAGCCTGGAGCAGCCCTTCCAGAATAGGCCACCAGGCCCACACATCTCTGAAGACTCCCACTTTATAGTTGTCTCTCCTAGAGCATTACAGAGAATGTGCTCAACAGTCAGAATCAGCCAGAGCTGTTCAGTTATTTCCTTGGGATTACAGACGCGGTGCAGTCCTCTCCCTGGGGCAAGGAGCATTCTCCCCAATCAGCAGGGCATCGACACTGCCTTCCAGAAGGGGGATGGAAACCACCACACAGCCATTCACTTGTCACCACCACACTAGGATCCAGGCAAGACTGTCACTCGGGAGAGGCCTGTTTTCCCCAAAAGGATCCAGCTAACAGGCTGTGTGGTGTAGAGCAAGGTGAGAAAGCTAACTCCTGGGAACTGGGCTAGCTGGGGACCAATTTATCTGTGTTCCCACTAACAGCCAGGTAGCAAGCTTGAGTGCGGGTAATTCTGCTTGTAGAAAGAGAAAACAAGGGAAAGCAAATAGCAGAGACCAGGTTTGTTTGCAGAGGCAACAATGCCCAATGTAAAGGCGTCCACAGCCCCAGGGAGGTCGGTCTGCACATCAAGGAAGCACTTTGCAGAAATACGGCATGCCACTCAAACCAGCCAGGCAATGCAAATACAAACTACACTGCCAGGCAGGTGCAGGAGAGATGCTCCCAAGGCAGGAGGCTATTGAGCAGGGCTCTCTGTGAGGTTTCTCTGAATGGATGAAGTGAGTTTCCAGTTGGTAACAAGAGAGACAATGAACCCACAGTGGCACTGGAGCAGAGCATAATCTCTCGACAATGAGTGGATTCAGCACCTGGGTTCAGGTCCACAACAGGGGGCGTTTCGTATAGCAGGCTCACATTGAGCCCCTTTGGCAAAGCTGCAGAGGTCTCCCTGCACCAGCACAGACCCACAGGGAGATGGTGAAAAAACCACCGTACAGAGTAGTCTGCACACACACATGATCAAAGTGGTGCATGAGCTGCCAATTACACAGGAGCCAAAGGTAGTCTAAAAGGAGCTGGGAGCGCAATGCAGCAGGCATATTACCCATCCCCAGAGGGACCCCATGTGCTGCCACACACCCCTCAGTATCAAGAGCCAGAGGGACAGTGCACTTAGTGCTTCTGGAGGGAATCCAGGTACCAGCTGGCACTCCTTGGATCAGACCTGCCAGCCAAGAATGTGTGTGGATCCCATGCCCGGCACTCACCAGCTCTACCCAGGAAAAGCCCAGCTTTCAGGAGGATTCAAAATGATTTGTCAGTCCAAGGCAATACAGAGATGGAAGAACATTGCCCCTTGGGCACTGCCTCCACCCTGGGGAACCAGCTGGCAGGGATCAGAGTGGGGTAGCAGCATGTACTGCTGATCTTGAGGGAGGAGGGGGGACTGATCCTCAGCGTGAGCCCCGAGAGGACACAGACCATAATGCTGCGAAGGTAGGAGGATGTTGTCCTGCCACAGCCTGCCCAGTCCACACCAACAGTGCTGGAGACACAGATTAGTTCCCCAAGCAAGGCCATGCTGACCTACTCAATACCCAAAGAGCAGCAGAGCCCCCAAGCAGCCAGGCCCCCAGTCCATCCTGCATGCCCATCCCCAGGACATGATGCCCAGCCCCTATCCCCACCTCCAGGAAGTCCTGCAGGCCCAGGCCCCAGGTCCCTAGCTTGAAAGGCTGGAGGTCCTGCTGATCATGCTCTGGCAGCTGCCCTGGCATGAGGAACTCAGCATTGCTCTGGCTCTGCTCCCACCTTGGTACAGGCAGAGGCAGCACTCACCAGAAGGTCTGCTTGAGGATCTGGGTCCGCTCCTCCAGCCAGGCTTTGCGTGCCTCTGCAGACTTGCCCTGGCCAGCATCCAGCACCTCTGGGGGAAACCCTGCAGGGGAAGCACATGTCACCTTCCATTCAAATACAACTCCCACCAGGGCACCTGGCCCCACAGTGCCCTGCCCTATGGACTCACCTTGTCCCGGGGGAGTGAGAGAGACAGCATGGGCAATGGCTGACAGCACTGACTGCTCCGCCAGCCCAATCCGAAGCTTCCCGCCCAGGGACCTGGAATACATAAAGGAAGACAGAGACATCACAGGGCTGTGGGTCAGGATTGAGGGGCACTGGCTGAGCTGGGAAGGCTGGGATAGCAGGGGCTGTGGGGATTGAGGGGCATGGCAAAACTGGGCTGGGCAGTGAGGAGGAGCGAAGCCCAGGGGTGGGACAGCAGGGGCTGCAGGTCGCAACTGAGGGTCACAGGCAGATTTGGGAAGACGGGGGAGAGATGAGCCCAGTGCTGGGATAGCAGTGTGCTGCAGAGGTTGGGATCAAGAGGTAGCAGCAGAGCTGTGGGGAGCTCAGGATTGGGTTGGAAGGTTTTGACAGAACCATGGTGGAGCAGGAGAGCAGCTTTGGCCAGGGCAGAGTCACAGCGATGCTGACAGAGCCTCACCACGCTCTGGGATGCAGAAGGGAGAGCGTCACTCACCGAGTGATGTAGCGAGCTTCCGAGTGCCGGCAGGCCACAAACAGTCCTTTGATTATGTTGATCTTCTTGTTCGTGGACTGGAGAGGGACAGATAGCCCAATTGAGCCAAGCCTTGGTCAAGCACACAGGAGGCCAGGAGGGGGCTGCAGCATCCACCAGCCTGGCTGATTGCTGCACTCTCTGCCCGGCCTTCTGATCCTACATGGTCCCTATTCCCATTGCCTGTGCCCCCAGGCCCTCCTCCCTAAGCCAACATGACCCCATGCTATTGCCTTGGCCCTTGGGGAAGGGCCACATCACAAATGGAGACACCCTTCCCCCCCTTCCACAGTTATTACATGGGGCTGCAGGCCAACACCCTAGCATGGGGGCAGTGGTGCAGAAAATCCTGTTATCCTAAGGAGCCAATCGGAAGGGAGCCACACCAACCCCAGGGCCAGAGGCCCTGACAGGGCCAGGCGTATCTGGGCACCTCTCCACCCTCTTGGGAGCCAGCCTCTCTAGGCAGTCCACAGCTGCGAGAAGTACGAGTGCTCTGCATGCCCAGGGCCAAGCTGGCTACAGCCCCTGCCAAAGAGATGTGGAGCCAGGTCAGACTGGACCAACCCACCAGCTCCACCTATAACAGCAGCCCCATCCCACTCACGGCACTGCCTGTCATCCTGGCGATCTCCTGAAGCTTGTTGAAGACCCCAGCAGCGCTCAGCTTGGGCGGTGTAAACATGGTGCGCTGGTTACTTCGGCTGCTCTCTGCCACCAAGCCCAGATCCCCCTTTTCCTGGGCCTCAGCTTTGATCTGATCCAGCTGGCGGCCTGTAGGCAACAGGGAGGAGGTTTCCAAGCTGGCTCCTTACCCAGCACACCACAACATCTCCAGAACACAGTTGGCCTGCCTGGCTTCCCCCACCATTTTACTATTCCCCAAATGTGCAGGCCTCCTGTTCAGTGCAAGTTGGGGTGCTCAGGTCCCAGGGAGGGGCATGTCAGCTGTTGTGCAGGGCTGAAGGCTATTCCCCTCTGAGTGAGTCCAAAGCAGGCAATGGCCAGACCCAGGCCAGGCAGGCAATGCTGGGAGGTAGGGGCAGCCTCCTGGGGCCCTGTCAGTCACCAGTCAGTGGGTGGAAAGCTGCAGCATGGCCAGGGTCCCGCTGCCACCCCATGCCCACAATTACCAGCGACAAAGGCCATAACACAGCCAGGGGCCTGCCACCTAGGTCTGCACCTGTTGCCTGTGCGATGGCCTTCATGAGGATGGTCTCGCCGATGCCCAGCTCCAGCCCCTTGTAGGCAGGGCCTAGGCGGTTCAGACAGAGGTAGATGCAGGGCAAGATGTCGGACGGCGACAGGGCGATCACCGAGCGGAAGAGGTTGCTCAGGGTCTCGATGTTCTTCAGTCTGGAACACACACATACATACAAGAGAATGGGGGAAGGGCGTCACCCACTGCTAATGCAATCTAGCAGTCCAGGCACAAGCAGCACAATGGGACCTTACCGGGCAGACACCTCCTCAATCCGCTCAAAGGTCCGAGCCACGGCCAGGTAGGGGACCCTGCAGAGATAGACACAGGCCTGCTCAGAAACACCACTCTAGCACACGCGCTCTCCCTGCATCCACGGACTGGCGGGGAGAAAAGCACAGTGGGAGCCATGACTCCTCGGTTCTATTCCTGACCCTGGCACGGGAATGGGGTCTAGTGGTTGGAGCAGGGACGGCTGGGAGCCAGGACTACTGGGTTCTATTCTATTGCCTGCTCTCCTGCATGTCCCTAGCCCATCACCTAACCCTGCAGTCCCCCCACCTCCCAGGGAGTTTGCTGTACAGCAACTCCTCTCCCTGTAGGGAGCTCTCAAGTGCCTTCAGTTGTGATCATAAACATTAAAACTCAGGTCCTTGGGCCAGGCCAGGCCAGGCCAGCAGCAGACTTGAGGCTCCACACCAGAGGCTCACACTGCTGCTCTGTCTTTCCTAGGAAATCTCACACATGAATCCCATGGTGGCCTGAGCCCTCATGCAGACGATGCTTCCCTGTTTCCCTGCCCCCCCACTCCCATATGCAGCTCTGGGGGCCCAGGCAGGTGCTTCCCCTATTGGCAGTACAGACTGCTGCTCCTGGGGGACCAGAGGCAGCATGAAGGAAAATGGGGACAGCTCTGTGATTTGGGGAGAGCCCTGCTAGTGGGGGAAGCACCCCAGTGTGCACCTCCCTTTACACACACACCCACCCCATGCAGGACAGCGCTTGCAGGCTCCATAAGGGTGTACCGCCCTCTTCTTCATGGCCCCCTCACCTCTGACTGTGTCCCCAGCAAGCATCCTGGATAGGGTGGTAGCTGCTCTTCGAAGGATTGTACTCCGCAGGGTCCAGTTGCACATCTGGCTTGGAGAAACTGGGGAGAACACAAAGCCAGAAAGAGAGACATGAAGCCACCAAGCTCAGTATATAGGCCCCACTGCACTGGTGTTACTGGGAGTCTCCCAACAATTAGCTTGCACTACAGCCCCCGCCCGCCCGCCCACCCCCACCCGGGAACCCAGCACAGGTAGCAACAGGCACTATTACGACACCAATCAGACAAAAACCCACCTGCACCAATGCCCCCACAGTGGAAGCTGCAGTGTCACAGGAAATTCACACAGGCCTGGGTGCAGCCCAGGGTGTATGCTGTTTGGGACATACTGCCCTTGCAGGAATTGCACCACTGAGGGGGGGAAGGGAAGAAGACTTAAGCTGATGCTGCTCATGCCACCCCCAAAAGGGCCATGCTTGCCAGGGGAAAGAGGTGGGGACCCAGGGGAAGGCTGCCGTTCCTGCTAGGAAGTGTCATCCCACACAGGGACTGCCCAACAGCGGGTCTTAACCACCTCTGTGTGGGTGGGGCACAGCACCAGGCACAGGAGATGCTCCATGCCCACAGCTTCCTACCTGCCAGCTCTGGTGTTGCTCCTATCGCTGCTTGCTGTGGCTGAGCCTGTTGGGGCAGGTGGTGTCTCCGCTGCTGTGGCTGCACGTTCATCTGCCTTCCCAGCCTTTGCCACTGGCACCTTGCTTGGAGCTATGTGGGATTTAAAGGGCCAACAAAGTATTTTATTCATTCGGGGAGATTAGGCTCACCTGCCTGCAGGATAGATACTCACAGGGGAACCCCATTGCCTTTAACGCTAAGACCCCCCTCTCCTGGATCCACCCACCTGCACCCGTCCCCTGCCTCTACCCATCCCCTAGGTCTGCCCTTCCTGGGCTAGGACTGCTCTCTTCTCCCTATTGGGAGGTGTCCCTCCACCTGAGCGTGGCTCTGCTCTGGAGAGTGCCGAGAACAGGGGCGCTGGACCTTGCCAGCTACATTTGTAACATTTATGAGGTGGTTTGCTATGTGGCAGCTCCAGATCAGAGAGCTCAGTTGGGAACGGTCTGACCCCCACACACTTGCGACTGAGTTGACACAAAGTGAAGGAGGCTGTGGTGTAGCCATGCTGTGTACCATGCATGGGCACAGAGTGGAGCGTGGCAAGCAAGGGAGCAATGGATTGTGCCCCATGCTGAAACCTGGCTCGTCAAGCCTAGTCCCCACCCCAGAGGGTCACTGGACCAGGCAGTGGGATTACACTCCCCCCATACTCACCAAAGAAGCTGGTGATGGCTCTGCTGGCCTTGGGTGGCTCAGGCTTCTCCTGGGCTCCCCCCTCAGCTCTGTCCTCTTCTCCCTTGTTCACAGCCACCACCTCCAAGGTGTCGATCTCTGAATGCTGACCTTTCACCTCTTCCATCTCCATGGCTTCCTGTTCCTTTGCTCCCGTGCTCGCCTCATCTCCTGGGCCTGCAGCAGAGCAGAAGCCCACAGCAGATCAGGCACATGGGTGCAGGGAGGGATCCCATGCTTAGGCGCCCAGCTTGTCCCATAAAGCTGGGGATGAGGGGTGAGAGCCAGTTCCAGAGAATGGACTCCACAGGATGCCCACAACAGACTCACTGCTGCCACCTCCTGGCTGCAGGTATGGTAGTGCAATACAGGCCCCTGTGTCAGGGGAGTACTCAGGTCTTGGGCACCCCAGGGAAAGGGCAGGTAAATGAGCCCACAGCCCAGAGACCTAGATCCCCTTGGGAGTGTCACTGGCAGCGGGACTCCCCTGTAAACAGCAGGAGGAACCCAGGAAAGGGAGGCCCGAGGCCCTGCATTCCCAGAGCAGCCGCTGGCACGCTCTTACCTTGCTCTTCCCGACATCTCTTGGCACCTGGCTCCTCAGGGCTGTTGTTCTCCCTGCTGGTTGGCAGCTCCATTTTGCGTTTGGTGATCTGCTTCCGAGCTGAGGTGCAGAGGTTAGAGTCAGCCCCCTGAAAACTACTGAGAGGGGTCTCTAGAGCCAGCCCCGAGCCTCTGGACTGGGACAAGCTGTGGGAAAAAGGGGGGTGCAGAGTCCAGAGGTGTACAGGTGCCAGGGTACAGAAGCAGGAACAGCACTGGATTAGAAAGGCCAGGCTGGCAGAGTCACCCACAGCACCCAGTGATGCCAAACTCATTCAGAGGCCCCTCTGGCTGTAGGTGCCGTGCCCAACTTCAATTCCCAGAGTGGCTGAGTACCCACATCTCCAGCTGATTTCACTGAAGTTTGGGTGCTCAGCCCCTCTAGGAATGGGGCCCAACTAGGCAGCCAAGTTTAGGCCCCTCGTGAACCTTGTGGCCTGAGTTACTCAGCGGGCAGAGAGAATGTGGCAGCTATAATGCAGATGTGCTGGAGAGAGGCACCGATACTGTCTCTCATTCTACATTGCTCTACCAGCTCAGACTAGCCGCAAGGTTTACAGTTCAGAAAGACAGACGCCCAAGCCAACAGGAAGCCAAAAGGAAAGCAGAGGAGGAACCAGAGAACTATCTCCTGAAGCCCGGGAGCCCAACAGTGAAACATACACACGGGCAGGTCTCTGTTGGGGCCCAAGGGAGAAAAGGCAAACAGGCAGCATGGATGGAGCTTAACAATGAGGAGAGATCAAGAGAGTATGTCCCAGGGAGTGGGCAACACACCTGGGACATATATGGCAATTTCCTTCAGTATCTTTGGGAGACCTTACTGAATTAAGCTGAAGTAGCTTTGCAATCCATTGTTTTAAACTAAGAGTTTGTGTGTTATTGTGGAATTGTATGCAACTTTTCTAGGGGAAAATGTGGCTAATGTAAACCCTGAAAAGTGTTATGAGCTTCAAAGAACTATTTTAAACAATGAGTGAAACAAGAAGGAACTTTTGGAACAAGCACAGTTAAGTGGGTTTCCCAGGAAATCTCTAGGGGAAGGGGAATGCAAATTCCCATCTCTGGACCCAACCTTTTGAAGCTACATGCTGAGGAGAGACTTGCTATCAGACTGATTATCTGTTCATGGTCTCTGCAGATCAGAGACCAATGCTGTATGAAAGAAAGGCTAACCTATGCACAGGGGTTCTTGTTCTGAATAAAAGCGGTTACAAACTTGTGACCAACAAAAAATCTGTTGGTGGAGTTTGAAGGACTAAATCCTGTCAGAGCCCTTGTTGGAGTTGAGGGTGATCTCTGGTAAGCTTATTAGCATGCATGCAGATTCTTTTATTGTTTTTAATATTTTCTCTGTATACTATTCCTTAAGAATAAGTGTGCTTGCTTAGAAAGACTGCATGGTAACTTAACTGCTGGCAATTACAATGTTCATAGCCTTTGAAGAGCAGGTAAATCACAGACACTGGTTAGACTGTTTGGTTTGCTGGGACTAACATAGGGTAGGCAAAGATCATGTGCAGCCTAGAAACACCCTGGTCAGGAGGGAAAGAGATACATGTTTCTGCACAGAAGAAGCAACAGCTTGGGAGAGGGAGCCTAGAGTGGGTGCTCTTGCTGGACCACAAGGTGGAATATGGGCACAGCTGCCCTGAACTGTGATAGGAGAGGCAGAAGACGGGTGCTCAGGGCAATAACTTGGGGAGCCCTATGTGCCATTTAGGGTGCATGCTGGTGAGACTCCCTGCTGATGTGGAATCAGGCCGAGGGCTGAGACAGAGCCGCAGCCCCAACCCCAGCACAAGCACTTCCCCATCCCATGGGAGCAGTGACCTGCAGGGCCCAGCCAGTGGCTGTCCTACCCAGAGCCCCGGGGAGAAGAACCATGGAGACATCTAAAATTAGTATGCTATTATTCTGCTTGATTTCATGGGGCCTAAGGCACCACTCACTCAAGAACCCTGACAGTGGAAAAAGGGCACAGTAGCCTGGTGATCCACCGTGGGAGAGTGCAGCTAGAGGCCTGCCACTTGGAAAGAGTGCCCAAGGATAGAGTGGGGGCATGATCACATCCAGACAGGGTCCTTACCAGTCCTGCGCCTGGGGATGCTGGCACGGCCAATGGCAGGGGAGTCAGAAAGGGACGGGCTGTCTCCAGCGGAGTGGCTGCTGCTTGTTGAGGGGCTATCCACAGAGAGATCAGACTGAGGAGTATGCACAGTCTCCTGAAAGACAACCCCCTGAGAGTGCTACAGGCAGAACAGATTCACAGAGCACAAACCAAAGCCCACCTGGCTGCATTGCTAGTACTGTGCTAGGTGGGGTGGGAGCAACTCTCAGCCCTGAGAGAAGGGTCAGCATGGGCCCCTCCAACAGGCTCCTGCAGTAATAGTGGGACCGAGGTTCTGAGGAGACCTGTGGGAGGTATAGGAGACAGAGCAACCACCTTCAGGAGAGCTCCGAGGGGAGGTCTCTGTAGCAGCCCAAATGACATTGTATGTACCTGGAGCACAGTGTCCTTTCCCACCAGCCAAAGGCGCTCTGCCAGGACACATTGCAGGACTGGCATTTGGAGCACAAGAGAGAGCCAAGAGTATTGCAGGAGAGAAGGGCACTAAGGCGAGGCATGGAGGTGGCACTGGGCTGGTGCAGGCCAAGTAAAGGGCACAATGGGGCAGCCTGCACTCGTTGGTGCTGGGGAGAGGCAGGATCCCAGGCTGGCCTCAGGAGGTTGGGGCGGGGGCACAGAGGATACCTGCTTGCTGCGGGCTTTCTCAGGGCTTTCGTCTTGCATGGGCTCAACTTCCGCTCGGACTGCCAGCGTGGCCTCCTCCTCATCACTGTCACTCTCCAAGACCCGGCACACCGACTTCTTGGCAGCAGATTTCACAGGGGAGTCCACGCAGGGGCTCAGGCCATTTCTCTGCATCACGGCTGCCTCTGACACCCTGTAATGAAGCTGTGGGTCAGAGAAGACTGCCCTGGGCCGACTGCCAAGGAGACCTTGCCCCGGTTTCCTCCCACAGTGCATAAAGAAGCCCTGGCGCAGCACCATGGAGAGAGCACCCCAACCAATCCCATCCCACAGACCCAGTGCCAAGGAGAGCTTGACCCAACCTCCATCAACGGAGCACAACAAGGCCCCAGGTCCTGCTCCAGGGAGACCTCTCCCTGACCCCCCCTCGCCCCTCAGATTGTAATGGGGCCCCAAGCCCAGCAACAGGAAGACCTTGACCTGACCCCATCCCATGGTATGTAACGAGGCATCAGGCCCAGAAATTGGGAGACCTCACCCCAGCTGCCCCTCCCCACCACACACACACAATGCACAGCAGGGCCCCAAAGCCTGGCAGTAACTCACTGGCTGGTTGAGCCCTCATCTGATGGCTGTCTGATCTCCTCCACTTCCTCCTTCACAGCCTTTGCCCCCTTCATGGGCTGGAAAAATGACCTGGCCAGAGCAGACAGAAATGCCTGACTAACACCTCTGCACGGGCAGACTGGACAGTTGCTTGAGGAAGGGAGATCTCTTTGGCCCAGCACAGGTGGCTTATCAAAGTTCCCTCCAGCCACTTAATATATTTAGTCATCCAGGCAGCAAGCTGCAGTACAACATGAGAGAGCCCTGAACTGGCAGCCACAGCCCCAGGCTCTCTGACTGCAGGAGGGTCCAACAGAGAAGCCTGGAGTGTTCCAGCAATACCCAGAACTGCTGCGTCGCCCCACCCACGGGCTCACTGCGCCGCCCCGCACATGCAGAGAAGTAGCTCTGGTCTACTCTTCACATAGCTGCAAGCTGTGTTATAACCTTGCAGGGGGCACTTGTGGCCAGAGCCTTGTGGGGCTGGAAGTCTCTGCAGGGCAGTCCTGAAGGGCACACCCTCTGGCACACGCACCGCTCAGCACTGAGCACAGGTTAACAGCAAGAAAGACAGGCCAGAAGACACAGGGACTGGCTTCAGCTCTGAAAGGCGAGGCACCAGACAGTGCAGACAGGGCCTGTACCTTTCCCCATCCCCTGTGGGCTGAGACATGCCGCCAGGGACCAGGGAAATGCAGCCACAGCACAGGCACCAGTGCGATGGCGCCCAGCATGGGCAGGCTCTGCTGACACAGGGATGGAGGCGCGCAGGCAGGGGACCAGCAAGGAGCAGCCAGCGTCTCCTCATCCCCTGCTCCTCCGCCTCTCCCGTCACCAGCTGGGCAGCCAGGCTCCAGCCGGCGTGGCCTTTCTTACGTGATGGGGCGCTGCATCGTGAAGGCAGGGACCTGCCGCAGGCCAGGCAGATGCAAAGTTCTCCTGGCACGTCAGCTGCGCTGGGACCCGGGAGCCGAGCGCCAGGGATGCCTCAGCGCCCCTCCATCGCGGTGGCTCCAGCTGCGGGCAGAGGAGACAGAAGTGAGAGACGCCCTGAACTGCTTCAGAACAGCCCCTGGGCCGGGCAGGGCAGGGCCAAGCAGGGCTGGGAGGGGGGAAGCAGCCAGCCCCCTCTGAAGCACCAGGGACTGGCCACTGCTGGAGACTGGAATGACTGGACCAGAGGCCTGGTAGCCAGGGAGGGGATGTGAGGGGAGAGCCAGGGGAGTGGGGGGAGGGCCGCTGAGGTGGCGGGGCGGTTGAGGGGGGCAACTGGCTGGGGGATGGGAGAGGGGGAGGAGCTGGCAGGGGCGGGCGGACGGCTGGGGGAGGGCCAGGTCGGGTGGATAAGCGGGGGAGGGCCAGGTGAATACAGGAGGAAGGGCAGGTGAGCAACCGCTTTTCCCGCCATTTCTGCCCCACGGGCTGCGAGTGGCCGTTGGCCCCCAACGTTCTATCCCCAACAGTCCCCGACTCCGGCGGTGGCGCGCACGCGGCTACCTGCGGGGCTCGCGCGCCGTCTCCCTGCCACCACCACAACTGCCACCACCGCGGCTCTTTCGCGGGGAAAATCCAACCCGCCGCCTTCCGACCGACAGGCACTGAGCTCCTGACGTCACAACAGGCGCTGGCGGGCGCTGCGCGCGCCCAGCCCAAACAGCGGCACGCTACGCCCGCTGGGAAATGTAGTCTTGGTAGCAGCAGAACGCCCGGGCCGTCCAGACACACCCAAGGGGCATGCTGGGAAATGTAGTCTAACTCCTACCAGTGTCATCCCGTCCCCCCTCAACCCTCCCCCCGGGGCATGCTGGGAAATGTAGCTTAGCTTCCTTCACTCCCGCTAATGGCCTCCCCCCCCACCCAGGAGCATGCTGGGAAATATAGACCCACTCCTGCCAATGTCCCCCACCCCCTCTACAGCCTATCCCTGCCCCATTAGGGCACTCCCCATGGCACCCTATAGCATCCCCTCCCCCAGGCATGACCCGTCTGCCCAGCTCCTGGCATCCCCACATTGTTATCTGGCCCTGGTGCTGAGCAGGGATTCCAGGGATGCCCCCTCCGCATTCGGCCCAGCACCAGGCGAGCTGCCTGCCGCACAGGCCCAGCACAGGACTGCGCGGCTCCCCCGGCTCAGCCTCTCCGTGGGCACTGAAGATGCCAGGGGCAGTGCTGGCTCCTCCTTCCTGGATGTGATGGCGCGGTGCCCCGCCGTCACTGCCAGGACAAGGCGCAGCCGGGACCCTCCCACTCCTGCCACGTGGCGTGAACCATTTGCCAGGGCTGACGTTGAAATCAGCATCAGCGCCAGGCAGCGGAGTTAGCACCTCCCTGCGCCAAGCGGGGCTGGTCACACACCCAGCAGCTGAGGGGAACCAAGCTCTCCACATGCTCAGGAAGATGTTCCTACATTGACACAGGGACTTTGGGATGTTTTCCACACACACCCCAGCTGGCTAGAGACTGACTTCGTAAAGAAATGAAAGCTGAAACTGTGAGATGAGCCAACACCTGGAGAGGGGAGGGGGCATGGCACCAGCCGCTTCAGAGCCCTGGCACTGCAGCAACGGGCACCAGCTTGGACAGCCCCAGGTTTGGCCCTGAAGGAAACCGCAGAGCCATCAGAGCACGAAGGAAGAATCTGTGAGCAAGGAAGGGTCAAAAAGGAAAATAAATGTTTATTGGGGTTAAAGTATTTTCTCTGCACAAAGACAGCGTCACCTAGCAGCACTTGCCTCTGCCAGCACAAACACCCTAGAGCGTCACACCCCAGGTGGCATCATTGCCCACCCACCTCTGCCAGTGCAGACACCAGGGAATGTCACACCCCACATGGCACCATCTGCCCACCCAACTCTGCCAGCACAGACACCCCAGAGTGTCACACTCCACATGGCACCATCCACCTGCCCACCTCTGCCAGTGTAAACATCCAGAGTGTCACACTCCAGGTGGCACCATCTGCCCACCCACCTCTGCCAGCACAGATATCCCAAAGTGCTACACCTCACGAGGCACCATCTGCCTGCCCAACTCTGCCAGTGAAGGCATCCCAGAGCGTCACAGCCCATGTGACACCAGCCGTCCACCTGCCCCTGCCATTGCAGACATCTCAGAGCATCAGGGCCCATGTGGCATAATCCACCCGCCCACCCCTGCCAGCAGGCTGTGGGCACTCTCAGATATAGACCAGCAGTGCCCAGCCCACGATGGGGACACAATGCCCCGGGGTCCCTGCCCAGCTCAGGCTGTGGGTGCTCTTAGCTATGGACCAGCAGCACCCAGCCCATGATGGCACATGGCCCACTGAGGTCCCTGCCTGGCACAAGCTGTGCATGCTCTCAGATGCGGGACAGCGCTGCCCGCCACTTTCCCTTCTTCTCTGTGAAAACAAAGTCAAACAAGGACCAGTGCCGAGGCAGCCCATCCATCCTGACGTGAGCGTGGGGCACCGCCACCGTGGCAACAGGTTGGCTTCTCCCCTGGTTTGTGAGCCGCAGGTGGGAAGCTGGCCCCTGACTTACACAGTAAGCACCCGGAGCAGCTGGGTTCCCTCTCCTGGACCTATGGTCCTAACACGCACTCAGCAGTGCTGCCTGGTTCTTGTGCAGCAGACCAGGGTCAAAGAGGGCCACGCCGGTGCGCAGGCGTGTGGCGAAGAGGTGGCGGCAGGGCAGCAGGCTGGAGGTGTAGATGGAGCAGGAGCAGCGTGTCAAGGCCCGGTCCATGGCGAACTCGGACACGCCGTCATGGAGCAGATAGCCCTCAGCCGTCTCCTGGAAGCGGTAGCGGCCGTGCCGCGCAAAGCCTAGCTCCTCCTCGATCAGGCCAGCCGGCTCCGGCTTGCAGATGGCACGGTAGTGCGTGGCCAGCTCCCCCTCGTCCAGCTCGTGGGCCTCGCTGCCCACCTGCATGGCCAGCAGGTCCAGCATGCACTGGGCCACAGTGGGTGAGGGGCTGAGGGCCGCCAGAAGCCGACGCTGATGCTGCTTGAGCAGCTCGCAGGCGTTGACGTTGCGGGCTGTCTCGAAGGCCCAGAACTGCACCCACATCTCGCTGCGTGGCTGCCAATGGCGCAGGAAGTAGCGAACAAAGCGCTGGGGGAGAATGGCCTTCATCTCCTGCACTGCCTGCTGGTAGGCCGCCGGCGACTTGGCCGCAGCCAGCCGGCAGAGCAGGGGCCAGATGCGTTCATCTTCAGCGGCACCCAGCTCCTGTGCCTTGCTGAAGAGCATCTCCAGCACCTGGGAGCGGCAGATCTGCACCCGAGCATTGGGCAGCAGCTCCTTCACCGCCTCCAGGTGGGCGATCTCCACCCCCAGCGTGACGCACCGCACCTGCAGCTTGACCTCAGGCACGCTCTGCACCAGCGAGGCCAGCGTGAAGCGCAGCAGGTCGGGCGTCTCCCGCTGCGTGAGGCAGTAGGCCACCTCGCGGCCACGCCCCGCCCCATCCACGCACAGCACCGAGTACAGGTCAAACTCTTCGTTCAGCCCCACCATGCGGTCAAAGAACAGCATGAGCGGGAAGCGCCGGCTCAGGGCCATCATGCGCGAGCTGAGGAAGAAGATGGTCTGGACGATGACCTTGTCCTCCATGAAGACCAGCTTGACCTTGGCGCCAGGGTCGCTGGCAAAGAGCCCATCCAGTACAGTCAGCACGTCTAACACACCATGATCACGGCTCTTGCAGTAGGAAAGCAGGCGCCGCACATCCGGCGCCCCGACAAACTGCTTGGAGATCTTGTTGGTGGTGCGCACCGGCAGGCAAGAGTTGGCCATCAGGTAGCCCTTCTTGAAATAGTAAGCGAACTCGATGGGGCACAGGGCGTGGTTGTGGGCCAGCTGGCACTCGGTGACGATCAGCCGGTCCTTCTTGGGGCTCAGCTTCAGCACGATGCTGGCGCTGCAGCCCTTCTGCTGCCCCCTGCGGGCAGAGAGAGAGGCTGAGCACGCTGGGACCCCTGCTCATCAAGCACCCATGGCCCAGGATGCAGCTGCGGGACCAGCAGAGTGGGGCCTGTTACTCACCCCATGCCTGGTGGACACCAGTGCTAGGGCTGCAGGGGGGCCAATATACACTTGTGTGCGTGATGCCTCCGCTAGCTCTCGAAGCAGGGACTTGGCTCACTGCCCTGGGGTGAGGGCATCCCACTGCAGCACTCCTGGGGACAGCCCAGAGCCATGCTAGCTGGAGCTCAGCTATTGTGCCAGGGGGGCTCCTGGATGGGGGGTTAGAGAGGCCAGGCGGCTTACTGCAGGGAGGGAATAGGACAGAGGGTCCCACAGCATCGACTGGGACAGAGACAAGAGATGGGTACCTCTGCCCCCCTCGCTCATGAAGCAGGAACCAGGGCACGGGTAATGAGACAGGAAATCCCTCTCACACAGCACGACAGGCCTGGGGAACTCACTGCCACAAGAGTTGAGCAGGGCTCAGAGAGAGGCTGAGCCTTTGTCTGGACAAGGAGAACACCAGCACTACTGAGGCAGTGTGGCCTAGTGGACAGAGCTCTGCACTGGGACTCAAGAGAGCTTGGCTCTGCTCCAGCACCGCCTGGTGTGTGCCCTTTGGCAAGTCTCTTCCTTTCTCTGTGCCTCAGTTTCCCCTCTGCACAGTGGGGATAACGATACTGCCCTCTTGGGTAAAGCACTGTGAGATCTTTGAGGGAAAGGACTAGATAAGAGCTGGGGACTGTTATTAATTATTAGAGTACGGATTAAAGCATCCTGGAATGGGGCAGGGAGATAACTCTCTTCCCAGCTAGCCGGAAATTGACGGGAGTTGAGGGGGGTGGCGGGGAGCTCCTCTGGGGCAGGTTATGCTAGCACTCCTCACTGTGGGGATTCGGGCAGCTCCCTCAGCAGCAGCAGGTGCTGCCATCCTCAGAGGTGGATCTAGGCAGCCCGGGGCCAAGCCAGGCTGGCAGTGCCAAGGGACATAGGTTTTGCCCCATCACAGCCTCAGAGAACCTCACACACATCAGACCACACTCCTGCCTAGGGTAGCGCGCACTATGTGATGCCAGCCACTCATCTGCCCCTTCAGACATATGCTTCTCAGCCCCAATAAGACACAGGAAAAGGCTAAAGAAGGATCCCATGCCTGGGGTATGGAGACTGTTTAAACAGGAATTCCTTGTCCAGCGCAGAGATGCAGCTACCTCTGGGGTGGGGCGTGGGAGCTGTTTATACAGGGACCCCTCGAATAGTGCTGAGATGCAGCCACCTTTGGGGTGGGACACAGGGGTTGTTTATACAGGCACCCCTGGCCTGGATCTGAGATGCAGCTGCCTCGGGGGTGGGACATGGGGCTCTTTAAAAGACACACAGACACCAATGCACAACAGGTAAGATCAGGAAGGGGAAGCATAGAGAACAGAAACTGCAGCTGGGGGTTGTAGGGAGACAGACTAGCCAGCTTATGGTTTCAGCCGGACACCTGGGCTCTCACCCCAACTGTTAAGAGAATTCTCCATGGGATCATTTGAACCGCAGATGAGGAAGACTACAATTTTACATCTTCCTCAGCCACTCCAGCCCCTGCAGCACAGGCCCCCTAGCACTACCCTGGGCGTTGGGGCCAGCACTAACTACCAGAGGAGAGTGCCCCTCACTGAGTCTCACCCAGCAAAGATGTGGGGCTCCAAGCCCTGGCCCACTTGGACCTCCCCCCTTTGCCGGTGCGTGCTTGTGGGGACAGCACAATGCACAGGAGTCCTACGGGGGAGATGGTATGTGCCCAGTTTGGCACTGAACCTCCTGCATAGCTGCATCCCTGTGCCTTCTGCCTGTGCTGTCCCCTGCACAGCTGTCCGTCCGTCCCCCCAGTACCCCGCCTGCAGTGGGTCCTCACCCCTGGTCGGGCTTGCTGGAGCTGCGAAAATCCTTGCAGACCAGGCGCACGGAGCTGTACTTGAGAGCCTCCACCACGTCGGGCTGCGGGGGCGCCGTCGCCCACTTGCACTTGCTGAGCGGCACCGAGTTCTTGACGAAGAACAGGACCTTCCTGCGCTCGCACCAGGCGTCGAAGAAGATGCTGAACTCCTCCCACGAGAAGAACTCCTTCTCCTGCAGCTCGTCCTCCTCCATCCCGCGGGGCGGCTGGGCCTGCTGGGGACAGCCGGGATCAGCACCAGGATGGGCAGGGGACAGAGCTCAGTGCTGGAGACCCACAAGGCGACAGGCGCCCCTCAGCCAGCCTCCTGACCAGGGACAGAGCAGAGGGACGCCAAGAAGGGGCTCACTGCTTCACAGACTCAGACCCCCAGCCCTCGTCCCCTAGGGACGTGCCCTGCTGTTCAGCCCAACCAGCGCTGCCCCCCCTTAATTGCTGTGACCCCCAGTATCCATATCCCTCTGCCTCAAGGCAGCTCTGGTGTGACCCTGAGGAGTGGAGGGGCAGGGGCAGATCTGGGGCATATATCAAAACCCCACTATGTACAGATCATGATCCCATGCAGCTTCATGAACCCCTCAGCCCCTGTGGGGCATCCCAAACAGCAGCCTGTTCTCACACCCGCCCATAATCTGTCTCTCACGCGCACACACACAAACTCACACGTTCAGCGGACTGACAGCTGGCCACGTGACAACTCTCCAAGCGTAGTCGGCAGTGGGCCCCCATGGAATGGGCTCTGCAGAGACCAGTTCTAGGCCTGACGCTAGTCAGCATTTTTATCAGTGATCAGGCAGGAAATATAAACTCCCTGCTGAGAACATGCAGACCAGACTAAGCGAGCTGGATGGCTTGGGGGCTGAAGGGCTTTTTACTCTAGCAGAGAAAAGGCAGAACAAGAACCAATGCCGGGAAGCTGAAGCCAGACCAATTCCAGCCCGAAATAAGGCTGATGTTTAGCAGGGCGGGTGATTAACTGCTGGAACAAATTTCCCAGGGATGCGGTGGATATTCCATCGCTTGATGGATTCAGGTCCAGGCTGGATGCTGTTCCAGCAGATGCTGTGGTCAGACACAAGTTATTGAGCCCAACAGTAGAGGGTGGCTGGGTGAATTCTCAGACTGTGTTATATAGGAGAGCAGGTGAGACTGGAGGGTTGCACTTGTCATTGTTTTCATAGGCGGCGCTCTGTGCTAACAGCCTCACAGGTTTTCTGGAAATAACCATGAGATGCCACAGAGACTAGAACCTCTTGGCAATTTCACAGGACGTGCCGGCCAGGGGCCACCATTTCCCCACTCGTGTGAAGTTTCTCGTGCTCTCAGGTACCCTACAGATCCTGCACATCATAGTGAACTTCCCATTCCGCCCATGTCACAACCACACTGCCCCACTGTGTGTCACTCCTCATCATACATTCCCCACGTCTCACACACACGGTCCCCACTGTATCACACTCCTCTGTGTCATACACCCCCCATGTCTCACTCACACACACACACACTGTGTCATACTGTGACATTCACCCCAAGTCATATACACCAGCCCCAACTGTGTGCTCCATGTCACATACATTCAGCCCCCTTTTAGTGTCACCCCCGTGCCACATACACCCTGTATCACACATACAGCCTTCACTGTGTGTCACCGTGTCATACACCAAGTCTCACATCCTCCTTTGTCATACGCCTCCATGTCACACACACGGCCCCCTGTGGCGTGTCACTCACCCACCATAGATTCCAAATCCAGAAGGGACCCTTGTGTTCATCTAGTCTGACCTCCTATATAACACAGGCCAGAGAACTTCCCAAAGTAATTCCTAGTGCAAATCTTTTATAAAAACATCCAATCTTGATTTAAAAATTGCCAGTGATGGAGAATCCATCACGACCCTTTGTACATTTTTCCAATAGTTAATTACTCTTTACTGTTAACATTTACGCCGTATTTCCAGTCTAAATTTGCCTAGCTTCAACTTCCACCCATCGGATCGTGTTAGACCTTTTCCTGCTAGACTGAAGGGCCCATTATCAAATATTGGTTCGCCATGTAGGTATTTATAGACTGATCAAGTCACCCCTTAACCTTCTCTTTGTTAAACTAAACAGATTGAGCTCCTGGAGTCTCTCACTTTAAGGCAGGTTTTCTAATCTTTTCATCATTCTTGTAGCTGTTCTCTGAACCCTCTCCAATTGACCAACATCCTTCACGAATGATGGACAGCAGAACTGGACCAGTGCCAAATACAGAGGTAAAATAACCTCTCTACTCCTACTCAAGACTCCCATTTATGCATCCCAGGATCCCATCAGCTCTTATAGCCACAGTGTCAGACTGGAAGCTCATGTTCAGTTGATTATCCACCATGACCCCAAATCTTTTTCAGAGGCACTGCTTCCCAGGAGATATGTCACCACAGAAGTATGGCCTACATTTTTTGTCCCTCAATGTATATATTTACCTTAAGCTGTATTAAAATGCATAGTTTGTTTGTGCCCAGTTTACTGAGCAATCTAGATTGCTCTGTAACAGTGACTTGTCCTCTTTATTATTTACCACTATCCCAATTTTTGTATCATTGGCAAACATTGAGGGATATTTTATGTTTTCTTCTAGGTCATTGATGAAAATGTTAAACAGCGTAGGACCCAGAACTGACCCCTGCGGGACCCACTGGAAACACATCTGCCAATGACGATTCCCTATTTACATTTTGAGACAGATCAGTCAGTTTTTAATCCATTCAGTGTGTGCCATGTTCATTTTATATTGTTTTAGCTTTGTAATGTCGTACTAAGTCAAACCCCCTGCAGAAGTCTAAGCATATTACATCAACTCTGTTACCTTTATCAACCAAATTTATAATCTCATCAAACAAAGATACCAAGTTAATTTGGCAGGATCTATTTTTCATGTTGATTGGCATTAATTGTAGTACCAGTCTTTATTAATTGCATCCTGTATCAGCTGTTCCATTATCTTGCCTGGGATTTATGTCATGCTGACAGGCTTTTAATTACCCGACTTACCCCCTTTATGCTTTTTAAATACTGGCACAATATTAGCTTTCTGCAATGTCTTCTGCAATGTCCCCAGTGCTTACTAGACTTACTAGAAATCAACATCAATGGTCCAGCGAGTTTCTCAGACAGTTCTTGCCCACAGCCTGATGCAGCACTGTGCCCCAAGCTGCTTATCCAGCCCCACTGATTCCTGACCCCTCAGCCCAGTCTGACCCCAGTACTTCTGCCCGGCCCTGCAGCGCAGAGCCTTGCACGGAGCTGGGATCTAGGGTAATCTGTTATCCCGATTTTATAGAGACACTCACCATATTCAAGGCTTTTTCTTATATAGGCACCTATTGCCCCCCACCCCATCCTGATTTTTCACACTTGCTATCTGCCCAGGAGGGACCCACCAACAGCCCCGAGCATCAGCTTCTGTCCTGTGTGGGTCCAGCCCTGAGCACCAGCCTCCCATGCAGGTCAACCTCAGCCCCACCCCAGCCAGCCCCAAGCACCAGCTCCCTGCCCCTGTGGGGGTCCTGCCCCAAGCAGCAGCAGCCCCAACCCCCATGAGGGCCCAGCCCCGAGCAGCAGCAGCCTCCCCCACCCCTGTGGGGGTCCATCCTCCAGCACCAGCCCCCTGCGAGTCCCTCCCAGCTCACCAACCGGGCAGCACCAGGATGCTCCACAAGCAGCACCAGCAAGAGCAGCCAGCCCCCACAATGCACTGCAGCCGTCACCAGCTCCCAGCATGCATTGCACCCCCTAACCCTCCCCCAATTCTATGCAAGTATATGCAGCCCTCACCCCCTGCCAGGCCCCATAATGCACTGCGGCCGTCATCCAGCTCCCACCATGCATTGCATCCCCCTAACCCTCCCCACAATGCACTGCAGCCGTCATCCAGCTCCCACCATGCATTGCATCCCCCTAACCCTCCCCACAATGCACTGCAGCCGTCATCCAGCCCCCTCAGCTCCCACAATGCACTGCAGTCCTCACCAAGTTCCCCCCCCGCCCCCACAATGCACCGCAGCCCTCATTCCCTATGCATTGCAGCCCCCCCCTTTTTAACCCCCCACACACACTGTAAGGGTCAATGCAGGGCAAGGGCATGGAAGGCTGCAGGTGGCGTCTAGGCAGCTGGAAGCCCCTGCCCATAGCCTGCAGAGCTTTCCCCCTCCCTGGCTAAGAAAGAGGTGCCAGCCCTAGGGTGGACGTGGCACAGCACAGGGGTAACAGTGCGTGGCCTGGTATTGCCAACCCTGCACAGAGCAGGCATCTCCGCAGCAGGCTGGCCACGTCCCTGCTCGCACAGCTCGGAGCTAGTCCCGTTGGGATGAGTCAGGACACTGGCCCAGTGCCGCGGGGACAGCAGGCCTTGCAGAAGAAAAGCTGGTTCCCCCCAGTCCGGCCGTGGTGGCCCATGCCAGGAGCTCCAAGCATTGCCATAGGATGTGGTGGCACAGCAAATGTACTGGGAGCCCAGTGTGCAGTGCCAGGGACCCAGAGGAAAGGCTCAAAGGCAGAGTTGTTATTTACAGACAATGCCCATCCAAAAAAAACCAAGACTGGCATAAAACAGCTGAGCTGCCCTTGTCTGGGGAATAAGGGCCCTGAGGCTTGAGGGAAGGCGACCCATAGCTACGGAACACTAGTGTGGAGCGAGGAAATGCACCTGCCCTCTGAGGCCTGGTCTGCCCTATGAAATCAGGCTGACGGAAGCCACTTCGCATCACCCTCATTGGGCCTGTGTCTACACGCCAATGGCTTCCCCCCCACCCGAATTTGTGTGCGCCCCATTACAGCGACCAGCCAAACCACATCCCCCAACGGCGGAGAGCCATGGTCGACCTGCTGAGGTTGATACAGTGTGACTACAGGACACCCCAGTAACCCTCCAGCAGCTGTCCCACCCTGTCCCCTTCCCTATGACAGCCACCACCATAATCACAACTGTGAACTCCACAGCCCAGGGACAAGGCTCAGAGAGCAGAAGCCACCCCCCAGCCCCTTAAAGCCCCTCCCCATGGTGCTGAAATGCTTCTGCCTGTTTGCCCAGTACTGCAAGCACACTTCTCAGCTCTCCATCGGTCCGCACAATGAGCCATGCCAGGGGTGAATTATACCAGCTCCACACGCCTGCGTGGAGATATGGGATCTCCTGGGGCTGTGGGGAGAAGAGGCAGTGGAAATGCAGCTACGGGCCAGCCATGGAAACGTGGACATTTACACACGATTGCACAGGGGGTGCAGGCACTGGGGTATGACAGGGAGCAGCCGCAGAGCCACATGAAAGTAAAAGCATTTCGCCAGGGCTACCACAAGAGCAGGGAGGCCAACAGTCAATCTGGTGCTGTGCCGCCGACCTGCCACTTCGCCATGGCAACATGACTCCCTGCAGATCCCACCGGTGCGCTGTGGATACGTTGGAGGAGCCCAAGACAGAGACCCCTACAAAGAAGAGCAAGGAGGAGGGGGAGGCGCGGCAGAGGACTCCAGCCAGGACCACGGTGTAGCCAGTCCCACCAGGCGATCACGGATGGGGAGAAGGGAATGCAGGGAAGCAAGTGCATGCATTTTTCCTTACAATGTTTAAAGATGGTGCCTGGCCCATCCCCCAGTTAACCAGACACAGGTATCCACGTTTCCTTGTTTGACTCGTACAAGATGAGGTAGTGCTGCAACAGAGAGGTAGGGTTGGCATCTGATTTTCATTCCCTTGTTGGGTTGGAGGTGAGGGGGAGACATGAGGGCATGGGGAACCCTTTGTTTATGTCCACCAGAGTGTCCCTTGCACCCTCCGGAGAGATCTCGCTGAACGTTCATGCAGATACTGTGCAATCCTCTCCCAAAGGCTCCTAGAGAGGGCTGCCTTATTTCTTCCCTCACAGCAGGACCCTATCCCATGCCACTCTGCACTGCATTCGGCTGGCACGATCGCAGTACACAGGATAGCGGCATACGGGCCTGTGGGCCCTAGGATGCCAGCAGCAGCTGAGCTCTGTGCTTTGTGACCCTCAGGAGTGAGAGATCAGCTAAAACCACCACTGCCTGTAGTAAACCGTGCCAGCATTCAGTGCCATTGCCCTGTACTCGACCCCAGGGAACAGGGACCAAAATTTTACATCTTCATGCCACAGAAAATCCTTCCTCCCCCACTACACTCACCGTCCCTGGCTGGGGCTGGAGAGTGGTGAGGTGCCGAGGCGTTCCAAAGCTGAAGTGTCAATAAGCATGTCTTATTTAAAGGGTTTATGGGAGTCAGAGAAGGGAGACTGGACGCGTCTCTTTCCCTTGTGACTGTACATCCAGCAGTGCAGCTGTTTTCATCGCGTCTGCTGCCACCGCATCCCTGAGGGGTGCCTGAACCTCAAGAAGCAAAGAGAGAAAAGGACGAGCGAGGACATGGGCAATGAGATTCTGCAGCCACTGCTGTCTTGTTCATGAACAAAGGGCCTGGAGGGCCCACAGGGCAGACAGCCTGGAGAAGAGGGGACAGAACGACCCGGGAGTCCCAGCAGGACAAGGCGAGGGAGATGCACCTGGACATAATGGGGCTTCTGAGGTAGCAAACCAAACGCTGCAGACCCTGGCTGACCTACGGGTCCAACAATCCCAGACTCTCCTCCCTTTGCAGGCCTGGGAGACCTCCATGGTCACTGCTCCCTGCAACGTACCACGTGGCACCACAGGGCACAACTTTATCCCTACCGCTCTAAGCGAGGGGACACCAAGGACAACCACCAGAGCCACGACTGCTGTCTGTTTACCCACAACAGACAGCTGGACAGAAATGTTTCCTTCCTTTATAATTTTACATTTTCACCCCACTAAGCTATGTTAAAAATGCAGATAACATGGCCTGTGGGTTTCTTTGCACATGAATTTTCTGCACTTTTTTACCCACTCAATAAAGTTCTAATTTTGGAGACTCGCGTCATTTTTATTAGTTCACAACGTGTATTGCAGAATGCGGAGCGGTCCTCAAAGCAAACGGCTTGTAAATGTGCCACAAGCCCCCCGGAATCCACAGCTTCAGGAAAACACCCAGTCACATCTCCACATGTCTGGCAAATGCCACTCAGGTCCCAGCAGCTCCCAAAGCTCGAGGTCCTAGAACACACCGTGCAGAACGCTACTGTGGCCGACCGCTAAGTGCACTTTCAAAGCCTCCCTCAACCGCATAGCTGCTCACTGGGTTCTTGTATTGGCCCTTGTGTCTAGCTGTCCAAGTCCAGCAGACAGCCACCCCACCTCTGCCCTCCACCCTGCTGGCGGCTTTCCCCCCAACTTTACCTCACCACTCTTACACAGGACATAGCAGGCAGCTGTAACCATGGGGATGTTTTTCTCACTGGAGACCCAACCTACCACGTAACCAACGCCAGTGCCCCTTCTATCTACCAAAAGCACAGTCAGCCGTCACTCGGCACCCACTGAGCCGGAAGCTGAACCCTTCCTTGGTGCTACTGAGATGGCTGGTGTATGGCCAGTCGTCCTGCAGGCTGGGCTAACCCCCAGGGTCTGTAATGGCGTTTCAACATTACCCACAGTCATCTGCCAGTCAGAAAAGAAAGTCTCTGTATGCAGCTTTCTGCACACTCCTGTGCTCTTAAAGACAGGCCCGTCATGCATATTCCCGGACCAGCCCACACTGATGTCAGTGAAGTGTCCCTGGTGATCCAGCAACACTTGCATAACCATGGAAAAGTAGCCCTTTCTGTACTCCGTGGCAAGGCCAAAACAGGGTTGTGCGTGCCGTCTATTGCCGCACTGCAGTTCGGGAACCCCATTGCTGCTAATCCATCCTCTGTGTCCACCTTGCTGGGAGTCGCAGCCCTCATTCCGGTGTCCCTGCGCTGCAGGGCTGGGGCGAGCTCAGCACATAGATCCCAGAACGCGGCCTTTCGCATCTGAAAGCTCAGCAACCACTGCTCGTCGTCCCGATCTGCCTTACACTGAGATCCCCCCCATCAGTGCTCATTTCTCAGGCCCGGAGGCAGTGCTCCGCTGTCTGCAGCTGCTGTGAATGACACAGACGATCTTGAATTGGTTTTCGCTGTGTCCCTCGGCAAACTGTCCATGAAGAAATTTCACATTCCCCATTGTGGTGGTTCTTCCTGCAGGTCTGCGAATACAGGAGAACTGCGCGTCCTGTGTTTGCAACGTTCATGGGAGTGCAGAGCGCTGCAGGCTCTGTGCTCCTGTCAGCAGAGTGCCAAAAGGTCTGTGGGATTATTAAGACACCAAAATGGATGGCATTATGGGATGGAGAAAGTTGCAAGCTGGGAACTTGACCCCCCTACTTCCCAGATCCCTGGGCAAGTCATATCTGTCCCATAATACATTGCGAACATTTCCCAAAAGGCATTGCGCCGGACGGTGGCGCATGGCAGACTGGGATACCTGCCCACGGTGCACCCCTCATGCGGTGACACAAGCGCTCCTGGGGAGTACGTGCAGCACCAGCACAAGCATCCAAGCAGGCACACACCCGAGCGATATACAAACTTTGGCAGCTGTATGCCCGTGTAACATGGGTGGACCAAAGTCTGCGGTGTCAGACACAGCCTGCGTGTGTCTTTAGTTAACAGATCAGTGGTTCCCAACCTTTTTGAGTGTGCGGCCCCCTTTCCAACCTCCAAACATTTCACGGACCACCGCATGCTACTAGTTTTATTTGAAATTGTACATTTCCTTGGGGAGGATGTTGTTATTTTTCTTCTCTGCGGACCCCCCCGTAGCAACCTCACGGACCACCAGGGGTCCGCGGACCACAGGTTGGGAACTGCCGAAATAGACCACAAGACCAGAAGGGGCCCTGTCTGGCCCCTGCATCACCCAGGTAGGGCAAACCCAACCAAGGAGCCCTGCCTAATAACCTGATGGGGCTATGGAAGATCTATCAGGGACACACGTGGTCCTGATGCACTGACAGCCGGCGATGCACACCCCATCATGCTCCATGCCGGTTGTTCTACCGGTCAGTTCCCCTCCCTGGTAAACACTGGCCTCTTACTTCTAGTCTGGGGTTACCCAGCTTCCGCTCCAGTCAGTGGCTCTGGCTCTGCCGGTGGCATACAGAGCCCTCTCCGCTCTCCAAATTCTCCTCCCCAGCCAAGTACCCAGAGGCCGTGATCACGGCTCTTCTGATCCTCTTCTGAGTGGAGACACGGAGTCCATGGATTCTTCAGCCTCTCCCTGTCCAGCAGGTTTCCAGTCCCCAAATCCTTCCTGCAGCTCTTCTCTGACCCCTCCCGGCTTGTCCCTGTGGGGTTTGCAGCGAGGACCTCCTCTGTCTAGCTGCAGAGGGTACCAGTTTCTCCCAAGTCTCTCTCTGGTGGACTCGCTGGGCTCTGAGGGCTGAGCGGAGAGGCCCCTGCACCCCCCAGCTGGGCTGTGTCACAGACCGCGCTTTCCAAAAGGCATTTTATTGATGGGAAGTTTATAAAGAGCCACCTCCACAATCAGGCCCACCCCCCCCCCATACTCTGACCCCCACAATGGGCAACCCACGCCCCTCCTCACTGTCCAGAGACCATGCAGGCCTAACTTTGCGCCGTAAGGACTTGCCCATCCCACGTCCCATCCCCCCCAGTCCCGTGCCCTGGGCCCGTTGGCAGACAGTTCATTCCCCTCCGCCCCCAGGCATCTCCTCCTCTCTGTCCCCGGAGCAGCGCTGTGGAAGCAGCCCGAAGGCTGTGTTGGTCCACATGGCATTCAGGGGCTAGGAGGTGGCTTGCCCCCTAGTGCCTGGCAGTGCCCCATCTTTAGGGGGCAGCTGCGTAGGTCCGTGCAGCACCCCGCTGCTAGGTGTCCTGACCCTCGCCATCCGAAGGGGAGTGCAGCAGGCCGGGGTCGAAGAGGGGCTGCCCAGTCCAGAGGCGGGTGGCGAAGAGGTGGCGGCAGGGCCGGCGGCTGGAGACGTAGATGGAGCAGGAGCAGGCGGCCAGGTCGCGGCTCACCAGGAAGGAGCAGATGCCGCCGTCCAGCAGGAAGCCCTCGGGCACCTCCTTGACGTGGTAGTTGGCGTGCTTCGCCAGGCCCAGCTCCTCGGCGATGAGCGCGGCGCTGTCGGGCGGGCAGACAGCCCGGTACAGCTCCGCCACCCGCTCCTCGTTGAGCGCCGCCATCTCCACCCGCAGGGCCTGCAGCTCCAGCAGCCCCCGCACGCAGGCCGCCAGCCCCAGGGGCGGGCTCAGCGCCGAGCAGAGCTTCTGCTGGTGGAAGCTCATGTGCTCCAGGAAGGGGCAGTCGCGGTTCCGCTCGAAGGCCCAGCACTCGGCCCACATGCCCTTGTTGTGGTGCCAGTGCTCCAGGTAGTACTGCAGGAAGGGCAGCGGCGCCACGTCCTCCAGGTCGCTCAGGTACTGGCTGTAGACCCGGGGCGAGCTGGCGTTGGCCATGTTGTGCAGCAGGTTGCGCACCTTGTCCTCCTTGGGCACGGCCAGCTCGCGGGCCTCACGGTACAGCGCCTCCAGCACCTGCAGCCGGCAGATCTGCACCCGGGCGCAAGGCAGCACCTCCTCCACCGCGTCCACGTCCGTGATGCCCGCCCCCACGGTCAGGCACTTCACCTTCAGCTTGATGTCCGGCGCGCTCTGCACCAGGGAAGCCACGATGAAGATGACCAGGTCGGGCACGCCCCGGCGGGCCACGCAGTAGGCGCACTCCCGGCCCCGCCCGTTGCCGTCCTGGCAGAGCACCGAGTAGAGCTCGAACTCGCTGTCGATGCAGGCAGCCTTGTCCATGTAGAGGCAGCGGGGGAAGCGCTGCACCAACCCCCGCATGTGCGAGGTGGCCAGGAAGATGCTGTTGAGCACGGCCACGTCCTCCTGGAAGACCAGCTTGACCTTGGCGCCCGGGTCGCTCTTGAAGAGGCCGTCCAGCTGGCTCAGCAGCTCGCACATGCCCTTGTCCTTGGCCTTGCTGTAGTCCTCCAGGTTCCAGATCAGGTCGGGCGCCAGGAACCGCTTGGACACGCTGTTGGTGATGCGGATGGGCAGCCCCATGCTGGCCTCCAGCTGGTGACGCTTGAAGTAGTGAGTGAACTCCACCTCCGACAGCTTGTGGTTGTGCTCCAGGCTGGCCTCGATCACCACCAGCCGGTCCTTCTTGGGGCCCAGCCGCAGCGTGATGGAGGCCGGGCAGTCGATCTTCTCGCTGCTGGGGAGGGGAAACGGAGGGGTCAGCATGGGGCAGCCAGAGGGAGACAGGGAGCAGCCTCTGGGATCTGGCGGAAGCAGATAAAGGCATCACCCAGCGCTGCCAGTGACGTGGGCAGTGGAAGCAGCTCTCTGTGCCCAACCCATCCCTCGACCTGGAGAGACTAAATGGAGAGGGGCTGGGGCCCCATGGGGCAATGCCACAGAGCACAGAACTGGGGAGAGGGGCTCAGGCTGCAGCACTGCCGCCCCCAGGACAGGACAGGACAGGACAGGACAGGGAGCCCCATCACTAGGGCATTTAACACTGGGCAAGGCCCAGCCTGGAAAATCCCTGGCCAGGAAGCAGCCCGGAGTGCATAACGCCCAGTAATCCCCGGGCAAGGCTAACAGCAGCTTCCCCACGCCCAGCCAGGGCCCCCCCTCTGCCACCAGAGCCAGGGGAACCCGGCAGGCCCCCAGCCGCAGCAGCGGGAGAGCGGAGCGCCATGCAGTGGCAGAGTCAGGGGGGGGAAGCTGCCGGCAGAACCGAAACGCTGCAGAGTGTGGACTCGGCGGTGGGGGCGCGGCGCCGCCCAGAGCCCGGGGGTGCCCCACTCACAGCCGGTTGCGCTGCACGGTGCTCTGGCCCACGTAGGTGCCGCTGTGCTTGCAGATGAGGCGGACGAAGCGGAAGCGCAGGGTGGCGGCCAGGCTGGGCTGGTAGTGCAGCGGGTTCTGGCGCAGGGAGATCAGCGGCTTGAGGCTGGCGATGATGAACAGCACCTTGTGCTTCTCGCACCAGTCGTCAAAGAAGCTGCTGAACTGATGCCAGGTGTGGAACTCCTGGCCCAGGCCCAGGTCCCCCATGGCCCCAGGGGCGGCGGGTGGGCCCGGGGAGCCACCGCCGCTGCTGCAGGGGACACAGAGACAGCGTCAGCTCAGCACAGGGGACAGGCAGCAGCTGCCCGCTGACCCCGAACCAACCTGCCCTGCCCTGCCCGGCCCGGCCCCTCCCTGCTACCAGATCCCAGCCTCCAAGCAATGCAATGCAATGCAATGCAATGCAATGCACCCTCCCCAGGCAACGGGTTTGGGCTGCCCAGTGCAAGGAGTCCGGTCCGCTCCCCGTGCAATGGGCCCGGTCCGCTCCCCGTGCAATGGGCCCGGTGCCCCCACACACTACCCCCGTGCAAGGAGTCCGGTCCGGTCCGGTCCGGTCCGCCCCCCGTGCAATGGGTCCGGTGCCGCCTTCCCACGCACCCCCCGTGCAAGGAGCCCGGTACGCTCCCCGTGCAATGGGCCCGGTGCCCCCACACACTAACCCCGTGCAAGGAGTCCGTTCCGGTCTGGTCCGCCCCCCGTGCAATGGGTCCGGTGCCGCCTTCCCACGCACCTCCCCGTGCAAGGAGTCCGGTACGCTCCCCGTGCAATGGGCCCGGTGCTCCCACTCTCCCCGTGCAAAGTCCGGCCCGGTCCGGTCCCCGTGCAATGGGCCCGGTGCTGCCTCCCGTGCAATGGGCCCGGGGCCCGGTACCTGCGATCTCCCTCCCGGAGGCCCGGGCACCGCCGGCGGGGCTCCTTGCCCACAATGCACCGCGCCACGCCCGGCCCCGCGCGCGCGCGCGCCGCCGCCGAGCCGGGCCCGGACGCCGCGTGCACCGCGGGTGCAGCCCGGCTGGCGGGCGGGCGGGGCCGGGGTGTTGGTGCAAGACTCGAACGGGTGGAGGCGGCCGCCGCCGCAGCATCCGAGCTGAGTCTGGGAGCGGGCAGGGCAGCCCCCGGCTGCCTGGCCCCGGATGAGCTTGTGTGTGCGCGTGTTTGTGCACGTGCTAGTGGGTGTGCCCGGCCCGGTGGAGGTGAGAGCGAGTGTGCGCACGTGGAGGTGCTGTCAGCCCAGGGGAGCTGAATCTGGTTGTTTCAACCCACATCTAGTTCAGAGCAGGTTTGGGACCTGTCACATGAAGACGTGCCAGATGGGGTCGGTCCGATGGTCCCACCGTGTCCTGCCAGAGGCCAGTGCCAGGGGCTGCAGAGGGACCGAAGAGAACAGGGCAATTATCGAGTGAGCCATTCCCAGGGACATTTCAGAGCATGATTTTCAGAGCATCCCTGCCCATCTGGCTAATTGCCCTTGATGGATCTATCCTCCATCAACTTACCTAGGTCTTTTTTGAACCCTGTTATAGTCTTGGCCTGCACAACACCCTCTGGCAAAGAGTTCCACAGGTTGCCTGAAATACTTCCTGTTGTTCCTTTTAATCCTGCTGCCTATTAATTTCGTTTGGTGACCCCTAGTTCTTGTGTTATAAGGAGTAAATAACACTTCCTTATCTACATTCCTTGTCTACACCAGTCATGATTTTATAGACCTCTATCATATCCCCCCCTTACTTGTCTCTTTTCCAAGCTGAAAAGTTCCAGTCCTATTAATCTCAGCTCATATGGCAGTTACTCCATACCACTAATCATTTTTCGCCTTTTTCTAAACCTTTTCCAATTCCGATATATCTTTTTTGAGATGGGGCGACCAGATCTGCACTCAGTATTCAAGATGTGGGCATCCCATGGATTTATACACAGGCCTTACAATATTTTCCCTCTTATTATCTATCCCTTTCCTAATGATTCCCAACTCTCTGTTAGTTTTTTAGACTGGCATTGCATATCGAGTGGATGTTTTCAGAGAACTATCTACAGTGACTCCAAAATCTCTTTCTTGAGTGGTAACAGCTAATTTAGACCCCATCATTTTATATGTATATTTGGGATTATGTTTTCCAATGTGCATTACTTTCCATTTGTCAACACTGAATTTCATCTGCCATTCTGTTGTCCAGTCATCCAGTTTTGTGAGATCCCTTTGTAACTCTTCGCAGTCCGATTTGGACTTAACTGTCTTGAGTAGTTTTGCATTATCTGCAAATTTTGCTACCTCACTGTTTACCCCCTTTTCCAGATAATTTATTAATATGTTGATCAGTACTGGTCCTGATACAGAGCCTGGGGGACACCACTATTTACTTCTCTCCATTCAGAAAACTGATCATTTATTCCTACCCTTTGTTTCCTGTCTTTTAACCAGTTACTGATCCAGGAGAGGACCTTGCCTCTTATCCCATGACAACTTACTTTGCTTAAGAGTCTTTCTGAAAATCATAGTACACTATATTCACACTGGTCCACATGCTTGTTGAGCCCCTCAGAGAATTCTAGTGGATTGGTGAGGCATGATTTCCTTTTACAAAACTACATTGACTCTTCCCCAACAAATCATGTTCATCTATGTGTCTGATAATTCTGTTCTTTACTATAGTTTCAATCAATTTTTCTGGTACTGAAGTTAAGCTCACCAGCTTATAGTTGCTGGGATCATCTCTGGAACCTTTTTGAAAATGGCATCACATTAGCTATCCTCTAATCATCTGGTACAGAAACTGATTTAAATGATAGATTACATACCACAGTTAGTAGTTCTGCAATTTCACATTTGAATTCCTTCAGAACTCTTGGGTGGATACCATCTGGTCCTGGTGACTTATTACTGTTTAATTTATCAATTTGTTCCAAAACCTCCTTTAATGACACCTCAATCTGGGACAGTTCCTCAGATCTGTGCAATACCAAGTGAAACACCTTACAGAAATCTCAGTATATTACGTCAACACTATTACATTTATCAACCAGACTTGTAATCTCATCAAAACTAGTTTGACAGGATCTATTTTCCATAAACCCATGTTGACTTGTATTAATCATTGTACCCCCCTTTAATTCTTTATTAATAAAGTCCCATATCATCTGCTCCATTATCTTGGCTGGGATCAATGTCAGGCTGACAGGCCTATAATTACCCAGATTATCCCCTTTACCATTTTTTAAAAACTGGCATAACATTAGCTTTCTTCCAGTTGGCTTGAGCTTCCCAGTGCTCCAGAACTTATTGAAAATCAACATTAAGGGTCCAGAGATCTCCTCAGCCAGCTCTTTTAAAACTCTTGGGTGGAACTCATCTGGACATACTGATTTCCAGGTCTAGCTTTAGGTGCTTCTGTTTCACATCCTCCAGAGATACTAGTGGGATGGAAATGACAAGACTCTTTCATCTGATTTTTCCCCAAGCACAGTTATAGGCAAGCTCCTCGTCTGGCCCCAGTGTGTGGGTAAACACAGAGGCTGGGCTGTCACTGTGTGGCACAGCCCAGTGGATTAGACTCTGCATCGAGGGGTGATATAGGAAAGCCAAAAGGCCTCGGGCATTCAGCTAGGGCCAAGGTAACACCTGGGGGTTGGTTTTGACACACTCCCATTGCAATGTGGGGCAGCCCCTTGGAGCTCTGGTCACAAAACACTGTTCCCTTGTCTGGGTTCCCTGGCTGATGTGCAGTGCGGCAGTCACTGCCCAGGAACACGGGACACAGGTCTGGACTGGACCTGTGTGGTGGAGTCCAGTCCCTGCTGTTGCAGCCAACCCCATCACATCAGCTGGCTCTAAACTTACCAAGCTCCACCTGCAAACCAGTCGGGTGTTTGCATCCCACGGGTAGCCTTGTACAATGTGTGTGTGTGTCTGCCCAGCCCTGCCCGTGCCCTGTGCACGCGGTGCCTGGCGTGTGTGTGCCCAGCCCTGCCCGTGTTCAGTGCATGCTGTGCCTGGCGTGTGCGTCTGCCCAGCTCTGCCTGGTGCACACTGCAACCAGCGCGCGTGTGTGTGCTATATAAATGCCCCATGTTATTATTACACGGCTACAGCCGTGAAGCCCAGACACGTGGCCTGCTGTCCCTGTCATGCCTCCCTGGTGGCCTGGGGAGAGGGGGCAGCGAGGAGGGGGCAGGGACCATTCTCTGCATTGCTCCTTGTTGTTTGTTTTAGACTTTCATAACTTGAAAGCCACCCGCCCTTGTTTACCACATCACTGATTCTGTGCTTCCTCCAGCTGCCACCAGGTGTCGCTGCGCACAGACAGCGCCCCATCTCTGCCCCTTTGCACAGCACTGCTGGGGTGGGGCGGAACACCCCCAGCACCCAGTCTGTGGGGGGACAGGGACCGAGCAGCCTGTCTGTGTGCACTGGGGGAACCTAGCACAGAGTCCCTGGGTCTGGTCTATGGCCTGTCCTGTAACCAACCTTCTGGGAGTGATCCCGTTAGAGGGCCGGGCCCCATGGACCCACACCTTTCTACAGGAGTAAACCCGGGGCCTCCACAACCCCCAGACTGGGACTTGGGCACCCGCAACCCCTGTCTCTCCCCGTGGCTCCCTGCAGTGAGTCCAGCCCAGCCAGACGCCTGCAGGAGGCTTGCACCGGTCCCCTCCAGGGCACAATGCCCAGGGAGCCTCCCCAGTGACACCAAAACAAGGGAACCAGTGATCAGGCCCCTGGCTACAGAATCTGGAAGCCTTTGTGCTGTGCAAGAGAGGCAGGCTGAGGACAGGCTCCTGTGGGGGGTAGCCAGGGCCTCTCCGTGCCCTCCTCCCCTGAGCCCACCCCGCCTTCTCTCCATCCCCACTCCCTGATCGCCCTGTGCCCAGGTTCCCTGCTCCTCTTAACACAGACACCAGACACCTCCCTTGTCTCTGTTCTCCCGACCCAGCTGTGCTCTGCTCACGTGCTTAGCTGCCTCTGCCGCTAGATGTGAATCTTTGGTCATCAAGATACCCGTTGTCTGGGCTGGGTCTGCCTTCCCTGGTGCCATGCCAGCCCAGCCATCTGGGTCTGCTTCTCAGGGCCCACACCAGCCCAGCCAGTCTAGGGGTGCCTTCCCGGTGCCACACCAGCCCAGCCATTTGGGTCTGCCTTCCCAGGTCCATGTCAGCCCAGCCAGTCCTCCTGGCAGCTCTCTGTCTTGAGTACCAGCCTGACCTGTCATGTCCAAGGGGATCTGTACAGAGTCACACAGACAGTTCATAAAATGCTACAGACAACTCCCACATTTGTCGCAGGGCGCTCTCCCCTCTCCATGACCGCTGGCCCCGGTGCCTGGCTGTTCCTCTTGACCTGATCTCTGGTGTAGAAAAACTAACAATAAGGACCCTGACTATTCCGGACAGTTACATAACCCAGGAGGTTTTCCCCTGGAGTCTGGGAGTAAAACTTGTGGCCGGGACAAACCTCCACAGCCCACATGGAACTGCATCTCAGCACCAGGCAAGGGATCCCTGTATAAACAACTGCCTCGCCCCAGAGGTAGCTGCATCTCAGTGCCAGGCAAGGGATCCCTGTATAAACAACTGCCTCGCCCCAGAGGTAGCTGCATCTCAGTGCTGGGCGAGGGGTTCCCGTATAAGCAGCCGCCTCACCCCAGAGGTGGCTGCATCTCAGTGCTGGGCGAGGGGTTCCCATATAAGCAGCCGCCTCGCCCCAGAGGTGGCTGCATCTCAGTGCCAGGCGAGGGGTCCCTGTATAAACAGCCTCCCCGCTACCCCAAGGCAGTTTGATGTCCATGGGGTCTGGCTCTTGGCAGGGTGCAGGAGCATGGCTCTGGGTGTCAGTTGTACATCCTGCCTGGGAGCTAGGGAGCTGTTCGTTGACATCTGGTGTCTGCGACGTGTGGCTCAGCCTGGCCTCGTTACCGCCGGGCGTGGTGCCCCCAGGCCAACCTGCCCCCAGGGGGAACAGCCCAGTTGCTGAGGCGGCTGCCTCGGGCCGGGGGGGAAGGGGGCTGAGGATGAGGGAGTCACAAGCTGTCCCTGCCCTCCCACCCCTGGCCCAGAGCAGATGCCCTGTGCTGTATCTGAGGGCGTTGCCATGGCACTAGCAGACCCCAGTCCCCAAGGGGATCCCAGAATAGGCCTTTGTTGTGGCCAAGTTGCCGTGGTTCTCGGAACAGGAACGGGACAAGTCTTCGTCACCCCCCCAAACTGTCCCTGCCCTGCCCCCAGCCCTCCCTGGTCCTCTCCCCCACCCAGAGACCCAGGCATACAACAGAGGGAGCAGCCCCAAAGATTTGGCCCTACTGGGGGTGGTGAGGAGGTCAATTGTTCATGAGAGCCCCAGAGCTTTCCCTGCCAACCCCATTGTCAATGGGTCCCTGGACTAGCAGGGTCTGCCCCCCCCCAACACTGCCCCCCACATGCCAGAACCCCAGCGAGAAGCCTGGCAGGCAGAGCAGGATCTGCAGGGGACATGGGGAAGGCAAAGGGGTAACAGCCTTATACCAGCAGTGCTGGGGATAGAACCCAGGAGTCCTGGTTCCCCCTCCCCAGTATATCCTACCCAGGGCAACCCAGGGGCAATTTCCCACAGTCAGTGCTGACCCCAATGCCCCTGTGTGGTGAAGGGGGTCTCAGATCCGGCTTACCGAAAGTAACACCAAAGGCCCAGACTGTTTCTGGGGTCCCCACATCGCAGGGGGGTTTCCCCCGATGTCTCAGCATGAACCTCCTGTCCTGGAAATCCCAGCTACCTTCCTTCTGAGAAAGGCCCCCATCTCAATCTGCCTCCCCCTGCACAGCCGGTCCAGGTGCTAGTCCACTGCTCCCACATCCACCCCAGAGCTGGCTGCCTCTCAGCACCAGGTGAGGGGTCCCTGTCTACAGTGACAGAAAGTGCTCTGAGATCTGTTGGGGGGAAGGTGTTCCTGGGTCTCTGCCCTGCCCCCCTAGATCCCCAGTGGGGTTCCAGGGTGGGGGATTCCTCTGCCTTCAGGAGCGGACTTTCCAGGAACATCTGGGTCAAGCTAATCCTTGACAGATGGTGCTGGGGGGCCAGTGGGAGGGGAACAGTAACCGAGAGCGGGGACTGGGGGACTGGAGCATCCAGTGCCAGCTGGTAAAAATAACCTAGATAAGTGCGTGCTAATCCTGGCCCAGCGAGTGCCAGCCCTCGGCACTGACCGCCCCAGTCCCCGGCCCGCACTGCCAGCTGGGACCTGCCAGCCACCACGGGACCCTCTCCAGCACGGGGTGGACCGCATAAAAGCTCAGCCCAGGCCACCGGACAGACGCACAGACAGGCAGGCAGGCAGGTAGAAGGCTGGAACCAGCAGCTCCCCTGTGCAGAGCACTGTGGGGCTCCAGCTCTCAAGAGGCAGGTAAGTGGGGTCCCTCTTCATCTGGCCCCCTTGCAGCCTGGTGCCCCCCAAGCCCACAGGGCTCCATTGATTCATCTTGGTGGCTTTGCCTCTCGGTGCTGCTCCTCCCTTGATGCTGGCAGCTCCCAGCCGCGAAGGTGCCGGGGCACATCCAGGGCTGCCAGTCCCACCTTCGCTGCACATGGCACTGGAGGGCAGGACCGCGGTGCCACCTCCTCATCTAGGCAAATCCAGGCAGAAGCCAGGACTGCTGGGTTCTATTCCCAGCTCTGGGGAGGAGCGGGGTTTAGTGGCTACAGTAGTGGGGGCTGGGAGCCAGGACGCCTGGATTTGATACCCCTCTCTGGGAGGGGAGTGGGGTCTAGTGGTTAGAGCAGGGGGCTGGGAGCCAGGACTCCTGGGTTACATCCCTGGTTCGGCTTCTGACTAGGGCCTGGTTTACACTAGGAAGTTGCATGGGGTCTCCTGCTGGTGTGAATTTGGCCCGGGAACCCAGGGTTGTAGAGGTGCCTGGGGCGGTTCCAGCTCAGTGGGGCGGGAAGAGGTGTCACTAAGGTGTCACAAAAGCAACAGAGCCGCTCTTCCCCAGAGGCAGAGCATCCGTGGGGGCCTCGAGTCTGCCCAGCCTCCACAGGCTGGAAGGCGAGTCCAGTGCAGGGGCCATGTCGCCTTGGTCCACAACTGGGCAGCTACAGGAAGCCATGAGGTGGTGCTCCAGGGCCCATCCAGAGAGGAAGGGAGAAGCAGCTGTCAGGTCCAAAGAGATTACTCAATGGGACATAACCTTGTGTGAAACAGCTCCTACGCCCCACCCCAGAGGTAGCTGCATCTCAGTGCTGGGCAAGGGGTTCCTGTATAAACAACCCCTGCATTCCATCCCAGAGGGGCTACATCTCAGTGCCGGGTGAGGGGGTCCCTGTATAAACAGCTGGCACAGATCCACAGGAGCGGTGCTCCAGTCCAACCTTTAAACAGTCTCTTGGAGGAACCCTGCAGTGTGCCAGACCCGCAATGGGTCTCACTCGCCCTCCAGGGCAGGCTATGGGGTCTCAGCACCTGCAAGCCTCCAGTCTCCTGCTCCATCCCGTGAGCTCTGCCCAGTGAGTTCAACTGAGCCAGAGCCTTGTGGGAGACTTGTCTACTGCGCAGGGACCCAGGCACCCAGCTGGGATTCCCAGGGACACCCGCAGCCATCCCCAAACAGAGCAGGGTGCCTTAGCCAGCTGGGCACGGCATGTTCCCGGGGCGGGGGGCGTCTGGATACTGCTCCCGGCAGTAACATCCCCCCGTCCCCTCCGTCCCGCAGCCATGACCCTGCCCTCCCCGTGGGGCACGGGGCAGCAGCTGGAGGAGATGGTGGAGCTGACGGCGCAGAACCTGCCCTGGCTGGAGGTGACGGAGTCGTACACCATCCTGAGGGAGCTGGGCAGCGGCTCCTACGGCCACGTGCTGTTGGCCGTGCACCAGCGGCAAGGTAAGGCCTGGGCCGCCAGGGTGGGGGCAGCTAATCTGTGCCCCCGGGGCCCCACCTCCCACAGCCCCCCATTGCTTTAGAGGTGCTAGCTCTGCCGACACCCCGAGCCAGCTGCTCTGCCCCCAGACTCCACACCCCGACTGACTCTGGCATCCTACAACCTGGCAGCCCTTGGCCCCACAGAGCATGGGGCAGGAGGGGTAGCGGGGTCTGACCCAGCATGTGGGGGGAGGGGTGCGATCTGGTGTGGGGGGGCTGCAGCCCTGACCTCTCCACCTCCCGTCCCCTAGGCAGGCCGATGGCGCTGAAGTTCATCGAGAAGCGGGACACTGAGCTGCAGGGCTTCCTGAGCGAGTACTGCATCTCGCTGAGCCTGGCCGCCCACCCCTGCATCGCGGGCGCCCTTGGGATCGCCTTCCAGACCGAGCGCCACTACGTCTTCGCGCAGGAGCTCGCCCCCGCCAAGGACCTGTTCTCCCTGCTGCAGCCACAGGTACCCGAGCCGGACGCACGCCGGGGACGGGCATGGGACACGGAGCCTGTCCCCTCTGCGGGGCCCCGGCTCTCATCTGGCCCCAGGGTGGGGGACTGGCTGGCTCAGAGGGGCAGGAAATGGGGCGTTGGGCCTTTCCCCTCTAAGGGGTACCGGCTCTGATCTGGCCCCAGGGTGTGGGGCTGGCTGGTTCAGGGAGGCAGGCAATGGGACCCGGGGCCCTTCCCCTCCTGGGCACCGTGTCTAACCCCTCTCCCTAGGTGGGGGTCGGGATGGCGGAGCTGCCCGTCAAGCGCTGTGCTCTGCAGATCGCCAGCGCCCTGGAGTTCATGGGGGCCAAGGGGCTGGTTCACCGCGACGTCAAGCCAGACAACGTGCTGCTGCTCGACCCCGAGTGCCGGCGAGTCAAGCTGACAGACTTTGGGCTGAGCTGCCCGCGGGGCACGGCCATCGAGGCCCTGCCGGAGAACCTGCCCTACACGGCGCCCGAGCTGTGCCGCTTGGGCCCCTCGGCCCGCCTGCCAGCCGAGCCCAGCCTGGACGCCTGGGCGCTGGGCGTGCTGCTCTTCTGTCTGCTGACCGGCTACTTCCCCTGGCACACGGCCGCCGACCGGCACTACCGGGACTTCGAGCGCTGGCACCGCAGCCCCCGCGTCCGCCCGCGCCCGCCCCACTGGGGGCGCTTCACCTACGAGGCCCGGGACATGCTGCGGGGGCTGCTGGCCCCCGACCCCACCCAGCGCAGCCCACCCGGGGCTGCCATGGCCCACGTCAAGCGCCCCTGGCTGGAGCCCGAAGAGCCGGGCGCTGCCCGCACGGACAGGGTCCTGATGGGCAACAGCCATTGCCGCTGAGCCCCGAACCCACAGGTGCTGCCGCCAGGCACAGGCACTAGCCGTGGCCAAGGGGACGCAGGGACCAAGGACATTGCCTAGCAGGGACCATGGCCAAAGGCTGGTGGGATGGGTGGGTGGGTGGGGTGGGTAATAAAACCATGTTCCTACTGCTAACGACTCAGAGCTTCCTTCACCATACGGGAACCAGAGCAACTGGGCCACCTGCCTGATAACTTCCCACGGCCCCAGATCAGGCCCATGGCCCAGCCCCTCTCCTCAGTCTCTGCTTTTCTCCCCCCAGACCCCAGGTTGATGCAGCTGTTATTGCCATGGACTCTCTGAGCTGGGAGAGCAGGGGACAAGCCCCCTGCCAGGGGGGTGTACGGGGCACTGCAGATCCCCTGGGTGGGGGCTCAGCCCGCTATGCACAGCCTGTACAGGGAAAGGAGCCGGCATTGCACCCGTGCCGTGGTGGTGTTTCCGGCACTTGCCCATGTCTGACCCCAGATGCCAAGGCTGCGAGACACGGACCTCCGGGCGCAGCTGTAATTGGAAACTGTCAACAAGTGGCCAAGGCATGCGGCCGCCCACAGCCGCTAAATATAACCGGGGGAGCTCCCCCCACACTTTCCGTAGTGCAAACCAAGCCAAGATATGGGGGGTGCAGGGCTGGGACAGCAAGCGGGTTGGGATTGAGGGGCACCCAATCTGTGGGCGGGGGAGGGTGGAACCCAGCACCCAGTCTCTGCTCAGGGGGACCCAGCACCCAATCTGTGTGCAGAGGGAACCCAGGAGGGGGGTTTGAAATCAACAGGGCAGCAACACACCTGAAAATAAGCACGGGGGTTATCCGGACGCGGAGGCCAGAGAATGAACTTTGGGGATAAAAGTAGAAGGCAAAAAGACCCTCCCATTATCCTGCACCTGGGAAGTAAGCGGCCAGGGTGAGTACATGCGGGCACCGGGCTCTCTGACTACGAAAGCCAAGGGGTGAGAGGTGCCTTCTTCAGCCAGGTTCACCTGGGCAGGTCACTTTAGGATCTAGACAGCGTGTGCTACTTTGGCTACCTGCTGTGGCCACTGTCCTTCCTCACTGACTCGGGACTCTGGGAATAAACTGCCGCGCGTGTTCTCCGGAAAGAGAGAGCTCAGAGCTGGACAGTTATAGGGCAGGCGAACAGCAGGTGCCAGGGGACCACGGGAAGCACCCCTGCATTTAGGCTGCCTCACACCTTCCTTTCTACCCCCTCCCCTCCCCTCCACTCCCCCACTGTTTGCTGCAGGCCTTGGCTACAGCCATGCCTTTCTGGTCCCCGTGGGAATCCACCGGGCTTGGCCAAAATACGTGTTAAAAGTCCACCTTTTCCCTTCTTGTGCAAGTCTTGCTTGGGAAAAAGGGGGCAGCCGCCAAAATAATTGCTGGCCATGGACGGCGTGATGAGCCGGGCTCACGCCGACACTGCAGTGGGATGGGCCAGGAGGGCCCCTAATGAGGGAGAGAGCCCTGAGCTCTCCCTGTACTCACGCCCCCCAGGCCCATTCCCACCCATCCTGGATAACAGTCTCCTGCTGCTGCCAGCTAGCGGAGTCAGTCCCGCAGTCGGCACTGAAGGGCCAAGGCCCAGGCGCTGTTGAGGATGCCTGGTGGGAAGTCCTCTGGCCACATTTAAATAGGGCCGTGTTACCTTTGTTCTCTAAGCCCCCCTGGGAACGACACACGAAACGGACTTCCCAGAACGGTCTTGCGGCTGCGAAGTCCAGCGTGGGAAAGGCAGACCGCGGCCGAGCTGAGAGTCGTCTCCCTGGGGCATGTCAGGATGCTGCCGCCCCGTGACCTGTCCGTGTGCCAACTCTCTTTGTCCCGGTCAGGTCATGAGCTGGGCACACAAGGGGCAGAGCGGAAGGCCTCGTCGTCATCCCTGTGCCCTAATGACACAGGGGCCAGAGCTGCAGCTGCGGTGGGGGAGGGTGTCCCTGAGGCTGATATAAAGTCATGCACCCGGGGGTGCGGCATCAGACCCCTCCCGGCGTCTGCACTAAATGTCCCTGCTCAGGGACAGGCCGCTAGGCTGTTCCATGGACATCTCCACGGGCGGGTGACAGCACAGAGCAGGGGTAGGCAGTGAGACGGAGCTGTGTATTTCAGGCTGCTCCTGGGGAAGGTGATTTCAAACAACACCCACTGAGCCTGGGGAACTCACTGCCACCGGATTGTGCTGGGCCAGGGCTGAGCACACAGCAGAGGAGGAGCATGCATCTCTCTGGGTCACAGGGACGTTCAGGGTCCCACAAGAGAGGCCGTGCCCGCCGTGGAGCGGATGGGAAGGCTTTAACTATGGGGGTTTGGGCACCTCGGACTCACGGAGCCCTGGACACAGGGGCGCAGTTCAGGGCCCTGTACCCTCCCTCCCCTGTGGCACAGATGTGATGATGCTGGCTCTGCCCATGTAACCATAGCTCTGCCCCGCGGGCCCCAGTGCTGCCCTGCTGGGGCAGTGGGGTTGGGGGGCCCACAGGCTGAGGGGTTACACATGGCACTTTCGCACCCAGTACCATGGGGGGTGGGGTGGGTACTGGGTTCCCTCACTGCCTGCCACATGGACCCCACCCCCAGCCCTCTTTATTGGGCCAGGATTTACTGTCCCTTCGGGGAACACTGGCTAAGGGAAGCCAAGTGCAGAACCAACACCCCCTGCCCCGCACCTGCTCAGCTCTAGGCAGAGATTGACTCTCCTGCCAGTCCGGCCCAAACCACTTCTGTCTATCGCCGAGGGACACGTCGATCTCTGCAGGCTCAACACGTGACAGTGAGAGAGCAGCCAAGGGACCTGGGGCTGGGGTGGGAGCTGTGGGTCAGGCATAAAGGGCACTGGCATGGAGGGAGCCCAGGGCTGGCAGAGGCCAGGGGGCTGCCGGTCGGGATTGAGGGGCATCACAGAGGCCAGCCCACATCTCCCCACCTCTCTCTCTGTGCTCCCTGGCTGCGCAGAGTCTTGCTGAGTCGCAACTCCCCAGCAGCCCCCTCCTCTCCTGCCCCCCAGCTCTGTGCAAGCTATTTCTAATTCTGCTCCTGGCAGCAAGCCAGCCTCCCTATGCAGGTCTGGCCCTGGCACTGCCAATAAATCACTGACTGCGTCCTGGATCTGCTGGTGCCCGGCAGTAGAGCCATGTATGTCGTGGAATCCCACTGCACATGGCCGGGTGAGTCCAGGGGGGCAGGGCTATTTGGGTGCTGGGGCCTGGGGCAACTGCCACCCAGTGCCTCTTGCCCGTCCTGGGAACCAGCAGGAACCACAGTGCTGCACAGCCAGCCATGATAGGGAAACTGAGGCCCAGAGAGGGGAAAGGCCCTGCCTGCCATCACAGAGTTCATCAGTTGAACAGAACCCAGTGGTCCTAGCTCCCAGTCCCCTGCTCTCACCCACTAGACCCCACTTCCCATCCAGAGCCAGGGACAGAACCCAGAAGTCCTGGCTCCCAGCCTCACCCCCCACTCCTCTGCTCTATTTCCTGGTCCCCTGTGAAGAATGGGGGAATTTTAAAAAATAATTTTTATGAAAACAAGTCACAAAATCATAGATTCCAAGGCCAGAAAGAACCATGGTGATCATCTAGTCTCATCTCCTATATAACACGATGCATGACTCAGTTTCCCCACTCCTGGTGCATGGATCCCCACTGGCAGGGAATGGGTTGATTTCTCCTTGTGGAGCAGGGGGTGGCCTGGCTGAGTAACACCGAGACTGTCTGGGTTGGGACCAGATACATTAACATGGTTGTGATGAAGTTGGAATTTTTTGTAATATTTTTGTAAGTCAGCGGTGTGCCTCAGTTTCCCCTATTATTTGCAGGGCTACCCAGTGGGGGAAAACAGGTCCAAGTTGGCTCTCAGGACAGACTACAAGTGTGTGTCACCCCCCTGTCTGGGTGGAATGAATAGAGCCATTAAGGAATTGGGTGAAACCGACCCAGATCAGCAAAGGGGACCAGAGAGACAATGCGAGCTCCAGTGATTCCTGGATTGACATTCTCAGCAGGGTATAGACCCCAGCTGGAGAACACATGATGGGGGGAGAGAATGAATGGGGGTTTCTGGGTCTGGAAGAAGGCTTGAGGCTTTCACTGGGGAAGTCAGAGAAAGCCACAGACCCTAAACCCGGGGTTCACTACAGCGCGGCTGGGCTCAGGGCTGACTAGAAAGGGTTATGCTTGAACCTCCAGCTCTCTGTGCTAAGCTAAGGACTTCCTAGGCTGGGTGCCACTGACTACTGTTCTGACAGTGCTGTCGGTAACACTGTAAATCTGCTGAGATGCATTAATCCCTGCAGAGCGGACAAGCCTCTCCCAGGAGTCTGGCTCAGCAGCACGCGCCAAGCAGAGCTCACAGGGTGAACCAGGAGGGCGGGAGCTGCGCTAGAACAGCTACAGTGCTTCAGTGTAGCCCCTGACTACAGTGGCTGGGGGGAGGTCTCCCATCGACGGAGGCAATCTACCTCTCTGAGAGGTGGATGGACGATTTCTCCCGTGGACCCAGTGCTGTTTCCACTGGGGATTAGGTCAGTTTAACTGCATCCCAGAGGGTGTGGATTTCTCACACTCCTGAATGACGGAGCTGGGTCGACCTAACTCTTGACTGTAGAACTGGCCTCAGTCCCAGAGGCTGTGGCTCCCCTGAAGGACGAGTGGGACCCTTGGAGGTCCAGCACGCTGAAGCGGTTCCTTCTGGGGATGCTTAGAAGCTGGGGCATAGTGCCGAACCGATCCTGGGGATCTGTGACACAAGGTCTGGCTGGAAACAGCATACAGGAGAGAGGACCCTGTCAGACAGCCGGAGCCAATGCCTGGGAAGTCGAGGCAGCTGGACCATAACTGGGGGCAGAGACAGGAGGTGTTGGTGGCTGTTTATGAGGTGTCAGACTGAGAGACCCAGGGTGTGAGGAGCTCGGACACGCAGGGAGAGACAGAGCCAAGGTGAATCCCAGGAAGGTGGAGCCAGAGGGATCTTAGCAAGGTGAGGAACCAGGGGGCAAATGCTCCTTCCCATAGTGGCTGTCTGCAGCGCAGCTTCCTCAGACTGTGCTAACGACTCTCCCCTGCTGGGTCCAGGTGACTATTAAATGTGGCATGTCTTGAATGGGCAGCACTTCCTCGCTGCACACGCTCCCTGCTGGGATTGAGCAAGCCTCTAAACAGTTTAGGGCCAGGCAGAGAAACAGGCCATCAGCCAGAGCACAGACCCTGGCAACTCGGGACCACCGGCACAGGTTTTGGGTAACTATACCTTTGACTCCCCGCCTCTGTGGTCTGCTCCAGGAAAGCCCTTCGGGTCTCAGCTCTCCCTGGGCAGGGTCCTACATCCCACTACCTCCAGAGCAGGTCTGCAGCTCCCTGCCACTCACCCACCAGCTCTGACTACATCCCTCCTGACTGCCAGTGGTGCCTGGGGAGCAGCTGGCAAAGCACTGATGTCCAAGGAGAAACACCCCAGTGCTACCCTGGCTGGAGCAATTCCCCAGGCTGCTCCTGTGTGCAGCTGGGGGTAGACACATTGTGTCATAATCTCCTGGGCTGCATGACTCATTAGCACAGCAGGACCGGGCTGGGTCACCATGAGGAGGGGTGATCCAGCCTACAGGAAGCAGTGCAGGAGTTCTGCAGGGGATGCTTGCCCCTCAAAGTCACTGCTGGCCCTAGTGCAATGACATACAGGGATATGAGATGAGACAAAACCAAGATCCTTTGGGATGTGTCATTAAGCTCTCCTAAAGGGGCTGAGCCCTGCACCCCGGCCCAGGCCTCCCCACTGGTCGCACAGCCTAGCCGTGCCCTTGCTGCACCCCTGCTGTGGCTGGATGGCAGCCAGAGGTCTGTTGTGTAACACCAGTGGGGGGGGTGTTGCTTTGCGTGCAACAAATTTAGCTGCGTGGGTGAGATCTCTCATCACCATTCCAGGGATCAGAAGGGGGCCCTGGCCGCTCTCCTGCCGAGCTCTGTATGTATGTGTGTGTGTGCATAGCTCCATTGTGTGTGTGTGACGCTAGCAGAGCAGGTGCCAGCACACGCCAAGGCCCCTAGGCCTTGACTGCACGCTGACAAACCCCTCGCTGGAACCAGTCCCGCTCCTCTGTGTGTTTGTACTGCTAAAAGACGTATTAGGGTTGTAAGAATGTGTTTAGTGCTCAGACTTTATGAAATGCTTGTGACTTGCCCCACACGTTAATCTCATTTATAACAGCTGTATCCCATGCGCCAGGGCTATATTTAAGTGTTGGCTCAGTAACTATAAATCAGCAGACCCGAGGAAAGCATTAATGAGTTCGAAAAACTAGTTTCCAACACGAGGTGTTAGCCCTGCCCCCCACGAAGGCCCAGCCACACCAGACAAACTGTCCTGGAACATGACAGGACACAAGGACTTTGCTGCTTGCTCCCCCCTCTTGCAAAGGGGAGACGGGCAAGCGAATGCCTCCCACCAGCTGAATTTGCAGCCCAAAGGGGGGGGAGGGAGGGGAGAAAAAGCCCTACCACGGAGGAGCAGGAGGACCTGTATCTCTGTGCTGCTCGGACCCCGAGGGTCTGTCTACACAGCAGCTAGACACCCAGGGCCAGCCCGTGCCAGGCGACTCGGACCCGGGGCTGTTTCTCTGCCGTGCAGACGTAAGGGCTTGGCCTGGATTCCGGGTCGCAGGCCCCGCTGATGGGGGGAGGGGCGGTGTCAGCCGAGGGGCAGGAATCCCGGGGAGGTGGGTGCGGCCCGGACGCCTGGGTTCTCTCCCCAGCTCCTGGGGAGGGGGGGGGGCTGGGAGCCCGGACGCCTGGGTTCTCTCCGGCCGGGTGAAGCACAGGCGGGCTAAGAGCCGCACCTGGAGCCCAGCAGCGGGTACGACGTGACCCGACGGCGGGGCCGGCCCGGGGATGCTCCAGCCCAGCTGCCCGAAGCGACACCGCGAACCCCGGAACCGTTGGCGGGGGGGGGGGTCGATCCGGCTCTGCCCGATCCGCTCCGCGGAGGTTAGGCCCTCACCCGGCCCCTTAGTGACCGTCGCCCTGGCAACGTACCTCGACGCCATCCCCCTGCGGCGGGGGGCGTGAAGGGGGCGGGCATTACATCGCCGCGTGCCTACGTCCCCGCGCCGCGAGGCAGGGCGGGGTTTCACCCGATTCCCGGGCTCGGACCCGAACCCGGACCCGCCCCTCCCCCGCTGCCCTCACCCAACATGGCCGCCTGCCTCGTCCGGGCCGTCTAACGGACTCCGTCTCCCAGGGTACCCCGCGCGGAGGCAGCCGGCCAATGGGTGCGGGCGGCGAGGGCGGGGCCGGCGCGCGGCCCGGCAGTTAGTGTGCGCACGGTAAAGGTTGGGTGTCTCGCGCCGGCGACCGTTGGGAGGCAGGAGCGGCCCCGCCCCCCCCCAACGAGGCGGCTTCCCCCTCCCGCGGGGAAGGGGCCCGGGGCACGCGACAGCGAGCAGGCGAACAGCCCCTCCCCCCACTGGTGAGAGCGCAGGTAGGGAATCTACGGGGGAGGGGCGACAGGCGCCAGGCTTAAAGGGGCGGGGCCGCGCTTAAAGGGGCAGGCACGCGGCGCGCCGAATTTGTGTCCGCCAGGTGATTGTTGGCCTGTGTCATGGGGCGGGGCGAGTGGCTTTTAAAGGGGAAGTCACGCTTTATCAAGGGGGTATTTCTTAAAGGGGAAGTGGTGTAGGCCTTACTCCCAAGGGGCAGCTCTCCTTATTTACTGTCTGCCAGACAATGGGATGGGGGAGGGGCTTTACACAGGGGGCTTTGTAATGTGGGGGGCTGGGCCACGCAGGGGGTGTACCAGAGGTGGGGGGGGGGAGCAAAGCAACACGGGAGGGGGTGTACCTGGGGTGGGGGGTGCAGTGCAATGCAGTGCAATGCAGTGAGGGGGTGTACCTGGGGTGGGGGTGCTATGCAATGCAGTGAGGGGGTGTACCTGGGGTGGGGGTGCTATGCAGTGCAATGCAGTGAGGGGGTGTACCTGGGGTGGGGGTGCTGTGTAACAGCGGGTGAGACGGGAGGGGGGGGGCAAATAGCCCTGCACACAAGCTTCCAGCATGATGCTGTGGCCCGGGGGGCAGCAGTAGGACCCTGGGTTAGAGAAAGAGGGTCGCAGGTGGAAGCAGTGAGGTGATTTCCCCTCTGTATTTAGCACTGGGGGGATTCTCCCGGGGTCCAGTTCTGGTGCCCACAATTGAAGAAGGTGGTTGATGAATTGGAAGGGGGGGTCAGAGAAGAGCCATGAGAATGGTTAAAGGACTAAAAAATCTGCCTGAGAGTGAGAAACTCAAGGAGCAAAATCTATTTAGTTTAACGAAGAGACGGTTAAACAGTAACATGATCACAGTCTATAGGTACCTGCATAGGGACCAAATATTTAATAATGGACTCATCAATCTAGATATGAAAGTTAGAACATGAGCCAATGGCTGGAAGTTGAAGCTTCACAAATTCAGACTGGAAATAAGGTGTAAACTTATAATGGTGAAAGTAATTAACCCTGAGAACAATTCTACCCTGCCCCCCCATGGCTCCAGCCAGGGCTCAGCGGGCCCCAAATTGGCCAGGGCCCCCAGGCATGGGCCCTGTGGGCTCATGTGTTTATTGCTCCCAGCAGCATAGGGGAGATTGGACCCCTCGACCTCTGGGAACCTTCTCTACAGCTGCAGAAAACTCCCCCAGTTGCAGAGCTTCCTGCAGCCAGAGGAGGTACCTGAAGGCGAGTCTGATCTCCCTTCATGAGGGGTAGTGCAGAGGAAGAGCAAGTCTTGTCCTTCCTCAGGGGACTGGGACTAGGAGCTAGGAGCCCTGGCTGGGGCGTTCCCAGCAGCATGGAAGATCAGACTCACCTCCACCTCTGTGAGTCTCCTCTGGCTGCAGAGCTCCACTCTGAAGGCAGCACAGAAGTAATGGTGGCAATCCTGCACCTCCCCCTCATGATCCCTTTTTGGGTTGGGGGTCCCCAGGTTAAGCCACTGTGAAATTTCAGCTATAAACATCTGAAATCATGAAAATGACCAATTTAAAACCCTCTGGCTGTGATATTGACCAAAAAGGACCGTGAATTTGGTAGGGCCCTAGTCATGATGGATTCTCTATCACTGATAAGTTTTAATCTAGATGTGATGTTTCTTTGAAAGTTCTGCTCTGGGTGTTATTTTGAGACAGGGGCCTGGCCTGTGCTATGCAAGAGGTCACACTAGATGAGTACAATGATCTCCTTTGGCCTTTGAATCTCATTGACACCATGTCAGAGCACTGGAGCACAAGTCAGGGTGGGGCTGACAGGCCCAGTGACAGGGATGAGTGGAAATGTGGTTTGGCTTTGTGACCTCTAGCAAGTTTCCAGCCAAAATCCCATTTGGGTCTCAGAAATCACTGCTGGACTTTAACAGCCACCGCATCCCAGTCCAGAGGCAGCCGCATTTCCAGGCTGTGCTCCCAGTGAGCCAGGCTCTCACCAATGCAACAGCAAGACACATCTTGGCTGGTACTCCCAGGTAACAGTAGGGTGCACTCGGTTGTGTGGTGAGCAGGTGGGAGCCAGGGTAGTCATTGGGGTGAAGGCTGATGCCTTCACTAAACTACTTTGAAAGAATGCCACAGAGAATCCCAGCAGCTGATGGGTTAATGGGAACCATTATGTTCATAATTAGAACACAGACACACACCCCCTTTGTAATTTACCCCAGAGTAAATCCAGCATCATCCCCTGACTGCAGTGGGATTGGGGCAGATTCTGATCTCAGTTCCCCCAAAACTGATCTGGAGTTACCCTGCTATCCTTGGCTGGCTCTGGGTGGCTACAGACTCCGGGTGGCTGTGAGCTCTGGCCCGGCTCTGGGTGGCTGTGAGCTCTCGTCTGGTGTTGGTGCTGTGCTGACCTGCTCCCTATGTTCCCACAGGTGCTTGTGAGATGGTAGGAGCCCAGCAGCTAGAGATGGCAGAGATGCAGCCGGTGCCGCAGCCAGGCGCCAGTGACCACCAATATGAGTGCCTGGAGTGCGGCAAGGTGTTCAAGTGGTCGTCACGGCTGATCCATCACCAGCGCACGCACACGGGGGAGCGCCCCTACAAGTGTTCCGAGTGCCCGAAGGCTTTCAAGGGTTCGTCGGCACTGCTCTACCACCAGCGCAGCCACACGGGCGAGCGCCCCTACAAGTGCGCTGACTGCGGTAAGGCCTTCAAGCGCTCGTCGCTGCTGCAGATCCACCAGAGTGTGCACACGGGCCTGCGCGCCTTCAAGTGCGCCCTGTGTGGGATGGCCTTTAAGTGGTCATCGCACTACCAGTACCATGTGCGCCAGCACACTGGCGAGCGCCCCTACAAGTGCACGCTGTGTGAGAAGGCCTTCAAGAACTCATCCAGCCTGCGGCGCCACCGGAACATCCACACAGGTGAGCGCCCCTACGTCTGTGCCGCCTGCGGTAAGGCCTTCACCCAGTCCACCAACCTGCGGCAGCACCAGCGCATCCACACGGGCGAGCGCCCCTACCAGTGCACCGAGTGCCCCAAGACCTTCACTCACTCCTCCAATCTGCTGCTGCATCAGCGCACCCACGCTGGGGGCCGGGCCCACAAGTGCCAGGCCTGCGGCAAGGCTTTCATCTCGGACGCCTACCTGCAGAAGCATCTGCAAACGCACGTGGCCAAGCCGGTGGCATCTTACAGCGAGGCGGAGCTGGCCTGCACGCCGGCTGAGCTCTTCCTGGCGCCGGCTGAGCCGGTGGAGACAGTGGAGATGCTGTGGAAGTGTGGGGAGTGCGAGCTGACCTTTCCCAGCGAGGAGCTGATGCTCGGCCACCAACAGAGCCACCTGCCCCCCACTGAGCCGCCTGTCCCGCCGCTCTATGCCTGTGCCACCTGTGGCAAGACCTTCAAGAATGGCTCGGGGCTGGCACGCCACCAGCACAGCCATGTGGGCGAGCGCCCCTACAAGTGCTCCATCTGCGAGAAGACCTTTGTGCAGCTCTCCAGCCTGCTGGGGCACCAGCGCAGCCACCCAGCCGAGCAGCAGCTCATCCAGGCCGAAGCCGAGGTCACCTGTCCCCAGACCGCAGCCGAGCCAGCCCCGCCTCCTGTGCCTCCCGAAGTGGCGGAGCGTCCTTACAAGTGCACCGAGTGCGGCAAAGCCTTCAAAGGCTCATCGGGACTGCGCTACCACCTGCGCGACCACACGGGCGAGCGCCCCTACAAGTGCTCTGAGTGCGGCAAGGCCTTCAAGCGCTCGTCGCTGCTGTCCATCCACCAACGTGTGCACACGGGCCTGCGCGCCTTCAAGTGCGCCGAGTGCGGCCTCACCTTCAAGTGGTCGTCCCACTACCAGTACCACCTGCGCCTGCACACGGGCGAGCGCCCCTACGGCTGCGCCGACTGTGGCAAGGCCTTCAAGAACACCTCGTGTTTGCGGCGCCACCGCCAGCTGCACACGGGCGAGCGCCCCTTCGCCTGCCTGGTGTGCGGCAAGAGCTTCACCCAGACCTCCAACCTGCGGCAGCACCAGCGCACGCACACGGGCGAGCGCCCCTACAGCTGCCAGGAGTGTGGCAAGAGCTTCACCCACTCCTCCAACCTGCAGCTCCACCAGCGCACCCACTCCAGCGAGCGCCCTTTCAAGTGCCCTGTCTGCGCCAAGGGCTTTGTCATGGCCTCCTACCTGCAGCGCCACCTGCGCACCCATGCCGCCGAGGCCAAGGGGGAGAGCTCGGCCCCAGGCCTTCCCGCCCCCCCTGCCACTCAGGAGGTGCACATTGTGCCCAACCTGCAGGCCACCCTTAACCTGGAGGTGGGCAGCGCCCCCAGCACCCCGAACTCACAGACCTTCCTGCTGGTGCAGACGGCCCAGGGGCTGCAGCTCATCCCCAGTGTCCAGCAGAGCCCCCAGAAGCTGCTGCTCCTGCCCAGCCCGCAGCTGGTGCCCACACAGCAGAAAGTGCCTGTCCTCCAGAATACCCCTAATTTCACGCTGGTGCCCAGTGGCCCTGTGGTCCCAAGCAAGCCTGCTCCATCCCAGCAGAGCAAGGCCAGGAAGCTGGCAGCACCTGGAAACCCCCAGAACATCTTCCTGGTGCCGGGAGGTGGGCCAGCGCTGCCCAGCGTGCAGATCCAGGGGCTGCCAGGCACACAGCGGGCACCAGTCTTCCCAGCTGGACAGAACATCATTGTGCTGCAGAACATGGCTGAGCAGCCCACTGCAGAGGTGTCCGGTGTCCGGATCCAGGCCCAGCCTCAGGAGGTGGCCAGCATCCAGCTGCAGGCCCTGCCGCCACCCCCTGCAGAGGCGTCTAGCATGCAGGCTCTGTCCCAGCCCCCAGAAGTGGGCAGCGTGCAGCTGCAAACCCTGGCACAGCCTCTCCCAATGGGGGGTGAGGAGCAGCCCCTGCCCTGCTCCTCGGCACTTTCGGGCAGCATTGGTCCTGGCCCAGAGGTGCCAGGCCTGCAGGAGAGCCAGGACCTGCTGGTGGTGCACAGCGGGCCAGGGGAGGAACTGCTGGGGTCAGGTGGCGAGGTAGGCGTGCACCTGGAGACGCTGCAGACAGAGGAGGGGGTGCAGAGCGTGCTGGTGCTGCGTGGCGCCGACGGCGAGCAGACCCGACTCTGCGTGCAGGAGGTGGAGAACCTGCAGGAACTGCCCCCGGACAGTGGGGTGGGGCCCCTGGCACCGTCAGGGCAGAAGCTCTTCATCATCCGCAGCGCGCCCGGTGAGCAGACCCTGCAGGTGCTGGAGAATGTGGGCTCAGGCGGTGGTGCGGCACGGGGTGGGGCAGCTGGTGGGCAGCCCTCTGCCACCAACACCCAGATGGTGCAGCTGCTGCCGAGCTCAGTGCCACCCCCGCAGGAACTGCCCTCCATCCAGATCGTGCAGACAGTGCCCAGCGTGCAGTTGGTTCACACCTTCTGAGCAGCTGGCCACAGACACCAGCCGGAGGGTGTGCAGCTTGGCCTGGCACCACAGGATCTGCCAGAGCGCTCACTCCCAGTGGGCACCCCCTGCCTCCATTGTCCTGTCCGCGCAGCATGGAGACGGGCACCCACCACATGGGCAGCGTGGGCAGCAAGCTGTGGGACTCATGCAGGTAGCCTAACTCTGCTTCACCCTTGCTATCCTGGCTGCAGCCTCCTGGGTGCAGGGCTGGTGTCTGTGCTGCAGTCAGCCATGCTGGCCTCAGCTGTGCGGATTGCCTAACAGTACTGTGATCCAGCAAGGGCAGGGCTGGCACAAAGGAGCTTTTTGCTCACCCCTGGACAGCATGGGGAGCTGAGCAGGACCCTCATCCACTGCCATTTCCTGAAACACTTCCACGTCAGGTGTGAGGACAGTGACAGATACTGCTGTCTAGCAGTTAAAGCACAGGCCTGGGAGCCAGGACTCCTGGGTTCTATCCCCGCTCTGGGAGAAGAGTGGGATCTAGTGATTAGAGGGGACAATGGGGGGTGGGCTGGGAGTCAGGACTCCTGAGTTCCATCCCCGTCTCTAGGAGGGGAGTGTTGTCTAGAGGGGAGTGGGGTCTAATGGTTAAAGTGTCAGGGGAAGATGGTTTGGGAGCTAGGATTCCTGGGTTCTGTTGGGGCTGAGTGATCCTGAGCAAGTCCCTCCCTGGTGGTGGTTTCCCTGCTGTGGCCTGGGGCCAGCACTTGGGGTTGGGAGGCTGAGTGCATGAATGAAAGTTGGGAGCTCTGCAATCCCCAGGTGGGGGGAGCAGCTGGCACCTGCCACTCCACAGGAGTGGGGGGTTCCCATGGCTCTGGCAGGCAGAAGACCGGCATGAGGGAGTAACTGCCAGCTCCTGTATCCCTATCCTGGCAACCAGGCAACACCTGCTCCCCAAAGCCCCGGCCTATTCCCCTAATGCCCAGATGGCCTCCTGTTTTGGCAGAGCAGCCCCAGTCTCTTCCAAAGCTCACTGTATGATGGTACCTGGCACTGCCCTAGGGGCTGCAGCTCCTTCAACCTAGAAGGCAAATAAATGACTGCTTGGAAAGCGTCTCTGTCTGGTTTGTTGAGTGTGTGGGGCAACCGCAGCATCACACCCACTCCCATCTCGTGGGGGCTGAGCCAGCAGGCACCATACAGGGCTGCATGGAAACTGGGCCCAGCTGGTGAAAGGTGCCCTCCTCCCACCACAGCAGCAGCCCCCCCGCTGAGCCTGGCTGTGGCTAGTGAGTGCCTGCGGGCTCAGCCCAGCAGCTGTGTGTGCATGAGACAGACCAGCATGTGTTCAGAGGTGGAGATGGGTCCCTGTGCTGGAGCAGCTGGGATGGGGCCTAGGGCCCCGCCAGGCCTGAGGAGTGTTCATCAGATAATCCTTGTGCTGGGGGCTGGGGGAGCAACAGTTGGGGCTAGATGCCCCAGGGTGGCACTAGTGGGTCTGTGCTGCAGAAAGCAGGGTGGGGCTCAGCAGGGGCCCTTTGCCCACCTCTTATACCCTGCACTGTACATTTGACCCCTGAGTATGTGTTGGGTGGGGCCTGCCCTTCAGGTCACTGGGCCCAGTTCGGCTCGCTCATTGGTCACTGGGTCCAGCACAGCTCATCCCCTCACTCGCTGGTCACCAGATCCAGTTCAGCTCACCCACTGGGTCCAGTTCGCCTTGCTCATTGGTTGCTGGGTCTGGCCCGCCCTGCTGGCCGGGTCCCTAGTTCTAGATCAGCTCACCACCTTGCTCCTTAATCACCTGGGCTGGCTTGGCTCACCCACTTGCCCATTGCTCACCAGATCTGGCTTGGCCTGCCCCCTGGATCCAGCTCACCTCATCCCCTCATCGGTCACCATGTCCAACTTGGGCTGCCCACTGGATCCCTGGGTCCTTTCACTCATGGGTTACCAGGTCCAGCTCAACCCGCCCGCTGGCGCGGGGCTGGGCTGGGTCCGTGTGCGGCTCAGCTCGCCCCTGTAGCTACTGGGTCTGGCCCAGCCTGCCTCGAGGTGCATCCAGCCCTGGCTGGCTGGCGGCAGTTTACACAGAGGCCACTGGAGCAGGCTGGGCAGGGCCTTCCCCGCCCAGGCGAGCAGGGGAGTGGCTGGGGGCAGCAGGGGATCCAGCGAGGGGTCAGGGCAGGTCCCGGCATCTCTCCCCGACGTGCAGGTGAACATGGCAGGAGCCTTCATAGCAGCGCCGGGGGAGGGGCTCAGCCCTCCTGGGGATTGGTGCTGGCTTGGCAAGCGCCCCAGGAGAAGCCCCCCCCTCCCTGCACATGCCCCACTGCCCTCCTCCAGGACTCGGCCTCGTCGTGGCCCCTCATTGCGAGGTAGGCCCCATGCGGCCTGCTAGTCCGCACTCGCTCCCTTAGCAACGGTTGCTAGGTAGTAGTGCGGGGGGGGGGGAGGGGGAATGGACGACGACGACGGAAAAGTCGGAGGCGCGAGCTGCGGCGCATGCGTACTGGGCAAGGAACAACTAAAGGAGGCCGACGCCGGCTGGGGTAAGAAGCTCTGAGACGCGAGCCTGTAGCGGGTGGGTCCATGGCTCATGGCGGGGGGGGGAAGGGTCATCGTGGGAGGTTCCATTCTTCGCTGCGGGCTGCCGGCCGCCGGCCGGGGCGTTCCATCGCCTGTGCTGGGGAGGAAGGGAGGATTGTACCAGTCTGTTCTTGGGGGGGGGGGAGGCTGGCTCCCAGCTGGCTCCAGGGCAGGGACTGGCTGACTCAGGAGATGGGCCCTGTCCCCTCTGGAGGTGGGGGGGGGTCTCTGTTCCTGCCTGGGGCCACCCTGTGGATTCAGCCTCTGGGCCTGCCCAGCCATCCCCTGTGCAGCAGTGGCTGAATGACTAGGCAGGGATGGGCAGTGCCAATCTGGGGGCTGAGCTGGCACTGGGTGGGGGGCGGCTCTCAGTGCTGGGGGAGTGAGCCCGTCGGAGCCTCACCCGCCTCATCTCCTGCCTTGCAGGTGCTCCCACTCCCGCCTGCCGTCATGCCCACCCTGGACCCTGGCCAGCTCGCCATCCGTGAGATGCAGGAGGATGAGGAGCAGATGATCCTGGAGCTGCTGAAGGTTGGGGGAGGGGACAGCCCTGGAGCTGTCTGTCCGTCCGAGCTCTTAACTCCCTGCCTGCCTTTAGCACCTACCCCCGTGGGATCTCAAAGCTAGTTCATGACCCCGTGTGCCCCCCTCACCCTGCCCCTAGCTTGACATAACGGGTCAGTATGAATGCCGTTGTCCACGGGGGAAACTGAGGCACAGCCAGCTGACGCAACCCACTCCTGAAGTCACGCAGGGTCAGGCAAGAGCTGGGATTAGCACTGTGCTGGTTCCCTTCATGTTCTTGCTCTGAGCACTCAACCCTGCTCCAAGGGACAGGGCTAGAACCCAGGAGTCCTGCTAGCTACTCCTTTTCCCCCTCCTCCCAGACCTTTGTGCTCTGTGTGCAGTACCTGTGAGAAATGCGTGGGAGCGAGACCCTGTGTCCCACCCCGCGCTGCCCTCGATACCAGCCCCTGTGGCTGCGGTGCCCTTTCAGGCAGGGTCACATCCCTCAGGGAAAGCTGCAGTTCGTGGCAAACCCATCATCGCAGCCTGATCCTATGATGTGCTCCTCCTTCCGGCCTGGGCACACACTGGCTGTGCAGTCCTTGTGCTAGGCCCCGCTGACATACCCTCTCCCCCCACAGGACGGGTTCAAGGACACGGAGAACCGGCTGATCCTCTATGTCCTGACACGGCCCCTGGCGCTGCTGCTCCTGGCCGTGGTGAGCAGCGGCCTCCGCTTCCTGCTCAACTCCTTCGTGGCGGCGCTGCTGGGGCCGGTGCTGCTGTGTCTCCTGGCCCTCAAGCTGCTGCTGCGGCGCTCCCCGGATCTCGGTGGCCTGTGGGCGTACTACCGCTCAGGGCGGCGCGGGCTCTGGGTGGCGGTGTATGACGGCGACGACGTGTGCGGCTGCGTGGCGCTGGAGCCCCGCCTGCAAGGGGTGCCCCGCACCGCTGAGCTGAGGCGCTTGGCCGTCAGCCGCTGGTACCGGCGCTCGGGCGTGGGGCGGCGCCTGCTGGCCTTCCTGGAGGCCCAGGCCCGGGCGCAGGGCTACGAGCGCGTGGTGCTCTACACCGCTGTGGTCGCCAAGGCGGCCGTCAGCCTCTTTGAGAGCAGCGGCTACCGGCCCACCGGCGGGCGCAGCTGGCTGGGCTACATCATCCTGCAGGAGTTCAGCAAGGAACTCTAGCACCGCCGCCCTGCTGGGGCCAGGGGGAATGGCTTGTTGGGAGCAATTCTGGCTGGGGGCTGGCGGTCCGCATCCTCCCTCATGCCCTGGATTCCCTCTGCTTCATGGAAGCCACCGAGAGACACGGGGCAGCGATGGCCAGGCTATGGACCTCAGTGTGTGCCGGATTTTGGATGCGGCAGCTCCGGCCTTCGCTCCCAGGACAGCGGTGCTGCTTCTTAAGTGACTGGAAGCGGCCTGTTTTGCATGAGTCCCTTGCTGGATCTAGACGAGACCAGCCGGACCCGCTTGTGACTGCGGGAGGTGGAGGGGAATCACAGACCCTATCGTGTATGCTCTGGGCAAGGGGATATAGGGTGGGTGACCTTGAGGCATGGAACGAAGCAAAAAGAAACTTGGGTTTGGAGACTGGGGAACTCCTGCTGCTGGGGTGGAGGTGCAGGCGTCTGCCCAAAAGGTGCAGGGGGGGAGGTACCTCAGCACTAGAGCGGGGCTGCAGGCTGCAGGGGAGCGTTTCTTCCCTGCCCTGGAGTGGGCTCTCCCCAGCACCAGCTTGGCTGTGTGATGGAGTCATTTGACCATGGTTTGCCTTAGGCAAACTACTGGTCCTGGTCCTGGGTGAGGATCATGGTGCAGCTCCCATGAGAATGGGGGCCCTGGATCCGTCAATTGCCCCCACAGTCCGGCAGCTCCTTCCCAAGAGCCCAGAACTCAGACCTTGCTGCAGGCGCATGGGCCGGGGGGGTTTGCTGCACTCACTAGGGTTGCCAGCCAGTGCTGGGTACATGTATGTTTGAGCTTGTGTGTGAATAAAGCTTGCCTGTGCGGCTCCTCCGGTTCTGTTTATCTCACCTGGGGCAGCTCCCCAGAGCGTGCGCCAGCCAGCGGGAACCCACAGCCAGGGGGATTGTCAGGAGAGCCAAGGCCGGGAAAGGCTGACGGGCCGGATCTGTGTGGGAGCTGTGTCTCAATCTCCAGTTGTTGCCAACCTGCAACAGCAAATCTCTCTCCTAATATGCAGGGGGCCCGGGCAGAGCGCCCCCTACTGAGCGCCCCCACTCTCTGCAGCACAGGCCCCCATGTGCCCCACTGGGAATTGAGGCGGCCAGCATGGACTGCGAGGGAAGAGCGCCCCCGCCTGCTCCTTGCAACTGCCTGCTTGTTCCTTGGCAGTCTCCCATCCAGGCAGCATCCCATCCCAGGCAGCTGCTGTTTAGCGTGGATGTTTGGTTGTATCACAACAAAGGTTGCTATGGTTGCCAGTATCCCGGCAACATACCCCTCAGCGGCAACTGGGAGGCTGAGGACCAGCCAGGCTGCCCAGCTCCCTCTGCCCTGCGGTGCAGCCAGCTGGACTGGGGCAGTGCCTGGCACGGAGGGCAAGCTGGGCAGGGTCCCCAGGACTGCCCAGTGTCTATGGGCAGAATCCCAGAGACCTGGGCTGGCCCATCTCTCTGCCTGCCACGCGGCTGGCTCCAGGCCGGCCTGGCTCACACCACACTGACTCAGTCTTTCTATGACTCGCCCCCGGCTGGGATCATGCAGCTAGACCATCCCCAGGGCTGCGGGGGATGCAGCCGCCCCGTCCAGGCCATAGCCCCACACTATTCCCATAGCAAGACAGGATCCCTCGCCCTGTCCCATCACACCCCTTGGTCCGGACAAGACGGCACAGCACCCAGGGTGAGAGGCCAGCCTGGCGGCTAGAATCCCAGGGGCACGTATGTCAGTACGGGTGTGTGTGTGTCAGTGTGTGTGTGGGAATGACAATGTGCGCTTGGGTGTGTAAGAACGAGCGTGCGAATGTCCGTGCATCGGGCACCTGTACGAACTGACAGTGCATGTCAGTGCATGTGTGTGCACGTGCATGTAAGCACTTGTGTGTGTCAGTGCGTGTGTCCATGCATCCCTTTGCATGTGTCCTTGCACATGTATGAGCAGGCATGTGGGGATGGCTGGGGGTTTGTTAAGGCACGTATGTGCGTAGCCCCGGATGTTGGTTTGCGCCGCGCACACAGGCGTGAGCTCCAGCTGTTGCAGCTGTTTCTGTCGCTGCTCATTAACCCTCTGGCTGCTGGGGGCCCGGCTGGAGGATGCTGCTTTCTGTGCTGGGACACGTCGCTGGCCGGGCTGTCCCAGTCCAGCACCCCTGCTGCCACACTTGCTTCTCCCTGCGTACCGGGTCCCCTGCAACCCCAGTTTCCCTGGCTCCAGGGTCACCACCCTGAGCTGTGGGCGTTGCATGGTTCTCTCATTATAAACGGGCCGGGCTGAGTCATCCCTTGGCCTGGCCAGTCCTGCTCCATAAAACACCCTTTCCCGGCACTCACTGTACAGCCCTGGCCCCAGGGCCTGCGCCCCATCAGGCCACCATGCGGCTGCCCCTGCTCCTCCTTGGTGAGTACCAGCTGCTTTCGGGGGCGGGGCTCTGGCGCCAGGGAAGCCCAGCCCCTTCCCAGCATCAGGATCCCAGCTCAGGCACAGTCAGGATTCCCAGGTGCTGAGGGCAACAGGGGGCAGGGGGTGCCAAGCGTGGGACTGGGGGAGCCGAGCAGGGGGTGCGGGGCGGAGGACACTCAACTCCAAAAACTCGGGCAGGGAGATCAGGGTGCCTGGCACTCCAGGGCTCGCTCCATTCACAGGCATTTGCAAAGTTTATCTAAGTGCTGCTCACGCTGGTGGTTCCCGGGGGGGGGGCCCAGGCTGGCCACTCCCCCAAACCCAGCTGGTCCCCCACACTGGACCGTCCTGACTCCCCAACCCACTGGGCAGGGGGATTGGCTGTCAGCTTAGCTCTGCTCACCTGCTGCGCTCTTGTTTTTCAGTTGGTTTCCTGGGATTTCACTACACAGGTAACCGTGCTGCACTGGCAGCGGGTGTGTGCCCCTGTGTGTCCCTCCCATGTGTGTGTGCACCCCGCATGTGAGTCCCGGTGTGTATCCCTGAGTGTGAGAGAGCCCCTGTGTATCCCCCCTGGAGGTGTGTGTGCACGCACACCCGTGTGTGGGTCCCTGTCTGGCTGTGTGTGTGTGCCCCTCTGTATGCCTTTGTGTGGGTGTCCCTATCTCTGTGTGGGGCAGGGGGCAGGACTACCTAGAAGCCATGTGCTATAGCTCACCGGCCCAGCCCTCCTGGTGTGGACGCAGCATATGGAGCAGTGCTTGGCCCAGCCCATCCGAGCCACCTTGGGGGCACAAGCTCTGTCTTGTGGGTACGGCTTGGGACTCTGCTGGCACAGCCGTGTTGGGCAGGGATGACACCTCTTCTCGCCCCGACCAACAGTTGTGCCAGCAAAGTCTGCCGTGTAGGCCTGGCCTGTGTGTCCCTGGCCGCACAGCTGTCCACCCCTGCCTGTCTCACCCTAGCACTACCTGTCTGGGTCTCTCCCTCTCTGTTCCTGGCACTGTCTCTAGGGGACCCCTCTCTGCCTCCGGCTCTCGCTGGCTTTAGGGTTTCTGATGTGATGGGGATGGATCCAGGCAACCACAGCTCCTCCCCGTGTGGGGCAGGGGTGTGAAGGGTCACAGTGGGGTGAAGGATTACAGGGGTTGTGAAGTGTCGTAGTGGGGTGGAGGGTTGCAGGGGGTGTTCGGTGTCACAGTGAGTGTGATGTGTCGCAGTGGGGTGAAGAGTTGCAGGGGTGTGAGGTGTCGCAATGGGGTGAAGGATCATGGGGGTGGGGCTCAGTGGGGCGGCATGGCCCATGGGGTGATAGGGCCCAGGGAGGAGCAGCTCCATGGAGGGTGGTTGCCTGGGAGGGGGGGACTATATGGGGCAGGGGATTCCTGTGGGGAGGGGCCTATGGGGTAGTGGGGCCCTGGAGGGGAATGGTCTGTGGGGGGCTGGGGTGGTGCAGTGAGACCCTGGGGGTAGAGGCAGGGCCCCGTGGGGCAGAGGGGCCATGAGAGAGGAGTTGTGGGTCTGACAGGCTGTGCCGTCCCTGCAGGCCCGTTCCAGGTGCGTCTGGCTGGGGGCCCCAGCGGGTGCGCGGGGCGCGTGGAGATCAGCTACAAGGGCCGCTGGGGCTCGGTGTGCGACGACGAGTGGGACCTTGCTGACGCGGCCGTGGTGTGCCGGCAGCTGGACTGCGGCTCCGTGCTCTCTGCCCCGGTTGGTGCCTGGTTCGGGGAGGGCGCCGGCCCCATCTGGCTCAGCGAGGTGCGGTGCCAGGGCTCAGAGCCACACCTGCGCCACTGCCGCCACCGGGGCTGGCGCCTGCACGTCTGCTCCCATGAGGAGGACGCCAGCGCCGTGTGCTCAGGTGGGGCCAGCCGGAGGGCGCGGTGTGGCAGCTGGGAAAACCCCACCGCTGTGCCAGATGGCACCCTGCCCTGGGCCAGTGGGCGCCATCACCTCTATAGGGGAAAGGTCCTGTGTCCCGTTCCACACCCCTGGAGCCAGCCAGTCCCTGGCCCTGGGGCTGGATTGGAGCCGTGCCCCATTTCCCATCCACTGAGCCAGCCAGTTCTCTGCCCTGGGGCTGGATGGGACCCAGTGCCCCCTAGAGGGACAGGCTCTGTGTCCCACTGCCCACCCTGAGTCAGCCAGTGCATCGCCCTGGGACCAGATCAGAGTCAGCAGCCCCTAAAGGGTCCCTGTCCCACTACAGCGCTGGAGCTCTGGGTATGTGCAGGTGATATGGCTTGTCCCGTGACAGTGCCCATTGTGGCTGGCACTGATCCTTCCAGGGCCCAAGGGTCACGCTCTCCATGTGGCCATGTCTCTGTGTCCCTGTCTGACCCTGCTGTGCCCCACAGCTCACCGCTTCCTGCCCCTCATCACCACCGAGCCCTCGATGCAGCCGACCACTGGGGACCACCATCCTCCGGCCCAGAGCACGGCCATGCCGGCTCCCAGCACGCCAGAGCACAGTGAGTATGAGTCGAACCGATCCCCCTATAGGGGACCCCCACCCACAAGAACCCTTCCATGCCCTGGCAAATGCCTCCTTTCCCTCCATCCCCCCAACTGCCTGGGGCTTGATCCCAGAGGAATTGGACTTGCTCGTGTATGAGCAGCGATTGGAACTAGCCGGTATTACTGGACCCTGGTGGGATGAGCCGCACGACTGGAATGTTAAAATCCGTAGTTAGCGCCCATGCCGGAAGGATCGAGAGGGCAGACGGGGAGAGAGAGGGGCACGCTACCTCAAAAGTGGCACTGCTTGTTTCCAAGTCACTGGTCTACAACGTGTGGGAAGAAAAGCTGCATCCTGGGGGGGACTTCAATTATTTTTCATAGATTCATAGATTCCAAGGTCCCAGAAGGGACAACTGTGGTCATCTAGTCTGACTCCCCGGTATGACACCGGCCAGAGAACGTCTCTGAAGTAATTCCTAGAGCAGAGCTTTGAGAAAAGCCTCCACTCTGAGTGACATACCCTGCAGGTCTCACGCTGCCAGGATCAAAATGGCCTCAGAATCTCAGAATATAGACGACAATTTCCTAACGCAACGAGCGCTGCAGCCAACTCGGGAGAATTTTATATGAGAGCTGGTCTTGACAGATAAAAAGGACCTGATCACAGACCTAACAATGGATGGGAGCTTAGGTACCAGCGGCATGGAGTCCTAGAATTGATGATACACCCCAGTGTGTAAACAGTCTCTTGGAGGAACCCTGGCTATCTGCCAGACCCGACAAGGGGACTCACTCTCCCTCCAGGGCAGACCACAGGTCCTCACTGCCTCTGAGGCCGAGCCTCTGGGCTCCAGCCTCCTGCTTCACCCTGGGAGCTCGGCCGGGTGAGTGAACTGAGAGAGGCTCCTGGGAGAGTTTTGTCTGCTCTGCAAGGATTCACACGCCTTATCAGTATTTGCAGTGATGCTCAAACCATGCGTGCAAAGCGGTCGGGTTTATTAGTCAGTGGCATACAGCATAAGGAGTCCTTAGAGTAGCACCAAGAGAGGAAGGTTCAAACATAGCCCATTGTGGTTCAAGCATAGCCCCAAGCCCAGCCAAGCTGTAGCAAACCCCATTTTCAGACTCTCTCTCTCTCTGGTGCCTTCCTTAGTCAGTTCCCAGGTGAGAACCCCCAAGCTTCTGCCAGAGCCCCATTTATCCCCTGCTGGTCACCTCCCAGTCCTCTGTCTCCAGGCAGGGCCATGCTGAGTTCACACCCCCACCTGCTAGGGCTTTCCCTGATGGAGTGGCCATTTTTCAGTCCTTGTTTCATTCTAGTTTCCGTTGTTCCTCTGGACCCCTTGTTGATCTGGGTTTGTTTCAATCAGCTCCCTAAGGAACCATTTGTTCCACCCAGACAGCAAGATCACACACACACACCTGTGTGTCCTGCACTATTCCAGCAGTAGTCTTGACCCTTTGGCACCCACTAGGTCACAATGCAAACTACAGAGGTAAACTGAGGCATGCGTAGAATTCTTAAAAATATTACCCAAAATTCCCACTTCTTCACAAGTGATTGTGACTTGATCACATTTATAATGTGCACACAGGATAAACTCCAGTCCAATCCTTGGTGTTTTAGAAGGGATAATTTCACAAAGCTGAAAACTATTATGAGCCAAATCATCTGGGAGGAAGAATTTAATCAGAAAAATGTGCACATGTGCAAATGGGAATTGTTTGAGAGCACTTTACTAGATGCCCCCAAAAGCCACAATCGCATAACTGAGGAAGAAGGTTAAAAAACCGACCTGACTTAAAGGAGAAGTGAAAGCAGCTATAAAAATAAAAACAATGATATATAACAAATGGAAGAAAGGGAAAGTTGACAATAATGAATATAAATCATATGCTAGGAATTGTAGAAAATTGAGAAGTGAAGACTTTTTTAAAGTATAGTAGGAACAAAAAAAAACCTGACAGTGGTATTAGTCCATTACTGGATGGAAATGGTAGAATTATCAATAATAATGCAGAAAAGGCAGATGTGCTCAATAATTATTTCTGTTCTGTATTTGGGAAGAAAACATGATGCAGTCTCATCATACGGTGATGATAACATTCTTTCCATTTCCCTAATATATCTCAAGGATATTAAATAGAAGCTAGTAAAGTTAGAAATTTTAAAATCAGCAGGTCCAGAGGACTTGTATCAAAGAGTCGTAAAAGACCTGGCTGAGGAGCTTGCTGGATCATTAATGTTGATTTTCATTAAGTCTTGGAGCACTGAAGTAGTTTCACAAGGCTGGAAGAAAGCTAATATTGTGCTAATATTTAAAAAGCGTAAACGGGATGACCCAGGTAATTATAGGCCTGTCAGCCTCACATCGATCCTGGCCCAGATCATGTAGCAATTGATATGGGACTTGATTAATAAGGAATTAAAGGAGGGTAAGTAATTAATGCAAATCAACATGGGCTTATGGAAAATAGCTCCTGTCTAATTAACTTGATATCTTTTTTATGGTATTACAAGTTTGGTTGATAAAGGTAATAGTATTGATGTAATATCCTTTGTCTTCTCTGAGGCATTTGACGTGGCACTGCACGACAAACTAGAATGATACAAAAAAAATATAACATTAACATGGCACACATTAAATGGATTAAAAACTGGCTAGCTGATAGATCTCAAAATATAACTGTAAACAGAGAATCATCATGGAGCAGGTGTGTTTCTAGTGGGATTCCACAGGGTTCATATCTTGGCCCTATGTTCTTTAACATTTTTATCAATGATCTGGAAGAAAACAAAATCATCGCTGATAAAATTTGCAAATGACACACAAACGGGGGGCAGTGGTAAATACTGAAGGGGAAAGGTCACTGATTCAGAGCGATCTGGATCACTTGATAAAGTGGGTACAAGCAATGGTATGCATTTTAATATGGCTGTATGTAAATATATTAATCTAGGAACAAAGAACGCGGGCCAGACTTACATGGTGAACTCTATTCTGGGAAGCAGTGACTGAAAAAGATTCATGGATCGTGCTGGATAATCAGCTGAACATGAGCTTCCAGTGTGAAGCTGTGGCCAAAAGAGCTAATGCGGTGCTGGGATAGAGGGGAATCTCAAGTAGGAGCAGAGAGGTGATTTTACCTCTGTATTTGGCACTGATGCAACCACTGCTGTGATCCGGTGTCTAGTTCTGGTATCCACAATTCAAGAAGGATGTTGATAAATTGGAGAGGGGCCGGAGAAGAGCCAGGAGAATGATTAAAGGGTTGGACAATCTGCCTGAGTGATAGATTCACGGAGCTCAATCTATTTAGCTTAACAGAAGGAAGGTGGAGGGGTGAACTGATCACAGGCTATAGATAGCTACATGGGGAACAAATATTTAATAATGGGCTCTTCGGTCTAGCAGAAGTCGAACAGGATCCAATGGCTGGAAGTTGAAGCTGGACAAGTTCAGACTGGAAATAAGCTGTGCATTTTTAACAGCGAGAGCAATGAACCGTTGGAGCAATGCACCAAGGGTTGAGATGGATTCTCCATCACAGACCATTTTTCAATCAAGATTGGATGTTTGTGTAAAAGATCTGTTCTGGGAATTATTTTGGGGGCCTGTGCTAGGCAGGAGGTCAGACCAGATGATCACAGGGCCTTGGGATCTAGGAATCTACGCGCTTCCTCTTGTGTCCCGCCTGATGCTCCCCCCAGCACTCCCCCCACCCATCAGCCTGGGCAGTGGAACTTCCTTCTCTTGCAAAGACTGCCCAACACCCCAGCCTGGGCTCTGGTGCCCCTTCCCCTGAAGAGAACCTCCAATCTCTAGGTCTGGCCTATGAAGCGCCTCTGTGATCCCCACTCCCGGTGACCTATTATTTGTCCTGCAGGGGGCGCCCCCTTGCGGCTCGTGGGGGGTCCCCACCGCTGCGCAGGACGCCTAGAGGTGCTGCACGGGGGCCAGTGGGGCTCGGTGTGCGACGACGGCTGGGGGCTGCCGGAGGGCGCCGTGGTGTGCCGGGAGCTGGGCTGCGGCGCGGTGCAGGCCGCCCCCGGTGGAGCGCATTTTGGGACTGGCACCGGCCCCATCTGGCTGGACGACGTGGGCTGCAGCGGGAAGGAGATGTCGCTGCAGCTGTGCCGGGCACGGCCCTGGGGGCGCAGCAACTGCCAGCACGAGGAGGACGCCAGCGTCATTTGCACAGGTACCCTTTGGAGCTACCTTCCCCCAGCCCCGAGCTACCTACCCCCCCAACCAACTACCCTCCCCAGAGCTACCTACCCCCAGACAAACTACCCCCCAGAGCTACCTACCCGCCTAGGACCAACTACTTTCTCTGCTTTCTCTTTAGGGGGTGCTGTCTTGCGGCTGGTGGGCGGCGCTGGTCCCTGCTCCGGGCGGCTGGAGGTTTTCCACCAGGGCCGGTGGGGCACGGTGTGCGATGACAGGTGGGCGCTGCCCGGCGCAGCGGTGGTGTGCCGGGAGCTCGGCTGCGGGGACCCACTCTCCGCTCCCGGGGGCGCCTTTTTTGGTGAGGGCAGCGGTCCCATCTGGCTGGACAACGTGCGGTGCTGGGGCAACGAGTCGGCGCTGAGCCAGTGTCTGGCGGCGCCGTGGGGCGTGCACGACTGCCAGCACGCGGAAGACGCCGGCGTGGTGTGCACAGGTAACGTGTGTGGAGAGGAAACCTCTCTCTCCTCTCTTGTACTGGGCTCTCGCCAGCCGGCACCCAGATTTCAGCTCTCTCTGTTTCTCTGCTGCTTCCCTCAGCAGATGGCGCTGGTGATTTGGCCCAATTCTTCGATGCTGGGCTGAGCCGGAGGGCTCCATGGAATTCAGCATTAGCCCTGGCAGTTAATTGGGGTCCCCCCGTTAAACAATTTCTTTTACTATTCCAAAGTTGTCCCCGGGCTAGGTGCTGAGAGTTCTCATTCCATTCCCTCCCTGGGCTAGGCCGCTCACCCCGATAGAAACAAAACTCTGAGTGCAGGGCCCCGTCTGGGCATCCCAGTACTGAATAGAGGAGAAGAGACACTGTCCGGGAGTGCAAAGAGGAATCCATCCCAGGCAGGTCTCTGGCCAGTGATACGCAGGAGGCCAGACTAGAGCACCGGGTAGCCTTGGAACGTGTGAAGGAACGCGACCAAGGATTTGCCCCAGGAGACCTGAAGACGGGTTTCTTAAGGCAGACAAAGGCACCGTGGCTCATTGGGTGGGCTCATTGGTCCGTACGTTGGAGTTCAGCACGTCTGCTCGCCAGGCCGTTCAGCTGCCTGGGCACACGGTGAGCTCTTCCTAGCGGGTTTCAACCTTCTTTTTTTTTTTTTACATTCCTCTCTAAAGCTTGACTTACCGCTGGCAGCCGGTGCACCGTGTGTCGAGGCAGATGCTTCTCCCTGGGTGTCAGCCCGTGTAGAGTCTCTCTAGCTGGACAGAGGGACAGAAGCTGTGCCCGTGGATAGCTATGAGACTTGCTGAGTCAATGAGCAGGGTGTAGATTTGGTTTAACCATTCCTGTTCCTGGCGTCATGGAAATTCCAGGCGTGTAACCCTTCTGCCAGCTAGTGCTGGCAGTAAAAAGGGGCCAGGTGCAATATCTAGCACCTTAACAACACAAAACAGAGCTGGCTCGAGCCTGCACCTAGAAATCTGGGAAAATTTAACACCTCCCCAGGTGCCTCTCAGAGGCGACACTTCCCTCTCACAGGTTGTGAGTCTGTGCTTAGCAGAGAATATGTCTAATAAAAAGGCAAAAGGAAACCAGCATTGATTTAGGAAAACACCACAACAGTGTCTCAAAAGTCAGCCAACAATAAGTAACACACCCACCGGGGCATGTTCTTTTCCTCAGTTTCCCGCCGGGCAGTGTGAAAGTCCGACGGACAAGGGTCCCTTTAACATGCCACCCCCCCTTCCCTCCACTGCACCCTGCTCGCGGTTGGTTGTCTGAGATCAGCAAACGCTCAGAATTTGGGGTGCATTCACCGGGGTTCAGCTCCGGGGGGTTGGGCAATACCTTTGCTACTGCTGCTCGCCTCCGTCACAGCCTCTAGGGATGTCTCTGGACTTATTGCAGCAGCCTCTGCGTTGCTTTCACTGCAGGCCTGCTTAGTGATGAGGTTAGGGGGACCCCTTCAGTCAGGGCAGGCTAAGACTTAAGTGGTTTTTAACCCTTATCAGCCAAAAACCAGATCACTTTGGCCTGGCAGCTGATCCCCTAGGCTGAGAAGGTGTCTCTATGCAAATACAGTCTGCTCCTGAGAGCTTCTCCCCTGCCTAGTTCATCACTAGAGGGCAGGGCAGAGCTCATTCAGACCCTGCTTACCCACGGATTGTTGGGCGTCCGTTCTGGGCAAGAGATGGGGTGAGCCAGGGCCCTCTTGCAACCTTCTTCTGTCCCCTTGCTAGGAGAACAGAGGGAGAGCGCCTGATTAAAGGGGCAGGAGAGCTTATGGCTCTTACCCATCTAACCTTAGCATGCTTGACCTCTGTACATCTTGCAGTGTGCACGGTGTGTGCCTGTGTCTAACGTGAGCGCACGTGCCTATGTGTGTCTGCAGTGTGCAGGTGTGCATGGTGTGTGCCTACTGTGTGTGTGTGCAGTGGTGTGTGGGAGCAGCGTTTGTGGGCGTGTACACTGTGTCCCCACAGTGCGTGTGCGTGCCTTTGCACAGTGGTGTATGTGTGTGCAGCGCGAGTGTGCGTGCAGTGTGTGTGTGTGTGCGGTGTGTATCTGCACAGCGTTGTGTGTTTGTGTGCGCACCGGGTGTGTATGTCTCTGGGAGTTTTTGTGCCACCTCCCTGAGGTTACCAGAATCTCCCCTGTCTCCTCCACAGACGAATTGGCCCACATAGGGCAGCATCCTGCCAGGCCCATGGCCCCACAGCCACAGACTCAGAAGCCACGGACGCAGAAGCCACGGACGCAGAAGCCACGGACGCAGAAGTCACGGATGCAGAAGCCACGGATCCGGCCTCCTTCGGCGGCACGGGAGGAAACACAGGCACCTGCCCAGGGATCCTCACGGGCAGGGCTAACTGGTGAGCGAGCACGGGAAGGAGCAGCGGGGATGGGATAGGCTACCCTCCCCAGCCAGTCCTGCACACCCCTGCCAGACCAGCGATGGCAGCGGCTGCAGGTCAGGATGGAGGGGCTCTGGCGGAACTGGGGTGTGGGGACCCTTTGCAGTCTGAAATGTCCATTGGCTGCCGGCTGGGCCCCCATTGGTCACAGATCTCCGGACGTGCCCGCTCCCGTTGGGAGTGCCCCATCTGCCTCTACAAGCCCGAGCCCTGCGGCCCCACAGCTCCTAGATGGGGCCTCCAGGCTGCACTGCAGCCCCCCCTGGCCCTCATGGCAGCTCCCCGGTGAGTCCAGATTTGCTCAGACCCTTGGGAGAGCTTTCAGGGAGCGCCGCACCCAGCAGAGACGCAGCACGGCCTCTCCGGAACAAGCCACATTCGTTAGTCTCCCGGAGCCAGCCCTGGAGGGTGCTTAGGGCAGCTTGGGGAAGCTGCACTGCAGACAGTCAGTGCAGGAAGAAGGCGGGAGTGAGGGTGGCCCAACTGGCTGGGGGAGGGTCCAGCTGGCGGGGATGAGGGGGGTCTTGCTGGGGGAGGGTCCGGCTGGCAGGGGGATGGCAGGTGCCACTTGCTGAGTCGGCTGCTCTGTGTTCCAGGGAAGTGGAAGCCGCTGTCATTGCTGGAGCCCACGAGTTCCCGGGGGGCTGCCCAGCCAGAGGGGACCACGTGGCGCCCCCCACCCTCAGGAGAGCCAAAGCTGCCAGCAGCTGGGCCCACAGGTCAGTCTGGGAACCTGGCCTCCCAGTCTCCCTCGCTCTACCCGCCCAGCCCTATGGACACCCTGCAGCCTTTTCTTTTATGTAAAGGGATTTTAGTAAGGTTGCGTTACAACAGGGGTTCTCAGACTGGGGTTCGGGACTCCTCAGGGGGTCGCGAGGTTAGTATGAGGGGGGTCGTGAGATGTCAGCCCCCGCGCATGCCGGTAAGGATGGCATGGCATGGGGGGGGGGGTCATCACTTTTGGTGGGGGGGGGTCGTCACAGCCTGAAACATTTTCAAAGGGGTTCCCAGCAAAAAAGGCTTGAGAACCCCTGCACTACACCACCCGGAGTTTGGCTCCAGTGGCCACAGGTTCGACAGAGTGAAAGTCACCTCTGCTGCTCGCTTCAGCGTTAGGGCCTCTAGGAACACGTAAAGACCAAGGACAGTGACCGCACGGACATTCAAGCACAAGGTCTAATCGGTTTTACAAGTTCTGTTGAAGTGACAGTTAAGGTTCCGGTTACCCAGGCACGTGGAAATCCTATAAAGACCAATGCGCAAGTTACAGATATAGTCACACTCACACCCTCAGCGATGTTCCTGGGGTACGTCTTCACTGATGGTGGCAAATTCACCACCGTCAAATCGATCTATCCGGATCGATTGAGCCGTCAGTATAGACCTGCTCAACTGATCCGGACGTCGACGCGTTAAAACCACCCCCTCAAGTGGCGTGGCGCTGCGTGGACGGGAACACATTTCCCAGCGGCACAGCGCAGTGAAGACGCCACATAAAAGAGGAGTTACGAAGTCGATGGGAGTTACACAAGCTGCTCCGCGTAACTCCCGTCGGCTGCCACGAATTTCACAGTAAGTGTAGACCAGGTCCTAGGGTCTGATGGCTGTCTGGCCAAGTGGTCACAGTAATTTCACAGAATTTCACAGAATTTCACTAGGGGGCCTGTGTGTGGGGTGCCCCATTTTTTATAAGTTGGCTATAGTTGCTTTTATTCTCGCTAGCATTTCCTTCCACCTCTGCTGCAGGATTTTGTCCCCACAGCGCAGGCCGTGGACTCATGCTGTTGTGGGGGTGAGCAGCCCCAGACCACCTAATATGGCTTCTAAATATGTCAACCCTATCCATTCTGAACAGTCAGTGGAGCCCTGGGGGAGTGCTGCGCTGCATGGTGTGGGGCAGGGCCGGGGTGGGCGGTGTGGGGCAGAGCTGGACACACTGAGCTGGGGCAGGGCCAGGCTGGGTGGTGTGGGGCGGAGCTGGACACAGCGCTGGGGCAGGGCCGGGATGGGTGGTGTGGGGCGGGGCCAAGCAGACAGATGTAGCACAGGGCCAGGCTGGGCGGTGTGGGGAGCAGGAGGGAATTGGCACCACGGCTCTGTGTCAGAGGCCCTGCACTGCAGACAGAGGAGGGGAGTCTCTGTGGGCTGCAACAGCAGGGCCTTGCGGTCTGTCTCCCACCCCCCCGGAGCTGGCAGGGTCCAGGGAGCAGCTCACTGTGCCGGTGCTGGCCTGGTGTCTATGGCCATCCCTGGGGGAAACCCACCATGCCTGGGGCTGCCAGTGGTAGCGGGATGGGGGGGGGGGGGGCCTGGCGTGGGGAGTGTCACCCTCCTTCCACCTCTGCTGCTTTGTCCCCACAGCGCAGGCCGTGACTCATGCCGTTGTGGGGGTGAGCAGCCCCAGGGATGCCTTCCATCCTGAACAGCATGGAGCCCCGGGGACGCTGCGCCCCATCCCGAAGAGCCAGCAGCCCCGTCCCGAACCACTGGAGACACACACAGGTACCGGTGTCACCGCGCCGTGTGCTGTGGCCAGGGCCCACCCTTGGGGTCTGGGAGAGAGGGTGTCAGGCTGACCACGATGCCCTGGGGGGCGTTGCAGGACAGTTGTCGTCGGGGGCCATGCGGAAGGGGGCCTGTTGGTGGTTACAAGGCAGCGGTGCAGGGCGTGAACCCTGGGGTCCTGGTAAAATGCCAGGGAGGGTCGGCGTGTTCTGCCCCCCGTCCAGCTGTCTGTTCCCTTCCTCACACAGATGCCGTCCCACACCAAGATCCTCCTGCCACCCTCGCCCTCGGGATACGTGCTTGGGCCTGGACTGACCCCCACGTGCCTCGTCCCCCCCATCCGTCCCGGGACAGCACCCTGACGACTGTGGCCTCCCCAACCCACCCTCCTAGCCAGCCCCACAGCGCCTGGACCAGCCCAGCCTCCACACCCCCCACTCCCATCCCCACAACCACCCACCCCAGTGCCCAGATGGACCTGACCTACACTACCCTTATCCCCACCCCTATAACCACCCACCCTCCTGGCCAGCCCCATAATACCTGGACCAGCCTGGCCTCCCCTACCCCCACCCCTAATCCCATCCCCACAACCACCCAGCCTCCCAGCCAGCCCCACAGCATCTGGACCAGCTTGGCTTCCCCTACCCCATCTCCACACGCACAACAACCCACCCTTCCAGCCAGCCCCACAGCACCTGGACCAACTCGACCTCCCCTACCCCCACCTCCATCCCCACAACCATCCACCCTCCCAGCCAGCCCCACAGCACCTGGACCCTCGGCCTCTCCTACCCCCACCTCCATCCCAACAACACCCACCCTCCCAGCCAGCCCCACAGCACCTGGACCGACTCGACCTCCCCTACCCCCACCTCCATCCCCACAACCACCCACCCTCCCAGCCAGCCCCACAGCACCTGGACCAGCCCGGCCTCCCCTACCCCCACCTCCATCCCCACAACTACCCATCCTCCCAGCCAGCCCCACAGCACCTGGAGCAGCCCGGCCTCTCCTACTCCCACCTCCATCCCCACAACCACCCACCCTCCTGGCCAGCCCCACAGCGCCTGGCCTAGCCTGGTCTTCCCTATCCCCACTGCCATCTCCACAACCACCCACCTTCTCAGGCAGCCCCACAGCACCCACGTGGGCCTGGCTTCCCCTACTCCCACCCCCATCCTCCTAACAACACACCCATCCAGCCAGCCCCATAGAGCCCAGACGGACCCAAACTTTCTCACCCCCACAACTACCCAGCCTCTGGACAAGACCCACAGCACCTGGCCAGGCCCGGCCCCCACCTCCTCCTCCTACACAGCCACCCAGACGCCTAGCCAGACCCACAGCACCCGGATGGGCCTGGCTCCCTCCAACCTCACAACCACCCAGCCTCAGGACGAGACCCACAGCACCCGGACGGGCCCGACCTCCCTCTCCCAGCCCCATGGCGAGCCCCCTGGTACAAGGATGCAGAGTGCCAGCTCAGCGGTTAATGGGACAGGTTGTGCCGAGACACCTGCCCCCCCAGGCACTCCAGCAGGACAGACAGGTAGGGGCGCAGGGGCAGTGGCCCCGGGAAGGGGGTGGGGTTCAAAGGCCTTGGCCAGAGGGTATGTGGATGGCATCTAGATGCCAAGGCTGACTGGAAATGCCATTGTGTATGTGTGGGGGGGGGATTCCACCAGGAGGGTGATAGCATCCTCCCTAGACTGGCCATGCCTCTACAACAACCCATCCGTCTCCGTGGTGACACCCACCCGATACCGTCCCACTTCTGGGATCCCCCGGCCTTTACACGGGGGAAAATACCATTATCTACCTTTATGGGTGGGGAAACTGAGGCACGGACTCATGAATGAGTCAGTGGCTAAGCTGGGGAGAAAACCCAGGAGTCCTGGCCAACATGCCCCCCTCCCACCCTAATCCACTATACCCCCAAAACTGGGATAGAACCCAGGAGTCCTGCTCCAAGCCCTACATCTCTAGTCCACTAGACCCCACTCCCTTCCCAGAGCTGGGGTAGACCCGCTGCCCAGGTGTGTGCAGTAGCAGACAAGGCTGTTGTCAGTGGGTGAGGGGCTGGTGGCCAGTCCCAGATCCTTTGGGCCCCGTTTGCTTGGGGGGGGGGGAGAGGTGTCTCTCCTGCACTGAGCTTTACAGGTGGCTTCCTTGTGTCCCCTCCCACAGATGCTGCCCCCATGACAGACCAGCCTCACAGACATGTCCTGGAGAAGCTGCGCCCTGCCACCCGTGCCCTCCCAGCCACTGGCTTCCCCTCAGCGACCCCCTCGGCCCGGACCCTCCCACCCGCAGCCACCGTCCCCTCAACCTTGGCCACTGCTCCCCCCGCCTCCATCCTGCAGGCCAGCACCCCTCCCACCCCACCCCTGGTCCAGGAGGCGCTGGCCGTGGTGTGGGAGCCCAGCCGCCCCAGTACCACGAAGTCCTGGGGTACCTCCTCTGTGCCGGGCGCAGGGCAGGGGACAGTCAGGGGAGCCGGGGGCTGCCAGGAGCCGGGCCATGAATCCTCCCAGCTGCGGGAGCTGATCCAGGTGGTGCGGGGGCTGCGCGGGGACCTGCGCGCCCTTGTCCACATCCAGCGGCAGGAGAGGCTCCAGCTGGGCGCCATCGCTGGCAGCCTGGCTCAGCTGGTGGGGGCCGTACAGCAGATGGTGAGGGAGATGCCCAACCCGGTGCTTCGGGGGCAGAGCCAGCTCCCCCCTCCAGCGCTGCATGGGCAGGACCCAGCACCCCCCACTGAAAGCCTCGCCTGATGCCCACCAAAGAGCTGCACACACCGCCACTGACAGACCCCCCCCACCCGGCCTGCACTGCCCCCCCACTGAGACAGGCCCCCCCCCCCCCTGGCCTGCACTGCCCCCCCACTGAGAGAAAGCCCCCCTGGCCTGCACTACCCCCCACTGAGACAGATCCCCCCCCCCCGCCTCAACTGCCCCCCCCACTGAGAGGCAAACTCCCCCCTCCCCCTCCCAGTCTGCCCTGCCCTCCCGCCTCCAGAGCAGAGTTCTCTGGGAACCGCACACCCGTCTGCCCCCCATGGTGGCACCAAGCTCCGGGCCGCAGGCGTCAGTCTGAGCCTAGCCCCCAGTAAAGAGGAAGGAGCTGGAGCTGTGGTGTCTCTTTGTCTCTGTTCGGCCGTCTGTTCTGGGAGAGCAGACCTGATGGCTCTGGGCAGGGGCCTGTAGTCTCTGGTAGCCGCAGCACGGGGTACACCCTCGCTGCGGTCCATGCTCTGTGTAACCGGCCCCCGTCCCCCAGCCTGGCTGGTGCCCAGAATTTGCCCGTCCTCCCATCACGGATCCACAGGGTTTGGTTTAGGTCACCAGTCTCCTGGGAGCGACCCCTTTAATGTGCCGGACCCAGAGGACCCCACACCGTTCCCAGGAGCAGGGCCGTGCCCCCCACGAGTGCTCGAAAGCTCGTTACTCCTGGGCGTTAACACCAGCTCCCCTGGGCACCACGGGAAGAGCGGGGCTGGCGAGTTAGGCTGGGCACCGTGGGCAGGAGGGGGCTGGTGAGCCTGGCAGGAAAGCTGGGAGCTGCGTGAGGAGAGAGCCACGTGCCGGGGAGACTGTGGCAGCCTGGTCACCACAAGTGACAATCCAAGAACATTGCACAGATCAGGCGCCGGGAGAGCCCAAGGGGTGAACGGGACCCCAGTCACTCAAGCTCATTAAACAAGGTTCTGGGTCCAAGCCCAGCCCTCGGCCCGGGTAGCCCCATGGCAAACACACCCTTGACAGTCGTTATAACTCATTCCTGAGGATGCAGCGCAGAAAGGGGAGCGGCTGGCTCGTCTGAGACATTCAGCACAAGTCAGACGGCCAGCCCCTGTTCCTCTGCTCGTTGGGGGCAGAGCTGGCCCTAGGCATAAGCAGACTAAGCAATTGAGCAGCTCAAAGGGGCCCCCTATTCGCTTCTTCTTTTGTGTTGTGTGGGGTCCCCAAATATTCCTGCTCAGGGCCGCCAATGGACCAGCACCGCCTCTGTTAGCAGGAGGGAGTCTTGTGCTGCCCCCGGGATCTCCCTGCTGGAGGTGGGAGGTGGTCGGGCACAGGGGCCCCTATGGCAGAGGGGGCGGAGAGGAAGTGCCACCCAGCCCTGCTCTGGCCCCATTTCCACTCCAGCCCCTCAGCCCCCCGGTTGCAGCCATGACTCCTGACTGCTACCCCCCTGGCTGCTGCCCCCACACTCTGCTCCTGACCACATCCCACACCCGGGCCCCATACCTGGCCGGCCTCGCTCTTGGCCATGGACCCGACTCCTGACCCCTATCCCCATTCGCGGCCTGGGCCCTGTGGCTCTATTCCTGGGCCCTGGCCCTGGCTCATGGCCCCATTCATGGCCCCTGCCCAAGGCCCCGTGACTGCAGCTCCAGGCCCCACCCCAGCCCCAGCCGCAGCTCAAGCCCTGGTTCCCAGGCTTCAACCACGGCTTTGTCCCTGCTCCCAGCCCCGGCTCCCAGTTGCACCTCCTGGGGGGGAAATGGACCAGGTAAGGGAGGAGGCTGACCCAAAAAGCTTGGGGACTGCTGCCCTATGGGGTCAGCGCTCCCCCATCCCCGGCTGTGTGTAGAGGGAGCCCCCGTTAGACCCAAAATGCCAGCTCAGCTCAGCCAGAGGAGGAAGCGGAGCCAGCTGCAGAGATTCCGGCCAGAGCCAGAAGGGGAAGCATCCAGGAAGCTGGACCAGCGCCATGGGACCCGGGGCAGAGTCACAAGATGGGGAGCTGCCTCTGGGGTCATCCTGGCTCCCAGGCCCCCCTGCTCTAACCACTAGATCCCACTCCCCTCCCAGAGCCAGGGACAGCAGTGGGGCAAGCACTGACTGCACAGGGACAGCGTCCCCTCCTGAGGTCCCTAGCCTGCTCCCTGCACATCACTGAGCCCAGCATCTCTCCCCGGCCCTCCCTCCAGGACACATGCTGAGCCCAGCGTCACCCTGGTGCCAGGAAACCATCCTGTGACCAGCCCGTGGGCCAGCCCCTCAAGCCGGTCCCTCCCTTGCTGATCTGGCAGAGAGCTGTGCCAGGCCTTAAAAGGGGCTTCCCGGGCGGGCTGGGGTGAGACGCGCCCTTGGCATTGAATTGCGGCAGGACAGAGCCGCTCGCCCTGGGGGAGCCATGGACCTGCGGCTGCACTTCTGGCTCTGCTTCGGTGAGGGTCCCTCTGGGTGTGTAAGGCGCCCGCCCCATCGGCGGGAGGTGCCGGATCGGCTGCCTCTGGCTCCCGGGTGTATCCCTGGCGGGGGCCCAACAAACTCCTCTGTCCCCCCCAGTGCATATGTCTGAGCCCTGCTGAGTCCCCCCATGGGGAGAGGGTCTCAGTCTGTGTGCTGGCGGGGCCAGGCCATGCCCTGATGGGGCTGGTCTGTGCACGGGGTGAGAAGCAGGACAGACCAGCCGACGTGGGCACTGCTGTGTCTGGCTCCAACTGCTCTGGGCTCTGCCCTGCCCGGCGCCACCTTCCTACAGGCGTCTTCCTGGGGCTGGAAAGTTTTGGGGTGCGCGGGCCCTGCTCTGTTCCTGATGGTTTCCCCCTTGTCTTTCTCCAGCTGCTGGCTTGGGAGTCTCATCCTCCACAGGTACGTATGTCTGGCCCCCAGGCGGCTGCCCTTTGCCAGAATCCCCCCTGCCACCACGGCTGGAGCCTAAGCAGAGCTGATCACAGCCACCCTTTAGAGTCAGGTTAGGTCTCAGCATGCAACGGGAGCCAGGGGAGGGAGGCTGCCCAGTTCAACAGGAGCAAATTGGAGAGTGGCACCAGGCACTGCAAGTCATTGCAATGGGGCATGTTCCCTTGAGCAGACGGCATCGCCTTTTCTCCCAGCCCCAGCAGTTCTGGTTTCCCCTCATGCTACCAGTCTCACTGGGATCTGCCAGCCACACCCTGCTGGATCCAAGGGAGCCAGCCCCCCACCAATGTCAGCAAAAAGCTCCCTCCCAGCCCCATGTGTGTTAACACCCCCAATCTAGCCCACAGTCTTCCAGGTCAGGGTGGCCCCCTCTCTCTACATTGTCACACTGGCTCAGCTCCCCGACCCCCAATTGCACTCCTGCCCTCACACAGCACACAGCCCAAGTGTGGTGAGCACGGCACATGAGGACTGTCCAGCACTGGTCACATGGGGGCCCTCCCAGCACATTTGCAAATGAGGTAGGAAGGGAGCCAGGCTGTCGAACCAGATCCCCTGGGGGGGGGCAGAGCGCAGCCTATGCAAATGAGCTGGGACAGGTAGGGACATGCCTGCCTTGCTCCCGCGCCACCTCTGGAGGGAGCCAGGGTCTCTCCCCTCCAGCTGCCAGCCCTGACCCCTCAGCGGGGGCACTGCCCTGTCTCCCGTGTGCTCTGCTGCTCTAGTGACGGCGCAGCCGGCGGGAAGCTCTGGGCATTGAATGCACGTGTTGCTGAATGGAAACGGAGAGCCAGGAGTCCGGATCCACCCTTGGTTTGGCCCCAGTGTCCTGTGAGCCAGTTACTTCACTTCTGTCTCTGGCTCAAGAGGGGAGTAGGGTCTAGTGGTTAGAGTGGGGGGGGGGTTTGGAGGAAGAGGAGGAGGAGGATGCTCTACTCCCTGCTCTGCACGGGACTCACTGTGTGACCTGGGTGGGATGCCCGGCTGGCCCTTCACAATGCGTGGGGGGGGCCTCCTGCATTTGTGGCCCCCAGGCCTCACACACCCTCCACACAGGGCAGGAGAGGTCCCGGCGCCACCCCCAGCTGCCCCAGGGAGAATGGGTCTGTACCTGTGCGGGGAGGGGCGTGAGGCTTGAGGGAGGGACACAAATACAGGCTTGGCTCCACTGCCACCCCCCTCCCCGCACTTACCCACATGCAGCGCCCGCCTCTCCCACTCCAGCTCCGCAGCCCAGGGCCAGCTCAGACAGGGTGGCCTCAGTCCCTGGCCTGGGGAGGGGGCTGGGCCGGCCCTTCATGACGCATGGGGGGGAGGTGCTGAGGTGCACCCCTCAGAGCCTCCTGCACCTCTCACCTGTTGTGAAGGGCTGGCTCGGCATCCCCCCCACTTACCCACTGGCAGCTGTCCAGCTCTGCAGCCTGGCGCCTGAGGGCGGGATACCCAACTGGCCCTTCATAATGCGTGGGGGGGGCCTCCTGCATCCCCCGCTTCCTGCGTGTAGTGATGGGCTGGCCCAGCACCCCCCACCCACAGGCTGGCGCTTGGGGGCCTGACCCCCTATCCCCACCATTGCTACACCGCAGCTGGGTCATCAACCTGAGCTCCCCCAGTCAGCCCCGGATCAGGCGTCCCAGCAGCTGTGTTTGCTTTGCCAGAGGTGAGGCTGGTGGATGGCCCCGACCGCTGCTCCGGGCGGGTGGAGGTGCGTCTGGACGGGCGCTGGGGCATCGTGTGTCATGACGGCTGGGACCTGGATGACGTGACCGTGCTGTGCAGGCAGCTGGGCTGCGGGAAGGCTGTGAAGGCACTGACTAGCAAGCTGTACGGCCCGGGCCCCAAGTCATACCCTGTCCTGATGGTGGATGTGCAGTGCCAGGGGACAGAGGCGTCCCTGGGGAACTGCTCGTATACGGATGCTGAGGATTTATGCCTGCCCGATGACAATGCAGGGGCCCACTGCCACGGTGAGCTGGCCTGAAGAGCCCCAGCCCCAGGGGAGGGACGGGAGGATGCCCGGGGTCCCAGGATAGGGTGCTCGGTTCTGACTGAGCCGCTTTGCTGGGTGAGTGCTGCAATCTGCCCGGGCAGCGGGAAGGGGACCTGACAGGCCCAGAGGGTGGGACAAACAGGTCCTGGGCTCCGCTCCCTGTCACGTGCAATGTGGCAGGGTTATGAAGGGAAAGCAGGATCAGTGTCTACACGCCATCCACTACTGATACACCCCCAGCAGGGCTGGAAGCCAGGACACCTGGGGTCTATCCCCTACTCTGGGACAGAAGTGGGCTCTAGTGGGTTGGGGGCTGGGAGCCAGGACTCCCGGGTTCTATTGCTGGCTCTGGGAAGGGAGTGGTGTCTAGTGGTTAGGGGGCAGGGGGCTGAGAGCCAGGACTCCTGGGTTCTGTCCCAGCTCTGTAAGTTGGTCTCCGAAGCTCTCTCTGATCCTCATTCATGTCTCTCCTTTTGTCTCGAGCTAGAGCCCATGCGGCCTGTCCGGCTGGTGGGCAACGCCACCTCCTGCAGCGGGCAGGTGGAGATTTACCACGAAGGCCGTTGGGGTGCCGTGTGCGGGTTGGGCTGGGACCTGACCGACGCCAAAGTGCTCTGCCGGGAGCTGGGCTGCGGGAGCCCGCGGCACGTCACCCACCGCTGCAGCAAGTTCAGTCGGAGCTCGGCACCTGTCCTGCGGGGCCTGCTGGAGTGCTCCGGGCAAGAGGCCTCGCTGAGCGACTGCCCATTCCAGTCCTGGGAGGGGCGGCGCTGCCCCCACCACTGGGATACCGGAGTCAAGTGCCAAGGTGAGAAAGCAGCAACGGCGCCAGGCCCTAACTCCTTGCCTTCCCCCCATAGCCTCTCTCCCACTCCCAGCCCAGAGGGTTCAGGACAGGCAGGGCTTTGCCCCCTGAGTGCCAAGCTGGTGCCCTTGGAGCAGACACATCCCTAGCCCCACATGGCCTCCTTGCCCGCCGGGGCAGCACGCGCCGTGGCCCCAGCTGGTGCCCTGCGATGTGGGGGTCAGTGCCGGGGGGGCACTGACCCGGCTGACACGCCCCGCTCCCCGCAGAGCCCTTCGCACTGCGGCTGGCGGACGGCCCGACGAAGTGCTCTGGGCGGCTGGAGGTGCAGTATGATGGGCAGTGGGGCACGGTGTGCGACGACGACTGGACGGCATCCAACGCCCAGGTGGTGTGCCGGGAGCTGGGCTGCGGCCCAGCCGCGCCACTGCCCCCGCGGCTGCGGGACCGGCCCCGCTTTGGCCAGGGCACGGGGCAAATCTGGCTGGACGACGTCCACTGCAAAGGCACCGAGAAGACCCTGCAGAACTGTGCCCACCGCGTCTGGGGCTACCACGACTGCACCCACCGCGAGGACGTCAGCGTGGTCTGCCAGGTGCGTGCGCACGGCTGGGGAGAGAGCTGCAGGGAGCCCCGCAACTTCTGGGTTCTGTCCCAGCTGCGGGAGGGGCGTGGGGTCCAGTGGGTTAGAGTGGGGGGGCTGGGAGCCAGGACTCCTGGGTTCTATCCCAGCTGCGGGAGGGGCGTGGGGTCCAGTGGGTTAGAGTGGGGGGGCTGGGAGCCAGGACTCCTGGGTTCTATCCCAGCTGCGGGAGGGGCGTGGGGTCCAGTGGGTTAGAGTGGGGGGGCTGGGAGCCAGGACTCCTGGGTTCTATCCCAGCTGCGGGAGGGGCGTGCGGTCCGATGGGTTAGAGTGGGGGCTGGGAGCCAGGACTCCTGGGTTCTGTCCAAGGAGGGAGTGGCTCTAGACACTAACTGTGTCAATGAAGGGGGGGCGGCTGGGGCTGGCAGGCGCTGGGGGGAAGCGCCCAGCTGGGTGAGGTGCCCAGAGCTCCCCGCAGCCCATCCCCCAGCCTGGGGGCAGTGTTCCCTAACCTGCCATGCTTTCTTCATCCCGCAGGCCAGCTAAGCCCTCCACAGCTTCTCTGCAGCCTCCCATTGATCATCCCCCCCTGCTTCTGAGCATGCACCCTACGGCTGGACCCCTTCCTCTCTGCTGCCAGGCTCCCCAGCCCTGCCTGCCCAGCCCCGGGATGGGGGGTGGCTGTCGGCTGTGCCAGGGGCATGGCTTGGTGGGCGCCCGGGGGGGGATTCCCATTTCAGGGATGAACATGGGCACATAGGGCATTCCCCTCCCGCTGTGAGACACCCTCTGGGGGCTCTGAGCCCCATTCCCAGTGGCTGCAGCCCAAAGCCGGCACAGACTGGGGCTGGCGTCTCGCTAGCCGTGGGGCAGCTTGCCCTGGCAGGCCCCGCTCTGAGCAGGTGTCTCTAGGGCTGACACTCCCACCCCAGCGAAGGGAGCTGACCCTAATGAACACTGCCATCGCTGGGGTGGGGCCGCGCCACCTCCAGAGGGGGCTGGGATACATGGCTGGCGCCCCCAGAGGTGTCGGTGCTACATGGACAGGCAGAATCCCCTGGCGGGGGGGGAAGCCCTGCATGCCACACAACATCCCAGATGTGAATAAAGAGCTGAATCCGCTGGACGACCGACTCCCCTGTGTCTGCCTGCGTTTGCCCAGTGCTCAGCCCTGCACCTGTGGGCCCAGGAATCGCCCAGCCCGGGGCCTCACTGGCCTTGATGCAGTAGGGTGACAAAATGTCCCGATTCTGTAGGGACCGTCCTGATATTCGGGCTTTGTCTCTTATACAGGTGCCTGTTACCCCCCCACCCTGTCCTGATTTTTCACACTTGCCATCAGGTCACCCTAGGGAGCAGCCCAGTTCCCGAGTGCTGGGGGAAGAGGCCCCTCTGCACTGGGATGGAGGGTGTGGACGGGCCAGGAACAGCAAAGTGCGAAAAGAAAGAAGCTGCTGCTCCTGAGTGAGCTGCTGCAGGCATGGGGAGTCCCAGCTTTGGTCAGTAGATGGCAACTCATCACAGCGCGTCCCTCCCAGAGCTGGGGACAGAACCCAGGAATCCTGGTTTCCAGCCGCCCCCCTGTTCTAACCACTAGACTCCACTCCCCTCCCCCACGAGCCAGGATGGAACCCAGGTGTCCTGGCTCCCAGTCCCATGCTCTAACCACTAGACCCCACTCCCCTCCCATAGCTGGGGACAGAACCCAGGAGTCCTGACTCCCCGCCCCCTGCCGCTGCACACTGAGCGGATGTTTCCCGAGCGCTACCTACTATGACTCCACGATCCTGGCCCCCCCCCCCCCCCCAGCTGCAGGGACCTCCCCCAACCCATGCCGCAGGAACCACCAACGCCCCCAGCCCCCCTCCCCGCCCATGCTGCTCGAGTCCTGTCACATCCTGATCTATGACCCCATTACGAAAAATGGTTAGCAGCTAATCCCACCCCGCCCCCACAGCCCCAGAAGCTGCCACCTGTTGCTGACTCTGGCCCGCGGCCGTGACCGTCCCCAGGCGGAACAGCTCGTGGCGGGGCTGGGACCCCAGATCAGCAGCCTGCCTCAGGCTAGCCTGCCTGACTGTTCAATGAGTGGGACATGGCCTCGGGGCGGAGGGCGGGCGCTCGCCCCAGCAGTCAGCGCTGGCCCCAATGCCCCCGGCGGCACTAGGGGGCCTGTGCGGCAGGGAGCGGGAACAGGAGCTCGGCTGGGGTGGGTCTATTGTGTGAGGTGAGATATCTCGAGCCCTGGGTTAGGTCCCTGGCCGCATCCCCTATTACAATGGATCCTGGGCCACGGCAGCTTCAGAGACCCCCCCGGACACACAGACGGGTGTCAGTACCGGTGGACAGACGGATGGACTCCTGGGAAGACAGACAGACAACTGATTTCTTTCCCCCTGAGGATGCCGGCTGTGCCGCCCTCTCCGTGGCGCTCATGCCAGCTTCCCCCACCCGCCAAATCACCGCCCCCCAGCCACCCCTTTGCCCACCCCGCAGCGTCCAGCTTGTCCACTCTGCCAGGATTCATGCACCTCAGCAAGTCTTTCCAGGGACACCCGGTGGCGTTGGCAAACCCGTCAGGTTTCTTAGTCAGTGGCACGCAGCACAGGGAGTTCTTAGGGTCGCACAGAGAGCTGGAAGTTCAAGCATAGCCCGTTCTGGGCAGCCCCGAGTCCAGCCAAGCTGTGGGGAACCCCATTTTCAGGCTCGGTCTCTGAACCCTTAAGGCTCGTCTACACTGAAAACGCTGCCATGGTGCTGCTGTAGCGTGTCAGTGAAGACGCCACCTACGCTGCTAGGAGAGACAGTAGCTGGGATGACAGGATTGCGTTAACTGCGTCGCTCGGGGGGGATTTTTCATCCCCCTGAGAGACGTAGATATACTGAACTAATTTCCTCGCGCAGACCAGGCCTACGTCCGTTCTCACATCACAGAGTTCCCAGCGTCTTTCTTATCTCCCACCTTCCAGTCCTTTGGGTCTGTGCCCAGCTTCCCTGCTGAGAGCGTCGATCCAGGAGTCACTGGAGCTCGCATCGTCTCCCTGGCCCCGTGCGGATCTGGCTCAGCTTCAGCCAGTTCCGTATCGGCGTTTTGTTCCACCCGCACAGGGAGGACACACACGCACAAGCACACACGTGTCCTTAGCTTGCCCTGAGAGCTAACTTAATCCTTCCCCCCCCCACCCCACCCCACTGGGTAGCCATGCAACACATTGGGGAAACTAAGGCACAGATAGGCCTCATAAAAAGAGTACAGAAAATTCCCACTTTGTCACAGCCCCCCCAACTCCTCGGCCAGCGCCCCCAGATCACTGCTCCCTGCTGTCCCGTGTGCCAGCCCCCTTGGATCACTGCCTGTGTTGGGATTAGGATTTGGTGGGCTAGAGCAGGGGGGGACTGGGAACTTGTGCCAGCTCAGTCCCTGGGGGTCACTCCCCCCCCACCAAGCCAGTCCTCGCGATCCCGCACAGGGGTCACCCAGGAGCAGCAGCTGCATGGCCCTGGTGCGTTGCGGCCCGAACCATCCCCTTGCAGCTCCGCATCACGCTTGTCACACCGCCTGGCCACTCGGGCGGGCCCTATTTCCAGCTCCACGCGGCTATTTATATCCCCACTGCCCCCGCCTGCGGCACTCCTCACACATCTCCTGGCAACCTCGCCAGCAAATGCCGCCACCTTGTCCCCAGGGGACGGACACCTACGTTCCTCCGTCCCACCCGGGGCCTGGAGAGGAAAGGACTGGCTATATACGGGCAGCAGGACCCCTGGGTTCTATCCCGGCTCTGGGTGGGGAGTGGGGCCTAGTGATTAGAGGGAGGGGGGGCTCTAATTCCGATGGGTCTCTCCCGATCTGTCGTCCTGGTAACTTTCCCTTCGCTCTGTCCCCAACCATCAATCTCCTCAGGGAGTAAACACATCAACTCGCTATGCAAACAAGGGCAGCCGCGCGGAAGTCTTTGCTGGGACGCAGCTGCCTGACCTTTCCCTCGCCAGCCGCCAGGCAAGCCCAGGTGCCGCTAATATGCTGTCAAGTATTAATTCCACTCCCTTGGGGCCGGGGTCAGGGCAGCTCCGAGCAGCTGGCAGGGGGTGGCGATGGATCAGAAGGGAATGGGGAAAGGAGCCCCTGGCAGGACGGACACAGGCTGGATGCAACAGGCCCGTCCTAGGACAACACAGAATTCAGGCCCTCCTGGGGGTGTGGGTGGGCCCTGTCTCCACTGCAGATGACACCCTCTTACACGCGCACACACTGTAAACTCCACTCCCCTTCCAGAGTCCGGGATAGAACCCAGGAGTCCTGGCTCCCAGCCTTCTGCTCTAGCCCACCACATCCCGCTCCCCTCCCTGAGCTGGGATAGAACCCAGGAGACCTGGCTCCCAGTTTCTCAGGCTATCTGTAGGCTCACAGGAGACCCCAGCAGAGCAGGGTCTGAGCGGTTTCTCCTCTAACAGCTAGACAGCTCAGTTCAATACAATAATACCCTGTTGGCAGGACACGCTACACTTGTGCTGCCAAGAACTCTGCCGGGATAGAAGCCTCCCGAAATAGACCCCGGGAGCATGCCACGCACAGAGGCTCAGCTGTGAGCTGGAACGGGGTCCTGTGGGGCACCGGCAGAGCGCAGAGTGGGCAGCCCAGGGCTGGACTAGCAGGGGCTGTGGGTCGGGATTGAGGGGCACCGGCGGGGCTCTGTGAGCGCAGGGGTGGTTTGGTGTCGCTCCTTGAGAGAATTTGCCCCTGAATTTTGAAATGATCCTTTCCCCACGTCCAGCCTCAGAGATGTCTTGGGGCGAGAGGGAGACATTGGGATTGTTCAGCTCTGTAGGTAGCTGGAGTCCCCCCATGTGCCAGGTTGGGGAGGGGTGGTGGGTGGCTCCTTGGGTGCCTTGCCCTTTTCCTAACCCATAAGAATAGTCACACTGAGTCAGACCAATGGTCCATCTAGCCCAGTATCCTGTCTTCTGACAGTGGCCAATGCCAGGTGCTTCAGAGGGAACAAATAATCATCAAGTGATTCATCCCCTGTCGTCCATTCCCAGCTTCTGGCAGACAGAGGCTAGGGACACTTCAGAGCATGGTTTTGCATCCTTGCCCACACTAGCTAATCGCCACTGACGGATCTATTCTCCAGGAACTTATCTAGGTCTTTTCTGAACCCTGTTATAGTCTTGGCCTTCACAACATCCTCTGGCAAGGAGTTCCACAGGTTGACTGTGCGTTGTGTGAAGAAATACTTCCTTTTGTTCATTTTAAACCTGCTGCCTATCAATTTCATTTGGTGACCCCTAGTTCTTATGTTATGAGAAGGAGTAAATAACACTTCCTATTTATATTTGCCACACCAGTCCTGATTTTGTAGGCCTCTATCATATCCCCCCTTAGTTGTCTCTTTTCCAAGATGAAAAGTCCCAGTCTTATTGATCTCTTCTCACATTGAAGCTGTTCCATACCCCTGATCATTTTTGTTGCCTTTCTCTGTACTTTTCCAATTCCAATACATCTTTTTTGAGATGGGAGACCAGATCTGCACGCAGTATTCAAGATGTGGGCGTATGGACTTATAAAGAGGCAATATGAAATTTTCTCTTATTATCTCTTACTTTCCTAATGATTCCCAACATTCTGTTAGCTTTTTTGACTGGCACATCGAGTGGATGTTTTCCGAGAACGAGCTACAATGACTCCAAGATCTCTTTCTTGAGTGGTAACAGCTAATTTAGACCCCATCATTTTATATGTATACTTGGGATTATGTTTTCCAGTGTGCATTACTTTCCATTTATCAACATTGAATTTCATCTGCCGTTTTGCTGCCCAGTCACCCAGTTTTGTGTGATCCCTTTGTAACTCTTCACAGTCTGCTTTGAACTTAACTATTTTGAATAGTTTTGTATCATCTGCAAATTTTGCCATCTCACTGTTTACCTCTTTTTCCAAATCATTTATGAATATGTTGAACAACACTGGTCCCAGTACAGAGCCATGGGGGACACCACTATTTACCTCTCTCCATTCTGAAAACTGACCATTTATTCCTACCTTGTGTTGCCTATCTTTTAGCCAGTTACTGATCCAGGAGACGACCTTCCTTCTTACCCCATGACAGCTTACTTTGCTTAAGAGCCTTTGGTGAGGGACCTTGTCAAAGGCTTTCTGAAAATCTAAGTACACTGGATCACCCTTGTCCACATGCTTGTTGAGCTCCTCATTCTAAGATGATTCTAGTAGATTGGTGAGGCATGATTTCCCTTTACAAAACCATGTTGCCTCTTCCCCAACAAATCATGTTCATGTGTTTGATAGAGAGGCAGATTAACCCTTTCATCATCCCTCCCGCCCCGAGAGGAGCCCTCAGGGGCTCTGGTGCCACAGCCAGGAGATAGGATTGTCCTGGAGTCTCTGGGAACTAAAGATTAATCTTTAATTAAGAATTATGTCATGTGATGAAACCTCCAGAAATACGTCCAACCCAACCCTATCGGGAGACGGTGTAGATTCTGAGCCCACTCTGGGCCTGGCTCACATGGCTTTAGGCTCTGCTGATCTACTCTCGTCCGGGTTTTTTTGCTGACCAGAGGGCCCAAATGTGCAGTGAGGGCAGAAGGACATGTCCATGGGACAGACAGACCAACAAATAGGGCTGGGCACAGACTGGGGCAGGGGGATGTGTCCATGGGACGGACAGACGGACAGATGGGGCTGGGGACAGAGTAGGACAGGTGGATGTGTCCATCAGACAGACAGTCAGACAGGGCCAGGATGGAGTTCTCATTGATCCACAGGACCAGTTCCATGCCCCAGCTTTTAAACTGTCTCTTGGAGGAACCTGCTTAGTGTGCCAGACCCCCAAGGGGTCCCACTTGTCCTTCAGGGCAGGCCACGGGACCTCACCGCCTCCCAGCCAAACCTCTGGGCTCCAGGCCTCCTGCTTCACCCCGCGAGCTCTGCCCAACAAGTGCAGAGTCAGAGGCTTGTCCACTCTGCAGGGACCAATATCCCCCAGCCAGGATTTTCAGGGATACCAGCCAGCAGTTTCCAAACAGAGCAGGGTGTATTAGTCGATGGACAGAGCACTGGAAGTCCTTAGATTAGCCCAGAGAAATAAAAGTTAGGACACTGCCCATCCGGCCAAGCCAGAGCAATTCCCCAGCCCAGGAGGCAGTTCAGGCTCTGTCTCCCTGCTGCCTTAAGGAACCTCTTTACTCCTGATAGGTACATCGAGGTAAACACACGTTACTTTGTTCAGGACAGACCTGTTGTGTAATAACTTCTGCCTGGGCAGGCTTGGGAGGGTTTGAACCTGTGCTAACGACACCATACAGGGGGATTCATAACGTCACACACAATGTTGCTACACACATTGCACCATGATGTTATTGACCAGAAAGTTATTAGCTTTCAAGTGATACCTCACAAGGCATATTTTGTGCAAAGATGATTACAATGGGGTGTAAGGTGTGAATACAAGGGTGCTTCGAGCCACAGAGACGGAGCTCAAATCTTCACAGGGTGTGTGTGTAGTGGTGCAGAGATGGGAACAACAACCCCTGACACACACGCAAATGTGCACACACAGCACTAGCACACCGACACGACCCTAACACAAACTCCCTGCAAAACTGCAACCCATGCAAACACACAGCCCTAAGAGACTGTACGTGCCCAAATGCAAGAATGACACACAATTGCCTAACACACTCGCACACAGCTGACACACTCACCTAACACACACACACTCTTCCCATTCACCCCCGTCCGTCAAGCAGCCCAGCCCCTGCGCTGTGACCCCAGAGGAAGGTGTGTTGGAGCACGGGGGCTGGGCTGCTCCCATCTTCCAAGAGCAGGGGCAGAATTCCCAGGCTGCAGAGTCTCTGGGCCAGGAACAAGCCGAGGGCTTTGCTGCCAATTCCCAGTCAGTCCTCAGGCGGAGGTGGCAGGGGAATCGGGGCTGGAACAAACGGCCCATTTAAAGAGCGATAAGTCACCGGGTCCAGCTGCTTTCCATCCCTGGGTCCTGAAGGAGCCTCAGTGTGAAGTGCTGAGCTGCTAACAAAAGTATGCCCTCGCCTCTCTCATTAAAAGCAGCTGCTGCTCCAGAGGATGGGAGAGGAGCAAATGTCACTATATTTACAAGAGGCTCTGGGGGAGAACCAGCCTCAGAGCCGGCAGACCGGTAGAGACGACCATTGCAAAGGGAACAAACCAGCCAGAAGATCACGCTGAGAGATGGCCTCGCCGGTGCGGCTTCATCATCAACCCTGTCTCATTCAGCTCCTGCCAGAACAGAGGGCGCCCGTGCAGCCTTATATCACACACACACACACACCCCCGCCTTTGCGCATATGCCCTGTGGGACAGGCTGGTTTCATACTGGACACACAGGGCAGCACTAGGCCTGAGGGACCGGGTCCGCCCTGGGCAGTGAGCATAAGCGTGCTCGGTGCATGGCCACAGACACGCAGAGCTGGGTCTGCACACGCTAGGCCCAGACCCGGGGTAGGGTCTCTGCCCCTTCCTGTCTCCAGCTGCCCCGTCTGCACTGCACAGCCCCACCACCTCCCCGCCTCCTCGTGGCTCCTGCAAGCTCCCCAGGGCATGAGAGGGTGTTTGGGGCAGAGGGGTCAGAGCAATGGGCACAGTGGAGTGAGGGGTTCAGCGCTGTCTGGATGCTGTTGGAGCAGTGCTGGGGTTTGGGGCTTGGGAGAGGGCAGTGGGACTGTGTCCCCTTGCCAACCTTCGTCCCCTAGGGCTGTGCACTGGGAGGGACAGGAGCTGGGGGGACTGGCCTGGGGTCTCCCAGCCCCCAGGTGGGAGCCCTAACCCCTGGGCTGCAGAGCCATTCTTACGTTCTCCTTGGCCCAGCCACGCTTTCGTTATTTATCCGCACAGTGGGACATCTTCAGCTGGACCCAGAGGGCCCCACATCAGACTATTCCATCACCCAGGAGTTAGCCCACGCGCCTGGGGGGTGAGGGGGAGCCAGGTCGAGGGGCGGACCGAAGCCGGGTCTCCCACAGGCCAGTGCGCTGACTGCTGGGCTAAATGGCCTGAGGTGGGCGCCGCCTCCTCCGGCCTTGTGGTGTGGGGCGAGGCAGGTGCCTTCTCCCAACAGGGGGTTTGGTGCCTAGAGCCACCTGACTCCGAGAGAGGGGTCCTGGTGCCCCTGCAAACCCAGACTCAGGTGCCTGGCTCCGTGTGAGGGGCAAGTCTTCGCACAGAGAAACCCCCTCACACACCTACATCCCTCCACACGCTGTACCCCCGTGCCAGGAGTCTGCATACTCCCGAGTTTCACCTCAACTACCCGTTTGCAAAATCAGCCATAAAAATACAGCCCACGGTTACTGAAAAACTGCTGCCCGCCTCGTTTGTACCATATCGTTATAGAATAAATCAATGGAATATAACTAGTGTGCTTGCATTTCAGTGTCTGGTATATAGAGCCGCAGGAACAAGGCATGGGCTGGATGAAATCTTCCTTTGTACTGGTGGCGTCAGCGCCTTTCATGTAGCCTGTTGTAAAATATCGAGATGAGTCGATGTACCCCATGGAAGATCCCTGCATACACCTGGGGAGGGCGTGTGCCCCTGGTTGAGAAGCACGGCTACACCCTCCTCACATGTAAATATCCCCCCACACGTACCTCTCTCCTCACACATAGTCCCCCCCAGAAACACCCCCCCACACATACATTCCTCCCTCCACACACTATAGGCCATCTCACACACAGCGATACCCCCACATATACACACAACACCACAGATAGATACCCTGCCACATATACACCCCCCACACATACACACAAGCCCCTCACATATACACCCCTGCACACACATACATACACAACCCCCTCACCCATATATAGCCCCTACACACCCACCCCATATACACCTCACACATATATATATATACACCCCCATCCCATACACTCATATACACCCCCCACACAGACAGTCCCCACACATATAGCACCTCCCCCCAGCTACCACAAACAACCATCCACCCACGCAGGGCACAAGCCAGCACCCACACACATACCGCAAACACCTCCCCTCCCACCCACACAGATGGATGAGTTCCAGCTGTCCGCTTGCCCTGGCTCTGCCCAGCGTGCTGCGGACAGCTGGCTGCTGGGCTTTGTCTCTGAGCCCCTGTGCCGCGCGGTTCTCCCTTGCCTGTCATGGTGCCTGGGTGCTCTGGCACGCATAGCCCCCCCGAGGCCGGCTTTCTTTTGGGGATGGGGCTGTAAATGATACTGAAGTGGATCTCCCCAGCTGGCGGGGGGGCAGGGTGTTCTGTGCTAGGCCGGAACAGACGTCCCCCCTGCCACGGCAGCCCCAAGTGGGGCCATATGGCCCAGGAAGAGACAGCCCAGTGCAATGTTCAGCCCCACTCCCTCCAGGGATCATGCTGTCTGCACCCCATGAGTTCATTCACTTTGCTCCCTCCCTCAGCAACTCCACTTCCAGGGACGCCCTGCCATGGGATTCAGCACAGGCCCAGCAGAGCCACTGTGCCGTGCACCTGTCTGTCTGTCCCCAGACACATCCCCCTCTAACTATGGCCACGCTGAGAGTACTATCTATCTATCTATCTAGCTAGCTAGCTAGCTATCTATCTAGCTATCTCATTGGCACAGCGTTCCATGCCGTCCGTCTCTCTGTCCCCAGCACAGCACTCTATGCTGTCTGCCTCTCTGGTTGCCCTCACCCTGCAGCTGGCGGCAGCTGGGGGCAGTTGCTGAGGGCTGCGGGGAGAGGGCTGGGGGCCGGATCCCTGCGCAGGGCAGCAACGCCGGGCTCATTGTTGTCAGCGGACTGCTCAGCACCAGCCTCCCTGCCTATGTTTGGAAGTCGGCATGAATTGTGTTTGAGTCAATGACACATGCTCTCCGCGAGCGGGAGAGATTATCCCAGCACAGGACAGCCCCGGGGACAGACAGCGCGGGCCAGTGCAGGGAAAGTCTGAGTCACAGCTCCAGCTCCCGGGGACTGCACGGCTGGCCCGCGGCTCGGCCCGGTGCAAGGAGAGACACGGCAGCAGAGTCCCCTGCACACGGAGCTCACCGACATGGTCCCTGGGTGCATGCCAGCAACAGGATCCCTGCACGGCACCTACTGAGAGACGCCAGCCAGGCCCAGTGTGGACACGAGGTGAGAGAGAGCCCTTCAAACTCCATCTATCTATCTACCTATCCCCATACACCCCCTCTATCTCCATCCATCCATCTCCATGCACCCCCCATCGATCTAGCTATCTGACCCCACTGCACTCTGGGAGGAACTCCGGATTTACCAGCATGCTGGCTTCTGGGAGGCTCAGCTGATGGAAAAGGCTCGTTAGCTCCGTGACAGTGGGATCAGGGCCATGAAGACGCAATGGCAGGGCAGGGCTCTCGGGCTCACAGACCCTCATGGGGGTATGGAGCCAGTGCCACGCTGGGGCTGGCAGGCGGCGCTCCATTACACCCTGCGGTACTGTGTGCCCCGTGCCACAGAGCCCGCCTAGCCCTGCGCCAGCCTAGCCGGGAATCGGGAGCAGCCAGCGCCCTCCTTCTCCGCTGATGCATGAACTGGCGGCATCGTGGCACACGGCCCTGGCTCGCTCCCTGAGCTCCCGCATAGACCCTGGGGACATTTCAGCACCGTTCCTCGCTGGCCATGTCCTCCAGCAGGTGAGGCGCGAGCATTCCTGGAGAGGTGGGGAGCGAGCTGATACACTTGTACCCTGAGACGGGTACCAGCACCCACTCCCCCAGCTTAGAGACATTGCTGGCGTTCGTGGGCAGCTCCCCGGGGCTGTGGGACAGGATGTGTATGGGGCTAGATAGATAGATAGATAGATAGATGGATGGATGGATGGATGGATAGATAGATAGATAATGTGTCTGTGTGTGTATAGATGGAGATGGATTAAATAAGCTGATAGGAGAACCTCTCCCATTGCTATAGTGAGTGTCTACACTGAAGACATAGTTGCGCCACTGTAGACATAACCTTAGCCCTGGTCTACGCTACCAACTCATGTTAGTATAACTACATCACTGGGGGTAAATCCACATCCCGGAGTGATGCCGTTATACCAACCTAACCCCCTGTGTAGGCAGCACGTGTAGACCCAGGGCAATGGGAAAGCTTCTCATGTCGACACAGCTGCTGCCTCTCGGGGAGGTGGATTACCGACGCTGATGGAAGACGCTCTTCATGTCTTCCCTAAGTGCTACAGGCCTGGTCTACACTACAGAGTTCAGTCGAAGTCAGGCAACTGACGTTGACCTGACTCTGTAAGGGTCCACACTGAAATGTTGCTCCCACTGATGTAACCCCAACAATGCTGACTTATGCCGTTGGGTAGCCGCTCTGTGCTGACGGGAGGGAGCTCTCCCCTCGATAAAATAAAACCACCTCAACGCGCAGCGGTAGCTACCTCGGCCGGAGAACTTCTCACGCCGACATCGCGCTGTGCAGCTGCCGGCAAAAACGTATGTTACTCAAGGGGATGTTTTTTTTCCACACCCCCGGGGCGACATAATTGGTAGTGCAGACACAGCCTTAATACCGCCTCCTCCATGCGAGGCGTAACGCTTAGGGCGATGTAGTCAGGAGCGTATTATCCATTAGGCACAATAGGCCCAGTGCCTAGGGCCTACGAAACTTTCAGTGCCTAGGGAAAAAAAATGTATATATAATTTTTTATTTGTATTTAAAAACCTATTTATTAATAGCTTAAAATCAAATTAGTTATTTCGGTCGGGGGGGCTACGAAGGCAAGTGTGCCTAGGCCCTATGAAGGTCTTAAAACGGCCCTGGATGTGGTGTCAGTGGAGACGCTGTGTTGCTTACTGTTCAGAAGCCGCCCCACAGCGACAATTAAATTGGTGCGAGCGCTCCTGGTGAAGACGCACCGCCGAGAGAAGGAGCACAGCGCGGAGGTGCACAAGCGGTTTAATCTCTGCAGTGGCTTTGACGTCGACGCAACTTCGGTTGACTGGATGTTGTAGGGTGGACTCGCCCTTCGTCTCTCCTGTTGAGGGGCTGATGCGGGTCAAATGCCCAACTCCGGGGGTCCCGGCTGGCAAACCTCAGCTGAGCTGGGCATGAAACTGCCTCGGCGGGGGCAGGGCGGAGGAGCCCAGGGTTGTTGCATCCAGCGGTGCCAGCGGCTGCGCCACTGAGTCCTTTGTGCATCTCGGCCTGGTCACTCGGGGGTTAGGACTGGCTTTTCTGCTTTGGGAAGGACAGAGGGTTTTGCAGAGGGCAAGACGAGCCGGACAGACAGACAGGCGGATGGGGAAGGGGTCAGGGGCCAGGCCGGCAGGTGGTCCGCAGCTCCTGCTCTGTATCCCCCCGCGCGAGTAGAGAGGCTTCTCAAACCGTTCCCGCTGGGGGATGCCAGCTCCAGCAGGAGCCCCTGGGCACACGGGCCAGTCATGACGAGCACTAACAAGCGCTGGCAACCGCCAGGAAAATCCAGCAGCCTGGCAGGCAGAGGGAGCCCCCTTCTGCATGGGGACAGTCCCAAACTTGGGGGGGCATCTGCCTGATTGGGGGGGGGGGGTGGCCTGGGCCCAGACCCAGGGGGGACAGTCTCCTGGTGGGAGCGGGGGTGCAGGGTGGGTCGGCTCAGGACCAGGGAGCCCTTACCCCCAGCTTACAGGCGACCTTTGCTGGGCGGGCAGCGGGGCTAGTGTGCAAAGAGGCACCAGCCATTCCCCCCCTCCCGCCCCATGCCTGCATTCCCGCTGTGGGCGTGACTCCCTCCGATCAGTCCTGTGTGGGGCAGCAACAGCACTGGGGCTTCGGCTACCGGGGACCTAGCCTCCCTGCTCTAACCACTAGACCCTACCCCCGCTTCATAGAGCTGTAGGAAGAGCCCAACTGATCCCTGGCTCCCAGCCTCCCACCCCGCAGGTAGGACCCTCTAGACCCCACTCCCCTCCCAGAGCCAGGGGGAGAACTCAGGATCCCTGGCTCCCCGCCCTCTCTGCTCTAGCACCTAGATCCCAGTCTCCCTCATCCCCCTCGGACAGTGGGGCTGACGCTGCTTACATTGCTGCCCCAGGGTGTCCAGGGAGGGGAGGGCTGGCCCCCAAATGCTGAGGGGATAAGGTGCCTGCCATGGAGGGGGGAATTAATTGGCCCCACTGGGGGGACATGCAGGAAGTACTTTGCCGGGCACGGGTCCGGCCATGGACGTGGTCCAGGGCACCCCAGCCTGTGCCCCTTCTCTCCCAACAGCAGCACTCTGCACAGCTCCCACAAGCTGGGGAACAAACCCAGCACAGGGCATCCCCCCTCCCAGAGACCTGGGGACCAAACTGGGCCTGGCTGGGGGCTGCTGGGGAAGGAGAGGGGTCTCGCCAGGGCCAGAGCTGGCCTGATTGAGATATAGAAGGGGCCGAGGCCAGATCCTATCCTATCAGGAACAGTTTGGAACCACCCAGTCCCGGCCCCTTTCCATGTCCCCCCCGCCATGCTGGAGCCAGGTGGGAGGGATTCTGGGCCCATATGTCTGAGCCAGCATCCCTGAGTAGCAAGGGGTGGCAGCGCGTGGGGCAGGCCCACATCACACAGCCTGGCCAAGGCTCCCCTCTCAGCCATGGAGGTGGGGGGACATTTCTTTCCCCCACAGCTATTTTCATTGCTAATCAGTAGCAGGAGGCCCCGGCAGTGGAGGGGCAGGGCCTCGACAGCCGTGGGAAGGAGCTGACCTGTCACCGTGGGTTTATCTCACACCTCTCTGCGCAGGGCGGCACATCTCTGAACACTTCCAGCGGGGAAACAGAGAGCTGAAGGGAATTCACTCCGCTCCGCTGGGACAGAGCCAGAAATAGAACCCAGGAGTCCTGGCTCCCACCCTCCCACACCCGGCCCTAACCACCAGACCCCACTCCCCTCCCGGAGCTGGGATAGGACCCAGGAGTCCTGACTCCGAGCCCCGCCCCCGCTGCCCTGCCTTGGCTCTAGAGATCAGGGGGCGAGGGGGTCTAGGTGCCCCATGGGGGCCCCTTTGATGGGCGCTGCCTTCTCCCCGCAGGCCCAGGCAGCAAGTGGCATGGACCTCCCCGAGGCGGAGGACAACGCGGAGTTCCTGGAGCAGCTGATGGCGGTGACCTCACGCAGCCTGCCCCAGCTGGAGCTGCAGGACCAGTACACCATCATCAAGGAGCTGGGCAGCGGCACCTATGGCAACGTGCTGCTGGCCGAGCACCGGGAGCGAGGTGAGGGCAGCCCCCGCGGCTCACTGCGAAGTGCTGGGCTGCAGGGGCAGGGTGGGGGCTGCCCCAGTGGCTGTCTGACCCCCGCTTACTCCAAGGAGCCAGTTCCCTCTGGCAGCCCCCGGCTCCCAGCCCAGGCACCGCCAGCCCCCTGCCGCCCAGCAGGTCATCAATTACCGCTGCCATCCCGGGCGCCCGCTGCCAACTCACAGGTGCCCGGGGAAGCGGGCAGAGAGGGACAGGCAGCGAAATGAGCGATCCCACCCTGGGCCTTCTACACCCAGAACCCACTGACGTGATGGGGCCATCTGCACCCACCCCTGGGACCCCCCACCCCCTCTGTTTGTGCTCAGGCACCGCCCCACCCCTGCAGGGACACACTGACCCCCCAATTGTACCCAGGCAGCGCCCCACCCCTGCAAGGACACACTGACCCCCCATTTGTACCCAGGCACCACCTCACCCCCGCTGGGACTGACCCCCCATTTGTACCCAGGCACCGCCCCACCCCTGCAGGGACACACTGATTTGTACCCAGGCACCACCCCACCCCTGCTGGGACCCACTGACCCCCCCCCCCCCCCCATGTATCCAGGCACGGCCCTGGCCTTGAAGCTGATGCCCAAGGAGCGGACGGAGCGGCAGGCGTTTCTGCGGGAGTACTGCATCGCGCTCTGCCTGTCTGCCCACGCCGGCTTCCTGCGCACCCTGCCCATCGCCTTCGAGAGCCCCACCCACTTCGCCTTTGCCCAGGAGCTCGCGCCCGCTGGGGACCTGTGTGCCATCGTGCAGGACGGGGTATGCCGGCACGGGGCAGTGGAGCTCCAGGGGCTGGGGAGCGGGGGCTGCAGGGAGGGGCCCTGGGTCTCAGGGGGGACTGGGACGCGGGGCGCTGGGGATGGGGGGGTCTCAGCAGGGGAATGGGGGATTGGTGATGAGGGTCTGGGGAGCAGGGCCTGGTGGTCTCAGTGGGGGGGGGGCAAGGGAGAAGGATGGGGGATGGGGTCTCAATGGGGCCTTGGGAGCTGGGTGTGCATCATGGGAGATGCTGGTGGGGCACTGGTGTGCTGCGGGGGGGAGGTAGAGCACAGGGCACGGGGGCGCTGAGGGGGTGGGGCTGGAGGGGACATAGGGTGCTGTGGGGGAGGGGACACTGTGAGGGCGGAGGGACTGGTGGGGGCACGGCGTGGGGTGGGTCCTCCGCGGGGTGCTGGAGGGCTGTGCGGGGAGGTCCCGGAGTGGGTGCTGTGTGGGGACGTCCCCAGGAGGGGTGCTGGGTCACGGCGTGGGGGAGGTCCTGAAAGGGGGGGGCTGTAGGTGGGCGGGCAGGGCGGTGCCTTGTGTAACCCCCGTCCCACCCGCAGGAGGGTCTCCCAGAGGCCCAGGTGAAGCGCTGCGCGGCCCAGCTGGCCGAGGCCCTGGACTTCATGCACGGCAAAGCCCTGGTGCACCGGGACATCAAGCTGGACAACGTGCTGCTCTTCGACCGGGAGTGCCGGCGGGTCAAGCTGGGCGACTTCGGGCTGACGCGGCTGGAGGGCTCGCCCGTCTGCGCCATGTCGGGCACCCTGCCCTACGCGCCCCCCGAGCTCTGCCTGCTTGAGGCCTCTGAGACGCTGGAGCTGGACGCCAGCCTGGACGTCTGGGCCTTCGCGGTCCTGCTCTTCTGCATCTGCACCGGCTGCTTCCCCTGGGACGTGGCTGCCAGCGCGGACCCCCGCTTCGAGGAGTTCGGTGCCTGGCAGAACAGCACGGTGGGGGGGGAGACACCGGCCTCCTGGAGGGCCTTCAGCCCCGGCGCCCAGGAGATGTTCCGGCGGCTGCTAGCCCTCGACCCCAACCGCCGCAGCCCAGCCATCGAGACGCACAAATACCTGCCCCTGGCCTGGCTGGCGAGCGGCCGTGGGGAGCCGGACGGCGCCGGGGGGCTGGGAGGCCAGGGGCACGGCCAGGAACAGCCCCAAAGCGGCCCAGGCGCAGCCCCCTCCACCGGGAGCTCTGCCCTGGCTGGCAGCCTGGAGGGGGCCCGGGCTGGGGGGGCCAGGCCCCAATCCAAATTGGGAAAAGAAGTGGGGGGAGGGGAGGAAGGAGCAGAGGGGAAGGGGGAGGCACTGGCAGGAGCGGAGGGGGAGGGGAGCCAGCGTCCTCTGCCGTAGCCTCCATCCCCTGCCACCCGTCTGTCTCCTCGCCCCGCATCCCCATCAGTTCCTGCTAAGAGTCCCCGGAGGAGGGGGCAGCCTGAGGCTCCCTGCCAGGGCTGCGCCTGACACAGCCGGATAGACAGAAGGGCTGGGCTCAGGGAGCCTGTTCCCCTCCTGCAGCACCAGCCCCTGCCGGGCGGGCGAAGGAGCCGCCCCCCTGCGTGTACAGTAAAACATGGGCGATGAGCCCAGCTATGGGGGACCCTCCGCGGTCCAGGGGAGCCCATTGGCCAGGGGCTCCCCGCGCACGGCTGGGCTGGATCAGCAAAGGGGTACCCAGGAGGGGCAGGGAGGGTGAGTGGGACCATTCCTGGACCCTGGGCCCGGCTCGGGGATCCTCCCTGCAAACAGGATGGAGACAAGCAAGGAGGGGTCAGAGAAGAGCTGCGGGAAGGATTTGGGGGCTGGAAACTTTCCAGGAGTGAGGAGGCAGTGAGCCCACATTCGTCCATGTATCAGCAGCCTTGGCTGCAGCCTGGGGTGTCCTGACCCCTAAGTTGGGGTACAAAATGACCCCTTGAGCATTTGGGGGGGGTCACTGTAGCTTTGCCCCCCCATGTCACAAAGCCACAGGATCGGTGCTGTGCCCCCAGCTTTGGAACAGTCTCTAGGGAGAACCGCTTCAGTGTGACAGGCCCCCAACGTCTTCCTGCACAGGGTACGCCACAGGGCCCCATCACCTCCCAAGACCGAACCTCTGGGCTCCCCATGGGCTCTGCCCCAGCACACCCAACTGAGCAGACTCCTGGGGAAGACTTGTCCGCCCGCCAGGGACCAGTGCATTTCCCCCAGGATTTGCAATGACGCTCCGGCAGCTGGGTTCGTTAGTCAGCCGCACACAGCACGGGAGGGCCTTTAGCTGAGCACGGAGACCTGAAGGTTGAAGCATAATCCGTTCTGATCAGCACAGAGCCGAGCCGAGCTGTGGTGAACCCCGCGTTCAGGCTCTGTGTCTCTCTTTAGTCGGTTTCCCGGTGAAAACCTTGAGTCCTTCCAGCAGCCAACTCTTATCCCCCTATCTCACACCTTCCCGGTCCTTTGTTCGTGAGCTGGGGTCTGTGCCCAGCTTCCCTGTGGAGAGGTGGGGAAATCTATCACCTGCTGGCCGCTAGATGTCAATGTCCTGGCTAGTGGGTGTTGTCTTCTGGATTTTCCACTGATATGGGATCAGTCTTGGTCCATCCTGGCTCAGACAGCTCAACACATACCCGTGTCTCCCAGCCTACCCTGAGAGCAAACTGTCCCCTTTCCCTCACTGAGCTGTCCTGCAAAAAATAGGGGAAACTGAGGCACATAGCGGGGTCATACACAGATTACAAAAGATTCCCACTTCATCATACCCTGCGAGGTTGGTCTTAACCCAGCCATGCCTCTGGTGTCCCAGGGTCTGGTGAGGCAGAGATGCAGGGTGCTCCTGCATATTTGTAGGCCCCCGCTGGAGTTGCCTCTCAACCCCACGGCTGTGTGAATGCAAGGACCCCATTTCCCCTCCCTCACCCTCAGGACAGAGTCCTCTCTCGGACACTCCCCCCGTTAAGGGCAGTGATTTGGGGTCTCTTGGTGAAAAGAACCCACCCTGGCCATGGCCACCCACTGACAGGGTGTCTCTGTGATGGCCCGTGGTCTCAGAGCTGCTTTACATTTACCTCAGGCCTTCCCCCACCCTCTGATAGGGATCCTGGACTGCTTCCGAGACTCCGAGCCAGTAACAGTTCTGCCGCAGCCTGTGCCTGGTGCGCGGGATCCCCTGATGGCTCAAGAGAGGGACGTCATGGGCCGGGTACAATCGCCTGCGGCAGCACCGCTGAGAAACCACCAGCTACCTCCTGATCCGCCCCACCCCCGAGTTAATTTTCCCGGCGGGACCCATTCCCAGTACAGGAATCTCTTCTCCACACGAATCTTTCCCTGCCATCCTGAAGAGGGTTTGCAGTGCTGCAGCCAGCCAGGGCCCTCAGCTCCTCTCCGGAGGGAATCCCTTGGCAGTTCAGTCTGAAATTCAGCTGCTGGGCCGGGGGAGCTGTGCCTCAGTTTCCCCACCTGTGGATGGAATCTTGGGCCCATCCCCATTCAGCCCTGCTCTGGGGATCCTCAAGCCAGAGGTGGTGGCTCGCTAGCCCCAAGCGTGGTAGTCTTCGAGCCTGGGTCAGGTGCAGGCGGTACTCTCTGGCTCTCTGACCAGGACGCTCTGGGCATTGTCTGGCAGGTCTCCCAGATCATTCCCCATCAGCGCCTCCACAGGCCACTGATCCTGCCCTCCAGCCTCTTTGTGCCCCTTCTTGGCCCCCCACCTCAGCTACATCCTCGCTACAGGCGCCTGGACTGAGGCTCCAGACGCCCCCTATGATGCCGGCAGAGCAGGTGCCAGCTCGTACCAAGGTCCCCACGTCGCAGCCGAACCCTGACAAGCACATGGCTGGAGCCAGCCTGGCCCACCTGGGAGGTGGGGGGTGGATAAAACAGGACTTAGGGTGGTAAGAAGGTGTTGGGTGTTTAGACTTTACGGAACGCTTGTAAATTGCTGCCTGCATTAATCTCCCTTATAGCATCTGTATCAGCCCCTGTTGTGAGGTCACGTTTAAGCCTTTGGATTATAAACCTGTGTAAATCACCAGGCAGGAGAGAGACATGAATTCGCGTGCAGTGCTGGTCTCCAGCAGAAGGTGTCCAGTCGACAAAGAGGACCCAGCAACACCAGCCGGACTAAAGTGGAGCATTAATGAGGACAAAAGACTTTGTGGCTCACTCATCCATCCCCCACGAAGAGGTGTCTTGCAAGTGAAGCTCTCCCATCAGCTGAGTGGGCAGTTCAAAGCTGAAGGGGGTGGGGAGGGAATAAACCCCCTAACAAGGAGGAACTGTGTCTTCATGCCACTTGGACTGTGGAGGGACTGGAACAGGTTTTCTAGACCTAAGCCAGAGGCCCCCAGTGTTTAGCCTGGGTTAGCCCTGAAGGACACACAGAGCTTGCTTGTCAGAGAAGCTCCTGTTACTTTTTGAAACTGAACACTGGAACTCATTTGTGTGCATGTAAATTTATCTGCTTGCAGCTTGTCAATAACTCTCTCCTTTCCTTCCCCTCTGGATCCACCTTTAGATAGTTGGGGATAGGCGGCTACAAGCGTGGTCTTTGGTGTGAGATCTGGGGTGCCGCTGGCCTGGGGTAAGCGACTGGCCCTTTGGGAGGGGGAGGAACCCAAATGGCCTCAGGGATCCAGGGACGGAGGCAACCAGACGAGGCCTGCCCTCCCGGACATCTTCAGGGATCCCAGCGTGGTGACAGCCAGCTGCCCATGCCCCTGCCGGCTTTAAGGATCTAATGGCGGCATCTGAGCCTCCCTCACCCCCTACACTCCTGCTGGAGCGAGGGATCCAATGGCCGAGGCATCAGACAGGCCCCCCATCTCCATCCCGCTCAAAGGCTAGAGGGATGTAGTGGTGGCAACACACCCAGCCACAACCCACCTCCGCCCCCCTTCCACAAATTCAGAAATCCGGTAGGGGTGAAGCCCAGCCGCCCTTGGCCTTTGTGTGTTTTGTAGTTCCTAGGCCCTCCTGGAATACGTCCGAGGCCTGGCTCAGTCTCCTTCCCCGCTGGCCTTCCACTGGTTTAGTGGAGTCTGCTGAAAGCGACTGCTGCATTCAGAGATCCAGAAGCACGGCGCACACACACACCTCTCCCCTCCCTCCTCCGTTGGCCTCAAGGCTCCAGGGATGGTATCACCTGCCCACACTGCCCCCTTGCCCCACCCTTACCATCGCGACAGATCCAACGGCAGCAGCAACTGGCTGCTCCTGCTGCCTCCGGGATCCTGTAGCAGCAACGCATGCCCAGACTTCCTTGCCACCAGCGCTCCTTGCAGCTTCCGGGATCCAGTGGCCATGAGACCCAGCCTCCCAGTGGCAGCAGCGCCTGACTGGCCTTGTCCCCACTTCCCCACCGCCCCCAGCTGGACTTAGAGATCCAGTAGCACCTGGCCGTCCAGCCCCATCCTGTGGCATCCAGGCAAAGTGTCCCATGAGCAACCCCGTCACCTGTAAGGATGCAGGCACCAGAACCTCGGTTTGCAAAGCCTGGAAGAGCTGGTGTTCCCGCAGTGCCACCGGCAGGCCATGCAGAGGAACGGCCAGGCACCACTGCAGGAAGCGCAGCCCCAGAGACCCTGAGCGGCGGTACCCGGCGGCCCTCTGCTTGGCCAAGCGCCCTATTTAACACCGACTTTGGCCTGCAGCCATGCCAGATTTAGCTTGATCTCCTGATCTGACCCCAGCTTGACTCTGACTCTTGCCTACGCGTAACCCATGCCTGCTCAGCGTGGTGCTCTGTCCCTCTCTAGAGGTGGCTAGAGGTCGATGAGCCTGTCACAGCCTTGGCTAAGCGAGACGTGTCTTTTAGCTGCTCAGAGATCCCCTCTTAGCCAAGCCCGTAGCAGGCTCATCAACCTCTCGCTGGCCGAACCACCCCTTCAGGGGGCCAGCGCCCCGCCTCGAGCAGCCAGGCCTGGGTTAAATACGGAACCCGGCTCTTGAGAATTGTAAGACATTTTAGATCAATCCTTGAGAAATGGAGAGAAAATAGGATAAATATTTGCTAATAGGAGAGAAAAAACCACCCTGCTCTGAAGGATTGATATGTCCATATTAAATAAGTGAGAAAAATGGGGCAGTTCGAAGGGACAGTGCATGAAAGTTCAATACACAAGCCGATAGTAATAGTTTCCCATCACCATTCCCTTTCTGTCTCCTTCAATACCAACCTGGGCTGCTGCAGTCTGCCACGCTCATTGAGACAGGGAATTTCTCCAGAGGGAACTAGGCCCATCTCTGCTCCTCCTCCTGCATCCGTGAGTCCCAGAGCTGCTGTGTTACTGACACACACAGGCTCCTGTTAGCACTTGTAGGAGCCAAGTCAGCTACAGGAGAGTGAATGCCCCGGGAACAGGAAAGTGAGCAAGGGTAAGTCTACACTGCAGTGTAAACTCAGGCTTAAGGCAAACCCCCCCCCCCCCGTGCTTCCACATTGCAACTGTGCTAACCCAGGGCTTGAACCCAGGGTCCCAGGACCCTGCAGGGTCTGAGCCCTATTGCTTTGCAGTGTAGACCTGGGCTTCAGCCAGATGTAGCCCAGAGTTCATTGGAACAACTTCCTTAGTCCTCTCTATGCCAGCAATGTGCGATGAACTCTACTGCAAACGGAAGCTGACCCCCCCTGTGCAGCCCCTCAGCCTGGCTCAGACTCAGCACAGCAGCGTTAACCCATTGTCTTCTGACCGCTGAGCGGCCCAGCACAATGTCAGAGAGCCTCCAGGAGGGTTTGCAATGGAGACCGATCCGTTCAAGCCTTTTGCAAAGGGAGCAGCTTCCTGGTCACTTGAGCACAGCCAGAGTTTGGTGAATCTGTGATGCGAAGCCAGTAAAACGGTGGATTTCAGCAAAAGCCCCAGGAACGACCGCCTGGGCCAGCAGATATCTAAAAAGCTAACAGCTCTGCAGCTTTTCCGGACCGGTGATCGGTGCAGGGAGAGAATTAAGAGGCTAAAGAGAGACTACAGGAAGACCAGGGATCAGAACCGCACCTTGGGCAACTCATGCCCATTTTATGACGACTTTGACGGGGTGCTGGGAACAATGCCCAGCACAGAGCCAACTGTGCTTCATGATGACCTGGTGAGCCAGGATGGTGCCCTGCTGTTCCCGGAATGCAGCCAGCAGCAGTCTCATGAAGTGACTCTTTTAATGCAACCAGTCCCAGGGCAGGCCATGGATCAGGATCAATGGCAGATTCTCAATCCCTACTCAGAAGAGCTGTTTGATTCCCCCCGCCTCTGAGGAACAGCTTTCTGCCAAGCCTGCTGAGAAGCCAGTGGGGACAGAGGCGGCCCTGGAGCCCAGTAAGTGTATGACTCAAATTAAAAGTGTATTATTACAGTAACGGGAGGGATTTCTGCTTTAAGAAGCAATGCAAAAATGGTAAGCTACCTGGCTACCAGCACTTGGCCAGTAATGGTGGATTATATCACAGCCCCTAGGCGTCCTCCCTTCCCCTATCCCCCCACCACGTGGAGTTCACAATGGTGATTTGGAATTTCAAACTTCCATGCACAGCTGTAAAGGTTATTTTAAGTGTGGAGTCCCGAAGATTTGCTAGGGTCATTCTTATTTTCCTTTCGGTCATTAGAAATTTGCCACTCGGCAATTGCTCCTAGGTCTACGCCGCTGCCTGTGAACAGCGAGCTGAGAGCATGCGTGTGTCTGGGAAACAGAAGTCTATATTTCCAGCTCCAGTCCATTTCAGCGAGAGGTAATCCATGCCAGGGTGGAGTCAAGTTGCAGATTTCAAGAGAGTTTTGCATACAGCAATAACACAGTAAGTCATGACCCGACCCTGGCTGCTGAGAGCTGAAAACTTTTCCTGAAGTGGGAACCCTAGATACTGTAGTTTGTCAGATTGCGGAGAAGAGCCTCTTTTCCAGGTCCCCCGTACAGCTGACTAGTCCACTTCACTCTCAAATATAATGTTCAGGCACTCTTCATTTCAATACTTCTGCTGCAAAGACTCCAGAATAATGCCTCTCCCTGCCAATGGGACACCCCAAGAACTGGTATGTCTCCCAAAACAGGAAAGATCTGAAGACAGAAAAAGCCTTTTGCAGCAAGGGGGCTATACGCTGCCCCCACATACGGCAATTAGTCGGGAAATGTATATGAAGCAGAGTAAAGGTTTTATTTTTAGACTTACCATTGTCTCTGCACTTCTGTAGTAGCTGCGATTAACGAGGCTGTGTCAGGAGGCAGGGTGAGACCAGCAGCATCCCCTTCCCAGCATGTGCAGATTCACTTCTGAAGTGTTACGTTTTATGTCCTTGGGATTCCCCCGTTATGAATTCTGTGCTTCTCTGCAGAGCTACCTGACCCAATAACCCCCCGTTTCGTGTCCTGTTTCAGGACGCTCCCCCTGTACCGCCTGCTGTTCGCCAGGAACTCGATCTCTGGCTCGGCGTAACCCTCCTGGACCGTTCCAAAAGGGAGCGTTTCCGTGATGAAGTTACGGCCCATGTTCTCGAGCGGGCAGAGCAGCAGGCCCAGCACCAGAAGAAGAGGGATGACAAACTGGAACGTCGGCGTGCTGGGAAGCAGGCGGAGAGGCTGAGGTTTGCCGCCCAGGTGGAGGCGAGCATCTCCGTGAGGGAGCTGGCACTTGCTGTTCCTGGAACAGGAACGGAGGCTAAGGAAGGAGCTCAACAAAGAGAGCTCTTCCAGCAACTCCTGTCTATAATGCCTGCAAGAGCATCAGCCCCTGCTGCCTGTCCCACATCATGGCACGATGCCCCAGCAACGTTCCCAGCACCCAGCAGCAGGCGGAGACTTTCTCTGGCTGGAACCTGCTCGCATGGGCAGCCCTGGGCTCAGCTGACATCAATCCCCGAGCCAGGGACAGCAGGTGATTGAGAGAGAAAGTGCTGGGGACTGAACGGGGACAAACGTTCTGTTCTGGGTATCTGGGAATCGGCGCCCTGGTTGCCAATGCTCCTGCGGGAGTAGCTGGAGCCGTGTAAACAACAGCTTTTGCCAGGATCTGCTCCAGGAGCAAAACTGGGAATTGTAGGAGGGGAGACCCGTCTCCAGTGGGGTTTCCCCTTTGGGTCTGGGCGTGTAGTTGTGAGGAAGGGAAGAGAGAAATAAGACAGTGACTAAGGGGAGAGAGACAGTGTGAAATGGTGTAGATTTAACTATCCCTGTGTAGTCAGGAAACTAAAGAGAGAGAGGAGAAGAAAACACAGAAGAGCAGGGGCAGGGGGGATGAAATCACCTCAGAATTGGCCACTTTCCTCCAAAATATTGATAAAATTCTTTCCAACTCTCCATTTCTCTTTTATTATCTAATATGGATATACAATCCATGTAGATTCCCCCCTCTTCAGTCAAATTATTGACCCTGTCACTATTCTCCTTCTCAGATTTTGCCCCATTTTCTTTCTAATTCTCAAAAGTCAATTTAAAATCGCCTCAGATTTGGGTTGTTCCCCCACAACCCTCCCCCCCATTTTCTCTGCAGCAAATTGTCCTCGTTTAGGTGGGAAGTTGTTGCCCTTGGTCATTTCCCAGATGGGGAAGAGGTTAGTGGGTGCAACTGGGGAGAGCTGTGGGGTGCAGGCTTGTCTTCCTGGAGTGCTCCTGTAATACCTTGGTCGTCCAGTGGCCCCACTGATCATTTGGCAGGCTTCCGGCTTCTGAGGTACTTCCAAAAAAAATTTGCTGTTAGTTTTTGTGGCTTTTCCTAATTGTTCTTCAGATTCGTTTTTGACCCGCCTGATTACGCTTCGTGTGTCTTGCCCCAGTTATTGTTTCTTTCTATTTTCCTCAAGGGGATTTATTTAATTTCCCTAAGAGAAAGCCATGTCTGGAGATGGACACTGGATGGCCCAGGCCTCTGAGGTAGCAATGAACATTTTCTGTCTCTCTCGGGTGCGTGGCTGGTTGGTTCTTACTCACATGCGCGGGTCTAACTGGATGGGGTCAGGAAGGAATTTTCCCCCAGGACAGATTGGCGATGACCGGGGGGGCTTCAGGTTGGATGCTGGTCAATCACCAGGATTATCTTTGTGTATCTCATTTAATCATCTCCCTGCCATTGTAAAGGGCTCAGACCTTGGTAGTCCTTGGTCCCTCCAATTCTCTCCCTGTGACACATAGTTGATTTTCCTGTGGACTGGTATATTGTGGTCTAATTTCAGTTTCTGGGTTAGTGTGATGGTGCTGGGTGGTGTTGGTGGCCTGTGATATACAGGAGGTCAGGCCAGATTATCTGCTAATCCCTTCTGGCTTTCAACACTATGACTCCGACCCTATGACTATAACCAGAAGTATCCCAAAACCGCAGGGCAAATGGTCTCCATGAGAGTTTGCTTCCCCCAGTGCTGAGCTGTAGCCGCCTCTGGGATGGGTCGGTGACCTTTGTTAGCCAGGGACAGGTCATGGAAATTTCTTAAATATTTTGCCTCCTGCACACCCTCCCTTCGCCCGTTCAAAAAGCAGCACCCGGCGCTCCCTGTGTGAGTGGCCTGCAAGGGGCTGAGCCAGTTTTCTATCCTTTTATCAAATACCGATATAAAATCACTCTCACAGTTCAGGGCAACTGCACATGTATTCCCGCCGCCTGGCTCCCAGCCATCACCTCTCGTACACAGAGTCCCACATTTCTCTTCCTTCTGTCTCGAGTGTTTCCTGACCGTCCAGCTCCCTGTCTACATTGTCATAGCCTCACTTTGCCTAAGCCACGTTGCCTAAAGAGGCCGGTGTCTGCCCTTCGCTTTCTCTTTAGAGGCTAAGACCAGTGCCATGTGCTGCAGGTTTGTGAGCAGTGGTGTACCAAGGGTCTCACGGGGGAGCAGTTGAGGCAGGCACCGATCCGAGCTCCTGCTGGCTCAGTGCGGCTCAGAGCACTGCTAGGAAAAATAACCGGCCCCGGCCCAGGATTTTGTCATTAGCTTTCATGTTTCTGAGTGAGAAGGGGTTGGTGATACATAGGGGGTGTCTCTGAGCAGAAGTTCAGGGGGGCTGGCTCTGCAGTTCTTGGCTCTGCTTGGGCGTTTCCCACTCTGGGGCGGGTGTCAGAGATCTGTCAGAGATCCTCACTAGCCTCTGTGTCCCTACGTCTGGCTGGAGACCCTGCCGGCCCCGTGCTCTGAGCTGCCCCGGATCGCTGGGGAGGGTGGGCAGGGAGCTGATCTGGCCTGTATTAGGACTCAGAATTTCCCTTCAAGTCAGAAGGTCTCGCCGCTCCCTTCTCCTGGGGTGTTTCTCTGCACACAAGGAACTCGGTTCCTCTTTGATGATGGCAGGGGGAAGACGACCCCTTGCCCAGTCCTTCTCCTTAACAGCTATTCTCTTTGCATTTTGGCTCACGCAGCCCCTTGCAGGTCTGGAGCTAACTGAAGGGTCTGATTCTCCCCTTCTACTTTTGAAGCCATCATATCATCCCTCAAAAGCTCAGAAGATGGATTATCTGACACCCACACACAGCAGTCTGAGCACTCAACACCACTCCCCACCCACAGCTGGGAAAAGAACCCAGGAGTCCTGCCTGCTAACCTCCCTGCTCTGACCACTAGACCTCTCTCTCCTGCCAGGTTCTCCTGGCCCCAGACAGCCATTCCTGCTATTGCCACAGCTACGTGAGCCCTGATGCAAGAACCTGCCTTCGTCTTAAGCAGCTGCCCCTTGTCATCGCTGAAAGGACATTCCTCACCCCATCCGCCTCCTCTCTGCGATCCCGGCATCCTGCCACCCTGACAGAGATGTGAGGTGCAGGGGAAGCCGCATCCTCCAAAGAGCCTGGCAAAACCTAAAGCTTTGGTCTGATCATTTTTTTTTTTTAAGCTCCTACATTAGCGACTGACAAGCCTGGAAAACTCAGACACCCCGGGACAGCCGCTTCCGCTACCTCGTTGTGTTGTTTCCCAATTGCTCAGGCAGAATCCCCTCTGCCAGCAACGGGAGCAAGATTCTGGACCCAATCCTGAAAGACATTTAGGCACCTAACTCCCATGGTATCCACACACCCAGGGGCTGCAGGGCTGGGCAGTGGAAAGGTCATCCCCCCATCCACGTAAATAACATATTGAGATGGTAAAAAATTATGCTTAAGCAGCAGATGTGTGATAGTGAGCTGGGAAGTCTATGGAATTTACTAGACAAATACGTATTTAGAGCATCAGGTTGGGGCAGAGGAGGTTATAAACTGGAAATAAGTTACCAATAAGTTATCCAAGCTGTATGCAAGCTGTGAAAAAAGATATCCCTTGGATTAGTCTGTTGTTTTTGTCAACAGCGGCAAGTTTTGATTCCACTGACTTAATAATCTCTCTGCCTTTTTGTAGATGCGCTGTACTAATAATAATTAATGACAAGGGCTTGGGTGTTTGCGGTCTCTTTAAGTATGAAGTAAGATCAAAGCTAAATTGATAATAAATCAGCTTCCCTGTGTGGTGAACCTCACACCCACGTTTATCAGCTGCCAGGCTGGGACATGACAGGCCAGGGTCACAACCTGTGTGTCTGGAGTAAAGACCTGACAGTGTGTTGACACTCTGGCTGGGATGGTCTAGGTGTAAAGAACCACAGCGGCCTTGCAATCGACACCTCCAACGGAAGGGAAAAGTTCAAAGCCGAGATACAAGAATAAATAAAACAAAACATTAACTCAGGAAAACACCATGAAGAGTAAAATACGAGCTGAACAATAGTAGGAATAATAAAGGAGCGCTTGGATTGTTTGCATGGAGGTTCTGTGAGGGCACAGGACACAACGTAAGCCTGGCCCATGGACTCACACGTGCACATTGCGTGTATCTGAGGTTGAAACGAAAGTGGAGGAGAAAGAGTTAAATGGGAGCCAGTTCAGTACTTGGCATGTGAAACTTTTATTCATAAGCTGAAGGAAATGAAAAAGTTAAGACAGAGAAGCAGCAAAATGGGGAACTCAAACTGCAGCGGGAGAGCGCAGGCTGTGTCAGCGTATCCCTGCTGCATCGTTTACAAAAGGAAAGTTGAAAGCGGGCGAGACGGAATGAGCCAAAGAGAAGGTGCAGACGTGACATTGTCAGAAACGGGAGGAAGAGGAGGGAAGTGGCTATTGGGAAGCACAGGAGCAGCTGGGCGTGGTGAAGCTGGGTGCAGCAGGAAACCATGGTGTGTGCAAGGACCAGGAGGATTCGATGGAGCAGGTCTGAGCTTTATGGGGACAAGCCTCAGGTTTAAGTAAGGCAGCTGCGAAGTGCAGGAAGTGAAGAAAATTCAATCAGTTCTGGACGGAATAAAGGCAAAGATTTGGGGCTGTGACAGCTCGGCCCCAGCAGCTCTCAGACTGCTTCTTAAATGCAAAGTAGAAATGTGAAATTCTGACAGGCCATGGCAGAAACACCAGGCAGGGGGATAAGCCTGTCCAGGCACTAGGTCAATGGGTTTCCCTTGCTGGCACAAACAAAGTGAGGAGGGATTCCTAGGAAATACCTGCCGGGGGGGGGGAGGGGGGATGCCAATCCACCTCCGCACCCAGCCTTTAGAAGCGACGTCCTGAGGAACCAGCCACTGGCTGCGAAGGATCCATTCCCAGACCTGGGGCCCAGCCTGTGTCACTCACAGGGTCACGGCGGGGCGTGTTCGAAGCTGAAGCTGTGCTGACTTTATAAACGCAGAAAAGCTCCTGGGTGAGGTTTGACAGGCTGTAACCCGGCCGGAGCCCTGGCGGGAGTTGGGGTGGGGTGGGCTGGGGATGTCTGGTCAGCTCGTTATCATGTGGGTAGGTTCGCTGATTGGTTTTAATGTGTTTTCTCTGCTGTACTTTCACCGTAGGAATCAAGGCGCTTGCTCAGAGAGAGCTGGGCCGGGCCGGAGCTGTGGTACTCACACGCTTTGTAGCCTCTGAGGAGGAGGGAAAGCGGCCGGTTTAGCCAGTCTGACTGGCTGGGGATATCACGGTGTCAGCAAGAAACTGGGCAGCTGGAGCACCCCAGGCAGGAGGGAGGGAGGGAGGGAGAGCGAGGGGGGTTCCAGCCTGGGGCGACTCCAGCCCCCGCTCCCGCTGCTGTGCCGTACGGCTAACAACGCCTTAGTGCTCACCTAGCCCTTCTCACCAGCAGATCTCACTGCGCTGTGGAAACTGAGGCACTGAACAGGGCAGGGGCTTGGCCAAGGTCACCCCTCAAGCTGGCCTCACCTGCACACAAAAGCTGTAGGAGTGTAACGGTGCCAGTCTGGTTAGAACGTCACAGCCCTGGTGGGGGTACAATTGTTCCACTGCAACCGGGCGAGAACTATTCCCGGACGAGAAGGTCTTACAGGAATAATCCTGGACCCAGGCACCTTTATCCTGGGATAACGGCACAGGCACTGCTGCTGTAACCAGTATAACTGTATCGGTAAGAAACCAACCCCACCACCCCACACAGTTACAGCAGGACAAAATCTGTGTATACAGATACTGGGAACTTCGGGGCAGGGACCGTCTCTCGCTCTGTGTCTGCAGCACCCGGTGTGATAGGGCCTGGGTCACGGTCACTGTCTGTGCAGCGCCCAGCGCGAGGGGGCCCTGATCTTGGTTACTGTGGCTGTGCAGCACCTGGCACAATTTCCTTGTGCAAATCGCCCACTGAGAGAGGGAGGGGTTAAGGAGCTACCCTGTCCCCCTGCCACTCCGCCCTGCCACACCTGCAGGTCACTGCCAGGCCAGAGGAGGAGTTTGGAGGGAGCAGGGAGCAGCTCCCTTTAAAGGTGCCAGCGGAGGTGAGCAGAGCTGGGATCTGCAGCGCTGCAGCAGGAGCCCGGCAGGACGCCCAGCGGACGCTCTACCTGCGCTACGGAGGGAAAAGGCGTCTGGACATTTGCGAGGTGGCAGACGTCTCCTTGGGTTGGGTTTGTTCCCGTCTTGCTGGGGGAGGCCAGCGGGAGGTGAGCGGGTGGGGGGCGGACACACAGCTCTCTGGGGGCAGGACTGTCACGGGTCCAGAGGCCCGGTGCTCTGCAACAGTGCCTGGGAGGCCCCCTTATGGTGCCAGCCCCCCTTAGGGTCTCACTCTTCCACTAGGGGAAGTCACCTGGTTTCACTGCCTCCTGGAGCGCACCTCAGAGCCTTCAGCCGCCCTGGGGGAGCCGTGTACCCCCAAAGGGAGCAGTGCAGCCCCTCCTCCAGCACGTGCAGGGACTCTCAGCCAGCAGGGCGTGTGTTTGGGGGGTGTTTGGCTCCAGTCCAGCAGTGCCCCCTCCCGGTGGTGCCAGGCCAGGTGTGACGGGTGCATGTCCCCACAGGGCCAAGCGAGAGGAGGATGCTGCTGACGCAGGTCGTGTGGCTCTCAGCGCTCTGCGCCATGGCGCTCGGTGAGTTCGAATCCCCCTGGGCCAGGGGTAGGGGGTCAGGGCTGGGGAATCCAATGCTGAGAACCGAGGGGGCGGAAAGGTAGGCATGGGAATTTACTGATGGAGGTGTCCGTCAAATATACCCCCTGGCCTGGCACCCGGGGTTGGGCCTGTCCCTGCAAAGCCAGGGATGCTCGTCAGCTCCCTTCCAGCCTGTCTTCCACAAGGCCGGGCTGGATCATCCCCTGAAGCCCTCCCCCAGAGCTCTACTGCCCACGGAGAGCCAACTCCAGGGCGTCACACACCTCCCACCCAGGCCATGACCCCTGCTAGCCCAGCTCCATTAAAACTACCCCAGAGACAGAAAGTACCAGCTCCCAGTACCTGGAGGGGCGTTTAGGTGGAAGAGCAGGAGGGAGGGGGTGGGGAGTGGGAGCAGGGCAGATGGGTGGGGTGGGAGGAGCAGTAACAACCCTGGCGAGTCCCCAGCTCCCACCAAGGCTCCATTAGCAGGATTTGTGCTGGGAATGTCCCTGCAAGCTAGAAATTGGTCAGAGCAGGGCCCATCTACCCCGGCGTCCCATCTGCAGCAGTGGCCAGTGCAGGATGCTCCAGAGGGAGGTGTGAGACACCCCGTAACGGCCCATGATGGAATAACACAGCCATAGGGGAATTTCCTTTCTGTTCCCATATGTAGTGGCTGCCCCAAATCCTGGGGCAGGTGCCCGTCCAGTCTCACCCACGTAACGCTGGCTGGTCTCATTCTCCATGGAAACCTCTGATCCTTTGCAGCATCCTGCACTTGGTCTCAGAGATAGCCAGTGGCAGGGAGTTCCACAGGCAGATTGCGCACAATGAGGCTTTTCTCGGGTCAGCTGTTCTGACCTGCCAGTTTCCGGGAGACAGGCTCTGTCCTGGTCACCCCATCCCTGGGGATATCTAGCAGGAGGGGCAGGGGGCTGCAGTGGGAGACCAGAAGGATCAGGCATCTGGAGAACCTCTCGGATGGAGAGTGAGTGGAAGGGCTGTGGCACGGAGGGAAGAGGCCGGAGGGATGCAAATGACCAGAGGGGGCAGAGGAGACAGACAAGTTCTGAGCCGCACACCCTGGGCGGGAGATTCCCCAGCCCCGAGGGTGAGTTAGGCGTGTCTGTCCCAGCCGCTATCTCCAGCCCAGCCGTGGTTTGGCAACCCTCCAGCCTGGCCTGGCTCCCCATTGGCCCCATTTGCCGCGTGTCCTCCCTGCGCCGTGCACGGCCTGTGCTGTCCTGCCAACGCCCACCCCATTGCTGCACCCCCGGCCCCACTGAGAGCACCAGCCCTGGGCTGATCCGGCTGCAGACCCAGTGGCTGACGCTGCCTGGCCGGGGGTGGGTGGGAGGCACCCACATTAATCCAGCCCTTTCTCCCCTCCCCCACATGGCGCAGGCTGCCCCACAATTGTCTCCCGCTCCCAGTGGGGGGCCCGTCTCCCAAAAAGCAGGGTCTGGCTGAGGACCCGGGTGCCCGTCGTCATCATCCACCACACAGTGGGGAATCGCTGCACCTCGCTGGCCACGTGCAGCAAGGAGGTCAGGGGCATCCAGAACTACCACATGGACAGCAACGGCGGGGCCGACATCGGCTACAAGTGAGCGGTGCGGGGTGCAGGGTGGGGCTGATGAGCAGACTTGGGACCACTGCCACCCAGCAGCCACAGGGGGCAGCACAGACCACACTCAGGGGTAGAGCTGCGGGAGGCGGGATTTGTCCAGAGAAGCGATTTGACTTTTATATTGAATATGTTGGGCAGAAGAGAGGGCATCGGGGAGGGGTGCACACAGGGTCCCTGCTGTACGGGGGCGGGAGGGAGGGACAAATGCATCTGGAGATAATGGGACCTCAGCCATGGGGGAAGGGGAAATGGGAGGCCCAGAGCCCCTGGCAGGGGGAGATCAGGGCGGGGTGGAGGCCGTGGGAGAGCAGGGGATGGGAAACGGCCACTTATGGAGCTTGTGGGGAGGCCGCTGGAGCCCCTGGGTTGTGCCACAGGCTCGGCTGACAGATGCCGCGTGGCCTGCGCCCTGCTCGTATGTGACACAGCCCCGGGCCGACGTTATCGAGGCGTTTCACCGGGGCCGGGCTGACGCCCCAGAATGAAAATGTGGCCGGGATATTGTGCTCTTTGTGTAACGTTTTGAGATTGTGACACTCGGGGATGGAAACCCAGCCGGGCATTTGCCAAACAGCGCGATGCAGCTGAGCGCCCCATTCCAGTCTGTTTCCTCAGGGGGGCTTCAGCTCTGTGAGCCAGGATTGAGACTCTGTCTCTGACGGTCCCAGGTTCAATCCAGGCAGAGCTAGCAGTGAAGCTGGGGGAGCTGCCACGAGCGCTGGGGAGGGGAGGGTGCGGGCGACGTGCCTGTGCGGGTCTCACACTGCGCTCTGCCTGCAGCTTCCTGATTGGCGAGGACGGCCGAGTCTACGAGGGCAGAGGCTGGAGCACGATGGGGGCCCACGCCAAAGGCTGGAACGATAAGTCACTGGGATTCAGCTTCCTGGGCAGCTTCACCAGTACGTGGGTCCCTTCTATACGGCTTTCCCCAGCCAGGCACCGAGGGGAGCTGGGAATCCCTTCTGCAGGGCTCCCGCCCACAGCTGCTCTCCCCAGCTCACCTTACGCCTGGGGCCAGGGGCACTCCTCGGGAAGGGGTAACTCATGACAAGGGGTCACTGCTGCAGAGCGACTGGGCTGGCTGCAAGCAAACACCGTGGGCTTTTCATGCAGCCACAGGCCCAGGGCACAGTAGCCGGGCTCAAAGACCTGAGGCTGAGTCGGAGCAGGGAGGTGGGGTCACCTGTATATGGTATTACTGGGCCCATCACTGACCCCCTCTCCGGTTCCGGGGCCCTGGGAGTTTGCTCCACTGGCTACGCACCCTCGCTGTTAGAAATCTGGGCCTTATTTCCCATGGGAATCTGCCTGGCTTCGTCTCCTGCCCCCTCTTCTGCCTTTCTCTGCTCAGCTAAAGCACCCTCCAGCTCCTGAATTTTCTTCGGAGGAAGGTGCTTGGGCCTGGCGATCCTCCCACCTCTCAGCTTCCTCTGTCATCAGCGGAGCCGGCTCAGCTCTGGCCCTCTCGCCCCAGCAGCCATTTCCCCAGCCCATAGGTCATTTTTGTGGCTCTTTTCGGCCTCCTAGACAATTTTCCACAGCCCTTTTAACACGGGGATCCCCGAGCTGGGCGCAGGATCCAGCATCGGTCTCCCCAAGGCCGGATATGGGGGAAAATCCCCTCCCTGCCCCTACCCGCCACTGCCCCGTCTATCCAGCCCAGGATCCCATTCACCCTGCACGTCCCCGTGTCACCCTGGGAGTTCGTGTTGCTACTTGTCCACCCTGACCTCTAGATCCTGTCCAGAGCCCGGCTCCCCAGGACACGGCCCCTGGGCTGGAGGTGGGGCCTGCGTCCCTGGAGGTTTATCTGTCCGTGTGGCTGGACTAACATGCATTGGGCTTGCCTGGGTCCTGCCCAGCTCGCTCTGTAGGATGGCCCTGGCCTCACCAGACAGAGAGCGCCTGAGCCGGGCCCTCACAGGCCTGGTGCAGCCTGTGCCCCACTCCAAGCTGAGAGCTTGGGGGTGGGGGTTGGGATTCAGCCAGAGAGCTGCCCCGGGCTAACACAGCTGGCCTCGCCGCCTTCCCGCTGGGCTCCGCCACTGTTGAGCTTCCTCTCCCCGTGGCACCAGGCTGGGGCACAGGTCGGAAAGAGAAACCTTGGCTAAGGAAATGCAGCGGGTGGAGGTGCATTATCCGAATGCAGCAGTGGTGCTGGTGGAATGACACTGACGTAGCTAATGGAGAGCATGGGATGAGTGGGGGTATTTATACAGGCCAGTCACAGCCCCTGTGTGGCAGAGAGGGGCCAGGGCGAGTATTAAGGGGATCGCTGTGTTCTGCAGACAGAGCCCCCAGCGCCGCCGCCCTGAACGCCGCCAAGAGTCTGATCCAATGCGCCATCTCCAAGGGCTTCCTGAGCCGCAGCTATACCCTGAAGGGGCACCGCAACGTGAACCCAACCAGCTGCCCCGGGAATGCCCTCTACAACATCATCCGCATGTGGCCCAGGTTCAAAGCCTGAGTCCCTGCAGCCACGGGGCAGCCCCCGCGCCCAGCGCTAACCCCACCCGTGGCTTCTGCTTCCTTGAACGGCACCTCCGCCCTGCAGCAGGGGCAGCCTCACGCTTCTCACCCACCTGCTGCCCTCCTGGGACCTGCAGAGCAGGGATCTGATCCTTGGGGTTACGCTCCCGACTCCCCTGGGCTCCCCTGCCCGTCCCCAGGGCTCAGATTTCTAATGGCGGCTGGGAGTCACCTGCCTCCACCAGCCTGCTTCCTTCGCAGACGCCAGGCCTGGACGCTAGATCCCACCCTGGACGGGCACATCAGATCCGCCCAGTTCCACACACTCCCAGGCTGAGGTTTTTAAAGCAGCCAGACGGGGTTTGGGGCCAATCCTCAACCGAGATCGGTGCCCGACGGCCCTGCAAATCCCTGGGCAGCTTTGGAAATGTCGCCTCAATTCTCGTTTTAAAAACCTGTGAAATGATCCATTCCCAAGTAAAATCAGCCTTTTCCTCCCAGCCCCCCACTTAAATCTGCAGCTGAAATTTCTTCCTGAATGCCCCCAAAATTTGTTGCTATTTAACATAGCCCAGAAATGGAACCGCACAGAGTCCCCGAATCCTGACACTCGGCTCTGCCTTTCCAGCCCCAGGATCTGGCTCTCACAGCTTTTAGACCCCGCCCCGTTCACTCCCCTACAATACATTCCCGTGAACCTCTTTCACTGAGAAAAAGGCAAAAATGTTTTGATCATCACATGGCAGGCTCCTGGGAAGGAGCCCTTTGCGCAGTCTTAGAGTCTCACAAAGGATTTTTTAATTCAATTGCAATTTGCCTTTAACCCGGCACCCTGCAGCTTAGCGCTTGCTTTGTTTGGATGCTACAGAGCAGTGAAAAATAAACCAGCTTCTAGCAAACGAAAAATAAAAGTGCAGTGAATCATTTAATCTGTTACAACATCACCACCCCCCCCAGCCATTGGGATTGGCTGCGGGAGCTCAGAGGGTGTCTCAGAGTGGCACTAAAGGGCCACACTGCACTGGGTGCTGTACACACAGAACATGAAACAGGCAGTCCCTGCCCTAAAGAGCTAACTGGACAAAGGGGTGGGAAGGGAAACTGAGGCACAGGGCAGGGACAAGGGACTTGCCCGAGCTCCCAGGGCCAGTCACTGGCTGAGTGGGGAAAAAGACCCCAGGGCGCTGCCCACTAGACGGTGCTGCCTCTCAATCCAACTGTCAGGAAAATAAGGGAGACAAAGGCTCCATCTCTGGGAGGTGAGGACAGGTCAGAGTCTGTTCTTCACCCGGTCCAGGCCCTGCTGTGCTGGAGTAACACTACGGGTCGCACACCTGCTCTAGTTGTGCCATGCACCCTCAGGCTCTACATGGCAGGACCCTTCTCCCCAGTGTCAGTGCCCCTTTTGGAGTCACAACCCCCTTTCGAGCCTGGCCTGCAAGGCCCCTTGTCCGGTAAAATCTCCCTGGCTGTGCTGGGCCCTCTGCCCGGGGCCCCCCTGGCTCTCCCCAGCTGCTTGCCATGTTCAGTTGCAGGCTGACGTGCAGCATGGCCAGCGCCCGCTGTCCTGGCTCTGGGCCTGCGTCTTCCCCTGCAGGTCATCCTGGCTGCCCGTCAGCGCAGCTGGTCTGGGCTACGCTAGTTCTTGGCTGCTTCACCCAGCTCAGCCCCTCTGGCTCTGCTCTGCCCCCTCCCAGCTATGCCCTGCTGTAAACAGCAGAGGGACCAGGCAAGGGAGACTCTGTAACCCTCCCCAGGGCCAGCTTCCTTCCTCTGTCCCAGCCCTTGGAGGTCGGGCCGGGGTCTCCAGGGGCTGAACCTCAGCTTCTCTGGGGTAGGGGGAGGAGTACTGATCCTGGGGACAGGGGGACTTGGATTTGCCCAGGGCTAGAGAGCCTGGGGCTGAGCCAGCCCGATGCCAGGGTGAGCCCCACCCGAGTGGCAGCGGGAAATTCTCAGTAAAGGACGCAGGCATTGCAGGGAGCTGGGGGATGCTCAGAGGCCTGAGAAGCTGGAGCTGGCTGAAGGAGGAGGAGGAGGAGATTGATTAGCTCAGCTCAGATGCTCTTGCAGAGAATTTGAGCGGTGCCAGCTCTGGGAAAGAGGGCTGGGCACCCCCCGACTAAGGGGAGAGGGGCACTGAGCTGGGCTTGGGCCTGGGGGACCTGTGGGACTTTGAAGAGTGAAGGAATTGGCGCCGGCGTGGGGAATGTTTTAATTTCCTTTGGACTGGGGTGAGTTTGATCAGGGAGCTATGTGAAGGAGACAGCCAGGGTGAAGGGCTGCAGAGCGCCCTCTGCCTGTGAGGGGTGCTTGGAGCCGCCAACCCTGCTACAGTTCCTTGTCCCCTCTGGGGTGACCTTTTGTTCCCCATACGCCAAGTACACCCCCTCCCCCACCCAGCTCTGGGTCCTTTCCATTTTCACAGCCCATGAGGAAGGCAGCATCTGGGAAGAAGTCTCTCTACTCCCCACCTTCCTGGCTGCAGTTACCTTCGTCATCTCCCAACATTTTACGCTCTGCCTGGGCGTTCCCCAGCCTGGCGCGGCTGTCAGAGATCTGTCAGGGATCCTCAGCGGCCTCAGTGTCCCTACTTCTGGTAGAAGACCCTGCTGGCCCCGTGCTCTTAGCTGCCCTGGATCCCTGGTGAGGGTGGGCAGGGAGCTGATCCGGCCTGCATTAGGACTCAGAATTTCCCTTCATGTCAGTAGGTCTCACCGCTCCCCTTTCCCGGGGCATTTGTCTGCACACAAGGAACACGGTTCCTCTCTGACGATGGCAGGGGGAAGATGACCCCTCACCCGGTCCTTCTCCTTAACAGCTATTCTCTTTGCATTTTGGCTCACGCAGCCCCTTGCAGGTCTGGAGCTAACTGAAGGGTCTGATTCTCCTCTTCTGCTTTTGAAGACATAATATCATCCCTCAAAAGCACAGAAGATGGATTATCTGACACCCACACACAGCAGTCTGAGCACTCAACACCACTCCCCACCCACAGCTGGGAAAAGAACCCAGGAGTCCAGCCTGCCAACCTCCCTGCTCTGACCACTAAACCCCTCTCTCCTCCCAGGTTCTCATGGCCCCAGACAGCCGTCCCTGCTATTGCCATAGCTACGTGAGCCCTGATGCAAGAACCTGCCTTCGTCTTAAGCAGCTGTCCCCTGTCACTGCTGAAAGGACATTCCTCACCCCATCAGCCTCCTCTCTGCGATCCCGGCATCCTGCCACCCTGACAGAGATGTGAGGTGCAGGGGAAGCTGCATCCTCCAAAGAGCCTGGGAAAACCTAAAGATTTGGTCTGATCTTTTTTTTTTTTAAGCTCCTACATTACCAATTGACAAGCCTGGAAAACTCAGACACTCAGCTGTGAAAACTCAGCTGTGAAAAAAGATATCCCTTGGATTAGTCTGTTGTTTTTGTCAACAGCGGCAAGTTTTGATTCCACTGATTGAATAATCTCTGTGCCTTTTTTTAGATGAGCTGTACTAATAATAACTAATGTCAAGGGCTTGGGTGTTTGCGTTCTCTTTAAGTATGAAGTAAGATCAAAGATAAATTGATAATAAATCAGCTTCCCTGGATGGTGAACCTCACACCCACGTTTATCAGCTGCCAGGCTGGGACATGACAGGCCAGGGTCACGGACTAAAGACCTGACAGTGTGTTGACTCTGGCTGGGATGGTCCAGGTGCACAGAACCACAGCGGCCTTGCAATCGACACATTCAGGGGAGGGGAAAAGTTCAAAGACAAGATACAAGAATAAATAAAATGAAATGTTAACTGGGGAAAACACCATAAAGAGCAAAATAGGAGCAAAAAAATAGTAGGAATAATAAAGGAGCGCTTGGATTCTTTGCATGGAGGTTCTGTGAGGGCACAGGACACAACGTAAGCCTGGCCCATGGACTCACACGTGCACATTGCGTGTATCTGAGGTTGAAAAGAAAGTGGAGGAGAAAGAGTTAAATGGGAGCCAGTTCAGTACTTGGCATGTGAAACTTTTAATCATAAGCTGAAGGAAATGAAAAAGTTAAGACAGAGAAGCAGCAAAATGGGGAACTCAAACTGCAGCGGGAGAGCGCAGGCTGTGTCAGCGTATCCCTGCTGCATCGTTTACAAAAGGAAAGTTGAAAGCGGGCGAGACGGAATGAGCCAAAGAGAAGGTGCAGACGTGACGTTGTCAGAAACGGGAGGAAGAGGAGGGAGGTGGCTATTGGGAAGCACAGGAGCAGCTGGGCGTGGTGAAGCTGGGTGCAGCAGTAAACCATGGTGTGCGCAAGGACCAGTAGGATTCGATGGAGCAGGTCTGAGCTTTATGGGGACAAGTCTCAGGATTAAGTAAGGCAGCTGCGAAGTGCCGGAAGTGAAGAAAATTCAATCAGTTCTGGACGGAATAAAGGCAAAGATTTGGGGCTGGGAGAGCTCGGCCCCAGCAGCTCTCAGACTGCGTCTTAAATGCAAAGTAGAAATGTGACATTCTGACAGGCCATGGCAGAAACGCCAGGCAGGGGGATGAGCCTGTCCAGGCACTAGGTCAATGGGTTTCCCTTGTTGGCACAAACAAAGTGAGGAGGGATTCCTAGGAAATACCTGCCGGGGGGGGATGCCAATCCACCTCCGCACCCAGCCTTTAGAAGCGACGCCCTGAGGAACCAGCCACTGGCTGCGAAGGATCCATTCCCAGAGCAGGGGCCCAGCCTGGGTCACTCACAGGGTCACGGCGGGGCGTGTTCGAAGCTGAAGCTGTGCTGACTTTATAAACGCAGAAAAGCTCCTGGGTGAGGTTTGACGGGCTCTATCACGGCCGGAGCCCTGGCTGGAGCTGGAATGGGGGATCTCTGGTCAGCTCGTTAGCACACGGGTAGGTTCGTTGATTGGTTTTAATGTGTTTTCTCTGCTGTACTTTCACCGTAGGAATCAAGGCGCTTGCTCAGAGAGAGCTGGGCCGGGCCGGACTGGCTGGGGATATCACGGTGTCAGCAAGAAACTGGGCAGCTGGAGCACCCCAGGCAGGAGGGAGGGAGAGGGGGGTTCCAGCCTGGGGCGACTCCAGCCGCTGTTCCCCCTTCTGTGCCGTACGGCTAACAACGCCTTAGTGCTCGCCTAGCCCTTCTCACCAGCAGATCTCACTGCGCTGTGGAAACTGAGGCACTGAACAGGGCAGGGGCTTGGCCAAGGTCACCCCGCAAGCTGGCCTCACCTGCACACAAAAGCTGTAGGAGTGTAACGGTGCCAGTCTGGTTAGAACGTCACAGCCCTGGTGGGAGTATAATTATACCACTGCAACCGGGCGAGAACTATTCCCGGACGAGAAGGTTTTACAGGTATAATCCAGGACCCAGGCACCTTTATCCCGGGATAACCGCACACACACTGCTGCTGTAACTAGTATAACTGTATCGGTAAGAAACCAACCCCACCACCCCACAGAGTTACAGCAGGACAAAATCTGTGCATAGAGATACTGGGAACTTCGGGGCAGGGACCATCTCTCACTCTGTGTCTGCAGCACCTGGCACGAAGGGGCCCTTTGATGCTTGTGCAAATTGCCTGCTGAGAGAGCGAGGGGTTAAGGAGCTACCCTGTCCCCCTGTGACTCCGCCCTGCCACACCTGCAGGTCACTCCCAGGCCAGAGGAGGAGTTTGGAGGGAGCAGGGAGCAGCTCCCTTTAAAGGTGCCAGCGGAGGTGAGCAGAGCTGGGATCTGCAGCGCTGCAGAAGGAGCCCGGCAGGACGCCCAGCGGACGCTCTACCTGCGCTACGGAGGGAAAAGGAGTCTGACATTTGCAAGGTGGCAGACGTCTCCTTGGGTTGGGTTTGTTCCCGTCTTGCTGAGGGAGGCCGGCGGGAGGTGACCGGGTGGGGGCGGACACACAGCTCTCTGGGGGCAGGACTGTCACGGATCCAGAGGCCCAGCGCTCTGCAACAGTGCCTGGGAGGCCCCTTACGGTGCCAGCCCCCCTTAGGGTCTCACTCTTCCACTAGGGGAAGCCACCTGGTTTCACTGCCTCCTGGAGCGCATCTCAGAGCCTTCAGCCCCCCTGGGGGAGCCGTGTACCCGCAAAGGGAGCAGTGCAGCCCCTCCTCCAGCACGTGCAGGGACTCTCAGCCAGCAGGGTGTGTGTTTGGGGGGTGTTTGGCTCCAGTCCAGCAGTGCCCCCTCCCGGTGATGGCAGGCCAGGTGTGACGGGTGCATGTCCACACAGGGCCAAGCGAGAGGAGGATGCTGCTGACGCGGGTCGTGTGGCTCTCAGCGCTCTGCGCCATGGCGCTCGGTGAGTTCGGATCCCCCTGGGCCAGGGGAAGGGGGGCAGGGCTGGGGAATCCAATGCTGAGAACCGAGGGGGCGGAAAGGTAGGCATGGGAATTTACTGATGGAGGTGTCCGTCAAACATACCCCCTGGCCTGGCACCCGGGCTTGGGCCTCTCCCTGCACAGCCAGGGATGCTCGTCAGCTGCCTTCCAGCCCGTCCTTCCACAAGGCCAGGCTGGATCATCCCCTGAAGCCCTCCCCCAGAGCCCTACTGCCCACGGGGAGCCAACCCCAGGGTGTCACACACCTCCCGCCCAGGCCATGACCCCTGCCAACCCAGCTCCATCCAAACTACCCCAGAGCCAGAAAGTACCAGCTCCCAGCATCCGGAGGGGCGGCTAGGTGGAAGAGCAGGAGGGAGGGGGTGGGGGAGTGGGAGCAGGGCAGACGGGTGGGGTGGGAGGAGCAGTAACAACCCTGGCTAGTCCCCAGCTCCCACCAAGGCCCCATTAGCAGGATTCACGCTGGGAATGTCCCTGCAAGCTAGAAATCGGCTCTTGGGTCTGAGCAGGACCCATCTACCCCGGCGTCCCATCTGCAGCAGTGGCCAGTGCAGGATGCTCCAGAGGGAGGTGTGAGACACCGTGTAACGGCCCATGATGGAATAACACAGCCATAGGGGAATTTCCTTTCTGTTCCCATATGTAGTGGCTGCCGCAAGCCCTGGGGCAGGGGCCCGTCCAGTCTCACCCACGTAACGCTGGCTGGTCTCGTTCTCCATGGAAACCTCTGATCCTTTGCAGCATCCTGCACTTGGTCTCAGAGATAGCCAGTGGCAGGGAGTTCCACAGGCAGATTGCGCACAATGAGGCTTTTCTCGGGTCAGCTGTTCTGACCTGCCAGTTTCCGGGAGACAGGCTCTGTCCTGGCTACCCCGTCCCTGGGAGTATCTGGCAGGAGGAGCGGGGGGCTGCAGTGGGAGACCAGAAGGATCAGGGACCTGGAGAACCTCTCGGATGGAGAGTGAGTGGAAGGGCTGTGGCACGGAGGGAAGAGGCCGGAGGGATGCAAATGACCAGAGGGGGCAGAGGAGACAGGCAATTTCTGAGCCGCACACCCTGGGCGGGAGATTCCCCAGCCCCGAGGGTGAGTTAGGCGTGTCTGTCCCAGCCGCTATCTCCAGCCCAGCCCTGGTTTGGCAACCCTCCAGCCTGGCCTGGCTCCCCATTGGCCTCATTTGCTGCGGGTCCTCCCTGCGCCATGCACGACCTGTGCCAGCCTGCCAATGCCCACCCCATTGCTGCACCCCCGGCCCCACTCAGAGCACCAGCCCTGGGCCCGATCCAGCTGCAGACCCAGTGGCTGATGCTGCCTGGCCGGCGGTTGGGGGGAGAGGCACCCACATTAATCCAGCCCTTTCTCCCCTCCCCCACACGGCGCAGGCTGCCCCACCATTGTCTCCCGCTCCGAGTGGGGGGCCCGTCCCCCAAGAAACAGGGTCTCACTGCAAATCCCGGTGCCCTTCGCCATCATCCACCACACGGAAGGAAATTACTGCAGCTCACAAACTGCGTGCAGCAATGAGGTCAAGGGGATCCAGAACTACCACATGGACAGCAACGGCTGGGCCGACATCGGCTACAAGTGAGCGGTGCGGGGTGCAGGGTGGGGACGAGGGGTAGACTCGGGACCACTGCCCCCAAGAAGCCACAGGGGGCAGCACAGACCACACTCAGGGGTAGAGCTGCGGGAGGCGGGATTTGTCCACAGAAGCGATTTGACTTTTATATTGAATATGTTGGGCAGAAGAGAGGGCATCGGGGAGGGGTGCACACAGGGTCCCTGCTGTACGGGGGCGGGCGGGAGGGAGGGACAAATGCATCTGGAGATAATGGGACCTCAGCCATGGGGGAAGGGGAAATGGGAGGCCCAGAGCCCCTGGCACGGGGAGATCAGGGCGGGGTGGAGGCCGTGGGAGAGCAGGGGACGGGAAACAGCCACTTATGGAATTTGTGGGGAGGCCGCTGGAGCCCCTGGGTTGTGCCACAGGCTCGGCTGACAGATGCCGCGTGGCCTGTGCCCTGCTCGTATGTGACACAGCCCCGGGCCGACGTTATCGACGCGTTTCACCGGGGCCGGGCTGACGCCCCAGAATGAAAATGTGGCCGGGATATTGTGCTCTTTGTGTAACGTTTTGAGATTGTGACACTCGGGGATGGAAACCCAGCCGGGCATTTGCCAAACAGTGCGATGCAGCTGAGCGCCCCATTCCAGTCTGTTTCCTCTGGGGGGCTTCAGCTCTGTGAGCCAGGATTGAGACTCTGTCTCTGACGGTCCCAGGTTCAATCCAGGCAGAGCTAGCAGTGAAGCTGGAGGAGCTGCCACGAGCGATGGGGAGGGGAGGGTGCGGGCGACGTGCCTGTGCGGGTCTCACACTGCGCTCTGCCTGCAGCTTCCTGATTGGCGAGGACGGCCGAGTCTACGAGGGCAGAGGCTGGAGCACGATGGGGGCCCACGCCCAAGGCTGGAATGATGATTCACTGGGATTCTGCTTCCTGGGCAGCTTCACCAGTACGTGGGTCCCTTCTATACGGCTTTCCCCAGCCAGGCACCAAGGGGAGCTGGGAATCCCTTCTGCAGAGCTCCCGCCCACAGCTGCTCTCCCCAGCTCACCTTACGCCTGGGGCCAGGGGCACTCCTGGGGAAGCGGTAACTCATGACAAGGGGTCACTGCTGCAGAGCGTCTGGGCTGGCTGCAAGCAAACACCATGGGCTTTTCATGCAGCCACAGACCCAGGGCACAGTAGCCGGGCTCAAAGACCTGAGGCTGAGTAGCAGCAGGGAGGTGGGGTCACCTGTATATGATATTACTGGGCCCATCACTGACCCCCTCTCCGGTTCGGGGGCCCTGGGAGTTTGCTCCACTGGCTACGCATCCTCGCTGTTAGAAATCTGGGCCTTATTTCCCATGGGAATCTGCCTGGCTTCGTCTCCTGCCCCCTCTTCTGCCTTTCTCTGCTCAGCTAAAGCACCCTCCAGCTCCTGAATTTTCTTCAGAGGAAGGTGCTTGGGCCTGGCGATCCTCCCACCTCTCAGCTTCCTCTGTCATCAGCGGAGCCGGCTCAGCTCTGGCCCTCTTGCCCCGGCAGCCATTTCCCCAGCCCATAGGTCATTTTTGTGGCTCATTTTGGCCACCTAGACAATTTTTCCATGGTCCTTTTAACACGTGGATCCCCGAGCTGGGCGCAGGATCCAGTATCGGTCTCCCCAAGGGCGGATGTGGGGGGGAAATCCCCTCCCTGTCCCTACCTGCCACTGCCCCATTTATCCAGCCCAGGATCCCATTCGTCCTGCACGTCCCCGTGTCACCCTGGGACTTCATGTTGCTTCTTGTCCACCCGGACCTCTAGATCCTGTCCAGAGCCCGGCTCCCCAGGATACGGCCCCTGGGCTGGAGGTGGGGTCTGCGTCCCTGGAGGTTTAACTGTGCTGTGGCTGGACTAACATGCTTTGGGTTTGCCTGGGCCCTGTCCAGCTCGCTCTGTAGGACGGCCCTGGCCTCACCAGGCAGAGAGCGCCTGAGCCGGGCACTCACAGGCCTGGTGCAGCCTGTGCCCCACTCCCAGCTGAGAGCTTGGGCGCAGGGGTTGGGATTCAGCCAGAGAGCTGCCCCGGGCTAACACAGCTGGCCTCGCCGCCTTCCCGCTGGGCTCTGCCACCGTTGAGCTTCCTGTCCACGTGGCACCAGGCTGGGGCACAGGGTCCTAGAATCATAGAAGATGAGGGTTGGAAGGGACCTCAGGAGGTATCTAGTCCGACCCCCTGATCAAAACAGGACCCACCTCAGCTAAATCATCCCAGCCAGGGCTTTGTCAAGCCGGGCCGTACAAACCTCTCAGGATGGAGATTCCACCATCTGCCTAGGTAACCCAGTCCAGTGCTTCACCACCATCCTCGTGACAGACTTTTTCCTATAAAGAGAGACCTTGACTAAGCAAAATGCAGCAGCGGGAGGAGGTGCATTATCCGAATACAGCGGTGATGGTGGTGGAATGACACTGACGTGGCTAATGGAGAGCATGGGTGGGTGGGGGTATTTATACAGGCCAGTCACAGCCCCCGTGCAGCAGAGGGGGGCCAGGGCAAGTATTAACAGGGTCACTGTGTTCTGCAGACAGAGTCCCCAACACCGCCGCCCTGAACGCCGCCAAGAGTCTGATCCAATGCGCCGTCTCCAAGGGCTTCCTGAGCAGCAGCTATATCCTGAAGGGGCACCGCAACGTGAACCCGACCGACTGCCCCGGGAACGCCCTCTACAACCTCATCCGCACGTGGCCCCGGTTCCAAGCTTGAGTCCCTGTAGCCACGGGGCAGCCCACGCGCCCAGCGCTAACCCCACTCACAGCTTCTGCTTCCTTGCTTCTCACCCACCTGCTGCCCTCCTGGGACCTGAAGAGCAGGGATCTGATCGTTGGGGTTACGCTCCCAACTCACCTGGGCTCTGCTGCCCTTCCCCACACTCCCAGGCTGAGGTTATTAAAGCAGCCAGACGGAGTCTGGGGCCAATCCTCAACCGAGATCGGTGCCCGACGGCCCTGCAAATCCCTGGGCAGCTTTGGAAATGTCGCCTCAATTCTCGTTTTAAAAACCTGTGAAATGATCAATTCCCAAGTAAAATCAGCCTTTTCCTCCCAACCCCCCCACTTAAATCTGCAGCTGAAATTTCTTCCTGAATCCCCCTGAAATTTGTCACTATTTAACACACCACACAAATGGAACCGCACAGAGACCCTGAAACCCTGACACTCGGCTCTGCCTTTCCAGCCCCAGGATCTGGCTCTCACAGCTTTTAGACCCAGCCCCGTTCACTCCCCTACAATACATTCCCGTGAACCTCTTCCACTGAGAAAAAGGGAAAAATGTTTTGATCATCACACGGCAGGCTCCTGGGAAGGAGCCCTTTGCGTCGTCGTAGAGTCTCACACAGGACTTTTTAATTCAATTGCAATTTGCCTTTAACCCAGCACCCTGCAGCTTAGCACTTGCTTTGTTTGGATGCTTCTGAGCAGTGAAAAATAAACCAGCTTCTAGCAAACGAAAAATGGAAGTGCAGTGAATCATTTAATGTGTTACAACATCACCACACACCCCCAGCCACTGGGATTGGGTGGGGGAGAGCTCAGAGAGTCTCTCAGAGTGGCACTAAAGGGCCACACTGCACTGGGTGCTGTACACACAGAACATGAAACAGGCAGTCCCTGCCCTAAAGAACTAACCGGACAAAGGGTGGGAAGGGAAACTGAGGCACAGAGTGGGGACAAGGGACTTGCCCGAGCTCCCAGGCCAGTCAGTGGCTGAGTCCCAGTTCTCTGCCCACTAGACGGGGAAGGGCTGCAGAGCGCCCTCTGGCTGTGAGGGGTGCTTGGTGCCGGCCAACCCTGCTACAGTTCCTTGACCTCTCTGGGGTTACCTTTGGTTCCCCATACACCAAGTGAAGGGGAGCAGAATTCTCTCCCGCACCCAGCCCAGGGTCCTTTCCATTTTCACAGGCTATGAGGAAGGCAGCACCTGGGAAGAAGTCCTTCCCCCACTTCCTGGCTGCAGTTACCTTCGTCATCTCCCAACATCTTACGCTCTGCCTGGGCGTTCCTCACCCTGGCGCGGGAGTCAGAGATCTGTCAGAGATCCTCAGTGGCCTCAGTGTCCCTACTTCTGGCTGGAGCCCCTGCCGGCCCCGTGCTCTGAGCTGCCCCAGATCCCTAGTGAGGGTGGGCAGGGAGCTGATCTGGCCTTTAGGACTCAGAATTTCCCTTCAAGTCAGGAAAAGCCTGGGGAAACCTAAAGATTGAGTCTGATCACTTTTTTTCTTTAAGCTCCAACATTACCGAATGACAAGCCTGGAAAACTCAGACACCCCGGGACAGCCGCTTCCGCTACCACATTTTGGTGTTTCCCAGTTGCTCAGGCAGAATCCCCTCTGCCAGCAACGGGATCAAGATTCTGGGCCCAATCCTCAAAGACATTTAGGCACCTAACTCCCATGGTATCCACACACTAGGGGCTGCAGGACTGGGCAGTGGAAAGGTCACCCCCCCCATCCACGTAAATAACATATTGAGATGGTAAAAATGTATGCTTAAGCAGCAGATGTGTGATGGTGAGCTGGGAAGTCGATGAAATTTACTAGACAAATACATATTTAGAGCCTCAGGTTGGGGCAGAGGAGGTTATAAACTGGAAATAAATTATCCAAACTATATGCAAGCTGTGAAAAAAGATATCCCTTGGATCAGTCTGTTGTTTTTGTCAACAGCGGCAAGTTTTGATTCCACTGATTTAATAATCTCTGTGCCTTTTTGTAGATGCGCTGTACTAATAATAATTAAAGGCAAGGGACTGGGTGTTTGCGTTCTCTTTAAGTATGAAGTAAGATCAAAGATAAATTGGTAATAAATCAGCTTCCCTGGATGGTGAACCTCACACCCACGTTTATCAGCTGCCAGGCTGGGACATGACAGGCCAGGGTCACGGACTAAAGACCTGACAGTGTGTTGACTCTGGCTGGGATGGTCCAGGTGCGCAGAACCACAGCGGCCTTGCAATCGACACATTCAGGGGAGGGGAAAAGTTCAAAGACGAGATACAAGAATAAATAAAATGAAAAATTAATTCGGGAAAACACTTTAAAGAGCAAAATACGAGCTAAACAATAGTAGGAATAATAAAGGAGCGCTTGGATTGTTTGCATGGAGGTTCTATGAGGGCACAGGACACAACGTAAGCCTGGCCCATGGACTCACACGTGCACATTGCGTATATCTGAGGTTGAAAAGAAAGTGGAGGAGAAAGAGTTAAATGGGAGCCAGTTCAGTACTTGGCATGTGAAACTTTTAATCATAAGCTGAAGGAAATGAAAAAGTTAAGACAGAGAAGCAGCAAAATGGGGAACTCAGACTGCAGCGGGAGAGCGCAGGCTGTGTCAGCGTATCCCTGCTGCACCGTTTGCAAAAGGCAAGTTGAAAGCGGGCGAGACGGAATGAGCCAATCTTACCCCTGGGGAAGGGCAGTGGAGCCCAGGTGAGTTGGGAGCGTAACCCCAACGATCAGATCCCTGCTCTTCAAATCCCAGGAGGGCAGCAGGTATGTGAGAAGAAAAGAAGCAGAAGCCACGGGTGGGGTTAGCGCTGGGCGCGGGGTCTGCCCCATGGCTGCAGGGACTCAGGCTTCGAATCTGGGCCACGTGCGGATGATGTTGTAGAGGGCGTCCCCGGGGCAGATGGTCGAGCTCACATCACGGTGCCCCTTCAGGGTATAGCTGCGGCTCAGGAAGCCCTTGGAGACGGCGCATTGGATCAGACTCTCGGCGGCGTTCAGGGCGGCGGTGTTGGGGGCTCTGTCTGCAGAACACAGCGACCCTGTTAATCTCACCCTGGCCCTCTCTGCTGCACAGGGGCTGTGACTGGCCTGTATAAATACCCCCCACCCACCCGATGCTCTTGATAAGCCATGTCAGTGTCATTCCACCACCACCATTGCTGCATCCGAATAATGCACCTCTTCCCGCTGCATTTTGCTTAGTCAAGGTCTCTCTTTATAGGAAAAAGTCTGTCACGAGGATGGTGGTGAAGCACTGGACTGGATTACCTAGGCAGGTGGTGGAATCTCCATCCTGAGGGGTTTGTAAGGCCCGGCTTGACAAAGCCCTGGCTGGGATGATTTAGCTGAGGTGGGTCCTGTTTTAATCAGGGGGTCGGACTAGATACCTCCTGAGGTCCCTTCCAACCCTCATCTTCTAAGATTCTAGGACCCTGTGCCCCAGCCTGGTGCCACGCGGACAGGAAGCTCAGCAGTGGCGGAGCCCAGCGGGAAGGCGGCGAGGCCAGCTGTGTTAGCCCGGGGCAGCTCTCTGGCTGAAGCCCAACCCCCGCCCCCAAGCTCTCAGCTGGGAGTGGGGCACAGGCTGCACCAGGCCTGTGAGTGCCCGGCTCAGGCGCTCTCTGTCTGGTGAGGCCAGCGCTGTCCTACAGAGCGAGCTGGGCAGGGCCTAGGCAAACCCAATGCATGTTAATCCAGGCATATGCACAGATTAACCTCCAGGGACGCAGGCCCCACCTCCAGCCCAGGGGCCGTATCCTGAGGAGCCGGGCTCTGGACAGGATCTAGAGGTCAGGGTGGACAAGTAGCAACACGGACTCCCAGGGTGACACGGGGACGTGCAGGGCAAATGGGATCCTGGGCTGGATAAATGGGGCAGTGGCGGATAGGGGCAGGGAGGGGATTTTCCCCCCATATCCGGCCTTGGGGAGACCGATACTGGATCCTGCGCCCAGCTTGGGGATCCACGTGTTAAAAGGGCCGTGGAAAAATTGTCTAGGTGGCCGAAAAGAGCCACAAAAATGACCCAGGGGCTGGGGAAATGGCTGCCGGGGCGAGAGGGCCAGAGCTGAGCCGGCTCCGCTGATGACAGAGGAAGCTGAGAGGTGGGAGGATCGCCAGGCCCAAGCACCTTCCTCCGAAGAAAATTCAGGAGCTGGAGGGTGCTTTAGCTGAGCAGAGAAAGGCAGAAGAGGGGGCAGGAGACGAAGCCAGGCAGATTCCCATGGGAAATAAGGCCCAGATGTCTAACAGCGAGGGTGCGTAGCCAGTGGAGCAAACTCCCAGGGCCCCCGAACCGGAGAGGGGGTCAGTGATGGGCCCAGTAATACCATATACAGGTGACCCCACCTCCCTGCTGCTACTCAGCCTCAGGTCTTTGAGCCCGGCTACTGTGCCCTGGCCTGTGGCTGCATGAAAAGCCCACGGTGTTTGCTTGCAGCCAGCCCAGTCGCTCTGCAGCACTGACCCCTTGTCATGAGTTACCCCGTCCCCAGGAGTGCCCCTGGCCCCAGGCATAAGGTGAGCTGGGGAGAGCAGCTGTGGGCAGGAGCCCTGCAGAAGGGATTCCCAGCTCCCCTCGGTGCCTGGCTGGGGAAAGCCGTATAGAAGGGACCCACGTACTGGAGAAGTTTCCCAGGAAGCTGAATCCCAGTGAATTATGGTTCCAGCCTTGGGCGTGGGCCCCCATCGTGCTCCAGCCTCTGCCCTCGTAGACTCGGCCATCCTCGCCAATCAGGAAGCTGCAGGCAGAGCGCAGTGTGAGACCTGCACAGGCACGTCGCCCGCACCCTCCCCTCCCCAGCGCTCGTGGCAGCTCCCCCAGCTTCACTGCTAGCTCTGCCTGGATTGAACCTGGGACCGTCAGAGACAGAGTCTCAATCCTGGCTCACAGAGCTGAAGCCCCCCTGAGGAAACAGACTGGAATGGGGCGCTCAGCTGCATCGCGCTGTTTGGCAAATGCCCGGCTGGGTTTCCATCCCCCAGTGTCACAACCTCAAAACGTTACACAAAGAGCACAATATCCCGGCCACACTTTCATTCTGGGGCGTCAGCCCGGCCCCGGTGAAACGCGTCGATAACGTCGGCCCGGGGCTGTGTCACATACGAGCAGGGCACAGGCCACGCGGCATCTGTCAGCCGAGCCTGTGGCACAACCCAGGGGCTCCCTGCGGCCTCCCCACAAGCTCCATAAGTGGCCGTTTCCCATCCCCTGCTCTCCCACAGCCTCCACCCCGCCCTGATCTCCCCCTGCCAGGGGCTCTGGGCCTCCCATTTCCCCTTCTCCCATGGCTGGGGTCCCATTATCTCCAGATGCATTTGTCCCTCCCTCCCTCCCCCGTACAGCAGGGACCCTGGGTGCACCCCTCCCCGATGCCCTCTCTTCTGCCCAAAATATTCAATATAAAAGTCAAATCGCTTCTCTAGACTAATCCCGCCTCCCGCAGCTCTACCCCTGAGTGTGGTCTGTGCTGCCCCCCTGCGGCTGCTGGGTGGCAGTGGTCCCGAGTCTGCCCGTCAGCCCCACCCTGCACCCCGCACCGCTCACTTGTAGCCGATGTCGGCCCAGCCGTTCTTGTGCATGTGGTAGTTCTGGATGCCCCTGACCTGCTGGCGGCAGGAGGCCGGCGAGGTGCAGCGATTCCCGCCGTGTGGTGGATGAGGAGAGAGGGCACCGGGGTCCTCAGCCGGACTCTGTTTCTCGGTGGCCGGGCCCCCCACTGGGAGTGGAAGATAATGGGGGGACAGCCTGCAACATGCAGGAGCGGCGGGGGGGAAGGGCTGAATGAATGTGGATGCTACCATCTGACCAGTTCACAGGCCCAGGGCTGCTGTTGAGTGGGACCAGGCCCGCAGCAATGGGGTGGGTGTTGCCCAGGCCAGCCAGGGCTGTGTGCGGCACAGTGTGGACATGCAGCAATGAGGGCCAATGGGGCGCCAGGCCAGGCTGGAGGGACGCCAAGCAAGGGCTGGGCTAGAGATGGCGGCTGGGATTGCAGCTCAGCTGCCCGGCTGTTTCCTCTGCCCCCTCCGGTCATTAGAATCCCGCTGACTTCTCCCCTCTGCGCCACAGCCTTTCCACTCACGTTCCAGCTGGGAAGGTCTCATTCTGGTGTCCCGCTGCTGACCCTCCCCCCAATCCTCCTGCCCGATCCCTTCAGAGACGAGGGGACCAGGATGGAGCCCATTGTCCCAGAAACTGGAAGGTCAGAACATCTGACCGAGAAAAGGCTCAGTTAGCCTGTGGAACTCCCTGCCACTGGCTGTCACTGAGACCAAGTGCAGGATCCAGCAAAGGATCAGAGGTTTCCGTGGAGAACGAGACCAGCCAGCATTACGTGGGTGTGACTGGACGGGCCCCTGCCCCAGGGCTTGGGGCAGCCACTACATATGGGAACAGAAAGGAAATTCCCCTATGGCCAGAGTCTTCCATCATGGCCCACTACGGGGTGGCTCACACCTCCCACTGGAGCATCCTGCACTGGCCACTGCTGCAGACGGGACGCCGGGGTAGATGGGCCCTGCTCAGATCCAAGAGCCAATTCCTAGCTTGCAGGGACATTCTTAGGACAAATCCTGCTAACAGGGCCTTGATGGGAGCTGGGGACCAGCCAGGGTTGTTACTGCTCCCCCCACCCCACCCCTCTGCCCCTGCTCCCACTCCCCCACCCCCTTCGTCCACCTAACCCCAGCTCGCTGCCCCTCTGGATGCTGGGATGCTTTCTGGCTCTGGGATGCCCCTGGGGTAGTTTGGATGGAGCTGGGCTGGCAGGGGCCACGGCCTGGGCGGGAGGTGTGCGACACCCTGGGATCGGCTCCCCGTGGGCAGAGCCAGAGCCTCGTCCTGTGGGGTGATGAACACAAGGGCTCTGGGGAATGGGCTGGGCGGCAGGGGATGATCCGGGCGTCTCTGGATCTGCAGAGTCACGTCTAGTCCCGGGTGCCAGGCCAGGAGGCAGGTTTGATGGGTGCCTCCATGGTTTATTTCCCACCCGCCCTTTCTGCCCCCTCAGTTTTCAGCTGCATCAGGGCTTCCCCAGCCCCGACCCCCTCCCCCTGACCCAGGGGGATCCGAACTCACCGAGCGCCATGGCGCAGAGCGCTGAGAGCCACACGACCCGCATCAGCAGCATCCTCCTCCCGCTCGGCCCTGTGGGGACACGCACCCGTCACACCTGGCCTGCCACCACTGCTGGGCTGGAGCCAAACACCCGCACAGAGCCCCCAGCCTGGCCCGTGAGGGTGATGAGGCGTGGCGCCAGGCTGTTGTTCAATGAACGGTCGGGCCGATGCTGGCAGGAGCCCCAGCCACCGGGCAGGAAGGAGTGGGAGGGTTTCACTGGGGGCTGCCGTTGCTTAAGACCAAGCCGGGCTCTTGCCTCAGGACTCGGGGGTCTGTAGCAACACCGGGGCCGACACAGTGCGCTCCAAACGACTCCTGCCTGGCAGGGCGAGCTTCGGGGCTGAAACTTCATCCCGCCCTGGGCAAGGCTGGGCATGGAGCACACCCAGCCTGGAAATCTGGGGAACGCTGCGCTGCGGGGGGACAGCAGGTCAGCCACGGGCTGTGCCATGATGTCCTGCTCCGACTGATCTAGATATGTTGTGTATCCCAGCCCCCGGGCACTGAGGCAGGTCCTGGAGGTCCCAGCGGAGATCGGGGCCCTGGTGTGCCAGGCGCTGCACAGACAAACAGTAACTGAGATCGGGGCCCTGGTGTGCCAGGCGCTGCACAGACAAACAGTAACTGAGATCGGGGCCCCGGTGTGCCAGGCGCTGCATAGACAAACAGTACCCGAGATTGGGGGCAATGAAGGGATTTGCCCCCACAGGTCCCACCGAGGGTTCAGGCGAGGGCATGACAGTTGCTTTCTGTCTCGTGTCCCCTCCAGTGACTCGCCCTCTAGCTGGGGGCACAGGCTGTGTCCACCCCCCTCCCGGATAGGTAAAGAGTCCCAAAAAATGCTAATTCTACTGCCCAGCAAAGCCTCCGTGTCAGGACACTCTGGGATGTGGGGGCGTCTCCTTAGTCCTCAGTTTCTGCTGTCAGAGACAAGCTGTGTCCCTCTCGCCCTGGCTGCGAGAAGCAACTCACTGGGCCAGGGGCAGTTCCCTATCCTGGAATGTAAGCAATGCTACTCTGGAAAACAGAGCTGTGCTCGTGATTTCTGCTCTCTGTCTCACCGGAGAGAGGACTGCGGACACAGCCCTGCACCCCCTCATAGGTCCCTCCCGTCCCAGCTGGGGAGCTCAGGCTGACACTATCCCGGGCCCAACTGCGGGCAGCTGAGTCCTTGCGACAGACTGGTATTTTCTGTACTATTTTGCATGAATACTGTGTTCCCCTTTCCCCCATGGGCTGCACAGGTCAGTAGGTGGTGGGGAAAAGGTGTTTGCTCTCTGCAGAGACCCAGAGATCCAGGAGTGACTGAGGCCAGCTCCCTGCAGGCTAGGGTGTCAGTCGGGATTGGGGGGCCAGGAGGAAAGGTCCAGCTGGGGGGAAGGGTCTGTTCTGGGATTGGGCCAGCTATTGCGACATCACAGATGCTTGGTTTCGAGGCCTGAAGCTCTTTGCCCACTTTGACGGCCCGTTACCACCCTGCCCCTAGCACCGTTTGTTGTCAGTGTTGGTCAGCGTTGGCTGCGTGCGTGTGCGCCCTGTGTAGGTGGTGTCCCAGCTCTGCGCAGGTCATCAAGATGGCCCACATGATCGAATGAATCGACACGACCACGGATCTGCTGAGCAACGAAGGCATCCGGCCAGGTTTATGGCAGTGAAGCACAATGAGAAGCGACCTACAGCTTACACGTACACTTCAAACCCGAGTGCTCCTTTACACCAGACAGGCTCAATTAACGGCGGGATTCTCCATTATCCCCTCGGCCGGACAACGCCGGTCCCTCTGACACCCTTTTCTAGACACTGTTACAGACAAGTTTCGTTCTGCCCCTTGGACGCAGGTAGCTGCCACCCTCGTGACGCAGTCTGATACCACCCCTTAGCTTGCCCTGGATGGTTCGGGCAAAACATCTCGATTTGTCACATTAAAAGACATTTCTATCCATTAAAGTGTCATTTCAGGGGTCAGGTGGCCCGTGTTATCTCTTGGTCCTGGTACCTTCTGTCTCTGATAGATATTTTTAGACTTTAGCAATGTTGGAAATATCTGTTTTTGGCTATTTTAGCTAGTAGCTATTGTTTGGAAATCGCTCTCTTTTTGCCAGGTTCTGTGCGGTGGTAAGTTCACAGCCTGGCTCCGGCTAACTTGGCTTTATAACAGACTTGTCCCTTCATTTAGCTTCGGCCTGACGCCTTGGCCTGTTACGCTGGGCCTCAGGCCTGGTGCTCTCACTTTCCGCTACACCATTAAATCCCAGGTACAATGATTGACTTGAGTGTGTTTCTTTGCTGTTTCGGTGCCAGGCAGCCCCTGCTTATGGATTTCCCGCCAGCAGCGTAAGTCCGACTCTTCCCTTCCCTTCTCCTGCAGGTGTCTCCGCCGGGTCCCTGGTGTTCACCATTTGTGAAACTAACACAGACGCAGCTGGACCGACAAACACCCTGTCAGCTCCAGTTCTGCCATTTGCTTCTCTCCCACCTACTCCTCGGGGCAAGGGCTGGACGCGGGAAACGCTGCTCGGCGGCTGGGAGCGGCTGCGGGGAAGCTGGGACCAATGGGGCCCGGGCAGGGCAGGGCAGAGGCGGCCGGGCGGGGACGCCCGGGCTCGGCTTCTCCTATTACAGCGGCGGAGCGATGGGTGCCGGCGGTGCCTGGGACCTGCTGCTGCCCCCGGGGGGGCTGCCTCTGCTGGGCGCCCTGGCCGCGCTCGGCCTCCTGCTGTGGGTCGCCTGGACGCTGGGCCGGGCGGTGGGGACCCACCTGCTGGCGGCACGTGGGTGGGGTGTGGAGCTCGCCACCTACGGACCCTGGGCGGGTGAGCTGAGCGAGTGGGGAGGGGTCTGACCGTGCCACCCCCCCCCCCCCACAGAACCCAGTGACCGGGGGCGGGGGGCAGAGGGCGGGGCTGACGGGCCCCCAGCACAGGGCTGCTAGAGGTGGGTGTGGGAAGATTTCCTCCTGATGCTGTTGTTCTCCTGCCCCCTGGGGTCAGGGGTGCTGGGGCGGGTCCCCCCGCCCGCAGGGCTTCAGAGGGATGCAGCCGGCTGCCCCATCAGCTCTTGTCGAGCCCCAGGACTGATGCCAGCTGTGCTGCGGCCGGGCACACACAGCAGCTGGAAGCCCCAGCAGGATGGAGGCATGGCCGAGCTCGCTGCGCTCCCTGCCCCAGCACGCTCAGCTGGGGTCCCCCAGGGTGCTGGGGTTGAAGGGCCTGGGGGATGCTGGGCCTGTGGTGAGGACTGAGGTCCTGGGAGGAGGAAGTGTCCGAAGGTCGTTCATGCTGAGAGCAGAAACTAGACTCCTGTAGTTAACCAGCCCTTTGTCCCTCCGGGGGCTATAAAATGAGTTGCAGCCAGACCCTTTATTAGAACTTGAGGCACAAGACTGGGAGGCAAGGTCCCAGGTTTTCTCCGCAGCTGTGTTGGCAAACCCTCCTGGTGCAGATGCAGCCTGTAACAAAACAAAACCAAAATAAAAAAGCGCATGATTTTTGCCTTCCCAGGAAATTGAGCAGGAGCAGAAAAGCATTTTTATGCTGCTGTAATTGCGTCTACACCTAAAGCTTTTGCTGGCATAAGGAGGTCACTCTAAAATCCTTAGCCAGAAGTCCCTAACGTAGTCCTGGCCTCCGTGTAGCCCAAGAGCGTCACACTGGGTGTTTTTCTCAGAGTCCCAGCTCCTGGAATCTTGTGATCACAAGAGAATATCGACTCTTCTCAGATTAAAAAGTAGTGTCTAGCTCCTGTGGTTACTGAGAAAAGTTTGGGAAAATGGCCTAAAGCCCAGAAACCAAAAGCGAAAGAGAACCCCAAATTCATCGTGGCTTACAAATCACAATCTATTTTTTAATGGTGATTTTGGGGGGCCTTACCCCTGATTTTTTGAAGGCTTTGGGTTGATGATACTGCAGACTTGCTGTAGAACTTGGTCCTGCCTATACCCTCCACAAACAGGGACCCCTGCTCCAGGAGGGTTAGTGTTACCATTAGTTCTTGCCACCAGCTGCTTCACCCATGTCATCTCCATTCTGCCTTCAGTTCCCAGTGCAGGAATTTTGCTCCTCAGGCACTGGAGTTAAATAAACTTAAACAGGAAAGAAAACATTGTAAGCAGCCTGAATGGAGACCCCTTCCCTTCTTAGCTAATGAGGCGTCAGAAGTAGGTGGTTGTTGTCGTCGGCTGGGTGGTAGCACCAGACTGGGGACAGGAGCCCTGTGGTGCAGGGCGCTGTACATGGAGCTGGTCCTCAAGAGCTTCCAGTTGAGAGTTCTCTTGTCCACAGCAATGATGTTGACTAGACCTGGATTGCCTGTGTCATGACAAGCAGGAGAGCATTTGCCTGTGTGAAAGCCCATGTTTCTGGCTGTCTCCACGTGTCAGGAAGGGGAACTGCCCCGCTGCGCCCTGCTGCTGGCCAGGTTCCCTGGCAGGCTGTTTGTCCCATTGGTCCCATGAGGCACGTTCCTGTCTTTCATTCACTTTGTTCCCCCCGGCCCAGCCTGGGAAGGGAGCGGGACTGGCAGCCCATTTGCCAAGCACCTTTCCTCAGGGCAGGACCTAGGATTGAGGTCCCAGCACCCCAGGCTGCCATAGGTGCTGCTCAGCCAGGCACAGGGGCTTCCCCCCCCACCATCTTCTGTCCCCAGCATGCTGGGCTCTGGACACAGCACCTGAGGTGTGGAGCCGCGTTCTGCAGGGCCGGGCACCCTGGGTCACGAGAAGCACTGCGCGAAGTGAGTGAGTGGGGTGGAGAGCAGAGACCAGTAGAACCAGGGGGAGAGCCCCCCCAGCAGAGCACCATCGGCTCCCTGCCAAGGGGGAGAGGGACAGCACCACTGGCTTCCCCTCTGTGGGGTCGGGGCAGGGAAGGCAGGTATGGGGGGACCCACACACAGAGTGCTCTGCTGGGGTGGACAGGGCCCATGGAGGCAGCCTAGCCTGCCAGAAAGCAGGGAGCTGTGGGCCAGGAAGGGGGGAGGCCCCAGGCCTGACTCTGCCTCCCCAGATAGGCGTGGGACTGTGGTGCAGGGATTGTAGGGCTGTAGGGGGCTCCTGTGGGGCTGAGCCTAGAGCTCCAGATTGCCTGGTTGGGCCCTGCCTGGATGGTCCCCTGAGCTGTGCTTGGCTCTCACTCAGTAGAGCCTTGGCCCATTTCCCCCACACCAGCTCTGCTCCCCCCCTCTGACCTTAGGGCTCCACTGGTCAGATGGAGCGGGGGGGGGCAAATCAAGGGTGGTAACTCTGCCAAGCATGGCTGGTTTGTGGCACCAACGTGAAAAGTCCCAGCAGATAGACCAGCTCTTCGTTAGAGCAGAGAGGCAGCTCTACTGGGGTGAAGGTTGAAAGACGCTGTTTGAAAGCTGCTCCATCAAGCCAAGAGGGGGGCTCCTGCTCTCCCCTTCCCTCCACTGCTCCTGGATCGGGGAAAGGAACCTGGGCTGCCTCCAGATTTTACAGAGGATGCAAAATCCAGCTTTACACAGAGACCGTGTTGCCGTTTGCACTGCAGAGCAGTTGTTGCTCCAGAACGTTTGTCCCTTTCCTTGCACGTGTGCTGTGTTGAGCAGGACGCTAGTTAATGCTGACATGGAGCCTTGTCGGGCACCTGGATGATCACCCCATTGAGATGACTCAGGGAGCGTGTCCTTCTCAGTGCTACTGCATCAGGCTTTCTGCAGGCTCAGGCTGATATCGCTGCACTGCTCATGCTTGGGCTGCATTGTCCAGGCGTTCTTTGCAACCAAAAGGGCGAGTGGCTTACACCGTACTCCTTTTTTAATGCAGCTGTGATTCTGGAGAACAAGTTGGCAGCATAAAAGGGAGAAGAAGGTGGCCCAGTTTGAACAGGTGGTGGGAGGTCCAGGAGGAGACGCCTCACAGGAGGCAGGAGGAGAGGTGGGGGTAGCGAGGTCCGTATAGGAATCCTTGGTGTAGAGAAGGTCCCTGGAAATGTGGGAGGGGACGAGGTCGTCTCAGGATACGAAGCAGGGGGACAAGAGGAGAGGGCCAAAGAGCAGAGCCTTGAGGGTGACGGACAGAGTGGGGGGAAGGATCTGCCAAAGGAGCAGGAGAAGAGGGAGGAACAGGAGCCGATGAGACGATTGAGCTGAAGGAGCCGTATGAGGCCCATGGACGTGTCCACTGGGGTGTCGCCAATGATTTCAGCAAGAGATGCCCCAGGGATTGGAAATCCCTCCAGGTTCCCAGGATTTGGGGGTGATGATGAAGTACCCCAGGTGCTGTCTCCCCAGAACCGTATAGAGAGGGACTCTCCCTCCCTGTTCTGGGATTCAGAGGCCTAGCACTGATCCGGACTCTAGGTAGAGGTGTCTGCCTCCCTGCTCCATGGAGCGTGTGCCAGACAAACAAATTCCCCAGGGGAGGGATCTCAGGTGCTGGCCTGGGAGGCATTTACACCCTGTACCTCTCTCCTCTTGCAGTGGTGACTGGAGCTACATCTGGGATTGGGAGAGCCTACGCCCACGAGGTAAGAACCAGTGCAACCTTGGATCAGCTTTGGCACAAGGATGCAGCTGACCCAGTAGCTCTGGGGCAAACTGAGCAGATTTGGGGCTTCCCAGGTTCTCCTGGACTCATCCGAGTTCCCACCTCAATTGTTTTCCAGCTCGCCAAGAGAGGCCTCAACGTGGTGCTGATCAGCCGCTCCCTGCAGAAACTGAAGCAGGTGGCAGCTGAGATAGGTGAGTAAGACAGGCTGGGTGGGTGAGGGGGTGTCTACGGACACCTGTGCGGATGCCAGGGGATTGGGCCCGTAGCTAGTTAGAGTGGGAATCCTGCGTGGCGTCTGCTTGTGGCTGCGTTGTTACCAAAGCACAGTATTAGAGCCCAGGGTGCGTGAAGAGGTAGGAGGTGGGGTCTGGCTTGTGCGGTTACGTTAACCCAGACCCTGCTGCCTTCTCCCCTACCACTCCCAGGGGCTTTGTCACCGCTAGACCAGGCCGCTCACCCGATTCCCAGCTCAACTGCTGTAAGCCCAGGCTCCCTCCCTTTCCCTCTCGCAGGGACCTCTTGCAGCCAGCCTAGCCCCAGCTCCCTTTCCTCCCTGCCCAGGGGCTCTTTCGCGGTGAGCCCCCCCTCAGCCCTGCCTTCTGCTCTGTTTTCTCCCCGTGGTTCTAATCTTGCTCTGCTTCCTCCTTCCAGAAGAGCAGCACGGCCGAAGCACCAGGGTTATTGAAACTGACTTCACCCAGGGGCCAGAGATCTATGAATCGATCCAAACGGCCCTGCAGAGCCTGGAGATTGGCATTCTGGGTAATTGGCTTTTGGGTTTTGTTCTATTTGTCTTTGCAGCTGCCCTGGCCTGAAACGTACCTTGGCCAGAAGCAGTGGCTTGTGTCGGGAGGGGGAAGATGTCGCGCTCTCAGTTCCAGCGTCTGTGCAGTTCCCAGTGGATGGCAAGGAAGTCGGGCTCAGAAATAACCTGGCCAAACACTTGATCTCAGCTGAGCTAATGGGCCTGCTGTAAATCTAACAGATGAGCAAATTCTTTGTAGCGTCTTCTGGTACTGGAGGCTGCCTTGGACACATGCCCACCTAACAGTGTGTCCTATCTACACGCCAAGCAAGCACCTCTAACTAATCTAGAGCCAGGTGCTGGCTCCAGTAGACTGTCTCCTTCGTCCACTCCTTGCATTTCCTTCAGTCTCCAGCATCTTCTGTCTCCCACCCCACATGCACTAACATCCAAATGGACCCCACTGGTGACCGCTTCTCATCATGGCCTTTACTTTCTGAGGGGATATCTGTGCTTTGAGCCGGAGGTGTAATTCTCAGCTCAAGGAGACATACCCATGCTAGTTCTGATTGAGCTAGTATGCTAAAAATAGTACATAGCTGTGGTGGCATGAGTGGCAGGAGGGGCTAGCTGCCCCAACACCTGTGGTTTCATACAACTACATAGTCAAGGCAGCTAGCTTCAACCACTGTGGTTGCATTCTAGTTTTAGCATGGTAGCGCAATCAGAGCTAGTGCCGGTATGGCTCCCCAGTTCGAAGTGCAGATGGACACTGAGTAGCAAAGGGCCCAAACTCCAGTCCCAAACATACGTCCCATTTTTGGAAATAGCTGGATCCAGATCCAAACCTTCCTGCTTGGTTCTGAATCTGGTTCTTTGGGTCTTAGTGGCAGACTTGTATTGTTTCTCAACTGCTGGGTGTTTCTACTACATGACGCTTATAATCCAGAGGAGCTGGGCCTGATGCATTGTTCTTTTAACAGTGAACAACGTCGGCATGGCCTGCGCAACAGGGCTAGTGAATTTCCTGGATGTCCCCAACATTGATAAGGTTTGTCTTGCTCAAAAGTTATTACTCGGTTGATTTCCTGTCTCGCTGATGACCTGGTCTCGGTGTGTCCGTACAGTGGCTGGGCCCTGAGTGCCATCCACCACAATAAGAGCAAGTCTTTCTAGTGGCAGAAATCGGAGTGCTAGCCCTTCACTGAGGCGTGGCAATCCCCGCGCTGTGGTGACAATGGATACCCCGGGTTTTCCTTTAACTCCCTCTCTCTTCAGGTTCTATCGGATATTGTGAATTGCAACATGCTCTCGGTGGCAAAGGTCAGTGAAATGGAGAGGGCATCGCTGGGCTGCTTTGGGGGCTGGCTCGTTTCTTTCCTGGGGGGTGTGGCACGAGGACCTGATAAGCGCCTGGGAAACCACAGGGAGGAGAGCGGTTCCAAGTGTGGGGGTGAAGGGCTGGTGGGTGAAGGGAAAGAGGAACGGGAGGGTGGCCCCTGTTGTGGGCAGCGTGAGCACTGATGGGAGGAGGGCCGGGGACAGAAGGACAGTCCCTGTTACCGAGGGAGCGAGGGCGCTGGGGGGGTGATTTCGGAGCATGAGTTTGGTCCTTCTCCGGGGAGCGTGGCTGTTGGAGGGGATGGGGGGGGCAAAGGGATGAGGACAGACCCTGTCATTGGGGAATGTGGCTGGAGGGGTGAGGACTGTCCCTGTCATTGGGGGGAGGGGCATGTGCGGCTGGGGGAGGACAGACCCTGCTCTCGGGGGGGCAAGGCTGCTACGGGAGGGGAGGGGATGGGGATGGCCCGTCACAAACCACACATCCCGTGGCACCTCCCGTCTCAGCTCTCACAAACGCCTCTCGTTGCAGATGACCAGGATTGTCCTGCCCCAGATGCTCACCAGGTACAAGCGGCAGGAAAGGGCTGTGCCTCAGCGGCTGGGCAGCCCCGTGCCCGGTGCCTGCCTGATGGCGGCCAAAGCGCGGTGCCAGCCGTGTGTCCCAGCCTTTGGCTGCAGCTGCCTTGCACTGAGCAGGAGGCTGGCTGGGCCACGAGATCTCCCTCTCCCTCCTCCCAGTGATGGGTGCTCCTTTCTCCGCTCTTCCCCCTCCCCTCTACCCCCCATGGTCACCCAGCGTGGGTGCTAGGCTGGGCCTGGGTAATGGACGCACTCCTCTCCTTTTCCCTGGGTGCTGGCTTTGGCCCCCCTTACCCTGAGTTCTCTCTGTTGATGACAGGAAGAAGGGGGTCATCATTAACCTGTCCTCTGAACTGGGCCGTCACCCGCACCCACTGAGCACGATGTACTCTGCTACCAAGATAAGGGAAGCTCCGTCCCGGGCCCCCTGTCCCTGGCCCCCTTTCCTCTCCCATCCGCCATACGCCGAGATGGCCAGAGCAGCAGCAAGCCCTCGGTGGGGAATTGCTTTTCCCTTCACCAGCTCTTTCCCAGGTACTGCTCCTTCAGCCAGACAGGCTGACCCTCTCAGAACGGCCAGACTGGCTGAGACCACTGGCCCAGCGAGCCCCGGGTCTTGTCCTCTGCTGGTGGCCAATGGTGGGTGCGTCAGAGGGAATGAACGGAACAGGGCAGTTATCACACGATCCAGCCCCCGTCACCCACTCCCAGCTCTCCTGTTACAGCTTCGTGCTTGCCCTATGGGACAGGGAAGGCCGGGGCACCCAGCGTTGGTCTGCACCTGCCCCCCATGAGAGCCAGAGCAGCGGGCCTAGGCACCTGACCTTCCAGGCTGTGCTCTTGAGGTTTCCTAGCTCCCTTGTCAACGTTCACTGTGACATGTCCCAATCCGCTCCCTGCCTCCTCTTCCTCCCGGCAAGCCCCCCTGCCGCCTCCCCTGCGACCCTGTGGCCTCATGTCCCTTTTCTCTCCATTTCAGGCCTTTGTTGATTTCTTCTCGCGGGGCTTGGAGGCCGAGTACCGCTCCCAGGGCATCCTAGTGCAGGTACAGGGCAAGGAGACGCTCTGCCGGTGCACGCCAGGGCAAGGAGTGATCTGGGGCGTGGGGCCAGCGGTTGGGGTGGCGCCGGGGGATGCAGCTCTGTGCTTGTTGTGCTGCCTGGCTCCATCCGCAGGCAGCAATTTCCACTGCCCCTTCTGGGGCCCGGGCTTAGGCCAGATTTTCAGAAGTGCTTAGCCTCCAGCCACTCCCCGGTGGGGGAAGGGAAGGGTTTCTCCTTTGCTCTTTCGGCTGGGAGGGGAAGGGGGATTCTCCACCTGGCAGTTGCTGGCTGTGGGGCACTTATGAAAATCCTGCCGGGGGCAGTGGGGAGAGACAGACAAAAGTTTATGGTCTGTTCTTTGTCCCTCTTCAGGCCAGAGGGATTTTACTGTGCTGGGTCAGAAGCCCACGCTCTGTTCCTGAGCCATTTTCTCCCTCTTTGGTCCATGGGGGAGCATGGCTCTAAGGTGACCCCTCCAACCAGGCAAGACCAACCCGGGCTGTGAGCGGCCTCGTCCCTCCCTCTGTGGTTTCAATACTGCGCCTGGGGCGGGAAACTCTCATGACTTCGTAGAGAAGGCAACTGGGCCTTCACTGGCAGCCTTGTAAAGGATCAGCTGCTGCGTCTGGCTGGCAGGCAGCTCAGCCCAGCTTACAGATCATGCCAGAATGCAAAAACCTGGCACTAACTCTCCGCTCTGTCTGCCCTCTCTAGAGTGTCCTGCCTATGTTAGTTTCCACTAACATGACCCACAACGTTACACCCAGCCTCTACGTGAAGACGGCAGAAGACTTCGCTCGTGAGGCCTTGAACACGGTGGGCATCAGCAGCAGGACATCTGGCTGTCTCTCCCACTCTGTGCAGGTCAGTCCAGCCGCTGGGGGCATGGGAGAAGGAGGGGGTGTCTGGTCTGGCTGCCTTTCCCGCTCCCTGCAGGTCAGTTTAGCAGGTGGGGCACGGAGCAGCGGCTCTGGCTGTCTCTGCAGCTCAGGCAGTGAATCTTCTGACAGCAGCCACTATGAATGAATAAGTCAAGTAAAATTCAGCTGTCAAAGCTGGATGGGATAGTAAGAATGAGGATTCCTCTTCCACAATCTGTACTGAAGAAATAAGGTCCATCTCTCCCAGGAACAAGATCCCCTGTGGATAAGTCCCACAGAGATGCAGCCTTAGCCATTTTACCAGGCAGTGCAGAAAATGGTGGTTCATACACCCCTACTCACCCCCACTGACTGAGCAAATAAAGAAAAAAAAAAGCCGCACAAAGATCTTTAGCAGCCCTGAAAGTTGGTGCCCAGGGTACCTGCCTGCTTGCTGACCCCCAGAACTGATCCTGGTCCCAGCTCCCTGAACCCTTAGTATTGCCAATCCTAGAAGTTCAGAAATCATGAGTTGGGACCCCAAACTCCTGGCTTAAAATTCTGATATTTAAATAGAAAGAACAAAAAAAACCAACCAACTTCCCATCCTTTTGTCTATTTTCTGAGCTCTTTAGTCACACTTTGAGCCATGTTTTCTGGTTTCTATACACAGCCAGGAGAGAAAAAAGCTGGTTTGTTTTGTTTGAAATGAAAGCCAAGATTCTCGCTTGCCTCCAACCACAGTTCTTCCTTTCCACTAACATGACCTGCAACATTACACCTAGCCACTACATGCAATTAGAATGACGTGTCCCTACTTTGCTCATTTCAGAGCTTCCTTTATGGGCTGCTGGTTCATGACTGGCTGCGTCTTTCCTCCCTTGGAGTGAAACTCACTTCCACCGTGTGGAGGAAGTTGGAGACCCAGATACCCTCACTGAAACAAGAGTAAACGAGTACTTGCAGGCCTAGCTGATGCAGCACGAACCATTTGAAGAAACTAGCAAGGGAAGCGGTGGAGTCTCCCTCTCTTGAAGTCCCCGAGTCCACTCTGGATCCTTTTCTGGCAGCTGCTTTAGTTAAAACACGAGTTATTAGGCTCAGTGTTGAGGTAACAGAGTGAAATTCTGAGGCCTGTGATGTGGGGGAGGTCAGGCTAACTGATTCAATGGTCCCTTCTGGTCTCAGAATCTCTCAAACTAAAGCATGGCTTGAAGGGGGAGCGGGAAGCCAAGAAAAGGCAGTGTTCAAAGAGAGGCCTAAGAACCTGAGAGACCTTATTCTGGTCCAGAATTAACTGGCTTCAGTGGGAAATTTGTCCAGTTAACGTCTGCAGGATTTGGCCCCCCGAGTCTTGTTCTAGCTCATGTTGCATGAAATAAACAAATGCCTTTCTCTGCAGTCATGTCCACTTTGTACCATTCCCCCCTCCCGCTCATCACCTGCATGCTTGCTGGCCATCCCTGCCAGGCAGGCAGAGAACTGCAGTTCTGAAATAGGAGCTAGAGGAGACATCAATAAGAAGTAGCTCTTGTTCCTCTATCAAGAGCCAGCGACAGTGCGTGACAGTGAGTACATGGGACTCACGCCATCTCCCACCAGCTCCGTAGAAAGGTTGCTAAGAGCAACTCACTGGGCCAGAAGCAGTTAGCCCGGAACGTAAGCAATGCTACTCTGGAAAACAGCTGTACTCATGATTTCTGCTCTCCGTCTCACCGGAGAGGGGACTGCGGACGCAGCCCTGCACCCCCTCATAGGCATGGAGATTTTGGTCACCGTCATCGATACGAGGGTGATGTCTGCCAGGGGAAAGTCACTCATTTGCAGTGTAGGCATATCCTCCCCCACACAGCTCTCGGAGAACATTTGCTTTGGTTACAGGGGTGGGGCAGATTATTCATCTGCCCTAGGCAACTACCTGTCCTGGCCTTAGCTTTCTGCATCTAAAAGAGGCTAAAAAAGGATCACCAGTTTGAGAGAAGTAATAGGGAAGGTTTCTATCTGTGATGGGGTCACACTCACTTCTCACGCGCACCCGCATCCAAGCGTGTGTGCCTGCACGCGCTCTCTCTCCATTTGTGGTGGGTCTTCAGTGACCCAGCCCTCTGGCCGAGTCACACACAGTCGGTATGTGAAATAAAAACCCCTCCTGGGGAAACAGGCTGACAAGGGGTCTATCCCAGTACCCCTCAGCTGGCCTTTCTTTCCCAGTAGGCCTCCTGGGAAAATGGCAATGGCCCTGGTATGGAGCAGTACTCCAGGGCTTCCTCCATGGAAGCAATGTCCACACCCTCCCTGGGCCTTTCAGGCCCCAGCTCTCCTGCTGGGCCACTACAAAAGTTCAGTTCCCCTTCTGGGGTGCATTGAAGTGCAGGCCACTTTCCCAGTGGCTGATGGTGGGGGACCCAGGCCAACCTTCTACTCTGGGTCCCAGCCCAGGGACCCTAAAGATAGCAGCCATCTGCCATGTCCCTTTAAATAAGCTGTGTTGCTGCTATAATTCCCTGGGCCACTTCCCCAGCCCGTTCTTCTTCCTTATCTCAGAGCCTTGTCCTGGTTGAGTCCCACCTGCCAGCCAGGAGTGCCTGCTTGCTTCTGCCAGTGTTGTTCTGTCTAAGGCCCTGTAGCTCCCTCTTTCTGCTAGGCACACCAGTCATATTCCTCCACCCCCAGCAAGCAACTGAACTCTGCTCTACTCACTGCACTGCAGCTCCTTTTATATGGGCCTGCTGGGCTTTGATTGGCTGCTCCCTGCAGCCCCTGTGATTGGCTGCGTCCCACACCACTGCTCTAGTCTTGGAGGATTCTCTCCACTGCTCTGTTCTGGGGCGGGCTGTGGCAGGGACGTGAGGCCCCCAGCATGGATACCTGGCTCCCAGCCTCCCGCAGAGGCTGCTCCGCAGCAAATCTCGCAATGAAGAGCTGCCCTGTCAGTGTTGCTGCCCCTTCCCATAACTCCCCTCACACTGGGCAGCCCCGGGCGCCATTGGGGTGGGGCGCTGAAGTGGGCATGGCTGTTTCCTCCACTCCAGCCCCCTCCCACTGGTCTCCAGCCCTCCATGTGGGGCTGCCCCAGCTCGCATCAGCAGGAGCAGACCCCAGCTCCTCTGGTCCTTCCTTCATATCAGGGCTGTCGGGCTGGTGGACAAACCTGTCTACGTGTAACCTGTGAGGGCGCAGTGCCCCTTTGGTTTCTCTCCATCACCTCCCTCTGGATGGAGAGGCAACAGTCTAGGGGGGAGAGCATGGGACTGCCGCCCTGGGGTCTCTTCCCTCAGTGCCACTGCTCACAGAAGTTTGGGCAAGACCCTTTCCCCTCCCCATGCCTCAGTTTCCCCTCCCACCTTTTGTCTAGTTAGACTTTGAGCTCTTTAGGGCAGCGACTATCTGATCCATGTTCTGTGTGTACAGCACCTAGCGCAGTGGGGCCTCTTAGTACCAATCTGATAGACCCTAATCATACCCTCCGCGCTCTCTCATCTCATCCCAACGGCTGAGGGGGGTAGTGGTTATGATTAAATGAGAGACGAAGTGATTCACTGCACTTTAATTTTTCATTTTTAGAAACTGGTTTATTATTCCATGCTCAGTAGCATCCAAACAAAGCAAGCGCTAAGCCACAGGAGTGGTGGGTTAAGGCAAATTGCACTTGAATAAAAAAGTCCTGTGTGGGACTCTGCAAACTACCCAAAGGGCTGCTTCCCAGGCACCTGCCGTGTAATGATCAAAATATTTTGCCCCTCCCTTAGTGAGAGAGGTTCACGGGAATGTATTGTATGGGGGTGAACGGAGCTGGGTCTAATAACTGAGAGAGCCAGATCCTGGGGCTGGAAAGGCAGAGCCAAGTATCAGGGTTCGGTGACTCTGTGCGCTTCCATTTGTGTGGTGTGTTAAATAGCGACAAATTTTGGGGGGATTCAGGAAGAAATTTCAGCTGCAGATTTAAGTGGGGGGCTGGGAGGAAAAGGCTGATTTTACTTGGGAATTGATCATTTCACAGGTTTTTAAAACGAGAATTGAGGCGACATTTCCAAAGCTGCCCAGGGATTTGCAGGGCCGTCGGGCACTGATCTCTGTTGAGGATTGGCCCCAAACCTCTTCTGGCTGCTTTAAAAACCTCAGCTTGGGAGTGTGGGGAACTGGGCGGATCTGATGTGCCCATCCAGGGTGGGATCTAGCGTCCAGGCCTGGCGTCTGCGAAGGAAGCAGGCTGGTGGAAGCAGGTGACTCCCAGCCGCCATTAGAAATCTGAGCCCTGGGGACGGGCAGCGGAGCCCAGGTGAGTCGGGAGCGTAACCCCAAGGATCAGATCCCTGCTCTCCAGGCCCAGGAGGGCAGCAGGTGGGCGAGAAGCGCGAGGCTGCCCCCTGCTGCAGGGCGGAGGTGCCGTTCAAGGAAGCAGAAGCCGCGGGTGGGGTTAGCGCTGGGCGTGGGGGCTGCCCCGTGGCTGCAGGGACTCAGGCTTTGAACCTGGGCCACGTGCGGATGAGGTTGTAGAGGGCGTTCCCGGGGCAGTCGGTCGGGTTCACGTTGCGGTGCCCCTTCAGGGTATAGCTGCGGCTCAGGAAGCCCTTGGAGACGGCGCATTGGATCAGACTCTTGGCGGCGTTCAGGGCGGTGGCACTGGGAACTCTGTCTGCAGAACACAGCGACCCCATTAATACTTTCCCTGGCCCCCTCTGCTGCACGGGGCCTGTGACTGGCCTGTATAAATACCCCCACCCAACCCATGCTCTCCATTAGCCACGTCACTGTCATTCCACCAGCACCACCGCTGCATTCGGATAATGCACCTCCACCCGCTGCATTTGCTTAGCCAAGGTTTCTCTTTCCGACCCTGTGCCCCAGCCTGGTGCCACGCAGACAGGAAGCTCAACAGTGGCGGAGCCCAGCGGGAAGGCGGAGGCCAGCTGTGTTAGCCCAGGGCAGCTCTCTGGCTGAATCCCAACCCCCGCCCCCAAGCTCTCAGCTGGGAGTGGGGCACAGGCTGCACCAGGCCTGTGAGTGCCCGGCTCAGGCGCTCTCTCCCTGGTGAGGCCAGGGCCGTCCTACAGAGCGAGCTGGGCAGGAACCAGGCAAACCCAATGCATGTTAGTCCAGCCACACGCACAGTTAAACCTCCAGGGACGCAGACCCCACCTCCAGCCCAGGGGCTGTGTCTTGGGGAGCCGGGCTCTGGACAGGATCTAGAGGTCAGGGTGGACAAGTAGCAACACGGACACCCAGGGTGACACGGGGACGTGCAGGGCGAATGGGATCCTGGGCTAGATAGACGGGGCAGTGGCGGGTAGGGGCAGGGAGGGGATTTCCCCCCATATCCGGCCTTGGGGAGACCGATACTGGATCCTGCGCCCAGCTCGGGGATCCCCGTGTTAAAAGGGCTGTGGAAAATTGTCTAGGTGGCTGAAAAGAGCCACAAAAATGACCCACGGGCTGGGGAAATGGCTGCCGGGGCCAGAGGGCCAGAGCTCAGCCGGCTCCGCTGAAGACAGAGGAAGCTGAGAGGTGGGAGGATCGCCAGGCCCAAGCACCTTCCTCCGAAGAAAATTCAGGAGCTGGAGGGTGCTTTAGCTGAGCAGAGAAAGGCAGAAGAGGGAGCAGGAGACGAAGTCAGGCAGATTCCCATGGGAAATAAGGCCCAGATGTCTAACAGCGAGGGTGCGTAGCCAGTGGAGCAAACTCCCAGGGCCCCCGAACCGGAGAGGGGGTCAGTGATGGGCCCAGTAATACCATATACAGGTGACCCCACCTCCCTGCTGCTACTCAGCCTCAGGTCTTTGAGCCCGGCTACTGTGCCTGGGCCTGTGGCTGCATGAAAAGCCCCCGGTGTTTGCTTGCAGCCAGCCCAGTCGCTCTGCAGCACTGACCCCTTGTCATGAGTTACCCCTTCCTCCCTCTCCCGGAGGGGGGATTTGCACAAGCATCAAAGGACCCCGTCGCGCCGGGTGCTGCACGGACATAGTAACCAAGATTTCACACATTCAGGGCTACCTGTGAGAGGAGAGGCGAGAAAGGCGAGTTTTTGCCACAGGCTCCTTGTTTGAGAGGTCCCCCCTCCCCCAAACTCAGTGCTCAGAATCACAGCCCAGTCAGGTTTGGCCTGGTCGCTTCTCCGTCTACGGAGGGGCAGCCGGCTGGGCCATCTCTGAATGGCATTGTGACCTCCTGCATTAGGTCGCAACACCCATCAAAGATGACCCTTCTCTTCTCCCTCTGCACCCTTTCACTCCTTACACTCCCCTGGCTTCAATTCTCTTTACACTGATGACTCAGAGCAGCTTGTCCAGTCCCACACCTCCACTTGTCTCTGTATCCTCCCTCCTTTAGCACAGGGGTGAGTACCCCTGCCTGTTATGCAAGGGACCGGCTTGGATTCCCTGACAGAGAGACTTCACTTGATTATAGGACATGGGAGCCTGCAGTAGGAGGGGACTGGACATGATGGCCCAGGAGGTGCCTTCCAGTCCTGAGCATCTTCCTCCTGGATGTCTTGCTGCTATCCTAGGACCAAATCCTCCATGGTATTTAGGCTCCTTAACTTTCATTAATTGTATTTGCATTAATATCTTTGAGGATCTGGGCCGTCGTGATCAAAGTTTCCTCTTCCCTTTTCTCTGTCACTGCAGAGAACACCGCCATCAGACCTGCAACTTGGGTCTCATCTTTAACTGTGTCCATGCCTCACACACCTAGGTAGTACCTAAATCAGACCGCAGCTTCCTCGGTAACACCTTGCCTTTTATCGCTGTCCATGCTGCGCACGCTCTCCTGTGGGCCCTCACCATCTCATACGCCGGCTACTATAACCTCCACCTGCTCCTCACGTTGTTCTCCTGGCCATTCGGTCGTAGGTTATAAGGCAAGAAATGACCATTGTTATCATCTAGTCTGGCCTGAGTCATGCAGGTCAGAGAATTTGCATCCACTGCTTTCTGCAGCCAGCCCATAAACCTGGATTTTCAACTCTGCTGCTAAGGTTATTATTTCCTTGTATTAGTCCAGTGTCTCGCAGCATGAGTCATCCTGGCCTTTCACTCCGACTATCCCAGACTCTCCTGAATCCCTCTGCCAGCTCTCCCCACTTTGCCACATGAGAGTCAAGCTGCTTTTCCTCCCCTTTAAGCCCCCTCCCTCCGGAGTCCTTCCCTGTTCCTTTGCTTGCGTAACTTTTGATTTTGCTCCCTCTGTCTCCTCAGAAGCCTCAGCCTCAAATCTCCTTCCCTTGTTCTTCACTTCTCCTGCAAACACCTTTGCCTTTCTTCCACGCCACCCCTTATGCAGGGCCGGCACACCCTCCCTCGACCACTCTCTTTAGAAACACCCCCCACAGCTTGTCCTTCAGATCCCCCTTTTCCTCTGCCTACATAAGAGCTAACTGGCCGTGCCAGGGGAGCCCTTGCCCTCAGCTGGGTGGCACTTCTCTGTCTGGAAGGTGATGGCTTTTGAAGGCTGCATCCAATCCAGGCTGGAAGGGCAGGGTGAAAAATCAGAACGGGAAAAGCCTGATTTCTGTGCTGAGCTCAGCGGGAGGCTGGGGTAGGGGTGAGGCAATGCCTTCCCTGTGGCTTGGGGCTAGGGCTGGAAGTTGGAAACTCTGCTCCTCGGTGGCTGGGATCAGCTGTGGGGAAGCTGGGACCAATGGGGCCCGGGCAGGGCAGAGGCAGCTGGGCGGGACGCCCGGGCTGTGCTCCTCCAGTTGCAGCGGCGGAGCAATGGATGCCAACAGTACGTGGGGCCTGCTGCTGGCCCCGGGGGGGCTGCCTCTGCTGGGCGCCCTGGCCGCGCTCGGCCTTCTGCTGTGGGTCTCCTGGACACTGGGCCGGGCGGTGGGGACCCACCTGCTGGCGGCACGTGGGTGGGGTGTGGAGCTCGCCATCTACGGACCCTGGGCAGGTGAGCTTTTGGGGCCTGGGGTAGCTTCCCCCATGGCAAGTCATTACCTCCGACAGACACAGGCTTAGGAACCTTTCCTTGCTGGGTCTCAGTTGAATCCAGAACCACTTCTGGTACACCAACTGACCAGTCCTCCACCAGCGTAAGCTGACCAGTACTTTCTGCCTGCTTCACAGACAGTACACTGGCGATCAATTTCCCCCCTCAGATAAACTGCTATTCTTACCAGCCAAATGCTTTGAACTTTCCTCCCTCTTATCCCAGCCCTCATGGCTGCTTACAGACAAGCTCTGGGAGGGTGGGAAGATTTCCTTAACTGGCAACGTGCCATTCCCAACAGACAAGCATTTGGAGACACTTTCTCTTTCGGCAGATAGCAGCTTGTCTGTTCAGAAAAGCAGTTTATTTTCCACAACCCCCAGGCTAGAGACATTCTTGTCACGGCATACCTGGCGAAATACAGACAATTGCTTGCATTCATGCACCCCCCTTTCACAAATTTCCCCATGGATTACTGGTAACACAGGAGCCTTACATTTATACTCCCTCTGGGACTGGGTGACATTAACCTGGCTATGTATATTTACCATATCAGCATCGCTATAAATTGGAGAGATTTTCTTCCAATCGCTGTTAAGAGAATGAGGAGCTCTTTCTTCCAATTCATCCACCCTTTGGAGTCTGGAAATTATTGCCCCAGATTCTAGTCTCAGCTTTCTGAGTTCCTTCTCAGGGTTTCTTTTTATCTCTGCCGTTTCTCTCTCATGCTGCAGACGCCATTTCTCTCTCCAGGCTTGGAACTCGATTGCTTTATCTGATTGTGAATCACTCATTCGGACTAATTTTAATCTTTAACACTCTCAATATTAAATTTCAAACTTTGGAATAGCCTGAGGTTCTGATCTAAAACCCAAAGGTTCTGGTTCTGTGGATCCCGCGAAGACTATGCCACTGTGACCCGTCCCGTGCCCAGGGTAGCCACCTGATAATACCCAGGTCAGAGCAGGCTGCAAAAGGAGAGCAGATTCTCCCAGCACTGGTGGGTGACACTGAAGTCAGACTTCCCAACCAGCCTCAGACTGTGCTTCTGATTCCCCCAAACCGGTTATCAAGAAGCCAGTACACTAATACCACAGCCCCTTTACTGCATTTCAGCTTCTGCCTCCCAATCAGCACTAGGTCCAGTAAAGAGACCAGTTATTTAAACTCTCTGCTCTTTACTAAAAAGGTTCCCTCTGATCCCAAAGGGTCAGCCACAGCACCAGATCAATATAAGTCTGGATCTTACCCAAAATACCACGCTGCCAGCCAGTCCTTTAGTAACTAAAACTAAAGGTTGATTGTGAAAAGAAAGAAACAAACCATGAGAGAAATGTTAAAGGGTGAAAACAAATCAGAAACATACAAATGATGAAAGTCCATATACAATAGGTTTCTAGAAGAATTGTGGAGTTTGCAGGCTTGTACAGTTCCTCTGGTACACATCCAATACCTCCAATACATCCAGGCTATTGTTCTGCCGCCTCTCTGTCTGGGGTATTTCCCAGCCAGCCCAAATTGACATACAGAAATATCAAATCCATCCCTAACTTCCATTTCACATATAATACAGGAACATAAACATTGTCATCTTACTTAGCACATTACAGCCTTTCTAACAGTACCTGACATGGCATATCTCACATGAATTTTTATGATTTTGACATACTGATGTCAAACAATATACTAAATGCTCCCCCCACCAATCCAGCCAGCGTGACAGGAGGTCCAGGAGGAGACGCCTCACAGGATGGAGGAGGAGAGGTGGGGGTAGCGAGGTCCGTATAGGAATCCTTGGTGTAGAGAAGGTCCCTGGAAATGTGGGAGGGGACGAGGTCGTCTCAGGATACGAAGCAGGGGGACAAGAGGAGAGGCCAAAGAGCAGGGGGAGAGGGGCGAACAGGAGCCGATGAGACGATTGAGCTGAAGGAGCCGTATGAGGCCCATGGACGTGTCCGCTGGGGTGTCACCAATGATTTCAGCAAGAGATGCCCCAGGGATTGGAAATCCCTCCAGGTTCCCAGGATTTGGGGGTGATGATGAAGTACCCCAGGTGCTGTCTCCCCAGAACCGTATAGAGAGGGACTCTCCCTCCCTGTTCTGGGATTCAGAGGCCTAGCACTGATCCGGACCCTAGGTAGAGGTGTCTGCCTCCCTGCTCCATGGAGTGTGTGAGAGACAAGCAAATTCCCCAGGGGAGGGGATCTCAGGTGCTGGCCCTGGGAGGCATTTACAGCCTGTACCTCTCTCCTCTTGCAGTGGTGACCGGAGCTACATCTGGGATTGGGAGAGCCTACGCCCACGAGGTAAGAACCAGTGCAACCTTGGATCAGCTTTGGCACAAGGATGCAGCTGACCCAGTAACTCTGGGGCAAACTGAGCAGATTTGGGGCTTCCCAGGTTCTCCTGGACTCATCTGAGTTCCCACCTCAATTGTTTTCCAGCTCGCCAAGAGAGGCCTCAACGTGGTGCTGATCAGCCGCTCCCTGCAGAAACTGAAGCAGGTGGCAGCTGAGATAGGTGAGTAAGACAGGCTGGGTGGGTGAGGGGGTGTCTACGGACACCTGTGCGGATGCCAGGGGATTGGGCCCGTAGCTAGCTAGAGTGGGAATCCTGCGTGGCGTCTGCTTGTGGCTGCGTTGTTACCAAAGCACAGTATTAGAGCCCAGGGTGCGTGAAGAGGTAGGGAGGTGGGGTCTGGCTTGTGCGGTTACGTTAACCCAGACCCTGCTGCCTTCTCCCCTACCACTCCCAGGGGCTTTGTCACCACTAGACCAGGCCGCTCACCCCATTCCCAGCTCAACTGCTGTAAGCCCCAGGCTCCCTCCCTTTCCCTCTCGCAGGGACCTCTTGCAGCCAGCCTAGCCCCAGCTCCCTTTCCTCCCTGCCCAGCGACTCCTTCACGGTGAGCCCCCTCCTCAACCCTGCCTTCTGCTCTGTTTTCTCCCCGTGGTTCTAATCTTGCTCTGCTTCCTCCTTCCAGAAGAGCAGCACGGCCGAAGCACCAGGGTTATTGAAACTGACTTCACCCAGGGGCCAGAGATCTATGAATCGATCCAAACGGCCCTGCAGAGCCTGGAGATTGGCATTCTGGGTAATCGGCGCTTGGGTTTTGTTCTGTTTGTCTTTGCAGCTGCCCTGGCCTGAAACGTACCTTGGCCAGAAGCAGTGGCTTGTGTCGGGAGCTTTCCCAGGGAGGGGGCAGATGTCGCGCTCTCGGTTCCAGCATCTGTGCAGTTTCCGATGGACAGCAAGCAAGTCGGGCTCAGAAATAACCTGGCCAAACACTTGATCTCAGCTGAGTTAATGGGCCTGCTGTAAATCTAACAGATGAGCAAATTCCTTGTAGCATCTTCTGGTACTGGAGGCTGCCTTGGACACATGCCCACCTAACATTGTGTCCCATCTACACGTCAAACAAGCACCCCTAACTAATCTAGAGCCAGGTGCTGGCTCCAGTAGACTGTCTCTTTCGTCCACTCCTCCTGGCATTTCCTTCAGTCTCCAGCATCTTCTGTCTCCCACCACACACACACTAACATCCAAATCGACCCCACTGGTGACCGCTTCTCATCACGGCCTTTACTTTCTGAGGGGATGTCTGTGCTTTGAGCCGGAGGTGTAATTCTCAGCTCAAGGAGACATACCCATGCTAGCTCTGATTGAGCTAGTGGGCTATAAATAGTAAGTAGCTGTGGTGGCGTTAGTGGTGGGAGGGCCTAGCTGCCCCAACACCTGTGGTTTCATACAAATACATAGTCAAGGCAGCTACCCCAACACCTGTGGTTTTGTACAAATACATAGTCAAGGCAGCTAGCTTCAACCACTGTGGTTGCATTCTATTTTTAGCATGGTAGCTCGATCAAAGCTAGTGCTGGTATGGCTCCCCAGTTCAAAGTGCAGATGTACACTGAGTAACAAAGGGCCCAAACTCCAGTCCCAAACATCCATCCCGTTTTTGGGAATAGCTGGATCCAGATCCGAACCTCCCTGCTTGGTTCTGAGCCTGGTTCTTTGGGTCTTACTGGCAGACTTGTATTGTTTCTAAAGTGCTGGGTGTTTCTACTAGACAACGCTTATAATCCAGAGGAGCTGGGCCTGATGCATTGTTCTTTCAACAGTGAACAACGTCGGCATGGTCTACACAACAGGGCTAGCGAATTTTCTGGATGTCCCCAACATTGATAAGGTTTGTCTTGCTCAAAAATAATTACTAGGCTGATTTCCTGTCTCGCTGATGACCTGGTCTCCCTGGAAACCAGGGGGTGGGGCTGGATCTCAGTTGGGTTAAGTGGTACAGATGGCTTTTTAGTGCACTCTGAGCATAGCTCGCCTAGCTAGGATGTAGAAGTGTGTGGTTAGCAAACATGCTAGAAGTCTAGTACGGTGGCAAAGTGATGTCGACTTTGACACACGTTAAACAAGTTCAGTTAAATCCCTTTGTTGGGGCTGGGGCTGGCACAGACTGACCCATGGAATTGGGAGAGCTGTAACCCGCTCCCTGACACCTCCCTCTACACACTTGGCCCAGATGGATCTCAGTGCAGGGAAAGGAGAGTACCCAGGGACTGGGCAAAGTTATTGTGACTGGGCTTTTCCTATACGAAGAGTTAGGTTATAAGGAAATGCAGGGGGACACCATCCGTCTCCATGGGGCATGCTGCTCAGCCTCCATTTCACATCATCTTCGGGCCCGACATAACAGAGTCTCAACAGCAATACTGAATTTCACCACAGGGGCCCTTCCTGGCTTTCATATTCATTGACAATACAAGCTCTTGAACTCTTCACTTCTGTATCAAGAGGAGTCCCTTTGGACCCTCACCGTGGCAGCTTTAAGAATCTGGCCTTAACTGTCTAAGTCACCGTGGGATCTGATCACACCTTCCCCTTTTCCCTCCTAAGGGATGTTAGACCTTTCTCCATTTAGACGCTAGCCCCGGTCCCACAGAGCTCATCTCGGTGTGTCCGTACAGTGGCTGGGCCCTGAGTGCCATCCGCCACAATAAGAACAAGTCTTTCTAGTGGCAGAAATCGGAGTGCTAGCCCTTCACTGAGGCGTGGCAATCCCCGCGCTGTGGTGACAATGGATACCCCGTGTTTTCCTTTAACTCCCTCTCCCTTCAGGCTCTATCGGATATTGTGAATTGCAACATGCTCTCGGTGGCAAAGGTCAGTGAAATGGAGAGGGCATCGCTGGGCTGCTTGGGGGGCTGGCTCCTTTCTTTCCTGTGGGGTGTGGCACGAGGACCTGATAAGCGCCTGGGAAACCACAGGGAGGAGAGCGGTTCCAAGTGTGGGGGGCGAAGGGCTGGTGGGCGAAGGGAAAGAGGAACGGGAGGGTGGCCCCTGTCGTGGGCAGCGTGAGCACTGATGGGAGGAGGGCCAGGGACAGAAGGACAGTCCCTGTTACTGAGGGAGCGAGGGCGCTGGGGGGATGATTTGGGAGCATGAGTTTGGTCCTTGTCCAGGGAACGTGGCTGGTGGGGGGGGGGGAGGGCAAAGGGATGAGGACAGACCCTGTCACTGAGGGATGTGGCTGGAGGGGTGAGGACTGTCCCTGTCATTGGGGGGGCATGTGCAGCTGGGGGAGGACAGACCCTGCTCTCGGGGGCAAGGCTGCTACGGGAGGGGAGGGGACGGTGATGGCCCCTGTCATGGCACCTCCCGTCTCAGCTCTTACAAACGCCTCTCGTTGCAGATGACCAGGATTGTCCTGCCCCAGATGCTCACCAGGTACAAGCGGCAGGAAAGGGCTGTGCCTCAGCGGCTGGGGAGCCCCGTGCCCGGGGCCAGCCTGATGGCGGCCACAGCGCGGTGCCAGCCGTGTGTCTCTGGGGGGCGTCCGCCTTTGGCTGCAGCTGCCTTGCACTGAGCAGGAGGCTGGCTGGGCAATGAGATCTGCCTCTCCCCTCCTCCCAGCGATGGGTCCTCCTTTCTCCGCTCTTCCCCCCTCCTCTCCACACCCCACGGTCACCCAGCGTGGGTGGTAGGCTAGGCCTGGGCAATGGACGCACCCCTCTCCTTTTCCCTGGGTGCTGGCTTGGGCCCCCCTCACCCCGCGTTCTCTCTGTTGATGACAGGAAGAAGGGGGTCATCATTAACTTGTCCTCTGAAGTGGGCCGTCACCCGCACCCACTGACCACGACGTACTCTGCTACCAAGGTAAGGGAAGCTCCGGCCCGTGCCCCGTCCCTGGATCCCTTTCCTCTCCCATCCGCCATACGCCAAGATGGCAAGAGCAGCAGCCAGCCCTTGGTGGGGAATTGCTTATTCCTTCACTGGCTCTTTCCCAGGTACGGCTCCTTCAGCCAGACAGGCTGACCCTCTCAGAACAGCCAGACTGGCTCAGATCACTGGCCCAGCGAGCCCCGGGTCTTGTCTTCTGCTGGTGGCCAATGCTGGGTGCGTCAGAGGGAATGATCGGAACAGGGCAGTTATCACACGATCCAGCCCGTGACACCGCCTCCCAGCTCTCCTGTTACAGCTTCATGCTTGCCCTGTGGGGCAGGGGAGGCCGGGGCACCCAACGTTGGCCCGCACCTGCCCCCCATGAGAGGCAGAGCAGCGGGCCTAGGCACCTGTCCTTCCAGGCTCTGCTCTTGAGGTTTCCTAGCTCCCTTGTCAACGTTCACTGTGACATGTCCCAATCCGCTCCCTGCCTCCTCTTCCTCCCGGCAAGCCCCCCTGCCGCCTCCCCTGCGACCTCATGTCCCTTTTCTCTCCATTACAGGCCTTTGTAGATTTCTTCTCGAGGGGCTTGGAGGCTGAGTACCGCTCCCAGGGCATCCTAGTGCAGGTACAGGGCGAGGAGACGCTCTGCCCCATGGACGCCAGGGCAAGGAGTGCTGTGGGGCGTGGGGCCAGCAGTTGGGGGAGGCGCCGGGGAATGCAGCTCTGTGCTTGTTGTGCTGCCCTGCTCCATCCGCAGGCAGCACTTTCCACTGCCCCTTCTGGGGGCCGGGCTTAGGCCAGATTTTCAGAAGTTCTTGTGGGGGAAGGGAAGGGTTTCTCCTTTGCTCTTTCGGCTCGGAGGGGAAGGGGGATTCTCCACCTGGCAGTTGCTGACTGTGGGGCACTTATGAAAATCCTGCCAGGGGCAGAGGAGAGAGACAGACAAAAGTTTATGGCCTGGTCTTTGCCCCTCCTCAGGCCAGAGGGATTTTACTGTGCTGGGTCAGAAGCCCACGCTCTGTTCCTGAGCCTTTTTCTCCCTCTTTGGTCCATGAGGGAGCAGGGCTCTAAGGTGACCCCTCCAACCAGGCATGACCAACTTGGGCTGTGACCGGCCTCATCCCTCCCTCTGTGGCTTCAATACTGCAACTTGGGGGGGGGGTTCGGGGGGCTCTCATGACTTCGTAGAAAAGGGGACTGGGCCTTCACTGGCAGCCTTGTAAAAGATCAGCTGCTGCGTCTGGCTGGCAGGCAGCTCAGCCCAGCTTAGAGATCATGCCAGAATGCAAAGACCAGGCAATAACTCTCTGCTCTGTCTGCCCTCTCTAGAGCGTCCTGCCTTTTGTCGTTTCCACTAACCTGACCCACAACATTACAACCAGCCTCTACGTGAAGACGGCAGAAGACTTCGCTCGTGAGGCCTTGAACACTGTGGGCATCAGCAGCAGGACATCTGGCTGTCTCTCCCACTCTGTGCAGGTCAGGCCAGCCGCTGGGGGCATGGAAGAAGGAGGGAGTGTCTGGTCTGGCTGCCTTTCCTGCTCCATGCAGGTCAGCTTAGGAGGTGGGGCACAGGGCAGCGGCTCTGGCTGTCTCTGCAGCTCAGGCAGTGAATCTTCTGACAGCTGCCACTAAATGTTAAACATGAATGAATAAGGCAAGTAAAATTCAACTGTGAAAGCTGGATGGGATAGTAAGAACGAGGATTCCTCTACCAGAATCTGTACTGAAGAAATAAGGTCCACCTCTCCCAGGAACAAGATCCCCTGTGGATAAGTCCCACAGAGATGCAGCCTTAGCCATTTTACAAGGCAGTGCAGAAAATGGTGGTTCATACACCGCTACTCACCCCCACTGACTGAGCAAATAAAGAAAAAAAAAAAAAAAAGCCACACAAAGATCTTTAGCAGCCCTGAAAGTTGGTGCCCAGGGTAACCGCCTGCTTGCTGACCCCCAGAACTGATCCCGGTCCCAGCTCCCTGAACCCTTAGTATTGCCAATCCCAGGAGTTCAGAAATCATGAGTCGGGACCCCAAACTCCTGGCTTAAAATTCTGATATTTAAATAGAAAGAACAAAAAAAAAAAAACCAACCAACTTCCCATCCTTTTGTCTATTTTCTGAGCTTTTTGGTCACACTTTGAGCCATGTTTTCTGGTTTCTGTACACAGCCAGGAGGGAAAAAAGCTGGTTTTGTTTTGTTTGAAATGAAAGCTGAGATTCTCGCTTGCCTCCAACCACGGCTCTTCCTTTCCACTAACATGACCTACAACATTATGCCCAGCCACTACATGCAATTAGAATGAGGTGTCCCTTCTTTGCTCATTTCAGAGCTTCCTTTATGGGCTGCTGGTTCATGACTGGCTTCGTCTTTCCTCCCTTGGAGTGAAACTCACTTACACCGTGTGGAGGAAGTTGGAGACCCAGATGCCCTCACTGAAACAAGAGTAAATGAGTACTTGCAGGCCCAGCTGATGCAGCACGAACCATTGGAAGAAATTAGCAAGGGAAGCGGTGGAGTCTCCATCTCTTGAAGTCCCCGTGTCCAGTCTGCATGCTTTTCTGGCAGCTGCTTTAGTCAAAATAAGTTATTAGGCTCAGTGTTGGGGTAACAGAGTGAAATTCTGAGGCCTGTGATGTGGGGGAGGTCAGGCTAACTGATCCAATGGTCCCTTCTGGTCTCAGAATCTCTCAAACTAAAGCATGGTTTGAAGGGGGAGTGGGAAGCCAAGAAAAGGCAGTGTTCAAAGAGAGGCCTAAGAACCTGAGAGACCTTATTCTGGCCCAGAACCAACTGGCTTCAGTGGGAAATTTGTCCAGTTAACGTCTGCAGGATTTGGCCCCCCCGAGTCTTGTTATAGCTCATGTTGCATGAAATAAACAAATGCCTTTCTCTGCTGTCATGTCCACTGTGTGCCATTCCCCCCACCCCTCATCACCTGCACGCTTGCCGGCCATCCCTGCCGGGCAGGCAGAGGACTGCAGTTCTGAAATAGGAGCTAGAGGAGACATCAATAAGAAGTAGCTCTTGTTCCTCTATCAAGAGTCAGCGACAGTGAGTGACAGTGTGTACATGGTGTAAGAAATACCTTTGACTAAAAAGGTTTTAATAAAAGAACATCGGATACGGGTAAAGAGTAAAACAAGAAAAGTACTTTTTATTTTTTTAACAGGTTTGCAAAGCTTGGCACAACTCCAGAAAAATATCTGAAAGGAGCACGCCCCTCCTTTATTATTCAACAGTATATATTTTCTATCCCGGCCGAAAGAATCCCTCCCTTCGTTCCCCATTGGCTGGGTACTAAAAGGTTTACACCTTTCCCGACCGCCTACTACATACATGGGTTTTTTTATACAAACATTATTCCATGTTCATGCTAATGAACCAATTTTCTATGCAGGGTGTGCAATAATATTCTAACACCTCATTACGCATGCGTCTTTAAGGTGCCTTTTTGACCTTTTTTCTAACGGGATCGTTTGTTGGCACATAGCCTTAGCAAAAGCGGGTAGACCTTGGTTTCTTTGTCTTGTGGTTTGCCCCTTATCTGTATCCAGGCGCTTGATGTCTGTTCGGCCTTCAAAACTTCTTCTTTATCTATTAACCCCCCTTTCTTTTCTTTCTCACGCATTTCTTAGGCTTGAAGCTGATTAAGTAACTTTTTAAGTTAATATATGCATATAGCAAAAGTATTACTTTTCTATACCTACAACTATTTTATTTCTTTTAACACTTAACTCTTTCAATGGGACTCAGGCCATCTCCCACCAGCTCCGTAGAAAGGTTGCGAAGAGCAACTCACTGGGCCGGAGGCAGTTAGCCCGGAATGTAAGCAATGCTACTCTGGAAAACAGCTGTGCTCGTGATTTCTGCTCTCCGTCTCACCGGAGAGGGGACTGCGGACGCAGCCCTGCACCCCCTCTTAGGCATGGAGATTTTGGTGCAGTCAGCGATACGAGGGTAATGTCTGCCAGGGGAAAGTCACTGATTTGCAGTGTAGGCACATCCTCCCCCACACAGCTCTCAGAGAACATTTGCTTTGGTTACAGGGGTGGGGCAGATTATTCATCTGCCCTAGGCAACTACCTGTCCTGGCCTTAGCTTTCTGCATCTAAAAGAGAGGCTAAAAAAGGATCACCAGTTTGAGAAGAGTAATAGGGAAGGTTTCTACCTGTGGTGGGGTCACACTCACTTCTCATGCACACCCGCATCCAAGCGTGTGTGCCTGCACACTCTCTCTCTCCATTTGTGGTAGGTCTTCAGTGACCCAGCCCTCTGGCCGAGTCACACAGTCTGTATGTGAAATAAAAACCCCTCCTGGGGAAACAGTCTGACAAGGGGTCTATCCAAGTACCCCTCAGCTGGCCTTTCTTTCCCAGTAGGCCTCCTGGGAAAATGGCAATGGCCCTGGTATCGAGCCGTACTCCAGGGCTTCCTCCATGGAGGCAATGTCCACACCCTCCCTGGGCCTTTCAGGCCCCAGCTCTCCTGCTGGGCCACTACAAAAGTTCAGTTCCCCTTCTGGGGTGCATTAAAGTGCAGGCCACTTTCCCAGTGGCTGATGGTGGGGGACCCAGGCCCACCTTCTACTCTGGGTCCCAGCCCAGGGACCCTAAAGATACCAGCCATCTGCCATGTCTCTTTAAATAAGCTGTGTTGCTGCTATAATTCCCTGACCACTTCCCCAGCACATTCTTCATCCTTACCTCAAGGCCTTGTCCTGGTTGAGTCCTGCCAGCCAGGAGTGCCTGCTTGCTTCTGCCAGTGTTGTTCTGTCTAAGGTCCTGTAGCTCCCTCCATCTGCCAGGCACACTACTCCACCTCCAGCAAGCAACTAAACTCTGCTCTACTTGCTGCACTGCAGCTCCTTTTATATGGGCCTGCTGGGCTTTGATTGGCTGCTCCCTGCAGCCCCTCTGATTGGCTGCGTCCCACACCACTGCTCTAGTCTTGGAGGATTCTCTCCACTGCTCTTTTCTGGGGTGGGTTGTGGCAGGGCCGTGAGGCCCCCAGCAAGGGCACCCGGCTCCCAGCCTCCCGCAGAGGCTGCTCCGCAGCAAATCTCGCAATGAAGAGCTGCCCTGTCAGTGTTGCTGCCCCGCCCCATAACTCCCCCTCACACCGGGCAGCCCCGGGCGCCATTGGGGTGGGACGCTGCAGTGGGCATGGCTGTTTTCTCCACTCCGGCCCCCTCCCACTGGTCTCCAGCCCTCCATGTGGGGCTGCCCCCGCTCGCATCAGCAGGAGCAGACCCCAGCTCCTCTGGCCCTTCCTTCATATCAGGGCTGTCGGGCTCGTGGACAAACCTGTCTACGTGTAACCCGTGAGGGCGCAGTGCCCCTTTGGTTTCTCTCAACCACCTCCCCCTGGATGGAAAGGCAACAGTCTAGGGGGCAGAGCATGGGACTGCAGCCCTGGGGTCTCTTCCCTCAGTGCCACTGCTCACAGAAGTTTGGGCAAGACCCTTTCCCCTCCCCATGCCTCAGTTTCTCCTCCCACCTTTTGTCTAGTTAGACTTTGAGCTCTTTAGGGCAGCGACTATCTGTTCCATGTTCTGTGTGTACAGCACCTAGCGCAGTGGGGCCTCTTAGTACCAATCTGATAGACCCTAATCATACCCTCCGCGCTCTTCCATCTCATCCCAATGGCTGAGGGGGGTAGTGGTTATGATTAAATGAGAGATGAAGTGATTCACTGCACTTTAATTTTTCATTTGCTAGAAACTGGTTTATTATTCCATGCTCAGTAGCATCCAGACAAAGCAAGCGCTAAGCCACAGGAGTGGTGGGTTAAGGCAAATTGCACTTGAATAAAAAGTCCTTTGTGGGACTCTGCAAACTACCCAAAGGGCTGCTTCCCAGGCACCTGCCGTGTGATGGTCAAAATATTTTGCCCCTCCCTTATTGAGAGAGGTTCACAGGAATGTATTGTATGGGGGCAAAAGGGGCTGGGTCTAATAACTGTGAGAGCCAGATCCTGGGGCTGGAAAGGCAGAGCCGAGTGTCAGGATTCGGGGACTCTCTGCGGTTCCATTTGTGTGGTGTGTTAAATAGCGACAAAATTTAGGGGGATTCAAGAAGAAATTTCCGCTGCAGATTTAAGTGGGGGGTTGGGAGGAAAAGGCTGATTTTACTTGGGAATTGATCGTTTCACAGGTTTTTAAAACGAGAATTGAGGCGACATTTCCAAAGCTGCCCAGGGAGTTGCAGGGCTGTCGGGCACCGATCTCGGTTGAGGATTGGCCCCAAACCCCGTCTGGCTGCTTTAAAAACCTCAGCCTGGGAGCGTGGAACTGGGCGGATCTGATGTGCCCGTCCAGGGTGGGAGCTAGCGTCCAGGCCTGGCGTCTGCGAAGGAAGCAGGCTAGTGGAGGCAGGTGACTCCCAGCTGCCATTAGAAATCTGAGCCTTGGGGACGGGCAGCGGAGCCCAGGTGAGTTGGGAGCGTAACCCCAAGAATCAGATCCCTGCTCTGCAGGCCCAGGAGGGCAGCAGGTGGGCGAGAAGCACGAGGCTGCCCCCTGCTGCAGGGCGGAGGTGCCGTTCAAGGAAGCAGAAGCCGCGGGTGGGGTTAGCGCTGGGCGCGGAGGCTGCCCCGTGGCTGCAGGGACTCAGGCTTTGAACCTGGACCACGTGCGGATGAGGTTGTAGAGGGCGTTCCCGGGGCAGATGGTCGAGCTCACATCACGGTGCCCCTTCAGGGTATAGCTGTGGCTCAGGAAGCCTTTGGAGACGGCGCATTGGCTCAGACTCTTGGCGGCATTCAGGGCGGCAGTGTTAGGGGCTCTGCCTGCAGAACACAGCGACCCCCTGTTAATACTCGCCCTGGCCCCTCTCTGCTGCAGAGGGGGTGTGACTGGCCTGTATAAATACCCCCCACCCATCCCATGCTCTCCATTAGCTACGTCAGTGTCACTCCCCCCCCACTGTGTTCCGTAAGGCACCCCCCTCCCCAAACTACTGCATTTGCTTAGCCACACTCACCCATCCCTGACCCTGTGCCCAGCCTGGTGCCGCACTGGGGGGAAGCTCGACAGCGGTGGAGCCCAGAGGGATGGCGGCGAGGCCAGCTGTATTTACACCACTGCCCGGGCATAAGGTGACCTGGGGAGAGCAGCTGTGGGCGGGAGCTCTGCAGAAGGGATTCCCAGCTCCCCTCGGTGCCTGGCTGGGGAAAGCCGTGTAGAAGGGACCCACGTACTGGAGAAGCTGCCCAGGAAGCTGAATCCCAGTGACTTATCATTCCAGCCTCTGGCCTGGGCCCCCATCGTGCTCCAGCCTCTGCCCTCGTAGACTCGGCCGTCCTCGCCAATCAGGAAGCTGCAGGCGGAGCGCAGTGTGAGACCCGCACAGGCACGTCGCCCGCACCCTCCCCTCCCCAGCACTCGTGGCAGCTCCCCCAGCTTCACTGCTAACTCTGCCTGGGTTTGAACCTGGGACCGTCAGAGACAGAGTCTCAATCCTGGCCACAGAGCTGAAGCCCCGCTGTGGAAACAGACTGGAATGGGGCGCTCAGCTGCATCGCGCTGTTTGGCAAATGCCCGGCTGGGTTTCCATCCCCCAGTGTCACAATCTCAAAACGTTACACAAAGAGCACAATATCCCGGCCACATTTTCATTCTGGGGCGTCAGCCCGGCCCCGGTGAAATGCATTGATAACGTCGGCCCGGGGCTGTGTCACATACGAGCAGGGCACAGGCCACGCGGCATCTGTCAGCCGAGCCTGTGGCACAACCCAGGGGCTCCCTGCGGCCTCCCCACAAATTCCATAAGTGGCCATTTCCCATCCCCTGCTCTTCAGGGACTCCCACAGCCCCGCCCCATTTGTCCCCCACCCCAATCTCCCCATGCCAGGGCTCTGGGCCTCCCATTTCCCCTTGTCAGGGATCCCATTATACCCAAATGCAAGGGGACTGGTGTCCCCCATTTCTCCCTCCCCCCGGCAGGGACTCTGGGTGCACCCCTCCCCGATCTCCTCTCTTCTGCCCAAAATATTCAATATAAAAGTCAAATCTCTTCTGTGGACAAATAAATCCCTGTCTCCCCCGTTTCTACACCTGAGTGTGGTCTCTGCTGCCCTCCCCCCCGCCTGGAAATCTGGGGAACGCTGCACTGGGGGGGACAGCAGGTCAGCCACGGGCTGTGCCATGATGTCTTGCTCCGACCAATCTAGATATGTTGTGTATCCCAGCTCCAAGGCACTGAGGCAGGGCTTGGAGGTCCCAGCGGAGATCGGGGCCCTGGTGTGCCAGGCGCTGCACAGACAAACAGTAACTGAGATCGGGGCCCTGGTGTGCTAGGCGCTGCACAGACAAACAGTAACCGAGATCGGGGCCCTGGTGTGCTAGGCGCTGCACAGACCAGTAACCGAGATCGGGGCCCTGGTGTGCAGGCTGCACAGACAAACAGTAACTGAGATTGGGGTCAATGAAAGGATTTGCCCCCACAGGTCCCACCGAGGGTTCGGGCGAGGGAATGACAGATGCTTTCTGTCTTGTGCCCCCTGCTGGTAGCTGCTTCAGTCCCACAGCTGTCCCCTCCAGTGACTCGCCCTCTAGCTGGGGGCACAGGCTGTGTCCACCCCCCTCCCAGGTAGGTGAAGAGTCCCAAAAAATGCTAATTCTACTGCCCGGCAAAGCCTCAGTGTCGGGACACTCTGGGATGTGGGGGCGTCTCCTTAGTCCTCAGTTTCTGCTGTCAGAGACAAGCTGTGTCCCTCCTGACCCAGCTGGGGAGCTCAGGCCGACACTATCCCGGGCCCAACTGCGGGCAGCTGAGTCCTTGCGACAGACTGGTATTTTCTGTACTATTTTGCATGAATACTGTGTTCCCCTTTCCCCCATGGGCTGCACAGGTCAGTAGGTGGTGGGGAAAAGGTGTTTGCTCTCTGCAGAGACCCAGAGATCCAGGAGTGACTGAGGCCAGCTCCCTGCAGGCTAGGGTGTCAGTCGGGATTGGGGAGCCAGGAGGGACGGTCCAGCTGGGGGGAAGGGTCTGTTCTGGGATTGGGCCAGCTATCGCGACATCACAGATGCTCGGTATGGAGGCCTGAAGCTCTTTGCCCACTTTGACGGCCCGTTACCGCCCTGCCCCTAGCACCATTTGTTGTCAGTGTTGGTCAGCGTTGGCTGCGTGCGTGTGCGCCCCGTGTAGGTGCTGTCCCAGCTCTGTGCAGGTCACCGAGATGGCCCACATGATTGAACGAATAGACAGGACCATGGATCTGCTGAGCAAGGAAGGCACCTGGCCAGGTTTATTGCAGTGAAGCACAATGAGAAGCAACCTACAGCTTATACGCACACTTCAAACCCGAGTGCTCCTTTACACTGGACAGACTCAATTAACGGCGGATGCTCCATTATCCCCTAGGCTGGACAACGCCAGTCCCTCTGACACCCTTTTCCAGACACTGTTACAGACAAGTTTCGTTCTGCCCCTTTGACGCAGGTAGTTGCCACCCTCTTGACGCAGTCTGATACCACCCCTTAGCTTGCACTGGATGGTTCGGGCAAAACATCTCGATTTGTCACATTAAAAGACATTTCGATCCATTAAAGTGTCATTTCAGGGGGTCAGGTGGCCCTTGTTATCTCTTGGTCCTGGTACCTTCTCTCTCTGACAGATATTTTTAGACTTTAGTAATGTTTGGAAATATCTGTTTTTGCCTATTTTAGCTAGTAGCTATTTTTTTGAAAATAGCTTTCTTTTTGCCAGGTTCTGTGTGGTTGTAAGTTCACAGCCTGGCTCCGGCTAACTTGGCTTTATAACAGACTTGTCCCTTTGTTTAGCTTCGGCCTGACGCCTTGGCCTGTTACGCTGGGCCTCAGGCCTCCTGCTCTCACTTTCCGCTACACCATTAAACCCCAGGTACAATGATTGACTTGAGTGTGTTTCTTTGCTGTTTCGGTGCCAGGCAGCCCCTGCTTATGGATTTCACGCCAACAGCGTAAGTCCGACTCTTCCCTTCCCTTCTCCTGCAGGTGTCTCCGCCGGGTCCCTGGTGTTCACCATTTGTGAAACTAACACAGACGCAGCTGGACCGACAAACACCCTGTCAGCTCCACTTCTGCCATTTGCTTCTCTCCCACCTACTCCTCGGGGCAAGGGCTGGACGCTGGAAACGCTGCTCGGCGGCTGGGAGCGGCTGCGGGGAAGCTGGGACCAATGGGGCCCGGGCAGGGCAGGGCAGAGGCGGCCGGGCGGAGAAGCCCGGGCTCGGCTCCTCCTATTACAGCGGCGGAGCGATGGGTGCCGGCGGTGCCTGGGACCTGCTGCTGGCCCCGGGGGGGCTGCCTCTGCTGGGCGCCCTGGCCGCGCTCGGCCTCCTGCTGTGGGTCGCCTGGACGCTGGGCCGGGCGGTGGGGACCCACCTGCTGGCGGCACACGGGTGGGGCGCGGAGCTCGCCACCTACGGACCCTGGGCGGGTGAGCTGAGCGAGTGGGGAGGGGTCTGACCGTGCCACCCCCCCCACACACACAACGCAGTGACCGGGGGGCAGAGGGCGGGGCTGACGGGCCCCCAGCGCAGGGCTGCTAGAGGTGGGCGTGGGAAAATTCCCTCCCTGATGCTGTTCTCCTGCCCCTGGGGTTCAGGGGTGCTGGGGCGGGTCCCCCCGCCCGCAGGGCTTCAGGGGGATGCAGTCGGCTGCCCCATCAGCTCTTGTCGAGCCCCAGGACTGATGCCAGCTGTGCTGCGGCCGGGCACACACAGCAGCTGGAAGCCCCAGCGGGATGGAGGCATGGCCGAGCTCACTGCGCTCCCTGCCCCAGCACGCTCAGCTGGGGTCCCCCAGGGTGCTGGGGTTGAAGGGCCTGGGGGATGCTGGGCCTGTGGTGAGGACTGAGGTCAAGGGAGGAGGAAGTGTCCAAAGGTCGTTCGTGCTGAGAGCAGAAACTAGACTCCTGTAGTTAACCAGCCCTTTGTCCTTCCGGGGGCTATAAAATGAGTTGCAGCCAGACCCTTTATTAGACCTTGAGGCACAAGACTGGGAGGCAAGGTCCCAGGTTTTCTCCCCAGCTGTGTCGGCAAACCCTCCTGGTGCAGATGCAGCCTGTAACAAAACAAAACCAAAATAAAAAAGAGCCTGTTTTTTTGTTTCCCCTGCAAATTGAGCAAGAGCAGAAAAGCATTTTTATGCTGCTGTAATTGCGTCTACACCTAAAGCTTTTGCTGGCATAAGGAGGTCACTCTAAAATCCCTAGCCAGAAGTCCCTAGTGTAGTCCTGGCCTCCGTGTAGCCCAAGAGCATTACATTGGGTGTTTTTCTCAGAGTCCCAGCTCCTGGAATCTTGTGATCACAAGAGAATATCGACTCTTCTCAAATTAAAAAGTAGTGTCTAGCTCCTGTGGTTACTGAGAAAAGTTTGGGAAAATGGCCAAAAGCCCAGAAACCAAAAGCGAGAGAGAACCCCAAATTCATCGTGGCTTACAAATCACAAACTTTTTTTTTAAGGGTGATTTTGGGGGGCCTTACCTCTGATTTCTGAAGGCTTTGGGCTGATACTGCAGACTTGCTGTAGAACTTGGTCCTGCCTATACCCTCCACAAACAGGGACCCCTGCTCCAGGAGGGTTAGTGTTACCATCAGTTCTTGCCACCACCTGCTTCACCCATGTCATCTCCTTTCTGCCTTGAGTTCCCAGTGCAGGGCCATTGCTCCTGCTTCTGGGGAGGAGCACCCCCTTGGGTTCTTACCGAAAGGAATTTTGCTCCCATGTGTTTCTCAGACACTGGAGTTAAATGAACTTAAACAGGAAAGAAAACATTGTAAGCAGCCTGAATGGAGACCCCTTCCCTTCTTAGCTAGTGAGGTGTCAGAAGTAGGTGGTTGTTGTCGTCGGCTGGGTGGTAGCACCAGATTGGGGACAGGAGCCCTGTGGTGCAGGGCGCTGTACACGGAGCTGGTCCTCAAGAGCTTCCAGTTGAGAGTTCTGTTGTCCACAGCAGTGATGTTGACTAGACCTGGATTGCCTGTGTCATGACAAGCAGGAGAACGTCTGCCTGTGTGAAAGCCCATGTTTCTGGCTGTCTCCATGTGTCAGGAAGGGGCAGTGCCCCGCTGCACCCTGCTGCTGGCCAGGTTCCCTGGCAGGCTCTTTGTCCCATTGGTCCCATGAGGCACGTTCCTGTCTTTCATTCACTTTGTTCCCCCAGGCCCAGCCTGGGAAGGGAGCGGGACTGGCAGCCCATTTGCCAAGCACCTTTCCTCGGGGCAGGAACTAGGACTGAGGTCCCAGCACCCCAGGCTGCCATAGGTGCTGCTCAGCCGGGCACAGGGGCTCCCCCCCCCCATCTTCTGTCCCCAGCATGCTGGGCTCTGGACACAGCACCTGAGGTGTGGAGCCGCGTTCTGCAGGGCCTGGCACCTTGGGTCATGAGAAACACTGCGCGAAGTGAGTGAGTGGGGTGGAGAGCAGAGACCAGTAGAACCAGGGGGAGAGCCCCCCCAGCAGAGCACCATCGGCTCCCTGCCAAGGGGGAGAGGGACAGCGCCACTGGCTTCCCCTCTGTGGGGTCGGGGCAGGGAAGGCTGGTACTGGGGGGACCCACACACACAGTGCTCTGCTGGGGTGGACAGGGCCCATGGAGGCAGCCTAGCCTGCCAGAAAGCAGGGAGCTGTGGGCCAGGAAGGGGGGAGGCCCCAGGCCTGACTCTGCCTCCCCAGGTAGGTGTGGGACTGTGGTGCAGGGATTGTAGGGCTGTAGGGGGCTCCCGTGGGGCTGAGCCTAGAGCTCCAGATGGCCTAGTTGGGCCCTGCCTGGATGGTCCCCTGGGCTGTGCTTGGCTCTCACTCAGTAGAGCTTGGGCCCATTTCCCCCACGCCAGGCTCTGCTCCTCCCCTCTGACCTTAGGGCTGCACTGGTCAGATGGAGGGAGGGGGGGCAAATCAAGGGTGGTAACTCTGCCAAGCATCGCTGGTTTGTGGCACCAACGTGAAAAGTCCCAGCAGATAGACCAGCTCTTCATTAGAGCAGAGAGGCAGCTCTACTGGGGTGAAGGTTGAAAGACGCTGTTTGAAAGCTGCTCCATCAAGCCAAGAGGGGGGCTCCTGCTCTCCCCTTCCCTCCACTGCTCCTGGGTCGGGGGAAGGAACCCGGGCTGCCTCCAGATTGTACAGAGGATGCAAAATTCAGCTTTACACAGAGACCGTGTTGCCATTTGCACTACAGAGCAATTGTTGCTCCAGAACGTTTGTCCCTTTCCTTGCACGTGTGCTGTGTTGAGCAGGACGCTAGCTAATGCTGACATGGAGCCTTGTCGGGCACCTGAATGATCACCCCATTGAGATGACTCAGGCAGCGTCTCCTTCTCAGTGCTACTGCATCAGGCTTTCTGCAGGCTCAGGCTGATATCGCTGCACTGCTCATGCTTGGGCTGCATTGTCCAGGCGTTCTTTGCAACCAAAAGGGCGAGTGGCTTACACCGTACTCCTTTTTTAATGCAGCTGTGATTCTGGAGAACAAGTTGGCAGAATAAAAGGGAGAAGAAGGTGGCCCAGTTTGAACAGGTGGTGGGAGGTCCAGGAGGAGACGCCTCACAGGAGGCAGGAGGAGAGGTGGGGGTAGCGAGGTCCGTATAGGAATCCTTGGTGTAGAGAAGGTCCCTGGAAATGTGGGAGGGGACGAGGTCGTCTCAGGATATGAAGCAGGGGGACAAGAGGAGAGGGCCAAAGAGCAGAGCCTTGAGGGTGACGGACAGAGTGGGGGGAGGATCTGCCAAAGGAGCAGGGGGAGAGGGGCGAACAGGAGCCGATGAGACGATTGAGCTGAAGGAGCCGTATGAGGCCCATGGACGTGTCCACTGGGGTGTCACCAATGATTTCAGCAAGAGATGCCCCAGGGATTGGAAATCCCTCCAGGTTCCCAGGATTTGGGGGTGATGATGAAGTACCCCAGGTGCTGTCTCCCCAGAACCGTATAGAGAGGGACTCTCCCTCCCTGTTCTGGGATTCAGAGGCCTAGCACTGATCCGGACCCTAGGTAGAGGTGTCTCCTTCTCTGCTCCATGGAGCGAGTGCAAGACATGCAAATTCCCCAGGGGAGGGGATCTCAGGTGCTGGCCCTGGGAGGCATTTACAGCCTGTACCTCTCTCCTCTTGCAGTGGTGACCGGAGCTACATCTGGGATTGGGAGAGCCTACGCCCACGAGGTAATAACCAGTGCAAGCTTGGATCAGCTTTGGCACAAGGATGCAGCTGACCCAGTAGCTCTGGGGCAAACTGAGCAGATTTGGGGCTTCCCAGGTTCTCCTGGACTCCTCTGAGTTCCCACCTCAATTGTTTTCCAGCTCGCCAAGAGAGGCCTCAACGTGGTGCTGATCAGCCGCTCCCTGCAGAAACTGAAGCAGGTGGCAGCTGAGATAGGTGAGTAAGACAGGCTGGGTGGGTGAGGGGGTGTCTACGGACACCTGTGCGGATGCCAGGGGATTGGGCCCGTAGCTAGTTCGAGTGGGAATCCTGCGTGGCGTCTGCTTGTGGCTGCGTTGTTACCAAAGCACAGTATTAGAGCCCAGGGTGCGTGAAGAGGTAGGAGGTGGGGTCTGGCTTGTGCAGTTACGTTAACCCAGACCCTGCTGCCTTCTCCCCTACCACTCCCAGGGGCTTTGTCACCACTAGACCAGGCCGCTCACCCCCATTCCCAGCTCAACTGCTGTAAGCCCCAGGCTCCCTCCCTTTCCCTCTCGCAGGGACCTCTTGCCCAGCTAGACCCAGCTCCCTTCCTCCCTGCCCAGTGAGCCCCCTCCTCAGCCCTGCCTTCTGCTCTGTTTTCTCCCCATGGTTCTAATCTTGCTCTGCTTCCTTTTTCCAGAAGAGCAGCACGGCCGAAGCACCAGGGTTATTGAAATTGACTTCACCCAGGGGCCGGAGATCTATGAATCGATCCAAACGGCCCTGCAGAGCCTGGAGATTGGCATTCTGGGTAATCGGCTCTTGGGTTTTGTTCTGTTTGTCTTTGCAGCTGCCCTGGCCTGAAACGTACCTTGGCCAGAAGCAGTGGCTTGTGTCGGGAGGGTCCCAAGGGGGCAATGTGCTCTCTGTTCCAGCGTCTGTGCAGTTCCTGGTGGATTGCAAGCAAGTCGGGCTCAGAAATAACCTGGCCAAACACTTGATCTCCGTTGAGCTAATGGGTCTGCTGTAAATCTAACAGATGAGCAAATTCCTTGTAGCGACTTCTGGTACTGGAGGCTGCCTTGGACACATGCCCACCTAACAGTGTGTCCCATCTACACGCCAAGCAAGCACCCCTAACTAATCTAGAGCCAGGTGCTGGCTCCAGTAGACTGTCTCCTTCATCCACTCCTTGCATTTCCTTCAGTCTCCAGCATCTTCTGTCTCCCACCCCACATGCACTAACTTCCAAATGGACCCCACTGGTGACCGCTTCTCATCGCGGCCTTTACTTTCTGAGGGAATGTCTGTGCTTTGAGCCGGAGGTGTAATTCTCAGCTCAGGGAGACATACCCATGCTAGCCCTGATTGAGCTAGTGCGCTAAAAATAGTACGTAGCTGTGGTGGCGTGAGTGGCGGGAGGGGCTAGCTGCCCCAACACCTGTGGTTTCATACAAATACATAGTCAAGGCAGCTAGCTTCAACCATTGTGGTTGCATTCTATATTTAGCATGGTAGCTCGATCAGAGCTAGTGCCGGTATGGCTCCCCAGTTCGAAGTGCAGATGGACACTGAGTAGCAAAGGGCCCAAACTCCAGTCCCAAACATCCATCCCGTTTTTGGGAATAGCTGGATCCAGATCTGAACCTCCCTGCTTGGATCTGAATCTGGTTCTTTGGGTCTTAGTGGCAGACTTGTATTGTTTCTCAATTGCCGGGTGTTTCTACTACATGACGCTCATAATCCAGAGGAGCTGGGCCTGATGCATTGTTCTTTTAACAGTGAACAACGTCGGCATGGTCTGCGCAACAGGGCTAGTGAATTTCCTGGATGTCCCCAACATTGATAAGGTTTGTCTTGCTCAAAAATTATTACTAGGCTGATTTCCTGTCTCGCTGATGACCTGGTCTCGGTGTGTCCGTACAGTGGCTGGGCCCTGAGTGCCATCCGCCACAATAAGAACAAGTCTTTCTAGTGGCAGAAATCGGAGTGCTAGCCCTTCACTGAGGCGTGGCAATCCCTGCGCTGTGGTGACAATGGATACTCCATGTTTTCCTTTAACTCCCTCTCCCTTCAGGCTATATCGGATATTGTGAATTGCAACATGCTCTCGGTGGCAAAGGTCAGTGAAATGGAGAGGGCATCGCTGGGCTGCTTGGGGGGCTGGCTCGTTTCTTTCCTGTGGGGTGTGGCATGAGGACCCGATAAGCACCTGGGGAACCACAGGGAGGAGAGCGGTTCCAAGTGTGGGGGGCGAAGGGCTGGTGGGCGAAGGGAAAGAGGAACGGGAGGGTGGCCCCTGTCGTGGGCAGTGTGAGCACTGATGGGAGGAGGGCTGGGGACAGAAGGACAGTCCCTGTTACTGAGGAAGCGAGGGCGCTGGGGGGATGATTTGGGAGCATGAGGTTGGTCCTTTTCCGGGGAGCGTGGCTGTTGGGGGGGGGGCAAAGGGATGAGGACAGACCCTGTCATTGGGGAATGTGGCTGGAGGGGTGAGGACTGTCCCTGTCATTGGGGGGGCATGTGCGGCTGGGGGAGGACAGACCCTGCTCTCGGGGGGCAAGGCTGCTACGGGAGGGGAGGGGACGGTGATGACCTGTCACAAACAACACATCCCGTGGCATGTCCTGTCTCAGCTCTCACAAATGCCTCTCATTGCAGATGACCAGGATTGTCCTGCCCCAGATGCTCACCAGGTACAAGCGGCAGGAAAGGGCTGTGCCTCAGCGGCTGTGTCTCTGGGGGGCGTCCGTCTTTGGCTGCAGCTGCCTTGCACTGAGCAGGAGGCTGGCTGGGCAATGAGATCTCCCTCTCCCCTCCTCCAAGTGATGGGTCCTCCTTTCTCCGCTCTTCCCCACTCCCCTCTACACCCCACGGTCACCCAGCGTGGGTGCTAGGCTGGGCCTGGGCAATGGACTCACCCCTCTCCTTTTCCCTGGGTGCTGGCTTTGGCCCCCCTCACCCTGCGTTCTCTCTGTTAATGACAGGAAGAAGGGGGTCATCATTAACTTGTCCTCTGGAGTGGGCCGTCACCCGCACCCACTGACCACGATGTACTCTGCTACCAAGGTAAGGGAAGCTCCGGCCCGTGCCCCGTCCCTGGCCCCCTTTCCTCTCCCATCCGCCATACGCCGAGATGGCCAGAGCAGCAGCAAGCCCTCGGTGGGGAATTGCTTATCCCTTCAGTGGCTCTTTCCCAGGTACTGCTCCTTCAGTCAGACAGGCTGACCCTCTCAGAACGGCCAGACTGGCTCAGATCACTGACCCAGCGAGCCCCGGTTCTTGTCCTCTGCTACTGGCCAATGGCGGGTGCGTCAGAGGGAATGAACGGAACAGGGCAGTTATCGAGTGATCCAGCCCCCGTCACCCACTCCCAGCTCTCCTGTTACAGCTTCGTGCTTGCCCTATGGGGCAGGGAAGGCCGGGGCACCCAACGTTGGCCCGCACCTGCCCCCCATGAGAGGCAGAGCAGCGGGCCTAGGCACCTGTCCTTCCAGGCTGTGCTCTTGAGGTTTCCTAGCTCCCTTGTCAACGTTCACTGTGACATGTCCCAATCCGCTCCCTGCCTCCTCTTCCTCCCGGCAAGCCCCCCTGCCTCCTCCCCTGCGACCTCATGTCCCTTTTCTCTCCATTTCAGGCCTTTGTAGATTTCTTCTCGAGGGGCTTGGAGGCCGAGTACCGCTCCCAGGGCATCCTAGTGCAGGTACAGGGCGAGGAGACGCTCTGCCCCATGGACGCCAGGGCAAGGAGTGCTCTGGGGTGTGGGGCCAGCGGTTGGGGCAGGCGCAGGGGGATGCAGCTCTGTGCTTGTTGTGCTCCCCTGCTCCATCCGCAGGCAGCACTTTCCACTGCCCCTCCTGGGGCCCGGGCTTAGGCCAGTTTTTCAGAAGTGCTTAGCCTCCAGCCGCTCCCTGGTGGGGGAAGGGAAGGGTTTCTCCTTTGCTCTTTAGGCTGGGAGGGGAAGGGGGATTCTCCACCTGGGAATTGCTGGCTGTGGGGCAGCCAGGATAGACAGACAAAAGTTTATGGCCTGTTCTTTGCCCCTCCTCAGGCCAGAGGGAATGTGCTGTGCTGGGTGAGAAGCCCACTCTGTTCCTGAGCCCTTTTCTCCCTCTTTGGCCCATGAGTTACGTGCTCACCCCCGGGGAAAATAGTCATCCTGCATGGCTCTAAGGTGACCCCTGCAATCAAGCGCGACCAAGATGGGCTGTGACCAGCCTCTTCCCTCCTATGTGGTTTCAGTACTGCAACTGGGGTGGGAAACTCATGACTTCGTAGAGAAGGCAACTGGGCCTTCACGGGCAGCCTTGTGAAGGATCAGCTGCTGCGTCTGGCTGGCAGGCAGCTCAGCCCAGCTTAGAGATTGTGTGAGAATGCAAAAACCAGGCAATAACTCTCCGCTCTGTCTGCCCTCTCTAGAGCGTCCTGCCTCTCTTCGTTTCCACTAACATGACCCACAACATTACACCCAGCCTCTACGTGAAGACAGCAGAAGACTTCGCTCATGAGGCCTTGAACACTGTGGGCATTAGCAGCAGGACATCTGGCTGTCTCTCCCACTCTGTGCAGGTCAGTTTAGGAGGTGGGGCACAGGGCGGCGGCTCTGGCTGTCTAGGCAGCTCAGGGAGTTAATCTTCTGACAGCTGCCACTAAATGTTAAACATGAATGAATAAGTTAAGTAAAATTCAGCTGTCAAAGCTGGATGGGTTAGTAAGAACGAGGATTCCTCTTCCACAATCTATACTGAAGAACTACAATCCACCTCTCCCAGGAACAAGACCCCCTGTGGATAAGTCCCACAGAGATGCAGCCTTAGCCATTTTACCAGGCAGGGCAGAAAACGGTGGTTCATACACCCCTACCCCTACTCACCCCTAGTGACTGAGCAAATAGCGGGGGGGAAAAAGCTGCACAAAGATCCTTAGCAGCCCTGAAAGTTGGTGTCCAGGGTAACCGCCTGCTTGCTGACCCCCAGAACTGATCCTGGTCCCAGCTCCCTGAACCCTTAGTATTGCCAATCCCAGGAGTTCAGAAATCATGAGTCAGGACCCCAAACCCCTGGCTTAAAATTCTGATACTTAAATAGAGGGGAAAAAAAAAAACCCAACCAACCTCACCTCCCCCTTTTGTCTTTTATTTTCTGAGCTTTTTAGTCACACTTTGAGCCATGTTTTCTGGTTTCTGTACACAGCCAGGAGGGATAAAAGCTGGTTTTGTTTTGTTTGAAATGAAAGCTGAGATTCTCGCTTGCCTCCAGCCACGGCTCTTCCTTTCCACTAACATGACCTGCAACATTACACCCAGCCACTATGTGCAATTAGAATGAGGTGTCCCTTCTTTGCTCATTCCAGAGCTTCTTTTATGGGCTGCTGTTTCCTGACTGGCTTCGTCTTTCCTCCCTTGGAGTGAAACTCACTTACACCATGTGGAGGAAGTTGGAGATCCAGATGCCCTCACTGAAACAAGAGTAAACGAGTACTTGCAGGCCCAGCTGATGCAGCACGAACCATTGGAAGAAATTAGCAAGGGAAGCGGTGGAGTCTCCATCTCTTGAAGTCCCCGAGTCCACTCTGGATGCTTTTCTGGCAGCTGCTTTAGTCAAAATAAGTTATTAGGCTCAGTGTTGGGGTAACAGAGTGAAATTCTGAGGCCTGTGATGTGGCAGAGGTCAGGCTAACAGATCCAATGGTCCCTTCTGGTCTCAGAATCTCTCAAACTAAAGCATGGTTTGAAGGGGGAGCGGGAAGCCAAGAAAAGACAATGTTCAAAGAGAGGCCTAAGAACCTGAGCGCATCCTGTAGCTCCCTCCATCTGCCAGGCACACCAAGCACACTGCTCCACCTCCAGCAAGAAACTAAACTCTGCTCTGGTCTCTGCACTGCAGCTCCTTTTATATGGGCCTGCTGGGCTTTGATTGGCTGCTCCCTGCAGCCCCTCTGTTTGGCTGCGTCCCACACCACTGCTCTAGTCTTGGAGGATTCTCTCCACTGCTCTTTTCTGGGGCGAGCTGTGGCAGGGCCGTGAGGCCCCCAGCATGGAACACGGCTCCCAGCCTCCCACAGAGGCTGCTCCGCAGCAAATCTCTTAATGAAGAGCTGCCCTGTCAGTGCTGCTGCCCCTTCCCATAACTCCCCCTCACACGGGGCAGCCCCAGGCGCCATTGGGGTGGGACGCTGCAGTGGGCATGGCTGTTTCCTCCACTCCGGCCCCCTCCCACTGGTCTCCAGCCCTCCATGTGGGGCTGCCCCAGCTCGCATCAGCAGGAGCAGACCCCAGCTCCTCTGGCCCTTCCTTCATACCAGGGCTGTCGGGCTCGTGGACAAACCTGTCTATGTGTAACCCGTGAGGGCGCAGTGTCCCTTTGGTTTCTCTGCACTACCTCCCGCTGGGTGGAGAGGCGACAATCTAGGGGGCAGAGCATGGGACTGCAGCCCTGGGGTCTCTTCCCTCAGTGCCACTGCTCATAGAAGCTTGGGCAAGACCCTTTCCCCTCCCCATGCCTCAGTTTCCCCTCCCACCTTTTGTCTAGTTAGACTTTGAGCCTTTAGGGCAGCGACTATCTGTTCCATGTTCTGTGTGTACAGCACCTAGTGCAGTGGGGCCTCTTAGTACCAATCTGATAGACCCTAATCATACCCTCCGCGCTCTCCTGTCTCATCCCAACAGCTGAGTGGGGTAGTGGTTATTATTAAATGAGAGATGAAGTGACTCGTTGCACTTTTATTTTTCATTTGCTAGAAGCTGGTTTATTATTCCATGCTCAGTAGCATCCAGACAAAGCAAGCGCTAAGCCACAGGAGTGGTGGGTTAAAGGCAAATTGCACTTGAATAAAAAAGTCCTTTGTGGGACTCTGCAAACTACCCAAAGGGCTGCTTCCCAGGCACCTGCCGTGTGATGGTCAAAATATTTTGCCCCTCCCTTAGTGAGAGAGGTTCACAGGAATGTGTTGTATGGGGGCAAAAGGGGCTGGGTCTAATAACTGTGAGAGCCAGATCCTGGGGCTGGAAAGGCAGAGCCGAGTGCCAGGATGCGGGGACTCTCTGCGGGTCCACTTGTGTGGTGTGTTAAATAGCGACACATTTTGGGGGGATTCAAGAAGAAATTTCCGTTGCAGATTTAAGTGGGGGGTTGGGAGGAAAAGGCTGATTTTACTTGGGAATTGATCGTTTCACAGGTTTTTAAAACGAGAATTGAGGCGACATTTCCAAAGCTGCCCCGGGATTTGCAGGGCCGTCGGGCACCGATCTCGGTTGAGGATTGGCCCCAAACCCCGTCTGGCTGCTTTAAAAACCTCAGCCTGGGAGTGTGGGGAACTGGGCGGATCTGATGTGCCCGTCCAGGGTGGGAGCTAGTGTCCAGGCCTGGCGTCTGCGAAGGAAGCAGGCTGGTGGAGGCAGGTGACTCCCAGCTGCCATTAGAAATCTGTGCCTTGGGGATGGGCAGCGGAGCCCAGGTGAGTCGGGAGCGTAACCCCAAGGATCAGATCCCTGCTCTGCAGGTCCCAGGAGGGCAGCAGGTGGGCGAGAAGCAAGAGGCTGCCCCCTGCTGCAGGGGGAGGTGCCGTTCAAGGAAGCAGAAGCCGCGGGTGGGGTTAGCGCTGGGCGCGGGGGCTGCCCCGTGGCTGCAGGGACTCAGGCTTTGAACCTGGGCCACGTGTGGATGAGGCTGTAGAGGGCGTTCCCGGGGCAGCTGGTCGGGTTCACGTTGCGGTGCCCCTTCAGGGTATAGCTGCGGCTCAGGAAGCCCTTGGAGACGGCGCATTGGATCAGACTCTTGGCGGCGTTCAGGGCGGCAGCGTTGGGGACATGACAGGGCAGGGTCACAACCTGTGCGTCAGGAGTAAAGACCTGACAGTGCGTTGACACTCTGGCTGGGATGGTCCAGGTGCGCAGAACCACAGCGGCCTTGCAATCGACACCTTCAAGGGAGGGGAAAAGTTCAAAGCCGAGATACAAGAATAAATAAAACAAAACATTAACTCGGGAAAACACCATAAAGAGTAAAATACGAGCTAAACAATAGTAGGAATAATAAAGGAGCGCTTGGATTGTTTGCATGCAGGTTCTGTGAGGGCACAGGACACAATGTAAGCCTGGCCCATGGACTCACACGTGCACATTGCATGTATCTGAGGTTGAAAAGAAAGTGGAGGAGAAAGAGTTAAATGGGAGCCAGTTCAGTACTTGGCATGTGAAACTTTTATTCATAAGCCGAAGGAAATGAAAAAGTTAAGACAGAGAAGCAGCAAAATGGGGAACTCAAACTGCAGCGGGAGAGCGCAGGCTGTGTCAGCGTATCCCTGCTGCATCGTTTACAAAAGGAAAGTTGAAAGCGGGCGAGACGGAATGAGCCAAAGAGAAGGTGCAGACGTGACATTGTCAGAAATGGGAGGGAGCGGAGGGAAGTGGCTATTGGAAAGCACAGGAGCAGCTGGGTGTGGTGAAGCTGGGTGCAGCAGTAAACCATGGTGTGCGCAAGGACCAGGAGGATTTGGTGGAGCAGGTCTGAGCTTTATGGGGACAAGCCTCAGGTTTAAGTAAGGCAGCTGTGAAGTGCAGGAAGTGAAGAAAATTCAATCAGTTCTGGACGGAATAAAGGCAAAGATTTGATCAAAGATTTAGGGGCTGTGAGAGCTTGGCCCCAGAGGCTCTCAAAATGCAAAATAAAAATGTGAAATTCTGACAGGCCATGGCAGAAACGCCAGGCAGGGGGATAAGCTGTAGGAGTGTAACGGTGCCAGTCTAGTTAGAACATTACAGCCCTGGTGGGGGTACAATTATACTATCGCAACCGGGCGAGAACTATTCCCATATGAGGACATATGGGTAAAATCCTGGTACCAAGCACCATTATAACCACACATGCACTGATGTTCTACTGGTACAACAATAGCAGGAAAAAACCCACCCCACCAACTCACAGAATTACACCAGGAGAAAAATCTTTGGATGGAGTAACTGGAAACTGGGGCAGGGACTGTCTCTTGCTCTGTGTGTGCAGCACAAGTTCCACAGGGCTCTAGTCTCGGTCACTTGGCCTCTGTACAGCTCCTGGCACAACAGGGCCCTGATCCCAGTCACACTGTGGCTGTGCAGCGCCTGGCGCGATGGGGTCCTTTGATGCTTGTGCAAATCCCCCCCACCAGGAGAAGGAGGGGTTAAGGAGCTACCCTGTCCCGCTGCCACTCCGCCCTGCCACACCTGCAGGGCACTGCCAGGCCAGAGGAGGAGTTTGGAGGGAGCAGGGAGCAGCTCCCTTTAAAGGTGCCAGCGGAGGTGAGCAGAGCTGGGATCTGCAGCGCTGCAGAAGGAGCCCGGCAGGACGCCCAGCGGACGCTCTACCTGCGCTACGGAGGGAAAAGGAGTCTGGACATTTGCGAGGTGGCAGACGTCTCCTTGGGTTGGGTTTGTTCACGTCTTGCTGGGGGAGGCCGGCGGGCGGTGCCCGGGTGGGGGGCGGACACACAGCTCTCCGGGGGCAGGACTGTCACGGGGGCTGGGAGGCCCCCTTACGGTGCCAGCTGCCCTTAGGGTCTCACTCTTCCACTAGGGGAAGCCACCTGGTTTCACTGCCTCCTGGAGCGCATCTCAGAGCCTTCAGCCCCCCTGGGGGAGCCATGTACCCCCAAAGGGAGCAGTGCAGCCCCTCCTCCAGCGTGTGCAGGGACTCTCAGCCGTTGGGCTATTATTGGATGCGGGTGTGCATGAGAGGTGAGTGTGACCCCATCATAGGTAGAAACCTTCCCTATTACTCCTCTCAAACTGGTGATACTTTTTTAGCCTCTCTTTTAGATGCAGAAAGCGAAGGCCAGGACAAGTAGCTGCCTAGGGCAGATGAATAATCTGCCTCACCCCTGTAACCAAAGCAAATGTTCTCCCCCACACAGCTCTCGGAGGATATGCCTACACTGCAAATGAGTGACTTTCCCCCTGGCAGACATCACCCTCGTATCGATGACGATGACCAAAATCTCCATGCCCTATGAGGGGGTGCAGGGCTGCGTCCGCAGTCCCCTCTCCGGTGAGACGAAGAGCAGAAATCATGAGCATTCTTGTTTTCCAGAGTAGCATTGCTTATATTCCAGGCCAGGAAACTGCATCCGACCCAGTGAGTTGCTCCTCGCAACCTTTCTAAGGAGCTGGTGGGAGATGGCGTGAGTCCCATGTACTCACTGTCACGCACTGTAGCTGACTCTTGATAGAGGAACAAGAGATACTTCTTATTGATGTCTCCTCTAGCTCCTATTTCAGAACTGCAGTCCTCTGCCTGCCCGGCAGGGATGGCCGGCAAGCGTGCAGGTGATGAGGGGGTGGGGGGAATGGTACAAAGTGGCCATGACAGCAGAGAAAGGCATTTGTTTATTTCATGCAACATGAGCTATAACAAGACTCAGGGCCAAATCCTGCAGACGTTATCTGGACAAATTTTCCACTGAAGCCAGTTGGTTCTGGGCCAGAATAAGGTCTGTATGATCGGCCTCTCAGATTATCTTAGGCCTGTTTTGAACACTCTGCCTCTTCTTGGCTTCCCGCTCCCCCTTCAAACCATGCTTTAGTTTGAGAGATTCTGAGACCAGAAGGGATCATTGGATCAGTTAGCCTGACCTCCCCCACATCACAGGCCTTAGAATTTCACTCTGTTACCCCAACATTACTAATAATTTGTGTTTTGTCTAAAGCAGCTGCCAGAAAAGCATCCAGAGTGGACTCGGGGACTTCAAGAGATGGAGACTCCACTGCTTCCCTTGCTAATTTCTTCCAATAGTTTGTGCTGCATCATCTGGGCCTGCAAGTACTCGTCTACTCTTGTTTCAGTGAGGGCATCTGGGTCTCCAACTTCCTCCCAACAGTGTAAATGAGTTTCGGTCCAAGGCAGGAAAGACGAAGCCAGTCAGGAAATAGCAGCCCATAAAAGAAGCTCTGGAATGAGCGAAGAGACATGTCATTCAAATTGCAGGTAGCAGCTGGGCGTAATGTTGTAGGTCATGTTCGTGGCAAGGAAGAGCCGTGGTTGGAGGCAAGTGAGAATCTCCGCTTTCATTTCAAACAAAACAAACCAGATTTTATCCCTCCTGACTGTGTACAGAAACCAGAAAACATGGCTCAAAGTGTAACTAAAAAGCTCAGAAAATAGAAGACAAAAGGGGGAACGGGAGGTAGGTTGGGGTTTTTTTTGTTTTTCTTTTTTCTATTTAAGTATCAGAATTTTAAGCCAGGAGTTTGGGGTCCTGACTCATGACTTCTGGGATTGGCAATACTAAGGGTTCAGGGAGCTGGGACCAGGATCAGTTCTGGGGGTCAGCAAGCAGGCAGGTACCCTGGGAACCAACTTTCAGGGCTGCTAAAGATCTTTGTGCAGCTTTTTTCCCCCCGCTATTTGCTCAGTCACTAGGGGTGAGTAGGGGTAGAGGTGTATGAACCACCATTTTCTGCACTGCCTGGTAAAATGGCTAAGGCTGCATCTCTGTGGGACTTATCCACAGGGGGTCTTGTTCCTGGGAGAGGTGGACCGTAGTTCTTCAGTAGGGATTGTGGAAGAGGAATCCTCGTTCTTACTAACCCATCCAGCTTTGACAGCTGAATTTTACTTGACTTATTCATTCATGTTTAACATTTAGTGGCTGTTCTCAGAAGATTCACTGCGTGAGCTGCAGAGACAGCCAGAGCCGCCGCCCTGTGCCCCACCTCCTAAACTGACCTGCATGGAGCAGGAAAGGCAGCCAGACCAGACACCCCCTCCTTCTCCCATGCCCCCAGCGCCTGGCCTGACCTGCACAGAGTGGGAGAGACAGCCAGATGTCCTGCTGCTGATGCCCACAGTGTTCAAGGCCTCACGAGCGAAGTCTTCTGCCGTCTTCACGTAGAGGCTGGGTGTAATGTTGCGGGTCATGTTAGTGGAAACGACAAAAGGCAGGACACTCTGGAGAGGGCAGACAGAGCAGAGAGTTATTGCCTGGTTTTTGCATTCTCACACAATCTCTAAGCTGGGCTGAGCTGCCTGCCAGCCAGATGCAGCAGCTGATCCTTTACAAGGCTACCAGTGAAGGCCAAGTCGCTTTCTCTACGAAGTCATGAGAGTTTCCCACCCCAGTCGCAGTATTGAAACGACAGAGGGAGGGAAGAGGCTGGTCACAGCCCATCTTGGTCGCGCTTGATTGCAGGGGTCACCTTAGAGCCATTCAAGATGACTATTTTCCCCGGGAGTGAGCACGCTAACTCATGGGCCAAAGAGGGAGAAAAGGGCTCAGGAACAGAGCGTGGGCTTCTGACCCAGCACAGCACATTCCCTCTGGCCTGAGGAGGGGCAAAGAACAGGCCATAAACTTTTGTCTGTCTATCCTGGCTGCCCCACAGCCAGCAACTGCCAGGTGGAGAATCCCCCTTCCCCTCCCAGCCTAAAGAGCAAAGGAGAAACCCTTCCCTTCCCCCACCGGGGAGCGGCTGGAGGCTAAGCACTTCTGAAAAACTGGCCTAAGCCCGGGCCCCAGAAGGGACAGTAGAAAGTGCTGCCTGCGGATGGAACAGGGCAGCACAACAAGCACAGAGCTGCATCCCCCGGCGCCTGCCCCAACCGCTGGCCCCACACCCCAGAGCACTCCTTGCCCTGGCGTCCATGGGGCAGAGCGTCTCCTCGCCCTGTACCTGCACTAGGATGCCCTGGGAGCGGTACTCGGCCTCCAAGCCCCTCGAGAAGAAATCTACAAAGGCCTGAAATGGAGAGAAAAGGGACATGAGGTCGCAGGGGGGCTTGCCGGGAGGAAGAGGAGGCAGGGAGCGGATTGGGACATGTCACAGTGAACGTTGACAAGGGAGCTAGGAAACCTCAAGAGCAGAGCCTGGAAGGACAGGTGCCTAGGCCCGCTGCTCTGCCTCTCATGGGGGGCAGGTGCGGGCCAGCGTTGGGTGCCCCGGCCTTCCCTGTCCCGTAGGGCAAGCACGAAGCTGTAACAGGAGAGCTGGGAGTGGGTGACGGGGGCTGGATCACTTGATAACTGCCCTGTTCCGTTCATTCCCTCTGACGCACCCGCCATTGGCCAGTAGCAGAGGACAAGAACCGGGGCTCGCTGGGCCAGTGGTCTGAGCCAGTCTGGCCATTCTGAGAGGGTCAGCCTGTCTGGCTGAAGGAGCAGTACCTGGGAAAGAGCCAGCAAAGGGAAAAGCAATTCCCCACCGAGGGCTTGCTGCTGCTCTTGCCATATCGGCGTATGGCGGATGGGAGAGGAAAGGAGGCCAGGGAGAGGAAAGGGGGCCAGGGAGAGGGGGCCCGGGACGGAGCTTCCATTACCTTGGTAGCAGAGTACATCGTGGTCAGTGGGTGCGGGTGACGGCCCACTCCAGAGGACAAGTTAATGATGACCCCCTTCTTCCTGTCATTAAGAGAGAGAACTCAGAGTGAGGGGGGCCAAAGGCAGCACTCAGGGAAAAGGAGAGGGGTGAGTCCATTGCCCAGGCCCAGCCTACCACCCACGCTGGGTGACCGTGGGGTGTGGAGAGGAGGGGGAAGAGCGGAGAAAGGAGGACCCATCGCTGGGAGGAGGGGAGAGGAAGATCTCATTGCCCAGCCAGCCTCCTGCTCAGTGCAAGGCAGCTGCAGCCAAAGACGGACGCCCCCCAGAGACACACGGCTGGCACCGCGCTGTGGCCGCCATCAGGCTGGCCCCGGGCTCGGGGCTCCCCAGCCGCTGAGGCACAGCCCTTTCCTGCCGCTTGTACCTGGAGAGCATCTGGGGCAGGACAATCCTGGTCATCTGCAACGAGAGGCGTTTGTGAGAGCTGAGACGGGACGTGCCATGACAGGGGCCATCACCGTCCCCTCCCCTCCCGTAGCAGCCTTGCCCCCCGAGAGCAGGGTCTGTCCTCCCCCAGCCGCACATGCCCCCGCAATGACAGGGACAATCCTCACCCCTCCAGCCACATTCCCCTAGACAGGGTCTGTCCTCATCCCTTTGCCCTCCCCCCCCCCCCCCCCACCAGCTACGCTCCCTGGACAAGGACCAACCTCATGCTCCCAAATCATCCCCCCAGCGCCCTCGCTCCCTCAGTAACAGGGACTGTCCTTCTGTCCCTGGCCCTCCTCCCATCAGTACTCACACAGCCCACGAGAGGGGCCACCCTCCCGTTCCTCTTTCCCTTTGCCCACCAGCCCTTCGCCCCCCACACTTGGAACCGCTCTCCCTCCTGTGGTTTCCCAGGCGCTTATCGGGTCCTCGTGCCACACCCCACAGGAAAAAAGGAGCCAGCCCCCAAGCAGCCCAGCGATGCCCTCTCCATTTCACTGACCTTTGCCACCGAGAGCATGTTGCAATTCACAATATCCGATAGAGCCTGAAGGGAGAGGGAGTTAAAGGAAAACCCGGGGTATCCATTGTCACCACAGCGCGGGGATTGCCACGCCTCAGTGAAGGGCTAGCACTCCGATTTCTGCCACTAGAAAGACTTGTTCTTATTGTGGCGGATGGCACTCAGGGCCCAGCCACTGTACGGACACACCGAGATGAGCTCTGTGGGACCGGGGCTAGCGTCTAAATGGAGAAAAGTCTAACATCCCTTAGGAGGGAAAAGGGGAAGGTGTGATCAGATCCCACGGTGACTTACACAGTTAAGGGCAGATTCTTAAAGCTGCCACGGTGAGGGTCCAAAGGGACTCCTCTTGATACAGAAGTGAAGAGTTCAAGAGCTTGTTTTGTCAATGAATATGAAAGCCAGGAAGGGCCCTGTGGTGAAATTCAGTATTGCCGTTGAAACTCTGTTATGTCGGGCCCCGAAGATGATGTGAAATGGAGGCTGAGCGGCATGCCCCATGGAGACGGATGGTGTCCCCCTGCATTTCCCTATAACCTAACTCTTCGTATAGGAAAAGCCCAGACACAATAACTTTGCCCAGTCCCTGGGTACTCTCCTTTCCCTGCACTGAGATCCATCTGGGCCAAGTGTGTAGAGGGAGGTGTGAGGGAGCAGGTTACAGCTCTCCCAATTCCATGGGTCAGTCTGTGCCAGCCCCAACCCCAACAAAGGGATTTAACTCAACTTGCTTAATGTATGTCAAAGTTGACATCACTTTGCCACCGTACTAGACTTTTAGCATGTTTGCTAACCACACACTTCCACATCCTAGCTAAAGGAGCTATGCTCAGAGTACACTAAAAAGCCATCTGTACCACTTAACCCAACTGAGATCCAGCCCCACCCCCTGATTTCTAGGGAGACCAGGTCATCAGCAAGACAGGAAATCAGCCTAGTAATTATTTTTGAGCAAGACAAACCTTATCAATGTTGGGGACATCCAGGAAATTCACTAGCCCTGTTGCATAGAGCATTCCGACGTTGTTCACTGTTAAAAGAACAATGCATCAGGCCCAGCTCCTCTGGATTATGAGCATCATGTAGTAGAAACACCCAGCACTTTAGAAACAATACAAGTCTGCCACTAAGACCCAAAGAACCAGGCTCAGAACCAAGCAGGGAGGTTTGGATCTGGAGCCAGCTATTCCCAAAAACGGGATGGATGTTTGGGACTGGAGTTTGGGCCCTTTGCTACTCAGTGTACATCTGCACTTCGAGCTGGGGAGCCATACCGGCACTAGCTCTGATCGAGCTACCATGCTAAAATAGAATGCAACCACAGTGGTTGAAGCTAGCTGCCTTGACTATGTATTTGTATGAAACCACAGGTGTTGGGGCAGCTAGACCCTCCCACCACTCATGCCACCACAGCTACGTACTATTTATAGCCCACTAGCTCAATTAGAGCTAGCATGGGTATGTCTCCTTGAGCTGAGAATTACACCGCCGGCTCAAAGCACAGACATCCCCTCAGAAAGTAAAGGCCGTGATGAGAAGCGGTCACCAGTGGGGTCCATTTGGATGTTAGTGCATGTGAGGTGGGAGACAGAAGATGCTGGAGACTGAAGGAAATGCAAGGAGTGGACGAAGGAGACAGTCTACTGGAGCCAGCACCTGGCTCTAGATTAGTTAGGGGTGCTTGCTTGGCGTGTAGATGGGACACACTGTTAGGTGGGCATGTGTCCAAGGCAGCCTCCAGTACCAGAAGATGCTACAAGGAATCTGCTCATCTGTTAGATTTACAGCAGGCCCATTAGCTCAACTGAGATCAAGTGTTTGGCCAGGTTATTTCTGAGCCCGACTTGCTTGCTGTCCACCGGGAACTGCACAGACGCTGGAACCGAGAGCGCGACATCTGCCCCCTCCCTGGGAAAGCTCCCGACACAAGCCACTGCTTCTGGCCAAGGTACGTTTCAGGCCAGGGCAGCTGCAAAGACAAACAGAACAAAACCCAAGAGCCGATTACCCAGAATGCCAATCTCCAGGCTCTGCAGGGCCGTTTGGATCGATTCATAGATCTCTGGCCCCTGGGTGAAGTCAGTTTCAATAACCCTGGTGCTTCGGCCGTGCTGCTCTTCTGGAAGGAGGAAGCAGAGCAAGATTAGAACCATGGGGAGAAAACAGAGCAGAAGGCAGGGCTGAGGAGGGGGCTCACCGTGAAGGAGTCGCTGGGCAGGGAGGAAAGGGAGCTGGGGCTAGGCTGGCTGCAAGAGGTCCCTGCGAGAGGGAAAGGGAGGGAGCCTGGGGCTTACAGCAGTTGAGCTGGGAATGGGGGTGAGCGGCCTGGTCTAGTGGTGACAAAGCCCCTGGGAGTGGTAGGGGAGAAGGCAGCAGGGTCTGGGTTAACGTAACTGCACAAGCCAGACCCCACCTCCTAGCTCTGCACGCACCCTGGGCTCTAATACTGTGCTTTGGTAACAACGCAGCCACAAGCAGACGCCACGCAGGATTCCCACTCGAACTAGCTACGGGCCCAATCCCCTGGCATCCGCACAGGTGTCCGTAGACACCCCCTCACCCACCCAGCCTGTCTTACTCACCTATCTCAGCTGCCACCTGCTTCAGTTTCTGCAGGGAGCGGCTGATCAGCACCACGTTGAGGCCTCTCTTGGCGAGCTGGAAAACAATTGAGGTGGGAACTCAGATGAGTCCAGGAGAACCTGGGAAGCCCCAAATCTGCTCAGTTTGCCCCAGAGCTACTGGGTCAGCTGCATCCTTGTGCCAAAGCTGATCCAAGGTTGCACTGGTTATTACCTCGTGGGCGTAGGCTCTCCCAATCCCAGATGTAGCTCCGGTCACCACTGCAAGAGGAGAGAGGTACAGGCTGTAAATGCCTCCCAGGGCCAGCACCTGAGAATCCCTCCCCTGGGGAATTTGCATGTCTCGCACTCGCTCCATGGAGCAGGGAGGCAGACACCTCTACCTAGGGTCCGGATCAGTGCTAGGCCTCTGAATCCCAGAACAGGGAGGGAGAGTCCCTCTCTATACGGTTCTGGGGAGACAGCACCTGGGGTACTTCATCATCACCCCCAAATCCTGGGAACCTGGAGGGATTTCCAATCCCTGGGGCATCTCTTGCTGAAATCATTGGTGACACCCCAGCGGACACGTCCATGGGCCTCATACGGCTCCTTCAGCTCAATCGTCTCATCGGCTCCTGTTCCTCCCTCTCCCCCTGCTCCTTTGGCAGATCCTTCCCCCCACTCTGTCCGTCACCCTCAAGGCTCTGCTCTTTGGCCCTCTCCTCTTGTCCCCCTGCTTCGTATCCTGAGACGACCTCGTCCCCTCCCACATTTCCAGGGACCTTCTCTACACCAAGGATTCCTATATGGACCTCACTACCCCCACCTCTCCCCCTCCTCCCTCTCCTATTCTGTGAGACCTCACTACCCCCACCTCTCCTCCTGCCTCCTGTGAGGCATCTCCTCCTGGACCTCCTGTCACGCTGGCTGGATTGGTGGGGGGAGCATTTAGTATATTGTTTGACATCAGTATGTCAAAATCATAAAAATTCATGTGAGATATGCCATGTCAGGTACTGTTAGAAAGGCTGTAATGTGCTAAGTAAGATGACAATGTTTATGTTCCTGTATTATATGTGAAATGGAAGTTATGGATGGATTTGATATTTCTGTATGTCAATTTGGGCTGGCTGGGAAATACCCCAGACAGAGAGGCGGCAGAACAATAGGCTGCTTAATGGCCCATTAAGACACTCAGGGATGCAAAGGGCCCAGGAAGAAACTAAAGGCACACCTGAAGAGTTACCAGGATTGACCCATGTGACTCTGGACTCCATTTTAGTTCTTGTAACATTCCTCAAGACAGCATGGCCAGAGCCAAAGGGTTTATAAGGCCAAGCCACAGAATCCAATTTGTCTTTGATCCTGTTCAGCTACAGACTCACACCTACCTCTGGATCATTTCATTTGCGACTGAACCGAAGGACTAACACCCATCCAGGTATTGGATGTGTACCAGAGGAACTGTACAAGCCTGCAAACTCCACAATTCTTCTAGAAACCTGATCTATATGAACTTTCATCATTTGTACATATCTGATTTGTTTTCACCCTTTAACATTTCTCTCATGGTTTGTTTCTTTCTTTTCACAATCAACCTTTAGTTTTAGTTACTAAAGGACTGGCTGGCAGCGTGGTATTTTGGGTAAGATCCAGACTTATATTGATCTGGTGCTGTGTCTGATCATTTGGGATCAGAGGCAACCTTGTTATTAAAGAGCAGATAGTTTAAATAACTGGTCTCTTTACTGGACCTAGTGCTGATTGGGAGGCAGAAGCTGAAATGCAGTAAAGGGGCTGTGGTATTAGTGTACTGGCTTCTTGATAACCGGTTTGGGGGAATCAGAAGCACAGTCTGAGGCTGGTTGGGAAGTCTGACTACAGTGTCACCCACCAGTGCTGGGAGAATCTGCTCTCCTTTTACAGCCTGCCCTGACCTTGGCATTATCAGGTGGCTACCCTGGGCACGGGACGGGTCACAGTGGCATAGTCTTCACAGGATCCACAGAACCAGAACATTTGGGTTTTGGATCAGAACCTCACACTATTCCAAAGTTTGAAATTTAATACTGAGAGTGTTAAAGATTAAAATTAGTCCAAATGAGTGATTCACAATCAGATAAAGCAATCGAGTTCCAAGCCTGGAGAGAGAAATGGCGTCTGCAGCATGAGAGAGAAAGGGCGGAGATAAAAAGAAACCCTGAGAAGGAACTCAGAAAGCTGAGACTAGAATCTGAGGCAATAATTTCCAGACTCCAAAGGATGGATGAATTGGAAGAAAGAGCTCCTCATTCTCTTAACAGCGATTGGAAGAAAATCTCTCCAATTTATAGAGATATTGATATGTTCAATGCTGATATGGTAAATATACATAACCAGGTTAATGTCACCCAGTCCCAGAGGGAGTATAAATGTAAGGCTCCTGTGTTACCAGTAATCCATGGGGAAATTTGTGAAAGGGGGTGCATGAATGCAAGCAATTGTCTGTATTTCGCCAGGTATGCCGTGACAAGAATGTCTCTAGCCTGGGGGTTATGGAAAATAAACTGCTTTTCTGAACAGACAAGCTGCTATCTGCTGAAAGAGAAAGTGTCTCCAAATGCTTGTCTGTTGGGAATGGCACGTTGCCAGTTAAGGAAACCTTCCCACCCTCCCAGAGCTTGTCTGTAAGCAGCCATGAGGGCTGGGATAAGGGGGAGGAAAGTTCAAAGCATTTGGCTGGTAAGAATAGCAGTTTATCTGAGGGGGGGAAATTGATCGCCAGTGTACTGTCTGTGAAGCAGGCAGAAAGTACTGGTCAGCTTACGCTGGTGGAGGACTGGTCAGTTGGTGTACCAGAAGTGGTTCTGGATTCAACTGAGACCCAGGAAGGAAAGGTTCCTAAGCCTGTGTCTGTTGGACGTAATGGCTTGCCATGGGGGAAGCTACCCCAGGCCCCAAAAGCTCACCTGCCCAGGGTCCGTAGGTGGCGAGCTCCGCGCCCCACCCACGTGCCGCCAGCAGGTGGGTCCCCACCGCCCGGCCCAGCGTCCAGGTGACCCACAGCAGAAGGCCGAGCGCGGCCAGGGCGCCCAGCAGAGGCAGCCCGCCCGGGGCCAGCAGCGGGCCCCCCATGCCATCGGCACCCATCGCTCTGCCGCTGCAACTGGAGGAGCAGAGCCCGGGCGTCCCCGCCCAGCTGCCTCTGCCCTCTCCGGGCCCCATTGGTCCCAGCTTCCCCGCAGCCGCTGCCAGCCGAGGAGCAGCGTTTCCAGCTTCCAGCCCTTGCCCCAAGCCACAGGGAAGGCATTACCACACCCCTATCCCGAGCCTCCCGCTGAGCTCAGCACAGAAATCAGGCTTTTCCCGTTCTGATTTTTCACCCCAATCCTTCCCTCCCTGCTTAGAACAGTCCCTGCCCTTCCAGCCGGGATTGGATGCAGCCTTCAAAAGCCATCACCTACCCGACAGAGAAGTGCCACCCAGCTGAGGGCAAGGGCTCCCCTGGCACGGCCAGTTAGCTCTTATGTAGGCAGAAAAAAGGGGGATCTGAAGAACAAGCTGTGGGGGGTGTTTCTAAACAGCGTGGTCGAGGGAGGGTGTGCATAAGGAGTGGCGTGGAAGAAAGGACAAAGGTGTTTGCAGGAGAAGTGAAGAAAAAGGGAAGGAGATTTGAGGCTGAGGCTTCTGAGGAGACAGAGGGATCAAAATCAAAAGTTACACAAGCAAAGGAACAGGGAAGGACTCCGGAGGGAGGGGGCTTAAAGGTGAGGAAAAGCAGCTTGACTCTCATGTGGCGAAGTGGGGAGAGCTGGCAGAGGGATTCAGGAGAGTCTGGGATAGTCGGAGTGAAAGGCCAGGATGACTCATGCTGCGAGACACTGGACTAATACAAGGAAATAATAACCTTAGCAGCAGAGTTGAAAATCGAGGTTTATGGGCTGGCTGCAGAAAGCAGTGGATGCATATTCTCTGACCTGCATGACACAGGCCAGACTAGATGATGATAATGGTGATTTCTTGCCTTATAACCTACGACCGAATGGCCAGGAGAACAACGTGAGGAGGTGGTGGAGGTTATAGTAGCCAGCTTATGAGATGGTGAGGGCCCACAGGAGAGCGTGCGCAGCATGGACAGAGATAAAAGGCAAGGTGTTACCGAGGAAGCTGCGGTATGATTTAGGTACTACCTACGTGTGTGAGGCATGGACACAGTTAAAGATGAGACCCAGGTTGCAGGTCTGATGGCGGTGTTCTCTGCAGTGACAGAGAAAAGGGAAGAGGAAACTTTGGTCACGACGGCCCAGATCCTCAAAGATATTAATGCAATTACAAGTAATGAAAGTTAAGGAGCCTAAATAGCATGGAGGATCTGGTCCTAGGATAGCAGCAAGACGTCCAGGAGGAAGATGCTCAAGACTGGAAGGCACCTCCTGGGCCATCATGTCCAGTCCCCTCCTACTGCAGGCTCCCATGTCATATAATCAAGTGAAGTCTCTCTGTCAGGGAATCCAAGCCGGTCCCTTGCATAACAGGCAGGGGTACTCACCCCTGTGCTAAAGGAGGGAGGATACAGAGACAAGTGGAGATGTGGGACTGGACAAGTTGGTCTGAGTCATCAGTGTAAAGAGAATTGAAGCCAGGTGAGTGTAAGGAGTGAAAGGGTGCAGAGGGAGAAGAGAAGGCCAAGGAAACAGCCCTGTGTGACCCCCCGGCCTAGAAGTAGGTGGGAGAGAAGAAAATAGCAGAATAGAGCTGACAGGGTATTTGTCAGTCCAACTGAGTCTGTGTTAGTTTCACAAATGGTGAACACCAGGGACCAGGCGGAGACACCTGCAGGAGAAGGGAAGGGAAGAGTCGGACTTACGCTGCTGGCGGGAAATCCATAAGCAGGGGCTGCCTGCACCTGTGGCACCGAAACACCAAAGAAACACATTCAAGTCAATCATTGTACCTGGGATTTAATGGTGTAGCAGAAAGTGAGAACAGGAGGCCTGAGGCCCAGCGTAACGGGCCAAGGCATAAGGCCGAAGCTAAACGAAGGGACAAGTCTGTTATAAAGCCAAGTTAGCCGGAGCCAGGCTGTGAACTTACGACCGCACAGAACCTGGCAAAAAGAAAGCTATTTCCAAAATATAGCTACTAGCTAAAATAGCCAAAAACAGATATTTCAAAACATTGCTAAAGTCTAAAAATATCTGTCAGAGAGAGAAGGTACCAGGACCAAGAGATAACACGGGCCACCTGACCCCCTGAAATGACACTTTAACGGATAGAAATGTCTTTTAATGTGACAAATCGAGATGTTTTGCCCGAACCATCCAGTGCAAGCTAAGGGATGGTATCAGACTACGTCACGAGGGTGGCAGCTACCTGAATCAAAGGGGCAGAACGAAACTTGTCTGTAACAGTGTCTAGAAAAGGACTATATATAGTATAGTATACTGTATAGAGGGACTGACGTTGTCTGGCCTAGGGGATAATGGAGAATCCCGCCATTAATTGAGTCTGTCCAGTGTAAAGGAGCACTTGGGTTTGAAGTGTACATATAAGCTATAGGTCGCGTCTCATTGTGCTTCACTGCCATAAACCTGGCCGGGTGCCTTCGTTGCTCAGCAGATCCGTGGTCGTGTCGATTCGTTCGATCGTGCGGGCCGTCTCGGTGACCTGCGCAGAGCTGGGACAGCACCTACACGGGGGCGCACGCACGCAGCCAACGCTGACCAACACTGACAACAAACGGTGCTAGGGGCAGGGCGGTAACAGGCCGTCAAAGTGGGCAAAGGGCTTCAGGCCTCCGATACCGAGCATCTGTGATGTCGCAATAGCTGGCCCAATCCCAGAACAGACCCTTCCCCCCAGCTGGACCATCCCTCCTGGCTCCCCAATCCCGACTGACACCCTAGCCTGCAGGGAGCTTTTTCCCAGCATGTCTTTCTGGGGCTGGCCCTTTTAAATTTGGCGGCTGCTGCTCTAAAGTGGCCATCTTGCAACCTGGCTCCGTCTCCCTCTCTCCTCCAGCTGATAAACCGATGATTGCGAGGAGCTGGGACGCTCGCATGGAGGGCAAAATGTTCTGTCACAGCCAAGTTCCTGTGTGGTGGGCCCTGCTGGGTGCAGAAGAGGGGGCTCCCACTGAACAACGTCCCCCGCTTCTCTGCCTTTCCTTGCCCTCCTTGGACACATACCTCCCAATATTTCAAGTGGCCAAAGCGAGACACAGGGCCACTCAGATTTGGCCCGTCTGCCCCTCTGGAGATGGACAGGGAAGGGCCAGTGTTGATGGTTGTTGTGACCTAAAGCAGGAGGTCACAATGCCATTCAGAGATGGCCCAAAAGGCTGCCCCTCTGTAGACGGAGAGGCGACCAGGCCCAACCTGACTGGGCTGTGATTCTGTGCACTGAGTTTGGGGGGGCCTCTCAAACAAGGAGCCTGCGGCAAAAACTCGCCTTTCCTCTCACAGGTAGCCCTGAATGTGTGAAATCTTGGTTACTGTGTCCGTGCAGCACCCGGCGCAACGGGGTCCTTTGATGCTTGTACAAATCCCCACCCGGGAGAGGGAGGGGTTAAGGAGCTCCCCCGTCCCCCTGCGACTCCGCCCTGCCACACCTGCAGGTCACTCCCAGGCCGGAGGAGGAGTTTGGAGGGAGCAGGGAGCAGCTCCCTTTAAAGGTGCCAGCGGAGGTGAGCAGAGCTGGGATCTGCAGCGCTGCAGAAGGAGCCCGGCAGGACGCCCAGCGGACGCTCTACCTGCGCTACGGAGGGAAAAGGCGTCTGGACATTTGCGAGGTGGCAGACGTCTCCTTGGGTTGGGTTTGCTCACGTCTTGCTGGGGGAGGCCGGCGGGAGGTGAGCGGGTGGGGGGCGGACACACAGCTCTCTGGGGGCAGGACTGTCACGGGGTCTGGGAGGTCCCCTTACGGTGCCAGCTGCCCTTAGGGTCTCACTCTTCCACTAGGGGAAGCCACCTGGTTTCACTGCCTCCTGGAGGGCACCTCAGAGCCTTCAGCCCCCCTGGGGGAGCCGTGTACCCCCAAAGGGAGCAGTGCAGCCCCTCCTCCAGCACTTGCAGGGAGGCCGTTGGGCTATTAGACGGCTGGCAAACAGCGCGGACCGGCCTTGGTTGGCCTGGAGAGCAATAAGGTTCAGCACAACCCGTCCTGGTGAGCCCAGAGCCCTCTGACCCCTCTTTGGTCCCAGTTTAGGCCAGTCTCCAGCTTCCAGCAACCCAGAATTAACAACGCCCCCACCCCACACACACACCTGGCCCCTCCACAGCCCTTTGTTCCTCTTCCAGGGCAAACTTTGCTGCCTGGCCCCCCCTGAGCCCTTTGTTCTCCAGCTGGTCACACCTGGCTGGCTTCCCGGGGAGGGTGGGTCACTCCTGGTCCTTAGTTGCTAGGAAACAAAGGTCCGGACAATTGGTCTGGCCATTGTCTTCTCGGACTCTGGGTGGTCCCCTGCCCCAGACAGCTGGCCTCAGTCGCTCCTGGATCTCTGGGTCTCTGCAGAGAGCAAACACCTTTTCCCCCACCACCTACTGACCTGTGCAGCCCATGGGGGAAAGGGGAACACAGTATTCATGCCAAATATTACAGAAAATACCAGTCTGTCTCAAGGACTCAGCTGTGGCACTGAGGGAAGAGACCCCAGGGCGGCAGTCCCATGCTCTGCCCCCTAGACTGTTGCCTTTCCACCCAGAGAGAGGTGGTGGAGAGAAACCAAAGGGGCACTTCACCCTCAGAGGTTACACGTAGACAGGTTTGTCCACGAGCCCGACAGCCCTGATACGAAGGAAGGGCCAGAGGAGCTGGGGTCTGCTCCTGCTGATGCGAGCTGGGGCAGCCCCACATGGAGGTCTGGAGACCAGTGGGAGGGGGCCGGAGTGGAGGAAACAGCCATGCCCACTGCAGCGTCCCACCCCAATGGTGTCCGGGGCTGCCCGGTGTGAGGGGGAGTTATGGGAGTTCCTTGCTGGAGGTGGAGCAGTGTGCTTCGTGTGCCTGGCAGATGGAGGGAGCTACAGGACCTTAGACAGAACAACACTGGCAGAAGCAAGAAGGCACTCCTGGCTGGCAGGTGGGACTCAACCAGGACAAGGCCCTGAGGTAAGGATGAAGAACATGCTGGGGCCATGGGGAAGTGGCCCAAGGAATTATAGCAGCAACACAGCTTATTGAAAGGGACATGGTGGGTGGCTGCTATTTTTAGGGTCCCTGGGCTGGGACCCAGAGTAGAAGGTGGGCCTGGATCCCCCACCATCAGCCACTGGGAAAGTAGCCTGCACTTTAATGCACCCCAGAAGGGGAACTGAACTTTTGTAGTGGCCCAGCAGGAGACTGTGTGTGACTCGGCCAGAGGGCTGAGTCACTGAAGACCCACCACAAATGGAGAGAGAGAGCGCGTGCAGCCACACACCCTTGGATGCAGGTGGGTGTGAGAAGTGAGTGTGACCCCATCACAGGTAGAAACCTTCCCTATTACTCCTCTCAAACTGGTGATACTTTTTTAGCCTCTCTTTTAGATGCAGAAAGCGAAGGCCAGGACAAGTAGCTGCCATGGGCAGATGAATAATCTGCCTCACCTCTGTAACCAAAGCAAATGTTCTCCCCCACACAGCTCTCGGAGGATATGCCTACACTGCAAATCAGTGACTTACCCCTGGCAGACATCACCCTCGTATCGATGACGACGACCAAAATCTCCATGCCTATGAGTGGGTGCAGGGCTGCGTCCGCAGTCCCCTCTCCGGTGAGACGAAGAGCAGAAATCATGAGCACAGCTGTTTTCCAGAGTAGCATTGCTTACATTCCAGGATAGGGAACTGCCCCTGGCCCAGTGAGTTTGTCCTCGCAACCTTTCTACGGAGCTGGTGGGAGATGGCCTGAGTCCCATGTACTCACTGTCACGCACTGTAGCTGACTCTTGATAGAGGAACAAGAGATACTTCTTATTGATGTCTCCTCTAGCTCCTATTTCAGAACTGCAGTCCTCTGCCTGCCCGGCAGGCATGGCCGGCAAGCGTGCAGGTGATGAGGGGGAATGGTACAAAGTGGACATGACAGCAGAGAAAGGCATTTGTTTATTTCATGCAACATGAGCTATAACAAGACTCGGGGCCAAATCCTGCAGACGTTAACTGAACAAATTTCCCACTGAAGCCAGTTGGTTCTGGGCCAGAATAAGGTCTCTCAGGTTCTTAGGCCTCTCTTTGAACACTGCCTTTTCTTGGCTTCCCGCTCCCCCTTCAAACCATGCTTTAGTTTGAGAGATTCTGAGACCAGAAGGGACCATTGGATCAGTTAGCCTGACCTCCCCCACATCACTGGCCTTAGAATTTCACTCTGTTACCCCAACACTGGGCCTAATAACTTGTGTTTTGACTAAAGCAGCTGCCAGAAAAGCATCCAGAGAGGACTCGGTGACATCAATAGATGGAGACTCCACCGCTTCCCTTGCTAATTTCTTCCAGTGGTTCGTGCTGTATCATCTGGGTCTCCAACTTCCTCCACACGGTGTAAATGAGTTTCGGTCCAAGGGAGGAAAGACGAAGCCAGTCAGGAAATAGCAGCCCATAAAAGAAGCTCTGAAATGAGCGAAGAGACATGTCATTCAAATTGCACGTAGCGGCTGGGTGTAATGTTGTAGGTCATGTTAGTGGAAACGAAGATCCGTGGTTGGAGGCAAGCGAGAATCTCCGCTTTCATTTCAAACAAAACAAAACAAAACCAGCTTTTATCCCTCCTGGCTGTGTACAGAAACCAGAAAACATGGCTCAAAGTGTGACTAAAAAGCTCAGAAAATAGAAGACAAAAGGGGGAATGGGAGGTTGGTTGGGGGTTTTTTTGTTTTTGTTTTTTCTATTTAAGTATCAGAATTTTAAGCCAGGAGTTTGGGGTCCTGACTCATGATTTCTAAACTTCTGGGATTGGTGATACTAAGGGTTCAGGGAGCTGGGACCAGGATCAGTTCTAGGGTTCAGCAAGCAGGCAGGTACCCTGGGCACCAACTTTCAGGGCTACTAAAGATCTTTGTGCAGCTTTTTTTTTTTTATCTTTATTTGCTCAGTCACTAGGGTTAGTAGGGGTAGAGGTGTATGAACCACTATTTTCTGCCCTGCCTGGTAAAATGGCTAAGGCTGCATCTCTGTCGGAATAATACACATGGGGTCTTGTTCCTGGGAGAGGTGGACCGTAGTTCTTCAGTACAGATTCTGGTAGAGGAATCCTCGTTCTTACTATCCCATCCAGCTTTGACAGCTGAATTTTACTTGACTTATTCATTCATGTTTAACATTTAGTGGCTGTTCTCAGAAGATTCACTCCCTGAGCTGCAGAGACAGCCAGAGCTGCCGCCCTGTGCCCCACCTCCTAAACTGACCTGCATGGAGCAGGAAAGGCAGCCAGACCAGACACCCCCCTCCTTCTTCCATGCCCCCAGCGGCTGGCCTGACCTGCACAGAGTGGGAGAGACAGCCAGATGTCCTGCTACTGATGCCCACAGTGTTCAAGGCCTCATGAGCGAAGTCTTCTGCCGTTTTCACGAAGAGGCTGGGTGTAATGTTGCGGGTCAGGTTAGTGGAAACGAAGAAAGGCAGGATGCTCTGCAGAGGACAGACAGAGCGGAGAGTTATTGCCTGGTTTTTGCATTCTGGCAAGATCTCTAAGCTGGGCTGAGCTGCCTGCCAGCCAGACGCAGCAGCTGATCCTTTACAAGGCTGCCAGTGAAGGCCCAGTCGCCTTCTCTACGAAGTCATGAGAGTTTCCCACCTCAGTCGCAGTATTGAAACCACAGAGGGAGGGAAGAGGCTGGTCACAGCCCATCTTGGTCACGCCTGATTGCAGGGGTCACCTTAGAGCCATGCAAGATGATTATTTTCCCCGGGGGTGAGCACGCTAACTCATGGGCCAAAGAGGGAGAAAAGGGCTCAGGAACAGAGCGTGGGCTTCTGACCCAGCACATTCCCTCTGGCCTGAGGAGGGGCAAAGAACAGGCCATAAACTTTTGTCTGTCTATCCTGGCCGCCCCACAGCCAGCAACTGCCAGGTGGAGAATCCCCCTTCCCCTCCCTGCTAAAGAGCAAAGGAGAAACCCTTCCCTTCCCCCACCGGGGAGCGGCTGGAGGCTAAGCACTTCTGAAAATCTGACCTAAGCCCGGGCCCCAGGAGGGGCAGTGGAAAGTGCTGCCTGCGGATGGAGCAGGGGAGCACAACAAGCACAGAGCTGCATCCCCCGGCGCCTCCCCCAACCACTGGCCCCACGCCCCAGAGCACTCCTTGCCCTGGCGTCCACAGGGCAGAGCGTCTCATCGCCCTGTACCTGCACTAGGATGCCCTGGGAGCGGTACTCGGCCTCCAAGCCCCGCGAGAAGAAATCTACAAAGATCTGAAATGGAGAGAAAAGGGACATGAGGTCGCAGGGGAGGCGGCAGGGGGGCTTGCCGGGAGGAAGAGGAGGCAGGGAGCGGATTGGGACATGTCACAGTGAACGTTGACAAGGGAGCTAGGAAACCTCAAGAGCACAGCCTGGAAGGACAGGTCCCTAGGCCCGCTGCTCTGGCTCTCATGGGGGGCAGGTGCAGGCCAACGTTGGGTGCCCTGGCCTTCCCTGCCCCGTAGGGCAAGCACGAAGCTGTAACAGGAGAGCTGGGAATGGGTTACGGGAGCTGGATCGCGCGATAACTGCCCTGTTCCGTTCATTCCCTCTGACGCACCCAGCATTGGCCACCTGCAGAAGACAAGACCCGGGGCTCGCTGGGCCAGTGGTCTGAGCCAGTCTGGCCGTTCTGAGAGGGTCAGCCTGTCTGGCTGAAGGAGCAGTACCTGGGAAAGAGCCAGTGAAGGGAAAAGCAATTCCCCACCGAGGGCTTGCTGCTGCTCTTGCCATCTCGGCGTATGGCGGATGGGAGAGGAAAGGGGGCCAGGGAGAGGAAAGGGGGCTAGGGAGAGGGGGCCCAGGACGGAGCTTCCCTTACCTTGGTAGCAGAGTACATCGTGGTCAGTGGGTGCGGGTGACGGCCCACTTGAGAGGACAAGTTAATGATGACCCCCTTCTTCCTGTCATTAACAGAGAGAACGCGGGGTGAGGGGGGCCAAAGCCAGCACCCAGGGAAAAGGAGAGGGGTGAGTCCATTGCCCAGGCCCAGCCTACCACCCACGCTGGGTGACCATGGGGGGTAGAGGGTGGGGGAAAGAGCGGAGAAAGGAGGACCCATCACTGGGAGGAGGAGAGAGGGAGATCTCATTGCCCAGCCAGCCTCCTGCTCAGTGCAAGGCAGCTGCAGCCAAAGGCTGAGACACACGGCTGGCACCGCGCTATGGCCGCCATCAGGCTGGCCCCGGGCACGGGGCTCCCCAGCCGCTGAGGCACAGCCCTTTCCTGCCGCTTGTACCTGGTGAGCATCTGGGGAAGGACAATCCTGGTCATCTGCAATGAGAGGCGTTTGTGAGAGCTGAGACGGGAGGTGCCATGACAGGGGCCATCATCATCCTTTCCCCTCCCGTAGCAGCCTTGCCCCCCGAGAGCAGGGTCTGTCCTCCCCCAGCCGCACATGCCCCCCCAATGACAGGGTCTGTCCTCATCCCTTTGCCCCCCCCCTCCCCCGCCCCCAGCTATGCTCCCTGGACAAGGACCAAACTCATGCTCCCATATCATCCCCCCAGCGCCCTCGCTCCCTCAGTAACAGGGACTATCCTTCTGTCCCCCGCCCTCCTCCCATCAGTGCTCACACAGCCCACGAGAGGGGCCACCCTCCCGTTCCTCTTTCCCTTCGCCCACCAGCCCTTCGCCCCCACACTTGGAACCGCTCTCCTCCCTGTGGTTTCCCAGGCGCTTATCGGGTCCTCGTGCCACACCCCACAGGAAAGAAACGAGCCAGCCCCCCAAGCAGCCCAGCGATGCCCTCTCCATTTCACTGACCTTTGCCACCGAGAGCATGTTGCAATTCACAATATCCGATAGAGCCTGAAGGGAGAGGGAGTTAAAGGAAAACACGGGGTATCCATTGTCACCACAGCGCGGGGATTGCCACGCCTCAGTGAAGGGCTAGCACTCCGATTTCTGCCACTAGAAAGACTTGTTCTTATTGTGGCGGATGGCACTCAGGGCCCAGCCACTGTACGGACACACCGAGATGAGCTCTGTGGGACCGGGGCTAGCATCTAAATGGAGAAAAGTCTAACATCCCTTAGGAGGGAAAAGGGGAAGGTGTGATCAGATCCCACGGTGACTTACACAGTTAAGGGAAGATTCTTAAAGCTGCCACGGTGAGGGTCCAAAGGGACTCCTCTTGATACAGAAGTGAAGAGTTCAAGAGCTTGTATTGTCAATGAATATGAAAGCCAGGAAGGGCCCCTGTGGTGAAATTCAGTATTGCTGTTGAGACTTTGTTATGTCGGGCCCCGAAGATGATGTGAAATGGAGGCTGAGCAGCATGCCCCATGGAGATGGATGGTGTCCGTCTGCATTTCCCTATAACCCAACTCTTCGTATAGGAAAAGCCCAGTCACAATAACTTTGCCCAGTCCCTGGGTACTCTCCTGTCCCTGCACTGAGATCCATCTGGGCCAAGTAGGTAGAGGGAGGTGTCAGGGAGTGGGTTACAGCTCTCCCAATTCCATGGGTCAGTCTGTGCCAGCCCCAGCCCCAACAAAGGGATTTAACTCAACTTGCTTAACGTATGTCAAAGTCGACATCACTTTGCCACCGTACTAGACTTTTAGCATGTTTGCTAACCACACACTTCTACATCCTAGCTAAAGGAGCTATGCTCAGAGTGCACTAAAAAGCCATCTGTACCACTTAACCCAACTGAGATCCAGCCCCACCCCCTGGTTTCCAGGGAGACCAGGTCATCAGCGAGACAGGAAATCAGCCTAGTAATTATTTTTGAGCAAGACAAACCTTATCAATGTTGGGGACATCCAGGAAATTCACTAGCCCTGTTGCATAGACCATTCCGACGTTGTTCACTGTTAAAAGAACAATGCATCAGGCCCAGCTCTTCTGGATTATGAGCGTTGTGTAGTAGAAACACCCAGTACTTTAGAAACAATACAAGTCTGCCACTAAGACCCAAAGAACCAAGCTCAGAACCAAGCAGGGAGGTTTGGATCTGGATCCAGCTATTCCCAAAAACGGGACGGATGTTTGGGACTGGAGTTTGGGCCCTTTTCTACTCAGTATCCATCTGCACTTTGAGCTGGGGATATAATTCCCATTTTGGGGAGCCATACCGGCACTAGCTCTGATCGAGCTACCATGCTAAAAAAAGAATGCAACCACAGTGGTTGAAGCTAGCTGCCTTGACTATGTATTTGTACGAAACCAAAGGTGTTGGGGTAGCTGCCTCCACTATGTATTTGTACAAAACCACAGGTGTTGGGGTAGCTGCCTTGACTATGTATTTGTATGAAACCACAGGTGTTGGGGCAGCTAGCCCCTCCCACCGTTCACGCCACCACAGCTACGTACTATTTTTAGCGCACTAGCTCAATCAGAGCTAGCATGGGTATGTCTCCTTGAGCTGAGAATTACACCTCTGGCTCAAAGCACAGACATCCCCTCAGAAAGTAAAGGTCGTGATGAGAAGCCGTCACCAGTGGGGTCCATTTGGATGTTAGTGCATGTGGGGTGGGAGACAGAAGATGCTGGAGACTGAAGGAAATGCAAGGAGTGGACGAAGGAGACAGTCTACTGGAGCCAGCACCTGGCTCTACATTAGTTAGGGGTGCTTGTTTGGCGTGCAGATGGGACACACTGTTAGGTAGGCATGTGTCCAAGGCAGCCTCCAGTACCAGAAGATTTACAGCAGACCAATTAGCTCAACGGAGATCAAGTGTTTGGCCAGGTTATTTCTGAGCCCGACTTGCTTGCTGTCCACCAGGAACTGCACAGACGCTGGAACAGAGAGCACGACATTGGACCCCTCCCTGGGAAAGCTCCCAACACAAGCCACTGCTTCTGGCCAAGGTACGTTTCAGGCCAGGGCAGCTGCAAAGACAAACAGAACAAAACCCAAGCGCCGATTACCCAGAATGCCAATCTCCAGGCTCTGCAGGGCCGTTTGGATTGATTCATAGATCTCTGGCCCCTGGGTGAAGTCAGTTTCAATAACCCTGGTGCTTCGGCCGTGCTGCTCTTCTGGAAGGAGGAAGCAGAGCAAGATTAGAACCATGGGGAGAAAACAGAGCAGAAGGCAGGGCTGAGGAGGGGGCTCACCGTGAAGGAGCCCCTGGGCACGGAGGAAAGGGAGCTGGGTCTAGGCTGGCTGCAAGAGGTCCCTGCGAGAGGGACAGGGAGGGAGCCTGGGGCTTACAGCAATTGAGCTGGGAATGGGGGTGAGAGGCCTGGTCTAGTGGTGACAAAGCCCCTGGGAGTGGTAGGGGAGAAGGCAGCAGGGTCTGGGTTAACGTAACTGCACAAGCCAGACCCCACCTCCTACCTCTTCACGCACCCTGGGCTCTAATACTGTGCTTTGGTAACAACGCAGCCACAAGCAGACGCCACGCAGGATTCCCACTCGAACTAGCTACGGGCCCAACTCCCCTGGCATCCGCACAGGTGTCCGTAGACACCCCCTCACCCACCCAGCCTGTCTTACTCACCTATCTCAGCTGCCACCTGCTTCAGTTTCTGCAGGGAGCGGCTGATCAGCACCACGTTGAGGCCTCCTTGGCGAGCTGGAAAACAATTGAGGTGGGAACTCAGATGAGTCCAGGAGAACCTGGGAAGCCCCAAATCTGCTCAGTTTGCCCCAGAGCTACTGGGTCAGCTGCATCCTTGTGCCAAAGCTGATCCAAGCTTGCACTGGTTATTACCTCGTGGGCGTAGGCTCTCCCAATCCCAGATGTAGCTCCGGTCACCACTGCAAGAGGAGAGAGGTACAGGCTGTAAATGCCTCCCAGGGCCAGCACCTGAGATCCCCTCCCCTGGGGAATTTGCATGTCTCGCACTCGCTCCATGGAGCAGGGAGGCAGACACCTCTACCTAGGGTCCGGATCAGTGCTAGGCCTCTGAATCCCAGAACAGGGAGGGAGAGTCCCTCTCTATACGGTTCTGGGGAGACAGCACCTGGGGTACTTCATCATCACCCCCAAATCCTGGGAACCTGGAGGGATTTCCAATCCCTGGGGCATCTCTTGCTGAAATCATTGGTGACACCCCAGCGGACACGTCCATGGGCCTCATACGGCTCCTTCAGCTCAATCGTCTCATCGGCTCCTGTTCGCCCCTCTCCCCCTGCTCCTTTGGCCCTCTCCTCTTGTCCCCCTGCTTCATATCCTGAGACGACCTCGTCCCCTCCCACATTTCCAGGGACCTTCTCTACACCAAGTATTCCTATACGGACCTCGCTACCCCCACCTCTCCTCCTGCCTCCTGTGAGGCGTCTCCTCCTGGACCTCCCACCACCTGTTCAAACTGGGCCACCTTCGTCTCCCTTTTATTCTGCCAACTTGTTCTCCAGAATCACAGCTGCATTAAAAAAGGAGTACGGTGTAAGCCACTCGCCCTTTTGGTTGCAAAGAACGCCTGGACAATGCAGCCCAAGCATGAGCAGTGCAGCGATATCAGCCTGAGCCTGCAGAAAGCCTGATGCAGTAGCACTGAGAAGGACACGCTGCCTGAGTCATCTCAATGGGCTGATCATTCAGGTGCCCGACAAGGCTCCATGTCAGCATTAGCTAGCGTCCTGCTCAACACAGCACACGTGCAAGGAAAGGGACAAACGTTCTGGAGCAACAACTGCTCTGCAGTGCAAACGGCAACACGGTCTCTGTGTAAAGCTGAATTTTGCATCCTCTGTAAAATCTGGAGGCAGCCCGGGTTCCTTCCCCCGATCCAGGAGCAGTGGAGGGACGGGGAGAGCAGGAGCCCCCCTCTTGGCTTGATGGAGCAGCTTTCAAACAGCGTCTTTCAACCTTCACCCCAGTAGAGCTGCCTCTCTGCTCTAATGAAGAGCTGGTCTATCTGCTGGGACTTTTCACGTTGGTGCCACAAACCAGCGATGCTTGGCAGAGTTACCACCCTTGATTTGCCCCCCCTCCCTCCATCTGACCGGTGGAGCCCTAAGGTCAGAGGGGAGGAGCAGAGCCTGGCGTGGGGGAAATGGGGCCAAGCTCTACTGAGTGAGAGCCAAGCACAGCCCAGGGGACCATCCAGGCAGGGCCCAACTAGGCCATCTGGAGCTCTAGGCTCAGCCCCACAGGAGCCCCCTACAACCCTACAATCCCTGCACCACAGTCCCACACCTACCTGGGGAGGCAGTGTCAGGCCTGGGGCCTCCCCCCTTCCTGGCCCACAGCTCCCTGCTTTCTGGCAGGCTAGGCTGCCTCCATGGGCCCTGTCCACCCCAGCAGAGCACTCTGTGTGTGGGTCCCCCCAGTACCAGCCTTCCCTGCCCCGACCCCACAGAGGGGAAGCCAGTGGCGCTGTCCCTCTCCCCTTGGCAGGGAGCCGATGGTGCTCTGGGGGGGGGCTCTCCCCCTGGTTCTACTGGTCTCTGCTCTCCACCCCACTCACTCACTTCGCGCAGTGCTTCTCGTGACGCAAGGTGCCAGGCCCTGCAGAACGCGGCTCCACACCTCAGGTGCTGTGTCCAGAGCCCAGCATGCTGGGGACAGAAGATGGGGGGGGAGGGGAGCCCCTGTGCCCGGCTGAGCAGCACCTGTGGCAGCCTGGGGTGCTGGGACCTCAGTCCTAGGTCCCGCCCCGAGGAAAGGTGCTTGGCAAATGGGCTGCCAGTCCCGCTCCCTTCCCAGGCTGGGCCTGGGGGAACAAAGTGAATGAAAGACAGGAACGTGCCTCATGGGACGAATGGGAAAAGAGCCTGCCAGGGAACCTGGCCAGCAGCAGGGTGCAGCGGGGCACTGCCCCTTCCTGAGACATGGAGACAGCCAGAAACATGGGCTTTCACACAGGCAGACGCTCTCCTGCTTGTCATGACACAGGCAATCCAGGTCTAGTCAACATCACTGCTGTGGACAACAGAACTCTCAGTTGGAAGCTCTTGAGGACCAGCTCCGTGTACAGCGCCCTGCACCACAGAGCTCCTTGCCCCAGTCTGGTGCTACCACCCAGCCGACGACAACCACCACCTACTTCTGACACCTCATTAGCTAAGAAGGGAAGGGGTCTCCATTCAGGCTGCTTACAATGTTTTCTTTCCTGTTTAAGTTTATTTAACTCCAGTGCCTGAGGAGCAAAATTCCTGCACTGGGAACTGAAGGCAGAAAGGAGATGACATGGGTGAAGCAGCTGGTGGCAAGAACTAATGGTAACACTAACCCTCCTGGAGCAGAGGTCCCTGTTTGTTGAGGGTATAGGCAGGACCAAGTTCTACAGCAAGTCTGCAGTATCATCAGCCCAAAGCCTTCAAAAAATCAGAGGTAAGGCCCCCCAAAATCACCATTAAAAAAAAAGTTTGTGATTTGTAAGCCACGATGAATTTGGGGTTCTCTCTCGCTTTTGGTTTCTGGGCTTTTGGCCATTTTCCCAAACTTTTCTCAGTAACCACAGGAGCTGGAAACTACTTTTTAATTTGAGAAGAGTCGATATTCTCTTGTGATCACAAGATTCCAGGAGCTGGGACTCTGAGAAAAACACCCAGTGAGCCACTCTTGGGCTACACGGAGGCCAGGACTACGTTAGGGACTTCTGGCTAGGGATTTTAGAGTGACCTCCTTATGCCAGCAAAAGCTTTAGGTGTAGACGCAATTACAGCAGCATAAAAATGCTTTTCTGCTCTTGCTCAATTTGCCGGGGAGGCAAAAATCACGCTCTTTTTTATTTTGGTTTTGTTTTGTTATAGGCTGCATCTGCACCAGGAGGGTTTGCCGACATAGTGGGGAGAAAACCTGGGACCTTGCCTCCCAGTCTTGTGCCTCAAGGTCTAATAAAGGGTCTGGCTGCAACTCATTTTATAGCCCCCGGAAGGACAAAGGGCTGGTTAACTACAGGGGTCTAGTTTCTGCTCTCAGCACGAACGACCTTTGGACACTTCCTCCCCCCCGGACCTCAGTCCTCACCACAGGCCCAGCATCCCCCAGGCCCTTCAACCCCAGCACCCCGGGGGACCCCAGCTGAGCGTGCTGGGGCAGGGAGCGCAGCGAGCTCGGCCGTGCCTCCATCCCGCTGGGGCTTCCAGCTGCTGTGTATGCCCGGCCGCAGCACAGCTGGCATCAGTCCTGGGGCTCGACAAGAGCTGATGGGGCAGCCGGCTGCATCCCCCTGAAGCCCTGCAAGCGGGGGGACCCGCCCCAGCACCCCTGACCCCCACCGGGGGCAGGAGAACAGCATCAGGGAGGGAATCTTCCCACATGCACCTCTAGCAGCCCTGCGCTGGGGGCCCGTCAGCCCCACCCTCTGCCCCCCCCCGGTCACTGCGTTGTGTGTGTGTGTGTGGGGGGGGGGTGGCACAGTCAGACCCCTCCCCACTCGCTTAGCTCACCCGCCCAGGGTCCGTAGGTGGCGAGCTCCACGCCCCACCCGTGTGCCGCTAGCAGGTGGGTCCCCACCACCCGACACAGCGTCCAGGCAACCCACAGTAGGAGGCCAAGCGCGGCCAGGACGCCCAGCAGAGGCAGCCCCCCCAGGGCGAGCAGCAGGTCCCCCGCGCCTTCGGCACCCATCGCTCTGCCGCTGCAACTGGAGGAGCAGAGCCCGGGCGTCCCCGCCCAGCTGCCTCTGCCCTGCCTGGGCCCCATTGGTCCCAGCTTCCCCGCAGCCAGCCGCCGAGCAGCTTTTCCAACTTCCAGCCTTTGCCCCAAGCCACAGGGAAGGCATTACCTCACCCCTAGCCCCCGCCTCCCGCTGAGCTCAGCACAGAAATCAGGCTTTTCCCGTTCTGATTTTTCACCCCAATCCTTCCCTCCCTGCTTAGAACAGTCCCTGCCCTTCCAGCCGGGATTGGATGCAGCCTTCAAAAGCCATCACCTTCCAGACAGAGAAGTGCCGCCCAGCTGAGGACAAGGGCTCCCCTGGCACGGCCAGTTAGCTCTTATGTAGGCAGAGGAAAAGGGGGATCTGACGGACAAACTGTGGGGGTTGTTTGCTTCTGATGGGGGGGGGGGGGGGGTTGTGTGTGTGTGTTTGTTTAAACAGAGTGGTCGAGGGAGCGTGTGCTGGCCCTGCATAAGGAGTGGCGTGGAAGAAAGGGCAAAGCTGTTTGCAGGAGAAGTGAAGAAAAAGGGAAGGAGATTTGAGGCTGAGGCTTCTGAGGAGACAGAGGGAGCAAAATCAAAAGTTACACAAGCAAAGGAACAGGGAAGGACTCCGGAGGGAGGGGGCTTAAAGGGAGGAAAAGCAGCTTGACTCTCATGTGGCGAAGTGGGGAGAGCTGGCAGAGGGATTCAGGAGAGTCTGGGATAGTCGGAGTGAAAGGCCAGGATGACTGATGCTGCGAGACACTGGACTAATACAAGGAAATAATAACCTTAGCAGCAGAGTTGAAAATCGAGGTTTATGGGCTGGCTGCAGAAAGCAGTGGATGCAAATTCTCTGACCTGCATGACACAGGCCAGACTAGATGATGATAATGGTCATTTCTTGCCTTATAACCTACAACCGAATGGCCAGGAGAACAACGTGAGGAGGAGGTGGAGGTTATAGTAGCCAGCTTATGAGATGGTGAGGGCCCACAGAAGGGAGTGCGCAGTATGGACAGAGATAAAAGCAAGGTGTTACCGAGGAAGCTGCGGTATGATTTAGGTACTACCTAGGTGTGTGAGGCATGGACACAGTTAAAGATGAGACCCAAGTTGCAGGTCTGATGGCGGTGTTCTCTGCAGTGACAACGGGAAGAGGAAACTTCGGTCACAACGGCCCAGATCCTCAAAGATATTAATGCAATTGCAATTAATGAAAGTTAAGGAGCCTAAATACCATGGAGGATCCGGTCCTAGGATAGCAGCAAGACGTCCAGGAGGAAGATGCTCAAGACTGGAAGGCACCTCCTGGGCCATCATGTCCAGTCCCCTCCTACTGCAGGCTCCCATGTCATATAATCAAGTGAAGTCTCTCTGTCAGGGAATCCAAGCCGGTCCCTTGCATAACAGGCAGGGGTACTCACCCCTGTGCTAAAGGAGAGAGGATACAGAGACAAGTGGAGATGTGGGACTGGACAAGTTGGTCTGAGTCATCAGTGTAAAGAGAATTGAAGCCAGGTGAGTGTAAGGAGTGAAAGGGTGTAGAGGGAGAAGAGAAGGCCAAGGAAACAGCCCTATGTGACCCCCTGGCCTAGAAGTAGGGGGAGAGAAGAAAATGGCAGAACTGGAGCTGACAGGGTATTTGTCAGTACAACTGAGTCTGTATTAGTTTCACAAATGGTGAACACCAGGGACTAGGCGGAGAAACCTTTTACTGCAAAAATCACTGCTTGAAATTCAGTCCTGGGGAGGGGTGTCTGGAAGTGACCACCTGACACCTGTTCTGCACGGGCTCAGTCCCATGTTAAAGGACACATCCACACAACAGTTAGTCCCCTTAGTGGTTTTACTGACCAAACGGGGCCTGGAGACACTTCAGAAAAAAAAGAACCCACACATTCCGTGCTTAGAGCTTTTTACTGACATCAGCTGATTTTTACTGCATCCTGTTACACTTTATGGTGTAACACAGAAAACACCCTACAGGACAGGCACTGTCCTTGGCTTTCAGACACATGCTGGAGATACTTCTCTGAAAGTGTTACCCTAAGGCACAGACCTTACGGCACTTCCACTGCACTTACTTGGTGGGATTTAACAGCAATTCTACTAAACAGCAGTTGCATAGGACTGTTGTTCATGTGAGAGCAGTGCACCCTGAGATCTTGGTCCTGAATTCACTTGGGAATAGCTGGGCAGTAGTGTTATCACCAAAACTACAAAGACCCTTCGGGGCTAAAAGTTGCTCCTTTTGAGATACCACATCCCTGCATTTGGACCAGCAAAAAGCCAGTGCCCATCAGGAACCAACCAGCCCAGCACTCGGAGCCACCAACGGCAGAGTAGCTCGGGTCCCCGATCCCTTCTCTTGGATTGAGGTTATGCAGGAGGCAGCTCCATCTGGATATCAGGCAGCAGGTTGCAGCTGGTGACGATGTCCATCTTGTCAGCCACAGCTTGCAAGTCATCCAGCACGAGGCGGATATTGTGTGAGGCACTGATGATGCCGCTCTGAGAGTTGCTGAGCTGTGCAGTGATGGTGCTGAGTTCCTTGGTGGCCATTTGATACACCTGCTTGAGGGTGCTGCTGACATCATAGTACAAGCGGGCATTGCTCTCAACCAGCTTCTGCTGCAGCAGGGTGCTGTAACGCCCCTGGTGCTGGATACGAAGGGCAGGTTTCTCTTCTATTCCCGTAGGAGACCTCGGCTCCGGTTTCCTGATGACAATCAGGGGAGGCAGGTCCAGGTCAATTAGTTTAGACTTGACTTTGTGCCCACTTGGGCTCCCTTCCTCTTCGTCATCTGTCTCAGACGCTTCCCCGAGGACTTTCACACCAGACAGGCTGGGGAAGGAGGCCTGGGGAACGGACGACAGATAAACTTCTTCATCAGAATCAGTCTCAGACGCTTCCCCTTGAACCACGGTTTCATGCTGAGGTGCTGCCATTCTTGGACTTCAGCCACTAGAGAAACAAAAGCAGCTCATTCACAGCAATAGAGGGGAGACTGCGACAACGGACAAGAGCCTGGGACAGCTCCGAAGGTCCATGGGTCCCAGGAGCCTGGAGGAAGCTGGCAAGAGGTTGTGCAGTTCCAGGGGGGAATCAGTGAGGTGGGCCTTTGGTTGAGATGCTGTGTGCCAGCAACAACCAGCCCAACAGCTGCTGGACGGCAGGTCCCCAGCCAGGAGAGAGATGGCTATCAACCCCACGTGGGGCACGAAGAGGACAACCCAGCAACAGGATGGAGAGGAAACCACTCGGTGGCATGATGGACATCAGCACAGGACACCCCTAACAGAATATGGCCATGGGCAGACTCCCAGAAACCTGTCACCCTTTCCCCAGAGAGCCCCCCCTCGATCCCCACAGACAGTCCTTCCCCCCTTCCCCTCCCCCAGAATGCCCTCCCCATCCCCTCTCAGAGAGCACACTGCGCCTCCCACAGCCCCCTGCCCCCAATCCTCCCCACTCAGCCCCTACTCCTCCACACCTACCTCCCCAGAGCACCCTTCACTCCCCTCCCCAGTGCACCCCTCCCCCTCGAGCACCCCCATTTGCTCAGAGCACCCCCTGCTCCCATCCCCCACTCGCCCCAACCCTCCCCCTGGAGCACCCCCTGTTCCCCTTCCCCAGAGCAGCCCCGGCCCCCCAGAGCACCTCTTCCTCCCGCCCCACCCCCAGAGCACCCCTCGGTTGAGCCCCCATCCCCGCCCCGCCCCTCTTCGTTACCCGCCTGTCTCGCTGAGGCTAAGCAGGAACTAGCTGTACGGCCCGCAGTCCAGGTCATATGATCCAGCGGCAGGCAGGTCACATGACCAACCCATCACATGGTGTCCAATCCCGGAAGTCGCGGTTCCGGCCATGGCTGACTCGCCGCTCTTCCAGGCGCTGCACACGGAGATGGCGCATGCGCTGTGTGCGGTGAGCGGGGAAGGGGGGGGAGGGAGCCCCGAGCAGGGGGCGTGGCGCTGGGTCGGGACGTCCTGTCGGAGGGCGGGGCGCTGGGCTGGGGGCGGGGCGCAGTGCCGAGGGGCGGGGCTCGGTGCCAGGTGCGGGCCGCTGGGCTGTGGGCGGGGTGAAGTGTGGGCGGGGCTCTGTGCATGGGCGGGGCCTGGCGCAGTGGGAGGGGGGGCTCTGCGCCAGGGGGCGGGGCTCTGTGCCAGGGGCAGGGTGCAGTGAGAGGTGGGGCTCTACACCAGGGGGCGGGGCTCCGTGCCAGGGGCGGGGCCTGGTGCAGTGAGAGGTGGGGCTCTGCGCCAGGGGGCGGGGCTCCGTGCCAGGGGCGGGGCCTGGTGCAGTGAGAGGTGGGGCTCTATGCCAGGGGGTGGGGCTCCGTGCCAGGGGCGGGGTGCAGTGGGAGGTGGGGCTCTACACCAGGGGGCGGGGCTCTGTGCCAGGGGCGGGGCCTGATGCAGTGGGAGGTGGGGCTCTATGCCAGGGGGCGGGGCTCCGTGCCAGGGGCGGGGTGCAGTGGGAGGCGGGGCTCTGTGCAGGGCACCAATGAGTGTTGGCTTGGGGGCTGGGTGAGGCTCTGTGCCATCAGAGAGCAGCCTGTTTCCCACCCCACCCCACCCCACCATACCCTACGCTGCAGCATCTTCCTCTGTGTGCAGCCTACTCATCCCAGCTGGGCCCTGCCCTCCAGCATCCCCTTGATAATTTGACAGATCTGAGCGGGGTCAGGGAAGAGCCCCAAGAATGATTAAAGGGTCAGAAAACTGCCTTGCAGGGAAAGGGGGGGGAAGGGGATCTCCATCACTGACAGTGAAGGATGGGATTTTTTTTTTTAATTTATTCTTTTTAAAGAAATGCTCTAACTCAAAAGGACTTGTTCTTCTGGGATTCGTGCCGGGGCAGGTCACGCTACGTGATCACAATGGTCCCTTCTGGTCTTGGAATCCATGAATCTATGAAACTTCCGCGTGAGCAACAGGTCCCCCCTACTCCATCCCAACCCGACCCACCCTACCCCACCTTCCCGCATCAATGTCACCATGGTGCCTCTCACCCGGCTGCTCCCAGCTCAGAGACCTTCTCCCATGCCTCCGGAGCCAAGGAAGGGCAGCTAGGCCAGGCTAAACCCAGCGCCAGGGCAATGGTTTGTGTGGACTGGCACCAGTCTGAGCAGTCTTGTCTGTGGTATTTGACAGGAACAGGAGAAAGGTCTCAGTGCCCTGGAGGGAGTGGGCTTCCGAGTGGGCCAAGGACTGTCGGAGAGGTGAGTGCAAAGTCCCGGAGCGCCGGAGGGGTGGGGTGGGAGATTTGTGGAGCAACGGTGGAGGAGGAAACTTAGCTTGGTGGACAGGTTGGCAGGAACGACTCCCAGTGGTCCCTGTGAACTGGGAGTGAATCAAGAGTCTGAAATGGAGCCCAACGGGTAATAGGGAGGGGAGGCCTCAGGAGATGCTGGGACCTGGCAGGGGTTCTGAGGCTGGATTCATTTCTCATTTTGGCACCGTTCGCTCTGGGTTCCCCTTTGCTTCATTGTCCTCTCTGCCCTCCTGCAGTCCCTGGGGCCTAGTGGGCAGCAGAGTGAGCTGCTGAGTCTGTTGGCTTAACGGATGGGACGTTTTGGATGTTGGGTGAAGCTGGGGTGTCTGGTTCCATGGGGGACATGTCCTAAAACCATGAGAGAGAGAGACCACAAAGGAACTGCATGTGTGATTTAGGAGCCTACAGCTCATCGAGTAGACACAGAAAGTGAAAGATATTTAGGCTCCTAAGTGACTTAAGTGCTTTTGCAAACGTTTACCCCTTCTGTTCCCATTGCTGTTGACCCCTTATGTGAAAAGCTCTTCCAAACGCAGGAGTGGCTCATCCCCCAGGCATGTGCTGAGGGTGCTCCCAGCTCCCTTCCCAGGCCCGGCTCCAAACCCCGGCCTGAGTAAATCCAACTTCCTTTGTGATTCTAGTGCTGAGCCTCCATCTCTTGTGGCAAGATACAAGGAAACTAGGAGATGATGGAGGAGTAATGGGGCTAGAGCTCAGTGCAGTCTGCCTGACTACTGGCCTGTCAGCATTGCCTTGGGAGGTGACTCAGCACCAGGCTTTCTCTAGTCCCATGGCTGTTGCCTTGTCTGGTACCGTAGGACGCACTCAGAGACAATTGCCAGACTTTGCGATTCCCACTGTAATGTGCCTTCTGCTGCAGGTTGACAAAGGAGACGCCGTCTTTCAAGGATGAGCTGGACGTCCTGAAATTCCTCTGCAAGGATCTGTGGATAACCGTTTTCAAGAAGCAGGTGGATAATCTGCGCACCAACCATCAGGTCAGAGCTGAGCGGCTTTCCCCTTCTCCCAGGGAGACTGGATGCTCCCCCACAGTGTTGTCTTGGCCTTTGCACGCTGCTCCCTGCTGCCTGAGGTCATTATAAGAGACATGAGCAAACAAATTGCATCTAGCATTGTGGCCTGAGGCCGGTGTGGCTCAAATGCAGCCTGATTTCCAGAAGAGAGCGCCTCAGCTGAGGACCCTCCACAAAGAATGCCCAGCCTCTGGCGTTCTGCCATATTGTCCCCACAGTTCGGAGTTGTCCCGCGGTGAGAGGCAGGCACTGAGATTGCCAGGTCCTAGCCCATTAGAGCTTAAAGATTAATACAAAGGCCGTGAAGTGTATCTATCCGGAACTGGACCGGAGCATTCTGGAAGTCCTGTGCCTCCTCCCTGCTCTGGAACTGACCTGGCTTAGAGACGGAGGTGCTGTTTGCAGACCAGGGGTCCCTCTGAAGGCTGCCTTTGAGACAGCAAGTGCCCTGGCCAAGAGGCAGCCGGAGTGCTCCCCCCACAAAACTGCACTGGCCTCATTGAGTGGAAGGGGGTGCCCTTCCTGCAGTGCTGGGATCGGGCGCGTGGCATCACGTGAGCCTGTGGTAGTCACGGATGGATTTCTAGGTGGTTGCTGGGGTGCTGTTCACCCTGGTACGTGCTGCTCGCGAGGTCTGATGCTTGGTTTTATTTCTAATGGGCGTAGTAGTTGCGGCTCCGACACCCAGCCATCCTGACTTGTTTTGACACCCGAACCTACCCACAGATATCTCATTCCCGCAGGGAACCTACATGCTGCAAGACAATCGATTTCTCCTCCTAAGCCAGCTGTCCAACGGGAAGCAGTACGTGGAAGAAGCACCCAAGGTAAGCAGAGCGTGGGGACATCCTCCAGCACAAGCGCCTCCTCTGGGTGCTTTAATCTCCTCCTTGCTTGTCGGGGCCGCAGGAAAGGACCCGCCCTGCGAACTTCCTAGGACTCTGTCATAATCGCTATAACCCTCTTCAGATACCTGATATAAAACCCAACAGATTAAATTCCTCCAAAGCAGTCGTGGACGTGCTGCATGCTGGGCGGCCCTGGTCAGGCTTTGCAAACAATCCGGCAAACCAAGCCGGAAGCTGAATCCAAATCATGACGGCCGTGTGGCTGCTTTGGCCCTGTGACTGAGATGCAGACCTTGTGTCTGCTGGGGCTGACTCTGCTCTTGCCTGGTCAAGCTCAGATAGCCCATATTAGATTGTAAAACCTTTGGGGCAGGGACGGTGGCTTTCTACCTCCTCTGGACGGGCCCCAGCATATCTTTAGATGTTCTAATATAATAAACAAAGAGCACTGCTGCAGGGACTATGGCCTGGCCTGCTTTCCTCTGATCTGGGTTCCAGGTCCTCTGGTGAAGTCCATCACTTTGAACTTGGTGCTGGTCTAACTCTTGAAAGTCCACATAAGAACTAATGGGATCCCTGGATGTGTAAACGGGAGTAGTGAGTAGGAGCAGGGGGGTGATTTTCCCTCTATACAACATTGGCGAGACCGATACGGGCATACTGCGTCCAATTCTGGGCGTCACATTTTAAAAAGGAGGTTGAAAAATTGCAGTGAGTGCAGAGAACTACCAGAATGATTGATGAGAAATTAAAGGGTTCCTCCGTCTTTTTAGTTTATCCAAAAGAAAGTTAAGATTATGATTTACAAGTACCTCCATGTGGAAGAGATTTCTGGCACTTTAATCTTGCCAAGTGAATTAGAACAAGTTCCAGTTCCTGGAAGCTAAAGTTGGATACATTCAGACTAGGAATAAGGTGCAAATTTTTAACAGTGAGAGTAAGGGAGCTAGCCGCTGGGACAGTTCACCTAAGGATGGTGTAAATTCTCCACCGCTTGGAGTCTTTAAATTAAAATGGGACATCCTATAAAGATACGCTGTTCTCAGCCAGACGTTACAAGCTTGATGCAGAAATCCGTGGGGGAGGTTCTCCGGCCTGTGTTATGTAAGAGGTCTGACCAGATGATCGTAACTGTTATTTCTGGCCTTAAAACCTATGGGTGAAATCCTGAGCCCACTGAAGCCAATGATTTGGGCTGATTTGGGCTGGCCAGGATTTCACCATAGACGTCCATGAATGAGAGGATCCTTCCCTATTGCTTAGCCATTGGAGCAGTCAGCACACAGAGAGAATCTCTCCCCATCTAGCGAGTGAATTCTAGCTTGATCCCCCTGTACCTAGGGCAAGTATCGCTGCTCCAGAAGGCCCCCATGGGGAGAACTGACTGGCTCTCTGCCTTTCACATAGTTTCTCGCCTTTACATGTGGCCTGGTGAAAGGAGCTCTCTCCAACCTGGGCTTTGACAGCGCTGTGACTGCGGAGGTGTCGGAGATGCCGTCCTGTAAGTAGCTAGCCTCTGCGTTGGGAAGCTGAGATCCAATCAGACACCAGGCTGCCAGCAAACAGGGAAACTGAGTCTATACTGGATATACCCCTCCCTGGTCCCTGCTCTCGGGAAGAAGAGGGCAGCCCCGGCTAGCACTCTGCTCCCTCCTTCCCTGGTGGTCAGAGCTCTGGGGAGCTTTGGGTGACAGTGTGATGTTCTGGGCTTTGCTCAGATGTTACAGCCAGCAGATGGCTGTTCTGTGGCCCTGAGTGGAACGGGGAGGAGAGGACAGGAGAGGGAGAGACACAGAAGGTCAGAGTTCAGTTCCTGGCAAAGGGGATGCCCAGCCAACCCTCCCCCTGTGCAATATTCACTTGAGAAAGGGACCCCTCCTAGCTAGCTCCCAGTGAGGGGGCAGCTGGGACAGGGAGGCTGGGAATGTGTACAAGGAAAGAGAAGCTCAGGGAGTTGGATTTGGGTTCTTGGTTCGGTATATGGTGGTTTTCTGAATGAAGCCAGGACAGCGATTTCCCAGGCAGAGGTGTCTGAGCCAGGAGATCTCTCTAACCCAGCCCCTTTCCGTGGCCACGGTGCCTGGCAGCATTTCTCTTTTTCCGTGTCCTCTCCTTGGGGAAGGGCCTGCCCTGCACGTTCAATGCTTTCTCTTTCTGCCAGGTAAATTTCAGGTGGTAATTCAGAAATCCTGACCTGGTGATGGCAGCCGGGAGTGGATGGAAGAGAGACACGGATGCAGGCCGCAGCCCTCTTTCAGGGAAGCTGGTTTCAGCTTTCTGGGTACCCGGATGTCCTCGGTTTGCAATAAAGTGATTTTGATTCCCATTGATCTCTGCTGAACTCCTGTGTAACCATCCCGATTCCCTCAGGTGCGGCCCGGGGCTGGCCCGCCAGCCCAATGCTGGTGGTCTAGTACTGCCACGTGGAAGTGGGTGTGTCTTCTCATCCCTTCCAGTTTGAGCCGGTGAGCTCTGAACAATATCCCTCCCTGTCTGTCTGAGGTGCAGTAGCAGAAAAGTGGCTGTGACCTGTGGCTTTGGGAGTGTCTCAGGACTCTGGGTGAGCAGGGACCCTCTCCCCTCCAGGGTTGGCTCCGATGGGCACTGGAACCATTTGTTCCTCTGTGACAGTGGGAGGGGCTCCGTTATCATGGGAGATCCAGCCTTTGAGTTCTTGCTGGCCTCTTGATTCTTGCTTCTCGGCGTCGGTGAGAGGGAGAGGGACACAGAAACTGGTCACCACCAGCTCTAGGCCCTCTGTGGATGGTACCTGTGCCCCACATTGTGTAGCCAGTCTGTAGTTTACCTGCCTGAGCACTGGAACGGAGAGGGCTGCATCTGGTTCTGGAAATACAAGTGAGCTGAGAGTTTCCTCATCCAACCCAAAATGTGACTTATTCAAAATGCCACGTGGCAAGGTGCTAGCGTACGCCCGCCACCCAGGCTTTGCTCGGACAGTGGCAACATCGGCCACTTGCTAGCAGGGCCGCACTATACATTAGGCACAATAGGCCCAGTGCCTAGGGCCTATGAAACTTTCAGGGCCTACGAAAAAAAATTGTATATATAATTTTTTATTTTTATTTAAAAATCTATTTATTAATAGCTTAAAATCAAATTAGTTATTTCGGTCGGGGAGCCTACGAAAGTCTTAAAACGGCCCTGCTTGCCAGAGACTTGAGGACTGCACCTAATGTATCTAAACCTGAGTAGATAGCAGCTGCCCGCATCGTGCGTTCAGTCAGGCTGGCCTGTAGAGACTCCGGCAGGCCCAGCAATCGATGCTATACATGGGGAACAAATAAATAATAATGGGTTCTTCAATCTAGCAGAGCCAGGAATAGCACGATCCAGTGGAAGTTGAATCTAGACAAATTCAGACTGGAAATAAGGCGTACATTGTTATCAGGGAGCGTAATTCACCATTAGACCGACTTACCAAGGGTCGTGATGGATTCTCCATCGTTGACAATTTTTAAATTGATTCCTGGCTCTTTCCGCTATTGTCTGTGTTGACTTCTGCTACACCCAGGGTCACACGCACCCTGCAGCGCTTCCCTGCCCATCCTGCACCTACAGGTGCTGGTGATGACCGAAGGGTCTCTTCCCCTTTTGTGGAGCACTCCCATTAGCACTGCATTCACATCCACTCTCTGCTGCTCTCACAGATTACATCCTGGGCTGGCGTGGGGCTCCATTGGGCTCTCCTATCCCCTGTTTAGGGCTGTCGCTTACATCAGCTTTCACAGCTTCACACTTCCTGTCTTAGGCACACGCTTCCCTCCCTGCGCTGTTGCTTTTTCACTCCTCCACCCCACCACTTCTGTCCCGCTGCTGAGTTCAGTGTTTGTTCTCAGGCACCAGTTCCCGCACTTCCTCCCTTTGTTGTTTTAGCTAATTGCCATGCTCTTCCCCCGCAACACTGATCAATGTTGTCTGCCAGCGTCTACTGTCAAGCGCTCCTCACTTAGCATGATTGCTAACGCTTTTTGGGATCACAGTGGGGGGCTAACACTGTGTGGGATGCTCTGTTGCCCCGTTTCTGTGTCTCCTTCCCTGTCTAGGGTTGGTCAAGTTTGTGCGATGCCCTGCAGTCCTGTGGCAGTGCAAGTTTTCTGTAGTTTGCCTGTGGCACACATGTCATTTCTTGGTATGGAGTCTTGTTTCTGTGCTGGTTTCCCTCCCTGGGATACCGGGTGATTAATAAGGCTAATTTATGTTTGCTAGAAGGTTTGTTGATGTATGCTGCATGATGTGCAGTCCTCTGTCTCCACTGTAGCTGTCTTTTTAGTGACAGTTTAGTGAAGTCTGAGTAGTTGCAGGTACAGCTGCAGAGGATGATGGTGAGGCCATATCTGGAGTCTTGTGTCCCGTTTTGGGCCCTCCTCTACAGGAAGGATGTGGACAAATTGGAAAAAGTCCAGTGAAGGGCAACAGAAATGATTAGGGGGGCTGGAGCACAGGACTTATGAGGAGAGGCTGAGGGAACTAGGCTTTTTTAATCTTCAGAAGAGAAGAATGAGGGGGGATTTGATAGCAGCCTTCAACAACCTGAAAGGGGGTTCCAGGGAGGATGGAGTGAGGCTGTTCTCAGTGGTGGCAGATGACAGAACAAGGAACAATGGTCTCAAGTTGCAGTGCGGGAGGTCTAGGTTGGATATTAGGAAAATCTTTTTCACTAGGAGGCTGGTGAAGCACTGGAATGGGTTACCTAGGGAGGTGGTGGAGTCTCCATCCTTAGAGGTTTTTAAGGGCCAGCTTGACAAAACCCTGACTGGGATGATTCAGTCGGGGTTGGCCCTGCTTTGAGCAGGGGGTTGGACTAGATACCTCCCGAGGTCCCCTCCAACCCTCATCTTCTATGATTCGATGATATTCCGTTTGACATTCCACTTCTCAGTGCATAGTTGATTTAAAGCCTTTGTATGAGTGACCTGTCCTCTTCATCAATTACCACTCCCCCAATCTCTGTGTCATCTCCAAGCTTTGCCAGAGATGATTTTAGGTTTTCTTCCAGGTCATTGGTAAAAACATAAATAGCATAGGGCCAAGAACCAATCCCTGCAGGACCCCATTAGAAGCTCACCCACTCGTATGATTCTCCTATGATGAGACCTATCAGTTAGCCAGTTTTTAATCCATGTAATGTGTGCCATGCTAATTTTATTAGACACGTTGGGTGAGGTAATATCTTTTATTGGACCAATTTCTGTTGATGAGAGAGACAAGTTTTCAAGTGTACACAGAGCTTTTCAGGTCTAGGAAAGGTACGCAGAGTGTCACTGCTAAATACAACGTGGAACAGATTGTTTAGCATAAGTAATTAAAACATATTTCAAAGGCCATTCAAGGTGCAGTAGCCTGTTAACACCTCTCCAGCCATTGGGAGGGGGAAGCATGGGGGAAGATAGTGGGTTACAGATTGTTGTAATAAGCCATACATCCAGTGTCTCTCTTCGGTCCATGATTTTTAAGGTCCAGCAAAGTTACGAATCCAAGCTCCCAGGTATGTCTTTTGAAAGTGTGGTGCAGGTTTCCTTTGAGGATGAGGACTGAGAGGTCACAGAGAGAGTGAGCGCTTGGTGAAAAGAGTTCACCCACAAGTGATACACTGTTTTGTCAGGCTTTCAAACAACCCTCTCTCCCCCTTCTCCAAACTCATCATCAGCCCTGGTGAGTCAGGCCCTGGGACTCTAATCTACAGTATCAGAAATGTATATAGACAAAAAAAGAGACAGAGAGAGAGAAGCCCTCCCTCCCTCCCACCCCCTGAGTAAGACTTTCTGTACGATGGGAGATTTGGTGGCTGAGATCCCCAGCTCTGGCAGTGGAGCTGTTGAATGAAGATGAGAAGAGGGCTGGGGAGTGGAGGATGGGACTCAGCCCCGGGTGGGTTGAGTCAAGTAGAGAGAACTTAGTGGCCCAGGAGGGACGCCCCGTCAGTACTGCACGTAGGAGAGTGTCACATCCCCCTCTATCTCCAGCTGGTCCACCTGGTTGACAGGTATGCGGTGGACATAGTCAAACACATGCAGCCCATTCACTGAGACCTGGTAGCAGTTCCTCGTGTTCGTTATCACCATCTGGAGGAGAGAGAAGATCAACAGTGCTGTGCCCTGACGCCCACGTATACAAGAATGCCTTGATAACACCGGGCCCAGAGGAGCTGGCGGTTCACCTGGCCGCACGTGAGCCAAGAAGATAAATGTCGAAGCCCAGCAAACCTTCTCCTGACCTGCGCATTTGATGCCATGTGAATGCATGCATCTCAAAACCTCCACTGTAACCCAGCTCCTGAAATAAAACAGCAGCTGGCTTCTTTTCAAGATCACCCCTTGCATTACATGCTCAGGGTCTATTCCTCTCACAGTGTGTCTATTCCAAGCACTTTTGGTAGGGAACACTGTACAGCTAAGATTACAACTCCACTTCCACAAGATTCATTTTAGTCAGACAGCGCACCTGCTTGGGAAAAGCAGACCAATGGGGAGGGCAGCTCAAAGCATATAAAATTACATTTTTAAAAACCTACATTAAAAGAACGTCAAGGTTGAAAAATCAAACACTCAAAAATTCGATGCTGTAGGAATTCATGCTGCCCAGCAATCTTAATTCATCTGCCTTGTGTGTGTGCATCATGGTACAGTCTTTTATTACATGGAGATCATAGACATGTAGGACTGGAAGGGACCTCAGTAGGTCATCTAGTCCAGTCCCCTGCACTCAGGCAGAACCATGTATTAACTAGACCATCCTGGACAGGTGTGTGCCTCACCTGTTCCTTGAAACTTCCAATTGACGGAGATTCCCCAGCCTCCCTAGGTTGTTTATTCCAGTGCTTAACTACCCTGACTGTTAGGCAGTGTTTCCTAATGGCTAACCTAAATCTCCCTTTCTGCAAAGGGACTGCAAATTCTGCAAATCAAAGGACAGGAGGTCAGAGCCAGGCTAGTGCCCACACAGCTAGCAGCTCGTTGGCCTCCAGCCCCTCACTCCGACACAGTCTCCAAACACACAGTCCCCACCAGACCACACTGTAAACTTTAAACACGCTAAAAGGAAAACCAAAAGGACGTGAGCACATGCTATTTTCGTCACAGGACCCCTGCCTCATTCGGTGCCCAGGGTGGATGGTGTTTGGGGATGAATCGGGGTTGTGTAGTGAAAGGTGGCTATTGTTTGTAGGACCTCTGCCCGATTTGCTGCAGAAGTTGGAAAGTGTGTGGTGAATGAGGCCGGGGATTGCAGGCAGAGGAAAGACTGTCTCATGGTTAGGGCATCTGAATGCTGCCTTGGAGAACTGGATCCCATCGCTGCCTCTGCCACAGAATTCCTGTGTGATACTGGGCAAGTCACTTAAACCAAAATATTCACAAGGAGAGCCAGTAATTGTGTGTTTCTCATTTGCTGGGTTCGAAAATTGAGATCCCAAAGACCGATTTGCAGAAGTGCTGAGTGTTTGTAACTGCAAGGGAAGTCAGTTGGAGATGCACATGGAACATACAAGGTATTATACAAACGCTAAATGCCCTGAAAAAATCAGGGCCCGGGTATCTCAAGTCAGGTGCCCAAAATCACTCTTGACAACACTGGCTTTTTGTGCCTCAGTTCCCCATTTGTAAAAAGCGGATACTAATTCTATCGTACCTCACAGGAGTGTCACTAATCTTTGTCTTGCACTCGGATGCCCACACTGGTGAATGTCGAAGAAAAGCCCATGAAGAAATGGACTAATTCTGTATGCAGGGCAGCGTTTGACGGGTGTGTGGCAAACAGGGCAGGAGCCACACATTGAATGAGGAGGATTAAAAAAAAAAAAGTCTTCCACTGTTGCTTGACTCTCTCGAGCACAGTCGCTCCTGGGCTCTGAATGAGGCAAGGATCCTTTTGAAAAATAGTAGGTGATCCTGGCGTTAAAGACTGGACTATGATGCACACACACACAAAGGGGCAGAGTTAAGGTTGCCTGGGGAACCTTAACTCCGGCATTTTTTAATTTTCCAGTGCTTGCCACCTTAATTCTCTTTTAATCTAGCTTTTTTGAAATGTGACTTTCAGGTTTTTGCAGCAGCAAACCCAGAAACTCCATTACATGGAGCTATATTGGCCCCCAGTTGGGTCCCAGTTTGTTGCGTCTCAAGCGGAGTAACTGGTAGCAAGCCGTAGAAGGCTGTTATGGAGACTGGTCCTTAGAGAGGGATGAGACATGCTTTGCCCCAGTGACCGCAGAGGAAAGGTGAGATGCTGAATCCTGGGTTGTGTGTTCTAGTCGGGTTGCAGACACTTGTGCTGCCTTCCCAGGGTCCTGTCTCTCTTGACTCCTGCCTACCGCCACGCCACTCTAAAAGATCTGCACCCGTTCGAGAGGAATTTTTGTGGGACCGTTTTCTGGCCTGTGTTATGCAGGAAGTCAGACTGGATGATCACAACGGTTCCTTCAGGCCTTTGAAGCTATGAATCGGCCCCGCCTCTGCTCCTTATCTCTCTGCATTAGGCAGCCTGGGCCCAGCAGGAGAGACCGGCTCCCTGCTCTCCACACTGGAGCCTGACACACAGCAACCCCCAAGAGGCGCAATGGCAGAAAAAGCCGAGCCCAGCCCTACAGCCGGGGACTGGAGCGGGCTCCGTGCAGACAGACTCTTCGGAGAATAACGCTGCCAGCTTCTAACAAACCTCTCCCCAGCGTGCGCGAAGTGCAGTTTGCGTTGGCGTATCACTGGGCCACACGGGGGTGGATTTTCGCAGTGATAGCAAAAAGGCACGTCCCTGACCCAAGGGAGATACACGTTCCCCCCCCTCCCCTGCCAAATGTTGAGTCCCTGCCCTAAAGAACAGAGCCTACACTCACAAAGGGATTTAGGCACCTAACTGCCAGTTTAGGCACCCAAGCCCAAAATTTAGAACCTCAAAACTCCTGCTCAGCTGCTGCCTAACCTGGTAGGCTCCTGAATCCCCTGGGTGCCTTCGTTTCTCCTGGTAAATTCTCTTAGGCACCTAAATGTCTGCCAGTGGCAGTGTGCACACGGCCACCCAAGGCCCGACACCTGTCACCCTGCTCACGCCTAAACCCCAGTGGACTTCACAAACCAGACAGTACCCGCCTATCTTGCCTACGGGGCCGGATCTGATGGTTGAGCTTAGAAGCCCCCTCAGAGCATATCTGATGGATCTGGCCCCCATACAAAGAAGTAGTGGTGCTCCAGTAGGGCAGGGGTTCAATTCACATTCAGCCAGTGGCGACGCCCCCCAAAGGGCAGAGAAAGATGGGAAAAGCTTTTGGTGGCCACAACGCAGTCCCAGCCTGAAATTCAGTTCCATAGTGGCGTGTTGATTCAAACCAGGCCCGATTCCCTACTGCCCAGCGACCCGGCTGAGGCACGGAGGCTGAGAACGTGCTCTCCTGCGCGCCTCACTCAGCCGCCTTCAGAGCTCACCTGGAAGGCCTGGCCTAGCGAGAAAGGCAGGCTGGAGACATGCCGCTCCTCTGAACCCCACGCGCCGTGCGTTTGAGTGTTTCGAACCAGCGCCCTCTCGTTCATCCGTGGGTTGATGTGCAGGGCGATATTGCCAGTCAGGCTGTTTTTCAGATTGATATGAAATCTGCGAGGAGGGAGACAGGATTTGTTCAGGGCTTTTCATGGCCAGGGCTCTGGGTCTCAGGGAGAAATGCACCAGGATGGGGGCACACTGGAGAGTAGGACAGACCCATGTCCTGTAGCCAATGCCACCTTCGAAGCCTTCCCCCACACCCTCCGGGCACTGGAGCCCACACAACTTTGACCAGGCGTTCCTATGCCCAGCTCCTGGCAATTCCTAGCCCAGGCCAGACTTTCCCCATCTGCCTTCAGCACCTTGTGACCAGCCCACTCCGCTTGTGGAGCAGGAACATTGGGAAGGGCGATTGCACCTGGTTGGGCCTGGTGCTCAGAGGTTGCATCACAAACTAAGGCGGAACAGTTTTCTTTGTCCCATACTGTGTGCAGCTCCCCCCCCCCCCCCCACCATTTCTACAGCCTTGTTTCTTGGTGAATTCCCCGCCCATCCCCACACCAGGCTGTGGCGTATCAGCTTTGTTTGTGTGATGGTCTCTGGGAGCAAACCCGCTCACGTATGGCGTTTCCCTGCCCCTGCATCAGAAACCCACTTCTTGGCGTGGAAAGGCACGTTCCCCACGATGGTGATCTTCTGGGTCCGGGAGAAGTTCCCTGGGATGGCAACTTGGAATGGGACAGCCTGAAAAGAGAGCCAAGAGTCTCATGGGCCACAGTCCTTCCCCCACAGCGCCCCAGGGTGGGGAGGGGAGGCTGTCGTAACCCCAGAGTGGGGCTAAAGGCGGACAGACCTGGGGCGGAGCGGCAGTGACTCAGGGATAGGGCGCGCCTCCATTCCCGCCAGGCTCTGGAAGGACTGTAGGGCTGGTGGGGGGGATTGTTACTGGCTCCGTTGGTCTAGGATTGGTTGTGTTATGACCGGGGTAGCTGCCCCAGAGCAGAGGGCTAAGCAAACAGAAGCCAGGAGCTGGGAGTGGACAACAGGGGATGGATCACGTGATGATCACCTGTTCTGTTCAGTCCCTCAGAAGCACCTGGCATTGGCCACTGCCAGCAGACAGGATGCTGGGCTAGATGGACCATTGGTCTGACCCAGGGTGGCCGTTCTTACGTTGTGATAAGCAGCCACCCCTGCCTCGCGGCTGGGCAGGGCTGCTGGCAAGAGCAACCCCTGGGCTCATGCTCCCGCCTAACGCAGGGAAGAGCTGGTTCTCGCCCCGTGTGCTCCTGGGCGGGGCCGGCTGGCAGCACCCACTGGGCAGCACTGTGGCAGGAGCGATTCTGGGGGGTGGCCGTCGGCCCCCTCCTCAGACAAGCCAGGAAATCCTGGCCCTAGCCTGGCTCTCGCTAGCTCCCTCTCGCTGTGGGGCGGGGTACTCACAGGGTTGGTCACCATCATAGGAGTGTTCTGCTGAGGAGAGAAGACATGCAGACAATCAGAGGAGTCATGGTGTCGCCCCTCCACCCCCAGTCAGTGCTGGCTGGGGAGCACCAGAGGCCAAGCCATTGGCTGGAGGCTCCAGCGCCTCTCTGGTGCGGGGACTGCACCAGGCCTTCCCTGTTCTGTGAAAGGCCTCTGGCGAGGGCACCGGTCACAAACCTACCTGCCTGCAGGGCGCAGGGAAAGCTGTAGGGGCTTCTCCTTAAAATAAAAGCCCCGGGGCCCTTTTCTCCCCATAAGGGAGTCAGTGTCTGAGGTTCAGGACTCATAAGAACCCCAAACCAGCAACCCACAAAGACCACCTCAGGCAGCTGCAAATGCCAGCTGCCATCTCCACTGAGCTGGCCCTGGGGCTACCCCCCAGCACTGTCCCCATTCCCAGAGAGGCTCATTCGCATTTCGCTTGTGAACCTTACGGTCAGGCACCCTTCTCGCCTGCGCTCTGCATCCAGCCTGCACCCTAGGTCCTCGCCTGAGCGTAGCTTCCTCTGGGCGCCCTGCACTCACCTCTGGCAGGAGCTCTCCCAGCCTCTTTCGCGTCTTTGACTAAGAACGACCCATAAAAAACCTGCCACCTTCCTGCCAGCAACAGTGCCTCGAAGGAGCCGAAAAGCAGGGAAACTAGCAGAGATTTACAGGCATGTTTGTGGGAGGCCAAATGAGAAGATGAATGAAAAAGAACCACTTGGAGAGTCCAGCTTCTCCCACTCCCCAGGGACAGAAACTGCCCCCAGATCTGCTGGGAATGATGGTGCCTCAAGGATAGGGGCATCCCAGGCTGCCGACACACACTGCTCCCCTGCTACGGTACCCCATCTCCGCCTGGGAGGGCCCGTCTCTGCTGGTAAAAGAGGAGTTCGGCGTCCGTGGCCCAATTGATTCTTGGTCTCTCTGTCAAGGGGCAGTGGTGATGGGGTGCCTGCCACCAAGAACTGAGTGGAGACCCATCAAACTCATTGCACTGCTGGGAACTTTGGGAACAGATGTTCTTGTTTCAAGAGGTTTGGCATGCAGCAAGAGGCTGGGCTGTGGGTCTGGCAGGAACAATAAAAGGGAACATGCAGGCCCAAGGGGAAAGGGGATGACAGTTAAGGGCAGCCTGGGAAAGCCGAGGGAAGGAACGCAGTTGGTGCCCTGGAGCTAGCTGGAAGCAGATGCAGACAGGCTGAGACATCCCAGAGCAGAAGCCCCAAAGGAAGGCGACCCACGGCAATCCAAGCCCGGAGAGGAAACCCACTGAGGGAAAAAGGAAGCACAAGGCAAATAATGGAAGCGGTGGGTGGGAAGCACGAAGTGGGAAATAACCAGCAGCTCCTCCTCCATGTACCCAAGAGGAGGGTATGAATTCTGGGGAGTTGCATAGAAATAACAACTGGGCGGATCTACAGCAAAGCATCAGCTAATCGGTGGAGCTGAGGTGTCACTGACAGACCAGGCAGCAGGAAACCCCAGGAATGCCAGGACTCCAGCACTGCTATAAAACAGGCCTACAGACAAGTTAGAGGTTAGGACTGAATAAAAACTGGCCGGCAGATAACAGGCAGCAAATGGAAGGCAGGGATCAGTATTTCCATCAGCTTAACCGTGATCTGCAGGAGAGGCAAATTCCCCATGGATTCATATCCCCAGAGGAGCCCAAAGTCAGGGAGGAGAGATCCAACGTGGACTGTGCAGCATAGCTGGGGCTCAGGGAGAGAGAAGGAATATAGACCTCACACCTGGAGGGACAGAATAACCACAGTGCTTATAATCTGGGAGAGGATAGCAATGCCGAGAGACCTGGGGTTTTAACTGAGACGCCTACTGCAATGCAACTGTGACACCTCTGAAGTGGATCGATCGAAGGAAGCACATTTTTACCCAGCAGCTAACCGGTGTGTGGAATTCACTGCCGCAGGACAGCACAGAAATCAGGGATGAAAGAGACCTCCTGGGTAGACATGCAGGGTCCTTCTCGACAGTCTAGGACTGGAAGGGGCCACCTGGGTCAAGGAGCCCAGTTTCTGCTATCGCAAGCAACCCCATCATATAATCCCATTTATAAACCGATCAAGCTTCATCTTAAAAGCAGTTAGGTTTCTTGCCGCCATTACTCCTGTTGGAGGGCTGGTCCCGAACCTCCCTCCTCTCTATTCAAGGGCTTTGGCCGGTCCACTTGTAATTAGCTCAGACAATGGGACCTTTCCCTGGGAGTCTTTCACAGTTTAGGAGATCTCATTATTCCAAAACGCTTCCTGCTATTTACCCCACTTTCATTTGCTCAGTTTCATTCCCTTACTCTCAATTCTACCCCTTTGTAACTCCTAAACTATTCCTTTTTCTCCCTGGTGTCTGTACCCTTCACACTTGTGCTATGAATCCTCATGATCACTCTATATGGACTATACACTCAGGGCTACAGCCACAAAGGAACTTAGGTACCTAACTACTTATTTAAATGGTTAACTTACAGGAAGGTGCAGTGGCTACGATCCTGAAGCAATCACTGCAGTGGCTGGAAGTTGACCTGATATAGGTCGACTTACGTTTCTAGTGTAGACGTACTCTGTGAGTGAGAACAACAGGCTCGCAGACTGACAGACATCCAGCTCATCCGGCCTCTGTGTGTCCAATGACAGTTCTGGAAGGACTGGAACATCAGGCCGGCTTCCCAAAAGAGCGGCAGAACCACATTCCAGCACGACTCGAGTGCCGGCTGGGGTGGTGTCCTGTGATGCTCCAGTGAGGGGCTTTGTGTGTCAGTGGAACTTGAGTTGGGGTAATGCTGGCGTTATACAATGCGACTTGGCAGTGAAGACAAGCCCAGCATCACTGGACACCTTGACACCTTGCCTGTGTTTGAGGCAGAGGGCAGAGCAGAAGCAGGCGACGGGAACTAAAGGATGCTGATGTCTCTCTTGTCGGGGAACAGTCTAGAAAATAAATGTCAATTGATCTCCCACTGCAACATCTCATCCAAAAATGAGCTGACTGTACAACTACCCGAAAGTGCTGGATGGGTATCAGCCTCAAGGGACGTAACTGCAGGAGTGGTGAAACGAAACTGAGCAAAGGAGCAAATCTTTGCTAGCCCATTGACCCTTTCCCAAGGGGAGGCCGGATTCAACTGACCAAGCTCTTGCTTTTGTTCCTTGTAAAAAGGGCTCCGGACACACCTCCCCTGTAGTAGAACCTCAGTGCCACACCTCCCTCATGCCAGCGGTGGCAATCTTTCTTCTGCCGGAGGAATTACTGACAGCGCAGCCTTCAAGCCACTTACTAAGCAGAACGTTATTTCCCCCTGCCCCTAGACCAGGATTTTTTGCAGCAGCCAGTTAGCTTCAATGTGCAACCTCTTAAAACTCCAGTTCTTCACCCAACCACTGAATTTCCCCTTTCCCACAATGGCAGGGTGGGCAGACTTACGGTCTGTCCGCCCTGCCGCTTGGCTAGATGTACACAGGCTGGCTGTGATCCCGTTTGCATGCTAAAAATAGCAGCGTAGCTGCAGTGACACAGTGGAGCAGCACAGCGGTCCTTATGGTGCCAGCATGTGTATGTCTACCCGACCCAGAAATTACACCTCCAACTGCAGTGTGGATGTCCCTTGGGTCACGCGTTTGCGGGATAGGCTCAAGCCCACCAGACACTCTTTGAGAAGGAAGGACATCACTGCGCCTTTGGCTTGCTGGCTTCCCCTGCGAGAACTCACTGCCCTCCCACTGACTGTCAAACTCCCCCAGCTGCTCTCGGTGTTTCACTAAAAAACAGGAAATAAGGTTGCAACCACACTGCATCAGGCTGTGCCCCATACCAAGGCAGCTGACACCTGTCCTGGAAAGTTCTTCACCTTCTTCCTCTGCAAAGACAGAAGAAAGATTTCACAATTCAGCCCGAGTGAGGCTATTCAGCTGGTTATTTTATTCCCAGGCTCCACTTTACCTGCGTGTTGGCCCTTCGCCACAAACACACTTGGGTGAGCCTGGGGCCATTATTTGTTAAGCTGTCCCTGCAGCCGTGATGCTGAGATGCTTCCAGCTATTTCTGCTCGAGATTCAAATAGGTCTCATCCATCTCTAATTTCTGTGAACCCACCACTCTTGATTTTGGCTAATAGAGCCACAGGTACTCAGCACCTCTCCGTTGGTGTTTCTTTGCTCTTCCGCAGTGACCTTTATCTTACTCCGAGCATATTGCCTCCTGCTCATCCATCCCCGCGTAACAATTGAGAATAGCTCTAATTTGTGTTTGCACATTTTCCTTCTCTTTCTTTTCCCTTCATTGCTTTATCCTATTCTGTTCCGCCCAGTGTTTTTCCCGTGCAGGAATGATAAGGTTGGATTCTCTGGTCTGTGCTATGCAGGAGATTAGCCGACGTGTCCCTGATGACTCTACAATCTGTGACACTATGAATCTCCCAATCTTTGCTCTGCAGAATGTCAGAGTCCGTCCTCCCTTCAGTATTCCACCGCTAGTTATAAGCCTAACTGGAATTTGATGCAGGTTAAGCAAAATGTTTTTGAAAAACAAGAACTGGCCCAAACCTTAAGACAAAATAGTGAAGCAACTCAAACCACCCTGGACGTTCAGTTAATGAATGCTCCCCATGGAGATGTCTCTAGTGTCACCCAGATCACTCCCTGCCTCATTCCCTTTGATATGTCTTGATGTTTATCATCTTGGATTGGATTATTGGGCCATCTAGTCTGACATCCTGCCTCTAGCCAGGGGCCAGTACACCCAGGCCAAAATCCTTAGCTATACACTTAGCCAAGTGTAAAATGCTCCACATGGACCTTCCCGATGCCTGCACTTTATCAGATCAACCTTTGCTCTGAAATATGAGATGCACTTATCCCCAGCAGATGCCAGTTCGGAGAAGAAGGAAATAACTTCTAGTGGTTAAAGCAGAGGTGCGTGGGGAAGGGGCATAGCACGCAGAAGTAGCTAGCTTCAGAAATGGCTCAAATGTGAAATCCATGTAGCATGCGGCACTGTGTGAACCAATGGGGCTCCAGACAAGTTGAACCCTGAGTCACGTAGTATAGAAAGGAAATCAGGTAGGTCCTATCTGAAATGACCAGTGTACTGTGGGACAAACAGTGGGAGGACTGAAGGAATATAGATAATGCAAGATGGTACTTAATAGAAAAATAATAAGGTACTTAGGTAAAACAAGACATACCCACTGGATAATCTCTGTTGTAGACAGAGCCTAACTAACCAACACTTCATCAACAGCAGATGTCACCAACTTAATATCAGCTTTTCCTCCAGCCATGGACATGTTGATTAACCCAAAACAAGAACAGAGAGCTCAAGGAAGCTTATGGAAACAGCATATTTGAAGCGTATGCTAGGGAATATTTGCAAAAGCAAATTCTGTATTTGCATTTCCAAATGATCACAACACAACTCTAATTCTAAGAGTCACATTCACCCGGACAGGGAACAGAAACAAGAGCATGTGACTGATGGATCCCTCAGAACCAACCATCACAGTCTGAATACCAAATGAATACATATGAGCTGCGGACCAAGGATGATGCTGTGGGTCATTTCAAAATTCAAATAAATTGGAGAAAAATCTCAAGATCATCATGAACAAACAGGGGCAACATTCAGTGAGTAAAGTCACAACCAGCCCCACGTGTGTCTTGAACCCTAACACATTAACCGAAGAGGCAAGCGTGCTGAATGTTTAATGGAGTTGCAGCTTTTCGCCAAAGTGTTCGTTAGCCATTGGAGTTATGTGTGTGTCAACCAAAGCAGAGGAGCAGAGCATTAAACAGGCTGATCAAAACCCCCTTCGTCTCTCAAATGCTCAGCTTCGTTCTCTTGGCTCTTACGCAGCCAATATTTCACTCATGTTCCAGGCATCATAGACTCTTCTGGCCTAGGCAGGTCCGAAGTTTCTAATGGGAAAAACAAGTGAATCCTCTCCCATCCCCCCAGCCCTCCTTATTCATCAGAAGGATGCACCAAAGGGGACATGTCCAATGCCTCTTCTCTTTGCTGAGCACTTGTAGCCTCTCTGAGGCGCAGCCATTCACTGGGACGGCTTCCGTCTCCCATGACTAGATTCAAACCCCAACAAGACTTTGTCCCTGGCTAATCAGTGCCTATTACATTTCCTCCATGTCCGATTGGACTTCTTATCCTAAGCCTTTGATCACAGATATCCAAGGTGGAACTGTTCTCTCCTTGTTTATCTATTTCTATTTCTTCACAGGGCCGATCCGCCGCTCTACAGGGTCTGACACAGAATTGTAACATACAAGGAATATTGGCACCTCACTTGTTCTCCCTTGTACACGGCTCTGCAGTTCCTTTGCTCCTGTCTGAAGCACGGCAGCCCTACAACTCCCAGCCAACAAGACTCAGATAGGAATATACCCGTAGGAATACAGGGACTGGCCAAGCCAAACCAGACCTCTGGCCATTTAGTCTGTATCCTAACCCCACCATTCAGTGATCAGCTTATTCCCCAAAGTAGGCGGGTTTATGTCTCATATTTGTTATCCTCGCTAACACAATGGTGGGGTGAAATTCTGGTTCCGTTTAAGTCAATAGGATTTTCGCGCTGGATTTCAGTCCAACCAGAATTTTAATCCTGACTTTTCTCATCATCCATACAAGTGTCCCATCTTTTGCCAGGTCACTTGGTGCGATCATGCGGCAATGAGTTCCATAAGTCAATTGTATTACATAAAAAGTATTATGAGAAATGTCTGACAGTCGGAGAGCGAGGAAGATTAAAAGAATGTGACTGTATGATCGATATGTACCATCTTTAGCGAAATACTTACCCTGGAAGCTGGAGCCCCAAAGACTGGCTGGGCAAACACGCTGGAGACCTGCAATGACGGAGAGGCCAGGTAAGTACAGCACCTCCCGCCTGTGATCTGAGCTTCAGCCACTAAGACTCGCCTGCCTCACGCTGCCTGACTTCACCAGAGTTAAGCAGCCCCTTCGCCTCATGACAGACATACCAGAGGCCGGAGCACTCAGCCCACCCAGGCCCAAACGTGCGGCAAACTAAACCCCAAAACGAGGGGCCCAGAAAAATGATTCCTCCAGGGAACAGGACCTGCCGTGGATGTCTCCCTTCCCTGAGCGTCCCTTTCGATAACTCTGGCTCACGCGGCTGCACTTCTGAGGAAAGTCCCTTTCGCCAAGAGGCGTGAAGAGATCCCCCCACCCAAGTGCAACATAGATAACGTCGGGGCTGCAGGGCAAGGGCTGCTGCTTCTGAAAACCAAGCAACCCGCTGGGTGCAGACAGCATCTCTGGAAATGCACAGGGGCCGGGGTAGCACAAAGGGGGAAAGCAGCCAGCTTTCCCCCCCTGCTCTGGTCCTTTGCTGCACGGAGCTCAGCCAGACCCAGAGCCTGGCCCCCAGCGTTAGCCGTGGGATGTGTTACTCCTTAGCCAGAGGCTAGCTGGAGCAGGGTGGAGGTTGCAGCTGCCACAGCCAGAACAAGTCTTTGCAGCTGTGCAGGAGGCAACCCCGTTGGCTGGAAAGGCACGAGCTTCTCACCTAGGAGCTCAGCAGGCCGGATTACTACAGGTTACACTACAGCCCAGGGGCACAGATGAAATCCGCAGCCTGCTCTGCTTGGTGCTTCACAGAGACATGCTGAGAGACAGTCCCTGCCCACAGCTCATAGTCTGACTGGGACTGAGCCGGCTCAGGAGGTTTGCTTGGTAACTTTCACGAGGGCAGCTACGGTAGCCAGAGAGCATAGGTGCTTTGACGGGCTTTGCCTTTCAGATGGGGAAGCCCAAGTAACCTTGAAGGCCTTGGATGAGGACTTAAGTCCCATAAAGGCCAAAGCGCCCCTGAAAACAAGAAGCCTGCTCCATGGAGGGATCTCACAGGTGAATTGCAGACATAGATTCCAGGGAGAACCATTTCCCCTAAGGGCCCACCCATGGGGGCTCACCCAGCTGCAGGAGGACAAGGCTGGAGACCTGGATGATTTTGGTCTCTTTATGCAGCAGGACTGAGCTCACTGATGCCACCAGACCAGGCTGATGTAGGGCAGAACGGACTGGCCGTGACCAAACTCTCAGATGGAGACACAGGCAGTCACCTAGGAGAAGCTGCCCAGAAGGGACTAAGAGGTTTGATGGGGAGCAGCAAGAACTCCCAGCCAGCACTCCAGTCCCTGAGACCCGTCAAGGACATCAGGGCCTCAGTGTGAATGCAGGAGTGGGCTGGGGAGGCCACAGACGGCCAGTGGCCCCTTAATCTATTTCATGGAGACACGTCAGGGAGACATTTTAGTACAGCTGAAAGTGGTACACCCAGGAACCAAGAATGCGGGTCACACTTACAGGCTGGGGGCCCGCGTCCTAGAAAGCACCAACCGGGAAAGGGACTTCGTGGTTATTGTGGGAGCCAGCTGAGCAGGAGCTCCCAGCAAACCCAGTCCTTGGGTGTATGAATAGGGCACAGCCAGTAGGGAGACGACGACCACTGCACAGGGCATTGGTGAAACCCATTGCTGGGTCCAGTTCCAGTGTCTGCACTTGCGAAAGGATGATGAGAAGAGACGTCTCAGCAGACGTCATTCTGGTGAGCTGTGGGCCTGCTCCATTCTCAGCAGCAAGACGCTGCCCATCCAGATGACATGGGGTGTTCGTGAGCACCCAAAAGCATGCTTAGTTCAGGTATCAAGCTGGGCCCTGCTCTACAGAGCCTGCAGCTTACACCGTGTCAGTGCGGTACGGGGTGGAGGAAGACCAAACATGCCTCACTTTCTTTTCTGGCTTCTTTGGTCTCTTAGCCCGTACCTAGGAGAGGGAATCATCTCAGCCCGACAGGACTTGGGCCGCGGGAGGCAAACCCTGTCCCTGTCCTCTCCGCAGGGGGACAGTGAGACCCAGTCCACCACTCCCATCCTGGTGCAATCAAGGGGACATGTTGGGTGTCCTGCAGGCTACCATGGCCGGAGACAGAAGCATTCTGGGCCTCTGCACGTCCCCTGGAGCTTTTCCAGCTCCCTTTTCTAGGATGGTCTTTGGCTAAACCTTCCCTCCCAAGCCTGCAGGAGAAGGGAAGGGAAGAGTCGTACTTACGCTGCTGGCGTGAAATCCATAAGCGGGGGCTGCCTGCACCTGTGGCACCGAAACACCAAAGAAACACACTCAAGTCAATCATTGTACCTGGGATTTAATGGTGTAGCAGAAAGTGAGAGCGCCAGGCCTGAGGCCCAGCGTAACAGGCCAAGGCGTAAGGCCGAAGCTAAACGAAGGGACAAGTCTGTTATAAAGCCAAGTTAGCCGGAGCCAGGCTGTGAACTTACCACCGCACAGAACCTGGCAAAAAGAAAGTTATTTCCTAAAAATAGCTACTAGCTAAAATAGCCAAAAACAGATATTTCCAAACATTACTAAAGCCTAAAAATATCTATCAGAGACAGAAGGTACCAGGACCAAGAGATAACACAGGCCACCTGACCCCCTGAAATGACACTTTAATGGATAGAAATGTCTTAATGTGACAAATAGAGACGTTTTGCCCGAACCATCCAGTGCAAGCTAAGGGGTGGTATCAGACTGCGTCACAAAGGTGGCAGCTACCTGCGTCAAAGGGGCAGAACGAAACTTGTCTGTAACAGTGTCTAGAAAAGGGTGTCAGAGGGACCGGCGTTGTCCGGCCTAGGGGATAATGAAGAATCCCGCTGTTAATTGAGCCTGTCCAGTGTCAAGTGTTTATTGCTTCACTGCCATAAACCTGGCCGGGTGCCTTCCTTGCTCAGCAGATCCGTGGTCGTGTCGATTCGTTCGATCGGGCAGGCCGTCTCGGTGACCTGCGCAGAGCTGGGACAGCACCTACACGGGGGGCGCACGCACGCAGCCAACACTGACCAACACTGACAACAAACGGTGCTAGGGGCAGGGCGGTAACGGGCCGTCAAAGTGGGCAAAGAGCTTCAGGCCTCCATACCGAGCATCTGTGATGTCGCAATAGCTGGCCCAATCCCAGAACAGACTCTGCCCCCCAGCTGGACCGTCCCTCCTGGCCCCCCAGTCCCGACTGACACCCTAGCCTGCAGGGAGCTTTTTCCCAGCATGCCTTTCTGGGGCTGGCCCTTTTAAATTTGGCGGCCGCTGCTCTAAAGTGGCCATCTTGCAACCTGGCTCCGTCTCCCTCTCTCCTCCAGCTGATAAACCGATGATTGCGGAGGAGCTGGGACGCTCGCCTGGCCTGCAACACGGGCAACTCTGCTCCCTCGGGCACTAGCCTGCAGAGCGGACAGTGACTGTCAGCCTGGAGGCACCACTGGAGGGCAAAATGTTCTGCCACAGCCAAGTTCCTGTGTGGTGGGCCCTGCTGGGTGCAGAAGAGGGAGCTCCCCCTGAACAACGTCCCCAGCTCCTCTGCCTTTCCTTGCCCTCCCTGGACACATCCCTCCCAATATTTCAAGTGGCCAAAGCGAGACACAGGGCCACTCAGATTTGGCCCGTCCCAGTGCTGCTGACACAACGCTCCTTGTCACCAAGCTTCCGGCCTCAGCATTAGAACTGCTGCTAACAAGGCCAGAGCAGATACTCACGCAGGGGTTTGTGAAGCTGATGCAGTTCACGGTCACGTCCCCACTGATATCCAGGGTCTGGACGGTATGAAGAGGAAGGCGGTGTCTATACTCCAGGAGGTGCTTACCATTTACAGACACCTAGGGAAAGAGCAGGAGGAGGAGATGGATGCAGGGCTGTGCTAGAAGGAGTGAGAAGATGAGGCTATGCAAAGTGGGGGAGACTTTACTCTGGCTGGGGGCACATCAGGGCTGCAATATCGCCAACCCCAGTGTTAAAAAATTATGAGTCAAGCCCCATAAAATCATGAGATCGGTTTAAAAACAAAGAATTATGGACTCTGTCTATTTGCCTTCTGGGTTTCCAGCCTTTCAGAATTACATTTTCAAGTTTTTCTCCACAGCCATGACAGCTGGAAACTTACTGGGTTGTTTTTGTTTTTTAATGAGAGCTGAGAGTCTGGTGTAGCCACATGACCCCAGCAGCAGGGGCTTTAAGAAAAACACCAAATATTGCAAGAAGATGGGATTGCCCTGCCCTTTGTTTCCCTGCTCTCATTTGCTCACAGCTTCCTGAAAATGTCTTCTCTGGGGCGGAAACCTCCTCCGCTGTGCTCAGCTCAAAGGGAAATGTTTTGGAAAGTTTCAGCATTCAGTGATTTTTAGTTTGGCTGAAAAAATGTCCAGCACCATAAAAGCTGAAGTCTCCTATCTACTGGTGGCTGGGCCTGTCTGAGAAGTAGCTTCCAGGAACTGCAGTCTCTGCATGAAAGCTAACCTGGTTCTGTGCATCCCCATTTGACATGAGCTGAAATGTTTAATGCCAACACTGAGCCAGATTCTGCTCCCACTTACACCAGGATAATCTGGGGTAACTCCACTGACGCACAGGGCCTGACTCTGCTTTCAGTCACCCCGTGTAGACTGAGAGTAACTCCAAAAAGGCTACCAGGGTCACACTAGTGCAAAAGGAGAACCAGGCCATTAATGTAGGTCTTGTCTACGCAAGGAAACGACATCGGTTTAGAAACTGATTTAGATCAATCAGTGCAACCCCCAGTGTCAGTTCAAGAGTGCCTCATCACGGAAGCTCTGGTCCTCACTCCAGAGTTCAGCTTGAATTGCATTTTGCACTTAAATCAGGGATTCAACCTCTTCATTTTATATTAAAAAGACAGCACACGCTCCCCACATTTACAGCACTCACTCACTGGGCACTGAGTGGATTGTCTGGGGATTTACAAGTACATCCATTCATTCGTTTATGAGTTAAAACTAATTAAAAACCGGATCTTTTAAGAAATTTAGCAGCCGGTGTCAGTCTTTTCTTTGTCCAGAATGATCTTAATAACCACCCAGAAAGATGAAACGTCAAACTTTGCATATAGTTAACATGAATAGACAGCTCGTGCACAGACTATATTTGAAGAAATCATGTTGCAATACAGCTAAGTCATGAATAATGTTTGTATTTAATCGTTATGATTACATAAACAGCTGGAAACAGGCTCCGGTCAACATCTCAGCTAGGGCTATTATGACATCAGCAGTAAGTCAACCTATCCCCACCCTTCCTCTACAGCTCATTTGCCTACAAAAATATGATTGGTACATGTGCCGTGAGGTCTCATGGATAGATTACTGGGCCCAGCTGTCACGGGCACCCCTGTGTGAAGGTTCTGGGCTGCTCCTAGCTGGGAATCAGTGTGTGAAAGGCGCCGATGCCTCAGCTCCTCTGTGCACCGAGGCCTGGTCTGCATTTAACATTTAGCTGGACGTAGCTTGGGCCCTCAGGAGGGTGCAAAACCCCATCCCCCGAGCCCCGTGGCTATGCCAGCCTCAGTCCTGGTGAGACGACGCAGGCCAAGGGGGGGACGCTTTGGAGGACCTTTGCTCCGTCATTCGGGGTGGGGGTAATTCCTACGACGACAGGAAAACCCCTTCCGTCGCTGTACGCTACGTCTACCCTACAGCGTCCCAACAGCACAGTTATGGCGCCGCGACGGCGCAGGCCTAGCCCCTGTCGTGTAGACACGGCCTGAGGCCGATCTGCCAGGGGAACTGAGGCAGGAGCCCAGGGGCAGCCCTTCACACACCGAGACGCTGGGACTCTGCGCTCTCGGCACTGGCGTCTCCTTTCTCCCCGCCTCCTCTTGCAGGGCCGCCTCAGGCCTCGCTCTCATCCACATGACTTTTTTAGCCACACGCCCTGCCTGGCATTACTCCTCCTCTCCACCTCGGGGGGCAAGTGAAGGGTGGCAGGGACCCCTCTCCCCTCAGAGGCCAGCCACCCTGTGACAGGGCCTCTGAAAATCTCCCCCTTGTAACAGAGGAAGACCTAGCCCCAGCCCCTCTCCCTTCCCCTCTCAACACGGTGTCAGCTGAACTCTCAGGGCCTGAGGGTGTCTCCCTTTCACATCCCTTTGCACCATCTCCAGGCCCTGTGCTCACCTGATAGCAGTGGCCCTTGACGTTGATGATCAGCTCGAAGTAGGTGCCTGGTTGGAAGGGCATGTGGTGGATCCTCTCCTCCGCCCCCCAGCAGCGGCTCTGCTCCGTGTTGCACACCACCACGAGGCGGCTCTCGTGGAAACGCGGATTGAAGTGGAAGGCGATGTCCCCGTTCGCACACCGCAGGTTCACTGAGAAACTGAAACCGAGCCAGAGAGCGTGACCCTGGGCTGCCCATGCCGGTGGGGGGGAGGGAAAAGGGGGGCTGCCCACGGCAGGGAGAGACCAGGGGGGGCAGCCCACAGCGGGGAGGGGAAATGGGGAGCTGCCCGCACAAAGGGTAGGCGACAGGGGGGCTGCCCACCATTGTGGGGGAGGGGACTATGGGGGGACAGAGGGAGCATGGGGCCATGGGGATGGGCATGTGGGCCAGGTAGGTTTGGGATAGGGCTATGGGGGTAGGGCAGAGTGAGGATGTAGGGGGAAGAAACTGAGGGAGTGGATGGCACCACACTGGGCCGGGGGAGATGGGGAGGATGGGGCTGAGGAAGAGGCACTGCCTTAGGTGAGGTGCGGGAGTCATGAGGCAGCACTGCCTAGTGGAAAGGGGGCCTGGCACCCGTGAGGGCAGTCCTCAAGGAGGGTGGAGGGGGCATGGGAGCAGCCCTGCCTTGTGGGGGCAAAGGGGGGGGGGCTAGTGTATGTGTGTGGGGGGTGCATGTCCAAGTGTTTGCTTGTGGTAAATTGTTCCCATGGTTAATTCCCACCGTGATGAAACATGAGTGGTTTATTTCTAGCCGGTATTTGTCTCACTTCCTCTTGCAGCCCCTGGACCTTGTTCTGTCTTTGTCTGTGAGATTAAAGAGACCTTTGCCCTCTGTACGCCATGAGCCAGGCCCCTCTTCGCTTCCTCCAGGAGAAGCTAAATAGACTGAGCCCCTCTTGTCTTGCCCCGGGCGGCAGCTTTTCCAGCCCTGGGATCGTTCTTGTCCCTCGTTTCTGAGCCGTCCCAATGTGTCAGCACCGGCACCGGTGAGATGGAGGCTGGCGATGCCTCCGCAAGCCGGTTTCCGCGTCGTAAAAAGGACGGTGTCGATTGGAGGAAGTGCAGAAAAGAGGCACAAAAATGATGTGAGGCGTGGAGAAAGTGCCTGGCTAGAAGATACGTAGGGAGCTCGATCTGTCTGGCTTATCACAAAGAGGATCAAAAGGTGACTTGATGACAGTGCGCAAACACCTTCCCTAGGAGACAATGCTGGGTACTGGAGGGCTCCCTGACCTAGCCAAGAAAGGCAGGACAAGCACCAATGGGTGGAAGCTGAAGCCGAACTAATGTAAAATTAGAAATTAAGGTCAGATGTTTCCCCGAGAGGTTGATTAAACCATTGGAACAAACTCCCGGGAAGTGGCGGATTCTCATCTCTTGATGTCTTCAGACCCAGACCGGCTGCTTTTCAGGAAGGTGCTTTAGCAAAAAGAAATGAGTGGGCTCAATGCAGCGGCAACCGGGAGAAATGTGATGGCCCGTGCTACACAGGAGGGCAGACTAGATGATCTGATGTCGCCTCCTGGCCTTAAACTCCTGAAACTTTGAATCAACTTGCTTGAAGCATGGACACCGAGCTGGCCTTGGTATCCAGTGATGATCCCACCCATGCCCTGTACAGAGGTGACAGCCCCTCCTTCCTTCATACCTCTAAGAAACACGTTCACCCTCCCCGCCGCTGCATTGCTCCAGAAGCCCAGGCTCAGCTGGGTTTCACAGTGACCCATAGTCCTTTTCAGAGCAGGGGCAGTAGGAGTTGAGACCATGATGGAGGAGGTTGTTGGAGAGGCAGGTGATTCAGGGGAAGCGGTTTGGCAGGCGGAATAGAGTAACGCTCTGGGCGACTAAGTGGGAGGGCAAGGAGCCAGGACGAGAGAGGAGATCAGGGAGAGAGGGGCCAGTGGAGGGGGTCAGAGATAGCCGCAGCCAGGAGAAGCCCGGTGGAGAAGACAGGCTGTTGGAGGACAACAGTAGGGACAGCTCAGAGCTGGTGGCACAGTGCAGGAGGTGAGGGGGACTCGGTGAGCGAGGAGGGAGTGGTGATGGAGAGCTGTTGGCTGCTGGCTGGGCAGGGGCCCGGCTGAACTGAGTCCAGAGGGAGTACTGGTAGGGAGGTGGGAAAGGCGCTGTGCCCTTCTCCAGCACAGGAGGGGTAAATAGCACCAACTTTTTTACGAAGGGTTGGACTTGTCCTTGGATTAACACCATCTTCCCTTCGCTCAGGCCTCCATAGATGGATCCAGAAAACGGTACGCTCTGCAAGAAACCACCCCACCGTTTTAAGGTCAGCAAGGGAACCATACACTGGTCCCATGTCCCTAGCTGCACGAAGCCTGCACTGGCCGGTAGGAGGAGGGGTGGGGCAGTCATTTGCACGGGGCCCTTCTGCAGGCATTCTGCTGTGTCTCCCAGTATTGGGTCATTGTGGCTGGGGAGCTTCTCTCTTCTGGGACCCTGACAGATGTCTCCTGAAGCGAGACAGACAGTGGGCATCCCCAGCAGAGGCGGTGCGAGCCCATTGGGGGACCAAAGCAGGAATATTTGTGCCCCCTCCAATAATAATAATAATAATAATAATAATAATAATAAAAAGTGACTGGGGGCTCCCTGGAGCTGCTGGGCGCCCTAAGCAATTGCTTAGTCTGCTTATGCCTCGCCTGGGCTCGGATCCCCAGCTCCACCCTCACTCACTCACCGGGTTCAGAATGGGGGGCTGCTGGAAAGCCATGCTGAACGTGTTGGCGCTGTCTTGTGCCGAAGGAGAGAAAGTGGCAGCTGCTTGTGGTAGCCCCAGGCAGCAGCTCTCTGTGAGTCTAGGTTTCGTTTCTGAGCTGTGAACACTAGCACAGAGGGCAAAGGCGTGGTGCCGCTCCTGCAGCCATCCTGCTTTGATTAACCCATTAAGGTATGGCTCGCTGGTGCCAGGAGAGCCACAATCGGTGCTGCTGATGTGAGGAGCTGGGCAGGCAGGGGAAGCCACATGCACCCACCCACATACCCCGCAGCTCACAGTCGCTTGTGTCTCTGTCACCCGTCCCCCATTCACTTGGCTGCTTCTGAGCCGGGTGAGAGACTTCCCCCGCCCCTTTTGAAGACACTGGTGTCTTTCGTGCATGTGGAATCCGGGCCCAGGCACATGGCAGTGATGTGACACAACCCTGGGAGTACCTGGGGGCTTTAGGGCCTGCTCACACAGGTGGGGCTTGTTTGGGGGATGAGATCGGAAGGCGGGAAAGAGTTAATGCCTTTGGCCTGGCCTGGCCCTTCCTTCCTCCGGGAGTTCAGGCTCAGCCTGGCTGTGGACGTGCAGAAATCCTCTCTCCTGGCCCTATTCCCCAGGCCGGGTTTCAAGGCTTTCTAAGATCTCTGCAGCAGAGAAGTGTTGTGCGCTGGCCCCACGGTCCCCTAGCTAGCAACACATCCATGCTCCCAATGTGACAAGCGGCTAATGCAGGATGCAACGGCCTCACCCCCTGGGAGTCAAACGCTTCTCGGGTATGGTGGCCACTGAGCCCAGCACACGGGAAGCCCAGGAGATCCCCGTGGAGCCCACCAGCCCCTGTGCCCGCCCCGTCCCTGAGCTCAGCCATGCCACTGAACATGCCCAAGGGGGATAAATCCTAGCGCTGCCCTGCCAGTGGCACCGACCGGATGCAATGTGCATACAGCTGCAGGTGCCTCTGAATGCGGGGAATGTTCTGCTTCAGCCAGGACGTGGGGTTTGCGGGAGGGTCTTAGGAGGACAGGCCCATGAAAGCTGGGACAGCTGGGGAGCTCTGCAATGGCTGCAGATGATGACACCGCCCCTCTGAACAGATTGCTCGTGGCCAGGCTGCCTCCAGGTCATCTGCAACTGCCCACTCTCCACCAGCACACTGCCAGCGGGCTCCCGGCTCATTGCCATCTGAGCACCTCTCAGCACGACAGCACCGCCAGCCCCAGCACCTGACCTGCAGTATTCTGGCCCAAGGACCATCAGAGGGGTTTAAAATAATGAGCTCTGAGCTAAAATTCACTGGGGCCCTGATTTCTGAGCCTTGGGCATTACGGTGTCAGGTTACTTCGGCAAATAGGAGGGCTAAAAACTTTTATTCTTTTGAACGGAAGCGGAGAGTCTCGGGTATTAATTTGACTCCAGGAGCCGAGGCTTCTGGAAAAACTAAATATTGTCTCCCTTCCCCCCTGTCCTCTCTCCCCCTTTCCAGTCTCCCACTCCCCCTCGCCAATCTCCCCTGCCCTCCAGTCCCCCTTTCCTCTCCTGTCCCCCAGGATTTTTCCTCCAGCCCATAGCCGAGGACAGCAGAGCACGGCACCTCACCTCTTAGGGTCAGAACCACGTTCCTTCCTCAGGTCCGTCCGGCTCAGCAACGCAGCACCCCGGGCAGCTGTGAAATCTGTGTTTCATGTCACTTATCGGGCTATCACCTGGCCATCCGCTGCAGCCGGCTTGCCAAAGCCCTGGCTGGGATGGTTTAGTTGGGGTTGGTCCTGCTTTGATCAGGGGGTTGGACTAGATGCCTCCTGAGGTCCCTTCCAACCCTCATCTTCTATGATTCTATAAGATGAGCCAGGTGTATGTCCTGGTTGAGATCTTCTCCCAGGAGCCTGGGGCAGCATGGGGCAGGGTCCCAAACTGGCACCACAGAATATTTATTGTGAATAAATCCATAGCCAGCCATGCCCCGACCTCACCTGAGTTACCCAGACCCAGCTGGATAGATCAGCTGGACCTACACTGGCAGGCTATCTGGTATAGCAAGAACCCTCGCAGGGAAGGGACTGTGCTTTGACCCGAGATGGAGGGAATGGTAGAGCCATTTCAGTGTATCCACCTCACTTGTGAGACCTGGGATAAAATGACTCTGGGAATCAAGTGATGTTCAGGCTGCACCCCCACCCCTGCTCCCCTTCCTGACCTGACTGCCCCAGTGTCGATCCTGGTGCTAGAGTTGCCCAGATGAGTTGTTTGGGGTAAGTCTGATAGCCACGCAGTTGATGACTCTGGGGGTCTGGGGCCCTCTGCCCTTGATAGCAGCAGTGTTATTCCAGGAGGTTTCTGATGTGGCTCAGGCCCGCTCTGGATCTGATCTTCAGTGCTGGGTACAATCACACACGCGTCTCTTCACTGCGAGCCTGTTTCAGTGGTCTGCCCTGGGAGCTCCCCGACGGACAAAGTATCCAAATCTTGCTCCATGCATCAGTGGCTTAGATGCTTCCTCCCCAAGACAGTCCCCGCCGGTCTCCTTGGTAATTGTAGCCGATGGCATGGCCGGGCGTGAGGCTGGAATACTAGGGGAAAGTGTCCTAGGGAAGTCCTGGGTGTTGGATTAGAAAGAGATGGAGGAGGAGCAGGGTGAAGAGGTAACAAAGGTGTGTTTAATGAGAAATAAACATGAGGAGAGGATGCAGGAATTCCAGCTAAGGAACAGGAAGGGCCAGGTGTTGACAGATCCAAGCAGGGATCAGTGGTAGGAGGGGTGTTTGGGGGTGCGGTGTGCTATAATCCTGTGACCTCCTTTAGCCTGGGTTACCTAGGCAGAGCTCTGTCCTCAGACCCCATCACCAGACTTGCAGGAGACAAGGAGAGACTTGAGACACCTGTCCCTTCAGCACCGGCAACCTGTTGGCAAAGGATCAAGAGCCATGCCCAGCAGATGTGCACCTGCGGGAGCATGACACACTTCCCCTGAGCCGCCCACGCCCCACCTTCCGCAGAACAACATACTCAGGGCCACGTGCCAGTGAGCGCTAGGTGTTTGAATGGGCAGCCCGTCGTGAATCCGATTCACTGAAGTGTTGATCCCTGGGCGGGGGCTGGGGTGTAGTTTAATACGGCTAAATGCAAATGTATCAACCAAAGGAACAAAAAAACGCAGGCCAGACTTACAGAATGGGGGCCTCTAGCCTGGGAAGCGGCGACTCTGAAAAGGTTTTGGGGCTCATGGTGGAGAATCAGCTGAACATGAGCTTCCATTGCGACTCTGTGGCCAAAAGGGCTATTGTGATCCTTGGCTGAATAAACAGGGGATTCTCACGTAGGAGAACAGAGGTTATTTTTCTCTCTGTATTTGGCCCTGGTGCGACCGCTGCTGGAATCCTGTGTCCAGTTCTGGGGCCCACAATTCACAAAGGATGTTGACAAACTGGAGAGGGCTCAGAGACGAGCCGTGAGCATGATTAAAGGGTTAGAAAGCCTGTTGTATAATGATAGACTCAAGGAGCTCAACCTATTTAGTTTAACGAAGAGAAGGTTAAAGGAGTGACTTGATCACAAAGTACCGACATGGGGAACAAAGATTTAATGACGGGCTCTTCAATCTAGCAACGAAAGGTCTAACGTTATCCAATGGCTGGAAGCTGAAGCTAGGCACGTTTCAGACTGGAAATAAGGTGTAAATGTTTAACACTGGGTGTGTTTAATCATTGGAACAATTCCCAGGGTTGCGGTGGATTCTCCATCGTAGGCCATTTTTAAATCAAGATTGGATGTTTTTTTCTAAAAGCTCCGCGCTAGGAATTATTTTGGGGCAGTTCTCTGGTCTGTGCTATACAGGAGGTCAGACTAGATGGTGATCCCTTCTGGCCTTGCAGTCTATGAATATTCTCGGGTGGGAATGCTCCCATGGTGAGCCCAGCTGTTTGTAGCTGGGAATCCAGTTCTGCATTTCTGACTGTGACAAGCTGCTCACCCTGTGGGCACTGTCTGAGAGCGGGAAGGGCAAGCACCTTCACTCTTCTCCACATTCACACACCCTTCCTCTGGAGCCTCTGGCTGTGCTTGGATCTGCTACTGGTGGGAATTGTTAGTGCACCGCTCTCTCCTGAGGCTCAATTCTCTTCCACCCTAAAGCTGCAGTGATCAGGTGCTTGCTCCAGAAGCCATCCTAAAGGTGACTCCCCCGAAAAAGGAGGGCTATGTCTTTTTTTGTTCCTTTATGCAGGAGAAAGGTGACTGAAGCCTCATCTTGCTTGTGTCAGGAATGTCCAGTCCTGCACTGGTTCTGCTGGAGCCAGGTCTCCTTGGAGACTTTCCTCCTAAGCCCTTAATAGAAGGGCTGGGCTGCTGACTCATGACCCAAGCCACCCTTGATCCCACCTGTTGACCACAGCTAAGGAAGGTGTCCAGGTAAACAAACACAAGACACATCCGCACAGAAACGCCTCCCTTGCTGGCAGCGCATGGCATAATCCTACCGGTTCTCCAGCCACCCACAGAGCCTTTCCACAAAAACAAGGCAAAGAAGACCTGAATTTCTAAAGTAAAAAATTAGTTGGGGGGGAAAGGAATTAAAACAGGCCCTGGCCCCCTTTCAGGCTGTATTCCTCAGCAGGAAGCAAACTAGGGCCCATGCCCATTTGCCAGCCCTTGCTGCTCTATGGCTTTGAAGGGGCTGCTGGTGGGAAAGTTGGCTCCAGCAAACTCCAGGGAGCTGTTCCTGTCCCTGGGGCTGAGGCCCCCCCTGCTGACAGACAGAGGCCAGCTGTCTGGGCTGAAAGTGCAAGCCTCCCAGTACAGTTCACTGGGCCCGACACACGAGGTGCTGTGGGCCTGGCAGGGGTGGGGAGTCACTTGGCAGGCGATCCCGTCGCTCCTGGAGGGGAGGACCCGGGCGGCTGCGATGGGTGATGGGGGATCCTCCCCAGGAGCTCCGGCGCCTGGCAGCCAGCAGGGCCCCTGTCTCCTCTCGTGGACAAAGTGTGAATGGGGCCCCAGGGGTGATGGGGAGTTAGTGGGGCTGCAGAGTTGCCAGGACTGGACTCTTCTGCTTCCTCGCTCTCCTGGAATCCAGGCTGGAGGGGGTCCCAGAGGAGAGCTGGCTGGGCAACCTCAGCCCAGGTGAACGTCCTAGCCAGGGCCAGGCGTTCCGTGGAGGCCCTAGCGCCATGCAAGAGATGTCTGTGCCCCTTCCAGTCTGTGACCTTTAATAAAGATAAATCAGAGAGAGCCATGGGATCCTCCGGCTTTATAGAGCCCCGCACTGGGAGAAGCAGCAACGCTCAAATGGTCATCCCCGCCTATAGCTTGGTGTCAAATGTACATTCGTCCAGTTCCAGAGAGGATCAGGGCCCAGGCTGGGGAGCCATGGGACAGGCCACATCCCCTCCTGCATGTTTATTCGATTTGGGGGTTGGCCTTGCCTGTGTTATTTCAACGGGCCTCCCACGTGAGCTCTGCCAGGCCATGGGTAACACTTTCAAAACTCCCTCATTTAGGAGACTAAAGCCCATTTTCCAAAGTGACGCAAGAGCCTAAGGGCTTGTCTAGATGGGGACATTTACCGACAGATCTGTACCAGCCTGATTAGCGCTTGTCGACGCAGAGAAATTAGCCAACGCAGCTATTGTCGAATCAGCTCTTCTGGAATAGCTCCAGGTGCGGTGACTCTGGTCTGCAATAAAAGTGATTTTGTGCTGGAATAGCTAGTACATTTCCAAAGAGGTACACACAGAGCACCTGGCATAGGGGGAGCCTGGGGGACCCTAGCATGGAGCGGGAGGGGAGATGACGCTGAGCCCCATACAGGAGCCGAGCACAATGGAGTCCTGGTCCATGACCAGGGCTCCTACGTGCTACCGTAATATACCTAATAAATAGTAATAATGAGAGGAGAATGGGGAACTCTGGCACGGGGAATGGGCAGCATGAAGAACCCCTGGCAGGAGTGGGGAAATGGGGGACCCTGGTGTGGGGACAAAGAGCTGAATGGGGGCCATGGGAAGGAAGGGTGGAATGAGGGGACACATGGAGCCCCTGTCATGAACCAGAGAGAGAGGGAGAATATGTGATCCAGCATCACGTGTGCCACCCTCCTATCCCCTTTATTTCAGGGACTCCCTGTGATGGAGGCCACAGAGCAGATCCTCTTAGATCTTTACATTCCTGCCCACGTGCATCTCGCAAGCCACAGCACGGGGAGGCTGGCTCCTTACTTTGAAACACACAGAGAAAGGGGGTTTTTGATCAATATTCTCACGGTATAAATCGGTGCTTTCGGAACAGCTGATATAGTTTATGTCCCCGTGTTTGGGTGCTCGTGTTGCCCTCCTCTTCTGTACAGTCAGGCAGAATTTAATACGACAAGTGCACTTGTCCCTAAGGGCTCGGGCCTGCACCCGTTGACTTGTAAGGGGCGGGATCAGGCTTTAAAGTCTGTAACTGTTTCATTTGGGCCTGTGGATTTTTCAATCCTGCAGTTGTAACGTTGGGCTCGTCAATCTGTTGTGCATAGAACAGAGACCAAAGCCCTGGGGTTCATTCCTAGGGAAAGCGTGGCAGACGCGGGCCTGCAGGAGCTAATTGTCTTTTCAATCAAATCCAGGAATGACAATTACATTTAAGAGGCTTGTTTCTTCAGAACTTGAAAGTCCAGTCAGATCAAATATCTAGGCGTAACTGCAGAAAAGCTGACTTCCTGAGAGCAGATCCATAACGTAAACAAAGCTGTCAAGAACAATCAGCGAGCATTAACGATAACAATGGCCGGGAGGCAAGTTTGTCCTCCCTTTTGAGCAAACACGGCTGTTTATGGGCCCTGTCCAGCTGGGCAAAAATGTTAGTCTTTTCAATGGCATTAACTCAGCTGAGTGAGCGTACCTCAACTGCAACGCCCTCTCTGGTCTCTCTCAGCGCACCCCCACCTCAGGATTACTTCTCAGGGAGGGTATCATGCGGTTCTCCCACTCTCAGACCAGGACGTGGGCTACAGTGCCTTGTGAATCAACTGTGCTTATCCAGCAGGTTTGAGTGGGTTCAGTGCCAGTGGCTCTTCCCTTTGGGAGCTTGTGACCAGTGGTGCATACAGCGACCAGACAGCTTTCTCAGGCCGAAGTATTGTTTGATCTTAACAGTAGAAGCAAAGCATAACGCAAGAGAAAAAAGGTTTTAAAACAACAAAAGGTCTACACACGTGTCTATCTTACCTAGAGCCAACCATCCTCCTGATGGGGACCCCACTAGGTCTAATTTCCCTCTGGTCCCAGTATGGCAGGCTCTACGTTCTCAGCCTCAAAATTCAGTGTCTCTCCTTGACAGGGATGTCTCTTCAAACCCTCCTGAGCCTTTTGTTTCCTCCTTCCACCCTCACTTCACAGTAACTGATTCATTCCTGGGGAAACCGGTCTGGCTAGCCTAGTAAGGGGGTACCCCAGAATATCAAAGCAAATGACTCTTGCATTGTCCCCCAAGTGTTTGTCGAGAAGTGATTATCTGGATCCAGCTCCCCTTTCCTGGATGCAATTCCTAATAACCTCATGAGTCATCCCTTGTAAACTCAATACATACAGACAGTAACCTCGCAATAGCCAGATCAGCACATCATTTTCATAAATCATTCCAGGCGATCCGAATCCACACCACAGCAACGGGTATCTTCATCTGTGATAGCAGGCAGGGGTCAACGCCAGGGTTGGCCCTGACACTTCTTTCTTCCTAGTGAAGACAAGGTCAGACCTGCGATGAAATGACGAAAGATGTGAATTAAAATTGATTTAAGTTATTACGATTCCAGTTTTCATGTAGACAAGCCCTTAGAAAAAGTTTCAGTTAACACACCGTCACCACTTAGTGTGGACAAAGAGTCATATGTAAAAATGTGTGAAGGGACGTATGGCCAGCTCACGTGTTTTTAAATGCACATCTTTGTCTATGCCCAGTGCTTAGAGGCATTGAGTAATGTGTTCCTTGTGTGATGGTCCTTCCTAGGTCATGATGACAATGTGTTTTGCTAACACCTCATTTTCCTAGCATAGACAAAGCCGATGGGGGCAGTGACTATCCTTTGTCCTGGAGGAAATCAGCTTTGATTTGATTGAGTTATTGGCCTATTCAAATCACATGTAATGCATGCAGAACAGATGCTTTTGCTAAATTCATAATGTGTGCACCCAGGAAAGGTTGTGCTGTGTTTGCACCCCTGCTAAGGACTAATCCTGCAAACACCTATGACTGTCTGTCGTGCTCATGAACATGCATCGTCCCGGTGAAGTTGGTGGAGTTACTCACAGTAGAAAGCACTATGCCCTACAGGCTAGATCCACAAAGGGATTTAGGTCTTGTCTACAGTGGGACAAGACCACTATTTCCAAAGTGGATTAAACTAATTCAGAATAAGGCACTTTTATTCTGGAATAAGAACATCCACAGTAGGTGTTCTCAGAGCTCACCTACCAAATCGGGGCCCCGGGGAAGGTAGGCGGGAGAATATGCCTAACTTTTATAACAAACAGCCAAACTGTTGGCACGGCCGCGGGGCTGGCCCATGACTGGATCCCTTTTGAAAAGCAGCAGAGACCTTGATTGTCTTGCTACAAGGATGATCCCTCCCAATGGGGAGACAGATTTGTAGTCACATCCTCTACGGAAATGTAACAACCCCCTCAGCACGCAACAGTGACAGTGCGAAATGCTGAATGGATTAGGGAGGAGCAGCTGCATGTGCTGTCCTGCTGCCAGGAGCATAACACCTCACCCCAACTGGATGAGACTGCAATACCTACATGGGGAAAGGCAACGGGGACATGCCAAGACATCGCCAGAGCTGTAGCACAGCTGCCTATACACACATCTGGGTTTCCACTGGGTCAGACAAATGGTACATCTAGAGCAGTATCCTGTCTTCTGACAGCGGCTGGTGCCAGACACTTAAGAAGGAATGAACAAAACAGGACAATTTATCGAATGATCCATCCCTGGTCACCCAGTCACAATTTCTGGCAGTCAAAGGTTTAGGGACACCCAGACCATGGGGTTGCATCCCGGACCATCTGGTCTAATAGCCATTGATGGACCTATTCTCCATGAATTTATCTGGCTCTTTTTTAACCCAGCTATATTTTAGGCCTCCACAACATCCCTTAGCAACAAGTTCCACAGGTTGACTGAGCATTGTGTGAAGAAATACTTCATTATGTTTGCTTTAAACCTGCTGCCTATTCATTTCAGTGGGTGGCCTCTGGTTCTTGTGTTATATGAAGGAGTAAATAACACTTCCTTATTCACTTTCTCCACACCAGCCATGATTTTATAGAGCTCTATCAAATCTCCTCTGAACTGCCTTTTTTCTAAGATGAACAGTCCCAGCCTTTTTAATCACCCCTTGTATGGAAGCTATTCCATACCCCTAATCATTTTTGTTGCCCTTCTCTGAACCTTTTCCAATACTAATATACTTTTCTTGAGATGGGGAGACCAGATCTGCATGCAGTATTCAAGATGTGGGGGTACCATGGATTTATTTAGTGGCATAATGATATTGTCTATCTTATTATCTCTCTCTTTCCTAATGGTTGCTAACATTCTGTTAGCTTTTTTGACGGCTGCTGCAGATTAAATGGATGGTTTCAGAGAACTATCCACGATGACTCCAAGATCACTTTCTTGAATGGTAACAGCTAACTTAAACCCCACCATCTTGTACGTATAGTTGGGATTATGTTTTCCAATGTGCATCGCTCTGCCCTTATCAACACTGAATTTCATCTGCAATGCTGCTGCCCAGTCACCCAGTTTCATGGGATCCCTTTGTAACTCTTTGCAGTCAGCTTTGGACTTAATTATCTTGAGTAATTTTGTACCATCTGCAAACTTTGCCACCTCCTTCTTTACCCCCTTTTCCAAATCGTTTATTAACATGTCGAACAGCACTGGTCTCAGTTCAGATCCTTGGGGCACCTCACTAATTTACCTCTTTCCACTGTGAAAACTGACCATTTATTCCTATTCTTTGTTTCCTATATTTTAACTAGTTAATGATCCATGAAAGGACCTTCCCTCTTTATCCCGTGACTGCTTACTTTGCTTATGAGCTTTTGGTGAGGGACCTTGACAAGGAATTTCTGGAAGTCCAAGTATATTATATCAACAGAATCACCCTTGTTCACATGCTTCTTAACTTCCTCAAAGAGCTCTTGTGCATTCACGTAAGACCCTGAACTCAGGAAGTGTAACATTGGCATCACCAGATGATGCTATTATATTATAGTCTTTATATTGTATTATAGTCTTTCATTCACCCCTTTTAGAGCTTCAAAGGAGAGTGAATGAAACATGAAATCGACAGATCTTGTGGGATTGCAGCCAGTGAATGGAGTGCAGATATATATTGCCAAGGAGAACTGTGATAGCAGCAGGGCTCTAGTCAGACTGGAATGACTTGAACAAAACATTGTTGTGGCACTTTCTGGGGGGAAGAGTGACAGTTCCAGAAGTGTGGTTTTTTAGTACGCACACACTGGATACCATTCTATATGCCCATGCACTAGAGAAAAAGGAGGAAAGTTAATCCCAGACCAATGCATCTTGTATTTCGGCTACATACACGAAGCCAAGGGCTCAGCCTAAAGAGACTGCAATCACTGAAATGAGGGCTCCTGAAAATCACAATGTTGAGCTTGGAAAAAAGACCAAGGGCAGCTACTTACCATGCCTTGCAAAGTTTTGGCCACACTGAGAAACCTCCCAGAGATGCTCCATGTTTCTAAGGGACTCCTTGCTAAAAGTGGGCAAAATTTTCTGGATGACTAGGAGTGGTTTGCATATGTTGGTTCAAGCTGAGTTTTCAGAGAGCAACAGACTCAGGCAATACTTTCGGTAGAACAAGGCTGGCTGAGTTTAAACTGACACAAGGCTTTCTTTTGATTCAGCAAAGGGGCAGGACTTTCTGTCCAAAGGAGCGGCCCAAACCCTGCAGAAGGATTGGAAAGATTTTATCTACCTAGGGCTCCATAAGATCAATGGGCAACCTCTGGTACAATTTTAGCAGGCATATAGGAACATTTACTGTTTTTAATATGTGTTCTCTGTAACGCTGTTGCCCTAAGAATAGATGTATTTTGCTTTGTAAAGCTAGCTGGTGTACACTGTTGTAGCCCCTGGAGAAAGGTTAGCCACAGGTGTAGGGCATCAGTCAGATCTGTGGGGAAATCACAGTCAGGTGAAGAGGGGCTCCAAGCCTGTCCCTCCAGAATGAGGTTTAGATTGCATGATGGTCGCTCCCGAGAGAGGCGACATCTGGGAAGCCTGAAATGAGTAAGTGGGTGCCCTCAAGGAAGACCAGGAGGAGGAAGGCCAAAGGTCCAGTTCACCCTGAACGTGTGACCAGGGTAATCAACACTGTTCACATCTTTGTGTTGAGTTAGCCAAATAGTTTTGACGAAACTGAGACTGGAAGAGAAGGAGGAGGTGGTGCCACCAGCCCTATAAGTTTTACTCAAATGATTAGGATACTTGCTGGGATGTGGGAGACCCAGGTTCAATTCTCCCTCTCTGCCAGATGTGGAAAAGCAGATAACTGCCAGTGCAGGCACATTTACATACTGTGATATAAATAAAGAGGTAACAGTTTGGATGGATCCATTCAAGCAAGGGCCTGAGACTGTGTTGCTACAAGAAAGAAAGCTGGAAGGTTATTCTTCCAAGGAGCTAAACCACTGAGTCAGTGGGGCTCCAGCCGCAACACGCTGATGGGGTTTCGCCCCTGACTCAGCCGCTTGCTAGCTGGCTGTTCCCGGGTACCTGCAGCAAGCGGTTGCTGGGGTAGAAGGCAAGCAGCAGTCCCAGAAGACCATCGAACAGGCAGCTCCTTCAGGTCACAGGGACCCAGGGGTTCCTCCGGTCCACAGGGTTCAGTCAGCTCCTGGGGGTCCCCGGCATTAGGCAGCTCCTCCAGGTCAGGGTCGGCCTCAGGGGGTATTTCCCACCCAGGAGTCTCGGGTGGCTTGTTCCAGCTACTAGGGCCTGGCAGTTCTATCCAATCACTAGGGCTCGGCGGCCCTGTCCAATCACTAGGGTTCGGCAATCCAGGCAGGTTTTGGATGCTCCACTCGGTGGGGTGATTGCTCCAAACAGCTGCTGGGCCTAGGCCACAGCCTCCAGGAAGACACATCTGCCTCCAGCAACAGCTTCCTCCCCACTGAGCTGCTAGGCCGGCCTTTTATAGTTCCCCTTCCTGCCTTGGCTCCGCCCCTCTGTTGCCGGGCAGTTTGACCTGTAGGGCCTTGTTCTGCCCAGCAGGGGCATCGCGAACCTTCCTTGGGCCCAGGCTCTGAAGAAGGCCACAGTGCCTTTCTACACCCTCTTCGTTTAAACCTGTGACCCCCCTCCCATGCCCCTTCCTGGTTTTTTTCATTAGTTGTCCCCCATAATCAGTTATAACCCAGGCTCAGTGACTCCTCCCCTTAGGCTGGGGGAGGGGCCTTTAGCAGTGGGCGGGCTTGCGCCTGCCCACTTCCCAGGTTACAAATAGTACACCCTCCTTTAATTCTTTATTAATCAAGTTCCGATTCAGCTGTTCCATTATCTTGCCCAGGGTCGATGTCAGGCTGACAGGCCTATAATTACCCAAGTCATCCCATTTACCTGTTTTAAATATAGGTACAACATTAGCTTTCTTCATGTCTTGATCAACTTGCCCAATGTTTCAAGACTTATTAAAGATCAACATTAACAGTCCAGGGAGCACCTCAGTCAGCTCTTTCAAAACTCTTGGATGCAAGTTAACTGGAGTTTCTGATTTAAAAATGTCTAACTCTAGTAGCTGCTGTTTAACATCTTCCAGAGATACTAGTGAAATGGAAAGAGTGTTATTACATGAGCTGACTACATCATCTGATTTTTCCCAAATACAGAACAGAAATATTTATTAAATACTTTTCTGCATTATTATTTATAATTCTACCATTTTAATTCGTGTGCTTCTCGGGGTACCCAAGAGTGTGAGGCACCTCACCACTACCTGCCCTTAGCATGAGGCAGTCTTGTCTGTCCCCGCTGTGGCTCAGCTCCCAGAAACCAACAGCCTCTGGAAGCACAAGCAGTGCCTCCAGGCCTCCTCAGAACTATCTCTCTCAGAACAGGTAGCGAAAGGCATACACCAACCCCTGAATACTCAGAGCTTTCCCGTGGTTTCCAGCCCCTTACTGATGAATTGGTTTGCGCTTTGTCCCACAGCAATCTGTCCTCCAAGAAATCATCTTGTTCCCTTCAGTACTTCTTGAGGCTCTGTAAATACCAGAGGATCATGCATCCTGTGCTTGCAACGCTCATGACAATAGTACAAAGCCGTGCAGGCTCCACGCTTCTATCCGAGATGGTGGACAGCGACAAGTCCAGCGTAGGATCATGGGAAATTGAAAATAGGTGCAAAAATTATGAGATAGAGATTTATATTATGGGATAGAGAACATTGCATTATTGTAAATTGACCCCTTGCTCCCAGTCACCTATATGCGACTCATTTATGCCCCATCATGCATTGTCAAAACTACCCAAAAGCCAGTGCTCTGAATGGTGGCAGGGTGCTCGCTGAGATTCCTACCCATGCTGCACGCACTGTGCATGGACACAAGCATTCCTGGTGAGTACGCGCAGCACGGACGCAAGGAGCCAAGTATGTACGTGCACAATTGATGAACTAACTGTGGCGGCTGTATGCTGTAACTTGCAACAGCAAAACTTTGTCGTATAGCTATGGCCTGAGAGAAAACCTGTTTTTCACCTTTCCTGGTGGTTAGACACAGACTTAAGAACATATTTTCAATATATATACATACTCCTTATATATTGTCTGTACATAGATTTCACAATTATACTGATGACCACTGTGACACCAGCTTTCATTTGAGATCTCACTTGACGTTCTTTTGTGAACCAGAATATACATACCAGAATCAGGAAATTCCTGCAATCCCTCTGTACCCCCTTGTCAGTCAGCATTAAGAAGTTCTTGGGTCCAGGAACAGATCAGTACCATTGTTAGGATTCTTTTTTTCCTAATATACGTAAAAAAACCCTCGTTCGTATTGTCCTTAAAGATTCTGCTGGCCGTAGATTTCTCCTTTTGTCCCTTTGCTACAATTCTTAACTTCTGATTTCTATTCAATACTATCAAATTCCCTATTCTTCCATTTGAGATATATATAGATATATAACTGCTTTCACTTCCCTTCTAAACAAGGTCAATTTTTTAACCAATAAGGCCTTCTCCCTCAATTGTGGCTTTTGGGACCTCTAGTAAAGTGTTCTTAAACAATTCCCAATTATCATTCACATTTTTCTGATTAAATTCTTCCTCCCCAGCTGATTTTGCTCATAACTGTTCTTAGCTTTGTAAAACTGGCCCTTTAAAGCACCAGGTATATATATCACTGGTCTGGTCTTTATTCTGTATGCACACTATAAATGTGATTGAGTCATGATCACTTATACCTAACTTACCGTAAATTTTTAGTTCTGTGATCAGTTCCTCTTTATCTGCCAAGGAAAGGGCTAACACAGAATTCCCCCTTCTTGAGTTAGGAAATTGTCATCTATAATGTTTAGAAATTCCAAAGATGTTTTAGTACTGGCAGCATGAGACGTCCAGCATGTGACATGCAAATTGAAGTCCCCCATGATCACTCATCTTTTTTCCCTACACATTACAGATAAGTGCGGAAGGAGCCGGTCATCCTGTTCCTGGTGATTTAGTGCTCTGTAACAAACACCAACTAATACCCTATCTTGTGCTTTATCTGTTAGGACATTGATCCATAAGCATTCAAGATCATTTTCTTGGGAGCTATCAGTGACTGGGAAACAGGTAATGCCATTGTTGATGTAGACTGCGCCTCCCTTTTTCCCCACTTTATCCTTTCTAAATAGGTTATGACCATTGATTTTAACTCATCACAGGGGGTTTCAGTAATATCAGCCAGATCCAATTTATGCTCATCAATGAGCAATTTCAGTTCCTCTTATTTGTTACCCAAATTTGTTAGTGACAAATGGCCACTGTTCCCAAGTCTCCCAACTTTAATTAATTCCAGACATCTCCCCCGTGGACAGAGACAGCACATGATGAATGACAGGAGAAAAGGAGCTTTCTTCATAAAGTCAAAGAGGAGAGAGCTAAACCAGGCATCCAAGTTTGGCTGCATAGTTTCAACTGCAGACCCCCCCAATGGAGACATTTCTATCTCCTGAGTCAAGTTCAGGGAAGGGGTGGCCTTGGTGTGCTCAGCACTCTGTGCTGTCACTCGCACAGCCAGAATTTCTACCTAATCCTCAGCTAATTGTTTCCTCTGAGAGGATTCCTCTGTCTTGCCAGGTGTTTGTCATACAATTCCCTGGAGGGAAACCAAAGAGGGCGTGATAGTAATTAAAAGACATAAGGCAGCTTGAGACTATGTATAAATTCAGAAGAGCAGAAGAAACATGAAAGGAACCATAAGTGTGGCCAGAGAAGAAAGACGGAAGAGGAGCAAAAACCACTGGCTGTATTCAGAGGCAGAGAAACACCTAAGTCTAAGGTAGGGGCACACAGCTGCTACTCTGTCAGTGGGTTCCTGCTAATTTTGTAATAAATTATTTGGTGAATGGGAGAGAATGGGTGAGTGAGACCAAACTCTGTTCAATGGGCCAGGAAAGGTCCCTTGACGTCTCCCCATCCCAGAGCTATTCCTCGGGACCTCTTGGCCACCCACAAGGATCTACTTGAGGAACCAAGCATAGGTAGTTTCTAAATTATCCCACAATTAATTTAGTACATTTCCAGTGTCCTGAAGTTGTTGTAATATCTCCCTGCTGAACAGAGGAATCATGAGACTCTGTTCGTTTATGTTTGTGAAGTGTTTTTAGAGCCTGGGACGGAAGACGCTAAAGACATGGAGACTTAGATACCATTGTGAATGGTAACCTATAGTTATAAATACCACAGACTAACCAGAGCAAATGTCATTCTAAGATGCCAGAATCCAAACCCCAGTGAGGTGCTGGATGACAGCAACACTTTGGAGAGTTACGGGGGAAACATTTTCTATTCCGCTTCCTTGGTCGGTAGTTTTGTGGAAAATTTTGTCCCAGTTTATTTGCACTTGGAAATATGATGTTTAGTGTTTCTCTGTCATTTTACTATAGTTTATATTTTCTCAAGATGTTGCTTTGTGTCTGACCTTGATAACCAGCAGGGAATGCTTTCCTGGAATGTACTTTGTGGCAAACTCACCTCTGATGAGAAATACTGAATAGATGCTTAGCAACTGTGGAAGGGACAAGAGAAAGGGGGTTTCTTGGTAGCAGGTCCCTCAACAGAATTCATTTAGCATCTCTGGTTTTCCCCATTTCAGTCCAGTTGAACAGTGTGTGTGAGACAACAGGAAACTGGTCAGAGAAGGATTCCAAGTTCTGATGCAATTCACACACAACAACCCATGGGTGTAGGCTGTGAGAAGGAATGTGTCATAACACTCTGACTAGCAAAGCACTTGGGGAGCGCCAAAGAGGCCATTTGTCCAGTTTTAAGATGGACACTCCTGTTTTAAAATAGTTGCTCCCCGTCCGGTACTGACCTACAGAGATGGCCCATGCCTGCTGATAGTGGGGGAAGGAGGGAGAAATGAGGATAGCCACCTTCAGCTGTGTTACTGAGCGTGCTCAGTACAAGTCGAGCAGCAAATCTGGGGGGTAACGAGACCCCACATGCCCTCCCCGCCACGTGTCGCCTCTGCTGACAGAAAACAGATGTGGTTTTTACACACGGAGGAGGCCATTTTGCAGAGTGCCTTGCCCACTCCCAACACCGTCATCTTGCACGCCTGAGGGGAGGTGGCAGGGGCAGGCAGGCAGGGGCAGGGCCAGCCAAGGAGCTGTCCTTTATTCTGGGGATGTGTAGGTGGATACCCTTGCTTCAGAGCAACAAACCTGCACTACCAGCCCGTCTGTGTGACCCACAGCTCAGAGCCCCCCACACACATACACACATGTCTGTGTGGGGCTCCCCCCCCCCCCCACACACACACACACCGCTGGGCCTGTCTGTGTGACCCACAGCTCAGAGCCCCCACACACACACCCACACTGCTGGGCCTGTCTGTGTGACCCACAGCTCAGAGCCCCCCACACACATACACACACCGCCGGGCCTGTCTGTGTGACCCACAGCTCAGAGCCCCCCCCCACACACACACACACACCGCCGGGCCTGTCTGTGTGACCCACAGCTCAGAGCCCCCACCCACCCACCCACACTGCTGGGCCTGTCTGTGTGACCCACAGCTCAGAGCCCCCCCACACATACACACACCGCCGGGCCTGTCTGTGTGACCCACAGCTCAGAGCTCCCCCTCCCCCCCCCACACACACACACCGCCGGGCCTGTCTGTGTGACCCACAGCTCAGAGCCCCCCCCCCACACACCCACACTGCTGGGCCTGTCTGTGTGACCCACAGCTCAGAGCCCCCCACACACATACACACACCGCCGGGCCTGTCTGTGTGACCCACAGCTCAGAGCTCCCCCCCCCCACACACACACACCGCCGGGCCTGTCTGTGTGATCCACAGCTCAGAGCCCCCCCCACACACACCGCCGGGCCTGTCAGTGTGTCCCACACCTCAGAGGCCATCCACCCTGCACCGCCGGGCCTATCAGTGTGTCCAATGACTCAGCCCCCTGAAACACTCTTTCCCTAGCCATTTCACCCGAGTCCAGCACCCCCGCCACCAGCCCAATATGTTCAGTGATTTTCCTCCTAGCGCTCCGAGCCACCCCCTATCCTCCTGCTCAATGTCCCTGAGAAAGTCACAGCAGCCAAATGCTAATGTGTGGCTGGCAGTGACCTCTATGGAACAAGTGGAGGTGGAGGGAGCGAGTGGGTATTTTGTCGGGGGGGTGGATCTAGCATCTGAAGGGTGCAGAGATCTAGAGGTCAGGACTGGCACTCCTCTCTAGTTAAAATCAGAGCTGAATTTGAATGTCCGGGATCTCGGGGGGTATTTAGAGTCAGGTGTGATTCTGGGCCCAAACTCTGTGGCTTTAAGCAAACAGAAACACAAAGGCCGAAGTTAAAGTACAACATATTACAGGCCTCCTAGCTGGGGAGTATGGAAAGAGCAGACCTGTGGGGCAGAAACTCAGAGTGTCTAAGTGTGAAGGTAGCATAATGAGGGGCAGGACTGTGTTCATTGCCAGGATGCTCTTGGGAAACGTATGCAGTGCAGCTAGTTTGTTTAACAATATTTTTAGACCTAGTGAAGAATAATTTCTAATTCCAAAACATGAGAGAACCCACAGGGGGTGATGCTGACCTGATTTTACCCACACAATGGGTATGAGAATGGGAGAAGGACTTCAGGGCTGGCAGTCATGAACTCATCACATTTGTGCTTCAAAGAACAGTTCCAGAATCAGTGGGCAGGACTAGACCTAGATTCATAAATGCAGTGATTTATAAGGCCAGAAGGGACCACTCTGATCCTCTAGTCTGACCTCCTGTATAACAGAGTCCAGAGAGCTTCCTTGAATCTGCTTGAACTAGAGTGTATCTTGAGTCCGGTCCAAGTTGTGGATTTCACATCCAAATACAGATTTCATCTTGAATTTGTGCAGATTTCCAGGACTGTTCAGATCAAGTGTTCTGAGTCAAACCCATGACCGAGATGGGCCACAGCTGTGATGTTGGGATCTGAATCCCAATCAGGATATGATCTTTTCCCAAGTTGGAGGGGTTAGATGTGGTGTACTGAATCCAGCCCATTGTAAATTAGAAGACAAGCCCTAGCTGGGAAAGGGGGAGCAGAAGATTGAGATTCATAGAATCATAGAATATTAGCACATAATGTATTGCAGCTCATGGACTAACAAAATCTGCACAAACCTGTACTCCCAGGAAGTTGCCTGAGGTTGTTCAGGGGTGTTTGCATGAAATGGCTTGGGGGACGGTCACATTCTTGGGTACAATCCAGATCAATAAGAGGTTGTCATCGCCTGCCCTATAACCTCACAATGTTTTGCTGCTTTAGCTCCCAACCTGGGTTGCTCACAACCAGCCTACAAGCACGCAGGTCACTCCCCAAATGTCTGTATATACTGCCGCCCTGGTCCAGTAGCTCTCACTTCAGCAACTTGCCAGCAACACACCAGTCACACTTTGGTTTAAACCAGCCTCGGTTATTGCAAGGTGAACCCAACACACACCCTGGATTTTCCCAAAAATGTATGTTCCACACTGTCCAGCCCTCTCCTGGATAGTTCAGGTATTAAGATTTCTGGCTCTGTAAGGAGTCAATATTCAACAGTTTGCCACATTAACTGGAGTTACCAAACAGTTCAGTTTAAACACAGCATTGGAATGGTTTAGATTAAAAATAAAAGGAAACAAAAGAAGGCAGGATTTTAAGTGAATTCAAGCATAAGAGAAAGTTAGAAATGGTTACATGCAAATAACTTGATCTAGTAAGTTTTGGTTCAAGGCTTTGTTCAAAATGGCCTTTCAAACCCCTAGACTTCCAGCAAGATGGTGAATGACCTTGTCCGTGGTCAGGATCTCTCCCAGAGCCCAAAAGTGCTGGTACCTTTGTTTTCTTAGGTGAAAGAAAGATAACATGAGGTTCTCTGCCCCTTTCTTTTGTAGTCCAGTGAACTTTTGAAGTGGGATCCTCTGAGGGTTACTCTTCAAAGTAAAATGTATCTAAACAGTGAGGAAGGTAACATGGAGTCTAGTGGTGAAGGAGACTCCATGCTCTTTCTTCTCGCACTTGTGTTTGCTAAAATGCAAATGGTTCTGTTTCCTGCCATCTCTTCTCCTTGCTGACTTCTATGTAAATTGAGGTAAACACACATCCCTTTATTTAGGATAGGCCAGTTTAACAGTCTTTGCTTGGGCAGGGCTGTGTGGTTTTGAACATACGCTAATAACATCATACAGGCAGATTTCATAACTTTACCTATGATGTTGCTACAATACATTTCACCATGATGAAATTGACCAGTGAGCTTTTAGTTTTCCAATGATACCTCACAAGGCAGATTTTGTACGATTACTACAATGATGTGTAGGGTGTGAATACAGGGGTGCTTTGGGTCCCAAACACTTCTAATGGAAAAGCATCCACAGCGCAAAATCCACCCTCACAGTCCTGCGTGGGCAGTCTCAGTAGGCAGACTAAGAGACACGAATCGATTCTCAGCCTGCTCATTGCTCCTTGAAGGTGACCAGAATGGGTCAATGTATGGGAATCTGCAGTCTTTCTGCCCTGCTCTGCCCTCTTCTTGGATGAAAAGGATTTCAGTCTCCAAGGTATTTTTCACCTGGGCTAAATTCATTATATAAAAAATGTAAATCAAACCCTCCCAGGAGAAGAGCTGAAACAAGGAGACTAGTACAGGAGACGAATAGGATGGGGTAGGGGGGTCACATTCTCTTTTGGTGTAAATGGCGGCTCCTCCACTGGCTCAAGTCTCCCCCCAGTTACATCAGAGCAGCATTTGCCCCATTGTGTCAACATTGCCAAAGGGAGGCTAACGCAATGTTCAGCTGAACATGAGAAACGCTTGCTCTGGGTGTGGCTGGTTTCTGTTTTTTTCAGAACACAAACTGGAATTGAAATAAGGAGAAAGCAAATTAAATCGTACCAGTTAGGAGAAGGGAAGTGAGGAAAGGGCTCTAGACACCTCCAGAAAGAGCACCTAAAGCCCATAGCTAATGGGAGAGGTGCCCTCTCTGCCAAACACTTTCTAATCTCTACCATGACATTATTTAACAGAATGAGCTCGACAGAATTCCCAGAACTCTCAGAACCTCTGGCCTGGGCTGGTTTTCCCCAAGGTTGATGCAAGCAGAGCCCCATGCTTCAGGACTCCTTGGGGCTAGATCTTGTTGTGTCTTCACTTTAATGACTTCTGCACATCTTGTGACTTCTACTCATCAGCAGCACCGTGAAGGAGCCCGACAAAGGCAAAGGGCACTGACTGTTTAGATGAAGCAAAGTAGCAGGGGAAAAATAATTGCAGGAAATTCCTTCCTCATTAGATAATAATGATACATATGTCACCTGTGTCGACTCATGCACCTTAAAGGTCTGTTTGAGCAGTATCTAATTCTAATTTGCACTGTGTCCTCCTGTACTTCCTAGCTTTATAGAAGGAGTAAATGGGAACTTAATGACCCTAGTGTTGATCCTGTCTGCTATGCAGATCCAAGACACTTCTGCATGTGATTGCAGCTAGGATCATTACAGTCTGGCTTTGGCAGCCTTCTGCCAGTGATGAAGTATTGAAAGTTGCCCAGCTAACAACATGCAACATGTTGGGCTTTCAACTGGCTTTTCCCACTGAGTATCTGTGCTTTGGTGTCTTTTTTCCTGTCCAGCCTGAATTTGGTCTAATTATTTGCTGTCAGTGGGCCTGACTCTGATCTCACTTGCATCAATATAAAAGCGTAGTAACGCCACTGAAAACCATTGGAGTTATATGAGCATAAAACCAGCAGGAGTGTACAAGCTGATATTTAATCGGCTTAGGTGCCTCCACGGTTCTCTGCTGCTGTTGTTGTTGTTTTTATTATTATTATTATTTGTCACAGTTTCAGGCTAACTACACTTCTATCCTCCCTGCATGGTCCCTTGAGGGCACCCACTTAAAGTTCCAGGCTTCCAGACGTCACCTTTCTTGGGCAGAGCCCCATATCTCCCTCCTGACCAGGGGTTTGAAGGCTGCAAAACTGCCTGCCTTGCACGATGACATCCCTAGAAAGCCAGTCCCTGCGCGTTGCTTTCTCTCCAAGCGCCATGACCAGTGTATTGCCAGCAGTTACAAGTTAACCCCCCAGCTCTTCCTCAGCAGAGTACCTTTAGTTTAAGGACAAAAGCGTGACAGAGAAAACACAGAAAACAACAGAAGTTCCTACATGCTTACTAAAAAACAGCCCAGAAAGTGCCAGTCACTCATAGGAGCCCCACGAGGCCGACGTCATTCCAACCCTTTGGCAAGACTGGGCCTCCCCTTGGCCTGAATGCTCACTCAAAACGAAGGCCTCCAGGCAGTTTATACTCAGCCTTTATATATCCCAAGTTCTTTCTTTGTCTTCTGGGCCCAGGAAGACCAAGCCTGAACCAGTACGTGCAAGCCACCCTGGGGTGCTGGGCCAGGGGCTTCTCCAGAGTGGTTTATAATTCCAGGCATAATCAACCCTACTGTTTGTCATTATTGTAGGAGTCGTAACCCTCCCCCAGGGAGCAGAACACGCTCATACCGAAACTATTCATCAATGTCCCACAATGGTCCCCACAGACAATGCGTGTTTGCACTGTCACAGTATTCATTCATTGTTATATTATATGATTCATTCTTATGGTGGCACAGAGGAGCCCCAGACCTCAACCAGGATCCCACAGTGCTAGGCATGGTACAAACACAGAACCAAAAGATGATCCCTGCCCTATAAGCATCTAAATATAAGACCAGAGACAACGGCTGGAGACAGACAGAGAGATTGGGGAGCACAAGGAAAAAGGAGCCGTCACTAGTCAGGATGAGAAGCAGCAATTGCAGCACACCAGCCTGTTCCCTGCCTACCTGCCTCTCCCTGCAGTTTGCAGCTGCCCCCAGGATGTATCATTTGGAAATGTAATTACTGCCATTTCACCCCTTCCCCCACCCAGTCAATGGGTACGTGTACCCTTCGAGCCAGGGGTGTAATTCCTGGCTTGAGGAGACATACCCATACTAAAGCTGATGGCATTAGTGCATGAAAAATACAGTGTAGACACAGTGGTGCGAGCAGCAGGAGGGGCTGGCGATCCAAGTATTTATCCATCTAAGGCCTTAGCCACGTCCTCCGGCAGCTAGCCCCTCCTGCTGCTCATTCTGCCCTGGCTACACTCTAGTTCCAGCATGCTAGCTCCATCAGAGCTAGTGCGGGGCCGGGTATGTCTCCTGGAGCCAGGAATTACACCCTCAGCTCAAAGCAGAGATGTACCCGAAATACATGTCACCAGAGCCAACACTGTCCCGTACTAGACCCCTCCCACCCAACTCAACACACTGCTCTCCGTCACCCGCCAGAGTTGGGTCTTTGGCCAGGTTGCAGAGCAAGTGGCTGTGCACATAGCTAAGCCAGTCTGAATTCATGCTGTCAGTAGGATGTCAAGGGGAGAGGTATCAACTACTTTGTTAAAACCGAGGTATATCATAGCTCCTGCCTTCCCTTCATGTCATCATCGGGTAATTCAATCACAATCTAGTTTATATGTCAACCCAATAATGCTCCTTAGTACTCCTCCCAGCTCATAGGCTTTTCTTCTAGATATGTGTTTCATTACTGATTAGAGACTAAAGGCAGCTACTAAACTAATTGCCAGGATTGGTCTTTCCCCAGTCTTCTGCCTACCTGGGAAATCTGGCAGACAGATCTCCTGATCTAACGCAATGAGTTCCAGTGATGAAGAAATCTCCTGCTTAGAACATGTTGAGGAACTTCCTGGAGTCAGACATAAAAGCGCGAAGGGGCAGACCTACTTCGTGGATCTGGAAACCAACCACAAAGGTACATCAAGATACAGATATGCTGTAATGCCACATCTCTGTTGGGTTTGGGAAATGGGAGCCCAGGATAAAGCCAGCTGAGTGACTGACTTTACATGCTTTGGAAGTCCACTGCAAGAGCTGATCCATTAGCATCCACTTTTCAGACTTTATTTCCTCTCTCTTCTATTACCTGTATTACCCGCAGGGCCAGAACTGTGCATATCCTTTCATAAAACAAGCAAAGGCAAAGGTTGCAGTCAGGAGAAGATGATAATGCAGGCAGGGACTAGGGGACAGGACAAAGGTGGTACGAATGGGTCCTGGCCTGGGAGAATAATAAGTGTGTCTAGGTAGTTTTTCTTTCTTTCTTTTTGTGAGCTGCTCCAGTTCTGGAGGAGTGATAGCAACTCCACAGTCAAGGTTCCGCCAGAGTTTCTGTTTAAAGCCGATTTTTCAAATTGCTCGAAAATCCCCATATGGTTCAAAAATCCGCACACCAAGATGGGTTACCTTGAAACCCAGGGTAGAATGTGTGGTGCAGATTTGGAGTCATTTGACCAGGCGGTTCCCAAGACACAGGGCCTCCAAACTCACCATCTTCTAACAACAGTTTTTGCAAAAGTGGTCAGAGACAACAGATCGGGGAAGATCCAAATATATATCCCGGGACTGTCCTTGCGGTGGTCCTAATGCTGGCCCCAGGCTCTGCTCCAAATAGTCGTCATTAAAAATTACTAGTTGTTTGGTTCTCTTCTGCTGAGCAAAGCATTTTTGGCAAAGGCTGGCGCCATGCTGAGCTCAGAGGAAGAGTTGGGATGAGAACCTAGGAATGACAGTCCCTAGACTGAGCCACGCTGCCTTTTGCAATGCATGCGCCAGCTCAGCTGTGACAGAATATCGAAGTCACGCTTGTGTACAGTGAAGAAGAGAAAGCAGCAGAGGGACTGGACTGGGAGACGGGACAGCTGAGTTCTGCTGCAGACTATCTGATGTTGGGCAAGTCACTTTAACCACCATCTTCCGAGGTAGCCATCTTTCTGAGCTCGGTTTTCAAAGAAACACACACATTGAGGAGCACACTTCAGTTCATCAAAAGAGGGAGCCTTTAATTTTGGGCAGGCCTACACCCACCCATCCCCAGTACTTCAAAGAATACAAATCCTGTAATATAGCACCCCATCCTCTTCTTAAAAGGACAGTTCCCATTAACCAAAACACAAACACTACAAATGCCACAATAAAATGAATATTAACAGCCAAATTCCCCACTTCATGTAACACTTAGCAACATGAAGTCATTTTAAGAATTATCCCAAGGCTTTCATGCTAACTTACAGGTTCAAACCCACAACTACCTAGCACAGACCACTAGCCTTCACTGCTAGTAGCCCCCCAGTGGGTGGTACAGGCCTATCTGCTGTGGGGAGCAGCCCAAAGAAAGTGGAAGCAAGGGGCTGGGTGTGGAATGAAATGTTTTCATTCGACATTAATTTGCTCTGTTTGCGTTTTAAAATAGCAAGCTGTTGAATGTGTCTCTGCTCTGAACAGAGCCTGCAACGACAGTGGTATCAGGCTTCACGTTTATTGTCTAAGGCAGTGGTCCTCAACCTACTTACTATGGTGGGCTGCATCCAATACTACCGTATGGCCCTAAGGATGTCACATGGGCAGCAGATGTGTGCTGACTGGGCCGCAAATGGCCCGCAGGCCGCAGGTTGAGATCCACTGGTCTAAGAGCGTCCGTATACCCAGCATTTGCCCAGTGGAAAGCCCTATCACATGCACCCTTATATCAGTGTAAACCAACTTCTGTTGGTTCGCAAGCTAGACCGATAAAAAGAGTATTCCACTGGACTAACCGTGCCCTGCCAAGGTAGGGCTTGCACCCATTTACAGTAACTGGTTTTAAATGATTTGATTGAAGTGGTGCAAAACTGTCACATTCCAGCCCCACTGCAAAGCGTCCAGGAAAAAGCTGGATCTACCCACTCGTGATTTCCCCAGACACCAGGGATCTCTTCGCAGGCAGCCAGTCATTGAGCCACCCATCTCTTTGTGCACAGAGTGAAGAGGATCCATGGCCAGGGTTGTGCTGCCCTGCAGCGATGCTCAGCTGCCATATGGTCACACAGGGATTATAGTCAGTTGGCGTAGATTGGAGCAGCCCCCAGGCTGCTTTAACTTACATCAGGGTAGTGTGCCAAACAGGAACAGAAAATGCGGGCCAAGGAGCAGATCAGCTAAGTAAGAAGGGGCCCTTTAAGAGCGTCACTTTTTCAAGTGTATTAAGTGTATTTTTCAAGTGTTTCAAGTATTAAAACAACACACTTTTCTTCCCCCACATTCACAGGAGAGCTCCAGCAGCAGAGCGTAATTCGTGTAGTTTCTGTACATTGTATAAAGGAAGCAGAGGTCTGTTTAAAGTTCTTTCCCTATCCGTAGTGATCAAGAGAACGACAGGTGTACATTACAACTGGTGTTTTATTTAGAGTTTGATAACCTCAACAAACACTGTGTGCAAAGATCCTTGCACCCAGGCAGTCTGCCTATGCAGGGTAAAGGGATCAGCTCCAAAGTTCGCGCTGTCCCAGAAAACAAACAAGGCTCTCATTAAGAACTACACACTTGCTAAATTCATAGCTTTCAGGCCCAGGGGCACTAGCGTAGCTTCTGGGTTTAAGCAGCCTCTACAGAGCTGCTGCGTAGCCCATCACCTATGCATGGCCTGGTGGGGAGGATTCGTCCCACAGGGCCAGATTCTCTTCTGCATCCAGTTTATGTCAGGGACTGCAGCAGTGGGAGCTGTCAAGGAGCCAGCTCCCTGATCCTCTGCCCCAGCCCAGACCCATTTTAGGGCAGCCCACTGGTTGTGGCTCCCAGGGGACCATATACCATCTGGGGATTGCCAGGGCACTTTGGGCTCCTGCCACTCTCCCTGCCTGCCCCTCCTTGTCACTGGCATACCTCCTGCACTGGAGTCTGCAGGGAGGGAGGTGTAGGAGACAGCTGTACCAGCTGGGGAGTTACTGGGGGTTACTACTCCCATTGCCCTGCCAGGGCACCGAAAAACAGTATGGAAACGTCTCCTCTCAGCAATGGGCTACTTGGCTGATTAGCAGGTGCTGAGCTGAGGATCCTGAAGGATGTTAAAAACACTTCTTGTTCTGAAGAAAGAGTAAAATATGTCCTGGAAAGAGAGATCTGCTGCCATGAGCTTCTTATGCTATTGAAGAGAATGAGAGCTGGGTCCCAGCCACCGGCCCTGTGCAGTCCCAAGGGCTCACGCACGTTCTGTCCCACGCAGCCACTCCCTGGTTGCAATGCAAACAGCCAAATAGACGGGGTGGCAGCAGGTGGGTTTATTTCTCTGTGTTTACAGATGCCTTCTCTTCCCCAGACATCCTGACCGAAGATGATATTTACTGTAGATGCCTCTCCAAGACGCTGCTCCACACCTCCACGCCTGTCACTGTCGGCTTCTACTGTCCCGTTGGGAGCCGGTTTCATTCGCTGCTTGATAAAATTACAGGTGGGCTCAGGAGAGCTTTGGGGTTTTCCCCAGGCAAGAGAACTGGCGCTTTCCAGACATGCTAGACAGCTTAGGGGGAGCTGGCTGGAGCATGAGGCAGGCAGCTGGGAGAGAGAGAGAGGAACCCCAGTGTACTCCAGCCTAGCGCAGCAACCAGTCACTGTGTGTTGCAGCCTGTGGCCTGTACCTGATCTACTGCGGGGGGCTGCATGTGCTGTCAGATGCCAGCTCCTAGGTGTCTCGTGCTCAGAGGCAAGTGCAGTGGATGCTCCAAGTACGGGGCTCTAGAGGCCTCGGTGGGTTCCCAGGAACGTGTGTACACTGTGAGTAGCAGCAAGCACACTGTACTGAGGCTCTGGGCACAAAGCTCCCCAGCTACCCAAACACTCTGCCATCCACGTCTGGTGACAATCACAGCCCCTCCCCCCCCAGCCCTCCAAACACCCTGCTGTCAGGCAGGAGATAATCACAGCCCCCAATCTTTCTGGGTTTCTCAGTGATTTTTTGTTTCAATCCACTATATTCTGCAAATTCTCTGTTTCCATTTCGAAAAACACACTGGGTTCTGCCTTTTTCATGGCCAGGATCAGGTATCCCCATGGAAACTACAGGGCAACTTCCAGTCCAGAAATCTGTCCCCAGATATATCACACTTCGGCAGCAAAGACAGGCGCTCATCCCACTTGTCTCACCTGAATAAAATGCCCATTTCAGAGCTAACAGGGGTCGTGTAAATACTAGGCTGGGACCCGAATCCTGGAGACTTTTCAATTCTTTCAGTTTTCACTCAGGCAGACACTCACTGGAGTCCCAGACCCCAGCCTCTCACACATGACACTCCGTTTCCTCAAAAGCAAAACAAGGAAGTTCAATATGAAAAAGCCTCCATTAAAACACCACAGTTAAGATTCCAGCAGCAAAGTTAACTCAGATACCTGGCACGCCCGTGAACTGAAAACTATGTCCCAGGAACAGCAGCATCAAAGCCATATCACCTGCCTCCTCTGTAGTCTTTGCATACCTTGCCCACCACACATGCAATGGTCTCTTCTGCTGCTTTATTACATTTCAAGCTCCAGTCTAATTTGCTGCCCACCGCCAGACACCAGCCCTCTCTGCCGCCCTTTGAGGCTGTGTGTGTGGGACTATATCCCTGAGATGCACAGGCTGAATCCATTTGATTATTTTCTGACTCTTTTTTCCGAATCTCTCTAGATCCCTTCGTGTTACTTCCCCGGCCTCCAGGTTTGCAACTCCTCCCAGTTTAGAATCATCTGCCATTTTTTTTCTAACAGGCTGTTTATCCCCTTTCTCCAGATCATTAATGATGATGTTAAATTAGGTAAGACCACACTTAGCACAGATCCCTATGGCACCCTATTAAACAGTTTATTTCAGAGACCCAGCAGGACAACAAATCAGGGCCACATGAGCCGTTTGGAAGGGCCTCCCCTGAACAGAACACCGAATGAGCACAGGGACAGTGCAGTACGGCAGGGTAACCAGTTGTTTTCTCTGCTTTTCCCAGCCTGCATGCTCGAAGAAGCCCTGCGAAGAGAAGAGGAGGAGCTGAGAAGATCGCAGCAAAAGCCAAGAAAACCTGAAGGTTGGGGCTATTTTCTTCTCCTGTGGTATCTGACCTTCTACCAGCCGGTGATCACTGAGGTCCACCTTCGGAGAGAGAACATTCAGTTCCTCTTCATCAGGTTTAGCGCGTGGCAATACGCTGGCAGTGACAAGCTGTGGGCAGGGCTGGTCAGCACGCTCTGTGACAACATCCGCCAGCACTTCGGTGCCCTGCCTTTGAGCTTTTACCACGTGATGGGGAAAAAACCCAAATTTGCCTGCGGTTTTTGCCAAGACGAATGGCTGGTCAACAAGCGGACCTGCTTCACATTAGGAGGCCTGGTGTTTGTCCTAATGGCAGGCGTAAGCCTGCTCTCCGTGGCACTTTTTGTTCCCGGAATAAAAGACCACAGCCTGTTAAAGGTCATTGGCAGCACTTCAACCACTCTGTCTGGATCAGGAATATTAGTGACTGTTTTCTCTGTGGTTAAGAACCTGGTTGTCAGCCAGAAGCAGAAGATTGAGAAGATGACAGACAGCGAGAAATTTAGCAGCCACCTCGGCTTTATGAGCGAAGTGAAGAGGGAAATCGAGATGCTCACCAGTTTTGTGTATTACATGGAGGTCTATCAGAGGCGCCGGCTGCGGATAGTGCTGGAGATCACCAGTTTGGATATGTGCTACCCAGAGAGGGTCGTGGGGGTTTTGAATGCGATTAACACTTTGCTGTCAGACACTAACGCCCCGTTTATTTTCATCCTGGTGGTGGATCCCAGCATCATTGCCTCGTGCTTGGAGCAAACCGGCTGCATGAAAGGAATGGCGGACAACGGATACCTGTTCCTAAACCGCACGGTGACGTTGCCTTTCTCAATACCAAAGATGGGCATAAAGTCCAAGCTGCAGCATCTGCAGGAAGCTGTCCAGAGCCGGGAGGACCTGATGTACAAAATCATTACCAGAAACGTGGAAAAGGGAGTCAGGAGCGTAAAGGGGAAAACGAGAAAGCTGGTGGATATGGAGGCGTCCATTGAAATGGACCAAAGCCAAATCGATGCTCAAGCAGTGAGATACATTCATGAAGCCTTTCACGCCCTGCACAATGACACTGAGTGTCTCTATCAGTACATCCCGGAAAGCATCATCCAAATGAGAAGGATCGTCAACACCATTCCCATCACCATCAGACTCATGCTGCAGCAGAACATTATGAGACATACCATGTCTCCCAGGGCAGTGGCTGCCTGGGTGGTCATGGCCAATCAATGGCCATGTCGCTTGAGTTGGGTGCTGCAGTGCCTTGAGGACAGGCAGCAGATTCGACCAGAGGAGAAGTTCAGGGATCAGTTATTATGGGGAGTCTTCACGGAAAACTGTAAAGAGCTGTACTCCATGCACAAAGTCCTCCAGAACTTCCTGGCCTTGGATGGGGACCCAGAACTCTTTGAGAAGTTTTTGTCTATTGATTTTCCTTTCACAGTACAGGAGGCGGACATCTTCCTAAACTCCACAGTTAATCTGGACCATTCAATAAGGCATAAATTGGGGCTAATACGAGCACTTAATACGCTGAACAAGACCAATAAGAAAAAAGTAGCTAAGTGTGTCTCGGTGTCTAAAGCTGTGCAATGTTCTGGAACAGAGGAATGCAGTTAAACAATTGAAAAGATTTCGGTTATTTACCTTGGCAAGGAAGAAGATACAGTCTATAAACTAGTGAATGGCTCAGTGAAAATCAGTCTGGCGCGTCTATTGACTAAATTTGCAGCTACCCTGACTAGGTAGTTAAATGCTGCCAGCCCTCATGTCTGAGGTACACAGTGTTCTTCTGAGCCAAAGTAACAGACTAGGTCCTCATTTTTAAGAGTCACAGCCTGGCTTGTGATCTTGCATACCCAGATAATTGCGAGCTCATCTCCGCACAGAGATTCTAACTGGCTGCTGGCTGGCTGCAGCCACATAACTAAAGTCAACATTGATTTGGGTGCTCAGCGGTAGGTGTTTTAAGCTGGGCACCCAAAACTTGAGGCAGCCGAAGTCAGGGCGATTTGTTTTAAAAACTTTCCCTAAATATTTAAGTGCAATAAAGTTTCACTCACAATTCTGGTCTCCCACAAAATTGCAGATGTAAATTTGGAAGCCACTTTTTCAAAACCAGGCTAGATAAACGTTAGTAGTTTCCTCTAGTGTTGAGGAATACTGAGCCAAAGCGTTCCCTTGGCCACTCCCATCCAGCTTGGCTCTCTTTGATCTAGTATTATTGAGCAGAACTTGCCCTTGACCAGATGTGGAGTGTGTAAGTGAGCAGTAAGTGATCCTAATTCTCATATAAACTCAGGCCAGTTTACAGTGCTCTGGCAATGTAAAGGGGCCTAAAGTGGGAGAAACTGATAAGGACCCTTTACACTGCCAGAGCACTATGTCAATGAGAATCAATTTCACTGGGCACAGGGTGTGGCAGTGTGTCCCTGCAGGGAGGCAGTGATCCACCTGTTGCAATAGCAAAGGTGAACAGTATGTCTGACTACAGAGGCTGGTAAATTTGAAGAGACGCTAGCGTGCAGCTAAAGTATGAAGGCGCGAAGTGTTGTGATTATGGTCTGAGTGTGCCAGTGTGCTGGCAGAATGATGATCAGTTGTGAAGGTATGAGTTGCGAGGTACATAAGCAGGCATCAGTGATTTGTGCAGCATGTAGGCATGCAGTGTTAGAGGGTGACAGGTGCGTGGAATTTATAGCACTCTACTGATTTTAACTTTATAATCGCTTATTAGCTCCATCTTTGCATCGCTCTCCCTTCAGATAGAAAGTCTAACAGAGTTTCTCATTTCTTGCCTTATAATGCCATCATGTGGCCATGTTATTTTGCCGATTTAAAGCCACACAACAACTCTGTCCTCAATTTTTTCTCCTCTTTTCCTATTTTAGTAAACTCTAGTTTTCTCTTACCTCTGCAGGCTTGACTGGGTTTAAGCACCTGCACTTTTTAACCTTGGGGATAATCAATGCCTGTGAACCATCCCAATGTAAAAACACACTGAAGACCAGGCCCTTTCTTTTTACCACCCAGTGATGATAGCGCTATACCCTGTCCTGGGCTGATCTTGTGGTCCAGTATGGTCACAGGGAGGAATTAGAGGCAGGAAAAACTATCTTGGTCCTGACTCTGCATGGTCCAGCATCTTGTCCTTTAAGCAACGCAGAGCGGGTGTACAATGCCACCATCCTGATTCGGGAACAGTTTGCACCAATGTAAATGGATGCACAAAGTGATTTTTTTTCTTGCTGTTTAGCATAAATTTAATCTTTTGGAGCTTCTTAACCAAGGGATGCTGTTCCCCTGCTGTTTAGCTGTTCTAATGCTTGCACACACGTATCCTGTGCCCCATAGTCCCAAGTTGGCCAAGCAAATTCTTTTCTAAGTAAAGATCATCCAGGCTGGAGGGAGTGGTGCTACCCAGCCCCCTTCCTCGCCCACCAAACGACAGCTCCCTAAAAGGGCAGCATCCCAAATGTGCGGAGGCTCCTGCAGATTTGGAGGGGACAGGATGGCAGATTGTCCCAAGACAACATTGTCCCTGACAAGGTTTGGGCCCAAGGAGCAGGTTTTCTGCTCCATTCATCACCTGCTTGGAAAAAAAGAGGTAATGAGCTGATCCTGCATTTGTTTCCCACCCAGCCACCTGTCTGAGTCATATTACTGCTGTTGACTCTCTTTGTCCATAGAATGAAGGTCCCTTGGCCCAGAGAAAGGCATGAAGGCAGCTCTCTTAAAGACTGTTTTTTTGTTTTTTGCAGGGTTCCCCTTATCCATGCAGGGAGACCATAAGTCTCTAAAGATAGGGAAAGCCTCAGTTACTGTTTCCACATGGCTAAGAGTTAGAAAGCAGCCGGTGGTGTCTGTTGTTGGTTTTTTGTTTGAGCCAATCAGTCCCGATGTATGTGAAAAGGAGGTGACCAGTGTCTATCAAGCTGCCCTCCTAATGCAGCAAATACAAGGAGAAGAAAGCCTCCCTCCAACGTAAATGGTGCAACTGCATTGCAGGCAGTAGAGTCAAACCCATTTACACCAGCTATGCACTTGGTCCTGCCGTATATGTATTTGTGCATGTCCACAGATGCTCACATTTATTGGAGTTTCCCTTTCAAGCATTTCTATAGCCTAGTCACTGTATCCCAGTCGTTATATGCCATCACTGTACCGACTGAGTGCCGAAAGGCATCTGCCTAATCAGGGCCCATGTTTACCCGCAGTGCCTGCCCCGCGGCAGCCATGTTCTCTTCACATTTCCTAATGTAGAGAGCCTTGCATTGTGTGACATGTGAGTTGTGATCTTCCAGTTATTTAAAATCTCCTTCTGCCTGGCTGTAACTAAAGTGCTGACATGTTTTTCTTCTCCTAGCTGAATGATGCACATATAGACTGCAATCAAGTCTTTCTGAAAGATCTGTCCTAGCTCATCCACAAGTTGCTGGGCTGTATGCAGGAATTACTGGAGGGGATTCTCTGGTCTGTATTATTCAGGGCTGACTAGATGATCACAATGGTCCCTTCTGGCCTTAAAACCTGTGTCAGGTTGCTGTAATACACTGATTGTGAAGTATAGCGAATTTGTTTTTAGAGAACAAAAATACGTGAAGCAAATAACTCAAAGCCTTGTGATTTCTGTAAATACATGTAACGTGTTCAATCCATAGTGAAATACACTTTCAAACTATATAATTTACAGGGGGAAATATTTATTGTGATGTGCGGGCACTGGTAGTCTCCAGTAAAACGGAGTACATCTCAGATGGGACTAGCGCTTGTCTGCTAGTCATTTGTCAGTCTGAATAAAGGATGTTTGAGAATAATGGTTCACAATCAGTTCTGCTTTTCTCCTGCACGGGGGGGATGAATCAAGTCCCTTGCCAGCCTTATCCAGTGCGCAGGGAAAGGGATCTGCAACGCACACATCTTTCCTTGCATCGTCTTCAACAGGCCGTCAGCCCACCACCGATCATCCGCAGAGGCCAGCCCCAAGCTCCCTACAGTCACCTCGGCCTTGCCGTAAATCTTGAGGGGCGACGTCCTGTCTGTAGTGACCGTCGAGGGGGGGGTTTGGCCTGGGACTTTCAAAGGGCTATAGTGTCACCCCGCCGTTCTCCTCTTCCCCGCATCACGGAGCCAGGCCGGCCCCGCCAGGCGCTGGCTGTGGGGTGCGGGTGCCGATTTCCCCCACGCGGGTCGCTGCCCAGCCCTGAGCGCTGCCAACACCCAGCGACCCACTGGGGGCATCTGGGGCCAGGCCAGCCCGGGGCGGTGGGGACACCCAGTGACCCACTGGGGGCATCTGGGGTCAGGCCAGCCCGGGGCTGTGGGGACACACAGCTGGGGGTGCTGGGTGCCCAGCCAGCACCTGTCAAACCCCAGGGCGGAGGGGGGGGGATGAGAGACGCCCGGATAAGCGAGGTTCCCGTCCTGGGCGGCGGGGCCGCACCACGAGCCCCTGGGCACGTCTCGGGCCGGGCCAGCCCTGGGACTCCGCGACGGCTCGAGCCGCCTCGCCGGCCTCTGGCGGCTGATGGGTTAAAACCATCGAGCTCGGCGGCTCTTTGTCCCAGAGCGGCCGCGCAAGGGAACTTCCGCCCTCCCTTCCCTTCCCCCCCGGAAGCCGCTGTCGGGAGCTCAGCTCCCCCCCGCCCCCCATCCCCTCGAGCGGGCGCGGGCCCCCCGCGAGTGACCGGAGCGGTGAGTGGGGGCGGGGCCAGGCAAACGGCCGGCGGGGGGGGCGGTGCAGTGTCGCGTGGGGCCCGGGAAGCCCCTCCCCCCGCACCTCACACGCCGCCGGGTGGTGAGAGAAGCGAGGCGGCCCAACCCCCCCCACCCTGACACCTCCCCCCGCTCTGCTAGGCCCCCCCCCCCCCCCCCGCTTTGCCAGGGTCCCCGGATCACGGGACATCTGGGTTGCGGGGGGGCGGGCCGCCCGCGCGCCCTCCCCCCATTGTTCGACCCCGTTCCGCCAGGGCCCCGACTTTCCCCCTCCCTCACCCATTCTGCACGGCCCGGCCCCGTTACTCCCTCCCCGGGCGGGCGGGCGGGTGGGTGTTAAATCGAACCCCCCCCCCCCAGGTGACGGGTCCCCATTTGAGCGGAAACATCCAGCCCACGTGCTTCGCCCACAGCCCTAAAATCAGCCCCCGCTCATGCGGGGAGCCCAGCTGGGCCCCCCCCCCGGCCCGAGCAGCTACAGGGCAGCTCGGGCAAAAGCTGCGCTGCCCTGAAAGTATGCCGTTAAAATCTGGCGTTAAATCACTCCACGCTGCTGCACGCATCTAACTGAACTTGTTGAATATACAAACCATCAACTCTCCCCGCGCCAGGGAGGTGAAGAGTGAGGGGAGAACCTGCGGGACCTCAGCAGAGAGTAGCAGACCCAGAAAGGACGCCTTCGTAGTGATAAGCGCTTTGGTTGAGCTGAAAGGATGAAACTAGAGCGTCTGTAGGTATCCAGGAGAATTAGACAAGTGGCAGAAACTTGTCAGCAAAGAGTGGGATGGGGCAACAGGAGTGAGTGGGGCAAAAGGAGTGAGGATTTTTAAGGATAGTGCTGAGTGCAGCACACCAGGAGGCAGAGGGACGAAATCCTGATGAAAGAGCAGATGAAGGACCAAAAAAAATCAGGGCATAGAGCCAAGAGGATAAGTAACCGTTAGAAACACCCAGTTAAGTAAAGAGAATGAGCTGGAAGATGAGGATAAGGGGTCTGGATCAGAAGGAAGGAGCAGAAAGGGGAGGCCCGGATGGCTCCATGAGGAGCATGTTAATGACCTGAAAATTAAAAAGGAATCCTACAAAAAGTGGGAACGTGGACATATTGCTCAGGAGAAGTACAAAAGAGGAGCACAAGCATGCAGGGACAAAATCAGAAAGGCTAAGACACAAAGTGAATTGCACCTAGCAAGGGAGGTAAAAGGCAATAAATAAGAAGGGTTTCTAAAAATCCATAAAGAGCAGTGTAGGTCCTCTTCCTCGCCGGGAAGGACAGCTAATAACAGATGAGATACCAAGAGGGCTGAGGTTTTCAATGTCTATTTTGCTTCATTTGTCACTAAAAAGATTACTTGTGACCAGATTGTCTGTTTCAGGGTAACTGAACCTGTATTCCCGCTTCCTTGGCCTTCAAGGCACCCATAAAAGTTTCTGGCTCCAAGACAAAACCTGTTTTGCACAGTAACTCGTTTTACTCCCTCATGACCAGGAGGTTTTAGGATGCATAGCACCCTGAATTGCACTGTGATGTCCTCAGCAAAAGCAAGGAACATTTCTTCTTTAGATAAAAGCAAACCAAAAAAAAAAGTTTGTTAATTGGGCTACTTATCGAGCAGTTCCTTTTGTCTGTTGGTCTCTGGAGAATCCTGTTTGAATCCTGTGAGCTTCCCTCTGTTTGGGCTTGATCCCTGTGGTCTGATCCCATTCCTTCCCTGTTAGGTTTTCTATGAAACCCAGGCTGGCTGCAGTTACATTTCTGTGATCTTTGTCTGTTAACCATGGTTTTAGGTCAGGGTAGCAGAGTTTATATAATGCACGATGCACAGTCAACCTGTGGAACTCCTTGCTAGAGGATGTTGTGAAGGCCAAGACTATAATGGGGTTCAAAAAAGAACTAGATAAGTTCATGGAGGATAGATCCGTCGATGGCTATTGGGCAGGATAGGCAGGCATTGCTGTTTGCCGGAGGCTGGGAATGGCTGACAGGATGGATCACTTGATTACGTGCTTGTCAGTGATGGCTAGGTCAGTGTTTCTCAAATGTGGCCACCATAGCCTCCTGGGCAGAGATGAGGGAGAAAGCAAAGCAGCAGCCCCTCCCTGCAGAGCCCAGGGGCTCTGGGTGATGGCTTTAGCCCTCCTCCCCTGATTCAGCCGGAGGCTTTGGGCCTGGGCTTCAGCCCTCCTTCCCTGGTTCACCTGTGGGGCTTCAAGGGCAGGCTTAACTCCCCCCTCCCCCCTCCCCTGGGGCTCTGGCAGCGGACTTTGTGCTTCAGGCCCCCATCCCCAGCTTCAACTGTAGGGCTCTGGGCTCCAGCTCCCTTTCCTTCTCACTTCAGCTCTGGGGACCTGGCTCTGGGCTTCAGCAGGCCCAGCCTTATTGGGCGCCATGGTAAAGAAGGAAGAAGTGGGATGAGCATGGGGTGCGAGGCCGTGGAAGGAAGCTTGGGGTAATGGGGCAGGGGAAGCAGTGGAGCCAAGGGAGGTGGGGGGGGGGCCTAGGGGAATCCCTGGGGGAGGCGGCAGGGGCCAGAGGTGATGGGTAGGGGCCAGGGGCCCCAAACTACAACTGTACATTATTTGTATTATTGAGTCTGAAAAAACCACTACACAACTAAATGACAATGGTTTGAATATGTAGATGTGCATATTTGTTTTTCCTAAAGTTAAGTATTTTAGGAAGATTCGTCAGAGCGGCCACCAGCAAGAGCTGGTGACCGCACTTTGAGGCCACCAAAAATTGTTGTGAGAACCCGTGCTCTAGGTTTACCTGGTCCTGCATGAGGGGAAGTGAGGCTTGGCTAAACTAAGTAAGCCTTTGAGATTCTCTCCAACCCTACGTGTCTATGAGTGGAGGCAGATTATCTCATATCTGCTACTGCAGGGTTCTTACGCCATCCTCTGAAACATCTTTTAGGTGCTGTTGTCATAGACAGGCGACTGGACTAGATGGACTTCGGGTCTGATGCACTTTAGCACTTCTTAGTTTGTGTCTATTTTCCCATTCATACAGCATATACATCAACATCCACTCATGAAATCATGGACCACTGCAGGTAAAATCTATTTAGGGAATACTGAACCAGCCTCTTTGCTTTGCAGTAAGTGCTGACTCTGCTGTGATCATCCAAATGGCAAAATGGGAAGATCTGTGGGTCCCAAGTTTCCAGGACTTCAAGGAACGGAAACTCTCAAAAGACACCCACACAGGTGAGGAAGAAGTCAAATCAACTCAGAAACCATGTGACTGTCAAGTATAAGGCTGGAATTCTAGCAAAGCTAATGCAAACTCTCACAGTTCTGTCTCATTTCATCTGATTAATAGATTTTAAGGCCAGAAGGGGTTAAAAATAAATAAATCCTGATAAAGAAGGGAAATGAAAGCAGCAGTAAAAAACAGATATAAAATGAAAGAAAAAATGGGTAAGTTGATCGCAATGAGTCCTAGTCTGCAGTTAGTAAATGCAGATGATAAAGGAAACTAAAGGGATCAATGAAAAAAATCCATAGCAGGAGACTAGGACAATGAAATGTATTTATATCACCGTGTGTGTATTATATATATATATATATATATATATATATATATATATATATATATATAAAAATCCTACAAATGATATAGATCCACTAATAGATGAAGATAACAGTACTGTCAATCATGATATAGACAAGGCAGAAATATTCAGTAAATATTTCTGTTCTCTGTTTGGAAAGGGATAAGATGATGTATTCACATCTTACAGTGATAAGAAATACTTTCTATCCTCTCAGTAACTAGAGTGGATGTTAAACATCAACTATTAAACATGTTTACACCAGCAGGATGAAAAAATTATGCCCAAGGTACTGAAACAATTAACTGACAAACTCTCTGAACCATTAATGTTGACTTTTAATATTAGAACACCAGGAAAGTTTCAGAGGACTGGACAAAAGCTAATGTAACAATATCTTTAAAAAGTAAATAGGATGACTTGAGTAAAATAATATGGATTTAAATATAGCTAAATGTGTACACCTAGGAACAAAGAATGTAGGCCATATTTACAGGATAGGGTACTCAATTCCGGGAAGCAGGAAGAGAAGGATTCCGAGAGAGATTTTGCGATGGTGGTAGATAATCAGCTGAACATGAGCTCCTAGTGTGATGCTGTGACTAAAAGAGCTAATGTGATCCTAGGATGCATAAACCAGGAAATCTTGAGCAGCAGTAGAGAGGCTATTTTACCTTTGTATTTGGCACTGGTGCGACCACTGCAACAACACTGTGTTTTGTTCTGGTGTCCATAATTCAGGAAGGATGTTGATAAATTGGAGAGGAGGTCAGAGAAGAGCCATGAGAATGATTAAAGGATTAGAAAACCTGCCTTATAGTGAGAAACTCAAGGAGTTCAATCTATTTAGTTTAACAAAGAGCAGGTTAAGGGGTGTCTATAAGTGCTACATGGGGAACAAATATTGAATAATGGGCTCTTCAATCTAGCAGAGGAAGGAATAACACAATCCAGTAGCTGAAAGCTGAAGCTAGACAAGTTCAGACTGGAAATAAGGCGTACATTTTTAACAATGAGGTAATTAACCATTGGAACAATTTGAGGGCTGTGGTGGGTTCTCCATCAATGACAATGTTTAAATCAAGATTGGATGTTTTTCTAAACGATCTGATCTAGGAATTATTTTGGCCTGACTCTGGGGCCTATGTTATGCAGGAAGTCAGACTGGATGATCACAATGATCTCTTCTGGCCTTGGAATCTATGAACTATATAGGTTAATTAGGGTGACATCAGTCCCAAACAAAATCGTGGAAAAGCTGATAGGGGACACAGTCAGTAAATAATTAAAGGATTGTGGCATAATTAATGCTAGTTAACATGGTTTTATGGACAATAGGTCTTGTCAAATGAGTTATTTTTTGATGACATTACATGTTTGGTTTAAAAAGGTCATTGTATTGCAGGTCAAACTAGATGATTTAATGGTCCCATGTGACCTTAATGTCTGAGAATTTAAGGAACCAGTGTGATCAATACTCTAGTTCAACACATTCTCTACTGTCACCAGCAGCTGTTATGCCTTCAGGGCAGACCACTGCATGCCACCAGGGTTACTGATTTCTGTTAGGAGTCCCTCCTCTCCCTTTTCTGGGTTTTCAGACAGGAAGTGAAGAAAAGCTGGTCCCCCACCTATCTCTCTTGGGACGGACCCAGAGTCCTGGCTCCCAGTTTCTACATTTATCAGCCTTGTTTTATTTATTTGCATTTCCCCTTTCCCTGGGTTCATTTTTCCTGAGTTCAGGCAATTACTCTTTCTTTTTATCCCAGCAGATGATAGGATTGCAAGTGAGAGCGAGGAGGACAGTCCTCAGCCAGAAGAGACTGAAAAAGTGGAGCCTCATGGGACATTATCAAGAAGATCCAAATCAAACGTTTCCCAGAGTCAGCAGAGCTCAGAAAAGCAGCCACAAAAGCCTGCAGGGAAGAGACAGGGTAAGTCTGCTCCCCAGGAGAGAGCTTTGGGGAAGCAGCAGAGAATCCACAAAGGGGAAGTGCCAAATGCATGTCTGGAATGCGGGAAGGTTTTTGGCCGGAAATCACATCTCATTAGACACCAGAGAACGCACCGGCGAGAGAAGCCGACCATTTGTAATGAGTGCGGGAAGAGCTTCAGTCGCAGCTCCACCCTCATCGAGCACCAGAGAACCCACACGGGCGAGAAGCCCTACAAATGCACTGAGTGCGGGAAGAGCTTCAGCCAGAGCTCCCACCTCATCACGCACCAGAGGATCCACACAGGCGAGAAGCCCTACGAGTGCACTGTATGCGGGAAACGCTTCCACCAGAACTCACACCTCCTGACCCATCAGAGAACCCACACAGGTGAGAAGCCCTACCAGTGTACCCAATGCTGGGAGCGCTTCAGCCGCAGCTACACGCTGACCAGACACCAGCGGAGCCACACGGGGGAGCGGCCCTATCAGTGCCCCGACTGCGGCAAACGCTTCAGCCTCAACTCCACCCTCCTCAGCCACCAGCGAACACACACGGGCGAGAAGCCCTACAAATGCAGTAAGTGTGGGAAGAGCTTCACGCGGAGCTCCACGCTCGTCCAGCACCAGAGAACACATGTTGGGGACAAGATCTACACGTGCCCCTGCTGCAACAAGGTGGCCTGCTCCAGCCTGTTCTTCTGAGTCTTGGTGTGGGGCTCTCTCCAGCCTGCCCTAGGATTCCTCTTTTCCTGTTTGTGGGTGGATCCTAAGGAGCAGGGACTGCAAAGGCAATTTGAGAGGCTGTTCCTGTAGGAACCAGAGAGAGCACAGCTCCTCAATAGCGGAAAGCTCACACTTTCTTTACCTTTGGTTCTAGTTCAGAGACGCTCCCTCTTGTGCATGTATGTGTGTATGCTGGGGGAATGTAATGCTTTCCTTACATCTTTCATGATACTGTGTATTTCAATGGTGCTTGTCATTTAAGGATCTTCTCACACAGTAATGAAGTAGGCTGCCCACAGCTGTGAAAGGTAGAGAATTGTTATCCCCATTTTAAAAATAAGGAAAGGGAAGTGAAGTGACATCAGAGAGTCACCAGCAGAGCTGGGCTGCGCCCCAGCCAGAATTCCTCATGTATCCCACATTGCTGTCATGTTCTGCGTACCTGGTTCCCTGTGTGAGAAAGGAGAAAAGTCTCTTTTAGTGGGGCTCTGCCAAAATGCTTTGCTGGGGCTCTTTTGCTAATGAACCTCCCAGCCTTGAAGTGCTGGGGGGTGTGATGAATCTCAGGCCTTATGACCTTCACCCAGGGCAAGAGTTTCACTTCCTTGGTGAAAGAGCGCTGTTACTCTGCCTTAGCAAGCTATTGCCTGATCACTGTGGTGTGGAAAGCTCTAAGAAAAGCAGAACAGACCAAAGCAGAACAGCCGTCCAGAGTTCACACCTGGAGCTTGTTCTGTGCTTTGTTGGTAGTGGTGGGAAACCTTTTCCTTTTTTTAAGTTGTACCTCTTTATATTGCTGATAAGGAAACCTGATAACTAAGTTCAGGAGAGATGCAGCTGTATTCAGATGTATGAGAATCCTTTTGTCTACCCACCGTGTATCTGATGGGAATTGTTCATTGTTCCTTTAAAGCCCACATGAATTTTATGAACCCGCAACATCATGGAAAAGGCCTGGAAAAGTACCTGCTTCTCTTCAGTTTGCAGCTTGCTGGAATAAACTCGAAACTAAAGCTCTGATTCCATTTACAACAGAGCCCTTGTGGAGCAATTAAATCCAGCTCTTTCGTTTGAGGTCAGCTGAGTATAGTCTTTGCTGCAGTGTTAGCTCTTACCGGGGTGTTGCCCCTGTTCCTCCTCCCACCCTCTCACACAAGTTAATTGTGCTTTCAGTCCCAGCTAGCTGGCCTGGCTAGGACTGCAGGTTGGAGCCCAGGTACCACTGTCACTTGGGCTGCTAACCCACCCACTTCTCATTGAAGATGCAGGCTAGATCACTTGAGTACTGATAGTCCTTCAATGCCTTCCCATAATTCCCGTCTGCCCAGAAAGACAGATAAGTCCTCCCACAAATCAGAGTGGCTGATCTTACTGCAGCAGAAAAAACCATGGGCTATACCCCTAGAAGTCCTATCAACATGTGGGGGAATGACGCACCAGTAAGGACACGTAATTTGGGTATATACTTACAGGTGGTGACTCATGCCCAGCTGCTAATCACCCAGGTTAACTCTGCAGTGAAGACAAACTAAGGATTTTTTGAGCTGTGTTAAACCAGTGGTTCTCAACCTTTCCAGACGACTGTATCCTGAAGCCCGAGCCCTGCCGCGTGGGACTGAAGCATGTAACTTAGCTTCATGGGGCTCCCTGTGGCATGAAGTCCCAGGCAGTTACCTTGTTTGCCATCCCTTAATACCAGCCTTGTACTTGTAACCCCCTTAAGTCTGTCCCATGACCCCCCTGGGGGTTGCAGCCCCCAGGCTGAGAACCACTGATCTAGATGAGTTGACGTACCCCGTCGAAGACCTCTACATATCCCCAAGGGGACACATATGCTTGGTTGAGAACTACTGCATTAAACCATCTACATTTGAAAATACTCAGTCACCAGCTGGAGGACAGTCCTGAATGTCAGTCTTGACTCAACACTTCACCACCACCAGGGGACCCAGAAGTGTGCTGCAAACTGTCTCCTTCGCCCTGGCAAGAGCTTCCGCAGTTTTCTGCACTTACTGTAGATGTTTAGTTACCGCCTTAAAATTATACTTGATCGTCTACAAAAGGGGTGGGGAACCTCCGGCCCGCGAAAGAACTTGATCCGGCCCGCGAAAGAACTTGATCCGGCCCGCGGGCGGGCGGGAAGTGTGCGCCGCCGAAACCCTGCCGCCGAAACCCTGCCGCCGTCTGCCCATTTTCGGCGGTGGGGGGAGTCCGGAGGCGGTTACTGCCCCACGGAACCCTGTGGACACTGTAAAACCGCACCGCCGAAAAGGCGGTGGCATTCGGGCGGCGGGTACCGCCCCACACGTAACTGTGCCGCCGCCGAATCCCCCCCCCTGCCGCCGAATCCCCGCCCGCCGCCAGGGCCACCATCAGGCCCTTGGCAACAAAAAGGTTCCCCACCCCTGGTCTACAAAAACATCAGCTTTGAGACAGCTGCTAGAAAATCAAAATTAGGTGGTCCTGGAGCTCTTATCAGGAAAGCCTGGATGGAATTGAAAGAGATATTTGTACAGGAGCCAGTATTCAAGATCTGTATATGTGGAAGGCTAATGAAAATCTCAGTAGGTGCCTCACAATTTGGTTTAGGTGAAGTCATTTTGTAGTAGGGGGAAAACTGCCGACAGCCGACAGCATATGCATTCAGATCACAGAGTTGCAGAAACTAGTTGCACGAATACGAACAGCTGTTAGGGATATTACTTACGTTCCAGGAGAAACTATGAAAGAAAGCAGAGGCTGAAACGGACCCAAGTCTCTGATACCGTTACCTGTTTTATAAGAATGCCAAGTATGATGATAAAGCTACAACTGGGCGGTAAAACTGTTTCATAGACATCTGGTAATTAAGTGTAGCCCGCTGATGCACTATCCAAACTCACTGCATTAGAGAAAGAAGCTGAGGAAGAGCGAGATGAAGATATAAGTTAGGTAGTCCCTTTCCTTCTCCCAGCAAGGGAAAGGTCACAAAGAGGGAAAATGCTGAATGAAACGATTACGAGAGGCTGGCCAAAGATAGAATGCAGAGAAGTCAGCAACACACTATGGAGGTTACAGATCTGAACATGCAGCAATCAATGGCATGGTTGGTAATAGACATAGAACTATTCTACTACAGTGACTTCACCAGTGAATGCTACAGGGAGGCTATCTGGGGATCGCAAGTAAAAGAAATAAATCAAGAGGTTCCTCAAATGTGAGCAAGCTGTTTGTTCTACTTGAGATACAGTCTACAAACCCATGATTCCCTGACTGGTACCACGAAGACTATCAAAAGGGCAGAGATGGGCCAAACCAAAACCCAGCCAGGAGTGAAATGCAGCAAAGGCAGGGATTAGGACCCAGAGCCACAAAAGTACTTAGGTACTCCCTTTGATCTGGGCCTTAGGGACCTGACTGACAGACTGGAGGGATTCTTAGCTGTGAATCCTCTCAGAGTTAGGCACCTGAACCAGGTCAGCTCTTTCTCGTGAAAGAGAGGGACCCCAGCTCATTATAGCTGCTAGTCCAGTGGTTATGGCACTTGCCTGGGGCATAAGAGACCTGTTTTCAACTCCCTGCCTGATTTGGAGAAGGGTCTTGAACCAAGATCTCCCACCTCCCAAATGAGTGGCCACACCACCAGGCTATTGGATACTCTGAGGTGGCTCTTTCTGTCTCTCCTGTTCAACCTGTTCCACTTCATATTAAATAATTAAATATGGCTTGGGCCAGAGAGAGACTGTATAGCCTGATGGTTAGGGCACTGGCCTAGGCTGTGGGAGCATCACTTCCTGCTCCGGTAAATATTTATACAAAGTGGAACCACTCCAACAGGACAGAGAGATCCAACCCAGAACAGCCTGGTGTTAGGGCATTCTCCAGGAAGATGGGAAACTAGATTTAAGTCCCTGCTCCAATTCAGGCAGAGTGAGCATTTGAAAGTGGGGGAAACTAGATACTTAGGAGAACTTAGGCTCCGAGAGGCAGATGGCAACTGAGCGGTGATTTTCTAAATGTCAGAGAGAGGCTCCTAAATCCAACATTTTAGGCCTATGTCCCTTTGTGAATATAATCGACACTTCGCAACAGTGGGCAGAACAACACCAAAACACCTTTAAAAATAAGGGCCGAAGTGTTCAGTGTTAGAAGAACAGAATTTTCCACTCTCAGGAATTAAGTCGCTTTCAGTTGATGCAGATTTTAAGCATAATCTCAACTTCTAACCATTTTAAAACAAATAGGCTAACCAGCAGCGTAGTACAGCCAGTGAAGGAGTGGATGAAGAAGCCACCAGTTCCTTGGAACAGCTCCATCCATCCTTTAATGGAAGATGAAGAATCACCAGTTCAGCTGTTTAGAAGATGAATGAAAATTAACCTTCCCAGCAGAAAGAAGCTAAACACGAGAGACTAAGATTAATGAAAACCAGAAAATTAACCAAAGTTACTTGGATTTTTAAGAAAAGCACAGTCCTCTTCCATCGCTTCAGCTTTGGCAGCACCACAACGAGGTGAGGAGAGAGGCGTAGGCAAAGCACAGAGACCCCCCCCAAATCCTCTCAACTGTAGAATGGGTTTACCGCCCTTTGATTTAATAAACATATCCTGAGATCACAGATACAAAGTCTCATGCAAATGAACCATTAGAACTTGTCATTGTGGGATATAACAGAAAAAATGGAGCGGATAATTAATCTGGAGATAGAACATTAAGATCTTAAACCACTACAGAAACTAATTTAAAATGTCATAAGTCTTTATAGAAATAGTTCTGTAAGAGGTAAACGCTTGCTTGAGAGTGAAATGCAAGTTGCCTCTTCTGTCTGGAAAAGCAGAATTTTAAAAATAATTTCTCTGTGTGTTGAAATGTATATCGTATACATCATGAGAAAGCATTAAGGCTTTTTTTAAATGGAGGAAGAGACAGGGATATAAATACTAGAGTTGATATATGACTCTTAGAATGTTAACAAGCATCTGAGAATTTGGAGATGGTCCCTAGGAATTATTAATGGAGGGCAAAATTCTGCCCTGAATTCTACAGCCTCCAATCCCACCGAAGGCAACGGGGGTTGTTAGTCAGGGCAGGATTTGACGAAAATGATTGACTGGCTGGTGCAGCTGTGAATGCTAGCTGAACAATAAACTAATTATTCTTCTCACTCATGGCGTCAGTCTTAAGAGAATGCAAAGAACATCACACATGCATCCACAAACAAACACCTCCACAGGATCTCCATTCATCCCAGGAGCCAGTCCAGAAATGACCTCTGCTTACACCCCCTCCATAGTCTTGTGCCCTCACCCCCATCTGCTCTGTGTGCCTCCTCTCAGCCCTTCCTCACAATCACGCCTCTCTCTCTCTCTGCATGAGCCTTCATCTCCGCCCCTGTCAGGTAGAACTGCCATCTTGTCTCTGCAACATCTCTTCAAATCTCAGCTGAAAACATGTCTTTGATCTTGTACCTTTGGCATAATGCAAAGGAGTAACTATGAAGAAATGACACGGGCATAGCAGGGTTTCAAATCACCACTTTTTCTCTATACACAAACGCTCCAGGCCTAGCTACAAAAACAGTCCTCTCCTGGGATTTTCATAGATTCCCAGAGCAGAGGGGACCATTGTGATCATGCAGTGTGACCTCCTGTATAGCACAGGCAATAGGACTTTCCCAAAATAATTCCTATACCAGGGCTTTTAGAAAAACAGCCTGTCTTGATTGAAAAAGTGTCAGTGATGTAGAATCCAGCACAACCCTGGGAAGGTTGTCCCAGTGGTTAATTACTTTCACCATTTAAAATTGATGCCTTATTTCCAGCCTGAATTTGTCTAGCTTCAACTTCTGGGTGTTGGCTCGTGTTACACCTTTCTCTGCTAGATTCAGGAGCCCGTTATTGTATATTTGTTCCCCAGGTACATACTAATAGACTAAAATCAAATCACCCCTGACCCTTCACTTTAAGCTAAATAGATTGAGCTTGAGTCTCTCATAAGGCATTTTTTCTAATCCTTTATTCATTCTCCTGGCCCTTCTCTGAACTCTCTCTAATTTGTCAACATTCTCCTTGAATGGTGGACACCAGAATTGGACACGCTATTCCAGCAGTTGTCACTAGTACCGAATACAGGGGTAAAATAACCTGTCTGCTCCTATTCAAGATCCCTGTGTTTATGCATCCAAGAATTGCATTGGTCCTTTTGGCCACACTGGTGTATAAGGAGCTGTTGTTCAGCTGATTATCTTCCTAGATCTGCAAATCTTTTACAGAATAACTGTCTCTCAGGATAGAGTCACCCACCCAGTAAGTATGGTCTGCATTCTTTGTTCGTGGATGTATACATTTACAGTTAGCCATATAAAAACACATATTGTTTGCTTATGCCTAGTTTACCAACTGATCCAGATCACTCTGAATTAGTGATCTGGCCTCTTTATTATTTACCATTCCCCCAATTTTTGTGTCATCTTCAAATTTTATCAGTGATGATTTTATGTTTTCTTTTAGCCCATTGATAAAAAATATTCAATAGCAGAGAGCCAAGAACAAATCCCTGTGAAACTCCACTGGAAACACACCCACTAGCTGATGATTCCGTGTTTATAATTCATTTTGAGACCTATCCATTAGCCTATTTATTATCCATTTGTGTGCCATGTTTAGTGTGTATCTTTCTAGTTTTTTTAATCACAGTGTTGTGCAATACCATGTTGAATGCCTTACAGAAGCCTAAGTATAGTATGTCAACACTATTACCTTTAGCAACAAGCTTGTAATCTCACAAAAAGAGGTATCAAATTAGTTGAGAGGATCTATTTTTCATAAACTCAGGATGATTTGCATTAATTGTATTACCCTCCTTTAATTCTTTATTAATCAAGTCCCGTATCCACCTCTCTATTACTCTTTCATAGGATCAATGTCAGGCAGACAGGCCTGTTACTCAGGTGATCACACTGACCCTTTTTGGCACATTATCTTTTTTCCAGTCTTCAGAAACTTCCTCAGTCTTCCAAGATTTATTGAAAATCAGCATTAATGGTCCAGCGAGCTCCTCAGCCAGCTCTTTTAAAACTCTTGGAGCCAAATTATCTGGACCTGCTGATTTAACAATGTCTAGCTTTAATAGCTTCTATCCTGAGGTGATAGTGGAATGGAAAGTTTACCATCTGATGAGACGATATCATCTGTTTTTCCCTAAATACAGAACAGAAATACTTATTGAACACTTTTGCCTTTTCTGAATTATTATCGATAATTCTACCATTTCCATCTACTAATGAACAAATACCATTGTCAGGATTCTTTTTGTTCCTAATATATTTCAAAAGCTCCTTACTGTCCTTCGTTCTTCTGGTCATAGAAGTTTCCTTGTATATCTTTGCTTCCCTTATCAATTTTTTACAGTTCCTAGGTTCTGATTTATATTCATTACTATCAACTTTCCCTTTCTTCTATGTGTTACACATTTATTTTTTGTAGTTACCTTCACTTCCCCTCTAAACCAGATTGGTTTTTAACTAGCACAGCCTTCTTACTCCATTGTAGGATTGTGGCTTCTTGATTCCCATTTATTCCCATTTTTTTCTGATTAAATTCTTCCTCTCAGCTGATTTGGCTCATAATTGTTTTCACCTTTGGGAAAGAGATGGTTTTAAAGTACCAACTAATTTTCTCTCTCTCTCTCTCTCTCTCTCTATATATATATATATATCTATCTGTAGTGGCAAAGCTCTTCCTCTACCGCAGTGGGTCCAGTGCTTTCTTCTAGCGGTAGGTCAGGGAACTGCTTCACCCTTTAGTGTTCTTCCACCCTCTAGTGGTGGGGGAGCGTAACATTCTCCCTAAGATGGCCACTCCCACTCCTGTTTCTGGTTCTCACAGGCCCTTGCCTCTTCGCTGGGGCTCTTGCCTCTCCAGTGAATGGCCAGTTCGGGGGGGAGGGGGTGGGCTAGTCCCACCCTCAACTCTGGGCCCCAACTCAGGCACCCTAGAAGTAGCAGCCTCGTGCTATGGCTTTAAGAAAGCTGCTAGCTTCCCTGGGTTACTTCCCCGTGCTGCTTGACTTAATGTCTGTACCCTGCTCGGACAGGGGTCCTTCTTGGCCTCCTTGCTAGGGAAGGCTCTTGACCCCTGACAGCCCCACGGGGCATGGTAGTGCCCAAACCAAATGTCCAGTTCAATCCTCCCCTTCTGGCAGGGTCTCTTCCCTTAGGTCTGCAGGCCTGAGAAAGGTCGTTTGCCCTCTTCGGGCAGGTTTTCCCTCCCCCATTCTTTGTAGGTGCAGGGCTCTCTCCTGCCAGTATTCTGCTCCTTCTCCTAAACCCTCCTGGCTCTTGACAGCGTCTTGCCTGCTCACACACTCTCTGGTAGCTCACCTCACTCCCACAACTCCAACCACACACTTTCTGTGGAGGGGAGGCTTTTAATGAGTCCTAGGCAGGGCCCTGATTACCTCCAGGTGTGTTAATTAACCTGGAGTAACCCCTGCTCAGCCACCGGGGAAAAGGGACTTGCTGAGCCTGGGGCTGATATATTGGCCTTCTGGCACTCTACGGTAGCCATCTAGTTTGACCCTGGCACAGTGTATGTGTGTATATTTTTTTTAAATTTATTTTACTGGCCTGTACTTTATTCTGCATCCAATTATAAATGTGATCAAATCATGATCACTTGTATATAAGCTACCATTAATTTTTAATGCTGTGATCAGTTTCTCTTGAGCTGTCAAGACAAAGTCTAATAGAGAATTTCTCCAGCTTAGATGCGCCACTTTTTGAGTTAGGTGATCAGAATGTTTAGAAATTCCAAGGCTGTTTTAGTTCTGGCGGTATGAGACCTCCGTGGCATGTGTCACGTAGATGGAAGGCCCCCATGATCATGCAGTGCTTTTTTCTTACACATCACAGATAGGTGCGTTAGCCACTGGTCATCCTGTTCCCTTGTGAGATTTGGTGGGCTGTAGCAGACACCAACTAATACCTCATATTGTGCTTTAGCTGGTAGTACATTGATCTATAATGATTTAAGATCATTTTCTTGTGCGTTAACAGGGACTCAGCCCCAAGTTTTGCCATTTTTGACAGAGTACCATTTCCCCTCCCCTTTTGCCCACTTTATCCTTCCTAAATAGGTTATAACCGCTGATTTTAATAATCCAGTCATGGGGATCATCCCACCAGGTTTCAGGAATACCAACCAGATCCAATTTATGCTCAAGTTTTCATTCCAACTCCTTTTTTGTTTTCCAAGCTCCTAGCATTCTTTAGACAATTCAATAATTTCTTATTCTTTGGTTCCTTGCTTTGTTCTCAGCAGCTGGATTTGGTATTAACGGAGTGCTCATATCTTCCCTCTTTTTACCTTCCCCTTTTGCCATCAGTTTAACACCGCGTTAAACAGGTTAGGTGCCAAACACCCCTTGGATTTCAATAGATGCCACAGCGAATGGCACTAGAGGGCTCACACCCTATTTAAACTGGTACTACCCCACACGTCTACAGTTTATTCTGTATTTCCTTGCCTCTAGATTTCTCTGTCCCGCCCCTCATAATTTTATTTTTATTTTGTAACTGTGATATTTACATCACCAAGGCTGGGAGGGAGTTTGTATGAAAGATGCTACAAAAATAAACTAGAACTCAGTTGTTCAGCTCAGCGTCTCTGCAGCTTTCAGACACCCTGGAGTGACGGCAGCCCAGGCCCTTAGTGTTTACTAGTTTGTTGTTTATCGAAGGATGGCACAAGTTGTAAATCAAATACTGCAGCCAGCTATACAATTCACCGGGGGGATGTGACTTATGTAAGTTGTCAGTTACCGAAGTTATAATACAAACAATATTCTAGCTTAATAGGCACAACCCAAAGCAGGGCTATGCACCCCAACCATTATTTGCTGAAGAAATTCATGAATATATTCAAATAAATATATCAGAGACATTCTCTCTCTGGGGCTAGTAATGTGAATTTGCTCACCTGTACTTGATATCCAAATAGCAACATAAATCGTATGCACAGCATAGAAGCTGAACCCACAACAGGGATCATTTATAACAGGTTTTATTATAGAGTGACTGAAGTTAACGTTGTGACTTAGATTCCCTTATAACCCTGAGTTTGTCCATGTCTCATAAAATCCATAAGAATAGCTATATCTACATCAAAATCTGGGACGAAAGCAGAAGTTTCTAAAAAAATTAAGTGGGTTGGACAAGGAATTCATTAATAATGACACTCTAAAATTGAGAGGAATTTCTAGAGTGGTTCAGACCTGTGGCCCATCTAATCCAATATCCAGGTTCCAAAAGGGGCAAGTAGCAGATGCCTCAGAGGAAAGCATGAGAACCGCATAGTAGGTGGTAGATCTGGGAGCATCTGCCCCGCACATTAGGGCTACATCTACACTAGAAGCGCTACAGCGACACAGCTGCACTTCTGGTGAAGATGCTGTACGTCAGCAGTTCCCAAACTGGGTCATGACCCCAAGTGAGGTCACTTCATCAGCAGATGGGGTCACAGCAACCCTGAGCATGCAGTGGACGCCATTTTACAAAATGGCCCCCCCCGCACAGCCTGACCTCCCACGCACCAGCTGCATGAGGTCACGTCGCACAAAATGGTGCTCTCCATGCACCGTGTGTGTGTGTGAGGTCATGCAGTTCGGTGGACGCCATTTTGTACAGCAAAATGGCATCCCCTTTGTGGTGTGACCTTGCATGTATAGTGCATGTGAGGACACACTGCATGGAGGACACCATTTTTAAACAGCAACTTCCAGGCTGGCTGGGGTAGTGGAATACAACATCTGAAAAAGGGGTCGTGCAGGGAAAATGTCTGGGAACCGCTGCTCTATGCCAACAGGAGAGAGACTCACTGTTGGCTTAATCAATCTACCTCCCACAAGAGGCAGGAGCTGTCAGCAGGAGACGTTCTCCCAATGAGACAGTGCTGTCTACACCAGCGCTTAAGCCGATTTAATTTTACGTTGCTCAGGGATGGGGATTATTCACACACCCGAGTGACAAATTGTACGGCAGTAAATTCTAGTTTAGTCCAGGGTTGAGTCTTCACTGATGTCTAATATTTAGAGACTGGCCTAAAGCCATGAAACAGGAGGAGAAGGGCCCTTCCACCATCTTGTTGTTAATTATAACTTGTTATGCACACAAAATTCCCGTTTCTTTTTGCTCATAGTAAGGTCTCAGGTTCAACAACATCCTCGGGCAATGACTTCCGGAGTTTAATCACAGCTTGTGTGGAAAAGTATTTGAGTTTTATCAGTTTTGAATCAGCCACTTTTTAATGTCACTGAATGTATCACTGCTCTTATGCTATGAGACAGAACAGAAATTCCTACTCTCTAAACCATTCATTATTTAACATTTTATCAACTCTCATTTACCTCTTCCCTAAGGTAACACTCCCCGTCTTCTCAAACACTGTTTGTATAACTCTTTTCTTTATTACGCTCGTCACCCTTTTCTGAACCCGCTGTGATGGTCCCCAGAACTAGAAGCTTTTTTGCAAGTGTTGCTGCAAAGAAAATGGAAAGACAATGGATGAAAAATGACTTTCCCGAACCGAAATCTCATACCCAGGATCAAAATTAATTTAAGCGAATTAATATTTATTAACATTTTCTCCAGTAATGTCGCTATGGAGTGCCAGGTCTAGTGATCTTGGTGTATGATCTCAAAGGATTAAGAAGTAGCTCCTCAACAAGTGTAAATTGGTGTAGCTCCATTGATGTTAATAGTTCCCTAGACTTCAGTGGAGCTGCACGGATTTACACTGGTGTGGCCCCAACGATTCATTTCTGCTGCTGGTTCGGGCCTACAGGAGGTGTGTGGTGGCCTTGTTCGCATACTCAGATTCGGTAGAATCTCAGCTTTTAGAACATACATTTCTAGTCCTTGTAACTGAGAATAAAACCTCTCAAACATGAAGTATGTGTCATCAACGTAGCGTGATCTGCTTGCATCTGCAGACAGCTGGAAATAATTGCTCCAATGAAGTAAACCCCTTGGCTTCACTGCCTCCTGGGACCAAACTTCAGAGCCTTCAGCACCCAACTTTTTAAAGACCCATTTTAAAAAATACATTTGAAAGCCAATTGCAGAAATTTTCCTTCCACCACAGGTGAAAGGGATGCTGGCACATAGTTATTCTGTTTTCTCCCCATGTACATTTGGGCCTTTGCGTTAAAGAACAAGGAAAATTTTAGGTAGTATTATTCCCCAAATCCCCATACGACCTGTTTAATACCAGGTTTGTCTGTTTAAAACACAAAAAACCAGTATTAAGCACAACTATAGTTAAAATGGGTTGTACACTGCCCTGGTGAAATACAGCTTGAAGGGGCTGTTTCCATCTTAAACCGATTACACAGCAATAAAGACACGTATCGTTATTAGTAAGGACAGCAGGTACAAAGAGTATCATTATATAGTATACGTTTTCGGAGTTAAAAAACAAGCAACATACCTCCTCCTGCAGGTCAGCCGCCGCCGTTCTGTTCAAGATGGTTTCTATTATAAGAAGACAGTCCCCAAATAAAGCTCTGGTTTTTATACCCTCCTGACTCTTTGTTTCAAAGAGAACGCCAAAGTCTGTAGCTAGCAGGGTGATTTGATCTCTACAGCTCCTCAATAACCTCCTCCCCAGATCTCTATGCAGTGACATGTCTAAGGGACAGTACCTGCAAATCAGCTGTGAAAGGCAAGCCTGAGTATTCAGATAAATCAAACCACCATCTGCCTACATGCCTGCATCTCAAAGACGACATGCTGGAGGATTTTAATGCTCAGTACAACATGACAAGCCCCTTCTGAATGGACAACGGCCAGACATTCCTCTACAGGGACCGAACCAACTGCCCTCCGTCCCTATTCACTGCGGAAGAGAGCAGGGGCTGCTGAGCCTGTCGCAGGATCAGCCCCTGCTCATGCAGCACATGCATAGTTTTACCAGTCGCATCAAGACTGACAGCCCACTCCGTGCCTTCTTCCATGGATCGCTGAGGGATGCTGGCTCCGAAGGTAGACGTGCCAGTGTGGTGGAAAGAGGGGGGCAGGCTCTGGCTCTACCAACAACTCACTGCATGGCCTTGGGGAAGCCAGTTCCTGGGGATGATCCAGCCTCCCCTTGGGGAAGGGTTTGGCGCTCAGGGGTGTGTGGGGGAGGAACAGCAGTTGTACCAATGGACCCCCCAAGGCTGCATGTTAGTTCTCCCAAGGAAAGGGCACCAGTAAGCCCATCTCCCTTTCTTTTGAAGGGATCTGCCCTCTACAAATAAACTTTTGGGCAGTGGGACCCTCACCCATTTCCTTATCTTCCTTTCCAAGGGCTTTGGGGCTCCCCAGCTGCAGCCTCTCCCCCCAGGGATATGCGAAGAGGAAAGGAAAGAGAGGGGAAGTTAAAAGTCTGGGCCAGTCAACCTGCCAAGTGCTCCTTTTTGAAAACGGGAAGGGAAATTACAATGGACCATCCCAGACTAAATTAGGAAACCCTTTATTTCAACCAAGAGTATTACAATAAACCCATAAATGCGGTAAAACACACATCATAGTTCATAGTTAATAACAAAGCAAGTACTGGCCTGGTACAAGCCTTTCTAATAAAACAGAAATGAAATATATTAACTCTTTACTACCCAAGTGCTGGGTTACAGGAGATGTCAACATTCAGTTAAAGGCAGGTTACATGGTCTTTCCAAGTCTTTTGGTACCTAAAAACCACCCCAGTGAGGCAGTTGGTCAGTGAGAAAGGAGGCTGGCAGGAGCCAGTCTCCTTGGGGCAGAGGTAACACTACCATTCAGTCTGATTTCTAAGCACAGCAGAAAAGTAGCTGATTAGCTGCGAGTTCTGTGTCATGGGTCCTCTCTCACGGTGTGCTTGGTTATAAAAGATGCAAGGCTCTAACCAGGTGCAGCTTCTTTGCTGAACCGAAAGCTGCTGCATTATCACAGCTACTGACGTGCTGTGTCCCCTTTCCAGCCCTATCATTTGACCCTGTGGAAAAGGATCTACGTAACTGTCTCTTTGTCCATTTACTTCCCTGCGCTCATTTTTTAAAAGACTCTGATGGGAAGGGCAGAAACGTGTCAATCGGCTGGAAGCCTGAGAAACAGGCCCCGTTCGAACTTGGGAAGCTCATGGTGCCCCCCTTGGATTCGTTCTTTCAGAGAAGTGATCTCAGTTTAAAGTCAATGAGTCTTCCAGAAAGAGCTCTACTTTCCACACTGACAAGCAGTGTGAGTAGCAGAGGTGGATGATGTGTGGGAAGGCTCCAGTAAGGGATGATCCGGGATGGTGCTGGGCACCCTTAACGCCAGACTTCAGGGGGGGAGGGAGGTCCTGGATTCTGTGAACCCTGCAGGAAGCATTCGGTGCCTTTCAAGACTGGGCCCAATGTCCAGTATTTTCAGACCTAGATGTCTGAAGTTAAGCAGCTAAATCAGAGTGGTCTATTTTCAGAGGGACCTACGAATCTCCAAACTTCCACTCGAGCTAATCTGACCACGTTTACACAGGTGCCCCGCATGGATTCAGGTGCCAAAATTCAACTTCTGGAGGAAGCATCACTAAGCTAAGTGAGATCCCTGCTCTATCCAGAGTTCCAAGGAGATTCAGAAGAGTTCAACAGCTTCAGCAAAAACAGTCTGGTCAGCGTGCCCCCCTCTGGGGTTTAAACCGTCACATCGGACGAGGTCGCGTCTATGATCCCGGAACATACACGGCAGTTTTCCTACAGCCACATATTGCTTTGCAATACACATCATGACATGTTCAGAAATGGGACACCAGACAAGACGCTTTTGCCATTTTAGAGTTCCAGGGGGAGGCTGAAGTTCTGAAAAGCAGCTGCGGCACTTGCCCTGTAACACACCTGCAAAAGGTTTCTAATATGGTGCCTACAGTGTATGACTGACATGTCATGGTCTCATTTCAGTGCAGATCAAGAAACAACAACAGGAGATGTGCACACTGCACCCGAGGGCAGTTAGACCTTCTCCACAGCAGCCTAATGTGCCAGAGTGGGTCTTGCTCTGCTTCAAGAAATACGGCAAGGAAAATACCGCCCAGAAGGCTGAGCAGAGGATTTAATCCTTCACTCTGCGGTTCAGCTCAGATCCTTATCCTTAACCAAACCTAGATTTCTGTGCTTTAATATCTGCTGCTGATAGTCTTAGCAGCTATTCCTGTTAAATCACCAGAGATGTACAAATTACCGTGGGCCAGATAGTCCAGGCTAACAGCTGACAGAAAACAAAGAGAAATCTAAGTTTCTTGGAGAAGAGCATAATCGAGGAAGCAGTAAGAGGGACGTGACAAGACAACTCTATATAGGTCTACTAGGAAACTTGGGGTCCTAGTTTTATGTAGCCCTAATGATGAATTGTATTCCTCTTGAAAGGTTCGGAACGACGGACAGAACAACTTCATTCAAGGGCGGCACCAAAAGGCACTAGGCAAATGCTTCTCAGTGTTGAGCAATACTGAATTTTGTATGGGCTAAATCCGGCTCCCCATGCAGACTGCTGAGCACACCTCACGGGAGCAAATGCCAGAGGACAATTTCTTTGGCAGAACAGCTTAATTCTTGTTGCTTTTCCAGCCACAGGAAAAGATGCACTGCAACTAATGGCTCTGTGAGCCAAGGAACTCAGGAGTGGCTTCAGAGGTGCCTGTGGAAACTCAATCGAAACTCAAAATGGTATGAAGGCTGCACCTCTGCAGTATGGCTGCAATAGTCTTCTCCCAATTAAGCACACCTGGTCTGCATGTGGACTTGTCTGCTCCTTCTTGTGGAGAGGGTCACCTACTACTATGAACGGCCACAGGGCTGCCTGGTTCTTCCTTCTGCTCACGAAGTATCTCACGTTAAACTTCCCAACTCAGTAGCCCATGTTGGAAAGTCCAGCATTAAGTGGGGCCTGCTTACACACAGGGACAAAGCCATGACAGGGCAGCATACAGAGAGGAAGAAATGGAGACCACCAAAAAACGTCTTAGATGTAGCTCAACTATCTGTCACATGTATAGCAGAGAACTGTCTGGAATAACATGGTCACCATCACCTAAAGCCTAGGGATCAGTATCTGATAGCTGCTGCTGCTTGTAAGCCACCAATATTGAGTAAAATCTCATTTTTGTGATTTGCAATATTTCAGCATTTCTCTTACACAAATAACTCGTTAACAATGAGCAGCAAGAGATCTCAAGAAGATCACTGCCAATTTCCCCACAGCCTGCAATGGGCCCCCCCATGTGGTCAAACTATACTGAGCCTTGAGAGCGTTCCTTACCAGCTTCGGGGCTCTGCTTCTTGGAAGAGATGAGAAACTCCCGGGGTGGGTTTTCAAAAGCACGTAAGGGCACCAGACTTGTGCTCTGAGCTCACTTGCGTGCATCTGAAAACCCCACTGAAGATCCTCGTGTAGCTACAGGGATGTGCCCGACAGGTATTTTACGTTTCAAAGGGAAAAGGGCATGAAGATTCTGAACAGGGATATCTGGAGAGGGGACACAAGCATTGCAGAGGCAGAGCCACTGGACTGAGATTGCCCTATCGCGCTCACACCCGGAGGTGCCATGCAGAACTTCAAACCACTGTCTTGGTTTTCCTAACAGCTCTTCCTCTCCGGGATAGTGGATGGTAGCACTAGCTCTGCAGAGTTGCTTTGAAAAGGGTATTGCTTCAGTTCTACTGAAATCTCACATTCTCTTCTCTGCCATGGACAAAATAAGTGTCATTTATAGGTACCAAACAGACAGGAGGAGTCAGTGATGCAGTTTTCATTTACTAGAAAACAGTGTTAACAAAAATACACAACAGAAAGAAATGACAAACATTAGCAAATAAATCACCATCCTTTGTATGTAGTGTTAATGCAGCAAATTCCTAATGTGATTCAGTTGCAGTGCATGAAGAGCTAAAATGTCTGCATCTCCAGCCTTGATTCCCATGCAGCGAAGTGCCCTCACAGCTCCCTGATAGATTTATTGCACTTAAGAAAAAAAAAAAAAAAAAAAAAAAGCTTAAATTCTACCTACAGCCCCTCTCTAGGCTGTTTCTCTTGTCAGTTTATACAATACATTTGTTAAATTACAGATTAGTACCGTAGTTTCCTTCCAAGATTTCTCTTCACAGCAGAGCAGTAATCCTCATATACAGAAATATTTCTCTTCTGATAGCAGTTGGAGGGGTGGGGTGTAAGGCTGCCATTTCCCCATAGATTTGAACCAAAATGGTAGTTCAAGCCCTAATTTAACCTACCGTGTCTTCCTTCCTCTTCAACTCAAGGATAAAGATGGTTCAATCTCTTATGACCCACGCCATTCAGACTTTACACTAAACAGGCTTTGCTACACGGTAATACATCTGCTGCATAATTTTGTCTCCCTTCTTTGATTGTTCCTCTTGCAGGTGCTATATTGAAGACCTCTGTCCAATACCTCAATGCTGCCTTCGAACTGTTGGTTCCTCCCCAGCAGGCCAGCTCCTCTCTCTGGCTGTGGTTATAGGGCAGGCACTCCATTCATTTGGATTCCCAAACTGTGAAGGGATCTGCCCCCTGGCAGTTCTGGCTTCCATTGGAATAGTGACTTCAGAATAATGGCCTCTCTGGGTGTCGTGCTTTGTGTAGGGTGCGGTATGTCGTGGTGGGACTGTGCAGACTAAAACAATGACCCATTCCGCACTCTCAAAACCAGAGTGCTCGGCCAGCAAAATCTCACAAGCCCTGGGACATTGAGAGAGGCCCCTCCCTGAGAAAATTGAACACCTTTTCCAGAGCAACCAGATTCCTTCCCTTGGTGCGATGAGTAAAGGAAAGGCACCTCTAATAGTATGTTCATCATATCCACGGTGTGACAGCCTCTGGGATTCTCTGTAGTAAGCACAATTTAGAGAATGGAGCATGTTCCAATGCAGAATTGAAAACTCATCCAAAAAACCTTTGGTAAAAAGGGCAAATATTCTCTGAAGCAAAATTTTACACTGAATCAAAGGGCCCACTGACCAGCTAAATGAAAGCTACTTACACAATCATGAAAAGTCAAATTCCTGTTCATCTGTTAATGGTGACCCATGCCCCCTGAATCGCTCCCCAGCCGAAAGCAAAGGAGTTGGAAAATCCAAAACAGGAGGGCAGTAACTTAAACAAACCAGGTGATCCTAGATTTCCTTTAATGTAATAAAATGTAGACAGTCCAGCTACTTCTACTGCATATCTGCCTCTTGGTCAGTATTAGATTGCTGGATGAGTCCACAAATGGACTGAGTCAGTCCCAAGCCTGCCCTCTTTCTCACACTGTCAATTCCATATATATGGCTTTGAGAAACTGCTAAAGGGGGTCATTTGTCCTTCTCTTTGAAACTTAGAACGTTAGGAAACTCGATTGGACTCAGCCATGATGATTCCTTCTCCCCCAAGAGAGACACGACAATGTAAGGAATTCCACTTGATCCTCAAGGGTCTTAGCTCTGCCTCTTAAATGCATCGCAGGCAGGGAGCTCCCTGAAACGTGGATCTCACAAACGCGTGTCTGGGTGCACACATGCACACAGGCTAGTTGTGTCATTGTGGTGTTTTGTATAAGGGTTTGCATGGGAAGGTACTTTTGATGGTGCTTTTTGGCAGAGTTCTGCAAACCAGGAGTGGAAGTCCCAAAAAGGTTGCAGGTTAGACTAAAACTCTACGTTGTTTTCTAAGTTAAATCCTGTTCAGTACTTTGAAACTCATGATAAATATATACCAAAAAAGGGAATTTAAAATAAATAACCATTGTGGCTGAGGATGCAGCCTGTCCTGCTCAGCTTGTCTGGTGATACAAGTTTCTCAACAGGTGAGTACAGCTTGTCAGTGCCACTCTTCCCCAGAACATGATCATGTGCAACCATTCTGCTAGCAGGTCCATGTTACAAAACACAGTTTTCTTCAACCGGCCTTCAGAGAACTGGGACACCTGTAGTGTGTGGAAAGCAAATCCAAGCCTGGACCATGAGACTTTGGGTTTTTAATCTCCCATTTGAATTGGAGAATATTCCTGTCCAATGCCTGGTCTCCAGGGTTGATGATATCTTCTCCTTACAAATTACTCGGTAACAGTGGTAATTCCAGAGAAATATAGAAAGAAAAACACAAATTCGTCAGCTAGTGTCTAGAGAAGATCAGAAAGTAGTGCCATTTCCCATCAGGTGCCATAGCTCACCTTGGAATCAGGTAGGAAAATCACTTTTGGTAAGATTTTATCGCTGTTCTCCTTCCCTTCCTGAATCATCTTGAAAATATCAAAGTCCTTCCTTATAGGATAGGTAAGCCAAGAATCAGGGGAAGTGTCTAGGGCAGGAAATATCACATTGTTTTGAAAAAAATAACCTCTGTACTGCAGACCAAGGTTTTTCTGAATCATGTGGAATGGGAAGGGAATAAAGCTACACAGGCATTTCCCAAGACAGTCTCAGCTCAATGCAGATCGACCCAGAGGAACTGTGAGAGAGAACAAACACAAAGTCAGACATCACAGGAATTGCCATACAAGTCAGCAGTCTTGTGACCTGTCTCGTACAGTAGTCAGTATCAGATGCTCCTGAGGAAGGTGCAAAAATCTCCATCACCCACAGCCAGACTAGCGAGGCAGCGTGCTGCTAACCCCAGCAGTCAGTGGTTGGCTTGTGCCCTGAGACAGGAGCATTTCTTATCCTTATAAATATATTCCTTATGTTATTTTATCCTAACTAATATAACCACAAAGAGTTAGAAGCAGGCAGCATTATCTCCCGTAAATGTAAACAAACTTGTTTCTCTTAGCGATTGTCTGAATAAGAAGTAGGACTGAGTGGACTCATAAATGCTAAAGATTTACATTGTTTTGTTTTTGAGTGCAGTTTTTTAACAAAAAAACTACATTTGTAAGTTGCACTTCCACGATAAAGCGATTGCACTATAATCCTTGTATGAGGTGAATTGAAAAATACTATTTCTTGTTTATTTTTTATAGTGCAAATATTTGTAATAAAAATATAAAGTGAGCACTGTATATTTATTCTATATTGTAATTGCAATCAATACATTTTAAAATATAGTAAAATATCCAAAAATATTTATAATAAATTTAAATTGGTATTTTATTATTGCTTACCAGTGCAATTAAAACTATGATTAATCACGACTAATTTTTTAAATCAAGTTAACTCAAAATTAATTGTTTGAGTTAACTGCGATTAATTAAAATGTTCCTGGGATAGAAGAGAAGACATGAAGTGCTTGGGTCATGTAACTGTCTGGGGTGATATGAATGGGTTGTTAGGGAGTAGCTGAAACCAACCCATATCAATGGAGGCTCTGGAAAGACAAAGGAACCCCAAGGACTGAATAACTGATACCTAACGATGGGAAACTCCAGCAGGCAGAACCTTTGAACTCAGCAGGGATCCTGCAGGACCACGACAATGGACCAAAAAGTGTCAGGTGGCTGTGTTAAGAGCTGGCCTTTAGAGGGACACAGAGCTTTCGCTTGGGACTGACAGAGAGCCAAACCGGATTTTAAGCAGCTTGGCTGGATAGAGCTGTGATGTTGGCAAGGCTGAACTCTCTCTCAATCTGTGCTTCTCTCTGCTAACCTAAGGACTTCCCAATACTGACTAATTCCCAATACTGACTATTGACTAATAAACCCCCGTTTTGAAAAGGCTGCCTCGTGTCCCTGCAAATCCTTGCTGAGGTGCATTGGTCCCAGAAGAGGGCACAAGTCTCAGAACAGGAGACTATGGCAGTGAGATTTGCTGGGCAGAACACAAGGTGAGAAGCAGGAGGACTGGAGTTCAGAAGCTCAGTCTCAGTGGCATGAGGCCATGTGGCCTGCCCTTAAGGAAGACTGTGCCTTGTGGGTCTTGCAGAAGGAAGGAGAACTTCTAAGGACCTGTTTAAAGGCTGGGGCACACCACAGATCCTGTAGATCAATGACACCATCTTAATCAGTTGGATTAGAGTCCAGCGGTCCCACTACTGAAAGAGCGCACTGAAAGGGCTCAGTAGCTCTGGGCGTGCGATAACCAACCCTGCTCCCCATTCAGGGTGAGGATGCGAGAGGTTCCAGAGGACTAGGGAAGGGCAAACAGTACTTATCTTTAATAAGGGGAACAATTACAGACCAGTCAGCCTAGCTTCGATACTTGGAAAGATATGGGAACACATTATTAAACAATCAATTTATTAGCACCTAGAGGATAATAGGGTGATAATTAATAGCCAACATGGATCTGTCAAGAACAAATCATGCCAAACCAACCCCATTCGCAGCCCCAGGCGCAGGCTACGTCTAAGATTTCCAAAGGGGTGCACACCTCCATTCAAATTTTTAGGGGTCCGCAAATGAAAAAAGGTTGAAAAACTACCGATATAAATAAATTACATACAAAAAACGGTACTGAAAACATGATATTTGGGTTGTAAAGTCACAGGCCCTCAGAAGTTAGGAAATACCACAAGAAACGCCTTGAAGCCTAACACCGCCTCCTTGTGTGCATGCATTCTCATAAAACTACATGATCACAGACTATTTTTTTGCACAGGGAAAATATTTTGGAACGTGTGTAGTCAGTTTGACCTAGGTCTAGAAGTTGTGTAGTGATTTGTTTTTCATTACAGACATGCTTGACTGTGTCTGAATCACTAGCCTGTCTCACACCCAGAGCAACTGTGGCAACCAGGACTTTGTAGAGACAATGGTGGGGAAAAAGAAATCTTTGTTCACTTCATCACAGCAGCAGCTTTCGGAAACTAGTCTCCTTCAGACCTGATTGTGTCACATGAGTGACAGGAATACCGTTCAAACCTAGCAAAGTCTCCTTACCTAAAATGTCACAGTGGCTCCTGACCGGTCTCTTGACTTGCTTCTAGGAGCAATTCCTCCAGTTCCTTCTCATTCTTGGAACAGTTTAATTCTGAAAACAAACAAGGGTGAACCCCAATAATTAGCAACCTTAAGACCAATTCATTTTCATTAAGAAATAAGCACCATGTCACTCTCCAAACCTGGGATGAGTACAGTAGGTAAATTAGGAAGCCTGGGATGGACGAGAAGTAAGTGTTCAAACAGCATGTTGTTTCCCTCCTATTGTATTTATACAGAGAGACTGGTGCTCCCAGACTAAGCAATCAAAGGTTAAGAGTCTCCTAAAGTTTAATGACCAGAAGCAACCATCACATCATCTCACCTGACCTCCTGGACAACACAAACTTCTTAACTTCACCCAAATATCCCTATGTTGAGCCCGCTTACTGCAAAGTAATGCCCTTCTCACTCCATTCAACAAAAATAGAATTCCCTCCCATTTTAAACCAAGTGACAGTAGGAATTTTGTTAGCATTAGCCCTCCCCATTGTTATGTTCCTTACCCTTGGATGTATATATATACACCCCCTATCTGTGGTTTCCACTTCATGCATCTGATGAAGGGGGTTGCAGTCCACGAAAGCTTATGCCCACAGAAATTTGTCAGCCTTTAAGGTGCTACAGGACTCTCATCGTGTTAGTCTGTATACAGCAAAAACAGCTACCCCTCTGGAACTTGACTCTAGGAATGCTGACCTGCAAGGTCTCTCTTTTTTTTTTAATTCATTAAACGTTTTCAATCTTGTTTCTCATGACAAACCAAACTAGTTCTAGGCAGTATGCCACCTGCTACACAAGTACAAGAGAAAAGACCAAGATAGTCACATGGTGCGTGGATTCCCACATAATTAACTGCAGTACTCCAAGCATATATATATATATATTTTTATGGCACCAAAAAAAAAAAAAAAAAGATCAAACAAAAATTGAAGAAATCAAAATCAAGAGGGGGAAAAGGGTGGTATGGAGAGAAGAGATCAAGAGAAAGTGCGTGGATCTATCCCCCTACTTTGATCCAGGCATTCTGCACAGATCTTTACTTGACCAACTCTAGGAAACTGACCAAATGAACTGTTTTTTCAGGCTTTTCTTCGCAACCAGGTCTGCCAGTCCATTACAACAAAGTTTGCACCTGGCATGGAATGGAGTTGTTCTTTTCCAAGGTTGCAAAATTGGACAACAAAACTCTGTGAAATTATCCCCTTTGGTATGGTGACAGACTCCATTTACCAGGCATATGACCCAGAATTCAGGTACTTACTTTAAAGTCAAGTGAAGTATCTAGGATCATGTTTATTCTGGTTTTAATGCCATCCCGCAAGTTAAAACAATAGGGCATGACCAACAAATGTGCAAGCATGTCTCCTTCACTTCCACACCTCCAACATCAAATCACTAGGGGCAGCTTTAATTTTCTCAAGCCCTTGGAGAGACCAATACACTCTAAAGGTAATTTTTGTTGAGATAGAATCGGAAGTCCAAGGTTGCTTCCTTAAATCCCTTGGGTTATTTCACTGGGGGGTGGGGGAGGGAATATTTATGATCAATTCTTGGCTATGTTTTTGCCTCGTTACATCTATATTAACTCTTTGGCGAGTCTCGTACAGTGTGGCTTCCAGTATGGGGAAATAGTACAGCTCTCTACAAAATTTGAGCAGTTCTGGTGCTTCAGCAGAGCAAATGCTTCAGGCCCAAATTCTGAGGTGTTCTACAACTAGAACCTCAAGTTATTGGGATCAACAGCATTCACTCAGATAAAAGGGGAAAATAATTCCCCTCCCTGCAGGCTTGTCTGGGGGACAATCTCTGACCCGTTTTATGCAGCAGGTCAGACTAGATGATCATAGTTTTCCCTTCTGGCCTTAAAAATACAAATATATTAAATATTAAGTATAGCTTAATATTTACTTAATATTACCTATATATTTACTTAATATAATAGGATATAATTATTATATTATAATATATTAATATAATATTTACTTAATACATACTTAACATTAAGTATAGCTTAATACAACTATATGAACTATTAAATATAGCTGGGAGTAACAATTCAGCCTGAATTAGGAAAAACCTTTTGACCACGAGACCTATCAGACCATGAAATAAATTAATAGAATAGTGGTGGAAGACCCTCCCTCACTTAGAAGATTCAGAATTAGATTAGTTAAAACACTGCAGAAAATAGTATAGGGAACAATCCTGCACTGGCCCCCAAGAGACAGACTTTTGAAATGTTTTTTAGTGGCTATCAGGAGTATGAGAAGGAAACAGGGATCAGAAAACCTCTCTTTTGGACATCTAAATTCAGCACAGCAGAGAATAAATTCTAGACTAATGTAAAACATTCTTACCATGCTCGACAGCACAACTCCCCATTTTCCCATCACAACCTGAGGACGTGTCTGGTAGCGCACGAACAAAATCTGTCTTTAGCCCATTAGGAAGTGAGGTTTCACAGACTGCGTTCTCGCACAGCCCAGAGTTCATCTTTTCTGAAACTGATCCAGGAGTTCCGGCTGTCGGTGCATTTTCCAAGTTGGCTGCCAACTTGGAAACGGTCCCATTTGCCTGTAAGTCCAAGAATTCAGTCTCAGTAGGCAGGGTTTGAGCTATCGGTTTAGACTGATTCACTGCATCGTCTTGCAGGGCACAGACATTCTCCTTCAGCCGTGTAGTGTTTTCTGCTGTTTTCTCTGGTAGACTTTCCACTCGTGTCACCACGAAGATTTTATGGCCTCGCCCAGGACTGGAAACGGAAATTCTCCTCTCATTTTTTTGAGAGTTAGCATGTTCCTGAGCCCCTGGCATATTCCCCATGTTCCCCACTCTTTTGGGCTCACACTTTATTTCTCCAGCAATGTTTGAAGGGGCATTTCCGTCCTCTGATCTAAGTGCATCCTTTGTCTTTTCAGGAGAAAGAAATGTCTGAGGCACATTATCTACATGAACACAATCGTTTTCTTTCTGTGATTTACTGAGATCTTTAGTCTCTAACCCAGTCTCTACCTCATCATCTGTATCAGAGTCTGAATAGGTCACCACATCTGCATCATTGTTTATTGCCTTGTCTGTATGCCTATTCTCTTTGGACACCAAAGTCTCCCCAACTTCTCCTCCTTCAGGTATGGCTGCTATGCCATCATCTTGGCTGTTTTCCACCAGTCCCTCCTCAGTCGGCTCGGTGATGGTGATCTCTGGCATAGAGGCAGATTGCTGCAGTTTCTGTTCTTTCTCCTCTTTCTCTTTGGCCAGAATAAAGTTGCGCTTGCAACCATTCTGGATTTCTGCTAAAAGAGCCTTCTGTGTTTCAATAAAACTCTTCACCTGCAAGAGGGAGAGAAACACTGCTGAAACGGCAGATAATTTGAGATACAGCATATAGCATATCTACAGCTCTCTTGGCACGACTCAATCTTACTGCAGCATCGATTTCTGCACCAATTTCATAGGCTCTCCAATTGCTTACAGAGAACATGGGAACAGTGATAAACCTCTAACTCCACTTGGGTAGGTAACCAACTAAAACTTCAGCAAACATTTATTACAGTTATAAGAATAACCCGTCCATCTACTGTATTTGGATGTAATTGATTAAAAGCGAGGGGGGCTTTGTTAGCAAAGCCAATAGATTCTGGCTTAAAAAGATAGTCAAATTTTCCCATTAAGTGACTACAATCAATAGCCTGTTTTGTTTTCCTGCCATGACACAAGATGGAATGAGAAAATTACATATTTGTAATTGCTGTTTTCCAAGGATGCGAGTCTATGACTCCTTTTTAAACTAACACTGAGGCAAGGATTGTCTCTCACTGTGTTCAAGACCCAATGCAATGGGAGGATCCTCACCCATCCTGATTTGGGGTCTGATTTGTGTGTCATCACAATGCAAATACTAAAAAGTAACAGGTCAAATCACTCTCACAGGAATAGAAAGGACTGACTCAACTCTATGGAATGACTGGTGGGCAAGTGATGTCATGGATATGTTTAAAGAACCATTATTACAAGTAAGTAACTATCATTTTGCTAACGATACATTCATGGTCTGCCACTGGAGACTGAAACAACACATTGTAGGAAGCACAGCCAAGGCGAATGCATCTTAAAATAGCAAAAACATTTTAAAAGGGTATTTAAAAAAACCACATTGTCGTTTTGAAGTATATCGTTAGAGAAGTCTCTCAATATAAGAAATGGGAAAAGATGATAGAGGTATTCCAAAAACTGAGTAAAAACAGTAAAAGATCAGAGAATTTGGATGCCCCTAGCCAAGGAAAATTCTAACAGACCCAATTTTTATTCCTATCTAGATGCCTAATCAAGTTCTATGGCCTGTGCTATACAGGAGGTCTGACTAGATGATCACAAAGGTCCCTTAGAGTCTACGAATCCAAACAATGGTGCTTGCTGAAGGCATGCAAAGAATTCCCATGTGGCTACCTTGAAAATCTCCTGGATGGGAATAGATCAAGTCTGCCGAAGCAGACTTCTGCCATACACAACAAGCCTCAGCATGACCTGACCATGAGAGACAGTTTTGCAGCCATTTAGATACATGGTATTCTCCGAGAGCAGAAACTAGAGAGCTAGCATTAAGTAAGAAAAAGCTTGGTGAATTATCAGAGAGCTGTTATCTGAAGTAGATAAGAATCCAAAAGAACTTTTGAACAGCCTGTGAAGAAGCGAATCACCTGGACAGGTACACTGATAAAAGAAAACAGTGGCAAAATGATTGACAGACTGATTAACTTCATTACCACCACATCATCCACTGGAGGGTGTGCAATCACCAGAGTCTACAGCAAGCTCATTTACTGTGTGAGCAGAGTCTCTGCCACCAGGAAAATGACCCTACATGTTAGAAGCTGGAGCGGAAAGGCATCGAGTGACTCAAAAGGAACTGTCAGCAGCTTACTTAGGACCCCATTAATATGCCATGACATATTATGTGACATGACATTGGGAGCTTTCTAATGGGAGGTTTCTAAAGTAACAACCCCCTGATGAATGTGACAAAGGACTGGTCTACCTTCAACATGTTGCTATAGTAGATGAAGTAGCCAGACACAATGACCCTGGGGCGCACACCTTTGCCAACCAAAAAGGATGACCAGAAGTTATTATGGCAGGGGCTGACCCAGGATGTCCCTGCTGGGCCCAGCATTAGAACATTCAGTTTAGGAAACGACTGCTTTGGTTGCTTATAGAAATAGGCTTGGTTGCGGTGAGTAGCTTCAGAGAGGGAAGGAATATTCTCTGAGACGTAATATCAATCCAGAACCACACTGAAAGTTCATATGCACAAAAAACACAGCAGTGCAACTTACAGATTCCTTTTTTGGGTCCCTGTCTAAGTCCAGCCTGAGCAGAGAATGATTGACCTTCAGTGCCAAGGACAATGCCATCAGACCCCCTGTTTTAATCTCATTCTCTCGCAGGTCTAGTCGAAGGAGCCTTGGACTTTCTGCAATGAATTCTGCTACCGCCACAGCACCTGTAGGTGAAGAAAGACCTCCCATGATGAACCATGACCATAGAAAAGAAAAAGAAACTGGCTGACCTCGCAGCCTTTCCCTGGCTCTTACTAGTAAACTTTAGAAAAGAGTTATGGAGATGGGGCCCATTTCTCATTACAGAAATGTGTCTAGATCATTGCTACTGTTACAATCTACTCTACAAAAATCTAACTATTAACTCCATTTGTTTTCAATGAATTGAAAATACAACATCCTGTCCACCCATAAATAAAAGACCCCAAAGCACTTTCTGACAAGGAAGGATGAAAGCAAGCACTTATGCTCTAGGTGTATTTCAATTTGGTAATGCCATTTTGCCTTCCTACATTCCACCAGTTGCTACAGTTTGGAAATGGTATTCTTCACTTCCTGTCCTAAACTCATGTGTTCTTTTATGCATGTTTAAGCAGATGTTTTCTAAATCAGAAGTATCTGCATTTTAGTGGGGATTCAACTGTTTCTTGTATATACAGTTTATATAGACTGGGATCCTTTAAGATGAAAGAAACTCTATGTATCTAACATAGCAACAGATAATTTCCATATTCCCATTGAGCTACAATTTGGAAAACTCATTCATACATACTAGTAATTACTACATGGATTCCAAAACAACTAGATGCTTTATAAACAAATAGATTGTAGGCTCTTTGTGGAATGGACCAGGTCTTCTAAGTCATTAAGAAGAGGTTACTCACCCTGTGTATTAACTGTGGTTCTTCAAGATGTGTCCTCCTATGGATGCTCCACTCTTGGAGTGCAATTGAAGATTTTCCTTAGCAGTGTCAATTTGGCCTGCTCATGTGCCACTGGTATCCTCGTGCCCTGCACTGAGGCTACGTCAAGCTGCACGGGCAAACCACCCCCTCAATTTCTTCTGCACCGCCAAGTCTCAGAAGAAATTCCAAAGCAGAGAAAAAGAGGGTGAGTGGTGGAGCACCCATAGGGGGACACATCTTGAAGAGCCACAGTTACTGCACAGGGAGAGTAACTTCTTCGAGTAGTGTCCCTATGGACACATGGTGACTCCCAAGCAGTATCCCCAGTAGGAGGAGCCGTCTTTGGAATGGAGTCCATCCATAACTGCATTGCCAGTTGCAGCACCAGACCCAAAGTACAGCATCTAAAGAAAGTATGTACTGAAGACCACATAGCAGCTCTGAAGATTTCTGGAATGGGAACACTTTTAAGGAGAGCCATAGATGTGGACTGTGATCTAACTGAGCATGCCAAAACGCTGAAGGCGGGGGTGGAACATCGACAGCCTGGTAGCAAGTTATAACACACTTGGAAATCCATTCAGAGGGTCTCTGGTTAGACAGGGTGGAACCCTTAGATTTGTCTGCAATCAAAAGAACGAGTCTATTGGATTTACAAAATGATTTAGTTCTATCCAGATAGACAGAGAACGCCCTCTTGACATCTGGAGTATGGAGAAGAGCTTTCTGGTTGGTAGCATGCAGTTTTGGGAAGAAAACTGGCAGGTGTATGGTCTAATTCAGGTGACATTTAAAAGCCACTTTAAGGAGAAACCTGGGATGCAGCCATAAGTACACATTATCATTGTGAAATTTTGTGAAAGGGGGATCTGCCATTGAAGCCCCAACTTCTCTGACTCTGCGGGCTGAGGTAATCACCACTAGGAAAGCTGTTTGCCTTGATATATTTTTTAGGAAGCAGGTGGCCATTGGTTCAAAAAGGTGCTTTGTGAGGTTTTTGAGAACCAAATTCAGGTCCCAAGCAGAAGTAGGAGCCTTTATCTGTTAGAACAGATTCCCCAAGCCTTTCATAAACCTTGTGGTTGTGGGATGATCGGAGAGAAACCTTCAGTAGTGGTATGAAAGGCTGTTAGGGTGGTCAGATGACTTGGGAGGGATTTGAGGGACAATTTCTTAAGCTGTAGCAGGTACTCCAGAATGAGAGGAAGCAGGACAGATTCAGTAGCAGCATTGGATGAATGGACTAAAAAGTGGATAGAAAGCTGGCTAGATAATCAGGCTCAATGGATAGTGATCAATGGCTCAATGTCAAGTTGGCAGTCGGTATCAAGCTGAGTGCCCCAGGGATCGGTGCTGGGGCTGGTTTGGTTCAACATCTTCATTAATGATCTGGAGGATGGAGTGGACTGCACCCTCAGCAAGTTTGCAGAGGACACTAAACTGAGAAGAGTGGTACATATGCTGGAAAGTAGGGATAGGATACAGAGTGACCTAGACAAATTAGAGGATTGGGCCAAAAAAATCTGATGAGGTTCATCAAGGACAAGTGCAGAGTCCTGCACTTAGGATGGAAGAATCCGATGCACAACTACAGACTGCGGACCAAAGGGCTAGGCAGCAGTTCTGCAGAAAAGGACCTGGTGGTTACAGTGAAAAAGAAGCTGGATATGAATCAACAGTGTGCCCTTATTCCCAAGAAAGCTAATGGCATTAGTAGGAGCATTGCCAGCAGAGGAGAATAATCACTTCACTCAATCTATTTGGCACTGGTGAGGCCACATTTGGAGTAGTGTGTCCAGTTTTGGGCCCCCATTACAGGAAGGATGGGAGCAAATTGGAGAGTGTCCAGCAGAGGGCAATAAAAATGAATAGGGGGCTGGAGCACATGACTTATGAGGAGAGATTGAGGGAACTAGGTTTGTTTAATCTACAGAAGAGTGAGGGGAGATTTGATAGCAGCCTTCAACTACCTGAAGGGGGGTTCCAGGGAGGATGGAGCGAGGCTGTTCTCAGTGGTGGCAGATGATAGAACAAGGAACAATGGTCTCAAGTTGCAGAGGGGGAGGTCTTGATTGGATATTAGGAAAAGCTTTTTCATTAGCAGGGTGGTGAAACACTGGAATAGGTTATCTAGGGAGGTGGTGGAATCTCCATCCTTAGAGGTTTTAAGGTGTGGCTTGACAGAGCCCTGGCTGGGATGATTTAGTTGGGGTTGGTCCTGCTTTGAGCGGGGTTGGACTAGATGACCTCTTGGGGGCCCTTCCAACCCTAATCTTCTATGATTGTGCAGTTTGCACCAGTGGCCAAATTTTGTCCAGTTCTGGAGGTAGGAAGTTCTTGTGGAAACTTTTCTACTATTTAATAGCACATGTTGTACATCCGCAGAGCAGGATGACTCTAGCCCTGAGAACCATCCAGGGATCAAGCACTGAGGCAAAAAAAGATGGGATGCATCAGGCATCTGGCATCCTGAAAGAGTTGAGGGACAGCTGGAAGGTCTATCGGAGGATAGAGTGCAAGATGCGAGAGGTAAGGGAGCCAAACTTGCTTCAACCATGTCAGGGCTATCAGAACGACTCTGGCTTTGTCCTGCTTGATCTTGTTTATTACCTTGAGGATGAGAGGTATTGAAGGGAAGGCTTAAAACAGTCTGTCCGTCCAAGCCAGGAACAAAGTGTCCCCCAGTGAACTGCGACCTAAACTCCCCTCCCCCACCTTGAGCAAAATAGGTAGCATTTTTTATTAGTGGTTGTGGCAAAAAGGTCTACTTCTGGAATCCCCCCAAGTCTGAAAGATTCCAAGGAGAACCAGAGAATCCAACTCCAATGTGTATTCTTGGGAGAAACACCTGCTGACTGTGTCGACATGCTGAGCAGATACACTGCTGAGATCCTTATGTGAGGCTTTATGCACCAATTCTACAACTTTATTGCTTCGGCGCAATCTTGCCCCTCCTTGCCAACTGATTCATGCAGGCCACATTGTCACGACTTCGAAGGACCTGTGTCTGATGAGAGGAAGGAAATGAAGACAGGCATTTCTGACTGCTCTGAACTCCAGAAGGTTGATATGAAGGGTGGTGTCTTGAGGTGACCATCTGCCTTGTGCTGTCAGGGAACAGAGACGCACCCCCCAACTCACTAAGATGCATCTGTCACCGTGCCGGTTGGAGGAAGTAGATCTCCTCCGCTAAATTGCGATATATCTTCCACCACTCTAGGGAATGCTTCACCTGCTGGGGAACCAAAACCTGCTCATCTAGACTGTGTTTGTTTGGCAAGTAAACCATTCTGAGCCATTCCTGGAAATAGCAGGGGTGTTACTTTGCATGCTCTGTCACAAAAGTGCACGCAGCCATATGACTTGGTCAGAAATTGCCTTCAGTTTCTAAGGTCTGTGGGCTGTCTTGTATTGTTCTGACGAGGCACGATAATGTCCAGAAGCTGTCCATGGGAAGAGATGTCCCACATGCCAGGGAATTCAGACATATCCCTATGAAATGTATATTCCGAACAGACGTTAGCGTGGGTTTTTCTATGTTCAGCTGGAGGCCCAGATCCAAAAACAGAGAAAGCACTCTCCTTGTGGTGGACAACACTTCTTGGCAGGATCGACCCTTGAGTACCCAATCATTGAGGTACAGGAATACCACTATAGTCTGATGATGCAGGTAGGCAGCCACTACCGACAGCACCTTTGAGAATACTCTCTGAGCCAAGGAGAGGGTGAAAGGAAGCACTTGACACTGGAAACTAGTCTGGCCTACCACAAATGGGAGGAATCTCTTGTGAGATGGGTGCATCACTTTATGGAAGTATGCGCCCTGGAGATCAAGGGCCAAAAAACAATCCTCTGAATTTAGAGGAATTATAGCTGACAGGGTCACCATCCTGAATTTCTGGGGTCTCATAAATTTGTTTAGGAGTTTTAGATCTAGAATTTGTCTCCATTCTCCATGTCTACAGAAGGTAGGATAAGAAGTGATCCGCTTAATCTGAAGCAAGGGATAATTAGATTAGCTGTTAGGAAAAACTTTCTAACTATAAGGGTATTTAGGTTTAGGAATAGTCTTCCTAAGGGAGGTTGTGGAATCCCCATCGCAGGAGGTTTTTAAGAATAATAAATTGGACAACCACCTGTCTGGGACGATCTCGTTTACTCGGCCCTGCTTCAATGCAGAGAGCTGGACTTGATGGCCTCCCAATGTCCCTTCCAGCCCTACATGTCTACGATACCACAAGAGCCAAGAGTGAAATTATTCCTGTAATTGTCATGATCAACTGCATTCTCAATAAAGACAAAAAGGTTAGAGGCTTTGATGATTGATAATCCTGACAATAAGGATCCCTCAGGGTAAGCAAAGTCTGTTTTACCCTCGCATGTTAGTTTGGTAGAAGCCAAGCCTAATCGGAGGACAGAGCGGTTTCCGATGAGCCCATTCTTCAGATTACGAACACCTTCATTCCCAATGGGATTGTGACCAAGGTTCAGGGTCTCCAAACTCTGCGTATGGGGCTGTGGACACAAGCAGAAAAGTTAGGCAAAAGAGGTAAATTACAATAGTCTCAGCGCACCCTTACCCACATCAACTCCTAGCAACCACAGCTAAATAACTGACTCTCTGAGGCCCCTTCCAAGTTCAAAATAGGAATTTCTTAGGGTGGCCCTGTATTCCTGAGCATAAGGGACACCCCTGATTTCCCAGGCTGTTAGTTTTACAGACATTACTACTGTTTTGTCCATATTTTTTAAATTTTCAATTCCCACAGAGTGAAGGAGCCCTCGGTTACCGAGCTGGTGAAAGTGACATTGGCCTGGTACAGCCCAAAGTGAAAAAGTGGGGGTCAGAGCAGGAGGCGCTAGGCTTGCTGACACTCGGGAGAACACACCAACGGGGCTGGGGCGAATAGCAGAGGACATACAGCAGGTAAATGGTGCTCTCTCATCCTGCCTTTTATCAGAACAGGTCCTGTTTTTCATCCCCCCTCGTTTTCCTGACCTCTTGCAAATGCTGGCTCTCCATTCCGACAGGAGTCCTTTCAGTTCATGCAGCTGCACGAGAACCTTGCATCCACCCACTCTGTAAGCATTCAATTTTCAGTGACTGGATTCAGCTGGTGCGAAACAATTATGCCCAGCTATAGAACACTCATCTATAAGATAAGCAAACTAGACAGTTTCTCTCTTCCTCCTCTCTCCGTAGGCTCCCCGTGTAGACCTCAAACTACTCTCTAAATGAGGACCATTCAAAAGCTACTGGCCTTCTCCCCCTGAAATCTACTCACCAGCGTCATCCCCATATAAGCCATGCCGGTGTGAGTCAGCTGGTTATTCCACAAAACCAGAGTGACCAGTCCTTTCCGTTGCTCCTTTAGGCCCTCACAGATGTATGCCAAGCCTATAAAACAGTACCAGTTAGAGTGAATTTATTCTGTTGCTTTCAGCATTTTACAGGCCAAGACTTCATTAGTCATGGCACCAGCACAGTCTGATGTGAACACACAGATACTGTAGGCTTTAACAGCACTTTTCTTGTTTTACCTAATCCCTTCTTTTGCACAGGCTTTGAACGTGGCAGTCAGTAAGCCCCTCAAACAGAACTCACGTACTATGCTGGATTAGAAGAACATTATCGGCAATAGCATGCATATGTCTTGTTCATTTTAGGCACCATGGTAGTTACAGTGAAAATGTCTCTTAATACAAAAGTGTTATAGAAATATTAAAATCTTTATCCTCTCATGAAAGAGAAATTACTTGGACGGAGACATTCAAAAGCCGAATGCTGATTATTACGTAATAGTTTAAATAGCATGATTTTAAAGTAGGTTGTGAGTGATATTAGGACACAGCAGAATGTAAGTACAGAAGAGAACGTTCCTTGAGTTCCTTCGCCAATACAGAATCCCAGAAGAGTAGGCCTCCACAGCAGCAGGGAAGGGGGCGGGGGACGGGTTGCGGAATCCATGTGGACAGCAGAGCTCTTAGAAACACAGTAGGGTCAGTAACCATCCTCTCTTTCAGCGACTGTCCACGTGGCTTCCAATCCTGGTGACTAATAAGCAGTTCTCTGTTTGACTGGAGGTGGACAGTAGGAATCCTGCTTAGTCAATGACCACAGGACACACCTACCAAAACAGGCCTCCAATTTGGAAGCCTCTACCAAAAACTGAGGTGTCCTGTAAACGTGTGGCTCAAGCTCCATGTAGCTGTCCAAGGGATTTCAGAGACAGGGACATTCCTCAAACAGGCAGCAGAGTCTGCCTCAGCTCTACCGGAATGAGCTGTGATGTAACTCGGGGGATCTAACCTGGCTAACTCCTAATGAAGGATGCAAGAAAGTTGTGAGGTTTTTGGTTCAAACGTGCAGCCATAGGTTGTTAACATTGTGGTTTTGGTCCAATCAGGTTGAGCCCCATAAAAGGGGGAGGGGAGGTTTACAGGTGCATGGGCAGCTGGGAGAGATGCAGTACCTAAACTCTTGTTTTGGAACTGACTAGGTGTTGAACTGGCAGCACATCCTTCACCCTCAAGGAAGGGCTGGATACCCCTCTTCCCCGCATTCCCTCCAATCCCCAGGCTGAGGTGAGGGGGCTTCAGCATAGGCACCCCAGAGCCAGCCCCAGCTCAGAGTCCTGGAGGCCCTGTGGGGGACTGACACCTCCAGGGCTTCTCGTCCCAGCGCCACATGCTGCCAGAGGCACAAGCCCCAGCCCCTGCCTGGCCCCATTCACTAGGGCCTCCCCATGACTAGGGAAAGGATGAGCCATGGTGGGGGAGTGTTTGGAGATGGGGATCGGGCCATGGGGGAGGAAGGTTGGGAGGAGAGTTTTGGCAAGATGATGTTTTATGGAGGCATTTATTTGGGGGAGTAGAGGTTGGTGTGGCAGGGAGGAGCCCGTGGCAAGAGAAAGTTTTGTGAGGCTGGGATGTGTGTGTTTGGGGATGCGGCTTATGAGTCTGCTAGGGTGACCTACGTCCCTACTGTACACTGGAGTGGTGCTCTTCCCTAGTCCTGTCAGAGGTTGCAGGAGCTGGAACGGAGGCACGCAACTGGGGCCTCTTCACCGATGTGGCCCAGGAACTCAGGGTGGAATCTCAGCTTACCAGGGCGCTCACAGAGAGGGAGACCAGAGGACTGAGGTCTAGCTGTGTCCTTCCTTTCAGCATCCAAGAAAGTTTGCAAACAGTGCTTCAGGAAGAACAATTTTAAGTAGGTTTCTCTCTTTCTGAGGTTGCTTAGAGAAGACCTCACATACGGTACACTGCTCATCCTTCTCTGAAATACAACAGGCACCTAGAATGCCCATCATTAAGCGGCACTGAAGTGTCACAAAAGGGACAGGCTTTAAATCCCAAGTTTTGTTTCTCCCACTTCAGTAGAGCTGCTGTATGCAGGGACTAGGCTGCATCTCGAGCCAAAAACCAGAATCTGATTAAAAATAAAAGATTTTTGTGTGCGCTGTCAACAGCCAATCCAACCTAAACTAGCACAGTGCACAGAGAAGCGGGAGGTCCCTGCAGGGGTTCTGTCTCTCTGTCACAGGCAGTACGAAGGAACTGAGGGATGGCTGGGCCCACTTCCTTCTTTATATTCTCAAATGGCTGGGGCAGGGGACGGGGCACATGAGGACATCTAAGGCCAAGGCACAGCCCCAATGAATACTGCTGGCCAAAATAATCTGATTTTACACACATGGGGCATATGTGCACCAAGAGCAGAATCCATGTGGACAAACACTTGCAGAAGAACTTAAGGTGACAGATGGATTAGTTGCTAATAAACTATTTTATCGGGTATCCTGGCTTCCCTGCCTAACTCTGAAATGTTTTTCTCCAGAAATACTGACAATATTAATAACTGTGTGTTCAAATGTACATGTGCACAAGTTGGAAAGTTCATACACTAAGCCAGTGTTCAGATACAGGGGGCTGGAAAAAAAAATTTTTTTTTTTTTTTTTTAAATCACTCAGATATTTTTCTATTGTGAAAACCTCAGGGTGTCTGTTTTATTCCATTCCCATACTTTGGAAAAAATATGATTAACAAAAATATATTGCACGCTTACATTTACTTCAGAAAAATGAAGTCAACAACGCCTTCATCACAACAGTGGGCGTGCAAGTCCCATGGTGTGTGGTCACAACAGACCTGGTAACGGAACATTAGCAACAGCCTTACGAACAGAGTCACACCCAGCAGTCTCCTAATGACATGCAACCAAAACTAATTAAATCAAAGCTACAAAGATGACACTCCAGACTTCAGGGATTCCAAACTCCAGGGACCCACAAAAAACTGCAAGTGGAATGTGTAAATCCCATAATATGAAATACTTTGCTTTGACACCTTTTGAACGCAACAGCTCTCGACCGGGGCCCTGGAGCATTGCTGCCATTGCCCCATTCTACAGATGACTTTACAAATAGGTCGGTAAAGGGATTTTCCTGGCGGGTCCTGTGTCCAGAGGATAAAATGTACATCCAACTGACAGGAGCGCTGGATTCTAATCCCAGTGCTGACAAGTGTCCAATGTGACCTTTGGCAAGGGGCTTACTACACGTATAATACAGAGAATAATTATATCTGCCTGTGGCGTGTATCTTTGCCAAACATTGTTTGCTAACTGCAACATATTACTCAGGCCAGCTGGGAAGAGTTGGCAGCAGATGCCATTAAGGACACCAAGAGCCAGGGCAGGAAACCCAGACAGTTAAGGTTACTCCAACCACATTAACTCAGAAATAATGAAAAAGATCACGTGTCCAAACATATGACAGACCTCAGCTGGCCAGGAAGATAGTAACCAAACATACCACAGGCCTGCACAAAGGCTGACCTAACACTGCACTAGTTACATTCTGCAATTTCATAGTGAAATTTGTTTCTGCTTTTAATTTCACTGGTGTTTTTTGTTTTGGAAAGGAGAAAAATCATACAAGACACTGAGAAATGCTTAGGAGAGGTGTGGCATTTTAAAGACCCTATCCTGAAAAGTGTCAAGCAGCCACAGTTCTCACTAACTTCAACAGGAATTGTGGGCATGTGGCTTCTCATGATCAGACCCTTCAAGTGATTTAAGGTGACTTAACTGCGTCTAAGCAGCTTAAGTTGCTCTAAGCATGGAGAGAGACTTACATTGCTATAATCCTTTAAAAATGCTTAAGCAGCTTTAAAAAAAAAAACCCTCTCATTTCAACTCTCAATTTGAGATCAGATTTGGAAACTGTCTAGCCCCCACCTCCACTTCCCCTTTGACAGCAGAAGCTGCCTGCTGCTGCATGGGGCAGGGCTCCTCAGAAAAGTGCAGGAAGAGTACCAGCACACCAGCCTCTCACTACCTCCTCGCCAAGGCGTTTCAGCAGCCTTTTGTCCTCCTGTCAAAATCTCCTCAAGCTAGCTCCTTGCATGGTGGAAAGAGGAGATGTTACTAATAGAGGCAGAATTTCAGTCTAACAGGTAGGATGCTTCCTTCCAACCTGTTGATGCTGCTCAGTTCCCGAATGGGGCTTTTGTGGTGTTACCAAGAAGTCATGTCTCCGAGATCAGAGAAGCATCAGCTCTCCCTGTCTTCACAAAGGAAGTGGAGGCACAGAACTCTAACTTGCCATTTTCCATCTCAAGTTAAAGAGTTCAAATTATTTTCTTCATCATTTAAAGTCTGAGGACTGACTAGACATTCACTGTCTGTATTAAGACAGCACGTTGGGGGGGGAAGTCACTCTTTAAAAGAAAGACAAGTAAAAAAATTCAAAATGAGAAAGGAATGAAGGCTTAGATTGCTTTTAAAGGGGAAATTTTCCAATATGGGTTGGAGCATGATATGGGATCCAATAAGATCTTATGTTTTCAGCCGAGAATATTTAAAACGTAGTTCTCTCACTGACAAAATTTCTCAAAGAAACGAAGCAGGAAGACTAAGGAGGATCCCCCACCTGAATCTAGGATATGGTTGTTCCTCAAGTCCAGTATCTGTATGTAACAGTTAAATTTCAGCAGGTTGCCAAGCTGAGCAGAGTCCTGCAGTCCATTCAGTTTGTTATCAGCTAGATACAATTCCCGTAGGTTCATGTTCATTTTCAGAGCCGTTGCTAAAAAGCAAAGAGCAGAGAATTATACTTCAGCTAATGTAACAGTTACAGAACAAAAGATTACAGAGAGCAGGGTACCTGTCTGTAGACCCACAAGACACCTTGGAACAGCATGTAACCAAAGAAGACGTAACTTTAGGCTTCATTCATTATTGCTTTAGGTCTGCATGTTTATCCTGGTAACTGCTCATTAATGCCGTCAGGTCATGCAAGGTCACATATCCTCGGCTTATACCAGCTGCATGCTGCAGATGAACTCATGCGCATACAGGCCAGTTTTAGTAACATCAATATCTTATGCAAATTTCTTACTCCTCTAATATGCCAGTCAGCTGTAGCCAAAGTCTCAATATCAACACAAATTAACTAGACAGAAAAATCATCAGCAGGACACAAGTACGGCTGTCTAAACGCTTTATATTGACAAGAAAGTCACAGGGATAACCTGTGTCTGGGAGGCATGACCCCTCAGCAGAAGCTGCAGGAGATACTGGCCCAACGTCTCCAGGGATGCGTGTCGGGGGGATGGAGAGAGGCCCTGCATAATTCTGAGAGAGGGTGGAGTGTCTGCTACCATGCCCTTTGGAAAGGGCAACCCTAGCAGCGGCACAAGTCCTGAGCAGTACTTGTTCTCCCCAACCCCAAGGGCTTGTTCATACAGCCCTTGAACAACAAGAGACACCGTGAGGAGGCTCCTTGAGACCTTCTCCCTTTTGTGCCCCCAGCACCACAGTAGGCTATAATCTTGCCCTTAATCAGCAGTGGCACTTCTGCCAGCGCTAGGGGATTTGCTAGTCAGCAGCGATATCAAAGCAGAGGAGAGAGGATAAAACGTCAATTTTCCATTAAATTCTGCATTTCACATCAAGATCACAACCCTGTTAACCAGAATGCCGGACCTAGAGTAATAACTTTAGCACTAACAACTTGAGTTCTGTAGCACTTTCAAGACAAAATTTTAATTTTAGTAGGCATAAGCTTTAGCACTGGAACCCGCAGCCCGGGTGCGAATGTCTCTCAAGTGCCCGACAGACATAAGAACATGGTTCAAAGGGTAGCATACAGCTGGAAAGTTACACTAATAGCCTATTTACTGCAGAGCCACCTTTTCTTTACCTGTCTGCTGTATGCCTGCACGTGGAGTTTGACGTGAGCACAGAGATGCCTCGCTCCAGCCTAGCAGTGATTCACTACCAAAGAGCTGCCAGGGCCGCCTCATCCCCTTCCAGAAAACTGAAAAGGCCTGAACTTAAAATCTCTGACACCCAGGAAATGTCTCCCACAACACCCGCCACCTAAGCTTAACTCTGCCCTCCCTTCTTTGTTCCCTTGAGGGAGCCCCACTGCTGTACCCCTCCCTAAGACTTGGGGGTCAGCGGCAAGAGTGAAGGGTGCTGGAGAAAGCTGCTAAGTTTTAAAATTTGTCATGGATTTTAAGGCCAGAAGGGACATTGTGAGCCTGCAGTCTGACCACCATCCCTGCCCTGCACCCCATGAAGAGAAGCAAATTTTAAGATGATCTGAGTAAGCCTGTGGATTTTAGAGCAGCTAGAATAGTCAACCTTTAAACAGTAAATAATGCTGAACCTTGGCTATAGTAGAGCTGGTGCTCTGCGATAACGTCCCAAATGGACGGAGAGTGAGTGTCAGGTGGGCCCATCTGTTGGTAGGAGACAGTGAGGTTCCTATTCAGTTCTTGGCAGAAGGGAGAACAGAGAACAGTGGGAGAGGAGAACATGATGGTGTGCTGGTGTTTGTGGGGTCCCCCAAAGCAGGGGGACTATGAGCAGTGGGAGGAAGGGATGGGCTGTGTAGAGGCTTAGGACTAAAGGGAATCAGGGAGGGTAGGTTACAGTGGATAGACAGCGGGTGGGAGTCAGGGACAGGGAGCTCCTGGGAACTGGTAGTAGGGTGGACTGGGGCAATGGGAGGCGGGGAATGTTTACCAGAAGCTGGGAGTGGATGACAGGGGATGGATCACTTGATGATTGCCTGCTCTGTTCACTCCCTCTGAAGCACCAGGTATTGGCCACTGTTGGAAGACAGGATATGGGACTAGATGGACCATTGGTCTGACCCAGTATGGCCATTCTTATATTCTTATGTTCCCCCAATAAATTGTGTTAATCTATGTGGGTCTGATCATTCTGTTCCTTACTATAGTTTCAACCAATTTGACTGATACTGAAGTTAGGCTCACTGGCCTGTAATTGCCAGGATCACCGCTGGAGCCTTTTAAAAAAATTGGCATCACATTAGCTCCATTCCACTCATATGACAGAGAGGCTGATTTAAGTGATAGGTTACATAACACAGTATTTCTGCAATTTCACATTTGAGTTCCTTTAGAACTCTTGGGTGAATAACATCTGGTCCAGATGACTTATTACTGTTTATCAATTTGTTCCACCTCTTGGACCACACGCTGTGCTCCACTTCGGACTAAATCAAGAATTGCCTCTCCACTTGTGGGTTCCAGAACCAGCTGCTCCAAGCACCATTAATGGTGTTTAGAAACGCTTTCTGTATCCCAGTCATTGTGGTGATAGTTGAAATCCCCCATTATTATTAAGTTTTCTACTTTTATAGCCTCTCATCTCCCTGAGCATTTCACAATCACCATCATCATCCTAGTCAGGTGGTCGGTAATATATTCCTACTGCTATACTCCTACTCTACTAGTCAAGCATGGAATTTCTATCCATAAAGATTCTCTGGTACCAGTTTGATTCATTTAAGATTTTTACTATATTTGACCCTATGCTTTCTTTCACATATGCTGGTGGGAGAGTGGCACTATGATCTACTACTCTGTCATTCTTATATATTTTATACTCTATTGCTGTGTCCATTGATTATCATCCTTCCACCAAGTTTCTGTGATACCTTTTATATCAATATTAACATTTAATACCAGACACTCAAATTCACCATCTTAGCATTTAGACTTCTTGCATTTGTATACGTCACCTTTTAGTTGTTTGCCTTCATGTGGTGTAAATGAGACTCTTTCATTTCTCTTCAGTTCCTACCTGTACTTCATCGACTTCTATCCTCAACTCTTTACCAGGATATAGAGAATCCCTGTTAATAGATCCTCCCCTAAGGGATGTCTGTCTGTACTGTGAGTGCCTTCACATCTTTTGGCTTTCCACCAGTCCTTACTTTAAAAACTCCTCTAAAATCTTTTTAATTTTAAATGCTAGCAATCTGGTTCCCTTTTAGTTTAGGTGAAGCACATCCTTCCTGTATAGGCTCCTCCTTCCCCAAAAGGGTCCCCCAGTTCCTAATAAATCTAAAGCCCTCCTCCCTACACCATTGTCTCATCCATGCCTTGAGACCCTGCAGTTCTGCCTATCTAATTGGCCCTACCTGTGGAGGTGGAAGCATTTCAGAGAATGCTACCATGGCGGTCCTGTACCAACTCCGCTATCTAAATATTCTATACAAAGGCTAAGTAAAATCACAGTGTGTGCCAAATACACAGGTTTCATCTCACTGCCAGTGGTGGTAAGAAGTAACTGAGGGAAAGTTAGGGCCACCCTGCCCTTTATACTCTTGAGCAGGGTATGTGACTGTACAGCCAGTGGACACTCTTGACCAAAAGAATTGGCTCTCGCATGCATGGGGCACATGTGCATCAACAGTGGAACGAGTCTGGATAATCACTTGAAGCAGAAGGGTTTGTCCTCTCTTTTCAAGGCTTTAAATCCAGACAAAGAAGTTATCCAAGTATATAAAGGTGTTTTGATGCAAAGAAGAGACAACCACCATGTGATTACTCCAACAAACAGACCACGCCTTGTGAACAAGTCTCTCCAGGTTATTCACCTAGCAGCATGAGTGGGCGCCCTGAGAGGCCAGCATTCTCCAAGTGTAACACTACCAGGGTGCTGCTGATGCGCAGGGCCCGAGCAACAAACGGAGCCGAGTGATCCAGCAGAGGAGTGTTCCGAGCGTCCAGGTACTGCAGACAGTTCGTCTGGAAAAGGAAGGCAGAGGGGTGGAGGATATTACTCAAACAAACATGGAGCCATTGCACACTTTCAAAGCACATGTAAGTAAGTTCTACTCAAGCCCCCTGAGCACAGATTCTGCATATACTTTGCCCGATGTGTGCTTCCACCTGTGTCTCTCTCAAAGTACTTCACAAACATGACTGAACTCCCTAGGAAAAATAGTTAAGTAACATATGGTTTTAAAGATGAGGAAAAAAACAAAGCACAGAGGAGCAATATCTTCCTCAAGATCAGATCATGAATCTGTGACAGAGAAGGGAATAAAATACCAGCCTCCCTATTCTTAAAATCTATGCCTTAACCACAAGACCATCTTTTCTTCTTTCACTGATTAAATAGAATTTGAGTATGTGTTTGTTGCCTAGATATACATGTTAGTCCAACTAGTAGAGACCGACCAACCAGCTGTAAAGAACACACACTGTGCAGAAACATACAGCGTCCCAGAATTCAGCCTGCCAATAACAAATACAAAATATAGGAATGACAAGTTTCCCCTCTAGTCTGGTGTCTTGCCTCCTGTAGTTAGTACCACCTAATGCTTCAAACAATAGTGCAGCATTATGCAAGTGCACCATTATGGAATTCAGCCGATTCCTGTATAGTGCCTTTTCACTGCTTCAGAGGAAATGCCTTGGAAACATAAAGGGAAGTGATGGAGTTTGCTGGAGTGAAGAGGCCAGAATGACTCTAGATTTTCAAAGCAAATGAGATAACTGATTTCAGATATCCCTGCTTCTTTTGTTGGTTCCCCAGACAACAACTAAGATCCATCTTCTAGCATCAGCTATTTTTCCTTTTAGGCTAGTTTGTATTTTAGCTGTCACCTGGCTGCTAGCTGCTAGCTGGCAGGGGAAAGCAGCTGGGAGACCTCAGTGGTTTTGGACTCAGTTACTCAAGAAACATGTTCCATCAGAGCAGCTAAGATAAGGTGGGCACTTTAGCAAGGGCTCCTAGGATAAAAACCTAGTGCTGGTAGCAGGACATTTTTAATGAATGGCTCTTGATCATGGAATTCACTTCCTCTGGTGACCTTCAGGGCACTTTGTAAGCTGCTAGTTAGACAACGTATGAGGTGCGGAGAAGCACACCAAAAATGAATGTTGACATTGAGCTACAATAGCAGAGGCGCCAGGTGAAGGGGGATGGTATATGGGAGGGGGTGGGGAGCAAGGAGGAGATGGACAGGACAGACCGGGGGGTCTCACAGACTGGGATTCAGAAGGGCTAGTGGGGGGCAGACTAGGGCAGGGCCACAGGAGCTAGTGGGGTGACAGCATTGAGCCAAGAACTGAATGGAGTGGGGTGCAGGGACACATGGGGACAGGGCAGATGTGTCTGAATAAATGGGAGAGGCTGGGGCTCAGCCAGGGTCTGCATGGGGGAGGCTCCCCAACTCCCTAACAATCCCTCCCCCCTCCACAAAAAAAACACTATTCTATACGTCTTCCCCCCACACACCCAACAACCCTTACTTCCCTCTCCCTCAGCTCCTCCATTACCTCTGACCCGCCCCCAAACCTTTGCCCTGTTTCTGAGTGTTTGGGAAACACGTTTCTGTATTGTAGTTTAAATGAATTATTACTCAAAGTTCTGTATTAATATGCCCATTAAGGAATCTATTGGTCAAAAAACATTTCCTGAATCTTTTTTGTCGTCTGTATTGCTACAGACATACTTACTGACAGGTATTTTGAAATAAATTACCAAAATAAATTAAACTGGCATGATTATTTTGACAAATAAATTTTGTAAAATTTTAAAATATTGTGCACAGAATTTTTAATTTTTTGGCACAGAATTCCCCCAGGAGTAATTTGTCTGTATTATAGACACGGCTGCTAGCACTGCTTATTAAGAATGCCCAACACGTCTCATTATAAAACCCTGCTTTTGGTGGTTTATAACGTTGTCAAACTTTAACCATTTCAGCTGAAATTTTCCATGTTGGGTATCTGCCTTAGGATGAATATTTTTGGAAAATTTCAACCAAAATTATTTAGGCTTTTCCCAGAACAAGACTCAGAGGGAAAATGTTTTGCAATTTTAAAAAATTCTGGTGACCTTCCTTTTCTTTAAGACATTCTAATGCCCCCATGCTTTGGAGCAGGGACTTGAAATTAGACAGATGGCATCCTTTGGATCAGGGACATGCCTTTCACTGTCCCCATAAAAATATGCCTAAAGTTAGCCAAGTTATAAGCCTTTTAAAAAATTGCAGTCCACAAATGTACAGTAGAAACTTGCTAGAATTTCACAGTCAGCCTGGGGCTGAACAGGACTTTCCCAGCAATCGCAGCTCCGGGAGGATGTTGTGGGGGAGAAGAAGAGATTCCTTGCCTAGCCAGTCTCAGTGTGACTGGCAACTACTTGGACAATGGAGGAAGGAACAAAAGCTAGGGTTCAGGGAGGAAACTGGGAGTGGCTAGGAAAAGAGTGGGACAAGGAGCGAAGCAGAAAGACACTGCAACTGGACAAGTAGTCCAGAGGAGAGAGGGAAGACGTAGAGTTGAAAACATATATGCAAATGAGTCTAGTTTATCAAGCAACCCAGGTCAGCCATGTAACTGACATATCTCCATCATTATTTACCACTCCACTACATTTTGTGTCATTTGCAAACTTTACCAGCGAAGTCCCCTCCCCCACAGCATTGATACTGAATGGCAGTGGAGCAAGAATAAATCCCTGTGAAACCCCTCTAGAAATATACCCATTGGATGATTCCTAATTTACACTTAGAGATGTATCAGGCAGTTTTTAATCCATTTAACAGGGCTACATTAATATAGGATCATTACACAAAATCAATCAGTATGTTGTGTGGTCAAACATTTAAGTTAATTTTACCAGTCTAGTTTGTAATTTCATCAAAAAAGATATGAACCTTGATGTGACCTGTTTTCCATAAAACCATGCTAATTAGCACTAATTATGCCACTAACTTAATTCTTTACTGATTATCTCTCTCAGAACCTTTCCATGATTTTGCTTAGAATCGATGTCTGACTAACTTACATTCCTCAGGCCTAGAAGATGCCAAGGCACTTCTAGCTATTAGGCTTCATCTTTCTTCTTTTTCTGCATTATTGTCCACCAAGCTGTAGGAGGAGGGGAGAGAACAGTACTAGAAACCCTCTAAGCAAACCAAAATATGATCAGAAACCCCTGGAAATGCAGGCATTTTTCCAAATACATACAAAGGTTCCAGCCATGACTGGATAGTTCTGACTCAATACAAGCAAGTCCTGGGAGAGTTACACAGAAATAATACTTAGCCGCAGCTAAATCCAAAACTAAGAGGATGTAAGAAAGTCCCGGATAGGGTTGCTGGATATGGATAGAATGCAGAATATACATGTTACAATTCACTTGTGCTGGGTTATGATGCATAGAAAGCTCTTTTATTGAGAATTGCACCAGGAGCTCATAGCAACCTCCAGATTTAGGTTTTCTAATACTTACTAAAAAAGATTCTTGCAACTTTCTGAGATGCTTTAACGCCGCTGTTATTTGCGGAAGGCCTTTGAAATTCATCAGGGAGAAAGTCCTCAGGCTTGAAAAGTACCTTTCAGGTTTGGCAGAGCTATCATCTGTTAAACTGCCATTTCTCTTCTGTTTCTTCCACTCCTCGTGGAAATGTTAGCAATGTGCCAAAATATGTGAACATGAACATTCTGAAGAGACAGCAGCAGACACTTTACAGCTGCACTGGGAAAAGTGAAGTGGTGACAGGGAATGTGTGCAGGGGCCCTTCACCTCTGCGGGAAGAAGAGGAAAGCATGCCCAAATTAGATTCCCCTCAGTAACTCCCCTGATTGAACACTTGGTGCCAGCGGCCCACTCCCCTTTGGAATAGCAGCCTTCTGCTGTTAGCTAATGTAGTTGGGGTTTTTTTGGTGGTGGTTCCCTGCACAGATTCCAAGGCCAGAAGGGACCACTGTGATCACCTAGTCTGACTTCCTGTATAACACAGGCCACAGAGCTTCCACAAAAGTTAATCCTGTAGCTCAAGTGACAGAAGCTCATGCCAAAGGTTCAACACGTAAAATCGGATTCCTAATGGGATGGTTGTTATAGTTGTTACATAAAGAATTTGTTTTAGACCTTTTGACTTTGAAGGGAGGAAATTATACACAAAAAACTACATTCAAAGGACGTTTATGTAGAAAAGTCAAGCACTTGAAGTTAGGAAATATCAGATGTATTGTTGCCCATGCAACTTTAATTCTGCTCCTTGTCTGTGCATATTATGATAGTCTAGTTACATGATCATGCTATTTTTTCCACAGAATCCTTGCTTCATTCAATGCACAGGTTTGATGCATGGGGGACAGAAGTGAAGCTGCACTGGCAACGATAAGTCTGGTGTTTCCTAACTTGAATGCTTGACTTTGCAATCTCATTAACTTTTTCCTTTTAATGTCAGAAATATAAGCTTTAGAAGGTGTGAAAAAGGGCAGAACAAACAAACAGTCTTTGAGAAATTACCATGGCACCTTCCACTGATTCCACTTCAGTTATTTTTGTATCTATAAAGTGCACAACGTGTAACTGAGAAAATATTCTTTTCAGTGTCTGCTATAAAAGCAGATGAATCCGTAAAATTATGAGACTTCCACTGAGTAATAGAGGGACTAGATATCTGTAAATAGGCTACTGCTTTGTGCCACGATTTGGATTTCCAGTGTCCTGATGTCAACTGCAGGCACTAAAAATGCTGGTACCAACACCTGTATTATATTATATGGGAATCTGCTGTGCTTATGGCAAAGGTACTGAAGAAGAACATTCCAGAATGGTTTCTCCCCCCACCTCATTCTGTAAACAAACATCTGCTCTCTCATAATACTGTATTTCAAAGGGAGACATGCTGAATAGTACAAATATCACAAATAATGAATGTTTGTACAGTGCTTTGAAATTGTAAAGCTCTCAGTAAGTGCTAAGTATTAAGTAATGTCAGTGGTCAGTGTGATGGGTGGAAGGTGAGATTTCTTATGCATCATAGTACAGCACTGGGCTATGTATTTCTGCATATCTCCTTTACACACAACTAGCTGAAGGCTGATGTAACATTGTTCCATAATGATAATGTGCATATTATTTCTGTGAACTTGCATACTTTGTCCATTCTTCTGTTTAATCTCCACTGTATACCCACGCAAGGTTGGTGCAGGAGAGGTTTCATGAATCACGCCAGACCATCATCTCATAATATTTCCACAAACATTTATTGTGAATAGGTTACTCCATGATTAGGAACTAGGTTCTAAACAGGATTAGTAACATTTAGTTGGAAAAAGCAACCCAAGTGCTGGGTGCTTTACTGAAGCTTTACAAGAATTTTGAGAGAAAGGATAGTTTTATGGTTATGACACTGGATCTAATCTGGAGCTCTGCCACAGACTGCCTGCGTGACCTTGGGTAAATCATATAATCTCATCTATAAAATAAGGATAATACTTCCTAATGCCAACCCTTTGTTAGTCGGCTCTTTCTAGTTTGTAAACTCCTCTGGACTGGGACTGTCTTACTGTGTAAGGGCCCTGACTTCAGGGCTTCTGGGTGTTACTGTCAAATAAATAATAAAAAGATCTCTTTCAAAGCATATTTCATGGAACTTTCACATTTCAGAATGAGCAGACATGATAAGTACACTCCATGTCATTCCCACAGCCCCAACTGCCATCCCATTAAGTAGAACACTGTGACGAGACATCTTACAATGAAATATTTTCTTTTATCAATAATGTTTGCACAACACAGCAGTTTTTACTGGGATGTACATTTAGTTTAAGAACCATCAGCCTTAGGCCTTGGCTATTTCCTTATAAAAATTGGAATGATAATTATCTGAAACATTCCCACATGTTATCCCACTATGTAATCATAGAGCAGAATCTTCTTAATAGGCCCATCTGGCACAAGCAACAAGCAATGATCCCAAACCCCAGACACACTGAAATACTTAAGTGTACTGTGCTTGGTTGGCCATGAACGCACAAGCACTACAGAAACTACAGCAGGTGCACAACACAGCAGCCTCCCTGTTAAACAGAGGTTTAAGGAAGCACTTCACTGGTGTTCTGATTGCTGCACTGGCTACTCACTGAATTGGCTGAACTGGTCCCGCTGATAGAGAAACGACTTGGCTATGGTAACACAGGAAGTCTGGAAACAGAACCCAATCGCAGTCCAGAGCCTTAAGCACAAGACAGTCCCTCCTCCTTCCCTGCACCCCAGCAAGCTACTAGTTGAAATTTCTCATTGTAGTTTAAAAAGCTACCTGTGGTTTCTTGTGTGCACCACACCCCTTCTTCCCCACCACAGACAAAATGGTTAAGTTAGCAGAGTTCCAATAGCGTTAAAATCTAACTCTACACTAACTTGAAATCATGTTAGTATTATTGGACATTTACCAGCTGTAAATTAAACGGATGATAAAAATATTCAAGAACTAACACAAACCTTTCTCATCATGTGTGCAGCTGCCTGCCAGCCTCGGGTGCCAATGTGTTTGTTAAATGAGATGTTGAGGTGCATTGCTGACTCATAATACTCAATCATGTCAAATAATGCCGAGGCGCCCTGGAAAACAAAGACAGGAAAAGAAACTGTAAAGTTGGCACAAAATTGTGGAGGCATTCAGCTGCAGCTCTGGGAAACAGTCACAGACACCAGCTGCTCCAACGGCCCGGCAGACCACTGTTCCGGCAGACTGCCAAGACGCTGGTCCAGCCCCAGTGGGGCTGACCCAACCCCAGTCACTACTTCACTGCTGCTCTGGTGGCTGCGGGGCTGAGAGCTGCTCCAGCCCTGCCCTGGAAGAAGTCACAGAGGCCCCCAAAAAATCACAGAATCCATGACCCTTGTGACAGAATCATATCCTTATTTAACTGAGTTAAGAAAATGGGCTAGTGGTGAAATAAAGTTACTTAAAATAAATACAGTTTTAGATACCAAGCTGACGTGGTAGAACACTGGGTTCACTGCATCAAAACTGTTTAAAATCAGTTCCTTCTTCATTTAATTGTTGGGACCTGTTTCAGGCCTTTGGGGTTATTTTAGAGCCAATGGCATTGCTAAGACACACCTACCCAACAAAGACTGAAGAATGAAGAATTTACTGTGCAGGTTAGCACAGCACAGGAAATTCAGAATATACAGCCTGAACTCAGGTCCCATTAGAGTAAAAGCATTCCCATTAACATTACATAAAACATTAGAAAGGTTGGTATCTACACCTCATACAGATTTTTAAACGTGTTTATTTAAGGGACTTCCAGGTATATTTGAATCATGGCCATTTGGAAACCGGATGTCAAGCATTCATTCTATTAATTAATTTTTGAAATAGCAAAAACGCAAACAAAAACCTAACAAAGTTTGCTTATGAATAGAGAGGGTAATGGCAGGTATAGGTCAGATTTGTGGTGTGTCCCTTTAATTGCTCGTTAACCTGAGCGCATGAAGGGAAAGCTCAGAACAGAACACAAAACTGTATCAGCCAGAGAAAATTCAAGGATTTTTTTTAGTCTTGAAACAAACAAAAATCATGGTCAATTATGTAATATTAAATGAAACTTACATCTTCATCCAAGTTTGTTTGCTCCAAATCAACTATTTTGAACTGGACCCTTTTGAAAATCTCTTCCAGTGCTTCACAGGCTTTGTAATCTAGTTTTTCTCCTGTGAAAAAAACCAGAGTAAATTCAGAAGACCCAGTGTTAAGTGTTTTGTTGGTACATAAATATTCACAGTATTACAAGAAATAGATTTCTGTAAGCTCTAGAAACCTAGGCATTGGAACAGAAAACAAGGCAACACAAGGAGAGAGATCTTATTTCTCCTTCATTTGGGGTAAGCTACTTCCTGCTCTTCCAGACAACATTTATTATTTGCCAGGTTAAACATTTAAAAACCCACACACAAAAAATCATCTTGGACTGGTCTCCAACCAGATGGACTCGATAACCCATTGCTAATCTTTATGATGCTATGATAATGCATAATCAGCATCTGCTTTTTCCAGTCCTAACCCAGGACCAAACTGTACAAATATTGGGAAAGCAAACAACAAGAAAGGAGAGCGCTTATGGAGGCCTACCAGTATAATGCAATAAAATTAAGAAAGGGAAGATTTAGACTGTATATTAGTGACACCCACAGAGATGTAATTCAGCCATAGACTAGTATACCGAGTAGCAGAAGCCACATTAGGACATTTAAAAAGCTAGATTCAACAGTAGAAAATAGGGAAAGTCTCACTATGAGACTAACAGGTAGATGGAATCAAAAAGCTTTTTGCCACCTCTAACTTCTGTATTTCTTTGGATTCACAGGTCATTTTAGTGATTAGGTACGGAACTAGAAGTAGAGAGCTCGACATTTTATTTCAGTTTGCTTTTTACCTGAGTCAGCTGCACAAATGCATCGTGCAGTACCTCTCATAGTTGGGTGCAACTACACGCAACCTTCTGCTAGTCATATTTTTAGTATTGTATCTAGCAAAAACGCCAGCACATAGGTTTGAAAACCTGAACTGTCAATATTGTAATCCATGCCATCTGAATAAGAATGAAAAGTATTAGGAAACACCCTCCCACCCACCATTTAAAAAATATGGCCAACATTCTCAAAACCAGGAACATAAAGTCAGGCTCCAAAACCCACATGTAGGCTCACCAGTAAGTGGCCTGATTTTCAAACCTGCTGAGCACCCAGCTGCCTGTGCTAATTAATTTTAGGTTGTAGCGTTTCTAGTGGGGTCCCACAGGGATCTCTGCTATTTAACATTTTTATCAATGACCTGGAAGAAAACAAAAATCATATCTGAAAGTTTGCAGACGACACAAAGGTTGGTGGAGTGGTAAATAATGAAAAGGGCAGGTCACTGATACATAGCGATCCTGATCACTTGGTAAAATGGCACAAGCAAACAAACAATGCGTGTTTTAATACAGCCAAAAGTAAAGTTATACATCCAGGAACAAAGAATGCAGCCCATTATTACAGGATGAGGGACTCTATTCTGGGAAGCATCGACTCTGAAAAAGATTAGGGGGTCATGGTGGATAATCAGCTCACAGTATAACCCTGTGGCCAAAAGGGCTAATGGGATCCTGGGATGCATAGACAGGAAAATATTGAATAGGAGTAAAGAGGTAATATGATCTCTCTATTTGGCACTGGTGTGATCACTGCTGGAATACTGTGTCCACTTCTGCAGTCTACAACTCCAGTAGGATGTTGATGACTTGGAGAGGGTTCAGAGAATAGACACAAGAATGATTAAAGGACTGGAAAACCTGTCTTATAATGAGAGACTCAAGGAGCTCAATCTATTTAGCTTAGAGAGAGGTTAGGGAATGACTTGATCGCAACCTGTTTAAGTACCTGAAAGGGGAACAAATATTTGATAATGGACTCTTCAATCTAGAAAACAAAGGTAGAATAAGATGCAACGGCTGAAAGTTAAAACTAGGCAAATTCAGACAAGAGAAGGCATAAGTTTTTAACAGTGAGAGTAATTAAACCATCAAAACAATTTATTAAGGAGTGTAGTGGATTCTGCATTACTGGCAATGTCCAAATCAAGATTGGATTTTCTTTAAAAGATATACTCTAGGAATTATTTTGGGGAAATCCTATGGCATGTGTTACAGGAAGCCAGGCTTCCAGGTCATTAATACAAATGTTCAGTGGGGGAAGAGGTTGCAGGGAGTCCTTGAAATAGAGGGGGTGGGAGGGTAGAACACAGGGAGCTTGTGAGTCCCTATTGTGTGTAATTAGTTTGGCCTACAGAAGGGACAAAGAAGGCAACCCTTGAGTAATACTAAACTCTCCAGAAAGTCACTTAAGCAGGAGCCTGGGCTCTTAAGTGATGGCTCAGCCTCGCTTATCTTTTTGCATCTCCCCCTCTTCTCCATAACTCTGGAGTCTTGGAATCAAAATCAGAGAACATTCCAAGAGTTGGTCTACACTTGAAAATTTGATTGAACTAGCTATGTCACTCATGGCTGTGAAAAATGTCGCACCCTAAATGCCATAGTTAGATCAACCTAACCCCAGAGTAGATGCCTCATGGTGATTGGAATAATTCTTCTGTCAATCTAGCTATCACCTTTCAGACAAGTGGATTAATTGCATCAATGGAAAAACCCATTCCGTCGAGATAGGAAGCATGTACACTATGGCACTACAGCACTGTAGCTGAAATGCCGTAGCATAGACATGGCCTGAAAGATGTGTTCTAGTTCAACCACAACATATTAACCTCATTATAGGAATCAGTGGGACAAGTGCCATGTCCCCTTTTATGCAGGTGATCAGACCATAGGATTGCAAGGGCTGCTACTGGCCATATGAGGAAACACATGATGAATCAGGTTTTCATAATAGGGTAGTAAAATTAACTAAGCCTTGTCTATACATGTGGCCTGACACAACTACTACAGCAGCATTTTTGCCAGCATTGCTGGAACATGGGTACAAGTATTTCTCACGCAAAATCACCTATAGAATTTACTTGTCCTGTTTCCTCAGTATTAGCATTATTTGTATTGCATTAGCACAGCAAATGCCCCATTCAGGATCAGGACACCATTGAGTTAGCAGCTGTCCAAACAGAGTAGGATAGTTCTTGCCCGAAGAATTTCCTTTAAAAAGCCAAGTCATTAGGGTTACGAGAAGCTTACCTTTTAGATCCAAGCAATCTATCCGGGGAGATAGATCTTTAAATTCCTGTAACAAAAAGAGTGGCACATTATTATACTCAGAAGACAAGACAAATCCCTACTCTAGGATAAGTCAGAGGTGGAGGGATATGAGTAACACTCGCCCACACACATACGAGGCAAAAACATTAGTTCCAGCACCCTTCTGTGAGTTCGCTAGAAACCTGTACCTACCACAGTGTTTCTTAGGGCTTGTCTACATGAGGGGGTTTAATCCGCATCCTTTTTGCTGCACATCCAGTAACGCACATTATGCAAGCTGCAATAGCAGCATGTGCGTGGAAGAGTGCGCCCTCAGTCATTGCGCATCATTGCGTACTTCCAGCAACAGTTTGCTGCAAACTGAGGGCATAGCATTCTCACAACATATCCCATGCTCCTTTGCTTTGCTGCTGAGTGTTGTGCATTCTGGGATTTTTCTTGCTGTGCATTGTGGGATGCATAGCAGAAGGATGGCTAGTTCAAGTTTTTTTTTAATCCTAGGATTCATGATTCCCATATTTCCTTTATGAGCAAGAGAACACCATTTTCAAATAGCTGTAACCAGCATGGACCCATGGAATTCCACACCAGCACGCTGGCAACCTCAATCCTACTTAGATTGTATTTCAGCATTCAAAGTCGCATGAATTCGGCTTGGGGTTTTTGCCTGACACAACACTGGGCAGACAACATGGCAGCGGCAGCAGCTCCACCAGCAGCAGCTTCAGCAGAAGAATCTTCAGCAGCAGCAAACTGGGACACAGATGAGGAAGAGGAGGAACTGACAGCAATTGATAGAGGACCTGCTCCTGAAGCTGCTTCACAGCATACAGCGCTGTTTGTAGGTTCAGGAAACCAGTGCAGATCCATGGGAAAGAATTGTTCTGCAACCCTGGGATGAACAGCAGTGATGAGAGAATTCAGCATCTTCTTCCAAACTATCTTTGGCCATGGCAAAGCTTTCACGGGCAACTGCCACACTGTCCTCGGCCACTGCAATGATCTCCCTAGAAAGCTCCTTGTGTGATTCCCTCAGTCCTCAGATACTGCCTCCACTTCTCTGCATTTTTTCACTGGAGGGGAGGGGAGAAGGGGGGACACAACTCTGCAATGATGTCCACAAACTTTACATCACAAACTTTCTGTTTTCTCCCTCTCAGGTTTCCCCACCATTTCACATCTGATAAGGACCCTGCCCTTGAGGGTTTGGCCAGAGCAGGTGCCATGGCTATAAGGGTATTTAAAAAAATGACAAATGGTTTTTATTCATATTCTAGAGAGGCTTTTTTTTTTTTTTTTTTTTTTTTAAACTTGCATTCCTGAATTTACCCCCTTGAGATTCTTCCCAGTCTTGAGGAACCTTACAGCTGGTAAGCTGTGTATGCTTTGAGACTTCCATCTGTGTAGTAGATGTTGTGTGGCTTTCCCACTGTGCCTTGGAGGTCCTTGTATGTTGTCAGAGAGGTTAGCAGGGTGAGTCTGAGGATGAGTTAGACAGCAATCCCCTTGAAGCTGTCCTGACTCTGGATCACATTACAGTGAGGCAGGTGACTAGGAGGCAGAGAATGGCTTTACACAGAAAGGCAAAAGGCAGACCAGCGAGATACGCTGTGAAGTGTTGCAGGAGTGGAAGGAAGTAATGAGCTATACTGCTGAGCATGTCCGTGCAGCTATTCCTCAGCCTATGAGCAAAAAATGGAGCAATTTCTCAGCCTTAGATTTTGCTTTATCTCCTCAGCAGACACGGTGAAAGTGCAAAGAAAAACAGACACGGTTTTACGACTGCCTGAAGCCTTCACTGTTACCAGTCTTTAAGAATGCCCCTGTAAATGCATATTACAGGGAGCTGTGCTCTTTGTAGCTTTAAGGGCATGCATTGTCCATGTCTACCTCATGTACAGTGAGAACACTTACCATACTTCTCTTCCTGAAACCACTGTCTCAAAAAACTTCTGCATTTTGCACAAAACAATGTTTTCCTTATTTGACTCTGGCAGGGGAGGAGGTGGAACAGAGCCTGAGACTGCACCATGGTGCCAGCAACCATTTTGTAGGTGGTGAATGGGATTTGAGGGTGGAGCGAGGGGGGAGAGGAGGCACATTCACCAGGAAGGATGCTAAGGAAAGGAAAATAAGTCACTATGTACAAGGGTATGTGCCTTCTGGAGCATGGGCCAGAAAACAGTCGTTAGCCAGGGCTTTAGCATAAGACGGAGGCTGATGGCCCAGCCAGAGTTGTCACCATTTTGGAAAGCTGTATGGGGGGGCACAAACGGACAGTGGGGGCCAATGGAGGAAGGGAGAGAAAGAGGTACCTTGCATTTGGAAAGGCTTCTCTCTCTCTCTCTCATCTGCCTACATTGGCTGTGGCCATGGGGCACTTGGAGCAAAAGCAAATATTGCCATACAGCAGAATAGCAAATTAAAACTTAAATACTAACTTATTTTTAAATTAAAATCTTGCCTCTGCAAAGGATCCCTCCATAAGATCAACCTCTTCAGTTGCTGCCTGGGAATCAGGATTGGTTGCTGCAGAGCAGGAATCAGGCTCACCTTCTACCTGCCTGGCATCAGAGTCGTGAGTTCTGAACAGATCCTGGCTCGCCAAGATCTCTTCACAGGCCTCCTCTTGCTTGTCCTCTGATGAATCTTACTGGTCCATCCTTTGGGGGGGGCAGGGAAGCGGGGTAGGTGGCCAGCAAGCGCCACAAACTGCCTGGGTTGGGTGGTCATGTAGTTATGCAAAATCCTGTCCAGCTCCTCAAAGAAATATCCCCTGCCACATTTTTTCCTGTTGTTCCTCCTTTTAATGTAGGTGCTCCTGAGCGTTTTGCTCTTTATCCAACGTTGTCTGGCCTTCCGGTCCTAACCTCTGGTCAGCAACTGCCTCGCAATGACCACAAACAGGTCTTTATTCCAGTGGCTGGCAACAAGAGCTACCTGCACTGATATTTCTCCCCAGATGGCAAGGAGATCCACAGTCTCAGCACGGATAAAAGGGCTTCTGGAACGCTATACACTTATCCTGATAAACTGGAATCCAGGAGCAAATGGACAAAACCTGGCTGTGCGCAGCTTATAAATGGGGAAGGGGACATCCAGTCAACTCGACCCCTGAGCAGGATAGGGCACGCAGGTGAACAGACAGGTCAATGATTGCCCACCAAGCAGCATGGGATAGCCACCAAAAGCCTGCCTAGGCAGTTTGCAATAGCACTGTGCGCACACCAACAGTAGATTAGAGACTAACTCGCTTTGCAGCAAAATTAGTTCTTTCTGAAAGAGGACTCCGGCTTGCAACCAACTCGAAGTCAGTGAACTACAATGCATTGCCACATGTATGCAAGCATTTTCAAAACACATTAACCTGAAAAGCTGGTGATCAACACCCCCCGCCACGCCAACGCCAACCCCCATGTAGACAAGCCCTTAAAGCCATACAGTTGTCAAATAACATTCTGTAATGTGTGAAGATCAGAAAGCAAGCGTGGTCACACGCAAGCCACAGATAGCAAGGCAGTGACTACCTTGAGCCACTTACAATCTAGCAACTGCACTAGGAGACCCAGAGGAAGGTGTTAGAATTTAGCATCTCTTAATGCTGTGTTGGGGTGAGGAAGATGTTTGACTGATATGGTTTAGTGTTTGCAGGCCTCATGAAGTAGTGAATCTTTAGGAAGAGGCTAGCACTTTTGATTACAAAAGGATCAGAGCCCTGATGGGTGTGAATCGTTAAGCTGGTGATTAAGGCATGAGGGCAAGATACTGTGCTTTGTCGGCAATTTAGACTCTTTACTGCTGGAGGTATTAAGGAGGGGAGTAGACTTCTTTACTGGCAGTTTAAGTATTTCTGTATAGATGGTTTTTGCCCAACAGCTCTTAATTGGCATATTCAACTATAGCAGCCCTGCCCCTCCACTTGTCTCCACAGACCATACACAGACCAGGAAAAGAGCTAACAGTTTAAAAACACACCTAAAATCTTCAACTATCAATCTCAGAAAAGCCTTTGCACCTGGTGTGGACAGGGTAAGTCAGCATGAGCTGGTTCTGGTCAACCCTAGCATGACTTGCCTCATCTACACTAAGCGCAAAGATCATACTACTTAATGATAGTGAATGTTGTTTTCAGAACACAACCTATGTTCTTAGTCTAGACCTGACCTTAATATGGCTTAGAAAAAGAAGATGACGACGACCTAGGAGGACTGACAAGTGATGCCAACTCTTGCCATATTTGGTGTTTTTCTTAGTGCCCCAGCTGCTGAGTCAAGATTGTTTTATAAAAAAAAAGAAAAAAAAAAATCAAACAGTTCCTAACTCTCTGTGGAGAAAACTTTGAAAAGAAGACCCAAGTGCACCATAACTCAGAAATAAACAAAATTTAAAAAGACCCCCAATTTTTTTTTTATATATTGATCTCAGGATTTTTAAGACAACTGCATGACTTCGGGGGCCTGACTCATGATGATTTTTGAAAGACGCTATTAGGATTATATAATTGTTAACATTTCACAGAAACCCAAGTTCTCAGGAGCAGACACAAAAGCAGTCTCAGCAGGTATTGTGATATTGGTGGAGAAGAGGCCCAACTGGGGCCACCCTTTCCCTCCTACACCTTCCAGATCCAGAACTATGCAGAGGTGACCCCATACCTCCTACTCTGGGGGCACTAAATCCCATGCAGCAGTTCCTACCCCAAGTCATGTGGGCTTAAAGAAGAATTCCAGGGAGGAGCCAGGCCCCTCTCCCTGGGAGGCAGAGAAATTCTCAAGCCCACAGATCAGACACAGAAGCAACCTCAGCACATTCTGCTGCAGGACATCAGACACTGGTGATGTTATCGGGCTCCCTTCTACAGTTTTAGCTCTAGTCATTGTCTCCCCTGCACCAACTGGCCATTTGCTCCAGCCCTTTTCTGCCTTCTATGTTACAATCTAGTGTATACTTCTGTACAATGCTGAATTTGCACTATGTGGCAATGTAATCCTAGTAACCCCCTGCATCATTCTATGTAAGACTTCATATAACATTCTCCTTTCTACAATACACTCCTAATGATGTAAGCTGATTGGTTCAGTTAGTGCCATCCGGGCTAGAAAAGTTCTAGGGCATCCCTGTGAAATTTCACTCCCCCAAGAAGAGCAGTTTGTCATTTCCCTTAGCTCCTCGACTGCCTCCCTCTTCCACTCACTGCCAGAGTCGGTCTTAAATTTTTTATATCAAACATTTATGCTGCATTCTCCTTTGTCTTCTTTATCCTTACAGAGCCCAGTCAGTTCATGTCATTATATACAATCTCTGAAGAAAATATACTTGAACTTAAACCAATATAGAATTAATACTCAAACTTTTAATTATTCTCACACTTGGAAAAACAAAATATAACAAATATAGCATAATATAGAGAGCAATACATTAGCTGTGTTGGAAATCTCATATCCATTTTATTTAAACTGGGTAAGAAAAGGAGTCCAACTTTAAGCACTGTACAGGAAAAAACATTAAGAACTAAAGGCGAGAACCCAGACTTCTGTAATATTTTATTAATTAAATTATGCATAGTATTTTGGTAACAAATACCTTAGATAGTGCCATCCTGCATCACTTTTTCATCTGCTAAAAAAACCTGCTCAACTTGATAGAAAGCAATGCTATTGTTTTTCCATATTTGACTGGCTTGAAAATTATTCTAAGTCTCAACATGGAGTCATGTTTTCAGCAGATTTATATTTTCAGTTCTGATATGGCTGCAGCTGACTTTTCTAGCGTTTCCATGACAGTCATACTCTAGGAGCGAAACAGGATTAAAAGTGTGTGATTCACATATAAGAATATCCACAATACCTGTATCTGCTTCAGTAGTTTGGGTATCTGTTTGCAATTTAATTTCTGACAGGCTTGTTTGTAGGCAGTGATAATTTCCTCAACAGTCACATTCTGGGCTGAAAATATAAAGGGTAGAGATTAAGATTACATTTACATTCACAAAATCAAATTTATTCAAACTCATCTACACAAACTTCAACTGTATGTCAGGCACTTAATTGACAAAAGTGAGAGAATTGTGTATAATTAACTAAGACTATTCCCACCCAGAATAATTTAAAATGGCCAGGATATGAAACAGGGCAATTTATGTTCAAGGTAGGATAGGAATATAATTTGATATTTCACTTTAAGAGTTGAATAGTTACATTACCATAATGTACACATTGATTCTACAGATTTTATCTGTGTACCATGTCATGTTTACGAACTCTGTTTTCGGTGCGGTTGTTTAGCCATTTTATTGCTTTAAAAATATCTGAACATAAAACCAGGAACATGATATATACAGTTCTAGTTCACACTGCCACCAACTGATATATATTTAGCAAAAATCTTGAGATAATACCACACTAAAAAAAGGGGGGGAGGGGCATTCTTTAAGGCTGCTAAACTAAGAAGTTTAACAAATAATGCACTAAACCAAAGTATAGCAAAGATTTTAGAAACCACTTCCAACAGCAAATAAATGTAATAATTTTATAAAATAAAATAGGTTTGCAAAGACTTCATAGATTTCAAAGCCAGATGCACTTCTTATGATCATCTAGTCTGACCACCTGCATAACGCAGGCCAAAGAATTGCCTCCAGTGATTTTTTTCTTATGCATCGTCTTTAAGGTCAGAAGGGACTATCACGATCATCTAGTCTGGCCTCCTGTACATTGCAGGTCACAGAATCTCATCCACCCACTCCTGTAATAGCCTCCTAACCGCTGACTGAATTACTGAAGTCCTCAAATAATGATTTAAAGACTTCAAGTTACAGAGACTCCACCTGTTTAAACCTGCAAGTGACACGTGCTCAATGCTGCAGAGGAAGGCATGAAACCTTAAATTAGATCTGATTTTAGAAAAAGATCTGATCTTTAAGAATTTCAGGTGATGGAGAATCTAAAACATTCTTACTTAATGCTTCCAATAATTAGTTTTCATTACTATTAAATATATGCATCTTGTTTTCATTTTGAACCTTGCTGACTTCAGCGCCTATTGACTGGATCTAGTTATGCCTTTGTCGGCTAGACTGAAGAGCCCTCTGCTATCAGAAATCTTCTCCTTGTGAAGATGCTTTTAGACCATTATCAAGTCATCTTTAATCTTTTCTCTGATAAGCTAAATAGACTGAGCTCCTTAAATCTCACTGTGAGGAACATTTTCCAGACCACACCAAAATAATAATAATCTGTAATTCTCTGAACCCTCTCCAATGTTCAAACACACATTTGGACACCAGACTTGGATACAGTAGTGGTCTCACCGATGTCATGTGACCACCACCACTTCACTCTTGCTCAATATTCCTGTGTTAATATACCCAACTAATATATCAGCCCTTTTAGCAATAGCATCATATTTGAAACTCAGGTTCAGTTGCTTATCTACAGGCCAGAAGTCCTTTTCAGAGACATTGCTTCCTAGTCCCCAGTCCTGTAAGTATAACCTTCATTTTTTTTGTCCTTAGATGTATGCATTTGACCATATTAAAATACCAGTTTGATCGCACCTAGTTTATGAAGTGATTAGATAGATCACTGGCACAGAACTGTTTCACTATTTGTCACATTAACAATCTCTGTATCATTTGCAAACCTCAGCCATGATTTTATATCTTCTTCAATATTTTGTCAACAACCTGGAATAGCACAGAAACAAGAACCACTCCCTGTGGGACCCACAGAAACACCCTGCTAGTTGCCAATTCACAATTAATTACAATGAGACTGATCAGACAGCCAGCTTCTTCTCTCTTTAGCTGTGTGCAATATTGATTTTGCACAGTGCAAGTTTGTTTTATTTTTAAATCAGAATGTCATAGGGTGCCATGTCAAATATCTCACAGAAGTCCAAGTATACTATACGTTCTCTCTTTCAAGCACAGTGGTAATCTTGTCAAGGAACAACATGAAGTTCATTTGACAATACATATTTTCCTTGAAACCAGGTTCACTGTTTTAATTTCTAGCTTTCTAGTCTACATCACCTGTCACTGCTCCCCTTGCTGGACACGCACCAGGCTGCTATGTTTGAACCCACAATGCTGAGTCAGTGTGCTTTCAAGTTCCTTTGGGTCTGGGTAGGTTCTAGATGCTCATTCTTTCTTTGGTCTCTAGCTTGGTCCCTGGGCATAGACTCTGTTTGGCACCCATTCTCAGAAAGTCTGTGGCCTAGCTGCCTAGGCCCTGAGATCAGTGCCAAACTCCCTCCCTGCCCCAAACTCCCCCGTAGTTAAACATGCCCTCTCCAGAGCTCGCTCTACCTTAGTGGGTACTCTTGTTTATTGTTTAACCGTTTGGAGACATGATAGTTGAAGGCAATAAATCAGACTTTGCAGAGGGATTTCCAAACCACACAGTTTTTACTTTTAGACAGCACAAGTGATATATGGCTCCATTCAAAAGAAGAAACCCTTATATGCCATTCCTTGCCTCAGTTCTCTCAGCGCTCTAGAGCATTCTTTGGGAATTGGTCAATGTCCTTTCAGGGCTCCAGGTCCCCTTTCCTTGACTTCACTTCTCCAGCCTAGATTTTCTTTTTGCTCTGGAGTGGTCAGCAGCCTTGTCCTTATATAGCTCCCAGTGCCTTCTATCATGTGACTTACCCGATCAGTCTCAAACCCCATCAGATGATCTAGTCTTTGATTCCAAAAACACCTGGGACAGTAGGGTTTTCCCTTGATGATGGCCAGCTCTTCATCATATAGTGTTTCCATTTGAATAAAAGGTTATCAAGATTTATGCCTCATCACGGTTAATCCTCTGTTAGGTGCAAGAATTTATTATGACTCTTCCTGGGTTTTAGCTCAAAATGGAGACTACAGAGCTAAGGTGAAGGCACAGAACAGTTTTACAGACAAATGGCTTTCACAGAATAAAATGGCATTTGCAGATTGATACGGATACATCCAGACATACACAAATCTGTCACATCACCCGTTCCATTATTTTGCCTACGACTGCTGTCAAGCTAATTGGCATATCTGCAAACTTTCAGTCACGATTTGTTTTTTCTTCCAAGTAGTTTACAAAAGTGTTAAATAACATAAGGTCAAGAACAGCTTCTTCCTCCACTCCACTAGAAATACACCCACTTAATGATTCCCTGCCCACAATTAAAAACTGTGATCGGTCTCAATGTAATTCACTTCATGTGTGCCATGTTAATTTTGTGTTGTTCTCATTTTAAATCAAACTATTGCGCAGTACCAAATCAAATGCCTTAAAAGCAATCTGAGTATATATATTAGATGAAAACTATTGCCTGTATTTTATAGCTGCATTCACTTCTCCTAAAAACCAGGTTGTTCTAACCAGTGTGGCCTTTCTTGATTGTGGCTTTTTGGGCATCTAGTAAAATAATCTTAAACAGCTCCTAATAATCATTCAAATTTTTCTGTCAATGTTTCTGAACTGTCAATAGCTCTACATCACATATATCATTACTTGTTTAAAAGTGCTACCAAACACACCCTTAACCCACTCTACTCTTCCTAAAATCAATGGTGCAACCAATTTAACATTTCAATCATTTAAATCCTCCCTCCAGTAATGCCAGCTATGTCAGAATTTCTCTCATTCAGAAGCATTTCAAATTCCTTTAATTTATTAGTCAGACTGCTAGCAAACAAACTGTATATAAATAAAGCAAATGCATGCCAGGGTTCTGATGCACTGGAAGCTGCTGAACAAGAACACCACATTAAAGAATGCATAGATCTAATTACAAGGTAGTAATAATCCACTGTGGATTGCTGGGGCAGAATGATCCTCATTTATAAACAAGGATAATTCTATCACTAACATAATTGTCAGGAAGCACTAGAAATGTCCAGTTACGTTTGCCCCACACAAATTATAATGCAGTCCCTGAAAGCCAAACAGGAAGAATTTTGGCAAATCCAAGTACTAACAAGGTTCTGGTACACTAGGCTTGTATCGCGATCCATAACAAAGCCACATGTTAAAGAGAATCTACAATTTTACCTGCTGTTTGAGGAAACATTGCTAAAATGACCAAAATCAGGTTTTGATTTAATTTTGTTTTAGTAAACAAGTTGATCTGACAGAGAGCATTCTTTTTAAAGACCAGTTTCTTTTAGCATGATTAGTTTTTTGTGTGTAGGCTGCTTTAAAATCTCTTTAATTGTTTTGTTCCTAATGTAAAAGCAAACAGTACTTTTGCTTTAAGAAGGCTGCCTTGTCCCTATATACACACCACTGGTTACAGACGCCCGAAAGAAAAGCCATAGCAGTCAAACCCAGTTGGAACTACTGGGTAAGAACAGCTGATATGCAGGGCACTGTAGCCCAGAGTTTGGTCTAATAGTAGAGCAACTGCATAATTCCACCTACAAATAGGGAAAGGCACAAGGCCTGACACCTGAGGGATGCAGTCAGAGAGTCCAGAAAGGAGACAGAGGGTGCAGCTAGCCCTGTAACTTTGCCATACACAAACAGAGCCATTTATACAGAGTCACTTTTCAGAGCAGGACTGTGACCTATGAATGCTTGTGCTTTAGATTTGTAGCAGAGATAGGAATGCCTCCGCAAATCCACCACCTGGGTTTTAGTACACTGCAAGTCACACCTTTTTCCTCATTCTTTTCAGCTACTAATTGCCGCACCATGTTTACAGATAAAAACATCATGCCAAATGTCTATATTTGGTCCTTTTACCCAGATCTTGTAGAACATTCAGGCTACTGAAAGTCCTTATGGTAAACCTTCCAAGGATCTGCCAGCAACATCTAAACAGCTGAGAAATAAACTACCACAAAAAGAAAGCTAGCAGCAATCCCATACAGGCAATCCAGCAGAAAATCAATCACCTGCTACAAGATAGCTGCGATTTTAACTCACACTTTCATTCCAATTGAACTAGACTTTTTAAGAGAGACCAGAAGACAACATTGGGATAGTATTTCTTTTTTCGGCAAGCTTAAGAGTTTACTCCAAGGCCAAATCATTCCTCTTGGGAGATCCTATGCAGACCATGATGCTACTGAAGAAATTTGTCTGAACAGTAGGTCTATTAGTGTTGAATTGGGAAACACACTTCGAGAGTCTATACAAAGTACATGTGGGATTTTTCTTTTATTAAGGCCAAGTTACTTGGACAAAAAACTTAGTTACAGATGACTCTTGGAAGGGTCCCTTCTACGTTAATTTTTGTTCCTTCCCATTTTAAGGTCTACTCTTTACACATAAACCAAACTATGAATGAATAAAACTTCTGTTTGCAACAATTTAGCCTGTGGCGCCAACACTGGCAGAAATATTTCCTGGTTGAATTCCGTCTTGTGGCTTAATGGCAAATATTTGCCATGTCTATAAAATTCTTGAATACTGATGATAAAGTTCCGAAGAACAGTTATCAACACGTCCTTATAGGATTGGCAATGTCCTTTCAAGGCCAACTTATTACAGTGGAAGAACAGAATTTAAATACTGAACTGTAAATAATCATTTTGCTTGCTGTAAAACATTCATGGAGTGATTGTATTACATGTCCTGGTTTAAAGGCAAATTGTTTTTTTTTAAATTCATTAACAGCTGGTTAAGAGATCACTTGAACAAAGTCTATAAATACCTGTGTGAGAAGATTTTCCTGATATCACAGGGTTCCTTAATCTAGCAGACAGAAGCCTACGATGCAATGGCTAGAAACTGAATTTAGACAAATTCACTCTGAAAATAAGGTGCAGATTTTTAGCAATAAAGATAATTAATCACTGATGCAAGAATTGCCGGACTACATAATCATAATGATCCCTTAGTCTTAATCTAGGGAAGCCTGAAATCATTAGCAGAATGTAATACAAATAAACTTTTCTACGGACTTAAATTGCAAATCTATAGCTGTATAAAAAGTTAAATTGAAAGGTATTTTTATTAGAGCGCCCAAAGTTCAGTATCTCCTGAACTAAACTAAAATGGCATCACTAACACTAAAAGCAGTATACACAGAACACCCCTACAGTAAGTGAAAGTGAGGACATGAACTAAAGGAGTGTCCCTCAACCTTTTTGATACCAGGGATTGGCTTGCTGCCTTCCTAAGCTGTGTCGGAGAGATCTCAGGGACCGGGGCTGGTCCACAGACCAGTCCTTGAAAAACACTGAACTAGAGCAGGGGGAATAGAGAATGCCACGGGTGTAAACTCCAAACAAAATACCTTTAAAGAAAAAGTCTTAACAGTGAACTTAAAGTAATCAATATTCAATTAATTTTTGTTTTGACCTGATGTCATGCTACCTTCCCTGGGATGCGATCTCAGCAGTCAGGCCTATTTACTATATGGGTGCAACATCTAAAAGAAAAACCCAGGTCCTACATGAAGTGGCGACGAAGAGGGGCACTGAGTAACGGGTGCTTGAGGATCAGCTACTGACCCTGTAACTGAAAAGGTGAGTGTTTGGTGTGTTTGTTGTATCTGCGAAGCTTTCAGGCTTCTAACCCAGCCATGTGTTTGGTTTGCTTTTGTGTACCTGAGAGATGTATGACCAGGCTTTTAGACCCATTTATCAAGCTGAAAGTTTGAAGTCTGAGTGGTTGATTCCTCCCTTTTAATAAAGGGAATATTTAAACATTTTCAACTGATACAAAACAGTCCTTTTGAAATGAAATGGTTTCAGTTCACTGGATCAAAGAATAAATGTGTGTGCATGCCTGTCTGGACAACTGTCCCTGTGGAAGACGTCCATTTTGACAAAACCACATTTTCCAATGACAAAACATTCCAGTCAGAAAAATTCCACCAGCTCTGAAAGTTACATATTCTCATTCCTGGAAATTAAAGTACTCCAGTGATATCTTCAAGGAGGGAAAAAAATTCTACCATCAAAAAAATACCTGTGAGGTAGGAAGCCACACCAGACATTCATTGAGCCAAGCTCCCAGCAGTTACCGTGGAATATTCCTATACAGAGGATAGGAACTTAAATATTGTAGGACCACATTCACGACAGAGTAGAAAATATGAAGTTGCTAAGAGTTCTCACTATCACTCAGTGAAGATACAAAGGTTAGTTTTGGGTTTTTTTTAAATTAGAAAATGAAGATAGAGTAATAAACCCACAGAGACCAAAATTAGCTACAGACCTACAGCTTCCAAGAGAAGGTGGGAGGGCTGGGCCATTCAGCTCTGAAAGAAATGCTCCAACAGAGGTCAAACCTAGAGTCATAACATGATGTTGAGTCCAAGGAACTCGGTCTTGAAAAGTTACATGGAATGCTGTTGCTGGGACCTGACAAACTGACAACATTTGAGTCAAAATGTTTTACCTTCCCTCTACCATACGACGCCCCTCACAGCATCATCATTGGGGTCAGAGGGAATTAACTCCCATTTGCCACCCTATAGCTATCTTTTGACTTTCAGAGATCCTATTCTTTTGTCTTTTCAGTGTTCTTAGATTTGATCTGGTCCTACAAATTTTGTATGTCTATTCAGGGTAGTGGCTTGCAACTTCAGTTCTAGCCAGTGTCAATTCCCTATATATTACATTTTTAAGTTATACACATCTCCCCTCCTCATGTGTATAAGTGTCTAGGGTTTTATATGAAATTAGTATTGAGGTAATCAAGAATAAGTCTTTAAGTTGCAAATATAAAATGCAAGTGTTTTTACTCCAACGTGCTTAGATGCTACCCTGTATTCAGGTTCTTATACTAGGCCCATCACTATGATATCCAAGTGCCTCTTTAAAATCCTCAGCATAGTCCATCTTGGGATTTGCTGATTTTTTCCCCCACTCCCACGTCTAAAGCGCTTCCCAAATACTGGTGGTGAAACTCAATCCTCCACAACAGAATCCAGATAGTTTGGACTGAAAACATTTTAGGAGCTGAGAAAGGAATAACGACAGCACAGGGTACAGGAGTGAGGGCCTCTCATCCAATGTCCAGCACACAAAGTAAAGTTTGGTATCTTCAGGGATCCAAATACCCTGAGTGTGGAACATCTGAGAAGGCTACCCCTCCATGAGCATAGATGTGCTCACTGTTACCACCATTTGCCCAGGAGAAATGCAGAAGTCTCATTAATTCAAGATAGTGCATCGCAGAAAGAGTGTCACATGGGTGGGGTAGGAAAATCCCTGTATGACTGGCCTGGGTGCAATGAGACTGCAGAATCCACAGATATTCTCAGATTTTCCTAGTGCACAAAGCATGCTTCTAGGTGCCACCACCCAGTCACCCAACATATGCAGCAGCCAGTAGCAACTGGTTTGATGTGCCCTTCCTGCCACGCTCATGATATCTTGGGTTTGCATAGGGAAACGGAGGGTTTTCAACTGAACTATGTCTTATTCTAGCAGGGCTCCTACACATTCCCAGCTTCTTGCAGAGACAAAGATTCCCTTTCCTCTAAAGGAAAGAGTGCATGATGACGTGTTTCATTTTATGACAATAGCTAATGTTGTGGTTTATAAGGAACATTTTTTAGACTAGAGATGAATATATATTCACCATGTGCATTTGCACCTGACTTAAGTGTTCAATTGTTATATGACAACAGTAAATCAATTTACAAAGAAATTTTGTAAAATTATGCTAATTTACAATGTAAATTATACAGAAAAATGCAGTTTAGCTTCATACAGCCTACAAGTGTTACAAAAGTTCAGTTTCATTTTCACTATTATTCATGATACGCTATCAATATTAAAACCAGAAGTGAAATGTTTACAGTTTCTGAAGACTTTTCTGCCCAGCTGTTCAAATCCCAGATGCAGAAAATCATTTTAACTAAGTCACTAAGTTTTAAAGACAATGTGCATTCAGAAAAATTACATTCCTTTCTTAAATGAACAGAGATCATTTTGGTTAACAACTAATTTAAACCTCAATTTTGCAGCTACTGAAATAAGGGAGGAGGAGGAGATGTTATTTTTTTAAACCTTGTAATGCCCTTGAAAAAGCTGGGTTGATTTTCATTATGTAAGATTTGTAGAAAATAGTTTCAAAATTTAGCTACCAAGGTTGTTTCAGCAAGTCAATGGCATTTGACGTGACAAAGGAATACTGTAATTTAGTATTTCAAAGATCAATTACACACACACACACTACATTCATGTTATTTAAAACCACAAATTAGTGAAATGAGTTTTATCTAAATGTGCCCAGAATATCATCACCATTGCCTTCATTTGTCTCTAGTACTGACTTGGCTGCTTCCAGCAAGTTTGCCTTAAAAATCAGAGCAAGAACATTTAAACAGAAACCACTCCTTTTGATCTAAGACAACAGCAACCATGCTTTCTCCTCAAGCTATATTCTAATAAAAGTCATTATGATTTAGTAAACACCTGAACACTTTCAGAATGAGCAGGGCATAAACAAGGATGTGTCTTTACAGCATTGTCTATGGACCATTGTGCACAGTGGGAGACAGATTCAAGAGCTCAGTCTTCCACCCAACATACAACCTGTAGCTACAGCAGGTTTACCTGCAGCCAAATCTTAATGTTTCAAAGTAATAGAGGACCCTTAGGGTGTTTTTTAAAATACATGTTTCTTCCCTGTTCAAATTTTTGAAAATCCCAGCCTTCAAGTCCTTACTAGTAATATTTTAAGGCATCCAAGGGAGTTTTAAGCATCCAATAACCACTGAATTCCAATGAGAGCTGGGTCTTTATGTAGATTTTAAGGTCAGAATAATGAACCACTATGATGTGGTCTGACCTCCTGCATAACACAGGCCACTGAATTTTACCCAACAATTCCTGCATCAAGCTCATAACTAGGGGGCTACCACACCCCCTGCTTGAAGTGGTTTCCATTATATACAGGGTTTAGAGTTTCGTTCAATGGCTCTCGGCACCACCATTATAAAAATTGTTCCAGCATGCCTGCATAACGTTGAGTCAGGGCATGTCTTTCAGAAAAACATCCCATCTTTAAAACATTCCAGTGACAGAGAACCCATCATAGCTTTTGTTGAATTGTTCCAATGGGAAATTCTAATAAGGTGCACATTTTAAAGTTATTTCTAACTTCAACTAGCTTTGGCTTCCAGCTGTGGGATCTTGTCACATATCAATCTGCCAGACTAAACAGCCTTCTACTTTCAAACACCTTATCTCTATGCAGGTACTTATACAGATCATGGTCAAATAATCTCTTAATCTTCTCTTTGATAGAGAGACTGGGATTCTTTAGTCTATAATGCAGATTTTTCAGATCTTGATTTATTCTCATAGCTCTTTTCTGAACTTTCTGCAAGTTTTCAACATGGTTTTTGAAGCACTGATAACAGAACCAGACATAGTATCCACTAATGGCCTAACTAATCCTAGAGAGAGAGAGACAGTATTACCTTCATTTTTCTATTTGATATTCACCTGTTTATATGTCCAAGGTTTACATGAAACTTCTTGCAGCCACAGCACTGCATTGTGAACTCATGTCTAGTTGATTTGTCACCATGACCTCCAAGTTCTTTACAGAGTTACTGCTTTCACGGATATAGCTCTATATACAGGATACATCCTGTAAGTGTGGACTTAATTCTTTGTTCCTAGATGTAGTGCAACTAAACTGGCTAGTTCTCACACACTGTCACAAGGCTACAAGGTTCAGGTTTTCATTGTTTTACAAAGAATGAAATCCAAATGAAAAAAAAAATCAAAACCGACACTTATGTTCACGTTAGCTTTTTTATTTTATTTTAATAAACCTAAATTTTGAACCTAAATTAATTAAAAACACCTCTTAAAGGAACACCTTTTAAGTTTCCTTTAAATAACAGCCTCTGGTTTCTTCTTGCTCAAAGAACATATATCCTAGAGAAGGACGTTGTCATAAGTGAGTCATCTCTTGCCTGTTAATTTCATTTTTCCAAGTGTGGAACCTGCACACAAAAGTTCTCCCAGATTCAACCTCTGAACTGTGGACTGCCAATGGGTGAAGTGAATCTGCTGCTTCAGCAGCAAATATAAAAGCCAGTCAGCAAGGTCTCTTCAAGGTTTTATTCTTGAGGGCCAGAGGGAAGTGTACACAGGAAAACAATGGTTTACTATGACAAGAAAAACTTCTCAACATGGACTACAATTCACTCCTGTGAGCCTGGATGGGTCTCCTCTCCTTCAAATCACCAATAGAGCTATGCTACTTGTATTCCCTCAAAACCCTAAAATTGCTTCTCTTTTTCAAACTCAATAAAGTAGCAAAAGAACAATCTTTGTGAAGATCTTTAAAATATTTCTAAGTTTATATAGGAAGGAAAACAGAGCATTAACTCTTTATAAGCCAGCTGAATTGGGTTGACTTGCCATTCTTAGTATTTGTAAATATTACCAAGCCCATCACTTAAGAGTAGTTCTTGACTAGACTGGGGATACACAAGGAGAAACGCTGGATAGTCGAGCAGTTAGCTCTTCTTGGTGGAATGCTGGACAAAGGGATTTGGTTGAGGAATTGTAATCTGACCTCACTACTAAATTCACTAGAAACATGGGATTCTCTTCCAAAGAAACTAAAGCCCTGATCACACATCTGACTCCATACAGGCATAGAAGTACTCCCACACAAAGTCAGCTGCAAGATCAGGTCCTAAATCTGTTTTCATTTCCTCTACCACCGATAGAATTGAAATCCTCATTTTTCGTTTACGTCAATGAAAGGGAACTTTGAAGGCTACATAAACCTGCCTTCTTCCTTCCCTCTCCCCAGTAACTTCTGAACACTAACATTTATTTGCTTTGAAACAGACTAAGGAGTCCAATCCCCAAGGTTGGATATAAATCGCAAAAATCAAATGAGTCATCCAAGGCAAATGTAGAGAGACTTCAGAGATCTTTCAGTAACATGGAAAATTTAGCACAGACTATTATAAAAGGAGCTATGTATTTAGTTTACGTAAATCTTTCCATGAGAACAGCCTCTCTTTTAAAAAGGAAACCAGAGATAGGAGAAAAATGATCCAGGTAAATAAAAACTATGCCCAGAGAGCAGCTGCTTGTAGTAACTTTCTTTGGTAACAGCACAAATTATTGTGTGGGCAGAACAGGACACCATTCAGATAAAGACAAAAAGAGTTCAAACAGGCCAGGACACTATGAATCACACTTCAAAGGTATTTAGACACCTAATGTTGTACCTAGGCACCTAATGGAATTTTTTTAAGCATCTAAAAAATGAGTGGGAGATAGATACCCACTTAGGTATCTTTCTGCAACACTAGGTGGATAAATACCTTTGATATCTGGTCCTAAACTTTTCTAGGTTCTCACGAGTGCTTCAAGAGGGGCTGCCCCTTCAGAGATTACTTCAATCTCTGATTTTCAAGTCTCATATCTTGCAGTGTTTGTGTTGAATGTGTGCACTGGTAAGGGGTATATCCTGGGTGGCCATGTGAATCTGGTCTGTCACTGCTAGAGAAGACCAAGCCTAGGAATGACCAAGGTAATGAAGCTCTGAAGGGTACAGATCCTCCCCTCTGGGCTAGAGGTTGGGCAAGGCAGTCCTTTTGCTTCAGTGCAGTTCAAACACACACGGCAGACAATTGTAGCTTCAAGGAGGAATTTGTAATTGCCATATTTTCTGTCCCCTTTGTTATCTTAACAGTTTCTACTATTAAACTCTGAAAGCGCATACAGCCGCCTCTGGTGGAGACGGAGGAATGCCTGGAAGGACACTACTGATCTTAGGGAGAGTGCGGAAAGCAGAAAACCTTGTGCTATTTGGTTACGTTTCAGCCTATTATATGAAGTCTAACTGTAACCACTGGCATGTGAATTGATATACAAAGGGTAGTGTATATCAGAACAAAAAACTCTTTGGGACAGGAGACAGGAACTAGTTCATTTTTTAAAATCCACAGAGCATCATTCATACTCACAATACTATACAACAGTTCCACTTCCTGCTTACAAAAAAACCTGAGATGACCCATAGGTGATCATGGCATCCTTCATGCAGCGTGACCTCACACACACAGTACGTGCGATCATACTGCATGGACACAATTTTGTAAAGCAAGTCTGCTGTGGCAGCAGACTCATTCAGGGACGAGACAGAATCAGCCTATGGGTCACGCGTTGGACCAGCCCTAAAGAGTATGTTGTGTTGGAAGTCCACAATTTTGCTTTTCCATTGGTAACAGTAAGTAAAATACAGCTCTGGTAAGCGGATTAAGAGGTCATTGGCAAAACAGCAATATAGCTTATTCAACATTGCATGTCTCCCCCTTCCCACTCAACCAAAAAAAAAATCCCATGTTAATTAGGTTACAAAACAAGCACTCAAAAGTTAGGAAATGCCAGATTTAAGGCTGCCAGTACAATCTTAATTCTGCCCCCTCATGTGGCCAACCTGTCCAGTGAATGAGACAGATGCCCTGTGGGGGAAAAAAAGCATGTGATCATGTAATTACAGACTATCATAATTCAGCCAATTTGTGCATATGCATTAAGGTTGTGTAGGCAGCCTTAAACCTGGTATTTCTTAACTTTGCAATATAAATAGCATTCTCTTAGAAAAGGGTTTTTTTAAACCCTAGGAAATTGCATTTAAGAAAGTAGAATTCTTTTAACATTTCCTTATGTTCAATTTAACAGCCCAGACATCCTGAGGAAGGTTTGAAACCTGACGCTTCAGCAGTGCAGCCTAGACCTCTATCACTGGAAGTATGGAGTAGCTAGCTGGCAGCAGCAGGAGGCTATTTTCCCAGAGGGAGACAGATGACTGCTGGGTCCAAGAGCAGGATGGGGGAGCATAGCCCAGCCCAGCCCTTCTACCACTCTGAGCTGGGGGAAATTCCTGCCCCATGTAGTACCCTAGAGGTGGAACTAGGACAGAAACCTTATGCCAAACTCAGAGGGTAAATGGGAGAGTGGACCTAGCCCACCTCCGCAGCCCAACCCCTATACAACCACTCTGGCAGCTGGAGGTACATTGTCTTCCCTGGCAGTGACGTGGGCCCAGCTTTTTAGAATGTTCACATCCAGTCATTCTGGCAGGATACCAAATTTTTCCTGAGGAATGGAATTTGACAATTTATCTCAGCAAAACCTGAAATAAATTTCACAGGAGACCAAAAAAAAGTCACTTTTTGCCAGCCAAATTTCAGAGGCCTCCTGCAAACAATGGAGGTATGAGAGCGTCTCAAAAGATTATTACATAAATTGTGGACAGCGATAGGAAACAAATATAAGGGATGCTATCAGCTCCTGTTTGTAGCAGTGACATTCAGAAGAGTTTCACTATTACACTTTTTCATTTTTGATCAAAGAGTAAATCTGGGTGTATTCTAATTTGTGTCACAGGCATTTTCAGTAGTTGGTAGTCTAGTGGAGGGAGATCAATTTACAGTAACTGCACTTGGCCATCTGCCCAGAGCAGCTCAGCCACATAAAGCTTACTCAGAGGATCAATGCAAAAATGGTTTTTTGAGGGCTTAAACCTATGCAGTATTTCTTTTTAAGTCTCAAATGGTTCTCTTTGGCAGGTTTTATTAGGAAATAAATAAATCAGACTGGCTTGTTTGGCAAGCTTTAAAAATATTCAGGGAAAAAAGGAGAGCTTTCATTCCACTCAAGGAACAAGGCATGTATTTCTAACTCTAACTAACATGAGACAGAGCAGAGAGGTTTCACCATTCCCACTTCTCCAAAATCACCATGGCCACAATCACAAAGGGGCCCTTCATCATTATCAGCGATCTCTGTTGCTTTTAACATTCTGGATTGTTCTCCCCCTCTCTTGGCTTTCATGACTCTGCTTTTTGGATTCTCTTATCTTACCAATGACTCCTTCAGTGTCTCCTTGTCCTCCCCCCACCACTCCTCTGTTCCCTCCTGCTCTTTATTGAAGAGATCACTTGCTACCTTTACCCCAAGTGGGGCACACTCCTGCTTTAGGTAGGAATCTTGGTAGACCTTACACCTAAAGTCTCTGCTCTCATTTCCTTCTATTCTTTCACTTCTTCACTCACTTTGGCTCACTCTCATGCAAGGCTTTGTAGTATCATACTGTCCCCTATACCAACCCTCTTCTCCATTTTTCTCCTTCAAAGTCCACTTCTTCCAGGAAGATTTCCTTTCTGCTACAATATTCTCTCTACCTCCTTCCTTCTATACCTCCATAATATGGAAAACCAAGCAGCAGCATGAAGGTGGGTGGCAGGCAAAGAAAGGTCAATCAACACAATACTAACTAAAACCTCAGAACATTTTCTGTTTGGGTTACCTCCCCCAAGCCCTCCCCTAGCTCAGACCCATTTTTAAAAGGATGTTAAAAAATTGGAGAAGGTATAGAGAAGAACCATAAAGTGATGAAAAATGCCTAATAGTCAGTGAAAGACATACAGCGCTCAATCTGTTTCACTTACCAAAAGATCAAGAGGTGATTAATTACAGTGTAAGTACCTTAAAGGGAAGAAAAATACCCTCTACTAAATAGCTCTTTATTTTAGTGGGAAAAGGCATAACAAGACCCAGACAAACTCAAAATTAGAAATAAAGATATAGATATGTGCATTAACAGTGAGGGTGATCAACTACTGAAACGGATTATCACTGGAAATGGTAGATTCGCTATCTCTTGATGTCTTCAGACCAAGGCTGAATGCCTTTCTGGAAGATATGATTTAGTCATATACAAGTGCTTGGGCTTGATACAGAGGTGACTGGGTGAAGTTCTATGACCTATTTTATTAATGAGATCTGACTAGATAATGATCTAATTGTTGCTTCTGGTCTTAAAAAGTCTAAGCAATCAGTTTCTATGGTGCCCAAAAGCCGAGCATACACCATACTGGTGATGTGATGCTACAGACTCCCCCCACTGGAGCCAATCTCTGGGTACAAGCTTTTCTACTGTGTTTTAATGTGATATAGAGGTCAGTGACCCTAGAAAGTCCACCATCACCAGAGAGCTAGAGATGTTTGACATCAATACAGCCACTGCCTGTGAAGCCAGGCTAGCTGACACAGGCTCTCTATGCCAGATGCATTATACTTTTTTCTGACATGGATAAAATAAACAAGACCTCTGTGAAGAAAGGGTGGGTTTTGCAGTCAAAAACTCATTAGTACCCAGGGCCAAATGTCCTGCTCCAACAACAGAACATATACCACGAAGAATATCTACCATGCGTGGTTTTGCCAACATCATCAATACCCACGCTCCAACACTTTCCTCCATTTCCACAGAGAAGGACTTGTTCTATAAGCAGCTTGCCAGCGTCATCTGTAAGCTACCACCGAGCAAGTGACTCTCTGCTGGGACTCTTCAATGCTAGAGAATCAGCTCAGATCATGAGATGTGCCCATGATTCACCAGCCACCATGGAGCAGTAAAAGTGCACAACAATGACCAAAGCATATTGGAGCTATGCACCCACCGAGGGCTGTGAATTACCATCATGTACTTCCAAAGGTCACTGCCAGAAAGTCATGTAGACACCCCAGATCCAGACACTGGCACTGACTGGATTTAATTGTCAGTCACAGAAAACCCCTACAAGACATCCTCCATATTCTCAGTATTCACAGAGCAGATTGTGACACAGACCATGCACTTGGCTGCAAAATAGTTTCGCTACAGAAATCCAATCATACCAAATAAAGCTGTTGCCCACATATTAACATCAACAACACAATTCATTATGAATCTCAGGGATGCTGTCATCAACTGATCTCTTTGAATGCTGCATGGAACACACTCAGAATAAATATCCTTACAGCTGCAATATCAGTTTTTGGTAAAAAGACTGTATGAGATAAAGACAGTTTGTAGCATACTTTGAAGAAATTCTTCCAGTTACTGAAGCAAAGCACACAGCATCTCTCCATCACAACAGGAACTCCTCTTCTGAGAGATGTGCTAGCCTCAGAGTGCCCAAGAGCACATTACAATGAACAGCAAGGCAATGAGCTCAATCATACTGGCTAGATTTGTGTGAGAAGATACAAACATCCTTAGAGAATGGAGATCGTAAAGGTATGTATGATAGAATCAAGAAAGCAATAGATTGTTCAGCCAAAAAGACTGCCTCTCTCAACTCTCTTAATGGAGACCAGGGTGGATAAAAATCTATGGGGTTTTTTATTATTATTTAAATCTGAATCAAAGGGAGTGCATCACATCATGGTAATCAGCTAATTTTTTTTTAAATGAGTACTATTCTGTCAAAATGTAACTTAAAATCAGAAGCAGAAAGTCCATCAACAGCTACAATACCAGCTATTGCCCTTCATTTTGTAACAGTACAGAATTGAGACTTCCAACCTGTTTACATTAGAAAATACTTCCCAGCTGTAAGGGAGGGTGCTCAGGCAAAAAAACATGATTAAAAGAACAGTAACAGCCCACAAAGCAAGCACATCACTCAAGCTCATACCCTGCAATCATCTCCTGGCTTCTCTAATTTTCCCACATTCCCAGTTTGTGTTTTGTTCGAGGATCCTCCTCTCCAACTTTCTGTCCTTAGCCCCCTCTTCTTTTCCTTCTACAACCTTGTCCATGGGCAAACTCATTCACAGAAAAATTCAATTACCATTTCTAAGGATAAGATTATGTCATGGAGGTCACAGATTCCGTGACTTCCAGAGACTTCTGTGACATTTACTGCTTCAGCTCTGGGGCAGGGCTACCCCCCACAGCTCCTAGCCCCTACAGGAGGGGATCCAGACCTCCCTGCCTCTGATGGCAGTGGGAAAACCCCCCACAGTTCCTGGCTGCCACAGATGGGAGGGCCCTGGCAGCTCCCTGCTACCGCTGGCAGCTGGGGGACAGACCCAAAGCTCCGAGTCACCATGGAGGCCGGCCGTAGGGGCCCTGCAGACCCAGAGCTCCCAGCCCTCCCTGGCATTCTGAGTCCCATGGGCAGCGGGGGTCCCGGAGCGGTCAGCTGTGACAAGTTTTACCTATCCCACAGCAGAGCTGGGGCTCTAATCGCCCCCAGTCAGCCCCATTTGGTCACAGTTATTTTTAGTAAAAGTCAGGGACAGGTCACAGGCTTTGTGAATTTTTATTTATTGCCTGTGACCTGTCCCTGACTTTTACTAAAAAATAACCATAATAAATATCTAAACCTTAATCCTCTTTACGCTAATGTGTCGGAGATCTACCTTTCAATTCTGAACCCATCACCTTTTGTCCAAACTAAAACGTTGGCCTATCTTTCTAACATCTCCTCATGGGTGTCTAGCCAGCCTCTGTTTCTGACAACTTCTCACAGACAACCTGCTATGAGCTTAACCACAGCATGGCCAAAACAGAGCTCTCCCTCTCCTGAAGCTCACTTTCCTTTCTCAGCCACCATGGACAACACACCATCCTCCCTCTCACTCAGGCCCATAACCCGGGTATAGCCTTTGACTGTTCCCCTTCCAGAGACACACTAGCAGGCAGATCTTGCCTTTCTTCCTGAACAAGATCTAAGATCCAGCCTATCCTTTCTGTCCACACATCCAAAAGTCTCATCCAGATCATCACCATCTCACATTAACTACTTCAACATCCTCCTCCTAGCTGGCATTGACAAACGCCATATTGGCCCACTTATATCCATACAAAGCGTTGCTACAAAGATCATTTTCCTACTTCAACCACATCACCCCCCTTCTTGGCATCCCTCCATTGGCTCCATTTAAAGAGGAGGATTTCCAGATTTAATCAAAGAGGTTAGCAAGGTCTGTTAGGGAGAAAGAATACAGAAGAAGCTTTCTTGTAATTTAGTTGACTTCAGTCCCAGCAAAACAACAGAATAGCCAATACCAAACTATCAATAAAAAATTAAAGGACAAAATAATTAATGCCAATCAACAAGGTTTCATGGAAGACAGGTCTTGTCAAATGAACTTGATATAATTAAATTGACAAGATTACAAGTCTGGTCAATAAAGATAGCTATGCTGACAGTACCATGTGATAGTCTAACGCTATGTCTACAGACCCTATGGCAGCCCTGTACCGCTGCAGATGTGCCACTGTAAGATCTCCCATGAAGCCCCTCTATGCAGACGGGAGCTTCTTCCATCAACATAATTAAACCACCCCCGAGTGGCAGTAGCTATGTTGGCAGGAGAGCATCATCAGCGCTTTTGCCAATGAAACTTATGTCAGTCAGGGGAGTATTTTTTTCACACCCCTGACCAACAAATGTTTTACCGACAAAAGACCTACTGTAGACAAAGCCAGAGTAAAAAAAATGAGCAGCATACAAAAAAATCAATGCCACATATTAACGCAATTAAAAGATGGCTGATGGATCTCAGCACGTAATTGTTAATGGGGAACTATCAAGTGGCAGCATTTCTAGTGGGCTCCTGCAGAGATTAGTTCACTGGTTAACACTAATCGTTTTAATCAATGATCTGGAAAAAGAAAAACTCATTGCTGACAGTTTGTAGATGACAAATTGATGGAGTCAGGTTACTGATAGAGTGATCCACACATCACTTGCTAAGCTGGGCACAATCAGACAACGTGCACTGTAATACTGTCAAATATGAGGTCGTACATACATCTATGAACACAGGCCATACTTAAAAGAATTGGAGATTGTGCCGTGGAAAGCAATGACTCTGTAAAGGACTTAAGGGTCACTATAGATAACAACTGAACATGAATTCCTAGTGCAATGCTGAGGCAAAAGACCAACCACCACACATGGATATATAAACAGAATATTGACCAGAGGGAGGGAAGCAACACTACCTCTGTGTACAGCATTGCTGAGAGAATATTCCTGAAATATGACATCCAGTTCTGGAGTCTACACAAAGATGTTGAAAAAGTTTATGGGGTTTCAGAAAAGACCCACAAAAATTATTTGAGGTCTGGAAAAGTGTCTTAATGAGAAACTTAAGGAGCTCTTGCTCATGGTCTGTAAGTACCTTCACAGGGAGAAAATATACAAGAGAGCGCTAATGTGGAGTTGGTGGAAAATATGGCAGCGGTTATTTGATTATTACAATTATGTATTGCTTTCACAGCAATGATGTTAATGAGGCCCCAAGACTTGTCTTTCAGCATAAATAAGCATTTTAAACGTGACGCTTACTGCTAGACAAAAATCTCTAAGTAAAATTTGATCTACTCCCTTTCAAAATAACTGCAACATTTTGGGTAATATTGGCAAAGTGAGCAGACATACAGACACAAATCAAGACTGGACTTCTCCTTCTAAAAGATATACTCAAAGAGAAGATGATGGAATTGATGCAGGAAATCACTTGATGTTATCTGGCCTGTATTATTCAGGAGCTCAAATCAGACAATTATAAATGGTCCCTCTGGTCCTTATAATCTACAAAGAGCGGAAATTCTACAAACAATTTAAAAAATTAAACAATTATGAGACATCCACATTAACCATTTAAGACTATAAAGACAGTAAAGAGCTAGTAACATAAATGAAGAAACCAAGTCAATTTAAATAAAACATTCATTTAAGAGTAATTTTTATCCAAACTAATCTGTGCACAAGTGTAATAAAGCAAAACAATCAAAATGCATTAAAAGTTATGTTAACTGACAAGATGGGATTTACTAATTATAACTTCAAGTTTAGCAACTGAAACTATGTTCCAAAGTCAACTGAAATTTAACTAACAATCTTTTTGCGGACTCTCTGTCATACACAGGAAAATGCACTCATTTGAATTACCCATACACCTGAGACAGTCAAATATGTAAGGTGTCAATGGAAAAGTTACAACCTATCAAATATGATTATCCTGTTTATATGCATGTATCACAGCCAATATTCATAACTTTAGGTACAAAGATTTATTACTGTCCCAAATGTGTTTGTTCCTGGGTGACATACCAGATAAGATTTACATTCGAGCCAGACAGCTATGTTGATGGCTCATTAAGGACACTTCACTTTAACAACTGGCCATCAAAGAAATTGATACCACCCAGTAAGCCATTCCTGTGGACGCTTTAGAAATAATACAGGCAATGGCTGCTCAAGTGAGTCACCAGAGCATGTAAGGACATGGAATATCCTCATGTGACCCTGACCGCCATCCTGTGCCTGTAACTTTCCACAAATTGAGGCTGAGAGTTTTGTTTGAAGAAGAAAACCTTCAGGCACATGGCAAAGGGTATAAAAGACCCTTGACACATCTACATTTGGCCTCTTCCCTGCTCTGATTCTCTGGACTGTGGATTTACAACTAAAAGGTGCATTTGAACTATGGATGGAGGACCTTCCAACCTTTGGAAGTTACCAGAGATTTTACAAGTCAGCAGTCTATAACATCACTGCTACAAATTTGATTTATGAATACTGAAAGATTACTTGTATGTATATGATCTATTAACCATTATTAACTTTCTTCTTTTATTAATAAACTTTTAGATTTTAATTACTAAAGGATTGGCAGTAGCATGATTATTGGGTAAGATCTGAGTTATATACTGACCTGGCTACATGGCTGATCTCCTGAGATCAGAAGAATCCCTTTTTTTGATTAAATTGGTTTTCAGCAACCACTCATCATAAAGTCCAATGTCTGGGTGATGAAGTAAGGCCTGGAATGCCTAAGGGAACTGCAGTTTTTACTTCTTGTTAACCAGTGTGGTGAGACACAGGTTTACTTTTGTTACTGGCTTAGTATAATCTAATGATAGAATAACCACCAGTTTGGGGTGAGTCTGACCGATTTCTCAGCAGTTTGTCCTGACTCTGGTATTCTCAGATTTGACTCACTGAGGCAAGGTGACAAGAAGACAGGAAGATAATCCAACCAGAGTAGAAAAGTTGCATTGGATATACTTCTAGTTATATACAAGAAATCTAAAAACTTAACATCAGTTTGTTGAACTCCAACACTCAAGAGCCAGGAAATACCAAAATTAAAGTTGCCTGTACAATCTTAATTCTAGTCCCCGGTGCATATGCATTATGATAGAGTGTTTGATTACATTATCACATTTTTTCCCACAGGACCCCCCTTCCTCATACAGTTAATAGGACTGATGTTGCTCTGGGAATGAAACAGCTGTCTAATATTCATTTTTATCCTCAACATTCCATGTGTGGCCCTTGCCTAATTTACTGCACACCATCCACAATTTGCACTAATACAGAACTAATTTCCTCCTGGGCTTTTTTATGGTGCTTATCACCATAGTATCTGAGCCCAACAAATACTAATATATTAATTTAGGGAACACTCCTCTGAGGTCAGGAGGGTTTTCACAGATGTGGAAGTAAAGCACAGGGAGATTAAGGTCAAAATCTGCATGAATCTCCATTCCATCCATTAATTTTTGGGTGCCTCCATTACCAGGCACCTAATTTGAGATCTATGGGCCAGATTTTCAAAAGAACTCATTTAAGCGACCACCTGAGAAAAACTTTACCCAGCACCGCAAGGAACTCTGTGGCAGAGGCAGGGATAGAATCCAATTCTCTAGGGCGGCATTCAACTGACTAAACCATTCTTTATTATTTGTATTGCAATAATGCATATGTATAGAATCATAGAATATTAGAGTTGGAAGGGACCTCAGGAGGTCATCTAGTCTAACCCCTTGCTCAAAGCAGGACTAACCTCAGCTATATCATCCCAGCCAGGGCTTTGTCAAGCCTCAGTTTAAAAACCTCTAAGGATGGAGATTCCACCACCTCCCTAGGTAACCCATTCCAGTGCTTCACCACCCTCCTAGTGAAAAACTTTTTCCTAATGTCCAACCTAGACCTCCCCCCCTGCAACTTGAGACCCCAGTAACAGACCAGCACCCCATTGTGCCAGACACTGATCAAACGTAAAACAGTCTCAGCCTCAAGAAGTTTACAAAGTAAAAGACAGACAAATGATACAATTGTGAGCACAACAAGGAAGTAATTCTCCTTCCTACATTCTACAACATCAGTCACCACACTTTCTAACTTCTGCAACAAATGAAACAGAGGTCCTACAAACAGACTCATTCGTTCTAAGCACCGTCCATTTTCTCCACCCCATGTTTTCCGTGAAGCATGGTTCCTATTTATTCCACAGGATGTGATAACATAGCTACAGACTATCATAATGCATACACACAGTGGAGTTTGGGAGGATCTGAGCAGAGTGCAGCTCACCAAGCCTGGGATTCACTTCACATTTTGTATAACTGGAGTTGTTGCAGCCTTATGCGCTCATCAGAGAAAACAAAGATTTCTGTTAGTAACTCTTAAGAGTGATCTGTCAAGGCACCCAATAACACTCCTGTATTGTACAGCACAATGCACAGCTGCATCAGAAGCTGAGCACAGTTAGCATTTTACAATGCAACTGTGCGCACAGACATTCTGAATCCAACCCTGATCGCCGGGGCTATCTGACCATAAACAAAATTAAATGATGGCCGAGTATTCAAATGACAGACCCTTTTCCATCTGAGCACTGGGTTACTACAGCAAAGGAGGAGGTCAGTGAGGGGAAACTTGTGTGAGGAATTCAGTTTTTCTCCTTGGCTCCTTATATGAAGAGACCATCATTTCCTACATTATGAGGAAACCAGATCTGTTTACTGGAACACTGGATCTACTTTTTTAAATGGCCTGGGTACTAATATACAGTATATTAGTTCTTAATTTCTCCCCCCCCTCCCCATGAAAAAGTAAGGGTTGTAGAAATCTGTACTTTCATTTAACCAAAGTAAGAGCATCTCTTGAACCCATTACCTCCTCACTCAGTCAGTGTATCTTCCAAGTAGATGGATGTCCACACAGGCCATTTAGCCACAGCTGACCACTGTAATGAGTCTACTATTCATCCTCCATCCTACACAGGACAGTATATAATTAATAGCTTGGAACCTCTCTTGGGGATGAAATCTGGAAACCAACTGGTGCAGTGTAAAGTGTGCTTCACTTCTATCCAACCCAAAACAAAAAACTGAACAGATTACACAGAACAACAGATAGACAGGATCAGCAACCCTATCACATATCTTTGGTCCTGCCTCATGATAGCTCCTCTCAACTCAGAAGCATTTAATCACTCCATTTCCCTGTACTGAAGTTTACCATTGTTTCCTGGATTAGGATAAACCCTTCTCACATCCTTCTCTCCCAAAGAGTCCATCCTCTTCACTCCCGATTTACACAAAATAATCTGACAAGCATTTCAAAAGAGCAACATCCTCCTTGCTAAAAGAGTGGAACAAGATTTAGCATCTACCCTCATAATGGGGAAAAACCCCACCCCCTCTCTGAAACACAATTTGGGCTCTCTCCCCCTCTTCTGGAACATGCAGGTAGACATTTTCATCATAAAAGCCCTCTACTCACATCTTTCTGTAAATCCATATTACGCAAGTTAATTTGTCTTCGTTTGACTTCCTCCCCATCCCATTCTAATCACCCACTTGCTATTTCTCCATATTTTTGTTTCTTATTTTCCTCTTTTATTCTTCTAATTTTCTACAGTATTAATTAAATATGTTAACCCATGGTCTGGTACAATTCAAACATATCAAAAACTTAGCGAAAAACAATTAAGGTGGCTACAGGCAATCCCCATCTAACTCAAAGCCACAGAATACAGTAAATTATGTGTTTACTCTGAAACATGACAGGACTTGAGCTGTCAGAGTTAGAGAAACAGTGAACTAATTAATAAAAGAGACAAGCTAATGTGTTTATTCTGCAATTCCAAAACTTCCGCCCATTTCCTGGGTGTCAATCCCGTTTCCCCCATAATTTACCAAAAACTTCCAATTTTACATGAAAGTGTCCACAAACTTGGAAAGATTGCTGTGATAGAATAAAAATGATTTAAAATAGAGAGAAGTTTATTACACTGACCACATTTTTAATTCAGCATGAAAATAAAGGTTTATTAGTTTTTGGTTTTTTAAATTTAAATGAAACTACCTTAGACTTTCATTCTACTGCACTATAGCACTGTATGATGCAGGGAATCTTGCTGCAGGATTTAGAACCAGTTTAATACAAAGTAGCAAGTGGTCTGCCTCTTAGCTACATGAAAAACCACCCTCTACCACATGCAATGCAGCTATGATCAATTAAACCACTCAAATTATTTTTGGAAAGGGAGGAGTTAGTTCCAAGATGAGACTCAACCTGACAATTCATATTAGACCAGAATTAGTGTTAAGAAAGTTATGAGCCCTCTCCCTTTTAAACTCAAATAAAAGGTAGGCAGCGATCAGGTTTTCAGCTTAACACATCCAGGCAGGACAATTAACATGAAAAAGCATAATTCTTAGGTTAAAACAGTGAGCAGATGGAATGGGGGAGTGGTCATCTGGAAAAACTATGCAATGTGTACAGAAAAACAAGAACCTGAACCATTCATCCAAGTTAGTGATTATGATGAAGGACTTTTGAAAGTATATCACAGATACAGCATGAGACAAGCAGTACATCCCTGTCTACAAAAACACCAGAGCACAGCACTTTGTGGGGAAGGGAGTTAACCAGTAAAATAAACAGTGAAACATGAAAAGTACACAAGGGCTGCTAGTGAGAAAGGATGATATGAGACACTATTTTTATATTCTGCCTGCCAAGATCAGAGAATGAGACATGCTGAACCTGAGAAGATGTGGTCTCAAGGAGTCTCTTAAATTTTTAATTTTCCTATAATGACATGAATGGTACCTAGAAGAGCTTTGGCAGACAAGATATGTTGCATATAAAATTTACTTTGTTTGAATCAGATTATCTTTGTTGCCAAAAAAAATCTAATTTTACTATAACCAAGGTGATTTTAGACTGACTGAAATTTTGGAATCTGTATGCAATTTTTAAAATACATTTTCTATATAAGCTGAGAGCTCTGCATGGACATATTTTAGTTACATCATTTATTTCCATGTAGAAAAACAAATTCTGTTGAGTTGGTTCATTTCTGCCACACAAGATACATTACATACCCTGGTGAATCAGCTAAAGGTCTCTACTTATGGATTTTAGATTTACCTACAAAGCCACTACATTATTACTAAATAAGTCACTAAAAGAAATTGACCTTCTGATACATCAGCATGAAAGATGCTAAAAGGAACTCTAGCCTAGTGAACCACTTATAAAGTCAAGTCTCATTAATGTCATGGGAAATATGCACCATGTTTCAGAGTAAGGTTTTACCACAGAATACAGAATTTCCTCCAGAATTTAGAAATTCATCTAAAGAATTAAATTGTTACCCATATGGTTGCAAAGAACCATCTGAACTGACCTTGGTGCTTGTTTCTCTGCAGACTTGGACAATAGCTCCAAATTTTGAATTGCCCCAGTTTAAGGGCATTCACGCTGAACTCTTGTGTTGACAATCTGAACCATTGACAGTACTATTTCACTGGTAATCATTTTAGTAGAAACGCCTAGTTCACATGCTTTATACATAGTGGGTGGATTCGTTTGATTCCACTAGACTAGTTAAACATTTTAAAGTAATTACATTTGCTATCAAATTGTTGTGGAGGAGAGAAGGGTTGGTCCTCAAAAAAGTCATTCTTAGAGGATTATAAATTGTCAGTGCTTAAAACAGCTATTTCTTGAGTAATGGAAATCAGAAGATTAAGAAAGGGGGAAGTAAGATTTAAACATTAAGGAAAAATGAGAAATTAGATGAACTGGTCTACTTGGAAATTACTAACACAAAAAAACCCAGCACCATGGTGTTATGTTTCCATGAACTGTTACAACTAATTCTCTACCCCACATTGTCCCATTGGTTTTCCTACAGTTTACCACGCTCTACAGAAAGATTCTACAGATTTACAAGGTCAAAACATAACAAACGGAAGCAGACAAACAACATACAAAAAAACCTTTCCACAAGAAGCTGTCCCAGATCTTCATTCTACTCTTTTTGTTTACCTTTATCTTCCACAAACTCTTGATGTGTGTCATTTTTGTTAGGTTTATGATCTAGCTTTAGGGCCTATGCTGCAGACACTACCAGGTGTAGTGTTTACTACAACTTACTGCCGAAAAACTTCATTAATGCACAGTTAAAACTGATGCACCCTGATGAGGCTAGTCATTTCCAAAACAATTGAGCAGGCACCTCAATTTTGGAGCACCTAAAAGAAAAAAAAACTCAGCTCCAGGAAAACTTCTAAAAGAACTGCCATTAAATGCAGGTCAGAGAACATTCATGGGCACAGCAATCAGTCTGGAAACCTGACGTGGGCAGGACTGTCTACTATCAGAGATCTCTTCCTTCCATAGGTACATGTAGCACATAGACTGATGTGTGCCAAATTATACAGCCAGACAGAATCGCTAATAAATCAGTTTGGTGCACACTAGCCCCACAGTTCTAGCTCCAGTTTTGGGATGGGGGAGTGTCTGTGTACAAACCTCTGAACTAAATGAGCTTATTAACGCTACCCTCAGGCCCTGATGAGGCACAGTCATTTTCAAGATAATTTGGATTTAGAACAATTTGAAACACTGACTGTTACCAAGGTTGAGCTAAACTCAACCTCATTAAATCAAGCTGCCCAGTAAAAGCCACCACATAACGAGTAGCCCACATGACCTATAAATCATGCACATTTATTGCATAATAATATATGTATAATTAGAAATACTGAGCTCATTCACACTTATAAGTCATTTGTCTGGAGTGAAGCAACTCAGTCATACCAGGATCCTTTCCTCACATATTCACTGTGTGCTGGCTTCAAGGAAACTCAATTAAACACTTAATTTGCTCTGTTCAGTTTTATCAAACATGGCAAGTCAGCTACAGAAGTTAGTAGGACCAAAGCTTTAGAAGACTAGAATGTACCTTATCTTAACGATTCCCTGTGATAAAACCACTGCAAGTAAATTTTTTAAAAACATATTTACCTTACTGGTAACATTCTGTTAACAAAAAATGCACTGATTTTACACCATTGCTGCGCTGCCTCAATATTACAAGCATTGCTATAATAACTGCAGTATAAATTACAATATTTTAAATATAAATTTAAAGCTTTCACTACAAAGCAAACTGACCCGTTTACATTCCAAAAATTGTACCGGATTTACACAAGAGATTCAGATTTTCTTCTCCCTGTAGTGAGGCCTGTATCACATTCTTGCCAAGGGTTAGACCCAATCTTCAAAAGATGAGTTATACTAAACATTTAGCTATATAAGGAGGAAGAAGCCTGAAGTTGTAAATATTTCTTCGTCTCATATGTAAACTTACTTAATACACAAAAAATTGTAAACTAGAGAAATAATCACAAGGATCCAAGCTATTAATTAATTTGACCTGGTACTTTCAGTACCATCACTATATTGGATAATCTACACCTCTCTCTGTCATGCTCTCCTCCCCACCTACACACACATCTTTAACTTCCCTAAAATGTCCATGGACAGTAGTTTAACTTCTAAGTAGTCCAGAGATTAGTATAAGACTCCAACTGTTTCCTTAGTTAGAAATGCTGACAGAATTAGTCCCTAGTGCACTTACCACTTTGAGCATGATGGGTAGAGACAGTCACTGGACAATGAGACACCTCTCACATGACCACATTAAACACAAATGAGCCTTATTTTATTTCCACTGGGAAAAAGTTCCCCTATGCCATGAGCTTCAGTAGTAGTAGCCAGGTTTAATGAATATTAAGAACAGAATGTAATAATATCTTTTGCACTGATTTGAAATGTCATTTCTAAGACACTGAACACACCGTTCTTTACTTTAGCAACTAGATGCCAAAAGCCTGGCAAAAGATGAATCCCTGCTTCAAAAAGCTACACCCAAAATCCATTTCCAGAAAAAACATGTGAAGCAATTCTATTTTAGCCACTTTGAAATTCCATCAACATGAGTAAATGCAGAAAGCAAACATATAAATATATAAATAAAATCTGGCTTATAAATATGACAAATGCTCTGAAAATATTAATTGAATATACTATGAGGAACTTCAGTTTTGCATTACTAATAGTCTAAACTATTTACAGAAGTAAGGAGATATTAGCAGTTACTGCCAAAGGTATATTTGCATTAAAAAGTTGCAAGTTCTCTCTTTGTAACTCTGATAAAGTTAAATACTTACAAAGTAGAGAAATCATTAATTTCTTTACATTTCTGGGAGGACATATTTGCTCATTTCATAAGTTAGTTATGCAAAAACAGACAAAAACAACATGGGGTCTGCTAAGCAAGCGGTATCATTTCTACAACTGCACAGTGTGAAAAAGTTGGGTTGCAGACATGGACACTGGGTTATATTGATTATTTCAAGGCTTCAGTCCTAGAGACACCTGGATCAGGAAAGTGCTTAACAGTTCAGAATGTTCAGTTACATTAATAGGTTTTCATGTAACAACTAATATATATCAGCTTAGCATTCAGTTTTGGCCATTGGATCCTATTATTTGTTTGTAATTTTTATCAAGTTTGTGTATACACTCAATGCACCAGATGGGTATATTTTTTATAAATATCAAACTCTACAGGTTTTGTTTAAATATTAAGCATATTTAAACATTCCATAGAAAAGTAATCTTTGAGTTTCCTGTTATATCACAAATGTCAGCAAGTTAGTGTCCTGTTTTGTTTTGGAAAAATTCTGCAACACCTTTAACATGTGAATAGACCTTCAGTGAAGTTAATGGGATTATTCACATGAGGTAGGATTTGCAGGATACAGTCCAAGGAGAACAACAAGTTAATTTTAAAGCATTTTGAAGTTTACCATGTCTCCAGGGATCTTTAGGCTCCACAGACCCAGACACTATGTCCTCATCAGAAGGAAATGTTACCCGCTTTGCCCCATGCTTGAGTTTTCCATCTTCAGAAGGTGGAGAAGCCTCTACTTGTTGGTCACCTCCTGGACTTTCTAGACTTACGGCTTCTGAGTCCAAAGAACTGTTATGGGAAGGCAGAGTTTCCAACTCTTCCTGCAAGGGGGAAAGAGGGGCCTGCAGCAGAGTTTTTTCATTCCCGCCAGAACATCCTCTGGCAGCATCGGCCACCTCTGGCAAATTTCTCCTCTCTACAGCCAAGTGAGGGTTACAGGCATCCTTATTCACTGAAAATGCTTCCTGAAGTGGATGGCTCACGACCAAAGTCTCTTTCCCCTGCAAGGGCAACAGCTCCTCTCCCACATCTAAGCCCTCCGGCTCCTTCAAATCCCTCACTGCAGAAGACACAGTTGCATGATCGACCATCTCCCCGCTGGGAGGGTTTCCTGAAGCCTGCGAGCTGGGTTTGGAGGCAGGGATCTCAGCATCCGGATGGGAGAGGAGAGCCATGTCCAAACTTTCCTGTAGTTTCACCCCGCCTTGGTCTCCAGCAGCAGCAGCAGCAGCACCCTCTCCCTCCTGCGAGGCAGCCCAGGGCTCAAAGCCGCCCAGTGTCTCCTCTTCCTTCTGCGGTCCAGGGGGCGGCAGCAGCCGCCGGTCCCCCTCAGCAGCGCTCCCCGGCTGCCTGGGGGGGACCTGCACACACTCCATGGCTGCACCGGCAGGGCGGGCGGGAGGCACAGGGGCTGCCTCTCCCCTCCTCATGGGGGCCCGGGAGGCATTCCTCCGCGGGCTCCCCTTCCCCCTCCCCCGCTCGGCCGCGGCAGCGCGCTGGGCCTGGCTCTGGGCCGCTGCCCGCCCCGCGCACGGAGGCCCGTCTGGACCAGGAGCGGCAGGCGAGCTCCCCCCGGCCGCGGGCCGGGCTCGGGCCCCCGCCGGGCTGAGGGGCTGGGCCGCAAGGGGATGCCGGGCAGCAGGCCGCGCCCGGGGAAGCCGCCGCACCCGCCGAGCGCAGCAGCCCCCGACTGTGGCGGACCCGAGAGAGAAGCCGCCGCCAGCCGCGAGTGCGCCAGCGACCTGCTCATCCGCGGCAGCACTTTCCCCACGGGCTTCGGGCCGCCCGCCCGGCGCTGCTCCCCCCCCTCGGCCCCCGCCCGCGCCACTTCGGAGGGGCTCCTGGGGCCGGGTTGCGTTCACAGCGCCAGCCCGCGCCGCCGCGGGATGTTCCGGGGACACCGCTGCGCCTGGTGGCGAATCAGCGGCTGGAATTCCTCACACCGACACCCGGCGGCGGCCATCTGGCGACAGCGTCTGCAGCTTCCGGGCAGCAGTTTCACCGCAGAGCCCCTGGGCGGCGGCCGCGTTGCAGGCGCGCGTGGGGGGAGGGGGTGTGTGGAGTTTGATTATCCCCTGAAACAGCAACCCCCCCACGCGACGGACGCCTGTCTCCGCCGGGAAACGGGGAGGGGTGAAGGGGGGAGCGCGAATCTGCTGCTACTAATAAACAGAATGCGGGACAGTGCCCAGCTTCACGTGATGCTTATTCATTTCCCTGGCCGGCCCGGGCTGCTGGCCCTTTAAATCCACGCGGGGGGCGGGGCCGAACTCACCCGTTACGTAGCTCTGATCCGCGACGTGACGTATGATGAGGTCCCGCCCACCATCCCTGAGCATAGGCTGGGGACGGGGTGGGTGTGTCTCTCTGTTGTGTGTAGTCACTGAGTATAGATCGCTGTGTGTGTGTGTATCGCTCTCTGTGTTGTGTATGGCCTGTGTGTGTGGGACTCCCTACCTGTGTGTATCTTGTATATAGCCAGTGCGTGTGTCTCTGTTGTGTGTGGCCCATGAGTGTGGATCCCTGGGTGTGTGTCACTATGTGTGATGAGTGAGTGTGTGTCTTTCTTTCTTTCTCTGGGCTGGGTGTAGCTATCTCTCTATTGTGTATAGCTACTGAATTCCTGTGTGTTGCCAGTGTGTGTATGAATCTTTGTATGTGTCCCTCTCTCCGTATGTTGTGTATGGCCTCCGTATGTGTCTTTATTTCTTTGTGTATAGCCAGTATGTGTGAATTCCTGTGTGGGGAGCTAATGTGTGTGTGTATGTGTTCTGTATGGGCTGTGTGTGTGTCTCTGTTGTGTATGGCCTGTATTTGTTGTGTGTAGCCAGTGTGTGTGAATCCCTGTGTGTCTCTGTCTGTTGTATATAGCTAGGGTGTCTCTCTCTCACTCTATTGTTAATGGCCTATGTGTATGTGCTGTATATGTTGTGTGTGGCAAGCATAGGTGAATCCCTCTATGTGTGCAGGTATGGCCTGTGTGTGTGGATGCCCTGTGTGAGAGTCCCTGCTGTGGGTATCCAGCATGTGTGTGTGAATATGAATCTGTGTGAATCACTGTGCATGTCTGCCAGTGCATGTGCGTCAATCCCTTTGTGCAGTTTCTGTTGTGTATAGAGTATGTGAGAGAGAGTCTGTATGTGTGTAAGAATAGCCCACCCTGGGAAATAGGTGAAACTTGGCTCTACACAGATTCTGCTGATTTTTGAACCCAAGACACCAAATTGCATTTTCCTTCAATACAGAACCCATCCAGATGTTACTGCTGCACAAAACAGTTCCAGAATCCAGCAGGTCTGAGCGTATGGATCAACTGTCATAGTCCATTCATCTTTGTCTGAAAACTCCTAAATTACATTGCCTACATAAAAAAAGAGATGCAGCCACTCCTACCCCAAACAGTTCCAGAATCGGGCAGGTCTGGGCACCTGGCATGGATTCTGCTGGTTTTTGCTCCAACCCCCTAAATTTCACCACCAAAATACAGAACACATCCATCTGCTCCAAAAAGTGTCCAGACCCTTTGCATCCTCACACCAAAATGCCACTAAAATCTGGATCCTACCAGGTCCTGACAAAGTCTACAGTCTAAATAGAGAAACTAGTCCAATTATTCCTAGTAAACCAAACAATTCCCAACTGCTGTACAGATGAGGAACACAATTGCATGACTGAGCTGCTGTGGGTTATGCCAGATCCCAGCACATGAACTGAGAGCAGGCTCAGTCTAGACCGTGTGGAGGAGAAAGTTGCCTGATTCAAACCCAGGGCAAACAACAGCTAACTCAGGGCTGTAGGAGGCATGAGGATTGAAGGCTGACAGAAGAAGGGAAACCTGAGTTGGGAATTGGGGTGGGGAAGGAGACTAGGTGCCCTGAGCAGGGAGATTAGAACTGAGAACCGGTGGGGGAAAGTAGATATCTGACAAGGACCCAGGGTTCAAGGGGAGAACGGGCTGGCCAGGCAAAGAGATTGGGACCAGGATACTGGGGCAGGGAAGATAGTGAGATTGAATAAGGATCCCAGGAAGAGAGATTGTCACTGGAGGTCAGGATAGGTGGTGAGAGCCAGATCCAATGAAGAGATGGGAAGGGGGAACTGGGACTGTTTGGGCAAGATGAGAAGCCTGAGGAGTGTAGACTGGGCTGGGCAAAGAGAATGAGAGTAGGATGAAAAAAACTGAGGAGCAGATACTGGGACAAGGCCTGGGGAAGAGACAGGACTGTAGCAGGGATGGGTTCAACAGGACAAGGCCGAAGGAGTAAACTTGAAGAAAATGGGCAGAAGAATCTGTGCCCACCAGGGAACACTCCACTACAGGGCTTGGAATGGGATCCAGGATTCCCAAGTCTCACCATTCCTCCGCTGTCAGCAAATATCTGTGCAACTCACAAGCAAAGCATCTCATTCTCTCCCCCCGCCCCCAGTGCTGGGACACAGAGGATGACAACCTACTACTGCCATCAGTTACTCCATTAGCTCCAAGTGGCAGAGATCCACGCAGCAGACCTAAAGGTTCCAAACCTGGGGATGGCCCATGGGGGTGTTAATATGCTGCCACATGGTGGAATATCGGGGGGGGGGGGTTTCAGTTTTCTTTTTAAACACCCTACAAAACACGCACACAAACCTACATTAAGAGATTATTAAGGTTGAAAAGTCAAGAACTCAGAAGTTAGGAAAGGCCAGGGTAAGGTACAACCTTAATGCTACCCCTTGGTGCATGTGTGTTGTGATACAGACTCACTGTCACACGGGCGTTAAATCACTTCCCTTCACTCACACCTTCCTCCTTTTTAAAATCTATATTGGGGAAGGAGGACATAAATACAGCCCCACCCTCTTTTGGGCCACAGCTTCAGAACTGTTGATCTAAATGGAACCTACACATACGCGGCCTCTGCAGCCGAAGGCCAGCGTTAGTGTTGCAGGGTTCTGGGGTCGGTCCAGAGCAGTGAGGGGTTGTGTCACCACTTGCCCTGCAACCCTGGGTGCCTTGCAATGCTTTGCTGCTGTGGCCCCCAGCTCTTAGGAATGCTCATAACCATCCTATGAGCACGCAGGTCACGCCCTGAGTGTCTGTGTGCTAGGCAGCCCTGCTTCAACAGCTCTGACCTCAGCAGCCTGTCTACAGTTCTACAACCTCCTTCTGACTTATCCAGTCGCTTTGGTTACAACCAGCAGGGTGACCACAGCACACTGTCAGTCCTGACTTGTGTCAGAACCCAATGTGCTCTGCAATGTCCAGCCCTCTACTGGGCAGTTTAGAGGAACAAACGAACCACATAATTTCTCTGAAGACACAAAAGCACATCACAGCTTATTAACTTAACTGGGGTAAATACACCCTTCCCTGCAAAACACAGCAGCAAGTTAGTTTATAGTAAAAATAAAAACAAATTTATTAACAATAGGACATAGGTTACGTGATGCCACGCAAAAGGAACAAAGATAGAAAGGGTTACAAGCAAATTAAAGTGAAAATACGCATCTACAGGTCTAACACTTAATCTAGCAAGGTGCAGGCTTTGTTCAAGATGGTTCCTCACCTATCTTCAGTTTTCAGAGACTTCAACCCTTGGCTGAAGAACCCATCTTTCTCAGCTTGCAAGAGTTCTGTTCCCTAGTGATGGATGACAAAGATGGCTTCTGTCCTTGCTTATATCTGCCAAAGTTTTCAGCCCAGAAAAGAGGCACAGGCCATTGATGCTGGGCCTTGCTCATCCCTGGAGCAAAGCATGATCACTGGTGGGAAGAGATCTAGCTGAGACTTACTGGACTGGCATAATAGATACTGCACGAGGGATACCTAGATAGAGCACGTGTGCTGTTGGGTGCAAACGCCGCTCAAAGATCCTGCCAAGGCATTGTCCTTCCCTGGCAGATGGGACCTGGGAGCGATCCAGTGGTGAATAGTGCACGCTCAAAACAGCAAAGCTCCCTGACACAGCAGCAGGTTTGGATTTGATCAGACAATCTCATTTCAACACCCAAGCAGCCCCCAAAGAGCCGAAGAAAGGATAACCGACAAGGGGAGCAGCAGGGACATGCCACATGAGGCGAGCTCACTGCGGCGGTGGGGGCAGGAAGGAACCGAAGGGCACTTGGGGCCAGAGCCCATCATGCCCTCGGACCCTTCCCGCAGGGGCCCAGTGGACTCTGTCTGCCACAAGATTCTAGAAGGCCACGGGGCAGGTGCCTTGCTCCCAACAAGCGTGAATGTGCAGAGGCTACTTGAAGGCCGCACTTCCATGGAGCCTTTAATAACATCGTTCAGTGATGGGGAGAAACCATGGATTGTGGAAGTGCCTTTGGGGATAATAGAGGGCAGGAAACCACATGGGCATTCATAAGGAGTAGGATGATCAGATAGCAAGTGTGAAAAATCGGGATGGGGGTGTGGGGAGGTAATAGGTGCCTATATAAGACAAACCCTCAAATATTGGGACTGTCCCTATAAAATGGGGACATCTGGTCACCCTAGTAATGAGCTATGGCAGGCAGGCAAGCAAACCCGTGTTCTCTGAGGATGCCTGCAGAGATGCACCACCTAACAGAATGGGGAGGTGAGAGTCCCCTGGATCCCACCTGAAATACCCCCGCTCAGGGACTAGAAACATCTCAGTGCTAGAGACAAAGTGGAGCAGGTTCAGAGACCAACGAAAATGTTAAAGGGCTCCTATCCACACTACGCTTGTCACCATTGTCTCGGAGCGGCTTGAGGGATTGACTTCTTAGCAAAGACTAAGGGCCCTGGCTGCTAACCTTAGTGGGAGATGGACAAGGCCCTAGAAAAACTGAACCTGCATAGCTTAGCTGAACATGGGTTAAAGAGGACAGTGTGATGGTCTGCGGAACCTAGACGCCATGGTACTAGCCGCCTTAGAAATAGCAGAGAGATTAGCTTAGACCGAGGTAAGCACACAAAGGGTTCAAACACCCTATGGAGAGGAGGCCAGGCCAACTTGTTAGAGGTGGAGAAGACCAGCTGAGTACGTGCGTCTTCCGTGGACGTCAGCGGGGCGTGGCAGCATTCAGCACTCTCTGCCTTTAGCCAGTAGCATGGCACGAGTGGGTGGAACTTGGAGTAACAGGATGGAATTAAGAAAGGAGAAATCTGAGGTTGAATAACATGTGAAATGTCTCTGGCTGTGGAATTGTTTCCCCAGGGAAATGATGGCAAACCCGTCCTCTGAGACACTTACTGCTAAACTGGACTTGCATGTAAAGTAGGAAAGGCTACAGGGAGAGGGCCTAGCTGTAAAAACCGGTGAGTATGGCAAAGCTGGGGATGATTCAATGAAGTTCTGAAACAGCTTTGCCCACGGAGCCTCGTGCAGCCTTTTCTCCTAATACAAAATGGGCTTTCTGGCCACCGAGTAGTCTTCCTCTGTTGTTTCTACTGGCACCCACACCCTTCAACCACCATATCCTGGTAGGTTTTCAGAACCACCATGTCATGTTGGTCCAGGTAGAGCATGGCAAGGGGACTGAGCTGGGTTGGTACACAGCATGCCCTGGGCACGCTGGAGTTTACCGAATTCAGCAGCGTCTGGACCATGGCATGGCTGGAGGAGTTCATGTGGTCAGCTAATGGAAAGCGGCAATCTCCAGAGCAGTAGAATGCATGGTAACCATTTGGAGCAACAATCCAGTCATTCCACCCCATGTCCCCGAAATCCACAAACAGAGGGTGCCTCCGACACCTCACGCTGCCTTTCTTCTTTTGCTTCTGGCTCTTCCGTTTACTCCTGAGCCCTGGGGGTTTCCCAGTCCGCCTGCCCCCTTGCTGGGTTGGGCTGGCAGGATGACTCCTGCTCTGCTCGCTCCTGGGTGTCAGAGACTGGCCCCTGCTGTCATGAGTGTAGGTGACCAGTAAAGGTCTTTCTAGGGCCCACTGCAGCCCCTCCTCCCCCGGGGATCGTCTCACTCTCAGATGCCCATTCCGGTGCGGGAGGGCATGGCTGCCGTTGACGTGAACCACCTCAACCAGAAACCCAAGGTTACCCCTCTTGCCTTCGATCCATTTGAAGGCAGCGGTAACATCAAAACTCTCCCACTGAGGCTGGTCTAGAGCCAAGAATCTGCGGTGTAACAACCTGCTCTTGCCTGCATCAGGATAGGGAGGGTCCATCGCGTGGTACAAGTTTATGTGCAATCCTTGGTTTCTCTTCTCCTTATGGTAGAGCCGAAGTTCAAGCGCCATCAACTCCTCCTCCTCAGGAACAGCCGAGATGTTAAACACAAAATAGAACCATCTTTCTATGTCTCTGGCTTCCGGAATGTGTCCCAGCCCATCTGGATAAAGCACAAAAGCAGGGCAGCGGTTAGAGGGGAATTCAGTGCAGCTCTACAATGTCCGTATGTGCTACTGAAACTCCCAAGCAACTATCCTTAAGGAGGAGCTCATCCTTGCTGAGTGAAGGAGATCCGCATGCGTGCCCGGGATCTTCAGACAACAGCCCATTGAGTATGGACAAAGTAAGGTGGGATCTAGCACAGTGTCAAGGGAAAAAAAATGAGACCCGACTAGACTAGACCAACCTAATACTGGATGCTTTTTTAAAAGATCTCTCTCGTTCAAGCAGCAATTGGGTCAGGGAAGTTCTATGGCCTGTGTTACAGATGATCTCGGAGAGCTTCCTTCTGCCCTTAAAAACCACAAATATCAGTCAGGCTTCTGATATGGCGATTGTGCATTAAGCACCCTGTCTACACGCCAGGAAAGCAATTCATGAAGTACCAAATAAATGCTTTGCTCTAACACAGGCTAACCTAGGTGTGGGACATGGAGCCCATGCACTGGATAGCAAAGAACGTAAGCTGTAAGCAAAGGGGTAACATTTTCCAAAGCTCCCCGGTGTCTTTGTAGCCTCCTGGCACGTCTACACTGCATCTGGGAGCGAGCCTCCCAGCCCGGGTCCACAGACTCATGCTAGCGGGGTTCATGCTAGCACTCTGAAAAATAGCTGTGCAGACATTGCTTTCATGTTGCAGCCCCCCAAATTTCAGAGCCCAAGCTCCAGTCTGAGCCACAATGTCTACAGTTAGTGTGGAGCCAGGCTGGGAGACTCCATCCCAGATGCCATGTAGACATACCTTCAGCCCCTTTTCAAAAGTGTTTGGGTTTTTTCCTTCCCTCCAGGAAGCCAGGAGGTGAGAGAGGCCAAAAAGGAAACATCGATCCTGGCACGACTCCCTTCATTGTCATGGGCTCAGCTCAGGGTCCCTGTTGTGCCAAATGAAGTCACGGAGACAAAAAATATTGACTGGGCTGACGCCTTGCTCTGTACAGTGATGTTTGCAGTGCAACACTGCACTGACAGAGGGCAGTCTTGTGTCATGTTGGTGCCCTGGCACGGCACCATGATCTTCGCAGTATGGCACTGCACCAACACCTGATGGCACTGTCATGAGAATGCAGCACCCTCCATCTCCCCAGGCTAACTGGGTGCCAGCCTCCATCTTACCCCCCAACTACCCCACATGCCACTTGCCTCTATGCTGCAAAGCAGTTGCATGTATACTTTCTATGGCAGCCACTGACGGGGCTGGCTCAACGGGCCTTCAGACCTGGCTGCACTCCTGTGACTTCCCTTTACAAAAGCCCTGTTGCCTCCTCCCCAGAACATTATGTTCATCTATGTATCTGATAATTCTGTTCTTCACTATCGTTTCTACCAATCTGCCTGGTCCTGAAGTTAATCTTATCGGCCTGAAATTGCCAGGATCACCTCTGGAGCCTTTTTTAAAAATCAGCATCACATTAGTTCTCTGCCAGTCATCTGGTACAGAGGCTGATTTAAGTGATAGGTTACATACCACAGTTCGCAGTTCTGCAATTTCACATCTGAGTTCCTTCAGAACTCTTGGGTGGATACCATCTGGGCCTGGTGACTTATTACTGTTTAATTTATCAGTTTGTTCCAAAACCTCCTCTATCCACATCTCAACCTCGGACAGTGCCTCAGATTTGTCCCCTAAAAAGAATGGTTCAGGGTGTGGGAATCTCCCTCACATCCTCTGCCGTGGAGTCCAATGCAAAAAATTCATTTAGCTTCTCAGCAATGGCCTTGTCTTCCTCGAGTGCTCCTTAAGCACCTCAATCGTCCCGTGGCCCCAGTGACTAGTTAGCAGCTTCCTGCTTTGGATGTACTTAAAAAAATTCTGTTAGTTTTTGTGTCTTTTGCTAGAAGTGTAAATCTGAGGCTCGCTGAGAACGTGAGGAGGCTGGCAATGGGGTGGGGGGTTCTATAGGAAGCAGCAGAGGGTCACAGAAGGGGAAAGGGGTATGTGGAGAGGAGCAGAGGAAACTGGAGCCTGTGGAATCATTTCCCTCATTTCAGGCATCAGCTCCTTGCCCTTCTGCAATTTGCAGAGGTGAGAAGTGACACGATCCTGACATAAACCTCCCAACATGACGACAAGGCCACACTGCACAGCATCATCCAGGTGATAGGAAGATGCTCTCCAGTCCTGCCAGGCTGGGATCTGTCACAGGCCCCAGTAATCCTCTGAGGAAGGGAATGTAACAGACCTCACCCCCCATTTCTGGCCCCCTGGCAGCAACAGCCCCTTGTGCCCCATGGCTACGGTGCCGTGCCGTGCCACGCTCACGGCAGTGGGTCGCTGCCATCGGCATCTGACACCAGCCCCTGCACAAGGCAGATGGGAGAGAGGCCAATAGACGGTACCAGCAATCGACTCACCCAGGTGGTGGAAGGCGCGCACAGTGTTGGCTTGCTCGGCATGTTGCACTGGGAACGGAAACCCAGCGCCTCGGAGGGACGGGGCTTGGCCAGAGTGGAACCGGAACAAGTCCAGCAGGTACTGTGGGACAGCGTGTCCGGGCTTTGGTTCCGGACGGCCTTGTAAACCCAAGCGTTTTAACAAGAAAGTCTGCAGGGATTGAATGAACGCTGGCTCTGGGAGCAGCTTGCTGGTTCTGTCGGTGGCACCTGGAGACGCCTCTCCTGGGCTGTGGCTGCCCTCAGATCCCAGCAGGACGGCAGGTAGCAGCAGGATCATCAGAACAGGCAGGTTATCAGAAACCATTGTGGAGCTGAGAGAGACAGAGAGAAACCAGCCCTGCTAGTGAGTGTACAGACAACGCTCTCCTCGCTCCTCCATGCCAGCTTTCATCTGCAAAAGACCCGGTCTACATTGCAGACTTCTGCCAGCACAGCTCTGATGGCCAGCGGGGTGAGGAGGTGTGATCCCTGGCCCCACAGCTCTGAAAATTGGATTTAGGCACCTAGGTCCTGAAATCAATGGGAATTAGGCACCTAAATACCTCCAACAATCTGGGTGCCTCTGAAAATGTTTCTGCAATGTCATATGGCAGCACTAGGGAGAGAACCCAGATCTCTAACCTGGCAAAAATCAGTTCTGTGTTGCCTCTCAGAATTATTCTGCCCAATTTCTATGTATGGGTCTGATGTTTGTAGCTGCTATCCCACACTCCCTCCACCCCAGCCAGGAATAAAATCCATGAATGATTAAAGAATTAAAAAACCTGCCTTCCAATGATAGACTCAAGGAACTCAACCTATTTAGTTTAACAAAGAGGAAGTTAAGAAGTGACTTGATCACAGTCTATCAATATCTACATGGGGAACAAATACTTGACAATGGGCTCTTCGATCTAGCAGCGAAAGGTCTAACTCATAATCCGAGGACAGGAAGTTGAAGCTAGACAAATTCAGACCGGAAATAAGGCCTAACTTTTTAAGAGTGAGAGTAATTAAACCATTGGAACCATTTACCAAAGGTCGTGGTGGATTCTCCATCACTGGCCATTTTTAAATCAAGATTGGATGTTTCCTAAAACCTCTGCTCTAGGAATTATTGTGGGGCCGTTCTCTGGCCTCTGCTATAGATGTCAGACTAGATGATCACAATGGTCCTTTTCAGTCTTGGAATCTATGAGTCTATTCAAATTTAAGGGGGGAATTGGTATAAAAATATAATCCCATGATTTGTGTTCTAAAATCCTTCCACCAATGGCTGCAAAATCCTGACCAAAATGGCCAGCTGCCATCAGCAGTGTGTGCTCTGTCCTCTCCCACCTCCACCCCAGCTGTGTGCCCCCCTCCCCACCTCCTCCTTCCATCCCCTCCCCAGCTGTGTCCCCTCCCCACCACCTCCCTCCAACCCCACCCCAGCTGTGCCCCCTCCCCACCACCTCCCTCCAACCCCACCCCAGCTGTGCTCTCTCCCCCCACTGCCTCACCTCTACCTGCTCCTTCTCCAGGGCAGGACCCAGGCTGACTGATGCTGACACCTGGGCTGGCCTCTTCCCCACTGCTCCCAGCTGGCAGTGACAGCCAGGAGTTGCACCTACCTGCAGGGCCTGAGGCTGCTGGGCACAATCCATGGCTTTCTCCAGCGATCCAGGGCAAGGCAGTCTCCTCTCCCTGCAGAAAGGAGACCCCTCTTCTTGGGGTTTGCTGGGCTGGTCACCCACCATAGGTCCCTCTGCCAGGGATGGGTCCTGCCATTGCTGCAGCCCCGGGCTGATGGCTTCCCTTTAATTCTGTGTGTCGGACGAGGGCCAGCTGCATGCTCTCTCGGCGCCTCCCTGGACTCCAGCGACTGGGAGCTGCTCGCTGGTGGAGGTGCCCGGGCCGTTGCTTTCAGGACATGATGTCAGCAGCCCAGTGTCCTGTGCCAGAACAAACAGTTTCCTGTGCTTTGTCGTGCTCTTGCTCCCAGCAGCAGGGTGACCTCGCCAGGCTTCCCACGTGGCCGGTGGCTGGGGTGGCCCGTCGCGATGTGGAGACGTGGTCATGTGGGAGAAGGGGAGCCTGCCAGGCAGCTTAATTTTCCTGCCCCTTCCCTGCAGACCTCCACCCCCGGCAGGCAGGAGTCCAGGAGCCCCCGTTCAGTCCCCTGCATGGCAAATCACAAACTTCCACCAGCACAGCGGCCCTGACAGAGCCAGGGTGACAGTGAACCTAGGCTCCCAGAAGGGAACAACCAACCACCCCCAGCGCCATGCCTTTGGTCTGCCCATGGAAACAGAGAAACACCCCCCCAGGAGCTGGCTGCCTGGGGCCTGACGCCTGGGCCACGGCCTCCCTCTGCTGGGAACCGTGACACAGAAAGAGGGCAGACTGGAACAGCCAGGTTTACGCCCTGCTGGGCTCTGCATGACATGGATAGTCAGGGTCCAGGAGACTGGTGTGTGCTGGGCATCATGGGAGCTTGGCCTCTCTTCCCATAATTCCCCTGGGCGGCCACCTGGCCTTTTGAAGGCATTGCGGCAGTGCTGAGAGCTGCGCTGGGAATTTGGGGATGCCTACTCAGAAGGCACCACAACTGCACGGAAACAATGCTAGGGGGAGGTGTGGAGAGCGAGTCCAAAGCACGTTAGGCTCTTTTTGACCAGTCCAATTCGCTCCTCTAGCACAAACTTGGCCAAGGGGGGGCCTGAATCTTAGGCGCAGGTTTGTGTGGCGCTAAGGAAAATCATGGGGCAAGTGAGAGCAGCGGGAGAGCAAGAGGAACTGTCCCAGCACAAGGCTGCCTAGACAGGACACCGGCCAGAGGCACAGAAGGCAGCTTGCGTCATGGGTGTGACAACTGGTAAACCAGGTGCCAGCTCTTGCCAAGTCTGTAGGGATCTACTGAGCACTGACAAACTCATAGGTGGAAACCAGAGCAGCTCTCCTGGATATTAGTATTGTTCAAGACAGGTGTTAGACTCATCAGGCCGCGTTTACCGTGTAGGCCTTGCCTGTCTCTGCATGCATTCATCTTCCTTGGAAGGATTGTATTCCATGCTACAAGGTAACAGAGACCTTTGTTTTACCGTTGTAAAAATGCCTGCTCTGAACTTGTGAACTCAGATGAGAAGAGCGGCTCCCCCGCCCAGCCAGGAGGACTATCAAAATTAAGTGGGCCATTGGAGGACACAGGTTTTGCTGATTGCCCCCATCCCTCCATGGAGCAGTAGGTGCAGAAGGCCTCATTGCATCAGTTTCAACGCTGGAAGAGGGAAATAGTTGACATGAAGATTTTTCATCACTTTGCTGTTTGGACTCTTACAAGGGCTGGAGCTAAAGACACAAAAAGCAGAGATCCCCAGGGTCGAGCTGGGTTAGCCCTGAAAAGACATTCAGTGCTGACAGATTACTGCATGGGACCCCCTCCCCCATGGCGATGAATGGCGATGGCCCTTCAGGCAAGGAATGGGGGTTGTCAATCCGCCCTGTCTGGTGGGTAATGCAATGCAAGGCACAACTGTTTAGCCTTGCACAAGCCTACAAAAGGCAACAACAAAAAACTAAAACCATTTAAAAGGTAGAAAAGAAACTTTGCAACCAGACGCAGTTGAACCGATCTGTGGCTGGAAACCAAAGGCTGTTTTCAGAATAACACAGAGGAAGGAGAAGCACTCTGTAGCCAGTCACTGAGGAAACCCCTTGTGAAGCAAGAGTGCTTTCATGAAAAAATCATAGCATGAAAAGCTATGAAGTTTGGATCGTGGCTCTTGAGAAACCAGCAGCTCTGCCACAGCCTGAACTATGGGGGGGGGAAACCTACCTGATTAGCTGGGAAAGGGAACTATTGCTAAGTGTAGCCCCAGGTTTGCACTTTATGATTTTGTTTTGTACCGTAACCATTTGTTTCCACCACTCTCTCTTGTGTCTAGTTAAAGCCTTGTCCTTTCGGAACTAAACCAACTTTTGTTCTATTAGAAGCAGTCACAAGTGCTGTGTGGTTACAAGAGCGGTGATTTAAGTTAAAACTGGTAAATGGGGGCTCACTGCTCGTTTGGGGGCAGAGGATCTGGGATTTCGATGAGTAGCCAGTGTCAGTGGCTGGATATCACAGGGGATCAATTCAAAGGGACTCAGGCACCAGGGTGCACCTATTGTTGCCTACAGGTCAAAGGCAGGGCTGCCACAGCCTAGAGGAGAGACCGTGGGTTGCTGACAGGTTGGGGCTGTTAAGGAGGTGACACAAACAAGGCTCCCTCTCACTAGAGGGAGAGGGTAACAAGGGGACTCCCAGTGCTGGGGACCCCAAGAACAGCCACACCCACACTCCTGTCTGTGCCCTGCGGGGCCCACAGATGCTAATCCTGCCCAAGGAAGCTGGAGCTAAGTCAGTCCCTCCTGCAGGGCTCCCAATGCAGCACATGCTGTTGCAGCACAAACAGCAAGTTTCCCTGTAAGCCGGTGGACAGCTCCCTCCATTGCCCCTCCTACGGCATCTTTTCCATCCCTTCTACAGCCCTAGGCCTGCAGGGGCTGTGTTCCCATAGTGCAGACCTCAGCACGCACTAGAACCCCTCCAGTGAGTGTAAACTATGACCTGGCTTCCCAAAGACCCAAGCCAGTGGGAGAAGCTGTGCCCATGGGGGGCGCTCACAGGGAGGGCAGGAGCTGTTCTCTCTGCTGCCCTGCCTTGCGGGTGCTACCAGGAAAGGATAGTTTTAATTCAGCAGGGCTGAATCAAGGCATCCTTTAGCAACCCTAGGCATAAGCCTGGCCTGGCTATTGGCAGCCCCTTTGAGGCTGCACTGGCCAGCTTCAGAGTCCCTGATGGAGCAGGAGTTGTGGGCACCTTTCTGAGATAGTATTGTGACCCAAGACCCCTTCAGGCTAGAGCAGAGTGGGTGCAGACGCACATCTTCTCCTCACTGCTCAGATTTCTCCAGGCTCAGGCTTGGCCTGAGGCTGGATTTAATCACTCAGCCATTGGGGAGTACGTGGAAAGGAAAAAACTCTGCATTTCCTATTAGACAAGAATTTTGGGGAGCTTTATTTGAACAGCCCTCAAGCCAAAACCTCTGGGGACTGAATGATGAAATTTGGCAGAGAATATCCCTTTCCAATGAGGAATCCTTTTTCTTGTTTTGGAGAAAATTGGTTTTGATTTAACCAAGCTGTGAGCCTTTAAAAATTGTCCACTGAGCATGCACAGTAGGTTTTTCCCTACATTTGCAAAGCGCACCACTAAGAAAGTCTGCAGTGTGCATTTCTGCACATGTAAAAGCTTCGTGCTCACCTGCCAATGCTGCCAGTTGAATGGGGGGCGGGGAGGAGGGAGAAAATGTTAAATGTCATATGACAGAGTTGCAGTCAAGCACTCAAAAGTTAGGAAATGCCAGAATTAAGGCTGCCTATGCAACCTTAACTCCATCCCCTTGTGCATATGATAGTCTTTACTAACTGTCTACTTTGCAGTCATGGTTAAATGAACCCTGCAGGGACCAGGTTTAGCCACGTCTAGCTGATTTGTTGTTGACCAGGACTCGTCTGCCCTGACAGCAGTGTCACGGTCCGCTTCCTCTTGGTTATCTCCACTCTGCAAGGCTGTGTTCAAAGACGATTCCATCTGCAGCCCAAGACAAGTCCAACCAGAAAACAAACCCACGGCCCCTCTGGCTCTCTGCCAAAACTCAGTAGCTCTACGCTGAGCTCTTATCATCCTGGCTGGAAACGGGGCTTCCAGCCAGCCCAGAGAGAGACTGGAGCTTCCTGTGCCGCCAGACAGCACGTGTCAGGAGCGAGCAGGAGCCGGTAAACAGGTCTGAAGAGGAAACCCGGCCTTCATCACCAAGGGCAGAGTCGGGGAGTAAACATGAGGTAGAGGAATGTGCTACAATTCCTCTCTGGGTACAGGCTTTTCAGCACTTCCAGCAGGGCTGGAACAAATGGAATCTCCCTCTGGACCAGAGCCATGGTGAAAAGCCTCCAGGGGGTTCCGAGCACAGCCCCTGGAGCTCGCTTAGCTCCTAGCCAGGAAGCACTTGTGTCTGCTCCAAGAGGCTGGACGTGCGGGGGCCTCCCTCCACCCCCATCTACCCAGGGTGGAACTTACTTTACCACAGGCAGCCACCCACCAGGTCCCACCTTTCAGACGGTCCCTTTGCTGAGCGGTATCTGTACCAGTCTCCTTCTCCCAGGCGTGGCAGTGGATGGGTAGAGATTCGCCACACCTTATTGCCTCAGTAGCAGGACATGATACATCATCATTAAATAGCGGAGCTAGAGTTAGCCTCATGAGCTGACCCTGTGAATTGGACACCTCTGTTCCCTTCACACCAGGCTCCAGCCCCATCACACCCCCCATGCTTTTCATTGCTGGACAGACAGTGCAGGGAGATGGGGGAAGAGAGGACGGCCCAGAACAGGCTGGCATGGATCAGGGAGCCGGGAGATGAGACCAGAGATGGGTGAGGAAAGAAGAGGTTGGAAGCAGCAGGAGGAGGCCCCACTGATGATGGGTCCCCCCTAGGGGCTCTATAGATTGCACCGGTGTAGCACAATGTCCTCTCACCATCCCTCTCTTCAGTGTCCCGCTGGACCACAAAGGACTTGGAGACCCTCAAATTTGCAGTCACCCATGGTTTATTTACAACATGCACAAGAATCTCCCACCACCATACAGGGCCTTGCCTGGGCCAGCCATCACTGGGGCTCATGGTCGGTCGGTCGGTCGGTCCGTCCATCCTCCTGCCCACGCACGCACACCCTCCTTTCCCCTCTAGCCTCTCAAACCTTCTAGGGCCTGGCTTATAAACCCTTCTGGGCCAGCAGGGCAGCTGCAGCTCATGGCGTAATCAAACCCTGCTGGAGGCCGCTCAGCCTGTGCCTTTGCACAGGTGGCTCCCCTCAGGCCATCAAGCCCCAGCCCAGCTACCCGCACTGCTGCCCCTGAGCCAGCTAAACTAGCGTGGCAGGGGGCTAGCCAGGGTTTCATCTCCCAGCATCCTGTTATGGAAGATCCTATGCAGGCTCCAGCCTGCGGGGTGGATCTGAGTCGCACTATGCAGGGGCTGGCACAGAGCCACTTCCATGCCTTACTGTGACCATTACCTGGGACAGGGTAGAGCCAGGGCCACCTGGGCATTCTCTGGCAATGCCCAAAGGCCAGGCTTGGCCTGGAGGCCTCTGGACAAAGTGTGAGTGCAGAAAATCCTGCGAGTGGCTTGTTCTGATACCCTGCCCTCCCCCCACCACAGACCTGCATGCTACTCTCCCCTCCCCCCACTCCACCCACACCCTCCCTCACTATTGCACCCAATCCCACATTGTGCCCTTCCCCCATTGCATCCACACCCTTCCCTCTTGTTCCCCCCAACTGTGCCCACCCTCTACCCTCCTCCACCCCACATGCAGCTGCCAGCACCCTCCTCCTCCCCGCCCTTTACTGCCAACCCTCACAGCCCATCTTCAGCTCAGCAGAGACCCTGCCGCAGAAGAGGGCCTGGGTCGTGGGAGGCTGGCAGCGTGCATGCTGCCATGAACAGGGAGGGGGCTGGGAGAGACACGGGGACAAGGGTGCAGCTAAGGCATTCCAGGGGAAGGGACAAAGTGGGACAGCACCGTGGGGGGGACAGGACTGGAAACTCCCAGGGTGTTGGAGGGTCACCCCTGGGCTCAGACTGCCCTGCCCCACACAGTCACCTAGCCCAAAGAGTCACCGACCCCCGACCCCCCAATCAAAAAACAGACTGAAAATCACATGATTTGTGGGGGGTTGGCACCATTGCTGTGACCCCTAGGTGCCCGGAGATGCAGGGGGCCAGCTGGGCACTACAGCCCAGAAGTGCCAATTGCACCCCCCGGGCAGCCAGAGCAGCAAAGTGGCTTGATAACAGAGGTCAAGGGACACAGCACCAGGGCTGGGAGAGGGGAGCAAAGCACAACATGGTTTGGAGAGAGACACTGGAACCACTGGGCTGTGTGCCTCAATACCTGGCGCAGACGCACAGCATGATCACCCCCCTTCACATGGCTGCATTTTTCTCGCTGGCTGCCAGTTTTTGCTTCTGTTTCCAGTAGAAAACATCCTCCCTGCTGACCCCAGGCCTGGCAGAAGGCCATGGGGCTGCTGGCACAGCCAGAGAGCGTCAGGTTGGTGTCGCCGAGCACAGGGAAAACAGCCTGGTCCTCTGCAACCACGCTTCCTGTTTACAGACCCACAACCACGCACACTCTGTGCCAGCTGGCTGGAAAGCCGCACAACTGCAAACCACCCCGGCACTCACTCAGCCAGGGGGTAGAAAGACCCAGCGTCGCCAGTGCCTGGGGTCCATGGCTGGATCCTAAGAATCACTGGGTACTGAGCCTGGCACACAAGAGCTCCGCTCCATGAGGGCTTTTCAATGACCATTAGCAAGCCCTTTCCAGCTTCCTGATGTAACACTACCTTTGAAGCAGGTTGTCACGACCCTTTAAAGCCAGAAAGGGACATCTTGAGGGCTAGGCTACCCAGTTCCAGGAGTTCTGGTGTCCACAGAGCCCAGGGAAGGATCAAGGGAGATGCTGAGAGAGGCAGTGAGCCATGGGAAACAGGTGGTGTCTGGGTTCCTTTTAGAGCCCAGGACCTTGTACTGGAGCCTGGCAGGGTGGGGCTCCCCTCTCCAGCCAATCAAGGCAGCATCTCCCTCCATTGGGAGGAAACAGAGGACTCCCTGCCAACCTCACCCAAGATTGTGGGACCGAATGCCTTTGCCTCCAAACCGTTTTGCCAGCTGTCAGTACCCCACTGTCCCAAAGGACTCTCCTGCAGCTCGCACACGCTCTGGCTGGCACAAGTCCCTTAGGGCAGGACAAAGATGCAGAATGGCTTCTAGACGAGGTTTCCCGGGCAGGAATTTAGAAAGAGACCACGTGGTTTTGTACATCCTGCCTAGAGCGCCAACAAGAAGCACCTCCAGGCAGGGTAAGCCAGTGGTTAGGGCACTAGCCAAGGATGGGTGAGACATCTGACAAGCCAGAGAACATATATTCTAGCCAGGGGATAGGGTCCAAGTTGGGAGAGCAAACTCCTAGCCAAATATCTGGGAACATATGAAGCGGTGAGAAGGATAGGCCAGTAGACTGCGATCCAGTGCCTGGATGAAAGAAAGGGAAAATATCTACCATATAAACCTGCAAAGCCCTGGCAGAAACAAGATGGGTTTACTGGTAGATCTAGAAGAAAGGCCATTAGATTCAGGGCCCTGGTTCCTAGGCCATTGGGAAGGACTGACGTTCCCTTAGGGAGGTTTAACGTCTCAGCAGAGGCAGTAAGTCCATGGGCTAACAAATGCTTTTCAAGGTGTTTGCCTCATCCCCAAGGAAAACTCAGATTATTTCCCACACATATGGACAGACCCGGATGTGAAGCAGGTGAAAGGACCTTCCTGGTAGCTTCAAAGATGCAGGAAGTGATTACTCAGGAAATCTGAGTCATGCTGCAGCTGGGAGATATCGAGGAATCCCAGCAGGATTGGTGGAGCCCCAAGTTCTGGTATCCAAACCCAACAGGACAAGGCCGTCCTGGGGGGATTTGTGACATTCCCCAGGGTACGATCTGGACTGATGGACAGCTGTGTCCCCTTAATTCCACAATCTGGGGTGCCTTTTACACTGCTTTGCTGTGAGATCAACCATTCCTGGCCTGCTTATCCACAGCCTCCAGCATGTAAATCATTCCTACCTTTACTGTATATGTAATACAGTCAGCCACTCATGAATTACATTACAGCAAACTTCCAGTCCCAGTCTTTCCTCAGAAATGTCTTGTACTGCCCAGCACTCGCCTGAACAATACAAGCTCATATAAAGGCCATCATTTATCAATAGAAAATTACATGCACAAATCCTGTTATCCCAAATGGAGTTTCTCAGACACTTCAATCCAAACACACTGGTTTAGATAAAACAACAAAACAAATGTATTAACTACAGAAAGAGAGATTTTAAGTGACTACAAGTAACGAGGCGTACAAGCCGGAATTGGTTACAAGGAAATAAAAGGTAAAACACAACTAACACCTAATTTAACATGCTAAATGAATTCAAAGCAAAGGTGTCTCTCACCACATGTTCCATCAGTCTTACTGGCTGAACCTCTTCCAGTCAGGATCTTTGCCCCAGTCAGATGCTGCTTTCTTTGTTCTTCAGGTGTCGATGAGGCCCTGAGTATACAGTAAGAGAGAGATGATTTGGGGTGTTTGTCCTCTCCTTTTAGAGCCCTTTCTCTTGGGAAAGAATCATCTCCAGCTGATGTTCAGGAGACAGAAAGTCTGTGTGGCCAGGAACCTTAAACTGCTTCTTTGTCAAAATGTTGATTTTTTGCCCACCCCCTCTCTCCTGAAGACTGAAGGGTGTCCACTTAATCAGGTGTATTTGATCTTGTTGACACCAAGCTGAGCCATTGGCCAACCTTTTGTTTCTGGGGAACTTGTTTGTGACTGCCCTCCAGAACATGTTGGAACATGTCCCAGTAATATCATACAGTGGAATTGTATATCTTTACCTATAATGGTGCCACACATATTTTAGCAGAACAATAATGATCAGCAAATCATGAGTTTTCAAAGGATACCTTCCACAGTATGCTTTGTACAAAATGTAACATACTCTTGTAAAGGGGGTGAACATAAGGGTACTGACTGTCACAGTATTTTTGAGGAGTGAATGCACTTGTTCATCTAGATGCTTAACCCATGCCTGTATAGAAGAACAATTGGATCAACTAGGAAAGGCCAATTATTTAACTACACAAAGTCTGATGAAAGGATACTGGCAAATTCCCCTAACACTAGAATGCTGGGAGGAAAACCATTTTTCCCATCCCTCTCTATTTCATAAGAACATAAGAATGGCTATACTGGGTCAGATTTAAATGGTCCGTTTAGGCCAGTATTCCAATGTGTGCCTCAATTTTCCTCTGTATTGTGCTTTGCCACCATTGGGGACGAAAAGGTAAGCGCTGCTTCTGGAAGAGCGCAGGGGACAGGAGGTATGTGTGTCACCTACCTGTCTGGGGGAAGGGCTGTGCCATTAAAGAACTGGCTGAAACCGACCCAAAGCAACCAAGGATCCAGCAAGTCAAGGAGATCCCCTCCCCTTTATAAGACTGGCCAATCACCACCTCCCAGCAGGAAACCCCAGCAAGTGGGATCTGTGAGCTGAACTGGAGAACAAAGGGGAGAAGGCTGAACTAAGAGCTGCCCTTTGGAGGCACTCAGTATCCCTCACCTAGGACAAAGAGACGGGAGGGAGCCGGAGACAGAGCTCACCCTCAATGGCTTAAGCTCTGCCTCTCGTCGCTAACCCAAGGACTTTCAGATTCTGTAGCCGCCAAGAAATAAACAGTTTTGCAAAGGCTGCCTGTGCGGCTGTAGATACTCACCGGGAGCGCTGCGCCCAGAAGGGACTAGTACAAGAGTTTGGCTGGGCTGGATTTGCTGCAGGGAGCCATGGAGAGAGACAGGGACCACTGGCGCCCAAGGCCCAGTCTCAGAGTCTTGAGGGGTGTCTACACTGCAGTGAAACACCTGCAGCTTGCCCGCATCAGCCGGCTCGCAAGGCTCAGGCTACAGGACTGTTTAATGGTGCTGCCCAGGGCCTGGGACCCTCCCGCTCATAGGGACCAAGAGCCCCAACTCCAGCCCAAGCTGAAACAGGGACACAACGATCAAACAGCCTGGTCGCCCGAACCAGCTGACCCGGGCCAGCCGCAGGCATTTAACTGCGGTGCAGACATATCCCTCCAGGCCACGGGCCTGCCCCAGCGCCACTGTGTGTATCTTTGGGGGGTCCAGCCCATTAAAGGGCACTGGTTACAGGCTGGGGCACAGACCAGACCCTGTGGATCCGTGATGCTCCCCAGGGAGCCCAGGGCGGAGGCACAAGAGGGGAGCTGGGGCAGGTGACTCCCTGGGGGTCCAAGGTGGTGTGTGTGTGTGTGTGGGGGGGGGGGGGAGGTATCTGGGGAGGCCCAGAGTGGAAACACCGGGGGGAGGGGGAAGACAGGTGTCTTGGGGGGCAGCCCAGGGCATAGGTGTGGGGGGCAGGTGTCTGGGGAGGGTTCAGGGCAGGGCATCGAGGGGAGGGCAGCCCAGGACAGAGGTGTGGGGGCAGGTGTCTGGGGAGGGTTCAGGGCAGAGACACGGGGGGGGCTGGTGCCTCGGGGACAAGGCGAAAGCACCGGGGGGAGGCAGGTGCCGGGAGACCCTGAGGAGGCGCGCGGGGCGGGGTGGGGCGGGCCCAGCGCGGGGCGGAACCAGGCGGGCGGGTCGCTGCTCCCGGCCGGGCCCTGCTCGCTGCTGCACCGACCTGGGGAAACCACACCGCCCTCGCCTGCCCTGCACAGCGGCCAGCCCCAGGGTGAGGCCGGCCGGGAGGGGAGCCCCCGGGGCTGAGGCGGGCCGGCCGGGGAGGAGACTGGGGAGGGTTTTCTCAGGAGGGGCGCAGGGGTGGGGTGAGGGCTGCGGGGTGCATGTCAAGGGGGGCTGGGTATGGGGGGGCCGGGTGTATTGGGGGGGCCGATGGGGGTGTATCGGGGGGAGCTGGGGTGTGGTGTGGGGGAAGGGCGGTAACTTGGTGCATTGGGGGTAGGGTGCATCTCGGTGGGGCAGGGGCTGGAGGTCCGAGGGGCTGGGGGTCCGGGGTCTCTCTGGCCCGGCCTGCCCAGGCAGGGCGGTGGGAGGCGTTGCTCTAGCACCGGGACTCGTGTCTCCAGCTCACCCTATGCTGCCTTTGTCCCCCTCCAGGAACCTGCCATGAAGGTGCCAGTCCACGTGATCCGCCTGCCCCGTGGGCCGGATGGCACCAGCCGCGGCTTTGACCCCAACTCGCCTCGGTTCCAGGCGCTGAGCCCCACCAGCCTCTCCACCCTGGGCTCCGGGGACGGGGCGGAGCGGGAGCGGGAGCAGCAGGGGCGCGTGGCGCTGCGGGAGCGGTACCTGCGCAGCCTCTTCGCCATGGCGGGCCGCCGAGTCCACTTCACCATGTACGAGAGGGTCAACGTCTCGGCCTCTTTCGACGCCTCCGACATCGACATCCTGAACTTCCAGGTGTCCGACCTGCAGACCCCGCTGGGCGTGCACAGGGAGGCCTTGCTTCGCTGCTCGGACATCATCTCCTACACCTTCGAGCTGTGATGGCCGCAGGCACCCTGCCCCCCACCTCGCCTGCTGTCTAATAAAAACACTCTCAGGTTCAGCTTGCAGAGTTCTTTCTTCGCCTGTCAGAGCGGAGCTGAGTTTGCAGGCCCCAGCGTTATAGTGGTGTTTCCCCTTCCCCAGATTTGTGCTGCCTTTGGGATGGCTCTGAATTGAGAGTGGAAGTGAGCTGTGCGTGCAGGGAGCTGCATCTATTTGGCATGACTCATCTCAGTTTCTTTTACCTGCTCATGATAACAACATGATGTCCCGTTCCCCTGGATAATCCGCTTGGCCCTACTGAATAGAACCCCTAAAAGTTTTCACCGTTTTGGAGCGCAGAGTCCAAAATGATGATTCTGCCAATAGTTCATGGTCACCAAGAAGGTTACAGGCTGGGTGGCTCAGTGAGAATGTGGTGGCATCTCTGTTAATGGCTGGAAGTAACTGAGTGTTACTGCCACCTGCATGTGGCACCTGTTCAGATAAGGGAAGAAAACTGAGGAGCCTTCACTGTCTATCACTGCTCCACCCCTCCCTTCCCCGCTGTCTTGAAACCCAGTCTAATGTGGGCTCCGTAAATATAAGAGGAGGGAAGGATATTACAAGAGTGGGGCAGTAAAACCAAAAAGTCTCCCTAAGCATTTCTGCCTTCTGCACTGTTTAAACTGCTGGCCCCCTGGGGTCTGTGCTGAATATGGCCTGCGGCAGGGTGCAGAGCAGACCTCACACACACAGCTGAGATGTGCAGAGGTGAGGGCTGTGCCACTGTGATGACCTAGGCAGTGTTAGTACACGTGCCAGCCCTTATGGCCTTGTGGACTGTGGTTGAGATGAGGCTGAAAAGTAATGGGACAAAACCAAGCACACAATTTTGGATAAATGTAAGTCAGGAGGTCTCAGACTATGCACTGGTCTCCCAGGGGCGATCATGGAAGTCTGCAGGGCACCATTGGGCATGAGCAGAGGGGCAGCCCACTGGATGCAATAGAAGTTTTCCAGCTCAAATTTCAGATTCTAGTTAATTTCTCATCTCCCTGGTTCCCTTTGGCCAGCAGGGAAGGATAGGAGGACCCCACTGGCTCACAGTGGGAGGCTGCCAGTTCAAAAGGCTGCATGGATTATTGGCTTGGTGGGACAGAGAGTGTTTGAGCCTTGCTGTTTGGGATGAAAGCTGGCAAGATAATGCGCTCTGTGGAGTCAGTGGAGCTGGGATTTTAACTCTACCCTGGGACCTGCCATGGGACTCACCCCTCTGACCTGAAAATGAGCTAACTGGCCCAGGATGTCAGGAGTGACTATTGGTTCAATTTACAGTATTTGGGAATCCAGTGGGAGATGCTTAGACAGACTTGATTTTCAGAACCTGCAGAGGACCTGAAAATCAGGCCCCTTTGGGGTAACTTAGTTTGAGGACTCTTAAAGCAAGGCACCCCCTCTTCCAGCCCTTAACAAAGCTTGAGGTAGCAAAGCAGTTCTACAAAACCACAGAGGAAAGTGCTTCCTTGATCAATGCAAAGGCAGAGCATAGCATCACTCAGTGCAATTGCTGCATGGCCATCAGTGATTCATCGATTCCAAGGCCAGAAGAGACCCTTGTGATCATCCAGTCTGACCTGCATAACACATGCCACAGAACTGCCTCAAAATAATTCCTAGAGCAGATTTTCTACAAAAACAGCCAACCTTGATTTAATGTTTGCCAGTGATGGAGAATCCACTGAACCCTTCATAAGTTGTTCCAATGGTTAATTACTCTGTTAAAAAGTTACACCTTATTTCCAGTCTGAATTTGTCCAGCTTCATCTTCCAGCCATTAGAGGCTGTTAGACTTTTGTCTGCTAGATTAGAGCACTCATTATTAAATATTTGTTTCCCATGTAGATGCTTACAGATCTTAACCTTCTCTTTGTTAGACTGAAGGAGCTCACTCTATTTAGTTTATCATTAGAATGCAGGTTTTCTAAGCCTTTAATCAGTCTCCTGGCTCTCCTCTGACCCCTCTCCAATTTATCAACATCCTTCTTAAGCTGCAGACTTCAGAACTGGATCCAGGATTCCAGAAGCAGTCGCACCAGTGCCAAACACAGAAGTAAAAGAACCTCTCTGCTGCTGCTGCTCGAGATGCCCGTTTATGCACCCCAGGATCACATTAGCTTTCAGCCACAGCAGCACTCATGTTCAGCTGATTCTCCAGCACCCCCCCACATCACTGGGTCATTGCTTCCCAGGCTATGCCCTGCATTCTTCATTCCTACATTTGCCTGTTTTAAAACAGATTGTTTCCTTACACCCAGTTTACCAAACAATCCAGATTGCTCTGAGTCAGTGACCTGTCCTCTTCATCATTTGCCACTCCCCCCATGTGGGGTCATCTGTAAACTTTATCAGTGATGATTTTATTTTCTTCCACATCAATAAAAACATGAAATAGCAGAGGGGCCAAGATGTGAACCCAGTGGCACCTCCCCCACAAAAACACGTTTTAATACTGGCAGCATGAGACCAGTAGCATGCATCACTCCAGCTGAAGTCTCCCAGGATCAGTTTTTCTCCTACACATTATAGATGGATGTGTAAGGAGCCAGTCATCCTGTTCCCTAGTGTGATGTAGTGAGTTGTAGCAGACACCAGCTAATACCTCAGCGTGTGTTTTCCATTGATCCATAAGCCTTCATGATAACTTTCTTCTGTTATCAGTGTCGCAAACAGATAATGCCTTTTTTGACATCAAGTTCCCTTCCCCTTTTGCCCAATTTATTCCTCCTATATAGGTTACAACCATTGATTTCAACATCCTAAGCATGCAAATCATCCCAGCAGGTTTCACCAACACCAACCACATCAAATTAGCAGGAGAGTTGTAAGCAAGACTCAAGTAGTAATTCTTCCACTCAACTCCACCCTGCTTAGGCCTCAGCTGGAGTATTGTGTCCAGTTCTGGGTGCCACATTTCAGGAAAGATGTGGACAAATTGGAGAAAGTCCAGAGAAGAGCAACAAAAATGATTAAAAGTCTAGAAAACGAGCTGAGGGAAAATTGAAAAATGTGGGTTTGTTTAGTATGGAGAAGACTGAAAGGGTCACAACAGTTTTCAAGTACATAAAAAGTTGTTACAAGCAGGAGGAAGAAAAATTGTTAACCTCTGAGGACAGGACAAGACACAATGGACTTATGCAGCAAGGGCTATTTAGGATGGGCATTAGGAAAAACTTCCTAACTGTCAGGGTAAGTTAAGCACTGAAATAAATTGCGTAGGAAGGCTGTTGAATCTCCGCCTTTGGAGACTGAGAGCAGGCTAGACAAACACCTGTCAGGGATGGTCTAGATAACATCAGTCCTGCCTTGAGTGCAGGGGACTGGACTAGACCTCGGGAGGTCCCTTCAAATCCTACGATTGTAGGGATTCCAATTCTCATTTGTTACCCAGCCTCCTCACAGTGGTGTAGAGGCACTTAAAGAGCTAGGCGAAGGCATGCTGTAGGTACCAGAGCAGAAAATACTTAGTCTGGATTCTGACCTGTGTACACGCACGCACACGTTCAATTCTTCCTTCAGTTTAAACCCAATTTACAATAGGTGAGCTTGCACCTGCCATTTACAGGTTTAGTAGCTACAGGTCCATACCCAACTAGAACAGAACCTGTTCCAGAAAAAAGGCCCAGACTAGTGCACGGAGACCTCCTGGAAGGAGCCTCCCCCCTCAGCACATAGGGCCTACACACCCGAAGAGCACCCACTAGTCTCACCTAGCAGAGAGCACCTCTGGGTGGAGGGAGATGACATTTCCTTAGAGGAAAGCCATCGCCTCAGCCACTCTGTTTCCTCCAAGTCTTATTCCCCCTCCTTTCCTGCTGTCTGCTGGGGCAGGTCACAGCCATTCCAAGGGGGAGGGCACAGCTTACAGCTACTACCCCATAGGTGAAATTCCCAATGTGGGGAGCTGTTTGCCTTACACTGCAGACCCATTCCCCCTTCTCACGAGGGCAAACTGCTCAGCTCCACCCCTCCCCTGCCCCGTGTCACAGAAAAGCTCTGCAGAGTTACTCTGGGTGAGAATGCAGGTTCTCGCAGAGGCCGCTCTGAGGCCCTGCCCCACATACCCAATTTAAGGCTCCTGCAAGGGCTAAGGAGGATTTTTTTTTTATTATCATCTGATAGTGGCATCTTAAAAACAGAACAGCAATGTACAGCTTTGCTACCCAGCGGGGCTCGCGGGGCCTGGTGAGCCGGCCACACCATGGGCGGGGGAGACGGGGACAAGACCAGTGTTGCACTGGGACCCACAGTCTAATGGCGGTAGTGAGGGCTTCTGGACCTGGAGCGTGAACGCCTGCAAAGGGAGAAGACAGGCTGGTTAGAGCAAGGGGGGCAATGTGCAGCTGGGGCAAGGAGGCACCCAGCTGTAGGGCCTCCAGGTGTTCACTAGCCCCACAGGACTCTCCCCTTCCTATAGCAGGCACCAGAGCGACAGCAATCTCTCTAGTGCTCCCTGTTGGGCTGAACAAGCCTGACAAGGGCCTCACTGCGTTCCCGACTCCTCCCTCCAGCTGAACCCAAAAGTGACAACCTGGGCTACCTGGCCCCAGCCAGACAGGGGGACTGGGTTACCCTGAAACCACTGCCTGCCTCAATCAAGCAGCACATCAGAGAGTGAGCGCTCCTCCCTTCCGGGCTCGACTCAGCTCCTTCCCTTCCTCTGCACAGGCTCAACCGCTCTACCGAGGGCAGCCAAGCCCTCATGACACAGCTGGCTGGGTCCACGAGAGCCTGCCCTCAGAACAGCCAGCCCTGCCCTCCCATGCTGCAGGACCTGGACACTGCCTGCCTTGGCCTGTGGCTGAACAGCTAGGGGTGTGAGCACCCCCAGCCCACACTAGCAGAGAGCTGGATCAGAGTCCGAGCAGCTGGCCTGGTCTGTGAGGTGCTCAGCAAATGCTACAGGTTCTGGCACTGGGCCCAAGACTGAGCATGCCCCAGCTCTGAAGGGGAGACCAGCCTGCGGAACCTACTGAACTCCAAACACTGAGCCGCCAGCCCTCCCTTCCTGCTGCCATGGGGAGCAGCTCGTGACATGCGTTCCCCTGTTCCCACTCGCCCCCATGCTCAGGACTGGCTGCCCTCACAGCTCCCCATGAGCAGAGCTAGGGTTACCCCATCCCAGACAAGGGGAGACTGAACCTACCTCCTCGAGGAACTATGTTCCCGACCTGCAAAACAAAGAGCAAGGGTTACAATTTGGAGATGGAGCCTCTATATTGGCGAGCACGGGTTCAGGAGATGCTGCTGGCCTGTGTGCACAGCGCCAAGCGCACCCACAGGAGAAAAGTAACCTGGCTTCTCTGGAGAACCTGACAGCTATTTCCAGCAGCTTTCGGCTGTGGCAAATGCCTCTCAAAACTTGGGATGCTTTATAGTGAACCAAGTGATCAATACATGGGATTAAATGCTGCTGCTGCTGATCGGGAGATTGAGAAAGTACTGAACAAGACGGGCCTGACTCTGCAAACCTGACTCATGAACAATCCCACTGACACCTGAGATTACTGGCGAGCTCCCAGCTGAGCACGTGGGTCAGTGTCTGCAGCACCGAGGGCCTGAGCTGCAGTTTTATTAAAAACGTCTTAGCAGCATAAAGTCTGTGTCACCTGACAACACAACTGGTTCCGTGTGAACACCGAAGCCTTGTGCATTGGCCATCCACATAACTTAAGGACTGGGAACTTTTTTTTTTTTTTTTAAATACACAGGCCAATGAGGAGCCTAAAGTTAGGCCCTTTAGCCCACATTTAGGCATCTAAGGGTGGGATTCCCAAAAGCTCCCAGGTGACTTCAGAACAGGAGTCCCACCGATTTAAATGGCAAGCCCTGTGGAGGAATGCAGCATGGTCAAAGCACCGCTTGGGAAAGTGGATCCGCTGCAAACCTAGCATGAGCCATTTGCTCATCAGTTGTGTGTGGATTGCAGAGCAAGGATGTTAATGACGTCCTTGGATGGGTCTCTCTCCGCACAAGTGAACATTTTAAAAGTGACACTTCTTAATTGAAAAGCCGCTGTGAGAGATCAGAAATTCTCCTAACAGTTGGCAAACTGCGGAGTCAAGCACGAGACATCCAATTCAGCAATTGGAGATGCTAAACTGGGAAGCAAACAACTAGCCAGATGGAAATGAAACACGCTAACGTTACATTTCACGTAAAATCAATATTCTTGAGGTTTTTAAATCTTGATTTATCTCTGCCCTGTGGAAACCCCTGGCGAAAAGGGAAGTCCTGAGTCCAGCAGGCTCCTGTTGGGATGCTGGCCCCCCAGGGACATGAGCCATTAGAGCGGCTGGAAGCTACCTGAATGACAGTGTTCCCCCCAGGCCAGCACACACCACGCTTCCCCCCTTCTCCCTGGCCGTACAGCTGGATCCCTGAAGAGGCTGCTCTGAGGGCCTGCAGGTGGGGGGTGTCTCCCAGTGGTATAAAAAAATCAGTGGCCACTTCTGAAGTTTTAGGCCCTGACCTCTGGGAACCCAGCCAGTGTCCATGGCTCAAGCCTGGGACCCTAAGCAAGGCAGGAACTCCCCCTCCCCTGGGGCATCCCACCCAGCCCCCCCAAAGGAAGCAGCAGGAGGTGAGCTGTGCAACTGCCCAGGGAGCATCCCAGAGGGAGGCAGAGCCAAGCTGGAGAGTCCAGGAGCCAGAGATAGCCAAAGGGGAGCTAGGTCCAGCAGCAGCTCATCCCGTGAGGAGGATGAACAGTGATATCTACTGGTCACATGCAGTACTGCATCGCCGCCCAGCTCAGCCCACAGCCATGGCAGCACCCTCACGGTGCAGGCTGGGGCAAGGAGCAGCTCTCTCTCCAGCTCTGCAGACAGCCTCTGAGCAGCGGCTGCTCCCTGCCCCACCGTCTCTGCCTGCCCCCACTCTCCGACAGCACAGGAGACACTCGCCAGGGCGCTGCCGAGCAGCAGGTACTCACTGTATCGCGGGGAAGGGGAGCGGCTCTGCCTGCTGTACTGCCTTTCCCATTCCTCCCGCTCCTTTTCTCGCCGCTCTCTCTCCCTGCAGAGAAACAAGAGGGATGAGCACACAGCCGCCAGAGAACACGTCCAGAGAACGAACGAGGAAGCAAGAGGATTTACTTCATCCGGATCTTCCGGGCCATGGCTCGCAGTTCATCCTCTCGCTCCTGAAAGAGAGAGGCACGGATCAGCCAGGTGCCATGCACAGACAGCAAGGCGCCCTCTAGAGGCGGCCATGGCCACTGCACCTTCATTGTGTGGGCAGAGCCCTTCAGAGCTCAGCTGGGGCATCACCCTCCCAGCTCTGTGTGTACCCCAACACACACACACACACACACTCCCTTCAGCACAGCAGTGCTCCCTCGACTTCACTCCCCACCCCTGCCTACTGAGCCCCCAGACCATCACCGCTGTGGACACTCGCTCGGCTGTTCTCCTTTTGCTCCCTGCTCTTGGGTAACATCCACGAGCACTCCTAACCAGCGCCTGGTGACAGGCAGAGGGGTCTGCAGTGAGACACACCCAGGGCTGTGAAATGGGAGTGGCGGCGCATCCCAGTGGTTTGAGGCAGAGGCACAGGAAGATGCATGTTAGGGCGCAGCTGAGTCACATACCTGCCTTTCATGCTCCTGCTGCATCATCTTCTCTTGCGCTGCCTTTTTGTCAGCTTTAACTGAGACAGAGACAGAAACAGAAAGAGACTTTAAGCAGCTGCTGCAAGACCAGGGTGGAGCAGCAAGCAAACTGCATGAAGCTGGTCCTGCTTACACTGCCTGTTGAGAGCCTTCTGCATTCGCAACTTCAACTTCTCCTGCGGAGTCAGCTTTGGCTACAAGGAAAGTTAAACAGAGACGTGTTAAGGGAAGGCACAGGGACATCGGCACTGCCAGACAGGATGCAGGGGTCCTCTTGCCCAGGAGGGCGTCTCCAACAGGGGCCTGTACCAGAGGCTTCAGAGGAAGAGGCAGGAAATCTTGCAGCAGACAGATGGGGGAGCAACCTGCCCCGGTTGCTCCTGATCCTGGACACCTAGAGATGGGGTTAGGCTCTGAAGGAGGTGGTTCTCCCACCATCCGATGTTCTGTGTTTGCGTTAACTAGTCTAACTCAGGATATTCGTGTCAGCCATAGAAATGGCCAGTCCCTCATTGCATCTTGCCAAGTTTCTGGCCTCAACAATATCCTCTTTCAATGAGTTCCACAGACTGAATCACACATTTTATTCAAAAGTATGTCTTCATCAGCTTTGAATTTGCACCTTCTAATTTCACGGAATGTCCCTTCGTTCTTACAGTGAGAGGCAAGGAGAAGCTCCCAATCTCCCTGCTCAACCAGTGAGTCATTCACAGACTTTATCCTCTCACCTCTTATTCAGCTCCTCTAAAGGAATGTGTCCCTACAGTCGGCAGGGGAGGCTCCTGACATACTCAAGCTAGCTTTGATGGAACTTGACCAAAGCTACCTTGAGTAACAACAGCAATGAAGTCACAACAGCAGAGGTGGAGGTATGGACTAGCTGCTCAAGCATGGACATACGGTCCAAGGTAGCTAGATCAAAGTATATCCACATATGCTGCAATCTCCCTTCTAATTGCAGGGTCGACATGCCCTGAAGGGACAAAGCCAAATCTTTTCACTCTCTCCAGCCAAGAGTTTTTCTAGACCTTTGACCATTGTTATAGATTCGTAGATTCCAAGGCCAGAAGGCACCACTATGATCAGCTAGTCAGACTCACTGTATAACACAGGCTAGAGAACTGCCCCCAATAATTCCTAGAGCAGAGCTTTTGGAAAAACATCCAATCTTGATTTAAAAGTTGCCAGTGATGGAGAATCCACCACGACCCTTGGTAAATTGTTCCAACGGTTAATTACTCTCACTAGAATTTGTCTAGCTTCAACTTCCAGCCATTGGATCATGTTAGACTTTTCTCTGCTCGACTGAAGAGCCTGTTATTAAATATTTGTTCCCCACATAGATACTGACAGACTGCGATCAAGTCTCCCTGTCCTGTGAATCTGTCATTCTGTTCTGCAGTATCCTGTGTGAGATGGGGTGACCAGTGCGCTGTGCATAACACTGGTTATTCTCTGTCCCATCCCTTGCACCCGAGCCCCTGTTTGTTTTCCCAGCCTACAATGGCACCCAGGTCCCTTGCTTCATTGGACCCTACTTTTAAATCACCCCAAGGAGGAAAAGGGGAAGACAATATACATCCCTGTTCTTTTTCTGGCAGCGCTCTCAGGCGGTGTGCCAAGCCGGGCCCCTCGGCTCGGAGAAGCTGCCCTGTGGACAGGGAGCCAGAAACAAGAGGTTTCACTAGAGAGGACAACCCTGGGGAGGAGAATATGCAACTCAACTTAGGCCAGGAGGGACCCACTCACAGGCACGTGAGGGCACCCAAAGCCGGGGCCAACAGCCACCCTCCAGTTGGTCCTAGTGTAGATGGGGAGGGGAGCTGGGCAGAGGCTGCTGTTCCTCTAACAGCTGCGGGAAGGGCTCGGGGCCGGGAGGAAGTCAGCCCAGCCAGCCGTGTCTGTTCAGGCAGCCGTGAGGAGACCAGCAACAGCAATACTCCAGGGGATTGCTAGAGTGCGCAGCTTTCAATACAAGCTAGGGGGAACTTGGAGACTCATGGCCAGCTAGCAGCATGGCCCTTGGTGCCGCAGTTTGGGCTCCATGGAGCAAAGGAAACCAACCCATGGCACCCCTCTGATTGAACACTCTTCAACCCCACGTGGAAATTCACTGCCCAGCATGTGACCTGGGCAGGCCGAGGGATGCCAGGGTAACCCAAAGGTCACTCCCTCCCCTGCTCTGCAGAGGATCCCACTGCACACCTCCACACAGGGCACCTTGCTTCCCTAGGGGCCCAGCCTTGGGATCTAGACCACTGGGAGTTTACTGGTGCCACTCCTTCCTGGACACATGGTGGGAAACCAATGCCATGCTGCCCATTCATGGAGAGCCAGCACACACCTGCCTCCCGGGCAGGGACATGGTGAACGTGCTGTCCCTTCCTATTCAGGACCACAAGGACATAAGGGCCAACAAAACCCAGAGCAACTCTCTGCACTGTGGGCTGACTTGGCCATGAAATGACCTTGCAGAGTTAAGCAGGCCACCTGGCTTCCAATCCGGCACCTCTCCCTCTGTGGCTGGAACTCCCTCCCAGGGGCTCCATGTGGAGTCAGAGCCATGCAGGCTGGGAGGGCCGTGCTTTATGTCAGGAGCCTAACACTGGCTCAAGCTGCCTCAAACACTCACCACAAAGCACCCAAGCCCCAGGCCAAAAGGGACTGGAGAGAGCAGCTGGCAGGGGACGGGTGGGCGTTAAGCCGCCAGACGGACTGACACACCAGGCTGGTTTTCAGGGACAGCAATAATCCCAAAGCTTGGCACCCCCTGCAGTCTAGCTCAGTCAGTGCAATAGGACGTTGGTTCACCAGCTTAACAAATGTCATTGAAGGTGGTCGGGCTGGGTTAGCCCCCTTACCATGCCAGCCCTACCCCCGCACTATGGACTGGCCATTAGCCAGTGCCCGGGGTCTTTGTGGAGCCAGTAGAAGGGAAGGGTCCCTCTGTTCCCAGGTATGCAGCGGAAGGGAACAATGACCCAAAATCCCCTAGCTGGGACATCCCCACAGATCTCTCAAGCTGAGACTGCTCTGTTCACCCTCTGGCCTGGAGGCAGGATTGCTGGCACTCGCCTATTCCCAACAGGGCCGGCTGCCATCCAGTCTCAGTTCCAAGGAGCTACTGGGCTTGGCGAGGGCCTGCACCTTGAGGAGAGGGCACTGGATTTCCAGCCCAGGGACGGGGGGCTTTGGTTTCAAACACAGTCAAAGAGCCATTCATTCATTCAGACAAGCCCCTGCATCTCCTCACCCCCGTGAACTACAGGGTCCCTTAGTCTGTTCTGCAGTGGTGTGAATTAAACAGGTGAGGTTAAATTCTTACTGACTTTGGCAGCTCCTGTCTCTTTACCAGCAGCAGTGTCAGCCCTAGAGGGGGGAAAGAGCAATGATCAGAAGCATCGTGGCACAGATGGGACGGCGTCTCCGTGTCTGGCAGGGTGCAAGGCCCACCACCAACCTCCCCGCACTAGACAGGAGCAGACCAGGCAGCTCACGCAGAGCTCAGCATTAGTCTCCTTCTCATACCGACACCGCTGGGTGTCAGCACGCCGCTGAGCGGGGAAGGAGAAGCCCCTTCCGCGGCAGGGCTCAAGGCCAAGCACAGTGTGTAGAAGGGGGCACAGGGAAGAGCTAGAACAGGTTGGCCTTCTCCAAACGGGGCCGGCTCTACTCACTCACTTTTTCAGTTTCTCCCCCACGGCTGGGGAAGCTGCAGGCCTCAGCAGTTTCTCTCTTGCTGGAGAAGCTGATCTGCTGCGGCTTCGCGAATCACTGGGACTCCTGCTGCTCCGGCTGCTACTCCAGTGTCTCCCCGCTCTGCCGCTCCGGCGATAGCGCTCCCCGGACCGGGAATGGCTCCTAGAAGTGCAAAGGACATAGCCAAGGAACGCAGGCTTCCCTGACTTGCCTATGCCACAGTGCATGTCAGCCCCCCACTCCTCCACACACTCGCCCTGCAAGTGGGGCAGCAGCACGGCATTCGGACTGCCGATCCCACGGCTGTGGAGAGCTGCGGGCAATGCCGTTGTCTATCATAGCCCTTGTCAGAGAGCCAGGGCTGGATCTGCAGTGGTTCTTCCAGGTGCAGGGAAGGGAGGAGGAACCCGGGGTGTAAAGCTGCCATCTCAGCCCCACCCAGCCCTCTCCCTGCCTCTGCAGAGGAGCCCTCCTGCAGACCACAGCAGCACATGGCCCCATTGCAGGGTGAACAAGCCCCAGTTCACTGCACAGCTCCAGGCGGGTCTATTACCTGGACCTGCGACGGGAGCTGTACCGGCGGCCCCGATCAGCCGAGTGCGATCTGGAGCGGCGGCGGCCGTCCCGCGACCCCCCTCCGGAGTAGCGCCGGCTCCTGCTGCGGGAGCGGGAATACCGGCGGCTGTGGGAGCGGTGGTACCGGCTGGAGCGGTGGTGGTGCCCGCTGGCTCGGTAAGAGCGGGAGCTGGAGCGGGAGCTGGAGGACGAGGAGGAGGACGGGGACGAGGAGGAGGAGGAGGAGCGTCTCCTACAGAGGGACAGAGACAACGCCAGCCGTTCACGCAGGGGGCAGAGATGTGACACGAGGGGTGCCAAAGAACTGAAGCACCATGGCACGCCAGGAGCCCTGCCCCCTTCCCTTCCCCTAAGTAGCACTGGGCAGTCTCAGCCCCAAACACCTGCCCCCAGTGAGCACAGCCAGAGCCCAGAGGCGTGAGGGAGGAAGAAGCGAGTCATGACAGCCATTGCCAGTTCTTTCCCCAGCCCAGCTCTTCAGAGCCAGAGAGCACGGCAGACGGGCTGTGGGGCCACACGAAGGCAGCAGACACCACCCCCTCTCCTGCCGCCACCAGGACCCCCGCACGTGGCCCAGGAGAGGGCTAAGAAAGGTGGTAGCAGTACCCCAAATGACTCAACAGCAGGTTCGGTGGGCCCTGCTCCCCAGCAGCAGAGACGACCCTGTGGAGCAACCCCTCACACTGCACCATCACCCTCCCCCCCCCCCATGGCTAGCAGCTCTGCTCCAGCACCTGGGACAGGGCTTGCACCTCAGTGGCTGGAATGCGACTGCCGGCTGCTCAATTCACTCACGCCCAGCAGGAGAGCATCTGGGGGTGTCCGGTGCCCACTGACGGAGGGGCCTGGGGGCTCAGTAACTCATGTCTGGCCTTCTGTTACCAGAATCCTCCACTATCCATTCCCCAGGGGAGGCTGCAGGGAGAACGGTGGGGGCCAGGCCTTTCTTAGGCTAGTAAAACAGGTCTGGTCTTGCCCGTCTGCCCCAGAAGACTATGGAGGGACAGGGCCAGCAGTGACTTCCATGGTCCTGGACCATGCAGGGGAAACCCAAACGCAGCCACTCAGGCTATTCAGCCCCGGCTCAGGACTGGGTTTGGTTACACCATCCTACTCCAATGCTGGGGAAAAGCCTGACGAGTCAACATCCCCGGATCCTCCAACAAGGCCTCCAGCAAAATACCGGGCTCAGCTTTGGCTGGCCCAGCGAGTCGGGAGGGAAATGGTTCTGAGAAAGACTGACTGGGACGCTGGGCTCTTCTCACAGCCCCCCGCCCCCACCTCCAATGGCCTCACTGCCTAAACCAGATTAGCAGCTTTCTAGCCTCCCCACCCCCACCCCAGCACCTCCTGAGGGCTAGAGGAGGGGACCATCACCTCCTGCAACGTGGGACCAACGTGAGACACGACTCTCTCCCATGGGGCAGGGCTCCTGGGGCAAGCTGGGATTTTGGCTCCCAGCAATACCACAGGGGGCACTGAAAGGGGCAGTAACATTAGGCAGTGCCAGTGTGGTGTACCAGCCCGGACGCCAGGACGTACAGTTCTGACTGCAGGGAACCGCCTGGGGGTTCTGCAGAGTCTCTGCGGTTCCATCTCCCTACGTAACTTTGGTCATGAGCTGTGCAACGGGACACAGGCCCCTGGAGCTGGTGAAGCCTCTGGCTCAGGGCTAGTTCATCACAAACACACAATGATGCAGCCACAGCCCCACACCCGAGCACCAGCTTAGTCTGTATAGCACATTGCAACTCCGTGAGCACTCACCCCGGGCTCAAACACCCTGCTCGCCTAGCGAGGGAGTTGGGACAGGCCTGGGCGTGCCTGGCTCCATGGCTGGAGGGCACTGGTGAGGAGGGGAAGCACAGCAACTCAGTGGGGAGCGCAAGGAGAGGAACGGATGTTGTGGGCAAGGAAGAGAGCTGCCCCTTTCCAGCTGCCAGAACCCCCATGACCTAGTTTCTCTCCCTCACTGACGTGCCAGGTCCCTTCCCCAGGCTCAGGACGAGCAGCCCCCCCCCCAGCGTTCCCCTCACAGGTCGAGGGTCTGGCTATTCAGGGCCCTCCAGGCACCGTCTACCTAAGAAGGCCTTTTGTTCAGGCTCCTGGAGTGCACCCAACTGGCCGCCCACGGGCAGGACTAACACCGAAAGGGCAGCTGGAAAGGACTAGATGCCAAGAGCTCCCACTGGACAACGTCTCCAAGCAGGGGCAGCTTGACTTGGTGCCCATCGGGGGCACAGCGGGTGCAGGCCGATGGCGGCGACGGGGCCTTTGGCCCCTGCTGAGTCTCTGGTGTTAAGGTTTGGGAAAGCGAGCCAGACGGGGGAGTTACCGACCGGGAGGAGACGCTATGACCTGCCGCAGCGCTGCCCTGAGGCACTTGGATAGAGCGTGGTTTGCCAAGGGAGACGGGTTTCCCGGGGGCTCCTCCCGCTTGAGCAGCAGCTGCTTCCTCGTCGCTGCCCCCGAAGCTGGTGATGAACGTGATCTTCTCTTCTTGGCTCGGGGAAGGCGAGCGAGAGCGCGAGCGGGATTCTGAGCTGGACTCCGAAGGCGACCTGGGAACAAAGGGAGGACAGGAGAGGCTGCTTCACTGTGGGAGATGGGACTTGCCACAAGCTCCCCCGTGGGCAGCACACACTGGGCTGGTTGCAGCTTTTAGACCCTGGCTGGGCCTCCCTAGGGCTGCAGCAGACCCAGCATGTCCCGTAGCACCTGCTCCTTTCCCCAGCCCATGGACCCCTCAGTCTGTCAGCTACAGGAATCCCCAGGGACTGTCACTGCCCTGGCCTCTCCCCCAGGAGGGGCAGAGGCACATCAAACTGCTCCTGGCATGGTCAGCAAGCCGTGCCAGCAGCTCCGGGCACTCACCGTTTGTAGGGATCGTACGTGGGGCTGTCTCTCCTCGCATAGCTGCAAAGAGAGAATGCGTCAGGGAGAGCCCATGGCAAGGCCCACGGAGAGATCCAAGGAGCACAGCCGGACGTGTAGCCAGCAACTGGGCTCCCAGAGAACCACCCTGCGGCGGGACCAGCAGGCAGCGCAGCTATGCCGCTCACGCTCTCCAGTGCCCATTCAGTGCCAGAAGCAGGGCAGAACCACTCTTGGGTTTAACCCACTAGGTTGCAGCCCCTCTCAGACCTCATCTGCAGGTACAAACAGGAGGGTTAATAATCCAAAGGCCTTGAGGCCTCCCCTAGAGAGGGATGGTAGCCCTGGGGCACCCGGACTGTGGTGGCGGTGTGTGGAGGTGAGAACACACAGGTACCAGCCTCCCTGCTAAAGGGGATCGGAGGGGGAGCCCAGATAAGAAGCAGGGAGGAAAGCACATGGAGCTAAGTCAGCCGCCCCGAGGCCTTAAGGGAAAGAGCTAATGGATTTACCAGATCACTGGCTTATACGTTGGTGTGTGAGCACAAGACTCCCTGCCCTCCATACAGGCCGTAGCACAGTCAGAGCCCCGGGCCAAAGGAGCAGCCCGCTGCCCTGCCCCCTTTCAAGGCGCCCAAGGGACCGTGGCGAACTTGCCCTGGCGGAGTCCATGTGGATGGAGCCTTTTCAGAACCAGATGTTCGAAATAAACATGCCAGGAGTCACTGTGTTCGACTGCGGGAGCTGCCCAGACATTGCCGCGGGGGCCAGCCACGGGAGACAAGAACCCAGCCCAGGCCCTTGCTCCCAGGATGGGCAGAGCCAGAGGCCTGCCCCTGCACTCCGTTGCTCTCCAGCCCCTCTGCAGGGGGCCGGTCCGCCGTCACCGCCTTACCTGGGAGGGCTGATTTTTCTTCCTTTTAAGCGCTTCTCTCTGAACTCCCTCCTCTGTCGGCGAGAGCGACGGCCCTAGAGAAGAAAGGCCCCGAGCTGAGCAGAGGAGGAAAGCCTGCCAGAGACTCCCAGCCCTGCTGCACTTTCGCATGGCTCAGCATTTCCATTGCTCTACCCCAGCGTGAGGAGGTGGGAAATGACCACCTGCCCCACCCAGCTCTTCTGGGCTGAGCTGCCCCAGCCTGGCTGTGAGGAGTCCTGGTTAACACGGCCAGGTCTGTTAAAACCTCCTCTGAAGCCCACTGCTAACACAAAAGCTAACCAGAAGGCACCACTGATCCATTTCACCAGACTTGGGAAATATGGGCAGAGAACAGAGGGGGGGCTCTGCCGTACCGAGTACATGGCTTTCTCCTCCTCGAGGGCTTTGGCGTGTTTAATGGCTTCTGCCTCCTCTTTGTCCTTCCGCAACATCCTTCCAGCAAAGGAAAGAAAGATGGTTAAGTCTGGCTGTTCCCAGCGCTCACACAGCCTGCCCTGCCCAGCCCCGGGATGGAGATACACAGCACAGGGGCATGGGTGCGCTGCGACAGAGGGACTTCACTACCACAACAAGCCTACGCTCTGCCCCTGGCCACTGGCATAAAGGAGGAAACACCAAGTCAGAGCCGCCCTGTGCAGCAGCAGCGTCCGGGCTGCCCCCGGAAAAGCAGGACAGGTGTCATCTGCAGGGCCTTGTACTAAAATTAAACTAAGCCGCCACTACTCCCCCAGGTGCATCGAGAAGCATCAGCGCAGAAAAGGGTTGAATTTAATCCTGCATCTCTCCCTGGCTCTCCTGCCACCTAGGTCAGATGCTTTTTGCCCCTCCACAGGAGCAACACTGATGCCAGAGCCGGACGCCCCTCCCCACCAGGGGCTGGCACTTCACATGCATGGCAGGCAATGTGCCAGGCCCCCAGTCAAACCCAGGGGGCTGCCCCACGCGCTCGCTGCTCCCTGCAGGATCCAGACAGCTGTACACATTTGCCCCAAAACAACCTTCTCAGTGCATGTGGGCAGAGGGGCAGCAGCAGCCTCCCACAAGCCAGTGCTGCCAAGGGCCTGCTGCCCTGGGAGCCCCACCAAGCCTGAGTGGGCACATCTGCACCCCACACCCTGAAGTAAGCCATAGCTCCCCTATATCGCCACCCAGGTTGACGTGCAGCCCACGGAGGAAGCATGGAGGCCTTTGGCTGGCCACACCCTGCTAAGGCTCTCATGACTCGTGCCTGGAGCTCCGCCCCGGGTCCTGGCTCGCACGCAGACCGTACCTGACAAAGTCCCCCTCGGCCATCCCGTACGTGGTCGCCTGTTTATTCAGGTCAGCCACCTGCTCCTGATTTAACTCGTCCACGTCCACTTCCACATCTGCAAGCAGAGCACAGGTGTCAGCGCAGCACTCGGGACAGGGAGCGGGGCAGGGCTGCTCTCCAGCTGCCCCGGGGCTACCTGGAATATCTGCTCGGGAGCGCCCGCTGCACCCTATGGCAGCAGAGGTTTGAGCCGGGGGTGGGGGAGACCCACGGGACTTTCTTGGGCCTCTCAGGAGGCCGGTTTCCAGTGCCGAGCTCAGCGAACATGGTCCACTACCCCCTGCTCACAGGATCAAGGGGGTGGAGCGGGGCAGCAGTACCTCCCACCCTCCTCGCCGCAACACACGGCAGCCCCTTTACCTGAGCTCAGCTGGGGAAGCCCAGGGTTCTGAGGTCAGCCACCAGCCTCCCATTCCCCAGGGGGGGTGTTCACCAGCCCCAATGAAGCAGCAGGGGGCAGAACTAAAGGGATGGGGATGGAACACAACCCCAGCTGGAACCCAAGATCCCCTGCAAGCCCCCACCAGTGTGCGAAGGGAGGAGGGGGCTGGAAAGGGTTGGCCAAGGGAATGCAAGGTCGCACAGTTCAGGAACTAGCGCACTGAAACCCCCCGCCCCTCCCCTAGAGAGACAGCCAGGCGCCACGTAACACAGGCATGTGGCCAGCACACTGGGGAGTTGGCACCTGAGGGACCACCTGGGGCAGCTTGGGACAGCAGGTGTGTGCGCACGCGAGGCCTGGGCAGGCGAGATCCCAAGGGCCGGGCTGCCTGGCTGCGGGCAAGGGAGACGCACCGATATCTGGAATGACTTCGTCCTCATCCGTGTTGCTGTCCTCCTCAGAGTCCTCCTCGTCTGCCCGCTTCTCCAAGGAGTTCTCCAGCTCGGCCACGGTGCTGTCCTCGTATGTGTAACCAATCGATGCCTTCTTCTCCGCGAGCCTGGGCACAAACACCCACCTGTGAACATGTGCTGGCAGGGCGCAGGCACAGGGCACCTACTCGAGGTCCCTGGAACTTTATGGCACCGACCTCACCTTCTGACAGAGGGCTGCTCCGTTGAACCCCACATTGCCAACCACCCAAAGATCCCAGTTATGTTTGAAAACCAAAAGCTTAGTTAAGGGAGAAACACTACAGAAAGAGTCCTGGGCATCAAAGGCCTCTCCCCTGCACCAGACACTTGAGCCCATCACCCTGCCCTCCCCTGCAGGCATCATGCTGAGTTGCCAGGAAAGCACGAGGAGGGGCAAGGAAAATGGTCTGTCTTTTTTCAGATCCCTTCTCTCCCAATCGCAGGGCAGGAACCCTCCACCAGGACTTTGGCCAGCAGCCGGCATGCTGGCGGTGCTACATGTGCAGTCTGACTAGTCATGGTGCCTGCACTGAGGCAGAAAGTAACCCAGTCTCAGGCTTCAGGATGAGCTGAGCACTGCCAGGTCAGGAAGGAACTGTCCCAGCTGCTACTCAACATCCAGCAGCTTTATTACTCAGGAAGAGTGGGAAGTAACTTCCTCTGCAGCATCAGACACTACCACAGGCAGCACAGCTGCCCCATGGACCCAAGTCTGGTGGAGCAGGGCCACTGCTACATGCAAGGGTGTCCCTGGAAAACCTAATTCCGAGGCAGGGCAGAGAGGAGAGACAGTGGCTGTTCATTCTGATCCAGCTTGGGGCACGATATTCATTCGCTTCTGTCCCCTCCAAAACATGTCTGGAGAGGCAGCTCAGCACGCACGCCCCTAGAGACCGACACGGACCCCTCTTTTTCCCATACTCACTTCTTTTTCTCATCCTCATTGGGCTTCTGGAGTCCCCCATAGAGTTCATCAATATAGATCTGATAGAGACACTGCTCCTCTGAGACTTCAGACAGACAGACACACACAAGGAAGGAGGAGTTACATGCCAGCCTGACAGCCACGCGCGGGCAAATACCGATGCCAACAGGCCATGATTACAACCAAGTGACTGGGACTCATTCGAGATAACACAGGTCAGAGGGAGCCTTGCCCGTATGTGTCATCAAACCACCTTAGCAGAGCAGGATCCCCGCCTTGAGAGCCGGGATAGCGTAGGAGGATGGGGATGGATCGCTGAGCCTGAATCCTAGAAGTCGCTGGCCAGAATGCAGGCTAGCTCAGAAGTGGCTGAAAGTTGTTACCAGCCGATGACTGCTTGGGACCCTTGGTGAAGGGCTGGGTGGACATGTGCAGGTTACCAAAGGTGCACTAACTGCCCCCTCAAGCTTAATCTCAGCAGAGAACCCAAGAGCCCAGTGGGCCATGGGTGGGGGGGTCTCACTCCCTCCTCTTGGCAGAGCAGAGCAGAAGCCCGTTCGCAGAAGGGTGTCAGGAACCATGCCACTGTTGCCAGCTGACACAGAGCCAGCTTCTCTTCACAGCATCACCCACACGGATGACACAGTGCCCCAATGGAAAGCAGTCTCCAACAGACACTTACTGCCAGCGAAGTCATTCTGCACCAGGCCCCTGTAGCGTTCGTAGTTACATTTCCTCTCGTCCGACTCCTGCTCGGGAGAGCTGCAAAGGAAGAACACACGCTGGCACTAGGAGGCACCTGGGCAGACAGGACAGAACTAAAGGTGCCCGGCTCAGAAGCACCTCAGTGACTTGGCAGCCTACGTCCCATTTCCACAAGTGAGTTCCTGGGAGATTCAGGCTCCCAGGTCACATCTAAAATGGCGACCAAGGCACTTATGGAAACTGGATCCTAAAGGAACTGCAGCTGCATTCTGCTAACATCCCTGTTCAATCAGTGCAACATTAACCCCTTGGTGGCTGTCCCCATGCATCAATGACTTCCACGAGTATTAACAGAGCACAGCAGGAGGCTGCACAATTACGTGGGAGCCTCCATGGACAAGGCTGAAGCTGGCTTTCCTTTACAAACCTGGTGCAAATCTCCCTCCCGTGAAACCCAGCTGGCGTGACGTTTCACAGGAGTTCTGGGAAAGATGCAGGGCCATCCTCACTTCGAGCTGGCTTGGCTTAGAAATGCTAAACTTGGTGAGGATGAGTTCTGAGCGGGGGGGGTGAGCGGGTTGGGGAAATTTAGTTACTGAAGCTGCTTCTGCAGACCTCAACATAGGGAGTTTGGCATCTGGATGGGAGGGGTGGCAGACAGAGGGGATGGGGAGGAAGGGAACCAGTCGAGAAATCTACTTGGCCACTTCCTAAATAAATCCACCTCCCAGCCAAGGCCCACCCAAGGCAGCTCTCTCTACACCAGGATGGGAAGCAGGGAGCCACATGGGCAGAGGGGCAGTGTGGTGAAAGGACAGACCCTGCTCCGTTCATCTGGCAGACTCCACAGTCATCTGCCTTGGCAATTCTTACCAAATTTTTAAGCTAAGGTTGATCCCAGCCCCCTTCAATGCTGGGGCCAGAGCTTTAAGTACCAGAGATCAGCTGCTCAAGGGAAAACCCTGTTTAGTGAAGTTCCGCTCCGAAATGAATTCTGTACACTGATCTTTCTAGGCAGCTCTGCTCCATGTGCACCAGTCAACAGAGCTGGATCCAATCCTTTCTTCAACCACAGCAGCCCTGTTTGCTTTGTTCCTGTCAGTCACACCGGGCAAGCCCATGGAGCTGCCCTGGGGCCCTAATTTGTTTGGCAGAACACAACAGCAATGACATGTGCAAAGAGACCCCGATATGACTCAGAACCCAGCTCAGGTCTGCAGAGCTGGTAGATGGGGGAGGCAGAAAACAGTCTTTTTTTTTCCTTGGAAGCCAAGCACATTCAACCCAGAGCCAATGAGAAACACGGCATCCCAGTGCCACTGGGTCCTCTCAGAGCTACATTAAGCAGATCCGCACTTGGAGAACTCGCTGCAGCTCTCCCCCCACACCAGCGTTGGACAGCCTGGAAAATCAGGGGTAAGGTTCTGTTTACAAACACCAACCCTACATCCGAGGTGATACCAACACCACCACGGAACGCCCCTGAGCCCCGCTGGCCTGCACTATCAGTAATGCAGCTACTGACCACCCAGCATCCTATGCTCTGCTTGAAGGGAAGAGGTTGGGTGGTTCTGGAGAGGAGCTGTCAAGCTGCACTCCATGGAAAAGGCTTACGTTGGGTTGAGCAGTGGTGGGGTGTACATGGGAATATAGTCCAGGTGAGCTCGCACATCAAACCGGTCGATCATGTTGTTCGTATCCCCCTGCCAGGGCATCCTGCAGGCAAGAGAGCAACAGAGAAACCACGGTCATTTAGCACCTCAGCTGGGTACAAATCACAGACCTGCCGGCAAGAGCAGCTGCTACGAAGAGGAAGCCAGAGGTGCTGGGGCGCTCACTCTAGACCCCCTGCAGTTCAGTCCCATAACATTGGTGCACTGGCTCTGCTGCAGGGTACACAATGGGACACGCTCTTAGCCAGAACCAGCCTGTAGTGACAATTGGAGCCTAGTAGTCAGGGCCCCCACATGGGGGAGAAAAGGGTACACTTTACCGGGACCCAGAGGACCTGGGGGGCCCGGCCCAGACTGCAACCCCCATTACCATGAGGAAAAAAATGTTCATGGCTCATGAGTTTGTAAGTATGGGATCTGGGATTGTGGTGTGTGTGTGTGAGAGAGAGAGGGGGCCCGTGTTACAAGTTTGAAAAAATTATGCTTGGGCTCTGGCAGGCCTACCCCAGGTTTAAGCCTAACCGTGGGAAAGTGGATAAAAATTAACCAAATGTCACAATAACCTATAACAATAAATGTCAATGGGAAAAGGTGCCAAACGGAGGCAGAAGAACTAAATCAGTCTAAACAAAAAGGCCTCCTGATATAGTTCAAGAACATGAGAGCGAGACCGTGCCTGGTAAACAAAAAAGTGTAGGATCAGAAATCAACAACCCCAAACTGGTGCGTCAGAAACTAAGCCTGATGGATGAACAAAATAATGAGGGGTGGGCTATTCCCTCCCATCACTGTCTTGGGGTCCTCTAAAGGCAAGACTTTGGGGGGGGGAAAAGTCAACAAGGATGATGCTGGGTGACCAAACCAAGAGGAAGGAGTGATCTTCACCATCATGGCTGCTACCCCACCACCTCCTGAAACACAGATCCATCGGAACACCGCTGAGCCTTCGGCGTTCTAATCCCAAGCGAGGTCTGGGCCAGACTAGGCCACAGAGAGGGACCCAGAAGACAGCGTCACCAATGCCAGCTCTGGGTAAATCTTGAACACACTCTGGGATGAGGCTGTTGTACCGCATCCCCTTGTGCGCCCTTCTCCACCTTATTTCTTCTCTTTCCTATCCCTTTTCCTTTGTCTTCTGTTTAATACAAGTCTGGCTTAGCAGGTGAAGACTATGTTTTGCAAGACTGCTGTAAGCCTGTGATCAGACAGGCAAATAAAAGCAATGCCCTAAATAGCCTGATGCTGGTACAAGTTTGCCAGATCTCAAAGTGGCTGATAAGACAGTGTTTTGTGCTTCCGTTTTTCTAGCAGTGTGGGTTTGTCTTGTCTTCTAGGAAACAGGATCAGACTTTAACAGCAATAACATCTCCATCTTATCTTCACTAACTTTTTCTCTTTCCCCAAAAAGAAGAGCTATCACAGAATCGTAGGACTGGAAGGGACCTCGAGACATCTTCTCATCAGTCCCCTGCACTCAAGGCAGGACTAAGTATTATCTAGATCATCACTGACACGTGTCCGTCCAACCTGCTCTTAAAAATCGCCAATGATGGAGATTTCACAACCTCCCTAGGCAATTTATTCCCGTGCTTAACTACCCTGACAGTTAGGAAGTTTTTCCTAATGTCCAACCTAAACATCCCTCGCTGCAATTTAAATCCATTGCCTCTTGTCCTATCCTGAGGTTAACGAGAACAATTTTTCTCCCTCCTCCTTGTAACAACCTTTTACGTACTTGAAAACTGTTATGTCCCCCCCTCAGTCTTCTTTTCTCCAGACTAAACAAACAGGTTTTTTTTCAATTTTCCCTCACAGATCATGTTTTCTAGACTTTTAGTCATTTCTGTTGTTCTTCTCTGGACTTTATCCAATTTGGCCAGATCTCTTCTGAAGTGTGGCATCCAGAACTGGACACAATACTCTAGCTGAGACCTAATCAGCACAGAGTAGGGTGGAAGAATTACTTGTGTTTTGCTTGCAACACTCCTGCTAATAACATCCCAGAATGATGTTTGCTTTTTTTGGGCAGCAGTGTGACACTGACTCACATTTAGCTTGTGATCCATGATGACCCCCAGGTCCCTTTCTGCAGTACTCCTTCTTATGCACTCATTTCCCATTTTGTATGTATGCAACTGATTGTTCCTTCTTAAGTGGAGCACATTGCATTTGTCCTTAGTGAATTTCATCCTCTTTACTTTAGACCATTTCTCCAGTTTGTCCAGAATCTTTTGAATTTTAATCCTCTTCTCCAAAGCACTTGCAACTCCTCCCAGCTTGGTAGCATCCACAAACTTTGTACGTGTTCTCTCTATGCCAGTGGTCCCCAAAATGTTTATGTCACCCCCACCCCCCACCCCTTACCCATAATGGACTCTGCCCGCACCCCCCGGGAGCCTGGCCTAGGACTGTGGTTGGGTTCACAACCCAACTGAGGATGAGCCACAGTTGGAGCTGCAGCGGCAGCCAGGTCCAGGGCCGGAGCTGAGCTGGAGGCAGAGCAGGGCTGGGTGGCGCTCCCTCCCTGTCCCTTGTGAAGTCTGGCCTGGATCTCGCTGTGCCCCTGAACTTTCTTCCATGTCCTTCTACGGGGGAGTGCCCCACAGTTTGGAGACCACTGCTTTATGCCATTATCTAAATCATTGATAAAGATACATAACAGAACCAGACCCAGAACTGATCCCTACAAGATCCCACTTGATATGCCATTCCAGCTTGACTGTGAACCACTGATAACTACTCTCTGGAAACGGTTTTCCAGCCAGTTATGCACCCACTTATAGCAGCTCCATCTAGGTTATATTTCCCTAGTTTGCTTATGAGAAGGTCACGTGAGACAGTATCAAAAATCTTACTAAAGTAAGATATACCACATCTACGGCTTCATCTTTGATACCACCTAAGAGACTGTCAGACAAGGGTTTTTTCCCCTTCTAAAAATGATTTCCAGCTAAAGGAAAAAGGGAACAAAGGATGTTGTTGCAATAAAAGCCTTACTTAATACTTTACATTTGAAATGCTTTAACGGTTTCTCCTTCCTCTGTATCTTTAATAGAAGGTTAAAAAGGATTTTTAACAGTGTGTTTGCCATGGCACTAAGCAGGCTGAGGTCTCTGTACCCTGAACATTGTTTAACGCTGTTTAATGTTGGACAATGACCCACTCATGTTACCACCTTTGACTATTTGGCCAATAGATGCCACTTAAATTAATACAAGCAGCCACATGTTACACTGAGCCTTGGCACCTTCCCTTCTTGTTGTACACCTCAGCAGAGTAAAGCAGTCCAGCATAAAGACACGGATGCACTTGGATTTTTGTACTTTACTCACTTCCCCAACTGGGAGGAAGAGACGTGAACTTGTTATGTGTAACGGGTATCTCCTTAGAGGCGCTGCCAAAGGAAAAGCCTTGGGCTTGTGGGGTTCTTTCTGCTTCTTTGATGTAGAAAAAATAACCTGGATTTTATTTTTAAAATAAGGTGCAGGGGAGGGGCCTCTGCTCATTAGAAATCGGCCACACTGTGTGCTCCCTCTGCTGGGGAACACTGAGCACTCAGGAGGGGAAGGAGTCAGAGCTAGACACCTTAAAACTCCTTGCTCATGGGTATTTGCAGCTGGCGGAAAGATCTTTGCTGAATGCCTGACACGCCCACCCCTCCAACAAAGAGCTGAGAAAGCAGCCAGTGCAGCTGCCTACCTGACCGGCGAGAGCGGGGAAGAGACGACTAAACGTTCCTGCCTCTTCTAAAGGTAAACGCCAGGCAGAGCGTGGTTTCAGAGGCACCTCTATCCAGCAGGACGCAGCTCTTGCCCCACCCCGGGCAAAGGGGACTGGGGGGTACCTTTGAACTTGCATCAGTTTGAAAAGAGGCCAACTTGCCTCAGGGAGGATAAAGAGGCAGGAGGAACCATGAGGAAGGGAGGGTCTAAGTCTGAACATTCCCCCTCAAACCCTTGTCCCATAAGCCAGTCAGCCTGTGCCAGACAGAACAGTCCCCTGTGATCTCCCATGCCCCAACACAACCCTGCAGCAGGACCCCAGCCCTACAGAGAGGTTTTGCTAAGGCCTTGCCTGCCTCAGATACCTTGACTCATTACAGGGAGAACTAGCCATTTCCACGCTCTCCACTGTTCCTGGGGACTGGACCCAAGGTCCCTGTGGTGAGCTGCTGATCATGTGCCCAGAGGATGGGTGGGGCGGCGGCGGGGGGGGGGGGGGGGGGGGGGGGGGGGGTGGTGTCACTCCATCAGGTACAGAACTGTACTTACAAGATGACACGCCCCTCCCAAGCCCATCTTGACCTTTGCTGAGTCATGCTGGAAGGCTGCACACGCCAGGGACAGCCAGCTTGAAGTGCAGACAGCGAAGGCGCCTCAGGTGTGACGGGTCCCAAGCCCCCCACCCTGCCAATTCTTGGGGTTTTACAGCCACTTCTTCCCCTCTTTTCAAAGGATTTCTTTGGTGTTGTGTGAACGTGAGAGGAAGGAGCTGACCATAGAGGAGACCCAGCATCGCTGGCCATGCACAAAGTGTTGCTGAAAGCACAGACAGACGGGAACACACCAGACCTTCCCCCTCTTCTCCTTCACTCGGTCACCTTAGGGGATCCTACTAGTAGCACAACTGCCAGACAGAAGGGAGAGCAAGTCGATGGTGCCCCCTTCAAGGGCCTGTGAGCCACAATCCCTCATCTGCTTCAAAATGCCCCAGACAGTCAGGGCAGAGCTAGCAGGCAGGGCCCGCTCGGCTGGGTCAAGCTACTCACATGTTGACAGGACTTTCAGCTGCAAGAGCAACGGCAGAATCCAAGTGGACCTTACATGCCCGGCCATGCACTTGGAGGAACTGAGCTGGGTCCTTTTTCTGGAAGAAGCACAAACACCGAGATTTGTAAAGCTGGCGTTTTACGGGATCTGGTCAGTTTGAGCAAGGCGCCACGTAATGCTGAAGCTGAACGGCTGAGTCCAAAGCCACTGTAAGAAGTTTAAGCCTTCATAAAGCTACAAGTGAAATCCCCTCAGAGCAGAGTCACCCCCCCCTCCCCTGGGAGTCTTAGAGTATCATGTGTAAGGGGGAGCTCCGGGCTGCACTACACAGCAGGCAGCAGCAGTTAAAGTGCCATGCTCCTCTGAAGACCGACAACAGAAGCCTCACGTGCACACCAAGGGCAAGCCTGCTGCCTTTAGTGACAAAACTTTTCAGTGCTCTTAGCCCCGCAATGCCAGCACCGCTAAGACAGAAGGAGCTGGATTCAATTCCTTCGTATGTGTCAGTTTGCTTCCTACGCTGCAGTCAGTTATCCTTGTGCATGTCCAAGAAAGACTAACGGACTGCGTGAGTGGGACGGCAGATCCAGTTTGGCCTGCAGAAGTTTTGTTACTGATGTTGCCACACAACAAAAGAATCCAAGTTTGCTCACAGATCTCAGGTTAATTCTGTGGTGCCGGCAGCTAGATAAAGCACCAATTCACTCGTAAACTGAGCAGACGTGATATGGTGTCAGCCACGGCTGAGAGTAGGACTGCATTTTAGAGAGGGACACACCACAGGGAAGCAGGCCAAAGGGCTGATCCAAGAGTCACACTGCAGATCAGGCACTCCTGCTTGTGGAATCCTGCCCTGTTCTTCCCGAAAGGGAACTCAACCTGCAAGAATTCAACTCTACAAAATGCCTCCCGGGCTGCCCGCACACAAGAACATAGCAGGCCCAGAAAAGATGGTAACCACACAGCCCACCGGTCATCACCACAACTCTCTCCTTGGAATGGCCCAGCATGCTGCTCTGCGGTCACAGCGCCACCGGGGCAGTTCTGCCTGCTGCAGCAGAGGTTGCTCAGGAAGTCGGTATGGGATCCAGCATGTATCGAGTCTCTTAGGCAGAGGAGAACTGCAGCCCTTAGGGGAGGACTGAGCTACCACAGCAATAGGCGTGGCTGCCTCAAGGCCTCATTCTGGTTACTAGGCTCCACTTTAGGCACAGTGAATATAGAATATTGCCACCACCTGCAGGAGAGCACTAAGAGGGACCAACCAGACCTCAGAGTGCAGGCCCACACTGTACGCAGGGAAAGCCGATACTTTGAGACTGAACTGTTTAATTTTCCCCTGTATTTAGTCTGAGACACACTATAATGTGGTTTATAGCCACCTGATCTACAGCAAAACCCCGCAACACAGGGGCGTGTCTACCCTGAAAGAGACTTGACATTTACTGTCCAGGCCTAACTGCCATTAAAGGTAAAAACTTAACGCAAGAGCAAAGTCACAGAAATGAGGACGGGCCAAAGGTCCCAGCACTAACAGACACACGTCTTGGATGCTTCCTGTGCGTACTTTACAACTAAACAGCAATATATTAAACTGCATAAAGCCAGACATGGGAACAGGAAACAACTGAAGCATTACCCAACTCAACAGCAAGGGTCACAGATCAGGGTGCAGGGGGTGGGGCCAGGGCCAGGACCGTGCAGGGACACTCACGATTTTTTCATAATATTCTCGCCGACGTTCAGCTCGTTTCTTATAATCGACCATCATCCCACGGAGTTTGCGCTCATGCTTGCGGGCTTCGTGCCACATCCTGCTGTCTGCAAGCTGCCAGAGGGAGGGAACACAGAACTGAGTAAAACCTCTCGGCATTCCCAGAGACCGGGGTGCATTTTAGGATGCGTGCACGCAGCCAAGGGAAGAAACGCAGACTCCACTCTGCACACTGACACCAGCAAGCTCAGTGGCCGAGAGTTACGGGTTTAGCCAGAAACAAACTGGTTCACGAGTCCAATTGCAGAGAGCTGCAGTGGGTGCCACAGCAATCGCCAAGGGCTGCAATCAATCAAACACTCCCCCCAGCAATAGCCCCAGGGGCCAGTCACACAATACAGGGATTGAGACACTAAGGGCTTGTCTACACTTACACTGGTGCAGCCGCACTGCTGTAGCACTCAGTGAAGATGCTACCTACACCAATGGTAGAGCTTCTCCCACCAGCATTAGCTACTCCACTTCCCCAAAGGCAGTAGCTATGCTGGCAGGAAAAGCCCTCCCATTGACACAGTGCTGCCTACACCAGAAGGTCGGTCGGTCTAACTGCATCACTCAGGGGTGTGGATTTTCCACGATCCTGAGCAGCATAGTTATACCAATGTAACTGCCCCCTGGACTGTTACCCAGCGCTTCTGCAGAGACACTCTGAGCGCCTGGCCGCAGGAGAGGGCTAATCACGAGAGCTGGGGGAGGGCGATACTCACAGAATGGCAGCGTGGAGACTTAGAAGCAGTAGCCGCCTGCTCACTCAGAACAGCCCGTGAGCCGAGGGAAGATGAAACCTAAACAAAAAGAGCATCGTATGTCAGGAGCCTGGTCAGGCACACCACAGGGCAACAAGAAACATAATGAAGGCCAAGGATCTCTGAATGCAGGGGAATGGGGTCCCTCCCTCGAGGGGACACACGCTGCGTGCAGGATCCACTCTGACCTCAGCACAAGTTTGCCGGAATCCCCTGACTGACTGTAGCACAGAACAGGAAGTGGAGCCCTCAGAACCTGGAGCTGCAGAAACGGGCTGGGAGTTCGTCCAATTCTGCAGGGAAGGTCCTCTGCTATGGGCCCTGGCCAACACGTTCACACTCAATCTCACGGCCAATACACAAGGAGGGTCAGGCAAAACAGGAGCGCCTTTGGCTAAGCAGTCTTTGCTGCTGCTTCTGCCTCAAGCTTAATAGGGACACCCCGGGAGTCCAGCTTCATGCTTGCCATCTCTACCTTGAGGGTTAAGGGCAGAAAGCTTTCCTCTCTGTTAATGGACCTACTGATGGAATATTCCCGATCCAAGAGAGGGAGTGGCTACATCACATCTTGTTGATCTTCTCTTTGAAGAAGCTGACAAGCTCCTGCATGGAAAGGGAGGAGGATGGACAGAAGTCAAAGCTGCATAGCTTTCACCCAGACAGCAGCAGCCCCCATCTAAGCCTACATGAGAGGCAGCGCCCAAATACCGGCACCAGGCCATCCCCTACCCTGCCCCACACACCAGCACCACCCCACCCCCACCCCACGGGGGACAGCACCTGTGCACCGGCACCACCCTATCCTCCACCCCGCACCACATGGAGGACAGCACCCAGACACCAACACCTCCCATCCACAGCGGAGCAGTGCCCACATACTGGCAAGCCCCCATGTCCCATGACATGTGGGGGGCAGCAACCCCACACTGGCAACCCCCCATGCTCTGCCTCACACCACAGGGAAGCAGTGCCCAGGTATCAGCATTCTGCATCACCCACCACACTGGTGGGAGAGGAGCAGTAGCACCCAATAGCTCTTAACACCAGAAGGGACCACCAGATCATCTAGTCTGATATATCTGTATATCACAGGCCACCAACAGCACCCACACCCAACCACCAAAATTAGAGTTAAGCATTACAGGAGACTAGACTATTATGTGCCACAGCCAGAGAATAGAAGGGACCGAGGAGCACCAGTGCCCAAGGCCCCTGCCATGGGCAGGGAAATTATTACGTGAGATGCACCCAGATAATCCTGGCAAGCGACCCTCACTCACACACTGCAGAGGAAGGTGAAAAAACCCTCTAAGATTCCTGCCACTCTGACCTGGAAGAAAATTCCTTCCCCACCCTACACATCCGTCAGACCCTTGAGCACATGAGTAAGAACCAGTCAGCTAAGCACTTGAGACACAGAATGGTCAGTGCCCTCCTCACCCAATGTCCCCTCTCCAGCTATAGCTGCCCTTGATGCGTCAAAGGAAGGAGGCCAAAAAAAAACAAAAAAAAAAACCAACCCACTAAAGACGAGAATACTTTGGGGGAAAAAATCCCTCCCTGACCCCAGCAGGGATTGGCTGAAGCCCTGATGCATGAGCTTTTAGGAATTTAAGACAAGACAGAAGAGAGCATCAGGTCTGCTGAGCCCGGTCCCCCGCCCCATCATAAGCAATCCTGTCATACAATCACACTCATATCAGTCCAGCTTTCTCTTAAAACTGATTAGGAGAGAGAGGAATAAAGGTAAAGGTTGTGGGATAGGGCTGTACATCAACAAACTGCTAAACTGTAAAGAAATACATAGTGATAGTACGGACAAAACAATCTGTATGGGTCAAAATCAGTTCGGGAAAGGATTGTGAAAGAGGTTCTTTTGGGAATCTGTGAAGAGTCTTTTATAGACCCCTCCAGAGTCATAAGAACAGCCATACCAGGTCAGACCAATGGTCCATCCAGCCCAGTAACCTGTCTTCAGACAGTGGTCAATGCCAGGTGCTTCAGAGGGAATGAATAGAACAGGTAATCATCAGTGATCCATCCCTTCAGCTATTCCCAGCCTCTGGCAAACAGCAATCCCTGCCTATCCTGGCTAACAGCCATCGATGAACCTATCCTCCATGAATTTATCCAGTTCTTTTTTGAACCCAGTTATAGTCTTGGCCTTCACAACATCCTCTGGCAAGGAGTTCCACAGGTTGATTGTGCATTGTGTAAAGAAATACTTCCTTTTGTTTGTTTTAGTAACACTTGGATAAGGATTGTCAACTCTCTAATAATATTAGAAAGAGAAATACTTTTGGGAATTGTCTCACAATGGGAGACTTTCACTTTCTGGGAATAGATTAGAGAATAAATGCTACTAATACTGGCAAGGCCTACTTATTCCTAGATGTGATACATGACAGTTTTCTTAATCAAACCATCATTTAACCAACAAGAGGCGATGTAATTTTAGACTTGGTTTTGGTAAGTAGTGAGGACGTCATAGAAGAGTGGATTGTACGAAATAACATTAAAAAAGGGATGATGAGTTTACTCTGTTTAAATTACACAGAAAGATAATTAAAACCAGGTCATCAACTATGATTTTTTATTTCAAAAGGGCAGACTTTTGGGCAATTAAAAGAATTAAAGAAGTTAACTGGACTGAAGAGCTCAAAGACTTAAATGTGAAGGAAGCTTGGAATTTTTTCAAATCACCTACACAGAAACTATCTGAAATTTGCATCTAAAGCAAGATGAAAAAACTGTAGGGAAAGATTCCAGACACAGCTGGATGAATAGCCACCTCAAAAAGGTTACTAGGAGTAAGCAGAGCACTTTTATGGAATGGGAAAAGAGGTTTTTAAGCAAAGAATGCTACATCATCAAGGTTAGAAAACGTAGGAGTAAAGATTTACTAAAAGTCAAGCTGAATTAGCTCTTGCCAAAAAAAATTAAATAAATACGTGGTTTCTTAGCTACATAGATAAAAAGGGAATAAGGAAGGACGAGATTGGGTTGCTATGCAGTGCAGGTGGGAAGGAGACTAAAGATAATCTAGGTATGTCCCAAAAACTAAATTAATACTTTGTCTGAATTTTCACTGAAGATGATTATATGGAACATGTGCATGAAGGCATCACAGCTGATGAAAATGAGTGTCTAGAAATGGAAATCACATCTGAGATGGAACAAAAACTTAAAGAGCTCAATGATTTCAAATCAGGGGGACCAGATAATTTCCTTCCCAGAATATTGAAAGAATTGGCACATGATATAGCTAATCCGGCAGCAAGGATTTTTAATAACGATATGTATTTGGGGGTAGCACTATGTGACTGGAGAACAGCTAACATTGTACTTATATTTGGGGGGAGGAGGAGGGGGAGAAATCACCTGGGCAATTGTGAAGTAAACAATAATTGAATCCCTAGTGGTAAATGGCGGAGATGTAATGCAACATGGTTTACCCAAGATAGATCATGCCAGCATAATCTGATTTCCTTCATTGAGAAAATAAGCCATTTTTAGGTAAGGGAAGTGCAGTAGATTTAACATACCTGGACTTCAGTAAAGCATATGATATAGAACCACATGGAAAATTATTAGTTAAATTAAGGAAGATGGGCATCAGTACAAGCACTGTAAGGTGGACAAGAATTGGCTAAAGGGGAGAAAACAATGGCTTGTGCTGAAAGATGAACTATCAGACTGAAAGAAGGTTCGTAGTTGAGTTCCGCCAGGATTGGTCTTGGGACCAACGTTATTCAATATTTTTATTAATTCATAGATTCCAATGCCAGAAAGGACCATTGTGACCATTTAATATGACCTCCTGTATAACAAAGGCCAGAGCATTTCCACAAATTAATTCCCAGAGCAGATCTTTTAGAAAAACAGCCATTCTTGATTTAATAACGGTCAGTGACAGAGATCCACAACCTTTGGTAAATTGTTCCAATGGCTAATTATGCCTAATTATTCTCACTCAAAAATGCAGGCCTTACTTCCAGTCTCAATGTATCTAACTTCAACTTCCAGCCGCTATTAGATCTTTGTCTGTTAGACTGAAGAGCCCATTATTAAATATTCATTCCCCATGTAAGCACTTATAGACTGGGATCAAGTCATCCCTTAACCTTCTCTTTCTTATGCTAAATCAATTGTGCTCCTTGAGTCTACCACTATAAGGCATATTTTCTAATCCTTCAGTCACTCTCGTGGTCCCTCTCCAATTTATCAACATCTTTCTTGAATTGTGGGCACCAGAACTGGACCCAGGATTCCAGCCGTGGTCGCACCAGTACCAAACACAGAGGCAAAAGAACCTCTCTGCTCCTACTTGAGATTCTCCTGTTGATATGACCCAGCGATGCATTAGCTCTCTTGGCCATAACCGCACACTGTGAATTTGTGTTCAGCTGATTAGCCCCCCAACACCCAAATCTTTTTCAGGGTAACTGCTTTCCAGGACAAAGTCCCGCAGGCACACATTCCACGTTCCCACCCTTACTGACAACAGAAGCAAAACATTCGTTTAAGATTTAGGGACATGGCTAAAAATAATCGAGGTTTCTCCCCACTTATATGGCCCAAACTCAGCCCAGCCCCCGACAGCCCCACCCCCTACCCGCCCCACACCGAGGGGGTCCGTGCCCAGCCCCCGACAGCCCCACCCCCTGCCCGCCCCACACCGAGGGGGTCCGTGCCCAGCCCCCGACAGCCCCACCCCCTGCCCGCCCCACACCGAGGGGGTCCGTGCCCAGCTCCCGACAGCCCCACCCCCTGCGCGCCCCACACCGAGGGGGTCCGTGCCCAGCTCCCGACAGCCCCACCCCCTGCGCGCCCCACACCGAGGGGGTCCGTGCCCAGCCCCCGACAGCCCCACCCCCTACCCGCCCCACACCGAGGGGGTCCGTGCCCAGCCCCCGACAGCCCCACCCCCTGCCCGCCCCACACCGAGGGGGTCCGTGCCCAGCCCCCGACAGCCCCACCCCCTGCGCGCCCCACACCGAGGGGGTCCGTGCCCAGCCCCCTGCCCGCCCCACACCGAGGGGGTCCGTGCCCAGCCCCCGACAGCCCCACCCCCTGCGCGCCCCACACCGAGGGGGTCCGTGCCCAGCCCCCGACAGCCCCACCCCCTGCCCGCCCCACACCGAGGGGGTCCGTGCCCAGCTCCCGACAGCCCCTGCCCGCCCCACACCGAGGGGGGGGGGGCCCTGCCCAGCTCCCGACATCCCAACCCAGGGGCTTCCTTTCCTACCAGCGGCGCCATTAATCACTCACTGGCGGAGGGGAGGCGGTGACCGCCGCGGCAATTGACCCGGAACCGGAAATGGGAGGGAGCCGCCCGTCGCCGGTTGGCTGGTGCCGATCATGTGGTTCGCTCGCCTCAGCCAATGGCTGCCCCTCCCACTGAGGCCCGCCCACTGCTAGCCTCCCCCCGAGGGGAGTGGAGGGGGGGCCAGCACCCCCGCGCGCCGCAGAGGGGGCGTGGCGTGGCGTCATCGCGGAGCGAGCCCTGCGCCTTCCTCCGCTTAGCCGGGCTGCGGAGAGGCGCCAGAGGGGGCGGGGCTGTGCTCGGAGCCCGCTCAGCGGAGCCCCGCCCTCCAGGACACGTGTCCGCGCTTCAGGGGCTGAGCCGCTGTCCGCACTCGACAGGGACAGTCCCGCTGTGCCGGGCTTTGCCTGCTATAGGGCGCCGCCTATAGCCACCCACAGGGCACGTGGCCACTGAGCGGATGGGCCTGACCCAGCCCCCCCAATTCCCCCCCCCCCCCCCCCCCGGGCCTGGTGGAGCAACTCCCCATGGTTTGCACAGTCCAGCGGTCCGCACCCCTCCCCCCCCCCCCCCCCCGCTTCTTACCGATTCCTCCCCAGCCAACCTCAACTACCTCAAAACTCCAGGCTCCTGGCCCCGGACGGAGTCCTCACACCTTACGGGCGCGCTGGAGATCCTGCTGGGCCTCACCCCCGCGCTGTGTTATAAGGGTGCGCTCTGCGGAGGGACTCCGGCTGTGGAAAGGGTGTCGTCCAGACAAGGAAACATCGTGGCCCTTCACCAGCCAGGAGCAAACATGAGTCCGGTGGATTCCTCCGTGACCGTACTCTGCCAACCACGCATGGGCTCTGGCCGCAAGCCTGTCCACGGAGGGGGCTCCCTCATGGCAGAGCTGTTTGCCACTAGCAAGGACAGCAAATGGCCTCTCTTCTGCCTCTCTTCTGCTGCCTCCAGAAACGCTTCCCTCCTATCCTGGTCTCAAGGCCTCTTTTATGCCTTTCCAACCATTTCCGATAGCCAGGGTCATAAGAAAGATCAAACAGGATGTGACCACGGTAATGCTGGTAGCATCAGTGACAGCTCACAGACCTAATGCCCTGCCCACACAGCTCCAGTCTGCCAGACTTATCTGCTCAGAGCAGAGACAAAGTCTCCTTCCAAACCCAACATCTTTACACCAGATGGCTTGGAAATTGGCTGGCTGAGCACTACAGACAGGGACTGCTTTAGAGAAGACCAAGAAGTCCTTATAGAGAGGAGGAAGCACTTTTTGATCCATAGATCTTGTGGTGGAAAAGATTTTTCTATCTGGGCTTTGCAACACAATCTCAGTCCATTAGAAGCCAAGATTTTTGGACTCCATCCTTCAACTCAAGCTCATGAGCCTCACCATTCGTTCTGCCAGGGTCCACTTGGAAGAATTTCAGCATGCCCTGCTCCAGTGCAAGTTTATAGGGTATTCTCCCATCCGGCTGTTTCAAACATTTTGAAAGGACTGGTCCACACCTAACCCCTGGTCCGGGAGCCCCTTCTTTCTGACCGTTAATGTAGTTCTTATGGAGCCTGGTGGGAGCCTCCTTTGAACCTTTATCCAGATATTGTCCCCACCATCTCACTCTTCAAACCCATCTTCCTGGGGCCTGCCATCTCAGCCAGCAGGGTCTGTGGGACCCAGGCACTAACAGCAGTTCCCTTATACTATCATCCACGGGGAGAAGATGGTGCTGAGGCTCCCCCCTAAGCACCTCACTGAAGTGGTCTCTGGTTTTTAATTTAAATCATCACTCCCCGTTTTCTTCCCCCAATGGCACTCAAACCTGGGAGAATCCAAGCTCCTTATGTCCAGTAACCAAGGAGGGCACTAGGCAGCACAAAGCCATTCAAGAAATCGCCCCGTTTATTTCTTGGCATCGGGGAAGGTCAGGCTAGCAATTCCCGGGGCTGGATTAACACACAGGCAAACGAGGCATGTGCCTGGGGCCCAGGTAGGTAGGGACTGTGGGGGTGCGGAGGGGAGGGCCCAACAGTCATACAGGACACACCATGACCATGACAGAAGGGTGATTGGGCCAAATCTGAGTGAGTGGTGTTGTGACCTGGCCCACAGCGTTGCAGCACCACTCAGGTTTGGCCCAGCCACGCCTCCATCATGGCGAGCAGCGCCCAGGGAAGCAGCAAGTTGAGCAGCGGGGCCCAGCAGATCCACAGCAGGGCCAGCCTGGCTGCAGCAAGTGTCCCGTATGGCTCTTGTCGTTCATATTAGAAGGCAGAGGCCCAGAAGCGTGTGTTTGCCTAGGGCCCGGTGACGGGTTAATCTAGCCCTGTCTCCTCCCAGCGCGCACTCCATCCGTTACAACCTGTAACCAGCTAGCAGAGGTGGTCCTGGCCCCAGGCCCCTCTCACTTAGAGCCCAAGCAACCTCCTCAGAAATACTTCTCACTGAGATCTCCAGGGCAGCCAGATGGAGCGCAGCCCACGCCTTTACCATGCATTACAGCTGGGGTTTGATTACTAGATCTGATGCCAAATTTGGGAGAGCAGCTCTGCAGTCCTTATTTAGTCAGCTCTAGCTAGAACGCCTCACCCTGTCCTGCTAATCTGCGAGCTGCTGGCTAGTCTCTCAGTGGGCTCCACATGGATAGGGATACAAATAAAGAACAAGTACTCACCCTGCAGTAACCGTGATTCTAGGTGCTTTGTCCGTGGGAAGCCCCCCACCCGCCCTTCTCTGGCTGAACTGGGCTTGATATCCAAAAGGTTTCCTCCTGGTAGCAGGTGTCTAGATACCCAAGGATCGTGGAGTGGCCCTAGAGACTTCTGGAGGGAGACTGAGCTAGAGGATGGACCACTCCAGCAGGCAGAACGTTAGCCAGCATTGAGATCTACCAGCCATGTGGGTGAGAGAGCACCCCATGGTGCTGCATCTCACTGCCACGGCCAGAAGAGGGAAGCGAGAGGGGGCAGAGCCAGAGCCCATGGGTGGGGGCTAGGAGGGCATGCAGGGGGCCAGCGCTGGCACATGTATACCATCAGTGAGATTCACGTAGACAAAGACACAGAAGACCTCCAGGCTGCAGGAGGCCAGGGGGGATTGGGGAAGAAGCTGAGGCAGCAAGAATAAACAGCACCCCACGAAAGGGGTGATGGCAGCTGGAGAGGCCCTGGGGCCCACAGAGGGCTCCTGAGCAGTGAGGCAGGAGCCAGAGAAAAGTTGAGACATAGGTGTGGGTGCAGGCTCCCTGCAAGCCTGTCCCGGAGGGTGGCTGTGGACCAGTTTCCCCAGCATATGGGGACCAGTCCTTCTAATGGCTCTGACTGGGGAGAGCCACCTAGAGTTAACTTAGGGTTAACAGGTGAGCAGCACGATTCAGCCAGCTGTCTGCAACCATCCAAGCTAGCAGCATGTGGGTAAGTGGTCTAGTCTGCGCAGCCTGAGCTAAAGGCGCTGCTCTGTTAGCGCCCAGGCAGCGGCAGCGTGAATCCCTACCCTAGCTGCCACGGGGGGCACAGTGCCAGCATCAGCCTGGGCTCCAAGAGGGTCTCCAGGCACTTCACCCACAGCCTTAGCACCTGGTGCTGCTAGTGTCTCAGCAGTCACAGGCTGAGCAGCATCCAGCCTGACTGTTCTGTGGCTGGGAGGCCCTGGAGGAACCAGCCACAGTGATGTTGGTGAGTCAGTGGGGGGGCGCTCTTCCCCCTGCGCCACTATTGAACCAGTGCTGCTTGGGCAGAGGACATACAAGACAAGTGGGGTTAATGCCCACAGCCTGGGTAATTCTGTTCAGTCTCCCTAGATCCCATCCCCGCCCACAGCTCTTTCATCTCCTGCCCTCCGTTGCGGCATGCTGTTGCTGTGAGATGTCTGCTGTGTTCCACCCCAGAGCTGGGTGCACTGTTGGGGTAGTGACGCCCCGTCTAGAGGTGGTATATTGGCTCGTAAAGTGGTTTGGGATGAGACAGTAGAAAAGTATTTATTGTTTTTATTACTAATCATCACAATGCACCTGGGGGTGGGCAAGCATCATTCCCTGCATGTTACAGCTAGGCAGACACAGAGAGGCGAGTGACTTACCCAGGGCCACAGAGCAAGCCAGCGGCAGTGCTGGGGACGGACCCCAGGGGTCCTGGCTCCCAGTTCCCCAGCGGCTCCGTATCAGCCGGCATCCCAGCACCATCAGGTCTGAGGCTGTGCTCTAGTCCCACCCTCCTCAGGGGAGCAGGTGCTGCTGCGGAGGGGGCAGCGAGCACAGAAGCAGAGCATGCCTCCAACCTGTGCGAGGCAGGCGTGGCCTTCGGGAAGATCCTAGCACCATCCCCTCATTGACAGGAAAGCCCATGGCCCAGTTCTCCCTCACTCTGCCCATTGGCTGCAATGGGAGCAGGAGCAGACAAACTTCAGCCGCGACCGGCCAAGATTTTGGGGACAGCCAGTGACTGGGTGGGCCCCCCCCCCTCTGCTTGGCATCGTCCCGAGGTGGCCTCCTTCATGGCAGGGAATTGGGACGGGGGAGGTGCCTAGCACTAACCCCTATAAATATAGTGCAAAGCGTGAACCCCTGCAGCAGCCAGACCCTGGGCAAGGTGCCCTCCCAGAGCTCCTATGGCCAGGCCCTGTCCCAGCCAGCCAGCCCGCCCCTCAGCCCTGGGAGGGAGCTCAGCAAGGGAATGGCAGCGTGGCGACGCCGACAGCGAGGGGGCTGCTAGGAGGTGGAACTGGCCTGGGACATGCAACCTCTCCAGTTGCCGGCGGAGCCTTCCCAGGCAGCCACGCTCCCTTCGGCCCCCCCCCCAGGGCCCGGAGTCTCGGGGGGGGGGAGGGGGGGCGGACCCAGGGCCCCAGTGCTGTCAATCTCTCTCCACATCCCTTGCTCTTCTGGACGTGGTCACCCCAGCGACAAGCAGTCCCTCCCTCGCTCGCTGCCGAGAGGCCTACGAAGCGCCACCAACAAGCCAAGTGGCCTGGTCCTCCCATCTCCAGACCCAGGCCACCCAGAGCAAGGGGCTCCCTGCCAGCGGCAGGTCTGAAACGAGGGGATTGGCTGCTCCTCACACGTCTCCCAGCCTTGCCCCCAGCTCTAACCGCTCGTAGGCCTCCTTGTACTGGTTGGGGAACATGTTACTTCCGACTAGACTGGCCGTACCCTCAACATCCCCCACGGAGCTGTCCCCGGGTGCCAGGAACAGGGCAGGGCTGCTCTGTGGAGGGGGGTAGGTGTCCAACAGGAACTCTGAGCCAAGGTAGCCTGGCAGCTCCATGGGCGGGCAGGAGGCGGGCAACATGTCCCTCTGGTTCTGGCAGTCGTAGGGGGCGTAGTCCTGGGCCACGCAGAAATCGAAGGGCTCAGGCAACGTGATGTGGTCCAGGCTGGGGTGGAGGCCCAGGCCTTCCTCTGCAATCAGAACAGGAATGGCTCATTCAGCCAGCGGGCCCCTGCTCCCCCAGGAACCCAGCGTGGTGCCCAGGCTGCCTTGGGACGACCCAGCCCCGGGGCTATGACGCCCGGGAAGGGCCTCCTCCTGGGAGCATGGAGGCGAACAGAGGGCAGGCAGTGGGGGTGTGGCCAGACAGGCCCCACGAGGGAACGGCCTGCACCGCGCCAGCATGCCCAGCTGCCAGGCTGAGCCAGGGCGAGGCAGCACCCGGGGTTGCAGCGCTGCCCACGCACAGAAGGGCAGGCCTGGGGAGGCAGAGGACAATGCCTTGGGGGCTCCAGCAGGAGAGGCCAGCTCAGGACGCCTTCGGCCTAGTTCTCAGCAGGGGCAGAACACCCCAGCTCCCACTGGCTCCATTGTGACCCCTCAGGTCCCCACCTGCCCCTCCCCCGTGTGGAGGACATTGTGCCGACCCCAGCTGCCCCATCCTGTCCCTACCATGTGAAGGGGATCACTGGATCCTCCACCTTCCCCTCCTTCCCCGTGTGCTCCCTGGATCCTTGCCTGCTGCACTCCCATGTGTGTGTGTGGGGGGGGATACTGCACCCATCCATACACACACACCATATGCGCGGGGGGGGGAATCACTGCACAGGGGCGCCAGCCAGCCCGCGTGCCCGGCCACGTCCTGCCACAAGACAACTGACCTGCTGCCTGGGGAGCAATGAAATGGTCCATGTAACCCGGTTTCTTCTTCCTCTTCTTGGCTTCAATCCCATGCGGGTCTAAGGGACAAGAAGAAAAGGCACCTCACAGCCCCCGGCCTGGGCACAGCCTGGCCCCACAACAGGAGCCCAAAGCCGCCCATGACTGCAAGAGCAAACCTGGGAGCAGCCCTTGCGGGATTCCCGTCTTCTCCCTCCCCTGACCCGTCACACTAAGCAAGGATTGGCCACCACATGGAGCGGAGGGGTGGGGGGGGGATTCAGGCCCTCATACTGAGCCGGGCCGGGGGTAGCACCGACCAGCAGGGCTCCGCTGGGTGTGTGGCTGGAAATAAAACCCCCGACTCCTTCGAGTGCTCGGCAAAGATGTCAGGTCCCTGGTGCCATCCCACAGATGGGGGGGGCTCACCGAGAAGAGCGACTCCCCCAGCCAGCCAGAGGCAGAGCTGGAAACCCAGCACCGCTCCCCATCCCACCGGAAACCCTGGCACCCAGGCTGGGGACATCAGTCACCCCTGGGCTGGGCAGAGCCGGCCCAGAAACCGAGAGCTGCTTGCAAGAGCGCCAGCCAAGGCCAGCCCGATCCCCGCAGCGCCCCCAAGGCGAGGCCTACGCACTCACCTGATCCCGAGAGCTCCTCCAGGATGTCGGGCATTCCCCGCTTCCTCTTCGCGTGCACCCTGTACGCGTCTGCAGAGATGGAGGCAGAGCATGGCACGGCTTGAACCACGGGAAACTCCCACAGGCCTCAGCCCACGGGCTCCCAAAACCTGCCTGGCACCGGCTGGGCACGTGGTCTGCTCCACCCCACCTGCAGGAGCTGCTCTGGGCTCCCCTGACCTCCCCTCCCCCAAGGGGCTGCTCTGGACCCCTCTAGTCCCTCTCCCCACGGGGGCTGTGACTGGCGGGGGCTGGGCCTTCCATGGACATGGGGGTTACCATAGTCCTCGGGCAGGTAGGTGAAGGGGAAGGGCTCGCTGCAGACGCTGTCCGTCAGGCGCTGCAGATACACCTCCACCTCCACCGGCTCCCGGATGTCCAGGTGCTGGTAGGGGGGCGTCTTGAAGACGATGGCTATCTGCCGGTGCACGTCGGCCTGCGAGAAGTCCGCCTTGCTCTCCCACGCGTCCCTCCGGAAGACCACGGCGATGTCCTCTGCGGGGGGAACATGGGGTGAGGGCTGGGGAGCTGAATGGCAGTCAAGAGGGTGCCCCGGGAGAGGGGGCTGGGTGGGAGGAGCTGGGGACAGAGCCCCCGGGGGGGGTGGATTGGGGCCCAGGTCCAGCTGCAGCAGGAAGGGACCCCAGACCCACAGTGGCACGGAGAAATCCTGCCTACTTGCTTGGTGGGCAGGTCTCACTCACGGGCACAGGGTCACGCTGATCCTCAGGTTTGGGGCAGGGCTGGAATCTCCCCCCGGGTCAGCCTGGCAGGGACCTTGGGGCGTTTCACCTTTCCCGGCAGCTGGGTGTGAGGGACTGAAACCCTCTGGTGCCACCTTGTCCCTGGGCTCAGCCCAGGGGAGCCGCATGCAATGCAATGGCCCGTGCGAAGCAGGCGTGAGACTGGCTGATCGAATGGTCCCTCCGGGTCTGGAGCTCTATGAACCTCAGCGAGCCCCACGCCATCACCCCCCACAGCCTCTCGGTCTAGCAGGGCTCCAGAGCCACCCCAGCACCTCTCCCTTCCACCAGAGCTCCCAGCCTCCCCCCACCCCCATTCTAGCAGGGCCCCAGACCCCTTCCCCCCCTCTTCCCACCTCCCCAATCCTGGGGAGCTGCAGCATCAGACACTTTCCCATCCGCTACCTTTCTGGACTTTGTCGCAGAGCAGGTAGAGCTCCTCCCCGCCCGTGCAGGGCCCGCTCTCCTTGTTCATCCGGCAGATCCTCAGCTCTGACGTGTTGGTGGATTCTGCACACACCAAGGCTCTGTTCAGCCATTGTACAGACCTCCCCGCCCTGCTCCATCCCTCCCGCACCACATGGGGCTAGCTGGGGAATCCACCCCATCCTGCCGCTCCCTGCTGGTCCAGCTGGCAGACTGGCATCAGGGATCCCTGCTGGTTGCCTGGCTGGTGGACCCCCCTTCTATTTCTCCCCCACCATACAGAGCTGGCCAGCTGGCCCAGGGAACTCCCCCGCTCCATCCCTGCTCCACCTGCAGCCTCAAAAAAGGCCAATGGGGCCACATAGACACTTTTTAAAAATTCATTTTGGGCATTTCCCTGACTTGGGAGGCGCCGGCCCTGGGGCCAGGTGGGGATGCCCAGGGCCAGGGAACAGACGTGGCTCTGCTGTCAGGCAAGCACTAGGTTGGGTCTGTCACAAATCTGCAGCCATCTCGGACTTCGCAGGGTCACGGTGCTGCACCCCATAGCCACCCGGAGCCTCATGGTGTGGGCAGCCTGCTCTGAATGCCCACAAGAGCCTCCGCTGGCCCTGGGCAGTGCAGGGCCCACGACACACACTTCACCAAGCAGAGAGCACTCATGCACACTGGTGGCTAGTCTAGCGGCTGGCCACATGAAACACCCGCCCTGAACTGGCCTATAAGCCTCTCCCTTCTCCTCCTTCAGATCCCCCTGAAGCCTCCTTCTGCTATAGGGGCAGGGGATGGCCAGGCCAACGGGCCACTGGGGACAAACGCTACACCGCGGGTAAACCGCGGAGCTGACAGTCACTCCCGGCCCTTCCACACGTCCAGTCCCCAGTGGGAGCTCTCAATGGCAGACACCCTCTCTTCCAACTTGTCCACACAGCATGGCACCGCTTCAGGGGGTTGCCCGGCCTAGACACCACAGCAACACAAAACAGCCTGCACGGCACAGGAGTGCCCAGCCCAGTTCTTCAGCCAGGGCCTAGGGAGTGGCAATGCCAGGGCCCGGCCTAGTCATACTGTTCAGACTCAGCCGGGGCAGGCTGAGCCATTGCCCTGAGCTTCCTTTTCCTCCTTTTCCCTCTGAAACACACCACAGCCGCCCCATCGGCAGGGCAGGCTGGGAGTTCAGACCTGCAGGGAGCTGGCTGCGGTGCTGACCCTGCCTTCGGCCCAGCACTGTGGCACCCAGGGGGAAGCGGACTTGGCCACGCTCCCTCCTCGGGCGTCACCATGGCTCCCGACCCCGCCACGCCCTCCCCTCCCACAGCCCGGCCGCCTACTCTTGTCGTAGATGGGCTCGGAGAGGACGGGGCTGAGGTGCTGGATCTGTCCTGAGGAATCCTGGTATGAGGCCACGAAGCAGATCCTCACCACGTTCATGTCCACCTCCTGGTGATTCTTCAGGGAGCCAGCTGCAGAGACAGAGCAGGCATCCTAAGGCTCCGGGAGGAGAACGCTCCATCCAGAGTCTGGAAAACCTGCCCGGGCCCACGAACCACGCCGAGCCAAGCAAGGCTCTGGCTAAGTCTTACCGATTCTTTAGCCAGACCATCTCTAAGATCCAGCCTTTCCCATCCATCGACAGCTAAAGCTCCCCTCCTGGCTCTCAGCCTCTCACGCCCCGATTACCGCGCCGTCCTTCTCTCTGGCCGTGACTAGCGCAACCTCGGCCTGCTCAGATCCAGGCGGAACGCCGCTGCAAAGGTCATTCTCCCAGCCCGTCGCTTTGCCCACCTCACCCCTCTCTTGGCATCCCTCCGCTGGCTCCCCACTGCTCTATGGCAGCAGACACGGTGTTCGCCTTCACTGCCAAGGCCCTTCAACGTCAATCCCCACCTACCTCTCACCCCTCATTCACAACTGAGCTGTCAATGCTCTCCTCCGACCAGCCCATCACGCCAGCCTCCATCACCCCCGGTCACATTTTCAAACAAGCCCCTTCCTGTTCTCTGCCCTGCTGCCCTCACCCGCGGGAGCAGCTCCCTACACACATCCACAAAGCTCCTTCGTGGTCCTCCTGCAAATCCCTCCTCACACCTCTCCTCTGCCACGATGCCTACGAACAACAGACGCCAGTTCGGCTGTCCGTGCTGACCAACAGGGTCTCATGGTTTCCTGGTGCTCCTCCATCTGTCTGCCTGGGAGAGCTTCTCCCACTGACATGGTGCTGTTCACACCAGCACTTAGCTCAGTGCAACTTATGTCACTCAGGGGGTGGCTAATTCTGAGTGACGTAAATTACACTGACAGGAGTGCTGGTGTGTACAACCTCTTTGGGGCGGGACCTTCCAGTTCCTGGTGCATGACTGAGACCCCCTAGGCGTCATGGGAGAACAAATAATAAACAAACAATAATAATAAGCCAAGCCAGTTAGGGACAGGAGTCTCCTCCAGCCACCCTCTCAGCACGGGGGAGGTAGAACCACGCTAGCACTAAACCTCAGCCTAGAGCAGTCCCACGCTGCATTCCCACCAGCTAGCGAGGACCTCCTCCCCCACAGCTCCCTCCCCAGGTTAGGGGCAATGGGGAGAGGCAATGGGTTATTTCAAAGGATCTCAGTGCTGTCAATTCTTGTGAGATTTTGGGGGAGGGTTAAAATCCCACCTCTCTCAGTCATAGATTCATTGATTCCAAGGCCAGAAAGGGCTGTCATGATCACCTAGTCTGACCTCCTGTATAACAGCGGCCAGAGAACTTCCTCCCACGTAATTCCTAGGACAGATCATTTAGAACAATATCCAGTCTTGATTTAAATCTTGCCAGTGGTGGAGAATCCACCGCAACCCTTGAGGTGCTGTCCCAGGGGGCGGTGAAGCCAAGTTTACCCCAGCGAGAGAGTGTGACCCTAAGAGAGTTGATACACTGAAGGGGACCTTCCAGGGACTGTTCCAGAGCTGTGTAAGAGCACCACACCTGCAGATCCATGACAGGTGGCAGCAGAGGACGAATGCACCCAGTCAGTGGTTGGTTGCTGAAGGCACCAGAAGCGCCTTGCAGGAAGTGACTGGCAGCGGTAAAGCAAGGGAAGTTAAAGGAAACTCCGAGGAAGTGGCGTATCTCCATCTCCCTATGGAGGACATTGCAGACCTGGGCAGGGAGACAGGGTTAGGCGTTGGGAAACTCAACAAAAAGCAGCTGATTGCACGGCTGGAGAAGGACGACCAAGCCAAAAAGCAGGTTCCCGAACCAAGTGGGGCTTCCAGAGAGCCTGGGAGTAGCAGAGGCAGCAGTCAGTGCAGAAGCAGGGCATCCGCCAGACGCCAACAGGGGATCTTCATGACCTGGTTCCCCATCAGTAGACTTGAAGTGGTTAGAACTGGAGCTGAGGGCAAAGGAGCTGTAGCTAGAGCAACAGAGGCTCGAGGGCCGGGAGAGGCAGCGACAGCATGGACTGGAGACGGAGGAGCGGAGAGGCAAGAGGACCCATTGAAGGGGTAAGTGGGGAAAGGCCCTGGGATGCCAACTCTGCAGGGAACCTAGAGTCCAAATTGTTGCCCGTTTAAGGAGGGAGGACAGAGATGCCGACCTCACTGCCTTTGAGAAGGTTTGCTTTTTGAACCAGATGGATCCTGCGGATTGGCTCTGCTCAGTGCTCCCTTATTCTGTCCCAAAGCCAAAGAGGCATAGGCGTGCGTACGGGGTGTGCCAGGTGTGCCCTAATGAAGGGGTGTCAAACATACGATGTGGCCCACGAACTTTTTGATGTGGCCCGCGGCACCATCTCGTTGTGTTTCAAGCTGATGCTAGAGGGTAGAGCTGATGCCGAAAGAGTGGAGGGCACGCGATTTCTCAGCGCAGGGCAAGACACAGTGAGCTGCCGCCGAAAAAGAAGGAGCTGTGAGATTTTGCAGAGGATGGGAACACATCGCGATCTGCCGCCAAAATACCGTTCCTCACGACATTTTGCGGCGGAGACTAGGATGCGGCGAGAATTCTGCCAGCGGGTAATTCAAATGTGGCCCACCGGTGGAATTGAGTTTGACACCCCTGATAAAGATCATGAAAATTCCCTGGGCGCACACCCTAATGAAAATTCCCTGGGCGCACGCCCTAATGAAAATTCCCTGGGCGCACACCCTAATGAAAATTCCCTGGGCGCACACCTATGCAAAGAGGCGTGCAGCCAAATGGATGGAGTGGAGAACGGGGACATGAACTGTTCAAACAAGCTTTGCTGCTTACATTTGAATGAACCCGAGGCAGACAGGAAAAGGTTTCAGGGTGTGCAAAAGACTCCGGGTGTGACCTACACGGAAGTCACCACCCTGATGGGAGAATATCTCTGCAAATGGGGTCAGGGGTCACTGCCCTGGAGGATTTGTATTACCTGGTTGGGTTGGAGCAGCTGTATGAGATCTGTCCACAGGACCTGAAAAATGGGGTTAGTGGACAGGAAGCCTCAAGACTCGCAGCGCGCAGGCAGGATGGCAGATAAGTTTGTGGATAGTAGGTCAGGGTGTGAAAAGAGACTCAAAGGGGACTAGCCCAGGTTGGGGATTCAAACAGGGAGTCAACCAGGGGCATCTAGTAAACCCAAACCCGGGGTGACAGTGAATGCCGGAGCAGGCAGACTCTTCCAAAGGACCTGAGATGTGATTACTGAGGGGCAAAATGGGCATAAGTGGGTGCAACACCCAAAGATCAAGGAGTTGGGGGCTAAGCAGAACCCTCGAAGGGTTAAGTGGGTGGGAACCCAGCCGGAGAGGGCAGGGACTTCCCAGGCCGGTGGGTGTGGCTGGCAGTGCATGGATGGCTCAGGAGAGAAGAGACTACCAAGCCAACCCCTCTAGGGGAGATGGGGCTCCAGCCCACCAGCACTCAATTTGCAGGGTGAATGCCGGGCAACCCCAGGAAAGCAACTGCTCTGTTGTCCCCATTGGGGTGTATGTGAAGATGGTCCAGAGGTACCAGGATACAGGTACTGAGGTGATGCTGGCACACCCCAAGGTGGTGGATCCGGACCAGTTCGTGCCCAGTGAATACCTAACCCTGAGGGGGTGTTTGGACGGATGGTTAAGGTGCTTGTAGCGAGGATACGTCTGAGACAGGAGACCAAGGAGGGCCCCACAGAGGCTGGGGTGCACGATCAGCTGTCTGCAGAGGTGCTGATGGGGAAAGATTTGGAGGACTGGCCGGGCAACACCCAGAGCACCCTGGTCCTTCCCCGGAAAAGCCAGAGAGCCACCCGGCCCTGGTGCCGGGCAAACTAGCCAGCAAGGGTCTCGGCAGCCTCCAGGGACGTGAGCTACCAGGGACAGGGCTGAGCAAGACTGAGCTCAAGGCTTTGTCCCCAAGGGAGGAAACTGAGGCAGAGCCAGTGAGGGCTGTGTCCCTAGCCCCAGCCAGCGAGAGGGGACAGCGGCTGAATTTCAGACTGAGCTGCAGAAGGATCGCTCCTTAGAGAAGCGGAGGGCCTTTGCTGGACCCAGCGCGGCAAACCCCCTTAAGGACTGCAGGGAAAGATTCCTGGGGCAGATGGGATTTCTGTAGCAGGAGTGAGCTCCCCAGGGGAAAAATGAACCACAGGGGGTCAGGAGGCAGCTGGTAGTTCCCCAGAAATACCGCCACAGGCTATTGTCCTGTGACCCCTGCCAGCGGGCGGGGAGGGCCAGGGATAAGTGCAAAGCAGCCTTGAGACCCCTGCCAATCATAGAGGAACCTTTCCAGAAGGTGGCTATGGACGGAGGGTGGGAGGGAGCATCACAAGGGGGGGGGTGTATTGGGGGAGGGGGCTCCAGGGGACTCAGGGGTGCATGTGTGCCTGTTGGGGGAGGGGGCTCTGGGGGACACGGGTGGGATGGGGGCTCTGGTGGGACTCAAGGTGGGGGCACGTGTTGGGGAGACTTGGGGGAGGGGCATAGGCCTCGGGCAAGGGGAGACGCAGGCAGGGCAGGGCGGGTGTGTGCATTGAGGAGGAGGAGCAGGGGGGTGTTGGGGGGAGAGCTCTGGGGGGTGGGGCAGGAGCATGCATTGGGTGAGGGGGCCAGGCTGGGCGTGTGAAGTAAAGGAGCGGAGCCCTTGCTCCAGTGTCTGAACCATCTAACCCCGCAATGGAGTAGCTGGCTAGCCGGGGGCGCGCACCTTTATACGGATCGATCCCCAGCTGCAGCTTCTTCTCTATGGCTGCCTCAATCTCCTTCTTCTTCACGCACTGGATGCCAAGGTTGTTAAAGCTGCCGGGAACCAAAAGGGAGACGCTGCAGGCAAAACCGGCGCCTGTGGCCAGCCACCCCGGCCCCACCCCAGGCTTCGCCAGGGACCGGGTGAGGGGACCCCACCTCCGCACAGGAAGTGCCACCCCCTGGGACCACAGCCCGGGGAAGGCCTGAGAGCATCGTGCCCCTTTCAGCCAACGCAACCCTTCCATCGGGGTCGGGGGCTGGGTACGATGCTGCTTCTCTTATGAGTGCCCAGAGCCTCCCAGGCCTGCTAGAGAGCGGCCTGCAGCTGAACAGAGATGGAGGCTCGGGATGCCCTACCTGCCACCCTCCCCCCATCCTAGCGTTCCCCCCACCCAGCCCCCCATTCCCTCCTTCCCCCTGCCCAGCCCGTCTCCTCCCCCACCCGTTCCGCAACCTCTCAATCCTCACCTTGCCCCACCTCTATGCCCCATTCCCCAGCCCCCGCTTTCTCCCCCTGTTCCCACTCTAGCGGACCGAGGCCATGTCTCCAGAGGCAGGCGCTTTTGGTCTCGGCCAATTGCAGTGCCCGGCTACAATGCCCGGCACACGCGCTGATTCTGGTACAAGGGGCCGATCTTTGGTTTGGCTCATGTCCTTTGAGATGGGGTTTGAGCTAAACCTGTCAGAGGGAGCAGGGCAGTGGCAGCCGGGCCTTATCATTGCCCACCGGTAGGGCCAATTAACTGGGCTTAGAAGAGGCCTTGGAGGAAGAGAGACCCAGTGAGTCAGAGCTGCCTGAGTTAGCCAGAAATGCAGGAGGTGAGCATGGCGAGAGGCGGTGACTGTATGTTTCGTGGGAGAAGGCTGGAGCGCAGTAAAAGGGGTTTCACCAAGCCAGAGAGCCTGGAGGGCTGGAGGCAGCAGCATCCGCCATGACAAGTGCCTCTAAGGCAGAGAGCAGCAGCGGAGGGAGCGAGCATCTCCAGGGCTGGAGAGCTGGACCCAGAGGAACAGCGAGAGGCCAGCAATGAGATGGTGGGGGGAGGGGGAACCTGCTGGGATGGCTGTCCTGATACATGGACCGGTGAGGACTGACAGAGAACCCAGGCGTTATCAAAGGCACCTATGTGGAGCATCATGGGTTGAGAGATGTTGAGTTTTTAATGACTGCCTGCACTGGGTATCGGAAATGGACTATGTTGGGAAGTCAATAAACTGTTGGGTTGTGGGGTTATGGGGGGTTTTTTGGTAATAAATCAGCCCTAAGGAGGGGTATTATTGAGAGACAAAAGCCCAAAGTGAAGTTATTGGATTACCTGAGAGGGGAAAACTGAGGCAGGTTCACTTATTGTGCCATGGCCTGCCACAAGACGGTGCTCCGGGTGGGACTGCCTTATGACAAGGCCATGGGCATCCTGGAATCAGGGCGTCCACCCCAGAGGGGCAGTAGTAGGTGCCGATAGCATGGGGAGAGGGGGAGAACTCTGGTGGAGTAACCCTCACCCTGCAACCTCCTGCCGTGCGCGTTCCTCAAACCCTTCAGCCTCGCAGAGAGGGCGAGAGAGAGGGGGAGCGTCCAGCTGCGAGCGCCAGGCCCTGTCCCTACGTGAGCTCTGCCAGCTCACATCCTGATCACAGCCACGTGGAGAGAGGAGCTTCCACGCGTGTTCCCCTGGAGCTGCTGGACGGAGGCTCCTCGCCCACCTCCCTGGGGCTGCGGCTCCCCTGCGGCAACGGCCCTGGAGCCCCTGTGCCCAAGCAGGGAGCTGGTACCTGTGCTTGGGGTTGGCCCGGGGCCTCAGGGTGACCTCGCAGATCCCGTTGTTGCAGTCTTTCCCCACGAGGCTGTGAGGGTGGATGCGGTGGGGCCAGTCTCTCCACAACAGGCATGCGATCACCTTCACCTCGGGAATCTTCTGGCAGTTCAGCAGCTGAGGAAACAGCGTGGGATCAGAGCCAGGGCCACGCTGAGAGTCGCCTCCCTTCCTCTCCTCCCCACCCCACCGTGCCAGGCTCCAGGTTCAACGTGTAATTAACCTGGCTGGTGGATTGTCCACCCCTCTCCACAGGGGGCAGAGCTCAAAGCACGGCCGCTCCTTTGAGCAGCTCCAGAGCCCGCAAGCGAACCCTCTGCGCCCCCGCCGAGCCACCCAGCTCTGCTGTCCAGCCACGGCTCCTGATTGCCACGGCGTGAAAGGGCAGCAAAACCCGCAGAGCTAACCTGAGGCAGGGCTTGGGCGCTGGGAGCGAAGGGCTCCTGATGGTGCCAGGCTGGCCCGGACCGTGCAGAGAGCGCCAGGCAGGCGGAGGAACAGTCGTCCCCTGCACGAGGCACATGCAGCCCAAGACTGGCCCTGGCCCTGACCTTCCCCCAGTCCCTCTCCCTGCAGGGAGAAGGCTGGCCCGGCCCCCTCCCCTTCCTCACCTCGATGGCGGGCAGGGTCTTGCTGGCCTCGGTGCTGCTCTCGCCCAGGATGCTGCCCGCCGACCGGCCTTCGCATTCATAGCGGAAGCGCATCCCCCGCTGCTTTGGCTGCTCCGTGATCACCAGCCTGGGCGGCTCCAGCATGTCTTCCAGCCGCCCCTTCGGCGAGTGGGAGGGCGAAGACCATTGGTGCCTGCTGGCCGGGAGTGGAGCCGTCCCCCTGGGCACCAGCCTGGGTGTCAGCTGCAGGTCGCTGAAGCTCTGCGAGAGCCGGGGAGGCTGAGAGTCCAGCGGCAGGACGTGCGCAGCAGCAGCAGCCGGGGAGCTCCCAAAGGTGGCCAGGCCGCCTTGCAGCGGGCCCGACCCTGTCGGCTCTCCTAGCCTCAGCATCCCAGTGGGCGCGGCTGGGTTTGAGCCCCGGGCCACCAGCTTGGCCTGGCCCTTCAGAGACACCTTGCAGAGGAAAGGCGTGGCTTCCGGCTGGAACCCATCCTCCTTGATTAACTCTTCGATGATTTCTGCAGGACAGGGAGAGAGCCAGAGGGTCAGGCAGGGAGACGGTCTGGCCTCCTGCTAGGAATGGGCTGGAAGAGAACTCAGGAGAATGATGATGGGCCAACCTCTGTCCTATCTCGCCCTAGGGGAAGAGCGGGCCTAAACGGATCCTGTGCTGAGTGCCTTGCTTCTACCTGCTCACGCACACTCCTCAGAGAGGAGCCATGAACCACTCCAAGGCCACCACGGGGCCAGCCCAGGCAAACTAGGCAGCAGATCCCCAGACGAGGGCTGGAGGACTTCTGATGGGCTCAGAGGTTTGTACTGCGAGCTCTCTCCCCTTCAGTGACTCTACTGCAGACCTTCTTTCTCCGAAGTATGCACGAGTGACTGGAGGTACAGGGGTGTTATCAAAAAGCAACAGGCCCGATCCTCCGCTCCCCTGCACTGCCTGTGCTCCTGCTTGCTCCGAAAGAGTTTCCCACCCACCTTCCCAGAGCCCTGGAGTATGAGGTTAGAAGGAACCATCGCGCTCACCGGATCGGCCCACCCCCACCGCACCCAAGTGCCCAGGTACCTCCCACAATTGGCCCATCCTCCCTACAGCCCTAGTGTCAAGGTTCCTCACCCATTAGGACTGCCCACCCAACCTCCCTGCAGCCCTAGCACCCCGGGTGCCTTTCAGTCTCTGGCCTGTGTTATGCAGGAGGTCAGACAACATGATCTTCGTGGTTCCCTCTGCCCTTGGAATCCATTAAAAGGCCCAGCTCGCACCAGCTCAGGTAAAGATGTGATGCTGCATCAGTTCAGATACATCAGTGCAGCTCTGTGTGCAGACCCTCTTCCATCCTCAGTCTGAACACGGCTGGCATGGGTGCAAGCTAAACCAGGGGTAACCTGACTTAAGTGTCCCCGTGCAAACGCCGCCCTCTGTGTCACGCTTTCAGCTGCACCGCTGCAACTCTGCATATGGACCAGGCCTTACTGAGAAGCATCAGCTTAAACGAGTGTCAGGAGAGAACAACGCCAGAGTTTCCACTCTGCTTTAACGCTAGGTCCGAGCCTCCGTTCAAGGGACATTAACAACTTTCTTTTTTGAAAACCAATTAATTAAAAAAAAAAAAAAAAAAGTCTCAACCCACTTTCTGACAGAGCCCTTTAATCGTGGGGCCCACATTAAAGAGAGAGCCTGTCTCTTGTCTCTCATGAGCACCAAACTGGCATTTGCTCATGGCAGTGGGTTTTTGGCTACAAACATCGTGCCATGGCTAGAAAGCTGGCTGAGGGGCCAGGAGCAAAGGGGAAGGCCAAGCATTCTTAATGTTCTGGTTTGCTTCTCAATATTCCAGGACGTCCCCCCGGTTTCTTAGGGGTGGAAGCTGCCTGTATGGGACGGTCACTGATGAGATCAATTTCTCTTCTTGTGTGAGCATTGTAACATCCTCGCTGTTCTCTTGGCTGCCAGGCCTCTCAGCAGTTTGCGAAGCGGGCACATAAATCCCCTGAATGCTGCAGGAGGCATGCCATGGGGAGTTGCATGAGGTCCCATTTTCCCTGACCTGATCTTTGGGCCCAACACTGAAGCCCTGGAATTGACTTCAAGGGGAGGTTGCATGGGGAAGGACTGCAGGACTCGCCTTCCATCTCCTTCCACCTGCAGACCACACTTACACAATACCTGCCTCCTTTACTCCAGCCAATGTCCCATGCACAGAGTCTGCATACGTCCGTGCCTAAAGTGCTTGCTCTTACCTGATGTCACTGTACCCCCACTGCCCAGAGTCCACTCACCTAATTCATCTGTAAAGGAAAAAGAAAGCAAAGGCATCTCTAATTCACACATTTAACAGTTTAATGTCTCAAACCAGCCCCTCCCCATGCTGGAGGGACCGGGTAAAGGCTGCCACGCACTCAGCTATAGACAATACAACCAGCAGAACCCAGAGAAGATGGATGACCACTGTGGGGGTCCCTATGCTACGAGGATGCTCCCACTTCAAGGGGCACCAGACTGCTCCACGGCAAGGGAAACAACGCAGCAGTTTCAGCCACGTGGGATTGCTGGCACTGCTCAGCCTGCAGTGGAAGTGCAAACTGAGCCTTTAATCAGCAAAAGCTGCCCCTTCCCTCAGGAGACAGAGGGCTGAGCGGCAGGTGCCGACACAGATGCGACAAACGGGGACAGGCGGGTGTGTGGCAGTGCAGGATTAGCCCTGCTGCCCGGGGGAGGAAATGCAGGGACACGACTGAAATGCACGCTTTCCACAAGCCCCCTTGTGAGATGAGGGTGGGGAGTGAGGCCCTGCTGCCAAGGGAGGGCAAACAGCACCCACAGAATGAAATATCTGGAGATACCAACAGGCCCAAGCCAGGCACGGAGGAAGGAGAGTGCAGACTTGGGAGAGGGGAGGCTGTACAGTTGGCATGAATGAGCACAGAGTGCTGGGTTCTAATCCAGCACTGGCACCCCCCACCCCCCAGATGGCCTGGCCTCTCTCTGTGCCTCGGTTTCCCCCTCTGTAAAACGGGGGCAATGATACTGCCCATGGGATGGGGCTGCTGGGCAGATGCACGCTCTCGTTCCTGCCCCGTGCTCGGACCATGGACAGCACTACCCAAAGGCAGAAGGGTTATTTGCTTTAGCCGGGAAGGGCTTACCTTCATCTGAGATCGCAGCTCCCTTACCAGAGGCCTGTGCTGTCTGCGCCATGACCAGGCTGGGGTCTGGAAAGGCAGCTCCTACGGAGACACGAGACACGCTGTTATTACCCCTATGGCTTCACCAACCCACAGCAACCCGTCTTGTGCCCCGCCCCCTACGCTGCACACACACACACACACACACACACACGGCACCTGGCAGGGGAACGGGCAGGTGGCTCCTGGGTGCTGTGCCAGGTGCTCCGGGAGATCCCAGAAAGCTTGAGCCCCGCTAGGGCCTGGCCCAGAAAGAGGCGACACCCCCAGGCTCCAGCTGCCGGCCCAGCCATCCAGGAGAGACCTCACCACCCCCACGCAGCGGCTCAGAGAGCCCAGCACTGGGGACCAAGTCCCCAGGCAGCGACCGAAGGGCCCCCGATGCTCTCACAGGAGGGAGGCTGCGCCCGACAGCAAAGCCCCAGGCGCCCTCCCCCGTGCAGGGCCGCCGCCCCTGCGCCCTCCCCTCGCTCACAGGAGCCGCTCGGCCCCCCCCAGGCCTACGCCTCCCGCTCCCCGCCCGGGACAAGCTGCAAACGCCACTGCCCCTCCCGCCCCTGCCCCGCAGAGCCGCCCCCTCACCCCGCGACACTGCCAGCTCCTCCGGCCGCGGCGGCTGCCGTCCCCGGGTGTCCCGCATGGCGGGGCCTGGCGCAGCCGCTCGGCTCCCTCCGCTCCCCCAAAGCCACGGGCCGGGGTGGGTAGTGGGTGGGGGGGAGGGGGAGGAGGGGGCGGCGACGGCTCTGGAATTCCCCAGCTCGACCGGCTGCCGCCGCCTGATTGGCTGCCGGGCCTGGTGAGCTCATCCCCGTAGAACGGGAAAGCCCCGCAGCTGGGGCAGGGCCCGGGGCGGGCGGAGCGCTCCGGCTAGCCTAGGGCGCAACAGGCCAGCCGGCGGGCACCCTCCCCCCGGCTCCCCGCCCGCCCAGCGCCCCGTGCTCTGTGCGACTAGCGGCCCCCGGGCGGGGAGGGGGGCTCAGGCCGACCCCGGCCTCACCCCGCGCTGTCACCGGCCCAGGGCCCCGCTCCCAGGCACTCACGCCAGAGTCACCGCCAGCATCTCGCCCCCCTGCCCGCAGCTCCGCTCCCGGGCTACCCCCAGGAGTAAGGGAGGGCCGGGCGCGGCGGGGGCGCCTCGCCGATTCCCCCCACCCCACACACACACCCCCGACAGCTCGTCCCCGGCCTCCGGAAGCGGGGGCTGCTGCGCGGCAAAGAGCGTCTTGGCCAGAAGGGCCAGACACGTGGTGCCAAGGCTGGGAGCGCCGGGGGTGGACCCATCGGGCCGGGAGAGGGGCTGGCCTGTTGCCCTAGGCTCGGCTGCAGCGGCTGGGCAGGGATAGTTCGTAGCAGGTGGCCGTGCTGTGATGGGAGACCCAAAGGGCCCGGCCCCCGCAGGTCTGGGCTGAGCTGTGGGGATTGTCACAGGAGGAGCCATGCCAGGGCCTTGCTGTGGGGCGCCTGTTCCAGAGGGATCCTTAGGAGCAGGGGTGGGAACGTGGGGCAGCTTTGTGCAGAGCGGTGATGTGGTCGGGTCCAGGCCCAGCATCTCCACTAGGTAACAGGTGTTCTTACATCCTGTTGGCTAACACTACATGGTAACTAAGGTAACTAAAATCTAGTGACAACAGGGGCGATAATCATAGGTGTGCGCAGGGGGTGTGCCCAGACACACCCTGATGCAGGGGAATAAAACCTTTGTTATCCTGCCTGCGAACCTGTTTGACGTGGGCCCATAGAGCTGCAGCCCAAAGAGTAGAGGGCGCCTCATTCAAATGTGGCCCGCTGGCGAAATTGACTTTAACGCCCCTGATAAAGATCCTGGGCGCACACCCTAATGTAAATTCCCCGGGGCGCACACCCTAATGAAATGTGCTGCGCACACCTATGGTGATAATAGGGAAAGGGCAGAGTTCAGATTGCAGGGCAGGGCTGCTGTAGGAGACTCTTCTTTATAATCCTTAGCTTAATGGCTAGGGCACTCACCCAGCATCCTGGCTGAGACTATCTCCTAGGCTAATTATTATAAGGAAGTGTGGCCTGCCCCCCTCATCACTTTGTTTCAGGCCCTGCATGCAGCCAAAGCCCTTTCTTCCTCTGGTTCATGGCTCACTAGCAGAACTAGGCACCTCCGTGCTGCCTGGACGTAAGCACCTATCTCTGAGGGATGCCCCCTCTGGTTAGCATCTGCCACTGACTGGCTTAGGCAGCTCCACACTTAGTGTGCTGGCTTTGCGGATCACATTCCCAGGTGCCTCTCTCGCCCCATTTATTGTATAAAGCAGTGGTTCTCTCAACCTTTCCAGACTACTGTACCCCTTTGAGGAGTCTGGTTTGTCTTGCATACCCCAAGTTTCACTTCACTTCAAAACAACTTGCTTACAAAATCAGACATAAAACTACCGAAGTGTCAGAGCCCACTATTACTGAAAAATTGCTGACTTCCTTATTTTTACCATCTGATTATAAAATAAATACATTGGAATATATTGTACTTACATTTCGGTGTGATACTTGAGCCTGTTTTTCACTTGTGAGCCTTCCCTGAAGCCTGAGCCCCACCACCCAGGGGTGAAGCATGTAACTTAGCTTTGTGGAGGCCCCAAAGCATGGGGCCCCAGGCAGTTGCCCTGCTTGCTGCCCCTTCAAGCCAGGCCTGCCCTTGCACTCCCCCTAAACCTCTCCTGTGACCCCTCCTCCCCCAAGGGGCTGCTGCAACCCCCAGGTTCAGAAACACTGATCTAGATGAGTTGAAGATCTCTGCATACCCCCAGGGGGACTGAGAACCACTGGTATAGGGAGCCTGAACACCTAACTGAAGCTTCGTTGTGCCTGTGATTTTGCAGGCACTATGACACTCCATGTTGCAATGCCTAAGGACCCTTGTGCATCCCACTCACACATTGTTCTAGTCTAACATTTCCTTCAAACCCCTTTTTCACAGCTCCAGCCTTTCGATGGGGCCATGCAGAGACATGACCCCTTGGTTTGTGTAGTTTGAATCAATTATTAGACAAAGCTGCAAATGATTTTGTGTTTACTTTTCATGACAATCAATTACTGTTTGGACTGAGGACAATACCCAGGCGCCACATCTTGCATCAGTCCTTGCGTCAGTCCTTACAAGAGAACTCTCTATTCTAGGTACATTTCCTGCTGCTCAGCAACCCCTGGGATCACGCCAACACTGATGAATTGCAGCGACTTAGTTTTCTTTGGTCACACTCAGTCCCATTGTTCGGGAAATGGGGAAGGAGCACATGACTCAATTACAGCCCCTGAATGCTTCTGCTTTCTAGAGTCTTTCATCCCCCCCCTCTATTTAATGAGTGCTGTTTGTCTTGGCCAAACATTTCATGTAAAATTGGTGGGTGGGGGGAAGGGGGGCTTTAGAGCACTTTGAAATGTCATTTCTTAACCCAGAAGCTTTGCTCTCAGGGCAAAACTTCTAGAATGAGCCCCACCCCTTGCAGAACAGAGGCAGAAAGCAACTAATGTGCACAACACACACCCTCAGAAAGCTGTGAAAGGCAGGACAAACACACAGTGCCTGTGTGCTGGGCAGGTTCAATGGCTACATCATGCCACCTTTGGCCACCCACTTACTCTGATGTCAGGCTGCCCATGAACACTATAGCTTAGAGCCCCAGTCATCCTATGATTCCCATGCAAATTACTTTTTCTCATTGGTGCATCAGTGTTGCTTGGACCCCAATGAAAGTCCAACCTTTACCCTGTTGCTTCCCCAAAGGGGCACTGGGTGTAGTTTATTAGTTGAAATCAATCCCATGCAGATAAGACCAATTTAGAAAGGATCAGAGCCTGAGTCTGAACTTCAAGTGTGTAGGGGGAAAAAAAGGGATAAGAACTGTAACATTTTGATGTCAGATGATTTTTTTAGGGGTGCTGTACTTTAAGAACCTCTGGCTTAAATGACATCAACTTTGGACCATCAATGCTACTCTAGATCCCCTTGAGAAAAAGAAAATCTCAATCAGCACATGAATTTCAGAACACTTGGAAAAATTGATTGTTGAACAGAGAACTAGTCTCCACCTTAACGATAATGGTGCCACTGCCCTACCATAATTACATTCAAACATCTCAAGTTTTGTACCAAACATTAAGATACCAAAACTCAGAGGCCACTTTTGCCAATTTTGGCCTTGAGCCAGATTTTCAGACTCTTATTTGCATGGTTTGCACCCATTTGTTCAGAGCCAAAAAGATGGCGAGTTAACCCAAAACATCTTGCAGCTATGCCTGAAAATTGGGAGCCTCACCCTTTACCTTACCTGCGGGGGTTGCTTATTGGTCCCATACATGCAGCACACGAAAATGCTTATGTAAGGCAGTGGTATGTGATGGTGAAAACTGACATGTTCTTTGTCTTTTTCTAAGAGGTGCTGAGCACCCCCGAGGTTGGTTTGAATCAGTGGGTGTGTCAGCCCTCAGCCCCTCTAAAAAGCACAGCCACAGGCTGCAATTACCAAACCGTAGGCCCCTGAACCATATTCAGAGGGGCCAAGCATCTGCTAATCTCACAGGAACATTTGGGGACTTGGTGGTGTTCAGAACCTATTAAAAATCAGTCTATCAGGCTGGATAAAAATTAATTTTTAAAATTAAATATTGGATTTTTATTTAATTACATTCTTTTTAAAAATAAACCTATTTGCCATAATTTCAAATTTAATTTTAATCTATATTAAGGTCTAAATTTACTATGATCTAGTAAAATAATTTAAATTAAATAAAAAACAACATTCAAGCAACAAGTTTGCTGCTAAAGTTCTAAAGACTGTCTAGCCACTGAACTGGGGGAGTCCCTGGCTAAGGTTTTGTCTACACTAGCACGTTTGTCGGTGAAACTTTTGTCAGTCAGGGGTGTGAAAAAAACACCCTCTGACCAACATAAATTTCACCGACAAAAGCACCGGTGTGGACAGTGCTGGTGGGAGACACCCTTCTGCTGACATAGCTACCACCACTTGTTGGGGGAGTTTAACTATGCCAGCAGCACAGCTCTCTCCCATCAGCAAAGAACAGCTACATGGGAGACCTTACAATGGCACCACTGTAAGGTCTGTAGTGTAGACTTAGCTTAAGTACTTGGAAGAGAATTTTTTGATGTGATAAGCTAGCTTTGGACAGCAGTAGTCTCTTCTGCAGGTGCAGGGAGAATATTTCCTTGCTTTAGTTTATTCAAATAGTTCAGTTTAATGAATAGTTCATTCAAAGTTGAGAAACTGATTGGAGTTGAAAAAACAGGAAAGCTTATTTTCCTCTTCCAGTCCACAGATAAACATGAGGTGTGAGGAGATTAAAACTGTATCTAAAAATCTTGAAAGACATGGTGACCAGAAACAATCAGCTCAATACATTAACTACAGATAATACTTCCTTTGTTGAATAAATCCGTTTTAAATGCAAGACATCTTTTGATAAAATTACTTTTTTTCATATGTATGCAGAACATTTAAGGCAGTTTTATTTAACTAAAACATTTTTAAATGCTGTTTTTATGAATTTTTAATTCAATTCTAATTTCTCTCCAAATGCATTTTGAAACATACCACAAATAAAAAACTAATCTAGCAAAATGTGTCATTCACCATTTTCTAACAAAACAGAAACAAATGTAAAAATTAAGAAACTGAATATATGTTAAGCTATATAATTGCATAAATATGTATCAATATAGTGCACATAGGCGTGCGCAGCACATTTTATTAGGGTGTGAACCCAGGGTATTTTCATTAGGGTGTGCACCCAGGATCTTTATCAGGGGCAGGCGTGTCAAACTCAATTCCTCCACATTTGAATTTCCCACCACGTCCTAGTGTCCCCCGAGAAAGCTCACGATGAGTGGGATTTCGGCGGCATATCGCAGCGTGCTCCAGCCCGCAGCAGCATCATGCGGCTACTTCATTTTTGGCGGCAGCTCACTGTTCCATTGCCATCTGATGAGAAATCGCATGCGCTGGCTGCTCTTTCGGCAGCAGCTCTACCGGCCAACATCAAAAAAGTTTGCGGGCTGGATAACAAACGTTTGACTCCCCTGCATTAGAGTGTGCCTGGGCACACCCCATGTGCATGCCTATGATAGTGCATTCCCCTTGTTAGCAACATATAGTACCAAATTTAGTGTAAAAACTATACTTAGTTGCAAATCAACATGTTTTAATGGTTACCAACATGAGACTCACCATGTCTTTAGGAAAAGAATTGAACCATTCAAATGCAAAAGATTAAAACTGATTATCCAAATGAAGGTTTCCTGCTTGCTGATTTAAATCATGATTACAATGGGTGATTTAAATGGCTTTGCTTTAAAACAAAGTAGTCTGTTTAACCTATCTAAGGCTGTTATCAGGCCTCCCTCCCACACTGTGGTATGAGCACCTCAGTATGTAACCTCACAACCCCACTGGGAGACAGAAAAGTGCTATATCCACATGCAGGGAAAGGGACCTGAGGCACAGAGACTATGAGCAGCGCACTCTGGATTGAGTTTCCAGCAATCGGCCCCACACCGCAGGTTTTAGCTGTAGCAGCAGAGAGACACTGAATGGCACGTAAAATAAGAGATGAAAGCTGTGGTCTCTCCCACCTCACCACACCCCCCAGTGGCTCAGCTCCCCCCTCCCCCCCGCAGCCTCACTGCACCCCTCCCCCAGTGCCTCAGCGCCCCCCCCCCCGCAGCCTCACTGCACCCCTCCCCCGCTCTGCTTCCCCCTAACTATGCCCCACAGACCCAGCTCCCCCCTGCCCCCACCACACCCCCACGGCTAAACTCCCGCCCGTTCAGCTCCCCCACTAACCACACTCCCCCCAGCTCAGCTGCCCCCTGTCCCACTACAACCTTCCCCACCGCACACCGCCCCCCGGCTCAGCAACTCACCCTACCCCACTAGTACTACTCTACACCCCCCCCCTCACGTTCCCGCCCGGCCCGGGCCACCACAACCGGCCCGCCCTCTCTACCCACATAACGTGCCACACGCACCCCGGCCCTCAGACCAGCCGCCGGCGGAAGCGGTCGTGGCGGTGAGCCCCGCCCGCGAAGCGGCAGCCACGTGACCCAGACCGTCGTCATGTGATCAGTGGGCGGGGGGGGGCGTGTTGGTGTCTCGCGAGAACAGCGCGCGCAGAGCGCGCGTGCGCAGACACACACACACGGACAGAGTCAGGGCGCAGCAAGATGGCGGCGCCGGAGACGGAGGCGGCGCTTCTTGTCCCGGGCCCGGAGCAGGTAAAGGCTCGCGGCGCTGCGGAGCGGCCGCCGGCCGGGGCCCCTCAGCCTCCCTCCCCAGCCGGGCGCGGCTCCCCGGGGCCCTCTGCTCTTCCCCGCTCGGGCCGGCCCCGGCCCCGGCCCGGCTCCCTTCCCCTGCCGGGCCGGCCCCGGCTCAGCTCCCCGCCTCCTTCCTCCGTCCCTAGACCCGGCTCGGGTCGGTCCCTGGGCCCCCGCCCCCATGGTCCAGGTTCTTCAGCTGTGGGAGCCCTCAGCGTCGTCTCCCCCTGCTGGGCCCGGCTCGGGGCGCCCCCCAGCGGCCCTAAGTGGAAGCTTGGCCCGTGTAGCCAGCCCGCCTAGGGGGAAGTGCCGGAGGCTGCCCAACGTGTGGCTGTTTCCCACCAGCAGTAAGTGATGGCTTGAGACCCCGCTACCGTATACGCTGCTCACCCTCCCGCCGCCCGTCTCTGCCTCTCCTTCCAAAGCAGGTGACGAGTAACGGAACCGCCGGGGGGGACCCGGCTGCAGAGACCCAGCCGCAGAACCAGCCCCAGCAACCAGCTCCCAATGCCTGGCAAGTCATCAAAGGCGTCTTGTTCAGGTGAGTCCCGGCTGGTTCTTCTCATCAGGTTTTATACCGAAAATCTGATACTAATTTCAATTTGGCTGCCCATAGCCCTTTGCCCCAGGCTGTAGGTGCTCTGACGTTCATTACAAAGCAGCAGCAGTCTCACCCTAGATTAAAAACTGCCATTCAGTGAGGAAACATTGACCACTTAAAAACTCCCATGGCTCTGGTCTCCTGAGAAACCTCACAGCCTAGCCACCCCTGCAAGCAAGAGCAAGACACATTCTGGGCTGTGTCAAAGATATAAAGTTGGGTGTCATCTGCATACAGACAGCACTTCACCCACCAGCTCTGCCACCAGCCTCCCATCCATGCTGAATAAAACTCAAATGCTGCGGTCCCCCACATCTGAGATCTCTTGGGGCAGAACAGCATAGCCTAATCCTAACCTTCGGGTTCCTCCAGGTGGGAGGAAGAACAAAACCACCTGAACTCAGCTTTTTCCTTCTACCATGCACTGTAGTTGAGAAACGTATGCCTCATGGTCCACGATATTGAAGGCAAATGATCTAGTATTGGCACAAGCATCTAATCTTTATCCATTACTGAAAGGAGATCATTAGTCTAGTCTCTGTGATATACCCAGTTCACAGGCCTGGTTGCTAGTGGGAAGTCAGAGGCATCGAGCTACTTCAGAGTGTCTTATCACAGCTTTTCCATCATGATAACCAAAAATGAAATTTTAGATATTAGTCCATCGCTGTCAGCATCAAATGAGAGCTTTTGGGATGAGTCTGAACACATGCTTCCTTTACAGCAGTGAGTATCCTGCCCTCCTCTAAGGAGATGTTAATGTTCTCCACTAGCCTTTAGCAGCTCTGAAGGAGGAGATAAAGTATGGGTTGGGTACATAGTCAAAACTTGACTGGAGAGAGCTGCGTGTCTGTTCCCTTCAGAGATTGTCCTGCCTCTGTGACTGCAGACAGTTCTAACCAAATCTGCTCACTTTTCTTGGAAATAGGAAGGTTTCACAGCAGCCAGTGCATGGAAAGAATTTGGATTAATCAGGTTGATTGTTACCTGAAACAAATCTGCTGCTGGAGCTTTTGCAGATGTGGTAGAATCAAATTTTTTTCTTTATCTTTGCACAGGCATTACAAAAGAATTTAAAAAAAAATTGACATAGTTGATTAGATTCAGATGAGATTTCTGCTGGGGGTGATGATGACAGCAATTTAACGTTGGCTCTACTATTGTGAAGAGAAAAGAAGTAGAGAGTCAGGAGAATTAGAAATGCAGGAGGAGAAAATAAAATATAAGTCCCATAGGAACCGAAGTATCATAGGTTAAAGATTCCCATACAGCTTCATGTTGTTTAGCTCCCACAGTTAGACTTTTATAGACTCAAGTCTAGATTATCTTTCTGGGCTGGTGTAGGCCCCTTCTATACTTCTAAGTTAACTTCAGACTTTCAAGACTGGAACAAGCTTCTGTTTAAGGTGGTTTCCCAGTCTAACAGTCTTCTTAATTTAAACTTCAATCTGGAGTGGCGATCCCAGTAATTACAGGCCAGTAAGCCTAACTTCTGTACCAGGCAAATTTGTTCTTTATAGTTTCAACCAAATTATCAGAAACCTAGATGCATGTGATTTGTTGGGGAAAAATCAACATGGCTTTTGTAAAGGGAAATCATACCTCACCAATCTATTAGAATTCTTTGCAGGGGGTCAACAAACATGTGGACAAGGGTGATGTAGTGGATATAGTGTACTTAGACTTCCAGAAAGCAAGGGCTCTTAGACAAAGTAAGCAGTCATGGGGTAAGAATGAAGGTCCTCTCATGACTCAGTAATTGGTTAAAATGTAGGAAACAAAGGGTAGGAATAAATGGTCAGTTTTCAGAATGGAGGGAGGTGAATAGCAGTGTCCCCCAGGGGTCTCTACTGTGACCAGTGTTGTTCAACATTTTCATAAATGATCTGGAAAAAGGAATAAACAGTGAGGTGACAATTTGCAGACGATACAAAATTACTCCAGATAGCTAAGTCCAAAGCAGACTGCGAAGTGTTACAAAGGGATCCCACTTGACTGGGCAACAAAATGGGAGATGAAATTCAGTGTTGTCCAATGTGCATTACTTTACATTTATCAACATAATTCCAAGTATACATACAAAATGATGGGATTTAAATTAGCCATTACCACTCAAGAACGAGATCTTGGAGTCATTGTGGATAGTTCTCTGAAAACGTCCACTTGATGTTCAGCAGCAGTCAAAAATCTTAAGAACCATTAGGAAAGGGATATTTAATAAGACAGAAAATATCATAATGCCTCTTCATAAATCCATGGTACACCCATGTCTTGAATAATGTGTGCAGATCTGGTTGCCCCATCTTTAAAAAGATAGGGTTAGAAAAGGTATGGGGAAGAACAACTAAAATCTTTGAGGGTATGGAACAGCTTCCATATGAGGAGAGATTCAGAAGACTCTGGGACTTTTCAGCTTAGAAAAGTGACAACTAAGAGGGGATACGATAGAGATCTATAAAATCTTGCCTGGCGTGGGGAAAGTGAATAAGGATGAGTTATTTACTCATTCACATAACACACGAACTAGCAGTCACCCAATGAAATTAATAGGCAGCAGATTTAAAACAAACAAAAGGAAATCCTTCTTCACACAATGCACAGTCAACCCGTGGAACTTGTTGCTAAGGAATGTTGTGAAAGCCAAAACTATAACAGGATTAAAAAGAGAACTAGATAAATTAATTAAGGATAGATCTATCAATGGCTATTAGCCAGGATGATCAGGGATGCAGCCCCATGCTGTGAGTGTCCCTAGCCTCTGTTTGCCAGAAGCTGGGAGTGGACAAACGGGATGGATCACTCAGTGATTGCCTGCTCTTTTCATTTCTTCTGAAGCACCTGGCATTGGCCACTGTTGGAAGACAAGATGCTGGGCTAGATGGATCATTGGTCTGACCCAGTATGGCTGTTCTTATGGGCAGTCTTTCTGGGCTGGAACAAATTGTCTAATCTGGGCAGACTTTTGCCTAAAGCAGACTAAGCCTTCTATAGCTGGGACAGACCCCTGTCTGACCCAAGTTCCGAGACCAGACTGGCTTTTTCCAACCTGGGGCAAGTGTCATAGCTCCTAAATCTTGTCCCCACTAAACTGCAGCCATCCAGCAATTGCTGACTGTGATGGACCACTCCATCCTAGGCGGTCCTTCTCACTTTGTCTGTCTTGGGCCATCCAGAAATCCTGGTGAGGACTAAGCAAGAGAAGACAGCATCTGGAGCTGCTGGGCTGATAGCTGATGACAGAAGATCACTGTAAAATCCTACTGTACCCCTGATGGAATAGTCCATTGGCAGTGCACTAATGTCCATCCACAGCCCGCTGGAAGTGCTCAGGTTCCTCTCACATGTGAGAATGCGCCATCAAAACAGGCCTCTCATCCTGACAGGAGAGATGGGACCTGATCTCAAACCACAGGAGGCAGTGATCATTACATGACATAGATACAATATCCAACTTCTAATCCAGAGTAGGGCCAGCCGTCCCAGCTTAGTTTGCAGCCACTTGGGTGGATGACTGGTGGCCATGGGATTCTGAGCCAACTCAGAAGATTTTATTCATGTGGATCTTAGTCACCAAACTTCATCAGCCTTTGTCTTTCCAACCCCACAGGGAACTTGATCAGCTCCCTCAGCGACGACATGGTGCAGCAAGGCTGTCATTACAATTGCCCTAACCCTGTCTTTAGCCCAGGTCTTGCATACCCCACAAACACATTTTGTCAGATCTGGTATTGGGGCAAGAGGCCTTGCATGCTTCAGGCCAAAGGTAAACAGCACTGTCGTCCCATCTCCCTGACAATCTCTTCTTTGGTTCTTACTGCAACGTGTACCCAATTTGTGACATCTGCACCAAAACCATCCTGACAGCGTTGTTCAGCCAAACTTGTACCAAGTCAGGGGACTCATCCTTTGTCAGATCATGGCTGGCCAATGTTTGAGTCCTTGCTGACCTTGCATTGAACAACATGAAGCAAAGACCAAGATTCTTGTCTGACTCATGCAGATTACAGGAGAAACCAACAGCCCACGAAAACTGGATTTCACTCTGTTATTTATATTGCAGAAGTGTCATGGGGCTGTACAAACGTAAGAGATTCCATTTGTATCTCTGGAGGATATTAAACAGAAGCTCCTGAAGTTAGACATTTTTAAAACAGTGGGTCCAGGTAACTTGCATCCAAGAATTTGAAGAGAGCTAGGTAAGGAGCTTGCTGGACTGAAGGAAGAAAGAATAACGCAGGCCATACTTACAGGATGGGGGACTCTATCCTGGGTAGTGCTGACTCTGAAACAGGTTTGGGGGGTTGCGGTGGAGAATCAGCTGACATGAGTTCCTAGTGTGACGGTGTGTCTAAAAGAGCTAATGTGATCCTGGGATGCATAATTGGGAATCTCAAGTAGCAGTAGAGGTTCTTTTACTTCTGTATTTGGCACTGGTGTGATTGCTGCTGGAATGCTGTGTCTAGTTCAGGTGTCCATAATTCAAGAAGGACAGTGATAAATTGGAGAGGGGTCAGAGAAGAGTCAGGAGAAAGATTCAAGGATTAGAAAATGTCTTATAATTAGAGACTCAAGGGAGCCCAATCTATTTAGCTTAATAAAGAGACAGTTAAGGGGTGACTTGCTTAGTCTAGAAGTATCTATGTGGGTAACAAATATCTAATAATGGTCTCTTCAATCTAGCAGAGACAGGTCTAACATGATCCAATGGCTGGAAATTGAAGCTAGACAAATTCGGACTGGAACAGTGAGAGTAATTAACCATTGGAACAATATACCAAGGGTTATGGCTCTCTGTCATTGACAATTTTAAAATCAGGATTGGGTGTTTTTCTAAAACCTCAGCCCTAGAATTACTTTGGGGCAGCCCTCTGGCCTGTGTAATGCAGAAGGTCAGATTAGATGATCACAGTGGTCCCTTCTGGCCTTGGGAACAAGGAGTCTCCCTGCCCCCAGAGAGCTTACAATCAGACATGACACAACAAGCGGGGTCCACAAACGGATGGGGCACCGGTGAGACAGTTCTGATCAGCAGGAGGAGCAGTGGTCACAGCTGCTGTTTTCCTCTTGTACAAATTCCCTTTGTGCTTTGCCTTGTCCTGCTAAAACCCACAGGCTTGAGTCCTTCACTTGCTCTCCACCCTAGCCCTGGGCCTCTGTGTATCCAGCACATGGCAGCGTTGTGCTCCCCTCTCAGCCTTCTCAAGGTGGCTGTCATGGCTATAGGGGACAGCCAAATAAGGACCTTCATGAGACGCTGCAGGGTGCAAACTCCCCTGTGGCTTCCACTGCCTTTCCCTTGCTAAGGAGCTCTCCCTCATTCTCCCCATAAACCCTTCTGAGCCTCATAGGCCCTTCATGCCCTAGCCTTCCATCTACAGAACACCCATCCTCATCAAAATAAGCCATCTCCCCATGCCACTCTTTTCAAAAAGGAGAGAAATATTTTTTCCCTGATGCCCTCACCCAGGATCATGCTCTTACTCTTGGGGTGCTCTCGCTTTTCTCCGTTTCGGCAGACTCTCCTCAGGAGTGATCAGAACCCAGCCTCCTGCCCGTGGGCCAGGAAAAAGAGTCGTTGAGACAGCAGAGAGAATTAAATCATCGAATCCCTGGATTTTTCAGGAGAGCAAAGGGGCCAAAACAAACCGATCTTTTCTAGTAGCAGGGGTACAGGGCTTGGACGGTTGTTCCATACATGGGCCAGGCTGGCATGTGGAACAGTAGAGGCTCTCAGGGCATGTCTACACTGCGATAAAAGACCCATGGCACATCTGCCACTTGCGTGAGTCAGCTCGTGGGCCTGCGCTGCCAGGCTATAAAACTGAAGTGTAGACATTTGAGATTGGGCTGGAGCCTGGGCTCTGGTACCCCATGGGGAGGAGGGTCTCAGAGCCCAGGCTCCAGCACAAGTCTACACGGCTATTTTTAGCCCCATAGCTTGAGACCACGAGCCCGCGCCAGCTGACCTGAATTCTGGGATGTGGTGTTGTGGGATTTTTGGTGTGGTGTGGGTGTACCCTGAGGCTTACATTGTGGCAAAGGAAGGGTGGGGAGAGCGGGTAAGGTGAGAGTGGAGCAGAGGCCTGGAAGGACAAGGGTGAAAGTTTCCCTTCAATAGAGCAGGGGTGAGAATCCAGCCCAGTGACTTGGAGGCGGCTCACTTGGGCTGGTCGGATAAAGAAGATGAGCTTGAAATGTGGCCCATGCTGTAGATGTGAGGCTTGCAGGACACCAATTTCAGCCTGCACATTCAGTGCCTGAAATGTCCTACTCTCTGGTTTCTGTACCCTTAGCCACAAAAGAAAACTAGTTATAAAATATGTTAAATTCACTAGAAAATAAATTCCTACCTGTGTAGTCTTCAGTGTAGCTATTGACTGTGGCACTTAGTATTGTAACTGCGTTAAGCAAGGCATTCTGGCATGCCTGTGTGGTACTGAACCTTGAAAGGATTAGAACTGTTAACTTTTCAATTTATTAATGCAACTTAGCCTGCAGAAGGGCTGTTGGTGAGGACTTTCCACTTGTAAATGTGCAACGCTTACAGTTAGCTATTTCAGAGTTAAGTGTACAAAATCCATTGTAATATCTACTTGGCATGCCCTCTCAGAGTTCAAAGGGCTGATTCACGTTGCTTGATAAGCTGTAGTTCAAAAGGAATTATTTTGAGGAAGTTCTCTGGCCTGTGCCGTACAGGAGGTCAGACTAACTGATCACAGCGCTCCCTTCTTTGGATCTAGGAATCTACTTATGTAGGGATCCAGTACTGCAGATTTCTCTGTGTGATTAAGGCTTCTGTCAGTCCCTGGCCAGTGTTGCTATAGTTTATTTTCAGGCATCAGCTCAGCCTTCCATAGGTGCATTTAGGATTGGAGTACTTACCGAAAAGCTGACTTCTACTGCCAACTTCTGTGGTCTGTGCATTGCAGTGAATTCTCACTTACTCTGTTATCACCTTGCTCTGTTGAATTGTGTGAGAATTTAGTGGGCGTGTCTGTTGCTTTTTCAAGGAATATGTGGACTGCCGGAGAGGTTTGTTAATGCAGAGTTCAGGTTGCCCAGTGACTGCTGCCTTTGCCCCTTCCAGAATATGGGGGAAAACTAAACTTAAACCTCTGAAAAGCAGGAACTGTGGATGTAGTCCATCCTTCAGGTTCCGGTAGGACATGAAGCAGCCTTCATTCTACTTTAAGTTGTTTCGCAGTGAATTTCCGTTGGTCTTATTTTGACATGAGGGTGGCAGCAGTGAAGGGGTTATGACTGAGGGGCACCTATGGGGGTGGGGTAGATGGGGGGCCTCCTGCTGGGCACACCTTGCTGCTTCTCAGCTGTTATCTCTGCCCCACCCCTCCATGCCCATGGTAGAACTAGAAGGGCCAGAAGGAGGAGGGAAAATGGTAGCAGAGGAGCTGTGAAGAGCCCATCTACTAGCTAGAGACGGCGGGGGGAGGAGACATTTGAGAGCCCCTATTGGCGCCTAGTGTAGGGGTACGTGTTCTGCACACCCATATGCAGATTAGAAGGCTCACAGAGATGTGAAATGGCCCATTCATCTCAATAAGTGTTCTCTCCACTCTGCCGACCTAGCACTGTGCACCTATGGCATGCACTGAGTATACTTGGTTTTAGATTCCAGCCCAGACCTAGTCAGTTTTTCCTAATGTGGCTAGGCAAGAGTCTGCAACCCTAAACTGGCATAGAACCAGTCTCTCCTGGCTGGGCCTCTTGTGCCCACAGGGTAAAAGTCTGAAAAAGTCAAGTGACTGAAAGCAGTGGCCTGAGAGAAACAGTGACAGCCTCTTCTTTCCAGAGCTGTCTGGCTGTACAGCGAGCACAATCCTCCTGACAGATCTGTGATTGCTTTAGTTGAAGGCTTGGTGTATGGGGCTTCTGTTATGTGATTAAGGGAGCGTTTGGCTGTGGCAGGAGGGATTGGGTAAAAGGTCAGTGTGAATTCACTCCCCCTCTTTCTTCCATAGGATCTTTATCATCTGGGCCATCAGCAGTTGGTTCCGCCGTGGACCGGCACCACAGGATCAGACCAGCGCTGGCGGAGCATCCCACATTCCAAGCCGCAATCTTTTCCCTAAAGACACTTTAATGGTAATGGTGAAAGGAGCAGGCCTGGTAGCTGACCCAGGTTCTGAGTAGGGCTAGCGTCTGCAGCTGCATGGGTATCGAACAGTTGTTACGGCTGGTCTCAGCTGTAGGGCAAATGCCTCCTGTGGTCCAGGCGTTGGTATCCTCTTGTCCCAGAAGGAAAGTAATCGGTGCTTGGGGCAGCACACTGGGACTAGAACTCTGGAAAGTGAACCCTGCACTACCACTGTGTGACCGTGCGTGAGTCATGGCACCTCAGTGCCTCAGTTTCCCTACTTGGAAATTGGTACTATTTCCCAGGGATTACGAGACTGAATTAATCAATGTACCTGACACAGGATGAAATTGTCAAAATGCTCTAGAAGGGCAATGCATTGGCTCCTATATTGCACAGGATTGCAGAATCCACCCTGTAACATAGACTTGTGCCAAAATCTCAGCTTTCATTTAAAAAAACCCTCTAGCCCTTGTGGTTGTGAAAATAACCTTGAAAAGGTGAATGATGCAACGGAAGGGAAGGGGCTGATTCTGGGGAGGGTGACATGGTTGGGAGAGAACCTTTCTGGGAGGAGTTTGGGAGAAAAGAGCTGTTTGGGGGGGGTTGTACTTTGGTACATTTAATTCTGTGCAGCTGGTGAATTCCGGAGGTAAGGGCGGTTCTTCAGTATATTCTGACAGGCCTGGATTCAGGCTCAGTTCTGTGAGCCCAGTTCCAGTTCCCACTGGGATTTTGCCAGAGATGGAATCTCGAGCCGGGGCGTTCATTTCCCCTCCTTCTGCTCCCAAGCGTGCCTCCAATTCCCAGCCTGCTGCATAGTTACTGCTCCTCTCTCTCCATATTGGGCTTCTCCTGGGGCAAGGGCCCTTCCTGAGCAGCCTTTTTTCCTTTGTGCTGAAGCTTTGGTGTGGACTCGGTAGGGCCTTGCCCCTAACCCACTACTCCACGGTGCAGCTGAAGCAAGGTGCTCATTTGTTGTCTGTTTTCTTAACTTTAAAAGGGACCGGGTAACATTAGTGCATTTCCCACTGTGGGTTGGCTCGCTCACATTTGGAGTCTGTTACTAGACAGTGTCCTAAGCATGTAGATTTGCAGCAGTTCTTCAGAGTGACACTGTGGCCTCATTGAGCATAGATGGATCTGTCACATCACAGAATTTATTCCATGTTCTCTGTCTTAGGCTTGGTCTACACTACAATTTTACATCGGTATGGCTGCCTGACTTGGGGGTGTGAAAAATCCACACCCCTGAGAGATGTAGCTATATTGATCTAATCCCACTGTAGACAATGCCAGGCCTAGCTACCATCTCTCAGGGAGGTGGGTTACCTATGCCGATGGGAGAATCCCTCCCATCGGCAAAGGTAGTGTCTACCCTGAAGCACTGCTGTGTTTCACTTAGAAGCCTGTAAGGCAGGGGTCCCCAAACTGTGGGGCGTGCCTCTCTAAAAGGGTGTAGAGAATCATTTGGATGGGGAGGGAGCGCCACACAGGTTGTCTTTGCTCCTGTGGGGATGTGGACAGAGTCAATTATGGATAAAGGGGAGTGCAACATAAAAAGTTTGGGGACACTACCTTAAGGCTTGTCTACATGGGAAAACTTTGCAGTTGTACAGATATAATTGAACCTCTATACCTATACCAGTGTAACTCCCTGTGCAGACACTCTTATTCAGGAGTATTCCTTAGTGATTGCATAGCTAACCTGCTCAGCTTACAGACATACAGCTGTTTTCCTTGCAAACTCATTGTGGGATCTGAGAGTCAAGCTGGGGTCTTTCTGGCTCAGTAATAAAGATCCTGCAGGCAATTAAACTTATGCAACCCTGTTGCCCTGCCTGGATCGCATCACTATGACAGAGGGCAGGACTTGGTAGTTTGGCATGCGGCTAGAGATCCTGATGACATGAGCCATAACAGACTCATGTTCCCCTCTCATTGCCGTGCTGTCTCTGCAAGGTTAACAGGAGTCAAAAGCAGGAGAAACTTACTTTAGCTGACAGTTCTGACACTGTTCCCATGTGAGTCAGAAGGGGCTGCTTGTCAGAGCAGAACCGCATGTCAAAGGTAAGTAAAACAGCATTTCTGTTGGCATCCCATCCAGGGTTATGTAACTGTTCCTGGCTGATGGTCCCCCTTCACGTATCCCCCTTCAGTATTTTAATGCCACCATCACGCTGCGCTGCCTGCCAGAAGCAACCCTCCTCTCTTCTCCTTGCAGGATCTTCACGTGTATGTCTCAGAGCATGAGCACTTCACAGATTTTAATGTCACCTCAGCACTGTTTTGGGAGCAACAGGATCTTGTCTATGGTGACTGGACCAGTGGTGAGAATGCAGATGGGTGCTATGAACATTATGCAGAGTTAGACATTCCTGAGGTTAGTACGTAACTCTGATTTCTCTTTTCCTAGGTGATTTTTCTCCTGACGCTGGATAATGGGCCATAGAATGGAGCACTGAACTGGAGATGAGTTATTTTCTCCCCTTTTTTGCCCTGTGTCCTTTTTCTTTTAAAGCCTCAGATGAAATGCTTAGGCTAAGGCATTGCAGGCTTCCCCTCTGCAGCTTTCAGGGATCTTAGAGTGACTGATCTTTCCATAACTAAGGTTTCACTGGCTTTCCATGGCAAGCCTGAGTTTCACTTGCCTGACTCTGCCAGCAGTAAAACCCCCTGCTTATGATGTCCTTTCTGTGCTTGTTTTCCAGAACAGGAGTCAGATGCTGAGGTACCGGCACAAGGCATTGGTCAGATAGCCACCTAGCAAAACCAGCCCCATTTCCTTGTTTGCAAATGAGTGTTGTCTTTGGGTGGCTGGCAAGCTGCAGCTCGGCCAGTAATGGAGAAGTGTAGAATGTCTCATTTTATTCAGATCCCCTCAAACCCAGTCTTCTCTCTCTGCCCATACTGCCCCTCGTGTCCCATCCACCACAACTTCCTTCTCTGACTCCTTGCTCCCCCTGGTCTGTTCAAAATGTCACTGCTGAGATCGCTTTCCTGGTGCGTCAGTCAAACCACATTACTCTCCCTCTATCATTTGGTCCACTGGCTCCCCCTTTTGCCTCACACCAGACTTCCGCTACTTGCTGTCACTTTTCAGGTCCTGCCTCCTATCTGTTACTGTTGGCAATCAAGTGGTCCCCTGCCGCTCCTCCAGCAGCGTCTGCCTCAACAGCCCGCTTGCCTGCGTGTCATAATGCTTGCTTCTGGGCCATACGTAGGCATGGCGCAACCCCTCTAAACCAGTCTGTAAAGCCATTACCCAAGCCTTCTCCGAATCCTTCCTAAAGACCCACTGCTGCAGGAAACCGCCAGCTGTAATGGCCAGATAGATGGCCCTGGGGGTTTACCGAGGCCTGGCTTGGTTGCTTTTTTTTTTAAACATATAAATATGTTTAAAAATTGTTTTTTTAAATGGAGCCACTGAGTGGGCTGGATTGGGCTGGGCTGTGGGTGGAACCAATGATAAGGCTTGGTTGTGGGTGGAGCCATGTGATCCTATCACTGGTCTCAACCTCTCACCCCCATTCTTTCCTTTTCTTTTATGCCCACTTGGTCTTGTCTGCTATTAAACTGCACGTTTTTCAGAGCATCCGTGTCTGCATGGCACCCACGCAATGGGGCTTCATCTCAGTCAGGCCCTATGGTGTTACTGTAATACAAATAATCAGTCTGGGGAATGGCCTTATTCATCCGTCATGTGGGCTCATCTCATGAGTAACCCCAAAAGCTTTAGTGCATTGCAGCCTCTGTATGGTTGAGTGGGCTCCTGCCTTACTCATGGCCAGACACAGTGCATTAGTTCGTGATTAGACAAGTAGCATTCAGAGAGCTGCTATTTCCCACTGTTCAGACACATTATGCAAATGTTATGCACAGAACTAGTTTATGGACAAGGCAGTCCTTTGTGCTGGGTTTGTACAGCACCTAGCACAACAGGGTCCTGGTCCATGACTGGGACTCCTTGGCACTATGGTTATACAAATAAAAAATAACTTCTAGACTGAAATAAGGAAACTGTGGCACTTACATGGACAGAGCAAAGGTTGTGTGAAGATGAAGCTTTGTTTAGAATTGTAGATATCTATAAATCTAATTATAAAGCCAGTGTCCTGAAGTTCCCCTCGTATGAGCCCTGTGTGTTAAGAATTCACATTGCCCAGGGAATATCCATATCACTTTGGATTGGCCAGTAGGCTGACTGGTGTGTAATGGGTGCTATTAGCCTTCCTCTTCTGGATGTACCATGTGCCTCGGAGTGATCCTGATGGGCACAGTGCATTTCTTGATGCAGACTGCTCTCATAGTCTCGGGCAATGCTCTTCCTGGTTTTCCAGTGCAGGGAATGAGGAGACTAACTGTACTGTTGGTGTGTGTGATTTCAGAGTGTGCAGCATAATGGCTCCATGTATGTCCACGTGTATTTTACGAAGAGTGGCTTCCATCCAGATCCCAAACAGAAGAACCTGTACAGAAGACTTGCTACAGTTCACACATCACGAAGTAAGGCGACTCCTGCTAGCATGGGTGGTGGGGTTCAAGTTTTCGATGACTTTCTTCTGAAGCATCAGGGTTGCTGATGGCTGGAGATGGGATATTGGCCAGGGTGGGCCAAGGCTCTGAGGTGGCTTCCTTTCTCAGTGCTTGGCTGGCTGGTTCTTGCTCACGTGCCCAGGGTTGAATTGATGGCCATATGTGGGGTCAAGAAGGAATTTTCCCCCAGGTCAGGGTTGCAGTGACGTTGGGTTTTTTTTTGCTTTCCTCTGCAGCATGTGGGGGCTGGTCACTTGTCAAGATTATCAGGGTGTATCTCACGTAATCATTTCCCTGCCGTTGCGGGGTTGGGCGCTAGTGCTCCTTAGTCCCTCCTATTCTCTGCCTGTGGCACATAATAGTCTAGTCTCCTATGGGCTGTAATGCTTAACTCTAATTTAGGTGGTTGGGTTTAGCTTGTGGGTGCTGGGTGCTGTTGATGACCTGTGATATACAGGAGGTCAGACTAGATGATCTGGTGGTCCCTTCTAGCCTTAAACTCCATGGCTGTCTATGATTATGTATGTGGGGCTTGAGCAGAGCATGATAAATGGTGTCATAGTATGGAAGTGTGCTAGGACTAGAAGCAGTAACTGAGAGGCTACCATACTGCCATGTTGGTTTGATGTACAGTTTGTGCCTTGCTGATTCTAACGAAGGGCTTATCTCCATGGTGAGGTAGTGCACGGCAAGCCATGGTGTGATTCTACCGCAGTGGTTCTCAAACTTATTTAATCGCGCCTCCTTTGTGTCTGTGGTAGTTTGTCTCCACCCCCTCCGTTTCTGGGCACTCAGCCAGCAGCTGCTGCTCTCCAGCTGTCCAGCTCTGAAGACCCAGCTAAAACAGTGTGGCAAACCCTGGCATCGGTAGCACCAACTTGTTAGCAGGCAGACAAATATGTCCTTGAAAAGGAATCTGAATTCCTTTTCTCCCACCTTCCACCCAATTCCATGGTTGTGGACGCTGTCAATTCCCATGGTCGACAACACCAGTCCAGGGCTACCCCCTATAACAGAGATTAGAAGCACCTCTTCAGTAGGAAGGCATATTCCTCGGCCACTTTACCGTTCTGTATTGCCAACTATCAGGCGCTCACAGCCAAGTATGACTAGACAAATGACGACAAACTTAATGATTTTATTGATAAACTGCCAGAGGCACATTAGGAGACTTTAAAGCCGTCATATAGGTGGGGTGACCATCAGCAAAAACATCGCTGCAGTTGGCCCTTGACGCTGCTGGCACGGTAGCTACGTTCATCTCCATGGGCATCGTGTCTCCACTTGTCGGGATTCCTGAAAGAGGTGCAGTCTACAGTGGAAGATCTTCTCTAGGAGGGCATGAAGCTCTTTGCTGAAAAGACTGACACCTCCCTTCATACCCTGAAGGATTCCAGGGCTGCCCTCAGTTCACTGGGAATCTACACACAGGCTAAAGAGATGTTTTAGTCCCAGCATAGACCGTATGCGGCTCAATAACAACCTCAGTGCCATTATGAACTGCAAAAGAAGAAAAGGAAATTCCCGAAACGCAAGCTATCTTATCCGCAAATCTTGTCCCACCCCCCTGCATCTAAGCACTACTTATGATGGGCAGCTCGAGGCGCCGCAAGACCACTCTCCACGACTAACACAACTGACCATGGTTGTATACCCATTTGGCCACCGATTGGCAGCATTCCAACAGTGCCTGGGAACTCATAACGTTGGACTGATGGGTTTTAGAAATCGTCCGATCCGAGTACTCCATCCGTTTCACCGCCATACCCCCTCCACAGCACCCTTCCCTGTCCCTCTTCAGGGACCCTTCTCACGAGAGTTTACTATACCAGGAGATTGCTTCCTCCAGTTAGGAGCCATAGAACCTGTACCTCAACATCTACGAGGCAAGGGGTTCTGCTCTCATTACTTTCTAATACTCAAATGGGCGAGAGGTTGGAGACCCATCCTGGACCGCAGAGCTCTCAACAAGTTTAAGGCTCAAGTTCAAGACTTTATCGCCGATCATTTTGGCATTGGAACAGGGAGACTGGTTTTCAGCCCTTGACCTCCAGGAGACCTCCTTTCACATCTCGATCCTACCAGCTCTCAGTTGATTTCTCAGGTCCACCCTGGGACATGACCATTACCAATATAGAGTCCTCCTCATCAGCCCCGAGAGCGTTTTCCAAAGTTCTCTCATTGGTAGCCTCTCATTGATGCTCGCAAGGGATAATGATTTACCTATACCTGGACATTTGTCTCCTCAGAGCCTTATCTCTCCAGGAGGCTCAACAAGTCGTCGACACTGATACGCTTGTTCACAGAACTGGGTTTATGGATCAACACCCAGAAGCCAACCCTCACTCCAGTGCAACACCTGGAATTCATAGGGGCCGACCTCAACTCCCTGCAGGCCAAAGCCCTCCTACCTCAATGCAGATTCACTTATAGACGCCGTTCAATGCAGTCCACAGATACCAGCCAGACTCTGTGTCCAGCTCTTGGGACACATGGCAGCAGGCACAGCGGTGATACCACACGCCAGACTCCATATGCGCTATCTCCATCTATGGTTCAGTTCGGTTTACAGACCGAACAGGAACAGGCTGGTCAAACCCCTGTCACTACCCTCCAGGATCACTCCTTAAACTGGTGGAAGGTCCTGATCAATGTACGCAAAGGGATCCCCTTCTCAGACGACATCTTTGTTGCTCCTCACCACCAGTGCATCACACAGAGGGTAGGGCATGCATCTAAACAGCCTCACGACACAAGGCAAATGGTCACCTATGGAGGTATCCCTCCACATCAATTTTCTCAAGCTGAGAGTGGTCAGGAATGCCTGTGCCCATTTCCTCCCACTGATTGTGGGATCACACACAAAGTTCCTTACAGACAACATAGATTGCATGTACTACATCAACCAACGGAGAGATCCGGTTCGCCCTCCGGTGCACAGAGGCAATGAGATTATGGGAACTGGTGCCACAACGTCACTTTGTCTGTGGCTTACCTCCCAGGCACGCAGAACTCTAGTGGCCAGTCTGTTGCAAATTCCCACATGATTACGAGTGGGAGATTCACCCATCAGTACTCCACGACTTACTCACATTATGGGGAACACTATTCACAGACCATTGGAGCACCTTACCAAGGTTTTTGGTTGGATTCTCCTTCACTGATTCTTTTTAAATCAAGACTGGAATTAATTCAAGCGCATCCTATGGCCCATGTTATACAGGAGGTCAACTAGAGATCATTGGTCCCTTCTGATCTTAAACTCCATTGATCTATTTGTATTATACAAATTTGAATAAATGCTCTTTGGAAAGGGACATGTTTGTTTTAAAAAAAAAAAATCTTTGATCAGATGGGCATGTGCAGGTCAGGTTCTGGAGAATGGTAAGAGAAACACTTATTTCTGAGAAGTCGTGGAGAAGTTGGGGGTGATCCTAGAGCATTGCAGAAAAGCAATGCAGTATGAATCAGAAGTGGGCGGGTGCAATTTTGTGTTGGAAAGGATGATGCTGCATAGGGTGGAAAAGTGGTTGTCTTTTTTGTATGTATTGTGAAGCTAGTCATGCGAGCATAATCTCAGTGAGGTTTCTAGAAATCTCCACAGTGTGTGTCTTTCAGTGACTATCTGAAATATGCAAGGCTGTTACTGAGCCCGGGTCTACACTTACCTGGAGATTCAGCAGCAGTCGACAGGAGTTACGCAAGCTAAGCAGAGTAGCTTGCGTAACTCCCGTCAACTGCTGTGCTTCCCTTCTGCGTGTCGTCTTCACTGCAACGTGCCACTTGAGGGGGTGGTTTACTAGCGTCGACTTCCTGATCGGGTCTATACTGACTGCTCAATCGATCCAGAAAGATCAATCTGACAGCAGTGACTTTGCCACCATCAGTATAGATAGACCCCAAGTTAAATTTAAAGCCAGACGGTTTTAAATCAGAAGTAAGGCACAAATTTAACAAGGAGGTGATTAACCATGGGTAAAAACTGCCAAGGGAAATGGCAGCTTCTCCAGCTAGCTGTCTTTGTGGAAAATGTGCTTTAGTCACACTATCGGGCTTGATGAAGGGGTCACATGGTGAAATCCTATATGATACAGGAGGTCAGACTGGATGACCTGATGATCCCTTCTGGCTGATTCAGGAGAGCAGCCCTGCGTTCACGTGCCAAAAGCGACTCCGCAGAGTTACTACTGCTTGTCCATTTCCGAAGTGTGGGATCCATACATGCAGTTCAGAGGAGAAGGGCCTGTACCCTGTAGTAAATAGGTCTGAGACTGTTGCTCATCCACATGCCGCCTCTGTGGATCCTCTTGCTGGGATTTCTGCATTGGCGGAAGGAGCTGAAGAGTAATTGGGTCCCTGCACAAGGGGGGAGGTGGGTGCATCTGTAGCCCTAATGGCTACTGTTTGCTGGGAGTCTCTGGGTTTACACACCATGAGGGTTGTTGTCCCAAGAGTCTGGGTCTATGTGACCCATCATCTCAGAGAAGTAACCATAACTATGATAAGTTATTTTGTCCCCATCGGATGTATGAACATGCTTGCTTTTCTTGCATTTAATTTACTGGGCCTATACAATATAATAGAGGGGTTTGGGGCCTTGAATAAAGATTTTTAATGTTTGTATAAATCTAAACCCTACGTGCCCTCTACCCCAGTAGCTTGCTAGCAGTGGTGGAAATCTGAGGTCTCTGACTCTCCAGGGAAGTATTCATAGCAAAGGAGTAGTTCCTTGTGCTGGCTAATTTAGGCAGCAGCATTGATGTTTGCTACATGTTTAATAACTTTCCTGCCATTGCAGCTGAGTCTGGGAAAGGAGGCCAGAAGAGGGGTGTTATGAAATAGGGATAGGTTAATTTTATCGGCTTGAACAAAGGATTTCAGGAAGTGCCAAGAACTGATCCTAACTTTGTCCCAACTTGTGGGCTCAGGAGAAGCAGGGAGATGCTACATGAAGTGGATCTGTTTTGTCCTCCTGCAGAGAGTGTTACTGATAAGTGGGAAGAGTTCAGCCTTACTCACCTGTGCCTGTCTGTCTCTTTCCTTCTAGTGATAAATAAATATAAACGTCGACGGTTCCAGAAAACCAAGAATCTTCTGACAGGGGAGACGGATGCAGATCCAGAAATGATAAAGGTAACTCACTGCTTTCCTCATGCAGCGAGGCCCTGGCTTCTTTCTCTCCTCTACTTCCACATCCAGGTGCGTCTTGGCTAGGAGAATGATAGCAGGGACTTTGTGCTTGGAGAGATGTTTAGGTTTTGCTGACACTGCTTTTGCAGTTGGACACTAACTTCCACTTCCAGAGAGTAGGATAAATGTTCAGGATCTCTGCTTGGGTAGGGTGTTCGAAAGATTACACCGACCTACATCATCTCATAGGGAGGCTGGGAAGCAAATTGTCTTGTAAAACGCATGATAGACATTTCAAAGTATAACTAAACTCCCCAGCAGAACCTGGGCAGCTGCAGAATCTGCCATATCCCATGTGTCATTCCCCCCAGGAATCAGCAACTTTGCTACAAGTTGGATTGTTGCATATCAAAGCCATTTAAATCACCAATTTTAATCAGCAAGCAAGAAACCTTCGTTTAAGTTATTAATTTTAGTTTTTCTGGATAAAGATTGAATCACATTGGTTGGGAATTGCCAACCAGTTTACGCTAAATTTGGTACGTTTGGCTAACTAGGAGGATACACTAAATCTATACACACGTATTTAAGCAATTGTATAGCTTAACATACGTTTTATTCAGATTCTTAACTTACACTTTTTGTTGTGTTCAGAAGCAAACATAATAAGAGATGCTTTGTTCATTACTTACTAAATTACTTTTTTACTCATGATTTACTCATGATTTAAAATGCACAAAACCAACATTTCAAACTAATTGTTGTCATTTTTTAAATAAAACCACCTTAAATGTGCTGAATACATAAGGAAAAAAGTAAATGTATCTAAACATGTGTTTTGTGTTTAAAACTGATTTATTCAACAGAGGAAGTATAAGTATTATTATGACTATGTAATTAGTGACTTGAACTGATTGCTTCTGGCCATCATACTCTTCAGAATTTTAGAACTAGTAGATTTCATCCTTTCACCTTCTCATTTTTATTCATAGATTGGAAGAGGAAAAACAAGCTTTCCTGTTTTTTCAACTCCCAATTGGTTTCTTAAATTTGAAAGAACTAGTCATTGAAACTGAATTAGCTAAATAAACTTAGGCAAAGGAAAATATTCCCTCTGCACCTGCAGAGGTGGCCACTGTTGTCATAAGCTGGTTTAGCACTTCAACAGACTCTGGTTCAGGTGCTTAGTCAGGGACTTCCATCATTTCAGTGGCTTGACTTTCTTTAAAATTTTGACAGCAAACATACTACTCAATATTTTTCATTGAATGTAAATTTAGATCTTAATATAGGCTGTCATCATTTCAAATTTCATTTTAAATATTTTTATGTTTAAAAAGAAAAAAAAAAATTAAGAAATCAGATGTGAGGGTTTTTTTAATCATCTCTGTATCCCTTTATTTGCTCTGGATTAATGCCTGCCCCTGGCTTGCATTGTCCCTGCTTCTCTGACCATTGGGAAGTAGAACTTCTTCCCTGCCGAGCTGAAGTCCAGGATGTTCCCTGATGTTTGTTGGTTTACCCCCCTTGATCCTTGGTACTGCAGAGATGTTTTAGTGGCATTCTCCTGCCTACCCAGGATACTTCATTGCACCTTCTCTTTAATGAACTGTTACCTTGTTCTGTCTCTGATGTATTGATACAAGGTTTTCCTTCATCTCTTTATATGACAATTGCACTGGGGGACTCTGACCTCCCTGGCTCTATTTCAGCTACCTTTTCCTGCTCTCATACATGTGCTGCTGCTGTATCACTTCCCCTTCTCCATCTCCTGTGGAACTCCCTTCTTCCCTTCAGCTTTCTAATCTGTGACATAGCAGTCTGTGACTGAAGAGCCGGGCCCAAGGCAGAGCTCTGTTAAACGTTAACTCAGAAAGGGAGCCCATTTAAACCCTCTGTTAAAAATTATACAAATCTGAGAATGGTAAAGAAGGAGAAACCAGCTACAGCAGGCTTCTTCCTGCCCTTGTATTGCAAAATGCAGGTGTTCTCTCCCCAAGGGCATGTGTTGATGTTTTGAGTGTTCTCTGGGCCCAGGCACCCAGCGCTATCTGCTGGTGGGTGCCATACTGGATCACAAGTGCTGCTGATTTACAGCTTCATGCAGCCTTCCAAGGTGTGGAAGAGCAGCATTAGAGACCACCCTGCTAGGTGTGGTCTGGTCTGATCTAATCCTTTTTTCTCTGTCTGTGGCTGGCAGATGTTGACAGCCTCAGGGACAGAGATGCAACCCCAAGCTTTGGGTGTCCATAAACCTCTGACTGCTAGAAACTAGGACTGGGCTGGATTGCTCAATAAATTGCCCTGTTTTGTTCACTCTCTGCAGCATCTGGTGCTGGTCACTTTTGGAAGACAGGATAGATGAACCATTGGTCTGACCCAGTTTGGCCATTCCTGTGTTCTTGTGTTAATCTCTCACTCCCTCCACAAAGGTGGCAAAAACAAGACACAAAAACCCATGGGAGGGGGAAAAACCGATGGACAGTTGAAAAGAGTTGATTGGCTGAAGCGAAAGACATGGAGCCAAAGGTGTACAAAGCGAATTCCCAGGCCCACACTCAGACCTGATTCAGAAAATGTTTACTTTGGGCTGGAGCTGATATGTCAAATCTGGGCTTTTGGGAAGGATTAGTAACTAGCATTACAAAGACCCTTGCTACCCATAACCTAGCAGAACAAATCGAGTTCTTATGGGCTTTTAAATTGTAAAAAAAAATCTCCTAGTTTTGATGCATAAAAGATTCATGCTTTACTTGTGCGCTTCCCCATCTGGCTGATTTATCTACTCTATCTGCATCTGCCTGTGTTTTGTCTTGGATCTGGGTGAAACGGTCTTCCCCTTTGCCTCCATCATGATCCTGAATCCCTTGGGTCCTTCCATCCCTGTCAGGTGGTCTCTCTAGCTGTATTGTGGAAGTCCAGTGCCTTTATCTGTGTGCTCTTTCCCCAGGACTAAATCTAAAATTAACCTACCGTTCCCAAATCTAATGAGCTGCATCAGCTGTTTTTGTATATGTGGCACCCTCTGGCTATTGCTCCAGCGGTGAAATGCCTGGTGCCCTGTACCAAGTGTGACTGTGTGTTCTTGTTGCAGAGAGCAGAAGACTTTGGCCCTGTGGAGGTGATCTCACATTGGCACCCTAATCTCACCATCAACATAGTGGATGACCACACTCCCTGGGTGAAGGGTAGTGTGCCACCGCCTCTGGACCAATGTAAGGACTGTGGATATGTCAGCACTTCCCATTCTCTGAGGCTATGTTTTCACTGACGGCGGCAAATTCGCCACCGTCAGATCGACTTCTCTGGATCGACTGAGCGGTCAGTGAAGACCTGCTCAGTCGATCCAGAAATCGACGTATTAAGACCACCTTCTCAAGTGGTATAGCGTTGCATCGATGGGAATGCAATTCCCGTCGGCACAGTGCAGTGAAGACAGCACGCAGAACAGAAGCAGAGAAGTCGATGGGAGTTACGGAAGTTTTTTGTGTAGCTTGCATAACTCCGGTCGACTGCCAATGAATCTTGGAGATAAGTGAAGACAAGCCCTGAGATGCCGCTTTGGAATGTGTGCTTTTGCTCCAAGAACGCTTCTCATTACAGCTGATCTGTCTGGCTCTTGTAGTTTGTCTTGCTGTCTTTCCATCACAGTTCTCTGCAGAGTTTTCCTCGGTTATTTGCCCAGTTTGGGGCACTTACTGGAACCCAGTAATTGCATGCGGGTGGAACTGGTTCTGTCTGCTCTTCACTAGCTAATTTTCTTTGGCATGCTGGTGGATTGGGAGTTCAGGGTGTTGGGAATGGAATATCGCAGACTTTGCCTCTAGTTCAGTGGTATATGTTCTTCTCAAGTTGGTAGAAACTAAATTGTTACCATCTATTCAGTGCCGTATGGAAGGATTGGATTTTTAGCAATAAATGTTGCTAAACATTGATTTCACTGTATACACAAACCGACAAACTACCTCCATTGATATTGATATTAGGCGATGTAAGAAAAATGCTGCTTGAGAACTTTAAAGCCTCCCCTTAGACTGTGTTATAATGCTGGCGTTAGCAGAGCAGGAGTAGGGCGCCTTTTAGAGACCTTTAACTTTCTGAATCTCAACGTCTGTCATTAAACAATCATTGTCGGACACCTCCCTCCATCATGTCCTGCAACTGTAAAAAATTAAATGGGTAAAAATTGAAAAAAATGCTTAAAACCCATAATTGTGTGCAACGGTCAATTTCAATAGAAATAAACATTAATATCTGTCAGTTATAAAAAATGAAAACTAAATTCTGCCAAGCCTACGTATGGGAAGTGAGATAATGGGTTAAATGAAGCTTTTAAAAGCCAGGTATACACAGCTAAAAAAAAAATATCTATATCTATCTATCTTAAAAAATCTATATATATATCTCACCATTGTAATTAGGCCCCCATGTTGCCTGTCTCAGTGGCGACTTGGGACTGAATGGGCTGTGGAGCTTAAACTCTCACCTGGTGACCCCCTAAATTAGGACTCGGATACATTGTCAGGGCTGGATGCATGTGGCAGGCTTTCCCTGCTGTTACACACACGCAACCTGTTCTGTGGCTAAATGAACATCCGTCCCCAAAGTTGTCAGACCAGCACCATCCACCAGCTTGAGATTCAGATTACACGTGCTCTTTAGAAGAAAATAGCTGGCACAATAAACTCCCCGGAAGCCAGTTTGATGGATTGGAATTCTGAAAATGGCCCAGTTTCCACAGGGTGGTAATTGAATGCTGTCAGACTGCTTTCAGTACCTGAGTCTGTGTGTGGTCAGTAACTCCCAGAGGGAATGGGTTTGAGCTCTGCGCAAGGCAATGCTGTACCTAGTTGGGCACCAAGAGAACAGTGCTATATGCTTCCATCCCTCTGTGGAAAAGCAAGCCCCCCTCCGTTGCACTCTGGCAGGCGCTCAGTGCTTGGAGCATGCTGCAGAAGCTGGTGTCTTTCTCCTGAGGGAAGGCTGGGAGGCAGAGACCCCATGTGCAGCCAGCTATACAAAAGCAGTTGCTGGGCTAGGGTCCCTATTGGTGCAGGTCGAAGATGGCTTCTGTGGTTGCAGAATGAGTGGGTCTCTGTCATCGTCCTTCTGAGTGAGCGAGCGTGCCTGTCTTTGCTCCATCTTATCCCTGTTTGCTCTCTCAGGCCTGTCTGTGCTCTCTCCCGTTGCTGCAGATGTGAAGTTCGATGCGGTCAGTGGTGACTACTACCCCATCCTCTACTTCAACGATTACTGGAACCTGCAGAAGGATTACTTCCCCATCAACGAAACCGTGGAGCAGCTGCCTTTCCGCCTCTCCTTCTGCCCGCTTTCGCTGTGGCGCTGGCAGCTCTATGCCGCGCAGAGCACCAAGTCGCCGTGGAACTTCCTGGGGGAGGACTTGTACGAGCAGTCGGATGAGGAGCAGGACTCTGTAAAGGTCAGACAGCCTTGACGAAGCTCCTCTGGTTGGGTTTTCCTCTGTCCCTCCCCAGGAAGATGGCATTTCTGCTTTCCCCTTTTCTTCCTCCTAAAGCATCTCTGGGTTGGGTTATTTTTCCCCACATGTATTGGCTCCTGTCTGTCCGCCTGAAACCCTCTGTTCTGTCTGGATTGCCCTCTCTGAGTCCCTTTGGCTGGGGTCTGGCTAGAGGGGCAGGATAGGCCCTTCAGTTCTTTGGTTTCTTTCCCAGGTTGCCCTTTTGGAGACCAATCCGTACCTGCTGGCTTTGACCATTGTCGTTTCCATAGTACACAGCATATTTGAGTTTCTGGCTTTCAAAAATGGTAAGTTCTGCAGGGGGTGGAGATCTCTTTTGTGGTTCTAGCCCTCACTCCTCTTAGGGAGGCTGGGGGGTGGGGAGGGTTGGGTCTACGCTGGCATTTGCAGAGTTATTTGATGCACCCGATGGGGTGTCAACATGGATGTAAGAGTAAGAACGTCTGAGGTGGGTGAAGAGGACGGCTGTGACTAATCAGAGAAAACAGTTGTCACTGGGCCCAAGCTCTCCTGTGCTGAATTGCTTAGGCCCCCCAGGGCTGACTCATCTGACCTTGTGTCCCTCTGCTACCTGCCCTGACTCTACATTCTGCTCCTTACGGCTGCACCTCCAAGTGCTTGAGCGCAGGAGGCACAGTCTCTCCATTTTTGCCAGCCACCAGTTTCACAAGATGCTGCAGCTGTTGCTTGTGAGGCTTACAAACTTCAAGTGTTTCCCTTGCCAAGTTTGTGGGCAGCAAGCAGCGTGCCTCTGACACAGCTGGGAGTCTAGTCTGTCCAGTGATCCCATGATCACACACTAGCCCCACTCATACAGGCCACCAGGAGAGTCTGTATCCGCAACGTAATGGAGAGGGCAGAGTTAGTGTGCTGCCCGCAGCAGATGGGCTTCTAGCCAGGTTCTTCTGAACCACCTACATGACCCATAGTGCTGGTCTAGCTTTTACCAGTGCAGTTTCCTTCTTCAGACAGCAGGGAAATAGCACACAACTCACTCCACTCATGGAAGTGAACTGCATTTGCAAGTAGATCTCTGCTCTGCTCTGCTCCTTTAGGGTAGAGGAGAAAGCTGGAAACACCTCCCTGCAGTGGGGCTCTAGCTGCCCCTGGGAGCCCCCCTAAGCTCAGGAAGTTCTCCTTCTATGCTCTTCTCTCTGGCTCGTAGATATCCAGTTCTGGAACAGCAGGCAGTCTCTGGAGGGGCTCTCGGTCCGCTCGGTGTTCTTCGGGGTCTTTCAGTCACTCGTGGTCCTTCTCTACATCCTGGACAATGAAACAAACTTCGTGGTTCAAGTCAGCGTCTTCATTGGGCTCCTTATCGACCTCTGGAAGATCACAAAAGTCATGGATGTCCGGGTAAGCACACTCCTCATTGTGCCAGGCTGACGGGGAGCCCTATGGGGAGGAGACAGTTCTCCACCCTGCTAGTGTGAGCGGGAACCTAGTGAGCATGAGATCCATCCCTGGCTGCTCCACACTTCCAGGCTGCGATTTCTGAGTGGGCCATTGAATGTGCTTCCTTTGGGAAACAGTGGAGAGAAGGGGTGAGTGTTGCTGTGTGACCTGAAGATGGAGAGGTTAGGCTGTTGCTGGTCTGCTCTGGGAGTGTGCTGGATCCTTGAGGTGTGGTTCAGAGAACTCCGCTCCCTGGGGAGTCTCTCTGGGTTCCAGTAAGCCACGTGTGTCCAGGATTGTAGCCGAAGGATTGTGTGAATAGATTTCACCCCAGTTCTGCAGCGGGGCTTTGACGACCCGGGTTCTGTTCCGCCCTGTGCTGGCAATGTGACCTTGGGGCTGTTCTCTCCTGGTGATGTTCATTCTGGTGACCCTGGGCCGAGCTGAATCACTTGAGTGCAGATAAAAACTGCCACTGGATGGCAGATGTGATGAGGCTTTGAGAGAGGTGGGTGCCCTCGCAGGGCCAGTAAAGGACACACAGGCATGTACTGCACTGCCAGCCTATGCTACATGAGGCAAGACAGCCTGGTGGGGGGGTGGGGAGGGGAGAGCTACATAGTCTGCTGTGTGCATGATAGACACTAGTTCTTAGTGATCCTATGGAGCCTCTCTTCCCAGCTAGGTTGCCTTCGCAGGGGGGTCCCCCTTGGGGACAGGTCAGTGGCCTTTATGATGTTGTGCCTCCTGCTTCCCCCGTAACCTCTACTCATGTCCATAAACAGCTGGATCGAGACAACAAAGTCGCAGGGATTTTTCCACGTTTAACCTTCAAAGACAAATCAACGTATATAGAGTCATCCACCAAAGTCTACGATGATGTAAGTCCAATGCCTGGCAGAAGATTTCCTTCTGTGCATGGTAGGATCCCTCTGGGAGGTGGGGGCCCAGGGTAGTGTGGGTTAGACTCCTACCCCATTGGAGACTGGTCATGGGACCCCCCGATTGGGGAATGGGGATCCGGTATAGCCTGCCTGGGGATCCCTTCTGCCCCCAGAGAGAGGAGAGGCACCCTGGATAGCATTTCCCCAACCATCCCTCTTATACCTGCCCTTCCCGCTTATTCCTTGGGGAGCTGCTACTCTCCCAGCAGGACAGCAGCTCCCTTGCTAAGCCGAGCCGCACTGGAGCCTGCAGGAGAGCTGGACCCACAGCACGTTCTACTTTCTGGCTTGTCTGCTCTGAGTTCTGCGTTCTTCCTCCCCTCCCTGTTAGATGGGCGCATGGGTCTTCACATGTCCAGTTCACTACATCCCTCAACCTGTCCCGCCTCCGATGCCTGGCAGCTGCTTGAGTGGCGCATGCCTTCCATGTGCCTTCCTGCAGCCGCAGGATTTCCTCCCCTCAGCTCAGGGTGTGGCCCAGCCCTCACACCAGGCCCTGCTGCCCCACGTTGCACTCTCAGGACCCTTCAGTCTTTTCCTTCTGGCTCGCCTGCAGATGTCAGGGCATAGCTGTGCAGAGCCATCAAGCCGTGTGTGAGAGTTCAGGCAGCCCTAACCCCCCACCCAGCTGGGAATCTCAGTAAAACGTCAGTCATGAACTGCTAAAGGGTGTCCGCAGGGCTTCTCTTGGTTACCCTGCTGGTGCAGTGTGATCACCGGAGCCATAGGAGTGGTGGAGGGGTGTAGATCTACCAGCCCCAGAGCGTCCCATCTTTGCGAGGTGGAGCCCCAGGAGCGGCAGGTGTTCAAGGGGGGTATGGAGCACACTCGCTCCTTGGCGGCTGTGATAGCAGAAGGGAAAAAGGATTGTGACCCTGCTACCAGCCCTGCTGCTCTAGCCAACAAGTGGTGACGTGATGCGCTAGGGAGTGAGTGAGAGAGAGAGGCTGTGTCCAGCGGCTTGACCCTTCTAACCCCCCTGCGATGCTGGGGGTTGGAGGGACAGAGGCAGCAAGCCTGCGAAGAGCTGGGTGTGTGACTAGCGGGCTCTGGCACCTCCAGGGCCCCTTCTCTGATGCTGGGTGGGATTCTGCGGTTCCCAGCTGACCAGTCACCTTTGAACGTTGCCTCCCCAGATGGCGTTCCGGTATCTCTCGTGGATTCTCTTCCCCCTGCTCGGCTGCTATGCTGTGTACAGCTTGCTGTACATGGAGCACAAAGGCTGGTACTCGTGGGTCCTGAGCATGCTCTACGGCTTCCTTCTGACATTCGGTGAGTAGCGTCTACAAGGCCGTGTTCTTGGGTGCATGAGATGGCTGGTGTCACTGGGCCCCTCCGAGGCCGCCTCACCCGGCTTCGGGGCCTGCCCACACTAGTGGGAGGCAGTGACTAGAGCTCTGCATGTGTTAGAGGCTGATCACCTGTTTCTGCCTGGAATTGGGATGAGTTTTCTGCAGGGAGCAGAGGTGCTGAGTTGCACTTTCCCATAAGGAGCACTCCAGCTCCTGACTTGACATCTGCCCTGGGTCTTGCTCTCGTGATCCAGAGCAGACGGCTGCAGTCATGTCTCCTTGTTTTTCATTCCTGTCCTCTAAGCCCAATTTTCATGTGTGCTCCTTCCCAATTGTACCCATAATAGGCAGTCCCAATCCCCGTTTGAACTCTCCTATAGAGATTGGTATTGACGTTCCCCTTCCGCTGCAGCGATTAGGTTGCACTGTCCCTCACTTGGTAACGCTTCTAGTCTGCTCCTTGCCGTGCTCCTCGCTCTTAAGGAGCCATTATAGCAATTTCAGACATAATCTTCAGCTGCTGTTTCAGAGAAGTTCTGTTTTCTGCTGTGTTCTGTGTCTTGGCAGCACCTTCTGGTGAATTGCTAGGTGACTGCCTTTTCCACAGAGTTCAAAATCCACCAGAAGAGCCTGGATGGTTTTGAACTTAGCTGATCTGTACCTCTTCTGCTTAAATGAACTGATGGAATCCAAGCAGGCTCTGATCATAGAAGCTTATTCCCAAGCTCGCAGAGGCTCCTCCTCTCGCAAACATAGCTCTGTTACCTAGGAGCAGGAGGGGAAAAAAAATCACATCCCCATGCCAACAAATCCATTCCACAACCCCCCGCCCCCTCGACACACACAGGCTGATAGAAGAGTGCTACTGGTCGTGTAGCTGTTTTAGCTATGCCAGCAGCCCTCCTCCTGTTGGCTTATGTCTCCACGAGGGGGCTCTGCTTGTACAGCTATCCCAGCAACGCATATGTAGCACAGACGAGATGTCTGGGTCTCAGAGAAACTCATGTGTGCTCGCCTGCGTAGTCTCCTCCCCTGGCTTCAGTTGGTTTCCTAGGGCCAGGAAGGGATTTGGGGCAGCGCATTGTTGTTTCCCCACAGACAGTCATTAGTGGGAGTTTCCCAGCTGCTGTGCTGTAGATTCATGTCCTGGCTTGCCGTGTAAATAAGCCCTCGTCTTTTCCTTCCATGCCTAGGACGGAGACTGTCTGGGGGAGGGAGGGAATGTGGAAGGAAGGTTAAAGTTCCTGGGTTTTTCCCTCCACATCTTCTAGTTTTCCTTTATGCATCTTTGCCCTCTGGGCAGTGTGTGGGTTGTTCTCATTGGGCGAAGTTCCCTGAACACTTGGAAGTACCTGCTCCATCCAGTTCAGTTTCCTTTTTCTTCCAGTGACTTCAGCGGTTCACTTTCTCCTCTAGAACAGAGTGTGCTCACACTTGGCCATGTCTGCGTTTGTCACAAGGCTCTGCCATCTTGGAGCCTTGGCAGTGCATTCTCCAGAACAGCAGCTGCTGCTTGTTTCAGATGGAGCCTGTGCAGAGGCCTCTGTCTGTAGCGGGGGCTAAACATTGATTTAAAAAATAAAAAAATAAAAAAAAAATCAAGATTAAATTGGATTTCTTAGTTAAATTAAATCCATCTTTCTTCTGAAAACCAAAGCTATTTAAAATTCAATGTGAAATTATGACAACCTCTGTGAAGGCTTAAACTTCCTACAAGCTATTAAAATCACCAAAGTTAAATAAATATTAAGCAGGACATGTGTGCTGCCAAAATTTTAAAGAAAGTCAAACCACTGAACTGGTGGAAGTCCCTGGCCAAGCACCTGGAACCCAAGTTTCTTCTTCGAGTGCTGTCCCTGTGGCTGCTTCACTGTAGATGCGGCAAAGCCCCCTGCGCCTGGGACCAGAGATCTTCATCAGCAGTGCCCGTCAGTCCGCACATGCGCGCCTCTCGTGCTGTGTGCGGGACGTATATATAGCGCTGTGCGGTCCAACCACCCCCATTCCTTCTCTGCCACCAAACTTATGTTTTCGGCAGAGGGGAGGAGGGTGGGTAGTGGAGCTCCCGTAGGGACATATCTCGAAGAACTTCAGTTACTGCACAGGTAACCTTCTCTTACTGAAGTGCTGAATCAGCTTTTGATAGCAGTGGCCACCTCTTCAAGTGCAGAGACAGAGAATTTTCCTTTGTCTCCATTTATTCACCTGGTTAATTCAGAGTTTTAGAAACCGCTTGGCAGTTGAAAAGCGGGAAAGCTTGTCTTCCTCTTCCAATTGATGAATAAAACCAAGGCGAGGAGTTGAGGTCTGTTAGTTCTGAAGGACATCGCGGCCAGAAACAATTGGTTCAATTTGCTAACTACAGCAAATACTTCCTTAGTTCAGTAAATCAGGTTTAAATGCCAAACACATTTTGATTAACTTATTTTCCCCCTTATGTATCCAGCACATTTAAGGTAGTTTTATTTAATTTCTGAAACAATTTTTAAATGCTTGGGGGATTTGCATTTTAATTGAATTTCAGTTTCCATGCAAATGCAGCTTGAGATAACTCACAAGTAAAAAATTAATCTAGTAAATGTCATTCACCATTTTCTCACATAATAAAATGTAAAAATTAAGAATCTGAATAAATGTATCCAAAGCGATATAACTGGTTAAATAAAACATGTAGAGATACAGTGTATCCTCCGGCTTAGGTCCATCAATGGCTATTAGCCAGATGGGCAGGGATTGCTGTTTGCCAGAAGCTGGGAATGGGCAACAGGATGAATCACTTAATTTACTGCTCTGTTCATTCCCTCTGAGGCACCTGGTATTGGCTGCTGTTGGAAGACAGGATACTGGGCTGGATGGACCATTGGTCTGACCCCATCTGGCCGTTCTTACGTTAGCAAATAGAAATACCAAAGGAGTGTACGGCTGTATAGTTAGTTGCAAATCAACATGTTTTAATGGTTATCAACTGGTGATAATCGCCCTTTCTTTAGGTAAAGAACTAAACAAGTGCAAAGCAAGATTAAAATCTGTGATTTTAATCCGTTTCCTCTTAGGCCATTTAAATCAGTCCACCCTGACCTGCAGTCTCCTGGTCTCTGCGAGGCTAAGGTGACCTCCCTCAGCTAACCTGTTGCATTTTACGCACAGCACACCTGACTGCTCTGAAAACCAAACTCCCTTCATTTTCACTTGCTCCGCGGCTGACTGGCATCCCGGAACTGTTGCTCTCTGGCTCCCTGTTCCTGTCAGAATCCAGGCCAAACCTGCCTGGGCTTGTGGCAGCCTGCCTCTCCTCTCTACCCTCCCGCCGTCCTGCTCTTAGCATCTGCTGCCGTGGGGCCCTCACGTGATCTCATAGTGGCTCAGGAGCCTTCTCCCTTGCAAGTCCTGCTGTTTTGAGCAGCCGCCTTGTATTTAATAGATTTTCAAGGCCATAAGGAACCATTCTGATCATCCAATCTGGTCACCTGCACTACACAGGCCAGAGAATCCTATCCAGCCCAGCAGCTTGCAGTTACTAACGCACATCTTCCCGGAAGACATTCAGCCTTGATTCAAGCCCTGAGGAATCCACCCCATCCTTCAGGAACCTGTTCAATGGCTGCTGGCCCTCTGCCAGTTCAGATCGCAGAGCACATCTCTCCTCCCCGCCTCTGCGATTTATTCTTGTGACTGGGGGCGTGGTTAACTCTGTAGTCATGGGGCCTGCTTTGTAGCAGAGCTGCTTTGCATGAGGCACGCCCTCTTGTCTGCCAGGATATACCGCAGTGGCCCTGGCCAGCTCTCTCTCGGTGTCCAGCCTGGACCAGACACACACACTACGTTCCTCAGCTGGAGTTGGCCTAGGGGCCTGGCAGGGCAGACCCCCACTGCCTCACTTCTTCTTTCTCCCCAGGTTTCATTACAATGACTCCGCAGCTATTCATCAACTACAAACTGAAGTCCGTAGCCCACCTGCCCTGGAGGATGCTCACCTACAAAGCACTCAACACCTTCATCGACGACCTCTTTGCCTTTGTGATCAAAATGCCCATGATGTACAGGATAGGCTGCCTCCGAGACGGTAAGGGGCTTGGTGCCGGCCCCCTGCCATTATCTGTGAGGTCCGCACGCGGCAGTGCGTGTTCTTCACAGATGTGTCCTGCAGGCATGAAGCATGCCACGCTGTGGGGGGACATGGGTGTAGCATGTCAGAGCATCTCCCCCACCAGTGTGGGGATCGCCAAGTCTGAGCCAGCCAGACTGAGCTGGGACCCTACCCAGTGTCTGACCCCTGGGAATCCCAGATCTCTGCGCTCGAGAGCCCACTTCTTCTGGCTTATTGCAGCTGCATGGCCCTTCTCCCACTGAGCGTGGAGCCTTCTAGGAGTCCAGTGACATGGCTCCAAGGGCATGGCCTGCCAGAGTTCCCCAGGCAGCATGAGAGAAGAGAGCTTTCCTCCTCCTTTCTGCCCCAGGGCCTCAGCCTCTCCCTTGTGGGCTGCAGCTGAGCCGTGCTGTCACTTGTGCCCATGGGTCTCTTGCCAAACAGCTCACGAGGCACTCATAGGCCATGGGGGTGGTTCAAATGTGTGCATTCGGCCGGGGGTCTGCCTCCCGTTTACGCTCGCTCTGCTCTCCTCCCACAGATGTCGTCTTTTTCATATACCTCTATCAGCGCTGGATCTACCGGGTGGATCTGACGCGCGTCAACGAGTTTGGGATAAGTGGGGAGGGCCAAGTCTCTCCACTAACACAAGGTACCACTCCAGCAGACTGTGCCCCTGCAGCGCTACCCGCCGGGGTGGCCACGAGCACCCAGGAGGTGATACAGGAGGGGCCGGCCGATGGCTCCCCTGCACCAGTAACAGAGGACGTGGCTGACGGCTCTCCGGGGGCCCAGACGGAGAAAACGGCAGAGGAGAAGAAAAAGGACTAACCTGTTCTAACTTCGGTTTTTAAAAAAAGCCTAACTTTCCACTCTCCCTCTTGGATACTGGACAGAAAGCGAAGGGGGGAAGCTGCTGTGGTCCTCTGGCTCCAAAGCTTTTGATTTCCTATTCCAGTAACTTTTGGGCGGGTCGGGGTTGAGAATTTGGTGACGTTCGTGTGATGTGCTGTATCCATGGGAGAGAACCCCCGTATCTCTGTATTTAAAGTCAAACTCATCAGGTAATCATTGTGAGCTCCGTTCCATTGTGCAGGTGTGTAGGACATTGTTAAGGAGTTTCTCAGAGTTGTGTCTCTGTTTCATAAAGAGAGCTGATTATCCGAACAAGTCCCATTTCTCATCGTTGCACTCTACTATGGACTCTGGATTGAATAAATTCATATGGCTGTTAAATTCAACCTTGCCCTCTTCTCTTGCATCTTTCTACACATCTGCCCTGGGTGCAGGCTGTTCTCGGGACATAGGAATTGCCAGACTGGATCTAGCCCCCAGCCACCAGCATCAGCTGCTTCTGAGAAAGGAGTGAGAACCTCATAGTAGCAGAAGGGCAATGATCTCCCCTCATCGGGTCTCATCCTGCTCTCTAAACTCTGAAGCCAAGGTTGAATATCCCTCCTGTGTTTGGGTTTTTTAGTTAATTCATGTAAATGTCCAGTCCCTTTTTGAATTAGCCTCAGTGGTTTCTTGTGGCAATGAGTTCCACAGTTTAATTACACATTTTGTGAAAAATTATTTCCTCATGTTGATTTTGAATGCACCACTGTGTAATTCAGTGGAAGGTCACTTTGTTCTTGTGTTAGGAGGCATAAAGCACAGAAGCTCCTTCTCCAGGATCAGTCACTGTTTTATGGATGTTTATCTTGTCTCCTCTCCAAGGTTACAATCTGTTTTATCAATATTTTCATGCGAGAGTTTTCCAGGCCCTGATCATCCTCTGCTCCCCGCTAGTTCTGCACTGTCCTCTGAGATGGGGAGACCACAGTGTCCAAATGAGGTTGTGCCACTGATCTAGGAGAAGATGAATAATATAGAGACTATTTTAAAGTTATCCCATTCCTTATGAAAGCACAAATTAGCAACGGTTCTCAGACCTCACTCATCTGAGCACCTCCCAGAGATAAGTGAAGCCAGCTGACTGGCATGTTGTCAGTTTCAGGAATGACCCTCTTCAAAAATAACCTCTCAGCATGCAGTTCTGTCTTAATGGAGGCTGAGCTCGGCCCAGGAGCCCCGGCTGGTTAGGCTGAGGTAGCGCCAGGCCAGAGGTGCATTCTCTAACTGCAGCCTTGCAAATGCAGCCTGCCACCTGAGAGCCAAGCTGGCTTTTCTGGTTTGTTGTGTTGGCTGGCAGAAGTCCAAGGCAGCGCAGGCGGGAGCTGTGACAGCCTGAGGAGCAGTGAGAAAAAGGGCCTCTTCGGCGGTCTCTGAGAGCAGAGCCATGTTCAGCGTGCCTGCGGTGTCTGCTGCTCCGTCTGAACGCGGGGACGAGGTTAAGGGCTGCGATGCTCTTGTCACTGAGTGGTTTAATCGCAGCCCTCTGCAGGGCAGACACATGGGCCTGCTTTAGGGACACTGACCGGAGCCTCAGCCTGGCAGCGAGGGGTGGGGGAAGTCTTCTGACAAGCGTGGCTGCGGTTTCTGGCCTCTTATTTCAGCCCTGGGTTGCTGCTTGTGAGACGGGTGGGTTGCGTGGCCAGCGGGGCCTGAGCAGCTCTGTGTTGTGAGCAGCTGTCCAGAAGGATTGCTCTGCTTTGTTCCCTGCAGCCCTCTTCCCACCCCCTTCCCAGGCCTGTCCCCTTCAAGCCAGACCATTAGCACTCGGTGGCGGCTGAGTGCAGCCGCCTTTGCCAAGGGAGTGTGGAGGGAGGGGGCAGCGGGTGTCATTTCCCATGTCCCTTTCCCCCGTCATCTTGCCCTTTTTTTAAGGTTGCTTTTCCCCTTTACCTGGGGGATTTTGTCACCTGCCCCTGTTGAACCGAGGTAAAAGCCCTCCTCCCTCGGTTGCCGAGTCACTGGGTCAAGATGCTCTTCCCCTGCTCGGCCAGCTGGCCCCGCATCTCTTCCCTACAGACCTTCCTCCAAGAACCAGGGAAACTGACACCTTTCCATCAACTCCATCTGCACAGTGGAGCGTGGATCTCCAGGATACATGTGTCCCTTCTCCATGCCGGGGAAGATGGATAACAATAGAACCTGCAGCCTGCCCCCTTCGCCCTCTCTCCCAGTGGTGGGAATATAAGTAGTGCCCACCTGGATGAGCAGCCTGGTGCAGTGGTCAGAGGAACAGATAAGCCTCGGCTGCCTTTCTGTGACGATTGCTGCTTAGCATCTCCTGTTCAATTCTTCCTTCAAGCCTGCTGCTGCTGTGATGCCTGGCTGGGCTGGGGCCTGCTGATGGCTAATGCCTGCCTTCGTTCTAGCCTGACCATGTCTGTTTATTGGCCTGGCTATGCTGAGTCTGCATGGGTGGGGCAGGGACTGTCACGGGGCCTGGCCAGGGCCCAGTAAAGGGCCGTCTGAGGGGCCCCAGGGGCTACTGCAATAGAAAGAATGGCTGGGGTAAAGCAGAGCAGCCCCCTGTGGCCAGCTAGGGGGGGGGTGGCCTATTGGCAAGTGGGTGGGGTGAGGCCATGCTCTGTCCTGCTGGCTGGCTGTCCTGCTGGCTCTCTGACTGTATAATCAGCTCTTTGTGCTGGGGGCAGGCAGAGCAGGCCTGGGCCAACTCTGCTGTGCTGTGGGGGGCTGGCCCAGTGCTGGGCCCACCCTGGAGCGGGGGTGCACTCCGTGCTCTTGCTGAGGGGCTGGGCCCTCCCCTCAAAGCCAGTTCTGGGGCCTGTGGCGGGGGTTCCTGGGGCAGGGGCTGTGGGGGATCTCCTTATATGCGAATGCTGCAGCTGGAGGGGGCAGGGCTCTGGTTCCTGGAGGGGACTCTGGCAGAGGAGGGGCTGGCCTGAAAAGCCGGGCTGCCGGTGGCCGTTTGGCCCAGGAGTGCCCAGCACAAGGCAGGGAGGGAGCTGGGATGATGGGTTATGCGCACCTTGAGCAGCGCTTCCCCACCTCTTTCCATAGCATGGGACTATTTCCAGGCTGGACCTGTCCTGCTCCCTGCAAGACCCTCCTCATCCAGCAACATGGGAAGGGCAGGGTGGTCCTGAGCCTTAGATGCCGGTTAGGACCCCTCTACTGCGGATCCTGCCCTCCCCGGGGCTGGGATAGAAGCACGCCATGTGGCCACAGGCAGCAGCCCCAGCTGGCCGAGGAATCCTGGTGTGTTCCCGCAGCTCTGGGGGGTTCTCAGCCAGGCCCTAGCAATGACAATGAGGAGCCAGCACTGACTGTCCACCGCTTCCTACCAGAGTGGGGAGCCTGCCCTGGGCTCCCCTCAGTGCCTTGGGGTGGGGGTCCCCCCTCAGCCAGGCTGATCCCACCTCTCAGCCTGTGGGGGGGGGGGCGCAGGACTATTTAACACATGACTCTGTGCCAGTGACTTTCTCAGCTGGATCCATTGCAAAGAGCTACTGGGGAGGGGATACACCCTAAAGCACAGGTGCCTCTGGGGCCCTCTGCTGTGTCCATCCGTCACCCCTTGGCCCCAGATTAAGGCCCCTCCTTTGCGTTGGCAGTGCTGATTCTAATGCGAGGCGCAGGCTCATGGACTCTGCCCTCCGGCTGCACCCTGGGCCGGCTCCAGATCCGAGCTCAGACACTCCCTTCTCACAGGGCATCCCCCTCTGCCACTCAGAGGAGAAATGGCAGCAACGGGGGGAGAGGGGAGATTTCCTGCCAGCTCTCTGGCCAACCAGGGCTCAGGGGGTGAGGGTGGAGTGGATTCTCCTGTCTGCCCAGCCCCAACCAATTAGGGTTCTGGGCAGGACCCCCCAGCACTGCTCTGATTGGGGGTGTGGGGGGCGGTTCCATATGTTAGTTTCAGTGAAGCTTCCTGGTGAATCGAATGTGTCTGGGACCTTGCGTGGCTTTGGGTGCAGGCGGCTGGATCCTGGTCCCAAGGCTATGGTGTTGGCCGGTCTTAGCTGGGACACCATCTGTGCAAACTCCCCCCACCATCCACACCCCCACTATTCAGGCCAGGACAGGCCAGCTGAGGAGTTGCTTGGTGGACGTGTCAACAGTTTTGTTCCCTGAGGGTGTGTCCTGTTAAGGGCGGTGAAACTGGCAGTGCCCGCAGATGGCTGCTTCCCGCTGACAAGGGACTGTTGTAAATTAGGCCGATGACCCCTAGTACCTTGACAGAACAAGGAGCAAAGGTCTCAAGTTGTAAGGGGGTAGGTCGAGGCTGGATATTAGGAAAAACTTTCACCAGGCGGGTGGTGAAGCACTGAAATGGGTTACCTGAGGAGGGGGTGGAATCACCATCTTTAGAGGTTTTTAAGGGCCGACTTGACAGAGCCCGGGCTGGGATGATTTCGTTGGGGTTAGTCCTGCTTTGAGCAGGGCTGTGGACTAGATACCTCCTGAGGTCCCTTCCCACCCTCATCTTCTCTGACCAGGCGCAGTTGCAGTGGGAAGCGCTGGCTCCCCTGAACTCCCCCACCCACTGTTCCTGATACACCTGCAGCCAAGAATTCCCCAGCCGCCTGCATCACTGTCTGGGAGCTGCTAGAACTTGTCCGGCGGCAGCGGCAGCAGATCCCAAACTCAGAGGCACTGGGCCCACTCGGCGTTTCCCCAGCGGGGAGATGTGGGAGCTCTCGCTGTTGACAGAGGTGCCCGGTCTGAGGCTTGGTGTTTTCTGCTTTACAGCATGGCTGTTAATGACGCAGCTGTGAGTCTGCAAACCCAGCAGCTTTCAGCTGAGAAATTCAGTGGGTTTTCCTCATTCACGGGGCTACGTCATCACCCAATGGCTGGGGGCAGGCCCCCAAATCCTTTGCTAACTGCTGCCAGAGCCGCTGGGAAGCAGAGTGATGGCAGAGAAGCAGTCGGGGGTGTTCTGGGCTGAATCTCTGAGAAGGAAGTCAGGCCACAACCATGCAGAAGAGGAAAGACGGGAGCGTAGTTGGGAGCACGTGGCCGTCGGTGGCCAGGGAACAGCATAGAGAGCCTGCCCACAAACCGCACTGACTCTAATGGAGGGGAAAGCTGGGGCCCGGGCCCAGTCCCAGCAGGGTGAATTCCCGGGCAAAAGTGCCCTCATCTACAGAATCATGGGAAAATGCCAGATTGTATGGCCACAGATTGGCAAAGGCTGTGGGTCTTGCCTAAGGTAGATGGGGCTTTTCCTGGCCCACGGAGCCTCATTTCAGGCTGGCTGCAGGTTCTGGATCGATTCACTTCTAGGCTGATTGAGTGCGGGAAGGTCCAGCTTAAAGGGGGACTTTGTCAAAGGGCTGTGAGGACTTGGTTATATGAGAGAGAACTGCAGCCAGCCTGTGGGGCCTAGCCTACTCCACCAGGTGGCAGCAAAGACAGACACACAGACACAACTCTAGCAGGGAGGGGCAGAGAGACACGTGGGCCTGGGCACACAGACAGACACACAGGCCTGGGCACACAGAGGTGGACACATGCACACAGACAAACTCACAGGCCTGGGTGCACAAACCCCCACAGACACAGCCAATTCCAGCAGAGGGCAGTTGAGAGAGAGACAGGCGTGGACACACACAGGTCTGGGCACATCGAGAGAGAGACACACACCCAAGTGTAGGGGCACAGAACCCATTCCAACAGAAAGCGGTGGTCTCTCTCTCTCTCTCTCTCACTCATCCACCCAAATCAAGAAAGATACAAGGCCCATGAATACAATTAAATGTGTGACAGCCTGGCCTACACTTGCAAGTTGTCCTGGTGTAACTGGTGGGTAGGGGGCTGATTTTTACTGATGCAGTTACACCAGTACCACCGTTAGTCTGGGCACAGTGCTACCGGGACACGAGGCAAGCTCATTCTCCTGCCCATGTGAGTACAGAGCAGTGATACTCAGACCTGAATAGGTCAGGAGGGAAATTAGCGAGCAGCATTACCCCAAAAAGCCACAGCAGTGTGAATTCCTTGTTACAATTACTATTTAGTTTAGATAGATAGATAGATACACACACTGACTGACCAAGCATTATCTTATCAACTACAACTGGTTCTGGTTAATAACATAGTAAAAGCAGCCTGATTGGTTAATAACTCCGATGGGTTACTAATTGAATCTCATGGTGTTTTAATATCATGTGTTGCAAAGAGCGGCAGGAGACGCAGTAAGGAGCCACTTGGGGCTGGCGAGAATCACGGGTATAAGCTATACTGCTGTAAGTGCTTTTACCCCAGTATCATTGCCGGGGAGGGGTTGAGGGCTCCAGTATAATTAAAATGCGACAACTTTTGTGCACCGCCCAGGCTTGAATCTTAAGGGTCTGAAATTCATCTTAGACAGGGCGTTGGTGCATGTCGGAAGGTGGAAAAATCTGATCTTGTCCCAGGAAGAAAGGGAGCAACACCAAGGAGTTAGGGTCGCCTGACACATCTCATTGTAAGACCCTGTTTTCAGTTGCTTATAATTTTGCCAAACTTAAACCTTTTAGGCTACAAGATCACAACTTGTTACCAAACCCTCCTTTGGTAATCCCCCGCGGCTCCGAGCTGAAGTGGTCATGCAAGAGGAAGTGAAGAATTAATCTCTCATTTGCTATGGGGAGCCTCTCATTGGGAAAAGAAAAATAACCCAACCGCAGGGGGCAGGAGCTGGTGGGTGGATAGTGCAGAGGGGGAGGGGGCAGGAGCTGGGGGGGTGCATGGGGCAGGAGCCAGGGCATGTGGAGGAGGACTGAGACAGGCTGGAGGGGAGAGGAGACAAGGACAGAGGGCCCCCCCAGTGCAGCGCCCGTCCCTTCTGAGTGCAGGCACAAGCCAGGAGCTCTGGTCCTTAGTCACCCCAGTGCTCAGTCCTCAGGCCATGTCTACACTAGAGCTGACAGCAGCACAGATGTACCATGCAGCTATGCCCCTGTAAGATCTCGTGTGTAGCCGCTCCACGCCAACGAGAGAGCTCGCCCATCCGTGTACTTAAACCAGGCCCAATGAGTGGCGGTAGCTGTGAGTGGGAGACCCCCTCCCCCCAACGTAAGGTCCCACACCAACGCAACTTGTCAGTCAGGGGTGTGTGTTTTTCATACCCCTGAGCGGGGTGACCAGATGTCCCGATTTTATAGGGACTGTCCCGATATTTGGAGCTTTTTCTTATATAGGCGCCTATAACTCCCCCACCTCCTGCCGTCCCCATTTTTCACACTTGCTGTCCGGTCACCTGGCCCTGAGCGAGTGTAGACACAGCCTCAGCAAGCAGCTGGGCCGGGGCACAGGGGTGCACACGCACAAGGGGCCTAGTTAAGGTTCCCCGGTTACCTGTCAGCCTGGCACTGCCTGGCAGGAGGGGGCTACTGGGGGCAAGGCTGGCAGCCCAGGGTGGGGGGAGAAGGGTGGTCTGTTGGGGGGCAGGGCCAGCAGCCCAGGTGTGGGGCAGGAGGGAGCTCTGCTGGGGGGCAGGGGCCAGTGGCCCAGGTGTGGGGCAGGAGGGAGCTCTGTTGGGGGGCGGGGCTGGCAGCCCAGGGTGGGGGGAGAAGAGGGGTCTGTTGGGGGGCAGGGCCGGCAGCCCAGGTTAGCAGCTTGCTCGGGGGGGCGGGGCCGGTAGCCCAGGTGTGGGGCCACTGGAGGGGCCATGCTGGGGGCGGGGCCGGTAGCCCAGGTTCCGGAGCGGGGAATTGCGGCGGCTGCCCCGCCCCCGCGGGGAGTGTGACGAATAGACCCCGCCCCCGCACATGTCTCCGCGTTCTGTCCCCGCCCCTCACGTGGCCAGGCACCAGGCCCCGCTTCCGCACGTGGCGCCGGGGCCCGCGCCGCTCGCCCCGCCCCTGCGCGGCGGAGGCGCCCATTGGCTGCCGGCGCGGTCCATCTGGGCGAGGGGTGGGGCCACAGCTGGGTCTTTGTGTCTGCGCCCGTGTGCGGCCGGAGAACCGGGGCGAGAGGCAGGTACCAGCCCCCCCCTTCCCCTCCCCCCATCCTTCAGGGCCCCCCACTCCCGCGGGCCCCCCGGAACCCCTGCATCCCTCCGGCCCCCCAGCTCCCCCGGGTGCACCCACCCCCCAAGGGCACCCTCCGGCCCCCCACCCCCCGCGAGCAGTGGGTACCAGAGGCCCCCCCCGGTGCCTCCCCTCCGCCCCACCCCTCCCCTCACCCTTGTTCTGCTGCCTGGGTTCCTCCTGGGATGTGCTTGGGGGGCCTCGGGATGGGGGTGCCCTGCGGGGTGTGGGTGCACGTGTGCAGGGTCCCCCCGCTCCGATATGTGGGGATGGCTCGGGATGGGAGGGCTCCCCTTGGATGTGTGGGGGTGGGGGGTGCCCCCTTGGATGCGGGGGCTCGGGATGGGGGTGCTCCCTGGGCTATGGGGTGGAGGGGCTCAGGATATGGGGTGCTTCCTTGCATGTGGGGCTGTTTGCAGACTTTTTAGGACTGTCAGTGTCTTGCTGCTTTATGGGGTGTAAGTGGGGTGGGGGCGGGGAGGTGATCCGCTGTGGGGCCATAGGGGGATCCAGCCCTGAGGCTGCTGTGGGGTGGCTCACAGGCCGTGGAGTTGTCGCTTTGTTCAGTTTGGGGTCGAGCCTTGGATGCCCCCTGGCCTCGCCTGGACGCCTCCAGCCGACAGGTCAAAGTACCCCTTGTCTGGTGTGGGGCAGAGCTGTGGGGTGGGTGAGCGAGCGAGTGGCTTCTCCCTGGAGGAGGGGCGGGGTGGTCGAGGGCCAGGCTCTCCCATTCCTGCCCGGCTTGGGGCAGGTTGCCTGGTGCGAAGACGCTTCGCCCTCATTCACGCATCAGTCCGAAGCCCTGTCGTGTGGGTGGGGGCTGTGGGGGGGGGGGGGGGGGTTGTCAGCCCCCCTCCAGTGCTGTATGGGCTGGGGAGGGCCTGCCCATCACCCCCCAAGGGCTGCCTTTCCAGGGGGACTCTGTATCACGCAGCGTAATGCAGGCCCTGCAGTCCCTGGGGGATTCTGCTGAGTGCTGCTCCCGCAAGGGCCCCGCTCAGTTGGGCACCCGCTGCCAGGGAAGGTGCCCGCCCCCTGCTCCCGGGGCGCTCTGCGGCGGCCAGGCTGCGCCGGGAAGGGGGGTAACGGGTGTGCCATGTCCGCATCCATGCGGGGAGGGTGACTCTTCAGGGGAACAACCGGGCTTGCGGCTGGGGAACGTGTGTCCCTGGAGTGGTGCTGACTGGAGGCCGAACGCCCCTCGGCCAGCGGGAATCCGAGGTGCCTCTGCCGAGCCCCCTCGCCAGGGCTGGACACCTCGGTGCCTCTGAGGCGCTGGTAGACCCAGGCACGGAGTGAGGCCCGGGTGGGCTGGGAGTCGGTGTCTGATATGGGGGAGTGGCTCTCCCAGCAGACAGGCCTGGAGCCTGTACCAGCTGGTACCGGGCCAGGTGACTGCAGCACCCCCAGTTCCTCCCAGCAGCCATGGACTGGGGGAGCGTGTGGTCTGTATAGTGACACCCCTGCAGGTGCCAGGCTGGGGACGCCCTGGGAGCTGGGGATTGGTGGTGCTGATTTGCTGGAGGGGTGGGGGGGCTGCTCCACCAGGGACCCGCTGCTGGGCGGGGGCAAGCTGCAGTTCTGGGGCAATCCAGCCGTGGCCCGTCGTGGGTCAGGTTGCTCTGTGCAGTGCGGTGGGACAGGCGTCGCCTTGTCAGCACTAACTGCTCAGCTCCGCAGCATGCGCCGTTCTGCGCTGCCCCACGTCTTCCCCGTGCTGTCTGCAAGTGCTGGCGGGACAGCTGAGAAGGGCTGGGCAGTGGGGGGAGGTATTCTGGCTCCTAGGCCGTGGTTGTGGGTTTGGCTTTGGGGAGGGGCTCTGTCTCCCTCGTGACACTCACTGGGGTAGAGATGGCTGGGTGCTCTGGGGGGCTTGGGCTGCTGGTGCGTGAGTGATCAGTCGCTGCTGGCCGGAGGGGATGGTGCGGTATTAATGGTGGGGGGCTCTCATCAGAAGCCAGATGCTCCCTGGAGCTGTGGTGACGCTGGACAGCAGAGTTGGGGAGGAGCCTCACGCCCCAGACGACCTCCCGGGGGGATGAAACTTGCTTGCCCAAAGGAGTGGCACCCAAAAAGCTCTTGCCGCCAAATCCAGCATCGCCCAGCCTCTGCTCCAGCCTCCTCCATGCAAGCAGCGGCTGCACTGGGTGCTTCCTTACTGGGACCCAGGGCAGTAGCCCCGGGGACTGGGGCAGGTTGATATGGGATCCAAGAGCCAGGACAGCACCTGAGAGCCTTGCCTCCCAGTCCCCTGCTCTGCCCCGGGCCGTGCTGCTTCTCCAGGATGTGTGTGAACTGTCTGCTGGTTCCAGGGCAGCTCCTTGGAGGGTGCATAGCGGATGCTGCTGTTTGTGCTGCCTGCGCATGGAGTCCCTGTCTCCCTCCGGCCCCCCGTGATCCTATTTCCCTGCACAAGCCTGGCCTCCCACAGACAGAGCTCGGGGGCAGGGTGTGGTTTGCGCATCCAGCCCGCAGGTGGTGTCTGGGGAAGGTGAGAGCCCCGGGACCCTTTGGAAGAACTCGGTTGCCGGTCTAGACAAGGTGGCTGCTCGGCGTGGATCTACCCTGTGTTAAAAATGTCCCGTCACTGAACAGAGAGCGAGATCTGGGCGTTGTCAGGGCTGGAACGGACTGTGATGCTATGGAGGGGAGTGGGGTCTGGTGGTCAGAGCCGGGGGGCTGGAGCCCAGGGCTCCTGGGTTCTGTTCCCAGCTCTGGGAGGGGCATGGGGTCTAGCACTGATCTCCGGCTCCCGGCTGGGATGTGGGAAGCTGGAATTTGAGTTGCAAGCCCTTCTTCCCGCGCGGGCTGGATCTGAAGCGCAAAGGCATTCCCAGTGGTGCTCCCCGCCCCTCTGAATTGCCCGGTGTCCCTACGCAGGGACCACCTGGCCGTCACTGGTGCCAGCCCTGAGATCCCGGCACGGCAGGTGCGTCTGAAAGGTGCAGCACCTTGGAGCGGGGTGAAGGAGGAGCTTCCCCCACGTGTGGGCCAGCCCCTGCCGCTGCACAGACAGCGCTGCCGCCAGACCCAGGGCCTGGGTGCCTGGGAAGCCCCTGTAGAGGGTAAAACAGGCAGCAGAAGGTGGAGCAGTTTTGGGGGGCACAAGAACCGTGCCTGAGAGCCCGTCTAGCTGGGGCTGCAGGCCGGGAGCCTCGCCGGGCTGGCCAGGGCTTGTAACCCCCCCCCCGTGCTGGGCCTGCCGCTGTCGAGTGTGAGGAGGGGGGCCAGTGACCCACGGGTGGGGAGGGAGAAAGCAGAGCTAGGCGTAGGGATGGGTGGAGCCGGACGGGGGCTGTGATCTCCCTCCCCCAGCAGTGCCGCTGAAGGGCTGGGGTAGGCAGGGAGAGAGCCAGGCCGCCCCCCGGATGGGCCGCAAGTAGCCGAGGTGGGCACGGCCCGTGGCACGATTGGAGGGCTCTGTGGCCACCGCATCCCCAGGCTTTGCAACCCCCTGTGCTAGGCGTCCCCCTCCTCCTCTGTCCTCCCCCGCCGCCCCCTCCCTTTTCTGAGCTCCCTTCCCCACAGCTATGGGGGCAGCACGAGTGGAGTCGGAACTGCCCCCTCCACCCACAGCCCCTCCCTGAGCAAGCAGGGCCCCCCGCCCCTTTCTGGGTGGTCTCCCCCTCTCCCCACGCTACAGCCTGGTCGCTGAGAGCCCAGGGCTGGGGGCAGAGCCCCCTAGGTAGTGGTGGGGCTGCGAGGTGGGTCTCTCCCCAGGTGGGTTGCTGTGATGTGGGGCGAAGGCCGTTTCTCACCTGCTGGGGGGGCTCGGATGACTTTGCAGGGGTGTGGCTGCCGGCCAGGTGGGGTGGGCAGCAGGGCGGGGGCTGTGCGGGGGAGCAGCTGGCAGGGCTGTGGGGTGAGTGCGGGAAGGGGTTTCCTGGGATGACTGGCGACTGAGTGAGTGGCAAAGCAGGGCGTGGGACCCACAGAGTGACCGGCTGCCTCTGCTGCTGGGCCTGGGGGCCCAGGGAAACACTGGATCCTCCACCGCTGGGCTTGAGGGCCCCGGACCCCCCATGGGGAGCGACTGGCTGCTGCCGCCCCCCGTCCCTGCTAACTGGGTGGGGAAGCGTTAGAGCAGCGCTGGGTGCGTGTGTTAATGGAGGAGGCGCTCCCGGAGCCTGTCCTGCTTCTGCCTGGCTGGAGGCTGGTGGCATGGAGGTAGCTGCTCCCACAGGGGCCCTTCCTGCCCCCAGGAGCTCCCCGCAGGCCGGACCGCGGCAGAGCGAGGTGGGTCCCATGCAGGCCGTGCCCGGAGGTCCCTGCAGGTTGCTGAGGTCTCTGTGTTGACAAGGAGCCTCAAGCGTGGTCACCCCAGAGCCCCGTCCCCAGGCCCAGCAGCTTCCACAGCCCGTGTGGCTTGGCTCCCGAGTCCACTCTGCGTCGCCCGGGTCTCTCCTGCTCTTGGAATCGCCGACCCCGGCTCGCCGCGTGCCGCGCTGAGATGGGAGCGTGGCCTGCTGCACTGGCTCTGCTGGCCCAGCTCTGGGATGGGCCGGTACCAGCTGCTGGGTTTGAACAGCGAGGTTCCCCTGCACTTAATACACGAGACGACGGGGGGGCCGTGAGCACGGCTCTGCTCCATTCTGCTGGCTCAGCCGCGTGGCTGGGAACCTCGCGCACAGGGAGGGTGACTGCCGCCCTCGCCCAAGGGGTCGCTGATCTCGGCGTCAGGGCTTTGGGGCTCAGATGGAGACCACGGGGCTGGGGCTCACGAGGCCAGGGGCAGCTGCCGTCACTCAGCACCGCGGGGGAAAGACGGGCCCGGGATTGGGTGCCCAAAACGTGTGGCTGTCACGCCTTGGCTGCCTGACACGAACATGGCCCTGCGCACCCGGCCCGTGGCGTTCGCCGGCGTTGTGCATCCGGCCCGGAGCTTCCATTCCCGAGGCCACCCGTTCTGACCCTTGGCGCGAGGAACGAAACGTTCCCGGGGGAGCTGGTGCTGTAACGTCTGCCTGAGTCTGCCCCCAGCCCCCTCCATTCTGAACCCCTGTGAAACTAGACCCGGCCAGGGTGGACGTGAGCTGTCAGCGTTTAACAGGCACCCCCCTGCCAAGCTCCTCCCAGGGACCAGACCCCCTGGCCGCCTCCTACCCCATTGCCCAGCTCTCCGCCTGCCCTCTGGCAGCTTCAGCCGGGCAGCTATGTGCTCTGTTCCTGTCCCCCGTGTTTAAAAGGGAAATGTTTCTTTCGGTTTATCAGTGGAAAAGGTGTTGGACCTCCGCGCCCCCGTGGAATTCACCGAGCGCCTCCGTTGTTTACTGCGTGCTGTGCGGTTCCCGGTGGGGCGTGCTGGCAGGGCTGGCCACCTGGGAAAAGCCATCTAGGCTAACGCTCGATGGCAGGGCAGCAGGTCCCCCACTCCCGCCTGGTGCTGGGCTCACATACCGCTGGGGCTCTGGGGGGGGAAGGGGGGGAGGGCACACTTTCTAGGCCGCGCTGTGGCCGTGAGCAGGAGCTGTGCCCACGAAACCCGGTTTATAGGGCTGGGCCCAGAGGTACCAGCTAGTGACTGAGCACAGTGAAAACCGTAGGGCCCATGCCCCTGAATGCTGCAGTCATGCTGATCGCGCCGCGCGCCCCCCTCCCCCCCCCCCGGCACAGGTGCAGCTGGAAGACTGCTGCCGTGGGCCTGGGCCCCGGCGCAGGGGGAGCAAAAACCCCTTCCATCGCCGTAAGCTGCGTCTGCACCGCAGAGCCCCAGCGGCGTAGTCACGGCGCCGTAGCTGTGACCCGGGAGCGAGTGAGCACACGGCAGCCGGCTCTGCCCCCGGCAGGGCAGGGGTTATGGCAGACATGGGGAGTGGAGGGTGCCTGGGTGATTTCCCTACAGGGCAGACTTCCCTGGAGCCAGGAGAGGGACGGGGCCCATGGGCAGGTCTCTGCCTCTGGGGGAGGCATTGGAAGGCTGGGCGGGGGCCGGAGTCAGTGTAACTACAACCGGGGACTGGCGCAGAACCGGTGTCCTAGAGTGTCCCATTCCCTAGCACACACACCCTCCCCTGAGCCGATGGCTGCAGGGAACTGGGGGCGGGGTGCCCTTATAATCCAGAAACTGCAGGTCCCAGCTTCCCGGGGAGCCTGGCTGTGGGGGTCTGAGAGCTGCCCGGCATGCTGGGAGCTCTGGCCCATGGCCTGAACCTCTGTAGTGGGTAACAGTTATAACCTGTGCGCTGGAGTCCCTTTGCGAAAGGGGCGGGGGGGAGGATCTTTATCCGCTGGAGGGAGGGATGGGGGGTACAGAGAGGCACACAGCAAGTCAGTGACAGAGCTGGGGATGGAACCCAGGAGTTCTGGCTCCTTGACACCCCCCGCTCTAACCACTAGACCACACTCCCTTCCCATTCATGTGGCTGCTGTCTGCTCACGTTCGGTGCACACTGGCTGTGGGCTCTTGGTAAGCGTGGGTGCCCCTGGGCTTGGCATCCTTAGCCGTCCTCAATGGGCAGCAGCCCCTGGGTTAGCTGGGCCTCCTTGTGGACCCTGTGTCTGGTCTCTGGGAGGGAAGGGCCTTGCCTGCCCGGCTCCTCCACGACAGTGGGTCTCCCTGCCCCGGCTGGCTCTACGGGACCGGGGCAGCTAGGAATGCAGGAGGCCGGACACGCTCCTCTGCATGGGGGCAAGGTGGGTCGTGCCAGCGGGGGGGAAGGGGGCTGGGGCAGTAGGAGAAGGGGGGATTGCTGAGATAGTCTGGCTGGGCACGGTGCTTGAGTGGGGGTGACCCCGTTCCTGCAGCCAAGCTGTGGACTGGGGAGGCGGCCGCCCCGGGGAAGCCAGAAGGGTGCCCTCTCCCCCACCCCCCGGCAGCAGCAGCCTGGGGACAGTGGGGGCCATCTGCTCTCTTAGCTCCATGGCAGCCCGCTGGGGGCGCTGGCCGAGGTCCCTCCCCAGTGAGTCCCAGCCCTGCCGCTGTGCCAGGGTGTTGGCAGGGAACGGGCTGGCGGGGAGGCGTGGTGCAAACACACACACACGTGGCCCTGCACCTGATGCAGCTCGCCCACGTGTCGTCTGCGGAGCCCTGTGTGGCTGGCAGAGCTCTGGGCAGTGGCACTGGGGTGGGGTAGAGCAGGGGGGCCCTTGCCCCCTCCCCCTGGACTATATGCCTGGCAGCCGTGGGGCAGGAGAGGAGGGCCTGCCGCTGGCAGGGTTTCGCTGTGCAGCTGGGGCCAGGGCACTGGGACGCGAAGGAGAGTGGGGCTGCAGGGCACCATTGGGGGCAGGCACTTCAGAGATCCACTGGGGGGGTCAGTGAGACCTTCGACCTCTTCGCAGAGCCCATCTCCGCGTCGTCGGGGTCTTACGGCCCCTCTCTGGCCCTGCCACTCTGGTCAGCTGCGCACAGGGGGCGATTTCCCCAGCCCCGGGACGCACCGGTTCACCCTCCCAAAGGCAGCGAGGGCTTTCCCCCAGCGGTGTGACCTGGGGGTGGGGGGGCAATGCTGAGTGGGGAGGGGAGGGGACTCTGCTGCCACAACCCATCATCACCCGGGGCCAGGCCCCACTGCTCCCGCTGCTGTGGGTTTGCTGCTGCCCCAGGGGATCTGCCTTTCTCCAGGCTCTCTCTTGCCCATGTTTGTTGTGTCTGTGCTTTCTTCCCTCTCTACTCCTTGTGTGTTTCACCAGCATCCCTGGCTGGGGGGAGGGAGGTCCAGTGCTCAGAGCCGGGGATTCCTGGTTTCTTTCCCACGGCTGCGCTGGGCCACGTTTTCCCCCCGTGCGCTGCGCTGGGTGCCAGCGTCCGAGACCTTGGCAAGTGGCTTCACCTCCCCGGCTGAAAACGGGGGTGGCGATTTCCCGGGGGCATCATGTCCTGCTGGGCCGTCCTGGAGGGGAAATGTTCTGCAGATGGGTCGGGGACCCCCCCCTTAGTGCAGCCCTTGGCTTGCTACGCTTCAGCCACTTGTCCATCTGCTCTCCAGGCCCGTCAGGGGCCCGGCTGCCGCGGGGAAGAGCGTGTTACAGAGCTGAACCGGGAGGGTGGAATTCCACCAGAAACCACCCCTTGCTCTCGGCCGCTGGATTCTCCTGAGGAGAACTGGGTGGGAGCTCGGGGTGGGTCAGGCTTGGCCTGTCTCTCTGGCCCGGCTCTGCTCTGGCTGCTCTCCTGGGACCCCTGGCTCCTGTCTGAATCCTACACGGGCAGGTCCCCGTCTGCATGGCGGGACGGGTCCAGAGGGGCTGAAGGTGATGGAAAAGGGCTGATGGGGGTTTTGTGCCCGTTAGTACGTGCAGGTCCCGGCCTGGGCAGTGCTGGGGGGGCTTGGTCTGCCCAGGGGGAGGGGAGGCAGAGTGCAGCAGCTGGCCCCAGGAGGGCTGCGGTGGGAAGGCTATGGGGGGCTGCGGTCGCAGGTTGGTTAAGTCGTGGGCTGTGGGCTGGGGTTCTCGAGTCCGAGGGAGGACTGGGAATGCCGCGCCTCCTCCGGCCGAGGGGTCTGCGGTGGAGAATCGGATGAGGCGGGGGCCCGGGTGTGATGGAGAGCTGGGGAGGCACGAAGCAGGGGCAGGGAGGTTCGTTTCCCTCGGGTTTGGGCTCTGGTGCGACCGCTGCTGGGATCCCGCCTCCAATTCAGCGGCCACGATGCCCGAAGGACGGCGGTAAATTGGAGAGGGTCCAAGGGGAGCCGCGAGAACGAAGGAAGGGTTCGAAAAGCTGCCCCACGGCGAGGCGCTCCTGGAGCTCGACAAAGAGCCGCTTCCGGGGCCGCTCGATTGGGCTGGAAGGACCCATGGGGGGGGGGAACCAAAGATTTGATGTCGGCTCGGCTGGCCAAGGTCCGGCAGGCTGTGTGGAGCGAAACCCCTCATCCTGGCAACCCCGCGCGGCCGGGGAGGGTCTGAGGGGGACTGATTAGCTGAGCCGGGGGGCCGGGAAGCTCTTAAAGCGAGGGTCTCTGCTTCCTCGCTCCCTGGCGCAGAACCGCCTTCGTCCCGGCCCGGCCCCTCCACAGCTTCCTCCCAGCCCCACCAGGGATCTGCCCGGCCCCTCCTCCCAGCCCCACCAGGGATCTGCCCTGCACCGTCCCCCCGGTACCCTAACTCTCCCAGCCCTGTCCGTCGTCCCCGTCATGTCCCCCCCCACACACACACACCCCCTTGCCTGGCCCCGCCAGCCCTCTGCTCCATGCCCGCTGCCCCTGCTTGGGCTGGGACCCTCCTGCTGTGGATCCCTTTTAATTCACATTGCAACCGCGCCTGGAAGGCCGATGGGGACCGTGCTGGGCCGGGCACTGTACAGGCTGGTAGCTGGTGGGGGCAGGCCCTGCCCCGTAGGACTGCCGGGCTGGGCAGGATGCGGCAGAGGGCTCAGACAGCCTGGCGGGAGGACGGGCAGCTGCAGCTGGGGAGTGTGGCTCAGCCCCTCTCTCCTGCCCCCCTCCACGTGTCGGCGTCTGGGCTGAGCCTGGGCCGGCAGAGCATGGGGCTCCCGGTGTGGGTGGCCCCTCCCCGCCCGGGGGGGCCGCGTGTCTCCTGGCTGGCGTGTGGGAGGGCACGGGGGAGCACATGGCTAGGAATGTGCGTTGCTGTGTCAGCCTTGCTCACGACACACCCGGCCAGGATTAGAGGCGGCTGCTTGGTCTGCCCGCCCCAGCTCCCCGGCAGGCAGACGGGCCTCGGAGGGCGGCTGGTATCGGGGCTGGGCCGGCAGCCAGGGCAAGCTGGTTAGTAACTGTTATGTAAGAGGAGAGCGGCCGGGCGGGGGCCGGGAGCGGCTGCTATCCTGGGAGCAGGAGAGGCTCTGCACAGCTGAACCCCTGACCTTGGGGGCAGCTCGAGCCCCTCCTCCCGTGGCTGGGGGGGCATGGACCCGTCCTCTTCCCCATGGAGAGGTGTGGGGAGGCCCCCGCTGCAGGCAGACGGAGAAGGGGGGTGCGGGCTGTAGGGGACGGAGGAGGCTGGGTGTGTTTGTACTTGCCGGGGCGGGGGGGGGAGGTTGAGTGTGTCTGGGGAAAGGGGGACCATGTGCGGGCAGGGCCATGGAGTGAGGGGAGGGGGAGCAGGGCCCGTGTTTATGGGGCCGGGTGCGCAAACCTAGTGTGGGTGCCCCTGTGGCTGCTGCAAGGAACAGCTGCGCTGCCTTTGCTCCCACCCCAGGACTGTGGTGGGAAGACGGGGGTGGGGAGCTGTGCAGGGCTGGGGGCTGTGCTGGAAAATCTGGTGGGGCTGCGATGGGAGGGCCTGGGGGTCTGTGCAGGACTGCAGTGGGAAGCCTGATGAGGGGCTGTGATTGGAGGGCTGGGGGGGTAGGGGGGCTGTGATGGAAGAGGGCCTGTGTCCAGGGGGGGGGCGTAGGTCCCAGAGAGCATCTCTGCCCATCCTCCCCTGTAGTGCCTGGGAAGTAAGGGGGGGTCGGCACCTGCCCTCCCTACTGGGTAGTATCCGGCAGGGCCCCCCCCCCCCATGCAGCGCTGCAGGCGGGGGCAGGGCCGAGGGGAGGTGCCGTCTCAGGGACCCCCCTCAGGCGTCGGAAAGCTGGGGGTGCGGGTCTGGGGGAGCCTGTCCTCAGCGCCTGATTCTCTGCTCTTCACCTTCAGGCCTGGAGATGCCTGCGGAGAGGCCGTGCCAGCCCCCCACGGAGAGGGGCATGGCGGTGGGGGGCGCAGTGGCGAGCGCCGGCTCTGAGGGGCGCACGGGGCCACTGGACAAGCCGGCCGTGGAGGGCGAGGGCAGCAGGAAGGCCCCGGGCCCCCGCCCGCCAGCCAGCGAGTCGGAGAAGGACTCCGGTTTCTCAGGTAGAGACTTGTCCTGGGGGCAGTGCGAGCTCCGGGCTGCCCCTGCCATGTGGGGGGCAGGGTGGGGCTGGAGCAGCACCCCGAGCCGTCCCTCTGCCCCACTCCTCGCCTGGGGCGTGACCCTGCTGTGAGAAATCCAGGATTTCATTCCAAGTGCCGGGCTCTGGGGCTGCGCAGTCAGTTTCCTGGGGCAGCGGTTAGCCAGGAACTGGGCCCAGCCTGCCTCTCTGCCCCACATCCCCTCCTGCCCTGGGAGCAGAAGATGCCGTGTGCTGGGCCCACCTGGAGCACGGGGGTGGAATTGGGCTGAGCTGGGTTTGGTGGGAGCCAGGCCCACTGCTTTGGTCACTCAGCGCTGTCTGGGGAGGAGGGCCTTGGGGGTGCTCTGGGAGCATGGTGGGGAGGGCTCTGGACCGAGCGGTGGTTTGGGGAGGGGGTGGCCTGTAGGCAAGCCCAGTGTCAGGTCAGAGGGCAGGTTAGGGGGCATGGTGGGAGTCATGGGTGCACGCAGCTGGCTCTCCGAGGGCTGCGTGCAGCTGAGCCTGGACTTTCTCCCAGCTCCTGCCTGGGGGGGGGGGGTCTGAGAGCAAGTGGCAGGCCCTGCCCCGCTGCCCCCTTGTGTGGCGTTATGGGCAGGGCCTGGGGCGGCCCGTGCAGCTCTGGGGTCACTCCTTGGTGCCACCCACCCCTTGTTCCCTGTCGCCCTCCACTGGCCCCCGGGGAACGTTGTCTCCTGTTGCAGCCCCGGAGGTGTTTCGGAGCCGTTCTGTCCCGGGACTGGTGGGACCTCCCGGTTCAGTTGCCTGCCACTTTCCATCATAGAGGTTTCTGTCACCTCCCTGGGAGAGGCCCTGCCGCCCCCGTCTTCGCAGCCGGCCTCTGACCCAGGGCAGGGAGATCCTGGGCTAGACGGGCCTCGCCTCTCCCTGGGAATTCTGCTCACGTCTGGCTGAGCCGTGGGAAAATCACCCTTTCCCTTCCCCCGCTCGCCTTGTCAGCAAAACTTCAGCAACAACCAAAACAAGACTGGGCCGAGGGCACGTGTGTGAGGCCGGGCGCCAAAGCAGCTGCAGCCGCTACCCAAGGACCCTGGGGAGGGCAGGGCCACACGTGGTCCCAGTGGCCCATTGCCTGCAGGGGGAGCCACGCGGCTGGGTTGCCCCAACCTCCGCCCCCCACCCAGCAGAGGGGACCACGTGGCTGAGCTGCCCTGACCCCCCGTCCTGACTCCGCATGGGGCTTCAGGTCTGTCTCAGCTTCCCCCTCTGCAAAGTGGGGGCGAGGATTCTGGGCCGCCTGAGCGATGACGGGCGACGTGGAGAATCAATCCAGGAATGTCCTGCCGGCGCCCGGCCGCCATGGGGAGGTGCCGTGGAGAGGCCCCTGCGGAACGGACCGTCTGTGTGGCAGGCACTAAGGCAGTGGCTGAACGAGGAGCATAATGAGGACCGTTGACTAGTGTCTCCTCCCTGCAGCCCCGTCCGTGCTGGGGGAACCAGCGCACGATCCCGGCATTACGGACCGTGTTGCGATGCAGATGCACAGGGGGCCGGGGCCACTGGAGCTTCCTCACGTCCAAGTGTTTGACTCTGTGGCCTGAAGAGCATCCTCTTTCCTCAGCCCCCTGCCACTTCATTAGCCTCTCCTACCCCCCTGTGTGTGGGCCGGGAGCCACTCTTCCCTCCAGCCCCTGGGAGACTGCAGGAGCAGCCCTGGGAGAGGGGGCTGGCTGGCAGGTGTTGGAAAGCTGCCTTGTGCTCCTCTCAGCTGGAGACACGGGCTGGGATAACAGCAGGGCTAGAAGGGCTCCCTGCTTGTGGCTTGCCCTGGGAGGGTCAGGAAGATCAGGGCTGCCCTGTCTCAGCAGAACAATCCCCGTGGGGGGTACTGCATGGAGCCCACAAAGACAGGGCTGGGCCCTTCTCTCTAGCAGGCCTCCGCCCCCCAAGTAAGCAATCAGCCAGTGGAGGGCAGGGCTGCCCTTCTCACCCCATGGCTCTGGGTGGCTCTGCCTCTTCCAGCCTAGACTGACTGGACCCATGCATGGATCTCTGGCAAGGGCTGAGACGGCAGGGCTGGCCGCCAGATGCCGAGGCCGTTTCGGGGAGGGAGGTGTACAGACAGCAGCCGGGGTTTCGCTGCCTGCTCCCCTCCCTGTGACTCCAGTCTCACCCCCAGGCAGCCCAGCCACTGTCCCCTCCCCACTGCCTCTCACGCTCTGCTCTTGTTCTCCTGTGCAGACACGAGTTCGGAGTCCCTGAGCACGCTGGATCACGCTGACGCGGAGGAGCCGTCCGTCTGTGCCTCGCACTGGGCAGCCAGGGGGCCCAGGCTGTGGACGGCGCCGGGGCTCGACGGCACGTTCGCCAGATTCACCCCCGTTTACATTGTCAAAAACATTATCCTGAAACAGGTAGCCCTCCTGCCCCAAACCAACCGACCCCCACCCCCCTCAACCTCCCAGTGCCTGGGGCTCGGACCTGCCCCAGCAGATCAGCCACTTTCCAAGGCCACAAGGAAGGGCTGCCCCTCTGTCCCGCAGGGGTAGTGGGAGGGAGGGGAAAGCAGCCCTGGGTATGCGGGAGCAGAGCCAGCACCCATGTGCCCCCTTGTCCCTCATGGCCCAGCTGCCCGGCTCTCAACGGTCAGAGCCCAGGAAGCCAGCTGAGTGCTCATCTTCCTCTCCTGCTCTTCCCTTGCAGCCCCTGGACGCCGCCTCCAGCACCCAGCTCCTGGCCTGGAGCGGCCAAGCCCCCCCGGACACTGTGCAGGGCCAGGCCCGGCTCCTCTTCCTCCAGCAGCCAGTGGCTACGGCCACACGGAAGCTGCTGCTGCCGGGCCAGAAGCCACAGGCGAAAGATACCTACCTGCCCATCCTCAACGCCTACCCCAAGATCGCCCCGCACCCGGGCTGCACCCAGAACAGGGCTGCAGCCGGGCCCTTGCTGGGAAGTGGCAGCACGGGCCATGCCAAGAGCAAGCGCTTCTGCCTCGAGGAGGCCTGGGTGTCGTCCTCAGAGTCGGCCACCCCCCCTGGCAGCAGCCCACGGGAGGAGCAGCGCCCGGGTAGTGCCCGGCAGGTGCCCGCTGCTGGCAGTGCAGAGCCCCTGTCCCAGAACATTGTCACTTCATCCAGTGAGCTGGCTCGGCCGGCGCCCAGCCCCATCGCAGCCCAGGGGAGCCCACCACCCCTGGACCTGGCCGAGGGGAGGCTTCTGTCCAAGGCCTCCAAGAAGCTGGGCTCGAGCCTTGGGAAGCAGCGGCGCTTCCACAACACGATGGAGATCCTAAGGAAGTCGGGGCTGCTGGGTGTCACCCTGCGGACCAAGGAGCTGATTCGGCAGAACAGCAGCACCCAGCGGGAGATCGCGGAGCTGCGGGAGCACACCCGGCTCTTTTGTGAAGCCGTGCAGAGCAACAACATGCAGGCCTGGGCCCGGCTCCAGGAGGCCATGAACCTGTCCGCCTCCTATTGGGCCCGGAGAGGCGCAGGCCCTGACACGCTGGCCAAAGCCACTTCCCAGAGCCAGGGGGCAGAGGAAGCGGCTGCCCCCACAGACTTCAGTGGGGAGTCCCTGCCCAGCTCCCCCATGAGCCTGGCGCTCACTCCGGACCTGTCAGTGCACACGGCCCTACCTTAGGCCCTGGGGCGGCCATGTGCTCACTCGTGCTCTCAGCAAATAAACCTGGCTTGAACAAATGACCCTTGTGAATGAAACCCCTGTTGGGTCCCCGGCCAGGGCCAGCCCCGCTCCTCTCTGGGGGAACAGGCAGGAGACCCAAGGAGGGAGATGGTGGCCTGTGCTGCTTGGCTCCATGAATCCCTGCCCAGAACCCATCTCCGCCCCTGAGCTGGGCCTTCCCCACGCAAGGGAGAGGGACTGCCCGGCGTTTGCACTGCTGCCTTGGGGCGCCTGGAGCCGCTGGGCCAGCCTGCGGGGCACGGAGACCAAGGCTGCGTAAGCGGTGCTAGGGGAAGAGGCGCTGCGGCTGTGTGCCACGCTGGGCATTGCTGGCTTCCCAGGGAGTATGCGGTGAGGAGCTGTGTGCGCGTGGGGCTGTCCATCCTTCCCCCTTATGGTGACTTCAACAGAGCCTCTTCCTGTGCCAAGGCAGGGGTGCTCTGTGATGCCCACAAGTGGCCGGGCTCCAGCCTCCTGCAGAGAATTCCTGTCCCAAGCAGGTGCAGATGTTGGCTATGGGCCAGCAGGGGTCCCACCGAGGGGATCTCTCCTGCTGCCTCCTCAAGCCCACGTAGGGGGGCTCAGGTGTCCCATGCTCCATGAAAAGATGGCCCCCTTCCCTTAGTCACACAGTGCCAGTGTTATTGGGGCAGGCCCAGGGGACCCTGGAGTGAGCCACTGCTGCCCCCTGCCCCAAGAGCCACTTGGCATCTCCTGGGCCCTTCACACCCGCCCCCTCAGCTGCCCAGCTCCTTGATGCAGGTTGCTCAGCTCCTGCCTCAGGGAGGCCCCTGCAGCCCCCGACCTGCCTCCTCCTTGGCTGAGGCTTTTCCAGCTGTTGGTGCAGCAGAAGCAGCTTTTCCTGGGCCTGAGCATCCCCTCCCCCCTAGTACAACCAGGCTACTCCCCTAGTTGGGGCCTGGCCTCTGCCCCTGCTGCTGCCCGGCTAATGGAAAGCAGGGACCAACCCTGAGCTGGGTGTGCCTGCGCTGGGTCCTCCAGCCACCAGCCTCAGCCAGCATGGTGTGAACGAGGCAACAGCACCAGCTCAGCCTGCTGGGATTTTCAGGGCCCCAACCAATCCCTTGGGCACTTGCTATCACTGTTGTGCGTCTCCCCCCACGCCAAGCACCTTCCCCACCACCAGGAGGAAGCTGCACGGGCCGTGCCCTCCCCACCAGGACAAGGACTTTGACAAAGCCAGTGGCAGAGGGGCTGGCTCTGGGAGTGAGGGACCTAGGGGAGAAGAGCTTCCCTCAGGCTGGGTCCCAGCTGGGGCTACTGAACTGGCACCTAAACCCCAGATACCCAGCCCTCTCCTGCTGTCAGGCCCATGGGAACCTACAGCTTTTGGCACACAGGCTGGGCTGAGGCTCCTTAGACACCTCCCACCCCCATTGCTGTTTCCTCTCCCCCTGCTGTCAGAGAAGGGCTGCACAGGGAAACCTGCCCAAAGAACTCCCCTGGGCATGGGGCACGGCCAGAATACAGCCCCTACAGGCCTGGCTAGGTGGCTCTGCCTTAGCTAGGGCCCCCTCCCTGTAGGTGGGCACAGGGCCCTCACACTGGATTTGGACCCAGTAGGTGGGCAGTGGAAGGTTAGAACCCAGCCCAGGCACTCACAGGATGGCAGCTGGGACATGCTAGAGCAGCTGTGGGGTCACGCTGCAGGGATCCCTTTAGCCCTAGGTGGAAATAGCCCAGCCCAAGGCTCCAGGATAGTAGGGAGGGTTTGTCACAGGCAGTAAACATGCATCTCTGCCACCAGCAACCTCAAGCAGGGGCTGCCTGTGAACTCCAGTAGCCCCTGCCATGAGAGAGGGGACGCATCAGCCTGCAGGAGGAGACTGAACCTCACAATCTCAACCATGGAGCTTTACGTGTTGGGAGGTAGGGGGAGTTGAGTAGATGGTGAGGGCCCCACTCAGCCCTGTGGTTCTGCTGCCTCCAGCAACATCCTTCCACCAGCAGGCAGGGGAATGGGGGTCATGATGCATGGCAGGCTGGGCATCTGCTCTGTGCTCACCTAGTGGCAAGAACCCATAACCACCCAGGGCAGTGCTGGGGACAGAGGAAGGAGAGTTAGAGCAGGAGGCCTGTGTTTGGATTAATGCCGTAGTTGTGTCTCCCAAGTCCCTTTTCTCACCCACCATTATGGTTGCAGGTTATTGCAACATCTTCTGCACTTATACACGTGGTTTACAGCTGAGCTCACAGTGAAGGTAAATTTCTAGGCCCAATCGTCACAACAGCCTCCCCCCCCCCCCCTTTCCCAGTCACCCAGAGGCCGCTGGCACTCCAAAATCCCCTCTACCCCACATCCCATGATTCGTGAACTGCCAGTCCAGCAATGCAAGAAGGGAAGGTAACAAACAAGGAATTGGAATTGCTTGTTTATTAGCACAGATTCAATCTAGCTGATATTATTGAAACCTGCTTGGAATGATTTGCATGACTGGAATGTTACAATCAGTGGTTATAACCAAGTTAGGAAGGATCAGGTGGGCAGAGGGGGAGGAGAACTCCATCGAAAACAGCATTACCTGGCTCCGTGGCACTGATAACACAGAAGAAAATGATCTTGAATGGTTATGGATTAATGTCCTCACACAAAGCACAAGATGGAATAGTGGATGATGTCTGCTACTGTTCCCTAGTGTGATGTGGGCTGTATGACCTGCTCCTCACACACCTACCTACAATGTGTAGGAAAAACCTGTGATCATGGGTGACACATGCTGGAGGTCTCATGCTGCCACTACTGAAACATCCTTGGAGTTTCCAATCATAGATGGGAATTTCCTAGCTCAAAAAATGTTGCAGCTAACACAGGGGAATTCTTAACAAATAAAGAGGAACAAATCAAACTAAAAATTAATGATAGTTTAGGTCAAGTGAAAACAATTATGAGCCAAATCAGCTGGAAGGTAAAATGTAATCAGAAAAAAGAGGAAGATAACTGGGAATCATTTAAGAACACTTTGCTAAGCCCCCAGAAAGCTGCAATTGAGGAAGGCCACACTGGTTAAAAAACAGACTTGATTTAGAGGGGAAGTGAAGTCAGCTATAAAAAAATAAAAATCTATCTAGCTATATATATGTGTAACACATGGAAGAAAGGGGAAGTTGATAGTAATGAATAAAAATCTGACGTCAGAAACTTTAGAAAACTGGTAAGGGAAACAAAGGGACACAAGGAGAAATTGATGGCCAGCAGAGTTAAAGAAAATAAGAAGGATTTTTAAAAATACATTACAAAGAAAGAATTCTGCCAGTGGTATTCATCCATGATTAGATGGAAATAGTAGAATTATCAATAATGCATAAACGAGGGAACCTCGAGTAGGAGCAGAGAGGAGATTTTACCTCTGTGTTTGGTACTAGGGCGGCCGCTGCTGGAATCCTGTGTCCAGTTCTGGTGCCCACAATTCGAGAGAGAGGTTGATAAACCGCAGAGGGTTCAGAGAAGAGCCCCAAGAATGAGCAAAGCATCAGAAAACCTGCCTTGTAGCGATAGCCTCAAGTAACTCGCTCTATTCACAAAGGGCCGGTTAAAGGGGTGACTTGCTCAGTCTGTAAGTAGCTAGGTGTAGGGCCCCCACATGGGGGGGAGGGTACACTTTATCCGAGCCCTGAGACCCTGGAGGGCCCGGCCCAGGCTGCAACGCCCTCGGGTCTGCGTGTGGGAGGGGGCCTGTGTTACAAGTTTGTACCGGGCGTGAACAAATTCTGCTCGGGCCCTGGCTAGGTGGGGAACAAATATTTAATAATGGGGCAGGCCCAGGCAGTTGAAGCTGGACACACTCAGATGGGAGAGGAGGAAGGGACATGTTTGAGGGCAAGAGGAATTAGCAGGTGTGGAAGGACTCACTCCGCTCTATCCAGCACTGGAGGGGCCCCGGCTGGAGTAGTGTGTCCAGTTTTGGGGGGGCTCCCCTACAGAAAGGACGTGGACAAATTGGAGAGAGTCCAGCGGAAGGCACGGAAAGGATGAGGGGCTGGAGCAGATGAAGTATGAGCCCCTGGCGGCCTTCGAGTGCCTGCAGGGGGCTCCGGGGAGCAGGAGCCGGGCTGTTCTCTGGGGCAGGTCCCGGAGCAGGGGGCTCGGGTGCAGCGGGGGGGGCGAGGCTGGGCACTAGGCGGAGGTTTTTGGGGAGGAGGCGGCAGTGGGTTATAGGGGGGAAGGGGTTGGTGTCTCCATGCTGGGCCGTGTTTAAGCTGCGGCCTGGCACCGCCTGGCTGGGGTCGGCCCTGCCCGGAGCCCGGGTTGCAGCAGACCCGGCCCCGCGGTCCCGCTCGTGCGGGGGATACCCCGTGACTTACCCCGCCAGCTCCAGGAGTCGCCCCGGCCGGGCCGCTTGCCGCCATGCGGGCCCCGCGCTGGGGGAGAGCCAGGCGAGGGCAGCGCTGGGGCCGGGCCGGGGAGCGGGGTCCGGTGGGTTTCCCAGCCGAGCGCTGCCCCCCCCGCGCGGCAGGAGCCAGGCCAGGCCGGGCCGCCCAGGCCTTCTCCGTCCGCCCACGGGCGCGCCGCTGCCATGACAACCGCGGGCGGCTGCCGGCCTCTTTCTCGCCCCAGCTTCCGCCCAGCCATGATAGAGTCCGGAGGACCCAAGGCTAGACAGGCCCCAACGAGCCCGTCTCGCCGCCCTCCCTCCTCTAGCTTCTCGCTACCACAGAGTCCCCCGCGCGGGTCCCAGAGCGGCCAGCGGGGAAAGCCGCTCTGCCAGGGCGCCACACCATCGAGTTCGGAGGAGCGACGTCGCTGCCTCCCTGCGGCCCGTCGCTGGCGACCGTCGAGACCGGCGCAGGGTGGCGGGTGACCCCCGAGCTCCCGCTCGACACGGGGTGGCGGCCGCGTTGCTCCCCCCGGAGAAGCCGGGTGAGGAGAGGGACTGGGGACTGGAAGGGGGGCTAAGGCGCATGCGCGGGGGGGGGGGGGGAAGGGAGAGAGAGGGACGATCCTTGTTCTGACTCGTGGTGTCAGAGGCAGAGAGCCAATCACAGCGCAGGGGGGGCCGCGAGGGGCGTCAGAGGCAGAGAGCCAATCACAGTGGGTGGGGGGGGCGTCAGAGGCAGAGAGCCAATCACAGTGGGTGGGGGGGGCGTCAGAGGCAGAGAGCCAATCACAGCGCGGAGGTGGGCGGCCGCGAGGGGGCGCGAACCTAACCCTGGCCCCGCCCCCTGACGCTGGAGGATGCATCAAATCCTGACCCTGAGTGGGTCTGCCAGGCGCTGCTCTGGCTCCAGGCGGGGGGCCCGGCCCGAGCTGTGGGGGGTGCCCCGGGGCACCTTGGCAAATGCAGCTGCCCTGCACTAGAGCAGGGCCTCTCAGCTGCTGCCAGCTGACCTTCTCCCTCCCCCCACATCTAGCCATAAAGAGCCCCCTGAACTTGTCTATGACCCTGGGATGGGGGGTCCACCAGGCTGGGCGCTCCTACCCCAGAGTCTGTCACCCAGTGTTTCCCCTTCATGGGTCTGCACAAACGAGAGGCTCCTGACACCAGCCAAGCCTCCCTGTAGGACAAACCCTTCCCCCCATGGCCATGTGTTACTGATATGCCCGGGGGACACTAACCCACCGTTCTCCCCCTGGACATGTCAGCCGTGACTCCAGGGAACGGGCTGCATTGAGCTAACTGGCAAGAGAAAAGCTGTGCAATGCTGAGCTCAAGCCCAGCTGTTCTGGGTGCTACCTTGAGCCCTGGCCTTTCAGAGCTCTTTGGTGTGTGACCACGAGGCCATGAGCCCTTCCAGAACCAGCTGACTGGGTGAGGCTGGTCCCTGCTGGTGTCTTAGGCATCTGCTCTGGACTCTCCTCAGGAATCGCTTCCAGGCTGGGTCCTGAAGGATGGAGCCCGCAGAGGCAGCCCAGGCCCCACAGGGGAGGAAGAGATTCACCGTGCAACCACAGGACCCTGAAAGCACTACGGTAGTAAAGGGCTTGGGGGTGGCTCTTGGAGGAGACCTAATAGGCAGCTTGTTGTGTCCAGCAGCCTTGAGCTTCTCTCACGCAGTGAGATGCAGGAGGCCCCTAGCACCAAGTTGGCTCTGCCACTCCCCTGAGAATCCCCAGACCCCCTCTGCTCACTCTGGGGACCCTAGCACAGAGCTGGTTCTGCAATTCCCCACGGGCCCTCAAGAAACACCCCGATTGCTCAGGGAGGGGATCCCTGGCACACTTGGGATCATTCCAGTTCATACCCAGCTCTCCCTGGGAGGCCCCTGCCCACACACAGCTGGCTCGGCCTCCCTCTAACCCAAGGTATGTTGCCTCCTGCCAGATCAGACCCCTCTTCAAATCTTCTTGCTCTGCAACAGAACCCAGAGCCCCTGCCCCGCTTGGGGCCGCCTCCTATGCCGAATACATCGTCACAAAGGTCCCCATGCCTGACCCCCGGCCTGCCTCATTGGGGTCTGGAGAGGGGGCTGCCTCAGGGATGCTCCCTCCAGGCAATGAGGCCAGCACTGCACCCTGCAGCACCTCTGGCAGCAGGGATTCGGACCCCAGCCCTACATTGAAATCGGGGGCCAAAAGCAACTGCATCATCGTCAGCCCTCGCCAGGTGAGAGTGGGCGGGGAGGAGGGAAGGGCCAGCCTGAGGGGCACTTCTTCTTGCTCCCTTTTGGCATGGGAGGGGGGCTCTCCCTCTGCGGGAGAGGTCTGTGGAAGGAGGGTCTCCCTGGACCCTGGCTCCAGTTGTGCTTGGCTGTTGTGCTGCATGGTTCAGAGTCTCCCATCCCCGTCGGAGGCTTGCCTGCCCCACTCTACCCTTCCCCTGGCATCCCTATCAAGGGCTTGCCCACCCGGCCTCTTCCAGTCTCTCCCCCAACCCGGTCTCTCTCCTGGACTCTCTCTGCTGCCTACATCGAGAGTTTGCTCCTGCCTCACCCCACCCCTCGGCCTCTCTCTGGGACCCCCCATCCGGAGCTCCCCAGCCTCTCCTCCCAGTCTCTTGCCAGTGCCCCATCAGGGCTGGCACCCCATTTCTGATGCTGTGGGGGACTCCCCCCCTCTCTTCTCAGTGTGGGAATCCCATCCTGAAGTTTGTGCGCAACGTCCCCTGGGAGTTTGGCGAGATTGTCCCTGACTACGTGCTGGGGCAGAGCACGTGCGCCCTCTTCCTGAGGTGGGTAGGTGAGCCAACGGCTGGCAAAGCGGGGCTCTTGAGAGAGCGGGATGGGGGGGCAGACCGATGGCTGGGAGAACTGGGCTTAGGGGGAGCGGGCTTAGGGGGGCAGACTGATGGCTGGGAGAACTGGGCTCTTGAAGGGGCTGGGGGGCAGGCAAGAATTGCCCAGGGGGTGGGCAGGAGAGGGGCTGGTCGTGGCTCTGATGCTCTCTGCTCTCCTTGCAGTCTGCGGTACCACAACCTGCACCCTAACTACATCCACGAGCGGCTGCGGCTCCTGGGGAAGATGTACGCACTGCAGGTGCTGCTGTTGCAGGTGGACGTGGTGAGGAGCCCCGGTGCCTCTGTCCCCTCCCAGCTCTGAGCCAGACCCTCTCTTGCAACAGTGCTTTGTCCCTTCCCCTGCTACAGGGCTGGGGTGGCCAGAAACAGCTTCCCCCCAGCTTCCCGTCCTCCTGCACAATGATCCACTGGCTTCTCCAGCCTCCATGGCCTTGCCCAGCCAATGCCATCACCCCTCCTTCATTCCCCCTCAAATAACCCTCCCCTGGTGCCCATCTCAGAGGCAAATTGCTCTTGTTGGCTGTAGAAGGACCCGCACCAGGCGCTGAAGGAACTGGCCAAGATGTGCATCCTGGCCGACTGCACCCTCATCCTGGCCTGGAGGTGAGAGCCGCAGAGTGGGCCCGACCAGCGGGGTGTGTCCCAACCAGGGGGAGCCCCAGAGCCGGGGAGCCAGAGACTGGGCTGGGTGGGCTGTGAGTGCCCTGCTGAGGGGCAAGATGTGCGGTGGATCAGGCTGGGCTGGGCGTGTCTTGCCAAGGGCTGTGAGACCCAGGCCCACTCTCCCATCTCTGGAATGCCAAGGTAGATGGAGCCGGTGGGTAACCTGGGGGGCTGCCACTTCAGCCAGACTCCTGGGTCCCAGCACTGAGACTATGGGCAGGTCCTTTCCCCTGGGAGGGGCGGATCATTCCTGGCGGGCCATGGATTGCGAGCCCTCTCGGGGCAACGTTGCATTTTTCAAGCGCTGCCCAAAGGCTCCCCGTCCTCCTCAGCGGGTGCCTAGGCCTGCGTGCTGGAAGCTCCCTGACCTGTGGCACATCTGCTCGACTGCCCCACGCTGGGCCTTGGGGAGCGCACACGGACTGTATGGGGCCCATAGCAGAGGCAGGGCTGAACGTTACCGTTGGCTAGAGAATAGCAGCTGGTCAGCCAGCCTGGCACCTCAGCCCTACCTGTGCCCGGCTTTGAGTGCCACTCCCTGCAGGCAGAGACTCAGCTCTGTTTTTTTGGGGGGGGTTGTGTGGGGGGATCTTTAACCCTTTGTGGTGTTCACTGGGCCTGTTCAACTCGGTCTTTTGATTCCTGAGCTAATTCTTAGGTCTCCGGTTCCCCTCAGCCCTGAAGAGGCCGGCCGCTACCTGGAAACATATAAAGCCTATGAGCAGAAACCAGCTGACCTGCTCAAGGAGAAGGTGGATCAAGACTTCCTGTCCAAAGTAAGGCTACCCTGCTGCGCGCTTCCCCACAGCAGTGCCGTGGCAGCACCCCAACCAGGGACCCCCATGCCATGACCTTCCCCACAGCAGTGCTCTGCTGAGGACTCCCAGTGCCACAACCTTCCCCATAGCAGTGCCATGGCAGCACCCAGCCAGGGACCCCAATGTGGGGAGCTTCCCAACAGCAGTGTCCTCCCTAGGGCTTCTGTAGCAGGAGTCTCTCTCAACAGTGTGCAAAGGGGAGAGGGGAATTAAGCTTGTGACTGAAGTGAGCGTGTGAGTGCACTTTCCCCCAGCCGAGAGAGTGCTCCCACCGGCAGCAGCTGTTTTGCTTTCCAGATGACAGATTGTCTGACCAGCGTGAAGTCGGTGAACAAGACGGACACGCTGAGCCTCCTCTCTACATTTGGGGTGAGCCTCCTGCTGCTTGTTGGGGGGCAGACTGGGCCTTGCTGTGGGCCCCCAGGACTCAACCCAGGGCCAGCTGCCTTTTGGGACGACTTAGCCTCATGGCTTCCTTCGTATCAGTTGACTCAGAACAGGTCCCAAGCTGGGTCTCTGGGCTTTCCCTGCGGTGCGTGAGCTGTTTGTTAGAGCGGAGCGCTGCCGCTGGGAGAGGCAAGAGGGCAAAGCCAGCGAGCAGCCAGAAAGGACAGGATGTCAAACCGGCCTAGCCCAAGCTGCTGTACCTCCTGGCTGTCCCTGCTCCCCTTAGCTCCCAGCCTACAGGGACCCCTATGGGAGGAGACGTATGACCAGCCCACAAACCATGCTGTGACAGCAGGACTGGGTCACTCCTTCCCCGTGAGTGTGAAGGGCAGAGGGCTGGGGCTGAATGGGGGGACTTGGGAGAGTCGCACACTGTGGCCCAGGCTTCCTGGGGTCGACTTTGACTCAACATTGTTGTTTCAGTCTCTGGCGAACATCGCGCGAGCGTCCAAGGAGGAGCTCTCCCTCTGCCCAGGCATCGGGCCCCAGAAGGTGAGTGGGAGCAGGACGGAGAACTTCTAATGCACCAGCTGGGCGCTCATCCGCCCCTGTGCCAAAGGGCAAAGACTCAGGCTGCACGGAACCGGCAGGAGGGCATCCCTGGGTGAAAGGCCCCAGCAGAGGATGCTGGCCTGGAGCTCCAGCCTTCACAGTCTCAGGGGTTTCCTCTGATTTCCTTACAGGCCAAGAGACTCTTTGACACCCTCCACCAGCCGTTTCTGAAGATCCCCAAGTGAGCGGAGCACTGCCAGCAGCATGGACAAGCAGGAATAAACAGCTCCCCTCTTCCCAGCAGGCCATGTGTCCCTGCCAGCGCTCCATATGCTGTCTGCCAGGAAGCCAGGGCCTTGGGGGACGTTCAGCAGCACCAGGAACCAAACCCCAGCTGTTTTTGCGAGTCTGGACTTTCACAATAAACCATGCTGGGAAGCATGGCTGCTCGCCCTGGTCACTAAATAGCATCTCACGCAGGCACAGCTCATGGCGCCCTCCTGCCCAGGCTGGGTATGTCTGCAGGGGGGCTCATCACACCTCGTTGGCAGGGGCCGGATAATGGGGAAAGCAGAGAGGTGAGCACAGCTCCAGCTCGTAGCTGGGCAGGAGCCTCTGGCATCTAGGCTCCCCCATGTCCTCCTGGGGAGGAGTGCTGGCTGCCTTCAGAATCTCAGCCTGGGAAAGTCTGAGGGGGTTGAGGAGCAGTTTCGGTTCTCCCACCCCGTGCACTGACAAGCTGTGCCCAGCTGCCATGGCTGGCCAGGACGAAGGGGCCTGTGTTGTAGCCTGCAGCCTCGGGCTTGCACTGCAGGTGCAGGAATCCATGCCAGTCCGGCACTCCCTGCATGTACATGGGTGATTCCCTTGCTGGGAACCATCCCTGCACCCTCCCTTGCCCCACTGCCACCCAGGTAGCAGGGGCCAGTGAGCCCCTGGGACAGAGCAGCCAAAAGCTCCTAGTGCAGCCAGGGGCCCGCAGCTTGAGGGGGTGATTTGCTAGAGCAGACTCCAGCGCTCTGGCGTTAGAGCCCTGCCTTGACCCTGGAATGGGGAGATGCTGCCCAGCCTTGTCTCTACTAGGGTCCCAGCTGTCAGTGCCACTGACTCAGTGCTATGGGCCCGGCTTTGAAACTGTCTATGGGAGGAATCCTTATTGGGGTCTCACTCTTCCTCCAGGGCAACCCCATGGCTTTGCCACCTCCTTAGACTGGGCCTTCAGCACCCCAGCTTCACACTGCATGCTCCCTTCAGCAAGTCCCAGAGCCAGACCCCAAGGGAGATCAATACACCACTGCAGTGACACACACACAGCGCTGTCAAAGCGGCAGGGTTTAGTCGTCATCCGAAGCATGAGGTCCTGAGGTTAGCAGAGAAACGGAGGTTAAAGCATAGTACATGGAGCGCAGCCAGAGCCCACCCAGGCTGTAGTGAATCCCATTGTTCAAGTTGGCTGCCCGCCCCCACAGTCTTTTTCTCTCTGGGTTGTTGGGTGCTAGGTGTCCATGTCCAGTCCACTGTCTGCTCAGCTGCTCCACTGATTGAGGCCCACTTCAACCCAGCCAGCTGGATGCTGTTCACATCTGTGTTTTAGTTTGCCCTGACAGCAAACAGGCCCTTTCCACCCATGGGGTAACAATGCAGCACATGAGGGAAACTGAGGCACAAACAGGACTAAAAAATATTACAAGAAATTCCCACTTTGTCACAGGCGCTACTAACTCAAAGCATGGCCACTGCCAGGCCCCTCTGTCCCGCACATGCCAGGGAGCTGCTGAAGCTGCCCCAGCCAAGAGAAGGGCCCCAGTGGGGGCAAGTTACAATGGCTGAAAAAAATAGGTGGTTGTGGGAGGGGGTCTCCCAATCCCCATTGACATATTCCTGGTCGTGGACCGGAGACAATAACACCATTGCAGTTTGAGCTGACAGCGATGGAGTGTTAGGTTTTAAATGAGGCAGGTTATATAAAATACATCCTGGGAGTGTGGGGGAGCGGCGTTTGGGGGTGCAGTGATTCAACAGGATTCTGAGGGGGCCTAGTGAGTCACAGGGGCTCATGCCAACCACGCTGCCCCTTCCCTGCCGTCCCCACCCCATTCCTTCCCTGCCAACTGTTTCTGAGGCAGTCATCCCCACCCAGGGTCCCCACCAAAACTGCTGCATCTGCCACTCCATGGCTTTGCTTGCCTCCCCTTCCCCAAAGGCACAGACCCTGCACGCCCCAGCACGGGTGTGTGTGGACACGCGGCCAGGTCAATGAAGGGGTGGCTGTACCCACGTGGGAGTCGGGCAGAGGCAGCAGCTCTGCACCCCTCACAACCCCCGCTCCTCCCCGCTTTAACATTATTTCTGCTGGGTCTGTAACAGCCACACGCACACACACTGCCCAGAACCCGTCCTGCCCTGCCCTGCCGCTGGGCCTCGCTCTCCCAACTGGGATGACTGGCCTGGTCACACTCACCCCCAGCACCTTGGCCCAGCTTCCCAGCAGGCACATGGTCCTGGGCTGACACTCCCTGGCTCTTGCTCCAGTTCTCCCTGGGGTCCACACCAGGGCAGGACCTACAAGGCAGAGCCCCACCAGCACCCAGCGCCCCTGCTAACACCCTCCCTTTGTGGCCGGGGCACTAAGTGGGAGGCTTAGCAGGAGATGGGGCAGCTCCTCAGCACATGGGGCATCGCTGCTCCCCTGGGGGGGTGGCTCACCGAGCCAGGCCCCTTCACTCCCAGCAGCAAGGCGCCAAACTCAATCCTTCCTCCACAAGGGAGGCACAAAAACCAGAATGGGGGGTGCCTGGCCCGGGGGGGAGGAGCTAGCTGCCCTCCCGCCGGGGAACAGTTACTGGTGGGGGGGCACCCTACAGGCATGGCAATGAAAGGAGACAGAACAAATCCCCCTGCGTACTTGCATTTATCACTGAAGGCAGACACACAACAGAGCCCCCTGCGACCCCTCCCAGCCTCGGGCAGGATCTTGCAGCCGCGCAGCCAGCACCAAGCTCCCACCACGAATGCCAGGCACTCCCTGAACAGCCTGGCCACGGAGTCGCCAGCTGGAGCCCAGAACGTGTCCCGCTCGGCGTAGGTCCGCCAAGGCATGGGAGAGCCTCCCTTCGCTCCCGTGTGCTGCTAGTGCCCACTGAGGGACTTTGGACCGGCAGTCTGGGGCACCCCACGTGAAGCTGGCCCTCCCATCTCTGGAGCAACCGGACACCACAGGGCAGAGCAGTGATGGGGTGGAACGTCCCCATCCCAAGTGCCTCAAACCAAACTCCCAGGCTTCGGCCACGTTCAGTCCCGGGGGTGTGAAGGCTCCCGCTTCATGGCGCTGGGGTCCAGCAGCGGCCAGGCTCCCCCGTCCAACGCCTCGTACTTGTGCTTCTTCTTCTTCTTCTTCTTGTGCCTGTGGCTCGGGTCACCCCCAGTGGGCTCCTCTGCCCCCCTCAAGCCATCATCCTCCCCTGCGGGGGGCTGAGGGCCAGGATCGCTGCTCTCCCAGCCCCCGGGAGGTTCCTGCTTTATTGACACCGGCAGCTCTCTAGGCTCTTCTTTCACTCGCTTCTTCTTCTTCTTCCTGGCAGGCCCCAGCCCCGCCTGCGTGTCTGTGGCTGGTGAGGACATGGCTGCCTCCTCCGGGCATCGGCACTTTGGGCTGCCCCCGAAGGGCAGGAAACGCTGCTTGAGGCCCTCCATGACCTGTGGGGCAGGCCTGGCTGTAACGGCCTGGGGAGGGCTCCCGCTGCTGGGGTCCCCAAATCTCTCACAGATGCTCATGCAGCCATGGAAGGAGGCGGCGCAGGAGAGCTGGCCGGAGCGGGCCGAGGACACCAGCAGGTGGGGGCTGCCCGGCTCCCGCAGGGCACCGTGTACGTCAAAGAGCCGCCGCGTCCCACCAAGCTTCATCTTCAGCGTCTGGAACCCGACCAGGGGCACGGCGCGGCCGTCAAGGCTGGAGGGGGGGGGAAGCAGGAGAACCTCATGTGAGCCTCGGGCTGGAATAGCCCCGGCTCTGTGCCCCCACTCCGGAGCAGGGCTCAGAACCGGCAGCTGGCGTGGTGCAAGTCCCAGGCTTTGCCCAAGCCCTTGAAGGACAGAAGCCAGTGGAGAGCTTGGGGGGAAGAGAAGCCATCTCCCCACCCCACCTAGCCACAGGCCTGTGGGCCCTTCTAGGATTCACCCCCGACCCAAGGGAGCGTAACAGGCCTCCACCGAGGGGCCTGCCTGCTGGACAGATCAGCACCCCACCCAGCCCCACAGCCGGGGGTCAGGAACATCATCCTCACCATACAGAGGGGAAGATTCTCTCCCACGTTCACCCTCTAAATGATCACAAAGCACCATCCCCTGGCCAGGGAGAGAACCCAGGGGTCCTGCCCCTCCCCTCTCCTCTCCCCATTAGACCCCCCCACCCACCCACCCACCCACCCACCCAGAACCAAGGAGAGAACCCAGGCGTCCTGCTCCTCCGGCCTGCCCCTCACCTCTCTGGGCTGAAATCAGCGGGCGCTCGGATCAGCCACAGCTCCTTGGAGGGGCCCTGCAGCACCTCGGGGGCGAAGGGGCTCCGGCAGAAATCCGGGGGGCACTGGAACCGCGGCAGCCCTGCCAGGAGGACACGATGATGGGCGGGTTAGACGGGCGGGAGCCAGCCCAGCACGGCCCGGCCCCTCGGGAACCCGCCCCCAGATGGGGAGTCCGCATGGCCCGCACCCCCCCGGCGCCACCCACTCACCCTCCGGCGCCTGCCGGCCGGGCCCGGACCCCGCCCGCTCCATGCTGCCGGCGCGCCCCGCCGAGAGCGGGGAAGAGACCACGTGGCGTCCCCGCCGCCCCCGGGGCTTGGTGCTCTCCGGTCCCGGTCCCGGCCCCGGCCCGTCCTTCCTTCCGGGCTCACAGCTTCATCCGTCCGCCCAGGCCCGGCCCACCAGGGGCAGGCGCTGCTCGTGCTCCACCCCCATCCGTCCCGCCCCGTCCGTCCGTCTGTCCCTGCGGCGGCCAGCCGGGGAGGGGTCCGAGTCCGACCCGGCCGGAGTCCCGGACCCTCCTCCCACGGGCCCAGCACGGAGCTGACCTCACCGCTCTGCTCCTGCCCCACAGGCCGGTGCCCTCCCGCGCAGCCCAGGCTCGCATTAGCCTTCGTAGCCCCCGGGGGGGGCAGCTCGTCTGCAGCTTCATCTTCATCCGGCCCCCCCCCCGATCTTTTTCAGTCTTCATTCCCGACCCCCAGGTTCTGGCCTGTGCACACTGTGTGTTCCTGGATGATGCAAACACACACTGCAGCTCCCTCTGACTCAGACCCGTCCTCTGACTCCTCGTCAGCCTTACCACTCCCCAGTTTTTATGTCAGCTGTGAACATCATCGGGGTGATTTTATGTTTTCCTCCAGGCAGGGCCCCCACATGAGCAGGGGGAAAAGGGGTACACTTTACCAGGGCCCGGCCCAGGCTGCAACCCCCAGGGGTATGTGTGTGGGAGGGGGCCCGTGTGACACATTTGTATTGGGCCGGAAAAAATTATGCTTGGGCCCTGCTTCCAGGTCATTGATAAAAACGTTCAGTCGCAGAGGGGCAAGACCTGCTCCCCTTGGGAGTCCAACAGGACCACACCTGCCCAGCGATGAGCCCTTGTTTACATATTGGGACCTACCCCTTAGCCAGCTTTTAATCCATTGAATGTGGCCCATGTTCAGTTTACGTCATTCTAGTTTTTTAATTAAATGTTGTGCGGTACCTGCTCAAACGCCTTACAGAAGAGTAAATATGTTACGGGGAGGCTATGACAGTGCTGTATCTTTATCAACCCAACTTGTAATCCCATCCAGTTAGTTTGACAGGGTCTGTTTTCCATAAAACCCTGTTGATTGGCATTAATTACAGTGCCCTTCTTTAATTCTTCATTAGTCAAGTCCCATATCAGCCCCTCCATTATATTGCCCAGGATCCATGTCAGACGGACAGTCCTATAATTACCCAGGTCATCCCGTTTCCCCTTTGGCACAACATAGCTTTCTTCCACTCTTCTGGAACCTCCAAGATTGGCCCAGCCACTGCTTTTAGGAATCTTGCACGCAAAATATCCGACCTCCTGATTTCAAGATGTTTATCCGGGGTCTGCTGGGTTCATTCCACCCACACGCATTCAACACAGACAAATGTCAGGCCGGAGTTCTAGGAGCGCAGTCACACCGACAGGATGGGGGCTGTGTCCTGGGAAGAAGCAACTCTGACAAGGACTTGAGAGTCACAGGTGGGCACAAGTGGTCTGGGGCTGGCAGCATGGCCTGGGCCTGGGCCTGGGCATCTCAGAGGGTCATTCATAGAGGCAAAAGGGTGAGAAGTTCAGAATCATCTGGTAACAGACCCGAGCCCAGCAATGACTGACCCCCCTGGTGCTGGTGATAGTCTCTCAGCCAGGTTTGGTGCCGCTTCCTCGCCTCACTCAGGCCGGCCGGACACGCGGGGCTTCCAAGTGACACAGAAAGACGCTTAGAATCTGATTGTCTAGATTGGGGCAGTGCTAGTCACAGGCTGGGACCTGGCCACTCTTGGTGTTGTACAAACAGAGCCGGTCCCCTGCCCCTCTCAGCCCCCCTGCACAGACCAGTCCCCCAGAACCCAGCCGGGCTCGGTGCTGTACAAACAGAGCCGGTCCCCTGCCCCTCTCAGCCCCCCTGCACAGACCAGTCCCCTAGAACCCAGCCGGGCTCGGTGCTGTACAAATCAGAACAGAGCCGGTCCCCGGCCCCTCTCAGCTCCCCCTGCACAGACCAGTCCCCTAGAACCCAGCCGGGCTCGGTGCTGTACAAAACAGAACAGAGCCGGTTCCCTGCCCCTCTCAGCCCCCCTGCACAGACCAGTCCCCTGGACCTCAGCCGGGCTCGGTGGGTCCCTGCCCCGCAGAGCTCACCCTTCCTGGAGGAGACGCGACAGCGGGGAGCCCCGCGGGCCCCGGGAAGGCGGCCCCCGCCCGACCCGCGGGAGAACTACAGCTCCCAGCGTGCACTAGGGCGCGCCTGTCCCACCTGTGCTGCGAAGTTGCACAAACCTCCCATTAGTTAATAGTTCGCAGCGCGGCGCGGCCGGAGCCCGGAGCGCCCCAGCCCAGACTCCGCCAGCAGCGAAGCGAGCGCCCGGCGCCAGGTCAGTGCCAGCCCCGCGCCCCCGGCCCGGCGAGGGGGGGCGCGCAGCCCCGGCACCTGCGCCAGCTGCGGAGGGGGGGACCCGTCCGCTGCAGCCGCGATGCCCCGGCTGGCGGAGCCCGGGCGGGGGCGGCTCTCGGGCGGGGGTCGCCTGCCCACCCGGGGCAGCCAGCGGCTGGAGGGAAGCGCTCGGCGCTGCCCACGCTGTGGGGCGGAGCGGAATCGGCTGCAGGGAGGGGGCGGCCGGCTGGCCGGCCGGGTCTGGCTGGCGTCGCCCGGCCGGCGTGTTCTTCTTGGCAAAGGTTCCCAGCTGGGGGCCGGCTGGGCTGCGCCGGCCGCCCTGGCACGTGTCTGAGCTTGTCCGGACACGGGGTGTCGGAGCAGTCGGGCTGGGCTTTCCTGCAGGAGGAGAGTGAAATCTGTATCTCCCCTCCCCCCCTCACCGGGAGAGGCTCCCAGTCCGGGGCTCCCCCCACAGCCCCGACCCCTCCAGGACCCCCAGCTGGGAGAGGCTGGGGCTGAAAACAGCCTGGGGTTCTCCCCCCACACCCCAAGCCAGCGCCCTGCCCTACTCCCCATGGCGCCCCCTACTGGGTGAGGATGGGGTGAAACAGCCCGGGGGTCCCCCCACAGCCAGTGGGGCTCCCCCCCCCCGCAAGCCAGTGTCCTGCCCCACTCCCCACGGCTCCCTCTGCTGGGAGAGGCTGGGGTTGGAGTTGTGGGGGTGGAGGGGGGCGGAAGCCCAGCCCAGCCCAGCCAGGAGCAGGGCACATTGCTCATGCCTTAGCCACTTAGAAACCCTCAGCAGATTAAAGTCTAGACTGAGGGTAAAGGCTCCGCTCTGGCTCATGCAGCGGGGATGGCTGGGGGCCATTCTCTGGCCTGGATTATTCAGGAGCTCAGCCTGGCTGAGAGTGGTTCCCTGCTGGTCTAAACGCTGGGACTCAGTGGCTGTGGCTGCAGGCCGGCTTGTTCCTCTGCCAAGCAGGGTCGCTCTCCCAGTGGCTCTCAGTGACGGCAGACCAGTTTGTGTCAGATGGGGAGGAGGGGCATTGGGGGGGGCATCTATGGTGCCAGGCTGGGCAGAGCCGTCATGGGGGCCACTTGTGTGGTGTCTATTGCGGGAGGAGTCTGCCTGGGCTCTTAGAAGGAGAAAGGGTGTGGGGGTGTTGGGGGAGAGCCAATCACTGAGGGAGCAATACTGAGACTGCCCAGCCCGGGGCAGCGGCAGGGAGGGGCTGGGATGCCCGGTGGTGCTTGCCATGTGACTCTGCCATCTTTGCCCTGTCATGGGACTTGCTCCTGGTGATTGTGGGAAATAAAGTCTCTGCAGGCGGCATGAGAAGGAGACCGGCACAAACCGGAACAAAAGGATCCCAGACCCAGTGGGGTCAGCAATGGGGTAGAGCCGGTCCAGGCCTCCAGGCATTTAACAGGCCCCAGGGGCTGAGACCTACTTCGTGTGTGCGTGGTGACTGCTGCGTCTGGCCCGGCGTCCGGCCGGGGTTGTGTGTCTGTCAGTTATCGCTGTGTCTTGGCCGGTCTTTGCTCCCCTCTGGGCCGAGCCCTGGCGTGGCGAGGAACCCGGCTGGGATCGGCGCGCCCTGGCGCTGCGTGTGCAGTGCACACGTCTCGTCTGGGCGGAGAGTTGGTGGGAGGATTGTGGCTGGGAGGGTCTGGCTGTTGGCCTGGCCAGGCCGGGCTGAACTGAAAGAGGACTGATTCTCTCTGAAGACTGCGGGACACAGGCAGGCTTTGTGCTTCCCTCTGGCGCTGTCTCTTGGCCAGGGCTAAGCCATCACTGGGGCCTGGCACTCTGGTCTGCATGGGGAGGTGGCATGGTGCTGATCTGGTCTGGCTCAGGGTTTGCTCCCTGTTGGCATTTGGCATTGGACTGTCCCACCCACTGGGACCCTAGCCGCCGCTCCAACCCCGCCCAGGTGGGCCCCAGTGGGGCTTCTTGTTGGTGAGGGGTGCTGCCAGCCTCAGGAGGTGCCTTGGCTTAGAAGGTCCAGCCTCCCTGGACGTGGGCACCGATCGGCCCTGCATCCTCTGGCTGGGGCTCTGCTGAGCTTCCCAGCCCTGCTTCTCCAGTACCGTGTGCATTGGGGGTGGGGAGGACATGGAGCAGCACCAACCAGCGGCTGATTCTGATCTTGCTCATCCCAGTGGAACCTTAACTTCCCCTTTACACAGGGGACCAGGCCTGGAGCAGCCTCGGGGACCCTTGAGGCTTGTGCAGGCTCCAGCACGGCCTGCACGTGAGTTCCTGGGATTAGCCCTCCAGCCTGGAGTGAGCAGCCGAGATAAGCGCACATTCCGGCGGGGCTGGGACCATAAAAGGCTTCTCTGGCCTCCCACGTTCTTATCGCTGGCTGATACCAGCTTGTCTGTGTCCCATTCCCGGGCACCAGGCCCAGGAGCTGTGGGAGCTGCTGCCTGGCATGCCACCAGATCACCTGCAGGGCACCAGCTGGGATCAGCCACGTTCAGAATCAGAATCGGGGCCGGATGCTGAGTCCTATTAGCCTGCAATGGAGCAGAGTGGCTATCCAGGCCCCAGAGGTGCCGCTGGGCTGGTGAAACCTAGCTACATCCCTGGGCAGCTGAGGGTGGCTCTTCACGCTGCCCCTGGCCCTTGGCTCACACCCCTGCGAGCTGGGTGGCATGTGAAGGCGCCTGGCTGTTTCGCTTCTCTTCCTGCTGTCCCTGCTCTGTCAGCCCACGCTCTGCCCACCATGCCGTGCAGCACGGGGAGCGACTGCCCGGGTGAGTGGCTGGGCTGAGTCTGCTGAGAAAGAGATGCCTCGATACAGTGGTGATGGGTGCACTGGAGTGCAGTGAAGAGGGGCTGAATATGTGGTGTCCTGTGTCGGATGGGGCGGGGTTGTTGTGCAATCTGTTTTCATGGGGTTGCTCCCCCCAGCTGTGTGGCATTGACACACTTGGCTCCCCTTTGCCAAGGAGTCCGGGGGTGGCTGGGGAAAGGCGCATTCGGTTTTTGCTAGGGGAAGGTACAGGCTGAAAAGTGCCTTGGCCCGGGAGCATGGAAGGGCAGTGACCCTGCGGGGGAGGTCAGAGCTGGGTTGGAGGCTGCAGTGCCAGGCAGAGGGTCTGGTCGGGTGCATTCTGGGGCACGTACCCCTGTGTGGCATGGGCGTGACGCACTCCAGGTCAGGGCCTGCGGTGGGGGAGATCAGGCCAAGAGCCCAGATGGGACCGGAAAGGGCATGGGCAGACACGGCAGCAACCCAAAATAGCCAGAGCGACAGGACTAGAGATCCCAGTAGGGGCAGGCACGCCAGGGCTACCAGCCACTTCTCCCCTTATCTGCACGGGGTTGAATGGTCTGAGCCCATCTCCTTCACATCCCCTCCCTGCCAGCGTGCTGGGGGCATCGCTCCGCCTAGTCCATAGAGAGAGGCAAGGGAGATAGGATTGGCTCCCAGGCCCGTGTTCACACCCGCCTCCCCTACCCCGTGGCTGACTCTCTGCCCCACGCTGTTTCGACCTGTTTCTCTGCCCCTCTTGGGTGGGGTTGGATTGCATTTGCCTTTCTGAGGGCAGGTGCTCCTGGGAGACTTGAGCACAGGCCGGCCCTGGAATCCAGAGCCCCCGGCTGGCGATGCAGAGCTGCGGCGGGACGCGCCAGGCTGCACTCGCTGTTCCCAGCTTCGGGCAAGAGCTCACGTCTCCGCTCCCCAAGGGGCCCTGCCAGCCGGGCTGGGACCGAGCGGCCAGCCAGCGAGAGCCCAGCTGGTGTCACTGGCGGCTGAATCCCGTAGGGCTGCCAGTTTTGCAGACTTCGTGGGGCCCGGCTCATAGGGTGAACGGTGCATTGGTGCCCTGCTCCTTGCAGAGCCGCTGACACCAGGGAAAAGTGAGGGCCAAAACCGGCGTGCTGAACACCTAGTTTGCACTGGTGCCAACAACTTCTGTTCATTGGGCACCATGCTTCAGGAAGTGGCACGGGGGGCTCAGCAGGGGGCGCTCTCCCCTTGTAGGCAGTGCCAAACCCAATGCCCCAGTGTGGTGCTAGGGGGCGCTGTGCTGCAGGGGGTGGTAGGGGTCCCGTTCCCCTGGCAGTCAGTGCTGGCCCCGGATGTGGTGTTAGGGGGTGCTGTGCCCCGTGAAGTTTGGCCAGGATGCAACAGGGCAGCTCATTCAATGGCCGCACGAGCAACGCGAGGTGCAGTTTGGGACAGGAAGTGAGGAAGGTTCCCACAGCAAACTAAAACTGCCAGGGCCTCGAGAGATACACGACGGGCACCACGGCCCATGCTGCCCGGCACGGAGGGCAGAGCACAGGCTGCCCGAGGCCCCGCAGCCTGGCAGAGCAGGGACACCAGGAGCGCTAACACAAGAGCCCATGAGAAGGTAGCCCCGTCTCTGTGGCTAACACGCCGCATGCCGGCCCCTGGGATCTTTAGCAGCCTTAAGGGATGGTTCTGAGCCGGCGTCTCTTTTGTAAGATGGACATTTACGCCTGGCCTCACGCTCCTCCCGGTGGGAGCGTCTTGTGCCGGGTTGGGGCAGGCCCGTGTGAGGTGTTTGTGTCAGGCCGGGGAGCCGGGTGCCTGGGCTGGGCTGCGGGATCTGCTTTACGAGGGTTGCTCCCAGACGCCGGACACCGCTGCAGATCCTGCCCTGCTATTAAGGGCTTTGGCGTGTTGGCTCCTGGAAGTGGCTGTTTGATCTCCTGGCTGGGAGGGTGGGAGGCTCCCGGCGCTGGCTGCGGCTAGATGGCACTTATAATAATGCACAGCCACACCTGCCTGGGCAGCACGAATACATGCCACTCGCATGAGGCAATCGCTGTTGTTCCTTCTCCCTCCCTCGCTCCCTGGGAATGGCTCCATCTCGTGCTGGGGGAGATCCCCTTCCTGCTCGCCTGCTCCCCCAGCTCCGTGGAGTCACCTGCAGGGCCCTCCTCCGGGCAGAACGGGAGCTCCTGCCTCCACACAGCCTCCTTGGCAGACCCTGGGCTCGGCCAGCTTCGCTCTGTGCCCTGTGCAGCGCCAGGCGCGGTCCCGTGGGAAAGTGCCTGGAGGATACCAACAACCCCACCCCAAACAGAGCGCGGCTGCTTTGATCTGGCCCCTGGGCAGGGGCCTTGCTGGCTTAGGGGCGTTGCGAATGGGACACAGGGTCTTCGCTTTTGGGGGGCACCGGTTCCGAGCTGGCCCCAGGGTGGGAGGACTGACTGGCTGGCTCAGGGGACAGGGAATGGGACATGGGGCCTTTCCCCTCCAGGGTGTGCCAGGCTTCACTGGTGCCGCTCTGCCAATGCATGTCTCCTGGCTGCAGCTCCCGGCACAGGGTGGCCTCTGCTTCCATGGCTGGGTATGGTGCAGCCGGGACCCCGCTGCGATCTCCTTGGGGAGTTTGTTCTGGGCTGGGCGAAGGGCTGGTTCTGTCCATCTCGTGTCTGTGGCCCCGCGTCTTAGTGCCGGCATCCCGTGCATGGCGGTGGAGAAAGGCCCTGCCAGGCCTGGCCAGCCCTCCTGGACGCAGGGCAGGATTTGGTAGCTTAGTTACGTCGGTGAACGGCGTTCCCACCCCCCACCCCTCCCCTTCTCAGCTGGGGGATGTGGAGCTGAGCCTAGGTTGATTGGCCCATTTCTACTCCTGCACGGCCCCACTGGCAGTGCTGTCCCGGGGTTGTGTCCCTCCCTGGGGTGTCAGGGCCGCCTGTGGGTCTCTGTGTCCCCACAGGCTTTGGTTGGCTCGCTGGCTTCCCCCGGCCCTCCCTCAGCGCTGGCTTATCCCAGAACTGGCTCCGGGGCCAGATAAAGCAGACTCCCGGGTCCCCTGTTGCGAGGGCGCGAGCCCTGTCCTCACTGCCTTGGGTGCAGACATGCCGGGGGCTCCCCTGCTCCTCACTGACAGCGGAGGGGTGTGTGTTCCAGCCGCGGTTCCTCTGTCCTGGGGCTCAGCCCCTCTTCTGCCACAGGCGTCCTGTTGGATGACTCACTCGTGTACCAGCCGTACTGCAGGGAGACGCCCAGGTACTGCAGTGATGGGCACCAGAGCTGGAGGGGGAGGGCAATATCCAGGAGCAGGGGTCTCTGAATGGGACCCCTGCTCCTGGACTCCAGTGCCAATCCTGTGCATTGTAGCAGCCCGGGAGACATGCAGCTGCTGGGAGCATCTCTGGCAGGTCGATGCCAAATAGGCGTTTTCTTTCATTCCTGTGGGATTCTGCCTCCGGGAGCCGAGGTCTCTCATCGCGCCACCTGTGCTCGAGCAGGACAGGGCTTACCATGTCGCACGCTCACCTGGGCCCCATTCTCCTCGACTCCCCCCAGAGCCAGAGCGTGCAGCGGGGCCGCGGCAGGGACCCGCTTTCCCTGCCCGTCGGTGCTGCGGCAGCCTCACGGGCGAGGGTGTCTTGGCACACGCCGTGCAGAGCCAAGAGGTCTGGCCGGGCGGCACTTCCGGGGGAGTCGTGCCATGGCTGGGCGTCCTACGGCCGTGACCGCCAGGGCAAACGTACCCTGTGTGCTAAGCTCTGGGAGGGGACATGTCACTGTCTGTCTAGCCATCGCCTGGCCCAGAGCTGGGTTCTCTAAGGAGCCAAGAGGAGTGGGGTGCTCTGTGAAATTCAGTGGGGTTCGGGTCCCCTGAATTTCCCGGGCTCGAGGCTCAGATGCTCCTGCCCTGGCATGCCTGAGGGGCCACTGAGCCAACTGGGGGCGCTGGAGTAAAACCCTGTAGTCTGGGAGACGTGGGCCAGCTGGCATTTAAATGTGTTTTATTCGGGAAGCAAAGCCCACAGGATGGGGTCCCCTGCCCCTATTGGCACATCCCTCCCAGCACCTTCCTGGTGCTTCACAGCTGCTCCCCGCCCCTCAGTTGTTTCTGTGGCCTTCGGGGGGCATTTGCCGAACCTTGCCCGTGTCAGCACCATAGTCCCCACCCTAGGGACCCTTGTGCCAGGGGGTTGCTGACTCCTGCCCTAGATGCGAGGTAGCTGCTGTCCCCGTGTAACGGTTTCTCTGTGGCTCAGCCATCCGTGGGATCACGCCCTTCCCTCTGCCCTGATTAGAAAGCTGCTCTCTGCCCCCGAGACCCCGGGCTCCTGGCACCACAGAACAGGACTGTGGCCCAGGGCCGTGCCCAGTGGGAGGGACTGGGACTTCCCGGAGTGACATGTTAATACAGTTAAAGGCAAGATCCTGCGTCTAGGAACCAAGGCCGGACTCCTGCTGGTAGGATGGGGACTGTCCTGGAGAGCAGGGGCTGAGAAGGCCTTGGGGTCACGATGCACGTCAGCGGAGCAGGAGCTTGCACTGTGGTGGTGTGGCTAAGAGGGCAAACGTCATCCCTGGGCGTGAGAGCAGGGGATGTCGAGTAGCTGGGGGGGGGGGGGGTGTGTGGTCACCTCAGTATATGGCACTGGTGAGACCATCACGGACCCTGTGCCCAATTTGGGACCTTCAGAAAGGGCGGTGAGGGACTGGACAGGGCTTAGAAAAGTGCCATGAGAGTTGTCCGAGGGCTGGAAACCTGCCTTAGAATTTCTGCAGCCTCTCGCGCTTCTCTGGGATAAACTCAGTGGATCAGAGGAGCCGGGATCCCTCTGTGCTGCCCTGCCGAGAGGGGTCCTGGGAGCAGAGGGCTCTTCAACCCGGCAGGCAAAGGCCCAGCGGGATGGTGTCTGGAAGCTGAGAGAAATCCAAACCAGAGAGAAGGTGTCAACGTTTCACAGTGACGGGGTGTTAGCTGGCCTCGGGGATTCCCTGTTAACTCCAGACTGGCTGGGTTGCCTTGAAAACTTCGCTCTGGCTGGACCTGTGCTGGGCTACATGCAGCGGTGGCTGGGTGACGCTCTCCGGCCTGCGGGATGGAGATCTAAGGCCCTGATCATCCAGTCTGACCTGTAGGACCATGCAGGCCAGGGGATGTCAGGAGGGCTGATTGGATGGACGCAGCGGCCCTTTCTGGCCTCAGGATCTAGGACTAATCAGGGTGGTTCCAGCTGGGGCGAAGGAGAGCTGAGCAGGGAGGAGGGAAGGGCTGTGGGGAGCTCTGGTTGAGTCTGGGACGGGGTAAGGGCGTGTGGGCCCGGGTCAGGTCTGGCCGCAATCCAGGTCACAATGTCAGGTTTGCAAGACTTCTCCTGTCACCGCGGCTGTGCTGCTGTTCTGAGAGGCTGGACAGGAGCTCGACTCGGCCTGGGGCCCCCGTCCCATTTTTGGGGTCCTCGTCTGATGTGTAGCCCTCTGTGCAGGGCCCCGCTCACGGGCGGCACGGTCTGTGCTCAGGTGTCCCCACCTGCCAGAACCTGGGGCTGCGAGGCTGGTGCCGCTTTGCTCCTCTGCTGAGCCGGGGAAGGGGAGGAGGGCAGTGAGCGGGACCCTGCCCCAGGCGCCTGGGCCCTGCCGGTGGGAGAAGCACTCTGGCAGAGCTGCTTGGTGCGGGGTGGTGGCATTCGGGTGCTGGGGCCCCACTCCTGGGCCGGCGAGGGCTGGTTTGCTGGGGGTCGCTGTGGAGCCTGCCTGGCGCGTCCTGTGGGCTGGGTGGCTCCGGCTGCGCGTTCCCCGGCTCTCTGGAATTGGGTGTGGCTGGCTAGAGAACAGGTTTCCCTAGTGGGTGCCGGTAAAGCGAGTGTCTGGGATGTGCCTAGCACTGCATATTACTCATCTCCCCCCTGCTCCCCCGCTTGCTGCCGGGGGACCTGGGCGCCAGCCACGCAGGGAGGTGGGGGGCATTCTGCCTGCCACCAGCTGGGGGCACCAAAGCCGCAGGTTCTGCAGCCGACTCGGAGCTGGGCTGGCGTGAGAGATGGCGAGAGGTGGCACCTGGCTGAGTGCCGGCATGCCGGCCCCCGGGCCGGTTACTGCCTGCTCGCCCCTGGACTCGCTGCTCCCTCAGCGCGGGTGCAGGAGGCCGGGGGTTCAAGACTGGCTGCAGAGCCGTGCCGGGGGCGTTACCGCAGAGCGTCCTGCCGGAGCCGGCCTCCTTCACCCCTTCCTCTCATCCGAGCGGCCCCAACGGTGCCAACATGAGGACGAGGCCCCCGGGGAGCCCTCCTGAGGCCTTGCGCTGGCCCAGCCACGGGCAGCGCCTGAGGAGAAGCTCCCAGCGTGTCTGGCAGGAGACCGCCCCAATCCCCTTCACAGGCAGGTGGGTGGGTAGCTCTTGCCGTCCTTCCACTGTGGGAAAGCCCCTTTGACCTGGCAGATCCAGTGAGCGCGGAGAAGCTGGGGACAGGGCAGGTCCGTGGCTGCCCGTGGGAAGCCGAAGCCTGTGCTGACGGCCCTGGTTTTCCCCGTCCTTGGGTGTCTGCAGCCGGCACCCTCACAGCTAACCGGCTGGCCAGGCCGGCCTTCCGTCCACTTCACGTCTGCTCTGGGGGGAAGTGACTTCACGATGCAGCTTTTCCAAAGCTGGTGTCGTGGCTGCTGCCTGCTCTAGTTCCGCAGAGGCTGGGGGCTGGCACCCGCCCTTCGCCTGGGCCGGGAAACTTGGACAGCTGGACGCTCCCAAAAGCAGCCCCCTGGGCGGCGGGCCCAGCTGTGGGGACCCGCCGGCGCGCCCGCCGCACCTGTACATCAGCTGGTTTGCCTCCCGCAACTGCTTGGGATGCTTGTCTGTAGGGTGCCCACGGCTCCGCTCTCGTCAGGCGGGGGCGCGCGGGAATTCTGAGCAGACGGATCCCACGCGCAGCTCTCTGCGGAGACAGCGGGGGTGTGGAGGAGGGTTCCTGGGGTCTGCTCTTGGCCCTGGGAGGTGCGTGGAAACTAGTGGATAAGAGCAGGAGGGGCTGGGAGCCAGGACACCTGGGTTCTATCCATACTGTGCACAGGCCTAGCGGCCTGGCCAGGTCTCTCTGCTGCTGCTTCAATTGCCCAAGCGCCCTGACTCAGCCGTTCCACCCGCATTCCCAGGGCCGGGCGGGAGCCAGCCACGCCCCTGGCAGCTGAACTGCTTCGTAAGACAGTGGAGCGATACTCAGCACCCCTGGCACCTGAGCAGGGGCAAGGGGGGGGGGGGGGCTGGGTTACAAGGCGGCTCTGGGTCCCAATGGAAGTGCTTCCTGTCCCCAGGTCCCTGCGACGCTGCAGCTGGGGGCCAGTGCACCATGGCCAGCGAGAAGATGCAGGGGGCCCAGAACCGGCCGGACCTCAACTTCCAATGTGAGAGGGAGAGGAGGTGGGGGCTGTGTGGTGGCTGGCGGGGTGTGTGGTGATCTGGGGGGGGGCTGGCAGGGTGTGTGGTGGTCTGGCGGGGTGTGTGGTGATCTGGGGGGGCCTGGCGGGGTGTGTGGTGGTCTGGGGGGGGCTGGTGGGTGTGTGGTGACTGGGGGTTTGGGGTGGGGCATGGTGGGATCTGGGGGTGCAGAGGTTGCATAGTGGCTGGCAGGGGTGCGGGGTGGCTAGGGTTAGGGGGTGGTGACTGGCGGGGGTTGGGGGCAATGGGGGTGCGGTAGGTTGGGGACATGGGGGGGATTTTCAGCTGTTTGCTCACAGCCTCCCAGAGCTCTTGGGCTGCTGTTGCTGATCCGGCAGCCCAGGCTCCCCATCCACAGGCCCGAGCTCCCTGTCACCACAGACTCCTTGGGAGAGGCCTGGGGACAAGCTGGGGGATGGGATGGGCAGAGGACCCCGTTGCTCACTGGTGGGATTTATCTGGCTGGGAATCGCCCCCAGGGGAGGGGCTGGGGGCCCCCACTGCTTGGAACATTTAAAAGTGGGGCGATCCCCGGGGGACACGGTCTGCCTGGGCTCTGGGGAGGAGGCAGGCGGGGACCTGGGGCAGCTCCCCCAGCTCGGCTGTCCCTGGCTCCTCTCCCTGTTTTCCTGGCTGGGGCTCCTTGCTCCTTCCTGGCTCCAGGCTCCCAAACCATGGGCCTCTTTTGAAATCGCCAGCCTGGCTGAGCACCGTCGGCGCAGCCTCAGAGTCCTGCCCGCAAGGCCCCTCGGGCCGTGGCCCTGGGCTCTCGGCATAGGCAGGGCTTGCCGTGCCCATCCGCGTTCTCCAGCCAGCCGGGTGCGGCGCCTGCCCCGGTCCAGGGCCTCACGGTGCCGTCTCTCCCAGCCCTAGCTATGAAGCACATTGACCTGAAGCAGGTGGAACTGGACACGGCTGCGGCCAAGGTGGATGAGCTGTCCAGACAGCTGGAATCCTTGTGGACGGACAGCCCGGGGCAGACTGCTGGGCAGCCCAAGGTATGGCTGCCCTGTCATGGGGCTCCTGAGATGCAGCCACCTCTGGGGTGGGATGCGGCTGAAAGAGAATCCTCTGGTTTCCCCTGGACGTGGGACGTGTTAGGGAGGAGGAATGGGATCTGGCCGGGACCCCAGGGCTAGCACCCCAGGGCTAGCGCTGGGAATGGGATAGTGAAGGGGTCAAGATTACAAGTCTCTCATCCCAAACGTGGTACTTCCAGCAGCTCGGCCCGGTGGGGTCAGCACTGCCCCCGAAGAGACAGAGCCCCCTACTGAGTCCTTGCCCCCCTCCCGGCTGCACAGGGGTCAGCGCTGACTACGAGCATAGACCCCCCCCCCCTTGACAGTTCACATAAAGTCGTGCAACGTGGCCGACGCTGATCTGCCCTGGATGGGGCAGGGCCCAGGTGCTGAGCCCTGTCCGCTCTGTCCCTGCCGTTCCCAGGTGAACAGATACGGCGCCGTCCCCCCGCAGGCCCCAGAGCCGCTCGGCTTGGCCGTGTCCCCGCTGCTTCAGTACGCCAGGAAGAGGTTGTCCCTGGAGAGCACCGACAGCTACGTCTCCTACCACGCCGAGACCTTCTCGCCCACCGCCGCCGCCTGCAGCCCGCCGGCCAAGGGCTCGCTGGGCCGCCCCGCCTCACCCCAGTCCCCCTTCTTCCTGCCGGGCGAGTCGCAGGAGCGGGCCCAGTCGCCCCGGCCCAAGGTGCTGCCTGTCTCGTACGACTCGCTGTCCCTGCCCAGCCCCAAGGGACGCGCGCCCTCCCCACGCTCCCAGTGGCTGGCCGGCTCCGCGGAGCGCCTCTCCTTCTCCAGGCCGGTGGGTTGCGCCAGCTCCCCCAGGCTGGCGCCCGCCCCCTCCGACGGCACGGGACCGCAGATGTTCTTCCCGGACCGCGCGCCGTCCCCCCGGCCGCCCCACCCGCCGCCCTACGAGACCCAGGGCGTGTTCCCCACTGTGCCCAGCTCCTTCGCCCCCTTCCGGGCCCAAGGTAAGCCAGGCCCCCTCCCCGTATGGCTTTGGGGGGGGGAGGCCGGGGAGGGGTAGCAGAGTGCAGCGCTGGGCCTGTTCCTCTAAGGAGCACTAAAGGGGTCCTTACCGCCCCTTGCAACGCTGGGGGGGCTCAGAGCCAGGACAGGCTGGGATGTTGTGAGGCATCCCCTGCCCATCTCCCACCCTGGGATCTGTCTCCTGGGGCTGGAATGGCCCCTTCTGGGGGAAGGGCAGGCTGGGGTGGGGACCCTGGCTCTCCGAGCAATGGGGGGCCGGGAGGGGGCCCATTCAGAGTCTCTCTCCCCAGATGACCTGGTGATCCGGCGAAGGCCCCAGAAGAACTGGAACGAGTCGGACCTGGACGTGGCGTACGAGAAGAAATCGTCCCGCTCGGCCAGCTATGAGAGTGAGTGCCCGGGGGCTGGACAGATGGGGCGGACAGACTGCCCTCTCCTGCTTCCAGTCTCTGGGAAGCTCCTGACCAGGGTGGGGGGGGAGCTGGCAGCTCTGGGGGGTCCCTGGCTGGCCATGTGGCTGTGGGGGGGTGGAAGGGGTTGGCAGCGTCAGGGGTCCCTCCCAGCATCGCCCAGTGGGGAGGGGGTCCCAGCTCCATTTCCACACAGAGCCTCCCAAGATCCCCATCCTAGCAGGGTGGGGCGTGGCCTTGGAACGATGTGGGAGGTCCCCCCCCACCCGGGAGCCCCCTCACCTCACCAGTTGCCTTCCCCGCAGGAGGAGATGTGCATGTGGGACTCAGGCAAGCGCCCACGGGCTTGCAGCTGGCTCCCTGGAGGGAATCGAGCCTGGACGGGGCTACAGGGCAAGGCAAGGTGGGTCTTGGCCAGGGCTACCAGCCGGTGGGGCTGGCCAACGGGGGGAGGAAGCATCAGTCACCGAGTGCTCTGGGGAGAATTCATCTGCTTCTAAATCAGCCCAAGCTGACCACTGCCAGAGGCCAGATACCGGCTAGCTGGGTGTGTGGGTCTGATCTGGGGTGACTGGCACGGGGATGGGGCCAACTGGGCCCGTGGATCTGATCTGGCATGGTGGGGAGTCTGATCTGGGGTGATGGGGGAGGGGGTTGGGGCCAGCTGGGCCCGTGGGTCTGATCTGGGGTGATGGGGGAGCCAGCTGGGCCCATGGGTTTGCCTCTGTGTGTGGAACCCAGCACCGGACAGATGCTGCAGTCTGGGGATGGGACTTGGGAGGCAGTCCTGTAGCTCCTCTGGGGTGTGGAAGCCGCAGGGACTTGTGGCACTAGCCCCTGGTGGGTGGGTGTCCCCCCCCCGTGCTGGGGGGAGGGGAATCTCAGCTGCCAGGTCTGGCCCCCCATGCTGGGGACGAGGGGGGGGGGGGTTCCCAGCACTGGGTCAGATCCTGGCCTGCTCACAGCCCCCTCTCTTCCCCACCAGGACAATCACTACACCATGCACAGTGCCACGCTGCCCCGCAACCACAAAGTGTCCCCGCTGGTCAGCGAGCGCAGGCAGGACGGCGCCTTCCGCAGGCTGCTGCCCGCCGGCCAGCCAGGCACCCTGCCCCGCAACTGGCAGTTCTCCCAGCAGCCCGTCTCGCGCATCGCCATGCCGCCGTCCAGCCCGCAGGGCGGGCGGCCCAACCGCCACAAGCCCCTGCCCCTCTCCATGATCTTCAAGCTGCAAAATGCCTTCTGGGCATCCGGAGGCTCCAGCGTCAGGGGCCAGCCCCAGGGCCCCCCAGGCTCCCCCGTTTTCCTCCGCTCCCCACAGAAGCATTCCCAGCAGCTGTCTCCTTCCGCTCCGCCGCGACTGGCCCCGTCTGGGGGTGAAGGTGAGAGACCCGGGGCAGACGCTGCAGGAGACAGATGGTCTCCTGATTCCGCCCAGGGTGGGGGTGAGGTCAGACCCCTACCACTGTGGGGGCCGAGTGTGTGGGGGGGAACTGTGGGAATTGCTGTCCCCTCAGCAAGGGGGGCATCTGAGGGCAGGGCTGGGTGTGTGCAAGGGCCAAGGGGTTGTGAGCAGAGCTGGGTCTCCCCCTAGCTGTTGGGACAAGGGAGGCCCGGCAGGGTTTGGGGCTCCCCCTTGGGGCTGGGGGTGCTGCCCTGGTCCCCCTGTGGATCTGGGGAAGGGGGTGCTGCCTTGGCTCCCTCCTGAGTCTGGGGGTGCTGACCTGGCATGTCTCTTGCCAGTGACCGGAAGAGCCTCTGCCCCTGAAGTGCCGGCGGAGCCCATGCGAGGGGCCTCCGTGGGTGGCGACACCGAGTCCGAGCTGGAGAACATCCTGCGTGGCGGCGAACCCGCAGAGGTGGAGGAGGTGGCTCGCCCCCTGAGCCCCACCCGCCTGCAGCCCGTCCTGCCTCCCGAGGCCCAGAAGGTGCCCGAGTTCGAGGAGGTCGCCCGGGTGCTGGCCGACATGCCCCGGCCCCTGAAGCGCCGGGGCTCCATGGAGCAGAGCCCTGGCCCCGCGTTGCCGCCCACCCACAAGAAGCAATACCAGCAGCTCATCAGCCGCCTCTTCCACCACCGCGGCCGTAAGGAGGAGGCCGTGCTGGCTGGGGAAGCTGCCGCCCAGGCCGACCTGCCCCTCATCGCCGAGACAGCCGAACCGAAGGCAGTGACCGTGGTCAGCCCTGCCCCGGTGCCTGCGCCCCAGAGCCCGCTAGTGCCTGCGCCCCAGAGCCCGCTAGTGCCTGCGCCCCAGAGCCCGCTAGTGCCTGCAGCGTCGCCACTCCTGGCTGTTCCGGAGAGCCCCAGCACCCCGACATCCAGCCCGGTAAGTGGAGCTGTTGGGGGGGGGGGGCCCCCCTTCTTCCCCGGCCCCAGAACCGGGTTCCTCCCCCTGCAGCCAAAGCGCCCTGGCCTGTTCCCACGAAGGGTGACCCTGCCCCTCTCGCCCGGGCCGTGACCGTCGCCCCTTTGCGTGCCCGCAGGAGAAGCGCTCGACGCTGCGCAAGCTCTCCTCCCCGAGGAAGCGGCTGAAGAAACGCGTGCGGCTCAACCCCCTGGTGCTGCTGCTGGACGCGGCGCTGACGGGCGAGCTGGACGTCGTGCAGCAGGCAGTGAACGAGGTGAGGCTGCTGCCCCCCCGCTCCCCAGCCCCCCAAACCCCTCCAGGGACAGGGCCTGGCCAAGATGGGACTCGGGAATCCCTGCACAACTCCCAGGCTGATGAGCGTGGACTGGGCAGGAGGCGACGGCTGGGGGCTGGCGTTTCCCCAGGCTGCGTCACTCTCCCGTCCAGCTGGGGCCTGGTGAGCTGGATATGGACTCCAGCCCCTGGGTTTGCGGAGCGAAAGCGGCTCCCCCGTCAGCCCACAATCTGGGCTGGGGGCCTCGGGGGCCCATCCCTCGGGAATCAGCTGAGAGGTCTCCCTGCCCCCAGAGGAGCCGTCCTGGGCAGGCCCAGCACACCCTAGATCTGCTTCAGGATGCCCCACAGTCGCCAGGGCGGCTGGTCTGGCTCCTTTGTCCGCTGTGGACGCGGAGAGGGTGTGTCCCCTGCCCTGCAGGCCCGGGGAGGGGCTCTGGTGGATCGGGACGGACACAGCCCCTGGGACGGGCCCAGTGTGTGAGGGGGAAGGGGGCACAGATGGGTCTATGGCAGTGTTGTCTGAGTTCCCACCCGCCGGCCTGCAGCTCAACGACCCAAGCCAGCCCAATGACGAGGGCATCACGGCGCTGCACAACGCCATCTGCGGGGCCAACCACAACATCGTCGACTTCCTCATCAACGTCGGTGCCAACGTCAACTCCCCAGACAGCCACGGATGGTGAGCGCCCGCCAGTGCAGCCCGCCAGCCCCCTCCACGCTGTCCTGCGCCCGCCGGCGCCCGCCAGGCAGCCCCAGCGCCCTGCGTCCCAGGGCCATAGCCTGACGGCGTTGCCTCGTGGCCCCCCCGCTGCGCACCCCGTGCCTGCCAATGCTGCCCCAGCCCCCTGCGTCCTGGTGCCCTCACCCCATTTGCAGCTCTAGACACCGTCTGTGCCCCCCTGAACTCCTGCTGCACAGCCCTGGCCCCACTGTGTGGCCCCACTTCCCCAGCGCCTGCTGCATTGCTTTAGCCCCCAGGTCCCCCCTATGGGTCCAGGCCCCTCCCTGCAGGCTTGAGATGGGTAGGCGCCATGTGCGTGGTTGAGGAGGCAGCACTTGCCCAGGTTGCTGACCTGTCCCTGTCCCCAGTGCTGCACCCCCCCCCCAGGTCTCGGTAGCGGTTGCCAGTGCAGATAGACACGGATGGTCCCAGCAGAGCCCCCCCCCCCCCACCCCACTCAACTTGTACCTCCTGCTCCCAGGACCCCCTTGCACTGTGCCGCCTCCTGCAACGACACGGCCATCTGCATGGCCCTCATCCGGCACGGAGCCGCCATCTTCACCACCACCTTCAGCGACGGCAGCATGGCCTTGGAGAAGTGCGACCCCTATCGCGAGGGCTACAGCGAGTGCTTCAACTACCTTGCCGGTGAGGGGTTGGGGGGCCACCCTGGTGGGAAAGGGAGGGGCTGGGGGGGCTCAAGTGTTGCAGGGGCTGGGGCCTGACCCCACTGGGGGAAGGGGCAGGGCACCTCTGGAGGAAGAGGGGCTGGGGGGGGCTGAGGGTTATTCCACTGAGGGACTTGGGGCGCTCCCCTGTGCCTCCCAAGCCCATGGCCGCTGATTCGTTCCCCCCCCCCCACGATGGCTGGCTCGCTTGGGCCCCTCACCCTGTCCCTATCTCCCCTCTCCCGTGGTGGCGGCTGGCTCACGTCCCCCCCCTCGTCCCCGCCGTGCTGTTGCTGCAGACGTGGAGCAGAACGTGGGCCTGCTGAACAACGGGGCGGTGTACGCGCTGTGGGACTACGGCGCCGAGTTCAGCGACGAGCTGTCCTTCCGCGAGGGAGAGCTGCTCACCGTGCTGCGCCGCGACGGCCAGGAGGAACTGGACTGGTGGTGGGCCTCGCTCTACGGCCAGGAGGGCTACGTGCCCAAGAATTACTTTGGGGTGAGCCCTGCACCAGCCCTGCATGGGCCTGCCCTGAGCTCACTGGGGTGGGGAGGGGTGGAGCGGCAGGGAGCCTGGGGCTGGAGGAGGATGGGCCGTACTGGGACCTCCTGGGAGCAGACCTGACCTCGGTTATGTCTTCATTGCAAAGCTTTATCCTGGCAGAGCCCCTAGTGCAGACATAGCGTGTGCTGACAGTAGGAGGAGTTCTGCCGCCCTAGGAACCCCACCTCCCTGAACCAGGGACCTCCCCAACCCTGTGTCTATGCTGAAGGCTTTGCCAGGGTGTTTTTTTCACGCCCCTGAGGGACCTAGCTATGCCTGTGTGTGTATTTGGCTGGAGACTCGGGGATTTCTGAATTTTTGCTATTTTCTAATTTTGCTTTCGTTCCAATTCGGAAACTGATTTGACCACCATTTCCTGGCGCACGAGAGATCCCCGAAAAATTTGTTTCCAAAAAGACCAAAATGCAGGGTTCCTGAAGCCAAGTGTGAAATGGAGCTATTCAGTGAATAGCAGCTGTGAAACTTTAGCAGTTCCACAGCTGGCAGCCTGTCCCTCCATGGTGCCCCATTTCCAGCCAGGACTTGAGGGGGACTGGCAGGCGACCTTTGAACATTGGCAGGCTTCTGACCACCTCTGCAAAGGAGTAGCCACTGCTGGGGGGAGCTCCTGGTGCTGGGGTCCATGGCAGGGCACTGCTGTGGGGAAACTCAGACTGTTTCTCTCTCCCTCTCCTCCTGCAGCTTTTCCCCAGGGTGAAGCCTCAGTGGAAGAAGGTCTAACACGCCAGCCCGTGGCCCATCTGCTGCCTTTGCAGACCTGAGAACGCAGGAGGCACCTGATGAACTTAGGAGCTAGGGGGAATCGTGGGGCTCTGCTGCTGGGATTCTCCCCTCCTGGGATGTGCCCCCATCCCTCCCCAGGACCTGGTCATCTGGCACCTGGGGGTTGTGTGGATGTGGGGCAAGGCTGCCAAGGAGCCAGCTGGGCAGGGCAGATGTTCTCCTAGCAGAGGGGTGGGATTGGGGGGAGGGGCATGGCTTAGGTGTGCGCTGTGTGTTGGGAGGGTGGGTTGGGAGTCCCTGCTTGGGTCTCACTGTGGGTTTAGTGAGGCCCTGTCCTTGGCTCCTCTGCATCAGAGACTGGCATGTGTGACTGCACTGGGGCGAGGAGGGACAAATTCAAGATGGTCTCTAACCAAACTCAACAGCCTGCCCCTTGGGAAAGCCCTGGGGTGGGTGAGCAGGGCGGGGAGCAGCCTCCCTGTGCTGGACCAGGTGCTGTCCTGCTCCTCCCCAGTGCCACGGGCCCTATACTACTGCCATCTTCCTTACCCAGTGGGCTGGGCACCAGCCCCCACCCAGCCAGGGAGTGAGGAGCCAGGCCGAGCCCCTCTCTGTGGGGCGGCCCCTCTCCGGGTCCTTCACTTACAGGCTCGGTGAGAGCCTCTCCCCTAAAACGTCCCTCTGCACCCTGCTACCTTACACTGCAGCAGGCCCCCAGGCAGCTATAAATGCCCCACGCAGGCAGGTGGGCACTGCAGCCCGTGGCTCTCAGCCGTTCCTCTCCAGGCCGTTCGCTGTGACGCGGTGACACTGAATGGGGGAAAGCTTTCCAGGCAAGAGAGCGGCTCAGAGGTGGGGGGGGGGGCCCAGCCAGAGAACCACAGCGGGCTGGGGCTGCAGCTGTGCTTTCCTGCAGCCCTGTGCGTGAAGCCTGTGGCCAGGCCCTCTGCCCCCGTGGGGCTGGCTGCTGCGCACAGGGGAAGGGCTGAAGTTACTTCGCTGCGAAAACATGTCTTGGAATGTGAGAGAAATACCAGACGTGCCTGTGAGATCATCTAGTCTGTCCTCCCGGGTCCCAGGCCAGGAAAGTGCCCCCAGCTTATCCCTGGACTGACCCCATCACTTGGGTTTGGCTGAAGCATCTTCCCAAAAGGCAGCCAGGCTCGACTGGGAGACGCCAAGAGGTGGCGAATCTACCACTGCCCTGGAGAGTCCATTCCACGGGTTAATCCCCCTCCCTGGTAAATGTGTGTGCCTAATTTCTAACTGGAATGTGTCTGGATCCAACTTGCAGCCCTTGGGTCTTGTTCTGCTTTTCTCCACTAGATTAAAGAGCCCTTTAGTGTCTGGACTGGCTGCCATGAAAGTGCTTAGACACTGTGATCAAGTCACCTTGCCACTGTCTCTGTGAGCAGCTGAATCAGCTGAGCCCAGCCCTAAGAACTTTAAAACACCAGCATAGAGGCTAAAATTAAATGTATATCCCAAACAGAAAAATATGCCACCATGTCTTAAACAACAAAATAAAAGGTGGTTAGAGACAAAAAGATACTCTTTAAAAATTAGAGATGATATCCTACCGAGGAAAATAGAAAGGAGCATAAACTCTGGCAAGTCAATTATAAAGTAAATTAGGCAGGGCAAGAAAGAGTCTGAAGAGCAACTAGTAAAGGACACACAAACTAACAGCACCATAATTTTAAGTACAGCAGAAGCAGGAAGCGTGGCAAACTGTGTGGGGCTATTGGATAATCAAGGTGCTAATGGAGCACTCAAGGAAGGCAAGCCTGTTGTGGAGAAGCTAAATGAATTCTTTGCAGCGATTTTCACTGTAGAGGAGGTGAGGGAGATTCCCACCCCTGAGCCCTTCTTTTTAGGTGACAAATCTCAGGAACTGTCCCAGATTGAGGTGTTGAGAGAGGAGGTTTTGGAATGAATGGATAAATTAAACAGTAATAAATCACTAGGACCAGATGGTATCCCCCAAATATCAAATTGCAGAACCACTAACTGTAGTATGTAATCGATCACTTAAATCAGCCTCTGTCCCAGATGACTGGAGGGCAGCTAACGTAAAGCTCATTTGTTTTTTAAAAGGCACCAGAGGTGATCCTAGCAGTTCCAAGCTGGTGAGCATAACTTCAGAACCAGGCTACTTCACTGAAACTATAGTAAGGAAGAGACTTGTCAGCCACTTAGATAAACACGATTTGTTGGGGAAGAGTCAACATGACTTTTTGTAAAGGGAAATCATGCCTCACTAATCTATTGGAATTCTTTGAGGGGGGGTCAACAAAGATGGATAAGGGTGATCCACTGGATATAGATTACTTGGATTTTCAGAAAACCTTTGACAAGGCCCCTCACCAAAGGCCCCAGTAAGCAGTCATGGGATAAGAGGGAAGATCCTCTCTTGGATCAGTAACTGGTTAAAAGACAGGAAATAAAGAGTAGGAATAAATGGTGAGTTTTCACAGTGAAGAGAAGTAAATAGCAGGGCCCGCCGCAGGATCTGTACTGGGACCTGTGATGTTCAATATATTCATAAATGATCAAGAAAAAGGGGTGAACAGTGAGGTGGTGAAGTTTGCTGATGTTACAAAATTACTCCAAATAAGTCCAAAGCAGACTGCGAAGAATTACAAAGGGGTCTCACAAAATTGGGTAACTGGGCAACAAAATGGCAGCTGAAATTTGATGTTGATAAATGCAAAGTAATGCACATTGGAAAACATGATCCCAACTATACAAAAATGATCTGGTCTAAATGAGCTGTTACCACTCAAGAAAGAGATTTTGGAATGCAGACTGATGTCTGAAAACACCTCAATGTGCACCAGGAGTAAAAAAAGCTAACAGTGGTAGGAACCAGTAGGAAAGGGATAGCTGATAAGACAGAAAATATCATAACGCCTTTATATAAATCCATAGTACGACCACAACTTGAATACTGTGGGCAGTTCTGGTTGCCCTACCTCAAAAAAGATATATCCGACTTGGAAAAGGTACAGAGATGGGCAACAAAAATGATTAAGGGTGTGGAACAGAGGAGGAGAGATTAAAAAGTCTGAGACTTTTCAGCTGGGAAAAGATGGCTAAGGGGATATGATAGTCTATAAAATCATGACTGGTGGAGCAAGTGAATAAGGAAGTGTTATTTATTCCTTCACATAATGCAAAAATCTGGGATTCCCTAATGAAATGAATAGGCAACAGGTTTAAAACAAAGTACTTCGCACAATGCACAGTCAATCTGTGGAACTCATTGCCAGGGGATATTGTGAAAGGCAAAAGTATAACTGGGTTTAAAAAAGAATGAGATAAGTTGGTGGAGGATAGGCCCATCAATGGCTGTTAGCTAAGGTGGTCGGAAATGCAACCTCATGCTCGGGGTGCCCCTAGCCTCTGACTGCCAGAAGTTGGGAGTGGATGACTGGATGCATCACCGGATAATTGCCCTGTTCTGTTCATTCCCTGTGAAGCACTTGGCATCGGACCCTGGTGGCAGACAGGACCCTGGACTAGATGGACATTGGTCGGACCCAGTCTGGCCATTCTTATGTTCTTGACCCGAGCGTTGGCAGGGGAGCTTATGTTGAGTTGCTCGTCCACCATGACCACTCAATCCCCTTCAGAGTCCCTGCTATAGGGGAGGCCTGGGGCCCTGGTTCCCAGATGTATAACTGCGTTTGGCTGGATTAGACACTGTGTGTTCGAATGGGCCCAGCTTCCCACGTGCAGCAGCTCGCTGTTTACTGCGCCACAAATCTGTTTCACGCCGTCTCGGCAGCTTGTTGCATTGACTTCCAGGTCATTGATGAAAATGTCAACTAGCATCAGGCCTGGATCTGATTCCAGCAGAATCCACACAAAACACACCCCGTTTATTTCACTGCCCCCTCCTTCTACTGCTCCGGCTCCCCCCTCTGCTGTGGCCAGCTCCTTCCGGCCTCCTCCCCTGCCCTGTGGCTTCCTGTGACACCCCTAGCGTCTCCCCTGCTCAGATGCTCCCAGCCATGTTGGTGCCGATGGGAGCCGTGTGAGGCCAGGGCTGGGCGGACACCTATGGGGATCCCACCACGCTGGAGCCAGGCCCTGCCCCACGGAGCTGCAGTGGGCAAAAGCCTTTGAAGACCCTAAGCGTCTGTCATCCCTTTGCAGTCTCTGTCCGGCAGGGGCCGTGGGGCAGTGAGCAGTGTCTGCCTGGCCCTTTCCCAGTCACACACTGGGGTGGAGGGCTGGGGAGACAGTTGTCAAGCTGCTGTTTAGCTGCCCTGACTCCGAAAGGGCTGGTGCTCCAAGCGCCGCCTCCCTGGGGTGTGAAGGGATTGTGCCCGGCGTGTTGGGGCCATCAGCTGCACCTGACTGAGGCAGCCTCTGGAGGGCCTTCCCGTAGGGCAGTACACGGCCCAGTCAGGTGAGAGGTGGGGGTCAATGGGGTTTATAACATGGCTCTGAAGCTGATCTATAGACCCACACAGCATGGCCCCCGCAGGGCCTGGCACAGCGCAGTATGCCCAGTCCTGAAACACGCCCCCACAGCCTTGGTGCCTGTCTGAGGTTCTGGCAGGGCCAGCCAGGGCAACGTGTCAGAGACCAACAGGGACGTTAAAGCTGCATCAGTTGGACCAATGTGCTTGTGCTTTGATGGGCCAAACTCTTGCGAGCCCCTCCCCGACGGGGGAAGACACAGGGTGGGGGGAGGCAACCTGAAGGGACAGGGTGAGCCCCGCTGGCCTGCAGTGCACAGACCCAGGGCTGTACAAATGCCCCCAGTCCCCCCTGTTTCCTCCCCAGGGCTGGGCCTGGCTCACAAGCCGGGGGACAGGATCTGATTGGAGGGGGGGACGGATGGACGGACAGGACAGTGGCTGTGCTCTTCCAAGGCCTGCCCCTGTACGAAATGAGCCCCAGTGAAACAGCCGTGACATTAGAACTGACCAGACGGGACTCGGCAGAAGCAGCCAAGGTGCGTGAGCGCCAGTGAGGAAGCTGCGAGTTGAGACATTTGGGGATCACACAGCCCAGTAAGGGGGGGCCTGTCACCGCGTGCCTGCACCCGGGGGGTACCCTCATGTTACGCTGCTGTGGCTCGGGCCCTGATGCCCATGGCCAGCCTGCGAGCGGATATAACAGTAAGGAAAAGCAAACACAAATTATAAAAAAACCCAAAGAACGAGAGTCCTGTAGCACCTTAAAGACTAACGTATTTAATTTCTGCAGCCATAAGCTTTCGTGGGCTGTAACCCCACAGATGACGAAGTGGGTTGCAGCCCACGAAAGCTGATGCCTGCAGAAATTAAATTTGTTAGTCTTTAAGGTGCTGCAGGACTCTGGTTGTTTTTGCTGTAGACAGGCTAACACGGCTACCCCTCGGGAACTTTTCACAGACGCGAGGCTGTTGGGGGCCAGCCCTTTCCCAGTACACGGTGCCTACTGCCGCTGAAGGATTTCCCAGACAGCAAGGGCGCCAGCCTGCCATGGTCGGCTGCCTGCTTAGAGGCTGCCCCTCAGCGTCTGGATGAAAAACACATTACTTTCAAGTCTATTTAAAAAGCTGCTTTCCTTTCCTCCCACTTCCCCCCCACCGTGGTGTCTCAGGGATTTTCCCTTTTCACCCTAATGGCCCATCATGTGCCTTTCCTGGGCTGTTCTGTGCTCTGCACAAGTCTCATGGGGAAGGGGCATGGGGTGTGAATAGCACAGCACACGCGCACTGGTGCACTCACAGCCCCGGCCTGGCTATGCGGCGTGTAGCAATCGGTGCGGGTCAGAACAGCACCTGTGCTCAGATGGCACCTTAAGCAACAGTGTCAGATGCATTCCCGCTGTGTGCACCCCGTCAACTGCTTGTTCGCTCCCCTCAACCAATCCTCCCGCCAGGGCATCTGTGCCCCAATCAGCACAGCCCCCCTGCAAGGTGTCTGGGCCCGGACTGACACAACCACCCCCCCCCCCAAGATGTCTGGGCCCCAATTGACACAACCACACCCCCCCAGGTGTCTGGGCCCTGATCTGCGCAGCCCCAAGCTCAGAACAAGGTGCCACCCACAGAAGATTGTGCAGATGGTTAGATACCATCAGGTGACTCCCCCAGGGGGTGGGCGGGGGTGAACCTGCCCACAGGCTCCAGTCCTGAGTTCAAACCTTGACTGGGGACAATCGGGGCAGTGAAGAGAGGATGGGGCAGAGTGGAGGGGAGCAGGGATCAATGGATGGTAAGCAGTGGATGGGGCAGGCCTCCCATCCAGCCTGGGCTCAGCCTCCTGGGTCTAGGAAGGGGCCTTTGAGCAGATCCGGGACGTCTCAGCCACCTGCCATTGGGTCCTGGCTGCTTTGGGGCAGTTCAGGGATGCCGCAGTTCAAGGATCTGTCCTATGTGGGATTCCCCAGTGCAGGGCGTGACCCCCCCCCACCAGGAAACCATCGCAGTGGGGTGACCGTGGGGAAGGCCCTTCCTGCTGGATCTATGGGAAAGCCTGGCTTAGTTGGACAGATGAGCAAGGGGGGAGGGGAGACAGATTGAGCCAGAGCTGCCCTCAACCTTCAAACATGGCATTTGGGGGGGCCACTGAGAGCTCAGTAGCTGGCCCAGGGCCATCCAAGCTCTATCCCTGCCTCCCAACCCCAGGGCTCCCAAACCCTGCCCTCCCCAGCCTCAGCTGAACCCAGCCCCCCAGCCCAGGTCAGCGTTCTCTGCGTCACTTGAACCCTGTCCTGCCCTGGGTCACCCGAACCCAGTATTGCCAGCTACAAGCATTCCCAGACAGGCCTCTTGAGAGACACCTGGAGCTCGGGCACAGCATGTCCGCTGGGCCCCAGTCCCCCCATTTCACTTTATTTACACAGAGGAGACAGATGTTGGGGGGCTCCCCTGAGCTTGGCGCCCAGGTACAATTGTCCCCTTCCCATTGTTGGACCTGTTCACACAGATTTTACAGCTGTAAGGGCTGCCCATCTCTCAGGCAGTCTGGCCTCCTAAACAGCTGAAGACAACCTCAGCCAGGGACTCCTATATCCATCCAGCCCAGCACTTCTGGGAGCGCGTGAGGGGAGCTCTAGTGACAGAAGCCCAGCATGGGGTGGGAATCTTCACTCAGGACTGGATGTTTTCCTACAAGCTCTGCTCTAGGCACGGTTTCAGGGCAGTTCTCTGGCCGGTGTCACCCAGGGGGTCAGATCAGAGGATCACAATGGTCCCTTCTGGCCTTGGAATCTATTAATCTAGAACTTGGGGAATGAGCTGGGGGCTGCCCCCAAAACCCACGGCTCTGGAGCTAGGGCAGCAACACACAGCGGGAGGCTGGTCAGGAAACTTTGAAAATAGGCTGCACTGCTCCCCCCATAGGGTCACCCTAACCCCGCCCCCGCCCCACCCTCCTTGGGTCACCCTAACCTCGGATACCCCCACCCCCAGGGTCACCTTAACTCTGCCCCTAGGCCAGGGGCACTGGCTCTGCTGCAGCTCTCTGGGCTCGATTGCTCCTGCCTGCCCTGCCCATGCGGTCGGATCCCGCTAGACTGCTCCTGCCTGCTGCGTAGCGCAACCGAACCCACCGCGCGCTCCGGGCTCTCGGCCTACCCCGACTGCTGCTCGGCGGCCAGGCCCGCCTCTCTGCCCCTGACTGTCAGTAGCATCAACCAATGGGGAGCCGGACTCCTCCCAATTGGGCGAAGCTCCTACCAGTAGTCGGAGAGGGGGCGGGCTAGCGGACCGAGGTGGGAACCGGCAGGGGCGGGGCAGGGGCGATGGGGGCGGGAACCGGGCACGGGTCGGGCATGAAGCGGCTGTGGGGCTGCGCGTGCAAGAGGGAAGGGAAGGGCTCGGAGCCATGAAGTGAGTGGGGGGGTGGGGGACATGGAAAGGTGGGGGCTCCGGGGGATGGAGGGGCAGGGGCAGGAGGGGGGGGTGCGGATAGGGGCTGGGAAGGGAAGGGAAGGGTGGGGGATGAAGGGGCAGGGAGGGGGCTGTGAGGTGGGGGGCTGCAGACAGGGGCTGGGAAAGGTGGGGGGCTGCAGGGGTTGGAGGGGCAGGGGCAGCGGGGGGATGCAGACGGGCTGGGAAGGGTGGGGGGCTGTGGGGGATGGAGGGGCAGGGAGGGGGCTGGAGGTGGGGGGCTGCAGACAGGGGCTGGGAAGGGTGGGGGATGGAGGGGCAGGCAGGGGGCTGCGAGGTGGGGGGCTACGGACAGGGGCTGGGAAGGGCGTCAGGGGGACGGTTGTAACAAGCCCCCAGCAGCACCGGGCCCCCCACCCTGGCACAGCCCACGTGGGGCGCAGCAGGCGAAGCGGCGGGAGGCCGAGCTGGCATTTTCTGATCCCAGGGCTCCAGGTGTGACACCACCGAGCTTAGGGCTACCGTATTTCAGGTTCCCAAAAAGAGTATCCGGCCAGGGAGGTGGGGAGTGCAGTAGGCGGTGCTGGTGGGGGGTACCTGCGGCTGGCTGGGGTACTCAGTGATGGGGGGGAGGCAGTGTCGCTCCCTAACACGGTGACAGAGTCACTGGCACAAGCCCGGGATGCAGAGACAGCTGTCAGCGCCTCCCTGCGGGCTGGGGTCCTGGGTGGGCAGGATCCAACAGCTACGCTTGCAGGGGAATCGACCAACCAGCTGCAGATGCAGGGAAGGGACCAGTCGGGAAGTGGACCAGTTGGGGCTTTTCCTGAGCTGCAGCTTGTCTGCTCTGCAAACCAGCCGGACATTTCCTGTTATTTTTAAAATCCCGCCCCAGTCAGAGAAAAGAGGCTCAAAAAAGAGGCTGTGTCCGGGAAACCCCCGACGTATGGTAACCCCAACCAAGCTCAGCCCTGAGTCGTGGGAGCAGGAGGCCCCTGAGGGCCGGTCGGCTGGCTGGGTTATTGGGCAAGAGGTGCAGTTAAGGAGGATAAGGATGTTGCCGAGGCACTTGAGAATTTCTTTGCACCCTTGTTTGCTGTGGAGGATGCTGGAGATCTGTGTCCTGATGTGCTCTGCCTGGGAACAAAGATGAGGCTCTGTCAGAGTTTGAGGAGTCGGAAGAAGAGATGCTGGAGCAAACGGATGACGTGAAAGGCCCAGACAGCTCGGCCAGGACTCAAAGATGAAATGACGGAGCTGCTGGGACTAATGCTCCTGAGGACCGGAGGGCAGCTGCGGTTAATAAAGGCTCTTGGATGAGCCGGGGATGTTAACCGAATTGTAAACACCACCTGGAAGATGACAGCATAAAACTATTCTTTTGCCAAGGAAAACTGTACCTTGCTAATCTCTTTGGATTCTTGAATGTGTCACTTAAGTAGTGAATAAAGGAGAAGCGATTGGAATAATTTATTTGTACCTTAGTTTCCTTACAGTAGGCTGCTAAGGAAACTGAGCTTTCAGAGGTTAAGAGGCAAAGTATTGTCCTGGATCTAAAGCTGGCTAGGAGATTGGAAACAAAGCGGAGGGATAAATGGCCAGTTTCCCCTGTTGCAGGGAGCGGCTGGAGCCTGCGACATTAAGGAGCTGGAGAAAGGGGAGCAGGCAGGAGACAACTCTTTCAAATGTCACAAAGTCACTGAGGTCTGTCAAGACCAGAGAGGACTTGGGTGGAGTGTCAGAGAGACCTGGCCCAGCCAGGGAATGGACGGCACGGTGGCAGGTGAAATTCACTCTTCATAGATGCAAAGCCATGCATGCTGGAGAGAATCAGTTATCTGTTCATGCACCTTGACAAATGAACTGTATCAACTCAAAGGGACCTGGACATTGCTGCAGACAGCTCTGCGGAGATCTCAGCTCAACGTGCAGCTGTGGCAAAAAACCAAGCAGGACGTCACTGGGCCTAAGGACCGGTGAATATTCTAATGCTTCCATAGAAATCAGTGGTGCAGCCTCGTCTGGCCCCTGTGCATGGTCGTCAGCCTGTGGCATACAGGATAGCACGAACTAAGGGGGCAGAGGAGGGTGGCAGGAACCATCAGGGCCTAGAAAACCTCACCTGCAGTGAGAGAGCGGAAAGGGGGATTGTTCTGTTAGAGACAAATGAGAGGGGAAGGGATAAGTCTATATCAATGGTTCTCAACCTATTTACCATTGTGGGCCGCACATGTCGTTCTCTGTTTATGTGGGCCGCATCCACACGATATATATATACCACCTGTGTGGCCCTGAGCATGTCACATGGGCTGCGTGCCCGCGAGCCAAGAACCACTTGTCTGTACAATCCTGACTGGTCTAGAGGAGGGAGATGGGGAACTTCTGCTCTCCCTGCCTCACCGCACATGAACAAAGGGCTGTTCCATGAAATGGGAAGGTGGCAGATTCCAAACCAATACAAGGAAAAACACAAAACACACGATTGGCCTGTGGGACGCTCACCCACAGGTTGTCATTGGGGCCAAGCCTTCAGCAGGATTCAAGCAGGATGAGACCTTTGCATGGAGCAGGGAGCGAGGCTTCCCACCCAGGAGCCAGGCCGGGTCGTGGCAGGGGCTCCCGCTGGAGGTCCCATTGCTTAAAAATGGACGAATGCCCTGAGAAAGGGCCGAGGGATTCTGTGCGTGGAACGGGGCTTTACGTTGGGCTGGACAGAGGTGGGAGGGAGGGCAGGGGATGGGTGCTGACTCCATTTGCTCATTGCTGGGCCAGCCTCCTCTGCCCCCACTGTGCCAGGGAGTCCCTCATAGCCGATGGTTCGGCTGACCCTATGACTTGATCTCATTGTCAGGCTGAACATCGATGGGCTGCTGGTGTATTTCCCCTATGACTACATTTACCCGGAGCAGTACTCGTATATGCTGGAGCTCAAGAGGACACTCGATGCCAAGGTCCCTCCTGGGGGGAAAAGGAGCGGGGAGGAGGGGCTGGGCTGCATGGTGGTAGGGGCATGGGGGAGTGGCACATCTCACTATGCATGGGTAAATATCAGTGCTTGTATTCACCCATGCGCCTGTCAGAGCCCTCCCCAAGTGGGGCTCCTGGCATGCACTCCATCACCCGCCTCGGGGGCCTGGGCTGGACGGCACACGTGATGCCCGCTCAGATATTAGCAGGCTGGGCCTCTGTGCTGGGGGCAGTGGTACGCCGTGGGGACCAAGTGACCAGATTGCTGGGCTGGCACAGCCCTCCTGCTCTTGGGACCGGCACTCTGCTTCAGAAGAAGCTGGGAAGATGTCCCAGAGACCCCTGGCTGGGCATCTGTGGGGGTGGAATGGGTAGAGTTTCTCTGCTCCTGGAGCCTGAGATCTGGTTGTGGGTGCAAGGGTCAGTGGCCAAGATGTGTCGTCCTGCCCCCGCACTGCCCAGGCCGCTCTGCAGGGAGGGACCAGTGTGGCCCAGTCCAGCCGCTCTCAGTGGGGTCCCTCTGCAGTTTCTGTGCTCCTCCAGATCCGCCTCTGTCCTGGGTTTGGTGACTCCAGCTCCCAGGGCCTCTCCCCTCCCTTCTCTGGCCCTTCTGGGTCCCTGCTGAGGGCTGGGATTGAGGCTTCCTGGACCCTGGCCCAGCCTCCCCCGGGGCTCTCTGTATAATGCCTGTTCCCCTCTCCCCAGGGCCATGGCGTGCTGGAAATGCCCTCCGGGACCGGGAAGACCATTTCCCTCCTGTCGCTCATTGTGGCCTACCAGCGGGTGAGTGCCAGGCGGGAGCTGGGGGTGGTGGGTGTCTAGGGGAGCCCACTGGAGGGAGAGGCACTTCCCCCCAAGCCCCGTGTGTCTGTGTGGCAGGCGCTGTCCCAGCACTGGTGTTATCCCGCAGACCTTATGGGTGGGTCTGAACCAGAGCTCCCTGCAGGGGCTGGACCTGCCTCTGCTTGCTCCATTGACAGAGCCCTGATCCGGGGTCTCCTCTGTGCAGGCTTCACCCCTCAGCTCCCATTGCCGGGAGGGGGGAAGGGGTGCTCGCACCATCCCTTGGCTCTGGGGCTGTAGCTGTGATCACGAAGGGGGCGGGGAAAGCAGCCTGGAGAGTTTGATGCCCCAGAGCGACTGCATGAGCGGCCTGTGGGGCCAGCCGAGCCCCCTTCCCACCCAGCAGTGCCCGTGCCTGGCCTCTCTCCCCAGGCCTATCCGCTGGAGGTGACCAAGCTGATCTACTGCTCCAGGACCGTGCCCGAGATCGAGAAGGTGACCAGGGGTGGGGGAGGGGACGGGATACGTATGCAGTGGGGCCCTCGCGGCCCCTCGTGTTGCGGGCGGGGGGTTCCTGACTGGGGTCTTGCTGACCCTTGTTGGGCAGGTGGATCTGTATGTTGGGGGGGATGGAGGGTTGCAGCGTGGCCCTCACTGCTCTGTGCTGTGGGGAGAGTATGGGGATGGGGATCGTGTCGGGCCCCTCACTGCTCTGTGCTGTGCGGAGAGTATGGGGATGGGGATCGTGTCGGGCCCCTCACTGCTCTGTGTTGGGGGATGGTGGCATCACAGGGGGGCTGTGGGGGATCCTGGTTGCCCTGGGGGGAGAGGGGTGTGTGTGGGGGCCCTGGCTGCCTGGCGGGGGGATTGCGGCAGGGCACTGGCTGCCCCGAAGGGAGGAAGGGGCATTGCGGCAGGACCCTCACCGCCCGTGGCTCCGACAGGTCATCGAGGAGTTACGGAAGCTCCTGGATTTCCACGAGAAGCAGACGGGGGAGAAGCTCCCCTTCCTTGGCCTGGCTCTGAGCTCCAGGAAGAACCTCTGCATCCACCCCGAGGTGAGCCGGCCCCAGGGATCCCGCCTTTGGGTCCCTGCTTCCAGGGCATAGCCAGGACTCAGCTGCCCTGTAGGCCGGGGAGGGGGGAGACTTCCCTGCCCCTTCTGCTGCCCCGCTGCCAGACTCTCCCATCCATAGATGTCCTCTGGGCAGAGGCTGAGGCTCCTCCATAGAGTTTCTGCCCATCTTTGCCCCCTGCCCTCCCCCGCTGGAGCCAGATCGCCCTGCCCTGCTCTGCCCCTTCCTGCGCAAGCCCTGGTCCGAGAGGGTGGCAGGTGACGCCACTCCCCCAGCACCCCCTCTTTATGTGGGGTGGAGTCTCAGAATGCGTGCTGCACTGACTGGATAGCAGGGGCTGTGGGTCGGGATTGAGGGGCACTGGCAAAGCTGTGTGGGGTGGGGAGCCCAGGGTGGGTCCGGATCAAGGGGCCTGGGCAGATCTGGTGGTCAGGGGGGAAGGGAGACGCATGGTGCTTTCCAGAGCTTAGGGCCCAGCCACCCCTGTGGCCAGGAGCCCTCGGCTCTTGGCTTGCCTGATGGCTGCTTGTTGCAGGTGAGCTCGCTGCGGTTCGGGAAGGAGGTGGACGGCAAGTGTCTGAGCCTGACCGCGTCGTACGTGCGGGCGCAGCAGCAGTGGGACAGCGCCATCCCCTCGTGCCGCTTCTTCGAGGTAGCAGCGCTCCTGGCCAAGGGTCAGCCCCTCCCGGGGCAACAGCCTTCCCCTTGGGGTGAGGGTCTGGGGATGCCCCGCCAGGGACACAGCCCGGCAGGGTGGAGGTTTAACACTCCAGCTGAGCATTGTTATCACGTGTCCACTCTGGACGATGGGACGCTTCCCGGGGGTACCTGGGGCTGTGAGGCACCTTGCTACCACCCGCCGTAGCCCGAGGGAGCCTTGTCTGTGCCAGCCAGGGGTCAGTTCCGACTCCATGGGCAACATGAGCTCTGCCCTCCCCACATACGCAGCCACCGCTGTCCCCCTGCAGCTTAGCTCTAGGCACCCGCCAGCCCCGGACGCTCACAGCAATCACAGATCCGCTGTTCCCCAGGAACAGCCCGGCCCAGCTTCCCAGTTCCCACCTCAGCTCACAGCCCTTCCCGGTGTTTGTTCTGAGAACAAGACTGAGCTTGTTTGGCGGAGCGCAGAGATTCGAGTAGCAGCAGGAAGGTAGAAGTGTTGGAAACAAATGGTTACGGTAAAACAAAAATTCTAACCCGCCTTCCAGATCCCAGACGTAACTCGCCAGACGCTCACCTGTCTGAGAGGTCCTCACGCCCGGGCTTTCTCCTGGCTGGCCGTAACCCAGCGTTCGTAAAACAAGCCCGTTGGCAGCTCTGGGTGTGTCTGCATTCCCCTGGCACACCGACCTCGGCCTTTGATCTTAGCCAGAGGCGGGGCATCCCCGGCTGCTTCCCAGAGCTCTTGGCTTGGTTAGCGGGTGGCTTCCAGTGCCAGTGGTCGCCAGGAGAGCCGTGGCCAGTCCCCCTGCCTGAGCTGACCCTGCTTATCACCTTGCGGGCTTAACTCGCAGACCTTAAGATGACACGTTCTGCGCAGACAGACTCCACCTTGAGTAATGTCGAGCGGTCGGCCGCAAGACCCCACCTACTGCCCATTGGCGCAGTACGATGTAGATCTCAGTCCCTGGGGATCCCTGGAAACCCCTCTGCACCCCTTGTGTCTTCTTAGTGCCACCCGACATAGGGGTCTCTTGGTCACTGCTGCCCTGCCCTGGGGGAAGCTCCTGGCCCCATCAGCTAGCCCAGGACACCAGCCTTTGGGACTGGCGAAGAGGAGACCCACTCTGCTGCAGTGGTTACCGGCTCTTGCCAGTAACACCAATGGGAGGTGTCCCTAAGGCCCACTGAAGGGTTAATGGGCTGTGGGGAACCTCCCCTGGCTGGGAGGGGGAGAAGGAGTTGAGCTGGAGCAGCTGGGGATGGGGCTGGGCCACGGTGCTGAGCAGCAGAGGGAGGAACGTGCCCGGGTGGCGCCAGACCCTGATGGGCCGTGTGCTTGTCCCCCCCAGGAGTTCGATGCCCATGGGCGGCAGGTGCCCATTCCCTACGGCGTCTACAACCTGGATGACCTGAAGGGGTACTGTCGGCAGAAGGGATGGTGCCCATACTTCCTCGCCCGCTACTCGGTGCGTGCTGGGCCCCTCGTGCCCAGCTGGGCTTGTGGGGTGGGGGGTGCCCGTCCCTTGGGAGCGAGGGGCTTGCAGATCCTGGAGAGCAAAAACTCGTCCCTGGTGGCCCAGCTGAGAGTTCGGCCCAGCGCCGCGTGCCAAGGGGAAGGGGCTGTGATGCTGGGTGTGTTTGTGCTCTCGGGGTGGGTGACTCTTCCCCCCTCTGCTGGGCACAATGCCAGCCTGTCCTCCAGCCCTGGTAAGACTCTGTCCTCCTCTGCCCCACTGGCTGTGACCCAGGCCCAGTATTCCCGTGCTGGGACCCGCTTCTGCTCCAATGCCGGCACTGACCCATTGACCGGAGTGGGTGACTCCTGGTCTGCCCCAGGGCGAGTGAGGTCGGAATCGGGCCCGTGGCAGACTGTAGGGGGCTTGTCCCCAGGAGGCTGCCCACGGGCACTTGGGCTGGGCAGGGGCTGCAGCTGAGGGAGGTGCTGTCCCTCCAGGCCTGTGTGCTCCCGAGGAGTCAATAGGCAATAGGGCCGCTGAGTGCGGTACGCCGTGGCCAGAACCCAGCTGCTTTTGATGTGGGGCCCTTCCCCACTGCTGCGGTGTGCCGGGCACAGAGCCTCCATCTCACCCGGGGTGCTGACCTGGGGCCCCCGAGAGGCTCGCCAGGAGGGTGGTGCCCAGCCTGGGATCTGCCTGACTCCGGACTCCCGCGGGGTGGGGGGTGTTCCTGGCGTTAACCCTTTCCTTCCTTTGGTCAGATCCTCCACGCCAACATTGTGGTGTACAGTTACCACTACCTGCTGGACCCCAAGATCGCAGACCTGGTGTCCAAGGAGCTGGCCAAGAAATCCGTTGTCGTGTTTGATGAAGCTCACAACATCGGTAACGGGGGATGGCGGAGCCTTCGCTTGGGGGGGGTGGGGGAGCCTTCCTGCCTTGTGTGCTGCGTCCCTCCATTGTTCTGTACTAAGGGCCCCTGGTGGGGGGGCGACTGAGCCCGTCTGGCTGGCACTGTGGGGCTGCTCCATGCCCGGCTGGCTGGCACGCTGTCCCGGCTGGTTCTGAATGTGCTGGGGGTGTGTGTGACCCCAACACCAGCCCCAGGAATGATTTCCCCACCTGATCTGGACCTGGCTGGCTGTCCGGATAGCCAGTGCGGAATTGCTCCCAGTCCCTGTCTCACCCTTCAGGTTCCCAGCCTCCCAGAAGAGTGGCAGGGCTCGGATCCCTTCCCACCTCCCTCCACTTGGTCAACACCTCTGTGCTAATGAAGTTCCATTTGCTTCCTGGCTGTCCCCTTCCTGCTCAGGGCTGTGGAGCCCGGCACCTGTTGTGTTGCTCCAGTTGGATCTGGTACCCCAGGTCTGCTCTCTGGCGTCTGAGCTTTTCCTGGTCCGTGGCATCCAGGACTCCTCTGCTGAGTTCTGCCTGCCTTCCGTGTCCTGCTCTGCGGCCATCGCTCGGGACGGGACGCTGCTCTTTCCCGAGTCACTGGGACTCCCCCAGACCCCGTGTCGGCGTAGCCCTGGACTGTCTCAGCTGCTGCCCTTAACTGTTGCCTGCTCTAGGTCAAGGGGGCCTGTATTCAAAGGCCAGCTCCTGCCCCCAGCCCTGTTTGTTGCTGCCCCCCACTGGCAGAACTGACCTATCCTTTCACTGTGCCCGCGGGCTGTCTGCCCAGCAGCCAGCCTGGCCCCTCTCAGGGGAGTCGGTGTCTGCCCCATGCTGCCCCCCTTCTGTCTGGGGTTGAGACCCTCCCCAAGGCCCCTGGACAGCTGGGTTCCCCCGGAAACACGGTGCCCTGTTCCTGCAGACAACGTGTGCATCGACTCCATGGGGGTGAACATCACGCGCCGGACGCTGGATCGCTGCCAGGCCAACGTGGCCACGCTGCAGACCACCATCCAGAAGTGAGTGTCCTCCCCTGTGCCCCCTCCCTGCCCTCTCCATGCCCACCCCATCCAGGTTCACGATCCCCTTTCAGGATTAAGGAGACGGACGCCCAGAAGCTGAAGGAGGAATACAGGCGGCTGGTGGAGGGACTGAGAGAGGCCAATGTCGCCCGGGAAACGGACGTCTACCTGGCCAATCCGGTGTTGCCCGATGAGATTCTCCAAGGTGGGCCCTGCCAGCTGGCAGGGGGAGGGTGGCAGTGCCGGGGACCCGCATCTCCCAGTCAGCTAGAACAAACAGGGCTGTCTGGCTGGGGGTATAGGATATTGGGCCATTTGCTGCTAGGGGGTTGGATCCAGTCCAGCCCCAGGGAATGGGACACGGGGCCTTCTCCCTCTAGGAGCATCAGCTCTGATCCAGCCCCAGGGGACTGACTGGCATTGTGGCTGCGGGGTGGAGAATGGGACACAGAGCCTTTCTTCTCTCTCCCCAGCCTGGGCTGGTGGTGTCTCAGAGACCCCCCGGGGCCGTCTGGTGCTGTACGTGAGACGAGCTGGTGTTTCTCAGCTCTCTCCCTGCTGGCACTTTTGCTCTCCTGGGAATTATGGAGCCTGAGCCCAGTCCTCTGTCCCTGGCTAGTGGTGCAGGTCCCACAAGCGAGAGCATGGATACCCAGCATGGGCAGGGCCTTGGGGAGGGGTGGGCTGTAGCTATGCCCAGTGGCACACTCACCCTCATGGTGGTCCCCTTGTGGGTGGGGCGTGGGCAGGGGAAGGCTGTGGCTGTGCCCATGCTGGGCTCACCGGGTGCCTGTGCCCCCTGGCAGAGGCCGTGCCTGGCAACATCCGGACAGCCGAGCACTTCGTGGGCTTCATGAAGCGCTTCCTGGAATACCTGAAGTCGCGGCTGCGGGTCCATCACATGGTGCAGGAAAGCCCCCCCTCCTTCCTCAAGGACGTCTTCGAGAAGGTGTGCATCGAGCGCAAGCCACTGCGGTAAGCAGCCGCCCCTCCCTGGCCTGCCCCTCCGCTCTGCACCCATGCCCTCCCTGCTCGGGCAATGCTCACCTGCCCCTTCCCGGCCTGTCTCTCCGCTCTGCGCCCATGCCCCCGCCCCGGAGGCGTCGGCGCGCTCAGAGATGGGCAGGCAGGTCTCACCGCCCCCCTCACTGTGTGTGTGGAGTGCCGGGGAGGTGCCTGTGCTCAGCGTGGTCTCCCCCAGGCCATCGGGTGTCCTGTGCCCTGCTCAGCCCCGTGCTGGCTCTGCAGCCACACCTGGCTGGGGGGCGCTGGGCTAGGCTGATGCTCCAGGAGGATAGTCGCACCCAGGTGGATCAACAACCCCTTGGCAACTGCTGAGTGTGGGGCTGGAGGGCAGGTAAAGGGGCAACCCTCCCCTACCTCGTGGTAATGCCTCTGTTGTTTTTTGCCCAGCCCCACCATGTCCCCCTCTATTAATGCCCCTCTGCATCTCTTGCCTGGTCCCCCGCTCCTGGAAGTAATGTCGCTGCCACGGTAACGCCCCCTGCCGTGTCTTGCCTGCGGCAGGTTCTGTGCCGAGCGGCTGCGCTCCCTGCTCCGCACGCTGGAGATCGTGGACATCGCTGACTTCTCCCCCATCACCCTCATCGCCAACTTCGCCACGCTCGTCAGCACCTACGCCAAGGGTAAGGCATGCCCCGCGGGTGGGCGGGGACGGGCCTGGGAGCCAGGACTCCTGGGTTCTGTCCCCAGCTTCAACGTCTCGTGTGACCTTGGCCTGGTTGTCCCCCCTCGGGGTCCCTGTTGGCCTGAGGGGCTCTGCCCCCCTTGAGGGAGCTGTGGGATCACGAGTTTGTCCTGTTCTGGGCGGGGAGTCTGCAGGCCACTGTGGGTGGGGAGAGGCGAGCGCCGGCCCCCGCCCTGTGCCCCCCGCTGAGAACTCTGTCGCTCGGTTTCAATGACTGGGTGGTGTTGATGGCCCTCCCCCAAGCTTCTCTTGTGGGGCTGGGGTGGCGCAGGCCTGGGGGCAGCTGCTGGTGTCTGCAATGGGACCGTGGTAGGACCCGGTGAATCTTCCTTCCCCTGAGCATCTCCTGCCAAGTCTGGCTGGGTGCCCTGCTTGTGTGCTGGCGTCCCTCGGGTATGTGCTGGCTGGGTAGGGGGCACCGGGCTGTCAGGAGGTGCCGGGTTTGCTGCCTGACTGCCCCAGAATCCTTCACGTGCCCCTGGCCTGCGGGGCCCTTTGGTGCCTGGCTCTGTGGGGCCCAGGCCGCACTTCCCCAGCGATGGGGCTGTTACTCAGCCGGCTGATTCGTGGGCTCGGAGCAGGTGGAGGGCACGTGGGAGGAGGGCACAGAGGGGGCTGGCTGTGTGTCAGGGCCTGGGGAGGCGGGGCTGGGTGTGCGTCGGGGGGGGGGGAGGGGCACCGTGCCGACGGGGGGGCCGGGCGTCTCTCCAGGCCGGCCTGCTGACGTTGCCGTGGAATATAAATACAGCGTAAAACTCTTAAGTGCTTAGCCGTGTCAATCCTGTTAGCGCTAAGCAGCTTGCTCCCCTCAGAGGCCGTGGCCTAGGGGCTGCGCGCACATGGGCTGGGGCCGTCACTCCAAACAGGGCTGCCTGGGTGTGACCCAGAGCTATGCGAAGCAGCTGGCGAAGTGGGCACCTGCTCTCCTCGTGCTGGGAGTGGGGCCCGGGCAGTGGGTGTGCGGGGCAGGGTGGGAGAGCTGGGGCAGATGGCAGAGACAGCCAAGCTGGGCGGTCGGTGTTTCCTGCCCAGAGCTGTCAGCCTGCTGGCCTGCAGGTAGGCTGCCCCCGCTGGCTCCTGGTCGGGTGCCCAGCTAAACAGGGGCTATTACATTCCGGGGTGCAATCCAGGCCAGTGAGGGGCTGGGTCACCCCTGCCCTGCAATCTCGGGTGCCCCACAATGCGTTGCAGCTGTGGCTGCCACCTGGGCCGCTCCCAACCAGCCAGCCAGCAGGTCACGCCCTGAGTGTCTGTGTGTAACCACCGCCCTGATCCAGCAGCTCTGACTCCAGCCGCCTGTCAGCAACACTCCAGCCACTCTCTGCTTCCTTGGGTCCCATTACAGGGTGACCCGGATACACTCTCAGTCCTAGGTTTTCCCCCAAAACATGTGTGCACCCTCCAGCCCTCTGTGGGGCAGTTCAGATGTATTAGGTCCGTTGCCCCTCTGAGGGGATCAGTAGACAGCAGCTGTCTGCCCTGGAGTTACCCACAGTTTCCAACACCAGATTAGTTTTGATTAAAGAATAAAATGAGTTTGTTTAACTACATGGGGACCGGTTTAAGTGAGTACAAGTAGAAGGCAGCGAAGTCAGAAATGGTTACCAGAGAAATAATGGTAAAACTTCCTTGTACTAAAACTTAACCAGCTAGGCTTGGTTCAAGGTGAAGTCCTTTACCACGTGTTCCTAGTAACACTGCTCATCAAATTCTCAAGCCAGGATCTGCCCCCCAAGTCCAACGGCTGTTTCTTTTGTTGTCTTAGTTGAAAGAGAGAGTGGTGGAAAGGGGGAGCTACCTGGGGTGCTTTTGGCCCTTGCTTTTATAGTTCAGTCACCCTTTGAAAGGCATTTTCCTGAGGGCTGCCCCTAGGTAAAGTCTCTGTCCTCACAACGTGAATGAATGAGGAGTGTGGTGGCGAAAGAGATTCCTTGCTGCTATTTGCTAAGAAGCAGATCAGTTTGTTCCTGCCCCACTGCCTTGCCAAAGAATGGCCACTTGCCAGTTGATGCCCCTTCAACTTTGATGACACCGGGCTAGAGGCATCAGCTTGTCCTTTGTCTTTGAGAAACAGGTTTACCCCCTGCCCAGGCATGTCTGATAAATGCACCTCAGTCCTGATTGCAGCTTCTGTTCATAACTTTACATATAACGTTGCTACACACATTTCACTGTGATGTTATTAACCAGCGATGTCCTGGTTTTCAGATGACGCCTCACAAGGTGTGCTTTGTACAACGATCCTTACAGGGGGGTGTCAGGTGTGAATACAGGATTGCATTCGGTCACAGCGGCACAACTGGCCCATCTGTGCGTGGGAGACTCAGGAGCAGTGAGGGGCTGGGAATTCATTAAGGGGTGCTGACTCAGTGCCCCAGCCTGGCATGAGGGGGGTGTGATACGACCCGTGCCCAGGGTTGTCAACTGATAATTCCAAGGTCAGGGCGGGCTGCAAAAGGAGAGCAGATTCTCCCCACGCTGGTGCGTGACACTGAAGCCCAGCTTCCCAACCAGCCACGAACTGCTTCTGATTACCCCACACTGGATATCAAGAAGCCAGTCCACAAATGCCCACAGCCCCCTTCACTGCATTTCAGCTCCAGGCTCCCAAATCAGCACTAGGTCCAGTAAAGAGACCAGTTACTTAAACTCTCTGCTCTTTACTAAAAAGGTTCCCTCTGACCCCAAGGGGTCAGCCACAGCACCAGATCAATATAAGTTTGGAGCTTACCTAAAATACCACGCTAATCCTTTAGTATCTAAAACTAAAGGTTTATTGTAAAAAGAAAGAAAGAAACCACGAGAGAAATGTTAAAGGGTTAAAGTAAATCACAGATATACAAATGATTAAAAGTCCATATACTTCAGGTTTCTGGAAGAACTGTTGTTTTGCAGGCTTGTGTAGTTCTCTCTGGTTCACATCCAATATCTGGATAGGTCTGAGTCCTTCGGTTCAGTTGCAAGATGAATTGGTCCAGAGATAGGTGTATGTCTGCAGACTGGACAGGAACAAAGACCAAATGGTTTCTCTGGCTTGATCTTATAAACCCCCTCCTCCAGCCATGCGGCCTGTGGGCAGTCACAAGACCCAAAATGGAGTCCATAGTCACATGGGCCAATCCTGGTGACTCCTCTGGTGTGCCTGAGGTCCGTAGTCACATGGGACAGTCCTGATGCTTCATCAGGTAGACTGCCTGCAATGGAGTCCAGAGTCACGTAAGCAGGTTCTGGTGACTCGGTGGTGATGCTGGCTTCTCCCTCAGGGCCCCTTGCACCTGGGAATGCCTTAATGGGCCATTATGCAGGCCATTGTTCTGCAGCCTTCCTATCTGGGGTGTTGCCCAGGCAGCACAATTTGAAACACAGATATCTCAAATACATCTATAACTTCCATTTCAAATTTAAAGTTTTTTATTGAGTGAATGTTTAAAAAAAAATAACAAACAGGTAACCCATAGAGTTAAAGGGGCAAAGTTATAAAACATCCAGGGACAATATGCAGGTTATCGGGGGGCACAGGGAGTGATTGGAAGTCTGGGGAGAATAACAAGGGATAAGCTGCGGGATTACACATGAACATAAGTATTATTATCTTACTTAGCACATTATAACCTTCCTAACAGTACCTGACATGGCATACCCCACATGGATTATTATGATTCTGCCATGCTGATGTCACACAATATACTAAATGCCCCCCCACTCAAGCCAGTCCGCATGACAGGGGGAAATACCTGCACTCCACGCCCTGCCGAAGCTGTTGTGCGCTGTTAAGCAGGAGCTGCCTGCCACCCCAGAGGAGGCTGCATCTTGGTGGTGGAGGGGCAGGAGCCCTGTGGGGCGAGGCACGAACGGGGATCCAGATGGCTTGCTGACTCCAGCGTTCTGACTCTCCTCCGCAGGCTTCACCATCATCATAGAGCCCTTTGACGACAGGACCCCCACCATCGCCAACCCCATCCTGCATTTCAGGTGAGCGGGCAGGGGAATAGCTGTGGAAAGGCCAGGGGCTCCGGTGAGCGGGGCAGCCAGGGTGGGGTGGAGGCTGCTGTTTGTATGTCCATGCCCCCAGACGCTTGTCCTGTCCTTCCAGCTGCATGGACGCCTCCATCGCCATCAAGCCCGTCTTCGAGAGGTTCCAGTCGGTCATCATCACGTCAGGGGTAAGCGGCAGCCTGGCGCGTGGCTCCTCGGCCCTGGGGGAAGCTGGGCCCTGAAATCTTTGCTGCTGCAGTCGCCCGTGTTTGGCTCTGGCTCCGGAGGGCGGCTCTGGGGAGAACAGCTCTTCCTGCTTGGGATGCTTCTGTCTCTCCCCAGCTGGTGCATTCAGGGCCGCTTCCCTGGTGCGTGCCACAGCTCGGGCCGGCCCGGCTTCTCCATGCCCCACAGAGCAGGCGCCTGGCCTGGGCATGGGACTGAATTTCTGGGGGCACATGACTGGATCCCTTGGCTGCCTGGCTTGCCAAGGGCCCGTGGGCTGGGAAAAGAGCTGTGTCTGGTTGGGCTGGTGACTCAGTGCCGAGAGCCCAGCTCAGACCCCAGGGGTGTGGGGGGACCCCCACACCCTGGCACTGCTTGTGGGTCACCCTGAGAGCAGAGCCCTGCCCTGCCACAGCAGAGACCCTGGAGCCATCGATAGCTGGCATCTCTGCTCAGCCACCCCCTCAGCTCCAGGCCTTCGGGGTGAGGGTCTGTGTCCGGTTAACTGCAGCTCCCCAGCTCATGCTCCGCCCTGTCTCCCCATCTAGACGCTGTCGCCACTGGATATGTACCCCAAGATCCTGGATTTCCATCCTGTTACCATGGCCACCTTCACCATGACCCTGGCTAGGACCTGTCTCTGCCCCATGGTGAGTTGGTGGCTGGAGCGGGGGAGCTGCAGGGGGCTGTGCCTGGGCGGGGGGACTGGGCTGGGCTGCTGAGACCCACATGCTCCCCCCTGTCTGGGTAGTTGCTGGGCACCTCTGGGGGGCAGCTCCTGAGCAGCTGTGCCCAGCTCTGCTCCGTGCCGGGGCCCACTTGCCAGCGTCCCGTTTTCCTTTCAGATTGTGGGGCGAGGAAATGACCAGGTGGCCATTAGCTCCAAGTTCGAGACCCGCGAGGACATTGGTAGGGCTGCTACCGAGCGTTAGCTGGGTGGGGGGAGGGTGGGGGCGCCCCCCTGAGGCATGGGCTCTCCCTGGAGTCACCTGCAGGATGAGAAGGGGGGGTGTTAACCCCGCCTCTTCTCTGGCCAGGTTTTGGAGGCTGCCCTGCCAGAGGGGCTCCCCGCAGCTCTCCTCTGCCTTGGCCCTGGGGGCGGAGTTGGGGTCCCCCAGCACGTCCTGGGCTGTGGGAGCCATTGCTGGGGGCATAGCGGCAGCCGGCTCCCCCTGTTCTGCCAGGAGCCGCTGTGCCAGGATGGGGGGTTCCTTCCTCAGCAGGCTGTAGGGATGGTCTGTGCCATGTGCCCCCATGAGCGAGCTGGGCAGCGGGCGCTGATTCCCCCCCCCCCCCCCCCCCCCCCCGGTGCTGTGTGGTGTGACCAAGCTGGGGGTCTTGCTGCCCGTGGGTGTTAACCCCCCCCCCTCGGCGCTGGACCCACGAGCCCCTCTCTGCCCGTTGGCAGCTGTGATCCGAAACTACGGCAACCTGCTGTTGGAGATGTCTGCGATCGTGCCCGACGGGATCGTGGCCTTCTTCACCAGCTATCAGTACATGGAGAACATCGTGGCCTCGTGGTACGAGCAGGTGCGTGTGGGCGGGGGACCCCCCTCGGCGCGATGCAGAGGGCCCTGAGGTTGGGCCCGGTTGCCGCTGGAGCGGCTGGGTCTGTGGTTCCTGGCAGGAAAAGGGGAGTGGGCTGGGGGACCCTGCGTGCTGCTGTCTGGGAAGCGATCACAAGGGATTTCCCTGCACCGCTTCGCTGTCCGGAATCTCAGGGTTGTCCGTGCCCGCTGCTGCCACGGCCCTGTGAAAGCAGCCCAGCCCGTGTGTCTGGAAACGCAGGGCAGGCAGTGGCATGGAGCCCACAGGGCAGGGTGTGAGCCGTGGGGATGCTGGCAGAGCAAGCACCGCGCCGCGGTGGGGGATTCCTAGGCTGGATTGTGTTAACACCACAAACTCTGGGCAGGAGTTGGTAGATTCATCCTGAGCTCTGGCCCTGGCCGGATGCTGAGCTGCAGCGAATCCCTGTGGGATCAGTTTCTCTCCCAGCTCATTGCCACCTATATCCTCTCCTGGACCTGCCTGGCGTCAGGGGAAGGGGTTATTGGGAGCCCTCCGTCAGCTCCTCCAGCCTGTTCCCTGGGTGAGGCGGCTTCAGGCCGCACCCTTCCAGGCATGTGCTGGTTGCATCCCCCTCTGAGAAAGCTGGGAAGGGAAGGGTCTGGCCTCCCCTGCGGGATATTCCCTCCTGCCTCCTCATTTACCCTTCTGGCAGGGAGGAGCCCCAGGGCCCCTGGGGAGTGGGGGTGCTGGGGCCCGCGGCAGGACCTGCCGTCTGGTTCGGTCTCCAACCTGGACCAGCTTTCACGTGGCTGTGACACAGCAGAGCTGCCCATGTCCAGCTGCCGCAGCCCCCACCCAGCAGCCTAGTAGCTTTTCCGCTGAGACCTCTGTGTCCGAAGCCGGGAACGGGACCAGAACCCGCACTCGGCCCTGTCGTGGCTCCCAGCCCTTGCGTCTGACCCAGGCAGCTGCCCCTCTCCCCACAGGGCATCCTAGAAAACATCCAGCGCAACAAGCTCATCTTCATCGAGACACAGGACGGGGCTGAGACCAGCATGGCGCTGGAGAAGTACCAGGAGGTGGGCGCTGTGCCAGGGCGGAGGGGCACTCCACCCAGCCCTTGGTGCTGGGGCTGGGCGACGGGCTGCAGGGAGGGATGGAGCGGGGCCGCCCAGCTAGTGAGGAGATCGCCTGCCTGGTGCCAGGGAACCAGCTCCCTGTGCTGGGTTGGTTGCATCAATGCTGGTTCTTCTGCAGCACCCAGGCCGGCTGATCCCTGCCCTGCTGGAGGGCCAGGGCGCTCCCAGTGTGACCGTTTTCCACCATCGGTGCGTGCTTGGGATCCCAGGCATGGCGGGGGGGGGGAAGAAGGGAAGCTCGCTCCCCGCTGCGCTGAAAAGCAGCAGCCAGCCTGGGCTGCGACCCAAATGGGCGGTGGGAGACTCCTGGGCTGAAACTGCAGGAAGATGGAAGGGCTGTGCCCACTCCTGGCCTCGCCCTGGCTCCCCCCAGTGCCCAGATGGGCTCCCAGCATAGGCCGGGGCCCGGGGGAGTGGTGGGGCCCATTGCCGAGCACTGCCGGAGGGGGCCCGGCCCGGCGTGACCCCTCTTTGCACACAGGCCTGCGAGAACGGGCGGGGAGCCATCCTGCTGTCCGTGGCCAGGGGAAAGGTGTCCGAAGGCATCGACTTCGGTGAGTTTGCGTGTTGGGGATCCGATCCGCTGCCTGCCCCAGCCGCCCTGCTGGAAGGAGGGGGTGGGGGGCGGCCGGGGTGCAGCACTTGTTCAGCTCACGCCACCAGAGCCCTGCACGGGGCTCCCCCTTTGCATGGGGGGGGCGGCACGGTGGGTAATGCTGAGCTGAGCCCAGCTCTTCCTGCTCCCGTCAGGTACATTTCGTGTGGGGCAGAGCCCCCAGGTATTGCCGGCTCCCTGCAGCGCTCGCCCTCTGTGCTGACGGCAGAGCCCGGCGGGCAAGGCCCTGCCCACAGCCCAGCTGGCCTGGTTCCTATCCTGTCTCTCACTGGCCGTAAATAGGTTGTGCTGGGCTCTTGACCACAGGCCAGGGGGCAGCGTCCTAGGGTGGCGTGAGCCGGGGCAGCAGCCTGACCCCTGCTCTGCTCTGCTCCTGCAGTGCACCACTACGGGAGAGCTGTGATTATGTTCGGTGTGCCTTACGTCTACACCCAGAGCCGCATCCTCAAGGTGAGCCAGGGAGGGGGAGCAGGCACCGCCCTGGGGTGGGAGGATAAGCCTTCACCACCGCTTTGTCCTGGTGGACTTGGACCTGCTGCCATGGCCCAGTACATGCTGGGTGTGGGCGGGACCTGGCCCTGGGATGGGATGTGGAGGGGTGGGGGATTGACCTGCAGGGCCCTGCTGGGGCAGAGAACAGGTGTGAATGCAGGACGGGGTCCCTGCCCTGCTGTTCCCTGAATCTGAGGCCGATACCAGGAGCCCTGCATCCTAGGAGCCTGCCTGTCCACCCCACCATAGCGGGGCGCTGTGTGCGCCACAATCCCCCTCTTGCTCCCTGCCAGGCGCGGCTGGAGTACCTGCGCGCTCAGTTCCAGATTAAGGAGAACGACTTCCTGACGTTCGACGCCATGCGGCACGCGGCGCAGTGCGTGGGCCGGGCCATCCGCGGCAAGACGGACTACGGGCTCCTGATCTTCGCAGACAAGGTGCGTGGGCGGATGGGGCAGGACAGTGACCGCTGCTGAGCAGGCTTCACGCGGGACCATGAGTCTGATCTCCCCAGGGGCTCCAGCCTGCTAACCCCCCCCTCACCTCCCTGGGTGGACCATGGTGAAACGCAGGCGCACGCCCCTGTGAGCCAGGAAAACCAAGATGGGCCGAGGGGGAGATGGCATGCTGGGGTGGGAGGTGGCCCCATGGCTCAGGCTCGTTTGGCCAGCTTGGGTCTCTCTTGTCGGCAGCGTTTTGCCCGGGCAGACAAGCGGGGGAAGCTGCCACGCTGGATCCAGGAGCACATCACGGACGCCAACCTCAACCTCACTGTGGACGAGGCCATCCAGGTGGCAAAGTACTTCCTGCGCCAGATGGCCCAGCCCTTCCACAAGGTGAGCCTGGGCTGGTGGCAGTGGGATGCTTCCTGTCCCTCCTGTTGTAGTCCGGGGCTCCACTGCCCTGGAGCAGGGAGGGAGAGAGGCTGCAGCCTCAGTCCAGCCTGCTGCAGCGTGTCCCCTGGGGCTGGGGTGCCGGCCTGGGCCCTGCTCTCACAGGCTGTGTGGTTTTGGCAGGAGGACCAGCTGGGCCTGTCTCTGCTGACGCTGGAGCAGCTGCAGTCCGAGGAGATGCTCCACAAGATCGAGCAGATCGCGCACCAGGTGTGAGCGGGGCCCACCCCATGCACCGACGCGGGGCTGGAGGCTGGCTGCAGCTGCTGGCCCTGCAGCCAGGGTGGGACACCGGCTTTTATACCTGAAAATGACTGTCTGGGGCACGGCAATAAAGAACAAGCGTGTGTCCTGGCGGGACGGAGCCCGTGTGCTGTGGAGTCAGCCCTGCATCACTGCCACCCAGGAGTGGGGCCGTCCCCCAGCCCAGCCAGGGGCAATTTGCTGTGCCCCCTCCATCAGCCTGAGCCCAGGCCCCTGCACCTGCTACACCTCTGGGGAGGGGCACTCTGGCTTGGGTGGTAACGGGGGGCCGGGGGTGGAGCCCTGCCACAGACACGGAGCCAGCCGTCACCAACCACCTTTATTCACTTTGTGCCTGTTCTGCACTCACCTACCACGGCCTATAAATAGAATAAATAGCCAGCCCCGGCCCCATGGGCGCCAGCCTGGGCGGGGGCAGTCTAGGGGGCAGTTAAGGCAGCAGATGCAGGACCCCCTGCTGGAGCCGGGGGACTTCCTGAGAAAGAGAGCGGCTTCATCTCCTGGGTGAAGGAGGCCCCTTCACTGCATCCAGGGCGGTCCGACGCGGGCGCTGGCTGGGCTGCTGCCAGCAGCACCCCTTGCTCTGTGCACTCTGCTCCCGGGGGGGGTAACGTTCAGGTGGGAGGGGGGGAGACATGGGGGCTGGCAGCAAGCAGAGCTGAGAGGCCAGCTGGCCTCGTCATACTAGTGTTCACCAGCCTCAGCCCGCACTGGAGAGGGAGCCGCTGGGGGAGAGGTTCTGGCTGCTGGAGCTCAGGGCCCGAGCCTCGGCTAGGCTCCTGCTGGGTACCTGCGGAGAGTGAAGGCAGGGAATTAAGGGGGGCGGGAACCCTGCTGCCTGGCTCCCCACTGGGCCTGGGTTTGCAGCCAGCGGGCCCCACCAGGCAGCAGCTGCAGCTTCCCCTGGGGTCAGGGCTGAGCGTCACAGGCCCCGTTCTCACCGTGGGGGGAGCCGCTGGCCGCCCTGGCCTCTCACCCACGTGCAGGACGTTCAAGGAGCTGGCGCGTTTCATCCTGCAGGAGAGAGCCAGGTGAGAAGCCAGGCAGGAGGGCATCACGTCCTCAGCCTGCCCTCGCTCCACCCTGGGACAGGGCCATCCAGCACACTGCTGCTACAGCCGTGGTGCCAGTGGGACCAATGAGCGCTGCCCGCCGGAGGGGACCCCTGGCCGAACACAGCCAGAGGCCGGTAGGAGTGTGACAGGTCCCCCCACCCTCCCCGGGAAGCTGCCGCACCAGGGGCCCCCCTGCGGAATGGATCAGACACAGAATAAAGGGCTAGATCAGAAATAACTGGGAAGGGGGGGAACAGTCGCCCACTGGGGCATGTAGGGTGGGGGCCTGCAGGGCTCTGCTCCGGACCCCTCCCAGATGCCCCAGAAGGGGGGCAGTAACTAGGGCCAGGCCAGGTCAGCTGTTCAGAGAGGAGCTGGCAGGGGCAGCTGCCTCCCAGGGCCAGCGGGCACTTAAGGCAGGTGTGTCTGTGAGAACCAAGCCCGTGAAGGGGTGGGAGGGTGCACCAGGCAGCGGTGACTCGGGAAAGGACGTGGGGGGCTGGTGGAGCAGGGAGTTGGGGTCCCCTTGGTACACAGCCTCGGTGGGCCGCTCCTGCGGCCAGCTTCGGGGGTGGGGGGCTGGGCAGAGGAGCCCCTTACCCAGGGTTGGAGGGGAGAGTCCGGACGTTCTCCCCTTTCAGCCGGGAGACGAGTTTCTCGCTGCCGCGCCGGATGGACTCCCGCAGCTTGGAGAAGGAGCTGCTCCGGTGCAGGCTGCCCGTGGGGTCCTGAGGGAGACAGCGGAGCTGGGGTGGGCAGAGCTCCGCGGAGGAGAGGGTCCCTCTCCTCGCCTGGCTTCCCCGGCCAGCTGGCCCCCGTGCAAACCCAGCTTCCCGGGGCCTGTCACCAAGAGGGGTCCTGGCCGGGGCAGCCCTCTCCCAACTCCGCCCTGCGCTTACCTGGCTCAGGGGGTCAGCCCCGCTCCCGCCGGCTCTGGCCTCACCTGGAGGAGAGAGGAGATGATGTAAAGCCCCTGTCCCCTGGCATTAGCCCTGCCCCAGGGAAAGGCAGCGAGTCCCCTGGGCCCCGCTCCCCCCGGCCTGCACACAGCTCGGCCCTGCCCCCCATCAGTCCCACGCCCCCGAGGAGCTGAGCGGCTTTACCGTGTCGGGCAGCGGCCAGCTCATCATGCGAGGTGAGGATCTCCTTGTACAGCTCCTCCGCCTGCTGGTACTTGCCCTGCTTCAGGTAGGAGGAGGCCTGGTGGGAGGGGGAGCGTTAGCGGGAGGTAGCCCTCAGTTACAGGGGGGTGCTTCCAATGGGACCCCTGCCCCTGCTGGCCCTGGGGCCGGATCTCCCCTCCCCTATAGGTCAGGCTGGGGGGGGCAGGCGCAGTTAAACCCTTCCCTTGCAGCGCCACCCATACACACCGCGATTGCGGATCTGCCAGCCCTGCGGGGGGGGGGGGGACCCCACAGCCGCCCCAGCCTGGAGACGGGGCCAAGGCTCTGACAGCGGCCCCCATGGCCCTTCCCCCCTCCCTAGCACCTCCACCCCTCCCTCCAGGCCCCCCTTCACCAGGTTATTCTTGGTCTTGGCCACGTTGGGGTCGTCGGGGCCCAGCCGGCTCTCGTAGATGCGCAGCGCCCGCGCGTAGTAGCGCTCCACCTCCTCGAACTTGCCCTGGTTCTGGCACAGCAGTGCCAGGTTGTTGAGCTGCTTGGCCACGTCGGGGTGGGTGGTGCCCAGGACCTGCCCGGGGGGAGGGGGGAGGGCGAGCGTCAGGGACGGCCCGGCCCCTGTGCCACCGGCGCCAGGCAGAGGGCCCGTGCCCGGCAGCGTGTGGCAGAGCCAGGCCAGTGCCCGTAAGGGCGGCGTTACCTTCTCGCGGATCTCCAGCGCCCGCTTGCAGAGCGGCTCCGCCTCCTTGTACTTGCCCCGCTTCCCGTACAGCACGGCCAGGTTATTCAGGGTGGCGGCTACCTGCCGGGGGAGGGGGCGGCGTTAGGGCCCAGACGCACAAAGGCGGACACGCGCCCCGCTTCCCCCGAGCAGCATCCCTTCCCCCAAATACTCCCCTCCAGCCTGGGCTCTCCTAGCATGGGGCGCTGTGGGGAGGGGGCAGGAGCACCGGCTATGGGGGGAGCGTGGCTGGCTACTCCTGCTCCTTTCAGCAGGGGGCCCTATGGGGAGCAGGACGGGGGGCTAGCGGCTGGGGGGCAGCTTTGAGACAGGTGAGGGGCCGCTCCTGGCTTGGAAACGCTGCCCTGTGGGCACTGGCTGGCGCCGGACCCGTCTCTCCAGAGAAGGATTCAGGGCCTGTGCCTGGAAACCCTGCCGGACCCACCCAAGAACCACCTGGCTGGGGGTTGGTGGGTCCCCCCTTTCAAGCACGGTCCCAGGGTTTCTGATCCAAGGTAGAGCCCCAGGAGCCTCCCCCCAGCACTCACCGCTGGGTGCTCCACGCCCAGGGTCTGCTCCCGGATGTCCAGCGCGTCGTTCAGCAGGTCCGTGGCCTCCTTGTACTTGTTCTGGTCCCTGCAGCAGGGCAGATGGCAGCGGTGTCGCCGGGGAGCCTGGCCCACCCTAGACTTCCCTGGGCCCTGCTCCCAGCCCAGACACCAGCCAGCCCAGGGCGGGGAGCCTGGGGCCAACGTGCCGCCAGCCGCACGGAGCCAGCCTCTGCCGGCCTCTCCCCGCACCTGGCGCTGCCAGGATCCTTCGGTGCCAGAAGGGGCTCTGCCACATGGCCGGCTGGGGGGTCTCCGAGCCCCTGGGGGGGCTGCACCGGGGCTGGCATCTGCATGGACAGGGAGTGGAGGATGCAAGGGCTGGCACCGTGTCGGTGGGAGGAAGGGGGCGTCGGCCCTCTCACCTGTACACCAGCGCCAGGATGTTGAGCATGGTGGCCACGTCGGGGTGGCCGTGCCCCGAGCTCTTCTCCAGGTCCTCCAGGGCCTGCTTGCAGAGCGGCACGGCCACCTCGTAGCGCCCCTGCGAGGCGTACTGGATCACCAGGTTGTGCAGCGTGCGCAGCCGGGCCGGGATCTCGTAGCCGCCCTGCTGCACCGCCGCCAGGTCCGTCCTCGGCGGCTGGCTGCCTGCGGAGAGACACCCAGAGGGACCCGTGAGCCAGCGGCCCGGCAGCTGCGGCTCCCACAGCCACGGGTGGTGGAGGGGAAGGCCATGGGGCCGACCCGCCGGCACAGAGCCAGGGTCCGCCCCAGGGGCCGACCACAGCTGGGGTGAAGGCCCCATTGGCAGGCTGCCCCCCCGACACCCGATTAGCTCTGGGATGAGCCCCAGTCCTGGCCCCCTAGCAGAGGCGAGAACCCCGTGGGCACATGAAGGGGGCTGCCGCACGGGTCGCCCTCACCCAGCCCCCCCCCAGCAGATGGGGCTGAGCCAGCAGAGGTCTCCACACCTCCAGGCCCCCTTCTGACCCTCCTCTCACCCCTGGCTCCCCATCCCTCCTCCCAAATCTCCCCTCACACCTGGGCCGCCTGCCCTGCCCCAGGATCCTGGACTCAGCAACTGGAGCTGGGTGGATGCTCCAGTCTCAGGCTGGGGGCAGGGGCTCTGTAAAAGGGCGGGAGGAGGAGGGGTAGAAACGTTAACCACTTGGTGCCAGGAAGCAACTGCCCCCCACCAGTGTGGGCAGCCCAGGGGCGTCGTGGGGAGCTTGCAAGGGAGCCCGTCCGCCCCTCCCCAGGGATCTGGCTGGGAGCCCCCCCGAGTTTGAGGCGGACATGGGGCTGCTCTGTGACGGGTGGGGAGGCTGGCCGCAGGGCATTACCACGCAGCTGGGCCGGCTCAGGGCGGGATCGTGGCTGGAGGAAAACCAGCCAGAAAGTGGCCCAGGACGAGCCACCCCTCTGCCAAGAGCTGGAAGGGCTGGGCAGAGGGGACTCAGGCCGGCGCGGGTTCCTATCAGCTGTGTGGAGAAGCTGGGCTTGCCTTGGCTGGGACGGGGCAGCAGGGCCCACAGGAGGGCAGGCAGGGGACGCCGGGGCAGGTGGGTGGGTGGGCTGGGCTGGGAGCACAGGTGGGGCGGGCAGGACAGGCTGGTCCAAACCTTCTCTAGGTGCTTTGTCCGCACTGTTACCATTAAACCGCACTGGTGGGAACAGGCGGCCGGGTCACTGATCCCTGATGGCAGACCCGAGGGGCTGAGCCCCATTGGACCTGCTGGGAGCTGCCTGGTGGGAGAATGGAGCGATCCCCCCGCAGCCCTGGGGGGACAGCAGGAGGCCTGGGGTGCAGTCAGAGAGCTGCAGGGGCAGCGAGCCAGCCCCGAACTGACAGTCTGCAGCCCACAGCCCCCTTTGCCTGGGGCTGCCCCACACCTACCCTGCCGCTGCTCGTCCTCGTCACTGGCAAACAGGGAGGCCAGGCTGTCCTTCCGCTCCTGGGCATCGTCCTTCTCCAGCTGTGGGCACAGGGGGGAGGCAGGTGGGGCCAAGCGCTCACACCCCGCAGCCCAGCACCCGCCATGCCGGGGCCCCCCCACCCATGTCCCCGGCCACCCCCACCCTCTCTCTATCCCCATGCACCACCGAGATCTCAGCCAGGCCCAGGCCCCTCCCTGTGTTAGGCTTCAGCCAGCAAAGCAGGGGCCTGGATGCTGGGAAGCCCAAGGGTCTTCCCCCCAAGCTGGGGGTCAGGGCCCCATATGCTCCACACCCTCCTCCCGCTGGCTGGGGTCTGGGCCCCACCTGCTCTGCTCCCTCCTCCCCCACCTGGGTCCAGACCCCACCTGCTCCTCCCTGCTGTCGTACTGCTTCAGCTGGTTCATGAACTCCAGGTGCTTCTTCTCCTCCTCCAGCTGCGCCACCGTCTCCTCGCTCTGCTGCAGCCGCAGCTGGGTCCCCGCCAGCTCGTCCCGCAGCCACAGGTTCTCCTGGCAGAGCCGCTTCACCTGCGCCCGCAGCTTCTGCTTCTCAGCCTCCAGCGCCCCGATGTGGGACGACAGCGCGATCATCATCTGGGCGGGGCAGGGCACGGGTCAGCGGGGAACCCGTCCACCTGCCCTGGTCCCTGGACAGCGCAGCGCCCACTGCTGGGAGAGGCTGCGATGGCCAGGAGCCCCCCCACTCCAGCCAGCACCCCTGCCCCGCTCCCCACAGCACCCCCTGCTGGGAGACACTGGAGCTGTGATAACCCAGAGCCCACCCCACAGCCACTGCCCTGCTCCCCACAGCACCCCCTGCTGGGAGACACCGGAGCTGGGATAACCCAGAGCCCACCCCACAGCCACTGTCCCGCTCCCCACAGCGCCCCCTGCTGGGAGACACTGGAGCTGGGATAACCCAGAGCCCACCCCACAATCAGCATCCCTGCCCCCCTCCCCACAGCGCCCCCTGCTGGGAGACAGCGTCGCTGGGATAGACCAGAGCTCCCCTCACAGCCACCGCCCCTGCCCTGTTCCCCACAGCGCCCCCTGCAGGGAGAGACTGGGCTGGAATTGCTGGGAGGGCCCCCCACAGCACAGCCAGTGCTCCCGTTGGCAGACACCATTCCCCGGTTAGCAGCCCCTCTGCTGCACAGCCCAGCCCGTACCTTTGCCTCACCAAGCCCCAGCTCGATCCCCTCCAGGGACTTGCAGACGAGGTCATGCTTCTCCTCCAGGAGCTCCAGGGCCTGGCTCCCCGTGGGCTCCTCCTGCCCATGGCCCTGGAGCAGGGTCTCCTGCAGCTGCTGTGAGATGCCCCTGTTCTCGCTCCGCAGCGCCTCCAGCCCCTTCACCACCTGGCGCGTGCCGGCGATGATGTCCTCCACCGTCATCCTCCCCGCCTGGCCGTCACCGACCTCCACCATCAGGGACATGGCACAGCTGAGCCTGCCAAGGAGAGGGCGCCCTGAACGCCGGCATCCCCCACCCCCAGCCAAGGCAGCTCCTCAGCCCGTCTCCCCACCAGCTCCCTCGAGCTGGGCAGGAGGGCACAGCACACCCCCAGCGCCCGGAGCTGGCAGCCCCCACTGGCGATGCCGCGGGTGGGTGGGCAGGACGGGGAGTCAGCCCTTGTCTTTCCAACTCTGGGACCCAGGGCTGACTCGCTGGGGGGGTGAGGAAAGGGCTCACAGGGACAGGCCCCTCCAGGGATGACCCATGTTTCCAGTGGGCTGGTGCGGCGGCACTGGGGGCAGCAGGGAAGGGCTAGCTCAGATGGGAGGGAGGGTGGGGTCCCAGCTGCAGAGGAGCAGATATGTTCATTACTCAACCCTCGCTGCGGGGACCCCGACTTGCCACGGCCGGTGCCCGAAGGCAGAGCGAGGTGCTCGGCGTGCAGCCCAAGCAGCAGGCCCCAGCCCCGCCCTGGAAGAAGGGGGGCCTAAGGGGTGGAGGGAGCTCAGCTCGCTCGCAGCCTGGGTGGGGTGCACATTGGGTGCCGCGTTGCCTCCCTGTCCCGAGAACCAGTCCTGCCGGCCTGACGCAGAGCAAGCGCGCTCACGCTAACCAGCCCAGCCTGCAGCAGAGCGGGCCCGGCCCGGCCCAGGAACAAACACCGTGCACGGGCGTGCGCACCCCCCAGTTCACCCATGGCACCGGTGAGTGCCAACAGGACACACGCGGCATCCCCCTGCCTTGCGTTGCACACGCATGTATAGAAGTGCAACGTGCACCATGTGCAGGGCACGTGCACACTCAGTCCATGGACATGCACACAGGGTCCATGCACGCACGGTCCATACACAGGTGCACATACAGTGCATGCTCACACAGTCCCTGCACACGTGCACATACAGTGCATGCTCACACAGTCCCTGCACGCACGCACGCACGCACACACACTGCATGCTCACACAGTCCCTGCACACGTGCACATACAGTGCATGCTCACACAGTCCCTGCACGCACACACACACGGTCTATGCGCGCGCACACGGCCCATGCAGGCGCATGCTGCTGTTGCTGTGCAATGCACGCGCGCGCGCGCGTGCACACCAGCAGCCAGGCACACACACGCTGGCTGCACGCCCGGCCGGCCCGGCGCCCGTCTGCGCAGCGCGCATTGTACGCGCAGAGACACGCGCAGCGCGCATTGTACGCGCAGAGACACGCGCAGCGCGCACAGGCCCCGGCCCCTGCTCCCCGCAGCCGGCTCCCCGCGGCGCCCGGCCCCTCCAGCGCCCGTGCCAGGCGCGGCTCCGACCTGCAGGAAGCGCGGGGCCGGTTCCCGGCGCTGTCTCTGCCCTGCGTCCCAGCCCGGTCGGGCCTCGCCGGCGATCCAGGCCCCCGGCCCCGCCGGGACCCACCTGCCAGCCGGGCTGGAGCATCCGCCGCCTGCGCCGCGCCCGGAGCCGCTGCCCTCCCGCGGCTCATCCCTCACCTGCTGCCATGGGGCGGCGCCCACAATGCACCGGGCTCCGCCCCCCTCCTGCTCCCTCCCGGCCGGGGCCATCTTCAGCCGGGGTGGGGCTGCCCCCCAGAGAGGGGAGCGGGCCGGGGAGATCCGCGCTGGGCCGCAGCGCCCCCGATCCCCCTTCCCCGGCTGCGGTCGCTCCCAGGGCCGTGGTTGAATTGCGTGGCGCAGCCGGGGCCGCAGAGCTGCCAGGAGCCGCAGAGCCACCGCGCAGCCAGGCAGGGAAACCTCCCGCCCGGTCCCCCGGCTCCGTCCTCTCCTCCAGGCCCTGCGCTTCCCACGGGGCAGCAGCCCGCCCCGGCTCTCCCCGCCCGTAGCGAGCCCCGCTGGTGCAGCGAAGGCGGGGGTCGTTCCCGGGCGCACAGGCCCTGGGCACCCCAAAACCCCGCGGCGAGGGCGTCTCCAGCTCTCGGGGTTCTGGGGGTCGTTCCCGGGCGCACAGGCTCTGAGCACCCCAAACCCCGCCGGCACCGGGACTCGGTCTAGTTCCTCCTTGTCTGCTCCAGCCGTGAGCAGTGTTCATGGCGAGTGGAGAACCAGCAAAGGGGACGCCAGGCCCTGGGGCCTCCTGCTCTGGCCTCAGGCTCCTGCACCCTGGCCTGGTTAACCTAAGGTCACCTGGGGTCCAAGCGTGGTTTGGCTGGGGGGGGAACAGCGAGTCACCGACAGTCACTTTCTTCTGACACTGAACAAGGAGCTCTGGGAGCAGAAGGACCCCGTTGTTCCCACAGCTGCCCTCTCTCTTCTGTCCCCCAGAGCCGCTGCCTGCCCCATCCCCTCCGCCCTGGTGTCCTGCCCTGGTCCAGTTTGTCATGGGCTCAGGGCCAGGACTTCTCTGTAGGACTGTGGCCCTGTGCTGGGCGAGGGAGTCACACAACCCCCCCAGTGGGGTGCAGGGTGCTGTCTGCCTTGCCCAGAGCTCCTTGCTCCCCACAGGGTCCCAGCGGCAGGAGTCAGGGGTCCAGTGTCGGTCAGGCCACTGCAGTGGCCAAGGCCCAAGCCCCATGGGCCTGCCATGTCAGCCTCACACTCTTTACACCGACCCCCTGCAGGACAGAGCCTCGCCCCCGTGGTGCTGGAGCAGGTGTCGAGAAGGGCAGTGCCCTACACGAGCCCCTTGTTCAGGGCTGGCAGACAGCGGCTCTGTGACTGGCCTGTGTCGCGTGGAAGGAGGGAGCTGGACGGCTGCAGGGGGAAGAGAGGCAAAGGAGCCAGATGCGCCAATCGGGAGGTGGAGAGATGGAGGACTTGGCTCGGTGCCCAGGGAGGGAACTGGGTGTGTGGCGCAGGCCACGGCATGAGCTGGGCTGCTGCCACGGGCGGGGGCCCCCCTCGTGGTTTGGGAGGAGTTGGCTCTGCTGCGGCTTGCCTGTGCTGACGTTGCTTTGGGAACGGTGCCATGCCCAGTGCCAGGCTCGCCCAGTCCTGGGGCAGCAGCCCTACCCGGTGCCCAGGAGAGCTGCCCTGTAAACCAGCCTGTCTCCTAACCTGGCACTTCCGGGGCCCTCCCAGAGGCCGTGCTCATGCCCTGCAGGCTGGGATGGAACTGGGACGCTGGCCCCAGCCCCTGCTCCCCAGGCCAGGCCAGCTACCCCCCCCCGCCCTCAAATCAACCAGAGGAGCCGGGGTCCCCTTCCTCACCGGCTGAAAACCTCCCCCACCCCAGCCTGGTGTGCAGGCACTAGAGCAAATCCGGCCAGCAGGCGGCTTCCAGAGTGCCTGAGCGTGTGGGGAGGCATGCCAGCTTGGAGGGGGGGTGATGGGGCCTAGCACCCCCCTGGGGCATGATCCCAAGCGGTGCGATTCAGCCCTAGCCCCTTGCAGCTCCAGGGCAATCCCGCCCCCTCCAGCATGGGGCCCTGGCTGGGTGATACCAGCTGGGAGCTGCTGTCTCTCTTCCTGGCTTTGGAATTTTTTTTTCCCCACCCGCGCTTGGAGGCGTCTCTGTGCTGAGCACCAGGGGGCAGGTTGTGTGTGTGTGTGTGTGTGTGTGTGTGTGTGTGTGTGTGGGGGGGGGGGAAGGGGACTGTTCTCTCCCCAGTGACATCCACTCATCTCCCCCCTGCTGGGATCAGGGTGGGGCAGCTCCAGGCAAGTTCAGTGCAACCGTCTGACCCATTTCTGAGTCCCACCTGCTCTCGGCCCCGATGATCCCCGGTGGCTGTGAGCTCTGCAGGGAGACGGGTGCCGTGTGCAGAGCCCGGACAGTCTTGTGTCAGGGGATGGGTCTTAAGCCAGTGGGGGATTCCCCCTCTCTGTTGCCCTGTCCCCGTGTAGGGACCTGCTTTTCCCATGCCGCTGACCAGTGGCTCGACCCTCCTGTTGCGTGCCGTCGGGCAGGGGGTCCGCTGCCCCTTGGGCTGCTGGTGCTGAAATGCTTCTGGGCTCCTGTGCCGTGGGCCAGGCTCCAGCCAGCTCTGGCAACATCAGCACCCCGCATTTTGGAGATGCTGTTGGAGTGGGGAGGGCGTCTTAGCTCAGAGCCCCTCCCTGCCCCCCCAGTGCCACCTGCCTCCTCCCCACCCAGCTGAGCTGCTCACCCTGTTATTCTGCCCTCCCTCCTTTTGGGAGATCCTCACCCACTGCATCTCCCCCCATCCCTCCCCAGGTGCGCCGTCCCGCCAGTGAATCGGGCTGGCACACTGGGACTCCCACCCCATATGTAGCTGGGTGCTGAGGCGTGTGTAGATCTCCCACCCACCAGCAGATGGCGCCACAGAACAGTGGAGCCTGCACCTGCAGGACAATAATGCACAATTCCCACACAGACTTGTTTTGGGGTGTGGGTGTGTGGGGGTCAATCCCCCCCCAGTCTCCCCACATACAACTGAGGGGGTTTGGGGAGGATCAGGGGGGGCGGTCCAGAGAGGACTGGGGAGGTGGGTGTGAGGTCGGAGTGGATTGGGAAAGGGTGGGGGCAGGTTAGACATAGAAGGGGGGCGGTTCAGCAGGTGCCGTGGAAGTAATATTTAATATCTGGGTTGGGCCCCAAAGATCACGTCTTTGGAAAATGAACCGCTTGCATGTAAATCACTCCTGTCTGTGTGTGCTGCAGCCAGCCACACCCTGGCTCTTACCAGCTTTAAAAATCTCCACAGGGTGGCCCCAGCACACTCCCGGCCCCAGGTTCCACCCCCAGAAATGTATGTCCTGGAGTGCCCAGCCCTCTCCTGGAAAATATAGTGAGACTGTTGTTTCTTTAAAGGAATAATATGCACACGACGTGTTACCCCAAACGGAGTTACCCAGACACTTCAACCTGGACATCCGGGTTAGATACAACAAGAAAACAAGTTTGTTCCCTACAAAGAGAGAGATTTTAAGGGAGTATAAGTAATAAGGCATAAAAGTCAGCAATGGCTACAAGAAAAATAGAGATAAAATGCTTACTGGTGCCTCACTTGACAAACTACGTTCGATTCAAAGCCACGTTTTCTCACCACATGCTTCCAGCACGTGGACTGCCCAAGCTTCCCCTCTCCAGCCTACTCCAGACTGCTCCACCGGAGGGCGGGGGATGAACAACTTGGGAGCAGAGGGCAATGTCTGGCAGAGATCCAGGTGTGCCCCCCTCTCGATGAAGCATTCATAGGCTCAGGCTGCCGAGCAGTGGTTTCCTTTGGGATCAAGGAATCCCAGGGCCCGGCGGGGTCTGAATAATACTCATTGCATGCAGCGCGCCAGACCCAGCTCCTCGCCTCTGCATGGTTCCGGTGACTTCGGACCCATCGAAGGCCGGGGCGCTCCTACGCTCTGGTCCAGCTTGCGGCCCAGTTCCCAGCGGCGCGGGCTCCTGGGTGTGAGCGCGACGGGCAGCAGGGGCGTCTGGCTCACAGCTCCCTAGCCACTCTGCCATGTCTTGGGAAACGGTGGCTTGGGTGGCCTCCGGCGCTCACAGCCCCGGTGCTGAGCCCAGTCGTGGCCCAGAACCTGCGGGATGGGAACAGCAAAGTATCCTTGGGTCTCCTTGGTGCCCCCCCCGCCCTCCGGGTCCTGGTGCTGGGCTCAGCGTGACCCATGGTGTGAGTTAGAGCAGCCTCAGGGCTGGGCTAAGTTGCGCCCGGCGACCCGTGGCCCCAAAGAACTATCTCGGCAGCCAGGGATGGTGCGAGCGCATTGGTGTTCGGCCCTCCCCTCCTCCCCCCGCCCCACCACACTCACTGCTGTGCAGAGCTACTTCCCGTGGGGATTCCCCTGCAGTGGGGTGAAACCCTCAGAGCCACTGGGGGTGCAAAGGGGCTGGGAGTGGGGCTGAAGATCTGGCCCTGGGCAGGCTGTGGGAGCTGAAGGGAAGCAAGTGCCGCTACTGAGCCCCGGGAGCTGGGAGGGGCCCTGCCCGTCACCCCGCCCCCCCCAGACATAGAGGAAGCAGCTCCTTGGGCAGGGGGTGGCGGTGCAGAGCTGCACCCCCTCCAGCTCACCACCCTGGGGCATGCCATGCTGCCGGGGAAGGCAGGTCTCAGGCCAGCTCCTGGAGGCATCATCCGGCTGGGCGCAGCCTGCCTGGCCTCTCAGAAGCAGCTGATTTACGAGGAGCTGCAGCTCCCTGCCGGGCACCTGGCAGCTGCAGGCCCTATAAGGCCTGGAAAGGGCCAGGCACAGGCCCTGGCACAGGTGTCCCTGAGCTGGTGTCACGGGACAGGGAACTTCCCCGTCCCAGACTGAGCAGGTGCCCAGCCTCGGGGCAAGGGCACGGGCAGGCCGGGGCTGCTTTCCACGGACAAAGGGGCCAGGCGCTGAATTAGTCCCTGAAATCACCCCTCGCCCAGTCTCAAGGCCCCAGGGAAGCACCCCCTACCTCTCTTGGCCCCTCCACCCCATGGGGACGTTAAGGACAGAAGCACTCACCCTGCCTGGGGAGGGTCGGGGTGGGTGGGGGCAGTAGCTGTATGGAGGGGATGTGGATTGGGCCCTGAGGGCGGAATCGGGGCCGGGGGGGAGGGGGAGCCTCAATTCACCCCTCCAGGCTGCTAAGGTGTCATGTGGGGCAGGGATGGGGTGGATCCTACCAGAAGAGGGGGCAGAAACACTCAGCTCCCCTCCTGCCCAGGGCTGGATCCATGCCAGGGCCGTGACCCGAGGCCGAGGCAGATGGAGGATGCGTGGGGACAGGCAGGTGTGGGTGCTGCACCCAGTGTGCTGGGGACGCTGCCATCCCCGGGAAGGGTAGAGGGGGGGCTGGCAGGGCCCGGCCCGGGCTGGCACCACACACACACCTGGGCGCATCTCGGCCCGGCCCAGCGGCTCACGGCTCACTATGGCCTTGGCTGGAGACACACCCAGGGCCTCTGAAGTGGAGCTGGGGGGAGCCTCCCCTCCTGCCCTGGGGCCAGGCCTTGCCCCCCCGCTGGCCAAGGGCAGGTCTGGGGAGCTGGCCTGTGCCCACCCAAGCCGGGACAGAGGCTCGGCACCGCAGACCTGAGAGCCTGCAACCACCCCCCCCTCTTCTCCCCACACACTCTGGTGCAGCAGGCGTGGCTCCCCGGGGGTCCAGGCTAAGGAGTATGCGTGGAAAGTGGGGTCAGGGCAGGTGCTGGGGGAAGAAGGGCCCCGGGGGTGATCACAGCGCGTGGCGTTAATCACGGGCACCAGGCCATAGGGGCACCGGGGTAATTAGTGCTCGGTTCCTGCTCCTCCCGGCAAGGGGTGTAGCCGGGCCCTGCCTCAGGGCAGATCCCAGCTGATGAGCCCTACAGGCCATGCTGGGCGGGGGCAGCTCCTGAGGGGCAGGGCGGGCGAAGGGGGTGGGGGGTCGGGAGCAGCAGCCAGGCTAATGCAGGCCCAGGGTTGCCGGGTTTGGTTGGACGTATTCCTGGAGGTTTCATCACCTGGCATAACCTCTCATTCCTGGAGGGCTGGCAACCCGACCAACCCATGGAGGGGTGGGGGGCAGTGCTGGGTCTTGGGGCTCCTGCACCAGGGGGATTTGGGGTCTCTGCAGCAGAAGGGGGGGGGTCACCCTGTGCCCTGCTGGGGTGGGGATCGGTGTTCCCAGCAGCTCTGCACGCTGGAGGACCCCCAAAAGCGGGTCGTTGGCGTGACACCTCTAGGGCTGAGAGAGCCGCTCGCTGGCATTCGCCCCGGTTGGTACCGGCCCCGGACCTGAGGCATGGAGAGGGGAAGGGACCTGGTCAAGGTTACGCACTGGGTCAGCGGCAGAGCTGGGGCAGAACCCAGGAGTCCTGGCTCCCAGCCCCAGCCTCTAGCCACTGGGACGCTCCAGTAGACGGCAGCATATGGCTGTGAGCGCCCGACCTTGGGGTGGCGTCCAGAGGCTGCTCAGGGAATCTCAACCTGGGCTCTCCTAGGCCAGCTCCGTGGGCCAGGAGTGCATCAGCTGGCTCATGAGACGCTGACCCTGGCACAGGACTTTACCAGTCATTCAGGCACCCCCCCCCTCTCCCCACGCTGCTGGGTAAGATGCTGCCTGCCCTGCCCTGCCTTGCCTGGCATCATTGCTTACGTACCGCCAAGGCACGGCTGGGCAGAGGCTCACGGCACCGAGTCATAGCCAGGCGCTCCGAGCACAGGGCCCGTCTGTAGGAGAAGGTGACATCAGGGTCACGCCGGCTGGTCCTGGACAGAATCCCCTGATGGCCTGCCTTCATGTGTGTCCCTCGGTGTCCGGGTGGCCAGGGCAGAGGCTGGCGCGTGTGCATCAGCTCCCCCCACCCCCCCCAGCGCTGCCAGCACGGAGCAGAGCCAAGCAACAGGTACTGGCCGCGGGGACGACCCAGTCAGGGCCTGCAGCAAAGAGCGTCAGTCCCAGGACCCGCTGGCCACGCAAAATCAGACTGCATGTGGCCAGGGCAACCTCCCCCAGAAGGGGGCGCTGTGGGGAGCGGGGCAGGAGCTCTGGCTGTGGGGGGGGGGGGGCGCTCCCAGCTACTCCAGTCCCAGCCTTTCCCAGCAGGAGGCGCTGTGGGGCAGGGGTGCTGGCAGGGGGGTGCTCCCCACAAGGTCTGTGCAGAGGGATGGGCCGTGTGAGTGCGGGGGAGGGTCCTGGCTGGGAGAGGCCACTCTGGGGGATGGGTGGGGCAGCAGTGGAGGTCCAGGCTGGGGGATGGGCTGTGTGGGTGGGGGGGGAGGGGTCCAGGCTGGGGGATGGGCTGAGTGAGTGTGGGGGGGAATCCCAGCTGGGGGCTGGGCTGTGTGAACACAAGGTGGGGGGCAGCCGTGGGATGGGCTGTGTGAGCGCAGGGGCAGGGGTGATAGCTGGGGGTGGTGGGCCCCTGGGCCCGTGGCCTCCCACTGGGGTCTCCGCACTCCCCAGCTGGCCAGGACATGGGAGCAGCTCTGCCTCTCCAGGGCGCTATAAATACCGCCTCGCCCGGCGTACGCGTGCTGGGATCCGATTCCCATGAGCCAGCGGATCCGCGCAGAGGTGACACCCAGGGAATCTCCCTGTCTCTCAGCAGGCGGGCCTGGCACATGCCCCCTAATATCTGCAGTGGGGTCCCTGCCCTCCCCCCCCCCACTGTCACTCGACAGGACCCCGCCAGCGGCCCTGCAAGCGGGACCCCGCTCCTTGTCCCGGATCCACAGGATCGGTGCTCGGGCCCCAGCTTTGGAACAGTATCTACGAGGGCCCCTCTGGGGGGTCACGCTCCCCCTCCAGGGCAAGCCCCACGGCTTCACCACCTCCTGGCTACTGGACCTTTGGGCTTGCTGCCCCCCTGCCTCCCTTCAGCAAGTCCCACTGAGGCAGGCCCCGAGGGAGACCCTTCGGGGATTAACACACTTCGCCTGGCATATGCAGTGACACTCCCCAGAGCTGGGCGCACAGCCGGTGTGTTCATCTGCCGGAGCCCAGCCGAGGAGGCCTCAGAGTCGCCCTGAGAGCTGCCGGTTGAAGCATGGTTCGTTCTGGTCGGCACAGAGCCCAGCCGGGCTGGAGCGAGCCCCAGTGGCCAGGCTGCAGCTGGCCCTGCGTCTGCTCTGTCAGCCTCCCGCTCAGAGCCCCGACTGCCCCCTGCCTCTCCCGGCCCGTGTTCCCGAGCTGGGGCGACGTCACTCAGCCCCCTGCGGCGAGCGGGGAAGCCTAGCGCTCTCTGTGGCGTTGGTTGCTCGGGATCAATGTCCGGACAGCTGGATTTGCCATTGTCTTCTGAGAACCTCCGTTGATATGGGGCCCACGCCCCAGACAGCCGGGTGACACCCGGCGCTACAGCTCTTTGGCTGCCCCGGAAAGCAAAGAGTCCTTTTGCATTCACCGGGTAACAATGCAGCACGCAGGGGAAACCGAGGCACAAACAGGCCTCATAAAAATATTACAGAAAATCCCCACTTTGTCACACTATTCATGCTCCCCAATGGGGTTACGGGCACCCCCTCCTTCTGCCCGCAGCACAAGGTTTGCCGTGGCCTGTGCCCCCAGGGAGTCCCCCCACAAGGGAGCCAGAGGCCTCCAGGTGCCAGCAGAGGGGTAGTCTGCATCCGAGGGTCTCAGCCGATAAGCTGGGCCCCGTCTGGCTGGGCTACTGCCCTGTCCATTTGGGGTCCCCAAGTCCCCCCGCACCACAGGAGGTCTGGGGCCGGGTGTGGTGTGGGTGGAGCTGGACTCTGAGCCGGGTTCTGTGGGTCGGGGCTGGAATCCTTGGACAACCGCCTCCTTCCCCCTGCTCCTGGATGGGATCCCGGGGACACTGGGGGGGCTGGTTAATCCTCTTCTCCCGCAGCCTGTTCCACCCCCCATCTAGCTGGGACCCTCCCCCAGCAATATGGGCACCCCCACTTCCACGAAGGCAGGTGAGCACACCCCCCTGTATCTTGCTAGTCACCCATCCCCCACAGTCTCCCAATCCCCCCCCTTCCCCCACACTCCCCCTTCCTCATAGCCCCTTCCCATCCCCCTCCTCCGGTCAGCCTGCCGGGTGCCCCATGGCAGGCCAGGCCCGGCAGGCTGGCAGAGGGGATGCAGGTGCCGGTGTCTACTGAGGCTGACTCCGGCTCGGGGGCTGTTTAATTGCAGTGTAGACGTTTCCCCTCCCACCTCGCAGGGTCCCAGAGCCCAGGCTGCAGCCCTCCCATTACGCAGCCCCTCAGGGCTGGGCTGGCCGCTGGGTCTCCTTCGGGGCTGGGAGCCCAGCACGGCCCTCCAGTGGGGGAAGGCAGTCCAGGGGCTGGGCGGGGGCTGCTGGCCCCGCTGCTGGTTGAGGTGGGCCAGGAGGCACGGGCCAGACGATCCTGTGATGTCAGCTGGCAACCTGGGGCTTTGGCGCCCTTGCCCAACCTGTGCCGGAGCCAGGGACGCGGCGGGGCTCGTCCCCCCACGTCCTCACCCAAAGCCCGCCCTGCGCCCACGGGAGCTTCCCTGCCCCACAGCCAGACGGCAGCCCCAGGTCCTGCCCCAGGGGAGCTGGGAGAGGAATTCATGCAGAGGCTGATCGATGGACCCCTTGCTTGGGGGTGCACCCGCTGCCTTGTGTGCTGGGGGTGAGGGCCCGATCCTGCCCATGCAGCGTGCTGGGGGTGAGGGCCCGATCCTGCCCGGGCAGCATGTTGACGGTGCAATGCGTGAGGCCGGCTGGTCCGGTGCCTACGCCTGGTGCTGCGCTGGCTCCGTTGGGTGGCCTGTCAGGGCACCTCCTAAGGCAGCTTTTGGCCCAGGGCCCCCCCTTCTCCTCCCCAGCTGTTTCTTTTTATACCCCTGGCAGGGACCGTGCCCGTCATGTGAGTGTAACAGGGGCCTGTGTGGGGACAGATGGACGGACAGGTAGGACGTGGAACATGGGGCGGGCCCAGGCCCCATCAATCGCTGGCTCTGAGCTTTCCCGCCAGTCAGGGCTGCCACCAACCTCTAGCTGAGGGGTCGGGGGGGGGGGGGACGCCCCCCCCCCCCTCATGTCAGGCGCCTCCCGCAGTGCCCATGCTGGGGCTCCTCACCCCGTGCAGCTCCGTCCCGCAGCCCAGGCGCTCGCGTCTCAGGCTGGGGCTGGCCCAGTGTCTGATGCCGGCCACGCTGATCCCACGGGCGGGGGGGTGTGTTCTGCTGGCCAGGCATGAGCTGGGCCCCGCCGGGTTCGTCAGAGCCGTGGCGCCCATCCGCAGGGCAGGCGCTCCTACCCCTTGGCCGGCGTTCCCAGAGCCGCTGGCCTCCGTAAGAGTTGTCACGGAGCCCCAGGATCGGAGCAGCCTCGCGGAAGAAGCCGTCAGTGGGCCAGGCCCCCCAGGGGTCTCGCTCTCCGTCCCGGGCCAACCATGCGGCCTCCCCGCCTCCTCTCAGCTCCAGCCCCCCTGCCACACCCCACGAGCTCTGCCCAGCGGGTCCAGCCAGGCTCCTGGAAGAGCCTTGTCCCCCCCTGCAGAGACTGACCCCCCAGCCGGCATCTGCAGGGACACCTGCCCACGCTGGCAGCAGTCGGGTTTATCGGTCCTCGGAGCCCAGCATGGGACGTCCCAGGTTAGCGCCGAGACATGGAGATTAAAGCATTGTCCAGCCTGGTCAGCCCAGGCCCAGCTGAGCTGGAGTGTCCCCCATGACCGGGCTCTGTGTCTCTCGGTCTGACCTCCTTGGCCAGTTCCCAGGGGAGAGCCCCAGCTCCTTCTAGAGCCGGCTCTTACCCCCACCTCCCCATCCTTTGCTTTCTGCACCTCTGCCTGCCAGGTGTGTCCATCCAGGAGTCACTACAGCTGGTGTCTCTCTGGCCCCTTGTTGATCTGGCTCCTTAAAGACCCTCCATCCCCCCAGACAGGGAGGTGATATCCCCCCATCTGGATTTCTTAGGCTTCCCTGAGAGCAAACATCATCCCTCCCCCGCCACAGTAGCCATGCAACGTAAAGGGGGAAACTGAGGCACCCATACAAATAATACCAAAAATTCCCACTTCGTCACCGCATCCTGCAGCAATGAATTCCACAGGTCGGTGATCCCTTGGCTCTGTTGATTGCCTTCTAGTTTAACTAGTTTTCCCCAAGGAGAAATGGCATGTAGAGCCTCCTCCCCCCTCTGATGTCCCCCCACTGTGCCCCCTTGACTGCAACCCTGGGCTTGAGAAGTTGAACATGGCTTGAGGGCCCGGTTTGGCTCAGCCGGGATATTTGGACAGTAGTGCGGGTGCAGGCCCTCGCCTTCTGGGAGCGGCGTCAGGAAGGGATGGCTGGGGCCCTCCTGCCGCCGCGCTGCTGGAGCAAACTTTCCCCCATGCTCCCCCGCCCCCTGGCCAGGCCTCCATTGTTTGTCAGCAGGGAGGGCAGGCAGTGCCCTGGGCACTAGCTGGGTCCCAGGTCTCCCTAGAGGGGCTGGCCCCATTTCTGTCCTGGAGGACCCTCCCCATGCCCCCTGCACCATGGTGGGCCCTCGCTGCGCCAGTCAGGTGGAAAGGAGCAGGTGAGCCCCGGCTCCCCAGTCCCAGCGCCACGGATCCGATTCCCACAAATTGCTGCAGAGGCAGCTGCTGCAGGCGCTCACGGCCTGTCTCCCCGTTAGGAAGAAGCCGGGGGGCTGGGAAACCTGATCTGGGCTGTTTTAGGCTCAGGCCTGGGGCGCGGGGGCTGGCCTGAGGCTGCCAAGTTGCTTTGGCTCCCGGCCAGCTGCAGAGCAAGCGCAGGGTTGACATTGCTGCCTATATAAAGCGCTGGGCTGCCGGGCCCGCGGGGGGCGGGGGCCACGTGCTGACAAGCCTTCGCCCAGCTGCCCCGGCCCTGGGCTCCAAGCTGGCTGGGAGCTGGGCTGGCTGGGGGGAGGAGGGGGCTGGCCAGTCCGGTGGCAGTGCCAGACGAGGGGACAGGTTGGCTGGGGGATCTGGGGACAGGTGGGCTGGACAGTTCAGTGGCTGTGCTGGCTGAGGGGGGGCTGGGCAGACAGGAACTGGGCCCAGGCCGTGTATCCCAGCAGGCGGGTGGGACTGTGGCTGTGGCGGGGATCCTGGGGGGGGGGGTCACGTCTGAAGAGTTACAGCCCCGACCACTGGTCCCCATTGCCACAGCCAGAGGGCGAGGACCCCACGGGATCTGCTGGTGGGGGATGGAGCATGGCGACAGCACCTTCTATCCCCACCCTGACCCTCCAGGCTGGGGGCCCCCCCAGGCAGCCCCAGGACAGAGCGGGCTGGGGTCCCTCGTCCTTGGGTGCCCGTCACTTCCTCTCTGGGCACAGGGCAGCGTGGAGGAGCCAAGGCAAGGCTCTCTGTCTGGTGAGCCTGTGCCGGGGACCCCCAGATCTGGCTGGCTCAGAAACCGTGCCCCCCAGGCTTCCCCGACCCCAGCCTCTCTGCCCTTGTGAGGACATGGCGAGCACAGGGTGCCCGCCCCATGGGACACGCCCCCACCCCCCTGCCCCTCCAGCCTGCATGTGGCTAGAGGTGGTTGTACCTCCACCGTGGTCTCCGCTCTCCCCGCTTGGGGTGGTCCTGTCTGGCCATGACCCCCCTGACCTGATTCCGTCCTGCCGGTGGCCTAGCCCAGACGTGTCCCCCAAACTCTCCCATGCACACCCCCCAGGTCTCAGAGCAATACACTGAGGCTCGCTGAGGGTGCCCGACGCCCTGGCTGGGTGGGGTGGGTGCTCAGCGTCCTCGGGGGGGGGGCACAACCCACCCTTGCAGGGACACAGCCTGGGCGGGGTGGTTCTCCCCAGGAGGAATTTGATAACATGTATCCAGGGCACATGCCCACTGGGCCCTGCCCCAGGGGGAGGTGTGGGGGGAGTTCAGATTAGGGCGAGGGGCGGTTCCCACTCCCTAACCCAACTCTTTCCAGCACTGTGGCAGGGTCCCAGTGCCGGCTCGCCAGCCCCTCAGCTCCCTGCCCTCCAGTGGTGTTGGCCCCTCGCCGGTCCCCCTGCAGCCCCTGGGTGTGGGGTGCGGCTGGGGGAAGGCGGCGAGGCCGGGTGTGGGGCCCAGCAGAAAAGCACAAGCTAGAGCAGCCCCTGGCCCTGGACCCCAGATGCTAGCAGATATAGGGGGGGGACATCCCTCCTCGCCCCCCTCCCTGCCCCCCTCCCTGCCCTCCATCCTGAACCTACTTCCGCAGCCCTGGGTTCCCCCCAGCTTTGTTGATGCCTCTTAATCCTGACTCGTGGCTCCACAGCCTCAGCCTGGCTCCTTTTCTGCCCTTTTCTGGCTGCGGGGGGAGCGTTTCAGGGTCTTGTCTGAGTGTCCAGTTTGGGGCTAGGGGGCAGGGTGGCTCCAGTGATTTAATGCTGTGTCAGTGAACAGGTGCCAGGGCCATGGGCACCCGGGAACTCCCCATCACCCATAACCCTGCCATGGGCTGCTCAGCCATCTGCGGCATGGGGGGGGCCATATCCATGGGTCAGGGAGGGGCCTCTCGCTTCCCCCAGCAAGGAGCATCACGGCAGGGGGCCCTGCTTTTATCCACCACCATGGGGGAGATATCGGACAACTGGCCTCGCCTGCTATGGCAAATCTCCCTATTACGGCCCCTCCTTCCAGCTCAGCAGGCCGGGATTGAGGGATCCCAACAGAGCTGGGAGATGGGGGAGGCCAGGGCTGGGATAGCAGGGGGCTGTGGGTCAGGAGTGAGGGGCACCGGCAGAGCTGGGGGTGGGGGGAGCCCAAGGCTGGAAGAGTGGGATGCTGAAAGGCTGGCTGGAGCGTATGAATTAACCGTGTGCCCATGTTGCCAAGAAGGCTAATGGCATATTGGGCTGCATTAGTAGGAGCATTGCCAGCAGGTGGAGGGAAGTGATTGTTCCCCTCTATTCGGCACTGGTGAGGCCGCATTTGGAGTATTGTGTCCTGTTGTGGGCCCCTCAGTACAAGACAAATGTGAACAAATTGGAGATAGTCCAATGGAGGGCAACAAAAATGACGAGGGGGCTGGAGCACAGGACTTATAAGGAGAGGCTGAGGGAACTGGGCTTGTTTAGTCTGCAGAAGAGAAGAATGAGGGGGGATTTGTTAGCAGCCTTCAACTACCTGAAAGGGGGTTCCAGGGAGGATGGATCTAGACTGTTCTCAGTGGTGGCAAATAACAGAACAAGGAGCAACGGTCTCAAGTTGCAGTGCGGGAGGTCTAGGTTGGACATTAGGGAAAACTTTTTCACGAGGAGGCTGGTGAAGCACTGGAATGGGTTACCTAGGGAGGTGGTGGAATCTCCACCCGGAAAGACTTTTAAGGCCCAGCTTGACAAAGCCCTGGCTGGGATGGTTTAGTTGGGGTTAGTCCTGCTTTGAGCAGGGGGTTGGACTAGTTACCTCCTGAGGTCCCGTCCAACCCTCATCTTCTATAATTCTCATTAGACCAGCTTGCCCAGGCTCTGAGGTGTTGTCATTGTTCAGTCTCTGGCTTTCCTGAGCAGCTGCTTTCCCCTAACAAGCCTCCCTGACACGTGCTCTTAGCAGTGTTGTGGTCTGGTGCTGGAGCAGAACCTGCTAATGATCCCGGTCCATGTGCTCCCAGCACCTTCCATCCCAAAGCCCTTTGCAGACCACGCCCGAGAACCTCTGAGGCGGAATGGGGCGGAGGGTTAGCAGTGCACAGGGCAGTTCAGGGCCAGGGGTGGAGAGAATGCTCTTTCCATTCTGTCTGTATCTCTGGAGGATGTTAAACAGCAGCTATGAAAATCGGACATTTTTAAATCAGCAGGTCCAGATAACTTGCATCCAAGAGTTTTAGAAGAGCTGGCTGGGGTATTCCATGGACTGTTAATGTTGATTTTCAACAAGTCTTGGAGCACTGGGGAAGTTCTGGAAAACTGGAAGAAAGCTAATGTTGTGCTAATTTTAAAAAAGGGGAAATGGGATGCCCTGGGTAATTATAGGCCTGTCAGTCTGACATTGATCCTGGGCAACATAATGGAGTGGCTATGACATTACCCAGGGTACAATCTGGACCAAGGAAGAGCTGGGGCCCTCATGTCTCCCATCTGGGGTGCCTTTTACACAGCTTCACTGTGAAAGGTACCACTCCTGGTCTGCTCACACACAGCGGCCACCATGTAAATCATGACCACCTATACAGTATGAGTTCTACAGCCGGCTACTCTGGGATTACACTGCAGGGCAACACCAGTCCCAGACTTTCCCCAGAAATGTGCGTCTTGTACTGCCCAGCACCCTCCTGAACAATACAAGCTCTTATCCAGTCCATCATTTTATTAACAGGAAAGGAAATGCACAAACCCTGTTATCCCAGATGGAGTTTCCCAAACACTTCATTCCAAACACACTGGTTTAGATAAAACCCATGTATTAACTACAGAAAGACAGATTTTAAGTGATCACGAGTCATGAGGCATAAAAGTCAGAACTGGTTACAAGAAAATAAAAGTAAATTGCAACTAATACCCAACGTACCAAGCGATGTGAATTCAGAGCAAAAATCTCTCGCATCTCATGGTCCAGCAGTCTTACTGGCTGAATCTTTCAGTTAGGAGCCTGCGCCCAATCCAAAGATATTTCCTTTGTTCTTCAGGTGTTGTGGGTGCCGTGGGTATAGAGAAAAGCACCCCTCCTCGCTTCTTTTATAATCCTTTCTCTTCATTGAGAATCATTTCCAGCTGAGGTTCATGAGATGGAAAATCTGTGGGGACGGGACCTCCCGCTGTTCTTTGCCACCCACACCCTCTTTCCTGCCAGAGAATGGCCACGTAACCAGGTGATGATCCACTGGATTTTGTGGACACCTGGCTGAGGCGCCAGCTAACCTTTTGTCTCTGGGGAACTGGTTCGGGACTGCTCCCCCTGGACTTGGACCATGTCTAATAACACCATACAGAGGAATCTTATAACTTCACATACAACGTTGCCACAGGTATTTTACCAGGATGACGCTGATCAGTAAATTAGGAGTTTTCAATGATACCTCACAAGGCATACTTTATATGAAATGTATCATGGTCTTGTAAATGGAGTGAACGTAGGGGCACAGACTGTCACAGTGGCTGACAGGGAACTAAAGGAGGGTAATGTAATTACTGCCAATCAACAGGGGTTTGTGGGAGATAGATCCTGTCAAACTAACCTGCTATCTGTTTTTGATGTGATTATAAACTTGGTTGATAAAGGTCATAGTGTCAATGTGCTATGCATAGAGGCGTTTGACTTAGTTACCTCACGACATTCAGATTAAAGAAAAGAATGATCTAAAACAGCGGTTCTCAACCTTTTTTTCCCGAGTACCACTCGGGCCAGGTACAGTCAGGTCAAGTACCACTTGACCCGACTGTACCCGACCCGAGTACCACCGGGAAAAAAAAGGGAGGGGACTTGCGGCGGGGTTTCACGGCGGTGGCGGGAGGAGACAGGCGGAAACAATACCCGCTGCCGAAACCCTTCCACTGTTTCCCCATTTTTGGCGGCAGGATTTCACACGGGCGGGTGGGAGGGCCCTTCCGGCGGCGGCGGATTCAGCGGCGCGCGTACCACCCAGCCGTCCGGTAAGTACCACCGGTGGTACGCGTACCACTGGTTGAGAACCGCTGATCTAAAACGAACATTACATACATTAAAAGCTGCTAATGGATAGGTCTAAAATTTAACTTATAAACAGCGAATCATCATCGAGCATGTGTGTTTCCACTGGGGTCCCTTGGTTCTTGGCCCTACGCTACTTAGCATTTTTATCAAACACCTGAGAGAAAACATAAAATCATCACTGATAAAATTTGCAGCTGACTCAAAAATTGGGGTGGGGGGGTGGTAAATAATGAAGAGGACAGGTCACTGACACAGAGTGATCTGAGCTGCTTGGGAAAGTGGGCACAAGCAAACAATGTGTTTTAATATGGCTAGATGTAAATGTGCACATCTAGGAAGAAAGAATGCAGACTTACAGGATGGGGAACTCTATCCTGGGAAGCCGTGACTCGGAAAAAGATTTGGGGATGGTGGCGGAGAATCAGCAGAATATGAGCTCTCAGTGAGCTGTGCAAAAAGAGCTGATGCAGGGGGTTCTCATACTAGGAGGCGCGAGGTTATGACATGGGGGTCACAAGCACACGCCCGAAACAGAGAGCAAGTGCTATAAAATATATCATTTAAATCAAGCGTTTTAGAAAATGACACCCACCTTTCTGTTGCAGGGCAGGGTATTTACTTCAGAGAGCATTGCAAACGTACGACGCAGCGATCGCTGTTCCCAAACAAGAGACAGATTTGTATCATCCCCACTTTAAGGAAATTGGACCCTGGGGATTGCAGTATTGTGCCTGCAGCTTTGTTGTCCTGAAACTCAAAAGATGGGACTGAGACAACATTAGAGGATTGGATTGTTCAGCAGCAGAAGAGCTGCATGAAACTGCAGGCCAATCAGAACGCAGAGATCAGCCAAAAAAAAAGAGTAATTTATAATTTACCAGACACACACGCAAGCAGGGGCAGTGCTGGGGCGGGGGCTATAGCCCCCCCCCCAAATGTGCCTATAGCCCCCCCCCCAATGTGCCTTAGCTCCCCTGTAGCCACCCCTCCCAGCACAAAGGTCAAACACTACGCAGAAGGAAGCGTGGAATGGTATAGCATTGCCCCCTTTACTTCTGCAGTTTGGCAGTGGGGCGGCTCGGGCATCCGGCCAGCAGCTGCCACTGTCCGGCCACCCAGATCTGAAAGCAGGGCCTCCCGCCAGCCGCAGCGCAGAAGTGAGGGTGGCGATGGGACACGACCTCTGCTCTGAAAAGTGATATTGACAAAGTTTTTTTGCATCTCACCCCGCCCCCCATCCCCAGGATTAAACAGTAACTATTTAATTTCTGCTTATAACAATAAGGCAATAAATATGCGTTTTAGTCTTAATTTAAAAGTGGTGAGAGAAGGCAAAGTCATTTTAAACAATAGGGTTATTAATTTAGCATTTAAAGTAGTGTTAAATATAAAAAATGTGTTTTTAATTTATACGGGGGGTAGCACTCAGAGGCTTGCTGTCTGAAAGGGGTCGCCAGTACAAAAAGTTTGAGAGCCACTGATCTAATGCGATCCTGGGAATCTCGAGTAGAAGCAGAGAGCTTAGTTTCCCTCTGTATTTGGCTCTGGTGCAACCACTGCTGGGATCCCATGTCCAATTCTGGTGCCCACCAGTCAAGAAGGATGTGGATAAATTGGAGAGGGGTCAGAGAACAGCCACGAGAACGACCGAACAATCAGAAAACCTGCCTTATAGTGAAAGACCCAAGGAGCGCGATCTGTCAGTTTCACAAAGCGAAGGTTAAGGGGTGATTTGATCACAGCCTGCTCTGTCAGCATCTACGTGGGGAACAAATATTTAAAAATGGGCTCGTCAGGGTAGCCGAGGAAGGTCAAACAGGATCCAATGGCTGGAAGTTGAAGTTAGACCTATTCAGACAGGAAATAAGGTGTAAATTTAGAAGAGTGAGAACCATTAACCGTTGGAGCAACTTACCAAGGGTTGTGGTGGATTCTCCAGCACTGACAGTTTTTAAATCCAGATGGGCTGGGTTTTTTTTTAAAAAGCTTCTGCTCTAGGATTTGTTTGGGGGCAGTTCTCTGGCCTGAGTTATCCAGGGGGTCAGACTGGAGGATCACACTGGTCCCTCCTGGCCGTGGAATTGATGGGTCTGTGTCCGACTGGAGGTGCGGGTGGAATTGGCTAGGACGGCGGGGCTGATGCCCAGCCAACCGGGGAAATGTCGTGAGAAGTTTTAATGATCTTGAATGGCCAGATGCCCCCTGAGGGAAGGGTGCTGCACCGGTCGGTGAGACCAAGCAGGGCTGTGGGGCCTGGAACCTGCCCTGCCAGGCACCTAGCACAGGTGGGCTTATCCCTGGGGCACGTTCATTTCAGTGTTCAACAGGCAGAGTGGGGTCCAGTGAGCTTTCCTTGAGGGTCTCCCACCCAGATCCTGACCCAGCCTAGCTGGGGAGATCAGAGAAGATGATCTGTGGAACTCATTGCCAGGGGATATTGTGAAGGCCAAAAGCATAACTGGGTTCAAAACAGAATGAGGTCAGTTCCTGGAGGGTTGATCCATCAGTGGCTATTCGCCGAGATGGTCAGGGACACAACCCCATGCTCTGGATGTCCCTAGCCTCTGATTGCTGGGACTGGATGACAAGTGGTGGATCACTCGATAATTGCCTCTTCTGTTCATTCCCTCCGGCATGGGCTATTCGGATCGAGCTGATTGGCCAGAGCCCCCCGGCAATGGGAAACCAGTGGATGCTGCGGTGCTGGGGAACAGGACCTCAGACGCCAGCTCAGAGGGGCCCTCAGCTCAGGGTTGCGGCCCAAGGGGTGGTGGTTGGGACGGACCCAGCCGTCCACACTGCAGCAGCTGGGATTTCTCCCCGTGCTGTTTGTCTGTTTTGCTGGTCTCTGGGATACCACTGGGCCGAGATTCTGCAGCCCCGGGCCCCGAGCCAGGCCAGCTGGAGACATCCCCAAATTTTGCGCTGGGTTGGGAGCCGTGGTGTCCAATCCGGGCCAGCTGGCTGCTCGGTGCCGACCAATGGGAGCCGGGCACAGGGTATATATGGGCAGCTCCCCCGGCAGTCGTCCTGGGTCACCTGTTGCGCTGGAGTAGAGGAGGCCACGCCGTGCCGTTCCCTCGTTCTGCTGATCAGGTAACCCCTGCTGCGGGCGGGCGGGCGCATGGGTGGGCGTGTGGGTGGGCGCCTGCAGCCGCGAGGCAGCAGCTGAGAGAGCCCAAGAGGGGGATGGACAGGAGCAGGTGTCTGTGCCTCCCCCGTCTCCTGCTGCGTCCTCAGGCAGGGCAAGCAGAGAGCCCCTGGGAGCTGCCGGGCAGGAGCTGGGGGTGCCTGGGCTGGGTGGATGGGTGCTGGGCACGCCCAGGCTAGGGGGGAACAGGGGAAAAGGGGCCGTGTGGGGTGCAGCATGCAGGGGGCATCAAATGGCAGTGCCCCAGTCCTTTCATGGAGGGAAGGGGAAGCTCCTCAATGGGGAAAGCGAGGACACGGCAGGGTGGTTGGCGGCCGTGGTGCCCCCATTGAGGCAGAGGGGCTGCAGGGCCAGTGGTTGGTGCTTGGGGCATGCCTGGGGATGGCACTGGGTTACTGGTGTCCTGTGTGACCCTGGCAGCGTCTCTGGGTCCCGTGGGGCTCGTGGGGGTGGGGAGGGAGCTGTGTGCAGGGTCCCTCCGCTCCCACAGCCCTGTCGGCTGGTGCCCCTGCGCCCTGATATCCGACCCTGGCAGGTCCTGACTCCAGGAGGCCTGACTCCTGGCAAATGCCGCCCCTGGAATGTGGACTCAGCTGGCAGCTGCGGCTCCTCCCGGCAAGTGCCTGGGCCCTCCCGGGACGAGGGCAGGGGCTAAATATAACCGCCCCGGAGCAGCAGCTGAAAACCAACCCAACTTTCCATTGGCAGCAACTAGATACGTCCCATCCCCCCCCCACGCCCTCCCCACACTCCTGGGTACCTCCCTTCCCGGGCATCCCCTCTGACCTCTGCCTGCAGCTGGGCAGTTCCCCTGGGCACGCTGGCTGCCATCGGGCTCTGCCCAGGGACTTCCTGCCCTCCTGCCGGGGGGTCGGCTGTGGGCACCCCAGAAACCCGAGTTCTTGCCTGGGGAGAGCACCCCCTGCTGGCACGAGGGCCTGGTAGGTTTCCATGGCCCAGGGAGGGCCCAGAGCCCCCACATCGACCTTCAGGCTTGGGGGCACCCTGACTTGGGGGCCTCTGCCCCCCAGGAGACTCCAGGCTGCCGTGATGGCTAGTGCCACTAACTCGGGCCCTGGAGGGGTCAGCAGGAATGTACCCGTCTGTCTGGGGCACAGCTATGGCCCCCCAGGTGGGTGGGGAGATGGGTTTGGGAGGCTTGTGGAATCAGCCTCCTGGGCATGGCAGGGGGGGGGGGGCTTTATCCAGTGGCCCTTGGCTCTAGGGGGGCTGCCCTGTCTGGGGGACTCAGCAGGCCCCTGTCCCTGCAGGACTCGCCCCCGCCGCCACCATGCCGTTCGGGAACACCCACAACAAGTACAAGCTGAACTTCTCGGCGGAGGAGGAGTTCCCCGACCTCAGCAAGCACAACAACCACATGGCCAAGGCCCTCACCCTGGACATCTACAAGAAGCTGCGGGACAAGGAGACCCCCAGCGGCTTCACCCTTGATGACATCATCCAGACCGGGGTGGACAACCCAGGTGGGTGCTGGCTGAGCCCCAGCCCAGGGGTGGGCCAGGGTTCCCTGCCCCTTGGCAGTGCCACCCCCTGTGGGTCTCTCGCTGCTTCGGGCCCAATCCCAGCCGGGCATCGCGGCCGCTGTCTTCAGCAGCCTGCGCATTGACCCCCCCCCCCAGGAACCTCCCCCCCGCACCAGTGGCACTGAGCAACCCAGCACAATAAGCCGGGATGGGTCCCCTAGGCTGGGAGGTGCCTGTCACTGAGCGGGGCGAGGACCCTGCAGACACCTGGCGTTTAGCTCTTGGCCCCTGGGGGGAGCTGGGGGCCACACGGAGAAGTTTGCCAGAGATCGTCCTCCCCCGCCCCCCCAGCCACCCTGCGTCCCACGGCCTCCCGACACGGCCGGCCGGGTGCTGGTCTGAGCAAGGACAGAGGGACAGGGCGGGCGGGGGTTGCAGGGTGACCCCTGAACCTGGTGCAGATGGGCTGAGCCGTTCCTGCCCCATCCCCGACACCTGCCACTGCCCAGGGGGCCACCCCCTGGCTAGGGACTGGGCCCAGCTCATCTACCCAGGAGCAGCGTGGATGCCATAGGGCCCGGCCCCCTGCGCTCCATGCTCCCCTGCGCCCTGCCCCATCTGCCCAGCCTAACCCCCCGTGCTGCCCGCAGGGCATCCCTTCATCATGACGGTGGGCTGCGTGGCCGGGGACGAGGAGTCCTACGTGGTCTTCAAGGACCTGTTTGACCCCGTCATCCAGGACCGGCACGGCGGCTACAAACCCACGGACAAGCACAAGACCGACCTGAACCACGAGAACTTGAAGGTGCGAGCGGGGGAGGAAGAGGAGCTGGGGGGAGGGGGGGCTGTGGTGGGGGATGGAGCGGGAGAGGGGTTGGGGGGGGCTGTGGCGGGGGAGGGGAGCTGTGACGGGGGGGATGGAGTGAGGGAGGGACCCAACTCAGCCGGGGGCTGGCGGCTCCGGCGGGGCCCAGGTGCTCTGGGGACCCAGGTGGGGGCCGAGCCGTGGGGCCCGTCCCGGGGTGTTGAAGGGTCCGGTTCCCTTCTGCCTTGTGCAGGGTGGTGACGACTTGGACCCCAACTACGTGCTGAGTAGCCGGGTGCGCACGGGACGCAGCATCAAGGGGTACACGCTGCCCCCCCACTGCAGCCGCGGGGAGCGCCGTGCCATCGAGAAGCACTCTGTTACCGGTAAGGGGGCTGGGGGGCATGGCCCGGGGGACACTGCGCCAGGGACCCATCCTAGCACTCGCCCATTACCTAACATGGATGGGGGGGGGGAAGGGACAGGCTGGGGGGTGGGGCACCTGCAGGCCAGGCCTCAGGGCTGACGTTTGGGGGAGGGTTCCCCACGGGCTGGATGCTGGGGAGTGGGGTGCTGGGGGGGGGGGGGAGGGTTGGCCGCTGGGTGCAAAGGAGTGGGGCACTGGGTGCCAGGGAGCAGGGCAGTGGGGCGCTGAGGGGGGTTGGGCACGGGGGGGGGGGGACTGGGTGCAGGGGAGCGGAGGGGTTGGGTGCTGCAGGGCCGAGGCGCCATGGGGCTGGGGAGTGGGGCCAGGACCGGGGCTGACCCCCCATCTCGTGCCCTAGCTCTGAACAGCCTGAGCGGGGAGTTCAAGGGCAAGTACTACCCGCTGAAGGACATGAGCGACCAGGAGCAGCAGCAGCTCATCGACGATCACTTCCTCTTCGACAAGCCTGTCTCGCCTCTGCTGCTGGCCTCGGGCATGGGCCGTGACTGGCCCGACGCCAGGGGCATATGGTGAGCACCACGGCCCCCCCCCCTGCGCCCCTGGAGGGAGAGCCTGGGCCTGGGGGACCGGAGCTAGGACTCCTGGGTCCTCTCCCTGACTCTGGGTGGGTAGCGGGGTCTAATGGTTAGAGCCATGTGGGGTCGGGAGCCAGGACTCCTGGGTTCTACACACAGCTCTGTAATGTGTACCCCCTTCCCTACTGGGGGGGGGTCTGACAGCAAACACACTGGGGTGTCTCTCGGGGAAGGACGCCCTGCAGTGCATCCATACCTGCCCTGCTCAGAGTGGCCCTGCAGCCCAGTGGGTACGAGACGGACTGGCAGACACTGGCCCAACGGACAGGGCCCTTTGCCCAGGTCTGCAGCAGCTGTGCCAAGCGGGTGCGGGGCACTGCCTGGCCTGCTGGGGTGGGTGAGAGTTAACTGGGGGCGAATGGGGCAGGGCTTGGGGGCTGGAAGGCATCCTGGCCCTGGGGCATGCTGGCTGTGCCAGGCTGGGCAGAGGGGCCATGCCAGGGCTCAGGCTGTGCCGGTGCCAACCCCCGCCGCCCCCCCTCTGTGTCGCAGGCACAACGACAACAAGACCTTCCTGGTGTGGGTGAACGAGGAGGACCATCTGCGCGTCATCTCCATGGAGAAGGGCGGCAACATGAAGGAGGTCTTCCGGCGCTTCTGCGTCGGGCTGCAGAAGGTGAGCGCCTGGCGCGCCGCAGAGCTGGGGAAGGGCCCAGGAGTCCTGGCTACCAGCCCCCCTCTAACCACTAGACCCCACTCTCCTCCCAGGGCCGGGGATAGAACCCAGGAGTTCTGGCTTCCCACGCTCTGACCGCTGGACTCCCCTCCCAGAACTGGGACAGAACCCAGGAGTCCGGGCTCCCAGTCCCCCCCACGCCTAGCGCTGGGAGGGGTTGGATGGGGGAGGGCCAGCCAGCTGGTGTACGGGCACACGCCAGGCTAATGCAGGCATGGCCCCACTGGTGGAGCGTTTCCTGGGGGAGATGCCCGTTGCCCTGGGACCCTGAGTTTGGAGCAGCTGCTTCCTCTTCTTCCCTGCCCAGCTCTGGTGCCAGCTGGCGGGGGCAGCCCTGGCCCTGGCTGGGATTGTTAGAAGGCGGCTAAGCTGGCCCAGTCTTGGAGGGGCTGGTCCTGGCTGGGGGAACCCTGGGGGAGCTGGGCTGATGGGCTCCGCTCCCTGCCTGGCAGATTGAGGAGATCTTCAAGAAGGCCGGCCACCCCTTCATGTGGAACGAACACCTGGGCTACGTGCTGACCTGCCCGTCCAACCTGGGCACTGGCCTGCGGGGCGGGGTCCACGTCAAGCTCCCCCACCTCAGCAAGCACCCCAAGTTCGAGGAGACCCTCAAGAGGCTGCGGCTGCAGAAGCGTGGCACAGGTGAGGGGTGGGGGCAGCGCTGGGGGCACGGGTGAGGGGTGGGGAGGGGGGCAGCTGCATAGGGGGCCTCCCAGGGCCTGGCGGCTGGGCTCAGAGTCCAGGCTGGGGTGGAGGGTGGAGTGGGTTGGCAGGACTTGGAGGCTGGCGAGGCCAGTTCCCATGCTGGAGGGGGGGGCAGGCGGCAGTGGGGTCTGGGCTGTGGCTGAGCTGCGTGGCCCCGTGCCCCACAGGCGGCGTGGACACCGAGGCCGTGGGCGCCGTGTTCGACATCTCCAACGCCGACCGGCTGGGCTTCTCCGAGGTGGAGCAGGTGCAGATGGTGGTGGACGGGGTGAAGCTCATGGTGGAGATGGAGAAGAAGCTGGAGAAGGGCCAGGCCATCGACGACATGATCCCAGCTCAGAAGTAGGCGCCCGTCCCCACCCACCACCCCTGCCAGCGGGCGCGTGTGACCTAATAAAGTAACGAGGGCCGCCCGGCCGCCTGCGCTGTGTCCATGGGGATTCTGGCGAGAGGGCGGGCAGGGGCTACAGCCTGTAAGTCCTGGCGGGCTAGTGGGCGGCATGGCCCAGTGCCCGACACGGGGCTCTAGTGCACGGGTCGCTCCCCCAGTTCCAGTGCTCTGGGGAATGTGGGGCAGGAACTGCGTCTTCCTCCCCCCCCCCCCCAGGCCAGTGCTACACAGAGAGCTGGGAGGGCCCAGCAGGCCTGTGCCTGAAATTGGAGGGGGACCCACGCCTGGCTAGGGCAGGCAAGCAGGGCGGGCACCGGCTCGGCTGGTCGGGGGGCACTGAGCACCCAGGGCTGGCCCTGCCGTGGCTGAGCCCCTCTCCCCAAAGTGCTCATCTGGGGGGCTGCCACCAGCTGTTTTCTGAGCCCCTGGGGGCCGGTGGGGGGCTCACAGCCTGCACCTTCACCCAGCAAGCACCCCCCCTCCCTCCCAAGCATTGGTGAGTTCAGCCGCACACTCCCGTGCGGTACAGAGGCCCTGGGAGCAGGGTGCCAGCTCTTCTCTGCCCGCCGCCCGTCGTCCTCTGCCACCGGGAACTGGGCCTTTGAGTGAAAGGCCCCCGCCCTGCCCCCCTCATTGCGCCTGCTGCGCCTGTGGTGCGCGTGGGCCCGAGCCACCCGCGAGAAACGGGGCAAGTCTGGTGGTGGACGGCAGCAGCGCCCATGCCCTGCGAGTCCCAGCTGTGCCCGCCTGCCAGCCCACCCCCCCCCACAAGCCCCCAGCCATGCCCACCAGCTCCCGGGACCCACCAACCTTCTCATCACATCAGCCCTGCCTTTGGGACCCCCAGCCCTCCCGCCTCATGAGACCCCAGCGGCACCCTCGAGGCTGCCCCCCCCAGCCATGCCCAGGCAGAGATTCAGTCCTGCTCCCTGGTTGCTTGAAGGGGCTCTTCTTGTCATGGTCCTGCAGCCAGCTCTCCTGCCAGCCCAGCAGCTGGCATCTTCACGGAAGCACTGGGCACAAGGGGAAGATAAGGACCAAGGGGGGGGGGGGGGGCACACCATGTGAAGCAAATCTCTCTGCACGGGAGCAGCTGCCCAGCCTGGCCACAGCTGGTATTGCAGGGCAGCAGGGGCTGGCACCCCCATGCCGGGCACCAGCTGCCCATTAACCTTGAGCAAAGCAGTGTCATGGTGTGCAGCCCGGGCCAGGCCCCTGCCAGCCTCACGGGGCCAGCGGAACTCCCTCCCACAGCACAGAGTGCCCGCCTCCAAATGCATCACGGGTGGTGCTAACTTGTTCTGCACACCGTGGCTCCCCGGGGAGAGAGATGCCTCGGTTTCCCAGCAGCCCCTGACCAGCACACGTGTGCACACACCACACAGTATGGGGAATGGGGACAGGGCAGGAAATCCCACCCCCCAGAACTTATTGAGTCTGCTGGGGCAAGGGCATCACTGGGGTATCCCAGTACAGACAGGGTCTGCCGTAGGCAGAACTGCAGCCTTAACTCCGCCCACACATCCCTGTAGCAAAATCCACGGCACTCTGCTCCGTGCACATGGGCGAGGGGCGCCCGGCCCCTGGGGCGGCAGGTACCCAGCTGTCGTGGAGGGGTGGAGCAGGGCTCAGGACTCCTGGGTTCTAGGCCAGGGCAGCGTCTCCCGGCTCAGGGAGAGGGCGTCACTGAGGGGTGTTTGCAAAGCGCCGTGTGCTCCTAGGGTGGCGGCACGAGGCTGGAGCCGGAGGAAGGCCCAGTGCCAGGAGAGCCAGGCAAGACCTGCGCCCACAGGGCGGTGAAGCGGGAGCCAGAGCAGGGGGGGAGGCTTCCTATGTTTATTGGGGTCGATACAGACTGGCACGCGGGGCTGGAATAACTTAAAAATGTCCCAAGGCTACGAGCTGGCTCGTTACTCTACACAACCCTACAGGACTCGGGGCGTATTTACAGGGGCTGTACAAGAGGGGAGGGCCTGGCCCGGGGCGGGGGGAGGCAGATGATGGGAGGGGACCCACCAGGGATTGCCTGGGAGCTGCCTGTTTGCTTTGATCCGCTCTTTAAAAAATGAGGGTGGGGGGGACTTGTGCCAACAGACCTCAGCTGGGACCTGTCCCCCACAGCTAGGACACCTGCAACCTGGGGCCACCCCACCCATGGCCAGGATGTCTTCCACCTGGGGACCCCTCCCCCACTGTCAGGACACCTAGGGACACCCCCCCCCGCCAGGATGCCTGCCACTTGCTTACAGCCTCTTTTATTCCCACCTCTCCCTCAGCCCAGCCTACAGCCCCCCCGGGATCAAATCTACCCTCCCCACCAGCAGCGGTCCCCAGATGCGCGGGGCAGGAGGCCAAGCTGACCCCCCCCCCAGCCAGGGCATGCCCATCCATGCCAGGTGCAGCCATGCCAGGACCCCGGCAGGTACCAGCTCCGGCCAGGCCGTGGCCCACTTGGGACCCTGCCCACCAAGGGGGCTGCGTCCCAAGCAGCGCTGAGTCCCCCTGGAGGTCCAGCCTCCCTGGGGGCGTGGGGCTCGGAGCTGGGAGGAGGGCTGGGGTCAGAGCTGCCCGAGGGAAGGGGCATGGTGCCTGGAACTGCCTGGGCTGGGGCCGCTGGGCAATGGGGGTGACCCCCAGAACCCAATCGAACCCATCCCATCCCCGCCCTAGGGGCATGTGGGGGCGGGGCCAGGGCCATTGCCATGCCCTGGCTGGGACTACAGGGCTTGGGACCCCCCCACCCACAGGCCAGCGCTTGCCCTGGTGCCTGCTTAGCATTGCTGTGGCCAGCAGGGGAGGGGAAGCAGGGGATCTCCCTTATCTGGGAGCTGCCCTCTCAGCCCTGTGCTGGGGGGAACCTCCCTGTTAAGGGGGAGCCCTGCGGCCTGACTCGGCCAAAGGCAGACGGGGGCTCCCGCCTGGCTGCCCTGCTGTCCCCAGCTTCTAGCTCCTCGCTCTAGCCCCACTGCTTCGCCTCCACCCCACAGCCTTCTGCCCTAAGCCCCCACCCAGCCCAGAACCTCCTGCCATACCTGGCCGGAGCGTGCCCCCCTGTGCCCAGAGTATCCCCCACATTAGAGCGCCCCACCCTGCCTCTCCCGGAGGGCCCTGCCCTGTCTCTGCCCGCTCACTCCCTACAACGTTAGCAGCCCAGCAGCCTGCCCGGCCAGGCTCTGCCATCCTAGCCCCGGCCTCCAACCCCCCTGAAGGCAGCAAGGTGCCCCCCCAATGCCTGCTGGAGGGGGGAATGCTCCCCGTGCTGGGGACAGTGGCTCAGTTACACCCCCAATGGGCTGGGGACCCCCCCCCCCGGCGTTAGGCTGGGCGTGCGGCCAGGAGCCGAGAAGAGCCAGGCCAGCCCTTTGTCCCAGTGGGGGACGGTGCCGGGGGCCCCAGCTCCCCCCACGATCCCCTCCGAGTGGCAGGACAGGCCAAGCTCACAGCCGGCCTGGTTGGGGGTGGGGGGGGCATGTCCCCCCCATGGGCTGAGCCGCTGGCCGGATCCACGCCAGGCTCACGCTCCCAGTGCGGAAGAGCAGGAGGTCGGGTACGGGGAGGCCCCTGGGCCCCTAGATCTGCAGCTGGCTGGAAATGCGGGTCACCACGGTGCGGAAGGCCAGCGAGGTGCCGGCCAGGCGCCGGAAGAGCACGCCCGTCAGGCCGAGGCGCTGCAGCCGGCACACCTCCGCCTCGAAGTGGCAGAAGTGCTCGCTGGCGCTCTTGGCGTGGGTGCAGGACAGCAGGAAGGGCTCCAGCTGGTGGCAGCAGCAGCTGGCCGAGTCCGTGGCCTGGCGCAGGGCAGCCATCATGGCCTCGGGGGGGCGGGCGCTGGTCACCTTCACATTCCAGGTACATCGGAGCAGCCGGGGTTCTGCTTCCTTTTGATTCCAAGGTAAATTGCAACTGCGGGCGGAGGGAGCAGAGGGGGCGTCAGCCGGGCGGCCAGGGGGGCTGCAGGGATTCCACGTTGGGGGGATGGGGAGGGCTGGATCCCTGCGGAGATGCTGTTCGGGGTGGGGGCGGCGCTGCCAGAACATCGGAGGAAGGGGGCGAGTGTGTGTGGAGACCGGGTTCTGGGCAGCCCCGGCAGGGCGGGTTCTGGGCAGCCCCAGGGGGACAGGACAGGCCCTGGGCAGCCCCTGCGGGATGGGGCAGGGCAGGGCGGGGCATAGCGGGTCAGCTCGGCGGGGCAGCCCTAGCAGGACGAGACGGGACGGGACAGGGCAGCACGTACCTTGTGAGCGCAGATCCCCCGATTCTCTCAGGTTCGTCTGCGACCCTGTGGCGGGGACAGAGCTGCTGTTAGTGGCAGAGCCGAGGGGCTGCGCGCAGAAGGGGCAGCAGCGGATGCTGGGCACGAGGAGACAGGGGTGCTCCCGTCCTTCCCCCCCAGGCATGTGCCCAGCCCCCCGAGGCGCCAGTGATCCAGACCATGAGGGGCCCTCAGGAAGGTTTCATTTAAGACCCAGGATGTGCCTGGCCTGGCCGGCTGTTGGCCAGGAGATTCCTCCATGGGGCGGCAGAGGGAGGATGATGGAGGGTCCCCCAAGGCTGCTTTGGAGTGGGGCGGGCTGCCCCACAAGCCTGCTGATGAATCTGTGGGCTGGAGAATCCATGGGCTTGGCCAGACCCCAGAGGAGCTGGTGGGGCGAGATGGAAGCAGCCAAGCAGTTTGGGGGTGGGGGGTCGGGGGCACACACCACAGCTGGATGCCGTGTCACTTACCCCCTCTGAGAGCTGCTGAAGGACAAACCCCGTCCCCCCCCTTCTGATCTCAGCACTAGGGCCCAAAGGCACCCAGTGGGCGCACGCCAACCCACCCACCCTGGTGGGGCACAACCAGGGGGCTCAGTTCTGGGGCTGCGGGGCAGAAAGGGGCTGCCCTGGGGGAATCTCTCTGCCCGGGTGTACGGGTCACCCCGCAGGCTGCAGGAGCAGGTGGGGATGAGGGGCTACTGGAGGGGACCCCAAGTATGCGCAGACTTCTACAATATGAGCCCTAGCTGTCTAGATGGGTGGCAGGGGGCTGAGATGGAAAGGGCGGGCTGCTGGGGAAGGGCCCCGCTGAGGATTGTGGTGCACAGCTCCCCGATTGTGGTGCACAGCTCCCCGTTGTCCAGCCAGATGCGCTCCCCCCACCCCGCCGCCCCAGAGCTCCTGGGCGCTGGCCGACCTGGGAGCCGGGCAGGTGTAACCACAGGACCTGGAATCAGCGAGAAAAGGCACGGACAGAGGAGAGAGCGAGGCGGGAGAGCGGGGCTGACGGGGAAAGCAGGCGCAGAAGCAGCGGCACTTACTGATTTTGGCTCCTTGAGGCCCGGAGGCGCCAGAGACGCACCTGTTAGAGTTCTGCCGCTTAGACGGGTCAAGAGTGACCCTGAAACAGAGAAGCCGGAGTGAAAGGGGAGCAGAAAGCAAGAGACCAGAGGCAGCAGGCGCCCGCCCTGGGCACATGGCTCACGCAGGGAATCTTGGCACCCCCCCTAGACCCCAGGGCCCAACCAGGGCTTCCCCCCCAGCTACCGCCCCTGCCCCGCACCCCACAGCGCCCCCTGCTGGCAGAGGCTGGAGTAGCCAGGAACTCCCCCCCTAGCCAGCGCTCCTGCCCCGTGCCCCACAGCACCCCCTGCTGGGAGAGGCTGAGATTGGAGGAGCCGGGAGCGCCCCCCCTCCAGCCAGCACCGGGCGGGCGGTGGGCTGAGGGCGCTCACCTCCGCGTCAGCTTGGAGGTGAGTTTGCTGAAGAGGTTGGAGGTGGCCCGGCTGCGGCTCTGGGGCAGCGGCGTGGCCTCGTGGGAGAGCGTGGGCGAGGCGGGCGGCCCGTTCTGCACGGCCCCGCGCCGGTCCCGCACCTGGCCCCCGTGGAAGGTGCTGCGGATGGTGGAGCCGCGCGAGAGGCGGGTGCGGTCCGAGGACGAGGTGGCGATGCTGTGGGTGGAGGGCGACGCGGGGGGCACGCGGTTGGTGATGGAGCTGGGGGGAGAGGAGAGAGCCCCACGGTGAGCCCCATGCACTCTTCTCCCCACCCCCCCATGCACCCCTTGCCTCACAACCCCCCCACGCCCCTCTCCTCCCCGCGCCGCCCGTATCCTCTCCCTATAGCCCCCCATGCACCTCCACCCCATAGCACTCCCAGCTGTATCCCCCCCATCTCCCCCTTACACTCCTCTCCCCACATGGACTCCTCCCCGTCTTACCCCTCCCAGACTCGGGGCAACAGCCTCTGGCCTCAAACTCCTGTACTTGGGGGCAGCCCCTGCCTGCCCCATCCCGCTGCCTGAGGCGGGGCAGGGAGCTCCCTCTCTAGACACCAGCTGGATGGCCTGGAGCTGGGGCAGCCCCAGCTTAACTGCAGCTCAGTGGGGAGACCTGCCCCATCTCAGAGCCTGCTATTGCCGCCCGCCCCCTGGGCCCATCCACCCTGGTACCCCCCTTGCTCCTCCCAGTCAGATTCCTGGGCCCATCCCCTCTCTATCCGCTCCCCTCCCCACAGATCAGCCCCCCAGGCCCCTGCCCCCCCTGCCCCGCGAGCCCCGGGCCCGGCCTGGCTACCTGTTCTCTTTGCCGTTGTGCAGCAGCAAGTGGCGGTCGGTGCCGGGCCGCTCCGTGCACACGTACGTGTTCCTCCGCGTCATCACGCTCGACGGGATGTTGTTCTGCAAGGGACCGAGCGGGGCTGAGCCCGAGAGCCGCCGCGCCCGGCCTGGCCCTACCCACCACCCGCAGGGACACGGGAGCACCAGCTGGCTGGGAGACAGGCCTCTTCCCTGGCACCCTGCCCCATCCCTGGGACACGCACCAGGCCCCCGGCACCCTGCCCATTCCCTGGGGCACACGCCACCCCCCAGCACCGCACTCCACTACCCAGAGTGCGCACCACCCTGCCCTCCTGCCCAGCTGCCCTTACCCCTCCCACCAACCCCTCTGCCTGTCCCCTCCCCCCGCGGTCCCCTCCCCCGCAGCCATCCTGGAGCACCCCCCCCCTCACCGTGTTGATGGCGCTGTCCTTGCGCCGGTCGGGGATCTCGGATTTGTTGGGGTTGTTGGCGCTGCTCACCATGGGGCTGGAGGGGGGGATCCCGCGCCCGCTGCTCACCACGCTGCAGCTGGCCTTACGCGAGGGCATCCGCTCCTCCTTCAGCTCCGCCTCCCCGGTGCTCGTGGGGCTCCTCTTGGGGTGCATGGGGACAGGCGAGGGGCCACCTGCCAGCAGGGGAAAGGCCTGACATCCTGCCCCGGAGCACGGCGGCCTTGGGTGCCAGCCCCGGCCTGGGCAAAGGGGGCAGCGGGTGGGGCTGGCGCCTTGCTCTCCCACGGGGCTTTACCCAGTCACCGTGCCCACAGCCCCCCACTGCCCTCTCCCCCTGAACTCCCCACAGCCCCCCACTCCTCACCCCCTCTCCCCGAACTCCCCACTACCCACCCCAACCCCTGTCCCAAACGCCCCAGAACCCCCAGGCAGCACCTGGCACTCAGCTGCCCTTTCACCCTGGCGCCCCACTGGGGATCCGGGGGTCTCAGAGCCGGGGGTTAAGGGGCTGAGTGGGGCACCCTGCCACTCACAGAAGTCGCTGTGTCGCCGCTGCCGGTGGTAGGTGGAGGAGCTGCGCTGGCTCTTGCTATGGGAGGAGGACTTGCTGGTGCCATTGGAGACCTCGCTGGGTGCCCGCACCCGGGCCAGGGAGAGGCTGCTGCCTGTGCGTGATTCGCTCCCCTCCACCTGCCAAGAGATGGCACCCGTTACCCCTGCCTGGCCAGCCCCGCTCTGCCCCTGGGCGCTGGCTGGAGTCCAGGCTGGGTGACGCAGGCCAGAGGTGGAAAGCGATCCCGGGGTGCCTCCTACAGCTGGCTCCCGGCCCTGCCAAGCCTGGGAAAATCCAGAGCCCAGCCTGGTGCGCGATGATCATGCCAGCCAGTGGTCCACGCCCTGCTAGGCCTGGGCTGCTCCCACCCATCCAGGGCTGGGGCTGGTCCAGTTTAGAGAGGAGAGCAAGGCCAGATCCTGCCATGGGCCCCCCCCCCGAGTCGACCTTGGTGACGAAGGGGAAATGTTCTGTAGTGTTTATGTGCCCGGCTACCCAGTGGCTGCAAAAGGGTTAACAATTTGGGGTGGGGGCCGGCACCTGGCTGCCTGGGGCACCAAACACAGCCATGGAAGAACTGGCTCAAACTGACCCAGATCAACAGAGGCTCCAGCAAGACCAACAGACACCCAGGGACTGAAGCATAGCAGGTAACAGCAGGTCACCCGGCAGGCGAGCCAGGGGAACCAGGGCTCAGGGGTTGGGAGACCGTCTACCTTCTGGAGGAGCTCAGGACCTGGGGGAGCAAAGGCAGGGGTGGAGGAGGGAGCCATCCCAGCTCAGCTGGCTCCTCAGGGCGCTGGCTTAGCCTCGGCCTGTCTGCTTTGACCCAGGCAGGTCAGAGGTGGGAGCCAGGGGCTAACACAGGGCGGCTGCCTGGCTCTGCAGAGGCTGCTGGCAATGGCTGTGACGCTCCCTGGGAGCATCGCGCCCGGAGGGGATGGTGCAGGGCTCCGCAGGGCGCTGGCTGGGCTGGACTCTCTGCGGAGAGCCCACGCAAGGAGACGGGGTCGCTGGCGCCCAAGGCCCAGTCTCGCAGTCCTGGAGGCTCCGGGCCTGGCCCTGAGGAACTGGGGGCATCCTCGGGGCCTGGCCTGCTAAAGAGGTCACTCCCAGGAGACTGATCACAGGCTGGGGAACAGACATGACAGCCCTGGCTCTCCTGTGCCAGCCCCAGCCCCTGACTCCTGCAGCCAAGATCTGGCCACGGGGCATGGAACTGGCTGTTGCTCAGTGTGGTTGCTGACCCTCCGAGTTCGGCGTCACTGGCACATTTCACCCTGGCTGAAAACACCATCATAGAGGCTCAAACTATATGTACTCCCCCACCACCACCAAAAAACAAACAAACAAAGGAAAACAGTAGGAGGACCATAAAAAAAATGCCACCATGGTTAAACCACAGAGTAAAAGAGGTGGCTGGAGACAAAAAGGCATCCTTTAAAAATTGGAAGTCAAATCCTACTGAGGAGAATAGAAAGGAGCATGAAATGGCAAGGCAAGTGTGCAAGGATAATTAGGCTGGGCAAAAAAGAATTTGAAGAGCAAGTAGCAAAAATCACACGAACTAACAGCAAAACATGTGTAAGTACATTAGGGGCAAGAAGCAGCCAAACAATCAGTGGGGCCATGGGACGATCAAGGTGTTAAAGAAGCATTCAGGTAAGACAAGGCTGTCGCGGAGAAGCTAAATGAATTCTTTGCATCCGTCTTCACTACAGAGGAGATGAGGGAGATTCCCACACCTGAGCCATTCCTTTCAGGTGACAGATCTGAGGAACTGTCCCAGATTGAGGTGTGGAGAGAGGAGGTTTTAGAACAAATTGATATTAAATAGAAATAAGTCACCGGGATCAGATGGTATCGCCCAAGAGTTCTGAAGGAACTCATATGTGAAATGGCAGAACTACTAACTGTGGTATATGAACTACCGCTTAAATCAGCCTCTGTACCAGGTGACTGAAGGATAGCTAATCTGACACCAATTTTTTAAAAAGGCTCCAGAGTCGATCTCGGCAATTCCGGGCCAGTGAGCCTAACTTCTGCACCAGGAAAATTGGTTGAAACGATAATAAAGAACAGAATGATCAGACATAGATGTGATATGATGGGGGAAGAGTCAACATGGTTTTTCTAAAGGGAAATCATGCCTCACCAATCTATTAGAATTCTCTGTGGGTGTCAATAAGCATGTGGACAAGGGTGATCCAGTAGATATAGTGTACTTGGACTTTCAGAAAGCCTGTGACTAGGTCCCTCATCAAAGGCTCTGAGGCAAAGTAAGCAGTCATGAGATAAGAGGGAAGGTCCTCTCCTGGATCAGTAACTGGTTAAAAGACAGGAAATAAATGGTAGGAATAAATGGTCAGTTTTCAGAATGGAGAGGGGTAAATAGCAGGGTCCCTCCAGGGTCTGTACTGGGACCAGCACTGTTCAACACATTCATAAATGATCTGGAAAAAGGGGTAAACAGTAAGGTGGCAAAATCTGCAGATGACACAGAATGACTCCAGACAGTTAAGTCCAAAGCGGACTGCGAAGAGTTACAAAGGGATCTCATTAAACTGGGTGACTGGGCAACAAAATGGCAGATGAAATTCAGTGTTGATAAATGCAAAATAATGCACATTGGAAAACATAATTCCGATTATATAAACAAAATGATGGGGTCTAAACTGGCTGTTACCACTCAAGAAAGCGATCTTGGAGTCATCGTGGACAGTTCTCTGAAAACATCTGCTCAGCATGCAGCAATCATCAAAAAAGCTAACAGTGCTAGGAACCATTAGGAAAGGGATAGATAACAAGACAGAAAATATCATAATGCCACTAAATAAATCCATGGTACGCCCACACCTTTAATACTGTGTGTAGATGTGGTCACCCCATCTCAAAAAAGAGACATTAGAATTGGAAAAGGTACAGAGAAGGGCAACAAAAATGATGAGGGAGATGGAACAGCTTCTACGTGAGAAGAGATTAGAAAGATTGGAATTGAAAAGAGATGACTAAGGGTGGATATGACAGAGGTCTATAAAATCATTTCTGGGGCGGAGAAAGTGAATAGGGAAGTGTTATTTACCCCGTCACATAACACGAGAACCAGGGGTCACCCAATGAAATTAATAAGCAGCAGGTTTAAAACAAAGATAAGGAAGTGCATCACACAACGCACAGTCAACCTGTGGGACTCACTGACAGTGGATGTTGTAAAGGCCAAAACTATAATGGGGCTCAAAACAGACTGAGATAAGTGCATGGAGGATAGGGCCATCAATGGCTATTAGCCAAGATGGTCAGGGACGCAACCCCATGGTCTGGGTGTCCATAAATCCCTGACAACCAGAAGCTGGGACTGGATGACATGATGAATCACTCGATGATTGCCCTGTTCTGTTTGTTCCCTCTGAAGCAGACAGGATACTGGGCTAGATGGACCATTGGTCTTACCCAGTGTAGCCATTCTTATGTTCACAGTTCCCCTCAATATCACATGACTACCCCCCCCTGCTCCCCACAGCTCCCCCCACCTCCATCAGACCCCAGGCACCCCTCCGGCCCGCACTCACCTCATTCTTCCTGCCCAGCAGGAGGTAGGTGGCCGTGACCTCGTTGTATTTTTGGCTGTTCAGGGCTTCTTTGATCTCCTCACGGGTGTATCCCATCCCCACCATCACCTCTGGGAGAGAAGGGCTGGATTCACACCTGGCACAGACGCCACCCCACCCGCGGGCAGGCCCCACCCAGTGCCCAGCTCCCGCCCGACGGCGCAAGCCTTGCGTCCCCTAGGCTAGACGCCTGGCCCGTTTGCCCACCTACTGCTAAGCCCTGTGGGGGCTGGGATGAAGGTGCCATGTCCTGGCCCTGGGGAGCCAGTGCACAGCTGCTCTGGGGAGATGGGGATGGGGCAGCCATGGGTCCAGGCCGTGGGGCCATGGGTTTGTTCTGCCCCTGACGCCCAGCCAGCTTGGGTCCATTCAAGTAGCCCTCCCCCAAGGTGGTGCCAAGCAGACGCCCCCCCCCAAACCCACAGGGTCTGTGAACAAATGCCCCCCACTAACAGACCCAGCACTGTCCCCCCCACTGCCATCGGGGCCCAGGTGATGACCCCTCAGCACAGCAAAGCCCTGGGCCCCCTCACCGATGCGCTTGGCGTCCCCGAAATCCTCCTCGGGTTCCTTGTAGGGCTTCAGCTCGTCGCCCTCGTAGCCCATGTTGATCCATTTGTCTTTCATGATTTGCTGAGAGAGAAGGGATGAGTTGGGGGGGAGGGGGGGGGCTCAGGCCTCCCTGCCGGGATGGGGGCTGCGTATCGAGACCGGGCACCCCTCACCTCCCCACAAAACCGGGACATTGGCCGTGTCTCCCCCCGCCAGGCACTCCTCACCCCCTCCACTGGGACAGGGGCCAGGTCTCCCCACTCGGCACCCCCACAGGACACAGCCTGTATCTCCCCGCTGGGGTACAGACGCCCCTCACTAGCCAGACCCCACCCCCCGAGAGGGCCGCAGACCAGGAGCAGAGACAAAGGTCTCAGTGTACCCCTTCCAGTGCGCTTGGGCCCTGTCCGTGCTGCCTGTCTAGAGATGCTGTGGGGAAGGGAGTCTGGCCGCCCCCCCATGGGCCTGCGGGAGCCGCACAGCCCCGGGGACTCCCCACTGGCTCTGCAGGCCCCGCCCGTCCAGGGAGCTGAGCTCTGTGGGGGCTGCACGGAGCCTGCCTGGGTCCCAGACACCTTGTAATTATCCCCTGAGTCAATTACACTAATTACAGTCATTGGGGAGATGGTGCCAGGCAGGGCCCCACGCAGGCATTAATGAGAGCTCAGCCCCCCGGGGATTGCTGCCACTGGGGCAAGGGGGGGGCACAGAGTGGAGCCAAGAGCAAAGATGGGGTCCCAGCTCCATGGACAGAGTTGGGGGTTGGGTAAATGGAGCCCCACAGAGCACAGGAGCGGGGGGAGGGGGAGGTGAGGAAATGGGAACGTTGGTAATATTGTTATGATGCCCCTCCGTGCCTCAGTTTCCCTCCGGCTTTGCACTGCTCCGCACAGGGTGTCAAGGGTTAAACAGCTACGGCAGAGGTGGGGCCAGGAGGCTCATGTCCCGTCACTGTCTAGGGGGGGCCAATGGGTTGTTCGAGACGGGCCAAAACCGACCCAGATCAATGGAGGGTCTGGAGAGCCAAGGGGAGCCCCAGTGGCCGGGACGTTCACACTAGCACCAGCAGGGGGCAGATTCCCCAGCCCTCGGCTACCTCGTTCTGCAGAGGTGACCAGCGTGGCTGTGGCAACTCCCCGGGAGCATCCCGCCCGGAAAGGGATGGTGCAGGACTCTCAGACCTGGAGGCCACCGGCCCGGCCCACTAAAAAGGGTCACGGACTGGGCACAGGCTGGGACATAGACCAGCCCCTGTGGATCCATGACAGGGAGACGCCATGAAGTCCCAACTCCCGTCAGCTGCCTGGGCAGATTGCCCTGCGGCACCCTGCCGCCCACGCCGGGGCACCCTGCCACCCTCCCCGCGGGCACTCACCTCCAGGGTGCAGCGCTTGGCCGGGTTGAGCACCAGGAAGCGGCGCAGGATGGTCTCGCAGTCCGTGGACATGTAGAAAGGGACGCGGTACTTGCCTCGCAGCACGCGCTCCCGCAGCTCCTGTGGGGTGCAGTGGGGTGGTGTCAGGCCTCCCTGCCTGCCCGGGACCTGCTGAGCCATCCCTAGGGACTTGGCTAGCAGCTGGCAGCAAAGGGTTCTCCGCGCCCCCCGCCCCACACCAAGGGGAGGGGGTCAGCTCCAACATGAGGCAGGGACTGGGCTCTGCCCAGCGGGGCTTTAGGGTCCCCCGGGCCCTGGCTCTGTGTCCAGGCGACAGCTCCCCATGGGGAAAGGGCAGGGATGAAGCCAGCCTGCCCCTGGCTAAAGTGGCCCAGAGCCCTGTCTTCTTACCCCCATGTCTCCCCAGGCACCCCGCCATCCCCACATCCCCCCAGGACTCCCCACCCCCACGCCCTCCCCCCGGTGGCCCCCCCCCCACCTTGAGGTTCTGCCCGTCGAAGGGCAGCGAGCCGCTGACCAGGGTGTAGAGGATGACGCCCAGGCTCCAGATGTCGACCTCGGGCCCGTCGTATTTCTTGCCCTGGAAGAGCTCGGGGGCCGCGTAGGGGGGGCTCCCGCAGAACGTGTCCAGCTTGGAGCCCAGCGTGAACTCGTTGCTGAACCCGAAGTCGGCGATCTTGATGTTGGCGTCGGCGTCCAGCAGCAGGTTCTCCGCCTGGGGGGGATGGGGAGAGGGGCACGGTAGGGTACAGCCATGTTCCCACGGCCGGGGATGGGGGTGGGGAGGGGGCACGGCAGGGTTCGGCCATGCCCCACAGTTGTGGGGGAGCAGGGATACATCAGCGAGGGGGGTGGGGCGGGGAAGGATGAAGGGAAGTGCCTAGGAAGGAGTGGGGGCTGTGGGGTGCTGGGAGCGGGCCTGAGCGGAGGCAGAAAGGGGCTCTCACCTTCCGGTTTGGTGTTTGTCTGGTGGGGGGGGGGGGATTACCTGGTGGGGGGGGTGGGATGCTCGGGCAGTGCCCAGGGCAGGGGCGGGGGGAGACTCACCTTCAGGTCTCGGTGCACGATGTTCTTCTGGTGACAATAGTGCACGGCCGAGACGATCTGAGGGCAGAGCCGGCGGTGAGGGCAGCGAAGCGACCGATGCCCCCCTCTGCCCCCCACCGCTCCCCCCACTGCACCCCGGGAGGGGAATGGCCCCTTTACGGCAAGTGCTTTGCTGCCAGGGATCCAGGGCCGGGAAGGCAGCGCCCACCCCAGGTGGGACCGTGGGTCTCCTGGGCTGGCTCCCAGCAGGGAGCATGGAGCCCTTAGCCCCCTGCTCTGCCCCCCACACAACGGGGACAGCAGCACAGACTGACACCCCACATCGCTCCCCTGCCCTCCACACACACCACTCGGCCTCCCCCACACAGACTAGGACCAGCAACACACCACTGCCAGCCAGCTCCCCCCAGAGCTGCACAGCCCCCCCCCCACGCACACACACAGCCCCCCCCACGCACACACACAGCCCCCCCCCACGCACACACACAGCCCACAGCCCCCACCACTGTGCACACAGACCCTCTGTCCCTCTGGGGCTGAGGGGGGACCAGGCGTGGCAGAAGAGGCTTCTCTGTGCTGCTCCCAGCTTCCCACCGCACTGCCCAGCCGTCAGCCCCGGGAACTGGGGCTAAACCAGAGAACTCCCACCCCGTGCCCCACAGCGCCCCCAGCTGGGAGAGGCTGGGGCTGGAGTAGCCAGGATCTCTCTCCAAAGCCGGCGCTCCTGCCCCGTGCCCCACAGCGCCCCCAGCTGGGAGAGGCCTGGGCAGGAATAGCCGGGAGCTCCCCCCCAGAGCTGGTGCTTTTGCCCCACGCCCCACAGCACCCCCAGCTGGGGTGGGCAGGGCTCCCAGCCGTTCCCCTCTCCAGGTTCTGTCCTGACCTGTCTGAATTTTGCCCGGGCTTCCTTCTCCTTCATCCGTCCATGAGACACAAGGTAGTCGAAGACTTCGCCTGGGGGGGAAAGGTGGGGGGCCTGTCAGGAGTAGTCTGAAATGGTGGGGGGCAGTGCCAGGGAACTCGAAGCCAGGAGGGAGGCTGGGGTGACGGGGCTTTGGGCAGGTGTGCCTCCCCGCCCCAGCCCCATGAATGCAGCTTTCCCACCGGGGGTCCATTACAGCAGGAGACGGGGGCATGGAGACCCCACACAGACCCACGCGGCCACTTTTGGGGAAAGTGCCCAGGGGCCGGATAAGCTGGGCAAAGCCCTAGACAGAGCCAGGCTGGTAGCACCGGGGGTTCGTGCCCCCCACCCCTCTCCCTGGCACTGCCCCACCCAAGTGCGTCTGGGATAAGCCTGAGCCCGGGTGGCACCAGTCTGCAGGCACAGATGGGAACTGCCCATGGAGCCGCTGGAATGGGGGGGGAATGTGTGTACACCCCCCCCAGCTCCCAGTGCCAGCCTGCACCAGGAAGGCAGCTGCTGGGTGGGTGGCACCTGCAGGGGGGCCGGTGGCTGGGATTATTTTAAGCTGGCAGAGGATAATTTTAGCAGCCGGGGGTGGGGGGAAACGAGCAGAGCCCCCGATCAGGAGGGGGCGGGGACAGGCCAGGCAGGCCCCTGCCTCCTCCCCACACCTGCCAATCCCCCCAGGCTGTGAATGCTGGAGCAGCTTTCAGGGTGCTGGGCCGGGCTGGCTCCCACAGCTACGGGCAGCTCAGAGGGTCCGAGGGCAGGCTGGGTGGGGCTGCAGCCCACAGAATGCTGGAGGCGAGCCGGGCAGAGGGGGGCTGGCACAGCGGGATCTGGGGATGCCAGCACTATACAGAGAGGGGGTGTACAAGCCGGTGATGCAGAGGGGTCCGGAGCTCCAGGTGGGGCAGAGACACACAAAGGGGTTGCGGGCAGGCCAGGGGCACAGGCCTGGGGGAGCAGGTGCGGACACATGAGGGAGCAGGGGGGACGTTCTCACCAGCGCTGGCGTACTCCATCACCAGGTAGAGCGTTTTCTCCGTCTCGATCACCTCAAACAGCTTCACTGTAACACAGAGGCACGGGTCAGAGTCCAGCCCCCCGGCATCGCCCAGCGAGCCCCGCTCCCGCCCGCACAGCCCACGGGGTACCCCGCCGCTGGGGATCTGGTCGGGGGTCTCCCCTATGGTGGGGCTGGAAGCTTCTTTGCTCCCTGTGCAAGTCCCAGCGCCCTCAGCTCCGGGTAGTGTGGATGGAGCAGCACCGCTCGCCCCCCCTGCGTGGGATGGGGAGGGGTAGCTCCAAAAACGCCCATCGCAGCACAGCACGGACCCCTTCCAGAGAGCTGTGGGGAGGTGTTGTGGGGAGGGGCTGGGAGGGGGGGGCTACGACACTGCAGAGACGGTTCTGATCTCGTATGGCAAAAAGAAGGACATTCCCAAGCAAACCCCTCCGCTTTGGTGCCAGGCGGTGCCCAGGTCCTGCAGTGATTCCCCGAGCCCTGGAGCTCCTACCCCGGGCAGCCGGGGCAAGGGAGGGGGGGAGGTGGCTGAGGTGACCCACTCCCAACATCTGGAAATACTCGGGGAAGGTTTGCACAGTCACCTGCCTTCGCTCTGCCCCTCGCTCCCCCCACAGCTCTGCCCTGTCCAGCACCCGCTGTGCTCCCGGGTGCCCTGGAGCCGGCTGGGAGATGGCAGACGCGCCCGCGGCCGGGCTGCCACCGACCAGAACCTCTCTGCGCCCACATGTGCGGCGCGCTAGAGCCTCCCCCTGGCCCCCCGGCTCACCGATGTTGGGATGGTTCAGGCCCTTCATGATCCGCACTTCCCGGAAGAGCTGCAGGGGGCACAGAGACGGGGGTTTGGGGTTTTTTTTTAAACAAACAGCCTCACGGTTCCTCCTCGCCTGCCCCACCACCTCCAGCCCAGGCCTTTCCCTCTGGGGGGCCAGCTCCGATCCGGCCCCAGGGCAGGGGAGTGGCTGGTTGGGGTGGGACAGAGGCAGGGAATGAGACACGGGGCCTTTCCCCTCTGGGGGGCCAGCTCCCATCCAGCCCCATGGCAGGGGACTGGCTGGCTCGGGGTCTGTTCTAATCTGCTCCCCACAGGCAGCAACTATGGCCTGGGAATCCAAGGCTAATTAGCAGCCCCTGGTGTGGGGGAGATGCCTGTTACCACAGCAACCAGCCTGGCCTCTGGGCACTAATTAGAGCAGTGATTTAAGGGGGGGGGGGGATATGTCAGTGCCAGGGGCTGGGGCAGGCAGGCGGGGCTGGGAGGTTAGTGTCCTGGGGTGGGGGGACAGGAGCAGGGGCTGGTCACAGCAGGGCGGGTGCCCTGGGGTAGATGGGGAAAGCAGGGCGGGTGCCAGGCAGGGTGGTGCCCCGTGGTAGCTGGGTGGAGAGGTGTCAAGCAGGGCAGGTGCCCCGGGGGCGCTGGGTATGGGACCCGAGCTCACGGCAGGAGCACGGTGAGGAAGCCGTGTGGCACCGGGAACCCAAGCGCTGGGGCCGGAGCCCCCCCCCCTTCTCCTGGCCCGCAGCACAATACACTCTTTGTGGAGCCTGGGAACCCAGCCGCTGGCACGGGAGCTGTGCTGCGGGCAGCCAGCGGGGGGCAATGCCCATCAAGAAGGGCCTGGAGCTGCTGCCCCTCTCGCCAACCCCAGGCCTGGCTACCTCCAACCCAGCCCCCGGGGCAGGGCAGCCCCAGCCTGGGCAGTGCCCCCTCCCCAGGGCATGGGGCTGCCAGCACCTGCCGGAAGCGGGGGGGTAGTCGGCCCTGGCCCCCCATCCTTGCTCACCTTCTGGAGGCTGGTGGGGTTCAGCTGTGTCTTGTCGATGATTTTTATTGCAACCTACAAACAATTCAGATTCTGGCTGGGGGGGGGGAGGGGGCACGGCGCTCAGTGCCCCCGCCACCCCACTTCCCTCCTTGTGCCCCATATGCCCCTCCACTCCTCTGCCCCATCTGCACTTGCCCTATACCCCAGCAGCATCTTACGCCTCAGCCTCCCCCCCTCTTCCCAGTGCCCCCCTTGGAGAACCCACCTGTGCCCCCCTCCACCTCTGGGCATAACAGAGCTACTGTGCACCCCCTCATTTTACACTACTCCAGAGAGACCCCCCACATCCCCCGCCCTCTCCATAGTGCTGCCCCATGGCCCCCCCACAGCCCCCACCTTCCCCATAGTGCTGCTCATGGCCCCCCCACATCACCTGCCACCGTGTCCCATGGGGGCCCCATAGCTCTCCACCCCCCATAGCGCTGCCCCCCGGCCACCCCCTCACCTCTCTGCCCGTCAGGATGTGCCGGGCCAGCTTGACCTTGGCGAAGTTCCCCTTGCCAATGGTTTTGAGGAGCCGATAGTTGCCGATGTGGGGCTGCTCGTCGGTGCAGGAGGCGATGGAGTTCCGGCAGCGCGCGCCCAGCGACCGGCTGGACCAGGACGAGCCCTTCTCCGAGCGGCTGCTGGCCAGGCTGGAGTGCTGTGGGGAGACGGGCAGCGTCACCAGGGGACAAGGGGTCGCCAGGGGCTGCGGGGAGAGAGGCAGCATCACCGGGGGAGGGGGGGGGCAGGGGGGCACTGGGCACTGCGGGAAGAGGGGCACCAGGCCCTTGGAAAGTTTCCCAGGGTTGGGGACAGCCCAGCAGAGCCCCCAGCTGGGGACTCTCCCCATTGCACAGGTGGGAACCTAGACCCGGACAAGGGAAGGGGCTTGCCCAAGGTCACAGGGGGCTCTGGACCAAAGCCATGAATAGAACCAGGAGTCCTGCATCCCACGCGCCCCCTTCCCCACACACACACCTAGGGAGGGAACCCAGGATTCCTGGTTCCTAGCCCCTGCTGCTCCAGCCACCAGACCCCATTCCCCTCCCAGACCCGGGGATAGACCCCAGGAGTCCTGGCTCCTAGCCCCTCCTGCTCCAACCACTAGCCCCCACTGCCCTCCTGGAGCTGGTGCAGGTTGGGCTGGGCTGCTGACACACAACACTTGGGATAAGTCAGCAGAGGAGTGTGCGGGGCCAGGCACCCCAGCCAGATACTTTCCCCAGCCCCGAGTGCCCTGCGCCCGGCTGAGCAGGAAGACCCACCGGGGTTGGGTGGTGGGGGTCACTCTGCTACCAGAACCAACCGGCTCCTGCATCAGGATGAAGGTGCACCACCCGTGCCAACAGGGAGGGTGGGGGTGGGGAGACACCCTCCACACGCCCCACCCCCCAAGGCCCCTTCCAGGGCACCGGCCGGGTGGGAATGGGATTGGCAGGATCTCCCGGACCAGGCATGCCCGGATGGAGCTAAATGTGCCGCGTGTCTAGCCTGGCCCAACAGCTGGAGCCCCGCGCTGAGCTCTGGGGTCGGGCCCAGCCGCCCCTTCCAGGCCCAGCTGGAGGGGCAGGGGTGGGCAGCTGGGCGGGGGGAAGGAGGGGAGCGCAGCAGGCCCCGCAGGAGAGGCCACCCGCAGGGGTGGCACCGAGCCCAGCTTCTTCGGAGTCGCTGCCCTTGCCGTGTCCCGCAGCCCACGCCGGCCCCCGGGAGCTGCAGCTTCAAGGAGACTCGATCGATTCTCCCTCCTGCCGCAGCTGCACCCGGCCGGGCCGGGCAGGGGCAAGGGGAGGAGCAGGAGGCAGTGAGCAGTGCCGGGAGGGTCCAGACAGCGAGAGTGTCTCCTGGGTCATATCACTGGCCCCCACTGGCCCCCCACAGCCCCTCCACCTGCCACTGCCCCCGCACAGGGACTGCCATCCCCCCACGCACCCCTCGCCCCTCAGTGTTACAACCTCCCTGTATCGGTGCAGTAAAGGCCCCCCCAAATCCCAGCCTGAGCCCCTCCCAGCTCCCCCCCCCCCCACAAAGGTTCCCTGAAAGCCCCATGCTCACAAAGCTGCCGTCCCCCCAGTCTGGCAGCGAGGGGGACTGGGCCCAGCCAGGGGCCCGTGCTCCCCCAGGGAGACGATGGCATTAATGAACTCCGCTCAGAGGGGTTTGGTCCCGGCAGCACGGCCTGCAGGCTGGACACCCCCCACCCTGGCACTGCGGGGGGCCCAATCAACAGGACCCCACAGCCCTGCAGGCTGGGAGCCCCCCCTCCCAGCACCACGGAGGGCCCAGCAGGCCGGTCCCCCCCCCCTTCAGCACCCAGCACATCACAGCCCCATAGGCCAGGCACCCCTCACCTTGACACTGCAGGGGGCGCAGCCCATTACACCTCACAGCCCCACAGGGTGGGCACCCTCCCCTCCCCCCGACCCTGGGGGAGGCCCAGCCCACAGCACCCCATGGCCCTAACACGGCCCTGGACTTGGGGTAACAACCTATAGCACGGCATTTGCCCTGCCCTGAGGCATCAAGCATTGGCCCCTGCCGGGAGGGAATGCCCTCGCCCCCCAGCCCGTGGTGGTGGAGACGCCCCCCTAGTCTAACCAAACCACATGCCCCGGGCCAGGGAGCCACGTGGCTGAGTCTTCACCAACCGTGGGGGGCCTGGATTCCCAGGGGCTGAGCCCCAGGCTTCCGCGGGCTGGGGACGCGCAGCTCCAGGTCTCCTGCTCCCAGGATGTGCATCAAGGGCTGCGACTTCTGCCTGAGCCCGCTGGCAGCCTGAACACGGGGAGGGGTGAGCTCCCCCAGCCAGCCCAGCAGGGGGTTAACTCTGAAGCCTAATGACAACGACTTAAATGCTGCTGCTGTCATGTCACGCCCAGCTGATGAGGTGCTTCTCCCCGGCTGCTGGCTGTAGTGGGCTGGTGCGCAGCCGGGGTGAGGAACTCAACGTAACTTCCCAGTCTGGAGGTATCCCCACCCTCCCCTGGGTCTCACCCATCCCACATGCCAAACGTCCCAGCCAGCGCCTCCGGGAAGTTTGCTCCCCTTGCACTCCCGGAGAGGGTGGGGATCATGGGAAACAATGGGAATGCACCGCCCGGGGCGCTGTGCTGACTCGGCTCTCCATGGGGACAGAGACCGGAAGGTTTGGAGGCCTTTGTCTCATTCCAGGCCCGGCCTATAGTCAGTTACTAGGAACAACAGCACAGGAGCCATACTGCTGCAAAATCAAACGCTCCAGAGGTGGGAAAGGCCGGCGTGGAGGTCACCCGGGAACCCCCATTCGGCCCCCTTCGTGTGTCTGCCTCCGGACCCGGTCTCTAACGCAGGGAGCACATGTGGGCTTTCCACAGGACCCTGCCTCAGGGTGGCGGAGGCCCAGGGAACAACACAATCTTCTTCCGATGCCAGGCCTCGGTCTTGTTTGCGGCTCTGTCCCCAAATCAGTCATGGAGCGTGGAGCCAGAAGGGCCCCCAGCTCAGCCAGTCTGACCCCCGGTGCATCGCAGCCCCCCGGTCCCCACACACCAACCCAACAATTGGACTGAAACCAAAGTAAAGGAAACCCACAGGAGACTGGACTATTATGTGCCACAGGCAGAGCAGGGAAGGACTGAGGGGCACCGGTGCCCGAGGCCCCTGCAACGGCAGGGAAATGTTTGCGTGAGATATACCCACGAGTGACCAGCACCCACATCTGCAAAGGAAGGCAACGCCCCCCCCCAGAGATCCCTGCCACTTTGACCTGGGGAAAATTCCTTCCCCGCCCCCCATATAGCGCGATCAGTGAGACCCTGAGAATGGGAGCCAGAAGCAGCCAGCCACCCATCTGCCGGAGAGAATGCTCCATACCACCTCTCCACCGGCACATCCCCCCCAACGTCCCATCTCCAGGCCTGGTCACCTCTGATGCTTCAGAGGAAGGCGATAAAAAACACCCCAGAATACACCAGGGACAAAAACCCCTTCCTGACCCCAGCCGGCCGAAGCCCTGAAGCACAAGGTAAACGCTGCGTTGAAGACAGAATTATTCGTTTCCTCGGGGTTTTTCTCCGGTGCTCAACACTCTAGATTCAGAGGGCCCCACAGCCATGGGGAAGCCATTTAGCTTCAGCCCCCGTGAGGTGGGGGGGGCGACACTATCCCCATGATACAGTGCAGGATGGAGGCACAGAGAGATTCAAGCCAGAATTCTCACCAGCGTCCACGAAGGTTGGGTGCCTGATGGGACACGCCTGGGTCCGGTTTCCCAGAGTAGGCATGCGATATCATGTTGTGTGTTCACAGCCCAGCTCCTAGTGATGTCACTGTCCAGCCGTGAGCACTTCTGCACACCGGGCCGCAGCGTCTCACACTGGACCCCCGACGTCTGGGGACGAATACTTTAACCGGAGACTCTCCGAGGTGGTGGTCGCTATCTGTATCCCACTGAGGGTTAGACGCAGGCGCCATGCGTCCGTAGCCAGAGAATTTGAAAGTGGTAGTGTCCGTTGGTCTGCACTCATGCCTTCCTCTGCCTCATGGTTTTGTCCAAGGCCATAAAGAGTGGGACGGGATGGACCAACCGCGCCTTCCGTTCCTTCTCAGCTGCAAATCGAACAGATCTGCAGCAGAAGAGAAGGAGGGTGGGACTGGAATCCAGATAGGGACCACACATCTCGAAGATCCTCCTGTTCCAGGTAAATAGCCTCTTCTTCTTCTTCGAGTGATAATCACTCTCAGTGGAATACAATAGGGACTAACAAGCAGTATCTAGTTTGGAGGCAGGAGTGAGGAAGATGCCGGAGCTGTCGAATAAAGGACAGCCGCGCCTAACGAGGCGTCTGTTGCACAGTCTTGCCCCGAGGCGTAATGAGCAGCAAGGGCGTGCACCGAGCTCCACGTGGCCGCCCTACACATGTCTGAAAGCGGTACGGCGTGAAGCACAGTGGCAGGTGATGCTTGCGCTCCCATGGAACGGGCTTGTACCCCAAGGAGCGCGGACAGCACCGACGACCGATAGCAGAGCATTGAGCACCCCAAAATCCACTTGGAGATCCTCTGCGTGGAGATGGCCTGCCCCTTAATCTGTTCAGCTATTGCGATAAACAGCCCAGGGGACTTGCTGAAGGATCTTGTCTCCGGCAGGTAGAAGGCCAATGCTCTGCGGATGTCCAGGGAGCAAAGATGCGGACACAGAGAAACCTCGTCCATGCAGAATGTGGTAAAAGGGGAGTCCGCCATCCTGGCCCCCAGTTTGCCTACCCGTCTCGCAGAAGTAATAGCTACCGGGAAGGTGATCTTCATGGAAAGGAGAGACAGTGAGCACGAGGCCAAAAGGTTTGAAGGGCGAATTCACTGAAGTTGGGAGGACGAGTTTGAGATCTCATTGGAGGGCGACAGGTTGAACGGGTGGGATAGGTTCGAAGGAGGCCTTTCCGAAACCTGCTAGTTCAATGGACGTGTAAACGTGGAGTGTCCTTCCACAAGGCGGTGGAAAGCACAAAGAGCCGCTATGCGCCTCCCTGCATGGAATTGAGGGTGAGTCCTGACGCCTTCAGGGACAGAAGGTAGTCCGGAAGAAGGGGAATGTCACGTCCTCTGGGCAAGACCCCTCTGTCAGGCCCCAGAAGTGAAATATTTCCACTGGGCCAGACAGGAATGCCTTGCGGACTCTTTCCTGCTAGTAGAGAGGATGTCTCGTATTGCTGACGGACAGTCCCGCTCTAGCGAAGATGCCCCAAGCTCAAAGGTGAAGCTGTTGGCCAAAATCTTGCTTTTAAAATGTATGTCAGAACAGAGCCATAACACCACCACCCCCCTTTTTCTACTAAAGGGCACTTCAGCCTAAATCAAAAGCTAAAACCTCAAACTGACTCTTACTGTTCTATTTGTATAATGTTAAGAGTGTTTGTAAAGGTCTGTACGACATCCACTGGCCATTTTACCTATTAATGTTAAGTCTACACTGTGCAATGTAGTGAATCTATCATCTAATTGTGAAAAACACTGTCAAATATAAAATAATGTGTGCCTTAAAAATAATATGTCAGCTAGGAGTTGGCACTGAGTGATTGAAGTGTGAATGGCTGAGCAATTGAGATGGGTGTAGCCAGGGAGAGTGATTAAACAATTGGTCTGAGTGAGGGATATTGAAACAGGCATGAAGAAAACACCAGCCTCACCCAACACGCTTGAGGAAAGAAGAAAGGAGTGAAGATGATCAAATGGCCGAAGAGGAGTCCACCTTGATGACTTTGGAGCCAGCACACTTCAAAGGACAAAATCTAATCAGGCTTGCAACAATGTGGGTGATTGAAAATCACACCAAGGGCAGTTGCACCATGACAGTGCAAAACCCATAGACTGACATGGGGTCCTTTCCCTATAAAATGGGACAGAAAAATGAAGGCTGAAGGTTCAGGTCTACAACATCACACCAGCCAGGAGTACCGGTGCGCATCGGCAGGACCTTGCTCCTCACCCTCGTGCTCTAGTCACCTGGCCAGTGACTACCACGAGCACCAAGAGGCCGGTAACTATAACATCTGTGGGACCTTTATGTATGTTTGTCTGTCTCCCTGTCTGTGTGCGTCTGTCAGTGTGTATGTGAATATGAATGAAAATATCCATTGAAACGTGTCAACAAAGAATATTTTATCAAACAAAATCTCTGTAATCATATTAATACAATGTTAATACTGTTTCCATAGTGGTTGCATTATTGATACTGTTTCTTTAAAAGTACAATATTGATATTATTGCAGTGGTGATACTTTTCTTTTCTTTGATACTATCTACAGAAGTTTCTGTGTTCACAATAAATGCGGCTTGTTGCCTTATCCCCTAATAAGATCCTGTAATATTTGTTATTTGGGTAACAAAGCATCTCCTGATCTTGCCTGTGTCATGTGAGATGTTGGCAGTGGAAGTGGGGGACCTGCTGAGATGTGGAGAAGGAGGGGAAACCAGAACTGGCGAGGCCAAAAGGGGGTGATTAGAATAACTGGGGCCCTCTCCGCCTGATCTTGTGGAGATACGCAGCAGGAGTGGTAGCGGGGGACTCCTGCTGTGTAATTGGTCTGGTCTAACCAGTGGATGACGAGGGAATGGGAACTGAGGCCCACTCTGGAGCAGTATTTGATGCATTTGCTGTTGGCATGGGAGACAAAGAGGTCCCTGGTTGGAGTCCCCCACTGGGCGAAAACGTCGCTGACTACGGTGTTGTGGAGCTCCACGAATTTCCTGCTCAGAGTCCGCATTCACACCCTGCGTCCCTGGAACATAGACTGCTTTCAACAGGATCTTCTGGGTGATCCACCAACCCCACAGGCGAACTGTTTCCACCCAAAGCCCTGCCGACCGTGTGTCTCCTTGTTCGTTTACGTAATAAACGGTGGTGGTGTTATCGGACAGGACGAGAATGTGACGGGAGTGAACGGATGAGAGAAAGACATGGCACATCCTCCGTACCGCCCGAAGCTCCAGAACGCTGAGGTGCATGCTGGACTCCCAAGCGGCCCAAGTCCCCGTGTCGTGTGTTCACCCACGTGAATGGGAAGGTTCTGAAGGTGGGTACTGAGGCCAGGACCCCCAGTACAGCCCAGAGACGGATCACCAGTGTGGTGCAGAGGGCCCCAAGGAATGGAGTACCAGTGGCTACTTTGTTAGAGAAATGGATGGTTTTGCCACTGAGTCGGCAGAGCCTTTGGATATTTGTATCTATGGTAAAGGAAGGGCAGATTTCTCCCCTCTATCCAAATCCTCCGATGCCGGGAAGTCGGATGCCGGTTCGAATGGTGGTACCGGTGAAACCACATGAACTGTAGGGGAATGGGCAGAAACACAACCCGAAGGAGGTAAATCCAGGAGGTAAAACCAGGCCCCGACTGAAGTGGAAGAAGTGGGGACCTTGCCTCCTCCAAAGCAAAGAGTTCATGAGGCCCAGGCACCAACTGTAGCTTCCCTGGGGTCAACGCTACGCGCTCCACAGTCGGAAGCAGGGTCAGCACAGCATCTCGGAACTGAAGGTTCCCTTGACTTAAGAGCCGCCAACTTGGAAGGGGCAGGTGGCTCGGTGGATGGAAGCAGCGGACCCGACACATCTGTGCGATTTATTGTGCTTGTGAGCCATGGATCATGCTGCTTTTTCCTTGGCTGGAGCTCGTGGAAGGCGCATCATCTTTCTTGGGGCCTAGAGGAAGACAGCCTGCCATGCTTCCATGCCTGCTTCTCTGCCTCATGACTAGGTCCTGGCACGGGGCCCATAGTACTGGGACCGGAGGGGGTCTCTGCGGTAGGAGGCGTGGTCCTGGGTTTTCTCAGGCCAATGAAGAGGGGGGTTCCCTGGCTTGGGTCCCACTGAAGCCTCATGGCAGCCTCCATGAGCCTGGCCTTCCTCGGTACAGCTGGAACAGGAGAGGCAGATGCGGTCCCTGGAAGCAACGTGGGCTTCTCTCAAGCAGTAAAGGCAGCGTTTGGCGTTTGTCGCTGACCAAGAACGAGCGTGGGTTGGAAACGCAGCTCTCGAACCCATCATCTTCAGCCTGGGGTGGGGATCGCTAAAAACAGCATCCTGAAGTCCTTAAAACCCGAAAACTATCACTAATACTAAAATAACAAAAAACGAACGAGGTGTGATTTAAAAAAACAAAAACAAAACAAAAAAGATGTTTTTTAGTAAGTGCATCACAGAGAGACAAGAGGAAAGCAGAAGTTGCGACCTGGACCGTGTGGTGGTGAGAAGGCGCAGTCGGCCCGCTCTGCCCTTCACAACGTCAGACGAAATCATGAGGTGGAGCAAGGGTGCACGGGCGGCCCACCGGACACTGCCGCTTTCCACTTCTCCACCGCCGGACGCATGGTGTGTGCGTACAGCCCTCCAAGGAACACAACCGGGACCATCACTCGAAGAACGTCACGATGGTCCCTTCTGGCCTTGCGGTCTATGGAGCAGTTCAGAGACTGAGCAGAGAGATCACGCTCTTGTCCGTCCGTCTGTCTGCAGGAGAGACCGGCCCCGCCAGTCTGTCCTGCCTGCTCCTTGCACGTGGCTTAGCCCGCCCTGGTGCAGCCTGTGCCTGCTGCCTGGTCAGACAGGGCTGAACCCAGCCAGCGCCAGGGCCAGGTTGGGGGGGCTGATTGGTGATTCATTCTGGTGGCCAGCGTCAGGGCTGCCGAACCAGTTACCTCCGTGCCACTGAACCGGCTGGTCTCTGCGCTGACGCCCCAACCAGCCCTGGGAGCTTGGCCTCCGTCTAGACTGGCCCAGCAGCAGCCTCCAAGCAGGGCCTTCCCTGCGGTCTCACCCACTGCCAACGCTGCCGGTGCGGGCGCGTCCTGCCCTGGGCTCAGGGACTCATGCTGGGAAAGAGGAAGGGCTGAATCAGGTTCGGTCCCACACCCGGCTGGGGCAGCTGGGGTTCCCCACACCCATGCGGGAGCGGGTGTGCGGGGCTCATCGGGGCACGTGTTTGCCAGGGACCCAGGTGAAGCCTGCAGCCTCCTGTGCCCACAGCCAGCATTCCCTCCCTCCCCCGACAGAGAGCCGTGCCCTCCCCAGGTGCTTTGAACTCAGCAGCCGGCTGGGCTGGGGCACGCCAAAACAAGAGCGAGCGACGGCTCGGCAAAGCTCAGGGCTGCCGCACTGCATGCAGATGGCTCCATGCCACCAGACGGGGGCCAGGCCTGCCCCCCCGTCCCCAGGAACTCTGGCTTTACCATCAGCACTGCCTCCTCCCCTGCAGCTGAGATGGGCTGGGGCACTTCCCGGCTTGAGCTGGCCCCCAGAGCCAAGAGACAGCCGGCGGGTGTGTGGGAGGGAGGGGGAGTTTGCCCTGCACTGCCCCCACTCCTATGGGTAAACGGAGGCTTCCAGCCCCAGCTGCTTTGAGCCGGGTGCAGCGAGGAAAAAACACGGCTGCCTGGCATGGCCTCCACGTGTGGGGGTGGCGATATCGCGAGAGCTGGTCTGCCCCATCCTGGTGCCGGAGGCCCCCCCATCCCAGAGCCGGCGACAGCACTGCAGGAACCCCTCCGATCCTGGCGCCGGCGCTGCGGGCCCCCCGCATCCCGGAGCTGGAGCCAGCGCCGCACCCCTCCCTCCCTCATCCTGGAGCCAGCACCGTAGAAACCACAGCCCCAAACCAGGGGTGATATTGCCGGGTCTCCATCCCGGCACCGGTGCCATGGAAGCCTCCCATTACAAGCCAGGGGGCCAACCCTCCCCAAATGACTCTGCCGCAGCTCGGAGATCAGTTGCACAGCTCACGCTGCGGCTGTCCAGGTCAGGGACTCGTGCAGCCCCAGGGGACACCCTTGGCTCATTCCCCGGGACCCCCAGAAGAGTCTCTGAACCCCCGTGTGCCCGATCCCCAGGGGCTGCCGCTGCCTGATCCCTAAACCCATTTGCAGGACTTTGCAAAGGCAGATCCCGGCCCAGCCCTGCTCTCCCGTGGTTGGCTCCAACCCCCTCGTCACCACCCAGCTCCCCAGGGGAGGCAGCGCTCCGGCCAGGGTGGGTAACCCAAACCCCTCTGCACACACCCAGCTGCCTCGCACTATGCCAGCCTCCAGGCCAGCTCGGAAAGCATTCTGCCATCCTGCTAGTCTGAGCTGGGGCCAGTTAGCCTGGAGTCGGTCTCCAATGCCTGTTGCCACTGAGGAAGGCCTCCCCTCCCCGTCAGCCCCAGACACAGGCCCTGCTCAGCGGGCGTTTGGGCCTAGAGCCACACCAGTCCTGGGGGTCGCATGCACCCACCAGACGCTGCAGCTGTCCGGGCACCAAGGGCATTCGGGGTTAGGGTCAGGCTTGAAGAACCCCCCCCTTGGATGCCTGGCAGAAGCCAGCCAAGGATGCCAGTGCCTGGGATCTCACATCAACTCCACCGATTGCTAGGGCCAGCCGAGCTCCCCCTTTTCTCGCTCCCCTCAGAACAGCAGGCAAGAGCTGCCCTCCCCAAACCAGCCCCACAGCTGGGGGCAAGCGGAGACTCGGCCCCACTGAAAACCATGGGGGAGGGCAGCCATTTGGAAAGAGGGGCAGTTCTCCAAGGGACACCCTCCCCGCCAGGCCCTGAGGAAGGAGAAACCCCCCGGAGTGAAGAGCAATAGGGGAAATGACCATAAAACCCCCAAGATCTGCCACCCAGGCCCCCCACAAGCTCTCCCGACAAGGGGCGTCTGAGGGATCCCAGGGGCTCGGCCTCCTAAAAGGTCCCTTTTAAGATGAATTTAAACTCACAAGCTCATTAAGGGATTCACGGCACTTCCCCGAGTTCACCTTGTGCCCGGGCCGCATGGAACCAGCAGGGCGAGCGCCGGCTCTGAGCGCAGAACTCAGCTCGCCCCAAATGACCGACGGCCCACGCGCAGCGCGGCCGCAACGTGCCCCACCCCGCCGCAGACGCCACGCAGCGGGAGAGGCTGCACAAGAAAAAAGGCGGCGGGTGCTGACTTTTGGCCCAGGCAAGGGGGCATCCAAGCAATCAGGGCCGGCAAGATGGGTTCAGGGAACGGAGCCCTGGCCAGCAGGCTGAGCTTTCGGGAGGTCATTCCCACTCTGGCCTGCCTGGGACGGAGTTACAGGACGGGTGGCTGCAGGGGCCAATTGTTGGCCTTGGATCCAGCTGCTCGGACGCCTACTCCGCGCACATGTGGAGCGTCTGGCTGGGCACCAGCGAGCGTGAGCCAAGCTGAGAGCGAAGCCGTGGGCAGGGGCCAGTGGGGCTGCTGTCGATCTAACCCGTCACCTCCACCAACGCTCTAGGACAGGGGGCACCCGTCCCAGATGACACCGAAGAGGCAGGGGCTGCAAGCACCGGCAGGCACACGCCGGCAAGAGATCGCCCGACCCCCGTCCACTGTGCCAGAGGTAGGTGTGTCTGGCTGGACCAGCCCTACTCACTGCAGAATAGCTTCTCCCTTCCCTGGAAGGGAACCCTTTCTGAATCGCCACTGCCCTGGGACTGGGGGGGTGGAGGGTTGGGGTGGGGGTCACTGGGCTTTAAATGGCAGCATGTGCTTCCCAGCCCCACACCTGTGGCCTTCCCAGCTGCCAGATCTGGGGCAGCGGTGCCCTTTCAGGTGGCGTCAGCCAGCGCGCCCCGACTAGCCCGGCCCAGACGGCATTGAAACACGCGGCAGCAAACACGTGTAAACGCCGCGGCCTCCCCTGCCCTGGAGCGCCAGGCCGTGCTGGTTAGGGTGCGCTGGCTGATGTGGTCCAAAAGCAACTGGGGGAGGAGGGAAGAGGGCATCGGTCCCAGACATTGCAACGGGGTGCCGGCTCTTTAAACAGGACAGACTGGTGCCATGCCAATGGCTGAAGCAGTCCAGGGACCGGGCAGGGCTCAGGAGGGCAGGGCTCAGAGGACATGCTATGCTGTGCCCCACAGGCCATGCCTCCCCTCAGTCATAGTGATGTGTTCCCCCCCACACGCACTCTGCCCACCTCCGCTGCAGCACCCTGCCCCTCGCCCACAGGGGCTGGTCCCCCCAGCCCGGGCGGGGGGCGGCCCAGCTGCACAGCCTCAGACCCACGGCTGCAGAAGGGTTAACTGACTTCGGTGCCTCCATTTCCAAGGGCCCAGTGTGAGCCCCCCAACCCCGCTGAAGGCAGGGCCCCGGGCCCCTCGCGCCTGCCCGCAAACAGCCCCTCACTCACTGGCTACTTCCTGAAGAGCTTGGCCTCGGGGCCTGCTCTGACCTGACCTGACAGCATCCCAGCCCCCCAACTCACAGCAGCCCCTCGGGAACCTCCTGGCTGGCCTGAACAATCGCCTCTAACCCCTGCTCCCCCAAGCCCTGGACCCCTCAGCCACACAGCGCCACTGATGTCCCTCAATCCCGACCGGCAGCCCCCTGCTACCCCAGCCCCCCCCGGCTCTGCCAGTGCCCCTCAATCCCAACCCGAAGCCTCCTGCTATCCCAATCCTGGGGCCCCCCAGCCACAGAGCTCTCCTGAGGCCTTTCTCTCTGGCCCTGCAGTCTGCTAGACCAGTTAGATGCCCGACGGTACCAAGCTGAGTGGGTGATACACACTGGGAACACTGGGAACTAGACAGGTGCCCGGTTCCATTTCACGGGTGGCGCGAACGGCAGAAACAGCACTGGACACACCGAGGTGTGTGACCTACAGCCCAGCAGGAAGGAGACGGGAGCGAGGGCTCCGAGCCCAGTCCCCGTCTCTTGGCAGGGGGCGCGGTGGGGCAGGGACGCACCAATGCAGGGACCGGCCTCTGTAGAAGCCTCCCTGACGTGTTCTCCCTTCTCACGGGAGGCAGGCAAGCAGTGCATTTCTGGGATGCCAAACACACCCTCTCAGGCAGGGGGAGCCCAGTGCCCTGAGTCCATAAATAATGCCCTGGAATTTGCGGCTGCTGGCGGGGGGCAGAGCGGTGAGCTGCGCAGCATCCCGGGGGCAGCCAAGGCCATGGGGGCTGGGGCTGTACCAGGCATCATGCCAATGGTGCAGAGGCAGAACACAGAGGGGCAGCCTGCATCACACAGCCACGTCCCGGAGCGGGTACGGCCCCCTAGGCAGGGAAGAATGAGGTTGGCACCTCGCCCACCCCACTGCCCCCATGGTGGCAAGATAGCAGCAAGGGGAGCAAGGTACTCCCTGCCCTTGGCACCAAGCCCACAGCAGCTTCCTCTCCCTCTAACCCGGACAGAGGCAGGCCCCAAGGGTCTGTCCAAGGGTGCTGGGGATGCCTTGGCTTTGCTGGGTCGCTCACCAGCTAGGCACCTCCTGCATCACTGCAGGTCACTGCTGCTTGGGGACGGGCACCAATGCCATGCCCACAGCTGCAGCAGTAGCATGAGCCTGGCACCTCTGTCTGGGAGGCTGGGACAGGCTCACAGCTTGAAAGGGGGACCTCTAGACCAATCAAGTTTCCTTCTTCGACAGACTCACTGGCCTGGTGGATGCGGGGGAGTCGTAGACATGATCTTTCTTCCCCCAAGACATTCTCAGAAGCCAGTTTTTGACCTTTTTTCATTTGCACGCCCCTAAAAAAATTTCAAATGGGGCCGCAGACCCCTTTGGAAATCTTAGGCCCAGCCTGCGGACCCCCTGGGTCCATGGACCACAGGTTGAAAACCACTGTCATAAGCGAACTAGGGCAATGTGGTCCAGCTAAAATGACTATAAGGTGGGTGCACAAGTGGTTGAAAAACCAAACCCAAAGAGTAGGTGTCAATGATTTGCTGCCAAACCGGGAGGGTGCATTGAAGGGGTCGCACAGGGGTCAGTCCTGGGACTGGTGCTATTCAATATTCACAGGAATGACTTGGATAATGGAGTGGGAAGTCGGATTATGAACTCTGCAGAGGACACCCCGCTGGGAGGGTTTGAGGCACTTTGGAAGGCAGGATTAGAATTCAAAACCGCCTTGACCAGTTGGAGAATTGGTCCGAATTCTACAAGGTGAAGTTTAATGAAGATAAATGCAAAATACTTCACTTAGGAAGGAAAAAAATCAAGTGCACAGCTACAAACTGGGGAATAACCAGCTAGGGTCATACTGCTGCTGGGAAGGATCTGGGGATTCCAGATCACAAACTGAATGAGTCAACAATGTGATGCAGTTGCAAAAAAGCCAGTATCCTTCGGGGGTGTATTAACAGGAGTGCGGTCGGCAAGACACAGGAGGTGACTGTCCCGCTCTGCTCAGCACTGCGGAGGGCTCAGCCGGAGGGCCCCGTGTCCAGTTCTGGGCGCTGCACTTTAGGAAAGACGGGGACAAAAATGATCAAAAGTTTAGAAAACCTGAGCAGGGAGAACAGGTAAAAAAACCAGGCACGTTTAGTCCTGAGAAGAGACTGGGGAGACGGGACCTGAGAAAAGTCTTCAAAGACGCTGTTATAAAGGGGACGGGGATCAATTGCTCTCCATGTCCACTGAAGGTAGGAACGTAGCAATGGGCTTACGCTGCAGAAAGAGAGTTCTAGGCTGGAGATCGGGCCACACTTGCTCACTGTAGAAGGGGAGCTAAGCTCCGGGGTAAGTTACCAGGGAGGAATCCCCATCGTGGGAGGTTTTTAAGAACAGATTGGACAAAGCCCCGGCAGGGCTGGGCTCCGTTTACCTGGCCCGGCCTCAGCGCAGGGGCCTGGATCTGATGCCCTCTCGAGCTCCCTTCCAGCCTGACATTTCTAGGACTGGGAGCATGAGGATCCAAAGGAGAAGGGGAAGGGGGAAGACACAGGTGCCAACGGGGGCATGGCCTGCACTGGGCTGGGCAGTCCCTCTTCTGAGAGCTCGTCAGGACAGGGCATTCCCCGGGTCTGGGTTGGGGGCTGGATACTGCCTGGTGCTGACCCCCAAGCCTTCAGTGGGGCGGAGGGAGCCCAGTACTCTGGGCTGATGCTTGGCCACAGCAGCAGTCAGGTTCCCTGGGGAGGCCCCTGCAGTGTCAGCCTCCCAGGGCTTGGGTCACTGCGGTGGGGGGCCTGGCGTCCTCAGGCCCAGCAGGGCGGTGAGCTCAGAGGGGGAAGGCAAGGGAGAGCCCAGCGCCAGGTCCCAGCTGCACAGGGCATTCCCTGGAGGGAGCCAGCTCACTGCCCTGACACCCACACCCCTGGCTGGGCGGGACGGGAAATGCCCGAGGCTGTTGCCTTTTCAGAAAGCCACTTCCCCAAAGTGCGAGGAGCTGCTCCATCTCCCAGGGACAGGAGATGGCCGGGGCAGAGGCCCTTCGGGACGCCTGCTCCCTCGAACACCAGAGTTTGCTGGTGATGCAAGATGGCCCAGCCCAGGGTTACTGCGTCAGCGATCCGGAGTCAAAAGGGAACCAGCAGGACTGAAGGATGTAGTCAAAGCTTGAGCGGAGGGGCTGGGAGTCAGGACGCCTGGGTTCTATCTCCAGCTCTGGGAAGGGAATGGGGTCTAGCGGGTCGGAGCAGGGAGTCACAGAGTTGGGAACAGAACCCAGGAGTCCTGAGGGGAGTTGAGGTCTGGTGGCTAGAGCAGGGGGAGCTAGGAGGAGTCAAGACTTCTGGATTTGATCCCTGGCTCTAAGAGGAGAGCAGGGAATAGAGGGTTACACAGCAGGGGAAAAACGAGTGTCAGGACTCCTATACTCAGCTCTGTCTGACTCTCTGTGTGACCCTAAGTGAGCCACTGCCCCTCGGTGCCTCTGTTTCCCCCATGCAAGACAGCCACTTCACTGCTGTTTTGCTGGGTGCGAAGGAGGCAAGCTAGTTACCCAGCTCTTTGACTAGCAGGGTCCCAGGGACATCTCCCCAGAGCAGGCTCCCTCCTGAGGGCTGACAGTACTGAACTGGCTTTGCGGCCCACCCCTATATCTGGCGGCCACGGGGGCAGGGAGATGGGGGTCCCCGGCACGTCTGGGTCGCAATATGCACAGGGCTGGTACCAGGACTGAACTGTCCCGCCTGCCAGGGGCGGAAGATCAGGCTCCCGGAGAGGGCTGCCCAATGTCACACACAGCAGGCAGCAGCATCAGAACCACGCAGGCGAGGAGAGAGGCTAATTGACTCACGCTCCAGGGTATCTGCATCCCCCATCGGGCCAGGTGCATGCTGGGAGCATCCAGCAGAGGCCATGGTGGGAAGAGCGTGCCAGCTTCCACAGACCCATGGCTTGGCCCAGACTGGCAGGGGGAGGGACATGGCTCATCTCAGCTGGGAGGAGGCCACCCCGGGGCGCCTTCCCCATGCCACAGCGCTGCCGGCTCCCTGGCCACGAAGCAGCCCTGCCCAAGGATCTGGGGGCCACGCAAGCCCCGCGGACAGGCCAAGCAGACGGGCAATTCCAAGGGAAACCTCGTGGGGGCTGTTTGCCACCCCGTGTCTGTGAGACGGGTGTGCCAGGCCACGCGGGGGAGCCAGGCCCCACCCCGCGGCGCCGGGAAATACCACCTTAGTTGCTAAGGAACTACTTTTCCCTGTAAAGTAGATCCAGTTAGGGGCAGAGCTGCTCTGGAGATTCCATGGCAATGATGACACACGTAGCACTTGGGAAGCAATGTCATTGTGACAGCGTTAACAGGAGCGCGTGTGGACTCTCCTCACCCCAGGCAGGGTGCAACGTGGGTGACCGAGGGGGGGGGGGGGAGGAGATGACAACTCCATGTTCAAGGCCCACCTGGGTCCCAGGGTGATTCCAGTTCAGCGTGTGTCTGCGTGTGTGGGGGGGGGCTGGGGGTGCAGGTCACTGTGTGTATGTCTCTGTGTATGTGTGTGTACATATGGGAGATGTGTGTGGTCAGGGATCGGCAGCTCACCATGTGTGTGTGCTCTGTCTCTCTGGGTGCGAGGTGTGTGGGTCTGCAAGGTGTGTGGGTCTGCATCTCTGCGTGTGTGGGTGAGTGCGTGCATGCATGGGTGCGCACGCGTGTGGGTGACAGTCTGCAGGTCACACCGGGCCCTGGGAGGTTGTTCCCCACCTCCTCTAGTCACATTCGGGGTGGGGTGGGGGGCGGGCGGCTCTGGGTTCAAACCGCAGCCTCCTTTGCCGCTTCCATTCACGCCTCCCCACCCGACAAAGGCTCCCCGGCGGGTCCCTGCTGCAGTGGGCTCAGGCCCGGTCCGGAGGCACCACATGGGGTAGTCCCCTCCCTGGGCCCCATCCCCAAGGCAAATGTCATGTCTGACCTTAGCAGCCCACCCAGGATGCAGATGCTGCCAGGTCCCTCCACTGCACACCCCAGCCCAGCATAGCTCCCCTCCACCCAGGGCAGGTTAAAGGACCCGACACCCCCTTTTCGCTCCCAGCGGAGCCTGGGCCATGGACTGGGGGGAGCCAACGGAGGCTGGGGGGATGGCCCCACGGCTGGTCTCGCCCTGCCGGCAAGGGCCCAGCTGACCAGCCTTTACCACACTGCAGCTGGGTGCAGTTGGCAGGGGCTGGGCCCCCTCCACCCCTGCGATCTGCACAGCGGCTGGGGAGACCTCCCCGGCCAGCCCCGCTCCCCGTGCACGGCGCATTGCTTCGCACCCATGAGAAGAGGGCGAGGGGCAGCCCCAGCCCCCACCCGGCTCTCCAGCCAGCCCGGCCCGGTCGGGGGGAGAGAGGGGGGGCTGGCAGCCAAATCGATCCATCGCGCTGCCCGGGCGGATCCATCCATTGTGCGCGCCGGGGCTGCCGGGCGCAGCCTCCCCCCACGCCCCAGCCGCGGTGCCTGGCTCCCGGGGGGGCGGCGTGGTGGGGGGGGGCAGGGACCCCCCCCCCACACACCCAGCCCCGGTGGGGGGCAGCGCCGAGCGCGGGGAACAAAAGCCAGGGGGGGACTCACCGTGTCCGGGTTCCGCTCGTTGCCAGACGCCAGGGCGGTGCGCGAAGACATCTTCCTCCGGGCTGGCCGCGGGGGGCGGGGGGGACCCGGGCGGCTCCGCGGCTAGAAGGGGGCGCTCATGGCCCGGGCGGGGGGGATGGGCGGCTGCTGCTGCAGCGGCGGCGGCGGGCGCCGGTGGGTCCCCACCTCGGCGGAGCCGGGCGCTGCCCAGCGCCGTGCGCCCCTGGCACAAAGGGCGGGGGCGGCCGCCGCCCGCCGGGACGGGAGGATGCTGGGCACCGGGGAGACACGCGTGGGGGGCGCTGGTGCAATAGGACCCGAGCCCCTAGAGCCAGCCACGGGCTCCGGCCATCGCGCTCACCCGCCGCCGGCTCACGCCAGGCTGCGGCTGCCGGGGCTGGCCCTGGCCGGGCAGCGGGGGGGAGCCATCGGGGCGGGCGAGCGAGCGGGGTCCCCGCCTGGCCGGGCGGCTGCAAAAACAGCGAGAGAAAGGGAAGGAACCGACGTCAGGGAGCGAGCGGGGCTGGGCTGCGGCCACCCCTCCCCCCGCCTCTTAAAGGCGCAGGCGGCGCGGGGGGGGGGGGGGGGGGGGGGCGCTGCTCGCGGGGCTGGAGCCCCCCCTCCACCATCCTCCACCCCCCAGTGCCCGCGGGGCTGCCAGGGCTCCGCGTCCCCGGCCCGGCCCAGCCCAGCCCACCGGGGCTCGGAACCCGGCGGCCTCCCGGACCAGGGAGAGACCCAGGGGTGTAGGGCAGCCCGGGGCTGAGCCCCAGGAAATGGGGTGCAGTACAAACCAGTCTCCCCGGCCCCCCCCCCGCCGGGCAAGCCCCATAGCACTGGGATGTGGGTACTTAGACAGTGTGGATATAGAGGGAGGGGTGGGGGTTGATGGCGTGGGTTGATGGGTGGATGGGGGTGTATAAGGGTGGGGGGTTGAGAGGTGTGGATGGGGGTGGACGGATGGTGGATAGGGGTGGATGGAGGTGTATAGGGGTATGGGGTGGAGGGGTGTGGATGGATGTGGTGGAGGAGGATATATATGGATGGATGGATGGGGATGTATAGGGATGGGGTGGGTGGATGGGGGTGTATAGGCGTGTATAGGGGGTGGATGGGGATGGGGAGGGTATATAGGTATATGGATGGTATATAGGTATATAGGTATATGGGGAGGGTAGGTGGGTGGATGGATGGATGGATGGGGATGTATAGGGATGGGGTGGGAGGGTGGATGGATGGATGGATGGGGGAGTATAGGGGTGGGGTGGATGGAGGTGGATAGATGGTGTATAGGGGGCTGATGGAGGTGTATAAATGAATGTGACGGAGTATATCCTGGGCTCTGACGGGGATGGTTACAGACAGGATACATGGCGATACACAGATAGCAGTAGCTGGATGCAGTGGTGTGTCTGGTGATTGACAGACAGATGCTGACAGACAGATGCTCATCATAATAGCACACACCCCAAGTGCAGCCAGCCGCAAACACCAGGCATCAAAAGCAAACCTCTCCGCCCCACACACGCCGCCCTCCCCAGGGAGCAGCTCCGACAGTAGGCACCTGGCAGCAGAGGGCAGCGCCACACACATGCCAGTCTGCTGCATGAAAAGGGGGAGCTCAGCACCTTTCCAGAGCATCCTCCTCAGACCCTGAGTCTCCAGCCGCTCCCTCCCTGCCTCCTCTGATACTGCCATGGGCAGCTGTGCACTGTGCCCCCACTGGCATGGAAACCAGGGTGTGCCGGGGTCCGTTGCCCCTGAGCCCCCTGGGTGGCTGGGTCAGAGCGTCACAGCCTCCACACCAGGCTGGAGCCTCTTATCCCCCCGGTGGAGGCACAGGAGATGGAGGGGCACTTGATAGAAGCTGGGTCGCCAACATGGGGTGATGTGCAGAGGGGGAGCTGGTGAGACTGCTTGCCCCTCCTGGAGGAAGAAGGGGCACAGTCCGGGTGAAGGTTCCTCTGGAGGGAGAAGCCCTGCTGAGTTAATGGGGGGTGTAGATGGGAACAGCCTTTGCTGGTGGCTGGTGTAGGACGGGACCATGTCATTAGCCTGGAACAAGTTAAATGGATTGAAAACAGGCGAACTGAGAGGTCTCAGTGTGTACCTGGAACCAGGGACTTGTCACCGAGCAGGTCTGTTTCCAGCAAGGTCCCGCAAGGGTCAGTTCTTGGCCCTACGTGTTTTGCTGTTTTTATCAATGACCTGGAAGAAAAGATAAAATCATCATCGCTAACGTTTGCAGATGGCTCAGAACTTGGGGGAGTGGTGAATAATGAAGAGGACAGGTCATTGACACAGAGCAACCTGGATCGCTTGGAAAACTGGGTGCTAGCAAACAACATGTGTTTTAATATGGCTAAACGTGAAGTCATTATTGGCTAGTGAGCCCATTGTCACGACTGTGTGAGAATTTTCTGTTTTACAAGGTCTGCACTTCCGTGTGTCTCACCTTTTTTCTTTTTTTAAAACCCTTTTAAAAATATACATAGGAACAAACAATGCAGGCCATACTTACAGGAGGGGGGACTCTACCCTGGGAAGCAGTGACCCTGAAAAAGACGGACCATGGTGGATAATCAGCTGAACATGAGTAGAGTCCTGCATGGATACAAAATTTGTATCCGCATCTGCTCCGTGATCCGCCAACATGGTCCATGGATGTCTGCGGATTAGCAGGACTCTAAACGTGAGCTCCCAGTGGGAAGCGGTGGCCAAAGGTGCTTGTGCGATCCTGGGCTTCATAAAGGTGAATGTCAAGTAGGAACAGAGAGATCATTTGACCTCTGTATTTGGCACTGGTGTGACCACTACTGGAATACTGGGTCCATCTCTGGGGCCCACCATTCAAGAAGGATGTTGATAAATTGGAGAGGAGTCAGGGAAGAACCAGAAAACCTGCCTTATAGTGAAAGACTCAAGGAGCTCGATCTATCAGTTTCACAAAGCGAAGGTTAAGGGGTGACTTAAGCACCTGCCCAGGGAACAAATATTTAATAATGGGCTCTTCAGTCTAGCAGACAACAGCTTAACACAATCAATGGCTGGAAATCAAAGTCAGGCTGGAAATAAGACAGACATTTTTAACAGTGAGGAGAAGTAACCAGTGGAACAATTCACCGAGGGTCGTGGTGGATCCTCCGTGACTGCCGATTTTTAAATCGAACGGGGGATGTTCTTTAAAAAGATCTGCTCTAGTTCAAAGGGGAATTCCTTCCGGGCAGGCCTGTGGCCTGTGTCATGCAGGAGGGCAGATGATCACTGTGGTCCCTTCGGGCCTTAGAATCTGTGACGCTGGATCTGAACTTGTTTGCCTGCAAGGGGCTGTAGCTCACCACAGAGGAAGAAGATGCTGGAGCTGGGGCTGTGCCAGGTGCCTGGCAGCTGGGCTGCATTCTGGGGCATGCCCTGGGGATTGTGGGGAAGGGGAAGTGATTTCAGGAGGCTGCTGCCATGTGCCAGGCAGGCATTTGCTGTGCCCTGTGTGTAACTGGAGCTGGTCTGGATGCCCTTTCTCCTATGGTATATTTGGGGGGCCAGGGCCTGGGTTCCAGTCCAGCTGGGAAACAAACTGGAGAAGGGAGAACTTCCCATCTGCCTTCCTGGCAGGATAGAGGCCGACTCACTGCACAGCAAGGGAGAGCAGTTTGCTGGACAGGGCCAGGACCATTGGCCCATCCTTCCCCGCGCTACTTCAGGGGCGGTGATGTCTCCCTGCTCATCTGGCCATGGCCGGCTTGGCTAGCCGAGCCTGTGGCCAGCTCCCTTTGTGCCATGGGTGCAACGTGAATGAGGAGGGCTCTGCTCCACCAGGCCTGGTTGCTGGCTAATCTCTGCCGTGGTGCTGCCCTATATGTCCGTGTCCCATGCTGTGCCCCTGCTCCCCTGAGGATCCCGAGGAGGTGAAGGGTGTGGTATAAATGCAGGGGGGAGAGGGCTGTGGCACTTAGCGAGAGGCAGGGAAGTGGAGCATTGATGGGTGGCTGGTTTTGCAGAGAGACCAGCTGAGAGAGGGAACGAGGGGGCCTTTTGGGGTGTGCTTAGCTCAGGCAGGGACCCCTGGAGTTGTTTCAGGGAGAGCGATTTATATTGCTCTTTGCTCTGGGCTGAGCAAAATGGAGCAGGGGCCTGTGCCTCAGTGTGTGTGTGTGTGGGGGGGGGGGGGCGGGGGGGAGCAGGGCCATGCCTGTGCAGTGGGGTGTCCACTCAGGGCTCCGTGTGGGGGGGGGTGGTGCTAGCTGGGGGTGGGGGGTAGGACAGTGTTTCAGGTGTGGTGGGTGGGGATTGCTTGGCTGTGATGGGAGATCAGGCTGGAGAGTCACCTCCCTCTCAAGAGATGAGGGACCCAGGCCTGAGCGACCACCCCCTGGGCTGTGCTTCCCTCTCCCCCCAGCAGGGGACAGGGCAATGTCATACCCCCTGGGGCAGGCAATGGGGCTTGCATTCCTCAGGCTGCACCCAAGTGCAATGCTGCTCAGAGAGGGGGCAGGGCGGAAGCTGGGGCTGGAGCTCCCTCCAGGGGTGGGGAGCAGAGGGTCTGGCCTGGAGGACACAGATGGGGAGCTGGGGGGCGGGGCTAGGGGGCACAGACTCAGAGGTGTGCTGGGGTCCCTCCAGCGGTGGGGTGACCTGAGGGCAGGGCTGGGGAGACACAGAGGGAAGCTGGAGGTGGGGCTACTTCCAGGGGTGGGGGGCAGGCAGCTGGGCTGGCGGGCGGGGCACACAGGGATGCTGGGGGGGGAAGAAGCAGGGATGGAGGGCAGGGGGTGCTGGGGGGCGCAGGTCCCTCCAGGGGTGGAAGGGCACAGAGGGGTGCCGGGGTCAGGGCTCCCTTCAGGGATGGGGGCAGGAGGCGGGGCTGGGGCCACAGACGGGATCTAGGGGCGGGGCTCCCTGCAGGAGGCGGGGCTGAGGGCACAGACCGGCGTTCGGGGCGGGGTTCCCTGCCGCGGGGCGGGGCGGGGCTGGCGGCGGCGATTGGCTGCGGCGCGGCATAGAGACAAGGCCTGTCCATCAGCCCGGGGGGCGGGACTCCTCGCTCCTCATTGGCTGGCGCAGCGGCCAATCCCCAGCGCCGAGCCCGTAGACCTGCAGGGTGTTAACCCTTCGCTGCCCGGCGGCCAGGGAGCTGCGCCCCCAGCGCACCCCAGCCGTCGTGGGGCAGCGAGGGCCCAGAGCCTGGGCGGCCTCGGGCATATGTGTAAACCTGTGCATGTGTGTGTGTGTATGTGTGTGCACACATGTGCATACAGCTGCATGCACGTCTGTGTGTGCATAGATACACGTGTGTGCGTGTGCACGCATTAGTGTTCGTGTGCGTAGATCTGCGTGTGTGTGTGTGTGCAAGCGTGTGTGTGCCTCTGGGTGTGTATGTGAGTTTGTGGGTGTTGCTGCCCTCTCCTGGTGCTGAGCGGGCTGAGCAGTGGAAGCAGCTGCAGGGGTGGTGTTTATTTGCTGGGCTCAGATCTGCTCCCTGAGTGGTGCATGATACCTGTAGCGGGAGACGGCGCATGTAGCACACAGTGCAGGAGGGCCTCCGCAGAGACCAGACGGGCCAGCTCTCTCCCTGCCCAACAGCCCCTCCCGGGCCGCTCTGCTGCACCACAGGGGTCTCTCAGGAGGGACCCTTGGGACTCTCCAGGCCAGAGCATCCCCCAGCGATCCTGCCTCCGGCCCAAGGGCTTGTGGTTGAGCCGCAATGAGTCTCAGCCGGTTTGACTGCATCAGACAGAGCACATGGCCTCCCTCACCAGGCTGTCATCTCCATCCTGGTGGTCGAGGATCCCCCGCCCAGGCCTCTGAAGGACCTGCTGGGCCAGAGGGGCAGCTGTGCTGCAGGAGCTGGGATCATCCAAGAGAGGGTTCAGAGGGGACTGGGTTCGCCATGACTTGGAGTTTGCCATCTCTTGGCAGGCTCCTTCCTGTGGGTTAGCAAGGGTCATGGAGCAGGGATGGGGTGCACCCTCGAATGATGTTTGCTTTTTTTGCAGCAGTGTGACACTGTTAACTCATATTTAGGTTGTGATCCACTATGACCCCCAGATCCCTTTCCACAGCACTCCTTCCTAGGCAGTCATTTCCCACTGTGTATGTGTGCAATTAATTGGTCCTTCCTAAGTGGAATACTTTGCATTTGTCCTTATTGAATTTCATCCTATTTACTTCAGACCATTTCTCCAGTTTGTCCAGATCATTTTGAATTTTAATCCTATCCTCCAAAGCACTTGCAACCCCTCCCAGCTGGGTATCTATCATTCACAAACTATAAGTGTTCTCTCTATGCCATTATCTAATCATGGATGAAGATATTGACCAGAACTGGGCCCAGAACGGATCCCTGCGGGACAACACTTGATATCTCCTTCCAGCTTGACTATGAACTGCTGGTAACTGCTCTCTGGGGATGGTTTTCCAACCAGTTATGCACCCATCTTATAGTAGGTCCATCTAGATCAGAAGTCTCCAAACTGTGGAGCAGGCCCCCTCAGGGGGACATGGAGGAACGTTTGGGGGGGCAGGGGGCACAGCAGAGCCCAGGCCAGCCCCCATGGGGACAGGGAGGGAGCGCTACCCACCCCCGCTCTGACACGGGCTCTGCTCTGGCCCTGCCCCCCAGCCACGGCTCCTGATCTGGCTGTGGCCTCAGCCCCAATTCCTCACTCAGTCACGGCCTTGGTGCTTGGTCCCTGGCTCAGCCCTGGTTGCCGTGCTCGGCTGCAGCCTTGGCCACCGGGGCCCACCACAGCCCTCAGGGCCCTTGGCCACCGCGACCCCGCTCCCAGCTGGGGCTGGGAGCAGGGCCACAGTCGGGGGCCATGGCTGGGAGCAGGGCCATGTTGGGGGGCTGCGGTTGGGATCGGGGGACACAGACGGGGCAAGGGGGGCACGGAGTAAAAAGTTTGGGGACCACTGATCTAGGTTGTATTTCCCTAATTTGTTTATGAAAAGGTCATGCGAGACAGTATCAAAAACCTTACAAAAGTCAAGGTCTACCACATCTACCGCATCCCCCCCATCCAGAAGGCTTGTTACCCTGTCAAAGAAAACTATTAGGTTGGTTTGACATGATTTGTTCTTGACAAATCCATGCTGACTGTTACTCCTCATCTTATTATCCTCTAGGTGTTTGCAAATTGATTGCTTCCCTGAACTGATCCCCTGCAGGATCCCCTGGCAGTGCCATCCCTATAGGATCCTCTTTCAGGATCTCCAGGAATCACTGTTCCTGCAGGATCTCCCCTGTGGGATCTCCCCGGCAGCACCATTCCTGCAGGATCCCCCCAGAGTGCCTGACTTTGCAGGATGCCCCTGGCACTGTCAAGGGATGGCTCCGTTCCCCAGGGCCACATCTCCCCTGTCTCAGCCTGATGTGACTCCATCCATCTGCGAGCTGGTGCAGAGGACACAGGAGCTGTTCTGGCCTCGGGTCGGCTGCGCCCTGCTGACTGGTGCCCTTGTTTGGGGCTGGCGAGCCAACAGCTGGGGTTATTGTCTGCCAAGTGGCTGAGTGGTAAATAAAGTCCCTCTGACTGGTTTCCTCTTGCTGAGCAGCATCGGGTAGATAATGATGGCACTGGGCTTCCCCACAACACACAGGTCTGTTATATGCCCCTGGTGCTTCCCCAGCAGCACCTGCTCAGCCCAGCCCAGACCTGGGCCGACACCTTGCACTGGCTGAATAATGGCAGGAGATCCCTGGCTAGCCAGGGAAGGTAACTGTTGTCAGAACAGAGCCAGATGGGTCCCACAAGCCTGGCTGGAAAAGAATTCACACTCTGCAAAGCCACCGTTGCCCACACACATGGGATCGAACCCTGGCTAAGGGCGAGATCAAAGGGTGACTGAGAATGGAAAGCCATCACTCCAGGGTGTGTCTGGTGGGGGCCTTGCTCTCGGCCCTACACAAGTCAGTATCTTTATCAATGATCTGGAAGAAAATATCCAGTCACTGCTGGTGAGGGTTGCAGAGGACATGCAACTGGGCAGAGTGGTGAGCAGGGGGGAAGATAGATCCCTCTCACAGAGAGAGCGGGATTGCTGGGTCAGCTGGTGCCTGGGACTGCACAGGTTTAACAGCCAACTGCAAGGTCATCAATCTAAGGACAAAGGTGTTGGTCACATGTCCAGGGTGGAGGCTGTGTCCTGGGAAGCAGGGATTCTGCAAAGGACTCGGGGGTAGGGAGCAGTCAGGTGATATCCCCTCTGGATACAGCACTGGGAAGACCATCCCTGGATCCTGTATCCAGCTCTGGTGGTCACATGTCAAACACGGAACTGACACGCTGGAGAAAAGCTACAGGAACGATCTGAGGGCTGGACCAGACTGAAGGGGCTGGATCTGGTTAGTTTATCCCAGAGAAGGTTCAGAGGTGACCGGCTCTCGGCCTGCCAGCACTGCTCTGGGGAGCAGGGTTCGGAGAGCAGAGAGCTTTGTAATCCAGCAGACAATGGCAGACCCAGATCTGATGGTGGGAGCTGAAGCAAAACAAATATGGGTTTGATATAAAGGGCAGCTGTGTAACTCCTGGAACAGCTCACCCAGGATCCTGGGTGATTTGCCATCCCTTCGAGGCTTTACACTGAGGCGGTGTGTTTCTTTGTTTTAGCCCCACTGTGGCACTGCTGAAGGTGCGGGGAGGGATGCTGGACTCGATGTGGCCTGTGCGGTGTAGGGTGTTGCAGGACATTCGCTATGACTAGTGTAAGTTACCAGTGAGACATGGTACGCCCGATTTGCAGGTCAAGAAGGTTTAATGGGCAAGGATTTCTTAGATAGTTAGTTTAATACAAAGCCAAAAATTAATGACAACATATCCATACTCACTAGACCCAAGGAGTCATGTATTCACTCCAGAGGCTGTATTCAGGAATGACTGTCTTCAGGAGCCCCACCAGGGGATCAGGCCAGCAGCATCTCCGGTGTAATCAGGTGGTGATGAAGTGCCCTCCCTTGCCTGGGTGGTGGCTTTTTATACCCTTTTTTTACACAACATCCATTCATTCACTTATCTTAGATGACGTTCTCATGTCCTTCACTTGTTCTATCCTTCATTGTTAGTAATAACTAATATTCATGTTCTCACCCTGATAAATTGGAGCAAAACAACATCTGGTAGTGGAAGACGTGGTGGGAAATATCATCCCTTAACATCAAATATATAAACTCTTGTCCTTGTTCACCTTGATCTATGTACAGCTGTAAACTCACAAACTATTTGCTGTGTTGTGCAAACCCACACTAGCTGTTATGTGCTGTGGTGGGCAAAAACGGAGATACCACAAGGTTACTCAGCACTCTATTGGTCTCTGCCAATTTGTAAAGAGCTGTCAGACTGCTGAGGCTTAGGCCTCAAACGGTGGTCAAGCAATCTCACCAGTGGTCAAGCAGTTTGGTCAAGCAACTCAGGCCAAGCCAGGCCCACAACAATCCCCTCCTTGGTAGCTGTCGCGTTATTAAAACAGGCCACCACAACGTCTCTTTTGACACACACCTCCGACATTGGCTCACGGCACCCCGGGAGAGGTCTGACTGTTTATAATCTCCTCGCCAGCAGGGTATATCACAGAGCGTTGTACCACTCATAGTTGGGGACCTTACCCTTTGTTTCCAGTCTTTTAACCAGTTAATGATTCAGGAGAGGACCTTCCCTCGTATCCCATGGCAGCTTAAGAACCTTTGGTGAGGGACCTTGTCAAAGGCTTTCTGAAAATCCAAGTAGACTCTATCCACTGGATCATCTTTGTCCACATGCTTGTTGACTCCATCAAAGAATTCTAATAGATTGGTGAGGCATGATTTCCCTTTACAAAAGCCATGTTGACTCTTCCCCAGCAAATCACATTTATCTATATGTATGATAATTCTGTTCTTTCCAATAGTTACAGCCATTTGCCTGGTACTGAAGTTATGCTTTCTGGCCTGGAATTGTCAGGATCACCTTTCTGGAGCCTTTTTAAAAAATCCTCCAGTCATCTAGTACAGAAGCTGATTTAAGTGACAGGTTACATGCCACATTTCATATAGTGCTGACATTTCAGATCTGAGTTCCTTCAGAACTCTTGTGTGATACCATCTGGTGCTGGTGCCTTATTACTGTTTGACTGATCAGTTTGTTCCAAAGCCTGACGGGGAATCTCAAGAAACCCCAGTTTCTATGAGGGGACAGTCTGGGACACTCCCTCCTGCCCCACAAACGGTCCCCCCAGCACACACACACGAGAACACCCTGCTTCTGGGTGCTGTCTGGGGTCTGGGTCGCAGCCTGCACCATGCATCGTAGCCCCATTCCCCAGATGGAACAGGAATAATCACAGCTGTAGGCGGGGTTCTGATGGGGCTGATGGTGCTGAGGTGGGGGGAGGTGGTCGGGAAGATGGTGCCAGGGAGAGCTCTGGCAGGGCCCATAGTGCTGGCTTGGGGCAGATGGTGCTGGTGCAGGGGGCTCAGGTGGGGTGAATAGTGCCCGGGACTCTAGCGTGAGTGCAGACGACCAATGAACCATCTGCAAATGTATGATTTCCATAAGCTTTAGGAAATGTCGCTGAGTGGAGTTTGAGAAGAGATGTGCACGCAACAGGGTTCTAGTTGGGTCCCCCCACTTGCCAACCCCCACAACCCACATCATAGACCCCTGAGCCCACTCAGCCTGGTCCCCCACACCTGCCTCTGCCTGAAGCGGGCTCTTTGGCCTAGCCCTTCCCCATCACCCGGGATCAGACTGAGGGGCCCATCCCAGACTCTTGGTCCCCTCTAGCCTGGCCCGGGTGTGATCAGTGGCTCCGGGTGGCTGGTCAGCCGGAAGTCACACGTCTTTGTGTCGTGTTTGCAGCCTCGTGCCCAGCGGGCAGCCCCCAGAGGGGACCCTGCCATTGCATGCGGCCCAGCAGAAGGCTCCCACACCTCCACTCTGGGGTCTTCTAACCCTGGCTCCCCACGTGGGTCTGGCTGATGCAGAAAGGATCCCTCTCCTGATGGCATCCCTGCCTGGCCCACCCCAGTCTGCTTACCCGCCCCAGTCTGCCAGCCACCACAGCCCCCCCCCCCCCCGCCAGGCCCCCAGATCTCCCCACTTGCCCCACTCTGCTAGCCCCCTCACTCTGCCAGTCCCTGTCCAGCTCCCCTGCCAGCCCCCCAGCCTGTCCCTCTGCTTGCCCCATTCTGCCAGTCCACCCACTCACCCTCTCTGCCAGCCCCCCACCCCAGCCTGCCACTCCCACTCGCCCCAATCTGCCCCTCCCTACCCGCCGCAGCCTCGTGTTGCTGATCCCCCACCCACCCCAAAGGGAGTGTCAGACCTGCAGCACCCTGCTGCGCTGTCTGCGCTGGGGCTGGCCGCAGGGGGGCAGCAGAGGGTCAGGAACGAGGTGCCGCCGCAGACACCCGCCCCTTGTTAGGAAAATTATTGCAATGAGCTAATTTGCAAGACAGTAAATAATTTGCATATGACCAGGGCTTCCCTCCAGGGCTCAGCCAAAGGTCTGGGAGCAGGAGCCCTGGGGCCCAGGACCATGAAGTTCCCCATTCCCTGCCCTCCGCGACCCCCACATGGCCCAGCCCTGGAACTCCCCGTGCCCCCAGCCCCACCCACACAGCCCAGCCCTGGAACTCCCCGGGGCCCTGGCCCCACCTACTCGCCCCAGCCTGATCTAGGGGGTTCCAGGGCCGGCCAGTCCCCAGGGCCTGCATCGCGTGGGCTGGCACCCTCCAAACTCACCTCCACGCAAAGCCCCCAAATGGCTTCTGGTGGCTGTGGTGCCTCTCGCCCTTCGCCCACAGCCGTAGCCGGGAGGCGCCGCGTGGGACCCCAGCAACCACGTTCATCAACTACACCACAAAGCAGGCCTGGCCGCCTGCCCATGCTGCTCCGGCGGGGCTCCAAACACGGTGAGCGCCACCAGAGGGCTCACCGACTAGTTCAAGGGGCTCCAGCCAGTGCCTGTCCCGTGCCCACTACCGACGGGGCCGACCTGCAGTCCCTGCCACGCTGGCTGGGCTCGTGCTGGGCTGGCTCTGTAGCTCCATGTCGCTAGCGTGGTCCGCAAGAGAAAAGGGCTGGACAGCCCAGACCTGGCTGGAGCGGCACACGCAGTGTCCCCCGAACCTCAGCCCCCACCAAACACACCCTCCGAGCCAGTGCCCCATGCAGCCCCCTTCACCAAAGCGCTGTCTAACACAGTACAACAGCCCCAAACAAAGACAATCGCACAGCGTCCAAAGTCCCCTTCTCAGTGTGGTGCCTAGCACAGGCTTTTCACACGAACCTACCGGAGACCCGGAGCGCTGGACAAACTCTGCACAGAGTGGTCGGCCAGGTCGGGACCCCCCCTCGGCATCAAAGCGGGGGCCCGTCAGTTAATGACCTCGCAGCCCGAACCTACAGCCGGGGAGACGCAGGATTCCTTGTGAATTCGCAGGCAACGTCGCTCTCCGTCCCGCCAGGAAGCGCGGCCTGTTGGGAGCGAGGCACTTTCAGCTTCACGCTTGAACAAAGAGCTGGAGTCTCGGCTTTAAATGCAAAACACAGCTCAGGCTGACCCGCTGGGCTGGGACCACAATGTGCAGCTCTGCTGGCTGGGCCTGGAACTGCATCTCTGTGTGTCATAGGCCTGGCGTGTGATGGCGATTTGCCATCAGCCGCGGTGCGGGGGGCCCTGGGGTTTTGGAGCAGAGGGCTCTGAGCGCCACGATCCGGATCCCCCACGTCGGCGAAGCTGGGATAAGTCCGTGGCTGAGGCAGGCGTCTGTGTCCTGAGCCAAACCGTGGTGCGCCCAGGTCCTTGGTCTCTCTGCTGGTCCAATGCTCTAGCACCATCATGCTAGCGTGGGAGGCTAGGCTAGGCTAGCTCAGAGCTGCTATCTGCAGGGTGTGAGCCTGACAATGCAGCTAAGAGGCCGGGGAAGCCAGCCCCACATGGCCTGACAGGTAGCTCTCCCGGTGCAGGAAGGGGAGCCAGGGCAGTGCCAGCCTGGGGCAGGGCACTGGGGGTCGTAGAGGCTCTGCTCAGGGAGGTACCTCATATACCGCAACCCCCATGGGTGGCTCCAGTGCTGGACAGCCAGACGGGGCAACAGGTTCCTGGGGGTTTGCACGGTGTGTGGGGGAGCGGGTGGGACCCCTGGCCGGGGCACCTCGCTCCCTGGGGCGGGCGCAGAGCTAAAGAAGCACAAGACAGCTGTTGGGCTGGGGATCAATTCAGATCAATTCATGTGCCCACAACTGGGCACCCAGTAACCGAGCCAGTGAAGACCAGGATTCAGTCTCTTCAGTGCAGAGCTGTCTATTGAAAAGCAGAAACCACCAAGAACTAGAAAGGACTAAACAACGCCTCTCCTTAGTAAGCCTCAGTTTCCCACAGCATCCTGATTGGGAAACAAAATGGATCGCTACCGCTCCTAGATGACGACTGTCTCTTTCTTCTTCAAGTTCCCACGGGTCTTTGGTCTATTTTCTGAGTCCCTCGTAGTGGGGTCTTGGTTACTCTGGTCTATGATCCCTCGTAGCAGGGTATAGGTTACCCCGAGGCCATCCGGTCTCATGTTCCTCTTCTGTCAAACACTATTACCAGCCTTCTTGGATAGATGCGTGTATATAGATAGAAAAAGCTAGCTACCATGTGATCTTCCTAACACTTACACCCTCTTCCCAAAGAAGTCACATGTCCCCAAAGTATGCAAAATCTGCTGTGCCAGCGTATTATCTGGCATGTCACATCATTTGGGAGGGGCCCACAGGGACCGGCTGATATTTACCTTCCATTAACTACTCCCTCCTGTCATTTTATGGGGTTGGTTGACCCAGGTTAGCTACTCCCAGATTCACCATCACACGCCTCCGCGTGTACACATCAGGCAAACTGGCCACTGGCTGACCGCGACCTCCTCCACATCAGCACAGCTGCCTGGACAAACATACGAGGCTCATGTCGATGCCAGGTGTGAGTTTGGCCTTTTCAGTGATTTTCCACCAGCATGGATGGGGATCCGCTGGCCAGGGGTCGATGGCAGCTGTCGCCCCACGGAGGTGGGCCGGAGAGACCTGAACTGGTCTGAGGATGGAGCTGGGGACCTTTCTGGCTGGGATTTTGTGCCAGGAACCCCCCTCCCTCCTCGCCAGCCTGGCATGTGGAGGAATCCTGAATGGGGACACACCCCAAGGCCAAGCTGCCCAGCCACTGCAGAGTCCCCTCCAAGCTGGGGTTGCTGGAGACCATGGGGGAGCCGCAGAGCCTGTCTGTATCTGGCAGCCACTGCAGAGAATGCCCTTGGCTCCCTCCAGCCCAGCCCTGGTGCCCAGGGCGGCTCCTTTGGGGCCTGTCCTCTGGCGCCCGGGGGCGACACACCCCAGGCCCGAGGGCAGCTGTTGGTGCCCAGCCTGAGCCAGCACAGGTGGCTGCACTCAGGACCCGGCCAGGGGGAATCAACCCCTGGGAGCCCGACCCGCCTCTCTCTCCAGATCTGCAGCCCCCCATTGATGCCAGCCCCCCGGCAGCGCCCCCCTAGAGCTGCCCTGGCACCCAGTCTGGACTGACGCTCTCCGGAGCTCTCTGGAGGTGTGTGGAGAGAGCTGCTTTCCAGGCAGATACTGGCGCTGGCTGCCCAGAAAACCGGCGACTGCCCTGCTGCTGTGTGGGAAGCTGCCAGCCAGGGCCACAGGGAGGGGCTTCCTCTCAGGAAACCCCCCTGACGCCCTCCATCTCCTCCCGGAGTCCAGCTCGCTGTGGAGCCACTGGCCAGAGCGGCTGCGTCCCGGCAGGCAGGCAGGCGATGGAGTGAGCCCCAGAATCGCCCACGGAGCACGGTAAGGGGAGTGCGCGGGGCTCCTGCTCCCCTCGAGCCTCCGTCCCCATCTCCTCCTCCCCACCCTCCGCCCCTGTCTGGCTCTCACCCTGGCCAGCCGAAGGGCCCAAAGCACTTCACCAATATCCCTGGACACAAGGCAGGGCCAGCCCCATTGGGCGGGCGGGGGGGGGGAAACTGAGGGACAGGGAGGGGACGGGAACTACCCAGTGTCACACCGCAAGTCAGGGACTAAGCCAGGAATCAGAACCCCAGAGTCCTGCCTCTTAGCTCCCTGCTCTAATCACTAGACCAACCTCTACCCCAGGATTGTGTGTGGCGGGGACGCCCAGAGAAGGGAGCCACAGGGCAGGGTGCCTAGGATGTCAAGGTCACTGAGCTGCTGCTGGGGCCCCGCCAGCAGGGAGAGCCAGAGGGGGAGCTGGGTACATGCCCTGCCGACAGGGGATGTCGGTGCCAGGTGAATGGGATTGGGCCAAGTCTCTTCCCAGCTGCCGCCTTCACCTTCCTGGCGAGCCTAATGCTGCCTGGTCCCGGTGTGGTCCACGCTGGGCTCCCCGGGTGGGGCAGACGGGCACAAGCCCCGGGAGCAGGCGGCTCTGGTGTGAGGTCCCTGATCTCGGCTAATCTCTATGAGGTGGGGCCAGCTCCCCCGCCAGGCTGGACCTACTGGTCTTGCCTTGCCACAGCTCCATGGGGCTCTGCACCCCTGGGGGAGGGTCCCAGTGGGACTGGGGCCCTAGGAGGGGAATAACGGGCCCTCCCCTCCATCCATGTGTCTGCTGGACTGGAGATGCCCACATATCCCTCTGTGTCTATCCAGCCCCCCATGGCCCACAGCCACCCTCATATCCCTCTGCGCCCTCCTCCTCCCATTGGCCACCCATCCCCCCAAGCCTCTGTTACTCTTGCCCCTGTCCCTATGGTTTTTCCCCATCTCTCCTGCCCCCCACTAGCTACCCTTCTCCATTGCCTTTCTGACCCCTGCTCCCTTCCCCCAACTTTGCCCATCCCCTGCCAGCACCAAAACGCAGTTTGAACCCGGGGCAGCCTGAGAGTCAGGGATTCACCCAGGCCCCCACCGCAGGGCAGCGTCCGAGCCGGGAAACCTGGCACCTACCAACCACCAGTTCACCCTCATGGCCCCAGGCAGCGTGCCCGTGCCCTCGTCACAGAGGGAGAAAAGATCACAGACCCTTTCTGTGCCACTGAGCTGAGGATAGAACCCAGGAGTTCTGGTGCCAGCCCCCTGCTCTAACCACTAGACCCCACTCCCTTCCCAAAGCTGGGGACAGAACCCAGGAGTCCTGGCGCCCAGCCTCCTGCTCTAACCACTAGACCCCAGTGCTTCCTCCATTCTCCTCACTGTGCATCTTGGCTAGACTCTGGGGAAGTTTGGTCCCTGGACGTTTGTGGTGTAGAGGGGCTGCCCCCCCTTCCCTCCCCCTGCGATGGGAGCAGAGCTTTGGCTGCTGGTAATTACTGCATGGGTCTAATTCTGTCTGCATGCATTGTCTGTCCCGCCCAGGTGCCCCAAGTCTCCGTCCCTGGGCTCAGCCGGGGGCTCTGCCTTCCCTGCCTGTCTCTGCCCCCGTGGGGTGACCAGATAGCAAGTGGGAAAAATCGGGTCGGAGGGGAGGGGGCGTTATAGGCGCCTATATCAGACAAAGCCCTAGATATCAGGACGGTCCCTATAAAATTGGGACATATGGTCACCCTACCTGGGTCGCGTCTGTCAGTGCAGGGGGGCTCAGAGCACCCTGGAGCAGCAGCTCCTGCCAGGGAGGGACTGCAAGGGCAGCCAGGGGAGGAGGGTGACACGTGTGAGATTGGAGATGGGGTTGGGAGCAGAGGGGTCGGGGCGGGGAACGCATTTGTATTACACTCCATGGTTCCGTAGCATCCAGGAGCCCCATCTCAGGCCCTGCATGGTGCTAGGTGCTGTACAAACACAGATAGGTGGCCCTTTCACCTTTCCTGGCCTGTGTCTAATCTGCCCCTGTCACTGTCCACAGAGCCGTTCCCCCCCCCCGTCCCCTGCCCCTCCCCCCACAGCACTCTCCTCTGCCCCAATCGTCAGCTCCACAGGGCAAGGATCTCCTTCGTCTCCTGCATGGGTGGCAAGTACTGGGGTGTCCCGGGGCATCTATGCCCCAGTCAGCCTGATGGCAGGAGCTGCTGCCTCTGCCCCCTGGTGGGGTGTGGGTCAGACTCGCCCAGTGAAGTTAGCTGCTCAGAAGGGAAGAGGGCCCAGGAAGCTGCCAGCCGGCGTGGCAATCACAAGCCAGCACAGCTGGGCTCTCTGCAGGCTCTGTGCGGAGGAACGACCCCTCCTGCAGGAGCGGGTCCGTAGCATGCGCTGCCTGTCCCTGACATGGCAAGTACCATGCAGAGGGTCGCTGGCGATGGCAAAGGAGGAGGTGGAAGGAATCCAGGAGTCCTGTCCCTGCCCCCTCTGCTCTAAACCACCCCGGGCACGTCTCCATTGCAAAAACCAACCCTGCTGTGGCGAGCCTCCGAGCCCCGGTCTACGCAGGCTGGCTCGTGGGGCTCAGACTGGGAGGTTAAGAACAGCAGCATAGTCTGAATCCCAGGGAGTTGGGTGGGGCTCAGAGCCTGAGCGGGACGTCTACATGGCGACTTTTAGTCCTGTAGCGTGAACCTGAGTCAATTGTCCTGAGCGCTAAGACTCGTTGCTGTGAGGTTTTTTTTTGCAATATAGACGTACGCTGGATCCCATGCCCATCCCAGAGCTGGGGACAGAACCCAGGAGTCCAGAGCCCCAGCCCCCCTGCTCTAACCACTAGTCCCCACTCCCAGTCCAAAGCTGCAGATAGAACCCAGGAGTCCAGGGTCCCAGCCCCCTGCTCTAACCACTGGGCACCACTCCTGTTCCAGAGCTGGGGACAAAACCCAGGAGTCCAAGGGCCCAGCCCCCTGCTCTAACCACTGGACCCCACTCCTGTTCCAGAGCCGGGGACAAAACCCAGGAGTCCAGGTTCCCAAGCTCGAACCCTGTGTGCCGCCACCCAGGGCTGCAGATATTGCCCCTTCCCCCACTTCTGCCTGGGCCGCCCACTCACCGCGTTTCCTGCCCTCCACAGCCCTCTGGCCTGGGGGTCATTTCCTGGTCTCAGATGATGCCTCTGGAGCTTGGGGATGTGACTCATGGGCTCCCCGGCCCCCAGGGTTCCAGCCCCCTGCCAGCGTGGCTCCTGTCCTGCTGCTGGGAGGAGCCACCCGTTCCCAGATTAGGGCCATGCTCCCAGCCTCAGGGTCCGCGTGGCCCGCGGCCAGCACCACAGTTGGGCACAGCAAGTGCGGTGCTCATTGCTGGCCCGGGCACAGCTGGCATCAGTGACAGGCAGGGAGCTGCGGAGGCGCGGCCTGGCTCACCCTTTGTCTGGAGGTCTCCTTGGGGCGCCCCGGGAGGTGGATAGGGTGGCCTGAGCCCCACGGGGCTGGGTGTGGGTGTAGATTGAGTAGTTCCTGCTGCGGCGGCTCAGCTGGGAGCCCCGCCAGAGCCCTGGGGAGAAGCAGAGCCTGGAGCGCTGCCTCCTTCCACTGGAAGGGCACAGACGTGCGGCCTGGCCCCTCCACCTCAACGCCAGGGACGGGCGAGAAGGGGCCCGTTTTGCTCTAGGCGCCTTGCTCTTTGCCAGCCGGGTTTTCTAAGTGCTCTGAAATCCACAGGCTGACTCGGATGGTCTTGAAAATTGCTGTGCCCTGCTCTGTGGGGCATACACATTGCTGTGCCCTGCTCTGCTGTGCCCTTCCCAGCTCTGGGAGGGGAGTGGGATCTAGTGGTTAGAGCAGGCAGAGACCTGGAGTCAGGACTCCTGGGTTCTTTTCTTGTCTTAGGGGAGTGGGGTCAGTTGGTCAAAGGAGGCAGGCTCAGAGTCAGGACTTCTGGGTTCTGGCTGTCCTCACCTCTAGCAGGGGGCTGGGGTCTAGTGGCTAAAACAGCGGGCTGGGGGTCAGGACTCCTGGATTCTGGCCTCAGCTCGGGGAGAGGAGGGGTCCAAATCTGGGGTTGTTTGAGCAGAGCATTCCCAGGACACAGCCTCTTGTAAAACGTACACTGACACCAACGTTTTGCAGATCTTATCATGTCTGTTGCGCATGTCAGGGGCGCAGACTCTGGCTCCGACCCTCCCCGGTGAGGAATTCAGGGCTCGTCTTTCATCTAACCTGTCCCTAGGACGCTCTCGGGAGGTGGGTGCCCGTGTGTGGGGAGACGACCCTGCAGCACGGCCCCGCCGGAAATCAGCTGGGGGCCCAGCCACCAGCGCCCCACATCAAGGGCCTCTTTGGATCTGGGGGGCAGCTGAGCCTTGCCCGGCTGCAGGAGCACATGGGGCATGAACATCTGTGGGGCTTAGATACCAGCCCTACGTGCCCTCCCCCCCATACACCTACAAGGGGGAGGTGAGAGCAGCTGGAGATAGCCTGGCCCCCGGGGGCTGTTGGGTGCACCCAGCCTCCCACAACCAGCTGCAGCCGGCCCTTGGAGGCTGTGTGTGTGTGTGTGTCTGTGTGTGTCTGGGTGCATGTGGGTGTGCACGCGTGGGTGTGGGCAGGTCGGTGCGTGTGTATGTCTGTGTCCACGCATGTGTGCGTGCAAATGTTCGCACAGGTGCGTGCGTGTGTCTGTGCTCACACCATTCCGTGCGAGACCCATAACTCAGGTGGCTCAGCGCCTGCGGCTCTCCTCTGCCCTTCCTGCCCCATAGCCCACATGGCTCAGCGCCGGCTGCTCCCTGCCCCATAACCCAGAGCTGGCTCAGGGCGGTCTGCAATGCCAGGCGGCTCCCTCCTGCCCCTGTCCTGCCCCGCAGCCCCAGGCGGCTCCGTCCCCGCAGCTCCCCGCCCCTGTCCTGCCCCACGGGAGGGCGGGGCCGGCTCGCTGCCCCTCCTGGGTCCCGGGGCGTTCCCGGAGCTGTCGCCTGCCGCCTCGGCCAGCAGCAGCAGCAGCAGCCGGCAGGACAAAGGGACGGGTGGTGGCGACTGGCAAGGGGCGGCGCAGGGGGGCCACCTGCCCAGGTGGACGCGGGGGGGAACCGGCCCGCAGGGGCCGCTCGCAGCAGCGCGATGCAGACCCAGGTACCGGCTCGGGGACCTCAGCTGAGCCGCTCCGCGCTGGGCTCCCGAGGGACCCTCCTGACCCCGGGCGCCGGTCCGGTCCTGGGGGGGGGGGTTGCCGTGCCCGAAAGCTGCTCCCCGCTTCCCGGCGGGGTCATCGGGGCTCGCCCCCGGGGCACGGGCCGTGCGTCTGCTGCAGCCGGGGTGGGGGGGCGCGTCCACCCCCCCCATGGGGTCACGGGGCTGGAGGCTCCCGAGGGGGCGCTGGGTGCCGGCCTCGTGGTGAGGGTGGGTTCAGGGGGGCTCTACGTCGGCCTGGGGGTGTGGTGGGCGCCGGGTTGTGGAGGGGGGGCTCTCTTTTGGTCTGGAGTGAGGGGGTGCGGGGGCTCTGACCCGGCCTGGGGGCAGAGGAGGGGCTCAGGTTTCTCCCCCTGAGGTCAGGGGTTTGTTGGCTGACCAGGCTTCCCGGTGACCCTGATGGGGAGCAGCTGCAGTTGGGGGGGTGCAGCACACCCTGTGCCCTCCCTCCCTCCCCCGCTGACCTGGGGGAGCCCAGCTGGCTTCCATCACCCAGGGGCAGATGGAGGCCCGGACTGGGGAACCCTGGGGAATTGCTTGCCCTGGGTCAGGCGGCTGGGCTGGGCCCTAGCGACAAAGAGCACCCGCCTCCTCTGGGATTCCCCGGCAGCTTATCCCCTCTGGCCCCAGTCCTGCCAGGGCTGTGGGCGAGCGGCAGAGCGACAGGATGCCCGGTGATCTCAGCCCGCTGGAGCAGGACGACCGGCGCTGGGTGAGCTGCCAGCCGGGTGACCGCTCTGCAGGGCTGACCCACAGGCTCTCCCTCCGGGCCCTGTGAGTTGCCAGGGGCCGGGGAAGGCTGTGGGATTTCTGCCCTGCCTTGATTTCCTCCAAGGGAAATGGCCTCCCCTCTCCCACTCTGCCCAGCCAAAGGTGAAAGCGAAACTGCTGCTCCCTGGGAGCAGAGCAAACACCCTGGGGGGCCCTGCCAATTGTGCCGGGGTCTGGCGGGAGAAATGGGCTCTTACCTGGGCCTGAGTAGGTGCCCATCTGGACAGAAGCCAACAGACCAGCCGGTTCACACCCCGGATGCCAGGACTTTGCTCTGCCCTGACAGCGGGCACTGCAGGGAAGACCTGGCCTCTTGCAGGCCTGGAGCAAAGTCCAGCCCTTGGCAATTCATTAACCCGCCGAGCTGGAGCCCAAAGGCTGGGGGAGGGGCAGGGTGGGGTGGCTTCTCTGGTTAATTTATGGTGATGCCAATTGGCACAACCTGGCCTCATGCCAAGGTAGGGCCCAGCTGGCCACAGCTCTGCTGTCCCCGTGGCGGGGCACAGAGCGTTCGTTAGCCCAGCCACATGCCAGGGCCTGCCCTTTCTGAAGCCACTTACCCCGGGAATCCTGGTGGGGGAGCGGGCACCGGCGTACGTGACTGTGCAGGCATCGATGGACCCAATTCTCTTGTGCGGGGGGCACCGGCCCACTGGGTCCTGGGCCAGCCAAACACATAGGAGTGGAGATAAAAGTGCAGACAGCTAATCCTGAGCTCCCCATCCCCAGACCCTTACCCCTTGCGGAGGGACAGACAGACACTAGCACCTCCCGGCCACCCAAGGCTGCGCTAGGTGACCTTACGCCGAGGGATGAAAAGCCCAGCGTGGGGGTTGTTAGCACCGTTGTTATCAGAGTCTGCCCAGACCTTGGGGGTGGAGTGGGGGGCTCAGCCCCCCGCTTGGGCATTTGAGGTGCACGGTGAGGCTGCAGCCATGCTGGGTCCGGCAGTGATGAATGTCTGTGAAGGAGGGGGGGGGCATCTCTGGCTCCCAGTCTGAATCCGCCATGCAGAGTGCCAAGTGTTCCTCTGTGGGCTGTATGTGTGTGGAGGGGGAGCAGAGAGGGATACATGGGGTGGGGGTGCGTGGTGGGAGGCTGGGGTGTGTGTGGGGGGCTGTGGATTGTCGGTGTATCTCACTCACTCCTTTATAAAGGATTCTTGTGGCCTGGTCTCCGTGAAGCTCTCCCCACCCCAGAATTTGCAGCAGAATCTTTGCTGCTTAGCCAGACGGACCCTTGTCTAGGTGGAAAGTTTGACCAGTTCTACAGGTGTACCTAGGCCCTGCCTAGCCAGGGAAATTGACCACAATGGCCCTTGCGGAGCCTCCACCCCGGCCCGGATGCTGACGCGGGGGTAGGAGCACCTGTATTTGCTTTAGCTCAACCCCCTTCCCCACTCCCCAGCAACACAAGCCCGGGCTTGTCCACACACAGACTTGTCCCGGTGTCACTGTCCCAGACAGCGGTGCCACTCTGCTGGGCTGGGTGCATTTATCCTGGTAGAACGGTGCTGGTCCCGGGGGAGCTGTTGCCATGCCGGAAGGGGAGTGAGCTCTCTGAGTCTATGGCCCCTTTGCCCCAGTATTGCTGCACCCGCGCTAGGGGTGGCACCGGGCTAACGATGCTGGTAAAAACCAGCCCCGTAACCCACGTCCTGGCACTGGGACAAACGCTGTGCACGCAGCAAGGATACACTGAGACGCTGAGCTCAGCAGAGCCTCGTGGATCGACTCGCTCCTCTTCCTGGCCCTGCCGTTGGCCTGCTTTGTTACCATGGGCAAGCCACTTCCCCCTTCTGTGCCTCAGTTTCCCCATCTGCGGAATGACAAGAGCCGCATGCTCAGGGTCCAAGCCATCACCAGAGGTGGGTTCAGGAAAGAATTCCCCCCCTGGGTCAGACTGGCAGACACCCTGGAGGTTTTCGCCTTCCTCTGCAGGGTGGGGCCCGGATCACTTGCTGGTCCCAATTAGCGTCTACAGTGGATCCTCTGAAACGTGCACTCTTCCTTCGAGACCTGAGGACGTCAGTGGCTCAGCCCGAGGGTCTGGGTTACTGTGGCGAGAAGTGGGGGGCAAGATTCTGGGGCCGTGATGTGCAGCAGGTCACACGAGATGGCCATGACGGTCCCGTGCGGCCTGAAAGTCTAGGGGTCTGTGAGACGCTGGAGGAGAAGCTCTGTGGAGTTGTGTCAGTTGCCCAGCTCTCCCCCGACGCCGGCACCACAGTGCCATCACCGATCACAGAGGCTCTGTTCCCCCCAAGACCCTGCCTTGCTGAGTGCCCACGCTGGGGGCAACAGGGAGCCTGGGCTTTCCTCGCTTTCCAGGGCTTGCCATCAACCGAACGAACGTTGTGCTTTGTGCGGGACAGGGTGTGTCTGCGGGGCATGCCAGGGTGTATCGGGGGGGTTCCTGGAGTCGGAGCGTGTGTGAAGTTGTATGGGGTGGGGGTACATGGGGTGGGATGGGTGTGCATGGCGGATCATGGGGGGTTCACGGTGTGGGATGGGTGCGGTGGGCGTGGGTTGGGGGTAAACGATGTGTGATGGGGGCACATGGTGTGGGTTGGGGATATGCTGGGTGATAAGGGATACAGTGTGTGGGAGTGGGGTACATGGTGCGGGGTGAGGCTACAAGGTGTGTACGATACAGGGTATGTGGCATTTGGGATGGGGTACATGGTGCGATGAGGGGTACACGGTGTGGGGTTGGGTTACAGGGTGTGTGTGATACGGGGTATGTGGAATGGGAGTACAGGGCATGCGATGGGCTACACTGTGGGTTGGGGTACAGGGCATGCGATGGGGTTCACTGGGATGGGAGTACAGGCGTGCGACGGGGTACACTGTGGGATGGGGTACAGGGCATGCGATGGGGTTCACTGGGATGGGAGTACAGGCGTGCGACAGGGTACACTGTGGGATGGGGGTACAGGTGTGCAATGGGGTACACTGGGATGGGGGTACAGGCGTGCGATGGGGCACACTATAGGATGGGGATACAGGTGTGCGACGGGGCACACTGTGGGATGGGGGTACAGGCGTGCGACGGTGGTATACCTTGTTTAGGTTGCGGGTGGGTGTTACGTGTCCCAAGCTGTTTCTTCTCCTGTAGCCCTGGGATCACCTCCACGTCTCTCGTGTGTGGGGGTCCCCCCCCAGCAACCCCCACTTGGCGCTGACCCCTGTCCCCTGTATTGCCAGGTCCCGGTCAGCCGTGGCCATGCCGGTCCTTAAGAACTCCTCCAAGCTGAAGATGGCCAAGGCCAACGGGACGCCAAGCAGTGCCGGGGAGCTGATCCTGGGGAAGGAAAGCAGCACCAACCCCTTCGAGGAGGACTTGGAGGAGAACTCGGGGGACTCCTTCCTGGGGGATGTCGCCCCCGGGGAAAGGAACCCCTTCCTGGAGGACGAAGAGGAGGAGGAGGGCGGTGGCTTTGAACGCAACCTCTTCAATGGCACCCTGGAGGAGCACTTCCCGCGGCGGGCGACGCTGGAGAGGCTGGTGGGCCTGTCCCCCTTCCGCCTGGGCAAGGGCAAGAAAGGGGCGGGCAAGGAGAAGGCTCCCAACGGGGACAGAGGGCCCGAGCGGCGCTCCTTCCTGGGCCGCATCCTCCCGCTGGCCGAGGGGGAGCCGCGGAAGGCGCGGCGCCGTTCCGAGGACATCAGCCTCCTGCAACGCTTCAACGGGCGGCGCAAGGAGAGCCCGGCCAGCCCGGAGAGCTGCCCGGCCGAGCGCGACGCCGAGGCCGGCAAGCGCATGTCCTTCCTCAAGCTGGGCCTGGGGGGCCGGGCGCACCGGGCATTGCTGGCGGACAAGCCCAGCTCCCCCGAGGCCCCGGAGCCGGCGCCCAGCGCCCAGGAGGTGGAGACCGTCGCCAAGGCCAAGGAGCCTCTGTCAGGTGAGCCGGCGCACGGCCATGGGCTTCGGGCACCGTCACCCCAGCGGGCTCCCCCTCCCTGCTGGGCGGGCTGCGGGAGGAAGGAGGCTGGGCGGGGAGCTGCAGCTGGGTTTCCAGGCCTGGGGAAGGACCCCCGAGGGGATGTGGGGGGAGCGTGGGCCCCGGTAGGGTCCTAATGCACCATCCCGGGGATGGGGCCTGCCAGTCAAGGGCTGTGTCCCTTTGGGCAGGGGTGGGGGAGGATAGATTTTCCCCCGTGCCTGACTCTCTCCCCCTCTCAGGCAGCCCCCCCTCAGCAGCCTGCCCCATAAGCCCCTACAGCTACCCCTTCCCAGGAGCCTCAGCCACGAGGGCGCCCCCCTCACCGTCCCCGCCAGGAGTCCCTACCTTCCCCACCTTGCTCCTTGCTTCCTGTTTCCTGGGTCCGGCCGGCTCCCGGTGCTGAAAGGAGCTGCCGTGGTGAGGCAGGGCATGCTGCGTGCAGAGTGGCACCCTGCTGCCAGCCGTGACCTGTGCGGGTTTAGTCCTGGATCTGGGAAGGAAGTGGGGGTTAGTGGTTAGATCAGGGAGGACTCCCCGCCCCCCCCCCGGCGGAGGAGGGGAGTCAGGACTCCTGGGTTCTATCCCTGGCTCTCCTGGCTGCGTGTGAGTCCATTTACTTCTCTGCCTCGGTTTCCCCATCTGCACCATGGGCTCTTCCCATAGTTGGGCTGACTAGCGCATCGCTGTGCATGCGGTGAGCCCCGTCCCTGGGCGCTGGGGTTCCTGGCTCCGCAATGGGGCAGCCGGGCTCTTGCTATGGGTCCTTGGCAAAGTCCCCCAAAGCACAGAGGTGCCGTGGGTGCACAGCACACAGCACAGGATGCAGCCGGCGGCATGGGATGGGCCCAGCCTGACCTGGGACCTGTCTGTGTGCCCCGCCCGTGGCCTGAGGGAGCCTGGGAAGGTGGGGGGGTGCCAGCAATTGGGAGGGAGGGGGCCAGCGAGGCCCCCATGGGGAACAGGCAGGTAACTGGACCCTAAAGTGAACCCCTGGGAGCGGCTGCCCCAGGGCGCCCGGGTCTGGAACAGCCAGTTCTGAGCAGAGACCTTATCGCCCCCACGGATCAGGTGGCTGGAGCCGCTCTGTCTGTGGCGGACGCCCCCCTCCCCAGACAGGCCCTGTTGTCTCATCCCGGGGCGTGGAGAGCAAAGAACCCACCGATTTAAGGATCCTTTGAGGTGCAAATATCCCGCCTGCAGCCCTCTCTGCTTGAAAACCAGCCTGATCCTGGCTCCCTCCCGGGGATCAGGCCAGGTGCTGGGAGTTCACACCCTGGGCGGAGACCCTGGGACGCTGCGGTGAGGGGCAGGTGTAAGGACTGATACAGACATAGGGGGTCAGGGTGTGCGCCCAGCTCCGCATGCTGCCCTGGGGGGGGAGGGGGTCTCTGCCTGTGGGCACCCTGGGGTGGGGGACTGGAGGGGCCATTCTGGGGCTCCCCCTCCAAAAACCCTTGGAAAACCCAGAGTCAGATGCTAAAAATAATCCCGAGATGGGCCTAGAAACCCTGCAGTAGTGCCGTGCTGTGGCTTTCCTTGCCCCTGGTACATTCCCAGCTGCCGTCAGCAGGGCTGGGAATGGGACGTTTCCATGCGAATGCCAGCGGAGATTGCCCCTGCCACGGCGCCGGGAGTGGGGGCGTGGAGACTGTGGAGTAAAACTCCCCTTGTCTCCACCCGGGGTGGGCGTCCCGCGGGGCTCGGCCGGCACCGCCCCATTGCAGGATCTTGCCTGCTGGAGGCGAGGTTTGGCGGGCACAAACGCTGGCCCGGCGGGGAGCCCGGCGGTCGGACTTTGTGCCCGGAGCACGCGGCCTGGGGGGAAGGAAGAGGTGACCCTGTTGCTTTGTTTCGCCAGGGCCACGGGGGGCACTTCTGGGCACAGTGCCCCTTTCCTTGCCGGGAGGGTCCTGCTGCAGGGCGAAGGTCACTTGTAGGTCACATATGGGGGTCAGAGGTCCCAGGTGGGGGTGGGGGTCGCAGAGCAATAGCTGCAGAATATTATTTTAAGAAACATTCTAAGCCAAAGGGGAGCCCCTGGGATCTGCCCTGGCTGCCCAGCCCCCCACACGGCCCTCCGGGGTCCACAGACAGCACCCAGGGACTGAGAGCACCCCCTGCCCCTCCCGCCCCTGTGCTCTGCCGCTGGTCGAGCGCCTCTCCCTGGCAGGGGAGGAGAACGGCGTCACTGTCTGCTCCCCCAGCAGGCCCATGCTCCGTGTCACCAGCCCCGCTCGGGTCCAGGGCTGGCCGTGGGTCCCAGGGCTCTGCAGGGCTGTGTCCCCCAGGGCTTGGCCCATGTGCCGTACCCATCACCCCACCCGGGGCCGTGCCTCCCCCCCAACACTGAGCCGTGTGCTGTGCCCCAAAGCCTGGCGGCTGGACACCAGGGTGAGGGCACCGTGGCCAGCTCATCTCAGGGCAGCCAGAGTGACATGGGCTCGTGGGTGCGCTTGGGGCCGTCCCCCACCCAGCCCAGCCAAGCTGCTGTTTGATTTATGGCTTCTGCTGCCGGCTTCCCCCGGACGCTGACCCAGCAGCCAGTGGGCTCCAGCAGAGGGAGCGTCTCGCCCCGCTTTGCCGATGGGAACCACCGGTCAGGGCAGCGTATCCCCACCTGGCTGAGAGGTGAGCTGCTGGTGGTACCCACACGTGCCCCTGGCAGCCGGGTTCAGGAGGCCCAGCCCTCACTTGAGAGAACGCCCCATTCAGCCTGCAACGGAGACGCTCGCCGCCCAGTGGAGCTGGCAGCTAGCGACGCCGGCTGTTCTACATGGCATCTGGGGAGATGGGCAGAGCCGGAGCACGTGTGGGGTTAGCACTCCCGACCCACAGCCTTTCTGTTCCCACCTCTGGTCTGCTGGTGCCCCTCAATCCTGGCCTATAGCCCCCCGCTGGGGCAGCCCTGGGCTCCCCTCCACGCCCGCAGCTGTGCCGGTGCCCCTCAGTTGTGACCCACAGCCCCTTGCCGTCCCGGTCTCCCCTTTCCCTGGGGCTCCTGCTGACCTCTCCGCTCCGCTCCCTGTAGTGCTGGAGATCCTGAACCTGATCCAGCAGCGGGACCTGCCGGCGGCGGACGAGCACATCATAGAGCTGGAGGCAGAGTGCAGCCGGGAGGCCTCCCCGAGCAGCGAGGGCGGGGAGGGCACCAAAGACGGCAGCCGCAAGACCAAGGACGTGGCGCTGCTCTACGATGCCCTGATGCAGCAGCTCTGGGCCGTGCTGGCCGAGGCCCTGGAGGCCAAGGGCACCTACCCGCCCCTAGAGCTGGTGGTGCGGGTGATTGAGCAGGAGGAGGCTGCGGACCGGCGGTGGCAGGACGGGCAGGGGGGCAGCGCCGGGCCCCGGCCCCGAGCCATGCGCCGCAGGTGGGCTGAGGCGGTGAAGGGGGCGGTGTGCGAGCGGCTGGGCCGGTGCGCGGAGGGCAGCGGCGGCCCCCTGGCGGGGCATATGGACCGGCTGACCCGCCGTGTGGTGGAGGACCTGGGCGCCGTCAGGAGCCACCTGCTGCCGGCCTATCCCCCCGAGTACCAGGCCCTGGCGGTCTACGCCCGCAGCTACCACGAGGGGCTGGCCCAGCTGCTGGGCGGTGTCGTCCAGAGGAACCTCTCCATCGCCGAGCTCTACTTCCTCCTGGACTGGCACAGCAACACCTACCGCAGGTGAGGGGGGCGGGCGTGGGGGCCGCAGCCGGCTGGGGTCCCCCGGGCCGGTGCTCCCTGGCGGGGCTGGCTCCTGGAGCTGAGGGGGGGGACGGGACCGGCTCTGGGGTCGGTACTTGGCACTGGGGAGGGCGGGATGGGTTCGTAGCTGGTCCTGGGGCTGTGTGAGGTGTTCCAGGAGAGGGCCACGTGAGCCCCCCTGAAGTCTGCGCAGGGCGGACATGGCGGGGGGCCCTCACAGCTGTCTCTGCCCCCAGGGAGGTGCTGGGGCGGCTGGACATTGCCCCGTTGCTCAGTGCCCAGGAGCAGGAGCCCCTGCTGCCGCCCGAGACCCAGCGCCGCTTGGAGGAGGCCTGCGTCGCAGCCGTGAAGGTAACAGGGGAGCCCGGGTTCGGCAGGTGGTGCCCACCCCCCACGGCGCCTCCCCACTCCACCCCCTCCCCACCCCAGGGCACCTACCCACCCTTTCCCTTTCCCCGTGGTGGCTCCGAGCTGGGAGTGGGTGATCCCCCCCCGGCGATAGTCCAGGGGGCTGTGGGTGTCAGTCCTTTAATAAGCAGGTGGCGGGGGGCTGATCGAGGGGGGTTTTGGGGAGCACAGTCCTGCCGAGTGCCAGGGCCCGTCTGGGAGCCAGCTGGCTGGGCGCTGTAGGGAGGGGTGGTTCCTCCCCCCCGGCTGCCGTGACATCTTTGCTGTTTGCACCTAGACCAAGATTGCGACCGACATGAGCTGGGAGCTGCGGGAGGAGGAGAAGCGCTGGGCGCAGGAGCTGAGTCGAGAGGACGGTCGGCTGGAACTGTCCAGCAGGGTGATCTCGGTGCGTCTGGGGCAGGGTGTCTGCACCTGTGCGCGCCCCTTCCCCGCCATGCCTGGCCCCCGGGAACCCTGCCCGCCCTGCCTGGCCCCCGGGAACCCTGCCCGCCCTGCCTGGCCCCCGGGAACCCTGCCCGCCCTGCCTGGACCCCGGGAACCCTCCCTGCCCTGCCTGGCCTCCGGGAACTCTGCCTGCCCTGCCTAACCCCCGGGAACCCTGCCCACCCTGCCTGGCCCCCCATGTCTCCCTCATGCCCTTCCCCCTGGCCTGCCCCTGCCACACACATGCCCCCCTCATTTCTCTCCCCCCATCATTCATGTAATTAGCAGTTCACGCCGCTGGGCACTGGTGCCCTTCGGCCTCAGGCCTGTCGTGCTGGCTGAACGGGGCCGGGAGTTCTCCCGCTGGGCCCAGGGGTGCTTGGTGTGGCCGGGGTAGAGGCGCAGTCCGTGTCCCAGCCGAGGGAGCGTGCTCCATGGGAGCCTGGGGCCAGTCTGGGACCTGGTCTGGCCTCCCACCCCTCTCCTCCCTGGGGCCATACTGGTGGCCTGGCTCTCCCAGCTCCTCTGGGACCCGGGGTGCAGAGTGGGTCCCATGTGCCCATCTCCCTAGAGCCAGGGCAGGGCTCTAAGCTTATCCTTGGGCTCACCCGGCCGGGATCCCAGCTCTGCCCGTCTCGCCCCCTCCCCAGGGGAAAGGCCTCTCCCGGCTCTGCAGGAGAAAGCTACCAACATCATACAGCAGCTCTGACCCGAACGCCTGGGGCCTGGCTGGACCTGCCCTGAGCTGGCAGCTCATGGCCCAGGTCTGCTGCTGCCGGGGCTTGGGCGGGGCCTGTGGGGCGCCCCCTTTGTCGCTGTCGTGGGCGAGTCAGTCGTGCCTGCTGGAGGTTGGGGTCCCCCCAGTCCATGCACCCAGTGAGAGGGGGCTCGGGGGAGGGGGGGGCACACTCCCGGCTCCCCCCCGGCAGCTCAGCGGCCTGCTCCTCTCCCGGCAGTTGCTGAAGACCCACGTGGACAGAGCCCCACAGATCACGCCGGAGTTCGGGGAGCGGATGGTGCTCTGCTGCCTGGCTGGTCTGGCCGAGTTCCTGCAGAGGTGAGGGGGCTCCCTGTGGGGGAAGGCAGGTGGGGGGGGGCGGATTCCCAGCGGGGGAGCAGAGCGTAAGAGGGCTTCCCATGGGCGGGGAATCGGGCTCCATAAGTTCAAGCCCGTGAGTTCAGTATCTTGTCGGGAGCCTTGGGTGGGGAGGGAACGAGGATGCTCCCATGGGGCACGAAGCAAAACCTGCGACTCTTGGAGACTTCGGCTGAGATCAGCGCAAAAGCCAGCGAGCTCCCAGCCGCGTGAGCCGGTGCAAGCGATGCGGCGCGGGGCCTGGCTGTGCGGAGGGCCTGGCGGTACGGACAAAGGAGCGGCTTTGTCTCCAGCGTGCCAGTCAGGCCGACGGGCCAGGCTCTTCCGTGAGGATGGAGCCCAGCTAAATACTAACGAGCCCCCTCCCCGTGGCGGTTTGCCCTGCCCAGGGCCGGCGCGCCAGCAGGGATCTCCATGTTCTCACTCAGCCTTCCCGGCCCCCGATCCCGCCGGGTCGCCGACAGAACGGCGAGGTGTCCTTGCTCCGGGGGTGTTACATGATTCATGCCAGTTCCACCCATTGTCGCCCATTATCTTGCTCAGGCTGGTTTGCGGTTATTGCTCCCCTGTTCCTGCGGGTGCTGGGTACCAGTGTCTCCCAGGGACATTGTCCGAGCCCCCCAAAAATTAGACCCTTGGTCTGTGCAGAGCTCACCAGCCTGCTGTACTTAGCTACGCTTACGCTGCCTTGCTTTGGCTGCTGTCTTCCAGGACTTCTGGGCGACAGGTTTCTCTCCCCTCCCCGTGCCGTGCGGGGTTTGGTCTGGGGGGGATGTGTGAGGCTGGGAAATAGGGAGGATGGGGCCCAACGAGGTGACAGCTGAGTGGAGGAGACGGGGCCAGCCCAGGGAGCCTCCGTGGGGGTGCTGGTCCTTCCCGCTGGAGCCCTGGGGTCCATCAGAGAGAGTACTATGGGGCATGTGCCTGGGGGTGCAAGGATGCCCTCGCTGGGCAGGGAGGGGTGGGGATCCCCCCACAGGGCTGTCCTTGGTATGGGAGGCCGGGGATCCCCTGGGGCCCGAGGACACCCTTCACCAGGTGCCTTCTCTCCCCCTTCGCAGCTTTCAGAGCCAGGTGGAGCGGTTCCATGAGGCGCTGGGTGAGAGCGGCCCCCCCGCCGACAGCTATCTGGGCAGGACCATTGCCCAGGTCAACTGCTGCCCCCCCTTCAGGTGAGCACCCCCCCCCCCCGGATCCCCTCTGCCTGCGTAGGGCTGGGGAGCACCAAACCTGGGTGCTGGGGTGAACCAGCCCATGTCCTGTAGCAGACACGCTGTGTCTCCTGCCATGGCTGTGCCCCCCCCGCTGGGTTCTCTCCTGGCCGTGTCCCCTGCCCAAGGCCTCTTGCTGGGTTCCCCCCCGCCATGCCCCCCACCTGGTGCCCCCTGCTGGGTTCAGCCCCAGCTATGCCTCCCCAAGGTACCCCACTGGGTTCCCCCCCCACGGCCGTGCCTCCCCTGAGACCCTATGCTGGGCTCCCCCTGGCTGTACCTCCCCAGGGTGTCCCACTGGGATATCTCACAGCTGTGTCCCCCAAAACTCCCTTGCGATGTCCCACCCCCACCCCCCCAGCCATACCCCTGCTGAGTTGTGCCCTCTGGCCCCCAGCTGTACCCCAAGACCTCCTTGCTGGAAAGCGTGGCAAGATCTGTCCCGCAGACCCTTGCCAAGGGGATGGGGGCAGGGCTTGGATTTTGGGGCCCAGCGCCCACTGCCTGGGGGGGGGGGTGTTGCTGCAGTGCATTGTGGGCCGGCTTGCTGATGGACGCCGTTCCCCCAGGAACTACGTGGAGGATCTGGCGCGGTTTGGCCACCCCGAGAGCGAAGCCCCTCGGCGCCAGGCCAGCGCCGCCCTGGACCGGGTCACCCGGCTCTGCAACCGCGTCCTGGCCCAGCATCTCTTTGAGGAACTCAGGGTATGTGTATGTGGGGGGCAGGCTGGGGCACCCGCAGGACTCTGGCCGGGTCCGTGTGCGGGGGGCATGTGGGTCTGTCTGAGGAACAGAGCGTTAGGACCCCTTAGGAAAGGGAGAGATAATAAGACAATAAATATCATGACGCCACTATATCAATACATCGCACTCCATGCATGGGGTACTGCAGGCAGCTCTGGCCATCCCAGCGCAAAACAGAGAGACTGGAATTGGGAAACGGTGCAGAGAAGGGGAGATGGATCAGCTTCCCTAGGAAGAGAGTTTAGAGAGACTGGGACTGTGCCGCTTGGAAAAGCGGGGGGGGTGTATGACAGAGGTTTATAAAATCATGACTGGTGTGGAGAACATGAATAGGGACTTGTTAGTTACCCCTTCCCATAACACGAGAACCAGGGGTCACCTGAGGAAATTAACAGGCAGCAGGTTTAAAACGAACAGAATTCTTCACACGCCACACCGTCAACCTGTGGAACTCACTGCCAGGGGATGTTGCGGAGGCCAACACTATAACTCAGTTCAAAAAAAGCATGAGATCAGTTCGTGGAGGATAGGTCCATCAGTGGCTATTAGTCAAGACGGGCAGGGACACAGCCCCGTGCTCAGGGTGTCCCTAAATATCCACTCCCTGCTTCCGGCAGGCAGACAGCAGTGGATGGATCTCTTGATAATTGCCCTGTTCTGCTCATTCCCTCTGAAGCACCTGGCACCGGCCACTGTCAGAGTTAGGACGCTGGGCTAGACGGACCCTTGCTCTGACCCGGGGTGGCCATTCTCATGTTCCTATCTGGGGGGCGTGGGGCAGGGGTCAGGGTTCACGTCGCGCTCCCCGCCCAGGCCAGGGATCCAACCCACAGACCGATTTCAGTGATGAATCCTGGGCACGTACCACCTGAGGCACATCGCGCATATGCTCAGAAAAAGCTGGGAGGTGGGGGGACAGGGCAAGGTGGCAAAGGCCCCCATTCGCCCCAGCACAGACATGAGCGCTGCCAGGAAAGGAAGGGGGCTGCCTCTGGAGGCAGAGGGCTGGGCACTGCCGGAGGAGGGGTGCACCGGGGTGCCCTGCATCTGGTAGCCCATGCCTAGCTCTCCGGGGCACTCAAAGCAGGGGGTGCACCCAGGACAGGATTCGGGGCTGTCCTGGACTCTCCTAGGGGGACTAGCCTGGAATCTCTGCTCCCCCCCCCCCGGGGGTTTCTGGGGGGTCACAGCCATCTCTGAGCCCTGGAAGAGCAGGATTGCTGCTGCTGTCCTTCACGGAAACCTGGGGTCCCCTTCCCCTTCGGCCCCCACTGCCAGCCCTCTGGATCCAAATGGAGGGGAGGGCAGGGGTGAGCAGGGTCAAGCCAGCAGCCTGTCAGAGGGGGCGCTGCTGAGATCTGTCCTGCTCCTGGTCCGGCTGCAACAGCAGACAGGAGTGGGGCGTCCCCGTGTGCCCCCCCAGGGGGTGCCCGGCTCTGCCCCCTGCCCCGGTGCTAAGCCTGGCCTCCCCTTTTCAGCCCTACTTCCACAAGCTAATGAAGAGGAAGTGGCTGAACAGCTCGGAGGCCTTCGACGCCATCGTCGCGCTGCTCACGGACTATGCCCAGAAGCTGTGGAACATGCAGCCGGAGCCGTACCAGGTGGGCGCTGCTGGGGGCGCCGGGAGGAGCCGCCGCACGGGACAGGGATGGGGCCGCCAGCCTGCCTCTCTGCCACCGCCTGGGCAGAAGGGAGAACGGGCACTGCCGCCCAGACGCCCCCTGCCCCCAGACGGCTCCACCGCCACCCTCTGCCCTGTGCCCTGGGGCGGGCACGGGCCTGACCCCGCATCTTTTGCTGCTTAACTTCCCACGTTCCTGCCCCAGCGCCACGGCTCTGGCCTCAGTCCTGCCCCCTGCCCTCGCCCCGGCCCTCCCAGGGACCTCCCCCCCCCGCTGCTGATCCGGATGCTCTGCCTCTCCCCTCCGCTGCCCGGCTGAGCTGCTGTGTCTGCCGCAGGCGCTGGTGACCGAGGTGCACCGGCGGGTGCTGATGGAGTATGTCCGGCCCCTGCTGCAGGTCCGGCTCATCTGCAGCTCCGCCAAGATGAGAGCCAAGGTGGCGGCTCGGCTCCAGGAGGAAGGCCGCCAGCTGCAGGAGCTCTTCGGCCGGCTGGTGAGCCCGAAGGAGGCTGCGGGGGCCCCGGCCCTGTAGCTGAGCAATGGGGTGGGGGCGGGCGGCCCTGCGGGGATCCCCAGTGGGCCTGAATCCCCACCATTGCTCAGCGTGGGGCGCCCTGTAGGCTGGCACGGGGGCCTGCCCCGAAGGGCCTCTGGAGAGGGAGTCTCAGCTGCAGGCTGCCTGGAGGAGACTTCCTGGGCAGTCCCAGAGGCAGGAAGAAGGGTGGGTGCACCCCTTGTCGCGGAGGGCGGAGCCTGGGAGAGCCAGCTGGGCCTGGCTTGGACAATGGGGGTAAAAGAGGGAGGGTGAAACCTAGCCCGGAGGTATGGGGGCGCCCAGCATGAACTGTCGCCATGTGTCGGGGGCTGCACAGCCACGGAGCCAGAGGGGTCCTGCCCCGTGGAGTTCCCCGTGTGAACGGACATGGGTTGGGAGAGGAAACTGAGGCATGGAGCAGGCGCGGTGACGGGCCCAGGCTCCCTCAGTAGGGCAGTGACAGAGTCGGGATTAGCAGCAGCCTCCAGCCCTGCCAGCTGTGCCATGCTGTGCTGGGCGTTGTGCACCCGCTTGGCTGAGCCCCATTGCTGGGGTTCTCTTGTGGGGTCGGGGGGGGGGGGGGACTGTGTGCGCCCCTCCCAAATCCTGAGCTCCAGTTGGTTCATCCCCTACGTCTCGTTGGTAGTGCCAGCCTCTGAATGGCACAGTCGGGGCGGGGGGTTCTCCTTGGCCCCTGCCCCGTCCCCTCTCCCTGTCCTGACTGCCCCCCCTGCACACAGAAGTCGACCTCGTCCTGGCTGAACACGGTGGTGCCTCACCTGGCCGAGATCCTACAACTGGAGGACACGCCCTCCATCCAGATGGAAGTGGGCATGCTGGCGCAGGACTTCCCTGATGTCCGGTGAGTGGGGCGCACCTGTGCCGAGCCATGCTCGGGGCACTGTGGGGGGCTGTGGTGGGACCCTTGCCCATGCACCTTCCCCAGCAGAGTACCCCAAATCCTTCCATCCCCAGTTCAGTCCTCTGGAGGAGCCCCCAGCGTAGCTCCATCATCAGGGCGAAGGGGGGCTCTGGGGAATGCCAGCGAGCTGTGGGGCAGGGTGGGGCCAGCTCCATGGTGCCCTCAACTGCGCTCCTGCTGCCAGGGCTGGGGGGGCCTGCCTGGCTTCCCCCCTCAGCAAGGGTGTGCAGGGGGGGTCGGTGGGTGGAATCTCCTGTGCAGTGCCCAAAGCACTGGCAAGGGGGCACCGTGCTGCTGGCAGGGGCACTTTGTGGGGAGCTCGTGGCCTCTCGGGGCTGTTAAAGGTCTCTCGGCTGAATCGCAGCTCAGCTCACGAATCCCCCTCCATTCCTGCCCCACCGGGGATCTCTGCCCTGCCGCTGGGGCGTGTTAGCTGCCGTGGCTCGCCCCAGACGTGGCCGCTCTGCGGTGCTGGGGAGCTCTGAGACCCGGCAGGGGTTACAGCTGTGCTGCCTTCTCCGCTCCCCCCTTGCCCAGCCAGACTCAGCCGGCTCTCGCTCCTTTCTGCCCACCTGGGCGTGGCAGAGCCAGGCGGGCTGCGGCCCAGACATTGCCCCCAAGCTCCGCGGCCACGGCCGCTGGGAGCTGCCACGTAACACAACCAAGCCAGCAGAGCTGAAGTGGGGCTGTTACTCGGGTGCTCGCCACGTGCGGGAGGGACCTGGGCTGTCACAGGCTGTGGCAGCCACGCGGCCCCAGGCAAAGCCCTGGATGAGCCAGATGGGCGCTGCCGCTGGGGAAGGAGCCCGAGGGCTGGGGGTGGTGGAGAGGGGCCACCCCTCGCTTCGCCTGGGGCAGCACGCGTGACTCCCAGCTCCCGTGGGTCTGCACAGTCCCAGAACCCCACTCGCCTCCCCCGTGACCTCTCCTCTAGGGGGCGCTGGGCCACGCTCTGCCAGGCAGCAGGCAGCTTGCTAGTCCAGTATCTGGTGCTCTTAGAGAAGGCCAGCAGCATGAGGTCCACAGTCCTTCCCCCTCCCCCACTGGGGGTTGGTTCCTGGCCCTGAAATCAGCCAGCTCTTGGGGCCAGGCCCAGCGTGGGACTCCATGCTTCCTGCGGCAGTGAGTTCCGCAGGTCATCCCTGTTGAGCCAGGAGATTGACCAGGGTCAAATGGCTCCAGGGCAGCTGCGGGTGCCAACTCGCCACTCTGGCCGGGTGGGAAAAGGGCAAATGGCTTTGCCAGCACTGGGAGGGTTGCTGCTTGGGACAGGGGAGAGTGCCCCACATGCTCCCCCCACCCCCCGCCAGCAGCAGCCATGGGAGCGACCGCAACCCAGTGGTGATGCTCCCTGGGGCAACTCCCCAGATGCTCCCCACACGCCAGCGGAGCTGAATGCTGGCAGCCCCCTGCAGGGATTCCCCAGCTGCCCTGGTCCAACAGGGATCAAATTCCTGCCCCACTTCTCCAGAGGCTGCCCTGTTCGACCCTGCCCCACATGCTCCCTCCAGCAGGAGGCAGCACTGATGCACGCTGGCAGGTGCAGGACGGTGCTGGCGTGCCAGTCCTCCCCATGGCACTAGGCCCCTGCTGTGTCAGGGGCGGGCAGGCCAGGCCTTCAGCAATGTGCCTCCCGGGCTCCTCAGCGGGCCTCCCCGCACTTCCTCCTGTCCCTCTCCTGTTCCTGGGGTCGGGGGCTCTGCCTGCTGCCCTGGGCCTGGGGTCGCTGCTCCCACCACGTACGGCCGGCGTGGGAGGCTCCAAAGAGCGGGGCGCTGGAGAATCGGCCAAGCAGGGAGAGGAGCAGGCCGGCGCGGGTGGGGGCGAGTCCCTGTCTGGCAGAGGGTGGCTGGCACCCCAGGTGGCAGAGAGCGGCAACTGGTCCCCAAGCGCTGCACAAGTGCGTAACCAGGGTCAGTCCCGGCCCCAGAGCGCTCGCCCTCCAGGAGCCAAGCCCTGATCCGGGGCAACGGCACCCCCCGGCGCGTCCTCCCCAGCTCACCGGCTGATCGCACGGGCAGCAGCTGCCAGGACACCCCCCGGCCCAGCCTGACCCCTGGCCTGGCGGCCAGAATTAGAAAGAGGAGCAAGCGAAGCGGGCTCCTGGACGTGAAACGCCGCCCCCTTCCTCCGCGCTCCCAGCACCGCTTTCCTGGAACTCGGAGTTAACAACCCACTTCCCAGGATGAGGGGAGATAAAAATACCCGTGGCGCTGCCCAGCGCTGGGCTCTGCCACGGCCGCCTGCGTCACTCGGGGGGCAAAGGGGGGTTATCGTGCTCCTGGAGCGGCTTCTTTTTCCATCTTCCGCTGATTGCATCCGGGCGCGGTGCTGGGAGGTGACAGATCGCCTGCGAAGTGTGGCCGCGGGCCGTTTCCTGCAGCCGGCCAGGGCGGGGCAGTTAGCCGTGGTGGTTAAAGACAGGCCGGAGGGGAAAAACAAGCGGCTGGGCTCAGACAGGAAGGGGCCCGGGAGCGACTTCCCGCTGGCAGCCAACTTGGGGCAATTAGCCTTTGTGGCCACTGGGGGTGTGGAGACCGGGGGGAGGGGGGGGGAAGGAGCCGGGCATTGAGGGCTCCAATTTGAGGGGTGGGGCGTCAGGCTTGTATACCCCCCCTGCATGCAACCCATGCTGCCTCTCTCCCCAAACCTTCCCCCACCCATCCCAGTGCCCGCTGGCCTGGCACTGCCCTGCCCTCTGACCCAGGAGCTGCCTGCGAGTGGATCCAGAGCACCTGCCTCTGGAGAAGATTCCCCCTAAAAGCAGCTCCCTACCAGCCGGCTGCATCTTCCCAGCAGTGGGATTAAAAGGTCACGTCCCCCCCCGTCCCCCTCCCGGTGCTCCATGTTCCCGGCTGCAGACAGCTCTGAGGAAGGAAGTGTAGCAATTGTGCCGGGTGCATCTTCCCTCCTGGAGCTCGCTGGGGAGAGGGGATGTGTGCGCCACGTTCTGGCACCGCCGGCAGCTCACGCCAGGGCCCAGGAGCAGCCTGGGGTGCCAGAGCTGACCCCAGCGGGGCCGTCCTCCAGAACCAGCTCTGGGCCGTGGCAGGAGTGCCAGGCTGGCCCCTCCGCGGGAGCTGCCTGGGAGCACGGAGGCTCGGGAGGGGGAGGCCGGCGGGCCGGGGCTGTGCTGATTACACGGGCGCTCTGCCAACATCCTGAAAGTGCTGGCCGGAGCTTCCCGGGCTTTAAATAAACTCCTGCCCCGCGGTGCGGCCTGCCGCCCTCACACGGCGGGTGTTGGCTGGGGGATCCCAGCGGGCAGCAGGCTGACACCGCCGGGGCGGGCTCTGATTAGGGGGATCCCCACGGCCGCAGGCTGATCCTGGCTTGCTGACATCGCCGGGAGGGGAGACTCCACTTGGTTGTGGGGAGTGATTTCCCTCCGGCTCTGCGGCCCTTTGCTGAGCTCCCCTCAGTCAATGTCTCTCTGCCCCGGGTGGGGCACGGCTGCCAGGGCTGGGGGGTGCTCTCCTCACTGCCCCATGACGGGGGCAGCTGCGTCCCCAGCCCCACTCACATGGGGTCCTTCCTTGGCTGGGAGGAGGGGATTTTGCTCCCTGGGGGTCAGTCTCAGTGGCTTCTCCTGTCTCCGGGCTTGCCCTGGTTGCAGACTCTGGGCGTGGCTGTGCCCCCCATGGCTGTGTGCCCACGGGTGTGGGCATGGCTCTGCCTCCGTGGCCGGGTGCCCAGGAGCGCATGGGCTGTTCTGAGCAGCGCCCCTTTCCTCGTCTCCCTAGGAGCAAGCACGTGGCGGCCCTGCTGGACGTGCGGGGTCTGCGGAACCAGGCCCAGCGCCAGGAGATCTTGGCCGTGTTGAAGGACCTGGAGCTGAGCGAGGGCGAGGCGCCGCTGTGCCGAGAGCGGGCCTTCTTCTCGGAGATCCCCGCCACCCGCGAGGTGCGCTGCTTCCCCGGGGCCCTGCCCCGCCTGCCGCCCGCACGCCTCGCCTGCCTGGGCAGGCTGCGCTGTTGGCGCCCGGGCCCCACGCCCGGCCTGTACCAGCCACCACCAAGAGAGCAGGAGGCTGAGGCCCGGGTGTGAGCCGAGCCCCTCCAGCAGAACCCAGCGCCCGGGACACAGGGAGCCTCGGTCCCGTCCGGGCCCTAACCCCTGCGGGCCCCGCTCCGGCCCCAGCGCGTCTATCCTGAACTCGCCCTCGTCCGCTGTGCCGGCGTGATCCTGGGAGCCAAGACCGGCGAGAGCCGCCGAGGGGCTGGCCGTCAGCACCCCGACCCTCCGGCCCCCGGGCGTGATGCCCGGTGCTGCCGTGGGGGGGATGCAGCTTTCGTTCTGGACCGCAGGCCCCCACCCCTAGCACCTGAGGGGCTGGTGCCCAGCGCTGCCCCACAGCAGGGGGTTGGGCTGTTCATTGATGAAGGAAGGGCAGGGGGCAGCCCTCCCTAGAGAGACGCACTGGGGCCCCTCCACGCAGCAGCTGGGGGTGGGCATCGCCTCCGTGCCCAGCGTGTGGGGCGGAACGGGCGTGAAGGTGTCCAACAAAGAGTCGCCCGGCCCCTGCGGTCAGACATGCCAAGGGTGGGTTTGACCCTTTGCCCCCCTCCCTTCTCTGCCCCACTCTTCCTGGGGGGGGAGGAGACTCAGCAGTGCTCCCCCCCCCCAGCCATACCCCCGCATCTGCCCTGCCCTCCTCTCCTCCGGCTGCCCACCGGCGGGATAACTCCGGACCCCCAGCACCCCCGAGGAGGGGCAGGATGGGTGCCAGCCACCACCGACGCCCTGAGCACACCTGAGCCTTGGGCACGACGGCCTGTTGTGGTGCCCCCCCACCCACCAGTCGAGCTCTGAGCAAAGCTGGTGAGGGATGGGGCTGCAGAGGCAGGGTCCTGGTTCTCCAGTGTCCCCCCCAAGAGGGGCACTTTTTTTTGGGTTAAGAAATGGCCACCATTTTTGTGGGACCTACTAAAAAAGAAAGTGTGCAAGCAGCATGTGCTGCTGCTGTGTTGGGGGCGGGGGGGGAGGAGTGTGAGGGGTGTGCTGAGGGGGGGGGGCAGCGCTGGGAAAGCCAGGGCTGGACTTTGGCATCTGTGAATATAACCCCCCCACCGCACATGGGGGCAGAGAGAGCTCATTTCACCAGGGGGAAGCCCTCTGCCCCACAGAGGGTATCTGCCCAGTGGCCCGAGACCCCCAGCTGTACCCCAGCCGTGGGGTGGGGGCACAGGTGGGCGGGGGGGGGGGTGGAGTTCAGTCTGTAACTGTATGATAAGGAATAAACACGTTAATTTAAAGGTCCCGCTCAGGTGTCTGGGTTCGTCCGCCCTGAACTGGGCTCCCGAGGGGCTGCCGGGGAGTGGGGGGGGGGAAGCTGGGGGCTCTTTCCCTCCCATTCCCCAGCCGCTGACCCCTTTGCCTTGTCTCTCTTGGGCTGTTCATTCGGGGCAGCTCACTGGCTGGTGCCAGGGCAGCGGGTTCCCTGCCCGTGCCTTGGGCAGCGCCTGGCACAGGTGAGCGTGTGTCTCCCCCATGGTGCCTGCCCGGCCCCGGCTCACACGCACAGCATGACCCTTTGTCCCAGCCCGGCCTGGCTGGGACACACCCCCCCCCCCGCCTTCCCCCCACATCCTGGCCAAGTCGGCGGCGGTTTCCAGGAACAGTCCGGCTGGCCCCAGCGGGGCTCGGTGCACGCGAGTTGGCGCGGCAGCAGGGCAGGGGGGGCTCGGCTCTTCCCACCGCCTGGGGGCAACATGGATCAACCCCTGACCCCTGCCAAGGGGGAATCTGGGATGCGGTGCCCCCCCCTTCCTGAAGGCTGCGCCCCAGGGGCCCCCTCAACCCTGGCTTGCTCCAGGGAAGCCGGTGGAGTGCGGCTGGGGCTCGGAGAAAGGAAATTCCTGTGTGTGAGGGGAGCGAGGCTGGGAAAGTCGTCAGGCCACGCGCTGCCAGCCCTGCCTGGGGGGGGGGGGGGGGGGACCTGCCCCGTGCCAGTATCTGAATCCGAGGGGGAGCAGGGCCCTAGGCCAGGCCCAGGCAATGGGGAGCCAGAGGAGGGGGGCCGGAGGCAGCAGGGCCTGGGACAGGCCTGGGTGAGGGGGCACCTGAGGTGGGGGCCAGGTGTGGGGGAGGGGGTGGAAGGCAAATCTCCTTTGCTCCCAGCCCCCCCCCCCCCACTCTGCTGGTGCCCCTCACGCCCACCCCACAGCCCGCTGCTATCCCTGCCCTGGGCTCCCCCACACAGTGCCCCTCACGCAGCCCTCCCCCCCCAGCCTCTCAGGAGTCCCAATACAGCAGTAACCCTCCCCGGGCCGCTACACTCCCCTCTGCCCTTGTGCCCTGACACCAGCTCACCCCAGCAAGGGGCCGGGGGGGTGGCTGGCCCTGGCGTGCGCAGCTGCTGGGATGTCGTGCTCCAGGAGTCATTGAGATCTGGCCTGAAACACAAACATCCATCAGTGCAGCACGGCCGCAGGACGCGCCGACACCCGGCCCGGCCACATGTAAACATGGCGAGGAAGAGCGGCCCATTCATCCTGCCAAATGTAAACTGTTCTGATAGCAGAAGAATAGCCAGGGAGCGGGCCAGGTCCCCTTCCCCCCAGCACACTGCTCCCGGCCAGGTTTCTCCCACCCAGCTGTAAGTGGCAGGTCCCAGGCCCTGGCCCTGTACCATATTTCCTAGCACACAGCCCTGGGCTGAGCCCCGATGGCTCCTGCTGATACCGGCCGGAGCCCGAGAACCCACCAATGCAAAGAGGTTTCCCCAGGGGTTTGGGGAGGCTTCAGGGTGGCCGGCAGCGGCTCAGGAACGTGGGTACCCATCTCGGGGCTGCCTGGCACGAAGCAGGCCCTATGCCCCTCGCTGGCTGTGAGCTTGATGCTTAGTCTTCGCCAACCATTTGTGAAGTGTATGTGATACGACCCGTGCCCAGGGTTGCCAGCTGATAATGCCAAGGTCAGGGCGGGCTGCAAAAGGAGAGCAGATTCTCCCCACGCTGGTGGGTGACACTGAAGCCTGGCTTTCCAACCAGCCATGAACTGCTTCTGATTACCCCACATTGGATATCAAGAAGCCAGTCCACAAATGCCCACAGCCCCCTTCACTGCATTTCAGCTCCAGGCTCCCAAATCAGCACCAGGTCCAGCAAAGAGACCAGTTACTAGAACTCTCTGCTCTTTGCTAAAAAGGTTCCCTCTGACCCCAAGGGGTCAGCCACAGCACCAGATCAATATAAGTTTGGATTTTACCTAAACTACCACGCTGTCAGCCAATCCTTTAGTATCTAAACTAAAGGTTTATTGTACAAAGAAAGAAATAAACCATGAGAGAAATGTTAAAGGGTTAAAGTAAATCACAGATATACAAATGATTAAAAGTCCATATACTTCAGGTTTCTGGAAGAAATGTGGATTTGCAGGCTTGTGCAGTTCGCTCTGGTTCACATCCAGTACCTGGATCGGTCTAAGTCCTTCGGTTCAGTTGCAAGATGAATTGGTCCAGAGATAGGTGTATGTCTGCAGACTGGACAGGAACAAAGACAAGATGGTTTCTCTGGCTTGATCTTATAAACCCCTCCTCCGGCCATGCGGCCTGTGGGCAGTCACAAGACCCAAAATGGAGTCCATAGTCACATGGGCCAATCCTGGTGACTCCTCCGGTGTGCCTGGGGTCCATAGTCACATGGGACAGTCCTGATGCTTCATCAGGTAGGCTGCCTGCAATGGAGTCCAGAGTCACGTCAGCAGGTTCTGGTGATGCTGGCCTCTCCCTCAGGGCCCCTTGCACCTGGGAATGCCTTAATGGGCCATTATGCAGGCCATTGTTCTGCAGCCTTCCTATCTGGGGTGTTGCCCGGGCAGAACAATTTGAAATACAGATATCTCAAATACATCCATAACTTCCATTTCAAATTAAAACGTTTTATTAGAGGAAATGTTTAAGCAAAAAACAATAAAGCAATAGTCGAGGTTCAAAAAGCACAGTAATATAGCATCTGGGGATGATATGCAGTGGGGGGGAATGTGGGGTGATCAGGGATGAGCTGTGGCCCCGTAAGAGGGGCTATCTTACTTAGCACATTATAACCTTCCTAACAGTACCTGACATGGCATATCCCACATGGATTATTATGATTCTGCCATACTGATGTCACCCAATATACTAAATGCCCCCCCCAATCAAGCCAGCCCGCATGACAGTGTAAACGCCTGAGGCCTCTATAGCAGCCTGCCCTGGGATGCCCTGATCTGGCTCGCCGGCCTTCAGAAGAGCTGGTCCGGGGCACCACAAATCACAGCAATAGTCAGTTTCATTCCAGGGCCAGTCACTTACCCCAGGTCAAGCGCCCCTGAGATCTCCCCCCAGAGCCCATGCTGGGAGCCAATCCTGCAGTAAACGAGCTACAGATTTATTAACGAGGGAAAGGAAATGAGCGTTCAGAACCTGGTTAAAGCAGGGAATCGACACACAGGTGAGTTCCCAGCGTAGGTTTCCAAAGGAAAGAGAAGCTCCCAGAATCAGCGTGCTCTCTCTGGCTGTTGGGGACCAAGCCCGGGGATTTTTTTGCTTATGGCCCCACTTCCTCCTTGTCAGGGTTTTTTACGTCTTCCCCTGTGAGCTGTGAGTTGCCGATTCAGCCGGGGGGAGGAATTCAGCTGCCTTCTCCTCTCATGGGCCACCGTGGCTGCTCTGGTGCCGATGGGCCTGGGAGCGCCCCTGCTGTGGGAACCCAGCAGCTCGCCCTCTGCAGTGCTCCTTACCTGGCTGGTGAGGGGCAGTGCCGAGGCGAGCCCATCCGTAGGACCTTGCGCTGGGGGCTACCAGTGGGAGCAGTCGGCTCGGAGCTGGCGGCGCCTCGCCAGCCTTCCGTTAAAGTCTGGTCCCTGAGCACGTGTTCAGCTGTTGAACCTGCTGGAGAGGGGCACGTGCTGTTCCAGGCCCTGTCCTGGCAGGGGGCTCACAGGGAGCTGGGCAAGGCACCCCCATCTCCCCCCAGGCCTCCCCGGCTGACACCTGATGAACCATCTGGAGACGGGAGGCCTCGGCCACAGCTGCCCCCCAATTGTCGCTCGGGGGCAGGGCTGGCAGTGCCCAGTCCAGAGCCCCCCAGGGCCAGGCAGGGCCCGGGAGACCTCACTGAGACCCTAGTCCTTCCCCGCCACGGAGCCCAGGCAGCCTCAGAGTCCGTCATACCCAGAGGCAGATGTGGGCTCTCCCCGCTTCCCGCTCTGGGCCAGACTGTCCCTGCAGAGCCACCCCCACAAGCCAGGCTGACCCCCCAGAACCAGCCCCACACACTAAACCACACCATCCTCCAGACACCCCCACCAGGCCAGACCATCTCTGCAGAGCCCACCTGGATGAACCATTCAGTACCATGAGCCTGGTCAAGAAGGGGTGTTGGGGGGCAGCTTCCGCCAGGGGGGTGGGGGGAGCTGAGACACACCCCTTGCCCTGCTGGTCCTGCATGTCACGGGGCGGGTGGCGCTGCGGGCGGGCAGGCAGACGACGCGGCTATAATAAGCGGCACAACGCCCTCGGGAGGAAGGAGCTGGGGCTATAAATACCTGTCCCCTGCGTGGCCCGGGGGGGGAACGGCTCCCCTGGGGCTGTGCTCACCGGGTTGCTGGATCACAGGGCCCTGGGGGGGTCATGGGGCAGGAGTGTGGGGGGGGGGGGGTCACAGGGTATCAGCGCAGGGAACGGAAACGCGGAGTCTTCCCGTGCTTCCCCACCCCCCACCCCGGCTGTTCCGTGGCCTGGCCCACGGCCCTGGGGTCAGGGGATGTTTGTCCTCTGGGCAGCACAGGAAAAGCTGCTGCTCCGGCCGCGTTTCCTCCAAAACAACACGGGCAGCAGCACGGGAGGGGCCCTGCCTGCGGGAAACCCCGGCTACGCCAGCCCCGGCCTCTCCCAGCAGGGGACGCTGACACCCCTGGCCTGCCTCTGCGTCCCCCAAAAGTTGCTGAGGCCACAAACGTGCCCGTGGCTCCTTGTATCTCAGGGATCCTTTGGTTGGAGCCCTGCGGCCTGCAGCACCTGCTAGCCCAGCCCTGGTTTCCCCCCACACCACCCTGCTGGTGCCCCTCACTCCCAGCCTGCAGCCCCCTGCTAGCCCAGCCCTGGGTCGCCCCCCACTCCCAACCCTGCTGCCTGCTGCCCCTCAATCTCGCCCCACAGCCCCTGTCATTCAACTTGTTCTTTCCTTCTCCTGTTTCTTTTGGTTTCATTTCTCTGCTGCCTGCCTTAGTGTCTGTGACACCCTCCCACCCCCTCAGGTTAGGGTAATTTCACCCGTGAGTTTCCATCAAGTGCCCCCTAACTCATTTCATTGGGGCTACCACCTCTGAACCCCGGCGACCTGAGCTGAACGATTCTGGGTCCAGAGCAATTCGTCAGCAGGGTGGCTTTGGCCCTGCAGAGCCCGGGACCAGGAGGAAATTACCTGGGATTCTCACACTTTCTGTGGAAATCATTTCAACTTCCCCGTTGCTGATTGGTACCGAACTGGACCCAGCCCAAATGCCAAAGCATCAGCCTGGATTCGCTGGGGGAGATGCCAGCTCTCAGGGCGCTGGAGCAGGGGTGGGGGTGGACACAGTGTGTCGAACCTTTCACTTCTCAGGGGTTAAAGAGGTGGGCAGGAGTTGTGCTGGAGACAAAGTGCGGGCACAGACGAGATCAGGGCCCTGTTGTGCCGGGCGCTGCACAGACGCATGGTGACTGAAATCAGGGCCCCGTCGCGCTAGGCGCTGCACAGACGCACGGCGACCGAGATTAGGACCCCGTCGTGCCAGGCGCTGCACAGACACATGGTGACCGAGATCAGAGTCCTGTCGCGCCGGGCGCTGCGTGGATACATTGTGAGGCTCAGCCCCTGCCCCAGCCAGCTCACAGTCTGCATAGACCAGACAGACTCAAGAAGGATTCTCGCCTTCAGTTTACGGCCGGGGTGCTGAGGCCCAGACAGACACAGGGACCTGCCCAAGGTCACCAGGATTTGAATCGAAGCCGGGCCAGCTGCTGAGCCATGAGGTCACCCTTCCCCCACCAGGTGTTATTTTTAACCTGCCAGGCCCCGGCGACTGGCCCTGCCCGGGTGAATCAGACCCAGGCTGGTCTCCCAGTGACGCCAGGCAGGACGAGAACGTCTTCCTGGCTGACAGGCCAGGCGGGGGAACAAGAGAGACAGACGGGAAGCCCTTTACCGGATGCGAGTGCTGACGTGGGCGGGGTGGGCACCGGGTGTGTTGGGGTACAGGGTGTGGGAGCAAGAGGGATACAAGGAACCCCCCCCCCCAGCTCTGCCAGTGCCCCTCAATCCTGACCCGCAGCCCCCTGCGTGCCCAGCCCCTCTCTGCCCACGCCTGCAACAGTTCGGCTGGCCCCTCTCTCCTGACCTCGGTGCTCAGACACCAAAGCGACAGCCCTGCAGCCTGGTCTGCGTGTCGGTCTGACACACAGGAGCCCTGAGGTGCCAGAATCTTTGCCCCCCGCCTCCGTTCTAACCCCGAGGGTTTAGTGTCGCCTTTGGGCGCCACAGCCAATTTCAGGGAGGGGCAGAAAGGGGTTTAGGGCCAGTGTCCTGCCATCTATTTGTCCATCTGTCCTGCTCCCTCCTTCCCTCCATCCGTCCGCCTGTCCCGCTCCGTCCATCCGTCCCACTCCCGCCGTCCGTCTGTTCTGCTCCTTCTGTCCATCTGCCCATCTTTCTCTCTCTCTCTCTGGCCACAGGTGTTCTGAGGTGGTCTGTGACAGGCTGCTGGCCGGGCGGATGGTCCCCAGGGTGCCACGGTGACCGTCTCTCTGCCGTTGCTAGGACCCCATGGGCTCATCCTGGCCTCTGCTGCTCAGGGTCCCATTTGTGCCCCCGAGGGCACACTGTGTGGCTGCGTCAGTGTGTCTGGTGCTACCCGGTTGAGAGCCCGGCCCGTGGGGCCTGAGGCAGGGAGAGGACAGCGTCTGGCGAGCCGGCCACACACCAGCCTAGCAGTTCCCCCCTTGGGGAGGCCCATTCCCACTCCGTGGCCCAGTTCATGCTCAGCCCTGGTGCTGAGACAGCCAGTGAGGGGTAAGAGGGGCAGTTAGTGCTGGTTTCTGGTGGGTTAGAGCAGAGATGGCTGGGAGCTGAGACTCCTGACCCGTACCTGGCCCGATACTTCTTTGTCCTAGGATTGCATGTGTCGTCCTCACATCGCTGCCCATTGGTGGCTCCGAGCCATCCTGCCGTTGCCCCCATGTACGGAGAGGAGCCCAAGGGGCTGTTCTTGGAGATTTACGGACACCTGAGAGCCTTGCCATGGCCGGGCAGGGCTGAGGGAAGGGCAGTCGAGGTGCCTTAGGACAAGGGATGGGGAATATCTGGCAAAGCTGTGCAGAGCCACTGACGCGCTCGAGCCCAGACCAGATGTAGCCGCTGGTGCTCACTGAAGATGAGGCTTTGACCCTAGCGAGGACAAGGTCCGACTGTTCCCCTGGTGGCCACAGGCCGCAACCCTGCTGGGCTCCATGTCCCCGGGAAGGGCAGAGCGCAGTGACATCTGCCGGGGCAGGAGGGGGCAGAGTGGGGGTGGCAGGGCAGAGGCCTGGGGCAGTGCTGGGCACCTCGAATGCTGCATTGACAAAGTTTTAGGCAGTGCATGTCCCTGGTTTTCGGAGGAAGTTGGTGCTTGTGTGAGCAGGGCATGATTTGATTAGGGGCTTCCTGAACCCCCTCCCCCACCTTCCATTCCACTCCCTGCTCCGCCTGGCTCCAGGCACCAACATTGGTTTGTCTGTTTTAAAACGGGTCCCTGCAACTGACATTGTTCTGGTCTAACATTTCCTCTGGACCCCTCTTTCCCAAGAGCACCAGCATTTTGTGGGCTGCCACGGGGAGTGTGACCCCTTGGTGGGTGTAGATTGGATGAATTATTGCAGGAAGCTGCACGTTATTTTGTGCTTATTTGTCATGATGAATGTAAGTTGCTGTTTGGACTGAGAGAGAGACAAGGGGGGGGCGAAGTAATATCTTTTACTGGACCAGCCTCTGTCGGTGAGAGAGACATGCTTTGTGTGACACAGAATTCTTCTTCAGGGCTGGGAAAGGTACTCCGAGAAGGTGGAACAGATCATTTAGCATAAGGAGTTAACACGTTTCAAGGGACCATTCAAGGGGAAGTGGCTGTTGATAACAGATTTCTTGGTGTGTTGAGGTGGTAACAGGATCTGTGAAGGCAGCTGACCCGTGGGGTCTGTAGGGTTCCAGTGTTGATGCGGATGGTGGGTCCAGGAAGTTGATGCTGGTGTGGGACTGTTCCAGAGAGAGTTTAAAGGCCAGGGCGGGGTGGCTGAAGTTGTGGTGGAAACCTATGAGGGAGTTTAAGTCGTCCGTCTGGAGGATGAAAATCTCATTGAGGTATTTCAGGTCTGTCGTTGGTTTTGTGGTGCATTTGTCCAGAAATTCATCTCCATGATGCCCCATGAAGAGGCTGGCATATGGGTGAGCCACCCTAGTGCCCATGGCTGTTCCCATGGCTTGGACCAAGTGTTTGTTGTTGAATGTCAAATTGTGATGGGTGAGGATGCAAGAGAGGCGGTTGGCGGTGTGTTTGAGGGTTGTCCATTGCCTTGTAGATATCTGAGGCAGGTAGCGAGGCCGTCATCGGGAGGGAGGTTGGTGTGTAGGGAGGCATCACTGGTGTGGCACGGATGGTGTTCTGAGGGAAATTGCTAACGTTGCAGAGTTTGTGGAGGAAGTTGGTTGTATCCTGGAGGAAGCTGGTCCTTTGTGTGGTGAGTGGCTTGGGGGTGGTTTCTATATTTGGGCTGGGGACAGTACCCGGGTGCCGCATCAGTCGGTGTTGACCGTGCCTCGCTCCTTACAAGAAGACTCTCTATTCTGGGTACATTTCCTATTTCTCAGCAACCCCTGGGATCATGCCAACAGCGGTGAGTCGCAGCTACTTGGTTTTCTTTGATCACACTCAGTCCCATCGTTCAGGAAATGGGGAAGGAGCACAAGGCACAATTACAGCCCCCGAATGCTTCTGCTTCCCAGCGTCTTTCAACCCCCGTCTATTTAATTAGTGCTGTTTGTCTTGGCCAAATATGTCATGTAAAACCTGTGTGGGGGGGAGGGGAGCACTTTGAAATTTCATCTCTTAACCCAGAAGCTTTGGGTTAAGAGATGAGCCCCCGCCCCTGCCAAACAGAGGCAGAGAGTAACTAATGCGCACAACACCCATCCTCAGAGAGCTGTGAAGGGCAGGACAAACACACAGTGCCTGTGTGCTGGGGATGCGCCCTTCGGCCACCCATTTACTCTGAGGCCAGGCTGCCCAGGAACACTCTGGCTTAGAGCCCCAGACATCCTGCGGCTCATGTGAAAATGACTTTATCTGGCTCATCAGTGTGGTTTAGGCCCCAGATATAAGGACTGTACCACTTTGATGTCATGGTAAAATGATCCTGCATGGGCTGTATTGAAACACACTCCTGGACCAGCCTTCCCAAGATTTTACCCAGGATTGATGTCATATTAACCAGCCTATAGTTACCCTGATCATCCCATTTACGCTTTTTAAATATTGGCACAACCATGGCGTTTTCCTGGAGTTCTGGAACTTCTGCAAAGTTCCAAGGTTTGTTAGAAATCAGTTCATAGAGCACCTTGGCCAATTCTTTTAATATTCTCCAATGCAAGTTATCTGGTCCTGCTGATTTAAACATGTTTCACTTTAAAGTTTAATAGCTGCTGGATAACATCTTTCTAGTGACTGATGCAATAGAAACGGTCTCCTTGTTACTGTGAGATGGGGATACACCATCTAGCTTCTTTACAAGTACAGAACAGAAATAGTTATTGAACACTTCTGCTTTTTCTGCATGACTATGACTGATATTTTTTCCACCCTTGCTAGTACTGGATCTATCCCATTGCTAGGATTTTCCTCCCCCCATGGTTAAATAATTCCTTCTTATTGTCCTTAGCCCCACGGGTCATATCCTTTACTGATACCTTTAGCTTCCCTCATCAATTGTCTGCACATCCTACCAGCTGATTTGAACTTATTGCTTTCAGCTTCCCCATTTTCCATTTGTTATACATTGTGTTTGTGTTTTTTTTTTTATTGCTTTCACCCCTCCTCTTGATTTTTTAACCAAAGAAGTCTTTCATGATTGTGGAACTGTGTACTTTTGGATCATCTAAAACACCCCCCAATGATTATTCAGATCTTAAAGTTTACATTTTTTCCTCCCACTCAGGTTGGATCTCAGCTTTTGGGACGTTGGCCCTTGGGAAGCGCCAAGTTTCTGCATCACTGGTTGGGACGTCATTCTGTTTACACAGAGCCAATGAAACTGGATTCTGATCATGTGTGCCAGGCAACCAGGAGAGTTTAGCTCAGTGACCAGTTCACCTGTATCAGCCAGCATGTGCTTCACATAGGAATACTTCGACTTGGGGGCTGACTTGGTGGGTTAGAAAGTGATCATCTGTAATGATGTTCCCAGTGTGTGTGTGTAGGGAGGGATATTCTCCATTGGTCCCTAGTGAGGGAGGGGGATTCACCAGGGTTCCCCAGTGGGAGCTGAGCTCCTTAGATACTGCAGCCCTAGGGCCTGTCTGTGCAGCGTGTATCTGTTGGATTGTGTCCCCTTAGCATGCCACATCTCTTCTTAGGCCTTCTTTACCCAGGTGTAGCCTCACCGGCACAATCCTCATGGGGCCAGCTCCCCACTCCAGCTGCGGATGTGACTCTGCTTGCGGGTCGAGGTTCCCCCCCAGGCGGTGTGATGGGTAGGGCTGGGCACGTGATCAAGCTGTTCTAGGGGATGGTGTGATGGCACGAGGGTCCCGTTCTTCTCTGCTGGCTTCCTTGTGCTGCCACTGACGCCAGTGCTGAGCGGGTGCAGAATGCCCCCCATCAGAACGGTGGCACTTCACACCTCTCTGCCCCGGTGTCAGCGGTGGTGTCTTTGTGCCGAACCGGAGGGAGGGTTCTGGGCCTGATTGCAACATGCCCCAGCCCCACACTCGGGCTGGGCTGTCCTTGCCTCACCCCCGTACAGCAGCCGGAGGCCCAGGGCTTCCTGCTGTCCAAACTCACACCCTAGACGGGACCTGAAAGGCTGCAGCTCCTGCTTCCTGTTTTGTTTCTTTTCCTTGGCGGGTTCAGGGCGTGGGAGCCAATGGAGGGGAGGTGAGGGAGGATGGGATTGGCAACGGCAGGTAAAAGCCAAGACACAGCAGAGAATGTGAAAACATGGGGCCCGATCCCCAGCCGGTGTCAATCCGCCTTGCCCCATTGACTACAATAGCTCTGTTGACTTTCATGTTGTTGAGCCCAGGGAGCCCCGCCCCAGGGAGCGTGGCAGGGTCCGGCTGTGGCCGGATCTGGTGATCTTTTAGCCTCAGCTATAAAGCCCCAGCTCCTGGAGTCACGTGAATCCGGGAGCCCCTCCGCTTCACTGAAAATTAAAAAAGCCGGCGTCTAGCCGCAGCGGTGGGGAGGGGAAGGGGGGGAATCCTGCAGGACTGACCCCGGGGTGAGCTCCAGGCTCAGAGACAGGAGGGAGATGGAGACGCCCCACCAGTGAGCATTTTGTTAAAATCCCGTGGTTCTGTGCGGCCTGCCTGGCTGCAACGCCAGGCCAGAGGGGCTGAGCAGCTGCTTGTCTCTGGGCCCAGGCGAAGGCGGTTCCCAAATGGGGGAGATTCATCCCTGTGCAGGGGCAGTAGGCCCTGCGTCCATGCCCTTCGGCTCCTAACGCCACGGGGAGGGGGAAGGGGGGCTGGGCAGAGGGATGAGCAGCGACTTTTTCTCTCTCCCCACCCCACATCGGCTGAAATCATCCTTGGCCTGCCCACACCCCTGCCCGCTGTCTCTGCTGATCACCCTCGGCCCACACGGCACACCCGCGCTGCCAGGCTGGGCCAGGCTGGGCCCAGGGCTGATGCCTGGCGCTAACCATGCTGGGAATAAGCTCCCCGCTTTCTCATCCCTCTGCCAGCTGAGCCAGCCCCACAGGGCAGGGCACCAGTGACATCTAGTGCCCGCTCAGGGTAACGCAGGGCTAGACAAAAGGGCCTCAGGGTTGACCAGGCCCGCAGCCCAAGTGGCTACAAGGGGAGAGATGCAGTGTGGACTGAGCCCAGCTCTGACACAGGCTTCGTCTGCAGCCTGGAGCCAAATTGTTAAAGGGATTTAGGTGCCCTACGGTCGCCATGTGGGCGCTCCTGACCTTTTCGAAGCTGCTGTCTACCTGCACCGGTGCCTAACTCCCCATGGCCCTGAAGTTCCTAAACCACCTCGGCGCTGACGCTGCCCCACAGCTATGGAGGCGATTGGAGCTCAAGCCAAATCCCTAGAGCAGGATTCTCACTCGAGGCAGGCGAGCACCTGTCTCGCCAGCGGGGTCCGCTCCTGTAGGCGTGCTCTGCAGCCGCTGGGCCGGGGACAGGCCAGGGGTCACGGGGGCAGCCAGCTGGCCGAGAGCACAGGGAAAGTGGGTGAGTGGGAGGGAAGTGGCCAGCGTGAGCAGCCAACATAGAGAGGGTTAAGGGCTGGGATCCCGCTGAGCTGTTAGCGTTAGTGTTAGCCCAGGCTTTACTGGCAATTTCACCTCTAGTGATCACTGAGAACAGCCAAGTCCTCTATCGTTGTCTCAGTCCCGCCGTTTTAGTCACAAGACGACCAACCTGCGCACACAGTACTGCAAACCCCAGAGTCCAATTTCTTTAACGCGGGGCTAATACAAATAGATCTTTAGTTTAGGCACAGCGATCGCTGCATTGTACGTTTGCAACGCTCTCTGCAGTAAATAAATACCCTCCGCGGCAGTGGAGAGGTGGGTGTCATTTTCTAAAACGCTCGATTTAAATGATATATTTTATAGCAGCTGCTCTCTGTTTCGTGCATGTACTCACAGCCCCCATGTAATAACCTTGCGACCCCCAGTTCGAGACCCCCTGATTTAGACATTGAGCTGGGTTTATTTAAAAGAAAAACAACTTAAAAAAAAAAAAAGGTATAAAAACCACCCGAAAAGAAAATGAAAAACAAACGAACAAAAATCTCTGTTTTAGGATGAGCCAAAACATTTCCCTGGGATTTTGCAGTTTGCTCACTGAATAATGAGTGATTCACTCAGCTTTATTTCCAACAGACGCTGAGATCCGGCAGAGAGTTGCTATCCGGAAAAGGGGAGGGACTGCGTGGTAAGAAGGAAGTCGGAGCATCTGCCATGGCGGGAGAGCCCTTAGCAGCTGCAACAAGGGCATGCAAAGGGGCTGAGCGAGAGAAGCCCTCTGTCGAACTGTGCTTAGATGGAAAACTTATGGGACTTAACACAGAGGATGCCCTGGGCTAGATGCGGACAGCGGAGCCCTGTTCCTGCCCTAAGCAATATCCAACAGTGGGGGAAGGATTCAGGTTCAGATTTAATCAATAAAACTAAGTTTGTTTTAAAACCTTCTTTGTCTTCACCTTTATCAGAGAGCAGAAAAGCAGCCGGGAAGAAACATGGCCAAGGAAAGGGCTGGATAAGGGCTAGGGCGTCCCCGCGGGCGATAGGAGCAGGTACTGTCTCATGGGCTGAGTGACGGGACGAGCAGGGAGCAAACTGCAACAAGGAGCCTCTGCAAGCCAGCATCTCCGTCGAAAATTTGGGGCGCCGGCCTGGTCCCCTGGAGATCCCCTAGACCAGACTCTCCCTAGTGCCGCTCTGCTGGGATGTGCTTGGCCCAGGTGCTCTGTGATCACCCTTTGGTTTCAATGGCTGTCAGGACAGGAGGGTCCGTGCAGCCCCCTTGTCTGCACCCAGAGCTGCTCCGGGGCAGTTGACTGGAGGCAGAGATCTGAGCCTGCTGCCGCTGCAGAGGTTCGGCACGGGAGCCTGGGCTCCAGGGAGGAGAGCTGCTGACGGCCCATCACTCCGACTGCCGCCGGGGCCGTGGGTTGCTCCTGGAAAAGTGCCCGGAGGGGTCTGACAGGGATCCGCAGCGTCACACAGCCAAACCAGCCCACACGCTCCATGGTGGCGGGTCCTTCCCGGCACAGGGTCCAGGCGGTGGCGCCGGGCTCCCAGTAGTACACGGTGTTCAGCCAGCGGGCTGAATCCTCGCCGCCCACCACGTAGACCCTTCCCTGCCAGCAGACGGCCCCCGCAGACTCGATGGCCCTGGGCAGCGCCGGGATGACCACCTCCTGCCTCATTTGGCCGTCCTCATCCAGCAGGAAGCACACCCGGGAGGCCTGGAAATTTTCCGGACAGGAAGCCACTTTTCCGTCCTCCCCGAGGCCTTCGTCTCTGCAGCCCCCCACGACGCAGATCCCGTGAGCCGTGGCGGCAGCACCCGCATGGCAGAGTCCCACGCCCAGCAGCACCTGCTCCCAGGTGTCCGAGCTGACGTGGTAGATGAGCAGCCCCCGGTGGGCGGCCATGGCCCCCCCCACGTGCTTCTTCCCGCCGATCAGGTAGAGCTGGTCGCTGAGCGTGGCCGAGGCGAAGTAGCTGAGAGGAAAGGGCAGGCGGGAGGCAGGAGCCCATCGCTTCTGCTCCAGGTCAAAGGTCTCCGCAGACGCCAGCTTGCCTTCCGCCTCCGCGCAGCCCCCCACGGCGTAGAGCCGCCGGCCGCAGACCAGGAAGCCGTGGGGGTCCAGGGGCCGGGACATGGAGGGGAGCTCTGCCCACTGCCCGCGGCAGGCATCGTACTCGTGCAGGCGGGTGGAAAAGCCGCCGTCCGGGCCGCAGCCTCCGGCCACGTAGAGCTTGTGGCCCAGGGCGGCGAAGCCGGGGAACCGCACCGGAACCGAGCCCAGAGGCGCCTCCCACGTCTCCGTGCGGGGGTCAAAGCAGTCCAGGGGAGACGCCAAACCCTCGCCCGCCGCACAGCCCACGCACACGATCACCTCCTCGTACATCCCCTGCCGGAGGCCCCCGCTCGCCCGCAGCCGCCCTTCCCCAGCTGCACCCTTCCACCGTAGCCGCAGGGCCCCCGAGAGCTCCGCCACGTCTGCCTGCGCCTCGGCCAGCTCCTCGGGCGTCAGCAGGGGCAGGCGGACGTGCCCCAGCAGCTCCCGGAGCAGCGGCAGGCGCTCAGCAGGGGCAGCCCTCACCCAGCGCCCCACGGCCCGGTAGACGGCCAGTTCGGAAGGCACCGCCAGGCCGTCGGAGGAGATGATGCTGATCAAGGCGCCGGGGGCCAGGTGCAGGAAGGCGTCGTGCTCCGAGAGGGACCGGAAGTTCAGGCTGACGTAGCTCCTGGCCGCCTGGAGCAGAGCCGGGTGGTTGTGGGCCTGAGCCAGCGCGTGCAGCGTGAGGCAGCTCTCCAGGGAAATGGTCTCCATGAGGAACCTGGCAGGGAGAGGCAAGGGGGCGCCTGTCATGGGGAGCCCCTGACAGAGCCCAGCGAACAGCTGCTGAGTGCAGATTAGATCTACAGGGCAGCATGGGCCCTTCCGTCGGCCTGGGCTCTCCGAAGCTCGTCCTGGGGTCCCGCTCCCTCTCTTTACTCCAGAAACATTTGATGCTAACAGAACATTCAGGGGGCAAAATCGAGCCCTCCAAAGCTAGGAAACACCAGAACTGGGGCGGCCGTGCAACCTCCGGTCAACCCCCTTGGGTCTGAGCTTGAGGAGAGTCATTCGTTACTTCCCGGAGCCCGAGCAGGTGCAAACAGAGCTCTTCAGAGTTGTAGAACTTGCCCAGACGTGGGCAGATTTTCTAAAGGCGCCACCCTGCGCCCCGGCGAGCGCCCTGCAAAAATTGCAATTCCTGTGCTGCTCCGGAGTAGGGAGACGCTTAGAACTTCTCAGTTTTGAGAGCTTTAAATATATCTCACCCCAAGGCAGGCGGCTGGCCGGGGACATCTCAGCCCAAGGAGTTCAAGTTTGGTAAAGCTACAAACAACTGAAAACAGGGTCTTCTAATGGAAAGTGCTGGGGAACCATAATTACAGGGGCTGCTCCCATCTCTGCCCGTAGAAGAAGGGCTCTGCGGGGCGGCTTGGATCCGACCCAGGGCTGCGAATCTGTGCTGAGACAGCGGGTCTCCCGTTCATTCGTTTGTTTTGACATTCCCTTTTTATCCACAGACCTAAGACCATAAGAACGGCCGGACTGGGTCAAACCAGTGGTCCAGCTAGCCCAGTATCCTGTCTGCCGACGGTGGCCAGTGCCGGGTGCTTCAGAGGGAACGCACAGAACAGGTGATCATCAAGCGACCCATCCTGTCGCCCGTTCCCAGCTTCTGGCAGACAGCCATCTTTTTTGAGCCCAGGGATACTTTTGGCCACCCCCTGGCAGTGAGTTCCACAGGTTGACTGGGCACTGGGTGAAGAAGTCCTTCCTTCTATTTGTCTTAAACCTGCTGCCTCTGCCCAGGCACCGCGGGATACCTCCCCAACCCTGGCCCTGGCTGCCTGAGCCCACTCCTAGCTGTAACAGCGATGGTGAGTCTCCACGCTGGGCAGGTTTTTGGGGTGCGCACACCAGTCCCACTCAGAGCTGGGATGAGCCCCTTGCCCCTTTCCCTAGAGGCCAGCAAAGCGCTGCTGATGAGAAGTCTCTGACGGGGGAGCTAGAGGCTGAAGGCCGGGATTTCCCAAGCGACTGGGGTCCCAGCTTGGAACCCACGAAGGGCCTGATTCTCAGAGGGCATTTTCCGAGTCAGGCCCCTTCGAGCTGTGTGAAGCCGGGCTCCAGAACCACTGTTTGCTTTGGAGGGTCTTGGACCGCGGCCCCTTCTGTCCCCAAGCCCCCAGCCAAGCGGCTGCAGGGACCCTTTGTGCTGGTGCCGCACGTTAATGGAAACAATTGCGGTCTGGCTCTGGTCTGGCCCGTCGTATCCAGGGAACACATCCGGCCCAGTCCCACAGATTTCACCCCCCACCCTCCACCACCACTGGTCCTCCTGCGTCACCTGCCAACCGTCTCCAGCAGCGGGGGGATCTGGAGCCTGCTGGCCACTACGAACAGCTCCTGGGCGCGCTCGGCCGTCAGCGCCAGCTCCTCCGTGTACAGATAGTTGAGGATGCTCTGGAGGACGGAGGGCGACACACCCTGCAGTTGAACCTGCCTGCCCTGGGACTCCTCGGAGGCCATCATGTCCCGTAGGTAAGGGCTGACCGAGCCCAACACCAGCCTGCAGGGAGAGAGGCGAAGGCTACAGGCTCCCATTCAGCGCTCCTGGGAGTCACTGCTGGCGTGGTTACCATCCAGAGCCTCTGTGTGTTGGTCACAGTACACGCTCAGCAGGCCTGGCATCCCCCAGAGAGCCTCAACCCCCCCCAGGAACAGCCGAGGTGGAGGTGGGGGAGATGCAGGGACTCCTAGTGCATAGTGTGTTGGGGTGAAATCATTTCACCAAAATAAACCACCATCCCCTCATCTCCCCAGCTGATGAGGCATGAACCAACTTCGCTCTCAGACCCCAGTGTCGTTTGTGGCACGGGCAGATGGGGGAAAACGTTCCACAGTTCCCCTTGTCAATGGGGCAAATTGCACCAGCAAATAGACAGAATTACTGGGGACCCACAGGGCAGGTGCTTCTCAGAGCAGAATTTAGCTTTAAAAGCTAAAGCCCCTTGTCTGCCTTGCACAGATATCACAGATCCCACATTTTAGCTAAGCACACTGAGACAATCTGCCATGGCAGGGCTGATGAGTGCTTGGCACCCGTCAGCTGCTACCCTGCACCCCAGAGGTGGCTGCATTTCCGCTCTGGGTGAAGCAATCCCTCCAGGACCCTTGCCATCCTTGGGCCTCTCCGTGCTGCTCTGGGCTCTCTGCACCATCTCCCCAGGCAAAGAGTCCCTGCTGCCCTGGAGCTGACACGGGATTTCTGGCTTGCCTGCCCAGCTCCTACTAGCAAGGGGGAACACGGAGCAGGAACGCACCTGTGAGAGGGGAAGCTCCGACCTGCAGCCACCAAGGTGACATCGCAGAGCTGCTGGGCCTGGTACAGCTCCTGGAAACCTGCAGGGACGGGGAGACAGAGCCCAGGTTGCTGTTAGACCTGCACCATCAAGAGGAGTTTAAGGAGGTGGGGGAGCGAGTCATCTTGGTAAGAGGGAAGGATGGTGCCATCACTGCCTCAGGGGAGCCAGGGGTGGTCGTTCCCATCCAAAGGGCCATGTGTGTGATGAGTTTGGGGGTGCCTCAGCCCTGGGCAGGGATCCCTATCATAAACCACCATCCCCCAGTGGCACTAAGTGCCCCCTTACTGGCAGCCCAGGGCTAGGCACCCCTTGCACCCCGACGGGAGGCCAGGCCAGGAGAGGATCACACATGCCCTCTCCTGTCTGTACCAGAGCCCTTTGGCCTCCAGGGCCCTCAGGCTGGCTTCAGCACTGGGTCGAGGGGGGAAACAACCTCTGGAAATGCTGTTCCCCTCCCAGCAGCTCTGCGGGTGCCGGCCGCAGCCCCAGCCTCTCCCCTATCATGGAGGAGCCCACAGGGCGTCACCACACGGCTCCAGAGCAGGGACCCCTCCCCATTCCCATCGCCCTGGAGAGCAGCCGACCTACCCTGCCGCACCCAGCGCCCCAGCGATCCTGGCGTCGCTTCGGGCTCATCCTCGTCCCCGACCTTTGCCATGGGCCTGGGCTCCAGGGTCTCCAGGGGCGAGATCAGTCTCGGGGGGACCCTCCGCACAGGGGCCAGTCCTGCCTGGGGATGGGGCAGGAGAGTCCAGTCACCCCACCTGTCTCCAGGTGGCCATGGCAACAGGTGCCTTCGATACCCCCTCATCCCTCCTCAATCCCATCAACTTGCTCACCACTCCCTGCGCCCCCCGCGGGCTCCGCCCCAGCCTCTCCCTGGGATCGTGCCTGGAAACGGGCAGTCCCTTTGATTCAGGACACAGCCCCGTGCCCAGGGCCTTGCTCAGATTCAATCCTGCCATGCCATGCTGTTGCCTGGTACCCGCCCAGACCCCTTGGGGCCCAGGCCCCGCGCCCTCACGCTGGCAAAATGCCCGGGTTTGGTGTGTCCCAGCAGAGTCAGGCGCCCTGGGTGTCGCCAGGTCTGGACTGCCCTCGGTGCTGGGGGGTGACGCGCGTCCACGCGGGTCCCAGGAGAGATGTGTGACCCGGGCGTCATATCCCCGCCTGGGGCCCCCAGACCCTGTCCAGGCCCCTCCGTCCTCAGGAATGGGGGCACTGGGGATGCTTCCCCGGCTGGGCCTCCCAGCCCCTCCAGCCCCCTGCACCGCGGCCCTCTAGCGCAGGAGGAGACGTAACTGCCCGTCGCAGGCGGGTTCCAACAGCCCCCATGGAGCCCCCAGCCCCACGCTGCCGGGGCAGCTCTTAAAGCGACAGGACTCCCCACCCCACCCCTGGCTGAGATCGCTGGGCACTGCCCAGACACCACAGGAGATGTCCCTGACCCAGGCAGCCTGGGCAGACGGGCAGAGAGAGGGGGGGAGAGCGTGGTCACCCTCTTTCCCCAGGGCCCTCAGTGAAAGGGGCTGGGGGCTTCACACCCCTATGGGTTTGGGGGCCCTGAAGAGGGGATTGCTGTGGGTGGGGTGGCTCCACGGGCTCAGGCCCCCCCGGCTCTAAGCACCTGCTGCTCCCTCAAGGGGAGGGCTTTTAATTCATTTTATCCCCCAGACTTGGAGCCATGGCTACATGCCAGCCACTGGGTCAGAGTGGTGGTGGGGGGAGGCCAGGTGGCTCCAGCCCAGCAGGTACCCTGCCCCCCAGGGGAAGGAAAGCAAGGAGGGTGTGGCTGAATGGGCCCCGGCAGAGTGGGAGATGCCTCCCCATAGCAGGCCTAAATTATATCAAGTTAGTCTGACAGAGTCTATTTTCCATAATCCCATGCTGGTTGGCATTCATTACAATTTAGTTCTTGATCAATCAAGTCCCGCATAAACCGCTCCATCATCTTGCTTGGGCTCCACGTCAGGCTGACAGGTCTATAATTACCTGGGTCATCCCATGTACCCTTTCTAAATATTGGCATAATGTTGGCCCAATCCTGCTTTTATGAAATACATGAAAGAACAGAGCCACAAACACCCTCCCGCCCCCTTCCTACCAAGAGGCACTTCAGCCTGATACACTGTACCTTTAATCAAACCTAAAACCTCAACTGACTCCTATGGTGCTACCCTTTGAAATGTTCACTTCAGTCTTTTCAAAATATTCATTTACTGCATATCATTGGAACAAGAGATCCCAGATTTCTGTCTCAGCTATTCTCTGTAAGTCCTACATACCAGTTTGACATGGTTCCAAATCATATTATTTAGTAATAATTCAAGTCTGTCTTTACTTTGAATAATTCTATCTGTTTTCAGATTGTTTGTAAAACCACTCCACTGACCATTTTCTCTGTTGATTTTACCCACTTTCAGAATATTTGTAAAAATCCTATTTTATATGTGCTTAAGTCAAAAATGAAATAATGTTTGCTTTAAAATATATGTGAGTTCTTCAGCTAGGAGTCGGCACTGAGTGATTGGAGTGTGAATGGCTGAGCAATTGAGGTGGGTGTAGACAGGGACAGTTATTGAACAATTGGTCTCAGTAAGGGACACGATGAAGAAATCACCAGCCTCACCTCAAACGTCTGAGGGAGGAAGAAAGGAGTGAAGATAATAACTTTTGCCACTCAACTGGCGGAAGAGGAGCCCACCCTGATAACTTTGGAATCAGCTCATTTCAAAGGACAAAATCTGATCAGGCTTGCAACAATGTGGGTGATTAAGGATCACACCAAATGCAGATGCAGCATGACAGAGCAAAAACTCATAGACTTGCATGAGGTCTTTTCCCTATAAAATGGGACAGAAAGATGAAGGCTGGAGGTTCGGGTCTACATCACCACACCAGCCAGGAGCACCGAGGTGCATCGGCAGAACCTTGCTTCTCACCCTCATGCTACAGTCACCAGGCCAGTGACTATCATGAGCACCAAGAGGCTGGTAATGATAACATCTGTGAGACCCCTATGTATGTTCGTCTGTCTCCCTGTCTGTGTGTGCCTGTCAGTGTGTGTGTGAATGAAAGTACCAATTGAAACATGTCAATGAAGTATACTTTATTAACAAGAATCTCTATATTTGTAATATTGATACAATGTTGATACTGTTTTGCTGGTATTTCCATTATTGATACAATTTACCAAAGTTTTTGGAATAACAATAAACGTGGCTTGTTGCCTTATCCCCTGAAAAAGATCCTGTGATATTTGTTATTTGAATAACAAGATTAGTTTTCTTCCAGTCTTCTGGCACTTCCCCAGTGCTCCAAGACTCATTGAAAATCAACATTAATGGTCCAGGGAGCTCCTAAACCAGCTCTTGTAAACCTCTTGGATGCAAGTTATCGGTACCTTTTGATTTAAAAATGTCTATCTCTAGTAGCTGCTGTTTAACATCCTCCAGAGATATGAGTGGAATGGAAAGTGTTTACATCACCATATAATGAGACTGTTTAATCTGTTTTTCCCCAATACAGACCAGAAATATTTATTGAATATTAAATGTTTATTCGTCTGCCTCTTCTGCATTATTACTGATAATTCTACCAGTATTCCTCAATAATCCTCACCTCTCTCCCCTGTTCCACCATTTCACTCCCCACTCCCCCCACTGGCTCAGCCCCGGGGTCACAGCCGCCTGGGCTAAAAACCCACTTGGTTTTATTAAACAAGAGCAGATCATCCCAAGCCTCCAAGAGCCGCAGATACCGCATAATTACAAAGCCGTTTGCTTCTTAAATACATAGGGTACAAAACTTCAAAGTGGAGTTATGATTTTTAGACGTTTGTTGGCAGGAGACATCTGTTGCACCATCTGTACAGGAATTAAATATTATAAATAAAACCCTGCCTTCTGGGTTGTATTTTTTAGGTCCACAGCACACGCAGAACCTTGAACAGCACGACCTTCTAATTATAGAACAACTGCGGTGTAAACTGCATCGTTAAGAGCGTGTTTTAATGAGAAGGTTAAAAGGTGACTTGCTCACAGTATGTAAGTACACGGGGAAAGAAATTCTGACTGTCGAAGGCGCTTCAATCTACAAGATGAAAATAGAATGAGATCCAATGGCTGGCAGCAAAAGCAAAACAAATCTAGACAAGGGAAAAAGCCCTTTTTGAAAAGCGAGGGTAACTAACCACCAGAACAATTTACCAAGGGACGTAAGAGGTTCCCCATCACTTGAATTCCAAAGTCAGGGCTGGGCTCCACTTCAACCCGAAGTTAAGGACTTGGTCCAGGAATGAAGGTGGAACCCTATGGGCTGGTACGCAGGAGGACAGAGTGGATGGTCTCTTCCGGCCTTCCAATCTACAAAAAATACTGTCCATGAAAACCAGTTACCAGGAGATGCACAGGGGTTGGCAGAACGGCATCCCCAGCAGTCACGGGTAGGTGGGGATTCTCAGCAGGGGCTGCAGAGGCAGGTAGTCCAAGAGAGTTGTGAAGCAATGCACCAGCATGGGGGGGGAGGGGGAGTGCGTGTGGGGAGTAACAGCACAGCAGCGAGGGGTTATTGCTCTTCTGTTCTTAGCTGCAAAAGGGTAAGGGAGCCATTGGTGATCTCTTGGTCTGACACTGTTTTCAGCCCCAGACGCCATCCTGGAGTTGGCCAGGATGGGGGGGGGGGGGGGGGAGATGAAACCATAACAAATTCTCTAATTCCATGTACTACGGAAAACCTGGTGCCTCCAGCTGGACGCAGTGCCAGGCAACTCTCCAGTGGCATGCCGGGACATATTCAGTCAGGCATGCAATTGTACATTGGCTTGCAAAATGACATCTTCTGCACTGCATGACCTCACATTCGCCATCCATGCAAGATCACGCTGTGCAGAGCATTACATTCCAGGGTGCAAGCCAGACTAGTGACGATTTGCATCATTGCCTGCTCTGCAGCCCTGGGTGCCTTAAATTGCTCTGCTGCTGCAGCACCCTGTCCGGATGCTCCCAGCCAACAGACTAAGATGCACTGAGCGTCTATGTGATAAGAAACTTTGGACCAGCAACTCTGATTCCAGCAGTCTGCTTGTTATGGCCCAGTCACAATCTAGTATTTACCAGCTTTTTGGTTACACCTGGCAAAGTGACCCCAGCACCCCCTAATCCCAAGTTTTCCCCAAATCATGTGCTCTGCAATGTCCAGCACGCCCCTGGACTATTCAGAGGAATAATAAGGTTTGTTTGGTCCTCTAAAGAGACAAACTGCACAGCTTATCACTTTAACTGGAGTTAGCTATCATTCAGTTCAAACACAGCACTGGGCTGGTTTAGATTAAAAATAAGACAGGATGTGATGTGAGTTCAGGTATCAAGGACAGAGTTAGAAATGGTCACAGTCACGTAAAAGTGAAAAACGCTTTCTAGAGACTAAGACATAGCAAAAGTACAGTCCTGGTCCAAGGTAAGAGTCTTTCCACACCTCTAGCAAGACAGCTGATCACCTCCTTATTCAGGATCTCCCACAAAGTGCAAAGTGCTCTGTTCCTTTGTCATCTTAGGTGAAAGATAACTTGGGTTTTGTTTTTTTTGGTTTTTTTCCCCTCTCCTTTAGAGCCCAGCGAAACTTTGAAATGATTTCTTCTGAAAGTTATCCCTCTCCAAGAGTAAAGTTCATTCAAGCTGTGAGGAAGGGGACATGGAGCCGCCTGGTGAAGAAAGTTCCAGGCTGGCTTCTTCCCTGTTGGTGTTTGCTCAAATGCAAAATGATTTGTTCCTGCAGTCTCCCTCTGCTGCCATGTTCCTGACTGGTGATCTCCTCTCTTTGTTAGGGTGATGGTTCTGTTTGCCTTTAATGTAAATGTATTCCCTTTGTCTCTTAATAGATCTTGAAAGGCACCTGCAAGGTGGCCAAACCACATTTCTTTATCTAGGGTGGAGTAACTTCAGCCCTGCCTGGCAGAACCACTTTAAGAGCATAATTTCCACTATGTTTGTAATTTTGAATTTGTCCTCTGTGCCTACCCCATACAATAATAGTAATGTGTAATGATGTATGATATTAGTTTTCTATTGATATCTTACATGACACCTTTTAGATACAGGTTATGACATTAAGTTGGGCAACACTGAACTGGTCAGGCCAGTTGAAATTCACTAGTCAATACCAGTGAGACCCGTGCCTTCTTGCATTAGGATGTTGCTAGGGTCACACAAGGACGCCATGCTGTTTGTGCATTCAGGGGCTGGACAGAATTGTCCCGTGGGCACAACCAGTCCTGGAGCGTGTGATGCACGCTGTGCATATGATAGCATCCCTGTTGTGGTTGAGGGCTCCTCCACAGCTAGGGACACCGATGGGTTTGGGTGTGTGGCAGCGTGCAGACCCTAAAAGCTCACCCCCCCTCTTCTCCACAGGCTGCCTATAGCTGCTGTGGCTTTCGGCATGGCAGAGAACTTGATGTGCTCCAGCAACACTAAAACGCCTTCCTACAGATGCTCTCTGCTTGTAGAGAATATCTGTCCTTTCCACCATGGGTCTGTTCCCCTGGGAGCCAGAGGCTGCATTTGAAATTGAGATTCAGCCCCTCGCATCTGCCAAGGATAAACCCATCCCCATGTGCTGACGTTGGTTCAGCGTCTCTCTTCCAACCTCCCTGTCTATTTCCAGCCTCCCTCCCCCCGTTCGGAAGGTCAAGAGTTACTGCATCAAATCCATCTCTGGTGTGAGTCACCAGGGGTGAACTTGGCCCAGTATTCCCTAGGGGGGTCCCCCATATCAGTACGGTTCTGTCTCTTGAAATGATCCCTGGTGGAATCTGCCAGCTGCCCCCGTTGGGCCTTGTAGGTCTTGGGCCCAGTGTCTGCTCCAAGGGCTGTGTGTGTGTGTGTGGGGGGGGGGTGTCTGCTGCCTGGAGATCGGAACGTCCTTTCCTAATAGGGGTCTGGCACAAGCCGCTGCTGCTGCAAGGAGGAAGCTGGCAGAATACCGTCAAAACCCCCTAATGGAGTCTGTGTGTTTAAAACGCAGCCATTTGGTACCAGGGGTCGGAGCCTGGTTCACGGGAATCGGGGACCCTGGAACCTCTTTCTGGGCCTCTGCTGGGGGGCCCTACAGGGTGGCCTGGAACGGGGGGGCTGCGGCTGGAGGGCCAGGGGAGCAGGCAGCCCTTGCCATAGGGTCCTGCCAATGGGGCCCTGGCACTGGGAGGAGATGCAGCCGGCACTGCTCGGGGTTGGCCAGCAGCTTCGCAGAGCCCAGGGTTTGTGGAGGGGGGAGGGGTAGGAGAGTTGGGGTGCATTGGGGTGCATGGGGGTGCATTGAGGGGGTGCAGGGCAGTGGACCTGGTGGAGGTGCAGGGAGAGCTGGGCAGGCGGTGGGGGCAGTGTGCAGAGGGGGTGTGGTCTTGGGGCTGTGGGGGTGGGTGTCTCTGGGGGTAGGGGCAATGGGGGGGCGGTGTTCTCGGGTGGTGCTGGGAGGGGAGCTGGGAGGTGCCTGTGCCCGCCGAGCCTCGCTGGCCCTTTAAGAGCCGGTGCAAAGGCCGGGCTAAGCCCCGCCCCCGGCTGAGCCTGACTGGCAGGCGGGCACTCCAATCGGGAGCTGGCCCCCGAGAAGCGTGGCCGTTGGGGGCCGAGCGCGCCGAGGGGCGGGGCTGCGGCGTGCCGCGCCCCTCTCCCACCCCCCCCGTAGCATGGAGCCGGCTGGCCGCGCGGCCGCGGGCCCTCGCGCAGGTGAGAGAGCGGCGGTGCGCGGCACCGTGACGTCAAGCACCGCGTTGGCGTGACGGGGGCGGGGCAGAGGGCAGGAGCCAGGCTGGGGGGGGGGCAGCTGAGGCGGGCAGGCGTCCAACGGCGGGAGGGGGTCGCTGGGGAGCAGGCTGGGGCCTGGGGGCGGGGCAAGCACGGGTCGGGGGGGGCGACGGGGGGCAGGCAGAGGCCTGGGGGGGGGCAAGTGGGGATAAGGGTAGGCAGGATCCGAGGGGGGGGGGACAGGTGGGGGTAGGAGCAGGCAGAGGCCTGGGGACCTGGTGATGGGGCGGGCAGGGGCCCCGAGGGGAGAGGGGGGACAGGTGGGGATGGGGCAGACACGGGTTCGGGGTGGGGGGACATTGGCTGTCTCTGCCGTGGCTGTGCCGTGACCGAGGGGCGGCGCAGGGCTCCCTGCCGGGGACCCTCGGGATGGTGCTGCTCCCTGGACTGAGCCTGCGCCCCCTTGGAGCCGCCAGGTCCGCTCCGGCCTGCGTGTCGTGTCGAGCCCCCTCCTCTGTCAGCTTGGGTCCTCTGGGGCAGTAGCGTCTGTAAGGGCTTCTGAGGGCATAAAGGGCAAAGGGGTGACAAGCGTTCCTCGGCTCCCTCTTCCCATCTGTGGCAACACGGAGGAGCTGTTGAGTTTGCCCGCTGCCCTGTCGCAGTTCTTCCCTGAGCTCTCTTTGAGTCAAGACCTACCCTATATTTTGTTCTTATTGTAATGTTTTGAATTTTGTTTTACTCTTTCTTTCTGCTAATTTTAAAAACAAAACAAAAATTCCTTTTTGTTTTGCGTCCTGTCCACATCCAATGGCGGACTTACAGGCATCCTGTCATGGACTCATCCTGTTAGCTGATAGCCACAGCCACTGACTTTTTTGCCTCAGGGAATTGCATATCCCCTGACCAGTGCTCAGCGTGCTGCTCTTCTTCCTCATGAACATGAAAATCCTGTGACACCTGCCTCAAGTCTTACCTTTTGGAGAAATCCTTGTGGGTCATCTCAGGTCCAGAAGAGACAGGATCTTCCTCTAGATCAGACCAGGCTCCCGTGAAGCCCATGCTAGCCGGCACAACACTTCTAAAACCAGTGTGGACAAGCAGTTGGCACCAGAGAAAGACCCAGCACTGTGACCTCTGTATTCGTGATCCTGGTTTTAAAGTCCAGCACCAAGAGACGAGAGAGGTCAGAGCACAGAGGCAGAAACGGATCGAGGAACCACACTACATCCTCCCGTAAGGAGAGGTCTAGATAAGGACCAGCCCCGAGGGAGAAGACCACTAAGCCTTCTACAGTTGCAAGGGTTAGTGAATATCTCTTGGTCATGAGCTTGGCTCTGGAGAAACATGTCCCAGTATCGATCTTAACACCATCTGTAGGACTGGTATTGATGTCAGCAACACAGTTGTGAATGGAACCAGCAGACCCCTTATTAGAGGAACCAGTACCGATGATGTCCCCGTTACCGTTGTTGGCAATCCCTCAGTTCGAGGCTGATCTGTACCACGGTTTTACATATGTGTCCTGAGATGATTCAGGAGTCCAATCTTGGAACCACAGAGCCACCTGCAATAGGTACAGACATTTCCTAGCAGGTCAGCTGCTTGCTGGTAGAAAGTTTTTTTTTTTTTTTCTTTCTTCTCTTGCTTTTCAGCTTCGAGGGCAGGACGCTTCTCCTCGAAGTGGGCCACTGCTTGATGAAGAATATGGCATCACTGTTGGTGGCTTGCTCCACCCAACTTATGATGTCCACATCAGTTTTCTTAAGATATGCTTTCAGTATATCTTTGTAGCATTTCCTCTGACCACCATAAAATCTGACCATAGGTAAGCTGTGAGTAGAGAACTTGTTTTGAGAGGTGAAACTCTGGCGTCCTCACACAATATCCAGCCCAGCATAGTTGGTGCATAAGGATCATTGCTTCGATTCTGGTAACATTGGCTTCAGTGAGGATGTTGGTATTAGTGTGGTGATCTTTCCACTTGATCTTAAGGATCCTCCGGAGGCATCATTGGTGATACCTCTCCAAGCTCCTAAGGTGTTGTCGTTGGTACATCACCCAGGTTTCACATGCATAAAGGAGTGTAGGGATGACAGTCGTTTTATAGACCTGGATCTTGATGTCCTTCCATAGCTCATGATCTGTGAAAACATGTTGGAGCAATTTCCCAAAGGAAGCACTTGAGCGCCGGATCCTGTGCTGAATCTCACTGTCGGTTTTTGCATTTGGAGAGAGTTGGCTATCAAGGTAGCAGAAATGCTCGATTGTCTCCAAAGTCTGTCCTTCGACAGTAATTTGTGGTGGATTATGTGCAAGACCTGAGGCAGGCTGATAGAGCACTTTAGAATTCTTGACATTAAGTACCAATGCATGCTCCCATCACGGCACTGAAATCACTGTACAAGTTGGCACCAACCAATGAGGACATTTACTCATCGTCCTTATCTCCCATTCATGTTGTAATGAAATAGTTTTGCACTTAGACGCAAACCCAACACAAAGTGTCAAACTCTCATTACACACTTTGGGTTTATGGCAAAGAGTAAAACTATTCAATTACAACACAAAGAAGGGACATTTTGATTATGCACTACTTCTGTAGATCTATATGAAATCATGTAAAAAAAATTAATAAACAAATTTTCAGAAATGAAAAAAAAAATTATACTGAAATTCTTTTCCCTGGTAAATGTAGTTGCAATTGATATGCTTTAGCATAAATAAAATTGTTGAAATCACTTTTTCTGGCAAAAAACTGACACATTTCTAACCAGCTCTTGCCTTCTGTGACATACCATGGTACAGTGCAGACGAGTGAGCATCTGAGTCACTCCTGTCCTGCAACACTGGGTGTCTCACAATGCTTTGCTGAAGTAGCTCCCGCCTTGGCTTCTCTCAAGCAGCCTTCTGATATGCAAACCACACCCTCAGGGTCTCTGTGTAACTGCAGCCTGCCAGCCACACTTGGGTTGCACTCTGGTTCTCATCAGGCTTGGTTATACTGCAGGGTGACCCCAATACATGCCCAGTCTTAGATTTTCCCCCAGAAATGTATGTCCTGTCCTGCCCAGCTTAGACAATACAAGTTATATTAAGTCTGTTATTTCTCTTATAGAAATAATAGGCACATAACTTTCCACCCCAAATGGAGATTCCCAGACACTTCAATTTAAACACACTGGATTAGATAAAATGATAAAACGAGTTTATTAACTACAAAGACAGAGATTTTAACTGAGTAAAAGTAAGGAGGCATAAAAGTAAGAAAAATAAAGATAAAATGTTTACTGATATCTAATTTAACAAACTATATCAGAATCAAGCAAAGTTTCACACCAGATGCTGTCAGCAGTGTTACTGACCAAATCCTGTAGGTCAGGACTTCTCCTCCAACGAAAGAGTCCAACGAAGGCTTCCTTTACTATTTCAGGTGCAGTGAATGTGATCGGCAGGGAAAGAGTGAGGGGTGCCTTGAGGTGTTTGTCCTTCCTTTTTATAGTTTCAGTCCCTCTCTTGAAAATAATTTCCAGCTGAGCACCAGGAGAGAGGGAATTTTTGTGGAAGGATGCTCCCTGCTGCTTTTTTCTCTTTTGTTTGAGCTTTCTTTGTTTCCCTTCCTGTTTGATGACTCTGTTTACTGCTTAAATGCAAAATAAGCAGAGCACACATTCCTTTGTTTAGGGTAGACAGCCACAGTTTGCCAGCCACAGTTTGGGTTAGTCTGTTAGATTTGGAACGTGTTAATAACACCACACAGTGGAATCCTATAACTTCACATACAATATTGCCACACACATTTTATCAGGATAATACTGACCAGCAAATCAGCAGTTTTCAAATGATACCTTACAAGACATATTTTGTACAAAGTTTATTACAATAGCATGTAGGGTGTGAGTACAGGGGTACCTTCTGTTACACCTTCACATTGGCTAGATGCATCACTGAACTCCACGTTCTCATGGCGTACCCTCCTCACACAACCTGTCACTAAGATCAGGTGAGGCCGAGTCCTCATCTGAAGTTTATTCCCGATGTGGCCTCAGAATTTCATCTGAGCTAGTCTGTTGGCGTATGCATGTCTTTTCCCAAACCCACTCTGCTCTGGGGAGAAGAAGCTGCACTCTCTGGACACTTCAGTGGACTTACAGTGCTACATTGACTCCATTGATCAAAACCATTGATCTCCTTGTCTCTTCATAGTCATCTCATGTGCTTTGAAAGGGCAGGCAGGCTCCTCATCCCAGAGGATATCCAAATGGATCAGGCTGTGCATATCGATGTATTGCCAGCTGGCTTGTGGACTGCTCACTCCAGCCATTAAGGCTCCCTCCACTGGAGCTGAAGCAACAGCAGCTGCTTGTTTTTGAAACATACCCATATGTGAACTCTGAAAAGCAGTTATGTGGAGTAAGCCTCGGAACTTTGTTAAGCACTGCACTCTTCATGTAGCTGCAGGGTCAGATGGCAAGGTTGGAAGAACCATGCTACAAGCTGTAGTCAACTAGATCAGCCGCCTTCCAGGTGGAGCACTGTTTACCAGCCACGTGCGGTGGGATCCACTGTGCTGCAAAGAGAATGGTCCCTTATCTTACAGCAGAGGTCCCCAAACTGTGTGGCGCAGTCAGGCCCAGACCAGCCTCCACAAGGGGTGGGGAGGGAGTGCCACCTAGCCTTACTCTGCTCTGTGCTTGGCTCCGTCACCAGGGCCCTTGGCTGCCATGGCCCCGGTCCCAGCCACAGCACCCAGCCCCAACCACAGCTCCCCAATCATGGCTCCACTCCCAGCTGCAGCCCCCAGCCCCAGCTGGGGGGGAAGGGAGTTTGGGGGGTGCAGACGGGTAAGAAGGGGTATGGGTAAAAAGCCCTACAGTAGCTGGTACTCTGAGATGTTATCAGTGTGGATCACACCACGCACCGGTGTACAGCCCTCAGCTTATAGGGTTCTGAATCAATGAAGGAACAAATGGATGGTTGCAGCTTTTCCATGCTTTATGGAGCTCTCAGATGGGAGCTCAAGGAAGTGCATGGTGAATGGATGGCTCTGATGGACACACCTTTTTAAGCATCTCATCTCATGCACACCTACATGAGAACCCACATTGACAACAGCATCTTAGAGATCCCCAGTTACTGTAAGGGCGGTAATGGTTCTTTTCACGGAGGGGCCCAGGAGTGTCACAATCTGAGGGGAAAAAAAAAAGCCTTCAAATGAGGCAGAGAGCAGGAGCTCCAACAGTTGCTCGCCCTGCCTTATGTTGCTTTCTGTCTTTTTACTATCCCCTCCCTGTACTCCCTTCCACCCAGGGAAGGACTGAGTGAGTCACATCTTGGGTTTAAACTCCTATGATTCGTGCTTTCTTGGTTACAAATCTTTCCTGAGTGTTCCTGCCTCCCAAGCCCAGGGAATGACTAGTGTCTGGATTCTGTTTTTCTTGCAGATGAGAGCGGGATGGGGGCTGACAATGAGGAGGCCGGGCTAGCTCAGAAATCTCCAAAGGCAGTGGAGTCCCTCATGGCACTAACAGAAAGATTCAGAGAGAGTGATTCCCAGCGTCCTTACAAAGAGGATTCCTCTGAGAGTCAGAGCAGGACACAATGGCAGCAGGGGGACACTGCAGGGAATAGACAAAGTAAATCTGACTGGGGCCAGCTGAAGAGCCAACCAAGAGAGAAACCCCATCAGTGTCCTCAGTGTGGGAAGAGATTTGGGCACAGCTCACACCTTATTACCCACTGGAGAGTCCACACAGGAGAGACGCCCCATCAATGTACCGAATGCGGGAAGAGGTTCAAGCATAGGTCTTCCCTTAACACGCACCAGAGAGTGCACACAGGAGAGAAGCCCCACCAGTGTCTTGAATGCGGGAAAAGCTTCCGGCATAGCTCCCACCTGATCACGCACCGGAGAGTCCACACCGGAGAGAAGCCGCATCAGTGCGTCGAGTGTGGGAGGAGATTCCGGCACAGCTCTTCTCTTAACACGCACCGGAGAGTGCACATGGGAGAGAAACCCCATCAATGTGCTGAGTGCGGGAGGAGATTCAGGCAGAGTTCGCACCTGATCACCCACCAGCGGGTCCACACTGGAGAGAGACCCTACCAGTGCGCTGAATGCGGGAAAACCTTTGCTGGCCACTCTGCGTTCACCACCCACCAGTGGATCCACACCGGAGAGAAGTCCCACGCGTGTGTTGAGTGTGGGAAGCAGTTCCGGCACAGCTCCTCCCTCCATGCCCATCGCAGAGTGCACACTGGAGAGAAACCCCATCAATGCGCTGAGTGTGGAAGGCGATTCCGGCAGAACTCGCACCTGATCGCGCACCGGAGGGTCCACATGGGGGAGAGCTCCTTCCGCTGCCCTGGGTGTGGGAAAGGGTTCAGTCACGGCACAGACCTCATTCGACACTGCAGGAAGGTGAGTCCCCCAAGCTGCCAGGGCAGGGGCGGGATACAGGGACACTCTCCTCCCCCAAGTGGTGCAGTCTGTTCCTGTGTCTTGGAGCTTGTCTACACATGAATGTTATTCCAGAATAAGGTAGGCTGTGAATTTAAATGGATTAACTGTTTCAGATTAATTCTATGTGTGGATGCTTTTATTCTGGAATAAATTTGCTTTATTCTGAATTAGTTTAATCCAAAAGTGGATTAAACTAATTTGGAATAAAGCATGCTTATTCTGGGATAAGAGCTGTACCAATTGTCCATGGAAACAAGGGCTTAGAAAGGCTTCTTTCTCTGTTGTTTCTCTGCCTGTCTTGCCCCAGGTACAATAATAAATATTTAAAACCAAACCAGGGTTTGGATAGGGCCAGAATCCTCCCGCCTCAGGGCATGAACTGCTCTCTAACTATTGGGGGTGAGGAGAAACTTCCCTGGGGGCAAGGCTCCCATGGCTGCCTCCTGCAGGATTTGGGGCACCTTCTTCCAAGGCAGCTGGTCCCAGCTGCTGTCAGAGCCCAGATACCAGGCTAGAAGGAGCCCCAGGTGCCTTGAATCCAAGGCCAAAGCCACAAAGCCATCGCTGCCCCTTGCCTTTTCCCTCTCAGCAGAAAGCAAAGCCGTGTAGGTGTCCACAGGAGAACACACTGTTCAAGCCCCTGCTGTTCAGTGTGTGGACAAGCAGCGCGGTAGGCCCAGGAGTGGCAGGCACTGAGAGGGGGCGTTTGTTGTTTCAGGTGCCAGTGACATTCGTGGACGTAGCCGTGCATTTCACGGCAGCAGAGTGGGCCCTTCTGGGTGAGAGGCAGCGGCAGCTCTACCGGGACACGATGATGGAGAACTATGGGAATGTGGCCTCTCTGGGTAAGGATTTGCTTCTCCATGTTTATTAGAAGCAGGGAGGGCTGGGAATCCAGGCCTGGTCTCAAGGTTTCTCGTCCTTAGATTTCCTAGGACTCAGCTTCTGTAGTCCCCAAAGGCTGTCATCTCCCCACTCCCAGAGACACAGCAGTGGGGGATGGGATAGGCACCTTTCATAGTTTCATAGAGTTTAAGGCCGGACGGGACCATTAGATTGTCTAGTCTGACTTTTGCAGCAGAAGGTGAAAACCCCCCATGGTTCCGGCCAATCCCGGGGGTAGATTCCTTCCTGACTCCAAATCTAGCTCCAGTATGACTCTGAGCATGTAAGTGAGAGACCAGCCAGGCATCTATGAAGAGAATTCTCTGCACCCCCTCAAAACACCAGCCCATCCCAAGCAAGATCCCATCTCTAGCTGTGGCCAGATCTCTGATGCTTCAGAGGAAGATGGAAAAATTCTCTAGGTTACAGTTGAGCATCAGAGGGGGAAAAAAATCCTTCCTGACCCTTCAGATAACTGGCTGAAGCCATGAAGCTGGAGGTTGGATTATAGGTCTCCAGGACGTGTCCCCAGGGCACAGCACTGTCCATGGAAGAGGAGGCTTCTGGGCATCTTGCCTCCTGCCTGTATTCAGAAAGTCTCTAGATCTGGTTTTGATCAGGGTGGGGAGCTAGTGGGTAAATGCTTGCTCTGTGCCAGAGTCATAAATCCTCTCAGAGGGTGGGGTGGAGAATCTCTGATGGGGACAGTCACAAAGAAAAGTGCCCTGTATCATGGGATCAGGGTTTCTGAATGTTCCCAGATGGACGTGTCTTAGAGTCAGGAGTGGAGCCGGTGGGTGGTGGCTGCTGTGGGAACTCAAGGTGAATATTCAGGGTTGCACTGTAAAGCTGTGAGAGGGAGGGGAAGGTCTTTCTGATTCTCTGGGAGGGTCAGAGCCTGGCTGGGATGGATGGATGGATGGATAGGGGGATTCTGGTTAATTCCTATCCTTTAGGGACCCACAGGGAATGGTCCTGAGCAGCTGGGACCTGTTTAACTTTGAGATCCCCTTTTCTTCGGTATGAATTGCGTCTGGTTTCAGCCTCCAGCTTAGCGATGGGGGGGTCCCTGCATTCCTGGCCCGTGTCTCTTTTCGCTGATTGAATGGTGTCCCTGCTACACCGGAGTCAGAGTACACATTGCAGCGCTAACAGAGGAGCTCGCTGTGTCCAGCTGGCACGCAGCAAGGTTGGCTCTCGATTCCATTGCCTGAGCATTTCCCAACTCAAGTCGGCATCACCCCAAGGAAACTGAACTTGCCCTTGGAGGGGAGGGGGCACCAGTGGTAATGCAGGGATCGGGTTTAGACCTCTGTGTTGGAGATAGGGAGTCTGTTGGCGTTTAACAGCAGTACTGGTGTCTTAACAGGGGGCACAACAACTCCCCGAGCAGACACTTCACTCCCCCAGGAGGCTTCCATGGCATTTCCCCTTCTCTGCGGATCCCACGTTTTTTTCAGAAAGGGACAGGTGGCTGGGGGTAAGGTAATGGAATGTTTGTTGCAGCTGAGACGTGGCAGGCTGGGGTTTCACCTGTTGACTTTCCCATGAGCAGGGATTCCCATTCACAAGCCTGACATCATCTCCTGCATGGAGCGAGGAGAGGAGCCCTTTGTCCCAGCTCCCCAGGGCCTTGAGGAACCGGAGGTCCTGAGAGTCATCTACACAGGTGAGGGATGGGTTAAAGCACCTCTGAACTCGTCGACGAGTGAAATAAAATGTTGGGACCTCAGGAAAGCGGCGTGAGCACCGCCAGTTCTGCTTCCTCTTGTGAGCGCTGCAGAGGCAGGTCTCAGCTGGAGATATGCAGTGTGGATGGGCAGCCCCTTTCTGCCGTGGGGGAGTTGCCCCCTGAGTTCCAGAAGGGACCATTATGACCATCCAGTCTGGCCTCCTCAATCACCCAGGCCAGAGAACCTCCCCTGGAGAATCCCACATCCAGCCCGTGGCTTGTGACTGAGCCAAAGCGGATCTTCGGCAGAGATCCAAAACAAGCACCTGGTTATAAAGAGAGAGAGACTCCTGTAGCCCCCCACTCTGTTGCCTTCCCTTCACTACTCCCTTTCCTAGATGTCCTATCCCATCACCTCCCCTCTTCCTCCTCCCCTCGGCAGATGAATGTTGTGCCGTCAGTTCTGGGGTTAGTGTCCTGGGAGCAACATTTATCAGTGACACACCTATGTGCGGTTCCTATTCTCGTGATTCCCTGTTTCCCAATCCCAGGGGATGGCTCGTGCCCAGATGGTCTCTTTATCCCAGATGATGACGGGTTTGTGTCTCCAGCTCGAGAATCCTTATCTGGGAATCCCAACTGGAGAGAGAATGAACCAGTGGGCACCCTCTGGAGCTGCACACAGCAGAGAAACCCCATCCGTGCGCTGACTGTGGGGGATGTCACAGCTGGTGTCTCATCAGAGATGCCCCACCGGATAGAAACCAGCAGGGCTGCGGCCTCTGGGCCCACGGGACCCCGTCCCAGCAGACACATTCTGCATCACACATCATTCAAGGCATGTGGGGTTGGCAGTGAGTTGTGGGGTGATTAATTGTTTGGGAATCATGTAATGGGGGACATTGGGATGGGAATCAGAGAAGGATTCCTGGCTCCACCACTGGCCTGCTGGGTGGCCTTGGGCAAGTCACTGCCCCACTCTCTGCCTCAGTTTCCCCTTTGGTAAAACGGAGATAATGTTACTGACCTTTGTAAAACATTTTAAGGACTAGTGATGAAAAGCACTAGAGAAGAGCTGGTTCTTCTTATTTTATTTTATTATTAAGGAGCAGCATGTTGGGCTTATTGACTCCTTGCTTATGTGTGAGCAAGCATGACTTGATTAGATTTGTCATGTGCAAACAGAACACTGTCCAAACTTGTATAATTATATGTACGCTTGGTGCTTTAAAAGGGCCAGTTTCACAAAGCTGAAAACAGTTATGAGCCAAGTGATCTGTGGGAAAGGATTTAATCAGAGAATTGTGAATGATATTTGGGAGTTGCATAAGAACATTTTATTACATGCCCAAAAAGCCACAATTCCCCAAGCAAGAAAGACGCCTACACAGGTGGAAAAACCCCCAATAACCTGGCTTAGAGGGGAAGTGAAAGCAGCTATAGAAATATACACCATGTAACGAATGGGGAAAAATATAAATTCGACACTAAGAATTGTAGAAATTGCTACGGGAAGCAAAAGGACACGAGGAGATTGTCTATGGCCGGCAGAGTTAAGGACAATAAGAACACATTTTAAGAATATTGGGAACAAAAGGAGACCTAACAATGGTATTTATCCATTACTAGGTGGAAATGGTAGAGCTGACAATAATAATGAAGAAAAGGCAGAAGTGTTCAATAAATATTTCTTTTCTGCATGTGAGAAAAAGCCAGATAATGTATTCATGTTATATAATGGTGAGAAATACTTTCTGTTCCAACAGTAACTAAGAAGAATGTTAACAGCACCTACTTTTAAAGCAGCAGATCCGGATAACTTGCATCTAGGAGTTTTAAAAGAGCTTGCTCACCCTTTAATGCTGATCTCTTGTAAGTGTTAGAACGCTGAGGAAGTTCGAGAGGATTGGAAGAAAGCTAATGTTGAGCCAGTATTTAAAAAGGCTAAACAGGACAATCTGGGTAATTGTAGGCCTGTCAGACTGACATCGATCCCAGGCAAAAAAATGGAATGGCAGATATCCAACTTGATCAATAAAGAATTAAAGGAGGGTAATACAATTAATGCCAATCAGCATGGATTTATAGAAAATAGATCCTGTCAAACTAACTTGATATCTTTTTTTGATGTGATTGCAAATTTGGCTGATAATAGTAATAGCATCAATATAGTATATTTTGAATTTTGTGAGGCTTTTGACTTGTTAACACACCACATTTTGATGAAGAAACTAGAACAGTATGAAATTAACATGATGGCACCCATTAAATGGATTAAAAGCAGGCTAACTGACAGGTCTCGAAATGTAATGGTCAACAGGGAATCATCATTGATGGGAGTGTTTCTAGTGGAGTCCCACAGGGATTGGTTCTGGGCCCTAGGCTCTTTAACATTTTTATCAATGACTTGGAAGAAGACAAAAAATCATCACTGATAAAGTTTACTGGTAACAAACTTTGAAGGAGTGGTAAATAATAAAGAGGACAGGTCACTGATACAGAGCGGTCTGGCTCGCTTGGTAAACCGGGCACAAGCAAACAATGTGCATTTTACTATGGCCAAATGTAAGTGTATCCATCTAGGAGCAAAGAATGCAGGCCGCTCTTACTGGAGGAGGGAATCTATCATGGGAAGCAGAGACTCCGAGAAAGACTTGGAGATCATCGTGGATAATCAGCTGAACATGAACTGCCAAGTGATTCTGTGGCCAAAAAGGCAAATGTGATCCTTGGATGTATAAACAGGGGAATCTTGAGTAGGAGCAGAGAGGTTCTTTTACCTCTGTATTTGGCCCTGGTGTGACTGCTGCTGGAATCCTGTGTCCAGTTCTGATGCTCACAATTCAAGAGGATGTAGAATAATTGGAGAGTTTCAGAGAAGAGCCACCAAAATGATGAAAGGGTTGGAAAACCTGCCTCAGCGTGAGACGCAAGGAGCTCAGTCTGTTTAGCTTAACAAAGAGAAGGTTAAGGGGTGACTTGATCGTAGTTTATAAGTACCTACTTTGAAGCAGAAATTTTACAATGGGTGTTTCAATCTAGCAGGCAAAGGTCTAACAAGATCTGATGTTTGGAATTTGGAGTCAGATGAATTCAGACTGGAAATAAGGCACAAATTTTTAAGAGTAATTAACCATTGGATCCATTTACCAAGGACTGGAAGAGATTCCCCAGAACCGGCAATCTTTAAATCAAGCCACTCTCTGAATTGTTTTGTAATTTACCGTGCCGCCAGTGCAGGTCGTGCCCTGCGTGTTCTCGGGTGTGCTGCACGCAGTGCGTCAGGAGGCAGGTGAGAAATGTCACCAGGAGCGGGTCGATGCCCGTGCTGCATTACACATGCTGGAAGTGGCCTCTACTGGGTGAGGCGGGGTCTAGGAGAGTAAGGGGCATGAGGGCCGCCTTGTGTGCCTGGAGCCTTGCTTTGTAGGGGGAGACGAGATCCTGGGGAGACACTGATGCACCTGTACTCTCCATAGCAATGTCTGTATCGTTAATCTGTGACTTTAATAAACGTCCCGCCTGGTAGTGTTTATCGAAGAGGTGCATGGTTGGATTCAGGTGTTGTTTCTTCAGAATGGCATTTGGCTGGGATGCATCAGCTGCCCATCCGCCAGGACCTCCTACCTCTGGGGCTAGTGCCTTCTTCCAGGGGTACAACAAAGGGGGTGAGGGCAGCCACCTTCCCCTTGGCCCTAGAATCTACTACACATTCACAGTCCCGGTCTCGCTGGTGGGGTGGGAAGGGGGAGAGGTCATGGCCGGTCCTGGTCTTGCTTGTGAGAGGGGAGAAGCCCCTGCAGGTTCTGATCTCTTGGGGGGAGAGAAGAGAGGAGATGTCCTGGCTGGTTCTGGTTTCTCTGGTGGAAGAGAAGGGGAGAGAGGTCCCCACCAGTCCTGGTCTTGCTGGTGGGAGGGGAGGGGAAAGAATTTCTGTGGAATGGGGGAGGGGTCCTGGCCAGTCTCTGTCACCTGGGTCTGGCCCTTGGAGTTGAGGAACAAGCAGCAATTGAAGCTGCCAGAAACCAGCACAGCCTGAAAGGGGAGTGGCACCAGTGACTCCCCCGGACCCAGCTCCCCACTTCCCAGAACCCTGGGCCACCATCTCCTCATGTTGCCTCCTCCACCTCTTCTGCCTGGGGGCCTGCTCTGGAAGGAGAGGCGGTGGCATGGTGAGAACGTACCTGTGACACGCACCATACCCGCAAGTGCCCCTCTTGGAGCACAACGCGTGTGTAAAACAAGAGACCGCCGCTGCTGAGGAAATCGGGAACGTAGCATGGGCGACCTGGGGAAATTCTGGGTGCACCCCGGCCTCGTTCTGTCACCTGCCATGAAAGTGTCTAGACGTGCTGTGTCCTCAACAGCTTCTCCATGTACAGACAGCCCGGCACAAGCTGGAACATGCCGGGGGCCGTGCCCTGGAGCTGAACTTCCACAGCCCTGAACTCCTTGGAAGAGCTGGCAAATACATGCTGGAAGTGGGGGCTGGTATTAACCGACTGCTCCCCAGGTTCTGGTCCCAGGGAGGTCTCAGCACGCGGGTGGGGTGGTTCTCTTGTGTGATGGGAGACTTGAAAGAGATACACAGGTGCTACCAGCCTGGTGTGGGTGATTCAGTAGGGCTGCCCTGCTCCAGGAGCCTACGCTGGGACTGCTGCCCCCAGCAGGAGTGCCGGGGGAACTGTGCTCCTGGAAGTGCCATGCAGAGAAGGAAATCCTGAGCGCTTGTGCCCGGTAGCTCGCGGGGCGTGATACGTGAGTCAGAAGCACCAGCAGCAGCCTGAGGTCCAGGAGTGGGGACAGTTCTGGTTCTGCCCGTGGTGGAGATACACTAGGGGATCACCAACTTCATTGCGGCCGTTGGCCAAACTTGTGGCATGGCTCCTTGCGTCCCTCCAAGAGTCCGACCCCTTGCCGGGCTCCCTGGGGGCTCCTCTTCCATCCCTTCTATTTCTCTGTGTCTCCCCCATACCAGGCCTCTGTGTCCCCCATTCCGCCACTCCCCAGTGCCACGGATCCTCCATTGCCCCGCTTGCCGGTGGCTCTTGTGTCTCTCCTTTTTCTCCCCCCTCCGCAGTAGCTTTCTTACCCTGCCCTTGCTGTGAAGGGAGGGGCAGACCGCTGGGGCCTGCTCTCTCTCCCTCCCCTCCCCACCCCACAGCACAGGCTTTGGGGAGGCAGTGTGCTAATAGGGAGGATGCAATGAAACCTCTTTTGCTCTCCTCTCCCAGTGCCCACCCCTCCGCTGGCTGTCCCGCAGCTTTAGGAGAACAAGGAGCAGCGTTGTTGTAAGGCTTTTCTGGGCTTCCAGTTTTCACCAGAATCACTCAGTTTCTGCCCACTGACCCCTAAAACATCCCCCAAAACGAAGGCCTGGATTGGCTGGGATCTTCAAAAGTTAATGCGTTACTGTCCCGGATCCCCGGCTCTTAAACAGTCCCTTGGGAGAACCCACCAGCATGCCAGGCCCGACGGCCTCTGAGACCGAGCCTTCGGGCTCCAGCCCCCCTGCTTCACGCCAGGAGCTCTGCCCAGCGAATCCAACTGCGACAGGCTCAGAGACGTCTACGCTCTGCAGGGACTAAGGCGCCGCCGCCCGTGTTTGCAGGGACGCCAGGGCAGCGTCTGCAAAACTGGTTCATCCGTGGGTCAGCTGGAACCTAGCGTGGGAAGTCCTGAGGTTAGCCTGGAAAAATGACGGTCAAAGCAGCGTCCATCTGGCCAAGCCAGAAGATGTGCTTGCCAGATCTTGCTGCCAGGTGGGTGGAGCGTGCCCTGGAGTGTCCAAAGTTGTGCTGTCCTGAGAAGGGTGACCCCACATCGCCCTACACGGAGCAGCCGGGCAGGTAGCTGCACCTGGCCCTGTCAGCACAGAGTGTGCACTCCTCACACGTCTGGCCCCGTGAGCAGGGTGTCTGTAAGGGGAGGGGGCAGGGCAGTTTGGGGTGTGTCTGTCTGAGTTTGCTTCAAGCCTGACTTATTTAGTGAGGGCCCAGGTCTGCCGCACCAGCTCACGCAGCTCCCACCACTTCCCCCCTCCCCACCCCTTTGTGTGTCTCTTGGGGTAGCTCCTGGGGACCTCTGTGCCGCTCACTCAAAGCTACCGTCTCTCGTCCCCACCCGCATGTGGCCCACACTGCTGCCGTGTGAGCCATTTGTGAGTGTGGGGTGACATCGTGTGGCGAAGTTGAGCAAGTGGGTTTGAGTTAAGGGTGGGAACTGCGCCTGGGGGAAACATTTTGACAGAACAGTTTCACCAGCGGGAAAATCCTGTTCATTCAAAACTCAAACCCTTTGTGAAAAATGTGTTGATTTCCATACATTTTGTGGAGCAAAACAACCCAAAACAAAGTATTTCAGTGACGTCGAGGTCCTGGTTCAACCTTTTCAGAAGGGAACGGTTCCACGTGGCACTTTGCAATGATGTTTCATGCTTACATTTGTCAAAATAAATATATTATTTCTTTAAAATTAATTTTAAAAAGTCAAAATCAGAATGAACTTTTTCGATTGACCCTAAACCATTTTTTTAAAATTTCATTTTATGAGATGGTTCCTTTTTTCCCCCAGACCAAAACCAAATCATGGAATTCCCTATAAACTCCTGCTCCGGCTAGCTCTGCGGGACCTGTTTTTTTTCTGCGGTGGGAACGTCTTGGGAAAGTGCATAGGGGATGAGTATCCCCTGGATTGCCTTGTGGGGTTGTCTGTCTTCCAGCTGAGCAGCTGTGTCTTTCCACTCACTTGTGCATGTCCACGTTGTCCATGTGAGCAGTGGTCATAATGTGGGGGGGGCTGTCGCTGCTCGGAGGAGTGAAGGGTGAGCAATGGGCACACGGGTAGATAAGGTTTCATTGCCGTGTGGTTGCTTTGACAGGACCGAGCTGCAGAGGAAGGCAAATGTGCCAAGAAGAGGAGTTGGACCCAGGGTCTTTGGACTCAAAGGGGAGTATGTGTCCCACAGCCACCACTTGAGTCTGCGTGGGAGCCAGGCTCACTGTGTTGTTCAGAAAGGTGCTTTCCAAGAGGCGTGTTGTTTGCAAGAGCTGTGACCTGTCTGTGACCAGAGGTACCAACGCCATCACCGGGCAGTAACGCTTGAACTCCCGACCAGCTGTGCTTGGGCCCGTTCAATGAGACACACGTTAGGAGGGTTGGAGCCTGGTTTTTTTGTTTTCCCCACCTCAGCACCTAGATGTTGTAAGAATCTGACCCTGTTAAAAGCAGCTCATTTGGGGTGTGTGTGTGTGTGTGTGTGTGTGTGGTGTGTGTGTGTGTGTGTGTGTGTGTGTGTGTGTGTGTCTTGGGTGCCCCTTCATCAACTGACTCCAAATGTCTGTCACAGAATCGGCCCCCCCTTCTCTGCGACACTGAGACCCCCCCAGCTCAGCTCATGCAGGGCCCATTAAACGGCCCTAGTAGAAGAGTGAGATCCGGCCTCGTTGGGTCAGTGATGCTCTGTTCATTAAACGGCTCCAGATGGCACCATCTCCCCTCTGTCCCCATCCAGGGTCTGACAGAAGCCTGGGGTCTGTCTCCCTCCCTGCTGGTTTCCCGGAGCTCTACCAGCCCCAGCTGCTCGGAGCCCCCATTGAATTCGCAGGGCGGCTCTAGGGGACAGGGATGCGCAGGGTCGACACAGGGCTGAATGAACGCTGTCCTCTGGCACCTTTAAATCGTTCCAAGGCCTAAACTATAGCTGGGCTCAAAAAGGAATGAGATGAGTCCCTGGCGGACAGGGCCATGGGTTAGCCAAGACACAATCCCATGCTCTGGGTGTCCCATAACCCCCAACTGCCAGAAACTGGGCCTGGGCGACGGGATGAATCCTGCTTTGCTCTGCTCTGTTCATCTGGCACCGGTCACTGTCCAAGACAGGATTCTGGGCCACGGGTCTGATCCAAAGTGGCCGGTCGTATGTTCAAGTCCTCCCAGTTTACACCCCCTTATCTGGCCTCCTGCGTGTTCCCGCACCCCCACCCCCTTTTCCCAGTTTGGGGTGTCCTGGATGATTTGGGGGAGAACAGGGGACATTCTGCTCCAGCATCTGCAATTCAGGGAAGCAGGGAAGAGTTTTTCCTACCCTGTCGGAGCGATTGGCAATGCTGCAAACGGCTCTGAGGACAAACTGCCCAGCCCTAACGGGGGCAGCAAACTGGCATCACACCCCATGCTGGGGTCAGGCTATGGTGTCAAACCAGAGCTCAAGGCGCGGCCTCTCCTGCACGGACCATAGCTGCCTTCGCACAACACCGGGCAGCCAAGCGCTGCCTTGTCCTTCGGCAACCCAAATAGCTGGAAATGTTCCGTGTGCACGTCCCTCCCCCTGTGTCCCGCTGGGTGTATCCGTGTGTGTGTGTGTCCCTGTGTCTGTGTGCCAACCTGTGTCCCTCTGCATGTATCTATCCATCTCTGTGCGGGTGTCCCTCTGTGTGTAGCCACTCATGTGTGTCCCTCTGTGTGCAGCCATCCATCGCTGTGTGTGTGTCCGTGCATGCGTCCCTCTTTGTGTCCAGGTGGTCGGCTCAAAACTTCACCCACGTCACCCACCCTTAAGGCCGGCCCTGCCAGGGTCTGCCTTAGGGAACATGGCCCCCGCTGCCTCCCCCTCCATCGCCTCTGTCCCCTGCTGCTCCCCTGGGTTCCCCATCTCACCCCATTGCCCCAACTCCCATCTGTGCACCCCTGGCAGGCGAGTCCGGGTAGGGGGACCAGACAGCAAGTGTGAAAAATCAGGACCGGGGGTAATAGGCGCCTGTATAGGACAAAGCCCCGAATATCGGGACTGACACTATAAAACTGGGACATCTGGGCACCCTAAGTCCAGGTAAGGGCTGTGATGCCAGTCCCGGCTCGCTTCCCTGCTCTGGGCGCCCCCTAGTGGGGCTCAGCGGCAGCGCGAGCTGCTGGTATGTCCCCTGGGCCGCGCTCAGCCCAGCACCCACCATGCCAGAGAGCTGCTCCCCGCCCCCCCCCAGCCTCCCCCGCTCCCATGCATCTCCTATGATCCGGATCCTGCTCTCCCCCACCCCGCATCCTCCCCCACAGCCGTTCTGCTCTGGGGAGGGGCTGGCTGGAGCAGCAGGGCTGAACCTGCGCTGGGACCAGAGCCGCCGTCGGAAGGGCCTGCTGGTTCTCAGGGCGCAAGGGCAGGGGCTGGTTTGTGGGAGACCAGGAAGGGCTTGAACCCCAAAGCCGAGGCCACGCTGCTCCCCCCCCCCCCCGCCGTCACAGGGCCCCTGACGCTGGGGGGGGAGGGGCAATGACTCCGTTCAGAAGGGGGCTAAGTAGTGGGGCGGCTCTGTTCCCAGGGTGGCATCTAATAAATGCTCTTGGGGTGTGAAACCAGGGAACCCCCCCCGGCCTGTGCCAATGCAACCGAGCACCCCAGCCCGGGGTCCCCAACAGACGGCGCACCTGTCTCCTCCTTCCCTCGCCCAGCCTGCTGCCAGGCGCTGCGGGTCACAGCACCCCCATGCATGGGCCCTGGCTGGGTGGGGGTCACAGGTGTGCTTGTTCCAGACGGTCTCGGTGCTTACCCCCCTCCCCCCTGCGCACAGACAGACCGGGGGTGTCAGCCCGGCGAGAAGACGCTCACGGCAGGGCAGGGAGGAGATGGGGTTTATTGAGGGGTCGGTATCCGGAGCTGTGCACAGGTCATACAGGGGTGCTCTGCAGCATGAGGACGGAGCAGGCCAGGCCGGGCACCGGAGCCCCCAAGGAATGCATCGGCCCAGGAGCCGAGCAGATGCGGCCCAGGAACACGCAGCCTGGAGCATCTCGCTACGGGCAGCTCCTGCTCCAGTCTAGGGGGACCTGGCTCCCATTGGGGGAGGGGGAGCTCCTAAAGCTGAGGGATGGGGGCCTGGCTCCTGGGCTCCCATCGCTGGAAAGGGGGCGGGGACCAAACCCCCATCTACCAGCGTGCCGGCAGTTCAGGTCCTCAATTACCCAGCCAGCCGCCTTCACGCCCTGCCCATCTCCAACATCAGCCTGGGAACCCCTGGCCAGGCCGGGCAGAGCCTCTTGAGAGCGAGCCCCCCTCCCATCATAGCCCTACAGGCACCACTGCTTGCCCCTCTTCTGGGGGTCACCAGCCCCCCGGCCTGGGCGCTTGCACGTGGGCTCGCTTGCTGGGCGCCGGCTGGGAGCATCCTCTGGTGCAGCCGGCGTCCCAGCTCCAATCTGCTTCGGGGCAGCGCCCGCCGGGACCCCCAGCCAGGAGCAGGGCTGGTTCCGCCGCCCCGGCCCCCGGGTTCAGCTCCTCGGCTCCTTCTGCGACTGGGGCTGGCATCTGTGGGGAGAACCCAGCCAACGGCCTCACGGGGCAGAACCAGATTGAGCAGGGGAGGGGAGGGCATGGCTGGGGCGGGGCCTCCCTGGGGTCCATCGGCCGCCCCCTGACCCCATCCCTGAGCTGTGCCTCCCCACCCCCCATCGGACAAACAAACCCCCTCTTCCCGAACCCGCTCACCCCGGTTCCCCAGCCGGCTGGGACCCACCTGCGCAAACGGAGAGCCCCAGAGCGCGGGGCCCAGGGAGAGGGGCTGGGGGGGCTTCGGCTGGTGTCCCCAGGCGCTGGGCAGACACAGCCGGAGGGAGAGTGGGCGAGGACCACGGGCCAAACTCCCTGAGACCGCAACGGTCTCCTCCCCCCCACCGCCCACCTCCCAGCAGCCTCCGTGTCAGTGATGGGACCCCCCCCCCACCACTGCACCGGCCCCACCATCCCCTCCCCGGCATGTTCACTGACAGCCCAGCCCACCCCCGCACCAGCCCCTCTGCCCTGGTGTGTACGTACCGGGGGGTGGGGAGGGGGGTGGGGCCCGGATCCCGGGGTCTCCTCCGGGCCCCTCTCTTGCTGTCTCTGGAAGAGGTGGGGGTGTTACTCTCTGCACGGCAGCCCCCCCGCCCCACTGCCCCGCTCCGAGGTCTCCCTGCCCCTACACCCACCCCTTTCCTGCTGCTCTGCCATGCCCCCCCCCCCGACAGGCTTGGGGCACCAGCTCCGGGGCCCCAGGGAACCCAGGACACCGAGGGGGTGGCACTCTGCACCCCAAATCTCTTCTACCCTCAGCTCCTTCCTCTCCCCCCACCTCTGTCCATCTCTCCCAGTTTCTTTCCCATTTAATCAAATCTCCCACCACCAGAGAGCCCTGCCCCCACTTCAGTGACCAGCTTTCCACCCCCCCCCGGCCTCCCAGCCCCCCCCCCAAGAAACTCCCTGCACCCCCCAGGGAGCCCCCCCCCACCAATGCTCTCCCACCCCAGGCCCCTACCTCTCGCTTTTCAATCGTTTCCTCCGAGGCCTGAAAGCAGAGACACGCTGGTAAGGTAGGGGCTGGGGGGGGGGCTGAACTCAGCTAGGGACCTGTCGCCCTGTGGGGAGGGGGGATGGCGTGCAGGGAATGGAGCCCCCTACACCCGGACCCCGACCAGTCCAGGGCATGGGGCCCCATCCCCTGGGGACCGACAGTGAGTCCCTGCCTGCGTGGGGGTCCAGGATCAGCAGGGAGCTGCCCCCTACAGGCCACCCTCCCCCACACCGGCCACAACCCCCTCACTTGTATGTGTACCGGTCACCTCTCCCCGGCATCCAGCTGTGCACCAGCTGTGCCCCCGCCACTGGTGTGTGTGCCCGGCCATGGCCCCCCCCACCGGCCCATGCTGACCGTGCCCCTCCCCATCTGCCCACGCTGGCCATACCCCCCTCCCCTGTGCACACGTCCAGTCACAGCCCCCCCCACCTTCACGCACCGACCGTGTCCCCCCCCCTTCACCTGCATGCGCAGCGGCTGTGCTCCGTGAACCTCATCTCCTCCTGCTGACTCTGCCCCTGCACCGGGCTGACGCGGATGACCTGGCGGGAGGAGGCAGCTCACTGGCACCCTGGCACCCAGCCCGGCCATGCCAGCCCCATGCCACCCACCGGCCGCCAAGCTCAGTTCTCCCGGGCAGCAGCAGGGCCAAGCACTGGCCCGGGAGGCTGCCAGCTGGCCAGAGGGGAGGGAAGCCAGGGCCCGGGCGGGAGACATGGAGCTGGTGCGGGGAAGGCCTCCCGCCTGCCCCCCTCCCTGCAGCCTGGACGCTCAGTCTGCTCAGAAGACGCAGGGACGGGAGTCTAGCCTGGGCTGTGAGCTGCTGATTCTGGGCTCCCCCCCCCCTCCCCACTAGCAATATATGTCCTCCCATGTAGGGCCTGCGTGGTGGGGGGGGGGAACCCAGAGCCAGCAGGTCCAGAACTAATCAGAGGAAGCATCCAAATCCCGGCCGTCTGTCTGTCTGTCTGCCTGCCTCTGTCTGTTGTGCCTTGGCTCAGACTTGGTGTCAGCTCTGTGGGGCAGGGACTGTTGCAGGCCTGCGTCTGAGCAGCGCCTGGCTGAGCCGCGGCCCCTAGGCCCTACCATCATACAGGGACCACGTCAGCCTGTGGAACTCACCGCCACAAGGTCTCAGCGAGGCCAAGAGCCAGGCAGGAGCCAGACCAGACTGGACGTCACTCTGGCCCATGGGAACAAATGGTTACGTGAGTGGAGGGGGAAGGGGGGGAGGGGAGGCTCATGGGGATTTGACAGCTAATTGCTTCCCCCAGCCCCAGGGCAGAGGCCTTCCCCCCCAGCTCCCCAGGCCAGGTGATTTCAGAATTAACCACCAGGGGCTTTGTGCCCCATTCCCGAAGGCAGCTGGGACCAGCCACTGCAGGACCCATGGGATATGGGGCTAGATGGGCCCTGGGCCGACTGGGTCCTGCCCGGGGGCTGGCGTTCTCTGCGTGGCGGGGGCTGCCAAGGCATAGAGCACAGGGGGCCATCTGCCAGCCACAGACCCGGATGGGCCGGGGCCAGAGCCTGAGCGTCCCCCACCCCGGGCCCCACCTGCATGGCCACGGGGCGGGTCTCCACGGCCACGCACTCCAGGTCCTCGGCGCCGCAGCAGCCGGCGCAGCGCCGCAGCGGGACGCAGGCCGGCTTGAAGACGTGCTCGGCCTCGTGCGGGAACTCGCCCAGCACGTCCACCAGGGTCTCCAGGGCACGGCAGTAGCTGCGGCTCCACACCTCCTCGAAGGGGATCACTGCGGGAGGGGGGTGTTACCGACGCTGGGCTGCCACGCCCTGCCCCCTCCCTCACTTCTCCCCTACCCTCGACCCCTCCCCAACCCACCACTGCTCTCTCTAGCCCCCCACCCCCTGAGTCCCCTGCCCCTCCTCAACCCCCCATCACTGCCCCGTCCTCCCCCAGTCCCTCATCCTCTTCCCTCGACCCCCTGAGTCCCCTGCCCCTCCTCAACGCCCCCACAGCTCTTTCCCTGCCCTCCCCTCGGCTCCCCCAGCCTGCCCCCTCCCCAGGGCATTTGTAGGTGAGGGAGCAGAGCTCGGAGCAGGCAGGGAAGCAATAGCTATAGCCCAGGGCAAACGCTCAGAGGGGACGGACACTCACCGGCTGCTGTCCGGCCCAGGGCGTGTACCACCTGCAACACAACCAGGGCCCATTAGAACCACCCTAAGTACCCCCTATTCCTGCCCCTCCCCCAACCCCTAGTTCCCCCTCACCAGCCACCCCCAGCTCCAGAAAGGGGGCAAGCCTCAGCCCCTAGTTATTCCACCTCCTGGCTCTGGAGGGGGCAAGCAGAGGTCTGCCCCTCCCCTCCCGCAGACGGTGCCCGAGGGGGCAGAGTTAAGGCTGCTGGTCCCTTTGCTCCCTGTTTCCTGACTCCAGTTGTGCAGGGATGGGTGGAGGGGGGGGGATGTGCACAGCTTCTGCCCCTCCTGGCTGCAGCCCCAGGCTCTGTCACCAGCAGAGCAGCTGCAGCAGCAGGGAAACCCTGGGCGAGGGGAGAGGCCAAGGGAGCAGCACCCAGAGGGGTCCCGGTGAAAACTCCGGAGTCTGCCATTCCCGGTCAGCCACCAGAGGGCGCCCCACTGCATGAGGGCAGGCGGGTGCCCAGTCTGGGGGCACAGGGGTCCCCTGCTCTGCCCCCCATCCCTGGGGGCTGGTCCTTATTGTACAGGGTCTCGCACAGGGTCACCCAGAGCAGGGGCAGGCCGGGGAGCTCCTGGCTTGGAGTCCTGGGTTCTAACCCCAGCCCAGGCAGTACCAGTCGCCTCTCACCCCCAGGGAGCCCGGGGGCCCGATCCCTACAAACAGGGCTCCCGGCCCCATCCCTGCCCCACCTCGGGGGGTGGAGAGGGGGACGGACGGGGCAGCAACAGATTAGGACAAGGAAGTGAAGAAAAATCCTGGGGGGGGGGGGGGAGCTGGAGACTGGGGCGACCCCTCCACACTCACCCCTCCCCCACCCCACCCACCCCATCGACCCCTCACCCCTCCTCCACACTCACCCCACTCCTCCCCCACCCCATCCTCCCCCACTCACCTCACCCACACACACCATCGACCCCTCCCCTCACACACCCCACACACTTCCCCACACACCCCTCCCCCCACCCGCTCCCTCCGCCTTTGCTCCCCCCACCCTCTTTCACCTCTCCACACCCGCCCCTTCCCACGCTCACCTCTTCCCCCCCCCCACTCCTCCCCAAACCACCCTCCCCCTCACGGGCCAGGAGAGCTTTACGTACCAACCTCGTCCCGCTGATCTGGGGGGGGGGGGGCTATAACTTAGGGGGGGGGGGGCGCGCTGAGTCTCCAGAGCATCCCGCTGGCTCGTCGGGGACTCGGGTCCAAAGGCAGCCGGGCTGCGGGGCGGGGTCTGAGCTTCTGCCCCCAAACCCAAACTCGGGGGTGGGGAGCGACCCCGGAGCCACTCATGGGAGGCCTGAACCCGCGGGACACCGACCTTCTGGGGGGCCAACCTCCCCCACCCCCGCCTGCTGGGGGACCGGGGCCGGGAGCGCAGGGAAGGGCCCCGGGGAGTCGGGCCGGGGTGGGAGGGGGCTAGAGAAAGGGGGGGGGTGGAACAGGCTGCGGGGGGCGGGGGGGGGGGACGGACCCGGGCACAAATCTCTCCGGAGCCGCTCCCCGGGCAGGGCAGGGGCTGCACCGGGCTGGCCCAGGCTCTGCTCCCGGCGGGCGCCCCGTCCACCCAGGGCGGCAGGGGGCCGGCCCCTCCCCGCGGCCCCTCACCTGGCAGCGGGCTCCCCAGCACAGCAGGGCGGCCGCCAACAGCCACCGGCTTCCCGGCCCCATCCCGGGGGCGCCGCGGAGCCCGGGCGGCTGCGGGGGGCGCGGGCAAGGCGCTGCGGCCCGACCCGGTGTCTCTGCCCCCGAGGGGCGCGCAGCGAGCTCCGCCGACCGCTCCCGTCCGCCGGCAGCCCGGAGCGGAGCCCGGCAGCGACTGGCGCTGGGGCTGAGCCGCGGGCTCCGGGGCCGGGCTGGGGGGCGGCGACGGGCAGAGACAGGAACCAGGGACGTTCCCGAGGGAGGGTCCAACCCTCCAACCGGACCTGCGCTCCCGCCCCAGCGCCGGGAAGGGGAGAATCGGGGGGGGGGTTATTTCCAATAGTACCCCCTCTTTCAACACAGCGCCCCTCCCCATGCCTAGCCCCCAGCGCCCCCTCCCCCATGTATAACCCCCCCATGTATCACCCCCAGCGCCCCCTCCCCCATGTACCACCCCTCCCCCTGTATAACCCCAGCGCCCCCTCCCCCATGTATCAGCCCCTCCCCATGTGTCACCCCCAGCGCCCCATGCCTAGCCCCCAACGCTCCCTCACCCATGCATTCACCCCCAAGCCCTCTTCACTATGGAGCCCTTGGAATTCCCCCCCCCCCCCCGCTCTCTCTGCCTCCCTCCCGCAGACCCCTTCAAGCCCCCCAAAACACCCCCGGACCCACTGGCTCCCGATTCTCCAGGAACCTAATACAAGGGGCAGTGGGGGAAGCGGGTGGGTAGGGGGTGGCAGAAGCAGCCAAGTTGGTGGCACGTAATGGAAAGTGGGGTCCCATTGGCTGCGCAGGGGGGTCCCTGCTGGCAGTAGCTAGGGCCGGGCTGCCGTTCCGATCTGGTGTTCAATGTGGTCCTAACTAACCCCAGGAGGTCAGTAAAGACCAAGGGGTGTTTGCTGAGAGCGGTGAGTTCATCCCGAACGCCGCCACGCCTGCGACTTTCAGCACAGGCCTTTGCTTCCTGCCCTCCACCTATGCCTGGCGGCGCGGTGTCAGACGGCTGCCGTGTTCCACCTCAGAGGTGGCTGCATTTCCGTGGCAAGCTATCGGTTCCCCAGCGCTTTGGTGTCCTCTGCTGCGCTGTCGTTTCACCCAGACACTGCGTGACTGCCCTCCCTGGGCTCCATCTCAGGGGCCTGCGGGATCCTTTTGTGTCTGCCCCACCCCGAAAGGCTGAGCTCCAGCAGAGACCCCTTGGGGGAGAGCGGCACTGGCCGGGCAGCCGCTGCCCGGTTGGTGTTTTTGGAACGACTTCGTCTCTTCCAGACGCTAAAGCGGACGGAGCCGTCGGACAGACGGATGCAGGTGGGTTAGTCATCGCTGCAGCTGTCACAACAGGGGCAGGTCAGGAGAGCACAAACGTAGCTCCCTCCAGCAGAAGTGTGTTGGGGCGGGGGGTGTATTTCTCAGGCCTGCGTCCTGTGATCTGCCTCTATGATGATTAGTTTATAGCCTCACTCAGGCCCGGTCTCCATACACGCACAAAAGCCATTCCGGAGCAAGGCAGGGGAGGGGGGGCGAATTTAAAGTGGCACAGCTGTTCGGGACTAGCAAACCCTGTGACCATGGCAGAGAATTCACTGCCCCTCTCCGGGGCTTCCCTCCAGAGCACCCTCCTCCCTTCACGGATGGGGACCCAGGAACTCAGCCATCAGGATCCAGTGGCCTGAGTGCCAGCCCAGTGCCAGCCCAGCACCAGGCTGCCATTTCTCCCCGTGGCTGTTGTGAGAACCCCTCCCTTCTCCACACACCCACGGCCTCTTTTGGCTGCTGCAGCTGGTTCCATGGGTGAGGAATCCTGGGGCCAGGGGAGGAGAGGGGCTGAGGAGTTAGGGAAGGGTGGGGTGGAGGAGAAAAGAGGCTGGGGTTGCACCTGTGGGGTCAGAATCTGGAACTGGAGAGTGGATGGTTGCCTGAGGCTGGAGGGCAGGGGGCTGAGGATTTGGGGCACGGGTGTGCGGGTGGAGAGGGCCTGAGGTGTTGGGATGGATGAAAAGTCTGGCTGGGGATAGTGAGGGGGGCTGCGGTGGGATATGGGGCTGGGAGTGGATGGTTGCCGGATGGAGAGGGGGAGCTGATGGTGTGGGAGGAGAGGAGCTGAGGCATGGGGCGCTGGGATGGGCAGTAAGGCTGTGTTGGTGGCTGCGGTGGGATATGGGACTGGGAGTGGATGGTTGCCTGAGACCAGTGGGAGGCGGGGAGGGGCATCGGACGTGGGATCTGCTGCCTCTGGCTCACTCAGTACCCAGCCCGGGTGGTAGCGTCTGGGCCGGATCCTGCCCGGCTGCCCCCCAGGACAGAGGCCACCAAACAGGAGGAAAGGCCGCGCCGCAGAGAGCCCGCAGGTGGCCGGGGCAGCGCTGCCACCTTTAAGGGCACGATTGCATCAGCAAGCGGGGAGCAGCTCAATTCCTGGATGCAGCTGCTGTGACATTCGCTGGGCTCTGGCCGCCCTAGCAGCCAGGCAGCGACGCACGGATACGGAGCCGACACTTTATTGGCAAGGAAACGCACCGCGCTGCTGGGTCATTGCCTGCCGTGCACAGAGTGAGATGGCTCAGAGAGAGTCCCAGCATCAGGATCAACTGTATGTCAGCTCCTGGGATCCCAAAGCACCATAGACCAATGGACAGGCCATGTCAGACACAGGGACCCCTCGCCTGCCACTGAGATGCAGCCACCTCTGGGGTGGAGCGCGGGGGGGGGGCTGTTTATACAGGGACCCCTCGCCTGCCACTGAGATGCATGAAGAGAGCGTCACACCCCCAACCTGGGCTGGGCGGAGAGTCACCCATGAGTTAAGGGAGGCTGATGGAGGGGTGGGGGTGGTCAAAGGTTTGGCCTCTGGGAAAGTGGGGGATGGGAGGCAGGTGGCCAAGACCCTAGGGCTCCTTTGTGGACACCCTCCCCAGAGTGAAGCCGCCCCAGCAGGCTCGGCCTCTGCGGGGCTCCCCTTGCAGGAGATGGTTCCCTGGGCCGTCTCCAGTGGCCTGCTCCCCTCCGGTCCCACAGGCCTGTCCCTGGGGAGAGGTGCCGGCGTGGGAATGGCTGGGGAGGGCAGGGCCGTTCCCTGGGGAGGCCCCACGGCTCTGAGAAATGCCGGAGGCGACGGCTGATCTGACGTTAATGCGAAGGGTCGGGGTCACTCGCAGTGTAAACACGGCCCAGGGTTTATTCCTGGATGTCCCGATCCGTCCCTGGGCCTGGGAGCTCAGCGCAGCCCTGGCCCCAGGCCAGTTCCCCCGCCCCATCCCGCTCACCACCCGCCCCAGCCCCTGCAGAACGGGCACCCCAAAGCCAAGCCCCCCGGGAGCCGTGCTGGGACCAACGGAGCCCGCAATGGCAAGAAGTCCCCGATACAGGGCAAGCAGCGGGGCTGGGTCAGCCAAGGGACCCTCCAGCCCCAGCCAGAGCTGCCGCTCTCTGCTGGGACTCAGCTGCCCGGGGCTGGCTGGGGCTGGGCTGAGCAGCTGCCCTGTCCCTAAATGAACTGCCAGGAGCTCCCCACCCCAACCCCTGGCTGAGCCCGGCTCAGCAGCACCGCACCCCCTGCCCACGGCCAAGCCGGCCTCAGCATCGTGCGCCCCCTGCGGAGGGGGCAGGGGACCGGCCCTTCACCCCGCCCGGCCTCTCGCCCTGGCAACTGGCTGTTTTGCCCAGAGGTGAAGCAGCTTCTCCCCTCGAGGTGGCCCCCTCATGGGGGAGGGCACATTTCACCCTAACCCCATCCCAGGCGCAAGCCCTGCCCGGCGAGCGGAAGGGCAGCCAGAGACCCTGACCCCCTCGCTTCCTCCCTGGCTTCAGCCCGGCTGTTTACAGGGGAAGCGGATCCCTCCTGGGAGGCTGCGGTTTGCTCCAGGACTATTGAGAGGGTGACGGGAATGGAGAGACGGATGAGTGTGTGAGCAGACAGACAGACAGCCAGATAGCTGGGTTTCTAGGGGATGGATGGAGGGCTGGCTGGATGGATAGATAGAGAGGTGTGTATAGGGATGGAGGGATGGATGGAGGGGTGTGTATAGGGATGGAGGGATGGATGGAGGGGTGTGTATAGGGATGGATGGAGGGGTGCGTATAGAGATGGTGGGAGGAATAGCTGGGTAGTCAGTGAGCGCAGGGATAGATGAACAGATGATACAATGCAGGAGGGCCCCCCCCGTTTCCAGCCCCGTTCCCCACCCTGCGGGTGTCTCTCTTGTGTGTGTGTGGGTCGGGGGGTCTACAGGAGATTTTAGCCCATTTCCACAGGGCTAAGCAACCCTCCTGCCCCCAAGGAACACACCCACCTTTGCCGGCCTGGCAGGGGTTGGGCTCCGAGGCCAGAGACCTGGCCAGGTGGGCACCAAACTCTCGGCCAGGTATGCCGACAGCTGGCACAGGGGTGAGGCTGAGCCCCAGGGCCTGGGCTGGTCTCCAGCAGGTGGAGGGAGCCGAGGGGGTGTGGCTGGGTGCAGAGCGCCCTCGCGGTGGGCGGGGGGGCTCCAGCGGCCCCATCTAAGCCGGCTGTGCAGCCCAGAGCGCCATTAAAGGCCCTGCCCATGTGGGGCCCTAGGGATCCCTGAGGTCACGTAGCTCTGGGGTGGGGAAAGGAGCCCCCTGATGCACTGCAAACCCCCTGGCAGAGATACCCAGGCACCTGGGGCGTGAGAGAGCCAGCACTGGGAGTCCTGCGCTGTGTTGGCAGCCCCTGCTGGGGTCCTGGCCTGGAGCTCCCCTCCGCCCCCCTCCCCGGCTGTGTCTGTTTGGCTGTGCTGTGGGCACTGGGCTCGGCCGCCTGTGGCCGCTGCCCGGGACACAGGAAAGCGCAGCCACCACAGGCTCCGGCCTGGCTTCTTTCTGGGTAAACAAGCCCCTGGGAACCAGGGCGGCCCGGCGCCTGCAAAGCTCCCCGGGGGCAGGGCTCCAGTCCTGGGACTGCGGGGGGGACGACACCCCAGACAGCTGGGTCCTCGTGGGACAGGACAGAAGCCCTATGACTGGGAGCTGGGGAGGCAGAGCCATGCCCAGAATTTCTGGGGGGTAAGGGGAACTGACCCCCCTGCTCACCCCAAGGTTGTTTGGGGGTAGGGAGCGGCCCAGCCCTGCCGTGCAGCACCCCCGGAAGTAGTACTGGCGCTGGGGGTCCGTCCCGGCGTCCCTGCCGAGGCGCTTTTTCCCAGTCAACAGCTAATGGCTTTAACCCTTTGCGTGCTGGGGTCCAGCCCATCCTGCAGCCCCTCCCCCACAAGGCAGGCTCTATGCCCCTCAGGGCTCTGGGTGCTGGGCCTGGCGCAGGGGGTGGGTGGGATGAAATACCTGCCGGACCTTTGGCTACCTGGCAGGCTCCTGGACCCAGCAGGTTCCTTTCATTCCCCCCCCTCCCACCAGCAGCACACCACTCACAAGGGATCCGGGTGAGGTCCCCTCACCCCCAGGCAGGTCAGCCCCAGGGCCAGGCCTCTGCCACTGGCGCTGATGGAGGGACTCCACCAGGCAGGAGCAGTAGTAGGCTCTTATATGCCCCACGCACTAGTGTCAGGCCTGGCTAGTGTGTGCTGGGTGCATGATGGGAGGGAGCCAAGGCCATGGGAGCAGGACGGAGAAGCAGGAGCCAGCAGCAGTCGGTTCCTTGGGACTGAAAGCTCCTGGCCCCAGGCCAGGCCACCAGCCTGGGCCTACAGAAAACCCTCTGACACAGCAGCAAGGCGTGTGCTCCGGGGCTGCGCACTCTGAACCCTAATGAAGGCAGAATCTCCTTGAAGGCCTTCTCCCAGAAAGCAGCCAGGCCTTGGGGGTGGGGCTTGTAGCTGTGGGCGGAGCTAGAGTAAAGTACCACCTCCTCCCATGGGCCAAATTTGTGTCTCTGCACCTGTGTGAAGGGGCTGCACACTGGCTATGTCCCTGCAGGGGCCAGGGGACGTGCTGGGGGCCTGATTCCACGGAAGGCATCTGGATGGGCCCAGGGCCAGGTGGCATGGAGCCGAGGGCCCTTCACCCCAAGCCGGCGAGGAGAGCGTGTCAAGGGCTCACAGAGCTCACCGTGTCTGCCGCCTGCTGTCAGCTTCACTGGGCGCAACCCGCAGCGGTGGGGCCCTGGCACTGTCCCAGCACGGGCTGGAGCAGCAGGCCAGCTCTTGCTGTGGGGAGGGGGCTGTTTTCTGTCCCTGTCTGACACCCCCTTGCTGAGGCTGATGATGCTCAGAAATGCGGGGAGCCAAGTTGCTCTTCCCCGGCCACTGCAGAACAGTGCGTGTGTGTGTGTGTGGGGGGGTCCCTAGCATCCCTCCAAAGGCTCACAGTCATTGCTGCTCCCCCCCAGCACCTGGCACCGATCGAAGGGAGATGGGGGGCACAGTGGGGTGGAAGGAGTGAGGGGTGGGAGGAGCAGAGCCGGTGGCAGCTGCAGCATCTTGCCCTGGAGAGCTGGGTGAGGCTCAGGTCACGGATGGTTGTTTGCAAAGAACACAAAGCCGCAGGACACGCTGGCGTGGGCGTCCGTCTGCTCTCAGGAGAGACACCCGGGCTGGGAGAGCAGGGGGCTGCGGGTCAGGATTTGGGGGAGGGGGAAGGGGAGGGGGGCACTGTCAGAGCCAGGGTGGAAGTGGCGGCTGTGTTCCAGTCTCTGGCTGCTGCGCCCGCCTCTCCCATAGCTAGGATCCCAGCCTGGCACGGCCCCCCAGTCAGTTTCCCCTGGCCTAGAAGAGCCTGGATCCAGCCAGGGCCTCGCTCAGGGCTGTGGCCGAGGGTTAACTCAGGTCCCTGAGCGAGGGATGAGTTTGGGCACCGCATTCCTGCCCGACGGAGCAGAGCCCCAGGGTGGCGTATGGAGGACTCAGCCCAGCACGGGGAGGATGGGACCAGGAGGGCAGGGGGATGGCACCAGGCAGGGGGGAAGCAGGATTAGCTCTGGCCTGTGCTCAGCACCCAGAGAGTCGGCACTTCCCCAGCTGGGTCTATCCAGGTTGCCTGGAGCCGCCACAGGCTGGGAACCCCGCAGCCCCCTTCCAGGGTGTGTCGCCTCCCTGGGGGATCTGCCCCTCGCTTCGGGATCTCTCTGCCCTCGGCTCCAGTCCTCTGCCCTCAGAGATGGAGCCAGCCCCTCCCTCTCATGGGAGGCCTTTTGCAGCCCTGGCACCTTCCCTCTTTCTCCTCTCCCCGCCCCGTCTCTCTGTCCCCTTTGAAGTCCCCCCCCACCACCACCCCACGCCCACAGGCTCCAGCCATGCAGGAGAGAGACAGCGCCGCCCTCTAGCGGCGAGAGCCCGGAGTGCAGCTCCCAGCCCAGCCCCAGCTGCAGGATGCTCAGGGCTGGAACCTGCCCCAGCGCCCCAGGCGGGCTGGCACTGGCCAGGGCTGGGCTTGGTGGGCAGAGGGAGCAGGTGGCCTCTGAAGGACGCTTCTAGCCGGACGTTTCTAGGATCCTCCCCCTCAGACCGTCCGGAACTGTGGCCCAGAGAGGCTTGGCCAAGGCCCACAGGCAGGGTGGGGATAAGCCAGGAATAGAACCCAGGTGTCCAGGACCCCAGCCCAGTGCCCTGCCTCCAGCCCAGCCCCCCTCACCTCAGAGCCCTTCGCTGTGTTTTGCTTGGACGGGCAAGCTCCCCAATGCTGCCCCTCATGCTCCGAGAGGCGCCAGGCAATTGGCACCAGAAGATCTCTCACCGGGGCACTGGGCACCCTGTGACTGAAGCGGGTGCTACAGGTGCTCATCACCCTGGGGATCACCCGGCGGGAGCCAGCCTGGCTTCCCCCTGCGCCCAGGGCCACTCCGGCAAAGGAGGTTTCAAAACAGGGATCGTGGCCGTTTTGGCATCTTTCTGAGGGAGAAACTCGAGCTGGGGAAGATTTCCTTGTGCACGTGTTTCCCTTTGAAATGTCAGGCTTAAAACCCCTGCCCGGTGCTGCTGGGAGGCCCCTGGCGCTCTCAGGAACGTGGCATGTCCCTGTATTAACCACGACTGCCTTTCTCCACAGTGGCCATTAGTCACTGGTGTTAAATAGGGGTGTCGCAGCCTTAGTACTAATAATACTAATAGCTCTCAGGTAGCAATTTCCAGCCGTTGATCTCAAAGCACTTTACAAAGCAGGTCGGTATCATCATGTCCATTGTACAGATGGGGAAACCGAGGCACAGAGTGGGGCCGTGATTTGCCCAAGGTCACCCAACAGGACAGAGGCAGAGCCAGGAATAGCACCCCCACTCTCCTGCATCCCAGGCCAGGTTTCTATCCACTAGGTCATGCTGCCTGGGTGGAACCACCCCCTTGGTGCCAGCTCTCACTTTCCTGTCCCCAGTCAGTCACCAGTGCGGGGCCAGCGGGGCAGCTGTAAAGAACCCATGGGGTTCCGCACCTGCCATACAGAAGTGGGAACAGGGCCCCTCTAGGAGCCCCGCTCGGCCCAGGAATGACCCCCCCAGTGTGGGGCGGGACTCACGGGTCCTTTAGTTCCACCTCTCTGAGCCCTCTTCTGGGTCCCCTGCGCTCTGGCCCCCTGCCCCTGGATCCCTGCTCGCCACTTGGACTCCAGATCCGGCCCTGCCCCTGAGCAGGGCTGGGCTGGCCCCAAGTCACTCTGTGTCCCTGTTCATAGATTCCCAGGCCAGCAGGGCCCATTATGCTCGGCTCTTCTGACCCCCTGTATTGCCCAGGCCAGAGACCTGCCCCACAATAAATCCCGGGGCAGATCTGTCAGAAAAACATCCGGCCTGGGGTTACAAATTGCCAGTCACAGAGAATCCGCCACGCATGCCCCTGGCTAAGTGTCCCCAGCTGTTCCCTGCCGGCCCTGCTCCAGGTACAGATAGCCCGGGGACAGCAGACCATGAGCGTGTGGTTCGTCCTTCTCTCGCAGGCACCAGGGGGTGGAGCAAACCCAAAGGGCAGCCGTGTACCCCAGAGCTGCTCACACACATGGGACGGGAGGTGGCTGAGATGACGGGGGCCAGAAGCACCTTTCAGGCAGGCTGGTTATTATAGGTCCTGCATAAATGCTGCTCACACCTCTGAGTCTATGTTGCAAAGGCGTCTCCTTTTTCGTTTCATTGGAAGCTCTCCATATTGCCAGATGCAACCACTTTATCTTTACTCTCTTCTTAATAATCCTGTCCTCGTACCAGGTTTTCTCCCCCCTGTCATGTGCACAGCCTGCACACAGCGAAGTGTGATAAAAACATGACAGACTTGCTGGATGTTTGCAACTCTGAAACGGGACTGGCTTTCCTGGAATCCAGGATCCGGACACACAGGAACAGAGAGAGACAAAACAGGCTGCTCCCCGGGGCAGAGAGGCCCAAGGCTCCCCCACTTTACGCTAGGCTGGCTTTCTGCAGACCGACCGCAGTCTGGGAGCAGGACCAGGGAAGCCCCTTACAAATGAAAGCAGTAGCTTGCAGTTTTAACAGTTTTCCATGCACATAACTATGAACTTGAGGGAATCCAGCAAGAGTCAGTTCAGGGCTGGCTTCTCCGGGCTGTGTCCCTAGTGGGACACAGGGGTCTTCACGCCAGGGGGCTCCCCTGCAGTTTGGTGGCCTATAGAGCAGTGACCCCTTCGGGGCAAAGGTGAGGGGGTGGTGACACTTAACAGGTCAGGGTGGTTTGTGTGGGGCAGGATCAGAGGTGGGGTGTGGGTCACTCCAGTTTGCCAGGCCTGAGTTTTGCCTTAGAACGAGAGAGAGCCAGTGTCTGTCCTAAGGGCCCAGGCCAGACTGGTGCCCACGTGTCCGTCTGCTTGGCCCCCATCCTGGGATCTGGGCCTGGATTCCTTTGCACGCCCTGGGTGGGCATCTGCGCATGTCGCTGGCTGCCAGAGCCCCCAACTGGACCCTGCTGCTCTGGGCCCTGGGTGCACACAGAACTCTGCTGCTTGCACCACGAAGCTGAGATGGCCTCTTCCCCTGGGACTTTGAGGAACGTGGGTCAGCAAATGGGGGTGAGCAGGGAGAAATCCCCACCTGCTCCACCCACAGCTCCCTGGCTTTGGCACGCCGCTCCAGGGTTCCCCCAAACTAGGGAGCCTGGCTGCACATCTGCACTGCGGCCACCAGGGGGCAGCCTGTCTCCATTCCTGCTGGGGAGCGGGATGCTGGTACCCAACTGGACAGGGAAAGTGATGGGGGTGGGTCAGAGCCAGTACACTGGGGACGTCTGCACTGCCCAGGCTCCCATCTCCAGGCCGGACGCCCACGATGACAAAGAGCAAAATTTAACCCCATGGGCACTGAGACTTGCAGAATGCAGGGCCTTCCCCCTCCATTTCCCTAGGGGATCACCCCCACCCAGCTCTCCCCCCTGCCCTTGGAGCCTGGTGTTTCCCTGCACGCTTAGCGCCCCCAAGCAGGGCATGCGGGGCAGGACAGGGGGTGCTGGGTTAGCTCTTTGGACCCTGACACCTTCCAGACCGATGTCTGAGACGAGCAGGTGCCCAGCTTGACGCTGGGTCTGGATTCAGAGGGACCCTTTGATCATTGGCGAGCTTGTGACGGACCGGCATGCATCTCTGTCTGCCTGTCTGTCTGTCCAGCCGGCTGTCACGTTCGAACGCCACAGCCGATCCATTCCAACGTTTCAGGGACTGCTCCAGACATGGGTCGGCAGAACCCCATTCATTTGTGCGGGGGAAGCGGGAGGAATTGCAAAACTGAAAGGAAGAAAATAAGGGACACAGAGCCCTGGCCATCTGATTAGCAGAGCCACAGCCTCAAGCTGCTCTGAGATTGTCTATAGCAGTGGTCCCCACATGGGATCCCGGAGGCCTCTGGGGGGCTGCCCTGGGTTATGGGGGGCCCATCCCTTCAGCCAGGGCCTGAACCTGCTGGAATGGTGTTTCGGCACTTCTGCCACACGGCGGATGCTGTTGTGTTCTCCACGCGCTGCCCTCTGCCCAGAGAAGTCAGACTGGCCGGGGTAACACCAGAAATGAAAGGGGTCAGGGACATGTGGCAAGATGTCCTTAGGGGAAAAGGTTCAGGAACCAGTGGTCTATAGCTCAGACCCCTGGCTGATGGCCTCATCCATGCCTTCCAGCATAACACCCCATCTCATCTCTGCCCTTCTCCCCAAGGTTTGCACCCTGCAAGACCTTGCACCAGGCAGACAGAGGCTAATGAACAGCTCGGGGATAGTGGCAGGGTGGCTAATGGGAACGAGGATCTGGAGGTAGAAATGACCACATCCGAGGTAGAAGCCAAACTTGAACCGCGTAATGGAACTAAATCAGGGGGCCCAGATAACCTCCATCCGAGAATATTAAAGGAACTGGCACACAAAATTGCAAGCCCGTTAGCAAGGATTTTTAATGAATCTGTAGACTCGGGAGCTCTACCGTATGACTGCAGAATTGCTAACATAGTTCCTATTTTTACGAAAGGGAAAAAAAGTGATCCAGGTAACTACAGGCCTGTTAGTTTGACCTCAGTAGTACGCAAGGTCTTGGAAAAAATTTTGAAAGAGAAAGTAGTTAAGGACATCGAGGTTAACGGTAATTGGGACAAAATACAACATGGCTTTACAGAAGGTAGATCGTGCTAGATCAACGTGACTGCCTTTTTTTGTGAAGATAACAGATTTTTTTAGACAAAGGGAACGCAGTGGATCTAATTTACCTAGATTTCAGTAAGGCGTTTGGTACGGTTCCTCATGGGGCATTATTAGTTCCATTGGAAAAGACGGGGATTAATATGAAAATTGGAAGGTGGATGAGGAACCGGTTGAAGGGGAGACTAGAACATGTCATACTGAAAGGTGAACTGTCAGGCTGGAGGGAGGTTACCAGTGGAGTTCCTCAGGGATCGGCCTTGGGACCAATCTTATTTAATATTTTTATTGTTGACTTTGGCACAAAAAGTGGGAGTGTGCTAATCAAGTTTGCGGATGACACAACGTTGGGAGGTATTGCCAATACAGAGAAGGATCAGGATGTCATACAAGAAGATCTGGATGACCCTGTAAACTGGAGTAAATAGAAATAGGATGAAATGTAATAGTGGAAAGTGGAAGGTCAGGCATTTAGGGACTAATACCAAGAATTTCTGCTATAAATTGGGGATGCATCAGTTGGAAGTGACAGAGGAGGAGAAGGACCTGGGTGTATTGGTTGATCACGGGATGACTATGAGCCACCAATGTGATGTGGCTGTGAAAAAAGCTAATGCAGTCCTAGGGTGCATCAGGTGAGTTATTTCCAGTAGAGACAGGGAGGTGTTAGTACTGTTATGCAAGGAGCTGGTGAGACCTCATCTGGAATATTATGTGCAGTTCTGGTCCCCCATGTTTAAGAAAGCTGAATTCAAACTGGAACAGGTGCAGAGATGGGCTACTAGGATGATCCGCGGAATGGAAAACCTGCCTTATGAGAGAAGACGCAAAGAGCGTGGCTTGTTTAACACAACCCAAAGAAGGCTGAGGGAAGATACGACTACTCTCTATAAATGCATCAGAGGGATAAATAACAGGGAGAGAGAGGAGTTAAGTTCAGTACCAATGTGGACACAAGAACAAATGGATCTAAACTGGCCATCAGGAAGTTTAGACTTGAAATTAGATGCCTGATGGCCTGTGATAGGAAGTTTGAGAGGGAGGGTGTCTGGCTGGTGAGTCTTGGCCACATGCTCAGGGTTTAACCGATCGCCATATTTGGGGTTGGGAAAGAAATTTCCCCCAGGGCAGATTGGCAAAGGCCCTGGGGTTTTTTTGCCTTCCTCTGTAGCACGGGGCATGGGTCACTTGCTGGTGGATTCTCTGTATCTTAGTCTTTAAACCATGATTTGAGGACTTCAGTAACTCGGTCATAGGTTGGGGTCTAACGCAGGAGCGGGTGGGTGAGCGTCTGTGGCCTGCGTTGTGCGGGAGGTCGGAGTAGATGATCATAATGATCCCTTCTGACCTTAAAGTCTATGAGACAGGAACGAACTAGAGGGGTAGGAAGAGGTTGGGGGCATGGACACAGCCCCAGGTATGAGGGGATTGGGGACCCTGGAATAGGGGAAGGGGGAATGAAGGACACAGACCCCCTGGGGAAGGGGGAAATGGTGGGGGGAGAATGGAGATGCATCCAGAGCCTCTGGCATGAGAAGAAAGGGGAGAATAGGGTGTAGACAGAATCCCTGGCATGTGGGGGGGAGAATGGGGGACCCTGGTACAGGGAGCGGGAATGAGCCCTTGCCACGGGGGATGCAGGAAGGTGGGCACCCAGGACCTCTTGCACAGGGAGGATTTGCAGGGCAGGAGGGCAGGCAGGGAATCACTCAACTAGCACGGACTAGGAGGAGGGAGATGCAGGGAGCCCCTGGGCTGCACAATGAGTTCAGCCGACAGAGGCGACGAGTCCAAGCTGCTCTGATCTCCTGCCTAGCACCCGCCCTGGCCTCTGCCCGTGCTCGCCCGCGTTGACTCCAGCCACAGGGGTTTGGCTGCAGCACCTGCCAGCAAGGCAGAAGGGGGGGAGGGGGCGAGGCTGCAAGGCTGGGGCCGCTGCTGGTTGGCAGGGGCTGGCTCAGCACTTGGCAAATCGTGACTGTCGAGGGTTTTTAAGAAAAGGAAAATCTGGCTCCGCGGGGAGGGCGTGGCTGCAATTCATAACGAAAGGGGGCCGCCGCTCCAGGCATTCCCAGGCCCTGGCTCTCCTGCTGTCTTTCTCCTCTACGTTAAAGAGCCCCTCGCGCCCCGGCGTTTCCTCCCCAGTTAAGTACTTCAACCCAGGGGGGCACCTGGAGCACAGCTACTCGGAGGGAGCTGCGTCCGGCCGGCCCTGCCCGGCAACTGCCCCAGCAGCTGCTTGGGGCCTTTTTTTCTGCACCCGTGACCCTTTTCCTTCCTCATCTTTCCCATGGGCCTGGCTGAACTGGGGCTGCTGGCTGGAACTGGGCTGCAGCTGAGGGTACGGAAGCCGGGCACCAGTCCCTGTGCCAGATGCACCAGCCCAGCCCCTGCCGCGGCCCACCGTAACCCTGCTACACTGGGCAGCCCTAGGATACGCAGTGAAGGGGTACCCTCCCGCGCTGCCCCAGAGCCCACCAGTGCTGGGGGAAGGGTCCCTCGCTGCTCGGCCCAGGTTCTAGCCTGCTCTCCCCACCCTTGGAGGAAGCTGGCCTCAGTGCCACCCCCTGTGCCCCCGCACGGGCCAGGGGAGGTGTGTGCTAGCAGCTGGGGGAAGATCAAAGGCGCTTGTGACCCCAGAGAGAAGGGGAGGTGCTATCTCCCCCTGGAAACCTCAGCTGAGTCTCTCAGGCAGGGTCCCCTGCCCCCTGGGCAAAGGGCGCTGAAGGGAATGCGGAAGGAGCCAGCCCAGATGACGCTGCCTGGCGTGACCCGCTGCTCACAAAAGAGTTTGAAAACTAGACCCTTAAGTTAATTTAAAAAAATAAAGTGCATTTTCAAAGCTGTTTTTATTGGCCACATTGCAGCTGGGTTAGCGCAGGCCGGGAGGGGCGCTGGGTATTGTTGCCCCAGGCCCCCCCAGCTGCCCAATAAACACAAGTCACAAAAAAAAATACAGCACAGGAAAAAAACAATAATAATAAAAAAATTAAAATCTCCCCATCCCCCACTGGTGTCCCACACACAAAACGCCGCAGAAAACCCCACTCCAGAGCCCATCGACACGTCAAACAGAGGCAAAGCTGGGTCACGAGCGTACGGAACGTTGCACACAGCTGCAGCGGCTGGCAGGGGGCGCGCCCCGGCGATAGAAGCGACACGGCTCCCCCGTGCGACGCGCTGGTGGCGACGGGAGCTGGACGGAGGCGGCACGGGTCAAGGCGGCGGTGGGGCGGTCGGTCTACACGCAACGCAGGCGCTAGCTACAGGGGGGGACCGGCCGGGCGGACGCGGCTCTGCATGCTCGGGGAGATACCACAGGAGAGGCAGGGATGCCAGGCCCTCCTGGAGGAGGCATGGGGCAGGCTGGACACAGGCCCCGAGGAGCCGGCGGGAGCTCAGAGCTTAAAGCTGCCAGCAGGGACAGGCTATGGCCTGTGCAGAGTCTCCCAGCCCCAAAGGGCCCGCAGTGGGGTGCAGTGGCAGTGGTCTCTTTCCCATAGCATCCTCAGGCCCAGGCTGTTGGAGGCTTGGGGGAGGGGGGTAGAAAATCAATGGAAGATGTCACGATGGCAGCAAAGAACAGCCGGGGGTGTAATGATGGGGGTCAAAGCCCTCGGGGGGTGGAAGATGCATGTTGGAAATTGGAGGGAGACCTCTCAGCCAGCTTGGTTCACTGGCCCTGGCAGGCAGGGATGACGCGGGTCCAGAGGGGCGCGAACACACACACACACCACGTGCTCACGACAGCAGCGAAAGCAGGAGCTTTACACAAGCAGGGCCGTTCACAGTATCTCAGGGGGACGGGCATGAGGCCACCACCTGGCATTGCAGCCCCAGGCTCCGGCGCCCCCACGGGCAGAGACTGAGGGGCAGGGCGGCTTGGAGAGCCAAGGGGCAGCACTCAGGGCATTCAGCCCAGGCCATGGGGCTCTGTCTCAGACCCGGGTGGAGGGGGCTGGTGCGCCGGCTCCTTGAGTGGAGGCAGCCAAGGACACGGCCCCTGCCTCAGGCCCTTCTGGGCCAGGACTTCCCTCCACAGCTGCCCCCAGCCCAGCCAGAGCCACACTCCTCCTGGGGGGGCGGCAAGGGGCTGGGCAGGGTGGGCACGGCCCAGGGCTGCAGAGCCAGGAGACGGAGGGCGGGTGGGGATTTTGGAAGTGAGTCAATGCAGGGTGCCAGGCCAGAGCAGCCCAATGGAAGGGGGGAGGGGGTGTAACTGGCCCCCAGCCCAGCCTGCTCCCCGCACGGTCACGTCCCTTGGTCAGATGCTCACAGTAGGTGGTGGGGGGAAGGGGCCGCCGCACAATCTGCTGCCCCCAGCCCCTCCCCCAAACTAGCACACAGACAGACGGGGGGGCTCAGCACCCCCCAAGCCGGGTCCAGCTCCGTAATCAATCCATCCCGGCTCAGAGCGGCGGTGCCAAAAGCGTCCTGTTCCTCCAGGCAGATTAAAAACAATCAAAGTCCCCACGAGTGTCAGCAAGCGAGGAGGTGGAGGGGGGGGGGCCCCCGCGCCGACCCCTCCGGTAACTAATGGCGCATATAGGCAGGGCGGCCGCAGGCTGGGGGCGGGGGCTGTGGGTTGGCAGCGTGTCCCGCCACACACACACACACCCCCGTTTGTGCGTGCGGGTGTTATTGGCTTTGTGCGGTTTGTGTTTCACAAAGCGAGTAGCGAGGGAGAATTCAAGGAGTCCGAGGACTGGTCGCTGCTGCTGTTCCGCTGGTGTGTGGCCCCGCAGGTTGATCCCTCTGGGTAGGTGAACACAAACGAAGACGTATATGAAGGGTTAAGCGGGTACGGGTCGCTCAGCGGCTCACCGTGCGTAAAGTAAGAACTAGAAAACGCTACCTCCGCTGGGCCCGGCGCGCCCGGCGCCGGCATGCCAAGGCTCTGCTGGTAATGGAGGGGCACAGACGGGTAGGCAGCCGGTCCAAACAGGTCCTCCTTAACGGGTACCCCCAAAGAGCTCACCTCCGACGACGGGCCGGGCTGGCTGCTCAGCTCGGGTATGTCCTCGTAAGGGATTTTGCAGCTTGGCTTGTGAGCCACTAGGACGAATTCCAGGCGCTCTTTCTCCTTCTGCAGCTCCGAGATCTCGGACTCCAGCCCCGCCTTCTCTTCCTCCAGCTGATCGGTCTCCTGGAAGGGAGGGAAAGGGAGAGCGGGGGGGTCAGCAGAGGGCAGGGGGGCTGCAGGCCGCCAGGGACCCCAGATCATCGCAACTGGGGCGTCCGCTCCCCTGTGCGGAGAGCCACGTGCCCCCCCCCCACCCCAGCACGGCTGCAGAGCACATTGATGCTTCGCTTCATCTAGGAGTAGCAATTTCAGTCTCAACTGCTCCCCACCCCCACACTTTAGGCATTTCATTGGTGGAATGAATAGATTCCCCCTCCCCCAGCCCCAGATATCCCCCCCCTCCCCCAGGGTTGGCAAAGGAGTCAGACCCAGCAGGTGCATGCACAGCAGCAGGAGGTGCCTGACCCTGGCAGTGCCGCACCTGTCCCTGCTCCAAGGGGCTGTTCTGTTTTACACAGGATGCTAGGAGAAGGCTGCAGCCTGCCCAGCTTTTCCCAGGATTGCTCTGGGGTATCTAGAAGGATGCCCAGTGCACGGGGACATCTGGCTGAGTGCTGGATCAGCCTAGGTGTCCTGCTTTTTGTACCTCGGAGGTGGCAGCCCTGGCCGGTCTCCCCCATAGCAAAGGACCCTGTAGACTCCCACCCTCCTCCTCAGAGGAAGCACAGCCTGCCCCAGGAACAGCCGGCCAAGACACTCCCCTCAAGCCGCCAGCTAGCACCCAGACGGCTGCGGCACCAGAACGGGGACCCAACCCTGCAGCTCTGGGCAAGGGGAAGGAGCGAGCTCACCGCTCAGCTGTGCTGTGCCCGGGAGTCAGAGCCCCGGGGAAGGGGTCAGGCTGAACACTCACCGCCTGGAGTCGGTCCGTCAGCTCCCGGCGCCGGTTCCGGCACTTGGCCGCTGCCAGCTTGTTCCTCTCCCTGCGGACGCGTCGCTTCTCCTCCTCCTCCGGTGTCAGCTGCAAGAACCAAGGGTCTCTGATCAGCCAGGGGCTCCCAAAGCCTTCCCAACCTAGCTCCCCCACTCCATGCAGCACAGAGAATCCAGCCACACCCCTTCGTGTTCAGGGCCTCTGCCAGCCCCTGCCTACGTGGCCAATGCAGTCCCTGGCCTCTGTACGGATCCCCCTCCCTCCCCCACCCACGATGGAGACGTCCTGCTCCGAGCGCTCCGCGACTAGACAGCTGCTGGGTGAGACGAGCTTTCATTCCCCACAGGCCTCGGGCGGCAGACTCTGCACCCCTGGGTGCCACATCCGTCTTGCATTCGCCAAGGCCCTGCAGCCCGCGTCAGGGCAGCAGGAATCCCTGGGTTATGCCCGCTGGGGCAGGCGTGTCATGGCTCGGGTCACCCAGCAGATCCGAGCTCCTAGCCGCACGGCTCTGTGCAGCACCCAGGCCTCTAACATGGGGACTGCTGGCCTCTGGCCCCACCTGATCCCGCTGAAAGCACGCTCCCCGCTGCCGACAGGCAGAGAAGCAGAGCCGGTGGCACGGGCAGCAGGGTGCCCCTGCCCTACCGGGCTGGGTGAGGTTCCCACTAACCAGGGTCCCTGCTTCCCAGGGGCTCCCAACATGCGGGCAAGCCCCAGGCAGGGGGGCGGTGAAGGGGGGGGGGTAAGTGATGGAGTTAGTAACCTCGTTGTTGGTGCCCCAGAGGAAGTTCGACAGAAGAAGAATGTCCCCCAAGTCCGCCCAGCTCACCGTTTCCTCTCGTGTCCTCCGGGGCCGAGCCCGTGTGGAGCGGGCCGACGGAGCAGCGGCTGCGGCTGTCGAGGGGCCAGCGCCGTAGGCACCCATCCCTGGGGTGGAATAGCTGGTCCCGGGCAGGTCGTAAGGGTCCATGGCAGGCGGCTGCGGCTGGTGAGGCCCCGGAGGGCCTGGAGGCTGCGACTGAGCCATGGAAGAGATCAGAGTGGGCTGCACCAACCACTGCAGGTCCTGGCTAGTTGTTATGGCGGTGACTGTGGGCACGAAGGATCCGGGCATCTCCCCGAGGCCACTGCACTCCTGAAACGGAAGGGCACGGAACACGGTCAGGGGGTGGGCAAGGGCACGGCAGGAACGCGTCCCCCCAAGTCCTGGCCTGTAGCATCTCTGCCCACTCCTGCCAGCCTCCTAGAGAGGGGGGTTAGAGTTCCCCCCGTCCCCACTAGTCCCCGTGACCCAGCAGGGTGAGCAATGAGCGATGCAGGGGGCAGGCAGACCCTAGCGCACAGGCCCGTCCACCAGCCAGCGCCTGCCAGCAGACGCGGTCAGGCCTGACGTGGAGACTGAAGCCCTGCAGTGGGTTTCACGTTCCTCTGCCCTCATGACGGCGGCTGGGGAACGGAGCTGAATGACCAGCTCTGGAGATTGGGCCTCTCCTACGTGCAGGCGGCGCCTAAACCCTGCCCTGTACAGACATCCCCCCGTCCTGAGGCCAAGGCGTACGTGCATTCAATTGCAGTGACCCATCCCATCCAGGAAGGCCAATGGAGAGACAGTTAACAAAAGTTGGGGGGTGGTTTAATGCCAGCACCTGTCCAGGAATCGGGCTGAGATACTCCAGGCCCATTCCACGCTCGCACCTCGAATCAGGCCCACAGCTACCCAGCTAGAAGCAAATGGCTCCGTGCCCCCCTCACCAGCCCCTGCCACTAGGAGAAGGGTCCTTTCCTATGCAAGTAGCCCTGGTTCTTGAATTGGTTTATTGTAGGTAACCAGACCCCAGGGCACCCTGGATCAAAGGGGCCAGTTATAAATGGCTCTGCAGAGAAAGCAGGTCAGGCTCCGGCAGAGCCAGTTGTATTTTCGGTGCATGAGCTGGGCGTTGTGCGTGTTTCACACACAGACTCCAGGAAGCAGAGGGGGCTGCTCTTTTTTGGGGCAGAAGAAACGTTTATTTGCAGTTTCCAAGCTTTGGTCTTTTTCAAGGCCTCTGAGCGCCAGGGTCAGCACAAGCCTAAAAATAACGCTCCCTTCTCTGTGGGGCATATCTTTCAGATCGGACCGTGGGATTCTCTCCCCAGCCTGAGCCCTCGCAATAACGCAGGGATACGTGCAGTGGGCGAGGTGAGCCCACTGACGCTGTTAGTGAGACGTGGAGGCAGACGGGCACGGGCAATGCTTAGAGAAATGGCCCACCAAGCTGCCAGTTTACCAGCCAGTTCCAAGAGCAGGTGTATTCTGATAGGGGACATGACATTACCAGCTGCCCTAGGGTGACTAGATAGCAAGTGTCAAAAATCGGGAGAGGGGATGGGGGGTGGGGGGGTGGGTAATAGGCACCTATATAAGAGAAAGCCCCGAATATCGGGACTGTCCCCATAAAATCGGGACATCTGGTCACCCTAAGCTGCCCCCATCACTGTGGGCTTCCTGGTGCCCAGTGCCTGCTGAGAAGAGGAGTGAGCCCTCCCCCTCATCCTTCAGGGAAGGGGCTGCCCCCCCCCCCAGCTGAGGGCTCTGCCCTGTGCCGGGTAGGGTCACTGGCCCCACAGCAGAGCAGGTGCAACTTGCGCCCCACTGAGTGGGGCAGAGAATCCTGGCTAGGGAGCCCCTTGCACCCACTCAGCCCCAAAGAGCTGGGGTCTCGTCTCCACCCCTGACAGAGCTGCGGGGGGGAGGGGGGGGGAGGGCTGTGCATGCAGCAGCATTCTGATCATCACCCTTTGGGGGTACCACAGACACCCCCCGAGCAGCCAACAAGGGATTCATCCTGCGACCCGCTCCAGATCTACCACCAGCTAGCTGGGGGGACCCTGCCCCCCCCACCGATCCCTCCAGCTACAGGGGTCATCACACACAGGGGGGACCCTGCCCCCCCCAGCTACGGGGGTGTCACACACAGGGGGGACCCTGCCCCCCCCAGCTACGGGGGTGTCACACACAGGGGGGGGGCAGCATCTCCCCTGGGGCACCTGAGTGACAGCCCCCCCCGGCCTGGCACAGGACCCCGGTTGCTATGAGGGCGCCTCACTCCCCAGGGTTCGAGGGTGCGGATTATTATGGGCTGCACGGGGAGGCAGCCCCTCCTCCGTTTCCATTCCCCGCATGTTCCCCCGGGGCCCCCCCGCAACGAGGGAGCATGGTCCGCCTGGCCAATCAGCGAACTCAGTTCCTCTCACCCGCCCCTTAGCAACGGGGGCGGCCTCCGCGTTCCAAAATAAACCCGCGCGCCAGAGTGGGCGGGGGAATACGCCGTGCGTGCCTCACGTCAGCACGGAGGGTTCCAGCGCGTCACACGTTACGCACAACTCCGCCCCCCTCTCCCCACGTCCCTCTCCCCAAGCCAGGCGCGTTACGCTGGGGGGGGGGGGGCGGAGGAGGAGGCGCTCGGAAATCGGAACGCGGACCAGAGAGAGGACAGGGACCTCCAGGTACCATCCCTGCTGGGCACCATCGGGCCCCCGCACCCCTGTGCATCATCGCCCCCCCCCGGGCATCCCGGACACCATCGCCCGCCCCCCGCCCCTGGGCACCAACCCCCCCCCGCCGGGCATCCCCCCGATACCATCGCCCCCCCCCCCCCGGGCACCGTGACACTCATCCTACAGCCCCCCCCCCAAAAAAGCTCCCCCCAGACACCCCCTTACCTGCGAGGCGGCGGCAGCCGTGGGGCTCCCGAAAGAATCCACCGAGGACAGGTACTGGGACTCGGCCGAAGGGGACGAGCTGCACCGGGAGGTGGAGTCGTAGTCTCCGGGGAAGCCCTGATACATCTCCCTGGGCACAGGGGGGAGCCTGTGGCCACGTTGGGGGCGCCTGGAAGCCAAGGCTGCGACCCCGGGGCAGCGGGGGAGCCGGCGGGACCTGGAGCGAAAGCGGCTGCAAAGTCCGGTTTGCGAGCGGAGTCCGTCAGCCGCGGGGTGCGAGCCGCTCAGCTCGGGCAGGGCAGCGGGGCCCGGCGGTTCCCCCTTCTTCTCCTTCACCCACAAAGCAGCATCTCCCGAGGGGGGTCACGAGCTCCGCCGGCCGCGGCTCAGCAGCCCCCCCTCCAGCTCCCTGCCGCGGGGCTCCGGCCCTGGAATCGGCGCACGGGGAGGGGGGTGTCTCCGGGCTTCCGAGCCTCCTGCTCCAGGCAGCGTCTCCCCTCAAAGCAGCATCCGCGGGGAAGAGTGTGGGGGGGGGGGTCCAAAGCCCCTTCCCAGCTACTAGGGCAACTTCAACACCGATCCCCCGAAATACTCCAGCAGCCCCCCCAAGGCAGCACAATCCAAAGGCGAGGCGGCGTCTTCGCAGGCCCGAGCCCCACAGATCGGGGCGGGGGGAGGTCGCTGGGGTCCCCTGGAGCCCTGTCCCGTGCAGCTCGTACCGTCTCCCGGCTAGGTAAAGCAACTCCGGCTCCCCTCGCAACTTATGAATGAACCACGCTCCGAGCCCGAGCCTCTCCCTATTTATACAAGAGGGGCCGGCCCCCTCCTGACGTAACCAGGAAGAGTCCGCCCCATTCCCCCGAAACTAGGCACAGGGGCCACCCCGGGGCCCCAAATTCAGCCTGTCCCTTGCCCTGGCCCTTCTGAGGTGCCCCTGCGCCGGGCGCCCCGATACCCCCGGGGGAAAGGGGCAATCGGAGGGGCTAAAGGGGAGGGGATCCCTGGCCCCGCCCAGATGGAGTTCCTGTGACGCACTTAGCCATATATGGGCTTGTCTTTGCTGTGTTTGTTTGGTATCCTAGCAGAGGACGTCAGAGGGAATCCCTTTCTCAGCGCCCGGGCTGGGGCTGCCGCTGCTGGCGAGCGGGACTGGGTATTAATAGAAACTTTTACTATCGTTCTAGAAATGGCCTTGATCTGCCGCGCGTCGCAGCCTGGGGGCGGGGGGCAAACAGAGCGTGGGGGGGGGGCTTCCCGCGGCGGAGACCCCCCCCTCCCCAGCCCCCTCAGGGAGCACATGGGACTCGCTCGGGAGCATTCCACCCGCGTCCCCTCTGTGACTGGGCCGGGGGGGGGGGGGCAAGAACCCCCCTAGAGGACAACGGTGGAATCAGCTGCCCTGGGAGAAGCCCCCTCCCAGCCGGCTCCTGCCTGGGCTGGAGCTTGACCCGGCTTTTGCCCCCTGTAGTGCCGGTCGGGAGGTTTGAGCCAGCCTGTGCCTCCCCTCAAGCGCCCGACTTCCCTGCAATCTAGTGGTAGCCAGCCGCACAGCTGATCCATTACAGGATCTCAAAGCACTTTAAATGCCCTTCCCTGCCCCCCTCCAGGCTTGAATTTAACATCTGCTTACCCGGGTTTTTAAAAACCGAACCGAGCCCCCTGGAGTTTCACCATCCACCTCTAGGGCCAGGGGTGGTCACTTGGGCTGATTCTCTACTGGGGGCAGGGAGAGAAGTTGCCCCAGGATACAGCGCTTCCAGAAACGTGCCTGGAATTCAGTTCTAAGAACGGCCGGACTGGGTCAGAGCAATGGTCTAGCTAGCCCAGTATCCCATTTCTAGCAGCACCTGGTGCCAGCTGCTTCAGAGGGGATGAACAGAACAGGGCAATTCTGAGTGATCCATCTCCTGTCATCCAGTCCCAGCTTCTGGCATTGGCTCTTCAGCCCTTAACCCCCCCCCCTCCTTTGGGAAACTGGACAGTTAAATCCTTGGCTGGGGGAATATTTAATGTTTCCAGGACAGGTTACACCAGAGCCAGGGCCAGCTGGCTGTGTGTGTCTGGGCCAAATCTGCCCAGATCTTCACACCTACCTGGACTTCAGTGGAATTGCCCAGCATACAATTTGCAGAGAAGTTGGATTGATTTTCCCATATGCTCTGACTGTTTTCTTTCTGGTGTACAGGGTATGCCTGCCCCCCCCCATATATATATATGGGGGGGGGGAAATCGAGCGAGAACATAGGTTAGGGGGTCCAAGAGGGAGGACTCAAAAAATCATAGCTCCTGGGTTGTGGTCTCCTCTCTGGAGGGCTGCATATCCCCGTGGTTAAAGCAAGGGAGATGGAGCCATATCTCCTCGGTTCTGTTCCAGCTTTTCCCCAAACAACTTGGGAGATGTTGAGCAAGTCTCTTCCTTTCTGTGCTAGGTTTTCTGCAAAGGGAGGTGATACAAATAACACCCTAGCTGCAAAGGGGAGATGATCCTAACAACCTACCTTCCCAGCCAGGTGTGAGGCTCAGCATTCATAAAGAGCCTTGAGCCCTCAAACTGGAGGGTGCTGGGGACAGGCAGTGGAGCTGAATCTGTGGCTCAGATGCAGAGAAAAATTTTGTAACTGCACAGGGCTCTCCCTATAGGGGCCCAGGGAGGCAGGCTCAGCTTCTGGGTGAGGAATTGCAAAACCTTCGCTGGCTTCCTTTTTAAGGCTCCCTCTATTTGGATGAGGGTGTGTGTGGGGGGGTGTTTACAGGTGCTTCAATTGGCTCAATTAACACCTCACTCATAACTTGAGTTTCTCTGCCTTAGCAGCTGCCTACCTACCTGTGGCTAGCTGGAGCAAGGTAGCTGGAGATGTGTGTGTTAGCCTCCCCCACCCCTTTTTTTTATGTGTGACCCCCACAGGGACAGCTGATAAATTATTCCAAGAACATCTAGACACAAGGCAGCTGAATTTTGGCTCGCTGTCTGTGGGCCACTTGCCATGCTGCTCCCCCGCCCTGTCTGTAATAAGATCCTGCCTTCAGCTGGGAATTCCCTGATTCCAGCTTCTGGTCACGCTAGTAAATATTTCAGGTCTCTAGGTCACCGGGTCTTCTGGCTTCTCCAGGACAATAGGCATGAAGCTTCAGTGTGTGGTGTGGATATCTCCCCTGGCTAGCTGTAAGAGGGTATCATCGTGTTGTTGTCTGACCATGGCCCAGTTCCCAGGCTTCATAAATAACATTTTCCATACTGATTTCACATGTCTGCCCAGGGTCAGTGTGGGAGCTGCTGATCCTGAATCTGAGGGCTCTGATTTGGTACCTGCTGCTCTCCTGTTACCATTCCCAATCTTCCCAAAGTCCCCTGTGCAGCTCATATGCCAGGCCTCTGCCAGTGGGAAGTGATTGCACTAGGGCTGCTGTGAGTCTTATGTCTCCCAAGAAGAGATCCCACCTCCTGTGAACGTTGGGTCTGAGCGTGCCGCCTGCACCAAGCTGGGTGTATAATGATGTCCCTTCCACATCACCAGGAGCAGTGGGGGTTCAGCGTCCCTGCTGAAGGAGGCCGAAGATGTCGCCGCGTGTCCTAGTGGAGAGACACCTGGGACTCAGGATGCCTGGGTTCCACTCCTGGCTTTGCTGCTGGGGGATCAGGGGTAAGTCAGTCCCTGGAGAGGGCCCATGTTTCTTTTCCCACCCTTTTGTCTGTTTACATTGAGAGCTCTTTGAGACGGGGCCTGTCTCTCGTTCCGTGCGCACAGTGCCTGGCACAATGGGATTTCCAGGCCCTACCGTACAGATAAGAATTGGTTTGGGAAGCGCGGAGCACTGCTAGAATACTCACTGTTTGGATGCTGACTAACGAACCCCCCGTGCAGCGTTCGGAGGCAGGCTATTTTATGTACAACTTCCCTTAGTCCCCGTGAGTCCCCCTCAAGAGGGGGCAGAGGTTGCTGAGTAGCTGGTGGGCTGCAGCACGGCAGGGAGAGAGGAACAAACACATTGGGTTTAAAATAAGCTCATCTTCCCACTTGTTTGTGGCTGCTAATCGCCTGTTGGATCAGATGCCGGCTTGTTTTAGCAGTTGCTCAACATCTGGTTAATATTTAGTCACTTGAACCCACGGTCTAATGCACCACAGAGATGTCAGCCGGGGCTTTTGCTCTCACCCACCCCCGCCTTTTTCTTTAGCCTTGCCCCGCCCCTTGCCTTTCACTCCAGGAGGGGGAGGAACTAAGTCATTGGGTCAAGTTCACCCCAGGGGGATTCCCTTTGCTATGGATTTTTAGGGCTTCCTAACAAGAACAATGGAAGTCAATTGCAGCGGGACCCTTGAAACCCTCATGGAGCTGGGCAAAGGGGCCGAGACATTGTCTGATCCAAGCAGTGCCATTCACTGGCATTTCTGTGACCAACCTCGATCCACCCTCCCTGCCCCCCATTTCTGACACCCAGCACCCCACCATCCAACCTCCCTGCACCCCAGCCACCCGGCCCAGCACCCCATTCCCCTCCTCCCATCAACCTGCCCAGCCTCCAGTGTCGTCCTCGCTTCTCCTTGGCTGGTAGGTGACAGGCTTGCAGCCTCCCCACCTCTGATCTCTCCGGGTGAGGAATCACAAGGGGCAGCCCATCTGGGCAGCAGGTTCCTTTCTGGGCCCCAGCCTGCGTACTGCCTTCCCCCCCAGAGGCTCCAGCAATGTAGCAGGGGCTGCAGCCTGTGGCAAAGTGGGAATATTTTGTAATACTTTGATGAGGCCTGCTTGTGCCTCAGTTTCCCCTGCGTCATTACCCAGTGGGTGGAAAGGTGGTTTGCTCTCGGTGCAGGGCAGGAGACGTAGGTGTGGGTGTCACCTAGCTGTCTGGGCGTTGGTCCCCATCTCACTGGAGCATTTGAAAAGACAATAGCAAATCCCATTGCCCTGACAAGGACCTGGAGGGATTTGGCATCTCCCCACCTCTTGGCAGGGAGGCAGAGCAACATTCCCCGGGTGGAGAACAAAGGACCGGGCAGGTGTGAGGTGGGGGGATAAGAGAAGAGTTGGCTGCTGGAAGGAATCTGGGCTCTCACCTGGCGTCTGATGAAGGAGGTCAAAGGGAGAGACGGGCAGAGCATGAACCAAGGGGTTCACTACAACGTGGCTGGGCTCTGGGCTGACCAGAAGGGTCTGGGTTATAGCCTTCAGTTCTCTTCGCTGGCCACAGGACTTCCTCGGCTGTGCTCCAGTTAGCGAATAACCCGAACGCCGTGGGAGTGTCCTGCACATGTTGGGCGAGGAGCGTTCAGGCAGGGGTCTGTCTCAGTGGGACTCGCTGAGCGGAGCTCGTGGAGCTCAGGCCCAGGGGTCAAGCCCAAGGGAGCAGTGAAGCTGCAGGGCTCGCCCTGGAGGAAGAGCGAGCTCCCAAGCCTAGGGGGTCTGGTACGCTGAAGGGTTCCTCCCAGAGCCTCTTCCAAAGCTGGGGCATGGCACCCACCCTGCGGATCCATGACACAGCCATCCCAGGGGTCCTGCATGGGAACAGCTCCTCGAAGCATGAGACAAATTAATCCTGCTGCCCAGGGGCCTTAGACTTGCTCTCAGGGCAGCAGCCGCACCCCCTCCAGGGAGCCTTCCTCCCTGCCCCAGCAGCTCCCTGGGCCCGTCATGGGGCCGAGCTGCAGCAATGGCCTCCGAGGGGCAGCTGAGCCTGCCATTTAGGATCGTGCCTGTATGCAGGGTGACGCTGGGGCAGGGCTGGCTGCAGTGGGCATGGATGTCCCTCACGACAGCCCAATGTAGTGCAGGTCTGCCTCCTGGGTGGGGGGCTCCTTGGGTCACAAGGGAGCATTGCAGGCTGGGCCCCTAATCTCTGGGCAGGGCACCCTCTGCAGCAGGGTAGCTGGGATAGCAGGAGAAGTCCCAGTGGGAGTTCAGCGCCCAAAAGCCTGTGAGGAGCTGGCCCTAAGCCTCCACTGGGGACTGCCTCGTTTCACTGAGAGTGTAAGTTGGGGGTGAGTGTTGCTCTGGAGGGGGAAACAGGGCTTCTTTCTGAGGGAGCCCGTGCCCCTGCAGTCCCGGGGGGATGTTTGGAGACTGGAGACCTGGGCATCACTACCCCAAACCCTGAAAATCCAGGCAGGGATGGGGGAAACTAGGAGGGCTAGGAGCGTCAGGGCTAGGTTGTTTTGAGCCTGGGGGGCAATAGGGGTGACCAGGGGGCAGAGTCAAGCACAGCCTTGGGTGCTGTGGGGCAGGCTCCCCGCTGTGCCAGCACGGTTTCCCCCCTGCAGAAGTGGGGGGGGGGGGTAGGAACCAGGTTTGGTGCCCCCGCAGGGGGACTTTCCCAGTGGGTCAGAGGGGAGCTCATTCCCCGGGGCCGGGTGGTGTCTGGAAAGAGCTGTCTGAACCCGGCTGCTGTTTACATTCTCCAGAGCATGGCTCATAACCGCAGCAGGCTGCGCATGGGGAGGATGGAGGGAAGGACAGTGGCAGCCGCAGACATGCCAGGCTGCGGTTGCAGCGAGGGACGGGACAGGGCCTGGCGGGTCAGACGTGAATAATCCTGAAGCGGAGCCTGGCCTGGGACCCAAATAGAACCCCCGACCCGCTGGCTCGTCCCGGTGTCCCAGCGATGGCAGACGGGACGCTGCCGTGGCAGGTTATTCTGAGGAGCCTCCCCGCCACCCAGTCCCACTCCACTGTCTGCATCCATCAGCAGCCAGGGGCTAACGAGCCAGCCAGGAAATCTGGGCAGACCCAGCCCCAGTTTGCAGAGCTTCCCTTGTCTGGCACCCCAGCATAGCCCGGTCTCCAGCCGCCCTGCAGTGCTGGCAACATGGGGGCCGAGACACCGGGCTTCCAGGCTCTTAGTGGGATGTGTTGTGTGGGGCAGGGCTGTCCCGGACCCCTGTCGTGCGCGGGCTCTGCAGAGCTGAGCGGACGTGGGCCCGGCCCCGAAGGGACTAACTCCAGGCGGCCTTACTCCGCTGCAGTTGTCTGGATGTGAGATAAAGGACCAGACGGACAAAGGGCGGGGGGGATGTGTGGAGGGACGGACAGAGGGCAAGGGGCCTGCTCAGCGCCTGGGATTTCTTTACCTTTAAATAAAACAAAGATGCGCAGAAACAAGGTCAGATCCCCCCCCGCCACCCCCACCACATGCAGTCCCTGCAAAAGCTCACCCAGTCCCCCCCCATCCTCCCATCACACACTGCTGCCATGGCGCACGCAGCCCCCCATCCTCCCATCACACACTGCCGCCATGGCGCACGCAGCCCCCCCCGTACTGTCCCCACTGCTCTAATGTCACACGCAGCCCCCCCCCCCCCACCCACACACAATCTGCTCCCATGGCAGCTGTAACCACGCATCTGCCCCATCCCACACTGCTCTCCTCCTCTAATGCCACAGGGCAGCGTGTTACCCACCCAAACAGGGCTCTCCGCTGGGCTCCCGAGGGCAGCACATTGGGTGGGTCTCAGCCCAGTTCCCGGTGGGGCAGGGGTCCATGTGACACACCAGCTGGCACTGACTGGGCCCCTGCGTAGCAGAGCAGCAAGGACAGACGGGGCCAAACGCAGAGCTCCCCATACCTGCCTCGAAGTGGCCTCTGCCAGGCCCAGCCATGGGAGCCCTCGGCAGGGCAGCCCGCCGGAGCACATCCTGGCGCTGCCCGGGTTGGGACCAGGGCACCCAGCCAAACCCTTTCATTCACACCGGGGGGGGGTGTCTCTCTACCAGCCACTCCCCCCAGCCTGACTCAGGTAGCAGGAGGAGGGGATCCCCCCCCCCCCAATCCCACCCGAAGAAGCAGCCGACATAGGGCAGGAATAACCTTGCGGTGTGTCACTGAGACAGGCCAACCCCAGGGATCCCAAGGGGCTTTAACTAGGAACTGAAGTCATGGGCAATGGCCTTGAACACGAGCTGAGGGAAAGCACCAGGACCTAGTCACACAGCCCAGGGCCAGCCCAGGTTCCCCTGGGAGCTGAGCCCCACCTCAGCATGAGCAGGGACCCTTGGGCATGGGCAGCCCGGCCTGCGGGGACCCAGGGAAACCCTGGAAAGAGCAGCAGTGACTCATGGTGGTTCTGTTCCCAGCAGCAAGCAGGCCTCTGACAGCACGGCGACCGCAATGAGCACTGCGAGGTTAGAAGAGGAAAGGCCAAGCCACGGCTGCCGGCTGTGTCTGGAGGGGCTGGGCGTGAGCGGCTCCCAGAGCCACCCCTTCCTTCGCTCCAGAGTCCCTAGGTCTCTGCAGACACTGCTCTGCCCATAGGGCTACAGCATCCCATTAGCCAGCTTCACCCCTTACTAGGGGTCCCCTTCGCAAATCATTGGGGGAGGGGGTTCAGCAGGTAACCACAGACACCCACACAGCCCTGAGCACACGGTGATGGGACAAACTCTCCCTGATGGTATGTGGTGAGGGGACGGGAGGGGAGGGGGCAGGATTTGAGGAGTCAGTGGCCTCTGAGAGTGTGTGGGGGGCAGGAAGGGGTCTCACAGCTGACCCAGGAGTCCTGACTTCCAATCCCCTGCTCTAACCACTGGACCTCCCTCCCCTTCCACAGCCAGGGACTGAACCCAGCAGTTCTAGCTCCTTCCAGCCTCGTCTAGAACAAGGGCGTTCAGTCACATCCCAGGCCGGTGGGATCTATTTTGCCTAGTCCCTACTACACGTCTGCTCCTGGCCTGGCTTGCTGAGGGCCCGTCAGCCCCCCACAGGCTGGGCCGGGCACATCGTGTTGTGTTTGGGTCCCATTCACGCTGGCGCTGACTCACTCACTATGCAGTGATGCAACGGGGTGACCCGGGGTTGGGACAGCCGGGGTGAATGCTGGCTGGCAAGGGGGAGTCCCGAGGTTGTCAGGCATTGACTCAGGCTGTGATTCAGCCCTCAGGGGAGGCTGGCAGAGACACAGCATGGTAGGGGGCAGGAACACTGCCAGGGTTGACAGCATGCTGATGTCACTGGCCAGGTATGTTCACAGCCATTCCACTCTGCTGACTCATGCCTGGCTGGAAGGCTGTTGCTGGGCTCCCACTTCCCATCTCCCTTCCTTAGTCCTTCCAGAGGGGAGCTCTGCCTGTCATCACAGCCCCAGTCAGTCAGCGAGACATAAGCTCTGCGAGCTAGTGGTTAGAGCAGGAGGCTGAGAGCCAGGACTCCTTGGTTTTGTCCCAGGCTTTGGTAAGGGAGTGGGGTTTAGTGGGTTACACGAGGGGGGCTGGGAGTCAGGACTCCTGGATTGTATCCCCTGCTGTGGGAGGGGAGTGGGGTCCAGTGGTTAGAGCAGGAGGCTGGGCATCCCGACTCCTGGGTTCTATCCTTTGCTCTGGGAGGGAAGTGATGTCTAGTGGTTAGAGCTGGAAGCTGTCAGGACTCCTGGGTTCAGTTCCAACCCTTGAGCAGGAGTGGGGCCTAGTGGTTAGAGCAGGGGGGACGAGGTGGGCTGGGAATCAGGATTCTTGGGTTCTGTTCCCAGCTCTAGGAGTGGAGTGGGGTGGTTAGAGCCGGACTAAGCTCCATGGTGTCTAGGTTCTACTCCTGACTCCCTGCGAGCAAGTCTTTATCCGGGTCTCTGCCTCAGTTTCCCCTGTGTGTTGCCCGCCGCGGGAAGCGCTATCGCTGTGAAGCAGAATGCACTGCCCAGTTCTCCAGTGGCCCCCACAACTCCCTTTCCCCACCCGCGGGACACGCCGAGCTCCCACCCCGAGAGCAAGGGGCGTTGTCCGGGCAGAGCCCTGGGAAGGAGTCGCCCAGTGTGCGAGGAGCCTGGGGCTCCCCCCTCGGAGGCTGCGGGCTGCCCGCCCTGCCGGAGCCACCCCCAGCTCGGCTCAGCTCAGCCGCCAGGCGCATCGCGCTCCGCATCGCGCTGTCGCAGGGGCGGGCTGGGGGCCCCGGGCGCTACCCAGCCCGGGAGTCCGGATCTCCGCTCGGCAGTGGGAGGCGGCGAGCCCCGAGGGCGAGAAGCGAGGCTGCCGGGGACACGTTGCGGAGCCTGGCCGGGTTGGTGCCTGCGAGGTAGGGGTCGGGGATTCTCGGGCGGGGGGCTTGGCCGCCGGGCTCTCGGCGCGTGGGAGGCAGCCTGGGGCCTGGCAAAGTGCGGGGCACCCGGACACAGCGGGGGGGGGGGGGAGCAGCATTTGGAGCCCTAGGACGGACAGACAGACAGACAGATGGGGAGCAGGGGATTGGGACAGACTGACCCGGGGGAGGAGGGTCCTGGGACAGACACAGCCCTGCGGGGACCGTGGGACGGGCAGCACCAGGCTAGACATCCCTTGTGTGGGTGGGAGCACCGGGACAGACGGACAGAGCCCGCGGGGGAGGAGGGACACCGGGATGGACCGACAGACCTGCGGGGAGGAGGGGGCAGCGGGACAGACGGACCCGCGGGGGGGCACTGGGACAGACGGCTCATCAGTGGGGGACAGCGGGACAGACAGACCCGTGGGAGCGGGGGCACCAGGACAGACGGACCCGTGGGAGCGGGGGCACCGGGACAGACAGACCCGTGGGAGCGGGGGCACCAGGACAGACAGACCAATAGGAGCGGGGGCACCGGGACAGACGGACCCGTGGGGAGGGCTGTCCTCTCTGTCCCGACCCCCTCCCCCAGGTAGCGCCGCTTCCCGCCACACGTGCACCCACCGGCCCGTCCAGAACAAACAACCCACCCGTCGCTGTAGAAACGGCGTTCCATCCCCTGCACGTCATCACGTCCGGCATCGGTTTGTTTACGTTGCCCGGCAGCCGCGCTGCCCTGGCAACGGGAGAGCCGGGGGGCGGGGCCTCTCCGCGCTGGGCTGGCGGGAGCTGAGCCGATGAGCCGGGCGGGGGGAGGTAGCTTTACCGCCTCGCGGGCCGGCCGCAGGCACGCGATGGACGGCTCCGCTGCGGGGGGAGGCATGGGTCGGGGGGTATGGGAGGGGCAGATTATGGGGGGTTTGCCGGGGGCACGGGTGGGGGCCATGGGTCAGGAGGATAGCGGGGGGTAGATAACGGGGGCACGGGTGGGGGCCATGGGTCAGGAGGATAGCGGGGGGTAGATAACGGGGGCACGGGTGGGGGCCATGGGTCAGGAGGATAGCGGGGGGTACAGGTGGGGGCAGATAGCGGGGGCACAGGTTGGGTAGGATTGGTGGGGAAATTGTGGGAGGCACGGGTGGGGGCCATGGGTCAGTGGGGGGCACATGGTGGGGGCAGATAGCGTGGCACAGATGTGGGGGGGGGGAGATACTGGCTGTGTATAGAGGTGGGGGCAGGGCAGGCAGGGGCACAGCGAGGGGGATAACACACAGAAGGGCCAGGCACGGCAGCCATGCCTGGGGCGCAGATGCAGGGCTCTGTCCCAGCTCTGTGGGTTGGCTGGCTGGTTCGGGGCTGAGCTGGCACGGACTCGAGACAGACTTGGGACAGTCCCTGGCATGGGTCAGACCAGCTGGTGGGGAGCCCTGCCTTCCTGCTGAGTCTGCCTGTCCGGGGGCATGTCCCTCCCCCTCTTGGAGTAACCCCTCTGAGAATTAGTGAGGCTCTGTAAATCATGCTGCAGGAGAGAAGGTCTTGCTGTTAACAGCGACTTCCTGTTCTAAATTGGGCTCTATATCTTTACTTCCTGTCTTAAATTGTTTTGCAGCATCGGTGTGTGGCTGTTAAACAGCAACCATGTCCCCCCCCCAGAAGCAGCTTCATCTCATTCTCAGGCGAGAGATCCTTGGGGAGATCAGCAATGCTGGGCCTGGCGCGTGCAGGGTGAGGGGCTAGGCTGGTATCCCTTTGTGGGTAGGCACACAGGAGGTTGGACGCAAGCTGCCGAATTCTCAGTTACTCCTCACTCTGCCTGTTCCCTGTGAGATGTTGCTGGGCTGGGCCGGACCCTGTGGCTTGGGGGATCTGGGCTCAAATTGCATGGTGGATGCTACTCGCGGCGCTGCCCCCTCAGCTGAACCCACTGAAGGATGGCTCCTTCCTACCCTGCTCCCGCTGAAGGCAATGGCAGAACTGCAGGCTTCTCTGAGAGCAGGGCAGCCCTTCTCCAGCCCTCCCATCCCTGGCCCTCCTCTGTGCAAAGCCTCGGGCTGCTCCCATGCGCTGCGAGGGTGATCAGGAGACAGACACATGGATTCGCTCCTCCTGGTCATGTGGCGACGGGGACACCCAGCCTCATGAATCGGGTGAGCGTCAATCTGCTGCCATGCAAGGCTTCTAGGGCAAGTCCTGGTGCTCTGGCCTAGTGTTCTCCGGCTGGTAGGGGACAGCACGTTAATGCTAGGTGAGATGGGAGCATCATGTTGCCCCTGAGTGACACCCCCCACACCTTGGTCTCAAGCTGGTGAAAGCAGCCCCCCTGCTAGCCATGCAGGGTGCTCTGGGCACCCCTTGGGGTTAGCCCTCTTTGTCTAGGTGTTTATAACCCACGTGGGGCCCGTGTGCCTGACCGTGCCTTCTGCTCTAAGCTCGACAGGGTAAGCGCAGGAGGATTGTGCTTTGGAGCAGTAGAGGGAGGATAAGGAGGCCATTCTAGGCGTAGAGAGCAGCTGTGTAACAGGAGGGGTGACGTGCGCCATGGGAGCAATGACAGGCTGAGGCGCACACAGGGAGAGCAAGGATAGGCGGGCGTCAGGTTCAGATGTTCTGGGGTGAAGCTGCTAAAATGCTCTGCGTGAGGGCACTGTCCCGTGGCAGGCGGGCATGCATGGGCCAGTCGGATGCTGATGCAGAAGCAAACCGGGCTATTTTGTGGGACTTGCAGTGCCACGTCCTAGGAACGGCTGAGCCTTGTTCCATGCCCCACCTGGCAGCTGCGACACTCCGGCTGGCGAAGTGCAGGGATCCAGGGTGGTCCTGCGCCCGGAAGGGGGAGCACCAGCCATGCCGTGAGGATTCCGGTGTTGGGAGGGACCTCCGAGTGTGAAGGGCTGCTGCCGTGAGACCCCAGGGAGGGGCAGAAGGGGGAAGAGCTGCTTTGTGGAGACAAAGGTGTCTGATGGGCTGGGAGCTTGCAGACCCCCTTGCAGGGCATTAAAAACCCATTCTTCAGCATACTCCCAGCAACACCCCCTTGGACTTGGGAAGTCCTCTGGCCTGTGTTAAAGGGGGGTAGGACAAGAGGATCACAATGGGCCCTTCTGGCCTTGGAGCCTATGAATTTAACCCCCTCCCCCCCATGACACCCAAATTCAACCCCCCACTTGTGTTTTCCAGAATGGCTCCTCTTTCCCCATGGATTAGCTCACCCCGCAGAGCTGTGCCCCGATTGTCCAAGGGCCGAAAGCTGCAGCCCCCGTTGGCTTGTTAGAACTGGGGGCGCTTGACCCATCTGAAAATGTGCCCCCACCCACAGTGGAGCTGCTCCAAATCGCTGCCCCCTCTTGACGGTGTGGGGCTGCAGGTGTGACGGAGGGTTGAGTCCCCTGGCCGAGTGACAACACTCCAGCCAACTCCCTTCCAGCCTTGGCTGTCTCCTAACTGGTTTCTGTGTGTGGGATTTCCCCATCTTTGCTCTGTTTCTAGGGTTAGGGTGTTTGTGCTCTGGGGGTCTAATGGGTAAGGGACCCTGCATTTAAAAAGGAGAGGGATGGGGTGGGTCGGGGCGTCTCCTGTTTTCTCCACCTGATGCCTCCTTGGGCATCAGGGGGTACACGGGGAGGGAGCAGGCATCCACCACCAGCCCCTTGGTGATATCACCCCCTGAGGTTGTTACTTCTCTGCACCACACCTGGCTAGGAGTCCCCATTTAAGGAACTACCCAGGAGAAGCCCATGGAGCTGCACTGTCAGCGGGTGGGGCCCTGTGTCCCCAGTGAATCCTGTTGGAGGGGTGCTGGGGTTTGGGGATCCAGACCTATAGCTGCTTCAATGGGAGAGGGGGGCAAACCCTGCCCTCTGCTGGAAGAATGCAGAGGGGAACCCCACCAGAGGAGCCTGACCCATGTGTGGGGATTAGGGCACAGTTGGGCCCTTTGGACTCAGGAGACCTAGGTTCTGTTCCTGGCTCTGGCTGGGTGACCTTGGGCCAGTCTCATCCCCACTCTGTGTCTCAGTTCCCCCTACCTGTGAAATGGGGATAATGATACCGACCTCCTTGGTAAAGCGCTTTGAGATCTGTGGATGAAAAGTGTGAGAGAAGGGCTGGGTGTTATTAAACCGCTTCCCTTCCCAGGCTGTGCTGCTACAAATGCAGTCAATGGGAACACACGATCTGGGCCCCTGCATTGTAAAAGAGGGGTCTGCTGTCTGTGCAGGAACCCCAGCTGTGAGCCTTGCCCCTGGCTACACCCACAGGAGTCAGAAACCATCTGGCTCTGCTGACCTTCCAGGTGTGCGATGAGGCCAATGCACTCATTGATGGCACTGGGTACCTTGCCATTGAGTGGCGGGGGGGCTGATGTTTGTGTGGGTTGGGGTTTGTCTTACTCACTGAGGGTGAATCAGCGTCTGGGGTTAGTTTGATTCCTTGTGGGCCCGGCTCAGCTGCACGAGGGGAAGCAGGTCTTAACAGCTTCCCAACCAGAATGGATTCTCACCTGCTTTGTCCAGGAGTGGTGGGGGGCTATGGCTGTGCGTGGATGCGGGGAATTGGTCCCGGTGCTGTTGTATCTGGTGTCAAAGGCCCCAAGAGCTTAGTCAAAAGTGATCAAACAAAACTTCCTGTCTTTGTCTCCGTGTCTCCCTCCAGGGTGATTTCTTCATTTAAGCCTATGGGTTTGGGACCCGTCACTGAATCGCTTCTGGTTTGTAAAGGTAACTTGTCATTTGCTTGCCCATCGCTTAGGACCTGGCCCAGTGGGAGATCTGTGTGTTTTGTAAAAACAGGGCACATAAAAAGGAGGATCTAATTGTGGAGAGTGAGGAGCCCTGTGTTCTGACCCACCTTGCGTGCAGGAGCAGGGGCCGAGGGGCTCCAGTCTCTGAAATTGAGCCCCCTCCCCAACAAGTTGTACTAAGTTCAATGCTGTCTCCAAACCACTTGGGAACCTTTTTTTTCCGATTTGCCTAAAAGCTCCAGCAGGGTAGGGAGTGTGTGTGTGTGTGTGTGTGTGTGTGTCTGTCTCAGCTACTATTTGGGTTCTGGGACATGGGTGGGCAGCTAAAAGCTCCTCCCCCAGGCTAAGGGGAGGAGCTACTGAGCCCCCGACTCAACTGATTACAGGGGACAACGAATGAAAAAACAGGAACGGGTGTGAAGGTCAAAGGGCTAAACTAAGGGAACCTGAAGGGGAAACTGAGCAGAGAACCCCAGACAGTGCCCACTCCTCCTTAAAAGTGGCTAAGGAGTCAGCGGACCTGTCTGTCTCAGCTTAGGAACAGCTTTCCCTGCCTTTCCCAACCTGCAAACAACCCACTCCGAGCCCAGATTCCCCACTCCCTGGGGTTTGTCAGCCCAGCCCTTCTTCCAAGGCCTGGCTGCTCCCTGGGCTCCTCCCTCAGGGTTGCTCAGCTCACACCCTGGCTCCTCTTTTTTTTAAAGAGCACCTCCCAACACCTTTATGTCCAAATCAGCCCCCTCACTGAGCACATTCCCAGCTGCATCAGTGCCTACAAACAGAGAGGAGTTCTGACAAATGCTGAGCCCCCATCAAGAGATTGTATCACACTTAGCTTGGGAACAACAAGATGTCTCAGCACTGGATGCAGGTCCAATTTCTTCAGTTGGGGTGGGTCTTTCTGGGATTTTGGTTCTTTTGGATGAGCTTCCTCACAGCCCCACTAAGTGGGGCTACCCCACAAATCAGCTTGGCAGGTGTGCTGTTGTGTTTGACAGTGTACAGTGTCTGTGCACGTATGATTCTGTGCAGGTGTTGTGTGTCCAAAGGCACGTGCGTGTGAGTGTGCTAGAGCAAGTGTGTGGGGGTGTCAATGTGACTGGCTGTGTTATTGTGTGTGACTGTGCGTGTGATTGTCTCTGCCTTTATGGGAATGTGTAAATGGAACTGCAGTGTCCTGTGTGTGTGTGAGACTAGTGTGTGTGGTTGTGTGGTGCTGATTTGTGTGTGGTGGGATAGAGTCATGGTGCAGGTTTGCAAGGGGGATGAAGCGGCGTGTGGTTTGGGGCTGTGTTTGTGTGGTGTAGGCTTGTGTGTAGTGTCGGATTGTATGTTATGTTGTGCAGATTTGCATGTGGATGGTGTACGGGGTGTGTGTGCAGGATATGGTTGTGTGCGTAGTGCAGGTTTAGGGGGTGCAGTTGTGTGTATGTGTGGTATAGGGCTGTGGTGCAGGGGGGCAGAGGAGCCGAAGGGGCTGGAGGTGGGGGGTGAACAAGGGCCTGCAGGCAGGGATAAGGGGTAGGGTGTCTGGCCGTGTGGCTTGGGGTGTATTTATGTGGTGTAGGATTATGTGTGGATGTACAGCTGTGTGTGTATCAGGGTGATTGTGTGGTGCAGGTTTGTGCATGTGTGGTGGATGGGATGTTTGTAGTGGAGGTTTGGGGGGTTTGTGTGTGTGGGTTTGTGTTGTGCCTGGTGTATGTGGGAGGGTGGAGATGCTGTTAGGTGTGCTGTATGGTTAGAGTGGGGGTGGAGTTATGGCTGGGTGTGGGGGGGTTGCAAGGTAGCGTGTGGCGTAGAAGTGTCTGGTATGGTGTAGGAGGGTGTGGTTGTGTGCTAAAGTTTCGGGGAAATGTAGGGGATGTCGTGTTATGTACATATGTGGTGCAGGTTTGTGCAGGGTGTGTGCTGCACGAGGTGTGCGTGTGCATGGTTGTGTGTATAGTGCAGGATGGGGGCAGGTGTGTGGGGGTGGGGGTGCAGGGTTGTGGGGGCAGGGAGGTGGGGGCTGGGGGGGTGCAGGGGTGGGAAGGGTGCAGGATTGTGGGGGCAGGGGTGTGCGTGCGGGGGGGTGCCGGGTTGTGGGTGAAAGGTAACAGCGCTGCTGGAACCACTGCTCAGGGCTCTCTGCCAGGCCGCCCGGCCGCTCCCCGCTCAGCTGTGGGCTCTGGCCTGCGTCCAGGGCCTGGCGCTCGGCCGGTAAACAAGAACAGCCAGAAGGGGAAGCTCAGTCTTGTTGCTAGGAGACAAATGTTTAGCTCTTGCAAACTGGGGCTGGGGATGAACTGGTGTCTGCAGGCCGGGGTTGGGGTGCAGAGGAGCCAAAGGGGCTGGAGGTGGGGGGTGAACAAGGGCCTGCCGGCAGGGGTAAGGGGTGGGGTGTCTGGAAGCTGTGGAGAGGAGCTTGTGGCCACTGTCAATTGGGTTGGGGGGGCAGGTGGGAGTGGATATGGGGGTCAGGCCCTTGAGCAAAATAAAATATGGGTGGGCCCCATGCAGCTCTCCTGCCAGCCCTTCTCAGCTGTCTCCCATCCCCCCTCAAATCTTCCCTCCCCCCCACTGCTCCCATTGGGCTGGGGCAACCCCAGCTGGACTTGGCTCTCACCCTGGAGGCAGGGCGCTGGCAGGGGCTGGGTCAAGAAGAGCTCCCCCAGCCGGTTTACCCAGCACCCCTGACACAGTGGTGCAGGGTGGAAATGTTGAGGCGCCAGGCTTCATTCCCAGCCAACCCTAGTGCCGATCCCTGGGTGTGGGGCGCACGGGCCAGATGTCAGGATGGGAGCAGTGGCATCTGCAGGGGCCCCCTTGCCCCAGAAAGGGCCACTTGGCTACTCCTGGGGCTCGACCCTCCCCGGATGGCCCCCGGGCAGGTGCATCCCTTCCCTTGGTTCCTAGAGGGAATTCCTGGGGATTTCTTGGCTGCAGGTCCGCATTCCTCACAGCTGGCTGCCTGGCCCGGGTCACATGCGCCACCCGCTTACACAACCACCCGCTGGCGAGCGCTGAACCCGCCCTTGTATTTGTTTGCTGCCTGGATGGGAGGCCCCGGTGGGTCGCTAAGGGAGTTGCATGGGGCTGGCTGGCTGCTGTGTGTCAAAATACTGCACGGCTAGAGGGATCAGATCACAAGGCTCTGCACGCCAGAGCTGAGGCTCCCTCAGACGGAGCCAGTGCTGGGGTGGGGAGTGGGGTGCAGGCCAAACCTCGCCCCATAGCCAGAACACAAGCTGGGATTTGGGCTGAGATGAACCTTGTTGGAGGCCCTGGCGAGGGAGTGCTGAGGAATTCTGCGGGCTGGCCGGCTTGCTCTGGGTTGCGGGCTCATCGGATTTGTGAATTTCACCCTCTCCTCCCTCATCCTCCTGGGGGAGGCAGTTTCACTTCTCCAAGCTGGCAGCTGGAAGGACGCAGGCACCAGCCACATGCCACGGCAGATGGTGGGGCAGAGCGACTCGAGCGCACGGCCAGGCTGCAGGCTGGGGGGTGCAGAGAGTCCTTTGCCGGGCTGGGTCATGGGCCGGGCAGGAGCTGGACCGGTAAGAAATTTGGGGCACGGCCAGCACTGGACAGGGCCCCAGATTCTCAGCTTTCGTGGAGCAACTGTTGGGCCAGGCAGTTCCAAAGTGATTCTGGAAACCTGGCCTGAGACCCCTCAAGCTGAACGTCACAGGGCTCGGCACACGCAGGTCCCACCAGCTTCCACTCCTGTGAGATCCGGCTCAACCACAGCTCCCTGGGCTCAGGGTGGGATTTACTGGGTGGGGGCTCCCTGGCCTGGGTTATGCAGGAACTTGGTCTCTTCTGGTGTTAAAGTGGCTGGACCTCTCATTAGAGCTGGGGGGTGTAACCCAGCGGAACTGGAAACCAAGATTGTCTCAAGTTGCTTCTCCCCAACAGAGGCAGCCCGCGGTAGTGGCCACTTTTGATATTTTGCCCGCACAATCCAGCCCTTTGGGTTATGAAGAAAACCTTGAGGATGTGATCAGGGTGTAACATAGCTGGGATGATTGCTCTGGGAGGGAAAAGCTGCCCAATACAGCTCATACAGGGTTAATTCTGGAGCCTAATGATGACAACCATGTTAACTCTTCCACTGCTGCTCAAAGCACAAGAGAGTGAAGCTGGTATTACCAGTCAGCTACAAATGACGTCTCATTTTGGTGCCTTGCATGGGTGGGATATACAACAACATCGCTGCTTTATTGTCTTGTGTGTGATGCCAGAGTCCAGCCAGCTGTGTCTGGAGATCAGTGCTGTGACCCATTTCTCATTATGCCCAGAAGCTACAGGCTGCGGGGCCAATGGGAGGAGAGGGAGGTTTGCATTGATTTGCAGGGTTTTAAAGGCAAAATCTTGCTGATTTTTAGAGGTAAAAATTGTTTCTCATCTGGGTTTAGAAACCTGGTTCCCTTGGATTCTCTGCGAACAAAGCTGGGAGCCTCTCCCTGGGCTTCATGGAGGCACGTGCTTGGAGCTGTACGTTCCCGACTCATTATAGCCTGCACAGAGTGCATGACATAGCCCCAGCCCAGGTCGGGGGAGAGGATGGTGAGGTGGTCCTGGGGAGACACAGCAGAGCCCAGGGAGGGGAGATGAGGCAAAGGGGAAGGAGAAGTGCTGCTAGCATGGCCCAGGCAGTGCTCTCCCTCCAGTCCCCAAGAGGGCTGGAGCTGTGCTCTGACTGCTGGCCAGGGATGCACAGGAGGCAAGTTTGATCTTCAGACCCTAAATTTGGGGAGGCAGTTTAAAGGGGAACAGGTAGAAGTGGGGTAGTGATCTCCCAGAAAACACCATCCCGGCCACTATGGATGTAGAAACTCCCTACACCAACATTCCACACAAAGATGGACTACAAGCCATCAGGAACATTTTCCCTGATGATGATATGTCACACCTGGCAGCTGAACTGTGTGACTTTGTCCTGACCCACAACTACTTCAGATTTAGAGACAATCTATACCTTCAAGTCAGTGGCACAGCTATGGGCACCTGCATGGCCCCACAGTATGCCAACATTTTTATGGCTGACCTCGAACACCGCTTCCTCAACACTCGTCCCCAAACACCTCTGCTTTACCTACGCTACATTGATGACATTTTCATCATCTGGACCCACGGGAAAGAGTCCCTGGAAGAATTCCACTGGGATTTCAATAATTTCCACCCCACCATCAACCTCTGCCTGGACCAGTCCACACAAGAAATCCACTTCCTGGACACTACAATACAAATAAAGGATGGTCACATTAATACCACCCTATACTAAAAACCAACTGACCACAATACATACCTTCATGCCTCCAGCTTCTACCCTGGACACATCACACGATCCATTGTCTACAGCCACGCCTTAAAATACAACCGGATTTGCTCCGATCCCTCAGACAGAGACAAACACCTACAGGATCTCCATAAAACATTCTTAAAACTACAATACCCACCTGGAGAGGTGAAGAAACAAATTGACAGAGCCAGACGGGTACCCCGAAGTCACCTAGTACAGGACAGACCCAACAAAGAAAACAACAGAACACCACTGGACATCACCTACAGCCCCCAGCTAAAATCTCTCCAGCACGTCATTAAGGATCTATAATCTATTTTAGCAGATGATCCCTCTCACTCAAGCCGTGGGAGGCAGACCTGTCCTTGTTTACAGACAGCCCCCCAACCTGAAGCAAATACTCACCACCAGCAACAGTACACCCTACAAGAAGAACACTAACCCAGGAACCTATCCCTGCAACAAACCCCCTTGCCAGCTCTGCCCACACATCGAATCTAGTGATTCGTCCCCTGTCATCCAGTCCCGGTTTCTGACAGAGGTTTAGGGGGACACCCGGAGCATGGGGTTGCGTCTCTGACCATCTTGGCTAATAGCCATTGAGGGATCGGTCCTCCATGCGCTTATCTCATTCTTTTTTTAACCCAATTATAGTTTTGGCCTCCACAACATCCCCTGGCAGCGAGTTCCACAGGTTGATTGTGTGTTGTGTGAAGTACTTCCTAACGTTTGTTTTAAATCTGCTGCCTATTAATTTCCTCAGGTGACCCTAGTTCTTGTGTATGTGAAGGGGTGAATAACACATCCCTATTCACGTTCTCCACATCAGTCATGATTTTATGGACCTCTTTCATATTCCCCCTTAGTCGTCTCTTTTCCGAGATGAACAGTCCCAATCTTTTTAATCTCTCTTCATATGGAAGCTGTTCCATCCCCGTAATCATTTTTAATTGCCCTTCTCTGCACCTTTTCCAATTCTAATATCTCTTTTTTTGAGATGCGGTGACCAGAACTGCACACACTATTCCAGGTGTGAGCATATCATGGATTGATATAGTGGCATTATTTTCTGTTTTATCCCTTTCCTAATGGTTCCTAACATTTTGTTAACTTGTTTGATGGCTGCTGCACATTGAGCAGATTTTGTCAGGGAACTATCCACGCTGACTCCAAGATCTCTTTCTTGATTGGTAACAGCTAATTTAGACCCCGTCATTCTGTATGTATAGTTGGGATTATGTTTTCCAATGTGAATTACTTTCCATTTATCAACATTGAATTGCATCAGCTATTTCATTGCCCAGCCACCCAGTTTAGTGAGATCCCTTTGTAATTCTTTCAGAGTCATCTTTGGACTTAACTATCTTGAATAATTTTGTATTGCCTGCAAATTTTGTCACCTCATTGTTCACCCCTTTTTCCAGATCATTTATGAATGTGTTGAACAGCACTGGTCCCAGTACAGATCCCTGAGGGACGCCACTATTTACCTCTCTCCATTCTGAAAATTAATCATTTGCTCCTACCGTTTATTTCCTGTCTTTTAACCAGTTACTGATCCAGGAGAAGACCTTGCTTCTTATCCCATGACTGCTTACTTCGCTTAAGAGCCTTTGGTAAGGGACCTTTTCAAAGGTTTTCTGAAAGTCCAAGTAAACTATATCCACCGGATCACCTAGTCCACATATTTATTGACCCCCTCAAAGAATTCTAGTGTTGATGGGGCATGGTTTCTCTTTACAAAAGCCATGTTGACTCCTCCTCAACATAACACGTTTATCTATGAGTCTAATAATTTTGTTCTTTACTGTAGTTTCAACCAGTTGGCCTGGTACTGAAGTTAGGCTCACCGACCTGGAATTGCTAGGATCTTATCAGGAGCCCTTTTTTTTTTAAATTGGCATCCTATTAGCTATCCTCCAGTCATCTGGGCCAGCAGCTGATTTCAGCGATAAGTTACATAGCATAGTTAGTAGTTCTGCCATTTCACACTGGAGTTTCTTCAGAACTCTTGGGTGGATGCCATTTGCTCCTGGTGACTTATTACTGTTTAATATCAATTTCTTTCAAAACCTCCTCTCTTGACACCTCAGTCTGGGGCAGTTCCTCAGATCTGTCACCTAAAAAGAAGGGCTCAGGTGTGGGAATCTCCTTCACGTCCTCACTTAGCTTCTCCACAACGGCCTTGACTTCCCTGAGTGCTCCTTTAGCACCTCGGTCGTCCCTTGGCCCCACTGATTGTTTGGCAGCTTCCTGTTTTTGATATAACTAATTTTTTTTTTTGTGGTTAGCTTTTGTGTCCTTTGCTAGTTGCTCTTCCAAGCCTCCTCTGGTCTGCCCAGTTATACTTTTGCACTTGACTTGCCAGAGTTTATGCATTTTTCTATTTTCTCCACTAGGATTTGACGTCCCATTTTTAAAGGATGTCTTTTTGCTTCTAACCACATCTTTTACTCTGCTGTTTAACAATTGTGGCACTTTTTTGGCCCTCTTACTTGTTGTTCGGTTTTTTTTTATTTGGGGGATAGATTTAGCTTAAGCCTCTATTATGGTGTTTTTAAACAGTTTCCATGCAGTTTACAGCCATTGTATTTTTATGACTGGTGTTTTTAATTTGCATTTAACTAGCTTCCTCATTTTTGTGTCGTTCCCTTATAGTTAAACGCTACTATGGTGGGGCTTTCTGGCATTTTCCTCTCTCCAAGTATGGTACATTTAATTACATTATGGGCACTGTTATTGAGTGGTTCAGCTATATTCTCCTCTTGGACCAGATCCTGTGCACCACTTAGGATTAAATCAAGAATTGCCTCTCCCTTTGTGGGTTCCAGGACTAGCTGCTCCAAGAAGCAGTCATTTTGGGTGTCTAGAAATTTTCTCTCTGCCTCCCTTCCTGAGGCGACATGTTCCAGTCAACGTGGGAGTAGTCAAAATCCCCCATTATTATTGAGTGTTTTGCCTCTCTAATCTCCCTGAGCATTTCACCGTCACCATCTTGGTCAGGTGGTCGGTAGGATATTCCTGCTGCTCTGTTCTTATCATTCATGCATGGAATTTCTATCCGTAGAGGTGGCTGCATCTCAGTGCCATGCATAAAATAGCTTCTGTGTCCCACTCCCAGGGTGGCTGCATCTTAGCACTGCGCCAGGGAATCCCTCTGTAAACAACTCCTTTGCCTCACCCCAGAGGTGGCTGCATGAGAACCTAAGAACAGCCATACTGGGTCAGAGCAATGATCCAGCAAGCCCACTGTCCTGTCTCTGACAGTGGCCAGTGCCAGGTGCTTCAGAGGGACCGAACAGAACAGGGCAATTACCAAGTGATCCATCCCCTGTTGTCCAGTCCCCGCTTCTGGCAGGCAGAGGCTTAGGGACACAGAGCGTGGGGTTGTGTCCCTGCCCATCTTGGCTAATAGCCATCGCTGGACCGATCCTCCATGAACTGATCTCACTCTGTGTTGAACCCAGTTATACTTTGGCCTTCACAACAACCCCTGGCATCTCAATGCCAGGCAGGTATAAAGAGCCTGTGCCCCCATCTCCCATTCCAGATATGGCCTCATCTCCATACCAGGTGAGATGGGCTCTGGATAAACAGCCCTTCTGTCCACCACAGAGCAAAGGATCCCTGTATGAACTGTCCCTGTGTCCACCACAGAAGTGGCTGCATCTCCGCACAAAGCAAAAGGGTCCCTGCAAAAACAGCCCCCCACAGCCCACCCCAGAGCTGGTCACATCTCAGGGCTGAGTGAGGAATCCCTGCATACACAGCTTCTGCTCCCCACCCCAGAAATGGCCACACGAGGAATCCCTGTGTAAACTGCCCCGATCCCCCACCCTAGAGGCATTTGAGTCTCAGCAACAGGTGAGAGACCCTGTGTAAACAGATCCCACACCCCACCTTAGCCATGTCTGCATCTCAGCACTAGGCAAAGGATTCCTGTATAAACACTCTGCTTTCCACCCTAGAGGTGGTTGCACCTCAGTGCTAGGTGAGGGATCCTTCTATAACCCAGCCCCATGTCCTACCCCACAAAGGATTACTGTATGAACAGTCCCTCAGCTGTACCCAAGCGGCAGCTGCATTTCAATACTGAGAAAGGAATCCCTGTATAAACATCTCTTGCACCACCCCAGAGATGGCTGCATCTCAGTGCCACGTGAGGGATCCCCGTATAACTAGCCTCCATGCTCCATCCCAGAGGTGGCTGCATCTCAGCACCAGGCAAGGTAACCCTGTATAAACTGTTCCCATGCTCAGCTCTAGAGATTTCTGCATCTCAGCAATGAGCATGGAATCCCTGTGTCTGCGCCCTACCGTAGAAGTGGCCACATCTCTGCACCAGTGAAAGGAGCCCCTTTGGGGTTAGAATGATAATCCCCCAATCCAGGGGTGCCCAGGCAGGTATCCCTCTTGGGGGGGCATCATCGCCCTCCCCCCAGCCCTTGCACATGCTCTGGGTGGGTTAGCAAGTGCCCAGTGGGTCACCAAGCCGGGGGGAGGAGCTGGTGACCGCATCGCCCTGTCCCCCCATCCCACAGACCTAGCTGTGCCGGGGACAAAGACAGCGGGCCGGAAGCGGGGGACATGACACTCCTTCCACACCCGCCTGCGCTATTTTGGGCTCCAGCCTCCAGGGCTCAGCTGGGCGCTATTTATAGCAGCCAGCGGGTAAAAATGGAAGCTGTGCCAGTGTGTGTGTGTGTGTGTGTGTTTGCGCGTGCACGCATGCGTGCGTGGCTGTGTGAACAGCAGGCAGGCAGCCGGCCCCAGCTCTGCCCCAGCCAGCAGCAGAATTCCCCCCACACCCTCCAGGGTGCGCCAGCCCTGCACCCCTCCAGAAGGGAGCCCAGGCTGCAGGGACCAGACCTCTTAGACAGCACAAGAGCTGTGCATGGGGCTGGATGCATTCAAGTGTGCATGGAGAGAGATTAGATATGTATGGGGATAGGGAGCCAGATACAGGGGTAGCCAGCTATAGGGAGCTGGGGGTGGGCGCGTGTGGGGTGGATGCCAACTCTGTACTCTCGGGAATGAGGGAAGCAGCTGGGAACCGGTCCAGCTCGGGTCTGCAGCTGCGGGCTGGGATTGATGGGCATGAGCCGAGCGCTGGGGGCGTGGGGTGAGGCTGCAGCCTGGCTTGGAATGTCATGGGTGGTGGGGGGGCTTCAGGTCGGGATTGAGGAGCATCGGCAGAGCTGCGGAGGGGGACCCCCAGTTTAAATGCTCCCCCCTTTGTAGCCACAACCGGCCCAGGATCCAGGTCTGGATTTACTCCTTGCCCCGCCTCTGGCCGAGTGTCTGGGCCTCAGAGCCGCTGCAACAGGGAATCCCGGGGTGGAGTCTCCATCGAGGCAGGACCTGGCTCCCAGCTCTGGCCCTGCAGCCGGGGGCATGCCCCGAACCTGGTTCCCAGGGGTCCCTGCCATGCCTGGGGCTAGGGGCAGGTGCCAGGTGATGGGCACAAAGGGGGTTGTGCCCAGGGCCCCGTCACACCATGACCCTCTGGGACGGGGAGCCCCACGGGGATCTCTCTAGCTCCTCTGGGCCCCTAGTGCAGACCTGGGCCCCAGCGGCGTGGGCAGCCACTCAGCCCCTGGCACGGAGCCAGGGGTGCTGGAGCAATTTAGAGCGGGGAGCTGAGAGCCATTGACCCAAACCATCCACACCTCCATTAGTGGAAGCCAGGCCCTGGCTGCTCTTAGTACAGCAAGCCTGGGATGCTGCCGTCCCCCTGGTACCCCTCCATCCAGCACCCCTGCTGGGGACCCCCTCCTGGCACAGGGGAGCAGGGTTCAGGCTGGCCCTGGCACTGGGGACCCACCCAGGCAAGGCAGAGGGAGGTGAGTTTAACGTGCCCACATCCTGGGCTGGGTCTGACCCTGGCAGGGAGTCTCTGGGTGCTGGACTGGACCCTGCTCCTCCCTCCTTCCCCCCCCCCCCCCGGCCTGTAGCCCAAGCTCCATGACCTGACTCTGGGCCGCCCGCGGGACCACCCCAGGGCACCCATGCCCGGAGCAGGTATGACAGCTGCCGGAGCAGCCTGTATGAGACCCAGAGCCCAGCCGGGGCTCTGTGTCCCTTACAGTCTGTGCCAGGTTAATGAATCCGTGGAGACTGATGAACCCGCGAGGGGGCTATGGCCTGGGGGGAGGCAGCCCACCCCCTGTGGGGACATTTCAGGCCCTGAGCCCTTCAGAGCAGGGGCATTTGCCCCATAGAGCCTGTGATCGAAATAGAGAACAAGAGGGGAAGGGACTTGCCCAAGGTCACCCACCAGGGCAGCGGCAGAGCTGGGAAGAGACTCTGGGTCTCCTGGCTCCCAGCCCAGTGCACTAGGCTACCCTACCTCTCACAGCAGCAAGGCCTTGGCAGCGCTCAATTTCTGGGCTTGGCAGTTCGCAGCCCTGACACCTCTGGCCTTGCTGCTTCAGCCCCGGCACCTCTCTCATTACAAATCACGCACTGGGCCCGGGTGAACATATCCCCAAGGATTCCTGCCCCAGGGTGGGGGTGGGGATCTCCCAGACAAAGGTCATTCACTTTAGTAAGTTTGGCCTGGGAAGTGATTCCCTAGGCCCCCCGGCTTGGCAAAATCGCTGGTGTTACAAGTCTCAGCCGTGGTGGGTTTGGCCGGCTTCAAAACACAGCAGCTCCCCCCTCTGAGGGGGGCCTGGGATCATGTGTGGAGCTGGGGGTGTCTGGAGCAGCAAACACTGAGGGGTGTCACGCTCACTAGCTAAGTTGGGGGACTCCCGGAGCAGAAGCAGGGCTCCCCCAGCACCCAATCCACCCACTACCACCAGAGCGACAGTCTGCAGCTCGCCTTCTGCACACGAGGGGTAGGATCCTGGCTCCTGTGACAGCCCGTGGCTTCAGTGAGGCCAAGACTGCCCCCCCCCCGCCCAGCAGTTAAAAATGTCTGGGCCCCCCCACTCTCTGCATTTATCTAAACACACTCTGTTCCTAGTGTGGACAGGCCCAGAGAGGTGGTGGGCCCAGATGAGCTTCCCAGCAAGTTTGTGCCCCTTCAAGAGGTCAGCGGGTCCTTCTGCTTAGAAATGCCGGATGAATTAGGAACTGCTTGGCTGGATCAGAGCCGCGCCCATCCAGCCTGTTATCCTGTCTCTGACAGGGGCAGCACCTGCTTCTTAAGAGAAAGGTGTGAGATCCCCACAGTGCTGGGCAGATGGGGGATAAGATGCCCCCACATTAGATCTCAGCCTAGTCTGTGATAGTTAGAGATCGGTTTCAGACCTGGAGCAGGATGTTTATACCCATTGCAAACAGTTTGTTATTAGCTACGATAACTCCGGGTGGCCTTAATTCCTTTTTGACTCTTCCTCCATTCTCCACCTCGGTGATTTCATGTGGCAGTGAGTTCCACAAGCTAAACCCACATTGCATGAAAAGGTATTTCCCTTTATCAGGTCTGAATCTCCCACCTTTGAATTCCCTGGAACGTCCTGTCCTTGCTGGGTTGGCGGCACAGCACAGAAGCTCCTGATCTCCTCTCTCCAGACCAGCTGTTAGTTCAGAGACAGTTGCCATGTCCCCTCTCACTCATCCCCTCTACGATCTTTGCTAGCTACATCCAAGAGGTTTTCCAGGCACTGATCAGTCCCGTCGCTGTTTCTAAACCCTCTTTTTGCAGCGCTATCCTGTGTGAGAGGGGGGCCCAGTGTCCAGATGGGACCCCCCCCCCCCCTTGAGTTATCTGGAGAACATTCTCTGTGTTTTTCTCCACCCCATTCCTTATGCACCTGACTGTCTCGGTAGCATTTTGACTGAGATGTCCCCACTGAACTGTCTCTCCACTGATGCCAGCTCCTGCTCCTGATAACATGCACCATGCTGCATTTTTCAACAATGAATTTCATTTGCCACTGTGTGGCCCCCGTCTCCCTGGCAGGGTCAGGTCTCTCTAAAGGTCCTCACAATCCTCTCTGCTCCTGACTCACATAAATAACAGAGGTGGGCAGAAAATGCACAGTCCTTCCCAGGACAAATTTTGCCATTATTTTTTTCAAAAACAAAACAATCATCCCAGTTTTGGATGAAAAGTCAAAACTGAAAAAGGTTGAGTGAGCAGGCTTTTTTTTTTTTAATTAAAGGTTTTACTGATTTATGCTTTTCAATACAAACCTGCAACGCAAAAAGAAAACAATGAACACCAGGCACTTCTGGCCATCAGCTGTGACATACAGCAAGAGTGTTACTGTGCGTAGGCAAAAGCCGTATGCCATTAAACTATACAATCAAATACATCGATACTTTAAATCACGGTTGGATGGTTGGCTAAAAGAGCTGTTCTTGGGATTGTTGCAGGGCAGTTCTCTGGCCCGTGTTATCCAAGATCAGCAGGACAGTATCTTCTGGCTTTCTTCAGCTAAGCTGGGGCCAGCACAGACAAGACAGGGAAGGGGCGTATAAAAGCGGGGGAAGGGACGGGGGACAATGATGTTTGATATCCCCAGATCATTTTAATTCTAACGTCGGCTGCTCGCCCTAGAAGTTTAACGGGCGGCCGTTCCCACAGTGTGTGCGGACGCCTGCCTTTAGCTTTACCACAGCGCCACCGTGTATCTGAAGGGAGAGCTTTCATCTGAGCTGATTCCCACACGTTCTGAATAAATCTTTGAATTGAGCATAAGTGTAAATGGATAACAGCCTGTGCTGCCGTGCAGAAAGTGCCTGACCCCTGGGACACCTTTAAACACGCTCCAGCTCTTTGTCCCAGGATTTAGTGTAACTTCAGGATTCGAAAGGGGCTTTTTCCGTCAGTGGATGCCATGGGTCTGGGGAGTTTGTAGGGCATCTCCGTCACACACGGGACTTCGGGGGTGTCAGGCAGTCCCAGGGCCCCCTGGATAACCCAGGCCAGAGACCTGCCCCCGAATAATTCCTACAGCAGAGCTTTTAGAAAAACGGCCCAGCTTGATTGACACGTTGTCAGGCCTGCTCTACCCTGCAGGTTTAGATCGCCATAAGCTGCTCTGCGTGGACCTAGCTGTGCATGGGTCTACACTTCAGTCTGTCTCCTGCCGAGGTAAGTGCCCCATTATGCAGACACAGTAACACCCCACCCCCCGGCGGCACCGAACCATGGTCGATATACTGACGTCGACGCAGTGCGAGTGTAGACACAGCGTTACTGACGTTGACACAATGCCCCACTGTTAAAACACTGTTGGGAGTAGGGTGACCGGACAGCAAGTGTGAAAAATCAGGACGGGGTGTGTGTGGGGGGTAATAGGTGCCTAGATAACCCCCCCAACTATCGGGACTGTCCCTATAAAATCAGGACATCTGGTCCCTGAGTTGGGAGCTCCTCTGCCCAGGGGTCACGTTGCCTGGGAGCTCCCACCCCACCTTTAAAACTCTCGCACATTTTTGCAATGCCTTTTCCTGGTTGCCCAGCATGGTGATCACACCTAGCCACGCTCCCCCACCCAGCTGTCCACGCCAGCGACCTGCTCCAGACACGCTCCTGCCTGGCACAGACAGGAAACATGGGATCTCCTGACCCTGTGGGGAGAAGAGGCTGTGCAGGCACAGCTCCGGACCAGCCGCAGAAAAGCTGACACCTACGAGCAGATTGCTCAGGGGATGCAGGAGAAGGGGTGCGACTGGGATCAGCAGCGGCGCCGCGTGAAAGCTGGGAAGCCAACAATCAATTGCCGAGCTGCTACTTCTACAAAGAGCTGCATGCCATCCTGGGGGGAGACGTGTTTTGACCCCACTGCTGTCCAGCCAGTCGAGCCCAGGCGAGCCTGATGCAGATGAAGGAAGTTTGGGTAAGTGTGTAAATAATTTTTCCATTACAGGGATGCCCTCCCGCCCCCAAAATGAGTGGAACCCAGGGCAGGGCTTTTCATGAATCTACTCTAGAGTGAGACGTGGGGGACAGTTTGTTTGTGTGCACCAGGATGTCGCTTGAATGCTCCTGAGAGATCTCAATGAAACTTCCAGGCAGGTGCCCTGCAATTTTCTCCCAAAGGTTGACTATAGGGCCGGCTGCCTTATTTCTTCCCCTGAGGTAGGGCACTTTCCCACGCCAGGCACGCACCATCGCAGCAGACAGGGTAGTGGCATGTGAGCCTGGGCGGCTTCGGGACGCCAGCGGCAGCTGTGCTGTCTGCCCGTGTTACCCTCAGGAGTGGCCTTGAGGGGCATCTCTCCCCCGGCGGCAAGCCTGACCCCGCTGGGGAGGAAAAAGAGGATGCAAGCGGGCGTGTTCCGTGAGATCCTGCAAGCCAGCGCCGCATCCGACCTCGGACAGAGGGCCTGGAGTCTGCATGGAGAAGGAAAGAGCAGAGAGGAGAAAGGCCCACGACTCCCAGCAGGAAAAGGAGCCGGAGACGCACCAGGAGATAACGGGGCTTCTCCGACAGCACACGCAGATGCTGCAGCTTCTTGTGGGTCTCCAGGCTCAGCAGTCCGGGGCTTGACTCTCCTTGCAGTCGGCGGAGAACTGCAGCACCGGGCTTCCTTACACATACACCATCCCTCCGCATTTCTCATGGCTTCAGGTCCCACCCGCCTAGCCCTACCACTTCTCTGGAGGAACACACGGACAACCGCCGCATCACCTATACTGACCTGGGAGAGTCACGGTTGGTGGATGTGTAGCTACAATGGACACCGAAGTTCCTTCCTCTGGTTTATTTATTAAGGTTCCTAAATTGCTTCAAGGTAAAGTGTATTTACTGTTAATTTCTTCAGATTATTTGTGGGGGGCTGTTTTCGTTGGCTTTGGCCCCGCTCCCAGCCCTGGCTCCCAATTATGGCTCCTGGGAGGGGGGCATGGACCAGGTAAGGGGGAGCACGACCCCCACTGCCCTATGTCCTGCTCTTTGCAGAATGTCACAGTCCTGTGTAGCAGGAGACGATCAATGGCCCTGCGTGCTTGCATGACAATGGCCTGCACAGTGGATTTTCCAACTCCAAATGATTTCCCATTGACCGGTAGCAACCCAGTGTTACAAGTTTCCATGGTGCGGTTGCTACTCGCTTTTCCAGCGTCAGTGCAGCTCTCGTTCTGGTGTCCCTGCACTGCAGGGCTGGGCCACGCTCCGCACACAGAGCCAAGAATACAGCCCTGCTCTGGAGGAGGAATGGGGAACGGAGCCCCCGGGGGGCTGTAAGACGCTGAGGGGGTCCCTCCATGAGACGGTGGAATAACACAGATCCCGTGGCAGATCCTGACCTCCTGGGTAAAGTGCTTCACGCAGTTAGCTCTGCCGCTGCTCGGCTTCCCAGCTGAGAGGTGGGGGGAAAGCCTTCTTCCTGCCCGTCGCTGGTTGCTGGGTGTGAATGTTCTGGGCACTGGGGCTCCCCGTTGTCTCTCTGGGATACTGCGATTGGGTTACTTTCAGCGGGTTCCAGCCAGCTCCCTAACGACCCAGTCATTGCACCCCAGACAGCAAGGCAACCCTCATCTCCTGGGCTGCCCCAAAGCAGACTTAACCCATCTGCTCCCACTGGGTAGCAGTGCAAAGTATAGAGGGAAACTGAGGCACGCATGGACTTCATAAAACTATTACCAAAAACTCCCACTTCGCCCTAGGAGCATTGTTCTCATTTTATAGAGGGAGAAGCTGAAGCTCAGAGAGGGGAAGTGACTCCCCCAGGCCACCAGCCAAGCTGGGACTAGATCTGGGTCCAGGTCCGATGCTCTAGCCATTACGCCCCACTGCCTCCTTGTAAAGCTGGGGGTCAGCGTTAATGTGTTTTGAGACCTATGGGTGAACACGGCTGGTTGGAGCCCAGCCCCCATAGAGCAGCTGCCCGCTCCTGCTGATCCGGAACCGAAAATGAGGCAGCATTTGGGGGGGTTGGCACTGGAATTCCCCCGCACCCTCTGGAGCCGGGATGCCTTAGCTGGTGGACTGCCCCTGGGTGGGGATCCCCAGGACTTTCAGACTCCCAGGCCGGCCGGCTGCCCAGCTCCCCAGAGGCTTCCTGCGTCTCTGCCAAAGGGCATGCCACGTAGCAGCCCAAGAGACCCAATTCCAGCCAGGGCAACAGGCTCTCTAGGGAGGCGCTGTGACCCCTCAAATACCGGCCCTTTCCCGCTGGAAACCGGGCTGCGTTTTGGCAAAAGTCTGTCGTGGATTCAGCAAAACATTTCGCTCCAGTGAACTGAGGCAGTCCAACTCAGCTACGTTTCGTGGAAAAATGTCTGTGCCGCGCAGCCCTCATCAGGGGTGTTGGGCGGAGCCCAGCCCTCCTGGAGAGATGCTGCAGGGATCCAAAGTTGTGGATGGGAGAGAGAAAGCAGCAGGGTTTCTGCTGCGCCCGTCAGACTGCGGGGACGTGCGTGGGGGCTGAAGCGCTGTCATAAGTGATCAGTGGAAATGCACTGGTGGGTGCACACGGAGCCTGCAGAACTCATTGCCACTGGGTACTACTGCGGGCGTAAGCCTGAGGGGTGGGAGCGGAGGATCAGGCTTTGGAGACTGAGATGGTCGGGTACAGACCCTCATGCACAGCCCCACCTCACCCTAAACCTCACCCCACCTGACCCCCACCCATCCTCAGCTGACCCTCTAACCCCCACCCAACGCTATCCCACATTCCCCACCCATCCTCACATCACCTCTCACCCCCACCTCACGTCCCTCACCCCCCTGCGTCCCCCCCCCCCCCATTCACACACCATCCCCCAACACCCACCCATATTTGTTGGGTTTTTTAAATTCCATGATATTAAAGCCAGATTCCAGGTCTGTTTATGGGGGGCTGGTGATGCCGGGGGGTGATGGAGGGAGCCCGGCTGCCGATGGGTCGCTAGAGCCGGGAAAGGAGCTCAGGACGCTGCCAGTGCGGGTCCAGGAGCCACGGACAACCCCCCCTGGCCCTACGGGCACTGCTGAGAACCCAGGAGTCCTGGCTCTAGGAACACCCCTTAGATCGCCCTCCCCTCCCCGAGCAGGGAACAGAACCCAGGAGTCCTGGCTCCCAGCCCCCCTTTAGGACCCCTCCCCAGGCACAGGGCGGCTGCTGCTGGGCCCAGGCACTGGGGGGGGGGGAGGGGATTATCTCTGCCCGCTGCATCCAGCCCCCGGCCGCGCGGCCACTCCAGCCGCTGATTCAGCCTCTGCGCGCTGCCGTCATCGCCCAGCCTCTGGCTCGCAGCTATTTTTAACCGGGATGCGCCAGGAATAGCGCGGGGGCTGCTGCGCGCTGGGCCAGAGCCGCGTCAGCGCAGCTATTCCGGGCCGGGCCGGCCCCCTCCCCGCCGGGACCCTGCGCCTGCCGGCCCCGGCCCAGCCCCTCCCCATAGCGCCCCCTTGCCTGCCCCCAGCTCCCTGCCCTGCTGCCCCTTCCCCCTCCCCTGTGCCCAGCCCTCTGCCCCTTCCCCATAGCTCCCCAGCCCTCTGCCCTGCTGCCCCTTCCCCCTCCCTTGCCCCCAGCCCTCTGCCCCCTCCCATAGTTCTCTCTCCCCTGCCCTCTGCCTCCCCCCCCCATTCCCCACTGTGACCAACTCTCCAATGTATCAAGCTCATCACCTTGCCCGTGTTGCTTCCAGCCCCTCCCCGCGTGGTGTCACCCGCCCGCAGCATGTATACGTGGGCTCCCCCCGCCAACCCCCAAGCCAGCAGTGAAACTATGGGGGAGCCCCACACTCCGACTGGACCCTTGCAGGACCCACTTGCTCCGCATCCCAGCCTGCCAGTCACCCACTGACAGCTACTCCCCGAGGATGGCTTTGCAACCGGTTGCTCACCCACCCCTCACAGTGATTCCCTCTCGGCTTCATTTCCCTGGTCTATTTACGAGAACGTCATGTGGGGCGGTGACAAAAATCTTACTCAAGTCCAGCTACGCCACATCCACCGCTCCCCGCAGCTGCCTGTGGGGCCTGGGGCCTGGAAAGCAGCGACCCGGACTAGGATTTAGGTGGCATAGCCGGCAAGCCGGTGCCCATGAGACGCGATCCCCTTATTGCAGGGGAGTGGATCGCATGAGGCCCCTTCCAGTCCTGCGCTTCTGTGAGACTCGGCCACAGAACTGGTTGGGGAAAAGACCTGATGGGGTGAGAGAGGCGGAGTTCGGGCGGATCAAAGGGATCAGCCTGACGGGGGGGTGACTCAATCATCATGGATGAGCATCTTCATGGGGAGACCCTCCCGGGCCCTGACGGGCTCTTTGACGTACCAGAGGCAGTCAGGACAAGAGCCCAGGGCTGGGAGCTGCAGCCAGCCACATTCCCACTGAGAATAAGGCCCGAACATTCACCAGGGAAGGGACTTAACCCATGGGACTAACTCCTGGGAAGTGGCGGCATCTCCATCTCCTGGTGCTCCCAGGCCAGCCTGGCTGTCTTTGGGGAAGATGCACCAGCCAAAGAGGAGTCCCTGGGCCCAGTCCAGAGGGGCCAGGGGGAGATGTAATGCCCTGCATTACGCCGGCGGGCAGGCTAGGGGGACATTTTTTGGCAAATAGGAAATTTACTAAAAAAATGCAGTTTTCCAAACTATTTACAAGTGCTGGTGAGATCTGGCAAATAGTCTTGGACAAAAAACATGAACTGAAATGTGTCTCAAAAGGATGTTTTGCTTAGGAATTTAACTATTTAAACACACACACAGCACGGCTCATCCCCTCTGTCAGGGAGCAGCTGTGATGTGTACACACACGTGTATGCACGTGCACAAGTGCAAAAAACACTTGTAAAACAACCCAAAGCAGAAAAACAAAAGAAAACTGTTTCCATTGGAATGGAGCCGATTTCCCCCCCAGCTGTTCTGTGTCGGCCCGTGGGCTGCGACCCCTTTCTTTGCCCAGTTCCACCTCTGGCCTCAAACCCTCCCAATCTCTGAACGCACAAGGACTGTTTTTTATTTGAAAACAGAAGCTGAATCTCTGGCAATCCTGTGACTCTGGGAGCAGGGGCCTCGCCCAGCCAATGAAGCCTAGCACCTGCGCCAGCCCTGCCGATTGCACCCCCTTGGCCCAGGATAAAGTGATACAGAATTCGAATTCCCAGCCTGCCCCAGCCCAGACAAGCTGCCTGCGGGGTCTCAGTTACGCCGATCGCTCCTGGCGCTGGGCTTCAGGGGATTCTGTGCGAGATTCAGCCCTCAGGGTCCCCCAAGCCAAGGCTTCATGTAGCCCCATCCTCCCCAAGCCTGCTCACACTTCCTGCTCCGCTTATTCTCCGCTGGCGGGTGTCACAGAATGCGACGTATGAAATGTTCCCCAGCCCTGAAGAAGAGTATCACAGCTGTGGCTAGAACCCAGGAATCCTCACTCCTGCCCCCACCCTCACCACTACACACCACTCCCCTCCCCGAGCTGGGGATAGAACCCAGGAGTCCTGGCTCCTAGCCCCCATGCGCTAACCACTAGACCCCACTGCCCTTTGGTTAGCACTGCTAAGAGGTGATTGGAGGAAAGAGGCCCCTGGAGGAGGTGGTGTCAGTAGTGAGTGACTGGTCCCAAGGGCCCCCCCCAATGCAAGGCTGCCCCCCGCCCGGGAGGCAATGCTTTGCTTACTGTATCAGAGGCACTGTGGTTTGTCTGGTGAGGGGGCGCCACCTAATGGGTGCTCTCGGGAGTGCGCAGAACCGTGCAGGGAAGCAGCCAGCTCCCACACCCCCCAGAGCCAAGTGGGGCTCAGCACCTGCCCTAGACGAAGCGGAGCCCGGTGTGGGCAGTGCTTCTGCCCCACTTTGCAGGGCGTGGCAGAGGCTCCCCCCGCGTCCTGGGAGCCTGCCTGTCCCATTCGTTGTCTCTGGTGCATTGGCACAAGCGACGCCCCCACCCCTGTGATGCGGGTGCTGGGGCATTTATCACTAGCGCAAATCCGAGGCCCCTCGTCCAGCAGCCCCATGACGGGCGCAGTGACGGGGTTAAATCAGCTGCAGTTCATACCCTCCAGCAGGCCGGCTGTCCACTGGGTGGAGACAGGAGCCAACCCTCCCATCAGGGGTTTCAGAGACACTGGGAAAATAGCCCGGGACCTGGAGAGACAAGGTCAAAGACGAGCTGGCTTTAGGGGCGATCCAGCTGTCCACCAGCGCGTGGGCCTTTCCCGTGGGGCTGGTCCCCAAGAGAGATGGATCGGTCAGAGCCTGTGTGGACTATAGGAAACCTAATTCTCTCGCTGTGGCTGATGCCTACCCCACGCCTAGGACTGAGGAAATCCTAGACAAGTTGGGGGAGGCGTGACCTCACTGCTATGGACCCGGCAGGTGCCTTTGGACCCAGATGCCAGGGTGAAATCCGTCTTCACCACCCCAGAGGGCTCTTTGAGCTCCTGGCCCTGCCTTCCAGGGGGCACCTGCCACCTTCCAATGCCGGGTGGATCAGTTACTGAGCATATATTCATGATATCTGTGTCCTTAGTTACAGCTAGGAGAAGCCTGTGTCCCAGGTGAGAAGGCTGGAGGCAGGATGGACTCTGAAGGCAGGAAAGTGTAAGGTGAGGGTGGCAGAGGTGTCGTACCTGGGCCATAAGGTGGGAAGCAGCCATCTAAAGCCAGAGCCGGCCATGGTGGAGGCGCTCAGCGATTGGCCCACTCTGCAAAGCAAGAAACAGGTGCAGGCTTTTGCTGGGATGGCGGGACATGACCGGAGGTTTGTGTCCCACGTTAACTCCCTACCAGCCCCACCACTGAACTATGAGAGAAGAGTAAACTGGTCTGCACCGGCACACGCCAGCTGGCTCTCTGGACGCTGCAGGAGTCTCTACGTCAGGGCCTGGTTCTGGTAAAGCCAGACTTTGACAAATCCTTCCTGGTGTTCACAGGCGCCTCAGGCACAGGGCTGGGTGCGGTGCAGATGCAAATCGATGCTAAGGAGGAAAGACACCCCACCCTATCATGTACCTGAGCAAGACACTGCCTGGCCGTGGAGCGGGCCTTTGAAAGCGGCAGCCGTATCTATTTGGGTGGCGCTTTACTGGGTACACCCACCACTCAGTGCTGCTGTGGCTGCATCAGATGAAGGGCGACTGCCGAGCTCCTGAGATGGAGCCTGGCCCTCCAGGATGATGAGGTGGAGGAGGTCCATATTAATGGGCGTGCCGTGCCAACGTTAGAGCCGATGCTTTGACCCAGAGCCGGGCACCTGAACTCCCCCAGGTCTCTGGCTGAAGCGACCCCCGTGCAGATCAGACTCGGAGGGGGGGCGTGGGGAATGTGGTGAAGTGGGGGGGATTTTCTTCATGGTTTCCGTAAACAGTGTGTGTGTGTGTATTGGTTTCCCAGCGTGTTGCCTGTTTAACGTGGTGGCGGGAGAGGGGGGCTGGTTGTTGCAGAGGACCGGGTGTGAGCCTGCACCCCGGGCGAAAGCCTGCACACGGATGACCTGAAGGCCCCTTCTTGGAAGCCAGCTGGTTCTGGCCAGTGGGCGGACAAAGGGCTGAGGAGAGAGGGCCCCGGTGATCTGGACGGTTTTGGCCGGTGGGGGAAGAAAGGACAGAAGAGAGGGGGCCCCGGTGATCTGTTTGCCCAGAAAAGAAGACAAAGGACGCAGGAGAGGTTGTGGGGAAGGTGATATAGGACGGGCGGATGGAAGGAGGTTGTTTCTGGACTGGGACAAAAGGCAGCTGGAGCCCACCTGGACTGGGGCAGACCCAGGTGGACGGTGCTGACTTCCTAGACTCGAGGGGCCTGAGAATGTCCCGTCCCGTGCTGTGCTCAGACGCTCAATAAACCCTTCTGAGCCATGCTGGCTGAGAGGCTTTGCAGTCTAGAGATGGGGGTCGCACAGCTCCCTCCGGGGGAGGGGGTGGAGGCACCAGGGGGCCAGAGCAAGTGAACTGAGGGGTTACTCCCGGGGACCGTACGGAGCCAAGCGAGCCCGGGGCCTGTGAGTCCATGACAGTGTCCTTCCCAGAGACAGGCTCTTGGATCGATACGGACGTGCTACATAATGTGATCCTCAGAGACATCCCAGAGCAGGCTCCTGGGTGGGTCCTTTCCAGCGACACCCAACGTCATGGCTCTGCCAGGTATGGCCAGGGTCACAGAAATGAGGTCGGGGTGCTCTGCGCCATCTTGTGGCAGGATGGAATAGTACATGTTAGGGTTCCCTTCCAGCTGGGCCCCCACAGGATCAGGAGGCCAGGAGGGGGTAGCCTGCTGCAGGACCATGCAGGCAGCAGGCCAGATGGAAGCCAGCCACGATGCCCATGGACCTCGCAGGCGTTCACCCCATACAGCCACTTGGAGGGTGCAAGGGTTAAAAGCTAAAGGGGTCGAGACAGAGAAGAACAGCCTGGAACTGGGCCTGGCCCAGGCCCGGGAGAGTCCACAGCACGCACACGGCCCCTGATGGGATGGGCGCTGGCGCGGGGGACAAGGGCAGAGGGTTCTGGAAACACTAGCCACCGCATGGCCGGCCTTGTGAGCGGCAGCAGAGGCCCAAGCGTTCCCGTGGGAAAAGCTCTGGGGCTCTAGGGATGAAAAGGGGCAAGTGCATCACGTGGTGGGTAACCTGGAGAAGGCACAAGCCGACCTGTGGGCCCAGTTCTGGCAGCTCCAGGGCAGAAGACAGCTTCCCCCAGGTGGGGGGGGAGGGCAGTCCCAAGGGGAGGGTGAGATGGGGTGTGCATCCCACACTAGCCCTGAGAGGCTAGGTAGATCAGCTGGCCACTCCTGAGTGGGAGGACCCGGCTGACCGGAAAGGGGACCCCCAGCTGGGAAGGGCTGGGCCGGCACCAGACAGCCAAGAGGCGGCGAGCAGAAGGGGGCTACAGTCACTGTCTGGGACAAGGGCGGTTGTCTGGAGACGGGAGACAAGGTGATGTCTACACTGCAGTGCCGCAGTCGTGCTCCTGCTGAAGCTGACGGGCGAGGGCTCGCCTGTTGGCTTAACTCCACCTCCGCGAGCAGCGGTAGCTATATCGATGTGGGGTGACCAGCTAGCCAATGTGAACAATCAGGACAGTGGGGTGGGGGGGGACCGGGGGGGGGGGGTAGGTGCCTCTATAAGAGAAAGCCCTGACTAGCGGGACTGTCTCTATAAAATAGAGACACCTGGTCACCCTGTATTGATGGGAGACGCTCTCCTGCAGACACGGCGCTGGCCACGCTGGCGCCCAGGTCGGTGCAATTTACATTGCTCGGGGGGGATTATTCAATTATGCCACAGTTATTTGTGGTGCAGACCTGGCCTAAGCCCTGAGAGCCTGCCCTGGAGGAAGGAAAGGCGAGGGAGCCTTGGGGAGCAGAGCAACGCCTGTGGTAATCCCAGAACCGGGCAAGAGAGGCTGAGCCAGGAGTCCCGGGAAACAGCAGCAGTGACAAGGACTGAGCAGCCCTGGGTTGTAAGTTGCAGGGTCCCTGGGCTGGACCCCAGGGTAGCAGGCAGGCCCGGGTTCCCCTGCCAGCCACAGGGCTAGTGGCACCAAGCTCAAGCAGGGGCTGAGCACCGTCTGGGGACAGCCTATGGACACGGGTCCCGCTGGGCTCCGTAGCCCCGGAAGTGCCCAGGAGAAAGGCTGTTGCAGCGCGAGCAGCGAGGGGGCCCCCCGGGCCGGCGAGAGCTACGTTCCCGCGGCAGGGGCAATGAACCCCTGCCTCGCCCAGGGAGCCCCACGTAGCCCCGTCCCCTGCCTTCCCATTGAAGAACAGCTGCAAAGTTCATGCCAAGACGCCTGGGGCATTCCGGGTAGGAGGAGCTGGCAACAGGCCGGGGTCTGACACCCTGGAGCAGGGGGCGGGTGCCTGGGGATTATGGGGGGGGGGGGGGGGAGGTTAACCATCACTGCTCTCCTGGGTTGATCCTTTGGAGGCTGGGGGCACCAGGCCAGGCCCTGCACTCGGGAAGGAGCGGGGTGGCCAGCCGTGCCTTACACCTGTCAAGCAGGACCCCCATAACGGGGGCCGGGAGAGGGAGGGCGAGAAAAGGTGCTTCAGGGGCTGCCCCCATCCTGCTGCGAATGAGCCCCCTGCAGGGACCAGGGTGCCTGTTTGATCCCATACAAACCAGCCACTGCTCCACGCCCCCTCCCCGCCGCACCAGACCAGTGTCCGGGGCTCCCAGGGGAGGTTGACGGGCAGCTGCTGGGCCAGGGATGCCCAGGGAAGCGGTGGCAGTGCTGGGGATAGAACCCAGGAGTCCTGGGAGCTGTCGCCTTTCTCCTGGGGAGCCCAGCTCTGGGCTGGGTGAGGGATCACGTCTAGCGGGGGCAGGGCCCGCTGCTGCCCAGACAGTGGGGGATGGGCTCCAGGCAGCTCCCCCGCCCCACCACGACTGCGCAGGGGTGGGTGGGCAGCGGTTCTGGGGGTGGCTGGGGAGCCCTGGCATTGGCCCCTGCTGGGTCCTCCTCTGCTGAGAGCCCCCCCGCCGGTGGCTGTAAGCCATTCCTGCCCCCCCGCGCCCAGCAGGCTGGTGCTGGTGGGGGGGTCCCCGTTGCCCCGGCCGCACTGAAGGACTTTGCCCAGTGGCTTTTTCCACCAGAGTTTTTATTAAAGTGTAAATCCGAGTGGAGCTTTGCGGGCACCCAGGGCTGCGCCTGCCCCATGGTGCCAGGGGGTGGCCCCAGGCCAAGAAGGGGCCCCCCCAGACTAAAAACAGCATGGAGGGGGGGGCTTGGACGCAACATGCCGCCAGCCCCCCGGCTTCCAACCAATCACTGACCCTGAATTCAGTGGGGTCCGAGCCCCCCCGGGAAACCAAGCCCCACCCCAGCCCTGATGGGCCAGGGGCCTGCCCCTTCCCCCCCCCACACCCCACAGGGCCAGGCCCTGCCCGGGCTCAGCCGTGTCAGCCGCTCAGTGGGCCTCGGCGGCAGGAAGCAGGCAGGGCGCAGGGCCCAGTAAGCCTCAAGCCCTTGTCACGGCAGGCTGCACCCAGTGCTTTGTGGCTAAAGCGCGGGGGCCCCTCTCGGTCACGCTTCCCCCCCCCCAGGGCCCTGAATGTCCAGGGAGCTGCCTCAGCCCCCCAACGTGCAGAGCCAGTGGGGGGGCAGCGCTGAAAGGGGGCTTAGCCCCTTTCCTTGGGGTGGGAGGTGTCACCAGCGGGGATGGGGGGTGGTTCTGGGGTGGGGGCACTGGGGCAGCATGGGGGGGGGGGCAGGGGTATTTTGCTGTGAGTCGGGCCGGGGCAGTCGCTCATTCTGGCTTCGCTTTGGCACTTGGGAGCTTGGCTTGAATCCTAAAGGGGAGAAAGAGAAACATCACCAAAGCGGTTTAATGCCCCCCACCTCCCCCGGCCCAGGCTGGAGCCCTTCCCCCTCTGCACCCAGCGTGGCAGGGCAGGCACAGAGTCACTGGGTTACTCCCTGGCTCCCCACGTCCGACCCCCAGGCCCTCAGCCCCGGGCACGCAGGATCTGTCCCTAGTGGGCAGCAGGCTCGCATCGGGCAGCCATATGGGCAAAGGAGGCACGGCAGGGCGTTGAGCCCGGCAGCCCCACGGGGTGTTGTGCTGAGGAAGGGCAATTCCACAGGGGGGCGCCGTGCTGCAGGGAGCGGGGCAGGGGCTCAGCAGAGGTGCTCTCCCCTTGCCGTCAGTGCTGACCTCAGCACCCTGGAACGGTCGCGCCGGGGTGCAAGGGGCGGGAGCTGGGGGCTCAGCAGGGGGCGCCAGGGTGCAAGGGGCAGGATCCAGGAGCTCAGCAGGGGGCGCTGGGGTGCAAGGGGCAGGATCCAGGAGCTCAGCAGGGGATGCCAGTGTGCAAGGGGCCGGATCCAGGAGCTCAGCAGGGGGCGCCAGTGTGCAAGGGGCAGGATCCAGGAGCTCAGCAGGGGGCGCCAGGGTGCAAGGGGCAGGAGCCAGGGGCTCATCAGGGGGTGCTGGGGTGCAAGGGGCAGGAGCCAGGGGCTCATCAGGGGGTGCTGGGGTGCAAGGGGGCGGGACCACAGGCTCAGCAGGGGGTGCCATGCTGTGGGGGGAGGGGCCACTGCGCTGCAGGAAGTGGGGGAGGGGGCTCGGCCAGGGGCACGGGGCTGCAGGGAGTCATCTCCGGACTGCAGTGTGCGGTCTCTACAGCTGCCCGGGAGCTGATAACCTGTGGCCTGCGTGTGGATCCTGGCGGAGCTGGGAGCCTCGTCCCCTCCCCCCACCCGCCATCACAAAGGGGGCAGCGGGGGGGGGGGCCCTTACTTGGCTCTGATGTGACTCAGCTGGTTCCTCACCAGCCCCACGTACTGGTCGATCTGCGCCTGGAAGAGACGAAGCGGGAGGTAAATGGGGAGTTTGGGGGCAGCAGGCCCCTCCAGAGACCGACCCACAGCTCCAGGGCTGGCGGCGCCGCCTTGGGTGCCCACCCTGATGCCTCCGGGGATCCCTGAGCAAAGCTCCAGGGAACAGAGCTCCAGGGAAAGGGGCACGGGGCCATTCCCCTCGGCAGGGCGCCAGCTCCCATCCAGACCCAGGGCAGGGGACTGCCAGGCTCCCAGGGGCAGGGAATAGGGCAGGGGGCCTGTCCCCTCTAGGGGGGGCCAGGTCCACTCTGCCCTCCCCCCAGCACTCACTGCTGCCCTGGGGCGGGTGCCGAACTAGACAGCTCCCGGGGCCGCGGAGCCCTCAGCACCGACAGCCGCGCACGGCCTGAGCCACTCACCTGGTGCTGCCGGTAGAGCAGGGGGAAAGTAAATGCACTTATCACACCTGGGGGCAGAAAGGGGCAGGTCAGACACGCACCGACACCCGGGCCCCTTCCCCACAGCCTGGGCTTTCCCCGCCATGCCCAGCAGCCCCTGCTGGGGGAGGCCAGGGTAACTGGGAGCTCCCCCCCCCACAGCCAGCACTACAGGCCAGTCCTGCCCTAGGCATGCCCCCTCCCCAGCCCCCTTTCCCGCCACCTGCCCCTACCCAGGATGAGCAGCGTCAGCCCGTTGAACACGGCTCCCACGTAGGTGAGGATGTAGAAGAGGAAGGCGAACTGCAAGAAGAAAGAGCAGGGTGAGAGCAGGGCCAGCCTCCCGTCCCCTCCCGTTCTGGGGGCTACAGCCGCCCATGTGTGCGGGAGAGGGACGGGCTGGATCCACTCAGCTGACACCCGCTGCTTCAGGGCCAACTGTGTGTGTGTACCCCTTGGGGTGTGTGTACCCCCAGTGCCCTGGCCTGGCACCCACCCTGCACCAGCCCCAGCCATCACCAGGCCACCTCCCTCGGCCACCCAGCCTGGCCATCGCCAGACCGCCTCCCCACCGGCCCCGGCCCCACGGCATGGGCCTTGCTGGGTCACATCCCCACCAGCCTCAGGCCCGGGCTCCCCCCCCAAAACTCTGTAAAGTGGCCATCACCCTCCAGCAGGCACAGGGGTCCTTCACCTGCTCCCCACAACCCCCAGCTAATCACAGCCCCCACCCCCATGGAAAGGGGTCCCTGCATTGCTGACTCCCCCCCCCCATACACTTCCTGGTCCCCCCTGGCAGATACCAGCCCCCCATGACTCCCTAATGCCCAAGGAGAGTGTATAATTGGGAGCCAGATGAATCAGAGGGGAGAAGGCAAAGAAAACCCTCGGGGGAGCCAAATAGAGGTCACGACTTCTCCTCCCACCCCAGGATGCTCACTGGGGCCCCAATCCACAGGGGCAGGGAGCTGGGGTGACCCCACAGCGGGGGAAGGGCCAGCACCCACCTTGATCGAGTCCACCAGATCCTCCACCAGGAAGAGGCGGCGCAGGGTGTGTGCAGCTGCCAGGACGTCCCGGCTGAGCCGCGTGGCGAGGCGCTCCAGCTGTTCCTGGGACAGGGGCAGGTCTGCATCCAGCTGGGCCCTGAGCAGATGAGGGGGGGGCGGGGTGTCAGTAAATGGCAGAGACAGCCCAGCAGAGCACCCGCTCCCCATAGCACCCGCTACTGGGAGAGGCCTGGGCTGGGTTAACCAGGAGCTACCCCCACAGCCGGCGCTCCTGCCCCATGCCTCCACAGCGCCCCCTGCTGGGAGAGGCCTGGGCTGGAGTAGCCGGGCGACTGTGGAAGAAGGAACTCACTGGAAGGGGAGGGGCCGGGGGTGTTACTCACGGGGAGGGGGTGTTGGGAGTACTCACTGAAGTGGGGCTCTGGGGGTTGAGGGTAAGACCCACAGGAGAGGGGAGGGCTCTGAGGGTTACTCTCTGGCTGGGAGGTTGTGGGGGGATCATTCACTTGAAGGGGAGAGGATGGGGGGCTGGCTAGTGGTGTGCTGGGGGGGCCAGGGGGACTCTCTGGCAGAACGGTGACGGGGGGTCTAAGAGGAACTCCCTGGTTGGAGATGTTGGGGGGGGGGGGGGGGGGCGAGTATTCCCTGGAAGGAGGGAATGTGTGTTGTCAGGTCACTCTCTGGCAGGGGGGTGCCGGGGACCCAGGGGCAAACACTCAATGACGGGAGGGCATTGCCAAGGGCCCCGGGGGGGGGGGTCACACATACTGGAAGGGGGAGCCCAGTGGGGACTCAACACTCCCTGGCAGGGGCTTGGGGAGGGGGAGTCACACTCCCTGGCAGAGAGCCCCGGGATCACACTCATTGGCAGGGCCCCAGGGGCTCACACTCCCTGGCAGGGGGCCTGGGGGTCTCACACTCCCTGGCAGAGGGTCTGGGGGTCTCACACTCCCTGGCAGGACCCCGGTGGTCTCCCACTCCCTGGCAGGGGCCCGGGGGCTCACACTCCCTGGCAGAGGGCCCCAGGATCACACTCCCTGGCAGGGGCCTGGGGGTCTCACACTCCCTGGCAGGACCCCAGGGGTGTCACACTCCCTGGCAGAGGGTCTGGGGGTCTCCCACTCCCTGGCAGGGGCCCGGGGGCTCACACTCACTGGAAGGGGTTGGCCCCGTCGCCGCGGCGCAGGGCCTGCAGCCCCTTGCGGCCCAGCCGCAGCGTGATGGTGGTGCCCAGCACGGCCAGGGCGCCGTAGGAGCCCACGCTGACGATGCTGAAGTGCAGCAGGCTGAGCAGGGTCACCATGATGCCGGTGAAGACGAGCGCCGAGGTGCGGGTGTCCCGCCAGTACACCAGGTCTGCCACTGTGGGGGAGAGGGTTAGCAGGGCCACGGCACACCCCCCCGCCCGGCTGTGACCGAGGGGCCTGCTGCGTCCATAGCCTGGGGGGATCCCCTGGGGTGCTGGGGGGAGGAGGGCACCCTGAGGCCAACCCCTCGCAGGCACCCAACCCGCAGCAGCAGGGCTGAGCCGGGGTGGCTGCATCTGGGGGGTCGCTGTCCCTTGGGGTCAGTGCCGAGAGTAGCTTGTGCCCGGGGGGAGTGGGGCGGCACAGGCTGGGTGTAGAGGAAATTGGGGGTGGGGGGTGGGAGTGCGGGGTCCCACGGGGTCACTCTGGCAGCCCTGGCATAGGCAGGGCTCTGCAGCGGCCTAGGGCACAGCCACAGGGGCAGGGATCTGGGGATGAGCAGAGGCCCCTATAGGGGCCCAGGGTCTGCTATGGGGCCCATGGGGGGCATAGCCCTGGGGCAGGCACTCTGAGGGCACAGACTGGGGGGGAAGGGCTGACAGGACAGTCACCTGCCCCCAGTGAAACATCCTGGCAGCTGCTGCTTAGCCCAATCCAGAGCCCGCCCCCTAAGGAGGCCATGGGGCCATGCCAGCCCTGACTGGGTCATTCCAGGCCTCCCCACAGGCCGGGCTACTGGATACACTTGGGGAAAAGGAACATGTTGGGCAGGGGGAGTCAAGGCGCCATCTGCCCTGGGCTCCCGTCCCACAGGGGGTTGGAAACTGGGCCAGGCACCCCACGCCAGCTCTGAAACCAAGATCCACTCGGGCCACATACGGGAGGCTCCCCCATCCCCACTCCTCTGTGCCTTCTGCAGTGCCCACATCTCTGCACCCCCTGCAGTGCCCACATCTCTGCGCCCCCTGCAGTGCCAGCACCCCCTGCAGTGCCCACATCTCTGCGCCCCCTGCAGTGCCCACATCTCTGCACCCCCTGCAGTGCCAGCACCCCCCTGCAGTGCCCACAACTCAGCACCCCCTGCAGTGCCCACATCTCAGCACCCCCTGCAGTGCCAGCGCCCCCTGCAGTGCCCACATCTCAGCACCCCCTGCAGTGCCAGCACCCCCTGCAGTGCCCACATCTCAGCACCCCCTGCAGTGCCAGCGCCCCCTGCAGTGCCCACAACTCAGCACCCCCTGCAGTGCCAGCACCCCCTGCAGTGCCCACATCTCAGCACCCCCTGCAGTGCCAGCGCCCCCTGCAGTGCCCACAACTCAGCACCCCCTGCAGTGCCAGTGATCCCCTGCAGTGCCAGCACCCCCTGCAGTGTCCACATCTCAGCGCCCCCTGCAGTGCCAGCGCCCAGGCCCACACAGTGCCTCCTCCTCATGCAGTGTCCAAGACACGAGTGCCCCACCCGCCGGCCGCGCTCGTGCCGTGGTCACGCCTCACTCCCTGCACATTGGCACATGCCAATTTCCACCCCTCCTGGCGCCCCACATATTGTCCCCTGCCAGTGCCCCTGCCACTAGAGCCCGCTCCCCACCAGTGCCCACTCCCCTCCCCCCGCCAGTGCCAGCTGCCCGCTCGCCATCAGTGCCGCCTCCTTGCGTGCTCCCTCTGCCCTTGCTCCGGGTATTTCATTTCCTCCCCAGGCAGATGCCGTTCCCTGTAACGCGAGATGCCCGGGAGCTGGGGACACCCTGTTCCCACCCCCACCCGGCTAACTGCCACCCCCAACCCTGCCCCTTTAAATAGCAGTGTGTGTGGGGGGGGGGCTTGCTCCCCATGGGGCTGCGGGCATCACCCCTTTGTGGGAGGCTCGTGGTCAGGTTTAGCTGTCAGCCGGGAAGCGGGATGTCGGTCTGCAGCTGTCGGGATGCTGCGGCTCCCCCACCCCCACCCTGTAACTGACAGGCCCAAATGCCAGGCGGGGGGGGGGGGGGGGGGGGGGTGTACATCGCCCACAAGCTGGTCACAGCCTCTTGGATTGGGGGCCCCGCTGCCCCTCAGCTCTGATCCCGGCCCCCCCCCCCCAGAGCCTCAGTCCGGTCTGCTCTACCATGCTGCCCACAACCCCCCCCCAGCCCGTCTGAGCCCACTCCCTGGCCCCCAAGAATGACCCAGCCCCCAATCCCCGTCTGAGCTGAGCCTCCCCCCACCAGTCCCCCAAGACAGCCTCAGCCCTGTGATCCCCCCACAGCAGATCCCAGCCCCCCCCATAGATCGGGTGTCTCTAACCTGCGCTGCCCATCGCGAGCCCTTTGCCTGCAGTGCGGTGTGTGGGTCCTGTCGCCTCGGCACACCGTCTCCGGGTGGGGATGGGGGGAGCGGGGCTACGGAAGGGGGGAGCCAGGGGGCTATTTATAACCAACGAATCCCAGCTGCCGTTTCCCATCACCCCATCCCCCTTCCTGTCCTGCCTGGGCAGCCAGAGGAGACTCGGCCGCACCGGGGCTGGGAGGGACAGCGCCAACAGGCAGCGGCGGGGGGCAGGATGGGCCAGTCCCTAAAGCACAGGCCTAGTAGCCAGGACTCCTGGGTTCTGTCTCAAGCTCTGGCAGGGGGGTGGGGACTAGTGGTCAGAGCAGAGGTTGGGGAGCCAAGACTCCTGGGTTTCCATTCCCAGCTTTGGCTCAAACTCCCTGTGACTTTGGCCAACGTTTTCAGATGTGGCCACTGACTCCAGCCCCCTGAGTGTCTGGTGCAGAACTTGATCCCCCTGAAATGGGGAGCTGGGGCCCCCCACTCCACAGCGCAGCAATTGGGGGGCACTTCTGAGAATACAACCCAGGAGTCCTGGCTCCCAGGCTCCCCCACCCCCCTCCCTGCATTATAGAGTCCATAGCGTGACCCCCACAAGCAGCCTACAGGCGCTGTGTGTCTCAGCCCCCACCCTCAATGCCCCCCTGAGTGCCAGCCAGGGCCCTGGGCCAGGGTACCCAGAGCAGCAGTGATTGGCAGGGCTCAGGGACCCTGTCAATGGACAATCTCCAGCCTCTGCTGCCAGGGCCATGGGGCATCAGGACGGACAAGTGGGGAGAAGCAATGGGAGCTTTGCTCAGCTTCCTGCCCCTGCCCCCCAGCTTCACAGAGTCCTCCAGGCAAAGCCAGGGAGCTGCAGTGTGGGGAGCGGGGACTACTAGGGGGTGCTCCCCCCCACCACCATCAGTGCTGACCCCAATTCACCGGGCGCTGTACTACGAGCTTGCTAGGGGGCGCTCCACCTCCAGTCAGTGCTGACCCCAATGCCCCAGTACGGCGCTAGGGGGCGCTCTGCTGCTAGGATAAGACACGTAAGAGGAACCCAATGCCCTGGTGGTTATCACAGATCCGTGGGTGTCTCACGCAGGGATCATTGTGAACCCCCGAATCCTGGGCTGACTCCATTTGTGATCGATTCCGCGAACCTGACCCCCCTTCCCCTGCAAGGTCTCTCGAATACTTCCCATTCTTCAGTGCTGCACAGCTATTTAGGAGCCCCCCCACCCCAGAGGTGGCTGCATTACAGCACTGGGCGAGGGATCCCTGTATAAGCAGCCTCCGCGTCCCAGCCCAGCCTGGCCCTGCAGGAGCGTGGAGCCTCCCAGACCCAGCTGTGGTGTTCTCTGGGTGGCCTGTGCCAGCCACCAGCCCAGAAGCTGGGAAGAGCTCCTGGGGGAGGGAGCTGAGGCAACCTAGCCAGGGACCCCAGGCACTGCAAGCTTCTCCACAGCAGTGCCCCAGACGGAGGGCCAGTGCTGTGAGCTTCCCCCCGGCAGTGCCCTGCCCGGGACTCCAGTGCTGCGAGCTTCTCCCCAGCAGTGCCCTGCCCAGGACTCCAGTGCTGCAAGCTTCTCCCCAGCAGTGCCCTGCCCGGGACCCCAGTGCTGCGAGCTTCTCCCCAGCAGTGCCCTGCCCGGGACCCCAGTGCTGCGAGCTTCCCCCTGGCAGTGCCCTGCCCGAGACCCCAGAGCTGCAAAGTTCCCCAGTCCCTCTCCCCCACCACCTGGTTCCCAGCTCCTCTGTCTTCATTGGCGGCTCACCTATGATGTACACTCCCAGAGTGTTCCCTGATTGGTCCAGCCCATCCAGCTTCTGTTCTGTGATTGGCTCTGCATGTGCCTGCTCTCCCTCCTCCGGTGGCTCCGCCTCCTCCTCCCATGGGCTGCGGGCGGCTGAGGTCTGCGGTGGGTCCTGGCTGCCCTCGGCATCAGGGTGGCCCGCGGTGCCCCCTGCAGGACGGGGTGTTAAGGCCTCGGGTTGCGGGAGGTCCCCTGGCGCTGTCTCTGGAGCAGCCTCTGCAATGGACAGGAGGGTGGAGGGGTCATTGCTAGTGTCATCGACAGCCTGGGACCACACGAACTCGGCCAGGGTCCCCCCTCCAGCAACACAGCCTGCTCTGGCCCCCCAACAGTGCCCCTCCTTCCATCCCCCCCACAACCGCCATCTCCTTTCCCTTCTGCCCCCCAACACAACCCCTCCCTCCCCCCACTCCCCGATAACTCCCCACCTCCCTTGCCTCCCCAGATCAGTAGGGGGGGAATTGTGCAAGTCCAGCCCCATGCCTGGCACCCCCCACCCCCAAATTGGCAACTGAGCCCTGCAGGGAGAAGGGGCGTGAGCCCCTCTCCCATGGTTCGTACCTGAGTGGGCGGCGAGGGCTCCCGGCTGCTCTGCTGCCCCGAAAGGGGGGGCCCCATGCCCACTCTCGCCTGGCACAGCTTGTGGCTCCTGGGAGCTGGGCTCATCCATGTAGCTCAGTGGAGCATCCCAGGCCATGAAGGGTTCCAGCCCCTGGCAATGCCTGGCCAGCAGCCCCTGCTCACCCTCGGGCGACTGGCACAGCCTGGGGATGCTCTCCAGGCTGTCACCCAGCATGGGCACTAAGGTCTCGCAGGTCTCAGGGCGGGGCAGGGGGCCCCTCGCCCGACGGGCCAGGGAATCCCGCCGGGCTCGGGGGCCGGGCTCGCCGGGGGGGCTGGCGTCGGGGCCGCCCGCGAAGGTGATGTAGGAGAAGGTCAGCTCTCTCGGCGTCCCCCAGTCCAGGGACGTCTCGTCTTCCTCATCCTCGGAGAACTCCCGCGCCGTCTGCAGCTCTGGGAAATCCGATTCGTCATTGCCGCCTGCCAGGGGAGGCGCGGGGGGTTACTGGGGGCAGAGAGGACTGGGCCAGGAAGGAAAATGAGGCTCCCAACCCCCAGCAGGGATCTGCCCCCACCCCCAACCTCCTGATAAGGACTGGACCATGGGAGGATCCAATCCTCCGCCCCACAACTCCTGCCAGGGACTGGGTTGTGAGGGGATTCAACCCCCACCAGGATCAGGCTGTGGGGGGACCCAAGCCCCATCTGGGATGGTGCTGTGGGGGGACCCATCCCTGTGCAGGGAGCTCTGGGGAGAGGGTGTCAGGGGCAGGGACTCACCATCAGTGGAGTCGGGCGTGGTGGAGGCAGTAGAAGGAGATTCTTCTGCAAGAGACAGAGGTAGGCATCAGGGTCAGCACCTGTAAGAGCGCCAGACAACCGACGCGTTCACGCTCCCTGCTGAGCCCCCCACCCAGGCAGCCCAGCGCCTCCTGCAGCACAGCGCCCCCAGCACTGCACTGGGGCATTGGGGGCAACACCCACGGCCAGAGGAGAGCATCCTCTGCTGAGCCCCCACCCTGCTTCCTACAGGGCATGGCAAATTCCTGGGAGGTCTCCCATTTTGCTTCATCTACCCCTAGAGCAAACCCTGAGGAGCAATTCCAGGCAGCGAAATCTAAACCACAGCCCCACACAATGCCCAGGCTGTGGGCAGGTGCCGCCTAGAACATCCATTGCAACAAGCTCTCACCTGTTCCCAGCCCTGCTGGCCAGTGTCCTCACTAACCCAAGGCCAGGACCTAGGGAGGACTCCCCATTTTGCTGCTGGATGTAAGTACCCATTTGCAAAACCTCAGGGCATCTCTCCAGCACCCAAGCTGTATCCCTGCCCCTCTGTCGCACTCCACTCTGCTCCTCTCCCTTCTCCTCAGGCCCTTTGCACGCAGGGGTAGTTTGCTGGGGAAACTCAGAGCTGAGGTCCTTGGGGTGGCCGTACCCTACAACCCCCCAGCTGAGACGCTGACCCTTGGGGCAGCCCCTCGCCAGGCCTAGGGGACCTATTTCAGGCTGCCCAGTAGGGGGCACTGATGTATGAGGGCACTCTCACCCCGCGGGTGGGGCTGGGCTCTTCCCACAGATGGGCAGGCAGGTGCTGCCACCTCCCACCGCAGGCTGTTCCGGGAACTGACATCACCCCATCTCCCGGGCTGCTCAGAGCCCAGCTGGGCTGGGGAGAGGGGGGGTTGGTTAATGCACAAGCTGGGCCGGTGCCAGGGCCCTGGCGGGTGAAGGAGGCTCCTCCTGACGCCAAACTGTCTTGTTCCCCCCACCCTGACGTCTACGAGCGCAGCAAGGGCAGGTCTGGCCAGGATGTGGGGGGGCTCAAGGCAAAGTCAGGCACCTGCGAGGAACAGGATGGGGGGCTCGGTGAGGGGCACCATGAGGCCAGGGTTCAGCAGGGGGCGCGGGGATTGCTGTCCTTGGAATCAATGAAGTTAAGGCCCTAACTCCTTGTTCCAGTTCCCCAGGGCTCCTCCCAGGGTGCTGGCCAGCCTCTCGCTTGGGTAACTGTCAGTAACACCAGTGCTCTGGGGGTCAGCCCCAACTGTGCCCTATAGCACAGCGCCCCCTAGTGCACACCTCGGCAATGAGGTCAGCTCGGACCCACCTGAGGCACAGCACCCTCGAGTGGGGCAGTGGGGTCAGCACCAGCCGCACCCCAGACTGAATCCCCGTGTCTGGTGGCTGGGAAATGGAATTTCTGTTCCACCAAAAATTCAGAGTTTTTGGAACTTTTTTTTTTGTTTAAATCCTTAATTGGGACAAACCCCAAAACCTCGTTTTTTTCATGGACCCGAAACTCGGTAACATTTCACTTTGGAAGCATCCGCACGTTCCTGGAGCAGGAATGAAGTCTGCTCCCTGGGACCTGTCTAGGGAGCTGCACCAGAGCTGGGCATCCTGCAGCCCCAGAGCCAGGCACCCCACAGCTCCATAGCCGGGCACCCTCCAACCCTGGGGCAGAGGAGCCCTGGGGCTTGGAACAATCTTCTGACCGAAAAGGGAAATTTTCGATGTGGCAGAAAGCGAATTTTCCCTCGGAAAAACTTCTCGGTGGTAAATTCCCGACAGGGATGGTCCTCAGCTCTGTGTGCGCAGGGCCTGGCATAGTGGGGGGCCTGCCCCATGGCAGGAGTTCCTAGGCGCTACTGTAATGCACCCAATAGCAATACAAATGTACAGCACCTGGCACAGTGGGAGGCTGGCCCATGGCTGGGAGTTCCCGGGTGCTAACATAATACCTCACTTGATGTGCACCTGTTCTATTCATTCCCTCTGAAGCACCTGGCATTGGCCACTGTCAGAAGACAGGACACTGGGCTGGATGGACCATTGGTCTGACCCAGTATGGCCATTCTTATCTAACGGTAATAAAAATATACAGCGCCTGGCACAGTGGGGGCCTGGCCCATCAACTTGGGTACCTTGGTACTACCAGAATACATCTAATAGCATTAAAATGGACAGCACCTTGGACAGTGGGGGCCTGGCTCATGGGCTTGGGTACCCTGGTACTACCATAATACACCTAATAGCATGAAAATGGACAGCACCTGGCACAGTGAGGGCCAGGCTGGGCGGGGAGGGGGAGGGTCATAGATGCTACCATAATACACCTAATAAATCATAATAGTTCCTACCACCACCTCTTTCTTGTACCCTGCTGCCTGCTTCTTTGGGACCAGGTGTGACCCCCCTCAACCCCTGGTGAGCCCTGCCCGGACCCCAGCCCTGAGGGCCACAAGCTGGCACGGGGGGGGGGGGTCACTAGATATCAGCAATAATCCCCCTTCCCATCCCTTCCCTAGATCGAAGCGCCCCGCAGCCAACTGGACCGGGAGGACCCCAGCTCCAGCGGGGGCTGATGGAGCGGACCCCCTGGAGGGCAGCAGCTCCCCATGGCTGCGGCACGGGACTGGCACCCACCCCGGGGCACCCCTCTGGGGGAAGGGGCCCTCTGGGGTCCGTCCCCCCCCGGCCGGCGGCTGGGGACACGAATCTGCCCGTCTCCGCCGAGCCCACGGCGGGGCCCCGGGCCCAGCGCAGAGGCTGAACGAGTCCCGGACTCCGGCTCCTGCCGCGCCCCTGCCTTGGAGGCTCCGGGGCGCGGGGAGCAGAGGAGCCGCGAACCCGGAGCCGGCGGCAGATTCCCCGCAGCCGGCGGCTCCCCAGCGGCCCTGCTCCCCGCAAGGCCCCCCCAGGCTCCGGGGACCTTCTGCCTCCCTCAGCCTCGCGGCGGCCCCGAGAGAACCGCGGCGGGAGCCGCTAGAGCGCCAGGCCGGGCAGCCGGGCTGGGCGGGGGGCGCCCGGGGGCAGGGCCCCAGCCGCAGCGGGCACCGGACCCGATCCTCCGCCCCGGGCCCGATCCCTCCACCCTGCACGGCCTGACCCGGCTCCCCCCCCCCCCCGCGCCCAGCCTAGCCCGGCCCACCCCATGGCCCGATCCCCCCGCTTGATCATCCCCCCGCCCGATCCCCCACCCTGCCCAGCCAGCCCCGGTTCCGCCCTAGCCCGACCCAGCCCCGATCCCCCGGGCCCGACCCCCCACGCCCAGCCCGGCCCGGGCTACGTACTGCAGTGGGCGAACCCCAGGACCTGCCCCATCGCCCCGCAGTTCCCTTCATGGGGCTCGCGGTGCGCTGCGGCGGCGGCGCTGCCCCCCGGCGCCCCCCGGCTCTCATCTCCCCGGCCCCATGCTGCTGCCGCCGTCCGGCCGGGTGGGGATGCCGGGCTCTGCAGCTCGCTGCCCCCTCCGCGTCGGCCCGCGAGCGACTGCGGGCTGGGGGGGGGAGGGGGGGCTGCGGAGGAGGGCGGGCGGCACACAAAGGCGAGGGGCGGAGAGCGGGGGGGAAAGGGACGCAGACAAAGGGGGGGACGGAGACAAAGGCGCAGGGGAAGGGAGAGAACGTGGGGGGTGGATCCTGGGGATGGATGGAGGAGGGGATTCAGATCTGGGGGGTAGATGGAGGGGGCAGATCTGGGGGGTGGATGGAGATGGGGTGGGGTAGATCTGGGGGTGGATGGAAGGGGGAGATCCGGGGGGGGGGGTGGATAGAGAGAGGGAGGGGGTGGGGAGGATAGAACCGGGGATGGATGGAGAGGGGGAAAGGGGGGTTGATCAGGGGATGGATGGAGAGTGGGGGAGGGGGTTGATCAGGGGATGGATGGAGAGTGGGGGGATGGGGGAGGATAGATCCGGGGATGGATGGAGAGATGGAGAGGGGAGGGGAGGATAGATCCAGGGATGGATGGAGAATGGGGGAGGGGTTGATCAGGGGATGGATGGAGAGTGGGGGGAGGGGTTGATCAGGGGATGGATGGAGAATGGGGAGGTGGGTTGATGAGGGGATGGATGGAGAGTGGGGGAGGGGAGGATAGATCCGGGGATGGATGGAGAGTGGGGGAGGTGGGTTGATGAGGGGATGGGTGGAGAGTGGGGGTGGGGAGGATAGATCCGGGGGATGAATGGGAGGGTGGGTGGTGAGGGGTAGACCAGGGGATGGATGGAGAGGGAGACGGTCCCCAGGATCTGCCTCCTACCCCAGCTGGGCCCTGCTGCTCTCCCCACCCCGAAAGGCCCAGTGCCCAGACAGCTCGGCCAATGGGCCCCAAATGGACACTGTAGCGATTGCACTGTGGGTCTCACCCCTGCCGCTTCCATCCCTTCATCTCTCACCCTAGCCCCCTCCATCTCCCTGGCCCCTCTCCTCCTCCCACCCCTGTCCATCCCCTCCACACCAACCCACCCGCCCCCTCCCACCCCCTCTATTCCCACCATCCCCCCTGAGTCCTGACCCCTGCCCATCCAGGCCCTGCCCCCTTGCCACCTGCCTGCACTCTGCAGAATACACCCATGGGCTGGTACCATGGTGGCTGGGGAAGGGGCTGGCCTGGGGGGTGGGTAGCTCCCCCTGGCCCCCGCCCCTCGTGTGGCCCAGGGTGCCTGTTGGGCCATGGTTGGCCAGGGATTAGAAGCTTTAAGGTTCCATATTTAGCAGCAGGCTGGGGATTACGGTGCCAGGGAGGACAGAGCCCTCACCGCCGCTGCAATGCACATGTCTCTGGGACTGCCAGGGGGCGAGCCCATCAACCCCATGGGGGTCCCTAGGAACCGCCCTGGGGAGACAACGGGTGCAGGGGGCAGCCCTGGGGGGTGAGAAATTGAGACCTGCCGGAGAGCTTTTGGAGGCGGGTGAAGAGAGGTGAAAGCTCCCGGGCACCCGGCGGCTCCCCAGGGCACTTGGGAAGAAGCACCAGGCGTGGGAACTGGGTGAGTACCCGGGGCAGGGGGGGCACTGGGGATGGCCACCTTTGTGCGGCTGCTGGTGGCGGAAGTGGAGCGGAGGGTGTCTCGTCTCTTCAAGGCTGAGCGCGGCGAGGGGCCCAGCTCCTTCCTGGAGGCGCCGCGGACGGAGAAGCTGCTGGAGCGGGGCGCAGGGGGCGAGCTACGCTATGGCCTGGCCGCCATGCAGGGCTGGCGGGCGCACATGGAGGACGCTCACACGGCTCAGCCCCAGCTGCCGGGCGCCCTGGCCGCCTGGGCCTTCTTCGCGGTGTACGACGGGCACGCGGGCAGCACGGTGGCGCAGTTCTGTGCCCGTCACCTGCTGGGGGAGGTGGTGGCAGGCGAGGCGTTCGCAGGGCCCACGGAGTCGCCGGAGGCGGTGAAGGAGGCGGTGCGAGAAGGCTTCCTGCGCATGGACAGCCGCATGCAGGCCCTGGCGCGGGCCGAGGGGTGGGAGCACGCCGGCTCCACGGCCGTGGCCGTGCTGGTGTCGCCGCGCCACCTCTACTTCGTCAACCTGGGCGACTCGCGGGCACTGCTGTGCCGGGCCGGCCGCGTCACCTTCTACACGGAGGACCACAAGCCCAGCCGGCCGCGGGAACGCGAGCGCATCGAGAACGCCGGCGGCACCGTCACCCTGCACCGTGTCAACGGCTCCCTGGCCGTCTCCCGCGCCTTGGGCGACTTTGATTACAAGGCCGTGGCCTGGCGGGGCCAGACGGAGCAGCTGGTGTCGCCTGAGCCCGAGGTGTACGAGCTGGCCCGCTGCCCTGGCGAGGACGAGTTCCTGGTGCTGGCCTGCGACGGGGTCTGGGACGCCTTCGACACCGAGGGGCTGTGCACCTTCGTCCGCTCCCGCCTGCTGCTCACCGGGGACCCGCAGGCCGTGTGTGAGCAGGTCCTGGACACCGGGCTCTATAAGGTGAGGCAGGGATGGAGGGCAGGGACGCTTGGCTCCCAGCTAGCCACAGGATGCAGGCAGGGGGCAGGGAATGGGTTACGGGGCCTTTCCCCTCTAGGGGGCTGTGACGGAGCCCCACAGGAACGGTGCTCTGGACCCACTCGGGATGAAACCAGGCAGGACTCTAGGGGAGCGGGGTCTCCCCCAGGGCCCTTCCCACCAGTGCAGCTGCCTCCCGAATCTGACTTCGGAGCGTTCAGCCCCCCCTACTCCCCTGTGAGCACTCGCAGTGAGACCCCCCTGGGTGGGACGCCTGGGGAGCTCTTACACACCCAGAAGGGACCATGCCCCTTGCCTCGCCGTGGGAAGTGATTCACAGCCCGCCTGGGAATAAGCAGGGTTTATTCATTCTCCAGGACACAGCGTAGCACAGAACTTTGTTAGCAGAGGATTCAGGAAGTTACAGCAACGTCTGTCTGGGGTTAGTTCCAGAGCCCCACTCTTGGGCGCTGCCCCCCGGGATCTCCCACAGGGGGACTGACTCTTCACCCAGCCCCAGACACGCCTCCCCCTGCCCCTGCCTTTGTGCAGGTAGCTAAAGGCAGCCATATTGCCCTCTAGTGGTCACTACAAACATCACACACCCTCAACCCGACACCTATATACTTGAATTACACGTCGGGGAAACTGAGGCACACACAGTCTTCATTGAGAACATGCTCACTTCATCACAGGGGCGCCGGCTCCAATCTGGCTGCAGGGTGGGGGACTGGCTGGTCCGGGGGGAGGGGGGGTTGGTGAATGGGATATGGGACCTTTCCCCTCCGGGGGGAGCAGCTCTGGTCCAACACCAGGGCAGGGTATTGGCTGGCTCAGGGGGGTAGGGGATGGGACATGGGGCCTTTCCCCTCTAACAGACACTGGTTCTTCTACCTCTGCCTGGACAGATGTTCAGGGTGGAAGGGTTGGGAGGGAGATAAGCTGAGCCTCCCCCCCTCCCCCAGCACTGTCTGTTTGGATGGATTTCCTGCGCTGGGCTGGGGAGGTGCAGATCCTGCTGCTGCTCTCCTGGTCTGGCTGTTGTATGTGCTGGGCCATATCCGGGCATATTGCCCCCTTGGGCTCCCACTCTTCTAATGACTCATCAGGGCCCCCTACAGCTGCCCTGTCCCCACACTCACCCACCCCCGACCCTGTTGGTTCTCTCCCTCCCAGGGCAGCCGTGACAACATGACCTGCATGGTGGTCTGCTTCCAGGGGGCCCCCGGCACCTCCGAGGCCGCCCTGCAGCGGGAGCGGGAGCTGGATGCCCACCTGGAGAGCCAGGTGGCAGGTGGGTGAGGTCAAGCCCCGGGTGGCGCCAGGCCCTTGGCTAGAGAGCGGGAGGGGGTCCATGCCTGATGGGGGGACAGAGGCAACAGCAAAGGAAGTAGGGGGAGGGGGCAGCAGGAGGAAGGCAGGGCAACAGGGAGGGGGAAGGCAAGGATGAGAGGGGGAAGGGAGGGGCATGAGGGGGAGGGCAGGGGCAGGAGGGGGGCAAAGCAGGGTGTCAGTGCCTGCACAGAGCCAGTCCCGCACCGGCCCCTCTCCCCACAGAGCTGTACAAGGAGCTGCAGGAGCAGGGGGATGTCAGCCTCGTGGCCGTCTTCCGCTGCCTGGCGTCCAAGGTGAACCCCAGCCTGCCCCCCGGTGGGGGTCTGGCCAGCAAGTGAGTACAGCTCCCCCCACAGCGAGTGCCCCCCTCCACTACATGGAGCTCCCCGGCCCACGGTGCCCCCACCCCAGAGGGGGCCAGACATGGCCTCTGGGCTCACCCCCTGCTGTCTCCTTGCAGGAGGGCCGTGATTGTGGAGGCCTATGAGCGCCTGCGGCAGAGCTCCGAGGCCCAGCAGTCGGTAAGGACTCCTTCTGCACCCCCCTGCATTCCCTCTGCCCCACTGCCCCCCCATTCCCTCCACCCTGCAGTCCCCAGCCCCTGCTCCCCCATCCTCCAGTCCCCTGGCATCCTCTGCCCCACAGCCCCTGCACCACCCCTGCTCTCTCTGCCCCGTGGCCCCCCTCGCTCCCTCTGCCCTGCAGCCCCCCCTGCACCTTCTGCCCCCCTTCCTCTGCTCCCCAGGCCCATTGCCTCTGCTCCCTCCACACCACTCCCTCCGCCCCCCAGTTCCCCCGCTCCATGGTGCCCCTACACACTCTGCCCCACGGCGCCCTTGCCCCTTTTCCCTCCACCCCGCAGCTTCCTGCTCCCTCTGCCCCATGGCCCCCAGCCCAGCCCCCTCCCACCACGATCCCCTGCTTTCTCCACCACACAGCCTCCAACCCAGACCCTCCTCCCTCCACCCCAGCTCCCCTGCCCCCTATCCTGTTCCCCTCCCTCCTTGCACTCCGAACAACCCTTGTAACATCCCCCCAACCCGGGGCTGGGCTGTGACATCGCTGTCCCCGTCTGCTCCAATGCAGGGATCCAGTGAGAGCGGCGCCCCCTGCTGAGCAGACCTCTTGCGGCAGAGGGGCCCATGGGACAAGGACACCGGGTCGCCCCTCCCCTGACAGTTCCCACAGGCCCCAGCCATTCTCCACACCTGATGGCCCTGCCGGGTCCAGGGCTTTGTGCCTGGCTCTGATCCGTCCGCCGGAGGAGTGAGCGGGGCCAGGAAACGCCACCGCACGAAGGGATGGAGGCCGCCAGGACCCGTGCGTGTGTCCCCAGCGCCGGATAGCAGGAGCCGGCCGACACGCCACCCGCTTGCTTTCACCGCCCCAAGCGTGACCCCAACGCCCCCTGTCCCGAGTTCCCCCAAACCAGCTCCGGGCCGTGCCCAGCCCTCGCCTGGGCTGTTCCCAGGAGTGACGCCTTGCAAGCGTCATCCATCTCACTGGGGCTTGACAAACCCTCTGAGCTCAGGCCCGGGAGGTGCGAAGATCGAACCGGCGGCAAGCAAAGGCAAGTAAAAACGCTGCTGAAAGCGGAGCCCAATTTCAGCAAATTGCAACCTTCGCCTTGGCCGGCTTCTCCCCCTGGCTTGGCTCCCCGAGACTCCAGCCCCCCCCTTGTTCTCTGATGTCAGGGGCTCGGGCCCCCCGAGTCCCCCACGCAATGGACAACTCCAGCGGCTTTGTGCCCCCCCAGAGCTGATTGTCTGTTTGGAGAGCCAGGGAGGCTTCCTCTTCCTGGCCGGTGGCTACTCATCCCCCTGCTGAGTCATCGGGAAACGGGACTTCCCTTGGGCCCACCTGGCTTAATCTCACTGGGAACAGAGAGGCAGCCGTGCCCATCCCTCCGGCCCGGCTCTGCCTGTGTTTGATTATGTAGCCCATAGGACTAGCCTGCTTGCTTGTATTATAAATATATATATATTTTTTATAAATTTAAGTATGATTGTTTAATTAATAAAGTTATAAATGTCTATATTTTGCTGTAATGCAAGACATTTTACAGGTTACATTTTGTATAAAACACAGCTAGCGTACATATATTTAGAATTTTTACCCTAAAGAAGTTAAAAAACATTAAACAGGGGAGCAGGTTGTTACGGGTTATGCCCCAAAAAACTTTACAAGTTTACCACAAAACCCACAAAGGGCCAAAAATAATAAAGGTAAAATAAAAAAAACACCTAAAAAAATGTAAATACGTCAATAATACACACAAACCTGCCACCCTATAAAATATGTGTACCCCAATAGTTTAAAAAAAAAATCCAAATATGGACTTAGAAGAAGGACCCATATTCTTGGGGTATAAAAAGGGGCAGATCGTGGTATTTGGGTGCAATCGTCATCTACTCTTGCTTAAAGTTTCTTTGGTTTGTGTTAAAATTTTCCTTCTTCATTTTATAGTCTTATTTGTAGTCTTAGTTTATAGTTCTTAGCTCTCTAGCAGTGCTTACTTCACCCCTCTACTCAAAAGTTAAAAAACCAAACATTTCTCTCAACCAGGGCGTGAGTATATTAATTCAAAGTATATCGTAAAAATATATATGCCATGTAAGTCTCTAAAATTAACATTGTATTATCCGTTATCCATTTAATTGTTCATTTTCTCTAGATCAATTATTTGTCTATCATTTTATGTTATCTTAATAAAACTTATAAAATTAAACAAATTTGGTTATCACTAAAAAACTTCCTGTTGTACACCCCGGGGTCCCTATATAATTCTTCGAAAGCCTAATTCAAAAACAAAAACCTCCTAATCCAAATAATTGGCCTATAACCCTATTAAATAATTAATACACTACAAATCAGGCTATAGTCACAGCTGCTCAAGCAGAATGTCAGTGAGTGGCTGTAACTCCCCGTCCAGCATCAACACAGCAGCTTCATGGGGACGCTCCTCGCCAGCACATCACCAGCTTTCGGAACAGACCCCGCTCGCTGCGCTTTTATAACCTGGGTGCAGCGTCAGCCCCCCTCCTCCCCCGGCTTTAGAGCCCCGGAAACCTCTGCAGTGGATTCTTTGGAAAGGAAAACCCAGCCCAAGCGGCTCTCCCTGGCTGGGTGTCGCCGTCCGGCTGGCTCCTTCGTGGCTTGTTAGTGCCAGAGCGTTGGTTACCTGCCAGGGAAACGGGCTTCCGCTGGCAATGCTGCCCGCTGGGCTGGTGGGAGAAGCAGAGACACCTCCTGGGTCTAGGGCAGCCTCGGCTTGTGCACTGGATGCACGTGATTCTAGCCCACACCCACAGCTCTTTGTACACACGCTGCACACACACCCTGTAAACACACACTGTATACAGATACACTGTACAAACCCCATACACACACTGTACACACACACACACCCCGTACACACACTGTACACACTCGGTACATAAACACACACACTGTAAACACACACAGACACCCCTCCACACATGTACAACCCCTCACATATACATTGTGTACACACACACACATAAACGCCCTGTACACACACACACACTGTACACACACATAGACACCCCCACACACATATACTGTACACATACCTACATGTATACATACACATACACACATCTATACACACTGTACACACACATATGCACCCACACCCACACCCCCCGTATACACACATTTCACACACACACACACATAGATGTACCCATATACACTGTACACACACACACACTGTGCACACTCACACACACACCATGCCAGAATGTTAATGATCTGTGTGTTGTGAGTTTTCAGTGCTATGTTACATGCCATCCATTGACTAACTATCAGGACAGCAGAATGTGTGGTGTGATGAGTTTGTCAGGCCTGACAAAAGTTATTGACGCAGACTAGTGAACCACCAATGGACACCTGTGTCACTGGGGGAGGGAGGGCTATATGGGGGGTAGTGTGAAGGGGTTGTGGTGTGTGCATGGGGGGGAGCATGAGTGTGGGGGCCATGTGTGTATGTGGAGGTTGGATGTGTTTGTATACTGGGGGCATGTGTGCATGTGGAGGATTGGGCGAGTGTGCGTGAGGGGCAGCGTGTGCATGTGGGGGGCTTGGCACGAATGCATGGCTGGAGGGGGCCTGTGTTTGTGTGTGTGTGGTGGGGGAGTTGTAACACACAGGCCCGTGCTCTGGAACCTGTGCTGGGGATGCCCACCCGCCTGCCTCGAGGCCGTGAGCACTGGCTCTCTTCAGGAGGTTTGGGCGCCTCCCACAGCTCTGCCGGTGCTTCTTACGCCTGACCCAAGACCCTTCCAGCCATTCAACACCAGGGCTGCTCACTGCGCCCTGGGAATCAGCCTGTGCCCCCTGTTCTTGGATGCCTGGAGCCCTCTGTGGCCATCCCAGTGGGGGGGGGGGGGAGGCATGGCCCCAGCCCCATGGACTCCTCTCTGCTTCCCCCCTGCAGGGGTCTGATCATCTGGGCTCAGACTGGAGTCTGAGGTGCATCCCGCTACCAGCCAGCTGGGGGCACCAGAGTCCTACTGAGCTGGGAGCTGCTGGGACCTGGGGGTGTCTGCCCATGGGGCTGTCCCAGCTGGGGGACGGGACCCGCTGCACCCACCCTGCTTGTGGCCCAGCTGGACAGTGAGAGGCTGGGGGGTTGGTTTGGGGGAGCCCCCCTGACCTCCACAGAGGGATGGGGTCTGAGCCCCTATGTGGAGGGGTGTTTGGAGAGGGGGAGTTCCCCACAGCAATGGGAGGGGTGTGCCCTGGACCCCCAAGGGAGGATGGGAGCAGGGCCCCAGCACAGCCTGGGAGGGGGAATCTGGGGGGAACCCCAGTCCAGCAACCATTAGCCCTGGAGACCCCTGGGAGTGTTGGGTGGCCCTGAGAATACTGTGGGGAAAACTCCCGGGAACCCACCTCTCCTGGGGACTGACAGCTGCTGGGGGCGCCGCTGCTCGTGAGAGGGGTGAGCCCAGAGCACCCCCAGGCACCCGGCTGGCACTGCTGCTCTAGCCCCTAGGATTTTCTTCCCCCCTCCACCACAGTGCCCACTGCCTTCCTGTGCCCAAGGGCCTGGTCCTGCACCCTCATCATACTGAATCTGCGCCCCCCATGTTGGCCAAAATCTTGTTTTTGAAAAATACATGAAAGAGCAGAGCCACAAACACCCCCACCGCACACTTCCTACCAAAAGGCACTTCAGCCTGACACGCTGTAACTTGAATCAAAAAGTTAAAATCTCAACTGACTCTTATTGTTTTCACTTTCAATATATTTGTAAAACCCCTATTTTAAGTATAAAAAGCCACACTGTGAAATGTAATACATCTACTTTCAAATGCAAAAGACACTGTCAAAAATGAAATAATGTTTGCTTTCAAAATAATATGTAAGTTCTTCAGCTAGGAGTTGGCCCCTGAGTGATTGGAGTGTGAATGGCTGAGCAATTGAGGTGAGTGTAGACAGGAAGAGTGATTGAACAATTGGTCTGAGTGAGGAAGAAAACACCAGCCTCACCTAAAACATTTAAGGGGAGAAGAAAAGAGCGAAGATAATCAACTGGCCGAAGAAGAGTCCACCTTGATAACTTTGGAGCCAGCGCATTTCAAAGGACAAAATCTGATCAGGCTTGCAAGAATGTGGATGATTAAGAATCACACCAAAAATGCAGTTGCAGCATGACATGCAAAACCCATAGACTTACATGGGGCCTTTTCCCTTTAAAATGGGACAGAAAGATGAAGGCTGGAGGTTCGGATCTACATCACCACACCAGCCAGGAGCACCAATGCGCATCGGCAGAACCTTGTCCCTCACCCTCGTGCTATGGTCACCTGGCCAGTGACTATCACAGGCACAAAGAGGCTAGTAACTATAACATCTGTGGGACCCCTATGTATGTTTGTCTGTCTCCCTGTCTGTGTGTATGAGTGTGAATGAAAGCACCAATTGAAACATGTGTCAACGAAGTATATTTCATTAACAAGAATCTCTGTAATTGTAGTATTGATACAATGTTAATACTGTTTTCTCAGTGGTTACATTATTAATACTATTCCACTAAAGTAAAAAACAATATTGGTTTTATTACAGTGTTGATACTTTTCTTTTCTTTGGTACTATTTACTAAGTTTCTGTGTTCACAATAAACGTGGCTTGTTGCCTTATCCTCTGAAAAGATCCTGTAATATTTGTTATTTGGATAACACCCACCCCCAACGCACCACGGACTGAACTATAAGCAGCCCCCTCCAGCCGTGCCTGGCGCCACGAGCAGACTGGGGCCACACCTTCGTGGGGCTGCTGGAGTGGCTGGCTCTGCTGCAGGCCACGTGCGTGGAGACAGAGGCTCTGGCTCAGCTGGGTGCTGAGATTTGGAGCAAGGCATGAGCTGAGATTCGAGGTGGGGTGGCTGGCCAAGCACAGTTGGAGCTGGGGGGATGTGGCTGAGTGGGCAGTGGGGTGGCGGTACTAGGGCGGAATCGGGGGTGTCATCACACCGAACTCAAATGTTGTGCCAGGCTGCTGGGGTGCTGGTGCATCCCATCCCCAGTGCAAACAAACCATCTGCACTCTGCCCAGGCAAATGGCAGCCCCGCCCTCTCCCAGCAGGGGGCGCTATAGAGTGCAAGGCAGGGAGCACTGTGGGTCGTGGGGCACGGGCCCTGTGGGGTATGGGGTAGGATGTGCAGACCAGGGTGCTCTGGGGAGTGAGGGGCAGTAGCCCTGGCGCTGTAGGGCAAGGGGGTGTGGGGCAGGGGGCGCTGTTGGGCATGTTTCAGGAGTCCTGGTGCTGTGGGGCAGAGGGCGCTGTGGGGCAGGAGGTGCAGTGGGACAAAGACGTTTCTGTTGCTCTGTGATGGGGCTGGTGAGTCCATTAAATAAAATGTGTTTTAAAAACTGAAAACAAGAAATGGGTAAAACTGTCTGGTGCTGCCTGGGGGGCGTGGGTGGTGCTGGGGGTTGGGTGGGCCCCGGCACATGGAGTAGGGCTGGGCAGAGTTTGGGGAGAAGCCCAGGCTCCAACGGAAGGGGTGGCGCTGCCAATCAGCCCAGGACTCCCTGCTGGGTACTTGGGGGGCAGCAGGGACCCCCTGGCAGGGGCGGGGCCAGCCGGGAATTGTCCTGGGGACGGGCTGGGCCCCTCAGTGCCTCTGAGAACCTCCAGCCCCATCCCACCCCCAACTGAGCCAGTCACCACCTTCCCCTGGCCAGGTCTGCAGTGCGGACAGAAACGAACACAGCTCAGCCCCTGTGCATGGCACCCCCTGCTGTGTGTGTGTGTTCACATCCCCCTTGTTGTGTGTGTGTATGCACAGCTGCCCCTGGTGTGTATGTCTGCGCACATCCCTCCATTCTCTCTGTGTGTGCGCACACATCCCTCTGTTCTGTGTGTGTGTGCACACACATTTGCCCGCTCTGTCTGTGCGTGCACACATCCCCCCTGCACAGCTCCCCCTGTTGCATGTGTGTGACAGATCCAGTTTACACAGCTCTGGAACAGTCCCTGGGAAGTCCCCTTTCAGTGTGTTAACCACAGAACTTCGGAGCCTTCACCCCTGCTTCCCGCTGTGAGCTCCCCTCCGTGAGTCCCCCTGGATTGGACCCCGGGAAAGACTTACACCCCCCAAAGGGAGCAGCGCACCCCCTGACTTCCTGACTCGGGAGTGACTCTCAGCCAGCGTTGTACAAGCAGAAGGGTTTATTAGCTGTCTGGAACTCAGCGTGGAAAGCCCCTTTATTAACGTGGAGAACAGACAGTTACAGCAAAATCCATCTGGGTCAATCCAGAGCCCCCCTCTTGCCCCTCTGTAGTCCTAGTCCAGAAGTCCTGTCTTGTTCCAGCAGCCCACCCTATGCAGTCCCACCTGGTCATCTTCCTTAGTCCTTTTGTTCTCCAGCGGGTCCCAGCCAGCTGGCTTCCTGCAGAGGGGGTGGGCCATCCATGTTTGTTAGTTGCTAGGTATTAAATGGCTGGGCCATTGTGTGGGTCAAGGCGCCAGACAGCTAGACGACAGTTACACCTGGATCTCTACAACTATTAAACACCCTTTCCCCCCCACCTAGCTAAACATGCAGCACATAGGGGAAACTGAGGCACACAGTATTCATACAAAATATGAAAAATTCCCACCTCGTCACATTGTGCACATCCTTCCTCTCTCTTTGTGCACGTCTCCCCCTGCTCAGTGTGTTTGTGTGCACACACCCCTGTTGCATGTGTGTACATGTCTCCGCCTGCTGTGTGTGTGTGCAAATCCCCCTGCTGTGTGTGTACAAACCTCCCCAGTCTGTGTGTGTTTGTATGCAAACACCCCTGTTGTGTGTGTGTACACATCCCCCCACTGTGTGCACACATCTCCCCGTTGTGTGTGTACTGCTCCCCGTTGTGTATGTGTGTGAACACACAGCTCCCCCTGCTGTGTGTATGTACACATCCCCCCACTGTGCACACATCTCCCCTCTCCTGCTGCTGTGTGTGTACACGCAGCTTCCCCTGCTATGTGTGTGTGCGTGTACATGCAGCTACCCCACCTCTGTGTTTATGTGCACATACACATCTCCTCCTGCTCTGTGTGTGTCTGTGCTGCTGCCAGCTCACAGGGTCACACCCTTAGCTCCTCTGGGCAAGGGTTGGATTCGAATCCCACAGACCCATTGCGGGGTCCTGAGAACTCCTCAGAGACAAACCCAGCATAGGCCTCTGATGTCACGGTGTGATGCAATGGAAGGAAATGGTGTCATCTGTTCAGTGCTGTGATGTAACAAGTCTCCAATGCAGACTATGAAGAGTTGCAAAAGGATCTCACTAAACTGGGTGACTGGGCAACAGAATGACAGATGAAATGCAGTGTTGATAAATGCAAAGCGATGCACATTGCAAAACATAATCCCAACTACACATACAAGATGATGGTGTCTAAATTAAAAAGAGATCTTGGAGTCATTGTGGAGAGTTCTCTGAAAACAGCCACTCAATGTGTCGTGGCAATCAAAAGAGCGAACAGTGGTAGGAATCATTAGGAAAGGGATAGATAAGACAGTAAATATCACAATGCCTCTATATAAATTCATGGTAGACCCACACCTGGAATATCTCAGGCAGCTCTGCTCACCCCATCTCAAAACAGAGAATTGGGAAAAGGTGCAGAGAAGGGGGATGGAACAGCTTCCGTATGAGGAGAGATTAAAAAGACTGGGACTGTTCATCTTGGAAAAGAGATGAGGAAGGGGGATATGATAGGGGGATCTAAAGTCATGGATGATGTGGAGAAAATGAATAAGGAAATGCTATTTACCCCTTTCCATAACAAAAGGACCGGGGGGGGGGGGGGGGTCACGCAATGAAAATGATAGGCAGCCGGTTTAAAACAAACATCAGGAAGTATTTCTTCACACACCACAGTCAACCAGAGGAACTTGTGGCCAGGGGATGTTGTGAGGGCTGAAACTATAACTGGGTTCAAAAAAGAACCGGATAAGTTCCTGTAGAATAGGTCCCTCCGTGGCTGTTAGCCAAGATGGTCAAGGATGCAACCCCATGCTCTGGGTGTCCCTGGTGTCTTGACCACAAGAAGCTGGGACTGATAGTTCCCCTGTTCTGTTCTTTCCCCCTGCAGCATCTGGCATTGGTCAATGTCAGAAGACAGGATACTGGAGGAGATCAGTGGTTCTCAACCAGGGCCCCGCGCACCCCTAGGGCTACGGAAACTCATCTAGATATTTGCCTAGTTTTACACCAGGCTACATAAAGAACACTAGCGAAGTCAGCACAAAGGAACATTTCACCCAGACAAACTGAGAAAGTCAGCAACGGTTCAGTAGTGGAGGGCTGGGATACTTTGGTATTTCTATGTCTGATTTTGTAAGCAAGTCATTTTTAAGTGAGGGGAAACTTGGGGTATGCAAGACAAATCAGACTCCTGAAAGGGGTGCAGGTGTCTGGACAGGTTGAGAGCCACTGGGCTAGATGGACCATCAGTCTGACCCAGGATGGCCATTCCTACGTGCCAGGTTCCTATGCGCACAGCTAGGGACAGAACCCAGGAATCCTGCTCCCCTCCACTAGATCCCACTACCTTCCCAGAGCTGGGGAGGAGAAGAACCCAGGAGTCCTGGCTCCCAGACCCCCCTGCTCTCACCACTAGACCTCATTCCCCTCCCCCAGCTGGGGTGAGAACCCAGGAGTCCTGGCTCCCAGCCCCCACCGGCTCTTTAGTCTTCCCCTTTTAAGAGGGCGGCGGCGGGCGGAGCCGAGCGGTGCATTGTGGAGGCCCGGAGCCGAGGCCAGCCCAGTTCAGCCCAGCCGGGGTTGGAGCCCAGCAGCCGGGCAGGGGCCGTGATGATGCTGCGCCCCCAGAGCCGGGGCAGCCAGGGGCCCAGGTAGGCGGGAGCCGCCCGCAGGGCCCCCGCTGCAGCCGGGAGTGAGCGGCCCGGTCCCGTACCCCAGCCCGGCGCTCGGAGCGGCCGCCATGAGGTGAGAGCCCGGCCGGGTGGGGCCCTTTGTCTGGGGGGGGCGGCCCTGGCCGGAAGCAGCTGGCAGAGGGGGGGGGGAAGCCCCCGGATGAGGGGGGGGTCCTGTGAATCACCGCGGTGCCTTATCCGGGGCCCCGCTTTCTCAGCCACTGGCGGGGTGGGGGGGGGCACCTCGAGCCCCATCCGCTCCTGGCCGGGACTTACCCCCCCCCTCCACGGTGCCCAGCAGCGGAGTGCGCGGAGCTGGGCACTGAGCGAACCCAGGCGTCCGGGGCGGGGGAGCCAGCGAGTCTGTGGGGGGCGGCTGCGGGGGGGGGGGGGGCGCTCCAGGAGCGATCCTGGGGCAGCGCCTGCCCGTCCGCCGGTGGGGGAGGACCGGGGGGGCCTGTGGCTGCTGGGGCGCGGGGGGGGGGGTGTGAGCTGGATCCGCGGGGGGAGGGGGGGGGTTTGTCTGTGATGGCACCCGCGTGATGTAGTGGAGGCCAGTGACGTCACGGGTTCGGCACTGTGCTGGCAGGACCGGGCAGAGAACCCAGGCGTCCTGGCTGCGGGCCCCCTCCGGCCCCTGCCCCCCTCCCCGCACATGGAGTCTAGTCCTGTACCCCATCCACCCCTTCCAGTTGCTGCTGGCTGTGGGTGCAGCCTCCAACGGGGGGACTGTGGGGAGGGGGCTCGGCTGCTTCTCCAGCTGGTTGGGGGGGGGGGAGATCTTGCAACCAACCCCTGTGCAGGGGACCCCCATCCCCACCGGCGGGAACAGCCACCCCCATGCTCCCAGCTGTGCTTGCGGGGCGGGGGGGGGGGATCGCAGCAAAGTTTTGCCCCCCCCCCACATCTCTTGGGTTGGGAGCCCCACCTCTGCAGGGGTGAGTGGCCTCAGCTGTCTATGGGGGTGTGGGGAGGGAGTGTCCAGTGGGGCCCTTGCTGCATCTGCTGGGCTGGGGGTCGGGGCAGCCTGCACAGTGACCCTCTGCTCCTGAGTCTGGTGGGGGGGGGGGGGGGGACTGGGCTCAGCTGTTGGCACTAAACATTCCAGAGCTGCTGGGGGAGGGAGGGATGCTCCTGGTGCTTGAAATTTCTGCTCTGTGTGTTGGGGGGGGGGGGGAACCTTGTTCCTGAGATGCCCTTTGACCTCACAGGCCTGGGCCCAAGTGGGTGATGGGACTGGCAGGTCTTGGCCCATCTGACAGGATGGGGGGGGGGGGGTGTCTGGAGCTGGGGGCGAGGGGTGCTGGCAGGCAGGGGAGCCCAGGTCTAGGGTGGCAGGGGGCGGCGGGTGAGTGGCATCATCAGAAGAGCGGCGGTGGGGGAGGTTGGTATCGTCCCAGGTCCGGTGCTTGGCCTGCTTTGGGCTCTGTCTGGCTTTGAGAGTTGGGTGGCTGTGGGGCAGACGTGTGGGGCGCCTGGCTTGGAGGGTGCTGGAGCCGCAGCATCTGCATGTTGCTAAACAGCAGGAAACTGCCACACGCACATCCTGGCTTCCCCTTCCCGTTTTGGGGAGGGGGCTGGGCTGTCTGCAAGCCCCTGCCGTGGGGCTGCCATGGGGGTGACGGGCCTGGAAGCAGCCTGGGCTCCAAAGATGTCTCGGAGCTGCTGGCCCCTGAGTTAGAGCAAAAAGGGGGGAGTGGTCCTGGGAAGGTAGCCCTGGTTCCCCTCCCCCCCCCATTCCCTTGCCCCAGTGTATTGGGGCCCTGCTCGTGAACCCTGGGGCCTGACTTCCCCGTGCGTGTTGGGGCCCTAGATCCTTTGTTCCCACAGTGCTGGGAGCAGAGGCTGCTGGGAGGTGGCGCAGGGAGCAGGCCATTGCTGTGGCCAGTGCTGGTTCTGTGGGGCTGGAGCCTGGGCATGTGGGGCTGGAGCAGGGGGGCCTGGCCAGGCTGCCTGGAGGCACCTGGTGCTTCCCCATGCAGACACCTGGGCTTTGCTTTGGACACCAGGCCTAGCCCTGGGGGTGGGTCAGGGGGACCCCAGATGGGAGTTCTCCCCATGGCGCCCCCAGAGCTGACACTGCAGGTGGGCTGGGGAGGGGGTGTTAGCCCAGGGGTACCCCTCCCCCCCTCCCCCAGCCAGACCGTGAGAACCCCCACCACAATGAGCGGGAAGGTGCTGGGCAGGAAGTGACAGTGACTCAAGATCTCACCCAGGGAGTGGGTGTGGTGGTGGGGGCATGGGGAACAGGGACAGACCCACACATGGGGGGAGAGGTGGGAGGGCTCTCAAACTCGGGGCTCATCTTGGCCAAAGCAGAAGCCCCTGGACACAGGATAGTTGGACCTAAAAAACCCAGGCCTGGCTTTGCCCCAAACCCATCCGGCTGCAGAGACAGCGCCTCTGGCCGCCCCCCCAGGCTGGGCTAACAGGGGGTGCAGTGTGGGATTGAGGGCTACTGGCAGAGCTGGAGTAGCAGGGGGTCGGGAGTGAAGGGTGCTGGTAAAGCTGGGGGCGGGGGAGCCCAGGAGGAGGGAAGGTTGCCGAGCCCCTGTCTGTCATCCCCTGGGCCTGAGTCTTGTACACTGGCACGCTCTTCCCCAGAGGCAGCTGCCTCTCCGTTGATATGGGGGAGAGGGGTTCAGGCCCAGCATTGGTGCCTCCCTGGAGGTGGGCTCAGGCCAGGCCTGATCCCAGTCCCTTCCTGGCATGAGTCAGCGACTGGGCACCCGCCTGGGCCCAAGATGGGGTGGGGGGGTTATGGAGGCGGGTGGGTCGGGAGCTGCAGGGTCTCAGCTGTTTATCTGGTTTGTTGTAGGTGTGGCTGGGTTCCCCCATTGAGGGAGCTGGTTCCCGGTCCCCCAAACGGGGTGGTGGGGGGCTGTGCGGGTGTCCCATTGCCCGTCCCCCCCCAGCTGGCTGTTTGGTCTGAGACAAACAGGCTCTGGCCTTCAAACCTGCCCTTATATGGTCACAGGCAGCCGCTCCCCCTCTTCCTGCTCCAGAGTCCGGCCCCCCCCAGGTGCTGCCTCCCTGGCTGGCGCCCCACCCCCCTGGGCTGGCAGTGGATCCCAGCCCTTCCCGTGGTTCTGGGGGAGGCATTGCCCTTTTGTGCTGGCCTGGGGGGCTCCAGGGGGCAGCCTGGGAGGGGGCGCTGCTGGCAGGGGGGGCAGGCAGGGAAACACTAGCAGGGGTGGGGTGGGGGTGTTGGCTGGGACGGGTCCCTGGCCCACGGCCAGAGCTGCCTCACTCTCTGGTCGGGCGCCGCAGCTGGCTGGGATCTGCTGCCTGGCAGCTGCTGTCACCGGGCCCAGGGCAGCTGGGTGCCCTGCCTCCGCCGCTCCCCTGGGACCCTGCTGCAGACGGGCCTTGTGCTCCCCCCCACCCCCCCAACAGCAGCGGGGGATGGGTTGGGGTTATCCTCTTGGCCTGGGGGAAACTGAGGGGCAGGGACTGGCCCAAGGCCACACAGGAGGTGGGGGATAGAACCCAGGAGTCCTGGCTGCCAGCCCTTCCCCCCTCTCTTGCTGGCAGGGCCTTGGGGAAAGGGACGCAAGTTGAACGGATGTAGCTTGTGGTCAGGGCCTGTTGGTCAATTGCTGCCCTGCAAACACCCTGTGCTGTGTGTGTGTGGGGGGGGGCCCTTAGACCTCAGACCTCTGGCCATGCCAGGACCTCTGTGAAGGGCAAATGTACTGCCAGGGCAGAGACCTAGGGGAGGAGTGGGGGGGAGTTCTCAAGGAGCAAAGCTGGGTGCTGGGGGTTGAGTGTCTGGGTGCATCATTTTCCTGGGGTCCCCTGGGGGTTCCAGCAGCTCTCAGGGTATTGCTGGTGTTGGGGTGTTGCTGGGGGGAGAGAGGGAGAGCCTGGGGTGCGCCGAGGAGGCAGCTGCCCCGGCATGGCCTCTCCTCCCCCGCAGCAGCTGGGCCAGGCCTGGGGCTGCCGCGCCCTGTTTGGATTGTGGGAGCGGCGCCTGCTTCCGCTTCGCCCTTGGGTGTCTGGGGAGAAACCGGGAGCCGGCAGTGTCTGGTTCACCCACCCGCACCCCCGGTGCCCTGGCTGCCCCCGGCGCCCGTGGCTGGTGGTGTGGGAGGAGGGAGATCTGAGTCCCCTGGGGCTGCTGGGCCGCTCCCCATGGCATTTCTGTTGGAGATGTGCCAGGATCCCAGCCAGGTGCCTCGTCAACCTCCCAGAACATGGCTCCTGGGGGCGGGGAGCTGCCTCCCCCGGCTCCTGGGGGGCAGCGGGTGTGTTCAGGGACCCCCAGTAGCAGCAACTCACAGGGTGTGGATTGGCGTCACCCCCCTCCCCACACCTGACCCGCAGCCCCCTGCTTTCCCAGCCCTGGCAGAGCCTGGGAGAGGGTGGGGCAGGCTGGGCAGGCCCCAGGCAGGACGGTGGGCATGCATTCCCTGCTCCTCTCTGAGCCGTCTTCCCTTGCTCTCGCTGCCACTGGCGCCTGTGCCAGCAGATCCCGTGTGCAGGGCAGCCGGCCTTGGGTGACTCGGTTCCTTTGCGGTGGCTTGTGCCTGGCGTAATCTTCCTGCGGAGGAAACCCCCGGGCCCCCGGGCCACGGTGCCCCCACATGGCTGGGGCTTGCGTGAGACTCTCGCCCCCTGGTGGCTGATGGAGTGATGCCAGCAATGCTGGTGTGGGGGTGAGTCCCCAGCAGCGGGCGAGTCCCAGTGTCCTGTGATGCATGTCTGGGCCAGAGACCCTCAGCCTGTGCCCGGTGCCCCCCGTCCCCAGCGGGGCTGGGCGGGTGGGGATGGGAACACTGGGAACGTAGAAGGGATTCCACTAGTTCCCGGGTGCTGCGAACTCCCCCACAGCAGTGCCCTGCCCGTGCCCAGCTGGAGACCCTCTGGGCACCGCTAGGGGGGAGTTCGCAGCTCCTGGGTCCCTGGCTGGGCGCTGAAATCCAGCCAGGTTTGTGGACACCACCTTCTTTCTGGGGCCCTTGGTGGGGGGTGGGGGGGGGGGGACACGGACGTTCCCTCCCCATTTGGAGGGGGGCCATGCCCCTGTTGGTCAGCCTGGGGTTGGGAGTTCTGAGGTCGCGACCCCTGGGGAGGGGGTCCCCTGCTCTGTCTCTGCCCCCTGCTCTCCATCACCCCCTTCAGGAGGGACCTGGGCCTGGTTCCTCCTCTCCCTCTGCCCCCCAGGCAGTGCGGGGGGGATGGAAGTGAGGGGAGCTTAGCCCTGTTCTCCCCCTTGGGATCCCACGCTGCCCCTGTGTTGCCTTTGGTGCCCCCTGGAGACCCCCCATCTTCCTCTACCCAGGCACTGGGGCACCTCATCCTTGGCCCGCTCCGGGCTGTGACCAATAGCCGCCTTGTGTGTGGAGGGTCAGCCCCGCAAAACAAACAATCCTCCGGGGGCCCTGCCTCAGTGAAGGGAACCTCGCCCCCGAGCCAGGACCAGGGCTGGGAGTTGAACCCGCCATGGGGGGCAGCGCCACTCCAGCAGGGGGCTATTTCCCAGCCTCCCCAGTGGGGAGCTCTCTGAGGCCCCAGCAGGCTGCCCCCCCCCACACACTTTGGGGTTCAGGGTTGTGAAGGTTCCTGGGATTTTCTGGTGTTCTGGGGGGGTTTAGGGGCGAGGGGTTTGAGAGTCAGGACTCCAGAGTTCTGTGCCTGACTCTGCCATTCCATGCGCCTCCCTGTGCCTCAGTTTCCCCCATACACTGGGCTGGTCCCTGCCCTCAGTGTGGAGACCCCCTGAGTGTCTGGCCCTAGAGCGCATTGGGGAGGTTCCCCTTGTGCTAAAGGGGGAGCCGCAGAGTGGGCTTGGGTGCACTGAGCCGGTTCACTTTGGGGGGGGGGGGTGATCTTCCATGGGGCGGGGCCTGCGGGAGCTCCTCCCCCCACATTCACCCCTTTCTCTCTCCCCCCTGCAGTGAGACGGTCGTCTACGCCGCCCGCGCCACGGTCATGCTGTATGATGATACCAACAAGAAGTGGGTGGCGGCGGGGAGCGGCCCCCAGGCCTTCAGCTGGGTGCAGCTGTACCACAGCCCCGGGACCAACACCTTCCGCGTGGTGGGCCGCAAGATGCAGCCGGACCAGCAGGTGGGGGCCTCCGCTGGGCGTGATGGGGGCGGCTCTGAGCCACGGGATTTGTGGGGGGTGTTGGAGCTGGGGGGAACCCTGAGCCACGGGGCTTGAGGGTGGGGTGGGTGGCTCCCTTTCCTGGCTGGTGTGGTCCAGTCCCCCTTCCCCGGAGTTTGGGGCCTGCCTCCTCCCCAAGAAATGTGGGGACGGGCTGATCCGCTCAGCGGCCCCCGTTCCAGGAAGTGTGCGCTGGGTTTGTGGCTCAGTCCAGGAGCCCGCCCCAGAGACACCCCCCCCTTGCCCCCCAGGCTGGGTGGCCCAGGAGTTGGGCCAGGTATGGTCAGGGGGACACACCCTGCTGTGGGGACTATAGGCTTCTCTCGGATGCCCGAGGGCACTGCCAGCCCCCCGGCCCCAGCCCCCGTGCTGGGCTCAGCAGAGCCAGACGCCAGGGCCCTGATGCCAGGGCTGGTGGCCTGGTCTGGGCAGAGCTGAGCGAGCCCCACAGCTCCCCTTGGCTCCCGCCCTGAGTTTGGGGGGGGAGGGGTTCCTCAGCCCTGCCCCCCGCCTTCCGCAGGCCAGTGATTGAGCAAGCTGAATCCTTGACGCCCTGAGCAGGGTGCACCATTGCCGGTGTCAGAGCTGGGGTTAGAACCCAGCTGTCCTGGCCCCCAGCTCCTCCTGTCCCTGAGCTGGGGTTGGAAGAACCCAAGGGTCCTGGCCCTAGCCACTGCTGAACAGGGGTTGGCACCCCCGTGCCCAGGCCGTGCTGTCCTCTCCCACGTCCCGTGGGAAGCTGGGCCGGTCCCGTGGCACCAGGCTCTTGTCTGGGGTGGGTGGGGGCTGCCTACAGGGACCTGGCTGTGTCCGTCTGCCCCATGCTGACCCGGCCCCCTCTCCCCCCCCCCAGGTGGTCATGAACTGTGCTGTGGTGAAGGGGCTGAAGTACAACCAGGCCACGCCCAACTTCCACCAGTGGCGCGACGCCCGCCAGGTCTGGGGGCTCAATTTTAGCAGCAAGGAGGATGCCAGCCAGTTTGCCAGCGCGATGCTGCGCGCCCTGGAGACGCTGGAGTCGGGTGAGCCCTGGAGGTGGGGGAGGGGGGGCAGAGCCCCGGCCTGCCCTGCCCCCCATTGTCTGGGGGCTGGATGGAGATTGGCGGGTGACTCATGCTGGAGACGCAGGCGCCTGGCACTTGGCCCCACCGCAGAGCAGGAGTTGGGGGGTTGTGCTGGAAACTCTCCTCCCTCCCCCCCCCCGCCCGGGTCTGGGGAGCACGTCACCATGTTGAACCTGGGGCAGGGGGTGGGCAGCTGATGCTCTGAACTTTTGGGGGGAGGGTTTGGGGGTGGAACCTGTTGCTGACCTCCTCCCCCCCTTTGTGCATCCCGGTGCAGGCTCGGCTCAGCCCTTGCCCGCCCAGAACGGCCCCTCCCCGGATGAGATGGAGCAACAGAAAAGGTATGCCCCTCCTCCCCACTGCATCTCCCCCCCCCCACGCTTGCTGGGTGTTGGGGCTCTTCTCCCCCTCTCCCCCCAACCAGGTCCCTCCATCCCCTTTGCAGACCCCCCCGGTGGGCTCGGAGGGGCGGGGGGTGCAGGCCCATTTGCAGGGAGGGTCTCTTGGGCTGCAACGTTGGGGGGCCAAGGGGAGTCTTGGCGGCCCTGGTGTGGGAGGGAGGGTAACACGCCCCTCCCCCCCCGTCTCAGCCTGGTCCCCTCTGCTGCCCGGCCCATTGCCCTGCCCCGGGGGATTAATGAAGTGACCCCCCCCCCAGGCTAAGCTGCCGAGCGGCTGGGCGTGGGTGCTGCTGGCTTAGTCCCTAATCGGCTTGCGGGGTGGGAGGGGGGAGGCGAGCGGCTGCCCAGGCCCTGCTCCCAGCCCAGGATGTGTGGGTTCGTGGTGTCGGGGATCCTCGACCCGGGGTCCCCCCCGGCCTCGCGGCACACGTGAGTGACGGGGGGGTGGGTGAGACACCCTGGGTGCGGTGGGGTGGTCCTGGGTGTTCGCTTGGTGTTCACCCCTCCTTGTCTTTGTCCAGGCAGCAGCCGGAGCAGGAGCCGGAGCGCCGGGTCGCCAGCGCAGGTGGGGAACGCCGAGGGGGTGGGGGGCTCGAACTGGGGCAGGTGGGGGGCTCTGGCACTGGGAGTCGGGTTGGTCTGTCGCCTGTGATCACCCCCCCCCCACTCATGTCTCTCGCACCACAGGAATCTGCTCATGGGGGGGCCCCGTGGTCTCTACGCAGCCACTGTGGCCCCGCTGGCCCGCCCCATGCCCGCCTGCCCCCCAGCTGGGCTGCCGTGGGGGAAGGGCAGCATGTGGGTGGGGGGTTGAAGTGCCTCGGGGGTTTAAACAATGGTGGGGATTAGGCATGTCTGGCGGGGGGGCCTGTCCCCAAGGAGGTCTTGCCTGGCTAAGAGGGTCCCAGTGGCGGCTGTTCAGGGGGTGCAGCTTTCCCAGAGACAGGAGGTTTTAACTCTTTCACGGCTGGCTGCAACCACCGGCTCTAAGGGAGGGGCACGCTCTCCCTCCCCCTCTAACCTCCCCCCCCCTTGGTCTTGTGTGACAGGAGCTCCAGTGACCCCTTCAGGAGGTGGGCCCCCACCGCCCCCAGGACCACCTCCCCCTCCAGGGCCACCTCCGCCGCCTGGCCTGCCCCCAGCAGCTGCGGGGCCGCCGCCTGCCGGTGGGGGACCACCGCCTGCCCCCCCGCTGCCTGCTGCACAGGGCCCTGGAGCCGGGGGCGGGGGGGCCACCGGCCTGGCAGCTGCCATTGCAAGTGCAAAACTCAGGAAAATTGGCAAGGTGTGTGTGCGTGTGGGGGGGTGGGGAAGGATGGCGGGGGGGAGGATCTGGGTGGGAAGGTAGGGATCAGGCGGTCCCAGACGGTTCCGGGAGTTGGGATTGGCCTGTTGGGAACTCCCCCCCCGGGCAGCCCCCAGAGGGTGCTGTGCTCCTGCCCTGGTGGATGGGGGTCCCTGCAGGGGGGGGGGCCCTGAGTGAGGGCTAGAACCGGTGTTGGGGGGATTGGGGGGTGCTGGGCCTAGTAACCACTCTGCTCCCTCCCCCCCCCCCAGCAGCAGCAGGAGGAGGGCGCTGGGACGGCAGGAGGCAGTTCCAGCCCCGGGACGGCCCCAAAGAATGAGGGAAGCCGTGGTGGGGGCGGCGGGGGCCTGATGGAGGAGATGAACGCCATGCTGGCTAGACGGTGAGAGGGGGCCCTGCTCTGGGGAGGAGGGGGGGGGGGCTGGAGGGACGTGGAGATTGGGGGGCAGGGGGATCCAGGCCAGGAGGGAGGGAGGGTTCCACTCTAGGTGGGTGGGGGATGGTGAGGACTGGGGGCGAGTGGGGCTTTGTTCCAGGGGGCTGGGGCATGGGGGAGTATGGAGGGAATGGGGGGGGGGGGTGATCCCAGACGTGTCCCTGGGGCTGACTCTGCCCTGCTAGGTGGTCGGGGTGTCTCCTCTGCTCTTCCTGGACAGAGTGGGGCTCATCCCTCGGTGGGGGAGATGGGGGGAGGGTACATCAGCTCTCAGGGGCGGGGGGAAGGCCTCGGTGGGCGCTAACCCCCACTCTCCCCGTCACCCCCCGCAGGCGGAAAGCCACGCTGCAGGGCGAGAAGCCTGGGCCAAAGAAAGACGATGATGCTTCCAGCGTGAGTGCCCTTCCCCTGGGCTGCGGCTGGCATCCTGCGCCTATGGCCACGCCAGGGCAGGGGCTGCCAGGACATGGGGGGCGGGGTGGGGAGCAATAGGCTGGGCCTGGGCTGGGCTGGGGGGCGTGTCTGTGGCAAGTCACGGATCCGCCTGGCAGTTCAGAAGGGATCTGGCCCCACATCTTGGCGGGGGAGTCCCCCGGCTTGGGGCTCCTTGTGGGAGGAGGGGGGCTTGCCCTCGGCCGCCTGACCCACTAACCCCTGCGTTCTGCCCCCAGCAGCAAGACGCTGACGAGTCCTCAGGTACTAGGACCCCGAGCCAGCAGAACGGTGAGTGGGGGCTGTGAGGGGCACCGCCGGCCTCTGCCCCAGAGATTCCCCGGCTCCCAGCATTCCTGTGGGTCTGGCTGGCAAAGCAGCCTGTTGGGAGCTGAATGGGGTGGAAGTGGGGGCTGGCCCCGGGAGCCCCTCAATGGGGCATCAGGCCGCCTGGCACTGTCCCAGCAGGGCTTGGCCGAGCCATCTCCTTCCTGCCTGCCCCAGTGGACTGGCTGGGAGTGGGGGGTGGCCCTGTGAGCATTGGGGGGGGGGGGGCGGGATTGGTTCTCCCCTTCCACTCTGCAGGGGTGGGGGCTGGGCGTCAGAGGGTCTGAGATCCCCACATTTCCCTCCCCATTGACACCGTCCTCCCCCATTTAAAGAGGCAGGTGCCAATTTCTCCCCCCCCCCCATCTCTCTGCAGATGCGGTGCGGAGGCCCTGGGAGAAGAACAGCTCCACGCTGCCCAGGTGGGTGCGGTGGGGCTGAGTCGTGGGGCGGGTGGGGGGTTGGGGGGTAAGCGTGGCTAGAGCCAGGAGGGGCTGGGTCGGCGGTCCGTCCCACCCAACGTTTCTCTGCCTCTCTTCCCTCCCCCCCAGGAATAGTGAGACCCAGAAGAGCAGCGATTCCCCCAGCCCCGCCCGGAGTAGCACCAGGTCTAGGTATCGCCCGCTGCCTGGGCATGGGTCGGGCGCCTGCCATCAGGAGGCTGGAGACATGGGCCCTGGCACCAAGGGGATGGGGCAGATACTGGGCAGACCAAAGGGGTGGGGCAGGTACCGAGGGGCTGGGGGTCCCCTGGAATTCCAGGCCTGGCTCCAAGGGAGGAATAGGTGGGTACCCTGCGGGAGGAGGGGGAGGATCCGCTAAGGACGTGGCGGGCACGGGGGCTGGCGAAGGCAGGGAGCCCTTGGGGACAGGCTGTGGGTGCAGAGGGGCCCCTGGAGGGAGGGTCCCCATGGCCAGCGGTGCCAGGGCCCATTCCAAAGCTGGGCTCCCAGGTGTGAGGAGAGACCCGTCCTTAGGCTCCAGCGCAGTCGGTGAAGCTGGGCGCTTGGTGCGGCGCTTGGGGCTGGGCGTGGGGCTTGCTGGGTGTGGGGCATGCTGCGTGGGGTGGAGGCAATGCAGAGCCCAAAGGCACCACAGAGCCTGGTGGCTGGGCCAGGCATTTTCCTCGCTGGGCCTGCGCCGGGTCCCACAGAGCTGGGTGCCGGGCTGGGCAATGGGGAACTCTCTTGATCCTTCCAAAGATCTCCTCGCTCTGCTGTGCCCTTAGCCAGGGCGTGATGCACTCGGTCCCTCTGTCCCCCCCATTGCATGTGGGGAAACTGAGGCACCAGCCTTGGGAGGGACTTGCCAAAGAACACCAGTAGCACAGGAACCCAGGAGTCCTGACTCCTCACCTTCCTTACTGTAACCCATCAGACTCCATGTCCCTCCCACGAGTGGGCCGTCTGTTCACCCTGGAACCTAATGATGGCTCCATCACCCCAAGCCGTGGAGCCTCTTCAGTGGCAAGGTCCTTGTACACGAGAGACGGGAGTGCTTGGGCAGGGGTAGGATCCCTGCCAAAGAGGGGCCTCCTGCCTCACGGCGCTTCTCACCCTCTCCCCCCCCCCCCCCCCAGGATGAAATCAGCTGCCCCCAGCAGCACGGAGCCCCCGGCTGGTGCAGATGAGTCTGACCTGGAGCGGATCAAACAGGTACCCGGGTGACCCGGGGCTCTGGTCGGGAGTGGGGAGGACCCCCCATGATCCTGAGCATGGAGGGCAGCGGTTCTGGACTGGGCCGTTGCTGGGGATTGTGTGTGCGTGTGGGGGGCTGTGCCCCATAACACTGTACCCTTCCCCAGGAACTGCTGGAGGAGGTGAGGCGGGAGCTGCAGAAGCTGAAGGAGGAGATCATCGAAGGTGAGCGAGCTGTTGGGGTGGGAGGGGAAGGGGGGAGTCACTAGCACTCAGCTCCTGGGGGGTGGGGTCCTGCAGCACAATGGGATTGGGGGGGGAGGGAGGGAATGACGACCGTTTTCTGTGCATGTCCCTGCAGCCTCCCCCAGCCTTTGAGCAAGGGGCTGCTTCCACCCAGTGGCTGGGGGGTGGCTTGGTTTGTGGGGTGCCCCCCCCCCCATCTGGCTCCTGGCCTGGCTGCTCACTCACCCGACCCCTCCTTCTCTCCCTGCAGCGTTCGTGCTGGAACTGCGGAAGCGGGGCTCGCCCTAGGGACCCCCCACCCCCTCCAGCCGGGGGTCCCAGCACCGCCGAGGCTCCAGGGCCACCCTTGGGTTTATTTTCTTCCACATGCATCCCCCCCACCCCCCTACACACTTGAAACCCCGCCCCCATGCACCCCCTCTTCTGGCCGGTGGTTACCGGGGCACCAGCCCCACTGTGCAATTCCAGGGGGAGGCCTAAATTCCTAGAGATCCCCCCCACATCCCCTGGGGCTGCCCCGGGAGCCCCCCAGGCTGTGCCTTACCCCTGGGGCGGGAGCAGAGCAATAGCGCCCCCTGGAGGCTGCTGCTGACCAAAGGGCCCTGACCCACCTAGAGAGCAGGAGAGGGGTGTGTGTGTCTCCTGTAGGAAGCAGGGTCATTCCTGCCCCCCACCCCCAAAAGGGGGGCCAGCGCCAGCGATTCCCCACAACTACCCTCACCTGTCCCTGCATTCAAGGGCCAGGGCCCCCAGGGAACCCCCCAGATGTACCCCCCCAGGATTCACCCTCCTCCATTCACTGCTTCCTGCCCCCTTCTCTACTGGGTTTGTTTTGGGGTTCAGCTTTTTATAATTTTTTTACACGAGGAGGGGGAAGGGGAAGTTTTTTTTTTTTTAATCTTGTACCTGGGGGGCCCTGCCTGGGCAGTGATATAGGAGCTGTCCTGGGGGGGGGGCAGGGGTTGATCCTTGACCCCCCCTCGTGGGGGAGGGGCAGGCTCTCAGCTCTTTTCTATGAGGCTGTAATTTTCACTTTGGGTTTTTTTACTGATTTCTGGGGCATCTGTGCCCAGTACCAGTGTGAGACTCCTCCTCTCCCCGGGCACCTGCCTGGCACCAGGCCATGCCCTGCGCACCATGCTCTAGAATAAACCTGCCCTTTTTATAAGTTACGCTTCTGCCTCTGTCTTGCTGGGGCGTCAGGATGCCTGGGTCCCTGGCTGTGCCCAGCTCTGGGTTCTGTGCCCAGCTCATGGGGGGGGGGGAGATGTGGTAAATGCTGCCAAGGACAGGGCAAGCTGGGGCACGGGGGGAGTTGGCACCATTCAAACAGTGCATCTAATCCGGCGCCCAGCACAATGATGTGGCCAGGAAGGAGGGCTGCAGGCCATACCCCCCTCACATGGAGGGATGCTGGCAAGCTGGGCTCTGGAACGGACCTAGGGGACCACCGCGGACAAGCAACAACATGAGTCCCCTGGGCACGATGGGGACATGCAGGGCTAATGGGATGCTGGGCTGGATAAACGGGCGTGGTGGGTAGGGATGGATGGGATTTTCCCCCTGTATCCAGCCATAGGGCGACTGATGCTGGCTCCTGTGGCTGGTGGAGGAGGCCTGTGGGTTAAAAGAGATGTGGAAAAATTGGCCAGGGGGGCAGAAAAGCTCTCTCCACACTTCCCCCCCCCCCCCATTCCATGGGCTGGAGCAATAGTTTCTAGGGTGAGAGGGGCAGAGATCAGCTGCTCACACAGAAGGGTGGGAGGTGATGTGATCCCCATGGCTGAGCTCCTTTTCTCTGACCCTGGCACAGTGGGGGCGGGACCCTTCCCAGCTGGGCAGAAGGCCTGATATTCAGCTGGGAGGGGGCCTAACCCCTGGCACAAACTCCTGGCCTGTGGTGGAGTCTCCATCGCTTGCTGCTCCCAAAGGGGGGTGAAATGCTTTGGGGGGGGGTGACCCCCCCAGGTCAGCTGCCCTTGCTGTAGGTGGGGGGGGCAGGGCCCCCCCCTTGTGGAGTTTTGCCAGTGCCCCAAGCTGGGCTGGGGGCTCTGCTGGGCCAGCTGCAGGGAGGCTCAGGCCTGGCCCCTGTTGGTGCTGAGGGTGTTTCCAGGCTCTGCTAGGGGGACCCAGCTCCCCAGGGGCTGGGGATGGGGTGGAGCAGGGCACAGAGCCAGTGGGGGGTGTCGCCGGGGCCCAGCGCCTCCTGGGGCCCAGGAGCTGCAATCTCTGGGCAAATTGCTGCCATGATGCCCTCTGGGTGGCTGTTCTTGCAAGAAGCTGGCAGCCCCTGCCAGGCCAGGGGAAGCAGGGGCGAGCATAGGGGGGCTGGTTCCTAGGGCTTCCCCCTGCCAGGGCAGCTGTTGATGGGTACCTTTCTCCAGGCCCCATCCATGGGGGAGAGGGGGATCTGGCAGATAGTTACTGCAAACCTTCCTTCCCCAGTGCTCCCTGAGTCCTGCTCCACTCCCTCTGCAGCTGTGAGTCAGAGAAACCAGGCACAAACCCACAAATAGCTGCTCGGGTGGAAAGCACCAGGAGCAGGGAAACCAGCCCCAGGCCCATGAATCAACTGGAAGCAGGATTGGCACCCTTGGGTGCCAGAACAAGAATCACTCCTCACCCTCAAACTGCGCCCACTAGGCAGGGCCCTTCTTGCTCCTGCCCCCCATGGGGCTGCATGGCCAGTGAATGCCTCCCTGCTGCTGACTGGCAGAGCCCCCAGCTGGGGAAGGACAGGATCAGCCCCAGGGCAGGCCAAGCTCCACGGGGGGCTTGCTAAGATCCAGACTGACAGGATGCCTGGGTTCTAGACCTCCCTCGGGGAGGGGAGGGGGGTCAGGTGGTTAGAGTGGGGGAGGGCTGAGGGCCAGGATGTCTGGGTCCTAGTCCAGGGAGTGCGGCCTAGTGGTTAGCATGGCAGAGTGGAAGCCAGGACTCCTGGGTTCTTTTGATGTTGATAAATTGCAGAGGGGTCAGTGAAGAGCCAGGTCTCCACTCCACCCTTCCAACAGTAGCACGACTTTGCTGGGGGCTGGGGAAATCAGTAAAGCGCTCCAGCGGTGGGGCTGTATCAGGGCAGCGCCAAGGCAACACCTCCTGTGTAGACAAGCCTCCACGTGCGAGATTCCAGGAGGTCCAGTGGAAGAAAACCAGGCGAGGGGCGAGGTGGGATTCTCAATACCCCCCTGGGAACCGATCTCATGGGGGCTCGGCCGTCCAGTAGCGGAAGGGCTGGTGCTCCAGGCGCTGGGAGTGGAGGCTGGACCCAGGCCGGCTGGGAAGATGGCATCACAGTCTAGCCCTCAGAATGACACCCCAGGGCAGGGTGGCCCCTTGCTGCTTCAGGCCTGGCTGGGCCTCTTGGTCCCGGCAGAGTCCTGGCCCCATGCTGGGTCATAGTTTCCCCCATGTAAATAAGACCAGCAACCCCTGCAAGGTGGGGAGCGGAGGTTGCTGCTCGCAGGCCCTCCAGCACCTCCCCTGCAGCAGTGGGAGAAGCTGCAGTTGCTGCCCCAGCCAGCAGTGCCATCTGTGGGTCACCAGAACACCAGATGGCGCTGGGGCTAGAGCCCTGCACTGCCAGAGCCCTTGGCACCACCCAGGGCCAGCCTGAGCTTCCACACATTCAGTGCCACCCCCCTGGTATCCCCAGCACTCCCTCTCTCACATGCCCCTCTCCCCCACTGCTCCAGCCCCTCTTCTTATCATCCTCCAGCATCAGGGCACAGCCAAGTTAACCAACCAGCTGCCAGAAGGGCCCCTCTTGGCTCCCCCTCTCTTCTTTGGAGGATGAGGGGCAGCTGACCAGTGACTGAGCAGCTGGCACTGGAGGGGAGGGGTAGGCCAGAGCCTGGAATGAGGCTGGCAGCTGCTCTCCTAGCAGGGGAGGGGGGGCCTGCCCCAAGAGCTCTGGGGAGTGTCTCAGAAAGATTGGAGAAGCCCAGAAGAGCTAGATGAGCCTTGCTCAGCTATGGGGCAGAGGGGGGCACTGTGAATAGAAAGGGGGGCCTGGCCCAAAGGCTGGATCCCCAAGGGGAGTGTTAGGACCCTTCGTTAGTGGTGAAAGCCCCAAGGAGCAATTGGAGGATGGGACTAAGGGAAAGTGACCCTGAGGATCACTAATGTCCCAGAAGGGAGGTGGGTCTGGCTGGGCCCCCCATTGCCCAGTGTGCCAGGAGAGGCTCTGGAGAAGCGGCTGATCCCAGCCTCCAGGGAAGGAAGAGCCAGGATCAGCTCCTCTTTCTAGGGGAGGATTCACAGGCAGGTGGGGTGGGGGCACAAAGCTGTGACTTATGGCTCCACCCCTTTACTCCAGCTCCACCCCTTCCCGTGTCCCACCCCAATCATGGCTCCGCCTCCTCAGCAGCAGATGGGTTTTAATGGATGAATATTTACACACAAGGAAACTCAGACTCCGTGGGAGCCGAGGGGGGTCATGACCCAGGACCCCCGAGCCCATGTCGTGGCGTGTCTCGCTTGCTCGGCACAGCGCAGGCTCCTCCCGGCCACAGCCAGCCCCACACCCCACCATGGGGGGCGCGCCCTGCACACGCCAGGCTCCTCTGTGGCACCTCGCCCCAGGAGGCCCCTATTTTTTGGCGCTGGTGGAGATGCCCAGCACCTGGCGGTTCACCTCACGCAGCTGCGCATCCAGCATCTCCAGGGCCAGGCCCAACTCGGCCACCTGCTGCTGCAAGTCCAGCATGGCGCTGTTCTGCTCCTCCTCCTTCTTCCTAGTGTTGGAGGCCTGGCGCGCGTACTCCAAGAAGATGCACAGGCCCCCCACGCTGAAGACGATGGCCTCGCCCAGCAGCTCTGCCCCCAGCTCCACTGCCGCCTCCTCGTTCAGGGGCTTGATGGTGGCGCCACGGAAGCCCATCATCCGCATCTTGGTTCGCATCTCCACCCAGTGGTATACTGCAGGGGGGGAGGGCATGAGGGGGAGCAGCCGGCAGTGCCGGGAGGTCACCCAGCTCCTCCGCCCAACCCCCGCGCATCAACGGGGGGGGGGGGGGGAGAGACACGGGCTGCTGGGGAAAGGGAGGGACTGAGAGGAGTTGACCCCTGCCAGCGTCTGCCCGTAGCTCTGCTGGGGCTCCTCACTCCTGAGCCGCAGCCCTGCCCTGCCCCCACTCCTGCCCCGCCCCACCCCCAACTCCTGCCAGTGCCCCTCACTCCTGACCCGCAGCCCCCTGCCAGCCCTGCCCCTCCCCACCCCCAACTCCTGCCAGTGCCCCTCACTCCTGACCCACAGCCCCATGCCAGCCCAGCCCAGCCCCGCCCCCACTCCTGCCCCACAGCCCCGCCCCCACTCCTGCCCCACAGCCCCCTGCCAGCCCAGCCCTGCCCCCACTCCTGCCCCACAGCCCCCTGCCAGCCCAGCCCTGCCCCCACTCCTGACCCACAGCCTCCTGCCAGCCCAGCCCCCACTCCTGCCCCACAGCCCCCTGCCCCGCCCCCCCGCTAGCTCCGACCAGCCCACTCCCCGCTCCTGGTCGTGGGATTGAGGGGGGGAGGGGGAACAGGTCAGGGTCACTTCACGAGCTCTGGCTTCCAGTTCCTTCCGGGTGCCCTCTTAATGTCAGCACTGGGCCCGCCCATGGGGCCCGCCTATTGGCCCGCTGGCCCCACATCCCGCCCTGACCCTCCCACTATTGGCCCGCTGGGCCCCTAGCCCCGCCTCACACTGCCCCCATTGGTCCACTGGGATCCGTCCCGCCCCATAGGTGCGCCGGGCCCCCATTGGCTCGCTAGGCTCTCTGCCCCGCCCCCTCACCGGCTCCATTGGCCCACGGGCCCCGTGCCGCCCCCATTGGCTCGCTCGCTAGACCCACAGCAGCCCCGCTCCGCCCCCATTGGCCCGTCGCCCCGGCGCGCGCGGCCAGTCACCGTCACTCACGCTGCGCGGGCGGCCCGCAGACGTAGGTTCGGAAGAAGGGGCTGGCGCGAGCCCCCGCCTTGAGGCGCGCGGCCAGGGGCCGGCTGAGCTGCCGCACGCCCAGGTACAGGAGCTTGGCGATGGGAAACGCGCCGGCCACCATCCTCCCTCCCGGCGGCCCCGCGCCGCCGTGACGTCAGCGCGCAGGCCCCGCCCCGCCGCCTCTTGCGCGGCCGTGGGGGCGGGGCGCATAATATGCAAACGAGGCTCATGAATATGCCAGGTGATGCGTCGTGCGTCCGCAGATGACGTGTGATTAAAAATATGCAAATTTAGGCTAACGCCTACGGGAGGTTGGTATGCAAATGAATCACATGAATATGCACTAGTTAATTATGCATACCGGACACCGAGAACCCCATCGAAGGCAAATCGGGTATGTAAATTATCTCATGAATATGCAAAGTGGAGCAGGGACCGCCTCCTCACCTATATCCCCTGCCCCACTTCCCTCCCCCCCCCCGCGCCTGACCAGCCCCGCCCCCGCCAGTGCCCGGCGTCTCCGGACGTCTGGGTTCTGTCCCCAGCGAGCCCGGCCACGGGGACTCAGCAGGGGGTGCTGGCAGCGGGGCGGGCTGGCCCCAGGCTCTGAATGTGCCCCCAGAGCCCCTCACTCTGCTCCCCCCCTCCCAGCATCATGCCGGGTGGTTGAGCCGCTGCTGGGCTCTCCCCCAGAGGTGGCTGCATGTGGGTGCTGGGTGCAGGCTGTGGGGGGGGAGAGGGGCAGTTTGGGACGCGTTCTGGGGCCCTTCCCTAGTGTGCAGGGATCCTGGACCCACGGCCGTCTCCCCGCAGGAGCCATGGGGTCTGTGTCTCCTCCCCGCTCCCCGGGAGTTGTCTGCTTGATGCGCTCTGGGCGGGGGGGTTTCCCTGTGACTCCTCGGCGGGGCAGTAGAAAGGGGCGGATGATTGTGCGCTAGGGCTGGGGTCTTGAACTGCCGGCCTAGGGCAGGCTGCAGGGAAACCAGCCCCCTCGGTTCCTGGCAGGGTGCTTCCCTGATCTGGGGGTCCAGGGCGACAGAAGGAAAAGGGGGGTCCCTGGTGGGTTCTGCCCCCTACTGCCCACTCCCCCCCCAGCTGAGTCTCTCACCGGACTCCTTGGGCATCCTGTTCCCGTCCATTGCCCCCACTGGAAGGTCCTTCTCAGCTGCCCCTCGGAGTCTGGTGGAGCTGATCAGGACTGAGCCGGTCCCTGCCCCAGATCTCGAATCCCCAGCACTGGCGGGGGGGGGGATGCAGGGGCTCCCTGGGGGCTTGGCCAACCATGGGGCTGAGCTATGCTCAGCTCGGCACAGTGACGCACCAGGATCCCACGAGGGGGCTGGTGAGGCCCATCTGCTGTTCACCCTCTTTCAAGCCTCACTGAGGTCAGGCGAGGACACAGGCCCAGCCAGGCCTGGTGACTCCTAGCCGGGGGCTGCTCAGAGCCCCATGCAGGCGGCTCTGCCTCCCTACCCCCATCCCAGAGTCACTAGGGCCGTGCGAACGGAGGAGGGGCCTGCCTGCTGGTGAGAGCTGTGGGACCCTGCGGAAGCACAGTGGGGAGTGCAGGGCGGTGGGGCTCCCCGCCCCCGGCTTGCTAGATCAGCAGCCCAGCTCCAGGCTCTTCCCTCAGAGGATCTCCAAATGCTGAACAAACCCCCCAGCCCCAGTGTGCTGAAGGGAAACAGGCAGGGTCAGTGGGACAGCTGGGAATGGAACCCAGGAGTCCTGGCTCCTGGCCCCCCTGCTCTAACCACTAGACCCACTCCCCTCCCAGAGCCAGGGGTAGAACCCAGGAGTCCTATGTTCTCACACTCTGGCTTTCTCATCCCAGAGCAGGGCTGGCTGGGCGGTGGCAGGGCCGGCGCCCTGCTTCCAGCCCTGAAGGTTCCCTGATGGGGTCACTGTTGCCCTGGGCTGGATTTGGGCAGCACCAACGGAAGGGTGAGAGCCGGCAGCGTGTCTGTATGTGTGGCAGGGCTGGGGCGCTGGCCCTCTCGGCCCTACAGGGCAGTCTGACTGAGGTGCCGCTGGGAGCCAGGACTCCTGGGTTCTATCCGTGGCTCTGGGAAGGGAATGGGGTCTAGTGGTTAGAGCCCGGGGGGCTGAGAGGCAGGACTCCTGGGTTCTCTGGGTGTGGGAGGGAGCACTGCACGGCCTTTGAGGAAGCGGACTGGGTGGTGTCCTGACAGCTACAGCGGGAAGGGGCTCAAGTGGATTTAGGCAAGAGAGAAAACTAAACAAACAGGCGAAGGGAAAATCTCCCCCTTTGGCTCCGCGTCCTGGCTCCTAAGCCGTGCCAAGATGCTGTCTGAAGTGGTGCCGAGATGGCCCCAGCCACGCTGCCCCCAGCCAAGGACCGTATTGGGAGAAGCCTCTGCTGCGCGGGGGCCATGGTTAGGCCAAGGGGGGGTGGACGGGCTGCTCCTCTCACCAAGCAGCAGGGGGCGCCTTGCCCAGCACGGGCAGTTGCCGGGGAGCGTGGGAGATTCCCGTGCCTGAGCATTCTCGCCCTCGCTTCCTGTTTATTCCCAGGAATGTTCCCATCGTGGCGCCTCCTGCCCTGTGACGTGGTGAGCAGCGCTGGGGTCAGGCAGCCCCTGCTTGTGCGGTCACTGTCCGGCAGCCCGCCACTCCCCAGAAATTCCTGGAGGGAGAGTCAGCGGCGGGGCATGGGGAGACTCCAGCGCGCACCTTAAACTCAGCTCAGCGACCAGGAGGATTTATTTAAATTAGACGTAAGAATGGCTTGTTACTCAGCATGGAGATGCAACCTCCTCTGGGGTGGGGCGCTAGAGCTGTTTATACCAGGGCCCCCTGGGGAAACCTATGGGCTGCATTCTCCCACATGGCTAGAGAACTGGGGGGGAGGGGCAGCTAGAGCCTTCTCCTCAGCTTTTTCTCAACTTGCCCTCAGACCATAGACATTGCAGTAGCCATTGCAGGCCGGGCGCTGCCCAGACACTGAGGGGCAGACAGTCCGGCTTTGGGTGGACATGGGGGAGACTCTCAGAAGGGCAGGGACTCACCCAAGGTCACCCAACACCTTGGGTAGAGCCAGACATGGAACCCAGGTGTCCTGGCTCCTAATGCAGCTAGTAGCCCAGCTCAGGTAGGTTGGAGAAGTGCTTGGGTCTGTCCTGGCTCTGACAGAGGGATTGTGCGCCCAGGGAATGGCAAGGGACCGTAGGGCAGCAGGGGCAGCTGTTCCTGTCCAGACGCTGACCTTTAACTGTGGGACTTTGGTGGCAGGAGTGGGATCCCTGGGACAGACTGGGGGAACTTAATGGCCCACCTTAGCTCCCAGCTAGCCCAGCCTGCAAAGGAATCTGGGAGGCTTGGGGCTTGTGCCCTTTGCTTTGGTTTCTTTATGGGGGAGGAAGAGTCTGAAAGAGTTCAATTAATCCCTGCCCCGGCCACCCAACCCTGCCTGCCCCTGGCACGGCCATATCTAGCAGTGCAATTGCTTCCTCTGGGACAGGGGCGATTTGGTCCGTGTACATGTAGTGTCTGGAACCTCGGGGCCCTGATTCCCCCATGGAGTCCTTCAATGGGACCCCTCCAACCTCCCCAGGAAATAAATAACCTTCATTAACCATCAGGCCAAGGGCACTGCCCGGTACAGACCAGCCCCATCAGCATGGATGGGCGCCCTCTGCTCCCTACTCCACAGCCCGCGGCCTTGTCCTGCCATAGGTGCCGCGTGGCCTGTGTGGATCACCTGGCTTGCATGCCTACTCTGGACAGGGATCCCCGCTAACCTGGGCATGCCTTCAGGCAGCTGCTATAGTACACACCCCTCCAGCCCCGTGCACGCCCCTCCAGCTATCTTCCTAGCCCCGGGATTGATCCATCCATCCCCATAAAAAACCCTCCATCTATCCAGCCGTTAGCTGTGTCCATCCGTCCATCTTCACAGTCCCTGGATCTGTCCATCCATCTGCATCTCCCACCCTTCTATCTATCCATCCGTTGCCCTCCATTGCCATGTACCCCTATCATCAGCCTCAGATGTTCATCCATCCCCAAACATCCCTTTGTGTTCGTCCATCCATCCCCATACGCACCCAGGCATCCCTTCCCACGCCCCTCTAGCCATTCCCATACATACCCATCTATCCGTACCCCCCCCCCCCCCCAATACCCAGTATCTAGCTGTATTTCTGCAATTCCCCCTTTCTCACATGCCTGTAGAACCCAGATGCCCGGCAGTCCTGGCACCACCCCTTCAGGCCAGGCAGACCCCTCCTGCACCTCCCGCTCCCCCGGGCCTCACCGGGCCTGTTCCCGCAATGGCCGTGCTGCGCCGGGCCATTATATTATTATTATTATTAAGAACAATACTGTATTTACATCTCATTTGCATCCAGGGGCGGGGAGGTGGGTGCTCATTGATTGACAGTCAAGATCTTCATCTGCAGCTCCTCGTCGGGCGGGCCAAGGGGGGGCGGGGGCGGGGAGGGGGGCCGGCAGGGCACCGGGAGCCGGCAGAAGCTACTCTTCTTGGAGGAGAGGGGGGTGTCCAGGGTGAGCGAGGCAGTGGCCATCTCCTGGGGCTTGGAGCTGGTGAGGAAGCGCAGCAGGGTGGAGAGGGCCTTGGCCACGTCGCTGCGGGCCCCCTCGTTGACGAAGCAGTACAGGATGGGGTCGGCCACGCAGTTGAGGCTGGTGAAGGCCAGCGAGCTGTGGTAGGCCACGAAGACCTTCTCCTCGAAGCTGCAGTCGCAGGGCTTGCTGAGGTACACGGCGCTGCGCGAGAGCAGGATGACGTGGTAGGGGGCGAAGCAGAAGAGGAGGATGACGATGAGGCTGAGGGCCAGCCGCTTGATCTTGGCTTTCTCCTGCTGCTCGGTGGAGACATTGCCGCGCACGGCCCGCAGGATGCCTTGGTAGGAGAAGAGCATGAGGGTCCAGGGGAAGAGGAAGCCGATGAAGACGCGGTAGAGGTTCATCCAGGCCACCCACTCCTCCATGGGGTACTTCTCGAAGCAGAAGGTATGGTTGTAGCGGTCGTGGAAGAGCTCGTTGTGGAAGAGGGGCGCCGAGTTGGCCCCGATCTCGATGGCCCAGACCACGGCGCTGACGGCCACGGCCGTCTTGACCCGGCGGAACCTGGCGAAGCGCAGCGGGTGGGCCACGGCCAGGTAGCGGTCCACGGAGATGCAGCAGAGGAAGGCGATGCTGATGTAGATGTTGGTGTAGAAGATGAAGCCGAAGAGCTTGCAGGACTCCTGGCCGTGGATCCAGTTGTCGTAGTGGAGGAAGTAGTCGATCCACAGGGGCAGGGTGGCGATGTAGAGCAGGTCGGCGATGGACAGGTTGAGCAGGTAGATGCCCAGCTCGTTGTGCTGTCGGACCTGCAGGTAGGCGGCCCACAGCGCCATGCAGTTGGTGGGCAGCCCCATGGTGATGACGGTGATGTAGAGCGTGGGGGGGAAGAGGTGGTCGATCTTGGAATCCACGTGGCAGCTCACCAGGGTGGTATTGCACATCCTCAGCGCCGGCCGGTCCCCGGGCGTGGAGAGGCTGATGGGGCCGGGGGCGACACCGGGGGGCTGGGGAGGGGCCGCGTCAAGGGCTGGGGGTCTCCGCTCAGAGGAGGGGCCGCAGTCGGAAGCGGCGTTTCCACAGGACCAAGCGGATCGCCCTGCAGGGCTCCCTGGGACGGCACCAGGGCAGGGTCTCCATAGCCCCAGGCTGGGCCCTGGCGCGGGGCCCCCTCACCCCAGCCCCATTTGCCCGCCACAGACAAGCGGCCCTGGGTGCTCGGGGCGGACGGGGGGCGGGGCTGGCCGGCGGGGATGATACAGGGGGTCAGAGGAGTCGCCTGCCCCACGAGGGAAGCCAGACACACAGCGTCCCTGCGCCACTCCTGGGAAAGAAGAGGAGAGTTAGGGGGAGTGCCCCTTCTCAGCCCCAACCCCCCCAGGGGATTCTGTCTGCAGCCCCCTGGGCCTCACCCCAGATCTCCCCATCTTCCCCTCGCAGCACTCCAGCCTATCACATGGCCCTCCAGCCCCCCATCTGACCCCCCCCCCCGCCCCTCAGCTGCCCGCATCCTTCCCTCACAGGGCCTTACTCTAGCCCCCCAGGGACCCCTCAGAGCCCCCCAACCAGCCACTCCTCAGTGGGATCCAGACCCTGACCAGCTCCTCACAGCTGCAGGAGGCAGCCCTGTGCCCCAGGCTGCCTTGCCCCTACCAGCCCCATTGTGCCCATGGGTCTGGCCCCTCCTTGCCCCACTGCGGTATCCCAGCTGAGCCCTGCAGGGGGGCGGGATCCCTGTGAGGGGGAGGCCCTGCCCAAGCCCCCTGTGCTGTCTGGGGGGCTTGGGTGACAGGTGCTGGGTTTCATCCCTGCCCCAGATGGCAAGAACCATGGGGCACTATGGGGCAGAGGCCTGACCAAGCCATGGTGGGCTGCCCCTCTGTCCTAAGGGGGGTCCCTACAGCCAGGCCTATTGGCAGGGGGAGCTCATCCTTTTCCCGCTCTGGGAGATGCCTCATCCCGGCAGACCCGACCCCCTGGAGCTGGGCAGGAGCTGCCAGGGCAGAGGGAGGAGCAGAGCCGCCCCCCCACGTCCCCCAGCCCTGGACAGCAGGGTACCAGGCTACGGGTGACTGCCCGGGAACCAGCGTGTGTCCTGCACCAGTCACTGCCCCTCCCACCCGCCGCTTCTTGCACCCCCAACACACACACACGCCAGCCCCTCCCCTGAGCCCTCTGGATCCCCTAGCCTTCCCACAGGCAGCCTCCAGGGGGGCGCCCCCCTGCACCGGCATGGCTACCCCACAGCCACACGTGGTGCTGGGAGCTCAGCCCCTCCTGGCAAGAAGGGGTCCTCTACAATAACAAACCAGCACTGCACCCAGATCAGTGTAGAGCCCAGCGCTCCTGAGAGACCCTACAATAACAGACCAGTGGGGAACTTAGTGCTCGGGGAGACCTACAATAATACATCAGGACAGAGCCCAGCGATCCTGAGAGACCCTACAATAACAGACAAATGCAGACCCCAGCTGTGACGAAGTGGGAATTTTTGTAATATTTTCACAACGCCGCTGAGTGCCTCAGTTTCCCCATAGGCTGCATTGTTACCTAGTGTGGGGAGGAAGGTCTGTTTGCTTCCTGGGCAGGCTGAGACACAGGCCTTAATTCCCCTCTGTGGAGAATCCAGGAAGACATTGGCAAACCCAGTCACCCGGGCTTCGATGCCTAGCAACCCTCTCTCTCTCGGAGGGATGCCAGCCGTGTTTGCACAGCTGGGGGACACAGGGCTGGAGGGGGCGTGTGAAAGTGAAGTGTGTGGGAAGCAGCCAGGGGCCAACACCTGATCTGGGGCAGGGTAGTCAGAGGGATGGGGCTGGGGGCTGACCCTGATGGGCCAGGCTGTAACTTCCACCTCTCCGCTGACCAAGGACTTTTTATGTCAGATCCAGTTGCCTCAGAAACCCGACTGTGCCCGCGCTGTGAGCGCCCCCTGTAGGTGCTGGCGAAGGGCTGCGCTGCACCCCAGGATGGGACGAGTCTGCCTCAGGGTCTGCCTCAGTGGGTCTCACTGAATGAGCTCACGGTGGGACGTAGGAGGGCTGACGGCCCAGGGGTCCTGCCTAAGGAAGGGGTGAAGCTGCGTGGCCTGTCCTGGAGGGAGAGCGAGACCCCAGGCGGTCTGGTGCACTGACGGCGGCCACCCAGAGACTGTTCCAAAGCTGGGGCCAGAGCATCGACCCTGTGTGTCTGTGACACCAGCGCTCCTGAGAGACCCTACAATAACAAAGCCAAGCCGTGCCCAGTACTCCTGAGAGACCCTACAATAACAGACCAGCAGGGGCTCTGAGTCCTGAGAGACCCTACAATAACAGACCAGCGCAGAGCCCAGTACTCCTGAGAAATCCAACAATGACAGACCAGCAGGCGCTCCTGAGAGACCCTACAATAACAAAGCCAAGCCCTGCCCAGCCCTGCAGTGCTCCAGTGTCAGAGTTGCTCTCCATTAGGAAGCAGATCTGCGGCGCGTGGCCTCCGGGGTTTATTTACACAAACAGCTCAAGGCAGGAATGCAGGGACGCCGCGGCTCAGGCTCCAGCGGGCCCCATTGGCACAGGGCCCATTCACACACAGCTCCTGGCCTGCCTGGCCTGGGAGCAAGCATGGCAGGACGGTCCCATGGGTCAGCACGACTTGGCTCGCAGAGTAGGAGGCCGTCCTGCCCCCAGGCCCTATCGCTGCACTGGGAGCTCACGCTTGCAGGCCAGGCTGGATGGCGCTGGTAGCCTTGGCTTGGCATAGCATGACACCAGGACGCCAGCCCATGGGACGTGCTGCCAAATTGTGCTAGCGGGTCTGGGCCTGTCTCTGCTGCCCAGCTGCACTCGGGGCCAGGCCAGAGGCTAGTTGCTGTCAGGGGGCTGGTGGAGTCCCATGAGCCAGGCATAGATAGACCTTGGAGGGGAAACCTAGGCACAGAAGGAGATGGGGGCACTGCAAGTCAAGGGCCGGAGATAGGTGCAGGGCCGGGGCTGAGTATAGCGCAAAGGTTTGCCTGCGCTGGCCGTGGCCGTCTCTCCTCTGCTCGTTTCTCCTTGGTGTCCTGACAGCTAATGATGTTATCGCTGTGCTGGGTCCCGGAGCATGGCTGGGGCTGGGGAGCTGAGCCGGACCCCACCCGCCAGCCAACCTCCTGCATTCCCCAGCCAGTCCCCCTCTGATCCTGCCAGGTCCCCCTAAACCCCCAGTCAGATGCTCCTGCTGCCACCAGATCCTCCCACCCCTGTCAGCCCCCACCCGCAGTCAGCGCATCCCCATGACTTGCTTAAGCCAGCACTACCTCTCACCATCCCCCCAGCCATTCCCCCCCTTCCCCCAGCCAGCATCCTCCCCGCTGGCCTGGCCCTCCCAGATTCCCCTCTCGCTGTGGGAGGGGGGGAGTCACTGAGGCTGACCAGGCGTGGCTTGCGTGACTGCTGGAGGAAAAACAGGAACCACAGGCCATGGGCACGAGTGTCTTTACTGAGGATTAGCCGGGTGCAGCATAGGGCTGCCCTCCTGAAGGGTCCTCTCCCCGCAGCCTGTTGCCACCTGGGCACCCCAACACCCCCATCCTGCCCCAGCACCCCCCTCCGCTGGCACCAGACTGCGACTACGCCAGTGGGAGAGCAGGAAACCAGGAGCCATGTTACTACAGTGCATCAGACTGATGGGATGGTGCCAGGGCAGAGGCAAGGGTGGGAGCAGTGGTACGAAGGGGCAAAGCCAAGAGGGGGATGGGGATGGTGCCAGGGGCACAGTTAAGGTTGGCTGGGGATGGTGCCAGGGGCACAGTTAAGGTTGGCTGGGGATGGTGCCAGGGGCACAGTTAAGGTTGCAAAGAGCCCTGGTGGGAGGCCACACAGCTCCAGCTCGCTCCTCCCTACCCCAGATCTGCTCAGAATCAAGGCAGGAGAAGAGGTTAATGGAAGGAAAGTGAATCCTACCTCGCACCTGGGGGCAGAGCCAGGGGGCAATGGCTGGGGGCTGAGATGGAAGGGACGATGGCTGGAAGCCAAGCCATGTAACAGGTGGGGAGTGGCTGGCGGTGAAGGGTCAGGAGGGGCAACCGGTGGGAGTCGGGGAGGGCGTTTAGGCTGGGGACTGGGCCAGGGGGTGGGGGTGATGGCTGAAAGACTGGCAGCAGGGAGGCGGGTGATGGCTGGGAGCCAGGAGGCCAGGGGTGGGGACTGGCTGGAGGCTGGGGGATGATGGCTGGGGACCGGGAGGTCGGGGCGAGGGTTGGCTGGAGATGGAGGGTTGGGGGGTGATGGCCGGGGGTGGGGACTGGCCGGGGGGGTGATAGCCAGGGGTGGGGGCTGGCTGGAGGCGGGGGCTGGCTGGAGGCCAAGCACAAGGGGGTCCCATGGTGCTGGCTGGGCCGGCAGCCGCAGGCGGGGGAGTGTGACCTTTCCAGGCCCATAATCCCTCCCCTTCCTCCCCAGGAACTCCCCTGCCGGGCGCCAAAGGGCAACGGCGCCTGGCGGCCCAGTAAGAAGAGCGTGCCAGGGCCCAGAACAGCCCCAGCTGCTCCGGGCCCCAGAGAACAGTGTGGGGCCCAATCTCACCACAGCCCCACCCCCCTCCCCCAGCAGGGCCTGATCCTGCCAGAATCCCACACCCCCACAGGGATGGATCAAGCCCCAACAGCAGCCCTGCCAGGCGCTCTGCCAACCAAAGCCCTGGGCACACCCGCCCACCCAGGGGGGGGGAAATGCCAAAGGGGGTGATGATATCTCAGCCAAGCTCCACACCAGACAGGCTGGGGACAGTGGCCTGCCTGTCTGCCCGTGTCCAGCTCTGTGGGGCAGCCCTGGCTCCTCTCCAAGGGCCCGGCCATCGCGGGCCAGCCCCCCTCTGCAGCAGCAGGGACCCTGACATGCTGGCTGAGGCTCCTTGGTGCCACGTTTTATCCCTGCCCAGGTTTGGCTGAGTAATAATTAGTGGCTGGCCTGGCTCCTGTGGCTCAGGTCTGGGGGCATCTGCTTGGGGCCCTGTGGGCAGGGGGGAGTGTGGGCTGGGGGTTTGGGGTCTCAGGTCCTAGTTAAAATCCCAGGCTGGCCCCTTCCAGCAGGGATCTCAGAGCACCCGAATTCAGCCTCCTTCCCAGTCAGGGAGGCAGTGTCCTTCCCCCACATCCCAGAGGGGGAAACTGAGGCACTGATTGGCAGGATGGGACATGCATAAAGTGAGTGGGTGATGGAGCTGGAATAGAACCAAAGAGTTCTGGCTCCTTGCCCCGCCCCCGGCTCTACCATTCCCCTGCCAGACCCCAGGAGAGAACCCAGGAGTCCTGGCTCACTGCCCCGGCTCTCTGCTCTAACCACTAGACCCCATTGCCTTCCCAGACCCCAGGATAGCACCTAGGAGTGCTGGCTTGCAAACTCCTGCACTAACCCCAGACACGTTGTCATGTAAAGCAAGGAGGGGGGTTAAAGGGAGTGGTCAGAACAGGCTGGGGGTCTGGGAGTCAGGACTCCTGGGTTCTATTCCCAGTTCTGGGCAGGGTGAGGCGTCTCTAAAGGGACCTGGTGACTGGGCCCCAGTGAAACTGTCAGTTGGACCCAATAAAAACACTGAATTTTTACTGAAACAAAGGAAAATGCTTCAACCCTCAACCACCAGCCGGAGCAGATGCCCACACCCCCACCTCTGGCTCCATCCCTGGTCTCAGAGCAGTAACAACGATCCCCACATCCCGTGGCCAGGAACTAGCCAGGGCTGGGGGGGGGGAAGGGGTGCCCCTGGTGCTTATGGAAATCAGGTGCTTTGCATGAGACCAGGCACTACCAGGGGCTCGAAGAGCCCAGTGGGAGGGCGAGGGGTATCCCATAATGCACCTGGACTGCCCCCAAACGGGGATGAGGGAATAGCCCACAATGCACCTGGCCTGCCCCCATGCAAGGGGACGAGGAAATAGCCCACAATGCACCTGGCCTGCCTCCTCCATGCAAGGGGACGAGGAAATAGCTCACAATGCACCTGGCCTGCCTCCTCCATGCAAGGGGATGAGGGAATAGCCCACAATGCACCTGGCCTGCCCCAGGCAGACAGCTCCAGAGGGCTGGATTGGCCATGGTCAAACTGGGCGGTGTCACAGGCCACCTGGGCCCCTGGCTGGGGTCAGTGAGACCCACGGTTTGGCTCTGGGCTGACTGGAGAAGTTGGGGAGCCCTGGCTCATTTATGAGGAGGGGCCCCAGCTTGGGGCTAGGAGGCTTGGGTCCTGACGCCCCCGCCTGGGCAGGAGGCTGGGCCTGTGGGAACGAAGGGGCATCCCGCAGGCTAGGAAGCTCCAAGGGCAGGGGCACCCTCGGGGCAGGGGGATGGCCTGAGCTGGGAGCCAGCATGTACCTGCTGCTCTTGACCCCAGCCCCCTGGCTTAGGCCAGGCCAGTGGGGTGGGAGGCTGTGGAGCCTGCCCAGTGGGGTGGGGAGGCTGCAGGATGGGGAGGAAGAGGGCCGAGGGTCTCCGGCCTCTCTAGTAAAGTGGGAGATGCAGGGCTGGGGGCTCTGGTCTGGCCACGCCCCCATCCAACCCCCAGAGCCGGGGGTGGGAATTTGGCTGCTGCTGCCAAAATCCTAGTCGTGTCCGTCCCCCCCCCCCCCCCCCGCATTCCCCCCCCCAGTGTTTCTTGGGCATTTAGAGACTTTCCAGGGCTGGCAGGAAACTGGCTAGTTTCCGTTTGCTCCCTAGCCAAATTGGCCCCATCCCACCCCACTGGCTGCCTGACACCCCCTTTGCTTCCCCCTCCCCCCGCTGCCCAACCTCCCCGCACATCTTGGCTGATGCTAGGAGGGAGGTGGCTGGGGCTGCACCCTCTAAGTGCACCCCGAGGAAGCCAGGGGCTGGCGGCCCTGGGCTGGGCTCACCGGGAAACTGCGCAAGGGCGGAGGTTGCTGGGCCAGGCTCACTGGCTTCCAGGACAGGCCAGCATTTGGGGTTCTCATTTGCCCTCCTCTCTCCCCCAGTCCCTCTCCAGTTGGGGAACAGGCTCCCATGAAACACTGCCCCATTGCGCCCACGAAGGTGCCAGCTCAGGCCCGCCCCACCCACGGGAGCCTGAGGGGAGCAAAGGGGGACGTCCCCAGGAATTCGTCCCTACAGAGATTCGGCGGGATGGACCTTGCTTAGCCCAGCCCCACAGCCGAGCGGGGCTAGAGTCCAATAAGGGAAAAGGACTTAACCAAACTCTATGGGGAGTCATTAGGAGCCATCAGAATGGAACCCAGGAGTCCTGGCTCCCAGCCCCACTGCTCTAGCCACTAGTCCTCACTCCCCTCCCCAAGCCGTGCGGGGACGAGCGGCACGGTGTGGGCTGGATAAGGCTGGAGCTGTGTTGTGTTGCTGTGGGGAGAGCCTCGTCACTGTGCAACCAGCTGGCGAGTGGGCGCCAGGGCTGGGGATTTGGGGCTGGGCCCTCCTGAGATCTGGTGCCAGATCTGGGTCGCCGTGGGCCCGTTCACCTCAGGCGGCCACCTTGGGCCCTGTCTCCCCCACATTCCATTGGGTCCAGCGGAACAGGGCTGCCCCACTCACAGCCTGGGCACTGGGGTGTGGCACTGGGTTAGTGGGAGAGGGCCTGGCTCCAGACCCGGGGGGACCAGGCCCAGGGACCCGCCCCCCTGGGGGGCCATTTCCTTCAGCTAAATTGAGGAGCAGGTCACTGGGGCGTGACAGTTAAAGGGAGCAGCCAGGAGCTGTGGCTGGGCCGGCGCAACTCTGAAAGGCCCCTCAGTCCCGACCCACAGCCTCCTCCTGGCCCAGCCCCGGGCTCCCCCCAATCCAGCCGATGCCCCTCAATCCCAGCCCGCAGCCCCGCTGACAATTCATTGCAGAACCGTGGAGCGGAGCTAAGATTACGCTGCCCAAGCGCGGCATCCCGGAGCCCTAGCTGTGTGTGCAGGGAAAGGGGCGTGGGGCCCCCCTGCCCCATGGGCTCACCTGGAGGGTCCTGACGATTGGCCCCTCAATGGGGCCACCGGGTCCCGAGGGAGGCAGATCAGTGATGAGAGCATGCGGGGCACCGCCCGCAGGCCACGCAGCACCTGGCGGGGAGAAAGAGCAAGTGAGATCCTGGGGGGCCTCACCCCATCGCGGGGGCTCCTGTCCCCAACCCCCCACCTGGCCAGGATTCAGTGGGGGAAAGGCAGGGGCGGCTCCCTCCCAGTCTATCGTCCCCCCCCCCCAAATCCCCCAGTAGGTCTCAGAGCCTTGACGGTGGGGGGCACAGAGGGAGACAGCGTGTCCAGCTCCAGCCCCCCCCTTCCCTTCAGGGCTCCTCTGTCTGCCCATTACCAGCCGCAATGACCTTAGCCCGGCCCAGGCCCCGCTGCCCACCTGCTGCCCACGCAGACGGGCCTCCAGGGAGAGACGCTCTCTGCCCGGGAGGCGCCCACCGCCTCCCTCCCCATTGCCAACCCCTCGTCCCACCCCCCCACCCATCGCCTTCATCTCACACCAACCTCCTCCCCTTCCCCCTCATGCCACCCTCCAGCCAACCCCCCCTCCCCTCTCAGGCCCCCTCCCCACAGCCAACCCCAGCCAGCCAGACCCGCCCTGCCACCCCGCCTCCCTTCAGCTCCCAGGTCTCTGCCCCCATGCCAGGGCCGGGGCATTTCCCCTGCGGGGCTCTTGCCCGGCTCCAGGAAGGGAGAGCGGAGAGAGAGTTGTGGTGGGGCTCAGCAGGAGGTGCCCCGTCACCCCCCATGGGCATGGACTGGGCCCCCAGCTGGCATCCCCAGCACGTGAGCCGCCCTTCTGTCCCCTGCGGGGGGGGGGGGAGGGCTGGAGGTGAGGATTAGGGGTCCCGTTGCCCTGCCTCTGAGCACGCAGGCGACCCCAGGCGTGAAGGGGTTAAAGTGCTGCCCCTGGCCTGGCCCGACCCCGCCAGCCCTCGGGGAGCAGCCGCCCCCCACTCCCCTGGCAGGTGCACTTGTGGCAGCCTGTGTTCGGAGCCCAATTCGATTACCCCGGCGCGGGGATATTTATAACCCGGAGACTCGCGCTCGCCCGTCTGCGCGGCCGGATGTGCCGGAGGCTCACGCTGCAGCCCAGCTGGGCCCCGGCGGCCACGCACCCGGTGCCGGGATAGAGCCACGCCAGCCTGTCCTTGGGGTCTGGACAGGGGGAGCTCCCGGCTACTCCACGCCTGGCCTTTCCCAGCAGGGGGTGCTGTGGGGAGCGGGGCAGGGCGCTGGCTGGGTGTGGAGCCCTGGGCTACTCCCAGCAAACTGTCTAGTCTCCTGCTGTGACCACCCTACCCCCATGGGCACCCCTCAGTCCCGACCCGCAGACCCCTGCCATCCCAGGCAAAAGGTGGCTGGGCTGGGCACGGCTCTGCCCGCGTGGGGGCATCCCTCCCCTGTGCACGTGGGGCTGTATCTGCTGAGCGCTGCCCTGGGCCCAGGTAATAACCACATCTGGGACTGGGCCCGAGTCTGGGCCCGACGGGCAACCCATGGCTGCAGACTCTGCCCTTGCCTTGCCCCAGCTCTGCCGGCCGGGGGCCCTGGGTCTGAGGGGAAGAGTCGGGGTGCCACGGGGCAGGATTGGCAGCGGGGGTGCCCTAGGCCTGGCTCCAGTGACTCTTCCCACTGGTATCCCACAATTCCCTGGGGCCTGTGCGTAATCTCCCACGCGCCACCGCTGTCCCACAATGCCCTGGGGCCCGTGCGAAATCTCCCACACCCCGCTGCTGTTGAGTGCCAAGCTGGGAATTGTGGGATAGCTTCCCAGAGTTCAATGCTGCCAACCTGGCGCTGCGCCTCGAGTGCCCGGGGTGGGGTTGGCCCCAGACAGGGCCCCGCTGGAAGGGGGAGCCATGGAGCTGGCAGCGAGGCCATGGCCGGGGGCAGGACAGCCCCTCCTTGGGGGGATTCCAGCCGCCGCTCAGGCACTGCCCATGCCAGAGCTCCGAGCCCTGGCGGCTCAGACGTGGCTGGCACCGGAAGGGTTAACACCCCCCTAGGGGGCGGCTGGCTCGGGTCAGGCAGTTCAGAGCAATTGGGAACAATTCACCAAATTGGCCCGCCTCCTAGGAGCCAGGAGCGATGTCACCATGTGCAACTCTGCCAGGGGAGGGGACGGGAGGGCATGGCCCCCCCATGGCACGGCCCCGACTGTGCCCCCAAGTAGGGATGGGGGGGCTGAGACTGACCAGGCCCCTGCAGACCCCAATGGCCCAGGCCCTGTGCCCAGCTGGGGTCTCAGCCTCCTGTGTGACTCCTGCTCTGTCCAGCCCCTGGCACCGGGGTTGTGGAGAGTGGTGGCCGGGCATTCACTGCCCCTCTCGCCACAGACAGGCCCAGGGTCTGTGCCGGGGAAGGGGGAACCCTCCCAAACCCAGGGTCCCCTCCCAGCTAAGGATGCCTCACACAGGGCCAGGCGGGGAGCTAGGACTCCTGGGTCCTGTTCCCAGCTGTGTCCCTGGCTGTCTGCTAGGGCCAGCCTCCTCCTCCTCCCACCCGCCCAGTGCCTCAGTTTCCCTCAATGACCCCGATACTCCTTCCCTGTTCAGGAGAGCCAGGATTGCTGCTCACCGCCTGGGGCCTGGGAAATAGGGCATGGCCCCTCTGAACGGGGCCAGTCCTCTAGTGCCTGGAGTCATGCCCAGCCCCTGTGCCGTGAGCCCCTCTGCTGGATACAGCCCTAATGGCCCATTTTACCCTCCAGCCCAGCCACTCCCACTGCTCCACGAAGCAGGGTTTGGGCGACTCCCGTCCTCAGCCGGGCAGGGCCCATCTTTGCCCTGTCTGGGCAGCGCCCGGCCGGCCGGGGTTTGGGCTGGGCCGGGGCCCGGATGCTCCAGCAGCACAGAGAAAGCCCAGAACTGATACTAATGGCTCCAGCCCAGGCAACCTGTGGCTGCCCGTCCGGAGGGTCCTTCCCAGCCCGTCGCACAGACCTGGCTTGCACCCGTCCCGCCCGCCGAGCTGGCCGACCCCCCTTCCCCCACAACTCTCCTGCCCCAAACCTGGCCAGGGACACCCCATGCCAAATCCAGCCGGGGGTGCTGAGTCCAGAGAGACCCGGTAACAGCCCCGTTTTCACTCATTTTGCACCCACATTTGGGGCCAGATTTCCCCAGCGCCCACCGTTCCCCCAGTGCCCCCAGAATACTGCAGCCGTGGGAAGATTTGGCCCTGGGTGAAAGCAGCATCCGGCCCCCCCTGCCCAGCCTGCGCCCAGCTCTGGGGTGGGCTCTAAAATTCACCTTTTATTTCCAGTGTCCAAAGCGACCCGGCTTTGGCCGTTTGCTGAAAGCCCCTGCCTGGGTTTCCGTGCGGGCTGCTCTGCGCTGTGAGTGACACCCTCACCTAGCATCACTGCCCATGGGCCCCGCAGCCATTGAGGCCTGGCACTTGCGCCAGGGGCTCTTGGTGCCTCCTTGGTTCCTGCCCTGTGCTTCCCCTCCCGGCCCCTTGTCTCCACTGCAGTACTGAGTCAACGTATAACCCGTGTTCCCCAGCTCCAGCCCTGTCCACACCCAAACCCCCTTGCTCCAGGCTGGACGGCTAGTACCTCCAACTGACTGCCCGCCAAGGGCCAGGCCAGGAGGGAGCCCAGCTCACCAGCTGCTGACATGCCCGCTCCATGAATGCCAGCGATATAGCATGGCACGGACACTTGCCCCGGTGCTGGGCTCACTCCGGAGGGGCAACGTGTGCCCAAGAGCGCCAGAGAACTCCGCAGGGAGGAGAGACCCTGAGAACTCCTGCCCCACACACCAGGGCATCGGTGCCAGTCCCTTGGCAGATCTGGCCGTTTGTCAGGGCACGCGTGCCAGGATCCAGTGCCCTCAATGTTCTTCATCTGGGGCTTGGCAGAACAACCAGCCCCGTTTTCCTGCAGCCCCGGAACCCAGTGCCTGCTAGCGATGTCTAGGGGCTGGGATCCCGGGCACTGCCAGCCATCGCCCAGCCCAGCGTGCTTGTCCTGCAGGGAGCAACGCTCTCACAGGGTGCCATCGATCCTCCCCACCCGGCCTTCCGCTCCGTGACCTCCCCCAGCAAGACCTGCTGGCTGCCTCCCCCAGAGGCAGCCCTCCGCACCCCACAGCTCCAGGGCAGCCCAGCCCTTGGCGGTGCTGATTTCACCCCTCGGCTCTCAAATCCCTGCCCCCAGGTGGCTGGGGGGACAGACTCTAGCAGGGGGCGATGCCCCAAAATGACCCTGAGTCTTTATCCTGATGGGTTCGGAGCGGGGTTAACCCGGCAGAAGACTGAGCCATGGGGGGAGGGGTTGATTGTGGGCCAGATGCCCTGGGGACCGGATGAGCATAGAGACCCCCAGAGTCTAGCAGGGGCACCAGGTCCAGCCTCAAAGCTCCCTTCCCAAAGGGGGGGCCCTGTCCTGTACAGGGCAGCCCAGGGGGGCACCTGCCTGTGGGGGTTGGGGGGGGGGGGGGGGATGGACTGATGTGGGGAGGGCAGGAGAGAGCAGGTGGGAGCAGGGGAGGTATCCTGAGGGGCAAGAGGAAACTGGAGGTATCCTGGGAGAAGGGGGCGGGGGAGGGGCAGAGGTATATCCTAGGGGTCAGAGGGGAGCAAGGGGCTATCCTGTAGGGTGGGGGTATTGTGAGGGGGAGCATTTCCTGAGGGGGGGGGCACAGAGTGGGAGGAGAGCCAGGTCCAGCATGGGGGACATTGCCCTCCTAGGACAACTCCCCCAACTCCCCGCCCCCCACTGGGGGGCTCAGATGTCCCAGGCACCAGCCATCCCCACACGGTCCAGGGCTCTGATCTCTCCTAGGAACCCCAGAACCCAATGTCCTGACACCCCCGTTCTCCCCACGCTGTGCCCCACACCCTGGCACCGCAACCCCCACATGCCAGCGCCCCCCACCCCACAGCCGGGCACCTCCAGCCCCACGTGCCAGAACCCCCACCCCACACCCTGGTACCCACACATGCCAGCGCCCCCACCCCACAGCCGGGCACCTCCAGCCCCACGTGCCAGCCCCCCAGTCAGCCCGTGACGCGGTCTCACCTTGCAGGGCTCCCGGGGCAGGGGGTCACCGGGGGGCAGGGGGCAGTGTGCAGGGTGTGGAGCCCCCCCACCGGGCCGTCCCCGCCTGGTTCCATGGGGCCCCTGGGGCCGTGCCAGCCCAGCCCAGCCCAGCTCCGTCCGCGAGTCAATCGGTTCTCAGCGGCAAGCTCCGGCGGCGCCGGCTCCGCGCGAGTCGCGACTGAGGGACCCGGGAAGGGGGAGCCGCAGCCACAGCCCGGCCCCGCTGGCGGGTTAACCCCTGCGCTGCCGGATCCCTTCCCACCGCCCTCCGACAGTGGGTTAACCCCTGCGGTGCCGGATCCCCCCACCGCCTGCGGGTTAGCCCCTGCACCACCGGACCCCCCGCCCCCCCACCCGGACAGTGGGTTAACCCCTGCACTGCCGGATCCCCCCACCGCCAGTGAATTAACCCCTGGACCACCGGACCACCCCCCCACACACCAGCGGGTTAACCCCTGCGCTGCCGGTCCCTCCTGCCCGCCGGCGGGTTAACCCCTGCGCTGCCGGATTCCCCCGCCTCCCCAGTGGGTTAACCCCTACACTGCTGGGCCCAGAAACAGGTTAACCCCTCCTCTGCCAGCCTCCCGCGAGCGGGGTTAACTCCTGCACTGCCGAGCTCCCCAGCAAGCGGGTTATTAGCGCCTGCAGCCTCAGCCCCCTCACGAGTGGGGTTAACCCCTGCAGCACCGGCCTGCCAGCGAGTGGAGTCAAACCCTGCCACGCTGGCCTCCGCTGCAAGCTTGTTTAACCCCTTCAGCACAAGCGTGGCGAGGCGAGGTGATTAACCCCGTTCAGTACCGGACGGCCACCCTCCCCAGCGAGTGCCGTTAACCTCTTCACTGCCAGCCGTCCCGAGTGAGGTTAACCCCAGCGCCTGCAGGATTAACCCCTTCACAGCCAGACTCCCCAGCGAGCAGGATTAACCACTCCCATACCAGCTCCCCAGGTTTGGAACAGGGTTATTTTCCTGTGCCAGCCTCCCCAGTTTGAAGTGGTTTAACTCATGGGACGCCAGCTCCCTGTGCCAACGAGTAAGTTACGAGTATGTTGAACAGCAGCAACTAAAGTTTGAAAATTTTAAATCAGCAAGTCGGGATAACACCCAAGAGTTGTAAAAGAGCTGGCCGAGGAGCTCGTTGGCCCATTACTGTGGATTTTCAATAAGTCTGGGAGGATTGGGGTGTTCCAGGCAACTGGAAGAAAGGTAATATTGCTCTAGTTTTCAACAGGGGTAAATGGGATGGGTAATTATAGGCTTGCCAGCCTGACACTGATCCCAGGCAAGAAATGGAACAGCTGATATAGGACCCTATTAATAAAGAATTAAAGGAGGATAACATAATTAATACCAATCAACATGGAAAATAGACTCTTTCCAGCTAATTTGATGTATTTTTTAAAAAACAAAAGAAAAGAAAAGATAAAGGTGACAATGTTGATGTAACATTCTTAGGTGTCAGTAAGGTGTTTGCCTTTGCACCACTTGACATTTTGATTAAAATCCTAGAACAATATCAAATTAATATGGCAACCATTACATTGATTAAAAACAGGCTGACCCATAGGTCTCAAAATGTAACTGTAAATGTGGAATCATCACTGAGCAGGTGTATTTCTAGTGGGATCCAGTAAGTATTTGTACTTGCCCTATGCTATTTAACGTTTTTATCAGAGGCCCCAAAGAAAACGAAATGATCACTGAGAACGTTAGCAGCTGGCGCAAAGATCGGGGGAGTGCTAACTAACAGCTCACTAATACAGAGCAACCTGAATTGCTTAGTAAACTGGGCATAAGCAAATAACATGTGTTTTAATAAAGCTAAATGTAGATGGATATACCCAGGGACAAAGAAGGCAGGTCACTGGGTCAGATCAGTGACTCTGAAAAAGATTGTGTGGGCGGGGAGGGGAGGGAATCAGCTAAATGCGAGCTCCCGGTATGATGTTGTGGCCAAAAGATCTAACGTGATCCTTGGCTGCATAAACAGGGCAATCTCGCGTAGGAGCAGAGAGGTGATTTTACTCTGTATCGGGCACTGGTGCAGCCGCTGCTGGGATCCTGGGTCCAGTTCTGGTGCCCACAATTCAAGAAGGATGTTGATGAATTTCAGGGGGGTCAGAGAAGAGCCAGGAGAATGATGAAAGGGTTAGAAAACCTGCCTGAGAGTGAGAGACTCCGGGAGCTGCCGCTGTTTAGCTTCATAAAGAGAAGTTGAAGGGGCAGCTTGTTCACAGGCTCCGAGTACGGACACGGGGGATAAGTATTTAATAACGGGCTCTGCAGTCCAGCCGAGACAGGTCGAACATGAGCCAATGGCTGGAAGCTGAAGCTAGACGCACCCAGATTGCAAAGAAGGGGTGTGCCTGTATCACCGAGGGGGATTCACCATTGGAACAGGTCCCCAGGTAATGTGGCGGAGTCACTAACAACTGGCAAATCAAGGCGGGGTGTCTTCCTGTGAGCAGGGCCCTGGTTCATGCAGGGATGAACTCAGGGCAGGCGTCTGACCTGCTTCCTCCAGGAGGTCAGAGTAGATGATCACGGCTGGCTTTACAATCTCAGGGGAGGGTTAACCCTGGCAGCGCCCGCCCCGCCTGGAGCAGAGCAGGGTTAACCCCTGGATTGCCAGCCTCCCGAGGCCAACCGCTGGGTTTAACCCCCTCAGCGCCAGGAGCAGGGTTTGAATCCCCTTGGCACCCAGCTCTGAGGAGAGGGATTAGCCGCCAAGACGCCAACCTCCCTGTCCTGGGAGTAACGTTTTCACTGCAGGGAGTCCCAGAATTAACCCTCTCGGTGCCAGGCCATGAGGAGTAGGATGTTCCCACACTCCTGCCTGGGCCCAGGGCTCTGGCAGCAGCAGGGTTAACCTGCATTCTTTGGGTAGCACTAGGGAGAGACCAAGACCGGGGGGGCAGAGCCCTGCGGGGGAGGGAATGGACTCTCTGGCCCCAGCCCTAGAGGAGGTGGGGCCCTCCCCCCCACTGCTCAACTGATGGATTGACCTGCCATGGCCCCGGCCCCTGATTGAAGGGGGGAGGGAGGGTCTATGTCAATTAGGAGACTGAGTTGTTCTGTGACAGGTAGACCCTTGGCAGCCATAGTAACCCCCATCCCACCCCCATGCAGCAGGGGCGGGGGTAGGTGGGTTCGGGGGAGGTGGTTTCCAAGTGCAGCATAGCTCACACTGACGGACAGACTCTCAGAAAAGCTGCTGCCCCTAAGGGGATCCTTTCCCTCTTCTCAGCCAAGGAGCCCCAGAGCTGTGGGGACACGAAGGAAACCAGCTTCCTACCCTTCTCTTCCCCCCCAGTGTGCTAGGATCAGCCCCTGCACTGTGCAGGGTCCCACCCAAGGCTGCACAGGGAACCAGTGATAGCCGGAGATAGAACCCAGGAGTCCTGGCTCCCAGAAGCGCCCCCCTATTCTAAGCACTAGATTCCTACCTATTGCCAGGAGTCGTGGTTAACCACAAGTCCATCATTGCCGGCTGATCAGCAAGACAGAAACGCATCCACCAGCAGACACTATGGCCCCATGCCACGAGCTGGCCGGTGCTCAGCAGCGCAGCAGGCACCTTGGTGGTGGGTGAGAGAGGCTTAGGCTGGGAGGGTGTGTATCCAGCCTTCAGGTCATGGAGGATTCATTTCCTCCAGCTCATAAAGTATCTCTAAACAAAGCTCCTGCAACAATGAGTGTTTGTTCCCAGCCCGGAAATGACAAGAGGGCAAAGGACGCACCTTCCTGGAAACCAGCGAGTGCTGCAGCAGTGGGCGAGTGACAGTGCCTGACCGCACAGTAACTGCTGACCCCAGGGTGGTGCTAGGGGCCTGGGCTGCAGGGAGCCGGGTGGGGGTGCAATAGGGGGCGCTGGGCTGCAGGGAGTTGGGTGGGGGATGAGTAGAGGGTACTGGGCTGCAGGGAGCTGGGCAGGGGCACAGTGGGGGGTGCTGGGCTGCAGGGAGCTGAGCGGGGGCACCGTAGGGGGTGCTGGGCTGCAGGGAGCTGGGCAGGGGCACAGTGGGGGGTGCTGGGCTGCAGGGAGCTGAGCGGGGGCACCGTAGGGGGTGCTGGGCTGCAGGGAGCTGGGCAGGGGCACAGTGGGGGGTGCTGGGCTGCAGGGAGCCGGGTGGGGGCGCAGTAGGGGGTTCTGGACTGCAGGGAGCCAGGCAGGGGCCTCCCCGAGGGCTGAGCTGGTCTCTGCTCCGAGGACGTGTATGTGGGTCATGGGTTCCACAGTCGCTGCAGCACTGCAGGCCTAGTACAGACACAGGGCGTCAGTGTGAACACAGCTCACACCGCGATCTGCAGCCCTGCTCCGTCGGCCCCAGTGCAGAGCATTGGCGCTGGAGGTCGGCGCTGGAGGTTGGCTCCAGCAGCATGGCCAGACCAAGCGCTGATCTCCCTGTGCAGACAAGGCCAAGGTGGCTGACCCACCTGCCAGCCTCCTTACACTGCTGGTGGGACTGGGCGTGGCCGGCGGAAGCGCCTACTTCAGGCCAGCTCCATTTCCCAGCAGCTCCTGGCACTGGAATCACATCCCTCGCCAGCCCCTGCCTTTCCTGCCCTCACATGCTGACCACAGGCCTGGGGCTGGACAAGGGAAACCTCCCCACAGCCCCCGGCTGGCTCTCATTCACGCGCCCAGCCAGTGACCCCAGCGATCCTTTCTTGCCCATTGACAAAGCTGTAAAATACCCCTCACGGGAGATTTCCTTCCAGCCTAAAAATAGCCCTCCGAGTGTGTGTGTGTTATCCCGCCAGGTGTGTGTGTGTGTTATCCCACCAGGATGTGTGTATGTGTGTGTTATCCTGCCAGGTGTGTGTGTGTGTGTATTATCCCACCAGGATGTGTGTATGTGTGTGTTATCCTGCCAGGATGTGTGTATGTGTGTGTTATCCTGCCAGGTGTGTGTGTGTGTTATCCCACCAGGATGTGTGTTCGTGTGTGTTAGCCTGCCAGGTATGTGTGTATGTTATCCTGCCGAGGTGTGTGTATCGCTGTATGCATGTGTGTGTTATCCTGCCAGGAGGTATGTATGTGTGTGTTAGCCTGCCATGTATGTGTGTATGTTATCCTGCTGAGGTGTGTGTATCTCTGCATGCTTGTGTGTGTTATCCTGCCAGATATGTGTGGTGTGGGAAAGTGGGTGTGAATGTGTGGCTGTGTGGAGGTGTTACCCCTCCGGGTATGTGAGTGTGGAAGGTGTGGGGGTAGAGGTGTGTGTGTGGGGAGGTAGTATGTGTGTGTGTGGGGGGGAAGTGTGGCCCCCGCCCCCTCAGACACAGAAAGAGCCAGGGGGATTGGCTGCCCCCCCCCCCCCCCAGCCATGTCCCAGCCCCACAGTCAACATTATATCTCAGTCTCAGGCCCCATGTCCCAGACCCCCCTCCCCATTCTCTCTTCCCATCTGTGTTACCTGTCCCTCCATTTCTATTCCCAGCCCCTCGGGCATCTCCATGCCCTGGGGTCCACGTGGTCCCTCAGCCAGGCTGAGGCCCATGGGACCAGGGGGAGCAGGGAAATGGCCGCTTGTGGTGCTGACCCCGGGGGCCGGGAGACATGAGGATGCAGAGCCGGGAGGCTCACCAGGAGGGTGGTTGTGTCAGGGGCCTAGAGAGGGGCTCCCTCCCGACCCTCCACCCCACAGCCAGGAGGATAAAGGCAGAGCTGCTCTCTCTACCCCACGGAGCCATGCCAGGGCCCTGCCACCCAGGTAGCGCCCATGGGCCTGGCAATTGGGACTGGGACCCCGCTGCGGGTGCTGGGACTGGGTCTGCCTCCGAGCCAGGCTGCAACATGGAACTGGGGCTCGGGTGCCAGCCATGTCCGACTTGGGGCCCCCTCTGGCCTGGGACAGGCCCAGGTTCCATTGCAGGATCAGAATCCACGGCTGCTTGGGTTCCTCCTGCCCCCCTAGGGGCAAGGAACTGCCCGTGGCAGAGAGCCATGAGAGGGGCTCTGATAGGCCTGACCCACCTGGGGCCAGCAGGGGACGGGTCAGGGACGGCCCTGACTGACCGAAGGAGGGCACCCCGATGGCAGGAGGAAGAGGCGAATCCCCCCGGCGATGGGGCGGAATACCCACAATCTCCAGAGCTGGGAAAGTGAGGTCCTGGTTTGTGGGGGAAGGAGGGAGATCAGAGAGCACGACAGGTGGTGGAGGGTCCAAGGTGTGTGTGGGGGGGGGGCAGAGAGTGCCAGGGATGGGGGCCAGCCTGGGTGGGGGCAGAGGGAGCCCAGAGCAGAGCACTGGTAAGGGTGGAAGCAGGTTGGGTGGAGCCGGGAGGGGGAAATGTGCTGGAGGAACAGCCAGGATAATATTCTGCAGGGGGCCCAGTTGGGAATAAACCCCACGGGAAGGGCCAGTGGCCCCGTTGCTCCCTGACGGGGGGATGGATCTGGCTGGGAATCTTCCCAAGCCTGTAGGAAGGACCAATCAGCTGCACAGGTACAATATGGGAAGTGACTGCTGGGAAGGAGTGCTGCGGAAAGGGATCCGGGGGTCACAGTGGAGCACAGGCTAAATATGAGTCAACGGTGTAATGCTGTTGCAGACAAAGCGAACATGATTCTGGGGTGTATCAGCAAGAGTGTTGTAAGACAGACACGAGGAGTAATTCTGCTCTGCTCCGTGCTGATACGGCCCCAGCCGGAGTATTGTGTCCGGTTCTGGGCGCCACATTTCAGGAAAGATGTGGACAAACGGGAGGAAGTCCAGAGAAGAGCAACAGAAACGATGAAGGGTCTAGAAAACATGAGCTATGGGGCAAGACTGAAAGAACTGGGTGTGTTCAGCCTGGAGAAGAGACGGCCGAGAGGGGACATGAGAACCACTTGCAAGCACATAACAGGTTGTTACAAGGAGGAGGGAGAAAAATTGTTCTGCTTACCCTCTGAGGACAGGACAAGAAGCAATGGGCTTAAACTGCAGCAAGGGCGGTTTAGGTTGGACATTAGGAAAAACTTCTTAACTGTTAATGACTGGAATCAATTGCCTGGGGAGGTTGTGGAATCTCCAGCACGGGAGCTTTTTAAGAGCAGGGATGGCCTAGAAATTACTTAGTCCTGCCTTGAGTGCAGGGGACTGGACTAGATGACCTCTCGATGACCCTTCCAGACCTATGAGTTTATGTACTTCCTGCCAGGTTCCTGCCCCTGGCCCCTGAGCCACGGTCCCAGAGCGACACCCCAGGAGTCTCCCATAGATCCCTGAACATCGGGCTAGGGTTCCGGCCTTTGACACACGGCGCCATCTAGTGGCTGAACCGTACAATAGCGTTTAACATCCCATGACTTGGGGTCTATTTAAATCATGGAGAAATCACCCCTTTTTTCACGGGTGGGTCACGGCATGAATGGCAAATTTCGTGGCTGTTACAGCCACAAAACTGGCTATTTATGCCATGACCCACCCGTGAAAAAAGTGTGATTTCCCTGCAGTGTGTCTTATCCTGGGGGCCCCAACCCAAAAGGTGGTCAGAAGCCTATTGTAGGAGCATTGTGGTATTGCCAATCTTACTTCTGCGCTGCTGCTGTCAGCGGTGCTGCCTTTAGAGCTGGGCAACCGGAGACCAGATTTCATGGTCTGTGATGTGATTGTCACCGTTGAGAATTTGGTAGACCCCCTACCTGTGCCATTTCCCCCTTTACGTTTTACCTTGCTACCCCTCACACTATTTACTCTTTCACACTGTGAAGTTCACTACGGATCAGTTTGTCACGCGTCTCCGAATTGTGCCGCTTTTCTAATGACAGGACCCGACTGTGTAACAACTTGGCCATCCGGCCATCTATGGTTCTATGATTCGTTGCAATGACTGACTGGTCGGTTCGGCGTTCTTGAGTCTTTGTCGTCTTGTTCTGCAGCCACCCTCGGTAGAGTTTGCTCTGCGGATTGCTCTTGCTACTGTTGACGGTGATGGTTTCTGTTGAACTCTCCGCTCTTGGTCTCGATCAGATACGATCTGGGTGCTGAACGCTTTGTCTTTGCAACAGCAGGAGTTGTCCATTTTCCCCCCCTCCATCCAATTTGACATGAACACAGACACCTGGCAGTTCTCTATGAGTGACATCTATTATATAAGGGTTCGTAACCTCTTTTTGTCTTTTTATCTGATTTGGATACTCTCTTCACGTCTGGTTACTTTGGAGATTCTTTTCCAGAACTGGAACAGCTGTCTTCCCAGCAGGAGTTGTGCTGGACTATAGCCAGTAGCTGCTATTGGGGTTGAAGAACAAGGAACGGGTCGATCTTCCTGCTGTAGGATTTCCTTGGCTGTCTGGACAGCTCTCTCAGCCTCTCCATTCACTTATGGGGAATGTGGGCTCCTAGGACTGTGATCAAAACCAGATTTCATTCAGAATGACTTTAATTCTGTGAATTGTGGGCCATTGTCTGTCGCCAGCTGCTCCGCAGTACCAAAGTGAGCAAAAGTGCACTTCATTTTCTTGACATGCGGCATGTTACGTCTTTCAAGTACATTATTTCCTTAGACCTGGAAAAACAGTCCAGGACCATCAGGTAATGTCCTCTGAAGCTGCATGAATCTGCAGCTAGTCTTGGCCCAGCCTTGTCTGGTAGCGGCGTTGTTATTAAAGGTGCTTTATGTTGTGTTGGTTTGTTAGTTCTGCAAAATATTTTCTTCCTTATGTCCTTGCTGATGCCTGGCCACCACATTGACCGCTCGGCCTGCTCACAGAATTTAGTTGACTCTGATGTTCTTCATGGATGAGGTTCAGCATTTCTTCACTCATTCCACTACAATTGCCTTTAATCAGGAGTCCATTTGACTCACCTAATTGTCCACGTACCACAAAGTAATCTCTTGGCACTTCCTTCGTGTCCTTTAAATACTTGAGCCAACCACCCCAACGTAACATAAAACTTCCTGAAGTTGCATGTCTGTCGGGGGTGTTTTTTTGTAGCTGGAGTAGTTTCTTTTCTGACACTGGGCTGTATTTGTTCACACCATCCACGTACATCTTTACATCACCTTCCAGCTCACGGGTAGTTGAATGAGGTGTTGGGCTCCATGAGTCTCTGCTACCACCAGATTTTCCTCAGGAACATATTAAACAATTGGGTTAAATCACATTCAACTTAGCAATAGACATCGGCATCTCAGCAGTGCTGGGTCCAGGTCTTTTCCGTTCATGAGGGTTACAAGCGATTTATGGTCTGTTAGCAGTGGAAATGAGTCCAGTCCACACAGATATCTGTGAAAGTTCTTCCATGCCCATACGCTTGCCAGGCCCGCCTTTCCAATCTGTGCATACCGCTTTCTGCTTCTGTAAGCGTGCGTGAGCAAAACACAACCGGCTTCCACTCAGAGCCAGGTCGTTGCAACAATATGCCACCTAGGCCACAGCCGCTTGCCTCCACGTCCACTACTGCGGGTTTGTTCACATCATAGCACTAGAGAACTGGAGGGGTGGAAATCATTTCTTTTACCTTCCTGAAGGAAATGTCTTGATTCAGCCTCCACAGCCAGGACGCGTTGGACTTCAATAGTCCATTCCATGGTTTTGTCGCTGTGGAAAGGTCTTGTAGGTGGTGACCAACGAAGGTAATTTACCATCCCCAGTACGCATCTCACTTCTGGTTCCATTCATTGGTGCATTCAAGTCTTGAATTCAAGTCTTTTGCTTTTCCTTTCTCAGCGCTCGGACTGATTCCACCTTTCTGCATTGTCTGTCCCAAAAGCTCAATCTGAGGGAGGCAGAAAATGCACTTTTTCTTGTTTAACTTCAGTCTAGACTAACTGGGGAGGTTTAGGAATTTGTTGAGGATTTTGTTGCGTTTTTCTGTCAAAGATCCAGATATCAGAATATTGTCTATGAAAACGATGACTCCATTTGTGTCCATTAACATTTCCACCACCTTTCTTTGGAAAATGTCCTCCCTAAAGGTAATCTTCAAAAGCAAAATCTCCCAAGGACTGTGAGAAATGTTGTTAACTTAGAACTCTCTTTGGCTAAAGGAATTTGCCCAAATCCACTCCAGCCATCCAGCTGGGAGAATACTGTAGCTCCTGTCACTTTGCGGAGGAAGTCAGCCAGTGTTGGGAAGCTGTATCCTTCTCTCACAACAGTTTCATCAGAAACAGATTTGGTTTTTTCCCCATTTTTCTTTAAAACTGGTACCATGGGACACGCCACACTGTTGGTTCAGAAATTTTCTCAATTATGCCAATCTGCGCCATTCTCTTTAACTCAGTTTCCACTTTATGAAGCAATGGGATAGGAATCCTAGGCGGTGTGTGTACGCTAGATGGCTCAGCACGGTTTCTTAAGGGGATCTGTACTTGATCTCCTTTCAAAAGTCCATATGTTCCATTGAGTTCTTCCGGCTTTCACACTAGCCCCTTGTACTGTTGCTCTGTGGTTCTTTGGTCACATTACACACACTCTGAATGCAAAGATTTTGTCCTTGGCAGTTGTTTCTGTGGTGAACTTGGCCCATGCAGTTCAGAATCCCTCCAGGGCTACTCAGAGCCGCATCAGGTGATTTCAGTTCAGGGAGGGGTGGGAGGTGATTGCGAGCTCCTTCTGAGGTGACTGACGTCAGCTCGAGTCAGTTTTAAAATCAATACTCTTGCCATGAATATTCAGTTTCACTCTCCAGGCTGGCTCTGTGTTTTCACATGTGGCAGGGCCCAGAAACAACGGCTCGTGATTGTCTGTAATATGACTGCTTTGGTGCAGCGAACGGCTGCCAAATGTCTATATTGGTAACTTTTTATAACCTGTGCCTTTGGCGATACATACATCTGCTGGGCTATGGCTTTTTCCACACCTTGTGCACGGAGGCTGAAAGTCTTTCAGTGTTGCCTGGAATTTGTCCCTCTTAGCCTGAGATCTTATGACAGTTACTTTTAGCCTTCATGCTGTTTACAGCTTTTAGGTAAGTTTCAGGTTTTCACATTGCTCCTTCCAGTTGAGTAGTTCCCGCTGCTTTGCTCTCTGTATAGCTGTGTGTAGAGGTCAATCCGGTTTTTATTTTTGGCTGTTACACCCACTAGCCAACCTGTCTCTGATATTTTCATGTTTTGCATCCCCAAAAATCACAGGTTTCAGACAATGCACGTGGAGCTCTTATAAACATTCAACGTTTCCCCCTCCTTCTTGAATTTACTGGTGGAAACATCCTACCCCCACATTTCTCAGAGGTATAAAGTATGCATCAAACATAGCCCGTGACTTTTATCATCATCTGTTGTGACTGTCTTCAGTAAAACCAAAGGATTTAAAGTTGTGCTCTGCCTGCTTCCCCACGGCATAAATTAAAGACAATACCTGAATATCTCCAGTTTCCAGGTGGGTTTGTAGCAATTCAAAATCTTGTACAATGCTGCTTCCGGGCTGTCCACTGCAAAGGTTTGTCAAAGCCAAAGTTCTCTGGGGTGTTGAAGAGCAGCATGGTGGTGCCAGCCTGCAACCTGTGTTGCTTTTTTCCTGCTGGTTTTATTCTTTTCGGACACTACTTTTACTTCTGACCCCATGTCATGTACAGCTTCTACATGGTAGGCTACAGGGCGGCTGCTGCTTGTACGTCAGGCTCCTGTACCAGACACAGGCTGGCTACAGAGCTTCCTTCTAAGAGAGCTCCATACCAGATGTGGTCACTATAAGATCCTCTAATGCTGTGCCCCTACCATATGAGTGAGGCTAGTGTAAATACGGTAGGTCGCACACACACCAGCTGGTGGTTGCAAAGATAATACAGTTAAGCATCCATTACACCCAGGGGAAAGGCTGGGGGGCACCGTTGCTCCCTGGTAGGGGGTGGATCCAGCTGGGAATCACTCCTGCAAACATGGGTCCACCAAAGCCCAGCCTGGCCATAGCCCTGGGGTCTGTGGGCCAATTCCAGTGCAGCGCTCAGCTGCTCTCCCTTGATCAGAGCTGACCCCTCCCAGTGCTGGTACTGGTAGGTGGCAGACAACACACTCATAGAGAGGGAGCATGGCACACAGGGGCAGTTCTGCAACCGGCACAGGACCATTCCTAGCACCAGACGAGTGCCCTTGTCCTGACGATGACCCAGGAGGTCAGCGTCCTGCTCCAGGCAGCGCCCAGCACCTCTGAGCAGGAACCATTCTCAGTCACTTCCTGATTGGGAACAATGGGCCATGAATCACCAGCGTCCCTGGGAGGGCGCCCTGCCGGGAAACTTCAGCTGCCCCATTTCTCTTCCTGTTCTGGATGGTTCTGCTGCATCTTGGTGCTGGGCGAGGGTCCCATGTCCCACCCCAGAGGTGGCTGCATTTGAGTGAGGGAGTCCTTGTGGAAACAGCCCTGCCCCAGAGATGGCTGCATCTCAGCACCATGCCAATGATCCCTGTGGCTGTACCTCAGAGCTGAGTTTCCAAAAGGCTTCGATGCAGTTGGAGGGATTGTGAGATGAAAGAGGCTCATGAAATGTCCGAGACCCTCTGCCAAGGCCCTTTTTGTCAGCCTAGCTCAGCCCACGAACCTTCTAGGGGGCAGGGCGGGAACGGGCCTCACTCCAGGGACTGTCCCCCTGGGCGACCAACCCTAGAGAAAGGCTGTTTAATAATTAGCAATGATGTTGATGGCCGTGGCGGAGTTCCTGGTAAGGCCTCAGCACCTACAGGGCTGGAGCTGGATTGCAGTGGGGCTGAGACCTTGCCGCGGTCTCCTGCGCAGAGGTCAACATCAGGGGGCTTCCCCCTCGCCGCGTAGCACCGCGATCAGCATGCAGCAGCCTGGCTTGGTACCAGCCTGGCCTTCCCTCTGCCAGCTGTGCCTGTGAGGTTTGGGAGCAGGTGATTCAGGGCTGGGAGGGCTGGTGGTCTCAGGTGTCACTGATTGTCTCACTCACGTCCAACAGGCGGCTATAACAGCCCCTAAGGGCATATCGCTCTGGGAAGCTATTCTGGGAATAAGGGCGGGTGGGAACCGATAGGCAATTGCCAGCACCCTGCGTGGATGCATCTGGGATCAGTGGGTTTTTCTGGGTAGTTTTCCTGCAGGGCACTCTGCTGCAAAAGCTGCTTTTTTGGGGGGGAGAAGGGGGTTGGCTGGAATTTGTTCACTGAAAGGGGTTTGGGTTTTGTTTTCTCAGTAAACGAGGTGCAACGTTTCACACGCACATACCACAAGAATTGTGGATCTGTTTTTTTCAGTTTTGGAAACAGATTTCTAAATGACAAAATGTGAATTTCCAGGGGCCGGGCATTTTTTCTAATGTGTGTTTCAAAAGAGTGGGGAAATTGTCATGTTCTCTCGCTTCTTTTTGCTTTTTTATTCCTGGATAAGATGGAAGGGGGAGTCTCTGACTTTTGCTTTTCACAGGGGAAAAGAGAGGAGGGAAGTTTTTGTTTAAGGGGGGCGGGGAGATAATCACAATTGAAATGAAAGGTTTTTATGTGACTTTTTTTGGCCCATGCCCTTGTTTGCATGGGAAAGTTTGACCAGTTACACCAGCATAACCAGGGCTCACTTGTTAATCAGAGCTTCGAGCACCCTTGGCTATTGTGATCTTCAGCCCAAGAACCCAACGCCCTCAGCGGATGGGGTGCGAGCCCCACCGTGCAGACACAGGGGCACGGGGAGTGGAGGGGCCTGTGCCCAGGCTCACCGAGAGTCAGGGGTGAAGCTGTGTTTCGAACCCAAGGCCACAGTGATTGAGCCAGTGGCTAATGACACGGAGGGCTTAACGGGAGACCTCAACCAGTCAGGGAGCAGTGAGGGCCCCGTCTCGCCTTGATGAGCCAAGCTCATTGGCCATCGGGAACTTCCAGCTCTCCTGGCTGTTGTGGGACTTGAACCCAAGCATCCTGGCTCTGAGGTCAGGGCCGTCTCCAGCCCCTGGGGCAGGCTCTGGCAGGCTGCCTGCAGTGGAAATGGGGGACGGAGTGTCATTGCAGAAATGAAGCCAGCTGAGTTTCAGGTGAGCTTGTCCGTCCCAGGCGTGGGGCTAGGGGGAACCCCCTCACCTCCACCCCCTGGCACTTCCCTCCTCCAGCAGATCAGCACCAGTGAGACCAGAAAGTCCCAAACTGGACCCACAGCACCAAGCTGGCAGTGAGCGCCCCGAGGAGGCCGGGGAGGCTGCAGGGCTTAGACAGCCGGATGATGCTGGCACTCGGCTTGCGCAGAGCATTTTGTTTGAAAACGGATTTTTCAAAGTGCTACAAAATCCGCCAGGGGGCTCGGATTACCTTGGGAATCGCTCCACCTCCCCGGGAGCAGGCGGAGGGGCAGGGGTGCCAATTTGGGGTCTCTTAACCAAGGGGCTCCTGAGATATGTTGCCTGGAAGAAAAGGACCTCGCGGGAACATTTTCCCATCCTTAGAATGGTTTTCTGGGCCCAGCTGGGGCTCAGAGCGTGGCGTCGATCTGTGCCGAACTGCGGCTGCTCGGCCTGTCGGGCTCTGACCCCCGCCCAGAGCCCTCCCGCCAGCAACAGATGAGGATTTCCCAGCGGTTCAGTCTGGCCGCAGAGATCTGGGATCTGGCCTAACATGCCTCCAGCGCGGGTCACACGCTGCAGTGAGCGGCTGGGTAGGAGCGGGGCCGGCTGGCACGCTGTGGCGGAGACGACTGGCCTGCAGCCCTTGCCCGCAAAGGCCACCTCAGGGCTGCGAGTTCACGTCCCAGCCCTGGTGGGTGATGGGTTGAGAGCAGAGGGGTCGCGTGAGTGACAATCTCAGAAAGTGGCTCTGAACGCCATGGTCTGCTGCAGCTTGTGCTGCTAAGGGCTGGGTCTGGTGCATGATGCAGGGGGCGGGATGCTTGAAAGATGAAGAATCCTGCCCCTACTACAGAGCGTGGGGGGAGGGGCTAAGGGGAAATGCAAAGGCGGGGGGCAGAGTGGAGCAGGGTCCAAGGTGCCCCCCCCCGTTCGCTCAGGCCGGCTTGGGGGACGGGGGCTCAGCACGGTGTGACTCTGACAGCGGCACAGCACCCCCTGCTGCTGGTTATCAGGCTGTGAACCCAGGCGTCCTGCCCAGACTGCAGCCTTCCCCCATGCCCGGCCAGCCCCCCGCCCCCTAAACACACACAGAGCCGGTCCCTGGGTGGGTCAGTTACTTGCCTTTATTGGGTGGGCCGGGCATTGAACAGCGGGGTGGGGGGCCCGCAGCTCTGTCGCGGCTCTTTGGAAATACAGATTCCTGCTTTGGCCCCTGTCCGTGCCCCCCCGCGGGGCTGGCGCTGCCCATGCTCCCTCAGCACCAGGGGGGCCAGAACCATCCCCGTGTCCAGTGCAAATACAGTTGGGGGGGGGGGGGAGAGTGGGCCCTTTGGGGCAAGATCCATCCCCCCCTCCCCGTCCCTGGGTCAGGACAGAAGGGACCCTCCATCCCAGCCTTCCCCAGACTCCCCCCACCATGTCCCATGAGTTTGCTGGGACTCAGCCCAGTTTCTAGAGGGCAACCCCAGCACAGACCAACCTCCCCGTCCCTCGGAGGGCCCCTTCCCTGGCTGTGCATGGAAAGAGCTCTCACTGGCCCATGGCTCCGGCGGGGGGGGGGGCACAGTTCTAGTCTCAGCTCTGCCTGTCGCTGCTGCAGCCCCCTTCCACTCCCCTCCCATCAGCACCATCCTGGGTCAGGATCTGCCAGTGCCGTTTACTGAGTCCCCTGGAAGGCACGGCCTCCATGCCCAGCAGCCGGGTGGGGGTAGGCAGGGCAGAGACAGCCCCACTCCTAGCTGGGGGGTGGATTCTGGGTCCCTCTCCCACCCCCCCCACCAGAAACAACACGTGTGACCCTCGAGCCCCCCGAATATTCCCCATGCAGCCTCCTCCCTGGTCCTTCGAGGGGAGGGGAGCCTGAGCCCCCTAAGAAAGGGCAAGCGCCAGGCACCCTCCCCCCACCAAGTGCCCCAGTTCCCCCCTCCCCTCCGGGGCCTGACTCCGCCCCCCGGGCCCCGTCCCACCCCAGCCTGTGCAACCTCCAGCCTTTCAATATAGCTCTGGCAATAGCTCTGGATATAGACTCGATTCATATATAGATCTCTGGAAAATACATCTCCCTGCCCACACGCCCCCTGCTGCCCCCAGAGGGCTAATGGGACCCCCCCCACCCCCATCTATGCGAGCCCCCCCCCCCCCGCCGGGGGAATAGCTGCTGGGTGCCTCTCCACCCCCCCCCCACTCCCCCGGCCCCTAGACGAGGCGCCACTGCAGGATGCTGGTGTCCACGCCCCCGGTGGAGAGCAGCAGGCTGTCGTCGGGCAGGAAGGCAACGTTGGTAACGTGGCTGCTGTGTCCACTCGCCGGGTGGCTCGGGGCCTGCGAAGGAGACGGGCAGGGGTCAAGGCTGGGGGGGGGAGATCTCACTAAGCCCCAGGGGCCTGCGTCAGCCGAGCGCTCCCCGGGGCTCTGCTCCCAGCCCAGATCCCGAGAGGAGCTCAGACCCCGCTGACAGCTTGCCTGGGTGCAGGGGGGCCGGGCCATTCCCAGAGCCCTGCGGGGTGGCACTGGGGTGCGGGGGGGCCCTGCCTGCGGAAAGGCTGAGCCCTTGGGGTGGGCTTGTCGTGGAGCTCGGGGGCGGGGCACACGGGCCACGAGAGGGGCTGGACTGGGGGGGGCAGGGGTCACAAACCGGAGGCGGGGGGAGGAGAAGCAGGGAAGGACCCAGAGGAGACATTGCCTGGAGATGGTGCCCATCGCAGCTGGGGGCAATGAGAGACACAGGGGGCCATGGCTGGCAGTCCCTGCGGCTGCCCTGGGGCTCAGGGCACAAGGGGATGGGGAGGGCCCGGCTTGTGTGGGGCACCAGGGGGCATGGGGCGCCGGGGGAAGGGCTGACGCTGGGGCTCACCCGCGGCTGGCAGCAGGGGTAGGAGAACAAGTGCACTTTGCCGAAGTCGTCGGCGGAGGCCAGGAACTTGCCATCGTGGGAGCGGCACACGGCGTTGATGTCCGTCCCGTCTGCGCCCTCCGGCCAGATCCCTGCCGGGGCAGCGAGGGCAGGTCAGGCCAGGCCAGGCCTGCCCTCGGGGCCCCCCAGCACCCCCGCTCCCCGACCGGGCCCCCCATCCTGCTCTCCATCCCTCCATTCACCTGCCCACCCCAACCCCTGTAGCCAGCCCCAGCCCTGTTCCCCAAACAGGCCCTCAACGCAGTGGGACCAGCCACCCCCCAGCCAGCTGCCCTGTCTCCCTCCCCCCACCACAGAGTCCATGGACCCTGGTGACAGGGGCGGGCTGCCCTGAAGGGGGCTGGCCCCGCAGCTCCCCGGCACTCACCAAAGACCCAGAAGCCTAGCACGCAGCTGGCCGTGGCCCACTCCAGGTTGCGCACGACCTCGGCGCTGGGGATCTGCCGGCAGGTGGCGGGGTCCCCTGGAGACAAGGGGGCAGGGATGAGCAGGGGACCCTGCGCCCCTCTCCCCCCTCCAGCATGGGAGGGGCAAGGAGACGCCACCCGGAGCAGCCACAGAGCCCCTGGCCCCAGCAGCCCAGGATACTCCCCTGGCCCGGGGGTCTCCCAGCCCCGCCTCGGGGGTGACGGTCCCATAATCCCCCCTTAGGGGGGTAGAAGCAGGGCACAACCCTGCCACCAGTCGGTGCCAGGAGCAGAACCCCCGAGTCCTGGCCCCCCGGTCCCCCCAGCCCAGCCCTGAGCTGGTTGCATCTTGGGCTCCCCAGGGACTTTTCTGCATTAACCATTTACTCTCCAGGCTGAGGAGTATGGGGAGGGGATCCCTGGACCCCCCAGGGAAATGGGGGCACCATGGGCTACCCACTGCAGAGATGCCCCACCGGGGACATGGGACTATTTCTCCCTTCCCAGGAGGAAAGATCACGCCTGCCCTGGTGTGATTCATCTCTGCCACCTTGGGGGCAAACTACCTCTGCCCTTAAAGGGGTGGTGCCCAGCAGGACCCCGGCATGGCGCCAAGCAGGGCCCTGGCTTCCCGGCACAGTGTCCAGTGGGCCCCGGCTCCCCAGCATACCCCAGGCCACACTCACAGTACAGGATCTCATAGTCCCCAGAGTTGGTGACGAAACAGCTGCTGTCGGCCGCCCAGTCCAGGTGGGTGATGAAACTGGAATGACCCTGGGGGTGAGGAGGTTAGTGGAGGGGAGGGAAGGGAAGATGACTGACCCTGGGGAGGAGGGGAGAGGGTTAACGGGAAGGCGGGCGACCCAGGACTCTGGGGGTGCCCATGCTATAGAGAGAACAAGGGTCTGGTTCTAGAGGTGCCCTGAGAGGCCCCCGACTGGCTCCCCCCATCCCGGGTAGCCCTGCGGTGAGCCTCACGGGGCAGGTTCTCGGCAGTGCCCCCGCTGGCCGCCCTCTGGGCTGCAGGGCATGGCTCCGCCAGCCCCATTGCTGCCCCCCCCGCAGAGCCCCCAGGGGGCAAAGCAACCCCCCCCATTCCCTGCCCAGCCCTGTGGGGTGCCCCCCGACCAGTACCAACCTACCGAGCACTTGCCGACGCGGCCGTACTTCCTGCCGCCCTCGGAAACAGCGTACACGTAGACGAAGTTGTCGTGGGAGCCCACGGCCAGGTAGCTGCCATCTGGGGGCACAGAGAAGGAGAGGGGGAGCTGGGCAGAGCCACACGGGCCGCAGAGCAGGGCCCGGCCCAGGGACAGATGGAGGCTGCTCACAAGCGACTCCAGCGGGGACGTCCCTCCACGGGAGCCGAGGAGCTACCGGAATCGGGGACAGGAAGGGCTGCAGGTGCGGGATCAAGCCAGGCACGACGAGATGGGCTCCCCTCCCCCAGCTCTGGCAGGGCCCCTCAATCCTGACCTGCAGCTCCCTGCCAGCCCAGCCCTAGATGGCCCCCCAGCCCCCTGGCGTCTCCTACCTGGCGAGAAGCTGACGACAGAGATGGGCTCGCTGCCGTCCGTGTGGATTGTGACCAGGTCCCGTGTCTCCGTGTCCAGCACCAGCCACCTGGCGGGGAGGAGAATGTGACTGTGGGCCAGGGACCCTGACAAACACCTGGAGAGACCGGGCCTGGCACACGCTCCTCCAGGCCCGAAGATGGAGGATTATTGGTCTCCCTGGGATCCCGGCAGGGCGGGCGCCGCAGGGTGCAGATCCCCGGGTGGGAGCTGCCCATCCTGCCCGCAGGGAGCACAGCCAGAGCTGGCTGGCGAAGCTCTCCCTGGGGATGCCCCGACACAGCTGCCTGGGGATGGGCTGTGAGTGGGGGGGGTCGCTCCAGCCCCAATGGGGAGCTACTACAGTGCTACTTCCACGCCAGGCCTGAGTCCCGCCTACCCCACTGGGCTCTGCGGGGATGCAGGGCACCATCATGGGACCGCCAGCTGGGGCAGCGGCATGGAACCTGCACCGCGCCCCACCTTTCCCTGGGTTCCCCGTGGGGCTGCAGTGCCCTAAAGGGTCAGCCCTCTCCACTCCCCACCCCCAATACCTTCCCGTCACCGTCCCCACCGCCAGCACCGAGCCGTTGGGATGGAAGCCAGCTGAGCGGGCTGCGTCCTGGGGGACAGAGAGAGAGAAAGAGAGAGAAATGGGGGGGGGGGATCGCTCCGGGCCTGGGACCACTGCAGCAAATGCCCCCGCACTCCCCCTCCCGGCTGCAGTGAATCGCTCCCCAACCACAAGATGCTCCCAGCCTGGCTCCTGCAGGAGGCGGTTGGCAGCTGACGCAGCTCACAGCACGCGCCAGGAGAGGGCAGCGTGAGTCCCAGGCGAGCCCCCCCCCCTCCCCCGAATCCGCGCACCTCGATGGCTTTGCTCCACAATGGCCGGCGGGTGGCCACGTTCCACAGATGGACCTGTCTGTCCTGGCCGCAGGTCAGGAACTGGTCCAGGCTGGGGTGGGTGGCCAGACCCCAGAGCTCCTCCGTGTGACCCTGGGGAGAGATGGGTCTGCTCAGTGCCCAGATTCCCGACCTTTCCTACCCAGGAGCCCCCCCCCCCCCCGGGCTTCAGCAAGGCGGGCTTAATCCAGGAGTCCTGGCCCCAGCCCCTCCCTGCTCTGACCACTAGACCCCACTCCCCTCCCAGGGCTGGGCACAGAACCCAGGTGTCCTGGCTCACAACTCACAAACCAGGTTGCAACTGTTTTCTATGTGCTGTGTATGTCACTATGGGTGTGACCCCCTCCTCCCCTGCCCCCCCTTCACATGCTCACCCCCACACCCAAGACCCTCACAAACCCTTCCCTCCCCCCAGGGGATCATAGAAACATCGGACAGGAAGGGACCTCGAGAGGGCAACTAGTCGCGGGCAACTCCATAGTAACTAGCCCATCCCTGACAGGTGTTGGTCCAACCTGCTCCCAAAAACTGCCAAGGATGGAGATCCCACAACCTCCCCAGGCAATTGATTCCAGGGCTTAACTACTCTGACAGCTAGGAAGCTTTTCCTAATGTCCAACCTAAACCACCCTGGCTGTAATTTAAGCCCATTGCTTCTTGTCTTATCCTCAGAGGTTAACGAGAACCATATTTCACCCTCCTCCTTGTAACAATCTTGTATGTGCTTGAAAACTCTTCTCATGTCCCCCTCTCAGTTTCTCTTCTCCAGGCTAAATAAGCCCAACTTTTTCGGTCTCCCCTCACAGGTCCTGTTTTCTAGCCCTTTCATCAGTTTTGTTGCTTTTCTCTGAACTTTCTCCACATCCTTCCTCAAATGTGGCGCCCAGACCTAGACACAAGACGCCCGCTGTGGTCGGATCAGCGCGGAGCAGAGCGGAAGAGCTTCTCCTGTCTCGCTTACAACGCTCCTGCTGATACACCCCAGAATGATGTCTGCTTTTTTTTTTTTTTTTTTTTTTTTGCAACATTGTCAGAGTCTTGACTCATTTTCAGCTTGTGATCCACTAAGACTAGGGGGAAGTGGCTGAGCCAGCACAGGGCTCTTCTATTGGCTGTCTGGGAAGTCTGTCCCAGCACCATTTGTCCCACCCCCGACTCCTGCTCCAGGCTGTGGCAGGGCAGCAAACTGCATAGGGGGTGGACATGGATACCCGCAGAGGGCATGGGGAGGGGGCAGGAGGTGATGGGTACCTGTGAAGGGGAGAGGGGGAGGGGATGGGTGTGATGAAGAGGGAATTTTCTGCAAACATTTTGTATGTTGTGTCTCAATTTCCCCCATATGCTGCATTGTCCCCGAGGGGGTGGAGAAGGGCTGGTTACTCTTGGGGGAGGCCTAGAGATGCAGATGTGAATGGCGCCTGGCAGTCTTGGGTTTGGGGGCCCAGGTCAATGGGGAGATGATGGCACACGCCACCACCCGGACACTTGGTACCTAGCAACTAACAATAGGAAGCCAGCCGGGTCCGACCAGCTGTGAACGAAGGACAGAGGAGGGGCCAGGTGGGATGGGCCCGGGAACCTGAACAAAGATGACACAGAGGGACAGAGTGGGAGCGAAGGGGGTCACACTGCCTGGCTGGGCTCGGGGCTGATCCCGACGGGCCAGGCTGTAACTTCCATCTCTCCGCTGACCAAGGACTTTCTACGCTTGGTCCAGTTGCCTCATAACCCCGACTGCGCCCGTGCTGTGAGCACCCCCTGCAGGTGCTGGCGAAGGACTGCGCTGCACCCCAGGATGGGACGAGTCTCCCTCAGGGTCTGCCTCAGTGGGTCTCGCTGAACGAGCTCATGGTGGGACGTAGAGGGGCTGATGGCCCAGGGGTCCCGCCTAAGGAGGTGGTGAGGCTGCATGGCCTGCCCTGGAGGGAGAGTGAGACCCCAGAGGGTCTGTTGCACTGACTGGAGGCTTCCCAGAGACTGTTCCAAAGCTGGGGCCAGAGCACTGACCGAGTGGATCTGTGACGATGGGACCTGCACTGGGGTGGGTGCCTGCATGGGGCGGGAGGAGTACCTGCACCAGGAGGGAGAAGCCGGTGGCCAGCGAGCCCTGCAGCACCGAGTTGCGGGTAGTTCCCACGAAGAGGGTGTCACCTTTGCCTTCTGCGATGGTGCGCACCGGCCCGAAGCTCTCTGGGACCTAGGGAGAGGACAGCACCAAGCCACGGGCATAGCTGGGGGATAGAACCCAGGTTTCCTCCTCCCCCCACCCCCCAGCTCTAACCCATCACTCCCCTCCCAGAGCCGGGGACGGAACCCAAGAGTCCTGGCTCCTGCCCATCCTCCCTCCTGACCCCTGCTGCTTGTGCGGCCACAGGAACACTGCACCCCCGTGGGGGCTCGGGGCAGAAGGGGACATGGCACCTGCTCCCCCGCACCGGCCCCCCTCACCTCATTCTCCTGCAGCTTCTGGTAGTCGCGCCCCCAGAGCACGACCCGGCGGTCCTTGCCACCGCCCGAGACGATGGTGCCATTGTGTAGCACGCAAAGCCCGAAGACGCCACCCTCATGCGCCCCCAGCACCGCCTGGCTGATCCGGTTCCCCCCTGCTGGGCAAGGGCACAGTCAGCAGGGAGAGCCCCCCCACTGGGAACCACATATTCCTCCCCCTCCCCCCCCACAGGGGCAGCTGTAATTTAGGGTCCCCGAGGGGGGGGATCATGGAGTCACTCCTTGTGCTGCTATGACTTCAGCCACCCACCCCCTCCCCCCCAAATCCAGATGCTCTTTCTGGTTGCTCCCCACACCTGGAATTCTACCCCCTAGCCAGTTCCCTCCCCAACACCGATGCCCTCTCCCAGGGCAGCTCCCACCGCCCAATGCCCCCCCTGCACCCGGTACTGACCTTTGCCCCAGATGTAGAGGTTGCCCCCAGAATCGCCGGTGACCACGTCTCCGTTCTCGGTGAAGGCCACGCACAGCACGTACTTGGGCTTCTCGTGTTTCTGGGGGGAGGAGGAGAAGACAGGTGACCTCCCTGTAACCGGCCTCTGCAGGTTCCCACCCCTGGGACGGCTTGGCAAGCGGGACGCCCGGAGAGGACAAAGGGGGCAGAGTCGTAACTGCCCAGCAGTTGAAGGGCTGCTCTGCCAAACCCAGCCCCTGGTCTGCTTCCAGATCAGACACACAACGTCTTGTCTAGCGTGACCTGTGCTCCATGGAGCAGCCTGGCCAAGCTCAATAACGGCTGGTGCCGCCATTTCTTTAGCACAATGAGCTCAAAGAGGAGCAGGAGAGGAATGCGAAGCTGACCTGTCACACTCTGCAATACAAAGTCTGCCCCTTCTAGATAGGGACTGTGCTGGAACTGCCTGGCCCCTACGTGAAACGAATAACTTAGGAGGCGACCTGAGGTCCTTAGTTCGATCTAGATAACACGAGAGCACTCTTCCTGAATCCACAGCATGTGACCTAGAATCCCCTTTACTTGTATGAGATTTAAGAGAAAACACAGGTAAGTTTACACTTGGATTAACTTGGAAATCCAAAGCTGCCTTCAGAAGGGATGTAGGATGCGGTCTAAGAACTGTTTTGTCTTTATGGAAAGCAGCATCGGGGAGTTGTGCCAACAATGTGCACGGCTCACTAACTCCAGCAGAAGTGATTGCTAGTACAAAGACTGCCTTTACAGAAAGATGAAACAGGGAACAATCCTGTAGCTGCTCAAAGAGAGGAAGACAGGAGCTTATACTAAATTCAACTTCCACATAGGGATTGGAGAACAGAGATTCAGTAAGCCTTTTACAATGTTCTTCACCAGCATGTGTGAGAAAATGCATTTGCCCTTAATAGGAGTGTGGGCTGATGCAAAAGCTGTTAGACGTACTTTAACAGAGGATAAAGATAAAAGAGGATGTCTCAGAGCAACAGATATTCTAAAATCAATTGAACACAGGATGAAACTGGGTCCACATTTTTATTAGCTGCCCATATAAAAAATCTTTTCCATTTAAAGTCATAATTTCTCCTGGCAGAGGGTTTTCCAGCACTAATGAGAATTTGCTGATTCTCAATGGAAAGGAACTTTTCTAGATCCCTCAACGTCCTGTCTCCCTAGCTGTTAGATGTATGATTTGAGATCTAGGCAGAGGACTCGCCTCTGCTGCTGTCAGGGCAGGTCCTCTGGCAACCGCAGCGTTGTGTATTTGGCGCTGGATAAGTGGGGTAGCTAGGGGTGTCACGGTTGTCCCCACCACGCTGGAGCAATCAAGATCATCCAGGCAGAATCCTGTATTCTTCTCGCTAGAACTTTGGGAACTGGGGGGAGATGCAGACATGAGATCTTTTCCCCAAGCTAAGAGGAACCCGTTTGTCAACGATTGACTGTCCCAACCTGCTCCTGAGCAAAAACAGGGTAATTTCTTCTCAAGTCCAGTGGTAAACAGAACTACGTCCAGAAACCCCCGATCGTTGAAGATACTCTGGATACTGAATCTTTTAGAGCTCACCCGTGAATCTGGGACGAGACCCTGCTGAAATGATCTGCCATCTCATTGTGTTCTCCCACAACAGGTCAGAGGACAGGGTAAATGGTAAACGGAACACCCCAGATCCAATGTTTTATTGCTTTGCAGGATGGTGAGGTTGATCGCACGCCATGCTCCCCAGTTGTTCACGTAATATACAGCAGCCACACTGCCCATTGCTACCTGGGTAACCGCATTGCGTATCTGTGTGAGAAAAACCTCCAGAGCCAAACGGATCACCCGCAAGTGCCAGCATGATTATGTGCAACAGAGATTTTCTGAATCTCCAAAGGTCCTGAACCACAACGCTGTGGAGATGCCCCCCCCCCCAACCAATCTTGGATGGGTCTGTGGTCACTCTTAAGGTAGGAGGAGGTGGGTTGAATGAGACAGGCACAGAACGTCCTCAAAGGTGTAATCGCCACGCTAGAAAAAGCTGAATTTTCTTTGGCACGGAGTATTTTTAGCATAATTTCCGCAGTGGGTTATAATTCCTTCAGAGCCAGAATTGGAGTGGCCCCATTCTGAACCTGGCGTATGGAGTTACTCCTGCTCTAAATGCCATGAGGCCCAGTAATTCAAACAATACATGACCCTTGGAAAGGGCTGTAGCATCAGCTTCTGTTTGGTAAAAGTGATTTTCAAAGAACTCTCTTCTGGGAGAAAATCCCTTCTCTTTCACACGGTCGAAGATTGCCCCCCATCACAGAGCCCCAGGAACAGGGCTACACCTCCAGATTTGGAAGCACCTGTCAGTGGGCCAGGGTCCCCAGGGGCTCACTCTCCTTCCAGGGCCGGCCACCTGGGATCCCCGCCTCGGAGACCAAACCTCTGAGCTCCAGGCTCCTGCTGCACTCGGTGAACTCTGCCCAGCGGAGATAGACTCCTGGCACAGCCTGGTCCCCTCTGCAGAGACAGATGCCCCCCACCAAGCTGTTTGCAGTGACACTCAAGCAGCGTTTTCTCAACAGTCGGGTTTATTAATCAGTTGGATCCCAGCCTCGGCAGCCCTTAGATTAGCAGAGAGCCATAAAGGTTAAAGCATCGTCCGCTGTAGTCAGCCTAGAACAATTCACCAGCCAAGCTGGAGTGACTCCATTGTCAGACTCCGAGGCTCCCTCCTTAGTCAGTTCCCAGGTAAGGGGTCCAAGCTTCTCCTAGAGGCATAAGCACACGACCTCGTTCAACATCTGACTTTAGATCCAATCCTGAATCCAATATCGAAGCAACCAGGGAGCTCCGCGCAAGGTGGAGAAAAGGTCTCCCCTGGTGGCCCTGTAAGGGCTTGAGGGGGTGGTGATAACCCCAGAGACCTCTAGCCTCCATCTTTTGCCCGGTGGGAAATGCAATCTGCTCAGATCTGAAGAGGGGTGAGGATCCAGAGGAATTGAAGCCATCAGCTTTACTGGGTGTTCTTGTCTTTGTCCAGACTTCGGATCCGTGAAACGTGAGTGATCCGAAGAGCTGCTGGACATAGACCAATCTAAAGCCTCTCTCCTCTGGGAAACTGTGGTAGACACTCCTGAGACACGCTGCGGATCCTTGGGTCGCTTGTTCAGACCCAGGTCAACGTGGCATATACCGAGGCTAAAGCCAGAGCTGAGAATGAGCTGGAACTGCAGCGTGGCACTGAAGCCCAAGCTCTTGTCTCTGATGCGGATGGTTTCTTGGATCTGGACCTGGTCGGAGCTGACTCCAGTCTCTTATCTTTAACATCAGATCCTTTAGAGCTACCGGATCCCAAAAGCTTTAGTGACCGAGGCCTCTTGTAACAGAAAAGCCTGCAGTCTATTTTCTCTCTTCTTCCTGGCGTGGGGAGCGAATGTGCTGCATACCTGACAACGTGCCGGCAAATGATTTTCCTCCGAGCATTTTAGGCACCAGACATGGGCGTAAGAAGGTGGAATGACCGCTGAAACCAACCTTCTTCCGCCACGACCACAAATAATTCTTATTAACAACGAAAACTAGACTGGACTCATCCGAACGAACTTAACCTAACGACTGACTGGGACTAATTCCTCCCCCGTCAACTAGCATCAGGCACGGAGCGCCTGATGGAAGGAAGGTGGCTCCCGTCCTAACACGGTGGCAGTGGGCAAGACCTGAGGGGGTAGCAGTGCTGGCGCCCCACCAATGGCCGTGCGCCCTGAGGGCAGGAGAGGAGAGGCAGGGGCAAGGCACCGCGAACAGGGCCTGCTAGTATCACTGTCCCGGCTGCACCTGTTCGGCACATCCCGGAGCGGAAATATGCAGAGGACACATGAGGAAGGATGGGAGGCTCCAACCCAGGGCAACCGCCCTGCTGGCCCTCTGCCAGGGACCTGCCCCACCCAGCCCGGGACCCAGGACCTGCCCTCCCGGGCCTCTGCCAGGGACCTGCCCCACCCAACCCGGGACCCAGGACCTGCCCTCCCGGGCCTCTGCCAGGGACTTGCCCCACCCAGCCCGGGACCCAGGACCTGCCCTGCCGGCCCTCTGCCAGGGACCTGCCCCACCCAGCCCGGGACCCAGGACCTGCCCTGCCGGCCCTCTGCCAGGGACCTGCCCCACCCAGCCCGGGACCCAGGACCTGCCCTCCAGGCCAGGAACAGGACCCCCAAATCCCCATTACTGGGGCACAGGCCTCAGCCCCCCCCCCCCGCCTTCAACTTTGAGGGCACAGGACTGAACCCCCGAATCCCTTATGAGGGCAAAGGCCTCAGTGCCACCTAACTCCCTATGGCAGAGCCCCAGTGGCTCCCCAATTCCCAGCCCCCTGGCTCTGCCCCCCGGGCCCTCCTCACCTCGAAGATACCCTGCCGTTTGCTCAGGCTGCCCCTGTCCAGGCTCCAGAAGTAGATGTGCGACTTCCCGCAGGTGATGAGCAGTGCCGGCTCCGTGGGGTGGAAGGTGGCAGCCAGGACCGACTCGTTTGAGCACTGCGGGGGGAGAGGGAGAGTGTGAGGGGGGTGGGTGCCGGAGGGAAATGTTGCGGGGGGGGGGGGGGGAAATATCGGAGTGCAGGGGGTTACCTTGACGTCAGCGATTTTCTGCTCCTTCTGCCAGTCCCACACCGACAGCACGTGCTCGTTGGAGTCGTCCACGGTGCACAGCTGCCCTCCCCCGTTCTGCGGAGAGGAGAGCGGGGGTCAGTACACCCTCTGCCTGCTGACCCCCCCACACTGTGCACATGGCCCCCCACATCCTCTGTCCCCCCCCGCACACTCTGACCCCCTCAACACTGCCTCCCCCACTCACCAGCCCTCCTCCCCCCATTCTCCTGTCCCTGCCACTCCCAGCACTTTGGCCACGGGGGGTGGGGGGGGGGGCAGTGCAGTTGGGTCATTGGTTCCCTACACCCCCTTTCGAAGGGGGGAAGGGCAGGCTCAGTGGGGTGTGGGGGGGATCACCCCGTGTGTTCCCCCAGGACCCCGCAGCCAGGAGATTCCTCCAGGGATGGCCAAGTGCCAGCTTCGCCCCCCCTCCAGGGCTAAGAGACAGAAGAGAGCACCCCAGCTGTGGTGAAGGGGTCAAGGGGAAGGTGAGGGGATAGGGGGGTGGTGAGTGGACAGGGACTGGGGCAGGTAAGAGGGGGGCGGGGACAGGGGCAGGTAAGGGGGTGGGGCTGAGATGAGTTGGGGGCAGGGCTGGGTAATAGGCCAGGGGGCAGGGCTGAGGTAGGGGGCAGGAGCAGGTGGCCGGCGAGGGGAGGCAGGTCACTCACAGACTTGGAGAATCCCACGCAGCTCACGGCTCGGTCGAAGGCCCCCAGGCCCAGCACGTGCAGCGTGTTCAGGCTGACCGAGTCCCAGACCCGCACGTGGGGCAGCAGCGGCTGCAGGGGAAGCCGGGAAGGGGGAAGAGGGGGGGCGGACTGTCAGCCTGGCCCAGCCCCCCCACTGCTCACCGGGGGCAGGGGCAAATTTCCCCAGCAGCTGCTGGGCCCTGGGAATGGGGAGACACCCCCCAGCAGACCCCTCCACCGTCCAGCCCCCATAACCCCACCTCCAGGACTGGCATTTTCCTAGCACCACCCTCCCCCCCATAGGCATCTGCCTTGCCCCCTATTGCAGACCCCACAGGTGCCCCCCTCCTCACCTTGCCGTCCTTGGACGTCCCAGCTACCTGCCCCGTTGCTATGGTTACCATGTCAGGGTGCACGGCCAGGCTAGGGGAGAGAGGAGCAAGTTCAGACTCCACAAGTGACACGAACTGCTGGGTCTCAGCTCTCCACAGGCACGCTGGATGGGGGGCTTGGGCAACTTTCCCCCCATCCACTACCATCCAACCCACATTGGAGCAAGACGCACCAGGGGGCAGGGATTGAAGTTCTGCCCTCCCCTTTCCCCTTCATTTGCTATCCCTAAGGCCTTGTGGGGCTGCTTGGTTTGGGGGGGGAGGGGAGATGGGGCAGGGGGCCTTTCCCCTTGAGCAAGGGACTGGTTGGGGGAGGAATGGGGCACAGTGGGGCCTTTCCCTTTGAGAGGGCACCAGCTCCGATCTGACCTGGTTGGGGGAGGAATGGGGCACAGTGGGGCCTTTCCCTTTGAGAGGGCACTGGCTTTGATCCAGGCCAGGCCCAGGTGCTGCTGCCGCTGCCCTGTGACACCTTCCTCCCAACACCCACCCCCACCGGGGGCGCTGGGTACCCACTGTGCCCCTCTCCCCACCACTTGATGTCGTCGTTGTGGCCCAGGTAGTGGCGCTGGCGCTGCTCCTCCACGCTGTACAGCACGGCCACGGCTGCCACGAAATAGACGATCTCCCCCGTGGGCAGCAGGAAGAGGTTGGCCCGGCAGTCGCGGCCCCGGTACCCATAGCTGGGGGCAACAGGTCAAGGAAAAGAGGGCAAGGCGGCTCCCATCCCCTCTGCCCACCCAGCACCTTTGGTCTGCAGCCAATAACCCCGCAGCCCCCTCAACTCCATGAGAAGGGGAAACTGAGGAACCAAGTGATGTGATCTGTCCCCTCCCCCGTCACCCAGGAGCCCTGATTCCCAGCCCTTCTGCTCTAACCACTAGCTACCACTCTCCTCTCAGAGCTGGAGATAGAACCCAGGAGTCCTGGCTCTCAGCCCGGTGCCAGCAGAGACCTGTTCTTAAGCTCTGTTTGCTAAATAGGGCTAGCCGGCAGGCCTCAGGAAGCGCGTGGCCCCTGGTGATACTGGTGTAACTGGTCAGACGTGTCTGTGTAAACAAGGCCCGAAGGACCAAAAAACGTTTTGTTGAAAAATGTTTCATTTCAAACTTGTGGCGGTTCCTGGCCCCGCCCAGAGGCAGCCACGGGGCCCAATCCACCCAAGGTGGGGGTCACAGCCAGAGACACGGGTTGCCAGGCTTAGCCACGGGCCAGGGACGCGAGTGGTGGATACACCCAGTCCAGTTTTAGCTTCTTCGGCGGCAGCTCCGGCTTGGCGTCCAGGCTGTAGGTGGCCACGAGGGCGTCGGGGACGTGCATGGGGACGGGACGGCCCCGCAGGAACATCTTCACATAGCCATCCTCTGCGTATAGACAGGGCTCATGGGGAGGGGGGCTGGGAGGCACTGCCCCTGCCCCCCCCAGCACCCCAGGGAGCAGATCTACCCCCCCCATCCCCCACAGTCAGCCCCCCGCACACCCGGAGATTGCTCCTGCCGTCCCACAGAATCAAGGTCTGTTTATCGGGGCCTCCCTCACCTGTCCCCCTCCCGGCTGCCCCATAGCCCCTCCCTCCCGCTTGCCCAGCGTGCTGCGGGGCACCCACTCACCAGCACTGAAGGTGGCCTCCTTGGGTTTGCTGCAGGAGAGAAACGGAGCTATTACATCAGGGACCTGGACTGGCATCCCATCATACCACCTCCTCCCCACGCCAGCATGGGCGATGTCCCCTGCACTTGGGGCCAGCAGCGCTGGGGCTCAGGGCCGTCCAAAAAACTGCTGACACCCTGGGCCACCTCCCTCAGGCCTCTGGTGGCCAATGGCAAGTGTGTGTGGGGGGCCCTCTTACTGTGGGGCTCACCTAGCCTGTCCCAGAGATCCCACCCCCACCCCAGGCACCCCTGCCCCACACAAACAGTCAGACGCCCATCCTCCCTCTGGCCAGGATGGAAACTCCCAGCCGGGAAGGAGTTAAGGCTCCCAGCACAGGGCGGCTCCCGGCCCATCTGTCGTTGTAGCTTTTATCTCCACCACTGCAAGGGGCACAACAGTTGATGCCTCCCCAGCCAGTCCCAGCCTGCCCCTCCTCCCCACTCCCGCCAGCCTGCCCCTTTCCCAGCCAGCCCCACAATTCCTTCCCCACTGGGCCAGCCTGCCCCAGTGCCCCATTTCCCTCTGCATGAGCCAGCCCCTCCCCCCACACAAGCCAGCCCCACTGCCCCCCCCTCCAAAAGCCAGTCTCATTGCCCCTCCCCCACCTGGTTGCATCAACCTGCCCCTCCCCCACCCTGCCCCATGTCCATCCCTACTACACCAGCCAGCCCCACACTGCCCCTCCCGCACCAGCCTACCCCATGGCCTCTCCCCCCACCTACCCCTGCACCAGCCTGCCCTCCGCCGCACCTGCCTGCCCCACAGCTCCCCTCTGCCCCTCCCTGCTGCACCTGCCTGCCCTGTTGTCTCAACCAGGATCCCCCCCACTCCGCCTGCCCCACTTCCCCTGGGCACCCGGCCCGAGCGCCACCCCCGCAGTCTCTGGAAAGGGGCCCAACCCCGCTGCACCCAGAGCTTGGGGGGCAGGCGCCTGGCGGGGGGGGTGTCTATAGCTGCTACAGTAGCCCCCCCCTCCAGGGGAGGGGGTCTGAGCGCGGGGCCGGGGGGCCGTGACCCCGGGGCCGATCCGGGAAGAGGTGGGGCGGGCGGGGGGTTACCTGGGGCTGGCCCCTGCCGCCACCGCCCTCCGCATGGTGCCGGCTGCGCTGCGCTGCGGTGCCTCCGGAGTCCTGACCCCCACCCGGGCTGCCGGGGCGGAGCTGCGGGCTGGGCCCGGCCCTGGGCGCTTCCCGGACGGGCCGAGTCCGGCTCCACCCCCGGGAGGCTGGGACCGGAGAGAGTCTCGGCCTCTTCTCCAGTCCCAGCCCGCGCAGCCCGCCCCGGCGGGGCTGGGCGAGCCCCAGAGACTCCCCGCCAGCGCCTGAGTCACCCCCAGTTCCCAGCCCCCCACACCCTGAGTCACCCCCCAGCCCTTCAGTGCCCCGCCCCTCACAACCCCAGTGCCCCAGCCAGCGCCTGGACCCCTGACTCACCACAAATGCCTGTACCCCTTCACCCCCAGCACCAGACCCCCATACACACAGCCACGCCCAGCCACCAGTGCCAGCCCCCCCAGTGCTGGACCCCCACATTCTGAATCATCCCGTTTTCAGACCCCCTGCACCCTGAGTCACCCCGGCCTCTTCCAGACATCCCCGTGTCTGAGCTCCACACCCCAAGTCGCCCCCAGTGACAGCCCCCAGTGCTGTCGGCCCCAGTCTCTTGCAGCAACCCCCAGCATTAGACCTCTAGTGCCAGGGCCCCTGCACCCCAAGGAATCCTGAGCCCCTCCCAGACCCCTGCAGCCTGAGATACTCTCAGCCTCCCGTTGCCGGCCCCTGCATAGTGCCAGACCTCCCCAAGTGCTGGCCTGCCCACACCCCCGAGTCACCCCCAGGTCCCAATACCTCTCCAGACATCCCTAGCACCACCCCCCAGTGCTGGGCGCCTCCTCTTTTTCCCTCCTGTAGTGCCAGACCCCTCCCTACTGAGTGCCAGGCCCCCAACCACCCAGCATCTGGCCCCCCATACTCTTGAGTCAGGCCCAGGCCTCCAGACATCTGTAGGGCCAGCCCCACAGTGCCAAGTCTCCCTGGCCTGCCTCCAGCCCCCGAACCTCCAGACACCCTCCAGCACCAAGCCCCACATCCCTGAATGACCCCTCCCAGAAGCCCTCCAATGCCAGGTCCCCAGCACCCCCAGACATCGCTCCCAAACACCCCCCCCCAGTGCTGGACCACCCCAATCCCTCCAGCTCCCTTCAGCCTTAAGCCACCCCAGCCTCCTCAGGGCTGGCCCCCCAACCCACTGAGAACCCTAGCCCTGAACTCCCCCAACCCCCTCCCAGCCCCCAGTGATGCCCCTGGTACCATGCTCCAATCCCCCCTCCCCCCCCCCGAGTCAAACTGGAGCCTGAACCCCAATGCACCCTGACCTTCCCCAGAGCCACCTCGGTGCCAGGTCCCCCCCCCCGAGCTTCCCCAGCGTGGTGATGCGGCCCAGCACCCCCTCCAGGCACTATGTCCTGAAACTGCCCCCAAACAGACCCAAAGACTAACACCAGAGCCGACCTGGTGTTGGGTCCCAGCCTCACGCCTGGACTCCACCGTCTGGCTGGGCTGCCCCGGGGCCCGTCCCCTCCGAACCTGGCCCACCCCAGCCTCCCTGAGCTCAGGTGGGGTCTGGCTCCAAACCCCTACGTCTCTCCCTCTGAGAGGGGTCACGGCCGCTGGACGGCCTGGATGCCACCATGTGGTGACTGGCTGGCTGCCTGCGCTGCCCTGGTATGGCCAGCGCCTGCCCAGCGCCCCATCCCACCCCACCTGGGGGCTCAGGGAGACAGGTCGGTGTGGGGAGGAGGAGGACGCATCTCGCTGCAGGAGCCACCCGCTTGCTGCTGAAGACTTCCAGGGACAGACTAGCATCCTCTGGGGGAAGGGATGGGGGCCCTGCAGGGCCCCAGGGAGGGGCTATCCCTGGGTGGGGTGGCCCACTGGCCTGTCCCCATCCCCAAAGGGCCTCTCTGGGCATCAGGGCGGTTGTCATATTATCCAATCCCGGCTAATGTAGCACGGCTTGGTGCCCTCTAGCGGCTTCAATTGTGTATGGCCATTTCCGAGGCAGCTGTGGGGGCCGATCCTGCGGCTCTGGTGGCCGAGCCTCGTGAGGTCAGATCCTGAGGTTGCAGGTTTGGTCCCTGCCATGGATAGTCCAGCAGTGCCAGGGGTTCCTTGGGCGCAGCGCCCCACTGCCCTGTGGCACAGCCTAGGACCCAGCGTGGCAGGGAGGCAGCCCAGCCGGCAAGGAGGGCGCAGGCTGCGTAGCTGGGCTGAGAGCACGGGTAGGAGCCTGGCAGAGAGGGGTGCAGGAGGAAGGGTGGGGTCTTTGGCCCCTGCCCCAGGAGGAGAGGCGGAGACACGTACCCATCACGCTTCCCGCTGCAGGAGCTGCTGGACGAGGTGGTGCGGCTCCTCTGCTCCCTGAAACAGTCGCGTCTGAGCGCGGCCGGCCGCTCCGGGGAGGGGCAGGTGTGCCCGCTGCAGGAGAGAGAGCATCAGCCAGCCGGAAGGGGGCCAGCCAGCGGTGGGGGGGCAGCCAGCCAGACAGCAAGGGGGACAGGGTGTAAGCGCACAAGAGGTAGGGCGGCGAGTGGAAGAGGAGGGTGGGCCGCAAGGTGCAAGAGTAGAAGGATGAAGCAAGGGGGTTGCACGGGGGGTCAGGCTGGGTTTGCCCAGAGCAAGGGGGGCCAAGAGGGTGGAGGGAGCCTACTGCCCCTCAGGTGGCTACGCCAGACGCTCACCATTCTATTTCTGGGCATTTAATTTCCCAGTGCGCACCCCCCTCCGGCCCCATTACATCTGTGACCGCACTCCCCCCTCTCCGCGTGCCCAGGCATTGGGCTCCCCCACAAGTGACTGGCCGGGGCAGGGGAGCAGTGGGGTGCAGCAATGCAAGCGGCGTGAGGCAAGACGTGACCCCGCAGCTGCTGGCGGGCGGGGGGGGGGGGGGAGTGTGACGGAAGCCATGCCACAGCGACGGGGCCTGGGCACACAGTGCACCAGCACATCCGTGCTGACAGACAGAGACCCCGCCCCTACTAGGCACAGCTATGGAGACCACACAGAAACCTGCCCCTTCCCCACCCGACACAGGCCAGACACACGGACACACAGGCAGCCCCAACCCAGACTCACAGTGCAGAGATACAGACTCTCCAAAGCTGCTAAGCTGTTTCAGGCCCCCCCAGCCCTGCACAGTACAGATACAAAACCCCCCAGCTGCGCCCCTGCATCCGACACGCGCATTCCCGCTTGACAAACCCCTGCCCAGTCCTCTGGCCCTAGAGATCCCCCAGCTGGCAGCCTGACGCCAAGCAGCATTAGCCCTGCCGGAGCTCTGGACGTGGGGTGGCAGGGATGGGGAAGTTGCTCAAACCCTAATTCCCCTTCCTCCCTCCCTCCTGTGAAGGGGCAGCCTGGCTGGAAATGCAGGCCTGGCCCCTGCGATGGGGTAAATCGGTGTCACTCAGGATGTGGCCCTTGTGTCTCTCCTTCCTCCATCTCCACACCAGCCCCCGGCCCCCCCGGCCGTTGGCCCCCAGGGACACACGCCAGCTGCACTGGGACAAGAACAGGCGAAGGCAGGAGCAGCTGTTGCTATGGAGCCTTCGGGACCCAATCCTGATGCTGGGGGGTGTCACCCATTGGGAGCATTGGGAGCAGGGCAGGAGACCAGCTGGGGTTTGTCACCCCTGGCTGGGTGCAGCACCAGGGGGGCCTGGGGCTGTGCTCACGGGAGGCCTGGACTTGCGGGGGGCGGTTCTAGGCCCCTTAGCGGCTGGCCTGGGCCAGCCCAGAGGAGCAGGACGGGTGCGGAGAGACAGGGAGACTCGCGCACGGCACCTTCCCACCCCAGCTGCTGGGTGCTCCCAGTGTCCGAGCCCCCTCTGCCCAGTCCAACCCCAGCAGCTTTGCTGCGACCCCTCGCCCCGCCCACTGGGCCATACTGCAACCCCCTAGCTCTGCTCCCCAACCCGAACTGCAACCCCCGACCCCTAGCTCTGGGGCTGTACCGCAGCTCCCCCTCCCCCAGGCCCCGGAGCAGCCCTGATGCAGAAGGCTCCTGCCCCACAGAGTCACCTCAGTGTCCCAAAGGGCCTCCCTGCCCATGAGAGCCCCCCCCACCCCCAGCGCAGGGTGGGCTGGGGACCAGTGCCTACCTCCTGGCGGCACCGTGGGCCGGCTCTCTCTTGGGGGACGACGGGGAGGTGGAGTAACCCCCGGATCTCTTCGGCGGGAGGATCCCGTTGCTGAGGATGGGCTTGGAGGGCAGCCCTTTGAGCAGCTGGCACACTGTGAAGGTGGGGAGACAGAGCAGGGGGGGGTCACTGCTCAGAGCTCCAGCCCCCCCTCCCCCTGCCCGCAATCTGCTGGGGAACTTTTCCCGCAGCCTTGGTTATTCCCAATCAGGGGGTGGAGGGTGGGAAGAAACACCCCAGGAGGCAGCCCCACTCCTGCCCCCTCTCTGCTGACTGAGCCCCACAGGGTGTGATGGGAAATGCTTGGCTGGGCTCCCCCATCAGCCCCCTCCCCACAACTTCCCCCTACTGGCACGGCCTCAGCCCCAGTTCCATGCCTCAAGGGGGAGCAAGGCCCCCGCCCCCATCCCTTTAACTCCTTCTAGAGCAGGAGGGATCCAGGCTGGGCCCTGGGACTCCAGGGCGGGTGGGGAGGGACTACCACCAGCTGTGGGGCTGTCAGAGCCGCCCTCCTGGTCTGACTGCAGATCTCAGAGGTGGCAGAGGGGGGAGCATACACCTTTGTCCACGCCCTGGGGGGGCTCCATGGGGCTCAGACCTTTCTGACCAGATTCTGTGGGGCTCAGCCTCCCCCATCCCCCCCCCGTCCTCGAGGTGGGGCTTGGCCTCTCCCCTTGGTGACAGGGGTAACCATCCAGCCCTCCTGGCTCTGCCCTGCCATTGAGGACAGCTCCTTTCGGAGGTGGGCTTGCGCCTTTGCCTGGCATGGGGCATGGCTGTGGGGCCTTTCAATCTTGCCAGAGCTCTCAGGGATCATGGGATAGGGTCAGGGGCCAGGGCTCTGTGGGAGGTGGGATTTGCCCCCCCTCCCCACACCTTGTCAGCAGGTGCTGATCCTACTTGGAACAGGCTCAGCGAAGCAGGTGATTGGATACAAGGTAAGTGAGAGGGGCTTTCTGGGAAGAGAGCACCCAGGGTGCGAGCTGAGCAGCCCTGAGGGAAGAGCCCTGGAACCTGGTACCTTTTGTGGGCCCCTTCCTCTGCAGGCTGACTCCGTTCTCCTCACAGGTACTCAGGCGCCGCAGCACGTCGGCCAGCGCTGCCTTCAGCACCTGGATCTCGTCTTCCTGCAGCTGCAGCCGCTGCTCCAGGTATGAAATGCGATCGTCCACCTCCATCCTGCTGGTGCCTGACAGGCTATCATCTGGGGGTGCAAGCAGAGGGACTGATGAACTGCTGCCCCTGGGATCTGGGTCCCTCCTGCTCCCCCAACAAAAGACAGCCCCCTGGGATCCTCCCCCTCCACCAGCATAACATCGTCATCAATGACCTGGAACTGGGGGGGGCATGGAGCTCAGACTCCCAGGCGATGCCAATGTGAGAGGAGCTGCAGGCTCAGCGATGGGACCCTGGAGCCTGGGCCATGTTAGTATCTCAGGGACACACCAGCTGCTTGTATCTCAGCCTGTCGCACAGTCCTGGCAAAACATGACACAGGCTGGACACAAGGGAGCCCTCCAGCCACGGGGAGGGGCACTGAGCTCCCAGCCGGCAGCCCTGGGCACTCTGATGCCAGCTCTTCGTATTCTGTGCACTGCCCGACCCTTATTCCCTGAGCCTCGCCCGCCTCCCACGGCCGTAGTGGAGGCAGCAATTCCTCCTGCACAGCCAAGGGAACTGGCAGGGTCCCAGCAGGCAGAGCTGGGAGCAGAGCCCCGAATTCAACAGGACAGGCCAATGGCTTAGCTGCTTTGCTCTGTGGAAAAGACTGCAAAATTTTGTGCCAGTGAAACCTCCGCTAACATGGTCCCAAGGCTGCTCCAGCCTCCGTGCTAATGGGCACTGTCCTTGCGGGAGGAGGAGAAGCTCAGACTTTTAGGTAGGGAGAGCCCGTGTCCAGCGCTCTGCAGATAATCCAAACGGGGGCATTGATACATGTGGCTAGGCTGTCTCTAACCACTAGACAACACGCCCTTCCTAGAGCTGGGGAAAGAACGGCGGAATCCTCACTCCCAGACCCCCTGCCCTGACCACAAGACCCCACACTCCTCCCAGAGCCAGGGGGAGAACCCAGAAGTCCCAGCCTAGAAGTCCCCCCCCCCCATACCTCTCTGGGTGTGTGGGGGGAGATGCTATCTGTCCCTCCCGCCTCCTGATATGGGACAAGAAATAACCACGACACCTCCCTTCCCCTGCCCAGAATCCTGCTGCTCAGTGGGAAGTGCCAGCCCCTCCCCGCCAAAGCTGTCCTGGCCCCACACCCATCGCCCACCCCACACGGGGACCCCAGCCCTAGGGCCCACAGGCCGGGCAGAGAGCGGCCCCCCTTCACCTGGGACCTCCATGCAGAGATAGGCCAGACGTTGTGGGGTGAGGCACAAAGTTGAGACTCTCTCACAGGGTCTGATGCCCTGCGACAGACACAGAATGCCCCCCGCTCCCCGGGAACTCCCGAGATACTCATCTGGGGAGCGCCTCATGGACCATCCCCAGCATAGATGGGAGCACCCATCTGAGCCAGCTGTGCCCATCCCCGAGCAACCCCTCTGACCAGCCATGCCAATCGCTGAGCAATTCCCTCCCCGCCCGGGCTGGCCATGCCAATCCCCAATGACCTCCCTAGTCAACCAGCCATGCCCACCCCCGAATGCCCCCGACCATCCATGCCCGTCTCTGAGTGCCTCCCCCCCCCCCCGACTGGCTAGACCCACCCCCGAGTGCCCCTGACCGGCCATGCCCATACTCAAGCCATCTGCTCCATGACTTGCTGTGCCCATTTCACATAAGGGAACTATGATCCCGGCTCATCCTCCTCTGGGGGCAGGAAGTGGGGGGACTGACTCTTGCAGGGGCCCCTCGGCCTGGCTGGGTGGGCCCTGGGTGAGCAGCTGAGATCAGGGGGCAGCCAGGTCCTCGTGACGGTGATGCCCCCCTACAGTGGCTTTGGCCCCCAGGCAGTGGCACCCCCAGAAATGCCCAAGCATGCAGGGAAGCAGATGAGTGACAGGCAGGATCAGGCCAATGGGCCCAGCTAGCCAGGTTCCCTCCCATACCCCAGCTGTGATCCAGGGTGGATAGTTCACGGGGACGTTTCTTTTCTGCCTTGGTGGGGGATGGGTCTGGGTCTTGGAGGGGGCCGTGGGGTGGGGGTGTCTGGTGCCACCCAGCCTGGCTGGAGACAAGTTCAGTTGTCTGCACGGTCAGGTTCCGCAGAACTTTACGGGTCCCCATCAGAGCCGGAAACAACCCCCTCCCTCCTTCCCCCTTCAGTGCCCCCTCCCCACTGCCCCCCGCCGGGCAGAGCCTGGAACCTGCCATTCCCCCATCCCTTAGATGCTGCTGCCCCAGTTCCCTGCAGAGCCAGCTGCAGCCCGGACACCAGGGCGGGCGCAGGCAGGAGCACCCACCTGTCATGCTGGGAGCTGCCCTGGGGCCCCGTGCCCTGGCTGGGCGCCTCCCCACCACCCTGCTCCCGGCCTCTGCAGTGGTGGCTCCTCCGTCCCTGCCCGCTCTCTCCTCTGCAATCGTATTTCACTCCTCGGCCCGCCCTCCCTGCAGCATCCAGGCAGCAGCCCAATGGCTGCCGCCCCGCCACAGCCACCCGCTCCTCTCCGGCTGGCACCACTCCAGTGGGAACAGCTGGGGCTGGGGGCCTGGGCTGGAGGACAGCACCACCCACACGCTGCAACCAGAGCACCTGAGCCGGGACTGTGTCGGGCACCACCCCAGTTACTGACCTTGAACCTGCCCAGGGGGGAATCAGCTGCAGGGGGGCCGAGGAGGGGCACTGGGAGCTGGGGAGCCGGGTGCCAGGCAGCCCTGGCATCTGGGGCGGGAGAGGAGGGATGATGGAAGGCACCGGCGCTATGGCAGATGCCAGGCAGTCCCATTACTGAAGGAGTGGGGGAATCCAGGCAGCCCAGGGCACAGGGAGGGCCTGGCGTGATAGAGGGTGGGGATGGGCTGGCACTAGGGGGCCAGGGAGGGGAACTGGTGGTCCTGGCACTGGGGAAGGGGAGTACCAGGTGCTCCAGGTGCCGGGAAGGAGTGCCCCTCCCCTCTCCACAGACAGCTGCATCTCAGTGTCGGGCAAAGTACCCCATTATAAACAGGCCTTGTGCCACACCCCAGAAGAGACTGCATCTCAACATCGGGCAAGGGACCCCTGTATAAACTGCTCCATGCCCCACCTCAGAGACGCTTGCATCGCAAAGCCGGGTGAAGGATTCCTGTATAGACACTGCAAAGGGCTTAGAAGTGCTGTAAGCCGAGAAAAGCCAGAGAATGGGGAGGTGTGTTATTCTACTCACAATGGAGTCTGGGGCAGCGCCAGGCGGTGCCAGCTCCTCCCACTGCTCGGCCACTTGGGGTAAGAACAGGGGCTGGATCTCTGGGGCCCTGGCAAGGAGTGCTGGGGGAACCAGGTTATGTACTCCCCAGCAGGATGTGAAGGAACCTAGCTGACGGATGGCCCTGTCCAGTCTTTTCTCTCCCACACCCTTTCCTGGCAGCAGATGAGTCCCCTCTGCACTCAAGGGGGAGGCGCTGAGGGTCATGTGCCAACGCGCCGGGGCCAGATGGAATTCCCAGGCTGCTTGGATATGAGCCCCGAGTCCTGCCGGGGAAAAGGGTTGCTGCAATCTGGGCAAAGGCTGGGAAAGGTCACACATGCAGCGAGTTCGGTGGGTCTCAGATGAGTCCCTCCTCAGGGTGTTTATTCATTTCTGTGTGGCCATCGAAGCAAAAGCAATCCAGCATCTGGACAGGGTGGGCAAAGCAAGATCAGTGCAGGAGAGGGCCCGGGCTGCCACAGCAGTGGGGTTGTGGGGTCGGGATTGAGGGGCATCAGCAGAGCTGCCCCTGTCTGCACGGCACCTTCCCATTTACCGGCTCTTTGCCCATCCCAGCTATCAGCCTCGGTGCTGCCCGAGAGCGAATCCTGCCCAAATGCCATTTTGCTGCATCCTCCCCAGAAACCGGCTTCCTCTGCAACCTGGTGTGCCCCCCAGGCACAGAGCAGTGCTGCTCCCCCCCCCCCCCGGAGCACCTACGGGAGGCTAAGGGGACTCGGAGCATCAGGAGCATGCCACCTGCAGAAGGGCCCCTGGGCTTGGCTGATGGAGCTAGAGGGCGGCTTGTAGGGGGCGCAGGGGGCCAGGTCTTGCTTGGCACGGCTGGGGGGAGGGGTGCAGGGGGCCAGCCCCGAGCACAGCTTGTGTGTGGGGGGGAGGGGCACAGAGGGCCAGCCCCGGGCACGGCTGGGGGCAGCGAGGGCCAGGCTGGCAGGCGCCCCGGCAGCACCCAGCGCCCCCAGCCCGCTGGCAGCAGCAGAGTCCGCCGGCGCTCACTCACCGTTGCAGAACTGGAGCAGCGAGGCCGTGTCGTAGGGGCCAGCGCAGCCCGGAGCCCGCTCGGCCATGCCCGCACCCGGCCCGGCCCGGCCCCGCCGGCCGCTGCCCTCCGCCCCGCGCCCCGCGCCTCCCTCCCTCCCTGCCGGTCCCTCCCTGCCTCCCGTTCCCATGGCAACCGCCTCTCGCCTGCATCATCTCGGCCTGGCAGCGGAGACATCGCAGAGCGCCCCGCCCCGCGCTCCCCCCGCCCCCCTCAGCCCACCCTGCAGCCCGCCCCGCCCCCTCTGCCCCGCCCCGCCCCCTCAGCCCACCCTGCAGCCCGCCCCGCCCCCTTACCCCCACTGCCCCCCTCCGGTCCAACCCTCAGCCCCCCAATTGAGCTCCCCCATTGCACTTCCTCTTTCTGTCCCTTCACTGAGCTCCCCTCACCCCTCCTGTCAGGCCCCCCAGGGCGGCTCCCCACTCAGCTTCCCCGGGTGGGAACAGACACCCTCTGGACAGAGGGACACAACTTTGTGCTGTTGAAGGGTGTGTGTGTGTGTGTGTGTGCGTCAGGCGAAATGCTGATTGGCTGGTTCCCACCCTTCAGACTCATTGGGAACCAGCGCCCTTCCTCCCCCCCCCCCCACCAACCGGAGACAGTGGGGGGCTAGGTAGGTGGGGCGGCCTGAGATGCTCTGGGGACACACCACGCTGATTGGAGAGTCACCGGAGAGGCTCCGCCCACCCACCAGTAGCAAATGGGAGGAGCAGCTAGGGCAGGCAGGGAGAAGGCCCGAGGGGGCGGAGTCAGAGGTGAAGGGGCGGAGCCAGCAGGGGCATGTCTGGTGTCACCCAGTTTTTGACACCTTTTCTTTCTATCTAGTTCCTTTGCTCGGTTGGGTCCCCATTCCCTCTCTGTCCCCCTCAGTTCCCCCTGCACATCCCTAAGCCCCTACATCCCTCAGCCCCTCTGCACCCCCTCAGCCCCCCTCAGCACACCCTCAGTCTGGAGCCAGGGGGCTTAGATCCATTGCTCCAACTGGTGGGGGGCAAGTTGGGGGGCACAAAGTCCATTGCAGGTAGCACCAGGTCAAAGGCGGAGAGGCTGCAGCACGGGTGCCAGCCGGGGATGGGCTACAGGGGCAGGTGTTCTCTATAAAGAGCAGGGCATCATGCAGGAGCAGGAGCAGAAATGATGCTGGAAGAGGCTTCCAGAGGCCCTGGCAAAGCAAAGCCAGACAAAGGGAGAATTTTGGTAATATATTTAAGATGCCTACTTGTGCCTCAGTTTCCCTATGGGCTTTGCATTGCCATGCATGGCGTGTAAAGGGTTAAACCACGGTTGCTGGGGCAGAGCAGGGGACAGGAGGGGTGTGTGTCACCTCACTAGCTGGTGTGGTACCTCTGGGTCCTTAAAGGACTGGCTGAAACTGACCTAGAGCGGTGCAGAGTTCGGGCTTGCAGGGTATGGCGTGGGCCTCGACTCATCATTGCTGGCTTCTCAGAGGTTTGAGTTTAGCTCCGCTCCACATTCTGGAACAGCTCAAGGCAACAGTCACAAAGTTTGGGGACAATTAAATACAGGCACTGCCAGACACCGGGGGATATCTATTCCCAGACAAAAACTGCACCCATTGCAAGGAGGTTGCAATTAGCCCAGGGCCACTACCACAAACTTCACAGTTAAGGTAAAATTTAAAAAGTCCTGATTCATTAAGGTCTGGGAGTGTACAGGCTGGTCACCCAACAACCTTAACTCCGCCCTGTCACAGAATCTGCTGGCCCGGACTGGCTGAAATCTTGTGCACAAGCTGTATGTAAATACTTCGACGTATGCATCACTGAAAGTGCCTTCTTGGGCAAGAACCTTGACTTGTCCCTGAACTGACGCAATGCAAGACCTGCTGATTCAGGCATTTCAGTGTCTTTGGGCCCACTTTGGATAAAACACCTGCGTTATTTCATTCCCTCTCCCCCAGCAGTATCGCTCCAGGAGGGTTAGGCGTGCATTTCTAGACCTTGACACATTGGGATTTCTCTTACGTTCAACCGCAGCTCTGAATGGTTTGAGTTTATAGTGCATGGTTCTGGGATAAATATAACATCCCCGTCACGTAATTCGCCCTACATGGCTGATCTGTGCTCTCACCGAGAAAGTCAAAGAGACAGTCACCCTGGGCTCTTGACGTCATGACGTGTCAACCTTCAATCATTTGTTATGTCTGAGTATTCATGGACTGAGTAGCACAAAGTGGCCAGAGCGGACTGGCCAGTTAAACTGTGTCCATCCATAACAGGTGTGTTTTGCATCTCACTTCTGTCCTCCAAACTCCCCCTGATCTCTTGCCCCTGTTATGGGGAAATGTGTGGAGTCCAGGCTGAGTTGAGTCTTGCACTGACATCAGGGAGCTGACGTTCACTACGGGGGAAGAATAAACTGTGACGTCTCTAGAATGACTCCTTGAGACCAGGCTCCGTGTTTTGAGCATTGACAAGTAAATCCGCCAACTGGTTTATGAGTTCAGATGGGTCCTTTTTGAAATGGAGCGCCTGGGGCCAGCTCTTGGAGTCTATCTGGTGCAAAGGGGATAAATGGTTTCGGTAGCATGATCTTGCTTACCATGGCTCTTCGTAGTCAGACTTTTCCTTCTCCGAGGAGGCTGGTGAATAACGTTAACCATAAGAGAAATTCATGAAGAACTGCCCTATTTTGACATGGCTGCCGTATCCTATTATTTCAAATAGGATTGAGGCCACAGGCTGCCCTTGGCCAAAAGTGGATGCCACCCCCCGGCTCCCTTGTGTCTCATGACAGCAGAGCAGGAGCTGAACTCCATGGCTGGATGGCTGCAGAGATCCTCCTCTGCTACCAGCCTCAATCCAGGAGGTTCAGAGCAACGTCAGGGACCCTGGGGTCTTCTCTCCGATGCTTTTTGTAGCTGGGACTTGGGCTGGTAAAGGAACCAATTCAGTGATGGGAGCAGAACTCCCAAGGATGGACCGGACCCAGCTTCTCAAGAGACACGGGTGTCTCCCTAAAGCCGAGGACCCCATGAGGAGTACCCCCGTGTGGTGGTTTGTGGTGATGGGACTCTTCCAGGGGAACATGTATAGTGGGTCAGTCCCAGCGGGCCACAGAACCATGCCGACCTGCGAGCAACCCATCCAGTGGGACGGCTGTGGGTCTACCCCAGAGCATCTGGGATTGGATGCCAGTGCTGGGGGTGGGAAGCAGAGCCCCAAGGGAATGACCTGTCGCAGTGAAAGATGCCAAGAGCTCAATCGCTTTTGCTTAACAGGGAGAAAGTTAAGGCGTGATTTGGTCCCAGCCTGAAAGTTCCTACACAGGGAACAAATATTTGCTAATGGGCTCTTCAGTTTAGCAGAGGAAGATCAATGTGATCCAGCAGCTGGGAGCTGAAGCTAGTTAAATTCAGACTGGAAAGAAGTATCAGTGTTTAACCGTGAGAATAATTAGCCATTGGAACACAGGTCGTGGTGGATCCGCTGTCCCTGGCAATTTGCAAATGGAGATGGGATGTTTTTCTAAGGGCTCTGCTCTAGTTCCAAAGGAAATTGTTGGGGGGCAGTTCTCTAGCCTGGGTTAGCACTCTGCAGCCAATGCCCCCTATCTAGCCCAGGGGGCACACCAGCAGGGCATGCTCAGTGGGGCTGGGGCTTTGGAACTGGCTCCCCTCCCCCCCGCCTCCCCGCGGGAGCCCCAGTCTGTGAGCATCTGGGCATGTGTCCGGCCTGTCTGAGCTCTGGGTAGGGAGTTGATCTGGGCGGTGGGGGGATGTACAATGGGGTGGGGGTGGGTTGGACAGCCACGTGACCTCGCCAGGTGCAGATGGCAGCAAGAAGGCCAGATGCAGCCTGCCCAGGAGTCCTTCCCTAAAATAAATAGAACCGTGCCTTGAGCCAGAAACTTATTTCTGGCTCTGTGACCTAAAGACAAGAGTCCCCCATGCCCCTCCCATTTCTCCTGCCCCTGATACCAAGGTCTCCCGTTTCTCCCCCAAGCCAGGGGCCCTGGTGCCCCCCTCCCTTTCTGCCTGCGAGATCGGTCATTCAAGGTGCCAGCATTAGTAGGGCCAGCAGAGCACAGGGGGCGAGTGGGGCTGTGCTGGAAGGTGTTAGAACATAAGAACGGCCAGGCTGGGTGAGACCAATGGTCCAGATAGCCCAGCATCCTGCCGGCAGCGGCCAGTGCCAGGTGCTGCAGAGGGAATGAACAGAACAGGGTAATTATCAAGTGATCCATCCCCTGTTGTCCACTCCCAGCTTCTAGCAATTAGAGGTTTAGGGACACCCAGAGCGTGGGGTTGCATTCCTGACCATCCTGGCTAATAGCCGTCTATGGACCTATCCTCCATGAACTTATCTAGTTATTTGCTGAACCCTGTTATAGTTTTGGCCTTCACTACACCCCTGGCAAGGAGTTCCACAGGTGGACTGTGGGGTGTGTGAAGAAATACTTCTCTTTGTTTTAAACCTGCTGCCTATTAATTTCATCGGATGACCCCTGGTTCTTGTGGTATATGAAGGGGTAAATAACACTTCCTTTTTCACTTTCTCCACACCAGTCATGATTTTATAGACCTCTATTATATGCCCCTTAGTCGTCCCTTTTCCAAGCTGTACAGTCGCAGTCATTTTAATCTCTCCTCATATGGAAACTATTCCATCCCCTTAATAATTTTTAATTGCCCTTCTCTGCACCTTTTCCAATTCTAATATCTCTTTTTTGAGATGGGTTGACCAAATCTACACACAGTATTCAAGGTGTGGGCGTACTATGGATTTATATAGTGGCATTATGATATTTTCTGTCTTGTTATCTATCCCTTTCCTAATGGTTTCTAACACTCTGTTAGCTTTTTTGACTGCCACTGCACATTGAGCAGACGTTTCCAGGGAACTATCCATGATGACTCCAAGATCTTTTTCTTGAGTGGTAACAGCTAATTTAGACCCCATCATTTTGTATGTACAGTTGAGATTATGTTTTTCCAATGTGCATTACTTTGCAATTCTCAACATTGAATTGCATCTGCCATTTTGTTACCCAGTCACCCAGTTTAGTGAGATCCCTTTGTAACTCCTTGCAGTCTGCTTTGGACGTAACTATCTTGAGTCATTTTGTATTGTCTGCAAATTTGGCCACCTCACTCTTTTTCCAGATCATTTATGAATATGTTGAACAGCACTGGCCCCAGGACAGAGCCTGCTGTCACCACCAGGCATCTGCATCTCTCTATGCTGTCTGTCTCATTTACAGATAATATTATTATTAATTGTGCCTCGGCACCAAACAAGAACAGGGCCCACGGTGCAAGGCGCTGTACAAACACAGACCACAATCTTGTTCTCGATCTAAACAGATCTGACAGACCCAGTGTGGAGGAAGGAGAGGAGGATCCATGAATTGAGCATGCTGACCTTATGGGATGGGTGTGGGAAGAGCACCTTGCTGGTTCAGTAAGGAGAGATGCTGCCCTGTGATGGTACCCAAGGGAATGGCATTTTGTTAGTACCATCTACAGAACAGGGCTGGGAAAGTGAAATCTTATTTTCACCAAGGGCTGCAAAGTATCAAATGTGTTTCATTTCAAAGGGATTAAACTGGAACTTGCTTTGGGGAAATTTTTTTTTTCATAAATGTTTCTTTCCTGCTCTCCTTTGAAATTTTAATCAAAACCCTTATCAAAATAGCTCCAGGCGTTAAAACAATGGATGTTTTTGATAATAGTTAAGAACAAGCAAAAAACCTTTAAAGAGGCACTGAACATTTTTGCAACAAACCCCTACAAAAACCCAAACCAAACCACACAAAAGCCCATAGCTTTCCATGCAAAGGCCATTCTTCTACCCAAATCAAGATGTTTTGTTTGAAACATTTTGGCCAGCTCTCACAAAAATTAACACAACTGCAGTTTGGCATTTATCCAGGCTGAATTTATATCAGGGTTCTCCACCTGGGGGTCGGGACCCCTCAAGGGGTCATGAGGCTATTATGGGGGGTGGCGGGGGCTGTCAGCCTCCATGCATGCCATGGCTGTGACTGTCAGCCTCGTGCATGACTGACAGCCGGAGCCCTTCAGAGCTGGGTGACCGGAGAGCAGCAACTGATGACTGGGTGCTTTGGAGTCAGTGCTGCCCCTAGCAACAGCGCAGAAGTAAGGGTGGCATGGCATGGGGGGGATTGTCACTTTTTTGGAGGGGGTCATCAGAGCCTGAAATATTGTCAAGGGGGTCCCAGAAAAAAAAGTTTGAGGACCCTCTGATTTATATGAATCAAGGAGTTATGCCTGGATACTTCACTCATGCTCAGGTACCGTCTGTTCTCTGTTTGTACAGCAGCTTGCACAGCAGGGCCCTGATCCTTGCTGGCTCTTAGGTACGACAGTAATAAACTATTAATTATTAAGAATGAAAAGTAACTAAGGTGCTATTCCCATTGCCACCCCAGAAAGGCAGCCTCTCCCCATATGGTTTTCTTAGCCATCAGGCTGCTATTCCACCTGTCACCACCAGAGGCCAGTGCCCACCAGGGGGAATCCCAGTTCACCAAGGGGCCTGTTCTAGTGGGATTTCCTGGCCGGACCCCCTTGCACCCTTGGGTTGTTCATCGCTGGAGGGAAAGGCTGGATGTCTCCGGCTTTGCAGGACAGGCTGGCAGGTGCTGCCTGAGTCTCGGCTGGAGCTGCAAAGAGAGACGCCATTTCCACCAGTGTATTAATTCCCCCCCACTGCCCCGGCTCTTGGTCCGGGGAGCTGCAGATGGAGCCTGGCACGTTCAAACCAGGATTTCCTGCATGGATCCTGGGGCATTTGGGCTCCGCAGCCTCCCAGGCTCCATGTCCAGAAGCAGCATGCCACGGGAAACCGGTGTCATTTGTTGATTGTGTTAACGTAGCGCCCTGGAGTCCCGCCCCGCCTCTGGGCCCTGGTGTGAATCAGCTGTGTCTGCGTCCAGACCCCCCAGGGGCCATGCCGCTGTCAGGGAAAGGGGAGTCGGGAGCAGAGACCTCAGCGCTCTGTGCGTGGGAAGCGGCTCCAGCCAGGGAACTCTTGGGGTCACTGCACCTCAGAGACAGCATCTGCCCCGCACAGGGAGGACTTGGGTGGGGTGGCTCAGAGTCAATGAATTTTAAAGCATCTGGGACACAATCCAGCCATTACTCTGGAGAGATCCAGGCTGTCTTGTTGGGGGTGGGGCGGCTGCTGTCTTTGTATTGGGTGCAACGTTAGGGAAATTCACAGCCTCGCACGAGAGCACAGAGCCCATGCACTGTGCCCCACACTGACGTAGGCCCCTATGCTAGGGGCAGGCACCGGTGCAAGGAGGTGCCCTCATCTCATAGGATGGGACAATGGTTTCCTGCCCAGCTCTAGTAGTATCATGAGTGCACCAGCAGGGAGGGGCCCTGCACCAGTGCCCACCCCTAGAGGGGACGCCTGGCACCAGTGCGGAGCGGCTGCGCTGGGGCTGCGCCCTGGTCCGGTGCCAGGTAGTGTAAGGGACATATCAATGCCCCTGCACAAGGCTCTGGCGAGCTCTGACCTGGAATCCTGCGCCCACTTCGTGTCTCCCGCATTGGAGGGAGGAGTTCACACTGGAGCAGGTGCAGGGCAACGGAAAGCCGATCTCCCAGGAGGGGATCGAAAGAACTGGGCTTGTTTAACCTAGACTGTAGGCTGCAGGGGGATCTGATTGCTCTGTAGAAATACATCAGGGGGCGGGAGGCAGAGATAAGGGGGAGAAGAGCCTGGGGGTGGGAAAGGGGCAGTTTGCTCTGGGCCTCCTGTTTGAGACGGGTCCCCCAAACCGAGGGGGCATTGCAGCCTGGCGCGCCAGGTCACGATGCCACTCACTGGCCTTTGGCCCAGCGGCCCCTCCAGTGTGTCCCAGGGGCCGCCAGGCCAAGGCTGAGTGGGATCTCGCTAAGTGAACGTGAGAGTGGCTCAGCTGGGGGTACCATGTGCAAAATTTCTGGGGTGCCCCTTCCTGGTCTCCTCCCCCAGAGCAGCCAGCAGCAAGACACCATTTGTAGAAATCACCTGCCCTGTGCAATCTCAGGGAGGGCCCCCTCCCAACTCCCTGGCCTCTGGCTCAGGGGAACATGGCTCCTCTGGGGCCAGTCACACGTCCCTAACCATGGGCTCTCTCCCACTGCCGACCAACAACTCCTGGAGCAGACCCGGGGGGGGGGGGGGATGTTACTCCTGGCCCATCTCTGCTCTCTGAATGGGCACCTGTCTATTTTAGATGGATCCCATTGGCTGCTCAGCCCTTGGGTCTAGGCAGTGACTGCTGCCCCAGCTCTGGGTCTCCCAGGCGCAGATACCCTCCTTGGGCAGGAGAACCACCTGGGCTGCAGAACCAGTGTCCCAGCCCTCCTGAGCCCCCAGTTGTTTAGACACGTTCTCCGGCATCCCTCTGGCTGGGGAAGCATTGGTTTCTAGTTAACCCCTTCAGGGGACGAGGTAGCACCAAAACAAGGGACATCCAACAAAGGGATTTCTGAACCTCAGACATTTGACTCTCAAAAAGCACAAGAGAGATACAGCTTTAAGGAAAACAGCAGACTTTGGAACACAGCCCCTCTGTCCTCACTCCACACTCTGGGGTTGGACCAAGTCCTTAGGGGAACCAGATGGGCAGGGACCCAACCCATGCTTCGGGTGTCCCTAAGCCTCTGACTGTCAGAAGCTGGGACTGGACGACAGATCACTCAGTAATAACTGTTCTGTTCATTCCCTTTGAAGCATCAGGCACTGGCCAGTGCGAGAGACAGCATACTGGGCTGGATGGACCATTGCTCTGACCCAGTCTGGCCACTCTTACGTTAGAATCATAGAATCCTAGGGCTGGAAGGGACCTCAAGAGGTCATCTAGTCCAGTCCCCTGCACTCATGGCAGGACTAAGTAATATCTAGACCATCCCTGAGAGGTGTTTGTTTAACCTGCTCTTAAAAATCTCCAATGATGGAGATTCCACTACCTCCTTAGTCAATTTATTCCAGTGATTAACCACCCTGACAGTTAAGAAGTTTTTCCTAATGTCCAACCTAAACCTCTCTTGCTGCAGTTTAAGCCCATTGCTTCTTGTCCTGTCCTCAGAGGTTAACAAGATCAATTTTTCTCCCTCCTCCTTGTAACAACCTGTTATGTACTTGAAAACTGTTCTCATGTCCCCTCTCAGCGTTCTCTTCTCCAGGCCGAACACACCCAGTTCTTTCAGTCTTGCCCCATAGCTCATGTTTTCTAGACCTTCAGTCATTTTTGTTGCTCTTCTCTGGACTTTCTCCAATTTGTCCACATCTTTCCTGAAATGTGGCGCCCAGAACAGGACACAGTACTCCAGCTGAGGCCTAATCAGTGCGGAGTACAGTGGAAGAATTACTCCTCGTGTCTTACTTACAACACTCCTGCTGATACACCCCAGAATCACGTTTGCTTTTTTTGCAACAGCATTACACTGTTGACTCATATTTAGCTTGTGCTCCACTATGACCCTCAGATCCCTTTCCGCAGTACTCCTTCCCAGGCAGTCATTTCCCATATTGTACATGTGCACCTGATTGGTCCTTCCTAAGTGGAGTACTTTGCATTTGTCCTTATTGAATTTCATCCTATTTAACTCACACCAATTCTCCAGTTTGTCCAGATCATTCTGAATTTTAATCCTATCCTTCAAAGCACTTGCCACCCCTCCCAGCTTGGCATTGTCTGCAAACTTAATAAGTGTACTCTCTACGCCATTATCTAAATCACTGATGAAAATATTGAACAGATCCAGACCCGGAACTGATCCCTGCGGAACTCCACTTGTTTCGCCCTTCCAGCACGACTGTGAACCATTGATAACTACTCTCTGGGAATGGTTTTCCAACCAGTTTTGCACCCACCTGATAGTAGCTCCATCTAGGTTGTATTTCCCTAGTTTGTTTAAGAGAAGGTCATGCAGGACAGTATCCAAAGCCTTACTAAAGCCAAGATATACGACATCTACCGCCTCCCCCCATCCACAAGGCTTGTTACCCTGTCAAAGAAAGTTATCAGGTTAGTTTGACGAGCTTTGTTCCTGACAAATCCATGCTGACTGTTACTTATCACCTTATTATCTTCTAGATGTTTGCAAGTTGATTGCTTCATTATTTGCTCCATTATCTTTCCGGGTACAGAAGTTAAGCTGACTGGTCTGTAATTCCCCGGGTTGTCCATATTTCCCTTTTTGCAGATGGGCACTATATCTGCCCTTTTCCTGTCTTCTGGAATCTCTCCTGTCTTCCAAGACTTTTCAAAGATAATCACTAATGGCTCAGATATCTCCTCAGTCAGCTCCTTGAGTATTCTAGGATGCATTTCATCAGGCCCTGGTGACTTGACGACATCTAACTTGTCTAAATAATTTCTAACTTGTTCTGTCCCTATTTTAGCTTCTGATCCTGCCTCATTTTCGCCTGCATTCATTATGTGAAACGTCCAGTTGCCACCAACCTTCTTGGTGAAAACCAAAACGAAGAAGTCATTTAGCACCCCTGCCATTTCTGCATTTTCTGTTATTGTTTTTTCCCCCCTCATTGAGTAACAGGCCTACCCTTGTCCTTGGACTTCCTCTTGCTTCTAAGTCATGTTCTAAGCCAACTCCCAATTCTACCTCTGCTCTCTCCAGCAGGGTCATCTGTACCCGGTGATGACATGGGCCCCCTCCTTTCAAATAGCCGCTGACACCATTCCAGCCCCTGCACATCACTGGGCAATTCCCAGGCACCAGCACTGCTCCTGGGCTCCTGGGCAAAGAGTCATTCACGTCAAGGTCCCATTGCCCCACTGAGGTAGAACATTCAGTTGTCTTCTGAAGTCACCCTTTCTTTTAAACCCAGCTCCCTCCCCAGTATTTATGGCAGAGGAGCACATCAGCATTGCCCACAGCGAGGAATAAGGAGGGGGGGGGGGCCTAGAACTCAGCTCGGCAGCGTCCGGGCCATTGCTCGTTCCCACATCGCCAGCAGCACCTCCAAGGAGCACGGGGGAGATTAGTCGTCGCGGGAAGCCCCGCCCAAAGGGGCTGAGCAACAGCACCTGCAGTCTCTGATTGGCCCATACTCATTATTTAAAGGGTGCCCTGAGAAGTTGTCTGGGCAGTCACACGGACATCTGGCTGGCTGCAACTCCAGACCCCACCTCGCTTCCTGATCTCCTGCCTCCAACCCCGGCCTGATGCGGACTCTGACTCTCGCTTACAGATCCCGGCTGTAGCGATTTCCTCTGACCTCTGCTCGCTGAGCATCGCCTCCTGGCGCCCTTGACTTGTGGATGCCAGCCCAGCTGTGATTGCGAGGTCAGATTACCTACACCCAGGCCCTTACGCAGGGCAGCCCGCTAGAATTTCTAGACCTAGATCAGTGCTTTGCAGGCATAGAAAGAATTACACTGAAACTGGTACCTGGGCATTCAAGTAAAGTACATAGAAGCGTTCAAAGAACTCTTGCCAGTGAGCCTGGTCATTTAGGCAGCCTGAGTTTTAGGAACAGCCTTGCAGAGTAAACAAGGAATGTCAACACTGGAAAAGGCAGCGCTTTGCTTTCCAGTCCGAGAGTCTAAATCAAATCATTTGCCTGATGGGCTTGGATTGTGGGTAGAGAATGTTATGTTCACATGGCGCACCCAGAGAGGTTGGAGGCAAAGATTAAATCCTCTTGCTAGGAGGTTGCAATGTGACAGGACTTTATTGCTTTGACTCCAGAACCCTAACCCACAAGAGCCGAAAACAGAGAGAGAGAAAACAGGCTGCTCTCTAGGGCAGAGAGGCCCAACTCACCCGCCTTGCTCTAGGCTGGCTCTCTGCAGAGTCACTCACATCATACGCTTCCCTATTGGAACTCTCTAGTCTGCCAGCAGGACCAGGAAATCCCTGAGAATTTAAAGTGATTGTTTGTAGTTTTAACACAGGTTTCACTATACCACAGAAAGAGGAAGAGAGATTCTGTTGCTCACTCCGATATCGAACCGGCTGGCAGGGCTGGGCAGGAGCCGCCACCCGTCTCTACTCGCAGTGGTGTTTGTTTTAGCCTGTCCTTCTGTACCTTGGCAGAAATGTTCAGGGAGATGCTCTTTGATCTTTGCTGGGACGTTTCTGGGAAGGGCAGCCTTCTTTCTCCCGCCGCAGTCGGACACCTTCCTATGCCACTCTGCCATGATCTCCAAGGTCATCTTTGGAGGAGAGCCCAGCAGCCTCTGGCCCCAGGAGACCTTTGGCGACTTCCAGCCGCTGCCTCTCTGGGCCAGCGACACCCTCAGGACCATGTGTCAGCCAGAATCCCCATTGCCTGCCCCTGGCTGTCATGGGCAGGTTAACAGCCACCTGCCCTAGAGTGTCGGGAAAGTCAAGCTGAAGCTGGAGTTCATCGTGGTGGGCTCCAGGGCTGTGCCATGCCCTTGTTTTCCCAGCTCCATCTCTGCTCTTTCTCTCCCCTCTGTCTCTCTTCCAGTCCCTTCATCTCAGTTTCCTGGCCATTAAGTGTTGAGGTTCTGGTGGCTGGGGTCCCATTGTCTCATCTGGATCTTCCGTTCACACGCGCAGGCTCTGTTCACTTCATGGGAATGATTCCGGTCTCCATCCAGGCAGCTCCATGAGTCAGACACCTCAGGCTTCCCTCTTTGCCCTCAGGGCACAGCAGGACCAAGCAGGGAGGGAAATTGAGGCAGGCATGTGGCTCCTAAAAATATTACCCAGGTTCCCACGTTCATCACACAAGTCTAGCAACATTCACTGCAGTCTCCTTACAACTATGGTCCGAGGCCTCCCACACCGCGACACACCGCACGGACAACAGGCTCCCAGAGATCCAGCCAAGTCAGGAGGCATCGCCAGCGCCCTTCCAAGCTGCCAATGGCGCATGCCACGGTCAGCTCATGCCGGCTCAGATAACTTGCCTTGCTGCTGTCCAGAAACGGTTCCATGGGCTGGGGACACAGAGCCTGAGCCGAGTGCCCCAGAATTGCTGTTGGCATCGCAACCCCACCCGCGTGACTGTCCTGGAAAAACGTCCCCACTTGCAGTGTTTGCTGTGGTCCTCTGGTCCTAAAGATGCAACCGTCACGCCCTGTCCCAGACCAGCCAGCACTAACCCCAGTGAAACGTCTCTGCTGCTCCACCAGTGTCTGTATAACCTGAAGACGTGTCCCTTGCTGGTTACGTCCTTCTTGGCAAGGTGGGGTGGGGGAATCAGGTTTGGGGAACTTTCTATCATCCCACCTCAGCTTGGCCGGGAGTGACAGCAGGACACACTTGATGCCCTTGCACGGGTGGAGGACAACGGCCCCCACCGGCGATTTTGCAACACCAAACTGATTGCCCGCTGACCAAAAGCAATGTGGGGCTGCAAGCGTCCGGAGAGCAGTGGCCACCTGGCTCTCCACTCCCAGAGCGGCTTGCGGGCTGGGGCCTGAGCCGGCGGGTTGGGGCGAGCTCGGTGCACAGATCCAGGGGCGTTGGGGCCTTTTGCATCTGAACATTTTGCAGCCACCGCTGCTTGTCCCAGATCTGCAGCCTGGAGCGATCCCCCCCGTTGGTGCCTGGTGCGTGGGCCCTGAATCACCACTCCATCGCGTGCAGCTGCTTAGCGAACACCTGCAGCAGCCGCAGTTTTTCCTGCCCTGTCTGCATCCTCCACACCTCCTTAGTTTTCTCGTGGTCACCGCTGTGTGTGGGTGCCCAGGGCAGAGCTCCCTGCGCTTGCGTGAACTGAGACCAGGGAAAAGGGCAAGTGGGGAGGGCAAACCTGGGCCCAGCCTGGCTTCCTAGCTAGGGAGTGGAAGGCGAAAGGGAGCAGAAGGTGGACACGGGAGGAGGAGGAACAGCGAGAGGTGCTCGATTCCTCCTAGCACTTCCCTGTGCTGCTTCTCTCCTGACCCACAGACCCCTGCAATCCCAGCCCTGGGTTCCCCCCAGCACTGCCGGTGCCCCTCCCTCCTGACATCTGCAGCCCCCCTGCTATCCCAGCCCTGGGCTCCCTGTAACCTTTCACTTAACTATCGTCAATTTGCATTTGAAATGTAAATAATAATACCAATCACCAAATTAAATTCTTTAGATTCGGCCCTGTGATGCGCTTACCATTTCGGTTCGTGGGGAGCTGCGGGTGATACAAGGCGTGACAGAATCAAAGCCTTTATTAAAAACAGCACGCTTGGTTCAAAGCAAACAGGCCTCACAGCAAAGCCACACGTTGCTTTGCTACTCATAGGCCGAGAGGAAACAGTTCATCCGCTGTGACCAGCCCCTGGCTGAGAAGAACGGGGATTGTAAAGCTGTCTGAGCATGTCTCTAACTGGCGCTGTGCTGCTGATGAGTGGGATACTCTAAAATTAGCGTGCTGTCCTTTCTATAATCACTTACAAGAGTGCCCCTGAATTAACGAGCATTGCATCAACCTTTTGCCATATCTATATTTCTAGCCGCAATAATTCAAATGCCTTCTGCTCCCTCATTGGCTATTTAATATTACACGTCATCTTAATTAACAGTTGCACAAGGGCCGTTCCCGTAACGATCCGTCACGCGAGCAGGTGCCCCAAACAGTCACATTTCATCCAAAATGCTTGTCCAAACTAGCTGGAGTCAAACGTGTTTCCAGCGTGACTTGGAGTTACAGCCGGACTCAGCTCAGCTTTGCCTCTGAACTGGCTGATTTAGCTTCCCCCCCCCCCCCCAATTTGCCAGGCTTCGCTATTAGCGAGCCGAATTTCGGGCCCCAAATCTGGGCTCTGCTTCCTTTTCAGCCCATTGCACCACAGCATAAATGAAGATCGCTTTTATAAGCTACATCCCTCCCGCTCCATTGCTCTGCTGGTGCCCCTCAATCCCCCTGCTAGCCCAGCCCTAGGATCCCCCCACAACCAGCTCTGTCAGTGCCCCTCAGTCCAGACCCGCAGAGGCACAGATTCCTCTCCCCTGCTCCCCCTCCCCCCAATTTGTGTGTGCATCAAACTCACAACAAGTGCTATGACCACTGACTCAACCACCCGGGCTGGAGCAAAAGGGGGTGGGGTAAATTTGGGAGGAAAGTGGGGGGGCTGCTGGCATCAGCTTGTTCAGGTTTGGGGACCTGGGATGGCAGGATCCAGCTTTGTGGCCTGTGTGCAGCAAATTTGATGGGTCTCAGCCCCTGGATTTTGGCCTGTGGCTCACAGAACTACCCTCCCCCTTCCCTGAGCTCTGCTTTGCCGGCCCTGGGGCTCAGCCAAGGGGCTCAGGGCTGACAGGTGTGCACGCGCACGCGTGCCCTGCTTCCCTCTGCTGGTTAGAGTGTGAGAAGCTGTTCCCCCCCCTTGGCTGCTTTGGGAGGTTGGTTTGGTGTGGGTGTGTCCCAGGCCCCCCTGGCGTGGGCGATTTGCTGGCTGCTGTTCTATGGCAGGTTGAGCATCCGCAGCTGATTAGGAGCCCCAAAGCAGTAGTAATGCACCGGCCTGATGGGTGTAACTGTGCCCCCCTGCCCCTTGCACTGACTGACCAGACAGAAGATAAGTGCCCTACTATTGCTGCTGCATGAGGGAGATCATCCATCAGCTCCTGACACAGAGGCCCATCAGTGATTCACTATTCTGGGTCACCAGCTCTTGTCAGGCCTGACCAACTTATTATACCTCACACCCTGGCCTCCTGGTATTTATTAAAAGGTGGCACATAACATAGCCCCGAAAAGCTCCCCATGCAATGATCAGTTACATTCCCGCAGGATGGATGGACGGTGAAAGACTTTATACATCTACGCTGGAAATACGTGCCTAAGATGTGTTTAAACCAGGCATGCTGGGGGCAGTTGAGAAGGAAGTTTTTCTCCAGACAAAGGAAAGAGCCCCACGCCTCAAACCAGGCGTGACCAAACTCAGTGGGTTGTTCACTGGTATCCGTCACAGCAAGAAGAGAACATTTACATTGAAAAAATAGCCGGTGGGGGAGTAGACAGTAGGGTGGCTACACCAGATAGCAAAGTATCTACATCCCGCAGGGGAAAGGAGCTTAGTCTGGGTGGATTTTGGGTTAATGGCCTATAAAAAGAAAGGGACGAGACTCCCCTCCGGCCTAGTTATCCATCACTGGGCCGATCGAAGAGGCCAGGGGTCTTGTACATCTGAGAAAGGTCGACCCCTCACGCAAGGGTGCTGAAATCTCGGGGGACTGACTATCGGTGAGGAGGTGAAGATTGTAACTTGCTGACGTTTTTTTAGGCACAAAAGCGTATTTTTACTTGTGTTTGCTTGTCACCCTTTCTATCATTGTCCCTGATACTCGAACTGCCTGAAAACCTCTCTTTTAAACCGAATCAGCTTGGTTTAGTTGGTATCCAAGCCAACCCTGTGCTTTGATTGAACTAAGCGAGTGTTAACGCCAGTCAGAGATAACAAGCTGCTATTTCTGTCTCTTGAAAGGCGCAGCAACCTGGGAGCGGCCCAGGAGAGGGCTGGGCGTGGCCGGGAGCTGGTTTGGGGGAATTTGGGATGGGAGGCGTTGGGGGGTCACTCTGCAAACGGCACCAGGGCGGTGGAAGCCAGCGGGTGACGTGTCGGCTAGCTCCCGCTGTCCCAGAGCTGCAGAGCGTTGAAGGCGGATGGGGCTGCTGGGTGGGGGCCGACACAGTCCCACGCTGACCCGGCCAGATCCCAAAGAGTCACCGCAGCTCCAGGGCAGCAGCCGTGTTTTGGAGTGGCAGTCAGCCGGTTCCAGTCCCCGCTGCCACCGGGCATTTGAGTGGCTAAGGGATGTGTATCTGCACCAGGCCACCCCGGGAACCCCCCTCCCGCCGGCCCTGTGTGGCATCTGGATCCGTTAGCGTGGCGAACCCTCCTGTGTGAGTCAGGGCAACGATTTTCCCCAGCCAGATGAGCACCGGGTGATTTCCCAGGGCGACCGGCAGGTCTTTGGGAGCGGAGCGAGGGGATTAGCGTGCGTAGGCAGGAGCATGCGCAGCGGGGTGGCTGAGCCCAGGATTGGATGTGGTGACACTGACAGAGCCGTGCAAACTCCTGGCTAGTAACAACACTGACGCGGGGAGGGGTGGGAGGTTAATGGGACTTGGAGCCTGGAAAGCTCCTCACCCCTCCCAGAACACCTGCAAGCAGCCCCCTCCCCCTGAAAATGTGCCCAAAGGGAAGACGCTGGAGCCTGCATAAAAACCCCACAGCCACGTCTCAGATCCAGGAGCTCACAGCTTGCGGCTATTCTCTGTCCCTCCCGCCCCGGGCCCATGGGGGTTGGACTGGAGGCATGTGACGGTGCCAGCTCCTTTGTTCGGGATGGCGTCTCCCTGCATTGGGCTCTCTCCTTTGCTTCTCACGCTCAGCTGTTTTGGCCTCTATTCTCAGTTCTCTCTGCAGGGATCCCCATAGGGACCTGTGTCGGCCTCAAGACCTGCACCCCCCCCCCTTCCCCGGTGAATCCGTTCTCCCTGCTGCTTAGCATCTTTCTCCAGCAGGGGTTTCATCCCCCCTCTCTCTCCCATTTGCACCGGAGCCTCCCGGCCACGGTCGGTCTCGACACAGGTTTTCCGACGGCGCTTTGGGAAGTTGAGGAGGCGCCTCCGGCTTGCTCGTCCCAGCCTTCGTTCTGTTTCCTTTGCCCGAAATAAACGTGCCGGAAATAACACATCGTGACCTTTCTCTTTACCTGTTTCCAGTCCTCCGGCTGGTGAACTTTCTCCTTGTCTGTGTTATCTGGGGCAGAGAACCCGAGAGTGGTAGAAATGTGGGGCTGGAAGGGACCTCAGTTTGTCTGTGCTGCGGGGTCAGCCCCCCAACCCCACCCAACACCGCTTGCACCCCAGGTGAGGGATTCAGGATGTTTCTTTGCCTTCCAAGTTATACCATGCCCAGTCCTTTGTCTTTATTCGGACTGCAGCTTTCCAAAGTGGCCACCGATTTGGGGGTGTCTCAGTTGCCGGGGAGCCCCACGGGATCTCTCCAAGGTGTGGAGTGACCCCAAGAGTCAGCGGGTGCTGGGAGGGAGGGGCTCAACACCCCTGGAAATCAGGCCCTGAGTGCTGGATGGGCTCCCAAAATCAGAGCCCCCTTTTGTTTGAACTGGGCAGTGGGGGAGCAGCAATGGAGGGGCATGGTAGTGGCGAGGGCTGGGACCCTCCCCACTGTGTCTGATCCTCCAAAGTCTTGCGTGACGTCCTGGCTGCCCACGCCCTCCCGGGATTGTGTGTGATGTCGGAGGCCAAGATTGAGCTTATCAGCTACCAGGTCCAGGTCCAGCTGGCTTCCGGGTGCCGTGAGACCCAGGAGTTTGGGTGGCAAGCTCGGAGGGAGCCCCTCTTCCCCCCCAGCTTCTCATTTGGGAGCATCTTCGTAAGCGAGCCTCAGCCCTGACATTTCCCCTCCCAGCACCCGGAATAGAACCGAGTGCGGCGGCAATTTTGTCATTTTCTTTAAACACCCGCTGCTCGCTCAGCTCCATTTCACTAATGTGTTTATGTGCCTGCTCCCCGCCATCATCTGCTCCCCACGGGCGCTCCGCTCTGCTCCCGGCCCGCCTGCCTTGTGACTCGCTCCTTTGCCTGACACAGCCCCGGGTGTCAAACACCGGCTCCCCGGGGAGCTGCCTCCAGAGATCTGCTTTCTGCGAGGCCCTGTCTGGGCAATGCCCATCCATTTAGCCGTGCCCGGGGCACCTCGCCGCATGCCACTGTCGAAGCCGCGTGATCACATGGCATCCTGGCCTTCCTTGCGCTGCTCCCAGCCCTCTGGGTGGTGAGTGGTGGGGTACTGCCTGGGAGAAGGGGCATAACTCAGAGACGTTAAGGCCAGAAGAGACCATCGTGATCATCTAGTCTGACCTCCTGCACATCGCAGGACACAGAACCTCACCCACCCACTCCGGTAATAGACCCCCTAACCTCTGGCTGAGTTACTGACGGACTCAAATCATGGTTTCAAGTTACAGAGAATCCACCATTTACTCTAGTTTAAACCTGCATATGACTTGTGCCCCATGCCGCAGAGGAAGGCAAAAAAACCCCCAAAACCACCAGGCTCTCTGCCAGCCTGACCCAGGGGAAAATTCCTTCCCACCCCCAAATATGGCCGTCAATGAGACCCTGAGTATGTGGGCAAGACCCACCAGTCAGACCCCTGGGAAAGAATTTTCTGTAGTAACTCAGAGCCCTCCCCATCCAGTGTCCCATCACTCCTGTGATCTGTCCTGCTGCATCCTGGCGAAAGCAGAGCCTGCCCGAAGAAGAGCTGGAGCAGGTCAGCAGAGCTCGGGGCGGCTGCACGGCAGCACATGGGTTCGCCGTCCTCAAGAGAGCAAAAAGAATGAGTTGGCCGCCAAAAGATCATGAGGTTTTTTGTGTGGTTTTTGGTCTGCCTCGGCTGCGAATCTCCGCCTGCCCACCCCTGAGTGTGGGTGACACTCCGGGTGGCCAATGCTCCTCCATCTATTGGGAAAGGGGGCTTGGGATCCTGCTACAGGAGTTGTAACCCCACCTCTGCCTGTCCCCTGCCCAGCAATTAATTCTGCCCTCACCCCCATCAGTTCACGCCCCCAGCCTCACCTCTGCTCCTCCCGGGATTCTTCATCTCCCTCTCCCAAGCCTGGGGGATCCACTCTCCCCTTCCAGGTTGGGGGCGGGGGGGGCAGCTCTGTGTGTGCTGCTGGGGGTAGGGTGAGGAGGGGAGGGGAGCAGAGTCGCAGTCCCATCCCCATTGTTCACAGGACAGGGGGAGCTGCCCTGAGTGGCTGGACTCTTTCTGCTCCCCCCGCCCCCATGAGAATGGCTTTGGGTTGTGGTGGGGAAGGGGAGGCCTTAGTTGCTCAGCCCCCAGAGGTAGGCAAGTGGCGCAGGCAGCGTCAGGGGGCTCAGATTTGCTAGCCGGCTGGAACGTCTCATGCCATGGCCAGGCAGCTCCCCCTCAGCCGAAATCCTGTCACTGTAAGAACGCCATGAGTGCTGGCAGCACCGGGCTCAGAGCACCAGCCCCGTGGCCAGCAGGCGGGGAGCGAGCAGGGGGTCAGGCCCATCTCTCGCCCAGCACCAGAGCTGACTGAAAGAAGAATCCTGGGGCATCCTGGGGAAGGGGTATGGTTGTTCTCAGGCCCAAGGCATCGGGTCACAGGGCTGACACTTTTGGACCATGGGCAAGCTCCAGGCTCCAGCATCTGAGTGCTAATGGGCGTCTCGGTGCCAATGGGCTGGTGCCCTGAATTCACCCACCCCTGGGGTGTCCGCCCCCCTGCAAGGCAGAGCAGGTTAAATTAGGCCGATTAACCTTGTATGTTGCACCTAGATGATTGAGAGCCAATAAAGCCCAGTGGAAAACGAAGTTCAGCTGGGAAGGAGCAGGCTGGGCCTGTCTAACGGGAGGAAGCTGGGAGCAGAAGGCAGCTGTGGGAAAGTAGCCGGCAGCTGTTCCCTGGGAAAAGGGAGGTTTGTTTGGAGCAAAGAGAGGAACTACTCTGCAGTTACTCCCTCGGATGGGGGAGTTTGACCACACCACACAGGGTGGGGGCAAGACAGTAGGAAGGAGTCCAGGGAAATAGCAGCAAGCTCAGGGAGCAATCAGGCCATTGTTGCTGGACACAGGGTCCCTGGGCTGGGACCCAGGGCATTGGGCAGGCCTGGGTTCCGGCCTCAGCTGCTGGGGAAGTGGCACAGGTCCTGGCCTTGGAGTAGAAGCCTGCCTGGAAGTTAACGGTGTGGGGAGAGCGGATCCAGTGGGACTTTGATACCCCGGAAGAGGAGGACATCACAGTGCCCTTGCCGGGGGGTTGAGTCATGGACAAGGAGCACCTGGAGACCGAGGGGGGACGTGGTGTGAGCCACCGTTGGAAGGGGCTGTCTGACCTGGAAGGAGATGTGGCTGCCAGGCGGCCCCCCCAAAGTGAGTGACCCCGTGACACAGCAAAGGCTCTGGGTGAGAAACCCCTGAGGTGTTTGAAAGTGTAGCTGGGAGAGCGAAGGATGCCTAGACATCCTTAACTCTGGCACCCGTGTGGCTGTGCTGAGAGCGCGCTAGACCTTTGCTTGGTCAGGGGCTGGGGGAACGGCTGTAAAGACCCCTCCTGATGCAAGATGGAAGGACAGAGGCAGACACGGGCGCAGGTCAGAACACACAGAAACACTGTGACTGCTGGGGGTGCTTGTGGCTGTGATCCCAGCCTGCGGCAGCTGGACGTGAATTCGTAGTGTTCCAGGGACCACGGGGTGGCGCTGAGGCAGGATTGAGTGCACCCAGACCATCCCTGTGTGTGACGTTTTGGGGATCCTCCAGACCAATAAGGGGCCCTGTCACCGCCCACCCTGTAGGCTAGGGGGGCTGTCTATTGTGCAACTGTATGTCAGTTCCCAGACATCACGAGCTCAATGTCTCCCCCTGCCTTACTCTTGGCAGGGTGCAGTCCTGAGTCTCCCCAACTTCCTCCCCCCAGAGTTCTTAACTACCAGGCCCTCGAGCCGTTCCCCTCTGGTTTGTCCCCGCCAAAGGTGTGAAACCAGACCCCCCACCCCCCCACCCCGATATCATCGGCACACGCAGTGACCTGCTTGGCGTAAAACCAAAGTTTATGTAATAGAAAAGCCACCGATTCTGAGAAGAAAGCCACCGCGGCCCAGCTCCACTCACAACAAACCCAGCGATGACGCTTCAGCCTTGGCACCTCTAGAGCAGCTGCATCGATTCCCTTTTCTAATACAAGCTCTCCACTGCCTCTGAAACATTTCCCAATGTGCCCCCTAAGATCCACCGGGCCCGGCCAGAGTCTCTCCCTCAGCTTCTGGCTGAAATTCCTCGGTCCTACCACCCCAGCCTGTTTCAAAACGGTTTTTTCCTTTTGTTCTTTCCTCTCCAGTCTTGGTGACGCATGTAGGGAAATGTCCTCGGGACTTGAGAGCCTGGAGATGTCTCAATGTCTTTCCATTAACGTAATGGTCCATCTTTGTCTTTTCCTGCGGTGGATGATGGATAATTGCTTGGAGCCGGCCTGGGGGGAGCCCCTCTCTCCTGTGAGGCGCAGCTGGAATTGTGAACACAGAGTTCGCTAGACATGAAGTCCCTAACCGCAGTCTCTATTCATCTCTCACAATGCCCAGCAGGCTCCGAACATTACAAGCTTACATCAAAGACCTCACCGAGACAATTGTATGGTTCAATAATATGTCTGCAGTCGGCTGGTCCATGCTGGGGATTTAAACCTTCTGTTCTCTCCTGGGGTGTCTGGGCCCCTGTTGTCCTGAAAAAAACCACTGATGGAGCTTCCCCAGTTTCCATGGGTGACCTGGTCTGGTGCTTACCCATCCTTAGAGCTAGAAAGTTTTCCTAATATTCAGTCTGAATTTCCTGTGCAGCAAACCCAGCCAATTCCTTCCGGTCCTACCTCTGTGGACATGGAGAATAATTGATCGCTTTCTCTTGACACCAACCCCTTCCCTATTCACCAGGTTCCCCTCAGCCTTCTCTTCTCTAGACTGTACAGGCCCAGCTGTCCTCGCAGGCCAGGTTCCCTAAGCCTCTAAGGATACGTCTACACTGACGGCGGCAAATGCGCCGCCGTCAGAACGATTTATCCGGATCGACTGAGCGGAAGTGAAGACCCGCTCACTGGATCCGGAAGTCGATTTAATGAAACCACCTCCCCCAAAAAGCGTCAACGGGTACACATTTCCCGGCGACGCGGCGTGGTGGAGGCCGCGCACTAAACAGAAGTTACCAAGTCGACGGGACTTACACAAACTAACTCCCGTTGACGGATGCCAAATTTTGCCGGCCGTGTAGACCAGGCCTGAGTTTGGTTGTTTTCCTCTGGACTCTCTCCAGCTCATCCACATCTGTCTTGAAATGCGATGCCCAGAACTGGATCCAGTGCCCCAGCTGAGGCCTCACTAGAGACGGACAATTACCTGCCCCCAATGCATCAGTGGCCAACCCTATGCTACAGGGCAAAACCTCTCGATCTGAAGGGCCTGGGAAGTAACTTCCCCTATGGGCAGGTTATTCCAACCTGGAATATAAGGAGCCTTGTTCTTCTCCACTAACACCACAGACTTTGGCAGAGTTCCCACGGATTTAACCCAGGACATGTGAGAGGAGAATTGGCCAGCCCAATTCAAAATCCTTCCCCACGCAGCTGCTCAGATGTTACTTCCCTGTGTTGTCATAATGCCGCTCAATCCCTAGTCTCCATGGAGAGAGCTCTTCACCCAGCACTGAAATGCAGCTGCCTCTGGCGTGAGACATAGCAGCTGTGTTACATAGCAATGGACACAATAGCTCAGGACAGGAAGTGAAGCAGGATAAGTTATCCGGGTGAGACTACAGGGGGAAGTCAGGCCAGCAGATTGTAGCGAATGGGGATATTTAACCCCATAGTCTGTGTGCTTCTGAATCTAATATCTAGTTATGTGCAAGGCTGGGATGCAGAGACCAGGAAGGGCCGATAACAGCAAGCTATATGCTCAGCCCTCCTGCCCCGAGTGCCCTGGAGGGTGTGATGTCAGTCCCAGGTGGCGCAAGCCTCCGTCTTGACAAAGGTGACGTGCCTGGCACATGCTGCTCTGCACGGCCTTGACTCCTGAGGCCCTGGGGTGGGGAAGGGAGAATTCCAGCACCCTGGGAGGTTGGAGGGCGTCTCCAGTGATGGGTGCAGGGAACCTGGCCCTGTTACTTATTAAAACTTCCCACAGCTGCGATGGCCATTGGCAGGCCTCCAATCCTGGGGCCGATCGATATCCGAAGGGAGCCTCTGCTCCCTCCCTGGACCTCCTGCCACATGCCTCCAACTCACTGCCTTTGGCAACAGAATTGATGTAGCCGCAGCTCAGTGCTGGAAGGTGCTTTAACTTCGCGGTGGGGATGGAGACCCAGATACCACGGCCAGAGTGGACCCTTGCCACCAGGTAGTCTGACCTCCAGGATAACACAGGCCTTAGGGCACCCCTGAATGTCTGATTGAAACAGAGCCGATCCTTTTTCCAAAAAAATCCCACCTCGATTTTAAAATTGCCGGTGACTGAGAATCCACCACAGCCTTGGGTAAGTTGTCCAATGGTTAATTGCCCTCACGGTTAACATTTTACACCTTCTTTTCAGCCTGAATTTGTCTCGCTGCAGCTCTCAGCCACTGGATCTTGTTAGACCTTTGTCTGCTAGACTGAAGAGCCCATTATTAAATATTTCACGAGGAGGGTGGTGAAGCACTGGAATGGGTTATGTGGGGAGGTGGTGGAATCTCCATCTTTAGAGGTTTTTAAGCTGTGGCTTGACAAAGCCCTGGCTAGGATGATTTAGCTGAGGTTAGTCCTGCTTTGAGCAGGGGGTTGGACTAGATACCTCCTGAGGTCCCTTCCAACTCTACTATTCTATGATTTGTTCCCCACTTCTAGACAGGGATCAAGTCCCCCCTTCACCTTCTCTTCGATAAGCTAAATGGAGTCATGACTCAGTGTATGTGTGGGGGTAGGGGGTCTCCAGAGGCTAGGATATAGCAGGGGGGATTCAGTCGTGTCTCTTTGTTGGGGGTTCACACGGGCTGGGGTGCAGCAGAGGGGCTGAGGTGTTCTAAACTGTGCCTTCTCTAACAGAAATGCACAACAGGTCTATTAAAAAAACCCCCAACAAAATGCACACAGCCCCTCCCCTGCTCCCCCTAAACCAGACACACCCGCCGCACACACTTCTCCCTCGGTGGAGAGGCTGAGAGAATAAACAACGTGACAGATGTTCGCTGCGTCGCTTCACCCACGACTGGAAGGGGCTTGTACTGGGGCATACGCCCCCACAGAGAATAGAAAGCCGGGGGCTGCTAGAGTTAGGGGTAAGAATTCCTTTCTTTTTTGGGGGCGACTCTGCCATGGGCTCTGCGAGCGGCTGGGGTACTCGCTTTGCTTTGCCATGTGCTGCCCCGCGTGTGGGCTGTAGGAGTCCCCCTGGGGGAGCGGGTGGGCAGCTGGCACTGCTCTGTCAGGGGGGCTGAAGCACAGTCCACCAGCTGTGTTGGCCAAGGTCTCTGCCCCCTTGTGGGAGTGGGGGAAGGGAGGGGATATAGTCCAAACAAAAAGCCTATGGGCTTCCCCAGGCCCGTATCCAGTCACGCGTGAGGCTGAGATGCCCGGAGTCCTAGACCTTTAGGAAGCCCAAGATTAAAGAAAAAAGTCCCAGCCCTTTTCCTTTTTGAGAGGGCCTGGGTGGCCAAGGCTCTGATGCTGCTTCCAGGGGCCCCCTTACCATCCTGTCCCTTCAGAGGGCCCCACCAGAGGGGGACTGGTCGAGTTAGCAATCCGGATACCCTCAAAACCCAGCATTTCCTCATGCTGACAGATTCCACCGGCAGATCTAGCCCTCAAACTTTGACTCTGATCACGTCCCAAATGGTCTGAAACACGCAGCATTTACCCCAGCTAGTCTGTGGCACCCACTACCCCTACGGTAGAGCAGACCGGTGTGCAGGAAAGAGTTTGGCTCCCCGGACAGGCGCGGGCCTCACGCTGTCCCGTGCCAGACAGATTGTGCACCGCAGGTGGGCAGAGCACCCAAGCCGGCAGCTCACTAGATACGACTCGCAGGACCCAGCTGGCTCCAGGGGCTGGTGACACGCAGCTGCTGTGAGTTCAAATCCACCCCGGGGGGGGGAATCAAAGCATGTCACTACAATCTGCCGCTGTTGGGGGCGGGGGACTTTAGGGAAATGAAATCTGGAGGCGTTTGAACATAAGTTCATGTACCCACTTGTGCTGGGAGAGGAGGAGGGCAATTTTGGGGAGGGGGACTCAATGGAGGTGGGGGAGGGGTGGGACACTGGGAGGAGTGATGCGGGCGTGGGTGGCCAGGCAAAGAGGACAAGCAGGGGGCACAGGTCAGCCCCACAGTCTCCCCTTCTGGGTGTGTGCTGGGCCCTGTCTCTCTGGAGATCTCTGAGCCCCTCTCCCTTCCTATGTGGGAGCCAGGATCTGGGGGCCCTTGTCCCTTCAGAGGGGTCTGCGCCTCTCTTGTTGCCCCCCAGATGAGCTGGGATCTGGGGGGTCTGTCACTCAAAGGAGGTCTGAACCCCTGTGCCTTTCCCCCATGTGAGCTGGCATCTGTAGCCCCTGCCCCTGTGGGTGGGGAGCCGAGAACAGGCACACTTGGTGCATATCACAGGCTATCAAGCCCAGGGGAGGGGCAGGGGAACATCCACTGAGATGGATGGAGCAGGCCCATCTCAGAGCTATTCTTTCAGGCTATCATTTCCCTGGGGTGTTCTCCAAGCCTCCTGTCCTTTCAGGCTTACCCTGTGTTGGGGATCTGGATCTAGCAACGCAGTCACTGTGGGTTAATCCGCAGACAACTCCAGGACTGGCACTGTTTGTGTCTCACTCTGAAGCCAGAATGCCTCAATGTCTGTGGAGTCAGTTGGTTGTAACCCTGTGGGTCCCAGGAAATTAGCGATACAATCTGGGTGAGTTCATGTCTTTTACCCTCAGCGCGAAGCGAGGGAAGCCACTACAAGGATGGCTGAGGCACTAGCCCCAGGGTCAGTCATGGCGGAGGGTCGTGGCCTGCTACTGGCCAAAATTTTTAAGTTCTCAGCGATTTCACCTTTATGAATGACCTGTGCAGCGGCCAGCTACAATAGGACGCGTGTCTGGGCCATGCCGTGGGTCCTACGCCATTGCGATAGCAGTGGGCTTGGCAGAATTCGATCTCTTTATCATTTGGATAATATCGATGTTTATTTTTAAACATTTTTTTTTTTTTGGATTTGTATTGGTTTAAAGGTTCACAGTCGCAGGAAATTGTGTGTGTGTGTGTGGGGGGAGAAGTCAGACAATAAATGACAGTGGACGTTGAGATTCAAAAAGTTAAAGCTTTATACACCTTGAACATACAAGCTGTCAGCATTACGTGTCAAAATATACAACGTAGATATAGTTCAATCAGCAGATTGTGTCTGGGTTTGCTTTTCATTCACTAAGAGAGACACGGTGGGGGAGGCGATATCTTTTATTGGCCCAACTTCTGTTGGTGAGAGAGACACGCTTGCAGGATACATGGAGCCCTTCTCCAGGACTGGGGAAGGAAGGCGTGGAAGCAGAGTGTCTGAGCTAAATACAGATTAGGACAGATTCTTTGGCAGAAGGAATAACACGTTAGAGGTGGTCACTTGAAACGAAGTAAGCAGACGGGGTTAGATTGTTACGCATACATGGTTTGAAGTGGACAATCAAGGGTAGCCGGCAGGGTGGCTTGGGTTACAGATTGTTGTACTGTAACGAGCCATAAAACCAGCGTCCTTATTAAATCCACAGGTTTTGGTGTCTCGCGGCGTTGTGAATATAATTTCCCACTCTCACCTTTTCAAGGCATTGGGCAGGTTGCTCGTGAGGACAAGTACCAAAAAATCAGTTCTGGAGTGATTGCGTTGTGCAAAGCGTTCGCCCACGAGGGATATGGTGTTTTCATCCTGTGAATGCATTCGAGAACTCGTTCATTCGCTGCTCCCTTTGGAATAAGCCTAATTCAGAAGTCTAAATTGCTGGATTCTGACTCTAATAAATGTTCAAGCAGCTTTTTTCTTCCTTTGCCTATCTGTAAATTTAGACTGTTATCGATGGAAATATCTTTTCGCCGACGTGCGTGTGTACCGTGAAGTCGATGTTTACCGACATTTACCAAAAAATAGCTAATCCTTGCAAGCCTAGATATCATGTAATTCAACCAATCACAAGCCTCACGCTACAGTTAATGTGTATGCAACAGTTTCATTGGTTGTGTGAAGGAGACTGCACAGATGGGGGATTACTAGGGCCAGTTGCCACATGCACAGATTTTAGTTTTGTATAATATTTTAATGGAGCGCTTGCTCTGCTACAGTTTACATTGAGACGTCTTTTCTGTGTAAAGGTTAATTTTTTTTTGGAAGGGCTCTAAAATGCACATGCTTCTGCAGATTGTCTTGAAATCTGTTGTGCCTCCCAGGGGCCTGGGGTAGAATTAATGATCAGAATTTGGGGGTCATTTGAGAAAGGCTCCAGAAACACAACGCCCACCAGATAACAGATTTTCTTAAAGGTGACAGATTCTACCAATCGTTTTGTGTGTGCATGCCTGGCTTCGAAAGCTCTAATGGCTTAGATGAGATGAAGGAGGGTAAACTGCGAAATGCTCACCTAGGAAGGGTCCCCTCTTGGCTCGATGCCTCAGTTTCCCTAGCTAGATGATGATACTGACCAGCCTCACAAGGGCTTTCCAATGCACTACCCTCCTTCTGTCTGTGGAGCGCATCCCCAGCAGAAGCGCTTCCACCGACTGAAGAGGGGCAGTGTTGGGGGGCTGAAAGCCTGGGCTGATCTACACTAAAACCGTGTCCCAGTATAGCTATGTTGGTCGACATAGTTACGTCACTGGAACCCGCAGTGTAGACGCAGCTATGTCGCTGGAAGAATGCTTGTGCCGGCACAGCTAGCGTCGGGCAGGGAGGCAGTGCCCCCAAGCGGCGGACACCGCATCTATGCTAGGGGGCTCTGCCAGAGTCCAGTAGGCATTGCTTGATTTCCACCCGGGAGAGTGAGAGGGGATTCAGACCCATTGACTCCAGTGAGGTTGGTCCTGATTTACACCAGAGGGCGTGAGATGGGAGTTGAGCCTTCATTTGTTCGATGACCTCGAAAGGAGAAAACGGTGACGTCGCACGGCAGCAATCGCCTCGGTGCTGGAAACAAGGAATTGGAGATGGTTTCTCGTAGGGGAAAATGAAAGAGGCCATCTCCCCAGCCGGTGTCAATCAGTCATAGCTCCATTGGTGTCAATGGGCCAGATCCCAGCTGGGGTCAATGGGTATTGCTCTATTGAAGTCAATGAACCAGATCCCAGCTGGTGTAACTGGCATAGCTCCACTGATGTCATTGGAGACACATTGTTCTAGACCCGCTCAGGATCAGGGACAAGGTGTGTAAAGTGCCTGGTTAAAAACAACCTTCACCCGCAGGTAAATCAGTAACTTCTCAAAGGGAAGCGGAGAATGGGGAGGGGCGGCTGTAGCTGATCCCTCCACCAGCAGAGCTCCCGGAAGTCAGGAACATAGAGCCATGTTCAAGGCACCTAACTACGGTCCAGCTCCAAAGCCCACTGGAGCCTCTTTCCCTCCGGTGAGCTGTGCACCAGGTCCCCTGTGTGCGCTGATAGCCAGGGGCGCTGAATACTCCCCGCTGCACTCAAGCCGGTGGGCCAGGTGGATGCTCAGCGCTTGCAGCACACAGGAAAGCCCAGTCCGGACGGCCCTTCTAGCACCGCATCCCGGCTCCAGCGCTGGCTGGGACCAGCTTTAGAGAAGGAAAGTGCAACCACTGCCCTTGAATGGGTGATTGTGGGATAACCTGCCTCCAGGGGATGTTACCTTCCAGCCCCTCCGGTGCCTTGAAGCAGGAGGGGTCAGAGCCCTTCCGTACTTGTTTAGTTTTTTTTTTTTTTAAATCCTTACTCATGTAACTGGCTGTTCTCACCCTCTGGGTAAGGGTCTGGTCCTCATCTGAATCCTGATCCATTCCTGGCCTGGCTGCCATCCTGTGGCAGGGAGTTCTGGAAAGGAGAATCCGCTCCCCCCATGGAGAGCAAGGGAGCTCTTGAAACCTGGCCCTGGCCCTTGGCTTTGCCAGCTGGACGCTGTGAATAAAGGCACCCAGAACAAGTGGCCATTTCCCCAAAGGTTGCTCTGCCCCTTTAAAATGATAACTTACCACAGCTGCCTTCTCCTGTAAACCTCCTTCTCCAGGGCTGAAGTCAGCAAGATGGGACCGATGGGGGGGAGGGGAAGGATCAGTCCCTATTGGTTCTCACACCTTTCTCTGAAGAAACTGGTGCCAAGCCCTGTCTGAGACACGATACTGGGCTGGGTGGGCCTTGGGTCTGGTCCCATCTGGGCTCCGAGCCTAGAAGCCCCCAGTGGCTGATGGGGGATGGACCAATGGGTCAGAGACTCTTGGAATTAGAGGGTTAAAACCTCCCCTCTGTCCTAGCTGGTCCTTCCTTCTCCCAGTGTTGGGTTACCGCCTCCCTTCCCTGGCCTCTTGTTTTCTTATTTGTGCTGATTTAATCTCCAATGGAAATCCAGTGAGCACAGGAGGGGGATTAGGAGACCTGGCTTCAGGGATTTCCCTACACCTCCTCTGAACTCCCCCATCCTCCCCACCACCCCCTATCCTGTGGTCAAAGCAACCCAGACGAAGAACACACCAAGAACCAAGAATAGACCAACCTGTCATCTAAAGGGTCAAGTGGTGTATCTACATCCAAACAGTCTGAAGCACAAATCCAGCTACCTACTGAAGAAACAGCGTCTCCGCAACCTAAAGGCAGTTCCTCAGATTTGTTGGTTAAACTTTTCCCATTTATTGAAGTTACAAAAGATGGCTACTGGTGCACCTCTTGCAAAAAAAAACCTCAGGAAGCAGGAAAGCTTCCCACTGCTACAGCGGGTAAAACGGAAGGAGCTTGGTTTGCCAGACTGATCAGCAAAGCCAATGCTGACAAACTACAAGAAAAGGCGGGAAAACACCAATCTCTGGACTGCAGTGACATGCAGAAAGCCTTAAAGCCAGTCACTGTCAAAGCCAGTTTTAGAAGGACTTTATGAAGCTGTTAAGAATGCTGGAGACATAGTGACAAACACGGCTGTCACATCATACTTTCTATTTAAGCAAGAGAAAACACACACCTCAGACTGTGGGCCAATGTTAAGTGTGTTGTCACGTGTTAACCCTGAAGTGAGACACTGGTTCCGAACAAGACCAGCAAATGCTCACTATCTTTCTGCAAGAAACTCAACTGATTGGTCAGCGCACGCGGAGCAGCGGTGAAAGACTCAGCAGTTGAAAAAGTGAAGAACTCTCTCACCACGTTCAAAAAAATGTGCATACATGGCTGATGACTGCACCGAGGCAAATGGACATCAAGTATTAAGTCATTGCATACGTTATCTTGATGTCAGTGGTGGGCCAGTAGATGCATTTCTAGATGTTCAGGTTCCAGAAGACACATCAGCTGCATCTGTGACAACCCACATCTTAGAAGAGTTAAATGCTTGTAAATTGGACTCCAAACGGATGGCTGCCTTGTGCAGTTGATGGAGCTGCAAACTTCTCGGAGTACAAGCTTTGCTCAGAGAAAAGTGTAACCCTAATCTCTCCTATACACACACGGCAGAGGTGACCTTAACTTCAGTACCCAGAAAGATAATGGAGCAAATAATTAAGCAATCACTTTGCAAACACTTAAAAGATAAGAAGGTGATAAGTAACAGCATGGATTTGTTCCCCCAAGAGCCAGGAGAAACAGCCCGGAGCTTCTCCCCTCCCCGTTCCCCACTGGGAGTGGGGGGAAGCTGCCTGGGGCTTCTTGCCCTTGGAAAGCAGGGTCCAGCTGCCCCGGATTCTCACCGCCCCCCATTCCCCAGCCATGAAATTGACAAGGCCGGACGGAGAAGCCACCTGGGCTTCTCCCCTCCCTGCTCCCCACTGGGAACTGGGGTCGAGCCGCCAGGGGCGTCTCACCCCACTCAGCTGCCCCATTTTCTTGTCAGTGTCACGGCTCCATTGACAAGAATGACAGCCAACAACCGATGTAAGGAAAGTAGCGTCTACACTCACACTGCGTCGCCCTATCCACGCCGACATAAGCCCCACACCTCTTGTTGAGGTGGTTTTATGATGTCGGCATTGCAGGGGAGTTACATCAGTGAGAGGAGCATTTCAGTGTGTGCATCTCCTCTGTTTTGTCAACAAAAGTCAGCTTTTGTTGACAAACCTCCATCCTGCAGACCAGCTCTATAAGGCGGCTGCCTACCTCGTTGGAAAGCCATTCCTAGACAGTATTTATCAGTGATTCACAGTCAAGCTGGAAGGGCATATCAAGGGGGTCGTGCAGGGATTGGTCCTGGGTCCAGTTCTGTTCAATATTTCCATCGATGATTTAGATAATGGCATAGAGAGTACGCTTATAAAATGTGCAGACTGGGAGGGGTTGCAAGTGCTTTGAAGGATAGGATTAAAATTCAAAATGATCTGGACTGACTGGAGAAATGGTCTGAAGGAAACAGGATGAAATTCAATAAGGACAAATGCAAAGTACTCCACTTACAAAGGAACAATCAGTTGAACACATGCAAAATGGGAAATGACTGCCTAGGAAGGAGTGCTGTGGAAAAGGGATCTGGGGGTCTTAGTGGATCACAAGCTAAATATGACTTAACAATGTCACACTGATGGGAAAAAAGCAAACATCATTCTGGGGTGTATCAGCAGGAGTGTTGTAAGCAAGACATGAGAAGTAATTCTTCCACTTTACTCTGCACTGATTCAACCTCAACGGGGGTATTCTGTCCAGGTTTGGGTGCCACATTTCAGGAAAGATGTAGACAAATTGGAGAAAGTCCAGAGAAAAGCAACAAAAATGAGTAAAGGTCTAGAAAACATGAGCTATGAGGCAAGGTTGAAAGAACTGGATTTGTTTAGTTTGGAAAAGAGAAGACTGAGGGAGGATGTGATAACAGTTTTCAAGTACATAAAAGGTTGTTACAAGGAGGAGGGAGAAAAATTGTTCTTGTTAACCTCTCAGGACAGGACAAGAAGCAATGAGCTTAAACTGCAGCGAGGGAGGTTTAGGTTGGACATTAGGAAAAACTTCCTAAGTGTCAGGATAGTTAATCACTGGAATAAATTGCCTAGGGAAGTTATGGAATCTCCATCCTTGGAGGTTTTTAAGAGCATGTTAGACAAACACCTGTCAGGGATGGTCTAGATATTACTTAGTCCTACTTTGAGTGCAGCGGACTGGACTATAAGACTTCTCAGAGTCCCTTCCAGTCCTACGATTCTATCACTCTAAGACCTATTCAACTAGCACGATACTAGCTGCAGAACCTTCAAAAATTAAAAAAGCCATAAATGGAATGTCTTCATTATACTCTTTTTTAAAACAAGAATCCAAAAAGATCGAATGTCTTGGAAAAAATAGAAGATGCTCTGGGACTGAAGTTCAAATTAGTCCAACTTTGGAAAATCTGCGCGCTTTCTTATGAGCGATCGTTGGCTGATGTCTTAAAATTACTGTTATTACTGGCTTTGGACAATATCTACCAAGATGGGCTGGATTTAAGTAGTGAGGCGGGTGGACTGCTTTTGCTACTCCGTTCAGAGAAGACAATCATCATTCTCTCTTTTGTAAGTCTACTGTTGAAAGCACTTGGGTCATTAAACAATGCCCATCCAGACATCTGCTACAACAGTAGTAGGTCTTTGTCCAGCAATAGAAGCTACTCTTAGATCAATCAGAGAGATATCTATCCATTGAAAATGTACTGGAAGAAGCAAAGCCTTCAGTCCAGAAGTTGACTAATGAAGGCACTTATATCCCTTAAGTGAAGAGGACAAGGAGTGTTTGTTAAGCCAGATGAAAAAGTGCATAGACTTGATTCTTACAAACAAGAAGCAACTGCTGGATTCTACTCAACCTCTTCGTAGCTTTTACAGATGCCCGTCTTATAAAACACCGAGAGTGGAGTGACGTGAGGCCCTATCAGCAATGGGGCTGCCATGTGAGCAGGACAGAATAGAGAATCTGGACACAGTGTGGAATGTCATATGATGAATGAATGAAGATTTGACTTCAATTTCTTTTTTATCGTCGCTAGCGGCTCGACCCGCTCTTCGTGCTGTGTTTCCTGGGATGAAAGCAGTAGGATTTCACCTCTGGTTACTCCCAGGCAGAACAGCTACAGCTGAGCGCTCTTTGTCATCACTGAACAGAATTTTTGTGTTCTGAAAAAAGTCGCCTTCTGCCTGATCCCGTGACTGAATGAATGAGCATATCAAACGAAGGACTAGACGTACCGGACACACGAGAAGCCAAAGCCAAAGATGAATACGCTGCATTCGAGACGTTCATTGACAGAGATGTGCAAAATTACAAGAAGAAACCGAGAAGGAGGTAGATGTAATGCTTCATAGAAGGCTTGAGTAGCCAGCTTGAATTTGTGTGACGGTTTTAAAACATGAGTTCAATTTAAGAAAATGGTCGTGCAACATTTTTCAGTTTTTCCTATGGTGTCACACAGCCTCACCCTCATGGTCTCACCCCTTGGCCTTCCTGTAATTTCAAACACCCCCTCCCCAATTTCAATTCCTGGGGAAAATACTAGGAATTTTTGATCTTGGCGTAAGTCAGTTGCCCTCTAAGGGCTTTGTTACCCAGTGGTAAAGGGATGACAATGCCATGGTGGCAGGGCCCAGGGGACTGGCCACAGGCTGAGTCTCAGCTCCTGGAGGGTAGCTGTGCCACCAACTCCCGGTGGAACTCTGAGCAAGTTACTCCTGAGCTGTGTGCCTCAGTTTCCCCAATGGGGATAATGATACCGACCCACCTTTGTGAAACTGCAGGGTAGGTATGAAAAAGATGCAGCAGCAGCACCTACCTACCTTTTCTTTCTTTCTCTCTTTCTTTCTTTCTTTTTCTTTCTCAGACAATCACCCCTCCGCCCTTGCAAGGGTTAATATAAATTGACTTCACCTCCAAGACCGGCACCTGCACTGCCCAATGACTGCGCCCTCCCTCCCCCCCGCCGCACCGTGCGCCCTGGGCTGGGTGGTTCGGGGAGACACCGGGCTCTGGCGGGACGTGCCATTGAGCTGCAGCGGGGAGAGAGGATCCCGGCGAGCTCCAACTCTTCCCCCCCCCCCAACTCTCTTGCATCAACCCACCCCCGCCCCTTCCCCATCACTCACGCACTGCCAGCTCCAGCCGGGCGGGGGAGAGGCGAGCGCCCCTTTAAACTTCGCTGCGCGCCCGGAGCTGCGGGGCTCGGGGATGGAGGCTGCGGGCGCAAGGCGGCGCTTGGCCGGAGCGCGCAGGTAAGGGGGCCGAGTGCACCAGGGGGCCGTCTGCCCGGGGGGGGCGCTGGGGGGTCCGGGGGTCACTGAGGAGTCGGGGCGCCGAGGGAGCGGGGGCTCTATGGGGTTAGCAGGGCTCGGGCTGCCTGCGCTCCCGTCTCTTTGGAACAGCTGGAGCCACTCCAGGGACCCCAGAGACACTCGGTCACTTTCCTCCGTGAGGTCCTGGTCTCTGTACACACAGGGATCAATCCGGATTCTGGTCTCTGTACACACAGGGATCAATCCGGATTCTGGTCTCTGTGTATGAGTCACTTTGGATCCAGATCTCCATTTCCAGCAGGGGCCATCTGGACTCTGCTCTCTGTACATAGAGATCAGTCCAGATTCTGGTATCTGTACACAAGTCAGTTTGGATCCAGCTCCCTGTTTCCAGCAGGGACCACCCCGATTCTGATCTTTATGTACCAGGAGGTCAGTTCAGATTCTGATCTCATTCCACCCTGGGCTTAATCTAGTTTTGGAGTGTGGCTCTCCCCAGGGTGGATATGGACTCTTCTGTCAGCTTACCCCGGCTCCCATCCAGAATTGCTCCCTTGACACCAGTGGTTCTACTGCAGGTCAATGAGATCAGGGTTTGGCCCCATGGGTGTTTAATTTAAAGGGGTGTGCTTTCAGAAAAGGAAGCTGCCATTTACCAATAAGATCCATGGCTGTGGCCAGACAGGTCTGGGCTGGGGGGACTGGCTGGCTGGGGGGCAGAGGGAGGGAATGGGGGATGAGGCTCTTCCAGCCCAGGCCCAGAGGGAAAGAGCTGGAGATGTCTGCTAGTTGGTAGCCAGGGGGGCTGGTGTCTCTGAGCGGGATGCAGGGACTCACTCTGGAGCTGTTTGTGGGAACCTCAGTAACTGTAAAAGGGGCCCAGGATCCCAGCGCCACTGATGGGCAGCGAAGTGGCCAGGTCCTAACAGGCACAGATCAGCCCCCTGGCCATCAGCCTCAGCAGAGAGGCCAAGGGCCACCCAGAGACAGCGCCCCCTTCCTGGCCCTGGCCCTATATGGCATGGGGAGACACGCTGGCAGGGGCTGGGGGCCCCAGGTGTAGGAAGTTTGCCCTGTGGATGAGCCTGGCCTTCTCCAGAGCTGTCGATCAGGCACCACTACCCAGCGCTGGACACTGAGTGGGACCCAAGCTGGGTCTGCCGGGGAAGCCTTGGGCTGATCTCGGATGGTTTTGCCAGGTGGGGAAGGGTGGGGGGTTTGCACCAAGGGCTCTGGGAGGCACAGAGAGTCAAGAGCTGGATTCTGCTTCATTTACACCTTCCAGATCCCAACAGGGATCAGACAGGGCAAGGCAACCCATGGTGTGAGAACCAGGACCAACTAGAATTCGCTGCCAAAAACTGAATATCCCAGCTCACGGGAGGAGGGTAGGGATGGGAGCTCAGGCCCCTCTAGAGGGGCAGGACCCCCCAGATCCCAGAGCACACCCAAATGTAGAGAGAGGGGTTCAGACCTCCCCCCTAAGAAAGAATAAAACGGAGCCTTTACCTTGTAGTCAATGGAGTTCCTCTGGTTTTGTACCAGAATCGGGCCAGAGCAGGATCAAGCCCCCACTCAGCTTCCTGGTCCTTGCTGTCCATTAGTGTAATGGGGAAAGGTGCCCAGGGCTGGGCGGGGGAGCATTCAGCTCTTGGCTCCCAGTCCCAATTGCAGCTGGGCTTTTTTTAATCAAATCAGAATGTTTTTATTTAGTTTATAAAGGACGAGAACAGAAGCAGCAGCACACGGCTCTGCCAGGGGAACGACATGGGAGGCAAAGCCAGTCTGAACAGGGTTCAGGCCATGAGCCGTGTGTATGAAAGAGACGGAGGCTAGAGTAGAAGTCCCCCTCAGAGCTAGGAATAGAACCCAGGAGTCCTGACCTCCAGCCCCCACCCCCCCCTGCTCTGACCACTAGACCCCACTCCCCTCCCAGACCTGGGAATAGAACCCAGGAGTCCCGGCTCCCAGCCCCGCCTGTTCTGACCACTAGTCCACACTCCCCTCTCAGAGTGGAACCCAGAAGTCCTGACTCCCAGTACAATGCCCTGTCCCCCCAGACCATGTTGCCATTCTTTCACCCTCCAGCACATGGCTGCGTGACTTGGCTGGGTGCTGGGGACCATCCCATATGGAATGGGAAGAGGGGGAGGAGTCTCTCTCCTCCAGGCCTTGGCGTGCGACGGGTTCTAAGGCTGGAGTAGACGCTGGCCCGCACGTCCCCTTGTTCCCCTGGGGCTGGCTCTTAGGGTGGGGGCAATTGGTCTCTCTCTCTCCCAGGTTCCCAGCCCCCCCGCTCAGCTCTGCTCTCTCTGACGTGACTGGCCGGATGCTGGGAGACGCCGAGAAGTTAACATTGATTTTTTAGCTTCCCCGGTGGCTTTTAGCCGAGTAAATATTATTGCGCCGCATCCGGGGAGCTGGCGGGTGATTGATTATAGACGGGAACACGGAGCAGCCGGTTTGCCTGGCTGGCTCCATGCTGTTCCCATGGCTGATTTCCTTCACCGCTACCTCCTCCAGAGTGGGGGGGAGGGCCTAAGAGGAGCAGCGATGTCTAGTGGTTAAAGCACAGGACAGGGCATTATGACTTCCCTCCATCCCCATATACGCCCATCCATCTGTCCATCCATTCCCACACAGGTCCGTCTGTCCATCCATCTCCTTACACATCTATCTCTCCATCCATCCCTGTACACACCCATCCATTCATCCATCCATTCCCACACACATCTATCTAGCCATCCACTCATCCCCATACATATCCATCTGTCCATCCATCTCCTTACACACCCTATCCATCCATCCATCTGTCCATCCAGCTCCTTACACATCCATCCATCCATCCATCCACCCCATCCACATCTATCCATCCACCTATCTTGCTATTCATCCGCAGATACACCTATCAATCTATCCATCCCCATACGCACCCTTCTGTCTGTCTGTCTGTAGTATCTGGGGCTCTTCGTAGGTTACACATGGCAGCAAAGTCCATCAACATGGGGCCATCAGCTACCTGGCATTGCTGCCGGGTTCTGACCTGGGGCGCGCTTGCTGGGACCCCTTCTGCTCTGTGGCTGGGACGCACTTTGCTAACGATGCTCAACTCTCGTTCACGCCTTTCCACCCAAGTGCTTTCCACCACTCCTTGCTGAAGGCGGCATGGCCTGATGGGTAGATAGCCGCCATGGCAGTCGAGACAACAGGGGCTGATCCCAGCGCTGGCGCTTAGCGGCTGTGGGACCACCCCGTACCACAGGCCCTCTCTGTGCCTCGGTTTCTCCAGCTGTACAACAGGGATAATGACCCTGACCTGCTAACGAGGGGCTTGTAATAATGAAGGAGGATGAAATTCCCCAAGACGTTGAAGGCCTTCAGGCGTGCCAGCCACTGGGACTCCAGGGAACCATGTCATGGGTTGGAGACTAAACAAGAACCATTTCCAAGCTAGTTAAAGTGTTTGCCCTCCACTGCTGCTATTGGGAGGCTGCCCCAGGCCCTCCCTCCTCTGATGGTTGGAAACCATATTCTTTCCAGCCTCCGTTCTTCCTGGCCTGTTCATCCCCATTGGCCTCCCTTGGGTGCCCTTAACTTTTGCAGAGTGCTTTGGGATCCCCGGCTGAGAGGGGCTTGCGGAGGGCCACAGGGGTATCTTTGCTGTGCGGGTGGTGTCATTTCACTGGCTGTTGTCCAGGGATGACCAGCCCGCTTCCTTCTGCTTGTCTGAATGAACCTCCCAAGGGGCCCAGGATTTGGGGCAGGGTTCAGGGCTGGTTCTTACCAGACTCCCTCCCCCCCCCCAGGTCCTTGGTTCCAAGAAGGAGCAGCCATACAGCCGTTGCTCTGGTTATAGACAGATCCCCACTGCCGACCTGGCACCCTCAAAACACCTGCCTGGACCAGGGATCCCAGGGCTGCCCCGACTCTGGGTTTCCACAGGGCAGATGCTGGGGGGTTCAACATGGCCCATACTAGGGGAAGAGGGCCTTTGTCCCCTATCTGTGTCTGCTGCACTGTTTCTGGGTCAGATCCAGTGGCCTGCTCCTGGGCGTGGCTGTTCGGTCCCTGCAGCAGGGGCATCCAGCACAAACCCTGCTGGGGTGGGGCCAGGTTCAGCCGGGTCTCCAGCAGCCTTTGGTGTTTTCTGCATGGGCTTTCCGGGCAGGGCTGGGTCCCCTGTGTTTGCCAATCCCAGACAGCCCCATCCACCCATCCACTGCATCTCACCAGCCCGGCCTGGGAGCAACCTCCAAGGCCAACTGTGACTCTCCCCATGTGTCCTAATCTCAGACAGGGACCCCTGAGCCCTCTCCTGGACAAGCCCCAGGATATGCCAATCCTGTCCCCAGCGGTAGTGGCCTATCCTGTGCTCTGTACCAGAGGGACCAGCAGGGGCCAGCTGTGTACAGACACGGTGGTCACATGCATGGGGCAGAGAAGGTCTTTGGCTTTCCCCACCCCCAGGGCATCTTATCCCTTTACAGCAGTGATTTTCAACCTGGGTCCATGGGCCGCTGGAGGGTTGGCAGTGCATGTCCTAGCTTTGCAAAGGGGTCCACACCTCCATTCGAAATTTTGTAGAGGTCCGCCAATGAAAAAAAAAAGGTTGAAAACCACTGCTGCAGGGGAGTGCAGGGATCTTCCAGGGGTGCGTCAACTCATCTAGATATTTGCCTCGTTCTACAACAGGCTACATCAGAAGCACTAGCGAAGGCAGTGCAGATGTCAGCCCCGAGGGTAGCAATAGACTCAGTGTGGAGAAAAATAGAATCCTTGCGGTCGCTTCTTGGCCTTCCAGAATGACAAGGCACCCCAGCGAAAAACAGGCTCCAGCGTCGCACGGAAACGGAAGTGCAATATTTATGTTCCAATCGATGGGTTTGATAATTGGATGGTAAACGTGACAAAGTGAGCCCTTTTCTGGTAACCGTGGCCTGTGACACTTCTGGATTTTGATGTCGGAGTTTTGTAAGCAGGTGGTTTTTAAGGGCGGTGACACTTGGGGTACGCGAGACAAATCAGCCTCCGGAAAGGCTCCAAACGAGCAGCTCCCCTCTGTCTCTGTCTCTCTCCCAGCCACTAGACGGAGAAAGACCAACCACTTGGAGAACAGCTTCTCTCCAGTAGGATTGTGCCATGGCCGCTGAAAGGCCAGGGTTCAAATCCCTTCCCCCCACCACCACTTGTGGGGCTGACATTGTCTGGATTCCCTCTGGGATTGGTTTTCCAGACCTTTGTCAAGTGGTGGGGTTGCTACAGGACAAGACTGGTGGGAGTTTGCTAGTCAATTAAGGAAGGACCCCACTCCCCACCCAGAGCCAGGAATAGAACCCAGGAGTCCTGACTCCCAGCCCCCCCCAACCATCGGACTTCACTCTCCTCCCAGAGCTAGGCACAGCCTACAGGGCTCCTAGCTCCCTTGCTCTAACCAGTGGACCCATCCCTCAGCAAGACAAGCTGCCTAGAGGGAGATGTTGCCTGGGACCTGCCCTTTAGGCCAGGTCCCTGAAGAATTCCTTGGGGGTGTAAAGAAGCCAGGGAAGGGTTCGCACAGGGAGGCTGAGGTCTGGCGAACTCAGGACTGGGATGGGATCATTGGCTTTGGAACTGAGGGAGATTCTGGCCCTTGCGGCAGGCCCAGGTGGGGCAGAAGGGAGGCGTGGTGGGGGACAGCGACACCAGGCTAGGGAGTGGCTCTTTCTTTAGGTCGGCGTCCTCCCATGGGGGCTGGGCTCGGCAGGGCCTTTTCTGGGCCCGCTTTGGGGAGAGAGCGGCTTTTTGCTCGGAGGCCCCAGGGCCCCGCGGGGCTCTGGTAACCATGGCATGGTCACATCAACGCCAGCCACTCCTAAGCAAAGAACCTCTGGTCTCTTGAGGTCTCTGTGTTTGGGACAGTGGAGTGGCACTGGGGGCTGGGCCCCAGGGGGTGCTACAGGGGTCAATGGCCCATTAACACCCCCGATCGGTGTGAGCTTCCCCGGCACCAGGAAATGCAGCTGTTCCTAGCAGGGCACGGGTGGGTAACTAAATTCCTGCCTCCTGCAGTTTTCAACAGGAAACAAGTCTTCACATCCTGTCCCAAAATGGGCTGCAGGACAGCAGTTAAACTCCCTCTGCCCCCTGCCCCAGAGGTGGCTGCATCTCAGTGCTGGGCTAGGAATCCCTGTACAAATAGCCTACATGCCCCACCTCGCTCCCAGTTCCCCAGAGGCCCCCACATCCCACCCCAGAGGTGGCTGCATCTTAGCAGGGGAGGAGGAATCCTATTAAGGTGACCAGACAGCAAGTGTGAAAAATTGGGACACTTTTTTTTTCTGGGGGAAGAGGAGAGATAGTTGTTTATATAAGACAAAGCCCCTAATATTGGGATGTCTAGTCACTCTAAACCCTATAGACAGTATTGCCCTAGGGGAAATCCCCTGATTGTTGACCAGCTGCCCGGCTCCCTTGTCCCAGGCCTGTCTGTGGACTGTGTGTACCCGAGACGCTTTTCCCCCCATTCCCTGCACTTCTTTCGAGGCGCTTCCTCCCGCTGCCAGGTCTCAGGTGCTGTTTTGATCCCGGGCTCCCTCCTGAGCTTCCCACCCGCCCGAACCCGGCTCACTTGGCCAGGATCGCAGCGGGACGACAGGCCGAATGCGCCCTATAAATAGCCCCTTCCCACCAGCTGCTTCTGCCGGAGGGTTCTCACGGGAACCAGGTCCTCCTGAGGAGGGCGGGGGGAAGCAGAACCCATTGCCCTGAAGGGAGGCGAAGGGGTCGGAGCCCTGTCTGTCTGTTCGTGGCATCTGATCCCTCTGCTTGAGGGCCGGTGGGCAGAGGCCATGGCTTTGCCAATGGGGGATCTGCTGGAGAAGGGGGGCTGGTGCTCTGGGCCTCTGCTCTGCAGTTGAGACCTGCAGGGAGCCCTGCGTTGGGCCCTGCGCCAAGCCAAGTGCCGGGGGCTCCCCGGTGTTAATCCATCTGGGCTGCTTCCCCCTAGGGCGCCTCTCCCCAGGTGCGCCCCAGCTCCGCTGGAGAGGGACCGAGACAACCGCCGGCGGCCGCTCCCGCTAGATCCCTGAGTCAGACGCTGCTCGCTGGCCTCATGTCTGCACCGCTGCGGCCAAAGCATGTGGGAGCCGCTTACTCTCTTCCCGCTGCTTGTGTTGCTCCAGGGAACTGCAGAGGTGAGACTGCGCTCCCAGACACCCCCTTTCTTCCCCCCCCCCCCCTCAGTCGCCCCTGGCTGGCACCCAGCTCAGTGCCCTCCCCACCCCAGGCTGCGCCTCAGACCCCCGTTGTTCCATCTTGGTGCAATACCATCCCCTGCAGCAACTACACGGCTGCCGGCCCTCCTGCCCTGCTCCCCACAGCGCCTCCTGCTGGGAGAGGCTGGGGTTGGAGTAGCCGGGAGCGCCCCCCACAGCCAACGCCCTGAGGCTGCAGCCTATTCAGGGGGATGGGGGGACACAGCTGCATCCGAGCCCTTCGCCCTGATTCTCCTCCCATTGCAGGTGAGCTCCTCCGAGAAGTCAGCCAAGGACACGTTTGCGGCCTGGAGGCAGTACCAGCAGGAGTGCGAGCGCAGCATGGCGGAGGAGCCGGCTCCCACAGGTGAGGGGCGCGGGTCTGGGGTGGGGCCGGCGGCTCTCGGGAGTGTGCATGACGCTCACTTGTGCATCCCAGGCCCTCCTCTCGGCCCATGTCGCCATGTTTGTGAGCCCATGTCACGCGTGCTTGCATGTGATAGTGTGTTAGTGTGGCCCATGTGCGTGCATGGGTGTGGCCTGTGTGCATGTGACCTGTGTGTGGGGGCATGTGTTTGGGGGAGTTGCATGCATGGGGTGGTTGTACAGGCATGTTCTTAACAAGTGTGTGGGATTTGCATGTGTGGCTGGTTTGCGTAGGTGAGTTTGTGTGTGTGTGTGGTTTACACATGTGCGTGGGATTTGCACGTCTGAGTTTGTGTAGGCGGGTTTGTTTGTGTGCAGAATTTGCAGAATTTGCACGTCTCTGTGTTTGTGTAGGTAAGTGTGTGTGGTTTACACACGTGCGTGGGATTTGCATGTGCCTGTGTTCGCATAGGTAGTTAGCGTGTGTGTGGTTTACATGCGTGCGTGTGACTTGCACATCTCTGTGTTAGCATAGGTGAGTGCGTGTGTGTGTGTGTCTGTTGGCGTAGGCAAGTTTGTGTGTGTGTGTGTGTGTGTGTGTGTGTGTGTGTGTGTGTGTGCTTTATACATGTGTGCGTGACTTGCCCGTGTCTGTGGTCACGTAGGCCAGCTCATTGTGCATGGGTGACTGTGATTCGCACACATGCGTGCTGCCGTCCAGGCCTGCATGCATGGCATTTGCCCGTCTCTGTGATGTGTGTTTTTAAACAGCCTTTTATCATTGCCCCCTCCCAGGCCTGGTGTGTAACCGGACCTTCGACATGTACGCCTGCTGGGGAGACGCGCTGCCCAACACCACCGCCATAGTGCCCTGCCCGTGGTACCTGCCCTGGCACCACCGTGGTAAATATCCCTTCAGCCGGGGCATGTTCCAGCCACGCACCCCGCCCTGCACCCCCTTCCTGTGTCGCCTCCCCACTGAGGGTCCTGCCCCCTCCCCCTCCTGCTGGGGCCTGCTCCCTGGGTGAGATACGGGGCCCGATTCTGATCTCAGTGGCACGCTGGTGGGAATCCGGAGTAGGGGCCCGGGGCCGCTCTTAGGAGGATCAGGCCGGTGAGCATCAGCACTGAGCACAGGCCAGTGCAGAGTATGGTGACGTTAACCCTAGCGAACCAACACTCCCCTGGCGGAGGCCTGTGGGGGAGTCGCTTTAAGGGCAAGGTGGGGACATCTGCAGGCAGTGGCATGGCTGTAGCTGGCTCCCTCTCACCTCCTCCCTGGCAGTTCCCGACGGGTTCGTGATGCGGCTCTGCGGCCCGGCTGGCCAGTGGCTGATGGACGAGTCGGGCCTGCCCTGGAGGGACCATTCGCGGTGTGAGGATCGCAGCACAGACCACTTCTTCCAGGTCAGTCCCAGGGCTGGTGCCCGGGTCTTGGGTGGCCCTTTCCGGGCCCCTTCTGTGCATGGCCGGGAGCTCCCGAGCCCGGGAGAACCTCAGGGTCTGCAAGAGTCTAGCAGCCTCCGTGGAGAACCCCCTTTATTCTCACGAACAGGGGGTCGCGGCGGGAGCGTCAGCCTGCTCGACGGCTGCGAGCGCGCTGGGCGTGCCGTGCGCTCGGAGGCCGGTGCTGCCTCCGCTGGACGGTGGGATCGTGTGTGGGAGCCCCCTAGGCACCGGAGCCAGAGGGACTCCAAGGGGCCGTGGTATTAGGGTGACCAGAAGTAAACGGGGCGGTGCACGATGGCTTGAAATTACAGGCAAAAGAGGATAAACCGAAGAGGAGTTGAGTGGGGGCGGTGGGAGGGAGGGTAGGACGGGGGATCCCTCCAGCTCCAGGCTATGTCTCTCCTGGAGGCTATTAGCCAGTGGCCTTCAGGGCCCCTGGCCACAGTCCAGACCTGTCATCCCATGACAGGCTGCTCCAGGCTACCTCTGATCTGCCTTCCCCGGCCAGCCACAGGCTGCTTTCCAGCCTGGCTTTTCACCCCGTCAGCCACACGGCTTTTGCTCTGCAGCCAGCGGCTGCTCCCACCCAACCTCCTAGCTCCCTCCTGGACCAGATTCCCTCTGAGCTCCCTTTCCAGCGCTGGAGGGATCTGCTGGCGGGATGCGGCGCTGGGCGGACTCGCTGCCCAGCACGGAGCCAGCAGCAGAGTCCGTCCTCTCAGTTTGCAGATCCCTGACTGACCCAGAAGGGGGCGCCATCCCCCATGAATGCCCCGAGTGGCCTAGGTGGGGTAGAGGGATGGAGGGAAGGGGCAAGGAGTCTGGGCGTGACCTTCTGCCATGTCCCTTTGCAGAAGCAGGTGCGGCTCCTGGAGCAGTTCCGGCTGATGTACACAGTGGGCTACTCCCTCTCACTGGTCTCCCTGCTGCTCGCCCTGCTGCTTCTCCTGGCTTTCAGGTATGGCAGAGCCCGTGGGCATGCCGGAGTTAATGGTCCAGATCCTGATGTCAGTGGCCCTTCTGTGAATGCAAATGACATGCACTGAGCTCCCTCTGGATTTGCACCTTGGTCATGGAGCAGAGTACGGACCCATGGATTTTATCTGGGCCGTGTCCCTTTTTAAAAAAGCAAGTTTCCTTTTGTAATTAAGGGTCGGATCTTGGATTTGGGCCCCATGGTGTTGGCACTCCGTTGACTAGCGGAGTCACTCCTGTTTGACGTTCCGTTTGCCCTTGGTTTGCACCGTGTGGATGGGGTGCGTGAAGCCAGGCCCACAGAGTTACCCTGGCGTAAAACTGGAGTAAACGAGATTGGGATTAGGCCTGGACAACTCCTGTTGATTTTTCGTTACTGGGGCCACACTGTGACTTTGGTCAGTTTCTGGCGTTTGTCAGTTTCCCTCCTGGTTGGTCAGTGTCAGGCCCAGGCCCCAGCACTGGGTAAAGCGATGCACAGAGCTCTGCACTCTGCATCCCCAGCTGTCTTCATACCTTGGCTCAGTGCTTGTGCATGTCTCTCCCCAGTGCTGGCTGCTGGCAGAGGTGTGACTCTGTGTGTAAGGGCCCGGCCCTGCATCAGTGCCTCTCCGACACTTGGAGGCAGTGGGTGTAGATGGCCACAGCTGATTCATTTCCATGCTGGAGTCTGGCTGACCGTGCAGCTCTGGGCCGCCCTCCCTCCCTGCCACACTGATGGGCCCACCCTCTCTCCCCACCCCGTCTGCAGGAAGCTGAGATGCACTCGCAATTATATCCACGTGAACCTCTTCCTCTCCTTCATGCTGAGGGCCATCTCCATCCTCACTCGGGACGCCCTGCTCCGCGTGCACATCTCCAAGGACCTGCAGCATGAGGGGGACCTCTCCCATCTCCTCGGAGACGACCAGGTACTGGCCCTGGGTGTCGCTCGGCCAACTTCTCTCCCAGCTCACAGGGGGAGCCGGGGAGAAGATCCAACCAGCTGGGCTGAGGTCCGAGCCCCTTTCTGGCCCCAGGGCATGGGATCCCTCCTCTTAGGTAGAGGGAGTCTGTGTGGGGCATTGCAGGAAGCACCCAGTACTTTGAGGGTGAAAGCCAGGGGACCCCCAAAGCTCAGCAGTGAGGCAGTATGGACCAGACCCGAGATGGTTTACACCAGCCCTGAAATTCCTGGAGCCACGTCAGCTGGGATCCAGCGCCAGGGGAGTTATGGCCCATTTACACCAGCTGGGGAATCTGGCCCAAGGCTCCACTGCTCCCGACAGGCACCATTTAGGGAGGTAATCCGGGGCTGGGAAGGATCCATCTGCATATCCATAGGGTGTCCTCACCCAAGAGGAAGGGGAATGACTCAGCACGATGGGACAAAAGGCAGGAAAAGGGAAACTGAGGCTGGATTCTGGGCAAAGCTTCCTGACTCTGAGATCTGTGGGGCGGAAGAGATGCCTTCCCAGGGGAAGGGCTGGGAACCCATCCCGTGGGAATCTGGGCCAAGCCATGATGGAGGGGGGGGGAACATGCTGTAGGGAGCTCCCCTGCCCCAAACCCCAAGGGGGGAAGGCCTGGACATGACCTGACAGGGCTCCCCCATCCACCACCCTCCAGCATTCCTATCTCTCCCTCCTCTCTGCTCCTCTCCCCGCTTCCTCGGGGGCCCAGGCTGCCGCCGGCTGTCGCCTGGCTCAGGTCCTGACCCAGTACTGTGTGGGGGCCAACTACTACTGGTTGCTGGTGGAGGGGCTCTACCTGCACAATCTGCTGGTGCTGATGGCCATCTCCGAGGAGAGCTGTTTTGTGGGCTACCTGCTAGTCGGCTGGGGTGAGTGGGGCCGTGTGGGCCTGGTTGGGAAGGGGCCCGTCGAGGCCAGACTGCATACGGGGAGGTATTGCGGGGCTGGCCGGGGCATAGGGAGACCCTCTTTGGTGGCACGAGGCAGCGCAAGCTAGGGTGCTGGAAAGAACTCCCCAGTCTGTCTGCATCTGGCAGCCTCCCCAAAATAATCCCCCACCCCAGCCTGGCCCTGCTCTGCCACGGTGGAGGTGCCCCCAGCATTACTCACAACTCCCACGGCGTTTCACAGCAGGCCTGGGCATCCCAGTGGGTAACGCACCAGAGTCCTGTCTGCACCAGCACTCCCACCAGCGGAAGGGATGCACCCACCGGAGAGGAGAGGGGAAATGCTAGTGTGCATGAGGCTGTACATGCGGGGGGAATCTCCCGGGTGGGGCTGGAGAACAGATCACTAACTGCTGCATCTCTCTGTCTAGGAGTCCCCATCCTGTTTGTCATTCCCTGGGTGATCATCAGATATCTCTATGAAAACAACCAGTGAGTCTGGTCAGCTAAATCTCTCTGGGGGTCCTGCATGGAAAGAAAGTGCTTGAAAATCCTAGAACTTGGGGTGACCTCGTGAAAAGGTCTCCAGGGAGAGAGGGGGAAACGAGGGGTTTGGTGCCAGGAAATGTTTTGAGGGAAAACATTTAAAAATCCTTTTTTGTTTTCTTCAAAACCGTCCAGGTTTTCCTTGGAAAGTCCAAACCCTGATTTAAAAAAAACCCAATTGTAGAATTTCGGCCAAAATGTCGCAGCCTGCAGTTTGGGGGGGGGGAATTTGTGAAAAATGAACATTTCCCTTTGGACGAAAAAGTCACTTCTTGTAAACAAACAAACAACATTTAGAATCAAAGGTCTCGAGTGACTCCAGCCCGTGGTGGACGCCATTTTCCCCATCCCTATGTTCCAGCACCCGTGTAAACGTGGTTGTGAGTGCGCTCACTGCATTCACATCGCTTTGCTGCCCCAGATCCACACATGAGCGATCGCTTGTAGGACTTGACCCAGCTAATTCCACTAACTGAAGGAAGTAGCAGGTCTGAGATTCTTATGTGCTCCAGCCACCTGTAGGGGCTAGGAAGAGATTTCCCCCCTCTCTCCCCTGGATGTATTCCCCCTCTCTCCCCTGGATGTATTCTGGGATGGGGCTTTTTTTTTTTAAATCTCCTTCCTCTGTAGCATCAGGCATGGGCCAGGGTGACACTGAGAATTCTCTCTCTCAGGTGTGTGGCTGACTGGTTCATCCTCCCATGCTCAGGGTTGACCTGATGACCAGATTTGGGGTGCGGAAGGAATTTCCCCCCAGGTCAGACTGGCTGTGGCCTTGTGGGATTTTTATTTATTTATTTGGCCATCCTCTTCCGCATGGGGCATGGCTCGCCTAATCAATCCCGTGCCATTGCCGGGGCCTCGGTGCCCCTCGGTCCCTTCTGTTCTCTGCCTGTGCCCCACGTGCGTGTAGTCTCCGGAGGGCTGTCCTACTTTGGTCTAACTAGGGCTATCAGGCTTGGTGTGGGGTGGCTGGGTGGGGTTTCGTGGCGGATGCTAGACAGGAGCTCGGGCTGGATGAGCTGATGGTCCCGTCTGTTCTTAAATTCTGTGGCACCGGCGGGGGACACAGCCCGGCCTTTGACTGATCTGGGTCACAGACAGAACTGTGCTCACGGGGGGGGGGAGAGGCTCATGTCACCGCCCCGGCTCCTTATGGCCCGTAATGCTGCGCAGGTTCATCCCGCCCAGCCAGTTTGACTTGAGCTGGTTTTCCAGGTGCTGGGAGAGAAATGATAACATGGCCTATTGGTGGATCATCCGCTGCCCGATCCTGATAGCCATCCTGGTGAGTTACAAAGCACCCGCGACTCTTCGGTCAGCCAAGAGAGAGAAGAGACTCCACTCCTGGTTTCATCCTGCAGAGGGCGCTGTGGGGAGCGGGGTGGGGGCGCTGGCACCTGGCGGGGGGTGATGCTTTTTCTTCCCCACTCTCCCTCCCCTAGGGAAGCAGCAGCCCTGCTGCAGGTGATCCCATCCCGTCCCCCAGGCGGAGGGTACCAGTGGCGGGGTGATGTCCCCTGACCTCCCCATGGGTGACTCCCCTCTGTCTCCCCCAGGTTAACTTTATCATATTCGTCCGCATCATCAAGATCCTGGTCTCCAAACTCCGGGCTCACCAGATGCGCTACACGGACTACAAGTTCAGGTAGGTCGGGGCAAGCCTGCGCAGCGCCCCCAGCTGGGAGCCACGGCTTCTGCAGCAGTACCCACTCCGGCTCCTTAGATCTGGCAAACTAAGTGTGCTGGGGCCCGGCTGGTACTTGGACAGTTCCACTTCCAGTGGCACAAATCCAGGGAGCCAGGCGGGGGCACAGTGGGGGGCGTTTTGCTGGCACTGACCTGGGCGCTATGCTGCTGGAAGTTCGTTCCCATGGCCGAGACCCAGACAGCCTGGTCTGTGCCCCAGCTGAGCCGTGGACTATCCCATGACACTGTAGGAGCCAGGAGCATTGGCTGGATGCCCTGTGCTGGGTGGTCTGAGAACTGGCCCTGCTACGTGGGGGGCTGGGAAGGCTCCAGGCTGGGATCCCAGCCCCGCTGGGGAAGGACCATGCCCTGTGGTGGGTTCGCTTGGTGTTGTCCCTGAGAGCCGTGCGGTCTCGCTGGGCTGCAGCCAGCTCTGAGCTGACCTGGCCTGAGGGATGGGTGTGGGGTTCGGAAGGGGGGCAATTCACCCCCCCACACACTCCACTATTGCTCTCTCGCAGGCTGGCCAAGTCGACTCTGACCCTGATCCCTCTGCTGGGTATCCACGAGGTGGTGTTTGCCCTGGTGACGGAGGAGCAGGCCCAGGGCACGTTGCGTTACATCAAACTCTTCTTTGAGCTCTTCCTCAGCTCCTTCCAGGTGGGGAGCAGAGCCGGGCACCCCCAGGGATGGCAGTTCAGGGTCTGGGGCAGGGGCCACCCTGGCCTGGAAGGATGGGGCTGCAGGCACAGGGACCACCCTACACAGAGGCTGGGCTTCAGCTCTGGGCATGGCTAGCGGGTGCCTGCTACTGGGATGGATGGAGATATGTCCCCAGCATCCCCCACCCAAAACATGTGGGGCATGTAGGGCCAGCCCTGCCCCTGGCACCCAGAGACCTGCGGGGTGCATGTGTGGTGCTACCCACTGAGCAGGGAGCTGGCGGAGGGCAACCCCACGCTGGGCACACTGCAGGGACGGGGCACGGAACGTCCCCAAAGGCAGCCTCTCCCCACATCTCCACCCCTTGGGTACCTTGTGCGTCCCCAGGGGAGCTGGGCTCAGCCCTGCCTTTATCTGCTCTTGTCTTGTAGGGGCTTCTGGTGAGCATCCTCTACTGCTTTGTCAACAAGGAGGTAGGTCCCCCATCTCCCCACTGGGGCTGTGCTGGCCAGCCGGCTTCTGAGTCCCATTTACCCTTCAGATACCACAGGGCTGGCTCCTGGGCAAAAGGGTGGGGGACCACGCCCTCCCCAGACAATGGCGGGTGAGTGATCACGCAGTGCGTGCATGCCATGGGGCACTGGCGGCAGAGCCAGGCTGTGGGGGGAGAAGCAAGGCAGTGCACGGGATCTAACGCACTATTATTTACTGGGGGAAAGGGGGGAGCGCGGCTGATGGCCAAGACTCGGTTGAAGCTGCTGTCTCTGATGGCCCCTTCGTAGGGCTGAAGTGGCTCTATTGGGTCCAGATCCTCTGCTGGTGTAAATCAGCAGAGCTCTGGTGAACTTCAAGGGAGCTCTGCTCATTTACATCAGCTGGAGTCTGGCCCCAGGGACTCCAGTGGAGCTTTGACCGATTGACACCAGCTGGGATCTGGCCATTTCTGGCTACCAATATCAGACCAACATTTAACCCCACGCTGGCCTGTGTGAAGCCTCCTTGCACTGCTGTGGCCTGCCCGCCTCCCTCCCAATGAACCAAGGTTCTCATCCCTTCCCCTGGGTGTCACTTGTCTCTCCCTCCCACTTTTCTCTGCCCTGCTGCAGGTCCAGTCTGAGATCAGGAGGAAGTGGCAGAGGTGCCGGCTGGGCGCGAACCTGCTGGAGAAGCACGGCCAGAGCTGCAGCCACGGGCCGTCCTGCCGCTGCCAGCACAGCAAGCCCTCTGAGGTGGGCTGCCCCCGGCGCCCCAGCCACCTGGGAAAGAGGGGGGCCGAGGCGGACTCCAACTGCAGCTCGGAGAACTCCACGGGCGGCCCCCAGCCGCAGCAGCAGCGCTGCCCCTACGCGGGGGCGGCGGGCAGCAAATCCTACTGCTACATCCCAGTCCAGACGCAGCCGGTGGGCAGGATGGGGGGCAAAGAGCTGCTCTCCAGTACCAGGGAGCCTGGGGGCAACAAGATCTCAGAGAGCTGTTGCTAAAATCAAACCTGGAGCCCTTCCTGCCCGCTGGGCCAGGGGCCGAGAGAGAGGAGCCAGAGTACAGACTCCTTCAGACTTTCTCCGTGGTGGGCAGGGGGCAGTCACTGAACCACTCGGGATGGAGGGACTTGGGGGTGGGGCAGGGCCCACAGGGTCTGCAGGACCAGCGTACCCACACTGCCTGGTGTCAGTGCAGATGCATGTCTCCTTCGGCCTGAGGTGGGCACACCGGCCCCTTGGGAATCCAGCCCCCTGCCCTCTGTGCAAAGGCCTCCCTCGGCAGTGTGGTGCTGCTGTAAGGGTCCTGCTCTCAACCCCCAGTGTAGAGCTGGCTCGGGGCGTGGCTGGAGTGCACTGCGCTGCGGGCATTGCCCGCCTCCCCCTCCCCCACTCTGGGCCCATAGGGGATGGAACCAGGGGCCCACTGGAGCACCCTGCGCTGTGGCTATTCTCTGTCCCCCTTCCCTGGGTCCATGGGGGTGGCAGGAGTGCCCTGCGGTGTGGGTATTCTCTGCCACAAGGGGCAGAGAGAGGGTGGGGCTGGAATCCACTGTGCTGTAGGTGGTGGGTCCTTAGTTAGGACGTGGAGCAGCAGTTAGATTGCCCCTGAGGTCTCCCTAACAGAGAACAGGGGCCCCCGCAGGGTCTAGAATGCAGAGAGCGCATTGGAGCTTAAATCCACCGCCTGCCATCCTGGCCTCAAGTGCAGAGATGGGGAACTGGGCCCCTGATGTGTGTCCCCCTCTTTTGAATTGGCTGCAGCTCTTGGCCTCGGTGACACTCTGCAGCAGTGAGTTCCACGCGTTAACTGCCTGTCGCATTAAAAAAAGCATTGACTTTCTTGCATGTGTTGCCTTTGAATTGGGAGGAGGTCCGACCCTGCCCAAGCCTGGGGTTCTGCAAGACTTATAGAAGTGAGGGGGAGGGGATCCTGGGGCACCTGAACCAAAGCTAATGAGCGTCCTAGGGGCTGGTCACCGGTTTATCCCTGTCCGCTGCCGGACTGGGACAACTGTCTTATCTCACCAGGTATCCCACCTCCTGCCATAGCTCAGGGGGAGGTGGGTCCTAGGCCCTGCTCCCCCAGGTATGACTGGCAGCTGCCAGGGCCCAGGCAGATTCCCCACTGTGGCTCCTCCATGTCCCAGGCTGGCCCCCTCCCCAGTGAGACAATGGGCCCCAGAACGTGGGATGTGCTGGTACCCTCCCCGCCCCCCAGCCATGGAGGATGGAGGTGGAGCGAGCCCAGTAGAATAGAAAGGCTGGGGGAGGAGAGATCCCACCAGAGACTACAACCCCCAGCATGCCCCGGGGCGGGGGAGGAAGGAACGGCAGCCCCCAGAATGCTAGGCGGCGGCGGCGGGCGCGCGCTCTGGGAGCCCCGAGCAGGCAGGCTGGCCCTGGCCGCGCCTGCGCGGTGCAACCCGGAAGCGTGGGGAGAGAAGGAGGAGCCGTGGGGGGAGGGCAGCTGAGCCTGGCCCCTGCCCAGGGGGTAAGAGATGGGGAACGAGGCGAGGGGTGGGGCCGTAGAGGGCGGTGGGGGCGGGGCGTGAAGGCATAAGGCCGGGGTGGGGGAGGGGGGCTCTGTGGGGGAGGGGTCTGTGCCCTTGCGGGGGTCTCGCTGGCTGACTCCCGTCTCCCCTGGGGCAAGGCCCCACCAGGCAGGCGTTTCCTGCCTGGCCTGCAGTCCCCGTCCTCCCCGAAGCGGGAGCCCCTGCTGACCCCATGACCCTGGGTTTCCCTGCCCCGGTTTGGCAAATGGGTTTCCTGCAAAGTGGTGGGGAGTTTTGTACAGCGCCTTGCGCAAGGGGGCGGGCCATTCTTGGTGGGTCGCTAGGTGCGACCGCGATGCGTGATCAGTAACAAGGTTTCAGTTGTGAAGTGGCACACGGGGAGCCAGCCCAGCATAGGGGAGCCCCTCCGATACAGCGCTGGGGAGACCTCACCGGGGGTCCTTTGTTCGGCGCCGAGTGCCTTGTTACCAGAAAGCTACTAACCCGTTGGAGGGAGTTCAACCACGGGGAGCTGCAGGGATTGATTTATGGGGCAGCGATGCTGAGAATCAAACATTTTGCTTGGCTAAACGAAGGCTAAGACCTCAGTCTTGCCTACAGCTCCCTACAGATGGTGGAGTTCCCTGCAGCATCAGGAGGTGTGGGGCAGTGGGGCCTGATGGATAGAGCACTGGGCTGGTACTCCGGATACCTCTTCCTGGCTCTGCCACTGCCCTGCTGGATGACCTTGGGCAAGTCACTGCCCTCTGTGCCTTGGTTTCCCGTCTGTAAAATGGGGATAATTATTCTGATCCTCCTTTAAACAGTTTGAGATCTGCTAAGGAAAAGTGCTAAGTAACAACGAGGTGGGATTATGAATTAAACCCTTAAATGCCCAAGGTGGGAAAGGACTAATTTAGGCTGTTACATATGTGTGTAACTAGCAGTAATGAGATTAAATGAAAATTAGGCCAAGTATAAGGGGAAGCATCAGATGTGTCTGGCTGCAGAATGGGTCTCTCCTCAAATGGGACCTTTAACACTAGGGCTGGGTAAGGTACTAAGAGTTGTTATTGTAAGGTGCAGGCCTGGAATGGGAATGGCTCAGGCATGCGCAAACTCCCAGGTCTTCTCATCCTATGCTGTGTTTGTCCTAGGTAGTTTGAAACCGATCTTTAAAGGACAAGGGTGCAAAGGTGAGCTGGACTCTCCAAATGGTGTTCAGCTGTCTCTCTGAGGCCAGGGTGCTGAGTAGGACCAAGCTCTGGGCTTCACTGAGCGGTGGCAGCTGCTGTTTTTCTGTGAATGAAGCCATGGGGGGGATGTCCGTTTGCCCCCTAATAGCTAGGAAAGTGTTGGTGGGTGGATTAGAAAGGATACTGGCACTGAATTGTCTCAGCCCAAATCTAACTACAGGCTTAGGTTGGTATAACTACATCACTCAGCTCAGCGATGTCATTATACTGACCTTAACCTCCTGTGTAGACAGAAGAGCTTCTCCTAAGGACATAGCTACTGCCTCTTGGGGAGGTGGATTAAGTGTGCCGATGGGAGAGCTCTCCCACTGGTGTAGGAGTGTCTTCACTTAAGCGCTACAGCAGCGCAGCTGTGCTGATACAGCATTTTAAGTGTAGAACTGCCCTCAGTCAATTGGATGACTGGACAGTTACCTGTACACCAATTGTGCGATTCCCTGAGCTCTGATTGGCTGTGGAGGATCTGATTTGCATAACAGTTGTGTGGTTGTTTCTCAGTAACTGTGTGGTGATTATATAAACCCTGGGCATCTGGAAACTGAACTCCGTTCCCCTGGGCATCTGGAAACTGAACTCAGTTCCCCTGTCTGTATTCCCACAACAAGCATGGACCCTCCAGCTTCTGACATCTCTTGTTGGGTACTGTACCAGCTCCTCTAGCCTGAGAGTACATTTAATACATCCCCCCAGTAAATGGTCTTTAAGCTGTTGGAGTGGGGAGTATGAAATGGAGCAGAAGCAATGTGGTGCAGTGGTTAGAGCAGAATACTTGGACGCCTGGGTTCTTCCTATTCTTCTGCCACTGAGGCACTGTCACTTAATTACTGCTATTGATTTCTTTCATCTGTATAATAGAGATCACTGCCGTCCCCCATCCTGAGGTACTTTACCTGAAAAACACCACCTAATGCTTAGTATTGTATTGAAAAGTGGGGGATCAAGCTGAGCACCAGGGTCCAAACTGTGGCAGGCAGTTGAGGACTCTATGGCTGATGAATTCTCAGGGCAGCAGGCAAGGAGTTGAAAGGAAGGAAGCCTAGTATAACAACTAGGAGATGAACCCAGTAAGAGCCTTACGCCAGGCTAACCCGCATCTCGGCCTCAGAGTTCATAAAGCTTGGGATACAGTGGTCAACTCATCTGAGCTTTTCAGATGCTGCAGTAATGGCGCAACCTAAGAGCTTAAACAGGAACCAGCAGGATAGAAACGCTGTAAACCGTCCCTCCACCCCACCCCACATGTACAGGGAAATTAATAAGACTCTTTCGTGCATGTGCTGGATGATTTGAGAGTGTTTCCTAATAGGAAGCGGGTGAGCAAACCATGTTCTGTCACCAGACGTGGGTGCTGTTAAAACGGCTGCTGCTGCCGCTGCTTGGGATTTGTTTGTGCACTGGCCTTCTGGTTTGTCCTGGGCGGAGTCTGAACTGGAAAGAGGAAGGTGCGTTGGTGCTAATGTGTTGCCCAGAAACGCTCTGGGGAAGTGCTGGAGGGTACTGGCCCAAAAGGGGAACCCACTCCTCAGCTGGAGGAAGGAGACCATCCAAATAGCAGTCAGCATTTTCTCTGCTTCAGTGCCTTTGCTGAAAATAGTCGTCAGCCTCCTGCAAGGCAGGTATTATCCCATTTTATGGACGGGAAAGCTGAGGTTCAGGGAGGGGAAGGGGCTTGCTCAAGATCATAAGATGAGTCGATGCCATGGCTGGGAGTGGAACCCAGGAGTTTTAACTCCAACATGTTCTCCCTGAACTGGCAGTTGAGCTTGGGAGCTTGTTTCTTTGGACATGGCTTCACCTAGATTCCCTTTTGGCCTCTTCTGCTATAGCAAGAGGTGAGGCTGGGGCACTGGGCTTCCTGCCCCGGTTGGTTCCAGTTCAGTTCTGATTCCAGCAGTAGCTTGTCCTAATTGGTTCAGGAATATGTAAACCACTTCCCCACTCTTCAGCTGACCAGTCATATAGCTCTGCGACTGTCACCTACTGGAGGGGGAGTACACTCCTTCCTGCCCCAAAAGACTGGTGTTGGAGGGCTCCCTTAAAATACCATATAGATCAAATTGTTTGGCAAATGCTCTGGCACTCAAGTCAGTAGCCCTTGTAATTTTCATCTTACTGGATGCTTTCCTTACCCTTAAAGCCTAATCCTTTTCTGAGCCTTGCCAAGACCTTTGCCTCAGTAATACCCTGCTGCAGTGAGTTCCATAGGTGAATAACACATGGTGCATTAAGCATGGTCATAGGTATGCCCTGGGGTTACCATTTTTGATCTCCAGCATTTCTTATGGCAGCTTTCCGCCACCCCTCTGCTCTCCAGCCCCTGTGCACTAGGTGCCTGGGGAGCTGAAGGGGCATCTGGGGGCGTGCATTAAATGGGTGGGAGTTTGTAAATGTCAAATTCCTCCTATGCCCTTGCTATAAACCAATTGTCAGGCGGGCGCCGTATCCCTGGAAGATGTTTGAGGAAAGGCCTCTGCTGAGCATCAAAAGAACAGCCCAGTTTCAGCAGAGGCGGATGCTGCCCACGCTCCCGTAGGTGTGACTGTGTTAATCAACGCTTTCAGCTATGAAGATCTTGTGCAAGTAGGTGTCGCTTGTCCACCTTCCCGGCATAAGGTCGTTGTTGTGCAGTCGGGCCAGCTGAGATAGTGGGGAGAGAAAGGATCTCTTTGCTTTGAAGCATCAGGCCTAATTGCTGGGGACAGGATACCAGATTAGCCATCCATCTGGTACTTATAACACCCTCTTCATCACGGTATCTGATTTGTTCTGGGGTGTCTGACTCGTTCATCTGAACGGCTGGATTTGGGTTGAGGAGAGGAGTGGGCAGAGCTGGGCCGGGCCAACCAAGGCTTTGAAAACACAGCAAACCCTAAGCACAATTCTAGGACCTGAGCAGAGAGTGCTACACCTCTCATGCTGTATCCCCTGCTGTTAGCCACCCCTTTCCCGCTTATGGTCCAGCCATGGAGAAGCTGCAGCAATGGGCACACTGGAAATTCATTGATTGCTGGCGCTTGGGCGTGCTGGGCTGAGTCTGAAAGCAGAGCTGGGGTGCTCAGGCAGCTTCATGTCTGATCTGACTTTGCGGGCTGGCTACAGTTGTTGGCAGCCAGCTGTGGTCATGGGGGAACCTGCAGTGGAGTAGTGGGTGAGGAGCCCGGCATGCAGAGCCGAACTGGGAAATCCACCTCTTTATGGAGCCACTCCAAAGCTTAGCGAGTCGGCTCTGTCCTTGCAAGGCGTTTTGGGGGGTGTTTCAAATCTGAGGCTTATCCCTGCGTAGTCATCCCTTCTCAGGCAACCCGGGCGCCACTCCCTGGGCTGCCTGAGCAGATGGCGGTAGGTTTGCCTGTGTACCACTACAGACTCAGAGGGGCTGGTGGCCCTTTAAATGCAGCTTATCAATCAGTGCAGGGAGGCAAGGGAGTGTCTCAAATTGGCAACTTTCTTGCAGAAGTAAAGCACTCAAAAGGTCTCAGGCAAGGGAGAAGGCGGATGTCAGCAGCTTGGCTTAAAGGGGCATCCCAGAACTGCCTGACCTGCTCTTTGCCCTGCTGAGATCTCACTCCTTGTCCCGACTCATCACTTCCAGGACCTTGGCGGTCCAGAATACTGCATCTACCTTAGCCTCACCTGGCACCATCTTGCCTCCATCACCTACTTTCCTCTTCGGCCCTAGCTGCTTCTCCTTTCTCTTCCCTCTGAGTTTCCCTTGTAAAGGCCCAGGAGAAGGCCCAGCTGGAAGGAGAGTTGGGGATGGAGGAAGCCCACAGAGCTGTGAAAATTGAGGGTAACTTTGAATTGAACTTGGAGAGAAGAAAACCAGTGAAGGGAAGTGAGGATGTTGGAACAGATGGGAAGCTGGCACAGGGGTGTAGTATTTGGGAGCAGGTGGAGATGTCCCCTAGGGCTGTGTTTGTATCCTGTTCAGATTATTTCCTGACTAGCCCCTCTTGGCAAACAGGTGGACGTGTGATATGTATGCTGCGAGCTCTCTTGCCTATACAGCGCCTAGCACAATGTCGAGCTGATCCATCACTACAGGGTGCTACTGAAATAGAGAGAATGTCAGGCAGAGAGGGCACTGGATCTGATTCTGGTCTGGTCTGCTGTCTGACCTTGTGCCTCTGGGATGGGGTGTGAGGCTGGTGAATCCTGGCTGCCATTGCAAAGGTCTTTTTAGAAGCATTGGCTAGGTGGTGGTGTTTGGATGGCAGTTCTCAGCAAGGCGGGATCTGGTGTTCAGGCTGTTATTGACCTGCTCCTTCTACTTTCCTTGCATGTCTTTGTCTTCCCATCTGTGCTTTGTGGCAGCCCCAAACCACACATCGCTGGCATCTCCCCCTTCCATAGAGCTGCTGTGCGGCTCCAGGGGCCGTGTGGCCCCCAGATCATCTCGCAGCCTGTGCCCTCTTTGAGTGAGTTTCAAATAGAAAGACACCCAGAGAGGGACACCAAAGACCCAGATTGCCTGGCTTGTGTCCTGGTCAAAGTCCCTCGTCTGCTAACATCTCTCCAGCCAGGGCGGCTTGGCTGCAGCTCTTCCGTGGCCTCTTCATCACCCAGGGAAGCAGGAGTTTCTTTGGAGCCTCAGAGAAGTGCACAGACATGGGGCAGAGGGGGGTACAATTCAGACAGGCTCGACGGCCTCAGGAATGACTGGCATCGTCCTTGGTCAGGGTAAATCCTACCTCTGGCTCTGCAGTTTCTGTATGGCCTCCTTTGGAGGGATCGGTCTGATGGACAGAGGCTGCGTAATCCCACAGGGGGCCTGTGCATGGCCTTTTGGAGGCCTCCCTTGGAGAGGAAGAAGGAGATATTACTGCTACCCCAGAACCAGGAGATCAAGTGGGGAAGCTTGTGTTTACAGAGCTAAAGGACCAGGGATTTAATCCTGGCGCCCTCTGTGCATGTGTGGAGTGGGGTGATAGTTGCAGGATATGGGTATCTGCGTGTGTGTTGTAGACTCCAGCACCACTGGGTATCACTGGGCAGCTGTGATTCAGGGGCTGAGTCAGTGGATCTAACGCCATATAGATGTAGCATGAGTGTAACCAAAACAGAGGCTGCATCAGCCCTGAAGCCAAGGAGTGCGTCTGCTGCGGCAGAAAAGCCTGATAGGGGAAGGAGGAACACCTCAGCACACAGCCAGGATAATGGGCTGGAGGATTCTCTGTTGCTTGGAGTCTTTCCAACAGATGTGATGTGTCTATTTCTAGCTCCTCCAGAAATATTATCTACTGGGTGGATTTTCTGGCCTGGGTTATGCAGAAGGTCAGAATGGCCCTCCCAGCCTTCCTATCTGCAATGAATGTGCCCTGGGCCAGGATGTGAGTGCTGGGCGGTTCACACCTCTCCATCGTCCCAGGCTGGCTGCGGAGTCAGGCAGACATTGTGGCATCAGGTCAGTTCGCACTGTGAAGTGCTAAAACCTCCAGCTTTCCAGGGGAGGTTTGCCTTCTGCGTCCCTGTGTTGCCAAACCAAACCAGGGCGCTCCAGGAAACCAGGACAGGAATTTGAATGTAGCCTCTGCCCCAAGAGAGCAGAAGTGGGGTTTGGGCTGCGCTGGGACCGCCTGGCCCTCTGAGTTTCTGCTTCAAATTCTGTCCTGAGCCACAGCAGGAGATTGAGAGGAGTTGGTGGCTCTCGGTGGTGTTCACAGCACAGCCTTTCACCCCTAGGTCACCAGACCAAGACCAGCGGTGAGCAGAAGCGTGACCCCCCCCATCCTAGCATGGCTTCACCCCAAGTCAGAGGGTGATGGGCAGACCCCTCCCTCCCTAGCAGAGAGCAGCAGGGTGTTTGCAGGGTAATCTGGACCAACCCCATCTTGGGAAGGGAAGGAAGCCCTCTTTCCCCTGCAGCAGGGGGGCATGGGGCCAGCGCCCTCGCGGTGGGAGTGAGGGTGGAGCCTGGGCCCTGGGTTCTCCATACGCAGCTCCCCTGCCTCCCCCCATGTGTTCAGCTACTGGGATAATCCTCCCCCCCGCAACCTGATCTCGCTCAGCTCCGGGGAGAGCCGCTCTGCGGCCCGGCCTGGGAAGGGAACAGCTCCACGCTCCCTAAGCGGGAAGCCCCTGGGTAGGCTGAGGTTCTGCTGTCAGCCATATATGGGCATGCCCCAAACTCGGCCTTCTGATTGGCTGCCCGCTCCATGCATATGTCTGTCAACAAATGGCTGGAGCGGGAGGGGAGGGGGGCCGGGATCAAAGGCCCCTATTGTAGTGTAGGGACCCGCGGGCCCGAGCAATGGGGCCTCGGCCCCTTTAAGGACCGGGGAGGGGGGGCCCCCTAGAGCAGCGCACAGCTGGGGGCCAGATGCCCGGGGTCCGGCTGTTGCCCCGATCCCGGCCCCCGGAGGCTGCTCCGCAACCTGTGGCTGCTCGGGCCGAGCAGGGACTCGGGAGGTGGCTGGACCGTGGCGTGCATCGGACCCCCCCCAACCCCTGCCGCCTTCGGGGCTCGGGTAAGGCCGCCGGGCTCCCTGCGGGGCGGGGCGGGGCGCTGCTCGGGCACCGGGGCACTGCCCGGCAGGGGAGGGCGTGTTTGGGGGAGCGCCTCGGACGCCGCGCCCGGTTTCCCCCCCCCCCCCCCCAGGCCAGCTGAAAGGCCGCGCTGTGTGTTGCTGCGGGGGGGGCTGCATCGCCGAGCACGCACCAACGTCCTGCCATCTGCGGTGCCTCCCCCGGCATCTGCCCGGGTCCTGCTGCGGCCCCCGGGGTGCTGCATCAGTCCAGCTCCCAGGGGCCTAGGTGTGTAAAGTCGCAGGCCCCCCTGAAAGGAGGATTATCCCCATTGTACAGATGGTGGGGGGGGAACCGAGGCATAGAGAGCGCATAAGAGCAGCCATCTGGGTCAGACCAAGGGTCCATCGAGGCCAGCATCCCGTGGCCAAGGCCAGGTGCAGAGGGAATGAACAGAACAAGTGATCGCCAAGTGATCATCAAGTGACTTGACCAATGTCGCCCAGGAAGGCTGTGGCAGAGCACCCGGGACTCCCAGCCCTGTGCATTATCCATGAGACTCCCCCCCCTGCCCCAGCTTCGGGGACTGGCTCCATATTAGCCCTGTGGGGGAAGATGATGTGGGCAGAGCTGGATCTCTGGCATGGGCCTGATCCTTGGTGTCGATTTCTTCCACAATTCTGGCTTTTAGCAGCAGAGCTGTTTGTTTTATTTTTTTTAAACTACAAATGGGATCCGCCCCCCCCCTTCCAAAAAAAAAAAAAAAAAAAGTCCTGTCTCCTCCAGAACCAGTATGAAATGGAGCAGTGGCAGAGTGGTGCAGTGGTTAGAGCAGGATACTTGGACGCCTGGGTTCTTTCTATTCTGCCACCGAGGCAACGTCACTTAATTACTGCTCTTCGATTTCTTTCATCTGTATAATAGAGACCACTGTCGCCTCCCGTCCTGAAGCACTTGGCCTGAAAAACACCCCGTAATGCTTAGTATTGTATTGAAAAGTGGGGGATCAAGTGAAGCGTCAGGGTCCAAACTGCGGCAGCCACGTTTGTTGAGGACCCTTCGGCTGATGAATTCTCAGGGCAGCAGGCAAGGAGTTGAAAGGAAAGAAGCCTGGTATACCAACTGGGAGGCAAATCTGGTAACAACCTTATGCCAGGCTAACTCGCATCTCAGCCTCAGCCGATGCCATGGCTTGGGAGTGGAACCCTGGAGTTCTGACTCCAACATACTCTCCCTGAACCGGGAGTCAGGCTTGGGAGCTCCATTCTCTGGACGTTTCTTCACCTACCTGCCCTTTTGGCCTCTTGTGCTGTAGCAGGAGGTGGGACACTGGGCCAGCTGCACCATTGGTTGGTTCCAGGAGGGGAAATGCATTCCTCCTCTTAGGGGAGGGACACCCCACATGGCCCCCTGGGTTCCCCTGTCGGGGGGGAGGCAGACAGAAGAAACAACTGGCCCTTCTTAGCTTGAAAAACAAGTCAACTTGAGAGAAGCAAGGGGGAAATCAGGGGAGGTCTGAGTAGGGGTCCAAGTGATAGCCTCATCCCCCACCCTCAAAGCTCTCTCCTCCTGCAGCATGACATCTCCCAAGTTCTAGGGCAGAGAGGCTGAAAGGACCCAGCATTTAAGTCCTTAGAAGGTAGGTTTGGGGCCTGCCTATCCATCAGGATCTCCGTGCATGGTTAAAATAAGGCTGCCTGAAGGGTGAGTCAAACTTGCACCAGCCCTAGCGTGAACCAGAGCCGGGGCCGGCTGCGTGGACAGGGGACACGTTTGCAATGAGTGAGGTGTCGGGGCTCAGGCAATTTTTTTTACTTTCATAACTGACGTGGCAGGCCCAGAGGTGCTGGGGCCATGAACGGTTCAGCCTAGAGATGCCGGGACTCAGCCCTGGCACACAATAGGCACTGGGGGCAGCCCAGGGAACCTATGGGGGCAACTCCTCTGCCCCACCTCTCAGCTAAATATAGAGACATCTGCGGGCCTGTTAGCTAGATGATCTAACCCTGCCCGGTTCAGAGCCAAAGCCAGCCCTTCCCTGCCCTGGGTCAGGCTGAGACTGCCCCCATGGGCAAATTCTCTGCTATAGGGTTTCTTTGAGTATCTGATGCAGGCCGTGGCCATGCACAAGACTCGGTGCCTTGTTCCACTGCTCTGATCCATTACGGCAGCACCTGTGTCTGGTCCAAAGGGCGCAGCCAGCTATGCTCTCTCCAGAGCCCAGGGGAAGGCCGGCTTGCATGGCGCTCTGGCCAGTGGAAGTGAGTCCCTTGGGCTCCCATTGCTGCCCTGCGGTGGGCATGGTGTGCGGGCCCTCAGCATAACAGTAGCTAGAACCACTGTGTCGATGTCGTCCGCAATCCGTCGATTCGAGGATGGTCTCTACCACAGATTTACACACGGGTCCTGAGATGATTCAGGAGTCCAATCCTGGAACCACGGATCCACCCGCAATAGGTACAGACATTTCTCAGCAGGTCAGCTGCCTGCTGGAAGCAAGTTCTTCCTGTGGTGGAAGCCTGCACATGATTTCTTGCACCGCACCTACAGCGACCACACGATCATGAGAAACTGGAGGTCTGGAACCCAGTGGCAGAGGAAGGTCCGAGACGACTGGACATCTGCAACTTGCATCAGCCTTCATCCACTTGCACAGCCGTTGAAATCCAGGAGGCAGCTCTTCCGCCTGATCCACCATTGAGGACTTGGGGGGGTGGGATTTGGAGGGATTTGAACCATGCTTTGTCAGGGTTCTCCCCTCAGACCCGTTCGCCTTGGGTGACCCTACCAGGAGCGCGAAGCTCCCGACAGCAGAGCTCTGAGAGTCATTGGAACACGCAAACCCCTTCACCATAGCAAGGTGATGGTCTCCGAAGAGCACCAGATGGGGAAACTGAGGCACAGAAGGGCAGTGACATGCTAAGAATCTCGCCTCGAGTCAGGGACAAAGCTGGGAATAGAACCCAGGAGTCCTGGACCCCCCATGCGCTGGAAAACTCCGCCTTGCCTGGGATGCTGGGGGGGGGATGCGTACCTCTGAGCTGCTCCAACTGCCTCTTGCTTTTGAATGCTTCTCTGACGTCTCCTTCTTTTAATGCCAGTGGCAGCTCAGACTCCCTGCTGCCCAGGTCCGCGGCTGTGGGGATTTCTGCACCCACTGCCTGGCAGGCTGGGTCTCTGTCTTCTTAACAGTGTAACCCACCGCACAGGGAGGAGTTTAACTGGCCAGCTCTGAGTGCTTTAGACGTGCCATGCTGCTGAGTGGCAAAGGGAGTCTGTGCTGGTGCCTTTCCTGGCTCCCGTGTGTTCAGATTTGCCACCGTAGTGTCACATTAACACTTGATTTTTTTGCATTATTTTTCCTTTCTTGTAAGCCCTTTCATGCCCTTAAATCCTTGCTTTGCAGTCGCCTTCCTTTGACTGGCCCAGGCTCCTGGGAGGGCCCCTGGCTGCTACCCCTTGATCCGTCCGAGCCTGTGAGTGGAGACTGCTGCTCAGTAGAGCTTTGTCCCTCCGGCTCCTGCAGCAACATGGAGCAAGAAATGCAGGCCCTTTTCCCCGCTCCCCACCCTTTTCAGGGTAGGATAGGAAAAAGGGGTGCTCAGTGAAACTGAACGTGTAATGAAAAGGGTTTGGGTTTTGCCTGGTGAGCTTGTGGAACTCACTGCCACATGATCCCATTAAAGACAAGCGTTCGGTTGGCTCCAGACGAGGATTGGGTGTGTATGTGCAGTCCACGGCCCACTGGGGGCCCCAGGCTGGTTTCAGGGAGCTGCAGGGCACCATGGCTGAAGTCCAGAGCCCCCCGTGGTGCTGAAGCTGGGAACGGAGCCACAGGGTTAAAGCCCTGAGCCCTGTCACCTCATGGGGCGGAAGGCCTGAGCCCCCCCCTTCCAGTGTCTGAAGCCCTGAGCCCCCCCGTCACTCAGTGTCTGAAGCCAGGAGTTCCCCGCTGCCCCTGCTGGGCCCTGGAGTTTTTATAGTATGTTTGGGGGGGCAGCTCAGGGAACCCCTGCAGTAGGGCATTGCCTTGGCACCAGACTGTCCCTGAGGCCGCGGAGGGAAGCTGGGGTGTGTGTCTGCTGCACCGAGCCTTTGTTGTGCCCATTCCAGGCAACACTTGACCCCGGAGGCAGCCAGGAGGGCGAGGTGCCTGGAGCAGAATGAAAGGATTCCCGTCTCAGAGCAGCTGGTGACTCCTGGCCTCATCCCACATGTCTTTGCATCTCAGCTCTGTCCCCAATGCATCTCACCCCCTCCCCCCCCCCCACACACACCCCCTCCACCGCAGAGCAGCCTCAGACTTTGCTATGTAGCATGATCCGCCCATCCCCAGGTCTGGATCTTTCTCTAGTTAGTTCCATACGGCGGGATTGTTCTGACCAGGGGCTCATGGAGTCTGGTATTGTGTTTCTCTGAGTAGCCAGGACAAGCTGCTGCTGAGGAAGGTGCAAAAAACTCGGTAGGGGGCAGCCCTGGGCTTCTCTGCCTCATTGATCCCTCCCTAGCCCCCTTCTCTTCAAGGCTTGGGAGCGGTCAGGTCCCTTCATGAGTACCAGGTGACTAGGGTTTTAGGATTTATCCTTCTAGCTCTGGGCACTGTTTTTTCCCCATGGTGGCGACCAATCCCTTTTTACTCTTGGCCTTAACGGTGTCCTGTGGCAGAGAGTTCCACAGGCTAACAGCACGTCGTGAGCGCGCGTGTTCTCTCTGACCCCTTAGGAACTTGCCACCTTTCCACTTAGCTGGCTGCCCCTCCTCCTCATCTCAAGAGGCTGGGCAAACAGAAGCCCCTGGCCTGCTTCCCCGACCTGCATTGTGGGGCTGTGGGCAGCTGGGGCAGAGTGTGGGGCGGGGGGTGCCTTCAGCAACAGGGGGTTAGGTGCTGGGCCAGGACATGTCGGTCTCCCCTCCTGCTGGTGGGCTGCGGTGAAGGCCATGTGGCATTTGTGGGGAGGGGCGACGGGGGGCGGCTTGTACCCCTAGATCCTGGAGTCTGGGATGGGCGAAATCCCCTTGCCTGGTTTCCTTGCTGGACTAGCTCTGGGTTGTCACACTGATGCTGAATTTCCATCCAGCCTTGCTGATCTGTGTCTGTCTCTTCCCTCCTCCCCCTCCCCAGGTGGCTCCAAGGCCAGTGACCATCTCAGCAGCCGGCACCAGAGCGCCATGAGCTAGGGGGCACTGCCTGTGCCATGAGCCCGTGATGGATCAGAACACCTTCTCGCACATCCAGCTGTGGTGCCCCCGGCCCTTTGGCACCTACTCCCAGAACAAGCCGTGCAGCGGCGGCCAGGTGAAGAAGCCCTTCGGGGACTTCACCTGCAGAACCAAGGAGGGGGAGGACAGTGGGGAGGCCTGCTCCGAGAACACCCCGCCCGCCCCGGCCCCGCCACCGCCTCCCCTGGTCTCCCCTAGCCAGGTGGAGGAGGGCCGGGTGCTGCTGGACACCTGGTACGTCATCAAGCCAGGCAACACCAAGGAGAAGATCGCCTTCTTCGTGGCCCACCAGTGCAGCAGCAGCAGCCGTGCCAGCACCATGAAGGTCAAGGGCAAGTGGGGGAGCGACAGCTCCAAGGCCAAGCGCCGGCGGCGCTCGCACGACCCCAGCAAGGCTAAGACATGCCCAGTGAAAGGCCAGGATGGCAGCAAGGAGGCAGAGGACGTGTACCTGTGCCCGGAATCCCACGCCGAGCCAGGCAGTGTGGCTGGCGACGCGGACCTGCTCTCCGTGGCCGAGATGGTGGCCCTGGTGGAGCAGCGGACGGCGCTGGCGCTGCAGAACTACTCGCGGCCTTGCTCCGGGGGGGTGTCTGCGTCCCCGGCCTCCCCTGTGGTTTTCCTCTCCACGGATCAGGAGCAGGCAGATGGGGAGAGGAAAGTGGCGGGCGGAGGGGGAGGCCCGGACTGCAGCCGAGTGGCCGAGGCCGTGGCCCATTTCGAGTCGCAGCAGCAGGAGCGGAGCGTCTTGCGGCAGAACGGGTTGTGCCACGAGTCGGCCGAGTGCGTGGCCAATGCCCAGCGCAGCCCCGGCGAGGTGCGCATCGCCTTCCGCATCTCCAGCAGCCGGGACCCCCGTTCGCCCCCCGAGGGTGGCTCCGGCTCTCGCCCCAACTGCATGTTCATGAGCTGCGGCACTGGGGGCTCCCCCACCGGCTCAGGCGCCCATGCCAAGGACAAGATCACCTGCGATCTCTACCAGCTGATCAGCCCCTCCCGCGATTCCCTGCCCAACAACGTGGACTTCCTGCTGTCCAGTGCCGCGCCCAAAGGCGATGGGGCAGGCGAGCCGCCCGACGTGGAGATGAGCTGCGGCGAGAGCCAGGCCATGCCAGGCAAGGTGGATACCAGCCCCGAAGGCAGGGCCGGGGAGAAGCTGGGGGGGCCGGCGGCAGCACCCCGGGACTGCGTGGCCGGCTTCCACGTGGATGTGGTGGTGACTGGGGTCGTGGATCAGTGCGTCTTCTTTGGCAAGGACAGCACCAAGAACATGAAGGAGGAGACGGTGTGTCTGACGGTGGGGACCCCCACCCCGGACGGGCTGTGCTCCACCTGCGAGGATCCGCCTCCCGGCCAGCTCTTCTTCCTCCACCCCCAGACCCCCAGGCCCGAGGACGCCCGGGAAGCTGCCAGCTCCCTCCTGGACAGCAAGAACAACAACGGCGAAGGGGGCGCAGAGCGGCCGGACGGGCTTGGGCTGGAGTCGGCGGCCTCCGACACCTCCCTTTGCCGCCTCTACCGGCACGTCTCCCACGACTTCCTGGAGATCCGCTTCAAAATCCAGCGCTTGCTGGAGCCCCGCCAGTACATGCTGCTGCTCCCCGAGCACATCATGGTGAAAATCTTCAGTTACCTTCCCACACAGTCGCTGGCCGCCTTGAAATGCTCCTGCCACTACTTCAAATCCATCATCGAGACGTTTGGCGTGCAGGCCACGGACTCCCGCTGGAACAGGGACCCGCTGTACCGGGACGATCCCTGTAAGCAGTGCAAGAAGCACTACGAGAAGGGGGACGTGTCGCTGTGCCGCTGGCACCCCAAGCCCTACCACCACGACTTGCCTTACGGACGCTCCTACTGGATGTGCTGCCGGCGCACGGACAAGGACACGCCGGGCTGCCGGGTGGGGCTGCACGACAACAACTGGGTGCTGCCCTGCGACATGCTGAGGGACCGAGCGGCCAGGCGGGAGGACGGGAGGTGAGGGGGACGGACAGGAAGAGGCTCCTCTGCCCCACTGGGGAGCGCCAGGGCGTGAGCCCATGAGTTCTTGTGTGTGTGGTTTGGTTTGTTTGCCTGGTTGTTTGGTGCTGATTTCGACTGCGCCCGCCTCCCCCCCAAAGAAATTGACTCACCCACAAGCAAAACTATACAGGGTCGGGGCCCGATCACCTCCTCCCCCAGCCGCTACAGCTCCTCCCGCCCGCCTCGGGCAAGGGGGGTCCTTGCTGTGCCCCGGATTTGCAACTTATCAGCAGCTTCAGGGTGAGCAGCTGTGAATTCTCTGCCTAGCCCGCCTGCCAGAGCTTCTGGCTGGGAGTCTGTCTGGTCCAGTCCTGTCCAGCCCCTTCTCATCCGCTGCTCCTACCTGTTTTCTGAGCACTGGTAGGTTATCACTGGTGGATTCACGCCCCCCCATTCTCCTTCCCCCAGCCCTCTTCGCTGGAGCAGAGTTCCCCTCAGCCTCGCTCGCTCCAGCTCCCAGCGGGCAGGTGGCAGCTCCTGGCAACAGGAGGGAGCACGTGATCGGAGCCAGGCTCTGCTGTCTGAAGCTGTGAAATCCCCACCATTGCTAGGGCCCACTCCGCCCATGCTCTCATTTGGGGGGGGCACAGCCCCTATCCTAAACTCTGATTAGCCTCACCAAGAGAGGACACTCTGCTCCCAGCCCCGCAGGCTGGCACGTGGGCGTCACGTCTGCTGGGGATCCTGTTTCCAATCCAAGCCGCTCGCCCAAACGTATTTCAGGGGGGCGAGACATTGGCCCTCAGAGAGAGACAGCCAGGCCCACCGCTGCTTGGTAGAAGCTTGTCGAGCCAAGGCCAGCCAACCCTGCCCACCCCCAATTTGCTGGGGCCCAGAGCCAGCCGCAATTTAACAGCGCTTGGCTGGATCCTGCATGGCTGGGCTCTCCCGTCAGTTGGGGGTAGGAATATGGGGAAGCGCACCTCTGTTTCTAGTCACCGAGCGCCTCCTCGCTGTAATTGGTGGCTCCAGCCCCTACGCTCACCCGGGCCTGGCCTGGTGCCGCTATAAGGGCTCAGCATGGTGCCGGGGGAAGCTGGTACTCCATCAGCTCTTTGCCAGTGGGTCACAGCTAGTGGCAGGGAAGCTGGGTGGGTGCCTGGATCCCCCATCCCCAAAGAGAGCCCCTCTCGCCCCCCTCCCCGCCTACCTGCGGCAGCCTCTCCGGAGCTGAATGGTGCTAATGCAGTTTACCTTGTCTGTGGCTTGCTTAGCACGGTGGCAGCCAGTTTGACTTTTGTGGAGCTGCTGGGGTGTCTCGGCTGGAAGGGGTAGCAGCTGCCGGCCGGCTCGTCCTTCCTCTTCTAGTCGCATTGTTCTGGAGGAGGGGGGAGGGGGAGGGGATGAAGAGTGTCAGTGGGAGTCAGCCCCAGCCTGGCCCCAATCGTTATTGGCCGGCATAACTGACTGTGGGGTCTGGGTCTGTAGCTGTAACCCCCTTCTGTACTCGTGGGCAAAGAGATGCAGCTTGGTGTCTGCCCCGGGAAACGTGCCCGACTCTCTTCTCCCCCTAGGCTGGAGCATGGCCCAGGATCAGCCCAGTGCCAGGCTAGGGTGGGCATTTCGGTGACCATCAGGCCAGCCCCACAGCTGAGGTGAGTCTGCCTGGGTCCACTGGCTCCACGGTTGCCGACTGCCACTGGGGATCTGGCCCTCAGCCTCCCTGCTGTGCCTGGGACTGGATCTAAGAGCCACAGCGGCCTTTCAACCTGCCTCCCTGGGGTCCTGACCCCCTCCCCCTACACATGGCCTTATCCCCCCATTGCAAACCCATCTGGCTGGGCACAGCTCCCACCGAGAGGGGCAGGGGTGTTTTTCTCCCCCAGATACTGATTGTTCCTCTCCCTCTTTTTTGCAGCCGCCTTATTTGAACCCACAAATCGTGTCCCCTCTCCCCCCAGCACCACAAGTTGCCTTGAAATCCTAGCACTGTTCTCTTGGCTTACACACGAGTCGGGTGGGGCTGGCGCCAGCTCTTGTGTTGCTGGTCCCACGTGTCAAACAGCTCCACCTCAATTCCCAGCTAATGTCGCGGTCCCAGATCAGGGGACTCTCCCCTGCTCTCCCCAACGGGCCCATTTGCTTCCCAACCCCCTGCCCCAAGAAGGCCATCGGCCCATGGTGCTCTAGTCCCCAGGTGCCGATCTGGTTCCTGATTCCCCCAGCACGGGCACATCTGCGCCTGGTATTTATACGCCTGTCTCTGTGCATGTGTGACATTTCAAATGACTGTTGAGTGGAAAACAAATTAAACAGCAGTAAAACTGGCTCCGGAGGTGATTTTCTGTTTTGCTTTCGTGCAGTCTCCTGGCAAAAAGGAGCTTGTGGAAGCTGCCACATACACACACTTTGTGTCTCACTGCCACGCACACACTTTGTGTTTCACTGCCACATACACACTTTGTGTGTCACTGCCACGCACACGCTTTGCTGCTCCCCACGTGAAAATCCCTTCTGCAGGATGAAATGAATCATGTCCCCCCTGCACCCAGCCGTGTGGTGTTAAAGGCTGGTAATGTGTTCCCCCTTTTTAACACCTACCATGCCACCCCCGGGCTAGGATACCTCTTCAAAGTGTGTGCCTTACGCCCCTTCCACGCGTGTGAGGCAGCCCCCTTTGAAATGAGGTGGACAGTCCAGCCATCTGACCTATTGTTTAAGGTGTTTATTGTTTAACCCACTGATAAAAAGTAAGATACAAGAGGCGAGCTTTGGCTGGAAAACTGGCTCTTTTTCTGGCTGGAAAATGTTGATAAGAATGAAAAAAAAAATGTTTTTGCCAAAATGTGTTGGGGGAAAGTTGGAAGCTCTGGAGAAAAGCAGCCATATTGCTGCAGTGCCTCATGGGAGTTGTACTTTGGCTGCTTAATGCTCTAGCCACTGTGGACGCTGGGTGAATAACGGCTTCCATGGTGCACCGCGCTCCCTGCCTGTGGAGGGGTCTGCTGGCTGCAATGTGGGAGATGAAATCCAGTTGAGCAGCCAGACAGCTGTATACAGCTCGCTTGAGGCTCTCTGACTCTAAATAATTTGGGGAGTTGGTTTTTTTTTTTTTTTGATTAACCGAATCTAAGTGGTCTTCAGGAAGCAGACGCCTTTTGTGAACAATTGCGGTTGCTTAATGACTCAATTGTCCATCCAAAAAACAAGGCTTGGTGGAAATTTTCCAAGCCACCCTTGTGGCCAGCAATGGCGAGGTCTGTGCCTGCCTGACCCCCTCCCCGGCTAGATTTTCACTTCCCCTGCTCTCTGGGAAATGCCGTGCATCTGCTGTGGGTTGTGATGGAACTTGACCGTCATTGCTGGGGGTGGGGGAGGAGAGGATTGTGGGAAAGCGTTGGAGGACTAGCTGCACTCTTCTGGACCATTTTTGAATCATGGTTGGATGTTTTTCTAACAGATCTGCTCTAGGGATTGTTTGGGGGCAGTTCTCTGGCCTGTGCGATCCAGCAGGTCAGGCGAGGTGATCACAATGGCCCTGGTTGGCCTTGGAGTTGCCGCATCGTACCAGGTAGTGCAGTTTCATTAGGCAGTGCAGAGGTCTCTCTGGTGCATGGACGACCCAGTCATCAGCCAATGGCTTAGAGCTATCTCCCTGCTCTCCCAGGCTCACAGCACACGTTATGGAACCACTTTTCTCCCGTGGCAGGTGCCTAGTGAACACAAGCGGCTCATCTGCTCCCAAGGGAGTGGATTGACGCCAAACCTGTCCCTAAGTCGTGCTCCAGGCTCTTGAATACATGCCACGTGGGTGTAGATGGACAGAAAAGGTTCCTTCAGGCTGGGCCCCACACAGTGGCTGGGACTGGTTTGCATGATGGATCTGTCAAGGTTCCTCTGGGGTGGAAAGCTTTCTTCCCTGCCGTCATCCACCGGAGACCGTGGATGTTACCGTAGCGCCCAGATGCGGGGCTGTCACTGCACAGACACAGAGTGGAGACCCTGTCCTGCCCCCAAGCTCATGGTCTGAACAGACCGCCCCAGGCAAACCCAGCTCTCCCAAGTCCCTGTATGGTGCTAGATTTCCAGCCCATCCGACTCAGGGCTGGCGGGCTTGGGTCCTCTACGTTCTTGGGCTGAATCCCTCAGCTGCCAGGAGCTTCACATGCTGTGCTCCCCATAGCCTCTTGGCTACCACATTGGGAAAGGGGCGGGCAGGAGGGAGACACTATTGCTAATCTCCCCACCAGCAGGACACATGTGGCTGCTTGGAGTCGAGGCAGCTGTGGGCTGGGCATGGCGGAAAGCGCTTGCCCCTTGGGGCTCCGCCGTGACCTCCAGGACAGTGTGCCCTGGTTCATCATGGACGGCATCAGCTGTGTATCCATCCGCCCGCCTCGAGGGAAATGGGGCCCCAGGTGTGAATGTGATGGGGCAGCGGAAGAAAGGGGGTTGGGGGCTGCCACGCACTGGGGATGAACTAGCAGTCTGCCTCTCCCCATCTTCTCTCTAAGGCACCCACCACCCTTGTACCCACTGGGAGATGAAAAACCCTCCACTTGAGGTGACAGTTCTCGAAGTTCCCAGCTCTGTGAGTCACCCCCAACTCCAGCGTAAGGGAGCCTGGCTTATGGTGGCTGGGTGTGAGTCGCTCTAGCCCTCTCCTCCAAGCTATGCCAGCCCTGGCTTCACACTGGTGAATCCCTTTGATGCGTCCATCCTGCGATATCCAGGGCCCAACTCTAGCTACTCCCAGAAATCCCAGCTTCTCCGCCCCCAAACCAGCCTGTAGAACAAGCTAAGGCCACTGAACAGGAGTATGCAGTTAACTGTGATGCCCATTGCCACTAAAATATGTAATGAACCACTAAAATGATAATTTGATGGATAGAAATGATAAAAGGTGATACATGGAGTTGTTTTGTCCAAATTAGCCAATTAACGGAAAAGGGTGGCAACTATCTACGTCAGAGGGTGGCAACTACCTACGTCAAAGGGGGCAGGAATGTATGTAACAATGCATAAAAGAGGGTGTCAGAGGGAATACCGGGGTCCGGTCTAGGGGATAACAGAAAGTCCCGCCGTTGGGCCGTGGCCATTGTAACGCTGCCTATACAAAACAAAATCATGAACTTCTTATGCAATAAACCTGGCCTGGGTGCCTTCGTTGCTCAGCTAATCCGTGGTCGTGTCGATTCATTCGATCGTGAGAGCCGTCTCAGTTTCCTGGCCAGAACTGGGACAGCATCTACACAGGGACACACGCATGCAGCCTATACTAATAAACATCAGTGACCAACACACCATACCACACTGGTGACCCCGACCACCACATACCCCAGTTTACCAGTTTGACCTTAGGCCACCACTGCAGTGTGATGCCCAGCACTAGTAATGAACCACAGGAAGGTGGATTTAGGAAAGAACAGAGGTTCTCCGAGAGAGAATGATGGAAACAAAAGATTGCAACACAAAACAAAATCATGAAATGCAGTCCTTTTACCTTTTGCTAACACAGCAAGTCCTTCCTTGCCCCCTCGCCTCCCACCGAGTTCAGTCCGTTGCAGAGCTGGCTGGATACCCCGGATCCAATCATGCATGAAAAAGCCCACACCCCAAACCGTCTGCTTGGTGAATGGATGCAGAAGGCCTCTCCCCACTTGGTGGTTTGTCTCTATGTGTCAGCAGATCCCCTGTCCGTTGTAACGTTTCTTTCCACCTCCACGTGCGGTTGGTTGTTTGCAGTCATCTTTGGTGGCTCTTTATTGACTGTTCTGGGATGGAACAATGGCAGACCATTGAACCTTGCGCTGGATCACCAGCCAGCCAAGGAAGGTAACAACGCCCCTCCTGCTTGAATAGGCTGTCACCGAGTAACTGTCCCCATACTCCTTTTCACTTTAAAACCATAAGGGCATAAACGTCAATCTAGTTACATTACTCCTTAACTCTCGCCCGTACACATACCACGCCAGCTTTCAGCAGAGAAGAGGCTATTGCTAGATTGGGTGTGTTGTGGGGGAAGAGATAACTAGGGCTGCCCAGGTGCTATCCCATGCTGGGCGTGCAGGGATTGAGCTATTCCATGCCTGGATACAGAGGCAGGCAACAAAAGTGATGAGAGGGATGGAACAGCTTCCGTATGGGAAGAGATTAGAGAAACTGGGACTGTTCATCTTGATGACGAGACGACTAAGGGAGGATATGATAGAAGTCTACAAATCATGACTGGTGCGGAGAACGTGACTAGGGAAGTGTTCTTTACCCCTTCACATAACATGAGAACCAGGGGTCACCCAATGAAATTAACAGGCAGCAGGTTTAAAACGAACAAGAGGCAGTACGTCGACCTATGGAACTCATTGCCAGGGGATGTTGTGAAGGGCAAAATGACAACTGGGTTCAAAAAAGCTCATGGAGGACTGGTCCATCAATGGCTATTAGCCAAGATGGGCAGGGATGCAACCCTGTGCTCCTGGTGTCCCTAAACCTCTGCCTGCCAGAAATTGGGATTGGATGACAGGGGATGGATCACTAGATAATTGCCCTGTTCTGATCATTCCTTCTGAAGCATCTAGCACTGGCCACTGTCGGCAGACAGGATATGGAGCCAGCTGAACCATTGGTCTGACCCAGCGTGGCCGTTCTCATGCTCTAGAGCACAAGAACGCAATGACACGGGATGTGGAGACACAGCTACACATGGCCAAATCTCCCTGAGTCTGGGGAAGCCAGAGCATTTGCTGGCTGCTGGGTTTCAGCAGGGTAGGCCTGTTATCCTCTCCAGAGGCAGCGTGGCTTAGGGGCATTTCAACGCCGGGCACGTAAGTTGCGAGAGGTGGCAGTGGCAATACAAGACTGACACACGGGGAGGGGTGTGTATCCTCCCAAAGCCCAGGCACTTGGGGTAGCGATGGTGTGACAAAGTGGGGAATTGTCTGCAATAGTTGTATGAAGCCTATGTGTGCCTACGTTTCCCCTAGATTGGGCCTGGTTACCCAGTGTTTGTTCTCGGGGCAGGCTTCAACAAGACACAGGTTTGAATGGCGCCCAGCTGTCTGAGCCTGACTGGGGCATTAAAAGAGACCGGCTGAGGCTCACCCCACAACAGTGAAGCATCTGAGATGACCATGGCAAACCCAGTTACCAGGACACTGACATCTAGCAACCAAAGCCCCCCTGAGGGAGCTGAATTCCCCCACCTTGGAACAAGGGAGCTGAGCAGAGCCCCCAACTCAAGAGCAAAGGATGGGGACTGGGGAGGGGAGGGGGTAAGAGCCGACTCTAGAAGGAGCCGGGGCTCTCCCCTTGGAACTGGCCAAGGAGGTCAGACCGAGAGACACAGAGCCCGGTCATAGGGGACACTCCAGCTTAGCTGGGCCTGGGCTGACCAGGCTGGACAATGCTTTAATCTCCATGTCTCGGCGCTAACCTGGGACGTCCCATGCTGGGCTCCGGGGACCGATAAAGCCGACTGCTCTGCCAGTATGGACAGGTGTCCCTGCCGATGCTGGCCGGGGGCGTCAGTCTCTGCAGTGGGGAACAAGGCTCTTCCAGAAGCCCGGCTGGACCCGCTGGGCAGAGCTCGTGGGGCATGGCAGGGGGGCTGGAACCTAGGGGATCAGCCACGGAGACGGGGAGGCTGCGTGGTCGGCCCTGGAGGGAGAGCGAGACCCCTCGGGGGCCTTGCCCACTGATGGCTTCCTCTGAGAGACTCTTCCAAAGCCGGGGCTGTAGCCCTGATCCTGGGGCTCTTTGACAGAGGGCACTAAGCCAGAGTCAAGGCCTCGATAGGGTGTGATGGATCCTGCAGGGTAGGAGGCCTGGCTTAGGTCAGGAGGCCTTGCCCCTCTATGGAGCTGGTTTGATAGAAGCTGGAAGTTGTTTTCATCTAGCAGGATCCCCCACGCTGGGTGGAATGAGTTCATCGAGTCTCAGACAGGCACACTGTTCCCCCCACCCACCTCCGGCTCCAGCCTCTCCCCACTCCATTATTCTTCCTTCGCCCCATCCTGTTTTCCCTCCATGCATTGTCCCTGTTTGCTTTCCTCCCATTGTGCGTGTGGAGTGGGGGAACTGCTTGAGGGGGCTGCAGATTGCCCCCATCCTATGTCCCTGGGAGGCACAATGGGCATAAGATGGAGAAGCTAAAGAGCAGCATGTAGGCCCAGAGCGGGAGTTTGCCCCTGAACACCTCTGAGGAGCTGCCCCCGAAGTACACACAAAGCCAGGGGAAAGCTTGTTTTCTGCTAGCCAATCGGTGGCATTGCTGCAGGGCCAAGTGGCCGGGACCCTGTGTCTGGGGGTCGGGGTGGGGGAGTTATAGGTGCCTATATAAGAAAAAGCCCCAAATATCGGGACTGTCTCTATAAAATCAGGACATCTGGTCACCCTACTGGGAGGATGGGAGAATCTGTTCTCTAGTGTGCAGTCTGGGTTTAAATACCCCAGCACCAGGCCTGATTCTGCAGCCAGAAAGGCTCCAAGCACCAAGACTAAGGCCCGTTGTGCTGCCCAGCCTTGTCTCATTGTTTGTTTGGACTCCCTCGTCGGTCTGAATCCACCCGTCAGCTTTTGTCTGACGTGGAGATTGTGTTCTGCATTGGTACAGCGCCTAGGGGCTCCAAGGCGCAACAATAATACATATCACAAATAATAATGATCGCCAGGAGGCCTTAGCAAGGGACCGTCTGCCCTTGGGCTCTGAGATCTCCCCTTTATAACCTGCTCCGCTGCTCACTGACGCTTTGGGATCCATGAGTCGGTCTGCATGGTACGTTCACTTTCTCAGTGGAAGCCGAGATTCTTACTCCATTCTGTGACTCCAGGAGCTGGTGCTTTAAGAGAAACGCCAAATACCAGGGGAACTGTGATGAAACCACAGGAGTTGGCCACATGGCAGCACCCTGTGTGTGTCACAGTCACACAACCTCACACACTGTGCTCTTGGCCATGTGGGATGGGGGCAAATCCTGTGATAAACCCTGTGCCCTGGGTTATACAGCCCAGGAGGAAGGTCGAACGCAGGGACCACCCTCAGTGGTACACATCAGGTTAGCTCAGTGATGTTACCATTGCAGATGAGGCCTGTGCCAGCAGCAAGGGGGTTAAATCCAGCTGCTGTCAGCTGGGCCCTAAGCGCTGTTTTCCTTGCCAGTATATTGACACAGGGGCACAGGGGGCAGGGGCACCTCTATCTAGTCACCCATCCGTCCCTGTACGCTCCCCTGCCCTGGGATTTCCAGCTGCAATAGTCAGTCTGTCCTTCTGTCCTTCCATGTGCTTGCTCTCTCCATATGGACCTGTCGTCTGTCTCCAGTCCCCCCCAAGGCCATGTCATCAGGGCCCAGTGGGGGAAGGGTCGGAACTATGGGTATGGGGGGGGGTCAGACCCATGCGTGTCAGGGGGAGGTTGTAACCATGGGTGTATTAGGGGACGGGGGTATCAGTCCCAGGGGTGTGTTGGGGATGGTCAGACCCATGGGTGTGTGTGGGGGGGTACCAGACATGGGTGTGGGAGGGGATGTACCGATGGGTGTGAAGCAGCAGGGCGGGGGGGGGGGGAAGAATGCGGCCCATGGGTGCATGGACGGGGTGCACCCAGGGGTGTGTTAGGGGAACAGGGGTTGGACCCATGGGTGTGTGGTAGTCGGACCCAGGGATGTGTTATGGGAAGGGGGGGAGGTCAGCCACAGGAAGCAAGAGGGGAGACGGGATAGGATATTGCACGTTTTAATGGTCCACTGTGAGATGAGGTGTCCTTATCTGGCCCCGCCCCCGCCCCCGAGTGGGCGTGTCCTGCTCTAATCCCGCCCCAAGGGCGTGGTCACACCGCCTTCCCATATGCGGACATGTCCCCGCCCAGAGGGGCGTGGCCATCCACGGCCCCGCCTTCTGTGGGCGGGTCTTGCGGATCACTCCGCTCACAAGCGGGCGGGGGCTTTATCTCGCCCCATATTGCCCCGCCCCCTGCCTGCGGCGGCCCTCCCTGTGGGCGGAGCCTGGTCGTTCTTCGCCCGCCCCCCATGGCCGGGGCCGGCTGTCTGCCCGCCCGCAGGAGGAGGCGGCGGAGGTGTCATGCGGAAAGGGCCGGGTGCGGGGGGCCGGCGGGTTCGGGCCCCCGGGGGGGCGCCGGAATTCAGCGCCCCGCCGCGCCGCACCCCGCCCCGCCTCCTGCTGCTGCTGCTGGCGTTGGCGGCCGGCGCCGGCCTCTACCTGGGCTGGGGGTCCGGGGCCGGCGGAGGGCAGCCGCGGGGCCCGCCCGGGGCTCAGGTGAGGGGCGCGGGGCCGGGGGAGGCTGCCCCGAGGAGCTGGGGATGGGGAGTATGGGGGGGGCAGGGTGCTCGGCGCTGCGGGGTGCGTCGCAGCGAGGCACGGAGGGTGCAGGGGGGCTGCGTGGGGCAGAGCTGTCTAAGGTGGGGTGCTGTGTGGAGGATCCCGGGGGGGGGGGGGAAGCAGGTCCCTGGCTAGGGGGCATGGAGCTGGGCCCCCGGGGGGGGGGTGCCCGTGACCTGCAGCTGCCCGGAGCCCGCAGAGAGGCATTACTGATGTCCGTGCTGGCATCTCCCCTGCGATCTCCCCGCTGCCCTTCGCCCTTTCTCCCCCACCCCTTCTAGTCAGGGCAGATCGGGGCCCTTTAATTCTTCCTGGTTCTCCTGCTCTGAGTCTGAGGCCATGTCAGGGGACGTGGTGAGAGGGCCACCCCCCCCCCCTTAGCCGTCACTGCCTGTATTTAGGGCGCCCCAGACATCCTACCCCCAGTCAGGGAACAGGGTCCTGTTGCGTTCGGTGCTGTGTGAACACAGAGGAAGGAGACAGCTGCTGGTCCAATGAGCCCCCAATTCACTGCCTATGTGGATCCCCCTACTCCCAAACCCATGTCCTGCTGGGCACGGCACCCTCCTCTGCTCCGTAGGGTGTGTGCCCCTTGGACCTTCCCGCTCTGCTGGGCGATGGCACTTCTCAGCCCCATGGATCCCTCCCCTCCCATCACCTGGAGGGTGACCAGTTGCAGAGGGGAAAATTTCTCCTTCCCCCCAGGGTCCTGCTCTCAAGGACACCTTGTCTTAGCCCGGAGTTATGGATTGCAGTTGCGTGGATCAGCATAATCAGGGCTCAGGGGTCTCTGGGGGAGATGGGACCTTGTCCTACTGTGTGACCTCTCTGCTCTTGCCTGGGTGCTCTCTGTTTGGTCTGTTCCCGGGGGGCGGGGGGGGGTGTTGTGTTTCGAATGGTCCCTTGGTTTCTAGCGGTGTCCCTTTCCGCAGCTCGGCCACAAGCCCCGGAGCCTTTCCAGCAGCCAGGTGAAGCAGCTGGCCTCCCTGGTGGACCTCCAGCGCCTCTGGGGCTCCTTCCTGAAGCCCATGCTGATCGAGAGGTACCCTGGCAGCCCGGGGAACAGGAAGGTGCGGCAGGTGAGTGTGGGCCGTGGCCAGGAGAGGCCTTTGGGACGTGCTCACCTGCATGTCTTGGTGTCCTTGTGCCAGTCAGGGGCCAGGCTGGAGATCGGGGCGCATCCCGGCTTAGACACCCAGAGACGTGGGACCGCAGAGTTTGCTCGGGCCCTGCAGGCACTAAGGGTTTGCCCCAGCTGAAGCCAGTGGCTGGAGGCCAGGAATTGCTTTGGTGTAGCTTTGTCTGGTTTCAGGCTCTGGTGCAAACTGCGGCTTTGCCTCCCTGCATTGGAGACCTGGTTCTTTGCTGCCACTGGTGCGAAGTGCGTGCAAGACACCAGCCAACTCGGTATCCACATGGCACTGGTGTTAGTGATTGCATGGGGGAGAATCCGGAGTAACCTTGGACAAGGGCTACTGAAGAAGCTAAGTCGTCGTGGCGTGAGAGGCAAAGTATTGTCTTGGATCAAAATCCGGCCAGGAGACAGGAAGGAAAGAGCTGATTAAGTTATGTCCACACTGCAATAAAAGCCCCGTGGCATGGTCGGAGCTGGCCCAGCTCAGCTGATGCGGGGTGGAGCTGTGGGTTTATAAAATTGCTAAGTAGACATTCAGGGATGAATGAGAAGGGATGGTCTCAGAGTTTGGACTCCAGTCTGAGACCAAACATCTACACAGCAATTTTTAGCCCCGTGAGCCAGGGCAGCTGACCCAGGTCTGAGACTCTGTGCCGCAGGTTTTTATTGGAGCGTAGACTGTTGCCTGGGGATTGGTAGGTTCTCGTCCCAAGATCAGGCCTGGTGTGGTTAGAATTACCAAGACCGGACATGCACGGTAGTGACGCTCACTTTTGGGAAAAACCATCCGTTTTTGTAATAGTTTTAGTAACGCAGTTACAAACACTCCCAGCCCAGCCAGGTAGACAGAGCTCACACAGAACGAGCATCTCGGCATCTGTATCCCCACGCCTTCCCTTGCAGAACAACCTGAAGTGTTAGTCATTCTCTTCCTCCCCCGCATCTGTGTCACCATTATCCTGGCATCTCCCAAGGCATACAGGTTGGGATCCAGCTTTCACAATGAATTCTACTGACACCACTGTGGCTAAGGCATATTCGGTAGGGGTTTCAGCTCCTTATCTGCAATTCCTCACCCTACTAATGTTGGGGGGTCCTCCCATCGGTCACTAGGCCTTCTACCTCAAGCTTTATTAGCGTATATGTCAATTGCCTTTGTATTCTTGTGGCTGGATAGCTGCTGATGTTCCTCTCTTAAAACCTTTGGAGTGGGTATAAACTGACATCTTGTGGTTACCAGTCGGCTGTTGAGGCGTTACAACATTCTGTCCTGGGAGATCTTGTGGGCTAGGTGCTTAGCGTCTTACTTTGAGGCTACTTGTGCTTTGTTTAGCTAAGCTATTGTCTTACAGGCCTGAGGCCTGCATTCTCATTGCATTATGCCTTACCTAGCCAACACCGATAGGCTGCATGCCGTACCTCACCTGCTCAGTTTTTGTCAGGTTCCGCCGTAGGTCCTGGGTTGTTTAACATATTTGTGAATGATCCGGAAGTTGGAGGAGTGGCACAATTTGCAGATGGCCCCTTATTTAGGTTAGCCAGGAGCAGAGAGGCTGTGGGGACTTTCAGGGAGACTTGAGCCAGCCAGGGAGACGAGCAACACGCTGCTAATGAAATTCACCAGTGATAAATGCAAGGTAATGCACGCTGAGGGGAAAATGCAGACTCCTCAGGGGGTTCTAACCCACCTGGATCGACTCAGGATAGGGACCTGGCGTCAGTGGAGACGGTTCAATGAAGAGCTCCGCTCAGCGAGCAGCTGTGGTCGAAAGACCTAATGAGACGTGCAGGCGTGTAGGGAATAGAGTGGAGCATATCATGGAGAATGTTCCAAGGCCTCCAGTTGTGGGGCAGCCCCATCGGGGCGTTGGTCTCCCGTCTCACACGGGATAGCACCGAACAAAAGGGGTTTGGAGACGGGACTGAGCAGAGCCTGGAAAACCTCTCGGGTGTAGCTGGGAACAATCGGGATTGTTACACTAGAACGGGGACGAGTGAGAGAGCTCACGGCAACAGTCTATCAAATAACGGCTGGTCTGGAGAGGGGAGATGGGATGCTTCTGTCCTGTGCCTTGTGCGCCAGAACCAGGGGACGTTCCAGGGAATTAAGAAGTGGGGGAGTCAAATCTGGTAAAAGGAAATACTGCTTCACGTGCTGCGGGATTAGCCCGTGGAACTCACTGCCACAGGAATTCACTTGTTCTGAGAACTTGATAAGGTGCACAAACAAACAGGACGTTTGTATGGAGAACAAGGATATCCAGGGGCGTGGTGGTAAGTACCCACAGTCTGGCAGAGCCTGCTCCAGGGTTTGAGCCGGTCTCTGAACTCTTATGGATAATCACCCTGGAGGCAGATTATCCTACATCAGTTCCTGGCGGGGTTCTGTCACCTTCCTCTGAAGCAGCTGGTGCTGGGCTCTGCCAAAGGCGGGATACCAGGCTAAGCCAGGCCATGGCTCTGATCCCATCTGGCAGTGCCAGGGGTCCGTCTCGCAGCCGCCTAGCCCCGTTGCACCGGGCTGCTCCCTTTGGAGAGGCTGCCCATCTCTCCACCCCTACCCCTTGCCTCAGAAGGGTGAGACAGGCCCCCCCGGCTGGGCACCATGACAAGCCTCCCTGTTGACACCCCCCACCCTGCTGCCTCCCAGCTGGGTGCCTTGAGGGCCTGCCCCACCGGCACACTGACGGCCTCTCTCTCTCTTGTCCCAGCTCATTGTGGATAGCCTGAGCAGGCTGGCTGCAGGCTGGCGGGTGGAGCTGGACGCCTTTGAGGACCGGACCCCACGGGGCATCGTGGGCTTTGCCAACGTGGTGGCCACGCTGGACCCTGCTGCCGGGCGGCGCTTGGTCCTGGCCTGCCACTATGACTCCAAGTACTTCCCCCGCGACCGGCGGGGCCGCACCTTCCTGGGGGCCACCGACTCGGCCGTGCCCTGCGCCATCCTGCTGGAACTGGTCACGGCCTTGGACAGGGAGCTGCTGAAGGCCAAGGAGCTGGTGAGACCTTCCCACGTTGGGGGTTCTGCTGTTGGCTTGGGGAAGGGAGTGGGATCTAGTGGGTTAAAGGAGGGGGAGCTGGGAGCCAGGACTCCTGGGTTCTATCCCTGGCTCAGGGAGGGGAGTGGGCTCTAGAGGAGAGGCCTGGCAGCTCGGACTCCTGGGTTCTATCCCCTGTTCTGCCGCTGTCCTGGGTGCAGTCCCCTCGCCTGTCCGGAAGTGCTGGGTGTTGAGCGAGCCCCACGTCTCCCTGCAGAGCTCCGAGGTTACGCTGCAGCTGCTGTTTCTGGATGGTGAGGAGGCCTTCGGGGAGTGGAGCGAGACGGACTCCTTGTATGGGGCGCGCCACCTGGCCGAGCACATGGCAAAGGCTCAGCACCAGCCGGGCACCAGCCAGATCCAGGCTATGGTGAGAGCCATCCGCCCTGCCCCTCAGAGGTGGGGGGTCCCCTGGGGAGCTCCACAGAGGGGATCCTGCCTCCTGCAGGCTGAGGAGGGGGCGGGATCATTGTCTGCACTGGATCTTGTACCAGTCCCTACCTCAGATCCTCCCAGGGGTGACTGGGCTCCCTTGGATTTAACCCTTCATTGCCTCCTTGCAGAGCTTGTTTGTCTTGCTGGACCTGCTGGGGGCCCGTCAGCCGACCATCCAGAACCACTTCCCCCTCACTGCCTCCTGGTTCGACCGGCTCATTGGCATTGGTACCGTGCCTTCCTTCCTCGAAGGGGTGGAAGGGGAAGTGGGGGGCTTGCCCTCTGCTGTAGGGAATGCTCCCCTCCCAGCACCCATAGGGGGACAATTTGCCCCCTCCCCAGTTCTGCTGTTACTACATTTGTCTGATAATGAATAAAAGTGCCTGGGTTCGGTTCCCAGAGCTAGGAGAGGAGTGGTGTCTAGTAGTTAGATCAGCGGAGCTGAGAGCCAGGACTCCTGGGTTCTGTCCCCAGCTCCAGGAGGGTTGTGGGGTCTAGTGGTTAGAGTTGGGGTACTGGGAGCCAGGACTCCTGGGTTCTTTTCCCAACTGTGGGAAGGAGCCGGAAGTTGGGGATTCAGTCTGTGGGGCTGTAGACCAGGCACCTCTCACCAACACTTTATTTCCATGCCCTTTAAAAAAAACCCAACACACAACTACTTGTTTGGTTTGAAATCCTCCCTCCCTTCCCCGCATTCTCTCCTGCTTTCGGAGGCAGCACCATCTCAGGGATCTCTGGTGTGAGCTCTTGGAGGTCCCGGAAACCAGCCGATTCCTCACCCTCTGCTCTTTGTCGCCCAGAAAAACGTCTGCACAAGCTGGGCCTGCTGCAGTCCCACCCCCGTGAGCAGTTGTACTTCCAGCGGGAGCCTGCATACGGGCCTGTCGAAGACGACCATGTCCCCTTCCTCCGCAAAGGTACCTGCCCCTTGCTACTGGGCATGCAGGCCCAGAGCAGGATGGATGCTTGGGGGGGACCATCCCTCGACGAGCCAGGGCGGGATGTGTGCAGACAATACGTGATGAGACTCTCCCAGGCTCCCTCCACAAGCCTGGCCTGGTGGATGGAGCAAGGGACTGAGACCTGGGTTCCGGTCCTGGTTCTGCCACTGCCCTGCTGGGTGACTGCCTCTCTCTGCCTCAGTTTCCCCATTTGTAAAGTGGGGATGATCACGCTGACTCCCTTTGTAAAGTGCTTTGAGATCCACTGATGGCAAGGGCTGTGCAAGAGCTAAGTATTATTTACATAGCTTCAGGGACTCGAGGGGGTGAAATGCTTTTTGTTTGCTTGCCTGGGACGCTCCACCCCAGAGGTAGCTGCATGTTGAACGTAGGCTCTGAGATCCTTGGGGGGCAAAAGACTTTATAAACACCACTGCTACCTAGCCATTTGGCCTAGGCCCATTTGATGTCTCTGGCCAACCCAGTTCCCATAATGCACCTGGCCAGCTGTTTGATGCTAGGTCGTGGGAGCACATGGCTCCTGAATGCAAGGTCAGCTCATGCCTTGGTGCCTGGGTTTCTAGCTCCATCTACTGAGCCCATGTGTGGGTTTAGGGTGTGTCATATGTTGCCCTCCAGTGGCCGGGCCACATGAAGATAACAGTCTACTACTACTGCCACTAGTGGAGCTGAGTAGCTCCAGCAGTAGAGGCTTGTGCTTCCGGCGCTGGAGGTCCCCGGTTAGATCCCCGCTGACCGTCTGTGCATCTGTCTGCAGGAGTGCCAGTGCTGCACCTCATCGCCACCCCCTTCCCATGGGTCTGGCACACGATGGAGGACACGGAAGAGAACCTGCACCCCCCGACCGTGGAGAACCTCTGCAAGATCCTGGCTGCCTTCCTGGCCGAGTACCTATGGCTGTGAAGGCCCAGAGCATCCCCTGACACAGAAGCCGACCCCTTCCTGGGCCACGCAGGCTCCTTCTTCCCTCCTGGGCTGAGATCAATGGGGCCAGCAGCCCCAAAACGCCTAGGGACAAGGCAAGGCAGCTTGTGGCCTGGGAGGCCTGAAATCAGAGACGACCCGTGCCTGCTAGCAGTGGGGGGGCACCGTCCTGGAACAGTTTGTCATGCTTCCTCCAGGCAGCTCCCCACACCCTGGGAAGCAGGGGCCCCTCTCTGTAGCTCCCCAGCTGTTCCTCCTCTTCTTCCTGACTGGTGCAGCTTGCAGGCTTAGCTGCCCCCCAAGGAGGGGGCCTGGCCACACCATATGACTGAGCAAACTGGGGGTGGGCATGTCACTACGCATGTCCCTCCCCCGTGTCACGTCTGCCTGAGACACCGTAGGGACCAGGCAAGACAGTGCGTGGCTTGTGGGGCCCGGGCTGTGGCAGGGGTCGGGGGAGTTGTTCGGGTGCTGGCGTCCCAAGAGGAGGATGGGAACGGAGACTGTGCTGAGAGCCTGCCTGGGCCAGGTCGGGGGGCTGCAGTGGGGCTGGAGCTGGCCCAGGAGAGAAACCTCTTGCCTGAGCCCCTTGAGATCTCTGAAGAGGCCAAAGCCCATTGGCTGGGCCTTCTGGGCTTTCACATGCCCTCTCGATCTCCGGCCGCTGGGGTCTGGATTAACCTCCCAGCTGGCCGCACCCCACCGGGCCCAAAGCTGAAAAGCACGAATAACGGGGATGAACTCAGGCTGTGCCCGGGATAGGATACCAGGGACCATGGGGGGGGGGTCCCGGCCTGTGCTCTGCGCAACGCAGCATCCAGCTGCCGGCCCGCCAGGGTTTGTCCCTGTCTCTGGGGCCCGTCTGGTGCAGGGGCGCCGGGTTCCCAGCCTCCCTCGGGCTGCCCCACAGCAAATCTCGTAACGAAGAGCTGCCCCCTCAGTCCTGCTCCCCCTTCCCCTCATTCTGGGCAGCCCCGGGCATCAAGGGAGTGGGACGCTGCAGCTGGCATGGTTGTTTCCTTCCTCCAGCTCCTTCCCTCCGGTCTCCAGCCCTCCGGCCTGGGCTGCCCCCGCTCGCATCAGCAGGAGCAGACCCCAGCTCTCCTGCCAGCTTCCTTAATCTCAGGGCTGTCGGGCTCGTGGCTGAGCCTGACGATACTGGGCTAGACGGACCTTTGGTCTGACCGGGTATGGCCGTGCTTATGAAAAGCAGCGCAGTCTAGTGGGCGGAGCACTAGTCTGCAGCTCTGGGGTCTGTTCCCTGCTCTGCCACGGACTGGCCCTGTGAGCTTGGACAAGACCCTGTCCCTCAGTTTCCCCTTCCAGACTTTGTCTAGACAGACTGTGAACTCTTTAGGCCGGGGACTGTGTGTACGCCACCTTGCGCAATGGGGCTTCTTGGTGCCAATCTGATAGATCTAATCAAACCCTCTGAGCTCTCCCTTTCTATCCCGATGGCTTTTGGGTGGGGGGTTATGATTAAATGGGAGATGAAATGATTCACTGAGCTTTTAATTTTTCATTTGCTAGAAACGGGTTTAGTTTTCGCTGCTCAGTAGCTTCCAAACAAAGCAAGTGCTAAGCCGCAGGATCAAAGGCAGATTGCGTTTGAATTAACAAACCCTTTGTGGGATTCTGCGAGCTACCCAGAAAGCTCCGTCCCAGGCATCGGCTGTGTGATGATCAAAGCATTTCGCCCCCTCCCTCAGTGGAAGAGGATCACGAAAATGTATTGTAAGGGGGTGAAAGTCTAAAAGCTGTGAGAGCCAGATCCTGGGGCTGGAAAGGCAGAGCCGAGTGTCAGGGGTCGGGGACTCTGTGCGGTTCCATTTGTGTGGTGTGTTAAACAGTGACAAATTTTGGGAGGATTCAGGAAGAAATTTCAGCTGCAGATTTAAGTGGGGGTTGGGAGGAAAAGGCTGATTTTACTTGGGAATTGATTGTTTCGCAGGTTTTTAAAACGAGAATTGAGGCGACATTTCCAAAGCTGCCCAGGGATTTGCAGGGCCGTCAAGCACCGATCTCGGTTGAGGATTGGCCCCAAACCCCGTCTGGCTGCTTTAAAAACCTCAGCCTGGGAGTGTGGAACTGGGCGGATCTGATGTGCCCGTCCAGGGTGGGAGCTAGCGTCCAGGCCTGGCATCTGCGAAGGAAGCAGGCTGGTGGAGGCAGGTGACTCCCAGCTGCCATTAGAAATCTGAGCCCTGGGGACGGGCAGCGGAGCCCAGGTGAGTCGGGAGCGTAACCCCAATGATCAGATCCCAGAGCAGCTGTGGGCAGGAGCCCTGCAGAAGGGATTCCCAGCTCCTCTGGGGGCCTAGCTGGGGAAATCCATATAGAAGGGACCCATGTACTGGAGAAGTTGCACAGAAAGCTGAGTCCCAATGACTCATGGCTCCAGCTGCTGGGGTGGACCCCCATTGTCAGTCAGGAAGCTGGAGGCAGAGCGCAGTGCTAAACCCACACAGACACGTGTGCCACGCCCTCTCCTCTCCTCTCCATCAGAGCTAGAGACTCAATCCTCTGCCACAGAGCTGAAGACCCACCGAGGAAACAGACTGGAACGGGGCGCTAACCCACATTGCAGTGTTTGGCCATTAGGTGGCGCTGTGTGAGACACCCTGTATTGAAGCAGCCCTGGGCCCCACCAGGACACAGCTGTGGGGTGAGCGAGAGCTGTAGCTGGCCCAGATCTAGGGCAGGAGAACAGCACAGGGACCTTCCACCCCGTGGGAAATGCCCAGCTGGGTTTCCATCCCCCAACGTCCCAATCTCAAAATGTTTCACGGAGCAAAATATCCCAGCCAGATTTTTATTCTGGGGCGTCAGCCTGGCCCCAGTGAAACGTGTTGATAATGTCAGCCCGGGGCGGTGTCACATACGAGCAGGGTGCAGGCCGTGTGGCATCTGTCAGCTGAGCTAGTGGCACAACCCAGGGGCTCCCTGTGGCGCCCCATCCCTCCCACGAGCTCCAGGCCTGTCCCCTTCCCGCCACCCCAGTGTCTCATGGTGGTGAGAGCCAGGAGGAGGGGTTGGAGCAGCCACCACAGTGCTTGAGGCTGGGCCAGCCTCTGGGAAACAGGATCAGACTCTGCCTCAGGAGTTTGGCATTAGCTGTCCAAATAGGTAAGGCTGCCGCTTCTTAAGAGCCCCTTCCCCATCTCCAGGCTCTCCTTCGCTATGGCCACATAGTTCTGCTCCTGGGGAAGCAATTTCTTGCTCAAGTACATGTTGGGGTGTCTCTCCCCCTTCGCATCAGCGGCATCCATGGACACCAGGAAGGGTTTGTAAAAGTTTGTTTAGCAGCACCGGCTCCTGGCTTCGGATTTCCTTCAGAGCGCAGGGAGCCCCGTGGCACTGCTTGGTCCAGACTACTTTGTCTGACTTGCTCTTCTTACAAAGCTCCGTAACAGGAGCTACCAGGGAGTTAAAGTGGGGTACAAACCTCGGGTAGTGCCCTGCCACCCCAATCAAGGCCTGTGGGATCTTTTTCTTGGTTCAGGGAGCGGGCCAACCCTGATGGCCTCCACCTTGGCCGGCTCGGGCTTTAGGCGACATTTCCCACCTTCAGGCCCAGATACGACACTTCTGCCATCCCCACTTACGCTTTCCAGCCTTTGTAGTGCATCATGCAAGTGTCCCAGCAGCCTCTTCACCTGGGACACAGGTGCTTCATCAATATACACCAGGGCAAAGTCTTCTGTCCCCCTCAGGACCTGCTCTGCCAGGTGCTGGAAGGTGGTAAGTGCCCCCTTGAGGCTGAAAGGTAGGACCAGGAACTCAAAGAGCCCTAGAGGGGTGGTGAAGGCAGATTTCTGTCTGGCATCTGAGTTCAAAGGCACCTGCCAGGAGCCCTTGATGAGATTCATAGTAGTGACATAATGCTCTCCCCCTCCCCCCCCCGCTCCCCCCCACTTGTCTAGGATCTCATCAGCCCTAGGCAGGGGGTAGCATCGGACAAAGCGATGGCGTTAGGCTTCCGATAGTCCGCACAAAATCTGATCAACATGTCTTTTTTGGGCTGAGGCCCATGGGCTGGTGGGCTGCTGGATCACCCCTACAGCCAGCATGTTCTTGACCTCTTTCTCCAGGTCCTGAGCAGTTTTCCCAGCGACTCTGAACAAGGGACACCTGGTGGGAGGATTTGCTCCTGTCTCCACCGGTGGAGGGCCAGGTTAATGAGTCCAGGCCTGCTGGAGCACAGCAGCTGGTAAGAACTCAGCACCTCTCTGATCTCTGCCTGCTGGGCAGGGGTTAGCTGGTCGGAGGGGGTCTCAGGGAATAGATCTACCAGGGGATCTGCCCCCTTCTCCTCCCACTGACCACAGATGTCAGCACCAACTTCTCTCTGTCAAAACATGGCTTTATTCTGTCGCCATGATACACAGCCATTGGACAGTTCCACCATATCGTTTACCTCATTTAGGTGCATGATGACCTTGAAAGTTATTCCTCCGCACTGGGATGAGAACCATCACCTGGTCCCCAGGGCCATTGGGATGGACCTGGGCCATGCAGTCGTACCAGATCTTCTGTTTCCCACGGGCCCGGGCTAGGTTCTTCCTGGCCAAACCCATGCGCTTGGTGAGCTTTTCTCGGCAAGACAGCACATGCTTTGCCACTGATTCCCCATCAGGAGAGGCCTTCCCCTCCCATTTGTCCCTCATCAAGTCCAGGGGCCCTCTCACTTTCCTCACATACAGCTACTCCAACGGGGGAAACCTTATGGGTTCCTGGAGCATTTCTCGGTACGCGAAAAGCAGATGGGGCCAAATACTTGTCCCCGTCCTGTGGGTGCTGGCCCATAAAAGCCTTCAGCATCATCTTCAGGATCCCATTAAATCTCTCCGACAGCCCACTGGATGGAGGGTGATATGCAGGGACCCAGGCGTGCCGGACCCCACGTTTTCCCCACAGAGCGCCGGAGCAGGGCTGACCACGAAATTGGTCCCCTGGTCCGTAAGGACCTCCTTGGGAAACCCCACTCTGCTGGAAATAGTCAGCAGCACGTCTGCCGCTGTGTCTGCCTCGATGGAGGACAGAGCTACTGCTTTGGCGTAGTGGTAGACGTGAGAGCCTGAGGCACAGCGTAACAGGCCAAGGCGTAAGGCCTGAGCTGAAAGATCGGTCACGTCTGTTATAAAGTCAAGTTAGCAGGAGTCAGGCTGGAATTTACAACCTCACAGAACCTGGCAAGAAGAAAGCTGATACTGCAAACACAGATACTTCCAAAACATTACTGCCGTCTAAAAATACATCGCAGAGACAGAAGGTACCGGGACATCCTAACACCCAAGCGATAACACGGGCCACCTGACCCCCTGAAATGACACTTCAATGGATAGAAATGTCTTTTTAATGTGACAAATCGAGATGTTTTGCCCGAACCATCCAGTGCAAGCTAAGGGGTGGTATCAGACTACGCCAAGAAGGTGGCAGCTACCTGCGTCCAAGGGGCAGAACGAAACTTGTCTGTAACAGTGTCTAGAAAAGGGTGTCAGAGGGACCGGCGTTGTCCGGCCTAGGGGATAATGGAGAATCCCGCCATTAATTGAACCTGTCCAGTGTAAAGAAGCACTCAGGTTTGAAGTGTACATGTAAGCTATAGGTCGCTTCTCATTGTGCTTCACTGCAGTAATCCTGGCCTGGTGCCTTCGTTGCTCAGCAGATCCGTGGTTGTGTCGATTCGTTCGATCGGGCGGGCCGTCTCGGTGACCTGCGCAGAGCTGGGACAGCACCTACACGGGGGGCGCACGCACGCAGCCGACAACTGACACGCGCTGCACAACTGCCAACACTACCGAGTTGTCATGGACTCACAGGCCCCGGGCTCTCTCGGCTCTGTACGGTCCCTGGGAGTAACCCCCTTTAGTGTGACGGCCCTCGGCAAGGGTTGCACTCGCTCTCTGGGGTTAGGCCATGTGCCCCACTGCCTCCTAGGACCCCACCTCTGAGCCGTCAGCAGGCCTGTATCTCTCCATGAGCCCCCTCAGGGTGTACATTCCCACTGGACCTCTGGGGCCTCCACACCCCGAGGGCGCTGTGCGACCCCCCGTCTCTAGACTGCAGCGACGCTCGGCCAGCGTGGAACAGAAGGGTTTATTGAGCGTCTGAGCACAGCACAGGAGATTCCCAGGCCTTTGAGCCTAGAAAGTCTCAGCACCATCCATCTGGGTCTGCCCAGCATCCTCTTTGTCCCAGTCCAGAAGTGACCCCCTTCCAGCCAATCGTTCTATAGCACCTCCCCCACAACCTTTTCTCCGTCCTTTGTCTTCTTTCATGGGCAAACGGCTCACCTGCGCCCCCTCTCTTCTGTCCTTTCTTCCCCCACCGGCCAAACCCATCTGCCTTCCCGATCACCGGGGCCCTCTCTCCTCAGCCCTTTGTCCTTCCACAGGCCAGAACTGGCTGGCTGTCAAGATGGCGTGGACCTCTGGGTAACCCATTGCTAAGGTACACAGTGTCCAGCTATTGTCTGGAGTCCAACCTGCTAGGTGGGGTCACACCTGCTCCTCTGCAACAACAAAGCCCATCTCCCGCCCCCTCGTTAAACATGCAACATACATGGAAAACAGACACGCACGGTATTCATGCAAATTCATTAAGAAAATCCCCCACTTTGTCACACACGCAGTAACTGAGATCAGGTTCCATGTAGACACACAGTGACTGAGATCGGGACCCCGTCGTGCCAGGCACTGCACAGACACACAGTAAGTGAGAGCCGGTTCATATTGTGCAAGGCACTGCAGACACACATGATAACCGTCAGTATTTCCCCCAGGAATTGAAATGGGGGGGAGGGGGTTGAAATTACAGGAGGGTGAGGGCCAAGGGGGGAGACTGTGAGGGTAAGGTGGGATGCATGGCACCATATTAAAAACCGAAAAATGTTTCACAATCGTTTTATTAGATTTAACTCATGTTTTAAAATCAGCACACAAATTAAAGGTTTTCTACACAAGCCTTTTATGAAGCATTACATCTACCTCCTTCTTGTAATTTTGCACAACTCTGTTAACGAACTTCTTAAATGCAGCGCATTCATCTTTAGTGGCTTATCATGTGTCTGGTACTTCCAGTCCTTCAACTGATATGCTCATTAGTTCACTCACATACTCAGGCAGGAGGCGACTTTTTTTCAGAACACAAAAATTCTGTTCAGTGATGACAAGGAACGCTCAGCTGTAGCTGTTCTGCCTGGGAGTAACCAGAGGTGAAATCCTACTGCTTTCATCCCAGGAAACACAGCACAAAGAGCGGGTCGAGCCGCTAGCAGTGATAAAAAAGAAATTGAAATCAAATCTTCATTCGTTCGTCATATGACATTCCACACTGTGTCCAGATTCTCTGTTCTGTCCTGCTCACATGGCAGCCCCATTGCTGATAGGGCCTCACGTCACTCCACTCTCGGTGTTTTATAAGACGGGCATCTGTAAAAGCTACGAAGAGGTTGAGTAGAATCCAGAAGTCGCTGCTGTAGATTTGTAAGAATCAAGTCTGTGTACTTTTTCAGTTGGCTTAATAAACACTCCTTGTCCTCCTCGCTTAATGATTCAATGTAAGTGCCTTCATTAGTCAACTTCTGGACTGAAGGCTTTGCTTGGTCCGGTGTGATTTCAATGGCTATCTCTCCGATTGATCCAAGTGTAGCTTCTATTGCTGGACAGAGATCTACTACTGTTGTAGCAGATGTCTGGATGTCATTGTTTAATGACCCAAGTGCTTTCAACCGTAGACTTACAAAAGAGAGAACAATGATTGTCTTCTCTGAACAGAGTAGCAAAAGCAGTCCACCCGCCTCTTGGAAGATACTTTCTAAAGCTAGTAATAACAGTAATTTTAAGACAACAGCCAAGGATCACTCATCAGAAAGCCAGTGGGTTTTCCCAGTTGAACTAATTGGAAATTCAGTCCCAGAGCATCTCCTATTTTTTCCAAGACATTCGATCTTTTTGGACTCTTGTTGAATACAGTATAACTAAGACATTTCATTTGTGGCTTTTGAAATGTCTTTTGATGATTTTGCAGCTTGCACTCGTGTTAATTGAGTAGATCATAGGATGATAGAATGGTAGGATTAGAAGGCACTTGGGAGGTCTTTCTAGTCCAGTTCCCTACACTCAAGGTAGGACTAAGTATTATCAGACCATCCCTGACAGGTGTTTGTCTAACCTGCTCTTAAAAATCTCCAAGGATGGAGATTCCATAACTTCCCTAGGCAATTTATTCCAATGCTTAACTATCCTGACAGTTAGGAATTTTTTTCCTAATGTCCAACCTAAACCTCCCTCGCTGGAGTTTAAGTCCATTGTCCTGTCCTCAGAAGTTAATAAGAACAATTTTTCTCCCTCCTCCTTGTAACAACCTTTATGTACTTGAAAACTGTTCTCATGTCCCCCCTCAGTCTTCTCTTCTCCAGATTAAACAAACTCAGTTCTTTCAATCTTTCTTCATAAGTCGTGTTTTCTAGATCTTTAATCATCTTTGTTGCTCTTCTCTGGACTTTCTCCAATTTGTCCACATCTTTCCTGAAATGTGGTGCCCAGAATTGGGCACAACACTCCAGTTGAGGCCGTATCAGTGCGGGGTAGAGCTGAAGAATTACTTCTCGTGTCTTGTTTTCAACACTCCTGCAAATACATCCCAGAATGCCTTTTTTTTTTTTTTTGCAACTGTGTTACACTGTTGACTCATATTTAGCTTGTGATCCTCTATGGCCCCCAGATCTCTTTCTGCAATACTCCTTCTTAGGTAGTTCATTTCCCATTTTGCATGTGTGCAATTGATTGTTCCTTCCTAAATGGAATATTTTGCATTTGTCCTTATTGAATTTCACCCTATTTCCTTCAGACCAATTCTCCAGTTTGTCCAGATCATTTTGAATTTTAATCCTATCCTCCAAAGCACTTGCAACCCCATCCAGAACTGGTCCCTGCGGGGCTCCCCTTGATATGCCCTTGCAGCTTGACTATGAACCACTGATAACTACGCTCTGAGAATGTTTTTCCAACCTTGTATTAGTAGCTCCATCTAGGTTGTATTTCCCTAGTTCATTTATGAGACGGTCAAGCAAGACAGTATCAAAAGCTTTACTGAAGTCAAGATATACACATCTACTGCTTCTCCCCATCCACAAGGCTTGTTACCCTGTCAAAGAAAGCTATTAGGTTGGTTTGACATGATTTGTTCTTGACAAATCCATGTTGACTGTTGCTCCTCACCTTATTATCTTCTAGGTGTTTGCAAACTGATTGCTTAATTATTTGCTCCATTATCTTTCTGGGTACTGAAGTTAAAGTTGCCTCTGCAGTGTGCATAGGAGAGATTAGGGTTACATGTTTCTCTGAGAAAAGCTTTTACTCCCCCATGTCTTCCAGAGAAGTTTGCAGCTCCATCAAATGCACAAGGCAGCCCTCTGTTTGGAGTCCAATTTACAAGCATTTAACTCTTCTCAGATGTGGGTTGTCACAGATGCAGCCGATGTGTCTTCTGGAACCTGAACATCTAGAAATGCATCTACTGGCCCACCACTGACATCAAGATAACGTATGCAGTGACTTAACACTTGATGTCCATTGCCTCGGTGCAGTCATCCGCCATGTACGCACATTTTTTTGAACGTGGTGAGAGAGTTCTTCACTTTTTCAACTGCTGAGTCTTTCACTGCTGCTCCACATGCGCTGACCAATCAGTTGAGTTTCTGGCAGAAAGACAGTGAGCATTTACTGGTCTTGTTCGGAACCAGTGTCTCACTTCAGGGTTAACACGTGAGAACGCACTTAACATTGGCCCACAGTCTGAGGTGTGTGTTATCTCTTGCTTAAATAGAAAGTATGATGTGACAGCCGTGTTTGTCGCTGTGTCTCCAGCATTCTTAACAGCTTCATAAAGTACTTCTAAAACTGGCTTTGACAGTGACTGGCTTTAAGGCTTTCTGCATCTCGATGCAGCCCAGAAATTGGTGTTTTGCCGCCTTTTCTTGTAGTTTGTCAGCACTGGCTTTGCTGATCAGTCTGGCAAACCAAGCTCCTTCAGTTTTATCCGTTGTAGCAGTGGGAAGCTTTCCTGCTTCCTGAGTTTTGTTTTGTTTTTTTACAAGAGGTGCACCAGTAGCCATCTTTTGTAACTTCAATAAATGGGAAAAGTTTAACCAACAAATCTCAGGACCTAGTTGTGGAGCCGCTGTTTCTTCAGTAGGTAGCTGGATTTGTACTTTAGACTGTTTGGATGTAGATGTAACACTTAACCCTTCAGATGACAGGTTGGTCTATTCTTGGTTCTTGGTGTGTTCTTCATCTTGGTTGGTTTGACCATGGGGGAGGAACAGGGGAGTTCAGAGGGGTGTGTGTAGGTAAATCCCTGGGCTGCATTACTTCACAGAGACAGTCCCCCTGTCATGGAGATCTTACAATCGAAATAGGTAGGACAGATTATTATCCTGTTTTACCAATGGGCACGTCAGTCACAGGGGAGATTAAGTTACTCAACCAAGGAGTATGTGTCAGAGCCAGGAAATTGACCCTGGCTCTCCTGAGCTGGGTAGATTGATATAATTGAGAATGATTTAAATCAACAATTTTACTCATGGGTTAAATCATCTGGGAGAAAAACCTGGTTTGAATCACTGATTTTAATCATGTTTTGCATTAGTATCTTTGAGTTATTTTCCTAAAAAAAGGGTTGCTTTTCATTGCTTGGTGACCATTAAAACATGTTGATTTGCAAATAAATATAGCCTTTACATTACATTTTGTACTTTTTTTTATAATCAGGAGAACGGGTTATATCGATATGTATTTAATCAAGTAATTATATAGTTGGATAAACATTTATTCAGAGTCTTAATTTTTATAGTTTTTCTATTATGGCAAATGACGCATTTCTTATTTACTAGATACTTAATTTTTTTGACAAGCTGCATTTGGATGGAAATTGGAATTCAATTAAAAATGCACAAAAACAGTATTTAAAATTGTTTTCCATTAGTTAAATGAAACTTCATTAAGTGTTCTGGTTACACACACACACACACAGTAAGTTTGGCAAAACATATTTTTCATTTAAAATGAACTGACTCACTGAACAAAGGGGGGACTTGTTGGTAGTAAAGGAACTGTGTTGATTGTTTCTGGCCCCCATGTCCTTCAAGATTTTAAAACTAGTAGATCTCACCCTCTCCCGCCTAGTTTTTATTCACACATTTGTAAGGAGGGTCTCAATGAGCTCTCCCCTGATCTCTAGTGATGAGCTGGGGGAAAAGACATCAGGACCCGACCTGGCTTGCACAGATACACTCCAGCACAGAGCAGGCACGCCTAGGCAGAGCAGGGGTGGGGCTCTTTGCGTGGGGTTAGGCACAAGCAGGTGTGGGGGTCACATTCTCTGTGCACTGGCAGGCTCTAGTTGCTGCCAGCAGAATGTTAATATGTTGGAAGAAATAAACAAGCCTTCCTAGGTTTTCAGACTGAGCTAGTCATTGTGAGAAACACATTCTCTGTGCAAGCTGGCGGAGCCCTTCCACAGACTCTGCCTCCAGGTGCTTAGCCAGGGACTTCCACCAGTTCAGCGCTTTGACTTCCTTTAGAATTGGATCAGCAGACCCGTACTGCTTGAATAGTGTTCTTTTTGAATTTCATTTCAATGGTCTTAGTCATTATCATAAGTTAGGCCTTCGCAGAGGCTGTCAATATTTCGAATGTTAAGTTCAGATGGGTTTATTTTTTTAAAAGAAAAATGTCTTTAATTTATATTAAAATAATCCCATTTAAATAAAAAAAATCTGATTGAATAAATACATAAATAAATAAAAACCAGATTTAAAAAAAAAATCATTGATTTTTCTCCACCCCTGCTACCGAGTCCTTGCTCACAATCCTTAGAACTCATTTCCCTCTTTGGTCCTCTAGCTCAGAGCCTCAGAATCACCCTCCTCCAGGAGCTGAGGCTTTCAGAAATACACACCCAACATTTTTCAGGTGGGAGGGGCGGGATTCTCATTGTCAATTTTGAATGGCCTTCTTAGTCACATGAGGACAAAGTTTTCCAAAGAGCTGCAGGCTAGACTTTCAAATGCTCGGCATCTAGCCGGCAAGCAGGACACCAACAGTGGTGTGGGGTTCCCCCCAACCCAAATAAATAGATGATTTTAGAGAAGCTTTGGTTTGCAAATGGGGGTTTTTCTGGAAAACAACAGCAACAACAAAGCAATGGTGGGAAAAATTCATCTGAAGGTTTTGCAACAGTTTTGAAATTCCAGGAATAATTTTTATTATGTTTCTCGCCCTCCATCACAAATTAATCGGTCTCCCAAACCACAGTGGTGCCCTGGAAGATGATAAGTGAAGGCTGGGTCCAACTGTGTAGATTACTGACCTTATCAGCCATAACTGACCAGATGAACACAGAACCAAAGTCTTTTTTCAGGACAAAGGCTGATCGATTGGAGAGATCAGAATTAGTTTCGCATTCCCATTGTGCGGTGGCTAAGTGTGATACAATTATAAGCTATCATTTTAAATTCTCAGAGGGTTCCTGGTCCTGCTGGCAAGCTAGAAGACTCTGTAGGGAACATAGTGACCTGAGTCAGTCTCAGAGAACTAGAGTTAGGTGGCATGTGTTGGGCCTCTCTGCCTTAGGAAGCAGCCTGCTTTGTCTCTCTGTTTCGGGTTCTTGCTTGTTAGGGTTCTGGATTTTAGGAAATTAAGTTGTGTTATGTTGCAACTTTCCAACAGGAGTATTGCATGTTTTTAATCGAAATTCTCTGCACCTAGGCAGCAAACATAACCTATTGCTTAGGGGCTAGCAATTTTCCTCAAACACAATGGTTTCCCTGGGGGAGTGGCTGCTACTCCCAGCCTATCTTGATGATGTTGAAGGAAATTAAAAAGGTGGTGCTGACATCAGCTTTCTGAGGCGTTGTATGGGGGAAGATCCTAACAAGATGTGGGACTTTTGCTGGGGCTTGACGGGCTCTGGTGCCACAGCTGATCAATTCCAAAATGTCAGGGAATAGGCTTGTCATCAATAGGAAGCCGCGGATAGATTCTGGTGAAAACCAGAGGTCTGATTTTCGCTAAGACCAGGTCTACACTCAAAAGTTCCGTCGACCCAGTGGGTTTTTCCTCACTCCTGAGCGATGTAGTTAAGCTGACCTAGCCCCAGGAGGAAACAGCACTAGGTCAACGGAAAAAGTCTTCCGTCAACCTAGCTATCGCCTCTCAGGGAGGTGGATTAAGTGCGGTGACGGGAGAACCCTCCCGTCGCTAAACTGAGTGGCTACACCGATGTGCAACAGTGGCGAGCGGTAGCATTTTAAATGTAGACGTAGCCTGAGATTAGCCCCCGTCACCCTGAGTCCCACAGGGGGAAGAATCTCTCCAGCGCATATCACAGGCTCAATATCCTGCTCTCTCTCAGGGGGTGCACAGCACCTCCGCCCTAGGAAGGACCCTGTATAACTCAGTTTCACGGAGGGCACAGAGGGCCCCAACCCACTATCGTTTCAAAATTTTTCTTTTTAAAGGAAAACATCCACAGCAAAGTCCTTTTAATGCAAAAAATAACCACCATAGCTAGTCAATTGCAAGGACGGAAGGAATTTTACAACTCAGCTGAGTTAATTTCAAGGTCCTTACTCCTAAAATTCCTTCCGTCTTTGAAACTGACTCAATTGAGTTGTAAAATTCATTCCCTGCAATCTTTGTGAAATTCAACCGCTTGCCATTTACGCTGTCATGAATTTTTTTAACAATAAATCAATGGAGTGATTTGCTGGGGCCCTGTCCATAAATAACAAAGCAAGCAAGCCTTTATTCTCACACGCCCCAGGGAGGCAGGGCAGAACTATTATCCCCAGTGCACAGCTGGGGAACTGAAGTACAGACAGGTTAAGTGACTTGGCCAGCATCACACAGTGCGGCTGTACCAGAGCAGAGATTGGAGCCTACTTCCCCTGAGTGTCCAACGAGCCCCCTAACCACTGGGCCACACTGCTAGCTAGTGGCTGCTTGTGATTAGCTGTGACATATATCACTCCATTCCCCGCCTCCACAAATCTCTGGGGAGTCACGTACAATCTCAACAGCGGCAATTTCCCAGGCCACCACGGGGTTGACGCCTTGTGCTGAGCAGGGCCCCCACCTAGCAACAAAGGGTTTCCTAGAAGCTCTGTCAGACGCGGATCCTTCTACGGAGCAGTGCCCGCTCCCTGTCTGCAAAGACTCGAGCAACGTGGGCTTCCCGCTGGAGTCGTGGGGCCAATTCCTGCTCCCATGATGCCAGGGGGCTGGCGTGTGTGGAAGGGGAAAGCGACGTTATGGTCAACGCGCCCATCTCAGCTACGGGTGCCTTGGGGTTGGACTTTCCGCTGGTGTATCTCCATCATGCTCACTAGAGCTCTGCTGATTTAGGTCAGACAAGGTCTCAGCTCTCCAGGCCTCAGCCGTACCCCTCCTTTTGATGCTTGTGTCCATGTAGGCGGGGAGCGTTTTGGGGCAGGGAGCTGCCTTTCACAGTGGGTCTGGAGCACAATGGGGCCTCCATCTCGATCTGGAGACTCTCCGCGCTGCCACAGTTTGAATAATAATTCCCCAAGTGCGCTGCTCGGCCTGAGACCCGATTCAAATCTGGAGAACAAAGCCAAAGCCTCAGCAGCTTTATGAGCAGGAGACGACCCTGAGACAGCTCAGCTGGGACTCTGGAGTGGTGCAATTACCGCCATTTACCCATTTAATGACGAACATGTCACCCAGCAGGTTTTCCTTTCTCACCAAACCTTTCACACACCCCCACACGCACACACGCACACACACACATCTTGCTGAATGCGTCAATTAACATTTCAACCGTCTTGTCTTTCTCAATCTTGCTCTGCATCTCGAACTCCAGATAATCATCCCACCTAAGACAAAGCAGCAACAGAGCCCTTTTCCAGGCTGGAAGAAGAGCAATTTCAATCATCTTTCATCCTCCAAGGGCCCTTCGGCTTCATTACTGATGTCATTTTTAATGACATCTTTACATTTTTTTGTGAAAAGAACAATTTTTAGGAGCAATTCCAACTGCAGTATGTGTCTTTTTTTAAAAAAAGAGTTTGGCAGAATGGCACGCTGGGAATTCTGCTAACTCCAAGCTCCATCTTGTAGACTTCAGCTGTGGGTTGGTTCTAGATCTGATTGGCTTTTAGAGTGCGGCTCACGTAGTTGCTTTAAGTAAAAGTGATTTTAAAAGTCACAGTGGCTGCCCATCCTGCCTTCCATCCCATCAGCCGCTGGGCTTCGGGAGTTGAAACAACTGAGGGTTGAGTTCAAGCTACCAAAGTTGAGATTCTGGGTTTCAAGGCGCTCCAAGGGGCCGGCACGTTCTGATCCCTGGTTCTTATTTAGCTCATTCCTAAATGCAGCCCAGGTGAGCATGCAAAAGCAGAAGAAAACCCATCTCGGTAGCACAGGGCTTTGCAAATGAGAGCAACGGCATATCGTACCGAAAAGAGATGGGAATAAATCATACAGTGCCCCAGAAAGACAGCATCACCTGCAACACAGAGCCCCCTGGTGCCCTGCTGCGGTATTGGGGTCCACACTGTCTCAGAGAGGAGAGTGCTCCGTACTAAGATCCCACCCTGCTTTCTGCAACACAGTTCCCCTTAGCACCGCATTGGGACATCCAGGCCAGCATTGAATCTGGTAAGAGAGGACCTCTACTGAGTCATTCACGTGATCCCCAGTGCTGCACTGAGGTCAGCACTGGCTCAAAAGGAGGGTCGCTCCCTAGAGCACAGCGCCTTTTGGATCACCTACTTCTATTTCTTCTGGAATCATACAAGTTTTTAACTCCTTTAGCGAAATCTCTGCCCTTCACGTGGAGGGCCATTCGTTTTTGCAAAGCTCACAGGTTTGGATTCTCCTGGATGGTGCGAATTCAATTATTTTCACTGCACAGGGAAGTTGGAGAGATGCAAATGCCACGTTTGGAACTTAAACGGTGCAAATGAGATAACCGGCCTGGATCTGTATCACTAATATAAAAAAAATCACATCTCATGCTAGTGCCTCGCTCCAATGTGTGAGGCCTGGCACCGCGCAGGTTTAGACAATCACCTCTCTTCTTCTCAGCACTCTCCGTCCAGGGAAATTAACTGCGTGTCTCTTCCCCGAGCAATCTCCATTCCCAGCAGGGATCCCAGCGTATTTATAATTCCTCGGTCGATCGTTTTGGACACTGTGAAGTTTCCTATCTCTGCAGTGACTTGAGTCATAGATTCCAAGTCCTACGGGGGCTGCGGTGACATCCAATCTGACCTCCGGTATAACACAGGCCAGAGAACTGCCCCCGAATCATTCCTAGAGCAGAGCTTTTAGAACAACATCCAATCTTGATTTGCAAATTGTCATCAATGGCCAATCTGCCACGACCCTTGGTAAATTGTTGCAGTGGCTAATTACACTCGCTGTTAAAAATGTCCGCCTTGTTTCCAGTCTGACTTTGTCTAGCTTCAACGTCCAGCCACTGACTCATGTCAGACCTTTCCCTGCTGGACTGACGAGCCCACTAGTAAATATGTGGTCCCCATGTAGGTACTGATAGACTGCGATCAAGTCACCCCTTAACCTTCTCTTTGTTAAGCTAAATAGGTTTGAACTCTTTGAGTCTATCACTGTCAGGCAGGTTTTTTAAGCCTTTAATGATTCTCGTGGCTGTTCTCTGATCCCTCTCCAATTTATCAACATCCCTCTTGAACTGTGGACACCAGAACTGGACACAGCATCCCAGCAGCGGCCGCACCATGGCCAAATACAGAGTAAAATAAACTCCCTGCTCCTACCTGAGATCCCCTTTTTAGGCATCCCTGGATCACATTCCTGTTTTTAGCCACAGCATCACACTGGGGGCTCATGTCAGCTGATTACCCACCAGGATCCCCAAATCATTTTCAGAGTCACTGCTTCCCAGGACAGAGTCCCCCATCCTGCAAGTATGGGTGACATTCTTTGTTCCTAGATGTTTATAACATTTAGCTGTATGAAAACACACAGTGTTTGCTTGCATCCAGTTTACCAAGCGATGCAGATCAATCTGAATCACTGACCTGTGCCCTTCATTATTTACCACTCCCCAAGTTTTGTGTCATCTGCCAACATTATCAGTGATGATTTTGTTTTCTTTCCAGGTCATTGATAAAAAAGTTAAATAGCACAGGGCCAACAACTGATCCCTGCAGGACTCCACAGGAAATACACCTGCTGAGGATGATTCCTCATTTAAAATCACATTTTGAGTTCTATCAGTTAGCCAGTTTTTAATCAATTTAATGTGTGCCATGTACATTTTATATTGTTCCAGGGTTTTAATTAAAATGTCATGTAGTATCAAGCCAAACACCTTGCAGAAGTCTAAGTATATTACATCGACACTACTACCTTTATCTACCAAACTTACATTCTAATAAAAAAAAGATATTAGATTAGTTTGAAAGGATCTGTTTCCCATAAGCCCATGTTGATTTGCATTAATTACATTACCCTCCATTAATTCTTTATTAATCAAGTCCCATATAAGCCACTCCATTATCTTGCCTGGGATCAATATCAGGCCGACAGGGCTGTAATTATCTGGCTCGTCCCAATTACGCTTTTAAAAACTGGAATAACATTTGCTTTCTTCCAGTCTTCTGGAACTTCCCCAGTGCTCTAATATTACTGAAAAGCAACATTAATGATTAGTGAGCTCCTCAGCCAGCTCTTTTAAAACTCTTGGATGCAAGTTATCTGGATCTGCTGCTTTAAAAATGTCTAGCTTCTGTTTAACATCCTCCAGAGACTGTGTGATTCAGCAGCAATGTGGCAGTGGAATGGCTCATTTCCATGGGGCCTTGGGGATCACACTCAGCACCACAAACAGCCCTGTGATCTGAGCTCTTCCCCAGTCCCTGTAACGAGACTCCCTCTGGCTGCATCCAGCATTTCTGGGGTAAGTCTCCTGTACACACTGCTCCCTTCCCCAGTCTTGGATCCCCAACTCTGTGACTGTTCTCAACAGAGTCCCCCATCCACAGGGCAGGTCCGATACAACTGATGGGCAAAATCGGGTCCTTCACTCTACTGCTCTATAGGTTCTCTGGGAGTCAGGGGCATTTTCTTTCAATTGCCATTTAATTCAATGTGTGATGACCGTGAGGATTCGCACCCAGGACATGTAGAGCTAAAGGTACCTGCCGCTGTTTCTCAGTGTAGCCTAGTGGATAGTACTTTGGCTGCTGATTCAAGAGACCTAGGTTCTAGTCTTACCTCTGATAGTGGGTGACTTTGGGCAAGTCAGGTCTTTCTGTGCCTCAGTTTCCCCCTGTGTAAAATGAGGATAATGATACTGAGCTGCTAGGGATTATTAAACTAACAGCCCGGTCCATTAGAAGGAGGCTCTTGTAGTCTTACAAACCTCTTACATGTTCCAGCCACCAGCGAGGGGAGGAGACAAACATGATCACAGATACCTGCTGTTAGCTAAAACACTTTCCCTATCGCTCGGCCTGGGGGGAGGTCTGCCAGGCCTTGACATCCCTGCTGTTGGAGTGGAGTCTGATCTCTCCAGGGCAAGCGCCTCATCTCCCTTGGCAGGTCCTCAAGTGGGCAGAGCTCGGTGGGCAGGATTGAGGTCCGGGCACAGGGACCCACCTCACCTGATTGGGTATGAGGCCACGTAGCCGCTGAGATGTGTCTCAGAGCAGACGTACCACAAACCTCTCAGCAGCGTCAGCTCTTATCTGCAGGGTAGGGCTAGGCTGAGCTTTTCGCCTTCCTCCCTGCTCAGTTGCTCTGCTGCCTGATGAGAGCTCCTTGTTGGGCAGCGGCCCGCCCCCTTCCTGCACTCGGCAACTCTGGTCACCACTAACCAAGCGAAAACAAAGCCCTCATCCCAGAGTGATGCCAGGAGAAAAACGGACTCATCTGTGGTCAGAGTAGGGAGGGACTGGGAGTCAGGCCGTCTGGCTTCAATTCCTGGATCCTCCGCTATCTGCTGTGTGACACGGGGCGAGTCGCTCTGTCTTGTGCTGCCAGTGCTGTAGAGTGGGTTTCACACTCACTTTCTCAAGTGCTGTTTGCCTTCCTCTTCCAGACCCAGTGGCCCCAGCTCAGTGCTGCAGGAAACATGAAGCAGCCAACGTTAGCGCCAGTCCTCGGAGAGTCACCGGCTAATTCACCTTCCTGGCTTCTAATTTCCTTTCAGCCTCAGAAAATGAACAAGGGCCCTTCAGAGATTTCTCTGGCTAGCCCTCGCGCTCAGCTTTGCCGTGAGGACGCTGAGGGCTGGCTGCTGAACTCACTCACCCATTTTTTGCCTCTGCGTCCTTAAGCGACTTTAGCACACGCAGAGAAAGGGTGAAAACAGAACCCAGGCGTCCTGACACCCAGCCCACCCTGCTCTGCCCATGCCATCTAGCTCCCTTCCCAAAGCAAAGAAAGGAAAATAGACGGCGCGACTGAGCAGTCGATGAATCACCTAAAATGCAGTCTTTGGGCCTTTTGCACTTTTGCACTCGTTCCACTTGAGATGTTCGGGCCGATGAGGGTCCCTGCTGCCCCATCACGGGCAGTAACTGAGGCCTTGTCTTCAGCCTTGAGAGAAGCCTCTGCACCGCCCAGCCCAGCAGCCCCAGGATCTAAACCAAATGGCCTCAGACTTTCATGAGATGGACAGAAGGCGCAGATGCCCAGCGCGGATGGCGGACAGAAGGCGCAGATGCCCGGTGCGTGGTGTCCCCGGGGGCGCTGCGCCTCCAGAGGGTAATAACAGCCTGGAGAGAGGCCCTCGGAAATGGAGCTGGCGGCTGTGCTCTCTCCTCCTCTTGGCTCTTGTGTCTGATTAGAAACTAACTGACTAAAGTGGCTGTTTTGTTTTGCCGGTCAGACAGGTGGGCGCTGGGGAGGAGAACCAGCCCTGCAGTCCATTAGGAGCAGGGCATGCTGGGGACACCGGGGAGGAGCCCGCTGGAACGACAGGAAAATCTAAACCAGGCAATTAAAGACTTTGGAGAGGTGCCATTGCCGTAGCAACGGAAATAACAGCCTGATTCTGGCTGTAAAGCGTAAATATCAGCGCCGGTGGCGCACAGGACATCAGCCAGGTAGCAGTCCCCCCCGCCTGCCCCTGTGACCTTCACGCAGGGCTGGCTGGCTCATCGCCTTCTGGTTTCAGCCCTCATAACAGAGTTAAAATAGACGCAAGGGGGGTCTGCTTAGTGCGTATGGCACTCAGCTGTCCCGTAACGCTCTGAATGGCGCCAGGGCTCAGTGCCCAGACCAGACAATAAGGGTCATGATCCCTCTGTCTTTGGGATAGAGAATGCGTATCTGTTTAGTGCTGGGCGCGACGGGGCCCTGATCTTGGTCACTGTGTCTATGCAGGGCCGGGCGCAATGGGGCCCTGATCTCGGTCACTGTGTCTATGCAGGGCCGGGCGCGACGGGGCCCTGATCTCGGTCACTGTGTCTATGCAGCGCCCGGTCATTGTGTGTCTATGCAGGGCTAAGCGTGATGGGGCTCTGTGTGGTCCTTCATTACACCCAGGATGGAGATGGCAATGTCTGGATACACATGAACAAGCGGAGACACTGTAGGAAAAGGCCATTCAGCACAAACAGGGGCTGGCTTGGATCTTTGGACTCTGAATTTCCATTGAGCTGGAAATAGGCTCTGGGGTCTGCCGCCCATCCCTGGCGTGCGGGTTCCCCGCTGGGAGCAGCGACTGGCAGGTGGCCGCCTGCCTGCGCAATTAAAGTCAGATTGGGGGAAATTATCCCCAGCTGCTGCAATTACACTGGCCAGCAGCAGGAAATCGTTCTCTGCTCCCCTCTCGGTTCCAGCAAATTGCCTGCGATCAGCCCCGGATTGATCCATTCCCTCGTCTTCGCCCTAGTAGTTAAAGGACAAATAAGTCCATTCTGGGATCTGAGGGATGAAGAGTGTGGGGGGTGCGGGGCACGGTTTAATCCTGTGAGCGATGGGGGGTTGCCCAGCCAGCAACTGGCCAACATGGCGTGGGTACAAAGGGGCCAGACAGGCGAGGCTGGGGGACAGCGGGACAGGTCCTGCCCAGCTGCTCAGTTCTGGAACAGTCTCTGGTGCTCAGAGCAATCTGCTTTCAAACCAGTCTCCCCCACTGCTCCCATTGCCCCAGCTACATTAGCCCCTGGTCCCAGCACCCCGCAACTTCACTCCCAACCCCCGCCGCTACCAGAACCCTGCAACTCCATCCTCTGCCACCAAAACCCCCTGACTCTGTCCCCCACCCTTTGGCCCCTGCCCCCCTATCCGCTGCTACCAGAATCCTCCTAACCCAAATCACCTCCCCCCTGCCACCTCCCCGACACCTGAACCCCCATCACCCCAGCCCCATCACCCCGTTCCCTGGACCCCCTCTCTATCACCCCCTCATCCCAGAAACCCTCCTCACCTCCCTGCTGCTGGAAACCCTTCCCACCCCCTTCCTGCCCTCTCCCACTCAGACCCCACAGGCAGAATCCCTTCCTTCCATGCTGCTGGTTCCCCAGCCTGGCCCGCGGGCCAGGAGCCAAGCCTGCAGAGGTGTCAAGTGTTCGTCGGCTGGGAGAACCTGCCCGGGGCTCGGGGCAGGACCTGGGCTGGGAGGCCAAGCTGGGGAGGGGTTTTTTTGGAAGGGGTTGAGGGAGTCAGGGGTCATGGAGCTGGGAGGATGCTGTTGGGGGTTGGGGTGGGGGGGAAGGCAGGTGAAGAGCGCACACAGCATGGCTGGGCTGGGCTCCATCTGCAAGGGGGTATTTCTAGGTTGCCTGCTGGATGTGGGCAGATGGGGAGAGCTCCCAGCCGGTGCTGCCTGCTGGCACTACACAGGGGCACAGCAGCTTTGGTACTTCAGAGTTTCAGTCACAGACCATCCCCACCCCCAAAAAGGCTCAGGATCCTTAGAGGGGGAGACTGAGGCACAGGGAGGGGCAGTGACTTACTTGTCATACAGAGTCACTGGCAGAGCTGAGCCTGGGACGCAGGAATCATGGCTCCCCGGGTCACCAGCTCTAACCCACTAGATCCTACTTCCCTCCCAGAGCTGGGGATAGAACCCAGAAGTCCTGGCTCCTGGCTCTCCCCGCTTTAACTACTAGACCCTACTTCCCTCCCAGAGCTGGGGATAGAACCCAGGAGTCCTGGCCCTCCCGGAGCAGGCTGTCGCCTAGCTGTGTTCCCCACAAAGTGAGGAGAGCCACACCGGACCAATGGGCAATTGTCACGGGTTCGGGTGCCATCCAGACCAGTGAGGGGTTGTGTCATCTGTAACTCTGGGCGCCCTGTGATCTTTTGCTCCTCTCGCTCCCTGCCTGGGCCACTCCCAGTCACCAACAAACACGCAGGTCGCACCCCGAAGGTCTGTCTGCTGTGCATCCCCTCTGATCCCAGCCCCACGCTGGTGTCCTCCAGCCTCGAGTACAACCACCAAGGTAACCTCTCCACACTCTCAGGCCCCACTTTCCCCCAAAGCCTGTGCCCTGCAGTGCCCAGCCAACTCCTGGACAGCTCAGAGAAATCATAAGGTTCCCACGTCCCTTTAAAAAGAGACACAAAACCCGCACAGCGGAGTAACTTCACCGGGGGTAAATGCGCCCCTTCGCGGCAAACATCTCACCACGCTGGTTTGTAGTTAAAAACGAGGGACATGTATTTGCAGCTGGCCAAGCGATGCCCAGGGAAGGAAACAGAAGGCGAGACGGTTACAAGCAAATAAAAGCGAAACCACGCATGTAAACTTCATCAAGTTCCAGGCTTCGTTCCAGATGGTTTCGCTCCCCAGTCTGCCTCCTCCCCAGCCCTGGCTGACTTTCCCTCAGTCAGCGCCTGCCACAGCAGCACAAGGTGCTGGCTTCCCTCGTCTTCCTCGGTGAAGGAGTTTTGCCTAAGCCGGTTTCTCACCTATGCTCGGTTCCCAAGGACTTCATCCCCCCCCCGGGTTGAAGGCTCCATCTTTCTCAGCTTGCCCGACTGCTGGCCCCTGGTGTCTGGCTAGTGATGGACGCCACAGATGGCTTCTGGCTTTGCTTGTGTCGTCCAAAGTTCAGTGACTTTGTTTCCAGCAGCAGGATGCCCCCAGGCTGCCCCTTCTCTTCCCGGGGGGCTCCTATTCCTTTGCCGATTTCTCAGCATCTGGGGCGTCCTTTGTTTTTGGTCACCCCTTGTTTAATTTCATTGGCGACGTGTAGCTCCCTGCCTTCCCTCCTGGTAAAACCATTTGCTCTCATTGTCTTGTTAGGTTGTAAAGGATAAGATCCATATGTCCTCCGGTACGACAGCCATTTCGCAATCATTGTCCTCATCAGAGTGTCATTAGCGCTCAGACAAGCCCTCACGCGCCCCACTCTCATACCACCGTAATATTGCACACAATCACTTGATGTGACGGCTGATCACTCATGGTTCGGCCGCCCTCCCTTCCCCTCCCGGCTTTAGAGCCCAGTAAACCTTGGCAGTGGATTCTTTGAAAAGGAAAACCCAGCCCAAGCCGCTCTCTCTCCCCTGTGGGTGTCCCTAGCAGGCTGGCTCCTCCCCGGCTCATTAGCTTGATGGCTTTGTTTACATGGAGCTTCGTTGGCTCTGTCCGTTGACTGGCCTGGTCAGAGAATCAAATACAGCGTCCACCGTCCAGGCAGCAGCCGCAAGCTTGTGCCCTGCTTGTCAAATACATTGTTGGGCCCGCAACCTAGAGCGTATCCACAACTCTCGGTACGCACCCTGTGCCTACATCATGCAAGAAGATTCACGCTCAGGGAGTTATTAGTTTATCCATCCTCTTCCCAATCCATCCAGCCTTCCAGCCCGCCCCCCCCTTCCTCCCTCCATCCAGCCCCCTCCCTTCCCAAGCCATCCAGCCATCTCCCTCATTTCCTCTACCCAGTCCACCTCCATCCATCCCCCTCTGGTCATTCCCCCTTATCTATCTAGCCCCCTCCCTCCATCCATCCATCCATCCCCCTCTGGTCATTCCCCCTCCATCTATCTAGCCCCCTCCCTCCCTCCATCCAGCCCCTCTCTCTCCATCCATCCCCCTCTCTCTCTCCATTCCCCTCCCCCCCATATTTCTAAGGTCCTTTCCCTGTGGCTATCTCCACACTGGTCTCGCCCACCTCCCCTGGCCAAGCTCCATGGCTGCGGCGCCATCCAAGGGAGGCGGGAGACCCTCTTGGTGTTCTTTCTGCTCCTGGCCCTTGGAGGATGGGGTCCAGACCCGGGTATCTCCCCAGTGGGACAGAGTGCTGGGGGAAGGGGTGGAGGCAGGGTGGGGAGAACCAGGTCCAGCTAGCCCATCTCCAGGTTATCCCAGGGCAGGGTTGTCCCCTTCTGAGATCCCCCAGGCCAGAGATGGTTTCATCTACCCCCCACCCCACCCAGGTTTCACCCCCTTGAGCCCATGGATCAGCTGTGGCTGCAGACGAAGGGCTGAAGGAGCCACTTCAGCCCCGGGCACCCCCTGGCTGAGCAGACTGCAGAGCTGGGGTAAACCCTGGCTGTGGTTTGGAGGGGGCTGTGGAGCCATGTTACAGCTGGGATGTGCCATGGGGCGGTGACATGCCACGACGTGGCCATGACAGAGCTGTGATTTGCTGGGCCGTGGCTGGGCCATGAGGCCCTGGGGCTGGACGGGGCCGCGTGTGCCCCCTCCTTTTTCACAGTGTTCTTCCCAGGCTTTGCCAATGCTCATCACATTGATCTCTCTCCCACCCCATTTCGTGCGCCAGAGAGGTCAATACCATTGTCCAGTTTTACAGGAGGGAAACTGAGGCACAGGGGGCCTGGGCGCAGGTTACACAGTGAGTCAAGGGGAATAGAACCCAGGAGTCCTGACTCCCCTCCCCCAACGTCCCACTCTAGCCACTAGGCCCTTCTCCCTTCCCAGAGCTGGGGATAGAAGCCTCCAGGTACGTCCCCCGTCGCCAGTGCGGGGAGGGCGCTGGGCTGAGGGGTGAGCTGCCTGTGACGCTCCGGCCATCACCGGCAGGTAGGAAGAGATTCACTGGGGAGCCTCAGGCGGAAGAAAACCCCACGTCCGCCGGGCGGCTGGGGCAGTAACTGCCTCGCCTGGCTGCTGATGGCCGAGGCCTCAGCGTGGAAAGTGCTGCTTGCTCAGAATGGCAGCGCGGGTTGGGGGAGGCAGGGCGGGGGAGCAGCAGCTCCGGGCGGGGGACTGGGGAGAAGTGGGGGCGGGGAGGGGCTCTGAACCCACAAAGGCTTTAGGAATGTTTAAACAGGGCATCCACAGAGCGGGGGATGGGCAGGGAGTGCAGGACTGGGATAGCCGGGGGCTGTGGGTCGGGATTGAGGGGCACCGGCAGAGCTGGGAGGGAGGAGCCCAGGCCTGGGCTAGAAAGGGGCTGCGGGTCAGGGCTGAGGGGCACCGGCCCAGCTCTGGTTGTACCATTGGGCGTTTGCTTCTGATGTGGAAAATGGCCTAGTCACGTCCCCGAGAGGAGCAGAAACCAACATGCAAACGCCAGGCCGGAGTCTCCAAAAACGTTTAATGCATTAACAGGGGACGCGTCAGGGCCTGCGACAGCAGAGCCGCTCCCAGAGCCCACCCGAGGCGCTCCCGGCGGCAGCGGCTGCGAAGCATCCGAGCTGGGATGGACAAACCAGGCCACGATGCAGGGTAGCAGCGGTGGTGGTGCCCAGCTTCCCTCCCCCCCCCTCAGCTCCCGCCCTGGTCTGCGCCTGGTGGGAGCAATCGACTCAGTTCTTGGCCCCAACCCCGCCCCCCCCCTCAGGGTTTCACCGTGTCCTGTTCTAGGGCAGCTCAGCCCTGCCACCAGCCCAAAGGACAAATAAGAGGTGTCGCCATGCAGGATTTCCCTCCCAGTGGTTCAGCCAGGGCGTGCACACTCGACTTTCCTCTTCCCAGCTGTTGCCGCTCTTGGGTAGGAACCTGTGTCTCTCTCTCCCTTCTGACCGGGGTATCTCCAGGATGAACGGTTCCCTGCCTTCACTGCATTATGCCCAGCACAGCTTGCCCAAGGACACCTGCTTTCTCTTCCAAGCCGGATAACGGTACAGTGCCACCTTCCCGCTTGAGTTTTAAGGTAAAAGCATCACAGAGAATCAATGGAAAGCAATGGAAGAACCCACACGCATGCTAACTTGCTCGCCAGAGTTCACCCCAAACTTTTACATGAGCTCTGGGAAGTGCAGCCCTGTAACATGCCGCCCTTGGGGGTTCCTTGTGGTGACCCCTTCCTCACGGCTTCAGCTCAGAACAAGCGCCTTCATCACATGGTCAGGGCTGTTTTCCCACCGTCTGGGGGGACGGTCTCTGAACTGGCCCAACAGGTCTCCCTCCGCAGGGCGTGTCCTCACAAGATTTGCACTCTCCTCATCTCAGGGTATTTCCTAAAGTAATCCACTTGGCACAGATGGTTCCCACAAGCCCTTTGAACATCCGGAGTTTGCCTTGGTCTTGTCTTTCCGCCCCAGGTGTGCAGCCAATCTCCCAATAATACAGAAACACAGAAACACAGTCACACCTCCTCAAGCACCGGTGGCTCAGTGCTTGCCCCTGGGGCTACAGCCCTGTGATTTGTCAGCTCACATAGCTCCAGACAGGTGCCAGCAGGCGCCTGGTTCTTGTACAGAGAAATAAATGAATTCCCCTGCTGGCTTCAGGGAATTCCTCACTTGCCCTGTTGCCTGGGGCATGCGAGATGCTGCGGGGGGCTGGAAGCTGGTGTATTGGCGAATGGGTGCAGGCAGGGAGATGGGTTGGGGTGATGGCAGGACACAGATCATGGCACTGAAGAGGCAAACAATCATGCAGCGCGCACACAGCAGATTCAAGTCTGATCTGACGTAGAGTGGGGCCTGTAGTTCCATTTCACAGAGAGGGAAACTGAGGCACGGGAGGAGCGCAGTGAGGGCAAGGGTCAGACAGGGAGTCAGTGGCAGAGCTAGAAATAGAACCCAGGAGTCCTGGCTCCCAATCCAGTGCACTGGCCACCCCCTTCTTCTCTTGTTGCTCCCCCCAATTGATCCCTAACACCCGTGGCGCATCCCCCTTCCCCATGCCCTAAAACACCTGGGGCACCCAAAACGTGGCAGCCAGAGCCCCTCCCCGTAGGATGGGTTGCAAGGCCCTTCCCTAGCTCAGTCGTCCCGTCCCACCCCCGGGGCATCGGGCGGGAGGCTGAGGCAGGTGTTGGTGCGGGCGCACCGTCCATCGTGCCGCCGCCGCCGCCTGTGCCGGAAGTAGCCCCGCAGGTGGGCTCGGCACTTGCGGTGCAGCAAGGCGTAGATGAAGGGGTTGTAGCAGGCCGAGCTCATGGCCGCCACGTGGCACGAGACCTGGGCCAGGTTGACGTAGCGCTTGCCCAGGATGGTGAACTCGGGGTCCAGATCCCGGATGAGGTTGAGGACCTGCAGGGGCAGCCAGCAAACGGCAAAGACCAGGACAGAAACCACCAGCAACATGAAGGTCTTGCGCTTCTTCTTGTCCCACTGGGCCTGGCTGGGGTTGGCCGAGCCGGGCAGGCTCCTCCGGCGAAGGTGGGCCGAGATGGAGCAGTAGGAGATGGTGACGGCCAAGAGGGGCACCAAGTAGGAGATGAGGAGCATGGCGCAGGAGTAGGCCAGCTGCTGGCCCTCCATGTGCCTCCAGAACTCCTCGCAGATGACCAGGTCATGCCCGATGCTTCGCAGATCCACGTAACTGGTGTGCCAGGAGGGCGGCGCCGCCAGGGCCATGGCCAGGGCCCAGATGGCGGCCACCACCAGGCCGCAATAACGTAGGGTAATGCGCCGCCGCACGGGGTAGGCCACCACCACGTAGCGGTCCACGGCGATGGCCGCCAGCGAGAGCACTGAGACGTAGACGGTGGCGGCCTGCAGCAGGGCCACGGCGTGGCACATGGCGCGCCCGAAGAGCCAGCCCCGCACCTCGAAGGCGTACGAGGCCGTCAGGGGCACGCAGGTCAGGCACATCAGCAGGTCGCCTAGCGACAGGTTGCCCAGGAAGAAGTTGGTGGTGTTGTGCAGCTTCTTGTCGGCCGCGATGCAGCCCATCAGGAAGGCGTTGCCCAGGCAGGCCACTGCCACCAGGAGGCAGTAGAGAGGGATGAAGAGTGGCTTGAAGTGCAGCAGCAGCTCCAGGCCTTCGAAGAGCTCCTTGGGGTGGCTGGCGTTCCCTGGCCAGGGGCTGCTGCCATTGGGCTCCATGAAGGTCAGCCTGGGAAAGAGGAAACACAGTCAACTAGCTTTGCAAAGAAGTGGTTAAAGTCTGACTGCCAGCCCCTCTCTGCACTAGCCACCTGACCCCCACTCTCCTCCCAGAGCCCGGAACGGAACCCAGGTGTCCTGACTCCTAGGTCCCCAGACCACTCTGCATCCAGCCCTGCACAGCTGAATTGCAGGTTCACGACGCAACCAGCCTCTCATTTTCTTGGCCTGGGAGCAGTTTTCTCCGTAATTCTTGTTTTTTAAAGACAAAGCAGCAGGAGGGATGAGCCCCAAGTTCCACAGAGGGGGTGTCATTCCCACCCCTGCCTCCCAGCAGCTGGATAAATCACCCCACTCGCTGGCCAGTTTGGGGGCGTATTTACTAGGGAGTCCTCGACACCCCCCTAGGTCACAACCCCTGGTAGGGCTGCACTGAAAGGCGGGAAGGCTTGTCCCTCGCCTCCTGCCAGGTGGAAATGAGGGAGCCCAGGGAAGCGAGACCTGCCTGGACCCGACTGTGTTAACAGCCAAGCCCCTGGGGCCAGCCCCTGACCCGAGCCCTGGGCCCGTCTCCACCTGGAGTCATCCTGGCTTGACTGGAGTCGCTCTGAATTTGCGGCGGGGTAACCCAGACCCAGGGTCGGGCTCACGGGGCCAAACCTCAGCTGCTGGGGGGGAAGAGGTGGAGTAATCTCAGTAACAGCGAGATTGGGGGGAGGGAGTGGAAAGAGGAAAGGGGGGAATGGAGAGACGGAGTAGGGTGAGGGCAGGACAAACGCACAGACAGACAGATAGACGGACGGATGGACGGATAGAGGGATATGTATAGGATGGATCATGATGGGGGGATGGACAAATGGATGGACAGAGGGTTGGGAGCAGTCACCTGGACCCAGATGCAGCCCTGACCACTCCAAAGACGGACCCCACTAGTCCCTGGGAGCCGACGTCCCCCTCTCCCCCCACCAGCACCATGGCGTGCTGGCACTGCCCCTCTCTGGGAGCTTAGGGACTGTCCTGACTTCGGCAGCTCCCCGGAGCCTGTGCGGCAAATAGATCCTGTCCCCCCCTCCCCCCCAGTGCGAGCCAGCCCAGACTGGAACCCAGCTGGTGCCAGCACTTGGTGGGGGCTGTGGGGCCTGGCTGAATCAGACCCACTCCTGGTCTCTGCCCCTAATCCTGCCCTTTGCTCAGAGAACAAGCCCCCATCTGCTAAAGCCCCGACTCTGCGTGGGGAACCGAGGGGGTTTGGGATCCCGTAGGACAGGCTCATGGTGTGAGATCACAGCTTCCAGACAGCTAGGGCTGGGGGCAGTTCCGATAGCCCAGTCGAACCCCGGGGGGCTGGGGAATGGCAGACTGGGCAGCGCTTGAGTTTTGACGGAGCCAGCAGCTCCCACCTGTTATTTGCTGTTGTGCTGCACGGTGCCAACCCGCCACCTCCCGCTGGTGCCCCGCATTGGAGGCGTGCAAAGCGGTTGCAAACATCAAGTGACTCATTATCAAATGAAACCGCCCGCCCTGGTGAAAGAGTAGCATGCTCCCATGGGGCAGGGGGGGAAACTGAGGCACAAAGTCCGGCACCGAACCCAGGAATCCTGGCTCTCAACCTCCTCACTCTAACCACTAGACACCACTCTCCAGAGCTGGGGATAGAACCCAGGATCCCTGGCTCCCAGCGCCACATACAGCTGTTATCCAGCTCCGTATGGTTGCATTCCAGAGGGGTCAGGACTCAATTAGCCTCCGGTTTTCTTTGCACGGGAGCTGTTTTCTCTGTAACTCTATTGTTTTTTTAAAAAAAGACAAAGCAGCGTATTATTTAAATAAATGTTTTTGACCCCGGGTCCCTTCCCACCCAAGCTGAAAATAAACCACCCAGCCCCATTGGAGAGAGAGGAGACTGGCTCCAATGGGGTGCTGGTCCAACCCACTCCCTGCACCCCGATTGCCCCCACCTTGAACCCATGTTATTAAACTATCCCAGAGCTGGGCTGATTGATGATTGACAGGTGTCAATCAAATCCCAAATTTATCCCCTGGGGCTGGGACAGTGCCAGAGACTCTCCCCACCCGGCTTCATACCTGGCTTCTGCCGCCGAGCCTGGCCGAGGGTGGGGGGGGCTGATCCCAGATGTGGGGTGGGTCACACCCGGCTGAGAAACCCCATGCAGGGTCTGAGCATCCTGTTCCTCCGTTAGTGAATTGCCAGTGACAACATCATTCCTCCTCCTCCTCTCCCCTGCTGGGGAACCAGAGCTCTTTAACTCCTTCGCAGCTGGCTAAGCCAGAGGGGGGTGAGCGAGGAGGAACCCAGCCTACAGCTCACCCCCCTGGGCAGGGACAGAGACCAGACCACCGGGCCCCAGCCTCCGGGCCAGATGCTCAGCCCGTGCAAATCAGCGTCGCGCTGTCGTGCGTATGGATTACCTGTATTCCTGAGTGCCCGGAAGCCAGGTCCCAGTGCCAGCGTGCAACAGCTGGGCACCGGGGGCTCTGCGTCTTCAGCGAGAGAGCGCCTCAGAATAACTCCTTTGCATTAGTCTCACAATCCCCCGCCCAGCCCTCATTCATCAGCCGCTGACAGTGTCACGCCGGCGGAGCTGAGATTAAGAGGACTGGGACTGATACTCTCCTGCGCAGAGATTCAGCCCAATTCACCTCAGGCACCACTGAATGTCCCACTTGAGCGGCGTGGGTTTAATCCCCCATCGCGCTGGGTGCTGCACAGACAGACAGTGATTGAGATCGGGGCCCAGTTGTGCCGGGCATTGCACACACACACACACACACACACACACACACAGTTATTTAGAGCAGGACTCCATCCATGCACAGCAGCACCTGACTGAGTGACCTTGATTACTGAGTGGCTGTGCAGAATCCAGCACAACAAGGTCCTGGTCTCGGTCTATGGGGGTTCTCCGATCTGGTAGAGGCGGGAATTGAACCTGGGTCTCCCACCTCGCAGGGGAGCTCTCTAAGCCCTAACTGCAGGGCAAAGAGTTACAAGGGATGGTGGTGGTGGTGGTGGCACCGGGACAGACGGATCCGACCTCCTGCACTGTTGGAGGCTGAGGGTGGAAGCTGGCTGCAGCTTTTAACCCTGGGGAGCCAGCCCGAGGTGCTGCCGTGTTTCCGTCCCTCCCTAAAAACCCTCACTCATCTCTATCTGTGTGGAGTGCAACCCTCCAGGTTCATCTGCCAGTAGCAGAGAGCGGCCAGCAAAGGACACTCTCTTTGTTAGCACCTTCCTCCCTTTGGGGTGATGTCGGTAGACCGGCAGGTAGGTGCTGCCCCCTAGTGGGAATGGACCAGGCTATGTCACACACACACACACACACAAAACCCAGCTGAGTGGGGGCTGGCATGAGGACCCGGGGACCTGCTGCCTGTCAGGAGCCAGCAATATAGTGAGTGCCTGGAGCAACCATCGCCTCATGTTCACAACGGCCAAGGCACTGTGACGAGGAAGCTCACAGCAGCGGGGGTCCTAGCTAATACAGGCCTCCACGTGAAGGTTTAGATATCCTCTTTCCCGGATACAGAAATAGACCCCCAGGAGCTCTGACCCTTGGCCACCCCACCCCACTCTAACCACTAGACTCCACTCCCCCCATTGTGACAGTGCCCCCTGGTGGCCAGGCTAGACAGTGCCCTATATAGTCTCCCTCCCCCCATTGCTGTGTGACCCCTGGTGGTCACTTTGGGAAGTGACCTATTTGTGCCCCCCATTGGCGCAATGACCCCTGGTGGCCACTTAAAGAAATGACCTATGAGATCCTTCCCCGCACACACTCACACCACCACCTCTGCTGCAGTGATCCCTGGTGTGCAGGCAAAGCAGGGCCATTATTGTCTCTCTGCCATGGGAGCAGGGACCCTTGGTGGTGGTGGGGCAGCGCCCATTGTGCACCTCCCTGTTTAAGTAGTGACCTCTTGTGGCCAGGCAACACAGAGCCCTGAACCTATTCCCCCCCACCCAGGGAACTGGCCCCCAGGTCTCCCACCCCCAACTATCCCACCTACCCCTGACCCAACCCCCCATGACACCCCCAGGTCCCTTACCCCCCCATCCTCCCACCTACCCCCGATCCATCCCCCCATGACACCCCCAGGTCCCTTACCCCCAACTATCCCACGTACCCCCGACCAAACCCCCCAGGGCACCCCACTTGCAACCCTATGGAGGCTGAGGGCGCCCCGAGCAGGGAGGGGAGGGGAAATCCCGGGGCCACCCACAAACGCAGTAATAGGTTGGGTTGATGATGAGGCTGCTGCTGCTGCTGCAATGAGAAGCGGGTGGGCGGGGCGAGAGGAGTGAAGCAATGCATGGTGGGAGATGTAGTGTCTCCCTCCGCCTCTATCTCCCGCCAGCCATTGCGAGCGCTGCAGCACAGTGGGAGATGTAGTTTCTGCTGCCTCCATTTCCCATGAGCCACTACGGGCCCCGCGGCACCATGGGAGATGTAGTTTATGCTGCCTCCATGTCCCATCAGCCACTGCAGGGCCCATGGCACCATGGGAGATGTAGTTTCTGCTGCCTCCATTTCCCATCAGCCACTGCGGGCCCTGGGGCACCATGGGAGATGTAGTGCCTGCTGCCTCCATTTCCCATCAGCCACTGCCAGGCCCCCTCCTGACTTCCCATTGCCAAGGTGAGGGAGGCCAGAAGTGGGAGTTGCCATGACACTGTGCCCTGAGGGGTGTTGCCATGGCCAGGAGCCCCGCCCCCGGCCCCCCCACCCCCAACCCCCTCGGCCTAGTCCCACCCTCACTCAACCCTGCCCCCCACCCCAACCCCTCACTGTCAACCCCACTCCCCCAGCCTAGCCCCATCCCCCACCTGCACCATCCCCCATTCCACACTATAAGGGCGAGCCCCACATCACTTCCTGGCGGCACGTGGCATGGCCCAGACCAGGTAGGATTAGTAACCGTCACGCCTATTCCCTGCTGAACACGTTCTCTGCAGCGTGTGAAGTCTCCACTCCGTGTGGTGGCCTCACGCCTCTCACTGAACGCAAGAAGGAAACGAAGAAGACCACGCGCCCCCTTCAAGTTTTTTTTCTCCAGATCATCTTTAAATGAGACACTGGGGGGGGCTGAAGACAATGACATGAGAAACACGACAAAGGTAGCAGCAATCAGCAGTTACAACAACGTAGCCTGACTGGAAGGTGCACCGCTGATCGTTTTTCCGTGCCAAGCTCTTCATTTAGGGTTCACTTCCATCTCCAGCATGAACTCTGATATGGGAATTCATAGAATCCTAGAAGATGAGGGTTGGATGGGACCTCAGGAGGTATCTAGTCCAACCCCCTGCTCAAAGCAGGGCCAACCCCAACTAAATCATCCCAGCCAGGGCTTTGTCAAGCCAGGCCTTAAAAACCTCTAAGGATGGAGATTCCGCCACACCCCAGGTAACCCACTCCAGTGCTTCCCCACCCTCCTAGTGAAATTTTTTCCCCTAGTATCCAACCTCGACCTCCCCCACTGCAACTTGAGAACATTGCTCCTTGTTCTGTCATCTGCCACCACTGAGAACAGCCTAGCTCCATCCTCTTTGGAACCCCCTTTCAGGTCCCACCTCACTCTTCTCTTCTGCAGACTAAATAAGCCCACAAGGGTTTGTGATATCCCCACCTGTTGGTAAAGAAGTGTGTATGTGGGGGGGGAACCCATCGTCTCAGGTCTGGGCTGAAAAGTAGTGTGGAAATAATTCAGTCACTTTCAGCTAGGGGAAACCATTTCCTCGCAAGGCAACACTTCAGCAGGCTGCATTGTTTGTAAAAGATGTAACTTTCAAAAATATGTTTATTGGTTAATCCTGAATCTTTTTTTTTTCTTTTTTTAAGTCTTCCAGGCTTCCAGCTCATTGGAACTGACTAAAAAGCCTAAAAGTGGACCCATTAAAATGTTTATATTCCGTTTAATTTCAGTTAGGGAATCAAGTCAGTATCTGGGTCACACCAAATAAACCTTGTGGCAATTAACAAGACTGTGTGAAAAACTGTGTTTTTGAGCAACTATATTTGTTACTTTAGTGTAAAGATTGAATAAAATATAATACTACTGTAATGTTGTGCAATTATACAGCTTTTAGCTGTCTGATGTAAATCTTTGCCTGTCCCATGCTTTCAGATACAACCAGAAAAAGATTGCTGGTTGGTTAAAGGGACACTATTAGAATAAGGATTTCCTTTAAATTTTATTTTTAAATTATGACAGAACCCTCTTAAAGATTTAAACTGTTATGTTTTGTTTGGAAATGAACCTGTCACTTTTCAAGTCATTTCTTTCCTTGTTGTTTCTTTCCTTCACATAATTTATTTCAGTTTGAATAATATAAAAGAGACTAGTCAGTTTTATTTGTATAGGGATTTTTTTAAAAGTAATTTTGCTTTCAAATTCACATGCTAGAACAGTGCAGAGGAATGCTGTTGTTGTTTAATACGTTCAACAATTTTTTTTTTTAATTCATGGATTGCTCTTAGCTTTTGTAGAAAGTCATTACAAAAACCTAAATTTGGGACCCATTTTGACCTGACAGTACCCCTTTAAACAAAATGAAGATTTAATTATTAAATATGAATTGTTTAAATAAATTGCACATAAACATTTACACAGTTCATCCTTTGGCCAATTACATTATACTTCATGCAGTACTACAGAAATAAGAGATTGGTTAGAAATGTTATCTGAAGATGCAGTGCTAGAGTGAGATAGTGCAATGCACATTGGCAGACGAGAGCTAAAAACATATAAAAAAGACAGAGATTAACAATTTGAGAGTGGGAGACTATGGCACAGTTTCCAGTGTGGCAAAGATGTGTACAGCACACCACTTCTAATTAGGTATCTTTCTGAAAACTTAAATTAGGAAGGGCAAAAGCAGGTGCTCCTAAGTTGAGATAAATCTAACTGAAAAGAAAGAGAAGGGTCTTCAAGGCACAGTCTTGAATAATCCCAGCCTTTACAAAGCAAACAAGATATGCCATCAATTCTGTACCAGTGAATAATTGTGTGAGATGACGTCAAAATCTTTCAATTTTCTTTTCCTTATTTGGAGTAGTATTTTGTCCACAGAGGAACCTCTAGCTTTTTCTTTTGGTTTTGTTTTGTGGGTGACATGTATACAGACTGATGAACATCTCAGTATTAACAAGATGAGAACTTTTTATAACATTTCATTGCTCATTAACAGCTCGGTAGTTGAATTGTTAAATGACTCTGCCATCAGAGAAGTTTGAGGATCCTGAGAGTAGGTCTTGCTGCCTCTTGGTAGCTGAATGAAAGATTAGTGCATTTTTACTAAAAACAAACCTAATCAGTATATAGTTATGCTGCTGATTCAATACCATAGGTGTATGCTATAAAGGAAACAGTAAAAAAAATCTTGTAAATCACACACTTTATATTTAATATATTGAAACAAAAATAGTTAAGAATGCAGGAACTGTTTTACAGATTAAAAAAATAGTTTTTTTAAACCATCTGATCTTAAAAATAGACAATAGTAGTGAAGCTTAAAATACAACCACTCGCATTAAAATGTTTTAAGCGATACCACCTTGGCTCGTGCGGTGTGTCCTGCTTTGTCACATTGCTATTGAGCTAACGCATCAGTTGTTAAAAAGGTTGTGTCGGTAAGAGTCACTCTTTCACAGTCCAAATCTACAACAGTTTTGCCTTTGATGGAAGTTCCTGAGCATTCCTGATGCAAACTTTCCTGTCTCTCGGTGAGTTTCGAAGCCGAACGAGCCATTGACCCACTCTGACTACCATTGGTCTGAGAACAGACATTACTGACTTTAGTGTTTTTATTTTTGTGGTGGTTGTTGTAGACTTTATACTTCATGAGAAGAATGAAGATGAAAACAAGAACGGAAGCCACAATTATTCCACCAATAATGATGATCATGGTTCCCCCAAGAAACTGGGCATGAAGAGAGCGGCACTGCTTATATTCTTCCAGTGTGGTGAACTGCACACACCCGATCACCCTGGTCGCAGTCAGAGATGTCAATCCATCATCATAAACAGCGAGAACACAAAGGTCATACTCACGTCCTGCAACCAGATCAGTCAGGAAGAAGGATTTGCTAATGGCCGGGATCATCCTAAGAAGGGAAAATGGGGAAAATAAATGCATGAAATGCAGTGCAACATGGAAAAGTGCTTTGCCTGGTTGAGAAAATCAAAGCTATAGTCCATAGAGTAACCTTACTTCTGCCCCCTTGATCTTCTACCACACTCACAATACGTGCTCTCCCATTATTGGAGAAATAGAAAAGAGTACATAACACAAGGAATTTGCACCTGTAAAAGGAACTACATTTCCTGTCATGCTCACTGGTGCATAGCAACTGTCCCATATTAGTGCAATCTTAACCTGAATGTTACTTTACTGTGCACTTTAAATATAATTTCCCTTTTTCAAAAAAAAGAAAGAATAAGTAAAGAAGTGGAAGAAGAAATGCAACATGAACTGGAGGAGATTTTCCCTAACAGTAAATAACAGCAGCCACCTGCACAAAAGATGAACATGTTGTATGAACATCTCTTTTCTTGAACATGTTGTATGAACATCTCTTCTTCAAGTACTGATCAGAGCCAGTCTTGCTTAGGCTATGTCTACACTACAGACATTATTGTGGCACAGCTGTACCCCGCGTAGCTGCTCTATGCTGACGGGAGAGAGTTCTCCTGCCGGCATAATTAAACCACCCCCAACAAGCGGCAGTAGCTATGTCTGTGGGTGGTAGCTATGCCGACATAGCACTGGCCACACAGTGGCACTTCTGTCAGTGAAACTTATGTCGGTCACACCCCTAACAAAAGTTTTCCTGACAAAACTGCTAGTGTAGACAAAGCCTAAGTGTATGAAGTCTGACATAATCACAGAGCATGGTAGTAGAACTCTACTGCATGTTATAATATCATTGAAGTGCCAGGGAGTGATATAACGGGAGCTGTGGACATATACTTGCTGTTTCTCAGTTACCATAAACTAGCATACCTCCACAGAAATCAATGGAGCTACACTGATTTACATCAACTGAGAATTTGTCCCAGTAATGTATGTAAAAATATTTAAAAACACACACACACAAACACAGACAGAGTGTTAAGATCAGCGTTTATAAAGAAACAAGCAGCATAAAACAAAGCCTATCGTTAGGTGGTCACTGAGCCAATTATGGACATGCTCAGCTTTGAAAATGTGAAGGATTATGGCCATTCAGCCCAGTAAAAATATCTGCTTGCAAGCCTGCAGCTGTTATAATTTCAGTTATAACAAGGTAACATTTATAATGTAATCATCACATGAAAAATGTGTACATTTGCAGTATCTTTTTTTCCCAGTTAATAATACTGTTAAATAAACTGCTGCCCACGTGAGATATTGCTGCAGGAAAAGGGACTGAGTATTCTTCATTAACCCCAGATAAAGCATTCAGATGGTGTAGAAAAACATAGAATAGATGTATTACATTTAATGTTATATAGCACATACAAGACCAACAAGTACAATCTACCTTTCCATGCCTACAGAACATGTCTCTCGAATCTCGCATCACTATGAGAATCCAGCATACACCAGTGCATAAATCAGACCTGTAAGGAAACTTAATATAGTTTCCACCTAATATCAGAAGCTGTGGTCTGGTTAAAGGAATGTTATACTTAGAGCTGATTAGGGGAAGTGTCTCTGTTTTAATTAATTTTCTTTCTGTTTACATTATTTTGTGTGGCACTAATTATGCTGTTATTGTTTGTATCCAGACAGATTTAGGGAGCATCAAAGTATTAAAATCATAAGGGATCCACAAAGGGAAAAAATCCTCTGGATTGCCCCCTTTTTTGTTACTTTTTGACATAAAAAGCAAGCAAGTTGACGTCAAGTTTCTTTTTACTTCTTGCGTTTCTTTGTTTGTAACCTTAGAAATGTCAGGAATATCGAGGCTTGTGTCCCTTGTTTTGGCGGGAGATTGCCTTGGAAGACCTAGAGAAGTGGACTGGGAATTTTCTTACTTTGAATTGAATTGGCAAAGGTGTGTCTTGCTCCTTTGCAAAGAGATCTTTTCTTCCACTTTTTTTGTTAGTGAGGCTGTTGAGTTAAGTAGATTTTAACCAAAAAACAAAACAAAACAGAGTTTCAAAGAGTGGGAGCAAAAAAACCACTTCCCCTCTCAATTAGGTTTCACTTCTTTGGTACCAGTGATTTCATAACTAATTAGTTCTCTACTTGTCCACAGAGTCCTCCAGGAAAACGACAAGTAGAAAGGCCTTACGTGAATCTCTTTTACCTTTTTTGACCCAATTTCCTAATCTTACCAAGTATTGATTGTCATCTTTGTGCCATGTATTATCTGCTGCGCACGTTATCACTTATTGGCTACCCATTGCTCTCTCCTTTCCAAGCCTTCATAGAATCATAAAATATTAGGGTTGGAAGGGACCTCAGCACACACACAAGGTACGTAATTTAAAAAAATGTTGTCAGTGTTAGCTTACTGAAACTAAAGACATAGGAAACATCTAAATAATAAAGTTCCAGACATTTTATAAGCTCCATTAGACCCGTTCTTTTGCCACATACTGGTATTTAGAAAGTTTTAATTTTTTTTTGCAAGTGCCAATCAAGTTAACTGTGATCCATACATTGTTTCCCTTGAGGCCTAGTTTAATCCCTTTATAGTGGACAATATAGGAAGCAAAAATACTGTTTACATTACAAGTTTTATTAATTTCTTGTACTGTAATGGATAAACAATATTTAGAATAAAGGATACAGGTTGAGATTTTCAAAAGGACACTAAGGGAGTTAGGCAACCAACTCCCCTTGAAAGTCAGTGGAAGCTATTTAGAGGCCTAAAGATGCAGATAGGCATCTACTGGGATTTTCAAAAGCACTCTAGGGAGTTTAGGCACTTAGGTGATTTTGAATATCCCAGTAGGCCCTTATCTGCATCATTAAACGGCTAAATACTTTTAAAAATCTGGCCCTTGGACCCTTTGGAAGTCCCAGCCACACACTTTAATAATCTCAGAAATCTTTAAGATGAAATTGCAGATTGGTGAGCAGCAGCTTGAACATCGAGTCATCTGCTTGCTTGAATTCTGTGCCAGTGTGTTACATTTTACCATTCACTGATGCCAAAGACTAACCACTGTACACTCTTTTAAGGATTCAGTGTGTGTGGTTTAACACAACTTGAGATCCAAATACTATGTACATTTAATTTTTGTATAGTTTTCCTTAAAAAGAACAAGTTCTTTCAATTTAGCAAAAAATGGCCCAGTCACTAAACTCCCAATGTACAGACTCATAGAAAAGCTAACTGTGCTGTGTTGCTACTTATCCTATTAATTAATTTTACAAATCTCTGATCTTACTGATATTAACACTTGAAAATCCCTGTTAGACTAAACATCGAAAGAAAACTTTGGAGATGGACACCACACACATTGGGTCAGGTGTATACCAATTGCTCTTTGCTACAATGTTGTGGTTTTTACTGTTTCCCTAGAGAAGATAAACTAAAACACTGCATTATAACTTCAAGGTGAGTGGAAAAAATCAAACCTACCTTCTGATCTCAAAATTCATGTGTATATATGAGCAATCTTTAGCTATTTCCAGCAAACTACAGAATTTTACATTTACTTAACTGATGCATTTCACTGGACTGCATGAAAAAGTTGTATGCTTTGTGGCAAATTATTTTAGGGAGACAAACCTACATGTTCAAGCTCTGTCTTTAATAATAATAAAAAGAGAGAGCGAGAAAGAGAGACCCCAGTAGTTAAAAGTTAGTTTATCATGAAAGTCTTTGCAGTTAAAATAACTATATGCTACTGTGAGGTGGAAAAGAAAAATGAGCACTAGCAAGTTTGTAGATATTTATTTACCTTTTTTTAGGTGTTGGTTCACTAAAATAGCAACTCAATGTAACAATGGAGTCCCACCTTCTCACTATGTGGGGGTCAATCTGACAAAACAACATTGACTTCTTGGGGCTTTCTGGGGCGATTGCAGCGTAAGGTCATACTTCTCCCGTCCTATAAATTCTGAGCGTATTCCAGAATGCAGATGGATTTTAAACTTCCCGGACATTTTGACAAAACTGTCAGCACATGGCAGTGCAAAATAAACTGTCTTTGACGTACAGTAGTTTTGTGAGAAAATGTCATCGATGTTTTGACAGCCACATAAGGAACACAGAGAAATAGACATGAAGTATGGTGCTAAAAGCAGCCATCAAGAACTGTTAGAATTCCGCCTTTACCAACACCCCCATGTTGGACAGAGACTTTTAGCCAAAAAATTAAGGTATGTATGGGTATATTAACATATTCAATTAATCAAACTCCTTGTACTATCTGGCTTCTTTAGCAGTCTTTAAGGCTCTTTTTTTTCTTCTGTCCTATAACTTTTTGTACTCCATTCTGTCTTCTTATCTATCCCTTTCCTAATGATTCCCACTATCCTGTTATCCACTCAATATGAAGCAGCAGTCAAATAAGCTGTTTTCAGAACATTGTGGGATATGACAGAGGTCTATAAAATCAGGACTGGTGTGGAGAAAGTAAATAAGGAAGTGTTATTTACTCCTCCTCATAACACAAGAACTACGGTTCACCAAATGAAATTAATAGGCCTCAGGTTTAAAATGAGCAAAAGGAAGTATTTCTTTACACAACACACAGTCAACCTGTGGAACGCTTTGCCAGAGGATGTTGTGAAGGCCAAGACTATATCAGGGTTCAAAAAAGAACTAGATAAATTGATGAAGGATAGGTCCATCAATGGCCATTAGCTAGGATTGGAAGGGATGAAAGACCATGCTTTGAAGTGTCCCTAGCCTCTGTCTGCCGGAAGCTGGGAATGAACGACAGGGGATGGATCACTCGATGATTGCCCTGTTCTGTTCATTCTCTCTGAAGCACCTGGCATTGGCCACTTTCAGAAGACAGGATACTGGGCTAGATGGACCATTGGTCTGACCCAGTATGGCCGTTCTGATGTTCTTAAGCATGTCTATATTTTTGTCATTAAATGAACAGAAGTGGACTGTAAATAAGTTCAAAGACTTCCACACAATGACATTTGTTATGTCCTGTGGATCTACATACAAACGTTAAACAAATAACGATTAATACTACATTTGAGATATGCCAGCTCTTTTGAAGCTTGGGTGCACATGTAGCACTCAGGATAAGGAGTTATGGATATGCATCAAGGGAAAGCTGCTACCTTGGCTTCGTAGAAAGTCACAGCAAAATCCTGTCAAGTCTCTGTGAATTAATGCAGATAGGTTATTAGTTATGTCAGTGGTTCCCAACCTGTGGCCCGGGAGCCAAAAGTGGCCCGTTGGGTCTTTCAAAGTGGCCCACCGCGTCCCTCCCACTGGCTGTGGAAGGGAGCCACCATCTAAGGGCTCAGACAGAGCGTGCTGCTGATGGTCTACAAGACCGGTGCAGGCTCCTTGTTACAGCCAAGGGGATGGGAGATCAGCGCTCCCCTCCCCCTGGCTGTAGCAGGGAGCACGGCAAAACGCTCTGCCTGGGTCCCTAGGTGTTGGGGGCCCTGCTGGATCTAGAGAGAGGGAAGCACTGATTTCCCGTCCCCTGGCTGCAGAAGGGAGCCACTGCCTAGGGACCCAGGTGGAGTGCACAGGGTTATAGGACGCATGCGGTTTCCCTGCTGAAGCCAGGGGGGTGGGAGATCAGCGAGGAGGCTCTCCTACCATCTAGCTGTAGTGGCGGGGGGAGGCGCTGCTAGTGGACCTACCATGCTTGAGGAGGGGCCGCCCACCATGACTTAGCTGCCAGGCCATGTGCTTCAGTGTGTAGTGACAGTCACTTATCTACACTAGTGCTTTGTGTGTGACACACTGTGAGGTGTAAAACAGTGAATGTAAAAATGAGCACGGAAGCATCAAAATGTTTACTTTAAATATGTGGTGATTTGTAGTTCTTAACGGCGTATACGTCAATAAGTTTTTTAAAGAGCTGATCGACTGGTGGCCCTTCAGGGTTGTAAAAATGATACTTGTGGCCCTCGAGCCGAAAAGGTTGGGAACCACTGAGTTATGTGATTTATTGAAACTACGATAACTATAGAAGATGCTGTTAAAGATTAACCATTCTTAAGCCCCTCCCCTTTTCTTGCAGGTGTTGAGGTTATTGGAACTGCAGTTTCTGGAAGGTTGGTTTGCGATCTTTATTTTTAGGATAATCTAATAAACGGACAATTGGCTATTCAGTTAATTGAATAATTAATTAAAAAATGATTGTGATAAGAGCAATGGCAGTTGTTTTATCATCATAATAATGGGAGGTATTTCATGCACTGTGGACCTGCTTGAATCATAAAGAGCAATGGCTAGAAAAGAGAAGGATGAGTATAGTGGTAACATGTTCTCCTAGTCAGCGATGGCGTGGTGCACAGATTCCAGCTGTATTGTGTGCTCATCACCATGGTACCCAAGTACTTAGCATATACTTGAGAAAATGTCAGCTCCATAACCATCATTTCTGTTTTCGCTTTAGTTTGACCTACTAATGTTTGAAGCGGCAGAGACTCTGTGTTGTAGGTTTGTTGCAAAACATAACATGAGTGGCATATAATCCTTGACATTTTGAGTGATAAAACAGTTTTAGATTTAGGGCGTACTGTGATTCTAAACAGAGTGAGACCAATATATCAAGCACTGAGTGGAATTATTCTATCTCAAACTAGCATGTTTCAGTGATCAAAGTCATTTATTTAAATAATTAATTAACATGAAAGACATTTCATAATAGCAATCAATCAACTGCAGGACTGTGTTTGTCATGAGATAATCATACCCCGGGGGAATAAGTACTTTGCTGGGCTACTTTTCTTTTTAATGCCTCAGGAGTTTTGTGTCATGCTAGCTACCTGTCGAGCCTCACTGCTTAATACCTTCACTTGTTTGAGCGTTCAGTTGGAAATTAGGTTGCTATTACTTGCACGTTGACAAAATTATGAATTTTAGTTTCCAATTTGTTGACTATCTTTTAGACAAAGCATACAGTCCATCCAGTTGCAGTCTGATTATGAATTGGTATTTCTGCAATGGTCGGAGGAATCCAAGCGTGCCTCTAAATGTATAAATTGTTCATAAGCACTGTTGTATTGATCTCAAAGGTCAGAAGAGTTAACTGTGTTATAAATTCTTTCGCTGTCCAACATTAACAGTGTTATAAAGGTTTGGGGAGTGTGGAGGGTGGGTTCTACAGAGACCTTGGTTTATTCGATTTCTTTGCAAACACTCAGAAGCATTCATTCTGAAGTTGAAAGTTTATTGATCAGATGCAAGAAAGAACAAGAAATTAAAACAAGCATTTATACTGAAACTACAACTGAGTGATTATGAAAAAGAAACAATCAAAATTTTGAAATCTCTCCTTTTGGAAGCAAAATATGAGAGTCTCTTTTCTTCGATGAAAAGGAAAGGGATCATTTTACTTTCACTCCTGATGTGTAAAGGGTATTCATGTGTGTTTCTAACATACTGACAGACACAGGGTGGAGGAAAGGAGAAAAGGAGGTGGAAATATGGCTTTTGTGATGATGTGTTTAGAACACGGGATGGCTGGTCAGTCACACATGGATACCTTGGCTGGCAGGTTGACCATGGCACCTATTGCTTGGACCCTAGTTCACATTCCAGTCAAGGACATCAACTGGCTGTGGATTTTCTTCTTAGGCAGGGCAGGATTGTGGTAATCTCATCTTGCTGTGCTGATGCAATGCAGTAGATTTCAAGATTTGATGAAAATCAGAGAAAATAAGAGGAGAGGAGGAAGAAGGGTGAGGGGTGGGGGGCAACATGGCAGGAAGACAATATTTGCAGTGCTGACACATAGCTATCCCCACTGATGGGCTGAGGACTGGATTTTGATGTGATTTTCAGGATTCACAAGTGAAAAACAAAGTTATTCAAACAAAACCCTGGCCTTCTTCTTAGGAAGAAAGTCTTCTAGTCTGGTCTGCTTCTTCTAGCTTGCCGTCAGAGAGACGGGCTGGGATGCAAGGTGGAATGGGAGGTTATTTTTTTTAAAGTCTCTTTTTAGGAAACCCCAAAAAGGGGAAAAGAGGGTGGCATAGTTCATCTGCTCTTTATTTTGTCTACCAATTAGCCCTAATATTCACCACACAAATTTTGGTCCATTCATTTCTGGGTCCACATCTTCTGTTTTTACTAGGCATGATTTCAACAGCCCTTTTTGTTTGGACTAATATGGTTTCTCTGTTTAGTTCTGTTGCACTTGTTCATTGCATTCATTTATTAAAAACAGCTTGACTTATTTTCCTATTTTCTAGCTTAGGGTGACGTATGAACTTGCACCTACTTTCACCATTTGAAGTTACAATTGGGGATGCTTTTTACATCCAATAATCACAACAACATCTTCTGCATCACCTCCTCTGGAAATGGGAGGCTCAAAGGCAGGACCGTAATTGGCAAGGTTAATGTCTAGAGATGGTTTCTTGAGTGAGAGCATGATAACTGCTTGTTTAACCATACTGGTACCTTACCATACTGAAAGGAGACATTAACAAGCTTAATGAATAACTGGCCTTGTGTTTCCCCTCTAGTTTTAATCAGTCACAAAGGATACAGGTTTCTTTCACCAACAGATGGTTGAAACTCACTGAACACACCTATTTACTCAGTAAGTGAAACTGGGTGAACACCAGCTGGTACATTTCTGAGGGTACATTTCTCCCTGCCTGGAAGCAGCCAATGAGGTCTGAACACGATCAACGGTATGTTCAAAAGAAGTTGACAGTTCTTAACAACATTCAGTCTTAGACTGCTACTGGGCTGAAGCTGCTGGCTTCCTCTGGTCTGGATCATGCTATGGCTGAAAATAAAACTTCTTTGCCCACTGCCATGGCATAGGAAAAGACGATATTAGGGGGTTTGTGATGCTGATGCTGAGAGGATTAATTCTAATGTGCCTCCAATTCATTGTCAGATAAATTGTGCCATGTTCTTCAATAGAAGAATTACAATGTTTGATCCTTATTCATTAGAGTTAAATAAAAAATCCCAAGGACTACAGAACAAAAGCACCCATTGGGACTTTCTTCTCAAAAAAGCCTGAACATCTTATGCACCTAGGAAACGGGACCCTAGCGTATCAGGTTTGAATGCTCTCTGTAATGGACAGATTCATAGAATCCTAGAAGATTAGGGTTGAATGTGCTGTTCCTTTCTCTGATCTGCATGGAACAGCACAGGTGTTCAGGTCCACTATCTAAAGCAGAAAGAATGACACCTTTACAGAACGAGATGAAATGAGAGCAACAATCAGTACCATGACACAAAGATGAGCTAAGTAGTTACATGAATAAATAACCCGCAGAAGGGAATGAGAATAGAGAAATTAGTGATGCAATTTGAGAAGCGCACATTAGTAAGCAGAGTCACCAGGTTAACTCAGCACACCATTCACTACCGGAAAATAAGGCTTTGCAGGATAAGGTAGGAACAGTGGAGAAGCACACTAGGGCTAGACCCCGTAAAGAACTTAGGTGTTGCTGAGCATTGTAATGTCTAATTCCTAGGTGCCCTGCCACCGAGCGGAATCCTCAGCCCCTGAATTAGGCTCCTCATGCATTATATGGGTAGCCTGGTCACCAAAGAAAGGGAATGCAGACGGCCTAAAGCCAGCAAGCAGAGCAGTGAACCACCTAAGATAGCCAGTAGACCATCCAAAGGTATCATAGATGCATGGGTTGGAAGGGACCTCAGGAGGTCATCTAGTCCAACCCCCTGCTCAAAGCAGGACCAATCCCAACTAAATCATCCCAGCCAGGGCTTTGTCAAAGCCGGGCCTTAAAAACTGCTCAGGATGGAAATTCCACCACCTCTCTAGGTAACCCATTCCAGTGCTTCACCACCCTCCTAGTGAAAAACTTTTTCCTAATATCCAACCTAGACCTTCCCCACTGCAACTTGAGACCATTGCTCCTTGTTCTGACATCCAGCACCACTGAGAACAGCCTAGATCCATCCTCTCTGGAACCGCCATTCAGGTAGTTGAAGGCTGCTATCAAATCCCCCCTCAATCTTCTCTTCTGCAGACTAAACAAGCCCAGTTCCCTCAGCACCTCCTCATAGATCATGCGCTCCAGCCCCTAATCAATTTCACTGCCCTCCACTGGACTCTGTTCAATTTGTCCATATCCTTCCTGTAGTGGGGGGGCCCATCTACCTGTCTCCATTTAGGATTTACAGCCATGAAACCTCCCCTGGAGTTTGGCTTCTAAGCCCGGTCAGCTCTTTCTCATGAAAAACAAGAGTGAGACAGAGACCCCTATCCTATTAGCGTGGGAGGCCTGTTTTCAAAGCCCTACTCTGCCTGATTTGGAGCAGTGATTTCACCCCATAACTCCAACCTCTCACATGAATAGCCTAAGCACCAGTCTTGCTGGCTGAAGCTGTTCCCCTTTGTATTGTTATTAAATATTCACTGGGACAGAGAGCGACAGAAAAAAAAATCAAGAGATTGATGAGATGTGGGAAAGTCCCTGCTCCACTTACTAGTTCATTATTTATACGAAATGTAACAGCTTTCACAGGCGCGACACCCACCCCCGCATACACAACAGCCTTACAATTAAGACACTCAAGTGAGATGCAGGAGACATGGGTTCAAGGCCCTACTGCAGACCAGGCAGAATAGGGATTCAAACCTGGATCTTATACAGCCTAGGTGACAGAGCTCACCACTGGATTATTGGGGAATCCACGTATGCTTGGTGGCCCCCAAATTACCTATCTGCTCATATACAGGTTAGCTAGGTAGTGCAACACCTAGCATGAGAATCCAACCATGGCTTAGGCATGAGCAAGCACCCCAATCTCTTGGGGGTATCAAGACCTAGGGGTTTTGCACACGCCCACTGAAGGATACTTAAATGCCTACAGGGCTACATGGCAGCTGAGTGAGTTTTGTGAATGCTACGAGTGGGTGCCTTAAATGCTGGATTTAGGCACTTACGAAAATGCAAGGGATTATGGAAACTAGACATTTGTCTGGATTCCTAGGTAATTGTGTGGTGAACCTACCATATATGCTTTCCCTAGATATAGAATACGGGGGTCCAACATGAGAAGAAAAACAGATTGCAGAATTGAGAGAACTGATATTCTTAAACTTAACTGACTTAAAAGCTGAAACACTTAAGAGCTGAGAATGACAGTGTCTGATTTTCATCATAGCTGCTTTCTTCTGAACCAAAGCCCCTCCATTTTTGAACCTAAACAACCTGAACAAATGCCCTTTGGAAGGGTGATGTTCTATTTCCAGCAACGCTGAAGGTTAAATGAAGGAAAATCATATCTGGTCTCTGAGACAGAAAGAAGACAACATTTGCTGGGCAACGCAAAGTAATTTGTAGATAGACAAGTCTTGGATTTGGCTCATCTGAACAACTAAAAGTCAGAAAGCGCTATTGTGATGTAACCTAACAGTTGCCGAATGACTTACGGTTACAAAAATCAATAAACAGTGAGTGTGAAGACTGTGATTTAGAATAATAACTTTGTGTAGACTATAATTTAAAAAATAAAAGCGTAAGATTGCAGGGACATTATTCCACTATTAAGCTAAAATCTGAATGATAAGAATGCTGTTTATGATTGACATTTGCTTCTGTGGTTTCAAAACCCGGCACAACAGCTGGCATTAAATAGCCCTCTCATTGCCAGGCTAAGTAGAGACGCCAAGCACTGAACAAGCCACACAAAATAAATTCACTTCTCCTCTCCTTAACGGATCAGTGTAGGGAAGTCGCTGCTGCCCTGGCTGTACCTCTTCTGTGGGAAAGGACTCACGCTCCAAGGCTGTAAATCCCACAACTTCCATTGGCAGGAAACTCACATCAAAACATAACTTCAGTTGAGGCCCTCTCCTTAAATGATCCAGTGAGCAGAGAGGCACTGGCTGTATTCCATCGTTTTAGTGAACCCATCAAATCTCCTCCAGACACTTCAGCCATTTTGCCACTGCACTAAAAGGAGTGACAAGAGCCTCAGTGTGTGTGTGTGTGTGTGAGTGTGTGTGTGCTATTGCACTACAAAACACATTTGTCACTTCACACTCTGTGTCAGGGAAAGGCGCTTAAGTTACTTTCCCGTGACTTTGTCATGACCCTTTTTGAGATTTAAAATACTCAGTTCAACACCGAGTGCTTTTGAAAACCTCACCCTCACACAGCTCCCACTGCAATCAATAGCGACAAGCCAGTTCTGAACACTTTGGAAAATCTCACTGTTACAGGCCTGGCCAGGCTGTCATACCCTCTTCTGGTCTAGCGTGGTGACTCAGGTGCTCCTTGCCTCAATTTCATCTGTTGAGGTGGGTGCCTCAGCCTTCCCCCACACGCGGTCTCTAGATCTGAGGGATTTCACCCCTTTCTTGAGTGATGCACAGAGGTATAACATTGCTGACAGAATTCACTGAGTTAAATCAAAGTTCAGATTTAAAAAGAGGCAAACCTCTGAAGCTGTACACTGCTTTGCACAAAAACAGTGAAAGAATTGTGATGAGCATGTATAGTGTAGCTAAATCATACTGCTATTCAGGGGATGTAGAATTAGATAGTATAATGTTTGCTATCTTCATCTGGCAATGTCACCTCTTCCTCAAGAGTGACTGTTCATCTCTTTCATTTATGGTATATTCACCCCCCTTTCTTAATAATAGATGAGAACGGCTACTTTTAATTTTTATGTTTGCTCTATAAAAACAGAAAGGAAGTTTACTTTACCAGCATTTTAACACACTATATAGTGTTTCAATTATCTATACAGAAACATCACTATTAAATACTGATTTATCTACTAATTTATAGCACACAGTTGTGGCTAATTAAAGTTAGATGATCACTGGATATGAAAGAATAAATTCAGTGCTTAGGAAGATATTGGCTTTGATGTTATGAGATCCAGTTTCTAATTGACTAAAAACATAAGTCAGATTGTTATGAACTGTTAATAATTTACTCCTTGCACTATGATATAAATACTGAGTTCCTCCGATCTAGCCCAGAGGCACAGAATCATATTTTGGAATGTGCTGTTCCACTGAGATCAGAAAAAGGATACCGTACATTAAAAATTAGGTGCTATTGCAATTTTTCTTTTTGGTACCTGTATGTGCTACTGTCTTAAACCATGAGGGAAGCCATTCCTGATACAACTCCCTGTGGGTCCTGCAAGAAATGGATGCATGAATCTATCGAGCAATGGTTTAGCAAGCACTCCTCTTCAGCGAGTCACAGAGCAAGTTAATACAAATAAAGCATAATCTCACCCACTGGCAATGCTAGTGGTGATGGTAGGAAATAGAAGCTCAAAGAGGAATCACGTAAAAGGACTGAGGAAACAGCATCGTTTCCTGAGAAAAGCATGGGAACAAGATTTAAGAATATAGTTGAACAAACCCTTTCTGCACACCGTCACTTGCCACATCTGCAGATCTCTCCTGTAACCCAGTTTACATATTTTTGCACATAGCTCAGTGATCACTGTCCTTATTTTGATGGAGTAATCACATTACCCTCCCCCGCGACCCTACACACCCATCCCCACCAAAGAGAGACTTGTGCCACGGCCACTGACAGATGTGAGCCTCCTCCCCTGACCTGTCCTTTTCAGCCCCTGCTCCCTTTCCTTTTAATCTTCGTTCCTCTGTCTGAAATTTTTGCCTTCTAATTTCGGCGCTTTGGAGCTCTTGTTCAGCTGCTTCCCCCTCCCCCTTCACTCTCTGCCAAAGGCTAATATAGGCTGCTTGGGTGAAGGTGTCCGTTGGGGGCTCCATGACGTTGTATTGCATATACTCCTGCATCTGAGCTGAAGGCAGCAGAAGCAGGGAAGAGAATTGTGGAACCTCAGGGGTGCAGCCTGAGCCTGCAGCGGTGTGCATGTGAGCTTCTCCCATGGCCAGCTACATTAGAGGCTTCTGTCTGAGAAGGGATGGAAGGCAGGTGACTTTCACACAGTCATAGAAGCACATTATATTATGATGAAGGCAGATCCAGAGTCTTGGAGCTGCCTCCACCTTGCTGCTATTCACTTCAACACTCACATTTCCCCAGCCCCCTTCCCAGCCTTGTCCCAGGGTTTTCTCTCTGTTTGGGAACTGTGATCAGCTGATAGTGCCTAGGATACTTCAGTATAAACACGCCTTCATATCATAGACTACAGATCACGCTAAGGAGCTTCAAAAACGCTCTGGGTCCAAAGCTAGTTTTAGTCCTTCACATATTTGCCTAAATGCCTTAATAGTACATCAAATTGACATTGATGAGGCCTCAATCTGGGTCTTTTCTAACTGCAGGCAAAATGAAAGCAGAACTAGGCTTTTACAATGTAATCAGGTATCTCTTATGCACGCTGCCTATTATTCAACACTCAAAAGTATCAACTTGCGCTCATGGTCAGAAAGTTCTCCTCTCCATACAGCACGCAAAGGGGATGTACAGTAGAACCTCAGAGTTACAAACTCCTCAGAAACAGAGAATAGAAAGCTGGCTAGATCATTGGGCTCAACGGGTAATGAACAACAGCTTGATGTCTAGTTGGCAGCCGGCAACAAGCGGAGTGCCCCAGGTGTCAGGCCTGGGACTGGTTTTGTTCAACATATTCATTAACGATCTGGAGGATGGGGTGGATTGCACCCTCAGCAAGTTTGTGGATGACACTAAGTTGAGGGGAGTGGTAGATACGCTGGAGGGTAGGGATAGGATACAGAATGACCTAGACAAATTGGAGGATTGGGCCAAAAGAAATTTGATGAGGTTTGACAAGGACAAGTGCAGAGTCCAGCACTTAGGATGAAAGAATCCGATGCACTGCTACAGACTGGGGACTGACTGGCCAGGCAGCAATTCTGCAGAAAAGGACCTGGGGGTTACAGTAGACAAGAAGCTGGATATGAGTCAACAGTGTGTCCTTGTTGCCAAGAAGGCTAACAGCATATTGAGCCGCATTAGTAGGAGCATTGCCAGCAGATCGTGGGAAGTGATTATTTCCCTCTATTGGACATTGGTGAGGCCACATTTGGAGTATTGTGTCCAGTTTTGGGCCCTCCTCTATAGGAAGAATGTGGCCAAATTGGAGTCTGGTGGAGGGCAACAAAAATGATTAGGGGGCTGGATCACATGACTTATGAGGAGAGGCTGAAGGAACTGTTTGTTTAGTCTGCAGAAGAGAAGAATGTGTGGGGAGGGGATTTGATAGCAGCCTTCAACTACCTGCAGGGGGGTTCCAGGGAAGATGGGGCTAGGCTGTTCTCAGTGGTGGCAGATGACAGAACTAGGAGCAATGGTCTCAAATTGCAGTGGGGGAGGTCTAGGTTGGATATGAAGAAAAACATTTTCACTAGAAGGGTGGTGAAGCACTGGAGTGGGTTACCTAGGGAGGTGGTGGAATCTCCATCCTTAGAGGTTTGTAAGGCTCGGCTTGACAAAGCCCTGGCTGGGATGATTTAGCTGGGGTTGGTCCTGCTTTGAGTAGGGGGTTGGACTAGATACCTCCTGAAGTCCTTCCAACCCCCATCTTCTATGATTCTATGAACTGCTGCCGGGCTCTGGTTTTACTGCCCACTGCCCATATCATTGGAAACAAGATAACTACGCCTCCACTTCACCGCTTTCAGGTGTAAAGGGTCCAGTGATTTAACAGACCCCCCCAGACTCCCTATTCCCTGAGAAATAATAAATACTCACAATAAACCAGAACCATGTTGATTCTTTTTACTTCAATCTTGGCTCTGTCCAGGGCCTCTCCCCCAACCTCGGCAACCATCAGTCTTCATTAGGGTGACCCCGAACCCAATCGTTATCCAGGCATGGGCCAGGTGATTCTCAATGGGGTCATCTTCAAAATACCAGCCCCAAGTACAAAATTTAGCCAAGTCGTACCCCCCGGTCCCCGAACTATGCACAGTTAATATGTAAATAGGGCACTGCCTCCTTCCGTCGACGTCCCTTGCTTTCCAGCAGGTGACAGAGGCTGGGAATGGCCGACAGGCTGGATCACTTGACGATCACTTGTTGTGTTTATTCCCTCTGAAGCACCTGGCTTTGGCCACTGTTGGAAGACAGGACACTGGGCTAGATGAATCATTGGTCTGACCCAGTATGGCCGGTCTTATGTTCTTATGACAATAGAGAATTCAGTCTATATGAGGTACTGAGAACACAGTCTTTGCTCCTTGCTCTCCAGCAGATGCCAGCAGAGAGCTCCCTCAGTGATCATCTCCCTTTTCTCTTAGAGTTTAGGCCACAGGGCTTACAAACCTTTCTTCACTAATGACTGGCTTGCCTCCAAATGACATATTAAAAAGCATCAACATGGAAAACAACACACAATTTTCAACGGAAGATGTAAGAGTCGGGGGGTGAATAGATGTGTATGCCTGTCTTTTTCTAAAAATACGTTATTTAATTGTTCCTCTATGGATTAAATCCAAATATATTGGTTTGTAACAAAAACCAAATGTATTTAGCAGTTTTCATTAAAAAGAAAGAACCTGCTTCTCTGTCACACTGCAACTCCTTCAGTCATTTACACCAATGGAAAGTGAATGAGAAACACTGACAAATCAGAAGGGAATGCAGAGTGTAGAAAGGATATGCATAGGTGTAACTAACTGACCAAGATACAGGATAGCAGAAAATCAGGTCCAAAGTGTGCAAGAATTTGTAATTAAAATGAAAGCTGATTCTTAGCCCCAGAGTAACACTCTTTGTCTCATTGTTACAGTAGGGGCATTACATAAAATATCAATGCCTACCCAGCCAAGAGCAATGTTAGCTTGAAATATCATGCAACAAATCTTTAAGGAAAAAAAAAATCTGTCTTCCTGCTTATAAAGGCACACCACTGAGACGCAGAAAACAAATGAATCCGTGAGTGAAAAGCTTGATTGATTTTTTCCCCCAGATGAAAGCATAGGAAACCAATTGGAATGTGTACTAAGTACTGTATTCTGGAGCATGGAGAAATTTATCATGCTGTTAAAATAGTCACTTTAAGTGTAAAAGAATTGAAGAACTAGAACATTTCCTATAATAAATAAGCATTTCCAAATGTTAAACCACTGGAGATTTCAGCTATAACTTGATTGCATGCACAGTTATGCAAGTGTAATTTGAAGTCCTATATAAGAATTACTTCCTGAACAGTTAATGCTTAATATGTCCATAATATATAGGGTAAAACTGTCAACCGTGCTTTAGTGACTTAGGCACATTGGAAAATTGTATTCCTATACACCTACAACATTCGTAAAGACCAGTGTGTACCCATTATAGCATACATGATCGTGGTATATGTGCACTGGGAAGTAATTATGACTTGCTTCTGTTTAATGAATGAAAACAGTACTCATGTCACCACCGTTATGTTTCACAATTTTAGTCTATAATGGTCTCTCAAATTACATCCACCCTGCTGAGCGCCATTAGCCACAGCTGCCTCTGCTGCTGTTTTAAACATAGCAGTAGAGGTGCAAATTCTCAGTCAAATGCTTCAAGCAGACATGATACCTGGGAAATGAATAATAAAGTCAGTTAAATATTTATAAGCAACTCTCTCAAGTAATACAAACACCTCCTTGAGATAATGATTTCTTTGTTTGTAACTGATGTTCAGTGTAAATCCATGTAGCTCCCTTTTGAAGCATGTGACAATAGGATGCTAGCTTTCATCGTGTGCATATTTTACATACAAATAAGAGTGGGGAAAAATGAACAATGAAACTTCACTGAAATTGCATATAATATTCCAGTATGTATAAGCAATTGTCATTTTGATGGGCAAGTAAAATATCATTCGTTTTTACATTATCCTATGCCGTCATGGTAAAGGACGGTGAACAGCTTTTGTGTGCCTGGACTGGTAGATTTGCATGATAATTTTCCAAGGTTGTAATTGCTGTCTCTCTCTTATTTTGGACTTTAGCCTGCATTCCTGATGCACCCAGTGATGAAAGTAACACATCTCATCTTGTGCCTGTGTATATGATTTTATATACACAAAGCATTGGTCAGACCGGAAAAATACAAATGATGTCATTCTTCCCCAAGATCCACCTACAACCTGGACTCTGCAGTTGCCAAAATGAGATACCATTCACTGCTCAGATCTTCACGAGCTGATTGGCCCTTTTCTTTCCTGCGTATTGTGATCAGCGGTGAAATAAAGCAAACAGCAACCCCATTAACTGTTGTTACTAAATTTCTCAGTTATCACCCATTAATGCGAATGGGGCACTTCCCTTAGAGCTGTTGTTTCAAGCTGTTTGCAGACTCACGCAGAGATCACGGCATCAGTTAGGCCAGCATGGCTATGTTGGTCAGAGGTGTGATGAAGTGTGATCTCTGACTGACATAGCAGTCCTGGAAAAAGTCCCAAGTGTAGGTGCAATTATAGTGCACTTTCGCTGGTATAACTTATTTTGCTGGTGGTTGGAGGAATAAAATAAACTAGCAAAAGCACACTTTTGACAGTATAAGCTGCATTCACACTAGTAGACCTGACCTTATATATGGATCATATTTGCGAGGTTTGCTTTGCAGTCATGAGGGAGAATGTCTTTTTAGGTTTTTTGTTTGTTTTTTTACACAGATTCATAGCTTATAAAATTCACAGATAAGCTCAAAAGCGACCACTGTGATCATCTAGTCCAGGAGTGTCAAACTCGCTGACGATGGCGGGCCACATTTTTAATAAATTGTACTTGAGCTGGGCCATACCTAGGAGCGATGCCCTCCACCGAATATTTCGGGGCATCTTCCCTTTTTCAGCGGCAACTCCCGGTGATATCCTCGCCGCCGAAAAAACTCCCCGCCTCCTCCCATTTTCGTCAAAACTCGCCGCATCCTCCCCTCTTCGGCGATGGCTCCGGGGGCTGTGGGCCGCACATAAATGGTTTGCGAGCCACATCCGGCCTGCGGGCTGTATGTTTGACACCCCTGATCTAGTCCAACCTCCTTCATATCACAGGCCATAGGACTTCCTGGAGTTAAATCCGGTTTGAACTGGAACACATGAAAGCTTAGATTCTGGCCTGCAAGATGGCAGCCACCAGGGAAAAAGTGAGAGTTTGCCAAGGCACTGCAAAGTGACCCATGATTCAAAGATCTGTCGATAAGAGATACTTGTGCGTACAGGTATCTGCATAAGGCATCATTCCAATTTCCTCCTAACACAGACTAAGAAATAATTCGTCTCTGAAATTAATAGCCAATATGAAACTGACATGTTAAGAAAAAAGTGACACACAGGGCGGGGTGAAGGGAGAGCAAGAGGGAGCCACCCTTATCTGAGACTTTCCTGACTTCTCTGGTTTTAAGTTTAACTTTCTATTCACAGATTTTTTTGGATAGACATATGGAAAGGCACAGCTAGCCTAGGCATATTGTAAGCAATTCTATTGATAAGCCCCGTGGCCTGAAGCCTATGAGAGTTGGAAGGTAACAGAGCTATCTGCTGGCATCTCCCGCACGGAAAGTTGGCTGGCAGCACCTTATTTAAATACCAACTGAGTTCTCCGCAGTCTCTGATTTACATATCAACTGTGTTCTTTGCTGTCACCTGCTGGAAAGCAAGGGGAGTTGACTGAGTTTTACATATTACCTGTGGATATTTTGGGGATATTGAGGTATAAATTGGCTACATTTTGGACTTGAGGCTGATATTTTGGAGACGGTCCTGTTGTGAACCACCTGGACAATGACTGGATTCGGGGTCACCCTGATGAAGAGTAACGTTTGCTGGGCTTGGCTAAGAGGCCCCAAGCAAAATTAAGAGAAAAAGATAGTCAGTGATTTCAGCATGATGCTGCATTTGTCTTTTAAATAGTAACGAATACGTGTACAAAAGTATTCGCTGTATCCTGGGATAAAAGCAGAGCCGATTATCTAATCCTAAATGAAAAACTACACTCTATGGATACAGCAGGGCAGCAAATCTCGTCCTAGTGGAGAAACACTCTGTAGATAGAGCAGAGTAGCTGTTCTAGGCACTAGCAACACCTAGGTGAGAGCTACCAGTCACCAGTCAAATGATGGAGCAAAGTATCAGTTTGGCCCACTAACGGAGAGCGGTGACCAGTGTACGGCGGGCTTAGTGCATGGAGAACAGCTGTTTCGGCTATGGTGGGGGCAGATCTGAAGAGTTATGAACCCCAGACTCCATCTGCCTAAGAACTCAGGTGAGGCATCCCCAACCCAGCATCACAGATGAAGGTCACTACAGCCGGTCAAGTAGTAGATTCCCAGAGTGGCTTAGGCAGTTGGATCACAGAGTCTCCTTGGGATTGCCTGACCAACTAACTGTGAGTGGGGCGCTGGGCAGGTGACAATATTGCATTGGTCACTCGTGGCTCATTTTAGGCTGGACGTAGGTGAGGACTGTGACTCATACACCTTGGGATTATAATGAGAGAAACTGTAAAGATTTAAGATTTAAACAAGTTACCCTTCCCTCTCCCTAGTAAGGTTTCCATGTTTAAACTGGTCACTGTGCTTGTAAGTGGGGAATAAAGTTCCTCTCAATAGTGCCCAGAGATTCCCGGGCTACTGGGCGAGGACTCGAGTTGGAGTTATTTTTTTGTTAGAAAGTAGGACCAGGCCCTTGATTGTGGCCAACATCACTGTCAGAAGGCTTATATATTTTTGGAAGCCTCTTTGACATTTGCTTTCAGCCCCTAATTATTTTCCGCTAGCATCATTAAAATTACAACAAATTAGCACACTACTGTAACATCTGGGAGCCAAAAGATGTCCATGCACACAGCACAGGAAAGTCACTTTAACACACTGTAAGTTTTATGCCATCCCCAAGAGATTGATTAAGAACGTGTTTTGAAAACCCGTCTATATACTTTTTACTTAATGTGGACAAAAAGGTTGTCTTTGCAAAAGAATGAAATCAATTCCACTAAACATGTTGCATTAGTCCAGATAGATTCAAATATTTAAGTATGAAATTTAGCCCTCTGCACTGGGCCAGCACAAAGACTACACACAGTGGGATTTAAATGAACTGGCTCCATGCACACAGGTGAAATTCACCCTCAATGGACTTTTAAAAAATACAATAGTTTATTCCTTCTCCCAGGAAATAAGTTCTGTTGCGATAGATTATTTGGAAAACTATCCAGCTAGAAACAGAGTTTTAATTTCTGAAAAATGGTGAAATCCCATGATGATGGTAGGCTGATAAACAGGGAATATGACAATTTAAAAGGGTTGGAAACTCCTAGAATGGAGGTATAGCACAGGACATATATGCAAATAACCATAAGACGCAATAATCAAAGAAGATTAAAATTGGTTAAATTTGCATTACAGTTCTCAAGGAAATGTATTTTAAATAAAATATAATGATATGGCTCCTGAACGGTCTCTAAATCCGGTCTCTCTCCTTCATTGAGCACCATCCTCTAAAATTTGAAATTATACATTAGAATATCTATTTTAAAAAGGAAAGGCAAGGTCTATCCATGGTTTCTCATTTTTTTTTTATGCTCCAGAAAATCCCTGGGACCAAGGTGCACTCAGCAGACACAGCTATGATAATATCCGCACAATATTGTCTGCACTATAAGCACCATTTAGATTATACAACAAACTGCTCAAAGAGTAACCCATTTCTCCCTCCCACCCCACCCCCGTCGAGTTTGGAGTTTTGCAGACTAACAACTACAGTATGGGGACCTGCATGAAAATGCCCACCCCAATGAGTTCACTGGTTCTTTGTATTAGCTGTACTTAAGGTATCCATCACCTTATTCACTGATTTCTTTTAATAAGGGTTTGCTTTTGATTATTGTGACAGCAAATATTTTATTTGGATACACTGTCTTCCTTCTGATGGGACTGCCAGTAATTTGACGGGCTAACACAGGCTCACCCTTGTCTCATGAGGGAGGTCACTATTACTAATCTCCATTTTAATGAAGGGGAAGCAGACACAGAAGTTAAGTGACTGCCCTGAGGCAACACAGTGAGTGGCAGAGCCAGAAATGGAACACACGTTTTCCTTTTCGTTTATCAGGAATACGCACGACTGGGGAAAGAGTTATGGGGATGTAGAGGTTTTTAAGGCCCGGCTTGACAAAGCCATGGCTGGGATGATTTAGTCCGGGTTGGTCCTGCTTTGAGCAGGGGGTTGGACTAGATACCTCCTGAGGTCTCTCCCAACCCTCATCTTCTATGATTCTATATATTTTGAATTTCCAGAACCAGACAAAATGGATTTCAGAAAAAATAAGTGAAGAAAAAAATAGACTAAGAATGGGGCTGACTGAATACTGAACATCAAGAGCAACATATGGTTTCTTCAATGGCTGACGCCACCACCTGCCTACTTATGGCCTGGTGACCATCTTAGGTTGAGGCTCCTCTTCCTTCCTTATCTGGAATTGGCAGGTTCAAAGCGTTGCTATGCTGGGGAGATGGCAGAATTCCCCTTTCCTAAGAGGGCATGGTTTAATCATAGCTATACAAAGAAAGAGAAGAGACGAGGGTCTTTGGCCTGGAACAAGAAGGATCATGACCGGATGCCAGTCCAGTCACCAGCTTGAGTGAGAGCTTCCTGAAGAAAGCCCAGGCTGTTCTGCGAGCCAGGCAGTAATGAAATGCAGAGGCACTTTGGCCGTATCCCTCTTCCCCAGAAACGCCCCATCCCAGAGGCTGGGAGTGCATGTGGTGTGTGGTAGAGCTGAAATGCCTTCTGTGTGTTTCCTGGGAGTCGTCTTATGCAAGGGGAGTCCCCAAGAAGCTGAAGCAGCACAAAGGAGCAGGCACAGAAGCCAGAATCTAGTTCAAGACTTTTTGTTGTGTTTTCTTCCTGCTTCTGGTCCACCAAGTTCTCCATATAAACCACAGGAACAGCAGCTATGGCCAGGGAAGCCGCTTTATGGCAAAAAGGGGGTGAAAGACAGGCAAACTGAGGGCTTGTCTACAAAACCACTATAGAACTTCAGTAATTTACACATGGCTAAACATATTTTAAAATGTGTGTAGCAGTGTAATGTTCCTCTATGGAGACTGCTCTACAGTTCAGGACCAGGTACATGTTTATGGGGTGAGTTATAATAAACTCTTGGATGAAAAACAGGGTGTGGGGAGAAGCAGAAGGGAGTGAGAGCTGTAACTATCTGCAGGGCCCCCTAGTTTTCCCTGATTCTGTACCCATAGAAATTCATCGTTCTTCTCCCTTTCTTGCGTTCATATATGATAGATGCGAGTTAATGTGTGTATTTACAAATGTTAACACACATCTACAAAGACCAAAAGGAGGGAACAGAAGGAAGGGTGAGAGGAACATAAAGGAGGTGAAGGGGTAGGTAGAAGGAAACAGATTGAGAAGGGGAAAGGCTTACTTAAATTATTCAGTACAAAATGAAGTTACCATAGAGACTGCCATTCACATGGTCTAGGCATATCCTTGCTATTAGAAACTACTCACCTTCACAAAGCAGAAACATTTTTGATTCATCATGTAGTTGCTTATGAGTTGTTCAGGAAGGAAGTTACTGTCTGGCAGAAGCTGATTACACAAAGTTCTCAGCAATGGGCCTGGTATCTTTTAACCACCTGTGCCTGAAGGAAGCCTTTTCCTTTCTGTAATATTTCTACAGTGAGGTCCAACCACTGTCGCTCTCGGAATATACAACCGTATGAGTCTTTACATCGTCACACAATCACTAATGTATCCTCACAGCTCTCCTGTGAAACAGACCGGCATCTTTATCTCCATTTCACAGACCGGGATCATGGTGTGGTTAAGTGATTGGCCGAAGAACACACAGACGATTAGCACGGATCTGCACTACCCACTAATCCATGCAACGAAATATAAACATGTATGAAACAGCACAAACAATGTAACAATTGCTCAGATAACCACACACACGGAATTAAAGCGCAATTATCACTCCCTGCCAATGCAGCAGAACACTTCTGTTAAGAATCTATATTTCATAGTTACTCACTCTGGGAGCGGAACAACGTATGCATTTCAATCTTTAAGAAGCCTATTATACTATAGACTATTGTATTGTAGGTATTTGGAGTCATTGCTCTGTGATCGGAAACATAATTTCTATTACAGCTTTGTTACCAAACTGAGCCTCTCAATTGACAGAGATCTGGGCTGTGAAATGCGACCGGAAAATGCAAACACATTTTTAAAAAATTTCTTCCAAAGAGCTCTTGTCTAGGAACAAGGCCATTTAGCAGCAGCATTTAATTGAGCTGTCTTATTAAGGAGTTATTGTATGAATTATTTATATATTTATAAAGACTTAGAAAGTCCAATATGCATTTCAAACGGTCCCCGTGGTTTTGGAATATATCATAGTTTCTAAATTGCCATGATTCCAGGAGATGAGGAAGTGTAAAATGACTCTTGTATCCCAGAGGGAACTTTCTGCAAATAATTCAGCCCACGGTGTTTAGTGTTACACAGATTCAAGAGCTGATACAGAAACATCAGTTACCTTCAGCTAAAGTCAACAGCAAACATCATTTTACCCCTTACTGGAATATGTACTAACCAGAAAGCAGCTCACTAACTAAACAAAGAAGCGTGAAGGAAGAATACCTATTTACAGGAGATTTAGGCCTATCCAATGATAGTGCTAACCTGTACTCCGTCATTTTTATAGGCCTTTACCTTACTAATCATTATAATGTATGAGACACTAACAATGGCCCAAACAACTCCTAGTTGCAGCATCTTGTCTAAGATGAACTCACTTTTCTTATGAACTTTAGGCCAAATTCTGCCCTCTGCCCCACTGAAGGTAACCAACTTCTTGTAGTTTGTACTCTGATTATCTGTAATTTACTTCATGGTTTGGGGTTCCTATTTCATGCCACTTGTTTTCTCATGAAACAAAGCACTGAGGCTTCTCGGCATGGAGTACATTGCTCTCCATTTTTCAAAAACGGGATTGTTCCTAGAACACAGCGGTAGGTTTTCATTGAGGCACAAAGAGAATAAACAAGCCACACCAGCTGACAGATATTCGCATGCTGTGGTCGCTGCAAGAACTAGACATTTGAGGAAATGTTTTCAGCAGCGTTCCTCTCTGGATGATCTACTCAGAGCTGAGTAAAGGCACTAATGACATTGAACCTTAGTTTGAATTTACACCTTTCTACCTATGAGCCATGATAAATGATGCAGAAAAATATTTGCGTGATACATCAGGACATTACAGCAGCAGAATGTTTATTATCTTCATAGAGCTAGAAAATGTTTCATGAAGATAAGCATCTTAGACCGAGAGCTTTAAAATACCTAAGTGATTTAGGAGTCCAAGTTCAAAAATTCCATCTGTAAATCTTACTTCAAAGACTTGTAAAAACAGTTATTTAAATTAAAAAGAAAAACAAACATTAATGGTTTGTGATTAGACTATGTTTAGAACAGCAGAAATTAGAGCAACTATCCCCTATCCTTTTCAGGGTAGCTCTGTTCCCTGTAATATATTTACTGTAGCATTATCCAGTCTATGTTTAAATCTACTGAGCCTGATTTTCCTCTCATTTATATTGGAATGAACTGGGAATAAGTCATTTGAACTAAAAGTCATTATACTAGGGGAAAACTGGTGTGAGAGGAGAATCAGGACCATTATTTTTAGAGACGTTGTCATCCTTCTGGAACTCATAGCATGAAATACTGACTGATATGCTCAAATGCTAGTTCCTGATTCAACTGTAATCTTCCCACTGTTTATTGGCAAAAAAAGACTAAAACAGAATGACAGACCACATTGCAAATGGGAGCAGTAACAAGCTTAATCTGCATTATGCCCATCAAAATCAATAGATGTCAAATAGTTAATCTAAGCAAGTTTTACCAACACCCCCTCTCCCCCCCCACAATGGGTATTTCTGAGCCTCTAAATTCCAAATCAGTGCAAAATACACTATGGTACCATTTCAACTAAATGTGCAATTTACACTGTTGAATTTGGCCAAGTGCCTCCACAAACAAGTAGCATAAATTAAATATGTAATGATGGAAACTGATCAAGGGCATATGCCATAATGTTCATGAGACAAAGAATTAGGAATATATACCTTCATAATACAGATACACAAATCAACTTCCTACAATTTGTGTTCTGAATATTTCCTCTTTCCCTATATTTTTAGATGAACCAGATACACATTTCATTAGCATAAAAATATAAGTAATATTTCACTGACTTTTGCTTAAAAATACAAATGGACTGAATGTTATCAATATGCAAAAAGTCACAGTTCCTGTGATTCAAAGTCACTGCATTAACTAGTTCATAGAAGTGTCACGTTTCTAAACCATTTTGATGTAAGTAACTCTCCTGAAACTCATAAAATAAGTCCATGGCCAAGCCCAGGAGTTGGAAGATCTGGGTTCTAATTCCTTATGCTGCCACAGACTTGTGTGACGTTGGGCACTTCACCTCTGTCTATATCAATTGGAAAATGTGGATAATACTCACCAACCTCTCAAAGGTTGTTGGATTGTAAAGCTTAATTCATGTCTATGAAATGTTTAGAGATCTTTGGATGGGAGGCACCATAGAAGGTAATGCATTATTAGTAATATTTATTATAATTCCTCAATAACAGGAGACAACAAATGAAAACCAGGCTATGAAAAGCATTTTCCCCATCGTTCCCTTCATTAGACAGTTAATGCCTGCAACATACCTGGTATTACATCTGGTAATTTTAAATATACAATCATTTTCTGTTATTCCCATCTGTTAGTTTACAATGACAGTTGAATTGCTATGTGAATAGAATTACCTGTAAACTAGTATGTCGTCAGAAGAGCTGTTATACTGAATCTGGTACATCCGGATTCCAGGGATATGATGCTGGGAAGGCCACTGTATGAGAACAGAGGATGAGGTCAGTTCAGCAACCACAACCTTCTTCTCTTGCTGAGTTTTAGTTTCATTAGGGAAACTTGACTTAGCAGGTATAAGAATGTCTGACGGCCCAGACTCAGCATCTTTATCACAGTTGGTACTGTTAGCAAGATGAGGATAAGGATTAACAACAAGTTCAACAGGAGCTGTAGACTCTCCTGCAGCGTTCGATGCTATACAGGTAAATATACCTTTTTCTGTCAAAGAAGTAGTCAAAATATCCAAAGTTCCATTCTCATAGGAAATTGTCCTAGATGTATTGGAGACCAGCTTTCCCTCGGGTGAGATCCAGCGAACATAGGGATCCGGGTCACCGACAGCTTTGCACTTCAAAGAGACACTCTGACCCTCCATAACCACCAGTTTTGGTGTTCGACGAGTTATCATTGGAGGTTCACAGACAAACTCCTCCTCTTTAATGGACCAAAAGTACTTGCCCATCAGGTCCAGTGGTGAGGCACATGTTTCTAGATCATCTTCTCTGGTAAGGCGTCTCAGCCACACTAATTCACAGTTGCAGTGTAGAGGATTCCCTCCAAAGCTAAGCACCAGAGATGACAATGGAGACCCTTTAGATTTAGCGTACACAGGGATTCTGGAGAACAGAGGGTCAGGGGGAATCTTTTTCAATTTGTTGGATGTCATGTCCAACCGAGCAAGTTTGTGAAGGTTCGAGAAGATTCCTTCTGGAACAAACTCAATGAGGTTGTGATCCAAACTGATTGTATTGACATTAGAAAGCTTTCCAATTGTATCCCAAGGAATATTAACTAGATTATTATATGATAGATCCAGGTCCTCAATTGTTTCAATAAAGTCATCTAAAGACCCAGGAGAAATATAGTTTAATTGATTGTTACTGAGTATTAAGTGGCGAAGATTAATTAAACCTTTGAAATGATCCTCATCGATACAAGTCAGTCTGTTACTATCCAAATGTAATGCGTGAAGGCCTTTAAGATCAAAAAATGCATAAGGCATGATTTGACTTATTGTATTTCTTGATAGTGTCAAGTGAATAAGGTTGGTCATATTTGCAAAATCGTTTCTTCTAAGTGTAGTGATGAAGTTATCCATTAATCTGAGTTCCGCTGTTCTCCTGTCAATACTGGGGGGCACAAAGAGAAGGCCAGTCTTCGTACAGAGGATGGTGAAGGATGGAGACAGATTTTGACACATACACCGTTTTGGACACATCATAGCCTTCACAGCAGTGCTAATAACCAATAGATAGATAATCAGCCTTTCCATTGTAAGAAAGATAGCAAACCTAAAGGAGAAAAGAAGAAATCCAGATAAAGCCATTTTAATAAAAAAAGTTTTGAAAGACAATTTACATCTAAACATGTTATAATTATGGCTCTTGAACAAGTCAGACATGCAATTCTAGGCATTACTGAACTGAATTGATTGATAATGTTAGCCTGGAAATTTGCTGAGCTAAGCCATTAGAATTCTTAGCCTTTTTGGATCTGATTATCTTTTCATAAGAGAATTCACAGGCTTGATTGTAAAGCAAAAGTGCATTGCTCTCTGAGGTTAACAGACATGTGATAAGGCTGTAGGACAGGTCTACTATTTGTGGGGATTGAAGCACTGATCTTGAGAATGAATTACCACTCCTCCATGAGCTAGCTCTTCATTGACAAACATTAATGATGGCTTTGGAGATGACTTGTCCTGCCTTACCAGTTAGAAGGAAATGTGGCACAATGGTGGTAGCAAGTGAGGTAAATACTAGGGGAAAAAAGAATAAAACGCTGGAGATTACTTAGGATCTGTTCATTTACAGGGACTTGAAGCATCCAGTGGTAAAAGTTCACACATACACACACACACATTGTTTAGGAGATGTTTTATGAGTAATACTTTTATATATAGAAACTGTCTGTTTGCAGGATTATGACAATGTTTAAGGCAGAATCTCTCACAGAGCCAGGCTCTGAGGAGAGATACATTAAAAAAAAAAAGGATGACTGATAAATTACTTATTTCTTTCCATTTATAAATACCATCTAGCAACCCATACGAACATTCTTTTTCCACAGTGAATTAGATTTTATATTTTTCCTAGCTGGGACCATGTCTGCAAGTGCTATAGCACCTAACAGAATGAAGCCCTGATCCTGACTGAGTGTCCCACAATTCCAGAATGTACAATAACAGAAAAAGTACAAATTACATACAACGGGCTGCACATCCACTGTCACAAATAAAAACCTATCAGTAACCACTCACAGCAGGCATAATAAAAATAAGTCTCCTCAAGCATTCTTTCTCTTCTAAATGTCTGAGAAAAAGACAGACTTTGTTCAGAAGGTTAAGACCATAAGAATGGCCATGCTGGGTCAGACCAATGGTCCATCTAGCTAGTTGCCTGTCTTCTGACAGGGACCCAATGCCAGGTGCTTCAGAGGCAATGAACAGAATGAAGCAATTATTGAGTGATCCAGCCCCTCTAGTCCAGTCCCAGCTTCTGGCAGTCAGAGGTTTAGGAAGCAAGGTATTGCCCCCCCTGAAAATCTAGGCTAATAGTCATTGTATCATCCATGAACTTATTTCATTCTTTTTGGAACCCAGTTATACTTTTGTCCTTCACAACATCCCTTTGCAAGGAGTTCCACAGGTTGACTGTGCGTCGTGTGAAGTACTTCCTTATATTTGTTTTAAACCTGCTGCCTATTAATTTCATTGGGTGATCCCTCATTCTTGTGTTATGTGAAAGGGTAAATAACACTTCTCAATTCACTTTCTCTACACCTTTCATGATTTTATATTCCTCTATCATATCCCCTTTTAGTCATCTCTTTTCTAAGATGAACAGTCCTAGTCTTTTTCATCTCTCCTCATATGGAAGCTGTCACATCCTTCTAATAATCTTTGTTGCCCTTCTCTGTGTCTTTTCCAGAACTGTGTGCAGTATTCAAAATGTTGGAATACCATGGATTTATACAGTGACATTATGATATTTTCTGACTTCTCTCTCTCTCTCTCTCTCTCTCTCTCTCCTAGTGGTTTTTAACATTGTTATATTTTTTGACTGCTGCTGTACATTGAGAAGATGTTTTCAGAGAACTATCTATGATGACTCTAAGAGTTCTTTCTTGAGTGTAACAGCTCATTTAGACCCCATAATGTTGTGTATATAGCTGGGATTATGTTTTCCATTGTGCATTACTTTGACTTATCAACATTGAATTTCACCTGCTATTTTGTTGCCCAGTTACCCAGTTTAGTGAGATCCCTTTGTAACTCTTTGAAGTCAGCCTTGGACTTAAATATCTTGCATAATTTTGTATTGGCTGCAGACTTTGCCTCCCCACTGTTTACCGTCTCTTCCATATAATTTATGAATATGTTGAACAGCACAGGCCCTGATACTTACTTCTTCCCATTGTGAAAAATGACTATTTATTCCTTCCCTTTGCTGCCTATCTTTTATCCAGTTACTGATCCATGAGAAGACCTTCCCTCTTCTCCCATGACTGCTTATTTTATTTAAGAGCCTTTGATGTAGGTCCTTGCTAAAGATTTTCTGAAAGTCCAAGTACACTATATCAATTGTGTCACCCTCGTCCACATCCCCGTTGACATTCTCAAAGAACTCTAACAGAGTGGTCAGACATGATTTCCCTTTACAAAAGGGTGTTGACACTTCCCCAACGTATCATGTTTATCTGTGGCTGGTAATTCTGTTCTTCACTACAGTTTCAACCAATTTGCCTGGTACTGACATTAGGCTTAGTAGCCTGTAATTGCCGGGATCATCATTATAAAAATCAGTGTTATATTAGCTATCCTCCTGTCATCTGGTACAGAGACTGATTTAAGCTATTGGTTACATACCACAGTTAACAGTTCTGCAATGTCATATCTGAATTCCTTCAGAACTCTTGGGTGAATACCCTCTGGTCCTGGTGACTTATCGTTTAACTTATCAATTTGTTCCTAAACCTCCTGCACTGACACTTCAGTTTGGGACAGTTCCTCTGAACAGTCAACTAAAAAGAATGGCTCAGGTGTGTGAATCTCCCTCACTTCCTCTGCAGTGAAGACTGATGCAAAGAATTCATTTAGCATCACTGCAATGGAGCGCCGTACTGATTGTTTGCCAGGCTTTTCCTTGAGCCCCCTGTTAGCACCTAGATTGTCTAGTGGCCCCACTGATTATCAGGCTTCCTGTTTCTGATATACTTAAAACATTTTTTGCTGTTAGTTTTTCTGTCTTTTGCTAGTCGCTCTTCACATTTTTTTGGCCTGCCTAATTATATTTTTACACTTGCCAGAGTTCATGCTCCTTTCTATTTTCCTCAATAGGATTTTACTTCCAATTCTTAAAGGATGCCTCTAACTACCTCCTTTACTCTGCTGTTTAGCCACGGCGGCATCTTTTTGGGCCTTCTGCTGGGTTTTTAAATTATTATTTGGAGTATAAATGTAGTTTGAGCCACTACTACAGGGTTTTAAAATAGTTTCCATGAATTTGCAGGCATTTCACCCTTGTGATTGTTCCTTTTAATTTCCGTTTAACTGGCTTCCTCATTTTTGTGTACTTCCCCTTTTTGAAGTTAAAGGCTACTGAGATGAGTTTCTTTGCTATTCTCCTGCCTACAAGAATGTTAAATTGAATCACATTATGGTCACTATTACTGAATGGTTCATCTACATACACATCTTGGACCAAATCCTGTGCTCCACGTAGGACTAAGTCAAGAATTGCCTCTCCCCTGGTGGGTTCCAGGACTTCCTGCTCCAAGAATTAATTCATTATCTTGGCTGATCAAGAGTTAGTTTCATATCTGGAGCACTGGTAGTAATAGGGAAAGGTAAAATAAGTTTTAAAATAATAACAACTAATACAATGATGATAATAATACTCATGATGCATTACAATAAATTAAAAAATGATGTAAATTTTAACTGATAATGTAATTAAATACTAATGTTGCGTTACGAAAATTTATTTTATTCAAATTAATTACTAAAGTCTCTGTAGTACATTTTCAAATGGGAAAAAGTGAAAAGTTGTAATATTCTATTTATCATTTTAAAAGCACAGAATTCCAGAAAGCTTCTTTACAGAAAAAATGTAGTAATGTGATCTATCTATCTATCTAAACACTTTTACTTATTTAAAAAAAAAAAATCAGTCTTCTAGTTTTCTTTTCACAGTACTTCACTCTACTACCCTACTCTTTAAATTGTTGTAATTTCAGGAAAATTATTACTGTGAGGAGCAGAAATAAATGCCTCTCTTTCAAAATATATTTATACTTTAAAAATACATATCCCCTGATATACATGGCATCTGAGAAGTATCCATTATGTTCCAATTACTAAAGTACATGTTCAGGATCACAGACATAAAAGAATCACTAAAGAGGAACATATAATGTTTACGTTATTCAATAAAAAAGATTTGGAATTAACTACATTTTAAAATTTGCTGAAGCTATATTGCAAACTAAATTCCAATTTACTGTGCTTTTGCTGTGACTGTATATTCTCCAGTGCTTTACCCAGCTTCCTTTTCAATTTCACAAACAACAAGGTTTCCACTACTTGCTTTGGGAGAATATTCCACATCCTAACAAACCTAACACAGGAAGTTCTTTCTGACATTCAGCCTCCATTTTCCTTTATCATTTTCACCCCATTACCCTCAGTAATGATTCTCCCTTCCTGGTAACTATACTATTGTTGACAGCTATGATCTCTTCATCTCCTCCCTCACTTCAGCTGTCACCTAGTTAACCTGTATCTAACTAGAGGAGCCTTTAAAAATCTATGTTCAGAAAATCCATCCTTCTGGGTCTATAATCACATTTATGAAGAGACACCGCTGTGCTCTCCCAGCGTGGCAGCAACAGCAACAATACCTAGCTCTCATATAGCGCTTTTAGCATCTATAATACCTGTCATCCCAAAGAAACCCAAAGTACTTTACGAACTACAGATGAATAGATTGCTTCTCCCACTACTGACAGTCAGCTCCCTGTAGGATGAAGTGGGGCAACTGTTAAACTACACACAGCAATGTTATACAATATTTTAGGCCATGGAACAAGTTTGTACCCAAAAGAATGGAATCCAGTGGCATTTAAGGGAAGCAGAATGGCACCACCTGGCCTGGAATTTGGTTAATTTCCTGCATTAACATGCCAAGGTCTTAGAAATAAAGAAAAGGAAAGACCTGGGCTCTTTAATGGCCATCATGGGTTATTTCAGTCTGATGTTAGAAATTGATGAAAGATGGCATTTGCAATTTCACTGCATCCTCAAACACTATATGGAATCATTGGTTCAGTCCCGAGTCAGAGCCAGGAGCACAACCTGCTGACTCAACTCTCTTAACTAACGAGATCAGGCTCAATGCTAGTGCAGTCTCAGATGAGTCAGCAGCTTCATGTGGGATCATTTCCAAGGCTCTGGCCATTTAGACCAGCCGAGAAGCTACACTCATGTGTATGTATAGGCTTAAGGTCCCAAACTTGAGAAAAGTGGCAGCAGATTGGATCTCTCCAGTGCAGTAAGAATGGTCTGCTTCAACTTCCCGTTCCTGAAGGGTGACAAATCAGTGGAATGAGGAGTTTCAGCTGGTGTCACACCTTTATTTCCATGCCAGATAAGGTGAGATGTACAAAAACATAATGGAGTTTCCATACGTCCTCACGCCTGTTTCCCTGAGCCATCTTAGATACATCTGTCTGCAGCAGAAAGGTAAGATGCACTCTGGGACTACGCATCCAAGGATCACATTGGTCATTTTGGCCATAGTGTTGCACCGGCAGATCGTGTTCACACTGATTATCCAGCATGACTCCCGAATCTTTTTCAGAGTCACGGCTTCCCAGGACAGAGTCCCCCACCCTGTAAGTGTGGCCTGACGTTTTCTGTTCCTAGATGTAGACATTTACATTTAGCTGCATTAGAATGCATATTGTTTGCTTACCAAATGGTCCAGATCGCTATGTACCAGTGACCTGTCCTCTTCATTATGTACCACTCCCCCATTTTTAGTGTCATCTGTCAATTTGATCAGGGATAATTTTATGTGTTCTTCCAGGTCATTAACAAAAATCCTTAACAGTGTAGGGCCAAGAACAGATCCCTGTGGGTCCCCACTAGAAACACACCTGTTCAATGATGATTCCCCGTTGACGATTATATTTCGAGCCCTCTCAGATAGCCAGTTTTCAATCCATTTAATGCATGTCACGTTCATTTTACATTCTAGTTTTTTAATCAAAATATCATGAGATACCAAGTCAAATGCCTTACAAAAGTCTAAGTATATTGCAACAACACCGTTACCTTTATCAACCAAACTTAAATCTCATAAAAAAGGTACCAAGTTTGTTCAACAGAATGTATTTTCCATAATTTCATATTGATTAGCATTAATTATATTATCCTCCTATAATTCTTTTTTAATCAAGTCTCACATCAGTCACTCCATTATCATGTCTGTGAACAATAGGCCCATTTACCCTTTTTAAATATTGGCACATCATTAGCATTCTTCCAGTCTTCTGGAACATCCTCTGTAAATCCAAGATTTACTGAAAATCAACATTGATGGTCCAGCAAGCTCATCAGCCAGCTTGTTTTAAAACACTTGGATGGACGTTACCTGAACCGGCTGATTTTAAACATGTCTAACTTCAGCAGCTTCTGTTTAACATCCTCCTGAGATACTAGTGGAATGGAAAGAGTGATATCATATGATATGACTAAGTCATTTGTTTTTTCCCCAAATATAGACCAGACATATTTATTGATCACTTCTCTGTTTTCTGCATTATTATTGATAACTCTACCATTTGCATGTAGTAACGGACCAGAGCTACTGTTAGGATTCTGTTTCTTCCTAATATACTTAAAATTCCTTCTTATTGTTATTAACTCAGCTGGCCATAGATTTCACCCTGTGTCCCTTTGCTTCTTTTATCAATTTTCTACAGTTCCTAGCTTCTGATTTATATTCATTACTATCAGCTTCCCCTTCCTTTCATTTGTTATACATATATACATATATAGCTACCTTCACTTCCACTCTAAACCAGGTTGATTTTTTAAAAAACCAAATATGGCCTCTTTCATCAATTGTGTGGTACTGGCTTTTTGGGCATCTAGTAAAGTGTTCTTTAAATAATTCCCAACTATCACTCACATTTTTCATTTTTCTGATTAAATTCTTCCTCCCAGCTGATATTGATTTTATATATCCTCCTGGCTGATATTGATTTATATATATAAAGTGTATATTAATAAAATTAATAGTCTGGACCTTACTGCACATTAAAAATGTGATCAACTTGTACCTAAGTGATCGTTAATTTTTAGATCAGTTCCCCTTCATCTGTCAGAATGAGGTCTAATATAGAATTACTCTGTGTTGGATGCAACATTTTCTGAGTTAGGAAAAGGCGAAAGGGAGTGCATATATTTTTGCGGGAACAGAGGATGATTTCTCATATGTCATATTTGAACCCTGGAGTGCTGCATGCGCCCAAAGCTTTCCATATGCTATAATACATGTATTTATTTATTTACCGCACTCAACTGTCACAGAATAGATCTGCACTGAGGGCACCCAGGCATTGGTGCCTAGATAATATGACATCTAGCGTTCTGCAAATAACGCTTACATAAACAGAAATACAGTGTCATGGGAGAAGTTGTTTAACTCTCAGGGGCATGTGCAGGAATTTAACTTAGACACCTTTTGGAGGGGCTCCTTCTGTGTCCCCCAGTCCCGGGAGGAGCTCACCAGCTGGATCTCACTCTTCCCTCCCTTGGAGGCAGAGGAGTTCTGTGCCCCTGACAATTATTCGGGGGGGACGGGGACCATGCCCCTGCTTCCCCCCACCTCCCTTGCGCACACCCCTGTACACTCTGAAAAGCAGTGTTTCGTGAGATCAGCATCAGGGCTGTGTAGACATAAAATGAAATTTTAAATGGTCATAAATTTAGCTCATCACCAAACTTTATTCACCATTACTATTATTTCAGGTCTGATCGGAGCAAAATCACTGAGAATTAAAATAACAGTTATGACAGGTTTTTTTTTTACACTTAAGTAATTATTTACTTGTTTGAGTAAATCTTTAATTGTGGATGAGGATTTAAACCATTGTTACCTCTGGGGAATAAAATCTCTATGGGATATTTTATGAGCAGTTAATCCCAAGTGTGCAATTCAAATGTCCTTCCTGTTTTTTTTCCCCCTTACTTTGAGATTGAACTCCAGAAATAATAACTTTCATATGTCTATCCTGCGGTGTGGAATTCAAACATCCGAATCAGAGCACTGATTTCAAGATGTTCAACAACTTTTTTCAGGTTGTACTTGGCTAACAATAAAATCAATTTTTCTTTTAAGTACAACCAAGATAAAGATATAGTAAAATATACCTAATAATGTAAATTACATTATTCTAATATTTACCTTATTATGATCACAGGCAATCTGTATCTAATTTTTCTAACAATTCTCTCCTTAGTAATGTCTTTTTTCCTAATGACTTTTTCCATCATCAGCTTTTAAAATATTTAACACAGAGAATTAGTAGCTTCATCTTTCAAATATATGCTTTTTTGACAAACCTGTTTTTATGATCATTCGATCTTGCGCTCTGCACCCTGCTTCTCCCTAATGGCTCCATCTTTTCACTCCCATTTGGCATAAATGATTAACTGATGTGCAATTATCTAAAAACAGGCTGCATTGCAATGTTATAATTCCCTTGCTTTGTCATTAGCAAATATTAATGCATTTTAATGGATTAACCACCATCTGGGCTACAAGAATCCAGTGTGTAACCATCTTACTTAAGCCATTATTCTGTTAAAAATATAATTAAGTGTTGTTAATGTGAAACTATGGCATTAAAATTAGCAATTTTAGTGCTACCAGTGATTGAAATGCAATTACTCTTATAAAACAAATGACATTTACAGGGAGATGGTAATAAAGGAAAGTTGGATCTAGTCCTGAATTACTGCAGTTGTCCTGAATTATTTTAAAAAAGAGCTTTGCTCCTACTTATCCAAACACTGCACTGAAAACGCACCTAATTATTTTACAATCCAAATGTACTAAACTTCAAAGTTTTGACTACACTAGGGACTGGTCATGCAGAGCCTGTGCGGTCCCCCGGCAGAGCCATAACATGCTTTGTATCTCCATAAAAAATTGTTCCCAATAGCAAACATGAACTCCCATCATAACCGTTTGGAGTAGGTTTGGTTTAACCACAGCTAATCACGGTGTGGTCCTCCACCGTGCCTCACCACCCTATCTGTGATGATTAACCATGGAGTAGTAACCCTTTCTGATTTATTCGTAGTACATTTATTCCACGGAGACAGTATGGTCCAGTTGTTAGACCACTGGTCAGGGACTCTGGTGACTTGGATTTTGTAGCCTCCGGCGTGTAGTTTGGAAGGGCTGGGGGTCAAACGTCAAGCCTTAGGCAGATGTGGAATTTGCCCCCTACCCCCACGTGCAGCCCCATTGGCTTGACTGGAGCTGCTCCTCCAAACACAGAAGTCAAACTACACCTTTGCATAACCTGCTCAGACACTGACATGACCTTGGGCAAGTCACTGTCCCTCACTTCCCTTGTTTTATCTAAATTATAAGCTCTTCAGAGCAGCATCTGTCTCTTACTATGTATTTGTGCCGTGACTAGCACAATGAGGGCCCCAAGGGGTAATGTACATGTAGGAAGCCGCTGTGGCCTCCCACGGAGCCAGAGGCTGAGGAAGGACCCCAGCGCTCTGATCGGCTCAACTCACGCCCTGCCCCGGAATCTGCCCGGCAACAAGGAACCCGGGCCACGATAGGACCGTCCAGCCAGGCCAATTGGCAGCCGCAGGGCGGAGCCCCAACAGGAAGGGGAAGTACAAAAGCCTGGCCCCTGAGCTCAGTAGGGCCCAGGCTGTTGCCAGAGGCAGACGTGCTGCCCCGCCAGCCGAGGCCTAGACTAGATCCTAGCCGACGACGAGGAACCCCGGCTCCACCTGGGCCCGGGGATTGGATAGGGCCCTCGAAAAGCTGGACTAGGCAACCCGGCCAGGACGACTGGACCGAGTTACCCCGACCCCGAGCCCGGGACCGTGCTCGCGAACCGCCAGACTGGGCCGAGACCCCAGACCAGCCCGAATGGCGGGCACCCCCGGAGGCCGGGCCGGATTTGGAGGAACTGCCGGCCGCCGAGCCCCTCCCTGCAGCAGGGCTGGACTTGGAGGAGTTGCCCGAGGCTGAGCCGCTCCCAACATATATCGGCTTGGAGGAGTTGCCCCCTGAAGAGGAGCTTCCTGCCTTACCCCCGGTCGATCAGGAAGGGCTGACGGTGCTACGCCAGGTGGACTATTCTCGCGGCACGGAGGATGCAGGTACTGGGGTCAGTGGGGAGGAAGTAGCCCAGGGACAGCCACGGCCTGTGGCTGAAGCCGCTTTATAGCCGGTGTGTTGCGGCGGGAGCCCCGCCGGCACAGTGGCAGCCACTTCTGCCACTGCTAGGGCCCTGGGCTGGGATGCAGTGGAGACGGGTGGGCCTGCATCCCCCTCCCCTTCCCCTTTTCCCTAGCCACCCCAGGAGAATTGCTCTCCTGACCCCGCCTGAAGCTGTTGCCTCCTTTGCTGACCCTGCCTAAGGGTTAGAGCCTAGACTCCTGTTCGCTCGCCCCGTCTGAGGGCGTGAACGATCCGCCTCTGCTCACCCCGCCTAGGGGTTGGAGCAATAGACTCCTGCTCGCTCGCCCTGCCTGAGGGCCTGAGCAACCTGCCTCTGCTCACCCGGCCTAGGGCTAGAGCAATAGACTCCTTGTTCGCTCGCCCTGCCTGAGGGCCTGAGCGACCTGCCTCTGCTCACCCGGCCTAGGGGTTGGAGCAATAGACTCCTGTTCGCTCACCCCGCCTGAGGGCGTGAATGATCCGCCTCTGCTCACCCTGCCTAGGGGTTGGAGCAATAGACTCCTGTTCGCTCGCCCCGCCTGAGGGCGTGAATGATCCGCCTCTGCTCACCCTGCCTAGGGGTTGGAGTAACAGACTCCTTGTTCGCTCGCCCCGACTGGGGGCCTGAGCGGTAGACTGAGTGCTCACCCTATCGTCGGGTGAGGTGCATAAACTGATCACTCGCTGAACGCGAGCTATTCCCTTGTCCGTAGGAAGCCGCTGTGGCCTCCCACGGAGCCTCAATGCTTACAGTACACAAATAATAAAAGGGCAGGTAGGTTCCCATCAATGTTTCCTGCACAGTATGGGAAATGCAATAGTTTAAATCCCTTAATGACTTCTGACATGGCGATCTCCTTGATCAGTAGCCCCTGAAAGCCTCCATGGTGACAGTGCCTACCGGACAATTAGATGTTGTCTTCCGCTATGAGTCTAGCTCTCATCCCTTTGGCTTGGTGCTGCCGTGTTGGCACCAACTCACCACAATGGTACAGAAAAGGCATCTCCATTATGCTACAGTTTTGCAGACACAGCTGCTCATCCCAGCTCTTGAGAACAACTCAGCCCCACCCATCTGAGACTGTGGTCCAGACCCAGAAAGTACACTTAATTCGTTGAACATCATCTTCAAATATTGCCCAGAACCAGCTTTTCCAGGGACTGAGGCACAATTTTTGCAGCATATACTCATGGGCGCTGGGTATTGCAGGTGGGGGGAAGGCTTAGCCTTCCCAAACAGCCAGGCATGGCTTTGCCCCATCCTGCTGTGTCTGCCCCAGGTGCTGCAGTAGCTGCTTCCTGCCTGCTCAGCCTCCCCTGAACAAGGTGGGGGTAGGAAGGGGGCGCGCCAGCCATTGGTTCAGGCTGCCCTGCTGGTGCTCCGGGGCTGCTGGTGAGCGCTGGGGCCACCTGGCAGTGATTTGGGGTGGCTGGGGCCACTGGCAGCCACTGCTCCATGGTGGCTGGGACCACTGGCAGGACCTGAGGCCACACGTCCGGGGCTGGGCGTGGCTGGTGCTCCGGGGCGGCTGGGGCCAATGGTGGGCACTTGGGCCGCCCAGCTGGTGCTGGGGCTGCTGGCCAGGACTCAGGGCAGCTGGGGCCACGCACAGCTGGGGGTGCCAGGGCTGCCCTGTCAGGACTCGGGGTGGCCCGGCTCTGGGATGGGGCGTCGTCCTTCAGATGCAGTAGGGCGGTGCTCCGCTCCAGGCAGCAGCAAGGGAGGCAGCGGGAGGGACATGGCTTCAGGCAGAAGGGGCAGGGCCATGGGCTAGCCTCCCCTAACGGGTGGTTCACCTGGTGCCCATGCATATACTCCTTTGGCTGCTGGTCTCAGTCTCTGGGTCTCCAAAGCTGCAGTTGGAACATCCTCCACTGCTTCGCTGTATCTACCTCAGATGCCTTGTGAGTCATGACCGCTCTTCAGAAGTTCCAGCACCGATCTTCCCTGCTGAGCAAGGAGCAAGAGCTAAGTATTAATTCTGTATGTAGGGACTTTATAGGAATTTCCCTAGGGAATTCTGGGAGTCTGACTGCTTCTCCCATAATTACACGGGGCTCCCAGAAAGAGAGCTAAAGGGCAGTGCAACTGCAATGATACTTGATCATTTTCCTAGCCCGTCGCTTTGACCGCTGCACCCCCTCTCTTTACAATCCTCCACTGGCTCCCCCTTCTGTATAGCATCAGCAGTAAACTACTTACCGTCACTTTCAATGCCCTTCACTGTGTATCCCCACCTTACCTATCACATCTCATTCACTACTGAGATTTCAGCTCCCACCTCTGACTGGCAAATCACGTCAGCCTCCATTGCCCACTTGTTACATTTTTAAACATATACCACTGTGCTTTTTCCCATGCTGCCGATCACACTTGGGAAGAGCTCCCTGTAAACACTCACAAAGTCACCTCATTATTCTCCTTAAAACTCTCCTTTTCCATGGTCCCTACAAAAAACCCCACAACATGACAACAGTTAGGCTGATGGTGTGCTGAGACCCCGGCCTATCATGCTGATCAACACACTGTTTCATTGTTTGCTTGCCTGTCTGCATCCATATCTGGCCTCGTACTGAGATTGTAAGCTTGTTGGGGCAGGGATTTTTGTTCTGTTTGTACAGCACCTAGCACAACGATGCCCTGGCTCATGACTAGGGCTCCTAAGTGGTATGGTAACACTAATAATAAAATTGCACCTGAAACAGCATGGTTTGGGTGGGCAGGCTGTACTAGTGGTGATGGCAGTAGTTCAGTTACTAATCGGTCAGGATGGTTACAAATACTGAATGTCTAGCTGAAGGGGGTTGAGCAGTTATTTAAATCATGAGTTTCCTTCAACTAATGCACGACTGGAGATAAATGCTAAGAAAAAATGACAATAGTGACAAGATATAATAGGACATAAGAGGCTTTGCTAGGTCAAATGAGGACATCTGGTCTCATTCACTAAGGCGAAAGGCTTTATTGGCACTGTCAATAAAAAGAAAAGGTTTAAAAAACGTAACGTGTCTAAGAATTATAACTCCTCTTGCTAGAAAGAGATTAGAAGAGGCACACCCCCACAGGCTTGTGTAGGAGCCAGACCTCATTTATAATATTACTTATATTCAATATCATGATGTGTATCAGCAGAGCAGTAAACCAGTGTGAAGAATGGTTCCAAAATACACGTTCACTATTAAAAAGCATACCCATGGCCACTCGTGGGGTGTGGGCCAGCGATGCTCAGAAAGGGAACCTACCTTTACCCATCGCTTAAAACTTGCAGAGGTAAATATGAACAACACGAGAGACCATCTCCAGTCAAACATTTCAGCTAAGTGCCATCTGCAGCCCTCTGAAGAGCAGTTACATTTGCCAGGAAAGAAAAAGGTAAGTCTGCTTCTCCCATGCCTTCCTATATGAACACATAACAGGAGTTCTTTTCACATCACAGGACTATCTGCCATGGATCCAATCTTTCCAGTTAAAAGTTTCTGTGACTATGAACTATCAGCTATTAGCCATGCTATGTCACTCACTAACTGTGCTGGTACAGCTTCATTTTGGTGGCAAAAAAAAAAAAAAAAAAAAATCACAAGTTAATCACGTAATTCCTAGACAATCAGGAGTTTCAGGTCAGATACGCAAGATCTACAACTCAAGTATGTGCTCGTCAGGGATTTTCTGTGGTTTGTATCTAATTTGCATAAAGGAACATGAGGAGCAGGGAAAAGGGTCTGCTCTTGAGTGACTTTGCTATTAGGTTGTAAAGGGACGTGCATTAGAATTTCAGGCAGTACTGTCAAGCAGTGAGATTTCATTCCAGTAACGCCAGACCCAGTTAAGGTGCTGGAGGTTTGAATGGTTTATAGCGGATGGATTATTATTTCACTCCATCTGAGGGCGTTCCAGTTGTGTTCGCTGTATGTCTATGATAGGTGATAGACAGGTTTCCCTGCCTTAAATCAATATAAAAAGAACTTCACTGAGGACTTTCTTATATCTAGGACAGCTAACTTTTGCTGCTGTTCTTGTTTGCTGGTTTTTTTTTAAACCAGTGACTGCTGTTAACTCTGTTCTGCCTATTGTAAAAATCAGTTCAATTCTTCATGAATAACCTTTGAGAGAAAACAACCAATCACACGTATAAAGTAACAATTTTACTTCTGCACTATTTATTTCCTTCTTCTCCATAATGCTGATGTGATTGTAGCTGTTAGCAAGATAAAATAAAGTGTCTCACAACTTCAACTATTTCTGTACCAAACTGGCTTTAGTTTCCTAAGCAGCCAATTCTACTTTTCACAAAAGGATTTTCTTATTTTCATTTGTCTTGAATTCAGCTGCTTTTTGTGCTCTAGACCTCAAACCATGTGTTTCGGTCATTAAGCTACGTGCAGTTGATCATTTCTAGGCGTGATTTTTGTTTGGACCTTCAGTAACAAATTACTCGCTGGTGGGAGAAACACAGAAAAGCAAACTCATATTCAGAGAACAGAGAACACTGAGATATCAAGCTCTCCTCCTTTTTAAAAACTCTTTGACCCTTGGGACTTTATTTAAAGTCACTTGAAAACTTTTCTGGAAATAAAGTTTAAGCCCAGAAGACTTGCTGTTGCCTTTAGAAGCTTACAAGAACCAAGCTGGAAAGGGCAGCTGGTAACTCTTGGAAAGCCTGGAAGCATATTCTGAGTCCATATCATATTCTCTATATTTCTCTTATCTCATTCTTCAGTGTTAAAGAGATGTGCAAGAAAGGAAGATCTGTGTTTCTTGAATATTTCATCAGTTCCACTGCTCATTCTCCACAAGAGCCATAACCCTTTGCTTGTGACATCATAATCATCTTCTCAGCAGCCAATTATAATTTTGACAAAGAGCTAGGACTTCAGCAGGGAAATTAGCGACAGGAGCAGATGTGACTTTTCAGTAACATTCGTTTTTGCCTCTGTACCTAACTTATTAACACAATGCATCTCTCTCTCTTATACACGGCCATCAGTTTACACATGGTTTGCTAACGAAGTAAGATGCATTCCCTGCATTGAAGTCTCTATAAGAAACAGAGGATCTGAAATAAAAGCAGAACAATTTCCAAATGGCTTTTCAAAGTTTTCCATCATGCATTAACAGCTGGAAATATACCTTTGCTTTCTGTTGAGCTCACACAGTTTCTGTCTTCTTTGCTTATCTGGTTTTCCTTTCGGAATCAAATACATCAACACTGGCATTTTTCCAGGTTTGCATCTGTACTCAGTTTAACAGCAATGAAATTGTGAAGCTTTCCACAGAATGCTGATCCTGCAAGATGCTGAACAACTTTAACTGCCCTAATGTGTGTGTGTGAGAGAGAGAGAAAGAGAGCACTTCCTAAGAGCTTTGTTTTATGAAACATTCCTTTAATAGGATGGGAAAAGCAAATCCAAATGCTACAGTATTTCCTGTGCTTCCTAGATGTGAAAGGTAATGCTGGCCTATAGCTATCTAAACCATCAGGAGGTGACAGAAGAGAGGGGCATGCATGGGCAATAATGCTCATAACAAGGACTGTGTTACTACACCCCTATAGATCATTTCAGATGCTTGTCGTTCTCTCAAAGCCCTATAGGCTATTGTACAAAAGGGAGCATAACTAGAGGACATGGCAAAGATCTAAGCAGCTCTGGATGGTTGATTCTTATAAACATTTCTCAATCTTTTGAACTGTGCAATGAGAACCTTTGATTTTTTTTCTCCTGTTAGGTTGCAAACACCTTCCATTATAAAGCCCTATTTTAGATTCTCCTATAAAATGGACTGTGAAAATTGGTTTGGCTGGAAAATTGCCCTATTTATTGTTAAAGGCTCAGGAGAATGCTTCTGCAAAGTTTGAAGAAAATCCCAGCAATTTGAGAGTGACAAGTAAGTAAAAATTACCTTGATCTGAAATGTCAACTTTTGTCTAAATGGTCCTTTTTCCGCCTCTGTCTGAAAAACTAGTTACTGCCCCATCAAACTTTCTGCATAGTTAAATCTTCTTGAAACCGTATGAGTCATTTGAAGAAAACAAGATGTAATTGAGCACAGTTATTTACAATTCTTTGTTGTGGAGCATTTTGGCGACCAATCCTGTTTCAATAGGTTTCAATGGGAGTTATCAGACCATATCTGATCCCATTAAAATTGACAGGACGTTGGGTTTTTTTTGTTGCTGTGTTGACATTGACTTTAGTGGGAACAGAACTGGATATTGAGGTCAACTGGGCATTATTTGTGAATTCTCTCTGATCCTTGTTCATCATGTTTCTTCAGAGTCATGAATTTATTGCCATGTACTGAACTCACAGATTTTCCATTTTTAAAAAATACTAACCAGCTTTTCCTGTGTTCAATTTTTACCTTTTCCTCCTCTAATTACGCTGAAAAAATAACCTAAGGTGACTGAGTCAGCACTGCATAAGTGAGTTTCTGATTACTGATACGCCTCCTGAGACAGATGTATTTTAGAGTACAAGACCATCATCTCATGTTTAAATGCAAAGATCATGAAACGAAGCCGAGCAGATCACTTGTGCAACTCACAGATTAACATAACTCACCCCAAAAAGTTGATACTGACTTAAATCCTTCAGTTTTGTGAGTGAGAGTGCTTCTGCTGACTTTAAGGAAAAATATTTTATATTTGGTTTTCTTTTGGATATTCTTCTCTCCAGAAAAGCCTCCTTCTATAAAGTTATGTAAGAATTTCAAATATGATATTTTTCACATGAGTAAACAGGTCGTAAGTGCAGACTCGTGCACTGTGTATTTTCTTAAAACCTATTTGTAGGTTAGAAAATAGTCTCTTAAAATGAAAAATAATCAGTCAAAAACGTTAAGCAAATAAAAGCGTATTGAGGCAATGCCCCCTCTCCAACAACCCTGACAGCAAAGGATCATGATTTCCATAACCTGCGAGAAAGAATTATGGGTTTAATATACTACCTTTTTTGGTAAGGAATGTGCATGTCGCAGCCGCAGAGATTTGATAAAAAAAGAAAACAAAAACAGACTAATATGGTAACTCACATTATTCCAATTTACTGTCTTTTCTATAATAGCTTTCCACCATGAGGACTACTGCGAGACGTTTTTTCCCTACCTAATTAATGTTACTTTGCTCTGAAGACATTTTATTTAAAAAAAACCCCCCACATCCTCCCTTTACATTTTGTAATAAAAGTGTGACGAAGTGGGAATGTTCTTAACGAATACTGTGTGTGTGCCTCAGTTTCCCCTATGTATTATTCCAGCATTTAGATGTTGGCTTAAGGGTGTGTGATCTTTGTAGTGACCACCAGAGAGCAGTATGGCTGCCTTTAGTTACCTGCACACAGACCATGGACAGAGCCCATCCCCTCGCAAAATGTTGGGGGGAGGGAAGTGGTCACATGACCTCCTTGCCCTGGGAAATGAATAAAGGCAAGGGGAGGGGAAAGGCATGTCTGGTGCTGGGCAGGAGGAAGAGTGGAATCCCTGGTGGGGGAGCCCAGGGAGCAGAGCCCAAGGATGGGGGCTCTGGCACTCCCCAAGATGGGTTTTGTTGTAGCTCCTTGATTCATCTGCTAACAAGTTCTGTTCTATGCTGTGTTTCTGCGTTCTAATAAACCTTTCTGGTTTCCACACTGGCTGTGAATCACTTCTGACTCCCAAGGCGGGAATGCATGGCCCATTGGGGGCATATAAGGCTCCCCAAGGCATCCCCTTCAGGGGGACTCACTGAGAGGAGCTCACAGCAGAACAGGGGGGGCTGAACGCTCTGAGGCCAGATTCAGGAAGCGGCTGTATTCATGAGAGGGGCCCTGAAGGGGAGACCCGCTCCACTAGAATCCCGTCTGGCTTCACCCCAAGTGTGGCTCCAGAGTGCCGTTCCTGTAGGACTCTGTCACAATAAGCCCGTTATCGTTGAGGGCCAGATTTGTCCCTGATTTACACTCTTGCAACTCCTTATATTCCGTCAGGTTGCACGGGTTCCAAGAGAAGGCAGTGTGATCCATTGAAAACTTCATACATTGTAAATATGTAGCACAACCACATAGAAAAATGGCATATAGGAGCATGGAAGCCGGTGGCATCGTCCGGCCAGGGCGTCGCGACCCTTCCTCAGGCCCAGGCTCCAAGGAAGGCCACGGCATCTCTATTTAAGGGGAATAATCAGTGCCCGTTCACAAGTCTTTAGCCCCAGCCCCTAGCGGGGTGGGCTGACAAGCGGTCTGGTGCCCCCAGCCCTCAGGCAGGATGGGGCAGGCAAGCAGTTTGCAATCCCTGGCCCGCAAGCTGGGCAGGGCTGGTTGGGTAGTCAGCAGCGCCCGGCCTTCCACAGGCAGGGCCTGTACAATAGTCTGGGACCCTCAGCCTCGCAGGCAGGCAGGGCCAGTAGAGCTCGGGATCCTCTGTCTGCACCCACAGAAGATAGCACTCCCTCCCGGGGTGGTTAGGGAAGGGGGGAGGGGGACGCAGGCTCACCTGTCTCCACTGCATCTCAACCCAGGGCCCTAGCAGTGGCAAAGCAGTTTGCCACTGTATCAGCGGGGCTCCAGCCGCAACCCGCTGATGGGGTTTAGCCCCCCGACTCAGCTGCTTGATAGCCAGCTGTCCCTGGTTCACTTCCTCCCCCTGGTCCCTGGGTACCTGTGTGCCAGTTTCCCCCTGGGTCGCTGGGGTACACTGTGAGAGGCAGGCCTGCAAATCCCTCCCCATCGACCGGCAACGGGTCCGGGAACTCTTCAGTGGAGGGCAGCTCCTCCAGGTCCCAGGGGTTCCTCCGGTCCACATGGTTCACTCAGCTCTGAGGGGTCCCTGGCATCAGGCAGCTCCTCCAGGTCAGGGCCGGCCTCAGGGGGTATTTCCCACCCAGGAGTCTTGGGTGGCTCGTTCCAGCTACCAGGGCTCGGTGGCCCCACGCAATCACTATGTCCCAGAGGCTCTCTCCAGTCACTAGGGCCTGGCAATCCGGGCAGGTTTTGGATGCTACACTCGGTGGGGCGGTTGCTCCAAACAGCTGCTCGGTCAGGGTCAGGGTTAGGCCCAGGCTGCAGCCTCCGGGAAGACATGTCTGCCTCCAGCGGCAGTTTCCTCCCCACTGAGCTGCTAGGCCGGCCTTTTATAGTTTCCCTTCCTGCCTTGGCTCCGCCCCTCTGTTGCGGGGCAGTTTGGCCTATAGGGCCCTGTTCTACCTAGCAGGGGCGTCGCGACCCTTTCTCGGGCCCAGGCTCTGAGGAAGGCCACAGCGCCTTTCTGCAAGCAGCTAAAGCTTTCTCCCGTTGCATCTAGATTTTCTTTCGATCCAAATACTGACTCATTTTTTAGAAGAAGTGAAATCGTATGTATATGTACTGTAGGTGTTCTGGGACCAGTACTTTTAAAATTATTGAGAAGTGCAATTCTGTAATATTATGTCATGTTCATTCACTCACATATTTCTGATACATATTATGATGCTTTAAGTTTATGTTTGAAAAAACACTGCCCGTCCATTAATGTATTTTATTTATATCATCTTCTATAGTCCCTTGATGTAAAAGCCAAGAATTGTAAGCTGTCCCTAGGGACAATGAATGCTGCTTCAGCTGCTAGATTTTGTCATAGGGTCTCACATACAATGACTTTTTCAGATGTCAACAATGAAAGTTTGCTGACAATGAAATCTGTTACCAATCAGAAGTCAATATATGTTTGTTAATTTGGCTGTCACGTAAAGCCTTCGGTATGTGCATCTGATTATCAATGGTAAATAGAGACTGCATCTATGCTTTGTACATACCAAATTTAAAGTGTACCTGGCTGCTTAAGACAGACATTTAAGCCTATATTAACTATATAACCACAAGGGATGCGGCTCATCTGTTTCCTCGACAATGATTTCGACCCAGAAAAGAGCATTGTGAAATGCAGGTTAAACACGAGCCTGGTAGTGCAGAAAGTTATTGCACTAATCTTTCAACCTTGGAGATCAAGGTTCCTGCGGGAGTTCAGATCACAAATGAAAATAGATTTAGTCGTTTTATCTTGGTGATTGCACAGTTGTATCATAAAACAAAATTCAATAGACTTGGCCAACTACGTTCAAGAGAAATTCAAGGGTAGCAGGGAATGCTCCAGGGCAGGACTGAGGTATTTTGACAGCTGCCGTGGGGAAGTTTGCTCAACACGTAAGTCTCTAAGTCAGGATACAGAATACAGGATTTTCAAAGACTGTTGTGTGAGGCAGCTCTTAAGCAGATTTCAGTTCTCGTTCAGATACTTTCATGATGGAACAAATCCACACTTTGGCCCAAATTTCTGTTCAGAATACAGGTACATCTAGAGCTTTCTCTTCTGTTTATTGTATATTTCAAACAAAAATATGGTAGGGCTACACTGAACCGAACAGCAGTGGGGCTTTCACTTCGGAACAGACACACTAACAGAATAGCTAGTTGCCTGCATTTCAGTTTCCCAGCAGAGCTTGATGGCTACCCTAGATCCGAAGAAGATTTTGTTAGAAGCCAGCAGAGCAGCCTAGCAATATTTTCATGAACTGCCATAGAGAGACTATGACCAGACATAGATTTGGAATTCTCAGTCTTGAAGGGTGGAGACAGCAATTGCATGATGGAAGCGGCTCACCTGGTGACTGGGAGAGGCTGATATAGCCCGGCAAAGTGCATTGCTGACCACTCTGGTCCAGCAAAGCTCTTAAGCACATGGCTAATTCTGTTGACGTCAACGCAGTGCATTGCAGGAGCGAGTGATTGTGAGTCTTTATAAGAAGCCCTGGCTTTCAATCTCCAGAGGTGAGTTACGGTCGGTGGCTTTTTAATGTGAAGAGGAGATTGGGAAGTGAAACTGCCATCATAAAGCACACTGCTGTCAAGATGAGACCATCACTAAAATCTTTATTTAGTGCCATTTCTCACTTTACCCAGTACAAAATTCACATACCAAAGGACTGTAAAAAGGAGAAAGAGGAAGAGAGAGAGGAAGATCCTAGTGAGAAATAAACAGAATATTAGACAGATCAATGAATATATTATGTGGATCTAAGCCTCTTGTGCCAGCCTAGCTTGTCGAGAGTGTTTTTCTATGCATACCACAGGATCCCAGTAACTATAAAAACATTTTTAAAAACCCACTCTGAATCAACCGATGAGTTTAAATCACAGGAAGAAAAGCTTAAAAAATTCAAGCTACTATGCAACCAAATTACAGAGCAAGTTTCACAAAACCTCAAATTCTAGGAGGTTTGTGCCAATAAAATCCTCAATTATTGCCTTCCTAATAACAATGCTGTGAGGATTCATGGGTACAAACATTTGGAAATGTAAAGTGTAAGTAATATTATTATTCTAATGACTTCTTAGAGACCCGTGTAAGTCTACAGCCTGCAGAGAGCACGGTATTTGTGGCCACCTACGTAATATACAGCATATGTCAGGGTGTGCAGTTCAGAATAGCAAGGAGAGGTTAAGGGAGCAAAGGAAAGAGTCTTGTTCATTGGCATCAGAAAGCACGGCTGCTGTCTTCATCTACATTATTTCTCTGTAGAACAGAAATGTCTTTTCTCCATTTTTGAGCACACACTGATGCTGATATTTTACTGCCCGCACAGTTTAATCACAGTGATGCCCTTTCACACTATTTCAGCTCCAGTCAGTAATACACATCATAATATATTCAAATCAAATTCCAGATTTGCACAATAATTGACCATTCACTTCTGCCTCTCCTCAAATCATCACTGCATTCTTACGGCACAAGGAGGAGCGGGCTGGCTTTTCCTAACTTCTTTGTGTTTTTTTCCTGTTTAGTGTATCCTAACCACACAGAAATATGATCAAAATATTTCATCCATCATAGTGATGCTTTTCTGCAGACGAAATGAAATACGTTGAGAAGAAAAACATTCCTACAGAGGCCATCGGCCAGCTGAATCTAGCTGAGATAAACAGACTGAACTCCGGTATGTTTTCCTATCCCAAATGCAGCTTTTCTGATTGTCACACTGCTTTGGCAACCTGTTAATTGTAAGTGACAGGTGCTTAACATCTGGCTCAGTTGAAAAAATATAAAGATTTTCTTCCAAACTAGGATTTATTCTTATTCTACTTTGGTCAGGAATTAAAGAGGAAACTGAATGTCAGTTTCCTTTTAACTGATCAACTGGTTAAAAAAAAACCCAGCCACCCTGCAATGCACTTAATTCACAACAACTTGTCTTAGTAGTTACTGGTTACAGACTGTTTATAATATTTTCAGATTTATAACTTTTATCCTGACATTTGCTAATTTCTTTGCCCAGTTCTAATACAGTAGGAGTAAATCTCTAAATGGTATGTGAGGAGCTGAAATTATTCAATCTCTAAACCGTTGGTTCCAGATATAATAGGAACACGTCTTCTTGGGTGTGGAGACTGGACTTTTAGGGTGAAATCCTGACTCCGCTGACGACTCAGTGTCGCCAGGATTTCATCCATAAAGGTCAATTTTTGCTGGGTATGATACCTATTGGGAGTTCAGAGAGAGAGAGACAGAGAGAGGGAGAGAGAGTGTGTGTACGTGTGCACATGTGCACATAAACCTCTTTCAGACAATTAATGTTAGAAATTATGTGTGTGTGTCGTGCGTGGTTACACCACTATTATTATTATTTTTGTATTCTAGCTGTGTCTAAAGATTCAAGTTTACACAATGTCAAAGACTATAATGAGACAATTTTTTTTAAAAGTAGCAATCAGCTCCATCCAGAAATATCTGAGCCATCAGCATAATCTTCAAATTAGTATCAGCATTTTGACTTTTTGGATCCTATATTTAATCTTCAATTTTACAGAGATTTGCATGGTACAGTGATTAATTATTATATCAACATATTTATCCAAATCACAGTGCTTGTAAAAAGTAAATCATTTCATTCATGAAGTTGTTAATTAACAAGTAATTAACATAAATTGTAGAATAGTTATTTTTCCCATCATCTCCCTCTTTGGTATATGCTAATTATTCAAATTAGAAACTATTTCTTAAAATTTTCTTATTCAACCACTAGATGGCATGAACAGTCTCCATATTTTCTTTAGCAAGGATTACTTGCAGTTTTCAGTTCCACAAGCAGGTGACATTAACAATGTCTGTTTATTACACTACAGTGACAAAGAGATATTGAAAGACAAAAATAAATTGTATTTTTAAAATTCTGATCCATAAATGTTCATTGTTTTTATTAGGATTGACAATTTCTTTTAAAGCAGTATTACATATATATATGTATATATGTGAATATATAATACAAATAAACACATTATATGCATGTACACACAAACACTTCCACTCTTTCTTTCCCAAAAGCTCTTCTACTCAAATGTATTTCAATGGTGTTAAAGAATGTGTTCCTAATGTTAAGCTTTAAACTGTCGCTAAGGGTGTGAGGAGGGAAAAATATATGCAAGTTTGAATATCATACAGGAAAAGGCAGGTGACAGACTTCATGGGAGAAAAGACATGTCATAGAATGGGAAAGAATGGAAGTTCTCTGTTGACGGGACTGATATCACACAACTGATGGAGGTGTATGGAAAATGAATCAGAAATGAGATTGAAAATATATATTGTTGTTGCTTTTCCACCAGGAAAATTGAGACATGAAGTATTAAACAGAATTATTATTAGTGAGAATGATATTCAAAAAAAGATAACCCAGAGAAGGTGCAACACTAAACTTCTCTCTCTTTCCCTTGCAAAACATGTTTAGAAGTCTGACTGTTCTACATGCTTATTTTTTCTGAAGTGCCTCTCAGGGATTAAATTCTCAACAAAATCTATTTATAGAGAAAGGGATTTTGTAGACAAGAGCTGAATTTCTCAACTCTGGGTCATATCACAATTCTCTCTGTTGATAATTGTGCACATTCAATGACAAACTTCTGCAGAGAAGGTGGTACAGTCAAATTGTGACCAAATAAGCTAGGCATTATTATTATTTATTATTAATATCTGTAAAGCGGCAGTATTTAATAATGGGAAAGCCCGGAAATCTTGAAGGCATGGACTCTCCAAGACAAGATAACCCAGCGACTTGCTAACCAAAAAAAATGTAGGTGGGTTATAGAGCTGGGAAAATGTAGCTATATTCACTTCAGGATGGGTCAGCACATGGGCTTGACTCCATTCAGATCTCCTTTAAACCTTATTTTGGGGTTAACGTGGTACTTAGATCTCATGCTGGCCTCTGCACAGGGGTAAATTTCACAGTTTGTGACTATTTTTGCCTGAAAACAGATTTTTGTTCAGTTTTGCTAAGAACTATACTAATTGGATCCAGCAAATATTATTCATTGTTTTCATTCACTCCCATTAAGGTAGCATTGAGAAGATCTGCATTCGTTTTACAAAATACAGATAAAAGGTTCCTATTGTCCATCTTCTCCAAAGCCACGTTTGCCAGCATAAAGCAGCTTTTTGCAAGGAAAAATGAAAGTCAGGATCTTGAATTCCCTTGAGCTAAAGCTGTTAAAGGATTCTGTCCTCCTGATAATGATCTGCATACAATAATGGGGATGATTCAAGGTATACTGACATGATGTCTGAGATCAAAGAAGAATTCTGAGACTTCTCCCAACGATGGACCCTGGCTCTTTCCCCAGAGGATTGTAGAGAAGGGAACACTCCTACACTGCTCACATCCATTGCACTGTGCTCCCTTCTGCTATCTAACAGGAGCAGAAGGGAGAGTTTGGCTCTAAAGGTCAAAACCGGCACTTTGACTTGCACCCATAAGATATTCCTGGAGCACCGTCTCAAGCACTAAGTTCCCTATTGCCAACCCCTCTAAGCAAAGTGGGCGGTCACATTCTGTGCTAGCTGAAGTATCTGGGGAGTCTTCAAGTCATTTCTTTTGTATCATTGATACTGATCTGGCTGCCATGGAAGATGTTAGAAAGACAAGGAGGGTGAGGTAGTATCTGTTATTGGACCAACTTCCGTTGGTGAAAGAAACAAGCTTTCGAGTGTACACAGAGCTTTTCTTCAAGTCTGTGACAGCTTGTCTCTCTCACCAACAGAAGTCGGTCCAATCAAAGATATTACCTCACCCACCTTGCCCCAGGCCCGCTGACCGCAATTCCAGGCCCCAGGGCAGAACAATCAATGGCCCCCGCCCCCCTAGAAAGGGATAGCTGAGGTTTACGACTATGGGCGGTGATAGACTGTAGGTGATAGAGGCTAGCTCCCCGTCCTGCCTCTTCCACCCACAGCCCTGCCTACACTTCACTCCTGCTCCGCCCCAGGCCCCGTCCCTGCTCCACCCAGGCCACGTCCTCTCTCTGCTCGGCCCGCTCGCCACCACATCCCCCTCCTCTCTTCCACACCCTCTGCCCCCAAGCGGCAAGCAACAGTGGGGCGGGGGGGGAGGGGGAGGAGGACACATGCGGCAAGTGACGGCAGGGGTGGGGGGGGGGGTCTGAGCGGGAAGGAGGGATGCAGTGGTGGGGAGGCCAAGTGGGAAAGGGAGGTGTGGAAGAGGGAAGAGGGGTTGAGTTGGGGGGGTGGTAGGAGGACGCAGCGAGTGGCAGGGCCAAGCGGGGGAAAAGAGGAGGGGAGGGACGAAGCAGTGAGCAGGGGAGGAGGGCAGGGGCAGGGCCTAGGATAGAGGAAAGGTGGTCTGTGGACGGGGCCACAGGTGGAAGAGGCAGGACAGGGAGGTAGCCTCTCTGAGGGGAAGCTTCACCTGCCCACCACCCATGGCCTAGGCCCTTTAAAAATCGCCAGGCCCCTGGGCAATTGCCCCCTTTGCCCCTCTGTCGGCAGGCCTGCTTGTCCCTCTAACATCCTGGGACCCACATAGCTACAACAACACTGCATGGAAGATGGCAAGCCTTCTAAGCTGCAACGTCAAGTGGGAGAATTAGAAACAACAGAGATTAGAAGAGAAGCAGGAGCAGAGAACCAGCAGCATGAAACCGTGGGGCTGGCCTTTCTCTTGCCTCACGTAGTCACTGGACAATTTAAACATACTGGCAGCAGCGCCCCTTCTCAGATATCATTTAGAAACCTTGTGGCACTACCACAAACAGACTTTCCTTCTCAGCTCCTACACGCACTCAGGGCTGAAGAAAGTTCAGACAATTACCAAGGAGACATTAAATGCGTCAATGGTTTGATTAATAGACGCACACATTGTAAGACCAGAAGGGACCATGGTGTCTGTCCTGCAGAACGCAGGCCGCAGGACTTTGTTGAATTAATTCCTCTCTGAACTAGAGCACAGCTTTAAGAAAAAAACAGCCGATTGTGATTTCAAAATTTCCATTGATGGAGAGTCCACCACAAAGCTGTAAGCTGTTCCTGTGGTTAACAACCCTCATTGTCAAAAAGTGGGCCTTGTTTGTTATCTGAATTTGTCTAGTTTTAACTTTCAGCCATTGCATTTTGTTAAACCTTTGTCTGCTAGACTGTGGTCCCCATGTAGGTACTTAGAGCCTGTGATCAAGTCACCCCTTAACCTTCTCTTGGATAAGCTAAACGGACTGAGCTCCTACAGTCTAGCACTGTAAGGCATATTTTCCAATCCTTTAATCATGTTCATGTCTCTTCTCTGAACAATTGTCCAATTTATTAACATCCTTCCTGAAATGCAGACACAAGAACTGGACACTGTATCCCAGTAGCAGTTGCACCAGCACCAAATAAAGAGGTAATATTAATCCGCCTATTCCTACTCAAGATATTTTTGTTTCTACATCCATTGATTGCTTTAGTCCTTTTGGTCAAAGCATCACACTGGGAGCACGTTAGCTGATTATTCATCAAGAACCACACTTTTTTTCAGTCAGTGCTTTCCAGGATGTATGGAAATGGTGGAATTGTCATTAATAATGCAGAAAAGGCAGTATTCATTAAATATTTCTCTTCTGTATTTGGGAAAAAGCCGGATGACATAGCCATATCACGTGGTGATGATGATGATGATGATGATGAAACACTTTTTATTCCAATGGTTCTTTCTGGCTTCAGGTAGGAAAGAAAACATAGCACATCCCTTTCAGGTCATAACTACTGTTCCATCACAAGACTGACCACAGGAGTGTACTTAGAAAGAAAGCATCTCACACTCCCTCTAAAAACACGCCTGTGTGCTGCGTACAAGTTTGCCACACAACTGACTTTCATCCTGAGCGTGGATGCTTAGTTCCACTGCCCCCCTAAGAGAGAACTATTAAACAGCCAGAGACTTCAAACCGTGGGGCTGATCAAAGGCCCAATGGTCACAGCCATATGGCCTGAGACAAAAAGAGACCTGTCTTATCCTCAGTTCACAACCTATATGAAGAGAACAAACAGACCAGCATCAGACTAATCCAATCCCACTATCTCCAAGCCCAGGATCCGCAGCGATATGCTTTGAAACTCTCCTATTTGCTGCCTGTTTGCGCCTCAGCCAGGATCCGAATACACCACTTTCTAGTGTGTGAATCATATCTGCACTCTCTCTCTGTTTCTTGCCGTCCTTACGCTATTCATGTGAGCCATGCTCTATCTGAGGCAATGTGGGAAGGTTTCAGACTTAATCAGAGACACAGCTGTGTCACCAAAGCTTAGATTCAGCATTCCACAGGGCAGCGTGCAGCAGATTCATATAAATTTGCCCTCAAACAGTTTTAGAAGTAAGACCCAGGTGTGGTGTACAGATGCCAGAAAACCAAACATCACAGACTATAGCTAAAGCCATGTAAATTGAATACGGTCAAGAATAAAGCACTTATTATAAGCTTTTAACCTATGAAGTGAACTGATTTTGATGTCTGTTCGAATCTGCTCTCTTTGTATGAGGACTCTGGAATTGTTAAACTTTTGCTGAGGACAATAATTCAACTGGTTTTAACCTGAAGTTACAGCTGTACTTGGACTGGTTCCAACCATACATTATACTAACCAGGGTAGAAGGAGACAAAGCAGCCTTCAAAGGTATTTATAAACGTTCAGAGATTGCAGGTTCAGGGAAGTAACTACTCTCCTCTGCTGTTTTCTAACGCCTAACAATTACAATTGTCATGTTACAGCATTTACTGTATGCCTGACAGTTGGCTGATGGGTGCTTATTGATGAAAAAGCCTCTGTATGCCAATGAGTAAAGGTTACTAACATGAGCAAAAAATCAGCACAAATCTATTCTTTTCAGCTGCAGCAAAATTTCTCCCCGACGAGACCTGATTTGAACAATAGCTACATCAGAAGCCTTAAATTAGTTAATCTTATAAAGCTCTGTCAAGACTAAAAGTATTAAATAAGGGCTTTTGTTATCACTACTGCCTCAGGGCCTTCGTTACACAAATTAGTATTTTGTCTGATGAAAGATGATCTGATATCCTGATTTTTATCACCTGGCCCATTATTGCCTCTAGTTTAGGGTCAGTTTCTATGTCCACTGTAAACTCCATTTTGCAGACTGCTGTTATATTCTCCCCAGTGCTAATTCCCATTGCTGGATGGCCATTTTCTTTTGAAATGGGCCTTAAAATGGTGCTACTTGAGCTAAAGAGAATGACCAAAAAAAGTCTTTGATAGTTTCCGATGAAATTTGTACTCACTGTAACCAAAAAAAAAAAAGTTTTAAAATGAGCTATTTTGGATTAAGTGCTAATTCTTACTAATTCTTTGGCAGGTTTCTTTCCCCACAAAATTTAGTAAACTGGACGTATTCTCCAACTTTGGGCCTGATCCAAAGCCTACAGAAGTTAACGGGTGTCTTTTTATTGATTTCAATAGTCTCTGGATCAGGTGGTTTTTTTGACAGCATTTACTCATATTTTACGTCTGTATGGTGCCCACCTCTGGAAGGCCAGTGAGGCTAGCAACAGTGCTGGTGAGGAGATAAATGCAGAAGGCTGGGTTTACTAGATGTGAGAAATGAAATGAGATGTCATAATATCTGCTGCAGTGAAGGACAGAGAGCAGCCCTAGTTTTCCTAGCTTTTGTCAGACCCTCAATAATATTTTAATGACGGAAAGTGTAGGAGAGTAAAGAGTTAAAAGCTGAACAAGTGGTCAGGCCTAAATTACAGGTAATGGGGTCAAGGCAAGGGCAAACCTTGTTTCTGTTAATTGGTGTGAATTTTAGTTAGAGTCTGTTATCTCTCTTCTTCTCCTCTCTTCCTGGCCATCTGTGCAGGGGATGAGTCTATCGTTATTCCTGTGCAAAGCCTTTTGGTGGGATGAAAGCATTATCTTCCTTCTCCCCCGGCATGCCTTTACTTCAAAGAATGATAGTGTAAAATTTGAAGGTTTTAAGGTGATGTGCCTGACCTCTGTATGGTAATCCTGTAAACAACAAACAGGGGTGGGTATAATTGTATTAATTATTGTAGTTGTTAATATTCATTTTATAGGTGTCAGTGTAACCAGATAAGGGTCTATGGGGAGTTACTGGAAATGTATACATTTACATACCGTTATGGATAAAATAATTGTAAAGTAACCCCCTCGTTGCTCATTCGCGGCGTTGAGGTGGAACAAGCAGGCAATAAAGGGTTCTGTCTCCCCAATCCACACCCAGGACAACCTGTTTGGTTATTTCTAACAGAAAGGAAAATCAAAACACAGCAGGAAAGGCAACCAGTGCTGTGCGATGATTAAAAGACATGCAAGACATGCCAGCTGTGAAAAAGCTGTGTGATCCTAGAGGTCTAAAGTGAAAGATAACACATGGACGGACTATGACGCACTCATATCCAGTGGCGGATCGATGGGGGGGGTGCGAGAGGGGCCACGGTCCTCGGGCACTGGTCTGGGGGGGACGCTGGCCTGGGGGGGGGCACTGTCCGGGCCCTTCAGAGTTCTATGGGAGGCACTCGTGCTTCTAGAGAAAGCCTAATCCACAGCCTCCTTCATGCAAACTCCAGCCACCCACAGTGTGGCCGGAGTCAGACCTGCGGGGCGCTCCATGGGGTGGGAGGAGGGCACCTCTTCTATGGCTCAGTCCCTCCTGGGCGGGACGGTTTCACCAGCAGGCTGGCTCAGTGCCGGGCTGCCAGCTCCCCTGGAGGGTGCCCACCTCCCAGCCAAGAGGGGCCCGTGTTTGGTTCAGGCTCTGCAGCCTAGGGGGGAAGAAGGAGAGCGATGGGACAAGCCCCTTCCGCCCTGCTCATCCACCCTCACTCACCCTCTCCTTGCGGAGCAGGGCCAGGGCTGTGTCCAGGTTGGACGGCCTGGGGGAGCCTCGGCTGCCCCCAGCTCAGCTCGTCCTGGATGTGGGATTTCTGCACGTAGAGCCGCTCCAGGTCCCGCCAGCACCCGCCACTGCCCAACAAGGAGTACAGCAGCCCACTCAGGCTCTTGAACAGCAGCAGCAGCAGCCCTGTCCTCCCGCTGATCTCCGGCCCGGGAAGGATGTGGGGAGAGCGCAAATGGAAGCATTGGCCCCCGGGCACCGGAGAGCCATGGTATGCCACTGCTCATACCATAGTGAGAGGGGCGTTATATAGCTCAGTCAACCAGTCCATCTTTCTCTTTGCCGATATCAGGAAACCATTACGATCCGCACAATGGTGCTATACAGCCACTGGTCCATCCCATCATGAATATCTGTAATGCATTCTGACAGCATTCAGATCTTATAATATGTGTAAGTCCCCATCTGCGTATATGGGCCATAGTATCCAAGTGTCTGAGCAAGCAAAACTCCCATTAAAGTTTATGAAGAGGTTTGCAGGATCAGGCCTTAAATTAACGACTGCCATGGGAGGAAATATGGCCACTGTAATTACTTTTGTGCTCATTTTATCACAAACAAGACTGAATTAAAACCAACTCATCTGGGGTTGGGTTAACTAAGAGAGAAAATGCTGGTCAGTGCCCTGGAGTGTCTCTTTTAAATTTTAAAAAATGGCCTGAAATTTCATAATATCCACATAATGAGATAGAGAGATGGGGCTTTAGTTTGACATTTTATCGGAAGGCAGAGCAGCTCCCAGTGCTGGAGTGCCTAGAGATACATCTACTTCTAAGTAAGCAAAGATACATGAGCTATTCTTAGGTTTGTCTGTCTTCTGCACACAGACACAGCACTCAGATCTAGCCAAATATTAGCAATTAGTTTTTTTTTTTAAATTATAAAATCTATTATAAATTGTAGCAATACAAAACTCATTCACACCCAAGTCCCTGAACGTTTTATTAAATCATAGTAGTGGGTGTATAGTCTATTATATAATCTCCATGTTTGATTTCACCAAGACTGCAGTAGTAGTTTTGCACAACCTACAAAACACAGGGCACTGAGCACCTTACAAAATCAACCCCCTAGCGTCACACTGTACACACACAGACACAAAGCATCTTATTAAACTGACACACTCTATGTGCTCATAATGAAATGAATGAACATGGAAGATGTGAAGGAAGGAACAGAATCAAGGCCCTCAGGCTTCCTCAGTAAATGCTCTGTTTAACAAGTTAAAGGCAATGTTCTACCAGCTCCAGACGGCACGAGACTCCCGTGTACCTGCAATTCTTTACAATGATCATACGATGTTTATGATCAATCAAATGATCATAAACATCACAAAAGCTACAGTGCTTTCTATTAAATCTCTTCTGATTGTTATCGTAAAAAGGGCCCACGGCGATGGGAGAACAAAGGCCTGAATTTCCATAGAGGCTATTTAACTCCTGTTGGGTTTCAGTAAATAATAAATAAGAAGAATAAATAATTATTTGCATTTCTGTAGCACTTCCACCCCCAAGTCTCCACGTTTATTACGAGCACTAATGAATTAAGGCACCTGGAGCCCTATACAGAGAGAACAAACCTGAGTTAATCTATCAGAATAATCCCAGTCACATTGCTCTCTTTAACCCTGTGCTGCTATTGTCAAAACTGGACTTCATAGCAAATGGGTGTCTCCTTGCTACTTAGGACTAGATTGTGTTATATGGGGCCATCTGATACTAAAGGATGATGCAGAGTTGTCTACTCTGGGGTGCATAAGGACTCATCATGCCTCAGGGAAAAGGAATGCTTCTTGCAACTGTACCAACTAATACAGCCTTCTGTGGATCTCTTATTTGGCCAGTGCACTGTGGGGCAGAATCTTGGTCTTGTTTCCGTATCAACCCCTTAGGAACGCTGAGTCCCTCCAGGATAGTAGGGAGGAAACAGTCCTGCACTCTCCAAAACACAGCAGCTGTAATTCTACTTGTCCCTTTGTGGGCTGCCCTTTCCCTCCATCTTAGCTGAATAAGGGCCAGGCCGACTCTAGCCTTTAGTAAATACCTTCAAGAGCATGAATGCAGTTTATCAGGTATTTCTCTTCCAGGATCTCTCTGCCATTCAAATTCCATACAGATGGGAACAACTCTTTATCACGTATTTCCTAGATCCATATTGACAATCGGTGATGTAGCATAATGAAATGTCATCTCTGTAGGGCTCCTGAGGCACTGACTTAAAAAAAAAAAGATGGGCCTGTGCTTGAACCCCTTATCCCAATATAGCAGAACTTGGTGGTGGGGTTTGGGCTTTGGACCCGATCCTTGATCCCCCCTTCGAAGCTCCGAGCAACCACTAACTAAAATAATACAAGCCTCCGAGGGGCTTGTGGCTCCTAAAAGTTAAACAGCCATGTGGGAGTCGGTGAGCTTCTTTCTACTGACTCCAAGGCAGTAAAATCTAGCCCTAAGTCACTGTTTGCTAAAAGATTCCTAACGACACCGAGGACCCAATCTCCTCTTGTTTATGTAGGGGTGGATCCAGTGACGTCACATCTAATTTATACTGGCCTACGTGGAAGGAGAAGCTTTTTCAAGACAAACTGCAGCAGAACAATCTTTCCTAAGAGCAGCCGTGCAAAAGGAATAATTTAAAATTGAACACTGCCTGGAGACTCTCTTGGAGTGGGCAGCATAGCCATTAGTCATGGCAGACACAAAACCAACCTGTTCCGTTGTCTACCCAGTGCCAGTGAAGAAAGCTTTGAGATTCCACTATCAGGGCTATTAGAATAAGGCAATCAGATAGTTGAGGAGAGTTTAAATTGCTTTGCCATGGAAGAAGACCCCATAAAAGTCTATCAGGTTAGTAATGAGTTTCTTTTATGCAAACTCAGAACATTCTGTGTGGTTTCCTTGTTGGGGTCAGAATAAGTTTATTTCTACGGGGATTCTCCTAATCAGATCAGGAGGAGAACGAACCTACAGGCAAATCAGGTTACTATGGTTTCAGGGGCTGGCTGTATTGGTTTTTGAGGAATGTTTTTATCTCTTGATATGGAGGTGTATTAAGCAGGAGGCATAAAGGACTCAAAGTGCACTTCCTTTTCCAATACATTAAAAGGGCAAGCATAGATAGTTTTTCTCTGAGTCCTTTCACAAGAAGGATAGTGCTTTAAAAATATTTTAACTGCAAGGAATATAAATTAGTACCCCTAATGCTGTCTTAGTTGCATCTTGGAGTAGATATGGCTGGAACCGGCCCGGAAACAGACTTCCAGTTCTGTGAAAAATGTTGAGTTCTTCAAAAACTTTTCATCCCAGATTGGGACAAAAATCCAGCAACATGATTGTTTTTATGGAACTGAAAGTCTGCAATATTTTGTTTCGGAGACACCAAAATGTTCCTGCAATGGGAATGCTTTGGTGTTTCTGAAACAAAATCTGTCCCATGGGCTCCCAGGGGCCTCCGTAGCTCTTGGCTCTCAGATGAGCACCTAGCGACTATAATTCACGCATTTCCCCCCCATCTACAGCTGCCAGGGCCAAGCACAAATTCCAACTGGTACAACAGCAGTCCCACGTCCTGTGTGGGATCTGGAAGCCATGAGTAAGTCACACCAAAGCTGCATCCACTCCATTTGCTCCCTGTTTGCTCCTGGGTCACATTCAAGGTCCTGATTATGGTTAATCCACTACTGTCCTGGTTATCCTATAACAACTGCTTGTGTATGGCTTCTTGCACCTTCCTATGAAGCACCAATAACTGGTCCCTGCTGGAGACGGGATATCGTACTAGCTGGTCTGATTCAGTATGCCAGTGCCTTTGTTCCTGAGCCAAGATCCTCAATCATCTAGGTCCAGGTTATTTCAGAGGTGACCAAAACAGCAGCTACCATTGGCGAGCCACCAAGCCAGCGTCACTCACTGAGGATGCAGAAACTATCAGTGCCTGAAGTGCAATTCCTGGGAACTGGAGTAAGGCACCCTCAGTGCTAGATGCTAGAAAACACCATGGGGTAGAGGAAATTAGCATGAGCCCAAATCTGACCTTTAGGATACACTGCACTGTAAACCCAGGTCCGTGTGAACTGGGTTTGTGGAATCAGGCTTTCCAAGCCCACATCTGAGCATCCACACTGCACTGTAAACATGGTTTATGATTGCTGGACCCTGGGTCTCTCAGTCATGCTAATGTGTCCATACTGCTCTAGGCAGGCTTTCTGCCTTGGGTCTGCCACTTGAGTTGCGTCCACGCTGCAAAAATGACAGGGCTTGGACCCGAGTCACAGTGGGACATGAGCTCTGACTGTGTACCCCCAGCAGGATCCTAGGATCCAGCTCCCACATGCTAGCTGACCCACATCAGACTAATTTGGGTGTGAATGGAACCTGAGTCAGAGCCGGGGCTTGGTGTACAGTATAGACATAACCTTATAGGGCCTGGTGACAAAGCCTCCTTTTTTTTTCAGCAAAATCCCTGTAAAAACTGAAGAATGAAGATGAAGACAGAGCGAGAGAGAGAGAAGCGTAAAGTATGAGAGAGAGAGACAGACCTTTCCATCCACAAATATGATTAAGCAGCCAAATCGTAGGATGGCAGAAGCAGAGTCTCCCTTGAATAATTCATGCTGATTGGCACCCCACAGTATCTAGGAAAGCATGATAGACAGAGGACGCAGTGAAACGTTTCCCATAAATTAATACTTGTAAAGGACTACAGCTGACGCGAGACCAACCAAATCTGAACATTCACCATTTGACAGTAAAAAAAACTGTTGGAGAGATATAAATCTGATAGAATAATATTCTTTTTGCATGAGAGCCCTAACTGAAAGGAAAGTGAACTTTAGAAGAATGTACTTTTTGGACACTGATTCTATAATTCTCTGAAATGAATAAAACAGTAATAGCACAGTAAATGTTATAGCACTGCTAAAAATACCTCTGCCTCACAGCTTCTCACAGCAGCAGCAGAAACTGTTTGTTCAAATTATTCCTAGCGTGAAAAATAGTTTCTGGAAATTGTATGGGTTTAAGAAAGTGATAAGCACAAACGTAGATTTTAAAAAACAACAATATTCCATCAGATAAAATGAAGTTCTAAAATTGCTTTGTTGTTGTTGTGGTTTGTTTTTGTTTTTTTAAACAACCAATCAACTTTAATCCTTAGTTTATGTGTAATGCTAACATGACCCATTTTATTCTTCCAGTCAACACAAAGTTCAAAAAAGGGAAGGAAACAGACTTTGCCCATGTTACAGTTTAATACATTTTTTTAAACTGTTATCATGGCCAGTACAAGAAGCAGCATTGCTTGTTCTCATCATTTGATTATAAGTCTCATAATATCTGGTGTTTCTCTTAAAGTTCCAGCTCTTGGAGTCATGTAATTACATGAGATCTCAGCTTTCATCGTTTTTAAAAAGCCAGTTTTTAATTGTTATAGTTGCAGAATGAAGCTTGAAAACATGGCCTCAAAGGCTCAAAAAAAAAAGAGAAGGGAAATTAGCAGAACCCAACACTGATTGTTTTTTAAATCTCAGGATTTGTCAGAGCCTGACTCAAAATTTTTGAACACTTGGGGTTGGCGATACTGTGACTGGTTTCTAGATGCCATTGAAATGTGGTCTTTCTGGTGTTACAGATTCACACAAACCTGGGCTCAATTCCAAGCTGATTTCCTGTTTCTTATGGTCACTCAAATTAGTTTCCACCAATGTCTCATATACCATATTACATCTTGAAATAAATCCACTACAAGGGTAAGCAGGGTCTGAATGAGCTCTCCCCTGACATCTAATGGTGCACTGGGGGAAAACACTTCAGGAGCAGAGTGTTTTTGCATAGACATGCTTACTCTGCCTAGATGCGCAGCATGATGGAGCTGCTTTGCCAAAATGATCAATTTTGGCTGGTTTTAGGTTACAAGTCACTCTGGTATTCAAATGCAGGGGTAATGAAATGTTATCCTTATTGTGTGAGTACAGGGCAGCAGAACTGTGCTTAGCATGCCCTGATTGAGTAGGTCACCCTAAATGTAATCTCACTTGCTAAACTGGGAGTAGGATGCCAAATCTCAGTGAAGATGAGTGTGAATGGGGATAGGTATTCCTATTAGGTGGTGTGGATGTTGTTTAAATAGTCCTAGACATCATTTGATCTGTTCTTCTCTGCTGTGACGTTTCCCACTACCTGTTGAAATTGATGAGAGCAGAAATCTCTAAGAGCTGGGTTAAGTGGCAGAACCTCAGAATGTGATGTCATGGGAGCAGCAAGCAGCAGCCACCACTGGTGGCAGAGAAACTGAGGCAGCTGTGAGTCAATTGCAGAGGCAGCAGCAGAGGCACTGCTTGATGCCCCTCAGGTGTGGGAAGTGAACCCCTGTGAACACACCTCTGAACGCTGGGTCTTTGCTCACCCACGATAACCAACTATGAGTGGGATGCAGTGGAGGGAGAGGGGAGTGATGTGTTAAAGGGACATTGGTTTGTCAGACTTTCTCAGTACAAGGTGTGAAACTGAGACAAAGGACACTGCCGAATGCACTGCGGGGTCAGGTTTGCTCATGGCTGCACGCATTTGACTGCGAGTGTGGTGTTTTCCCAAACCAATGCTTTCCCTTTTAATGAAAGTTCTCTTCTCTGATACCCAGGCTCACTCCTTGCGAGTGGGGACGTATTGCCTCCTACAGGTGCCAACGGGTGATGTTACGTATTCCCAGATTACTGAGAAGGGGCTCAAGACGGTTCTCTTTTGTATTGTTAAGAGGAACCCCTAGATACTGAACCCGGCCCTTTTTGCTTCCGACTCCAGCAGGCAGAAGGATTACACAAGGGATGAAATACAGTACTGGGGAAAAAAAATCCAGACATTTTTCCCAACTCATAACATGGGCCCCTTCTCTCTCAGCTAGGGTCCCCCCAGCAGAGTCCCTCTCCCCCTCTTACCTCACTGAGGGTCCCCCCTAGAAGAGCCCCCCCTCCTTCTGCAAAGGTACTCTCATGGAGGTCCTACCCTCTTGCTCAATGGGGTAAGGGCAGGATTATTCCCCTCACAAAACAGGCCACTGCCCCATTCCCAAACCTGATGGATCCATGCCAGGGAATCCCCCCAAGTCTCTGATGATGTGCTGCCACTGAAAATAGGGCACCAGGAGCTTCCTCTGACCACAACTTCCTCCAGGGACACCTGTGGGGGAAGGGCCATCATGGAAAGCTAGTCACTCCCCCCTGCATGGAACCAAGACTCATCTCTGCAGGGTTCAGGAGTTGTGTGGTGGAGGTGGGTGAGTGTGTGAAGCAGAGTCCACCAGGCACAGCCTACTGGGGAGGATCTCACCCATAGTCCTGAACACCAGTGACTCTCCTCCGCCTTTGGCAGGGCTCAGGCTCTCTTCTGCAAAAGGCTGGCGGGCATGGTTTTTATTTTTCTGGTGTGGGTGTTGAAGCAGTTTGGTTGCGTTATATTTTACAAGCCTGTTAAAACAGCTAATTAAATGGCTCCTCACTGCTCTGCATATTGGAACTTTTTGTTGCTTAAACTGAAACCGTTTTATGAGCAAAGTCTGGATAAAACTTTATGAGAAGTGTTTAGTGGTGCTATAACCTCTCTAATTTAAAAGTGCTATAGAACAGCTTTCTCCAGCTATACAGGACTGGAAGGTGAGTGAAGGGTCATAACTTTCCATTGTGTCTGACTCCTTTCTGATATGGTCATTTAATATTTGCCATAAAATTAATGTGCCTTCAATTGTTAAATATCTCAGAATATTGAATTTGGATGCACAAAAAATAATATATCACCACACCTTTTACAGTCCTGCCTCACCTGGTCATTCATTCATGGTGCCTATAATTTATTAGGGTGTTTTACTTTCCTTCATGAAGGCCAAACTGACTATTAGATCATGGAGACAGTGTGTATAAAATATGTTTCAGTCCATTATGTGAAATTATCAGCTAACATACATTATGGAAAATACTATATCAATATGTAAAACTCTAATTCTATTTAGAATGGAAGTGGAAGAGTTTTATAGAAAATGAATTGCAACCCACTATGTTAGCTGCTTTACATCCAGATTAAACCCTTCACAGTTTGGTGCTGGAAAAATAAAAGGTGAATTACTACCTTTCCTGCATCTGAAGTCTTATTAACTAAGCCCAACCTTCCTCATCACTGCAATAATTATTCTTGCTATTATTTCGACTGTAGTGGGCCCACAGTATGCCCCGCCCTTTAACAACACAAATGAAGATAAAGTCCCTGCCCCAAAGAGTGTACAGTCCAAAATATAATTACCCATGAGATGAAAAACTCTATACAGCAAGTCAGGAGGATACATGAATAATAATTCTGAGCCAGATCGGCGAGTGGGAACTAGGTCCGCTGATGGGGGGGGGGGGGGGGGGGGGGGATGAGAGGGGGAACAAAGGGTGCAATTGCCTAGGGGCCCAGTGATTTTAATGGGGCCTGGTGATTTTAAAAGGGACAGGGCCATGGACAACGGAGTGACAGCTTCCCCTCGGGGGAAGGTAGCTCCCTGTCCCACCTCTTCCTCCCGTGGCCCCCACCCACAGTTCACCACAGCTCCAACCCCCACCCTGCTCACTACCGCATCCCTCCCCACCAGCCCACCTCTCTGTTTGGTCCCCCTTTCCCTCCCTTGGCTTCCCTGCAGCCACGTCCCCCCTCCCTGCTCAGCCCCCCCTGCCATCGCTTGCTGTGTGCATCCCTCTCCTCCTCCTCCCCCCCCCACGCATCCCTCCCCAGCTGTCGCTTGCCACCTGGGGGGAAGAGGGAGTGTGGAAGAGAGGAGGGGGGACTGAGCGATGGAGGGGGAGGGATACGGTGGCAAGCGGGCCAAGCGAGGGAGGGGGCAGGGCCTGGGGTGGAGCAGGGGCGGGGCCTGGGGAAGACTGTGGGTGGGGCTGCAGTGGCAGAGGTGGGGCGGGACTGTTCTGCCTTGGGTCCCAGAACTCCTGCCCATGGCCGGCTGGGAACTAATCACCTGCTTCTTACAGAGAGCACATTCGGGACTTTAACAGCCACAAGCAATCAGGACTTGGGTTTCATGTCTCACCTGAAAGACAGCCGCATGCCTTCACCTGCACAGTCCTACCTCCCACCCTGCTGTTGGCCCCTACTCAGCCATGCACGCCGCTTCCTGCAGCACGCCCAGTTTTTTATTGCTGGCCTCCCTTCTCAGCGAACACGGCCTGTGGAAATGTTGCTTCCTTATCAAAACAAGGCCATTAAGACTGTGGTGACAAATCATTCCGGTCAATTGCTTCTATTTTGCGTTGAAAGAAGATGATAATTCAATCACTTTTATTAATGTGTTTTACAAACAGGAAATAAAGGGGATTTTATCAGAATTGTAGGAAACCTCAAGTTTTCTTTTTGAATTTCTGCCTAAAATGGTTAGCATATGTTGAGCTGCCTATTGGGCAGAGCAACTGAAGACTATAAATCTAATTTAAGCATGTTTGGCAGATTTTACTGATGTTTAAATAATTCTCATATCTGCCACTATAAACCATGGTAGTAGACTGGCAGATGTCGTGACAAGGTAGCACGGAGTGCATACAATTTCCAATGGTCTGTTACCAACTTCTCCCTCTGACAAGGACTTCCTTGAGTAAGTTTACATTACCTTGTCTCTCCTCCATATTTCAAGATACTTCTGGAGAAATCTAGTGAAACCTAGAACAAATGCAAGAGACTTGAAAGTGAGGAAACGCTCACTGCCCTGTCTCTCCCAGAGGACATTTAAAAAAAACCCAATTTGGCTTAAGAAAAAAAAAACCAAGCTTTTAATGCCAACTTTATTCAGACTGCAGGTTCTTCTGCACCTACTCTGGGGAAACAATGTGTAAAATAGAGCATTATTAACAACGGAATAAGCGTAATCAGGCTTGGCTATAATCCCAATTACATGCCCCTCTTCAGTCTTAGCCAACGGCCACATTCTGCCCTGGGAAACTGAAGTAGAACTAACTCCTACTGAAACTGATGGGCAGACTCTGTCTGAAAGCAGAGTCTAAGCCTGATTTGGTAATCTTTGATGCCCTCTATGACAGTGTCCCCCAGGGATCGTGCTCTGGACTTCTCTCGACACAGCCAGACAGGAGGGTCAGAAGGGTTTATTAGTTCTCAGGATCACAGTGTAGAAAGATTTTGCTAGCAGCTTAATTAGAAGTTACAGCAGCGACCACCTGGAGAGCCCCATTCTCGGGGCTCCCTCCCCGCCAGCCCCTCACAGGGGGACTGGCCTCTTCCCCCCAGCCACCCCCAGACCCATCCACTAGCCCCTCCCAGTCCTTTGTCTCCTTCCCGGGCAAGGTGGCCACTCCTCCTGGTCCTCTCCTGCCACAACCTGTTCCAGCTGGCTGACTCAGAAGGACAAAGGGGTCTGGCTGGCGGACGTGTGTCTGGGGAAGGTCCTTCTGCCCTCTGCTATGATCACACACCCGGGTCCCATCACTGAAATACATGAGTAACATATGGGGAAATGGAACCACACATGCAGCACTCAGAAAACCCCCCTAAAATACTTCCACTTCATCACACCCTCTTGGCACAAGTGTGAAGGACTGCACATGTTGCAGGGTAGAGAAAAAACCTCTGTCTCTGGTAGTTCAATAGTATCTATAAGAACTTTATTTCTATGGCAATAAGTTAATCCACATCTAGACCCTAACTAAAAATACACAACAATCTTTCAGCCCCATTTCACTTTCAACTGTTTTGGTTATTGTTTTGTATTGTATTTTTTTAGATAAGCTTGGTGCGTTGAAGATTTAAACATTTGCATTTGAATTCCTTTACATTTGCCTGTACCACGAATTCCACAACAATAACTTTCCACAGAAGAAATTCTGGGATACTTACAATGAATCTGCGGTAAATACACAACTGTAAGAACTGAATCTTCCTTTTAGAGGAAATGATGCTTATCTTTGATTTTCAGACTACCGTCTTCTTCCTTCCTAAAGGCTAGTGGTCCAATCCAGGATACTATGTTGCTAGAGCATGCCGATTTCCGCTATGCAATTGTTCAAGTGTAAGTAAAATATATACCTTACAGTTAGCTTTCCTCAAGCAGACTGCTGCTATATGCCAACATTTTAATGATCATTTGGTTGCCCTACATCTCTCTGCCTAAAGAATAAAACATTTTTGCTGAAATGCAAAACTCCTATGCAGTAGATTGCACAGACTGAGACAAATTCTGCACGGTCCATTGATTCAGCAAGTTCACTGATTTCATTGAGGCAGCAAAAGGTGTGTGTCAACATGGGGTTTGGCCCTTTCAATATAACATTGAAGAGGATATTTTAGAGCTGGCTTTGTGGATGTGGGGAAAGCGGTAGACGTGATATCCCTTGACTTTAGCAAAGTTTTTGATACAGTCTCCCACAGAATTCTTGCCAGCAAGTTACAGAACTATGAGTTGGATGAATGAACTATAAGTTGGATAGAGAACTGGCTAGATCATTGAGCTCAACGGGTAGTGAACAATAAATAACTTGATGTCTATTTGGAAGCCGATATCAAGCTGAGTCCCTGGGGCTGGTTTTGTTCAATATATTCATTAATGATTGGGAGGATGGGATGGATTGTACCATCAACAAATCTGAGGATGACACTAAGCTGGGGGGCGTGGTACATACTTTGAAGGGTAGGTATAGGATACTAGGTGACCTAGACAAATTGGAGGATTGGGCCAAAAGAAATCTGATGAGGTTCAACAAGGACAAGTGCAGAGTCCTGCACTTAGGACGGAAGAATCCCAGACACAGCTACAGACTGGGGACCAACTGGTAGGCAGCAGTTCTGCAGAAAAGGACCTGGGGGTTACAGTGGATAAGAAACTAGAAATGAGCCAGCGGTGTGCCCTTATTGCCAAGAAGGCTAATAACATATTGGGCTGCATTAGTAGGAGCATTGCCAGCAGATCGAGGGAAGTGATTATTCCTCTCTATTTGGCACTGGTGAGGCCACATTTGGAATACTGTGTCCAGTTTTGAGCTGCCCACTACAAGAAGGATGTGGACAAATTGGAAAGAGTGCAGCGGAGGGCAACAAAAATGATTAGGGGGCTGGATCACATGACTTATGAGGAGAGGCTGAGGGAACTTGGTTTGTTTAGTCTGCAGAAGAGAAGAGTGAGGGGGGATTTGATAGTGGCCTTCAACTACCTGAAGGTGGATTCCAGGGAGGATGGAACTAGGCTGTTCTCAGTGGTGGCAGAGGACAGAACTAGGAGCAATGGTCTCAAGTTGCAGTGGGGGAGGTCTAGGCTGGATATTAGGAAAAACCTTTTCCCTAGGAAGCTGGTGAAGCCATGGAATGGGTTACCTAGGAAGGTGGTAGAATCTCCATCCTGAGAGACTTTTAAGGCCCGGCTTGACAAAGCCCTGGCTGGGATGGTTTAGTTGGGGTTGGGCCTGCTTTGAGCAAGGGGTTGGACTGGATGACCTCCTGAGGTCCCTTCCGACCCTCATCCTGTATGATTCTTTTGTGAACTGTTTCATCCTGAGAAACGTGTGCACAAGTTGGGCAAATGGCTATGTGCACACATCCTTGACACCTAAGTGACATAAATCAGATAGACGGAGCTCAGGAAAGAGTGAGAAATATTCTGACTCATACACCCTTAACATCTAATTCAACAATATTTGGGCCAGCTGGCAGTCTTTTCCTGCTTAGAGTATAGCATGAATTACAATTAGCTACTTTACCTTTCACACTTGAGGGAGGTAAAGATTCTGCTGTAGTGTTGAAATCTCAGATACCAGAGCCTGTGAAGCTCACACTGAAGGCTGTTTATTTTTACCTGGCTGGGCTTCGTTAGCTATCACTGCAAATTCTTTCATATTCATGAATTCAAAAATATTCCGAAAGGCATAAGAGAGAGAACGATTTTTTCCCAGGAGTTCCTATTCTCAGCAGGGACTGAAGGGCAGAGCAAATCCCACCAGCAGCCTCAGCTGGTCTACTTAGCGGGCAGACAATGCAAAATCGCTTCAGTGACTTTAAAAAATAAACAAATGATTTAATGACTAAGATAATGAGGGGAATGTGGGGAGGTTTTGAATTGGAGCTGTAGGAGTCCTGCACGGGAATGTGACACCTGAGTGACTGCTGCACTTCTTCAAAGACTTCAAAGAAACCATCAAAGCAGAAAGCATCAAACATGTAGGTTTCTATTAACCCATTTCTAAAGTTACGATGTCAGCAGGACTCCAGTCCCAGGTTGGCTGCTTTATATTATCCATGCAAAAGAAACAAGGGTGTCCAAAGACAGGAAGAGAAGATACCATGTATTTGACTTTGATGGTTCAATCAAAAATTTGATATTCATATACCACAGTTCATAGCTTCTCTTAGCTCCACTGACAAGATGAAGCGTTATTTAGGTAAGGGGCCAGAACTGTAGCATGAAAATACATTTTTTGACACCCAATGGATGTGTGGATGAGCTTTTTAAAGCCACAGTCTTGAAGACCAGGAAAACGCGAAGGCTGAGGAGCAATTCTAAAATCAGCTGGTGTGGAAGGTCATGATATCTATTGGTGAGGGGCCAGGAGACCTGCATGCTATGCCTGAATCTAAGGCCCAGTATGAGACGAGGGTGCACAGCATTTTGCAGGACTGAATCATCGCTCACTAAGCATGAAATAGGTAAGGGGTGCCTAGCCCTTGTGCTTGCCTTTTGCACGGATGTTACCTTGGACAAGTGGGGTACATGGAATGCAGAAGAAGAGGTAATACCTCTGAAAGTCAGAGCCATCACACTCTCGATTGGTTCTCCTTCATTGGTCCTCACTTCACACCCCGCGCTCATCTGTGGATCCACGTAACTGCCCATATATGGCAGTCGACACACATCCCAAGACACCACTTCAACTGGAGAGCTAAACCAAGAATGAGGGTAGCCATGGAGGAACACCCGTGATGAGGGGAAATGTATGGCATACGTAAGGCTTGACAACACACGACTTCAGCGACTATCCGCTGCAGCTAATGAAGGTCCCAGTCATCATGATCTTTTGTGCAACTGGTTTTTTACTTCAGCAGCTAACAGAATGAGATTGCTTCCATGCAATGGTCTCCTCTTTTAAAAAACAGTGCAAAAGCATTCACATATCATAGAAAGAAAGTCCTGAGGCAATGGGTGAGTGGTGAAGTGACAGGTGTAGGTGAGCCCTGGGATTCTAGTGGGAGCCTGCACACTTCTACGTGACATCTCTTTATGAGCTTGCTCTTCACAGAATGGACTATTACAGCCACATGGGAACACAAGTGATGTGGTGACATCATCGGATATGACAGACCACCATACCTTGGATAATGCAGTGTTCTTGTAGCCGTGCCGGCACCAGGATATTAGAGAGACAAGGTGGGTGAGGTCATATCTTTTATTGGACCAACTTCTGTCAGGGAGAGAGACAAGTTTTTGAGCTTACACAGAGCTCTTCTTCATGAAGCTCAAAAGGTTGTCGCTCTGACCAACAGAAGTTGGGTCCAATGAAAGATATGATCTCACCGACCCTTTCTCTCTAGGACAAGTCACTTAACCTCTTTGTAACCCAGCTTCCTCATCAGAAAATTGGAACTAATTATACAGACCAAGGCTAGTATGATGCATTGAGACCTTTGGCAAAAATATGGTAGGTTAAATACAAAGTCTTTATATTATGTATTGGTTCTATTGTTTTATAAAGTCCACAGCCTACAAGTGAGTCAGACTCCTTCTCAGTTTGGCTTTTTAATTAATCTAACTTTTCCTCATATTCTTCCTTTGCTACTCACTCCTGACTGCTGGATATTGACTGTTGTTTGACGGTGACCATAGCAACTTCTGCTGTTAGCGGACAGGTTTGTCAGCTTCAGCAAAAAGAACCAAATTCAATCAATAAAGCAGTTGATCCATCAATGAACACAGGCTTGGCCATGCAAAACTGACTTCTCAAAGCAACTCGCTTTCATTAAGATCTTAAAAAGTTGCTGCTAAATCTAAAAGCCACATTACCAGCTCACCTTTATCCTTTTAAAGAACTGTATCTTCAGAATGCTATTGTTTTGAATGGCCAGTCCTACCCTATATAATGATAGCTAGACATTACTCTGCTTTTCATAACCGTAAGGGTAACAGATTACGTTAGAGATATCTGCATATTCTATATTCTGCCATTTCTGTGTCCGCACAATGCTACACCTCTGATTGAAACCCAGGGAAGGAGGGAAAGTGAGACTCGTAATTGAAAGTCCGGCCTAACTGTAATTCCAATGCTTCCAAAGTTTTGCAAGACAAATCCATTCATCAGATAGCATTTTTTCCCTCTGGATTTCCTTTTATGTGCTCTGGAAATCTGACATTTAAATGTTCCCAAAATGCTAAGAACCTATGATATTCACCCCTGAAAAGTTGCAAATTAATTACAGGAAAGCAAAAAAAGAAATAAACTGCTGCAATTTTTAAAAAATTACCCTAACCATGTATTTTTCTGATTGCTGTGAATGCAAGTGGGCTTGGTTCAGGTGCCAACAATCAGATATATGCATATTAATTACCCCTTTTAAAAACAGCATATCCCAGGCCTCATGTTCTCTCGCTTCGTTTTTTCTTGTAGCTCTCACCACAGTAGTATCTAACCAGTGATATTCCTATGTGGGGGCTTGTCATGAGTGTGGAAGACCTGTCCGATTTTTAACATGGCATCGAAACAGACTAGCAGAGTTAGCAGCATTTTTTCAGGGCCTCGGTGCCTTCGACTTCCAGTTTTGTGCACCTTGTAGTGTGCTGTGACCTCTGGAGCACACAATGCCTGATACTGCAACGTTTTAAATAGAACTGTCATTTATAATACGAGGTCTCATTCAACAGTGAGTGTATCTAACTATGCACATACAGACATAATATGCAATGACAACTTTCCCCACTTATAGTTCACTTTAAAAAATATACAATTTTTTTGTATACAATAGCCAGGAAATTATTTCATGATGTGAGCGAGAGAGAGAGAGGTGTTAAAGTTAACACCATATGCAGTGAGAAAAATACTACATAAACACAAAATGGCTGACTTATGGTTGCTGCAGGAACCAGGCCTTTGGATTGCCTCACGTGCATGCATTTAAAATCTCAACCATGCTGATTCTGTAATGTAGACATTTGCATTACATATGTGCAAAATAAGGAAATGATACAAACTAATTTACTCACTAAGGCAGCTAGTCCTAAATTGGTTCTTGTAGATGCACTTTTATTTGGTCTGACCTGCTCCCATAGCGATAGGATCTATCATACGAGTATTCAATTCCAGCATTGCTGGTGATTACAAAAGGGGAAATAGCAAAGCCAGAAAAAATTTCAGAAAATTAAAAGAGATAACGTTTAAGAAGCGTACAAGTATCTAAATGATCAGTCAGAAACCAAGCCAGTGTGTTAGCAACACCCAGGAAAGTTAATTTTCCAGCTAGCAACCAAGTCACAATTCTACAAAGAGAAAATTAAAGAGAGAATGGTGAAAAGATGCTACATTCAGAGAGACACTGATAGACAGGAAAGGATGAATACGTCCTAGAGGGTTGGGGGTGTGAAGGAAATTAGATGAAATGTTACCTGTCTAGCACGCTTCCAAGTAAATATCTACAAACAACATTTTATGTTTCTTTATAAATGATCACAATATGGAAAAACTACCAGACATAATAGTCTTATCACATTAAACCTGACGCAAGAATGTATCTTTAAAATGCTTCCTTCACCCTCTTGAATTAAACACACAGGAAAATACCTTATTGGATGGAAAGCTGAGGATAAAGAAGTCAGAAGACCAGTTTTGCTGCCCTCCCTGCAACCTATTTTCCTAAATCAAGAGGCAACTTCCTAGATGAACTGGTATAGAATCATTGAAGTTTAGGGTTGGAAGGGACCTGAGGAGGTCATCTTGTCCAACCCCTGCTGAAGGCAGGTCCAATCCAAACTAAATCATCCCAGTCAGGGCTTTATCAAGCCAGGCCTTAAAAATCTCTAAGGACGGAGATTAAACCACCTCCCTAGGTAACCCATTCCAGTGCTTCACCACCCTCCTAGTGACATTTTTCCCCTAATATCCAACCTAGACCTTCCCCACTGCAACTTGAGACCACTGCTCCTTGTTCTGTCATCTGCCACCACTGAGAACAGCCTAGCTCCATCCTCCCTGGAAGCCCCCTTCAGGCAGCTGAAAGCCACTATCAAATCCCCCCACCCTCACTCTTCTCTTCTGCAGAATAAACAAGCCCAGTTCCCTCAGTCTCTCCTCAGAAGTTTGCCCCCCGCCAGACTCTCTAATTTGTCCACATTGTTTCCTGTAGTGGGGAGGCCCAAAAGTGGACACAGCACTCCAAATGTGGCCTCACCAGTGCCGAATAGAGGGGAATAATCACTTCCTGCGATCTGCTGGCAATGCTCCTACTAATGCAGCCCAATATTCCGTTAGTCCTCTTGGCAACCAGGGCACACTGTTGACTCATATCCAGCTTCTTGTCTACTGTAACCCTCAAACTCATAAACTCACAGACTCCAAGGTCAGAAAGGACCAATATGATCATCTAGTCTGACCTCCTGCACAATGCAGGCCAGGAGTCTCACTCACCCACTCCTGTAATAAACATCTAAACTATGACTGAGTTATTAAAGTCCTCAGATCATGGTTTAAAGACTTTAAGGTACAGCAAGTGAGCAGTGACCCATGCTACAGAGGAAGGTGAAAAACTCCAGAGCCTTTACCAATCTGCCCTGGGGGAAATTCCTTCCCAACCCCAAATATGGTGATCAGTTAAACCCTGAGCACATGGGCAAGACTCACCAACCAGACACCCAAGAAAGAATTCTCTGTAATAACTCAGAACCCCCCCCGCATCTAACATCCCTTCACAGGCCGTTGGCATATCTATCACTAGTAGTCAAAGATCAGTCAATTGCCAAACTAGGCTGTCCCATCATAACATCCCCGCCCACCAATCGGTCCCCATTTTGTTGCAGTGCATGGGATTCTACCATCCTAAGTGCAGGAGTCTGTACTTGTCCTTGTTGAACCTCATCAAATTTCTTTTGGCCCAATCCTTCAATTTGTCTAGGTTACTCTGTATCCTATCCTTACCCTCCAGGGTATCTACCACTCCCCCTAGCTTAGTGTCATCTGCAAACTTGCTGAGGGCACAATCCACTCCATCCTCCAGATCATTAATGAAGATGTTGAACAAAACTGGCCCCAGGACCGACCACTGGGGCACTCTGTTTGTTACTAGCTGCCAACTAGACATCGAGCTGTTGATCACTACCCATTGAACCCGATGATCTAGCCAGCTTTCTATCCACCTTATAGTCTATTCATCCAACCCATACTTCTTTAACTTGCTGGCAAGAATACTGTGGAAGATGGTATCAAAAACTTTGCTAAAGTCAAGATATATCATGTCCACCGTTTTCCCCACATCCACAGAACCAATCATCTCATCATAGAAGTCAATTAGGTTGGTCAGGCATGACTTGCCCTTGGTGAATCCATGCTGACAGTTCCTGATCACCTTCCTCTCTTTCAAGTGCTTCAAAATGGATTCCTTGAGGACCTGCTCCATGATTTTCCAGGGACTGAGGTGAGGCCGACTGGTCTGTAGTTCCCCAGTTCCTCCAATTTCCCTTTTTTGAAGATGGCACTATATTTGTCTTTGTTCAGTTGTCCGGGACTTCCCCCAGTTGCCATGAGTTTTCAAAGATAATGGCCAAAGGCTCTATAGTCACTTCAGCCAACTCTCTCAGCATCCTCGGATGCATTGCATCTGGCCCCATGGACTTGTGTGTGTCCAGCTTTTCTAAATAGTCCTGAACCTGCTTTTTCACCACTGAGGGCCGCTCTCCTCCACCTCATTCTGTGCTGCCCAGTGCAGTAGTCTGGGAGCTGACCTTGTCTGTGAAGACAGAGGCAAAAAAAGCATTGAGTACTTCAGCTTTTTCCACATCCTCTGTCACTAGGTTGCCTCCCCCATACAATAAGGGGCCCACACTTTCCCTGACCGTCTTCTTGTTGCTAACATACCTGTAGAAACCCTTCTTGTTACCCTTCATGTGTGTCCCTTGCTAGCTGCAACTCCATTTGTGCTAGTAGTTTTGGTTTCTGCCATTTTGTAGAATTAAGAGGGCTCAGGAGATTATTTACCAGTTACGAAGGTCTTCTAACCACGGTGACACCATTGTTAGACCCATGGATTCCATGTCAACATGACTCTGTTTCATTTCTTGTTTATCGGCATCACCAATGAGATACACAACACTTGGAGAATAAGGTTTCACTTGTGTACACTTCACAGCAGCACAGAAGGTCCTGCATGAATATCTGTGGCCAGCAAGAAATGTAAACCCAGAAAACCTTGCTATTTAGAATATGGAGGCTATTCCCTAGGTTATTCTAACAACTGTTACAGGTGATTTACAGGCTTAATTTTTTTAAAGTGATCCTTGAATATTGAGAATTAAATCTGGAGCCTAAATCACCTTCAGTTTCTATTGGCATCACTAGGAAAAGATGAATATGAAAGGCAGAGAGATATCTAGTAGCAAGATGTAGAGTGGGATATTGAGCCATTGTTAATAGAATTCAGAATTCCTGTCTGCAGAACATACGCAACAGAGGCCGTGGAATATAAACTGACAGGCTGCATTGAAATACAGCTGGTTTTTAGTCGTAGGTTTGATCTACCTCTGTCATCTCCTTACCTCACCTCAGCTCAGGCCTGCTGTCAGCTCTCAAATTCTACTGTTTGATGTTTTACTGCATCTCAGTTTCCTAGCAGAAAAAGCCTGAACAAATAAAAATCGGTTTCAGCATTGCACACACACCATGAAGAACTCTTGGATCCACAAAGCCTGGAGATAGCTCAACCATCCAACATCAAGTTTCTTCCCATGAGACAGTCTGCCCCCCACTTCTGAAATGATTTAAATAGTTAATTAAAGCAGGAAAAGCCCTGGGATTGGCAATGCTGTCTAACTCTGTCCTGTAGCTGTGGATTTAATGCAGAGTCCATTTCAAGGACAGTGCATACTGAGTGACATACTCTGTACTAGAGAACAGGATGCAGGCAAGGCTACTGTAACTGTAACACACTGGCAACATTGTCTGGTCCAGTCGAGGAAGCAGTCTTCTACTGCTACCAGATAAGTTCCTCTTTTACTGAAAGTCCTAGAGTTTGTGCTGACAGACCTGGATTCAAACCATGCTGACAACTCAAATAAAGGGGAAGCTATTTCATAAACTTATCCCAAGCCCTCAGAATACTATCCAGCCATCAGTGAGGGGTGAAATCTGCCTGGAGCCAACCTCAAAATATCAGAATACTCATCTACTTCTTTTCCTGCATCCTCCCTCCTAAAGCAAATTTTTGCCTTAGTGTCTCAACTTACCATTTTAAACAGATCCATTTCACCACCCAATTCCTTCTCCCCACATCAGACCCTTTGAAAAGGGGCATTTTAGCAACCAGTCAAGTGTACAAGCCACTGCCAGTTATTGGCATGGACTATCAATTATTCTGCTCGCTGCTTTTAGCCATTTTCAGGCTTTTGCAGGAACTTAGCATAACTAGGCAAACCAGGAGAGGCCTTGATGCATTCTCTCTCTCTCTGAATATGATGGGCAGATGTCTGTGTCTGGATATGCTGAGCCAGATGTCTGGATACATTTTAAAATTGTTGGTATGGGGAAATTTAGCTATCAGACTAACAGCTTAAAACTGCTTGCTTAAGAAAAAAGTTTTAAGTGACTTTTCTCTGTAACTCCTGCTTTTGCCCAGTGATTGATTTATTTGGTCATCTATGGAACATTCTTTTGATTGACATGTGTCTGTACTTTTGGGGTATAATTGGGAGGTAGCGAGTCTGAGTCAGGTAGATCGCTTCGTGGACACATTTGGAAGGATCTCCAGGCACAGACGGAAGGACTGGCCATCTGGAAATTTGTGACTGATTCACCCGAAGACTGCCTCAGACTTATGGGGTAACTAACAAGTTTTGGGGTACTCTAACCCCCTATTGTATTTGTATGTGCTTAAGACTAATAAGCGGAGACTTTTGGAAAAAGTGATTCTGATGGGAATTGGTGGAGACCAATGAAGTAAAATTTAAGCAAAGAGCATTTGGTTTGGACTTGTCTGTGTCAGCCATAGAGCAGGTGGAGGTACTGAGTTTCCTTTGGTTTATTTCCTGATACCGACTCTCAGAGACTAAAAGTTATTGGGTCGAGGAACCCGGGGTAACACCTTCTCCTCCTGCTCAGCACAACTGGCTGAGTCCTCTTCTCCTTTCACCTTTTTGTCTGAAATGCAACCCAAGGTCCATTGTACCGCAACAAGTACCTAGGCCAATAACCTCTTCAATGTACAGTGGGATCTGCCTACATCTGCTGGGCCTGCTACTGTTTTGAAATCACTCAGGGGCTTCCGCATGTCAGAGGAGCACAATGCACTTACTACCGGACCACTCAGAGCCAGGAGGTCGGTAAACATCTGGAGGCAAGTCAAAACTTCCAGCCCTGCTGAGACCCCCATGAAAGATACGGTGGGATATGGGGCACATCATAGGAGACTATATATCAGAGGAGATCCTTCAAAAAGGCTGGGGCTCAGTTTGGTGTGTGGTCTGTCCCTCACATCCTTAATATCTATAGATCAGCCGCACAACGCCCTGATCTGTCCTTTAGATGAGTTGTTCAATCCAAATGCTTCTGGCTTGTCCCTAGCAGCTGCTGTCCAGGTTATATATCCTTGGGCACTTTTGGAAGAGAAGTTGTAACAAACAGGTGTCCTAGCCACCACTCGCCTTTCTAATGGCTCACATTCCGCATTAATTATTGCTAAGCATATAATAGCTGCTGCATTCATCCAGACACCCTTTCACTACTAACCTGATTATTTAAGCAGTACTTAGTTTGATATCTTAATGACAGGCTTCTGGGAAATATCTTAAGACAGACAGGCAGACAGATGGTTACGCATAGTGATGGTGTCCAAAACAAAACTATATTCTACCTTATTTACAGATGTCACTAATTAATGAGCATATAAAATAAGGAAAACTGCCACATCTGATTCAAAAGCTACAAATTAACTGTTAAGCACAATTAATGATCACAAAGCCAAACCCCTGATACCAGATACACCCAGAGGCTGGAGATAAAATGACATGGTTTTGAAGTTGCAGCTTCTCGTATGTAGAATATGGATGAGTTTTGGGAAAGGAATGACATAACAGTGTGGCTTATCATGGAATATGCCAGTATTTTTGGTGCCCCTGGATAAGGACAGATTGATTACTGCCCAGTTTTGCACTTGCACTCCTTTGCACACATACACTTCAGCATTGCATGGATGATAACCATTTTCTCCTCTTTGGATAATACCTGGCAGCTTTCACCCACATTTATTACAGTCACAAACGATTGCAGCATGCTACCTGGCTTGCGACCCTGGAGCCTTTGACCAGGACAGTTCTGCGAAAATAAATGAAATCCTGGAGTATGTTCGTGTGTTCTTTCCACCGGAGCTCACAAACACACTGCATGGATGGCTCAAATTCTTCTATTTGGTGACCTTGGGGACGATTGGCTCTGTATTTATATATATCTATTGTACTCTGGTCCAAAACACACAGCAGATAAACTGCTGTTATTTTCTAATGGTCATCATTTTCCCTTGGACAGATTATCCAGTCCATTCCAAATAAGGGAAACAGAATAAAACACAGCTTCCCTCATTTCCAGCTGTAATCTCCATTAATGAATTCGGTGGAACCAGGTACATTTCTCAGCTTGAGTTTGTTTCCATGGTAAGGCACAATGGGTTTGATCCTCAGGACTGTCAAAGCTCATGAAGGCCACCTTTATGCCCCACCAGTCATGGGGCTGGCTCAGCCCTCAACCAAGTTAGAGTGACCTTGAGACTGTTGTAACTTGCATTGGTTTATAACGGTGCCTGAGGGGACTTTGCACCGGTTTGGGCTTGGTCTGTCTACACTTTCTACCATGGGTGCTGCGAGAGAAATGGCATACACCAGCCTTGTGCCATGTGGGGATATGCCCATACCAGGAGACTTCTCAGCAGGGTGGTTAAACCAGCAATCACAACCTCTTTGTTTCATATCATTGGCCAGCAAGAGCCAATATGCAGTAATCTAGCACAGTGGTTCTCAAACGTATTTGATCGCGCCACCCTTTTTTGTGTCTGTAGTAGTTTACGCCTCTCCCACTACACAAGTACATATACTGACAAATAAACCAACATGCAGCTCTCACTAAATATTAGAAACAGTTGATTCAAACAGAGCCATTTAAGAATACAGCAATGTACATTTTAAGTGAGATATTGCATCCTGGCATCACACTATGGTTACTCATGTGACGGGTGCGCCTATTTTTTGGAGCAGGGCAATTCCATGAATTGCGCAAATGAGCCAACAACCCATTGTGAGAAGAGCAAAAGCAAAATTGCGACTAGGGCCGATGCTTACAATTAAATGTGCACACTGTGATCTAGCAAATGGTTTAATGTACAGATGGCAAAGACTTTGTATAATGCTATGCAAGCTTAATAGAAATCTGTCAACATGCACGGTGCCATCCAAGGACCAGATATGTCTGGAGGAATCTGCTTTGCTAGTTATTCAGTGCTGTGGGTAAAACGTGCACTGTAAGTTTTTTCTCCCCCTAAAGCTTCTCATCCCCCCCAATACATTCCATGCCCCCTCAGGGGGGCACACACCCCAGTTTGAGGACCTCTGATCTAGAGGAGAAGGTTTCACTTATAGATCACATCAGCCCAGTACCTCCTAATTGTAAGTAGTGCCTACTGGAGGGCATTCAATATTACAGCTGGTCAGAAAACAAATTCTCCATCCAGCAAAATATTTTTGAGAGTCTGAAAAAATGTTCATCCTAACTTGGGTCAAAAACCCAAATTTCAAATATTCTGTGAAACAAAATTCAGCACACAAAATTCATTTCAGGTCAATTTTGTTTTGATAAACTCAAACGGTTTCATTTTGATTTTGACCATTTTTTATTTCTTTACATAAAATACATTTTGAAAAAAAGTTTTGAAATGAAAAATCAAAAGTTTCTGTTTCAAAAATGTTAAAATGGGACATTTTGACATTTTCAAAACAATTTTTATGTTCTCCCCTAAACAAAATTTTCCCAAAATTGATATGAGTTTGCAAAACATTTCAATTGTGCCAAAATGGCATTTTCCAATAGAAAACTGTTTAAATAAATTTTTTTTGACCAGCTCTAGTTTGCACCTCTTAGTATCATACTCAAAAAGCATCCTCCGAGCTATGAGTAGCGTGTTTTTCCCATCTTAGAATTTGGAGCCCTTTTGTGTAGGATGTAGATAAATGCCCGCTAACTCAACATCCTCTCTGCTCACTACCGCCAGATAATATTAGAACTTTCTGCCATAGTAACATCTTCATAAATTCCTGCTTATTATTTTTCAATAACAAATGGAATTCAGTTTCCTGAAATTATTAATGACCTTCAGGCAATGCTCCTCTAGCTGAATTAACTGCTGCTAATCTTCTGCTAAAGTACAGTTTCAGTAAAAGCAAGTTAACTTTAAAAAAGGTTTTGTGACACTGGCTACTAAGGCTTGCTGTAAAAGTTACATAAAACCATCTAAATTCCAAAGTGCTGTAACTACTACTGCTGCTAAAGGAATTCTCAAACTCGGGGTCGTGACCCTTCAAGAGGTTGTGAGGCTATTACAGGGGAGTTACAAATTGTCAGCCCCTGCACATGCCGGTAAGGGTTGCATGGCTGCAGGAGATCATCATTTTGGGAGGGAGGTCATCACAGCCTGAAATATTTTCAAATGTGGTTCCAGCAAAAAAAGTTTGAGAAACCCTGTGTATGGTGTTGGCCCGTAAATTTCAGTGATGGCCTCCATTCAAGATCCTTCAGGATAAAGAGGAGAATCCAGGATATCTTTTAAACATGCACTGATAGTCAGTCATGTATTGTACTTGGCCGGCTGGAAAGGACAGAAAATAGGCACTTTCCAAACCAGTTAAATAAAATAATTAACCAGGGGTAATGAGCCAAATTTAACTTTCAGTTTCACCAGTGTCTTTGCCTTGATTGGGTAAGGGCTATCTGGCTGGTGCAAAATCAAGTCACAAGGATGAAAGTCAAAAGCTAATCATTCACGTGCTGGCAGTTCAATACACCTCTATATGCTCCTGGATAAGAGAGAACTACATGAAGTCTAAAACATAGTACTATAGCTGGAGAATGAGAGCCAGAAAACAATGTGTCCTGTGGAGCTACGGTAAAATGGGATTTTTCTTTTGTCAGTACAAACCAAACATGAATAGCAATGACGACAAGGGGCATCAAGATGCACATGCATTCTGCCAAGAGCCACTTAGAAAAGTAAGAGGAGAAATAAGGAGAAAAAGCATCAGAAACAAAATCTGCTTCAGAATCACAGAATTGTAGAAGGAAAAAAGTACTAGAAATCATTTACTCTGACAGTCTGGGACTGGTCATTGCATTTCAGTCAGAGCTCGTCAAATTATTCACTGTGAATAACAGATGTTGTGAAGTTAGCTCTTTCTTCTCTTTGGGGGAAATCCACCCTTTGTAGAAGGCCTCATTTGAAGACTGAGTCGGAACCGAAGTAGTGCCTAGACTTTGTGCTGTCCAATTTACAGGAGGATGAAGTTCACCCTTTGTGAATTTTTCATGCTATCTAGAATTCATTGACTAGTTCATCAAAAAATGTTTCAGCTATTTGATTTTTGTTTGTTTGTTCTGTGCTGTGTAGCTGGTTACCTAAGTGCTTCTGTTGCCTGATTTGAGGACAGAAGCTTTAAATCAGAGGATACTCACTTATGAACTATAAATAACACATTTCCATTTTACATATTTGAGTGAATATTCATGCATGTAAAAACCTGTGAAGCTTCCAGGTTTGCTAATATGTTCAAGGGTATTCAAATTACAATTGGATATTAATGAAAAATGAATAACCACCTTGCTTAACAGTGGATTGAACTCACCCCTTTTATTCGTGAACTACCCATTGTATTATTTGTCTACCATGTCTTTACCTGGGCTGGCCTTTAATATTCCAAACAATGGAGGCTTCTGTGATTGCCCTTGCAAGACTATTTCACATACTAACAGAATCAAGTTTTAGGGAAGGGTTGCTGATATTCAGGAATGGTGGCTATTAATAGAAATAGCAATTATGCGAATTAATGATAAAAGAGTTGCACCACTGGTGTAAACTGGACTCCAAATTTATTTGGGGGAGTGACTGGAGGGACTGGATTAATAAAGAGAATATCTGGGAATTTTATCCAACTTTTGACTCTATCCGGAGACAATTTTTTCTCATGGATACTTTTAAATGTAATTTATTGGAGTGCACCAGGCACAGCACATTCACAGCGTTGCATGACACCATCCTTTTGATTGATGTGGCTGCATCTCAACTCCTCAAAACAAACTGCATTGACACAAGCCACCACTGCATTCTCTGCAACTAATCTCATGAAAATTTTTTTGAATCTCACCCAAACATTAATTAGGGCTGAGCGGTAACCATTTAGCTTTGCACGAACACTATAAGTGTCCTGGAAAGTGTTACTAAAGTAATTACACTCTTTTTATTCAGTACTTGAGTAAATACAAGTGGTCACATGAATCATATGAATGAAAGTCAGGCCTATCTCTGCCTATCACTTATTAGCCTTCTTGCTTTGGCAATTGAAGAGAGTGAAGAAGCTGAGAAGCCTTACTGGGAGAATCTCTTTGGAGAATTACTAGCCATGTCCTACAGTACTTTTTGTCCACGGAGTAAGTACATTTCTGCCATTAGCTGCTACTGGTACATCTATTCCATGTATTAACTATTCTATGAACGAACAGAATTACCTTAATTTATACAGCAAACAAACCGCACGCTAAACATTATTTTACAAACATTTCCGCTTCAGTACTATATACCTTCTGTATATATACCTTTATATATATACTATACTATATATATATATACTATATACCTTTCCTCTGTTCATCTCCCATGCTGGAAAAAAGGACTTGAAACTTGAGAACTTGGTTTTTGAAGTTTAGTATCTTTTCCTGCCAAAGTCATAGGACCAAACTGTGCCCTACTGCAGTTAAAATCACCCCTGACTTTAGAAATGTCCTGTAAGAGCAAGTTATTCCACAATTGTCCATTATGTGATTTCTTGCATCTTTCTCCACTCTGCCTCTGAAACATCTATCAGACAGAAGAGTGGACTACATGGTGCTCTTGTCCGCTGATACAGTTTAGTAACTCCTATTATGTCGAAGAATGAAATAAAATCAGATGTGCCTTTAAGAAACCAAATCCCAGGTATATAGGAACTCTAGTCATTGCTTGTACAAGCAGACACTGACCTTGCCAGCAAGATGGCGTTGTATAATAATGAATAAATACTCTAAAGTGTTTTTAAAGCTTTGGGCTGTTGCCTAACATTACCTCTGTCTTCCGCACCATTATCTGTGTCATTTAAATAAAAAATTGATTTATAGAAAAATTTTAACACTGCAGTTTGAAGTAACAGTATTGTATCTACTGTGTAGAATGCACCTGTGTCCACACCCTGCACACAACTGTAAGAATCTTTGTACAAACACTGCCTTGTGAGGTATCATTTGAAAATTCATAATTTGCTGATCATGATTGACCTGATTCAATGTGTGGGGCAAGATTGTGTGTGAAGTTATAAGATTCCACTGTATAGTGTTATTAACACTTGTTCCAAACTGAGGTTGGCAAACAGGTCTGACTCAAACAAAGGAATGTGTGCTCTACTTAATTTGCATTTAAGCAATGAACAGAGTTATCAAGCAAGAAGGGAAACAAAGGAAGCTCAAACAGCTGAGGAAAAAGCAGCAGAGAGCATCCTTCAGCATAGACCTTTTACTTCTTTGTACTCAGCTGGAAATATTTTTCAACGGGGAAACTGAAACTATAAAAAGGAAGGATAAATACACCCGGAGACACCCTTCTCATCGCATTCACAGCATCTGAAGCAACAAAGCAAGCATTTGTTGGATTCTGGGAGAAGGGGTCCTGACCCAAGAAGTTTGGTCAGAAAGATTGCAGAAAGCACTTGATAGGAAAACTTTCTTTTGAATTTAACATAGTTTGTTAAGTTAGGCACCAGTTGCATTTTGCCTTTATTTTTCTTGTAACCATTTCTGACTTTTATGCCTCATGACTTGTTCTCACTTAAAATCTCTCTCTTTGTAATTAAACTTGTTTTATTGTTTTACCTAATGCAGAGTGTTTAAAATGAAGTGCTCAGGAAACTCCATTTGCAATGGCAAGTTGGGTGCCTATTATTTCTATTAAAGAAATAACAGATGTCATGTAAACTTGTATTGTCCAGAAGAGGGCTGGACAGACATTTCTGGGGGAAAATCTAAGATTGGGAGTGTGTAGGGATCACTCTGCAGTATAACCCAGGCTGGTGAGCACCACAGCGTAACCCAGTGTGGCTGGCAGGCTGCAGGTGCACAGACAGCCAGGGTGTGGCTTGCATGCTGGAAGTCTGTCTGTGAGTGGCCTCGGTGAAAAACACTTTCAGCAAGGCATTGTAAAGCACCCAAGGTTGCAGGGCAAGGGTGGTACAGTTGCTCATTAGTCTAGATTGTACCCTAGTATGTCACACCTACCAACATTCCTTGGGGTTTATGCTACAAAACCGTGAAGAGAAACCACAAAATCTTTTGTACAGTCATGGTTGTACAAAACCATTTATTTGCCCCCGCCCCCCCGACGAAATAGCTCCATATCAAACTGTATTAGGTACCAGCAACTGGTTTACTTCAGCATTATGCACACTTGTCTTCTTCTCAAACAAACATATTTGTTGCCAAACAGAGTACAATGAGATAATTAGGCCTAAAAGACTGCACTGTAGCAATTTCCCATATGGTTTTCCTTTCTGAAATTACTGCTACAGATTTTCTCATTCTTGGAGTTACATGAAATATAAAAATCCAGTAAACATAGTATGGGGTCATGTGACTTAGTGGGGCTACGTAGCTGTTTGGAAAAGAATATTCAGCTGCAGCATTATCTGGGTTATCCGTATAAGGCAGTATTTGGCTGGCACCAGGACTCTAGTGATACTGACTTAGCATGGTACGTTGCCTGCCTCTATATATTAACAGGTAGGCATGAATGTAGACAGCCAGCTCATCATGTTTGGCAAACATGGGGGAGCTAAAGACAGGAACAGCAACAGGGCAGTTTATACTGAACTTCTGCACGGATGGAGGGTGCAGCGGAACTCAGAGAAGCCAACAGGCATTAAAATTTTGATGCTACTTATGGTATTATTTCATATTGTGTAATTTCAGGAAAAATCAAGGTAGCGTGACGCTGCAGGAGACAGTCCTGCCACACCTTGTCATCTTGACAAAAGAATAGGACATGAATCTAGCCTTATGTGTTGTAAACCAGGGCCCTAGTCTTAAAACTATACAGACAATCAGCTGCCATTATTGATATAAAGAGTGAAGCATCTAATTCTCTTGGCTACAGATGGTACCTTCTGCTGAAAGGAACATGCATCATTGGCTTTCAGTGTCTTCTTAAAATGTCAGCACGCTCCATCTTAACACACCTCCACTGGGTTATGAGCTCAGCTCACTATCTCATAAGCCAAACAGGGCTGGGTCTCATCAAAACCTGAATGGAAGCTCTCCAAGGAAAACTCAGTGGCGGAAATGTGGTGGGTGACTCAGTGTGGGGTACTCTGAGTCAGTGCTAAACCAATGTCTCTGCGTGGTGCTAGGGGTCATCACACTGCTGAAAGTGTCTTCTTTTAGAAGAGATAATTATTATATACCAAGACTCTCTCCCTAACATTTCTGTAACCATGAAATGTGGGATTTGTATAAAATTACATGGAAAAGTGCCCACCTACTATTTTAAGTATTTTCTCTGAAGCTTATTAGTATTACCAACTCTAATGTTACAGTGAGAGTTTTGTTCCAGTTTTTTAACCACTACAAAATGTTTTCCAATTGATGACAGTTAATGACAGTTACAAAGAGGCTGGCAGACAATAATTTAATTACGAATCCTGTGCCATCATAGCTCCTACTATTCAAAGTCTAACAAGTATAAAATTGCACGCTCACTATATACACAGGCAGGTATGCCATTACATTGACAAAGAAATGATAGTATTTGTAGACAGTACATTAGCAAAAGAACAATATTCAAATGGAGAGCGACTTTGGCTCAAAATGAAAAAAGGGGGAGGATTACATGGGGAAATATATTTCTCCTTCCATAGAAACATTTTCTGCTTTACAAAGATTTAACTTCTCTTCCTGATATTTTCTAAGATCATAGGTTAAGACTATGGTGAGTGGTCTCCGAACCAAGGATTTCAGTGTAGCAGCTATGGAGCTAACAGCTACTGCTCCTTTCTGACTTTATGCTGGATGCCCAGAGCAAAGTTATATCAAGAACTCTTCTTTCCTTTCTGTCCTGCTTTTCCTCTTTCTGTGATATAAAATGAAACAAGCTTTCAATCCTTTGAAACACCATGATGCCCGGAATTTAGTTCAGAAGGCAAAAGAGTCTGTTAAAACCAAAATGGCTGATTGTGCCTTTTGATCTTTACATACAACGAAGGCATGACTTTCCGGATTTGTAGTTCTCTTCATTTGCATTTTGGAGACTCCACCTGCTTGGAATGTTCACGCCACATTCACTTTTAGTGCATTTCATAGCTAGCATCCTACTGCGTTATATTAGAGAAGTGGGCGTTTACTGGCATTCAGAAATTATTCTGTAACTGGGTTTATTATTTATTATCTTCTGATTTCTGTAATCTGACCTCTGTAGTCACAGCAGCCCATTTGGCTACCCCCCCAAAAAAAACTATGGAACATTCCTCTCCACTTTACCAAGTCACCGTTGTTGCATATTGGCAATGGTATTTTCTAGGACTGTCAAGCGATTAAAAAAATTAATCGCAATGAACCACGCGATTAAAAATATTTATCACGATTAATCACTCTGTTAATAATTTCAAAGGGGTAGTCGTGTTAGTCTGTATGCAGCAAAAACGATGAGAGTCCTGTAGCACCTTGAAGACTAACAAATTTCTGTGGGCATAAGCTTTCGTGGGCCACAACCCACTTTGTGCATCTGACGAAGTGGGTTGCAGCCCATGAAAGCTTATGCCCACAGAAATTTGTTAGTCTGTTAATAACAGAATACCATTTATTTAAATATTTTGGGTGTTTTTCTACATTTTCAGAAGTATTGATTTCAATTACAAGACAATACAAAGTGTACTGCGCTCACTTTATATTTATTTTTTATTACAAATATTTACACTGTAAAAAAGAAACAAAAGAAATAGTATTTCAATTCACCTCATACAAATACTGTAGTGCAATCTCTTTATCATGAAAGCTGAACTCGCCACGCTTCTGTTCTCTAGGGGGCACTCCTGGAGCAACGGGCTGGCCAGAGCCAATGAGGCATGGCGCCGGGCGGGGTTAAGGATGCCTACTTTTCCGCCAGAGTTGAGATGAAAGTCACTTCTTCCTCTGCCTTCTTCTCTTCATGCCCTCTGGTGGCAGTTTGGGTTACTGCAACTGACCGGACACGGTCAGGTCTCTCTGCAGTTGATGCCTCCCTCCCCACCCAGAGGTCTACGATTCACACATTAATTGTGTTTTCAGTTAATCGTAGGCATTAACTGCGATTCAGTGACAGCCCTAGTATTTTCTTATTTTCCTTCTCAACAGTCACTGTTTCCTGCCTTGGAAACACCCATTTCTTTAATTTTACCAGCTCTGCTGGAATCTTGGCATTTCTAAAATAGTAAGACCTAGAGAAAGCGTCCATCCCTAGACCACACAATACATTAGGTATCAGTTGAATATTTCTGCTTAGAAATTCTAGGGTAATGAGAACTCATATTCCAAAGCATTATGCATGCTAACTAACTTTATCTATAAGGACCCCACAGCGATGGTTCTGTGTGAACTGCAATGTTACACAAGCACATGAGGCCTAGATCTGTGGATTTTCTGCATTTTTCCTCCTTTATTATTTATGTCGTACCAAGTCATTCTGTGCACTCTAGTCAATAAAAGACAAAGGTTGTGCCCTGAAGAGTTTGAGAACTGCCTTTGATCATAATAGTCTGACTGTATCTGTAAACAATTCCTGGACTCTTATATGAAGCAGATAACAGGGATGGATTGCCTTTTGCTCACTCGTTGCATACATCTACAGAGGCTGCCATGAAAAAGTCAGCATTTGCCCATAGTAAGCACACAGTAGTTTCTCAGACAGCACAGGTATCTCATGTACTTAGAATAGAAAAAAGCTAAGGTAATAGACATTTTTAATGGTGACTCCTGTATGGTGGTCCTTTCGGAGCTGAGTCAGACTAAGACTGGGAATTTTGGTTTTACTTTGTGTTTACGTTCTTCAACATCTCTCTCTTACAATAACCTGCAAGTACTCCTACTTACTGTCTGAGTAACTGCAGTTATATTCTAGAAATGCATACACAGCGATGCTATTCTGTTTTGGGCTCACAAATACCATTCTCTCTTGAGATCTGTTCTCTTATGGTAATTTTTTTTATACTTCACAACTGAACAAAATTTTTTTTTGTAAAGATTGCATGTGCATGCAGAAAATTGGAGAGTTCCTTATTTCATAATAAATATATATATACTCCCATTAGCTTCATTTATTTGACCTATGTTTTGGAGATTAGTGGGACACCCTCACCATAGGGCAAAATATTTGTTTATATCATGTATTGTTGGAGATCCCTCGGTGGGCAAGGATGATCTCTTTCACAGGTTTTATTTTGTATGGTTCCTCTGGTGACTGGTGCTGGATAATCAGGGTCTCAACACTGAAGATGTTGGCTTCTGTGAGGACGCTGACGTTAGGGCGGTGATCCTCCCACTTTACGTTGAAGATCTCCCGGAGAATATGCTGGGGCCGGTGTGCCAGGTTTTTCAGGTGTTTTCTGTAGGTCATCCAAGTCTCGCAGCCGTAGAGGAGAGCTGGGATTCCAACCGATGTGTAAACTAAAAGTCTAGTGTGTGTTCTGATGTCATGGCTGTTGAACACCCGGCAAGACAGTCTGCCAAAGGCAAAGCTGGCACAACGGAGTCTGTGCTGAATCTTGACGTCTGTGTTCGCTCTCTGTGAGAGATGGTTGCCAAGGTGGGAAAAGTGAACATTATGTATATATATTGCTTTGGAGACAGAGGCCAGCCTGGTCAACAAAGGGAATGTCTGCACTGCAATTAGAGACCCACAGCTGGCCCGGGCCAGCTGGCTTGGGCTAAAGGATTGTTTAATTGTGTCATTATGTAGAGATTCAGATCACAGGGTCCTAGAGCCTGAGCTCCAGAACGATCCCAAATTAAACCACCCCTTTGCCTGAGCCTAAATCAGTTGGCACAGGCCAGCTGCCAGCTTTTAATTGCGGAAGACACACCCATAGCGACCAATACAGCACCTCCTGGGAACTTTCCATATTGTTATGCCAGGCACTGCTGCTCACAGCTGCCTGCAGGTTCTGGATACCAGGTGAGGAATAAAAACACGCTCACACCAGTTAGGTACACTTATCTTTAATCACGGCTTACACTCCAAACAGCAACGGGAGACTCTATGGAGAGCTGCGAAGCGGGCTACCGGGGGATTTTGCCATGCAATCCAAGTGGATTCATGGCTGAGTCTCATTGCGCAATTTGCATTTCAAGCTATTATACAGCGTTCTCTAGGGAACAGCAAGCATTGGCTAATTTACAGCACCTGACCTTGCTTCCTCACTTTCCTCCTCTTTTGGCACCACAAACAAATTCACACGGCCTTCCATAGCCTGTTTACCAAGCTGAGCAGTGCCTCTTATCAAACCGGTTCTGACCAGGCCCGTCAAGCCCCTATCTCTGTCCATCACGTCACAAATATCTTCCGCGGCCTACACATATACTAGAAGTTTTCAGATTTTTTAAAAGATATTTCTGTCCTAAGACACCTTTTATCTTCTGAGCATTTTAACAACAATAACATCATTTCATATCCCCTCCGGCACCATGGCATTTGGATGGCTGGTTAGCCAGAAGCAAAGTCCTTCTAGAACTGCTCAGCAGTGAGATATCTGAACAGCAACATAGTGACTGTCCAGATGACACCTCTGTAACAGCCCAAGTCTTTATCATCTTGCCTCTTTATAATATCGTATTGTCTCTTTAGAAATCCATTGGATGCCCACATCGTGAATACTGCGTGCAGATCTGGTCTCCCCATCTCATAAAAGATACGTTGGAATTGGAAAAGGTACAGAAATGGGCAACTAAAATGATTAGGGGTATGGAAAAACTTGCATATGAGAAGAAATTCATAAGACTGGGACTTTTCAGCTTGGAAAAGAGACGATTAAGGGGGGATATGATAGAGGTCTATAAAATCATGACTGGTATGGAGAAAATAAATAAGGAAGTGTTATTTACTCCTTCTCATAACACAAAAACTAGGGGTCACCAAATGAAATTGATAGGCAGCAGGTTTAAAACGAACAAAAGGAAGTATTTCTTCACACGATGCACAGCCAATCTGTGGAACTCCTTGCCAGAGGATGTGAAGGCCAAGACTATAACGGTGTTCTAAAAAGAACTAGATAAATTCATGGAAGGTAGGTCCATCACTGGCTAGTAGCCAGGATAGGCATGGATTGCTGTTTGCCAGAGGCTGGGAATGGCCAAAGGGATGGATCACTTGATGCGCACCTGTTCTATTCATTCCCTCTGAAGCACCTGGCATTGGCCACTGTCAGAAGACAGGCTACTGGGCTAGATGGACCATTGGTCTGACCCAGTATGGCTGTTCTTATGATCTTATGTTACTTGCAGTGTTGATGTTGCTTGTACGATAGGAGAGAGACCAAGTAGGTGAGGGAATATCTTATTGAACCAATGACTGTCAGTGAAAGGGACAAGCTTTTGAGCTACACAGACTTCTTCTTCAGATCTCTCTTACCAACAGAAGTTGGTCCAATAAAAGATATCCTCACCCACCTTGTCTCTCTAATATAATGGGATCAGTATGGCTACAACAACACTGAAAACAAAAAGGAAGTAGACTGTATAAACAGATGTCATTAGCAGTTGTCTTCTGTTCTCTCCAGTACTTCTACTGCTATGGGAATGTAGGAAAACATGCCTCACAGTACTTTATTACATACAATTTTACAGTTACTATTTTGTATTAATCTGAAGTGTTCCTAGGAGGCTGGAGCGAGAAATTCAGCAATATCACACAGGAGTTACTGGGAATGAAACAGCTAATTTTTCTGTGAGCAGCAGAATTACAGAAACAAATTAAACCTGCTCCTTTTGTTTGCGGTCACCTCAATAATGATATGCCAAGCTGTTTTAATGCTTTAAAATTGACTTGACAAGGATGAAGTAAATAAAGCCGCAAGTAGACCCGGAGGAATGAATGCATACAACTGCGTCATTTTGATAACTCCCATCTTACAAAAAAGGAAAGTATTCATAAGGTCAAGCCAATGTATAGCAGAGTCATGTCAAATTTAAAATGGAATAATTAGATTATTTTTAATAAATGAACCATATACCATACACACTGCTGCATTAGATGAATTAAGCAAAAACTTACCTTGTTTTAAATTTGTTCATACAGACCTTAATTAAGGTCCAATTGCTATTCAGGGAACTATAACATATCTGAAGCATGGTATATTGTGCTCCAAGAAAATTAACTCATACCCAACTAAAAGGGTCTTAAATAAGGCTGGAAAACTGCCTTTCCTTGAAAATCGGAATGATTTTCATGCAGTTCAGCAGCTCATAAAACACTGAGCTATTGAATTATGGGCACTGCCACTGCAATGGGAAATGTGAAGTACTTGTATATGCATTTAAAAACAACAAAAGGCATATGTTTACTTATTTATTTCAAGTCTCCAAGTTCAAGACACCAAGAACTAGAGAGCAAAGAAGCAGCAGAAGGATAAGGAAGAATAAGCTAACAGAGGCCAATGAAGTAAATAGATTGAAAAGGTCAAGAGGCTACAGGATTTACAGAGTTTCAAAATACAGGGAGAGAAATAGAAACATGGGGAGTAAATAGACTAAAACGAGGATGTGTTAAACTCAGCTAATGGGCAAATGGTTGTTTTCATGACCTCAGGATATGTTGTTTCTCTGTCATTCATCCTTCCAATACAACCTAATAACTCGCTGAGAGATTGAAATCTTTGGCAAATCCTTTCTTAGCCATTCCCTCACCAATTAGAATGGAGCTGTCTATCAGGTTAAGTATTCCATTCTCACAATCCTTTTCAGAAGGGATGAAGAGACGCTCAGTAATTTAACATTTAAATCTAGCTTCTTTGCTTTTGAATACAATTATTACTTCGCTGCTTTTCAATCAATCACCTGGAATTGGGCCAACTCAGGATAATTTATATTATTTATATAGCATCAGCCGCATCCACAATGCTGTTTTCTAGTAAATCTGTGTCAAACAAACGAGGTACTGCTGTGGAGGGTATGAATTCTATGGGCACCAGGTTGCAGTACAAACCAAACAGAGAAATACAATTAGAAATGGAAGAGGGAGAGTCACTGAACTTGGAACGCCTCTGAGAACAGGTAGTTTTAAAGCAACTGTTAAAAAGATGCTTCTCTAATAACACATCCGCTTATGTTCATGATGATTTACCATGGAGATTAATGATATGTTATTCTGTAATGTAGAGGCAGAAGCACATACTTTAATTCTTATAATCTGCAAAGAAAAGCAGTTTAATACTCTGGATTTTCCAAATCATAGAATCTTTGAATCATAGAAGATTAGAGTTGGAAGGGACCTCAGGAGATCATCTAGTCCAACCCCCTGCTCAAAGCAGGACTAACCTCAGCTAAATCATTCCAGCCAGGGCTTTGTCAAGCCGCAGCTTAAAAACCTCTAAAGATGGAGATTCCACCACCTCCCTAGGTAACCCATTCCAGTGCTTCACCACCCTCCTAGTGAAAAACGTTTTCCTAATATCCAACCTAGACCTCCCCCACTGCAACTTGAGACCATTGCTCATTGTTCTATCATCTACTACCACCGAGAACAGCCTAGCTCCATCCTCCCTGGAACCCCCTTTCAGGTAGTTAAAGGCTGCTATCAAATCCCCCCTCATCCTTCTCTTTTGCAGATTAAACAAGCCTAGTTCCCTCAGTTTCTCCTCATAAGTCCTGTGCTCCAGCCCCCTAATCATTTTTGTTGCCCTCCGTTGGACTCTCTTCAACTTGTCCACATGCTTTTTGTAGTGAGGGGCCCAAAACTGGACACAATACACCAATGCCGAATAGAGGGGAATAATCACTTCCCACGATCTGCTGGCAATGCTCCTCCTAATGCAGCCCAATATGCTATTAGCCTTCTTGGCAACCAAGGCACACTGCTGACTCATATCCAGCTTCTTATCCACTGTAACCTGCAGGTCCTTTTCTGCAAAACTGCTGCTTAGCCCGTCGGTCCCCAGTCTGTAGCTGTGCATGGGATTCAAAAGGTCAATCTTTCAGTGCGACGTCTAGGTATTGGGTTGCAACTCCCATGAACTGTAAAAAGTACATTGACAGTGATTTACTCCAGAAGTTTAGGTTCATTAGCTGAAATGTTTCATAGAGCTTTATTTCAATGGTACCAGTTCTGAGTTTGGATTTAAACATTTCACTGCACAATGTTTGCCCAGCAAACCTGCCGGGCTTGGACCTGATGCAGGGGAACCAGAAAAGGAATGTGCCTATAAACATACGTGAACTCAAATAGGCTATTTTCATGATCCAATCTAAATGAAGTTCAAAAAGTAAATAAATAGTCTGAATGGTGAAAGGTAAATGGCTTTTTAAAATTACTTTCATTTTTAATATCCAAAGTGCTATTAGCAACACAGGGAAAGCAATCTGGGGTTTCAATTATTTTTAACCTGACTGCTTCCCTTAAACTCTAAATTCCTCACATTGCACTGTAAGTGTCCTCCACACACACTAAGCAATTAAACTAAGGCCAACATTTCTTGCAGCTGGAGGAAGAATACTACATAGTATTGCACTTGTGAAGTTTCAGTGTAAGTGTGCAACTTCTAGGGAACCAGTCACAAATTAGGACAGGCAGAAGATTATTTCACATGGGCTCCACTTCTGCCATCCTAGTGTTTTGCTGCTCACCAACTTGGGATTTCCTTTTTTCCTCTTTATTTCTTCCCCAGTTTCATTCTTTGGATCCTGTCATACTGGGAGTGCAGTTGGAAAGCTGGGTTTTGCTCTTGGCTTTGTGAACATTCGGACAAGGATGCACTTTATGGTAGTCTTCTCACAGCCTGGCACTCAGCACTGAGAACACCCTGGGCCTGGTTCCAAAAATTGTTCTCGATCAGTGCAATTGTCTTGGTGGGTTGCAGATGCAACCTCCAAGGTAGCCAGCTCACAAATGAGCCATGCATTCAGTCTGTTTGAACATATGACCAATCAGACGCTTCTTCCTCTCAACGCTGCTAACAAGATGTTCCCACCATAGTTTTTCCTTATCCTGTTTGTATACTTTACAGACCAGGCAGAAAGGGCTACCAAACTGAAACACCGGGCTTGTGGACTATTCCAGGTGTCAGAGAGGAAATGCACTCATCTGTCTGCCTCCCTTCATCGACTCCATCCCGTTTACAACACTGTCACACGGGAGATATTTCTCTTCCGATACTAAGCTGTCTGCACATTTCAGCATAATAAATACATAAATCACAAGGACCAGCCAGGCCCGGCTTGGGAATACATTCTTTTTTTCTGTTTCTATGACAGTAGTAAGCTGCTTGGCCTCAGAACTATTGGCCTAAACTTGAAGCCTATTTGAAATTAGCATCCTGTGGCTGATCGATATCTTCAGCCATGCCCAGAGACAGAAAGAGAGAGAGAGAGACATATCAGTGTCTGTTTCACAATCAGATGCTATACCACTGCAATCTGGCCATCACAGAGATGCAACAGTGAATGTGGAAGATGGTGTTTCAGCCAACACACACACACACTTTCTCTCTCCCTCTCTGATTTTACATAAACCACAGCTGGAAGCCAGCTTGCTGTCTTTTTCCCCCCTGTTGGCTCAGAGACTAGCAGAAGAGCGATCCCAATAAAATATATTTTAGTTAAAAGATATCCTAGTAATAACCGGAGCCAGATTTGCCTTTTGAGAAATGTCAGAAATTGTTTCTGTATTACCGATCACTTAGAAGGACTGGTCTCTGCTAAGTATGTATTAAATGAAAAGAGGTGAAGAAAAGGATACCTACTCTTTAGAGGACAGGATTATTAAGACACTTCTGCCATGGACATGGTTATTTGCTTCTTTGCATTTTCTTGATGTAATTGACCTTCATCCTTATTTTACTGTTACTCTAAAGTAAGCAAAAAGACGGAGCTTTTAACTCCAACTACCAGGGGAAAATATGGCAATTAGCATTAGTGTGCTCTAACCCACTGCTTCACCTGCTGAGCAAGAATGTCCCAATGAAATGCAAGACTGTCCCTGTGGGGTTTGCTGCAAACACAGTGACCTTGGCTCCCCGGAGGTGTTTGCATTGGATGTGTAATTATAGCAGATAGTTTTCATGCTGGGTCTGACAGTGTGTCCCCCATAAATTCAAGGGTTTATAACTCAGCCGCACAAATGTGAAAAATCAGATTTTTGGCATGTTTTTGTTCTAAGAGAGTGGAATAAAGGATATTATCTCACTCACTCAAACCACTCGCTGATAAGGTAGTTATTTTTATTTAGTGCCTTTCATACAAACTATCACTAACCACTGGAGTTGAGAGGGAGGAATGGAAAAATAATCCCCTATAGAACTAGATAGTGCTGACTGAGATATTTAAGAGTGGTATAAATTACAGTCCTTTAAGCACAATACTGTTTGAGGAGCAGGACATTTTCCAGGAATAAATGACAGGTAGGAAAGGTTAGTGCTTAAAGATGTATTTGTTAAAGGGATTTGGACCTGAAACATGTTGCTCAATATTAAATTGTAAATTTATATACCACCTAAATAATATCTTTTAGTTCAGACAAGCTCTGTTCAGTCCCCTTCTCCTGACAGAATCATCCTCTTTAATTTTGCAACTAGTCACCTGAGTAGCGTTTTATTGATTATTTAAAGCTAAGGATAAAACCAGCCCTAATAATTTATTTTTTTATATCACAGTAGCACTCCAACCCCGCAATCAGGTTGGACTCCCATTGCATTAGGCGCCATGGTCCATGCCTCAAAGAGATTACAGTCGAAAAGGACGAGACGAACAAAGAGTAACAGACAATTTCCAAGTAAAACATTCCAGGTCTCTCTCTCACCGGCTATGTACACGGTTCAGATTTTCCCCCAAGCCATCCCCACTTCTCCCCTCACGCCCTCTATCTCAATGCCCCAGCCAGCCTGACTCACCAATGCCACCCCACTGGGATCTCCTTCACGTTGCAGTGACTGAAACAAACAAAGGCATAGCTGATCATATGGTGCGCTTGTTAATGAAAGTGTGCAACCACAGTGGGGTCCTAAGGCCGGGTCTGGGGATTTATGGACTCACCAGCCTCGCCCAGTCTGTAGCAACTCCCTGAGGCTCCTCACTCCTGTGGAGGGGGCCTCCTTCCTGTGGGGGGGAAGGGTGGAAGGGGGCACACAAGGCCATGCTGTCAACCTTAATGGCATCCACATTTTTGTAACTGCAGTGTAACTGCGTAATATTTACAATTTACTCTGCTCTCCTGACCTTCGGTTCCCTCATGTTAAGTTGAAGTGGGGTCTTTTCCCCCCTACGAATATGCATAAAAAGCGAAAACCATCTGTTTTTAAAACGATGTCAAGAAATCTGTAAGAGTAAATCCTTATAAAGTGCACGAGTCATCAAATTCCCAATAAATAAGTGAGGCGGCAAAAACAAGCCTGATGCAAAGAGGTGCTCCCTGACAGAAGGCAAGACCGCCGTTTGTCTGTGCCTTACCCAAAGGCCTGAAATATCGTTTTCAAAGGTGCTCAGTGTTATTGGGCCTCTCTGACAAATGCTACTCGGAGCTTGCTGACCCTGCCAGCTCACTTTTTTCCCCTATATGCCAAAAAATTGGGCCACAGTGGCTCAAAAGCACAGGGTAAGTGAATAGCATCTTAGCTTCTTTACTATGATAGCCAAAGCGCATGACTTCTTATTTGGTCATTCTAATTATTTTATTTGGCGTACGCAATCCGGTCAAGCCAAGGCACAGCTTCCTTATCAGCAATGTTCAAGGCATGATGACCTGGAAGTTGAGTCATTTTGCAGTCCTCAACGATGTGTGTCGTGGTTTGTGGCTGCCCACATCGACATAATGGACTGTCTCTAAAACGCCACCAGAATTCCCCTGCAGTGCAAATTCCATGTCCGGTACGAAACCGGTTCAGAAGACTCCATTGCCTTCCTGGTAAATTAAACCCAAGTTGACATTGAGTGGGGTCCGAGACAAGATAATTATTTGTCACTTTCTCTGCAGACCATGAAACTTGCCATGCATCCTCTACTGTAAATCTCTCACCCGGTAAACTTATCCACGGCAGGTGCCCTGAGGGCAGATGACTATATGTGGTGGATTAAACAAAGTCTTTAATTAATGGTAGATATGGCATATCATGCAGTTTCATCATGAGCTGTGCTGCGCTCTTCCTCTCTGCAAACATTGGGTGGAGCAATATTGCAGAGAACCGGTAACCATGGTAAAAGGAGTAGATTTAAGTGTGCCTGAAATAATACGCATGGTGAAATAATACGCAGGGTGGAATTTAGTTGTATGTCAATCATCTTTGTGATCATCATAATGACCTGGTATTTGGAGACTGATTCTTTGCCTCAAAAAGTGCCCCAAGTGAAACTGACCTCAGTGAGCAATTTAAGACTCTTTTGTTTAAACGGGTTACACCAGGTAATTGTGCCTTACATGGTTGTTCTACTAATTTACTGTACCCACCCTTATAAATGTAATGTCATAGGTCATTTTAATTCTCCTGCATGCCTTATATCAACCAATTCATACTACAGAAAACTTTTTGAAAATCTTTTGTTTCTTTCATTTGTAATTTGCCTCAATAACTGGGATGGCATCCAAGAAGCATATTTGGGCTGCTGAGATAAAAATATTTCTAGCAACACCTTGAGAGGCGGTAAACATGTGCAGAGCAGCAATTTGATCATAGTGGAGTTTGCTGAATATTTGACATTTCAGTCTGAAGATTCATTGAGACGATTAACACACATTTGCAACACCCAACATGATCCAAATTTTTACAAGATAGTAATTACTGTACCAGAAGGTGGTGTTGTGCATGAATGCTTTGTTCTAACTACCTCTGCATTTGTCATCAGACTGTGGGTGTTGAAAGGCTGGTCTGCAGCCCAAATGTATAATACAGAAAGGACATGACCCTTTTTGACCAAAGAATAGAAAATGCGATACATTTTTAGTAGTCCAAAAGAAACTAGTGATTTAGGAAGTCATTTTGAGCCAACTTAAAGAGACTTGTGGATGCTCAGCACTTACTGAAAATCATGCTCTTCAAAATGTGTCTCAGGCTAGGTACCCAGAAATTCAGGAACCTAAAACCACTAGTCACTTTGGAAATCTTGTTCAATTGTTTTGAAAAATCCTAAGTAAAATCCTAAGTCAGACACTGATTGGGAGAAAAGAATTTAAAAATGATCCCAATTCTCCTCTAAGGTAATCTTTATAAATCATCTCTCTGTGACAAAAGACAAGGTATTTTGTCTCTCCATAACACTACTTTAAGATTAAGTTACCTTTTAATCTTTATCACAGATAATTTTGCCCCTAGTGCATGTACCCGGGACACACAAGTTTGATTCATTCTCTACTTATTCAAGTAGATCATGAGACTATGTAATTAAGGAACAAAAATGGAAAGAGCCAGTGTGAAAGGTGATTGTGGAGCCAGGAAGATTACATCTGCAGCTCAGAAGATTCCTTGAGTACCTTGAAAAGATGGTTACAGACCTGAAAAGCCCCAACTTGCCAGAATTTGCAACCTCTAAATAATTAAACTGTAGAGATGTGACTATCCAATGAGCAAGAGAGGTAGGAACACTGACCCAAAATTCAAAACAGACAGAATTATATTACAATGGATAGAAAAGCAAATGGAGAGAGACCATCCTCTGGGCATTTACCTTGCGAAACACATTCTCAGTTCTAGAGGGGCTTGAATGGGGCAAAATAAGTGTAGGGACAAAAGCAACAAAGAGCAGGGAGGAAAGAACCACATACCCTAGAAATGAAGCAGGAATGAGTCACACACAAACAAAATATCAGGGGGAAGTAGTGAGGGACTTAACTTCCAGAGATGCAAGGAGTCACAGAGCACCAGAGATTTCCACCACAACTCAGGTGCAAGCTGCAGATCCACAGCTGTGGTGGTAGGAAGCGGAGCTGGCCCAACTGTCTCCAAACCCTTGGTCCTTCACCTACCACTACTCTGGTTTTAAAAACCCCACATATTAATATTTTCTCTTGTTTGAAATTGGATTATTAAACTGCATAACGTCTACTGGCTGCTGGCGTGTGTAATATACACCAGAGGAAAAGCACCCATCAGAGAAGGGAGATTATTTATGAAGGCCAGTTACTCTTGCTGTGTAGCTTATCTTGATTTCCACCGTTGAGAATGACAGCCCTTTAATACGAAGTTGCACAAACAAACAATAAAAAATAAAGGCTATGATCGAGAACAGGGCAGAGAAATATGAGCTGAAAAGCACTGGCTATATAACACACACAGGCCCTGACCTTTACCAGAAGCACAGAACATGATTCCATCAGTTAATTAACCACATACTATATATAGTAGCTGTTTCACTGGCCTTTCTTTATGGCTAGAGGGACCATGTCACCCACAAAATCCACTAGGGAAAATGTTTGAAGATAAAGTGTTTTTAAAGTGGCAAGGGAAAGGTCTAAACATTCCCAGGGCATGTTCCCCATCAAGCTGCATCAAAGTCCAGTGAATCTGACTAAACATGCTTTCCCTGAGCCCGGCTCTGTACACGTTTGTGAACTGCCATATTTTCTCTCCCTTTTAAACTCTCTCCTTCCCCTGACCTTCTCCCAGATCATCTGAGGACTCTGGTACATGGCTGGAAGTTGAGCAGAAGCCAGCGACGTAGCAGCGCCCGGGGGCCAAGCCTGCATTTGCGACCCCTACCCCCGCGCAGGGCAGGAAGGATGCCCGGCTCCCATCAGATGGGGCTGCCCCCCAGCAGCCCTGGGGAGGGGGCGTCTGTACCTGTGTGTGGGGAGGGGGGGGCCGACACGCCACTTACCTCCTCCTGCACGGGGGACTTTCTGGCGCTCATTGTGGTGGCGAAGCCTGGCTGTGGCTGGGCTCCGCCCTCCCCCCCGCACTTACCCACCGCGTGGCGCCCACCTCTCCCACTCCAGCCCCGCAGACCGGTGCTGGCTCGGGTGGGGTGGCCTCACCCCCCGGCCAGGGGGTAGTGAGGTGGGGGAGCTCCTCCTGGTCAGCCACAGCTCCCTGCCCCCTGCCTGCCCCTGGGCTCTTTCCAGTTGCCCCTGAGAGACTCCTGCATTCTCCCGCCCCCTGCGCCTCATGAAGGGACGGCCCAGTGCCTCCCCGGGCCGGCACCTGGGGACCTGGCTCCCCGCCCCGGTACGCCACTGGCAGAAGCACACCTGTTCTTGGACTGAATACACCCCCATCTCCTGGTTAATTAACTATCGTTAATTAAATCCTCTGTATCTACTGCACAATTGGCTTCAGGACTGCACAAAGGTTGGGAGGTACGGCAGCCTGGACCGTTACAGCCCTGTGCGGTGGCTCTACTTCCCCTGTGTCAGACAGAGGCACTGCAGAAGGAAACGGGGCTTATACAGGGGTACTGCTCCTTACCACTGGCTGTGGCTCTAAAGTTCCAATTTAGCATGTATTCTGGAGCATATGGTGCCAATGTTGGAAGATAGGATACTGGGCTAGATGGACCACTGGCCTGACCCAGCATGGCCATTCTCATGTTCTTATCCCTGCTGACTTTGTCATACAGGTAAACTCAATGCTTTCACCGTCTGTATTTGCATAAGACAATCAGGAAAGAGTTTTTGTTTGATTTCAGGAATGCTTCGCTGCACATTTCATTCTGAGCTCGTACCTGTTTTGCACGTTGTCCATTTCACTAGCAGGGCCTGTCATCTGCGAGAGAAGTGATTTCGCCTGTCAGTTTATTGCAGCGATCCAGAGAAAATGAAACCACCAGAAGATGAGTTGTAGCAACGTTTCCAACTGATTTGCTGAGCCGCATGTTAGGCCTAGACGGCTTCCTATCACTCTGGTGTCTGTTTTGTTAGATGCAATCAAAGGAAAAAGAGTCTAATTTACTCTGAGCTGTTAGTGTATAGCATATAGCGATCTAAGTAAGGGAAACATTTTAAAAAGCTGCAGCTATGGAGAGGACGGCCTGTCTTGCAGTTAAGACACTGCCTGGGACCCAGAAGACCTGGATTCAATTTGCTGCGCTGACACAGGCTCCCTGTCAGATGTTGGGTAATTCATAGCTCCTTTTTGCCTCAGTTCGCCATCTCAAATATGGAGATAAATATACTCCCTTTGGTGAGCTTATTTATTTCAGCTGGAAGCTCATTTCGCACGGCCTCTCCCACTATGTGTGGGTACAGCACTCAGCACAAAGCTGTCCAATCCTGCATGGGGTTTAGAGGCACTATGATAATATGAACAACATTTGTAGCAGTAACAGTTGTAGGGAGAGTTAAGGCCTAGAGGAACAGAGCTCAGAGAAAAAACGGGGAGCAATTTTAAATGGTTCACTCACCCTTAGTTTTTACATTGATTTTTTGTGCAAAAAATCTTTTTTTTCAGTTAAAAAGAAACAACGCCCATTAAAGAGTTCCCTATTGTGGTAACTCAAGTGTGAAAATGGCTTTGTATCCCGAGGGCTAGAGCTCTCCTGAGCTATTTGGAACACCTCATGCGCATACACTGTACAATATGTGGTATTGTAGTTACTATACTTAAATCTCGGAGGCAGCTCATCTAATATGAACTTACAGCTGCTGCATTTTCTTTCCTATTTTTGGGCACTGACAGCCACCATACCATTGCGTTCAGGCCGTCATGCCTTGACATGACATTTGTTGACGACATCAACATTCTGTACATTGACATTCAGGCTCAGACAAAGCCAGTTTTGCCATTAGAATAGATCAATACATGGATTGAGAGTTGAGATATAGTGAGTACATTAAGTTATAAGTATCTTATTTTTAAATGACCCATAGACTTACTGTATGCACTTCGCATTTGCATTCCCTTTGCGGAACGTAATAGCTAACTGTATCTGGATGCACGGTTTATAATTTTATATTAAACCTATGTGCTTACTTTAAAATAATAAATTAGGGAGTTTCCCAATTGTACACCCAGCTAAGAATACATAACATTGCATTCCTTTTACTGTCACCCTCATCTTCCTACTCCATGTTCCTTGTGTCAACCACCGTCCTATCACATCTTGTCCCTATTTAGATTTTAAACTCTTTGGATCAAGGACGGTCTTTTATTTCTGAGCAGTTGGACTCAAGGAGGTCCCGATTCTGACTGGAACTATAACAGGGTGATTCACCCTTAAGGGCTAGAGACAACCAATCCTAATTACCGAAGGAGTCACACCTGGGAGGAACCAGGTGATTTCCCTATTAAAAAAAAGCAGCAGGAAGAGGCAAGTTCCAGGAATCAGAGACTGTTAGGAGTCAGCAGGCACTAGCAGAGAGTTAGGACTGAGATCCGGCCAGGTAGCGCCTGGGAGTGGCCTGCCAAACAGAGAAGGTATGGGAGGGGGGAAAGAAAAACCTCTGTTTTGAATAGAATTTTGGATGGACTTTGTTCTGGGATTTTGAATTTTGTCCGGAGCTTATTTTATATTAATCAACCCAATTCCTGTATTTTTTGACCACCAAAAGCCCGTGTGAAGTTTTATTTGAACAGTTCATGAGGGGAAACTGAGGCAGGTTGCCTGGAGGGTGCCCCCAGGCCACAAGGGAGGCAGCTGCTGCATTACAGGGACCTTTAAATGCTACCATAATGCAACAAGGTAATAATAATAGTTATAGTCTGATGTCAAGCTATTCCTGACATTTCTCATTGCATCATTTCCTTTGTCTAAGTAAATTACTGTCAGCTTGAAAGGCAAAACTTTATAATTTCCTATGAGTCTGAGAAACCTGGCTGTGAAGAGCTGGCCTATGAGCATGTGAACAAAGACTGGCCAAAGAGATGCAACCTGGAGCATCAATTGATGGTGATGTAGGCGATATTCTAGGGCTAGACCAACAGCATTCCCAGAGGTGAGGGAAGGGTGTATGTATCTGAGGGTGTGACGTTCCCCCCCCTACAATCCAGACTGGTGTGTAGCTGTGTCACCCCGACTTACCCCGCTTTGCTGGGTGAACCACCCACTCCTGGGTCAGCCCAGGCCTGGCTTCCTGCGAGTAATTGGTCCCTGGCCTAGGGAAGGAGTGCTTTGGCCAGCCACTCATGGGATAGACACCCAGCAAACACCCCCAGTTCCGGAAGCAACCCGGGGAACTGCCGTCTTGCAGGTTCAGTACTGCACACTGCACCCTGCAAACTCATTTACACTTGGCCGTCAATTTATCAAAGAAATTGACATGCACCAGCTCTGTGACTCTAAGTGAGGTCTCTGCGCACACTCAGTCCACATGCACTGTTTCAGATAAAACAAACAAACAAGTTTATTGACTAGAGCAAGATTTTAAGTGACTCTAAGTCAGATTATTAATAAGTCAAGGAGTTAATCACAATTAACTAAAAGATAACTCGCATCTTAACCTAAGATGAATCTGTCAGTCTGTATTCAGCTTGCCAGACAGGCTGGGTGCGATGCCTCTTGCAACCAGGCCCCACCTCTCCCTGTGGGTAGATTCTCAGTCTTTGATGATGCTTAGAAGATGGATTCCAGGGGAGCCAAGAGACAAAGACGCCTCAGCTTTTAACAAGTTTCCCCAACACCCCCTGGGGTCAGGTGATCGGCCCTGTCCGGCAACGGGCATGATTCCTCCCGCTTGAGCCAAAGGGCTCACAGTGGTTAGGCCAGTCCATTGTTCCCGTATGCATGCCTCTGCGGGGTGTGGAAACACAGCTTTGCGTTTGTCTGCCTCTATTCAAGCCACATGAGACACACATTTGGGGATATGACACAGCAGAGTTTCGTATCTGTAAATATGTGTGACATCGCAGGAAACATGCTACCAGAACAATAACGTTCAGTGTGCCATGAGCATTCCAGAAACACCTCCCATGGCATACTTTGCCTCAGACAATACACAGTTGCACTGTGAGAGTGAACAGGAATGATACACAAATCACACCATAAGGGTCTACGTGAGGCACAGCGTGACACAGAGGGGCTTGATGGGATGTGAGTAGCTAAGGAGAATCCTGACTGATCTTTAGATATGTCCAGTTTAGGAAGAAACATGAGTCACCTGAAACGGGCGTATGAAAAGGAGTATTTCATCCCACTAACAGGCAGATATCACCAAGGAAGATGATATTTATGGATATTAGATACCTAAGTAAGTTGGACACTGGGTCACAGGCATATAGAGAGCTGTGCTTGTTTCCCATTGCCATGGAAAAGCTGCTGAGGGTCACTATGGACACAGGGAAAGCTGACTGGAGGGAAGAGTAGGACAGATGTGAGACGGAGGAAACCAGGATATTTCAAAAACCTGTTATCCTGAGATGTGCCAGATGCTACAGGTACCAGGATTAGCGATACACTTTTTGTATCTATAGAACATTATGTATACACTTGTGAGCTAGGGATTGTATTCTAGCTCCAGGGGGGAAGCATTACTGAGCTTTCCCCCAGGAACTAAAAAGGGGTGAGGAGATGAGGCAGGGTGGTTCTCACTGAAGGTCCCAGGACAGGTGAATAGTTCTTGAGATGTGCCACCGCCTGGGAGGGGTGGGGGACAATTGCACATGGGTTCAAGAGGCCCAGCAGACAAAGAAAGAGCCTGTGGTATAAAAGGTAAGCCTGAACTGCATGAGCGTCCTTCATTTTGATCCAAAAACTGACATGAGATCGTAACCAAGAAGGCAAAACCCTGCTGGAAGGGCATGAAGGACTGCAACCTGCCAGGTTATCCATGTGGAAGAGGGGTGACACCTATAAAGCTTAGCGGGTATGTAGACTGGGTATTGTATTGTTTTATTTTATGTTTTCTCTGTAACACTTTGTCTGAAAATAAATGTTTTGTGCTTTGTAAAGTTGGCTGCTTACTGGTAACCCTGTAATTATTCCTAAAAGGCAGTGACTGGACTAAGGTCAGACAAGGTAGGATAAGACAGAGTGAACTGCAGGGGAATGCAAACTTAATACCCAGTCTGAAGGGAGAGGGACATGGGTCCCTGCCCCAAAACAGGTGGCGGCTGGAGGCCTGAGACCTAAAGTGGTGCACTGGGGGGACCATGGAGGGTGCAGAGGTGCAGTTAATGCTGTGACTGTGACACCAAGTACACATCATAATAAATATAAGCATGTTGAAAGAAAATGTTAGCTTTTAAGTGCAACTTTCCCCTTTTCTGCTGCACAAAGAAGCTCGGGGGGAGGCCTGATTCAAGCATAATTTCAAGACATTTGCATGGATGCCTCTAGTCTGTAGGAACAGAAAATCTTCTTCCCAGGGAGGAAATGCTGGATCCCTTCTAGGTCTGAAGATATGAATAAACTGTCCTGGTTTCAGATTCCTGAGCAATGCCATCAACTGGCTTGAACACTCAATCTCCAAATTCACAATGGGTATTTATTTTTATAGAAAGTGTTTATGTGACCTGCTTTCTCTGAGGGAAAACGCTGACAACTATTGTGTTTAAAATAAATTCCCCTTGCTCCCATGTTGGCTCAGGTTTTCCTCACTGGAGGAAACACTCTTTGCTAATAAATACATGTGTTAAAAGCAGAACACAGGTTTTTGAAGACTTCATCTGGCTCTCAGCTTCATTCCTCTCCAGCCAGAATCTCTTATTTGTAAGATCACAATGGGCTTTTATGGAAATGACTTTGATGACCGAGACAGATGCCCAAATAAAGGGCTGGGCCAAATTGTGCAATGACAAGACACCAGAGGGACTTTAAACAGAAGCAGTGCTTGCAGCTGACCATCAGATATGTATTAGCTAGCGGTGGACAGAAAATTCCCTTGCTAACCTGCAACCCTGGCCCCTAAGGATCATTGTCTAACTCAGGATGCCTCCTAGCCATGCTTCTTCGTGTTACAGAGGGAACCTGACCAATTGCTTGTGCAGAGGAAAAAGGTTCCCTCTGTTCTCTTCACACCCCATGCATACGACTCCAGACACATGGTGCACTTGGGTAACCCTCAGTGGAATACAATTGGACCACCGCTTGAGGAAGAAAAGAAATCTTTGTTTTGTGTCTCAATGGAGCCCATTCAACACAAGATGCAGGACCTCGTCTCAGGGATTCATCTTTCCCTGGCTGTGAGACTGCTCCATTTTCAAAGTGCCAGGGACCATATCAGGCAGCATCCTTTTCAAAATTATGCAAAGGCCTCATCTGCTCATTGCCACTGATCGTTCCAAAAGCACATCTCCGGGAGTCTGATGTTTGCCACCCACAGAAGCATCAAGGTTCCAAATGAACACACAGTTCCAAATTCAAAGCACGCTCCCCATTTATGAAGTCAGTCACAAGCAAAACATCACTCTCTTGAAATGCAAACAAATGTATGCATGCAAACACACACAGCAAGCTATGTACGGAACACATCATAAAGTTTCTGATGACAGTATCTGTCTATTTTATCCATCTTTCTGTTCCAGGATAGGTCCATACCAGATACGCTCCAACTCAAATGACTATAGAAGAGTTCAAAGCTTTTAAGAAGCTACTTACCAATCAGGTCACGCCTCATTATTCCTTTATCAGCTTATGCAGGTTATTTGCTTTAATTTTGTAGGAACTTGCTTGGTTTTATTTCTGTCCATTTTATATATGCAATCAATGTGCTCACCTTACAAGCGAGTACCTCTGGAGCTAACAGGCTAAAGAAAATGGTTGGGACAGGATCTGAAAGCTGAATTTTTCCATCCCAAGTTGCTGTATCAGCCTAACTCACAAGAACTGCAAGTACAATATCATTTGATATCTCCGCGTCTAAGAGTCTTTCTGTTAGTTGACTTGTTTTCCACCCCTGTTTAGTTTCTAGACAAGCTCTGTAAATACATGATCTCCTTGATTTATGGTGATTTTTTTTTCATTGTGCTTTGCAGAAGGTTCATTCGTTACCATGATTATTTACAATAACTGACTAGAACGTCTACCTGAGACTAGACTTTGAAGAGGTTATAATACATCTATTTTGAGATGAAATAAAACTTCTCAGTTGTATAATGACATATAATAGGGGTAGGTTTATAGTTTTCATTTCCTCTAATTAATTTATCAGCTGATAGTGAAACCTTGTGAAGAATCCTGACAGAAAGCTTGCGTCTCTTTGTTAGATTGGGAGCCCATGTTATAACGGGTCACCTAGTTATCACTTGCATACAAATGTTATAAGCCCTTGACTGAAGGCTGTTACATCTGGAAATCTCGAGGTTTCCTTAGTTACCTTTTCTTTTACAGCAGAATAATAATGAGAATAATAAGTGTTTCCGTCCAGTTTTATTAGATTATCTTCCCTTTAGCGCACGCTTCTAGCTATTTACTTGTTTCTGCACTATGATGTTCAGGCATCTATCACCAGACAATGAATCAGCTTTGCTTGATGTCTTTCTCATTCCATGTTCTACTCCCATCTCTTAATACACAGCAGATATTTTCCGTGTGCCTCTTTGTTCTCCTTGTTCAGTGTGACAATGCTGATACCTCTCAAACTTGCCTTGATGAGATGTGATACCAGAAAAGATCTAATGCATTCTTTGGAATATTTTTTCTCCTGTGTGCTTTTCAGAAGCAGCGTATCCATACAAGTTCATGTGCAGTGGCAGTCAAAAAAGCTAACAATGTTAGGACCCATTAAGAAAGGGATAGAAAATAGGACAGAAAATATCATAATGCCATTGTATAAGTCCATGGTATGCCCACCCTTGACTACTGCATACAGTTCTGCTCTCTCCATCTCAAAAAAGAGACACTAGAATTGGAGCAAATACAGAGAAGGACAACAAAAATGATCAGGGATATGGAACAGTTTCCATATGAGGAAAGATTCATATGTTCAGATTGGAAAAGAGACAACGAACGGGGGATATGACAGAGGTCTATAAAATGATGAATGGTGTGGAGAAAGTGAATAAGGAAGTATTATTTACCCCTTCATATAATACAAGAACCAGGGATCACTTAATGAAATTCATAGGCAGAAGATTTAAAGCAAACATAAAGAAGTACTTCTTCATACAACACATAGTCAAGTTCATGTGGCATTTGTAGGCAAGGGATGTAGAGAAGGCCAAAAGTATAACTGGATTCAAAGGAGAATTAGGACTTGTCTACACTTACCTCAGAGATTCGGCGGCAGTCGACCAGAGTTACGCAAACTAAGCAAAAAACTTGCGTAACTCCCGTCGACTTCTGTGCTTCTGTTCTGCGGGCCGTCTTCACTGCACTGCGCTGATGGGAACGCAGAGCTATGCCACTTGAGAAGGTGGTCTTAATACATCGATTTCTGGATCAACTGAGCGCGTCTTCGCTGACCACTCAGTTGATCCAGATAAGTCGAGCTGACGGCGGTGAATTTGCCGCCGAGAGTGAAGACATAGCCTTAGAAAAGTTTATGGAGAATAGGTCCATCAGTGGCTGTTAGCCAAGATAATCAGGGACACAACTCCATGTTCTGGGTGTCCTAAGCCTCTGACTTGCTGGGACTGGATGACAGGGAATGGATCACTTGATAAATTGCCCTATTCTGTTCATTCCCTCTGAAGCATTTGGTACTAGCCACTGTTGGGAGACAGGGTGCTTTGCTAGATAGACCATTTGTCCGACCCAGTTTGGCCATTCTTATGTTTTTACTATATCCAGCTCCTGACTGTACCTGAGTTCATGGCAATGGATATGTGTGTTCCTTGTGAGTATCTCCACAACATTTTGCACAGCTCTATATATTCTGCCATTGCTTGTTCTCTTTGTGCAGTCCTCTCCTTTTCCCTGTTTGTTTGTGAAGTTTTGTGTACCTCTTTCAACAGAACGCCTTTTCTTTCCCTTCTGCATCATCTCTCTTACTCCATCCTCGTTCTTGTATTGTGCCTAACACTGTGATAACACTTTTTGCTAACAGCTAGACTCGCCTTGGCTCACATTTGATTTTAGTCCTATAACGATGGGGGAAGATTTTCTGTTTTTATTTTACTATATTTATGGGCAAATATAAAGACATACAGCACTATTTCTGTCTGCACAGCATCTTTTACATAACGGTAGTACAGTCTACATCACAGTTCGTATTGCTCCATGCTTGCCAAACCCCGTGTACAGCTATACACCGCTTTGGAAACCAGAAAGGACACTTCCATCCCTGAAGGGTGGTGTAGCAACACACAGACTTGCGCTCGGTTCTCTGTTCACTCTGGCTGAGCTCAGTTAGCGCTTGAGGAATTCGGCCAGAGCTGCCTGCAAACACGCACGGGTTTAATATCGCTCGATTATGTCACGCATGCAGCAGCCACAGAGAGATGGCACCAGAAGGTGGCGGAAGCAGTGTTAAATTCTTCTTCGAGCTAAATCTTGGGCCTCAGATACATGAGCCCAACTCTCACCACCATGAGGGGGCTCGTATGTGCATTTCAGAGGACAAAAAAAATTAGTTATTATTAGCTGAGGTTATGTTGAATTCTTTATTTGATCATTGTCATTTTATTTTCAACAGCATCTGCCATTCAATCATGTACTATCCATCAGGAGCTAAGTAAAACCAGAGACCATCTACTGTGCTTATGGCAGCTCGTTACTACTTATTAGCTCGATAGCACAATTTCTTTATTCTTCCCTGTGTCTCCTCAGTGACCAGTGCCACTTCATGACTCAGCAAATACAGAGATCTTGAAGCTTGAGAAATGTACCCTGCAAAGCACTGACGCCTCCAGCAAAAGGTTTTGTTCCTGGAACCTTGAGTTGACATTAGAACTCAAGCTTCCCAGCTGTCCTTTACATGGGACATAGCCACGGCAGATCCCTGGGGCCAGCATTAACCCAGAGCCTTCTCTTTTAGAACGTCAGCTGCAGCATAAACACACCCCTTTTCAGTTCTCTTTGTTTTTCATCCTTCTACAATATTATTATTTTGTAAGTGCAAAAATTAAATTAGTTACTGGTCTTGTCAGAATAGTTCCATTTGCAGCTTTCCAACAGAACGAGAACACAGCAGTGACCAATACCTTTTCACAGGACCTGAGGACTATGGAACTGTCTTGGAAGAGCTACAAATTACCATCACAGGATGCATAGTATTCAGAAAGAAATGCAAAATATGGAACAGAAGGCTCAGTAGACTAGGTATGGGCCTAAATGTTTTTCCTACTCTACCGTGTCATTTTAATGGAGGAGTTGGAAGGGTAAGGAATGATCGTAGTAGTCTGAACATGGCATGGAAATCCACAGTGGGCAAAGAGGTCAGTGATAAGGAGCAGCAAAATGTAATGGCAGGGTAGGAGCTGGTTTTGTTGATGGACAAGATAAGGTCAGTAGTGGGTTTGGTGTAGAGAGGAAAAGGGAGAAAGGTAGGGAGGTTGTGAGATTACCAAAGGAGAACGATACAGGTGGGCTCCAAGTAGCGAAGAAGACACATATCTCTTACACATACGGGTTACCTAGGGAGGTGATGGAATCTCCATCCTTAGAGCTTTTAAAGACATGGCTTGACAAAGCCCTGGCTGGGATGATTTAGTTGGGGTTGGTCCTGCTTTGATTAAGGGATTGGACTAGATGACCTCCTGAGGTCCCTTCCAACCCTAATCTTCTATGATTCTATGATCTCTTAGATCTTCAGAAAGAAGAACAGTGCAAATCCCACGTGGCAACTTCTGGAAAATGGGACACAGTGAGAAGCAGTATAATTGGGCCGGGCCATTAAAAACATTCCTAATGCATGCAGATGGTTACAAGACTTCAAGACAGAGCAAAAGCAGGCCCAGCTCTCCCTGTGGATGCCGGATTATCCCTGCAATGGGAATGGCCACGTGTTTCTTAAATGAAGATTTGGCCCAAGAACTTTGGGGGCCAAAGCCATTCAGTTCTCGGCGTCCTGTCAGCCAAACCTCCATGACCCTCTCTATCACCAGGAAAATGGATATTATTCCGCTACTCAAATTAACAGGTAAGTGCAGCTGTCATAGGATTCCACACTTGTCCCAGCCTGTTAGCAAGTGCTGGAATCCTATCATTAGCTACAGGTCAATTACTACTGTCTCCTCAGGGAAAGTGTAGTGAGTTTGACTCCATCCTAGATAAAAGGGGTTGGGGATAGTCCAATGGGGAGAAGGTTGAGAGCCTGGTAAAGGGACTATAGGAGAACTGAGCCTCCAGGAAGGGAGGGTTTTGGGTTTTTTCTCCCTTTATGATTAGCACCTAAGCTTGTAATTGGATCTACTTAGGGGACTGCACCAGCTGAGTGTTGTGATAAAACACATCCAAGACTCGAGCATTTCAACATCATTAGGTGACACTGAAGGCTGGTCAGAATATAAAACACATCCACCAAAATGTTCAAACCTGGGTGCCTAGACTTGGGTTCTGAAATCCAGAGGCATGCTCATAAAAGTAGCCTTACTTTCAAAGGGGCTGAGCACCTGCCACTCTCACTGACATGGGCGCTCAGGCACTCCTAAGGTTTGTTTTCATGGTGCCTTTGTTTGCACCAAAGGGATGTAAATTCTAGTGTGCACTGGTGTGTCACATACTAACTGGCCAGTGTGAACCCTGCTGACACACACTATAAGTTCCCTAGTATGCGTTAATGTAATCACAGAATCATAGAATATTAAGGTTGGGAGGGACTTTAGGAGGTCATATAGTCTAACCCCCTACTCAAAGCAACTAAATCATCCCAGCTAGGGCTTTATCAAGCCAGACCTTAAAAACCTGTAAGAATGAAGATTCCACCCCTACCTAGGTAACCCATTCCAGTATTTCACCACCTTCCTAGTGAAAAAGATTTTCTTAATATCCAACCTAGACCTCCCCCACTGCAATTTGAGACCATTGCTCCTTGTTCTGTCATCTGCCCCCACTGAGAACAGCCTAGCTCCATTCTCCCTGGAACCTCCCTTCAGATAGTTGAAGACTGGTATCAAATCCGCCCTCATTCTTCTCTTCTGCAGACTAAAAAAGCCTAGTTCCCTCAGCCTCTCCTCCTAAATTATGTGCTCCAGCCCCCTCATCAGTTTGTCCACAGCCTTCCCATAGTGGGGGGCCCAAAACTGGATGCTAAACTAATCCCGTTAATGTGTGCTAGCAGGGACCATATGACCCATTAATGTGCAACACTTGGTCTGCATTAGAATTTACATCCTCTGGGTGCAAATAACAAACCCTTATTTAGTTACCTCAGTATGGATTTAGCCTGCTGTTACGTACCCATTTCTGAACATCTGTCCACACTGAATAAACAGCAAGATGCTAAGATTAATGAGCTAACATTTGTAAAGTCCTTTGAAGGTGAGAAGAGAATCTATAAATGGCATGTATTTTTATCCAAGCACTGGAAAATATGAGATGAGCAGCAAAACATAACTTGCGTATAAAATTTTTCATGTTCACTGTTTTGAGCTTGACAAGTTATGATGAAATAATATGTCTTGAAGCCTTCTATTGATAGTAGGTTCCATGACCTCTTCAGCTAGTCTATTCCAAGGTCCATGAATTTTAGCAATACTATTTTCCCCCATACTGATTCCTGAAAATAATTCTTTCTCTTCATTAAATTAATTATTGGCAGGTAGTTATGGGCCATTATCGTGTTGCCCCTTTTAGGTTCATAGGCAACGACCCATTAACTGTGTATAAATAAGCACATCAAAATAAGTCATCTACTTTAAACGTCTGATTCCAATTAATTTAGGACTGATATCAGATAACGCTGAGAAATAAAACATTAAAATAGTAACCCCTTGCTTAAGCCTAGGAAATACATAATTTTTGATCATTTGATGTTCCAAGTATCAGTGATTCCAGTGTCCATTGGTAAAAGGTAAATCAAGTTTCCTTACTTAAACAACAGAGGACCAAATAAACTTTTTCTTCTTCTACAGCTGAAGAGCAACGTAAGCTTATATTAAAAAAAGCAAAACTGCCACTCTCAGCACAAAGTGAGCTAATATTCCAGATAAGATTTTTCCTTTATACAAATTTATGACTGCTTAAGAATAAAAATGAGGCCAAAACCTTTCTGCAAAGCTACGAAAGTCTTAGGTGTGTATGTTTCTGATTAGATAAGCTATAGGAAATACAAATTACATGTATCTCTCCTTCAGATTCATTACTTATTAAGTAATTCCTCAAATCAATTACTGTAAAAGTTACGGTAAGAAAGCAGACATCTAACCAATGATGCAGGAGGCAAGACGAGATGTCACACACACAATACACTATAATTCCTTTGCCAGATTCTGCCCCCTTTCCTCATGCTGAGTAGTTTCTTACTATACCTATAGTCTCATTGAAAAAAATGGGACTATTTGTGTAACACGACACTATTCACTGTGTGTAAGGCTCACAGAACCATACTTGAAGTGCTGACTTGAGTTGTGCTTGGTAACGTTTAATTCATTAATAATGAGACTGTTGGAAACTCATCACGTGTTTGGTCCATCATGTGTTTTTCGCTTCAGGGCAAAAAAATCAAGGATTTTAGGAACAGTCACACATCATGCCATTAACTAGCCCAAGCACCCTCTGCTTCAGCAGGTGAAATGTGGAGTAGCGCAATCACAGAGACAGCTAGTGGCTCAGTTTTACAGGGCTCTTAGTCCTGGTTTCCTTATTCCTTAACCTGGCAGGGGGGCAAAGGATTTATAACAGTTTAGAAGCCTGTTAAGGAGAAAACTACATTGCAAATTGTTCAGGTAGACTTTGGTGGAAAGGTTTTTACTGCCAGACTCTACTGATAGCAGACCGTACACTACAGCTGATGATCAAGTACTTTACTTAGAATTCACTACAGCACGCTGGAACAAGTGTATGATAAAGCATTATCAGACTGGTGACATTTCTTTTCTTTTTCCCCCCCTGAGCATCTTGTCATCTACATGGGAACAGAATGGACAGACCCAACACTAGCCACCTGGGCTGCCCAACTCCATCTCTCAGACTTGCCACCACCATAGTCAAATGTACATCTCAGGGTATGTCTACATGGCCGGCAGCATTGTCGGCAGCGTAGCATCGATTCCGCGGGATCAACTGAGTGGCAGTAGAGACCCGCTCAATCGATCCCAGAAGTCGATGCCGTTAATCCACTCCCGCAAGAAGAGGAACGCTGCGTCGACCAGAAGGCATTTCCCGTTGGCGCCGCACAGTGGGGACGCCGCGGTAAGCAGAAGTTAGTAAGCTGAAATCCACCGGCAGTGTAGACCAGGCCGAAGTTTCTTGTCTGTAACTCAGTTAACCATCATGGGCATCTCATAGGCTTCATGATTTTTTCCCCCCAGAGAATCCAGTTTATCGATGGATGTATAAAGTATTTATTGCACTCAGTGAGCTAAATCCTGCTCCTGGGTACAACTGTACATCCCCAATGAACACAGCTGAGTGCACTGATTTTCAGAGGTCTGAGGTTAACCTTGATTCTGCCGCCCTCATGTTGTATGGTACCCTCCCTCCACCAGCAGTCCCACTGAAACCAGCTGGCAGAATTCATTAATTATTCTTATGTGTACTACCACAGTACCCAGAAGCCTTAGTCATGGACCAGCACCCCATTGTACTGCGCTGCACAACACAGAACAAAAAGACTGACCCTTCTCCAGAGAGCTTACGTCCTACTCAATGTAAGGGGGCAGAGTCAGGCCCTGTAAAAACAAAACAACAGCAACAACATTATAATAAAACGGTGGATTAGGGGAGGTGAATATTCATTCCCTCAGGAGACACCAGATTATGTGCATTAATAGAACTGCACAAAAATATTTGGAAAAACCCAGAAGAAAAACTCTATTTTCCTTCCAGCACATGTGGCTAGCTAGCATGAGTCCAGCCTCGCAACAATTAATATTTAGTATGTGCATTTCTCTCCAATAAACTGTCATTCATTAGGTAATGCACTTTTTTTTTTTTGCTTTGAGCAGGGCGTTGGACTAGATGACCTCCTGAGGTCCCTTCCTACCCTAATCTTCTATGATTCAATGTGATTGATAAGCTGTCCCTCAAAGCCATAACTACACTGTTGAATGGCTAATACACAATTTGCAGATTCTGTCTCCCCCCTATAAATATTTTATTTAACTGACAAGATCTGTTTTTGTGCATTGGAACGTTTTAAAAAGTTGTCACTGTGGAGGATTATGCCAGAGGTGGCTAACAAATTTGTTTCTGTGGTTAGCTCATGTAATAGAGTGCAGACCTTTCTGTAAAGATGAGGTTTCATCATATGCATAGCAGTTAGTTAGGCATCTCGGAATATAACATGGCAAAGCATTTTTGTGCAAAGCTAGTTTTGGCAATTTGACCAGGAACAGTTGTGCAGAACTTGTTTACAGATTATTAAATCTTCACACTGAAATGCATACAAAATGAATGGTTTGATACAACTGTATTTAAAATACTCTGTGCCTAGGACTGAAAAAGCAAAGACCTTCTGAACAGGGATTTTATTACTGTCAGAAAGCAACTCACAATGGACATTATACGAAATAATGGTTTGTCTCTGGAAACCCATTTGAGCTGGAAAATCCTGTAACCCAAGAGACACCGTCATTTGCATCTTTTTGTAATTTACTCTCTCGGTCTGGCTCAGTTGATCACATTCTCACCTTTGGACTTAAATTTGTTATCATTAGGGTCTCCTTTAAGGACAGAAGCTCAGACTCCACATTGTTCTTGTGATACTATAGTATTAATCAGTGACAGTGCACTATTGGAAGCTGCTATCCACTGAATGAAATATTAAACCAAAATCCCACCTGTCCAGTTACTGTGGCTGTCCAGGAGGAAGTTAAAGATCTCTTGGCTCTGTTCAAAACAGGCTCTAATGAGTAAGGTTTTGTGAGAGTTTTCCCTGACCATACAATGGCTCCACTTGCTTACATAGTCATTATGCCGCTATTTTCTCATTCGTTGCTTTAAAAAGCACTTTAACTTATTTTCTATAAAGGTGAACTAGCTCTTCAAGAACTTGCTATGAAAAGGACACCATAGCAGATTTTTTCCAATTAAAATAGCTTTTGTAAGAGCTCAAAGGTATTGTGGAATTCAACTACAAAACTGCCAGAGTTTTATTAACCTTTGAAGAGTCTAAGGTAGTTCCTCATGGAAGCTGAAAGATTTCCAATCTTGCTACTTATTAGATAAAGGTACAGAGTTTTGCATTTACTGATACTGCCTTTAATGTGAGGCCAGTAAAGTGCAGTCACTGCATTACTGGTAATTAAATGCTTTGCAAAACACTTTAGGATGTTCCACTCTGTGCAAATCATTATGGAAATTCAAGCTGCTCACTGCTGTTATTAAGGTGCCATCAGAAAATCTGGCCCCCTTTTATTATGTTCAAATAAAAAAAAAAACTTCGATATTGAGGACAATTGCAGTATAATAGATATTGCAAATTTAAATATATCCAGTTTTGTCCTTGTCTCACTGACTTTGACTTTTCACAGGTTTCTCATTTGATTCATGGAGTGTTTCTTCAGATTACTTCAACAACTGGTTTCTTGTCTGCCACCTGTTATAATTATAACTAATCCTCCTTAGCAGATCGACTCGGTATGGAGTTATACAGTACATAGCAGAACATGGCCTGTGATGTAGAGTGGCATATTATTTTATTACCTCCTTGGAATTGTGTGTATAGCAGGCAGCTGTGTGTGAATGAGCCCACAGTAAGAAATCAGTAGAACTGGGTCCTAATCCTGACTCTGCAACTGATGCACTCCATGATCTTGGCAGATGACTTCCATTCTCTATGCCTCAGTTAACTCTATCTGTAAAATGGGAAGGATAACGCTCACCTACCTTTGCCAAGTGCTTTGGAATTTATGAATAAATGCACTAGGCAACTGCTGAAGTTTATTAGGAAGAGAAAACATCATTTTCATCAAACACACAACTTGGAGAGGCTAGCATTGTACAGGATTGTCTGTTATGGGCAGTGACAATGGATTAATGCTTTAATCTATAAACTCTATGATTACTAACACCCGCTTTTAACCCTTCATCTTTCCCCTTGCCCAAACCTTATTTGCTGCCTGAAGTTCTCCAGGCCCCGGGCAGTGTCCTATGGAACAGCAAATCATTTTCCTCTTGTCTGCTGCACACGAGCTGGGGGGAGGAGGGGGGTGGGAAGGGTGTACCAGTCCCTACAATGATTTCCATAGTTGGTTTTTTTTAATCAATGTTCTTGAAAGGCACTATACACTCAACTCACTGATATGAGTCTGCAACTGCAACAACTTTTTTTGGTGGAACATTTATTTATTGTTTTGAGACAACGCTGTTCTTAATACCTAGAACCATTTTCATATTTACTGATTTATTAGAGACATTGTGATTGCGACGCCTGTTATTTGTGCTGTAATAGTATCTATGTTTGCAGAGAAAATTAAGTCATATAGTTAAGGCCTCTGAATAAGGTATTTATGCTAGCCTTCCTGAATTTTATTCTCTTGCATTTCCCTTTTCTATAAAATTGACCACATTTGTTGCATTTTGAAAGAGAGGAGTTGCATCACATGTGAAAAAAACAATCCCCATAAATTGTTACTACAAAATGTACTCCAACTTTACATTTCTTGAACTTGAAACTAAAGTATAATGTTCTTTGTGCACTAACTGCAATAACAAGTGTAAATATTAATCTTTCCTTTTTTCAGGGACATAAATGGAAAATGAAAGTAAATTTCAATATTTTCTCACTTCATAGTTCAGTGCATGCCATGCAGAAAATGTAGTCCATCACAAAAAACTGCTTAAATATGTTACACAAATTGATTTGTGTGAAGACTGAGTTATAACATGCAACGCTATGAGTTGGCAGGATGGCATTCAGCTATCATAAAGCCCAGGAAATGGACTAAAATCAAGATGAATGGGGTCACCCTATCACTAGCCATTCAAGTAGAACCCTGTCAGCTGCTTTTAGATTTGGGAAGCTACCACAGCAGGAAATAAATGTATAAGGAACAATACAGTACAGCAGCTTTTAGCAAAGCAAGCAGGCCTTTCTGTCTCTTTCAATGCAGTGAATGATTAACTTCATCTAAATAGGAATCCTATTTTCCATGTTTGGATGCCTTATCACAAAGTTTGGGCAGGTACACAAAATATTCACCTTGGGTAGTGAAGTCATTGCTTTTCTTCTAATCCATCTAAGGTACCATGGTTTGTCCATTTGGCGCATTTCTAACCAACTCAGATACGCTCATCCACTTAATCTGGTATTACTGGACTGCATGAAAGTCAGTGAAACAACACTGGTATTGCATTCAGGAATTGGTATGCTAGTACTTCCAGCAGGAAAGTTATTTTTGGTGCTGATGGACTAAGCAAACCCTCAGCAGCATTGGCTGGTCTGACTTGAAGGGACTAGACAACACCCCCTCACACACACCCACACCCACACTCACTAATGGAAGTGAGTTCATAATTATTATTCAAACCAAAAACTTCCCTCGGTGTTATTCCCACCTCTGTATTTCCTAGGATGTCTCATCTTCTAATATTTTAATAATATAATAGTAATATAGTAACTGTTTTGCTTCAGTCTTCACTAAAAAGATTAATGATGACCAGATACTCAAACACAATTAATACTAACTACAAGGGGGAAGGAACACAAGCCAAAATAGGGATAGAACAGGTTAAAGAATATTCAGATAAGTTATATCTATTGAAGTCAACAGGGCCTGATGAAATTTCATCATAGGGTACTTAAGGAACTAGCTGAAGCAATCTCAGAAATATTAGCAATTATTTTCAAGAACTCACAGAGGGAAGGTGAGGTCCCGGAAGACTGGAGAAGGGCAAACATAGTTCCTATCCTTGAAAAGGGGAACAAGGAGGATTCAGGAATTATAGACCAGACAGGCTAACTTTGATACCTGGACAGACACTGGAACAAATTATTAAACAATGAATGTATAAGCACCTAGAGAATATCAGGGTTACAAGGAATATCCAGAATGGATTTGTCAGGAACAAATCATGCCAAACCAACCTAATTTCCTTCTTTGACAGGGTTACCGGCCTGGTGGCTGGAGGGAGCAGTAGATGTGATTTTGACATAGATCTACATGACATTCTCATATGCAAACTAGGAGAAATGTGATCTAGATGAAATTACTATAAGGGGGCCACACAACTGGTGAAAAGAATGTACTCAAACAGTAGTTATCAGTGGTTTGCTGTCAAACTGGGAGGAAGTACGTAATGGTGGGTTACGGGGTCAGTCTTGGGTCCAGTACTATTCAATATTTCATTGATGACTTGGATGATGGGGCAGAGAGTAAGAATATAAAATATGCAGATGACACGAGTCTGGGAGGGGTTTCCAGGATTTTGGAGGACAGGATTAGAGGTTAAAGTGACTTTGACAAATTGGAGAATTGGTTTGAAATCAACAAGATGAAATTCAATAAAGAACAAGTGCAAAGTATTCCATTGGGGAAGGAAAAATGAAATGCACAACTATAAAATGGGGACTCATTGGCTAGGTGGCAGTCCTGCTGAGAAGGATCTGGGGATTATGGTGGATCTCAAACTGAATGAGAGTCAACAATGTGATGTAGTTGTGAAAAAGTCTACTACCATTCTGGGGTGTCATATGTATAGAGAGAATTGTCCCAATCTACTCAGTACTGGTGAGGCCCAGCTGGAGTATTGTGTCCAATTCTGGATGCCATACCTTAGGAAAGATATAGACAAACCAACCAAAATGATAAAAGGTTTAAAAAACCTGACCTATGAGGAAAAGGTTAAAAAAAACTGGGGCAAGTTTAGTCTTGAGAAAAGACGGCTGAGGAGGGACCCGATAACAGTCTTCAGATACGTTAAGGGCTGTTATAGAGAAGTCTGTGATCAATTGTTCTCCATGTCCACTGAAGCTAGGACAAGAAGTAATGAGCTTAATCTGCAGCCCAGGAGATGTAGGTTAGATATGAGGAAAAACTTTCTAACTCTAAGGGTAGTTAAGTGCGGTAATAGCTTCCAAGGAAGGTTGTGGAATCCCCGCTTCTGGAGGTTTTTAAGAACAGTTTGGACAAACACCTGTCAGGGATTGTCTAGATTTACTTGGTCCCGCCTCAGTGAAGGGGGCTGAAGCTGATGATTTCTCAAGGTCCCTTCCACCCTCGACTCTGGGCCCCAACCCAAGGACCCTAGAAGGAGCAGCCTCGCACTGTGGCTTCAGGAAAGCTGCTAGCTTCCCTGAGTTACTTCCTCGTCCCCCTTAACTTAATGTCCGTACCCTGCTCCTTTCTGGCCTCCTTGCCAGGGAAGGCTCTTGACCCCTGCCAGCCCCACTGAGCGTGGTAGTGCCCAAACCAAATATCCAGTTCAATCTTTCCCTTCTGGCAGGGTCTGTTCTCTTAGGCCTCCAGGCTTGCGAAAGATCCTATACCCTCTTCGGGCAGGGTTTTCCCCTCCCCCAGTCTTTGTACCTGCAGGGTTCTTTCCCGCCAGCGTTCTGCTCCTTCTCCTAAACCCTTCTGGCTCTTGACAGCATCCTGCCTGCTCACACACTCTGGTAGCTCGCCTCACTCCCACAACTCCAGCCACATCCTTTCTGTGGAGGGGAGGCTTTTCACAAGTCCTTGATTGGCTCCAGGTGTGTTAATGAACCTGGAATAACACCTGCTCAGCTACCAGCGGAAAAGGGGACGTATTGAGCCTGGGGCTGATATATTGGCCTTCTAGCACTCTCTGGTAGCCATCTAGTCTGACCCTGTCACACATGGTAAGGGGCACAAATGTAGTAACTGGAATAGAATATGTGGATGCCTCACCATTAGCAAAACTGCAGACACCCTTCCTTTTTTTTTCTAATCTATTTTTTATCGTTCTTGTATTGATCAAAGGCACATAACACAATGAAATAGGGAGACCACGCGTGCTGGCACCAGCCAACACAGGTTGCTTTGAGTCAGTCTGGAAGTGAGACAAGCCAAGAAAACCACAAGGTCTGTCTGTGTCCGGCAGCCTTACTGAAAGCACCTTCTCCTTCACACCTCAGTGTCAAATCCTGTCTCCTCAATGCCAGGAGAGATACCATGAGTTCTTTACAACAAACTATTCAGATCCTCCCCCTATTTATGCTATCCTGTAGATACCATTAATGTTTCTTTACGGTCACCTTGCCCCTAAGGCCCTTTATTTCACAAGCACTAAGTTTGCCCAACAACTTTAATAAGAGGGAGAAGCAAAGAAAGGCAAAGAGGACAAGAAGGTTGAGGAGAGAGATAATGAGAAGAATCCTTCATGTGACAGAGTCCTTGTGAAGTGTACAGGGCTCGACTGAAAGCCCAAGTATGTTTTATGATTTATAGTCCCCCACTCCCTCTAATTTTCTTCCATCTGCAAGAACGGGAGAACATAAAGAAGTTCTGAAGGATTGATAGAGAGAGGCTGAAAGAGAATGAAGAAGATAAGTACATGGTCCAGTGTACCAACGTTGCTCCTAATCTCTAGTAAGTGACCTTAGGGTACACCATCTGAAGGATAAAATAAATACAGTAGAAGCTCAAAGATACGAACACCAGAGTTATGAACTGACCAGTCAACCAAACACCACATGAAACTGGTAGTAAGCAATCAGGCAGCAGCGGAGGGGGGAAGGGGGCCGGGGGGGAAAGAAAGCAAAAAACTGTGCCTATATTGCAAAGTCGGCATGCAGAGCCGAAACAGTTCGTGGTCTGCGCTGTTCCTGTAAGCCAAAGACGCTGTTTCACCCCCTTCCACCCCACCCCACTGGTAGGAGGAAGCTGTTTTCACACACACACAAGAAAGCTCCCTGCTGGTGCTGCTGCAAGAAACTGAAGGTTGCAGCTGAAGCCTGGCCTGGAGCTGGAGTGGGAGTCAGCTACGCTCTGGAGGAGTTTTAAAGGTCACAGCCTGTGCACCGATGCGGGCCAAGCTCTGCCTGTGGCTGCACTCTTGGATCCTGCCAGCACCTCTAGGAGTGCAAGGGCCAGGGAAGGGAAGGGCGCTGGCAGCCGGCTGGCACTAACCCCCTGCCACATGCTGCCTCTAGAGTGTGGTAAGCAGTGCACTGAGCAAGGCGAGCCCTGGGATGAGGCAACTGAGGGCTGGGGCTTGTAGTGCCAAGGGTGCAGGGCAGGCCCCCCCCAGTTCAGTCTAGAGGCAAGAAACAGGAATAGGGCAGGGAGCTGCTTGGAAACCAGGCAGTGCCGCCAGGTACCACATTTGCAGAGATGTCTGCCAGCCTGAGCTGGAAGACACTGACTGCAGGGAACTGTACCATCATGTTTTGTTCAGAGTTACGAACATTTCAGCGTTACGAACAACCTCCATTCCCGAGGTGTTCGTATCTTTGAGGTTCTACTGTAAATAGACCTTAGCCTCTTCTGCCAACACATGCACAAAAGCAAACAAATAGACTATTTAAATATAGTTATTCCCATCACAAAACTACACAAGACAAGCCAGCATCAGGTTTGTTTACAGTGTTTTGGATCACACTGTGAAGTAGCTAACCAGTAAAGCTGGCAATTGCTCAGAATACTAGAAGAGGCGACAACATCGATTTGATTTTAAACTCATTCATCGCAAACGGGTGGATGCTACAATGGTCAGATATAGGAACCATCATCCATTGCTCCTATGGTAATGGGCACTCAAAGATGTTAAAATCAACTAAAGGAAGCAACAATGACTGGATGGGGCAATTGGGAATAGTAATATATATATACAGAAACAAAAACAGAACTAACGCCTTGATGCTTCTCTCTCTTTACTCTCATCCTTCGTTTGTCCTTTTAGACTCCAATCTTGCAATGTGAGTGGACCCCTGAACCCACATAGAGCCCCAATAACTTCATTGGGGGCGTCCACCAACACAAAATTCTGGGGGCAGAGCCTGAATCATCTTATTCATCCCTAGAGCATGAAGCACGCTCAGGTTATTGTAATATAAATAACAGTAAAGTTGCTAAATGTTCTGTGAATGAAAACATGCTCTTTGCCCTAGAAAGCTTACAGTGGTACATGAAATAAACAGTTCTATTAACCCAGAGATCAATAGACTAGATAAAACATACAACATATGAAGTGAGGTAGACAATCTGCTTGCCAGTCAAGGTCTGGGTTAGATGATCTAAGAAGCCTTTTTCAACATTCAAATCTGGGACTATAGAGACTTTCAAAATGGCAACGAGTGTTTATTTCTCTCCATTACTAAAAGGTGCTGGAAAGATTTGTTTATTAATTTTGGGGGTGTCAAACGTTGCAAGGCAGATTTTGGAAGGAATGGTGCATCCAAATACTAATAGTGTCTACTCGTGATCTCAGGACTTATGTCAAGGCCATTCCAAATTTCTAGTTGAATGTGCGAGATACTGCAACAATATCCACCCTTCATTGGTATCCGGTTTCTTGCTACGAATTTAACCAGAAATGGAACTCAAATAATTTTCTGCTTCTATTTTAGGAAGTACCAGCTGGAACTAATACCCAAATTTTCAAACTTAAGTTCCTAAAATCAGGCTCCTAAATTTCATATTTAGGCAGCTAAATAAATGTGATTTTCACAGCAACTGCTGGCTTCACTGACAAAGAATAACAGACGTGTTACAAGAGATGACAGTGGAATAGTCCTAGAAGTATTTTGTGTTCTTTCTCACCTTGTAACTTCGTTATGGATGTGTTTTGCTGACTGATGGATTCGACGATCTGTAGGTACCATGATTTAGTGTAATCACCAAGCCTGCAAAAAGCATTTTATCTTTCATTAAAGGATAGTGGGATGTTCTGAACTTTCTGCAATTGCAGGGTTCTTAAAAGGATGTTTTAGAGGTTAGGATTCTGCAATTTTAGCATTAATTATCAGGAGAATGACTATCTAGACAATTATAATTAAGTCAATTTAAGGAATTAATCATCCTGAATTGGATTAGCTAAGCAATTAATAGCAAATTAAATGAATCGTGATTTCATTTGAAAGTTTTTGCTACTTCTCATTTGAAACACAAACGGACTCTGCTTTGTACCCAGCTAAAATCTCAGATTGCTGATCATCTTCAGATTATCAACTGGCCCCTACATTTAATTTCTGGATGCAAAGAAATTCACGAGTTTGTCTTAAATTCCTTTGCAAACTGTGTTCCCTATGACCGTCTATCCATGTCTAAGTCCTACCAATGGTAGGGGAATGTGTGAGAGCGACATGAACATCCTCTGCATACAGCTAGACCCCAAAGGGACAAGTACAAAATAAAACAACAATTAATAACAGCCACATGTTTGAATTTACACATATAATCCCCAATATGGTAATGACTGATTTAACATTTCTGGACAATATTTTTCTTCTGCCTGTAACCAGAATTATTATTATGAGAGTCATGTACACACCACAGGGGAGACTGAATTGTTCTATAGACTGGAATTCACACTCAAACGGAGGAATAAATTCCTAAAACACAAGGGGCTTAATTATTCCACTGGAGGACACAAATAATTGCTATATACTTCAGTGGGAGCTGATTGTATTTGGAGGTAAGAGAACTGAGCCATACATCTGTATAGGGGCAGCTGTTCTAGAGGCCCAACACTGTCAAACACACGTGAGCACATTATTGCATGTGTGTGTGGTGTGGGCTAGGAATACGGATCCAAAGCAACAGCAACAGGACTTGTTTGAAAAGTGTGGCAGGCACATTACCGAGGGGCATTTAACTCAACTAATGTGCCTTAAACTAACAAGCTATCCTGTTTTATTCTGGTTCTTACACTGTGCCCATCATCATGGCATCTGGGTTATGGTGAGTTACTGGGCCCCATCTACACATATTCTGCATCTCCTTCCCCTGAGCTAGTGTTGGGAGATGGGGAAGAGGAAGGAGAGCTGCTTTCTTCCCAGTGGTGCTCTAATCTGCACTTCCCTGGCTGCTGGTAGAAAAACGAACCTTTTGTTCTCAACTCCATTGTGAGTTCAGTAGCATAATTAGCAGGACCTGGTCACAAGCTAGCTGGGAAAAAGGTAGCAGCTCTCAAAACCTGCCACAGCGTCATGGCCTGTGTGTCTTGAGGACAATGCAAAACCGTGCAGGTGCTTTCAATGTAAACTAACAACCACTGCATGAATCTTCATCAGCCAGCACCTCGCATGTAAAGGGCTCCCTCTGCAAGCCAGAAGCCACTGCGAACAGCTTGAGAAAACCATGGGCCATGTGCTGGCAAAGAATTAATGCTCTACAGCTTGGAAAATGCCAGAGATCCAGTCGAAACTGCAGGTGACGTTTTCCGTCTGTCAGTGGCATCAACATTTATCAATAGATAAAAAAAAAAAAATGAAAAGAAAAGAAACCAGAATGTGCCAAATTCTGCTGGCCTTACACAACTGAGATACATGGTGCAACACGGGTTCATTAGCATAGGAGCTGCAATTCATGGCAAAACAGGGTAGGTCTCAATTTACTGAAGTAGTTTGCTGCACTCAGGGGAAAATGATAGAGAGGGAGCAATTCTAAAATACAATGGACAATCTCATTCAGTAGGAAAAGATTGAACACCTGACGAGCCAAATATAGAAAAGACTAATTTTAAAGCAATGTCCCACACATGCATTTGATCCTCTTCACACTGTTTTAATCTCCCCATCCCAGCACACAATGTCACTTCAAGCCTTCTTCCCCAAGTAAGGTTCTATAGTACATTTCAGATGTGGAACAACCCAGAGAAATCAGTGTTTATTGTCTCTTAAGGCCAGGGATATTTTTGAGAAGTAATTGCCTTGGCAAAGAAAAAAGTATGAAATCACAGATTTATCTGTCAAATAAAGTCAGAGAAAGAACTGAAATTCAGGTTTCCAAACTGGCCTTCTGAACCACATGAATTTCTGTCTAAAAACCATAAAGAAATATTGGAAATCTGTTTAGAGGTTTCAAATCAGCTTGAAAATAATTCTGGTTGTATATTTTTAACTACCTGTGTTGTAATAGATGGATTTTTTTGTGTGGCTAATATTTTTCCAAGTTGACTTAATAGCACTCCAGTGAATACAGGCCTGTTTCTCGACCAAAAAAAAAAATTGTGTTGAATATTTTCCTTGTGCACATTTGACGGATACAAACTACTCCAAGCCCACCCAGTGAAAGGGAATATATGAAAGTTTTTTAGCAATTTTCTGTATCATAAAATGTGCTAATAATGTAATGAAAACCTACAATGTAAAATTGAGCAGAGCTCTAAGCGTAGAGAATTAATTGTAAGACAGAATATCAAATCTAATTACTTGCTGGCAAACAACATAGGCGCACTGTTGTGGAATGAGTCATATGACCTTAAAATGCAAATTAACATAAAAAAAAAACCCCAACCCTGAGGGAATTTTCAATCTGGGTGCAGTGACCTTTTTTTGACATGTATTGTGTGTTTCTGTTGCTGCAAAGATCACATTTTATTTCACAGATTTCTTTTTTGCTTTAAGTCTAAAAGCACACAGGTTTTCCTGTTTTACTGTTGAGCACATCCTCAAAGAAACTATACAGAAGGCAGCTTGCTTACAACCCTTAAAATGGTGCGTAGCTCAACCGGAAGTTGATAGAATTACAGCTAAAATGTCCTTAATTTGTTTGGGTGATAAAATATCTGCATATGAGCGAACAAGACACAAATGACACCCAGCCTCATAAGAAGACAAAGAAGAAAAAACCAACAGTCCGCTCTTACTTTAAAATGACCTTCAAGTTGACTGAAACTTGTTCCAGTCTCTGCTTCTTTTCAGGACTCCCAATGCACTTTCATTAGTGGTTCATTTGAGTATGGAGTCCTTGAAGTAATGTATTCTCCATTCAGATTCACAGGGCAGCACCACACATACCCTGCAGTGGCCATCCATCCTGAAATTAAGAGGCAACATTCTCGTCTAGAATTGCACTTTATCAGAATCATTAGGGGTGACAGAAGATAGTGGCAGAAGCAGCAGCAACAAAGATTGAATGCAGGCACATTAAAGCAAGATAAAAAGGGTAACCAATCTCAACATAATCTGTACAGAGAGAAGCCAAAATGCTCTCCTCTAACATGAACCATTTTTTTCTCTCTCATTTTTACACATGGGTTTCATCTGGAAATACAATAACAGTAGTAGGAATGGCAAAAAAAATCCCAAACCCACAAGCTACTTTATGAAACCATATAGGAGGATTCTACAAGCGCAGAATTAGTTCAAGTGAAAGAAAATGATTAAAATGAATCTACAACCCCTTTAATGCTCATAAATTGGCTTTTAAGTGCTGGAGCATTAACAAATGTCATTTATTAGCAGGTATAATATCTATTTTAAAAGGAATTATTTCTTCTATTTTAAAAAGTGCATTTATCTAATTCAGATCAATTTCAGGAGGACTATAAGGCATATTTTTAATATATGCAACACTTGGGCATTTCACCTAAGAATCTTGCCTGTTAAGCAGCACAGCAGAATTTAAATCTCTCTTCTTATCAGGAATTCACAATCCTACAATCCCTTCAGGTATATGGCAATAGCCATAAATGTTGTTGTTAGACATACTGAGCCAGAGACACCTGGGCCCAGAAGCGGACAATGAATAGGAAATTGCTCACAAATATTTTTAGGTTAATTCTGGGTGGGGGTCGAGAAGATTTCGATAAAGTCTTTTTTTCTCATGCATAGTTCTACACAGGAACCCCTGCAGACAGAATTCCCCAATTTAGCCACACCATGGGCAAATGCAAACATCCCCCAGACTTCCCTTAAAACATCTTGCTTATAAAACTGGGTTAGATTTGAACCCGTGACCTAGATATAAAAGCATCACCTGTCCACTGTCAATCTTTTCAGCAAACCTGTCACCCAAGTAACAATATATGGCGATTGCTATATTTATAAAACCAACAAATTTGTAGAGATAGGAGAGGCTATTGGGTTTTGGTTGAATGAAAAGTACTAAAGACTCCATCTATGTATCAAGCTTCCATTAACTAAGTACTATTTTTCATGAAAGAAACCTTAATATACTTAAAGTGAAAAGATCTTCACAAGTTTTGAAAAAATGAAGTCTGAAATATCACTGGGAAGTTCAATTGATTTGTGTCCAATTTGTAAGTGGAAAGCTCTCAGTGTTCTAGTTCGACACAGTTATACAGCGCTGAGTATGTGGATTGAGAAGTAGAGTTCTGACTCTCCAATCCTCTTTAATGGAGCTGAAAATTCCATGATTTTTAAGTGAGCATTCTTCATGAAAGAAGTATCTCCTGGGTAGTTTTAGATTTCCACTTTCAACCAAATTGTAGTGCAAAGCCTACAAAAAGGTCAGCATACCTTATTTCTAACAAAATAGAACGTGTAAAAGACAGCCCTTATCAACCGGACGCTCATATGGTTTCCAATGGGGCTGCTTCCCAGATACTCAGCATTCTGTAAGTGTTTGCGAGAGGGATCAGCTGTCAGCTCTAGCTAAGGTCAATTGTTAATGTCTGAAATACACTTTGTCCAAAACGAAGAAGGCTAACAGGAAAAAAAAAATTGACTTAAGTCTACCGCATTTTTCATAACTCTGTAAATCTGTTCCTGTGTATTTTTGAACTTCCCTGCTGTTCCTTTCTTAAGTACACTGAACCTGCTAAATGAGAAGGGCCAGTTAGTCTGTTGTATTAATGAAAAATTCAAATGATCAATATATATTATATATTGACCCATTACACCGTGCAACCATTTATTTCAAGGGCCTTCATTGGAGGCCAGTACAAGTAACACAAAAATGCTAGCAAGGAATACATTTCAGCCGACAATCTGACAATATTAAACGTATAAAATGAACCGTATGATCCTATTACTGTTTCTCTCACCCCTCCTTCCTTTCGTCTGTCATTCTCATTGGTACATCTGGTCAACTGCCCTGATCCTGCATGTTCCACAAGGGCAGACCCGTGCCCACAGAAATGAAGGATGGTCTTGTGATTAAGGCACTGGCCGGGGACTCAAGGGATCTGAATTGAGTTTCTGGCTCTGCCACAGGCTTCCTGTGTGACCTTGGACAAGTCATTTGATCTCTCTGCACCACAGTTCTCCCTCCATCTGTGCTAACAATGGCAACTTTCTCCCAGCCTTTGTCTCGCCTGTCTATTTAGACTAAGTTCATCATAGAAGATGAGGGTTGGAAGGGATCTCAGGAGGTCATCTAGTCCAGCCCCTTGCTCAAAGAAGGACCAACCACTCCAGAAAAGGGACGGTCTCTTACCATGCATGTATACAGTGCCTAGTGCAATGGGGCTCACAATCTTGGCTGGAAGCCTCTAGAAAATACGATAATACAAGTAATAAGTAATAAAATGCCTTTCTGAGCAGGGACAATGTCTTTTGATAGATTTATACAACATCTAGCCCACTGAGACCTTTATGTGCTGTTGCAAAACAAACAAAAAGGTAGGGCAGTACAGTGGTAGCTCTTGGAGAAATATGGCAGCAACAATTACAAAATGTTTAAGGCCCTAGTAAATCCGGTTTCTGATTTGCTATTGAGGCACACAGTGAATCGTGAGAGCAGTGTAAGAACCTGGTACAGGATCAAGGGCTCACTCCCGCCTCTCTTGCAACCTGTTTTTGAGGGGAGGACAGGGGAATGTCTCACCCAACGTATTTAAAAAGCGACAAATTAGGAAATTACTAATTGGATCAATAATCTGATAGTTATCGCTGCCTCTTCTTCCAAATCAGAGAGAATGTTCTCAAGTATTGCGATTTTAAAGCATTATTAACTACCTGTAGCAGGCCATAAACCCTTCACCTTGCCAGTGGCAGACAAAGCTGTTTAGCATCTTAGAGTAACACAGCGAGACAGATTCAGCTTTATTTACTGACCCTGTAAATTGTTTTGTTCCTGCCTCTTTTTGCTCCATATATAACTCTGGTAATTTAGTATGTAAAATAAGTGATTGTGTTAGTTTTATTCCACCAGAGAAATAGATTATGCTCCAGGGGAAAATAGATGTGCCAGAGGCAATAAGAAAAGTTCAGATACTCTATCGTTACGAGGGTGAAAAAGGAAAAAAAATATCTTTGTTCTCTCGTTATTGATGCACAAACAGCCTCCAATCTATAAAATGAGCAATCTGAAGGTACGCTGTGTTGCCGAAAGCGATACAAAGACTCTTATAATCCAATCTTTCCAAATTGAATTCCTTGTAGTCTGTGCATTAGAAAGTGGAAGAATCTTGTTGGAATCATACTTCATACATCAGTGATGTCTCTCTATTACTCCTAGAAGCAGTTGGGAAAATATCCTAAATTTAGTTGAGGGAGGGAGGAGAGGATGATGGTAGAAACACAGTCCCCCCTCTCCTGTTAGTGCTTTGACAGGGAGATAGCCGACTCCTCTCCCCCTGCTAGTGCTTCGAAAGGGAGATCAGAAACAAATTTAAAAAGTCTAGAGCTGGCTGACAAAACATAATTAGAATAAGAGCCAATGGTAAAGCGACACTAATATTCGCACCATTACAAGGAACTGGAGCTAGAGAAATGGAGGGTTTTCTTGAAATCCTCAGTGCAGAGAAGGGAAGATTAAGAGGTACCTGGCAGAGGTATAAAAATTAATCAAATTTAAAAATTAATCATGATGAAGAAACTATATTGGGCACTAGTGCTCACCACTCTCATTTCGCAAAAACCTCTGATGGAAATGAAAGGCAAAATATTTAACACTGAAAAAAGGAAATAAGTTTTATTACTCAAAGAAAAATTAACCTCTGACCCTCAGTGCCACAAGGTATCATCGTGGTGCAGAGCTTAGAAGGATTAAAGAAAAGGAGCGGATATTTATATGGATAATAAGAATATCCACAGTTACATGAGATACGATAAATAATAGAAGCCTTGCATAAACCAGCCACTGGCCCACAAGGATTAGAAAGAAACTTCCTCCATAAGAAGATCATTCTATATCTGTCCACTGCAGAAATTCTGGCAACTTCCTCTGAAGTGTCTAAACAGGCTACAGGCCAGACACAGTCTGGCAATTATTAGGTTCCTCATAGTTGACATTACACAAAAAAGCTCCATGAAAAACACCACACAGGCTTTTGATTTTAGGGAGATCGAACTATTGAATAATTAAATTTATTGAGTACGGCACAGCATGTTTAACAATTGCTAAGAAATTTCTACTTTAAACAGACATTTTAAAAGGCTAACTGAGCATTTTGGGCGGATGCAAATGTTTGAATTTTCCTTAAACAATTAAACTTAAAAGGGGGCTCTCGTGTTATATCCTGGGCGTGGTTCCAGCCCTCCAATTATTTCTTGCACTGGTTCAGTGTGTTATTGAGGTGTTCTGAATTTCAGTGGAGCAATGGGATGGAACGTAGTACTGAGTGGTTCCCAATGTCGTAACTGTAATTAGTGTAATAAGAACTCAGCCGTCAGGCATTAGTGTTAGCTAATTAATTGAAAGCACTGGGCAGTTAAACATTCGGAAGCAATGGCAATAAGGGCAATTATCAGGTGTTGTGTGCATTTGAGAAACTTTTATTGTTATTATGAACTGCTAATCAGTGCCTCGAGTTTACATCAGGTGAGAGCCTCTGTTGTACTTCCATCAGTGCTCAGGGCAATGACTGAATCAGATCATTCTAGCTGCAGACATTCTGGGGAGACAGAGTCAGAACGATGGAAGGCCAGGACAGCCACAGGAAGGTCTGAATATAGTAAACTTGTATAGGGACTTAGTGTAGGAGAGTAAAGAGTTAAAAGCTGGACAAGTGGTCTGGCCTAAATTACAGGGAATGGGGTCAAGGCAAGGGCAAATCTTGTTTCTGTTAACTGGTGGGAATTTTAGTTCTCTCTCTTTCTGTTATCTCTTTTCTTCTCCTCCCTTCCTGGCCATCTGTGCAGGGAATGAGTCTATTGCTATTTCTGTGCAAGGTCTTTTGGTGGGAAGAAAGCATTATCTTCCTTCTCCCCCTGGCATGCCTTTACTTCAAAGAATGTTAGTGTAAAATGTATAGGTTTTAAGGTGATGTGCCTGACCTCTGTATGGTAATCCTGTAAACAACAAACAGGGGTGGGTATAATTATATTCATTATGTAGTTAATATTCATTTTATAGGTGTCAGTGTAACCAAATAAGGGTCTATGGGGAGAGGTGGAACAAGCAGGCAATAAAGGGTTCCGTTTCCCCAATCCACCCCCCGGACAGCCTGTTTGGTTATTTCTAACACTTAGCTTCTTCAAATGATTAGGGGCCACATCACTCACTGTGACACCCGGCAGCCCCATGTTCACTCTTATAGAATAATTGTGTATTAGCTAATGCAAGGGATGTCACGTTAGATGTCATTGGAATGCTCATGATGTACTGAACATTATTGTTATAGCAGTATGTTGATTGCAATTTCATGTGTATAGTTATGAGGCTGCACAATGTAACATTCCCAGAGACGTGTCCTCATGGCTTAAAACATGTCCAGGCAAAACTCTCCAGGAGCAGAGGGGCAGTTCACACCTTGTCAAGGTGTGTATAGGACCAACCCAGCTCAGCCTTCCAGGAACAAAGGACTGGCCTGGGCATCAAAAAAGGATCAGTTGGACTCTCCAGTAAGTCACCTCCCTTCCCTTGGCCAGCTTGGAGCCCCGGCAAGGAGGTGATGCTCACTGACTCAGGACATGAATGAGTCCGTATAAGGACATTGTTTGTCACCTAATCCTGAGTGGGGGGGGGGGGGGAGAAGCCCCAAAGGAGAGAAGGAACATTATAAAAAGGGGAGACATTTGCCATGCTCTCTCTCTCTTCCACCTTCATCTATGAACACCACCAAACAATTGAAGTACTGACGAAAGGGGAGAGCCTGGCTAAAGGGAAACCAGCCAGCTTGTGGCGAGAATCGCCTAAGTTTGTAAGGCTGCTGAAAGTGATAAGTTTAGCTTAGAATGTGTTTCGCTTTTATTTCTTTTGACCAAATCTGACTTGTTATGCTTTGACTTATAATCACTTAAAATCCTTCTGTAGTTAATAAATTCTTTTGTTTGCCTCTACCTAAAGCCATGTGTTTGGTTTGAAGTGTGTTGGAGACTTGGGATAACAAGGCTGGTGCATATCAATTTGTTAAATTGACGAACTTATATGAGCTTACATTGGGTATGTCTTCATTGACAGTGGCAAATTCGCCGCCATCAAATCGATTCTTTGGGATTGATTGAGCGGAAGTGAAGACCTGCTCAATCGATTTGAAAGTCGATTGAATAAATCCACTGCGCTGATGGAAACGCATTTCCCATCGCCATAGCAAAGTGAAGACGCCTCGGTAAGTAGAAGTTAGGAAGTCGATGGGAGTTATGCAAGCTACATAGAGTAGCTTGCATATCTCCAGTCGACTGCCGCCAAATTTCCCGGTCAGTGTAGACCAGGCCATTGGTCAGTGAGCATAACTGAACATTGTAAGACAGAAGTTCCAAGGGTTGCATTTGGAACTGGGGGTATCACCTAGTGTCATTCTGCTGTATAATCTAAGGAGTGGCTAGCTAGAATCATTCACTCAGTTGGGAGCAGCTTACATGCTGGAGGTTGGGCGTGTACAGACCCGGAGTGGAGGTTCTCACAGCAGAGCAGAGTAAGACAGGCTCCAGGAGTGGGGGATTGGGGTGACACAGTGATTCACCAGTCCAGATTGCACCAAGGGAACGTCACATTCACTACTTGGGAATTACCCACACGAGGGTGAGGAAACTCCTTCAGGTGCCCCAGAATACTTCTATAAGAGGAGCAGGATATTTTTTCCATGGAGTGGAAGCTTCCCAAATTGGCAGAAAGATGTGGAAGAAGAAATGTTTGAGTAAGTAAATTGTCCACTGATCATACCAAGCCTCAGACACCTCGCCCAGTTTAACTTTGCCACCCAGAAGAGTCTTTCCTTTATGTAATGACTATCACCAGCAAAAAGGTAGCACTGCCAGAAAAAGTGATTAGTGAAAAATAGAAATAGAGATAGTCAAGCAGCAATATCTGTTTCCTTCCCAAAAGGAGCACCGACTCCTGGATGATGACATGAAGGTACCTTCTAGGTCATCTACTCCAATTTCATGCCTCACCCAGAAGAGAATGCACACAAAATTGGTACAGAACTTCCCACGCCATGTTTTAATACCTAAAAATAATACCCCCTTTCAAAGTAATTCTAAGACAACCAAGTATTTGCCAATTCAGATGTAGTTATGGCTTACTCAGCAGAATGTTTCTGGATACAGGCTTACAAAATTAGCTTAGTTCTGAGCAGAAGGCTGCCCTGGTTAGGGTTACGGTTGATACACGCACAATAGGCATAGCACCAAAACAACATCTTCCCCAAGAGTACCTGATGACTTCTTAGTCCTTACTAACTCTCCCGAGGGCAGGGTATACTATTTTAATAGGAATTTTTCTTCCTGCAAACCTTTCTGGAGCTGGCACTTTAAATTTGGCAAAGCCAAGTAGTTGTAGCCCTAATGGAGTCATTTTGCAACTGGCAGCTGTTTGCTGAATCTCTCTCTCTCTCTCTCTTCCAGTTTGTAAATGCCCATTATATTTTCTCTTTTTCATTACTGAAGGTATGGCATATTTTCACAGTAAGGATGATTTAAATCAGGGTTTCCACTATCTATCTACAATGCTTCATTTGAGAGATGAAGTATTATTATTCAATAAAACAAGTGAATATGAATTTATTGCTCCATTGAAGAGTTTTGTCCATCTCCAGTCAATTAATATTTATTTTACAAAATAAGTGCATGTTTATATATAAAGTATCTGGAGAGTTTGGGGTTTTTATTGCTATTAGGCTGCTTTTGCAAAGTGTTGTCTATCTGGAGGAACCAACCCTCACTGTATTACTGTGCAAAAACTGAAAAAGCCTCACCTACTCTGTTGGAATCTGAGATCACTTTCCGGTGGTGAACCACTGAAAAGACTTTCCCCGCATCCCTTGAGAGCATGTGGAAGATACATGTAAATTTCTTGGGTAGACAGAAACCTATTTTCCAAAGTACCTGAATTACTAAAGGTTCAGCAGTTTGGCACATCTCTAGCTCTTTAGGTGATAATGACTGCTAATGGAGGAAGATGTAGGTGGTGCAAAATCTGCTTTAGGAATCCATTAAAAAAATTTGAGACAGTCTTTTAGTCTACACAAGGTAGTCCCTGTTACATATAGAAGTGCAGTTATTTTTCCCTCGGGAGTGCATGGGGAAGTGGAAAGTCAGGAAATATAAAAGCACAGTTCCCTATTTAGTGGGCTAAATCCTAAAGGAAAAAAAAAAAGGCAAATTGGCATTGATGGACGAAGTTTAGTTGCCTTCTATTTGCAAAAGAATTAGTCACAGAGGGACTGAAATATGAGTTCATAAATGGACTGCTGATTCTAATAAATCTCAAGTAAAGCACCTTGAAGCTCACAGAAACACGAAGAAAAGAAATTGGTCGATATTTGGTCTGCAGTATCTTAAAACAATCAAAATTATAAACTGCAATGCTAAAGCAGTGGAGGTGTATGACTTTATCTATTTTCATTCACAGAATTTAATGTAACATGACAGCAACTTTATCACTAAATATCAGAAACAGGAGCGTGTTCACAAAGGGCCAACATAGATTGATAACAGAATCCAAATGAAAGATCCATGTGATGAGGCTTCGCTTATACAAGCACTGAATGGCATTTATGAGAAGAAATACAGTATTGGATTATGAGCCTTCAGAAAATACTTTCTAATAAGATTGTAAGTAAGTTAAATATATGGATAATGCAGGGAAAGAAAAATCTTCCTAGTTACAGGCATAAAGCATCAATAAATATATCTGGAGCACTTAGATGCCACATAAGCTAAGATGCCATTTATAAATTACTTCAACACATTGAGGATGGAACATTAATGTTTTTAAACTGAGAACACTTCAGATGTGAAATGAAGGAATATCTTGCTAATAAAACATTCATTCATTTGCAGATTTTTTTTTTTTTTTTACACCATAGATAAAACACTAATGAATGTTATAAGAGAAAAAATCTGTCCCCAGGCAATGAGAGATCAAGTGTAATTGTAGGGTGTCCTGGTAGCATACTCTGTGGGTTGAGCGGCTAGAGAACTCTGGGCCTGCAGCTTAATTAAATGGCATTTTGAAGCTGTCAGGGTGGGTGCATCTTGTGCATACGGAATTAAAAATAATAACGTTAATTTATGAAGTGAGGACTGGCTGAAGGCAGATAATAAATCAATTTTTCGCAATAGAAAGTATCAATTACTGTATCAAGGTGAGCGTGCACGAGGGACGGGCAAATGCCTACTGAATATTAAATTATTTGGAAATATTTGGATTCAGAGTTTGATAAAACTACAATGGAAAGATACAGGGTTAAAGTGACCTCATTATAGGCACTGACGCAGGTAGGGAGAGGAGAGAAGCAATGTCACACGCAGCTTGCCGGGCACAATAAAGAAAGCAAGCCTTGAAAGCGTGTGACTGAAATTGAAAAGACAGTTTATTATGAGTCTTGCTGTTGCTGTACTTATGCCAAGAGCGCATGCGGAGCTGTACAAGACACAAAAACAACAACTGTCCCTGCCTTCCAGTGCTTGCAATGCAAAAGAGAGAAGGGGCCAAGGTGAACTGGGAGGGGAATTAAAAACAAGCTAAGTTTAGCTATTCTGATATAACCCTAATGCTGAAGTGGCAATGGTGTGCAATTCTGGTTAGCATTTGATGGCCTGCAGCTATGACTGACCTCCAAATCCTTGCATGTCCAAACCTTAGGCCTAGACTACACTTAAAGGGTTTGCTGGTGCAGCTATACCTGTATAGCTATTCCCGCAAAAATCCCAATGTAGAGAGACCTTAAAGCAGAAAAAAAAAAAAGACTTCTGTAGTAAAGCTTATACCAGTTCAATGAGCAAAATAAACAGTATTAGCAAACGTTTTTTATGCCTATATAAATGTATCTACACTAGGGTTTTAGCTGGTATATAAATGTTGCCCCAAATATGCCTCCCTAACCAACATTACTATACTGGCTAAATTTTCTAGTGTAGACCTGGCCTTAGAATCAAGTAGCACAAACTGATTTGTATGTACAGATTCCAGCTTCAGCGTACACAAAAAGGTGAGTGTGGACTTTTAAAGGCAACGTTGTAGAGCAGTCACTATCTCCACCATATAGGTTAACAAGGGCACAGATTGGTTGTCCTCTGTTTGCAAGGGTAAATTAGAGTGACAAGATGTCCCGATTTTATAGGGACAGTCCCAATATTCAGGGCTTTTTCTTATATGGGCGCCTATTACTCCCACCCCCTGTCCTGATTTTTCACACTTGCTAGCTGGTCACCCTATGTTACCCTGCTCACCCCCACATCCTCAAGATAAAGATGGAGAGCCTGGCTTTCCCTCTGTGTACTCAGGCCTGTGGCTCGAAGCAGGCCTGGATGTATGAAGTGCCACAGCCAGAGAAACAGCTGGAAAGAGTGCTGGAGTTTTGTCCTCTGTTGTGCGTATCCAAGTCAGTTTGGGGATGGTCTCTTACTGCTGCGAATTAGCAGAGAGATGTCCATTGGAAAAAATTAAATAGTTACTGAAACTTAAGTGCAACTACATATAAACAAATGAATACCAAAGTCCACGCTCAGCCATTGACTTAACAGAATACTCTGAACACCAAAAAATCTTTTAGTCCTTCATCCCATCCTGGCATGAACAGCTTCTCACACAGCCAGGACCCAGAGTGCTTCCTGATTGACCATCGGCTGACATCTCTTTCTATGCACTATCTAGAAATGTAGCTGTGCCCCCCAGATCCCAAGTAACAACACCTCCCAACTGCAGCTCGAGCTTGTATCGCCTACACGTGAGGTCCATTGACATCAGTCCAGTCAAGGAGCTCGGTCTGCAAGGTACTAGAAATGTTTCCTTGCCCTTCCCCATTGAGTTGAGAACATGACATCAGCCCACCCACTTCCTTACTGCCACTAGGTTCTAGAAAGAGGGAGGAAAGTTATATTCAGTTCTCACGAATATTGATCACAAAACAGAACGCACACGAAGTGTGAGCAGCAGTATTTTAACGTACAGCAATTGCAAATACATACTTCCTTCCCCCCTCCTTCCCTCACCTTCCCAGTAAGGCAGCAGCTAAAGCCAGCTGCTGTGCACTTAGACAACGTGGTGCAGGGGAAGATGATAAATAGACGGCCATCCCTGATGCTATGATACCAATTGTCCTTTAAACAGGGGACAAGAAACACAAAATTAGCAACTAAAGCTTTTAGCTAATTTTTCTCTGACACAGACCGAAGGAATCTTTAACCCAACCTTGCTGCCTAAACAGCATCTCAGGACGGAGAAGGCTCAGCAGCCCCTTGAGTTGCAAGCTGACGCTCAGTCTGTAGCTTTTTTAAGCTTGTCCCTGGGAAGCGTGTTGTAATGGGCCTGATTCTGTAGCCATTGACATTGAGGAAATTTTGCAGTTTACTTCAGTGGGTGCAAGATCAGGCTCAATTATAGGGGAAGCCAAGAAGACCGAGGAGTGTCACAAAAGGGATGTGTGTGACAAAGTGGAAATATTCTTAATGTTTTCTCCGAATACTGTGCATGTGACTCAGTTTCCCCTATGTGTTACTCATGTATTTTAGTGATGGGACCAGAGTGTGTGATTCTTGCAGGGACCATTTGAGGGCAGGTGGACCTTCCCCTAGCTACATGTACACAGACAATGGCCAGGATCCCTCTTCCCTTAAGCCAACAGGTTGCAGCAGGCAGAACCAAGGAGAGGGGACCACCTTTCCAAAGGAAGGGAAAAAAACTGGTGAGGGGCAAAGGGGGCGTGTCTGAGACTGGCTGTGGGAAGGGTCAGTCCTCTGTGGGGGATCCCCAGGAGCAGAGCCCAAGAATGGGGCTCTGGAACTTCCCCAGATGGTCGTTGCTGTAACTTTTTGATTCCTCTGCGAACAAAGTCTGTTCTACGCTGTGTTCCTGAGGACTAATAAACCTGTCTCCTTTCCACGCTGGCTGTGAAACATTTCTGACTGAAAGGGGGGGTGTGCATGGCAACTCTGGGGTATGTAAGAGCTCCCCAGGCATCCCACCCAGGGGGGCTCGCTGTGGGTAGCTCATGGTGGAACAGGGGTGCTGAACGTTCCCAGGCCAGATTCGGGACTTCCCTGCAATTGTGTGAGGGGCCTTGAAGGGAGACCCTGTCCACTAGAGTCCTGTCTGGCTTCACCTGAGTGGTTCCAGAGCACTGTCCGTGTGGGACGCTGTCACCGTGAGCACTGCAGACAGCAAAACCCAGAGCCATTCATTAGTATTATTAGACACTCCTCCTAGGTATATCCAGTGTTGCAAACAGATTACAGCTGTGGTTAGAGGATAAAGTTGTAAAGGAGACACACCGAATGCTTCCCATTCATCGCTGCCTTTCCATTTTTCTGCGACTGTAAGCCACATCTTGTTTATGTTCAATGACTCTTTCTTTCACTGTCTCCTTTTCTTCCTTGGCCTATGACTCTCAAACAGCAACAGCCAAAAATAAGGGTTCCAATAAGCAAAAGGGGCCAAAATAAACCCTGATGTAGGTTGGTGCCGTTCGAGAGAAGTTGTCAGGTCTAGCTCCATCTGCATTTCCACAATAATAACAACAATAGCCTGGGGCCTGTATTTTCTCTTGTGCGTTTGTAATTTCAGTGCTAGAGAAAAGTGGCGGACTGACAGCCCTGAATGTCTTTAGCCATAGAACAGGAACAACACAAGCAGCAGCAGAGAGCGAAAGATCCCATGCGATCCACCCATGCACCTCAAAGTCCCACTGGAAGGACCATTCCAAGAATTAGTATGTATTCAGTCCTTGGCTTTACTGAGGATGTGTCTACACGGCCAACTCTGTGGGGATCGATGCAGTGGAATGGATTGAGTGGGCTGTGAAGACCTGCTCAATCGATCCCGGAGGCGCTCTCGGGTTGACGTGATTAATCTACATCCCTGAAAAGAGTAAGGCTGCATTGACCGGAGGGCATCTCCCATTGATGCAGCGCAGTGGAGACGCTGTGGTACGGCAACGCCATGGCCTTACTTACGTTGCTGTACTGCGGTGTCTCCACTGCGCTGCATTGATGGGAGACGCCCTCTGGTCAATGCAGCCTTACTCTTTTCGGGGAGGTATTGTAGCTTGTGTATCTCCTGTCGACCACCGGCGGCAGTATAGACCAGGCTTGAGACTGCTAACAAGGAGCCATTTTGACCATGTGAACCCTTTTCCCACTTGGAGCTGGACTGAGATCCTGTAACATACCCAGGACTGCCTTTACATAAACTTGTATCATCCAGGAGAGGGCTGTGACAGCACAAGACGTACATTTCTGGGGGGAAAAAATCTGGGTCTGGGATTGTGTTGGAGTCACCCTACAGTATAATTCAGGCTGGTAAAAGCCTAGGTGTGACTGGGAGGTTACAGGTACACACAGACCAAGCCGGGAGTGACGTACACGCCGAAGGCCGTTTGCGAGAAGTCCTGAGTGGAGGCTACAGCAGAAAAACAGTGTAAAGGGCATCTCAGGTGAGAGGGCAGGGGTGGCACAGCTACTCACTAGTCTAGATTGCATCCCGGGTGTGTCACAGATCTCTAAACACATCTAAATCTCAGGGAGGGTGTCACAGAGTATCAAGCCACAGAGGAAAAAAAAAAGGGGGGGAGGAACTCGCCCCATTTCAGAGACTGCAGCCCCTCACCTTCTGAGCAGCATGGTCTAGCAGCCAGGGTCAATACAGCTACGCTTATCCCCCCAGTGAATGGTAAACCCTTGCTGGGCCAGAGTGGATTTGATACACTCCGTTACAGATGGCCACTGAATATTTTGTTGCTGTTAACTCATTAGAAGCCTAAGATGGAAATCTGTTTTCCTATCCCATTTACACAAACACTTTAGATCTGCAGCCAGGGCCCCATGTATCTCACATGCCGCAGAATTATTCACCAGTCCAAGTTTATGTTTGAAAGAGATGTTTCTAGCCCTTCTGGTTCTGGTAAAACAAAAGAGCATGAGCCCAAGTCTGAATGCAGCATGGGACAACGGCTCTGAGTTAGGACACTTCACACCTTTCATATCAAGGGGGGTTAAGTTTGTCATTTTAAAGTTTCAGTTTCAACACCAACATGAATTGTCTCACTCCTGATTATTTGAATAGAAACATTCAGTTGATGTGGTTACCTGAGAATCTTAAACAACCTCCTCCCATGCCACCCTACATGTCAAAAAGCCTCCATGTACATCCTACTTACCTGGCCACATCTCCAGTTTCACCCCATGACTTCTGGGATACAGTTATGCATTGTCAATAAATATGTCTTTGGCATATGGAACACTGAAAATGTGGGAACAGTTCTCTGATTCCTAGTGGCAAAAATGATCTCCTCTGACTTCCACCTCCCATAACTCATGATTTCTCTACCCCAGCGAGCCCTTGCATCTACTATCCACCCCTGCAGGCCCCACTGAACTTGGACCTGACTGTAGAATGTCCTTTTTTTCCTCTGGCTACTTCCAAGCAAGTCACTGCAGTCCAGCCAATGGCTTTGAGATGTCGTGAAGGGCTGCGGCCAATTGACCACTTGCTAGGACAGCCGGCTCTTCACATGAGAGTTTGCTGCGCCCCTCCAAGGAGTCCTTAATTCTCTATCAGGAGAGACTCGTAAATGTCCAAAGATGAGGATTATGTTTCTGTCATAATGTAAGGACCTGCTCTGAAAGTTCAGCAGCTCAGCCCTGTGTCTCAGTGTCAGGCACCACATCCTAATACCCATTCTTTTCCTCAGCGCTCACCTGCCTGTATTTCTAAGAGCACTGAGGCAGAACGGTGGCACCTCTACATTAGCTAGGCAGGATCCTGAACAAGACTGACTTGGCATTTCGACAGCTGGCTCTGAATCAAACAATGGAATACATTTCGCTCATTACATGGAAGGGGAGAAGGAAGCAAATTAAGAGCTGTTGTGGCTAACAACCCAAGGGGCACACAGAAGGCTATGAGAGCTCCCCTGGAAAATCCCGTCTTCTAAAAGCTGCTGTGTGCTATTACTCGTCCGGAGGTGCTGTGCCTGCCCACCTGAAGGCAAGATACGACTCATCCAAGGTAACTACATCAACTGGCTGTTTCTATTACAATAGTCAGGAGTGAGACAATTCATCTAGACTCATTTCTTATCTACCATTTTAATCCCTCCAGTTTCCTTTTCCCTATAATGGAGTCCTTTGGTTTAAAACAATTATTTAATTAACCTGCTCATACCCACTGTAACGACACTACAAAGGACACACCACCCACTGAAGCAAGAAGATTCTGAGTTGAGGCTGGCACTGTTCCATTATCATAGGCTGGCGGTACAGAAGGTTGCAGTACCTCAACGCTGGGCAAGCCGACACGCCCTCCACACTGTGTTTTTAAAATGTAGCGTATTTTTGGCATTTTGTCATCAACCGGAAAGGAGAACAGTCTCATGACATCATGCCACTGTAATTAATCATATACCAGAATGCACCTCAGGGAACTTCAGATCACTATAATATTGTCTGTTCGAAATTTCCTAGCAAGACAGAACCATGTGAAATCTGAGTTCGGTCTTCTAGGCTCAGCCCTTTTTGAAGTCTGAGCGGCAGTTCACCGGCTTCCATAGCTAGGAAGTTAAACTGTAATGGGTGGGAAACTGAGAAATAGCAAGTCGGGAAGGGCTGAATTGTGATAACATTTTAAGCTTGAACTCGGGAGTAGAGACGGGACCAAGTTTGGGAGAAAGGGGGAAGTGAAAAATTCCTAGAAAAAGAAAAAAAAAAAAAAAAAGTCGAGTGTAGTGTATAGGGTTAGGGCAGCCTCCCTTCCGATTGTTTCAGTCCTCACGGGACACTCAGTGTGTTCTATAGCTTAGAAGCCATCACAATCAAACCAAAGCTGCAGTGAGTATGTGGAGCAAGGCCCTGCACATTATGTAAATTCAGTAAATTTACTTTGGGTCCCGATGAGATAACCTGAAGCAGCTGTGCCAAGTTTGTTGTGTAAACAGGAAAGGCCACAACACATGGAGAAAGTTGGTTTGTTCTGTTATTTTTTAAAGTCCAGGTCCCAGAGTATCACTAAGGGATCCTACCAGTCACGGTAACTTTCAAAGGAAAAGGTCACATTCCTAAAATGCTGCATGTGACACACAGGTCTCTTCCTGAGTTCTAAACAATTAATTAGATCCTTGAAATTGCTTGGGGTGTTCAATCTCCATTACTACTGACAATGCAGCCTTCTGCCTTAGGCTATCATTTTCATGGAATTTAAAATCACAGCATGCTGATTTTGGCAGACATCTTTTGTCATTCTGCTTTGCATTGTAACGTGGTTTCTGTGCCCTAGACCAGCGGTTCCCAAAACGTTTCCCTGCATGACCCCATTTTCAGATGTGCTGTTTCCCACTACCCCAGCCAGCATGGAAGTTGCTGTTTAAAAATGGTGTCCTCCATGCAGTGTGACCTCACACGCACCGTACGTGCAAAGTCACGCCGCGAGGAGGCTGCCATTTTGCTTTACAAAATGGCATCCTCTGGACGGGATGACCTCACACACATATGGTGCGTGCGACATCATGCTTCATGGAAAGCACCGTTCTGTAGAGCAAAAGAGCATCCTCTGTGCAACATGACCTCGTGCATACGGTGCGTGTGAGGTCACGCTATGTGGAGGAGTCCATTTTGTAAAATGGCATCCTCTGCATGCTCGGGATTGCCGTGACCCCATCTGCTGATGAAGCGATGCTACTTGGGATCACGACCCAGAGTTTGGGAACTGTTGCTCTAGGCTCTACACTGTGACCATGCAAACCTCTTTCCTGTCTATCTGGAACGAGCACAATAATACAATAGTACTACAAAATAACGACTTAAATTTCCACTTTCTTTTTAAGAGCCAGTAAGTTTTTATAACAAGACACAGGATAAGACTGAGCTTCAGAGGAAGACTGTTTTTATGGCCGACGTGCTGGATTGGGGTCCAGGACATCTGGGTTGTGTTCTTGGCTCTGTTGCAGACCTTGCATGTGACTGGGAGCACGTCATTTCATACCCCTCTTAATTTCATCATCTGAAAATTGGGCACAATACTGACCCCTCTCGCACTGATGGTTGAGAGATTCATTCATTCGGAATTATAAATTCATTAACTCACTAAACTGCCAGACACTACACAAACCCATCTTGCTCACGTGCTTTAGTACCGGCCAGCGCTAAAGGTTCCCGGTGCAGTGCTGACCAAAGATTACCAGCTGTACTGAACTACAGTGCTTAATGATAACAAATCCACTAGAAGTTTAAATTGGATGATCCACGCCTTGCCCCTCTAGTTAAAGTTTGGCTGGAAAAGAGAAAAAAACTCACCAACCAGAAACCCCTAAGCAAATTCCCCAAACATTTAATTTATCACTTCATGAGACAAGTCTTGTGCCTTCGTAGTATCAAGGTCAGAGTATTTACCAGCTCTGCTGCCTTGCTCCTGTGTTGCGATGGTTTACAGGCCTGCTACTCCATCCCACCTAGGTTCCACTTCTATTAATTGCCAAAAGAGCTGCAGTTCAAAAGCCCTGTTCATTCATTAATTTCAGGCCCACAGAGTCCATGATAAATCACCTTGGCTTCCTGGTTTGATCAGTTCCAGCTCATTAAACATACTGGAGATGTGTGGTGCACAGCACTTTCTAACCTGCTTAGCTTGTTTTTAAATCAACAAACAAGGAAGAAAGGGAAAAAAAAAACCCACCAGGCCAGCCTCAAGAAGATGGCTTTAATCCCTGACTAGTGGATCCCTCGGTGATTGTTACAAATTAAACCCTAATGGTTTTGCTGGGGTAAAAAAAACCCATCACCTGCCTCTGAATAAATTCTAACTCTGGCAGAGGAGCTAGCACAAGATCTATATAACAACAAGTGAGGCTCACTTAAGTTCCTCTTGGTTAACTTGGACTTAAGTGGTGCCAGGGCCCTGTGCCCTCTGATTGGGCCAAATTTCACCTTGTGCACACACTGATGGGACAACTTTGGGTGTTCTCTTAGACTCTATGGGCATCTATACTGCAAAAAAACCTCCAAAAACAACCACCACAAACCCACTCTGCGGCAGTGAGTCTCAGCCCTGGCCTACAAACTTGGGCTTGTGGGGTTCACGCTACAGGGCTAAGAATAGCAGAATAGATGTTCTCACTCAGGCTCTGAGACCCGCCCCCCTCGCCAGATTTCTGACCCTGAGCACAAATGTCTCCACTGCTATTGTCAGCCCCCTAGTGCGAGCATGAGTCTGCAGAGACTTGGACTCGGAAACTCCCTGCTGCGAGTGGGTTTTTTTGTGTGGCAGTATACACATACCCTAACAACTCATAGGCGGGGCAATGTCTGAATGTCTCTCCTGCCTTCAAATGCTTCTTCAAAAGCCTCTTGTTTTACCTTGCTTTCTACTGCTGACCTCCAATCCTGTGCTCTCTCTTCCTGCCATTTTGCCCCCACTTCTTCCTCAGCCGAAAAGACATCAGAGCTTGTACAATCCATTTGTAATACAACATAAAAGAAGTAAAGATCATGGGAGTTAACACTCATCCCTCCTTTCACGGCCCCCTCTCACCTGTAATCTTCATTTTGTTTGTCTTGTGTTGGCTGTGATCTCATAGGGGCTGTGTCTCTTTATCTCTGTAAAGAGTCGTGCAAAGTTACGATGCTAGATATTGAATAATAAATAACATGAACAGCAAAATCTATTCCTATGAGCTGCTACTGAGTAATCATTAATTATAACAATCTGAGGAACCACCCCAAAAAAATGTCATGTTTCATGATATACCACGGGCTCTTTTACAGTGACACTATAAATCTGTATTTGAGATTGAGTCATTGGGCCTGATTCTCCCCTCACTTCCATCAGTGTAAATCAGGTATAACTAGCTCAATGGACGAAACTGGAGTGGCAGATGCATAAAACTGATGTAGGTGAGAGGAGAATCGGGTCCAGTGTTTCCTCCACAGACCTAAGCATGGGGTGCAACATCATGGGCATTTGAAATTGCAACTGCCCGACACATATGGTCACATATTAGATCACTGATCTGATCTTTAAAGTGAAATAACAGCCTCTGGTATTTCAAAACAGCAGGGCTATTTATATTAGAAATATCTTCTATCTACAGGACTTAAAGCTATTTTCCTTCTTGCAACAGAGTTTAGGCATGGAACTTGCACTTTACTTAGATTATACTCTCAGGGGAGCAGGATCCAACCCATTTTTCTATTCCCACTTTCTTATTTCAAGTAGTTTCTTGTTTAATTTTGTTATAAATCCTTCCACTGTTCCTTGCCATCCTTCCTTGTTTTGACTAGCAAATAATGTGGCCACCTTAATGACCCATCATCCAACTTACTACTACAATATTTTGAATAACTCTTCAATGGAGTAACCCTTCAAATTGATATTGAGATATACTGAATGATCTTCCTTCCTCTCCAGGGCCGTGTTTACGGGAGTGAAAAGAAAAGTTAAGTAGAAAAATCTATTCTCTGCAATATTTAATGCATAACCCAGATGCAGCTTAAAGGCAGAGACACAAATGTTTAGAAATGTTTAATAGGTATCTAGTTAAAATGCTGAAAGAGTGCATATTCCATCACCAAGAGTTGAGACTGTCTGTTACCCAGGAATGGATTGGTGCTTTACTGCATGTGGTTTGTCTTGGCAGTGGAAGTAGAATGGTAGTGGAAAAAGAATGAAAAAAATAAAGAGTGGATGCGTCTGTCGTATGTTCAGAAGTTAATGGGTTGTTTTTCTGTGAAATGATACATTGACTAAGTTGCTCCATTCAGCTTCTGTATAAGGAAAAGTTGGAAGTGTTCTAAATGACAACTTCTGAGTTTTGTAATGTCAGCACACCCTGCAAGGTTCTGCTACACAGATGCTGAATGGAGTGTGTATTTTGTGGCTGATATGGATAATTAATTACCTTATTGCAAGGATGGTGAGATTCCTTTTCCATAAAAACACTAACATAGGAGAATACAGAGTCACTACAAAAGCTGAAGCATGTATGTAATGTGTAATTCACTCATAGCAGAATTATTGTAGTGTTCGGGCTGAGATTCTGTGATCACCACAAAGTTATTGACAGCTGGTGTGACAAAAAGTAAGTTTCAATGCAGTTTCTGGGTAAAGATTCACAAAATATCTCGATAGTTCTATAGATGCCCAAACAAACCAGAATCCAGAACCCTATTGAGAGGATTAAAAGCAAAAACAAGCAACAAACAAAAACCAACCCCCAAACCCTCTTCAATTGACAGTAAGAAAAACCAAATGTTTCTGGTGATAAAGGAGGCCATGAGAGTTAGAGCAAAAAATCCTGAGTCTGCAGTTCATAATGGGATTATGTCATGGAAAAATTACATAGTGCCAAAGATATTCTTTCTGCCACAATGCTCTCTTAAATTTACAAAATAATGCTTTGCTCTTGTATAGTATCTTTTTATCTGAGGATCTCAAATGGCTTATAAAGGGCTATGGAGGGAGGAAACACAAAACACATCTGAGCAAAGGACTGTAGAACAGAGACAGTGTTTTACTTCTACGTCTGCTTTATAAGTAACACACTGATTTAAATACAAGAAGAGAAGTCAGAAATCAAAGGCAAGGCTGTCTCCTTGCTATAGTGTAATAATGTGGAATAGTTTCTACCACAGTAGTCCTACAATGCTGCTATATTAATCTATTGATCTTTCCCTCTTCTACTTCAGGGTGCAGGAATAAGAACAGTGACTTGCTTGTTCTTTGCATACTGGGCCACATTATTCCTGTTACAACTTAATTTAAGTCAATAGTGTTACACCAGACACTAATTTGGCCTATTACGTGCATTTTCAACTCCTACAGTGACACACACGCAGGATATATCTCCACTACCAAAAAAATGTGTTTCTTAACTCAAGTTAAAGTAGCATGATGACAGGACAACTGGACTTTTAACTTGGGTTAGTAGTTCACATTAAAAGGAGAGTTGCATGTCTTCACTTCTATTTTAACTCAATTTAGCTAACCTAAATTAAGAACATGCCTTCGTTTGCAAGGAAGTCACGCTCTTTGATGAAGTCAAGAGTAGTCAAAGCAACTGCTGGTTCACAAAGGGTGCATGTAGTAATGATAATATTAAATAGTTGGTGAAATTCACCCCTGCAGAGTGTCAGCTCAAGGGTGAATCTCACAATTACAGCAGTTTATCTGCTCAAAGCTCTGCAAAAGCATTTATTTAAAGTTAATTCACTGCCAGCACCTTGATCAGTAAGAAGCTGAATTTGTGTTCTAGTTTCTAAGTGAAAATTCTCAAAGGTCAAAGCCTTGTGGAAAATGTATATGGGTTAAGCTATTACTCTCGAGAAGTTGGAATAAATTTAGGGCAAGATTTTCTCCTTCTCTGCATCAGCTAATGTTGCTGCATAATATTTCCCGAGATGTCTGCAAGAAGAAAAGGTAACAGCTATCCTTTTTCTTCTTTGTATTTATTTATGTGGGACAGCAAGATTCTGGGGAACAGTTATAGATAATATTAAAATTTGTGGGATTTCATTATGTTGCAGCCAGCAGATTTATTTCTTGGGAATTTGTGACCAGGATTCTTTTTTCCAGCACAGAAGGTACAATCTTCTAGATGAGACCTGCAAAAATTGTATCTAGATAAATTGGACAGAGGTCTTTAAATCTATTAGTATCCAGGTGTATAGGGAATCTCTTATTATAGTCTACATTTCCTTAGAGAAACCTGTTTGCATAGCAAGAGAGAAAAATTTGTTCTGCTGGAAATAGAAGAGTTTTCAACTTGCTGTAAAAGGCTTCAAAATATTGTTCCTGAATGAACATAAAAATGACCATACTGGGGCAGACCAATGGTCCATCTATGCCAGTATCCTGCCTTCTTCCAACAGTGGCTGGTGCCAGATGCTTTAAAAAGAGTGAACAGAACAGGGCAATCTATTGGGTGATCCATCTCCTGTTGTCCAGACCCAGGTTCTAGCAGTCAGGGTTTAAGGACACCCAGAACATGGGGTTGCATCCCTGACCATCTTTGCTCATAGCCATTGATGGACCTAGCCTCCATTAACTCACCTAATTCTTTTTGAACTTAGTTATAATTTTGGCCTCCACAACATCCCCTGGCAACAAGTTCTGTAGCTTGACTGTGTGTTAACAGTACCTTCTACTCCATGCTGGTCGAATCCCGGCTCCTTCACCTGTCCCTTGACAACACATGGTACATGCTCTTGCTGACGGTCTCAGATTTATACTGGTTGCTATTATTGTTTCAGGTATCTTTAAAAGGATGCAAACAGCAAATGCTTCTATCCTTAAACATTTAGGATCAGCGAAGGAGTCCAGTGTTCACAGAGAACTAGCAAGATCTTCTTTTATATGCCTTAAGTGTTGAGGAGGAGGGCAAGGTCTGTTCTGCAACACTACATCTCATTTAAGAAGGCCTTACGACTTTTTGGACTCCCTCTGTAGAGGGGCAAATTTCATCTTTTGAACATCGGTGGCACCTTGCAGTGTTTTTAAGATGTTCCTGTTTCTTACTGAGATAAAATGGATTAATTTCTCACCTTGGCCACCTTGAAAATGAAGCACAAGGTTCTTCTACATGATTTCTGAGACAAAAATCACATTCAATAGACAGATTACCAAACATGCTATTGCTGTACCAAGTACAAGAACAGAGTGAGGTGTCTCATATATTTCTTTGCATTGCACTGCACCTATTTCCGTTCTCAAAATTCAAGTTGTGGTAGAATGGACAATTCTGGGATTATCAAAAACCTGTTAGTGTGAGATTTTGTTTTAAACTGCAGAGAGATTGTTATGTGCTCAAGAAATACGTTGCTCTGTTAGCATTGCCCTACTGCAGACATTTCCCTATCATTCTGGGGCTGTGGGTCCATTTTTATCTATTCAAGGCACTGTATACAAACTGCAGAATAATACAGGTTATAGAAATTCAGTCAGTAACATGGGTCTGTAGCAAACAAACAAAGACACCCCACTGATGTCAAATTCTACTTTACATTGAAGTCCCACCTCAGCAAGGTCCTTGCATTTGTGCTTAATTTAAAGCAGTCAGTATTTCCATAGAAGTTAATAGCACTACTTAGGTGTTAATTAGGCATGTGCTTAAGTATCTTCATGAATCCAGAGCCCTAAAAAGGACAGACAGTGGGAGCAGGACAGCTCTGAGGTGCCATGGGTTGGTACGCTCTCTCTTTCATCTCTGGAGATCTGAGACCAAATCCAATCTTGGATCACACGTGAAAATGAATTGAGCGCTGATTACCTAGAACCGGTGTGTGCACATCACAGAGTCCCTGCACCACTTGGAAAAACGGGCTCTCTGCTAAAAAGAAGCATCAGAGTGTACATTAGGGTTATGATAATTAATAGAGCTGTGTGTTGGTTTAGGACTAGAATAGGAAATGGAGGCTGAAGGTTGGGAGTTTAGAAATAAAACAGCCATTATGTGAAAAGTACTTGTTAACTACGTGCTGTGGTGATTACCATCACAGGAAAACTGCAAATGAAAAGACAAACAGGATGACATGTTGGGAAGGAGAGTTTAGACATCCCACCACACAGCTGTTGTTTTGCGTTTGCCTTTTTGTTTGTAAGCTCTTTGGAACAGGGACAGTCTGGAGAATACCTAAGTACATTTTGGATGTTACTGTACTATAAATAACAACCTTAGGCCTGATCTACATGGTGAAGGTAGGTCGACGGAATGCGGCTTCCATCGACCACATAATGTATGCGTCTTCACTGGTTGGTCAGCTCCCTCGACTTAAATAGTGGGAAAATTCAACTTAATAAAACCGCTTCCGCAAGTGGCGTGGCACTGAAATCAAATTGTTTGGGTCGAATGAGCGGCAGTGTAGGCAGAGTGCAACGTAAATCGATGTAATTGGCCTCCGTGAGTTATCCCACAAAGGTCTGTTGTGCCTGCTCTCTGCTCAGTCGCACTCTGCTGCACTGCGGCCACATAGACAGGAAACAGCCCCTCCCCTCATGCCCCGGGAAATTTTGAATTCCCATTTCCTGTTTGATCAGTGTGGACAAAGCTTGCCAGCAGAACTGATCGTGCCGACTGCATGCCCCAAACGCGCTCCAGCCTGGAGTTGACCTGAGGTCTTGGATCTCATTGGTTTGTGGGGTGAAGAGTCTGTTCTGGCTCAGCTCCGAGCCAGCAAAAGGAATTTAGATATTTACAAAAAGATATCATGCAGCAAGTTGGAAAAGGGGCAGAGGAAGGACGCGCAGCAATGCTGCGTTAAAATCAAAGAGCTGAGGCAGATGTATCAGAAAACTCGGGAGGTGAACATTCATTCTGGCTCATCACCAAAGACATGCTGCTTTTATGAGGAGCTGCATGCGATTCTCGGTGGTGACCCCACCACTGTACCACCACGCAGCATAGATACCTCAGGGGAATCCAGGATGAACGAGGAGGACTCTGTGGATGAGGAGGAGGAGAACAGGGGCCAGGCGACTGGGGAATCCATTCTCCCTGAAAGCCAGGAGCTGTTTGTAACCCCAGAACAGCCCAGCCAGATGCAAGACAGTCTGAGTGACTGACATGCTGGGGAAGGCACATCTGGTGAATAAATACTGCAAATTTCATTTCTATGGTTATCTCCCCAGTCCAGCTTCTTGTGATAGCAGAAAAAAAACCTGAGTGTGGTGGTGGGAATGGGCTTCCTCATTGTTATTTCACCTAAGCAAGGGTCTTCCCCCGAAAAGAATGTTTATGTGCACAGGGATGCTCAGAGAATCCTCCATGGATATCTCCAGGAAACTTTCATTTAGGTACTCTGTGATCCTTTGCAGAAAGGTTTCTGGGAACCTTATTTCTTCCACCGCGATAGGACACTTTCCCCCGCCACTCTCTTATTAATTGTGCAGGCATCATTGCAGAACACAGCATAGCAGCATCCTGTACGCAGATGCTTGCAGTAAATCCTCCCTTTCCGCCTCTGTTACTCTCAAGAGACTGATATCACTCGTGGGACGATGGCGCAAATTTGCAGTACCTGCTCCATACAATCTGGTTTTTTTCCCCTCTACCATGGGAAGTTTTTTGGGTTACATAAACCACAAGTTACAAGACAGCACCTGGTTTCGATAGGTCTTAGGGGTCGCGAGACAGGTGCCCACATATGGTTTCACCTGGGGGAATTTCACCCCCCCACACACCCTCTGTACCGCCTTTTCAAAAAACAATTTTTGGGAGGTTCAGGGAGCGCAACAATCCTGCTGGTTGGGGAACTATGGATTTATGTAGCATGAACTATGGGGATTTCCCTGAAATGGATGCACCAGCCCCTTACTTACCATGGCTGGAACAGCACTACGACTCCTGCAATAGGTAGAGTTTGGTATGCAGATCTGCCATTCCCTTGGGTATATAAAGGGGAGTTATTTTTACATTGTAACATTGCTTTTCATCCGTGGGGCCTGCTAACAATGGATACCTTGTGCTTTGATTACCTTTCAGTGGACAGTTCGGCCTTCAGATCAGCATCTATTACTCCCGCTGACTGCCTGTCACAGATTAGAAGGCGGAAAAAAAAAACCTCAGGATGACATGTTCACTGAGATAATTAATGCCTCCACAGCTGCTAACACAGAGCTTAGAGCCTGGAGGATTTCATTATCGGAGTAAATGAACATGGACATGGAGAACAGGAAGGCGGCCCAAGACCATGACCATGCAACGCATGATGAGATGCTGCGCATAATGAGGGATCATTCGGACATGTTGAGGCATTTGGCTGAGCTTCAAGAAGAGCAGTGGCAGGATAGACTCCCTCTGCAGCCCCTGCAAAACTCTCAGCTCACGCACTCTTTCCTATACTCCACCCCCAAGCAATCTAGGAGGAGCTTGAACAGGGTGCAGTACATGCTACACTCCACGCTGGGTGAGGGAAGCAGAAAGAGGCACTGGCCTCTTTAAGAAACGGGAATGTGTTGTTTGCTGTTTGCACAGTGAAACTTTGCTCTGTGTCCCCTCACAGCCCCATTACAATGCATGCAAAGTGCTGAAGTAACTTCCTTTCCCTCCACTGTTAACGATCAACAATAAAAATGTACTGCTTTAAAGATCATTATTCTTTCTTTATTAAGACCGTGGGGATTACCGCTGGTGCCGGGGCAGGGCTAGCACAGTGATGTGGTGCTCGGGAACAGGTGGTGGATGGGAAGGGAAGACAGAACACAGATTTTTCAGAAGCATTAGGTCTCACTGCAAAACTGATTTTTCAAGGCTTCCCTAAAGTGCAGTGATCAGCAGTTGGATCTCAGAATTGCACTGCTGTCTGGCTGCTCAAAATTGGCAGCCAGCCTATCTGTCTCCACAACACAACCCAACGGGAGCTTCTCCCCCTTCGTCTCACAGACAATATGGAGCACACAACATGCAAAGATAACTGCTGGGATGTTTTTTCACTGAGGACTAGCCTAGTAAGTAAACTGCACCAGCGTGCCTTTAAATGTCCAAATGCACATTCCATGACCATTCTGCACTTGCTGAGCCTATTATTGAACCTCTTCTTCTTGCTGTCTGGGTGCCCAGTGTATGGCTTCATCAGCCAGGGGAGCAATGGGTATGCAGGGTCTCCAAAAATCACTATTGGCATTTCAACATCGCCAATATTTATTTTTGGTCAGGGAAGAAAGTCCCTGCTTGCATCTTTTTGAACAGACCTGAGTTCCTAAAGATGCACGCATCATGCACCTTTCCAGACCACCCCACATTGATGTGGGTGAAGCGTTCCTTGTGATCCACAAGGGCCTGCAACACCATTGAGAATGTCCCTTTCGATTAATGTAGTCTGTGGCTAGGTAGTCAAGTGCTAAGATAGGGATATGCATGCCATCTATCACCCTCCCACAGTTTGTGAACCTCATTGTGGAAAACCCATCCATTATGTCCTGCATGTTTCCCAAAGTCACTACCCCTTCTTAGCAGAAGTCTCCACCGACTGCAGATGGTGCGTGACAGCCAGCAGCAAACGGGAATTGTTTCGTTCTATGGCTTATAGCAAGACGTCTTGAGTAACATCACAATTTTCAGCTCTGCGTCCCGTTTCGCCCTTGAAAATGCTGCAGGATAAGACATGAAATGTTTGTGCTGCTCACAATGATAATGCAGAGCTGAGCGGACTCCATACCTCTCTGGCAATGGCGTGCATGCGGCAGAGACTGAAGGGTTTAGAAAAATGGTGCAAAAAAGCATTAGTCTGTTTGTTTGGGACAAGAAGGGAAGGAGAGGGAGGATGTTGCATCATGGGAGGACGATAACCTTCCCAAAGGCCTCTACGGCTAGTTACACTGTGGGATAGCTACCCACAGTGCACTGCTTTGATTGTTAACCCAAGTGCGGCTAGTGGGGACGCAATCCCCCGACACAATGAGCATGGTGTGATCATGCTCCTGCGATTTCTAAACTTCGGCAGGTGAAGGTCGATTTAAAATAAATCGACTTCACTCCGCAGTGTAGACATACCCTTACCGTTGAGCTTTAAAAAATGTTTTAAAAAAATATTATCTCCATTTACATTTAATTGTTTGTATAATTAAGGCCCTGGAATGCTGAATCAATCCAGCTATCAAGACAGAAGAATTAGATGTTCATTTTATGAATTAGGGCCGTTTTAATTACATCTGGTATATGCTCATTATCCTTCCAGTACACTAGAACAGCACTACTGTAGCCTATTTGCACTTTAAGCAGATGTGAGCACATCAGGGTGCTGGTGTATTTTATTCAGTAGACTAGAATGAATTTGCTCTTTCCTTTTTTTTATTAACTGTAATAATGAGAAAATGGTAAATACATCTGGGGCAGAGGAGCTATGGTTTAAATTCTTTAATGAGGTTTTACAAAGATTGTTAATGAACTTTCAGAGGCAAAACATCTTTATTTGCTGGTGACTGAAAGTTTCTTGTCTATCTGTTGAAAAAAATCACTCTTTCACAGCTGTCCAGACATCTCAGCGTATGTTATGGCTATTCACTTGTATTTTCTGAACAGCAGTTAGGACAATCTATTCTGATTCATGCATATCCCTAGAACTAGCAAGTATCAAATTAGGGACAGATTGCTAAGAAGTTAAAATAGATGCATTGGAACAATCAATGGTTATAATTACATTTTTATAACATGGGTCATTTTCATTTAAAAAAAAAAAAAAAAAGGAGTCCATGGAAACCAAAATGGTTATTAAGTGAAGCTCTGCAACCAGCATCAAGAGAACCAGCATGGCTCAATGCAGCATGGAATGAAGAGTCAGGCACTGATGAATTCTAAGCCATGGTTCCCCAGCTATTAAATAGGGACAGCAAAACTTAGCTAACAGGAAGGCTGTGCAGGAAAATTAGTAAGTGTTTTTGTGAAGCACTTTGAAGATGTAAAGCACTGTATAAATGCCACGTATTATTTGTCAGGCTCTCTCCCACTCAGGCCGTGTCTATACGTATTGCGCTGCAGCGGCGCAGCTGTACCGGTACAGTACCGAGAAGTCTCCTGTCGGCATAAAAAAACCCACCCCCGTAAGTGGCATAAGTGTAGACATGGCCAAAGAGGAGTTCTGTCCCTGCTAAGTGCCATCTATATTAGACTTTGAAAGGAAATTAAAATAGCAAGAGGCTTTTTAATTATTTAAATAAAAAGAATAATGAAAGTTGAGACAGTTTCAATAAGGATGATGATATAGAACATGGACATGAAGGCTGACGGAAATGAGTGGAGAGAAATGGAAATGACCACATCTGAAATAGAAGCAAAATTTAAAAGGTCTTAATGCGCTCAAATTGGAGAGACTGGATAATTTCCATTCCAGAATACTAAAAGAACTGGCACATGAGATTGCTAACCCGGTAGCAAGGATTTTTAATACATCTATCAATTTGGGAGTAATACTATAGAACTGGAGAATAGCTAACATCATACTTATGTTTAAGAAAGGGGAAAAATGTGATCTAGGAAATTATGGACATGTTAGCTGGACCTCAGTGGTATTTAGAAGAAATTTGGAAGGAAAGAATAATTAAATTGATGGAGGTAAATGGAAAAGGGGAGGTAATGCAACATGGGTTTACCAAAGGTAGATTGTGCTAGACCAATCAGATAACTGATTTTTTAGAAAAGGGAAATGCAGTAGACTTCATAAATTTGGACTTCAGCAAAGCTTTTGATATGATACATCAAATGGGACCTTATTGGTTAAATTGGAGAAGACGGGGATTAGTACCAGAATGGTAGGGTGGATAAGGAACTGGTGAAATTGGGGACAGCAACAGGTTGAACTGAAAAGTGAGCTATCAAGATAGAGAAAGATGACAAGTGTGGTTCCTCAAGGTTCTAGCTGGGGACCAGTCATATTTAACATGCTTATTAATGACCGTGGCACAAAAAGTTGGGTGTAATAATGAAATATGGTGATGACACAAAGTTGAGAGGCACTATCAATACAGTGGTGGATTGGAATATTATACAGGAAGAAGTGGATAACCTTGATAACTGGGGTTATCCGAAATAGATATGGGATGAAATGTAATAGTACAAAGTACGAGATCATGCACTTAGGGATTAAGAATTTTTGCTATAAACTGGGGGCTCCTCAGCTGAAAGTGGCAACGGATGATGGAGACTTGGGTGAGTGGGTCAATCACAGGATGACAATGAGCCACCAATGTGATGCGGCTGCAAAAAAAGCAAATGCTATCCTAGGATCCCTAAGGCAAAGTATTTCCAGTAGAGATAGGAAAGTATTGGTGCCATTATACATGGCACTGGTAAGATCCCATTTTGAATACTATGTACTATTCTGGTCATCCACGTTCAACAGAATTAATTCAAACTGGAACAGGTGCCGAGAAGAGTTACTAGGCGGGAAATGGAGAGCCTATTTTATAAGAGGAGATTACAAGAGTTTGGCTTGTTTACTCTAGCAAAATAAAGGCTGAGGGGGGATATGATTGCTCTCTACAAATACATCCAGGGGGAAACACAAGGGAGGGTGAAAAGCGATTTAACCTAAATTAAAATGTTGGCACAAGAGCAAATGGGTATAAACTGGCTATGAATAAATTCAGGCTGGAAATTAGAAGAAGGTCTCTAGCCATCAGAGGAGTGAGGCTCTGAACCACCTCTCAACGGGAGTTGTGGAGGCAAACAACATAATGAATTTTAAGAGAAAATTTAATAATGTTATGAGTAGGAGTTGTAGGCAGTGGTGGCGGACTAGACGAAGCAGTCGTGGGGATCCCTTCCTATTTGTGGGTCATATTCCTAAAAGTCTCATGCTTCAGGACTTCAGATGTCACCTATAAGGATTGGGAAGGGAATCTCCTCCCTTTGATTTTTGTTAGTTTGTTTCCTATCTCTGAAGCATCATAGATAGCTATGGCTGGAGAAGGGACATTAAATGGGATGGGCCAGTGCTTGGAGGCGGTATTGATAATTCCCTCTCTCGGGTGTTGGGCTGGTGGGTTTTGTTCATATGTTCAGTTTCTAACTGAGCTGCCACAGTCTGGTTTGGGAAAAATTTTTCCTGCCAGTCAGGTTAGAAGGGACCTGCAGGTCACTGGTGAGAATCATCTGGGCATCTCAATGAATCCGTTCCCCTCCACTGCAGGGGCCTCAGGCATGGGCGCATCTCGGTCCCTCCTGCTCTCTGCCTGTGTCACACAGTAGTTTAGTCTCCTGAAAGCTGTAATATTTTGGTCTAAGTCTGGGTGTGGGGCTTGGTGAGTGTTATAAGTAGCATGTGATGTACAGGAGATCTGGTGGTGCCTTCTGGACCGTCCCGAGCACTCCTATAGGATCGGGGTCCACACATGAGTGGGGCTGACTAACACCAATCTTCCCTCCCAGTTCATGAATCGCTCTGGGGCTTAGGCGGGCGATAGGTATCCGGACGCCTAGGAGGCAGCAGCACAGAGGCAGAAATGTAGGGACCTAGGAAACCTTTACCCTGAGAAGTTAGATGCTGAGTTAGTATAGGAGCCTATAGGAGTTTTGTGAAGCACCATGCAGCCTAAAATTTAGGCCAGGCACCCAACTCCACGGGTTGAGGTGCCTAAATACCTTTGTGAATCCAGGCCTTCAGTGCTTTTTAAAACGTTGCCCTGTAAAAGAGCATCCACTCTACAAGAAAGCACCTTATTCATAGAATCAGAGAAGATTAGGGCTGGAAGGGACCTCAGGAGGTCATCTAGTTCAACCCCCTGCTCAAAGCAGGACCAACCCCGACTAAATCATCCCAGCCAGGGTTTTGTCAAGCTGGGCCTTCAAAACCGCTAAGGATGGAGATTCCACCACCAACCTAGGTAACCCATTCCAGTGCTTCACCAGCCTCCTCGTGAAAAAGTTTTATCTAATATCCAACCGAGCGCTCTCACACTGCAATTTGAGACCATTGCTCCTAGTTCTGCCATCTGCTATAATTTAAAACAGCCTAGTTTCATCCTCCCTGGAACCCCCTTTCAGGTAGTTAAAGTCTGCTATCAAATCCCCCCTCACTCTTCTCTTCTCTTCTGCAAGCCTAATTCCCTCAGCTTCTCCTCATAAGTCATGTGCTCCAGCCCCCTAAACATTTTTGTTGTCCTCTGCAGGCCTCTTTCCAATTTGTCCACATCCTTTCTGTAATGGGGGACCCAAAACTGGACACAATACTCCAAATGTGGCCTCACCACTGCCGAATAGAGGGGAATAATCACTTCCCTCGATCTGCTGGCAATGCTCCTACTAATGCAGCCCAATATGCTCCTGAACGCTCTTCAAAGAATGCAGAGTTTTTAACACCTTTCATGGTCCACAGCAGTAATTGACTGGGCCAAGAAAGTCTACTCAGAAATTAAATAGGAGGATAATCTCAAAACCTGAGAGAGAGTTTGAGGGGATTGGTCACTATTCATTGATCTCGGAGTAACAAGTCTAATCTACTGCCTAAAATAGCATGACAGCGTTCAGCACAGTGAACGTATAAAGCCAGCTGCTGTGAAAATGCCCGAGCCGGGCTGGAATACGGGCTGATACTCTTTAGGGCAGGAACATCCTGCTCCATAAGTCCTAAAACAGTGAGTAGGAATGTGTTCAGGGACAAAGCAAGGTTATTCACTAGATTCTTCACATCTGTCACCCTTATTTCAGTGCTTTTTAGACAGGGCCTGATCTGCAGAAGACAGCTGAAGCCAGCAGGAACTTCAGGGGGCACAGAAGCCTCTGAAAATCCAGTCCCTCAAGATCAGCAGATTTAGGAGTGCTTGAGAGAGGCATCTCTGAGGGGTTTGAGCATGGGTCTAGAAATCAAGAACCTCTGTCTGCTAATCCTGGTTTGGCCACTTACTCCACACGTACTCTCTTAAGCAACCTCCCTCTCCCTGGGTTGTAGTGATGGCTAGTGTTAATTCCTTTACTTCTTCACATTAATGTTTGCATAGCTCTTAGAAATAGTATACAAATACTTATACAGCACCATGAATAGCCATGGTTCTTTATTTAGGTGCTTGCAAGTTGGCTGGGCATTTTACCTAGTTAATTCACCTCTGGACACTAACATGATTAATCACATGGCACCAGACAAATATCATGCCTGTCCTCAAATGTGACTTCTAGAAAGATAATCACAGTCCTGGAGGGGAATTACAGTAGTTGGGGAAAAAACAGTTACCTTCTTTCCAGATCCCTGACTTTCGGAAAAGTCACTTCTCAGAAAATACTACAAAACCCCAAAATATTAAAAATGCCAAATGTGACCTGTGATCAGCTCATAATTAAGCTGCTGAGAACTTTGGCTCTGTGCTGCTTTTTTGCTCTTTCTGGTTTTAAAACTTCTGCCTCTCTCCCATATGAAATCCTGACCCTACTGGAAGTAATGGGAATTTTGTATAAAAGTATATATAAACTCAGGCATTGTGAGTAAGAACAAGCATGTGATTTTACCTCTCTATACGGTGGGAATTTTAATTCTTGGTCATTCTACCCAGAGAGGTAGGGACCAGATGAAAAACAGTCAATTGGTCCTCCCCTGGTTGGGGGTTGATCAATAGGCCAACAACCTATCCTCATAAAGAAGTTATAGAAACAACAAGGTAGCCACTCTGTCAAACAGCATAACGGAAAGGGATGGCCCTAAGCGACCTCTGAGGTGGAGGAAGGATTCAGATACAGGGTTTGGTGAGACTGGTCCACATTTTTAAAAGGGTGCTAAAACACTGCAGAGGGAAAAGAGTCAAAAAATGATTTGAGAGCTGGAGAAAATGGCTTATGGTGAGAGATTGAAAGAGCAACGTCTGTTCAGCTTATCAAAAAGGAAGATTGAGAGGTGACTTGATTACAGTGTATAAGTACTTTCATGGGGAGAAAATACAAGGAACTTTAATCTAGCAAAGACAGGCAGAAAAGATCCAATGCTGGAACCTGAATACACAAATTAAATTAGAAATAAAGAACAAGTGTTTACCAGGGAGGGTGATTAAGCATTGGAAGAAACTACCAAGGCAAGTGGTGGATTCTCCATCTCTTGATACTTTCTAAATCAGTGGTTTTCAACCTGTGGTCTGCAGACCCCTGGGGGTCCACAGACTATGTCTAAGGAGCCCATGAAAGGTTGTCCTTACCATAGAACACTGGTTTTCAATCTATGGTCCGCAAACCCCTGGTGTTCCACAGACTATGTCTAAGATTTCCGAAGGAGTCCGCAGATGAAAACGGGTTGAAAACCACTGCTCTAAATCAAGACTGGATGCCTCTTGGGAAGAGATGTTTTAGTCAAACAAGTTATTGGGCTTAACCAGGGGGTGACTGAGTGAAATCGTCTGGTTTGATACATACGGGAGGTCAGACTAGATGATCTAATGGTACATTCAGGTCTTAAACTCTATTAACCTATGACTTAAGTGAAGCCTGGATTTCATCTCAGGTTTCTAACTACAGATTTTTTGTTGACTTGCTTCATTTTCTTTTTTTAAATCAACTGCTGGGATTTGTAAGAGCTTGGCTGGCACCAGGCTGCCCAAGAAGAAGGGGGCAATGCCAGAAAAAACTGGGCAATCGTAATAAAGTGGCACAGAGCACAGTCCATGTGTCATGGGAAAGACTGGCTGCCCATAGCCATGCTGTGTAACCAGCTTGGCTGAATATGCTGCAGTTCTGGAAGCACCCACAGAGTTTTCCTTGCAACTGCATCACCTGTTGCTAAGGCGCTTGTGTTTAAAAATGGATGCCTTTGTGCCGTGATGTAACATTAAGTGAGCCTCTACAAAGCGTGAATAACTGACAGGACCTGTTGAAAGTTGGAATTGGTAGCACAAAGCCTTTCCCTTGTTTAGGAGAATCCATTATTGAATAAGAAAACTTGGAAGCGTTTCCAAAAAATATCGAAAGCAGAAATCTCCACAGTTTGGCTCATGCATTAAATGCAACCCACAGATGCAGCCATGCTAAAATGCAGGTTATAATCTACACAGAACAATGCAGGCTCTTGTTACAATTGTTTGATTTGGGTTGGTTAAGGTGCAGAACTAGGATTTACAAGACCCAGATTCAATCCCCAGCGCTGCAACAAATTCTCTTATGTGACCTTTGACAAGCCACTTAATCCCTATGTACTTCAACTCCCCAGTATGTAAAATGGAGACAATGGTCCCTTCTCTTCATCCTTTCCCTGGCTTATCTATTTAGCACGTAAACTCTTGGAGGAAGGAATTGACTCTTCCTATGTGTTTCTACTGTGCCCAGAATATTTTGCAGCCTTGCAAACATTATCATCATATAATTTTTTAAAAAATAATTATGTTGATTTGTCACGCTGATTAAGATTTTGGACAGGGTCCGAGGTTAGAACTGACCTCCTGAAATGTTTAAGTGCTCAAACCAAAATTGACGGGGGATGAGGTTTTCTTTCTTTTGAAAGCCCCACTCACTGTCTTTCCGTTAAAGAGTGCTGGCAAGTCAGGGCTGTAAGGAACAGGATTCTGCATGTGCAAAAAGGAAACAAGTGCAATTTACCTTATGATGGAAGAAACTCTGGTGAAATCTGGGCGTGTCTACACTGTAGCCGAGTGTGCGCCTCCCAACCCAGACAGGCTGCATGTCTACTCTGCATCCCAGAGCACAATATAAAATAAACGTTAGAATTACAGCAGCATGCCCTATGTTAATATTGCCATTGAGACAAAATGCCATGTGCTCCTCGCAAAAGGCCGCTGCCTTAAGAAACAAGGCCCTATGACCCCAGGAACTTTTAGGCAGAGGCAGTTGCAACTGTATGTTATCTCCTGTTTGTGGCGCTATCAACATGCAAGACAGCCTGGCTTTCTACACATTTGGAAGGTAAAACGTGTTTCCTGATAGATGTCGAATTAAGAAAAACGCTGCAGATTTGAAGTCCAGTTTCTGCTCATTTTACAGAACACTCTGGAGTACAACGGTGACATTTACATGAGCAACTGACTTGCCCCCATTTTAGCTGCTAGAACTTTACCCCGTGAAGTTACATTGCATGCTCCTGAACTTTAGCAGTCACATAAAGGGAACTCAGCAGGAAAGGAGAGAAAATTATAAAGCTGTCTTTAAAAGAAAGATTTGACTAAAGGGCTACACACAGTTTTGACAGAGACAACTCACTGTGTTTTTCTTTCTTGGTTTTTTCCTTCCTTTTATTTACTTGAAGTACAACTGAAGTTCTTAATCCCTAGACAATGGGAAGTTATAAAAGACATGCAGCGAGAATGTGGATGTGAAACTACTGGGGTAGGAACAAAAAGGCTGATGAGAAGGCAGCTTGTGACTATAATGTAAAGTCTTTTATTGTGTTACTGCCACACACTTCCATGCTGCAAGATAATCAGAGCTGACTTTAAAAGGTGTATAAATAATGCAGAAGCAACAATTTGTGAGTGGCAACAAGTGCCTGCCATGGTGACTTTCCCCTCACGTAAGCAAAAGTGTACAGAATCCACAGGTTTACACAAATGGACAACTTGATTAGATTAAAGTCACCTGCAAGATGCAAAACTAAAGATAATGACAAGCAAACTGCTTTGCTGTGCAGTCAGAGTGACATCTAAGCAATGCATAAAGGAATTAATCAAGGCACCTCACCTTTTGAACCTTGCTCATTCAGGGTTTGCACACACACTGCACTAGGTTTTGCATAACTTATATGAAAAATACAGTGCTTTCTAAATTACACTAAATCCACTCAAAATCCAAACAGGATTTTTAGCTGCCCAATGAGAATCTCACCCACAACAGTTTCCTAAGGGGTGACGAATGGAGAAGTAATGAGAAGGAACCGTAAGACCAACAACGTGGAAGGTAGGGAGAATGGGACCTTAAAAAGTCAAGTTATATCTATTCACACATTCAAAACTTAAAATATTGTCCAAGAAGCAGGATGCCTGCTTTGAGGATTCCCCTCCACAAAAACACCTAAGGCCAATGCTCAATGTACTCAGCGAAGGCTGGCAACATCTGAAAGGGGGCAGCTGGAACAGTAAGTCAACTCAACTGATAAGAGCAGAAAACGAACCTGATGTAGGACTCAGACAAGTTAGGCAGCCCTCCCCCGCCTGTCCCAAGAAGCTCCTATGCGCTGTACAGTAGAACCCTTATGCTAGAAACTAACTGGGGATTGAGGAGTTCATAAAATTGAATCTCTCAGAATTACAGTGGTTATGGTGCGTAAATTGAAGCATGGTGCCTGCATCACTTTTTTCTTGTCCTTCAAACCACTGCAAAAAGTGACTTGCAGTGCACTGAAGGCATTGAAATGTGAAGGGATGTCGACTTGTTTTTCATTGATATCACTTTTGTTATGATTCTTTCCCCCCACTGGGAAAAATGGTTCATATAATTTGTCATTCAGAAAATTGTTGCTTGTAAAAAAATCAAGGTTCTACTGTACTATCATGTCACTTGTGCAATTAGCACTCTGGCATCACAGTGCCCAAAGATGTCAGTGGAGCTGCATCACAGACAAAACTGGCCTTCCCTACAGAAGTGGATACAGTCCAGTGCTTTCACTTTCAATGTTAGCTCAGAAATGGAGTCTGCAGAATGCTGCTTTAATGGCACCTACTGGAAACACAAATATCAAGATTAGACCTGGTCAAAATTTTTCTGTTGAAATAGGTTTTTTGACAGAAAATTGGGGTTTTGGAGAAGCAAAACTGTTTGTGAAAAATGGCTGCTTTCTGGAAAAATGTTGAGTTTTTATTGAAAACCTAAACAGCTTTGGTTTTTCAAGAAAAACTTTAAATTTTCTGCAGAAACACATTCCCCTCTTTCCCTCATTTTCTGATTACCTCTAGTATGGGTGGAAAATTGTGGAACTGCATGCTAGCTATTTATCGGTATGAAAAGCATGGACAAAAACAAATCTCCCACATCATGGAATTCAAAAGTTTTAAACCAATACTTTAACTAACCTCAAAAACCACAGAATTACTATGCAAGGCATTGCAGGTTCTTGAGAGCTGGCATAAGCTGCAGAAAGCACTTCTGGTGGATACAGATATTTAGTTGAAATGCCCAGTGGAGGTGTTTTGATTAAGCTCCAGTCTTTGAGCAATTGAATGGAAGAGTATGCAAGCCGCATGGATGCCACACCGCTCTGTAGGTTCACTCAACAGACTCTTCATTATACTGAACAAACTCTAAAAGATAATTGGCTTATGAAACTTCAGAATTTGAACAGCAGAGTCTACAACTATGAAACGAGAGACAACATAAACAATGAGAAATTAAAATGGTAAACAACAAATACAATTGTTTTTACTTATTGTCTCTTCACTCTAAGAAAAAAAATGACTTTAAGAAAAGCCATGCAGTCGAGGTTCCAATGAGGAGTAGCACTCTGCAAGGCAGGTATACCCAGAGAACTCTTTTTAAATAAAGACGATTTTCAGAGTTGATATTTTCAAGCAGAACTTCACTGTGTACTCTTTCAGCATTACATATTTTATTTAAATATTAAAACAACTGCACCGGATTGTTAATTAACAAAGCTGAATGGAAACTAATTTGCATTGGGGGTTCTTCCAACACAGGCTATGTCACAAATGATCTGACATTTCTAACCAAAAAGAGCCACTAGGAAAGGCTGAGAAATGCTACTTTAAATTTAATTTTTATTTGATTTGACTGTCAGCAATGTGGGATGGGGTGAGTATTTCTTTTGTGCTGTGAAGCGTTTGACATTTTTGGCTGTTCAAATAATAATACACAACATGATATCCTAGCCAGACCCTGATCCAAACTCTCAATTTTTAAACCAAGATCAGATGTTTTTCTAAAAGATCTGCTCTAGGAATTATTTTGTGGGAAGTTCTATGACCTGTGTTAAGCAGAAAATCAGATTAGAGGATTATAATGGTCTCTTCTGGGTTTGGGAACTAGGAATTATACTCCAGTGCAATTTAGAGAAGTTCTGAAACTGCTCTAAATTATGCTGGGGCCTGCAGATACCTGGTTTGAGGAGCAAAGAGCTGCAAACTTATAAAACACACAGCTAAAAAATGGATGCAGACTAAGAAGCAGCAGTTTAATTATCAGTTCTTTTCTCTTATATTCCTTAAAGATTTAATTTCTGCTGGGGAAAACAAGACTGTACTGTATAAGTGATCCCAGCACGTGCTTTCAGCCAAGCCTCCTCAGCTGTTATCCTCAGCAAAGCAATCCAGATGGAAACCTCCAAGAAGATGACTCTTCAGTATTCTTTCCCCTAGGTGACTGACTGAGCTACTACTGTAACCAATTTCCAGTCTCAGGAACTCAGTTTGCAGCAAGTCTGGCTTCAAAGGGTGATATTTTTAAATGAAGAGAGCTGCAACATAGCTGTTAATCGTGGATACAGAACAGCAGCAGCTGTTTCTAAATTGGAAAAAAAATATTACTTGAACACAGTAGATGGATGCAAAAATGCAAGATACATATTGATCATTTAGTATCTGCAACCATACATAATGGTGCATTAGTTCACAGCCTCTGCTTCATGCATGCATGATATTCACCCCTGTGCAGGCGGCCTATCCACCACTTAGGTCCTCAAAAGAGGGCATAACCCAAACTAAAGTGCTGTATTGGTCCTGCTAACTCTGGCAAGCAATGTGAAGTCTGGAGATCAGAGGCAATCATCATGTCATTGCCAGCAGATTGAGGGAAGTGATTTTTCCCTTCTATTCAGCACTGGTGAGGCCTCATTTGGAGTATTGTGATTGGTTTTGGCCTCCCCCCCATCCCCCCACTACAGGAAGGATGGGGACAAATTGGAGAGTCCAGCGGAGGGCAACGAAAATGATTAGGGGGCTGGAGCACGACTTATGAGGAGAGACTGCGGGAACTGAGCTTATTTAGTCTGCAGAAGAGAAGAGGGAGGGGGGATTTGATAGCAGCCTTTAACTACCTGAAGGGAGGTTCCAGAGAGGATGGAGATAGGCTGTTCTCAGTGGGGGCAGGTGACAGAACAAGGAGCAATGGTCTCAAGTTGCAGTGGGGGAGGTCGAGGTTGGACATTAGGAAAAACTTTTTCACTAGGAGGGTGCTGAAACACTGGAATGGGTTACGTAGGGAGGTGGTGGAAACTCCGTCCTTAGAGGTTTTGAAGGACCGGCTTGACAAAGCCCTGGCTGGGATGAATTTGTTGGGGTTGGTCGTGCTTTGAGCACAGGATTGGACTAGATGACCTCCTGGGATCCCTTCCAACCCTAAGCTTCTATGATGTCTTACCGAATACAAATGGTGCACAAAGGTTTGTTTTTGTGGCTGTTTTAATTTCTTAGAAGTACTCAACCCAGCATTATTGATGGCTCAGGACCTCTGATGTCATTCTCGTCCAGTTCCATTACCGGATTTGGCACTGATGGTCTGTTATGAGGAAGGATCCTTGTCAGAACGTGCATATCCTTGATGTCAGTGTAACTACAAATCAAGAACTCTGAAATTATGATCTATGGACCACCTGTAGTCTTCATGCCTACCAAAGCACACTGAGTACCATGGGTGTTTGGGGGAAAGAAAGCAGTACATGAGATACCTTACAAAGTGAGCTGTAGAATGAAAAGGTGTGTGTTCTACTAATATTTATAAATGTAAGAGTATATTGGATGCATTGTACTAAAAAAACCTATATGGGGCCTTTGAGACCCCACCATAACCTGGTATAACTAGAGACTAGGCATCTCAAAGAGGCATGGCTCAATACGCTAAACATCAGGCTCCCTAGAATGACAGGTTCAAATCCCAACAGCAGTGATTTTACCTTTCATTCTTTTAAAGTTGACAAATAACATTGCAAGCAGTTGGATGAAGACAAATCTTTTGTGGAGGAACCTAAAAACCACAGTTCTGTTTGTGCTTTACAGACGCAAAAAAAAGGTGGGAAGGGTCTTTTTTTAAAAAACAAGCAGAGGTTTGACCAAGTGCTTGTCCAGAATGTACCCTCCCCTCTCACTATTCTATGGACTATGTATTAGCTGGTTGCCATCCATTGCCCCACAAGGTATTTATTGATGCTGTATATAGCTAATAAAGCACTTTGGGAACAAGTGACTTGAAAGGTACTATATAAATGTGAGATGTTATTACAGAAAACACAAGTGTTTAGTTTGAGACCTATAAAGCAGAAAAATGTGGACAGACAGACAATACCCTCTTAATAATAAAAACAGTTTCACATTATTAAATTATCATGACGCAATTAGCTGTATTGCAGCACTACCTAAAGTTTCCAATCTCATTGTTCTGGTCTCTGCACAGCCATGTAATAAAAAGACAGCTCCTGCTCCAAAGAGAAATTATTTCACGCAATTACTTTCTGTTCCTTGGAGAACTCTTGAATATGTGCATATACACACTGCATGAACAGTGGGGACGGAATACTCCCCGGCACCTTCTTTAATTCTTTACAGCAATAGTGAATTTGTCTTTTCTTTCAAGATTGCTGTGATAACCACTCGGGGGTTTCCAAATATCGCTGGTACCATACAGCAAGCAGCACGGTCTTTGCAGGCAGAATTTGAGTTTGTTTTACTGTGAAGAGGTGTAATGCCCACCTCATTACTGAAAAGAAGAGGAAAACAGCATGAGCTACTGATTGCAATGCAGCAAACAGAATCAGAAACAGCATGAATGGCAGGGATGCAGCGGGCTCCAGCTTGTTATAAAGTTAAATTGTTTTAGTGCTTTCGTTACCGACACTTCATTTTGCTCTGTCTGTTTGTATTAGGTTGTATTAACTTTATTCTTCCGTCCAACACTGACATTTCTCATGCTGTTTTTCTTGCTGCAGAAGGAGCAGGCATAAGGTCTGGAGTCCTGAAGGATTTTTTTTGTGCTCACAGATTGCATTACACATATTTCTTGCACCATTTTCTTTCATAGTTCTGTAGAACTACCAACACAGGTTAGTAAAGAGGAGAGAAATCAGATTCAATTCCCTCTCTCATCCACAGCCTGTTGGTTTGCTGTGAAGATCACGAATGCCAAGTAACTGTCAGCTCAGATAAATGCTCAGATACACACTGCACACCCCGCAGTAGCTTTCTGGGTTGTTGCAATGCATAAAATTGACCAGCTATCTTGGGAGATTATGAAGACTGTAGGAATGAATCAGCGGTTTGATTCTTCATCTGCACGGTCATGAGCACATAAAAGCGAAGCACCTAATGGTTTACCTCTTCAGCCACTCCTAAAGGGCAGCAGAGTCTGATTGGAAAAATATTTCCTGTTCATAAGAACAGCCATACTGGGTCAGACCAATGGTCCATCTAGCCCTGTATCCTGTCTCCCGATAGCAGCTGATGCCAGGTGCTTCAGAGGGAAGGAACAGAACAGGGCAATTATTGAATGATCCATCCCCTGTCATCCTGTGCCTTTCATGGAAGTGGATTAATATGGTGCCGGGTATTATTTCACTTACTATCTTTCCTACAAAAGCTCAGGCAAGTCAGATCAAAATCTGCTGGGCTATGATAACCTCAATATCCTGTGTTCCAGCCCTCCTGTGGCTTCACAACAAACAGGGAATTAGAAACTCGGTTGGAGGTGGACCCCGACTTTAAACCTCCTGGGTCCGCACACTGATGCATCTGACCAGTCTCTCCCACTCCCTGCTAGGTACCACAGCCTCAAAGCACTTTGCTACTATGCTCCTTCGTCCCCGGCCACACTGCCACTTTTATAGCAGCTGGCTCTCCAGGTGGCAATTCTCCTTTTCTCCTGCTTCTCTTCTTGTTCATGTCCCTGGCTTCCTGGAGCCCATTTCCTGGCCCATTAAGTGATCTCCCTATGGCTTCTCTGTGAGTTGCAGCCACAAAAGGGTGACTTAGGTTATGTCTGTGCTAGGGAGACTGTACCTGCATGGTTCTGCTAGCATGATCCTTTAGTATTTCCCCATGTATAAGACGCACCTTTTTTCGAAAAATTTGGGGTCTAAAAACTGGATGCGTCTTATGCAGTGGTTGTAGATTTTTTTACTTGTATTTATGATGGATAAAACTTGAGTTGAATAACATTTTTTTTCAAATTTTGGGCCCCAAAATTAAGGTGCGTCTTATACATGGGGAAATATGGTAAATGCAGACTACCACCAACAGAAGGGGTTTTTCAGTCGGTGTAGGAACGCCACTTCCCCGAACAACAGTTGCTACGACGATCAAAGTATTCTTCCATTGACACAGCTTCATCTACACTGGGGGGTTATGTCAGGACAGCTACATTGGTCAGGGGTGTGTTTTTTTCATGGCCCTCCCCAATGTAGCTATGTCGACCTAAATTTTAACGGTTGACCAAGCCTCAGTCCCGCACGCTCTGATTCCATCCGCTGCGGCAGTTGTGATTTACACACTATCCAGCACATCACATCAGCTCCTGCTTTCTTCCCTGGGTTGTACCCAGTGGAGGGTGGTTTCACTGGCGATCGCGGTCCTGACTCCACCTTGCTCCCAGGTCGCTTAGACCCCATGGGCATGTGTGCGGTTCAAGAGCTAATCCGGCCCCCCAGGATACCTGGCCAATGAAAGCTATCTGTTCGTATTCAGGCCACGGTGCCAGGCTCATCTATTTCCTTGGCCGCCTGCAGAGGTGCATTCAGGTTGCGTTTGGAGTTAATTCGTACAGTTAGTCAACATGTGCCGTGTTTAGTTGTCTGGGCATGTGCTTTGACCACCTCTTGATTAGGGCTTTTTTTAATACTGCAATACAAATATAAGACACGGCCTTCTACGGACCCAAACCATCTCCTAAACACATCATGGTAACAGGCAGAAGAGCAGAATTGTATCTGCATCAAATTACAAGGGCTTTAGTGAGCGAGAAATGATCAAAACGGAAACGATTCATACAGAACATTAAGCTCTAGGAGCAGGCCCCTATGTGCGGAATGCACATGGTGGGTGCTTCTAAAATACAACTACTCCTACAACGGCATTTTATTTAGATTGCAATGTGCATGTAAGTAACTTGAAGAACCAAGCATAAAAATAAAGAAATAAAATATCCCCCATTCTACATTTTAAAATGATAAATGCGGAGTTCGGTAAACTTTTCTCGTGCCTTGTTTTGTTTGAATCTTTAAAGGCGCAAATTGGGCTCTCTCTGAACATGTGCCAGTGGGTATTTCACCGAATTGTCTCGCTTCGGGAACAACATCTTTTCTTGTTTGAGACATCTAAGCTCAGCTATGGGGGATTTTATTATCTTCTGTAAGAAACAAAAGATAATTCAGCAGGACCATTTCTGATCATACATAGAATAAAAATAGCACAATAGGCAAAATGAAACTCATGGGAACATAGGGATCTGAATCTTTAGGCTTAATAACTGGGTGCACTGCTCCAGTAAAACTAGGTTATTGCTGTAGTTCTAATTGTACTGAATGTCCCCCTTAACATAACTTATTCTTTTTTATTCTTCCTCTGAATATGTTCTAAGCTGGCACAAGACAAAAGCTCCCTATGATTACAAGCAAGAGGAACGGACATCCCAGGATCTGCATCAAAAATTCCGCTCCACTCTTAACCACAGATACTTAACCTACAGAGGCGCAATCAGTGGAAACATAAAAGCAACTGGAGCCATCCTCTAATTGGGGACTGGCTTAGGTGAAGGCAAAGAAATGAAAGCCACACTGACGTTCCCAAAGGATTCCATCGTAAGGGAACACCTTGACCTAGTTCAAGCATTCTGCAATCATCTAGTGCTGAAAACTGACTGAATGACATTATGACACTGGGCTTGTGTCTGGCGGTGAGGAGGAGGAAAGGTAAGATGTCAGTTTTGGTGACTAGGAGATATTTCATTCAAAGGACCAAATCAATCAACAACCAGTCAATCCAACTTCTGTAGTAACAAGAAAAAGCCATGGAATTTTTAGCCAGATGGCTCGAACGTCTCCAAGAAGCCTTAAACTACTGCAGCCGGTGGCTGGGGAACAACGATAAAAGAAGTCCAGAAAGAAAAATAAAGAATCATAAACAGAAAGGACACCCTAGAGATTTTTTGCAGAGTTGATTTTTCTCCTATTAAAAACATTAAAGTGAATTTAGTGCTGGTAGAAGGCCCTCTCCTGACAGCCACAGGGTCTTAAGTCTTTTTTGTTTATTCACCAAACAGGTATAACATGGACAACTGGAATATTGGTTTCAACCCCACACAGCCCTTTAAGGTAATAAGGTACTTCAGTCTCTAAAACGTATTCAATCTTTTGGGAGCCTTTCTTAGGTTGCCAACAGCCTCTTTAATTCAGTGTTTCAAACCATGCTGCAACATCATGTCTCAGAGCACCTTTCAGTAGAGCATTAAACTAACAGGGCAGCTGTGATAATGCCTTGCTAAGACGTATACACCTATATGGCCAGAAGGCCAAATGCAGCACTGTGCAGAAAGTCAGCACCAGGCCCTAAAGGCATAAATGAGACGTAGGGGTGCATAGGTCTTGGGATGAATTTCATCTAGAAAACCTATTCTCATGGGCTTTGCTGTGTGCCGGCAGCTTCAGCTAGTTCAGAGGAACATCCAAACAAAATCCAAACTCCAGACATTTGGAGGGTCCCCCACTTGGCTGCTTTTGTTCTGAAATAATGTGAAGTCTGTAGCTGTATCTATTCTTCCTTACCCATTCTATCCTGCACACGCCTGGGAGTCATTCAGAAATACAGAAAGGGCCTAATCCCTGCACACTGTTATTATTTTTACCTGGGTGTTGCTGTTCATAATTTAAATGGCCCCACACATCAGAGTCTGCCCAGAGCCTCCCTCCTGCTCAGATCAGTGATCTCACAAGGCTTATTTTTGAGTGCAAATATTCTGCTGTCAGCTGCGGGGTTGAGCAATATCCAGGGTTGCAGGGCTCCTCAGAAAGAAGACTTTGCTCTGAGCCTGGAGAACCGAGGTCAGTTTTCAAACCCAACAACCCCTGCTTAATGTAAAGTAAGTGATATTGCTGTCAAACCAAAGAGGAATCACTTGTCTGGTTACCTTCTTCGCTGAGTAATTCTCATGTGCTCTTCAGCTCAACTGTGTTGGTTTCCTCTGATTTGCTTCTTTTCTATCCATGCCAGATTCAGTTTCCTGATTGCTTTTCTCTCTTTTTCACGGATGTCTGCCTATCACTCCTCTTGCCTTAAACACAAAGGGATGGAAGGAAGAAGTGTGCAGCTCCTTCTGCCAGATCTGCTAAATGGACTTGCTGATGAAGTCAACCTAGGGTAACAGTCTCAAGTGATCAGGGGATTTAGGTGCCTGACTTGACACTTTAAAGGTGACTGATTTTCAGAGAGCTCTGAGCATCTGCCCTGTGAAAATTAGGCCCCATTAAGATGTCTCATGCTGGGCACTCAAAAATCATTAGCCTATGAAAATCTTGGCCTTGCTGAATTCAAACTGGGAGTGAACATAGTTCAGAAAAAGGGGGCCCCCCATCTGATCCTATCCCCCTCTGTTGACTAAGGCAAATGCTGAAAATAGGAAGGGAAGGGTTCTGTCATCCAGCCAGGGACAGACCTTTAAAGTGTAGAATTTAAAGGCAGAAAAGATCTGTAAGGGCCTCTCTCGTTCACCCACCTCAGCCAGCCCAGCAAGCTCCCTATGCAACAATTTTCTAGCACTTTCCCCAGCCTGATTGTTTAAAATGTCCCGTATTTCAAAGACTAAGATCTCATTCTCAGGAGCTTTCAACTGATATTGAGCCTAAGTTTGCCCTCTCTTTATTTCATCCCATTTCACTCTTGCCACCCTAAACAATTCCTCTCTGTGGTCGGTATTTATACAATTAGAGTAGATCCCAGTCCTGTCATCAGATCACTCAGGCCAAAGGGTCCAGCCACACAGATCCAACTGCAGGATCGGGTAGTAAATACCTGCAGAGCATTGCAGGCATCCCACGGCTCAGCGACTCAGTTAGCATCTGATTCTGAGAACCCACAACCGCAAGTGGAGTCAGTGCAACCTGTGAATGCTCCTCTCTTCTGAGAACTAGACCCTTGGTCTCGTCTTGTCAGTCAGTTCCTCCAGCAACCTAGTCATGTCCTCATAGACTTCCAACTTGTCTTCATCCTTCATTGGACTGAATGAAAATTCCCACTCTCGTCTGTTCAGGGAAACTGAAATCTCAACCACCTGCATCAGTTTATAGTTTAGCATCAGCCCTAGATCATACACTAAAGGGCACGTCACAGATATAATCCTTTAGGCTCTTCTCCTATAGGGAGAGGTCAGCACCCAATTGACTTCAATAGGATACTGTATGGACATAGGGCAACTAGCCAATCCTAATTCAAGATCAGTACCTTACACTGTAGGCTCATTGGGACAGGAAGTGCCATGTGCATCTGTTGCTATATAAACAACCATCATCCTCCCACCATTACCTGCATGGAAATTTCCTCTCTTATTCCTTTCCCAACCCACTTGCTACACTTGTATTTCAGAGCCCTGGGGCCATTCTGCTGAGAATAATTGTGCAGGAGGCAAGGAATATTCTGGTCCCTTCGCTGTCAGCCCTCGCAGATTCTGAAGTGTGGGTAGCAGTGTTGCAAACACAAGAAAAGCATGCAATTCACTCCCGTGTCCGAGTCTCCAGAAAGGTTGAGAGAGTTGTTTAGGAAAGCATCAATTCTGACAGGGCCACAGATTAAATGTCATTCTCCTATTACAGCCAACAACATGGTGCAAGGGGCAGATCAGAAACGTCCATGCATTTCAATGCAGTTGTGACCCAGAGAGCTGAGGACAGCGGTGCAGGGAGTTCAGAGCTAAAAGGCAATGGGCAGAAACCACCTCATCTCATTTTGTTCGACTCAGGATGCAGACTGGATTCTTCGTATAGCAAGAAGGTGAAGGAGGGGGTTAATTAAATGGAGAGGTCTGTTCTACAATCTGTGACATATCTAACATACCCATTACAGCAGGACACGGATTATCCGAGGGCAAGTAGAACAAAATTCCTGCCAGCCAGCTGAAAAGGAAATAGCAATATTACTTCATTCTTCCAAAGACCCTTTCCATCCCAAAACACATTAGTAAATTCAGCTGGGATGAGATACTGCTGACTCGTTTTGCAAATGGAGAAACTGAGGCACATCAAGGGGGAAGCGATGTGATGAAGGTTACATGATGAATCAGTGATAGGAACTGGGAGTAGAAACCAGGAAGATGACATGGGCTAGTCAGCTCAGTCCATAATAAGCCCTGGCCAGAGGCAATTATTCTGTGTCACCTGCTGGAAAAGTGCTAGGGGTTGTTCTTTTATTCCTCTCCAGGACAAAATGACCACTCTCAGCTCACAGCCAGGTGCTGATTTGGGAATTCAAGTGCAGCTTTAATACACGAAGAGTACCAGCTAAGCTGTAATCATATGGAATAAGAGTGGAGATGGCTCATTAAGAACCGCTTAGCAGGATCTCCTGCTCTTGTGTCAATGATTATATCACCTCGGGAGAAGTATCAATGAAAGCCTTAATGTTCAATCCTGTCGTTCTCCAAGACAGAGAATATGGTGCCCCAAGATAGACTGCTAACACCCTTTTCTTTATCATTAATATGTCATTTGACCAGAACCCCCTTGTAAAAAGCATGAGTAAGAATCCTTTATCCAATTCACTTCTCAACCCCAAACTTCTGACCCTTTATTATCTGATGAAGTCTGCACTGTGGTCAGTAACACAGATACTAAATCTACCACACACCTCTCCAAGGTAAGTCGTCTTCATGGAAGTATTTGTTAAGAGCCATAGTCTGCAATCTGACCGCTTCCAACTCTTACTTGCCTGCAGAACTCCAGTCACTCGTCACTGAATGAGGCCCCAGATTCCAGCCCGGCCAGTGAGGATTTCCACCTTTTATAAATGTGCAATGTAGCTATTCGGATAGTGGGAAAGTATCCACAATGTTCCTGTGCATGGATCTGCTACCAGATGTTGTGTTGCATAAATTCTGTCCTTATGGATGGCAACTGATTCACCTCGGTTAAGACATTTCAGTTTAACCTTCAGGAAGCTCAGAAACACTAAAGCCAAAGACCAAGAGAAGATCCTGTCTCGGGAAACGGCCCCTAGATAGAGCTACCTGGGAGACCCACACCTCCCTGCTAAAATACATGACCATCCTCCTTTATTAGCTATACAAGCTACTTCGCCAGGGCAAGCCTCAAAGGGAATTCTCATTATTGCTTCTATTATGGGTGTGCTGACCACGCGTAATGTTCAGGATGTTCAATGTTCAGGCAATGTTCAGGAAAAGAACTGGGTTTCCTGTGTGTACAAAGAACTCACAATCTAAGATGATAACCCACAGATGCCCTATGCTCTCTGACCTGGGATCTTGCCTAATCAGATCACTAATAAAATATAGCTGCAAATACAAAGACCGCTCTCTCTGAAAGTGTAGCAGGGAGCTTAGACGCCCACGGCAAAGCCCTCTGCATAACAAAACACATTTACAAATCACTTCAGTTATTTCGAAAAAATAAAATATTTTACATGGCTTTGTAACTCCAATACCTACATAAACACCTTTAGGGGTAGCCAGATACTCTTTGCACCAGCTGCAGTGACCACAACAGAGTTTTTAGATGGTCATAACAGGTCTCCTTCAGATTTAGGGTAAAATTTTCAAAAACACCGAAGTCCCATTTTCAAAAGTCACATCAGGCTCCTAAATTTTGACACTTTTTATCTCAAACAGAAAAGTGCTACCAAACTTCCGTTCTAAATAAAACACTGTTTCCTATATTGCATCAGTATTGGCTTTGGGCAATAAGCATCTTTCCAGGCACTAAATTCAGTCAGACTGGGTCCTTCTTAGCAGCCATGTTTCCCTCTTTGCAGTTTTTTGCAAAGGCAAAGAACCATGCACAGCTTCACAAAGTCATCATCTGCAACTGGCTTCTCTGACAGCTGTTTAAATTTCTCTCTACAAATAATGCTCTGTTAAACTAAAGGATTATGGTACCTGCCAATTCAAGACAGACTCAGCAAGTATTACAGAGCGCTCAAATCTCTGCAGCAAGTCACTTTTCACTCCCCAGAGATGTGATGGAGTCCTACGTCTAAAGAGGTGGTGGGCGGTTGGGGGGCAGATCAAGTTTTGGCATTTTATTCAGTTTGTGTAAAACAAAACGCTTATTTCAAAATATAGGTAACATTTACCCTGAGATGCTATTACAGCAAATCAACCACTCAAGAGATAGAGACGCAAGGTGGGGGAAATGGATAGAACATACATTAAAAAAAATCTTAGGACAGAAAACAAGGATGACCAGACTGGGTCAGACCAATGGTCCATCTAGCCCAATATCCTGTCTTCTGACAGTGGCTGGTGCCAGAGGCTTCAGAGGGAATGAACAGAACAGGGCAATTAGTGAGTGATTCATCCCTTGTTGTCCAGTCCCAGCTTCTGGCAGTCAGAGGTTTAGGGACACTCGGAGCATGGGGTTGTCCCCCTGACTATCTTGGCTAATAACCATTAATGGAGCTATCCTCTATGAACTTATCTAATTCTTTTTTTTTAAACCCAGTTATACTTTTGGACTTCACAACATCTCCTGGCAAGGAGTTCCACAGGTTGACTATGCATTGTGTGAAGTACCACCCCCTTATGTTTGCTTTAAACCTGCTGCTTATTAATTTCATTGGGTGACCCCTCATTCTTGTGCTATGTGAAGGGGTAAATAACACTTCCCTATTCACTTTCTCCACACCACTCATGATTTTATAGAGCTCTATCACATCCCTGCTTAGTTGTCTCTTTTCTAAGATGAATAGTGCTAATCTTTTTAATTTCTTCTCCTATGGGGGTGGAGAAGAGTCAGAGAGAAAGACCAAGGTCCCAAAATATCCTGCGGACAGTGAAGCACATAGATAACCATACTCACAAGAGTAAATATCTGTAAAGCTATCTCACCGTCCTCCTCTGAACTCTTTTCTGCCTGATTGGCAGTGGTTAGGCAGCCATCCTGCTGCACAGCTGATCAGTACCATTTAATTGTGCTCCCCCATCTGACTCTTGTTTCCCCATGGTATGCGGCCTTACCCGTGCACTGTACGATTTTCAGGGTAGGGAATCTCTCTTTGTAGTGTGTCTACTGCAACAGAGCCACCGCCTCCAGGTGCCACCACAGTACAAATAAGACAACCGAGAGGTATCCGACCGAAGTAAAATGGAGCTAACAGGTAAATGAAGTTACCTCACGTGCGTAGGTGCCGGTAGAATCAAGGTGTCCTTAATTGACCCGATCCTTCAAAATCCTCCTAGCCAAGGGAGGAGACATTGGTGCTGTTATGATCATTTCAGGCTCGCCCAGCTGCATCAAAGGGAATCTTCCAATTCTGCTTGCTTTGATCTCTAATTCTGACCTCTCAGTCCGGGAACACAAGGAAAAATTCCCAGCGTTTTTACTCGTCAAATCAAAACCAGATATTCACAGGTCAAGTCTCTAGTAAGTTGTCCTCAGGACTGAAGCGGGAGGCACAAATACTATGAAGAGGACAACGTGCTGCACACGTCTCACTCCGTCTCCTGCCCCACAACACCATCCTGAGACACATGCCACTGACCTACGGCAGCAGCTCAGTGAGACACATTCTCTTAGGGCCATTTTCTGCCTGCACACTGACCGCTTCTCCAAGCAGTTCTGACAATTCTATTTGGAATTTTATTTCTATCCTTCGTTCAAAGGACTCCACAGGCTGTCAAAAAAAGAGAACTTAGCTTGGCACAAACCACGCATGGGGCTTGATTCTTCACTCTGTAACTGAAGTCAGTGTAGTGACATCAGCTCCAAACAGGAGAAAGAAAAAGGATAATCCCGTCTGTGACCCCTTCCCTGCGCCCAATAAAATGGAAAATGTGAGTTGTGGGATTTATACCAATCCTAGTCTGCTGGGTCATTGATTTGCTTTTCAGGGAGGGCTCAATTCTGCACCCACCGAAGTCAGTGGCAAAATTTACCCTGACCTCCGTGATGCAGCGCGGAGTCACTGCGTGTCCACATTATAATGGAACAGGAGGGAGAGGTAACTCATTACTGGGACCACGTCAGAACCTGAGCAGGCTTCCCTGTGCACGTCCCATGCAGAGGACAGGGCAGGACCATCCTTTATTATCTGGACTAGGATGGTGACCAAGTGCTAGGTGCTGAACATACTGCAAGGTACTCAGAAAACTTGACCAAAGGGAACACAGGGATCTGAAAGACAGATTTTAGCTTCCCTCCTTCCGGCTCGCCTGCTCATTTCTCTTCGTTTCCCCCCCCCCCTCCCTTTGCTGTACATTTTATTCTTTTCTTCTCTCTACTCTACTCCCACCTTTCATTTCTCTAACCTTCTTTGCCCTGCCCTCCCCATCAGCTGAGAACAATCACCTCCCAGATGCAGCTGACCGAGGTGTCTTGGAGAGCTTTTAACATTTCAGAACAAGGTTGAAAGCCATTTCAATCAGTAGGGAGGGAAAAGGTGCAGCGCTAAAGCTCACAGCTACAGACTGATTGTGCCTCTTCCTCCCTCCGGTAATTTGTGTGTGTGTTGCTGTTCTGCCCATCGGGACGGGCTATGATCCAGCAGCATGTCCGCCACTGCAACGGAAACCACACAGAATTATGCAGACAGATGCATGTGGGCTGCATTTAAGTGGATTCTTAGGCAGGAACCATCTCTCATCTCAGGATACTTGCCAAGGTTTTAAATCTGCTGACTTGAAAATGTCACACACTCCCTAACTGGAGAAGCCTGGAGAAGAGAGTTTCCGAGATCTCCATAAAAGGGGCCGGGTATTTTAGCCAGATCACCAGATTAAAAAACCCTGGGGAAAGGCATGGAAGAACAGCTTCAAAATGGCACTGACTGGCGTTCTGATGAAAGCAAGAACTCTGGCAAGCTAAGGAGTGTTCTCCAAGCTGCACTCTCCCACATGCTTATATGACTGACCCGTTTTATCTTTGGCTGAAGCCCCAGAACCTGTAAAACCAGCACATAATCTTACTAGAGGCTAAAGAAAAGGCAATGTGGGGTATTTAGCAAAACACGCCTCAGAGCTAGTAGTACACTAAGTTAAGAAGGGCTCTCAACCTGGGTGTCAGTGTATCGTCACTACCATGCCCTTCCCATATAGAGAAATGGGAGAGGGACCCTAGCTAGATCACAGCTGGTGGGGGGGCCAGGGAGCCCCAGGAGTGAAAAGGTTGAGAAGCACTGCCTTAAGTTATTTATAGAAGCAAACGCTTCCATTTGTCACTGGTTTCTGGCGGCTGCCAGGACACATCCCACCAGCCAGAAGGACAGAGTAGGAGGCCTTAATAGCTAGAATCTCGAAAGAACAAACCGAAGGGTTCTTTAACGATTCTCTCCACATTCAGTCCCAGAACACATGCAATTTAGAGCTCCCTTCAGCATCTGTGGGGGTGAGTAATGCGCCATTATTGAATAATATTACAATTTCTATTATGCAGAACAAATAAATACCTTTTTTGGGGGTAATTTTCTATTTTACCAAGACTGAATATTAGATTATCTAACATGTTAACAGTCTTATTTATAATTTCAGTGTTTATGGGGGGGAGACATTGTGGAATATGAATTAAACCCATATCTCAAAACATAAGCTAAAGGAAAGTAATAATACAAAGACTTAAAGCTCCTGGGGAATGAACCTGGCTTGTCTGTGACTTACACCCCCCTTCAATTCATCCTTCCTCTGGGGAAGGAACGGAAAGAATGTGCAAGACAATAGTACAACACCAAGGCTTGGATTTACCATTTGGGGATGGACAAAAGTCCCCAAACGTGAGGCTCCCAAATTCAATGGGAATTTGGCACTTCCTTCCTTTCAGCTCCTTTGAAAAACCCCAGGCCAAATATTTTCAGATTTGGCCCTTCATGTACACATGTAATTGAATAAAATCTCTTCAGCCATTTCTGAGTTACAGGGGACCTTTCTAAAAAAAAGTGCTTTAAACAGTTTTTAAACTTTTTTTTTTGTATTTCACCCTGCACATCTATTGTAAAACATCCTTTCCCACAAATGGCAGGAAAGCGAAAGGTCTGAAGGCTTGCCAGTTTCATTACCGATCATTATTTTGCTTGTTAAGCAGCCCAGTGAGAGAAGAGCTGAGAGATCTGACAAGACTTGCACCAAACGCGCACGAGTCGCTGCCATCAGAGCACTTTGCTCATGAGTCACCTGTTTTTTTTCCCCACACTACACGCTGTACAGAATCCTGGAAGCAGCAGAGATGGACAGCTGGGAAAGCAGCAAGTCCAGTGACTAACCAGACTTTTATAAGGGCAAAAAACCTCTCTCTTGTAGCTGTCCTGTTCTGTGCACTTCCCGTGGACTGTGCACTTTGTCCCAAAGGAGAGTGAGTCAAGTAGTTTCTCCCTCATCCCCGCTTGCTGGTGAGCAATACCAGGAGTGATTATTTCCTCTCAGCACTAAGCAGAACATGTCCCATGCATTCTCCAGAGCAGTGTCAGTCAATGGGAGTGGTGACTTGTAGGGCCAGAGCCGCCCATCTCCCCTCCTTACTCTGCTGCTGCTGCTCTCCTACTTTCTCCTTCCCTTTTTGAGAGAAGCTGAGAAGCAGGAGTCCTGGGTTCTGTTCCCGGCTCTGGCTGGGGTCGAGCAGATTAGCACAGAGAGGGGCTGTGAGCTGGGCCTCCCAGGTTCTATTCCTAACTCTGTTAGTGACTTGCTGGGTGATCTTGAGCCATTCACGTCCCCGCTCTGTGCCACAGGTTTCACAAACGTAAACTGGGGGTGATAATCTCCTGCCTCGGAGGGGTTCTGCAAAGCTGAATTTACATGCATGGAGGACTCCAATACCCTGAGATGAAAGCCAGTGCAGACGTGCACGGTATCATCATCCTCATCTTCATCTATCACGAGCCGTGGCTGGGGGCGGAGGGTAGGATACTGGCTTTGATTGACCAGAGGTATGATCTGGTGTGGCAAATCCTAGGTTCCTATATAACATGCCCATGGTGAAAGTCCTCTCATTACAGTTTATAGAGGAACAACAATGACACAGGCAATGGCCCATGCAACCTAGTAGTTTAATGTTGTGCACAAAACTTCCAGCATGCCTAGGGGAGTGGCTGTCACCTTCTTCTGCACTCCATGGGTGGTACCTGAATGGCACCAAGGGGAGGCCATGGGGCAGTGGCACTGGGCAGATGCAGTTATTGTGCTTGAGATTCAGGATGACAACTAAGGAAAGATTTAGGATCATTGGTAGCCATTTGGGCCTGGTTTTCCCTCTCAGTAGACGAGCTGGGATAGGGCTGCCATTCTGTTACCACCCCCAGCGGACACCAGGTTGACTCTTTAGATGTGATGTGCAAAGACTTCAGGCAACAGTCTAGTTGCCCCCTTCCTTTCTAACATTTGCTGGTTAACACCACGCCTCCCCTTCCGCCTCTAAGGCGCAGCATGATTCATTCTACAGCGACAAAGGCGGCGCAACAAGATAAGATGTTTGGTTTACAGGAGCACGGTTGAGTATTTTAGACCCACAAATTTGATTTCTCACCGGGAACCTCTAGGTTTTAAATACGTAAACTTAAAACACTCCAGTGTGCGTATACTGCTGGCTCGCACTGGACATCCAGTTCTTCTGCTCAATAAATTAACTCCTGTCTGTTTAGTTGCTTCCTCCACCTTGTGCCCTGTGTTTGGGGCAGAGCCCTTTTATGGAGCACCTGGCTGATCCCTAATTGGCCTCAAGCTCCAGTTAGGCTCTGATCATCCTGGGGCTGATATACCTCCCTTCGTATACTCTCCTGCCGCCCTCTGCCCTTGTCATTGTGATGGCATGCACTCATTGCTAATAAATTAACTCCTGTCTGTTTAGTTTCAGCTCGCCACAAGCTCTCTGGGTCATTGTGATGGCATGCACTCACCTCTCGTGAGTGCCTCCTGTTGGCTGGGTGCGAACCTGCGCTCTGTCAGCTGTTGCCCTATTTGGGCAGGTCTTCAGTGGCTCAGCCCTCCGGCCAGGTCACACACAGTCTAAACACATGAAGGGACCCCTTCCTGGGTAAAAGGTCCAACAGGGCCTGCCACTGTGCCCATGTTACCATCTTTACCCTGTCTCTGGGCTCAGTCTTCAGCCCTTTCTGGGATAGCTTTAAGTCCATGCCTGCCCTGGCATAGAGCAGTGCCCCCAGGTTTCCTCCCTGGAGCCTCTTTAAGTCTTGCCCTTCACTTGGGCCTCTAAACAGGCCCTATCCCCTTCTTGATGCTGAGGCCTCCCGGACCTACCCACTACTCTGCATCCCGAGCCATGGACCCTAAAAAGAGCAGCCACGTGCTACTTCCTGTGATAGCTGCTGCTATTCCCTGGTCCACTTCCCACATAGCCCCTTCCTCTGCACCCTGACCTCAGAGCTGAAAATCTCAACTCCTCCCCTTCCTTACCCTCATGATACCAGCCAGCAATTGACCTGCTCAGGCCCTGCAGCTCCTTTTAACTGGGCCTACCATGCTCTGATTGGCTGCTTCTTTACAGTCTCTCTAGGCTGGCCTGGAGGACCCACTTTCACTGCTCCTTTTCTGGGGTGGGGCACAGTAGGACCCCAAGGCCTCCAGCAGGGGGCCTCAAAGGGCCCAGTACACCTCGTCACAGTCATCTATTCGTTTTGCATGTGCACCTCCAAGCACAGTAGTAACTTGGTCCATGACTGAGGCTCCAAGGTGCTACCACGATACAAATAAAGAATAATAGGTTCTTATGTGGCTTCCATCACCATAATATCTGAGCACTTCACAAGGGTCATTGATTTTTTTCCTGCAAGACAAATCAATATTAACCAAAAAACTGTGCTAAGATTAGCAATGCCGTGTGGGTGTACTAATAAATTATTTCCGGCAGGGTGAGGAACAATATAGAAAAGCATAATGTTAATATCCCTACCAAAATTTATCATTATCAACTATGTTAACTCTAGATAGTCTTGATATCCATATAATGTCATCTCTTTTTGAATCCTGCTAAGTTCTTGGCCACAACAACTTCCTGTGGTAATTAATGAGTTCCACAGCTTAATTACACACAGTGTGAAAAAGTATTTCCTTCTATTGGTTTTGAATTTGCCCACCTTTTAACTTCCTTGCACATCACCCTGTTCTCGTGTTATGAGACATGGAGAACAGAAGTCCCCCTTCTACTTTCTCCTATACCCATATGTTATTTTATAGACTTATTACGCCTCTCTTATTTGTCTCCTTTCTAAAAGGTATACAATACCAATTTTTAATTTCTCTTCATAGGAGAGTTCCTTCAGATTGTTCATCCTTCTCTACGCTCTTTTCTGGATCCCCTCTAGTTCTGCAATATCCTTTTTACGATGGGATGATTAATGCCGCATGCAGTTCCTAGGTCAGGCTGCATCAATAAATGTATATAAAGACATTTTAATATTTCTTTGTATCGTTTTTCACCATCACTTTTCTTATGCATCCTAACACCCTATTAGCCTTTAAAAAACATCACCACCACCTGCTGCCCACGGAGCAGAGGGTTTCACTTAGCTGTCTAATATCACATCCAGGTCCCTTTTTTGATCTGATACAGTTAATTTAGAACTTTGTAAGGTGTAGCAATAGGTTAAATGTTTCCTTTCAATATGCCTTATAGACTCATAGAGTTTAAGGTCAGAAGGGACCATTATGACATCTTCTGCACAATGCAGGCCACAGAACCTCACCCACCCACTCCTGTAATAGACCCCTAACCTATGACTGAGTTACTGAAGTCCTCACATCATGGTTTAAAGACTTCAAGGTACAGAGAATCCTCCCGCAAGTGACCCGGGCCCCATGCTGCAGAGGGAAGGTGAAAACCATCCAGGGTCTCTGCCAATTTGCCATGGGAGAAAATTCCTTCCCGAACCCAAATATGGCGGTCAGCTAAACACTGAGCATGTGGGCAAGACTCACCAGTCAGACACTTGGGAGAGAATTCTCTGTAGTAACTCAGAGCCCATCCCATCACAGACCATTGGGCATATTTACCACTAGTAGTCAAAGACCTGTTGATTGCCAGATTAGGCTGTCCCATCATACCATCCCCTCCATAAACTTATCAGTCTTGAAGCCAGTCAGGTTTTTTGCCCTCACTGCTCTCCTGGGAAGGCTGTTCCAGAACTTCACTCCTCTGATGGTTAGAAACCTTCATCTAATTTCAAGTCTAACTCTCCTGATGGCCAGTTTACAGAGAAAGTCAAAGTAGATGAAGTAATATCTTTTATTGGATCAACTTCCGCTGGAGGAAAGGGAAAGCTTTCGAGCTTCACAGAGCTTTTCCTCAGGTCTGGAGAAGGTAACCAGAGCATCCAAGCTAAATACAAGGTGGGACAGATTGTGAAGCATAGGGAGTTCACAAATGCCATAGAAGCCTGCTTAGAATGAAGTGGGCAATTAAGGGTTAGCAAACAGTAGGATGTGTTACTAATTGTTGTAGTGATCCATAAAACCAGCGTCTCTGTTAAGTCCATGGATTTTAGTGTCCAGCAGTGTTATGAATTTAAATGCCCAGGATCATCTTTTGAAGGTGTTGTACAGGTTTCCCTTTAGGATGAAGGAAAACAGGCCAGATACAGAGTGATTGCTTTGTCAAACGTGTTTGCCCACAGGTGATAAGACATTTTCGTCATCCTTTTCCTGTGGGAATTCATTTGACACTGTAGTGATTGTCTGGTTTCACCCACATAGTAGTAGTTGGAGTATTTTGTGCACTAGATGAAGTATACCACATGTTGTGATAGTCCTGCATATGACCCAGCTATCTTGAAAGGTATGTTGTGGGGGGTGTATTGATCATTGCAGCACTGGAGATATATCTGCAAGCTTTGCAACTGTTGTTCTGGCAGGGTCTCATGTTGCTTTGAGTGTGTGTGTGTGTCCTGGTCTATGGGGAGCTGGTTTGCTTTTATAGACATTGAGTTTCATTTGCCATTGTGTTGCCAACCTCCCTCACTTGGTTGCGTCTCTCTGAAGCTCCTCTCTGGTCTTGACAAATCTAAACTGTTACCTCATTATGCATCCTCTTTCCAGATCATTAATAAATATACTGAATATCACAGAACCTAGAATGGAACTTTGGTAATGGATTTTTGTTCAGCAGCAATAGCTATGTAAATTTCAGCTGAAAGCGAATACACTAGAAAAATAATCAATGTTTTAAAAGGAAAAGGACCAAAACTAACAGGAACGGATTACTGTGTTTAAATAAAATCTGTCAAATGCACATAACCTCTATACAAAGCATGGATGTGTGTATGTATTTATATATTTTTCAAGCTTCTAATATGCCACAAGAAATAGAGTTAAAAAGTTGCTTTGACAGTCCCTTTTGCAGAAGGATTTGATAAATTAGTGCTTTAAAGCCACCACTTTAAAAGGTCCATTTTAACACTTTTAAAAGGCTATAACTGCTGCATTATATAGCAGTGAGAGGTAAATCAGATTTTGCAGAAAAGCTTTCTCAACAGCTGAAAATGAAGAATAAAAATACAGAAATAATGCAGGCCAGTTTATTAGAAGCAATATAATATTTTAAATGATGCACTATATAGCAGGACATTTTCTTGTTAAGTAAATTCAAATCTGCCTTCAGAATGCAGAAAGTCTCTGCCCAAAAGCACTGGGAGAGAGATAAAACCACTGATTCCTGATAAAGTATGAGCCATGGACAAAATGGAAATGTAAAAAATATAGACCCAAAAATCTAGAACGATCTAACGTGTTGGAATATATTAGGGGAGAATTCATTTTTAGGGAGGAAAGGTAATGAAACCATGACACTAAGATTTACAGCACTGGAACAAAAGCTCCATGCTACCTCAGGGCTGGAATGTCTGATTTAATAAACTTCAGTCAAAGCTTCATCAGATTCCTTCAGAACTGACTTCATTCGTGAAGAGATGATTTCCCCCAATCTGTAATTAGTCAGCCCTGTATCTAGCCTAAAGAAACAGAGGAAAATTGTGCAGCATTTAGGGGTATTTATTTATGACTGGCCATTTGGGCAGAGTCATTCAGTAACACACTATGGCTCAGTGTAACTCAGAGGGTAAAATAAATGAATTCTAACTGTTGTCTTGTTGCCTTGACCTTCCTTTGCATCTCCCCACACCACACATTTGGAAAATCCTGCTTTGCCAATAAGCCTAGCCCCAGATTGCTGAAGCCATCCTCTGAAACACTTCATCAGTCTTAGGGTTTTGTTCTGGTATCCATGACCATAATATCCAAGCACCTCCCAGACTGGGAGGTCTGTTTTGCTTTGGCTCTTCTCAGTTTATGGAAGCTCTCCTTGGCGTAGGATTTTATTTTGGGGGCTGTAAATATTACTCTGGTTCGTGTGGAAAAGTAGCCATTTTATTTTTTGTGACTTTACACTAACTCACCTGCTTCCCTTCTTCATGAGTTTTCCAAGCTAAAGTTTCTCTTGAATAGGGTTTAAACTGGATCATCCTCACAGTGTGAAAACTGCATCCCTCGGCCAGTGACATGGGATAGCCTCAGGCATCTCAAGGGAGCCAATATGTTGTTCTGTGCTATTCTATAAATTTTTACTTCCTTCCCAGCAAACGCCCAATGTGTTGACCAGCCTCCAGTTTCCTTGTTTAAACTGTTTTTCTAGGTCACTTCTCAGTGTTGTACAGAAAACAGGAGTTGCTTAAACAAATTCACATTCAGTTCTGAAACTCCATTTTCTTCATTACCAGGTGGAGTCATCTTCCAAAAGTTCTTTGCTTATGCTTTCCTGGATTACCTTTGGACTCATATTTTCAAGGAATATCCTACTTCCTGGAGCTCTTTCTAAAAATATGCTCTAACCCAACCAGAAGTTACTGAGTTTGATGCAGGAATTACTGGGTGAAATTCTGTGGCCTGTGTAATGCAGGAATTCAGACTAGATGATCATAATGCACCCTTATGACTTTAAAATCTACAAATCTGGATAACAAAACTCCTCAATTACCAAAAAAAAAAAAAAAAGTTATTTCCCATAAAACTGTTCTTCACCCTAATCTTGGCAAGACACCCCAGATATGCTCTAGGAATTACTTTGAGAAAGTTTTATGGCCTGTGCTCTGTAGGAAATCAGACAAGATTGGCAAAATGAATATAGATTTCAATCAATTGCTTCCATGTATCACGTCATAGAACAAGGCTGCCCGTATCAGACAGCAGATGGCATTCTGAGATCAGAAAGGTAGATGTGGGTGAAACTATTCACAGCCCCTTGCCCAATTGTTTATTCCTGCCCTCCCCTCTCCTGTTTGTAAAAGGAGGCAGGATTCTATCCTGCAAGCACCCAGAACATTGAGTCATGTCTAGTGGAGCTTTTCACCCTGAAACTTAGATTTGCTGTACACCTCCCGCATGTCTCTTTTACGGATGCTTCATCTCAAATACATTTATGTATTGAGATTGGCAGTTAACCTAAATAGCAATTTTCCACTTCACATCACTTATTACATACAATCAGCATTGCACTATTTACCGTCACATGCCCCCAGCAGGTGGCCTCTCCTTACAACCCAATATGCAGCAGTCAAAGATCTTGGAATTAATGAACCATTGCACCATGGATAATCCTCTTGCCTCTCCAAGATTTAGTAAGATACCAATGATTGTCTTTTGACATAAATAGACCAAGGATTAGTGTGGTCATGTCAGGGAACAAATTAGCTCCCACTTCTTAATTCTTACCGAATATGACTCAAATCTCAGACAAGTATTAATCATGGACCAGATTACAGCTTGTCTAAAGAGAAGTTTCCACTCTGTCTACAATCTCTCCCAGAACTTGAAGAATGAAGATGTTAAGTCTGTGCCATCAGTGAGCCCTTCAAGAGGATGAAAAATCAAGGGATGATTTTTTGGATCTAAAGAAGTACTAATAAAAAAACCAGTCACTGTTACTCAAGTCAAAAGGCCAGAAGTTGAGTTCCTCGGAAGTTTCATGTATATGTTAAAAAGAAAACTTTAATATCTTTTGCAGATGAAATTCACCCCTGTGCAAAAGAGCCAGTATAGGCACCACCTAAGGCCTCAAAACAGGATTCACATGCGCTTTACATGGTGCACAAAAGGCTATCTTGCACCAGGGTGAAGTTATCCCATGGTCCAAATTTCTTTGCTTATGTAAGTTTAAATCCAAGCAGCGGAAAGCTTGTGGTTCAAATACAGTGAAAAACTTTATGAAGCACAATTCAGAGCAGATCCCCTTCCTTTGGAACTTCTTGGGTGTCACACATTATCAGGATGAGCCGTGCCCATTTCTGCTGGCCTGGCAAACACTACTGGAATGGCGAAGACGCCAATCTAAGCAGGTGGCGTGCACCATCCCAGCAGAGCAATCATGCCCAGACAGTTAAAGATGTGGCTCGGATAAAACGCACTACATGCAGGGTGGTTGTTAAGAAAACCAGCTAGAGATTGCCAAGAAGAGGAGCTGTTAGCATTCCAGCCGTTTCCCCTATTGTAAAGTCTTGCCATGTTCTCCTTTAATTACCTGGGAAAGCTGTAGGGGTTTCACAGCCCTCGCTGTAGAAAAACACAGCTCTTGCCTATCATTCCATCTGATGTAATCTCTTTCCTAGTTTAGAAAAAAAATTTATTCTTCATGTATCAAGTTGATTAAAAAAACCCACCATCATACAAGAAGTTTTACATTTCAGGTAATTAATAGATTCTGTAACTTATCACCTGTGGTGTCTGTCAATTGCTGGATGCCATAGGTCGCGGCAGGTAATTCTGCACCTCTCTGATATGCACAGCAGAAAAGCATGTAGGCTGAAAACATTAAAGGGCCTTTGGATGAAGACACTGACCTCTTCCCGTAAGTGCTGAAACCTACGGGCTTAGGAGGGCTATCACCTTAATAGCATTTGGGCGATTTTTCCTCAGTCACGCAAAAGTTATATCGGTACCTCACATGCTGCCAGCCTGGAGAAAATCCTTTTCCCTGGATCCTCGACCAAATTCAGAAAAATTTCAGCTTGGAGATAATTCCTAAGCAGTGACTGGGATACTGGCCTGGTAATCAGGCTGGAGACATGACCTTGGCACGGGCGTAAGGGAGGGAGGGCTCTGACGTGGCCCTGAGCTTTCTCTCTCTCAGAGGCTGGGCTGACCAGTTCTTGCTCCTATGCTCAGCCTCACTGATCGCCCTACGTGGGGTCAGAAAGGAATTTCTCCCTCTCGGGTTAGATTGGCAGTGACCAGGGAGGATTCCACCTTCCTCGGCAGTATGAGGGGACGGATCATTTGCCACGATTGGCTCGGTAGAGCTCCATCATTTCCCTGCCATTGCCCCACTGTCAGCAATACCGGGCCTCAGGGCAGAACACTCAATGACCCCACTAGAAAGGGATGGCTGAGGTCCAAGTGGGCTTCCACTGGAAGTTTTTACGTATGTGCGGTGCAGGGTCCCGGGCGGCTGAGGAGGTGGATCTGCTGCTCAGCTTCCCAGGTCCCTTGGGACTCCCCAGGGAGATTACTGTTGAACCTGGGAAGCGGAGTAGCAGATGCCACCTCCTCTGCTACCCGGGAACCTGCACGGTGCATAATAAATAAGCTCGACACAGGGGAGGGGTGGAGAGCACAAGTGGAGGGGGAGCCTCAGGAGAAGAGGGTACATTGAGGAGAGAAGGTTACGCCTCTAACCTCCCATCCGACCGGCCCTTTTAAATCGCTGGGCCTCTGGGAAATTGTCCCCCTTGTCCCCGTCAGTGGGCCTGCAGGGGCTTTGGGCACTGGTGCACCTCAGTCCCTTCTATTCTCTGCCTGTGGCACACAGCAGCGTCGTCTCCTGTGGCTGGTAATATTCTGGTCTCCGTTCGGTCATTGGACTGGTGTGCGGTGGCCTGTGCTATACGGGAAGTCAGGCGAGATGATCTAGGGATCCCTTCTGGCCTTCGACTCTGTTCCCAGCCGCCCCACTGGCCTCTTATGTGACAACGGGCAAGTCCTTCCTCTCTCTCTCTCTCTCTGCCTCCCTTGATCTATTCCAACTCTGCTTTGTGTGGGGGGGGGAGGGGGAGCAAGAACGGTCTCTTACTATGCCTTTGCACAGCATCCAGGGTCTCAGCTAGACCCTCCAGGCGCTGCGATAACGTAAGTGACTATCATCTTCCTTTTCCCCTTGGAATTCAAGCTTTCCTGTGCACCACGCATGAGACATGGACACACGCTACAAACAGCCATGAGTGAAATGCCTGCTGCATGGAAATATTTCAATTGGACTTCCTTCCAGAGTGCTCACTGTTTACTGTACCTAGCCGCCAACGGAGCACGTCTGCTGACGCCTGTTATTTCCTCCTGTGGTGTGCTATCGGGTTGCCCAATCTGTTCGTTTCAAATTGCGCATATTTAATGGGGTCTTTGACTGCACTGACCAAGTGCTGCTTTCGGCGTGTAACTTTGCTGGGAAAATGAAATGTGAGGATATTTCATTTACGACCGGCATCCTTGCAGACCAGAGAATAAATTGGCAAAGTAATTTAAAGGCCGTGCTCTGCTTCCATTGAACAGGTCTGAGTATGTTCACCGTGCGCCTTTCTAGCCCTGACTATTTATTTCCATCTCCTTCATTTAACCTTCCAGCAGCCGAGGCCAGTCCCATATGGCACACGCTTTCTCTCCTCCCTGTTGGAGCACTGCCAGTGGGCCAGCTTGGGTCCTCCACTGCCCTGATGAATAAGATGGCCAGAAGACAATGGAGTGCTTCTGCTAAATACAGACACTGCCTGGGCAGGGGAGCCATGGATAGAGGCTCCAGGCCTGAAGTTGGATGCTCTACATGATGTGTTCTACTATCCTCAGGGATGCCAGACCAGCCAGAACAAATGGAGAACTTGCCCAAAGCCTGAATAAGTTTGCAAGACCCTACATATGTACCTGTGAATCCAACCCCAGCCGCGTCAATACTGCTCACAGAAACACCAGGATCCAGGGATCGCAGGTATCCAGGAACACCCCTTCAAGATATCCCGAAATCAGATCCCAAACAATGAGCCAAATGCTCGCCTCTGTTTCTGCTGGGGTGTATAGGAGCACAAAGCAATTCCAACCAGCGTGGGGCCCAGGGCTGACACACTGTGGGCTCCCTGCCTGCTAGGATAACATGGTCCGAGGCTGGGAGGACAGCTGTTCTCAGTAGCATTGTGCCCTCACCCACCATCTCCCTTCAAAGCCCCAGGATTTCCCAGCAGAAGTTACCGCTGAGTTTGTCTTGCTGACCAACATCTGCTGTGTCCAGTCTGGGGGAGGACTTGGAGTGCACTGGCAGGGTGGCCTTGTGAACAAGGCACCGAGCTAGAAGCCAGGTGGATGGGGTTCAATTGTTGGCACATCCAAAGATTCCCCAAGTGACCTTGAGAGAGTTCCCCTCTCCCCATCTGTACAAGGGGGACAATGACCCTTTCCTACCGGGGAAGGAGGGGGTCGTAAGGCACCGTCTCATTACATTAATGTTCATGAGGCGCTCACATGTTACAATGAAGGTGGGGCCCCATCGGAGGCAGGACAGAAGCAAACAAAGGCTGGGACTTGGATCTTGGGTAGTTCGTGAATTGCAGAACCCAGACATGGGCCCTTTCCACCCCAGACAGAGCAATGAGGCAGCATCCCTGTGTGGGGCAACGCATGCAGTTTGCAACCACCTGCACTGGAAGATCTGGCCCAATATTTGGGTGTGAAGGTGGCAAACCAACCAGCTATGAAGAGCAGCCCGAGGTAAAATGCGGGGACAAAGCAGCTAACACGAGCAACCCTAGGACTGCAGCTCACAATCTTTATCAAGCACAAGGGAGAGAAATTCCCCAAAGAGGAGCTGGGCCAGCCCAGTCTATATATTAAAGAGAAAACTAAGGTCAAACAGCTTCAGCTACTGATCCTTCCAGGGACTGACAATAAGCTCTCTCTTCCTCTAATCACGACTGCAACTATTCCTTGCTCCTGGCTGCCTACAGAGGCTGCTTCTGTGCATCAAATGCTTTAAGAGAGAGGCTGTTAATTGTTATTTCTAGCTTGTTCTTAGAGATTTTTATCTTGCTATAGAATAAGGTTCCCCCCCCCTTTAAACATCTCAGGAGTTTATTGGTAGAATCCCATGATGCGGGAAACTACATGCTATAAAGCCCCCAAAGATACTATTCAGGGGCAAAGACTCATCACTGCAATATGATTATTAAAAGGCAAAAATCTCCAGTGAAAGAGAGCCAGCACCCAGGTTTACATAGGTTGCTAGCAGGGTTTGAACCAGAGATCTTTAGCACCACAGCACAGACCTCTACCATCTGAGCTACAGAAGTAACTGCATTAGCCTGCAAAAATTGTAGGTTATTATCCTCCAGTGGACCAGATCCCAGTGGGGGAGACAGCCTCTATGCTAGCCCTAGGTAAGTGCATAGGCCTTGTACCAGCCCTCTGCACAAGGTGAATTTTGCCCTTAAAGAACACACTGTTAGCCAGGATGGTCAGGGACGCAGCCCCATGCTCTGTGTCCCTATCCTCCATTTGCCAGAAGCTGGGATTGGACAACACTCGATGACTGCCTGTTCTGTTCATTCCCTCTGAAACACCTGGCATTGGCCACTGCTGAAGACGGGATACTGGGCTAGATAGACCATTGACTCAGTATGGCCATTCTCACGTTCTAATAATTCACAGAAAAAAACAAAGGAGGAAGAGGATCAAATGCCCTCCCTGGCTGAGAAGTTATTCAGACAGGTTAGAGTGGGGGCATCCAGGGATTGCCCATCATGTCCCCGCTGCACAATGCACTATTTGAAATTCTCAGTGGACATTTAGTAAATAGCAACTTTCTCTGTCAGGTTTGTGATGGCTTTAGGGAGAAGGTGGTGGGGCAGGGATTTTAGTTTGGAGGCTGCAGACAGACCTAATGTGACTATAAAACATTAATAAGGACTTAGCATCTCTATTTCAGAAGGAAACTGGCAAGCTAAGCATTGTTCTTCTGTTACATTAATGTAGGAAGAGAAACCATTTCCATTTGGTTTTCCCAGTAACCCTATTAGAGGAGCCAGTCAGGCTTTGAAGATAATTTGTTAGGAAAAAAAAATGAACAACAAATGCACATTTATGCAGATACTGTAAAATATCACATGCACCTTAAGGTAAATATAATTCCATCTCTCTCCTGGGGACAATGGGACAGACATTTTTAATGCAGCTCTGTGACCAGAACTAGTAAAAGTAGTCAATTTTCCATGATAATAGTTCTCTGATAAAATATATAATGCAATTCAGATCCCAGCGATCATAAGTCAAGTGAGCATTCTGATAGGGAGGCATGGAGTTTGAGGCAGTGAAACAAACTTAAGGCGTCAGAATGAAAATGAACTAAATTCTTTAAAAACAAAACCCACACCTGTGTACATTACAAACTGCAGGCTGCTGAGACCTTTTGCAGCAACTTTAGTGAAGTAAATATGTGAAATCAGGACAGCATCTTGACAGAGGAGACGTAGGCAGGACAGTTATAAGCCGTGTACTACTAACATCGGATCTGACCCTCCGTGAGGTCTTTTGACCTGGACAGGTGCACAGCAAAAGGGCGAGATTCAGCAATACAGCAGCCACCGTGTGATCCTGAGAAGTATTTCAAAAGTAAAAGCAGTGACTGAGACAAATTTAACACTCACACCCATCGTATGCGGAGCTGACAGGACGGGTTAGATGAGCACAGGCCTGCGCCTGTGTTAGAGATGTCACAATGGAAACAAGCATCTTGCAAACAGCATCAAACAGATTCTGGCGCTTTTAAGTTCAGCAGTTACTTACGTAACAGCAGCACTCAGCAGCCCCTGCCACAACTGGGATCCCTTTGTGCTAGGTGCTGTACAGACATCTAGTAAGAGACAGCCGCAGCGCTGAAAAACTTAACCAGAAAAGACAAGACAGGTAGAAGGTGGGAGTGGAAACGGAGGCCCTGAGTGGCAAAGCAATTTGCTCAAGGTCACCCAGCAGGCCAGGGGCAGAGCTGCAAATAGAACCTAGCTCTCCTGAATCCCCATGTGGTGTCTTGCCTCCAACTAGAGGGCCAAGCAAGGACCAAGCCCCAATTGTACTAGATACCAAAGACCTTATAATCTTAGCATATGATCAGAAGCAACTGGTGGATTCAGTAAACAAACAGGCTTGGTGGATATGTCGAACAGCGAAAGAACAATGTTTCGCCTCACAAAGCAGCAGTCTCTCTTTGACTTCCCTGCTAGCAATCCTGTGCTTAGTAAATGCTTTTGATACCGTCTTTTGCATGTACAAAGCCCTGCTCCAGTGTGGTCATTCTGGTTCCCCCCTGTTTTCATGCAAACATCCTGTAGTAATAACCAGTGCAGAAGCCTGCTCTTTACCCCTGGGGATTGTCATCAGTCCAAGAGCGAGGTGCTACTCCGCAGTAAAGCCCACCCTATGTGTTCAAATCTTGAGAGTCTAGCCCACCCAAATAATGAGATTATTTTAAAAAAAAAAACCCTCAGGATTTTCAGAAAACGTATTTCGGGTCCTTGTCTTCTGGTTTTTGAGCTTTTACGCAAGCATGAGGGCTAGAAGCTTGCTTATTTTTTTTAAGATGAAAGGTAAGATTCTTGTGATGACAGGACTGAGAGCTGGTAATGCCGAGGGCTGCGGAATCTTGATCTTACAATGCTCCTTTAACATGGATCACTGACTACCGCAGCAAGATTCCTGCCCAGAGCGTTGAGTTTGTGAAAGGCCATTAAATCCCTTCTAGTTCTCTCAGCTGCTGAATGGCTGGGGCATTCCGAGACTGAAGCAGGGTCTGGCCCGACACTTTCCATCCAACTAATACAAACAAGATCACGCAGATCACAAAGCCTAAATGAAAGAGAGCCCTCCCAGTCCCTGCACCATGCGACTTTATAGCCAAAGGTCCTTCCTAATCATCTGCTGTGATCTAAGTGGTTTATCTCTGAGGTAATGAGCTCTGCAGGGAACCAGCCTGTTTATATTAAAAGCAGCAATTCACACAAAGGGAAGGAAGTAAACTATTATTAGCCCCACAGCTGACTGAAATCTGCATTATCTGCATTTTCCCCTGCAATCTGACCCCATCCCTATGCCAGGCAGGCTGGGATGAACCAGAAGAACAATGAATCAGAGGAACAATGGCCCAGGACTGCAAGACCTCACACCAGCAGGGTCAGTGAGTGCATGGAGGGTAAAGTGGCCCTGACAAATCATTCAATGCATCTTATTTGTCTCTCTCTAGGAAATCGCTCTTTTAGGGGAAAAAAAGACAGGAGCTGGATTAAGCAAAACCCCCCAAAAAAACAAAAACCCAAAACCCCACCCTCTTTATTTAATGAAGAGCGAGACATATTCCAGATGCAAAATTTCACTTGATCTTTCTATCTGAACTCTTTGTGACCTTGGTAAGAAAGCTGAAAAGTATGAGCCAAAACAGAGTGAGGGTGTTGCAGCTAAATTCACCGAATGCACCAGCAAAATAAAGAAACTTTTTTATCTGGCATCTGGAAAAAAACAGGCCAAGAAAAATGCAACTTTCTTATTAGTCTAGATGCCCCAAGGACCTGGATTTGGTAATTAAAGCCCCCAAGTAACCTTTGGCTGGAAAATGCCAATATATAGCTAGCATGCTATTTCCTGAATTCCTGTCAAGAGGTATCACTGCTTTATAGTCTGATGAAAATAGTCCATTTTGATCTATTTGTGCCTTAGCTAGCTACACAGGATTTTATATTAAACAAGTTTTTTTAACGCATTGGTGTAAAATGCACCCAGGTATGGAAGGCTGGCAAAAGGACTACTAAACACTTAAACGGGGCTCGTTTCTATGTGGCATCACACAGATACAACTCCCATTGATTTCAGTGTGTGTGTATCTGAGGGCAGGACTGGCCCCAGGAAACAAATTATAAGAACTCTGCCAGATTTTGGCCGAACTGAAGGTCAGTGGGAGTTTTGCCCTTGAGTTAATCTGGCCTACACTATATCTTGCAGTATCCCAGTCCTGTAACATTTAAGATGGGCCATGGGAAAAGCTGTAAATATCAATCAGGCTGCTCAAAAGGGAAATGTAATTAAACGGATCTTAAATGTTCATTTTTGTCAATACACAAGCTCCTTCTTGACGCGCACAAAGAAAACACTCAAAGCTGAAAATACGTATAGCGGGCTAAACATGAGACCGAGAACCAGCAACAAACGGGCACATGTGAAATGTTTAGGGTATTCTTGATCTGAGTGTGTTGGCTTAATAGCTCTTATGTGTATTATGTTTATTATAGGAAAATAGGCACAGAAGAAAATGTATGATCACAGCAGAATCTTTAGCACTATAATAACTGCAGAGTGCACAGTTCCCAGCAATAACACTGGGTAGAAAATACATTCTAGGATTCTCTCCGGTGCTGATGACAGAACACCAAGGGATTCAGAGAAAAGTTCATCTGAGAATAGACTCTAAAAGTCTGTAATTTCAAAATCCACAAATGGCTTCTAATTATAGCGGATGAAGGAATAGCTGTGGAACAGTAAGAGCTAAATATTTTGGCTTATTTTGTAAGTGCAAGGAAGCTCTGTTCATCTCTTAGAGACAACATGTTGCCAGGTGCTTTAAAAGGGACATGTCTAAATTGGTTTCCCCTCATTTCTTGGCTCCTAAAATCCAACTGTCACATGTCAGATAAGAAGAATGTGGGCTAAGATTTTCAGAGGCGATTAGTGATGTCAGGGGCCTCACGTGAGACATCTTAAAGGGGCCTGGTTTGCAGAGAGCAGGTGATCAGCGCTTTCTGAAAATCAGGCTGCTTTATGGTGTATGAAGCTGGACAAAGAACTTAGGATCCCAGGTGCGCGGTTGTCACCAGCTGACAACAACCTCCAAGCAACCTCTACGAGGGAGCACATCACGTGACCATTGTGAAACATCGGCTGGTATAGAATGTGACTGACAGCTTGCTAAGCGGTGTTTGTCACAGAAGGTGACATTCACCCCATGCAGAAGACAAGCAGAGGGGCTTAAAAGGCCCCTTTACATAGAAGTGATTTAATTCTATAATACACTTGGATTTCCACACAACATGGCTAAGTCACTCTTTAATACCACAAGATAACAAGAAGAGCAAGTGGCCAGGCATTCAGCAGGCACCCAGAAATGGCTCCTGTAGTTTCAACAGCTGTTCAGAATTCACATTTAGCAGTAACCTACTTTCTTATTCTCAAAGTCCTAGAATTAGGAGCTGTATTGATTTGAGCTAGATGTTTAAGTGTTTGGGTAGATCCACATTTCTTTCAAAGACTGAAATGTGACAGGAGCCCTTTCTGAAAAAAGAGGTTATCTGGGGGGTCAAAAAAAGGCAAGCAACATCAACTGAGAGCTTCCCTTTTTATTAACAGTTACAAATGTAGAAGGCTCCCTTTTCTTTCACTGCAAAACCCAGGCGGCATACTGCAGTTCTATTTCACATATACTAGTTTGCTATAAATTATGTAGGTTTCAATTTAATCTTCAGACTTCTAGCTAATTTTAACATTCCCCTCAGCAAAACTGGACTCTTTGAACAAAGCACATACCAGAGAGTGAAAGAGGCTCATGAATACTACCCCTCTCCTGTGCTCGGTTTAGGAGAAACTAAATCTACTAAAAAAAAGTCTCTTGTTCCAGCATTAACAAGTCAAGGTCGCTGCGGTTTGAGAACCACAATCAGCACCATGGTCAGTGACCGCTTCTCTCCATTTGTCCCTTGAATGCTCACTAGTTTTGCAGTTTAAAGACATCTGCAGAACATATGACCTGTTTGCTCCACTACCCCTCCCCCCCCACTTTTTTTTTCTTTTTTTTGCATTTACTTCTGGGTAAGGGTGTAGTCAGAAGGTTTATCATGGTCCCAATCCTGCAAACACATAAGCTACTGAATTCTCTGGGACCACCCATGTGAGTAGCACTGAGGGAATGATTTTTGGTTTGGTGGCCAAAATGAAAAACATGAAAAAAAAGTGGTTTATGTCTAACCAAAACAATAAAAGAAACTAGGGAAGGAAAGATTTTTGTTTCAGACTTCTGATAGGTGAATATAAACATCCTATAAAAACCAGATTCTGAGAGTTTGGGGATTTGCATGCATCATCAGTACAATGACCCCCACCATGAGTTATCTGCTTGGTTTGAAACCAACAAATTCCATACCACACCTCAGGCTTCTACCACATGTACTAAAGGAGTAATTTCATTATCTAGCAGCAGTAGTAGGCTTTTATTTTTCACTTGGCCCAACCACTAAAGAGGTATAAACATCCTGTGCATGCTGCATCCTTTTGACTGCCAGTTACTTCGCAAAATAGCACATCCTAATACACGTCAAGATGGTGTTAGTTTGCACCTGTACTCTAGCTCAACTAAGGGCTTGTCTTCATTTACCTCGGAGATTTGGCGGCAATCGACCAGAGTTACGCAAGCTACGCAAAAAACTTGCGTAACTCCCATTGACTTCTCTGCTTCTGTTCTGCACGCCGTCTTCACTGCACTGCGCCACTTGAGGAGGCGGTCTTAATATGTCGATTTCTGGATCGACTGAGCGGGTCTTCACTGACTGCTCAGTCGATCCAGAGAAGTTAATCTGATGGTGGCGAATTTGCCGCCATCAGTGAAGACATAGACTTATGTCTGCTCCCTTAGGCTCAGGCAGCTGCCCATATAGATTATTCCTGTCAGGAGCACAATTTAACTGCAGCAGAAGATTCAAAGGGGCTGCTTAAAATTCACTGGACAGTGAGACATAAGCTAAAATACCCCTTAAACGTGGCTGCAGAATGCTGGTCTGTGGCTCAATGCATGCCCTACCAGAAGAGTTCGAACCCCATCAGTGTGTGGGTGGCAACCCTCGCAGTTTCTCTCCTGCCTGTGGGATTTGAGGCCGATATGTGGCCTAAAACCAAGGTTTGGCCCATGGTCTTGATTTAATTTTTGTATAAACAAAAGCAAAACACTGTGTCAGGCAAATCTTAAAGAATTCATGAGATTCTGTAAAAGCCCAGGAGGGTAACAAACAGACTGTGTTACAAATAAACCCCGTAAGTAAGAGTCCAAATACAGGCACAAAGGGAGCTCTGCTTGGCCTCGCCAGTCACAGAAAGGGAGGGCCGGGTGTCATACAAGACAGGATGTATGGAGCATTTATTTTTATGGGCCTTTTAAAAAAGAGAGAGATTTATAATCTTGGCACTTATGTATCAACAGCCAAAGATGGAGACCTGCAAATTCAAACAACAGGCCCCACAAGCCTGCCAGTTCTGCTCACAGGCCTGATTTTCCGATCTCAAAACAGAAAGGTACAGCAAGGCACTAGCTCCTTCCTTTATGGGAACACACATTTGTATTATTTAGGCCAACGATGGCCACAGCAATGGCTCCTACCGTCTGCCCCGGAAAGCAGAGTGGCAAATACATATATCTTTGTATTTTGAAGGAGTGTAAGTGAGATCTTATCTGCCTCAAAGCTCATTCCTCCCACTTTACGTTGCAAATGCAAAACACAACATGCACTTCACACAACCAAGTTAAGCACCAGGCTTCTTAGTACAGTGGCAAACCTGCTTTCCCAACTGAGAACAACAGGAGCTGGTCTAATGATGGGGGTTTGCCTGGGTTTCATGAGCATTACCCCATATGGAAATGTTATCTTATTGAAAGGGACTTTGAACTCATTCTGCAGCACCAGGAGATGGCCATTCTTGCAGCTTCTCACCCTGTGTTCCCCCTCCTAACCCTAACAGAACTTAACAAATAAACTGAATTTTAAATAAGCCCAATAAGGAGCCAGTGAATCTTACAACAGAGGCTTTGAAGAATGAGTTCAAGCACATCACACACACACACACACACACACATTTTATTTCTACCAAGAACTTGACATGCTGTTGAGAGATCTAACAATTTCTCCTTCCAATTAATAAGCAAAGACTCAGTATTTTGCACACACACACACACACACGCACGCACATGCTCTCTCTCACTGTAACGTTTGCCTTATTTGAATCCCCCGAGCAAGGCCCCATGACTTGTTACAGTTCCACCCCTATCACGATGAACACCTGGGGCTCTCAAGTTTATCTTATGAGAGACATCACAGTCCTGGAGAATCAATCCCAGCCATACAGAACAAACCTCTTCTCACGGCACACCCAAGAGATTATTCCCAGGAATTATCTTCCTACATCGCTAAGCCTTGGTAATTCTGCCACAACAGCTTTCACCCAGCTAAGTTAGAGTCGGGGAATTTCTGGCATGTAGCAGTGTTAGCAAATGGACTAGGAGAAAAGGTGAATCCTTGCATGAGTTTTATGTTCACACAAATATCTGTGTTTCAGACATGCATCATACAGGCCATAGAAACAGATACTTCTTAACAGGGTAAGAGGAGGAAGCAGCTGTTGGGAGGTGGAGGGCTGGCCAGAGTGCTATTCACAGCTTCCTATCAGTAACAAATCAATGCTTTTTATATCATGATCAGCCTATGTGTAACTTGGCTGGTCTGATGGTAAGATCTAGATCCATGTGTTTTGGCTCCTATGAATTAATATAATTGCCATTTGCAATGACACCTAAAAAAATCAAACTGTACCATACAAACACATTTAACGTACCAATTAAAATCAGTGCTGAGGTTCTGTCTGCTGGAAAATGCCTCCAGAAATTGCTACCCGGCAGAAAGCCCCCTACAGTCTTATCGGTGTATCCTACTTCAAAGAGGACAGTTGTCAACCTTTTGCTCTGAAAGGGTGTTCCCTGGTTATATGAAGCTGGACATGAGTCAACAGTGGGCCCTTATTGCCAAGAAGGCGAACAGCATATTGGGCTGCATGAGTAGGAGCATTGCCAACAGATCGAAGGAAGTGATTATTCCCCTCTATTCAGCACTGCTGAGGCCTCATTTCAAGCACTGCATCCCATTTGGGCCTCTCTAGCATGCCACGTGGCCAGGCCCTCAGTACACCCCCCCTTTAACAAAGGGCTCTCAACCATCTGCATTGCAGTGGCCTGTGCTTATTTGTTTGTGCTGCACGCAGTCAGTTCCCCAATCCCTGCCCCAGGCACTCTAGGGGCTCAGGATTGCTTGCCCTCCTGGCCACCCAGCAGACTGACTTATGGTTCTTGGCATCCTGCTTGGTCTTGCCTCTCCCTCTTCCTAGTTGCCTGAGCTGGTCTATATACCCTCCCTGGCAAGGTAGCAGCTGTTCCCCCTTTGCCTCATTAGTCAGGGCTCTGGCTTAGCCTAATCAGTGCAGTCACCTGTTAGTTCTTGGCTCCACTGACCTGCGCTGCCTCAGCCCAGCCCACAGGGTTAGGGGCGATAGAGGCAGTTGGAGGGTTTACCACCCTCCACTGTCACAGCCTCCCCGCCCCCCTGCGACATAGAGGATGTGAACAAATTGGAAAGAGTCTAGTAGAGAGCAACAAAAATGATTAGGGGGCTGCAGCGTCTGGCTTATGAGGAGAGGTGGAGGGGAACTAGGCTTGTTTAGTCTGCAGAAGAAAAGAGTGAGGGGGGATTTGATAGCAGCCTCTCTGAAGGTGGGGAGGGTCCAGGGAGGATGGAGCTAGGCTATTCTCAGTGCTGGCAGAGGACAGAACTAGGAACAATGCTCTCAAGTTGCAGTGGGGGAGGTCTAGGTTGGATATTAAGAAAAGGTTTTTCACTAGGAGGGTGGTGAAGCACTGGAATGAGTTACCTAGGGAGGTGGTGGAATCGCCATCCTTAGAGATTTTTAGGGTGTGGCTTGACAAAGCCCTGGCTGGGATGATTTAGTTGGGGTTGATCCTGCTTTGAGCAGAGGGTTGGACTAGATACCTCCTGACTAGGTCCCTTCCAACCCTCATCTTCTTTGATTCTATATCACTAGCAGGCAGCTAAGTTTACTGGCTTGGTTATGTAAAAGATATAGGGCATCCTTAAAAAAAATGCAAGACGTTTGTAAGGTATTTTATCCACTAGAATTCCAGGATGCAGATGTGCAGTCTTCTTCCCAGTGAACTGTTCAGAAATGTCTCGAAATCCAACTGCTGTACTCTAAAAAATCCATATATAGTGTCTATCTGGGTGCCTTCAGGTAGGCTCTTGAAAAGCAGGTCAATTTTGTTTAAGGGTGCTGAGAACCAGCAGCTCCTCTTCACTACAGTGGGGCTCGGGGGTGTCTCACGCTTCTGTCAAAGCAGGGCATTTTTTAGTTGGGAACCTGACTTTATGTCCCCAGGTCTGGAAGTGCTGACCATTTATTCCTTCTGCAGGGCAGGGTGATGTCAGCAGAACCTCTTGAGAGCTCTGTGTGTGTACAGTCCTCTAGCTCACGGTTACCAGCATGCTCTGACACACTACCCAGTGCATATCCTGCAAGGAACTGCAGCCTTAGGCCAGCTACTGTAGAGTTTAGGAACACAGGCGTGTGCATGGGGGTGTGCCGGGTGTGCCCAGACACACCCCAATGCAGGGCTCGACAAACCCCAGTTGCCATGGCGCCCGATGCGAGTTGCCGCCGAAAACAAGGACCCTGGAGTTTTTTTTGGCGGTGGCGAAGACATTGCGAGCTGCCGCCGAAACAGACGAGGCAGGGAGATTTTTCGGTGGAGAGTAAGGCATTTAATCAATGTTCGTGTTGAAGAAAAAAAAAAAAAATCCCTGGGAGCACACCCTAATGAAATGTGCTGCACACGCCTATGTTTAGGAACAATAGATGTTCTGTGAATGGGACATGACATCGTAGGTCGAGAAGTGGGCATCAAAGATAGTAGCACAGAGAAGGAAAGTTAAACTGGCCTTCACAACGTTACTTCCTCCCCTGCTATGGGCCCAATGTCCTCCATGTTCACCTGCTCCCCAATTAACTCCCTAGTAAAGTGTACACCTGCCTTGAATCAAACCTCAGACCACTGCATTGGACCCATCAACCTTCCCCATTACTAAGTGTTTGGGGTTTCTGCAGGTCCCACAGCTGATGCAGGAGTTCCTCTGCACAGCCAAGATGGTGAGAGATGGTTTCAGGAGGGGGTAAGTTTGCCCTTTTCCTCAGGACTCCTAGCTTGCAAACCGCAAACTCCAGTCTCCTAGGTCTACAGACAGAGGATAGTAATATATGAGGCAAAGAGCTGTCTTAGGGGATAGAACTCACAGCTTTTGGCTTCTTGTTCCATGAGATCCAGTCTACCTAGATGAGCTGGACCCTAGACCTAGAACTTGCTATGTGGACCTCTTGGTGGTAACCTCTAAAAATACTTACACAGGTCTCACTCCATTCACCAGAGGGCACCAGTGACACACACACAAGCCAGCACCCTTACACATGGCTCCCAGAAAATTATTCCCGATGTCACAGTAAATTATAGTCTCACAGTTCTCCAGAGCACAGGGAACCAAACTCTAATGTCACCCCTGCCTACAGCTTCAGAGCAAGGACAAGGAGAAGCACTAACTGCCTTGATTGCTATACCGCTAAAAGCTGGATCTGCAGCCTGCCATTGGGCAGCACAATAAAAACAGTGCTAATAAACGGCACCATTTTTCATTTGTATTGTGCCTTTCATCCCAATGCACTTTATATACTCAGCAATCACTTCCTCCATCAATGAAATGCTGCCACCTCTGGAACAAAATGCAGCAGCTGTTTAAATTGGATGCAGCAACAGCTTGTAGGGCAGGAAATGAACCATAGGGGTATCCAATTGGATCTGCAGGTGGAACTTTGGAGAGTTGAAATGCAGCCACCTGGACTGGAGTTTAGTCAGGACACCGGCATTCATGTCCACACGCCGACACTTGCAAGGACCCCAAGTATTCAGAGCCTTGCTTTAATCATTCTCTTAAAAGAGGGTGACTCGGACCACATAGCAATCCTTAAAACCTGGAAGCACTGATTTCGTATCAAGTGTGAGGAAAGCCTGCCGCTCACACCTGCCACCACTTTGTGACAAACTTGCATGAAGTTACACAACTCTGCATAAAGTACTGCCTGATGGCACAAAGGACACCAACTTCTCCCCAAGCCCTAATTCATTCCTTCCACACCTCTCCAGCCTTTTATCTGTCTGTCCCTCAGCCTCATATCAATTAATTATGTCTCCCAGCCACACATCAGTTAAATCTGGCCCCTCATGTCAACTATTTTTGTCACCCCCCAACCCCAAACTTTTAATGCTCCCCCGCCACTCTCCCACCTACCCCCGTCCCCAGCGCCGTGTCCGCTCCACATCTCCTCTGCCGCACCTCTGGTTGCTCCTACAGCTGTGAAATTCCTTTACAGACACTGCCAAGTCCAAGGGGGCATGGCTCCAGGGTCTCTTCACCCTTCTTCTCCCAGGCTTGGAGTGTCACAGAGGGGAGAAGAACGAAACCCAGTTTTCATTAGAAAGCAAGTGGGAGAACAAAGCCATCCTAAGCTCTTCTGTACCTCCTCCTCTCTTGAACAAATAGGGTCAGCTGCTCCATCTACCCCTTCTCCTATCCAAAGACTCCGTCCAGCTCTTGAGTGCATGAATGAGGTTTGGAGAGGGGGGTTAACCACCTCCTTTGATTGGGATGCCTTCCCGAGGAGGCGGGGGAATCAAGAAAGTAGCCAATCGGAGGCAGAATTCCCCATACACTGGTAGGCTGGTCTGAAATCTCACAGTGTTGGCAGGTATGCAGCAAAAGCACTTCCGGTAGAATCCTGGGTTTCCCTTGGTGGGCTGGGGAAAGAGGATGGTTTTCCTATCCAAGTGTGGCCCTGGTCCTATCTAGCTTCACTTTTCTTCCTATCTTACCCCTACCTCCCGCTCTCACTGAAGGTGTTCGAATAGCATCCCTCACATTCATGAGCAATTGATCCTCCAGAATAAAAATGTTCAGAGGGCCAAGGAATTGTGCTTAATACATCAAAAGGATGAGAGTAATAAAAATTAGGTGCAGGTGGAATTTTAGCCAGAAAAAAAAACTTCACAAGAGCAAAGGTGGGACACATTTCTCACATTCTGGATGTTCCGGACCCCCACAAACTAAGTCACTCTTTTATCACAAAGAATTTCCAAGATCAGATTCTCAAAATACCGCCTCACAAAGATCATAAAAAAAGCCATTCATGAAACAGGTGTGAAGTATAAATACAAAACAATCAAAACCGCAGATAGAAATGCAGCAGGGTGAATTGCATCATAGTTTGGGTCCCTCAGAATTTACCAGCCGGTGAGACTAGATTAACTATTTGGCTTTCATCTTTTATTTAGGCAAGTCCAACTTGAAAAGCCTTTAAATGGCAGCATTTTATCTACAGCCCTTGTAAGGGGTGGGATCAGTTCATCACCTAGTGTTCAGTTGTCCACATATTGAGATTTAACCCTCTTGTCAGAAATCCAATTACACAAGCCAACCGAACTGTCTTCTCACAGCTTAGAAGCTGCACCTCCAGACAGGCGATGAAGGAGCAGTGGGCAGAGATATGGGAAACTGTCCCTTCCATTGTTCTTCCTGTAGGAAGCTTTTTCAATTCAGGAAGCTTAACAAGAGGTCTAATACAGTTAATGGTTACTAACATCCCTTTTTAATGTGAATTGGCAAGGGGAAAGAACATGTGTCTTTATATCCTATTGCTGGCCCTATAAATACCGTCAATAAGACCCGGTAAGTATTAGCACTTGGTAAGCAACTTCCTGCCACTCCCATTCTGTGTCACATTACATTACTGTGTCACATTACTATTGTCCTTACTCAGACAAAACTATAATGGGGATTGTGTCTGGGTGAGGACTACAGTACAAATAGGCCACTTTGGTTTTCTAAATCTCCCTTCAGGAAAAGAACTTCCAAGAGAAAACAACCCAAGTTTGCACAAGCTTAACTACTTTTAGGTAGATACACTGGATTCGTCTTCGTCTGTGGAATGAGAGAGGGCTCAGACTGAGATCAAGGCAGTGGTGCTGTCCACATTGTCGTACGGATGCGAATCACGAACGCTTTCTTGCAGACACCTCAAGCAACTTGAGCAGTCCCACCAGCACTCCCTGAGATCCATCTGTAACATTCGATGGCATGACAGAATCTCCAGCACAGAGGTCCTTGAAAGGTGCCAAATCTCAAGTATGGAAGGCGTGGGGCTGAAAGCCCAGTTTAGATGGGCTGGACATGTCAGGAGGATGGAGGACACCAGAAATTTTACAGCCAATTGAAAAACAGACAAAGATCACAGAGAAGGCCACATTTGAAATACAAGGACACCTTGAAACAAAATCTCAAGGCCTATGACATTGATACCAACAGCTGGGAGGAGTTGGCCTTCAACTGGGCCAGTTGGAGGCAGCACTATCACTTAGCCAACAAAAACTTTGCAACCAAACAGGTGAACGTAAGGGAGGAAAAGAGAGAAAGACCATCCCAGAAATTCCATCAAAACCTGCAGTACCTGTGGCCGCATCTGCAGACCAAGGATTGGCCTTATTTTGCATAACTGAACACACAAATAAACTCAGTCACAAAGAGTTGCTGATTATAACTCATTCATCATCATTGACGGTAGATTCCATCAACAGGATTCAAGATGGGGGAGGCCAAAACCAAACTAACCAAAAAAAAAAAAAAAGAGTGCCCCCTTTAAGAAGGCCTCCAAACCAACCCTGGCTGAGAGAGTTCCCAGTTCTCTTGTTGGTATTGGAGGCAGACAGGATCCCTCCTTTTCCTTTAGGTCTCAGGTCAGGAGAGGAGCTGCTTAGCCCAGTTCATAAGGCCCAGGCCCGGCTTTAGCCATAGGCGAGGTAGGCAATAGCCTAGGGCGGCAAAACCCAAAGGGCGGCTGCCTCCCACCCAGCCCAGGCACCTAGCCGGGAGGCGAGCTGCAGCTGCCTGCCTCCTACCCAGTCCCAGTGCACAGCCAGTAGCCCGGTGGCAGCCGCTGGCATCTCAGGAAGCAGCTGTCAGCCTCCCGTGTCCCCGCTGGTAGCGGGCAGCAGCAGCAGCCCCCTCCCAAAGACAGGCTCCAGCTGCCCCTGGCTTTCTTGTCAATTTCACCGCTCCAGTGGACCAGTGAAATTGACGAGAATGACAACCCCTACACCACTGCAAATACTGGAACATTTCTGCTTGAGGGGAGGGGGCACACGTTTGTATTTTGCCTAGGGCAGCAGAATATGTAAAGCTAGTGCCGATAAGGTCCTTATCTAAGAAGCTTGAATCAGAGCAGTTAAACATATGGTCAGAAAAACAAAGTTTCTAGAGTCTGGCCAGCATGACTCCCAATCCTCTCTCTGTCACTCCTGCAAGGTTTCCTTTTCCTGTTTATATAACCCAGGCTCAAGGAGGGGACCGGGTGCTCCTTGACTGCCCACAGGATCTTTTAGTGGAAGCTCCAGACTGTTCCTTAAAAGGGATAGTAGACCCCACCACAACACTGCAGACTGAATGTTTTCCTGGAAAAAGAAAGTATCCTCACTCTTGGCAACCAAATAATCAGGAACAGGGCGGTGAGGGATGGGGGTGGGGATCAAGTCAGGAGGACATGTTATTCTCCAGAAAACGGTAAACTTGAAAGCACCCAAGGCAATAAAAAGCTGCAAAGACTAGGTTGGATTTTTTGGCTTTCTTTTTTCCCCAAAATTTCGCTTTGTGCTTCACAATCCTTGTCAGAAACTGTTGGGTGCCAAAGAGCTGCAACGCGGATATAAATAATTAGTTTGGATACGGGGAACCACTGGCTTTGGCGAAAGGCGGAGTTATTTGGCCTTGCACAGGATTGTATGGAATACACATGACTGGGCTCAGCAGAGGTTCAGTGATCCTCGAAATTTGTCTGGAAATGTGATTGTGACTGATTAGACGAGAATATGCACATATTTCAAAGGAATTCTCTTCTGTAGTGAACTCCTGTCACAATTGGGCTGAGCGCTGCCAATTTTCCCAGACTAATTGTTCTTCTAGAAAAGGACATAAAACCAAGCATTGGATCAGAGGAGTGTAGTTTCTCTTAGTTACGAAAATCAATGCTGCTCCTCTTTTGAAATTATGCTCAAGAGCTCTCTTTTGTCCAGCGCAGCAGAATTTCACTTATTATATCCATAGAAATATTTCCCCGATTAGATGAATGCAAACCCCTCTGGAACATTCATGCAGATGATAAGGACCTTTCCATTTTCTGAAAAGAATATGATGAGACGTGTCTGATGTAAATTCATAGCCTCTCCACTCCAGATAACCTTTGAGGAGGCCAGAGACAAATGGTCCGAGGCACTTGGAAGCATTAAAGTTCTTGGCTAGTGGACAGCCTACCTGGTTGGAGTTTGCTGATGCGCAAACCCATGGACAGATGTTCAGATCATCACAATCCAACAGCTGGCTACTTTGTGATAGGGTTCTACCCTTTGCTGAGTAGGCAGGCCCGGTAAGTCACCAGAAGGAGTCTGTAGTGATTGAAAGACCTGCACACACAGCAAAAAAAGCCAGGAACCCTGTCTGGAGCTATGGGGAACTCTTGTGGCTAATATATTGGGATTTGGCCTTACTGCTGATATCCAGTTGACCCTGCATCACATAGTTGCCATGGCCTAAATGCTCAGACATAACCAGTGATTTGAGGTAATAATAATAATCCTTAGGTTTTATATAGTGCTTTTCCCTCAGTAGATCTGAAAGCACTTTATAAAGGAGGTAAGTCTCATTATCCCCATTTTACAGATGGGAAACTGAGGCACAGAGAGGGGAAGTAGCTTGCCCAAGGTCACTCAGCAGACCAGTAGCCAAGCTGGGAACAGAACACAAGTCTCCCGAGTCCCAGTTGAGGGCACTATCCATATGGACATACTGACTCCAGAAAGTACAGAACATCAGGCATCTTTAAGGTGCTAACTTGGACTCCCAGAATCCCTAGTCACTTTTGAAAATTTAGGCCTGTGTGTTTTTAGCTTTATTCAGATTTGTAAAAAGAGGAGACATGATCTAATCAGCCTGTTCACACTGATGTGCCAAGTAATTATCACCCTGCCATTTCATTAACAACCTCCGGTAAAACTCACATCAACACCCACCACCAGAACAGCCAGCTACTGCTAGTAAAAAAAAGGCCAATTATTTTCCATGGGAAATGTTTTTGGGGGAGGAGTGGGAGTGTTTTTGTTGAAATTTCCCATTGGGGGTGGAGAGATTGTTTTTTTAATACAATTTTCTGTAAAACAAAAAACCCAACTGCTTTCAATTTTAACAAACACATGAAAACCAACTTTCAAACCAAAAGCTGAAAATGTTTACTAAACAAATTCAGCATGTTTTTACCTAAAAACAAACAACACAGCTTTTATTTCTGGTGAAAACCCAACATTCCTTCTCACAAAAAAACATTTCTATTAGCCATCTCAGCAGAAGGACAACGGATTGACTGAAAGAGCCGTGGAGGTGGAAATTGCCCAAGAATGTCTCTTTGGGCACACAGGGAAGGGGGAACATACACAGTCACTTCCGGTCCCATGCTGTATTGTTGTGTGGATGGAGAGAACATCTGTCTCCAGGAGACTCTGGCACCTTTCACCAGCAAATTATTTTAAAGGATGGATGAGACATTTGATGTCCGAGCCTTTGCCAGCTTATTCAGTCTGGCGTGGAAGAGGGTCTTTGTGTTCTCAGTCAAGTTCTGTCTGTTAAATGCTACCCTCTCCCCGAAACGGTAAGAACTGCCTTCCCTGAGCAGGAACATGAATTGTTGAGGCCAATTGGAGCGCAGCTGATCAGTTCTACCCAGCACATCAGTGAAGCTCCAATTTGTAAACTTGCCAATTAAAACTTCACACAAGCCAATCCAAGCTGCCAAGTTCTGAACTTCTAGAATAAAGTGGCTCTCAAGGCCCTCATGTTTCAATCACCTGGGCCCCTTTGCTAGACCGATGAGCAGAAACTTGGCAAGAGCTGAAAGCCAGGACGGATTCTCTGTCATTTGGACACTTTTAATAAAGATTGAATGTCTCTCTAAAAAATACAGAGACATGGTGGACCAACTTCTAATGAAAAGATGTTACCTCATCCACCTGGTGTCTCTAATATCCTGGGACCAACTTGGCTACAACACTGTAAAATATACACTCAACCAGAAGTTACAGGCTCAATGCAGGACCTTTTTCTGCATGAAATTCCCTAGCCGTAGTGACGCGGGAGATCAGACTAGATGGTCATTAGGGCCCCTTCTAGTCTTAAAAAAACAACAACTATGAATCCCTGTTAAATGCCTCACTCTGAAAAAACCGGGATGAAGGAATTTAACTGTGAGCTTTGATGTACAGACTTGAAACACACATATTTGGAGCCAATCTGCTGGCAGAAATGCATTCGTAAAGGGCATCTGTGAATTGCTTCTCAGATACCACATGCAGCCCATTTCTAGTTAGAACAAACACCACTTCGTAGTGGCAGCTGGCAATCATCCTATCCCCCCGCCTCCATTTATTTCTGACACACCAAAGGATTCTGATTTTAAACTCCACTTTAGCCAGTGCTCTCCTGGCTATATGTGCCTGGATCACGTATAAATTACATCATATATTCTCTCATGTTACAGGTATAAAAACCACAGTACTGTCTAAACTAAAGCACACACACACTGCATAAGGTGATCAGATGCCTTTGGGAATTGGTAATGGACTACAGACCCTTTCCACTACAGGTTATTAGTTCACAACCAGGTTCTGTCATTGGCTCTCCAATTTCCCTGGTTTAAAAAAAAGTCTCAGACCATTTCAAGTGGACATATGAACAGACCATAGAATGTGCCATCTTGTGGTAATTTCAGCAAGTGCTGAACTGGCTGGAGAATTCTCTTCCCTCACGGGAATGAGAGGCTGTGCTGTAACCAGTCCTGTGGAGAGGTCCTCAGACAGCCTGCCAGTCTAGCACCTCTCAGTGATGCTGAATTCACACAGAAAGTTAACCATAATCTGAGCACTGTTGCCTTTGAACTATGATATTTAGGAGTCATGAGATAATCAAGTGTCAACGCAATCTAATATCCTTATGAGTCTATAAAACAGCCTCATTTAATTCTACAATGAGGCTTCCTTATTCTCCCAAAATAATTAGGTTCAACTGGCTTCTTAGAAGTAAAAAGCAAAGCCAGCATATTTGGTAGTAGCTTTCATGGACAGAAGTGGTTTTGACATCCACTCACCTTTTACTGAAGAATCTATTTGTGCCTCACCAGTTCAGAATGATTTTCTATCAGTCTAGTCAAAGCTGTATTTCAGCCTGGTCCCTGAGCAGCATAACTGCTTTTATCTGAAAGCTATCTGGCACCTACAAGCAATATTTTAATGCATATCATGGCATATTAGAAAAAGCACGTCATCTTTATTCTGATCAGAAAAGGGGGGAGAGGGGCGAATCAATTCTAACTCCTGCTAAAATTTTATTTAAGAAGGTGGAAGACATCTTCAAGGTTTAATGAGGGATTAAATGGCATACATGCTTCATAGAAGTCTTTAGATGCCTGTGCTCCCAGCTGCCGGGTATAGAAGGAAAACATTCACCAAAATAACCTTAAAGAAGGGAAAAGCATCCTGCATCCTTAAATCAAACTTTCTTAGGCAGCTATGATATTGTGACGTTTCAAACTCATATTAGATAAAGAAGCCCATTGCCCTCAGATTTATGTCTGGTTCTTTTGGAAATGATGCTCCCCAGTGAATAGCCTTGGGAGGCTGCTTCCTGTCTGAGCAAACCCAGTTCAAACCTACAATCTGTTCAGTCATTTCATTATTATTTTTTTATTATTATGTGCATCACCTTAGCAGGTCTCAATGACAATACCATAATCTCCTACGTGAAAACTGCAGTATCCTGTAGTTGCAGGGTCATTTACCCAGTGTCAGACAGCAAACAAACCTGGAAGGAGGTTCTGACTGAATGTGAATACAACAGATATTTAAAGAAATCAACTATGATCCATTTGGATAGCTCCACATCATTTTATCACCACACAAAACACAAGCCTTACATAGACAACAGCAATCTAAGGCTTAGAATGACTCCTTCTCTTCAGCTAGTTGTGGCACATCATGCGTAACCCTTAAAAACGTGTATGTGATGGAATGTTAGAAACTTTTTGCATGAATTATAGGCCAAAATTAAGCTATTAACAGACACACACAAAAAACCAAGCTCAATTCTTATCAGGCTTTGATTTTGGTTTCCGGATGCCATTTAAAAAAACCCCCAACATTTTCACTTATGAGGCCCCAATAATTTAAACCAGGAATTGTACCAAAGGGGAAATGAAAATGCCTGAAAGAATTCTGTTAAGGGAGTTTTATTTTAGCCATCACAGATGATCAGGTTACCAATTACAAAGAACCTTATTCAGTGTAAAATCAACTCTGAGTTGGTCTGTAAAATGACTCCCTGAATTAGAAGCATTCTCACGTATCAGCAGGTGTTTGCAATGTTAAGGTTGGTTCTCATTTCTCCTCAGAGAGAAGGAGGGAGAGAGTGTTAAAACACTGGCACAGCAACACAAGACACATCTGACAATGACAATGCAATTTATCAAGTACTGGGGGGGGGGGGGAATCATGAAACTCTTGTTAATCTCTGTTCATCCCATATTATTTATCTTCTGGACGATGCTGAGAGAATGCTAAGAAGCTGAGGCAATCAGCCACTAATGCAAACATAATTTAAAAAATAGATGCGGTTTGTCTCCTTATCAGCGGAGTCTATATCTCTATTTAGAGCAGGCACTATATCTCCTAGATAGAATACATACAAAGGCAAGATTTCTCTCTCCATCATCTGTTTTCTCAAGTTTCACTCCCATGCATTTTTTTTCTAATAGCATGAAAATCAGGGGCACCAAGGAAACAACAAATATTAAAACCCATCTGAGTAAGAGCTTCTTTCATAGCACCAGCAACCAGCGCTGTCTACAACTTTTTAAAAATGAATTAACCTTCTAGATGAACAAATGGCCAAGACATCCAGATATTTTTCTAAAGGGAAGTGTATGCCAGGGCTCCTGACCCCTCCCTTCTCTAGCTGTGACTTTCACTAGCCACCCTGTACGTATTCCCTTTCCAGATCGAGGGCTAGATTCGAACCACAATACGAGGCATTGACTCGTCCAAGAGCAGGACTACTGCTGCACCATTCCCAGGGGATAACACCACCTTGCAGAGTTGAGCAGCAGCCCTGTCAAAGCCCCCCTCTGTCACTTATCATCCAACCCTCCAACCACACCAGGGAACGTCTCAATAACACAAGCAGGTCTGGAAAAGAGAGAGAATTACCTTGGAAGAGGTGGAGGCGCTCGGCTTGCCGTGATCCTGAGTGGGCAGCTTTCCCGGCCGAGCCACCCAGCGGGACGTGTTGCAGCTGTCCAGGGACCCCTAGGGTCGGGGGTGGGGGAGCCCAGCGGCTAAGTCCAGCCAGTTTATCCGCGAGTAGCAGGGTGGGGGCTGGCTGCCCGGGAGTAGGAATTTACAAAAAAAAAAAATACCCCAATCACATCCAGGTTTTTTCCCCCCGCAAAGGAAATCCAGAGCCCGGGTTCAATCCGCCCAGCCCCTTACGAGCCAGCCGCCGGCCCCCTCCGCCCTAATTCGGCCCCGGGCAGTGCGGGCTCCCCGGGTTACTCGGCCGGCATCCCTGGCCAAGTCTAGCGGGCGGGTCTCCAGGACGCGCCCTCCCCAGGGCTCAGGCTGGCTGGCGAAGGAGCCGGCTGGAAAGAGGGGCTCTTCCCCATGCGCCCCTCTCCCGGCGCGGCGCCAGCCGGCTGCTGGCCTCTCTCCGGGGCCCCCTTCCCGGCGGCTGGCTAAGGCAGGCTCAGGCTCGGAGGCGGCTGCTCCATGGAGAGGCGAGGGCGGGGAAGGCGGCGGCGGCGGCAGCACCGCAGCCGGCCAGGCTGCTGCAAAAGCCCCCAGCGGCTAAGGGCCGGCTCAGGCTCCCGGAGCCGGGCCGCTTCCCGCCCCCCACGGTCACGCACCGCGGCGGCTGCAGGGCCCGCTGGCCGGCTGCCTGCGCCTCCCGCTGGGCTCAGTCCGGGCAGGGCGCACGGGGCGGCGTCTCCATCCCGCGCGCAACACGGGCGCGCCGGCTTCCCTCCCCTCCCGGCTCTCTCCCTCCTCCGGCGGCCAGGAGGTGGCAGCGGCGGGTGCTGGGGAGGGGGGGCCGACCGCCCCCCCCCGGCTCGGCAAGCCCCGGAACGGGCGATCGGCCGCGGGCTGGGAAGGGAGCGCAGCCCCGGCTGGCTCAGGGAGGCTGGAGAAGGGGCGGACGCGCCCTCGTGCCTGGAGGAGCCGAGCAAGCGCGTTAGCGGCCGGGCTCTGCAGCTGCGGACTTCCCCCCCGCCCCACACTGGTCCATTAGGGGCGGGGAGGGGAGCGTGGATGCTGCTCGTGCTGCACTGCTCAGGGCGCCCCGGGAGGAGAGGAAAAGGGGGAGGGCAGGACGGGAGACGATTCGAGAGGGGATCTCGGGGAGAAGCAGTAAATCGAGGAGCAGGGAGGGGTTGAGGCATAGCGGAGGGATGGCTCCATGGCATAGGAAATAACGAGCAGGGCGTTCAACCTTTTTTTCATTTGCAGACCCCCTACAGTTTTTTTTGAATGGAGGGGTGAGCCCCCTTTGGAAATCCTAGGCATAGTCTGGGGGCCACAGGTCGGTAAACCACTGGTCTAGTCCAGAAGGGAGAGAGCAGGATGCTTCTAACCTCAGCATCTCCCAAGTGCTCAAGAAGAAGGGGGCTGGATTTAATTGCGCTGGAAAAATGGCCAATTCAAAACCGACAGAGGGAAATACTTTTTCACGCAAGGCCGGATTCGCCTGTGGAACGCACTTCCTCGCAGGATGGCCTGCTTCTGGCCAGGAATTTAGCAAAGTTCAAAGAGGGAGGAGACATTGATGGGGTTAACAGGAATCTCCAGAGTTATAATAGCTAATGCTAACAGAGTGTAGGACAGGAGAGAAAATCTCATTTTTCAGTTGTAAAGGCAATCTCTATTAGAGGTTACAATGGGACCATCATGGGGAGGTTTTTATTGCTTCCCATCTACATAAGGTGGGGTTTCTTGCACTGTCCTTGGAAACTTCTCCTGCTGGACAGAGACAGGAGAGAGAGGGGTGGATGGTCCATGTGTCCAGTCCATTATGGCAATTCCCAAACTCCTATCTGGAGAGCACAGGGCCGGGGAGCGTGTGAGTCTAGGAGGGGTTAAAGCTACAGCATGATTAGTCTAGTTTACATTTATGTCCCCCATTCCTGCAGAACCTCAGAGCCCTCTGCTGCCTTTGCTCAATGCAATTTGTGGCGTACAGGATACGACTGGTTAGTCCTGCCCATTGCGGCACAAGTCAAGGCACCTGCACACCTGTTCCTATTATTGTGGGCCCAAATATTCAGACATGGCTATTATTTGGGGTGCCCCAGTTTCTGGGGGCTCACATTGGGATGCTTGAAAGGTGCCAGTTTTTTCCAGAGGCCCAGCAAATTCAGCCAGAGTTATGGCTGCTCTGGACTGCTAAAAATCAGGCCCCTGCCTCAAGTGGGTCACCCAGAAACTGCAGTGCCCCAATTCACTAGCTACATCTAAGCAGGGGAAGCATATGCCCTGATTTGGCCGGGACAGTCCCTTTTTTAAGCCCTGTCCCAACTGTTTTGGCAAAAGTGGGTATTTGTCCCATTAAGTTGGCAAGAGCAAACAGGACAAATGCTCACTTTTGTCAAAAAAAGTGGGGTGTGGAGGAACATTCAGGGGGTAGGGGGGTGAGTGGCGATACCAGCCCTACGTGGGAGGAAGGCAGGGCTTGTGTGAACAGGGTTGCTGACGCTAGCCCCAGCCCCACATCTAAGAGTTTTAGCCATAGTGCACAAGGGCCATAGCCTCTTCCTGACTGAGCACTGCCTCCCTTCACGTGCACAAAGCAGTGGTCTGAACAGGCCAGCCCTCTACCACCCCCCCGAAAGCCCTGATAATTAATTAGGGGGTAAGCAAATAAAGCTGGCCCTACATAACTATTGGCTAGAGGATGGGAGGAAAATCCCACCCCTCAGTCCCTGCTCCCAGCCTGCTTCTGGTTGGAGTAGGGGAATGCCCTTCCAGAGTGGGAGCTTTTGAAGTGGGGAGAAGAAATTGGCCGTTGGCCACCTTATCAGCCTGTGGGCACAGAAGTAGGACTGGAAAGAGGCACCACGGGGCTGAGGCTGGGGCAAGCTGGCCCCCATGTAGCCTGGGCTTAGGGCTAGGGAATGGCCTAGGGAGAAGGCGGGGAGGTGACTGTAGCCAGGCTGGGAAAGTGGCCTAGGCCCTGCCTGGGAGTCTGGACTGGAATGGTAGCCATGGCAACGGAGGCCTGTGATGCAGCAGGGAATGGCTGCTCCCGTTGCACCCAAGCACCAGGGATCGCCGCAGGAGGCAGGAGGTACCTGTAATAGGCCTTAAGGGTTTTGTCCTGGCCCGGGTAAAGTTGCTGGTAGTATATCTGCATGCAGCACTAATTTATTTGGTAAATTCCTGCCTCCCCAAAACTCGTAGAAGGCAACCGAGTGCATGGGTCCTAGCAAGAAGCGGGTGGGGCTCTAACCCTCTTGGGCATGTGGCTTGGAGGCATTTGGGAACCACACAACACACTGAGGTGCACCCACCACACTGACCAGGTCCTACTGCTCCCTTTTCCAAAGAGCCTGAGCTCTCAAGGAGTTGAGCACCTTACATATGTAAACCGCTGCAATATTGCCAACCCCGAGTACTCAAAAATCCCATCAGGCTCTCCCAATGTCATGAGTCTTAAAAATACACTTTGGGTTCTTTTTATTTCCCTTCTGGCATTTGAAGCTGTAGGGTTCACTCGGGTCATGTTTTCAAGCTTTTCCCCACCACCACAAGGATTAGACACTCAGGTGAGAAGGCCAGCTTTAATTTTAAAAACTAACAACCTGACTCCAGGAGTTGGGGCTTTAAGAAAAACTGTAAATATTCCAAGACTCGTGGATGAAGTGACAAGACTTGCCCACACTACGAGTGGGCAATGTGTGCATGTTACAGTCACAGATCCAAGTGGTGCTGGAACACTAATTTAATTAAATATTTTTTTTTAAAACTTGGAGAACAAAGAGTTGGCCGCAGAGAGATCAAACCTATGCTGTGACCACGCCCTGCTCACCAGAGAGCTGTTTGCTGCTGACCTCTCTGTTGAAACCAAGGTTTGAAGAGATGGAGCTGGGATATGCAATCCTGGCATTATTCAAACCAATTCATTGTAAAATAAAACACTTTTTTACTCAAAAAATATAGGCTATGTTCATGCTGACTCCAAGACATTGATTTCTGAATGCTGGGGGCTAGCAATACTGCAGTGGTTTATTTATGTTCCTTTTACATCCTATGCATTTCTTCCATAGTGATATAAAGGTTTCTTTGTCAGGGTCCCATCCATCTCCTTTGTGAATCAGTGGAGTCTTTTTCTTTATATTGACTGTGATACCCATTTTGGCTGCAGATTTTTCTCTTCATTTAGTTATTCTTATACATGTTGGTGTATTTCTGTTGTGCTTTTTTGATTGTTTCCTAGCTGTAATATTAATTTGCTTCGTTTTCCCAATGTCAGGATTGCACCTTTAATGCTTTCAGTTGCATTCACACTCTGGGTGAATTATTACATTCCCCTCTTCCTTCCATTTTTATGCCAAAGTCACTTAATTTTTTAAATTCATTTTTATGTACGTTGAGGAATACAAATGTGGCACAATGACATTCTCAGTCATTCTGTGACAGTGCAGTGTGACTAGAGGAAAGGCACGATACTGAATAGACCTGCAGACCAAAGATTGCTGGGGTTTGGTTTCTGGTTTTTTTGCTAAATTTCTACACCCTGACCCTATAGTGAGTAACCACCACCCGCTCATAGAAATCAATTCCAGGACTGGCTACCTAATGTGTCTCGACCTCCAGAATAACGCAGAGAGAAGCAGTGCAAAATTCCTTCAATCTGCATAGGAGGAACCATCAGTTTAAAAAAACCCATATTTAATTCCTCATGGCTTACATAAACTTTAGCCTCTATGCTTGGACTGCAAAACAAGGGGTCATTTTATGATGTTGGGTTTAGTGATGTAGACACCTGTCTGTTAAGAAATGGATTGAGACACACCAATTTATATAGGCACCCCTGAACAGCTGCCAGATTAATTTTTAGACTGTTAATCTGGGCTGTGAGAGGTGAGATGTTGCTGCTTTATTGCTACCCACTGAAACACAGTCAAATAATATCAACGACAGTAAATAGCTAGGAATGTCATTCACATCTCTGAGCAGGCTGAAACAAGGTGGGTTTTACGCCTGATAACTCCCTCCCACCCATAATCAGAAATAGCCATGTGCTGGCACATCCCAGTTGAGGGGGACATCTTCCATGTAGAAATGCTAAAACAGTGGTCCCCAAACTTTTTACCTCGTGCTCCCCCTTATCCCTGTCTGTGCCCCTCGGGAGCCAGGGCTGGGAGTGGGGCCACAGTCAGGACCAAGTCTGGGGATGGGGCTGGGTCTGGGAGCCAGGAGCGGGGCCGCAACTGAGAGCGGGAGTGTGGTTGGGGCCATGGCTGGGGCTGGAACTGAAGCTGGTCTGGGAGTCAGGGGCTGTGGCTGGGGGCAGGTCTGGGGCTGGGAGCAGGGCCAGAAGCAGAACCACAGCTGAGCTGCGGTCGGGGCTGGAGGCCGAACTAAGGGCTGAGTCTGGGGCAGAGTGGGGCTGGGTGGTGCTCCCTCCCCGCCCCCTCATGGGGGCTGATCTGGGCTTTGCTGTGCCCCCCCAATTGTTCCTCTAGAGGGGCGCAGTCAACAGTTTGGGGACCTCTGTGCTAATGACTCTAATTCTGTTGTGTTTGCATGATGTTAAATACTTGTATAGTGAATATGGATTTAGGCTGAGCTGAGAAGGTCCCAGACAGGTGTGGTGGAAAATTGGATCTGAGAGGCTTCTTCCATCTGAAGAAGAGCTAATGCGATACTGGGATGCATAAACAGGGAATGTTGAGTAGGAGTAGAGAGGTGTTTAATGCTGCTGGAATACTGTGTCCAGTTCTGGTGCCCACAGTTCAAGAAGGATGTTGATACATTGGAGAGGGTTCAGAAAAGAGCCATGGGAATGATTAGAAAATGACGGTTAGAAAACTTGCCTTATAATGACAGACTCAGATAGCTCCATCAATTCAGCTTAACAAAAATAAGTTTAAGGGATGACTTGATCACAGTCTAGAAGTATCCAGAGGGGGACCGTACATTTAATAATGGGAACTTCAATCTAGCAGAGAAAGGTGTAATATGATCCAGTGGCTGAAAGTTGAAGCTAGACCAATTTAGACTGGAAATAAGGTGTACATTTGTAATAGGGAGAGTAATTTACCAAGGCTCATGGTGGATTCTCCATCACTGACCATTTTAAAATCAAGATTGGGTGTTTGTCTAAAAGATCTGCACTAGGGGTTATTTTCGGAAAGATCTCTGGCCTGTGCTATTCAGGAGGCCAGACTAGATCATCCCAATGGTCCCTGCTGGCCTTGGAATCTATGAATAAAGTTTGAGAATATTTGTGGTGTCTGATTAAAGTGTTGTTACAAGTCATTTTCTAGTTTCTATATCCAGTATTCTACAGTGTGGAGCACAAAAGAGATTTTTCTTTGGAAACTCACAGCATTATGTTGCAGAATGCCTATTCAGAATTCATGGCTCTTCAGGTTATGGTTACTGTGAACTGAAAAAAAGCCAGAAATAGTGCCCTTGTCAGTTTTTTCTAATTTTCCATTTTCCAGCAATCATATGCTCATTTCTTTTTGTGCTCCCCTGCCTGCTTGTCTTTATCTACCTGTTTTATCTTGTCTTATAATTAGACTGTAAACTTTGTGGGGCAGGGACCATATTTTTATTGTGTCTGTACAGTGTCTAAAACAGTGGTGCCTGGTCCGTGACTGGGTAGCAGTCGCTACTGCAATATAAATAAATAATTATAATATTCTGTTGTGCATTACCTTCTGGAGCTTAGCATTTGTATTACATATGAGGAAACAGTCAATGGGAAGCCTAATAAGGCTGTTTGAGTTTGACATCTGGTATTAACTCCAAAAGGAGGACTTGCAAGACAGACAAAAATCTACATTTAACATTTTTCAGCTGCCTTTCTGCATGTGCCTTGGGCTGTGATGATAGCGCCATCCCATTGTTTTAGAAGGGCCTCTACTACTTATAATTTCTGAAGAAATAATTTGGAAAGTTTCAAGAAAAACAGCCTAAATTACACAATTTGGTTGTGTTGCATCTAGATGAAGGATTCAGATTGGCTTCATTTTTTCCACATCACAAATAGATAGAGACCTGTAGGCACCGCAGACTTCTGCAAAATTCTGATTTTACGATCCTTTCCATTTGTTTAATAAAAGGAAGTAAAAACTGAAGTACTCTAAATAAGATACGCACCCTCTGCTGAGACTTGTTTAATGTCTCTGAAGTGTGTATACTGTAAATACTAATCTCTTGCTGCTCACATCTTACCCAGAGTTCAGTGTTATGCTAAAATGTGCTGCTTTCAACCACTCGTTCATCTAAGGTGCCTGTTATGTAGTGGCATAAACATTAGTTAAACTCTAATATTTTACTCAAAAGTTTGACAGGATACATATGGGGTAGAACTGGGATTAGGTTTATGGAACCCTGCTAGATATACCTTGGTTACAAGCAAAGTTAGTCTGGAGTTGGCTGACAAACTCTTGGGTGAGGCATTCAGTCTCCACAAAGCACCTAAGGTTTTTGCAATGACAGTTATGGCCCAGTTAGAGGTTTACAGGCAACGAATGATTATGGAGAGAAATTGATTTAAATAGTATGAGGGCAGGCACTGGTATTTTTCCTCTTCCAGCTCTTTTTGATTTACAAATTTGGGCTTATTTACTCGCACAACCATTACTTACCTACGTCACTACAAATGTTGACAATTCTGTGGCTGCACTTGAAAGTAAAATAAGAGACCCTTGTGCCCCCTCCCCGGCCCCCCAGGAGGGAAGGACACAGCTCATAAACTTACTTCCAAACTACAGCTTTTCACATTCTCTGTCCATCCAGTCTATGGCCCCATCACCTTTATCTCTGTTCCTGAGGGAACATTTTCCACTCTTTCTTTTAAAGGAGTTTGCATGAGTCAGGTAACACTTATTGACTCTGGAGCTTTCACTTGGGAAAAACCTCTCTACCTGACTCAGAAATCTATTCAATTTGAACTGAGAAGTATGTTTTCTCTTAGATGTGTATCAACTTTGCAGATCGTTTTGGACATGAATGTGTTTCCAAGGGGAGGATATTTCATTCCAGCAGGGCACCTTCTGCGTGGGAAATTAGCCAGCTCTGCTGGGTTCTTGTGTGCTTGGCCAGAGAATAAGTTGAATGCGTGTGTAATACGATTTCTATTTTTAGGGCAATCAGTTCACACTGTTGTGGGTAAAGATTTATTATCCATTCTTCCAGAGCTAAGTGATTTCTCTCGTGACTCCCTGAGATTTTAACCTGCCACAGCACCTGGTATCTCAGGATTCTTCATCTCACAATTGCTTGAATATTTATGACTTTCTGTGCCCCACAGATAGCAGAATCAGCAGCACAAATGTTATCCCACTGACCATGCCCTGCCATGCAGCTGATTAATAATAAGGTTGGAAGACTTAGATTTTTATCTGTAAACATTGATTTCACCATATATACACAAACTGACAACAAAATATTGCCTTTGATCATCGAAATTTACAGATAGGCAAACCAAGAAAATGATGATTAAGAACTTGTTTGTTTGATTTAACAATATATACTTTGTACATTTTGACATGTGAGGTTGACACATTGTGTTTTAATGGTTATAAACTTTTAACTTTTTGAGTCTGTGTCTATTGTTACTAAATAATTATTGTCTGACCCCCTCCCCCAATTTCCTGCAACTGTGAAAATGTAAATAGCTAAACATTGAGAAAATGCTTAAAACCTGTTACTTTGCAAAACTGTGAAAATTTCAAAATTGAAAAAACCTTTAAAATAATTGATATTAAAAACAAAAATTAAAAACAAAAATTAAAAACAAACGAAAATCAAATTCTTTCAAGCCTAAATAATGAGTAGTGGATTCCCCAAAATCGAAAAAATTGAAAAATCGAAAAAATCGAAAAATTGAAAAAAAATCGAAAAAAAATTGAAAAAAAATTGAAAAAAAATTGAAAAAATCCTTTAAAATAGTTGATATTAAAAACAAAAATTAAAAACAAAAATTAAAAACAAACGAAAATCAAATTCTTACAAGCCTAAATAATGAGTAGTGGATTTCCCAGCCTCTCATTTCCCCTAATCCTACAAGGTTGGGAAATGGAATTTAGATGGAGTTACTCTTCTGGCGTGGAATTCACTAATACAGAAGGCCAGCTGGAGGCCTGTGCATCACTTAAGTCCCGTTTAAACCCTTAGTGATGCTGATCCATTCCTAATTCATTAGGGACTGGGAATGGCACGAAGGCAGCACACCAGGCCTTGGTACTATATTGGCACAGGGGTTTTAAGCCTCTATTGCTTATCAGTACTGAAAAGAGTCCCGATTCAGTGCTATCCTGTTGGTGAAATGGCTTGTAACTTCAGAGGGTAACACTTCAGAAAGTCAACTACTGGTGCTCTATTTTAACCCCAGGTTGTCTAGCAATAGTTTTACTAGGAAAGGGCACAATGGAAGGAGCATCAGAGTATTCATGCAAATAAGCTAAGGATGGTTTCATTATTCCCATCGACAACGGCAAAAGATTTATCCTTTGGCCCTTTTAGTTGTGCAGTGTCTTAGAAGAGGAATATGAGCTACTGGTTAGAGAAGAAAACTGGGAGCCACACCATGCCTGTGTATGTGTGTGTGTTTTGCAGAGGAGATTCTACATATTTCTTTATTCTCATAAAGAACTTTGAGTTCTTTGAATATCAGGTGCTGAATAAATGCAAAATACAGCAGAACCTGATTAATTTCACATGCCAAAACCAGGCATCTCCCTGCTTCCCAGCAAAGATTTTAGTGAGGTCTCATGTTACTAACTCCTACAAAATTTCTTGCAGAACGCTTACCCGTGTACTCAGAAGCACTGTCATGCATAATTAAAACTAAACTGCATTTGTCAAGTAAATGAACAAAGTGCGTCTTTGATGCCTTGTTCTTGCTCTTATTTTTCAGTTGTGTGTGTTCATTCGCTAATTTGCAAAATTAAGTCATTGGCAATAGGTCTCCTAGTAATTAGCAGAGCTATGTAAAGTTATAATTGTTAAAGACCTCTTGGGTGATATTTACCCCACACTGTGGGGTCTGCACAATTTCTACATGCCACTTAAGCTCTCAAAGCAGGATTTAAATGGTATAGGCTTTGTGCTGGGCCCCGCCACTCTTACCATAACTGGATACCAGTTCAGCTGGAACTGAATTTAAATATTCATTAAGCACCTTATTGATACATACTATATTTGGATACCGGGGTGATTGGTGCATTATAGCTAGACAAAGGCTGCCTTGCTGGAGGAAAGGAGCACCGCTTTCCTAAGAATGACACCAGTAGCAACAAAGTGCCTTTCTCTGGCATCTGGAGAGCATTCTGCTAAGGTTTTTCTAATCAGCAAAGTAACCTTGACTCGGAATATCATGTCATGAGCATTGGAGAAGACTATTCCTACTGCTTATTAGCTATGCTGGACAATACCAGGCAGCTGCAGTCCCTCCACCAGTCTCATATGCATCCATTTATAAAAGCAATTTAAACCCCAAATCTGTATTGACCTCTCCCCATCTCCCCCCCCATCCCACAATGCTGTGGGTTTGTCACCGTGCTACCTTTGCCCCTCAGGGCTGCAGCATTCTTTGGAAGGCAAACCCCTGTTATTTCAGTCAGCTGCGATTTTTCGCTAGGAAACAGATATATTGTGCCCCACAGTGAAAAAGAAAACGGATGCAGCTTCTGATGAGAAGCATCTCTGCTTAGTTCTGTGTAAAGTCTGTCACACTTCGCCGTGGGGTAGCCAAAAGCTTTAAGAAAAGGCAAAATTAGATTGGGGATTTAAATTCAAGGCACGCTACTCATAAGGCGGATGAATCCCCCCTCTGTAAAGGGGTAATGAATCAAGATAGATCTGCACCAGACTTTCGCGAAGGTGTGCACACAATTGGAACTCTGCACTTCGACCCCTAGGCTGAGCCACAGCCATGGCTATGATACTCTCTGTGAAAAAAAAACCCCAGATCTGAACCTTGTGGCTCAAGCTCCTCTTTGAGAATTAGCGATTCTGGTTTTGCTGATGTGCTAAACCTGCTGTGGGGACCGAGGCCTCCCCAGTCTGCCCATAGCTACATGACATCTTCTCTCGAGACCTGCCTATCCAGGAGCTGTGGCATCCAGAGTTGTTTGGACAGGGCCCTGGGGGCCAGGTCACTTTCTGCAATGGTAAAACACACCGGAGGGAGATCTAGGGAGGAGGGAGTCTGTGTCTCTGTAAGGATCCCCTTCCTATGAAAGTCTCCCCAAAAGCTCACGTTGCCTTGCGTGGGGGTGCCGTCACTTGGTGGAAAAGTCATAGGATTCTACCCTGGTGCCTCTCCTCTGCTTCCCATGGTCTGGTGGCTGATCGTGGGGCTGGTTACGAGGGCAGTCTACAAAAAGGAGATGTCTGTATCACTGTGATGAGCTGGTTACTAGGTAAGGCACCAGTGGATACAAGTATACACAACTTTGTATCTGGGTTTTGTAGCACCAATACAACACCTTCTTGTGCTCCGCAAGCGGCTTTTCGTACGCAGCTCTGAACAGGGCTCCCCCGGTAGCCTGGTCCTATGAGCTCTCTCTGTCTTTGTTTGTCCCAGGGAAAGGGTGTGGAGAAGATCACATGGTCCCAGGCTGTATTATTTTTCCTGGGGAATATCTGTGGGGCTGGACAGGGGATATGTACAAGATCTGCTGGCTCTAGCCTGGCTGTCTGTCTCCACCTCTTTCTTCTGCCATGGAGTCAGGGTGGATTTAACAAGTTTTTTTAAATAGATTTTTTACTTACATATATTTTTCTTTTAAAAAACCTATTTAAATTTAAATTTGGAAATTGACAACCCATGTTAAGGTCTAGACTTAATATAATCTGTTCAAATAAGTTAAATGAACTAAAAAAATACTAAACAGTACACGTTTGCAACCAAACTTTTAAAGAAAATCAAACCACTGAATTGGTGGAAGTCACTGGTAAGCACTCGGAATTTGTTGAAGGGTTAAACCAGCTGTTGACAGCAGTAGCTTCTTCTGAAGAGGCAGAGAGAATATTATCTTCATTTCAGTTTATTCTACTAGTTCAGTTCAATGACTAGGTCATTCAAAGTTGACAAACGGCTTGGAAGTTGAAAACGCAGGAAAGCTTGTTTTCCTCTTCCAGTCTATGAATACAACGAGGTGTAAGAGAATGAGATCTACTAGTTTGAAAATCTTGAAGGATGTGGTGACTAGAAACAAGAAGTTCAATTCACTAAATGCAGCTAACATTTCCTTTTGTTTAATAAATCAGTTTTAAATGCAAAACATGTTTTGATACTTATTTTTTCCTATGTAGTCAGCACCATAAGCTAATTGTATTTAACTAATAAAAACTTTTAAAATGCTGTTTGTGCATTTGTAATTTAATTACTCTAATTTCCATCCAAATGCAGTTTGACACAAATCACAAGTGAAAAATTAATCATATCTAGTAAATAAGAAATGAGTTATTCATCATTTTCTAATGAAATAAAGGTATAAAAATTAAGAATCTGAATAATTGTGTGCTAAGCTATATAATTGTTTAAATAAAGATCTATGGGTATAGATATCGTCTATCCTCGTTAACTAAAAAGTACCAAATAATACTAAGTAAGGTGAATCCACCTTTCTTTAGCAAAATAACTAAAAGTGCAAATGCAAAACAAAATTAAAATTGAATCAATCCACCCTGCACATGGAGGACGTACTGGGAGTTTTGGTGTGGGAGATGGCTCAAGCCCCCAGTCTGTGTGGTAAAGTAGTGATGGCTTGTGCATGGCCCTTTTCATGCAAAGTGCCCAGTTACAGGATTAGCTGCACCTCTGTCCCCTTTCTGGTTTTGTTGAGTGCACCCCCTCAAATATCTGGCTTCATGCCTTCACGTATCCTGGGGCGGCACTCCACAATTCTCTCCCTCTTCGACCTAGCCTTGGGTAGCAGGATGCTCTGTACCAACTATACTTACCCAGCAGGCCCGACTGGGTTCTGTCACTTGCAGTTTTTCCCTTTGGGAATGTGGCAGGTGGCATACAGTGATCAGACAGTCTTCTTAAACCAAAGTATTGTTTAATCTTAACAACAGGAACAAAGCATTTAGAGAAAAAGGATTTTAAAACAATCCATGTACATCTTACCTATAGTTTTACCATCCCCTGATGGCAGGCCTAATTTCTTCAGACCTGTCACCCTCCTCCTCATCAAATTCCTGTGTCTGTCTGGTTCCCTTGAAGAACTACCCCCTTTCTTGAGAGAGAGAGAGAGAGAGAGAGAGTTCCTTTTTAAACTGCCAGAGGTCTTCTGGTCTTCTGAATTCTCAAACCTTTTCCTATCCTGGGATTGTCTCTTAATGACTCTCAAGTATATCCTGAGAAGTGGCTTATCTTGAGCCCTTCCTGCTTGTTTTTTCCCAACAGCCTCCCATTAAACTAAACCCATATATTCATGTAGTAACATCCCAATAGGCAAGCCAACATACAGTATTAATAAATTATTACAGGGCAGCTTCAAACCCATCCCAGGTGGATCTAGAGGAGACTGTTCAGGCTTAGGTGATTTCTGGGGCACTGGTCCTTTCAAAATAGTATCAAAAGAGGCCTTTCAGAAGCAGGTGTGCAACATGACGCTGCTTCTCCCTGTGATGGTACTTCCTGGAGTGGTGGATGGAAGCACAGCCCTGTACGTGAGGCTCTTGCAAATCTGGAATCGCTCTCATTCTTTCAATGCAACTTTAAACATTTGGACTCTGGCGGCAGCCGCAGCATGGCTGTGATGAATGTGCCAGTTTGTCCTTTGTTTGCAACCCCCTGGTCTAGTTTTAAATGTTGGTGTTATTGCATTAACAATGCATCTGCTGCATTAGGGAGGCATCTCATCATCAGGAATAACTGCTGCGGAGGATGTAGCGTGTAATTAATGCCAGCGTAATTTCCATTGGTTCTGTCACTCTCCACAGGACCTGACAAACTGAATGATGTTAACTTGGGTAACAAATTCAGATGCCACAGAAAATTATTACGCTACCTGCTGAGCAGCAGCAAAAACCCGTTTCACTGGCAAAAATCAATGAGAAGGGATCAGCTTCCAAGATTGGGAATCAAAAGGCCTGATGCTTGGGCCTTCTGGGCTAGGCATCGCTCAGGCAGGGAAGACAAAGTTGGCATCCCCTTCCTGTGAGTTTTGGGGCCAGTTCCAAACTGAGCTGCTTTAAAATACACTGGCTGCACACGCATCGAGGGGTCATTCTAGCAGCTGGGAATTTCCGGGGTGCAGAGATGCACAGGCCACACCCCATTTCTCTTGGTTGTGCCCACCGCACCAGGATGACAGTGACTCTCTGAGCCGCTTGGGAATTCTCCCTGCTGGGGGGAGCTTTGTTTTGGTAGCAATAAGTGATACAGGAAAGAGATCTGTGTTGAGTGTGCATAGAGTTGAGTGCCACATTCGGAAAGGCCTGTGTTTTGTCTAATAGCTGCCAGGACCACGACCGTGGATCCCTGGTGTCACACCCAACTAAATCCATCCTGGAACCTGATTGCCTTTCTCCAGATCCCGTTGTATTATACATCCTTTTATCAGGTGGCTAAGCCTGAAGAGTGTAATGTGCAGGGGGCATCATTAAATAGCAGTCATTTACTGCTCCAGGCAACTGGAGTATCTTCCTGTGCAGTGTTCAAAGAAACAATGCCAAACAGAGTTCAGTGGCATTGTCTCAACCTGTTTATAAGCTCCTGTGTAGTGTGTTTTTTGTTTAACTGCCCCTTTGCAATACTGACAACCTATTTATACTTACATTAATAGTTTAGCTGTAGGAACATGAAATGCTGTAATACCAATTACCATTTAAGTGGGGGAGTACAGCAACCAAGACCCACATTTTGAGCTGACTCCAAAAAAAGGTGTGGGTTTTTTAATCATTTTTTTATCATCTTGTTGCTGATGTTCATGGCTAGTGACACATCCTCTGATTGGTGTCCAAGGAGTTCTCATGCAGCAATGGTAAAATCAATAACGATGAGCTATCTCATCGCAAAGGGCATGGTTGTGTGACCTAGCCTTAAGAAAACAAACACAAAGCACTTGTCTGTTTTTGTTTTGTTTTAGCACCTGCCTTTTATCCTGATTTTCTAAATAAAGAACTTGGAACAGGCTTTCCACTGCCATGAATTTTCTCTGGGAAATCACTGATGTTTGATCCCAAGATAATGGAAATTTAAGAGGTAAGCAATGCAAAAAAGTGATCCCCAGGGCTGCCATGGACATGAGGAAGAAGTGACAAATTCCTGTTTAACTAGACACATGTGACAACTTACAGCAGGACTGGATTGCTGTTCTGAAAACACTTGGGGACCAATTCTGAGTAGACCTGAAGAGTGTGTGGAAAAACACAGTGCATCTCTGATCAGGACTCTGAACCACATGGAAGGAAAAGGAAACCTGCCATGTTTGAGACTGCAGGGGGACTGATGCAAGAAGAGAAAATGACAGGAAGACAGTCCATAACAACAGGAACGCTAGTTAAAGGGCCACACGTGGTTCAAGTGAAAATAGATGTATTTCAAATGTTTTATGGAATATTTTAAATGTAGGCAACTTCAGACAATCGCCTGTTTTCATGTTAACACACCATGCTGAATAGTAATTATTCTTTCACACATTTATAAAGCACCCATCTCTCTGAGTCCAGGATGCTGTTACCAAGAGGAAAAGCCTCTCTCCTAACAATAGGCTGCCATGTCTCAGCTTTACGTTTTGTGTTAAATTAATGGCATGAATGGGACTTAAGAACTGTCTAGGCCTGGTGCTGGGCCCTCTTTACAGGGCTGAATTTCACCCTTTTTTGAAAAAAAGATGTTGCTATCCTGTATATTTCATATTAAAAATAGAAGAGAAGCAGGAATTTTCCACATGGCTAAAGCTGGGGCCATTCCAGCCCTGTTTTGTCAGCTTGCTAATTGTTATGGATGCCACTGCCAATCAAAGCCCGCCTGTGGCAGGATGCACACTTAAAACTGAGATGCAAACCAAGACTCTTTCAGTTGCAAGCAGGATCTGTACCAGGTGAGCTAATTAGTAACCTCCCCATGGCCAGGGAAAGAGACTCCATGTTGAGCTTATTCCATTTGGATGCTGTTTTGGTGTTATTACATGAGTTCAGTGGAACAGGCATGGTAACGAATCACAACACTTACAAATAACAATTCATATGAAACTGAGACTAATTTCTCTGTTTAAAGGCAGGCATTGTGCAGTTTCCCTCACACAGCTCCGCTGATGCCGCTCAATCCCAAACTACAGCCCCACACCTGATATTTCAGTCCTGGGGTCCCCATGCCCACTTGGGCGTTGGCAAAGCTCAATCCTGACCTGCAGCCTCCTAGCTATCTCAGCCCTGGGCTTCCCCCTAACCCATCCACTCTACCATTGTCCCTCACTCCCAGCTCCTTGCTGTCCCAGTTCTGAGCATTTTTGTAGCAGAAAAGGCCAAGGTTTTCTGACTGTGGATAAACGCACATTTGTGACAAGGATGAAATCAAACTCCACACAGGTAACAACAAAGTCCTCAGGTAAAGGAACAGAGAGATTGGAAGGGCCCTGTGCTACTGCATGCTATTTTTGTTTGTTCTGCTGCTCCTTGAAAGAGCTTCTGAGACAAATACATTGAGTTCTTCTGAAGGTCCAAGCTACAATCGCTTCTGCAAAATCAGATTCTGCCAGGCTGGTTTAAAAGTTAGTCCTTAGAGCATATCATGACACATGAGCACAAATGAATGTCAGATAAACTCTTTCAGTTGACGAAGGAGGTCTTATCTTTGTAACATGTGGATAGCAGCTGTGTGTGTGATGTGTGCATGCATGCATTCTTACGTGCGTCTGTAGTTCATCACTCCCTGATGTGAGGCTGACACTTTCTGTTTGCATTTCAGGGAATTTGTAGCGTTCGTAGGTGTCCGCAATTCGTTTGCTGCATCAATGCAATACAGAGGCTTCTCTTATCCAAGCCCATGGTTACTCCAGTCAGATAGTTCACAGTGTTCCCTTGCCTGCAAACCACTGTACAAAAATAGAGAACAGGGAGGAAGCGTTGCCAAACACAAAGGGTGCTCGAGCGTGGGACTTGGACTTTGCTTGAGCCGCAACTGCAGGCAGCTGGCTTGCAGCTCCCAGCAGATGGCACTGCATTGTAGTTACTGACCAGAAACAGATTTTCCCCTTTGCTAATCTTTGCATTTGCCTGCGTGTGTAATGTGGCATTTCTTAAAATTTAATGAAATAAAAAGGCCTCATTAATGATGCAGAAGAGACGTGATCTGCATGAAGGGAAATAGTCCAGGAGACCTGGAGCTTGGGATATTTTGTCTTGGTTGCTGGGTGTGTGAATTTAACTTTTTCTGGCTAGTTTGGTTAGATCCTGTTTGCTGAGCCTCCTCCCCCACTCCCCTGGTAAAGCTGAGGGCTTCTTTTCCGATAGCTTTCTGTTTGCAGTTCTTTAGCAAGGCATCCCAAGACAGCAGAGTCTCAAAGAGCCAACACTGGAGGCCAAGGATTTTCACACGTTTCATGCTTTCCCTCAAGGTTGGGCAGAGAAGGAGACAAGCTTCTGCTAAAGTAAAGCAAGACCCCTGAATTGCACAGGGTCCCAGAGGCAAGCGTTAACCCTTTCCAATGCTCCGTGCGCTTGATGACATAGCTGGTCCTCGACTGGGTTCACAGCCCACCCTATATACACTGAGTGTTCAGAATAGAGACCAGTCTGGAAAAATTAAACTTGTCTAGCCCAAAGTAGGGCTGAGGTGCCAGGCTGCACTCACAGCCTGTGGGTTGGAGTACTGGCCACCACCCTTCCATATGGATTATGGAGGACACTGTGCATAGGCCCCAAGCTGTGGCATCTGCCCTGGCTTAGCTGGCATGTTGGGGGTGAGTGGAAGACTGCAGTGTGCTCTGGCAATCCCTGACAGCTGTGACCGCCCCTTGGGGCAAGTTAGCAGACAGCCCAGGTTACATCAATCCTGAGGCTGCTCTGACCTGCACTGAGGACTGATTTGTCCCCTGCCTGCCCCGGGGACAAATGTATTGTACAGGGGAAGTATAAAACCACTGTTTTCCCCTTGACTCCCAGTGTAACCCTGCTTCCCTGCGTGGCGGATCTGGGATGGGGCTATGAAAGCAAAGGGGGAGCTGCTGTCATGGCCGCTCCCACGCGCCCTGCATTGCTTTATTCCTGTTTGGAATCGTCTTTGAATCTTAAATCCAGCCCTGAGGAAAGGGACTTGGATTGAACTGGTCTGAGGTTCTGTCTTGCCTTCCCTGGCTGATGCCTGTGCCCTGCACACTCACTGGTGTCCAACCGCAGCTGGTAGGTGAGCTGTGATTTGAGAGAGGCGGGCCCACGCTGCAGACTTCAGATGAGGCTGTGGGGTGAGACTCGTTCGCCCCTGTGCAGAGAGACCGTGGCAAGGCCTCAAGGCCAGGTAAGCCCAGGGGATCTGCGTGGAACACCAGGGATGTGATGCTGTGAGAGGAAGGGTAGTGTCATGGTTGGCTTGTTTACGAGCAGGCCCCAGCACAGCCAGGTGGAGAGATGGGAGATGCAGCCTCAGGTGGAGCGGTCACTTTGCTGGGGAGCTTTTAACGTCATAATCTGAGAAAGCCTTATCCTTGGCCTTCCTCCGCCTGCCATCCTCTCCCTCCCCTGCACGTTCACTCTCTCATGGGAAATCTGTCCTGCCTTCCTGCCGCGTGGAGGGCCTGCCAAGGGTGCTGTGAACAGGTCCAGTTCTCTTATAACCCAAGAAAAGTGCATTGCTGCCATCTCTTCTCCTCCCCACCCCACCTTTGGAAGTTTAATTCACCTATGTCCAAGGAGCTTTCATTTCCCAGCTATTCATACACTAGGAGGCCAGAAGAGACGGCTCCAATCATCCAGTCTGACCCCCTGTGTGAAATAGGCCATACAACTTCCCCAAAATAATTCCTGTTTGAGCCAGAGCACTATTGCCACAGGCAGCTGGGTGCTGCCAGGAAAGGGTGGGAGAGCTGAGACTGCACGGAGGGGGAAATGAAGTGTGTCTGAGTGAGGGGCAGCAGGGTATGGGGGAGGAGGAAGAGACAGACTGGGTCAGAAGTTCAAATAGTTGAGTTTGGCACCACAAATACCTCCTAAATCCACTGTTGCTAAATATAAATGACACCTAATGTGTTTAGTATGTTACAAATCACAAGACACTTGAGAAATTGAATTTCTTAATGACGCTGACACTGTTAATTCATTAAATTTTAATAAACCCTTCCAATATACTGATGTGAATTTCATAGTGAAGACATCAGGCTTAAACCTGATGAGACAAAATAATAATTAAAAAAAAAAGTCAGGAATTAGCCAGCAGACCTCACTGCAACAAGGTATCACTGAGGCCAAGAACTCAGGAGAATTTGGAGAAGCAACTGGACATTTTTATGGATAAGAAGAACATCCCAAGCTTCAGTGGATAAGGTTAGGGACCAACAAATGAACAGCACTGAAGTTTCTTGTACTGGCCACTGCTGGAGACTGGGACAGCTAGATCCTAGGTCTTATCTGGTTTGGCCATCCCTATGCTGTATCTAAGAAACATGGGGGGTCAGAGACGTTGGGTGTTGTGGGGAGTGGAGAAGGCTGTGGGCCTAGTGAGCACAGGGTGCTCAAAGGTTATAAGGCCAGATGGGACTATTGTGATCACCTGACCTCCTGTATAACACGTGTCATAGGACTTCCCTGATATGAACTAGAGCATATATTTTAGAAAAAAACATCCAGTCTTCATTTTAAAATGGCCAAGCATGGAGAATCCACCACTGTCATTGGTAAATGGTTCCAGTGGTTAATTACTCTCTGTTCTGGTCTGAATTTGTCAAGCCTCAGCTTCTAGCCTTTGGATCTCATGCAGTCTTTGTCTGTGTGACAGAGCGCTGGGCAGCAATCCCTTAGCCAGCCCTCTGTCACGCCAGCCCCAACTGGGAGGGGTAAATTGGAGCTGGCTAGGGATGCCGGCACCTGATTGGTGCAGGGGAAACAGCTGTCCACCTAATTAGCCAGGGGATATAAACAGGCCCAGGTGAAGGAAGAAGAGGGAAGGAGAAGCCAAGGGGGTGGAAGGGGAGCAGAGGCGCTGGCTGGCTGGCTACAGAAGTGCCTGAGGCAGCTGGCCAAGGTGTATGTGATAAAAAGGTGGTGGGACTGCACACCATAAATAAACTGCACTGGATTGCTGAGCAAGAGGCTCTTGGAGTCATTTGTGACAAAGAGGGTGGCTGAAGCGGAGGGGCAGCGGTGGAGAACCCTTACCATCTGCTACTTTGAGAAGCCCCTGTCATAAAATTGCTGTTTCCCACGTGCATACTTTTAGACAAACCAAGTCACCCTTAACATTCTGTTTGTTAAACTAAATGTCTTGAGTTCCTTGAGTGTCTCATTAAAAGGCAGGTTTTCCAGTCCTTTAATCACTCTCCTGGCCCTTCTTTCACCCCTCTCCAATTTATCGACATCCTTCTTGAACCGTGGACACCAGCATCCATTGCACCCAATCTTCGTGTCATCTGCAGAGCTCACCAGGGAGGATTTTATGTTTTCGTCCACATCATTCATTAAAAATGTTAAATATTACAAAGAGAAGAACTAATCCTCGTGGGACTCTCTGAGAAGCACATTTGCTTTGAGGATGGTTCCCTGTTTACAATTCCATTTGGAGACCTGTCATTTAACCCATTTTTGGCACATTTGAGACCTGTCACTCGCACATTGGACTCAGCAGCCATCAGAGAACTCATTGGCACATGCTCTGCAAAGAGCAATGGCGCCATTGCCAATGATTGAATCCATTTAATATGTACCATGTTGATTTTGTATTGTGATTTTTATATCTAGTTTATTCATCAAAATGTTGTGCAGTATCAAGTCACATGCTTTGCAGAGATCTAGGTGTATTACCTTTATCAGACAAAATTATAATCTAATTTAAAAAAATCAAATTTGTTTGACAAGTTCTAGTTTCCATAAACTCATGTTGATTGGTATTAATTACATTAACCTCCTTTAATTCTTTAAGTCCCGAATAGTCATTCCATTTTTTTTGCCCTGGATTGGTGTCAGGCTGACATGCCCTTAATTACCTGGGTCATCTCATTTAACTTTTTGCAATATTGGCACAACATCAACATTCTTCCAGCCCTCTGGAACTTCCCCAGTGTTCCATGACTTACTGAAAATCAACATAAAAGGTCCAGTCAGCTTCTCAGCCAGCTCTTTTAAATACTCTTGCTTGCAAGTTATCTGAACCTGCTGATTTTAAAATATCTAACTTTAGAACCTGCTGCTTAACATACTCCTTAGTTACTATTTTAATATTTTAAGTCATTCTTTCCTCATCGTGTGATATGACTGAATCATCTGACTTTCCCCCCGCCCAAATGCACATCAGAAATATTTATTTAACACTTTTGCTTCTTCTACATTATTATTTATAATTCTACAATTTCCATCACGTAATGGAACACTATCATTGTTAGGATTCCTTTTGTTCCTAATATACTTTAAAACAACAACCCTCTTTCTTATTGTTCTTACACTCTGGTGGCTATAGATTTCTCCTTTGTCATTTTGCTTCCCCTATCAATTTTCTACAGTTCTTAGCTTCTGATTTATATTCATTACTATCAGCTTCCCCTTTTTTCTATCTGTTAAATATGTTTTTTTATTTTATAGTTGATTCCACTTCCTCTCTAAGACAAGTTCTGTGTTAGGGTTGGCCCTGATCAGGGCAGAGAGTTCTGGGGACCTCTAGTGAGCGAAGGGCATATTGGGGCTCTGGGCCTGGTGAACATAGCGTGTGCTGGGGGCTGGCAAATGCAGGGTTGCTATCAGGGCAGGGCCTAGAAAGCTTGAAGTGTTGGGGGAATGGTGCGGCCAGGGGCCTGGTGAGTGGGTGCTTGGGGTGTTGGGCATGCCTGGCAAGTTTGTGGCAAGCTTGGAGTGTGTTTTGCAGGTGGCGGGTGAGCATGAGCTGTGTTGGAAGGATGCAGATGGCTGGGAGCCTGATCAGGATGAAGGGTGGCTGGGGATGGGGCCTCGTGAGCTTGGGTGTGGGGGCGGTGAGCGCATTTGGTGCCAAGGGCCGAGGGAGCATGGTGTGGCAAAAGTCTTGGGAGCAGAACCACGGCTGCTTCAGCCCTGAGCTCAAAGTCAAACCGGTCCATGCAGCAGGGATGTCTCCACAAGGCAGGGAGCCTGACCAGCAGGTAGAGAATCTGTTACAGCCAACGACCTGATCCCCCCCAGCCCCCGTGGATTTAGAGGCTGCACTAGGCCGGAGCCCAGTGGCAGCTGCTCGTATTGGAACAAGAATCCACCTCACTCAAGGATGGAGATGTGGTGTAAGCAATCATAGACATCTAGGGGTGGAAGGAACTTCGAGAGGTCGTCTAGTCCAGCCCCCATGCTGAGGCAGGACTAAGTCTGCCTGGATTATCCCTGACAGGTGTTTACCAACATGTTCTTTAAAAACCTCCAAAGGATGGCGATTCCACAATCTCCCTTGGACGCTTATTGCACTGCTCAACTCTCCTTACAGTTAGAAAGTTTTTCATAAGAGCTAACCTAAATCTCCCTTGTTGTAGATTAAACCCATTACTTCTTGTTCTCCATGTCCATTGAAGGTAGGACAATGGATCTCTGTCCTCTTTGTCAGCCCTTATTATATCTGAAGACTGTGATCAGTTCCCCCCTCAGTTGTCTTTTCTCAAGATGGAACATGCCCGGTTTTTTTTTTTTAAACCTTTTCTCATAGGTCAGATTTTCTAAACCTCTTACAACTTTTGTTGCTCTCTGAACTCTCTCTCCAATTTGTCTACATCTTTCTTAAAGTGTGGCTCCCAAAGCTAGACATAGGATTCCAGCTGGGTCCTCACCAATGTCAAGTAGAGAGGAACACTTACTTCCTGTGTTTTACATCCCAGAATATTAGCTTTTCTCACAAATGCATCACTCTGTTGACTCATATTCAGTTTGCGATCCATTATAACCTGTTTTCTGTAGTACTAATGTCTAGCCAGTTATTTTCTCATTTTGTAGTTGAGCATTTGATTTCTGCCTTCCTAAGTTTAGTACTTTGCACTTGTCCCTGTTGAATCTCCACTTTATCAAATCACTTTGAATTATAATCCTATCCTCCAAAGTGCTTACAGTTTCTCCCAGCTTGGTGCCATCCACAGATTTTAGAAGCATACTCTCCACTCCATTATCCAAGTCATCAGTTAAAGTGTTGAATAGTACCAGACCCAAAACAGACCCCTGGGGGACCCCATTAGCTGAGTCCTCCCAGTTTGACTGCAAACCACTGAGAACTCCCCTCTGAGTAGGGTGCACAACTGGTTGAAAAACCAACTGTACAGTAAGTTCATCAAGACCACATTTCCCTAGTTTGCTCATGAAAATGCCACGTGGGACTGTTGTAAGAGCTTGGCATGAATTGTTCTTGACAAACCATGTTGGCTATCCTTATGACCCTATGATGCTCTAGGTGCTTGCAAATTGATGGTTTAATAATATGTTCTGGTATCTTTCCAGGTATCGAAGTCAGGCTGACTGGTCTATAATTCCTGAGTCCTTTTTATTCCCCTTTTTGCAAATAGGTAGTGTGTTTGCCCTTCAGTCCTCAGGGACCTCACACATCCTCCATGAGTTCTCAAAGATTCTCGCTAATGGTTCAGAGACTACTTCAGCTAGTACCGTCAGTACCCTAGGGTGAATTTTGTCAGACCCTGCTGAGTTGAATACATCTAATTTATCTAAATATTCTTTAACCTGTTGTTTCCCTGTTCTGGCTTGTGTTCCTTCCCCCTAGTTGTTACTATCAATTGTGTTAAGCATCTGATCACAATTAACTTTTTTTAGCGATGACTGCAGCAAAATAGGCATTAAGCACCTTATTTATAATGTAATTATGTATTTAAGAAGCCATGTAACCAGTCGTCTCTAAATATTTCATGAAGGTCACTGAACTCCTAAGATTCGCTGGGAACAACCCTTGCATCTTGACTTCCTTTAGTACTTCACTTAGTGTAGCAAACATCCCTCTGCTCTGCATTCTCAGCCACGGCAGATTGCACTCATGGGCCTTGTTCTTTTCATGAGGGGATTTCATCTCAGGAGGATCCTCTCAGGGCCATGTAGTTAGAATTGCAGTGGAAGGGAGGGGACCTCTAATCTGATTTCCAAAGAGTATTGGAAGGCTTTATTCTGTATTATTGATGCTATGGGGCCCAGATCCTGCTTTTATCAGCCTACAAAGTGCTTGTAAGAACTTACCAGAGAACACTTTGCCAGTCAATTACAGCTTGTCCACAGCATATTGTGAGATGAAAGCAAATGTTTGTGCCAAGCTACTCCCATCCAGGGACCAAGCAGCACAAATATCCTTCTGTAGGATAAGCTTCCAAGTGGGGAAAAGGCCTCAGGAGGAAAACTGAAATGGTGTGTGGATACTTTGTTCAATATAAAAATGTCAGAAACGGTCACTCAGGTGTTGGGGTGGGGCAGTACCGGCCAAGTACACTTATACATCACATCACACACCTACTCGGCACCTCTTTGTTGATCCCATCAAATTGGACAGAGTTTAAGCTTCTATTTAAAAAAAAAAATAGAAAGCAACATTTTCAATAGAGTGCTTCCATTTTTGGGTCCCCACCTTGAGACACCTTGGGCCCAATTTTCAGAGGTGCTAAGCACCTGCAGTTCCCACTCCTGTCAACCAGAGTGGTGGATGATCAGCATCTCTGAAAAACCAATTTTAAGAGCCTCATGTGGACCCCCAAAATTTGTGGCCATTTAAACTTGAAAATTTGATCCTCTTTTTTTAGCTCTTCCAGTCTGAGAAGAGAACCTTCAGAATTGGAATCAATGAAATTGTCTTCCTGCGTCTGAAGGCCACACTGCCTAAATACCTTTAAAAATCTGGGCCTTAGACATTTGTGAAAACTTTTTCCTAGGTATTATACTGGTGGTCATTTTAGCCCAAATATCCAGCTGCTCTGGGCCTGCTGTGATCAGAGTTAGGCTTTATGGATGCAACCCAAGCCGAGCACTATACTTCTTTTTCCTCCTCTCAAACCAAGCCCTGTGTCCCATTATAAAATCAAGGATGTAGAAAACCTGCAGCAGGTCTGTCTATGTAGGCTGGAAATACTGCAAATCTGAAGGCGAGTCTATATTTCCTCATACTGAGGGCTGGGAGGGTACAACCTGCAACCACTCCTGCAATCAGTGGCGATTTAAACAATATAATGAAAGAGGAAACAGTACTGGAATCACAAATGTACCACACCCTCCATTTAGGAACATTATATCAAGGTGACAGTGGAAGAGACTCAAAGAAATCTGAGTTCAGGGTGTGACAGGAGTAACTTTTTTTTTTAAAAGCTTTTAAATGTTTTTGACAGGGTACAAACACAGGGCTTCTGCTGTTCTCCACTCCAAAATATTCCAGCTAATCCTAAACCTCTGTTTGACAGAAAGAAGGTTAGAAACTCAAATTCTCATAATCTGACTTCACAAGCACCTCAGGGTTAAATTGTGAATAACATGAAAAGGCCGAAATCTGACTTGCTGGTTAAAAAACCCAAATCATCCTAATGTTCCTCACTACATTCTGAATGGACTAGGGATAATGACTATGCAAAGTGTTCTCACTCTAATGGTCTGAACAAACTTCCACAGAGACAGAAAAGCACATCACAGTTTGCAAAATGAAAGGGAATATTCCAGTCACTAGATTACATACAATAAAGACAGTCAGCTTCCCTCAAGGTTTCTGAGTAGGTGTAAATCTTTCCATTTCTCAGATGTCTTATATTCAATAGCTGGTTGTATCTGACCTTCGGAGACACAGTTCAGAAGTAGCACAATAGAAATATACACATGCATCTAATCCTCAGGATTGAACACTCAGCATAGTACCTAACAGGCTGCTTTAAACCATACTCCGTGTCCAGAAAATAAAGCTAAGGGAATTGTCTGGCCATTTAAATTCATTTCCAGGGATAACACATCTTACCCAAACCTCACAAGGGGAATTCTGGCTGCATGGCTGAGATAATAAAAATGATCATTGGCTCTGCACAGCACATATTTAATGTCATCTGACTAGTTCAAATTCAGACTTGGTAGCCAGGGTCTAAATAATAGGTTTATCTGGTCTCTACAGCTATTGCTGTGCACCCAGCTTGCTGGAATAATGAATAGTTTTGTAATTTTGTAACCCTTCCTAATGATTTTATAAAGAGCAGATGGAACAACTCTTTGTTGAATTCTTTGTTGATAACTCTTTGTTGTCATCACGCACCCGCAACCATCCCTTTGGGCTAACAAAGAACTTAGAAAATGGCTTGGAAATGATGCATTATGACGTTTCTGTAGAGAGGGATTTGGTATCTATCTTTCAAGCTATGTTCTTAAAGGGCCCTCAGCACCATCGTATCTGAGCACCTTCGTGGAGTCTCTGTTTAGACTCATCCTGTCAATGTCACTCTCTGCTCACGCACGTTCTGCCATATTAAGAACTTCGGCGGGTTTTCTCTGACACTCACCCGCATGCTAATCTTGTGTGTTTTCTACCCTTGAACCTAACCCACATCATCGGTGGCTAATCCTTGCTAAATTGATCCCTGGGCTCTTTATCATGCTTCAGCAGTATCAGGATGGAAAGGCTTTAACAGAGCTTATTGTCCGGTGTTCTCAGCTGCTTGCCTCCACTCCACTGCCTGCTCTGTTGGTAAGAACATTTACATTCCTTGCTGCCTCCTTTTCCACTTAGTGCCACATCTCAGCCATGTCTGAAGATACTCAGGACTTGCTAACACTGGTCCTTCAACGCCACGTGGGTTAAACTTGTTTTGCTCTGTGATGCGTGCTAGTAATGTGACTTCTCTGCTGCCCCTCGTGTTTCTCTTCTGCTGCTGGGGCTGGAGTCATTGTGCTTGCAGTTGATCAGGGCTGAAACTCTCCCGAGCGACTCACTAGATGTGTGTGCCTTCACTTTTACAGCCTCATTCTCCATTTCACCTAGCAGACTGACTTTACAATAGTAGTTTACAGTCCTTCCTCTTTCTCAGCCATTTTCCTAGCCCAGAGGGCCCTCCCCATCCCAGTCCTAGCTACGCTTCTCATCACAGACGCCTGAAGCCAATGACCCTTCTCCACTGGTAGCCCCACTCCAGAGAATGTGTGTTGCTCTGGAGAGGGTTATGCTAGGCCTCCTGTTATGGGTTTAAGTGAGCTGTGGCCCTTCTCCTTTTGATGGGATGCTAGGCATCCTCCCCAAAGAAGGAAGGTGTAGCCCTGGAAGAGATATTGCTACCCAAATCCTTATTAAAGATGAGCGCCAGATCTGCATTCAAACCAGTGCTACGTGGCACTGCTGTGACGCCTTCTCCAAGGATCCCAGACTGCTTTGCAGGCAATTAGCTAATGAACCCTTGCAGCTCCCACACCGAGGCAAGTTGGTATTCTCCCCAATATTTTGAAGAGGGGGGAAACTGAGGCTCAGAGATGGGAAGTGACTTGCCAAATAGAGACTCAGCAGCAGACCTAGGACTAGAAACCAAGAGTCCTGACCGTCAACCTCTCTTGCTCTAACAGCTAGACCTGACTGCCTCTGAGAGCTGGGACTAGAATCCAGAAGACCTCACTCCCAGTCCCTTTCGTTAGCCACTAGAGATGGCATTTGCCATGTTCTGCATGTAAACTATATGAATTATGCTATGGAGGGGGCAAATCATGCAGGATACAATCTGAAGCTTATTCATAGCAGCATTGGCTACTAGTTTGGACTACAGAGAAAGATATGATAGGTATGCCTGTGGCACTAGAACTGTAACGGCTTTAAACTTTAGAGTAGTTGCCACTGAATACATGTCTTGCACTAAGCCCTTTATTCCTCATTTTCAATCTCATGAATCTGTTTTTTTTTCTCTTCAGTGATTCAGTTCCCTTGAAATTAGCTTCTGATGTAGAACTGTCTATACATTTAACTGTATTACTTCCATTTTTGAGTTCACACAAATAATTCTCAGTGGGTCCCCAGGAGTCACTGAAGCAGGATGTGCCATTCCTGAAATCACATGAGCTGTTCCAGTCACACTAGGGTATTTTCTTTCAAAGTGTTCCCCTGTTTGACTTGTCAGAATCATTTTGGAGACTTTCCCCACAACTGAAGCTAAACTAACTGAAGTTAAACTAACTGTATCCCTGGGCTCTTTGCTAAGCAGTGACATAGTATTGGCCAGCATCCATTCTTTGAAGATTTCCTGTAGAAGAAACAAGCCAATGATAAATTAGGACATCCTAGTTGAAGTGTCTTTGGATTCCATCCAGTGCTTTTGTTTATATATGTTCTTAGCACTATCCATATAAGGTTCACCATCCCTGCCCTGCAAAGCTCAGATATAATAAATGAATTTAAAAATAGCAGCATAAGATTCGTTGGTAAAGAGTGGGCTTTTAACAGCAGCATGACCATGTCATTACTCAGGGCTTGTCTACATGCAAGGTAGCTGCTGCTGCATGCTCCAGTTTAACTAAAAGTGTGATTTTAAAACCAATTTAGTTAACTGGACGGAGACCCCTGTGTGAACACTCTTATTTCGGTGTCACAGTGGCTTAGTCCAGTTTAGGTTAACTTGACTGGGAACCGGTTTGTACTAAACTGAAACAAAAGCATCCACACAGCGGTTGGCATGCCTCACTTCTCAACTCCTTTTCTCATTTACACACGGTTGGAAGTGTCGATGATTCTTCGCCACTCCTTCACCACCATGGCACAGGTTCACAGATCTTGGAGTTCCAGTCTTTTTCTGTTCAAACTTCTCTTGGCAGAATCTTTGCATCATATCCTTGGACTTCCATGTCCTTTCTGGCTGTCCTCTTCCTCCCATACTTTCTTTGCTGATTGTTCTTCTCCCTTTCTTGTCACATGTCCAGCCCACCTCAAATGTGTGCGCTCCAATCTATCCATCCATCCATCCAATCACTGAGAGTCCCCAGTTCATCTTCCCCCTAATTTCTTCCATACACACTCTGTCTACTTTCCACTTGCCTTCCATTCTCCTGAATATATTATTTTCTACTACTGCTATCTTCTTTTCTTCTATCTCTATAAGACCCAGCGTTTCCAGGCAGGAAGAAACACTGGCAGCACACCCTTTTCTTTTTAGTTTGTTACTTTATTGCAGGTCTCACAGAACTCCTGCCACCCTTTTCACTGTCACCCATGCACGGTGGACTCATCTTTTCAGTTCTCCAGCTCTCTCTCCAATGACACTAAGTGTACTTCCCAAATACGCCAATGCTTTCTTTTGCTTCAGCTTCTCTCCTGAAACTTCAAAGCAACAGCTCTTCGTCCATCTTCCCTACTTGAATAACTTCAGAGAACTGGCTTGAGCGAAACTGAAATAAGAGCATCCACAGAGGGCTTTGCACATGTTTAAAAACAGATTTAAGTTAAACCAGTACAACTTCTGTGTCTAGACAAAGGTCTTAGAAGGAAAGCAGATTGCTAAGGGCAAGGGTGGGGGTTGCAGTCAGGCAATGGAGGGGAGGTGGAGATGGGATCAACAGCCAATGTTGTCAAGGTTGAGTGATGCTACTAAAAACGTTTTCAGTTTTTCTGTGCATTTCTACCATCTCCTGAATTTCAGCAGAGGCATCTATGCAGCCTTGAGTCACAATCTTTGCCAGGTAAACACAAGTAGCTTTTGGGAAGTAAAAGCTCCGCTCTGGGAACTAGCCCAAAGTCTCCTGCATAGCAGCAGAGAGCATTGTTACTAGGTCCTTGAGTCAGCAGAGTCTCTTTCTGGAGTCCCAATATCTTTCTCAAGAATTCAGCATTTTCTCTATGGTTTTGTTTTCCTGTCAGCTCTGTGACCAACATATGACCCTTCCCCCACCCCTTTGGAGTTTGCTGCTCATTTTTCTTCTTTATTACTTTTCTCTCTTTTTAGTTTCTTATATGTCATAAATCTCTGGATTCTCCCATATTCAGATTTTATACGCTTTCCATTCCTCTGGTTTAAACATGATGTTTTCTGTTGCCTTCTGACACTTTGCAATATGAGATCATTGCCGTGAAGTCCAGATATTAGTTTTGGTGTTTTTCAAAAATAAATCAAATGTCAGAACCTTCCCAGTTAATGTCACTCTGTTGTTTGGAGCCATTGCTTGGGGGTGATGGGCCTGCCAGGTAGAGTGCAGTGTGTGTTCACCTAAGAAGAGGTTCCGCCTCCCTGAAGTACCAATTGGACCCCATTGTGGAAGGATTGACATGGTAACTAAGAATGCATTCATCCTGAAAGGCACATAAAAACCCACTGATCTCATTTGCTACTCCACTTCTTCAGTAATGTAGGCCCGCTTCTTCCTGTAAATATACTGTACTGCTAATGATTATTTTCTGTATCCCACGCTTGGGCTGTAATTATGCTCTCTCTTCCTCTGCCGTGGGGTGCTGTACTATCTCTTTATGGAGCAGAAGTAACCAGTGCTGAGAGAGAAAGGAAACCTCATGAAAGGAAACCTCATGAAAGGAAACTGCCCCCAATATGGGTTTTCAAACAGCTGCTTGCATATAACCTGGGGGCACCAATTCACAGGTGGAGGGGTGGGTATCACTTATAGGAACGCTCTCAATAGTAGAAATGCTCCATGGGTGCACCTCACAAATATTACATTTACCACCATAGCACCCCAGTGAGACCGAGGTGTACCACTATCCCTATATCACAGGATGTTTTGAGGGACTTGAACCCAGCTCTCCTGAAGTCCAGTCCAGTGCCTTAACATCTCCTTATACCATAGCAAGGAACACTCTGAGGAACATCCCTATCAGGAAGGGGGGAACTTCCATAGTGAATGCAATACAAGGTAACAGAATTTTCTGATTTGTGGGGTGGTGGAGTGCTGGGTTCCCCTCGTACAGCCCATCTTTGAATCAATGTATCCCAAAATATTTAAATTTTGAGGAAAAAACTGTAGCAACACTTAATCGCACCTTTTTGTTCAAAGTGTGCTTCTCAGACATTTCTAAGTAATTGACCTGTGTGAGACAGCTAAGTATTATACACAGATCTGGGTGATAAAATGAGGTATCAGAGGGGTTAAGTGACTTGATCAACCATATCGAGTTACTGACAGAGCTGGGAATACAATCCAGGTCTCCTGACCCCACTCCCCCCTCCTCCCCCCCCAGCCTCTTGGCACTAGATGACATGTTCATCATGGATCTTGGAACAAAATCCGGGAGATCTGATTCCTAGTCCACGCTGTACCCACTAGCATGTATTCCCTCCCAGAGCTAGGAACAGGACCCAGCAGCCCCAGCCCTGCTCTAAATGCTAGTCTACCGGCCCCAGAGTCCTTTGCATTCTTTTTGTAAATTACAAGAAGACTGTGAGACATGATCTGTATAGTATTTTGTGGATTGGACCATATGGTTTGAGGCTGTCTTGTCTTAGCAGCCTTCTGCTTATCTGAACGATGTGCTGACATTTCCAAAACAACCCTCTAACCCCCTCTTCTCAGCTATCGCAAGAAAACGGATGCATCAAAGTCTCACTTTTTAATGAAAAGAGGATGAGATTTGATGGAGTTCATTTCAAAGAAAGCACCGTTCTTCCTTTCTGTCCATCAACTTTGGTTCTCATTGCAATTTTAAAGACAATCTGTCTGAGAATTTCACATCCCAAATGATCCCATTTCCTTCCACTGCATAAGATTTCAGCGTTTGCTCTGATGTCGGTTGGCAAAACCCACAGAGGAACCCGGGTTGCCTTTCTCTAGGAAAGTGCAAAGTTCAGGACAAATCTGTAGGTAAACAAACAATGAAAGTCCAGAAGTGAGGATCCCAGTTTTGACCTGAAGCCCCAAATTATGTCCTGCACAGAGACTGGAACAGTATTGGGATGTCTGTTGCTCCTGAAAGTTTGTAAAACCAATCCCTTTTTACAGTTTCTTCTGACATGACGCTAACAGTTTGCCATGATGCATATGCTTTATTCACACTGCCCTGAATTCTATATAGGCTGGGCTTGTGACAGCCAGAGAATGTGAGGTTTAACACATGTTGAAGCATTCCGACATGCCCCATCTCCCATTCCAGGGCAGCCGCCCGGGAAGCTTAATCTCCCTAATCCAGTTGAAAACCCTGTGTAATTGCTTGGCTCAAAAACCTTTGCGAAGTCCATCACAGAAAGCACCTGCCCATGGCAGCATTTATGTTATTGTCAAACACAATTACAGGCTTGAGAGCTTTCAGGATAATAATTTGGGGGGTACGTTGCTGCTGATGGTGTAATTTAACTACTTGGATGGGAGAGTGGCCAATTAGGGGAAATGCATGCGGTGAGGCCCAATGGAGTGCTGAGTTAATTCACGTGCTGTTTAGGTCCTGTAAAAAGTCTTCCCTGCAGACACGTGAACACACATTATCATCCCAATTGCCTCTCTAAATTATTTCAGAGTATGAAGGTTCTGTAAACAGAAGCTTGGAATTATTTTTTTGTAATATTTAAAACTATCATCAGTAGCTGTTGTGAATTGGAGCTTTACTAAGCCAGAGGTCTGGGCTAGAATGTAAATAGTATGGAGAATAGTAATGACTAAAAGAAGAGCATTTAAATTGTAATACTTTTGTAGAACCCTTCAACCAAGGATTATAAAACATTTTATAAATATGAACGAGTTAAGCCCTTTAAAGCACTTACGCTAGTAGAGAGACACTAATACACAACTCCAGAATAGCACTGATAACTATTCTGATCACATCCATTTTACAGGGGGAAACTGAGGCACAGACAGGAATCCTTTCCTTTAGTCATTGGAGAAAACATTCTCTGACTCTTAACTGCAGGCAAGGCACTTGAGGAAAAAAAAAAATCCAGGCCTAAATTTTCAAAAATGTTAGTGACTTGGGTTGCCAAACCTGAGTATTCTTAGAGGGGTCTGATTCTGAAATGTAGCCCTCTTTAAGGTGTCTGAAGCCGGGCACCCAAAATCACTCATTACTTCTGAAAATTTAGGCCCTAGCATTTAGCTTTATGGAAAAGAGAGCTAATCATCACATCCCCATGAGGCTTCACCGTGAGGCTAAAGTGTAATAAGGACTTTGATTTAAAATAAAATAAAAAAAGCTTGATGCCTATCCCAAAGGTGTTAAGAGATTTTACATAATTTAGTACACAATCAATACAAAAATATATATATCAAACCCTGCGTGAAACAGATTTGGGTCACAGAACAAACACAACTAACCTGCCATGCCAGAAAATATAAAATGGATGCTCCCTCTTTCCCAAGGAGCCTCCCCTGCCTCTTGCCCTTTCCCAACACCCAAGAACATAGAATGTGTCTTGCAATATTCCCCTAAGATCAATGCATGCAGGTATTTTGGATCAAGGTGTAGAGTGGCCCTGGACAGAAACATCCTGCTAGCTGCCTCCTCTTGTTTAAAGGGAGAGTGAAAGGGCGCCAGTACATAGAGCCCTGCAAATCTGTGGATCTCTGCTTTATGTCTGTGGATAGCTGCATTCGCAGAAGCGGATATCCGCGGACCATGTTTGTGGATCACTGATGGATGTGGATACAAATATTATATCTAGAGCCCAACAAACCTGCAGATATCCATTTTATAGCCACACATAATGTTTGCAGATAGCAAATTGGATGCGAATTCAAATTTTGTAGCCTCACAGGGCTCTACCAATACATATTATTTATCTTTTGTGTTACAGGAAGATTGTTGTGGTAGGTGTTGCACAGGCACATGATGAGAGACCATCCCTGCCTTGAGCTTACAGTCTAAACAGACAAAGGATGGGAGGGGAAACAGAGGCACAGAGAGGGGAAGTGACTTGCCCAAGGTCACACAGTAGGTCAGTGGCAGAGCTGGGGATACAGCCCATGTCTCTTGAGTACCTCCCTGGATTGCAACTGGGGCAGTAATACAGGTGGAGAGAGGCACTTTCTTCTGTAAGAAAAGTCCAAATAATTCAGATCTTGGCACTATGCAGACATCAGATAATCTGGTAGAAGGTGCAGTGTAGAAAAGAGTAGAATAGAATAACTGGCAAAGGAAGGGTATTGCAAAACTGAAGGGGACTGACTGAAGCCCATTAACAATGGTAACTACACAGTGAAGACATAGCAGAGCTTAGCTTGTTTAGTCTAGCAAAACAAGGACTGAGAGAGGCTCTGATTGAACTCCTCTAAATATATCAGTCGAGGAATACCAGGGAGAGAGAAAAGTTATTTAAGGTAAATGCTGGCAGAAGAACAAGTGGGTATAGACGTTCCATGCATAAATTTAGGTTTGAAATTAGAAGTTGTTTTCAGAGGAGTGAGATTCAGCTTTCCAATAGGAGAAGAGTGGGCAAACAACCAAACTAGTTTTAAGGTGGAGTTTGACAAATTTATGAATGGGATTATATGATGGGGTTGCCTGTGACAGCAGCAGACTGGACTTCATGATCCAGGAGATCCCTTCCAGTTCTACATTCCAGCATCCCAGGTGCCACACTTTGCATTTTTCTGTATTATTCTTAATGCCAAGTAGCCATGCTTTGCAATGTTGCTGGAGTAGTAAAACGTATCTTTGTTGATTTTCTTTGTTAACATTATGTTTCTGAACTCAATTTAATTATCCTTTCCAGTTTCAATACTTTGTCGAGCAGTATGTGTAAGCACAAGTTAAACACACTGTGTTTGGTTTTTATTATAACTATGTGAACCAAGCCGTTTATTATCATGCAAGCAAACAGAAACACGAGAACAAGGAACACAGACTTTAGAGATGGAAAAGACCTATTAGCCAACAAAGGGGTGTTCCTTGCTAGTCAAGTTCACGATCCAGTCTAGTTTGAAATCTCCCAAGTTCTGGCAGCTCCCACCAGCTTCCCTGGGAGGTGATTCAACTGCCAAGTGGGTCCCATGATAAGGAAGCTTTTGTTGGTGCTTAACGGTATTCAGCCTGTATTTCCCTTAATTTAATCTCATTACTCCTACCGGCTTCCATGATTTTATCACGAATCTCATGGTATTTGGTGGTGTTCTTTGCAAAGCTCCCACTCCTGAAGCCAAGCGAGATTATATGAGAATCTCGGCTTTAAATTTAAAACAAAAACTAAATTTCTAGCCCTGGGTGTATCATAGAGGTTCAAAACCCAGAAGGCAAATTAAAAGAGCCCTAAACATCCAACTTTTAAAAAATCTCAGAATTTTAAACCAATTTCATGATTTTTGAGGGTCTAATGATTTTTGAATTCTTACAGTTAGCAATACTGTTAGCCTCCTCCCCCACACACTTCCCCATGTACCATCCTAAATAATTCCTCCCCCTAGTTTTAAGGTCTTATTCACCCCTGCACTGCAGAGGGTGTTTGCACCGTTTTGTATGTGACACATGCAAAGGCAGCCACTTTTGAAAATGGCAATGACTTTATCGATAGCACACTGATATTTGACTCCTTTGGTGTCCCTTCATCTCATCGCTTTTTATCAGCACCTCCTCGTCGTCATGTCTCAGGCTGTTTCTAATTTGAGTGTCTAGCTGTCCATGATATTGCACTTGGTCTGGAACAATACAACAAAGCTTTTCAGAAAGCTAGACAAAGAGCTGTGCAGCCATTGCTCCTCCTTTGTCAATTATGCTCAGACAGCTGTGTCAGGGGTTTCCCTGTGTTAAATCTCTGTTAGCTACCCCTTTCCAAGCGGTACACATCTCTCCATTTCACATAATATCATCGTGTTTTACTGTGGCTGGGACTTTCCTTGCAACCAACGTTGAATCAGTTGTTCTTCACTTGATAACTTTCTTTTAAATGCTGTAGGAAATGCATTTAGCCACTGTTCAGTGGTCTGATCGTTGAGAAGTGGGGTCAGTTAGGATCATAGATTGACTCTTCTTAAACAGGTCTTTTCCATCTCTAAATGCTTTCCCCCTGCAAGGGCCAGAACACAGACCCCAGACAGGAGATGTATCCAAGAAGCAGAGGAGATATTGCTGCTTGTGAAGAAGTTTCAAATTCCAGATACCAGAATCTCCTTTAATTCCTTGTTACTCCAGGACTTGCTGCTCTCTCAAGCGTTAATTGTTTTAATTTCCTCATTATCTGCTCTGTGTTGATACTGGACACTTAGTGATCAGTGTGAATACCAATGAGACACAGTACGCCCGATCTGAAGATCAATAAGGTTTAATGTGAAAGGTTTTCTATAAATACACTAGTTAAATACAAAGCCTAAAATTAACTACAATATATCATACTCACTAAGCCTGGAGAGGTAAGCAATTACTCAGAAGGCTGTATACAGGAACGGCTTTCTTCAGGGGCCCCGTCAGGGAGTCAGTGGATCCTCTGGTCCAACTGGCAGCACCTCCTGTGGAGTCAGGTGTTGATGGAGCGTGACTTCTTATACCCGTCCATAAACAACTTTCACCTAATTACCTCTCTACTCATTATCATAGCTGCTAATTACCTACATTGGGTTTCCACCCTTAACTACATTCCATTCTCACCAGTATAATTGGGGTCATCAAAACAACATCTGGTTATAGGAGGGGCGGTGTAAAAATATGCCCCTTGGCAATGAAAAAGTGTACCCCCAGACATTCAAGGATAACTTGTTGTTCCCATCACCGTCATCTATGTGCAGCTGCAAGCATACAGTATCTGTATTTTGTCTTGTTATGTGCCGTGGTTTGCAGAAACTGAGACATCTACAAGGTTACTCAGTAGTCCTATTTATCTCTGCCAACTGGAAGATGTCATGCTACAGGGGCCAGAATAGCTATGCTAGGCCTGTAGGACGGTGGTCACGCAACTCAAATTGTATTGTGCCTCCAACACTCTACAATGATCTTAATGCAATTTAAGCATTTTGTAACTTTCCTTTGCCAGGAAAGACGTGACCTTCAGAATCTATTGGGACTAAATGGCAAAGGAATCATCCAGGCTATGAGTGGTATCGATCTTACTGCTAGCTACTAGCTTTCCACTCTGCTCCTTTAAGCACCAGCTCTCTACCCGGCTTTTGAGTTTTCAGATACTTAAGGATTTTTCTGTAGTTTATATTTATATCTCAAACTACCTCTATTGCATTTGCTCTTTAGTTTTCTTTATCAGTTCTTGGATTCCGGTCTCTCTTATTGGCGGCTCTCTCTTTTATTATCCATTGAAAGTATTGTGGGTTTCCACAGAACTGCTTCCTTTCCTTAAATTACTCTCCCCTTTCCAGCCTTGAGATCTTTTTACTGTTGCAGTATGCACTTCTGCTTTGCAAGGCAGTGTTGGCTAATGGATAGAACACAGGTCTAGGAATCAGGAAACATGGGATCTGTTCTGGGCTTTGTTACACACTCCATGTGTGATGCTGGGTAAACGTCTCTGTTTCCCCTCCCACCTTTTTTTCTGTTTTGTCCACTTAGATTATAAGTTCTTTAGAACAGGAATTTTTTCTTATTATGTGTGTGTATGGTGCCTAATACAACGGAGTCCTAACCTCAGCTGGCATCAAATAATACAAAGAGTCAATAGTATGTCCTTGCTGTGAAATACTGGAATTGCTCATTAAAGGGAAGTTTCAGCAGCAGAATAGAGCTCTTCAATTTTCCATTGTCTCTTTCAAAAACTTCCTTTCAAATACCTTCCTTTTGCTAATCGGGATGATAAGCTGTATCTTTGCTTAACTAAATGTGTATAGCTACAATGAAAAATACATTTATTCAGATTCTTAATTTTTATGTGGTTTTAATTATGTTGTAAAATCGTGAATGACACCTTTCTTATTTACTAGCTGATTAATTTTTTTTCTTATGATTTGTGTCAAAAGGCATTTGGATGGAAATTGAAGGAATTCAATTAAAAATTCTCAAAAACAGCATTTTAAAATTGTTTTTCATTAGTTTGATAAAATTACCTTAAAGTGCTAGATACATAAGGGAAAAGAAAGTAAGTTTGTCAAAATACGGTTTGCATTTAAAACTAACTGATTTATTAAGCAAAGGAAGTATTGTCTGCAGTTAGGGAATTGAAGTGATTGTTTCTGGTCAACAACATTCCCTTTGAGATTTTAAAACAAGTACATCTCCTCACATCTAGTTTTTATTCATAGATTGGAAAAGGAAAATAAGCGTTTCTGCATTTTTCAACTCCCAATCAGTTTCTCAACTTGGAATGAGTTAGTCATGGAACTAAATTAGTTGAATAAATTGAAATGAAGAAAATACTCTATCTGAAACTGCTGTAAACAGCTGGTTTAGTATTTCAACAAATCTTAGTTCTCTCAAACTCTGGTTCCAGGTGCTTATCAGTGACTTCTAGCAGTTTGGTGTTCGATTTTCTTTAAAACTGCAGCAGCAAACATGTACTGTTTGCGTACTCCTTTTTAAAAAATAATTTATATAAATGATTTAAATAGATTATAGTAAATTTAGGCCTTAATATAGGCTGCCATGGCTTCAAATTTCATTTTAAATAGTTTTTGAAAATAAATGTATTTGATTTAAATTTTAAAATTTAAAATCAGATTTTGATTTTTTTTAAATCATCTAAATTTATCTATTCATGTTGTCAGTAGTTGTATTTAAACAAATGTAACTTATACAGTGTAGTTTCTGTACTAGAATTAATGGCAACTTGAATAATGTGAGTTTCTGTGCTAAAATTGTATGCTCTTTCAGGCAGGGACCATATCTTTCTTCTATTTTTGTACAGCACCTTGCACAATGGGGTCTGGGATCAATGACTGGGGCTTCTAGGTGCTAATATCACAATACACCTAATCAATATTATTAATAATAGAATTAACTGTGACTAGAGCAACATTCCCTGAATTCCTGGGACTCTGAAATGTCCATGTTTGCACCTAGTTACACAGTGGGAACGTGCTGGCATTCTCTGATGCGGACTATTAAGGAAACATGATGCAAAACCACATAGATACATGACTCCTAGGGCAATATGTGAACTGCCCCACCTCTGGAGTTTCGTTAGGTTGCTGCTGCTCCTGCTTTTTGACAACCTTTGGCTTGTCCTTGGAGGCTTCCTGTGCAGAAGGGACCATCATTATGGCTCTTCTCTTCATAACCAAAGCGAGGGGAAGCATAAAATTGCCCTCACACTTGTATTGTTGTCACTCATCTGGACAAGATGCTCTTCATATTTGTCAGTCTGTAAGAATTCAAAACAGACAGTTCTTCACCCTTGGCTGGCCACGAATTCAGGCTGTGTGGCAGCTGTGCCAGGGGTCCAGGACACTGAAAGAAACGGCCTTGCTAAGTTAAAATAACTGCAGAAAAGGAATGGTTCCCAAAGACGCTAGGGAAAGTGATTTCTGAATAAGTGGGACCATCCTTGCAACAGAACGCCTACTTCAGAGACCATCTTTCCCCTGACTATCTGAACTCCAGTTACTTCCAAAGATGCACTTTGTACCTGAGTGAATAGCAGGAAGCAAAGTGAAGGCTTATTACTCCAAGCAAGTCATCTCTTTAAACTCAGTGGACCTGATTCTCCGTTGTTCTCCAGCTTGTGTTCCACTTCAACTTGTGCAAAGTGGTTGTAAAAATGCTATCGAATCAGAATGGAGAATTGAGCCCAGTGACTCTGTCTTCGTGTGGTAATACAGGGAGTCATACAAAGGGAGCTCCCTTTCTTTCCAGCCCATCATTTATACACTTCAAGATGGCATAGGCACAGTGATCGGTACTGAATTCAGGACCCCCAGACAGTCAGAAGAGCTCTCCATTGCTTAGGAACCATTAATCAGGTAGGTATTTATAGCACTATTTATCTCAAAGGATTCCAAGGCTCTTTAGAATCACACTTACAAAGAAATGCTGCTTAACACTGCACACCACCACCACATAAATGTTTAGGGCAGAAAGTGAGGAAGTATAGATTCAGCCTGGATGAAAAAGCAAATAGTGATGATGAGCTGAAAGCTCTGCTTGGTTTACCAACATCCTCTCCTGAGAATCTATCTAGAGGCAACATCTTAGCTGAAGGCTAGGCACTACCAGTCAATAGAAATCCCAGGCAATTTTAAGTTGCATAGCATTTCACGGTACGTGCCATAAAATCTATGATCCATAGATTCAATGGTTTAGCGTTTAGGTGACCAATGCGCTTCAATAACAGTTTCTTTCTAAAAGCTATTCAGGGGCATAAGAACTTCCTGCTTGAATGAATCCAAGTGTCTGTCTAGGTCAGTGTCTCGTCCCTGTCAGAAGTTGCCACGGACCACACAGGTTAAGTTTCCTCCTGACTCTCATCAGAAGGTGGGGATTTTCTTTTATTGATATTTATTCATTGTCCTTATGGAAAAAACAGAATTCAAGTTCAGGCAGCAAAGCACGGAATGAGCTTTCTTTCATGTTGTAGTGAATCCTCTTTCACTCAAGAACAATTAATATTTGTATGTAGCGTTCTTAATTAGTTTAATCTTTTCAGTCATCACATATTTAATCTGTGTTTGATAACAAGGGGCTTCAGCAACAGCAACATGCAGAGCATCCTTTTCTGCTGATCCAAAAAGTCTCTTTAAGAATCTCTCTCTTCATGGCCAGAGAAATGAGCTTCAATCTGTCTATTTGCGAAGCAGCTTTACTCTCCTGTGGCTAGTGTTATCCTCTGATGTGTGTTTCCCACTGGGCTGGGGCTCAGGAGAGATGCATTCAATTCTTGGCTCTGCCACAGACTCTCTGTGTGACCATGGGCAAGTCCCTGAGTCTCTCTCTGTGCCTTCTGGGTTCCCCATTGGTAAAATGAGCATAATACTTCTCCGTATAACACTGGTTGTTGTGAGGATAAACTCATGAATTATAGGTGGCATTTGGATGTTATGTTGATGGGACCGTAGATGTACTCAGATAGCAATTTCAGCCAGAAGTTACATTTTGGGGGAAGGGTCTGATGAGCAGGTTTTAGAATGGCTTGGCAGATGTCCTCTTTGGCTAGACAACCTATATACTGCTGTTGCAACGCCTAAATAGTTTTATAGGGAACAAGACCAACATATTTATCTGAAATTATCACACTGATAATGTAACTGGGGTTTCTCATTTCACAGCCAGAATGTTGCCAGTTACCTATCTTTTTAAATTAATGGAATGGTTCAATAACAGATCTCGCTTAACTTCTCCCCACTCATTGCTAGAACCCTCCAACCCAATTATTTCCAGTAGTACAGACAACACTGAGATTAATGCTTGTATTATTATTTATAGCCAAGCATAATTACTTCTCAGAGATGAATAAAGCCTGTCTATGATAAATACCTCTTAGTATGCAGTGGGACTAAATGCCGTGACCTTCTACATCAAAGTCAATAAAGGGCTTAATAAAAAAAATGCTCTCTCTTATTTCAATCATATGGGTGTGGCTGGGTATTTCTTCCACCTTTGCCCACAGTATTCTTATAGGCAAATTAAAGAAGTATGGGTTGGATGAATGGACTATAAAATGGATAGAGAGCTGGCTAGATCATTGGGCTCAACAGGTAGTGATCAATGGCTCGATGTCTAGCTGGCAGCCGGTAACAAGCGGAGTGCCCCAGGGGTCGGTCCTGGGGCCGGTTTTGTTCAACATCTTCATTAATGATGTGGAGGATGGGTTAGATTGCACCCTCAGTGAGTTTACAGATGACACTAAGCTAGGGGGAGTGGTAGATACCCTGGAAGGTAGGGATAGGCTACAGAGTGACCTAGACAAATTGGAGAATTGGGCCAAAAGAAACCAGATGAGGTTCAACAAGGACAAGTACAGAGTCCTGCACTTAGGATGGAAGAATCCCATGCAAAACTACAGACTGGGAACTGACAGGTTAGGCAGCAGTTCTGCAGAAAAGGACCTGTGGGTTACAGTGGATAAGAAGCTGGATACGAGTCAGCAGTGTGCCCTGGTTGCCAAGAAGGCTAATAGCATATTGGGCTGCATTAGTAGGAGCATTGCCAGCAGATCGAGGGAATGATTATTACCCTCTATTCGGCATTGATGAGGCCGCATTTGGAGTATTGTGTCCAGTTTTGGGTCCCGCACTACAAAAAGGATGTGGACAAGTTGGAGAGAGTCCAGTGGAGGGCAACAAAAATGATTAGGGCATTGGAGCACAAGACTTATGAGGAGAGGCTGAGGGAATTAGGCTTGTTTAGTCTGTAAAAGAGAAGAATGAAGGGGATTTGATAGCAGCCTTCAACTACTTGAAAGGGGGTTCCAGGGAGGATGGAGCTAGGCTGTTCTCAATGGTAGTAGATGACAGAACAAGGAGCAACAATCTCAAGTTGCAGTGGGAGAGGTCTAGGTTGGACATTAGGAAAATGTTTTTCACTAGGAGGGTGGTGAAGCACTGGAATGGGAACCTAGGGAGGTGGTGGAATCTCCATCCTTAGAGGTTTTTAAGCTGCGGCTTGACAAAACCTTGGCTGGGATGATTTAGCTGAGGTTAATCCTGCTTTGAGCAGGGGGTTGGACTAGATGACCTCCTGAGGTCCCTTCCAACTTTAATCTTCTATGATTCTATGATTTATTGCAGGAGAAATCAGCTTCATTCAGAAGGGCCAAGAGTTATTTTTAGTTTCTCTAAAAGGAAATTATCAAGTGAAAATATTTAATGTACACATACATGTAAAAGTAGTATTATGGATTCAGACTTAACATATAATTTCCATAGTTAAAAACTATTCTAAAAGGACACTAAAGTTGCAAAAGGAAGCACACAAAAATTAAGGAAATCCAGAATTAAGATAGCCTGTGCAATCTTAACCTTAATTCTCCCCCTTTGTGCATTATGATAGAGTCTATAGAGGAGGCGAAAGAGAATAATTTGGCCTGGGTCCCACCTGAAGCCATGAAACACCACAGGAGTTTTAGCAGGAGCATGTGCTACAGAAAGTTTATAATCAGTTATGAGGTTAACAGCAGAGGTTTCGGCCCATAAAGGACTGGGTAACATGAACTCAGCGCCAGCTATTATTAATGTTTCATGGAACATCTATCTAACATTTCTGTTTCACCTAGGTCTCAGAAGTGAAACTGAAGCCCAGCATGTGGACATACTGTCTGTTTGTTTCCTTCCTCCATTTTATATTCTGTGCTAGTAATTGATTTGTGAAACATCAGTTAGGGCATGAAAGCGTGGTCTCTGCTGTGTAAGTGCGGGTGCTATTGTATGAGCAGAGATGAAGCACAGCTTTTTTTAAATTTTTTTATCAGTACTGTTTGTAGGGCTGTGTTTCAAGTTGCAGCCACGGTTCCGTTCTTGGTCTCTCTTTTCACTTGCCTTCGACAGCACTGAATAAGTGATTCCGTCATCGTTGTGATTTGCCCCTCATGTATGGATTTCCTTTTGTTTGAAGTGGATTTTCATTTGAATCCAGACCGAGTAATGATGAATCAGGCAGGACTGCAGCAACCAGATGCTTCTCCAAGGCTAAGAACTGACTGCGGTGACTTCTGGTCACTAAGAGACAGCGCGTGCTCACACCCACCCGCTGCCAGTGTAGAGTGCAGCAGCCCTGATCCCTGTGTAAGACCAAAGAGACACGTCTCCTTTTTGCTCTCAGTGCTCACACACCTGCCTTTGGAGGGTTAAAGAGGCAATCCCTGTGGAATTTGAGATGAGGATTCAGCTTCAGCTCGGCATTAAGATGGATGGCCCTCCTGCCTTCACCAAGCCTCTGTATTGATTGGGCTGTGGTAAACAGAGGCAGCAAGACCATTTTTCATGACTGAAGGGTGAAAAGTTATGCCCTGCTGTTCTGGCATTCTGCACCGACACTAAAGCCGGGCAGTGCTACCTTAGTCCTGCGTGCTGCACACAGCCTTGCGCATCCAAGACTTGCCGCCAACAGCCCCTCTGGCTTTGCAGAACTTAAACTGCTTTCCTCTCCCCCCTTCCCCGAAGTTTCTCACCCTGATGGCTGCAAAGAAAACTCTCCAAATGTGACATAGGGCAGAGCTACATGAGAAGCGCTACAGCTGCACCGCTGCAGCGCGTCTGGTGAAGACGCTAGATGCCGTTGGGAGAGCACCCTCCTGTCAGCATAATTGCTCCACCTCTGTGAGAGGCGGAAGCTGTGCTGGCGGGAGGCGCTTTCCTTCCGACATAGCACCGGTGTGTACAGCACTTAGGTCGCTGTAACTTGTATCGCTTGGGGGGGTGATGTCTTTTTCATGCTGCTGAGTGTCGTAAACTAGATGGACTTAAACGGTAGTGTAGACCCGCCCATAGATATGGCACAGTCCTCCTGAGTCCACAGAGGGATGGCCTGAAACACTGCCCCTCATTCATCTCTTTGGGTGCCCAAGGGTGGCCTTCTGAATCCTAACGTTGTTGACTAATTTGAAGGGGATAATTTTAGCAGAAATATCCAGGTACGCTGCCTGTGGTTGGATGTCAGAGAGGCTACAGATAAAAGAAATCAGTTAGGTCTGTAGCTTACAACCTTGAGCCTTGGGCTGCCCTGACCCATATCTTTGAATGATTGGCAAGAGCAGATGGGCAGATACCTCCCCTAGCACCTGGAGAGGGTATGCCTGTGTCCACGTATTACCACTTTGTCTGGGGCCACCTCACTGGTTGTGAGTAGTACGGAGGCCATCGAGTGAATTTCGCTTTGCGTCGCTAGCTGCCTCTTCCAGCGCTCCTGAAACCGCTTCTCTTGACCAACTCAACAGGCTTAAAACACTGAGCAACTAGGCTTTACGTGCTAGAATGAGAAAGCCACGGAGCAGAACCTAGGTCCTCCCAAGCCCTGGTTGAATGCTACTGTAATACTCCTGTCTCTTTGTTCATTTCCCTCTGCCACTGGGGACTTCCTGCATACATATCTTTCCTAAAGTAATTTAGGGAGGGATTCTTAGAATATTTCTCTGCCGTGTGTTGTCTGGGAAAAATCCAGCCACAGCCTGCCGAGTCCCTATTGTGTGTTTTTGATAAAGCCCATTAATATGAAGGGAGTTGGCTATTCATTCCTCTCTGCTGTTTGACAATTGCTCCTGTTTAAGCTATTGAAAGGACGCTGCGTGCTTTCCCTGCCACACACTCATTTGTTTTATTTACAGTATCTTGTCCATTATTAAGCCGATTACATGGGGCCAATTGCCATTTATTTATGAAGCATGTTCACAGCCTGGCACACAAAAGCAAAGTAATAACTCTCTCCCCAAAAGGCTGTCAACCTGTGCTAATTGTCGGGCAGAGCCATCTCTATTCAACCCTCGATCATGTCACTTCCCGTCATGTTCTCTTTTGTTCTATCGGCACAGGAATTCTCTGTAAATGAAATGTGCGGCATCAGCAGAGAAACCAAGGACTAAGTCGGTATGGATACAGAAAGCTGGAGCAAACCAGAGATAAACATAGACTTTCTAGGAACATAAAAACAGCCATACTAGATGAGAGCAGTGGGGATCTCTAGCCCCTTCTCCTGTCTCTGATGGTGCAGAACCGACTACTTCAGAGGAAGTTGCAAGAAACCTTGCAGTGATGGGATAACCTGCCCCCAGGGAACCTTCCCCCACTATACCCCATTAGTGTTTGGCTCATGCCCTGTAGCAGGGATTAGCTTCTTGCCCAACTTACTTTTAAAACCCTTACTAACGTAATGCTCTGTTCTCACCAGAATCATCCAAGATGCTTCTGAGGAATGGGCATTTTTAAGAGCCATGAGACTATCCAGAGTGATTCGTAGACTCGCAGATTCATGGATTACAAGGACAGGAGGATCCAGTCTGGGCTCCTGCATAACGCAAGCCAGAGAACCTATTCAATGACTTCTCCATGAAACCCATTAATTTCTGTTTGAGCAATAGCAGATATCTTAGGAGGATATCCAGCCTTGACACTGCGAATGATGGAAATTCTACTATGTACCTAGCTAAATTGTTCCAGTTGTAATTACCCTTACTGGTAAAATAGCTATAACGTTATGATAGTAGGGAATTAAAAACAAAACAAGAGTTTTGGATGGGCTATATTTAAATCCTGCTGTTTCCAGGGCACGAGCTGACCTCCAATTTGCAAGGATCTTCTTCTAAGCACCAAGCATCCCATCACTGCTATTGCAGAGTTTCTGCACTTCCTTGAAGCAACTTGTACTGACCACTCTTGAAGCTGGGAGACTGGACTAGGTGGAGCCCTGCTCTGAACCAATCTGGCTGCTCCTATGAGTTAAAAATTTGAAGTGATTTAGGTTCTGAAGTCCCATTGAAGATAAAGAATTTGCCTGAAACTGCTAATATCATAGATTAAAAATAAATCCCCCCAAAAAGTGGCACCTGCAAGCCATTTTTATAACCAATGCCTGTCTTGTGAGCTTTAATCTTGTACTCCAGTGCACCCCATCCCACCCTCTTCCAAGTACGGGATTTGGCCTGTCTCTATGGGGAATGTGATTGCTCCCGAAAGCAGTTCATGTCCCAGATGGTATCTGTGCACCGGGCTGCTTTGAGACTCCCATAAAGCACCCTTAAAACCCATTCCTCTTTTGGTGCCTTCTCTTGCCCCGGACTATCCGAGCCCTTTGCTTATTCCAGTTCTAGCTTTCCTGAACTGTGTGGGTTTTCTGGCTGTGTGGGTTACGGCACAATTTGAGATGGAGAGGGAAGAGATATAGGGAGACAGGAGAGAGCTCAATTCACTCGTACAAGGCCAGGACAGCTGCATTCTTTGAATCTGCAGGCGGCTGCTGCTACTTACCTGCCAGACTCAAGCTTTTAGGGTTGTTTTTCTGTGAGATCTTGCTGGATTAGGGGGATTGAGGGACGCAGTGATGGGAGCCTGAAATATTGCATTGGGTTCAGGGAAAAGAGCAATTCCTCACAGTATTCTCAGTCTGGTAGTGCCGGGGCTTTAGAGTCAGCGTGAGCCTTAATATTTATCTTTCTTTAATACTGTGACTACATATAGTCCTACCTGATATAATTGCAGGCAAGGGCATTTTTAACAGTGATAGCAGTGCAGTGATTCTAGAGACAGACCATCATATCTCATCTAATCAGTTTCCTGCCATTACAGGGGCTTGGGTACTGGTGGCAACTCGGTCTCTCCTGTTCTCTGCCTGTGGCACCTAACAGCTGAGTGGGGGCTGAAATACTATAATCTATCTCAAGTTGCTGGTCTCAATATAGGGGTATATGGGTGAAAATGAGTAGCCTGCGATATACAGGAGGTCAGACTAGATGATTTAATGGTCCCTTCTGGCATTTAACTCTGCATCTATGAAATAATACAATAAATATGCCATGCCATGCTCACTCAGGGCCATTCCTGCTCACACTGAGAGCTACCGGACTCCTTTGAATGTAATGCTGCTGCTTGCAGAGTAAGGCACTACTCACCCTGAGAAAGGGGGGCAGCTCTCACTTTGCAAGACGCCTTTTCAGTACAGAAAAAAATGCTGCGACGAAGGAAGAGATCAGTTGTTCAAGAACTTGTACGGTCCTTTCTGTGATCCTGGGGACCTGGGTGGAAAAGTGAGTTTCCCTGTCCTACTAAGTGATGTGGTTGGAGAAGCTGCAAATGTTTTTCCTCCCTATTTAAAAATATAGATTCTAAGCATTTCTTTGAGTATCTCCTCTTCTTTCTGGGAAGGCAGACTCCTCCTCTGGCAAGAAATAGCTGAGTAGAGGCTGTGTTCTGCGGAAAGTATTTGCATTGGTAACATTAATCAAGTGAAACAAGGTTAGGCCACAAAGCCTAAGGCACAACGCCTTACGTATGAAACATTGAAAAGAAGGAGTGTGCTCAACCTTGGCCAAGGATAATAAAACCTTTTCCAGCTTTCTGGCCACTGGCTGGTTGGGTAACAAAATGTTCAGTGTGCTAGTAAGGGTTTTGGGATGCAGTGCAATCGTACAGTGTGAATATCCAAAGAGGAAGATTTCATGAACATATTAAATCAGTATCAATTTCACCATTTGACTAAAAAGCTGCCATGAAGAATGAGCTGTTCCTTTGGATGACAGAGATTGGGAGAGGGGGGATGAAAGTTATTGTCAGTAAAATAAGAAGACAAGAAACTTGAACAAAGGCAGTTCTCAGAAATACTGGGCCAGATCCTTAACTAGTGTGAGCTGTCACGGCTCCATTAGCTTCTATGGAGCTGATTTATGCTTGCTGAAGATCGGACCTGTTATCTTAACACATTGCTCACTTGAATATTAACCTGCTATCTCAGTGCTTTGTGTGAGGACTAGAGCTGACTGAATGCAGGGGGGTAGGGGGGAGGAAATTATTCAGGAACTTTTCAGTGAATTGGAAAGTGGATTTCAATTAGCCTGGTCCACACCCCCTCTTGTGTCAGCTCTTTTACAAACCTTTGTGAGAGCGAAGTTACATGGAGAATTGAATTCCATTTAGTCAATGAGTGAATTTATTTAGATGGAAGCTTAAGGCGTAGATCTGCTGCTTTTCACAGTTAACTGGTCCAAGAACTGCTGCTGTTTCTGTGCAGTGAATCCTTAGAGTCTGCCTATAGAAGTACCAGGCTGGGGGCTGATTGACTCTCTGAAGGTGGGGCACATGCTGTGACACCCTTCAGGCATTTGCTGGGGCCTGAATGTGGCTTTTGGCAAAACTGTTCCTGCCTCCACTGCCTCTCTTGTTCATTGTTTGGTGGTGCTCTGCACCATCAAATTCCCAGGTAAATTAAAGAGAACCGAGTCCACACTGCTCTCCCCTGGCAGGCTGTGTTCTGTCTGTGCTGATTACCAGGGCCAAACTTGCACTCATTCAGCTAAAGCTTTGTGGCTTTTTAAAAAAACAGATTTAATTCAACTGGTGCCAACCCTGGTGGGGACATTTTGGAATCCTTTGAAACCGGACTCAAAGCAGTTTAGCTTCATGCAGTTAAAGCTAAAACCTCACTGGTTTCCTGGCCTCCTCCCCATAATCTGACACTTGAAACAGGGAAATGTTGTGATAAGTCTAAACCTTTCTGACAAGCTTAATTTTAAAAAAAGGACAAAAGAGAAATGAGCCAGGAGGCATTTGGAGATGAAAAAAGGCTGAGTTCACCCAGGTTCTGTCTACATTAACAGTGAGTGCAGATTGGGAGTCTGTAACCAGATTATGTTGTAACCAGCTGGGCCGTGTCTTCATTGTAAGAAGTAGTAGGCCCTTTTACTTTTTACCTCTGTGTAGCTTGTCGAGATCAAGCCTACACACCCTTCTGGGGTTTACCTCAACCAACTACACTGCATTAAACATTATTTGTGCTTTCTCTCCCCAAGGACTTCACATGGAAAGAGCTGTCTCCCTGTAAAGACGCCACTTTTTTTCCTCATGCACAGTGAAGATGAAGCTCCACTTTTATACTGGTGCAGCCTATCTCCACTAGCATTTTGCATCAGTGTAACTATGTTGGTGAGGTTGCATGGGTGTCGATTTCCCTTCCAGATGCCAAACCACAGCCAGACAGTTCCACTACCTGCAGAGGCAGGTCTTAAAAACACCCTCATACTATGTGGGAAATAATTCTGGGAGACATTACCAGTAGGCAAAATACAAACCCAGGCCTTCGATATTGGACACGACAAGGCTTTTAATAATAACTGGATTAGTCAGAGGGTGTTTAAATATTTAAAGAACATTGACAGAAACATCCACTTATCACTGATTCAGTGAGGCTAATACTGATTCATAGAAATGTTTCATCTGGAGCGTGGCTTGGATGCGGCCCCACAGACTTCAGCACTTGGGTCATCAGAGACAACTGTGCTATTCCTGGGCAAATGACCCTCTCACTGAGCTGTCAGAGAGTTTGAACTGGCGCTTCCAGTGCTTGAAGAAATACACTGCATGCCCTTTAATGTGGACCAGACCTGGGGTGGAGGGTCAATGGAAGGATGTGTCAGTGGTTAGGGGGCTAGCCTGGCACCTGGGAGACTTTGGTGTGATTGCCTGCTCTGCCACTGACTTCCACTGTAACCTTGAGCGAAATCACTTGGCCTCTCTCTGTCCCAGTTCCCCATCTGTAAAGCGGGGACGATTACACTGCCTTGCCTCACAGGGGTGTTAGGATCAATACATGAATGATTGTGAGGTGCTCAGATACTATTAAAATGATTAGGGGACTGGAGCATATGACTTAGGAGGAGAGGCTGAGGGAACTAGACTTCTTTAGTCTTCAGAAGAGAAGAATTGAAGATTTGGTAGCAGCCTTCAACTACCTGAAAGGAGGTTCCAGAGAGGATGGAGCTAGGCTGTTCTCAGTGGGGGCAGATGACAGAACAAGGAGCAACAGTCTCAAGTTGCAGTGGGGGAGGTCTAGGTTGGATATTAGGAAAAACATTTTTACTAGAAGGGTGGTGAAGCACTGGAATGGGAACCTAGGGAGGTGGTGGAATCTCCATCTTTAGAGGATTTTAAGGCCCGGCTTGACAAAACCCTGGCTGGGATGGTTTAGTTGGGGTTGGGCCTGCTTTGAGCAGGGAGTTGGACTAGATACCTCCTGAGGTCCCTTCCAACCCTCATCTTCTATGATTCTATTGCAATGCTGTACAAACTCCTGAAAAAGATAGTGCACCTGTGTGAGTTAGTGTGATAGGGTCCTCACCCCACACTTACCCTGAAGGGGTTAAGTAACCCCCTGACTGAATAATGAGGGATCCCAGCTGAGGAGGAAGGAGCTGGGCTGGGTTTATACAGGCAGGAGACTGCCACCAGTGAGAGGAGCTGCAGGGAAGTAGTCTGCAGTCACGCCCTGGGAGGAGGATGTTTTGGGGTTGGCAAACCCAGAGCATGGGGGGAGCCAGAAGGTAAGGAAAGGACTCAGGGAAAGGCAGGAAGGCTCAGGAGAGAACAGACCTTGGCTGCTGATTAGAGGGTCCCTGAGCTGAAACCCGCAGTAGAGGGCAGGCCCGGGTTCCACTCCTGGCGAAGTGACACCGGCTGGGTAGTGAATGGGAAGGCTGCCAGAGCCCATTTGTAAGCAGAGACTTTACTACCCCAGAAGGGGAGGACGTATGTGACTTGGCCAGAGGGCTGAGCCATGAACACAGAGCATCTTGTCTTGTCAAAAGCCAGGAAGAGAAGGCAGGTTGTGCGGTGAGAGGTAGAAAGGAGGCGTCAGACCTGGAATTAGCAAATCCCCAGAGCAAGCAGGAGGAGGCCCACTAGCAGTGGGCAGACCCCATGACAGTTACATACATGTCTCCTGTGATTTGGGGAGCCCTTCCCAAGGCAGAAAATTCTCCAACTTGTGCAGAGCTTTCCCTAGTCTAAACACCTCTCTTGACATGTCCTTCATGAAGCACAAGGATTGAAATCCCTGTTCCAGACCCCCCATACCAGGGAATTTGTTTCTCTCTCTTACACTCCTCAGACACATCTGGCATGCCCCTAGCTGCCTAAAACCTCGGTGGAAGTTGCCATCAACCTGTCTTATGCAAACAGAAAAACCATGATAACCGGCCCATCTCTAGACTCATTGATGAAGGGATGAGTGTTAAAATCTCATGCTTTATTAGAAATGTGAAGCAGCGAGCAGTACAGTGTTACTGCCACAGGCTGCCAGATAGAGAATCCCTCTGAAGAATGGATTTCCCATATCACAGAATAGCTCGTAGAAGCAGCAGTTGAGAGAAACAGGTTTATATGATAGAGGGAATAATACGGTGAAGTTGTTTACTCTGTGGCAAAGATTTTTTTTCCAGCAAATATGAATAACCGTTAGAATTGGATCAAAGATAATTAGTGTGCGGTGTCAGTGTTAACATGGACTTCCTGAATAGTAACCAATTGTCCTTCTCTTAAAGCAAATGGGTTTCTCTGATCCTCCCCAAATCTCGCACCACAAGTCACGTGACTGAGCCCAGTGGATTATGGGATGTGATTGAGGCACTGGACTTCAGCATAAGGGGTCTGTTTCTCTTTTGTTTCCGTATTGTGTAGTCAGCTACAACATGTGTCAGAAACTTTGTAAGCTGGTTCTCTTTGACACTAAGATCCCTTTGCACCATTCTAGCGTTGTATATTTAGGGTCCATTCCACAGCTGGAGCAGTGTAAAGGGGCCTTCATGTGAATGAGAAAGAGGCCTTCTCATTTAGCAGCTTTTCACACCATTTGCACTTGTGTAACTGATTATACATCGTGCAGGGCAATGGCGAATCGGACCAAGTAGTTCTAAGTTCGGTTCTTGGCATAGCCAACAGATGTCCTGTATGATACTTGGCAAGTCACTTATCCACTGTGCCTCAATTCCCCATCTGTAAAATGGGAATATTGATACTTCTGCACCGCACAGGGGTGTTTAGAACAGGTCAAAAAAAATTCATCGTTTTTTTTTTTTTTTTTTTTTTTTTAACAGAAAATGGCCTTTTTGTCTAAAAAGACATTTCTCTGGGAAATGTCCTTTTTGGATTAAATTTTTCAGGTTTTCACTAAAAAGTCTGCTTTTGGATTATAGTCACCAAAACCTGAAAAACTTTTGGGTTTTCAATGCAAACCCAAAAAACTTCAATGAAAAACTGTGGCACAAATGGGACCTTTCTCAACCAACTGTATATGAACTGACTAATGATTGTGAAGTGCTCAGATACTATGGTGATGGGGAGCCTCTAAAAGACTTTCACAGTTCCCTTATGCCCCAAGAGAGCAGCAAAAAGATACCTGCTTAAGTGAACCCTCAGTCAGACACTGAGTGGACCCTCATCGTCAGTAAGCAATGTAAAGAAGTGATGGCAAACTATAAAACAAAGAGACGTGCAAACAACTGGATTGGTCCAATGGGAGAGCTTCTTTAAAGTACTTAATGTTGGTAAAGCACTTTGAAGCAGTAAAGTGCTAAGTATTATTGTTGGGGATTTTAAAAATCTCCTTTATGCAATGAGGCCACATGGGAGAGCTTCCTTCCTAATGACTTTCCACTATGGATAACAAACGTAAAGTTAGATGGATTGGCACTGACCCCAGCACAAGTGGCAGAGTTCAGTGCCTGAAGACAACAGAGGAAAAATGGAAAACAAACCAGCAAAAATAAACCCCAGTATTAAATCAGACTGAGGGCTGTGGTTAATTATAGGTCTAAGTAGCAAAAACTGCCAATTAGTTATATATTCGCTGTCGTGTCTTCCAATGTAACAACATGATGCTTCATATGGACTCATTTATTTAATCTGCCCCATAGGTGAGGTTTTGTACGCTTGCTGAACAGTATTAGTCATTTTTCTGTGCCATTGGGAAGTTTAGGGGGAGTAGTGTCTGGAAGCCAGGAGAGCTGGGTTGTATCCCAACCCTGCAACCATGAGCAAATCACTTCTCTTCTCCGTGCTTCAGTTCCTGCTCTGAAAATGAGGATAATTATACTGATTCTCCTTTTGTAAAGTGTTCTGGGGCCCATGGATGAAAAGTATTAAGTGCTATACCTGATGATTGCTATTTTGCCCATTATTGGAGAGTCTCCAAACCTGAAGGTGCTTATGTATTGGAGATAACTTTTGAACATGGTGTATATGGTAAATATAAGTCAGGCCAATACACTTGATTGTTGTACTATCCTCGGAAGGGATGGTTAAGTTAGCATATCCCTGCTTGCAGCACAAACTGAAAGGAAGGGACACCTGCTTTGCATGATGTCCCCAAGTTCTATTTTGTTGCAGTAGAATATTCCCTTTAAGAGTGATATGGATTCTGGCAATTCTGAACTCTTCAAGTGCGCAGAACAGTAATTATATTGAACACTGTATTGGTTGAAGACAGTTGATGGCGGAGTTGTGTGAGCAGTATAATGAGCTGAAATATTAAATACCTTGTTAATGGGACTCTCTGCCAGGTTTTGGAGTAATGAGCAGTGATGGATGAGGAGCTGGAGTAGACTGTGTCCATTTAAGAGTCCCCTGCTGTCAACATAGAATCATAGAAGATTAAGGTTGGAAGGGTCCCCAGGAGGTCATCTAATCCAACTCCCTGCTCCAAACAGGACCTATCTCAACTAAATCATCCCTGCCAGGGCTTTGTCAAGCCGGGCCTTAAAAACCTCTAAAGATGGAGATTCCACCACCTCCCTAGGTAACCCATTCCAGTGCTTCACCACCCTCCTAGTGAAAACCTTTTTCCTAATATCCAACCTAGACGTCCCCCACTGCAACTTGAGACCATCACTCCTTGTTCTGTCATCTGCCACCACTGAGAACAGCCTAGCTCCATCCTCCCTGGAACTCCCCTTCAGATAGTTGAAGGCTGCTATCAAATCCCCTCTCACTCTTCTCTTCTGCAGAATAAATAAGCCCAATTCCCTCAGCTGCTCCTCATAAGTCTTGTGCCCCAGCCCCCTAATCATTTTTGTTGTCCTCTACTGGACACTCTCCAATTTGTCCTCATCCTTCCTGTAGTGGGGGGCCCAAACCTGGAGACAATACTCCAAATGTGGCCTCACCAGTGTCAATAGAGGGGAATAATCACTTCCCTCGATCTGCTGGCAATGCTCCTACTAATGCAGCCCAGTATGCCATTAGCCTTCTTGGAACAAGGGCACTCTGTTGACTCATAACCAGTTTCTTGTCCACTGTAATCCCCAGGTCCTTTTCTGCAGAACTGCTGCCTAGCCAGTCAGTCCACAGTCTGTAGCAGTGCATGGGACTCTGCACTTGTCCTTGTTGAACCTCATCAGATTTTTTTTGGCCCAATCCTCTAATTTATCTAAGTCACTCTGTATCCTATCCCTTCCCTCCAGAATATCTACCACTCCCCACAGCTTAGTGTTATCTGCAAACTTGCTGAGGGTGCAATCCACCCTATTCTCCAAATCATTACTGAAGATGTTGGACAAAACCAGCCTCAGGACCGACTCCTGGGGCACTCCGCTTGATACTGGCTGCCAGGTAGACACTGAGTCATTGATCACTACCCATTGAGTCTGATGATCTAGCCAGCTTTCTATCCATCTTATAGCCATTCATCCAACCCATACTTTTTTAACTTGCTGGCGAGAATACTGTGGAAGATCATATCTGAAGCTTTACTGAAGTCAAGGTACATCACGTCCACCGCTTTCCTCACATCCACAGAGCCAGTTATCTTATCATAGAAAACAATCAGGCTGGTCGGGCATGATGATATGTACCAGAAGACAAATCCATCAGGGGCTTAAATCCAGATGATGTGTACCAGCAGACAAATCCATCAGGGGCTTCAAACCCTCTAGTGCATTTGGGAAAGTTCAAAGGAGCCGGGATTAGCTCAGTCAAATGCTTTCTCTATGAATGACTTCATTATGGTTTATGTCACTCTAGCACTCAGAGGAAAGATGCCTTGTGATTCAGGTGCTGGGCTGGGGATCTGGGTTCAATTCCTGACTCTACCACTGTCTGACCTAGAGAAATTCACATCATCCCTCTGGTCTTCAGTTAGTATTTCCCTGCCTTGTAGGAATGCTGTGAAAAAATTATAAGCTTTTATTTGTTGAAATATCAATTTAGTCTGAACACAATTAAATTAAGCATTTTTTTTTCAAATTGAACTTGCCTTATGAATTGGAAAAGAATCTGCTTTTCCCTGCATTCAAATGGTAATTGCATTTCCTGTGTCCTACCTTACATCACCAGACTTTCAAAATGGCGGCTTCCTATTCAACTGTTTCATAGAGTCAGAGATTTTAAGGCTGGGAGGGACCATTATGATGATCCAGTCTGACCTCCTGCATCACAAAGGCCAGAGAATTGAACCCTGTGATTTTTGTTTGAGACATCTAAAATGTCTGTTTGAATTATTAAATGTAGTGACCAGAACGTCCTGGATTTTGCATTGGAGTTTTCCATTAGAAACTATGCCCTGAGGGGGCAGAAAGGGTTCATAAGCTTGCACATCAGGCTTGAATAAAACAAAAGAGGAAAATCAGCTTTAAGTAGGATTTTGGGACCATAATTGTCCATTTCAACTTTCGGTTTTTTCTGCAGAAAGCAAGGATTTGGGGCTCAGTGTAGCTGGAGCTTCACTTCCCCTCTGTATTTTAATTAACACATCATGCAAAGAAATTAAAATACCATTTGTGCCAAGGACACTGAACTAGAATAAGTGTTATTGCCACATGTTTTGTGTTACTGTTTAAAATGAACATCTTAGACTGAGTAAGAGGGTAAAAATGAATCGGAGGAAGTGCATTTATCCCATCTCGGTCGTGTTTGAAGAATCTGATCTAGGGAGGTGTGACAGCAGGTTGAACATCTCTGTGGAAAACCTCTTACGGCAGTGATGAAACAGACATGACCTCAGAAGAGGGAGAGCAATTTAAAAGCTAAGGTGTAAGGCATTATATGGTTTAGGCCTACACTCAGCTTGTGTCTATGTCATGTGTCACTTTGGTTCTGATTCAGCAAGGCACTTAAGCATTAACTTCAGCCAAGTGAGTAGTCTAATCTTTATTCAGCACATCACTTAAGCAGATGCATCATTTAAGCATGTGAGTAAATTCTATTGAAATCAACAGAATTTCAGCACGTGCTTGAGTTCTCTGTTAAATCGGCACGCTAATCTCTCTGTGCCTCAGTTCTCCGTCTATAAAACAGGGGTTATATTTCTCCTGCTCTCAGACATTAAGAGAATAAATTCACCAACACACATGAAGCCTTTGGTTGTAGGTGACTGAGCAGTTCATGTTATGAGAAGGTGCTGCTCTGTGGTGTCAGTTTATGTTTTGTTAATGTTTCAAAGATCAGTTCGTTTTCCCTCATTTAGAGACACTATCAAGTGAAATCATGGGACCATTTGTTAAGCTTATTTCATCTTTCATTCTTTCTTGGTGTGTGGTTCCATTAACTTCCATTCCTCCATTCTTCTCCTACTTCTGCTTTTTTGTCAGGCTGGTTAGATATTTCCTTTTATCCATTTTTTTTCATGCTGCCAGCCTCAATACTGGCCTTCAAATATTAAAATATAACAAAAGTGCTGTAGGACTGACTTTCCTCTAGTTTTTTTCAATTATTAAAACCATTCAAAAGCTTGATATGAATGTAAATGACAGGCAGGCAGATGCTCAAAGTTGAGATCCAGGACAGGAGAATAACATGTTCAACTAGTCCAATTTCAGTACTTTATAACACAGTATCATTTAATAATGGATTCTATCAAGCCCGTGTGCAGAGGTAGAAAAGACCTATCGCTCTCATCCATGAGATGCTAAGTAATATCCTAAAGAGGGACTTTCACCATGGAGCATTGTAATGAGGCAGAGTGGCCTCCCACTGAGCTTGATGGGGACAGGCCAATACATGCCCTTGGTGGGCAGAGCCAAGCCAGCCACGCCCCCCTGCCGGAAGCAGAGGGCTGGGACAGGAAGTTTAAGAGGCGGGCCCTTCAGCTCAGTTGGGCGGGAGCCTGGGAAAGAGGCAGATGTCTCACACCTGCTGCAGGACCAGATCCTGAGCCATGGCGTGTCCTGCCCATGGAGGAGACTGAATGCGGAGAGGAGCTGCTGGGACTGCTATCCGCTGTTTACCCAGAAGAGATGGAGGACTCACAGACGACAGAGCCCTGCCAATGGACTGTGGTAGGAAATAGACCAGGGACATTCGTCTGGTTGGGCTGTTGCAATTCGAGTCAGCGTATTTCTGGAGGATCCTTGCTGACCAAGTGGCAGGACTACCCGCCACTGTTAGGGTCCTGGGCTCCAACCCCATGGAGTAGGGTGGGCCTGGGTCCTCCTACCTGCTGCCACCAACCCCACCTCTATGTAAATTACTGTCTGCCCCACCAGGAGGCTTGGGCTATAGACTGGATGGTGCTCGGCCCCACCCACGGGGCCAGAGTCGTAACCTAATAATTGACTCTTGTGGGACATAGCGAGGCAGCGGGGCCTCCCCCCAAGCTTGACGGGGTGGGATGACCACAGACCGTTACCGAGCATGCTTGAAAATAAAGAATATTTGCACAACCCATAATCCTAGGTTGCTTTTTCTTCTTAGCCCTTAGCTATTACTGAAGATATTTGTCTTTGAAGAGTGTGCAGCTATTCCTTCCATACCAGTCTGGAAGGAGGGGAGGTTGTTCTTTTCTCTCTTTCTTCACAAAGCTGAGAGATATTTGTGCACCAGCTACTCCCTTGATGAAAACAAAGTTCGGTTTCTACCATTCTTGAGTGTTTTGTGCCCTGAAGTCCTGCTGCACAGCTTAAAGGTGACAGGATGCCATGACAGGGTGCAATGAAATGAAGTCTGGGAGAAACGAGAGCAGAAATCATTCAAACATTTGGGAATTCTGTTACTATTAACTATTGTGGTTATGGTCCCCACCTGAGACAGAGGCCTTGTTGTGGTGCATGCTACCCAGACCCCTAGTAAGAGACAGTCCTGCCCCAAAGAGCTTACATACAGAAGAAACAAGACACCAAAATGCAGAAGGAAGGTTCATAAAATAGAAATCTCTGTGAGAGTGGATTTGCTGGAGCAGAAAAGGGAAGGAGGGATCCTGGATGGAGTTGCAGCAGAGGAATTTGAGGGAGCATTTGTTCTCTCTCATTTTACAGAGCGGGGAATAAAAGATTCAGAATGGAATCCTGGTTCTATTGAAGTCAATGGAAGTTTTGCCATTGTTTTCTATGGGACAGGGATTCTTGCCCAAGGTCGTACTGGGAGTCTGTGAGCTGGGAATTGAACCTGAATCCTATTCCAGGACTTTAACCACAAGACTGTTGTTCCTGTCTTTGAACTTTTCATTTGGAAACTCAGTGACCTGATTCACACTACTGTGCACCAGTTGTGATAACTGGGTCTGCAAATATATCCTAATTTGTGAGATCAACTGTAAAAAGTGAGTGGAAAGTTTATAAACGCTCACGTGTGACTCATTGGGCCAAATAGTCCATCTAAATTAATACAACGCACCTTCTGACCCCATTTAGGATCTAATCCAACGCCCATTGAAGTCAGTAGGAATCCTTCCACTATCTTCAATGAATGTGTGCACTAGACTTGCACACCAGTACAAGGATATTTAGAATACCACCATATTGTAAGTCACTCCTGCACACCTGAAGGAGTGAAGGAGTGAAATCCAACTTCACACCAGCCAGTTACAGCACAGCGCTTTTGGTAGGCACTGCTATTCGCAGAACCCTGCGCGGATATAACATTTGTATCTGCATCCAATCCGCAAAAATGATCAGCAGATTGTGGTGGGGCAGCTGCCCCACACTAGCCTGGGAAGGGTTAATAAAGCCCTAGGGAGGCTGCACTAGGAAGAAGCCCTGTATAGGCAGCCAGCAGAGAGCAGAAAGGGCAGTCACTCCCAGGAGCTCAGGAAGGGAAGGCTGGAGGCCCTGCAGACCAAGGAAGGTCAGCACCTCGGACAGAGCAGTGGTTATCTCCAGGGAAGGAGCAGCTGAGAGCCTTGAGGTATGGGATGGACAGTGGACTGCAGCTGCCACTGGAGGAAGTGGCTAGGCTGGGACTCCAGGATCCCCTGGAAGTGGGGAGAGCATAGATAACGGCACGGCCAGAGGGCTGTGTCGTGAAGCCGACGCCGTGAGCTTTGGAGAGACGTGGGTCATAAGGCGGAGACGTAATGGCGGGCGAGACATGATTGTGAGGGGGCTCTGGGACCTGCAGAGCTGATTCCCCAGACTGACCAGCAGGAGGTGCCAGAGCAATGAGTGGCACCCCATTACACAGATATAAAGCAGATATCCGCAGATTTGCAGGGCTCTCGCTATTCGCACAGCTGCAGTCCAAATTGTGGGGCAGTGCAGACACGCCCTGAGGCTGAATTTCTCATCCAAAATTCAGTTCAGCTCTGTTGGTAAGAGGGTGAACACAGAAGCATTCCAGAGAAGATGCAGTCTCAGACTTCAGTGTGAAAGGGCTTTGGAGAAATTCAGGGCCTGTTTGAGAATAGCAGGTTCTAAATTAAGACGCCTGTCTGATTTCTGTTTGTCCCTGGCAAAGCATATCTTCTGGGTGCTGTGCATTAATGTAGAATATTATTTTCCTAGTACACTGCAAGCTTCACAAGTGTCTGCAAAATGATGACTTTGGAACAAGGCACCTCTTATGGTTTGTGTAATGCTGTCTTCTGTTTAATTAGAAACACACTTTTAAAATTAAATGCTTCCCTTGTAAACAAGGGTGTAAGCCAAAGGAGGAAGCATTCTGCAAATCATGAAAAATATTTCAACCCTCCATTTAAATCAAGAAAGGATTTTTTCTAAAAGATCTGCTCTAGAAACTATTTGGGGGAAGTTCTATGACCAATGCCATACAGGAGGTCAGACTAGATGGTCACAATGGGCCTTTCTGGTCTAAGAATCTATTAATCTATTGCTTTAAAAAATATGTATTCTGGAGATTTCTGAAAACCCAAAATATGAACAAAGTTTCACAGTCCCTTGCTTATGAATCTGGCAAAAGCTTAGTGTAACCTCCCCCCTAATACAGTGTAGCATCTTTTGCCTGGTTAGTGGCGAGATCACTTACATAGGCTTATGTGCTTGCCACTGCCTTAGTGCTAATGAGCCTAATACTTTAGTTCATCCAATAACTGCTTATTGTATTAGACCCAGAGGCTGTGGGTTCAGTCCTTGTAAATGATCCAGATAAGGCCTTTCTCACACTAATATTCAGCTGTGGATTTACTGTAATGCACTTGTTCAAGGGGGTGAAGAGCCCTGGTCTTTAGCCGTAATGCTGATTTGTACCTTGTGCATTTCCAGATGTAACTGGTACCAAAAGAAGCTGAGCAGAGCCTTTTCTTCTGCAGAAATAAGTAGATCTGAACATAACAAAGGTCTTATCTAAGCTAGATTTTTCCCAGCCACTGCTGCCAGTGGTTCAGAGCACAAATGGGGAAGACAGGTGCTTCTGAAAATTTTGCTTCTAGTATTAGTCATGATTTACTTAAATAAAGAAAGGGAGGGGTTTTGAACAGAAATGAGATTTCATCCTAGGAACTGGATTCCAGAGACAAGCCTTCCAAAGCCTTGATGTTTTAGCAATAGCAAATGGGGGAGGAGAAGGGGCCTCTGAGGTCAGTGATGGAGCAGAGCATAAACCTGACTTTTAGAGTGTTCTCTAAAGTGAGCAGGACGAAAGGGACAGGGTCTGAGATTCTCTGCTGCCTGGCACCTTGTGTGCTGTTTACACCAGGGCATTGTGAGTGTAAAGCACTAGCTGTTTGTATTTCACACCTGCAGCAAATGGCTCTGCAAAGTGTGGGGCAGGGGAGTGTCAGGCCTTCAGAGACCATGGGCCAGATAACGCAAAAGATCTCAGCATCCGTGTACCCTGGAGAACAGTGGAGACTTTCCCACTCCCCCGCCCCTTTGAGAACTGTGAGCTGAGCTCTTTTGACAAACTAGCTACAATGAGTTGAGGATTTTAAGGCATTTTATGAAAACATAGTCCCTGCTCCACAGAGCTTTCACTTTAAGGGCTACCCTTGCAATCTGTGGCACCCAGGCTAGCAGGGCCTGAGGGTATAGCTACACTGCTCCCCGCTCCCCAAAAGTGATTTTTTTTTAACCTAGGCTAGCCCACAGGGTTAAAATAACAGTGAAGAGTGTCCCCTGCATCTCCAAAGGTATGTTTCTCAGAAAGGAGGCAGCTCAGGGTGGTGTTACTAAGCAACCCTGACTTGTAAATAACTTCTTTGTTTAAAGGCATGTGTAGTAATCACTCTGAGGAGAGAAATAGAAATTCTGCCTCTTGCAATTCCCAGTTCTATAGAAATGTTCGTTAATGGAGCAGAACAAACCGGGCTGGATTTGTCTTCACCAGTTGGTGCAAAAATCAATCTAGAAAGGGAAATAGAAACATATCACTTTTAAAGCCACTGACAAGTTTTTAGGTGCATGATGAGTTGGTGCTGGGTAAAACTGTGACCATTAGTTCCCTATATTTCCATCTTCAGAGTGTTCTTATGCTCTGACCAAACCCTTATCTCTAGACTGAATTGCTGTCTTGTTGAGCTGCAGGGACCTAGATCCTGTCTACACTTATTTCCAAGATTCGGCAGCAGTCGACCGGAGTTACGCAAGCTACGCAAGAAACTTGCATAACTCCCGTCGATTTCTCTGCTTCTCTTCTGCGCGCCGTCTTCACTGCACTGCGCCGATGGGAACCGCGTTCCCGTCGCCGCAGCACTACGCCACTTGTGAAGGTGGTCTTAGTACGTCGATTTCTGGATCGACTGAGCGGGTCTTCACTGACCGCTCAGTCGATCCAGAGAAATCGATCTGACGGCGGCGACTTTGCCGCCGTCAGTGTAGCCGTAACCCTAGAATTTGAATTTGAATGGCAAGCCAGTGAAGGATTTGGGGATTTGGGCTGTGTAAGACTGCCACACTAGATCCCACTGCAACTCCCAAATGATCTTCAGGGGTAGGAGCATAGGGTATGTTCGGATCCAGGATGACAATTCCTATCTAGTCATTGATAGAGATAGATAGGCCCCATCTAATTTATAAAGAAAATGGGTTTGATCCGAAGTCAGTTGGAGTCAGCAGAAAGAAAGCTTCCATTTACATCACTGGGTATTTCCTCAGGCCCAAGGAGAACAGGCATACTTACATTAGAGAGGATGTTAAAAAAATCCCGAGGTTTAGGAGGAGAAAGAACGCTGCTGCTGCAGGGTCTGGGACAATCCCAACCAAAGGGTTTAGAAGAAACTCCTTCCACGGTAGTGTATTCTCTAATTGTCCATTCTGGGTTTCTTACACCTCCTTCTGGTGCATCTGCCATGGGTCACCTTTAGGAACAGGATAGTGGACTAGATGGGCCATTTTCTGACCCCGTATGGAAATTCCTATGTTCCTGCCACTGAAAGCCACTTGGGAGTTGCAGCTGGTGCAGGATGAAGCTACCATTATTTTTATTACCGTTTTGCCTACCAGCCAAAGTCATGAACCCGGACCTCGCTGTGCTAGGCACTACACAAGTCCAGAACAAAAAGACAGTTCCTGCCCTAGAGAGCTTACAATCTAAGTATACAACAAAAGACAACAGATGGATACAGACAGGCCGAGGCTGGAGTACAAGAAAACAATGAGACAGCATGGATCAGCGTGATAGGCAGTGGGCTCCTCAGACCAGCAACCTAACCAGTCAAGTATTTTGTAGGCATCGTGGCAAAGCTGGTGGGTATCAGTCATTATACGGCCTGTAGTTTGCATTGGTCTGCAATTCAGATTCTACTAGGTCCAGTTCGAGGTGTTTTGCTGAAGTCCTGGCTTCTTGCCTTTCTCTCCCTAACAGCTAAGATGGGCTGAAGATCTGCCGCTTGGAGTCCCTAAGTTGGATTGTCTGGCATCAGTTTCAATGGGTGGAGGACCGTGCATTTCAGTGGACAGATGTGAGACCTTACTCTGCAAGAGATGTATCTCAATTGTGTTGGTGTGCGGGCGTCCATGGCAGATAGAGTAGAACATGCTGGTGCAGTGAACTGGCCTCTGCTATCTGGGCTGAGCTGACAGTGGGATGAATGTGTTTGTTTGTCCAGAGGAGTTTGCCAGAATTACCCAGCTCCAGCTATTTGGGGAAACCTGAATTGGTTTGGACTTTGGTACTTTTCTGAACTTCTAGAGTGTGTGAAATTGCAGTGGAAACCTTGGGCCTGATTCTCTATTGCCCTTGCACAGTGTGATTGTCCTTTACACTCCTGCAAAGAAGGACTAAAACTCTTCATTCTAATTTAGTAGTATTGTACATTTACTTCCCACTCATTTTGCACCATTGTAAGAAGCTGGCCAAGGCACAGAGCAACAGAGAATCTAGCCCCTTGTGAATCCAAACATCCCTGTGAGAACTCCAGACCTCCTGCTTCCCGTCTTATCTGGAAATATGAATAACTGTTTCTACTTCAGGTACCAGCTGTCTCTGTCATTTACAGCGTGTTTGTCAGAACAGTGTCAGCTGAAAACTGGAAGTGGGGGGGAGAGAAATGCGTCAGAACATTTCAGAACCTTGAGTAAAAGGTCTGTGTTGAGTTCTGAACCGAACGGAGTTTAGGGACTATGGATCTGATTCTCACATACAATAAGGACACTTATACTGCTCTGGCCTTAAAGAGGGTATAAATGTAATGTATGCCCACATTAAGGCCCTTTTACACTGCCAGAATGGCATCCAAGGTCTTTGGTATAAACACAAAGGCTGCCTCTTATTTTTCTTAGGCAGGTTCACCTGTCCTTGCTTCCCCTGGTATTAATCAATGCCACGTCCTTAACTGTGAGCTCACAGCAGGTTTATGTAAACACATGTACAATTTGACCTAGAACAGTTTTATGCTGCTTTTTCAGTTGATAAGAGACAATTGATTGGTGTGTCAGTGCAGTTAACACACAGACTGTTAATGGACCACAGGTTTTTCTAGAGAAGGCTGTTCGTTGTAGTTAGACTTTGAAAGCAACTTGATCAAGGAAATCATCTAATACTGAGTGGGAGAGAGGGCGAGAGCACTGTGCAAGGAGAAGAGGGTTTTTCCCCCCCCCCCCCTTCAGCCTAATTATGGGCACTAGTTAGCAGACTGATGGAAAATAAAGACTTGTAAAGCTTTACTTTCACGGGACTGATGCCCCGGAGATATCTTTTCTTTGCTCTTGTATTGTTACAGCGAGAATCATCTCACATTTCAGTTTAATAGCTGCAGGTTAAGTCATTTGTGTAAAGTTTGGTAATAGCAATTTATGTAAAGCAGAAGCAGGATTCAGAGTTATATTGAGAATACACGGCACCTGTTTACAACCCCCCACACCTCCAAAAAACCAACTAGGCTCGGGGGAAGAGAAGACAGACAGCTAACCTCTGTATCGAGGGTGGGATTGAAAAACCCGATAGCGCAGGCTGCATTCCGGCAGATGCAGCCCTGTCAAAAAGGGGTGGCTCTTTGTCACACACAAAATAATTCGGCAACTGCCACATAGCAGAGCTAATGGTAAAGGTTGAGGTGCCTGCGAGCTTTCTACAGAACAGCTAACATTGACCCAAGATGCTGTGAAATGTAGGACCTGGGGGCTAGAAGAGACAGACCCCTTTCCTTGGTAACCCTGATAACGTGATGATAGGGGAGAAATCTTCCCCTCCAGCCAGACTAGCTGGTGTTTATCTCAAGGGGTAGAACCGCTGTCATCCAGCACCTGCTCTGCTGTGCTTTCAGATGAAGTTCTGGGCTTTCAGGTCTCTCAGGAAGGTGATTCAGCAGCCAGTTTTCAGAGAAGGCCATGCTCTTGGACTGAGGAACTTAAACTGAAAACCTAAACTGAAAGAAAAAAATATCCCTGTTGGACCCCTTTAGTGGCATGCCGCTAGCATTCCTCATCAAGGCCTGCTTGAAGCACACAGCCTCAACCATCCCCACTGGGATGTTCTACTGGGGTGTGGCCTCATCCCATTACAGCAGTGTGGGCTCTGTTAGAAGGGTGCAGCCGAGTCCCCTTGACAGGCCGTGTTAGAGCATCACTACCTACCTAACCAGTTGGGATGAAACAATAAGAATAAATTGCAGTAAAAATCCAACTGAATCCAGTAGCTGCTGCTAAGTTTCCATTAATGTATAATGAACCCCTCAAGTTATTAACAAACGATAATGCCGGTGTCTGCTAGTTCAGAGAAATGGAAATAGGATTAGCCTCATAAGCTTAAAACACCACTAAACATATCAATGCAGTGAGCGCGGATTCCTCTTACTCAGAAACGTGCATTGGGTGCCTCCTCCTGCAACCCAGTACATGCTATGCAGAAAGAATCAACAGGAAAATCGGGATCATTATCAGCATAGTACCAACAGCATGGTAGGTGCTTTGCAGACAGGTGTGACGGCAAGGGGTCCTAAGCAGACATGATGTACGAAGCGCTGTAAGCTACTCATCAATAAGATGACGGAGTCTAAATGTGTAACCAACTCAGAGGAACCAGGTTTAACTTAAAGTAGGAGGCGACTTTTTTTTTAAACTCACGTCTTCTCCCACACATCTTGTTAACTGATTTTACTGCATGTACATTACACGAATCTGGATCGCAGGGGCAGATTTTAAAAAGGGTTTAGGCACTGAAAGATGCAGATAGGTTCATAGTGGGATTCACAAAGGTGCCTAAGCAGGTTAGGTGTCTAATTCCCAATTTCCCCGGGTGCTTTCGTAAACCACACGAGACACCTATGTGCGTCTTTAGGTAATTAAGTACTCTTGTAAATACCGCCCAGAGATTCCGGGGGCTTGTCTACATGACAAGTTACTGTGCAGCAAGCCGGGGTTTCAATGTACAGCACGCAAGTTTGCCACACAGTAACGTCCCATCTGGATACTCCTACAGCATGCTGAACGTCAAGCCACGCTCCTGAGCTTTCAGTGCACTGTAGCAGTGTCCACACAGGATGCTACTTGACAGCAGTAACTTGCTGCCTAGCCAAGCCCTGAGTCCCATTCAGAGTCAGTGTATGAGTGGGTTCAAGCTCACTTCAGTAAGTGGTTGTGAGACTGAGGGGGCTCAGAGGTGTCCCTTACACCAGTGGAAACTCTCTTTGGCTGCCTTCTGCATTCAGCCCCTAGCCCCTGCCTCAAAGGGCCCGATTAACAAGTAAGGGTGGGTAGAGCAAGAGGCCACTTAGCTTGAGGATGGGTGAAAGAACTCAGCCCTAGTTGAATGCACAGATAAAACGCACAGGGAAGGATGCAGCAGAAAGCAGAGCGAGTGAGGGCTGAGGCTTCCACCCATCTTGACAGTTTCATTAATTCGGCAGGGGCTGACACATCCCGGAAGGGGGATGCTACGCTGAGGGAGATGTTGGCAGAATTGTGAACCAGGTCAGAATGAAGGCAGAATGGGCTGCATAGCAGTCAGTGTGAAGAGGAGGGCTGAAGGCTGCTGATAGCCGTGTGCTGGTAGCCACAGGACCAGCCTGTCTGTGCAGGACTAATTAGAAAAGGGAAGAACATCCTTTGTGTCAGTTCATCCTTTTGGGCCAGTGTGCAAACCAAGGAATCCATTTTTCACTTGATAGATTTGTGCAAATGAAAACGGTGACACTTGATTTTAAAAAAATGCAGGCTGAGAAGGGGAAAAAAAACATTTCGCTCATTTAAGATCCAGAAATGTGTTTTGTTTGCAGATTTCACTGCTGGTGAGAATTTTCTGCCTACCTCTAGTGGCGATATGACTATGTAATCTGCTTTCCAGTGTAACAAATACATGACAAGTACCACAGCCAAAGAGATTACAAGGGATGCACTTTCTAGTACCATGGGTTACACTGATATGAGGAGCTGACTCTAGGTCAAGAAGAATCTTCAAGGTTGCACATTGCTATTCTGTTACTTTAGGTTCTTATATTGTTGTCTATCACCATGGCATCTGAGTGTCTGCCTCCTTTTCTGACTACCAGAAGGTAACTCGGCTATCTTATTGAATCTGTCTGGGGAATCTGCTTTAGGCTTAAAAATACAAGCTGCTTTTCAATTATTACAATTAGCCAATTAATTTGAATGATATATATAAAGCCTCGTGTAGCAAACAATGAAATAATGGCACATTTCAAATCCCCAGTGATTTTTATAGCGTATGTGGAGAGAATAAAGGGCATGCCGTGTTTGCAAGAGCATGTCTCATCAGAATGGGAGTGTGCCAGCCATACAAGAACTCAGTCACTTCTGTGCTCTGCCTGTTAACACATGCAAATACGTATGTCTCTGCAGTCTCAAAAAGAGTCTAAGGCAAATTGCCGTGGTCAAGAAAGGCTCATGTGGAAGAAGAGCAACTTTTTAAGGAGCATTCCAGATTCACTCCAAAAGAAGCTCAGAATCTAACCCTGCTAGTGAGCGCATAAAACAGGTGAAGTGTTTAGTTTATAGAGATGGAGTCGTGAGTGGAAACTGAGTATGTAGGTGTTTGGAATGGCACTGCTGTGCAAATCAGTACTGTGTGAAGAGCCAAGGACTGAGTGTGATGCTGGCAGAATGCATGGAATTATAGAATGCAAGGAGCTATAGGAAAAAGACACAAGCCAAACTGGTTTGGCAAAGTTCAGGTGACTTAGGGTGTTCCTAGACCAAGCTACTCTGATGACACCACTTATATTCTTCTTTCCTGGAAATACCACCTGGTGGAAACTGCTCCAACACATTGTACTCAGAACAAATACTGCTGGCTGGACATGATCTGTTGGATGGATAGGCCATCTGCTCTGGAGTGAATTTCACTCTGAAAACAAGCATGATGCCAGCAACTGCCGTTCAAGGAAATAGTTTTAATAACTGGCTAAACGGTAGCACTGCTGAAAAGGATCTGGGGGTTATAGAGGATCACAAATTGAATCCGAATCAACAAAAAGCTGCAAGACATGGGAGAAATTGTCCCATTCCACGTGGCACTGGTGAGGCCTCAGCTGCAGTAGTGTGTCCAGTTCTGGGCACCATACTTTAAGAGAAATGTAGACAAATAGGAGAGAGTCCAAAGGAAAGCAACACATTTTATAAAAGGTTTAGAAAAGCTGCCCTATGAGAAAAGGTTTACAAAACTGGGCATGTTTAGTCTTGAGAAAAGAAGACTGAGGGGAAACCTGACAACAGTCTTCAATGTTACAAAGGCTGTTACAAAGAAAACTGTGGTCAATTGTTTTCCTTGTTCACTGATGGTAGGACAAGAAGTAATGGGCTTCATCTGCAGCAGCATGGGAGATTGAAGTTAGATATTAGAAACACTTTCCAGCTATAAAGGTAGCTAAGCTCTGGAACAGGCTTCCAAGGGAAGTTGTAGAATCCCCACCCCTGGAAGTTTTTAAGAACAGGTTGGACAAACATCTGTCAGGGATGATGTAGGTTTACTTGGTCCTGCCTCAGCGCAGAGGGCTGGACTTGGCTTGGCTTGATGATGACCTCTCACGTCCTTTCCAGGCCTACATTTCTATGATTCTATGACAATCTCTCTTGACCTGGTACCAGAAAATGAAATCCGGGATTCATTTTGCTCTTTACATAAAATGAAAAGAGACAGATCCTCAGCTGGAATGAACCACTATAGCACCAGATATATTTTATATACACAAAATAAAACCTTGTGTGGTGGGCAGTGGAATAATGGCAAATATCAAATCCCCCATCATTTTTAGCGATTACACAGAGAGAATAAAGGGCATGACATGTTTGTAAGACTTGTGCAAACTGGAATGGAAGCAGTTTTACATCCATTTTGCATAGACTTTGCACTGGTGTCAATGATACACAAGCTGCAGGGTAACAGAGAATCAGGCCCTGAGTTCTAGTTATTGATTTACCAGGGTTTAGTCACATGAGGTGAAATCCCCCATTATACAGAGGGGCCAGCACTAGACCGATCATCATTGCGGTCTCAATGGGTATGTCTTCACTTCAGAGTTAACTGCCTGGGCTTGACTAATCCAGGTGGAGCATTCCCACTGCAAATCCCTACCTGTGTGATTGTATCCACAATAGTGCTATCTGAGCAACCGTGCTGGGCTGGATTTCTAGCAGGATATCCCATGGATCCAAGATACCAACTGTTCAAGCCCGTCTGTTGCCAGCTTCTCAGAGATACAGCCATAGAACTGTTGATTTGGGGTCTATTTCCTCAAATTATAGGTCTTACTGATAGCACAGCACAACTTTATTGGAAGGCTGGTGTCAGTTTTTTGCCAGCTATCCGCATGCTGGCAGGAGGATTTATTGGACAGCCTCTGTTCAAGTGCTGCAAAGTGCAGCAGAAATGGAGCAGGCAAGCGGGGGGTTAAAACACTGAGCCAGGTGACTTCCAGTGTAGAAAAAGGGAGGAGTTAGACAAGAAAATGCAGCCCAGGTGGAACAAGATTGGTGGGCTTGATTAGCCTTTATTCTCACTGCTAAGTAGGGAAGTTCCCAGCCGGGGCTGAAGTGAAATCTGAGCGCAAGCCACTCAGCTGTGACTGCTAATCTGGACTAAACCCTCAAGCCTGGGTTAGGAGTTTTTCTAAATAGACTAAAGGGGCTTAGGGGCAACACCTGAGCTAATTCTGCAGTGAAGAGGTACTCACTTAGACTGGGATTTTCAAAGGCTGCTAAGGGAGTTACAGCTAGGTTTCACAAAGGAGCGAAGTCCCACTTAGTTGTGGCCTTGGCCTTCTGTTGTCCCTCTCCTTGGGGGTGAACTTCACCTGGCAAAACTTAACAAATCCTCTGGTAGGTGAGCCCGCAAGGGCGGTGGAGGATTTTACGAGATAGGCTTCGATACACAATGAGAACTGAATCCCGGTGGCCTTGCACAGTGAAGTATTGTTTTGACTGAGGTGTTGGGCAAATAGTTTTAGCTCTTCTTGTCTCTCATGACTCCCTCCTACCCCCCTCTCACACACACACACACACCTGGCATCAGATATCATTGTAGGTCAATTCTAGGGAAGGATCAAAGAAATGTGGACAAGACAGCTGGGATTCCAGGCTGGTTTGTTAATACAAAATCTTCAGGAGCGCCTTTCCCAAGCTCATCTCATCACTGAGTTGTCAAGAGGATTAACACCCATCTCCAATTTTGTCCTCCCCTCACTCCACCACTACAAAATAGCAAGCAACAGCAGTTACTGAGCAAATTCTCCTTGACTGCAGAACATCTCATTTATATGTCAGCCCTATCGCTGGATTATATCAGGGCTACAAGGTCACTTCCTTTGATGTTGGGGGGGGGGAGGGGTGAAACGTCTGTGCCATAATGCAAACGTAATGTATTTGTTCTCATTCTGTGAGAAGCAGAAGGAAAACCACTTCAGACTCAGTCTCAAAATTTAACCTCACAACCACAAATTTAGGAGGAAATGTGCTTTTATTAGCAGTAGTTTTAAAAAAAAATCTCTTGAGTGTGCATTAGTGGTCCCAGTACTTAGAGAGCTATTGGGATTCTTCATGGATGCAGAGCTTTGGATTCAATTATAGGATCAGGGCCTGACTTCAGGGGTGCTGGAACAATTTTTATAGTGGGGGTGCTGATGAGAGAAACAGTGTATTTAGTGTTTGTTATTACTATCTCAAGTCAGGGGGTGCCAGCACCCTAGTTCTAGCCACACTGCTTGTCTTTATAACTATCAAGAGAGAAACTTTCAGCATTGCCAAACCCACGCATGTAAATCATGAGTCAGATAAATAAAATATGAAAAAATATTTTTTGGAATCTTTTCTTTTGCCTTCTAGTTTCTAAACCTTTTAGTGTGTATAGGGTCTGCCATGTTTCCCAACTATTCTGTGCAACCACACGGGCTAGGAATTTACTTATTTTAAAAAATGAACATTGACATTCTCCATAATTATATGACTAGGAGCTGGGGTGTTAAAATATCATACTGATATTATTATTATTTATTATTTTATTATTGGTTATTTTACCTTTGTATTTGGCACTGGTGCGACTGCTGCTGGAATACCGGGTCCATGGAAATAAGGCATAACTTTTTAACACAGGAACAGCCATACTGGGTCAGACGAACGGTCCATCTAGCCTAGTATCCTGTCTTCTGACAGTGGCCAATGCCAGATGCTTTAAAGGGAATGAACAGAACAGGGCAATTCTGAGTGATCCATTCCCTGTCATCCAGTCCCAGCATCTGGCAGTCAGAGGTTAGGGACATCCAGAACATGGAGTTGCATCCCTGACCATCTTGGCTAATCACTATTGATGGACCTATCCTCCATGGATGTATCTAATTCTTTTTTGAACCCAGTTATATTTTTGACCTTCACAACATCCCCTAGCAATGAGTTCCATAAGTTGACTTTGCATTGTCTGAGAAAGTACTTCCTTTTGTTTGTTTTTAAACCTGCTGCTTATTAATTTCAGTGGGTGACCCCTGGTTCTTGTGTTATGTGAAAGGGTCAATAACATTTCCCTATTCACTTTCTCCACACCTTTACGGTTTTATAGACCAGTATCATATCACCTCTTAGTCATCTCTTTTCCAAGATGAACAGTTCCAGTCTTTCTAATCTCTCCTCATATAAAAGTTGTTCCATACCCTTAATCATTTTTGTTGTCCTTCTCTGTAACTTTTCCATTTCTAATATATTTATTTTGAGACAGGGCAACCAGAACTGCACACAGTATTCAAGGTGTGGGTGTACCATTGATTTATATAGTAGTAGTATGATATTTTCTGTCTTATCATCTATCCCTTTCCTAATGGTTCCTAACAGTCTGTTAGCTTTTTTGACTGCTGCTGCACATTGAGTGGATATTTTCAGAGAAATAGCCACAATGACTCCCAGATCTCTTCCTTGAGTGGCAACAGCTAATATAGACTCTTTATCATTTTGTATGTATAGTTGGGACTATGTTTTCCAATGTGCATTACTTTGCATTTATCACCATTGAATTTCATCTGCCATTTTGTTGTCCAGTCCCCCAGTTTTGTGAGATCCTTTCGTACCTCTTTGCAGTCTGCTTTGGATTTAACTATTTTGAGTAATTTTGTATCATTTCCAAACTTTTCCACTTCATTGTGTACCCACCACTCTTTCCGGATCATTTATGAATATGTTGAACAGCACTGGACCCAGAACAGATCCCTCGGGGACACCACTATTTACCTCTCCCCATTCTGAAAACTGATCGTTTATTCCTACTCTTTTAAAATCAGTTACTGATCCTTGAGAAGATATTCTCCCTTATCCTATGACAGTTTAGGGACAGTGATTAATCATAGGAACAATTAACCAAAGATCATGGTGGATTCTACATCACTGACAATTTTTAAATCAAGAAGCTGGGACTGGATGACCTGGAATGGGTCATGTGATTGCCTGTTCTGTTCATTCCCTCTGAAGTACCTGGCATTGGCCACTGTCAGAAGGCAGGATAGTGGGCTAGATGGACCATTGGTCTGATCCAGTATGGACATTCTTATGTTCTTATTGGGTGTTTTTCTGAAAGATCTGCTCTAGGAATTATTTGGAGGAAGTTGTATGGCCTGTGTTATACAGGAGGTCAGACTAGATGTTCACAGTGGTCCCTCCTGACCTGTGGAACGCTGCACAATGATTGTTGGCTGGAGAATGCAACTCAAGCTCCTGTCTAAGTGACCATTTGCAGTTCTGTTTGATTCTATTTAAGCTCTCACAGCGCCTTTATCACTGTAGTGTCGGAGTGTCTTCCTGTCATGTGGTAAGTGATGTGACTAACATCCGTGATGTGCGGCTCATTCTTCCTCTCCTGAAGGGGAGAATTGTGTGTGCAGTGAATGTTTTGCTCTGATGCTGTTTAATATGTCCACTCTGGTCTGTGTTTATTATGGAGAAGGCAAAGTCCCAGAAGTGTGCTTTGTACTTGGAGTGTGAGTGGTGAGTTTGTGGTAATTCTTTGTTCCTTTGGGAGTTTGTTCCACCATCTAGGAATAGCTCCCCTCTCCCCCCCAAAAAAAGAAAGAAAGAAACAAACAAACAAAAACAAACCTCTGTCTGTTGCACGCTAATGGTAAAAGTTCTGTCCTCATCTTAGCACTTTAGATATGCTGTGCCCAGGCCATTGAGCACCCTGAAGACAAGGGTTGAGACCCCATATTTAACTCTGTATTCTAGGGGAAGTCAGAGTAGTGTGTGGAAGGCAGGTATGATATGTTTCCAGTGTTGCTGAAAAGATGTGCTTCACTAACTGGAGTTTCCTAAGGGTTCACTGTTTTATGCCCAGGTACGTTGCGTGTTCAAAGGCGGTAGGACAGTGACGTCCAGAGTTGTAGTTCCAGTTAGCATTTCTTAGCCCTATAATATTAATATGAATAAATATAGAACAGGAAGAGACATCCAATGGTTTAATCTAAAAGAAAGAGTATTTGAAATGTTGCCTAATTATCTTCTGGATACTCAGGATGTAGGCAAATTCAGAGATTAATATCCATGGACATTTCCCCTTGGGTGAAGAATTTAGGATGAACTAATACAGTTGAAAGTCAATAAGTGCCTATGTATGGGATGAAAGGTGCTTTGTAAATGCAAGTTTTTATGAGAACCTTCACCTCTTACTGAGATCAGAGAAAAGTCTGGAGCAGAAAAAGACTTGCAAAAATCTGTGTGGAAAAACATGCTCTAGAGAGTTTGAGAAAGATTAAGGAGATTTGAGAAAAGATAGATCTGGTACCAAGATGAGTTTAGAAAGTTTTAAACATAACTGAAACAAACTATGACATTATAAGACAGCCAAAATTAAAAACTGCTCCAAGGAAACACTTGCCTCATACAATTAGCCTGTGTAACTCATTGCTATTCGATACCAAGGCCAAAAGCTTAGCAGAACTGAAAAGTAAAACAGTTTCCTGTTGTCTGAAAAACAAGAAAATACAGAGCTACAAGAATTAAGATTTAAAAAACTGAAAGGGTCTGGAAGGGAATGTAAACTTTCATGCTACAGGGTATACCTAATAGGCTTTAGGAAGAAACTCTTCCTGTGAATAAATTATTCCATATCTGTCTACTACAAAGTTTCTTGCACCTCCTTTTGAAGCCGCTGGTACTGGCCACTTCTGGAGACACAATATTGGGCTAGATGGACCATAGGCTTGAAGGAGTCTGGCAATTCCTGGGTTCCTAAAATAAGAGCACAAATAAATAATATTTTAAGTGAAATGAACCAGAAGCACAGCTATAATTCTTCTGAATTGAAATGTGCATGCTATGTAACACAAAGAAGGCAAGGAACACTTTTGATGCCCTATCTCAATCTTAACAGATGTCCGAATAACGTGACAGAATAGTAAGTATTTTCTTATCCAAGAGAGTAATTGCTCACATACAATCAGTGTGATGAAAAATAATGGCCAATGTTTTTCTTTGGGATGCAAACATCAAACTATTATCTGAAGAAACAGGCTGGAAAAAAAAATCTTACAGAAGTTGCACAGGCCATCAGTTTTTTTAAAAAAAGGGGGAGGGACAGAGAGAGAAGAATTCTCAATAAACAAGTTACACACAAAGTCTGTATCCATTTGTTTAAATCTCGGTGTATGGTGACTCAATTTGTATGCACAAAGCATCCACTCTGAGGTTGAAGATTATTCTATTTTTAACATCCTTCTGCTGTGTATTTCTTCATAGTGATAAAAGATAAACTCGGGTAAAGTACAAAATATTTTAAATTTAAAAAATTGATGGAAGAAACTGTTTGATAAGTGTAGTGGAATACCCCAGGCTTGGCTTTATTTGGTCAAATAAGTAATTTTAAGGGCATCTGCAGCTCAAGGCCTCATCATTAACACCTATTTCGGTTTGCAGTAATGACCTTTCACACCCACAAAGTGCATCATCTCATTGCCAAAACTATTTCACTGTAAGTGCCCTACACTGTGTTTGCAACTTATTTCTAGACTTTGTCTTCATGTGGCCTTTGAGGAACCAATGTATTCGTATGGAAACCTGAGGCTGCAGTGGAGAGTTTTCTGGACTAATCCACCTGCTGCTCCGTGCTAGGAGCTGTGGGTGAAATTCACCTAGAGCAGAAGAGGTAGCGCAAGGCCTATGCATCACTTAAGTCCCACTTCATAAAGAATTAAATGGTGCATATGTGCTGGCTGCCTGCACGGGAATGAACATCATCCAGTGTGAATTAGCTGTAGCCCTGGAGGTTATGACACCACTGGTGGATTAGATCAGTATTCCCTATACATGGCAGAGTATGACTCCGTCTTAGGTTATGCTTCCGTTTCACATTAAACTTCAGCCACATGCTTTAGTGCTTAGGACACAGGGCTTTGAACCCTCTGGCTTCCATTACTGAGATTGCCCCTGACTTGCTTGAAGATTTTGGCCAAGTCACCCAGGCTCTTCTGGGGATCTAGTCCTGGAGTTTTCTTACCCTGTGTACCTAAACTGCTGTGAACTGCTGAACGGCAGCTGAGTTTCACTTCAGAGGCAGCTGCATTTTGGTGCTGAGTGCAAGAACGTCTTTGTTTGCAAAGTGTTCTGGGCCCCGTCAGGATGCAAGTGGGAGATCTGATATGTATCTATAGCACAGTCTCAAAAGACTTATGTTTTTTAATCAGTACAAAGAGAAAGTTCACCTGGACTCAGTCTGACAATGTTATATTTTGGAGAAGTAATTTCACAGTCATTTTATGACTCGAGTTGGAAACTGGTGCAAGGAATTAGCTGCTCAGAAGTGCCAATCCTGGGACAGGCTAAGACAGTGGTTTTTGTTTTATATTCTCTTCAACTTTCTGGAAACTTCATAAAGTAGAAATAGCAGGGTTGAAATCTACAATAAAAACAGGCTGCCTGGATGGCAAGAGACTACCGAGGCTCAGAGCACTTTAGAGATGTCAAGGGTGGGAGCGAATTTACAATGACATCCTTTCCTTAAACAGACTATTTTTTGGCAACACTCATTGCAAATAGAAAAGGTTATTTACACTATGTAATAAAGGAATGTTTTCGTACAAAGTAAACACTTGATTTCCAGGGACAGCACGGAATACGATCTGAAATAAGTCATAGCTCCTGATTCTAAATTTCGGAGGTGGCAGGCACTCAAGAGGCGCCTGAATAACTGAAATGGACTCATGACTAGCATTCTTGAGGAATTCAAGGGTAATTGCTAGAGCCTGCCTGTTTGATTGATTGGTGTGATTAACCCTATAAAAACCCTTTTGCAAACACATCTGTTTGGATAGTGATTGGGACTACGCATAAGGGTAAAGCAGGTTGGATAAGAGCTGCTCAGATTTGCAACCCCAAACAGAAATGAATTCATAGAGTTTAAGGACAGAAGGGATCCCATCAGACTGTCTCTAGTCTGGCTTCCTGTATGGCACAGGCCATTAAATTTCATCCAGTTACCCTTGTATTGAGACCAATAACTTGTTTTTAACTAAAGTATAACTCGTTTGCAGTGTTGTTGTAGCCATGTTGGTCCAAGGATATTAGAGAGACAACATGAATGAGGTAATATCTTTTATTGGACCAACTTCTGTTGATGAAAGAGACAAACTTTCAAGCTGACACAGAGCTCGGCTTGAAAGCTTGTCTTTTTCACCAACAGAAGTTGGCCCCCAAAAAAATATTCTCTCTCCCACCTTGCCTCTCTCTAAAGTATAACTTGAGTTTTGGCTTAATTATATCATCCAGAAAGTTATCAAGCGTTTATCTGATGACATCAAGAGATGGAGAATCCACTATTTCCCTTGGTAGTTTGTTCCAATGGTTAATCGTCCACACGCTTAAAGAATTGTGCCTCATTTCTAATCAAATTTGTCTCACTTCAACTTCTTGTCCCGCCTTTCTCCACTAAATTAAAGAGTGCTTTAATATCTATTTTTTCCCCGTGGAATCTATGGCGAAATTCAGAAACCTTGCATGAAAACCTTGAGGAGACTCAGCCTTGGTGCCAGCAGGAAAAAGCACCTGTGATAGCATGAAAAAAAAACAATGCTAACCTTGGAAACCTCAAAACAAACCCTACAGAAAGCCTCCCAGAACATGGAGGCTTGTGGGGATGGAATAAGCTTTGCATAAACAGCCATGTCTCAGGGTAAGCCCTCCCAGTCACCACTGGTGGGGAAGTTCAAGGGGGTAATGAGGGGGATGGGGCACCCCGGTGGGTGCAGTCTACCAGACTGGATCCCCTCAGCCCAGAGTCCAGCAGATCCGAGGCCTATCAGCTGCCTCCAGCGACAGGCAGTGCAGCCTAGTGGCCAGCGTTAATAGTCGCCCTCTGGTCAGGGCAGCTTGATCTAGCAGCCAGGATCAGTAGGTGCCCTCAGGTCAGGGCAGCCCGGCCTAGTGGCCAGGGTCTATGGTCACCCGTGGATCAGGGCAGCAAGGCCTAGCAGCCAGAGGCAGTAGGCGCCCGGGGTCAGGGCAGTATGCTCTGGCAGTCTGTTCGGGTAGTGGGGTGCCCCCTTTAGGGGGTGGCACCTGGGATGGGGGGCTCAGGCCCTCCCTGCTCCTCTGAGCCCCAGCCCAGGGCCCTATTGGTGTCAGGGTAGCCTGTCACCGGGCATCCTCTCAAAACACGCTGACCGGTGCCTCTCTCCACCCTCTTTTACACCATGCAAGCCCCCTGGGCTACTTCCGACCCAGTCATCGATGAGGGTCATCCCTCGGGCCTCCGGGTCGTCCGAGTTTCCCCTTCTGCATAGCCGCCACCCACCTCTCCCGTGTTGTGGGCCTCCTGGCGAAGGCGTCTCCTTGGGCGTCTGGCGCCGGGCAGCTGACAAAGGGTGGCTGATCTCTGGTGAGGTCTCCCGGGTTCCTGGTTCCTACCGTCAGGGCCTGGCTCAGAGCCTCCTGCACGCCTCCTCCCTCCTTGGTGGTCAGCCCAGAATAAGCTGGGCTGCTCCTTTTTATGCTAGGACAGCAGTTGGAGCATGCTCAGCAGAGTCTGGGGGGCGGGACTTCTGCCGCCCATCGAGTCGACTTAACTCTTTCAGTGCAGGGTAAGCCCACCTCGTCACAAGCCAGACTTCTGGGGGATTTCTTCATTTGAAACCAAGAGGAAAATCATGTCTCTCTTCAAATCTCATTTCTGCAGGGTCACCTGCAAGACACTCCGCTGAAATTCTTTGGAAGTTGCAGTGAGAGAGGAGGAAGGAAGGCTGGTCCGGTGGCTAAGGCATGCAGGAGATTTGCTTTTATTTCTCTATCTGATACTGACTTTATCTTTGACCTTGGCCATGTCACTGAATCTCTCAGGGCCTCAGTTATCGATCTGTAAAAGGGGGATAACAATACCTTCCTACTTCATGTGGCAGTGTGGTGATAAATGTATTAATGTTTGTAAGGGAAAGGAACGTATAAATCCTTAAAGAGAAACTAAGGCTTGGTCTACACTTAAAAGTTAGGCCAATCAGGGGTGTGAAATAAACCACATCTCTGACTAAGATAGCTATGCCAACAAAACCTACTGTGTAGATGCAGCTATGCATATGGAAGAATGCTTCTTTCGATGTAGTTAACTTTGAATGGGGAGATGGTGTTCCTACATGGACGGGGAAAAACCGTCCATGGGGTTATGCTGACATAGCTATGCTGATATAGTGTAGGCACAGCCTAAAACCAGGTTCTCTTAGTTCAATTTATTTTATTTCAGGTGTTGGGCACTTAACCTACAGCTGTGAAATGGGACAGAGAGGTGGCCACCTACAGCCCAGATCCCCATCTTTGTTTTGGCACCGAGTTTATTTCAGTAAGAACAGGATAGTGGCCTAAACCTTCAAAAGTAACTAGATCACAATATAGAAAGGCCTTTCCCTCCGCCTTTACAGAGTATATACTGCATGCTAAGTAGAGGATTTTTTCTCATTGCACCTTCAAGCTCCACCCCAAATTCAGCGAACGGCATTCTTTGTGATCTGGACATTTGGATGCGAATAGGTTCATTAAAAATGTCCTAAATTAAAGACGAGTCGGTTATTAGCAGGAGACAGATAGTGTTTGCAAAGAAGGAGTCTGCGTTCTCACGCGCAGCAGCCTAAAAACGCTCACTCAGCAAGCTGCACTAATGTGGCCAGAGCACCTAACTCGAAGGCAAAGCCTCTTTGTTTGCATAAAGCAATTTAATTCCAATGGGAGCTGAAGGCCTAAATAAATTCTGCTGCTTATTTTTTTAAAAAAAGGCATTCTTAAGAGGCAATTTCCCATTAATAATGCAACTATTGCCGGTTTATTATGTAAGTTAATAAGATATATTTATACCAAACCAGCATTAATTAAATATGGGGACAGCTTGCTTTATGCTCCATGGCAGCACACACTGATGTGTCCATCCAAAGGGAATAGGCAGCAGTGGATTTATTGCTAGAATTAAAAGTGGTAATGGGAACACTTCCCCATATGTATTATCTGAATATTACCACCTTGAATATTGTAACTACCTATTTATTGGATTTAAATCCCAAGTAATAAAAACCATGGGCCCAATGTGTGATATTAAATAAGAATATAGGCCCTGTTGTGGCATTACTAGGGGATTCTAAAGCTGCTTCCTTGCAAAAGTATACGGGTGCCTCTCCCCTGGGATGAATTTGCTCCTCTCCTCAGCTCCTGTTGATTCCAAGGAGGGGGTAGAGGCACCCAGTCATTGCATCTGGTTGATACTCAACTCAATAACGCCATGCACATAGTGTCAGGGACGCTCAAATCAACCCCAGTTGACTGGCTCCCAGTCCTATTGTACATCCAGCCTCCACAGATTAAAAGAGCTGCCCAGACATCTCACTTTCTTAACCATGTCAATGCAAACACGAGGATCCCGTTGCACAAAGACCTGCAGAATCCACCAAAGACAATATTAAAATCCCGCAACCCTCTATGGAACCGCATCAAGACCCTTACACTCAACTTTGACACTGAGGCTCCATGGACCACTCAAAACAAACAGCTCGTCGTTGACCCTGCCGAGGAACTGGGTTTTGATTTATGTCAGAAAGACTGGTGCAGATTGAATCACATCAGGACATCTCATGAGAGAGGTGGACAAACCCTCTTTAAATGGAAAATGAGGCAAATACCTGTATGTGACTGTGGTCACCAGTCACAAAAGATGGAGTGCGTCATATCTGAGTGTCTCCTTCGTTCTTTCGCCGGGGGCCTGAGGGACATTCACCAGCTCACTGCTGCAGCTATGTGCTGGCTATCAAATCTAGACATCAATCTGTAATCGTTACTACTTACCCAAGCCATACGGAAGAAGATTGCATCTGGTATTTAGAGTACAGTGCACAAAAATGCTCTTCGGTCCTTAGCAAAGGGGAAGCAAAACACAGTATTATTGGTAAAACTGGGCAATTTTTTGGGGGGCAAATAGTAAATTCACTTAAAAAATTCATGGGGGGGGGGGCCGAAACTGTTCACAAATTCAGGTCACATTTGGCAAATAGTTCAGCCGAAAAGAAAAATGTTGGAAATGTCAAAACGGTTCGTTTCGGAAATGTTGAAAGAAGCCATTTTGATATTTTGTTTTGAAGTGTCATATTTTAAATGTTTCATTCCACCTGAATGACACTTTTTTGGGGGAGTTAATTTCACCACGAAAAAGCCAAATAAATTCCGTTTCGGTTTGAAATGAACTGAATTTTTTTCAAACTTTTCAGTTTGGCCACTGAACTGAAAAATCAATTATTTGCTCAGCTCTAATTAATTAGCTCCATCCGTCTTGGCCCATAATAGTTAACATTATGGCTACCCAACCAAGATTACACAACCCTCTTGTGCTGAGAGTTGTACAAACAGGGAGCAGGAGACAGTCCCTTCCCCTTACAATTTAAAAAACAAATCAGCCCAAGTAAGGATTATTATCTGCTTGTTGCATGGTGGGGACCTTGGCCCAGAGAGATTTAGTGATTTGCCCAATAGAACTCCAATCTCCTGAGTCACAGCCCAATGCCTTAACCACAAGACGATCCTTCCTCTCATGCGGCTTCATGAGACTTGCTTGTGGTTGTGTCTGCAGGATCAGGCTCTAGTCCTTGGCGAGGTTTATGCACCATGACTTTTATGTCAAACATTTGGCTCTGTATAGACGGACAGTTGTTCCCCCCCATCTGCTGTACCAATGACCATTTCTAATGGGGTGTTCTGTGTGACTTTGTGAACATCAAGAGGCTTGCCAATGGGTGCACGGCCTATCAGCGTGGGGCTGTAATGCAGACGGATATCAGTAAGCTCCTGCCTGATGGTACATCTGGTGGAAGAAAGAGAGACGCTCATTAGCATCATTTTCCTAGTTTTAATGAGGTGCTTTGCTGGCATAGCTAATCACAGCAGCTGTCAGTCATCTCCTCTCTGCTAGTTCCAGTGCTGGGGGAAGCAAGGGGGAAAGAGGGGCGGGGTAGTTCCTGAGCCGAAACGCCAACATGGCATCAAATACAAGAGGCCTGAAGCTGTAGCGAAGTACTCAAGAGGAGAGGGAGTATGAGCTCTGGGGACCGAACGCTGCAGCTTGTCAAGCGTTTAGCTTTTCCCTGGCAGGATAGCTTTCAGGATGTGTTCACTGTCTTTGGTGATGTAAAAGCTGTGGAAATTGGATGCTTTAATGTCAAATCTGACTCCGATTCAAAAGCACGGCAGCAGGAGAGTTGTAATTAGGCAAGAGATGGATTTGAACTGCTTACGGTGCAGAAGAACGGAAGGACTGCTGCCGGGCGGCAACCCTGGGATTCTGATCTGTCCCTCCATTAACAGCTGCGGGAAGGTTCCCCTACAAATACATGAATGCCGAGATCAGCTATTCCGTGCACCATCCGGGTTCATGAGGTTCCAGCAATGATTAATTATTACCTCTTCAGTTTTCTGATGGTCCCCTACCTGCCCACATCTCCCCTCACCAATGGAGGGCCAGTTTCTCACCTGCTGCAATTCCATGAAGGTGTATTGGCTTTAGCAGGGCTTTGTTAACTTGACACCAGCTGAAAATCTATCCCATAGATTTTTAAAATTTTATTTTAAGGGCCAAAAAGGACGATTATAATCATCTCGTTTGCCATGCACAGCACAGGCCTTACCATTAACCCATTAGTTCCAGCAGCACAAGGAATTATTCTTCCCTGCTATGGCATCTGTCCGGCTGACACTGCTCCTTGTGTTCACATGCCATTTTGTCTGCTGGGTTTTCTAGTGTGTTCGTGGTCTTGAGAGATGGCTTGACGTTTCACTGGCTGTTAAAAGCCTAGGGAGGCTCTTCTGACATCCTGGTGATCCTCAGATGCAAGAGAGACTCAGTCCTGTCCCAGGTGGTGGCAGCAGAGGGAGAGAAGGTGACATAGAAGTAACTACCAGATGATCCTAATGATCGCTTCTAGCCTTAAACCTGTGATTATACAATAACATGTACGAGCGCCCATGTTAGCCCTTAAGTTCATGCCAGTATTTACCGTATTTCCCCATGTATAAGATGCACCATTTTTCAAAAAATTTGGGGTCTAAAAACTGGGTGCGTCTTATACAGTGGTTTTAGATTTTTTTACCGTAATACATTTTTTTTCAAATTTCGGGCCCCAAAATTAAGGTGCGTCTTATACAGGGGAGCATCTTATACATGGGGAGATACGGTAGTCAGGATAGGTAGAGCGTCCTCAAATGCAATTTCTTTGTTTAATAAAGGTTGTCACTTTTCTGTCACATCATTGATATTTGGAACTTGGACTCACTGATGCTTTTGTAAAACTTCCAAAAACACTGCAAATTGGCAATACAACATTTAAAAAAAAAACCCAGCTTCTTCCTATATTCACAAGCAGAAAGGACTCAGAACCATTTATCTTTGTTTTTCCCCCCTCAATAATGGCTTTTGAGAAATAAATTTTTAATTTTATTTCTAAACTCGTGCTGTCAACGTTTAAAAGCTCGAGGCTCTTCCTCATGAAATAGTGATGCTGACTTTTCCTCTGATTTTACTTGCAAAAACACAAGCTAACGCTCCAAAGAAATGAATAGATTGCTTGCTTTTTCTCCTCATTAACCCCTGTCAAGCGTGTGCACATGGTAAACCCATCATCCCACCCTGGAGAGGTGCATGAGTCAAAGAAGCAGGAGTTATATCAGAAGGATCAATTGTTCCTGCCTGGATTCCCATGTAGTCACGTCGCTGCCACCTTGAAGCACTTGTCTTGTGATTTAAATATGCATTTTAAAAGTATGCTCTGATAAGCAGGGGGCAGAAAGGCCCAAAGCAGGAGTCCTGTATTCTCTGGCCACTCCTTGCTAACACATGAACTGATCTCCACTAATATTGAATATACGTGAGGAGGACTTCACTGGACTAAAGGCATCAGGAGGAGAATTTATTTTATTTACTTAAATGTATATTACAACTAAAAAGAAAAGCACACAAACCAGACTCTGTGTACTCTTGACAGGCTCTTTAGAAATACACAATGTACACTTAACTAAACAGATGCCCTTCAATTACTCCCAGAACCTAGTACCTTGTTAACAGCAAAGATATAACAGAAAACTAATCTCCCCAGCACAGTCCTGCTCTTAGCCTATCAGATCTCACCCCACCTGCTACCCGCTTCCTATAAACCAGGGAGAAAGGATGGGGCCGACAGCATGCAAGAAGGTTTACAAACCTGGGCTATTATGGAGAAGGGGAGCAAATTCCAAATGTATGTATAGGGCTCCCAGCTTGCTTTGATATGTGGAATCACAGTCTGTCTCAAACAGGAAGTATTTAGTAAGCAAAACATCTGTAATACAATAGTCCCAAACAAACCTTCCACCCAACTTGAGTTCCAGCTTTGTCATCCTTGTTTGCAACAGTACCCACCTTTCTTGGAATTCTAGTGGCTGGATAATGGACTGCAAGTAAACATACTGTTACAGGGTTTAGGTGCCTTCCCTGTCTGTCCCTTGGCAGAGTGGCTCAGGAGAGAGGTGAGCTGATAAGTGGAGAACTGGGCTCTCTTTATGTGTAATGCTCCAGGCTTGTCTGGCCTGTAATGTGTGCATGTGTATGAGTGAGAGAGAGATCCAAGTTCCTTTTTGGAATCAGAATCCCATTTGCTAAATGAAGAGCCACTCGCACAAAGGTACCACTGCAGTAAGAGAGATGAGCAGTGTTTAGTATTGCAAGTGGTGTGGCTGGCAGAGACAAGAGCAGTTGGAGGGAGGTGAGGCATTTGCATCGTTTGTGGTCAGATCAGCTGTGGTGGTCAGATCAGCTGTGGTGCATCTTTCGTTGCACACTTGATTCAGTGCATGTATACACTAGGCATGCATAATCAAGCTCTGCCCCATAGCTACATCAGCACTCTGATCAGCATCTTGGGTATCAGTGTCCAAGCAGCAGCGCAGTCTAGGTGATTTTGAAACGTTTAGTGGGCTACTTTGCAGGTGCTCAGGCGATACGTAGAAGGAATGATCAAACTCACATAAACCTGTGGGAAAATCCCATGTGTCCCTGGGGGTATCCCATAAGCACCTCTGAACTGGCACCGTTTCTAAGCACTTTTTGCAACATGGTGAAATTAAACCATTGCATTTCAGAATGAGAGAAAATGATGCAAGTTTCTCCTTGATGGCATCCTCAGGACCAATCTGAAGGGGAGGATTGGAGCCAGCCATATACGTGCTACCAAGCAGCTCAGAAGAGCTATGATTTAACTTCAATCATTCATAGGAAACTCAAAACGCAATTTTGTTGCGAGCACAGATTGAACAATGCACAGTAGCTGTGAATAATTATGACATTTCCCCACATGACATGAATTTAAAGAATATTTTTCTTATCAAAGCATTTTTTTAAATGTGAAAACATCAAATAAATGAACTTGTAGCAAATTTAATTAATTTTTCATCATATGCAAAGTTTCTGAAGTAATTATAAGTGCTGATGTTTTCCATCAGCCAAAATCAGCTATTCCATGAATATTCATGCCAAATGGAAATAGGGAAATCTTCCAGACAGGCACCAAGATTCCATCTGCATCAGAACATAGTCACACAATCGACAGTAATTTATCTGTGATATTAGAGCCAATGCCCAGTTGTTACCTGGTGCTGACGGAGCTTTAAAATATACAGAGCGTTGTCACAAATGATAATAAAAGTTACCGCTGCTTGGAGGGGAAAATATTCATGCAAAATCTTTGGTGGAAACACTTTTTGAGGTCACAATTTTTCTTTGAAATTTTTCAGGTTTTCAGGGTTTTTTTTTAAAATTTCCCCAACAACTGAAAACCACTTTTTTTGTTTTTGTTTTGAAATCAAAACGTTTTTTCAGCTACAAGTTTATTTTTGATCTTTTCAAGTTCAAAAAAAAAAATGGCTCTGCTTACAATTTTTGGTTTTCTTTTTCTTTTTCTTTTTTTTTTTTTTTGACAAAAACATTAACATTTTTTACAAGACTGGACATTTTTCTGTGAACTTTTCGGTTGTTTCCGAAACCTTTTTCCCCACCAAATGCATTTCTACAGAAAATTGTTGACCTGCTCTAAAAATAATACTTCCATGGAACCGTGTGTATTCTATAACCTTGGCATCTACCAACTGCTCCAGAATTATGCTCTTGAATCTTAAATTTCATTTTAATGTTTTTTACAGCCCTTATGGCTGTGATGATTTGAGGAATCTGTACAGTTTATGAATTCTGTTTGATATTGGAGGCTCTTTATATATATCTGTGTCAGACTGTAGACTCCATTTTGGATGTGGGGTTCTTTACCTTCTCTATTGCCTTTTTACTGCCATGTTCAACTGAAATTTCAATGGGTTAGTGGTGTAGGGCTGACAATAGAGGCCCATTAAATCTAGGCAGTCCTCCACTGAAAGAAAAATGGACTTTTAGACTGGCTTCTACCTGGAGAACTGGTTTGTCAGGGGGGAGTCACCTCACAGAAGAGACTGCAAAGTTATAGAAAGGACAGTAGGGGCTTTCCTTGGGCAGGTGTGTGTGTGTCTTTGGCCAGTTCCATTGGTTCAAGATGAGGGAAGCTGCTGCAGGAGCCTGATGAGATGGGGGAATCCTGCTTCCTGAGGTCAGATGGTTTTTCAAGGGCTCCCCTTGGAAGTGTGAGCTAGAGAGAAGGGAAATAATTGTAGGGTTTCTTATTTTTGTATAGATCTGTGTGTGTCTCAAGGGAGTAAGTAAAGAGCAACAGTGCTGTAGATTCCTGTGCAAAGTGTGTGTGTGTGTGAGAGAGAGAGAGAGAGAGCAAATGAGAGATGCTACACCTACCACAAACCGCCTCAGAGAGTTAAACTGCAACCCAGAAGACTCAGACCTACGGTGGAGTTCCGGGAGGGGGTGGTGATTGAGCTATTGGGGTATCTTGAGGTCAGCTCTGGTCCTGGGGGACTAGGGCAGGAGGGCTGCAAGGCCCCATTTCCAGTAAGGGACTGAAAGTCTGTGACCAGGAAACGTTCCAGAGAGGCCAAGGGAGAAAACAGTGTTACAGCCTGCTGAGAGGCAGGGAAGCTTAAACCACCTTGGGAACATCAGGGCAGCCTGCTGGGAGCCCATCTGGATCTGTGACAGAAGAAAACCTTGAAAACATGAGCAAAGACAGCTGATGCGGCCGTGTCTCCCCTGAGTTGACCTAAAGCCTAGAACCACAGCTCTAAGAAAACCGTCCCCTGCCTCTCAAAGAGCTGTTAACGCTGGATGCTACAGATGACAGTTTAATGTTTAGTAGAAGTTCCCAGCTTAATGCGCTGATCCCAGTGTTCCTCTCATACCTCCCCAGGTTGGAAAAGCACCAGCTGTCTCTGAACCAGATGCCAAAAATCTTGAGAGTTCATCCCAAAACATCTGCTCCAGTTACACATTGTTAGTGCAAAAGATAGGGTCCTGTTGAAAATGTGGGAGCCGTGTAAAATGCTCTGAGCTTAATCTCAAAATAACTACTGCAGGGGCTGAAGTCCTGATTGTGTTATTCACTGAATCGCTCTGCCACGGCATTTCCAGACTGCTACAACATTGCCGTGGAGAACATACAGGCCCTGCTGATATAGCGCCTTTCAATTAAGGATCTTAATGCTCTTTGCACAGGTTAATTACACAGAAAGCACAGAGAGTTGTGCAAGATCAAAAAGAGACTCTACGGCAGAGCGTGGACTTGAACCCAGCAGTCCTGATTCCCAGTTCTCTGCTTTAACCACTAGCCAGTGCTCTCACCTCAAAATGGGTCCCTTGGGTCAGCGGCCAATCAAGAAGAGCTCTGACATGAAGACGAACTACAGTGACAGTGAGCTTCTTGTTACACTCCCCTCCCAATTCACGCTGTGCTCCTCACTCCTCCTTATCTCCGTCCATGCTGCATTCTCGGCTGTGACCTGTCACCTTGGTGCTCTCGCTGGACTAGCACCCTGTAGCAGCAGGGGCCATTGCTTCAAACCCTATTCATCTATTTCACAGTTCGGAGGCCCACAGTCACTGCTGGAACAGCAAGCCCTCTTCTACTCTTACTGACACTGAGCTGAGCCTTCTTGGAGATTGGACTCAGGTTACTGCTAAGCTTTTGCCATGGAAATCCAATCAATAGTAATAAATAAAGGTGGCACCTCACTATGAAAGCAAGAATAAAAGAGCAAGCAAAGGAATATATTTCAGTTCTCGCTCGAAAGCAAGGTTGGACACAATTCATTCTTTCAAACAGCAAATATTTGGGCGAAGGGCAACGTTTATTCAGAGAGAGACCCCTCCTTTAACCTCGGCCAAGAAACCTTCACACCGTACAGGCCAGTGAGTGCTAGGGCCTTATTTATCAGACAAATTGTTTACCACAGATCAAAAGCCCTTTGAATGACAGATGAAAACCTAGTAGTCTTTTTTTTTATTAACACTCTCCTGTTTGTTTTACCCATAACTGTTTTACCTTGGAGATATTTCACTTTGAGTTTTCCCTTGCTTATTATGTGGTGTTGTTGGAATATGATGTAGTTTAGACTCCTGCACGAAACAATGAGCAGAAATGGGGTCCTGAACAATTTTAATCTCTGTTTACATCATAAAAGCCATCCTTAGCACTATCTATTATGCGCGCAAGAAGCAGTAACAGGCAATAAAAAGAAAAAATTACATTATGTATTAAAAAAGAGCTCCTTTGCTTCCATTTTATTTCGAGGAAGAAGATTTACAAACAACTGAATTAAGACCAGAACATTAACAAGACTTAAACCCTACAGTCAATTGCAAATCTGAAGCCGGCAGGTAATCAGCGGCATTCTGCAGAATGAGTAAGTAAGGCATCAGCGTACAAGCAAACCAACAGTTGTAATCACTTTCGGCTTATAGAGGTTCAGGAATGCCTACATCCTACACTGAGCCAAGTAGCAAATATGGATAAAGACCTGCCTCATTCTAAAACTTCTTGTTCAAAGACTCTTTTCTGGCATGAGGTCAGAGAGGCTTTGTTCTTTATACCTTAACCTATGGGTTCCCAAACTTTTCCATATGGACCACCGCTTGGTAGAGAGATTGCCTCGAGGGCATAGTTTACTCCAGCAGTGGCTGCAGTTCAATGATAGACTGGTTTCTGTGCAGAGTTTGTACTGTATACCGGGGTCATAAATTTGTAAAGCAATTTGGGAAAGTTTGTAGTTGCCAAGGTCATCTGAACTGAGACTAAATAATAATAAAATATTAAGGCGAGGCTAACGGGACCATGCTAGCTGTGCAGAGGGGCCTTAAAGTGGGTGCAATATGTTATCAATTTCAGGCCATTTTACATTACAAGAGAAGCATAAAGTGTACATGAGACTCTGCCCTTCTGCCTTGACTTTATATGAGGAAACATGAGTTTGTGTCAATTTGCAAAAGTGCAGTAAAACTTACACCCAGTAAGAGTCATGCTTATTGTTGATAAACTTTAATAGGATTTAATTAAGAATATTTACAGGACAGGGAAAGACCATATGGTCCCATTTATTATGAGCTAATTTGATTTTCCCCAGGATAATTAAAATCAGCTGATGTAACCACCCTCTTAACAACTGCAGAAATCTGAGCTTTGCTACCTTCCACTTGACTTATCCCAAACTTCCTCTTGAGCTGAATTAGACCAGTGATTTTCTGTATTGCAATGCCTGCAGCAAAGGGATCCTCCAAATTGATTTGCCAGGCGCTTAAGTAGGAATTTATTTTCCTGCAGATATAAAGATTTTTATCAGAATTTTTGCACTAGTTTAAAGGCAATGGGATTTTTTTTAACCTGTTTCTATAAAACTGGAGAGTGATTGCTGTTCCATCTCGCTCTTGAATTTGATTTTCATCAGTAAGAAAACCTAGGATATATTTCTGGCAGCAAAGCTACACTTAAGAGTTTGAATAAAACATTGCTGTGGATGTCTGATGAGACTTGTCCCATCAAAGCTTGTATTTAAATGCCCTGAAAAGCAAAGAGAGATTTTTTTTATGCTCAAAATTTAGAGTATCTGAAAGGCTCCGTGAAGTTATTTTAGATCATTATGTAGCTTCCAGTACCTGAGTGCCTCCTAGTCTTTAATGGATTTATTCATTGTCAAGTGCTATTATCCCCATCTGTACCAGATTTGAGGCTCAGAGAGATTAAGGCCACGTGTACACTAGCGAGCTTGGAGCAGCACATCTGTACCGATGCAGCTGCGCTGCTGTAAGACCACTTGTGTGGCTGCTCTATGCCAACAGGGGAGAGCTCTCCCGTGGACATAATAAAACCACCTCAACAAGTGGCAGTAGCTATGTCAATGGGAGAAGCTCTCCCACCAACTTAGCGCAGTGCACATTGCCACTTTTTTTCATACCCCTGAGTGACATGAGTTTTGCCTGCATAAGTGGTAGAGCAGACATGGCCTTAGTGACTTACCTAAGGCAACACAGCAGTTCTGTGGTGGAGCAAGGAATTAAACCTGGATCTCCCACCCTAACCACTGGGCCATCTTCCTCGGCAGTTTAAATTGCCCAGAGGTATATAGTGCCTGGATAATGCACCGCGAATAGTCTTTTCAAAGGTGTTTGGAGAGATCGGGTGACTTGTAAGGGGCCTTTTGCAGCCTTTTTCCTCTAGCCTGCAAGTGAAATCAGACCGTGGCATGTAGACGTGGAAAGTCATGACCACTTGCTGGTTCTTTGGTGGCCTATACAAGTAAAGTGCATGGAGGGGTCTCAGTGAGTGACCTACTGAACAAGTATCCACACTGCAGAGCTAATTTTTGCTCCCAGGCTTTTGAAAACTGTGGCGAATCATTGGATTGGGGCGAGCATTTAGTTAACTTGCCTGGCTTGTTGCCCGGAGGGTACTTGAGTTATAAGAAAGGCGCCTAAAGCACCTTTCTTAGTAGTTGCAGAAATTAATGAAATTTCCAAAACCCACAACTAGACTGGCACCCGCCTCGGCAATGTCAGCAGCGGGACAAGGCTGCTGAGGTTGACAGCCCTTATTTAAACCTCTGATGGGTGGGGACCACTCCAAGCCAGAACTGTCTGAGGGAAGACTGCATTACCTGTATGGCACCTGTGCCCTGAATATTAATTCAGTATAATCTAGTACCAACAAAAGTGGCTGCTTTTCAGATACGTTGCAGACAAGTGACTCTAGGCCTCCAGGTGTGTCAGTCTGACATCCATCATTTGTTGGTGATGGAGCCAACAGCAGCTGGTTTTCAAAACAGCTACTTTAGGGCTATAGCTGCTTGGTTCTGCCAAATGTAAAGAGTCAGATAGACATACCAGGGGGAAAACATTCTTATAAGAGGGCTACCCATCCTGGGGAGAACTAGTATATATCAGGTAGTTACAGAAGAAGATGTAGATGCTGCTTCATTACTGATAACACATTAATGATGCAATAAGACAGCTGGGTATTAGTCATTGACGGTTACTTTCATATTTACATCCTGGTTTTGTTGTGGGTTTTTTCTTTCAGAACACAGTTTTAAATAAGTTTTTTCCCCCTCCCCTTTAATTTAACCGGGTGGGAAGTGACCAGGAAAAGTTTAAGACCATGTGACCCAGAAGAAGATTCTTGCAAGCTATAAAATTAAACAATAATGTTGCCTCTCTGCCAAGCGTTAGCAAATATCGGGGGCCTTGCAAACCTGCTTGCCGTGGAGGAAAAATCAATGACGCAGAGTCTTCATATATTCTAAGTGTGACTTGTTTTATTTACACATATACACCAGTCCTAGAACAGAAGTGGACAAAGAGCCTGCAGAGCAATTCCTTTTTTCAGGAACCTCAGCCTCATGCCAACACCTGGTTCCAAGGTAGCAACTCTGCTTCAAGAATTGGCTTTAAGCTGAGAGCAAACTCTCCTACCACTAGCATAGCTTCCTCACCAATGACCACTGCCTCTACACCGAACCTTGCATAACCAAAACCAAACAGCACGCTGCTTGTGCATGTCTTCACAAGACTAAACATTTGCTTGCATGCTAAGAAAAAGAACTTGGAAGATTATGTGTAACTAGGCCATGGTGACTCTTGCCATAACATAGTAAAACAAAGGAGGAAGAAAAAGATGGAGCAGCAGAGAAAACATTAAACCTCAGAATCCAGAAAAATCCCCTGTGTGGTCCTTGCACTGTGAGAAAGGGTGAACCTTAATTTGATTCCCAGAGAAGCTAGAGCTCTGTACAGAAGGACAGTTCGCCCTCAGGCCCTCTGCTAGATTGGTTCAGCTACTGGCTGCTCAGTGCCTCCAGCGCTTTCTGCTCTGTGGGTTCCCTTCCTCTCCTGAGTTCCTTTCCTGCCCATTGCCCACACTCCCAATTCTGCAGGGGGCCGTGGTAAATGCATGGCATGTGAATCCCTGTACTCTCCTCTATAAGCCTTGTTCAAACCTGTACTTACAGAATATTAAAATGCATGATCTAATAATAGAACACGATGTGTGTTCATTTCAAATAGTGATTAACACTGGAGACGTTACAGAAATACACTGGGATATTATCCCAAGTTCAGCAAACTTCGCATAGGCATGGGATGATGAAAACCTCTCTCTCTCTCTCTGATGTTAGGCTCAGGTTTATAACGATAAGGACTAATCTAAAATGTCTTATGCTGAACAGGAAAATATTTCCGCATTTCCTCCTTTTGATGTAACTGCTTCTAGTTTTCTGTTACTAAGGTCCCATCTTTGAAGTGTTTTTTTTTCTTTATGCATAATTGATAGCCAGATAAAATATTAACATTATTTTTGTTTGTAGTCTGCTGTTATCATTCTATATTGTTCTGAGAGCAATTATGTTTCCAAGTTTAAAGGGAGGCTATCAAGGTTGGAAGGCTCAAATCTGACCTACTGTTTTCTTTACAAGGCCCCTTGCAATTATCTTCAATCAATGCCTGCAGTCAAGAGCAGTTCTTCAATAACTAAGTGCCTGACCCAACGCACTAACAAACTGGGGCACAGTCCGGTTCCTCTTCAGAAATCCTATAATAGCAAACCAGCGTGCATAGCCATTAGTGTCCCTGAGAAAACTTACAATAGATAAAGCGGTCCAGGGCTTGCAAGTCACCCTACAAAAACAAGCTATCTGGGTGGAGGCAATGCGGTCTAGTGAAAAAGGCCTTGTTTACACTGGCACTTATGCCAGCAAAACTTTTGTCGCTCAGGGGTGTGAAAAAACACCCCCCTGGCTACATCAGTTTTGCCGGCATAAGCACTTGTGTAGTCATATCATGTGGATGGGAGAGAGCTCTCCTGCCGACATAATAAAACCACCTAAAGGAGCAGTGGTAGCTATGTCAGCGGGAGAGTATCTCCCACCAACATAGCGTTGTCCACACAAGCGCTTATGCCAGCAAAACTTATGTCGCTCAAGGGAGTGTTCTTTTCACACCCCTGAGCAACAAAAGTTTTGCCAGCATAAGTGCTACTGGTGGTGATCTGGGAGTCAGGAGATCTGTGCTTTGTTCCTTGTTCTACCACTGAACTGCGGTGTGAACGGGGAGTGGTCAATTAATCTCCCTGTACCTTAGGCTTTGTCTACACTAGTGCTTTTGTCAGCAAAAATTTTGTCAGTCCAGGATGTGAAAAAACCACACCCCTGACCAATATAAGTTTCACCAACCAAAGCACTGGTGTGGACAGCGCTACCGCCACTCGGGGGTGGTTTAATTATGCCAGTGGGAGAGCTCTCTCTCGTCATCATAAAGTGGCTACACAGGAGACCTTACAGTGATGCAACTGTGCCACTGTAAGGTCTGTAGTGTAGACCTAGCCTCACTTCCCCACCTGTAAAACTAGAGTGATTCTTGGCTGGAAGTTAAAGCTAGATCAATTCAAACTGACAATAAGGAGCACCCTTTTAACAACAGGGGTAATTAACCACTGCACCAGCTTACCAAAGGGTGTGGCAGATTCTCCATCATTCTTTAAATCGAGATTGGGTGTCTCTTTCTAAAAGATACCCTCTAGCTTAACCACAAGTTTTTGTGCTTGATGGAAGAATAAGTGAAATTATCTGGCCTGTGACATACTGGAGGTCATCCTAGATGACTGAATGGTCCCTTCTGGTCTATGAGTGCAGTGCACCGGGACAGTGCCATGAGAGGCAGAAGGTACAAGCGGAGCAAAGCACTGTGGGAATATTTTAAATGTGTAAGAAAATAATGCTTGTAAAGGGTGAAATTCTTCCTTGTGCAACACATAGCAGCATCCATGAGTAATGCTGTCTACCATCTCTGGTGGGCTAGAAGATTCCATCCCATCCTGAGAATAAACAGAACAGCCAATCATCGCGTGAGCCATCACCTGTCGTCCACTCCCACCTTCCGGCAGTCAGAGGCTAGGGGCACCCGAACTATGGGGTTGCGTCCCTGACCATCTTGGTTAACAGCCATTGATGGGCCTATCTTCCATGAACTTATCTAATTCTTTTTTGAACCCGGTTATGCTTTTGGCCTTCACAAACATCCCCTGGCAACGGGTCCCACAGGCTGACTGTGCATTGTTTGAAGAAATACTTCCTTTTGTTTGTTTTAAACCTGCTGCCTACTAATTTCGTTGGGTGATCTCTGGTTCTTGTGTTACGTGAAAGGGTAAATAACACTTCCCTGTTCTCTTTCTCCACACCTTTCATGGTTTCATAGATCTTTATCACATCCACCCCTTAGTCGTCTCTTTTTCCAAGCTGATCAGTCCCACTCTTTTTAATCTTTCTTCATATGGCAGCTGTTCCATACTATTAATCATTTTTGTTGCCCTTCTCTGTACCTTTTCCATTTCTAATATATCTTTTTTGAGATGGGGCTGACCAGAATTGCACGCAGGATTCAAGGTGTGGGTGTACCATGGATTCATATAGTAGCATTATGATATTGTCTGTCTTATTATCTATCCCTTTCCTAATGATTCCTAACAGTCTGTTAGCTTTTTTGACTGCCTCTGCACACTGAGCAGATGTTTTCAGAGAACTATCCACAGTGACTCCCAGATCTTTCTTGAATGGTGACAGTTAATTTAGATCCCATCATTTTGTATGTATAGTTGGGATTAGGTTTTCCAATGTGCATCACTTTGTATTTATCAACATTGAATTTCATCTGCCATTTTGTTGCTCAGTCCCCCAGTTTTGTGAGCTCCCTTTGTACTTCTTTGCAGTCTGCTTTGGATTTAACTATCTTGAGTCATTTTGTATCATCTGCACATTTTGTATTGTCTTGCACACTCTTTACACAAATGATAAAGGTGTGGGAGACAGGACTTTCTTGGCAGCTGGTCAGAGACTGGAATGAACTCCTGTAGGAACTAAGGACCATCATAAATCTCACCATCTTCTACTCCAAATGCAAGGTGCATATCTTTCAGTTTGCTTTCACCAACATAAGTAACACTAATGTGTATATTTAAAAACAAACAAAACCCTACTAAAACAAAACATTCCATTGCACATGCTTTTCCCCCGGGGGGGGGGGGGGGAGGGGATGAGAGAACAACCAACATGTGACAGATATTCATCCTGTTGCTTAAAGCGTGACTGGAAGGCATTCGGATACTACAGGGATGAGTGTGATATAAGAACCTGTATAGAATAGAATAGAATGTGCCGAAGGACAGCACAAAACTATCACTTAACTCGCACGAGGCCTACTTACTCCTGGGTCGCCAACCACAGGGCTGAAGCAGGACTTCATAGGCCTTGTGCTGGATCCTCTGCATATGATGAGTTTCACCCATTGAGTCCCTCCTTTAAAAACAGAAGGCTCTTGTTCCATGCAAAAGTTTCCAATACTCCATGCCATACCCAGCCCACATAGACTATTGCCACTCCTGAAGGGCCTGTTAGATGGTTGTGGGATCTGACAAACGATCATGTAATATAATGAACTGTTTTTGGAGAACGGAGGGACAAAGCGCCTCTAACTAAAACTCAATGCATAAAGAGGCCTTTCCCTTTAATATGATTTTACTGTTCCTAAAATGTCAACCGTAACAACTTGGGTGCTTTGCTGAGCATCATCGATTACCTCGTTTCATTACAATTAACTGCCTCCGACAGGCTCTACTTGATGAAACTTTACCATAAAAGAGATTGAAATAGTCAAGGAAATATCCACCGGTCTGCTCTGCAAGCTGTAAATGAGGAGGGTTTCTGTGATGGTCAAGACTCAAATTAGTTCTTACAAAAAAGAAATTGTTTTCTGAAGCTAATCTCCCGGGCTCCTGTACTTTCTCACATGTTATTGAATTACATTTGCTTCCAGGCTGTAAAGAATGGTTTGGATTCCATTAATCACAGCCCTGACACCTCAAAATGGTGCAACCTTCCCTTTTCATTTAATATTTTATTCATGTGGATTTTAGTGGCATCTCCAAAAAGTTAAAACGACAGTGTCCAACCACAGACAGCTGCGATTTCATGATCATATTGAACTGCTTGTGATGGGGTGCTGCTATCCCTTAAGAGCAGGGACTGAAGTGTCGCCTTGGTCTTGTGCTGGCCTCTCTGCATTGGGCACATTTTGCCGTAAGGTGCATTTCTGTGAGCACTTTGACAGGCTGTGCATCTCCCAGCCAATATACTCCTTATCCATCCTCTGAAAGTGCTTTGGAATAGGATAAAATCCAAGAGACACAGCTTGTGTGTATTTGTCGGCAAAGGGCACACGTAAGCTATTGAATGGGCCAGGGGTTGGGGCAGTCATTCTTGGCAAATCTAAACCAAAGAGACTTTCTTCTCTTAATTTGTAGGTTCAAAGCCAACTCAGGTTGGAAATGATATTCATATAGATATTGGAGAGGCAAAGTGGATGAGGCCATATATTTTATTGGACCAACTTCTGTTAGTGAGAGAGACAAGGTTTCACCAACAGAAGTTGGTCCAATGAAAAATATGACCTCACCCACCTTGTCTCTCTACTATCCTGGGATACACCACCACTGCGTGCATTCGTATGGATAATCAGAACACCCAAGCTTACGCTGGACAGGGTTAGTTTTAAAAAATGTGGGATTTAGAAAACCTCCTTACTTCAGAGCATAAACAATCCAACTGGGAGGGGGTGAGGAAAAAACTTCCCCTAAGGGCAGGTAATTGTATAATTGCCCACTCCAGGGTCTCTGCACCTGACTCTGGAACATCTGGTTGGGCTGCTGCTGGAGACAGGATGCTGGGATAGATGGGGCTCTGGTCTGATGTTCCCTGTTCCTACGACTGAAAGTCGTTGTTAGCTAATAACTATTTAACTGAGGCATGTGCCCAGTTCTCAGGGAATAAGTGTCCATGTCACTATCACCAGCAGTAATTGGCATCCTTGTTAGCAAGCTCAGCAAAAGGGCAGGACCCCCGCCCTACAGATTCATAGGGGTTTAGGGCCAGAAGGGACCATCCGATCCCATAGTCTGACCTCTTGTGTAGCACAGGCCATTCAATTTCATCCCATCACCCCTGTACTGAGCCCAGTAACTTGTGTTTGGATACAGCATGTGGTCCTTATCTGAAGATATCAAGTGATGGAGAATCCGCCGCTTCCCTTGGCAGTTTGTCCGAGTGGTTCATCACCGTCCCCGGTGAACCCTTGTGTCTAATTTCTAATTTGTTTGGCTTCATCTTCCAGGCAGTAGGTCTTGTTCTAACCATCTCTGATAGATTAAAGAGTCTTCTAGTACCTGGGATTTTTTCCCCATAAAGGTACTTACGCAGTGTTACCTTTCAGTTGTCTTTTCGATAAGCTAAGCAGTTCAAGCTCTTCCAGTCTCTCACTGAAAGGCATTTTCTCAGCCCTCAAATCATTTTTGCAGCTGTTTTCCACTCCCTCGCCAATTGTTCAGCATCCTTTTAAAATGTGGGCACCAGAACTGGATGCAGTATTCTAGTTGTGGTACTGCTTATGCAGAGGAACTCCCTCCAGTTCAGACTGGAGGTTTATTAGTAGAGCTGAGCTGGGCAGCTTGCATAGCTGTTTCCTGCTGGGAGTAAACAGAGTGCTTTGGTCCAACAACAAATCCATTTTCTCTTTCAACATTGAGAATGTCCTTGGGCTCCAGGGGGAGAGAGTGACCCAGAGACCTCCTGGGCCAATTCTCATTCACCAGGGCCGAGGAGAGGTACTGCCAGTGCTCAGCTGAACAGAGCACTCTGATTTTATTTTAAAGTAAAATTATGTGTCTGGCTGGCTGCTCTGCTCCACTTTCTGGCAGGAAGCCGGTGGTCAGGCATGATGTGGCAGGCACTGGGCAACGTTGGTGATGAAATAGCTGCCCTGCAAGCGCTGTAGGATGCGCTCAGTGGAATGCCCTTCATCAGGGGAGCACAGACTCCTCCCAAAAGAAGCCTGGTGACCCAGTTCCAGTCCCCCACAGGAGCAGGGCTTTGGAGGTGGAGAGGACGGTGAATTTCTCTGGAGAGTTACCAGGTTTCTGGCTGAGTCACTCGTGGGTTTAGCAGTGGGTTAAGAATAACACAGCTGCAAACCAGCCCTCTTATGCCAAAGAGCAAATGCAGATGTTCGCCGCCAATGCTCATCTAAGCAAAAGATCCGCCTGATTCCTGCAGGGACATCTGGTCACTTTACTTTTGATCTCCTTGCCTCTTGTTCCGTGAGTAACTGAGCTGCGTGGGGATCTGGGACGATTGCTCGAAATGCGCCGAGTGCTCAGATAGGAACCTTAATCCAGTGTGGCAGGGCAAGGCTGGCTCTGCAGCTGCTCTTCAAAGGGCAGAGTGCTGCTGAGGTTCCGCCAGGCAAGAGAAATGTTGCTATTCGCATTTCTGCCGAAGCTTCAGTTGTCACCTTGGATTATGGGGGAAAGTGCTGCCACGTCAGCTCCCTGACCCCCACCGGGAGCTCAGGACTCAGCATTTATCATTTCTGAAACATTATCTTGGGGGAATCCCGCCTGCTCATCGTGTCAGATGTCAATCACCCTGTACTCGCGTATCTGTCTCTTCGGTTCCAGGCCTCTCTTGTTTTAACCCCAGTTGCCTCCTGTGCGACGTTCTCAGACATTTTCAACTGCTCCCTTTGTATTGTGCTGTCATTATTTCTCTTAAACATGGTGTCGGGGGGGAGAGAAATACCCGCTGGATAACAAAATCCGGACTAGCTCTGTAAATGCCAGGATGAGCCACAATCCCAATATTTTGGTCTTTTGCTCAATAGTCCATTATTACAGTCCTGAGCAGTGACCAAAACAAAACCAGTCCCAGTCTGTTTATTTTTCTCTGTGACTGCAGGTTTAGCGAGATTGCAAGAACTGGCCTTTGTTCACAGCCAGTCCCAGGCATACACTCACAGAGCTCCCCCGCTGCTTCTCCTAATTTTACAGTAATTTCAGATTTGGCTTTGTGCATGTGCCCAGTGATAAATATTTGATGACAAGGGAGGGAGAACGGCTGAGTGGCTTCCATTGTTCATTATACTTACTGTACCGTCTATAATGCGCTGTGCATGCATCCTCAGCATAGCACCAGCTTTTCAGCTGGGATTACACTGAAAACGGAGGGAGGGTCTTCTGGGGAAGGATTTCAGTGGCAGGGAATTTCAGATCTGTCCCAAAAGTCAGCAGGAGAGGACTCCAGTGCCAAACCTAGCCATAAGCCTTCCTGGGCTGTGACTAGTAGCTATGCACTACTTAAGACCTATTTTAATCACCTAAGCAGGACACAGGCCTTGAGGTTTGCGGGGAATTTTACTCAGAGTATGTATCTATTTTTGGTGCACCCACCACCACGGTGTCAGGTCACCAACTCTGGAACAGCGTGAGCAAGATGCAAGAAACACAGGCCCAGTTTAGTCCTGCTGCAACTCTGTAAGCTTCCCCGGCGATGCAGTAGGGCTGAGTTTGCCACAATGGAGCCACAAGGCTAAGGAGATTTTCATAGATTCAAAGGCCAGAAGGAACCATTGTGATCAGTTAGTCCAGTGGTCCCCAAATTGTGGGGCATGTCCCCGTAGAGGGGCGTGGAGGAACATTCAGGGGGCACAGTGAGATCTGGGCCAGCCCCCACAGGGGGCGGGGAGGAAGCGCCACCCAGTCCCGCTCTGCTTTTAGCTCCACTTCGGCTTGGCCCTGCCCCCGGCCCCGCCCCCAGCTCCTGGGCCAACCACTGCATGGTCCCACCCACACATACGGCCCCAGATCGGCTCCTGCCCTGCCCCCAGCTGTGGCCCTGGTCTCAGCTCCCAGCCGCAGTCTCAACCCCAGTCGTGGCTCCCAGTAGCGGCCCGGCCCCGCTCCTGGCCCCTGCTCCAGGCTGCGGCCCCAGCTGCAGCTTCCGTCCCGACTGCAGGCTCATCTCCCAACCATGGCTCCCGGGGAGGTGCAGACAGATTATACTAGAGTAAGGGGGGATGCGACTTAAAAAATGTGGAGACCACTGATCTAGTCTGACCTCCTGTATAACAAAGGCCATAACCCTTCCCATAAAATAATTCCTAGAGCAAATCTTCTAGAAAAACATCCAATCTTGATTTTAAAAATGGTCAACGATGGAGAATCCACCACAAACCTTGGTAAATTGTTCCAACGTTTAATGACTCTGATGGTTAAAAATGTGCACCTTGTTTCCAGTCTGAATTTGTCTAGCTTCAACTTCTAGCCATTGGATCGTGCTAGACCTTTCTCTGCTAATCTGAAGAGTCTTTTATTAAGTATTTGTTCCTTGTGTAGGCATTTGTAGACTGTGATCAAGTCACCCCTTAACCTTTGCTTTGTTAAAATAAATAGATGGAGCGCCTGGAGTCTCTCACTATAAGGCAGGTCTTCTAATCCTTTAATCATTCTGTGACCTCCTCTCCAATGTATCAACATCCTTCTGGAGTTGTGACCACCAGCACTGGATGCAGGATTCCAGCGGCAGTTGCACCACTACCAAATACAGAGGTAAAATGACCTGGTTACACCTACTTGAGATTCCCCTGTTTCTGCATCACAAGATCACATCAGCTGTTTTGGCCACAGCATTGTGCCGGGAGCTCATGTTCAGCTGATTATCTCCCTGACTCCCAAATCCTTTTCAGAGTTGCTGCGTCCCAGGATAGAGTCCCCCATCCTGTAAGTATGACAGACATTCTTTATTCCTCGATGTATACATTGTCATTTAGCCATATTAAAATGCATATTCGCCCCGTTTACCAAGTGATCCAGATCACTCTGAATCAGTGACCTGTCCTCTTCATTGTTTGCCACTCCCCCAATTTTTGTGTCACCTGCAAACTTTATCAGTGATGATTTTATGTGTTCTTCCAAATCATTGGTAAAAATGTTAAATAGCATAGGCCCAAGAACTGATCCCTCCAGGACCCTACTGGAAACAGACATGCTCGATGACAATTCCCCATTTACAATTACATTTTGAGATGTATCAGTTAGCCAGTTTTCAGTCCATTTAATGTGTGCCATGTTAATTTTATATCAGTCTCCTTTTTTAATCAAAGTATCACGTGATACCAAGTCAAACGCCTTACAGAAGTATATTACATCAATACTATTACCTTTATCAATCAAACTTGTAATCTCATTTTTAAAAGATATCAAGTTTGTTTGACAAGATCTATTTTCCATGTTGGTTTGCCGTAATTACATTACCCTCCTTTAACTATTTATTAATTGAATCCTGTATCAGTCACTCCATTATCTTGTCTGGGATCGATGTGAGGCTGACAGGCCTATAATTATCTGGGGCATCCCATTCACTCTCTTTAAAAATTGGCATAGCATTAGCTTTCTTCCAGTGTGGAACTTCTCCAGCGCTCCAAGATTAACTGAAAATCAACATTAACGGTCCAGTGTGCCCCTCAGCCAACTCTTTTAAAACTCTTGGATGCAAGTTCTCTGGACCTGCTGATTTAAAAACGTCTGACTTTCATAGCTTCTGTTTAACATCCTGCAGAGATACTAGTGGAAAGGAAAGAGTGTTATCATCACCATGTAATGAGAGCACATTGTCCCAAATATAGAACAGAAATATTTATTGAACACTTCTGCCTCAATACTGACCATTAGTGTTTATTGCCCCAAACCTACAATCTCCCAGTAGAAGCAGCATCACAGTGAAACTCTAGAGCAAATCCACTCTGCAACCAGATGCAAACCTGCTGACTACCGCAGTGTAGTAACAATGGTAAAGCAACAGGGTTTCATGCTATTTTTAAATGTACCTTTAAAGCCTAAATAGCCTCTCAAACGTTGTATTAGTCCCCTTCTCCAAGAGGATTGTATTAAATGGAAGATATTGACCATATTTCAGTGTGAAGTCATCCGTCCTTCACAAAAAGATACATGAAGGAGCCCAGCTCTTCTTGAACATAGATCTTCTTTGCTAATCCAAGTGCCTCAAGGATATAGTTAAAGTTCTTTATCTCCTCCCCCGCCCTTCTTTCCTGGTCTGAATGGCTATCCTGCAGTTTAGTATACATGTTTTGAAAGAGGTATATAAAAGTACAGAAGGCTATAACATTTTTCAACAAAGTGCCCAGATGGAAGGAAAATGTAAAGAAACAGATGGCATTTTTATAACTTAGCATTTTATAGAGCTATAGGGTTTTCAATAAAACATTCCCCTGATAAGGGGATGCTTTTGGATAGCCATCAATCATGTATATTAGTATTGAGATGTTTGTTTTCTGAGAATATTTTTAATGTATTTTTGTGTGATGCTGATCACCACAGATGAAACAACTTACAACCCTAACGCTGACTCCTCTGAAATACCCACCTGCCTCCCCTGCTGCTGTGGGTGAGAGGCCTTTCAGGCAATTCATTCACTCCCTGCCAGACTGAAACGAGCATCTGCATTCGGAAACTATTCTCCTCTGCGATGATGAAAGGGAATCGGAACTATTCTGCCTCTTCTGACCTCACCTTGGAAGAGGCAATGATAGGCAAGAGTCACGGTTGGAACACCAGGTGTGCTTTCTACGCGGCATCAAGCTTTCCTGCAGAACAAATGCCTGGGAAAGAGGTGGAGAAGAAGAGACAGAAATGAATCAGCAAACAAAAAAAACATTTATAGTTATAGATTGAGGTCAAGAGGGACCATTGCGATCACCTAGATTGAACTCCAGCATAGGCTGCTCAGAAAACCTCACCCAATCATTTCTGCATAAAGTCTATAACTTCAATTCGAGCTATTGCATATCTTTTCGAAAGATACCCATTTTCTCAGCACCCAGGGATTTAATCCTACTCCCCCTCTTCTCTAAAAACAAACAAACACATTCAAAATCCTACTCTAAACAGCAGGGTTTGAAACCTGACATGGCAGCACTAGCATGCTAGAGACCACTTGTGACTCCCGTTACAACTAACTTAAACACACACCTGTTTGACTCTGCTACAAACCATTCCTCTCCACTAGCTCTCTGGTTTGTTCACTTATGTGCCTGATGTGTTTTGTCTTACTGCTAGATGGTGAGTTCTCTCAGGGCCAGAGAAGGTGTGAGCTTTTACTTGTAGTGCTTCTTGAAATCTTTTCTATTCTTAAATGCTTTCTTGATGAGAAATGGATTTCCAAAGGAAATGAAAATTTTCATTCAAAAAAAAGTTTCATTTTGACATTTTAAAAAAATTGGCTTTTCAACAAAATTAAAATGTTCCTTTTGGTTTTTGAAAACTGAAAAGCTTTTGTTTTCAGTTTGAGGGTTTTCTTTTTTTTCCTATCTGCTTTTTTTTTCTTTTTGTCCCTTTTTTTTAAAAAGGAGGAGTAGGAAAAGAAGAGGAAAGACTGAAAACCAGCAATCAAAACCTCCCAGTCTTTGGTTTTTCAAAAACTGAAAGAAAATGAAATTTTTTGTTTCAGTGAAAAATGAGAGAATTCCATAAAAAATGTCAAACAAAATCAAGTCTGAATTTTTTTCATGTAAATTATAGTGGGGTTGTTATAGTTAAATGTAACTAAGTATCGTTAAAGCTGAGTTTATTTTACTGTTTAATTGCCAGTTTTCTCACATACTTACCTCCCCCCCAGCTCTAGTTTTTTGTTTCTGCAGGGCCTAGTAACAATGGGGTATTGCCTCCAGGATAGATTCCCCAGTTGTCACTGCAAAAGAGATAGCAAATCAGGATTACAGTGAACCAGTCGCCAAAGGATTCCAGTTCAGGGCTCACGGGGGCGGAGGGCTCAGCTGGCCTCCCCTCTAACAGGGAACTCGGTTGCTTCCCCTAACCAGGCTTTCTGAGATGCTTGTAAAACCTTGGGAGTCTGGATGTGGCTGCAGAATTTCTGTAGGAAGAGCAAAGGGTGCCTAAATCACTTATGCCCATTAGAAATTGCAGCCACCTATCCCTGTTTATACCTGGGGAACTGAGGCACAGAGACATGAAGGGTGATATTTGCAAAAGTGCTTTGATGACCTTCAGTGGGATGTAGGTACCTAAATCCCTTGGGCTCTTTTTAACAAATCCAGCCACTAGTCCCACTGAAAGTGGGAGTTGGATGCCTAAACTTCCTTTAGGTTCCTTTTAAGAAGCCCAGCCTACGTGACTTGACCAAGGCCAAACAAGGAGTCTTTGGCAGAGATGGGAATTGTCAGTCCAGTCGCCCATTCTTTTAGGATTATTTCTGCCTGGATAAGACAAGAAGCAAACCTTCAGAGCTGCGAGGAAGCATTTAATTTCATATACATGCATAAATACACACACGGCAGAACTGGAAAGCATGCAGGATCCATCGCTGCGGCTGTTGTGTCTGGGAGCTAGGTGGGAATCTGCTTTCTGCTAGTCTGTCTGAGCAGCCTTTGCTGGCTGCAGCCTCCAGAGTCGTGCGTAAGGCTCTGCTAATGTTATACTTGGAAGAGATAATGGGGTCGATGAGGTGCTCTGAGTCAGGCTTATAATTGTGAGCTCATGAATATGCGAGTCATGTGCTAGGGAAGATTTAAAGATGTTGCAAGCTGGATTCTCCTCTTACTCCCACCAGCACAGATCAGGAGTAATGGTGCTGAGAACCAGGCCTGCTGAGCCCTGAGTTTTTAAATTGTGCTCAGCTCCACAGCAAAACCAAAGAGCAACTGGGAAACCTTTGCTCACCGACAGGCAGGGATCTGGCTTTTTTCTCCTCTGCGGAAAAATCTCTGGGAGGTTGCTATTGATTCTAAACGCTCCCGCTTTCTGTTGTGGCTTCGCTGACAATTGCAGTTGTTTTGCCTAAAACATTCATATGACGTATGAGAAGCAAGTGAGCGACATCAGGTCCTTGCTGTATGATCTGGCTGAGTCATTAAAGCCTTTTTAAAAGGTGGGAAGGGGTGGCATGAATCCACAATACATTTAACCTATGAACCCTAGTTGTTAGAGATAAGCAGGCGCTACAGTGCAGGGTCACAGACTGTCTGTCCTCTAGGACTCCCAGCCCTTGATGATCAGTGCAGGGTTATTCTCCACACCATATATTTGAGTACTTTGCCCCATTTAGTTTTAAGTGTCCTAGGAGATAGGGCTCCCACATCTTCTCTGGAAGATCACTCTGCCGTCTAAAGGAGAAAGTGGGTGTAGTGGAAACAGTGACTGGAATATAGCTGGGCAGGAAGTGGTTTTTCCATCTTGTGAAAAATTTGGTGATCTCAAAGAAGTCCCTGTTCCCCCCTGAAGGGAAAAACCTGAGACCATTTTAAAAAAAAATAATTCAAAGAACAAGGGTGAGCACTCCCGCTTCAACCCCGTGTTAGGGCTACCTTGGAACAGGGACATGAATCCAGGTCTCCTACATTCTGGGGGAATGCCATATGTACCTGGCCACTGACCATTGTGGGGTAGGTTTTCTCAGTCTTTCGTACTGGATCTGTTCTGCTTCGTATAATTAAATATTCAGTGGAGCAGTGACTCAAATTTGGATCTCCCGCATCCCAGGTCAGTGCCCTAAACCCTGGGCCAGATAGTCAGTTTCTCTCTGGCCCAAGAAATATCCTGGATTCTGCTCCCTGCTTTGCTACTGACTTGTCTGACCTTGGGCAACCCACCTAAGCTATGTCTACGCTACACCTACAGTCACGGTGATCTGTAGGGTAAGAATAGCAACATGTTGCGCTGAAAAGCAGGCTGTGTCCACACTGGTTCTTAGCTACATGTCCATGAAAGGCTCTGGTGGGGGGGAGCCAGCAGGAAAAGGCTTTGCAGCAGAAACTGCTGGAATGTTTCTCCACTGCCTCCCCTGCCAGAGCCTTTCACTGCATCAGGGGAAGAATCCAGCAGCAGGACGCGATGCTGCTAAAAAAACAGCAGTGTAAACAGGGGAGACAAGGACTGTCTCTTTCTGTGTATTTGTACAGTGCTTAGCACAATGGATCCTCTGTGTGCTGCTATCATATTACTGCTAAGAAAATAACATGGGGGTTTGTGAGGCTTAATTAATCCATGTCTGCAAAGCACTTTGAAATCCTCAGATAAAAAGCTTTATGTGGTGTTTTTTTCCTTAAAGCCCCAGCTCCTGGAATCCCGTGATTAGGTGAGAATCTCAGCTTTCATTTAAAAAAAAAAATAAGCAGCAAGTTTCTAGACCCCATGGCTTGAAAACCTGACCCCTAAATTCTCCAGCACCAGAGGGCAAATGGAAAGAACCCAACATTTATTTTTTTAAAACCTTCTCATGACTTTTTGAGGTCTGACGCGTGATTTTTTAGAATGGTATTCCCCGGTACAGGGGTGATCTTTCAATGACCTAAAAATATGGAAAGCAACGCTGCTTTCTCCTTATGGGTATTCCTCAATGTACAACAGCATGGGAATGGATATGTATAATAATCATCACTGAGTGCAGCTGCAAACCCTGTGGTGACAGCCAGGGTTAAGTGGCCTTTTCTACCTGTGTTAAGAAATAAAAGGGGTTTTGGTTTATTTACTGAATCTTTAACTCCTCTCCAAACCTGTGCTCTATTGTGCTGGTTTCTTTCCAGACGTGCCTCTCTGCATGACTAGCTGTGGCCTGAGGCAAAGCGATTCTCTTTTCATCTGGTGTTTCTAGAGAAAAATCCTGTTCCCATTAAAACAGGGATGAAGTCATGAGCACAGGTAAAATTGCTTGCACTTTGCTTTGAGCATCAGGGTTGCCTCATCATAGACAAAGGATGATAGGCCTGGTTTTTCCGTGCCTCCTGTGCAGTGACTTACACCAGAGGAAAGTGGGCGTAGAATGTAGCTGATCTGATCTGGTTACTATTTACCCCGGTGTGAAATGGATGTGAATTCCTACCTGATCAGGCTGTTTGCATCTGACACTAGTATAAATGACTGCATAAGAGGCAGGACAATAATAGCGTAGCAAGCCCTGCTGATCGAAGACCTCACCTTGCAACAGCAGTCTCTGTGAACGTAGACAATCCCTGAGAAAGGTGACCTGCGATAGGACTTAATCCCCATTACGTGTAAGGCAAGGAGAAAAAATCTTGCTAGTTATGCTGCGCACCTGACGAACTCATTGCCTCGTGGCCAAAGGAGGCAGAACTGGGCTGCATGAGGAGCTGAGGAAGTTCATTTGAGGGGACAGACTCAGGAGAAAAGCGCTAGGGAGAGTTCCCTCTCCCTGGAGGAAGGGCCCGTAGTTTGGGGGTGGCTGTGATCAGACACCCCTGCCGTGAAGAGGTGTCTGAAGGGTCTACAAGGACCAGGGAATGAGACGGAAGCCCAGGAGGGACAGAGAGCTATCTTAAATGGTACTTACTACTGAGATTCCCAGCCAGGAAAAGCCTGGGGGGTCAGTACTATGACAAGGGGGAGAAATGGAGGGGCTCCAGGAGGGGCAAATGAACTTTTTGTTTAGAACTGGACACTGGAAAGGGACTGAACTGGTGTGACTGGGATGGAGGGCTGAGCCACAGAAGACTCCACGAGAAACTCTGGAGAAGAGACCATCTGGGCACGGTCATCCCAGTCAAGAAAGTGGCCACCAGAGGGCTGGGAGAGGCAAAGCCCTCTACAATGCAGCATCTGGGCTGGAAGGCAGCCCTAATGTATTGAAAAGAGGCCTTGGGGGTTAGGGGGGGTGTCTCATTTCTCTGACTTTAAAGTTTTTTTGGTGTGTTAGTTGGGCTGACTCCCTTGTGAGAGTCAAGTTAAGTAAGGTTTGTTCTGGTTCAGAAGGTCAGAATTAAAGGGTCCTAACATGAAACCAAAAGACAGCAAGTTTAAAACTTGTAACCCCTCTGCCGAGGGTACGGGCAGCAACAAGGGCCGGGTCCTTCTTTCTAGGGGATTCTCTACTGAAGTTTGCTGGATTTTGGCTTGAGCACCACCAAGTAATCCGGGAATAGTCCTCCCCTCTGGTAGGCAAGTCTGTGCCCGCTCACCAAACATGTTCAACAGAAGGTTAAACAAAACCCCTTTATTGGGGAAAGGGACAGGACAGGGTGAACTTGGACAAACTTTCCAATTTGTAACACCTCAAGGTGCAGGAGGCAGTCCTGAACAGTTGGACCCTGAATGGGTGATGCAGAGTTTTGTCTCCTAGCCCATTCCCCCTCCCACCCCTGCTCAGAGTTCATGGGTCCTCAGTTCCCTCACACACAGTTCAAGAGTCCAAGATCCAGGAAAATCAAGGTCCTTGTTTCTTAATTTCAGCAGCTAGGACAGGGAGGGCCTCACCAGAGTCTTTAGGGCAGTGTGTAGACTGACCCTGGAAGCTCCTTGGCTTTGGTTTTAATTCGCCAAGTTCCTCTCCTCAAAGTCTGTTGCTTTCTTGCTGGAGGCTGTGAGAGCTCTCAACTGCTGGTTTGCTTTGCCTCCAACTCTCCTGCTAGGTGCTCTGGGTGGGCCCAACTGCCACTTTGCTCTGCTCACCGCTGATCAGACAACCAGAACGACCGCTGAGTCATGTCCACATAAAGCAAGTTCAACTTTCTTAAGCACGAGAAAATCAATGGCCTAAAAGACCCAGCAAAGTCCCTACCCGCCAGAGAAATATCCCTAGCAACAATCTAGGAATATGTCATTTCTCTGCCTTTGAACTAGGCTTCCGTCCAGAGTATCTTACCTAACCTTGGCAAACAGCTGTCTTCACCAGGGTGACCCTGTCCCCAGTCATTCTCCAGGCTCTCTAAAATATGGGCCAAGTACAAAGTTTAGCCAAATTATACCCCAGTGCCCCCAAACCATCCGTGGTTAATATGTAAATGGGGTACTGTCCCACTCAGTCAACTCCCTGATAGCTTATACAGTTATCTCCTCTCTCTCACACGCTTCAGGCCACAGGGCTTACAAACTGATCAAAGGAAATGCTTTTTTCCAACCATTAGCCCCACTGGTCTCTGGAACTCATTGCCACAATATATCAACGAGGCCCAGAGCATCAAAAAAACTCAAAAAAAAAAAATCATATGGAAAACAGGAACAGCTGGAGTTACGTTAGTAAGGATTTGGAAAAAGTTTGGAAGGGTTATATAAACTCCTCCTGGCATCAGGGGACAAGCTGATCACTAACCTATGGAAAAGGCGTCCCATCTGGGGAAGGTTGAGAACCACTGAACTAGAGTACATTTTTTTAGAAAGACATTCAATCTTGATTTCGAGACTCCAAATGACAGAGAATCTGTTGCCTCCCTACATAAACTGCCTTTTTTCTGGTTTCAATTTCCAGCCATTGGATCTCATTCTGTCTTTGTCTGCTAGATTTAAGGGCCCTCTGCTATCGGACCTCCTCTGCCTAATATCTGCTTATAGGCAGTGATCAAATCGCCTCTTAATCTTCTCTTTGATAAACTGAGGACGCTGAGCTTCTCAGGCCTCTCATTGTAAGGCAAGTTTTTCAAGACCCTGTTCTTCTTTCTCGAAATCATCTCCAAGTTTCTGACATCCTTTTAAAAACGTGGACACCAGAAGGGGGTAACGTTTTCAAAAGCACCAGAAGTGCCATAGAAGCCTAGACCCATTTTCGAAAGAGTCTTCTAAGTGTGGGAGATAAAGTCTCTGTTGAAAATTGTACCCAGCATTCTAGTAGTGCTGTCCCCCTTGTTGCATGTAGAGAAAATACCACCTCCTTCTTCCTTCTTGATATACCTTGTTTGTATATCCAAGTATTGTATTAGCCTTCTTACCCACTACGTCACCATGGGAGCTCACGTTCATCATTATTTGTAATTCCATAGCACCTAGAAGCTTAAGTCATGGACTAAGACCCTGTTGTGCTAAGCACTATACAATCCAAGATTCCTAAATCCTTTCCAGTGTCACTGCCTTCCAGAGTGCCATCCAAGTAGGAGCTAAACTGGCCCTTTCTTGGAGAGAGGTTGTGAAGCTCTGTGTGGGGGAGGTGGAAGAAACTGGACTGGTGGGGGGAAAATATTTCTGGGAGTTACTCTATAGCACTTTGCTTCCTGGTGAGGCACCCGCCCTGCCGCTAATCAGCCTGTCTTGTTAATGCTGTTGAGATACGTTCCCAAAAGTGTTTCCCTAATTGGAGTCATTGCTGAATAAGGAGCACTTGGAAATGATGTGAGAGAGAGAGAGGCTGAAAAGTGGTGAGCACTGAAGTGTATTATTGAGTTCTTACACAGAAGAAGGGCCAAACGTTAACGTGGCAACCTGAAACCCTCCTTAATAATCCTCAGAAGCTCCACTTTCTCCAATATATTCAGTGCAGAGCTTGACCTCACACCGGGAATCCAAGACAAAGGTGTTTTTCCCCCAGGGGAGTAAATCAGCATTGATAGAACACAGTTTCAGAATTGTTCCAGAGGGGTAGCCGTGTTAGTCTGTATACAGCAAAGACAACGAGAGTTCTGTGGCACTTTAAAGACTAACAAATTTAATATTTGTAGACATAAGCTTTCGAGAGACTTCAGCTCTCTTCTTCAGATGCAGTAATACAGAAAATAGGACAGAAAATAGAATTGTTTTAGTTCTGCATTGCGAATGTGTGCTGTGCGAAGTCTTGGGTAGAACAGAGCCAAAGAAAGCAACCGGCAGCTAGGGAAAGTAGAAGACGGAGAGGTGACACTGGAAATGGTAACACTGCACTAACATGGCTAAAATACTGGAACTGGAGCTAAACATACATTGGCATAGAATCATAGAAACGTAGGTCTGGAAAGGATCTTGAAAAGTCATCTCTGAGGCAGGACCAAGGAAACCTAGACCACCCCTGATGGGTGTTTGTCCAACCTGTTCTTAAAAACCTCCAATGATGGGGATTCCATAACCTTCCCTGGAAGACTATTCCAGAGCTCAAATACCCTTAATTAGAAAGTTGTCCCTAATATCTAACCTATATCTCCCTTGATGCAGAATATGGCTATTACTACTTGTCCTACCTTCACTGGACATGGAAATCAATTGATTGCCCTGGTCTTTATATCAGCCCTTAACATATCTGAAGATTTATCAGGGTTCCCAGTCTTCTTTTTGTTGATAATCACATGCAACTCCCAACTGACATCAAAGGTGACCTGTGAAGCAAAGCAAGAAGTGCCCTTGTGTCCTCTTCTGCTGCTTTGTGATGGAAAGTGATGGCCTACCAGCTCCTTGGGTCAGGAACTGAATTTTTGTTCTGTTTGTACAGTGCCTAGCACAATGGGGATCTGTTCCATGACGAGGGCTCCTAGGGGTTAGATAATACAAATAATAAGTGAGGTAACAATGTCCTCTTCAGGGGCTGACCTCAGGGCTCCTAGATCTGAAAGCATGAGCTTCTCTACTGCTTATACTAAACTATTGGGCCCATTAGCTGTGAGGCAGTAGTAGAACCATAAATCTCCATCCACTAGTGGGGGGACAGAGCCACAGTGTTAGCGTGGGGTTACAGTGACCTCCCAAAGAGCTGAGAGTGAAACTTGAGCAATTAAGAGTGTCAAGGATGCTTTGTCCGATTTTAAAATTTTGGTTTTTTTCTTTGTTTCTATTAGCACCCATTTAACATCACTGACAAATAAACACGCTGGAGAAAGGTTCTCTTTGTTCGGAGATTGGATACCTCCCATTGCCCCTTCAATTAAGCTGTCAGAGCTTGCAATAAACGTGCTCTGAGACTTCCTGGCATTCCTACAGCAAAGCCAGATGGCACTCTTGTGAACTTTCTCAGGTTAAAAAATAATCAGAAAAAAAAAATTCTTATACAAAACCTTCGAGGCTTTCCTAATGCATCATAAAGAAAAGACAAAGTCCCAGTTTGCTTTACAAGCTTTGGAGGTCACCTTTAAGAAGTGCTACATGATGCGGTGAGGAAGGAGAGCTCTGAGTTCAGTACAAGTCCCACCGTAAAACTTTCCTTTGCCAGGATGCCTACGAAATACTTGCCTGTGGTTGCGCAGCTGATGTGCTGAGACCACTGCCTGTCACGTTGACCAATATTCTCTCATTGTTTCCTTTTATTTCCCCATCTCTTTGTATCCACCTGTTGTCTCTTATCTTATAGTGTAAGGTCTTTGGGACAGGGACTTTCTTTCTGTGTGTGTACAGCACTGAGCACCATGACAGCCCGTTCAATGACTAGCGCTCCTTGACACTATGGTGCCACAAACACATACGAATATTGTTTCTCTGTTGCTGGCTTCTTAGAAGCTCAGGCTGATGCGCCAATGCACTCCCACATGTAAATTAAGCTAGCCTACTTTCATTGCTGATTTCAAGGCCTATTTTCAGACTCTTGATTATTTAATCAGCAGCTCAGGGTGATTAGGAAGCTACCCTCCAAGAGAGCGAGCGAGGGAGGCCACTGCTGATTTTATTTGAGCAGCACGGCAGCAGACACGCAGTGTGTGCCAGGCCCTTCATATTCTCACAAGCTAAGCTAGGTTATTAAATTTCTTTTGGAACTGCCTGTAAATGTGGAGCATGCGCTGCCTGCAGAGTTGACACAAGCCTTTCTCTGCTGGGTGAGTAGGTGAAATCTTATAATCATGTTTCTTCTTGTTCAGCCAATATAAGATCCTCTTACAGGAGGTGGCAGATGGTAAAGATATCCTGGTGCCAAGCACTGAGCTTCTCGTCTCTACCACATATCCTCAGCACAGAACACCTTGCCCAGGAGTCAGTCTTTCTTTATTCCCTTTATTAGATCCTGTACTGAAATCAGTGCAGTGCTTTGCAGCTTTAGGTGGAAACCTCAATAAGGTTCTTTTACCGACAAATCCAGTGCCCAACATTACATTTGCTTAATGACCCAACCTAAAAATGATGGAGGAGGTGAAGTACACCCAAAAGGATGTCACTGTTGCAACAACACGACAAGAAGAAAGATGAGCTTTTGCATACATGACCAAATGGAATTCAGACAAGTCTTTCCAAGGAGGGGCTTGGAAATACCAGGCTTAAAAGGATTCCAAACACACTCCTCTGCTGCTCAATCTGTGAGCTTGTCATAGGAAGCCCTTGTGGGGGATGCTCACCCCAAACATCTTGATTCAGTCAGGGCACATTGCCTTCCTAAAGCCTCGGAGTAACTATCTACGGGACCCTTAGCAATCAAGTCTGTGTGTTCGGAACTTTACTGGCTGTAACCCCAGGTCTTGACCTAGAAATCCACGATGCCCCTAAGGTAAAATCCATCTGGGCAGAGAACCAGCACAAAACCTATGCACCATTTAAAGCAGGACTCAAGTGGGGCAGGGGTCTCATGCAGACCCGCTGCGCAGAGGTGAATTTCACCTTACAGACTGCTGACTTTATTACGGGCTGGAGGAGGGTTTAGAGCAGGAAAGGTGCATCTTCACCAGGCTCGCTGCATTTCCAGACTGGTCCCCACAGGCTTGGCATGGTCAGGAATGAGGGATTTTAGCCTTTCCTTAGAGCAACAAGAAAATACAAGGGACTGACTGCAGGGAGGGGAAAAAGCATATTAGCATGAGGCATGCTGACATTTAAGATAGATTAAAGAAAGAACTCCAGGCTCTCCTGGGAGATAGCGTCCCATCAGGCTCTGTAGTTGAGTTAATGGGAGAAGTGAAATTTTTCTGAGTGGTAACTTTGAGCGTATTTTTTAAATTGCCGTAACAGGTATTTCAATAACTGCAAAATGTGTGCAGAAGATCAATAAAGATTTTCCAAAGAAGGGAATAAACAGTAACTGTCAGGTGTTGAGACATTGGGAAAGCTGCCAGGGAGCAGGGAAGCTAGGAAATAGCCTAAGATAAAAAGAAGTCGGTACCAAAAGGAGGAAATAGATAAGGCTTGGACTGATAAACAATAAGAGAAAGGGTGTTAGGGTGACTCAGCTGCTTTAGTGATATAATCAGGCATTTTCCCCACAGATCTGCTGAGGTGCGACTTGCAGTTTGTGGCTTTGTGCTTCAGGCTCAACAAGCATCTCAGCTTTCTTGTGCTCTTGCAAGATCAGTCCCTTCTGCTGGGCTGCTTCCCCCAAGCATGTTGACGCAGACAGTGCATTTAAGACAGAAGAGGTCTCATTCTGCCTTGCACCGAGCCAGAGTGACATCGAAGGTGCCCTCCCAGTAAATTTGGGCCAAGCCCTAAGAGAAAGACCAGATGGCCCAGCAAAGGCTGGGTTACCAAAAGAACCCTTGTCAGCACTTCCACCTGAGAGAGGAAAGGAAGAGGGAATGAGAGGGGGCTGGGAGCCAAAAAGCCCTTCTCACTGGGGCTATTACACTGAGCCAGTGGTCACGGAGAGAGGAGACAGAACCCCATTCCCTTCCCCAAGCACTTCCTCCATCCTTCCCCCTTTTATATTAGCTGGTACCCAGCTGATAGCACGGCCCCGTCTGGTCTCTACCACCACGGTGTGCAATGCAAGCAATGACCAGCAGCATTCAGAGCTCATTATTCCAACAGAATCTCATCCTAGGCAGGCAGGATCCAGCGATGCTCCAGTGCCCTGGGCATTCGCTGCACCTCAGCAATCCATGCAATGGGGATAAGAGGTGTTTGGGAGGATAAATACATGCAAGATTGAGGCACTGAGGCATTACGGTGATGGGGCCCAGATAAAGTCCTAAAATAAGTAGATTTGAGCACCACTGACTAAATAGCGCGTACACGTGGATTTGATCTACACTGGTTCCGTACTGCCCCGCTTACAACAGTATCCGAACAGTTCAAGGGTTAGTGGGGGAACATAGGAGAAGCTTGCCCGTAGGTGCCAGGTTAGGTGACCTAGGTACTTATCACCTAGCAGCTGAGTGGAGCCCCACCCCGTGCGATTATTTCTGTTTGCAAAATCCTCCACATAGAAGGCAGCAATGAGAAGATTCAGGCTAAGTAATGGTTATTGGAAATTATGAGCATCTGGGAGCAGTCGAATAATAAAACAACGAGAGGGAGAGAATAATGTGGGAGCCCGGAGACTGCATCGAATGCTGCTTTGCTGTTTTTATGCAGGAGAGGCACCCCAGCAGTTGAGTGACTGGTTTGGCTCATCAGTCACCTTGTCTTTGGGGTAGCCAGAACAGCTTTTTAACCCCTTTAACCTGCACAGGCTGGACTGGGCTGCTTTGCGCATCATTAACATTGACTGGTGCTGATCACCAGCCCTTGGCGTGGGTAACTTTTCACAGCTGCATTGCACTGGTGTGAATGACTGCACAAGGTGCAGGGCACCAGAGAATCAGGGTCCTGATAGCTAACTCTCACCCCTGCTAAACTTAAAATCTTATTGAACTTAATTCTTGTTTACACTAAGGCCACTCTGCACTGACCTAGTCATGTAATGGGGCCTTCTAGTGGACGGAAATATCTAGTTTATTCCCACTTTAAAGTCCCTTTATGCCTCCAGAGCAATGTGAATGGGAATCAGGCCCATTGTCTCAGTCTCCTGAGAAAACTCCGGTGTGGTTTGGTCTGACCCCGCAGAACACCCGCGGTTGTTTTCTCTGCATTACTTTCTTATCCCCAAGCCTTCTGTTTTTAGCCACAGAAGTGGCTTTGAGCAGCAACTGCCCATCTTCCAACAGGGATGAGCCACTTCGCACAGGACTTCTTGAGTCTCTGGACCTCTTTAGATCTAGTATTTGTCTCCTGAAGCACAGTCGGCACTTCCAATTTGCCAGGAAAATATTTGCGCACTTAGTAGGGACTCGAGCTGACTATTATCGACGCTGCAGAAAAGCTACCCCGGGCCTTTGAGTTGTAGATAAACACTTTAGCCAGAAGCAGCTCAGCTTTTCAAACAGTTTGGGGACTCTTTGATTTGTCTGCAGTGGAGGAGGATTCTTAATAAGAGCTGGACTGTTTAGCTCTGCCCTTAATGCCCGCTCAGTGGCTGTGCAAAGCATAATGATAACTTTTTGCCTTGTCAGTCCCTCTAGGTGCTGTATGAGTTGCTGCCTTTGTATGTAATGATAAAACCTGCTGCTATGATTTAATTTAGAAGCTTGCAGAAAGATTACTTCTCACAGGGGCGATCTACTAGTGATTGCAGAGGGTCAGGGTTTTAGGCTCTGGGGTTTTCAAAAGAACTTAAGATTTCCTTAGTTCCTTTGAAAAATCCTAGCCACAGAGACTGACTTTGCTACCTACCCATTATCTGCCTGTTTCTTTTCTACCATCATTGTCCATGCTTTGGTGCCCCTTTAGCACGTCTCTGCTGTTAGCCTATTAGTGATAAATACAGTAGGGTGGTTGGGATCACACTGCAGTCCTGCAGTGGGGAGCCATTAGTTTTATTCTCTCTGGTCCCAGTTTTCCATCTGCGACTTGTGCGGGCCTCTACACCAGCCCAAAGTGAGCGTGAAACACTTCCCATTCTGGTGTGAGTAGCCTCCTGTGTATAGATGCAGGACAATTGAGAATCAGAGGCCCTGGCTCTTGGATACTCTGTCTATAAAGCTGGATGAGTTGATGGTGTCATGCTGGGTAGATGGGGGGGAAAGCACTTGTTATATTGTTTGACATCAGTATGTCAAAATCATAATAATTCATGTGAGATATGCCATGTCAGGTACTGTTAGAAAGGTTATAATATGCTGGGTCAGATGATAATACTTATGTTCATGTGTAATATGTGAAATGGAAGTTATGGATATATTTGAGATATCTGTATTTCAAATTGTGCTGCCTGGATCCCAGATAGGATGGCGGCAGAACAATAGCCTGCTTAATGGCCCATTACGACATTCACGGATGCAAGGGACCCAGGAAAAAACTAAAGGCACACCTGAAGAGTTACCAGGATTGGCCCATGTGACTCTGGACTCCATTTTAGTTCTTGTAATATTCCACAAGACAGCATGGCCAGGGCCAGAGGGTACATAAGGCCAAGCCACAGAATCCATTTTGTCTTTGGTCCTGTCCAGCTGCAGACACACACCTACCTCTGGATCTATTCATTTTGCAACTGAACCGAAGGACTTAGACCCATCCAGGTGTTGGATGTGTACCAGAGGAACTGTACAAGCTTGCAACTCCACAATTCTCCCAGAGACTTGATGTATATGGACTTTCAATCATTTGTATGTATCTGATTGCTCTAATCCTTTTACATTTTTGTTATGGTTTATTTCTTTCTTTTCACAATAAACCTTTAGTTTTAGTTACTAAAGGATTGACTGGCAGCGTGGTATTTTGGGTAAGATCCAAACTTATATTGATCTGGTGCTGTGGCTGACCCCTTGGGGTCAGAGGGAACCTTTTTAGTCAAGAGCATAGAGTTTAAATAACTGGTCTCTTTACTGGACCTAGTGCTGATTTGGGAGCCAGGAGCTGAAATGCAGTAAAGGGGGCTGTGTGTATTTGTATACTGGCTTCTGTGAGGATTCAGAAGCGCAGTTTGTGGCTGGTTGGGGAGTCGGGCTTCAGTGCCACCCACCAGTGCTGGGAGAATCTGCTCTCCGTTTGCAGCCTGCCCTGACCTTGGCATTATCAGTTGGCTACCCTGGGCACAGGACGGGTCACAGACGTCAACATGAGTTTACTGTGCAGGAATTCATCTGGTGTTAAGTATCACACCTGGGCATTTCCAGGTATCCACAGATCAGTGGTATTTCAGGTGCCTGAACAATGTGTGCAAGCCTTGAGGAGACCTGTGGATGGATACAGAGCTCGGCATCAGTTGATAAAGATGACAGAAACCGTTCACCGAAACATAGAACAGCAAGGGAAGATCAGACAGAGGCTGGCCAGGTGGTTAAGATTCCGGACTAAGACTTGGGATACCTTTGAATTCCAGTCTCCGCCACTGACTCCCTCTGTGAAAGTCAGTTGGTGGTTGTTTTTCCAGAAGCACTGAGCAGCCACAACTCAAGTTAATCATGGGCACTCCTTCCCCCTTTGTATTAAGAGATAAGGCCCGAGGGTCCAACTCACCGTCACTCATCCCAGTGCAGGGTGGCCGTGAAACAACCATTCTGATGTGATGGTACGCTGCACTGGTATAAACACCTGCACAGAGGGCAGGGCCCGGAGTACGCCATTATATCCCTATTCAGGCACCTATGCCTATATTTTCAGAAGCGACTAATGAGTTTGACCACCTCCATTTGAGCGCCCAACTCACACGCTTCAAAGAGATCCAGTTTTCCAGAGGCTTAGCGATCAGTTCTTTCTGAAAGCCTCAGCTCCTTTAATGTGACTAATATTGAGCGCCCAAAAGTCACCAGTTGCTCTTTGAAAATGTAGCCCCTAAATATAAATCACCTGATTTCTTTTCCCCCAGAGTGCCGGGGGACCTGCAAATCCCATTGCAGTTAACAAGAGCTGCAGACCAGGTGACAGGGCCTTAGGTATCTAAATAGAGATTTAGGGCCTCTCTGAGCATGTCATCCTTGGAGACTAAGCACAGCCGAGAGTAATAAGCAAGCTCTGTTCTATTTGCTACTCTTTTCCAAATAGCACTAGTTTTATATTAACTTTTCTGGTTACCGTGTGGCATGCCAGCGTCTGCAAAACTGGAGCAGGGGTGGGGAAACCTGTACCCTAGTACAGGAATAAATAAAAATCAAATGGAGAAAATACACCAGCCCCTAAGGTTTCCAAGAGTTAACAATCCCATTGATTTCTTTTCATTTAAAAGGGAAAGGGAATAGCAGCAGAGCTGTGAAAATAATGGTTTTGGGTATTTTTTTTTTTTAATTTGCTAGCAATTCAGAAAAAAAATTAGTTTCAGATTCACCCAGAACTTTCTAAGTTTTTGGCAAATTAAACAAACAAACAAAAAAAAAATTCATTTCAGATAGAATGAAATGTTTTGTGCAATCTGAAGGAAGTTGTTTCATTTAAATTTCAAGCATTGTTTTTTACATTTTAAGTGAAAAAGAAATAAAGTTAAAGGATATTGCTAAACAAAGTTGTTTTGAATAAAAAAAAATTCCAATGTTTTGAAAGTGTCAAAAGAAAACATTTGGCTTTTTTGGCATTTAGGATTCCCCCCTCCCCCCGACCGAAGCCATTTGAAAAAAATCGACATGAATTTATGCAGTGTTTCAGTCGACCCAAATCTGCATTTTTTGCTGAAAAAAGCTTGTGAAAATTCCTCCCCCACCGCTCTAGATTACAGATATTACCCAAAGCCTGCATGATTCCCTTATGCCAGCACAGATAGCGCACCAAGCTAAAGGTCAGGGGAATGAAATACTGAAGGTTTAGAGATCAGGCTGGAGCAGAGAGTTCAGAGATTAAAAATTGGCAGAACAGCATCCAAAAACAAAGCAATCAACTGGCCAAGTGCATATGGTGCCTGACTAGCCCATACAGCTGTGGAACAGATTGCAGCAGAAGCCAGGAGCTATGGATAGGGTAATAACCTTTCTGGCCATATGAACACAGTAGCATTTCTCTCATATAGCAGCTACCCCAGGTGCAGCATGTTCCCTCTGGAATGGGATAATTAGTCCTCAATTTTCAAGACTGAGTAGTGACTTTGTGTGTCCGACTTGCCTCTCCCTTGGGGGGTCTTTGGTTTTTAGCACCTACTGAAAGCTAGGCCCTTTTAAGATGTCTCAATTTGAACCCTGTCACGGGTCCTGTAAGGGACATTGAGCTCAGCCTTGCCTGTGATGTAGCAATTATCCCTCAACTGATCCTGATCTGGTGACTTAATTACCATCAGTGATCCCAGCTGTTGAAGGCCAGGGATAATTACACTGGGGATGAGACCCAGGGAGCAAGCTGGAGAGAACCATGAGGAGCAAGAGACCCCAACACAGAGTCTGTAAGAAGCAGGGAGGGGGAAACCTGCTAGAAAGAAGGGCCTCCAGGGACAGAGCCCTGGGAAATGTGCTCAGCTAGGGAAGCAAAGAGGGAGCCCTGCAGTGCCCAGGATGAGGGGTGAAAAGCAACAGAAGGCTCCTCTGTTTGGACGTTTGTGTGGACTTCTGTATCCTGCCAGGGGACAGAACTAGAAAAAGGTGACCTGGCCAAAGGGTTGGACCACAGAAGACGTAGCTTGGGACAGCCCATCTCCAGGCCAAAGAGGTGATCAACAGAGGGTGCTGGAGACAAAGGCCCCCTGCAAGGCCATGTTGGGGCACCAGGAGGTGCCATGCCACTGAGCAAACCAGCTTGCAGGCCCCAGAATCGCTGGTCAGTTTTTAAAATGTAGGCCTAGTAGCTAGGAGTGACATTCATCCTGGTACAGAGGGTGCAGGTAAGGCCCAGGCACCACCCTGTGCCTCTTACGAGGATTTAAGCAGTGCCTATGCCTTGCAAAGGCTCTCTGCGCAGGGGCGAGGTTCACCCTGAGCATGTAGTTAAGGCGCAGTGCCTGCTGTTTAGCTGTATTGCCCCTGCTTTCAGTCCTGCCTTGCCTAGGGGATTTTGCTGCCTGCACACCACAGATTCTATTGCATTCACATGCTCATGCTGTCCTGGTTCAGTTACACAAATCCATTCCGACTGCATCTCTGACCCGCCTGACCTACTGCCAGGCCTCTGTGTGTTGTGATCCACTCAGAGCCGATGAGCTAAATAAGGCCAGGCTGGGTTTAGTAATTGGATAGGGGACCTGCAAGGAAAATCCAGGCCCTGCAAGAAGCGGTGGTGGCAATTTAACTGGCCCCAACTAGATGCAAAAGGAACCTGATTATGCTGTTAACTGCACTGGTTTAGATTCTGGGGAAGACTTTTTTGCTTTCTGTGCCTGGTGCAAAACTATCAGCCAAGGAAGAATCAGGGCCAAATAGAACTTCAGGACTGAGTCTCGTTTACACAGAGTCCTTTGACACTGCTCTGGCCTTAACATCTTAGCATCTCTTGCAGCATTACAACCTGGTCCTTGCCTGCAGAAAGTGCCAGACCATCTGCCTTTCACCAGGTCTTTTGGGGCTCTGTCCTCCAGCCCACTCACAAGCTTCAGGTCCCTTCTGGGATAAGAAAAGCCCTTAGAAAGTTCCCGAAAGAGCCTTTCACAGATAAAGCCCACCCCCAGGCTATTCCTCAGACCATGCTTCAGAGGAAATCTTCAGCCTCAATCCAGGCTCAGTATTCTTTCTGTGGGGCTTCCATTCCCTTCCTCAGGGCTGGTAGGTAACCCCAACCCCCCACTCTAGACTAGGCTTCACTGCAGGGATGCTGTCCTAAGTAGCTAAGTCTGCTTCTTCAGCTGTGCTGCTGTTTCCCTAGGCTACTTCCTATCTTCAAGCCCCTTTATACTGCTTCCCTATGGCCTGGGCTTAACACAGCCTCCCTTTGGTTTGCAGACGCTGAGTTAGCCACTCTTCTGCCCCTCTCCAGCACTACTGGAGTGCTTTTAATTGACCCTACCTCAGAGCCTAATGTGCTCCCTGTCGATCCACCTACTTGGCTTCTTGCCTGTTTAAGTGCTAAAGCCCCCAACCTATCCAGCTCTCTGTGGGTGCTTTTAACAGGAGAAGAGTCATGCCTTCTCTGCAATTCCACCCTTGGTCTTAAAAGGCCCTGGCTTCTAATGACCCCTAGCTAGTTCTGGCCAGGAAGGTGTCAATCACAGGTGCACTAATTGGTTCCTAACCCTCCCCCCACCTTATCTAACAGGTGATGGGAATAAGTCCCACCACAAACAGGCATAAGTTACTCAGCTGCTCTGAATTGTTTTGGTCATTATATACACTGTTCCACAAGTGTATGTGTGTTTTGTTTAAAAGCAGGGAAATACTTAGGAGTTTGGAAAGACCATAATATGCCAATGGTTTTGGCTTGTAGATAAAGGCAGGCACAGGGAGAGTACACTGATAAAAACTCAGATGTAAAACTTAAAACCAAGCTATAGACTCCCCCACCACACATTTACAAGCCAAGCTGCGTGCTGCAAATGCCGGCTTTGTAACACTGTGTTAGTGTAAAAAAGCAAATCTCTCAGGGAGAGACTGATCAATATATTTCTTGATATCCAGGAAGCATCAAAGGCTTCTCTGCTGAAGCTGGCAGTTGTGCACCAGGGGAAGTTGCAAATGAGACTTTTCTGTCTATTTTCGGAGCGCTCCAGTGGGGGATAAAGCACTTAGGAGCATGAGTGTGTGTGATAGGAAGGATTATGCAAAAGGTGGCTTGTCAGAATCCCCTCTGGGAATTAAATACAATAGAGAGAAAGAAATCACATCAAGAACCAGAAGATCAGGAATTAGAAAAATCTGAACCAATAACACTCTTGAGCTACAGGTGCAGTCTGTAATATTATTTTATATTTAGAGACATGGGTGTAACAGTAGCGAATGAAGAATAGGTTAACTGACTTTGAACTTCCTGCTTCTCCCTAGTCACTGTCAAGGTCCTTCACAACCTATAGCCAGCCTACCTATCATCTCTCATTCGTTATTGAGATACCAGTTGTCTGCCAGTTCCATTGGCCACACAGTAAATTTTCAGATAAGCACCTTCATGCTTTCTCCCATGCTCCTCCTTGTGCTTGGGAGGAGTTCCCACTCCAGAAACATCCACAAAAGTTGTCTTCCTTCAAAACCATCTTCAACACTGTCCTTTCCAGTGATGCTTATGAAAATCTTGACAGTGTGTGGGTTGCTGGTGTGTAGAACAACCACCCATCATGTTGATCAACGTTGTCTCATTGTTTCCTTATCTGTCTGTATCCGTCTATTGTCCCTTGTCTTATCCTTGGATTGTAAGGTCTTTGGGGCAGGGACGGTCTTTCTTGTTTTGTGTTTCTACAGTGGTGAGTACCTAGTCCATTAGTAGGGTTTCTGTGTGCTGCTGCAACACTAATAAATATAGGCCTCATTTTTTTCTTGTTCTCAGTTTTAATGGCTTGAAGATGAGTCTTGTCGCCTCTGTTCAGAGCTCCCTGAAAACTTTGGCAGTTTTATTGTCATTTGCTAATGCCAGCAGACCTTGAAAAACAACTCTAGTAATAATGCCTGGTTATTTATATGGTGATCTGTGTTTTCAAAGTGCTCTGCAAACATTAACTCATTGATCCCTCCCCGCTGTATGCTGTATTCAGGGGCTCACACTGCAATATCAGAGCCTAACGCTATGGGTGGGGGACTGGATTGGCCCAGGAGTCAGGAGACCTCAGTAGTAGTCCTGGCTCTGTCACTGTCTGGCTGCGTGACCACATGCATGCTTCTTTCCCTTCCCTGGGCCTCTTTTGCCCCTTTGTCTCTCTCTATTTAAATGATGAGCTCTTTGGGGTAGGGACTGTCTCCCACTGCGTGTCAGTGCAGTGCTCAGCACATCAGACCCAAATCTCGGTTGGAGCCTTTAAGTTTTACTATACTATAAATAACAGTTTTCAAATGGGGAAGTTGGGTTACAAAGTGGGAAGCATTTGCGTAAGGTCATGCAGCAAGTAAGTGACCAGTCTGGGATTAGAACCCAGGAGTCCTGGCTCCCTAGCCCTCACGCACTCAATCAGCTGCATCCCTTTAGTCTGGCTTGGTCTTTGTTTGTTCCCTTTCCCTCCACATATATACTTATGTCTCTTACTGGAATGCACTTCAGAAAAAGGGAATTAAGAAAGAGCTGGTAATGTCGAAAATCTCGAGTCTTTATTGCCAGTCATGGTTCTTTGTTGGTCAACTAACTGCAACAACTTGGACATAATGGGGAAAAAAATGAATTTAGAGAGAGAGGCTTTGGGGCTAATGCTGCTCTTAATTACACTGCTGTAATTCAGGAGTAACGCCACTGAAGTCAATGAAGTGTAAGCGATATCAGAATCTAGCCTACTGTCTAACTTGAGTTGGTATCATTGAATCAGAGCAGCTAGATACTGAAGGCCAAATTCTGCTCTCAGTTAAACCCATGTAAATCCTTTATTAATTCCATCAACTTTAGTGGAGTTAAACCATATTTATACCAGAGAGCAGAATTTAGCCTCTATTGAATTAGTCTTCAGAGCAGGGGCTCTCAAGAATTTTCCAACACAGAACTCCGGTCAATTCCTATCTAATTCCAGTATCCTGGCTCTGAAAGCATCCAGCAGCAGCTACTTCACATGAAAGTGCAAGAAACCCTGCAGTGGACAACGGAGGGATAACCAGTGCATAAGGAAAGTATCTCCCTTCCTAGTTTCTGGTGCCCTGCAGAGAAAGTTTCTCTCCCTTCCAAAACTCTTAGGGTCACAACCCCAGTTGGTGTCAATTGCCATATTTCATGGCCCTTTGTTTCAACCTTCACTATTATAACTCAAGTTCTCATTAGCCGTAGAAACGTCCAATCCTTTTTCTGACGCCTTCTCTTTGATCTTGTGGCAATTAGTTCTGCAGGGTAGCTGGGCTTTATGTTAAAGTACTTACTTTCATTGGTTTTTAAATGTTCTGCCTTTGTATTTAATTGAATGTCATCTACCTCTTGTATTATGTGTGAGAAGGCAACTGAAAGCATGCACCTTATCTTAGAAAAATTGACACTTGGGCCCACCCTCTTTGCCTGTTAGTGGATTAATAATGTCCCTGTAGCGACTACAACAATTGCTTACATGGAAAAATTAATGGTAGAGAAGCAGTTACAGCATTTAATGTTTTTGCATCTGGAGAAAAGGAAGACGAGCCATCACCATGCACCCAATCAACTCTCCAGAGACCCCCAGAGGTTACTGGGCCATAGTTTGAGAAGCTCCACCCTCTACTCCTGTATAGCATTGATGAGACTGCGATTGATTCCTGGGTCCAGCTCTGATGCCCACACTTCCAACAGGATGTTGACAAACTGGAAAGGGTTCAGAAGAGAGCTGCAAGAATGAATTGAGGTCTGAAAAACCTACCCCCTAGTGAGAGACCAAAAAAGCTCAATCTTTTTTATTTGTTCAAAAGAAAGTTAACCGGTGACTTGATCACGGTGTATAAGTACCTATACAGGCAGAAGACTTCTGAGAGCAGAAGCTCTTTAATCTAGCAGACAAAGACAGACTAACAGCAAATGGCTGGGAACTGAAGCTAAACTAATTCAGAGTAGCAGAAATTAGGTACAGGCTTTCAACATTAAGGTTAATTACCCACTGGAACAACTGACCTAGATTATGGTAGATTCTCAATGACTTGAGGTCTTTAAATCAAGATTGGATGTCTTTCTAGAAAAACATGCTATAGCTTAAACTGAAGTTATAGGCTTGATGCAGGAATTACTGGGTGAAATTCCCTGGCCTATGTTATGCAGGAGGTCAGACTATGATCTAATATTCTCTTCTGGGCTTAAAATCTATGCATTTATTAATAGTCTGGGGTAGAATCTCAAGCGTCAGAGCTCTTGGAAATCTGCAGCACAACGCTCCGCTGGGCTGGGCTGGTTGGTTTTCCTTTAAATTTCTGTATATTAAAATCAACAGCCAAAGGTTCAGCTCCACTCTGAGGAATTTGCCTGTCTTCATGTGGGTCATGGAAAGGCTTTTTTTTTTTTTTCTTGGCAACAAGAAGAATGAGAAATAAAAGAGATTAATCATGGTGGGGACTCCTTTAATGATAAGGAATTAAAGGAAAGGACATTGCTGGGTTACGAGGTCTGGCCTTGGATATTTTCATCTCATTATGACTGTGTTCCTCTCCTTTCCTGAGCCATTTTCAAGCGATTTTTTTAATTCAAAAAATGATGCTTGGGGCTCACGGGTTGGGGGGGCATAGAGATCAAACGCAGCTTTATTTTTATGGTTGGTATTTCACACACTTTAAATGCCTTTTTTGAAAGCTTGGGGGCAGATACTTTGCTGCTAATCAGTTCGGTGGGTTGTTTATGTCTCTGGATTGGCAGGTAAATGGCAGTGTATTAGCTTCCCCGGCCATGGCACTAGGGATGCGTGTGACTACACTAGGATTAGAAACAGGAAGTGACAAAGCTGGGGGACCCGTTGGACCCTGTCTCTCTCCATGTGATACTACTGACAGCTGAGCTGGGGAGTTCTGGTGGCAGAATATTACCTCGCCTCCTTCCGTAAGGGGTCTAGGCTCTGGGACTCTTTTCCCCACCCATGGGTCTGACAGAGCCCCGGGTTGTTACCCTGCGAGGGCATGCTGCAAACCTCAGTGCAGATTTTCAAAGCAGTGCAGGAAATTTTGCTACCCATAGTTACACTGAAATTACAGAAAGACACGTGGCCAAACACCCAGCACTGCTCTGAAAAATCTCAGCTCCCCACCCCCATCTTTTATTCTTAGGCCTGCTGGGCATGATGAGGAAAACCCGGGGGACCACAGAGTGGAGAATGCTGGGGATGGGGGAGTGAGGGCCCCCTTACCTGCGGTTTCATGTCTAGGAAATGAACAGGTGAAAAAACGAAACTGCAGCTGTCAGGCCTGGCTTGCGCTCCTCTTACTCACCGGGGCATTGCAGTGATGCTCCCCTGACAGGTGGCGCCCTCAAAGCCATGAGAGTGACAAAAATCTCCTGAACAGCTTGGGTGCCTGACTCCCATTCAAAGCCAATGGGAATTAGGCACCCAACTCACTCAGACACTGTTGGAAAATCCCAGTATGCCCCTTATCTGCATCTACAAGTGCCTAAATACCTGGTAAATCTGGGCCCCCAGTCTAACTAATGAAAGTTGCTGGGTGCTAATCTCTAGGGACTCAGAGCTCTCCAGAGACGCCCAGCCTGCAAACTCACCCTGCAACGGCTCCTGTACCCCATCCGCTACTCTGCCTCTCTTGAGAGGGGAAGGACCCCGCGGATATAACCTGACAGCCTCTGCGAGGCTAAGGAGACCCTTCTGCTCTGACGAGATGGGGTACAGGCCCCTTATGAAGATACACAAATGCACTAAGAAGGGAGCAGCTGCTGTGGGGAGAGGGGCCATATAAATACCTAAAAGAGACTGACAGGAAGTCCAGCCGCTCTCTCTGCCCAGAAAACAAGGAACCGATTCAGGGCAGGTCTATGCTAAAAATGCAACATCGGCGCCGCTGTAATGCATCTGGTGTAATGCTGAAGGGAGAGCATAATAACTCCACCTCTGTGAGAGGTGGAAGCTATGTTGGCAGGAGAGTGTCTCCCACCGACATAGCGCCGGTGTGGTTGCTGTAACTTGTCTTGCTCGGGGGGGTGTCTTTGTCACACCCCTGAGCCATGTAAGTTAGATCAACTTAAGCGGTAGCATAGGCCTGTCCTCAAAAAGACCAGCTGGACCTCGCTAGAGTCTAGACTAGAATTCAGGTTGGCTTCTTAGGGAGCCACTGGCAGTGTCAGAACAACTGCTCCCTGAGGCTATTGGGGTTTGGACCTATTGAAGGATGCCACTCCCACCCTGTTCCAAACACAACGGAGCCTATTGCATTATTAAAAATCAGCAAGAACCCAAATAGGAAGGTTGGAATTCCAGGCTTCAGGGTGTGGGTTTGGTGGTTGGTTGTTTGTTTTTGTGGCTGGCAAAGCTTGCATTAGGAGGGTCACCTTTGATATTTGCAGAAGGAATAAGTCAGCCTGTTAGCCCAATTTAGTGCTTTGAGGACTCAGTCATGGCCACTGAGAAACACAGGGACTAAAACCGGCATTTATCCTTATTGACAACATTATTACAGGTTTTATCACATTGTTAGTTTTATGACTTGTGGACCCTGGACATAGTTAATTTCCTCAGGAAACTCGGTGGTTTCTTTGTGAACCATTCTGCATGGCAGAGGCAGCCTCCTACTTATTTGGTAATGATGCAGAATTAGCCATTAATGTTTCAGATGCTTAGAACAGGAATACTAATGACCTTTACATTTCCACGCTTCCACGTGATGCAGTTCAGGGGCTGGAGCTCTGAGTCGGAATGACCTACTTTCCCTCTGTTTGCAGATCTCAGACAGAGCCACATCTGCTAGCAAAACTGCTTGTGGGTGAGATGACTGACGGATGATTTTCTGATAGATATGTAAAAAGGGCCGGGAACAAAGCTTGTTAGACTGTCTCGCTGGTGTTTCACTGCCTGATGCTGACTCTTTTTTTCCCAGCCTATTTTTAAACAGCTCTCTCTTTCTGATCTCTTGTTCTCATACCACTTTTACGTACAAAAGTAAATGCAGTCAGAGCAATGAGTGACAAGCAGCAGCAGCAAAAAAACCAAAAAACCAACAACACAACAACGCTGAGGATACTGAAGGGAAATGGTAACTGTGCTAAATGCAGGCATGTAAACTAAGAGCTTTTATATAACAGCTTTGGTGAAGAAGGATGGTCAATGGGCAGGTTATTCACTTAGCAGACCCAGATTCATTCCCTGCTCTGCTACAGACTTCCTGTGAGACCTTAGGCAAGTCATTTAGTCTAGCCCCAAAAGTAGAGTCACTCCGTGCTGTTGAGATAGCCCTAGCATGTAAACTCTCTCTCTGCCTCAGTTCCCCATCTGTGAAATGCGGATAGTAGAACTTCCTTTCCTTACAGGGGTGTTGGGAAGATAAATATATAAAATATGGTTCCCAAACTTTTTCCTATCAAGGATCTCTTTGGTATATGACTAAATGTCCCAGACCCCTTTCATTTCTAGTACTACTGGAACACCCCACCAGCATGGTAATGCCCCCGCCCAGGAGACCTTGCATGCACAGTGCGTGAGAGGTCATGGTATGTGGTGGACGGAACAAAATGTTATCCTCCAGTGGCAAATGCTGTTCCGGCCCTGGTTCAAGAGATGGACCCCTGCATAACCCATGGCAGACCCCTGGGGAACCACTCTGTTAAAAGATTGTGAGGTGCTCAGATTATGGGGCCATATAAGTACCTAAAATAGCTTCAATCATTTACTTCCGTTGTGAGGTCTTTGGGGTAAGGACTGTCTTTTTTTGTTCTGTGTTTGTACCATGCCATGCATAATGGGGTCTTGGTACATGCGTGGGGCTCCGAGAGCTATGATAATACAAATGAATGACCAATACTCCCTGTTTTGAAAGAAGGAAGTTTCCAGGGAACACAGGACTCATTAAAGCACTGAGTGACTACTCCCCTGAGATTGCTCTAACTTACACCCTTGGCCAGGACAGCTCCTGAACAAGACGGGGAACAGATTCTGCATCCTACTCTGGCCCTCTATGTTGCTCTGGTGTGAATAGGGGTTGTGTAGGGCCTGAGCATGGTTCTGTGGGGGACACTTGGCCCCAAGCTCAGGAATGGCATAACTTGGACTCCGGTAGTAACAGCACGTTGGTCTTGTGTGTGCAGCTTGGTACACTTCTTACAGGGCAGTGTCCCCTTTAAGGGGGAGCATGGAGAATTTTAGTTCTCAGATGCAGCACATGATTAAGGGGGTCAGGTGACTGGGGCTCATGTGACTGCCTGTGGAACTATTTAAGACACAGCTCTTTGCTGGCTGGGAAAAGCCAGCGGTGGAGGGGGGGAGAAGTGTGCATGAGTTATATAGAAAATGGCAGGCAAGGAAGTGGAGGAAAGCAGTAGCTAAGAGTCCTCTGTGGCGGTGGGGCAGCAGCAAGGCCAATAGAAATGGGCTGAAGCCCAGAGACAAAGATGACTGAAGCCTTGGCCAGGAAGTACCAGTGAGCATGGTTAAAAATAGCAGTGAAGAGGGGGTGACCCCAGCATGGACTAGCAAAGTGAAGTCATGCCCAGGGTGCTGAGTGGGTTTACACAGCCTGTGTTGGGATCTGTGCCACTGTGTCTCTGCTCCTATTTTTAGCTGTGCTAGCTAGATTAGAGGCACGCCTACTCAAGTTTAATCACTCTTCCGCTTGCCACATAGATGTACCCTGAGAGCGGGCTGTGCATTCAGGCAGAAAGGGTACAGTGACCCTGTGACAGAGGGCCCTGTGAGACCGCTTAAAGGAGAAGCCTGCCTTAATCCATCTTTTTTTTTTTCCCCTTCTCCTTACTGCATGCAACCTTACCTCTTTCCTGACTCCCTGGAGGATGGACTCTAGGACACAACTTGCTCTGACAACACTGATTAATTACCAAAGGCAGGTGTAGCTGGGATTCCAAGAGTGAGCAACTCCATTAATGTGCCACTCCTCCCACTGGAGTCCCAATTCCTTGAGGGTGTGTGTGTGTGTGTGTGTGTGTGTGTGTGTAAGTAAGCTAGGCTCATTTAGCAGTTTTCTCTTGCCATTACTACCCCTTCCGCTTCAGGCTGAGTTCAGGGCCTGCTTTCTCCTTATTCTTAATTACACAATCATCCCCTAGCAAACAAAATAATTAGTGTTTATACCAAACATAAATGTGAGCCTTGAAAACATACTGAGGCGGGACTTCATTTCCTTAATTGCACCTTGCAGTAATCATAGCTCCCTTTAATTTACACCTTCGCCCTTGGTTAGCAAGAGTCAGGAGAAATACTCACTACTCTCCATGTGTGGTGTTTGAGGGCGCAATTCACAACCATTTCTGAGGGCTTGAATGCTGGATGGGTCTTGTACTGACCCTCTGTGTTGGGGTGCATGTCACTTTCACCACTTAGGCACCTGTTAGGCACACTGATTTTGTACTGGTATGACTGTCAGTTAAGGGTGTGATTATTTTTACCCATACGGTTTATACCAGTGCAACCCCTAGAGTGGACACAGCTATACTAGACTAAAAGTGCCTTGTAATAGTATAGCTTATTCCCTGTCTTTGATTGTTACATTAGCATAAGCACTTTGATACTAGTATAAATGCATCCATGCTAGATCTGCCAAGTAATTTCCCTACCTTGGGTCTGTTGTCAGTGACATGGGCAGTATCAAGAAATAACTTGAAGCCCAGACTGCAAAAGTGTCATCAGTAATGGGGCATCTTGTCAAGAACCTCTTTCACAAACCAAGCTCCCTGCTAAGTCGAGAGATGATGCTGAGGATATATGATGCTTTCAGTGGACTGAAACCTGGCCCCTCATAGTCGTGAATGAAAAGAAATTGTGCACCACCCAGGTGAAACATCTTTGAATGATCGAATATAGGAAATGGTATGAATTCATGTCAAATGACAGGATCTGTTGTCTAACTAGAGAGGTCCTGTTCGCTCGAGCGGTCCCCGTTACTCTGTAAGGCATCTGCTCTGGATGCCTACCAACTTCCCTGCAAGAATCATCTTTGACTTAGATCCAGTGAAAGCAGGATGAAAAAGACCCCCTGGAAGACCTAAAACACAATGGCTGGGCAATATCAACAGACACCTGGCCCTGACAGGTCTCTTCCTCCAGACTTGGCTCAGGACAGACTATCATGGTGGTACATAATGTGGTCAGTGGCCTCCAGGCAGCCTGTGCAATGGCATGAGAACTAACTAAATGCTGGAGGTGGTTGTGTGCGAACAAAATCTTTAGTGCTGGTCATCAGTTGATCTCAGTGCTGTACAAACGAGGAGCTGTATCTTTGTTGTCCTTTTGCACATGGGGAAACTGAGGCATGGGTGGGGAAATGACTTGCCAGAGGTTGCAGAGTAGGTCCATGTTGGAGTGGGAATACAACCTAGCAGTGTTGACCACCAGGCATAATTTTTTTAAACAATGAGAGTAATTAAGCATTGGAACAACTTACCAAAGGTCATGGTGGCTTCTCCATCGCAGGCGATATTAAAATCAAGATTGGATTTTTTTTTCTAAAAGAGAAATTCTAGACCAGGGTCGGCGACCTATGGCACACGTGCCAAACGTGGCATGCGAGATGATTTTGAGTGATACACATCAGGGAGAGGAGCGGAGGGGGGAGCCGCCGCCGTGCGGTGTTGCTTGGAGCCGGGAGCAGCTCCTGGCCAGGGCCAGTGGCGTACTGATGGGGGGAGCCATGCCCATGGGTACTGCCCAGTGGGGGAACTCCGGCTGGGCCCTCGAAGGAGTAGCCGCCCCTTGCTGACATCCCTGGCGGCTGCACCGACCCAACCCAGCCCCTCAGACTCCCACCCTCCCGGCCCCTCCTCCACCCCTGCGCTGGGCGCATTGAGGGAGCTGCAGGGACCCCGGGCGCGCAGGGGCGAGGCAGCCTCCCCCTGGCCGCCGGGTGGCCTGGGGGCTTGTGCCCCCCTCACTCCTGCTCCCTGCCGGAGGGGCTGGGTCGGTGCAGCCGCCGGGGATGTCAGCGGGGGGCAGCTCCTCAGAGGAGGGCCCAGCTGGTGCCTCCCCCCCACCCCAGGCCAGTGCCCAGGGGCATGGCCCTCTCAGTACGCCATTGCCGCTGCACCCACCACCCCTGCAGCGGGGGGGGGGGGAGAGAGGGAGAGAGCAGAAAATGGGCCTGCAGACGCCCTCCCCCGTCCCTGACGCTGCTGCATGGGAGAGGGGCGGGGGAGAGACTCGGCACGCCCCTTCCCAAAGGTGGCCCACCCTTGCTCTAGACGATGGTGGGGCCGTTCTCTGGCCTGCGTTACTCAGGAAGTCAGACTAGATGATCATAATGGTCCCTCCCGGCTTTGGAATCTCTGAATCAATCTCTTAGCCACTGGCGTGTGCAGCCTGCATTACTAGATGACTTCAAGCAGATATGAAACTGTAATCGAGAGAGGCAGTAAAGTCAGAATGGAACAATGTTTTCCTTGGCTGTACGTTTTCACTCTCCCCTGTTTCAAGTGATGAAACAATCCGCAATAAAAGGAAATCAGATCAGCGAAAATGCTCCAGGCTGCCTGACTTGCTTCCCCTTAACATAAAGAAACATGCTGCGTGTTTATTATAGCAATAATTATACCTGCCTGTCTTAGGGTATTTTATGGTCGCCCATCACCCTGAGGTCCGGGCGTTTCCCAGGTGAATACTGACAGACAGGTCCCTAGTGAACCTCATGATGCTGTTGTTTGTTATTTTTATTATCGTAGGGCCCGGGAGCCATGGTTGTGGACCAGGACCAAGGGCAGTGGGTATAAGAGGCTTATAACAGCTGCCGGCGGACGATCCTGCTCCACCTCTTAGCCCCCTCCTGCTCAGCCTCCCCACCCCCAAGGTTCCCCCATCTGCCACTTGCACCTCTTCGCCCCCTTCCCCGAGAGGTGTGAGCGGTGGGCGTGAGGAACGGGGCCAAGTGGGAGCGGGGCCTGAGGCAGAGCGGGGTGGAATGTGGATGGAGCCTCAGGGATGGGGCGGAACAGGGGTGGCCCCTCCCCACCTGGCCTCCCCAAAGGCAGGAGTCACGTGCCGCCCATGACCAAGACCAGTGCTAGGCACTGTTCAAACACAGAATGCCTGGCACTTGCTTCTCTGCTTAGGGTGACTTTTGGAGCAGAGGCAGGGATTTTGCAGGGGAAGGTAGTCTTGGAGCATGTCCAGAAAGTGGCCAGATTCTGGATTAGTCTAACCTCCCCTGTGAGTTTGTTCCATCCCCTTGTCTCTGCGCTTACCCGCTTTCCTCTGAAGTATTGCCCCACAGGAATGCAGAGCGGAAACCTGGTTCTCCGTTGCTCCTGCACCTTGTGTTGTCACTTGCATCTGCAAAGGCCGGCGTGGAACCTAACCTGTCTGACTTGACGGTACTCCCACCTCGTCCACGGCTGCACCTTGTAGAGGGGAAAGGAGAACAGGGCCGTGTTTCAGTCCACTTTCTACACTGGCGGCATTCAAACACTGTGAAAAGCAGCCCCACAGATGCTATTTCATTTTGTAGGTGGGTTTATGATCTTCAGTTTTTTTAGACACAAGGGGATCTTTAAGCTCCATAATTTATTGTGCCTTTTAAAGAAGACAGATTGCTCCTGGCCTGTATTCAGCAATGAATAGACATCCATAAATTATGTCTTGAGTGACATTCACAGAGGGCCAGCACAAGGCATATGGACAGCCTGCATTGGTAGTGACACCAGGAATTAATTTGGCCTCTTGGGCTGAGATTTTTTACCTCCTATTATGTAGGGATCATCTCACTGTACAGTACCAAAAGTTGTTCTCAATATGCTGTCTCTCCAAACTTAATGCCCAGATACATGGTGGTAAAGATAGAGAAAGATGTTTGGTGTGAAATCCACCCTTTTGCATAGAGCCAATATACGGGATATGCACCGCTTAGAACCATTGAAGCCCCATGTGGAGAATTTGTCTCTCTTAGGTACTTATAGGGTCCCCATTACCATAGTGTCTGAGCTCCTCACAATCTCTAACATATTTATCCTCACAAGGCCCTATAAGGCAAGGAAGTGCTACTATCCTCATTTTACAGATGGGAAACTGAGGCACAGAGAGACTAAGTGACTTGCCCAAGGTCACCCAGGAAGTCTCGCAGAGCAAGAAATTGAACCCCCCCTACGTCTTGTGCTGCCCATCTGCATTGGGATGAATTTCACCCGAATTCCACATGGCCAACTCTTGCTGTTTTATCATCAGTCTCATAATATTAGGCGTGTTTCCCAAAGCCTTGTCTCCAGGAATCCAGGATTAGGTGAGACTCTAAAATGTAGCCCCAAAAAGGGTAAAACCAAACGGTGAATTTTTTTTTAAAAACCACCACAATTTAAATTTTTTAAATTATTTTGGGGGGCCTGACTCATGAGCATTGAACTCGTGGGGTTGGTAATGCTGCTAATTGAGCATCTGTGGTGAAGTAGTTGAATTTGATTTAACAAACAAAAAATGTACTTCGGAGTAAATTGATTTTTGTTTTGCTGACTCACCTGGACAGCTGGAGACCTTTCATTTTCCTTCTATGCTCCATCCATCTCTGAATAGGGATTTGCACCTAACCAAGGAAACGATCATTTCAAAGCCGGGTAAAAATGTAAAATAGATCAGTCTGCATGTGAAATTAGCAAAACATTTAGAGAATAATTTGTAGGGAATATGACAGGAGGCCTATTCAAATGAATTAGGCTCCAGATGCAATTTCATTCTCACATTTTAAATGAATATTCTCATTTATCTTCAACAGCCAGCTTTATATTTCATGATATCTGAATTGTAAAAGATACCAGCCCTTGCTGGTAAGTGCAGGTGTCAGGCTAACTTATTCAATGAGGATCTTGCTTTTGGGTTGGGTAACCTGTGCATTTGGCTCCCCTGCACCTGCTTTCCGACCTGTTGGTGTCACAGGCTGGACTGTCCCTTTAAGGACAAGCCTAGACTAGTAAAGCCCTGCTCCAAATCTCAGCTGACTGAGGAGTTACAAAAGAGCTGCTTGGGGATCATTGGATGTGTTTGAGGTGGTAGGGCACAGAAGGACTCTGGGGAGAGTGAAGCAAGAGGAGAAAAAGGCCTAGGAAACTGCAGTACTGTTCTGGTGCAGGCTGTTAAGGTACCTGCCTTTGTTTAGGGATGCTTGTTTCAAAATGGAAGATGAGTAGATGAGGTAGCAGAGGCTGGTTAGTTTGGACTCATAATATCTACTTGAAGATTTTTCAGACTGAACTTTATTTTTCTGTGAAAAATGTCCTTTTAAAAAAAAAAATTATTGAAATGGAAACTGAGTGTGAAAAACTTCATTGGAGTTGAAAATTTTTTGGTTGTGGTTTTTTGTTTTGTTTTTGTTTTTTCCAATGAGAAGTATGCAGTGTGCCATAAAGCCAGAACTTCTACTGAAAACTCAAAAGCTCCTGCGGGGTGGGAAGAAGAGGTTGGGTTTTTTTTTTCACAGAAGTTTCCTGTTTTTTCTGCCAAACTCCAATATTTATGAAAACTTTTTATGGACCTGTCTTCCAACCAGCTCTGTTCTTTCTTGATTTGGCTACAGGGCCTGTGAAGACCATTTGTCAGGGGAAATGGAGGTAGGAGCCACATCCAGAGGATGCAGCTGATGAAAAGGTAAGATGTGCTTGTCTCGTTGGGCTTGGTTTCCTGAATCTTCCTTTAATGAACAAGAAAAAGAAGCCCACTTACAGAGCTTGGGTTACATGCATTTCTGTGTAGAAAACCAACATCTTTAAGCACAAAAGAGCATCAGGATCTTCAGGTGTTAGGTTGCCAAAGGTAGTGTGTAGGGTATTTGGATTGTGTAATGTGTTGAAGAGAAATATCAAAAAGTCTCAAGAACTAGAGTTTGTCTGAGAAAAGCAAAAGAACTTCACTTCTTTTCACCTGACTATCATAACTTTATGGGCTGGGCAGGAGGGGAAAGACCAGGTCTATCCAGAGCCTGGGAAACTGGAATTTTGTTGATATGCTGAAGTGAGAAGGAATAGTCATAAAAGACATAACTGGCTTAAAAAAAAGAATCCAAGGGTTTCAGCAGGCTCACTGAAAATGTTAAGAATCTTCTGTCCTTTCAGAAATTCAATTTGTTTCAGGTGACCTGAACATAATCTACTCTTCAAGTGCATTAGCTCTTATCAAAACTGCCGAAGGGTGAGGGCTGGGATTCTATCAATCTGTTGGCAATCTATTGTCACGTGACACTCACAAAACAATGTAATAACGGCCCTGATTCTACATTCCTGACTTTCAACACTGGGAAATTGGTCCTAGGGACTCTAATGGAGTTACTCCTCATTCGCAATGGGTTGACTTAGGCATCAAACACATTGCTTTCGTTGAAATGAAATGAAAGTTTGACACCATATTCTAAGCCTGTTGTTTTGATACTTTAAAAAAAAAATAATTGCATTAACTTGAACTGAATTTAAGGGTTTAAGCCTTTAATCAGATAAATTCTGATACTTTTAATTCATTAATTTTTGTCTTTATCCTAATCCCCCTCCATGTCTCTTGAGAATTTCATTGGGCATAATCTTGTTACAGTTTAACAAAGTGGACTCTTATAATTTTTAATTTCAAATATTAATTGTGGGAAAGTAATCCTTCCTTCCAGCGAGGAATTGGGCAGGTGTGAGAGGATTTGAATATCTTTATTTAGAATATTGCTGTATATGGTGACTTGGATCATAATAATTATGGGTGAAATTCACCCCAAGCAGTGGGACCTAAATGGTTCCTAGGCCTTCTGCCAAACCCTCTGCCAGGGGTGAATTTCACCAACTTAGAGGAAACTGTTTGTTACAGCTCAGTTAGATTTTTATTTTTCCTCCCCTAAAGGAAGGGCCTCTTCCAGAAGCAGCCATGGCAAGAAGTCCCCTTTCTCCTCTGAGTTTGTCCTGCCATTATTGTCTGCTATAGATCTCAGTCCAGTTATCTGTGATATTCGTTTGTATGAACTGTTGCCATGTCTACACAAGAGATGAGAGAGCGTCGAGCCAGGGTGTTGAATCTGCAATGCACTAGTGTGCTCAGTGCTAATGTTCCATGTGGACACGCTACAGCACACTCAGAGTTCTGTAGTTTGCCTTAGCAGGGTCCACACGGTGTGTTAGTGTGATGTAGAGTCACACCCCACCTTGCCATGTACTAACTCGCTGTGTAGACAAGCACTCAGATCAGGGCCTGTTGTGCCTGTGGCTGCACAAATTCAGGTCCTGTCCGCAAGAGCTCAGAGCCTAACTAGACAAAGGGTACGAGGGGAAAGGATTTACTCAAAGTCATGCAGTAGTTCAGTAATCTGTAAAACAAACCATAAAAAACCCTCCTGATTCCAGCTGGTCAGCAAGCGATAAATACATTGTGCTCGGAGGGACGTTGCTGGGCTGAATTGTTTTTATCCCATCCCAAACTGCAGAAAAATTTGTAATCAGAACTCTAGGTCAGCTGCTCAGGTATTTGTGGTGGTGGTGGTGGTGTGTTGTGGGTTTTTTGTTTGTTTGTGTTTTTAAACCAGGTGAGTGTGGTGAGTCCGGGAGAATGAATGGAAAACTTTGCCTCTTTTTCTCCCCTCCTCTCCTCCCCCACTTTATTCCTGTCAGATTACTGTTTAATGTTTCCCCGAGAATGTAAAATTGAAACTGCAACACGCAGAATGCCACTCCTGATGAGATCCGTTCTCTGTGCCTATGGGCCTGCAGGCTGAGTGGTGTTTATTGCTGCTGTTCCCTATTACAAACTTTACTCTGTGTGGGGGTTTTGTTGTTGTTTTGATCGCTCAAAATGTGGCTTCTTAGCCCCTGGGACTGGCCTATAAATATGTTTATGGGAAGAGAACCGACCCTCCCGAAGTGGTGCTGCTCTTTGCAATGATGTGTGCTGACGGCTGGGGACGACATGCAATCCAGAGACCCATATGGGTGTGTTTGTGGCTGCTGAAGGGAAGGAAACTGGGAGAGGTGTGGTTTTATTACTTGTATTCTAGTAGCACTTCAAGCCATTGTGCCAGATGCTGCCTAGATACACAGTGAGAGACAGTCCACTGCCCTGAGGAGCTTACAGTCTGAATAGACATGACAGATAAAGGTGGGAAATGACTTGCTCAAGTCACACAGCAGGTCCAGTGGCTGTGCTGGGGATGGAAAGCTTGCAGGCGCTGACATTTCTTGGCGCTGAAGGCACTGATTCTGGGGATGCTGACACCTACAGGTGGTGAGGCTGTTTGGAGTTGGGCGCTCTGCTGAGGCTGTTTTGCTATGAAGTGTAACACCAGACCCTCACACACCCACCATGGAAATGGGGAGTGTAGCTTACCACTAAACCACATCAATGAATTAACTGCCCCCTTCTCCTAATGCTGTCTGATTAATGTCTGCCTACATACTCCATCAGCTGCAGAACTGCCATCATCTTACTCCTGATGACTCAGCTGCTAACGAGGTATTATGCACATCATTGCCATTAATGTAATTTTCAAAGCCAGTGTCATTCCGGCTGCCAACTGATTCAAGTCTGATCTGATTTCACGTATCTTTCATTTGGCTGTCATTTTGCCTGGGATCTCTGAAGGGAGCGAGTGAGTCTGCAAAAGCTTTGCCTGCAAATAAAGAGATCCTGTGAAATTGTCTGCCGCTTTCTCCTGATTTAATTCCTTTGATGTCACTGCGGGCAGCACATAATTATATTTCTCTTCTGCTCACGTTCTCTCTCGGTCATTAGGTGAAATCAGTAAAAACAGCTTGCTTAACATTGCATAATATTTTCTTTTCAAAAAGTAACCAAGCAAACCGTGTCCCTGTGGGGGCACCTGTGCATCTCCGAGCCAAACTTCCCCAGGCCTGCAGCAACACTGGGGTTAGCAACCTGCAGTGCATTGGCAGAGCTGGGGCGGGGCTGCTGGTTGGGATGGAAGGGCATCGGTGGGGGCTTCGGCCAGGATTAAGGTCCACGGGCAAAGTTTGATGGGGAGGCTCGCTCAGCACTTGCTTATTGCTCAGTTCAGTCCTGTCTTCCTCCAAGCATCTAAAATACATCCTTCTTCCATTTTAGAAAGGTAAATGGACCAATTACTGCTGAGGCTCCCAAATGAAAATTTGCTTTCAGACCCATGAAGGGTCCCCATTTTTCTTTCATGTCTTGGAGGTCGGGAGCATCAGCAGATTCTAGAGCAACTGGCTTCTCCTGAGCCGCTCAACCCACTGGTGGCTCTGAGATGCATTAAAGGAGCAAAGCTGCCTTGTGTGTTGCAGAAGCCAGGGGCTAACTACTGTACGCTTCTGCACCTGACTGTTGTGAAGTTGTCTTATTCAGCATGTTGCTTGGGGGCATACACCCAGCAGGTAGATTAGAAGTAATAACACTGTGGCATGTAGGTATCCTGGTGCAGTGGGTATAGATGTCCTAAACCTGGAAACTCTCTCAGGGAAGGGGACAGGGGTCCTGTCCTGTTGTGCAGTGCCCTAAATTTACACAGGTCATGTTTTATTGCAATAAAATTATATGCAGCTAGCTCGATATCTCTATTAGCACATGAGTCATGCCACTTATTCTTGACAGTGGACACTCTCTGACAATGACAGCAACTAGCAGCATTATGCTTAAGAGACTTTTGAGGATGCAGTTGCCATGGCACTGAGGTGGCGTTTGTTTATTATAATGGCTACTGGTAGACCAGGTAATGGGCACTTCACTGCTTATCACTGAGGGCTGGAGGCAAAAGATTTTGCCAGCAGAAAAAACAATGACCAAAGCATGAAATGTAGCTTGCTGTTTTCTTCAAGTGCTTGCTCTACATGGATATTTAGTAGCACAGGTGTCCTTGTTTATAACACAAGGACTCTGCTGCATGCAAGTGTTCAGATCCTTGCACTCCATAATTTGCCTTTTAAACTTCTTTGATTACACCCCCCGCACACATATACACACACAACACCCCTGCTGTTTAGTGTGCAGGAGAAATTGGAAGCCATGAATAAAATGAAAGAAACCAAGAGCAGTCATAACAATCTCACTGTCCAAGTGTATTTTTCTAACATACAAGTATCTGTGAAATTATTTTCCTTCCTGCAATGAACTGTGTTGTAAAACGAACTCAAGGTTTTGTTTCACTAGCCTTTCTACAATCATTTACACAGAGGGAAGTGTGTGTAAAAACGCTATCTGTACTAATGCCGATCATCTCACAACGGGCGGGCTAGCTGGCTCAGTCCGGCCCATGCCCTGTTAAAGAGAACTCAGGTGGCTGAGCAGGAAGTACTTGCAGTCTGTGATGCTAGTGCTGCTTCATTGGTTTTAATACAAATCGAGTCCCTCAATTAGTGTGTGGCAGCTTCTGAAGCTAACCCATCACTTACAAATGTCTCAGAAATGCCTCTCCTATCCTAGCCCCTAGCATAAGACCCCCTCATCATACTGGAAAATGTAGCAGCAAATATATAACTAGATTATTAAGCAAAAAAAAAAAAAAGGCTATCTATTCCTTTAAACAGGAGAGAAAAGGATCCACAGCTACACCAGTTGTCTACCAGGCTAAAAGTAGGTGGCTTTTGTTGCATCATGGTGGATTGAGAACTGAAGGTGATATTTTTTAATCAGACTAGGCAATCTCTTTCTTTTCTGGCCTCTGCAAACTCTTGGTGACTCTGTGCTGACCTCTTTCATTTTTGGTCTCTGGCTTCTTCGCTGATTGCTAGGATTTTCCCAAATTTTTAAACTATATAACTCACGAGGGAGGCTGGATATCTCCTGCTGAAAGGAAGCCCCTTTTTAGGAACAAGAACATTGTGTGTGTGTGTGTGTGTGAGAGCATAACTGAGGCTCTGACTTTGGCACAGGTAACTTTTTTTTTTAATTAAAAGTCACAGAGGGGACATGGGTGATACACAATAAATCACAGATATTTGGAAGCTGAAGTCTCCGCCTCGTTGGCTGGGGCTGGGACTAAAGCCCGAGCTCCACTGCCCAGGGCTGAATTATTGGACCTTTTCAAGAAGTCATGGAGGTCTTGTAAAATCATGGCACCCATGACCCCTGTGACAGATTTGTACCCTTCAGCATAACAAAACAAAAAACCACGCAGTGAATTTAATGAAAGGAAGGGCGGTCTTGTTAAGGCACTGGACTAGGAGTGCTACTATAGTCTGAAACCTTTTATTCACCTGGGATTAAATTTCACCCCCAGGCAAACAAGGTGAAAGTTATCCCTTGTAGAGGGGGCTGGCATGAGGCCCTAGGCATCATTTTAAGGGCTCAGAGTGTGCCACAAGTAACAGAATCATAAACGTGTAGGACCAGAAGGGAGCTCGAGAGGTCATCTCATCCTGTTGTGTATTTTGTGTCGTGTCTTATTGCCCAGGTTGCTGTAGCAACAGAGCTTAGCTTGTTGCCATAGCAATAGAGTTAGACTATTAGAGGATAGTTCAGCCACTCCTGGCTTGTTTTAGTGTAGTTCAATAAAGACTTTTCGTGGGTTTGCGTCTCTCTGTGTTCCGTGCTGATTTCTCTCTGAATACAAGCACTTTTCAAGGATTTAACATAACACCTCCAGTCCCCTGCACTCAAGGCAGGACTATGGATGGGCATTATAATTTGTTCTAGGGTAGTATATAAGGACCCCGGTCTTAGGACTCAAGGGCTCTCTAACCTACCGGAGAAAGGTATAATAAGAATCAATACCTGGAAGCCAAAGCCAGACCAATTCAGTTGGAAATAAAATGAGTGAGGCTAAGGAACCATTGGGATAAACTAGCAAAGAAAGTGGAGGACTCTCCATGTGTTTGTCTTCAAATTAAAACTGGATGTCTTCTGAAAAACATGCTTCACCCAAACACAAGTTACTGGGCTGAGTGCAGGGGTACCTGGATGAAACAGAAGGGCCTGTGATATACAGGAGGTCAGACCGGATGATCTAATGGTCTCTTCAGGCCTTAAACTCTATGAAACCTCAGACAGACGCACCAACTAGATAGGAGGAGCACAAGGAAGCAAATTAAAGTCTAGAGAGGCTTTAGAAGAGAGAGACCAGAATAACCAAGGGTCTAGAAAAACTCATGTGAAGAGACTTGAAAAGGCTGGGATTGTTTATCAGAGAGAGAGGGCATGGTAGAAATACAGAGTGGCCTGGAGAAGGCACATTGCGAGCTTCTGTTCTCCCTGGTTGGCTACATAAGAACAAGAGAATGTTCATTGAAACTGAGTTAAAATGACTGGATACCTGTATGGATCACAGAATGTCCAAAATTGCTAATGACCAAAGTTCTCGAAGGGACTGTCAAACCTCATGCTTCAGAGCTCATCTCTAACTCCCAGATTATGGACCAGATGGGCCTTAGTTCTGACCCAGTCTGGTGATTTCTATGGTGCTAACTTGAAGTCTAAATGGCACACATGTAGATTCTCTCCTGCCGTGTGTCGGCAAGCCTGTCTCTGCCTTTTGTAACTCCTCCTTGTGCTGTCTCCGGATCAGATTGACTTCTTTGCAGCTGGCCTGTTGGGATTTAACATCTGGTGTGTTCTCCTCCCACCCGCTTCTCCTATTTCCGTAAATCTCGATTAGCCAAGTGAACGGCCTGGGAGAGACTTGGAATAACAGTCTCCGAAATGGCAGCTCTTTGAGCGAGGGAATACCACTTAAGTTGAGTAATATCCCGGCACCATCTCCCCAGCCTATCATTTCCTGCTGTAAAGGGCTAAACCTGAGTAATTCTCTGCTCTGGTGAGTCTGGGAGTCATCTGCGCTGCACCTTTGGAGACTATGGCTCAGGCAAGAGAGGCTGGAGATTAGCGGAGAAGAGACACTGCTTCTCTGGCTGGAATTGGGCCAGAACTTTATGGCTTCTATTTAAAGAAAGGGACTGAAGCAGAAGTAATTAGTAGGAAGCAGAATGGAGGAGGAGAGGCAATATGATCTAATATTTAAAGCAGGGGGTGTGGGAGTCAGAACTTCTGGGTTTTATCCTCTGCTTTGGGAGGGGAGGGGAGTCTCATTGTTAAAGTGGGGTGGTGTCTGGCGGAGGTCTCGGCTCCTGGGTTCTATCCCCAGCTCTCTGCCATTGACCTGCTGTTATTTTAGGGACAAGGTAGCGAGGCTGGGAGCCTTGAATTAAAGGTGCTGTGCTGGACAGAGTGCTGCTGCTGCTGCTGGGCATAGGCGCTCGGCTCCCTGGAGGGATCCAGCGTGTAAATGGAGGAGTTAAAAATAGATCATTTATGATGACAGAGACACCATGTCCAAAAGGGCTTATCTGACAAGACTTCATAATGTTAACACATGCTGTGGGCTAAAATCATCTCCAGAGTATTGGAATAATCCCTGCCCTGGATTTGCTTTTTTTTAAGATATCTGCAGTGTTAATTCCCAGTGTATCCTGCTAGCCGGCATCTCTGGCCCGGTCATGCAGAGAAGGGACTTTGCTGCTGACAGTGCTACTCTACATCCTAGCAGGAGGACGCACCTGTAACTCTTAGCTGGGGTGTCAGTTCAGAGGAGCAGCAGCAGAGAGGCCTGGATGCGAAAATTCTTACATGGTTCCGAATTGCTTCTGCCTGGGTGTCATTTTATTATTTCGTGCTGAAACCCGGTGCTGTTCGTAAACCATACCAGGCGTTAGGGCTGAGAGTTCGTATCTGTGGAGCCTGCTAAGCAACTGAAGCATGTGCCTTAATCTCCATAGTCCTTTCTTTGCTCACTGTTTTCCCCATGCAAGTGATTCTACTCCCATCCAGTCCAACCTGTGCCCAAGATTGGGGGCGATGTAGGAGACTCAGACACCAGGCCACGCTTGTTCCCAGAGCTGGGAACAGGAATCAGGGTGTCCTGACTCCCAGCCTTCCCTTCTCTAATCACTAGACCCTACTCCCTGCCCAGAGCTGGGGATAGAACTAATAGGGTCCCCGTGATTTATACTTCTGTAGCTGTCAAGCAGATATAAAGTGTGTGTGGGTGGAGGGGGAAAATAATACCAGATGTTCAACATTCCTCTGCAGGCGCACGTGTCAAAGTCCCTAGCGGCCCCTTCTCTTTCTCTGTCTGTTTTTAGTGAAAATTCAAATTACGGTAAATATTCTACCATTTTTTGTAAATGCATTTTCAATCCGTAGGGCATGTTGTAGCAAGTAGTACAAAAGAAGGGATTCTTCTGGAGTTCACCATTTCTTAGTTAGCTGAAAAAGGAGATAAAAGCATCTGGTGCTGGGAAGAATGAATTCTGAACAGACTCGTGTTGCCTTGCGGCACACAGATTTTAATCTCTTTTTGAGTTGGAAAAACCTTACTGCTAATGGGCAAAGATTAAAATATCCTTGAACCACATTCATGGACAAGCTGGCGCATGGAGTCCCTGGAATCTGGCTCTAGAATTTTCAAGTTAACATTGTCTGTTAAGAGACCAGAGTAAACATCTTGTGGTCAGAAGGACTTGCAGAATGGACCAGGATGAATCTTGGAGCTTGAATGGGGAATTCAGGGTGTGTCTGTGACACAGGCAGACCAGGTGCTGGCTCAAGCCAAGGGTCCCCAGGACTCAAATGAATACTGACAAATACATAGCGGAAGTGAGTCAGGCCCAGCAGTGTGTGTTAATGCTGTGAACGTAGGTTCTAGAATTATATGAATGTGTTTAGACTTTATTGAATGCTTGTGAGTTGCTGCCTGCCTTAGAACATCAGTATTCCATATTGTAAGGTAATATTTGAGCGTTTGCGTTGTAAGCCTCTAACTATACATCTCCAGACTTGAGAGCGACATTAACTATTGTTTAAATGCTGGTCTCCAACAGAAGATGTCTTGTCCTGCCTGACAAGGAAGACCCATAGATATCAGACTAGAGTGGAATATTAAAGAGGACAAAAGACTTCGTTTAGTCTTTCGCTCTTCCCCCAGCTCCATGAAGATGAGTCTTGCAAGTGAATTCCTCCATCAACTGAGTTTGTAGCTTGGAGCAAAAGGGGGAAAGGGAATAAAAACCCCTAAGGAGGAACTTTATGCTGCTTCAACTCTGTGGAGCAAGGATTACTAGGCATAAGCAAAAGATCCCCAGCGCTTAGTATGGGTTAGCCCCAAAGGACACACAGAATATTATGTAGGCTTCTATTAATTTTTTTAATTTAAGATTGGAATTCGTGTGTGTGTATATTTACCTGCCTTAATCTTGTAAATAACTGTTTCCTTTTCCTATGTAACAAATGATCTAAAGATTTATTATAGGATTGACTACAAGTGGTGTCTTTGGTATGAGATCTAAAGTGCGGTTGACCTAGTGACTGATCCTTTGAGACAGGGAGTGACCTGAATATTGCTGTGATCCTTGGTGTAAGGGGGACTGTCTATCACAAAAGTAGGCTTGCCTGGGTGAGAAGACCGATTGGAGTACCTACGGAGACTGTCTGTGACTCCATGTTCAGGTTTTATAGGGCCTAAGGCATTTACACCTGATGATTGGTGAATCTATGTATAGGACTCACAGCTAATTTGCAGTTTGTGCCCTGTTTCCTAACAGTGTGCCAATCCCCATGCTGTCGAGCCACTACAGGACAGCTTTCCCTGCATGTGTTTTGCTCAAATTTCTAGACAAATTCTGGGTTTGGTGGATATATCATGGGATTCTCAGAGCTTGGTTCTTATTTCTTCTCTGCCAGGTACCATCGAGTGGAGTTCAAGGGCGTGTGTGTGTTTAGTTCTGAATGAATGGGCCATTGGCCGTTTTGTAGATGGCTCATATAAGACTTTGGCCTGGATCCTGTTCTCTCTTATGCTGGTGTGAGCTGGGAATAACTTGATAGAGTAACATGTATAAAACCTGATACCAGAATTGGCTCCTTATGTAAACAGTGGATTAGATCATTGGCTGCTGAAAATTAGCATCTCTTTACTTTTGGGTGGCATTTACAACAGCTGAGCTTCCGGCCCGGGTTTAATATATGAACATTCAGGCTTTTTAAAAAACCCTCAGAGCTCTTTGGGGGAGGGGGACAGGGAAGATACAGATCAAGACAGTTATTGATTCTGACATAAATATATTTAATAGCTCAACATGTATTGCGGTGACATTTCCCAGGGTCAGCGTGCAGTTGTAAGCTACTCAATGCTTCTGATCTGCACTTAGAAACATATTAGAAGAGCAGTGCTGATCGAATTCCTTCCATTATCGCTTGGAAGAGGGGCTGAATCAGAGTGTGCTGCCTCCCTCCACCTACTGTCATGTTTTAAGAGGACTTTATCATCATCTCTGAAGGGCCAAGCTAGGGAATACTCTTGTGGTCAGGGCAGTTCTTGCAAAAGAACACTTCTTTAGGGCTGGATTCTTCCCAACTCAAAGGAAGGCCAAGTTTTCACAAGTGCACTGTACGTTGGAGTGATGACCACCCTTGAAGAGATGGCCCTTTTTTAGGAGCCAGGTTGCCCGAAGAGCTCGGGGACAGTCTTTCAAAAGTGCTGAGCACCGTGCAACTGCCATTGTGATGCGTACAGCCAGCGTTTTCCCGAAGCATTCCATGCCTGCTTGCACCCAGCGGGCTGAGCGCGCCTGAAAAATCTGGCTGTGGGAGCAAAGAGGGAGGCTTGCGGGGACAGGTGGCTGCTGTCTAGAATGCTAAAGCACAAAGCTCCGTCCTGGGTGGCAGACACCGCCACCAAACCTCTCCTTGCTCTCAGCAGTCTTGCTGGAAATGGTGCTCGAGAGCCGGGCTTAGTTCTGCCTGCCCCTGCTCATAAACTGTGTTCAGTGGCTCCACTTGCTGATTCCCACAGTGACCATCTCTGACTTCCTGGCTAACACAGGCCGTAGAACCGCCCCGAGATAATTCCTAGAGCAGATCTCTTAGAAGAACATATGATCCTGTTTAAAAATGGTCAGTGATGGAAAATCCATCCCAACCCTTGATAAAATGTCCCAATGGTTAATTGCTCTCTGTTAAAAATGTGCGCCTTATTTCCAGTCTGAATTTGTCTAGCTTCATCTTCCAGCCATTGGTTTGTTAGACATGTCTCTGCTAGATTGAAGAGCCCATCATTAAATATGTTCCCTATGTAGATATTTATGGAATTCTCAGCATGCATGTCTCCTGAATCCTGGAGAAGGTGACCACACTTTATCAGTTACACTGCTTGGAGGCGGCTTTTGGAGAGGGGCCCCCATTGTGCTCAGCATGTTCTAAGGCCTGGCTCCCCCCCGCCCCCGCCCCCCATGTACATGACAGCTGAAGCAGGGCTGCTCTGATGGTCTCTGTTCTCCATGACCCCATGGAGTGGAAAATACCCATAGCGCGTGGCAGTCTGGCCACACCCCTGATCCACCATCAACCCTAGGCTGGAAGCAGGATTCTCAGGCCAGCTCCACACTGGGAGGGGAGACCCTTGCATTGGGGAAGTTCTCAGGGGGCTGTTTTAGTCCACTTGGGGGACCCTTTACCCTGCTAGCATGGCCTAAGGGGCCTTTGGTGGAACTGAGAATGGGGCCCAAAGCTTGTGACTGGATGCATCTTCTTTCCTGTCACTAATGGCATAAAGCATTCTGTGATTCTTTAACCGACCTCTAATAGTCCCTTCTCAAGATCAATATTTATCCCATTTCCTCACTATTGCCTTCTAAATAGCTACCGGCAACTCTTAGCTAACAACACTCACTCCTTTTCTTTTTTTAAAAAACAGCGAACAAAATCTTCCAAAGCACAGGACTTGGTGGTGACGGGGGACTTCAGCTGCTCAGATATCTTTTGGGAAAATAACACAGCAGGGCCCAGACTATCCAACAAGCTCTTGGAATGTATTGGAGACAACTTTTTATTTCAGAAGGTGAAGAAAGCTATTAGGGGGGAGGCTGTTCTAGATTTGATTTTGACAAATAGGGAGGAACTGGTTGAGAATTTGAAAGTGGAAGGCAGCTTGGGAGAAAGCGATCACGAAATGATCGAGTTCATTATTCTAAGGAATCATAGGAGGGAGAACATCACAATAAAGACCATGGATTTCAAGAAGGCAGACATTAGCAAACTCAGGGAGCTGGTAGGTAAGATCCCATGGGAAGCAAGTCTAAGAGGAAAAACAATTGAAGACAGTTTGCAGTTTTTCAAAGAGACATTATTAAGGTCACAAGAGCAAACTATCCCATTGCGTAAGAAAGATAGGAAGTATGGCAAGAGACCACCCTGGCTTAACCCGGAGATGTTAAGTGATCTAAAAGTCAAAAAAAGAGTCCTACAAAAAGTGGAAACTAGGTCAAATTACAAAGGATAAATATAAACAAATAACACAAGTATTCAGGGACAAAATTAGAAAGACCAAGGCATAAAATGAGATTAAACTAGCTAGAGACAAAGGGTAACAAGAAAACATTCTACAAATACATTAGAGGCAAGAGGAAGACCAAGGACAGGGTAGGCTGATTACTCATTGGGGGGGGGGGGGGGGAAACAATAACAGAAAATGCAAAAATGGCGGGGGTGCTAAATGACTTCTTTGTTTTGGTTTTCACCAAGAAGTTTGGTGGCAATTGGACGTCTCACATAGTGAATGCCAGTGAAAATGAGGCAGCATCAAAAGCTAAAATAGGGAAAGAACGAGTTAAAAATTACTTAGACAAGTTAGATGTCGTCAAGTCACCAGGGCCTGATGAAATGCATTCTAGAATACTCAAGGAGCTGACTGAGGAGATATCTGAGCCATTAGTGATTATCTTTGAAAAGTCTTGGAAGACAGGAGAGATTCCAGAAGACAGGAAAAGGGCAGATATAGTGCCCATCTGCAAAAAGGGAAATATGGACAATCCGGGGAATTACAGACCAGTCAGCTTAACTTCTGTACCCGGAAAGATAATGGAGCAAATAATGAAGCAATCAATTTCCAAACATCTAGAAGATAATAAGGTAATAAGTAACTGTCAGCATGGATTTGTCAGGAACAAAGCTCGTCAAACTAACCTGATAACTTTCTTTGACAGGGTAACAAGCCTTGTGGATGGGGGGAGGCGGTAGATGTCGTATATCTTGACTTTAGTAAGGCTTTGGATACTGTCCTGCATGACCTTCTCTTAAACAAACTAGGGAAATACAACCTAGATGGAGCTACTATCAGGTGGGTTCAAAAGTGGTTGGAAAACCATTCCCAGAGAGTAGTTATCAATGGTTCACAGTCGTGCTGGAAGGGCATAACGAGTGAGGTTCCACAGGGATCAATTCTGGGTCTGGATCTGTTCAATATTTTCATCAGTGATTTAGATAATGGCGTAGAGAGTTCACTTATTAAGTTTGCAGATGATATCAAGCTGGGAGGGGTTGCAAGTGCTTTGGAGGATAGGATTAAAATTCAGAATGATCTGGACACACTGGAGAATTGGTGTGAGGTAAATAGGATGAAATTCAATAAGGACAAATGCCAAATATTCCACTTAGGAAGGAACAATCAGTTGCACACATGCAATATGGGAAATGACTGCCTGGGAAGAAGTACTGCGGAAAGAGATCTGGGGGTCATGGTGGAGCACAAGCTAAATATGAGTCAACAGTGTAATGCAAAAAAAGTGAACATGATTCTGGGAGGTATTAGCCAGCGTGTTGTAAGTAAGACATTAGTAGTAATTCTTCCGCTCTACTCTGCGCTGATTAGGCCTCAACTGAAGTATTGTGTCCAGTTCTGGACGCCACATTTCAGGAAAGATGTGGACAAATTGGAGGAAGTCCAGAGAAGAGCAACAAAAACGATTAAAGGTCTAGAAAACATGACCTATGGGGCAAGACTGAAAGAACTGGGTTTGTTTAGTCTGGAGAAGAGAAGACTGAGAGGGGACATGATAACAGCTCTCAAGTACATAACAGGTTGTTACAAGGAGGAGGGAGAAAAAATGATCTGAACCTCTGAGGACAGGACAAGAAGCAATGGGCTTGAACTATAGCAAGGGAGCTTTAGGTTAGACATTAGGAAAAAAATTCCTAACTGTCAGGATAGTTAACACTAGAATAAATTGTCTAACCTGCTCTTAAAAATCTCCAGTGATGGAGATTCCCCAATCTCCTTAAGCAAACACCTGTCAGGGATGGTCTAGAAGATATTACTTAGTCCTGTCCTGAGGGCAGCAGTCAGGATTAGATGACCTCTCAAGTTCCCTTCCAGCCATATGATTCTATGATTCTTTCTGCCAAGCTGCCTGAGATTTGCAGTATGTGTTGGTGGGGAGGTGGCTGAGTTTAGATCAACTAATTTTGCAAGTTAATACATTTTTGTTTTAAATTTCTAGCCCCTTCGGAGAATTTTGGCAAGGTTTCTGGGCCATTATTCAGATCTCAAATCCTGCTTGAAGCATTTAGAAGTAACACCACCAAACAAATTAAATTTAAACAACCAAACAAACAACCAACCAAACAAACAAACAAAAAACCACCAAACAAATTAAATTTAAACAACATGCTTAAGCCTCTCAAAACTGGGCAACTAGGTAACAAAATGGCCGTTGAAATTCCATGTTGGTAAATGCAAAATAATGAACATTGGAAAACATAATCCCAACTAGACATATAAAATGATGGGGTCCAAATTAGCTGTTACCACTCAAGAAAGAGATCTTGGAGTCATTGTGGATAGTTCTCTGAAAACATCCACTTCATGTGCGGCAGCAGTCAAACGAGCTAACAGTGTTAAGAATCATTAGGAAAGGAATGGATAATAAGAGAAAATATCACATTGCCTCTATATACATCCCTGGTATGCCCGCCTCTTGGGGTGACTGGATCTGCATTCAGTATTCATCTCAAAAAAGTTATATTGGAATTGGAGAATGTACAGAAACGGGCAACAAAAATTATTAGGGGTATGGAACAAGTTCCATATGAGGAGAAATTAATAAGACTGTGGCTTTTCAGCTTGGAAAGGAGATGACTAAGGGGGGATAGGATAGAGGTATATAAAATCATGACTGGTGTGGAGAAATTAAATAAGGAAGTGTTATTTACTCCTTCTCATAACACAAGAACTAGGGGTAACCAAATTAAATGAATAGGCAGCAGGTTTAAAATGAACAAAAGGAAGGGTTTCTTCACACAATACACAGTCAACCTGTGGAACTCCTTGCCCTGAGAGTGTCGTGAAGGCCAAGACTATAACAGGGTTCAAAAAAGAACTAGGTACATTCATGAAGGATAGGTCCATCAATGGCTCTTAGCCAGGATGGGCAGGGATGCAAAACTATTCTCTGAAGTGTCCCTAGCCTCTGATTGCCAGAAGCTGGGACTAGGCAACACTTGATGATTACCTGGTTTGTTCATTCCCTCTGAAACACCTGATACTGGCCACCGTCAGAAGACTGGATACTGAACTAGATGGGCCATTGGTCTGATCCAGTATGGCCGTTCTTATGCTCTTCAAAGGATGGATGGTCCAGCCGTTGGGGCACTAGCCTAGGACTTGGGAGATCTATGGTCAATTCCTGCTCTGCCACAGGCTTCCCATGTGCCCTTGGGCAAGTCACTTAGTCTCTCTTGCCTCAGTTCCCATCTGTTGTATGAGGATAATAGCACTTCTACTTGCATACTTCTGGTAAGGATAAATACACTGAAATATTGTGAGGTGCTCACGTACAACAGTGGCAGAGGTGTGGGGGTGCCGATAAGTTCCATGATAGACAGAAGCATGTGCCTAACTTTAAGCTGAGTTGCATCCAGAGGAGGTGAGACTATTCAGTTTTCGTTTGAGTGACACGGGCTTGCAAATGGTAAGGGCAATGGTCTAATCTACCTGGGATAATGAGAGAAGGTTGTCGTCACAGCAAAAGGACCTTGGGTGGGTGGGGAAGTGCATACCTGTGTCTGTGCCATGAGCAAGGGGCGTAGTTTCTGTTTGTCTGTTTTTTTTTCCCTCCCCTGCTCTCCTCAGGCTAGCATGAGTACGAATAGTAGCAAGACAGGGTTGCACGGGTAGTGGCAGTAGAGGCATGGTGTAGCCATGTCAGGCACCAACCCTCCTGAAACTGGTGGGTATGTAAGTGGCACAGGGAAGCCGTGCTTCCACTGCAACTATCTGTGCTACCCTGCTGCTTATACTAGCTTGACAGCTCCCACGAGCTGGGTGATCACACCCGTAGCTGAGAGAGAGCGTGATGATGCTAAATCAGGGAAGAGCTGAAATGGAAATCTATGGTTGTCGGACTGGGCAAGGAAATCTGCTCCTAAGCCTACTAAAATCACAGATAGCTTAGGAGGCATTCACTCGGCTGTGTGGCCGTGAGGTGCAGCTAGCCGGGTCCACACAGGAAACTCTGGCTGGAGTAGCCCTGTCCGTTAAGGGTTTGGTGTCGGGTTATTTTTTTGTTTGGTTGGTTGGTTGGTTTTTTTTGTTGTTTTTTTCTTTAATGATTTCTTTACTGGCAAAAGCCCTAGTGTCGATGCACTAGAAATGCTGGGAATGAGGCCGGCTAGAGGTGAGACTGCTGCTTATCCCAGTGGTGCTAAGTGATGGTGCTCAGCCTGTATTAATTAATAATGCAATAATTGGGGAAAGGTTGTCCCGGGACCCTCCAAGGCCACCCCACCGTCCCCGCTTTCAAAAACGTAAACTTCTGGATCTTCCCTGAAGCTAATTTCCTGTCTCTGGCTTTGCAGGCCATTAACCTGTCAGGGCTGGCTCTCTAGCTGATTGTATCTCTTAATTCAAGCACATTGCTGGTTCCAATTAATGGACAGGGGAAACGAAATAGTCTTTCTAAAAAAAAAAGTGATTAAAACTAGAGGTGCGGGGGATGGATTAGGGGGAGGGGGAGGAGGATAAATAAAGCCATTCAGTCTAGAACTGTTACTGTAACATGAATAAATGCAGGGTTTTAAGGCTATTCCCTGTGCGGTTTAAAGCCACCAGTATGAGACAGTAATAAAAAGGCTTTGGCTCAGAGCTCCTGAAGAATAAATTATCATCTGATATAAAACTGAAATGACTCCAGAAAGTGCAATTACTGCACAGTCCATCCCAGGCGTAGAAGCAGCCCAGACGCAGGCTTCTTTGCACCTGCAAAGTTTAGGAAGCTCCATTTCAAAGCAGATGCCACTTGGTTAGGCAGGGATGTCTTCTGGGGAAACTCTTTTGCCCCAAAACAGAGCCGGCTTGTCCTACGGAGCAGCAAGAGAGCGAAGTGCAGCAGGAGGTGTAGGAAAGCTGCTGCTCCCAGAGCAGCTGCTAGTGCTAACGGCATGTCACCCACAGAAGTGACAATGTCGGGGTAGATTTAAAAAGGAGCAATAAAGGACAATGAATCAATGCTTTTCCAGGTTGGATATAGATTATCTGCCCAGCTCTGCTGAGAGAAAGATGTGGCTTTATTTCTGGCCTGTCAACCAGACAACAGCCCGGGATTATATCTTTAAATCACCGATTTACCAGACACATACTTTTTTTTTTTTTTTTTTAAGAACATGCCTGTGCCCGTTGCATGCTGGAAATGGCATGTAGAGACCACGCAGTTTGCATGCTAGCAAAATCGGACTCCTTTACATTTCTTATTGTTGTAGCATTTGCGTAGCCCTTTTATTTAGAGACATAGGAATTGCCAGACTCAGTCCGACCAGGGGCCCCTATAGCCCAATGTCCCGTCTCTGTCAGCGGCCAGCACCAGATGCTTTAGAGGAAGGTGCAAGAAACCTTGCAGTGGACAATTGGGGAATTAGCTGGACTAACCCGCCCTCTCCGTTAGGGGTCAGCTATTGCCTAGACACATAAGGATTCATGGTTGAGTGGGAAGGAGTATGATGTGTTGGGTAGGACACTGGACTTGGAATTGGGAAACCTGGGTTCTGGCCTTGTCTCCAGGGCTGGCCTGTTGTGTGACCTTGGGCAAGTTTCTTCCCTTCTCACCCTCTATCTTGTCCCATTAAATTGTAAGCTCAGTCTTGGGCACTGTACAAAGCACAGCCCAGTATAACAGGGACCTGTTTGGGTAAAGGGCACTGCTGTTATACCATGATGACTTCTTCTGTGTCTAAGATAAAAGTTTCTGCTATCAATAAAAATGTCCAGGGTTTTTTGTTTAGGGTTTTTTTTGTTTGTTTGTTTGGTTTGTCTCCTTTTAAGCACTTGGCCTCCGTGAGACCTTGTAGCTGGGAGTTCCACAGGCTTGAGATGGACCTAGTTGCTGGGGAAATGATGCCCCAGAGAGGATGCTTTGCCTGTGCATATGGCTTCTGCACAGATTGGCTCTATATGGAGGAGATTTAGCAACGGAGCAAGATAGTGGGCAGGCTGGATTCTATTCCCGGCTCTGAGAGGGGGTAGGTGGCTAAAGCAAGGGGAAATGTGAGCCAGTCTCTGGGTTCTATTCTTGACCTTATCATTGACTTGCTGTGTGGATTTCAAACTGTGGCCTGCAGACCCCCGGGGATCCACGAACTGTGTCTCAAATATCCAAAGGGGGCTGCTCCTCCATTTGACATTTTTTAGGGGTCCGCAAATGGAAAGGTTGAAAACCACCGCTATACGTAAAATGGGGCTAACAGGACCTATCTCTTGGGGTTGTGAAAGCGTCATTAATATTTGTGCTGTGCACCGAAATCCCTGGGTATCAAGTGACTTTCAGCAGTTTTTATAATTTTCAATAAAATTATTCATGCTTTAAAAATGTTATGGAAATTCCTGTTCTATTCTCCACACAGCATAATTAGCTGTTTCTTAATCAGTTCAGCTGCTAATTCTGTTGATTTTTTTTTTCATTACTTGCTAAAGTAATAAAGACTGCCACTGCCTAGTAACTACTAAAGCAGCACAAACTTTAGTCCTTCTCGGCTGGTTTCCTTTGTTTTTTTTGCAATGGGGCATTGATTGCTGGAGAGCCGTGGGACTGGCCTATGCAGATATTTCAGGATACTTCTTTTACCTTATGCAATTACTGTTTTTTCCAGCCATCCTTAGATATTTTAGTTGTAATTTTGAGTGGAAACTTTCAGTAGAAAATTAACCCACTGAGAATTTAGCGGTTGTCAGTTTTACTGCATGAATTCCACAGTGTAAGAAAAATCCTGACTTATTACCCTTGAACAATTTGTACTACCTCACTGCACTTGCTTCCTTCAGGTTTCTGCTGAAATGACGGCCCGATAGGGGGTTGTCTCTCCTAAAATGGTGAGCAAGCAAAACTTCTCCCCACGTTGCCTGGCTGCAGACTTGGTCTTGAAGTTTCAGTGCCTTTCCCTGACCTCTTGCTGCGTACTCTGGCTTCCCAGTCTCCCATTGTCTCTACAAGGAGTGGGGCAGCTCCCAGGCAGTAGCGTGGCATTCAGGGTGAGATTCTACATTATACCACACTTATGGTCACTTGTTCTAGTGCAAAATGCTTCTGTTGTGGTCGAGGGGCAGTTTGCACTGGTGTAAATGATGGCCCATGGTGCAGGACAAAAGAGACTCCAACCAAGGAGAAATGGGTTCAGTTCCTAGCTCTACCACAGAGGTCCTATGGGCAGGTCACTTCTCCTTTCTGTGTCTGTCACCCATCTGTAATATGGGGAGAATCCTACTTCCTTTGTTTGCCTAGATTGTAAATTCTTCAGGGCTGCACCCAACTTGCGGGGGCTCTGATCTTCGTTGGAGTTTCTAGCTGTTACTGTAATGCAAATGATTTTGCCACGTGTAAATGACACCTGCTTACCTGCCTTGCCGGGGTGAGGCTTAACATCTGTAAGACACAGGTTAGGGTAAATGCAAAATCTTATTAAATAAGCTCTGGCCAGCTTGTTTCATTCTATTGTAATGTGCATTATTTTCAGCGGGCAAGCTTTAGAAATGCCAGCTGTTTTCAGGTCCCTGGCTGGCTTTCATCTAGAACTAAAAGACAGAAATACAATTAGGAGCCAGGCTGCTTCACATTGTCAACCTAACTGCAAAACCCACAGAGGAGAGAATTTGCACTGGCATTTCCTAAAGGGATAGCAGAGGACATAAGTGCTAACCCAGCAGCCCAGCATGCTGTCGTTGGGCTCTCAGATGCTCCCTACCGTTGGACCACCTGTGCCCCCTTCATTTGCATCTCTTTCTTCTGAGATGTGAAGCTGTCACATCTAAGAGTGATTCAGGCCCTGTGTGCAAGCATCCTGCCAACTCCATTAAGCTCTGCAGCCCAGCATCAGTCTGGGCGCAGGATGTGTTCTGAAGCAGAGTTCTCTTTGCTTCTCTAGGTGACATCTGGATTTTGTAGCCTCTGATTTAGGCAGATTAGAAAGGACCAGGAGGCTCAGAGGTGTACAGCTCCAGGGAGCGCACAAATGAAATGTGGCCTTGAATAGCTGCAGCTGCGGTGGCTCCTGATTGAGACAGCCTTACCCTTTCACAAGTACAAGCCCAGATCCTTTATCCTGGACTCAATTTAAGATCTCTTGTGGGGGAAAAAAAAATCTCAGCCTCAGTGAGAAACTGAGAACTCTATTAGGCCAATATCTCTGATCAGCTGCAGCTACAGCCTTCACAAAAGGGATTTCTTAATGCAAATTTAAAACGGCTTAAAAATCTTCCTTCCGATGGGAAGCTCTCCAGTGCAACCAGCCTTTAAAATCCTTCTAGGCAGAGGTAATTCCAACACTATGCTATGAGGCTTTCCCTTTACCTGGACTCTTTAGGGGAGTGTTTTTTCACATACTGAAATGAAGCATCCTGTCCCCCTTTCTGTGTCTCTGGTTTTTCCCCTCTGAAAATGGAACTAATGGTACTTGCTGCCCCTACAAAGCATTTTGAAAACTACTGATGAAAAGTGCTACAAAGAACTGAAAAACTCCAACATTCCCAGCAGGAGAAGACCCAAAGCCTCTGTCTTCAAGAAGCTGAGCTGTCTGTGGACGGTCATGGCCCACAAGGATTTGGAAGATGCGTGGTGATTAGAGGGAAGCTTGTTAATGCAGTTCAGGATACCAAGGACTTTTGCCAATCAATAAATGCTTTAGAGATCTCTGCCAAGCCAGACAAATGGGTTTTGGTGCTATTTATAGGTGGTGCCATTCTGCAGGACTGATATGGAGTAAATGCATTAATAAACAGTTTTTACACAGCCCTTTGAGGCAAGCTGTTTGAACAAATGCACCCTGCGTCTGTTACGTTCCATATACGCTATACATTCTGGAATTTATCCTTGCATTTCTAGAAATGTCTAACTCTCACCAATGCTGCTTGCATGTTCCAAAAGAAGACTAGATGCCCTTATATATAATTCCACCACTTAAATGTGGACCATTAATTAGTGCTGTTGAAGCCCTGAGAAATATGTACTGTTTGCTTTTCATTCCAAATAAATATTCTCCTGGGGGCACGTAGCCAGGGAATGATTCTTACAGAGCAGAGCAGAAGAGGTAGTTGTAGAACTTTATGGTTGTAGGTGGCACTTCGTCACACTCTTCCGGTGTGACAGATGCGTGCTAGTTAAATGCTGAGTTTTGTAAAGTAAAAGCATCACACACAATTCTTAAGATTTCTAAACAGCTCTTGCCCATGTGCTGTTGTGTGGCTTTTTTATTTGTGACTTTTTGGCTTGGACAAATGCAAAACTCCATTTTCAAAGTGCAGTCAGTGCAAATTGCCACCAAACGTTGCGTGCAAAAAAATAAATAAATAAATAAAATAAATAAAACCCACTGAGCTTAGGATCATTGGTGTATAAAGATCTATAGGCAGGGAGCTTCGCAGTTCCAAACCATCGCTAAGTAAGTGCACTCACGGGGGTTGTTGCTGCTCGTTTTTATATTTTTACTGAATTTTCAAAAGTGCTTTCCCTTGGTTTAACTCTGTCAAAGTGAGGGGGGTGGAAGGATGGTCCCATGGTCAGGTTGTTAGACTGGGACTCAGGAGACCTGGGTTCAAGCCACTGATCCATTGCAGACTTCATGTCTGACCTTGGGTAAATCACTTAGGGACAGGTTACGTGGGGACAGCGATTCCCCTGGGTGGATACTCTATCCTGGAATAGAGGCTTCATGGATAATGATTTCAGTACGGTCACTTTTATTCTGAAACAGGGTCCACCTGAGGGAGCTCTTCCAGCAGAGCTATAGCAGAATAATTACTCAGCGACAGATATGCCAGTCTATTTCCCTGTATAGACAAGCCCTTAGACTCTCTGGGTGTCCAGTCCCCATTCTGTAAAATGGGGATAATAGATAGCCCAGCTCTTCTGAGGATAAACATGAACATTTGTGAGGCATACTGTGGTCATTGATTAACCCCTCCATCTACAGTATGTCTGATACCATCAGTAGAAGGGGGAGTTTTACCAGATTTCAGCCAATGCTGAACCCATTTTTGAAAAAACCCTACCCAAAATGTGGCTCATCCCAGAGCACCCGCTCCCTCAGTCAAACGAAAGGCTGTCTGCCAGATCCTGCTATCAGTTTTGCTAGTGTCAATCTAGAGCCACTGCACTCAACCCAGCGGGGCTCCTGCCATCTTGCCCCAGTTGAGGATCTAGCCCATTGGCACTTGCTGGTCCAGAATCTGGCCCAGGGACTAGAAGCTGCAGTACAGGAATCAGGGGAGAGGAGAAGAACCGAGGCAAGGTGGGCGAGAGACCTGGTCCAGATGGGATCCTAGCTTTATTCATGCCAAAAAAATAAGGTTTTAGTTTAGCTATGAGAAAGGGCAATAAAATGATAGTGATCAGATATCTCAGATGGTGCAATCACCTCTTGTCGATTGCCTGCTGCCTTCCCCTGGCCAATGTCAAATTGTTCCCTATTAATATTGTTCCTGGTGTTCTCAGCTTTTATGTCCGTGCTGGTAAAGGGAAGGGCCAAGCACACACCCAACTGGGAGAACCTCCAAAAATTTCACTGCTCAGCAATTCCAGGCCTTATCTGAATTACCCGCACCCTTTGATGCTGCAAAAGGAGACTTGGAAACCTTGCGAACTGGATTCTTGAGAGCCTGCGGCCAGCTTTTATTTTTGGTGCTGAATTGTCTTGAAAAATCTGGTGATTTATTTTGGTGCCTAAATGGGTGCGTGGCTCTCTTCAAAATCTGGTTTGTGGGTGTTGAGCACATGAAAATCTGGTCCTCCCTGGGAACTGGGATCTGTGTGATGTTTCCTGCAGGAGTCCCACCGGAGCAGGCAGCCAGGGTTTCAGCACTTTGTTTCTGAGTGGGACTCGAGAACTGAGTTAAGCTTCTTGGGGAACTTCAGAAATGTAACAAGGGTTCAGTCTGCGCTTTAGCCTAGACTGAGCAAAGATGGGATTTTATACAGTTGCTTTCCTGACTCACCATTTGCTATGACTCTTGCATGGGGGGAGGCAGTTCTCAGAAGCGAAATGAAATGCCGTCTAAAGACCCAGGGAGCATCTGCTGAATGGTTTCTTTTTCTTTTTTTTTTTTTTTTAGAGAGGAAAAATCAAGTAGCCGTTCTAAATTGTTTGTTTTTAAAAGATCCGCTCGCTTTCATAAACACGACTCGGAGGTTTTAAATGGGTCAGATAAAAAGCCTAATTGAATTTTACCAAGTGAAAATGAAGCGGTGTTTGCTTTGCTGTGAACAAAGAACTCTCCTTTTATGCTATTCTTAAATGAAATTCATTCTGCTATTGCTTTCCCTCCCCCGACTTCTTGCAGAGAGGCTCCTGGGAACAGGCAAATGAAAACAAGGCTGAGCCAGTCCAGCCGTGGGGCTTGAGGGAACTTGCTTAGCTCAGGGAGGCCGTGTTAGCCCTCTCTCTGTCACCAATATTCAAAGCCTATAGACCCTGAAATAAATCCCCCCCCCCCCCCCCGCCTTGCACCTTGTGCAATCATTGGCACCAGTGAAAAATGGGTGTGAAATGCATCCATTCTGCCTTATCAGCATCTTACACCCACTCAGCACTGGGGTGAACTTATGCAAAAGCTACAGGGCAATGGAGAGGGAGAGGGGTGTCCTTGACCTTTACATGGCATTTCATTTTAAAAAACCATCAGGACTAGCTGCAGCTGTGAAGGCAGCAGGAGTAGGAGAGAGTTGTGGTAGCAGCGGCTGAAAGGGAGGAACAGGTGAACCAGAAGTGGGTCGCTGTCATGCAGCAGTCTTGGCACCGTCAGCTGAAAAATCAAACTTCCTCCTAACCAGGGAAGGGACTGATGCTGCTCAGAAGTGTGACACACACACAGGCCACGATTGTCAAACACAACCAGCAATTCTGAGTACCCAACTTGCGGTAACTTTAAGGGGCCTTCTTTTCTTCAGCTCTCAGTGAGATGGTTTTCCGATAGCTCCACTTGGAGCACCCAAAATTGCTAGTCGCTTTGGAAAACCTTGGTCTGTGTGTGTCTTGTCTTATGCCCCTCTAGTGGCTGTTTCATCACGAGGATAATGGCCTACTATAGCTGGCATCTGATGGAAGCACTCTGTCAGCTCAAGTGGGAGAAGCCCATGCTTTCAGGATGAAACTCGCTCCTGTGCAAAGTTCCAGGCAGCACCTCAGTCAAACTTTGGGAGCTCAAATGGTGCATAGGTCTTGTGTCAGATCCTCTGTACCAGGACAAACTCCAGCCAGGGGGAGCCATGGCCCATGCCCACATGCTGCAGAACGAGAAGGGCGTTAAAGTGCCAGTCCCTTGCCATGGTTGTGTTGCTACGCTTCTGGGTGTGACAGATCAGGGCCCAAGCCGTGAAAGTCAGGTGGAAAAGGTTTTAAACAGTTAATGCTGTTTGAACAGCGAACAAATCCTTCAGCCATGGCAGAATCTTGCAAACGGCCGCAAAGACTCTTAACTCAGTTGGGTGGCTTCAGCCTTCATCTGTGTGGACTCTGAGCCGTCATCCTGAAAACACCATATGTCAGGCAGCCTGTCACAGTTGGCAATTCAAGGACCCCGGTTCTTTAAACGGATCCTTCTAGGCCCTTGAGAGCGCTGTGCTTCCAGGGCAGCCAGGCCTATAATGCCAGCAGCAGGCAGAGAAAATCCATAGAGGCCACGACCCAGGGCTGTCCCTTGTGGACTGTGAATGATTTCGGTGTTGCCCTTAAAGGAGATGCTCTTTCAGAAGTTAAATTTCTTCCTTCCCCATCACTTTAATTTTAATGTGGCTTCCTTGCTCCCTGAAGCAGCTTGTTGGCACAGACACAGCTGAGAATCATCCAGATGAAACTGGAGCTACAGGGCTGCCTGCTTTGTACAGGAGGGAAGTGGAGGGTTTGGTGGGGTCTTTTTGTTTTGTTTTGTTTTTTCCCTCCTTTGTATCGACAATAAGCTTGCTTAAAAGGAGCAGGATGGTCTGCTGCTTGCTTTATTGCCTCATATAACGACTGTGCCCATGCTGGCTTTGTCCAGAGGTGTCCGTCAGAGACGCTGTCTCTCTGTGCTGGGGAAGTGATGCAACAAACCTGTATTGTGAAGGGCCCAGCAAAAACACACTGTGCTGCTGGTGTCTTTGTCCAGGGATCTGCTTGACCGTTCTCCTCCCAAGGCCCTTTCAACACCCTGCAATCTTGGCAGAGCTGACATCTCCCCGGAGTTGTGTGTGTGGCTCATGTCTGCTCTTAGCTGGTGTGTGGGATGTCCTTTTTAAGGAGAGGCCAAATGTGCTCTGGAAGGATGGCCCGTTAGGAGAGGCATAGCCTGGAACTCAGGAGATGTATGTTCAATTCAGAGCCCAGCCACAGACTTCCTGCATGACCTTGGGCAAGTCACATCTACCCTGCCTCGCAGGTTGGACTACAGTGGTGCAAGGAGCAGCACACACCAAAGTGGTGTAACTGCAACTCTCCGATGTGGATGCTGCAGGAACAAACGTAAAGGTCCCTAGTTTGCACCAAGGTAGTCCTCTTCAAATGGGATTATATTAGTGTGAACGAGGGACCTTTACATTCACGTCCACACGGGTGAGTGACGGCACAGCATTTTGGTGTGTGCTTCTATTCCAGACCCCATAGTCCCAACTGTGAGACAGTGTACACATGCCCTTTGTCTTTTTCTGCCTCAGTTTTCCATCTGTAAAATGGGGCTAATGGCACTGGACTTCCTCACAGGACAAGTGTGATGATAAATACATATTGTGCGGGCATTATTATAACTGAGTTCATATAGGTACCTAGAACAGATTCCCTGTTTTCTACACCATCCTCCTCATACCAGTCACTGTGCGGCCTTGTCTTCCCCACAAGAGATAGCTAACTCGGTGTAATATCCTAGTGGAGATGAGGCACAAGTAGTTTTTACCTCCGTGTGGCTAGTTGAACTTAACTCAGCTGTTTACTCTGATTGTAAAGACTGCCTCAGCCTTGTCTCCACTAGGATTTTACTCTGAATCTCAAGGTAAAAATCACTTTTTTTGCAGTGAAGACATACGTTGGAGGAGTTCAGACAGTGCCTAGTACACAAGGGACAGAAGGTTCAGTAAGGCATAGCACGATCGGGGGGAGGCCAATTTTGTTTCAGAAAAGCTCAGCAGTCCCAAAAATATGGGAGAGATTTTTCAGAAGTGCCCGGCGCATCGGGTGCTGAACTCTTCTGAAAATCTGAGTGCACGTATCACAATGGAGGCTGCGCTCTCTTGCAAAATCTGGCCCTGTGGGAGGGTGCTGAGTCCTTGAAAGGTTAAGCCTGAGAGTCGAAAGACCTCAACAGACCACTGCCTTGTCCCTAGTGTCTGTCTGATCGGTGGGAGCTGCATTAGGCATCTGTGAACTTCTCTGGACTTCATGAAATGTCAAATTCTCTGCCAGGCTCCTCTAAATCCTTTGGTGCTTCCTTTGAAAATTCTGGAATGCAACTGAATCCAAGCCGGGTACGTTGTCAACTTTTTACCTGTTTAATTTTCCAACTAATTGTCCCAACTGCTCTTGTGTGATCATGAAACCCTTTACAGCATTTCCCCTTGATGATCCATGTTCTCTGCTCCCAGCAGGGGGATATAAAACTTCCCTAAGTCAGCTTGTATGGTGCTTTTTATCAGTAGATCTCAGTGCTTTACAAAACAGGCCTGTGTCTGTATCCCCATTTCACAGTTGGGGAAACTGAGGCACTGAGCAAGAAAGCAACCTGCCCAAAGTCACCCAACAGGCCGGTGGCTGAATTGAAATCAGACCCCAAATGAGCAAGCAGTGCTGCGCAATGCAGTTGTGAGGGCCAAAGAGGTACTGAGGTATGTGCAATGTTGTATTCAAGTAAGGCCTTTTTTTTTTTTGAGGTTATCTAATACATTCAGCAAAAGTTTGCCTGGGGATCCTTTCAAAAGACGCTAACGAAAAGGTAAATCATTTATCATTGAAGGAAATAGCTTCTAGATGTCACCCCCGCAAATAAATAATTTCTAAATTGCTTCTTTACGCAGCAGCGTTGTCAGACATTTATAGAACAATGACAATCATCCAATTGCCCCTGTTTGCCCTTTTACAAGCTTCATGGAGCGAGGGTCTGTGGGAGTGCGGTGTGCTCCCTCATTAAAGATGCAGTGCCAGGTTACCGTGCACGCTTGCAGACAGCCACGGCCAGCTTGTAGGACGCAGCCCCTGGGCCTGGAGCAGACAGAAATCTCATCGAAATGTGATTATAAAATTACAGTGATCTATAAAGTGTGAATTTCATGTCAGGCTATTCCATTCCGGGTGCCGGGCTCTGAGGGCAGCCTGTAATCAGGATGGAAAAAAGCTGCCCACGGTGCTCAATCTTCATCTGGCTGGATGGGCCCCTTCTGCCTCTTCGCCTGCCGCTCCTTCCAATGAAACAAAATCAATTTGCCAGACCGCCTCGCCACTGTGTGTGTGTCAATCAAGTAATGAAAAGATCCATCCTCACTTAATGTGCTTTGATTGAAGTTGCAGACCTTCCACTGTAGCTGCCTCAATCTCTTCTGCTGCACCCTCATTGATTGCTCACAGCAACGATACCCATTCATCTTGGGCGATGAGGCAGGAGTGGCTAAAGAGCATCTGCAGCTAGAAATGGGATCCTCTCCTGGTTACGTGGTGTGCAGGAAACGGCTGCAGAATAAAACCCTTTAATCCCCACCTCCTAGTACAGAATCAGCCCTGGGGGTCATGACATGAATGCCACTTTTGGGAGAGTTGGGGGCTTGAGTCCTGTTTGGAATACATAGCTCTTTTCAGGCCAGGGCTTGCCTAAACACATAATTTGCACTTAGTTAACAAGGACAAATTCTGGAGCGCACAGACTTCGGTTGGTTCAAAATTCTCTATCAGATTAGCTTGGACTTTGTACATTTTTACCAATAAGTGAAGCTGCTGTAAGACAAGTTTACACTGATTTTTGAGGGCTGACACACGGGTTTGTGGCAGTTTAACTAAACTTAGATCAAAATCACACCTTTCCTTAAACCGGGGAGACTCTAAACAGTTATAGTTCATTTCAATAGGATTTCATACCCTGTCATGTTTGCAACCCGCCAGCAACTTCGTTGCAAGGCAGGGCTACAGTCCTGCAATCTGTTAGGTCTAAGCAGACCCATGCATCCCCCCTCCCACGGCTATGGTGAAATGAATAGACTCCATGGAGACACATGGGTGCATCCAGACAGTAGCTGGCAGAACTGGGGACAGTGGGGGCTTTTCTGAACAGGAATTTTACCACATGACTAATCCTAATGAGCCAGTCCCTCTCTGTCTCTGGAAACAGGACGTGGGCAGAACTTTCCTGCCCAAATAAAATGTGTGTCCTTCCTTTGCAAATTTCTCAAAACTGCTACAATTGTTACAGGGTGTTTGACAAAACAAATTCCATTCGGGGGAGGGAGGGTTAATAAATATTCCACCCAGTGCTATTGATTTCTAACAAATCGTTCTCTCCCTCTTTCCTCCATCCCCACTCTGCTCCAAAAAAGCTGCCAGAACCCCTTTTCCACCACTTGTGTACAAATAGTGCCACTGGTCTGCTTTCCTATTCTATACCAAGAGCCAGACTCTGAGCTGGTGTAAATCAGCATCGCTGTCCTGACTTCGGTGATGTTAAGCTAGTTTACCCCATATGAGGATCTGGCCCTGAAACCAGTGTAAAGTGGATGTGGTGTGTTTCCATTCTATTCGGAAGTGTTTTGCACTGATGTGATGGACGGCACATGACGCAGGGCTATGGAGAACCAGGCCCTTAATATTCCTCCGAAACCCACTTGCTGCCTTTCAAATTTGCTCTAAAAATCTCTGCTCCAGTTTAGAATTGTTGAACTCTTATTGTCTACCTGAGCTTCGTTCCCCAAAGGCAGAAAATCCCCACGCCTCCCGCGTTTGCTCTGTGAAGGAGCAGGAGTATTTCCAACTCTGATACAAATCAACATTATACCCAACAGGATCTCCTGTGTGCCTGGCTCCTAGATCCTCTCCGCAGCTTGAGGCAGTACCTGCTCCAATGTGGGCTTTATCTCCGCATTCTCAACACTGTCTTCAGGCAGCGAAGTCGGTGCATCAGTGATCGTGTCAGCAGAGCGAGGATGGCTTGTTTTTGAAACGTCTCAAAGCAGCTGACTCTTTCCCCAGATCTCAGCCCCATTTTGAGTGGCAGCCCCTGAGTTTGAGCAGCCTTCCTGCAAAGATAGCACAGTGGGCACAGCTTTAAACTTGAATCTTCCCTTGCGCAGGTTCTTTAGGTGGGAAGGGAACTGCCCCTCTGGGCGTGGCATCGAATGTCCCTTTGGAGAAAGGGTTGGGAGCTCAAAGGACATCTCTCAAACAGTCAAAACCTCCGTGCCCTGGGATGTTTCACCCCTGGACATGAAGCATGGAGGCCAGTGAAGATGACACCATGGGATTTCAGCTCCCTGGAGTTGTGGTTGCCACAGGTGAGGGCTGGGGCTGGACAAAAACAAGAATTCTGCTTTGTGCAACCAAGGTTTCTAGATTTGTTTCTAGGCTGATAAGGAACAAAAACAAGGCTGCTTTTTTTTGGGGGGGGGGGTCACAACACCCCAGAATAACCAGTAGGCTGGTGGTGAGGGATGTAGGAGACTCAAGTTCAAGTCCTTCCTCTGCCTCGTTCTAAGGATGGACTGAAATCTTGGCGTCCCATCTGCCGGATGAGTGCTGTAACTATCGGGCGGCTGTGGGCTGGGCAAACCTGTTCTCTGTAGCTTTGGTCAGAAATTCCAGCTTGGTCCTGAGAAACTTTCTCAGGGAAAGTTTCATTGACACAGATACGGTTTTTTGGCAAAGAACTTTGAAATTTTCCCACTCAATGTTTGTCAGAAAACGCTGATTAGTCAAAATCAAGACCAGCTCTAATGAGGGCACAGCCTGGGGTGAGGCCAGGGCTCTGGGGTGGTGGTGGTGGGGGGAGTATTAGCACCAGGGCTCTTCACTTGGCAGACTAGAGTGCTGTTGCTGAAGGTGTGTGCAAGCCATTTTCCAGACTTAACTGGGCTGCAGCTCCTAGGATAGGCTCTGCTGCCTTCCACTCATGAATAATTCATTGACCCCAGTAAAGAGTGTCTTGGTTCCTCTCCTTCCATCATGCAATTAGTCTCCTCCCCCTGGAGCTCTTTCCCCAGGCCATGAGGGGGGTTGTAAGCTGGCTACATCTGTCTTGTTCAATGTCTTAACTGAGGGTCTCTCCTCAAACACTCTGCAACTGGCTCTTGAGGGCACACGCCGCTCACTTTCATCTCATTGGAGTGCATTTAACATGTTCCCATCCTTGTTCCTTTCAGTTAGATCTCCAAGGAATTAATTTTGTCCTTCAGCAGCTCTCTGCCTCCTAACCCACCTTGTACCAAGTGGTTCATGCTGTGATGGGCCCCTACGGGAGCCAGACTAAGATTGCTCTCTTAGGGTGACCTGCAAAGAATGGGACAGGCAATTCCCGTAAACTAGCTGGTTAATTCCAGAAATTAGATTCACCAAGCCAGCAGCAAGCAGTTTCTACAGCACCTTCACGGGCACTTAGAAATCAAAAATGCTGTTCCCTTGAAACAATCCAGCCACAGGCTCTCACCCAGACAGCCAAGTCAAATATGCTGGAGCTTACTGAAAATTTTTGTCCACCATATGTAAAAAAAAGTTCTACCAATCCCAAAGGCCTGGACACATTGCCCATCAAGTCATTGAATATTTCAGATCTTGGCTATAAGCATGTATTTAGGTAATACATTTAACTAAACTAATATTTATTTTAAAAAAAGGAAAGAGTAATGGTTAAAAGATCAGTATAAATACACAGATGAAAATAAAGTTCTTAGGTCAGTTTCACAGCAAAGATGATAAATTGCTGGGTTGTAGAAGTTCTTTTAGAATTAGTCCAATAGATAGTTGCACTGCAGAGTGTTTCATTTCTCTCGTGAGAATTAGCAGGATAATTCAGAGCATTCCTGGAGATCTTAACCTTACAACTTGAATTCTTCCTGATGGAATCCAAGCAGGTGTAAGGACTTGTCTACACTGGCATTTATGCCGGCAAAACTTTGTCGCTCAGTGGGGTGTCTTTTTCTCACCCCTGAGTGACAAAAGTTTTGCCGGCCTAAGCGCCAGTGTAGACAAGCCCTAAGATGACAGAATTGGGGCCATATAGACCTTTTATAGATCCTTAGTAGGTTTAGTGATATCTTCTTCACAGCAGGTACCTCCTTGAACAATTAATAGGAGATTACTTGTGGCTTTGAAGTATCACCTCCTATGTCCTGTGCACAACGGTAACTAGCTACATTAGCACAAAGTAATTGGCAAGTTACAAACCTTCACAGGTATTTACTACTTAAACTTCAAAGAGAAATAAAAACAATGGTATTGTTCCATCTAAATGTTAATATCTTCCTCTGATTTTTGACCAACAGAATATAGTGACAGACAGGAGCTATTTGGTTACATTGATCACCTATCATCTTGCTAGTGATTATCACAGACCTGTATCTACTTCCAAACTCTTAACAATGCAATATTTAACCTCAAAGTCTTAGCTATTTACAACGAATGGCTCTTTTAATACCTTTAAACATGTCCTCAAAGGTTGAGCTGGGGTTATTTCAGCCTGCCAGGTTCAACTCTTCCTGGTCCAGTGTCACACGTGCCCTGTCATTACACTCCTGGCAGTGTCTCAAAGAGCATCTGCCTCCATCTCCAGCCTCCCCTTCCCCAACACCCGCCTGCTAAGCTGGAGACCTGCTGGCCCTGCTCCCACCCCCCAATGGCTAAGTGACGACTGCAAGAGCTATGTCTAATATTGCTTCCAAAGCAGTAATTCTGCAAGTGACTTCATGCTGAAATGCAGGCTGTGAGATTGTGTGTGTGTGTGTGTGTGTGTGTGTGTGTGTGTGTGTGTGTGTGTGTAAGAGGGAGGAGGAGCCCACAATCAGCCGCTTAGACTTCGTCTACACTGCAAGCTAGGGATGTGATTCCTAGCTCACATGCGTGTGCTCGCACACGCTCAGTGAGTGCTATAAATAGCAATGTAGTCCTGGCAGCAGGGGTGGGTGGTGGCACCGCTTAGCTGGGCTGAGAGCAAACCCATCGGAACCCCATGGGTCCGTGCTTGGTACAGTTAGGCTGTGCTATGCTGCTATTTAGGAAGGTGGTGAAGCACTGGAATGGGTTACCTAGGGACGTGATGGAACCTCCATCCTTAGAGATTCTTAAGGCCTGGTTTGACAAAGCCCTGGCTGGAGTGATTTAGTTGGGGTTGGTCCTGCTTTGAGCAGGGGGTTGGACTAGATACCTCCTGAGATCCTTTCCAACCCTCATCTTCTACGGTTCTATTTATACGTGCGCTAGCACCATGAGAGCCAGTGCAAACATGTGTATGTGAACTTGGAATCCTGTCCCTAGTTCACCATGTAGACGCAGCCTTAAACTCTGTGCCCCCACTGACTTTAACATGGGTGAGTGAGCGACTCGGGATGGTTTGCTGAATGAAGTGCTCTCTTCCCCTATACAATAGGGGTAATCATCCTTCCTTTCTTCCACGCTTTGTCTGTTTAGAGTGTGAGCTGTCCGGGGCAGGGACTTCTGTCGTTTTACGGCTAGGAAGCAACTGAGACAACTGGGGCCCCAATCTCTGTTAGTGAGGCTGTACAGTACTTGGTACAATGAGGCCTGGGTCTTGCGTGCAGCGTCTAAGCTCTACCGCAATAGAAATAATCAGAATGCGCAATGGGGTGTTCCTTTTTGCAGACATTTCCTTCTCCAGTGGAAACAAACTCCTTGCAGTTCTTCCCGATCCAAACACGAGATCAGCTCCTCTTCCCCTTGCATCAATGCCCATCAACTGCACTTCTCTCTAGCTCTCCAAGATTCTCAACCGGCGTGCCTAAAGCATTGTTAGCCGGTTGCTTCCTGCCAGGCTGCAGCTGCTTAGCCAGGATTATTCAGATAAGTAGCTATTGAGCAGTAGTTATTTAGGTAAGCGGTAGCAGCTGGAATGGAAGCTGGACGAGCCGGGCTTGCCTGCCACCATGCCTTATTGGAGGAACGGCCTCAAATTAAACAGTAAGAAACAGAGCCCCCGACGGAGAGCCTGACAGAAACAAATTCCTTTCTCAATGCAACTCTGCTCAGTAGGGCAGGAATTGGAAAATAACAAGGCAAGCTACCAATACATATTGATCAGGGGCCAGAGGAAATAGATTCTGCTGCAGCCATGCCTTCACATCCAGAGAGCAGGGCTCTGAGCGTGTCACCAGGTATGAATTAATAAACTAGTGTCTTCCTCCTCCTCCTGCAGATCCTAACAAGAAGCCCTAGCTGCTTTATGGGCAGCCTTCTGTCCAGATGCACATCTGTCCTAGCTGGAAGGAACCTGTCTGCTTCCTTATATGGTCGCAGTCAGCATCATAGCCAAGCCTTGTGTACAATAATGTCTTCAGAAGGTGGGGTATGGAAGTTTTATTTTCCCCACTTCATGTACAGAAGAACAGAGCCGCAGAGGAACTAACGCGTCTACAATGGCTGAGATCCCCAGGACATCACACACTTCAGGGTTGGGCGGGATCGGGGCCAACACATTTGCCCAAGTGTCAAGTCTGGCAAGCGTGAATCCAGGTCTCACGCATCCAAACGCACAATTTTAACGCTAATCCCACCATCCCTTCCCCATGGCCAGAACAATTCAGAAGCATACTGCCACTTAGTTTATAAATTGTATGTTCGATCGGCTTTATTTAGGACACATGCCAAAGCCTTGATTCAGCAACATGCTTAAACATGTGTTTAATGTTAATCTCATGAGGTGTGCTCACGTGCCTAGATTTAAGCCTGTGCTTAGTTAACCGCTGAATCTGGACCGCGACGGTTAGTGAGCGTGAGGTGGTTCTGAACTTTTGGGTCTCGTTCTACGCCAGCTGAACCTCCTGGATCTGCAAAATGTCTGAGAGGCTGTACAGACTCCTGGTCACATGCACCGATCAATCTTCCGAGACCAGCACCCCAGGCGGCTGAATGCAGTCATTGATCCCAGAGAATCGATTCATTCAGTGTCTTTGCTGTTCCCTCCTGCTGCGACTTCTGAAACCAGCTCCCAGGGTGTAAAAGCCCAACCGTCCTAGCGCACCCGATTCTGTTCTGTACAAGTTCATATGCCACCCTCATTGCCCTGCATGTTCTGTGCCCCTTTTGTCCCTGCTTGAAGGAAGCATCCGTATTAAAGAAGGTACTTAAGCGCAGGCTTAAATCCTATGGACGTGAATGGGGCTTAACTTTAAGCATCTGCTTAAGCACGCACCTACGTGCTTTCCCGAGTCTGGGTCTCACACCAATGCAAAGCGGTGATTAAATGCTACCGTTCTGACTCGCTTTGCAGCAGTTTACACTCACTGGATGCAGACACAAATGACTGCAGCAGGGAATCTGGCCCAGAGTTTCTGAGCTCTATCTGTGTGTGTCCTGTAGCCTAACTTTTGACTTCAGAGACACACTCTCGCTGGATGGCCAGCATGATAACCCACCACAGAGCAGAGAGTGGGGTTCTCAGTAATACGATATTCCCAGAAGTGGGTTTCGCTTTCAAAGTGACAATGATCTAAATAGCTGCCTAGCTGGGAGGCCAGCAGAGCAAAACGAGGACGCCAAGTTGAGGGGGTGGCTAAACTTATCAGGCGGGGGGAGCAAATGCAGTCACCCATCTCTGCAGCGAACCCTCTATCCAGTGCAGTGAGGACAGCATTCCTCCCAGCATGGTCGTGGCGAGCAGAGGGCAGGAGGGAGAGAAGGGGCTGGGTGGGGGAATCCCAGAGATAGCTATATGGTGTTTGTGAAAAGTTTCGGTGTCTCAGAATCTGCTTTCTTTTCTGGGGGGAGAGTGTTTTGGTTGAAAAATTCTTCCCACTCTCCTCAGAACACCCCTCTTTGTCTGTATTTGCTCATGTAGGACATTCTCCATTGCCTTGCTCCTTGTATGGTCATTTGCACCAGAACAAAATGGGGCATAGGAGGCTACCAGACTTATTTGTACAGCACCTAGACCAATGAAGACCTGATCCATGACTGGAGCTCTGAACTGCTAGCACAATATAACCCTCACCCCCACTCAAAACAAACAAACACAAAAACCCACACCAGTTCATAATGTCGAGGGTTTACTCTTTTTTGCACTAGTGTAAATGAGTACACAGGTTGGAGGACAGTGGTGAATTGGGCCCGTGGGATCCGTTCTCATTTGATCAAGTCCAGTGCAGTTCAGAGCCATCTGCATGTTAATCACAGGCTGACAGAAACCCCTGCCCAATTTCTGCTGAATTATTTTAGACCCACATGACAGATCTATTATGAAAATTCCTGTTCTAAATGGCTACATTGTCATCTCTCTTTTCGTTGCTGTGGGTGATTAGCACTAATAGTTTCTAGATTCCTTTTTCCTGGATGAAATATTCTTTTGCAAACACACTAATCAGCTTTGAGGAGGTTTTTTTTGGTGCCTCGTACTGTCACATGGAACTGATAAAGGGAAAATTGTAGCTTAGAGATAATTCTACAATTCAGACTGTTTGGTGTGGCTGTAGAATATGAAAGTGAACTGACTCAGCCATGTTGATAACACAATAATTACAGACATCTACAATAGTATCCTATTGCTGGGGGGAAGAGAGGTCGCCTCCCAATTACTCTCGAACAATGGGCCCACTGGTACCTGCGGCATTGCAGAGTTATTTCTGGGAGTTTAACCTTTGGGGCTCTTCGTTTGTTGGAATATTTTGGTTTGCAAAATGCTTTTTAAGCAATAACCAAAAACAAAACGGAAAAAAGGACCTGTCATTTGTTGTGGTGGTTTCTCTTTTGATTAGATTAATGAGACGCTGAGTGTGTGGCTCTATTGTAATAAGCCCCCTACTAGCTGCAATTTTTATCTGCAGATTGTTGGCAAAGAGAAAAGTGGGGCTTAGCCGCCCCACTATGATACAGAGTGAAATGGCTGCACATTACAGACCCTGCTTTTCCCCTTCTGATAGATTAATAGTGGTAGGATCTGGCCACACGGCAGCAGGATCCTAATTACAGAGTTCTCCAGGATTTGCTATGGGGAATAAAAGATGGATTTAATTGGAAAAAGGAAGCGTCTTGTCTTCTTTTCAAACCCCATTGCCTTTGGCTAAATCACACAGAGCGAGTTAATAGAAAGTGTCTATAGACATTTCCAAGTAATTAAGCAATAATGTACGACTGTGTTTCATGTTCCTGGTGTGTGCTAAGGTGAGGGAGACGATATTAAAAGCTGTTAGGACTAATTGTCAAGTGAAATCAGCTTTCAGGACTGGCTTGTCTCCTCCCAACACCCAATTAAATGCAATGCACCATTCACTTGCAGGTCCTGCAGTATTGCAGCTAGAAATCAAAGAAGTGCAACACAAAATCCCTAGTGCAGGGGAGTGGTGAATAGAAATAGGAAGGCGATTTTTCCCTCTGGGTACAGCATTGGTGAGACCAATACTAGAATATGGCAGCCAGTTCTTCTGTCCATGGTTAAAAGGATATTGACAAATGTGAGATGGTGCAGAAAAGAGACAGAAAAATAAGTCCAGGTCTGAAACAAAAATCTTACATTGGGAAACAGAAAGAGCTCCAGCTCTTTATCTTATCGAAATGGAAGATTGAAAGGTGACTTGATTTGTGGTCTATATGTACTTTCACGGGAAGAAAATAAAAAGCACTTAAAGGGCTCTTTAATCTAGTGGAGAAAAGCTCAACGAGAAACCATGGCTGGAAGTTAAAGCTAACCAAATTCAAATTCGAAAGAAGGCATACATTTTTAAGAGTGAGGGTGATTAAGCATGGGAACAAACTCCCAAGGGAAGGGGTGAATTCTCCATCTCCTGAAGTCTTCAGATCCGGACTGGATGCCTTTCTAGGAGAAACTGTTTGGCCAAGCACAAGTTATTGGGCTCAGTGGGTGAAATTCTCTGGCCTGTGATGTACAAGAAGTTGGACTAGATGATCTAAGGTCCCTTCTGGCCTTAATATCCATGAATCCTCCAGTCAGTGTGTGTCCTTCTCTGTGCCTAATCCTTGAATGAGGTGCATCTCGAGCTTGGTCTGTAATGACTCAGGCTTTTTAGTTCTGGAGGACAATGGTTCAATTCTAGCTGTTGGTTAGAAGTGCACGGGGGGCCGTGCAGGACTGGTCCATTCAGTCTATTCTCTGATTACGAGGGCAGAGTTTTAAAAGTGATGAGTGATTTTTTTACTTTTTTTGGGGGGTGGGGGAGATGCTTCCAGAGCATCCGCCCTCTGATAATCAACTTGCTCATGGTGTCACTTTTCCAGTTGTTGCCCATGGAATCTAAGGCCAGAAGGGACAATTATAATCCTTGAGTCCAACCCCAAACACAAGCCAGAGAACCTCAGCCAGCACTGGAGGGGGGTTATTCTTTCCAGCTATGTAAGTGGATGCTCTCAGTCCAGCTCTGTCCTAATTGTCACAAGCTGTAGTGCTTCCACTTCTTCCACTACAGAGGCACCTGGATTTTCTTGTTTTTAAGTACTAAAGCAAAAATTAACAAACACCAATTTTTTTTAACTCCTCCTCCCCCCCCAAAAGTTAATTTAAAGCTTCAAGTGGAGGTTTCACTCAGTTCTTATTTCATCACAGGGTTTTCCCCAAGCCTAATAATTAATCTCCATAGCCCTTCCTGTCATGTAAATCCATTTAATCTGAGCTCTTGTGTGAGAAATTAGCATTACTCAGTCTTGTTAATGGATATGTCCAAACCGTTGGGAAAGGAGGAATCTGAAGAAGGTGAGATGGGAAATCTTTCTTATCCTTGTTTATTTTAGGGTAGCTAGAGAAACACTCTTGGGTAGAGATGGTTGGGAATTTTTTGAGAAAATGTAGATTTGTTGAAACCAAAAATGTTTGTGGGCAAGGGTTGGTTTTGTCAAATTTCCCAATTCAAGAAAATGTGGGGGAGAGGAAGGGAAAGCTCAATTGTCAACACCTCTTGTTTTGACGCTTTTGAAACAAAGTTCCAGTTTTTCAGTTTGAAACAACTTTTTCTTTTTTAAAGTGTAAATTTAGTTAAATTTCAAAACATTTTTTTTAAAGAGGTCAAAATTGAAACAAAAATGCTTTGAAATTACCAAAAAGTTTCAATTGATCCAAACAGAGTTGTTTTTAGTTTGTCTGTCTGTGAAAATTTTTCAGATTTTCTAACTTCATCTCAATTTGGACCAGGAAATTTTTTTGAAATCTTCAAAATTCTCCTGGGATGGAAAAACCATTTCCCACACTTCCAGAGCATTGGGTTGTGTCCCTGACCATCTTAGCTAATAGCTATCAGTGGACCCATCCTCCATGAACTGATCTAATTCTGTTCCGAATTCAGTTACATTTTTGGCCTTCACAACATCCCCTGGCAATGAGTTCCACAGGTTGACTGTGTATCATGTGAAAAGTACTTCCTTATGTTTTGGTTTTTAAACTTGCTGCCGATTAATTTCACGTCAGGGCCCTGATCTAGGTTGGAGCTTGTAGATATTACTGTAATATACACATTACTATTAAAAGGTTTTCGTTATGATGATTTGCAAAAGTGTAGCTCTTCCCATGCATGCAGGGGAGATGATGCTGTCAGAAGTTGCTTCCCAGCGGAGCGCTGTGCGAGCTAAACAAGCAAAGGGAAAGCCAGGGCTGCATGCTCTAGGAGAGCTGTGATATGTGTGGGTCTGAACAGCTTAATTGCTTGAGCCACTAGCCAGCACATCGGTTAGAAAGCAAGAGCTGCAGAGTGCCTCGATCCATCATTATCTACCGAAAGCATCTTCTGCACATTCTGTTAAGTAGAAAAATTTCCACTTTAACATTTGCCATGTGTGGGACAGGAGCTCCATGCTGACATCTAGTTATTTTCCTTTGCTGCTGCCTTAAACGTCCCCTGTGTGGGACTCCGTCCTATCCTAGACACGACTGGGCCATAGATAGCAGACGACTGAGCCTGTTACAGCCTGGGCTAAAAGGACTGGGGCCTCTAGTTCAGGCTTTCAAATCCAAAAGGCCCACATTTGATCGCTGCTGTTGATGACCTAGCCAGGAGTGTGTTGTCACAAAAGCGAATCGTGAAGCTGGAGTGGATAATCTGGCTCTGGGAACGCAGCCTTGTTCGATAATCCTTTTTTAAAAAGGTGACTTTTCCGCCGTCAGCTCAGCACAGGAACCACAGATGTCTTCATGGTCTGCTCTGCTAAGCCCGGCCCGTGTTTTGTTACCGCAGTTGCTCGTGACAGGCGACCTTGTTGACTTTCTGGTTAGAGTCTGGGAGGAAAAAGCTCCATGCAGAATTTAGCTGCGGACGGAGATCATTCCATTAAGTCTAGGTTGGTTACCGGAGTTGCTCTCTGGGGTTCACCTCACAGACCAAGGCTGTGCAATTTCCAGCCTACCGAAGAGCAGCAGCGTCTCAGCTCACTTTGTTCTGCGGTGGCACGGGGCAGCAAAACCTCCCCGGGCTCACACAGTCAGATTCGGTGCCGGTGCCCGCTGGAGAGATGAATTATGAAAAAGGCCGCTTTAAAATTTGGAAAAAAGCACAAAACAGTCTTCCTGGGTAATACATCAGTTTAGGTCCCTTATTGTTCCATGATAAACGGCTGCAGACTGGCCATCCGGAGGGATCCAATGGGGCATTGTTATTGATTTATTTCTTTATTTGGTGTGCAGACTGCCTGGGGAGAAGGCCAGACTCCCATCAGCCAGAAGAATCTGTCCATTTGGTTTTCCCCTGATAATCCAGGATCTGATGGGGTGTCACATTTGTTTCATAGCAATGCAGTGAGTGGTCTGTAGATTGTAGATACAACTGCCCCCTTTTGGGGTTATTGTTGGAATTTGAACCTGGGATCTGCAAAGCTAAAAAGCACGAGCCTCTAGCATTTGAGCTAAGGGAAGTACTACTCCAGGCAATTCCTGTAGCAAGCTTTTGTCCTTTGCTTTAGACTGGCTGTGATGGGTGGGTGAGGACAAATGTGACCTAGGCAATAGGAATCACTCCACCCAAAATGGAAATGCAGCCACCTCTCGGTTGGAATGCAACAGCCGTTTAACAGCCACGCCAGGCAGCAGTTAGAGACTTCTTCCACCATCCTCTGGAGCAGCTGGTATTGGTCACTGTCAGAGACAGGCAACTGGGAGGTGTTGATTCTGGACACTTAGTGATCAGTGCGGATACCAGTGAGACACAGTACGCCCGATTTGCAGATCAATAAGGTTTAATGTGCAAGGTTTTCTATAAATACACTAGTTAGATACAAAGCCTAAAATTAACTACAATATATCATACTCACTAAGCCTAGAGAGGTAAGCGGTTACTCAGAAGGCTGTATACAGGAACGGCTTTCTTCAGGGGCCCCGCCAGGGAGTCAGTGGATCCTCTGGTCCAACCGGCAGCACCTCCCGCGGAGTCAGGTGTTGCTGGAGCGCCCCCCTTTGTCTAAATGGTGACTACTTATACCTCATCCATAAACAACCTTCACCTAATTATCTCTCTCTCATTATCATACATGCTAATTACCAACATTGGGTTTCCACCCTTAACTACCTTCCATTCTCACCATGATAATTGGGGTCGTCAAAACAACATCTGGTGATAGGAGGGGCGGTGTAAAAGTATGCCCCTTGGCAATAAAAAAGTGTACCCCCAGACGTTCAAGGATAACTTCTTGTTCCCATCACCGTTATCTATGTGCAGCTGCAGGCATACATGTTCTGTATTTTGTCTTGTTATGTGCCGTGGTGTGCAGAAACTGAGACATCTGCAAGGTTATTCAGTCTCTGCCAACTGGAAGGTGTCATGCTACAGGGGTCAGAATAGCTAAGCAAACAACTGAAGCTATGCTAGGCGTGTAGGACAGTGGTCAAGCAACTCAAATTGTACTGGGCCTCCAACAGGAGGGATGGATGAAACCCCCCTGAAGAGGAACCACAATCTTAAATGAGGATGAAGAGGCCTGGAGGAAGGGCATCTGTAGGAGGAAGTAGGCTGGATGTGACAGCGCAAGGGGCGTCGAAGGGAATTGACCCTCACATTTACGTAGGAGTCTGGGAAGTCCCCCTTCTACGGCCCTGTGCTGATGGAGTGTGCCAGACTGCTGGGAAGAGCAGCTGTAGTCCAGGGAGGGGGAGGACGTTGCATGGGCGTGATCTAACCAAACAGGGGCCGATGGAGCACGAGGCTGAGGGACGTCTGTTTTGTTGGGCCTTTGTTTATCCCCAGGAAGCGGGAGAGATTGGAGGTGGAGGGGAGAGACAGGCTCCTTGGTTTTGGCCAGGGGTCTAAATCATTTAGAGGGCCAGCATGGGGAAACTGAGGCCGCAGCAGGGCCCTGTGGTATTGTGGATTGTATCTTTTCATTGTTGAGCTTCCTAGACAGCGTCTGGGTGAGGTGTTGTGATGTTCAGAGCCAGTTGGATTCGGACACAGAAGAAAGCAAAGTTCTTGGGAGTATTTTTGGGGTTGCTACTCAGCGATCACCTAACAGCACGGCTCTGATGATGTGTTATCAGGCCCTATTAAGGCGTCTCAGTTTGGGCACCCAAAATCCCTTGTCACTTTTAAAACCATTCTAGCCGGGGATAGTCAAGGATACCAAGGGCTCTGTGTGTATCTACGCTGCCCCAGGCCGCATATCGTCATTTACACCAGTGCAATGTGGCTGTGACGTGCTTCAGTTCTGATCTGGCAGTGTCTACACCCTCTCTGCACTGCTAAGCGAGAGTACAAGGAGCAGGCCAATGGAGAACTAGGCTCGGTCCTTGACGGCCATGCATCCCTTCCCACAAGCCAGACCCACCCCTTCTCCTCCATAGGCATTTTCCCAGCCCTGCTCGAGAAACTCATTTCCAGACTCATGGCAGGTGGTGTTCCCTGGCACACTAGAGTCAGCCAGCTGGTCCCCGTTCACTGATACGGTGCCAGCTGCTGACGTCCCAGAAAACTGGTTCCTCCCCAGTGCGCAGCCAACAACAGATGCTGAGGGAAGGGTAGGTGGTTCTGGGGTCTGCACGTAGGTGCAAGGGTAGTGATAGCAGTGTCTCCTGAGAACAAGGGAGGCTGGGGGAGCCAGAGATTTGCGCTTTTCATGTGCCCTGCAGCTGTCTCAAGCCCGGCCAGATGACGAGCAAAGTCCCCTGGGCAGCAAGTGACTGTTTGTGTTTTTGTTTCCATTTCCCTGGGTGGTGGTGAAGACAATCAATGTCTGTTTTAGCTAATGCCTTTGCTGGCTTATTACCTCTTCATCCCGCTCTCTTCTACCAAGTGCAATAAGGTACGTGCGCCAGGGCTGACTTGGCCGCTGCAGCACCCCGATACAAATTTCACTGCCCCGTGCAGCCAGCAGAGCTCAATCTCAGGGCCTCTACACGCCACACTGATAGCAGTGGGTGAAAATGGCCCCTTGTGCCAGCGTGGAGTTGACATAAGGCCATAACACTAGTGGTGGATTGGGGGTGTGACCGGAGCATGCCGCTGTCTGGCTATTCTCCGCTTCCCATGAGGTGTGGAGTATAAGTTACAGCAGCCCTGAGGCTGCTCTAGCTAACACTGGGAATTTGGGAGCAATACATTGGCTTAAAGTAATCTTCCTCCTCTGTCTATGCCCCAAGCACAGGAACAGAGTAACTGCAAATCAGACCCTGGAAGTCTAAATATTAACTTGCCCTGTGGGACTGGAAGGGAGAAAAGTTTGTCTTTGCCCTGGAATTATAGGGTTCATATGGCTGCATGTGTCCTGAAACTGAGCTCTAACCCAAAGGCAGTGGGGTTTAGTGATTAGGGTAGGGTATCTCTGGGCCCCGATTGTATGAACTGTGGCTGCTACACACAGATCATTACCGCGAGAGATCCTCATTCAGCTCAGAGGTATTGCTAAGGAGTCTTGTTTATACACTTTTGAACTCCCCAGCCACCTCTGCATTTCACGAATGTGCCAGGGAAAAAGCAGCTCATGCAGAAGGTCGAGTGCTGTGCTCCAAGATGTCTATCGGCTTCTAGCTGCTCCCTCCCTCGGTCCTGGTATTTGATATATGACAGAGGTGCTATTTAAGCTGGCGTACTTAGGTTATAATGGAAATGCCAAGAGAACCCTATCTCAGAGCTTTGTAAGTTGGCTGTAAAAACTTGCTGCAGGCTAAAACCTGGCATGTTTGCTTTGGCTGGCTGTATATTGGTTAGAGGGTTTCATGTGCTGCCATCCCCCCCACTCCCCCGCTGTAGTTTGGAACTGGCTTTGTTTTTATCGCCCTGAGAATTTGCAGGCTGTCAATCCAGAGCTTGGGTTAATGGCCAGGAAATATTTCTGAAAAAGTAAAATCTTAGAGAGAATTTTGTCGGTAGCGTTTTGCGCAGTAACTTATTTCACAGCAGACATTTCTCAAGGGTTTGGTTTGTTTGTTTGTTTGTTTGTTTACTATGTGTCGCATTAGATGCATCATTGGACCAATTTCCCAAAGGTCGCGGTGGATTCTCCATCACTGACAATTTTTAAATCAAGGTTGGATGTTTTTCTAAAAGATCTGCTCTAGGAATGATTTTGGCGAAGTTCTGTGGCCTGCATTATTCAGAAGGTCAGACTAGGTGATCACAAATGTCCCTTAAGGCCTTGGAATCTCTGAATCTATGGATCATTTTCATCAGTGGCCGAGGGGCCAGACATTTAAATTCTTCCTGAATGCAGTAAAGCATCATAAGCCAGAATGCAAGTTCCATTTATTAGAGGCCCCATCATGCCAGGCGCTGTGTGTATTGGGAGGTTTTTAAGAACAGGTTAGGAAAATGCTTTCGGGAATGGTACTTTTGTCCTGCCTCAGCGTGGGGGGGCTGGACTAGGTGACCTCTTGAGGTCCTTTCCAGCCCTATGTTTCTATTATTTGATGCTTAGCAAGAGAAGTCCCTGCCCAGAAAAGCTTATTATTTAAATAGTCAAGACAGACAGAAGCTAGGAGGAAGGAAGGATTATTATCCCCCTTTATAGATGGCCAAAGAGAAGCACAGAGAAATCAATGGCTTGCCTGCCATCTCTTGTTTGGTGGTTGGGGCGAGGGGAGAGTCTGTGGCAGTGGCAGGATTTGAACCCAAAGCCCACCTTTCCTCACCATTCCAAAAGTTTCTTGTGTAGAGTATCATCCTTAACTTCCACTTGGAGCTTTAAGAAAGGTTTTGTTGTGTGCTGGAGGGTTTGGAGGATTTTTTTTTAATTTTATTTTTTAATACTCTGAGATTCTCCTCCAAGAGAGAGAGAGAGAGCATTGCCCAGGAGTGTCCCAGAATCCACAGATTACCTTCTGCTCTACGGACAGTGCTTTGTCCGTTGTTCGAGGGGACTCGCTATCACTCTGTGCTAATGTAATACCCATGTTTATTTAACAACTTTTGAGGCAGAATAATTTGAAGATCCTATCTTGCTCCCTTGCAATGAAGAAGGCAGGGGGAGAGAAGTGGAGCTGGTCAAGTCGCTACCAGGCGATTGCTGAAGTGTGTGGTGTTTACAGGCAAGCTGCATATATTTTTTCAAAGTTAAGAACTAATTAATTCCAGCCCTTGAATGTGAGAGTAAACACAAAGAGAGTACATATTTAATGCATTATTCTGGAGCTGTAATTAAATTAGATGAAAGCAATTTTCCATTGACTCAAGTTATCAAAGAAAAAAAAACTTGGCTGATTTGGTGGAGCAATTATTATAAGAAATTAAAACCCCTTTAGTAAAATAATGAAATGTTAGTCTGTATCAAAAAAAAAAAAATTCCAGGATTTCATTTTGTAAGCTGGCAGGTTATTACAGATTCAAAGGCCAGTGTGAAAGATAAGCATGAATCATAATTGCAGTTTCATCTACATTTAAAGTGGCATCTGAACACCAAATTACATTCCGCCTCCCCTTGTCCATATTCCAGCCAGCGAAGTTCCGAGGGGTTTTCAGGGTTGGCAAAGAATCTGAGGCTTCAAGGATGGAATCTGAGCAGAAGCTTTTTCAGAGTCCAGAAGAATATTGTTTGTGTTCCCTTGTATTCCCAGGAGAGCTGACACCAGCTTGGGGAGATTTCATAGGCAGTCTCCTGCTGGCCTTGGAGGTGACAGGGATGATGAAATGGGCCCACTGCACAAACTTTTTTTTAAAAGAGCTGAGCCTCTCCTTTAGTTCTTGAAAAACAGGTGGCAGCATGGCCTCGTGGGCAGTGGCTCAGCCCGCAGCTCAGGAGACAAAACTCTGTTCCTGGCTCTGCTACTCCCCTTGGGCTGGTCCTTCCCCTCTTTGTACCTCGGTTCCTACTCTTTGTCTGCTGAGATTGTTGTTTTTTCAGGGCAGGCACTGTGTGTGTGTGTCCTGCATATTAGGACCTTGCTCTCCATTTTGCCCTGCGTTATGGAGCCGGGCCCTATAGGCCTCAACAGTCATGAGAGTTCCTGAGAAAATTTCTGTCCCATCAGACCTGTGCCTAGTGTCTGGGGCCAGTGTCACGGTCTCTGCATCGCTTTTATCACGAAGTGCCAAGAACAAGCATCCGCGGCGCTGCTCCTCCTCGGGTAGGGATCCCATCAGATCTCAAGAGCTAAGCTGGCTCAGAATTCAGAAGTCAGGAACTGAGTGCTTGTACCAAGCGTAATTAGTGATTCAGAAGATGGCACTCTTCCAGGACTCAGTCATTACTGCCCTGCCACAGTGCTGTCTGGCCATCTCAAGTTCTTATCTAGCCCCTGTCATGGTAGAATCTGAGCACCTCACTGTTTTAATGTATTTATTCTCACCAGCCCCCTGTGAGGCAAGGCAGGGCTCTTATCCCCATTGTACAGATGAAACACTGAGTCACATAGGGGCTGAATGACTTGTCCAAGATTACACAGGAAATCTCTGGCAGTGCAGGGAATTAAACTCAGGTTTTCCAACTTGCGGGCAAACCCCCTAATCCCTAACTCCTCCGTTAGATGAGATTTAAAAATCCTGAAAAATGGTGGATGCTAAATATCCCCCTGCAGGTTTTTCTCAGGAGCCAGAGTTAGTCCCAACACCCTGGCCTGATTCCAACTCTGCTAATTGCATTCTGCCTCTCTGTATTACCATTCCACCTGATAAATGGTTGCTGCGGTCCAGCTGCACACCCTGCGAAATAGGGTTATAGTGCTAATGTAGGCATAATACCGTGCCATAGAGCAGGGCTGCAGTGTGTTCTCCTGCACAGCTTTATGTACAGATTTTCTTTAAATTCTGCACAAATCTCAAATACAGAGCCTGTGTTCATGATGCCATGTCTGTTGTCAGTTTCGGTTTGGCCAAGAGCTGTGATATCCTTGAAGGATGATGAAAGAGGACTGGGAGAAATGTTTGATAAATAAATAAATCTCAGTATTTATTGAGGAGGCTCTGAAGACAGAGCTAGCATTAGAAGCTGGAGAATGAGAAGGAACTGATAGAGGGCAGGGAAATGCACACGCTATAATTACACTGCAAGAAATATTTAGGAATGCAGCAAACAAATGTACTCCTGTTCTAAAGGACCTGGTAGCTGAGAAATCACCAATCCTGGCTGATTCTGAAGATGAAGAGAAGGAACACGTGGGAGGTAGAAGGATGGAAGGAAACTTTACTTTAAATTAGACGTAACCAGCCGGCTTTTAGCCGGCAAACTCAATGGGAGCATCCGATGCAAGGTAGAACCTTGAGTAGATAGCCCACGGGATTTCGAAATGAAGTACCTGTGAAGTTGGCATGGATCAGGATTAACAGCTTGGGGAGCAGGAGAGCAGAGAAAGGGAGGCGATTTAGAGGGGTTCCTATGACGTCTAATGGAAATTAAAAAAAACCAAAACCCAAAGGGCTGAAGCAGAACTCAAGTGATCTGTAGCAGCCTTGTGCCAGCTCTCTGTACAAGGGTGAATTTCCTTCTTAGGGCACCCAATCTTGTATGACGCCGTTCAGCAGTTGCCCTGTTAGATGCAATTCTGTACAGCTACAGGCGTGCTGGAGCACTGGATTGCAGCTCCTCATTGAGGCAGTGGAGTGACGTGTGTGTGTGGGGGGGAGGGGACTGCAGAAGAGCAAACTGGCTGTCTTGGCTCCTAGCAGGAGCCGTGACGTTGGCTTCTGTCTGTGAGCATCGCTGAAATTGCTCCTCCGGGGCCTTTCTGTTGGCTGAGGGGCTGTCACCATTTGATGGTTCAGGGACCCAGCACTGGACCAGAAAATCCAGAGCACATTAAGGTCTGTGACATCACCAGGGAGTGGTGTGGTATAGTTATTTGGCTTCAGCGAATCTCCTTTTTCAACTGAAGAGCTGTGTGTAGATCAAACTGAAGAGACAGACTCGGCATTGACAGCACCCACTGAAGAGACGACACCTTTGGCCATTCAGGGGGCAGAAGGACACTCATGTAGCCCTGCGCAGCATTTCATAGAAGTTTCCAATGTGGGTGCTGGGGCTTCCAGCATCTCTCCTGGGCTGTGTTTGGGTGGGTGTAGCTCCATTCTAAAAGGGTCAATCCACCTATGTTCTCCAGAAGACTTGACAGTGGTTAGGCTGCTGGTGGGCCAAGACCACTGCCTCTCAAACTGCCCAGGATTGTCTCATTGTTTCCTTACACTTCCCTGTCTGTATCCATCCAGCTGGTGTCGCTTGTTTTGTACGGAGAATGCAAATTCCTTGCGGCAGGGACCGTATTTTGGCTCTGTTTGTACAGAACATCCAGCACTGTGTGCCTGGCCTTGGGGTGATGGAGGTGATATTATTATTATTATTTATTAATATATTTATATGCCATATTTTCAAAGGCAACAAGTGACTTTGGGGGTGAATCGGTTTTCGAAGGTCCAGCTTGAGATCCCTTTGAAAGGGCCTGGTTTGCAGGCAGTGCTGAGCACCCGTCCTCTGAAAACCAGCCCCCTGTCGAGGGATCTTAAGTTGGAGCACTCAGGATCACTTCTGAAAATCTCAGCCGCGTCAGCCAGATTGGGTAGGGTCCCTCGGCAGCCGTAAACCCTCCCAAAGCCGAGATACTCAGCCAGCAGGCTGCCAACCCAGCTGGCACTCCTAGCATTGCAAGTCATTTTCTAAAAGGGCAGAGAATTGGGAGCTGGGAGTGTCTCACCTGTGGTGAGCTCTTGTTTGCTGAGTGATAGCAAAACAGCAGAGCAGTAACCCTTGCAGGTCATCCTGACTGCCCCATGAGCGTGAGGATCCAATTAAAGACGTCTTCATGGGAGTCTTTGACAGGCAGGGGAAACAATCAGGTGGCAAAAAAGTTTATTGCACTCCCGCCAGCATTTACTTGCAGTCTGTATCCAGTTCCTTCTTAGCCCTGGAGCCACTTAGGATGCTGGACAGCTCTCAGCACAGTGCCTATTGCTGTGCTGAAGTAGCTGTGAAGCACAGGGAATTTGCTTTCCTGCATGCATGGTGCTTACTGTTAGCAAATTCAGGCACTACTGTAATACAAATAATTTCTGCCTCTCTGCCCTCAGCATGGAGGGATGAGGCAGCAGCCTGCAGCACTCAGTGCAACGCTCCTTCTTTGGTACAGGACGAGGCGCTGTGTGGACCCTTTCCTCTGAGCGGCCACAGAGGTGAATCTGCCTCAACTCCTCCTGCCAAAGGCTGACTTCAAGGCCCACTGCCACTGGTTATCAGAATGGACATTTTAAACATACAGGTTAAAATCATCTGGTCTATTCCGAATCTGGGCAATCCTGAGGTCTTGCCACAGCCTAAGTGTCTGCAAGTAGGACTGGGAGCCAGGAGCTCTTGAGTTCTGACCCAGTTTCTCTCTGGCATTAGGAAAATCCACAGGGAGATCTGATGCATCAGAGCTACTAAACGCCCATGGGATGTCAGTGGCTTCAGCTGAGGTCGGGGGTCCTCAGCATCTCCAGAAAGCAAAGCTTCAGTCCCTCTGCCTCACAGTCCCCATTTGTAAAAATGGGTTGTTAATTATTTTAGAGTAGCTGCTCCAGGCCCCATCTGAGATCGGGGCCCCATGATGCCAGGCTCTGCCCAGGCACACGGAGAGAGATGCTCCCAGTGCAAAAGAGCTTGCAATCTACACAGACAAGACAGAAGGGTCATTGTGCTTGTCTACAGATGGGTGTAAGGATCTGCAGACCTGGAACACAACATTGAGGGGCCCTGAGTGACCAATACCTCCACATTACAAAGTAGCACCTGGCAACGACTGGAGGGCCAGGCAGTGCAGGAAATACCGCCCAAAGGGACCACAGTCAGAGTCCTGCAGCCTCTGGATTGGTCCAGGCTACAGGAAGTGGCTTAGTAATACTTCTCGATTCCTGCCTTCAGCCTTGGCCCAATGGATGCTACTGGCCTGGACACCATGCTGGGAAACTGAGGCTCAGAGAAATCAAGACTCTCCCAAGGCCACGCATGGAGTCTGGGGCTGTGCTGGGAATTGAACCCATTTCTCCTACATTCCTGACCTGTGACTTTGCCCTTCCTGAGGGCTGGTCCGTTGGCTAAGTGTTTGGGAAGAGGCGTATCCATGTGATCCGGCAGGGTCATGTGTCGGATGCCTGGGTTCTGGTCTCAGCTCGGTCACTGACTGTCTGGGAGACATTGAGGCAATTCCTTCCCCCCCAATGCCTCTTTTTCCGTCTTATCTACGCTGACTTTGCAGCAGGGACTGTCTGATACTATATCTTATGGGTCCATGCAGCAGCCAGGTCATTGGAGCCTTGAACTTGATTGAGTCCTGTCGAAGTTACTATCATATAGATAATCCGAGAGGAGATGGTCACTTTTTGCTGCAGGCTGGAGTGTGTAAGGAAAAGGCCTTTAACATGGAAGAGGCTCTGGCAGGCAGGAACCGTGAAGGCAAGCAAGGACAAACATGTCAGCAGGAAACAGGCAGCTGCACAGAGCAAGAACTGGCTCTGTCTTGACAGCAGAAGGCCTTCTTTTAGCTGCCAGAAAAGAGGGCTGCGGGAAGCTCTGATTCCAAGTGTAGCTAGGACATGGTGGGCGGGGGAAACGTCAGAAGGAAAGATGAGGCATGAAGCGCCCTGGGAAATGGGCTTTGCATATTTCCACCAGCCCCTAGTTCTAACCCAGCCTGTGCTGTGACAAGTCCCAAATTAGCCCCGTGCAGGCTTCCTGCCGGAACGGCATGCTGTTCCTGGAGCCACTGTGTAGCCATTTGTTACTGGGAGTCCAGGAGCCGTCACTATTTGTGTAAGCATCCTCGGCTTTCATGCTCTAGTGACAGGTCCTCTGCAAATCAATAAAACCATTCAGTCAATCAATAATGCCGTTCAGTTATGGGCCATTTCTTCATTGACTGATGGTTTCCAAGGAGAGGCCCCACTATGGGAGGTTGGGCTAGACACAGAAGGCGGTCCTCCCCAGATCAGGTGAGTCCTTTCTGATCCCTGAGTGGGTGAGTTTAAAAAAGTTACGAACTGTGACGTTGCCATCGGGATGATTTGCGAACCAGAAATGATTTCTTCGAAGGAACTCGCAGAGCATTCCAACTAGCTAGGGATAAATCTAAGAGTTCTGCAGTCCGCTCAGAGACGTTTTGCGAGCAGAAGAAGAAAACAACTAAACTGATCCGATATAATTTGCAGTGAATACATTTCTGCCTCTTCTACTGGGGGCGAGACGCAGACTCCGCATTTGGAGCAGACCGTCTTGGCTGTTGTGAGATGATTCTCATGGGGTGCCCACGCCGCTGCTGGCGATGTCATTGCAGCATACCTGGGCTAACTTTACGGTAGCTAGTGCACTAAAAATAACAGTGGCAAAACACGACAGCACAGGCCACTGTGCAGGTTAACCCCATGAGACGTATCCGTGATCCCCAATGGGCTTGTACATCCTATGCTGGGGTCCAAACCACTGTCTGGGCTGCTATTTTTAACCATGCTAGCTAGAGTAAAACCTCTGTGAGCTGCACTTGCACTCCCGATGGCAGTGTAGATGCCCTTACTGGCAGGAATAAAGCCAAAACCTCTGAAGAGAGGTATTTTTGAGTCCAATTATTGTGTAGGCCTAATTCTGCATTGCTCGGCACCTTGCATCATCACATCTCTCTCTGCAAAGAGAGAGTAAATCTTGAGTAGCATTAATACTCATTTTGCACTAATGTAAGATGTAAAACAATGAGTCATGGAGAATCCAGCTGTGCGTGCGTGCGTGCAGAAGCAAAGAATTTCCCACTTCCTCTCAGAACTGGATATGGGAAGGGGGGCGTGCAGGCAGGCTTGCGATAGAAAAATGTCGGAGTCAATTATCCCTTTTAATAAGATATTTAAAGGAAAATCACACTGCAGTTTGTTGCTGTAAGCAAATCCCCCACCGCTGCAGCTAATTTGCTGCCCCTGTGCATGGGGAGGGAATTAAACTCTAAATTGGAAACTTAAATGGAAGCACTGCCCGGCGAATTTTCCATTCCCTGAGTGAGCTGTGTCATTTCTGCTCTATTTATGTTCCTTTCACAAGGGTGCATGCAAGTAATAACTTTATTATTCTTTGTTAGCTGAAGCTCAGTCCACTGCCGTTTTAACCTACAGGATGCTTTGTCGCTGAACAGGTCTTGCATGGAGCCGGCGGACAGGGACATGTTTCATTTGAATGGGACCAGGTGGCTCACGGGATTGGCAGTGGGAGATGGAAGCACCAGATCTCTCCCTGCCGGCAATGATCTTGCTGCTGCTGGCTGATACAGAGGGCTTGTCTACATGGGGAGTTCATCTGGAATAGCTACTCCTGAGTTAATTCTATGTGTGGATGCTCTTATTCCAGAATAAGAGTGCCTTATTCCAAATTAGTTTAATCCATTTTGGAAGTGGATTAAACTAATTCAGAATAAGGCACTTTTATTTTGGAATAAAAGCATCCACATGAATAGCTAATCCACTTTAAATCCACACTCTACCTTTATTCCAAAGTAATTTCATGTGTAGACAAACCCTTAGTTTGTAAACCTCTTGGGGCAGGGGACCTTCTTTTTGTTCAGTGGCTGAACATCACTTCCCATCATGGTCTCCTGGTCTATGACTGGAGGCTCCCACCTGGTACCGTAATAAAAATAATAGTAATTGTGGTAGCACCTAATAACCTGGGTCAAGGATAAGGGCTCCATTGTTCTAGGAACTGTTACAAACAGCCTTTGCCATAGGGAGCTCACAACCTGTAATTCTGAGAATCCCCAATGAGGGAATAAGCAGCAGACAGATGGGGTGGGGGCAGGACAGGGTTACAGGAGGAGACGTGTTTGCAGAAGTTCAATGTAGTCTCAGGATTCCCGGGTGGTCCTAGTGACCATTTCTGTGGTCCAGGGAGAACACCAGTCTCCAGGGCTGTCTAGCTGGCATCTTTCCCCCTCGCTAATTTACCTAGTGTTAAAAAAGCGATCTCCTCTTTGGGTAGCCCATTGACTGTGAGGCGAAATCCTGGGCGCATTGAAGTCGATTGCAAATCTTCCTTTGACAGCCACGGGGCCAGGATTTCACCCCATGAGTCTGCGTTAAGGACAGCATCCTGTGAAGATAATGCCAGAGCTCTTTCTACCAAGCCCAGGAACCATTAGACACTAGTGGCATGTGGTGAATCGCCACCTCCAGAGAGTGAGAAATGCTGGTAGCATGGGCATTGCAGCTGGAATGCCATAAAGGCAGAACCAGCCGGACGGAGATGCAAAGCAATGTGGAGGGTTGTCGGGAGAGGAGCCAAAACCACAATAAAAGCCAGAGTGAACCTTTCTGCCCTGGCAGCTTCTTTATCCCTTTATAATATTGTCTGACCTTTTCTGTCTCATTCCGGCACCTGATTCCTATCAGTTTTGCAAGTGACATTCTGGGAAGAAATAAACATTCTTTATTATTAAAGAGACGCAGAGAAATGCCTGACTCGGCTGCACCCAGCTGTGCAGGAAGAGCCAGCTGCCAGACTCAAGGTCCCGTGGTTCTGCTGGCCAGAGAGGGATTATGTGTCTCTTTGCATGCAAATTTGCTGAAAAATTCAGGCCCAGACTAGGGTAAGAGTCTGCCTTAAGTATGTGTAAGGCAGGGGTTCTCAAACTTTTTTCCTGGGACCCACTTTGAAAATATTTCAAGCTGTGTGGACCCTTCTGCCCCCCCAAAAAATGACAACCCCCCCTTCCACCCGCATACCACTCCACCCTTACTTCTGCATTGCTGCTGGGGGCATTGCTGCCTTCAGAGCACCCAGCCAGCAGCCGCTGCTCTCCAACCACCCAGCTCTGAAGGGCTCTGGCTGTCAGCCAGGCACCAGGCTGACAGCTGCAGCCACAGCATGTGCAGGGACTGATCGCTCATGACCCCACCTCCCCCATAATAACCTTGCAACCCATTGAGGGGTCCCGATCCCCAGTTTCAGAACGCCTGGTTTAAGGCCATTTAATAAGACCCCGCACAGCCACCACCACACACAGAGTTCTGCTAGGATCTAGCTCTTAGCAGAATTCAGGAACTGGCTTGGTCTAATACTATGCCACTGATTGCTGTGAGGAAACAAACAGCTGAATTCAGGTCTGGTTCACATGGTACGGCTCTGCTGTTCTCAATGCAGTCATGCCTGCCGACATCACTTGTGAGCGTGCGTGGCTTCCTATTTCACTTCTGTTTTCCATTTGCAAACCTCTCGCCAGGCTAGGAAGTGACTCCACCATGTGCCCGTTAAACACATGCAGTGACTGGTGTTTCCCCCTGGAAACAGCGGGGGGGGGGGGAAAGAGCTGCAGCATTCAGGGTCCTGCTGGTCCACAGGAGCCTGGGATCAGATCTTCAGATTATTCGTGCCTTCTCATTTGCTGGAATTGCATTCCCTTTATCTTCTCTTTCCCCCTCTGCATCAGGCTGTGCTCACTCTGACCAGCCTATAAGTCACATTGTTTTGCTTAAGCGTGGTTGGAATTGAGGGGGGGGAATGCTGATAGCTGGGTCCTGAGAGCTGTAGCTTCCTATGAGAAGCAGCTGAGCACCGTTAGTCACATTTATCCCTGCATAACCCATAGCCTTGGCAAGATACACCTGGCCTCACGCTCTCCCACAAGCACTGGCCTGAGACCTGCACAAGTCCCGCATCAGCTTCGTGCTGGCCCTCTGCAGAGGGGTGAATTCCACCCCTGTTCGATAGCACTGAAATGCACCTCCTCCCTAAATCCGGCTTTCCGGTTGTGCTGCTGGCGGCCGAAATGGAGCAGCCCCAGAGGTGGGCAGCCTTAGCTATTCCCTGAAGCACAAACCCAGGGCTAGTGCTGCTGCTGCTGCCACCCACAGCCTGGGCGTGCATCTCTCTAATGCTAGTGCGGGAAGTACTGTCTGCCGCTTACTAATGTGGCTCCCAGCTCTTGGGATTAGAGTTGGGGCTGGAGGACGCAGGCCCCTTTGGAACAGATCTCCCCTTCTCTCCGTGGTGCGGTTGGAAGCATTTCCTGCTCAGTACCAGGGGGAACTGACAGACGCTGTGTGTCATTAATTAAAAAAAAAAAAAGAGAGAGAGAGAGAAAAATCTGCCAGAAGTGACAGAGCCCCAGCAGCCTGCGGCCTGAGCTGTCGTATTTACTGACTTGGATTTCTTAACACAGCTGCTGCCGTGGGAGGTGGGTGATTTGAAAGGGATTCTGCCATCTCCACGAAAAAAGTGTATTTCAATGATGCCATCGCGAGGGTCACTGGTGTGTATTCTAACGCCCACAGAGGGGTATCTACTCGTGCGCCATTGCCTGGGAGCATAGGCGTGCGCAGCACATTTAATTAGGGTGTGCACTCAGGGAATTTTCGTTAGGTTGTGCACCCAGGTAAGCTTTGGCGGGGGTGTCAAACTGAACTCCACCGGAGGGCAACATTTGAATTACCCACCGGCGGAATTCTCGCAGCATCCTAGTCTCCGCCGAGAAATGGCGTGAGACCGGGTATTTTGGCGGCAGAACACGCGGCTCCATCCGCCGAGAAACGGCGCGACCTCCACGCTTTTGGCGGCATCTTTAAACTGAGCGAGATGGTGCTGCAGGAAACATAACGAAGGTTTGCGAGATGGACAAAAAGGGGTATGTATGATACCCCGGCATTAGGGTGTACCTGGGCACACCCCGTGTGCACGCCTGTGCCTGGGAGGGTCACATTTCTGTTCTCCTGGACTTTCGGTCCTACAAATCCTTCTGTTAGCTTCACCTGCCTTTTCCGTTCTCGCGGGTGTGACGCTGGCTGGATTAGGGGGATCATTTATAATGTGATTTCACATCCATATGTCAAAATTACAATAATTCATATGAGACAGGCCATGTCAGGTACCGTTAGAAAGGTTGTAATTTGCTGAGTATGATATTGTTTATGTGCATGTGTCATAACTGTATTGGAAGTTATGGATATGTTTGATGTATCTGTATTGCAACTTGTGCTGTGTTTCTGGGCGACACCCCAGACAGAATGGCTGCAGCACTAGCCTGCTTAATGGCCCATTAAGAAAACTTATAGGTACAATAAGCCCCAGGAAGGAACCCAGAGGCTAAACCATATGAGTCACCAGGACTTACTCCTGGATGTGACCCTGGACTCCATCTTATTTCTGTAAATTTCCACAAGCACCATGGCAAAAGCCAAGGGACATAAAAGGCAGCTGCACCACATCCATTTTGTCTTTAGTCTTCAATCAAGTTGGCAGCCCTGGTCTTCAGCCTTCACCTACGTCTGTATCAACTCATCTGCAACTGAAGCTGTGAAACAAAGGACTGAGACCCATCTAGGTACTGGATGTGCACCAGAGGGACTGTAAACAAGCTGAAAACTCCACAGTTCTACTGGAAACCTGATGTATGTGAACTTTCAAATCAATTGTATGTGTCTGATTGCTTTAATAATTTAACATTTCTCTTATAGTTTGTTTCTTTCCTTTTATAATAAACCTTTAGCTTTAGTTACTAAAGGACTGGCTGGCAGTGGAGTATTTTGGGTAAGATCCAAACTTATAATGATCTGGTACTGTGGCTGACCCTTTGGGGTCAGGAGAACCTTTTTGGTAAAGAGCATAAAGTTTTAAATAACTTATCTCTTTACCGGTGGCTGATTGGGAACCTGCCAGAGACTGAAATGCAGTAACGGAGCTGCTGTATATTTTGTTTTAGCTTCTTGATAACCAGTATGGGGAATCAGAAGCATTGTTTGTGGCTGGTTGGGAAGTCTGACTTCAGTATCACCCTCCAGTGCTGGGAGAATCTGCTCTCCTTTTACAGCCTGCCCTGACCTTGGCATTTTCAGGGGGCCTACCCTAGGCACAAACGGGTCACAGCATGCAATGATCTGGGCACAAGTCTCTGCTCTGCCACAGACTTCTTGCATGACCTTGGGCATGTCCCATAGGCCCCGATCCTCGAGATTTGGGCCCAGTTTTAAGAAATCAATGGGAGTCAGCTGCCCTTCTCTCTCTGCTGCAATTCCCGATCTGTAAAGTGTGGCTAACGGCATTGCCTCACATCACAGGGGTGCTGTCAGGATAAAAGTGGTAAAGATGCTCAGATACTACGGTACTGAGGTCCAGACAGAATGGCAGGACTGGAAGGGACCTCGTGAGATCATCTTGTCCAGTCACCTGCACTCATGTCAGGACCGAGTTTTATCTAGACCAGCCCTGACAGGAGTTTGTCTAACCTGCTCTAAAAAACCTCCAGCGATGGAGATTCCACAGCCTCCCTAGGTGGAGTGCCAAACACCTGCACCTGGGTTGGGTCAGATCAGACGTAATCTGTGTTCTGAGGCGTTGTTGTGGGGCTCGTTTCACCATTGCCCAGGCATCTTGTGCAATCGTCGCCGTTAGGGACGAGCCTTGTGGAGCGGGCTGAGCCCTTGAGCTGGCTGCTGTGCACAGAGATGAATCCCATCTGTGGAACCCAAGGACAAAATTCCCTTTGGTGACAACAGCCCTAGACCTGTGCTGCCACCCAGGGCCTCAGCGCGTCTCTTGCTCACACGGGCTGTACCAGATGCAGTTTGCGAAGACGGATTTAAGGGTCCTCCAAGTGGACATTAATAAGCACCGTCTACATCAGCCAATAAGAGGCTTGTGGAACAATTAAGACTCATTAGCTCTGCTCATGTAATCGAAGTTGCAGGCCATACTTCAACTATCAGAAGAGAAGCAGATATATCCTGCAGCTTGTATTCCCTCCTCCCCAGTACCATTTGCTCCCTGCTCCTGCTCTGCTGCTGTTTACCCAGTATCGAATTTTTAATTAAATATAAAACACACCCTCTGTCTGTTTGGCCCCAGTTGGCTTGTCGGGCTGGTGAGAGCAAACACGTTCGTAATGGAGAGGAACTGAAGGTCCCATAGGCTCTATTGCCCCACGCTGCTAAATTTCTCTGCCTGCTTTTCTGGCTCAGTGGCGGTACCGGCAGCGGTTAAAAGACACCGGCTAAGGTGCCTCATCCTTTCTTGTCTGGATGGCGTGTGCTGAGCCTGGGAGTAAAAACGCTGAGCGAGCAAAATATGCCAAAGGTCAGCTGTGCTCCAGGTGTGTCTGAGTAATCTTTCACGCCTGGCAACCTTTGGGAAACAAATATATCCACGCGTCTGGCCAGTTTGCTTGTGCACTGAGAAAACACTGGGCCGCCTGGCAGTAAACAGCACCTTCCCCGTGCTGTGTATAATGCTCCCTGCGTCTGTCCCACGAGGTGGGTGTGCTGAGGTGCACATGGTGTAAGAGGCTGCGCAAGATGCTAAGAGCGGGCTCAGAAAACCTCACCGCGTCAAGGGTTTGTGGTGATGTGCGTTCTTTCTCGGCAAGTATTGAACATTGAAGGGGGAACGTAGCTGTTTAGCTGGTATTAAATAGTATCCACAAATCACTCTCTGGTGACCCCAGAAGCTTTGGATTCAGGAATTTGGGGACCTGTATCAAATTATTATTTTGTGTCCCCCCGAAGCTTGCAATCTAAATAGTCAAGGCAGACAAAGGAAGCGTTGTTAGCCCATTTTACAGATTGGGAACAGAGGTCTCAGAGACTAAGGGGAAGCTCATCCAGGGCAAGATCATCCAGTGACATGATTCTGGGGTCCTGTTAAGGTGTCTTTTAGCACTCTGCGCCCACCCTCTGAAAATCAGGTCCCCTGTAAGGCGTCTCACATTGGGCAACCAAAATCATTAGTCACTTTGGACAGTCTTGGCCTGTGTCACTTCCCTTTTATGCAGCGCAGCTGTGGCAGAGCGGGGAATGGAGCCAAGATACTCGAAGCCTAGGGCGTTATCCACATGCCCATGCTTGTGTCCGTCTGTTTCCCCCCTCCCCACACACACATAAAAGCTCCCTGTGCAAATGGCAGGTGAAAGGGAGCGATCCCAATCCATTCTCTTAGGAAATGGAGTGGGAAATGTCACACCCTCAAGAAGGAACCAAATCCCTTCTTGCAAGAATGAGCGTCTCCATTCATGTCATGCAGCCTCCCATCTGTGCTATAGGGCATCCCTCCTTTATAAGCCACTCCTTCCCCAAAAGGTTCCCCAGTTCCTAATAAACCTAACTCCTGTCTCCCCACACCATGGTCTCATCCACACGTGCAAGCACTCTGGGTCTGATTCACTGTTGCTTTGCACATGTCATTTACATCAGCACACATGCAGCAGTGCAAAATGCTCTGAGATCAGAATAACAGCATTTTTCTGGAGTCAATGACTTTAAAAGGTGCAGGCTAGTGGATAATACAGTCCTCAGGCTTTTTCCACCAACCAGGAGGCCAGTGTGTGGCTTTGTGTTAAAGCCAGGTGCAGCTTGTGGCTGTGAAATATTAGGAGAGTTTGAGTGGAGTTTTGCTTTGACATTTTCAAAGAAATCTCCAAAGGGGTAAATCTAACCCAGAGGAACTATCCCGGTGTGTCCCATAAGGCTTAGCCTGCAGTGTCTTCCCCATGACCCAGAATCTCTGCAAGCAGCCTGCAGACCATACCTGGGAAACTGATGCTATTCTGGGAACCTGACAACTAAGCATAACCCAGCTCCTGCTGCATTAAACAAGCTGACAGCCCCTTGATTTATGGCAAGAGTAGCTGTTGCTTATTGAGTGGAGCTGGGTAGGGGCCAATTTACAGCACAGGGGGAAGCAGCTTGTTGGCAGGGGAGTGGGTTAGAAACTCCTAAGACACTTCACTCTTACCTGTGCTCCCTTCTCCTTCCCCGTAGAAACTGGTTCACCTGCAGCATGCAACTCAGCAATTCTCTTCCTTCCCTGGGGCAGAAAAGAGATTGTGAGGAGCTGACCAGAATGCCCCGGGGGGCACTGGCAGGAATAGACACTTCCTTTAGCACCTTCAGGTGCAGAGCAGGACTGGACTCCGAGGCCTTGTCTACATACGTACTCTGTCTCAACGAAAGCTAGTGCAAAGATTCATCTGGATGCTTTTATTTCAGTTTCCATTGAATTTCAGGCCTCAGGGGAGAATTGGGATGGTCTAATCTGACCTCCTGTGTAACACCAGCCAGAGAACTTCCCCTCGAAAGGTTGGGGGTGTCAGTTTAAAGATGGTTTATTTTACTTGAGTTTCACCCTGTTTCTAAATGACTTAGGAGGCTGTGTTGTTCAGTGGATACAGAGCACTGGACCGGGGCTCAGGAGACCCGACTTCTGTTCCCAGCTCCGACACTAGCCTGCTGGGTGACCTTGAGGAAGTCACTTCACCACTTCAGGGAAACCGAGGCACAAAATGTAAAAGGGGATAATCACACTGACTGTTAGAAATAATCAAACAGGTTGTCCTGGGGGTGGATTGGGGAGACGGAACCCTTTATTGCCTGCTTGTTCCACCTCAACGCCGCGAGTGAGCAACGAGGGGGGTTACTTTACAATTCTTTTATCCATAACAGTATGTAAATGTATACATTTCCAGCAACTCCCCATAGACCCTTATTTGGTTACATTGACACCTATAAAAAGAATATTAACAACTACATTATTAATACAATTATACCCACCCCTGTTTGTTGTTTACAGGATTGCCATACAGAGGTCAGGCACATCACCTTAAAACCTACAAATATTACACTAACGTTCTTTGAAGTAAAGGCATGCCAGTGGGAGAAGGAAGATAATGCTTTCATCCCACCAAAAGGCTTTGCACAGGAATAGTGATAGACTCATCCCCTGCACAGATGGCCAGGAAGGGAGGAAAAGAAGAGAGAGAACAGACTGTAACTAGAATTCATACCAGTTAGCAAAAACAAGGGTTGCCCTTGCCTTGCCCCTGTTCCCTGTAACTTAGGCCTGACCATTTGTCCACCTTTTAACTCTTTACTCTCCTACACTGACCACCTTTGTAAAACGCTTCGTTAGCTACCGATGAAAAGTGCTATGTAAAAGCTAGATTTGATTTGATTTGATTTGATTGTTTACGCTAAGCCAGAACCAAAATCACAGTGTCCACATGGAGGTTTGCAGCTGTTTAACTCATTTGGTTTAAATTCACCCCTTTGGTTAAACCCGTGCAGGTCACCGTGTAGACAGGCCTTGAGGGAGTTAGAACCCAGCAAAGAGAAGTAGTTTAAGAGTTTTGCATAGGCCACTGGCAAAGGAGATTAGTCCAGGTGGCAGAGACTACAGAGGAAGACCAGGATGATGGTGCATTTAAAGAATTACACTGGATCTCAGGAGATCTGGGTTAAATCCCCAGCACCTCCATGTGTGACCTTGGGTAAGCCATGTAATCTCCCTGTGCTTAGGTTGACCAGATGTCCCGATTTTATAGGGACAGTCCTGATTTTTGGGGCTTTTTCTTATATAGGCACCTATTACCTCCCACCCCCCCGTCCTGATTTTTCACACTTGCTGTCTGGTCACCTTCCCTGTGCTTCAGTTCCCCATCTGTAACATGGAGCAGGGGTAATGATGCTTCCTTTGTCAGTATGGGATATGGGGTAAGAATGTCTCTGGCTACAGGTAGGAAGCAAAGTCGCGGGACCTCCTCGTCAACCTCCTCCTGGCCCTGGCCAAAATGGTCCTCTACAAGACCAGGGGGAGGAGGTTGGCAGGGGGGCGCTCACACATCTGGGCAGAGTTCCTCTGGGCAGCGTCCGCTGGTTCCCTTGACACCTTCCGGGGGCAGTGGGCATTGTCCGGGTTCTCTACTCAATGTCCCTTTCTAGTTCCCTTCGTTTAAACCTGTGACCCCCATGCCCCTTCCTGGTTTTTTTCATTAGTTGTCCCCCATAATCAGTTGTATCCTGGGCTCAGTGACTCCTTCCCTTAAGCTGGGGGAGGAGCCTTTAGCAGTGGGCGGGCTTGCACCCACCCAATTCCCAGGTTACAAATAGTAGAGTCTCCGGCTGACTTCTTGGTGCTGCACTTAATGAAGGAGAGATGGAGATTTTTGCTACTATGGTCATTAGCCAACCCCTCACTAATGGGAATTGGGAAAAAGCTTTATCCGATAGCTGCCCAGCGTAGGACGTCATGCACTTTCCACATAAGCAGCCGTCCCTGAGCATTGGCGGTGAGAGGAGAGTGGGCTAGATGAGTTGATCCAGTTTGGCGATGCCTATGTGCTCTCTTTCGGTCCAATTTAATTTCTGTTTCCAGGCCGGTCCCCTTTCAATTATTGCATGATCCCAGGAGCACACAGAGCATTTTCTCCCTGTAAAAGATTTGGAAGTTTAACCAACGATGCTCATTGTCATTGTGCCTCTTCTGTAAATACTGAAACTAATGATGCACAATGAAAAATAATCTGTTGGATGCAGAAGGTTTTTATAAACCTGGGAATTAAAGGAAAATGAGTTAAATGCTTGGGATCCAAACCCTGCAGACAATGTTCAGACAAAGCTTTTTCTTTTGTCTATTTTACTGAGGATGTATTTACTCTGCCTGGGCCCAGGGTAACTGGCTACTGTTGGTGAAGGGAAAGAGAGAAAGGGGACAGATTAATTTCTTTATAATGTGTCCATTTCTGGTTTGATTAGACTCAGTTGTTTGCCTCACCCCAGCCTAGCGGGGTCTCTGACCACTTAGTGGATACTGTGCCCAATGTATTCTTACGCCCAATGCAATTCTGTGCCCAATGACTTATGAGGAGAGGCTGAGGGAACTGGGTTTATTTAGTCTGCAGAAGAGAAGAATATGGGGAGATTTGATAACAGCCTTCAACTATATGAAGGAGGGTTCCAGGGAGGATGGAGCTAGGCTGTTCTCAGGGGTGGCAGATGACAGAACAAGGAGCAACGGTCTCAAATTGCAGTGGGGGAGGTCTAGATTGGACATTAGGAAAAAGTTTTTCACTAGGAGGGTGGTGAAGCACTGGAATGGGTCTCCTAGGGAGGTGGTGGAATCTCCATCATTAGAGGTTTTGAAGATCTGGCTTGACAAATCATCCCACCCAGGGCGATAGTTGGGGTTGGTCCTGCTTGAAGCAGGAGATTGGACTAGATGATCTCCTGAGGTCCCTTCCAACCCTAATCTTCCATGATCCCCAGTATTGTTAGGGCCAGAGGGTGTAGAGGAACCCAGGCCCACTCTCTATCAGCCACTAGCAAGGTGGCATGAAGCCTCTGATGTAAGGGGATAAGCGAGCAAGAATCATGGGGCCAAGAGTCAGGGCCGCCAACCAGATGTACAGCTACTGGGCTTGCTGTTACCCCAGCAGGGGTGGAACTAAAATTTGACCTGGCTGAAGGGCAGACCACGACCAGCACCGGAGCAGCTCCTGGCACAGGGGTGGAGTGCTAAAGAGGAAAGAGCTTATGTCACACCATACCCAGCCATGAGGGAGTGCACCATGGTGGATGAGTTTGCTCTTCCAGAATGACTTGGCTGGGGGTTGCAACCAGAACTGATCAGAAAACAAATTCTCCGTCTCATGAAAATTTTTGAGATGTCTTAAAAAAAAAAAATCCAAATTAAAAAACAATCCCCTGTTTTGGCTCAATCATAACATTTTGGTTAGATTTTAACCAATTTTTAAAAAATGATATTAAAATGTAGGTAAACTTTTGAAATGAAAACTTGAATCCTTCCATTCCAGAAATGTTGACGCATGGAGACCTTTCGACAGTTTGAAAACTTTTTTCACATTTTTTTCCTCAACAAAATGTTGTCAAAATGAATAGGATTTTGGGGGGAAAGTCAGTTTTGTTGAAACGGCATCTTACAATGGAAAACTGTTTTGATTAAAATATTTCAACGACTCTAGTCATGACTCCCAAGTTGATACTGCTGCCTGGAATGCCTACAGGGCATTGGGGATGTATTTTACTTCCTGCCCTTGGGTGCTTCGAATCAGAGATGGGCAATATATTTACTATTAGAGAAGAAGGGTGGCCTTGTGATGAAGGCGCTGGGTGGGATTTGGAAGACCTGGGTTCAATTCCTGCCTCTGCCACAGACTTACTGTTGGATCTTGGCCAAGTCACTTGATTCCTCAGTTTATGCTTATACAACTAATTCCATTCTCCCAGCCTTTGTCTGTTTAGACTGTGCCGTCTTTGGAGCAAGGGTTGTCTGAGCAGCACCCAGCAAAATGTGTCTCTGATCTTGTTTGGGGTTTCTAGCTGCTCCCCAATAGATATAATTACATTATTAACTCAGAGCTACAAAAATATTGCATCACTGGCCCTTTTTGAAGGGACTTTTAGGCCCCAGTGCAAGGATTTCTAGGATAAAAAGGACTATTTCTCTCTTGTTTTTCAGCGTCTCTCTTTTTTAGTTTATTAGCTTGTAACTTGTGCATGAGTTTGAGCCCAGAAGTAGCACCCACTTCTGCCCTAAGCAATGATTTTTAAAATTAAAAACTATACCATATTTGCATATGCAAATTCCAAACTACAAAGCCACACCTGATGAGATGCACAAATTGCCTGAGGCATTCTAACGAGCTGGGAGGATATTCTGGGACTGCTGTCACAAGAGGAGGAATAGCTTACATGGCCTCTCCCTCAAAAATAATTAAATAAACCTTTCACTTTTACTCTTTATTTTTAATGGCCTGACCTGAAGCTCACTAAAGTCATTGGGGGGTCTTTTCCTTGCCTTCAATGGTCTTTGTATTGGGCCCCGATGGCATATGGTTACATTTGTTCCCCGAACAAACTGCTTTGCCCATCCAGTGACGTGTTTAGGGAAAGGTCCCTGCAGCACAGGGATTTGAGGAAAGCATTTCTCTGCAGCGGCTCTTGAGAAAATACTTTTTGTGTGACTTTAATCGGCATGGTACATACTTGTGTCTCCACTGATCTCCGAGTCTACATTATAAATGTTCTCTTTGCCCCAAGCAACAGAATAACATTTTGTAACAGTGCTTCATGTGTTCAGTGTTCCTGAACTGAGAGATAACAGACTCCTGGATTGGAAGCTCTAAGTATGCCAATGGGAGAGAGAGGGAAAGGGTAAAACGTTGACCTCAGCAGATGTGGGTTCAATTCCTAGTTCTGCCACAGATGCGCGCTGTGACCTTGGACAGATCACTTCATCTCTCTGGGTCTCTCATCTTGACTTGTATGGGTTATATAGGAGGTCCGTCTAGATGAGCTAATATCCCTTCTGGCCTTAAAATCTGTGAATCTCTGAAGTGGGCATAATAATCCATCCTTTGTCTGTCTTGTCTATTTGCACGGTGAGCTCTTTCGGCAGGGACTATCTCTCACTCTGCATCCATGCAGCACCAGGCACAACAGGATCCCAGCCTACATTGGGGTTGCCTTAATTCAAATGACAATGAATTGCTTGGCTGTATGTTCTCCTGACTATTGGTTGTATAGTTCGTAGGCTGGAAAAATTAACAACCCCATGTCCTAGAAGCACAAGAGGAACAGGTGTGTCCTGATTTGCATCCTACTGTATTCAGTTACTCACAGCAGAGGGAAAGACTCATAGACTTTAAGGTCAGAAGGGACCGTTTTGATCATCTAGTCTGACCTCCTGCACAACACAGGCCGCAGAACCTCACCCACCCACTCCTGTAATAGACCCCTAACCTATGACTGAGTTACTGAAGTCCTCAAATCATGGTTTAAAGACTTCAAGGTACAGAGAGAATCCTCCACCCAGTCATTGGCTGAGACAGTGAATGATTCTGGATGGGGAATGCATATAAGGATGGAGACTAGCAACTAATTTCCCAACAGGTGGGACTTAATGCTGCAATTAATTACAGGTTAATTGCGGGGAGTGGGGTTTGTCTCTTGCTAGCAGAGGTGGTGCAGCTGTTTTACATGGCCACGCCGGGGCGTGCGGCAGACCTTGCAACTTTCCCTTACAATGTTTGCAATGCACAAGTTTTTCCCCTTGCCTAAACACTAGAAGCCATTCCTTAAAAAGTCTGTTTTGGGGGGGGAGTTGTTTTGTATTTAAAGGGAATTTGCACATGCTAAATGTGCATATACAACCGCACTGATGGGTGCAAGTTCAGGTAGACGCTGCCCTCTACTGGTTAGTCTGTGGGTGTGAGCTGGTAACGTGTGCCAGAGATAAAAGGAGTCCTGGAGTCAGTACCTTCACTGCCCTCTGCCTTGTGCAGTCATTTGCACCTGTGCCAAGCAGGCACACAAACGAAGAGTAGCAGCCTGCTTTTCTCAGGGGCAGAGGGCTGCACAAGATACAGGGCAATGGAGAAGCCAAGTTTCTGATGATGATGACTTGAAACTGGCCTGCAAACTTTGTCAGTATGAAAGAGGAAAGATGATTGACGCTAGGGACTAGAGCGTATATGACCTCCTAGGGGGAGGTGATGCAGTGTGGGATATACAGTAGAACCTCACAGCCATGAACCCCAGCATTACGAACTGACTGGTCACCCACACGCCTCATTTGGAACCAGAAGTGCGCAGTCCAGGCAGCAGCAGAGACGGGGGAAAAAAAGCAAATACGGCACAGCGCCGCCTTAAACGTAAATTACGAAAAAAAATAAAGGGAAAGGGGGGAAAAAATTGACAAGGTGAGGAAACTGTTTCTGTGCTTGTTTCATTTCAATGAAGATGGTTAAAAGCAGCATTTTCCTTCTGCATAGTTCAGTTTCCAAGCGGTATTGCATCAACGTTGAGGTGTAAACGTTTGAAAGACCAACCGTGACGTTTTGTTCAGAGTTACGAACAGCCTCCATTACCAGGGTGTTTTTAGCTCTGAGGTTCCGCTGTCTCATGTAAGGGCCTAAAGACCCAGACTTCCCCCAGGGAGCTAGCAGCAGGCGGGATGGTGTAGCCCGGCAGTTTGGCTGGTAGTCTGGGAGCTAGCAATTCTGGATTCTGTTCCAGCGATGTGATCTTAGCAATCGCTCCATGGGACTGCTGCCCTTAGTGAGAGTCAGGACAGGTGGGTACTATTCCCAGATCTGGCTTGCTGTAGGATCTTTAGCAAGTCATTTGCCTTCTCTGTGCCTCTGTTTTCCCCTTGTATCCCTTGTCTATTTACACTGTAAGCAATCTCGGGCAGCGACTGTGTCCATATGTTTGTCCAGTGCCTAACTCTATTCTCAGATGCACCTTGAGGTGGTGATATTATTGTTATTAGTGTATTATTGTGTATTAGAGTAACTGACACTGGGCGAAGGGGGAAGATCTATTCCCAGAGGGCAAAGAAAGAAGGCCTTGAATCCCAGAAGCTCTTAGTATAGGTCCTATAATGAACGGGATTAAAATGATGAGGATTGCACTGAGGCTCTGTAGTATGCTGCGGGAGAAGCCTCTGTGCTCAGGATATGTTGTAACTCCATGGAACTATATGGGGCTATACAGCCAGTCCAGATAGGACTCTCTTGTACCTCCACAGCTTTTAAAAAAATAAACCTCTGTCACTGGATTGGATCGTTTTCTTTGCACAAACGATCATGAACAGTCAATAAACACTAGGTACATTTTGTTGGAGGCAGAAGCCTGGATTAATTGAGCAACCTCTGCTCTTTCCCGGTGGTATAAAAAGGGGTGATGAGGGAGCTGAAGGCAACTCAAGAAGAAGGGAACCAAGGGAGAAAAATGTATTTTCCTCCTAGTAATTTTTTGAAAGCAGTCGAAGACAGCGCAGCCTTCAGCCCAAGCACAATGGGGCCGCTTCCTTGTGTGGAGAGAGCTCGGGAAGCACAAAAGGGTCATTTTATCTTAAATCGCTCTTTTTTCCAACTAAAGAAATCTAAAATCCAGAGATCTGGAAGGCTGCAGGACGGATGGGACCAGCTTGGCTTTCATGTAATTACAGGGCTTTGGACTCTGAAACTTACCTTCTCGTCAGCCAGCAAAACGGGCTCATTAAAGACACTGCGTTAGCCCGTGGAGTCCTCTCAAAGACACGTGAATCGTGGGAAGCAATCAGAGATGATGGCTCATGCTCCTCCAATAGAACATCTATTAGGCTTGTATAAATGTAAATTGGAGTGACCCTGATGACTGGCTGTTTCTAATTTACTTGACATAGGTCCCTTAGTGGGGAAAATTGGACACAGACCTCTCTCCTTGGTGCCCTGTTCCAAGCCGTAGGTGGGAAATAAAGTCAGAGGGTGATTTTTATGCTCCAGCTGCAGGAGCTAAATATTTCACACGGCGCCTCTGCTCCTCCTACAGTGTCCTTGAAGGACAAATTTGTGATTCTCCAACTGGAGGAGCAATGGGCCTTATTCTCCAGTGCCCTGCACCTTGTGCAGTCAGTGTCACCAGGGCAAAATGCTGCCATTTGCATTGGCGTAAATAGCTGTCTGAGGTGCAGGGCAGTGGTGAGTTGGGCTCAGTGTGAATCTTTCCCTCCTGCCATTCAGAACACTATGTCTGCTGCTTCTGGGCAGCTCTTGTCCTCTGTCTGCCTCTCCCCACATTGGAGGAGTTCAACCAATCACTCCTCCTGACTGCCTCATAAGCAATCTTTGCCCCTCCCTGTTATACATGCAAATCGGGCAGCGTAGGTGGGGAGGAAACCCCATTATCTCTCCAGGGCAGTGACACGGATCACATTGCTACCCTAGGCGGCCAGCCATCCTCAGCCCCACTGGAGGTGAGATTGAAGCCTCTGTCATTAAGCGATTTGTTCCCTTCCCGGGTGAATTGGTCCAATCATTCCGATCACTGGTCTGGTGGTGGTGATTCGCCTAAAGTGAGCACATCCATCACCCGAGTGCCACCTGTCAGCCCCTCTCTGGGGAAAATCAATGCGGATGCAGCTATTAATGCTCGCCGCCTTCCACCCTGCAAAGATGCATGAGGACACGGCTCTAGGAAATCCTTCACCGAAGAACTGGGCAGTGAATATCAGCCATGAGGGTGCTGAGCAGCTGTTTCCAGGGGATGAGAGTCCCCAGAATCCACGGCGTGGAGCCTTGATGATCAGGGCTGGTCTCTAATTGATGGGGAGGAGGAAGAAACTAACTATTACTACGTGTAGTGCAGTCGCAGATAGAGGACCTGACTGAGAGCGGGGGGGGGAGGACACCTCAATTGGGGTGGATGTTGCACAGACAGAGTGAGAGACTGTCCCTGTCCCCCAGAGCTTTATTTAGTCAAGGGGGGGGGAGTGAAATAAGTGCAGAGAGGGCAAGTGACTTGCCCAAGGGCACTGGCAGAGCTAAGAGTTGAACCTCTGTCTTTCTCGTCCCAGTTCGGTCGTCGACGCACTGGGTCATTCTGCCTGTCTACGTTTCCCATGTGGATGGGATAGTCCATAATAGCACTCTTCTGGCTTTCTTGCACTGTGCTGAGGATTCCTTCTTTCTGAACAGGTTTTTCCTCTTTGAGGCTTTTCTCAGGATGCAGTCTGGATTCCCAGCAGCAAAATTTCTATTGGCTCCAGTGAGGGCAGGGCGAGATCTCATGAGAGAACTCCTGGAACCGCGGGTGAGATCAGGGCCCCGCTGGATTAATGCACTATAAAAATGCAGTGTAAGAGACAGCCCTCCCTCCTCCTCCGCCCACAAGATCTTATAGTGTAATAGACACAAGATAAATGGTGGAAGGGGAAATAGGGACAGAGAGGGGAAGTGACTCTCCCAGCAGGTCAATGGTTGACCTGGCCTTGACCAGTCCGTACCTAGGGTCGCCCACCTGAAAATGCCAAGGTCAGGACAGGCTGCAAGAGGAGAGCAGATTCTCCCAAACTGGTGGCTAATGCTGCAGTAAGACTCACCAGCCAGTCACAACCAGTGCTTCTGATCCCCCACACTGGTTACCAAGAAGCTACAACAAGAAGTTACACAGCCCCCTTTATTGTATTTCAGTCTCTGGCCCCCAGTTAGCACCTAGGTCCAGTCAAGAGATAAGTTATTAAAACTCTGTTCCCTTTACCAAAATGTTCTGCTGATCCCCAAAGGGTCAGCCACATTACCAGACCAATACACGTTTGGATCTTACCCAAAATACCCCGCTGTCAGCCAATCCTTTAGTAACTAAACCAGAGGTTTATTATGAAGGAAAGAAACGAATAAGAAGAGAGATGTTAAATGATTAAAGCGATCAGATACATATCACTGACTTCAAAGTCCAGCTATGTCAGATTCTTAGCAGAACTGTGGAGTTTGCAGGCTTGTACGGCCCCTCTGGTGCACATCCAGTACCTGGCTGGGTCTCCGTCCTTTGTTTCACAACTTCAGTTATAGATGAGTTGATCCAGAGGTAGGAAGCAGGAATGAAATAGACAAGATGGAGATAGTGAAGCTGCATTTTATAGTCTCTGGTCTGCCATGTGGCTTGTTTCAAGCACAAGCTCACAGCACATGGGCAGGAAAGGCACTTGCAGTCCCCCTGATCACAGGCATGTCCTGATGACTCATTGGTATCATCCTGGCTTCTCTCCCTTGGCCCATGGTAAAGGTAATGGCCCTTGATGAGTCATCAGTGCTGACACTAATCTGTCTGGGGGTGTATCCCAGCAGCACAACACAAGTGTTGTGATACATTCATATATCACACACATCCATAAACTGACAGTACAAAGACGATACACACACAAACAACATTATCATATTTAGCCAATTATAACCTTTCCAATGGTACCAGACCAGCATATCTCATACGAATTACTGTAATTCTGCAGTATTGATACCAATAATATTTTAAATGGTCACCCCTAATCCAGACAGCATCACACTGGGACTAGAATTGAGGACTTCTGACTCTTAGTCCAGTGCCCCTAGACCCCAAGTGAGCAGCACCCCTCAACTGTTTCCTTTTGGGTCCCAGGCGATAGTTAATCTCCTCGCCTTGTTTGGGTTGCTGTGCTGCTGTGAGTTGATATGATTTTTGAAATGCAACTCCCAGTATTATCGGTTGACTACAGAACAGTCACCAGCAGGCGCTGCAGCCGCACCGGAATTATCCTGAGCCTCTGAGCCTTGAGAGGCGGAGTCTGTAATGGGTTTGATGGCGCTTCCGATATGGTATCTCTTTGCTGCCTTTTGCTAAGACATGGATAAATGCCGTTTGTTTGACTTCTAAGCAAGGAGGGCGGGAAGGCAGAATGCACAAGAGGGCAGGTTGGGCTCCCTCCTCTGTATCGCCTGACTCTCTATGCACACACGAGGGGAGAATTTTCTCCTGCTTCTGAAGAGTTAGAAAAATCCAGCTCTGTGGCTGGATTCTCCGTTGCCTTTCCTCTTGTGTAGCCATTTACACCAGCGAGGTATAAAATGCTACCAAATTGCAATGGTTGTGTTTACAGCAACGTCAAGTGGGTGCAAATGACTGCGCAAGATGCTGGACGCAGTCCAGGACATTAGAGTGCAGGGTCTGTGCACAAGGCCCAGATATTTGTATGTGTACATCTCCCAGACCTGGGTGCGTACTACTGTACTATGAATATTCTTATTATTATGGGAGCAGAACAATGCTTTTGTTTGCAGGAGGCAGGATTCCCAGTACCACAGATTGTTTTGCAGCTGAAGTATCTGGATGCTGTTCCAGAATATGGGCTGGGTTCTCCGTTGCTCTGTGCTGTGTGCAGTCAACTGCACCGGTGCAAAGTGAGCATAAAATCTACTAAATCTGAACAGCAGCTTTCGCTCTCACTTGGCACTGGCGTAGGTGATTTATGGGAGGTGCAAGGCAGTAGAGAATTGGGCCCTTTGTGTTTCCAGAGTCTTCTGCAATAATCTCTGGGCTACCCACCCAGGAAAAAGCAGATATTTGGAGGCTAGGATTAACCATGATTGTTAGAGGCGTTTACAAGGGTGGAAATCCTGGTTCTTGGCTCCGTAATCAGGTTGTGTTCACTATTGCATCATGGTAACACCTTGTCAGCCCAATTGAGATCAGGGCCCCATTGTGCTGGGTGCTGTATATACACATAGTAGGAGACAGACCCTGCCCTAAACAGCTTATAGGTGCTAAATAGACCAGACAGACCACAGATGGGAGGAGGAAACAGAGGCACAGACAGGGGAAGTGACTTGCTCCAGGAACACAGCACAGTAGTGGCAGGGACCACACTGCCTGTCATATCCACCGCCCATCTGTTATCCCAGCATTTCCCCTTCCTAGATGCTTTTGTGTTCGTTGCAAACTCATATTTTACAGTGAGCAGGCCCCCATATATTGCACTGTCTTTTCTGGTCAGTGCAGCTTTGACTGAAAAGCTTGCTGAGGGCAGAATTCCCCAGCTCAGTGGATTATTAACAATACTTACAAACCATTAAAAAATCCTCCCCATGCCCTGACTCAGGCTGACGCAACCCCCTGCTGTGCGCTGGAACTCAAGCTTCGCACAAAACTATCCCTTTGGTGGTAATATCTCGACAAGGAAGGATGTTTCAGAGCCATGTAACACCACCACGCACTGAGCCGGAACATGAAAAAGCTTAAAATACCAACTGACATTTTAAATGCGGAGAACAAGGGATACAACCTTTTTACCAAGCAGTGCACAAACAAGGCATGCAGGTTAGAGCCCCTCCTCCTGGAGTCTGGCTGGCGTCCCAAGCCCTGACTCATCCAGAGTGGAATAATGCCCCAGATCTTCTAATGACAGTGATTTCCATAGGAGAGGCACGCAAAGGTAGTCAGGGCAGCACTAATTGGAGGCCATTGTGCAAAAATGATTTGTTTTTTCAATGCACTTATCTTAACTCGGTTGCAAACCGCTCCTCCCCCCTCCACACACACACACACACACACACACACACACACACGTGCCCCTTTAATGCCGTCACAATTTAAGGTCTTTAAAATCATTTGAGCTGTGGTCACCTTGTACCCAAGATTCTCGTAGGTGCTAATGGGGGGTTTTCAATCAAGTTACACTAAAGCATTCTTTTTGGTCATGCCGACAAGCCCACAGAGAGTTTTGCTCTTGACTTTAATAGGAATATGGGGTTTATGGCCCCAAGAGCCATGGTATCTCTGAGCACCACACATGTATTCATGCAACAACCCTGTGAGTTTGGGAGTTATAATTACTCCCATTTTACGGAAAAGGAACTGAGGTACAGCAAGGGAAAGTGACTTGACAAAGTCACACAGATGGCCAGGGCAGAACCAGGAACAAAACCCAGGTTTCCTGGGTCCCATGCAGTATACCTCTAGACCACATTGCTTCTCTTGGGTATATTTACGTACAGTAGAACCCTTATTTTATTAATTCATTGGTGATTGAGGAGTTCATAAAACTGAACATCTCCAAATTACAATAGCTAAAGTGTATACATTAATTTATTAATCAATTGTCATGTACATAACAAATGTATACAGTGTGCCTGTTACAAATTGATTGCACTACATTGTACATAGGTTTGGCAGAATTTGATTTTTGTATATATAATTTCAAAGAATAGTATTAATGCTTATTTTTAAGCATTTTATATTTTGTGGAGGGGGGAGGGTCAGACAATCTGGGGGTCAGACCTAATGGTAGCAAATGTTGAGATTAAAAAAGATACAGGTTTAAAACACAAATTTGTGTTTAAAACACAAAATACATCACATGTAAAAATACCAAAGTAAATATCCTTAAATCAAACTGAGTTTCTCAATCAGCATTTTTCTTACTTTGCCTATCTGTGAATTTCAATTATCGATGGAAATATTTTTTTACTGGTTTTTGTGCGGGTATCGTGAAATTGATGTCTACCGATATTTTACCAATAAAAATCTGCTCCTTCCTAGCTTCAACATGCTGTACATAATGGCAAAACAAATGACAGATTATTTGTTTGCGGAACTGCATCGTTTTTCCCCACCATATGTCTCAGCCTTTTCAACCTAGGTGTTGCATTGCACTGATGATAATGGTTCCTCTAACCAGTCATTCAGAGGACTGGTGTTCACAAAATCAGGTTCTACTGTAAGCCGTATGAATCTCAGCAACAAAAAATTGCTTCCACTTCAAAAAATTCAGTTGGTATTTTCCTTTTTCATGTAGTGCATCTCTCCCCTACCCATTTATAAGCCCAGTGATTCAGAAGTCTGTTTCACCTCCTTCCGCCCACGATATATAAATAAATATGACATGGCAGCTCTGTCCAGCATTATTTTCCCTTCAGTGGGAATGCAGCATGAATGCTTCTTTCTCCCCTTCTCCCTCCACTCAGTCTATCTCCATCTCTCTAGCAGAATACATATATAAATAAAAAGAGGACAGATGGCATTTTAGGTGATCTTCATTTCTTTCAATGTTAAGAATTTATTTAAAATTTAGATGATCCACAACCTTGATGTACAGGACAGGAAGGGACTTTCTGTCTTGAGTCCATTCCCCTGCTATTGCAGGCCAACCTGTTACATATTCCCATTCATGAATTTATCAAGCTCCATCTTGTTGATAAATGTTATTGTCCATCGCTTGACCACACTTTGGTTCATTGTTTCATTATTAAATATTTTCAAGAGACCAAATAACCAGCGTGAGTCAGGTTTATTAATATCGTATGGGGGAAATGTTCTATGCAACACCAATCTCTGAAAGGCATCCCACGCAGCAATGTTACATTCCCCTTACACAGAAGGTGCGCTCCCCGAAGTTAAATCCCGAGAGCTATCTTATACCCTACTTGTTTAACAGTGAAAGATACCATATACGTCACCTGAAACGGAATTTAATCACTTTTTTACCTTGCTCGTTTCTGGTACCGTGGTGTATGCCTCAATATTTTGTTCTGAACCCAAGCCTTCCGGATCATGATGCATCCTTATCTTTATTCTGAGCACATGCATTCCAGGTACTAAGGACCATGAGTGGGTGACTCCTTTCCTGTTGCCATGAGGAAATAATCATATGTCCTGATACTGACAGTTTTCCTATCTACTCAAGCCAAGGCTTACTTCAGCTAATGCAAAGTGTTATGGGATACTTGGCATAAGTGTATGGGATTATAACTGTTATACTAATGCTTAAAATGTGTATACTTAAATGCTTGGAACATATATTGCAGTTAGTATCATCAGCATAATATATATGTGTGCCAGCCAGGGTATATTAGTCAACAATCTAACAAACCTAGTTAGGTTGTTTGCTCCCCACTCCATCTATTGCGGGGGAGGGAGGGTTGTTCCAGAGCCTCTCTTCTCTAATGGCTGGAAAACTTTTTTTAATTTCCAGCCTCAATTTATTCCTAGCCAGTTGATCCCCATTTGTGCTTGGGCCAACATTGTCCTTTAGCTTCAATAGTTCTTCTCCCTCTCTGGTGTTTACCTCCCTGCTGTATTTCTTGAGAACAGTTGTATCCCTTTTTGGTCTGTTTCACTAGGCTGAACAAGCCAAGTTTCATGATACCTTAAGGATTAAATGGGCTCTTTAAAATGCAGGATATTAGAGTGGGGATGAAGCTTTTTTTCTTTTTCTTTTTGAAAGTAATTAAAAAATATGAATAGTTTTGCATTAGTAATTAGTATATTTCTGAAAGTAAAAGGGCATGATTCTCCATTGCCCGGTGCTGGGTGCTGTCACTTGCACCAGTGCAGAGAAGATTCAGCGAGGTGGAAAATCAGTCGGATGTCTCTGTCCTCTCCCACTCCATCCTGATCTATCATGCTTAAATCACTCTGTTTACCAGTCTGGCTTCTCCACCTGCCTCCTCCTCCACTAGTCTCTGATTCTTATTTCAGCCAATAGGACTGCTGTATGCAAATAAGAGGAGGAGAAATGAAGACTGATGAACACATGGTGCTCTGTGATTTCTGCATCAAGCCCATATCTTGGTATAGAGCTAGATCATTTTTCTTTTTTTAGAAGGTGACATCCAGTCTTGATTTTAACTCTCCACATGATGGAGAAACTACCACATCCCTAGATAAACTGTTCCAATGATTAGTCACCATCACTGTCAAAATCTTGCTCCTTACTTCTAGCCTGAAGGGAGTGATTCTGGAAGAGCTGTTCCTGATTGATTCCCTCTGTGGACACTCGTTCCAGAATAAAAGTGCCATAGGACTCATCTACATATGCAACGTTACAGTGGCACGGTTGCAGCTGCACCGCTGTAGTGCTTCAGTGGAAACACTACCTACACTGATGGGAGGGCTTCTCCCACTGGTGTATGTAATCCTTCGCCCTGAGAGGCATTAGCTAGATTGATGGAAAAATTCTTCTCTCAACCTAGTGCTGTCTAAACTGGGGGTTAGGCTGTCTTAACTATATTGCCTAGGGGTGTGGATTTTTCACACCCCTGATCGACGTCACTGGATTGACCAAACCTTTTAGTGTAGATTAGGCCTTAAACTAATTCAGAGTAAAGGCAATCTTATTCCAGAATCAGAGCATCCACATGGGGCGTTAACCAGGAATACCTATTCCTCTTCAAATTCATAGCGTACCTCAATCTGTATTAATGTCCCTATGTATACAAACACTACATTTAACTAGCTTCAGCTTCCAGACATTGGACTTCATTCTGCCTTTGTCTACTAGATTTAAAGAGCCATCTGCTATTAGATATTTATGTAGGGTGTGTGTGTATTCCATATATATATATATATATATATATATATATATATATATATATACACACACACACACACACACACACACACACATTTATATACCGTATTTCCCCATGTATAAGACGCACCTTTTTTTTTGAAAAATTTGGGGTCTAAAAACTGGGTGCGTCTTATACAGTGGTACTTACCGGTGATGTACCGTAATACATTTATTTTCAAATTTCGGGCCCCAAAATTAAGGTGCGTCTTATACATGGGAGCATCTTATACATGGGGAAATACGGTATATCCCAAAGCACTTACCTATCCTGAAACACAGTTGAAACTCTAAAGAACCTTTGTCCCTCCGCATTAATAACTGGAGCAGCACACTGAGTGTCTGATTCAGCAGAGGTTTAAAATCATAATTGTCATTCTTCAAATTGCCCATCAAGCCCTGTCTGAATATGAGAGGGACAATTTTAACAGAATTATCTGTGTAATCTTATTTCAGATTCTTCTCTTCTCCCATTCCCATACTCTGGTTTAATTTTATTGCATCCACTGCAGACTTCAAAGTCATGCCTCCCTCTCCTTTTAAAGTGGATTTTGGGAGGGGTGGGAGGCAGAAGTGCCCATTAGTAATGGCCAAGGTAACAGACGCAATTATATCTTATTATGGCTGAGTTACTGCATGGGATTTTATTTTATTTTAAATTAAAGCTGTTTTTAATTTAAAAATTTACTCTCCTTTCAGGCTGAAACTCGGTAAAAATGAGTTTCTTTCCCCAGGGGATTCTGGCAGCCATGTGGTGCAGAAAAACTAGAGGCAGCGTAGTGCAATGGCTGGGGTGGGAGACCTGGGTTCTCTTCCTTCTCTGACCTGCCATATGAGTTTGGACATGTCCCGTCCCCTCTCTGTGCCTCAGTTTCCCCCTCAGACTTGGTCTCTTCAGATTGTGAGCCCTTTGGAGCAAGGACTCTCTCTCACTGTTTGTAGGTGCAGTCCACAGCACGATGGGGGCTTTTACGTGCTCCTATAGCAAACACCTCTGGCCTTGGCTCGTTCTTTGCACAGGACCGCCTTGCCAGGAGAAGCTGCCCGGGTGCTCTGAGAGCCGGGGCCAGAGGGATTTTCACACTAACCGCCACGCCAGAGCTCTCACGTGGCAGCGGCTCGGCCCTGATGCCGGCTTGGCAGTTCAAATGCATGGCCCTGCTTTGATGAGACTGAACGATGCTGTCATCTCAGATCTAGCCAACATCACTCTGCTGCCATGAAAGAGAGTCTGCGCTGTGGGCACCAGCTGGCTGGATGTGTTACGCTGACCCCGTTTGCTTCGAGGGGAGCTGAAGGGGTAATGTGACAGGCGTGAGTCCGCCTGCCATTCTTGCCAAGAACTTGAGGAGATGCCTGTTTAATCTGGTCTGGAATCTAGCCTGGGACGGGGGGAGCTGCCCTTTGATCCGGCTCAGCATCTGTGCCAAGCAGGGAGGAGAGAATTATGACAGAGCAGGTTCTGTGCATCACGCTTGATTCTTGCCCTGAATCTCAGTGACTCCATAATGGGGAGAGGCGGTGCTCAGCCCCTTTGCGCCCACCTTATTATGGGCCCTTTGTGGTCCCCAGTGTCTGTCAGAGCCCTTGCTGGGCCCTGGAACTGTGAATAGCTACAGCGCGGTGCACTCCGGTCCTGCCCTTGATCGGTCCCCTGCACTGAGAACAAGCTGGGTGCAGAGCCCCTTAAAATATCCCCAAGGACTTGCTTCCAGCCCGCCTCGCAGAACGGGCTGGGAGCCTGCATCTCTCAGCTGGGGTGGCAGATGAGTGTTACCCCTGGGAACCAGCCCCTCTTCCTTCCCCCACTCCCTCCCCCCAGCCGGCATCTTCAACCCCCTCCCCCACTCTGTTTCTCCCAGAGAGGCCTCCTCTCCAAATCACAGCTCTGATTGCATCTTTCCTCCGCTGAAAGCAAAATGAAAATCCCACCTTTCACTTCCTTTTTATTTATTTTTTGGTGATTGTTCCTCTGTTCCATGAAGCATTCGGGATGCGGTGTCTGTGAAAAATGCTGCCGTTATTAAATAAACGTGTAGCACAGAACAAAATAGTTAACGGGGTACCTGGGGGCTTCTGGGGTGGGCGAGGTTTGCCGGTTGTTTATTAGATTCCACTAATGGAAGAGCGTATCTTTGCTTGCTCAGCTGATCAAATCAGAGGTAGCCAGGCGCTACAGTAATTTGCGGTCAAGGCTGGGAGGGGGGGCGGGGGCGGGAAGGAGGGGGTAACATTGTTCTTGTTCCTATCTGTGTCGTTTACACTGCATTGTTCCTCAGCCTCAAAGGTTTATTGTCACCAATGGCATCTCTGTGGTTTCTGGAAATTAGCTCCTTGCTGTCGAGGTATATGAATTTCTGTGTCGTGATGGCAAGAGCCACCTGCACTAATATTAAGGCTGAGGGTTTGTCAAAGCTAAAGACAGATAAAGATAAAGACATATAACTCCCACTGGTTTACATCTATTTTAGTTACTGAAAAAGTACCCCCTCCCCCCCCAATTATCACAGTACTTCAGTCTTTAATGTGTTTCTCCTCCCAACACCCACATGAGGCAGAGAAGTAACACCTCTGTCCCAGTTCAGGGCAACCGCACCTGTATTTCCCCTCCGTGGTCCAGCCACAGGACCCTCCTAGGTTCCTGGCTCCTCAGCCGTCACTTCCCTTGGGCGGAGAGCCACGTCTCTCTCCCTCCTGACCAGGGTTATTCCAGGCTGCACCCTACCTTGTCCACAGTGTGGGTTCCCCCAGCGAGTCACATGGCCCACGCAGCCCTGCGTCTGCTCTTTGCTTTCTCTGCAGAGGCTACAAAGAACGTCCTTGCCTGCAGTTATAAGGCACCACACGGCCCTTTCAAAGCAAGCACATTTATTCTTAAGGTGAAAGCATTCTGGGGCAAACCTTACAACCAATAAAAACCCTACACTCGTACCCAGCTTACCAGAGATCACCCTCCACTCCAAACTCCAGCATAGATGCTGGGAGGAGTCAGTCCTTCAACCCCCACTAAAGGTTTTTCTGTGGTTATAAGTTCACATTATAACGCATTTTACTCAGAACAAGAAGACATGCGTAGATTAGCTTTTCCTTTATACAGCCAGGGTCTCTGATCATCAGAGACCATGCACAGGTATCATTCAGACACTGGTTCTCTCCGCCATGCGTAGCTTCACAAAGTTGGCTCCATAGGTGTGAATTGGCGTTCCTTTTTCTCCAGCTATGTCCTAGGAAACCCACCTAACTTTGTTTGTCTCAAAGGCGCCTTCTTGTCCAGTACATGGGATACAATAGTCCTATGATGCTCAGAACACTTCCCAGGGATTTCATTGGCCTCGCTTCCCCCCTAGAGACTTTGCATACCATCATACACAAACTTTGCATTTATAATACAATGGACTCCAAAACCATTTCAACTTCATTCAGTAAGATCTTCCAAAAATATTGCAGGGAATTACCATATCTGTCACAACGACCTGACGGAGAGCTCTGTGCCAGCTCAACAGCTTGTCTCGTTCACTAACAGAAGTTGGTCCATTGTAAGATATGACCTCATCCACCTCATGTCTCTAAAATCATGGGACCAAGATGTCTGGGGAAACTAGAGGAGCAGCATGATTTATGCAGGGTCATGAATTAAATCAGTGACAGAGCAGGGAACAGAACCCGGGAGATCTGATTCTCAATCAGCCTGCTCCAATCACTGGGGATAGAACCCGGGAGTCCTGGCACCCAGCCTCTGCTCTAACTACTAGAACACACTCCCCTCTTAGAACTGGGAATAGAATCTAGGAGTTCTAATGGTACATCTCCTGATCTAATCACTAGACCATGCCCCTGTCATGAATTTAATTAACGTTAGGGAGAGGCACGCTCTGCCTTTTCTTTACTGATCTAGGCTCTCCACATCTTAAATGTAGGAACAGAAGCTCTCTCAGAGGTAGATGGCTTGAAAAAAAGGAGGGCCAATAACATAGACTGGCTCCAGATTTTGTACCTTCAGTGAGACTCCACCTCACAATCCAGGCTGCAGAGAGAGAATTTTTGGATTTTCACATTTGCACTGTCCCACCTAAGGGTTGGGTGGGGGAAGTGGATTTAAATCAGAATAGAACATCCCATTCCTGTTGCGGCGTTGTTGTTAAATCCTGCATATATGGTGTTTTGGAGAGATGACAAGGCTGGGACTATGGGACTTTAATAATTGGGTCATTTAGAACCCTATCATTATATCTGAAATACGACGTGTCTCAGTGGGAGACCGAGGGAGATTAACACGTAGCTTAATGAACTATATCCACCTTCTCTAAAAGGGGCCAATTTATTAGCATAACCTCAGCAAAGGCAAAGATTAAGACAAAGTCTGAACTCAAGCGCTGGGGAAAGAAGCAGAGTGAGGAAGGCAGCCAAGAATGAACGGCAGCAGAGGGGCATTTCAAATAGTGCTATAACTTTTATCACTGGAAACCTTGGTCTACACACAGGTTTGCTTGAGTATAACTATTTCAGTTGGGGTTGTGATTTCTTGCAGTACAGCTCCTAGTGGTGACACAGTTACACTGGTAAAAAGGTGCCGTATCGCAGCATGGTGTATTTTTCTTCCTGTATAGAAACAGCTGTACGGCTAAAAAGCCCCTTTCCCGGTCTGACTGCATCCTTGTTTAGAGCTCTGACGACATTGGTGGAGTTACATGGCATCACTTTTCTCTATGGGCAATGTCTAATTTAAAGGAGAGTGGTTTCTAAACTGATAAAGTGGCTGTGGGTAGAGCCGCCCTGAGTTCAATTCCTGGCTTTCCCCCTCCGACCTGGGTGAGTTATTGAGAATGAGGTTTTCAGAAGCGCTCAGCATTATCCTGGCTCTGCTACTGTTCGAGCCACTGGGAATTTAAGTTAGGCTGATGCTGAGTGCTTTAGAAAATCCCATCTTTAGTCTCTCTCTGCCTCAGTTCCTGATCTGTGCAATAGAGAGAACAACGTTTCCTTTGTCTGCTTGAACTGTTTTGTGTCTCTGCAGCACCCAGATCTCAGCTGGGTCCACGACATACTACTGTAATGACGGTAAGCATTAGGCCATTACCTTGGCCTTCTAAGTGTGAAGGAAGAGAAGCCAGGCGTATTCTCATTAGTCTTTATGTCCATACGGGTTGATTTATAAATAGATCCCCAAAGAGAAAAGCAAAGAGGCATCTGCTAGGATACGCACCATTAACACAAAGGTCAAAACGTCCCAAGGGGAAACTGTGCCTGGACTATAAAGGGACTTCGTGAAGGAATTTGTTTTCCTGGGGCCGTGTCAGGAGATGAAAATCCCCAGCGACAGCAGAGGACATGGGCAAGGGGACAGTTGGTTCTAGATGGTGATTTGAAAATCTTCCCAGTATGTTTTCCTGGGCATTGGTAGTCTGCTTCTTATTAAATAGAGGCTCCTCAGCCTGCTTCCCTCCCACCCTTCCTCCCACACACACATACCCTGCGCTACAGATTGGGGGGGAGGATGCGTCAGCAGTTTCCTGGCCATCTTCAGACTCTTTCCAGCTCCCATATACTGCTGTAGCACTGTGTAGTTGATGGGAGCAGTGAGAACAGAATCCCTTTCCAGGAACCTGAGGGCTTGTCTGCACAAGATAACTCCATGTGTGGACACACTCATTCTGGAATCAAGAGCGATGTGTTCCAAACTGGAATAAAAGTGTCTACACATGGAGTTATTCAGGAATAGTGATTGCACTTTAAATTCATACTCTAACTTAATCGGTGTTAACTTTCAAGGGTAGACAAGCCCTTTATTGAGACCTGAGTGAGGCTAATTTAAGGCCTTCTCTAAAAGCAAACGGCACCAGTTCTGTTCAAGCCAACTTAATTAAACAGGTGCACACTCTTAGACACTCTTAGAGTTTCTTATTTCAGTTTTGCTTAAATCAGTTCCAAGGCCTGGTCCGCACACAAAGTCATACTGATATAACTAGCTGTGTTACATTATACCAATGTCGTTAAATCAGTGCAGCTTTGTGTGTGGACGCTCTCATATCAGTTTACATCTGTGCATATTGTAAATTTACGCCTTGTTGATGCACAAAAATGGTAGTGCTTAGCAAACGCCCTAGTGCATGCACAGTTATATCAGTATAAAGGTGCCTTAAGCCTGCTCTACACGCAGTTTTTATACCAATATAACTGTTTTGGTTATATTGGGGTGTGGTTTTTTTAATTTTTACTGAAATAGACTCATAGACTTTAAGGTCAGAAGGGACCATTATGATCATCCAGTCTGACCTGCACAATGCAGGCCACAGAATCTCACCCACCCACTCCTGGAATAGACCCCTAACCTATGACTGAGTTACTGAAGTCCTCAAATCATGGTTTAAAGACTTCAAGGTACAGAGACTCCACCAGCAAGTGACCCAGGCCCCATGCTGCAGAGGAAGGCGAAAAAAACCCCAGGGCCTCTGCCAATCTGCCCTGGGGGAAAATTCCTTCCCAACCCCAAATATGGTGATCAGCTAAACTGATAGAACCATTAGTGTGGATGCAGTTATCCCAGGATGAAGCTTTATACTGGTATAATTTATTCCCCTTCCTGTATAGGAATAGCTATACTGGGAACAACTTTTGTGTGTAGACAAGGCCTTATATCCTGCAGGGAGGAAAATAAGGCCGTATCTACATGACCATTTGTCATAGTAGTGTAGACATGGTCTTATTCCCTTCCCTACGGATATGAGCCCTCCCGCTGACATAGTGCTGTGCAAAACTCATGTCCCTCAGGGGTGTGACTATTCCACCCCGCTGAGTGACATAAGTTCGCTGGCATAACTGGTAGTGCGCACAGCGCTACGTCAGCAGGAGAGCTTCTCTCACTGACCTAACTACTGCCGTTGTTGCGGGTGGTTTTATTATGTCGACAGGGCCGTTTTAAGACCGTCATAGGCCCTAGGCACACTTGCCTTCGTAGGCCCCCTGACCGAAATAACTAATTTGATTTTAAGCTATTAATAAATAGTTTTTTAAATAAAAAAATTATATATAGAAAAATTTTTCGTAGGCCCTGAAAGTTTCGTAGGCCCTAGGCACTTGTGCCTATTGTGCCTAATGGATAACACGGCCCTGTATGTCGACGGGAGAGCTCTCTCCTGTCAGGATAGAGCGGCTACATGAGAGGTCTTATGGTGGCACAGCTGCATTGGTACAGCTGTGCCTCTGTAAGCTCGCAAGTGTAGACATAGCAGTATAAGTTATATCAGTGTAAGATACCTTTATCATTGCATCTACACTAGAGGTTTTACTGTTTTTTACTACTTTGGTAGAAACAACACATCCCTTTATAACCAAAATAATTAAATCAGTATAAAAACCAGGTATACACCAGACCTTAGGGGTGCAAGCTAAACCAATATAACCAGTTTTAAACTGATATAAGAGCATCCACACGCAAGTTTCAGTCAAACAAAACAGATTTAAATTAAACCAGTGCAGCTTCTGTGTATAGATCAGCCCTTAGGCCAGGTCTACACTACAGTACACTATACTTCGTTATTAACTACGTTACGCAGGGGGTGTGAAAAATCCACACACCCCACTCCCCAGTGACATGCTTATACTGACCTTAACCCCCCAGGGTAGATTGCACTGTGTTGGTGGGAAAGCTTCTCCCACCGACACAGTTACTGTCTCTTGCAGAGGTGGAGATATTAGGCCCATGGGAGAGCTCTCTCCCGTCGGCTTAGAGCGTCTTCACCAGAAGCGCTACAGTGGTGCAGCTGCACCGATGCATTTGTAGCATAGGCCTGCCCGGAGTCAAGAATGATTCCACTGCAGTCAATGCAGTTGCATGGGCGTAAAAGCAATGGAAGTCAGAACAGGACTGGGCCTTCAGTCTTTCCTTGGTATCCACGATACTTTCTAGCTATAGCCTGGGGCAGGCTCCTCAAAATTTCTTTTGCTACCTGATTTTCCTTAATAGTGGGAGCTTTCTATCTTCCTTAGTGGTCTATTGCTGGGATGACAGCTAAGCGCTTGCTAATGGGAAAAATTCAAGGATTTGGCCAGCTCATGCTAAGATGTCTTTTTATGGTGAAAAGTTCCAGAGGGGTAGCCGTGTTAGTCTGTATACAGCAAAAACAACGAGCGTCCTGTAGCACTTTAAAGACTAACAAATTTAATTTCTGCAGGCATAAGCTTCCGTGGGCTGCAACCCACTTCGTCAGATGCAAGAAATAGAAATCAGATAGGGGGTAGATATATACATCCAAGGGTAAGGAACAACAATGGGATGGGTAGGTGTTAGCAAAGTCCATTCAGTTAGAGTAGATCAGGCCTATTCACAACCGTTGATTAGAAGGTGAGAATGTGTGAACAGTGACAATTACTTCTTGTAATGAGAAAACCATTCCAAGTCTCTATTCAGACCCACTTTGATTGTGTCAAGTTTGCATATGTGTTCCAGCTCAACAGTTTCTCACTGAAGTCTGTTTTTGAAGTTTTTTTGTAGAAGTATGGCAACTTTCAAGTCAGCTACAGAATGTCCTGGGAGATTGAAGTGCTCTCCGACTGGTTTATGGATGTTATTATTTTTTATATCTGATTTGTGTCCGTTTATTCTTTTGCGTAGTGACAGTCCGGTTTGGCCAATGTACATGGCAGAGGGGCATTGCTGGCACATGATGGCATATATTACATTAGTAGATGTGCAGGTGAATGAGCTCCTGATGGTGCGGCTGATGTGGTGTCACTAGAGTCGATGTGTGGGCAGAGCTGGCAACGGGGTTTGTTGCAGGGGTATGTTCCTGCGTTAGTGTTCTTCTTGTATGGTGTACGGTTGCTGGTGAATATTTGCTTCAGGTTGGGGGGTTGTCTGTAAAGAAGGACAGGTCTGCCTCCCACAGCTTGAGCAAGTGAGGGATTATCTGCTAGGATAGGTTGTAGATCCTTAATGATGCATTGGAGAGATTTTAGTGGGGGACTGAAGGTGATGGCCAGTGGTGTTCTGTTGTTTTCTTTGTTGGGTCTGTCCTGTAGTATGTGATGGTACCCGTCTGGCTCTGTCAATTTGTTTCTTCACCTCCCCAGGTGGGTATTGTAGTTTTAAGAATGTTTTATGGAGATCCTGTAGATGTTTGTCTCTGTCTGAGGGATCGGAGCAAATCCGGTTGTATCTTAGGGCTTGGCTTCAGACAATGGATCGTGTGATGTGTCGAAGGTGGAAGCTGGAGGCATGAAGATATGTATTGCGGACACATTACACACACAAGATTTGTGATTTCCGTTGAGTCATTTTCCTTGTATTTTCAGAACCTGGTGCCCTGGCCCCAGGTCAGCCTAGCACGTGGATCGTTGTTTCCATTTGGTTTGACTCCTCATTCTCTGTTTTTGTTGGCTGTAGATCTTTCCGGTGGTTTCGTTTGACAATGCAAAGCTTTGACCTGTCTGTAACCAGCTAAAGACTTGGCAGGCTTGAGTAGCTGGGTCACATGACTTGGAACATTTTGCAGTCTGAAACTGACACCAGTGAAAAGTTCAAAGTGGGCTTTTGAAGCAGAAAGCAAAGCGGTATAAATTGCCCTTGGTGCTACAGACAGGACGGAAGGTGAAAATTGTCAATGTCGGGAAATTCTTAGTGCACAAAACCCAAATAACCTCTCTGACCCCAGAGGATGCAATCAGTAAAAGGTAAAGAACTGCAGCCAGGCTCTGGTGCAACAAAAATATTTAAAGAGGAAAGTCAGCATCTCTGTGTAACATCTGAGTCCCAGTAGGGCTCTGATAACATGGATTATTATGATACTTAAATTCAATTATCTTTCATGGTAGAGAGCTGAATCTTAAAGGGCCAGCATTCATATAACATGGTGATAAGCTTATAATAGATACCTAGGTGGATGTTGCACCTAGAAGATAACAGTCTACTTCCGCTGCCAGCTAATGGAGTTTCTCATTACTCAAATAGCAGGGAACTCTTATTTTGGTGCTTTAAGATTCTGGTTCGTTTCCTGCTGATCATGCATGGTGCAGATTGCTAGACTGTCAAATCCCTAATGCAAAAACCCACCTGTCCTGCAAAGCCATGGCCATGCCCCTCTCTGTGCATCTCACTGTCTTGTGCCTTCAGATCCTAAGATGTTCGGGGTAGGAGCTCTGTTGCAATAACCCCACGAGCAATGTGTATTCCCCATTTAATAGATTTATTGATTTCTGAGGCCAGAAGGGAACCATTATGATCATCAAGTCTGACCTCCTGGGAACCCAGGTCAGAGAACTTTGCTCAGTAATTCCTGCATCCCTCCCATAGCTTGTGGTTGGGCTAGTGTATAGCATTTAGAAATACCCAATCTTGATTTAAAGACTGAAAGCAATAGAGAATCTGACATGTCCCTAGATAAGTTGTTCTGATGCTTAATTTCTCTCCCTGTTAAAAACGTGCCTGTTATTTCTAGTATGAACTTGTGTGGCTTCAGCTTCCGGTGAACTGCACCAGGCCAATAATCACAATATGTAGTGTGGCTGTGCAGGCTAGAAGAGCAGTGTCTGAAGGGAACGAGAAGATAGAACTTTCCCCACTGCCATTAACACCGTTGTGTGTGAAGCAGGGGTGGGAGGTGGCCAAGACAAGAAAAGGGAAAGGTGCAAACGGAAAATTCAAGGAGCAGGAGTGCAATAAAAAGGGGAAGATGTGATTAAAACAGTGTGTGTGAGAGGTGAGATTCATAGATTCCAAGGCCGGAATGGACCGTAGTGATCTCTAATCTGACCTCCTGTATGACTCAGGCCATAGAAATTCCCCAAAATAATTCCTAGAGAGATCTTTTTTAAAAAAAAAAAAATCCAGTCTTGATTTTAAAAATGGTCAATGATGGAGAATCCATCAAAAACCTTGGTAATTTGTTCCAGTGGCTAATTACCCTCATCATTAGAAATGTACACAGTCTGAATTTGTCTAGCTTCAACTTCCAGCCATTGGATCGTGTCAGACCTTCCTCTGTGAGATTGATGAGCCCATTTTTAAATATTTTTTCCCTATGTAGATAGTTATAGATTTTACTCAAGTCACTCCTTAACCTTCTCTTTGTTAAGCTAAATACATTGAGATCCTGGAATGTATCATTATAAGGCAGGTTTTCTAAGCCTTTAATCATTCTCATGGCTCTTCTCTGAACTCCCTCCAATTTATCAACATCCTTGCTTGAACTGTGAGCACTAGAACTGGATACGGTATTCCAGCAATGGTGGCCAAATATAAAGGTAAACAACCTTTCGGTTCCTACTCAAGATTCCCCTGTTTATGTATCCCAGGACTCCATTAGCTCTTTTAGTCACAGCACTACATCGGGAACTCTTGTTCAGCTGATTGTCCACCATGACTGTTCTATACTGGTAACTCCAAACAGACCTGACAAACTCAGTACATCTAGCACCCTCTGTAATATAAGATCTTAAATGAAAGTTAGGTTTGTAAAGCTAGGTTTATAAAGCCGATGGTTAACATAGTTGTGAAATGTATGTCCAGATACTGTGTAAAAAGTAATATGAATATGTAATATGTTCCTAAAATCTGAATCAGGGCAGGGTTAGCAAACAAGTTGCTGCCAGACCCGTCTGCCTCGGTTCACTTGTAAAATAAACAGTGTAAGCCAACACAATGGAAGCTGTGTTTGCATACAAAATCAACAAGAGGCTGTGACTTCAACATGAAGTCAGCACACCAGAGGATAAACCCCAGGAGGGCCATCCTGACTTTGGGGACCATGGGCTTTGGGGGTAATAAACGAAAGGCAAAAAGACACCTCTTTATCCTGCACCTGAGGAAGTAATCAAGCAGTGCGATTACATTCATAAAAATGGGATTCTAACCAGCCTGGGTGGGACACATTGCAAGAAGTCTCTGGGTGAGATAAGGTCGCTTTAGACAGGAGTTTAATCTCTAGACAGCGTGCTATGATTTTGTTTTATATTTAACCTTTCTGTTTCCATTATTATCCTTACTTACTATCTCTGAAATCTTACTCTTTGATAGTAAACATGCTTGTATTAGCTGCAAATCTATCCCAGTGCTGTGACGTTAGCTAGGAGCTGGTCTGAATGGCATGGCTACACATCAAAAAACAAACCCCACGGCAGCGAGTCTCAGGGTCCGGCGCAACAGACTCAGTCTCGTGGGGCTCATGCTGAAGAGCTAAAAATAGCAGTGGAGATGTTTGGAGCCCTGGTTCCAAGACTCAGCCCCTCATCCCTGGGTTTCAGAGCCTGCCCGAATCCAAACATCTGCACTGCTATTTTTAGCTCTGCAGGGCGATTCCTGCCAGCCTGAGTCAGGTCCAGGGCTCTCAGATGCGCTATCACGTGTAGACATACCCAGTATTGCAAACCTCAAACATCCAAAAATCATGAGATTGGCTTGAAAATCATGAGAGTATGTAAAAATAATAGATTTTTATTTGCCGTCTGATTTTTCAGCCACTGGGGCGAACTGGGGGGGGGGGGGTGTCACATTTTGAAGCTTTCTGCACGGCCATGAGGGTTGAAAACTTACTTTTTCTTTAAGATTGAAGGCTAAGATCATCACAGAGCCACTTGACTCCAGGAGCTGGCGCTTTAAGGGGAACAATAATGATCGTGAGGCTCACGACAAAATCACGAGAGTTGCGATACCAGTGAGAGATAGCAAACCTGGCAGTGACAGGGCTCCATATCACAGGGAACACTTCAAAGGGGCGTGGGAACTCGGGTGTAGCTATTGTGAACCTGCAAAGCATAGTGAGGGCTAGCATGGCCCTGAGGAGACCGTGGGGGTGGCTAACAGACTGGGGGAATCAGGGAGCTGGACCCAGGTAAGCACAAGCAAATCTTCCTCTAGCTGGCGGCAGGAGGATGGCAAGGTGGCTCACCGCCCTGGACAGCCGGAGACAGTGTCACTGGTACCTTACATTTTAGTTGCTCAACAGGGTCTGATTTTTCCAGAGGTGCTGAACTCGTGGGTGCTCAGAAAAATCAGGTGTCATTAGAGGGCAGCCTGGCAAATTTTGGGGAGCCAATTCTGTGTGGCAGTGTGTAAAGAACACACTTTGTGAGCCGGGCGGATGAAGGCCCTATAAGACTGTGAGACTGACTCCCTCCTCCTAATAACCACGAGGACGTCCCCAGCATTTTCTCTGTAGCGATTGAACACTGCACTTACTTCTAGATGAATTTTGTGTCTGGTTCACTTTGTCTCTTTCCTGTCTTTTTCTGGGAGCTATTCCCAGCCTGCTATCAGATTACTTGTCCCTTCCGTCTCTTCAGACTGTTAGCCTGCGGGGAGGCTATGAAAATACATTGCATTTATTGGACGTGTGCATTGTTCTTGAAAGAGTTTCCCATCTGGAAGGAGCAGGCCCTGGGCTGCCAGTGCACTATCTGGATGAAGCACTGAGTGTGTTGGGGAGGGAGGCAAGAAACATTCCAGGATGCATTCCCCCCTTGATTTGCCAAGACGTTTGTAGGAGTTCAGCAGGCACATTTTAAGACCCTGTCTCCCCTCTGTTAGGCTGATTTGTCAATAAAAATTAAACCCATTTGATGCTGCTGTAAATCAGTACAGAGCTGGGTCCAGTATTTCCAATTAGTGAACCCATCTCGTTTTCCTCCCCTCGTCTCTAGTGCACAATCCCTTTGACAAGCCCGTCCAGCATCGTTAGCAGCCATGTCCCCTGCTGCAGATGGCTGGTCTCCTCTCTCTGTAGTAGATAAACTCGTTGGGTCAGGGAACTTGGAAAAGATTTCTGAAGTCACTAGTGATTTTTGATGCCTACATTTTTAGGACCCCGACTTGAAACACCTCAGAGGATTTTCAGAAAGGGCTGAAACTTCAGCCTCTGAAAACTGGGTCTCGTTAAGTTATTTCAGGTTGGGCACCCAAATTCTCTAGTCCGTTTGGAAGATTCTGGGCCCTTCAGTACAGTTTCCAAGCACCATGTATCCCTTCTCTTCAGGGTTGAGTTTTATGTCTCCAGTTGAAAACATCACAGCACCAATCAGACAGATCAACCATATGCCTGGGGTCTGCTGGAGCTGTCTGGGAGCTAAGGAGAGCTTCTCTATGGAGAACAGCGCTGGCAGCCTTTCTTCATCTCCGGTTCTCTCCCCCAGTGCACTCAGACTGCCCATTATATCTCCCAGCAGCCCTGGTTCTGAGTCACATGCTTCCATCACATGACTGCCGCATGCTTTCTCTTCAGCTGGGGAGGTGGGCCACACCTGGTGCAGGTGAGGCCGAGATCCAGCCTTGTTAAAGGGCCAGCTCACCCTGTGACACCTGGTCTGGATTATGCCAATCTCCTGGTGCGAAAAGGCGCTTGCAGGCTATGGTTATGGGTGACTGCATAGAAAGTGTCACGGCGTCACAGGCATGGTGCTCTGGAACCGCTCTGATGAAGCCAGCCAGGACTCCAGCATACCTTTCCTCTCAGATATTACACTATCACCAGTACAACCACCTCCCAGGTCTGCCTTCACAGCGGTCAGCACCCCTGTTCCACCGTGAGTCTCCCTGGATGGGACGCCTGGAGGAACCTTGCATGTCCCCAAAGGGGCCACGCACCCAGCCTCACACTCAGATTCTCAACCAGTTTAGAAACAGCAGGGCTTATTAGTCGACAGGAACACAGCGTAGAACAGAACTTGTTAGCACAGAAATCAGGAGGTCACAGCAAAGTCTCACCTTGTGGCGGGGGGCTAGAACCCCAATCTTGGACTCTTCCCTCCCACCCTTAAGTCCCAAACAGGGAAATCCCTCGCTTCCAGCTAGCCAGCCTCAGACATGCCTCTGCCCCTCCCCTTGCCTTTACACACACACACACACACACACACACACACACCCGCCCCCGGCAAGGAGGTCACCTGACTTCCCCTTCTCTCTCCAATACCTCCTGCTGGCTCCTCGCAGGGCCTGTGCTCCGGCCATTATCCATGCACAGGCAGCTAGAGTCAGCCATACCTGCCGTTTAGTGGTCTCTGCAAAGATTGCACACCCATACTCCTCCACCTGGATACGTGAATATTACACAGAGGAAACTGACATAGAGGAAGGTGAGGCACACACAGTATTCAGAGAAAACATTAAGAACATTCCCACTTGGTTAGAGAAAGCTATCTGGGTGACGGGCTGTGTAAAGTACAAGAAGGAGATTACACAGTGTAAAGAGGGTTTAGAGAAAGGCCTTAAAATTACTAAATGAATTAACCCCTTTCCAAAATCGTGATGGTCTGTAGGTATGCAGGAATTTTGACCTGATCATCTCTGTCCTATACGTGTTTGCAATACAAAAGTGAAGGAGTCCACGTGGTTCCGTGACACCAAGCAAAGCTGCGTCTGTTAATTTAGCAAAGGGAAACCTGGGGAAAGCACAGCCCAGCCAGGTTTAAGTCAGTAGATTTAGGCAGAGGATATGCCTGCATTACTCAGAGTCTATTATGCGGACAGCGTTTGCTTTTTTGTTGTTGAATATTTCATGAACTCATTCTCCGCACTGGAAAAAGCGCTTGGTCATTTTCATTAAACTTCATATTTTTAGTATAGCCTCAGGTTGCCTTTAAACACGATTCTCCATCGCCTCACACCTCATCCCGGCATCTACACCAGCATAAAGTGGGTGTGAAAACACTGCCAGGTCAGAATGGATGGGATTTACTTGGGGTCAATGACTGAGCAAGATGCAAGGCACTGAGACACGACGCAGAGTACTTTGACCAGCCCCAACAAAAGGACACATATGGTACCTTGTGAGCGGCTCAGATTTCAGGCGTGCAGCCGTAAGCATCGCTTATGTCCCCTCTAGGCCTACCATGGGGCTTAAGTCCTTGTGCAGACAGAGGGGTGCATTTCACCCAGATTTGCGGTAAGCACAACATGAGAAGCAACGCTAGTCAGACAAAGGCAACCTTCCTCCTGCTTAAGCAGTGGGTCATTCTAAGACCTGTGCCCTTCGGGGTAGATTTTTCTAAAGTGCCTCCTTGTTTTCCGGAGAGCAGAGCACTCTTAGAAATCTGTTCCCTGGCGTGAAGTTTTCAACATTGCTGACGTGATGTGAGAGCCCGAGTCCTATCGACGTTCAATGAAACTCTAGTTCTTACGGGCCCAAAGTCACCCTTGAAAATGATCTTTAGGCTCCTAAATGCTGAGATTACTCATGCTTCATAGACTTTAAGGCCAGAAGGGACCATTATGATCCTCTGCTCTGACCTCCTGCAAAACCCAGGACGGAGAATTGCATCTAATGATTTCTGCATCAAGCCTACAACTTCCACGGGAGCTAACACGTCTCCTTTAACAAGATTACTGTCATAGAATCACAGAAAATGAGGGTTGGAAGGGACCTCAGGAGGTCATCTAGTCCAACCCTCTGCTCAAAGCAGGACCAACCCTGACTAAATCATCCCAGCCAGGGCTTTGTCAATCTGGGTCTTGAAACCCTCTAAGGATGGAGTTCCACCACCTCCCTAGGTACCCATTCCAGTACTTCACCACCCTCCTAGGGAAATATTTTTCCTAATATCTAACCTAGACCTCCCCCACTGCAACTTGAGACTATTTCTCCTAGTTCTGTCATCTGCCACCACCGAGAACAGCCTAGCTCCATCCTCCCTGGAATCCTCTTTCAGGTAGTTAAAGGCTGCTATCAAATCCCACCTCATTCTTCTCTTCTGCAGACTAAACAAACTTAGTTTCCTCAGCCTCTCCTCATAAGTCATGTGCTCCAGCCCCCTCATCATTTTCATTGCCCTGTGCTGAACTCCCTCCAATTTGTCCACATCCTTCCTGTAGTGGGGGACCCAAAACTGGACACAGTACTCCAAATGTGGCCTCACCAGTGCCAAATAAAGGGGAATAATCACTTCCCTCCATCTGCTGGCAGTGCTCCTACTAATGCAGCCCAACATGCCATTAGCCTTCTTGGCAATGAGGGCAGACTGTTGATGCAGTTGACTGTCTTATAGAAGTCTCTTTCCTGGCAGTGATCTGTGGGCCAGCATGTCAACAAAGCTCAACGCTCGGGGGGCCTGTGAGGAGCTGAGCTCTTCTCATATTGCTGATCCCCAGCTGTCTACCCTGGGCTGAAATCCTGGACTGAATAGGAGTTTTGCCAATGGCATCGGTGCAGTCAGCGTGTCACCCCTGGTGTTTATATACAGCAACCTCTCACCTTGGTACTAAGTGTAGTAACCAGAGCGGGTAAAGTGTTACAGTAAACAAAAGCGGATTGTCTTTGTGAGCATTGGTGCATCTCTGGAGTCGGATGTAAAGATGTGACCCACTGTTGTGACCTGCTTTTGAAATCCTCGGATGACTGAGCGCAAAGTGTTATGACAAATTCCCAGCCATCTGTGCCGCTGGTACCCTAACAGTCTTAAACCGCACAGGGAAAGCAAAACTGCAGCACTTGCGGGTGGCGATGAATAAAGGAAAGCCTGTATCTACATGGAGGTGACCTGCCATTTTATGACTAGCAAATGCTGCTGTCAGTCAGGACTCATGTTATGAGTAGATCTGATATTAAAACCAAATATAATGAGTTTTCCAACTGACAGCTGAGCTATGCATATATAGTGTGTGTGTGTGTGTGAGAGAGAGAGAGAGAGAGAGAGAGAGAGAGAGAGAGAGCCTTGTTTTTTAACTCTTGGGTTTCTGAAACTTTGGAAAGTGCTGAACTCCTCCATGGCATTTTCAGGCCTGATTCTCATTTACACTAAGGATCCTTTATAGCACGCTGACAGTGTGCAGGGCCTTCGAAGTGGGTGCAGATGTACGCCTTCCTCAAACTCCCTTTATATTGCCAGAACTTAACCTCCTGTAAATAACAGGCCATAGAATTTCACCTGGTTCTCCATACATTGAGCCCGGTAACATATGTCTGGCTAAAGCCTCACCTCCAGAAAGGCATCCAGTCTGGATCTGAAGACTTTCTTCCCATAGGAGTTTGTTCCAATGGTTAAATCACCCTTGCTGTTTTAAATTTAAATAGAGCCCTTTTGTACCTGGGAATTTTCTCCCGGGAAGGAATTTGTGCACCATAATCAAACCACTTCTCAATCTTCTGTTTGATAAGCTAAACAGCATCCTTCTGAGTCAGTTCTCAGCCAGCAACCCAGCATCGTCTAGGATCTAGAGTAAACCTGCCTGGAGGATGTGCTCTCTAAGATGGTCATTTGTGTCCTGAACTATCTCCTGTGCAAGATTCTCAGCGTTCACTTGGAATCCAGGCCCTGTTTGTTAGCTGTGCAAAATTCCTGCACTGTGGTCGCTAAAACAATTCCAGAATGGCAAGCAGTTGCACGTACTTGTCACAGAAGTGTTGGAGGAGGGTTCATGGGCCTCAGGATCAGAACAACGGACCTTTTGCTGTGTGGGTTACTGTTCTTGCAGCTGCCTTTCATGCGTGGAAGCGGAGAGGCGTTTTATTATCATCATTGTATCAGAAAATAATGGTGGGGTTGGGAGACGTTCCTCCCACCCCACCGCCGCAGCTTAAAATAGCCAGTTCTGAAGGATGCAAGGGGCAGGAAGCTCTTGAACATGACAGCTGGAGAGGAGGCTGCAGTGCAAAAGGGAGGCGGGAAGGGAAGAGTCTTTGCAGAGTGATCGGTCCATGGATAATCCCCACCGGGCTGAGCAATAAAAGTTAATGAGACAGGGCTGCTGGCAAGTTTTGGTAGCAGAGTGGATGTGCCGGGGGAAGGGCAGGAGAACATCCTTCTGCTGAGGTTAGGACGGCACTGTAAGTGACAGCTGATTGGGGGGGAGCTATATTGTTATCTGTGCTAGCCAGATTAAAGCTAGCACAGGTATGCCCACCTGGGGGGCCGTCACACCCTCACCTGCAATGTAGACATCCCCTGAGCGCCTCAGTGCCCCTGTGTCTGTGCAGAAAAGAGAATGTTTGGGGTGCGGCGAACAGAATGGCAGGCCCCCGGGGCTGTGCCCTGGCTTTATCCCCACAGACCACTGTCCCCTGGCTCTCAAGGAAACTCCTGCCAGGTGTCTTTGAAGCTAATGTAATTTGAGGCACAGGGGATGTCACGGCACCTTCTGCAGCCTGAATAGAACCCACCAGCCTCCTGCTATTTTTCCGGTGCCCATCACAGTTGCAAATCAGGGCTCCCATGCAGACAGTTCCCCTGCCCCTCTGTGCACCACTGTTGAACCCTGGCAGCTGGTTGGTAGAGATTGAGGGAGGAGGAAGATGTTGTTGTTTCCTGGAGGGACTCCTCAGGGCAGGGACCAACGGGGGGCAGAGTTAAGGTTACTCATCCCGTGCAGCCTGAACCTCACGTTTCCTGATTCTGCCACTTTTTGGGTGTGGGGAATTTCTCTCTCTGGTTCTGGGAGGGCACGGGGAGATCACAGGGTCGTGCTGAGCCATAGCAACCATAACACCACGGCAACAGTGTTTTGTGGGCTGATTTGTTGCTTGTTTATGGTAAAGGCCATGACAGCGCAGGGTGCTCTCCAACCAGGCAAGAAGGGAAATCTGCAGAGCTCACAGCATGAGGACGACAGAGGTTAGGGAAAGGGAACACAGATAGATTCAGAGCTGTGCTAGGCATAAGCAGACTAAGCAATTGCTTGGGACCCTGAGCAGCTCAGGGAGAGCCCTCTTAATTATTAGTATGTGTTGTGCGTGGGGAACACCCCCAAATATTCCTGCTTCCCACTGAACCAGCACCAGCATCGGCTGGATTATCTATAAAGTTGGTTCACGACATCTGTCGTTTTCGCCTTAGTTTGGCTAATGGTTGAAGCATTAGCCCGATCGGGATGGAATGGGCTGTTTTCTCCTCAATGAGATTTTGGAGAAACGGCTTCATACCAGGCGTGATGCTGTATTTTTAGCTGCACGTTACCGGAGGCTGCAAACACGATTGGGGGCCTCATGGTGCGGGCGCCGCACAGACACAGAGCGAGAATCCATCTGCACCACAAATCAAGGTGTAATTGTCGCACAATAGGCATGAAGACATGTTGGCGTGGACTTCGGAACAGGCTAGCTGCCCCAGGGTAGACCCATGAGAGACCACCAGGTATGTACCAGAATTGCGAGCCTGCGCTGACGTCTGTGCCACCACATCACTGTTATTGTTGCCTATGCTACAATGATACCCTAATATGTGGTATTGCCAGACCCTGCGTGACTCAGTCTGTACCCTAACGCAGTAGGAGCCTGCGAAGAGAAGACAAAAAGGTGGGAGAGGAAATGACGTGGGAAATGTCACACCGCAGGTCAGGAGTGGCGCCAGGAACTGAAGAAACCTGTTCTTCCAACCTCTAGCCCTGTGCCCGTCCCACTGTACCATCCTTTAGTGCACCACCAATGGCCCTTTTCAAATGCACCAAGCTATCTTCCTTTCCCCAGTTTTAATACTGCCACGAAACACTCTGATTTATATCCAAGTAAAATATCTGTGATTTTCCTGGAACGCTGTTCTTTAAAAGTTAATCAAAAACGTGTTACTGATCCAACTGGGTTTTCTCGGGCAGACAAGGAACATCAATCACTGTTCTTGGGTTGTTTTCGGTTTTTTTTCTTTTTCGATCCCCATATGCCTATATTTCACAAAGACACTTCTCCATTATGGATGATGGTGCCAAATTAGGATAATTATAATTTATGAATTCTTGGCTAAATACACACCTTGAGAGGGTTTTTTCTTCTTTATCATCTTGTAACACCGCTCATTAAGAACTGTTCTTCAGAACAGTCTTTTCCACATTCTCATTTCTATTCCTTGAGTAGTGAAACCAGGGGAGATTTATAGGCAGCAATCTTTTAGGTTTTAAAAAAAAAAAACCCTCCCTGGCCGCTCCACCATTTATAGTACTGTCATTATGTCCTTCACAACCAAGCCACATTATCACATGCTAAAATCACTGGAACTTTTGTGTTCCTAGAATGAGAAACACATTCTCCTGCTTCTATACTGGTCACGGGCATTGCTCAGCCTTACACTGCTCTGGTTTCAGAGCAGTCACCCAATAAAAATAACCAGGGAATGACAAAACCCTTAATTAATTAAATGGAAATGAGCCAAACTGGGCGCTTTCTGCCAGCTAGATGGTGAGGTAGTATTTCTGCTAAGCTCCTTGTCTTTGTCTAGACTAGGTTTTAGACTGAGTGTTACCTAACGCCTTCTAAAACTCTTACGGAGACCTGGCATTTTATGTAATTCCGTGTCTAATGGCCCTGATTCTCCACGGCCTCTTGTGCAGTTATTTACACCATTGCTACTGTTCTGAACTGGCTGCATTTGCACTTGTGTCAGCGACTCCACCAAGTGTGGGGCAATGGAAAATCCAGCCCAGTGTAATTAGAGGCTGCAGGAATTTGGGGGGGGGGGGGGAAGAAGAAGAATGGGTTCTTACCTCAATTTTCCAGTTGTAACCTCATGCTGGCTGAAATTAATTCTGTGCAAAGCTTAAGCACCATTTAACTTTGGGGCTATGACATTTTTTGCCCTTCTCACCTGTCCACCCACCCTTGGAGGGGTACAAGGACCAACCACGGCCAAGGGTAGCCCCTGAGACAGCAGTTGCGTTCTTGCAATGGAAGGCAGAGCAGTTGCCTGGAAAGTATAGAACCAGGTCCCCTGGTCCCTACCTGTGCTCAGGGCATGACCTAACCTCTGTCTGTGGGCATTCAGAGGAACTGTCCGTGGAGGCTGGCTGTCCCGTCACTGCAAAGTGTCTTGCTCCTTGCTTTGAAGCATCTGAGACTGGCCACTCTCAGACAACACTCGACTAGATGGACCCCGAATCTAATCCAGTCCACTCTTCTGCACAGCCCCAGGCAGCACATGGATACAGTGCTGACTAGTACATCAGTTGCAACAATATATCATTTCCTAGCTGTTGCCATTCATAGTTTTCATAGAGTTTTAACCCAGAAGGGAGGGACCATTACATTATATAATCTGACTTCCACTGTATCACAGGCTATTACATTTCTCCCAGCTACCCCCATATTAAGCCCCAAAATATGTGTCGGACTAATACATTTCAGTCCTCAGGAAACAGGGAACAGCAAGGTGCCATCAATGCCTGAGGCCCCTGCAATGGTAGGGAATCAATTTAAATGGGATTTGCCCAGATAATCCCAACAGCCAAGCCATGCCCCCTGCTGTAGAGGAAGGTGAGAACCCCCACAAGGTCCCTGCTGATCTGACCGGATGGAAAATTCCATCCCAACCTGGTGATCCGTTTGACGCTGAGTATGCAAGCAAGAGCCACTGGCTAGGCACCCAGAAAAAGGATTCTCTGTCCCATGTCTGCTCAATAGAAACACAACAGCTCCGTGTGTGTGGGTACCAGACTGAGGCAGTGGGCCAAAGCCCCATGGCTAGCAGCAACAACAACACGCTTAGACAATGAGGGTCTGCAACACTGAATGTCCATGATCCCAGCGTATGGCTTTACTCCAGGCGTCAGGGGGGTTATTACTGCTCTAGTGCAGCCAGGTTAATCGTGGATGACTGCCTGGAAGCCGCCAGGCCACGACCAGGCAATGTCCCTTCCTGACTCCAAGTCCAATCTTCAGGGCTTGAGATGCGGGAATTTATCTTTGAGGCAGGCTGCATAATCAGCAAGTGCCCTGATTGACGGTAACTTCAGAATTCTGGAGGTCAGTTCTCAGTGACGGATCACTATTACTGATAAAAATCAAACCATCTTATGCCCAGCAGTTGCGGCTGGCAATGCATAAGAAATGCCTCCCGCCTTCTGAAGCCCTGTGCAAGCACCAGCCACGTTTCAGATCCATATAAGGGGATCAGAAGTGCACCGGTTTGATCAACCTGTACTTTTGTATATAAGTTTACTTTCTTGGTGCTCCAGACCCTGGGCAGGTCCTTCATGGCTGCAGCTGCTAAACCGATTCTTCTTAGCATGTCTGTTTGTCTGGCTAGCACTCGGTGACATTTTGCTTTGGGTGCTGCCCATGGCAGATGGGAAGCAACCGTGTAATCAGAGCAAGATGAATGTCTGTGTGGCTGTACCGAAAGCCGGAGCTGCCACATGCTTACCATTGACTCCAGCCGAGAGCATCTGATACCAGCTGTCAAATCTAAAGATGTCTAGCAAAACGTTCGTGCCATATCACATTCTGATAGGGCCCATCTTCCAGCAAGACAGCCCCAGTGTTGAACTACAGCAGGTTGTTATGTCTGCGCCATGAACGATCATCTGAAGACTCTAATTAAGTGTCTTGGTTTGCGCTCCCCGTAGTGCATGTGGATAATCTGTAAGTAAAACGACAGGGACAGGAATTTTAGCTTTTGGTAGCAGCTTTTTATCTTTTTTTTTTTTTATTGTGCCAAAGGCTTTCGGCGGTTGGCTTGCCTTCCCGGCGAGGCACGATTTTGACTTTAATTGCCTCAAATGTGAGGTGTCTCTTGGTTACGCTTCCACATGACCTCCTGGGATGCTGTGGGGAAAAGTAATATTTCCTCTCTGATCAGCGTACAGCTGCTGTCGTCCCATCACCTGTAATGCCTGGGCCAACTCTTGAATGGGTGTAAATTGCCCTACCCTGACTGACTTCAATGGAGCTGTACTGATTTACGCCCTGTGAGAATCCAGCCCTGTAATTATCACTTGCAAACTGGGAACATTTTCCTTCAGTCCAATGCTGCGAGGATATATTAATTAATGTTTCAGAGGTTGATGTGAGATCTTTGCCTGAGACATGCACTGGGATAAGGCGTAATAGTATTAGAGTAGGATTTATTTATAGCTAGTTCTGATGTCTGTGTACAGAGCGAACGAGGGAAATCTGCTGAACTTAGAAAAAGGTCACGCTGGAAATGAGATGTGTATTTTTCATCAGCGAGGTCCCCTGGCTAGCACATTGGATCAGGACTCAGAGACCTGAGATCTATTCCTAACTTTGCCGCCCTGGCAAGTCCTTGATGCTGACGCATCTTTGTGAGGTGTTTTGAGATTGACAGATGGAAAGTGCTAATTAGTAGATCGGTATATATATTACATTATAGGGGGAGTCGGTAGTGACAACCCAACCAGAGCCTGATAACAGGAGATTTAGAGTCATGTTCACGTCTTGCACTGCTACAGGGCAGGTCATTGTCTAATACCAAAGAGGTACCTCCATCCAAGTCAGTGGTTCTGGCCCAGTATCCACCAGTGCAAGGCTCTGGTGAATCAAGCCCCAACGTGTTTTCTCACCAAGCTCTGCATGGGTGGCCACTGCTGAGACATGCTCTGCTTGTTTTTGCAAAGAAAATGTTTGAATTCCCAGGCCATCCAGCTTCATGCATGGAAGAAAACCCAGCTGTCCCTCAAACAGCGAGCAGAGCGCATGTCCCAGTTAGCAAGATTTTTAGTAAATAATAAAGGTACCCACCCTGTTACCCCACTGTAACCATTTCCAAAGCTAGACAGGAAGAGACTTTTCCCTTCCTTAGACCAAGAGGGCTTCTGCAGCTTGGTATCAGTACAGGCTGCAGTGGGGACAGCACAAGAAGGATGTTTCTCTGGGCAGTTATAAGTTATCTGATTTACCATTTCTTTGAAATTAAAAATCCAATTAATGACTGCACTGAAGGAAAATTTGATGACATTTCAAGTCCCTGATCTATAGAGCGAAAAGCCCTTTATCATCTGACAAACTATCTTATCAGTGCCGTATAAACTAAATGGGCCATTACATGTGCCACAGAGTATTTAAAAGATAATCTTCAAAAAAAAAAACCTAGAAGGGGGCGGAATCTTTTTCATAGGATCGGTAAAAGAAAGGAATCGAATACATGAGAGAGTTGGAGAGACCATAGCTTCCCGAGTGCTGGAAGCTGGTAACAACAGCCCAATACATGATGCATCAACTCCTGCAGCCGCTGAAAAAGTTGTTGTTTGCCAGATGCAAAGATTTTCTGTTTGTCCGAGAAACAGCTGAAGCTGAGCCTGGCATTGCACGTCTGCCATTCCACCTTACAGGCCAGCTGCCATTTCTCGCTCCTTTGTATAGCAGTTCGTTATTTGTCCCAGAAAAAATAAATGTTCCCTCTCTAGAGCTTCCTTGATGGGTTCCACGACATTGTTTTTTAAAAGAGGCGACTAAATCATCTCTCTGGCTCTTCTTCAACAACAACAACCTGCAAAGCTTTTTTATTTGTTTTTAGTAATATTTAACATACTTGCAGCTGGTAGTGAGACCATTTCAGGGAAATACCTGTATGTCAGACCTTTGCTCATGCACACACACATTCATGGGCCAGATGCGCCATTGCCCTGCACTTTGTACAGTCATTTGTACCCGTGCAGAATGGTTGTGAAGGCTTAGTAAATCAGAAGAGTGACAATTTACCCCCTCTTTGCGCTGACGTCAATGGACACCCAAGGTGCAGGACAAAGGCAAATCTGGGCCTGTGTGCATAACCTGTGTGTGTGTGTCTGCGTGCGTGCGTGTGTATAATGTATATAGAAAACAAATTCATTCTGGAGCTTTTGGAGTTGTGGAGAGTTTGCAGAAAGACTTTAAATCAACAGAAGTGAGCCCTTGATAACGAAGAGTAATGTTTCCAACAGCTCCTACGTGTCACAGGCTCCAAGATCCCGTTGGCTCCTAGGTGCCTAAGTCCCTTTTGAAAATGGGCCTTAGCAGAGCTGGGCAAATAACAGATTTTTCAGTTCGCTGGCTGTTCTGAAAGACTGGGCCAAAAATCGTTTGGGGTTGAACCGAAAATTAATTTTTTTCGAAATCTCACTGAATGGAAAAGTCAAAGAAACAAATCATTTTTATTTGGAGTGTTTTTTAATGTGTTTGAATTTTTTTAAAATACGGTCTAAGGAAGATTTGACACAAAAAAGGCATTTTCAACCAAAAAAATCAAAACATTTTGTTTCAAAGGTGTTGAAACAAAGCGCTTCAACTTTTTCTGATTTTTTTTTGTTTGTTTAACACAAAGATCAGCCTAACATTTCAGTGTCCCCAAATCTGAATTTTTTTCACCAAAGAAAAAAGTTTGGCTAAAAATTTCTCCCAGGTCACTTGAAAATGTTCCCCAATATCTCTTCTCCCATGAGATGAACCTGGCTTGGTGACCTCCCCTAATGAGGCACTGATTAATAGATGTCACCCAGGGAGTCACAGATCTAGGAAACCCTCTGGTGCCTTAGAAGCAGTGCATCTTTGCCACATTTATGTAGCTAACAAACCGAGATGGAGCCGGGGGCTGGAGCAGCTAATTCTGCTTTCAGTAGCTGATCAGGATTCATTACTCCTTCAGCACAGTTGATAATATCAAGATGTAACTCTCCCGCACTGCATCAGAATAATGGCAAAATACAGGGATAAGGAGACCCGCGGAGGGGGAGTCCCAAAGCAATGGCCAGATGCATGGTTCTCATCTCACTACCTTGTCTGGCTGGTACCCAGGCAGCTTCCTCGTGTGGTGTGTGGTCTGAGACAGTGAGGGGAGCAGCACCAAGCCACGACCCACAGTGCTGACGTGTTGCATGTAGATCAAGTGGAGGCCATGCAGGTACAATAAGGCTGTGGTGCCCACACACCCTGGTGCACTGGTACAAACACACACTAGCACCTAGCTAGCAGGGCCCCCACATGGCGGGTGGGAAGGGTACACTTTACCTGGGCCCATTACCACGAGGAAAACATTTTTCATGACTCATGAGATTGTGTGTATGGGATGAGGGATTGTGGTATGTATGTGTGTGTGAGGGGGCCCGTGTTACAAGTTTGTACTGGGCCCGAAAAAATGATGCTAGCTATCATGGACAGATGCGCGCACACATTTGTTGGCATACACATATTCATAAAGACAGAGACTGGCGTGTACAGAGGTAGCCTGGCGGGCGCATGTGCACGCACACACACACACAGAGCCAAGTGTCCTTTGGTTTCACGTTGAAACCAGAAATCACTAAGCCAGGCCCACGTTTGCTTTGGGAAAGCTTCTGAACCTTTTGGTGGAACATTCACAAAACTGGGTGAGTTTCACGTGTGTTGAGGTTCCTCAATGAACATTTCACGCCTGAGACAGAAGTCCAAAGTCTTCAGCTGCTGCACATTGGACAAAATCCGTTAACTTCTGTGGAGCTTGGCTGATTTATACTCATTGAGGGTGTGAAGCCCTGGTGCCCTTAGCGGAATTACACCCAGAGCCTTTGCACAAGGGCTAAACTTGGCACAAAATATTTGTTCCCAAGCTCCTTCTAGGAACAGATGCTGGCTTCAAAATGTTGCTGTCCCCACAGAGATCAGGGAGGGCTGAAAATGAGACTGGAAGCTTCCCTGGTTGCTGTGAGGAGACAATTCTGAGGTATAATTCTCAGAAACCGTACACAGACGTGTGCTCATTAGCACAGATTCCATACCACACAATGATGGCGACAGCGTAAGCACAGCCAGAGGTGGGAGGCTACTGCAGTGTTTGTATAAATGCCTGCGACCCACCTCTACAGGTCTTCTCCTTGAACCTGCCAAACAGAGGAAAGAGTGGCCCGTGACATTGCAAGTTAAATGGACGGGTTTAGGGGAGAGATTGTGCAGAGTATTGCTATTCTGTTGTAATGAACATAGATTCCTGTACCATTCCTGCTGGGCTTTCAAACCCGACCTTTTGTAACCTTTTGAAATAAGAACATATTTTTAGAGAAGAGTTTTCTAGGGGGACCAAGACATACTGAATCTTCCTCCGCTCCCAAGACTAGCTTCTTTCAGATCTTCTTGCTCTGTAATATATACCAAGTTTAAGAAACAACTGCCACGAATGATCACAGGCACTGAACATCTGTGCAAATGCATTCACTGAATGCAGAGAACTGTAGGTGAGAGAGTGCATCTAGCTGTATTAATGGAACAATGACTCATTCCCCAGTGTCCATAACATATGGTACACAGAGTGACCTTCATCTTTGTGAGGAGTACCTTGTCTGTGGACTGGCTCTTGGCACAAAAATGCAACAAACACACATGCAACAAACGCACCAACACAGAGCCTGATCTTCCATTGACACCAATGCAAAGTGAGTGCAGAGCGATACCACTCTGATTTGCCCGAGTGTTAATGATTGCCTGAAATGTAGGGCAGGGGAAGATTAAGCCCATTTGCTTCTATCGGTGCAGCCATTCAGGTCAGAAGGGACCATTATAGCCATCTAGCCTCCTTCTCGCAGGCTGTAGAAGTTCACCGAGTGTTTCCTGCAGGGAATTAAATCGTTTCTCTGTCTACTGACTTTTTATTAAAAGTTTGCCTCTGGACTTCATTCTGTCCTTTCATAATGAATTTTTTGCCCTCACCAAGCAGTCACTCGCCTGCTGCTGAGGTGAGGAATTAGAGCCAAAGGATAACATCTTCAGCAATGCCTGAGTGACTTCGGAGCTTACATCCCTTTTTCAACAGTGATGCAAGCACTTCGCCGTGATGCAAGCACTTCGCCGGCAGTCAACAGGAGTTACCCAAGCTACTCTGCATAACTTGGGTAACTCCCATCGCCTTCATAACTTCCATTTAGCACCCTGTCTCTACTGAACTGCGCCGATGGGAAATGTTTACCCGTCGACGCAGCGCTACATTTTTTTTGGAGATGGTCTTAATAGATCAACTTCCGGATCGATTGAGCAGGTCTTCATTTCTGCTCAATCGATCCGGATAGATCTATCTGGCGGCGGCGGATTTGCCGCCGTCAGTGTAGACCTACCCCTAGGGAGCTGAAATCTGAAAGATTTTTCAGAGGTGCTGAGCCACTATCTCTCCAGCAAAAGTCAACAGGAGTGAAGGGGGCTTAGACTCATTCGCTTTTGAAAAAAGGGCTTTTGTGGGCTTTTAAAAATGTTACACTTCGGTGTGGTCCTGTAATCCTGGTCTGAGCAGCCTGCAAGAGTTTCTGTATTGTTAGTTCATGAGTGGCTGGAAAGTATTCGTTGAACTAAGCTGCCTGTGGAGGGCTGTATAAGTGCTATGCCTGTCAGAGGTTTGTGGCTTGTCACAGCATCACAGTGTGAGAGAGAGCCCAAGCTGGTCAGACAGAGGGCTCAGAGGTACCCCGGCTTCCAAGCGGTACCCCAGGGGTTCTGCATACTGCCACAATTGGTGAGACCAATACTGAGCTACTGAGTCCAGTTCTGGTGACCGCATTTTAAAAAGGATATTAAAAAATTGGGGAGGGTACAGAAAAATTATTTGAGGACTGAAGAAAATGCCTTTCAGTGAGCGACTTAAAGAGCTCAATCTATTTAGTGGATCAAAAAGTGGATCAAAAGGTAATGATGTATAACTACCTTCATAAGGAAAAAAAAATACCAGGTACTAAAGGACTTTTTAATCCAACAGAAAAAGGCAGAACAAGAACCAATGTGTGGAAGTAAAAAGAAGACCATTTTTGAAGAAGAAGAGTGATTAACGATTGGCACAAACTCCCAAGGAAAGTGGTGGATTCTCCATCTCTTGATGAAATGAAGACTGGGGGCCTTTCTGGAAGATGATGTAACCAGACACAAGTTATTGCGCTCAATACAGGGGTAACTGGGTGAAATTCTCTGCCCTGTTCTACACAGGAGGTCAGACTAGGTGACCTAACGGCCCCTTCTGGCTCTAACCACTGTGGGTATGTCTATACTGATGGCAGCAAAGTGGCCACTGTCAGATCGACCTTTCTGGATCAATTGAGCGGTCAGTGAAGACCCGCTCAGTTGATCCAGAAGTCGGCGCTGGTAAGCCACCCCTCAAGTGGCGCAGTGCAGTGAAGACACCGCGCAGAAGGGAAGCACAGCAGTTGACGGGAGTTCTGCAAGCTCCTCTGCGTAGCTTGCTTAACTCCCATCTACTGCCGCCAAATTGCCAGGTCAGTGTAGACCAGGGCTCAGTCTTCGGGTTTTATCTTGCTACCCATCACCATGGTAGTGCAGCTCCTTACACATAAAATTAATAGCAATGGATTACATTAGCACTGCAATGCCTGAGTCCTTTTGTGAACCTAATCCTATCCTAGTGTGAGGCATGAATGTCTACTCTGGGAGGTTTGCCTGCAGATTAATGGAGAAGTAGGCTTCAGCACTGCCCTGTTCAAATGATTTCCATTGTTATCGGTGCATGTGATTTTGCAGCATGTTCCATCGCCCATCTCGGAGCCTGACTTGCTTCTGACCTGCTAGGCAGCATCTTCTGTGGACAGGGAGGTTATCTGGCGTGTAACGGGGCTAAATCCTTTACACATGGATGCTTTTATTGTGCAGTAAATATGGTTCATGACACCCAGCTGATGGAAAGCCCTCGGCTGCTGCCACCTTTGGGCTGTTGCAAAGCTTTTGTGGTTACCTTTAACATCTAACATTTACTCCTCCGCGAACCTCATTTAGCTGCAGAGATTGCGTTTCCTGTTCTGTGAGCAGGGCCGGTGGCAATGGGCAAGATGTCTGAAAGGTAAAGCAAGCTCTTGAAGGGTCAGTGCTGATCCAGGACTGCTCAGTGAAATCTCCCTCTTCCCTGTTCAAACAGTGAAGTTCCCACCTCATTTGTATTTCACTTTCTATGCTTTCCTTTAAAAACCAGCAGCCTGATTCTCGCCTCCCTGTACTCCCTCCACCTGGGCCGAACGGTCTGTACAATCGCCACCCTTTGGATTAGGGCGTGTTTTATACCGTGCTGTGCACTCCCAGGCTGCGCCCCACATTCTTAGAGCAATGTTCATACTAGCATGGCATTCCCTGCCCCAGGAAGCTTAATGAGCAGAGGGACATTGTTCCCATGGCAGGGTTCCTGGACTCTCACCCTGGGGGTGGCCCATTTATGATGTCGTCCAGAGCCACTTTTTGGTTGGTTTGTTTAACAAGTCCAGAATTTCAGCAGCAAGTTCCCAGGTTGCATTTAACCCCCGATCTCTTTGACCATGGAGTAGCAAGAGCCCCATGAAAACTAATGTCCATCCACTATCCTGAGAAACAAACAGGTTGCTTCCCTGGGTCCTTCTGCCTCTGCAGCAATGGCAAGATATTTCCACCATGGATGCTTTTAGCCCCCTTTTTTTCCCCCCCTTTAGAAGCAAAGTCTCGAGTGAAAAGTCCACCCTTATCAACAAGATGGTGCTGATTCATTTGTCTCTAGGTTTTAATGTAGTCCACAAAGGCTAATGGGTCCCAGGTTCAGGCAGATTAGATGGAGTAGGACCTTACTACTGCAGCTTCAGAAAACCCGGGTGTGCTGAAAGGGCAAAACTTTTCATTTCTTGGGGTTGCATTGCTTGTGGCGCTCAGGTAGCACGTGGAGGGCTGCCAGCCATAAGAACCTGGGTGAAATAGATAGGGATGGATCAACAGCTAGAGGGATACATATGTAGATGATTGATTGGTTGATTGATCTCTGCAGGAAGAGGAATACAGAGAGATGGATATAGAGGTACATATGGAGATGATAGATGGATTGATATGGAGAGTAGGGTACATACGGATGTGGCGGAGATGACAGAGGTGGAGATGGCAGACAGAAGGTGACTGGCAGGGTCAAGTGGTTTCTGTTTAACACACTGCTAGACCTTCTGACCTCAGCAATACTGGAGTAAGTAGTAACCACACTGATCCCCAAGAGTTACTCCAGATTTACACCAATCAATGTAACTAAGAATCTGGCATCTCTAGCTGTGCCTACTCTGCTGGGAGCCAAGACTGGATTGGACAGCCTCTAACTCCTCCCCGTTTCCCCTAGCCCAGCCCCCCTATTCACCTCCCATTCCCCTTCATATGGCTCCCGCTTCCCCTCCCATCATGCAGCTTCCCCCTCCTTTCCCATTCCCCCTTGCCCAGCCCCCCTTCCCTGTCCCGTTCACGGTCACCTAGCATCTCTGTGCCAACTACAGCAGTTGGCCATGTGGAAATTATAACATTAGCGAAGCATGTACGGGTTTGTAGCTGCCCGTAATGTGATGCGCGTTTGTTACGCTTAGACTAAAGCTGATCACCCCATCTGCGTTTGCTCTGTTCTGTCTCCCTCTCCCATCTGATCTGCTTCTTTGAGCAGGATCCCAGGAAGGGGAGAGAGTCACCAATGCTGTAGATGCAGCCAGTACTCCATGGACTGCACTGGGAGTCCTGCCTTCGCATCTTACAGACCCAGTCCTGGGCCCGGTCATTCCCTGGTGGGACTCCACTCGGGGAAACGGTTCAGGTGGCAAAACATTTTCAGTTATTGGCAGACAACCCTCTGCATTCACTCTGTGTGTGTGTGTGAGAGCCGGCACTAAGGAGCATCGCCATTACAAACAGCCCTATGCATTTACAAGCAGGGAAGTGTCCCATTGTTCCCTGGCCATCCATCTCCAGCTGTTGTCTCTTACTTAACCTGTGAGCCCTCCAAGGCAGGGACTGCCTTTTTTCAGGGTTTGTACAGGACTTAGCTCAATGGGGCACTGGTCCGTGACTGGGACCGCTCAGCACTACTGCAGTACAAATAACTAATCTAATAAATCACCAGTGGAGAGAACAAGGTCTGGGTTACATACAGCTCTAGGGCCTGATTCTCAAAGGCCTGCAGCTCAACACACCAACAGTATCTGCACATATGTAAAACAGCATGTGCAGGGGACTGTGGATACATCCCTGGCGGGGCACTCAGCACTCTTGGGCTCTGTTCCCAGCTCTGATTCCGTACCTGTCCTTGGGCAAGTCATTTCCCCTCTCTGCAACCTGTGAAATAAGGATATTAGTACTGATCTTATGCTGTGAGGTGCTTTGACCTTTATAGATGATAAGACATAAGAGCATGACCATATACAATCTAATATCACTGTTTGCAGTGGGACTGACCACTCAGAAATAACTGTTCAATTCAGAGAGCTGAAGGGTGAAATCAGAGTCCCATACAGGTCCCATACATCTCTCTGGATTACTAGATGACAGTGGAGTATGGCTCTCCTAGGAACAAAAAGGCAGGTATAGCTGTCAGAGACAAAGTAGTCAGATTGCTTTTGTCCTGCAATGCAGTGATTTATTTATATGTGCATCAGTTCTGGAGCATGCACAGAAATATTAACTTGACTATAAATAAACATTGATTTCAGTCAGAATGACTGGTAGATTGAGATTGCCGCTTGCTCTCACACTGCTCCATGCTATGCAGCTCATCGCCCCGTAATATACCCCTGAGTGCCTTCTACAGCCACCCCACTCGCTGCTCTTTCCAAGTGTTTCACTTGATGCACAGGTTTCTCCTTTGCAAACCATCCACTTGGCATTTAGGTTTACATTTCCAAGGAAGGGTGGATTGACAGCTGTATAGGGAGCCAGGCTGGCCCTGTAGTTAAAACATGACACAGGAGATCTGGATTTAGTACTTGCCTTGGCCACAGAACCCTTGATTGTGTTGGTTCCTTCTTCGTGTCTCATTTCCTCATCTGTAAAATGGAGCTAATAACCCTTCCTTTGGCTGTTTCGACTGTAAGTTCTTTGAGGCAGAAATTATGTCTTTCAGATGCGCAATGCAATGGGGAACTGATCTCATTTGAGGCCTCCAATATAAATCCACCCCAAAGCAGAAGTCCAGCAAAGATGTATGTGCCATTTTAGTTCCACTTACACGCTAAGAGCAGTAGAGAACCTGGCCCATAATTACTTGTCTATCAGCTGCTTTCCCCGCTCAGATATGCTGCAAAGTGTTGCTATCGCCAGGTGAGTGCTGGTCTGTGGTGCTAGGCGCTTGAAGGGACCTGGAAGCCTCAGTTCTTCAGGCAGGAGCTCAATGCTAAAGCAATGAGTGGAAAAGAAACTTAGTCATGGTGAAAACTTCTGCAAACATAAATTAGATTTCTTGAACGAGGGTGCCCCTTTTTTTTCAAATATTAACGGTCCCTGTTAGAAAGTAAATAATGCAAATCCTGTGCTTGATGGCTGAGACTTTTTAAAAGTCACCTCCAGGCCTTTTTCCACTGGCTGTTGGCAAAAGCTTTGGACAAATTTTTGTTTTCCATGTTTAAATGCACCTCCTCTTTTCTGCTGTTTCATTTTTGGTTTGTTTATTTTCCGGCAGTTACTTAATGTTTCATGCATCAATTGCCCAAGGTCATTTCAATAAGCAATGAAACATTTAGTATTCTAATGTAACCACATTAAGCCGGGTAGCAACACGAAAGCTCAGAGAACTCTAAAAGGTATCAGTGATTGTTTTAGTCCAAAGGGAAGCCGGAATTTAAAGGTACAGTACATGCGTGGAGGTGGTAGCAGAGGCCACGATACAGAACACTGTTAGTTACAATACCAGCTAGACATCCCAACTGAGATCAGAGCCCTTTTATGCCAGCTGTTGCACAGACAGAGTCCCTGCTCCAAAGAACTCACATTAAATAGACTTGGGTGTGAGAAAGGAAGGGTTATTATCTCAGTTTTACAGCCAGGGAACTGAACTGACTTACTCAAGGAGTCTGTGGCAGAGGCAGGAATAGACCTCTGGTCTCTTGGGTCCCAGTGCAGCCAGTCTTCATTACGGTTGAATGCTCATATCTTCTCAGCACCCAGCAGCTCCTGTCTGAGCACTTCATATAGGCGCCTACATGGGAACTGAGCAGGTTAGACAACCTGGCCTTCAGTGTACAAATTCATGAATGGCACGCTCACAGCACCCCCGTGTGGAGTGCATGAACAGAGCAGAGCAGCCAATGTTCTCTGAAGTGGTCACGGAGTTTGGGGTATCCCCATTTAGATCCACCTGATTTTCAGAGGGGCTGAGCACATTGACTTAAACCACAGTGGTGGGCAGGCATCACTTGTGAAAAATCAGGCCCGTGATGTCTCAGATCAGGCATTTCTTGCCTAGAGGACTGGCTTGGGATGCAGAAGACATTGGTTTTATGCTGAGCCCTGCCTCTGACCGGCTGGAGGACCTTGCGTGAGTCACTTTTCCTGTGTTTCATCTTCCCCAGCTGTAACATGGGGATAACAACACTAACCTCCTTGGTAAAGGGAGTTAATAGCTGCTGCTGAAATACACTAGGTAGAATTCCTTTGACAATGTTGCCGGGATAGAACCGGGGGGAAGAAGGGGGCGCTGATTTGCCATTCCTTGTACCTAGTGCAGTCATTCACACCAGTGCCGAATGTATGGGAAGTGCCCCCTGGCTCATCTGTGGCAGGGTTTTGTCCTGGAAGAACTGTTAAAATGTGGCTTGTCTTTGTAAACGGGAGAATCAAGCCCCAGGGGTTCATGAGAACCAGGCTTTAAACCCTCTCTGTTGGAAAACCCAAGTGTCAAAGATAACGTTATTTAAAGGTTCCTATTTGGGACGTTTACAATCTCAGCCCAGCTAAATAAAATCTGCCCATAAATAGCACAAACATGCAGCCATAGTGCATCACTCAGGTTCCCCCTCATTTGTCAGCAAGAAGTGCCGCCTCACCATGGCCAGAACAAAAAAACAAATTGTTTCAGCCTTGTAGCTTAATTGGGCCTATCTTGTGCGTCGCCTCAGACCCTGAGGTTACTCCTTCCCCTTTCTTCTCTGGTAGCTTCACAGCGTCTGGGCAGAGCTAATGCACCCGGACAGCCCTGCTTTTAAAAGCACCATTCTCAGGGCTGGTGTCTTTTATTATCAGGGGAATAAAATGTTCAAGTTTTGATGGACTTCCCTCGCTACCCTGTTTACGGATGACTATAAAGGCCAGTTCTGCACCCTGCTCCTCCCCTCCTATGAAATACCAGCTGCACAGCAAATCAACGGCAAGCCGGCATGGAGCTGCATCTGGCAGAACCAGGCAGTGCGGCAGCTTCCTCAAGTGTAATTGTATGGACCTAGGCACAACAGAGGGAGCGTCAGGAGCACTGCAGCGTGGGTGAAGCTTCTGATAAGCAGCCGGTGACAGCAGTGGCAGGCGCTGCGCGCCTTGGTGCAGTTTAAAGGCTAAGATTTTCCGAAGTGACTCGTCGCTCCGGAGACACTTTAAAAGGGCTGGTTTTCAGAGGGCTGTCAGGCAGCAGATTCTGAACATCCAGAACCTTTCTGTTGTCACAAGTTGTGCTCCTGACAGCGGAGGCCCATAGACTCACTCTGCTTTTTTGGAAAATCTTCACTAGCACCAGCCCCAAGCATTCAAAAATGATAAGTCAGCCCCTCCAACCCCCCGTCCCCAAGACTGACTTAAAACTCATGACTTGTTTTAAAAAGATAATTCATTTGGGTTTATTTCTTTGCCTTTTGAGCCTTTAGGGTGCCCAAGATTCACAGTTTCAAGCTTTTCTCTGCAAACATGCGGGTTACAATTTTACTTGTAGGTACAGAAAGCTGAAATTGTCCTGCAATCCTGGGACTCCGGTAGCTGGGGCTTTAAGCAAAACACCAGCCATCACCAGACGCACGATAAAATTTGTGAGAGTAGGCAACACTGAATCCTTGCTCGACCCCCTCTGTATTGGGCGCAGGCGGCCTGACGCCGGTGCTTTAAACTCCAGCTGGCTAGTTCCTGGGAGCGGGGGCAGGATGACAGTGACTGAAGCTGGGGGTGGTCTGCCGACACTGGAGTCAGTAATTCTGTGGGAATACTGCAGCTCCAATTACAACAACGCATCAGCTGTTAATCCAGCCCCTCACGGTGTGACTATGCTCACTCACGCTAGGCTCAGTTGAGTGGAGAGACGCGCGTATTACCGTGCGCTAAATGGTGTAGTGAAGACAAACCCTGGGTTGGGCTATATTTACACAGCAATTGGGAGTGTGGTGGCAGCCTGTGTAGACATATCTGAGCTGGCCCTAACCACTAGCAGTGACGTCCGTGTTGCCCCGCCGCTAGCGCTGTGGAAGAACCCAAACTCAGGGGTCCTTACTAGTATGTCCATTGCCTTAGCGGATGGTCCAGAATTAGCCACAGATTAGCAAAATCAGAGTTTTATTCTTTACGTAAAGAAGGTGGTCTCTTCAAATGTAAGGAACGACGCTTGCTTCCAAAAAACTGACCGTATTTATAGGGTGGTATAAACAAGTTTTTACACGTCACAGTTTCCATGGTCATACATACTAAAAAAATATTATCTAGGAATTTTTCTAACTGAAAACTTGCAACTTTCCTTATCTAAGTTACAAGGTTTTTCTCTGCATTCCATCTCTACTAGCGTCTAGACTTCTTAACTATTTCATTACTTCAAAACATTCTAAGATTAAATAACTGCTAAAAAAACATTTTCTATCTCAGGCTTTTTACAGCCATTTCTAAAATCAGTTCTCAGCAAAAACAGAGACCCCATCTTGCTGCCATAGCTGGGGTAGGGCCTCTTGCACCGCTTGCAGGGGAGACATACCCATAGGCTGCGTCTAGACTTTGTGGTGTACATACATTGCACCTCCCCTGGCATGGGCGGACGTAGCAGCAGAAATGGTGAGGCACTGCTTAGGCGAGGAGGGTAAAAACACACCAGAACCTTAAGCTGCCGCCATTTGCGCTGTTTATTGTTAAACGTTTAGTGTCCTTGTGCTGCCGTCCGGCTGCCGGAGCCTTTCGCTGCAGCGTGTAGCTACGCATACTGCCGCCAGAGTAGACAAAAATGAATCCAAGGAGAAACGACTGATGATTAGGGGGCTGGACAACAAATGACTGCATTGAGACTGGGCTTGTTTAGTCTGCAAAAGAGAAGAATAAGGGGGATTTGATGCCTTTAACTACCTGAAAGAGGGCAGAGGCTGTTCTCGGTGGTGGCAGATGACAGAACAAGGAGCAACGGTCTCAAGTTGCAATGGGGGAGGTTAGGTTGGACATTAGGAAAAAGTTTTTCACTAGGAGGGTGGTGAAGCACTGGAATTACCTAGAGAGGTGGTGGAATCTCCATCTTTAGAGGTTTTTAAGCTGAGGCTTGACAAAGCCCTGGCTGGGATGATATAGTTGAGGTTAGTCCTGCTTTGAGCCTAGATGACCTCCTGAGGTCCCTTCCAATTACTAATATTCTAGATTCTATTCTATGGGCTGGGGTGATTAAAGTGAGCTAGCAGGGCCGCAGACAGCGGAGGAGAGCAACAGCTGAAGGTGCTGATTAGTGCACACAAGAGCCTGGCCTAAGGAGGCAAAGGGGGAGCAGCTCTTTCCCTAGCTGGGGTGGCTATATAAGCCAGCTAGGGAGAAACAAAAGGGAGACTTGGCCAAGGAGGAGGGCAGGAGCCTGCTATTCAGTTTGCCTCCTAGCCAAGGAAGGGCGAGCAGCCTTAAGCTGGGCCTGGTTTGGGAGTGGGGTTTACATCTGTACACCATAAATAAATGAGCCCGGGTGATTGCAGTGGGTGAAGCCCGCAAGTCCTTTTGTTCTGGAGGGGGAGAGACCACCCAGAGGACCCAGAAGGGCAGGGGGCCCGTGGCAACCCGCTACACCTTTCTTCTGAGTCTCTAACTCAGCGGTTCCCAAACATCTTCCCTGCGTGACCCCATTATCAGATGGGTTGTATCCCACTACCCCAGAGAGCATGGAAGTTGCCCTTTAAAAATGGCGTCCTCCCTGCAGTGTGACCTCACACGCACCGTACATGCAAGGTCACGCCGCGAGGAGGCGGCCATTTTGCTTTACAAAATGGCAGCCTCTGGACGGCACGACCTCACACACATACGACGCCATGCTGCATGGAGGGTGCCATTTTGTACAGCAAAACAGCATCCTCCGTGTGACGTGACCTTGTGCCTACGGTGCGTGTGAGGTCATGCCGTGCGGGGGAGGCCATTTCGTATAATAGCATCCTCTGCACGCTCGGGATGGCCGTGACCCCATCTGCTGCTGAAGCGACCCCACATGGGGTCACGACCCACCGTTTGGGAACTGCTGCTCGAACTGCTCAGGGGCAGGGAGGTTTCCCCCACATGTCAGGGAGTTTGCTCCAGTTCTGGCCGTTGCTGTAGCTGCCCTGGTGGAAACCCCGAGAGTGGACACCACAATGTGCACTGGGGTGGGGCTAACCAGCAGGAGAAGCAAAGGTTAGGGGGTGAAACCCTGGCTCCGCTGATGTCCGTTCGAAGACTCCTGTTGCATTCAATAAGGCTGGTGACAGAGCCTGGAAGGGAAGAGATGTTTAACGTGATCCCCCCTCCACTCCTCCTGCCAACCTAGGCGAGCAAAAGATGCTCCGCGTCTGTGGGTCCCTGGGATAGTCTGAGCATGTGCGCAGGATGCAACTCGGTACCACCCAGCATCCCCACCACCATACACACACACACACACACACAGTTGAAAATACTCCCCGCTGCCTGAACAAATGACAGTCCGCCACCCACGCTGCTCCAAAGCAGGGGTCCTAAGGGAGCAGCAGTCATCGCTGGAAGAATGGGAAGGCGAAAAGAATTGTCTTTATTGGTGCAATTTTCCTTAAAAGAAAAGAAAACTTTTTTTTTTTTTTAATCTTTAGTTTTACTTACAGAAAGTTCCTGATGACTCTTACCGAAGTTCCCCTAGCACGGCTGGGCAATGGCCAAGGCACAAGAATCCCAGCGTCTAACCGTATTATTTCACTGATCAGTGGTGGGGAGAAGCGGGTCGCAGGAGGATAATTGTGATTAAGAAAAGTTCATTACAGTTAGAGGCAATGTGGGCTGATAATTCCCCAGGTGGTTTGTGACAGCTGCCAAAGACCTCCAGCGTCTCTTGGGCTATCTTGAACAAAGCTGTTCCTCTGGAAGGACCTGGGGAACCGGTTTCTTTTTACTCTCTCAGTTTAAAGCCGCTGCCATAGTCTGCTTTAAACACCAGATAAACAATAACATTACAAAAGGTAAGGATGGCACCTGGGCCAGCCATGCAATCACCCAAAGGTGAGATGAACAGAAGATGTGCATGTGCACACTTATACACACACACACCCACAAAGGTACTTGCCGGGATTATATGGCTCTATCTCCCTTAATAATTCTCCTGCCATTGCCGGGGCTTTGAGCATTGGTGCACCTTGGCCCCTCCTATTCTCTGCCTTCAAAGGGGAATCAATTCCTGGCAGGGCGATGAGGCCGGCTTCACGCTGCTGAGGGGATGCCGTAGCACGGGGAAGGAGCAGCTGCAAATAACACGACAGCTGCGTGACGGAGGAATCGGGAGGCTGGAAGTGTTTATGAACTCCTCACGCAGCCGGCCAAGGAGCTGCCCGCCCACAAAGGCAAGTCATTAGCAGTGCTGACTGGCAGCGCCCGGTGCTTTTCATGGCGCTCGTGTGCCCAATGTCTGCAGTCAAATTCTTTTGCCAATTTACGGCATTGGACAAGTAAGGGGCCCGTCCGTGCCAGGCAGATTGCACTGAGGTTCACGGGCTCCCCTTTTTATCTTGAATCTAAAACTGGAGGCCAAAACCTCAAACTTCTGCCCTGACTTACACCCTTAGCAACTAGAATTTGGTCTGGAAAATTCTTTATTCGTCTAATAAGAGTCCGGCTCTGTTCTTTTCAGGTGTTTTGTGTTTAGGACCCTGCCCGGGGACCCAGGCGTTCTGGGTTCTGTTCCCTGCCCTTCCATAGACTCCACGTGTGATCTTTGGCATGTTATTTATAGCAAAAAATTGCAAAAGTGACTTAGAAGCCTAAATCACATTTTCAAAAGTGATTTTGGCCCAGCTCCTTAAACGTATTTAGGCACCAACCTGTCTCTTTAGGCACCTAAATCTCCCATTTAGGCACCACTAGCGTTTTCAAAACCTCCACTCCGCTGCCACCCAGCCCTGTGGGCCCCTACGTTTCCTCGGGCTGGCATTTGTAAAGCTGTTCCAAGCACAGCCCGCATCCCACAGTGAACGAGCAGCTCGGTGCTCAAGCCAAAGCCTTGGTAGTCTGAAAGGAGGATTCTCAAACTAGGCAAGGAAATGCCTGTCTGATCCTGTGCTCAGAACGTGCCTGACACTGGTTACCTGCCAGTCCCTGCATCAGGAGAGCCAGGTGCCAGCCCTGGATGGGAGGGAGACAGCACTGCACCTATGCAGAAGACACATGAAAATGTAGAATGAGCATGAGAGCGGTATCGAGCATGAGCCGCCAACTGGGGTTGGCTGGGACTTGGGCCCTAGAGCCTAGCCTGGCTTCGGTGCCTAACCCCAGGAGATGGCTTACGGCTCAGAATCCCAAGTGGAGGATGGCACCGATCTATAGGAAATAATTTCTCGTTTACGTGCATTAAGGTTTAACCACGACTCAACTTCCACACAAGTATTAGTCCAAAGGCCACTTGATATTAATCACATCCAAAATAGCAACACACACATATGCACAAATGTATATTTTATATCCTAACAGCCACACGCATTAGCCCAAATACTCCCAATAGACTCAGGCCAGGAGATTTTTTTCCCCATCATGGTGGGTCTCCAAAGCGGTGAGAGAAAAGTTCGATCCAAAAAAAAGAATTCTCAAAGCCTTGTTTTTTATACACGAAAACAAACAAGTAGTGTTATTGCTGGGTCTTGGACTTTAGGCAAAAAAACCCTGGACCTGTCACCCAATTAACCATGTTTTCCATATTTCTATTATGGCAGCTCACACCTTCAATATGATAACGCATTGCCAAAATCACTGCAAGTTTAACACCAGCAACTCTTCTTTTGGGTGATCTAATTCTTTAGGGCACAAGGTTTGAGCCAATTTCCTCAGGCTAATATTTAAACTCAATTAAAAACCCTCCTTCAGTGAGGTCCAGTGTAGGCCTGTATTCTTGCACTCTCTCTGGTCCCTCAGCCAGGTGCACCAGGTCAACCCCTTAGGTGCTACATACCCCTCTCCCCAGCAGCTCCCTTCCTGGATAGCTTAGGGAGCTCTCTGCTCAGCTGGCCAGCTTCTGAAAATCCCTTCCTGAAGCAACCATCTCTCCCTGTGGTTGTGCGGGGAGCCTGAGCATCTAGCCCCGGGCTGAGGATACCAGCAGCTCAGCTAGGGGTTAGGAATTGCAACGCTGAGCAGAGCAAATCCGACTAAAGAATTTCAGGCAAAGGGAAAACAAAGAATAAAAACCTCTTTGGTGTCTGCAGGCAGCATAATTGCTCAAAATGTCTGGGATTTGCTTAGGTTGCAAAGGAAACAGGAAAAGCTCCCACTCACAGCCATGTGGAAGAGCCTGGGACAGAGGCTTGACAGAATGTGATTTGTCTCCCGGGGAACAAATGCTAATTCTGGTTTATAAGTTCGTTGCTTTTTCCCTGGCAGAAAGTGGCTGATTGCTGCATGTAAACTCAAAAGATAGGACAGAGCCCCAGGACAGGGCAGCCTCCGGAACATGTTTTGCAATTAAGTTTAATTATAAAGTTGCAATGAGGGATGAGCAGCCAATCAGCCAGCCGGAGTACCGCTTGCTGGAGCAATTTGGGAATTTTCCATCTAAATGTTGGGTTTTTTTTAGTGGAACACACACACTTGCTGTGAAATCAAAATTCTCCATGGAAAAATGTTGATTTTTTTCCTGAAATGTTTTGATTTTCCATCAGGAAAATTAAAATAGTTCAGTTCTGGGTGGGTCAGGACAGTTCATTATTAATATGTGTTACTCTGAGCTGCCCCCAATGCATTGTGGGAGCTGTCGTTCAGGTATCTAATGCCCCCATCTGTTTGGATTGCATCTCCCATGATGCACTGTGGTTGAACTAACGTGGACTCCCATGGGAAGGGGGAGTCATTTGACCATGGTGCTTCATGGGAGATGCAGTCTGACTGGGGAGCCTGACCCATAAAGGAGAATGTAGGTCTGAGAGACTTGGACTACAAGTCTCATCAGGCACTACAGAAGCTCGTGAGCTGCCTTAATTAATGTTGAACTAAAATGAAATATTTTCACATTTCTGAACTGAAATTTTTCTGAATTTTCCATTCCATGAAAAATGATTTTTCAACTTTTTGTCCGGCTGCTCCCCATTGTCACGTGTGCACAAAAGAGCTGAAAGATCAAACTTCGATTAGCCTCCTTGGACAGACAGTGACTTTCCCACACTGAGCAGGAATTGACCCCAGCTTCCCAGTCCAATCCTTTAACCAGTCGATCCTGCCTTGCTAAAATTAGCCCAGCATGTTCAATTACGCGGCATTGCTTTGTATGTGTGTGCGTGGATGGATTTTTCTTTCCAGTTGTGCATCAGATGTTGGCATCTGGCCTTTACCAAGAAATATAAATTTCAAATGACAAAGCAGACAAACAAAAACCCTGTAACCTTGTACGGCAATCACCCTTGTTTCCATGACAATCTGATGCATCTCACTCTCTTTGCTTTACCTACAGTTGAGAGTTTAGAATTAGTTTTCTTTTAACTCTTTCTTTGGGTTGATTTTTCCATGTTTTCAAAGGGGCGGCCGGGAGGGGAGGGAACCAACACAAAACAACTGCTTTTTTCTTACCTTATAAAAAAGAAAAAATGCCACCATCACCTAGAGATGAGCAAACCATCAGCATTCACACGAACAAAGAGCCTGGGCTGAGATTATAAAGCTGAATGGAATCAGGGCACCTTTTGTGGATATTTAGATTCATGAAAAGAATAAACAGGGAAAACCTTGAGAGATGCTCCATGAAACCTGAATCACAGTGGGGCTTTTTTAAATATAGCAGTATGAGAGTCAGATGTGGCACAGAGAGAACACAAGGGCGCTGTGGAAGGAATTCGTTCAACATGAAGGCCTCTTTTTTATTGATTTTTTTTCCCCACGCACTCTTTTGTATGCCCATGAATACAAAAAGGTGTGGTAGAAGAGGTTCGTTTGCCATGGCTGCGTTGCACAGTGGTGAAGCTATGACTGATGTCTGCAGGACACCCCAAACAAGTGCTGATTAACAGAAAGGCAGTATCCGTCCATATCTAGGACCCCAGCCCCTGGAGGCATGTAATGAGATCAGAATTTCAGTTTCCAGTTATGTCGGTAGCCCTCTTGGGTGCAAAACAAAATATTGAAAACATGAACTGAACGTGTGGGATGTGACTAATGCACCAATGTGACCCTGATATCACCCCAGCCTGAAGTCTGTGCAGGCCATAGACTTTTATGGGAAAAGCTTTTATTTGAAAAATGTAAGCGGGACTGTTTTTTATTTCCCTCTCCCTGTAAAGCTAGGAACTTAGGTACTGCCAGACTGGATCAGAACTGTCATCCTTCTAGCCCCGTCTCCCATCTTTGACCGGGCCAGCCCCAATTGTTTTAGAGAAAGGAGCAGGAGACCCTGCAGCAGGCAGATGTGGATAACCTGTCCCATCCTGATCCGCCCACCCCACTAGATACAGATTAGATTAAGACCTGACATATGAGGTTTTGTCTCCCTTCCCTTTTTTGCTAGCATGCACTCTTATAATGCTGAATATTCTTGTTATCCGTCTAAACGTCTGGACCAGGTGAGTTGTGCTAAGTTACTGGTATCAGCAGCATCCCACGGCCATGAGTTCCAGTGGCTAAGTACGACTTGTGCAGAAAGAAAATATTTCCTTCTGTCAGTGATGCATTTGCTGCCTTTTGCTAGGAGCAGGCCTGCAAGCTATTCCCTGGGGGTGCAGAGATCTGCCCAAGCGGAACAATTTGCCCTAATCATGGTAACCCTGCAGCTCCTCTGCATAAAAGGGACTGGGAATACTCAAGGGGTTGTGGGGGGTGGCAGAGGAGCTGAAGGCTGATATGCACAGCTGAACCCCATTTGCTACAGCTCTGGGCAGGGCAAGTGTCCCAGGATGGGTGGGACCTGGATCAGAGGAGTGAGGGGGGCATAACCAGGGTGCAAGTTAGAGCAGCCCCCAAACTGCTTCCTCTCTAGCCCAACACCAGCCCCCCGATGCATAGGGAGAAATACAGCTCTCTGGCCCCCAGTGTGGGAAGAGCAGAGACATTTCGAACATGTTTAAACCTGCTGCACCGCGCTGGTGCTGTGGATAATCCTCTCCCTCCTCTATTGCTTTATTCTTGGGAGGCTCAGAATCCACTAACAGCAGCTCCTGCAGAATCAAATAACAAAGGCCTTTTGTCCTGTCCTTTCATGTGACTTTGTGAGGGAATATAACTGCAGCCAGGCCCAGCGCGCAGGAGCCAGGAGCAGCGCCGCTGAGCCTGACATTAACAGGTCTTTCTCTTGATACAGTAAGAGGATTTCAGGAAAAATGCCCTTGTGGGTGGGAGCTGGAAAGATTCCCCTGCATCCCTGGCAGGTGGGCGTGGGAGTGGGCACCCCATCCTTTTTCAGACCATGCAGCAGGAGGGCTCCGGCGGTGCAGAGTGGGTCTGAGGAAAATCAGGCAAGAGCAGAAAAGGGACTCAAACTTTTGCCCTTTTGCAGCTGGGATGCTCCCCCTACATAACAAGATGGGAAAATAAGATGATCATGATCCTCCCTCCACCCAATACTTGAGTTTTCAGGGGAGACGGGGAAGAGAGGAGGTCACAAATCCATAGGCTGGACCCTTGGTGCATTTGGTCCTTGTCTCTGGAAGTTGCTGATACTTTCCAGGAAGGCAAATCCCCCACACAATGCAAAGAAAACACGTGGTTAGGCCCCTGTGTAATGGTACAGGTGGCAGAGAGAAATTCATTCCTGTGCGTGGTGGCACAGTGTCTTGGAGCATGAGATTCAGCAGTCTTTAGCTCAGCAGCCAATACCAGTGTGGCTGTCCAAAAGGAAAATTATTCAGCCCCCTGCTTATCTTCTCTTGCTGCAGTTCAGTCACATGGTGCAATTCTCTCCCTTTTCCCAGCTAGCCCGGAATGTGCAAGGCAAAACAGATATCAAAGGGACTTCTGGATTAGTCCCTGAGAACAGAACCTGCCCCTTTGCTTCTCCAGCTGGAGATCCAAGTTGCCCAGACTGCCTGGCCCAGAAAAAAAGCTCGTTTGTATTCATTTTTTTAAGCAAAAGCAAACTTTATGCCATTTAGGGGAGGGGAATCTGCAAATGCCCTCCTCCACCCACCCAACTCCAGTTAAAAGTGCAAAGAAGAAAGGAAGTTAAATTGGCCATTGATTTTTAATTGCAAGCAGATTTCCAATTTATCTTCTGAAGACATAAAATACACAGGATTCGCTAAATTGCAAGGGACACGAACAAGTGGCTATAAATTATTGGGTGGCAGAGATAGCTATGTCATATTTCAAATAACCACGAGCTGGAGTTTAAAGGCATGATAGAAATGATTTTCTTTAAGATACAAACAAACCAACTGGGTGAACTATTGATCTACAAGACACGATACAGATTAATTACATTTTTGAAGCCGTTGTTCAAAAGGGGAAATTAGTTTGTTTGTTTTTAAGTGAGAGGAACCGGGCTGAAGTTTGTTCTTTGTCTATTATTGGTTAGGAAATGCCACTCTTTAAGAAAAACCGAGGATGCGTCTTAGTGCAGAAACGTGGAGCTTCTCCAGGGCATCTCAGACTCCCCCTCCAAAGGTGCTGGAGGCTTCTGAGGAGAGTACATTTTATTAATATTGAGTCTGCCTGTATGAATGTCATAGGATCAGGGGAGCAAATTTGGAAAATTGTGGCGAGCAGCATTTTCTTGATACCAGGAAATATCCAGCAATTCCCCTGTGCTGCCTCCAACTGAAGTGAAAAGAAAGCTTGTTCTATTGGTCTGGTAAAGAGCTTTTTTATTAGGTGCTTTGCCTGCGCGCACACACGCATCATGCACGCATGCACACACAATTACACATACAAAACATCACATATATAATGTATCACATGCACGTACACTTCGCACAGAGATATACACACCATTGCCACCTGTAAACGCACAGATAGCACACACTGCACTCAGATCACACACATACACAGAGATCTCACACCACATACACACAATGCACACTCACACACACATTACACACACAGGCATATCACACACGCAGGCAAGGGGAGGGAAACAAGCCAGTTCTGTTTTTTAGTCTAAAACAGAGCTGTCTCTGCTGGATGTATTGAGCTGTTGCTGTGAACAGTGTCTGTGTCCATGATCTCGTGCTGTAGTTTTCTCTGTTCTGCTGTCTAACCTGTTACTGTTGTGAGTGGAGCCACCAAACTGGAACTGGAAACGTTGCTTGCAATTTTCCTGATGTGCAGTTTTCCTGGGGGGTTTCTGACTCCCTTCAAACGGCTACCGTGGGGATCCTGAGAAGCCTCCATGCTATTCCCATCATTCTCTCCCTGCTGCCGAGGCCCGTGCAGAAGTTGCGCCGTGTAGCAATATTTCTCATTCCTTACATCTCTCTGCAGCATGTCGTCCTTAAATACACGTTTCCAGTGCTGCAGTTACACCTCTGATTGCAGTGTTGCTGTACTCTAAGAGCAAAGGCAGGGAGAATATAACGGGTAATAAAGGGCTCTCTAACCTAGCAAAGAAAGGCAGAACAAGAACTGGCTGGCAGTTAAAGCCAGGCAAATTTAAATTAGAAATAAACAAGGCACGGTTCTTTAACAGACAGTGATTTTAACTACTGGAACAAACTCCCTAGAGAATTTTCCATCACTTGTCATCTCCAAATGGTGACCGGAGGCCTTTCTGGAAGAGATTCTTTAGCGAAACTGGGCTTAATACAGGAGTAACTGGGTGAAATTCTATGGCCTGTGTTATGCAGGAGGTCATACTAGACAATCTGATGGTCCTTCAGGTCTTAAATTTTATGAATCTAAGATTGAATTCAGGGTCTGGACCTTTGACTCCAAATGTTTGCTTGGAGCATTTGTAGTGTGCAATTTGTACATTGCATTTCACCAGCAGGTTCTCGGGATCCCGCACCACGTAGACTCATTCACACCAGCGCAGAGCGGGTGCCAAACACGACTGACGGGAAGTCACTGCACTTTGCGCTGGGGTAAGTGCCCCAGTGGCCCAAGGTCTGAGGGCAGTGGGAATAAGGCTCAAAGAGCAGCTTCTGTGAAATTTCTTGGTCACTCGTATTTCACTTCCCTGTCTCCAGCGTCTCATGACAAAGCACCTCAGCTCCAGTTCCTGGGATCAAGGCTCTCCGTTGTCCAGGGTGCCCAGCACATGTTGTTCTACATTCTGCAAGTCGGTGTAACACCACCGGCGCCAACTCTTTGCTGCCCTGCGCCATGAGCAGTTAGTTATACCGGTGCAAAACACTATTGATGCAGAATGCCAGCATTTGCACCCCGTTTGCAGAAATCACACTGAGTAGAGTTTTGGGGCCTGCACGATGCAGAAGGTCAGACTAGCTGATCACAATGGTTCCTTCTGGCCTTAAAAACGTTTCAGTCTGTGAAGACTGATAAACCACAGAATTCTGTAGCTGCACCACCAATCCTCTCCACTCCCTCCTTTCCTCCTCCCACAGATCAAAGACGATAACAGCAACAGGGACTCCAGCAGCTTCCAGGGTCATTCTAGGGCACTGAAATGGACAGGCTTAGCGTGCCTGCTGTGTAGAGCTTTTTACAGAGAGGAGCCTCCTTCAATAGCAATCCTTCAGTCTCTAATGGACATGTGGGGAGGGGGAAGTAACAGAGTCCATGATGAAAGCCAGTGAGGGGCAGAAAGGGGAGATGGCACCTTAGGCTGAGGGAACTGGGCTTGTTTAGTCTGCAGAAGAGAAGAATGAGGGGGGATTTGATAGCAGCCTTCAACTACCTGAAGGGGGGTTCTAAAGAGGATGGAGCTAGGCTGTTCTCAGTGGTTGCAGATCACAGAACTAAGAGCAATGGCCTCAAGTTGCAGTGGGGGAGGTCTAGGTTGGATATTAGGAAAAACTTTTTCCCTAGGAGGCTGGTGAAGCACTGGAACGGGTTACCTAGGGAGGTGGTGGAATCTCCATCCTGAGAGGTTTTTAAGGCCCGGCTTGACAAAGCCCTGGCTGGGTTGATTTAGTTGGGGTTGGTCCTGCTTTGAGCAGGGGGTTGGACTAGATACCTCCTGAGGTCCCTTCCAAACGTAATCTTCTATGATTCTGCTGCCCATTGCTTTTCCATTCCCCACCCTGCCATCCCACCATGGGACAATGTCTATGATAAAGAAGGCTCTGAAATCCAAATGCTGCAGCTCTTCAAAGAGACGCCGGTGCCGGGGAAGATCTCATCGGGTGACATTCATGGCCAGGAGGAGAGGCCAGCACCCCTGGGCCTAGCCACCACTTAAATCCTGAGCCAGGACTCCTGAGTTCAGTTCCCAGCTCCAGGAGAAAGTATGTTGCAGATGAGAGCAGTGGGGCAGGAGAGTCAGACCGGCTGGGTTCCTTTTCGGCACTAGGAGCGGAGTAGGCTCTAGCGGAGAGAGCCAGGCAGTGGGAGTGAGGACGTCTGGTCTCAATTCTCAGCTTTGGGACCAACTCCCTCTGTGACCTTTGTTAAGTCTCTTACATCTTCATCTCTCAGTTTCCCCGCCTGCAGAACTCCACCATTGGCCTGTCTCGCAGGAGAGTTGCAATGCTGGATTTGTACTTGCAAAGCACGTGGAGATCCTTGGCTGGAAGATGCTAGAGGGGATCAAGACATTATTGTCTGGCCTGTTTGTTTCATGAGGATGTCATTGCATTCCGAGGTCGCCTGAAGGTGCCGGCCAAGATAAGGGTCCTGTTGTGCTGGGGGCTGCACAGACATAAAGGGTATGTCTACACAGGAAAAGCGGGGCACAAGCTAGCCTACCCGAGTTCATGTGGGTACTAAAGGCCATGAAGACAGAGCAGCAGGGGTGCTAGTATACCCATTCCCAGGGTGCGGCCCAGGCTTATACCACCTGTGCTACTCTGCCTTCACTGCTATTGTTACCTGCACTAACTGGATTCAACCTAGTGGGGATGAGTTTTTAATAAACTATAATATTTTGTGGGCATGGTCTTTGCTCATCTGCAGTGAGAATCCTGGCCTTGTGTCCCATCTCCATCAAGGCCGCTTTGCACTGACCTGTAATCCATTCTGCTTCTCATCTGAAAGGAGCACCCAGGACAGAAAGGATTCGTCTTTCACTCTTGTGCATTTTAAACTCACAAATGAACACATTTTCATTAATAACAAGGACAGTGCTAATGGATAATTAATCCAAAAGGGCCTGCATCAATTTTTTTTACATAATCTCTTAGGCTAAATTGATGAAACCCAATCTGCTCTCAACATACCCTGACCCAAATTCTTAGCTTGCATCCAGTTTTCATTTCTGGGATGCGTGTGCCTTTGTTTTTTCCCCTGCCAGAGCACCAGCAAATGTACAGGCTCAGTTATTTATTTAGAAAGGGAAGTGGATTATCCCAGCTCCACTTTGACATGTCACCTGGCTTTCACACACAGAAACTAAATTGGTTCCAGAGATCAGATCAATATAATGTTAGATCTGTGCAAGCCTTTGAACAAGGCAAATCCGGAAGCTTTAGATGTTACTCTGTGAAGTTGCCGCTGTGTTAAATCATTATGAGCAGGCACACATACACACACAGAGTTTATCCCTTTCTGAGTGGGTGTGTGTTGCCTATATCAAATCTTGTTTGTCATCTTTCCGAAGGAGAAAAGGGGAATTGAATTAGTTTCATACATTTATGGTAGCTTCATCCCATTGACTTTCCTGGGCATTTTCATTAAGAGAATATTGCGCTGCTTGTAATTAAAGAATAAATTAGAGTTGAGAATGAGTCAGAGACAGGAGGCAAAGGGGGAGAAGGGGCAGTGAGGTATCAACACTATGAGGATAAGTGTGGCATAAGAACCTGTATAGAATAAAGAATCATTTGGGGAAGTGGAGGGAAAAAAACTAAGGAGCAGGAGTTGGCCCAGTGTAATGATACACTTACTTACAGTAGATTATTCAGTCACTAGATGTCTCTGTGTCCTTTATGGAGTTCCAGGCAGGTTGTGCAGTGCCTGGTGAACAAGAGAGACAAAGTTAGCACTCAAGCTGTGTGGAAGCCTGTTTGTTTGTGTATCTTGTTCGTGGTTGTTTTCTTTATTAAACTCCTCCTGTTTGAGATGGATGGGTCATTCCAGAAATTGTGGCGGAGCATTGTCAGGGAATGCAAAGGAGAACTGATGTCAGGATGGGTGGGGAGGGCCAAGGGAGGTGGGTAGAATGCCTGGCTTGTGGGAAGTCACTGGCCATTAGGATCATCTTTTATTTTTAATTTCACTGGTGCTCTTGGAATATGTTGGCCAGGATGTGGCCTCCAGCAGTAGAATCAAAAGTGTTGCATTCATGTGGTAGTTTTCACATCGGGTCAAAGAAATCACACTTTGCCCTTCCATGTCATCTGAAGGTCCTCTGCTGTAACCATAAACCCCACTGCTCTTCCAGAGTGGCGATTAGAACCCAGGAGTCCTGAGCCCCAGCAGCCCCACACTCACCGCTAGCCTCCACTCCAGACACAAAGCTTGGACTAAAACCCAAGAGTCCTGATTCCCAGACTCCCCCCTCCCCTAACACTAGACACCATTCCCCTCCCAGGCCTTCTGACTCCCAGCCCCACTGCAGTAGTCACTGGACCCCACTCCCCTCCCAGAGCTGTGAATTGCATGAAGGAGTCCAGGCCCCCAGCCCCCTACTCCACTCTAAATAGAAGACACCACAATTCAAAATCAACTCATTTCACTGGGTTTTTTTAAATCATTCGAATTCAGGAGAACCTTCCCCTTCCCTGCGCAGATGGGAATCTGCCCTTGCAAAGAGCCAAGTGGCTCTGAACCATTCTAAGGTTCACCTCGCAGCAGCTTTTGGGTATTAAGCTGTTTTCTGCCTGTCAATTTGTTCCTTAAAGGCCTTCAGTTGCCTACAACTTTCCTCGTCGCTTCGAGAAAGTCTCCGGCAGAGAAAGGCAGACGCATCTGTTTTTCACACGGGTTTGGTTTGGAGTTAGTGTTGGATATTAAGAAAAAACTTCTGAGCCCCTCCCCCCCCCCCCCCCCCCCGGCATTTTGCAAGTCAGGACCCACGGGAGAGACGCACACCGTGAAGGCCAATCAGAAGCTTGTTTCCCCTCCAGACAACCAACATTGCCAAAAGGGTGTAATGAGAAGGATGGGCTGTGATGCAATTGTGTGCTGTCACTCAGAGAGCCCTGGGTGCCAACTGGCAGAGGGCATAAGGGGTACACAGGAGTTTACAGGGATCCCCTGGGACTGATGTCTACATAATAGTGCACCAAAGGGTGGCATGAGAGGTCTCTACTGACAACTAGTAATTCACTGATCGCCCTAATCATTGAGAGGTGTGTGGCTGGATGCTATTTAAGGAGTTATGTGTAGTGTTGCTGTAGCCGGCTTGGTCCCGGGACATTTGAGAGACAAGGTGGGGGAGGTAATATCAGATATTGGACCAACTCCTGTTGGGGCGAGAGACAAGCTTTTGAACTACACAGAGCTCTTCTTCAGGTCTGCTCCAAGAGCTGGCTTTCAGGCCCTGCCATGGCTAGCCACTAGACCCTCTCCCAGAGCTGGGGATGGAACCCAGGAGTCCCAGCCCCCAGGCTGCTCTCCACTCAGACACTGTCCCTCCATCCTCCTCTCCCCTGGATACACGATATTGACTTTCTCCCAGCTGCATCTCCCAACGCATGAAACACCTGCTGTGCCCGGCAGCAAGGAGGTCTCAGTCGTGGCAAGGTGCAGCTGTCCCCTCAGGGCACGTGTCAGCACAGGATGCTCTGCCCATTCCTGCGCCGCGTGAACCTGGACTCTCCCTACAAGAGTGCCTGTCCGCAGAAGATGCCTGCCTTCGGGGCGGATCTTAGCCGGCAGGGGAGAATCTCCTTGAGGCGAGCGGCTTAGCAGGAGAGTGGTGTTGCATTACTGCACCGTGGAGCTGCTGACAGGCAAAGGAGGCTGTCTGTTTCCACTCCAGTCTCAGTCAGGTTCTCGGAGAGCCACTGTAATATTATCACTGCCAGCAGTGATGACGTTGCTTGGGGCAGGTCTGCACTAGCAGCACTACACTGGCACCGATGCAGCTGTGCCGCTGCAGTTCTGCTGGGGCTGACGCTTTCTCCCGTTGGTGTAGTAAATCCACCTCCCCGAGAGGTAGTAGCTACGACAGCAGGAGAAGCTCTCCTGCCAACATAGCCCTGGCCACGTCGGCGCTTAGATCGGTGTAACTTATGTGGCACTGGGGGGGTGGCTTATTTACATCCCTGAGCGACATATGTGGCAGTGTGGAAGAGCCCACCAGTGTTAGGGGCAGATGATGCTAAGGCTCAGATCAGAGGGAAATCCAGCAATTTGGATGCTGCTCTGAAGTTCATCCAAGAACTCTGAACTGTGGATCTGGTCTAGATCTTTCACACACACAATACCCTCTGCCAGGAGCTTGCCAGTATTTTCTTTCTCCAAGTGAGGGAGGACCACAGTGCCAGGCATTGCCCAGACCCCAACTGAGATCGAGGCTCCTTTGTGCTGGGTTCTGCACAGACATAGTAAGAGGCCCATCCCTGCCCCCAAAAGCTCACAGTCTGCATGGTTTTTTAGATGTGTGACGTGATACACAACTCAGAGATGTGTACATACATACTGACACACAGAGGGTGTGTCTGTATTTACGGAGGCACAATCGGCGCTGCCAGATCAATTCTGCGGGATTGATTGTGCGGCAGTGGACACCTGCTCCATCGATCCGGAAGTCAACGCCCCCACAAAAAGGGTAACATTGTGTCGATGGGAGGGCATTTCCCATCGGCGCAACGTAATGGGGACGCTGCGGTAGGTAGAAGTTAGGAAGTCAACGGGAGATACACAAGATGTAGTTCACAAGATGTAGTTCGCGTATCTCCCATCGACTGCCGCCGAATTTCGCCAGCAGTGTAGACCAGGCCAAAGAAATCTGTGCGTGTGCACATGTTCACTTCCACACATTTTTTTTTCCACTGATCATTTTTAACCATAACCTATAGAGATTTCTTACCGTCTTGCAGCTCTGTTTGGATCACTCTAAAAAGCTAGGACAGAATTTCTCCTTGCACTTTATTCCCTCCATAGAATTGGTGCTTACCAAAGAATACAGGAACACCTTTTCTTTTCAAACAGCTGAAGCATTTTTCTCTTTGGACTGAAATGAGTAATCATGGCTTAGTTTAAAAAACAACCACACGATTGGAAGCTTCCTTTTTTTTTTCCTTCTTATGTTTCACGTCTTCCTCCCCACAAGTGGGGATTCATTGACCGGAATGATCCCATTCTCCACACAGTACACGGGTAGCGAAGATTTCTGACACCAGATTGTTAAATTGCATCCGGGCAAATTAAAAACACACCCCAGGATTGTTGAGTTGTGAACAGGCCACTGAAGAAGAGTCATAAAATCACACAAACATCGGATGGGATTTTTCAGAACAGAAAAATTCATCTGAACCAGGAAGCCACAAAGTTTTGCTGCAGCTCCCGTGCATCCCGCTAGCATGAATAGATGTGAATTTCTCTTCGTACATATGGAGCCCAATTCTCTGTTGACCTGTATGTTGTACATAGATTCATAGATTTTAAGGCCGAAAGAGACCATTAGATCATATGGTCTGACCTCGTGTAGAACAGGTCAGAGAATTTCACCCCGTTACCAGTGCGTGGAGCCCACTAACATGTGTTTGGCTAAAGAATCTTCCAGTCTTGATTTGAAGACATGAAGAGATGGAGAATCCACCACTTCCCCTTGGGAGTTTGTTCCAACGCTTAATCACACTCGCTGTGGAAAAATTGTGCCTTATTTCTAATTTGAATTTGTCTGGCTTTAACGTCCAGCCATTGGTTCTTGTTCTGCCTTTCTCCGTTAGATTAAAGAGCCCTTTAGTCCCCGGGATTTCCTCCCTGTGAAATTGCCGATACACCATAATCAGTCTTCTTTTTGATAAACTGAACAGGCTGAGATCTTTATGTCCTGGAGTAGTTGTTTCCACCTACGCAAGGGCAGCATTAAAACATTAACTCCTTCTGATTTAGCCGCGTTTTACCCTGGTGTAAATGACTGCTTAGAGAACTGAAACGGCGCCTGAACCCAAACTCCCCTGCCTATTAGCAATCCAGTCCATGGGCTTGTTTCCTGGCAATACATTAGAAAATGATCACGTACTGGAACAAACAGCATGTGGAGAGTGCCTGTCCCAGGGACCGAGTGGGCTTCTAAGTGTGTTTCCAGCCATTGAAGAGTAGGCAGAAATCTAATGAGGGACTTTCCAGCCAGGACTGGAGCCTGCAGATTTGTGTTCTGTAAATACATTCATTGTGCCCCCCTGTGTATTTAACTGTGTCCTCTCTACAGCTTGAACAGGATCAAATAGAAGAAATTGGTTAAAGATTTAATTAATGAAGCCTGCCTGGTTTGTCTTCTGATAAATGAAAAAGGGAAGGGCTGCCTCTATCTACAGGGGAAATAGTGTCCTGCTTTAGCATGGCCAATTAAGAAAACAGATTTGTGAGATGAAACTTCTCCTCTCTCCCACTAGGGAAACAGGGAGGTAACGGCACTCAATCATTCTAGCCACAAGTCCTGAGGTCAGTTTGTGTCTCTGTCTCCATCTCTGCATCTCACTTCTTCACAGAGCCTGCTTTGGAAAGAGATTTTCATCAAGATGGAGAAAATGTAACATGAAATCCCTGCCCTGCATTTCCCTGGCTGTTAGGGGAGATGTTTGCAGTTTGGGACTGAGGGAAACCTCCTAATCCAACTCCTCTGGATGCTGCAATGAGGTTCATAATCCGACACTTTATGAAAAACACAGCACGTTGCCACAAAAATGCTTGGTGTGTTGTCAGTTCAGACCAAGGCTTCGTGGTAGGAGACGAAAGGAGCAGGCGGAGAAATAATTACGGAGACATGGCAGGGTTACTGCAGTGGGACAATGCTTGCCACGCAGCTCCAAGCTGAATGCAGTGCTTTCATCCATCTGAGAGCTGCCGTGCCGAGAAAACAGTCAAGACCACATAGTTATTCACCCTGGAGCTGGGCACCGGTTGTGCAAGGAAAATGGAGGGGAAAGTCACTTTAAAAAGGGGTATATGCAGGTGTGGTGAGTGCAGATACACTCATCAACTCAGAGATGTGTACATACATACGGACACACAGAGAAACCTGTGCATGTGCGCACGTTCACGGCCGCACCTTTTCCAGTGCAGACATGTACACACGTGTTCCACATCTACACCTATAAAGGTGATTGCATGCGTGCACATGTGCACACACACACACACACACAAAGACATATGTGCCCTGGCTTCACACCCATAACCCCTGGCAGTTCAGCCTTTAACCAGCTGTGTGCTTTAGTAACAATAGATTAAAAAGCCCTGCAGCTCAGTTTTTCTTGGCTTCTGTTTTGGTGAAGCTGGGGAGACAGTACTCTCAGTGTGAGACTATAAATGAAAGGAGCTGAGAAACCGCCCACCAATGTTTAGACTGATCCTCTGTTACACTCTCTTTAATTCCTTGTCACCTAATTGCTACTCGGGTATCTCAGGAGTAGCCCATGATCCTGGTCTATAAGCACCAGCTCGGGGAGAAGGTTTCTGAGAGCAAAGGGCTCTTTATTCTAGCAGACAAAAGAGAATGAGTTCCAATGGCTGGAAGCTGAAATCGGCATAATTCAAACTGGAAATAAGGTGCATATGAGGGGAATTAACCATTGGAACAGGTTCCAAAGCACGGTGGAGGATTTTCCATCTGTTCGAGTCTTTAAATCAAGGTTGAGCATCTTTTGTAAAAGATATGTGGCTAACTCAATCCCAAGCCAGTGGGCGGATGCAGAAATCTCTGGGAGAAATTCTCTGTCCTGCGCTATGCAGGAGGTCGCACGCGTTGACTACAATGGTTCCTCCTGACTTTAATATTCATGGGCTGAGTTCTCTTTTACTCTAAGAGTGCCTTTGTACTGCCAGACCTCTGTAAACGAGACTCAGACCCTATGGACTATGATGCTAAGACCTGCATTCCATTGTCCATAGCAGCTGCCCTCCGCTCACTCCTCCCCATTCACCTGTCTCCTTGCATCACGTGTTTGAACCCAGGTTAAGACTGGTTCATTTTTAACCCACAGACATTATCTCAGCTGGTGATTCACAGCTCGGCTGCCACCTGGCCTGTCCCCACCGCCAGTGCTTCCCAGGAGAAACGACAAGTCAGCAGGATAAGTTCCTGCCACTTTGTCTCCATCCATCAGTATTAAAATCAGCGAGTGTCTGCTTCAACACCGTGTAAAACCTGAATGTCAGGGTGTCATTCACATGCTTTCTGACAGGCGGGGGGTTGGAGAGAGAGCACTGAGCCAGCCTGCTGGAGTACAGCGGTAATAGGATCCTCTAATTGCTGAAGACAAGACCACGCGTCTCGAATAAAGTGATCGGGCAGTGTCCCGCCAAAAATTCCACGCTAAAACCCAACGGGTTGGATCCCGCCTTCTCCTGCTCCTGGCACAGCCATTTATACCAGCGCAAGGTGGGGCAAAACGCTGTCAATCCGATCGGTTAGCACTTTGCCTCCGTGTAAACGATGGAGGAATCGGGCCCAGCGTATTTCTAGCACCTGTTCACAATGCCATGGGGGTGATTCTCTGTAGTTCATGCAGTCACTTTGCAGAGTAGGTGCAAAATACTGCCATATCAGAACGATTGTGGTTTGCACCCGGTTTGCCCTGGTATCTGAGACTGCACAAACTGCAATGCATGCCATGGAAAGTTTGGCCCTGCCTTTACATGACTGACTAAAATGCAACTGAGACTCCATGCACCCAGTTCTCCATTGTCCTGCACCTTTTGCAATCATTATGCTAGCACAGAGGGAGAGTAAAATGCTACTGGATCAGAACGACCGTGTTCTGCACCCCCGTCGCACTGTTGCAAGTGACTGCATGAGCTGCTGTGCTGATCAGTGATCACTCAGTGCTTTAGGTGCTCGCCAGAGCTGAGTTTTATTCTGTGTCCAGTTCTCACTGGCCGTGTAACACCAGGAGGGCTTCACAGCAGCTTACCCAGATTCTCTGTCTGGGAAACTGCACCCTAAAACAGACACACACACACACACAGCAATACCACCAGTGCAAGGCAACGGAGAATTTCTGCCCCAGGGGTAATAAGTTGGGCTTGTAGCTGGCAACGTCAGAGCCAACAGAGCACTTGATCTAAAGGAAACCGGGAGATGTGGTAGGTTCTTATCGGCTTCAAATCCCACAGATTTTACTAATGGCAGGCTCCGTGCCTTCTCTTCTGCCAATAGAGAGAAGTGTGCCAACTACTTAGCTGTTTGATCTACCCAGACCAGTGGAAGAGCTCTATGTAGCTCAAAAGCTTGGCTCTCTCACCCCCAGAAGTTGGTCCAATAACAGATATTACTTCCCACCCCTTGACTCTCCAGCGTAGAGAAAAGTACATGGGTGGCACTCAATAAATAGTAACAATAGGGCTAGTTCCTGAGCCATCGGAAAACGGCGCATCTTCAGGGAAGGCAATAGAGACACAGCGCTCTGCACCAGTCGCGGATGTAGCGTCTAACACAGTCTATTCGCACGCTAGCTGCTGAAGAAGTCAAGCTTTTGACTGAATGTAATTGGAATAATAGCTAGCAAATCCCCCGGCCCTCGACAAACGGTACCTCTCAGCTGAAAATGCTGAAGTCTCCTAACGCAGATGAGTTTAAAAGATCCAGTGACAGTGCAGAGAGTTTCCTGCATTCATATCCTGGCAGGGAGGATATCCTCTCAAGGACACGGAGGGATCACAACTATTTCTCTCTGTGGAACTGATCATCCACGCCTTGGTAAAGGCAAGAGAAGGTTCGGTGTGGGGTTTCTGTCGAAGGCATTGAGGGTCGGGGGAGGGAGAGACGCCTACGTGCGGTTAGAAAATACGCAGCCATTCCCAAGGTGGAAACATTGTCAGAGGCACAAAAAAGCTTTTGTGCATGAAAGGGCAACCTTGACCGCGTTGTCAGGCGATGGAGTCAGTTTCCAAGAGAGAGTGGATTTTCTCCTGGCATCTCCATGCACGGAGCTGGGGCGCTGCAGACCGGTTTAATTTGCAACAGCTGTAACTGCAGGTTTATTGCAGATGCTACTGATGTTACGAAAAGATTCAGTGCGGCTGTGAATTGGGGCAGGTGGGGGGGAGGGACCCATCCTTAAGATGGAAATAAAATTTCTATTTATTTCAGCAACAGAGAGGGTTTTGAAACTGTCATGCCGGGTCCAGTTATTTCCTATCTTGGATAGTCATCCCTTTTGCACGCTGACTATAACCAGGTCAGTTCTTAGGCCTGGTCTGCATTGAAGAGTTGCATTGGCAGAGCTGCATCAGGCACCCTGATGGAAATAGCTATTCTGACACAGCCCCGGTGTGGGCACAGCTATCCTGACAGGAGCGGGAGGTGAAGAAATGTTTCAGGTGGAAGAGACACGAGCCCAGCCTCCGTGACTCCAGCAGCAAGGTTAATACCATGAAAGGAGGGGTTTTTTAAGTGTGCGCTACACAGAGGGAAAACGCTCCCGCGGTAAAGTGGTAGTAAAAGCCGTTCTTTCCTCCCTCTTTGCAGAAACGTTTCCGCCATAAGAGTGACATTGTCAGCACTGACAGTCCCCTTTTGGATTTGACATGGAAGGTGCCCAGACGTTACGGTGATGGACAGCAGAGGAAAACCCTAAGACAGATAGATAAGATCGTGTGTCTGGTTTTTCCCATGTTGCCCATTGCCTAGACTGCAAGTTCTGGCTCTCTGTGTTTGGTCAGCATGTTTGCGCAGTGCCTCCAACAATAGGATAAAGGACTATTGCATCAAGGGAGTGTCCTAAAGCTGCTCTCGGGATCGGCTACTCATCGTGTTTGGCGCTGGACTGCCACAGAGGAAGACATGGAATCACAGAAGTGTAGGACTGGAAGGGACTTTGAGAGGTCTTCTAGTCCAGCCCCCGATAGTCTCTGCCCTCAGGCGTTTGTAGCGGGTAGAAATGAAATACAGAGACCGAGACAAATGGTTAAAGTTAGTGGGAACGGCACAAGATTATCGAAATTTGCCAAGGAAGGTTGAGATGGGATTTGTTTGAGGCAGGACCACCCTACTCATCGCTGGATGGCGCCACGTCCTGGCAGTTCCAGGGATTAGCTCGGCCAGGCCGACGCCCCTTCCGGCGGTCACCGCCCGTCACTTTCTCTCTCTGCGGACCCCCCCTCGCATTCCAGCAACTGCACCCTCCCCTTTGTGACTAGGCCTTCCGGCCAGGTCACTCCATGGTTTCCCCTTCCAGGGGGGTGTCAAAATCCCTCCTCACCAGCCGTCTCCCCTTCCACTGCCTCCATGGTGTCACTTGCTCAGTGGCTGGCAGGGGAACCCAGGCCTGCCTTCTATTCCAGGTCCCAGCTCAGCAGCCCTGCTCCGTTCTCTCCTGAGCCTTACTGCCTCTCCCCAAGTCCTTTCCTTACCTTCCAGCGCTCTGGGTTTGCCACTCTCTCAACTCACTCTTCCCAGGGAGCAACCGAAGGCTATGTGCCACCATAGCCCCAAGCAACCCCTCCCTTCTCCCAAGAAGGGACTGTGCCCCCTTTCCTCTGGGGCCAGCCTCCTGGCTTTGCAGAAGCCCTGCCTGTTCCCTCTAATTAGCGTCCTGCAGCCTAATTGGTTGATGGGGCCCACCTGGCTTGTTTCGGCTCTTGCCGGGCCAGTGTGGGGAGGTCACCACATCACAGGATCTCTCCCCCGAAGCAGAGAGCAATCAGTGCGGCTTAGCGCCTGTGACGCTAACCTAGAATTTACCGAGATCCGCGGCCCGGGGCAGCATAACTCGGCTCCCCTGGCCATGAGGCAGAGTGAGCTAGTGGAGAGAACTGTAGAGTAGGCCTCAGGAAACTGATTTCTGTTCCTGGCTCTCCCGCTGCACCTGGGTGACCTTAGACCAGTCTCTTCCACCTCCCTGTGTGTTATCTCCCTCTGTAAAACGGGGCTAATGATACCAACCTCCTTTGCTTTGAGATCCAGGGATAAAAAGCATTAGCTGCTATTATTATTGCAACCCTACGTTTTATTTTTGCATTTAAAAGCCAAGCAAAGAGCAGCATTCTCAGGTCCCTGGCGGCCCTGAATGAAAGAGCAGAGTTCAGCACATGGCAGGCTGTGGAACCCCACCACAGATAAAAGAACAGGAGAGGTGACGCCCCAGCGAGCTCCTTCATTAGCAATAAGAAGGGGAAATGAGCCAACCTCAAAATGCCGGGAGCGTGCGACAGAAGTGACACCAGCCTCATTGCTCAGTAGTGGCGGTGCTTGGCAGTGGTGCGTGGGCTGCTACAGCGATGCGGTCTTGGGCGGTGTTCCCCCTCTGGTCTCGCGAGCTAAATTGGTGATTAGATGAGAAACCTCCTGAGAAATGACGTTGGAGATTCTGTAATGATTGCTCAAGGTGCTGAGTTTCTGGCTGGTTATTGTCATTAAAGATCTTGTGGCATTTTCCCCATCCCCTAGGAGTATCATCCCCATTTTTCTAGTGTAAATCCAATTTGAGTGAGTATATTCCCTTGCAGGAATCACTTGGGGGATGGTTTTCTAAGGTGCAAATGGAAGCTAAGAGGCCCAACTCCCCTTGACTTTGTGCCTTGAAAAACCTCTCCCTTTCTGCCCTAGCCTGTCAGGCCATGTTACTGCAGGGCTCTGAACAGCTGCCGCATCCCAGAGGAGGCTGCTTTTCAGTGGCAATTCTTGGAGAGCCTTTAGGCGTGAATGATACTAGGTATATTATCTTGACAAAGGCTTATGTAGATTAAATGCCAAGTGGTTTGTTAACTATGGTTCAACACAATCACGCAGGATGAAAATAACATTGCTAAATAACTTTAATTAAAAAGAAAAAGAACCATTAAATGCATAAAAAGATAACTAGAAAAGCAGGGAAGGACTCAGGAAATTCACCCCTGAGCAGAGACCCTCGTTTCAGGGCTTAAATGGGACTTAAGTGATGTTTTAACCTGGCAATTTGCACAGGGATGAATTTCATCCAAAGTTCTAGTAGCAGGCGATATAAGAATTAAGGAGAGGACAGAAGCATTCACTGGGCTCATGGGAAAGTCATTTGACTGACCGGTAGGAGTCAGTGATGATGACAAGGTAATTACGAGGTTCAGTACCATATGTGTTTGCTTATAACATCTTTACTTGCTGTTGTCTAGGGAAAGCATCCTACTTCCCTAGTCTGCAATATTTTGAGATATGCAGAGAAATAAAAATAGCTGAAGCAGTTCTCTTCCCTGTGGGTTGTTTTTCAAAATTGAAACGATACTAATATTTGATTAAATAAATCTTGCATGTGGCAGAATTTTAATAAAAGTTACTTATGCCGGATCTGAAGAGTGCAAGACAAGTTCTTTCCCAGTAAACACACTTGCAGGGAAGGAAAGTTGTTAATATTATTCAGAAGATCTTCAGACAGTAGCGGTGGAAATTGGGTTAAGATGTTTGGATGCCTGAGGGATCTCAGGGGAAAAGGGAAATGGTGCTTAATAAAGCAACAAGCTGTTCCTTTCACAGATAGGAAAGCAGAAACTCGTAGTTTAGCATCGTCCTGACCTTTCCATGCTCCAGCCTTACCTGCGAGAGGAGGCGTTTCCATGAAAGAGTAAAATAACATTTGTGATGCAACACCTTTGTTGTTATAATTTTACTGTAACAGAAAGACTCCACAAGCAGATTGGGACTCTACCCTGTTGTGTGCTGCACTGACAGATAATAAAAGAAAGCCCTTGCCTCATCAAACGTACAGTCATGGATTTCAGACAAGATGGTGGGTGAAATCAACTTTTATCAACAGTTATGGATAAAAATCTAATCCTTCAAAATCTAGTTAAACTGCATGAAATCTGTGTGTAGACATCCTTAGTCTGAATCAAAGCGGCCTTAATTTGATTTAGTTTAAACTTTAAATTCACACCTTTAATTCTTCGAATTAACTTTCCTGAGTGTCCATCTAGCATGGTATCCCGTCCGTAACATCAGCCAGCACCAACTGCTTCAGAAGCTGGTAAAGGGCAGCTCTGGGATTATCTGTCTATGGTGGAAATTTCTTCCCATCCCTGGTCAATCAGAGGTTGGTTTGAACGAAGGCTTGGTCTACATTGCCAGCAAAATTCGGTGGCAGTCGACGGGAGATACGCAAGCTACGTAGGGTAGATTGCGTATCTCCTGGCCACTTCCTCACTTCTACCTACCGGGTCTCTACTGCCGCTCAATCAATCACGCAGAATCAATCTGGCAGCACCAACAGTGCCGCCATCAATATAGACATATCCTCAGAATCAGGATCCCATCCCAGACCCGAATGGAGAGCCTATTTTAACGAGAGAAGACTCAGAGAGCTTAGCTTGTTTAGCCTAGCAAAGTGAAGGCTAAGAAGGGGTGTGTTTGCTCTCTATAAATATGTCAAGGGGGAGAAGAACTACTGGAGCAGAAGGACAGTGTTAGCACAAGTACAAACGGGGATAAACGGGCCATGAATAAATTGAGACTGGAAATTAGAAGACGGTTTCTAACCCTCAGCGGAGTCATGTTCTGGATCAGCCTCCCAATAGGAGCAGCGCGGTCAACCAACCTCCCTCATTTTAAGATGGAGCTTGAGAAATTTATGAACAGAGTTATATAGCTGGGTGGCCTGTGACAACAGGGGCTCAGTGACCCAGGAGGTCCCTTCTAGTCCTGTGTTCCTAACTCTAGCTACTGTACAACTCTGAACAGTTTTATTATCCAAATGAATGGCCAGTTTGTTTTTGAATACTGCTAAACACTTGGCTTCAATTTCTTGTGGCAGTGGGTTCCACAGGCTAATGGGCATTGTCTATAGGAGATGTTTCTCCCTGACCTGCTCCGTTAGTAGCTGGTTTATGCCTGGAACTGGGAAGGCTTATAGACCTTGCAAACTTTTGACATCCTTTGTTTGCCTGGGGACATTTTAATCATCGCTGATGTAACTCTGAGTTTGCAGATTTGCAAGCTGAGCTCTCAAAACCCTAATCTGATAAAGTTCTATTACTGGAGCTGGACAGGTGCCCCTCTCTTTAAGTGTAAACTGGCCGTGAATCAGCCCACAGTCTTTGCTTGTTTGGTCACCTAATAAAGGGAAATGCAGTGGGTAAGGGTAACTGATGGTCTTTGGAGGAGACGCCGTATATCACGTCTCACCACTTCCCAGACCTGAGCTGCCTAACTTATGGCCTGCCAAAGTCGAGACGTATATTTCTCCTCTTCCGCACTGCGTGATGGCGAAGGTGGTTAATGATGCCCTGTCTCTTCCCACAAAACAAAGCAATTCACAAACTGCGAGGCAGGTCTGGCAGCTGCAGTAATGACCTGGTGCCAGTTTGCTCGTAATGACCTTGGAGGTTTGGGATATGTGTACACAGTGAGTGGCCGCATGTCTCGGAGCCTGGGTCAGCAGACTCAGGCTTGCGCTGTCACACTGCAAAATAGCCGTGCAGATGTTGCGGCTTGGGTGGAGCTTGGCCAACGAAGCCTGCAGGGGGGGAGAGGGTGGGCTTCACAGCCTGAACCGCAACATCTACACGGGTCTTTTTAGCACAGTAGCACAAGCCCGGGTCTGCCAACCTGGGCTCTGAGACTTGCTGCTTCGGGCTGTGTAGACGTATCCTTGAAGGCTTGGGACGCACGTGGCTCTGGCTTTACTTACAAGTCTTTCCTTGTGTGACAGAGGACGTGGGGAAAGGCCCTGGACAGGGGACCTCAGTACATTTCCTGGCACAGACACCCCCCGTGACCCGTCACTGCTTCTTACTGCACTTTGGCTCCCCAGGAGTAAAATGGGGCTAATAATCCTTTGTCTGTTTAGATGGTTAGCGCTTTTGGGCAGAGCTGCTCCTGTGATATGTCCACACAACAACCTGCACAATGGGGCCCTGATCTCAGCTGAGACCAGTAAATTAATAACAATAACACATTGACAACTTGAATTAAGGAGGTAAAACAGCAGAGCATTATGTAACTTGTGGCCATGCTGCTACCTTTACAGTGGAAGCCAAAATCCTGGCTCTCCCTTTGAAAACGGGCCCCCAAATCCACCCAGCAGACACACGCGAACCAATACCGTGTCCTCGTTAATGTTGGCAGATCGTAAATTGCTGCCTGGTATCCATCCCCATCATATTAGCATCCAGGCAGGAGGGGCAGCTGTCAGGGAAGCAGGATTCAGAAAGACTAGGGGAACTCAATCTTGTGCCTTTAATAGAAAAGGCTGGGAGATTTAATCAGCCACTCAGTACTTGCCTCATTGCTTTACCGGGAGGAAGTTTGACTCTGTCATGCAAACTGTTAGACGCTGAGGCGGGATATTAGTTTCCCTGGGTCATCTCCCATAAATTGCATGTATTTCAGCAGGCTTTAAAGCGCTAACTGGAGAGCAGCGTCAGTGCAGAGGAGCGTACCGTTTGGAAGGGCTCCGTGCTCTGATTGTACATGCTGACCAGCCATGCTCATTTGGTGCTGAGGGTAATGGGGGGAAAGTGGTGCAGATGGGGGACGGGGGCAAGTGAGCTGGGCAGTTGGATGATGCCCAGACCCCGACCGAGATCAGGGTCCCGTTGTGCCGGGTGCTGCACGGACCTGGAACTGCTCACAGTCTCTAATATATGTATCCTCATGGCCCGCCACAAGTCAGGGAAATGCTAATATTCCCATGTCACAGATGAGAAATTGAGAGGAAAAAGTCACACAGGGCATCTGTGGCAACGCAGAGAATTCAGTCTGGATCACCTAAATCCCACCCTAACACCCTAACCAGTGATTCTTGGCTCTTCCACAAGTTCTGCGTGCCTTTAGTTTGGTCACTTACCCTCTCTGGGCCTCGGTTCCCCACCCACAGAACAGGAATAATAATCCTTTGTCTGCTTTATATATTTAGACGGCAAGCTCTCAGGGGAAGGACTGGCAGTCATTCTGGGGCTATGCGTGCTCGGCACAATGGGGGGCTCCCTGATCTCCATCGGGGTCTGTGCAGCGCTGGCCACAATAGGGTCCCCCCCGACCCTCTGTTCTGCGTCAGGCTCTCCAGGGGCTTCCATAATGCGAGAAGAACCTAACTGCCAAGTGAGGAGAGATTCCTGTTTTGGCAAAATGCACTGCACAGGCAGGCCAGCAGGGATCAGCGGCTCTTAGCGCTGCGTAACTTTCCAATAGCCCCTGGGGAGTTTCATGATTGAGGATTGCAGGAAGGTTCTGAACTAGAAGAGGGGCACAGCCGGGACTCCCCGGTAGGGCTAAGACCCGCCTGGTGGGTCTGTCCTGGAAATAAGGAAGGGGTTCCCAGGTCCAATCCCCCAGCAATGCTGCTCCTTTCTCTCCAGCACCTTCCAGCACAGAGCATGCTTGCAGAGCCACATGGCTCGGGAATTCGATAGCAGCTGATATCGCCTTCCATTTGGTGCCTACCCTTTTATTGTAAGTCAAAGGGGTAAAGAAAGAAGCCCTGTGGGGAGATGACACCAGCATCGTTTTCAGAATGGGTGATGCAGCATGCAGGGGGAGGGACCAGAGAGCCGGTGACTCGAGCACTATGGTAATAACGGCCTGTCTCTGCTAATCCCTCCCAGCTCTACATAAAGGCAGAAAGGACTTTTGTTTTGCTTGGTTTTTTTATGTCTCCCAGCTCAGTTTCCACCTCCCTACTCTCTTGTTTTATAATTTGTAGAGGGCAGCTTCGTCTTATACACAACCACACTAGGAAATCTCTCTTCGGAAAAGGCCTATTCACCAACTGCAATTTAGTTAGTCGTTATATTTGTCGGTTGAGGTGAGATTCATCCCTTGACAAGTATCCCTACCATGTAAGCCCCACAAAGATCTATCGCACACGCACACCCCTGTTGCTGCACACCTCTGATATTTTTATTCTGAGCTTGTTTTCTGTTGTGCAAACTCAGTAACTTTTCATCCCCTCCTCTTGAGTCCAGAGACACTGGGGTTTTGTTTCTGTTGATTTGCAAAGTTAATTTTGCATGTTGAAGTAATGAAAAATGTATGTCTGTGCTTGGCAGCTTTGAGTGCAGCTTCATCTCTCTCTGGCTTGTTCATTTTTTTTTTTTCTTTTGTGATTATTATTCCGGGCCACCGTCAGACTTTACAACAGTAGAAGTGGGAGAATACAAACCAGAGAGTTTGCATCCAAGTGTGCAGGGCTCAGCTGAACTCCAGAACAAACCCACCTCGGGTTTTTGTCTGATTAAACCGACGGGGCTGCACGCTCTCATACATAATCAAGCAGGGGCCCAGAGGAGAAAGAGGGGGATATTTGAGCAAAGTTGCAGCAGCTCCAATTAAGTCAACAGAATTGAATCCGCTTGAATCTACTGAGTTAAATTTCCCATGTGACCACCCCCTCTGAGTGTGGGTGAACACACCCACGTTCCTTTACAATAAAGACACCAGGGAGCCACCAAGCAATTAATGCATTTGAATTTTGTGTCCAATTTTACGGAGATTTCAGTAGTAGATTTATCTACTAGCCTCAACTGAGCTCAGTTCTTGGCACTGTAAATACATAGAGTCCGACAACAGCTTGCAGTGTAAATAGACAAGACAGGCACAAGATGCCCCAGGTGCATACAGCGGATCAGTGGCAGGGCGAGAAGGATAACTAGGTCTCTGCAATCCCAAACCAATGCACTATTCACTAGACCAGGGGTTCTCAAATTGGGGGGTCATGACCCCTCAAGGGGTCGGGGTCGCAAGCTGCATGCCCTCACACATGCCAGTAAGGATGGCATGGCAGGGAGAGATCATCCATTTGGGATGGGGGTTTCGACACAGCCTGAAATATTTTCAAGCGGGTCCCAGCAAAAACATTTGAGAACCCCTGCACTAGACGAACAGTCAGAGGAGAAGTGCCCTCATACAACAGAAGGGAAGAGGACACAGCCCATCTTTTTGTTCTGTGTGTACACAGTGCTTAGCACGATGGGGCCCTGCTCCGTGACCGGCGCTCCGACGCGCTGCAGTAAAGCAAATAGTAAGTCATTTCTAGACTGGGAGAGACGCTTTATATACAAAGAATAGTGCAAATCCAGTAATAATACTTCACACCCCTGCAACATTTTGCCGCCTCAAGACAATTTGCAAACACTAATTAATTCGCACATCACACCCTCCACACGCACACGCACACACACAGTGACCTACTCTTTTCTTCCCTGCCCCAATTTACAAGTGGGGAAACTGAGACATGGAAGGCCAGCAAATTGCCTCACAGCTTCAAATGGAGTCAATGTCAGACCTGGAATCAGAATGTCTGGATTTCCCTCCCGCTGCCTCCTGGGAACATCTGTCCTCTTGTTTATTTGCACAAGGAGCGACTAGGACAAGTACTGAACATGCTTAAAGAAATGGGATTTCAAAGCAACAGCGTAACATGTCAGTGAAGATGTTTGCATTGAGGCCACTTGAGCAGATAAGTGACTGAACAAGGCATGTGCTTCACGCTAGCCAGAGGGAGCAGACATTAGTCACCTCCTAGGCTACTGAGATCCAGCTCTTCGTGGGAAGGAGATTTTCTGTGTAATCGGTGATGTGATCATTTTCACAATTAGGGAAACTCCAGTAAATCCCTGCTGTCTCCATGCAGCTCTCCCATCTCGGCTCCAAGGAAGAGCACGGCAAACCCATCAAAAGAACCTTGGGGCTTGACAATAAGTTTGCAGGTGAAATTTCATGCAGGTTCCAAGACCCTGCCGTGATCTTTGGTTTTCGACTGGTTCTCATGGGTAATTTAGCCAGGTATTTCTAAAGCTGCAAGTACAATATACCAGGGGCCAGCAGCACAGCTGGGGTACATCAGCGTAGGCAAGTTTGCTTGGCGATGACCATAGTTAAATAGCACCTGATTATTATTTAATTCCAGTAGCACCTAGAGGCCTCAACAGAGATCAAGGCCACATCATGCTGTACAAACAGTAGAGTGAAAGACCATCACTACCTCACAGCGTTTGCAGTCTAATGCGGACGGTTAATATCGCAGAGGGATATTTGCCCTGTAGTTGCAATCTGCCATTAGAAAGGAGAAGGCCACGATTCCTCAGTTTTGCCTCATAAAAGCATTAAAGAGACACCGCACAGCACAGACCCAAAATCAAAAGAGCGACAGTTTGTCAGTCATATAATACGTCACAGCCACAGACTAAAATTGAGACAACCACACCCCGTCTCTCAGAGCAGGCAACTGGACTGCTTGACGAGATTGGCCATCGAGGGGGTATTAGACCAAGGGAGGCAGCATCATCAGCTGGGGAGGGGTTCAGGAATTACCAGAGAACAGGTCAGGAATGATCCCCGTTTGCTACACTAGCAACTAGAGGCCTCAAACCAAGGATAGGTCCTGCTGAGCTGGGAGCAGCGCCCCTATCGTAAGAGACAGCGCCTGCCCTGGAGAGCTTACAATCCAACCACAGAAGATGGGCAGGGACACACAGAAGGGAAACCAATTGCCCAAGGTCACACAGTAAGTGAATGGCCAGGAACAGAACCCAAGTAACCTGTGCACCGGACTACACTGTAAACTGGGGGGCCGGGTGGGACCCCCCAACTCAAGGAGACGTGCTAGTGCCAGCTGGCGTCGAGCTAGTGTGCTAAAAACAGAGCACAGTCACAACAGCACAAGCAGTGGCAGGGGCTAGCTGCCCCCCAAGTGCCCGCCCCTTTGATACGTAAGGTGTCACGGACTCACAAGACCCGGGCTTTCTCAGCTCTGTATGGTCCCTGGGAGGAACCCCCTTTAGGGTGTGGTCCCTTCTTGGCGGTCACACTCTCTCTCAGGGTTAATCGTCCTGGAGCTGCACCTCACTGAGCCTTCAGCACGCCTCTCTCTCGCTGTGAGCCTCCTCAGGGCCTGCACTCACCCTAGATCCCCGGGGCCTCCACACCCTGAGGGCACAGTGCAACCCCCAAGATCTCTAGACTGCGTGACTCTCAGCCAGCGTGAACCAGAAAGGTTTATTCACAGGACATTCTCAGGGCCTCTCAGCCCAGAAAGTCTCAGCACCGTCCATCTGGGTCTGTCCCAGTCCCGATGGGCTCAGGCTGCTTATTCTCCCCAGTCCCAGGAGCCCTCTCCTTCTAGCTGACAATCCTATCACCTCCTCCCAGAAGCCTCTCCTCTGTCCTCCTTTTTCTTTCCTGGGTAAACAGAGCACCTGGGCCTCCTTTTCTTCATCCTTTGTGCCCCCAGTGGCTGTGGCTGCCTTTCAGATCTCCGGGGTCCTCTCTCCTCAGCTCCTTTGTCCTCCCACTGACCAGAACCGGGTGGCTTCCAAGATGGGGTGGGCCTTCAGGTCACCGGTCGCTAAGTTCCACTGCATCCAAGTGGTCGAGGGTCCACACTGCTAGGCGAGGCCACAGCTGGTCCTCTGCAACAACAAACACCCTCTCCCGCCACCTCATTAAACAAGCAAGACACAGGGGAACCGAGTCACACACGCTAGCTATTAAGAACATAAGATAATTCCCTCACTCCGTCACGCAAGATACGTCCTCCGGCCGGCTGGGCCCTCACGCGGTCGTGGCTATTTTCAGTGCGCATGCACAAGGAAAGCTCCCAGGAATATGTTTCCTCGGGCTGGGACTCACATCCCCAGTTCGAAGTGTGGACATAACCTAACTGTCTCTCTCTGCCAAGAATTTAATTCATGCCACTCTGAGGCACCTTTACATTGCCAGGGTGTTGGAAAGAAACCTTAGCTTACTGTGAGACTCTGGCCAATTGTGGGAGAATTCCTGGGTGCAGTGGGTGACCCAAACTTTGCTAGGAGATCGGAGATGAGGCAGGAATGGGGAGTAAGCGAACAGCAAAGTGTAAAGACCGTGCTTTGTGACACATGGCAGAGGCGGGTGGGTCTGTGCTGCTTAGGTACACATTTCACTCTCAAGAGTGCTGTTGCTTCAATTTAATGATCTCCAAGTTACCCGACTGCAAAATTCCCTTCTGCTGTTTGTGAAAAGTTGTTACGTGGGGGGGAGGCGGAGGGAAGAAAATCACTGGAAAAATAATGTCTGCTATTAACGCCTTCTCCAAATGTGTGAACCTCACAATCCTGCCACATCCGGAGGACGTGGCATGAAATCGCTAATGATGCAGCTGCCTGTCAAACTCTCCGTTGCTACAACCGCGTCCCTTTGGGATCCCAGCACCTGAAACTGTCTGGATACATTTATCAAGAAAGCGCTACGCAGCGCAGTCTCTGCAGCTGGGGATGCATGCAACAACAACATTCAAGGGGGGTGGGAGGGAGGGCTTTGCTTGTGGAAGTGAGTGGGATTTTATTAGATAAATAATTCACAGTGACACATGCTCAAAAAGAAACCCTGGGCTTAGCACTGCCATGAAGGAGAAAGCAGCAACCGAATGTGTGTGCTCCGTGTGGAGCTGAGAGGGCAGGTTTTCAGAAGCTCAGCACCCAATGCAATATAGGTTTACACCTCCTTTCACCAGCTGTGGGGGACAGGACACAGAGAGGTGGCCTGCAGAGCACGAGTGGAGGAAAGACAAATGTTGGGCAGTCACCAGCTTCTCATTGTAGGGAATGTGTCAGGGGAATCTCTGATTCACACATAGAGTAACTGTGACTGCAGGTTTAAGGAACATGTTTTATATTCATCGAAAGGATGAGGGGCTTGGAATTCAAACTAGGGCCCTCTGGGACCTTGACGCATGCCCCTGCTTCAGTGCTTCTCTGAACTAAGCAGAGGCAATGTCATCCAATGGGCCGGGCACGGGGCTGGGCCATGGGAGACCCGGGCTGCATTGCCAGCTCTCCTGCAGACCCGCTGTGTGACCTTGGTCAAGGTCACCTCCCTTCTGTGTGCCTCTGCTTCCAGCTTGTCCATTTAGATTGTGAGTTCCCCAGAGCGGGGAATGTCTCTTGCAATGTTTCAGGGCCGTGATCTAGGTTAAGACCTCTGCTACGAGATTGCACGGCCTCTATCTTTCCAGCTGTCACTGGGTCAGCTTCTCGGTACTCACAGCTCCCTGCTTCCTTCACCTGGAATTCTGGGTGCTCTGTGAAGGAGGCCCAAGGGGCTGTGCAGCACAGCAGGTCACGCAACGTTCAAGCGGTAAGTTCAAGCAGTAATGCCTCTTGGCCACGGCGTGAAGCAGATGGATTATAGGAAGGAAGGGTAATGAATAACTAATCGCGACCAGCACCTCCACCAGCCGAAGTGTCAATGTGGTGTCTCTCCGTCACCTAAAGAAATACGGAGCAGGCAGCAAATTAGTTTTCATAGCGTAACTTCACGCAATCTTGTTCCAGGAGGTGCCAGATGAGGAACACGCACCTTCCGAATGGCTCGGTAACATCCCCAGCAGAGCAAAAAAAAAAGTTGCAGACATCCAGCGGGGGCTGGTTGCATTGTCTTCTTTGGGGGAGGAGAAGGAGAAGCTTAGTTGGAATGAAAAAGGGGCCGAGTCTCATTTACGTTCATTGACTCAAACCAAGAGTAGGTCCCCGCTGGACTGGTGGCTGCCCAGACACTCACGGAGAGGCAACCCTTTGCTGCAAAGGGTTTGCAACTAAAATAGATGAGACAGACAGAGGGTGAAAGGGAAAAGAGAATCACAGAGAGGGGAAAGGGCTTGCCTAGCGTCACAGCTGGATTAGAACTCAGGGGTGAAATCCTGGTCCCCGTGAAGTCGATAAAAGCTTTACCGTCAACTTCAGTAGGGCAAGGATTTCACACCGGCTCTTATGATTCCCCCCATTTAAGGCCAGAGCCTCTCTGAGTGTTTTGCCTGCTGCTGCTGCTGCTGCTGCTGCTGCTGCTTGCTCCCACGAGAGAGCGGGCTGGATTCCTCATCAGGCTGCACCTCATGCAGCCATTTGCACCACTGCAATGCCCCGCTGTTCTGCAGGGCTCTGTGTTTGCATCCCTTTTTGCCCTGCAGTGACTGCACAGCCTACAAGGTGGTGGGGAACTCAGGCTCCCTCCCTCCCACAATATGTGCATGCATATCGCATAATCCTAGCACCGCTTCCCCACTGCTCCCCCACCCTTCTCCCCAGCTGCCAGTTTCCTCGGTCATGACTGGCTCCAGGCTACGGCCCAACCTGGACAGTAATTTAAACCCAACCTGTGCATTCCTACAAGATCAACATAAAAAATGGATCTAACATTAGCCTTGCTTTATTATTCATTTTCTGCATTAATTATTCAGCCACATCCACTTGACTTGTCTTTGGTTTAAGACACTTGCAGAGGAGACATTTCAAAGATTATTTTTTTTCCCCAGTGGGAGGAAACAAAAACTGCTGTGTATAAACATTACTGCAGGCAGCGAGACTGGTGGGGTCAGTCATCGCTGGCTGATTGAACCCTTGTGTAGGAAGCAAGTGAGTCTTGGAGCTGAGATGTGCAAAGCCATGTAGAGGATTTGAACAGCCAGCCTGAGATAGGAAGAATGGTCTAGTGGTTACAGCAGTGGATGGGGATCCAAGTTCAGCTCTTCACACAACACAGAGTCTTTGTGTGACCCTGGCAGAGTTATTAATGCAATTTTGGGTGTTATTAACAGAGGCACAGCATGCAAGTCACGGGAGGTGACAGTACCGCTCCACTTGACGCTGAATAGGCCTCAGCTGGACTGGACTGTGTCCCGTTTTGGCCCATCAGTGTATGGAAAGGATGTAGAGAAACTGGAAAGGATCCAGAGGTGAGCGACAAGGACAATCCAAGGGATGGAATGCAAGCCACATGGGGAAAAGCTGAAGAAACTGGAGGCAGGGAAAAGAGGAAGGCAGACAAGCCAGGCACACTTGTCTGTACAGGACTCAGCAACAAGGATTTACTGTTCCTTCTATACATAATAGCAAAAATGATTTGGAGCACAGGACAACAACTGTTACAAAAGGGATTTAGGCACCTAACATCCTTAGCGACTAAGTCCCATTAACTTTCAGTAGGAGCTGGGATCCTAAGTGGCCGACTCATTTTTTAAAATAGGTCATTTACAAACCCCCTCCTGAACCTGGGAAAGTTTTCTCAGCCTTTGCAAACAAAACACCCAACCCTACTGGGTTATAGCCAATCTAGAAACTTCCGAGGGCACTGCAGGGAACGTGCCTACCACACAACGCTGGGTTAGTCTGTGGAACTCACTGCCACAAGCTTGGGTGGAGGCCAAGATTTAGAAAGGGGACTGGGCATTTGTACGGATAATGAGAAAATTCAGAAATCTGAATAATCGGTATTAAAACCAGACTGGAGGATCAGCAAGGATACAAATCTCCAGGGTCAGGATGAAATTTCCCCTCTGGGCAGGTTATTTCAAAATTGCCCAGGAGCAGGTTTCTTGCACTTTCCTCTGGTTCTGACAGCTGTTGCAGATGAGAGATTGGATTAAATGGACCCCAGATCTCATCCTCAGTGCAAGGAGGGACAGAAGCCCCTGCCCCATTGCTGCTCATTCTCAAGTGGGAACAACCCACCTCTCCAGGTGATTCAGGACAAAGGGGCCAAAAAGCCATTGGGAACAATTATCTTCGTCCCCAGCATGTTGTTTGAACTGTGCAGTGAGGGGCGGACAGGAGAGGAGGGGGGTTGGTGGTGCCCTGGAGAAGCTTCTTTCTTGTGCCTGTGAACACGGCTGGAGCTGGGGACATGGAGCTAAGGTTTTACACCTGTCGAGCGGAAAGAGGGCAGAGATGAAGCCATCTGGGTTTGCTCCTGACCCATGCAACATCCTCTGATCTGTGTCGCTTTGATAGCGGATCAGCAGTAGCCAGAACTTTGTTGTAGCATTCCTGTGCAGCACTCAAGGGGAATCAGCAGGTCAGGGGAGGGTTATGTTCATCTCATTCCACAGACCTGCAGCATCGGTTCAGGCTGGGTTAGGGTGACGGGGTTTTTCTTTCTTTAATCACTTCTTAAAACAACTCCAGTGTTTTTCAGTTTTCATTATCTTTCAAGGAGGAACCGTTCCTTGGAGATGTGTTGCTCACTCTGCCCCCAGCCAGGGAACAAGCCAAGACCTACCCAGTAGAGCCAGGAGTTGAAATTGGCACGCTCACACAGTCCTTGGCCCTGTGTACTCAGCCCGGGACCCCGCTCGTTTCAATGGCTCTGTCCTCAATTCCAGTCCACAACGCCAGTTCCCCCAGCGCTCCACAGTCCCAACCTGCAGCCCCCTTCCTGTCCCAGCCCGGGGCTATCCCTTTCCCCACATCCAGCTCTGCGAATGTCCCTCAGTCCCAACCCACACCTCCTATAGTGACCCAGCCCTGGGCTTCTCCTGAACAGACGGCTGCCCCTGTGACGAACAGCAAGGAGTTACGTAATAGTTGTGATGTGGGATGGATGCCCTTCCGTGCCTTGAGCAGAGTTTCGATTTATACAGCACCCTTCTTACACAAAGGTACTCAAAATGCCTTAGCAAAACATCGAGTGCGACAATGTCAGAGTCAATGTACAAGCCACAGAGACAGCTCTTGACCCTTAGAAGATCAGTCAGGCTATGGGATGTTTTATCTTCCACCTCGACAATGACCACAGCCAAGCAGACTTTGAAGGAGTCTTAAGGGTCTTTCAGTGCAGAACTTTAACTCTATTAAGAGTTATTTTTGAGGAAGCCAGCACAGCATAGACTCGTTAGAAAAGCAGGGCTGGAAGGGATTTCAAGAAGTCATCAAATCCAGCCCATTTTGCTGAGACGGGACCGAGTAAACCTAGACCATCCCTGACAGGTGTTTGTCCAGCCTGCTCTTAAAAACCTCCAGTGACGGGGGTTCCACAACCTCCCTTGGAAGCCTGTTCCAGAGTTTCTAACTCCTCTTAGAGTTGGAAAGTTTTTCCTCATATCTCACCTAAATCTCCTTTGCCGCAGATGAAGCCCATTACTTCTTGTTCTACCTTCAGTGGACACGGAGAACGATTGATCACCCTCCGCTTGATAACAGACCTTAATATAGTCAAAGACTGTTATCAGTTCCCTCTTCGGTCTTCTTTTCTCGAGACTAAACACACCCAGTTTTTTTAACCTGTCCTCATAGGTCAGGTTTTCTAAACCTTTTATCACTTTAGATGCTCTTCTTGGGACTCTCTCGAATTTGTCCATATCTTTCCTGAATGTGGCACCCAGAATTAGACACACGTATTGCAGAGGAGGTCTAACCAGCACTGAGTACAATTACCTCCCATGTCTTACTTACAACACTCTTATTAACACACCCCAGAATGATATTAGCCTTTTTCTAGCTGCATCACATTGTTGACTCATATTCAATTTGTGATCCATTATAACCCCCTGGTCCTTTTCACCAGTACTACAGTTTAGCCAGTTATTCCCCATTTACTAGTTGTGCTTTTGATTTTTCCATCCTATCTGAAGTACTTTGTACTTGTCTTCATTGAATTTCATCTTGTTGAATTCAGACCAATTCTCCAGTTTGCCAAGGTCGTTTTGAATCGTAATCCTCTCTACCCAAATGCTTGCAACCCCTCCCAGCTTGGTGTCATCTGCAAATTTTATAAGCATATTCTCCGCTCCTTTAGCCAAGTCACTGATGAAAATATTGAATAGTACCAGATCCAGGACTGACCCCTGTGTGAGCCCACTAGATACATCCTCCCAGTTTGACAGCAGACCATTGATAATTTTGAGTATGGTCTTTAAACCAGTTGTGCAACCATCTCATTGTAATTTCATCTAGACCATTTTGCCCTAATATGCTTAAGAGACTATCATGTGGAACTGTGTCAAAAGCCACACGTTATAGCAGCCTACAATACAGGGCCAAAGCCAGCCCTTGGATCTATATGTGCAAGAAACCAACAGATTGGAGAATTACCCTGCAAAGACTATTAGCAATGAGGGCTAAAATGAGCCAATGCATGTCAGAGGCAGGTAATTAATGCACGGGGCATCATTAACTTAGCTGGAATATGAAAAACGAGACACCTTCTCCCATTCTCTTTGATGAACTGGCCCTGGGTCTTTCCTTGAATCCAAAGGGGAGCAAGGATGCAGATCCTCAAAGGTATTGAGGCACCTAATGCCCATTGATTATTGTCCACAAAATCGTATCTTTACCAGGAAAACGATGCGCTTGGATGGATCGGTGTGGTTCCCAGCCTTGTAAATAAAAGGAACCGATTGGCTCAGGACTATTCAAAACTATTTATATTCCTATATTGCCAGCAGGTTGCAGGGCAATCCCTGAGGTCAGCACCCAAGGTTGCTCTTAAATGATAAGAAAGGCGTGTTTCTGTAAGGGCCGGGGGAAGTGCAAAATTGGGATGCCAGATTCTCCTTCAGCCTGCACGGTGTACAGTCACTCACGCCAGGGCAAAATGACACTAAGTCAGAATGGCAGCATTTCACAATCACTTTGCATGGGTGTCAGTGACAGCAGAAGGTGCAGGGGAAATCAGGCAGCTGGTCTCTCTCAGGAAAAATTAGCTGCATTGCATTTCATTGGGAGATTTGTAGGATTCCTCCGAAGCTGAGTTTGAGCTATTTCTGACCTGGAAAAGTGCCGTTAGAAAGACTGTTCTTAACAAATTCCCACCTTCTAGATCTGGCTGTCTTTGGTGCAGAACAGCAAAACATTGAACAGCTGATGTGTGCAGCAACTAGATCATTTCCAAACTGGTCTCACAAGGAATATGCAACTTTTACTCCTGGGGGAATTCTGTGCCAAAAAAAGTTAAAAATTCTGTGCACAATATTTTAAAACTCTGCGTCTTTTATTTGTCAAAATAACACAACATAATCACACTCATGCTGACAACCCCAGGAGGCTGGGGCTGTCAGTGGACAGGAATGGTAGGGGGGGGAAATCATAAATTCTGTGGGGGAAAATAAAATTCCGCGGGGAACATTAATTCTGCACAAATTCTGCATTGCACAGTGGTGCAGAAGTCCAGCAGGAGTAAAGTTTTTAAGAGTGCTCTAACTCTCTTCCTGGTATGACTCCGTCTTGCTGCAAACACTCAAGATCAGCACAGTACTGCAGAATTGCCTAGCAAATAGGGCACTGAGCTAGGGTTGTCCAGGGTGTCTAGGCTGGGGAAAGTGATGGATTACCCCCATGTTACATATGGGAAACTGAGACCCAGAGAGATGCAGGGACTTGCCTGAGGTCACACAGGGAGACTGAGACAGCGCTGAAAATTGAACCCTGGTCTTCTCACGCCTAGCACCCACCTCGGGATGCCAGTATGCCCCAGTAGAGATTTAGGCAAATGAACTTGACTGCACTTTGGATATTTTCCTATCCTTGCAGTAGGCCCTAGACAGACGCCTCATTGTGCCAGGTGCTGCAGAGACAGGGAGAGACATTCCCTGCCCCTGAGTTTGCAATCTAAATAGACAAGACCAGGGGTGGGGAGAGGAAAACAGGAGCGAAGTGACTTTCCTAAGGCCATGCGGTGCTCAAGGGCCGTGCTGGGACTAGAACTGAGATCTCCTGGATCCTAGTCCAGTGCCCCGGAGGACTATCTCCCCCTTGTGATCCAATGCCTTTTGATGCCAACCAGCAGAGGGCACAGGCGTGCATAAGGGTTACAGGGATCCCCTGGATCTGGTGTTTACATATTAATTCACCAGAGTCATGTGATGTCTCTGCTGAAAGCCTGCGTCACACTGATCATCCTAATCATTGTGAAATGTATGTACAGATAATATGTAAGTAGATACTCACCTACACACACACACACAATTATATTCTCTAAACCTTCAAGTTAAAGGGAGGTCAGCCAGAGGTACACGCCTTAAGACAGCTCCCACCAGACAGGAGGTAGGAGACATGTATCTCCCTGGCTGACCATTGTGTGTCTTACTGTGGGAGTCTATTTACATACAGAGTCAGATGCTAATGATGAGATCTCCAGGACATCAAGAGAAGAAATTAACAGGAAGAGGTGAACAGTGGTGGAGGGGAGGGGGAGAGAGGCCCTGTTTAAGGTGAAGAACAAACGACTGGTCTAATATATCTAGGGGTGCAGAGAGACGCCCTGGGATCCTTCATCCGGTGAGACATTCATGAGACAAATCTCATGAGAAGAGGGTCTTCTGGCTGGAAAACGGTGGAAGAAGGACTCTGCGGTGAGCAGTTCCTTATTAGACAAGAAGGCATCCGGTTAGTTGCGTTTAGGCTCTAAAATGCCTGTGGTGATTGGATTTTACATGTAACCCTTTGTTGACAGTGTTTCTGCTGGCTATCACATGAATCTCTGTGCTGTGCTCCATAAACTGATCCGGGCTTTCTCTGTAAACAAGGCCAAGCGCTGCCTGTTAAGCAGGGTGAGGTCTAAGGTCTGAGTAGCAAACTGTGGTGCATTAGGAAACAGCGGGTCTAATAATTCTGAGAGTCCAGTGGATAAGGGGCTGGACATCACAGGGGGACGCTCCGAGGACGAGGGGGCTGGAGGGTAACTATCACTAACCTGCAGAAAGACAGTGGGGCCTGTGAGGCCTGGAGCAGAGCTGGGTGAGTCAGGGAGCTGACCTCTGGGAGGCATGGACAAGACTTCCCCAGGCTAAAGGCAGGTGGTAGCAAGGTGCCTCACAGCCCTGGAAACCCCTGAGAAGCGTCACACCCCTGTAAGGAATCTTCTCCAAAGCCGGTGCGTCTGAGCATGCTGCGGTGAGAGGCGCACAGCTGCAACTGCCCAGAAGTGCCTGTTTAGAAGGAAATTATTTCCAGTGCTTTTCGGTTATTCAGACAAACCCCCACTGCTGTAATTTATTCCTGGGTGCCTCGCTCTCATTAACACGTACAACAGCCTTGCCACTGACCTTACCCTGTCTACACACACCTGTGTGGACATCTCGCCCTCCCTTCTGCCACACTCATTTAAATGGATGTGAGTCTTTCCCCGCCGGCTACAACTGAGATCATTAGTTGCTCTTAGCCATGGAGAGGAGCGGCTTCTGATGAAGTCAGGCTTGCAAAATGTAAGGAAGAAGGAAAAAGAAAGAGAAATCCCACTCAGTTGAGGTTTCTCTGAGCACCTGGAAAAGCAGCCAAGGGGCTGGGAAAGGGTTCCCTGCTCTTGGGAATACGGCGTGGGTTCTGTGTTTATTGACACTGGGGTCAGTCGGGACGGGAAGGGTGTTATAGCAAAGTTGAACAGGTGTAAGTATGAAATTCACTCCAGCCCAGACAGGTTAGCACAAGGACGAGGTCATTCAGGCCAAAAAGAAGTTCTCTTCAACTCTTTGTTTCACTGAAATTTTTGAAAAATATAGTTTCGGGTCGACCCAAAACTAATTTTATTTTTTCAGAACCGCCGCTGAAGCAAAAATCCAGTATTCACACAGCTCTAATGTTTGCAATATTTCTCTCAAGTGCTGGCTGGATCACAGCCTCTGCAATCACCAGAGAGTTCCCCTAAAATTCTCCTTTTCTTATCCCCCTCCCACCCACGCCCGCCTTTGTTAATGGGCAGCGGCTGCAGCGCCTGTCCCATTATGTTCTCATCAGATCAGCTGGTCACAAGGCTGCAGGAGACCCAGAGACCTACAGGCCCGTCTCCCCTCTCTTGTGTCTGGAGAGAGGCATTTGCTCTGCAGGACAAATCACTGCATGCACATGCGCCTGCATTTGGAGGGCCGGGGGAAGAGAGGGGGGACGGACAGAGGCTGCAAATGGAGCAACCAGCTGAGTTCTGTCCCAGTCCTGTCCAGAGGAATTAACTGCACATTAGTGCCTCTGAATCTGCAGCCGCCTGAAGGGCGGTTCTGTTTCTCGTCCTTCTGCGTAGCTGAGCTCTCGTCCTTCTGCGTAGCTGAGCTCTGAGGTCTACCCAGGAGACATGCACTCAAAGGGCTTCACTTCAGAGACGCGTGAGCTTGTGTCCTCACTAAGCCCTGTGCAAATCAGGCCCGCTGTACTGTACAGGCATGGGAGAGCATCGATTTAGATAATCCAAGCTGCCCACCTTCTACTGCAGAAGCCACCAGAATCTAATAGAGCTGCAGGGCGTATACATCGCTCAGCTTTGTGTATTTGCATATGGCTAGTAAACACAATTACTTGGAACCCAGCTTCACCTGTGGGGTTTCCCCCTACCCTTAGCTCTGTGTAGAGAGCGCAGACAACACCTGCACCTCTTGCAGTGCATTGGACCAGTACAGGGCTATCTCCTCAGCCTGCCCTCACTCCGCACTGGCCCGAACGGCTGCCCAAGGTGCCAGGAACAGAGACTGAGCCCACCGTGGACATCTGCCGGCGTCTTACGTCCTCTTTGCACAGCGCCCTTCCTGCTAATCCACAACTACAGCCCACGTTTCTGAATCACTGGACCGGATCGTGGGCTTTAGTGCGGCTGCTTTGTGCCGCGGCCCTGGTGGCTTCTGGACCTGAGGTGGGTTGATGGGCTCACCCCCGCCGTGGAGCGTTCTGTGGATGCACAGAGCAGCTGTCATGGCCCCTCCACACAACCCCGCTCCCCGCTGCCTTAGTCGGCACAGTGAGCACAGCTTCCCTGCAGCTCCAGCTGCCTTAATGCGCCCTTCGTTATTTGCCAAGTTCTTCAGTCAGCGGGCGGTGGGCACAGATGCAGCCGGAGCAAAGAGCTTGTCTGTGAGAACGAAGGAAACAGAGCTACGGGCAGTGAAGCGGCATGGCCCAGCCCCTCAGCTGGGTACCGTGCAGGGAGATCAGTGGAGGGATGGTAATTTCCTGCCGCCCCAGGGCTACATGCTTGGTCAGAAGAGCAGTTTCTAAACGGAATGTTGTTTCCGAGTTCAGCCTGGGAGATCAGCATGGGTGAATTTCCCTGCCGGGCAGAGAGACTGGGCCACGGCATTGTTTAAAACCCTCTGGCTTCCAGGGCCTGTTGGAGGTGGCCAGTTGAAGCAACCACAGCGCTGCCTCCCGTAACGTAAGTGAGTCAGCAGTCCCAGCTGTGTTGAAAGTGGCAGACAGCTAGGACTGAGATACTGTCCAACCCACAGCCTCCGGGCCAGAGTCCGGCCCGCCAAGGTTGCTAATGCGCCCCACCAGCACAGCCCCGGCCCCAAGCCCCCCGATCTTCGCGCCGGCCGGCCAGGTGCAGCAGCAGCCCCCGCCTGCCTCCGAAATTTGCTCACCGGCTCCCTGAGTGAGAAAAAAAATTGCAACGCGGCCCCGCACGCGAAACGGTTGGACACCCCTGCAGCTGTTCAGCTCATTAGCTTGCGCTGCCTCCTTCCCAGCCAGCGAATGGGGGGGGAAAGGAAAGGTGTAAAACTTCGTGACCTGCAGCTGTGGAGAGAACCAGCGCCTCTGGCGTGTGCCTCCACCCTTCTCTGCAAGCCGAGGGGCGGCTCTCAGCTCAACAATCCCTCGGCTGTCTGGCTGCCAATCTCAGAGCATAAGATTTGGCTACGTGAGCTCACCCTGTGCGGCACGTCGGGCGGAGAGAAACAACCAAAAAGGGGAAAGCAGAGTTAATTTACAGTTCCAACTCCGAGTTCTTTATGGCGCGATCACAACACATCACAGCAGTGGGTTATACCAGCATAAATTACAAGAACCTTTCAAAGCCCGGAGCAATCTCCTGCTCTTTGGGAAGAACAGTTTCCTGGAGCGTAATTCACACGCCGTCGTCTGTTGTTATCTTGCAACTCTTAAAACACGACAGCTCTGGGATGGTTTTGCTTGTAGACATGAGAAGCGGGGAGTGGTGGATGTTTTCTGTGCAAGGTTTTTTTAAGGACAGTTCTTACCTGGAAATGTCTGAATACCTGGCCTTCGGTGTTACACTCACAACCAGAGGAATTAGCCATGGGAATGGCTCACCAAAGGGGCAAGGTGGGTTGTCCATCAGTCGAGACTGGGTCTCTCTCTCAAAGATCTGCACTGGCTCCTTCAGAAGAGAAGGGCTGGATTCAGGAATCAGGGGGTGACGTTCTGGGAGGAGCCCTCCTGTATCAGAGCATCGATTATTGGGGTCAGGAAGTAATGCACCTGGGGAATGGTTATCCCATCGCTGCAGGCTGCTGTGCACCTTCCTCCGACGCAGTTGCTCCTGGCCCCTGTTGGAGACGAGAGCTCTCTGCTTGTCCAGTAATTCTTACGCAGCCGCTGCCGGGAGAAATTTGCTCTCTGCTCTTTCTGCCAGCCCAGAGAGGCCAGTCCCAAAGGCTCAGCATGACAGCACCCAGCTCCAGCGGGCGCTTCACCCCTGGAGGCTGGGCACATGGGCTTAGCACGTTGCATGCAGAATCAAATTAAACCTGGTAATCAGCAGCCTCCCAGGCAGCGGTGTGAGGCAGGCAGCTGTCAGCATAGTCCGCTCCCGCCTCCAGCAGCTGCATCCCAGGTTCCCTGACCCATCACCTCGCAGGAGGCAGAGAGAGTCCCAGCGTGGAGCTGCAGCCTCAGCCTGTGGAATTATCCTCTGACCCAGCCATGCTGCCAGGTCGCGTCCTGCTCTCAGGAAGCAGCTGGGGTCTGTCGCCATCTGGCGCGTCCCCCGGCCCCTGAGACAGCAGCTCGAGGGGCCACCTCTGAGTCTTGCTTTCCGTCTCTCCTGGTTCACATCCCACCTCCGTCACCAGCGTCCCAGCATGCCCAGTGGTGCCCATAGCGGTCTGACCGACTCACCCCAGCACATCCCAGCTCTCTGCCTCCACCCGGCGGATTGAGCCACCCCATGCCCCCTCCCCACCCCCGAGACGGACTCACTCAGACGGACACGTATGAGCCAGATCGACAGCCCCTCTCAAGAAAAAAGAGGGGGCGGGGGGCTTGTAGCAGGCTGATAGAAGCCGCTGAACCCCTCAACCGGTGACTATGAGCGGGAGTCCTGACTATCTCGGTCCGGCTCTAGCCCATGTCCCCCCCCCCGCTCAGTCTTAAGCCAGGCCTGTCATTTTCCCAGGGAGCTGCCGTACATCAAGCCCCCTTCACAAATCTTCCGCGGTCGGAGTTATCGCCTCCGACTGACGAGGCATTAGGGATTCATGGCGCGCGAGGCCGAGTGACATTTCATTTTCAAAGAGGACAGAAAAGTGTCACTGCTCAGAACAGCCTCCCCCCTTCCCCTTCTCCTGCAGCCACCTCCTTCAGAGACAGGACCTCCTGCTAAGTCCTTCTGCAGAGAATGTAAGGACAGCCAGACTGGGCCAGACCAATGGGCCATCTAGCCATGTCCCCTCTCTGACAGGGGCCATTCCTTCCCCTCAGAGGGAATGAACAGAACAGGGCAATTTTGAGAAATCCGTCATCTAGTCCCAGCTTCTGGCATTCAGAGGTTTAGGGAGCACCTCCTTATGGTTTGTTTTAAACCTGCTGCCTATTCGTTTTATCAGCTAGTTCCTGTGTTATGGGAAGGGGGTAAATAACACCTCCCTCTGCACTTTCTCCACACCATCTGTGATTTTATAGACCTCCATCATATTGCTCCTTAGTCATCGCTTTTCTAAACTGAACAGCCCCAGACGTTTTAATCTCTCCTCCTATGGAAGCTGTTCCAAACCCCTAATCATTTTGCTGCCCTTCTCTGCACCTTTTCCAATTCTAATATATCTTTTGTGAGATGGGGCGACCAGAACTGCACGCGGTATTCCAGATAGGGGCATACCAGGGATTTATATGGTGGCATGATGATATTTTCTGTCTTATTATCTCTGAATTTCCTAATGGTTCCTAGCAGACTGTTAGCTTTTCTGCCTGCAGCTGTACCCGGTGCAGCTGTTTCCAGGGAACTGTCCGCAATGACTCCAAGATCACTTTCTTGAGTGGTAACAGCTCATTTAGACCCCATCATTTTGTAGCTGGGATTATTTTTGCCGATGTGCTTCACTCTGCACTTATCGACATCGAATTTCATTCTCCATTTTGTCACCCACGAGAGACAAGGGGGGTGAGGTAATATCGTTTATTGGACCAACTTCTGTTGGGGAGAGAGAAAAGCTTGCTTTCGAGTTTACACAGAGCTCTGCTAAAGGTCAGCCAGTTTAGGGAGATCCCTTCTTAACTCTTCGCAGTCATGTTTGAATGTAACTATCTTGAGTAATTTAGAATCACCTGCAAATGTTTCCATCTCACTGTTCACCCACTTTTCCAGATCATTTATGAATCTCTTCAGCGGCACGGCTCAGATGAGCCCTGTTGGGGTGATTAGAACTCGCTACCTATGACCTGGGGAGGAAAAGGAGAGGTTAGTTCCTGACATCATCTGTGCAACATCTCCAGGGAGGGGCTGGCTTTACAGGGAAGGGTGAGAGCTTTGCACAGACCTGCCTCACTAGAGACAGAAAGAAGAACCTTGCGTGGGGTCTCGCTCCTGTAAAGGGGCTAATGATTTTGCCTTACAGACTCTTTTAAACCGGGAGAGGGGGTAAGTGAGTAGAGGGTCACGCTGTACCTTCGCTCAGCTGCTGTATGGAAAACTGGCAATGGCTGAGCCAGTTCCAACAGCAGCAGGGTTTGTTTTTCTTAGGCTACGGGGCAATAAAACACCAGGTCAGCTGCCCCGGGCTGGTGGGGCTCAGGTTACAGGGCTATGAAATTGCAGTGTAGATGTTCAGGCTCCTACTGGAACCCAGGCTCTGGGATGCTCACAGAGTCCCAGAGCCCAAACGCCCACACCACAATTTTATAGTCCTGCAATTCCCGCAGCCTGAGCCTGAGTCAGCTGACATAGGCCAGCCAGCGGTGTTTTATTGCAGTGTAGACATACCATTAGTGGTGAGATCAAGACTGGGAGTCACGACTCCTGCACTTTATTCCCACCTCTGGCGGGCAGCTGGGTCTAGTGGTTAGAGCGGGGGGTGGGTGGGGGGGGCTGAGATGTCAAATTGCCTCGGAATTCACGAGATGCTGGACTTGAAACGAGCTGTCCCCAGGGAAGACCATCACTCCTGCCCCTCACTTATGGGGAGGCAGGGTGGTTTCATGGGCGGTTTTGTAAAAATAGTGCTGAGATCATCCAGTTTGTATTTCATACTCACAACCCCGGCTACAACTCAAACACCACTGCCAAGGGCAATCCCTTGTGAAAATGGGGATGGCAGCGAGGTAGAGTGAATCGGTTTTGGTGGGCCTTTGGCGTAGGTAGATGGAGATGCAGGAGGTGTGTGTGCATGTACGTTTCTGGTTGCATAACGCTTTGATTCCTCTGCTCCCGGGGCTGCTCACTAAGGGGAGTGTGGTCGCCTCCCTTTTGTCTCTGGCTAAATGGGGGCATTTAAACATCACAGGGCAGCTGTTTAGTTCATGCAAACATCCCGATAAGCCATCTGGCTCCGAAAGATTCTTTCCACACATCGCTCCAGCGAATGCAAATGCTCCATGAACGTGGGGGTACAGCAGCTTTCCCTCCTGAAAGAGGGGATCCCTAGGGGGAAAAGGTTGAGACCCACTGGTCTATATTCTCTGGGCTGCAGGTTTTCATACCAGGGGGTCCATGCACCTACTGGTCCATACCTACCCTCTGTATTCATAGGTCAGAACAGCACAGGCGCCGTGTGTGTGTTTATATTGCTTTCAATCGTGGGAAGTGAACTGGCAGTGCTGCAGCTCTGAGCTGGACGTTTGGCACCTTGCAAGGTTTGCAAGAGCTGTGGCAGTCTCCCCTGATGTGCATGCTCGGGCTGATGTGATCGTGGAAGGCGCTCAGTCATGCATGCAGAGCAGAGCAGCTGCGACAGCAGAGCTGTTGCCTTTAAAACAACCAGCACAGCAGGATTTGCAGAAATCAGCACAGCTGGCGCGCTCCCTGAATCAATAGTCCCCCATGGTGCGACAGTGCAGCCGTTTGCATGCACTAAACCCCTCGATAAGCCGTCGGGCTCAAGCAGATTCTTTCCACACGTTGCTCCAGCATCAATCTCAACACCTGCCCGGCAATCATTTTCAGAGGGAACGCAGCACTCTCTACAAGCACCTCTTCCAAAAGTGCCACGGACAGGCCATTTAAATGCTGATAAATGGGAGGCACAGGCAGGAAGGCTGAAGACTATGAATCTCTGAGTTGCTCATCAAGATGTATCTCTCTTGGAATTAATATTTAATAGAAGGAGGGAGGGTGGTGGCTGGGATTTACTTCTGGGCTTAGAAAGAACAGAGCCTGCCCATTTTTAAAAAAATACTCACCTCCGCTCTCTGCCGACATGTATGTTGCACAACACCCGCATGGGAGGTGGGTGTTATTAGTCATAGGACCATAGGACTCTAGACTTCTACAGCCAGAAGGGACCATTATCATCATCATCTAGCCTGACCTCCTGCATAACACAGGCCAGAGAATCTACCCCTGGAGCTCCGGCATTGAGCCGACAACCTGTCATTCTGTCTTTTAGAACGATACACCCAGAGGAACGTTTTCCAGTTCCATTCTGTAGACGTTCTTGTGTCATGCTCACTGTGGCATCAGCGCATCTTCTCGGATTAAGCAACGCGGCTAACGTCAGGCATGCGGTGTTTGTTCCCCCGTCCTCTCCCCAAGGGGAGAAGCATGTACAGAGCAGGGTCTTGTTTGGGTGGGGTTTTGTTCAATACATCCGTCACTGTGTATGGCTGTTAGAGAAGGCCAGGCCAAAGAACTGCACCTTGCACTTGAACTGGAAGGTGGTGAGGTTTGCGGTGGTCCTTAGTTCCTGGGAGTCCATTTCACAGCCTCAAACTGGCCCCAAAAGCACCTAAGGGACTCTAGGAGCCTAAATCCTATTTTCAAGACTGACTTGGGCACTTTGGTGCTTTCGAGAATTTTACCCCCTCTTGATATAAAGCTCCCAAGTTATGGAAAAGCCACCACAGCCTTTGGGAAACAGCTCCAACTCACTTAGATATTTGCGGCTTGTTTCACGTTTGAATCGGTCCAGCTTCATCTTCCTCCCTCTGGATCGCACTCTGTCTTTGTCTGGCGAGGAAACCTCATCTCTCAGAAATCTCCCTGTGTTGGCGCTTCTATAGGTCAGGGTGACACAGCAAATCAGTCTGCAAACACCACAGCTTTGCAGAGACAAACAAAACAGACTTCCACTTCCCCGGGAGATTCGGACTCCACCAAAAAGCAAAATGCTACAATCGTTTTTTACTCAAATATATTTCATTTTCTGACAGGCCAGTGCAACAGTCTGTAAGACAATGTCAATCTGCTTTATTTTCTCATTCGATTCCTGCTGGCTGCTCCATGCAAGAGCAAGATCCAGCAGAGGCAGCCAACTCGGACTAGCACATAAGTCTTTCCCAAGCAGACAAGCGGGTGAGTTCAACAGATTTTAACCAGACGGAGGGTTTTAAGCAAAGCCACCCCACTGCTCAGCCTGTACTAAAACCCAGCGCATCAGCTGCCTGTTCCCAAGCTTTTGTCTACATAAATCTGCACCAGTTTGAGGTCATGTGTGGACGCTGATTTCAGCTTAAGTTAAACTTGCTCTTAACTGTCTGATGCAAAACCAAAATATGAATGTCAATGCAGCCTTATGCAGGGTCATTTATACTGTATATTACAGAGCACCCACAAATACAGAACAAAGAGATGGTCTTTTCCCAAAGAGCTTAGACTGTAAAGACTAGATCCACAAAGGAATTTAGGTGCCTAACTGCGTAAATCCAAAATTTAGGTCCTCAAAACCCCTGTCAGCTTCCATCTACCCCTGTAGATGCGTAAATGCCCAAATCCATAATGGGGACTTAAAAATTAGGTGTTTCCATGTTGAGCCCCAAGTGGCTTTGTCCACCCTTTATCCTAAGTCTCAGGACATTTGGAGTTTTCCTAAAAGCTTCAGCTGCAGAAATCTGGTTGTCGCCTGAGAATCTCAGCTTTCGTTTAAAACCTTTCAGCTTTATTTATTTATTTAGAACTAAGTGTGTGTTTTGACACAGTGAGTGTAATGCGCCGTCAGAACAACTGTCTTAGGGACATGGTAGATGCTCCAGCACATGAAGGTCTTAAATCAAGCCTGAATGTTTTCTTAATGAATTTGCTTTAGCTCCAATGGAAGATATGGGCTTGACGCAGGAATTATGAGTAGAGGTTTTCTGGCCTGTTTTTTTGCAGGAGGCGAGACTGGACAATTATAGTGGTCCCTTCTAGCCTTAAAGTCTATCATTTTTTTAACACTCAAGGTTGACAGTGTTGCTTAAGCGGCTGTTTAATATCACGTTTTACACGAAAACAATGCAGCTCTGCGTTCTGAGTCACACTCAGGCTTTGTCTGCACTGGAGAAGTAACTGATAGGGAATGAAGAGTTTTCTCGTTAACTCGCTCTGCATTCAGGCTCCAACATAAGGCAGCCAGGGCACAAGTTACCTCGTCTCGCTGTGCGCCATCTCAAGGGATCTTCCAGGGAAACCCCCAGTCAATAGATGATGGCTCACCAGTCCTTTCCCACAAGCCCTGTGGGTACCCCGTTCTCCTGTGTCCTACCCTACCATCATTTTGTCCCCTGACCAAAAGGCATCTAGCTTCAGATGCCTCTGCTCTGCATCCTCAGATTGATCCCTGTTGATCTCTGCTCTCAGCTTACGCATGAGCTGCTTCCTAAAGGAGCTCTGCTCCGTCAGCCAGATCCTTCTCCGCTAAGCCACCAGGGAACTGGGCAGGGAGTGAGCTGCCAGGACAGAGTGCTGCAACAGGGTTGTTTTGGAATATGGTTCCTCTTGCTATAGGAGACTTATTGCTGCCCTTGTGCCGTCACTCTCACCACCGCAAAGGGACAGCAGTGTGGGTGTGCAATGCTACTAAATTGTCTGCGCCGGTTCAACAGGGGAGATGTTAAACCGCTGCCCAAGGGCTGTGTGGGTACACTTATTTCAGGTTAAACCAGGCTTATTGCAGGGGGACCAGGTTTAATTTAAACCCAAAGCAGAGTGTCCACACAGGGGTTTGCACTGGTTCAACTAAAGCCATTTCCCGACTGATTTACATGAAAGAGGTGCCACTCACCATATGTGAACAAGGCCCGGTCTGTCCTGCCGCTGGGAGTGCGCGTCCCAGCTGGGATTGACAGACTCACGCTAGCAGGGATTGAGCTGGTGCACTAAAAATACCAGCGGGAGCGTTGTCACTTGGGGTGGGGTAGGCTTGAGAGCCTGAGCTGCAGCACCCACACTGCTACTTTTAGTGTGCTGGTGTGAGTCTGCCTATCCACGCTGAGCGGCTCACCCCCAGCTGCAGTGTAGACAGACTCAGGAAGGACAAAGTGTAACCTGGGATCTCCAATGACTGCGAGGCCTGGACTTAAATCCTGGGGCAGTGGCTCCATGTGGAACCAGAGGGAAGAGAGCCAGCCACTGATTCCTCAGCATCACATCCCCCTCAGCACCTGGGCACTTCTTGAGATTCCCCCATCCAAGTATTGACTTGGCTCAGCCTGGCTGAGCTGAGCTGAAGCAAAAAGAGCTGATTGAAGAGCACTGAAGTGGAAATGATTGCTGCTAGGCTAGGAAGCCCTGACAGCTCCCACATCATGGTCACACAGGGAGGCGCCTCTCTCACAACACAGCCTCCCTCAGAGCCAGGACTTCCAGCTCTGGGAAGAGAGTGGGGGTCTAGTGGTTAGACTGGCCGGCACTTGGTGTCTGGACTCCTGGGTTCTGTTCCCAGCTTTGGGAGGGGTGTGGGGCCTAGTGGTTAGACTGAGGGGGAGTTGGTGTCTGGACTCCTGGGTTCTGTTCCCAGCTCTGGGAGGAGACTGTAATCTACTGGTTAGAGCAGGGCTATGGACAAGCCATCACTTTCTTCTGAAAGCTGCAGGTGCTCAATTCCTGCTGATACGCCAGGTTTCTGATTTATAAGGCACCTATGACTGCACACAAGGTTTCTGCCACCGAACATCAGTGAACGCCTTGTCTTCATCTTCGGGTCCCCACGCGGCACATTCCCACCTCATTAGCCATTCTGTTAAATCACCAAACACACACGGGCTATTTCTCATCTTCACTTCGCTGACACATTGATGACTTCTTTTTTCCTTCCCCTCTGATAACAACCTTGCCTCTGATGTCTCTTCCCCCCACCCCCTTTTCTCGGCTAACAAATATTTTCATAAAACTGAATGATGCTAAGGATTTTTTTTCTTTTATTATAACTTATTGTGTTTCTGATTTTCTCCTTTTCACACGTTTGCAGTGCTGTAGATACATCTAGTGCATGCAGTTTGTTACCAACGCACATGCACAACCTCCTCCTTGTGTATGCATCACCATCGCCTTCCTAGCTCACTTTTTCTCCCATGCATCCCTGCGCCCCTCTCTTTGTGTCTGCCCTCATAGCTAGTACTGACTCCTTGCTCTAAACCAGCAGTTCCCAAACAGTGGGGCATGACCCCAAGTGGGGGTCGCTTCAGCAGCAGTTGGGGTCACGGCCATCCCGAGTGTGCAGAGGATGCTCTTTTTACGAAATGGCCTTCCCCCGCACGGCGTGACCACACACGCACTGTAAGCACGAGGTCACATCGCACGGAGGATGCTGTTTTGCTCCACAAAACGGCGCCCTCCACGCAGCAGGACCTCACACACATGTGTGTGAGGTCACGCCATCCAGAGGACGCCATTTTGTAAAAGAAAATGGCCGCCTCCTTGCGGCGTGACCTTGCACGTATGGTGCGTGTGAGATCACGCTGCAGGGAGGACGCCATTTTTAAAGGGCAACTTCCATGCTCTCTGGAGTAGTGGGCTACAACACATCTGAAAATGGGGTCATGCAGGGAAAATGTTTGGGAACCGCTGCTCTAAATCCTAGACCCTACTTCCCACTTAGTTCCAGAAAGAGAACCCAGGAGCCCTGGATCTCTCTCTCTCGCTCTCGCCTCTTCTAATGCCCTCATCGGTTGTCAAAGAAGTTATTAGCAAAACTACTTCCCCACTATTCCTCCAGCCCTGCCAGTAGCTGAACATTAATCACTAGATCAAGCATTCACTCCTTTTTGGCAAGTGATGAATTGCAACAAGACCTGGAGAGGCAGGTGGGGCAGTGTGTGCATGGGCGGGGAAGGTATGTCTACACTGCAAAGGGAAGCAGGATTGCAGTTCGTGGAGACACACCCAAGGGCACTTTGATCTAGCTAGCTCACAGCACCAATAGCAATGCCTGTAGGGTAGACATATCCAGTGTGTGCGCAAGCCACCGGGACAGCTTTGCTGGAAAAATCAGCCCCTCAGTCTCCAGGGCTGGTCATTTCTCACCTTTCGCCAAATACACATTGGAAAAGGAAGACAGTCCTTGAAAGGGTGCTGGGGAGATTTGCGCAGCCCCTGGTGGGGAGGACAGCATCCATGCGCTGGCTTCTCTGCAGCAGGCTCAGGGACTCTGTGCATCACAGAGGCATTCACTCTTCTGTCTTTTAATTGGAAGAAGGGGATCGTGACAGTAACGCTCGCAGGGGTGGCTGCCTGCAGGACAAAGTCCATAAAACATGCCAGGCAGCCCTAGCCAGGAGATTACTTATGGCTCTAACTTCCGAAGAGACAGACTCGCAACCTGTTCCCTCCGCAAAGCCGCCTGCACAGCTGTGTTTCCTATGATGTTGGAGCATATTCCCTGCCAGATGCTGAATGAGCCAGAGGCCATCAGCACTATGGGAAGGGGCTAGGTTTCTAGCCTGCTGCTGTCACTGCAGGCCTGTAACCCTTGTTCATCTCTCTGATTAATTGGCAGGCAGCGCAAGGTGGCTAGGAAGTGATGGTGTTTTCACAGTTACCAGCTTAAGATTTTTTCTAGCAGGGATCCGGAGCATCCAGTCTCATCCTGTCCCGCCTGAGTTCCTGCTGTGTATTGTGTGAGTGTGGGGAAATGCAAGGGGCCAAATGCTGCATGGGCATCAATTCTGGGGTGACTGCAGCAACGTTTCCTGATCTTTGGTAAGTAGTCAGCAGCTTTGGTTCTTCTGCCTGCTCCCTCTCCAGATTCAGAGGGCCCCATCCTCAGAGAGTGAAAATAAGCACAGCTCTATCACCATTACTGCAGCAATGCTGATTCATTCCAACTGAGGATCCAGCCCTGAATCTTCTTAGGAGACATCTGGACTTCAGGGGGAGTAATTCTTGTAAGTTCTGCTGACATTAACAGAAAGAAAAGCAATACACAGACCCAGCTGCTAAATTCAATAATACAATTTTGTTATACATGCCTATGAAGACGGCTAATACTTATGCAGAGGCTTCCCACTCTAAAAGGATAACAGCCTACTACTTCTGCCAGATAGCAGTTTTACTCCTTTGGAGGGACAGGATGGTTCAGTGATTAGGGGACTAGGCTTCAGTTCAATTTCCTCCTCTGACACAGACTTCCTGAATGACCTTGAGCCAGTCACTTAGGCCTGGGCTGCACTTAAAATTTAGCTTGACATATCTACATCTCTCAGGGGTTGAAAATTCATACCACTGAGTGCCATGGTTAAGTCGACCTAATGTTGGGTGTAGACCTGGCTAGGGTGACAGAAAAATGTTGCTGGCTACCTAGCTACCGCCGCTCAGGGAGGTGGGATTACCTACACTGATGGGAAAAAAATCCTTCTGTTGATGTCTACGCTACGGTGCTAGAGCGGCAGTGCTGCTATAGTGCCCATTGTGTAAACATGGCCTTAGAAGCCCTGTGCCTCTGTTTTCCCATCTGTGAAATGGGGATTTAAAGCCCAACAGGGGTCAGTCAAACATAGCTGTGCTGAAGTGTGTCCTAAAGTAGAGGCTTCCTGGGAGGAGATGCGCTGACAATGCTGTGTGTGTTCTCCCACCCACCGTGGGAAATTGCTGTTTAGGAGGCAAAAGGGTCTTTCCTTTGCTGTCCAGCTGATTCTCAGAGAAACGTTTAGCTGCTCCACCCTTCACACAAACTGCATCTGCCGCTCGCATTTTTTGAAGCAGAGTTAATGGAGCACAGGATGCAAAACAATGCTAATGGACCATGACGCGTGTTCGGTGCAGGTATAATGCGATGTGTGCGAAGCCAAATGAATATTTCCTTCCAAACAACAAGTCCACTTGCCATGAGTGAGGGGAGCGGGAGGGAGGGGAGGGGGAAATCCGAGACGTCTATATATATGGGTCTAATAAAAATTCCATTAAAAGAAATTCCCTGTTGACCAGCAAATCCGTATCCTCTCTGCATCCGTTTAAGCTGATCGGTTACAATTTGCAAAGGGATGGGTTATCTGTCATCTGGGAATTTAGGCCGATCTGTCGCGCGGCAGCTTCCATTAGGAAAGAAGAGACGTTCTTTCATTTTCTTTAAAGGCTCTGTCTTTAAAAAGGACTTGTGGGGGGAAAATAACTTAGAAAGAAGGCGTGGGCTTTCAGCGCGCAGGTGATTAACCCCTCGGAACAGACTTCCGAGAGAAGTGGTGGTTCTCCGTCGCTCAAGATCTTCAAGCCCAGGTCTTTCTGGAAGAGATGCTTCAGCCAGACACAAGTTACTGGACGCGGCCCAGGAGAAACTGGACGAGACAACAGGTCCTGTGGGAGGCGGGTCAGACTAGATGAGCCAATGGGCACCTCTGGCCTTAAAAAAATCTAAGCATCGAGGAACCATTGAGGGCTGAAATGGGGTTTAGATAGCACCTAGTCCTTGAAGGAGGGCTAACGTGACATTTAAATGGCACAGAGACCAGACATGGAGGGGCAGCTGGTCAACAGTAGAGCCTCTCCCCAGCTACCTGGCTCCTGCGAGCACAACCTCCTTTCTCTTCACCGGCTTCCCATGGAGTAGCAGGTCAAGGTCAAGATCTCAGTCCTTATCTTCAAGGTACTCAGTGACCGGGGCCCAGGACACTCACCAGAGACACTAGAGCTCTGGGAAAGGGTCTGTGGCTGGCGACTTTGTAACTCTCTCTTGCAAGGGAACTTTCTGCCATCGGGGTAAAACGGTGCAGTAGACGGAGCTGTCCCAGGTGCCAGGCCGAGATTGTGGAATGAACCGGGACCATCACCAACCTGACAGCCGTCCGTTCCAAGTGTAAGGTACACTGCTTCCACCCGCCTTCTCTAACATAAATGCAGAGCAATGTGGACATTTAAGCCACCAAAACAATGGCCCACTGAACGCAATTCTCCCCCTGGGGAAAGGACGAGAGAGAGGATGAAGTCCACAGGATGGATGGTACTCACATTGCTTAATGCACTGGTCAGGGTGTTCAGATAGGGTGGGATAAGAACCCGAATGGAATAGCATAGAATAGAACAGAATAGGATAGAAACTCAACTCTCCTCCCAGCACCCGGCACAAACCGTGCACCAGCCCTCTTCGTGCAGTGACTGCAAGTCCCGGCGTGTAAACTGCCCGATCCCATTATGAGGTGCGGAGAGAATCCTTATTTAAAGCCATAGCAAACTCTGCCGAAACAGCGCGTCTCACGGTCAAAGGATGGTTTTGTTTCTTGGAGGGGCAAGGGGGCGGGAGGGGGGCGATGACGACGGTGTGAAATTGTCTCACACGTCTGGGGAATTATCTGACTGGTGCGGTCGGATCCAAAGCCAGCCAGAAAGGAGCGCTAGCGCGGAGGAGGCCGCTGCCATAGGAGATGTGGTTGCAAAGTTCCCAGCGTTTGGCACAAGGTTTTCTCTCCTGGCAGGCCTCTGCCCAGGTTAATTTCTGAGTCAAACATTATTCAACACTTTGGAAAAGGCTTTTTAACCCCCTCATTGCCAGTCCCTCTGCCGCCCATCCCCTCCTCTTCCCCACCCCACCACCCCCCGGCTGTCTTCATTTTAATTCACTCTCTTGTTAGGACATTACCTGGCACGTTCCGAGTAAGCAGCTGCATTATTTTACCTGAAAAAAAAATCTGCTCCATTTAGCAAGTGCAGCAGGAGCCGGCCTAGTTAATGTTTCATCCTATAACATTAATATAACCAAGTATGTCCCCTGCGCAGGGTAATTATGCAGAGAATGGAGATTGCTCCTTCTAGGGATAATTGTCGTGCAATCCTCTACATGCCACCACTTTGCACATCCTTATATGTGGGCGCTATCACTCCAAGCAGAAGCTCCATGAAGAAAGGTGTCACACAGACAATCTTGAAACATCTTGGCCAGAGGGTTTGCTGCTTCATCAAGGGTATCACAGAGCGCTGGGGCCATAAATTAGAGGAGAGAGAGAGAGAGAGTTTGGTATAAATTCTTAGATACACAGTCCTTCTTTTACTGCCTGGTCCAGCCCGTCATCTGAATTTATCCCAGGAAGACAGAGAAATTCTGAGCTCAGACTAGATCCTGTTGCATAAAAGGACGTGGCATATTTCTCGGCTCAGGGAGGTTTTAGGATCCCATGTTCCAGAAGGTGGATGGATTTGCCGCAGCCTGCACATCCTGAGAACTCACTTGTCAAGAAACTGAAAAAGTAAACCCTTTCCTGACCATCGTTAGCCCAAGTCAGAGAAGATCATCACCGAACTCAGCTCATTTACATTTCATCCTTCTTGAAAGGAGTCCTCTCTCTGTGACTTACAGGTCTATACAGGCCAGGTCTACAGTAGAAAAATTGCATTGGTTTAACAAAACTGGGTTTAAACCTGTTTAGTTAAACCTCCAATGTAGACACACATTAACTGGTTTGATCCTCACTTACATCCATTTCACTTACTGTGATTATTTACCTATACCATCTAAACCGATTTCCAAAAGGGGTTAAATCAGTTTAAACTGGGATTGGCAGCAGTTTAACTAATTTGATTTGGAAATGTATTTATTTGTGTTGCTGTAGCACTTAGGAGCCCTAGTCAGGGGCCAGGACCCCGTTGTGCCAGGCACTGTGCAGACACAGAACAAGAAGATGATCCCCGCCGCAAAGAACTGACCATGTCAGTAATGCAGACACGGCCCTGTTAGTAGGACGCGGTTACGCCGGTGGAAAAGGTGCTTTGTACCAGCGTCCCTATTCCGGTACGGGAAAGGGAACAGGCTGAAAAAATGTCACACCTCTGACCCAGTAATGCAAAATCTGTGCGCCGAGAGTAGCATCCATCTTACCTCTTGCTTCGCCCCAAAGCCCCAGTCTTGCTGCTGATCAGTATTTTCAGTCCCGCTGCAGATATTCAGCACTTCTGAAAATCAGACCAGACCAGTCAGGCTCTGAGTTCCTAGTGAGCAACCATCTTGCTGCGGGGCTGGGAATCTCAGTGGCGGGGGAGTGATTTTGCCTTGGAATATGTGCCTGTGCGGGCTGGTGAATGAACACACCCAGGGCGGGGCAGTCTGCTGCTCTGTGTCCACGTGCTACAGTTTGTAACAGGTGGCGAGGCAGCCGCAGCTTCTTGTGGCTGCTCACATCCACATAAATAGATGCGAGGACTCAATAATCGATGCAATGCCTGAGCGTGGGTGGAGAGGCGGCGGGTTCAGTGGAGGGGGATGTGCCCACCCCGCCCTCCTCTCCATCATTAATATGCCTGCTGCAGGAGTCAGGGGACGCCCGTCTCAGCTCGATCCCACAGAGCCAGGCTGACGGGGAGTGAAGGAGCAGCGCGGCCGTATCACAAGCGTGGCCAGCCCGTTGCGTTAGCTGGCCTGACTGATCTCCAACACCCTGAGCTGACAGGATAAACAAGGCAACGGACAGGGGCAAATTAAAGTGCTTGATACGGCTGAGATTGATACAGCGCTTGAACGCAGAGAAGCAGTGTTCACATGGGACAGCCCTGCAGAGGCTGCCTTTTCTGACAGTCTTAGGGATTCTGCACCGCCCACGGCCCAACGGGGCCCCGATCTCGGTCAGGAGCTTTGCACCCCCCCCCCGGCCCAATGGGAGCCCTGATCTCAGCCGAGATCTCAAAGCACTGTCATGATATTAATGAGAATTGGCCTGCGACAATGCCTGAGCCAGTTCTGCTGCGTCTGCTCCCCTCCCCCCGGTCCGAGTCGTTCCAGCTGCCATCTCCTGGCCCGGCGACATCTGGCCTGTAATAACCCTCTCTGCCACGTGAAGCACCCGCACGCGTCTCGTTCACAGGCCCGTTCCAGCTAATTGCGCCTTGTGTTTCATCCCCGTCCCTCTGCCTGACGGCTGACACCAGCTCTTTGGTGGCAGGTGCTCTGCCTCGGGGCGGGGGGCTGGGTGTGTTCCTGGGCCGTCAGCACCTTTCCAGCTGGGATATCCTTGGCCAGACCAGGTGCAGCATCCTTGGCCCTGACAGGAAACGTCCCTGTTGCCCCCCAGATGGCAGTGTGGGTGTGATGAGCATTTTGTCAGACAATATTTGCCTCCAGGCTGAGACGCTGTCACTGGATAACAAGCCCGACAGCATAGTGCTGTGTTTCAGTGCCCTGATTGCCTGCGAACAGGAGAGACAGAGACTGGGCTGTGGTGACACTTCAGGCCTGATTCAAACTCGCTCTTAGCCCAGATCTCCCCACGTTCCTGCCCTATCCATGGGCTTGGACGGTGTCACTCCTGATTTACACCAGTGTCACCACCTGGGCTTGGATGGCATCACACCTGATTTACACCCATGTCAACACATGGGTTTGGACGGCGTCACTCCTGGTTTTCCCCCTGTGGGCCATCCATGCCTAGAGTATCCCACTTGAAAATGCCAATGTCAGGGCAGGCTGCAAAAGGAGAACAGATTCTCCCAGAACTGGTGGGTAACACTGCAGTTAGATTCCCTGGCCAGTCACAAACAGTGCTCCTGATTCCCCACACTGGTTATCAAGAAGCTACAACAAGAAGTTACACAGCCCCTTTTATTGCATTTCAGTCTCTGGCTCCCAATTAGCACCTAGGTCCAGTCAAGGGATACGTTAATAAAACTCTGTTCCCTTTACCAAAAAGTTTTTCTGATCCCCAAAGGGTCAGCCGCATCTCCAGACCAATATAAATTTGGATCTTACCCAAAATACCCCGCTGCCAGCCAATCCTTTAGTAACTAAACTAAAGATTTATTATAAAAGGAAAGAAACGAATAAGAAGAAAGATGGCAAGTGACTAAAGCAATCAGATACACACAAATTACTTCAAAGTCCATATATATCAGATCCTCAGCCGAATTGTGAAGTTTGCAGGTTTGTACAGGTCCTTCGGTGCACAACCAGTACCTGGCTGGGTCTCAGTCCTTTGGTTCACAGCTTCAGCTGCAGAGCATTTGATCCTGAGGCAGGAAGCAGAAATGAAGCCAAGATGGAGATGGTGCGGCTGCATTTGATAATTTCTGCCATGAGGCTTATACTTCCTTTGTCCCAAACACAGCCCCACAGCACATGGCATGGAAAAGTCTCAGCGTCCCCTGTCCATAGGCATGTTCTTACATGGCCTGGTGACTCATAAGATGCAGCCCCTGGGTTTTTTTCACTGGATTCATTAAGCGCTTGAGTTCCCTTGATGGGCCATTACGCAGGTTTAGCCCTGCTGCCAGCCTGTCTGGGGGGTGTCACCCAGAAACACAGCCCAAGTTTGAAATACAAATATATCAGACATATTTAGAACTCATAATCCAAAACTGATGCATACGTATAAATGTGCTCATCAGTCTTAGCGCATCAGGATGTTTCCATCGGTACCTGGCATGGCATATCTTAATCGATATTTGTTGCAGTTCTGTAATATTGGTATCAGTCATTTCACGAATGGTCATTCATATTCCACACAGTGTCACACCCCCGTGTAACCGCCTGGCCTTGGATGGCGTCACTCCTGGTTTTCCCTGGTGGTAGCGAGAGGGGAATGAGTCTGCAAGAATGCTGTGAGCTTAGAGGATCTTGATCTTGGGTAGGACCTACCCATCACACCGACATTAATAACTAATCATGATTATTATAATAAAAGAATGGGGGAGGGCAGTGAGAAACACCTCCCTCCGGGGCTGTGCAGCTCCTAGCTGCCCCTTATGCTGGTCTGTAAAAATGCGACCTTGCCCAGTTGCAATAACTGGCCGTGTAAAACAAAAACTCAGGAGATCCCTAACTAAATCTGGTTTGCTCTGCTGCCCTGCTGTGTGCTGCTGTCTCCTAGCGTGATGCAGTCAGGGAGCATACACCAGGGATATAAAACATAACTAAATTATCATGACACCGGGCAGGAGATTGCCTAGACTGGTAATGTCCCTTCTTCATTCCCCACCATCTGTCTCATTCTCTTTCCTCTTGGTCTGCAGGACAGCTGGTGGGGAAACGAGTTTTGATAAAAATGTCAACATTTTGAGCTCGGTTTTGTTGTGAAGACATCGAAACCGACCTGGTTTTCGTTTTGTCGGAACTTTCAATGCATTTTTTTTAACCCAATTCTTTTGTTTTGTGAAAACCCAGAGTTCGTTAAAAGAACAATGTTGATAACTTTTAATTGGGGGAGTGGGGAGAATCACAGAATTTTTTGTGAAGAATGAAACATTTTGATAATGTTGGCCGCTGTTTTCGTGAAAAGGTTCGTTTTGTAAAAAAGACAGCCAATTTCCATTAGAAAACAAAACCACACCTAGTTCAGTTCTGCGGGTTTCACTATTGAGGAATTGCACAACTTGGCCACTAGAGGGCATGGCGTGGACTTTATCTCAGGTATGTCACTGCGTGAGGCCGTGTCGCCCAATGAGAAACAGAAAAGAAACCCATGTTTTATGTAGTTTGAAATATACCCAGAAGGGCATCATGCAAAATTAACTCCATGTTCCTTTTCAGTGAGCATGGAAGCTCTGAAGGAAGGAGAGTAGGCAGGAAGAAATCAGGCTGCAAAGATGATAAAGTACAGTGATAGTATAATATTGTTATCATTGCAACACATGATGTGATTTTCAGGCCCGGCCTTCGTTTTCACTCCGTGCATGCCAAGAGCTTTTTGCGCATGCAAATCCAGTCACCAGCGAGCAACTTGCAAATGCAAAACCATTCATGCCAGCACAGCCAGTTGCAACAGCAAATGTGAACGTGTAAAAAGGGAGGCAGAGATGGCCGCTGGTGGAAAATCCACGGCCTGGTTTTTCCGAGGTGCTGAGCACTCACAGTTCACACTGAAGTCACTGGGATCTGTGGGTGCATAGGCCGCTGTCTCTGTAGCGAATTCTGGCCCACAATATCTCTAGGCAGTAATGGGAGAGCAATCGCCCCACCCGAAACCCAGCTGTTTTTTCCCCCAGGTGTGAAGAAGCTGAGTTGGTTTTTTGGCAGCTCCACTCACCACCCTGCCTGGGAATTCCCTTTCCTGGAGTTTCCCCATCTAGCCTTTCTGACTCAAGAAGGTTCCTAGAAGCACTGACATTTCAGGTGCTTACACAAAATGAATCCCCTGGGTTTTGAGGTTAGTACAACACTAATCCAACCTCCCATCACTAGCTGCTCCAAGCCAAACTGGATTCCTCCAGGATTTAGGGCTTGTCTACACGTGAAATGCTACAGCGACACAGCTGCAGCTTCAGTGTAGACACTAACTACAGTGACGTGAGGGGTTCTCCCATCATCATAATTAATCCACTTCCCCCAAAAGGTGGTAGCTAGGTCGACCGAAGAATTCTTCTGCCAACCTAGTGCTGTTTACACGGGGGTTAGGTTGGCTTAATTACATCACTTGTGGGGTGTGAATTTTTCACACTCCCTGAGCAACGCAGCTGGTTCGATTTAACTTTTGAGTATAGACCTGGCTTCATAATACTGGGCTTCCAAATCTACCTTCTCCCAGCTCTTACCTCCTCCCATCAACTGTAGACTCACTGTCACGTTTGCATTACAACAGCCGCCAAATGGGAGCAGGACCCCATTGCGCTAGGTGCTGCACACACACGTTGTGAGAGGCAGGCTCTGCCCCCAAAGACTTTGCACTCTAAATACGGAACAGGAAAGGATTTTTGTCCCCATTTCACAGATGGGTGACTGAGGAACGGGGAGGGGAAGTGGTGACACAGGAAAGGTGTGGCATAGCAGGGCTGGGAACTGCCATCAGGCCCGCTGAAAGCTTAACTTACTAGCCTCCTTCTGCTACCCACTAACCCTCAGTCTGAATTTGGGCTGTGGAATGAACACGAACTGAACCAAAATTGGAAGCTCTTGAGGGCAGGGACTGTGTCTCGCTCTGTGGCTGTACAGCACCTGGCACAAGCAGGCCCCGATCTGCGTGAGTCCCCTCGGCGCTACCACAACACACACAAATAATGCTAGGATGAATACACTATATATTACTGGCAAAGTAAAGACACATTTTTCCAAGCACAGCGGCTTCACTCAGAGACTCTCCCGTTCCCCCAGCCAGCCGATCTCCAGCAAACCAACAGATGAAGTGTGACACTCCGAAGTAAATGATTTTTACTTTCACATCAGTCTCATCTCTCTGAAATCAGATGTATTACTCCTAATCACCGCCAACTCACCCTCTTGCTCCCAGTGGTATCTCAGAGCTGGGTGGATTTTAAAGCTGTGGTTATTTATTTATGGCAAAGATATATATATATATTTTTAGCACGCTAGATTCACCTTTTCCTGAGGGCTTCAGATTGAGTGCCTTGTTTACTTCTGCACAATCCAGTGTCTAGTGTGTGGCGTGCCCATTAGAAGCAGACAAATTCCTTTATTTCTGAGCATGCATGTACCAAGAGGTAATGGAGTACATTGTTTATTCAAGGTTATCTGCTCTCATAAAGCTTGGATAAAATCAGAGACAATGATTACGCTTTTTTCCCCTAAATTGCCTTCCATCCGTGTCTTGTAAGTCATTATGTACAATCCACAGAAGCAGCAACGTCTTGCCAGATGTGGCAACGCTCTTCCTCTATCGCGGTGGGTCCAGCGCTTCCTTCTAGCGGTAGGCCACGGATCTGCTTCACCCGTTAGTGTTCTTCCACCCTCTAGTGGTGGGGGAGGGTAATACAGCCGCTCCCTGCTGGGTCCCGGGCCTGTTTCTGGTTCTCACAGGCCCTTGCCTCTTCGCTGGGGCTCTTGTCCCTCCAGTGAATGGCTGGTAGGGGTGACGGGGGGCCTGGTCCCACCCTCAACTCCAGGCCCCAACGCAGGGACCCTACAAGTAGCAGCCTCGCACTGTGGCTTCAGGAAAGCTGCTAGCTTCCTTGGGTTACTTCCTCGTCCCCCTTAACTTAATGTCCGTACCCTGCTCGGACAGGGGTCCTTCCTGGCCTCCTTGCCAGGGAAGGCTCTTGACCCCACTGGGCGTGGTAGTGCCCAAACCAAATGTCCAGTTCAATCTTTCCCCTCTGGCAGGGTCTCTTCACTTAGGTCTGCAGGCCTGGGAAAGGTCCTTTACCCTCTTCGGGCAGGTTTTCTCTCCCGCACTCTTTGTACCTGCAGGGTTCTCTCCCGCCAGCGTTCTGCTCCTTCTCCTAAACCCTCCTGGTTCTTGACAGCGTCTTGCCTGCTCACACACTCTGGTAGCTCGCCTCACTCCCACAGCTCCCGCCACCCCCTTTCTCTGGGAGGGAGGCTTTTCACAAGTCCTTGATTGGCTCCAGGTGTGTTAATGAACCGGGCGTAACTCCTGCTCAGCGACCAGGGGAAATTGACTGATCCTGGGGCTGATATTGAATTTTATAAATTGTTTGCTTGGGGAATCTTTTTTTTTTTTTTTTTTAATTTTAAAGTTTTACGTCTACATCCTGTTTGCCAGGTAATTGCATTGTTCTTTTCTGGAAAGGTACAGATTTCATTTTATATGTAAAGCAACAATAACTCAGAGAAGTTCTCTCTAGACCCTCAAATGTACAGCGTATTTTATAGATTTGAAGTTAACTTTCTTATTTTGAGAGACTTCATGAACATTGTAGAATTGTATAAATGCATTTCCAAGCTGCCGTAAACGTATTTTTTATAGACGGCATAAAAAGTCCTCTGTTTTAAATAAAAACCACTCTCTGGTAGCCATCCGGTCTGACCCTGTCACACAGGTCAAAGCAAAAATACTGATGAGGAAGGAAAGCAAATTAATCTGATTTAGAGATCCTGAAGTTTGGAGGTTTGCTTTCGCTCTCTATAACGTGTGCAGATTGCTCAGTTCTTTATTCCTATTTATATTGCAGTAACACCAACAGACCCCATTTAAGATCGAGGCCCATTGAGCCAGATGTTGCACAGATATAGCATGAGAGAGCCTTTGCCGCAAGAGGCTGCAATCTACATAGGCAAAGCTAGGGTTATGAACTCCATTTTACAGATGGGGAAACTGAGACCCAAAGAGATGAAGTTGTTTGCCCAGGAACCCACAAGGGGTCTGTGGCAGATGCAGAAACTGAGCTCAGCTCTCCTGAGTTCCAGGCCAGCCCGTCATTACAAGATTTCTCTCTTTGTTGTGAAGCTAAGTCCATTAATGGTGGGGAGGGCCAGATAAGTAACATAAAGAATTTAATCGAATCCCAGCCAGGACCAGCTTCTGGCCCCTGTGCCAGCCAGTGGCTATGGGAATTGCAGGAAGCTGTCACCCATTCAATGAGGACACCGCATCTCACCAAGGATGGAAGTAGTCTGTTTTTTGGGGTTTTTTTACTGGATGGAACAAACTGCTCACGTCTGCAGGAGCCAACACAAGAGAGGTTACTGGAAATCATCATGATGCTACCTAGCCAGCCCCAGAGCATGCCTCACTCACACACCACAAAGCAACAGCTGGTTTAATTTCATGCGATGAAGAGCAGAGCGGCAGCTAATAATGAAGTGCACAAAAACGCAGCCGTGTGGAAACAGATCATTATCAGGAATAGGATTTAAAAACATGCCCTGGATTTTCTCTAAGATGGTATTTCCCAAAGTGCAAGGCAGGTCCCCTGGGTTGGCATGAAGGAAAGACCTCTGGATTGTTGGTCAGAGTCTCAGCTTTCATTTGAAAAAAAAAGTCAGTCTCTGGTTGTTCTGGTTGCAGTGAGAACCTTCAGAATGCAAGGCGAGTGAAAGCAACCTGGCGATGCCTGCCTGAGTTTGCAGAGAGCCTGGAACAATAACTCTGGGAGGAGGGAAACACCCTGAGAGTAACCTATGCAGAAAGCTGCCTGAGTCGCAAAGAGCCTGAGACAATAGCCCAGAGGTGGGAATTGTCCGTTCATTTCAGCAGGTGCTAACTCAGTTAACAATGATGATGCTTTAAATGTCCTTGTTGTTAACTATTTCACTGCTTATCAAGGTACACCTGAAAGCAGAGGAAGGACCATCCTTTGAAGATCTACAGAAAAAAAAATGTTGCTACTTAGCAACAACTATAAAACTCATAAATAAGTAATACCAGTAATACACTCCCCTGCTATTCCAGACCTGGGCTTCCTCACCCCAGTTCTGCTGATACCCCTTACTCCCCACCCACAGCACTCCCTGTTACTCCAGTCTGGAGAGTATCTTAGAGAGCTGCTGTGCAGTTATTTTGCAGTGGGTCCAAGTGGGGAGATCAGACTTATCTTCGAGACCCAGGCACTAGCCCTGAGGCCTCCTCCCAGCTCTGCCTCAATTCTAAGAACTCCTCCTGCTCAGATACGTTGTTTCTTGGAGTGCCGTGACAATGAGCTGGCTTCAGCTCTCAGGAAGGCCTCGTCTACCCTAGAAAGTTTTGTCGACGAAAGTTTTGCCGGCATACAGCCACCTCTGTAATTAAATCGCCGTTGCGTGTCTTCACTGTCTCCTTCCGTCAGAGGAGAGCATTCACCCTATCAGCTCTTTTGTCGACAAAGGGAGCCTTGCACGGAGGGGGGGTGAGGGGGTGGTGAGGGGGGTAGCTATCCCACTCTGCAACTTGCACGCAGGGTGCTTTGGGAAGGGTTTGCAATGCCTCACGGGACAGGCACAGCGACACAGGATGATGGTTTCTGAATCCCATCGTTCCATGGGCATCCTGCTAGTTTGACAGCCGCTTTTCAACTGCAGACCACAAGCACAAGAAGCCCATAGAAGTGGGGGTAGGGGGAAGAGTGAGTGAGTGAGTGTGTGTGTGAGAGAGAGAGAGACACACACACACACTTGGAGACAGACAGACAGATAGACAGCCCGTGTTGGGGACACTGAGTGTGTCTGAACGCGTCCTGTCGCTTTAACTTCAGACAGCAGCAGCTGGAGACAACCAATCCCAAGGCAGAAGCTGCTGCACAGACAGCTCATAGTTGGCGTCCCCCGTTCCCCCACACCCCTCAGGGAGAAGGGTCCCATGCACCCGCGGGGGCAGGGAGAGAGACACAGCCCCCACCTCCCTCCCTGGCTCTGCCCGGCACAGGAGTTACACCCCTACCCTGTAGCTTAGGGAGACAGGCAAGAGGGTGTATGCTGCACTGTGGAGTGAGCTCTCCACGGTGAGTTAACTTGAAAACTTCCCGGGGCTTTGCAAGGGGTGGGGCGAAGGCGGAAGGCTGCAAGCCAGCCGAGCTCCCACTGGCATGCTGGGATAACCGGGAGGCTGTTTTTAGTGATGTAACCGAAGAGCAGAGTCTACACACATAGTGTTTCACCAAAGCTTTGCCGAAAAAGGCTCTACACTTCTCGTCGAGGTGGTAATATTTTGTCGACAAAACAGGGCAGTTTTGTCGACACAAGGGTCATTGCGGCGTGCACATCAGGCTTGTTTTGTTGACAAAAAAGTGACTTTTGTTGACAAAACTCTAGTGTAGACCAGGCCTTAGTTTTGTGTAAAGCCAGAATCATTTCTTGGCCACTGATGGAGCTAGTCCAGGTAACGCGGCAGGCTCTGTCCCCAGAGTCTGCTTCCAAAGACTTTGCTCAATGCCACGATGCTCGATTCCTCACCAGGTCTCAGGGAACAGGGACAAGTCCGTGGGTTTGATTATATTTGTGTAAAGAAGAAAGCTCAGTTCCAATCTGCCCTCCCACCCCCCGACCCCACCCCCCGCTCTGGCTCCCTCTGCAGTTCCAGGCTGTTATTTATTCAGCGCTCTAAAACTGGCCTAAAGGTTGCTGGTGATGTGATTGAAGTGCATCGCCAGCCCAGAGACCCCACTGTTTTAATGTCCCCGGCTCACTGCAATAAACCATATTACATGCTTTTTTTATGCATCTCTTCCATTCCATTAAAACAGGCCATGCCAAAGTCCCACAATGTTCGTATCCCAGATCCATAAAAGGAAATAGGATTGGCCGTGCCTGCTGTTTGCGGCTCAGCCAGCCGCAACAATCCTGGAATTCAGAGGGTTTAGTTTTTCCACTACAGAAGCCTATGGGACAACTGGTCTCCACAGGGTCCTGTCCTGTTCAAAGACAGACCTTATAACTAAGTGTATCAGGAAGAATCGTAGCTGTTACCACATGCACACGGACACATATGTGTGCACACACACGCATGCACAGATGACAGTTCCCATTGGTATTCTGCACAAACCAGCCCGCACAGCCCCGGCCTCCGGTCCGTGCCAACATTCCTTCATTCCATGAATGAGACCATCATGAAATAGCTTGAGCCACATTTGCGAAGAAGAGGCAGGTTGTTTTCCCGCTGCTCCACCAGGCCTGCTGGCGTGCCCGGGCTGGCACACTCCGTTGTGTCGGCTGCTTCGCAGAGCACGGCCAGGGACGTTTTGAGACGGTGCCTTCAGCTGCTGATGGGCGCTGGTGTGATTGGGAGGCGACTTCTCCATCTGGGCTGGAAACCCGGGATGCAGCAGGGGCAGAAGCAGCTGCCGATCTGGGCATTCCCAGCCGGCACACTGGACGGCGAACCAGTGGAGCATTACCCAGCCTTCCCTTTTCCAGCAAAGCCTCAAGCTGCTGTTCCAGGAGCGGGACAGCATCAAAGGGTGCCAGGCAGCAGCCAGAGGGGATGAGGGAGCAGGGCTGCCCTTGCTGTCCCATGACACAGAGTCTGCTGTCAAATTACTGCATGCTGCTCAGAGTCTGCTGTCAAATTACTGCATGCTGCTCTTAGTGAAACATGCTGCTTGCTTTGCGCTTGCCTAAGGCAATCGTGGCTGGACCAAATTCCAGCCCAGCAAATTAAACTTCCCCTCCCCAAACCCCCTCCTCAGCAGTTCCAGCTGGATACAGGATTCATCCCCGCTTCCATATGGTGTTATGTGCGGCTAAACAGCCAGGGAACTGCATTCACGTGCTATCTGGAGCAATTCCTCTGTGCCCAGAAGGAAATGCATCCCTGTCCTATGCAGAGGGCCTGCACAGGGTCTGTGCCAAGCTCACGTTTCAGTGTCTGGCAGCAGCAACCCTACGTCACCCTACGTAACTGGAGAGACGGCCCATGGGTTTAAATGGGGGTTACACAGCAGCAAGACTTGGGCAGGAGGGAGTGGGGCTGAGACCTGGGGGGAGTGAAGCATCACCTAGGCCTGGTGGAAACCAAGCAGAGACTGGCCCTTGCAGGATGGAAGTGGTGCCTACAGTTTGCAAAGCACGTCGGGAGCCTTCAACGTGCAAGGTGCCCTATCAACCTACCCGCCGTGATCAGCTGGGAAAACGGGAAAGCCGAGGCAGGGAGATTTTGCTGCTTTGGTTCTGGAGCTTTCATCCCCCAGTGAAATCCCGGCTGCAGAGAAAAGCTGCCCTGGCATTATACAACTTCAGCACGGCGGCACATAGCCCCAAGGGCGTGGAGGGCGAAGCCCTGCCCAGCTAGGAAAGCCACATCTGGAAGGGATAAGAAAATTGAGGTGCTTGGAGTGTGATACGTGGAAGGTTACAGCGCCCCCTTAAATCAGAGGAAGCGGTAACATCAGAATAAGCGTTCAGTGCCCTGACAGCCCAGCCCCACAGGGAGGCCGGAGAGCTTTCTGCGCTGGCCATCTGGAACCAACCCCAATTACCCAGCCTCAGCTCCAGCAGCGGGAAGGCCACGTGACTCTCCGGGAACAAATTGTCCAGAGAGAGACGAGAGATTTAAATATCCACCCTCGTTTCTCTTGGGGTGAGAGGCTTCCCCATGCATGGATGCAGCACCGGGTCTCGGCGCTGTTGCATAGGGCTTAACTCTCTCTGTCTCGCCCTCTCTCTCCTTAGCCGTGGAGCTGTCAGGCACTCATGATCTGCTCCGTCTTGGACCGGCCGGAGGCTGGTCTGACGGGCTGTGGGAGGCAGAAGCCGGAGCTGTCAGTGTTGTGCTGCCTCCTCTCTTACGTGCCGTGGCATCTTGTCCAGTTGCCCAACAGCCAGGGCGAATTATTCCTGTCCCAGGGGCTCGTGCTAGCTCTCGGGAGGCCATTATCTGCTTGCCATGCCAGGCTTTTTCTCAGCTCAGCCCTGGGTTCTGCATTGTCCCAGCCGGTGGTGCCATGGACGGTGGTGGCGAGTTACTTGATTACAGGGGATTGGCGGTTAGTGTCCTGTCACCCGGGACATCTCCAGGCCCTGTTCCCTGCTGGCACCAGCCAAGGGCGCCGGCTGCTGTGGATTGGTGAGCATTGGATGCAGCCGGGCCCTTGTTTACATCCGGGAAGGAAGCAGGCAGATGATGGCAGTGGCTGTTCAAATGTATGTGCCCAGAGTCCTGGGCAGGCAGGGTCAGCCCGTGCTGCCACAGCTTCACTGCTGTTGTTACTGGAGCTGGCTTGACCATGCCTACATGTGATGCAATCATTCCCCTCCCCCCCCCCATTATAATGCAGACATCCCCTTAGACTTCCTGTGCCTGGAACACGGAGGGCGGGGGGCAACAGCCCCTCCGTGGTCTGTGTGGTCTAGGTTGTGAGCTGTGGGGCAGGGACTGTTTCTCACTCTGGATCCATGCAGCACCCAGCACTACGGGCCCCTGATCTCAGTTGCGGCCTCTAGCAAACTACTGCAAATAATAACACTACCTTGGCCATTGCATCCTTTTAGGTGATAAGGACAATTAGGACCATGGCTGTAGGACTCGAATGTGGCACTTTCTGTCCTGCTCCTTCTCTGTCCCTAAGCCAGAGGACAGAGGTGATGTGAGTAAAAACAACGTGGTGACGCCTGCCTGAGTTTGCAGAGAGCCTGGTGTAATCGCTCTGGCAGGGAGGGCGGCAATGCCTCGAGAGTCATTTCTGCAGCACGTTTCTGCCAAAAGCAGAACCTGAGAGCAGGACTTACAGTCCTTCTTGGTAAACACTTTTAAATCAGATTTTCCATGAAGCGCACGAGGGCATGGACTCTGCATGCGGGCAAGGTTGCTTAATGGAGCAGGCACAATATTTGGGGGGGAAATATCACCACAAAGGCCTTTTCCTTTGTGATATCCATTCCGGCTCTTCCCCAGCCTAAGGTCACACACAACTGGCTGAGACGATCCCTCCTCCACTTGCCAGCGCTTTCCAAAAAAGAGTCTTTTGCTGCTGTTTTAAATCAATACTCATTTCTCTCCTTTCAGCAGCAGGCGTGAGCCCGGGCACCTCAGCGCTTTATGAGATCAGGAGGGGGGGGGATTTCACTCACCATCAATCCATCTGTGTCAGGGCAACGGTGGAAAATGAAATCTGCTCCTGACCCAGTTCTGTGCCCCGGCCCAGTGACATCTCACGGCAGAGCAGCCGGTGGGTCCAATTGGCAATTTTATTAGGATTGAAGTTAAATTCAGCATGACCCAGGACTGAGCTGTGACAGCTGGAGTCCCACAGCACAAAGCGCCTCACCTGATCCAGGGCCCTGATTCAGGGTCAAATCACCCCAGAGCAGAGGGGCTTCATGGGAGCTAAGCAACACCTAGGCCTGGGGGGGGTTGGAGGATTAAGAGGTGTCTCAGCCTGGTGTGTGTATGTGGTGGGATTACCGACTTGTTCAATAACATTGGTTCGTGCAACAGCAGGGGATTTGAAAAGCCCCCGTCTTACACCGGCACAGCGTGTCTGTCAAGGAGCACATCACTCACTGCCAGGCCAGCGCCTCCTCCTGGCCATTCTGAGGATTAGCCCAGGGCTGACGCCCCCTGTATGCAGCTTGCATGCCTTCACCCTGTCTCCGCATCCATCTGCAGCTCCTTGTGCAACCTCAGGAAGCGCAACGCTCTCTTCGCACTCTCTAAAATGAGAGAGATTTGCACCCATCGCCTTAGAGACTCATGGATTTTGCTGGGTGCCTCTGTCCAATGACTCCCATAAAAGGCCATGGCCGCATCATTGGCCTCTCTCATCCCCGTTCACCCAGTGGAGTGAGAGCCCACCCATCCCAGGGGCTCAGAGACAGGCTGTGCGGCTCCCTGCTGCACGCCGTGATGTACAAATGAATCCTGATGAGGAATAATCACGACAGACCTGAGTAAGTGATCTTATCCTGCTCCCGAGACGCACATCAACAAAAAGAAACTGGCTTCTTAGCCTGGAAGATGATAAAGCCAGGAGTCACTTGCCGGCAGAGTTTCGCATATCCCATGTGGCATGCAGGGGTGAGCAGGGAGGTCTCCCCCTGGCAGGAACAGAAACTGAAACGCCAGAAGTGATTTCTGTTCTTTGACATTAACAGGCACACAGAGAGGTGAGAAAGGACACGTCACTGACCCCATGGCGCAGCATCCTCTGCCGGTAAAAACACTGCTGATTACAAGGGCCCATGTGCGGAGTCACTCCCATCCTGGACCTGCCAGGGTCAGAGAACCGAGATGTGAATGTCTAAGCAGGAGGAGGGTGAGGGCCCACGTTTTGCTCGCTCTGCCCTGCTCGGCGAGTGCTTTGTTTCCCCAGGCTCCAGCAGGTTGTTAATGTCTAACAGCTTTAAGTCTAAAAAGTACAGAGATCCCGACCGGCTGACCTCGGCCGACACGGCTCTCACAAAAGAAACAAGCCATCAGAAATCAATCTGGAAGCAGCATGTTTGCAGCCCGAGTCGATGAGTAAAGCCAGCAGCACGTCTTCATGGTGTGCTTTGCCTCTCGCTTCCGGTTTGAACTCTGCCGACTTCTTGTAATGTCCTGGGCCTGGGATTTTCAGAGGAGCCTAAAGAAGTGAGGAGTCCCACTCGATGGGAATTAGGCGTCCGGTTCCTTTAGGAAAACCTCAGTCCTGGCCCACTCTGCAGAACACTTTGCACAGAGGTGAGCTTCACCCAGAGAAGGGGAAATAGGGCCACCCCCGGGATTATCCCAATATCTAAGAACTAGCAAATCTTGAGAGCAAAATTCTGTCAGTTTAAAAGCCCAGCAGCTCCCATTCTGCTCCCTGCTTCAGCGTCACACGGCCCTCCCCCCGGACCCACACACACATTAACACCTCACTGTGTACAGTGAAGCTGGAATAAATGTTAGAGAATTACCGGCGAGGCATTGGGCACGAGACAGGTAGACAGCTGCTGCATCAAGGCGCTCTTCCAAAAAAGGGAATGTCAAGAATTCCTGTGGCAGAGTCAGGGGACGGCATTAAATTTGTTACCCAGGGCTGTTTACACTGCCCAGGAAATCTGCCGGTGTCCAGGGGAAAGGGACGATGCCTTTATATTGTCATCATGGATGGTGAATGTGGCCCTGGAAGAGTCCACTTGGTTCAGGGCTGTGGTTGTTGCAGGAGTTTGGAGCGATCACGGTGGATGGGGATGTGTGTAAGTGTGTTTACACCTGTGTCTGTAAATCAGAGGACACACTCAGCAATCATATGTGAGGCCTATTTCCCTTCTGCCCTGTGCAATCCTTTCCACTAGTGCAAGGTGGGTGTGCAACACGACTCTGCTGACCTGGTTACATTTTGCACTCACGGTGCACTGGTGATGACTGAACTGGGTGCAGGGGAGCAGAGAATTGGGCCATGAGCCTTCCTGACCATGTGGTGAAATTCACCCCTCTGCAGAGGTGCCAGCACAAGGCCGGGCTGCCACTTAAGTTCCTGGCCAGGATCATCTTAAGTGCTGGCCTGGGGGTAAAGCCTTGTGAAAGGGACTGATGATGTAAGGCACACAACATATATGTGAATTCATGCATGTGATGTCCCCCTCTAGTGGCTGAGCCATGGGGGGACAGGTTTTCAGAGTTCAGTGCCCTGAGTTCTTCTGAAAAGCTGACTTGGAGAGGATAACAGCCTACTACTGCTGCTACTTAACAGGATTATCCTTTAGCTCAACAGGTAGAGGTCTGTGACGTGGAGCAGACAGTCCACGGGTTCACACCCACGCTACAGGGCAGCGGGCGGCTGTTCCTAGCCTGAGCACACACCAGAGGGTTAGATCAGCAACAGGCGGGAGGCAGCAAACACGAAGCGTTTCCCATTCTCAGCCACTCTGAACTTCCCCTTCCCAGGCTGCCGCGGGTCAGAGCTTTCGCTCTCCAAAGGTTAAACCAGGAGGTGCCGAATTGCTTCGGAGAGTTGGTTTTTTGGTTTTTTTTTAAAGATGTGTGTGTCTCTCCTGCCCAGCTCCCTGCTGGTGGAACCTGCCTGCCTCCCTCCCTCCACAGTCTGCCCCCTCCTTCCCTCTGCCTCCCACTGTGTAAAGAGCAGGCTAGGAGACAGCTGAGCTGTCAGGCAGGCCAGGGAAAGCACACGGTCATGCACAATGTGGAAATACAATTACCGCTTCTCCTCCCTCTCTTTTGCTACCATTCCTTCCCCTCTCCTCCACCCCCAGTCCTCACAATGTGTCCACGCCTGCCAGCAGCAGGGGGCTTGGTTTCTGGTCCCAATTAAGAGGCCAGCTCCAAAGGGCGATGGATACAAGGAACATATGCCTGAGGTGCTGCCCTGGCAGCTAAGCAGGTGTTGGTTATTGTCACGCATTCAGCACCAGGCTAGGGTGCAGGCTAAGGAGGGGGCTGGGAGATGGGACAAGAACCCTGGGAGAAGCAGAGTTGCATGGCAGTGGCAGACACCCGAGCTCCGCTCCTAATTGGTGAGTGGGATTTGACATCTCTCCGGCCCTGTGCATTGCTGTTAATTTACCTGCAAACCCCCACCCTTTAATTTCAGTTCCTGGGGAAAACACTGCCTAGGAGGCTGGGATGTGGAAGTGCATGGAAGTTTCCCATAAGCTTGAATCGTAGTGACGGTGTCTGGGAGAGATCCAGCGCCAGGTTCATCTGCACTTCTTTAACCATGTGCCTACATCTCCCGCGCTGAGCATGTTTCCCAGCCCATTACGCTCCCTCTGTTACACTTGCCCAGGGAATCAGGGACGGCAGAGACCTCGGCAGATCTCCATGGCTGATCGACAGGATAACCTGCCACGCAGGCCGGGGATCCATGGGCGGAGCTGCCGTGCTTCTATTTTGAAACCGTCCCATCTATTCACTTAATCTAATCCACGTTCAGCAACCACAGCCCTCCCTCCACTGCGACAAGCGCTTGTGCTGCACATGGCCGCTGCAATCAGTGTTCCTTGGGTTCCGGGCAGAGGCGCCTCTTCCCCCATGCACGCGCGCAGGGTCCGATTCCCCACGGCCCCGTCATTTACAGCAGTGAACGGTGGGCGGAACATGCTACCAGCTCACCATGGGAGCATTTTGAGCCAATGTCAACAATTGCACAAGGTGCAGGGCAATAGAGAATCAGACCCTGGAAATCTCTAGGTGGTTTTTGTGTGTACGTGGGGGGAAAAAAAAAAAACCATGACACAGGGCGGTGAATTACACCTTCAGCCCGGGAACTGGGAGGTGCAAAGTCACGTTTTCCCCCTGCCCCTGGTCTGCGCCTCTCCAGCAAGACAGCGCCAAGTCCAACCCCATGGTTCTTGGGGGGAAAAGACCAAATCCTGACCCCTCTCAGAACTATTACGTGCCTCTCCTTTATAGTCAGTGCAAACAGAGCGTGTGCCTTCAATGTGCTTATTATCTGCACTGTGAATTTTCCCCTCTGCACCGAATGGGACTGCAGACTACATAGAAATGTTGCTAACTCTTATGATTTTATCATGACTCTCCTGGTATTTGATGCTTCTTGTCAAGGCCCGGCTCTTGGAGTTATGTGATTTACCAGAGAATCATATATATATATAAACAAAATTAAGTTTCAAGCCTCCCCACAGTGGAGAAGAAAACCTTGAGAATGTCAATCCTAATGGCTCAAAAGGGAGCAGGGGAAATAAAAAGAGCCCCATATTTATTATTGTTCAAACCTCATGATTTTTAAGCCTGTGTCATGATTCGAGGGGGGCTGGGCCCTGGTTTTTGAATGTCTGAATTCAGTGACAGTGGATCCACCAACTGATCAAAGTTCTAACTGCTAATTGTAGTGAATGTGCCAGGGCTGGGATGGTGGGGCTTTGCTGGGTTTGGCTGCGATCATTCTAATGAGGTGTTTTAATAAGGTGCTGACCCTAGGGGCTGCCCATCTAAACCAGAAAGTGAGGCCCTGCTCTCTACGGGCAGTGGAACAACATAAAATATTGAGTATCAGTCGGTGTCATTTGTACAGCTTCCAAGAGAGAAAAAAAAGAAAAGAAAAACCAACCTTGAACACCACCCCTGGGGAGCATCGTTAGCCAATAATTTACATTAATTAAGTCAACGTTATTTTATTAATATCATTAAAAGGTGCGCCCAGCAGATCAGTCTCACGTCAGCCTGGTGTGTTTGTGCGGGCAGCCCAGCCTGTGTGTATATCATGGCTTCAGTCGGAAATTCTTCAAGAGCTTCCTCTGAAATAATGTCATAAACATGGGCCATTGCATTATACTCCACAAATAAATCTGCAGGCATTAATTGGGAGCTTGCTATCCAATTCCCCCTTCACTTGCTGATAAAATGGGGCATTAAACATACAGGATGATGCAGAGCTGTTTGTTGGAAATGGATGAGTCCCCTTTAGCTTAGCAGTGTAGCTGAAAGGCAGTATTTTAATAAAGCAAGGGAGATCTGTGGGGGCTGGTGGGTTAGAGCAGGGGTCTGGGGGCCAGGACTAGCCAGCTCTGGCAGGGGAGGGAGGTCTAGGGGGTTAGCTTGTGGTGGGAACCAGGAATCAAGATGCCTGGGTTCTGATCCTATTGCAAGCTCTGGCATTTCATTCAATCCTAATACACTAACCAACCCCATGGGTGCCCAGGCTTTTCCCCCGTCACAAACCCAGCCAAGGAGACATTTCTCCAGTGCCCATCAGTCACAGATGGGACAAGCGACTGGGTAAGGATTGGTGTCAAAGCTGAGATTAGAACCCAAGAATCCTGGCTCCTGGTCCCCTGATAAGACACATTTCCCCCTTCAAGCATAAGCAATTCCTTTCATGCGCACAGATTCCCTTTGTTCCTACAGCAAGGACTGAAATTCTGGCTTCTCCTCACACATGCCCGCCGGCTTTTGATCTGCTTACTTTTATGCCGGCCTGGGCTCTGTCTCCCGCTTCCTAATCACGGTTTACGTTGCAAGGTGGCGGAGAGAGCCGATAGATAGCCCAGATTGGCACAGCGCTGAAACGCTTAGCAAATAGAGGGGAAGGAGATATTCAGAGAGCCCTTCGCAGTATGCGGCTGATCAGAGACAAACCAAAGAAGAGCTGCTGTGCTTTGCTGTGGAAACAAAGCCCCAGAGCGGGTCCATTTGATTCCTACAGCAGCAACTGCTCACGTCTCTCTCAGCAGTGCTCAAGCTATGGAGATGCATGAGGCAGCAGAGCCTGTGGGGGGCGGTTCTAGGGGTGGATGTGGAGTACGCACCCCTCTTATTTCTGCATCCCTTTGTCTGCAAACTGGAAAGAGCCCCCAGACTCTGCCCTAGAGGAAAACTCCAGGAGCCATCACAGAGGCCAATAATCATTTAACACTGATTTAGCTACAGTTCTGGGAGGAGTGTGGAGTCTAGTGGTTAGAGCAGAGGGGGTTGGGAGCCAGGATGCCGGGGTTCTCTCCTCTGCTGTGGAAGGGGTGAGGGGTTTTGGACCAGGCGTGAGCTGTTTCCACACAGCACGAGGCAGTCTCGTTTACATTCAGTCCCAGCGTCAAGCTATTCAGGGGAAGGTGGGTTGGCTGAAAGGAGAAAAGCTGCAGCATCCCCAGACAATCAGAAAGCCTGAGACCGGGCCCCAGGTTCTCATAGAGCTTCCATATTTCTCTGTTTGGGGACAGGGATTGGGAATATGCCTGGGACATTCTGAAACCCGCTAACTATTCCCAGGCCATGCCAGCTTCTGCATCCCATCTGCCTCGCACTGCCAGCTCTTCTGGGAACTTGGGATGTTGGACTATGACTCCTCAGAGAGGGCGATGCCTCCAAGTGGTCCGCAGCCACCTCTTTGCCTGGACCGGCACATACATAGTGGAAACAAACAAGTTGCCTTAAGAAAATACCCAGACTCCGTCTCACCAAATCGCCAGTGTCTGCATTGAGAGACTCCGAGGGACTGAGAACCCCCCACTGCCCTAGGGAACCTAAGGGGTTAAAAATGTGCGCCTTGTTTCCCCTTTTAATTTGTCCACCTTCACCCGTCAGCCATGGGATTTTGTCTTTGCCTGCTGGATTGAAGAGCCCACAAATATCCGACATCTCTTCCCTGTGTAATTCCTTAAGACCACACTGTTAAAGGAATTTAGGTGCCTGAAGATGCAGCTAGCCTCCTACTGGGATTTTCAAACGCTCCGATCTGGACGCTTGACTCTCATTTTGAAAATCACCGGCTGCAGCTTTAGGGATCTCAGTGCTTTTGCGAAACTGGCCCTCGCACACTGCAATCCAGCTGCTACCCAGCATCCCCGTAATTGGCAACACTTTTCATTACATCTCTCCCAACACCCCCAGCCCCCAGCACGGGCTGACTACATGCAGCATAAAGAAGAGTTTTCTTTTATTGATTTTAAGGTGACTGGGTTGCATTCAGTCGCTGGTTGTTCGCAAGCCACTCAACAGATGGAGGTGACTCTGCTCTTGAAAACTGGTCAGAGTCCAGAGCTCTTTCATTCTCCGTTAAGTGTCGTATATTGCACCCTGAATACGAATTTTATATTTGTGATAGCGCTCTCAGCTCCCTGTTATTCTCCTATTAAATGCCTCGTTGATCATTCTGCCGGGGCATAGTACTCAGAAAAGCTTGTCACAAATAAGACAAATGCATCTTTTGATCTTTAGGGACGAGGCAGATAAAATGCACCCATAAAATACATATAAAGTCAAAGCCTGCACAGATGGAGCCAGCCGTTAGCAAGCTACTTAGAACTAGACAAATCGGGGATTACGCTCTTTAATAGAGTGAGCAATTGGATTTCACTGAGCTGTAGTCGGGAATTGGGATGGGTTTGAATTACGCATTCACCAAAGATACTGGTACAAAGTTAAGTTACTTTCACATCGCAAATTGTCCCAGAAATGCCAGCTGCATTCTGCCTGCAGTGGGTTAATGATAGCGCTTCCTTCAGTGAGATACAGCCACATCAAAAGACAACGTCTGAAACATCTCAAGAGCCAACAAGAGCTGTGCTAATGTAATGGGTGTAGAGAAGGTGATCCCGTTTCCTTCAGCATCTAGCACGATTACAAAGAAAAGTCAGTGGGAGAGAGATTATTTAAGGGAAGATTTGCCAGGGCACCCATGGGCATTAGGCACCCAGCTTTAATAATTTGACTTTTGCCAGGAGCTGAACATCTACCTACCCTGTGGTGTCTTGGACTGTCATCCCCTAAATGTACTTCTTCCACAATGCACGATTAGCTTGTGGAACCAGTGGCCATGGGATGTTGTGGAGGCCAAAAATATAACTGGGTTAAAAAAAAAAAAAAGAACTAAATAAGCTCATAGACGACAAAAGTCCATCCATGGCTATTAGCCAAGATGGTCAGGGATGCCACCCCGTGCTCAAGGCAACTCTAAACCTCTGACTGCCAAAAGCTGGGAGTGGAAAACAGGGTTTGATCTCTCCAGAATTGGCCTGTTCTGAGTAATGCCCCTGAAGTTCTGGTGCTGGCCACTCTTGGAGACAGGATGCTGGGCTGGGTGAACCATTGGTCCGACTCATCATGGTAGTTCTTATGTTCTTAAATGGGCCGGCCTCCATGAAAATGCAGCCAGTGGTTAGAGCGTGGGGCACGAGGAGTCAGGATGGAGTTCTAGTCTCAGCCATGGGAGGAAAGGGGGTTCTAGTGGTTGGAGCAGGGTTTTACAAATCGTACTGCCCTCCTTTGTGTGCATCCTCTGAGATCTACTTAAGAAAAGCACTACAGCAGAGCTAGATATTTATGTTATTGTTAAATAGCGGCCGTGTGGAGGAGGAAGAAAATTTGTGAGAGATTTGCAGTGTATTTCAGTTGCAACTGGACCAGAAACAACAGACGTACCACCTCGCTCGCGCTGTCTCTCATGGCGTTTTAGTGTTCCATCTATTTTAAGGCCAGAAGGGACGATTTGATCGTCTAGTCTGACCCTCACACCGAGCGGAGAATTCCGCCCCCGGGCGGGGTCTAGCCTCCCCTACAATGTAAGTTACACCCCGTGTTTCAGCGTGAGCCGGCCTTTCAGAAAGCGAGGCCCAGCCTTGGTTCGAAGACTGCAGGTGATGTTTGCCCCCTCCTTTGCAAAGTTGCTAACGGCTGTTGCTGACGGCTAAAAAGTTGCAACTTATTTCCCATGCCAATTTTTCTAACTCCCAGTTTGCTCCCTAGCAGAACATCCTGACAGCAGAGGTCCTCTCCCTGTGGAGACAAAGGTAGCCACAGTCAAGCAGCCTCTCGACCTGCTCTTTGACAGGTTTGTTTTCTATAACTACACCAGGGAGGGTAACCACCAGGGAAGAAGCAGGGCTAGTTAAGCGAAATGCCAACGTTGGCACAAGCGCAGACGGATATAAACCGGCTGCGAATAAATTTAGTCTTGGAATTCGAGAAAGGTTTCCAGCCATCAGAGGAGTGAGGTTCTCATTCAACCTCCCACTAGGGAGCAGGAGGGGAAACCAGCTTTAAGATGGAGCGTGATGAGGTTCTGAGTGTGAGCAGAGGATGGGTTGTCTGCAATGGCAGGGGCCGACCAGGGCGAGTTGCCCCTTCGTGGCCGGAGGCCCTGGGGTAGCCAGCCCTGATTACTCAAAGAGGCGGAGACCCTGTCTGAGAGGAGCTGAATCCCTGAAAAAAGCAGCAGGTGGCTGCAGGGCAGAGGAAGGCTCAGGAAACAAAAGCCTGGGAGCCGTAGCTAGCTTGAAGCAGCAGCAGCAGCAAGATTGGCTCTTGCAGAGACAATGCGCTGTGCCTGGGAAAGAGGGCTGGGGAACCCCCATGCCCACCCCCAGCTAAGGGGGGAGAGACACTGAGCTGCACGGCCAGTGTATGTCTGAAGAGTGAATCAAGCAGACCCCCAGACGGGGGAATGTTTTAATTTTCTTTGGAGTGTCTGGAGTTGGTTTGGGGGGCGGTGAAGAAGAGGAAAGCAGAGGCAGGGGACTGCAGAGCAACCTCAAGCCACACGGTGGCCCTCAGATAGCAGCCCTCCTTGCTATCCGGGGACAAGACTCGATGACCTCTAAGTCCCTTGCTGTCCTCCGGTCCATCTGAGTCTGGAAGGAAGGAAGGGGAGTCAGCCCAAAAATGAAGCGAGAAGAACCTCCAAGTTCAGGGTCTAAGTCGTGTTTGGGCCACTTATTTTATTCTACAAGTGGGTCATTTTTCTTGTGTCTCGGAAACCACGTCAGCAAATCACCTCACATTTGCACTGCCTGCTCTAGCCCTGCCACGGCACGGCAGCTTCCAACGCAATCCCCCTCCCTGCATGTTGGGCATAGAGTGATTTGAAAAAAAACCCCTATAAATCAGCTCTCAACAGAAACTCTGCCGCTCTGCTAAGCGTGGATCTGCTCCCGGTCCTCCATAACGAGTCATGGTTGCTCGCCCCCCACAGGCTGCCTTGCTTTACAATTACCCCACCCCACCTGCCTTGGGAATCTATGCCACATGCTACTGGGTCAGGATCATGCCCACCGTGTGGAAATGGAAGTTATGCCACACGGTGCAGGGGGAAAACCAGGGCCTAAGCCAATTTTGCAGGGACGTAGGCCATTTCGGGAGCAAAACTCGTTAGAAAGTTTTGTATTAAATCTGCATTTTAAAATTAGTTTAACCCTTCGTGCCAGGTGTCGGGTGCTGCGCGCGGTGTGACAGGCACCTTACGGTACCTTAGGGTACAAGCTCTGTGCTGCGGGCTCAGTTACCAGGAGACAACATAAAATCGTCACGAATAAAGTTTGCATGGCACAAAGATCGGGGGAGTGGTAGATAACGAAGAGAACAGGTTATTATTACAGAGCGATGTAGATAGAGTAGTAGGCGGGTTGCAAGCAAGAAATGAGTGATTTAGCACATCTAGGAACAAAGAATGCAGGCTGTATTAACAGGATGGAGGACTTTCCTAGGAAGCAATGACTGTAAAAAAGACTTTGGGGTCAACTGAACATGAGTTTCCACTGCAATGGGATGCCAAAAGGGTTAATACAGTCCTTGGATCTATAAACAGGGGAATCTTGAGTAGGAAAGTTGCCTGTTACCTCTGTTTGTGGCACTGGTGTGACCTCTTACTGGTGTGACCGGCGTCCAGTTTTGATGTCCTCGGTTCAAGAAGGCGATTGAAAAATTGGAGAGGGTTCAGAGAAGAGCCCCAAGAAAGATAAAATGATTGGAAAGCAGGTCTAATGGTGTCTGAGCTCAACAAAGGAATGGTAAAGGGGCTGCAGTTTATATTTACCTACATGGGGAACAAAGCTGTACCAAGATCCAATGGCTGGAAGTTGAAGTCAGACAAATTCAGACTAGAAATAAGGTGCAAAATTTTAACAGGGAGGGTTGTTAACCATTGGAACAACTTACCAAGGGCAGTGGTGCTTTCTCCGTCATTGGCAATTTTCAAATCAAAATTGGATGTTTTTCTGCTCTCGCTCAGACAGAAATTAATTCTGTGAAGTCCTATGGCCGGTGTGATGCAAGAGGTTGGACTAGATCACTGCAGTGATTCCTTCTGGCTTTATACTCTATGACTCTCGGGCTACGTCTTCACCGACGGCAGCAAATTCGCCTCCGTCAGATCGATTTCTCTGGATCGAGTGAGCAGTCAGTGAAGACCCGCTCAGTCGATCCAGAAATCGATGTATTAAGACCACCTTCTCAAGTGGCGCAGTGCTGCATCAATGGGAACGCGGTTCCCGTCGGCGCAGTGCAGTGAAGACGGCGCGCAAGAACAGAAGCAGAGAAGCCGACGGGAGTTACGCAAGTTTCTTGCGTAGCTTGCGTAACTCCTGTCGACTGCTGCCGAATCTCAGAGGTAAGTGTAGACAAGCCCTCAGATGACTGAGTCGTCTCAAGGCGGAAAGGGCTGGGTGGTTCTTGGTTGCGTCCCCACACACTCTCCCATGCAATTACACTCATCTCTCACACCTCAAGGAGTAAATCAGGGCTAAATCCTTGGCAGTATTTTAAAAACAACTCTCTCCGATTCCAGTTAATTGTTGGAATAAAAACTGTAATGCCAGAGCTTAGCTGGAAGTGCATTCCATCTTCTAATCAATATTTTGCCTAGAACTGATGCCCACGGTATCCAGAGAGAAAATTTCACTTCTTTCGCTTGCTAGTATAATCAAGTCCCTCCATCTCCTGCTGTTTAGTTGTTACAGCTTTATGCTTACCCAATTGTTCCAGTCTTCACGGGGCCACTGGTTTAATTGTAACCTGCATCCTCAATGAGCCTCTGTAACCTAAAGTTCAGCCTAGGTAGAGAGAATTCTGCCTTGCTATAACTGCTTCCTTGCTGTATGTCTCCCTGCCTGCTCTGAATCCATTAATAATTTTAATACCCTTATTACGGGGGGGATGGATTCCTGCTGATAAATCAGCGCTCAGAACCTCAGCATTCTCCCAGCGTTCACATATGCACCAAGGGAGAAGCAAAATGAAACAGTGTTTGCTCACTCTGAGTGGAACAGCACACCAGAGAACCCCACTGCCTGGGGAAAGTCTGCCGGTGCCCTTGTACCTGCAATTAACTTATTTTTAATATGTGCCATGCACAGTGTCCCATCCGACTTGATCTTTCAAATGACTGTACTTTAATTGTTCCTAAACAACATGAAATTGGTTTTAATTAGAGGCTAATGTGCTTAGCGAGGCCTCGACAAACAAAACCAGACAGAACCAAATGAGATAAATACTCTGAGGCTGGAAACGTAGCTGTGGTAAATGTTTGCTAGGAGCAGTTCAGAAAATTTCCGCTCTGCCTCAAATTATGGGGTGCAAACACCCTTTCACTTTGGACAAAGGAAGGTATCGCTTTATGTGCTAATTACTGCAGAGATGTTAAAAACGGCAGCTGAGCCCATCCATCTCCATTCTCCAAGCAGTCCGGTCGGATCCCAATTTATTTCAGACTCCTCTTCAGATTGCCCTCCCTGGGTTTGTCATGACTAGGTTAAAAAGCTGTTTGGCATCAGCCAGCTTGCACGCTCCACATGACTGTCTGTTGGCCGTGTTTCAGATGTCCCGGGGAGAAGGTGCTGGTGAAAGCACTTCAAACATGTGGCTGTTAGCCTCAGCCTCAACCACACAGGAAAGTGGCACCAGTTTAACCTAAGGTGCGAGTTTAAACCGATTTAGTTAAACCAATTCAAGCCCCGGTGTGGACACTCCAATTTCGGTTTCAGCATGGCTTATTTCCAGTTAACTTAAGTCAACTGGGAACATGCATAAACCAAACTCAGACAGTCCACACGGAGGTTTGCCCAAGCCAATTTAAAAAGCAGATTTACGCTCAGCCAGTGCATGTAGACAAAGCCCCCAATCTAGACATACACATAGTCACACTTGGGCCCCTCCCTGCTGCGCTGGCAGTGAGAAGCAGCAGGAACGGCCCCCTGAGAGCTCTCCCCAGGTGGCGTGGTGCTAGTGTCAGGGTCCTTCATTCCCAGCAAAGAGGAAGCAGATCAGGGTGTAGCCTGAGCACGCCGCACTAAGGACTGAGAGGTTGCCAGATCGTGGCCATAGCGGGGACAGAGCATGAGTTAGAGCATCCCTGAGGAAACTTCCACAGACAGAGGATGCAGGCTTTGTAGTGAGAGCGATGAAACCTTTCTGGGGAACCAACATCTGCTCTGCCCTACAATTTCACATCTGGTCGGGCCCCCCTCTGGCCATCACAAATGGGGTCTTTCAAAACCCTTGGATCAATCACTAAATTCAAACTGGGACCAGATTATAATGTTGCCTTTTGCAGTTCATTATTGCCATGAGTAATGTCCATCTGCAGCCTGCAAACGCCGAAGGGGGGGGAAAGGCCCCTCCCGTTATTTACCCTCCAATTGCAGCTGATCTGATTTTACACATATTCGATTGACAAAATTTTTGCTTTTCTAAAACGTTAATCACTCCCAATGCTTCCTCGTAACTTTGGGTGCAGCAGCGGATGCACGAGAGGATGCATCTCGGTCTGCTAATTAACAGCTTTCGTTGCCGCTGTAGCATTCCTTTGACTGCCCCGTTCAGGCCATAGCAAAGCAAACCCTTTGACCTACGTCCTTTTGGGCGGCAAGCGCAGTCTGCTTGCGGAATGATTGAGGCGCCATATTAAAGGTGCCCGATTTGGAATACCCACTACAAAGTGCCTCCAAAGGCCAAGCATCGGGAAATAAGATTTGATGCATTTATTTATTCCTCAATGTGCGGCAAGACTCTGCCGTTTACACCTCTCCAGACTATCGCCAAGTGCAGATCACACCGTGCAGCGCCGGAACCCAGCCTTTTAATGCAGCCGACTCGCCGCTTTCCTCTTCTAATCTTCTCTGCATGCACCTGGGCTCGAATGAGAATGACTGTCTCTGCTCAGAACTATAGCAAAAGGTTTGAGCTACGGATGCCAACGCTCCAGGAAGCAAGCATCTGCCACTCAAACGCCTCACCCGGAAGACTTGGAACAAGAAGAGGAAAACCGTTCATGGGTTTCAAGACAAGAAGGGACAACAACGGTCTATGGTGGAAAAGGTGTGCCAACATGGCTGGGCTGATATAACTAAACCAGCAAACCCTCCAAGTGGAGACTCTGCTCTTTTGCTGGTATAGTTTATACCAGTTCCCTGGAAAAAATAAGCTGTCCTGGCAAAAGCACTTTCTTGATGGTAGACGTGTGTTGACACAAGGGCTGTAGCCAGTGTAAAAATGCTGGGAGGCCAGTGGGACAAGCACTCAACGACACGGCTGTGCCAGCAAAAGTGACGGTGTAGACCTGACCTCAGCTTGGACTCCTGCGGAACAGCAGCCGGGGGAGCGCCACACAGGGATTCCTCCATTGAGCCCAGCAGCTTGTGGCAGAACCAAGCCTCATCCATACCGCCCCTCAAAGCCATGGGCTCAGTTATCCGTTCTGCGATGCCTGATCAAATCCCAAGCACGCACATCCTTCCCAGGGCTAGGAAGAGATGCCCAGTTCCTCCCCACCCCACACTTCTTCAACCATTCAGAATTTCCCTCTTCTCCCAGAGTTCAGACCAGAACCCAGCACTCTGGATTCCCAGCATCCCTTGCTCTAAACTCCTAAACCCAGCCAGAGCCAGGGACAAAACCCAGAAGTCCTGAGTTCTGGTTACGTCTGGCTTTAGCCTACAAGTTGCTTGAAGCAGGTAACATCCTTCTCAAGTATTTAGAAAGCTCCGAGCACACCGTGGGCATTTCCACCACTACACCCGACTTCCCAGAAATACATTTTCAACGGCCAGGCTACGATAATGGGGTGAAGGGGGATGCAAGGTCCTGAAGGAGCCTATTTCTACAGCTATTTTTAAATGCATGCAAAGGAGGGACTGGAGCAAATCTAAGCAGCTCCTTTTTGTCGAACGGGCAAATGACTAAACAAAAACTACAGGCCTGGCGCTGCAGCCTGGAGTCTATGCCTTGCATTTTGTCTGCCAGAGGACACTGCACACGGACCCAGCCCCACAGTGATAATGCAGAGGCTGAGACAAATTGCCACCACATGCCCTTTTAATAGCTCTTCCCAGGCAACTTCTTGCCCAGGGCCAGAGAGGCCCTACTGTAGGATGCTGACGCAGCCCTTTGGAGACGATTCAGATTCGGCCGCTTTTGCTAATGCGCGAGCCTGATTCTCGCTGCCCCTCGCGCTGCTTTGACAAGGCTGCAGATAATTGGAACACACTCTGGAGCAGCTAATCCCCTTTGTAGCGGACACATGGTATTACGGTGTCTGTTGCGGGGGGCGGGGAATAAAAATGGATTAACCGTTTTAATGCCCGGATCTGAAGTGATGGATTCTCTGAATAGCCGGAGTCCCTGGGAACCTCGTGAGGTTCCTTCCTCTCATCCCTTCCAGAATTTATTTCTAAAGTTCAGCCCATTCCTTTGGGATTCGTGGAGCTCTGGATCAGCCTCTGATTTCAGCTCGAAAGCTTGTTTATCCAGGCTTCAGCCGAGCGCTGAGACGCAAGCTAAGCCTGTTTGCCACGGCCGGAACATGTTGCTTTTATGCTGAGAAGCAGCAAGTTGCCTTCGCTTCCCATCCCCACGGTTTTCTCATGGAGCAGAATAAGGGGCACGAAGAGGCAGATGTTCGCATTGATGCCGCCATGCTGGGAGATCATCAGGAAAGGCTCCCTCTAAATGCAGCCTTCACAAGATGACACCCCTTTCCTGGCCTCTCGGGTGCTCTGCCTTTGCAACTCGGTGTTACGCTAAGAACCCTGAGAGGTGGAAGGTGAAAGAAGGGGTGGCCCGAAGCCAGGCATCTTGCAAGGCACTCCCTTATGCAGCTGTGCATTCTCTAATGCAGCTGTACATCATCAGATGCAGCTGTGCGTTCCCTGGGTGTATCTGGGCCGCCTCCAGTGCAACTGTGCAATACCCAGCCCAGCTATGCACCCACTATTGTATCTGTGCACGCCACAATCCAGCGGTGTATTGTCTAATGTAACCACCTACCTCACAACGCAGCCAGCGTTCACATAAGACTCACCTGCCCTTCAGTCTGGTTCTTCACCACCCCCACCCCCCGACACAGCAGGCTGTGTGCACCCCCCTCCAGCAGGACATTAAGCAACATGGCCATCAACCATCACATGCACCTGTGGCGTTAGACATAGTAGGTCAGCTACAAACCTCTCAAGTGCAGCCATGTCTGTTGCTTTTGATGAGAGCATTTTTCTCCTCCCCAGGCCAATGGCCATGTACTAAAAGACTGACCCCAGGGCCGTCAGACACTGAGATGAGGCATCCGGCACTGAGCTCTGGACTCTGCAGCTGTATCACAAAGGGGCACAAAAGGAGAACAGAGGAAGCCGTGTCTCTTGGGCATAAACACCATGGAGTCACTCCTTGCTGACTCCAGGTATGTCTACATGGCGATCATGGGGTGTGACTGGCGCTCATTCAGACATACCTGTACTAACCAGACTAAAGCCAACTCAGGTACCTTCTCACAAGCGGCAGTCATGCCCTGTGGTTGCAGCGTCGACATACTCTGCATCCAGACCAACTCCAGCAGATCCCTGGTTAATTGCTCTTTGGGTTGCAGGGTGAAAATGAGGCAGTAATACAGCACTCCCGGGATGGCGCCTGCCCTGGTGCTAAGCAGAGTAGGGTGAAATTGTTTGACTGAAACCTTTTTTCCCCTATGTGAAAAAGGCAGTTTCAGAGAAACCAAAACATTTTGCTCATTCCCGTCAATTTCACAAAATTGCTTCCCTCAAAACCAAAAAGCCCCTCAAAAAAAACCTAAAAAAAATTCTGAACCGTTTCGCTTTGACATTTCCAAGAATGTTTTGATTTGAAAGGACTTTGGGTTTTGAAGCTTACTGTTTTTGGGTTTGTTTTATTTTTTAAAGCACTCAAAATTGAAACATCTTCTTCAATTCAAAATAAAGGTTTTTTCCCCCATTTTTCAGGCCTGTCAGTGAACCAAAAACTCCGTTCTTTACCCAGCTCTAGTGCCGAGCGCCTGTCCCACTGAAATCAGCAGAAGTCTTTCCCTTGACTTCAAGGCTTTGGAGCAGGGCCCAACTGGGCACCCATCCCAGGGACGCTTACAGGCTGTCTGAACTGGGATTTGCCTGTAGGGCCAGTCTCTGTGCCAGGCGGAAAGTACGGCAGTAGAAGCACTGAAGTCGTGATGGCTCCTTGCCTAGGGGCTGGCTATTGTAAAGCATGTGCTGAAAATACAGTGTGTGCTGCTGTGTGCGGCTGGATCGGGGCTAGTGAGTGCTCTGTGCGTTGCCCGGGGGGCACCCTACATTAGCTGAACCCCCGCAAGGGCAGTGGGAGGCTAACACAGGAGGAATGAGCAGAGAGGACAATTGTGGAACAAGGTGCTCTGCTCCAGTAGTACTGCTATACGCAGCGAGAGAAACTTGTACTTCAACCATAAATTGTTGGGCTGGATGTAGGAATCACTTGGTGCCATTATCTGGCCTGGGTTATACAGGAGGTCAGACTGGATGATCATAATGGTCCCTTTTGGCCCTGAAATGTATGAATCTATTATAGGCAAAGACCAGAGGGGCTGTATTTCTGGGATGGATGAAGAGTTTAGGACGGGAAGCAAGAAAGAACTCTGTGTGTCCTATTGAAACTGCCGGGGGAATTGAGGACAGCAGAATGCAATTATCTACAGAGGAGAAATAATTTTTGAGAAATAAAAAAAATAAAACGAAAGAAGAAAAGAAGCTGTGTGCTTCAGAGTCTGGTGTATTGGCATGACTTCCAAGGCTCCGAATTTCAGTGCAGGTTTCATCACTGTTATTAGTGTTAAGTGCTATAAACTGTGCAGGTGCCATACTGTGAAATTAACAATTCAGTGGAATCAAATCACTCCTGTCTCCCGGCCCAGCTGCAAAGAACAGAAATACTCATTTAACAATGCCATTTTGGCAGAGGTGAGGTGGCTTTGTAAATGGACATAACTCTCTGAATTGGAAATTTCTAGCCAAGTCGTGCATGACCTATTTAGTTCTGAGCAATATATTCTACAAATGTAGTGGGGGTTTTTTTCTCTCTCCCCCCAGAATCAAAAAATACTGCAAGGAGATCCTAGGCAACACACATGCAGATCTGTATTAGGGGAGAAAAGCCAGCACGCCATATTAACATCAAGACGGCTTTGCATTGTTTGCTTTCTCAGTTCCCTTCACGCTATGAACAAGGTTTCTAATCGAGGCTAGCTGCTGGCTTTTCTGAAGGAATCACACACACGCGCGCACACACACACACCAGGCTCAGTCAAGTTGCTTCTCTTATTTATGCATTAAAAACGGACGTGTTCTATCACCGAGGTCACACCCAGGTGCCTCACAATCAATGTGAAAGACCAGGTTGGAGTCTCAGCACTAAAAAGAAAACACAACCCAGGAGCCAAGCAGAAAACTGGTCAAAGACCCTGGTGTTTATCGCCCTCCACTCTAACCAGTGTGATATAGCGAAGGCAGAAGGCTCTAGAAAAGTGATTGAAGGGAGATATGTAAGCCTCAGAATGCTCCGGGCTCTGTTCCCTGCAGTTTAGCTGAGAGTCGTTAGGGGGCAATCAGGAGCAGCTGGGGCTAATTAGGGACCAGCCAGGTGCTCCATAAAAACCCTCTGACCCAAACAGACAGGGCATGAGCTGGGAGGAGCAGGAGTGCCGTGCCGTGCCGTGTCGTGTCGTGTCGTGTGTAGGAGTACTGATTGCAAGGAGGAACAAGACCGGAGTTCAGAGATTCTGTGGAAGAGCAGGCTGGAGGAAGGTACCAGGCTCAAGAAGCCAGAAGGAGGGGGGAAAATTAGCCCAGGGGAAGAGAGTTTGCAGCTGGGAACACGGTGCCAGCAGCACATAGCTGCTTCTCACAGGGCCCCTGGGCTGGGACCCGGAGGAGTGGGTGGGCCTGGGTCCCTACCCCCTCCTCGGGGAAACTGGAGTGGCTGGAGACGCCCTGACCCACTACAAGCAATGGAAGCGTGAGGCCCACTAGGGTGTACTCGGCTATCTGCCACACCAGCAAATAGAAGTTCTTGAGTTCCAGAGGGGTAGCCGTGTTAGTCTGTATACAGCAAAAACGAGAGTTCTGTAGCACTTTAAAGACTAACAAATTTAATTTCAGCAGGCATCAGCTTTCGTGGGCTGCAACCCACTTCCTCAGATGCAAGTAACAGAAATCATACAACATATATAGGCAAAATATACAGGAGGCAACATATACATATCCAAGGGCAGTGACAACAGAGGGGGAGGGATGAAAGCAGGGTACTTGAGGCCTAATGACAGCCATTGAGTAGGAGGTGAGAATGGGTGATCAGAGGAAATTACTTCTTGTGATGAGAGAACCATTCCAAGTCTTGATTCAGACCCAGTTTGATTGTGTCAAGTTTGCAGATGATTTCGAGCTCTTTAAAGTCTGTTTTTGAAGTTTTTTTGTGAGAGAATAGCAACTTTCAGGTCAGAGACAGAATGTCCTGGGAGACTGAAGTGCTCTCCGACTGGTTTATGGATGTTACCGGTTTTTAATGTCTGATTTGTGTCCGTTTATCCTTTTGCGTAGCGACAGCCCGGTTCTTGGAAACAGAAGTTCTTGGTAACTTTAGCCTGGGGATGAAATTCATCCCTTTGCAAAGAGGCTAGCACAAGGCATAGGGAGCCCTTAAATTCCATTGGGCCTAGAATGGGCAAAATTTGCAATTGGATGCAGAGCACTTGACAATCTGCTGCTGAGTTTTTTCGAAAATTTGGCTTTACAATTCAAATGGGACTTGAATGATGTCTAGGCTTATGCTATTCCTCCAGACAAGGGTGAAATACAGTCCATCTGCAGCTCTGCATGAACTCTTTCTTGTTTTCTAGCTTTGCTCAGAAACTAACACTGAAACGCAGCTGGGAGCAGCAACCCAAGTGACGTATTTGAGAAATCGCAAGCAGTCTTGTTTAATAAGTACTGAGATAGACGAAGAACCCACTTTACTGCACGTTTAAGCAAATCTGGCTTTGATCTTTGGTGGAAGGCAGCTCTCTGGGGGGACTGGAATAGTTTTAAAATCTTGGGGGGGAAATCGTCTTAAAATTGCAAACTATTAAAGACACTGATGGCCTGGTCACTGCAGATTTGCTTTGAAGATTATTTTAGCCATAAAGTTTGAGTTCTCAGGGTTTCAGAAAACAGCTTTTCCCTTGCCTCTTGCAAGGACTTTATGGCTATAGAAGCACTGATGATTATTTTCCTTCCTGATTTCCTTCGCACTGACAAATGTACTTATGGCACTTTAAACAATGCTGGGACTTGTAATCAGCAATAGTTGAGCGTTTATTAGGCAAGGTCTACACTAGAAACTTTAGCCAGTACTGCAGTGTCGTTTAGGGGTGCAATATCTTTTATTTTGTTCCCTCCCCCCCCAACATTTTCATTTTCACAGTTATACCAGCAAAAGAGTGCTTTTTTTATCAGATTATTTTACCTGGAGAACTAGTACAAACTATACCAGCAAAAGGTACTAGAAGGGTTTTCTGGTATAGTTATATTGGAACCGCTGTCTTGGCAAACGTTTTCTAGCGTTGACCTGGCCTTGGAGAATGCAAGGAGGGGTTTGAAAGCATAGGGCAGAACAGTCAATCATGCTCCGCAATGGCCTAACTTTGTCCCCGCTGAAGCTGGTAGGAGCTTTGACCTTCCCATGGGAGTTTGGTGCTCAAAACTCTCCCCCTCACCGTCAACAGCAAGGCCAGCTGAGTGGTAAAAGTTATTATCTTCGCTCCTTTCTTCTTCCCTCAAACGTTTTAGGTGAGGCTGGTGTTTTCTTCATCGTGTTTCAACATCCCTTACTGAGACCAATTGTTCAATCACTCCCCCTGTCTGCACCCACCTCAATTGCTCAGCCACTTCAATCACTCAGTGCACACTCCTAGCTGAAGAATTCACATATTATTTTTAAAGCAAACATTATTTCATTTTTGCCAGTGTCTTTCACAATTAGGTAGGTATATTACATTTCACAGTGTGGCTTCTTATACTTAAAATAGGGATTTTATAAATATATTGAAAGTGGGTAAAATTAACAGATCAAATGGTCAGTGGAGTGGTTTTACAAACAATCTTGAAACAAATAGAATTATACAAAGTACAGACAGACTTGAATTATTCTGCAGTAAATGGATATTTTAAAAAGACTGAAGTGAACATTTCAAAGGGTAGAACCATAGGAGTCAGTGGAGGTTTTAGCTTTTGATTAAAGGTACAGTGTATCAGGCTGAAGTGCCTCTTGGTAGAAAGAGGCAGGGGGATAGAGGGAGGGGTTGTGGCTCTGTTCTTTCATGTTTTTCGTGAAAACAGGATTGGGCCAACACTAGGACCTTGCTAAAGGGATGGGCCAGAGCCTGAGACCCCCTGTGACTTGGGGCCAAGTCCTGTCATTTTTCAGTGTGGACACAGCTCAAGCCACAGACCCACATCCAAAGGTCTGCATAGTGCAGTATGGACGCATTAGCTTGGCTATGAGACCCAGCTTTACAGTGCAATGTGGACACACCTGTGTAGACTTGGAAACATTGCGTCCACAAGCCTGGGTCCCACAGATGGGCTTACAATGCAGCGTAGACATGTCCAGGGAGAACTAGGAATTGAACCCAGATCTCCCAAGTCCCCAAGCCCATCTTTGCGTATTTTTAGCCCGCTGCTAAAGTTTCTCCCTTGCCTAGCCACAGCACAGCACTGCAGAATTCCCATGCAGTCTCTCCACGCACGGGACCTCTCCGTGCACTCAGCCATCCCCCCAACCTAGCAGCTCACTGCTTGCATCTGCAGCACCGTGGGACATTTGTGACTCAGGGGCACTTCAGTTTGAAATTCACGCCTGGGAAGTAGGACCCGCCCAGAGGGCTGATGCGAGACATAAGCATCACGTAGGCCTTGTAGGATTTTAGTGGCAGCCCGTCTCTCCCCAGGAATATTCTGATTCCAAGTGGGCAGTTCCTCTCAACTCTGGAAGGAGAGAGATCCAAGTTATTCTGCTAGGTGGCATTACAAAGCATTAGGGGCTGGCCCAGAAGGAAAGAGGTTGAATCCTTCCTTACGGAAGCACCACGTCAATGGTAACTCTTCTGTCCCAAGGCCTAGGATTGCTTTGTTTCATAGCCAGAAAGTCTCATTCTGTCAGTGACAAGAGACAAGAGCCGTCGCTGGCAGCTATGTCCCAATTAGAGAGTGGCAAATGACATAAATGAACAGCCATTCCTTTACAAATGACCCTTCTTGTCTACCCAATCTAATTATTTCCTGGAGCTTTCAGGGCTCAGTGGCCTTTTGCTGCGATAGCCCAGGAACTGCTGGGCTTGGAGGGGAAAAAGAAAACCAAGACTGTATCCCGGAGGGAAGAGAAGCTGATAAATGAAGAAAGGGGAAGTCTCCCGAGAGTGAGCTGTGCAAAAATGATGGATCTATTTGGACATTCATCACAAGCGACTGATTATCAGGCTTAGAGGAGGGAATTTGTATGCAAGCCACATAAGAGCAGAGACGGCAGTGTTTACATGGAGTTGAAAGCGGACAATTCCTTATATTACATTAAACTATGCATACAAAAAAAGGAGACATACCTCGATGGTACACAGTAAAATTCCATCCTTAAACAATCCTTCTGCCTTTACACCTTGCACATGCCATGTACTGATTCAGAAGGGCAAATGTTTTCAACCCTGGGTACCTAAAGCAGTGATGTTCATTCCAAATCCATAAACAGGAGTCTAAACAGAACTGGCCCAATTTTTCTAGAAGGGAGAGCCATCACAAATTCAATATTGCCAACCTCACGCATTCAAACACCGTGAGTCAGTCCCCAATGAAGTCAGGAGACTGGTTTCGAATAAGAGAATAGAGAATAAGTTTGGATTTGTTTGGAGGACTTTTTCCCCCTTCTGCTGTAGCAGCCGCTAGAAGTCACATTTTCCAGCTCTTTGCCAGAAACACAAGCGCTAGAGGTGTGGCTTTCATCTTGAAAAAACCCCAAAAAGTAAGATTCTCCCATAACCCCAGGACTGCAGAAGCTGCAGCTTTAAGAAAAACCTTCCACTATCACAAGAGCTGATAACGCTGCAAAAATCCCACTGATGTCAAGGGGGAGGTGCAGTGGCCGGGCATATTTGAACATCAGGGCATTGATACTTAGGAGCCTAACTTTGGGCACTTGGGTTTGAAAAATTGTGGACAAGGATTTCTGAACCTTGCAGTTCTTTGCACAGAGGAAATAGCTAAGATGAAGCGGCCATTACATCCCGGGTTTCCAGAGTCACACAGGGGTTTTTTTGCATGCCTGATTCCAGTTTCCCCTTTAATTCCAATGGGAATTGGGACTTCCAAACTATCTCCATCACCCATTCAGTAGATAGATTGTCAGCAAAGGTTATCAGGTGCAGTGGTGCCTTTCGCGGGATCTGAACAACTCCACGCAATGACTGACACATGGTCCACACTGAAAGTTGGGCGGTTTAACTAAAGAGTTATTTTAAACCAATGTAATTAAACCGGCGCCACTTAGTTTTGACACGCATCAGTTTAAATTTGGCTTATGTACAGGTGCCAGTTAAAAATACAAAGCCACGTTTAAACCCACATAAGTGTCCGCACAGGGGCCTGCATCAGTTTAACTAAATTGTTTAAAAAAAAAAACAAAAGTCACACTAAATTTAGCTAGTGCAACTTGTTTGTTTGCACAAATCCCGCAGCTCATCTTGTAAAGAGCCTTTGCATAGGGGTGGATTTCACCCACGGGAAGCTAAGCACAAAGGCGCTGGGGACTTTTAAAAGCCTTGTATGTCTAGGCAGCTGCTCAGACATTTCTGTTCTCTTTTATGTGTCAAAAATCCTGAGAACATGAATTTAAATGAAAGAGTACAAAACTGAAGGGGGAGAGAGAGAGAGAGACGCATGCAGAAGTGACACGGATAAAGGTCAGCCTGATTTTCACAGCTACCGAGTGTCATCTCTCCCCTCCCACCCTTGGCTCCTCATTGAGCCAAGACAAACTAAACTGATTTGCCTTTTTACGTTTTCCTCGTCCTCGTTATGCATGTGCTAACGAGACAGACTGGGAAGGGAAGCGTGCACCAAGCTGAGCCACGCGCTGCTGACATGTTCCCACTATGAATTATGCCTAAGGATGAGTTCAGAGACAAATGGTACTCCCATGGGAACAGCGACCACAGCAAAGACTTTCCCTTTAAGGAAGATGTCTCCTTAGCATGGTTGGTCTGCCAGTCACAGGCCTCAGGAACGAGGCTGTGAGTGGCTCACCAGGACTGTGAGTGGCTCTGCAAGGACTTACGTGTGGCATAAACCTGCCTGCCCCCATGTCACACAGGGGCAATCATTAAAGTAACGTTGACAGGCCCCACCCAAGAGCAAGATCCTGTTGGGCTGAGCACTGCACAGACATCTACACTGGGGTTGGAAGGGGTAATTTCCAGCTAGTGTAGACACACCTGCCCTAGCTCCAGTCCATTTTTAACATGCTAACCCAAAGTGTAATTGTAGTGGTACATAGGATCTTGGACCAGATGATACTCCCCTTCCGCCGCTGCAGCTACAAGTCTGTCTTCAGCACAGTAGCTCAATCAGGATATTTCCAACTCGAGTAGACGTTACAGCTTCCAGTTCCGGCATAAACAGAGCGAGGGAGAGAGCATAGAACTGAACTCAGGTTTCCCCAAAGCCAGTCTAACGTCTTAAGCACAAAGCCAGCCTCAAATCTCACTGGTGCTAGTTCTAAAGTCATCCTTGTTAAGGGCCTCACCTCTGTGGGTAGCAAGCCATCACAGGTTGCTAACGACCTGCCATCACCAAAAAGCTTATGAAGAACGTCCCATTCCATGAACCAAGCTCCCGCATTCCAGGGCAATCCAGGCAAGCTGCTCCAAAGAGATTGTAATCGCTGGAGTAAGAGTCGGAAGGTTATTTTACTTCTGTGTTTGGCATTGATGCGACAGCTCTTGGAATCCCGTGTCCCCAGGTCAAGAAGGTTGTTGAATCTATGAGGCAGTCTGCAAGTTTTCTAAGCCAGTCAGAGGCATTAGATCGTCATTACAAATTCAGAGTTTGGGCCCGTCTCCATCAGGTTCACAAGCTCCCACCAAACCAGCTCCACCCTGAGCCTTGTTTTCAACGGGAGCCTGTGCAAGACCCTCTCAAGCGCAGTGTGAAATTCAAAGAGGCATTAGCCTGGCATATCAAACTTGAGGAAGAGATTCCCACAAAAATACCATGAACTGCAGCAGTTGTGTTATGTGTCCACAGCTCAGCTCCCTGCCCCACAGGACCCATCCTGAGACTTAGTTATAACAACACCTGCTAGACTGGGGCTCTGGGTTCTATTCCCTACCACGGACCTGCTGTGACTTTGGGCACATCACTTCCCCTCTTTGTGACAGTTTCCCCTCCAACCTTTTATCTGTAGTGCGTAACACCGATGGGGAGAAAATAAAACCTAGTGTTTTTTTTTCCCCACCAAAAATGATATTTTCATAGTAAAATTTTTCAACGGGAAGTTTGGAAACAAAAGTTTCTCATGTGAAACTGTGAAGTTCATTTTAGTTTTCCAAAGGAAATGTTTTATGTGGAATCACAAATGAAAAGTCCCATTAAAAATCTACATTTGGTTTTGTTTCAAAGTTTTTCGTAAATTTCAGTGAAAAAAAATTTTTTTTAGTCAAGATTTTTAGCAGTGGAAAAAAAAAAAACTTTTAATCTCGGCTATTTAGAGTGTGAGCGCTTTGGGGCAGGGACTGTCTCACTTTATCTGTGCAGCCCTTGGCATGACAGGTACCTGATCTCCTTGATTTCCAGTGCGAACTGGGAAACTCGCTGCCCTTTGGTCTTTAAAAATCCCCCATAGTGAGCACATGCACATTCTTCCTTTCTTCACCCACTGCATTGCCTTTTCACAGAATCATAGAAGATGAGGATTGGAAGGAACCTCAGGAGGCAACTAGTCAAGCCCCTGCTCAAAGCAGGACCAACTCCAACTAAATCAACCCAGCCAGGGCTTTGTCAAGCTGCACCTTAAAACCGCTAAGGATGGAGATTCCACCATCTCCCTAGGTAACCCACTCCAGTGCTTCACCACCCTTCTAGGGAAATTTTTTTTCCTATTATCCAACCTAGACCTCCCCACTGCAACTTGAGACCATTGCTCCTAGTTCTTCCATCTGCCACCACTGAGAACAGCCTAGCTCCATCTTCCCTGGAACCCCCTTTCAGGTAGTTAAAGACTGCTATCAAATCCCCCTCACTCTTCTCTTCTGCAAACTAAATAAGCCCAGTTCCTCAGTCTCTCCTCAAAAGTCCTGTGCTCCAGCCCCCTAATCATTTCCATTGCCCTCTGCTGGACTCTCCAATTTGTCCACATCCTTCCTGTAGTGGGGGGCCCAAAACTGGACACAGTTCTCCAAATGTGGCCTCACCAGTGCCAAATAGAGGGGAATAATCACTTCCCTCGATCTGCTGGCAATGCTCCTACTAATGCAAGGGAGAGCGACAGGACGAAAAAGGTTAGGACTGTTCAACTTATAAAAGAGATGACTAAGTGGGGGATATGCTACAGGTCTATGATATCATGAATGGTGGAAAAAGTGAATAGAAAAGTGTTATTTACCCTTGCCCATGATACCAAAACCAGGGGCCACCTGACTAAATTAATAGGCAGCAGGTTTAATACAAGCAAGAGGAAGTACTTTTTCACATAATGCACCATTAACCTGTGGAACTCATTGCCATTGGATGTTGTGGTGACCAAGAGTATAACTGGATTCAAAAACAGAACTAGAGAAGTTTGTGGAGCATAGGTCTACCAAGGTCTATTAACCAAGAAGGTCAGGGACGTAACCCCGTGCTCAGGGCAACCCTAAACATCTTGACTGCCAGAAGCCAGGAGGGGCAAACAGAGAGGACCTTTCTAAAATTGTCCTGTTTTGTAAACTCCCCCTGAAGCTCTGCTATTGGCTACTGCCAGTATAGATGGACCATTGGTCTGACCCAGTATGGCAGTCCTTATGTTCTTATGACTGTGTCACTTGCGGCTTGACTTAATTGGCCGGCTCGTCCCGGTGCTAAGCCTTTAAGAGGATAACCACGGCGTGTAATGTAAAAATAGCCCCATTCAATCCGCAAAATTAATTTGGCTGATTTAAAATAAAATTAAAAAAAAAAAATGCAGTTCACTGGAAGGTGATTAGTTTCTGGGACGAATTAAGCAGCTCCTGACTGATCCTGGGTTTCAAACACTGCTCACAGCATGTAATTCCTTAGGCGCCCTTTTGAAGGATGATCCCTCTGTCTAGTTTCAAAGCAATTGGGGGGGGGAACAGATCAGAAAGTCTCACAAGACAGAAAATCACTCTTCCCAGAGCTTTTCTGACCAGCTACAGCGATTGAGACGCGTCACAGAGCTCCGGCAGGCTTGGCTCTCGGTGAGTTTGCCTTTAGTGTTATTTATTAATAGTATTACTCTAAAGCCTAGAGATCCCAACTGAGACCGGGGCTCCCAGTGTGCCAGCTGCAGCCCAGCCAAAGAGCGACAGACCGTTTCTACCCGCAAAGATTTTACAGTCTAAACAGATGAGACAAAGGGTGGGAGACGGGCAGGGATTATTAATCCCAGTTTTCTAGAAGGAGGAACTGAGACCCAGCAGAACAAGGCGTTCCTTTGGCACTGCTGGGTGCGTATGTCGTTGGGTGTTTTTTAAAAAGAGCTCAGCAAATGCTGCAATGGGGGATACTGGGTGCAGAGCACCTCTGAAAACATGGTGCCCAGCACAAGGATCCAGGAATGGCCCTGAAAAAATCTGGCCTTGAACACTCCCCTGGAGCCCTTGGCAGAGAGAGGACTCAAAGCTGGATCTCAGGACTTTAACATGAGTCCATCCATCCTCTCCCTCACGTATGGTTCACCACTGTACAGAAGGCCTGCACTTGGCGACTGAATTTAGGAGACACACCTTAGGGATCCAGGTTTGCAGCTCACATCCAGACCGTTTCCTTTACCCAGCATGACTTTTCTGAGATGGATTTCGTCATAGAAAAGAGGGTTTGATCGGATTCCACCCCTCCTCTTTATGGCTGCTCCCTTCTTTTTATCTTGGCTTTATCTCTGAGCCCCCACCGTCTGCGATCCATTAAAGCGCAGGATTGCTGTTTGGGTGCGAGGCTTCCAGGCCTGTTCCCCTTCACCTTGGATCGGGCTCTCCCTGGAGCTCCAGCGGCAGAAGAAAACAGCAGAGCCTTTCCCTCTCATTTAAGTAGGATTTAAAAGGCCTCCCCTTGTGCCAGGTGCTGCACAGCCCCGAAGAGCTTCCACCCTGAACAGACTCAGGCAGCGTTATCCCCATTTTACAGCGGAAGCCAGAGAGGGGAAATCATTTGCCCCTGGACACACAGGAAGTAAGTAGGTGCAAATGTAGGAACCGAACGCAGGTCGCCGGAGTCACAGGCCAACACAGGCATCCTTCCCCATATCCCTTTCTCCAGCCGTCTCTTCATCCCCATAAGCCTCGTTTCTTTCCCTAGTGAATGAAACAAGCATGTAACGTCTTAAATGTATTTTTCCCCCTTCTCACGCAACGAGATGGGATTGGGTGATGGAAGATTTCAGAGCCCCCCGCTGAGTTGTTAACACTAGAAGAGAACAACGTACTATAAATAAGGCCGTGGCTGTATATTTTAGTGGGGAGGGAGTTATTATTTTGGCAGGGGGAGGGATTAAAATCTACTATCTTTTCCACTTTCCCGGCCTGCAGCATCAAACCCACTTATTATGATCTCGTCCACATTGTTTTCAAGGATGTGGCGCTCCTGTGGGAGTTTTACGCTTATTCCCCCCACCTGTCCCTGCCTGAATTACTGACGTAAATCACAGCAATGTGTCAGAATCGGGTGCCAGTTGGCAGTTAGAAAAACCATCCATGGCACGAGTGGCTGGAGCGAGCCACGGGTAAGGGGAACAGAGACGTCCACGTCATACAAGCGCTCTGGGTAATTTCTCACTAAAGAGCTGTTAATATCTCCTCCCGTCGAGCCGTCCCTGGGGAAGAATGTGTGGCATATGCTGATTACCCAGGTCAAAATATTAACTACAAGTCCTGGAGAGCCAATACGTCTCATCCCCTCTCCTGCTGCCCTCTAATGTATGACTAATTAGACTAAATGCATTGATTCCCACAGCACAAGGGACCTAAGTGAAGGCGTGACAGCCCCAGCTAGCCTGAAGAGAGCGGCAGGCTGTACATAGGGAAGGACTTCTCCCTCACTGACTCCCATTAGCTACTGACCTAGCCACGCTTCCAGCAAACAGAGAGAGCCTTGGAACCCAGATCACGAAGTATACGGGGGAGAGAACAATTTCTACTGAAATTGGGAGCTTTCTCCTGATGGAATTTGGCTTTTTTTGACATAACTTGGCTCTTTGGACAGAGAAGAAAATGTCCATTACGTCAAAAGCTGTCATCAAAACCCCACAGAGCTTCCCAGTGAAACCCAAAAAATTCCAAAGATTTTTTTTCCCCCCTGGAAGGGGAAAAAAAAAAAAACCCAGGTCGTTTCCTGTCTAGCTCGAGCATACGTCAACGGCGGATCAGGCCCTTGGCTGGTCTGAATCTCAGTTCATTAACTGTAAAAAGGGGATCGTGCTCCTTCCGTTCTCCCACCCTTTGGAGACAGTGAGCTCTTCAGGGCACGGCTATTTCTCATTGTCTGTGCATGCAGCGCCCAGATCGCAGCTACAGCCTGGCAGGAACGTTAATAATAAGAAGGAGGGGGAAAAAATACGTGTAAGAGTCTAGGCTACTCTTTTAAACTTATAAATGTGCCCTCGCTCCCAGGTTATTTAAAGCAAATGGATCATTCCCAGACCAGCCTCCAGGCTGAAGAGGTGCTGGAGAGAAAACAGCCTATGAATGTTACAGCAAGGACTGCCCAGCATGCAAGTGAATGATAAAGAAGGCAAGAGTGAGCAGAGGAGAGAGGCTGGGGGCAGCAGACAAATTAGCCTGGTGCTGGCAGACGGACCTGCCGCACTGGTTTGAAGTCAGCAGGAAAACACAAGGCTCCAGATAACCCAATGAGCACCTGCTCTCGGCTGTATTAGGTTAGAGGGGAGCGGTTTTTTGGTTTTCGTGCAAAGAAGAGAAGAAAGTAACTCACAGGCTCAAGGGTCCAACACCCCAGGAGCATTCACCTCTCCCAAGACACGGAGGCAGCCAACTGGCTGGACACAAAGGGAATCTGTCTCAGGCCTCACGTCTGATACAGTGTGTTCTAGTGGCTGGAATCATAGAAGATGAGGGTTGGAAGGGACCTCAGGAGGTATCTAGTCTAACCCCCTGCTCAAAGCAGGGCCAACCCCAACTAAATCATCCCAGCCAGGGCTTTGTCAAGCCAGGCCTTAAAAATCTCTAAGGATGGAGATTCCGCCACCTCCCTAGGTAACCCATCCCAGTGCTTCACCACTCTTCTAGTGAAAAAGTTTTTCCTAATATCCAACCTAGACCTCCCCCACTGCAACTTGAGACCATTGCTCCTTGTTCTGCCATCTGCCCGCACTGAGAACAGCCTCGCTCCATCCTCCCTGGAACCCCCCTTCAGGTAGTTAAAGGCTGTTCTCAAAGCCCCCCACCCCTCCCATTTATCTCTTGTCCTGCACCCAGAGCAGAGTAGCGTTTCCAATCCATTGACAGCACCTACGTGAAAACTACCAATTACAGCCAAAAAGACAGAGCAAATCAGCCGTGTGGCCTGTTAATAGTGCTGAGAGCAGCATTTGTGAGGGCTGAGCCGTTGGACGGCAGCTCTGTTAGTTACAGAGCGCACCGGTCTGCAGCCCGTGTTTCCAGCCGCGCTCTGATGAGGCCTCTCTGGTCTGGCATCGCAGCTGAATGTCACGATAGTAGGTCAGGGAGCAGAGCTCCCTAGACAGTTCTCCTTGGGACTTCCTGACCAATGCACTGTGAGAATGGGGAACCGTGGAGGTGACGACCCTGCCTCACCATGCTCCTGGCTCACTGGGAGGCTGGACATAGGCGGGGACTGGGATTCGTGCCGCTTGGGATAGCAGGGGTAGAACCTGTTAAGTTGTAAGGTTAGAGGTTTGTTACAGGAGTGGGTGGGTGAAGTTCTGTGGCCTGTGTCGTGCAGGAGGTCAGACTAAATGATCCTATTGGTCCCTTCTGACCTTAATGTCTGTGAGTCTATGAGTAAAGTTAATACACGTTGCCCTTATTCCCCCCCCCTTCCCTTTCCCCAGTAAAGTCTCTGGTTTAAAAATCATCTGGTCATTGTGCTTGCGAGTAGGGATTAGAGCGCCTACCAGGGGTGCACAGAGTGTGTGTGTGGGGCGGGAGTTCCCGGGTTATTGGGTGAAGGCTTGCACCACAATTATTTAAGGGTTAGAAAAAGCCCTAGAAAGTGTGCTGCCAGCAGCCCTGGCACAAGGTTACCACTGCAACCACGTGAAAGGCAAGAAAGCGTAACATTTTCTAAGTCACCGTGTAGCCGACCCTGTCAGTCAATTTCAGTTCTGGAGGCCAAGAGCCAACATTGTTCCAAGCAAACTTCTCTCTTGTCGATTCCACCGAAGCAAACGCCCTGTGTTCCCTTTGCCAAGACTTGCATCCGCCCCAGGCAGCAGAACCGCACAGGGTCAGCGCCCTGGAGGCAGCGCGTGCTGTGAAGCAAAGGTTTCAATGTGAGGCTCTCAATTCGGCCACCAGGAACATGTTCTTAGCTGTCAGTTTCATTTCCCAGAACCTTTAACCTCATTCACGATTTATCTTCCACAAAAGGAAGCCCTTGGGGGATACCTACTCATCACCCATGGAGCCATTAAATCAGACAGACTGACTTTCCAGCCCAGCTGTGGATGGAAGGTTTCGTCATGACGCCCTGGGATAAAGCCTGGCTGACATTTTTCAGTCTCATAAAAAAGGCAGGGACCTTCCATGCTAGCATCAACATTACCCCCTGCTATTCATTAACCTTAGAAAACCATACATTCTCAGCCATTCAAGAACACTCACTCTGTGAGTCTGACACACATGTGCGCATGTACACACTTTCTCTCTCTCTCTCACACACACACACACACACACACACACACACACAGTAAAACTATCTATTGATGGTTACAATAAATTTGTTCCTGTACTATCCTGTACTCAGGAAAATAACAGCATAACAATGGAACCTGCTCACTCAACTAATCTTATTCTGACAGCAAGCTCCCAGCAATCAGTGTCTCCTGTGATTTGACAGTCGTTTGCACCTGGTGGACACAACTAGGATCTGAATGACTGACAATAATGATCAGCCTTTGGGGTGTCTTTATCACTGCTCGCGGTCGGTGAAATTCACCCTGGCGAGTAGAGAGGCCAGCGTTGAATTGCATTAGGTGGTGTGCAGGGAAGGTAGATTTTTAATGGCCTTAATACAGGTTTCCAGCCAAACATGTCTGGGCTTACAAAGCAGAAGTAATTCCCGCATACTGCATTTGGAGACAGTTCATTTGAGAGCAGGCACTGCTTTCTTGTCAGGCCCCTGCTGCGAATCCACTGGCAGAGAGAGGGCAGAGAGGCTTATGGCAGAAATTTCCCCAGCTGTCTGAGGCCGTGGCGTGTCAGACTGTGTTTCACTGTTTCATGCCTGCCTGCTGCAGTGTGGGCTATGGTGGTGGGAAGCAGCTAGGGGCAAAATACTTTGAGGCCTAAAATTAGGCAGCTACCCCATATTTCAGCACCAAGGCAAAAGGGCTCTGATTTTCCGAGATGCTGACCTCCAGAATGGACTGACCCCAGCTGAAGTTATTAGGACCCATCATCCCTGAAAATCGGCCCACTTACTTAGCTGCCTACGTCTGGAAATGACACCTCCACCGTGTCCTCTAAAAACTTCCTGGCCATGCTGGTTTTAAAATGAGCACAGGAAGGCGTCGCTAAGAGAGGAAGGTGAGCTTGCTGTTAAGGCACTGGGCTAGTGCTCTGGAGACCTCTGTTCCGTTCCCAGCTCTGACACTTCATGTCCTGGACCCTACCATCTCCCCCGCATTCCTCCCAAAACCCGTTAAATGGGGTTAATAATACTTGTCTGTTTAGATTGCCAGCCCTTTGGGCAGGAACTGCCTCTCGCTGGTATCCTGTGTCCCCCACTCCCTCATCTGTTGTCCCTTATCGCACACTTATATCTTAAGCCCTTCGGGTCAGATCCTTTCTTTTCATTATGTGTCTCCCCAACGCCCAAGCCAAAGAGGGACTGGCCTCTAGGCACCACTCTAATGCAAATAATGATCAAGCTGCATGTCTGTGCAGTGCCTGGCACGATGCCGGGGCCCTGATCTCTGTTGCTGTGCATCTGTATAGCACACAGCATGACAGGGTCCCGATCTCGGTTACCCGTGTGTCTGTGCCATGCCTGGCACAATGGGGCCCTGATCGCCGTCACTGTGGGCATGTCTACCCGGCAATAAAACACCTACACCTGGCCCGTGTCAGCTGATTCAGGCTGGCGGGGCTGGGGCAGTAGGGCTATAAAATGGCTGCGTAGATATTTGGGCCCTAGGAGCCCATGTGAGGGGATGGTCCCGGAGTCTGGGATCCCACCTGAGCCCAAACGTCTACACTGCTCCAGCTCAAGCCCCAGGAGCCCAAGTCAGCTGACACGGGCTAGCGGCAGGTGTTTTACTGCAGTGCAGACATACCCTGTGGGTCCATGCAGTGACCAGCACAACGGGGACCCAATCTCGGTTACTGTGTGCCGTGCAGGGTGCAATGGGGGACCGATGTCAGTTACTGGGTGTCAGGACAGTGCCTAGCACAATGGGACTGGATACCAGCTGAGACCTCGAAGAATTCCTTGTCTGTCCTCATCTTTCTCCAAACCCCAAGGTTTCTGCTCTGCAGAGTTCTGTGTTCGGACACGCCCTTCCTTGCATCAGTTGTTTGTTAATGTCTCTTTAGCCTTCTTTCCTGGAATCTGCTTTTCACATGAGTGCAGGTGAGGAGTCAAATCCAGCAAATAGCACCATCGTTATGTGACATGCCCTTTTTTCCAATAACCATGCTGTTTCCAATTTGATGGCGCAATGCAGCAGTCCCGATCGCTCGAAATAGTACGCCAGCTAATGTCCTGCAAACAGCCAGATACGTATGGTTACCGTCGCTACAAAGAGCTGTTTGTTCTGCCCTGGAAATATTTTGATTTGGTAGGAATGTTACCTCCATTGGGGCAGGCGCTTGTGCGGCTGGCTTGTTGTTTTAATCTTCCCCATCCGGAAGATCTCTTCCTTTCATACACAAAAATCAATATTTACTCCATTCTCCCCGCCTTCACCCTGCCATTCGCATTTTCTGCCCCAACAGTTGAGCTGTGCCTGTTTGATATTTCACGCTTTGTCCTCGTGAGCCGGGCTGATATGCTATAGAGCAATTTAACTGGGAACATTGGACATAATGAGTTATTAAAGATAAGGTGAATAATTTTCCTAGTCATTTGTCTCCTGGCAAAACTTAAGCTAGTTTTCTTGACAAGGCAGAAACTTATCAGCGCTCAGGCTGCGCTAGTTCAGTGGGATCCTGTATAACAGCTGTGAAACGGTCTTTTTTGGCTGAAATCAACATGCCCTCCTTCCCCATCGCCATAGTGTGTCTATCTAAGGTCAGTTCTACACTCAAAGGGCTTTGCTGGTGTAGCTAGACCGGTGCACTATTCTGGCAAAACTACACTTTTGCCAATAGGAATTTTGCCGAAAAATCCATTTTTCAGGACTATGAAACCATGTGTGAATGTGGGTCAAATTCGATTGATTGTTTCAACACAAAGAAATAAATTTTGAAAAAGCCAAACTATTTCATTTTGATTTTTCTTTTCAGAATTGCCTTTCGTTTTCAGATCTGACCAATTAAAAAAAAACACACACACACACACAAAGGGCAAGAACTACGCAAAACTAGGCAAATCGAAACGAAAAAATCGGATGGAAGAATGTGTTTAGAGTTGGCCAAAATGTTTCAGTCAATCCAAAAGAGATTTCAAAATCCAGAAAGTTCTGAACAGTTGGATGATTGGTTGGGAAATGAGGAAGGATTTCACTGACATTTCATGTCTCCCCTCTCTTTATTTTTCATTTTAAAATGCTCAGACCTGCTTTAGATAAAGTTCACCCTCCCAACACCCTTGTGAGGTCAGTGGTAGCTAATTTGGAATGCAGGGGCAGGTACCTAGAGGAAAGATAATGAAGAAGAAACCTGAAAAACAATAGCCTCTCCCAGCATACACAGGGCACTCAGCACTCCCAGAGCCCAGAGTTACTCACTGCTTCCGTTCCCATCCGTTAGGTGCTGTCTGTGACGTTACAGCTCCAGGCACCTTTAAAAATCTGTTTGCGACTAACTCACCACCAGCTCGAAGGCCGTATGTCATGTGGGAGGAGAACATTAGTTATTCTGACAGTTTATTCGGAGTAATCAGTATCACCCTTCCCATCTGGGGAACCGAGGGGCCAGGCTGCCCTGGAGGGAGCTAGTGTATTTAGGAAAGTGTTTCCACCTGACAAACCATTCAGATTTCTTTTCAGCCAGAGGAACTGGGTTGAAATGAAAACAAATTGGAACATTTGCCTCGTACGGATGCGCCTGGGGTAAATGTCTTCTCTGCGTTTAAGGAGCAGTTGTGACTTAGCCTTGTTCTTTAATAACTTTGCTGCAAGAAGCATCAGTAGCAAAGACCTTACAGAGGATTCTGTGATGAAGAAGAGGATGGGGGTGAAGGATGTCCAGGTCCCTTGACCCAATCTGCAGCTTGCTATGGAAGTGATCCATGGAATCATACTCTAGTGTTGCTTATAAATGACACTTCATTTATAGACACTTAAAACATTACCCAACCCAGCCTCAAGCAAGCCATGTCACTTGCCTTTGGACGCAGACTGACGTAATGCCACGATATCAACAGATCACCTGTTAAGGTGATGCCAAATGGCAAAAAGGTTTAGCAGAGGTAGGGGGCGTCACCCCCACCCTCCTCCAACCACATGGCTTTCCAGAGCCATAACCTGATGGGGGAAAATTTGCTCCTGCACAGTCTATCCCCCACTAAAGTACCCACCTGGGGAAGAGATTTCTCAGATTTGCAATCACTGAGGGCCAATCTGCCCTCATTGCTGCATTTGCTTTCCCACAAGCGACTCTTAGTATCATTTTTATTTATGAGTGCTGGACCTGCATCTTTGGATGCTAATAGTTTAACTGCCTTGTTAAATTTATTAACCTTAATTTGGAACATTGCAGATTATGTACCTAGATGTGTTTAATGACTTTTCAACCAAACGTTGTACTTCTGGATAATTTAAGCACTATACCCAGGTGTGCGGAAACGCTGTCTTTGACCTGTGTATCACCTAACTTTAACACTAGCGTTAACAAAAGCTTTTACATTGACTGAGGTAATGAAACGTCGTTATCCTTGTCGTATGAGTAAAGGGCGCCAGGACTGTGTTTCACCTGCCCATGTTGGGCGGGTCGCCCTAAACTGAATCTCACTGGCTAAACAGAGGACAAGGGTGCCAAAGCGAAGTGAAAATTAAGGGTTGGGGATTAGGATATGAATCTTGCCTGAAGATTCGTAGCTACTCTTTGACTCTCTCTTGCAGTGCTTGACGTACTTAGACTGGATTACACATTCTTTTTATGTTGAGTGATTATTATTATTATTATTATTATTATTAACTAGCTGATAAGCTGGTTCAGGAGCTAAACTTTAGAGTTGGGGGCAGGGCCCAAGCATAATCTTTTCGGGCCCAGTACAAACTTGTAACACGGGCCCCCCCTCCCACGCACATAATGGGGGTTGCAGCCTGGGTCGGGCCCCCCAGGGCCTCCGGGCCCCAGTGAAGTGTACCCTTCCCCCCCCCCCCATGTGGGGACCCTGGTTGGGGGTAGTTTGCAATGAAAAACCAGGGCCCCCACATGGGGGGGGAAGGTACACTTGCATGCCACAAGGTGGGAAACTGAGGCAAAGGCCACTACCCGATGTACTGTGGGGTGGGAGTTTGATTTATGCTTTTGAATTGTGGTAGTGGTGTTTTCCAAAACGAATGCTGGGTTCCCTTTCCCTTTTACTTACACAAGGTTATACACAGACTCAATGCTTGTGAGCGGGGCAGTTTTGCTTCCGAGAGTTGCCCAGGTGTTTATTTTCCCCAGATTAGTGCGAGGGGGCTCAAGCCAGTCCTGTTTTGTATTGGTAAGAGGAACCCCTAGATATTGAACCCAGCCCTGGCTGCCAGCTCCGCCTGGCTGGAGGATTACAGGATGACAAGCAATACAGATGACAAGCCCCTTCCGAGTTTGAATGCCTGGTAGCACATGCCTTGCAGGAGGCAGCGGCGAGCTAAAAATCAAAAGGTAATGACTGAAGATGGAAGTGGCTCTCCCCCTCAGCTAACGGCCTGACATTAACGGCTCCATAAATCAAGACTTTAAAGAGCGCTGCAGTTAAAAACGGCTGCAGAATTTCCAGATCATTTATATTGTTTGTCTCCCCTTCTGATCATTTATTCCATATCACTTGCTTGAAATCTAATTCATTAAAGGGAAGGGTTTATGGGATAATTTAATTTCACTGAAGTCTAATGGAGAGAGAAAATGTTTTCTGCCCACTGCACTTTGCCCAATTTTGTCAGGGGTGGCACAAAAGGTCATCTGAGGCTCTGGATGAGAAGCTGCTGCATTTGCTCTGCTTCAGGAACTCAGGCACTTTAATTCCAGTGCATGAAAGAGGAAAACATTAAACCAAAACCAGAGCACAATAACCAACCACAGATGCAGCCAGCTCCTGCCATGACTTCAACCAGCAACCCAGGAACTTCAGCACAGATGTTTTAATTCAGCAAAACACGTGTGCACCTACTTTCATTTTAATCAGATGCTTAGGTCCTCTTAACTTCAGTCTGATCCAAAACCCACTGCAATCAAGAGGCATATTTCCTTTGGCTTGAACGGCCTTTGAATGGCCCGAGAACACAGATTTTCCCTCACTGAAACTAAAGGTGTAATTCCATTAAATGGTAGCAGTAGTAGACTGTTGTCTGACATTGCCTTCCAACATGAATCTACACAGAAACTGTGTCCATAGCAATCAAACAGCCTCATTCATTTTTACATTTGCATTTCATCCATGTTTCTTCAAGAGCCACACAAATATTATATCTCAAGCACCCTTTTGAGTCACAGAGTTTAAGGTCAGAAGGGACCTTGGTGATCACCTAGTCTGATCTCCTGCATCTGCCCGGGAAATCCTGCACTGAGCCCAACAACTTGTGGAGCGCTCAGTAAGAGACACCCAGTCTTGACTCTAAGATTTCAAGTGATGGATCACCTGGCAAGACAAAACCCAGGAGTTCGGACTTCCAGCCCCTACTGCTTTAATCCACAAGACCTGCTCCCCTCCCAGAGCTGGGAAGAGATCTCAGGAGTCCTGGCTCCCGGCTTCCTTGGGATCCCGTTCTCTATTCTGTTTTGTTTACCCAGATACTTACATGGCCCTCATGGCCATAGTATCTGTCTGCTTTTCCAACTACCTGCATTTCTAAAGCCCTCATCGCCACAGGACTGGAACTCAGAATACAGAAGTCGTGATAGGAAAACTCCTCCTGAATTAATGGACCAAAGGGAATGTACAGCAGGCAGTGTGCTGACCGTGGTTTAGATGTACCTACATGGGGAGAAGATTTCAGAATCCTGAGGCTCTTTAATCTAGCCGGAAAAGGCAGAATGACATCCAGCAGCTGGAAGCCAAAGACGGACAAATTCAGGCTAGAAATCAGGTACAAATGGTTAATTAACCTTTGGGACCATTTACCAAGAGACGCGGTGGAGTGTCCGTCACTTGGCATCTTCACGTCGAGATAGGGCGTCTCTTTCTACAAGCCACGCTCTGGCTCAGCCAGCAGTTATAAATTCTGGCGTTGGAATTGCTGGGTGATAATCGCTGGCCTGTGTTATGCAGGAGATCAGATTAAATGGTAGAATGGTCCCTCGTGACCTTGAAATTGGAGCCTCTGATCTATCTTTTTGCCCAGTGCAATGGTCAGCTACAAATGAAGGGAAAATTGCACAGACACCGCGAACTGCGAACCCTTCAAATTCGAAACAGTCTCACAGTTCCTGACTCTGACTCGGCAGAGCCCCGTGGGATCGGCTGATGTATCTGGGCAAGGACAGAATGAAAACAGGGCTCTTTTCAGCCGGTGACATCCCAGCTTCCCAGCTGCAGTGGGTGCTGAGGTTTGGCCTGCACAGAAAAGTGATATCTGCATAGCTGCATCAGTCACAGCGTGAAAAAATCATTCCCCTGACCAAGATAGCTATGCCCGCAAAGCCCCCAGTGTAGACGCTGATTTGTCAATGGAAGAGTGCTCCTGGCAAGATACAGAGCCCCCACGTGGGGGTGGGAAAGGGTACACTTTACCGGGGCCTGACCCAGGTTGCAACCCCCATTATGTGTTGGGGAGTGGGCCCATGTTACAAGTTTGTACCTGGGCCTGAAAAAATGATGCTTGGGCCCTGGCAAGACAGCCAATGTTGTTCAAGGAGGTGGTGTTCCTACACTGACAGAAAAGCTCTTTCTGTTGGTGTAGGCTGTGTCTACACTAAGGACCTGAGGCGGCCCAGCTATGGCTGTAGCACGGACGTACCCTGAGTGAAGGAGCGAGGAAGGCCTCGAGAGGCATCAACACACCCCCACGGGCCTGCAGAAAAAGATTGGCGACCCTGCTAAACACGTCACTGAGCGTGCAGTGCCGCCTCCCCGCTCCAGTAGCACCCAGCACCATGGGGAAACTTGAACCCGGCATCTTTCAATAGCAAGACAGATACATGGAACATGTCCCTGCCCATGAGAACATAAAGGGCCAGATTCACCACTAGCCGCTACCTTGTGCAGGTATTTCTTTTCCTTTCCTGCTTGTACCTACATGGCTGGAAACACGAAACATTTTTCCTGACTCTTTAGTATTAGTATCACCTGGACTCTCCAACGGGGCTGCAGCGTCAGGTGCTGCACGTGCATCAAAGGTACGTCTACACCGTGCACAGCTTAGCCTGCCTGAGCTCGCTTGAATGCACCTAGCACGGGTAACAACAGCAGCTGAAGCCAGCACAATATGGGCTTCCAGCAGGCTAACAAGCTGAGTATGTATTCAAGGTCCTTGCTGAGATTGTGCTACCCACGCTGCCCTGTCTCCACTCCTATTGTTACCCATGCTAGCACAGATCGGCTAGACCGTGTATACATGCCCAGAGTGACAGTCTCTGCCTGGATGTGCTCACAGTCTAAATAGACCAAGGAAGGATCCTTCTCATTTTTGCAGATGGGAAAGTGAGGCCCCAGGAGAAGCAGTGACTTACTCAAGATCACTCAGAAATTCTGTGGCAGAGGCAGGAATTGAACCGCCGTCTCCTGGGTCTCACCTTCGCCTGTTAAACCTTGATGACAATGTTGAATAACACGTTCTTGAAATACAGCGCGATTCGTAAGACGCTGGTGGTTGCTCTGTTGCTGTGAGGCTTTATTAGCATAATCTTCCCTTTAATTATGGATCAATTATTTATAAAACTTCGTATTTGTTCCCTTGCGAGATCTCGGCTTGTTGTTCTAGTTTTGTTGACGAATGCTCTTACAAACTGATCTGATTGAACAAATGCTGTTCAGCTGAGCGTTGGAAACCACACCCGCCCCCCAGAGCCATGTGTGAGGTGCACGGAGATCTGAGCAGCCTCCGCCACAGGAACCCACAGAACACAGCAGGCAGAGAAACAAATGAAAAATAAAATGAAAGAAGCAAACCAAGTAATTCTGCCCTGGGGGAGAAAAAGGGAACCAACCGTGACAAATGCTAGTCACACAAAAATGAAGGATGATTTTGACAACTGAGTGTGTTAATGTCTAGGACCCCTAGACATGGATCAGAACCCCACAGTGCTAGGCCCTGTACAAACACAGAACAAACACACGGTCCCTAGCCCAAAAAGCTTAGTGTTTAAGGCAGCTGGCGTGCCTGAGCAAGATTGCCTTATTGCTTCCTTGCGCTCCCCCCCCACGTCCATCTGTATCCACTTGTTATCTCTTGTCTTGTACTTACATTGCACTGAAGGGCAGAGACACCAGGTGGCTGGAAAACAGGCAGGACTTCAATCCTCTCTCATTTCCCCTCCGCTAGCCTCCCAGTTAACTCTCAGACTGACTTACAGGCCCATGTAATATCAGAGTAACACAGTGGTGAATGTGGCCCAGGGAATACACAGTATGGATACAGGAACACAGGCCTGGGGCATATATTGTATGGGCCAGAGAGGGCTGGGGTCACTAGAGGCGGAACAGGAGTCTAGCCCAGCAGACTGACATTTTTATGTCCTGGCAGCAGCAGGCAGCTAGTGAGCATGCAAAGCGAATCAGGAAAGGCCCCGCAACGTGCTGATCCTGCTGTAGGAATTGGCCAGGGTTCAGGCTACTTGAAATGAGGGCACTGTTAGGTCCTCAGCTGGAGCAAAGCAGTCGATGGCGCTGGGCCCTGTTTACACTTGTGGAGAATCTGGCCGACTGCAAACGTCCATCCCCAAACTCTCACCACAGCTTCAGAAGCAGGTGCGGTTTTATCGCTCAGCGAAGCCAGAGCCAGGAGGGTGGACCAGGAAGGTGGGAGGAGGGTGGACTGAAGCCGATACAGGGAAGAGAGATAAGGAGACATCTCCCAGGTCAATGCTGAACGCTCATGTGAGTGCAGGTAGCTGTGTAAAGCAAACTGCATTCACATTTAGAGCTGTAAGATAGTGATTTACAGGGCCCAGCCAGTCACAGTCTATTGTTGACAGAGCTGGCCACATACCCTGGTTCCCGCAGTACGGGCTGGGATTCCCCCACACACAGGGAAAGGGGAGCAGTGTCTGTGCCCAGCTGGCTGGGGAGCTGTGGACAGTGCTGGCCGCACAGGAGCGTCTGAAAAGCTACTTACAGTGTGGGGCCCCGGGCACCAAATCTGCACTGCCCTGCACCGTGTGCAGTCATTGGCACCCGGTCAAAGACAATCCCAGCTCAGCATGAGTCTATACAAGTGAACCTCTGTGTGTGTGAGCACATTTGCATGAGTGTGTGCATGCGTGCGGTGGGGTGGGCGTGAGTGTGTGGCTGTGTGTGCGTGCATGGGTGCGTGCAAGTTTCTGTATCTATTTAGGAAATTATGGAAAAGCTCGTTTGAGTCTGGAAGGTGATGCAGAAAAACACTGGCGCCCCTGATAAACATGTCACAGAGCGTGTAGTGCAGCCTCACCCGCTCAGTAGCTACTGCATCTCTCTTTAGATGCATAACACTCCACTTCTTTTTATCACCCTGTATTTTCAGGCTTGTCTTGGCGTCTGCCAACAGAGCAATCAATGAGCAGTTAGTTCACTGCTCCCATCTGCAGAATTAATTCCGGTTACCTGTGGATAGAAGCCATGCAATTAACAAACACAATCTCTGTGACTCTGCAATCCGGCCAGGCGGCTGCTACACATGAAATCATGCTGTTCGTTAATGCCGGGCCACAGGACTTGGGAGAGGAATAACAGCGCGACCCATCGCAAATGCAAGAACAAAGCAAAATGTTGCATGAAAACCAGCCTCATTATTCTGGCAGACGTCAGAATTGCTGAAAGTCGAGAATTACTCGGCTCTCTCAGCAGCCCCACATGCTACACACTCTAGCAACGGCACCTCCCCGTTTTATTTCTCTCTCTAGAATCTACTGGATGCAGATAGCCATGTTTGCTGCTGCAACCAGCTGGGCAGGAAGCTAATTGGTCTGTCATGTCTGGGGCACTGGTTTTACAGCCTGGCTTACGTAGAAAGGGAGCGGCGTGGAGACATCTGTGTGCCTGTTTATATTCCATGCCACCGTGCGACTGGGGAGCAGTACAGGGAGAGGGTCCAGCCGGGCCAAGACTATGGGGGGCAGGGACAAACATGAGGGAGACCTTGGCAGGAATAGGAGGGTGCATGGTAGGTCTGGATAAAAACAGCCATACTAGTGGTCCATCTAGCCCAGTATCCTGTCTTCTGACAGTGGCCGGCGCCAGATGCTCAAGAGGGGATGAACAGAACAGGGCAATTTATCAAATGATCCATCCCCTGTCGTCCAGCCCCAGCTTTTGGGTGTTGGAGTTTAGGGACACCTGGACCATCGGGTTGCGTCCTTGACCGTCTTGGCTAATAGTCATTGATGGACCTGTCCTCAATGAACTTATCTAATTCATTTTTGAACCCAGTTATACTTTGGCTTTCACAACATCCCCTGGCAAGGAGTTCCACAGGTTGACTGCATGTTGGATGAAGAAGTTCTTCCTTCTGTTAGTTTTAAATCTGCTGATTATTCATTTCATTGGGTGGCCCCTGGTTCTTGTGTTATTTACCCCTTCACCTAACACTTCCTTATTCACTTTCTCTGCACGAGTCATGATTTTAGAGCCCTCTGTCATATCCCCACTTAGTCGTCTCTTTTCTAAGCTGAACATTCCCAGTTTGATTAATCTCTCCTCATATGGAAGCTGTTCCATACACTTCTCTGTAGTTTTTGTCTGGGTGGGGGTTGCCTTTCTCTGCACGTTTTCCAATTCTACTGCATCTCTTTTGAGATAGGGTGAGCGGAACAGCACGCCGTATTCAAGGTGGGGGCGCACCGTGGCGTTATATAGTGGTATTATGATAGCATCGCTCCCCTCCCTAATGGCTCCTGACAGTCTGTTCGCTTCTCTGACGGTCGCTGCACACAGAGGAGGTGTTTTCAGCATCATGAACCCTCGCAAGACTTGACAATGAATCGTTAGGGCGGGGCAAGTGGAAGCAGCAGCAATGGCGAGGGGCGGGCATTTAAAGGGGCTGCAGAGATGACACGTAATGCCGGATTAGCCGCCGCTTAGAGGTTTTAATTAAAACATCAGGGAGGTGGCAGCCGCAGTGCCAGGTCATTGCGCTCTCACCCGGATTTAGGGACGTTAGAGATAACCTTCCCCAGGGCACGAAATCAGACCTTCCTCCCGTTTGCAAGGACGACGTTCTGTGCAGCCGCTGAATTCGCCTGGAGCTCAGTGCAGGCGGGAGCTGGGAGCGGGGTACCGGCCTAATACCCGTGCCAGCTGCACCTTCATCCCCTTTGTGGTTGGAGTTCAAAGCTGGGAAGGCGGGGAGGGAGCTTTGGTTTGATTGTCTGTCTGCCTGGTGACACCTCCCTGCATCTCCTGTCACAGCAGGGTAGGACCCCCCTGGGATTGTCGCAGAACTAACGTGCCTGCTGCAGGTTTCTCTTGTGAAGTGTCAAAGAAGCTTTGGGTTGGCAACAGCTTCATTTCTCCCCCTCTTCCAGGCATCTTCTTACTGTGGCTTCCTTTCACTGTTTGGGATCCCTAAATACCGTTGACTCGGCTCCACATCTCCTTTGCACTGGGGGCACTTTAAATCACTCTGGGCGGGCAAGAGGATCCCTGGGAAATAAAAACTAGCTGGCTAGGTAGAAGGATGATGGATGAGGGGGTGGGTGAATAGACAGTCTGGGGACAGGCACACGACAGTGAGTTTTCAGGGCTGTCAATCCAACGTCGTTCACTAATGCAGAATTAATTTCTAACACTTCAGCTGAGACAAAAACAGAATAAACCCGCCGCCGCCGCCGCCCTGTCTCGCTCGCCTCCAGCTGTCGTTTGTGGGTGTCGGTGGGCACAGAGCATGCCCAGCGGATTGGGCCCCGTAGGTGAGCCGGGCACAGGTCTGCCTCGTTTGGAGATGATGCTAGGATTCAGGCGTGAGCAAGGGCTCCCAGAAGCGGCAGCAGGTCTGAGCCAGCTCTGCACACACCGCCTGGTGGGAATCCAGGCACCTGTCTAGGGCTAGGCAGCAGCTGAGCAGCAGTTTTGTGAGGGTTGGTGCCTAAACGTTGGACTTAGGTGTCTAAGTCCCTTTGTGAAGGGAGCCCTAGTGACCTAGGTGCACACCCATGCTACCGTGAAACAGTCACCATTTTTTCCGCAGCTGGGTCAAGCGTACACGCCAGCTGACGGCAGGGTTGCAGGGAAGGATGGGTGAGGAAGGACCTTCCCTGAATGGTTTATAGGGAGCCTTTAAGTTGCTTTGTCTCTCCTTTGCAGCGCATCTGCAGATGCATTCAGCTCCTAATGCAAAAAACATAAAAGCCCGATTGAATATATTCAGGGCCGCATGTTTCACATTCGATAAGAGGCGCCCGGGCTGCAGCGAGCGGAATGTGCTTGAAACGTAAATTAAAGGAGAACTGGAGCCTAATCAGCGAGGCAATAACCAAGGACCTCTCCTGTGTGTGGCGCACCTGCAGCACTGTGATAATGATAGTCTTCAACCCAGAATTGCCAGCACCCTCTGCACACACAGCCACAAAGCGAACGTTTGCTGCCCTTCATCTCAGCGCCAGCACGTGATACCGCCGGGAAAGTGACACTAGGGAGATAAGTAGCCTGGAGACCTGCGTGGTTATTTCTGCGCACATAATCTCTGGTGAACCTGGACATCTGCACTTGCCAGTGGAATGATGTCCTGGCTCTTCCTAGTGGATGGATGGATGGACTGAGAGGGGAATGAATAGAGATGGATGGATGTGTATGGGAATAGATAGATAGATAGATAGATAGATAGATTAGATAGTACATTTGGGGATTGATGGGTATATAGACAGACTGATGGTATGTATAGGGATAGATATTTAGACTTATGGTATGGATGGGGATGGATAGCTGGATGGATGGGCATGTACAGGAATGGATGAGTATTTATAGGCACAAATAGATGCAGAGATCTAGTATAACAGTCTATATAAAATGCGGACTGGTCTAGAGAAGAGGGATGAGGAGCTTCTGTTCTCCCTGTCTCACTACACAAGCGTAAGCAGGGTCTGAATGAGTTCTCCCCTGCCGAGCTGGCTAGGAGAGGCAAAAGGCTTCAGGACCAGCCCGTATTTGCATGAGCACATCCACCCAGCCTAGGTGCGCAGCGTGATGGGACTGCGTTGCCCAGATGATCCCTTTGGCTGGTGCTGGGTTACAAATCACTTCAGTGCTGAATGCAGGGATAACGAAATGTTGTTCTCTTTACTGTATGAGCAAAGGGCAGCAGAACGGTGCGTAGCCCGTCCTGATTGAAGGGTCACTGTCATCTGGACTAAACTCGGTAAGCAGAGGGCTCGGATGCAGACGCCTATGAAAGGTAGATGGGGTCAGGACAAGTGTCCCTGCTGGGAGATGTAGGTTTTGCTTAAAATCCTGGCTTGGCGTGGTGTGATCTTCTGCTTCCCACTGCTCAAAGACAGAGCTCATTAAGATTCCATTGGGATGCCTTTTGTTTTGTTCAGTGCTTTGATCACTAGAGAGCGGAAATCATGTTCTGTGGGACGGTGTTCCTGCCTAGCCTGCTTAGTTCCCCCACTAAAGGTTGAAAATCGCTGACAATCACTAAGAGCTGGGTGTGGAAGCTCAGGAGACTGACCTGCAGAGGTCACAGTAGGCAAGCAGTGGGTTGCAGAAGGTGATGGCATGTGCATCAGAGCAGCTGGCAGAACGGAGCAGCAAGCGGGCGGCCAGAGCGTAGCAACCAGACCACGGAGCGATCATGGTTCCTTCTTTCCCTCTCCCCCAACCAGGGAGGGAGGTGCTATGAAGGGAGGGGCCCATTAAAGGAACTTCTGGTTGCTGGACTTAAGAACCTGAGACAAATGGAAACTGCCCAGCATAGTCTGCGGTAGGTGTTTTGCTCATGGTTTTATGTGTGTGAATTCTGCTTTTCCCAAGTCAACGCCGGGTTACTTTTCCCCTTTTATTAAGTCTCTTTTCTTTACACTCAGTCTCTGTGCTTGCGAGAGGGGAAGTGTTGCTTCTTCAGGCAACATGCCAAGGAGCGGTAGGTAATAGTCCCAAGTTACTGGGTGGGGACTCGAACCGGTTTTGTGTTCTTCTGTTGAAAAGAAACCTCTAGATATTGAACCCAGCCTCTGTTACTGCCGACTCCCACTGGCAGAAGGGTTACACAAGCACAAGAGGGCGTTCTTTGAAACGCTAAGGTAGCAAATACAAAACCGATAAAAGGAAATACTTTGTTTCCAGCCAATGGGACTGTGAAACTCATTGCCACAGGACGTCGCTGGCCCCAACAACTTAACAAGATTCAGAAAGGGACTGGCCGTTTATATGGATAACAATAATGTCCAGTGTTATAATGAATTAGGATAAAAATTTCTGGAAGGGATGAAACCTTCTTCTTCAAGTTGTAAAGCAATCTCTGACTATTAGGGATCGGGTTAAGTCCTAAAGTCGGGAGCAGATTAGGCCACATGTGCTGCTGCAGACTTCTTACATGTCCCCCTGACGCAACTGCTAATGGCCACCTTCAGAGATAGGAAACTGGATGAGATCCAGCCTGGAGGCCACAGCTGAGATCATTGTGCCGAGCACTGCATGGGCACCAAGTCACTGGGAGACAGGCCTTACCCTAAAGACCTCACAATCTAAATAGACTAGACCAGGAAGGGAAGGATTATTAGCCCCATTTTACAGTCCGGGAGCATGATACCAGGGTTTCCATGAGACTGGGATCAGGGCTGAGGCAGGAGGGAGCAAATTCAAGTATATACTTGCTGAATAAAATGTACTGAACAATGCTTCGGGGGCAGGCTGTGAAGGGTACATACAAACAGCATTTAAGTCGAAGGGGAGTGAATTGAGAAACAATAGATTTACACAGAGAGGAGAAGCCCCTGGAGGGGAGGGGCTGGGATAAATAAATGTTTGCCGGCTGTTGGGGAAGAGAGACAGGACTAATTCAGCACCATATAATTACAGACAATTAGCCGTCGGAGCGTAGCACAGGCTCTAGGAGCTCAGACACAGACCTGCAGTGAATTTGATCAAAGAGGGTAGCCAGAGACCTGATGTGTTTAGCTCGTTGTGGCCCTCTCTTTGTTCCATTTTTGTACAGCACCTAGCACAACAGGGTTCTGGCCCACGCCTGTGGCTCCTAGGCATTATGACAGCAATAACTGATGTTACAGCTTTCACCCTAACGCTAATTTCCAGCAAATTTCCCTAGTTCCTCAGAAGTCAGTTGCTCTGACTTCTTGCATTGCATAGGCCCTCGGACTTCCCTGAATTAATTCCTGTTTGAAAGAGAGCACCTGAACCCGGACACTTTGGGTGAAAATATCTCATGAACATTTCAAGGTCAAATTTTCTGCCTGCTCCATTGAAATTCATAGAATCCTAGAAGATGAGGGTTGGAAGGGACCTCAGGAGATCACCTAGTCCCTGCTCAAAGCAGGACCCACCCCAACCAAATCATCCCAGCCAGGGCTTTGTCAAGCCACACTTTAAAAACCTCTAAGGATGGACATTCCATCACCTCCCTAGGTAACCCATTCCAGGGCATCCCCTCACCACCCTCCTAGTGAAATCACAGCATCTAATTCCACCCGCCTGCTGTTTCCGCTTCTTCTTCTGAGCTTCACCCTCTCTTCCACCCTGCACTTTCCGTGACGCTTCCTGCCTCCTTTCTGCTTGACTTTTCCAGTTGGTTCCTCTATACGTGATTCCTCTCCCTTTAATCTGTACACATCACTGACCCAGCCCTTTCACATTTCCACCGAATCCATTAAACGGAAAGCTATTTTTGAGCGGCACTTGTTGTTGGGTTGGTTTGTTTGGGCGGGGGCGGGGGGGGGAGAGGGTTAGCAGTCACTTTTCAAAGGGTAAAAAGTCTTTAAACAAAACAAAAAAGGATTTATTTTAATTAAAGAGCGCGTGGAAGTAGCAAGCATGAGTGCAGATGACCAGAAATGTCACTGCAGCCAGACAGAAACGTATTTTAAAATCATATAACAGGAAGAGGGAATGTAGCTTTGATCGTCTAGCCAGTGGCATCTTGCAGAGAGAAATGGCACGAATAAAGGTGGGAGAAATTGTTTCCAAAGGGCAGGGAAATTTTCTTTTTAAAAGGAAAATTAGCACAAGAGTGCTAAAAGCAAAGAGTGATTCGTGGGTGCAAGGATACGTGAGGGGGCTGGGTTATGCCTGGAAACCTGAATTTCCCCCACACTGAGTGAAACTTTCAGTAGTCATGGTGCAGTGTAGCCGAACCACATCCCTGATCCACCCTGTTGGGGCCCTGTGAGCAGAGAACAGGCACAGCACAATGAGCTGTAGCCATGGCCTGGTCTGTGCTCGGCCTTTCGCGTCAGGGGTAGCAGAGAAGAGCCACGATGCAGCCTGTTTCAACAAACGCTCTGCAGAGCCGCCCAGCGCAGTTCCTTTCCGCTGTGCAGGGTACAAAGCTGTGGATCCGAGGACTGGCTGTACCCTCCTCTGCCTGCCAGGTCTGTGCATAGGCAGCAAGCTTTCCCTTCCCCCATTCCCCTGGGCGTGAAGAGGCAGGCTATTTTCCAGCCCCAGCTGGAAGCCTCATGTCTGCACTTGCTGGGCTGGGAAATCATTCTGCAGCGCCTCTTCGCGCGTCAGCGATAAGCCGGTACCTCAGCTTGATTAGTTGGCAGGCTGGGCCCGCCTGTCTCCTGCCTTTCATTTGGTGCACAGACAGCCATGAGTTATTCCCCCTCCCTTCCCTGCCCAGCTCCCCGGCTCTGGGTTAGTTTAATTTCTTGGTGGGGTTGTAAATGGAATTTTTCTTTTCTTTTCTTTACGGACTTTGCTTGGCGCCATCCCTGCCTTGGCAGCTGCACGTCTCATCTAGGCTCGGCCGCACCCAGCCTCACTACCCCTGCACACGCCCAAGCAGGCCGGGTATTCGGCAGGAGAGAAAGTGTGGCATCTTCACGACACCTTGCTTTTCAGCACAGTCACCCGGCAGGTTCTCGCGCGCTGGTCGTGAAATATCGTGGACGTGATTCTCGGTTACACTCAGGCCCCCCCCGGAGGGTAAAGGGGGTTGGAATGACCCCATGAGAACCCCCTGCCACACAGAGGCCTCCCTGTATAAGGGCTCTGCACCTGTCCTGCTCCCAGCCCCCCCAGTATAGAAGGTGGATTAGGGATGTGGCTGGAACACACTGTGCTGTGGCTATTCTCTGCCCCCCTCCCCCCCCCCGGCCCAAAGTTAGAGCAGCCGTGAGAACAATAGCAGCTCCTGGTGCAGAGGCTGTTTAAAAATCTGGCCTTTACTTCGGCGCTTAGATGGCAGCTGAGCTGAAATTCTGGCCCCAGGTGACCTTCCCAAGGCCACGTACTGAGGCCCTGTTCCCCGTTGTCCTGCTCCTCACGCCATCGGTTGCAGCAGGGCAAAGTGGACATGTTTGGATTTGGTGGTGTCTCGTACCCACTCTGCAAAACAACCGTGCAGGGTGGACAGAGAACTGAGCCCCGTGAGCCGACCCCGGGGCCAGGAATTGCCCTGGGGACTGGTAGCGTTTCACACTCACCTTGCGCTGGTTTGAACAAGGGCACAGAGCCGGCGAGACCTCTACCAGGTGGCGACGGCGGCTTGGCGTGTCTGATGTGGGTAATTACTCTAGGGGGAAGCACCAGACGCACCGTGGCTTCTGGGGTCAGGTTAGTGGCCGGGCGGATGGGTAGCCCTGGGCTAGTGCTGTAGACTGAAGGAACCACCAGGCCTGGGAAAACGCTGATGGGCTGCAGAGAGCAGGCAAGGGCTGCAATGCCAAGTTACAGCCCGAGGGGCGCATTGGGAGCGCTAAGGCAGGGAAAGACTGGACGATGCAAATTAACAGGATCCCATTGCCATGCACGCCTTGTACACGGGCAGTTGCAGGACAGGCTTTTGTAGCCGCTAATGGACAAGCTACAGAGCTTCCTTCCCAGAAAGGGGCACCAGAGAGGTTCAGTATGAGACCATTTAATGCGTGGCCTGCTATAGTTGAGGTTAGCCTAAATTAGGCATGGGACACATGGCGCCACTTAGTGGCTGAACATTATAATACATTTTAACATTCTGGTACGTTTCCCCTCTCAATGCTACATTCCTACCATTTATTACATTTACACGGCCACGCAGTCTTCGAAGTTCAGTACCTAACAGTCTGTTAAATGTCTCTGACTTGTTCTGGTTTTCTAATTACATGACCCAAACACATAACAACTGGGTCATCTGGCTCTGGCTGGTTTGGAATCTTTGAGTCTTTTCTTCTTGCTCTGCATCCGCTACCTATACCTCTGTTGATCGTTCTTCCTGAGGAATGAATGGTAGGTGTTGATGGTTTCTGTTGAACTCTCCACTGTCGGTCTCGATCACGTATGAGCCGGCCCTGAATTCTTTTTCTTTATTCCTGCTGGAGTTGTCCATCTTTTTTCTCCATCCAGTTTGCTGCAAACGCAGTCACCAGGTTTTAGACCTGGCCGTCTGAGTGTAGTCTGTTGTAAAAGAGTTCCTAAGCTCTGTTTTGTATTTTAATCTGTCTGCTTTCTTCATATTTGACCACTTGGGTGATTGATTCTTTTCCAAAGTTGGTACCGTAGTTCCGAGCTGGCTTCCTATCAGGAGCTATGTTGGACTATATCCAGTAGCTGTTATCGATAGTGATCTGTAACTCAGAAGAGTAAGGAATGGATCTTCCTGCTGTAGGATTTTCTTGGTTGTCTGTACAGCTCTCAGCCTCTCCATTAGCTTGTGAGTAATGTAGGCTGCTAGTAATATGATCAAAATCAGATTTCATTAGGAATTATTTAAATTCTGCTGCAGTGAATTGTGGTCTGTTATCCATCACTAGGTCTTCTGGAATATCAAGGTGAGCAAAAGTGCACTTCAGTTTGTTGATAACACTCCAACATGTTCTGTCTTTCAAGTACATTATTTCTATACCTGGAAAAATAGTCCACTATGACCAGGTAATGATGTCCTATGAATTTGCGTAAATCTGCAGCTAGTCTCTTTCAAGGTCTGTCTGGTAGAGGTCTTTGCATACTCTGAATGCGAAGCTTCTGTCTTTTATATGTTGTTTCTATGGTGAACTGGCCCATTCAGTTCAGAATATTTCCATAGCTAGTCGGAGCTGTGTCAGATGATTTCAGATCTGGAAGGGGTTGGTGAGTGTAAGTCCCTTCTGAGATGACTGTGATGTCTGCTCTTGAGTCAATTGTCTTTCCATGAATTTTCAGTTTCACTCTCCAGGCAGGCTCTGTGTCCTCACATGTTAATGATCCCAGAAATAATGGCTTTTGATTGTCTGTAACATGAGTCAATTCCCTGACTGCTTTGGTGCGGCAAACAGCTGCAAAATGTCCATATTTTGTATATTTATTACATCTTGTGCCTATGGCTGGGTATACATCATCTCTTGGGCTGTGAATTTTTCCATATCTTGTGCATTTAGGTTGAAAGGCTTTGTAATTGGCCTGGAATTTCCTCATCGCCTCATGGCTTTATGGTAATGCCTTTTAGCACTCAAGCTGCACCGGTTTACAGCTTGTTTTTCAGGTTTGTCAAGTTTGCTGTGCAGTTTCATGTTCAGACTGCTTTGCTATTTGGGTAGCTGTGTTTAGGGTTAAGTCTGTCGTCAGTTGTAGTTGCAGTGAAATGATCCTGTCTGCAAGACCTATAATTACACTCTCTCTAATAGTTTCATGTTTTGCATTACCAAAATCACAGATGTCTGATAATGAACGCAATGCTCTTGTAAAAGATTCAGTATTTTTCTCTTGGTTCCTGAATTCTCTGGTGAAAACATGCTCTTTCATAAATGACATTTCTCTGAAGTTTAAAACATGCACCGACACAGACAGAACATTCTCAGTCACCAAAATGACAATAACTTCAGTAAAGTCAAAGGATTTTAAGATATGCGCTGCCTGCTTCTCTGTAGCATAGATCATGTACACCTTGTACACGGTAGCTTGCAAGTCAGGTTCTTGTACCAGAGAAGGACTGGCTACAGAGCTTTCTTCCCAGAAGGATACACCAGATATGTATTCAATATAGGCCCATTTAATGCACTGCCTGCTATGGCTGAGATTAGTTTAAATAAGGTATGTTACACATAGGTCCACCTAGTGGCTGAGCAGTCTCATACAGGTTAGCATTCCACACACCCATCTCTGACACCAGCCAACACCAGCTGCAAGAAATTCATAGGGGAAAGCTATGGGCTGCTTGCTCCATTACGACTTCTTCTCAACCCCTAATAGAGATCAGCTTGAGCGGGAGGTTTTAGAGCTCTATACATACGTGCTGGAAGTATTTACTACTGTAATCCAGGCATTCTTGCTATTCATTTCCACAGCATCTGGGACCCTCCAATATAGGGTATAGCTAACTTGCCACTTTAATGCCTTGGGAAATGCCGCTCCCACACTAAGCATAGATTAATAGATTCTTATAGTCCAAGGCCAGCAGGGACCATTCTGATCATCGCGGCTGACCTCCTGAATAACACAGGCCATAGAACTTCCCCCAAATAATTCCTAGTGCAGATCATTTAGAAAAACATCCAATCTTGGTTTAAAACTTGCCAGTTATGGAGAATCCACCACGACCCTGGGCAAATTGTTCCTTCCAGTGGTTAAATCCTCTCACCATTAAAATCTACAGCCTGAATTTATCTAGCTTCAACTTCCAGCCGCAAGATCATGTTAGTCCTTCCTCTGCTAGACTGAAGAGGCCATTATTAAATATTTGTTCCCCATGTAGATACTTATAGACTCTAGTCAAGACACCCCTTCATCTTCTCTTTGCTAAGCTAAAATGATCGAGCTCCTTGAATCTATCACTACAAGGCATATTTTCCTCTTATTATTCTCAGGGCTCTTCACCGAACCCTCTCCAATTTATCAACAGCAGCTGCAGAAACTGAAACTGCCTGCCTCTCCGGATTACATATACCTATGACTGATTTTACCCTCATGCCTCACTTGTGAGGTAAGGGAAGGGTTAACCATTTTACAAGTGGGGATGTAAGGACCAGAGACTCTGCAAGAGCTGGATTTACGAAGGTGCTTAAATGTGCCTATGGGCAATTAGTGTGATTTACAAAAGCATCTGTTGGCACCTAATCTGTTTAAGCACATCCTACCTAAATACTTTTGTGTTGTCGGTGTTATTACCGGTGTGGGTGCTTGTCAGTGCAGGCTGCGGGCGTGTGTCCCCGTGCGGGTGCTGTCTTAGCTCTGCAGATAGTCGAGACAGCGCTCACGATCGGATTAGCTGAGCAAGGAAGACACTCGGGCCAGGTTTTATTGTGTGCGGCACAATGCGAAGCGACCTACAGAGTATCTACGGGTCTGCTTCCTCTGTGAGTGCGGCAGTCCAACGGACACGGCCCAAAGGCAGGACTTTCCGTTATCCCCTTGGCCTGACGCCCTCTTTTATACACTGTTACGGATAATTTCGTTCTGCCCCCTTCGACAGTCGGTAGTTGCCACCCTCCTGACGTAGTCTAATACCACCCTTTACCATAAATTGGACGATTTGAGCAAAACAACTCCATGTATCGCCTTATTAGACATTTCTATTCATCAAGGTGTCATTTCAGGGAGTCAGTTCTCTCTTTGCTGTCAGGACGTCTCGGTGCCTTCTGCACCTGCTGTGTGTTTTTAGTAAGATTTTGCTATTAGTGATATTTTGGAAATGTCTGTGCTTGCAGTTTCAGCGTTTTCTCCGCACCAGTTTCAGTTAGGTCGTAAGTTTACAGGCTGGTTTCTGTTAACTTGGTTTTTTCCACTTAGGCCTTAAGCCGTAGCCTGTTTACAGGCCTTAAGCTCTCACTTCTTATTACACTTTGTAAATCTGTCCTGAGGTCAGACAAAAAGCCTGGGTAGCGTCAGGAACTGTCCATTCCCGCCCGTTCATGGACCATGGGGAAAGCAGGAATCTCTGCATTGCCCTTAACACGTAACACAGGCAGCTCTACATTAAGACAATGACTATGATCAAATATCATGCTTCAGGGCTTCAGCTGGTCACCAGGCAGGGTCAGGAAGGAATTTTTCCTCCCAATGCACAATTGGCTAGCTATATTATGAGAGGGGAAAAGGGAAGGGGTTGCACCTTCTTCTGAAGCATCAGGGATTGGCCACAGTTGGAGACAGGCCACCAGGGTGGACCAGTGCTCTTCTAGTAGCCTGGCTGCTCTATCTTGCTCACATGCTCAATCTCAAGCTGATGGCCAGCTTTGGGCTGGGAAGGAATTTTCCCCCAAGTAGGGACCTTAGGGGTTTTCTGCCTTTCTCTGCAGCATGGGGCATGGCTCACCTGGGATCATGTGGCCATATCTCACCCAATCAATTCCTAGTCATCGCAGGGGCCTTGAGCATGGGTAGCCCATCAGTCTCTCCTGTTCCTCACAACATTTTAGTCTCCCAAGGCGTGACATACTTTGAGGCTATCCCAAGTTTTTGGGTTCAATACAAGGGGAATGGAGTGAAATGAAATGGCCTGTGCTATACAGGACATAGGACTAGATGATCAAAACTGCCCTTAAGCTCTGTGACGCTATGTATCAGCTTTCCTGAGTCCCAGGCCAGCACTGTAACCACAAGTCACCCTTCCATACTCAAGCACTTGCACAAGTTTGGCACCCTCAGACCAACCTATAGACACAAACAGGACTCTGCGAACCCATCCTTCCATCTCAGCATCTCCCCGTATTTTAGAGCTTAGCATTTTGACAACATCAGCAAGTCATTTTTTTCTAAAGGGTTATGAGATTTATTGATTAATTAAAAAGTAAACCCAACATTTTTATTGCGTAAGGTTTAAATTTGTTGCCTTCATTAGCATAACTCTGACAAAATTAATCCCACTTCTTTATGGCCACCGCAGCCTTAGTTAATTTTCTGTTATGTAAACCATTTGCTCTAAGCTTATTTTAATAGCATTAAGGCAATTCGCCTTGTGACTGGGTAAACAGCAATGGCTATATTGTATCATCAGCGGACTGGTCCCCAGAAGGAGACAGGGCCAGCGTTGGTTTATGCTCTCTCGTTGGTTGTCAAGCCTGCTAATATTTCACGGTTATCTAGCTAATATTTCATGTTGTTATTTGCGGCAGTTGGAATATCTCCCTGGGTGAAAAAGGAATAATTACAGATATTTCTGAAATCGCTACTCATTCCGTTATCTTTAATTAGAAGCTGGACCAAACGTGCAGCAATTTAAGAGCTCTGCTTCAATTAGCAGCTAACTATTATTTCTGAACGTCGTTCTTTCAGTAGCTCCAGACAAGGAAGGCTTTGTCACAGACCCGGGCAGAGGGATATTAAAAAAAAGTCCCGTTCAACGTTCCGGAAAGGGCATCTTAAAGGAGAACGGCAGCCTCCCAGTACGTCAATATTTGCTAACTAAGAAGGTGCACATTAGCAATGAATGCGAATGCAACCCACTGACAAGTGTGTCTGTCACGTCCCCCCTCTCTGCTGATCCCCAGGGGACGTGAGTTGTTGCATTGCCGCTGATGGAGGGTTTGCTCATTCGCTCACGCTTTTAGCTCTAGGGGTCCCTGGTTCAGTCCTTTATGTATCACCCAAAAGGGTGACATCAGACCTGTCGCTGCTCCATTAACACCTTAGCTGGGAATTGTCTCTTAGCAGAAGCTGCCACTTTACTGTCACTTGCATGGTGTCTGTCACTGCAGCGTGGTAACGCCGTTGAGCTGGGCCTCAAGGGATCTTGGGTCAGTTTTGCCACTGATCGCCTGTGCGTGCGGGACCTTGGACAAGGTGCTGTGGATGGAGTTGTCAGAAGGACGCGTTACCCACAACTGCTGCCAGGTTTCCACAAGAGCTCAGCATGGTTGAAAGTCTGGGTCTGATTGTGGGACAGAACTGGGAATGGAACCCAGGAGCCCTGACTCCCAGCCCCCTCTACTATACCCCACTAAATCCCACTCCTCTTCCAGCGCTGGGGATAGAACCCAGGAGTCCTGATTCACACCTCCCCCACTCCACACACACACACACACATCATTCTAAGGAGTTTATTTCCCCTTTCAGTAAACAAACACATGAAGAAAATAGCAGCGCATGAGATGAAAAAGGCTCTGGAAGTTTCTGGCGGCCCAGTTTTCAGTGCAGCTTTGCCAATTCTTCTCCAAGGGGAACAAACCCGAGTGAAATCAAACTGCTCCGGATTCTGGCGCAGCCACATCATCACTCAGCATCCCATCACGGGGCTGTGATTGGTGTTGTTTCAGCTATTATTACTAATTACGTTCATAGAAGCAGGGGTATTAGTGCTGCCAGGCCTCGTTAGCGCTTGATGCTGCCATACAGGAATGATAATTACCAGGAGCGGCAGTGATGTATCGGTGCGTCTCGGTGAGCGTGGAAGCGGGGGTAGGTCAGACACGGGTCCCGCCCCCTTCCCTTAGCTCTCAAAGGGCCTACGGGATGTGGCAAGAGAGACCTCTCTTAAAAGCAAACCCAGCGGAGCGGTGTGGCAGGCCCAGATTCCTAGGATGGGTCTCATGGGAGGTGGCCTTGGGGCGTGGGGAAGACCCCGTCGCCGATAAAATTAATGCAGGCTGACAATGGGCAGCTGGACCTTGAAAGAGACCCTTCGCTCCAAGATGTGCCAAATGCCAAGTCCTTCCTCATACGCGCCCTTCCATCCATCCTTTCATCCACATAGGTACCCTTCTGTCCATTCATGAGTTCATGGACCCCCTATCAAGGTGCGTACACCCTATCTATCTATCTATCTATCTATCTATTATCCATCCCCATACACCCCATCTATCTACCTATCTATCTATCCATCCCTATACACCCCATCTATCTATCTATCTATCTACCTATCCATCCCCGTACACTCCATGTATCTATCTATCTATATCCATCCCCGTACTATCTATCCCATATCTATCTCTATCTATCTATCCCCATACACCCCATCCATCTATCTATCTATCCATCCCCATACACCCCATCCATCTATCTATCCCCATACACCCCATCCATCTATCTATCTATCTATCTATCCTCATATATCTGATCTATCTATCTAACTATCTACCTATCTATCTATCTACCTATGTATCTATCTATCCCCATGCACCCATCTATCTATCTATCTATCCCCATACACCCCATCTAGCTAGCTAGCTATCCATCTCATGGGCTGGCTCCCGCTGGGTCCCAGAAGCTGATCTTAGGCTGATGGCCAGAGGGGAAAGCAGCTCCCCTTTGAGCAGCCAGGAAAGCAGAGGCTTTCAGAGCTGTGGGGAGGCAGTTCTAGGAATTTTGGGGCTCACAGTATAATGGGTTAGAGCAGGGAATGGGGATCCCCCTTCAAAGCTTTGTACCACTCTGCCCCTCCCCTGCCAACCTTCCCATCTCCCAGCCCGTTGCGCCGCTCGTGTTGCCAGCTCCGTGCCCGATGATTTCCTTCCTCCTCTGCATGTGTGTGATGGGCCATAAAAACCCCATCCCGGGCAGGAAAGGCTGCCGGGCTTTCAATCAGCCCCGATCCAGGACACCTGAAGCAGGGGGGCTGGGAGGGAGGAGATAAAAGGGAGAACCCTGCACGGTGGGTGCCTGGTGGAGACAGAGAGAGAAGATCTTCAGCGCTGAGTGGGCCGGACGGCTGGCTGGCACCAGGCAGGGACTGAGGAACACAGCTGCCTAGCGGAGGGAAAGGAGATGGGCATGAGCCCAGGCGCGGTGGCTTCTCGGCTCTCTGCAGAGGCCAGGAGGAGGGAAGCGCTGGCTGAGAGCTGAACCCGGGTGGGGTGGAAGAGCTTGTTTCTCTGTGTTTATTTTGGACTTTGAGTATCCCAGAAGGGGGGAGAAGCCGCTCTGTGACCTAGATGGAGGGTGAAGGCATGGGAAAGCTGGGCAAAGCAGTGGGAAACAGGCGCAGCTACTGCTGCCCTGGGCCATGCCTGCAGGGGGGGTGCATGGAGGGCACTTAGCCGCGGCACGGTACAACCTCCCTGAGGGTGTCCATACAAACCCCTGCCCGGGCTCTGTCAGCATCCCTATAAAAGTGAACCTACAGGGTATGCATGTGAATGGGGAGCCTCTGGGGGGACGGCCTAGGTGCTTGACAGGTGCCCAGCAGGATGACCTGGTGCGTAGGACGCTTTGCAGCATGAGAAAGGTCACGAGACACAAGAGAGACAGAATTAACCCCGCTCGTGTCACCGATGGGGAGCCGGGCCCGGAGCGGGGAAGCAATTTGCTAAGGATAACCACTGGCAATGCTTGGAATTAAACCGAGAGAACAGCCACCAGGCTGTGCGCCTCGGCCTCGACCCCCAGCGACCCCCAACACGAGGGCTGGGAGCAGGCTTCAGGGTGGGTGCAGCCCCCTAGGTCAGCTCCATGCCGGCTGGGTGGCCCCGGCGTGGGGCTGGTTCCGAGGATGTTCCTGCCGCCTTCGCAGTGCCAGAGCAGCTCAGAGCGTGACAAGAATCGGCTCCACCGGTGCTCAGCTTGCCCTGTATTTTTAGTCTCTCTCTGTGAGCCGCCCTTCCACCCCCTGGCTTCCCGCTCAGGGGCTCAAAACCTGTCAGAGCTGCGACCCTGTGCTTTGCGCTGTCTGGGTCGAAGATGGCTCGTGTCTCAACCTGCGTCCCATGCTCTGGCCAGAAGTGGTCGGCATCTTCACGGGGGGGGGGGGGGGGGGAGTGCTGCAGACGGGGAGTAGGACAGCGGACCCACACTTTGCATTTCAATAGCATCTTCCTTCTGATACTAAGCTCTTTGCAGTGAGGGTAGGTGACTTGCCCAAGGTCATACAGGGAGTCAGTGGCAGAGTCTGGCCTAGAACCCAGGTGTCCCAGCGCCCAGCCTCCCCCTGCTCTAACCACTAGGCCCCCCTCCTCTCCCAGAGCCTGAAATAGAACCCAGGAATCCTGATTCTCGATCTTCCCCACACCCAGCCTCCTCCATACAAGACCTTAGAAAAATTCCAATAAGTACCGAATTCCCCAAGGCATGACTTTCTCCCCACACCAGTGGGCTGGAAAAGTGCTGCAAAGCAGAACTGGAGAGCCGGGACTCGGGGGGCCTGGATTCCTTTCCCTTTACATAGAATCATAGAATCATAGAATATTAGAGTTGGAAGGGACCTCAGGAGGTATCTAGTCCAACCCCTGCTCAAAGCAGGACTAACTTCAGCTATATCATCCCAGCCAGGGCTTTGTCAAGCCTCAGCTTAAAAACCTCTAAAGATGGAGATTCCACCACCTCTCTAGGTAGCCAATCCAGTGCTTCACCAGCCTCCTAGTGAAAAACTTTTTCCTAATGTCCAACCTACATCACCCGTTTGCTAATGAGCAGCTGAAACCGTGGTGGGTTTACAGCTGACGGGAGGATCCCAATGGGAAGAAACACAGCCAAGAGCCTCATGGGTGGGTGGGAGGCGGGTGACTAATCAAACTGCATAATTAGCCTCTAGCCACACTGGGGAAAACTCGTCCCGGTCACACAACAGGGCCTGGCTGTACGTTCTCCCTCTGCCCTTCTCCCAGCCACGCGTCCATCAGCCGACAAAGACAGCAAGTTACTGGCTAAGATGGATGGCGCAACATCGTACGTAGCTTCCATCCAGTCCCTCCAGGCTGGAGCCGTTCAGGGTGTGGACAGCCGGGTCACCTAACAGCACCCGCTGTCCTCATCAGGGGCCGTTGTCTGTGCGCCTGCAATTGTCTTTGGGGTGGTCATGTTTTCAGGTGCTTGGATCGCATGTAGGCACTTAATGGCCATGTTCCCCATCCAGACACCTCTTCTGAAACTCTGGCTTCTTATTCTGCGTCATGACAGCAGGACTCTGAGATACACACATCCCCAGAGCCAGGGCACGGGGGAGGCTCCGACCCCTCCCACTGGTGCCCTGTGTATCACACATAGACTTGTGCGAACTGGGTGTAAAACGCTGCCCTTCTTAGCAGGAGCCTTTGTGCACCAGGGTAAATTGCTGGTCAAGGCCCTGATAAGTTGGGTGCTTTGGTTATTATCAGGCTATAGCAGATCTTCACAGACACAGAGGGCGAGGCAGCCCCTGCCCTGCGAAGCTCACAGACGAACCACACAGAGGGTGGGTGGGGAAGCAGCGAGCCAGAGGGTGTGTTTACACTGCACATTAAGCCCGGGTCCCTGAACCCAGGCTTATGGACTCAGTGTTTCCAAGCCCATGCTGGAGCGTCCACATTGCATTGCAAACCTGGGCTGACACTTGCTGGTCTCACAGCCGTGTGGCCATGCTGCCCTGCGCTTCTGATTCAGGTCTGCCGCTTGACCTGCGTCCACACTGCAAAACGACAGGGCTTGGACCCAAGTCACAGGCCCACCCCCTCGCAGGGTCCTAGGCCTGCGTGCTTGCTGACCCGAGTCAGACTGACTAGTGTGTGGATAAAAGGGGGGGGGGGGCATGCGCTCTAACATGAGTCAGAACCTGGGCTTAATGCGCAGTGTAGACATACCTAGAGACACACCAAGCTGCCTCCTTTAGCCCTTTGTGGTGAAACCAACCCCCTGCTCCTCTTTCAATGACACGTGCTGCCGCCTGCTATTTCATCTTCCCTGGTACTCTTTGGGACTCACCATAAAAGGGGAATTTATCGTGCTCGCTCATATTTTCCAGGAGACGTTGGCTTGTGAGCTTTCTCGCCTGTGAGCGTTACAAGCCTTAGCTGAATATTGATGAGCGCTGTCAAGCTCTCATCGTTAAGATAAGAACACTACGTTTTATTTACTGAAGGCCTTTGGGTCTCCAGTGGCGCTTACCCTAGTGAATAAATATCAAACTGGGCAGGAGATCCAGGCTGCTCACTGCGGGTTTGTCTCCTGTGTCTCGCTGTGCTGGGGGGAGAGGGTGCCCCAGGACAAGACCTTGCATGTCTCTTAGTGCCATAAACCTTTGCACGAGCTCTGGTGCCACAGCCCTGTCCAGCTTTGCACAGCAGCAAACGTTTACGGCACCGGGAGAGACGCAAAGCGAGGCGGGGCCGTGCATCACAGCAGCTTGTGCAGGTATTTTCCTTCATCTCTGTCATTTCACGGAGGCTGGGATTCTCAAATGGGCCGAGGTTTTCAGAAGTGTCTGATAGTTTTGGATGCCTTGAGTTTCAGATGCCCAGTTTAAGACATTTTAAAGGGGCCTGCTTGCCAGACAGCAGGGGCTGCCCATCACGAGAAGCTGATGTCTCAAGGGGGAGCTTCGGCACATCTTGTCCTCTGGAAAGCAAAGCCCAAGTTACTGGGAAAAATCTCCCCCTGTGCAAAATCGCCCATTTCTCTGCAAGGCAAGCAAGCATTTTTATTGCCTTTTGAATGATCGTTTCATAATCAGGAACGGTGACACCACAAGAGTTTCCCAATCCCAGATCTGGAAAATATGTTAATCTCCAACATAGCCCATTCTGGCAAGGGATGATTTCTTGAATCCCAGGAGGAAGGATGGCAGAAAGAAAAGCCAGAATGGGGAGAGCTTGATTTCACATCAGAAAAGGCCTTTGCAGAAGCAGAGCTGGGAAGCCTATGGTTTCATGTGTCTGGGCAGATGAGGATGAAAAGGAAAAGAAATCAGTGATATTAATAACAGAGGCTTAGAGCTATAGTTCAAGCTGATCCTTAGCGCACACACACATATAACTAAATTGCCTTTTAACAACATCAGAACTCGGGCAGGAGAGAGATTTTTTTTCCAGGCACCGGCGACATTATTATCAAGATCCAGATCTGTCCTTTGATGCTTAGAATTTTCACTTCCAAAAAAATCTCCCCGAATTTGTTGGAAAGCCATTGTCCGAATACGCCTCCGTTAGGGTGCATGCGAAAGAGCAGCTGTGGCTCTAAGCACTTCAGAAATCCAGATTCTCATGCGATCCTGGCTTGAACGGCTCTCAAAGATGCCAGGATCTCGCTGGCCTGGCTGGTCTATGAAGCCTGGCTGGAAAGTGACCGGCGCTGGAGAAGACACCTACTCAGGCTGCGTCTGCACTGTCCGTACTCTGTAACCCACACTGCTAGCACCGGGCAGCTCCCTCCAAGGCACAAGTGCGGGTAGCTCCGGGTGCTGCCAGTTTAGCCGCTGTATCTAGCCCTGATCAGAGCAAGTCTGCAAGGCCTTGTCAACACTCAGACACCCAACATTGCTTCCCATGTTGGAGATTCCCTGGGCTGACCGGGGGGGGAAGGAGGGGAATCTTTCCAGAATCAAGTGTAGGGGTGTGTTGGGGTCTTGGTTCAGGTCTCCTGGGGAGGAGAGGGAAGTATCTTCCCCTGTCAAGCCACTGAGGACCAAGAGAGGCTGCCCTCAGCTAGGCCTCACCTCCCCTGGACTGATCCAGCAAGAGCAGGGCTGCCACCTGCATCGTCTACCCCTGGGCCAAGCCGGTGGGGCCACGCCAAATGTCTGCTGGTGGCGAGGCGTGGGCCCCATCGTTGCTGGGGAGCCAATCTCTCGTGGCTGCTGTTGCACTCTCTGCAGATACTACAGCTCCCTGAGCAGGCAGCAGTTCACTGTCCAGCCCCACATTATCCAGAGAGGCTCCCCATTGTCTCTAGATGACAGCGGCTTCCTGGCGTCGCTGCCTGTTCTCCGCTAGAATCCCACTCTGCCACCTGGTCTGTGTCCTCCCCAGCAAAGCTGCCTGTTCCCTGCTTTTGCCATTAACAGGCTGTGGAATCCCCCTCTGGAGCATCCTCGGCCCTCTGGGACCCACTCCTCTGAGAAGAATTGCCCAGGATCCCTGCAGGATTGCTCCAGTTTTATCGCGCTGTGACTCTACCTCAGCCAGGAGAGGCCAGCCCTGAGCAGGCGCTCGGGAAACTTCAGTTCATGTCATCACTTTCCTGCTCTGCGACAGGCTCCCCGCAACAACCAAATCCCTGCCTCTCTCTGGGCCTCAGGTTCCCTGTCTGCAGAATGGGGATAACGACCCTTCCTTGGTCTTTGCAGCCTGAGGTTTTTGCACAGAGAAAGACACAAGTTAGGTGCCCCGATCCCACTGACCTGAACGTTGTGTGTGCAGAGGCCAGGACGAAGGGGCCTTGATCTGTACAACAAATTAGTAACAGGCACCTGATTCTCCGTGGCCCAGCTCCTGGGGCAGCCAGTCACTTATGCTGGCGTAAAGTGCTGCTGCTCCGGGTTCTCGTTAATGCACAGCTCCAGGTGCATTGTCTGCAAGAAAAGAGGTGTCAGTGATGACAGAAGGTTCCAGGGAGAGGTGAATGGTTTGGCTTTGCAGCAATCGCTCTGCCTGGTCCGCCCAAAAAAGAGGCTTATGCCTGTAGTGATGTTTATTGTTATTACAGTCATTTCTATTCTGAGCGAGACCAGGATACCGTCACGCTGGGTGCTGCACAGACAGCGTCCCTGCCCCGAAATGCTCCCAGGAGAGCCCTGCAGCGGGACTGGGGTCCCGCAGGCCCCGCTGCCATAATAGCAGGAGCAGATGGCTCCAGCTCCCAGTCTAGACCGACAGGGCTGAAGGTCACGTGCCTTGCCCGCAATCACACAGCAGGTCGAAGCTAGGTCGAGCCCTGTGCCCCAAGCTACAGGCCCATCTGGCCTCTCCAGGGGATCCAAGAGCACGCAGCTTAGGGGGAACGCTGCTCGGTTCCCCGTCCACCTCCTCACCCGAGCCCCCTGCATTAATCAGTCACCTACTGCTCGCCACTCAACCTGCTCCTGTAATCTGCTGGCCCGGCACTCCTCTGCCTTGGTTCTCCCCTCCCTTGCAGAACGCCGGCGTGGAACAAATCCCTGGATGGGACGCACGCTTCCTCTCCTCTCACTCCTGGGAGGAAGGCAACTTACAAGAGCCCCGAGTTGTTTACACAAATATTTTATGCACATTTCTTTAAAAAAAAAAAAAAAAGGCAGCCTTTTTCTTAAGCAGCTTTCCACAGGCAGCAGCAATTGCTGCCCTCTAAGGCCTGGAGCTGGAGTTTGAGCCTCGCAGAGGAAGAATTTCGTTTGCCACCAAAATGTTTCAGCCAGGTCACAAAATGCAAACCAGTGGCAGTGATAAATGGCCCAGGGCTGCAGCCAACCAAGTTGGGACTGAATATACACTTCTACTGTGCGCCCTTTGGACGCCACAGGATTCAGAGGCGTCCAGCAGACACAACACCCTCCAGCCAGGTTGGATGGACTCACGTTTACATGGCTAACAGGAATAGCCAGAGCTATAACAGGTAACGCTAAAAAAGAGGATTGGATGGGAGAGAAAGTCTCATGTTTCAGGACTTAAGCCAATCTCTCACCATTAAGGGTTAGGATGAAACCTTCCTGGGGGCAGATTCTCCCACCTCTGCCCACTGCAGGGTTCCTTGCACTTTGCATTTTGTGCTGTCTACTTGTTGAGATGGGGCTAGACAGCCCCTGGGTTGGACCAAGTCAGCAATGTCTCTATTTTTGTGACCCAGGACATTTGTTCTGCTGTTGTCCCGGCTGTTCCTGTGCCGGAAACAGTGATTTGCAGGGTTGAAACCCAGCGTTTTCCATCGGCGCTAAATTCACTTCCTGCTTCCATACCCCGGGATGACCCTTTTCCATCCCAAAGGCTCTACATTTCCAGGAATGCCCAGCACTGCTGCCCCCACTACTTCCCATGGCTTAGTAGTATCCTGTTCCTTTGAGCCAGGGCCAGAGCGTTAAATCCTGGGCAGCGACATGGAGAGAAAAGGAGGCATGACGGCCCTGGAGCTCTCTCCAAAAGTGCTGACACCCTATAGAAGCACATTATTGGCCCAAGGGGGAAGACAGACGGGCAGGTACTGTGCATGCACAGTGCAAATCCTGTTGTCGCTCATAAATAATCCTCTGTGCAGGCTGGAGCTCCGAATGAAAATGCCAAGCAGAATTTAATAGTACAACATTAGCAAATTAACTTTAGGCGAGCAGGCAGGGAGAGACTGTGAATCCAGGCTTTGCCGATGCACCTGCCAAGTCGGGGAGGAAGGTGCTGAATTCTCAGAAGGGAAAGAGTCCTCCGGGACCCCCAGCTCCCTGTGAATGCAGCCTTTAGTGCTGAGCAAGACATTTAAACCACTGCCGCTTGGAAAGTAGCTGCTATGGATCAAAACGCTGCAAACAGAAGAGGCGGCAGCTAAGAACTGCCCTCAGTCTGGAAACAATTAGGGAATGAATTGCGCAGACACTCGCACATTTCCGGCTTTGGCTTTTGGGTGCAGCTTTGGCCCGGGGCTTTAGTCCAACACAGGAATGCCCCCAGGACAGCAAGTTGTGCAGCAATGAATGACCTGCTCTACCTCTCCTATTCAGCCTGGGTGAACCTTGCCTCGGGTGCACAGTGTATTTCGAGGAAACTGATCTGCAGGAGGCCTGGGTTCTAATCCTGCCTTTGCTGTATTGTGCAAAATTTGATCATCCCCCAGCTGCAGCTGAAGCTTGGAGAGACGAAATGACTTGTGCGAGGTCACCCAGAGAGCCTGTGGCAGAGGTGAGATCTGAACCCAGCTCCCATGACTTCTAGGAGCATCCCATCGGCAGCTACTGTCCTTGGTGCCGGAAGTGCATTTTACAGTTAGTGAATAGTCTTGAGCACAGACACTCGTGCACATTGACACACGTGCGCACATTCACCCTCACGGGCGCTGCACAGCCATAGGTGCAAACACACGCATGCAGACCTCCTGTGAACTCAGTCACCTGTCGCCTCCCGTCCACGGAAGCGGGGCTGCAGTTCCAGGAGTCCAGCCGTGTTCGGCTCTGGCTGGCAACCTCCCGCAGCTGACACAGAGCTGGAGTGGGAAGAAGTGAAATCTCAGGCCCTTTCGTAATAAACACCAGGGACTCGGGAGTATAAATAACCACCTGCCTAGAGCCTGAAACGACTAGGCTGAGACGCCTCCACCTCAGATACTGCTGTAGAACGCCAGCTCCATCAACCCCTCCCTTCACATCCCCAGGGCAACCCAGCTCTTTTCCTGCAGAACCATCCACACTACACCCATGGGGAATGAAAGAGCCAGGAAGACAGTGTGTCTTTAGGCACCTTGACACCTTTAAACATCTGGCGCTTTGAATCTAAACAGGGTTTTTGGCTTCTGGTGCTTGTCATTTTTTTACAATGTGCTGGAGGCTCCCAGGTGACTCCTCAGGGCCTGATTTTCGCAGGGAGTCACGTGTCTGAAAACATTTCAAAATTCAGTTTTCAGGCTCAAATATTCAAAAGGCGACACAGGAGCCTCAGTGTCATTTTTCAACAGTGATTTGGGCAAGTAAGAGTTTGGATCCCGCTGTTTTTTCAATGCAAGTTAGGCTCAGAGGATCATAGAAGATTAGGGTTGGAAGGGACCTCAGGAGGTCATCTAGTCACTAGGCGGTCATCAGGAGGCTCGGGCCCTCGGAGAGATTTAGATGTCTAGCGCCCACTGATTTCACTTGTCCATCACGTCTGAATAAGGCACCTGTGCTCTTGTCACTTCAGTATTTCTGAAAAATGTTCCCCTCATCTCTAGCCACTGCCGCGCCCCCCACCCCCCGATAACCTTTGTTTCCAATCAAGGCAGAACCTGATGAATTGCTTATGAAATGTGTTGTTGGCTCAATCCAAAGTGCTGCAGAGAGAGATGCACCCTTCACGGCATCTTATAGAATCAGAGACCTCTTGGGTGTTGAGTCCTGGCTCTGTAGTGGGAAGTACCAACCCTCCTTGCTATTCCTCTGACTCCTGCTCCACCCCTCTGGCCGGTTAACAAACCAGTCCCCTGGAGCATCCAAATGCCGGCAGGGTGGAATATCTGCAAAGGCACCGGTGACCTTTGAAATCCCAACCTAGCGCTCGGCTGAAATGCCAACAAATTCCGCTGAACATCTAAAGCAAACATTGAATGCCTACAGTGAAATGGACAGGAGTAGGTCTGAGAACATGAGTCAGCAATAAGGAAAGGGTATTGGATGCAACAGTACAATTCATGCCAGGGGCAGGAAGACGCCAAGGTGGGCCCCCTGGCAGACAATCCAAAATAACCCAGCACCAGTGCTTCTCCGGGATTCTCAACTGGGAGAAGAGGTGGCACATTGCAAAAGAGACCATCTAGACTGTGATCCATCCAGACTGTGATACCATCTAGTTTCTTTCCCATTGTGAGACATATTCCCACATAGCTCTCAGAGCTGGGGGCTAGAAAAACACCAAACAGTCTGAGACTCGCAATAAGCTCATGAGAATTGGCAGCACCGTCACGCAGGAAGGTCCACGGTGAGCTTTTCTCTGGGGTTTTATCCTGTTCTCCTTGAAGGACTTGCAGCCAGAAAGAAGAGGGGAGAGGCCGGAGAATCGCACCGTCACCAGGAAAAGGCAGGTCTATGTGATTGGGGACTCCTTCCTGGGAAGAACAGACAGGCCTGTAACCAGAGCTGACGCAGGGAACAGAAGGGTGTGCTGTCTGCCCGGTGCTAGGATACGAGATGTGGACCTGAGGCTGAAGAGGATCCTAGCGGGAACAGGAAAGAATCCACTGATTGTCCTTCATGTGGGAACAAATGATACGGCTAGGTTCTCACTGGAGTGAATCGTGGAAGACTGTGCCAAGCTGGGGAAGACTCTTAAGAAAATGGAGGCTCAGGTGAGCTTCAGTGGGATTCTGCCTGTCCCTAGAGGAGGACAACAAAGGCGTGACAAGATTCTGATGATCAACAGATGGCTCCGGCATATAAGGAGGGCTTTGGGATGTATGGCCACTGGGAGGCATTCATGGACAAAGGACTGTTCTCTTGGGATGGACTTCACCTGAGCAGGGAGGGAAAGAGACTTCTAGGATGGAGGTTGGCACAACTGAATAAGAGAGCTTTAAACTAGGAATTTGGTGGAGATGGTTGGGAGATGCCCGGGTAATCTCCACGCCTGATTTTAACATTGAGAGGAGGAAAATGAAATAGGAAAGGATAGAGCAGTGGGTAGGAGAATGGACATGAAGAGGAAAGGTGGTGTAGATACCAGTCTAACAGGTGATATTGGCAGTAGAATGACAGTGGCGAATCGTGTAAGGCATGTGAGCAAAGCCATACAGCAAAAATTAAGATGTTTGTACACTAATGCGAGGCGCCTGGGTAACAAAATGGAGGAACTAGAGCCACTGGTGCAGGAAGTGAAACCAGATATTATCGGGATAACAGAAGCATGGTGGAATAGTAGTCACGACTGGTCTACATTACTGATGGTAAATATGCCAATGGCCTGTGAAGGGATGTTAGATGGGGTGGGTTCTGAGTTACTACAGAGAATTCTTTCTGGGTGTCTGGCTGGTGAATCTTGCCCACATGCTCAGGGTTTAACTGGTCACCATATTTGGGGTCAGGAAGGAATTTTCCCCCAGGGCAGATTGGTGTAGGTCCTGGGGGATTTTTTTTTGCCTTCCTCTGTAGCATGGGGCACGGGTCACTTGCTGGTGGATTCTCTGTACCTTGAAGTCTTTAAATCATTATGTGAGGACTTCAATAACTCAGTCATAGGTTAGGGGTCTGTTACAGGAGTGGGTGGGCGAAGTTCTGTGGCCTGCGTTGTGCAGGAGGTCAAACTAGATGACCATAATGGTCCCTTCTATGAGTCTAAGTATCTCAAGCTGCTGCTCCTGCTGGTCGGTGGTTGTTTCCCATCAGCTCTCTTCATGCCCCTTGGGTCACACTACACGACTCCTCTCTCTTTCCTTCTTCTCAGAAAACTCGCCATTGGTGCTCTTCTTAATTCCCACTCAGCCAAGTGAAGTACGTACCTTTGCTCCTGAGACAACCCCTCCCACACCCTAACTGGGCTGGCTTTTCCCGCTGTAGCCTCAGCGTCACATCCGGCCCTCTGAAGCAGAGACCATGCCGGCTACTCTGCTTCGTGTCTGTTGATGTGGCATCATGGCACTTACTGCCAGGGTTACGGGTTGCTCAGTTTAAATGCGGGGAGGGCGAGTGTAGCTGGGGCTGGATGAAGAAACAGAGAGAGGTTGGGGGTGGATGGACGGATGGATAGAGTAGAGAAAAGGTGTGCATGGGGATGGATGGATGGACAGACAGGAATATATGGAGATGGATTGACAGATGGATAGTAAACAGGACGTGTGAAGATGGATACATAGGAATGTATGTACCCAGGACTTGTGCTGGTCAGAGCTCTGCACAAGGATGAATTTCATCCTAAAACACAGGGGGGGAAGGCCTATGCTGCAGTCCTCACTCTGACAAATCTCCCACTAAAGTCAACGGCATCCACTTGGCACCAGGCTCCTTGAAAAAAATAAAACAAAACACAACTATTCCAGGGTCCCCCAAACCATCTGCAATGCCGGCAGCAGCCTCTCCCATTGCTGAGACGTCTGTTGCCGTAGTAACCGAGTGAGTTTTCCCGCCCCCCCCTCCCCCCCAGTTAATTGAAGACAAAAAAAATAAAAAATAAACCAAACCCGAATGTTTCAAAACAGTTTGGGGCTTTAACGCTCTGCCCTGGCACAGCTTGTGAGACTGGAGGAACGTGACATGGAGCCGTAATTAAAGCACAGGCCTGTTTGGTGAAAACCTGATCAAAGTATAGTGTGTGGAAAGGTGGGGGTGCGCACACACGTGCGTGCACACTCACTCACACACACACCCCCAGTTGAGAAAAGGCTTGTGCGCTTATAGACACAAACGCACACATACACAAACACTGATGCATGCTCATACACAGATGCCTGCACACAAAGATGCTGTCTTGCACACACAGACTCAGACGCATGCACATGGTCATGCACATCCAGATTCAACCCAAGGGCAGCTCCCCTAGCTGCACAGAGCAACACCTGGGCCCCACCTGCTCTGATCCGATCTCACAGGGCAGTGGGTGAGTGCCTACGGAATGGCCCAGCCAAAACCCCCAGGGTGCCTGGCAGAGGGTGGGAGACCTGTGGAGGAAGCCGCCGCATCAGGACGCTCAGACAATTCCCTTTAATAAATATTGCACCAGGCACGGTGGCAGGTTTATTTTCAGCTTTGTTTCATGTTTAATGGAATGCAAATTTCATGTGTTTTTAATGGCATTTGTAAAGGAGAGCCCTGAGCTGTGAGAGCAAAGAGAACTGGGGCGTCCTGTATTTATTCCCGCAGTGGCAAAGGCAGGAAGGTCCATTATGGTTTATTCTCAGAGGTGGAGGAGTTGCCCAGCTCCACTTGAAGCTTCTGCCCCCGGCTACTGGGAAATCTGAACTGATGAGAGAAGAGAAGAAAGGAGAACGTGGGCAAAGCACCCATCTGGCACCACTAGGGATGCAACAGAAATGTAGCAGTAGCATGGTCCTCTGGCCAGCGCTCTGTATTGGGTCCTGACTGGGAACTCAGAACCTCTCCGTTCTAGGCCTAGTTTTGCCCCCAGCCTGCTCTGTGACCTTGAGCAAGTCAAGGCCCCTCTCTGCCTCAGTTTCCCCTCACACCATTGTCTATTCAGACAGTGAGCACTTTCGGGCAGGGACTCCCCCTGTCTCTCAGGCCTGGCACACCAGCAGCCCCAATCGCAGGTTGGTCAGCCTAGGCACCATTATAAACAATAACGGTAGCTCGGCCGGGTCAAAAATGCGGGATTTATTTTCTGTGGAAAATTTTTGGACGAAATGAAAAAAAAAAATTGTTTTATCATTTTTATCAGTATTATTTTTAACAACTTGATTTGAAATGAAAAATATTCCTTTTGATTCATTCCAATTTCTCTTTTTGGTTTCCACTGCGGGGGAAGAGGTAGGGTTCCCCCTCTTTTAAGAGGGTGGGTGGAGGGAAAAGCAAATGGTGAGGGAAACAAAAGAAGACACTTGGAATTTTTTCTTTCATGCAAAAACTGGTAAATGTCAAACTATGCAAAAACTCCCCAGTGACATCTCCATATCAGTCAAAAGGGCATTTTTCATGGGAAAATCTTTTAGCTGGGATCTTTCTCCTAGCCCGGAAGGCTAGACTGTTTTGAGTCTGCAGCTCATTCACCTTCTCACTGGGCAGAAGCAGCATCTGGCAGGGAGCTGTCTTAGGGCCGCTGGGGAGCTTAAGACCCATGATTATATCAGACGCTGGTAGTGGAGCCAGGGGCTGGGAGGTGAGGAGGGGGGGGGGCTGGTCTGTATAACTGCTGTGTTTATTATTATTGTTTCTGGACACATTAAAAAGATATGTGGCCCCATAAAAACCCTTCATCACGTTTCCATTACATAACGGTAAAATTATACATTCCATTCAATTCCCACCTCACAAAACCAATGTATCTCCCCCACGTTAGAGCCATTAATGTGTCACCCCAGAGATGCCCCTGGCGATTAGTCGGCAATATGTAAAGTAGGGATAGCACTCGCCTTCTTCATAATGGGCAGGGACCACACCACAGGACTGGATTAGGAGGGCCCGGCCCCTGGGAAAGATTCAGTCACCACAGGGTTTCATGCACTTTCTTCTGGAGCACCAGGCTGCTGGCTCTGGCTCTGATCAATCCAACTGCGTCCCTGATTTGGCAAGATATTCGCGGATAGGCCTACCTTTAAGAAGGCGAGTGGCACCCCTGGCAAGCTTTGCCGACTCGGCACCGGTTTCTGCAATCCTCACTCTCCGGTGATCCCTCCGGGGGGTCTCTGTGTGAGACAGGGGCCATGAGATCGGGCCTGTCAGAAAGTGAAACAGTCAGCCACTCGCCAGCCATCGCCACAGCGTGAGCCACCACCCGTGAGCGTCAGCATCCGCTGACGGCCGCTCTTCAAGCCGCAGAAACTTGAGGCTGCCCTTCTCGGGAGCATCTGGGCGAAGGCTGGTCTGACTGTGTCTCCACAAGAGGATCCATAGCTCGGCCCCAGCCAACCGACACGTCACGGATCATGGGATCTCGGCGAGAACCCAGCGGGGAAGCCATCCCTGTCCGTTCTGTTAAAGTTCGCTGTTCCGGCAAGGGTAGGCGCCTCTCCCACTCCATGGCAGTGCCCTGGGTCTCTCTCCCTGGGGGCTTTCTCTGCAAGAGGTGTTGCTGTGTGTTTCTCACACCCAGAGACCTGCAATTCACAGCCCCACAGGCAGCAGGTCAAATACGTTTCAGGTGTTTCAGGAAAAGCTCAGAGAGGATCTGATCCAAAGGTCAGTGAAGTCAGTGGAAAGGCTCTCAAAGGCCCAGAGCCACCGACTACACCCAGTGAGCTGCTACAGGGATGTGTGTTCGAGGCGCTTTCTTGGCTGAAATAAGTTTAAGAGTCAATTTAATGTTCCTGGAATTAAAGGATGCTTCCCCAGACACAGCACTGCTGATTCCCCTCAATCCCGGCCCACAGCCCCCCCTTCTATCCCAGCTCTGGGCTTCCCCCACCCCCTCAGCTCTGTGGGGGTCCCCCAATCCCAGCCCACCACCCCTGCAATCCCAGCCCTGGCCTCCCCTCACCTCCACCTCTCTGCCGGTGCCCCTCAACCTGGCCCACAGCCCCCCCTGCTATCCCAGCTCTGGGCTTCCCCCCCGGTTCTGCCAGCGCCCCTCAATCCCAACCCACAACCCAGCTGCATCCCTACAGCTGCCCAGAGCGTGTTTTCTGCTAGCAGAGGGATTGAAATCTTGATAGTCCGTGGCCCTCTCCCGCAGCTCCAGTAATAGGAGGTGGGGCTACTAAGCTCCCGGGGCTACCTAATGACTAGCGCAGCTTTGATGCATGTTACTTAGAACCAGGTTTGAAACCTGGACTCGCTCCTGAGTCTTGGGGGCTGCCCAGCTTGTCTTTCTGCACCTCTGGCTGCGGGCAGCTGTTAAAAGGCGGCTCATTTGCATGTGGCACCCATTAGACGAGGAGCCTGGCAGCGTCTCCTGCCTCCCTCCATCAAGGCCTTTCACAGTGTCCTTGACATTGAAAGCTGTTATGGCTCCGCCAGCGCCTTTCCCCCTCTTTGCCGGCAGATAGGAGCGTTGGGGCAGGAGCCGTCCGTTCCCTCTGCGAGACAGATCCCACCAGACTCCCGGAGGGGCTGCACCTCACCTGCCTTGAGGGATCGACCGGCTCCCGCAAACAGCTCTGGCTTTGCAAGAGGGGAGCCTCCATTCCCTGTCCCCCTGCATTGCTGTGATCCGTAGCTCCCCACCCTCACTCTGCACGGGGGCAGATGGCTGCACAGCACAGAACTGGGTCCCCAGGGACTGGATAAGCTATGCCAGGGGTCGGCAACCTGTGGCACGCGTGCCGAACGTGGTACACGAGATGATTTTGAGTGGCACACGTCGGCGTTGTTTGGGGTCAGGAGCAGCTCCTGGCCAGGGCCAGTGGCGTGTCAAGGGGGGAGCCTTGCCCCTGGGAGCCAGCCTGTGGGGGGCGCCGGCCGGGCCCTTGGAGGAGGAGCTGCCCCCCGCTGACATCCCCAGCGGCTGCATCGACCCGGCCCCTCAGCCTCCCATCCTCCCAGCCCCTCTTCTGCCCCAGTGCTGGGCGCAACGAGGGAGCCACAGGGACCCCGGGCATGCAGGGGCCAGGCAGCCTTTCCCCCCCTGTCACCAGGCGGCCCAGGGGCATCTGCTCCCCACTGGAGGGGCTGGGTTGGCACAGCCACCAGGGTTGTCAGTGGGGGGCAGCTCCTCAGAGGAGGGCCCGGCCAGCGCCCCCCCAGGCCAGCGCCTGGAGGCATGGCCCCCTCAGTAGGCCACTGCCATTGCACCCGCTACCTCCACAGTGGGGGGAAAGAGGGAGAGCAGGAAATGGGCCAGCAGACACCCTCCCACACACACACAACACTGCTGCCGCCACCAATGGGGGGTGCAAATACAAATAGTGGCCCCTGGGCGCCGGACACCCGTACGCCACTGGCCAGGGCGCTGGGCCCATGGCACGTGGGAGAGAGGCGGGGGAGGGACTTGGCATGCCCCTTCCCAAAGGCTGCCGACCCCTGAGCTATTGGGTCGGATCCCCAGCGGATAAATCAGCGCAGCTCCAGCGGACTTAGGAGCGCCTCATCTCTCTGCACAAGGCCTGAAACCCAGGCTCGGCGTTACAAGACTGAAATGTTTTTCCATCGACGAGGCACTGTCTGTGTAAGTCCCCATTCCAGCCCCCCCGGCACATCCCCATGCAACGCCGCATCCCCGCTCCCAGCGGGGCAAAGACGATTTGCATTCCATTTTCCGTCCTGTCACCAAAAAGAGCAAACAGATCTTGTAAATGGGCCACATTTCACATGGCTCATAACAGAAACAAAGTGAAAAACCAGCCCTTTGTCATAGGAGGCAATAACCCCAGGGTCAAAGCAGAGGGGAAGACGCCTAGAGAAAACGATCCAGAGAGATGAACAAGCCAACGGGGACCTGCTGGTTCATTTGAAGAATCCGTTGATCTGAAACTGTCCTGACCGTGAAGCAGTGGGAAACTTGCTCTGCTTACAAATTAAGGCCGTTCTGTTGCTCTTGGTTCAGTTCCTGGTTTTGCATATCACAAACTACTGCCCGCCCTTGATACCATGATCTTGTCTGCAATCAAGATGAGGCTGGGGCTGGACTAGCTAGGGAGCTGGGGGTGGGTTGGCAGAGCTGGGGGCAGGACGTTGGGAGTGAAGGATAGTGGCTGAGCGGTGGTGGGAGGGAGCCCAAGGGTGGAAGAAGGCTGTGGGTCATCAGGATTGAGGGGCACCAGCAGAGCTGAGTGCGTGACGATCTAGGGACTGAAAGAGCACAGTGGCTGCTGCAGAATTGTATTCGGTGATAAGATTCTGTGCAGCAGCCGAGGGTCCGTGGAAGTAACACGGGAGAAACATCACCAGCTTGGACCCACTGAATGAGGGTCACTCGCTCCTTGCGGGACCGGAGAGCTGTGAGATTAAATGGAAACTCGTGCAGATGAAACCACCTGTCCTGCCTCAGCGACGCGGACTTCGAATAGTCCTGATGGTAACACAAAGGCTGCAACTGGGGCTGAACGGCCAGGCCTCCCCACAGCCAAAGCGCTCCTTCAAACCTGTTTAGCTAAGTGCTGCCCACCAGAGCAAGAGAGAGAGAAACTCGGGGGCTTCTAGCCGGATAAATCTATGCTTTATTTCTCCTGGGCACGTCAGGAAATGGCAAAGGGCCTGGAACAATGAGTTTAGAACAGAACAAGGCAGCGGCCACAATTCCAGCCAATCCACAAGCAACTGTCTGGAAAATACCCCAGAGGCACCTGCCCCGTTCTCCACGTACTCTGGTTTTTACCCACAATTTTCAGTTTCCACTTACAATCTTTTTTTTCAAATGATTCTTTTCAGGGTTTGTTTTTTTTTGTTTTTTCTTTTTTTTTAAACAAAACAATGTGCAGAAAATTGTGGTTATAAAAGAAAAATTTTGGAATCAAGAGGTGTTTTTGGGACAAGATGTGGAATATAACACACACACACAGTAAATGCCCCATAAAAACAGATGCTCCCCGCTGAATCTGAGCGCTGAGAAACAGCCCTCATGTCTGTGTGTGCCACAAATGTTTCTGATGCACCAAATTGGTGGGTTCCACCCCACCCCGAAATAATACATTCAGCAAACTGGATGGTTAATTAATTTCTGCAAGTGCTGAGACTCCACCAGACAGAAATTACCTGCAATTAATTGCACATAAAACCAATCAAGACGGGTTAAACTAATGGAAATTCACCTAGCTGTGAATTAAAAGGGAAATCCAATTATAAGGAAAGAAGCAGAGATCGAGAAGCACCTCCAACCAGACCTGGTTTTACCAGGGTTGGGGGCACAGGGGATGTTAAGCAGTGTAACAGAAGCAGATTGGAGAGTCTTCATCCTTTATACAAATTATAAATCACAACAAAATACTGACACAGTAGCCCAGTTTCACTTTTTTAAACTCTGAAAATCCAACAGTTTCCAAGGGTTTAACGAGCCCCTGGATTCCTGAAAGGTTGTCTGCTTTTTAAATAAATGACAGCCAGGGGCCTCAAAATACCCACTCCCAAATAATGGGACCCTAGAACTGAGTCTGCCCCCTGCTGCACAGCCTGTGAACGGGAGCAGGCAGAAGGGAAATGCTAAAACACGCTGCCCCTTGGGTGTGGAACTGGGTCTTTCGCCAGTTGGTCTGAGAAAAGGCAGCCTAGAGCACGGTGGGGTGAGTTGTGCCTCTCCGCTTTATGGAGCAGCCTGCTTTGTCTCTCTCTGCTTTTGGTTCGTGTGTGTTAAGGTTCTGAATTTTAAGAAAGTTGTGTTAAATCGCAACATTCCATAAAGAGTATTTTACGTTTTTATCTATCTTCTCTGTATGCTGCAAACACAACAAACTCAGGCCCTGGAGGGGTCTAGTCTCTATTCCACCCTAGCACTGAGGAATGAACCATCTAGCCCAGAATAGATTCTAGCCCAGAAAAGATTCTAGTCTAGAATCCATGCAGGATGCTCAAGACGAGACCAGAACAGCGAATGGTCTGGTGGTTAGGGCACTCAAATTCCTGCCTGAGTTGAAGCAGGGACTTGAACACACCTCGTGGGCACGGGTTCTGTCTTTGTGTTATGCCCAGCACAATGATCCCTGACTGCAGCCTGGAGGTGCTACCACAGTACAATAATGAAAAATAGTAAATTCGATCTCAGATAACAAAAATTCTGGCCCTTGCTTTACTGTGAAACATTTAGAGGTTGATTCTCCTATCCACTAAGCCCTTTTTAAATTGCCCCGACAGCATAAAGGGGCCTGAGGAGGGCAAAATGAACCCACTTTCCAGCCAGAGCAGTGCATCACATCCTTGCAGTCTGTAGCCTCTGCTCTAGTAATATGCAGGCTTAATAGAACTGAAAGGATGTTAAACTTCTGCTCCTGGACCATTCTCCAAAACCTGCCACAGAGGTGCTTGCAATGTAAAAACTACTGGTCCTCCAATCTGCTCCAGAATCTGCAAAATATAATTATCAGACCAGATCTTCATCTGGGGAAGATGACTGCCTCTTCACTCTGATGTCACTGACGTGAGAGCAGTTTACACCACATCAACATCTGTCCCCAGAAAGTTTATTTAAAATTTTTGGCACCGCTCTCCTTAGAAGACAGCATCTCAAAACCATGAAATTATCCTGACAAATTAAAGAAACAACTTAATAGTGTGTGCTACATATGTATGTCTGCAGCTGCTGACTGACATGAGCGAGCATTAATTGTGAAATGCTAATCAGCGGGTAAAAAGAGAAACATCACAGCATTTAGCAGCAAATAAAATGTAACGTCAAAACTAAAAATAATGTCAAATTGCTTTAATTAGTGGAAAACGCCTGTCCAGACACTTTGCTAATAACCCACTTGAATCTAACACAATGTGCTAGGTGATAATTAATGTGTTTCAAATGAAGTCATAAATTGGAGAAGTTAGCGCTACGTTTCTGTCTCCGCCGCTCGCGCGTGTGCGCAAACGTGCGTCTGTTTGTGTCTCTCTCTGTTTTTCCATGTGTGTGTTTATCTCTGCCTGTATGGATGGGCGTCGCTCTGTGTGTGTGTGTCTTTGTGCGTGTATGTGGCTGTGTCTCTCTGTACTTGTGTGTGTATATGTGCCTATATGTGTGCGCGTGCAACACATTTGCGGGCTGGGTGCAGCTCTGTGTATCTGTAGTGCATCCGTTCCAAAGTTGCCATTGGGGGGGAACGTTTGTTCTCCCGCAAAAAGGAGCCATTTCCCCGTTCTCCAGACGGAGACAGACATTTTGCTGTGTTGGCAATTAATGTGTCCAGGAGAGGCTGGTGGAGCTGCTAAGTGCTTGGCTCACCATGGCTTTTCACTGGGCTGGACAGAGCTGTGCGGGGGAGAGGGTGATGTGCATCCCTCACGGATTCTCACTCATCCTCCCGCACCAGGGAAATGAAATTCACCCCTGGGCAGAGGGGCTGAGGGACCACGTCGCCTCTCTGCGATGTGATGAGATTTAAGCAGTGCCAGGCTGGGCGGGGGGGCTAAAGAGTACCTAGGCCTCATGGGGCAGGGGAGGCATATGGCAGCTGAGGACCCGTGTGGGGCAGAGGTCTAAACTGCACCTAGGCCTGGGAGGGCGGCTAAGTGGTCCCTAGGCCTCGTGAAATGGGAAGGCAAGGGACGTCTAAGGCCAGGTGGTACTGGGGCCTGGTGGGAGTCGGGCGATACGCAAGCCTCATGCTGGCCGCTTCCCCACCCCCGTCGCCCCAGCCTTCGCTATCTAACTCAGCCCCTGGGGTGAGGGGCTCCCTGGAGATGCAAAGGCAGGGAGCCTCCTTCTCCGCTGAGCGGTGCAGCCGTCCCTCTGTGGACAATGCCTGGCGCCCCCGGCGCCGTGGACCCACGGCTTTCGGAGCGGTGGAGTGCGGGGAGGTCATGGCTCCTGTAGCATTTTAACCACATGCACATATTCCACTGGGCGCCTGCGGGTCCCAGACACTGAAATGCTTTAAGGATTCAGCGCGCGCAGCTCATTTACTGAGCCCCTAACAACCAGGGTGAATATTTGTGCTCATGAAAGTTAATGGGCTGGCAGTTCTGCAGCATGAATTAAGTTTATCCTTCTCTCGCTTTCTCCCGCCCTCCACAGCTCTCTCTCTAGCTAGCTAGCTCGCTATCCCCATACTCCATCTATTTATCTGTCTGTCTGTCTATCCCCATACACCCTCTCCCTCCTTCCATCTATCTTGTTTCCTCAGGGCTGAGCTCCCCTCCCTTCTCACCAGCTCAGCCCTGACCATGCTAACCGACCCCTCCCTCCCATTCAACGTATGGGTTTCCTTGTGTCGTTGGGCCTGTTCCCCACTTGGCCGCCAAATTGCCCCTCCATCAGGTGAGGCACCAGGGCCTACGAGCAGCTGTGGAGGCCAATACCACACAAGCTCATTGCAGGGGGTCCTAGTCCCAGGGGGAGGCCGATGGGGGGGATCCTCGGCCAAGCCCCCGGCTGACGGGGCGGATAGGGCACCTCCAGGCAGCCCCTCCGTTTCCATGGAGATAGCCGCTCTCCTTCGTGCCACGCTGGGGTAAATGTTATTTCACCCCTGAGACGGGGACGGCAGCGTACACGGCCAGCGACCTCAGCCAGGCACTGGGGGATAGGTGTGTCTGCTGTCGGGGAACACAGCACCGTGCGTGTCATGACTTGTGTAGCATTGTCTGGGTGACACACTGTGTAGAACTGGGGCCTGCATCTTGTGGTGCTTTGTGTAGTATTGAGTCAGCACGATGTAGCATTGTGTCACACAGTGTGTAACACTGGGCCTTGCATTGTGTTGCATTGTGTCACACATTGTGAAGCACTGGACCTTGCCTTGTGTAGTATTGTGTCACACACTGTGTAGTACTGGGCCTTGTGTTGTGTAGCATTGTGTATGCACTGTGTAGTACTTACTCATGCGTTGTGTCACACACCGTGCAGTACTGAGATATGCATTGTGTAGCAGCATGCCACACACTGTGCAGTAATGTGCCGTGCGTTGTGTAGCACTGTGTCCTACGTCTGCAAGGTTCCAGGAGCGTTTGCACAGCCTGTGCTGGAGGCCGGGCTTCTACAGCTTTCCGGCCCTAATCCCCAGCTAGCTAGATGAAGGCAGCCATCATCACAGCCCGTGACTGCGGTAGAGGCGGACCCTTAGTGTGCCTCCCCCATCTGGGGAGAGCAAGGGCAGACACAGAAGGCATTGCCCTGTATGTACAGACATACACACCAGTGGAAAGGGGCTGCCAAAAAGGGAGGATTACCCGTTTTACAGAAGCACAGAAAGGCTGGGTGACTTGCCAAAGGTGACACTGGAAACCTGTAGCAGAGGAGGGAATTGAACCCCTGTCCGAGGCTGATGCCCTTGACCCTGGAGCCTCCTTCCTCTTGTATGAATAAAACATGATGCCTACCTGACATGGCTTTGCAATACAGACAGACTCCTTTTGTTCTCGCGTAGCCAGATTATCCCACCTGCTGCTGAGTAACCGATTCCCCCGCAGCGAACAGCCATCGACTGGGGACAGAGGGCTGGCAACAGCAGGAATTAGCCTAATGTTTTAATTTAAAATACATCACAAGCTGCTGAAGGCTTTGCGATAATGGGTAATAAGTTCCATGCAAACCCTGATTGTTTCTCGCCGCCTTCTCATCTCCCGCCAGCTCGGCAGCCAGCTCCACTCATTTGGGGCTGGTGAAAGGACCTATAATAGGCAGGCAGCTTCCTAAACAATTCTCAGCAGCTATTCCTGTGATCACCTTCTCTCCTCCCCCTCCACCCGCCTCTGAGACCTCGATACCCAGCCTGACGATGGCAGAGGTACCTGCCAGCACTTGGAGTTAATTAATGGAAATCATGGGCAGTTTATGAGAGCAGTAACAATCCCGGGGTATCACAAGGGAACACTGTACTGCTGAGAGCAGGGTGGGGGAGCCAAAAGGGGGCGCTCTCCCCCTATATAATCCTGTTATCCACAGAAACAGCCAATCCCTCTTTGAATCTTGTGAAATTTTGGGCCTCAGCAACGTCCTGTGGCAATGAGTTCCCCAGTCCTTTCCTTCCCACTTTGCACAGAGAAAAAGGAAAGAGACCAAGAGTCAGGGAAGTGACTTGCAGAAATAAGAACATTTCTGCTTCCGGTAATGACCTTAGCATGTCGATTGGGACATCGGTCTAGGTCTTAAGGGAACCAGCGATTTTTACAGAGATGCAACTGCAGTGCTACACTGGGCCCTCCCGCATGGACATGCGCCAGTGTAAAAAGTGAACTTGGACCGGCACAGCTCACCCTTTCAAACCAGGGAAAGCTGCAATGGTGCAAGATTCCTTTTGCACCCATGAACCACTGTCACACTAGAGCTTTTGCACCGATATTGATGCAAAAAAAAAAAATCCCCACACCTTCCTAAAGCTTCAGTGACTGGAGAGAGACTTCTCATCTGGAGGTGCCTTGCCACTGTCCAAACCTTTCTGTCTCCTGGAGTGACCTGAGCACATTGATTGGGAAGTGTGGCGTTCCTGCTGCGCGAGAACGGGGAGAAGAGAGTGAGAGGAGGCCAAGGCTGTCACAGCCTCTCATTTTAATTTCAGGCACGAAGCGCGAGCTGCAGAGGAACAGGCAACAGGCCCTCATTCGCGGAGCCGAGTTTTGCCCAGGTAGGATGAGATTCTGGCCGCGTCGGAGGAGGCCGTGATGAATTTTCCTCTGTGATAAATGAATATTCCTCCGAGTTTAATTACTTTATCAAAGCCGTTCACGAACCAGCTCACGGACGCCTGATGAATCCCGGCGGCCAGTCGCTCCCGCTGGCACCGAGCGGCTCTGTCTGCAGCAGCGGACGAGGCCTGGAGCCCAGAGGTGCAAGGAGGAGACCTGCACGTACATGCCACTCCTGTTCATGATCTGCAGCTGGCGCCTCGCAGCCCGGAGATGCCGTGACAGGCCGGTGCCCCGTGGTTGGGGGAGGCAATGTCACACCTGCTGCCTCTCGTCAGTTGTGAAAAGCAATTACTGAAGGGGAGAGAAATTGCTGCCAGGGGAATCTGGGTTTTCCTCCCAGCTCTGATGCAGGCCCCTTGTGTCATGCGCTACCTGCCCCTCCTCGCTATGCCTCAGCAGCGGGGAGGGAGGGGTTGACCGTCCCGACCTGCCTGACCATGTGCCATTTCCCCCTGTGCAGTGACTTCCCCAAAGCCAGTGGCAGAGCTGTGGATGGACGCTGGCGCCGGCACGCACTGGACCACGGTGGATGGCCCAAGCTTAAAGAGCCGTGTGGCCCCCCTGACTCCGTCCGCAGGCACCCGCCTTGCTCTTTTGTGATCATTTAGCCTGCTGTTCACGATGGGAGGCAGGAGCTGCCGACAGGTCAGATTAATTGGCCGGACCCAGCCATGCCGCTCCAGTAGGTCTGCGAATCCCTCCAGCTTCCGTTGCTCCAGGAGAGCCTACCCCATGCATGCAGAGTTGAAGAGGAAGGGCAAAGAGATTTAGCTTCTGTAGACCACTCGGTATTACCGCGTCCCTTCCCGTTCATCTTCTCTCCAAAGCCAGACCACCGGGTCATGCTGGCCCAGGCTGCGTGGCCTCCCCTTTCAACAGCAGGGCTCTGAGCAGAGGATCCCAGGTTCTGCTGCCAACCCAGAGGGGAGCAGGCGATCGTTACAGCTGCACCTTGGTCCAGTGTCACCACAGTGGGGTGGCTGGCAAGGCCACTGATCTGCGGCCTCCGCCAGTTCCTCACCCCCCTAAGGGGACACCCCTCCAAGGGGCTCAGTCACTGTTGCAATCCCAGGGCCAAGCTGCCTTATAATTCATTTCATGCTTGTTTTTTATACATCCCAGCCCGCCAGGCCTGGAAGTTTGCATCAGCCTTAGGCTCCACCCAGACTCTTTAATTACATCCTTGCCACTCTGCAAGGTCTGTAGAGCTGCGAGGGCATCCGGTCGGGTGTGATTTGTGAGCCCCTCCCAGTGGCTGAAGCCTGGGATGGTTATTTAATAATTCCCATGCTTTGCAGGGAAGGAGGCGAGACAAACCAGGGTTGCCAACCTGGCATTTTAGCTTTTACTGACAAGAAGATCCGAAGTTGCTTTTTTTTACTGACATGGTAAACTTTTTACTGACATCACTAAAAATATAAACAATACAATGCCGCAAAAGCGTGTACTCACTTGCGATCTTTTGTACACAGGCATTTTGGAATTAACGCAATTGTTTTCGCTGCAGTGCATTGATCAGTCAGGTTCTTTGGGCATGTGCCATAATAGAAAACAGGACATTGATAAAGTCATGATCAGTGTAGTTTTATGATACAAGAAGTGATTCTGAATGACGACAATCAATGGCAAAATACAATGTTTTATTTCTACCCAATTTTATGGACATTTTCATTTATTTATAGATTTACTGACAGTGTTAAAATTGTACATTTTTTACTGACTGTCTGTAAATTTACGGCCGGTTGGCAACCCTGCTGTACAGCAACTCGGTCACACTAAGGCGGATGACTTTGCATCTAAGGAATCATTGGCCGGTTGCAAATTACATTAACCTACCGTTGTGTGTGTCTCTCCCCGTCAAGCGCCATAAATCCCTGTGGTGCAGGGACTCCTACGACCTTGCATCAGACTGACGCCTCCAGTTTTGCTTTGGTTTGGTTTGGTTTTGTGTGTGAGCCGGCGGGGCGGGGTGAGACAGCTGTGGGATGAAGTAAATAAATAAAGAGCTGGAGCAGGTGTACAAACTTCCAGAGCGCTGCTGACCTGACAGCAGCCAAGGGCACGGTAGCAACAAAGGAGTCAAGCCAGGAGCAGGGGAAAGAAAAAGACGACAGAAAAGCAGCAGATGCAGGAGAAGAAGAAGAATCAAAGCCGAGTGCAACAGAATGAAGGGACAGGAGAGAGATTGGGCATCTGACTGAGCACTGGACAATCCTCAGCCTGCCCGCCCCAATCTCTTGAAATATTCATTGGCCCCCAATCCCCAGGGTTTTGCAATCCTGTGTTGACATTTATCCCAGTGCAAGGTGAAGACCAGAATGGCAGTGTTTCACACGCACTCCTGCACTAGTGTAAATGACAACAAAGGCGCAGGGAATTGGACCCAAAGGCCTCTTCTGAAAAAAAATCCTTTGAGGAAAAGCTGGGCTTGACTAACCTGGCCAGAAGGAGAGGCAGATCCATGGCACCAGCCTCCCGCTGCCCACCCAGCTGAGAGGGGAAGAGACCCTCCTAAATATTTGCTGGGATCACGCCTGTTTCCTGTTTCTTAGTCATGAACCTGATTCAGACTGGGATTTGGAAGGCAGAAGAAAGGTATGTCCAGACAATGAGGATCTGCACAATTAACACTTCCTCCCAGTCATGAACCCCTGCAACAGGTCTGCACCAGGGAACCGCACCTGTAGCTACATGAGTACATGAGGAGTACATGCTACTCCTGGCGACGACGGGAGGGCAGCATGGCCGGGGTCCCGCTCCTTCCCCCAGCTCCAGCCAGGGAATGATTCTCATGCACATGCTGGCCCCTACTGCCGGCTTTGCATTTTACCAAGGCCATGGAGGTCAACGTCAGCTGGACCATGAGCAGAGCGAGTTCCTCCCTGCGAGGAGGAGAAGCAGGAGAAGGGAAGAGGATGAAGAAGCAAAACAAAAGGTCAAGCTCAGATCACAGTGGCACTGGGGGTTGCTTGGCTTGTCTGTGCCTGGCATGGTGACAGAGCTGAGATGCACCAACTGCAATGGAGGGGGAGTGAGAGCAGGCGAGGGATGAGCTGCTTCTCAGCTACCCGGGGCTCTGATGGCGCAGAGAGCAGCAGCAGCGGCTCTGCATAGAAGAGGCAGGGCTCCACCCACAGTCACGTCCGTGTCAGATACACGTTCAAGACTCCTGGCCCGTCGGTGGCCGACACTCACTGAGGGCCTGACCCTCGGTCACTCTCAGGCCCCTCTGTTCTGCTCCAACAGAATAAAAGGGGATACAGCCAGGGCCGGATTTACACCTTACGTGCCCCTCGGCATAGCCTCCTCAGCACCCCCCCTGCCCACAATTGACCTTCGTGTTTTCCGCACCGGGGGTGGGGCTCTGACTTGGCCGCGGGAGGGGCCTCAGGGGGAAGAGGAGGAGCATGGGAAGCGGGGCACAGGAAGAGAGGAGGAGGAGCAGGGGGCAGGGCCCAGAGTTCCAGCGCTTGTACAGGACCCCCAAATTGGCCAAGGCCCCTGAGGGGTCTGGGAGCCAGGTCTCCTGGGTTCTAGTCCCTGCCCTGGGAGGGGAGTGAAGTCTAGTGGTTAGAGCAAGGGTGAATTAGGAGTGAGGACTCCTGGGTTCCCAGCTCTGCCACTTCCCATTGTGGCCTTGAACAAGTCACTCCCCTTTTCTGAGCCTCAGTTTCCCCATCTGCAAACCAGGTGCAATGATATTTCCATCCCCAGGCTGCTCTGAGGCTTACCTGGCTGATGTGTGTGACATGCCAGACAAGGGCGGCGGGACGTGGGATGACTCTGCCCCACCGTGTACAAACGATTTGCTGCTGCTGCCATCGCTTGTTTCTGTGCCAAGACAATTCCCCATCCCGCTGCCTGCGAGAGGCAGTAAAATGACAATGATAATTAGAGAATTTTATAAACTCCAAGTGCTGCACAGAAGCCATTAAACCCGGCTGCGCTTTTTTATGGAGCTGCGAACCTCGTCTCTTTTATCCTTGGCTTCATGGCAGCCGGTAGAGGCGGGGGAGACACCCCCACCTTTTAATGGGACACTTCTGGGAAGGTCTTGGGCTGGTTCCAGAGAACTTGGAGCTCTTTAGTCAGCTGCCCCTGCATGCTAATGATGGCAACATGGCAACGTGACGCCGCCTAATCCCCTGTGGAGGGAGAAGTCAGCACCAGGGCAGCCTTTCCTGTCATTCTCCTGGGCTATGAGGCCGTTAGAGCCGTAAGCTGGCCACCCAGCCGTTAATCACGGCGGCGTCCCCATTAGGATGCCGTTAGACCAAGAGGTCACCTGTCCCGGAGCCAGGCGTGGAAGCTGGTCACAGAGTTAGCGCACGCTTCTCTACAAAGCAAACAGCCGTCAGCATGGGAGCTCAGCACATTTACGGGTTGCGTTAGGACACACAGACAGAGAGTGTGCATTTTGAAGCCATGGGTTGGTGCATGAGTGTTGGGAGGTGGTGGCACCAATCTAGGCTGCAGATCAACCCCCCACCCCCAGACTTTGCCCCGTCCCCTTTGCCATCTAAGCCAGCGCTCCTCACATTCCGGGGTCGGGGAGGCTCCGAGCGAGGCTTCTGTAGGTTCCCACAACAGCTGCCACACTCCAAGGCCGTGCCGGCTGGTCTTCTTAGCACCGGCGCCAGCCGGGGGAGCCGGTCTCTGGCTGGCTCCCAAGTCCAGTGCTTGCAGCTGCATGTTGATAGGACACAGAAAGTCATCAGGAAAACGACACGTGTTAGCCAGCAAAGATGGGCCTCAGAGCTCCCTCCTTATGCCAGCCCTGCTGGTGAAGCCTGGCTTGGGGATAAGGCTGGGACTCGGGTGCTCTGGGTTCAAGTCCTGCTTCTGCCCCCAGCTCCTGGCTGACCTTAGACTGGCCACTTCACCGCTCGGTGCCTCAGTTTACGTAGCTGATCACGGGGATTCTCCCACCTCACAGGTTGGCTGTAAGGACATGGACTGCACGGCCTACTGGTTAGCTCAAAGCCCTGGGAGCCAAGAGGCACCTGTTCGATTCCCAGCTGTGTCACTGGCCTGCTTTGGTGACAGGGAGTGAGTCCCTTTGCCTGGCACCCCTGGTGCGTTTCATCTGTTTAGCCTGTAAGCTCTTTGGTGCAGAGACGCGCTCCCCCAGTCTCAGCTGGAGACTGCAGGTGAGCTGGGTGGCTTTGTGTCTCTGGGATTTGCTTAAATCAAAGGGGGGAGGGGTGTGCGTGAGACCAGGCTTCAGCTTGACCGGGGAGGTGGGGTGTGTGCATGTGAGCAACTAGTGCACATCCGTGTGTGTGGATATATATGTGTGTATATGTTCACTTGTGTGTGTGCGCACGCATGTGTCTTTGCATGTCAGTTTGTGCCTGTGTGAGAACAGCTATGTACGCACGTGTGCAGAGACATAATTGTGTGTGTGTGTGCATGCACAAATATGTATGTGCCTGCTTCCAGTGTGGGCAGCTGTGTGCACATATCCACAAGTGTGAATGTGCATTTTGTGTGTTTGCATTTGCACGTGTAGATGTCACTGTGATTGGGCATCTTTCAGTAGCACCTTCGTGCCATTGCAGCATGTCAACATGTCACAGCACCACCGAGGAGGCTGTGTGGGGGAGGGTGTGTGTGTGTGTGCGCATATTCACACCCATTTGCCTATGTCCCATCTCATAGTTAATCATTCCATTGATTGCTCAGTCCTGGATAGTCTCTGCTCCGAGATCAATGCAAGTTAGTCGCTGGAAATAAAACATTCTGGAATGAAACAATTCAGTAACACACGACTCCACCAAAGCCCCGCACGGGCTCCCTCTTGGGGTGGAGGGGTGGTTAATCAGCACCAGCAAGGAGTGACTTGGCCTTTCAACTCCTCAGCACCTGGCTTCCCCTGAGGTGCTAATCCCAAATGAAGCAACTTCATAATAGAATCACACCTGCAATGGGGACAGACAGACAGAGTTTGCGTCGTGTGGCTGAGCAGAGAATTCGGCCCCGCCTGTCAGTGAATTCCACAAGCAAATGCCAAATCTGCAGCTGGTGTAAATCCATTGAAGTCAATGGGGCAGGATTCCCATCTGGTGTAACCATGCACCACTCCCTCAATATTAACAGGGGCCTGTCAGTTTACAGGAGCTAGGAATCTGGCCCTTTAAAGTAGTAATATGAGCCAGGCTCACTAGCCCAAGAGCATTAGTTTAAATGGACAGGCCTAGATCGTTATTAATTCCTTATGTTGCCCTTAGTTTCTCAAAGCTGCCACTGACGGATGATGATATTAGTTTAAAAGCAAGTTAAATCCCCAGCCCTGACTTTCAGCGGCTCTCATTAGAGGAACAGACCTGCAGAAAAAATACACCACAGGGACCGGAGAGGACTGCTTGAGAAAAGAAACTGCATTTTTTTCAGTGGCCCATTGCTAGTTCTAATCCTCTGAAGGATAAATCCAAAATGCCAGAGCCAGACGAGCTGAAAATGGCACCAGATTGAAATTCATGGGATTCAGGCTCATAAAAATTTGATTACTTCAAATTCCCTGCTCGTGGCTGATTTTAATGTTCACTTACTGATCCATATTTAAGAAACGGTTTATTTCGCCGAGCCCTCTTCAGGCTCAGCCCTTCCCCAGCTCCTCTTCTCTCTCCCTCTGTCTCTCTCGGCAAAAGTGAGAAGATAATTGCAAAGAAATAAATTAGGCGGCCAAATCATGGTGCCAAGTACGAATGGCCGACGGTCTCTGCGGATTCATCACTGATCCGCGTCAAGGGCTTTTCTGCATTTCCTTCAGCCTGGCTGCTCTTTTGCAGTCCCTAACGTTATGCCCCTATGCAAAAGGCTCCCCCCCTTGTGCAGCTCCTGTCTACAAAAAGTGGGGTTTCCAAAGTGGGCTCCCCGGAGCTCATTGCCTGTTTTGGAAGCCCCCGCCATTGCTGCAGGAGTTGCAGAATGGGGAGAGGCTTTTGCATTGCAAAACTGAATCTAAGCCCCTTTGTGGATCTAACCCTTTGGGTTAAATTTTCAAAGGCTTCGAAGTCACTCTTGAAAATGGGAACTTGGCTCCCTCTGACACTGGCATCTGAGGAAGTGGGTTGCAGCCCACGAAAGCTGATGCCTGCAGAAATTAAATGTGTTAGTCTTTAAAGTGCTACAGGACTCTCGTTGTTTTTGCTGTAGACAGACTAACCCGGCTACCCCTCTGGAACTCTGTCACTTAGGCGCTTTTGAAAATGTTGCCCCTCTGTGCCTCAGTTTCCCATCAGTGATATGACAATCTGAGCCTCCAGATTGAATGGATGAACGCATTAAAAGACTGAGACACTTGGGTAATGAGGGAGGTAAAAGCACCCCGGCTAGCTAGGTGGTTTTGTGCAATGTACAAGGATATTTATGATTCCTGAACTCATCTCTGTGTCAGAGAAGCGTGCGGAGCCCAGAGCAGCCCTGGCCAGGCAGTAGCAGAATTCTCCTGCTGAGAACAGGCGGGATGTTTATGGCCAAATATGCAAATCAAGGCTACTCCCATGTTATTTAAAAATAATAATAATAATGCAGTTAAAGTGTTTTGTTTTTGGCATCACAACAGCCTGTATTTAATTGATAGAATTAAAAATCCACTCTCTTCCTTTCCTTTACGACTTATTTGTCCTGTAGAATAATTATTGAAAGTGCTGGATCTTGGAAGCAACTGTGGAGCTAACGGGGATATTAAAGAAGTCAGTCTCCCGCTGGTCCTCTATGCCACAAAAATAACCTCGTCGTTTTCCACCCATGCTCCCCTTCCTCTCCCCCTCTTCATTCATCGGCAGCTACTAGCAACGATGGCAATTGTAGGGGAGAAAGACCTACACTTGTGCTGAACGCTGCCTTGGTCTGAGAGAAATCCCATGGAGGAGGGCAATAGGCAGGACTCCTGGATGCTGTTCCCAGCTCTGGGACTGGGTGACCTCGGGCACCTCCCCGCCATTTCCCCTTGCCGTGAGACAGGAACTGCTGATTATTATGTGTTTATACAGCACCTAGCACAAGGAGACCCTGGGCTTATACAGGAGCTCCTGGAGTGCAACTAATAACGGATGTCAGTGAGACGAGGGACATGGCCTGGTGCATACACCTGGTGCAGTCTGAGGGGGGTAATGTGGGGGGGGAGGAGTACTGACAACAAGGAATGGGTCACATGGGGTGAGCGGTGTGGGGCGCAGATCTGAGCCCAGCGGCCTGCCAGCCAGAGACTGGAGTTCTCCACTCCCCTCAGTCTAACTAATGGTTAAAGCGCCACCGGCCCGCAACGGCCATTTTGCACACCTGGGCTTGGCAGGGCATGATGGGTAAAGGAAGTGGAGCAGAGGTCAGGCGGACACACGCTCAGCCAGGTTTTTAAGCCGGCATGTAAATTTAGGCAAGTATGCAAATAAGCAGGCAATAAGCTATAAGCAGACATGCAAATACTCAGTTGCCTTCAGCCGGACTGCCTGCGTGCTGAGGTCCTCTAGTGGGGACTTCTGCAGGGACGGAGCCAGAGACGGAAGGAGCCTAAAAGCAGCTGCTTGAACTCTGGGTGAGCAAGAGACTCGTAAACATCTGGTCTGGCCTCACCCCTGGGGCGGGACGAGGAGCCAGGGGGTTGCACTGGAAACATACGTGGTGCCTTGGCGAACAGGGACAGCAGCCTCTTGGAAGCAGCCCGGGTGAGGCCCGAAGCTCTCGCAAACACACTGCTGCAAGCTTCCCCGTTGCAATTCAGTATTGTTACAGCAGCACCCACTGGCCTCCGTTGTGCCGAGCGCTGCACAGACAGACCCCAGCTGAGATCAGGGCCCTGTTGTGCCAGGCGCTGCACAGATCCCAATCGAGATCAGAGCCCCCGTTGTGCCAGGCACTGCACGGACACAAGAGTGAGAGCCAGTCCCTGCACCAAAAGATCATTCTCCCCAAATTACAGATGGGAACTGGGACCCAGAGAGCTATACGGACTTGCCCAACGTCACGCAGAGAATTTGTGGCCAAGTAGAGAATTTAATCCACATTTTTCTAGGCACAATCCCTTAACCCTTAGGCCATCTTCCCTTTGTTACTGGGGTTTTTCTAGCTCCACTTTACAAATGTTTCCTTTACACTTGTTGTGACTTGTCTCACTTTGTGTCCTAGGACTGCCAGGTTATGGCAGACATTGCAGGGTTCAGTTCGCTTTTTTGGGTAGGATAAGATAAACACACACTAGTTTGCACCAAAACTCCTCCTCCCCTGCTCCATTTTGGTGTGAGAGTATCCCGGGATCTGCACGTGCAGGTTGTCACACATTTTAAACAAAAACCACATTGCAGACTTTTAAAATTCAGGATTTAACGTGACTTTCCATAAAACTCACAGCCAAAGGCATTTGGGGAATATTTTACTCTAAGGGAACATTCATGCATGTTTAATTAGCATTCAGTAAATAATTCACCAGAATTGATTTTTTATTAATAAACTATTGTGAGATGGATTGTCATGCCAGGATTCAGAGACAGGTACATGATCGCATGAGCTTTATAAATAGGGCTGTGCAGCTGGAGTATTTTAAAAGCTTTCATTTCCCATCTCAACATTGTGTTATAACATGCCGCGACGTTTCTTTTTAAAAAACAATTTCCATAGATCACTTATCACTATCACCTGTTCTTAATAGTATTTCCGAGCCTTACATGGAGTTCTTCAGTGTCACTGAAATTTCCACAGAAACTGAATGAGAATTGTCACAGACCAGAGAAACCCCCATTAGCCACGGCAATCCTAAAGCAACCCCACTGCCTGCATTTCCCCCAGGACACAGCAAGCAAATGCAATTTTAAGAGCTGAAAATAAACTCTTGACTAAACAGCATTTCACTTAAAGTCCAGGTTTTCATTCCCACGCCAGGATGTAGCCATGAACAATGAAATCCAGGCACCTCGATGTATTAAAGAATTTATTTCTGTGGGCATCAAGGGAAAAAAGAAACTAACAGCCTTGAAACAAATGCTGCTAACCTTCCACCCCAGCAGGAGTCCCTTTGTCTGAAGGGCAGGGTCAAAGGATTTGAAAGCAACAAGCAGAGACAGGTGCATAGGTAATAATTACCATGAGTGGCAAATCATTATGGGCAGCTTTGATATGCATTAGCCAGAATATGGTTCCTAAAGGGCTCTGCTTGGTTGCAATGGGACTATCAATATACCACTGCGATCCCAGTCCAGGCCCCTATAGCAGGACTTGGGGTGGCTAGCGCTCAGTGCTGATGCTGAAGATGGGAGGTGGGGGACAAGGGGTGTTGCACTACAAATGTTTTCACTTATTTAGCACCTTTCTCTCAAAGCATTTTACAAAAGGGGCATTTAATGCTGCCAAATGCAAGAGCAGACATCCAGGAACCAAGCGCGTTGGCCCTATGAGATGGAAGACTGCAGCCTGGAAAGTAGTGATTCTGTAAAGCAGTGTTTCTCAATTAAATCTGGCCACGGAACCCTTTTGAACTCCATAAATAATTGCGGAACCCCCCAAACTCTTAACAGTCTTCAAATGTCGAAATAAGCAAAGGTCAGCATTTCTCACTTAAATTACACTTACACTGGATACCCTCCGCCGGAAAATCCGAGACATCTTCCCTTTTTCAGCGGCGCAGAGAACAGCTCTCGGCGGCGTGGAGAACAGCTGCTCGTGGAACCCTAACAGTGTTCCCACGGAACCTCAGGGTTCCGCGGAACACCAATTGAGAAACACTGCTGTAAAGGGTTTAGGGACCATGGGTGGAAACCAATTGAATATGAGCTCCCAGTACAATGCCGTAGCTAGGCGAATTAATTCAGTGTATAAAGAGGGTAGGGAGGCAAGACAGTTTTACCTCTAATGGAAAAGGTTCAGGAAAGAGCTACAAGGATGATTTGTGGTCTGGAAAATTCGCTTTGTGGTGAGAAATTTAAAAAGCTTGATCTATTTAGTTTATCCGGGAGAGTTAAGAAGTGACTTGAGCATGGTCTATAAGTATCTACATGGTGAGAAGACAGTAGACGGCTCTTTACCAGACAAAGACAGAACAAGATACAATGGGTGGAAGTTGAAGCTAGACTATTAAGACTGGAAAATAAGATGCAACTTTTTAACAGTGAGAGGAATTAGCCATTGGAACAAGGGTCCTCGTGAATTCTCCATCACTGGAAGGTCTGAAAATCTAGATTGGTGTCTTTGTAAAAGCTACCCTCTTGCTCAATCAGAAACTATGGGATTGACAGTGGAATCACTGAATGAAATTATCTGGCCTGTATTAGGCAGGAGGTCATACTAGACAGTCAGAATGGACCCTTTTACCCTTAAAATTTCAGAATCTAGGAAAGGTGGGTCTGTACCAATATCTTCATTTCACAAGTGAGGCTCAGAAAAGGAAGATGACTTGTCCATGTTCGCACACAGTAAATCAGCAGCCGTTTGGCGACTAGAACCCAGGAGTTCTGGTTCCAGTCCCAGGTTCTAACAACTCGACCTCACGATTTCTCTGTGAGAGGAGACATTCTACAGATGAACTGTTAAACTGAGATCCAGTCACCTAAATAAAAACTATCTACCTTATTCCAGAATGCGAGGCTTTTTTTTCCCCTAGGTTGTTTTTGAATTTTGCAGGAGGCTTCAGAATGAAACTTATAATGAAGATGCAACATCAGTGCCAGAGATTTTACTGTCAAGCTGTCAAAATAATATTCTTAATTCAGTTCCCACTGTTATCAGGAAAATCTGACAAGGCAGACACTGCAGTGTTAACCTCTGCGTCATTGAGGTGGGATAATTCACAGCATAGGGAAACATGCAGTTTATGTTGAACACATTTTTTTCACTGTTTCTGAATTAAATCAGAGAAGTGCAATGCTAATGAGTTTGTCAGGTCTGAATGCTCCTGGAAGAGTCGGGGGGATTAGAAATAGTATACGTGATAAACCATCGACATCTCTTCACAGCAGATAAAGAAATCACGCTATAATCCTGAAATGCAAAAATCTCCTGAAGATACACAGAGCTTATCTAATGACAGACTCCTAAATAATTAAAGGAAGAGCACAAATCCATTAGGTAATTCAATAATCAAAACCAATTTAAATCAATTTAACCTCAACAAACAACATTTTTTTTTCCTCCTTGACTGTTTTCACTACAAAATTAGTCACACACCCAAGGGGACACTAAGCCTTACCTGACTCATTTAGCTCTAAAACACCTCATTGCAGCTTGGAGTCCCGTTATCTTTTCTGGTATGCATGATGGAGCTACATCCCAGCAATATACGGCCAATTTAACTTGCTTGATGCGTGCAGACGGGGAGTGAGGTTAACAGAGATGGGTTCGGTTCGATTGCATCCCCAGCATGGGCTGTGAGCTTAAAAGAAGTTCTGCTCCTGAAAAATATCAGTCTTTCTTGGATCAGGGTGTAAAGATTTCCTTGGAAATCACAAGCCACGGCTCCTTCTGTGATCACAGCATCTGCCTAGAAGCACCAGCCAAGACTGGGGCTATGTTGTGCCGGGTGCTGTACAGACAATCCTTGCCCTGAAAGGCTCACAGTCTAAACAGACGCAGGAAGGATCATTATCCCATTTCACAGATGGGAACTGTGGTCCGAAAGAGTCTGTGGGATAGCTGGGAATTGACTCCAGCTCCTCAAAGCCCTAGGACAACGCATTCTCCTCACTCTAGGTCTGTAACACCCAACAGGTGTCCCTGATCCTGGTGGGGAGGCAATGGACCTTCTATAATGCCAATGGCGTAACACATGGGATTGACTTTCAGGCACTAGTGAACCGGGACAGGATTTGACCCAGCCCCCCATAGCTTTGTATCCTATTGACAGCCAACAAGCACATTTCTGTAGGCTAACACCCAGCTTTACTCCCCTGCCAACACAGCTCATGGAAATCTTTGTCTGAAATGTCGGGGAAGAAAAACACTCTTCCTTTTCACCCCTCCCAAAAAAAAATCCTATTATTCACTTCAGCCTGAAGACTCCCATGATACATTGTAGTGGTGAGTCACGGTGCATCATGGGAGATCTAGCCCAACCACAGAGACCGGTGTATAACGAAGAATGGAGGAAGTATTGGCCTTGCCTGAAAAAACCTACAATCTAATTTGAACCCAGGCATCCTGAGACCCAGCCCCCCTCCTCTCACCAGTTCTGACCAAAAGCCAGCAACAACAAAAGTGGCAAATTTGTTCTCTGGGAAAAAAAAAAAAAGGAAGAGGTAAAATTCCCGCATGGTGCAAACTGACATCTCCATGTTTTACAGGGAACTCGACATCCCCAGCTGAGCTGCTCTCCTCTTTGGGTGTGATGTCGAACAGTTACATAGAGGATGCAAACCGTGTCAGCTCTGTGTCGGTTCACAGCGCCGGACGGACGCTGTTCCAGGTTCCGATCAGCACTCGGGGCAGGAAGCAAGCGTCCCGTGTGGCCTTTCACATTGTGGTGGCGCTGAGGACAGTTCTTCTTTTTTTAGGATTCACGGGAGGGGAGAAACAGAGAAAGGAATATTTTCCCAGAGAACGATTTTTAACCTACACAGCTCAAAGTCAGCTTTAAGGGCAGGAGGGGGCAGATGGAATGAGAAATCCAGCTGGCCGCTTTCTCGGGTGAGGCCGGCATGGCTGGCACGGGGATTCAGTGCTTGGTTATCAAGCCTTCCATTGGCTGCTGACTCAAGTCCAGCCACAGTTAGCAGCGCGCGCTGGCCTGTGCATGAACAGAGTTAATAGATTTCAAGGCCATCACGATCCACTGCATATAAAACACAGGCCATGGGATTTCCCCCAGTGCTGCCCACATTGAACCCATAGCCAGAGTGTCTCTCGATCCAGTCAACAAGCATGCACACAACTTCCTTGTGCTCAGAGTGGAACCTTCAGTGCTAAAAGCCTGGGCTTCTGCTGCACAGTTTACTTTTGCCAGATCCGCACCTGAAACTCAGATCCACCTAGCTACCGCAGTCAGAGCAGGGATAAATTTTGCCCCCTTCTGCTCCATAGTTAGGTTGACTGAACCCTTCTTCCATCGACCTAGCTACCTCCTCTCGGAGAGTTGGATTATCCGCATTGAGGGGAAAAAAACACTTCCATCGATGTAGGAAGCATCTACTGCGGCATAGCTGCAGTGCCGTTGCTGTGCCACTGTAGTGTAGACAGACCCTTTGTCTCACCTCCAAGAGGAGGGAGTGCCTTGCTGGACCATTGCTCACTCTCCAGGGCTGCCAGTTAGAGGAGGGTCTTGCTATCAGTCCAGTAGCTCTCCCCATCAGCTGCATCCCTGGACATTCACTCCTGTGATGCAAATAGGAGTAAAAAGGTTGTCCTTGTCTGAGGCTGAGTAAAACTTGTGCTCGTTTTTCCTTAGGAGCGTGGCATAAAGAGAACAGGAAACTTCATGTTGCATTTGCACAGGATACAACGTAGGAAGCCGGACAAATTGTCTTCCCCTAATGGATGTTGGCACATTAGCACCACGTGTCTGTCACTGGCAAGAGCCAGAAATACATTCCAAAGCTCTGGCTGCTGAGTTCTCCCAGGGCTTGCTGAGCCAGAGAAGCCCGGGGTCCCGACTACCTGTAGAAAGCGCGAGAAATGCCAAGTAACCAATGGTTCAGCTGCAGGCAGAGCCCGTTCAAACAGCCCTGATGGCACTGCATAGCCAAAGGGTTGAGAGCAGTGGCTGGAAGACCCACGCGCCTGGAACTTGACATTGGTATTGTTCGAGTCAGAGGGGAGGCCACAGTGCATCATGGGAGATGTAGTCCAGCCTGCAAACCCAGAACGTAGGAGAGAATGGGGAGAGGAGACATCCCATTAATACCACCCTATACCGAAAACCAACTGACCACAGTACGTATCCGCATGCCTCCAGCTTCCACCCTGGACACATCACACGATCCATTGTCTACAGCCACGCCTTAAGATACAACCAGATTTGCTCCGATCCCTCAGACAGAGACAAACACCTACAGGATCTCCATAAAACATTCTTAAAACTACAATACCCACCTGGGGAGGTGAAGAAACAAATTGACAGAGCTAGACAGGTACCCAGAAGTCACCTACTACAGGACAGACCCAACAAAGAAAACAACAGAACACCACTGGCCATCACCTACAGCCCCCAGCTAAAATCTCTCCAACACATCATTAAGGATCTACAACCTATCCTAGCAGATGATCCCTCACTCGCTCAAGCTGTGGGAGGCAGACCTGTCCTTGCTTACAGACAGCCCCCCAACCTGAAGTAAATACTCACCAGCAACCGTACACCCTTCAAGAAGACCAACCCAGGTACCTATCCCTGCAACAAACCCCGTTGCCAGCTCTGCCCACACGTCGACTCTAGTGACACCATCACTGGTCCTAACCACATCAGCCACACCATCAGGAGCTCATTCACTTGCACATCTACTAACGTAATATATGCCGCCATGTGCCAGCAATGCCCCTCTGCCATGTACATTGGCCAAACCGGACTGTCACTACGCAAAAGAATAAATGGACACAAATCAGACATAAAAAATAATAACATCCCTAAACCAGTCGGAGAGCACTTCAGTCTCCCAGGACACTCTGTCACTGACTTGAAAGTTGCCATACTTCAACAAAAAAACTTCAAAAACAGACTTCAAAGAGAAACTGCTGAGCTGGAAATCATCTGCAAACTAGACACAATTAAACTGGGTCTGAATCAGGACTTGGAATGGTTCTCTCATTACAAGAAGTAATTGTCACGGTTCACACATTCTCACCTCCTAATCAATGGTTGTGAATAGGCCTCAACTACTCTAAGTGAATGGACTTGCTTTTATCTACCTTCCCCATTGTTGTTACTTACCCTTGGATATGTATATATATATATATATATATATATATATATATATATATATATATATATGCCTCCTATGTGATTTCTATTCCTCACATCTGACGAAGTGGGTTACAGCCCATGAAAGCTGATGCCTGCAGAAATTAAATTTGTTAGTCTTTAAAGTGCTACAGGCCTCTCGTTGTTACAGCTCCAATGAGGCACTCTGGCACCTTATTGCCAAAAGATTTAATTAGGAATAGCTTTAAGCTAAACCCAGATACGCTGCTCTGACTCCGTCCACACGGCTTTAACTACATCAACTTAAAATCCACTTTGTGGTGAACCGGTTAGTTAGACCACTGCAACTTTTTTGAGATAGAAAAGCTCTTTGGAACAGGTTTAAGCTAAAAATGATCTAAACCAGCCTTCGTCTGAAATCAGTGCATTCCCCCGGGGACTTGCATGAGCTTAACTAAACCAGTTTGAGTGAAGTGGAGTACACTCTTCACTCCGGAAGTGGAGTGGCTGGTGTTACAATCATTTCCCCTTGGGCTAGGTTGCGATTTGGTCACTGCCTCATTTTGCAACTAAGAAATCCTCCCCCAATGCCTCCTTGCTTCATATATGAGGCATGAACGATACAATTCAGGCACCATAAATGTAATTGACATGATGCGGGGCAGGCATATTACACCATCTTTATGGGCTGAGCTGAGCACGCTAATGATTTTAGTTTATGACACGCGGCTGTCATAACTTTTTCAATTATAAAGGCAGAGCCGTTCACAGGGAAAGGTGCCTCCATTTATTTTCTCTGACAATTGTGTTTTCCTCTAATTGCTTTTCTTCAATTAGCTGATTAGGGAAATGGGAAGTGGCAGCGATTGAGAGAAAGGGGTTTTATTCTGGAACAGCCCCCACTGGGATAATTGCTGCAGAGCCCAGGTTTAGAAATTCCGCAATGGCTCTGCTCTGAGAGGCAAGGCGGCAGGCGGAGAGGCAGCGGTGTGACATAGTGGATAGACCATTGACCTGGGAGTCAGGAAACCTAGTCTATTCCTGGCCACACTGCAGACCTACTGTGCGGCAAGTTCCTTCTCCTCCTACCCTGTGTCTAGTCCAATCTGTGAGCTCTTTGGGGCAGGGCCCGGCCTAATCAATGGCATAAATACAAACCGCTGCAATTTAAGCCCATTGCTTCTTGTCCTGTCCTAAGAGGTTAACGAGAACAATTTTTCTCCCTCCTCCTTTTAACAACCTTTTATGTATTTGAAAACTGTTATCATAGACCTCCTAAGTCTTCTCTTCTCCAGACTAAACAAACCCCATTTTTTTCCCTCAAAAGGTCCTATTTTCTAGACCTTCCATCATTTTTGTTGCTCTTCTCTGGACTTTCTCCAAATTGTCCACATCTTTCCTGCAATGTGGCGCCCAGAACTGGACACAATACTATTCAGCTACTCTTTGCTTCTAGTGTACATGCTTTGCTGCTGTTATCGCCCATGGCGGACCCCTGGCCCCAGCTCCCTGTGGGGTCCGGGTTTGCACGGAGGGGGACATGTATCATGCATTGAGCATGGTTCAGGAGTGGCTTTTTGCCCCCCTTGTGACCCATTTTGTCAGCCAGTAAATTAGATGGAGCTGCAGCACCTGGGGCTCCCTGAAGCCGCTGAAGTGTCATTTCGAGGCCGGTGTCTCTGCACAGGGGAGCCAGCACTTGTAACTTCAATCAAGAACCCATCACATTTTGCACTCGTCTTTCCCCTGCACGAATCAAGCCAGCACTGGGACCATAACAAGCAGAGTGGCTCCATCAGCAGAGCTTGTTTCTCCCACCTCCGGGGCTAAGTGCTTCCTGCTACCTGGGCTCAGCTTCAGAGCAGATAAATAACAATTGCTGATGAGACGGGGTTTAAAAAAAACAGGTGCTGCTGTCCAGAGGCCTGGAGCAAAAGGGAAAGTTTCATGCACATAAGACTGGGGGGGGCGACAAATAAATGAAATGGATGAGGCAGCCGGCTTTGTGAGTCACTAAATATCATTATGTTTACTGCACGTTGTCAGCAAGGTTAGAAGTGATGAAATGCGGATAATATTCCAATATGGCACCACTAGCCGCATGGCACATGTCTCTCTGCCCCCGTCCCTGGCTCGCCCTGAATCCACCGCGGCTCCACAGGCTGCGTCTGAACCACAGCCATTATCAATAATTATAGTTGTTTTACTAGATTAATGGGGTAATGTTCGCAAAGGGCTTTGAAGATGAAAAGTTCTGCACAAGTGCTAATTGTGGAAAGAATTAATTAGCACTTCTCACAGCATCTTTCCTACCCGAATCTCACGGCATGTTAACTAATTGATCCTTAAGTGTTTTCAGAACACCTGGGTTCTACCCCCCCCAGCTCTGCCACTGACCAGGTGGGTGACCTTGGGCAAGTCACTTCCCTGCTCTACACCTCAGTTTCTACTCCTGCCTTTTGTCTGTTTGGACAGTCAACTCTTTGGGATAGGGATTGTCTCTCGCTCTGGGTCTGTGCAAGACCCAGCACAATGAGGCCCTAAGATTTATCTATCACCTTACATAGCAATCAGCTGCTCCTGGGGATTGAACCCTCAGCCCATCAGCCTGCATGCACCAGGCCAGCATAGCCAGGAAGACACAGGTCTGATTTTCAGTCACACTGAGACCCCTCTATGCTGCTCCAGAGGGTAATGGAGGCAGGCATGGCCCCTGGGAGAACTCCCCAGCTGGTGTGGGTGCTGTCACAAGCGCCTATTCCCATCCCCCAGTCCAGGGCATGGATCAGAGCCATGGCTGTTCTCTGCTCCCCGGGACATGGGACAGAGGAAAACCCCCCAGGAATTCAGCTTTCACATCACAAGCTATTAATAGAACCAAGGGGTGGAGGAGACAGGAGGTCTGAGCCCCATCCACGGTTATCTTGTACAGGCTCCGATTCCCCATCGTCCTGTCATTGACACCAGCGCCAACTGGGCATGAATCAGCCATCAGAGCTGGTCAAATAAAAAGAAGAGCAGGGGAGGGCTTTCGCTGAACGTCGCCTGTCAAAGTTTTGTTGTGGTTTCTCCTCAAAAAGTTAAAAGCCGAAAACTTTAGGGTAAACTTTTTACCAATACTTGGGGTTTTTTTCCCCACAGTTTTCAGAATCTGACCATTTTCCAGTTCTGGCCTGGTCTCAGGCCCGTTGCCCCCACTTTGTGCTGCTGGGGCAAACAGCTGCACAGGACGATGCTAGCAACATGCCTGTGCTACGTTAGGGTAGAGCCCCTGGAAAGGAAAGGGGGACTTTGCAGAACGCTGGGAAGCTGAGACTCCTGCCGTCACCAGCTCGGAATATACAAGTGGACGTAAAACTGCTCCAGAGTCTCAAATTAGTCAACAAACCTTTTCCATGGAAAACCATCCATCAACTGTGTTTACATGTGAAACTTTAACAGAGGCGCGGCAGCTCCCCGCGCTTGAGCTGCCTGAGAGTTATTTATTACTGGCTCCCCGTCAGCTACAGGCAAAGCTGCCTTTGAAGGAGCAGGGGCTGGCCTCCAGCATCCATATAACTCTGCCGGCGTTGGTGGGCTGCCAGGAGGCACTGGTGAGACAGGAAACGAGATGGATCTGTTAAACGCTGTCCGGGGCTGGGAGCAGCTGAGACGTTCAAATCCCTGGAGCCCTGGGAATGGGGCTAGCCAACACATTTAGTGTCAAAGGCAGCGTCTCTGGAATTGGCAAAACTGGAGCTATCTGTGAAATAGCAGAGCTAGGTGACAGGAAGGGTTCATGGTCTAGTGGGTACAGCAGAGGGTCAAAGACATAGAATGCCTGGGTTCTCTCTAAGCTGTGGGAGGGGCATGGGGAAAATGGTACCAATGGCTACTGTGAGCTTGGTTAAGATGTCAGTGCTGTCTCTTTGAGAGGCTCCTACCTTAAACCCAGAGAGTGCTGTACTGAGGACTGCTTTGGGAGCTCCAACTGGCAGCAGAGTGAGACTGGGACCACACGTCTCTCCTTGCATCTCAATTAACAGCAAGGGGGTAATTACTCCCCTTTTAATTAAGTAATTGCAGGCAGGAGCGGAGCAGAGATTCCCATGCTGGCTGCCCGTAATGTCGAATAAATTAATTGTTAAAATTAGCCTGGGAAATTTCAGTGATTTACTTCCACAAATGTCGTAACGTAGGAGATTTAATTGCAAACTCAGCACCTTCAGTGCTCTGGAGCGGGCCAGGCTCAGGAAAGCTGGCTCTGCCATTGCTGGGAATAAAATTGCCTCAGCTGGGATCTGGTACAAGGAGAGTGGACTGAATGATCTGCTCAGAGAGGGCAGCAGCTGTTATAGAGAGGCCATTTGGGCTAGTGGGTAGGGCACTGAACTAGGAGGCAGGACATCTGGGGGCTGGTGCTGATGTGCAACATTTAGCAAGTCACTGCCCCTCTCTGTGTGTCTAGTTCTTCTCCCGCTCCTCTATTTAGACTGTGAACCTTTTGGGGAGAGGCTGCCTCTCACTGTGTGTTTGTGTGGCGCCCGGCACTACGAGGGAACCCCGATCTCTGTGGGGGCCCGTGCAGCACCAGGCACAATGGCAGAATCCTGATCTCGGTCGGGGTCCTGATCTTGGTTGTGGTCTCCAAGTTTTATTATAACAGGAATAATAATAGTTATGTTCTGGGTCACCACTGCAGCATCCATGCTACTGCAGCCATTAGTGTTACCAATTGATTTCTTAATTTATTTCCTTCCTCAAAGTTGTTTTGACCAAACCACACAGGAAAATAGGAAATAAATGAACATTGAAATAATGCCAAGGGCCTTGAGCCAGAAATCTCAGGGCTAGGAGAAAAACAGGGCTGGAGGTGGCTATCCTGTCCACTGAACATTTTCAAGATACTGGATTTTTGCTGTCCCAAATCGAGACAAAAAGTCAAAATCTTGAAAATTTTCACACACCAAAAAAATCTGAAAAAAATGTTCAGTTTGGGTCAATCAAAATGTTTGGTTTAGTTTCAGATTTTAAATTGTTTGAATGTTTCTTTGCTGTAAATTAGCTGGAATTTCAAAGTGAAAATCATTGAGACCCAGACAATGGAATTTGCCATTTAGAAAATGTTGATGTGAAAGGTTGCGACATTGGGGAGGGTTGGAGAGGGGGAATCAAAAAATGGTTGAGTTGAAAAATGCTTTTTCTGCAGTTTCAGTTTCAACCAATTGACATTTTCTGACACCCCTTTCCCCCCGAAAAAAAGATCAGCAGAAGATTCCCCACCAGCTGGAGCTAGGGTCTAGGCAGGCCCTGTTTCTGCCCAACCACCACTCCCAGGTTCTGCGAATAGCAGCTCTTTAGCGCTGCAGCCCACGCCACGCTCCCGGTGTGTCCTTTACCAGGCTGAGTCCCAGTCCGGAATAGGGTGAAAGGTAGCTTGTTCTGTTCCCCGTATTCTCTATGAAAACCCGTCGGCACTCGTGTCTGTTGTGGAGCAGAGAAGACAGGGTCGAGGGGTCAGGGGACTGGTTCATTCCAGCGCGTGTACGGCAGGGGCAGAGGATGAAAATTAGAATACAATAATTGATCTGCATTCTGCCCAACTCAGGAGCCCTTGACAGGTAAATCAATCAGTCAACATAGCCGCACACCTCTCTTTCCAGAAAGGAAAGTGCTGGGCACCCTAGAATATTTGTTATCTGCCTATTTTCAGTTTGCCTGTCTGTGCTTGGAACTGAACCCAGGAGTCCTGACACCCAGCCCCGCCCTGCTCTAACCACTAGACCCCACTCCACTCCCAGAGCTGGGGACAGAACCCAGGAGTCCTGGTTCCCAGTACCCCTCCCCCAGCTTTATTCAATTAGGTCCCGCTTCCCTCCCACTTTACGTGGATGCTCCATTTCTGACTTGCACGATTCCTGCTGTTGCTGAGCTTTGGTCCAGAACTGGCAGGAACCACAGCTACAGCTCATCATGTACCAGCCCCTCAGATGCAGGTACCATGCAGTGGTTAGTGAGCATCTCAGTCCAACGCTTTATTAACAGAAGCTGGCCGGCTCCTCTTCCTATCTGTGGGAGGCTGCCGAGCAGAGCTGGCTTGGCTCCGGGGACTGGATGGTGACTGGACTGCCACTCTCTGAATTTCAGCAACGTGGCTTGGTGCGCTAGCCTGGGCAGACGTATGAGTTGACTCCCTGCCTAGACGGGGCGCGGGGCACTCAAATGGGTGCCTTCCTACACGTCCCACCTGCCTGATAATACATACCCGGCCTGCATGGCCCATTCAGACTGCAGAATCCCAGCTCCCTCTTAGCACGTTCCCAGCCCTCGTGGCTCTGGATCAACTTTCTGATCTAGGCAGGCCCTGTTTCTGCCCAAGCCACCACTCCCAGGTTCTGCGAATAGCAGCTCTTTAGCGCTGCAGCCCACGCCACGCTCCCGGTGTGTCCTTTACCAGGCTGAGTCCCAGTCCAGAATAGGGTGGTCAGCTCACCGGGGTGTTCACTCGAAAATGTAGCGACAACCGTTTAAAGCAGCATGCCAAATAGTTCTGCTACGTGTCTCTATGGCAGGGAGCCCATTCACATCCTCCCCTCATCCCATGGGTTCCACAGAGCAGATGCTTCTTGTCAGGAGTCCACGCATAGCCCTGGAGAGAGGGCAGCCGCAGGAAAAGCCTTGTACTCCCAGGCAAAGCTGGTTGGAATATTTTTCACGTAAAGAAGAACAGTTTTGGGGTTTTTAGTTTGTTTGACCAAAACGATCATTTTCATTTAAAAAATTTCCATTTGGGTAAAAATTTTCCTTTATTTTCCTTTTTGGATGAAGACAAAGAACCTTTCCCGTTTTCGAGGTTTTAGAAAACAATAGTTTGAGGGGGATTGGGTTTTGATGAAAAAAAAAAAAACCCAAAACTTTCTGTGGGAAAAAAATGGGGTGGAGGAAATTTCCCACAAAAAACAATTGCCATTTTTCCTCCTTCACAGCTACTCTGCATTAGTTTGAGAGATGCTTAGCTGGAAAGCCCACGCTGACCCCACACATGGCAGCATTATCCAGATCGGTGCAGCGCTGACACCTGATGCTCTCCGCTGCTGGTTTCTATAAACTTGATAAAGTGAAGTTTATTTGCTGCCCTGACTTGACTTCTCATCCGGAGGCTGACTTGCAAAATATCAGGCCAAGCCCAGCCGTCTTTCTTCAGGTCTCTTATCTATTGATTTCTCTCTTGACATTTCAGTCTTCTCTCACCAAGATTTATCCTGGCTCATATTTAAATCCCTCAGCTACAATATATAAGGGGGATGAGTTATGTCATTTCCCTTAATATTCACGGCCATCCATTATCTTTTATAGCACCCACAAGTGTTACTCAGGGCTGTCTCTAGCTGTTACCAGATCCTGGAGGGCTCCCACCTCTCTGCCCTCACCCCAGACCATTCACCATGATTCTTGGAGAAGAGTTTTGAAGAGAGCTGCAGATGCTAAGTGGAGACCAGCAGGGGACCTGCTTGGAGCAGCTTATTGTTGCTTCCCCATGGAGGAGATTTGTGCCCAAACAGCCTGTAATCAAGAGAGACCCCTGCAGTGGGATTCCAGGCCAGGGCTCTGCCCTGCGTGGGGCCTGGATTTGCACCGATCGCCTGTGCTAACAGCAGTAAAGCCCGTGTGCTGAGAGCAAAGGGTATCTGAATATTCCCGGATGTGAGCACCCTCCCTCGCAGGCTGGCTCATCCTCTAAAGCACCCTCCAGGCCGGCATCTCCGTGGCACCGTCTCAGCAGGCGCGATGCCATCAGTCAGTGGGCAGGAGTGGGGTCAGTCCACACAGGAGAGGAGCCTGTTATAGCCCCAGGCAGGAGCCTGGCTCTTGTCCAGTTTGTAAAGATTCAAGCCTCTAGTTCTGGAGGCCCCCTCAGTGCCAGCCCAGGCAGAGGCCATCGGACAGTGACACCCCATTTTATGGAAGGGGATGGATTCAAAGGGTTCATGGGGAATGCCGTGGATTAGCTCCATCTAGCACAAGTCTCCGATCTCTGACATGAGACAGCACCAGCTGCTCAAAAGGAAAGTGCAAGAAACTGAGCAGGAGGCCATAGTGGGATAAACTGCTTCCTTGAGAAATTCCCACCTGACCCCGGATAGCTAGGTTGGCTCCTGCCTAGAAGCATGGGGGTTGACAGCTCTTCCAAAAGCCTTAGGGGTTTTAATCCTCATTATTGCAACTCCAAATGTTCCCGTTATCCATATGAATGCCAGTTCCTTTTCAGTCTCATGCTAAGTTCTTGACCTGAGTGCCATTGAGTTCTAGGGGGTTAGAGCAGTAGGGGCTGGGAGCTAGGATATTTGGGTTCTATTCCCAGTTCTGGGAGGGGAGGGGAGTCAAACCGTTGGAGGAAGAGCCTGGGAATCTAAGTGGTACCTAGCCCTTTGTGCTGGCCCCTTTGCACAAGGATGACTTTCACCCTTCACCTGATGCACGTCACAGCCTTACAGAAGTAAGGAAAAAAGAATGCAAGCCATTTGCATAGGATGGGGTCTCTGTCCTGGGAAGCAGTGACTCTGAAAAAAGATTTGGGGGTCATGGTGGATAATGAGCTGAACATGAGCTCCCAGAGTGATGATGTGGCCAAAAGAGCTAATACGATCCTGGGATGCATAAACAGGGGAATTTCAAGTGTTACCCAAAATTTGACTCGGTTTACCTAAGTACATCAACGGACCAATCACGGGCCTAGTCTCTATCAGTCGGTAATGAGAGGTGGCTCATCCTAGAGTTTACCAGGGATTTCCCTCTAGATCATTGGAAAACTCCCCAGAACCGACTGCTTCAGTTTACCGTGGGGAGAACACAGGATCAAAGGATCAGCACCCAGGCAACAATTTTCTTCCAAAGCAAAGTATTCTTTATTTGTTCCCAATCTTAACACAAATGGATTCTAAAACTGACATGCAGTAGAAGGCAAAATGCAGCATTGGTCACAGAACACAGGTCAAAGCAACATAAGTCATGGAACCCAATGTAGGGCATATAGTGACAGTGTAACATAACACACAAATACAGTGGAATAATCATGTATACAGTGACACAATAACTAATAATACAACACTCTAAGTAATATAATAACACTATACACTACCTGTGGCAGTCCTGGAGAGCGGCATTCCACGTGCGGTGATCAGTCATACGGGGTATGGGAGAAGCGGGTTCTTTACTTGAAAGCTTAACACTGCGTTCAAACAGACCCAGGCCTCCAGCTTTATTAACTCAATTACGCTAATTCATTCCTTACATTAATAAAAAGCAGGCTTACCTTACTTCTTCAAACTTCTTCTCTTACCTCTGATTAGTCAACAGGTCCTTCTGATCTGTCTGTTTTGCAATTTCAGCTCTTTTAGCATGATGCTGCTGCTGGGGCGGCTGCCTCTGCTCTGTTGTGCCTTCTCCTGCCGGTGCTTCTGCTCTGCCACTACTGGCTCAGCTCAGCTCAGCTCAGCTCAGCTCAGCTCAGCTCAGCTCAGCTCAGCTCAGCTCAGCTCAGCTCAGCTCAGCTCAGCTCAGCTCAGCTCAGCTCAGCTCAGCTGTACCACCTTCTCTGCCACACTCCCTCCACTCCACCACACCGCTCACTGCACACAGCCTGCCAGGTCCCCTCCTTATATACAAACCCTGACCCTTTCTGATTGGTTGTCATTTCAAGCCTCGTACCTGTTCTGCCAATCAGCACTTAATATGCTAATGACCAGTCATGCCAGACCTGATTGAGAACTGATTCTTTTACCTGACTGACCCCTCCCTTCAGGTATTTTGGAGTGATCTCTGTTTTCCAGACCCTTCCAGATCATTCTAAGGCCACCATTTTGATTTCCTCAGGTAAAATGCCTGCGGCCGCCATTTTGCATTTTAGCCACAACTGCTTAAAGCGATGGTTATTTATTACTTATTAAAACCTTTTTAGACTACAACAACCACATTGTTACGTTCACCTAATCACTATGATTCACCGTCACCACCTTAATGATGCTAATTTAGACATGCCAAAATTACGATGTTTTGCCCCTGCCCCAGCTGTTTGTGGTGTTGATTCCTTACACAGACTCATAGCAGCCAAATATCATTTGCATCACAAGTCGGAGCAGAGAGGCGATTTTTACCTCTATATTTGGCCCGGGTGCGACCGCTGCTGGAATCCTGTGTGCAGTTCTAGTGCCCATAATTCAAGAAATTAATAAAGTTAATAATGAAGTTGATAAATTGGAGAAGGATCACAGAAGAGCCATGAGAACAATTAAAGGGCTAGAAAACCTGCTGTATCATGAGAGACACAAGGTGCGCCATGTTTTAGCTTAACAAAGAGAAGGCTAACGGGTGACTGGATCCCCATCGATACGTAGGGAACAAATATTTAGTAATGGGCTCTTCAGTCTAGCAGAAGAAGGTCTAACATGATCTGATGGGTGGAAGTTGAAGCTAGACAAATTCCGACTGGAAATGAGGGTTACATTTTTAACAGTGAGAGTAATTAGCCGTTGGAATTGGGGGATCTCCGCCACTGACACGTTTAAAATCAAGATGGGGTGTTTTTTTAAGAGATCTGCTCTAGGAATTATTTTGGGGACAGCTCTCTGGCGTGTGTGATCCAGGGGATCAGACGAGATGTCACAGCGGTCCCTGCTGGTCTTGGAATCTAGGAATCGATGAAGTAACTTCCCCTCGCTTCCTCCCCAGCTGCAGGCTAGGACAGCCTGTGCTTTGATACCGCTGCTGGCTGCTCAGGCACTGATGAGGTGCTCGCTAAACCGTTCAGCACAACCCCACTTGTGACCCTGCATGTGAGTTTGCTCCTGATCACTGGGTTTTTTTAAATCCCCCAGCAGTGGTTCCCTGACCCTGGAGAGTGCAGTAGGTCCAGGCATAAGCTAGTGAAGGCTTAAAGGGGCAGCTTCAGCCTGGTCTACACTGGAAATTCGGCGGCAGTCAACGGGAGTTACGCAAGCTACACAGAGTAGCCTGCGTAAACTCCCGTCAACTTCGTCACTCCTCTTCTACGCGGCGTCTTCACTGCGCCGCGCCGATGGGAAATGCAGTTTACACCGTAACGGTGCCTTAATACAGTTTGGAAACTTGGCTGTGCAGAATCAAAATGCTGCTTTCAACCATCTTCATTTAAATGAAACAAGCACTGACACAGGTTCCTTACCTTGTCCGATCTGGTTTTTTCAAAAACCTTTCCTTTATTTTGTAAGTGGTTTATGTTTAACACAGCACTGTGCTGGATTTGGTTTGGGTTTTTTTGGTCTCTGCGGCTGCCTGATTGCGCACGTCCCGTCCAGATGAGGCGTGTGGGTGACCATGACTCTTGGGTGCGGGGCTCTGAGGTTCTACAGTAGTGTATTGCGCTTTTTGGGCTGTTTTTGGATTACTGACCTCCCCATGCCCGTCCCCCCTGTGCGCAGGTGACAATTCAGGGGACCCACTCACCCAAGTTCCTTGGGAAGGGGATCCTGTCCCCTGCTGCAGGAGTTCTCACCCCACATCTGCCCTACCCCGGCCAGCAATTAATTCCCCCTCCACCCCCATCAGTTCAACCCCTTCAGACTCACCTCTGATTCTCCTGGGTTCTTCAGCCCCCTTCTTCCAACCTGGGGAGATCGGGGGGGCTGCAGAAAGGTCCCCTGGCTCCCCAGAGGCTCCTCCCCACCCAAGCCAATCCCTTCCCAGGCAGGTGCTGTGGAGGGGGAGAAGGAAGAGAACAAAGGAGCTGATCCGAACAGGGCTGTGAGAACAGCTTTGGGTTGCTGAGGGGAAGGTACTGCCTGCAGCTGGCCCTGGAGGCAGACAGCCAGTCCGAGGGCTGGAATTCGCTCCAGGGCCAGCTGGAGCTTCCCACAGCCCGGGCAGCCTGGCTGCAGCCGCCAGCCAACATCACGTCCCTCGTGAAAAAAAATCGCAAGCGCTGGCAACACCTCGGCCTGCAAAACGGTGCATCTGTTCTGCATGTGCTTGTGGTTTGGGCTAGATCTTCTAACGAGCTCAGCTCCCATTAGGCACCAAAAGAAGTGGCTTGATTTCCAGCCCCTTGGGGAAAGCTGGGCCTGATTGTGGGTGCTGGCTGAACCCATGAGAAGCTGGCCCGGGGTGCATTAGAAATTGTGACTCACCATGCACAGCCTATGCAAACTCTCTGCAAACGCATACTGTGTGTGTGTACACACGTACTGTTCTACGTATGTGACCCACGCTCACACACTGTGGTTCTAACCCTCACCTAGCAGCCAGACAAGAAAGCAGTTTGTGAGTCAGCCTTGGGAACGGTAGCCATAGTAGCCTGTGTGTTTCCTGAGTTTGGTCCCCCCGTGCTGCGCGTGTTACTCGTTTTCAGAACATTTATGTGATGCATGAACTGTTGCATTTTGCATGCACGCAGAAATTTGGTCTGTGCTCGGGCTCCCTGGGCTGCTTTTTCCATCCCCTGCACGTTCCAGGTGCCCCGAGGGGCACAGGGCACCCGTTCCATTCAGGGCTTTCCCCTGTCACTAACTAGGATTAGGCTTTGCTGAAGAGCAAACCATCCTCTGCCGCTCCACTCCCCACCCTTTCTGCCGCCACCCCGAGCCCTGCTGGAGGAATCCTCCCAGAGCCACATGGCAGCTATCGGGTGCTGAGCAGTCTGGAGATTCTGGGCCCTAGCAAAGTAATGAGATGAGTCCCTGGAGGGTTTTCTCGGCTTAGATGCGGAAGGCTGTTTCTTTTGGCAACCACCACCACAGTTGCGTGGAAAGTGGCCGTCCTGCCCTGCGCTTTCTAATCACACCTAACCCCTGCCCCCTCCACCGGGCCTAAGCCCCGCTTAGACCCCACACGCAGCAGGCCAAGGCACTGCTTGCATCTCACGTCAGCCCCCTGGGTGGCAAACATGCCTTTAATTAAACCACTGCATGTTTGTGAGTGGATCGGGCGCAGCGTCATTTCACACATCTATCACACATGGGGGAAGTGAAGCAGCAGGAGGGCAAGGGACTTGCCCATTGCATGTGGTTGGCAGAGCCAGGAAGAGAAGCAGCCCATCTCCCTGCTCATGCTCCCTACCCCCACCCCTCAGAGCTGGAGATAGAACCCAGGAGTCCTGACACCCAGACATCCCTCCAACACCCCTCCGCCCTAACCAGTAGACTCCACTGCCCTCCCTGAGCCAGGGAGAGAACCCAGGAGCCCTGAGTGCCAACACACACTGTTCTAGACACCAAGCCTCTGACAGTTTATACCTATTGCCTTGGGTGGGGGGAGCAGCATATCTTTTTTGGCCTACCCAGGACTATTCACTTAGTAGCTCCCGGCTTCCTGATGAGTCTTTTGCTTTAGCAGCAACTAGGGCCATGCAGTGACTCAGTTTGTGAGCTCCCTGCCTCCCTACCGGGGGGTGGGGGGAAGCAGGGGGGAGGGGTCAGAGGCAGCCACCCCCGCAGCTGTGCTTTGGGTTACTCTGCAGCTCTGTTTCCATATTATGGGTGGCTTAACCTGACAACAGCCCCACCAGTGCACACAGCCTGTCGAGGACCACTGCATGGCCGGCCAGGGGGGTGGGAGGAGAAGGAGGGGGGCAACCAAGTGCCTTGGGCTTGTAAAAAGTGGGAAACAATTGTTCATCGTGTGAAAGTCACATATGGTACCATTCCTGGGAATAAAAACAGGATGGATGGATGGATAGATAGGGACCATCATGATCAGCTAGATTACCCTCTTATCTTACCCAGGCCATAGAGCTCCCAGCTCAGCTGCAGAGACGCAGGTAACCAGCCTCCTCCCTCCCCGGCTGACCCTGTCCCAGGGGGGCCAGTTGTAGGTTTGGAAGGAGGGAGGCTTTTGGGTCAATGGAGCTGCAGCAGTTCACGCTTGCAGCAGAGGGGCACGGCCATGAAACGGGGGGTGGGGCAGCCCGGTCAGGTATAACGCTCCCCGCCCCAAACACATCCTCTTTCGGCACCTGCCGGGATCTTGGCACCTTGGTGCCCTGCTCCGGGAGAGAATTCAGCAGCAGTTTGGGTGTCCTCGCTGCATGAGCCGCTGCCGTTTAAGGAGTGATTCATTCCCGTCAGGCCTGGCCAGCAGCCTCCCAGGCACAAGCCGCAGCTTTGCATTCCACCCACGTCCTTCGCCCGTGCGCTGAGAAGCTATAACTCTTCTTCTGCAATAACAGGGGTGCCGCTCCGTCGCCTCCAGGGCGCGGCGGGCTCCGCTGCCTAATGTAAACGTGTCCCCCTGCCTGCCTGGATGCCGAGGGAGCTCTGCGGTGGCGAATGGATGGATGCGGGGCCTTGAGTTGAGCGGCGGAGACTCCGGGGAGTGAAGAATACAGGCCTCTCCCAGACTGCTTTGAACGCGGGAACAGGGGCTGAAGAGCAAAATTCACCCCGTTCAGAGGGGCCAGCACATGGCCGAGGTACCTCTTACCCCCACCAGGCCGAGCATCTCCGTCATGCTGAGCTGCCCAGTCAATGAACTAATTCGGGGCGAAGGGCACCAACAGGGACCCGACTCAGTGGCCAATGGATTTCTCCCCATCATGCCACCCATCGCCATTATAGGCCCTGCACGGGCGCGCTGGCTGAGTCATCCGCCAGGCGGTGAACGCCACTCACGGGCGTGGCTTTACGAGCCCCTGACACTGATGGATCTCCCTCCATCGCCCTGCTGATGAAATATAATATCCTTTTATTATCTCAATCCTCAGTTCATGAAGCCAGTGACATTTCTGTTTATGAGTTATAAATACAATTTATGCCCCAATTACCTAGCGGGAAGAGAGCTGCCATCATTTAAACACTTAGCGCAAGAGGGTTTGTAAATCTCACGCTACGGCAATCCGCCACCCCCCCAATCCCGCCTCGGGGACTCTTAATGTCACATCATCATTAAAAAGCCCTTGTTAAAGAGCATTTCCCAAAAAGCTCCCAGTGGCTGCCCTCAGCTCTCACCGGCCCAGCCAAAGTTGCCGGGTGCCTGGCTCCCGAACGCTCTCCACTTGTAAATCATAGAATCATAGAGTTGGAAGGGACCTCAGGAGGTATCTAGTCCAACCCCCTGCTCAAAGCAGGACTAACCTCAGCTATATCATCCCAGCCAGGGCTTTGTCAAGCCTCAGCTTAAAAACCTCTAAAGATGGAGATTCCACCACCTCCCTAGGTAACCCATTCCAGTGCTTCACCACCCTCCTAGTAAAAAACTTTTTCCTAATGTCCAACCTAGACCTCCCCAACTGCAACTTGAGATCATTGCTCCTTGTTCTGTCATCTGCCACCACCGAGAACAGCCTAGCCCCATCCTCCCTGGAACCCCCTTTCAGGTAGTTAAAGGCTGCTATTAAATCCCCCCATTCTTCTCTTTTGCAGACTAAACAAGCCCAGTTTCCTTAGCCTTTCCTCATAAGTCCTGTGCTCCAGCCCCCTAATCATTTTTGTTGCCCTCCGCTGGACTCTCTCCAACTTGTCCACATCCTTTTTGTAGTGGGGGGTGCAAAACTGGACACAATATTCCAAATGCGGCCTCACCAATGCCGAATAGAGGGGAATAATCACTTACCGTGATCTGCTGTCAATGCTCCTCCTAATGCAGCCCAATATGCTATTAGCCTTCTTGACAACCAGGGCACACTGCTGACTCATATCCAGCTTCTTATCCACTGTTACCCCCAGGTCCTTTTCTGCAGAACTGCTGCCTAGCTCGTCGGTCCCCAGTTTATAGCTGTGCATGGGATTCTTCCTTCCTAAGTGGAGGACTCTGCACTTTTATTTGTTGAACCTCATTAGATTTCTTTTGGACCAATCCTCCAGTTTGTTTAGGTTCTCCTGTATCCTATCCCTACCTTCCAGGGTATCTACCACTCCCCCCAGCTTAGTGTCATCTGCAAACTTGCTGAGGGTGCAATCTACCCCATCTTCCAGATCATTAATGAAGATGTTGAACAAAACCGGCCCCAGGACCGACCCCTGGGGCACTCTGCTTGTGACCAGTTGCCAGCTAGACATGGAGCCATTGATCACTACTCGTTGAGCCCTATGCTCTAGCCAGTTCTCTATCCATTTTATAGTCCATTCATCCAACCCATACTTCTTTAACTTGCTGATAAGAATACTGTGAGAGACAGTATCAAAAGCTTTGCTAAAGTCAAGGTATATCACATCCACCGCCTTCCCTACATCCACAGAGCCAGTCACCTCATCATAGAAAGCAATCAGGTTGGTCAGGCATGACTTTCCCTTGGTGAATCCGTGTTGACTGTTCCTGATCACCTTCCTCTCTTCCAAGTGCCTTAAAATGGATTCCTTAAGGACCTGCTCCATGATTTTTCCAGGGATTGAGGTGAGGCTGACCGGTCTGTAGTTCCCTGGATCCTCTTTCCTCCCTTTTTTGAAGATGGGCACTATATTTGCTTTTTTCCAGTCCTCAGGGACCTCCCCATTGCCACGAGCCTTCAAAGAAAATCCTGGCAGAGTTTTGAGGTAAGGCGGCACCCAGCATGTTAAATAACAGAGGCTGGCTGGTTTTACAACTGCAAAGGATTTATTGCATCTCAGCCACTGCGTGGGGGAACCGCCCCCCCTCTGATTATCGGAAAAACAACACAATCCTTCACAGCTGCCTGGCCAGACCCCTTGTGGGCCGGCCAGCGGCACAGAAAACCTCCCTTCACCCTGTGAATATTAAGATGGCAGTGGGTTAGGGCAGCTGGCAGCGGCGGATTTTGCTCACACCTCTAGCGTCACTCCTGATTGACACCGGTCTGAGGCCAGCCTGTGTGGCCTGTTGGTCGGATCACCCCCTTTGTGCAGGAGGAGCTGACGCTAGCATTAATTCGTAGGTTTCCTCCAAGGGGACATATAGAGTCCCCTGTTATGGGGAGCCCAGCCCTAATGCATGGAGCCGGGAGGCTGTTTGAAGAGACTAAACTAACCCAACTGGCCCAGGGGAGCTGCTGACTTGGCAAACTGGGCACTGCCATGCCAGAGCGTGTGAGCAGGATCTAACAGCCTGGGTTTGCAGCCGGGCATCTCTCTGATCAAGCTGTCGCTGTATTTATAATGCAGCCAGAGGAAGGGTGGGCGGGTGGATGGTCACAGCACTGGCTGGGAGTACAAGCGCCTCGGCTTCAAATCCCAGCACTGCAACCAATCTGCCATGTGACCTTGAGCAGTCGTTTTGGGACAGCTTTTCCAAAGCGCCCCTGTCCCACTCAAGCACCTAACCCTGGGCCGGCTTCTCCAAAAAACTTCAGCATCCAACGCGCTGAGGCCTGTGGAAAACACGTGTGCTTGTTTGAGAAAGCTGCTCCCACGCGCCCTCTGGGCCTCAGCTGTGAAATGGAGAAAAGGATCCTGTCCTGCAGGGGGGCTGGAACAATTTTGATAGTGAGGGTGCTGTAAACCCAAGCTGTAAACCCTGCCTATGATGGGAACCATGTCAAGCTGGGGGGAGAGGCGGCAGCACCTGTGCGGTCTTGTCATTTAGATGGTGAGATCTCTGGGGCAGAGACTCGCGCGCTGTCCGCCCCACTCTGAAAAATCCCCTGTAGATGCCACTTGCGCATTCAAGGGCAAAGACACCAGCATTTGCCACTCTAATTCCTCCTCCCATGTCGTTGTGGAGTTGACACCACCTGGACCTGCCCCGCCAGCAGCCCCAGCGCTCCGTTTATCTTTAATTACAGTGAAATCAATAAGCGTTTACCAGGCGGCTCCGGCAGCCGTGCTAAGAAATTAACTGACATTCCATTAACCTCGACAGTCAGATTCATTCCCCGGCACAGGGCGGGATGTGACACAATCACCAATCGATCGCCGGATCCATTTGATCTCTCTTCCTCGGAGGGAGCTGTGCTCGAAAGAGGAGAGACCAGCTCCTAGGCATTTGGGATCCGGCTCTGACTCGGGGGAATCATCTGTACATAAAGAGGGGCATTTTTCTTGAAGGGTAGAAAGTGGCACGTGCTTGTTACGTGGGTTGCCTTGTTCACGTGATTGTTTACGGTAGGGTCTCTTGCCGTCTGTTTGGAATAGCTGCAGCTGTTCAATAACACTTTAATGCCTAATGGACTAAATTGGGCGCTGGGGAGGGAAGACGGACGGCGGGTATGAGAGATCTTCTCCTCGTTGTGATCCCATGCGCACCTCACCCCTGGCAGGCACCTCCCGGAGACCTCTAAAGGGAAGAGACACAGCAGCCCCGCTTCTTTGTGTGGGGAGAATAAGGCTCAGTCTCCATGCAACACCCAGTCCCAGCCATTTCTGCTCAGACTGTCCACAAGAGGCTAGTGTGACAAGCCCCAATGATGGGGAGACCAGAGAACTGGGCTGAGACCTCCCACAGTTGTCTCATAACGCGGGGGGGGGGGGCACACAACAGCCTGGGAAATGCGGGGGGAGAGGGGGCCGGCGATGGAAACAGCAACAAAGATGGCTCACATCTGGCTACGGAGCAGGGTTGCCAGGGATTCCCGCCAGCACGCCCCTTAGATCAGCTTCCCTGTCGGGGAAGGGGCTGTTTCTCTTTCTCTGTTTTTCTCTCCTCCCTCTGCCTGTCTCGCTCCCTAGACCATCATCTTCCAACTATTATGTATCCTGGACACTGCAGTCGCCCCCGGCAGCCCCAGCCACGGAGCAGGGCCCCGCGCTGTGCCAGGCACTGGGTGCCTGAGAGGCACCGAGCTCTCAGGCTGCACTTCCTCCTCTGTAAGCTTAACTGAGCTTGAACGCAGAACTTCCAACATTGAAAGCATGAGCCGCTCCCATGTGAGTTGAAGGACTAACCCCAGTGACCCCCAGCCATCAAAGGGACACAAACCTCCAGTGTGAACCAGCCACTAGGACAGGAACAAAGACAAAGCACTGCTAGTGCGGGTTACAGAAAGGGGCACATTAATTCCCATCAGCCTTGGGAGCATGGTCTAGCCCCTGCTTTAACCCACAGGCCCCACTCCCTGCCCAGGGCTGGGGATAGAACCCAGGCGTCCTGGCTCCCAGCTTCCCCGCTCTAACCCACAGGCCCCACTCCCTGCTCAGAGCTGGGGAGAGAACCCAGGCATCCTGGCTCCTAGGCCTCCCACCCCCACTCTAATCCACAGACCCCACTCCCTGCTCAGAGCTGGGGAGAGAACCCAGGAGTCCTGATTTCCAAGCTCATCAGCTCATCCCATGTGTAAAGCCTTCTCTCGCTCTCTCCTCCACCCACCAGCCTCCCGCCTTGAGTGATATTTTGTCCAAAGGAACAATCCGAATTAATTCCATTATTCCAGCCCCTGGCCACATGCTCTGGTACAAACCCCCTTCCAGCCACTTATGAATTTGTGATCACTGCCTCTTTCGTCCTGAAATACTCAGAACCAAGGTAATTAAGCCTCTGCTCCAGGGGCCTTGGATCTACGTGACTCACCCTGACACCTTGTTCTTAATCAAGCTATTAACAATTGATAAGCCATTGTCCAGTGTCTCCTTACTTAATCAACAGATCTGCCTGTTAATCCCTCATTAGGAGGATTTGAAACCCCTAAAGCGATGGAGCGGGAAAAAGTTCAGTGTTGAAGCTCTTGGGAACAGCCAGCATCCAGCCTGCCAGCAGCATTCCTGAGCCAAGGGAACAGCAGGGGTTACTGCCTGCGAAGATACCTTCAGCCGAGATACAGCCAAGGAAGTGCATCAGGCCTGGGAGGGACTGTGACAGGCCCATCTGCAGGACCAAAGGGGCAAATTAATTCAGCTAACCTTTGGGTAAATCAGGTGGCTTGGTCCAGTCCCTGCTCTGACCCCACCAGGCCCCAGTCCCCTCCCCAAGCTGAATTTAGAACCAGGAATCCTGGCTCCCAGCCCCCACTGGTCTCACCCACTAGACCAGAGGTCCCCAAACTGTGGGACACACGCCCCTAGGAGCGCATAGAGGAACGTTCGCAGCCAGACCCCGGCCAGCCCCCATGGAGGCGGGGAAGGAGTGCCACTCAGCCCCGCTCTGCCCTGAGCTCTGCTCCGAGTCAGTCATGGCCTCTGCCCCCTGCTCAGCCCCTGGTCGTGTCGCCTGGCTGTGGTCTCGACTCCCAGCCCCCAGCCGAATGGCCCCAGCGTGAAACGTGGCCCTAGCCCTGAGGTGCCCTTTACTGCACTCTTTTCCCCTGCCAGGCCCAGCCCTGGGACTCTCTGTGCTCTCTGCCCCAGCAGCTGTGCAATGCTGACCATCTCAGCTTGCAATGGACGGGGCAGGCGAGAGGGGGCCGAGGGGAGGGCAGGACAATGGGGGAGCGGGCGAGCAGGGGGGTTGATTACACATCAGGCAGTCCCACCAACTGGTGGGGTTGTTTTCAGGGCTGCAGGTGGGATGAGGGGGAGGGATCTGCCTCCGAGACGCCCATTCCTAGGAACCCGACCTGCGCCCCCTGAGCCTCCCCGGGCAGCCTGAGCCAAGACGCTACTGAGCAGCAGGTACAGGAGTGGTGTCAGAGGAGAGCAGGGCTGGCCCCGCGTCCCCCAGCCCAGGCCTGCAGAGCCGACAGGACAGGATTCGCAGAGCACCACACGTCCGCCTGGCTGGTACATTCTGCAGCTCTGTTGGCACTGTGGGCTCTTCAAAGGAGGGTCTGTCTCTCACGCTGGCTCTGTGCAGCGCCCGGCACAACGGGGCCCTGAACTCGGTCAGGGTCTGGGCAGCTCCTAGCACAAGGGGGCCCTGATCTTGGTCAAAGCCTCTACTTAATAAATAACAGGTGAGCCATGACTAGTGAGGATCCGGACAAACACAGGAGGTCTCCGTCTCTCCACCCTGCCCCGACAGGCTCAGAGAAGGCACCGGGAAATCCTGCAAACGCAGAGCGAGGCTGCCACCCCGTGGCCACGCACAGTCCAGGCAGCGTCTCAGGCGGAGCTGGGAAGGCCCAGAAAACCCAGACCCTAAAGAAACACTTTTTTAGGGACAGGCTGGGCTGCAGCTCCTGGCACATCCACGCCGCAACCTCAGACAGGCAGGGCGCAGGCAGTGGCCTGTATGAACTGGCACGCCTACCCCACCTACTCACGGGCGCTCACATCGCAGACACCTGCCGCTCAGACTGTGACCCGGGCACCATCTCGGGCTCAGACCTCTCTCTCTGCAGGTGCCCACGCCAGGCTCTGGCTCAGTCTTGCTGATTCTTCCTGCCGAGCGTCTCTATGAGACGTCCTTTCGTATCCCTCCGCACAGCTCCAGCCCTCGATGACGGCCACTTCCCGATTTCTCCGGCCGGGACACATGCAGGCTTACCCTGCTCGGCTCTCTTCCGATGCTGCCGCAGCAACCCATTTTGCACCCTCATCCCCTGGAGCAGGCGCACGACGGGTGTGTCCGCGGCCCCGAGCTGCAGCCAGCCAGAGCTCAGGTCCAGGCTGCCCTGTCGTCTACGTGGGGCTCCCAGCGCCAGCCCCCGCCACAGAGAGGGCAAAGCGGCTGTTAGCACCAGCAACTTTCCCCACCTGGGAACGTCAGAGCCAGAGATGCTGGGGCCAGAAGGGGCCCCCCCCAGACACCTGCGTATTAGAGATCGGCCCCCCCGAACAGCACAGTCCCCCCCATTCTGACACACCTCGGGGGCTTTGCTCCTCAGCGAAGGGATATTTATTCACACACATACAAACACCCGACCTGTGTCCCCGCCGGGGGGAGCCGGGCCCCTGGCCCCACCACACAGTCCAGCCGGCAGCTGAGCGAGGAGCAGACAGAGCCGCGGGCTGGGAAGCTCTGCGTGCCCCTGAGTGAACCTGTCACCCTGATTCGTAATGAGCTAACCTGGGAGTCCGTGAGGTAGCAACGCTGCAGGGCTCAGCACTCACCCGACCCCGCGCCGTGAGTCCGTCCAGTGCAGACAGGATCTGCTGCCACGTGCTTTGTAGGGGGTCAGGACCATGGACCCCGACAGAGCCGGGGATAGAACCCAGGAGTCCTGGCTCCCAGCCTCCCCACTTTAACCACTAGACCCCACTCCCCTCTCACAGCTGGGGATAGAACCCAGGAGTCCTGGCCCACAGTGCCCTGCTCTGACCACTAGACCCACTCCCCTCCTACAGCCAGGGATAGAACCCAGGAGTCCTGGCCCCCAGTGCCCTGCTCTGACCACTAGGACCCCACTGCAAGGGCTAGGCCCAGACACACAGCCCTGGGCATCACTGATGCTGCTTTCTGTGCCGCAGAATCTCCGTGGAGGTGAAAAGGAAGTCCTGCCGGCAGGTATCGCAGTGGTAAGGCCGCTGCAGAGCGCTGGCTTTGGCTGAACTCCCAGCTGCCTCTTCCGGGGGAGCTGCAGGGGCAGAGAAAGCACCGTTACCGGAGGCAGCTGGAAACTCACCCAGGGTGACTGGCTGGAATGCACCAGCCCTGCCCCAGGAGCCAGCAGGCTCTGTCTGCAGCCCCCGCTAGCCCCGCGCAGTGAGCGGACAGGGGACGCCAGCTCAGGGACCCAGGACATGGCAGAGACTCACCCTCCTGGGGCTGGGGCCGACAGCTGTTCTCGTGGCTCATGCGCTCCAGGGGGGTGAAGGGCATGTAAAGGTCGCAGTGCGGGCAGGTCCAGAAGCTGCGCAGGCAGTCGCTGTACAGGTCGGCATCGCCCTGCACGAGACAAAGGCGGAGGGGAGCAGGGTGGGACACGGAGCTTTTGCTTTGGGTGCTGCTGGTCCCGATCCAGGAGGTGGGGGGGACAAAGGAGCCCGTGCCTCAGCGGCTGTAGTTCCCATGCAGGCGGGAGCCCCGGGCTCCCGGCACTTACCACGAGGCAGTTGTAGGTCAGGAAGTCAGTCACCCAGTAGCCGCCCTTCTCCTCGTTGGGCGTCATCTCCGCTCCCTGGAACAGACCAGGGAGCCCCGGCGCGGCCGCCACCGTCTGGGGCCCCACGTACAGGTTCTGCTTCTCCAGCGCTGTCAGCCGGCGCAGGCTGTACCGCACCTGCAGGGGCACCGCCCGGCGTGAGGGGGGGCGCCCGGGGGACAAGGGAGCACACTGCCCTGCTCCCTCCCTGCCTCCGGGCGTGCAGGCAGCGCAACGCACAGGGCAGCACCCCCGCCAGCACAAGGCGGAGCTGCCATGGGGGCACCCAACCACCTGCACCACCACCCCCAGTGGGGGAGGGGCTCCGCAAGGCTCAGATCCTGCAAACAGAGTGTGCGGATGGGGGCGGGTCACGGCCGGCTGCCCCCCCGGTCCCTCCTACCGACGCCTCGGTCAGAGCAGTCACAGACAGCACACGCCCGGCAGGGGCAGGGGCTCTGCACAATGAGCTGGCAGCCCTGCCCTGCCCCCACCCGTGGCATGAGCCTGCCCAGGCCCTAGCCCTTCCCCGTGCCTCAGTTTCCCCTTCCACAAGATGGGAAAGATGTTCCCCAGTGGCCTGCCGAGCAGAGAGGGGCAAAGCTCAGTGGAAAGGCCTCCCTGGGGCTCCCCTGAGGGCAGGCCCAGCGCCACCAGCGGAGCCAGGGGTACCTCGTGCTTCAGAAATTCCAGCAGCCCCTTCCTCAGCGTCGCCACCTCCCGGGGCTCCGACCCGCACTCTGGCTCCCCGCGCCTCCCCTCCAGCTGCCGGTTCAGGAGCCCCTCCCAGGCGGCGCGGAGCTGCAGGGCCGAGGAGAGCAGGCGCAGGGCGGCCTCGCTGTCGGGCATGCACAGCTCCAGCCAGGAGTCTGCCACCAGCCGCGTGCAGTCAGCGCTGGTGTCCAGGGAGCGGGAGAACAGCAGCAGAGCCTGGGGGAGAGAGCGAGGGTCAGCTATGGGGCAGCCTGGGGGGCAGAGCAATGGTCGGCCATGGGCGCTTGCAAGGCAGGGAGGCTGAGGCACAGAGGGTAAGCGTGGGGGGTAGAGAGCCGGGGGGGGATTGCCAGTACAGGGGTGACAGCAGGAAGTGGGGAGTCAGGGAGGCAAGCAAATGCAGGGTGTGGGGGGGACAGGGAGAGAAGCCAGTGTGGGGGGCAGGGAGGGTAGCCAGTGAAGGAGTGGGGGGCAGAGAGAGCCAGTGCACTGGGGGGGGCAGGTCCAGGCACCCACCTGCAGGGCCGGCACCCGCAGGCAGTTCACCAGGTAGGGCTTGTTGGTCTCCAGCAGCGAGACGAAGGCCAGGAGCTGGTGGCGGCTGCTCAGCCCCTCCTGGGAATCTGCGAAGGCACAAGAGGGCAGCTCGGCTCAGCCCAGCCCCCGTTTTCCCCCCGCAGGACCCCGGGGCTGGGGAGCCCACGGCAGGAGCAGGGCCCCTCAGCCCCCCTCGCCCAGCCAGGATGAGCGGGGCCGGCAGAACACACATGGAGGGGCAGAGCAGGCTGGGGGCTGGGCTGGGCTTCAGGGGACCTGGGTTCTCGCCCCGGCTCCGCCAGATGCCCTGCTGTGTCTGGGCGCCGAGGGGGCTGGGGTCAGGCCACCCCCCCTCTCCCTACCTCTCTTCCTCCCGTGCTCTGCCCCCTCCTCTGTGACCTGCAGCAGCTCGGGGCTGCTGGCAAAGATGCAGGTCGGGTGCAGGACGATCCCCTGCTTGTTCTTGGTGTGAAAAATCTACAAGGAGAACCAGAGGCAGCGTTAGGGCCGGGGCCATGGGCCCATGAGGGGCGACTGCAGCCAACGCGGAGACCGCAGCCTGGGGCACAGCCCTGCCAGGATCTACCGGGCTTCTTCCTTCGCAGATTCCCAAAACCCTCAACCACCAGACCCCTCCCAGAGCCAGGGGATGGAACCCAGGAGTCCTGGCTCCCAGCCCCCCCAGCTCTAACCACTAGACCCCACTCCCCTCCCAGAGCTGGGGATAGACCCAGGAGCTGGAGTGTGCAGGTCAGAGGGAGGCGCACCTGGTCGGAGTCCTTGCGGCAGCTGTTGTACTGGTCGGGCACGGCCAGCTGGGGGTAGAGACCCCTGCACAGCACCAGCTTGAGCAGGGCGAGCTGGTGGGAGGAGAGGGCCGCGCCGGCCGCAGCCTGCAGCTCGTCCACGTTGTGCCGTAGCTTGAACTTGACGTCCTGCAGAGGGATGGGGTGATGGGTACACAAGGGGGGCAGCACCGAGCGGGGACTAATGGGCCCTCCGGGAGCACCCCACTGCAAAGGGACGGCCCAGCTCACACTTCTGCAGGCAGAGTCTTGCATTGGCCCCGTCCCGGCAAACCCTGCGGGCGGACACTCCTAGGCTTCCAAAGATCCTGGCCTCCCTTCACCTGCCAGGTTCGGTGCCCACAGCCCCTCTGCCACGCAGGAGCACGGCTCCCAGCTTACACACAGGGAAGCAGATGTGCAGAGAGGGGAAGGGCCGTACCCAACGTCACAGAGACAGAGCCAGGGATGGAACCCAGGAGTCCTGGCTCCCAGCCCTCATCCCCTGCTCTATCCCCTACACCCCACTCCCCACTCAGAGCCAAGGATGGAACCCAGGAGTCCTGGCTCCCGCCAGCCGACGCGGGGAGGACATGGCAGAAAGCCAGCGGGAGACACGGTGCTGAGCAGAGAAAGCTCTTGGTGCTGGCTCTGGTCCCAGTGAATGGTGGGATGTGGGGGGGGCCAGCAGGGCGGCGCCCTCTGCCCCACACTCTCCCCACTGAGATCACTGCCCGGTCCCCCCACCGCACCTGGATATCGATGCCACGAGACCTGTCCCCGCTGGCGCCCTCCTCGTCGCTGGAGGAGCCGGCCTCCCCTTCCTGCAGCTTCAGCACCTTGCGCTTCCGCCCGGCCGTCTCCTCATGCCGCCGCTGCAGCTGATGCAGCTCCCGGCGCTCCCGGTGCCGGCTCTGACGGGCGTAGCTGTCCCTGTGCCCGGCAGGCACGGCCGCCAGCAGGCCGTGGTCCTGGAGCAGCTCCTGCGGGAGAGGGGAGGGTTAGGGGGGCAGTGCTGGGTTCTGGAGGATGGGAGGAATTCTCTGCACCCTGCCTGGGGCTGCTCTGGGATTTCTCCCCGCATCTCGGCACCCGGAGCCCCCTCGCCTGCCGCGCACCCACCTGGAACTGACGCCGCAGGTTGGCTGCCTCGTACAGCCGGTGCTCCTCCAGCCCCCGGCGCCGGCACCACTTCCGGGAGCCGCCAGCCCGCTCCGACTTCACCTGCCGGCGACACCGAAGCCTCGGGTTATTGGGGGTGGGGACCAGGGGGCCATCCTGCTGCACCCCACAAGCTCCTGCCCTATGGGATCACCTCCCCTAGACTGCTCCCGCCATGGGGACCTCCTCCCCCAGATCCCCCTTGCAGCCCTGCCATGGGGAAATCACCTCCCATGGAGCCCCCCGCCGCCCATGGGGTATGTCACACTCCACCCAAGGGCAGACAGTCAGCCAGTCCCACCTGCACCCACTCGTTGAAGGTGTTGAGCAGCGTCAGGGGGTCCCCGTGGGGGCTCTCGAGGGGCCGGCGGGCCGTGGCGCAGTCAGGGTCGGGGCGCATGGGGCGCAGGAACGGGGACTGCACGCTCAGTGCTGCCGCCAGGGTGAGCACCGGCCCGGCCAGCCCGAAGAGCGAGCCCAGAACCAGTATCTTCCCTGCAAGGGGGATGGGGGACGAGAATATTACTCGGGGCAGGGGGGAGAGCATCCACCCACCTCCAGCACCTCCCCCCCACACCCAGTCCATCCCCCAACTCGCCTCTAGCACCCCTCACCCACCCTTACTCACCTCTGGCCCCCACCCGCCTCCCAACCACCATCCCCCAATCACCAAATCAACTCAGTCAACCACCCCACCGCCAGCACCCCCCTGCACTCCGTCCCCGCCCCACCGCCTGCCCCCCATCCCAAGGGTTCGAGTCCCTCTCGGCGCCCTCTGCGCCCCTGGCGCCAGCCCCCCACGATCTCCCACCCCCCACCGCACCTCACCGATCACCACGTCCACGGGCAGCTGGGCCAGCAGGCTCCCGATGGGTGTCAGGCTCTCGGCGGTGTCCAGAGCCCCCTGCTCCCTCAGGTAGCACACGGCCGTCTCCAGGCTGGACACGGGTGGCGGCTCCAGGAAGGGGAAGGTCCGGGGGTTGCCCAGACCCATGCTCTTCATCTGGGGGCGGGAAGGAAGGAAGATTAACCCTTTGCCCGCTGGGTTCTCCCCGCCAGCACCCAGCTACGTGACAGAAGGGACGGAGACCAGGAGTCAGCGCCTGACGCTTGCTGTGTGTCCTGCCTCCAGTCTCGGGCACTGGAACTGGCACGGTGCGACCCAGGTACCGCTTGATGCCAAATGGCAGAGGTCACGGGAGGGCCTAAAGGCTACCGGGATCCCCGGGGTTTGGTATCTACAACCTAGCTCGCCAACGAGCGTCCAGGTGAGAGCCGGGGGTCACGCTGGCCAGGGTCATCATCGTACAACAGCCGGGCAGGTAACGCGCGAGAAGCTGAAAAACAGGCCCTCAAGGCGTGTGAGACAAGGCAAGTCACCGGAAGGCGAGTCACGTGCTCCCGCCAGGCAGCAGAGAAGAGATGCTTATCTCACCCTGGCCAGTCACGTGCACATTGAGTATCGTGGGGTTCCCAAAACGCACCCACTTAAAGCTGGGGCAAAAGGCTGATCGACAGATTGCCTGTGCAGCAAGGAAACCCAGAAACGGCAAAGTGAGCTTGTTTCTGAGCAGAGGCCATGAACTTTCGAGGGTGTGACTGGGGGTCCAGAGACACACCCAGGATCCTGCACCCAGGGGGCAAGCAGCCAGCTGGCTCGTCTTACGAACAGAGGATCACAGCCGGTCTGGCTGGTCGATGCTGGAAGAGAAACTTTGGGGGAGCGACCCTTGGGGAGACAAAGAACGGCTTTTCGTTACGTTCGGGCTCCACAAAGCGTGTCGTGATTTTATTTTACGGGTGACCTTGTCCATTGCTTCTTCTCCAGCCTCTGCTCTGTGTTAAATACACTTCTTGTGTTCACGCTTAGCAAATCCACAAGCTGTGTGTGACTCAGAGCCGTGCGCTAGAGCAGAACCGCTAAGCCGGGCTGTGCCGTTCCTTTGAGAGCAGCGGACCTGGGAATTCTGGGTGTCCAGCGGAACAGGGCTGACATTGGAGGGGACAGCTGGAGGACTCGGAGGATGGAGTTTCCCTGCAGGACAGCAGGTCTGCAGACCGAGGGGAGGGCTCGTATGGCCTGTACCCGGTGGAATCAGAGAGCTGACCCCCGGCAGGTACAGACAAGGCTTCTTCAAGCTAAGGTGCCCTGGGTGGCCCCAGGAAGCATCACATGGAGGCTGGAGGGCTGCAGCATGTTGGTTCCTGGGGACAGCTCCCCAGGTTCCCCTCTTAGCAGGACAGCTCCCCGCAGCGGTGCAAAGACTCACCCAGGAATGGAGGGAGACACCCCCGGCTCGGCCTACCTGCAGCACCAGGGCGTCGAGCGCCACACGCTGGATCTCCGGCACCGGGTAGGGGGCAAAGGCATCATAGTCAGATTCAGCATACAGCCGGTAGCAGACACCGGGGCCCGTCCGGCCCGCGCGCCCCTTCCGCTGCTCGGCGCTGGCCCGGCTGATCCAGAACTCCTGTAGTCGCTGCAGTTTGGCTTGAGGGTCATAGCTGAGCTCCTTCACCTTCCCTGGGGGGCAGGAAGCAGACGCTACAGGGACAGCCATCACCGGCCTCCCCTGGCACCCACCCGCCCGGGCCACGTAGCCAAAGGGAGATCCCAGGCCGGCCCTGATATCGGAGCCCCCACCCCACCAGCTGGTGCCGGCCCACGCTTCCCAGCCCTTGTCTCACCAGAGTCCAGCACGAAGCGCACCCCGTCGATCGTGACCGAGGTTTCGGCGATGTTGGTGGAGACGATGCATTTCCGGACTCCGGGGGGGGGGCATGTCGAACACCTGGGGAGGGCAGAGATGGGGTCATCGCCCCCGACGCAGCCCTGCACCCCTCCTTGTCCCCTCTCCACCCCCTCCCCCGACACATGCCTCCTGCCCCATACACACAGTCACTCCCCTCCTAGTCCCCTCCGCCCCCCCACGGCACCACTCCCCCTAGCCACCCCGTTCTAGTCCCACCAGCACAGCCACCACCCCACCCCCGCTAGCGCCTCTGCTGCTGCCCTGTTCCCCTCCTAGCCCCTCTGATGCCAGTTTCCCCACGGAGGCACCGGACCCTGCCCAGCGCCCAGACCCACCTTGTCCTGCTCGGCAATGGAGAGGGTGCTGTGCAGGGGCAGCACCACCCAGCGCTGGGTGTGGGTGGCGTAGGTCTGGGCCGCCTCCAGCACGGAGCCGATCTCCGCCACCCCGCTCAGGAAGATGAGCAGGTCACCCCGCTCTTCGGGCGGGTATTTGTGGTCGATGGCCTGCAGCACCCGCAGGTAGGGCCGGGGATCCAGCCGCTCCGGCTTCCTGCTCGCTGCCGCCTCCTCCTGGGGGATGGGCTGGTAGACGACCTGTGGAAGCAGAGGCGCCACGTCCAAAGATCAGAGAAAGGCCCCCGGGAGCCAGCCCCACAGGGACACCCCCTTCGCCTCCCCAACAGGCTTGCGGTGCAGGGAGAGGGAGGAGAGTGGGTTCTACCCCCTCTATGGGGAGATGTGGGGGCGTCTAGTGGGTTAGAGCGGGGGGCCAGGAGCCAGGACTCCTGGGTTCTATCTTAGCTCTGGGAGGGGAGTGGGGTCTAGTGGGTTAGAGTGGAGGGCTGGGAGCCAGGATGCCTGGGTTCTGATTCTCCCAGTGTGCAGACACATCTGCATCTCAGCACCAGGCAAGGTCCCTGTACAAACAGCCCCCATGCCCCACCCCAGAGGCAGCTGCATCTCAGCACCAGGCGAGGGATCTCCAAGGCTGCACCAGGGATACAGTGAGGGAGGCCCCCCAAGTTCCTGCCCACACCCACCCCACGAGTTCTCACCGTGATGGGGAACAGCCGCCCGGGCACCTGCACCACCGGGGCACCCCCGAAGTATCCTGCAAAGAGGCGGATGTTGATGGTGGCCGACATGAGCACCAGCTTGAGTTGGGGGCGGGTGGGCAGCAGGCGGCGCAGCACGCCCAGCAGGAAGTCGCTATGCAGATGGCGCTCGTGCACCTCATCGGCGATCAGCACCTGGTACCCGGGCAGCGCCGGCTCGCGCTGCGCCTGCCGCAGCAGCAGCCCCTCCGTCAGGAAGACGATCTTGGTGGCCGGGGAGCGGGTGCTCTCGAAGCGGATCTGGTATCCCACCTGGGGAGGAGCGGGGCGGGCGGTCAGCGGAGGGAGAGCCCTCTGCAATCCCTCCACTGCCCCGAGTCGCCTCCTGGGGTCGATTCACCCGGGGACCCACAGCAGAGGCTGCTCGTTCCCCAAGCCCGGTGCAGACACTGCCCGAGTCCTGGGCCGCCCCCCCCCGTCTCAGCCCCAGCCCTCCGCTCGCCCCACTCACCTCAGCCCCATACTGGTGCAGGCTCTCAAAGCCCACGCGCTTGGCCAGCGAGATACAGGCGATGCGGCGTGGCTGGGTGCAGGCCACGTGACTGTACCCAGCCGCCAGCAGGTACTGGGGGACCTGCGTGGACTTGCCGCAGCCCGTGTCCCCGGCTACCACCACCACCTGGTTCTGAGCCACAGCCTGCAGCAGTCGGTCACGGTACTGGGCAATGGGCAGGGCTGCCCGCTCTCGCTGCAGCTTGACCAACTTGGCAAAGCTCTGTTTCTGGGTAAAGTCCAAGTAATGCAGCAGGGCGGTGCGGAATTGGGAGAGCCGCTCTTCCGGCACCCCCGGGCCCCGCCGGGGCGGGCCCCTCCTACCCCGCACCAGCCCCTCCACATCCCCGCTCAGCACCGACAAGTTGATCCGGTAGCGCGGGTCGTACTCCTGTGGGAGACCGGCCAGCCCAGGCGTGGCAGAGGGCTGAGCCCGGGCAGGGGCAGCCGGCACCGCCTGCTTCCGCTCAACCTTCAGGCTCTGGAAACGCTGGAGCCGCTCAAAGAAGGCCCAGAACTGGCGGCTGTCCTCGGAGCCTGCCCGGATGTAATCCTGCTCCCGGAAATACAGCTCCTCCAGCCGGCGCCGTGTCTCGGGGCAGCTCCAGTCCCAGAGGCTGTCCTGGTGCCCCTGTGATGGGGAGGCGTCTCTGCTTCGCCTCTCGGCCCTGTGCTCCTTCTCTGACGATGGCATCTCTGCCCCCCAGGGTCACCCCACACGACGACGCCCCCCCTTCTCAGGGCAGTGAGGGAAGGGTCCCCCCCCCCCACCTGGATTTTGACTCGGGGCGTGGGAATCTGGCTCTGCGGCGCCAATGGGGGTGAGGAGGTTGGAAACCCGGATAGGGTGGCAGACAGGAAACAGCTGAATCTTTGGGGGGGGAGGCCTCACCCCGCCTGGCCACCCTGCGGTGGGTGCATGGGATGGGGGTCCCACACACGGCTGATCTCTGTCCTGCCTGGGGAGTGGGGGGAAAGAAAGGGATGTGTAAGGACGAGCATTGCCCCAGCTCCACTGGGCGAGGGCATGAGCTCCCAGCCAGGCAGCCCAGGCAGGGGGGGATTAAACCCAGAGCTGGATACATCCCCTGCCAACAGAGGGCACCTTCCTGCTCCCCACCCCAAAGGAGACCCACACTGGGAGCTAACACCCCAACACAGCACCACCCCACGGCCCCAGTGACCCCTGCTATCCCTCCCACATACCTCCTACACACCTCCATGGGCCCCCTCCAGCATCCCCTTCTCCTCCTGTGCCCCCAGAGCCCCTCTCCATCCCCCCCCCCCACTATCCTGTACCTCCAGAGCCCCCCACTATCCCCTATGGGCCCTCTCCACATCCCCATGTGCCCCCAGACTCCCCTCCACTCCCCTTATCCCTGTGGCCCCAGTCCCCTCTACTTTGTGCTTCAGTCCACCTCTGCTATCCCAGTGCCCCCCCAGTGGCCCCCATGGCCCCGCTACACCCCCATATACCTCCAGGCCCCCACATCCACCCTCTGCTATCCCTGCCCCCCCCAGCCCAGTCCCCCACCCCAACCATCCCTCCCTGCCCCCACTCCACCCCCGCTGTCTCTGCCCCCCAGAACCTCCCACCACTCCCCTCTACACGCCCCCCGTACCCCCGTTGTCTCTGCCCCCCAGAATCTCTGCCCCCAGCCTCCCATCCCCTCGGGTCCCTCCACACACGTGCCCCCAGAGGCCCCCACGGCCCCGCTCTCACCGTCAGGGCCCGCCCGGGCCTCGCAGGCCGCGGCCGCCGCTGGGAAGCGCCGCCTCCTCCTGCTCCCGCCCGGCCCCGGGTCCTTCCCGCAGCGGCCGCCGGAGGCCGCCCGAGCCCGGCGCGGCGCCCGCTCACCCCGCCGCCACAGTGGGGGCCGATGCACGCTCCCCCCCTGCTCTGGGGGCCGGGACCCTCGCTGCATTGGGGGCCGGGGCCGATGCGCTGGGGGCCGGGGGCTCCCCTGCCGGGGGTCACTGGGGGAGCCCCTCTCTGCAGGGGACGGTGCAGTCCGGGCTGCCAGACACAGAGCTGGGAGGAGGGGGCTGCAGAGGTCTCGGCGGGGGGACCCCACTGCCCCGGGGGGCTGCTGGGTCTGGGGCAGAGGCACCTTTTCTCTGCCCTGCTGCAGAAACCCCGGCTTTGCTGCCAGCTTCCAACCAGCCTCGCCACCCCCCCCAAGTTTGCGGGACATCCATGCCCTAGCAGGGCCGGGATCGGGGCCGCTGGGCTCAGACAGGGCCGCCGAGGAAGGGGGCAGGAGAGGGGTAACCACTGGCTGGTGATTCATGGAGGGTCTGTATGGCGGTGGCGTCCTAGGGACGCAGAACGGGCGAGAGGGTCCCTGCCCACAAAGAGCTTCCAGCCTGAGCGACTCAAGGCTAATAAAGAACTAGCCTCAGAGCTGAGGGGCTCCAGCACATTTTATTGCTCCCTCCGGCTAGCGCTGCAGAGACGTGGCGAGCCACATTTCCCAGCAGCAGCCGGCCAGGCTCACGAACCCACAAGATGCCACATCTTGGCTACCCATAATGAACAGCAGCCAGGCAGCAAGCATTTCGTTCCCTGCACGTCCTGGTCCCGCCCCACCTGGGGGTCCAAATGGACCTAAACTATTGTCTCGGTGGCCTGCCCGCTGCTCGTGGACTTGAGCTGAGTCTGGGCCTCGCCACCTGAAACTGCCCCCTCTTCCTGGAAGACATCAGCCAGGCGGCTTCGCACCAAGCCCTGGAAACCCCGGCCCATCATCACATAGATGACGGGGTTGATGCAGCTGTTGACGTAGGCCAGCCCCACGATCAGGGGGCTGAAATCAGAGGCACCTTTGAACAGGCTCGTGCTGGGCTTCTGGGTGGCCAGGATCATCCCCACCACGTGATAGGGCAGCCAGCAGACAAAGAAGCCGACGATCACCACCAGAACCACCTGAACGGTCTTGCGCGAGCGGGTGAAGCGGCTCCTGTGGACCCGGGCCAGGACCAGGCCGTAGCAAGTGGCAATCACCACGAAGGGGATCAGGAAGCCGGCGACGAAGCGGAAGGCGGCGACGAAGACCTCGACCACAAGCGGGTGATCTGTCACTCGAGCATAGTCCACGCCGCACGTCACTTTGCTGGAGGATGGGTCGGAGCGAGTCCGACGGAAGATGAAGGTCGGGAGGGTCATGAGCAGAGCCAGGAGCCAGGCTGCCCCGCACAGGCCCCAGGCCAGTCGGGTCGTGCGGTAGTCCTGGCACCAGATGGGCCGGGTCACCAGGGCGCAGCGGTCCACGCTGATGGCCGTGAGGAGCAGGACGCTGGCAAACATGTTCAGGATGGTGAGGGACGGGAAGAGCTTGCAGGCGAAGTCACCCAGCTGCCACTGGTGGTCGCGGGCCACGGGCACAGCCAGGAATGGTAACGCCAGGCAGCACAACAGGTCTGCCACAGAGAGGTTGAGGAACCAGACGGTGTTCACCATACGCTTCATCCCAAAGCCCGTCACCCAGATGACAGCCGCGTTCCCCGGCACCCCCAGCAGGAAGATGAGGGAATAGAGAACCAGAGAGGCCCACAGGACTGGGGTCAGCTGGGAAGGCGGTGAATCCATCGTGTCGAAGTCGGGCGCAGTGAAGTTAGAATATGCATAAGTATCATAGTAGTACACATCGGTGACGTCCATTCTCTGCCAGGGTCCGCACCCTAAAAACCAAATCCTGTTTGAGTAAAATTCTTTCCCCTTTCTGCACTGCAATGACATCTTCCCCCAGAGGCCGGGTGCTCGCTGCAGGATCCAGCCCCGGCCTGCATGTATCGTTGGGCAATCCTGGCTGGGGGGGGGAAGGGAGGGCAGGTCCCTTCTAGTCACCCTTGCCCCTTCCCAGGCTGGTGTCTATCTCCCACTCCCGGCAGCTGAGCGAGAGGTTGGTCCCCGCACAAGGAGGTGCCATGAGATCCCAACAAGGCCAAGTGCATGATTTCACCAGCCAGCCCTCGGGTCAGTAGTTCCCAGCCCCACGATTTCTCTGTGGGTTAGACACACACAGCTGCAATCAGGACTCCTTCTGCCTGCTGGATAACACACACACACCCCTCATGTGCTTGCCACGGCCATGGCCCAGGCATGGGGACCCTGCTGGAGGAGTCTTTGCCCACAGCCCAGTGGGTGCAGTAATGGGCCCCCCTCTTTCCAAGAGCTAATTCCTGCTGCCATGATCTCCATGGGAGCTACCTGGGCATGGGACATGGTCCTGGTCTGATGTCACCCTGGACTGCAGCTTCAGGGGACTGATATCTCCCCGCTTCACCCATGACAGACACAGTAACACCTAATGCTCCCAGCTGAGATCAGAGCCCTGTTGTGCCAGGGTCTGCCCAGACATACAGTGAGAGACAGCCTCTGCCCCAAAGAACTGGCCATGCAAATTCTCCCCACATCGTAGCGGGAGACTGCGGCCCAGAGAGATGGAATGACTCACCCCAGGTCACACCGGACGTCTGTGGCAGAGCTGGGACTTGAACCAGATCTCCTGAGTCCCGACCCAGTGCCTTCGCCGCTGGCTCACCCTCCACTGTTGGTGCTTTGGCTCAAAGCTGTCCCCACCAAGGCGTGGGCTGGATGCTGTTGCACTCCCACGGATGGGAGCCTTCTCTACTTCCCTAGCGCACAATGGAAAAACTCAGCCCAGGGCACCAAAGGGTTAACAGGATCCCCCACCCCTCCCTGAAAAGATCGAGGCCCAGCTGACTCTGGAGCTGCAGTTGCATTACATCACACTGGACATGTGAGCGTTGGGCAATGGGGTGGCCCGGTTCCAGGAGAAGGAAACAAGATGGGGAAGCTGGGAGTTCTGCCCCAGCAGCAAACCTGGCAGGAGGCGTGGCCAGGAGAGGCTGCAGGGGTCTCCAGCCAGACTGGGGTTTGAGGGTGGGGTGACGGGAAATCCCAGGGGCAGGAAAACTCTGGGCTCTGGTCTCTTCCATCCCATAGTCAGTGCCCCAGCCCAGCCAGGGCAGGGAAGACATGAGCACAGGCCGTGTCAAGGTCCTGTTTATAGATGGTTATTAGATGTTCCATCTGTGAATACTACGTGTCACGGACAGAGGCCGCAGAAGGTGCCTTAGACAGTTAGGAGCTGCCGGTCGCACTCCAGCGGTGAATTCTTTATTAACCCACTCAGCTCCTTGCTGCTCTGCAACATCACAACCAGGGTTGAAGCAGGATCTTTCCAGAATCCCACAGGGCATCCAGAGTGACTCCCACTCATGCTCAGGAAGCAGAGTCTGATCCACCAAACCAAGAGCCTCTGTCCCCCAGAGATGGGGGTGGGCCTTAGCGGTGCTCAGAGACCTGACAAATTCACAACACCCGAGATCATGGGTGTGGCCAGACTGGACCAGCCCTGGGCTCCCCCTAGCCCACTCTTCAATGGAGGCTATCCCCAGCTGCCCCAGAGAAGGTGCAAGAACTCTGCAGTGACAGGATAACCTGCCCCCAGAGAAAGTGCCCTTCAATTCCCCCCTCTTCCCTCCCAGTTCAGTGTCAGCTCCAACCCTGAAAGCAGGGGGGTTGCTAGCCCTACAGACCGATTGGAAATGGCCAGAGGCTAGCATGTGAAGACCGTCACCCAGAACCTCTTGCACAAGCCCCAGGACTTCTGCATTTCTAATTCCTGCAGTTTCCCCCCACCCTTGGCCCACCACCAACTCTCAGAAAGGACAGCTGCCTTCCTGGGATGAGGTCTGGGGACCGATTGTGTCAACAGCAGCTGACAGTTTTGCTTAGGGCAGCGAGAAAAGTCCTTACAGCTGGCCCCGTTGAGAACCAACCTCCAAAAAGGGAACTGGGGTCAGTTCTGTTTCTGACTTGGGGAGGACAGAAGCTTCCCCAGCCACCCCAAAAGAGCCTCCGCCCCACGGTCAGTACACAAAACCAGCCATCTTTCAGCTGAGGTCTGGAATTGTTAGAGGTTTCTACCTCATGCCGTGGGAATGTGGGCAGGGCAGAGACTGTCCTTTGTGTCACATACAGCCCCTCACACAAGAGGGCCCCGGTCTAGGATCAGGACCTTTAGATGCGACCATAACACACACAGTCACTGAGGTTGTGTTTTTAAAAAAAAATAAATAAACTTCTGCTTGCAACCTCCCCGTGGGCGTGTGCCGCCTCCGAGTAACAGCGAAATCTCTGTGCTGCAACAGCCCCTTCTGCTCCCTGATACCTGCATGGATGGCACATCAAAAAGCAGGGCCCTCCCCCCAGCGCCCCATGGGTCATGACCCCTGCACTGTCACAGGTCCGATCGCAGGACCGGCATCACGCTCTGTGTCTTCTGGGAAGCACCTGGCATGGTTTGAGACACTGGGATGTCCTGATTGTATAGGCAGAGTCCCGAGATTCGGAGTTTTTTCTTCTATAGCTACCTATTACCACCCCCCACTCCCGCCCGTCCTGATTTTTCACACTTGCTGTCTGATCACCCTGTGTGAAAATAAATCGTCAAGGTGTCACATCCACCAGTTTGAGCTTTAGGTCCTTGAGTCAGAGGGAATCCCCCTGCTCCTTAGATCCCTGACTCTCCAGGGCACCCAGCACCTACAGTCTATGGCTCCTTTCATACAAGCTGTTTCATGGACACCAGACGCAGTGATCCCTAGCTACTAGCCACCCAGGAAAGACACCAGCGCTGCGGAGTTCGAGCTGTAAACAGGGCTTCTGGCTTTCTGTTTTAACCCGTAAACACCAACCAACCATCCCCGACACAAAGTCAAGTAAAATGACACACTGGCATTTATTCAGTGGAAATGGGAAGTGGTAACTTGTGTCTCCCGGGCATGGCCCTGCACACTAGTCAGGTGGGATTTCAAAAGAACCCCAATGTGTTGTGTACTAATGGGTCCGCCTAGGGTAGGAGCGGGACAAAGAGAGCGTACACAGAAGGAAAGGCCCCCCCCCTCCCCAAACCCAGCCTTTGGGACTGCTACATAAACCACAAAAATGCTAAAAAAAAAAAACCTGAAAAATGAAAATAATAAATTTCCCAAACCGGAAGCCCGAGCTATAAATAACACTGCTCTCAGTAAAGCATCCATCGTACCCCTCCAGCGTCCCCCTCTCCCCACACTTATCGTCACAGCAAGTGTCATGCAGAGACCCGGCCGTGGCCATGTCTGTGTTTATTGCAAGCCTGGAAAAACCCACAGTAAGCAGCTGGCACTGGGCCAGCAAGCCACAGAGCCACCTCGCAAAGGGGCTAATGGTGGCAGAGCCCTGTACAGTCCAATGGGGGACAGTGCAGAGCCAAGATCAGTCCACGGAGGCACTTGTTTATCTGCCGGGGCATGGGGACCTCGGCACAGGGGCAAAGGGTAGCCACACGAGGCAACTGAGTGGCTGGGAATGGGGCTGCAGCCCTGGACAGGACTGGAGGGAGGGTGGCAGGGGCTAATTTAAGATGAAATTAAGAACTCCTGGAGGGTTTGGACCATGGCTTAAAGCAGGACTCACTCTGCCTCAGTCTCCCATCTCTGACCGGCCAGTCCCAGCTGCTCCCGAGGAAGGTGTGCAGGGATGGGAGTCTCTGGGTGATGGAGCTGGAGCTGCACCCTAATAACAGAGGGCCACTGTCCCTGGGACGTTGCAGGATCAAGTTGTTGGTTCAGTTTAACAGGCGTCTGTCAGCAGAAGCAAGCAGGAGGATGCAGCAGAACGGCTCAAGATAAGCCACTTCTCAGAAAGTGCTTGAGTGTTGGTAGGAGATAATGTCAGGAGAGCAAAAGGCCTGTGCATACCAGAGAGGAGTTTGTAAAGTGGCGGAGCTGTTTGGGGGGACCAGACTGGCATGCAGGATCCATTGGCGCATCTGAAAACATTGTCCCTGCCTACCTCCCCGTCGCAGGATGGTAGGTTTTTAGGTAAGCTAGAAATGCATGTAGACTGTGGCTTTAAAATCCCTTTTTCCCTCTCTAAATGTTTTGTTCCTATTGATAAAATAAACAAGACTTTGGGTAAAGCCGGCTTTCTGGGCACACACTCCCCAAGGGAAGAACTCTTGGTGCCAGAACTCACTTGGACCTTCTGGGTCAGCAGGGTGCTGGGCCCCAGGCCCGGTCTGGGAGTGGCAGAAGGTGCACTCAGAGGTGCAGTTAGATCTGTAACCTCAACAACTTGCCCCCTGGGAAATCTCTCCCTGGCCCTGCCAGTCAGTGGCTGGATCGTGGCCCGTAGCTGGGTTCAGTTCCTGCCCGTCGCCCTCGCCCCAGACACCTCAGCACAAAAACCAAAACACCAGCACAGTCAGGATAGGGACCCTGGGGGGCACTGATCATGTTTATGGCTCACGAACAGCTGGGGGGTTGGTTTGCTCCAAAAATGAATCTCCTCCGGGAAGTGAAAATTACAGCTTGTAAAGGGGGAAAGTTACAGAAAATTCAGAGCATCTGGCAATGTGGACGGGAGGACAGAAATCCTGCTGTAATCTTCCCCCGGTGGCTGCCGCTTGCAGCAGGTTGCACGGGGGCCGCTTGCATGGACGCACATGGGCACCTGGCTCTGAGCTGCTCTGCCACACCCATGCAAAGGGTGGGCCCAAACGCCACTCCATTCCCAGCTATATGCCACACCCTGCACTGGTGCCTGTAACTGCATGAGGGGCAGAGAGTCAGGTCTCTGTCACCCTCTAGTGGTTGATTTGTGTAAGAGGCTAACAGGCTACTACTGCTGCCCAGCAGAGGAGTTACCCCCATAGCTTGGGGGAGAGGGACCCAGGCTTTCAGTGCTGGGGTCCCCCAGCTCTGGTCTGGATCAGCCAGGGCATCCTCGGCAGGGCTCCCGCCCACGTGAGCCGCTGTATATCCCATCTCTCTAGTTAGCTCACTGGAGTCAGGTTCCCTCGTGGAGAACCCCAACCATAGAATAGACCCAGCTGCATGGAAATCTCCAGCCACAAAGAGGACCCTAGCCAGAGAGGAGATCCACCCAGAGTGTGGCCTGGAGCTATGGAGATGTGGTTGTAAAGCAATTCCGGCCATACGGTGTCTGGTGTTGCTCTAATCATGTCTCTATGGCAGGAGGGTTGTTGGGCAGGAGGGGATGGAAAGGGAATTGGGGGCAGGTGGATATGGGGAACTTGAAAATGGGGGGAATCAAGGCAGAAGCCGGGGAGGAGGATGGAGAGGGGAGTGAGGTGCCAAAGGCTTTGATGTTCGGGAAATAGGAAAATGAATATTCATTATGCAAATTTAGATGTGGCATTATGGGCATTAAATCACCATCTTCTCCAACCCACAGCCTGGTCTCTCCGTGTACCCTGCACCCCTCTCCCAGGGTAACTACCGCGAGAGAAGGGGAGGCCACGGTTTCCTGACAGGTCACAAGCCCAGCCTGCTCCAGGGGCAGGGAAGAGACGCCTCCATGGGAGCGGTTCCCCAGCTCACACGCCGATGCTCCTCTCCTCTGCTGAGGACTTGGTCTCCAGCGTGGATTTGGTCTTCGCCTTGCTCTCGCCCCTGGAGAGGAGCGAGTCCTCGCTCAGCACATTGCGGAGGATGGTCTTCAGCGAGCGCTGGAACTTGTCCTGGAAATCCTGGCCCATGATGACGTAGATGACGGGGTTGATGCAGCTGTTGACGTAGGCCAGCCCCACGATCAGGGGATCGGAATCATTTGCGCCTTTGAACAGGCTCGTGCTGGGCTTCTCGATGGCCAGGATCATCCCCACCACGTGATAGGGCAGCCAACAGACAAAGAAGCCGACGATCACCACCAGAACCACCTGAACGGTCTTGCGCGAGCGGGTGAAGCGGCTCCTGTGGACCCGGGCCAGGACCAGGCCGTAGCAGGTGGCGATCACCACGAAGGGGATCAGGAAGCCGGCGACGAAGCGGAAGGCGGCGACAAAGACCTCGACCACGAGCGGGTGATCGGTCACTCGAGCATAGTCCACGCCGCACGTCACTTTGCCGGAGGATGGGTCGGAGCGAGTCCAACGGAAGATGAAGGTCGGGAGGGTCATGAGCAGAGCCAGGAGCCAGGCTGCCCCGCACAGGCCCCAGGCCAGTCGGGTCGTGCGGTGGTTCTGGCACCAGATGGGCCGAGTCACCAGGGCGCAGCGGTCCACGCTGATGGCCATGAGGAGCAGGACGCTGGCAAACATGTTCAGGATGGTGAGGGATGGGAAGAGCTTGCAGGCGAAGTCACCCAGCTGCCACTGGTGGTTGTGGGCCACGGGCACGGCCAGAAATGGTAACGCCAGGCAACACAGCAGGTCTGCCACAGAGAGGTTGAGGAACCAGACGGTGTTCACCGTGCGCTTCATCCCAAAGCCCGTCACCCAGATGACAGCCGCGTTCCCCGGCACCCCAAGCAGGAAGACGAGGGCGTAGAGAACCAGAGACGCCCACAGGACTGGGGTCAGCTGGGAAGGCAGCAAATCCATCGTGTCGAAGTCAGGCGCACTGAAGTTAGAATAGTCGTACACATCGGTGACGTTCATTCTCCACCAGGCTCTGTATCCTATAAACAAGCAATAAAATAGAAATTCCATTCACTTCCTGCCACCCTGCAGGAATGGCACCATCACGGCACTGCTTTATTAAAACACAAATCCACTTTGGCCTGTGGAACTCACAGACACATGATTTCAGTAAGGCCAGGAGCTGAGTACGATTTTTTTTTAAACGATTGAACGTTTGTATGCCCGGGCATGGGACCATCTGGTGTTGCATTGAGAAGGACTCAGGAAGCATGGCAGGGATCTAAAGTAACTGACAGAGACCGGGGAGGGGGGCCTTTCTGTGGGGACAGGTTGTTCTAGAGCTACCAGGATTTGTACACCTCTCTCTGAGGTAGATCGAGCTGGCCGCTGTCGCAGATGGGTTGCCATGCAGGAAGGGCTCCTGGCCTAATCCAAATTGGGAGGGAAGAACTACTTTTCCTATCAGTCTCACCCAGACCTTGCCTTACAGATCATGAAGTATTAGGGTTCATTTTCCCCTCCCTATCCCTACCCCCCACTCCCCACCCCCAAATGAACCTGCCCTTGAGAATGATCCTGGTCTTGAACCACCCTCCTTCACCAAACTAGCAGCCCCCTGGTTTGTGTCAGGCTCAGGGTCTGAACTGCAGGGATGCGGATGGAGACAGGGCTCGGAGCCGCTGGAATCATTCACTGGTTTGTTTTTAACTTTAATCTGCAAGAAATCGCATGTGTGAATTTGGGGCTGGAAAAAGGAAATTCATTGTGTAGGTGCCACCAGGACAACTTCCCCCACCCCCACACCATCCAGAGACCCTTCTGTCTGGGCCGGGGTCCATAGTCTGTCCTAGCCTAAAACAGCTACGCCCTCATTTGCACTGGTCCAGCTTGGAGAGCAAATCACAGCGTTGAGTGGAGTTTGCACTGGGGTAGCTGGAACTCCCAGAGCAGACAAGAGCTCAGTCCTTGGCCTCTGCTGGACCTACCCACAGGAGCCCATATGGTACCAAGCAGTGCACGGGCCACTGGACTGAGGCCCCTCAGTGCCTTTTGCACAGATCACTGAATGCCCACGGGAGGCTAATGACCTGGGCACGAGCGGCTCTGGGTTCTGTTCCCGACCTGCCCAGCTGCAGGACAGCTCTGCAGGTTGGAGCCAGTTGCCCAACTTTGCTTCCTTTTCATGATGAAACAACAAAGCCTGTGTAATTGGGGCAGGAAGGAAAAAGCAACCGCTATTTATAAAGCACTCTATCCACCCTGGCCCAGGCTGCAATGCCGACAGGATCGGGTCCTTGGTGCAAAGAGAACTTTAAACCCCTCTCTGACTGGTGCTGTTTGCTGCGCTGCAGCCCAGAGAAGGGCCACATGTGGATAGCAATAAGTGCCTGAGTTCGACATCTCCCCCTGCTTTAGGTTGGTGACAATAACAGTCTGACTGACAGGGCAGTGGAGTTTAGTAGCCGGAGCAGGCAACTATGCGTCAGCCCCTAAAGTTGCTAACAGAGCGAAACATGCAGAAATAAGGCTCTTTAGCCCAAGCAGATGGAAGCACCAACGCTGCAGGTTCTCTAGCCACAGAGCAATCCGATTTCCGAAAGGAAGAGTTTCGTAAACACGGCGATCACTCGTGCCAGAGCTCAAAGCAGGCTGGGTAGTCATAACTACCAGGGGATGGGGGTGGGGGGTGACTTATGTGTCTACTGCCAGTGGCTGGGCTTTCAGAACTAGCTGGTCGAGGAGTGTGGGTGCACACCGATGGCATTCCAGCAGGACTGGCAGCAAACGAGGCTGGGTGAAACATGGCCCAAAGAGAGACGGGATCTCTAGCTGCCAAAAAGGGTGACCCAAAATATTTTAACTGAAATAGAGAGTGGAACCAGAAAAAATCCTGGATCCAGGGACAAATCTAAAGCCTGGTCCACAAAGGCAAGTTTGACCAGTTCTAGCAATTTAGTTATACTGGGGTAAGCCACCGAGGGGGAGGGGGAGGTATATAGGTAGGAGTGGCTTTTTCCGGTTACTTTGAATTCCTTCCATTGCAACCTCAACTAAACTGAAAAGGGGCTGCTCTGATATACAACAAGTTTGTCTACACAGGGGTTACCCCAGTGTAACCACATCGCTTTAAATTCACACCTTAAGTTGTAGGAAAAAGCATTCCGGTGCAGAGGCAGGTTAAGGCTTTTCTGTTGTAGTGAAGAATAATAGTTGCCCATTAGAGAAGAGAGAGAGAGGATGCCAGAAACCGTCAGCATCAAACAGAACAGACTGGCCACACCACAAACAAACCCACAGACTCTGTTCCAACAACCCCTATCCTGAACCACAGCCTAGCTAAAGCACTTCAGTGGTCCAGCGCCCATGACCCAAATACAGACACCACGGCCGGGGCAAATCCTTCTCTGGGATGCGGCTGGTCTGAGAGCAGGCACTGCCGAGGTGGGGGTAGACTAGCAGAGCAAGCCCAGAGAACTGGGGGGAAAAGCAGATGATCTAGGATGACAGCCCCGAGCCAGCACTGAAAGTGGGAGGCTGAAGGGAGACACTCTGAGCACGGTCTCACTCAAGCCGCTGTTCCCAGATTCTGATAGACACCTCCCCCCACCCCCGTGATCAGACGCCTTTAAGCAACACCCAGAGCAGCTTAATAACTATCTTCAAGGCTTAAACCATCCAACATTCACGGCAATTTGTGCCTGTCTGAGATAACCAGCCAAAGAGACTGGAGGAGTCGCCTGCAAAGCGCAGGAAGGAAGACACCAGCATTTGCCCTATAGGACCAGTCGTTCCCCCCTCCCCCAAGAAGAGAGCAAAGCAAATACTCACTCCGTGTAGACAGACCCCCGGGCTGCACTGCAGGCGATTTTTGCAAGCACTGAAGGGTTGCGAAGAGGCAGATGTTTTATACCGTGGGGAAGAGGAAGCACAAGGAACTCCACAGAGAAATTGCCTAGTTCAGCCCTTTGGACCAGGCAGAGAGGTCAGAGATGGGCAACAGCCCATAAAGGAACTGGGACGGGGTGGCAGCTTCCACCCCCTTTCCTTTGGAGAGGAAGGCTGGGCAGGAGATCTGGGTTTGACCCCCCCAGTGCAGCTACACATGACGGGATTTTGGGTGTCACCTAAATCGCTCTGGGCCGTGGGGCCCTGGTGTTTACACAAGTGAAACGCCCACCCAGTCAGAAGAACTACGCTCTGCAGTGGGGTAAATGATGGTGCACGGTGCATCCTCAGCTCCCCATGTAACAGAGCCATCTCCAGACCAGTGCAAACACAGATCTATTCACAACGGAGGCGGTGATTGCAGAGAGGCCCCGCGCAGACAGACAAGTCAGGCTCAGGAGAGCTCAGAAGGGTCTCTTGGGAGCAGAATTGCACCCTTGGGGAGATGAACAGCCAAGTGGGCGAGGTTTCAGCTCACACAAGCCTTCCTCCCCAGCAGCTCAGAGCCCCTGATGCATGGCGGGACACGTCTGCTGCCTGCAGCCTTGTCGCTGCAGACTGCGTGGGCAGCTGAGGCCTGTCTGGGGCTAGAGAGAGTCTCCCTTTGCAAAAACCTCATCTCAGCCTGCCCTGTGCCCCGTCAGGCTGCGAGTGCCTCGCAATGGGCTATACCTACAGAAGCCAAACCCCACTGCCGCACCTCAGCCCTGCCCAGGGGGAGGGAATGCCATCCCGGGGCCCATTTCAGACCTTCTCTTCTGCGGAGGCTGCAGCAAGGGGGCACAGATAGGGGTGGGTGGGTGCCCAGCCCCAGCTTCTTCCACAGGAGAGAAAGAAGAGGGACCTCGGACAACAACACCCTACTCAGAGAGGCGGTGGGAACTCAGGATAGCTGCCTTTGCTAGCCAAGGGGGATGGGGAGGGGGGCACTTCAGGTCTGATTCTGCCATCACTGCCTGTGCTTTCCTACCTGAGAAACTCCACGTGTGCACCTGTGTGAGTGAAAATAGGCACCTGGGGCCAGCCTCACTCCTGATCTTCATTAGTCACCTGGGGGCCCACCTCCCCCTCCCCCATCAGGAGCCAGGACTCCTGGGTTCTATCCCCAGCTCTAAGCAGAGGAGCTAATGATTTCAATTAGGGTCTAGTGGACAGAGCAACAGGGCTCCCGGGTCCTGTTCCCTGCGGCTCGGCACCCTGGTTTGGCCCCGTTTCTCACGCTGGCTGCACCCCCGGCTGTCCGTGCCACTCTCCGGCTCAGCACAGCAGCTCTGGGAAAGGCTGAAGGGGGGCACAGCCCGGCTCCGGCACGGGAAACAGCATCCGCCATTGCTGCAGCACAGAGAGACCAAAGACAGAGCAGCAGGGGGGGCTATGTGGCGCCTGGGCCTAGATGGCAGGCAAGGAGAGGATTTTATGCAGTGCCAAGGCTGGAAAGTGGGGAAAGGGAAGGTGGGACCTGGGCACCATGCCTGGAGTGAATTTCACCCTTTGAGAATCCCTCTCCCTTGTGCATCCAAGGTAGGGACCGTCCCAGGGGATCATTTGTTCAAGGGGGCTGCAGGCTCCCCTGCTGACGTCAAACATCCCTAGCTCCCCGCCTGGCACCTCGGCCGGCCCAAATCCTGCCAGACACGACCCCAGCAAGGAGCTCCTGAGGTTCCGGACCTCAGCAGAGACAGACACAAAGAGGCTTTGGGGACAGTGCAAATAAATGGCAGCTTCTGCCGCTCTCTCTGCCAGGGAATGGGGCCCGTAGTGTAGGAACGGCCAGGACTGTCAGAACAGGCTTCATCCAGGTCCAGAGGAAGGTGGGTGCACAAAGCTGTCCAGTGATGGGCTAAACTCCTGAAGCAGCAGGTCTCTTTCCCTGCCAATGCTCCTGGAGTTTGTTTCCTGTTTGTGTTGGTTTTTAGTCTTGTAACTCTGACCAGGCTATTTCCAAACCTCTTTTGAACCCTCCTACGTGCTTGGTCTCAGTGGTCTCTTGTGGCCGTGAGTTCTGCAGGCACATGACCCTCTGCGTGGGGTGGGGAAAGATTCCTTTTTTTATTTTTTAAAATCAGTTTATACATTTGCCACTGTCCAGTTTCAGGGAACATGCCCCTGAGCTCATGCCGTGCTGCAGGTCGAATAGCCCCATGCCCTCCCCCACCACCGAGCTGTGCAGCTGTGAGTCCCAGCATACATGGCCCAGCACAGGAAAGCTGGTGGGATGGAGGGAGCCTAGCTCATTTTCTTCTCTGTGGTGACACTGAACAGCAGGGACCCAAAGCCATTCCCTGCCCCTGTAGGGCGGGGGGATCTCACCCTATCACTGCCCCACAGGACACTTTACAAAGTCCCTTCCCCGCCCTCCCCATATAGTCTGTGGTCTTTGATCATCCAGTCTGGCCTCCTGCACAGCACAGGCCAGAGAAACCCACCCAGGCTCCAGCCCCACAAACTGCTTCCTGCTGCAGCCCAGGCGCTGTGACCCCCCAGAGTGGCAAGAGGTGTCATGCTGACCCACCCTGTCCTCCCCCCATGGCCTAAAGAGGAGCGGAGATCCAGCAAGGTGGGGGGAGGGTCCCAGGGCAGGCAAGGTTGAGAAACACAAAACTGGAGGGTATCTTCTGACAGCCAGTCTCCATGCAGGGATGGGAAACGGGCTAAAATGACATGGTCAACCCCTCACCCCTAGTCCCTGCACCCCCCACTCCACCCCCCCTGCTCCCACACGCACCCCCACCTTCCCCCTGCAACCTCCACTCCACCCCCCTGCTCCCACACGCACCCCCACCCCCACCTTCCCCCTGCAACTCCCACTCCCTCCTGTAGCAATGGGTAAGTTTGAATGGCGGGTGATCCCGGACACAGGACTGGTTTATTAGATAGATAGATAGACAGACAGACAGACAGACAGACAGACAAGGACAGACAAAGATACAGTATCTGCTGAGCCCATGACCCAGCCTCCCAGCCCTAGGGAGAAGTGGGAGCCTTGAGTGGATTATTGCCTTGAACACACAAACACACACACGGGGCCTTGAGGGGCAGGGGGTGAGGTTACAGGAGCCTTGGCTGCTAGCTAACCTGGTGCTCTCCTGCCCTGGCAAGGGGGGGCAGCAGCCAGCCCCCCCCCCCACACACACACACACATCTGGGTCTTCCAGGTTCTTCTCCTCCCGGCTGAGCCCGTCCACATGTTGCTCCTCCAGCTGCCCCGGCCCCGCAGACCTGCAGAGGACGATGGTGGGACCCTCGGGCCTGGAAAACCCCCGGTTCCGTCCTGGACTCCGCTGCCCTTGGCCGCGTCCTGAGGTTGTTTTGGCTTTTCTGGGCGCCTCCCCCGGGAGCGGAGAGGGGAACCTGCCCCACCCCGCCCGCTCTGGGGTTTGGGGCTTTAACTGCCCGACTCCTGGGTCCCCGCTGGAGCCGCCCCGGCCGATGGGGAGCTCTTTACGCATCAGCAGCGGGCGCAGGGAGCCAGGCAGGGTCCCGCCCCGGCTCCGTTCCGCTCTTCTCCCGACGGCGGCGGCGGCCTCCCGGCCCGGATCCATCCCACGCGGGGGGGACCCGCTCCATCCCCCGGGCCTCGGCTCCTCAGTTTAAGGGCCCCTCGCCGCCTCTCCAGCCCGTGCGCCCTCCGGGGCCCTGCTCCAGGGGTGCGGCTGGGGGCCCCCGCTCTCCTGGGCCGCGGGGCGTGGCGGAGGTGGGGCCCCGCTCCTCCGGCGCGGGCTGCGACCCCCTCTTGCGCCTGGCCCAGCCGCCTGCCCGGGCTCCGGGCTCCGCCGCCTCCAGCGCCCGCTGCCCGGGCCCGCTGTGGTTGCAGAGCCGCGGGGCGGGCAGGGCCTGCGGGCCGGGTCCCCCCGGGCGGGGCTCGGTGCCGTTCTCGGCCGCGGGGCCCCGGGGCGCCCAGACCAGCCCGTAGTAAATGACCAGGAGCAAGGCGGCCAGCGAGACGCAAAGGAAATAGGCGCAGACGGTGGCGACGCGGAGCCAGCGCGGGGGGGCCCGGCCGCCCCCCAGCAGCAGCTTCCCGCCCCCCCGCGGCCGATCCCCGGCGTAGCTGGGGGGCACCGGCTGCCTCGGCCCGTCTCCGTCCCGCTGCTTCATACCGGCTGCTCCCGGGACAGGCTGGGGACGTTGGCACGGCCCGGGGCCGCTCGGGAGCCGCTTGTCCTGCCGGCCCCCTCCGAGCCCTGCCCGGTCTGGGCGCGCATCCTCCTCCCCGCCCCCCTGCGTCCCGCGCTAGGCTCGGCCCCCCCACGCAGCGTGCCAGACACGGCCACCCGCTGGGCCAGCCCTCCAGGCTAGGGCCCTGGCCGGCCTGCCCCACAGCTACCCCCACCCCACTCCTGCAGGGGCCCAGTCCAACCCCATCAGGCCCCTGGAGATAGAGCCCTCCCCCGCCCCCCATGAATGCTGTGAGGCTGGGGGTATGGCAGGGCTTGGACAACAGAGCCTGAACCTGGCTCCCAGCCCACCAGTGAATGTGGGGGGGTCATGTCCTATTCTCAGCCCTCAGCCTCCAAGGAATCTACCTCACTGCCCCGCTGCAGGGAAAAGAAGGGGGGAGAGCCCTGTGCAGCCTCCACCATTAGCCAGCACTCCCTGGGCCAGCCTTTGCCCTATCCCCCTCCTGGCGCAGGTGTCTTCCCTCCTCTGGGGAACAGAGAGCTCCCCACTGCCATTCCCAGCTCTGGGGCGCCTGAGGACCCTTGTTCCCACGCCCAGCCCGGACTGATCAGTGCCCAACCCCGCCCCCAGCATTGTAGCTTAATTTTGTTATTAAGGATGTTAAAATATTTCTACCCTTTTTGATTTATAACAAACCCCTAGAGCAGCGTTTCTGAGGCGCTGCATTTTAACCAGGCCTCCCAGCTTGTGTGACAGAAATCCACTAGCTAGTGATAACCTTGTTTTCTTTTTGAAACCACCCTCGGGTCATGGATGATCCTGTTTGTAAAGTTACCAAAGATCCTGGTTGAGAAACCGGCAGCATTGCTGAGCACATTTTGAAGATTGGTTTTAAAGTAACACCAGCACATGTACTGAAACAGAAAACCCCACTGTTGAATGGATTTACTTTTGTAACAGTAGAGCAGGACTCGCTCTGCCTCAGTCTCCCATCTCTGACCAGCCAGTCCCAGCTGCTCCCAAGGAAGGTGGGCAGGGATGGGAGTCTCTGGGTGATGGAGCTGGAGCTGCACCCTAATAACGGAGGGTCACTGTCCCTGGGACATTGCAAGATCAAGCTGTTGGTTCAGTTTAACACGCGTCTGTCAGCAGAAGCAAGCAGGAGGATGCAGCAGAACGGCTCAAGATAAGCCACTTCTCAGAAAGTGCTTGAGTGTTGGTAGGAGATAATGTCAGGAGAGCAAAAGGCCTGTGCATACCAGAGAGGAGTTTGTAAAGTGGGGGAGCTGTTTGGGGGGGACCAGACTAGCATGTAGGATCCACTGGCGTGTCTGAAAACGTTTTCCCTGCCTACCTCCCCGTCGCAGGACGGTAGGGTTTTAGGTAAGCTAGAAATGCGTGTAGACTGTGGCTTTAAAATCCCTTTTTCCCCTCTCTAAATGTTTTGTTCCTATTGATAAAATAAACAAGACTTTGGGTAAAGCCGGCTTTCTGAGCACACACTGCCGAAGGGAAGAACTCTCGGTGCCAGAACTCACTTGGACCTTCTGGGTCAGCAGGGTGCTGGACCCCGGGCCTGGTCTGGGAGTGGCAGAAGGTGTACTCAGAGGTGCAGTAAGATCTGTAACCTCAACAGCTTGCCCCCTGGGAAATCTCTCCCTGGCCCTGCCAGTCAGTGGCTGGCTCGTGGCCCGTAGCTGGGTTCAGTTCCTGCCCATTGCCCTCGCCCCAGACACCTCAGCACAAAAAACAAAACACCAGCACTGCCAGGATTGGGACCGTGCAGGGCACTAGTCATGTTTATGGCTCACGAACAGCTGGGGGGTTGGTTTGCTCCAAAAATGAATCTCCTCCAGGGAGCGAAAATTCCAGCCCCGAGGAGGTGGGGTGGGGGGAGGAGTAACAGAAAATTCAGAGCATTTGGTAACGGGGGCGGGAGGACAGAAACCCTGCTGTAATCTTCCCCCCGGTGGCTGCCGCTTGCAGCAGGTTGCACGGGGGCCGCTTGCATGGACGCACATGGGCACCTGGCTCTGAGCTGCTCTGCCATACCCACGCAAAGGGTGGGCCTAAACGCCACTCCATTCCCAGCCATACACCACACCCTGCACTGGTGTCTGTAACTGCATGAGGGGCAGGGAGAGTCAGGTCTCTGTCGCCCTCTAGTGGTAGATTTGTGTAAGAGGCTAACAGGCTACTACTGCTGCTCAGCAGAGGAGTTACCCCCATAGCTTGGGAGACTGGGGCCCAGGCTTTCAGTGCTGGGTGCCACTATCTCCGGTCTGGATCAGCCAGGGTACCCTCTGCAGGGCTCCTGCTCAGGTGAGCCATCTCTCTAGTTAGCCTCCTGGAGGCGGGTTTTCTCGTAGAGGACCCCAACCATAGAATAGAGGCTGCTGCATGGAGATCTCCAGCCATAGAGAGGACCCTAGCTAGAGAGGAGACCCACCCAGAGTGTGGCCTGGAGCCATGGAGATGTGGTTGTAGAGCGATTCTGGGCCATATGGTATGGGGTGTCGCTCTAGTCACATCTCTATGGCAGGGGGGTTGTTGGGCGGAAGGAGATAGAGAGGGAATTGAGGGCAGAGGGATGTAGGTAACTGGAGACTGGGGGGGAATCAAGGCAGGAGCCGAAGGGGAGGAGGCGGATGGAGAGGAGAATGAGGCACCAAAAGCTTTGATGTTAGGGAAATAGGAAAATGAATATTCATTATGCAAATTTAGATGTGGCATTATGGGCATTAAATCACCATCTTCTCCAACCCACAGCCTGGGCGAGGGGCGGTGGCTGCCTGGTCTCTCCGTGTACCCTGCACCCCTCTCCCAGGGTAACTACCGCGAGAGAAGGGGAGGCCACAGTTTCCTGACAGGTCACAAGCCCAGCCTGCTCCGGGGGCAGGGAAGAGACCCCTCCGCGGGAGCGGTTCCCCAGATCACACGCCGATGCTTCTCTCCTCTGCCAAGGACTTGGTCTCCAGCGTGGATCTGGTGTTCGCCTTGCTCTCGCCCCTGGAGAGTAGCGAGTCCTCGCTCAGCACGTTGCGGAGGATGGTCTTCAGCGAGCGCTGGAACTTGTCCTGGAAATCCTGGCCCATGATGACGTAGATGATGGGGTTGATGCAGCTGTTGACGTAGGCCAGCCCCACGATCAGGGGATCGGACTCATTTGCACCTTTGAACAGGCTCGTGCTGGGCTTCTCGATGGCCAGGATCATCCCCACCACGTGATAGGGCAGCCAACAGACAAAGAAGCCGACGATCACCACCAGAACCACCTGAACGGTCTTGCGCGAGCGGGTGAAGCGGCTCCTGTGGACCCGGGCCAGGACCAGGCCATAGCAGGTGGCGATCACCACAAAGGGGATCAGGAAGCCGGCGACGAAGCGGAAGGCGGCGACAAAGACCTCGACCACGAGCGGGTAATTGGTCACTCGAGCATAGTCCACGCCGCACGTCACTTTGCTGGAGGATGGGTCGGAGCGAGTCCGACGGAAGATGAAGGTCGGGAGGGTCATGAGCAGAGCCAGGAGCCAGGCTGCCCCGCACAGGCCCCAGGCCAGTCGGGTCGTGCGGTAGTTCTGGCACCAGATGGGCCGGGTCACCAGGGCGCAGCGGTCCACGCTGATGGCCGTGAGGAGCAGGACGCTGGCAAACATGTTCAGGATGGTGAGGGATGGGAAGAGCTTGCAGGCGAAGTCACCCAGCTGCCACTGGTGGTTGCGGGCCACGGGCACGGCCAGAAATGGTAACGCCAGGCAACACAGCAGGTCTGCCACGGAGAGGTTGAGGAACCAGACGGTGTTCACCGTGCGCTTCATCCCAAAGCCCGTCACCCAGATGACAGCCGCGTTCCCCGGCACCCCCAGCAGGAAGATGAAGGAGTAGAGAACCAGAGACGCCCACAGGACTGGGGTCAGCTGGGAAGGCAGCAAATCCATCGTGTCGAAGTCGGGCGCAAAGAAGTTAGAATATGAATCAGGATCGTAGTCGTCGGTGACGTTCATTCTCCACCAGGCTCTATATCCTATAAACAAGCAATAAAATAGAAATTCCGGTCACTTCTTGCCGCCCTGCAGGAATGGCACCACCACGGCACTGCTTTATTAAAACACAAATCCACTTTGGCCTGTGGAACTCACAGACACAAGATTTCAGTAAGGCCAGGAGCTGAGTACGATTTTTTTAAAAAGGATTGAACGTTTGTATGCCCGGGCACGGGACCATCTGGTGTTGCATTGAGAAGGACTCAGGAAGCGTGGCAGGGATCTAAACTAACTGATGGGGGCCGGGGAGGGGGGCTTTTCTGTGGGGACAAGTTGTTCTAGAGCTACCAGGATTTGTACACCTTTCTCTGAGTTAGATCGTGCCGGCCGCTGTCGCAGATGGGATGCCATGCAGGAAGGGCTCCTGGCGTAATCCAAATTGGGAGGGAAGAACTACCTTTCCTATCAGTCTCACCCAGACCTTGCCTTACAGATCATGAAGTATTAGGGTTCATTTTCCCCTCCCTATCCCCACTCCCAAATGAACCTGCCCTTGAGAATGTTCCTGGTCTTGAACCACCCTCCTTCCCCAAACTAGCAGTCCTTTGGTGTGTGTCAGGCTCAGGGCCCGAACTGCAGGGATGCGGATGGAGACAGGGCTCGGAGCCGCTGGAATCATTCACTGGTTTGTTTTTAACTTTAATCTGCAAGAAATCGCATGTGTGAATTTGGGGCTGGAAAAAGGAAATTCACTGCTTAGGTGCCACCAGGACAACTTCCCCCACCCCCACACCATCCAGAGACCCTGCTGGCTGGGCCCCCTGCTGGCTGGGCCGGGGTCCATAGTCCATAGCCTAAAACAGCTACGCCGTCATTTGCACCGGTCCAGCTTGGAAAGCAAATCACAGCTTTGAGTTTGCACTGGGGTAGCTGGAACTCCCAGAGCAGACAAGAGCTCAGTCCTTCGCCTCTGCTGGACCTACCCACAGGAGCCCATATGGTACCAAGCAGGGCACGGGCCACTGGACTGAGCCCCCCAGCGCTTTTTGCACAGGTCACTGAATGCCCATGGGAGGCTAATGACCTGGGCACGAGCGGCTCTGGGTTCTGTTTCCGACCTGCCCAACGCAGGACAGCTCTGCAGGTTGGAGCCAGTTGCCCAACTTTGCTTCCTTTTCATGATGAAACAACAAAGCCTGTGTAATTGGGGCAGGAAGGAAAAAGCAACCGCTATTTATAAAGCACTCTATCCAGGCGAGGGCCCTGGCCCAGGCGGGGTGGGGTGCTGCAATGCCGACAGGTTCGGGTCCTTGTTGCAAAGAGAACGTTAAACCCCTCTCTGACTGGTGCTGTTTGCTGCGCTGCAGCCCAGAGAAGGGCCCCATGTGGGTAGCAAGAAGTGCCTGAGTTCGACATCTCCCCCTGCTTTAGGTTGGTGACAATAACAGTCTGACTGACAGGGCAGTGGTGTTTAGTGGCCGGAGCAGGCAACTATGCATCAGCCCCTAAAGTTGCTAACAGAGCGAAACGTGCAGAAATAAGGCTCTTTAGCCCAAGGCAGATGGAAGCACCAACGCTGCAGGTTCTCTAGCCACAGAGCAATCCAATTTCCGAAAGGAAGAGTTTCGTAAACACAGCGATCACTCGTGCCAGAGCTCAAAGCAGGCTGGGTAGTCATAACTACCAGGGGATGGGGGTGGGGGGTGACTTATGTGTTTACTGCCAGTGGCTGGGCTTTCAGAACTAGCTGGTCGAGGAGTGTGGGTGCACACCGATGGCATTCCAGCAGGACCGGCAGCAAACGAGGCTGGGTGAAACATGGCCCAAAGAGAGACGGGGTCTCTAGCTGCCAAAAAGGGTGACCCAAAATATTTTAATTGAAATAGAGAGCGGAACCGGAAAAAATCCCGGATCCAGGGACAAATCTAAAGCCTGGTCCACAAAGGCAAGTTTGACCAGTTCTAGCAATTTAGTTATACTGGGGTAAGCCACGGAGGGGGAGGGGGAGGTATATAGGTAGGAGGGGCTTTTTCCGGTAACTTTGAATTCCTTCCATTGCAACCTCAACTAAACTGAAAAGGGGCTGCTCTGATATACAACAAGTTTGTCTACACAGGGGTTACCCCAGTGTAACCACATCGCTTTAAATTCACACCTTAAGTTGTAGGAAAAAGCATTCCGGTGCAGAGGCAGGTTAAGGCTTTTCTGTTGTAGTGAAGAATAATAGTTGCCCATTAGAGAAGAGAGAGCGAGGATGCCAGAAACCATCAGCATCAAACAGAACAGACTGGCCACACCACAAACAAACCCACAGACTCTGTTCCAACAACCCCTATCCTGAACCACAGCATAGCTAAAGCACTTCAGTGGTCCAGCGCCCATGACCCAAATACAGACACCACGGCCAGGGCAAATCCTTCTCTGGGATGCGGCTGGTCTGGGAGCAGGCACTGTCGGGGTGGGGTCGATTTGTGGGGTACGGGCAATCTGTGGGCAGACTAGCAGAGCAAGCTCAGAGAACTGGGGGGAAAAGCAAATGATCTAGGGGTGACAGCCCCAAGCCAGCACTGAAAGTGGGAGGCTGAAGGGAGACACTGAGCATGGTCTTACTCAAGTCGCTGTTCCCAGATTCTGATAGACACCCCACCCCCGTGATCAGACCCCTTTAAGCAACACCGAGAGCAGCTTAATAAACTTCAAGGCCTAAACCATCTAACATTCATGGCAATTTGGCTGGTTATCTCAGACGGGGAGAAAGAGACTGGAGGATTCACCTGCAAAGCGCAGGAAGGAAGACACCAGCATTTGCCCTATAGGACCAGCTGTTCCCCACTCCCCCAAGAAGAGAGCAAAGCACGTACTCACTCCGTGTGGACAGATTCCCGGGCTGCACTGCAGGCGATTTTCGCAAGCACTGACGGGTTGCGAAGAAGGCAGACCTTTTATACCATGGAGAACAGGAAGCACAAGGAACTCCGCAGACAAATTGCGTATTCCGCGCTTAGGAGCAAGGAGTGAGGTCAGAGATGGGTAACAGCCCATAAAGGAACTGGGGTAGGGTGGTGGCTTCCACCCCCATTCCTTCGGAGAGGAAAGCTGGGCAGGAGATCTGGGTTTGACCCCCCCAGTGCAGCTACACGATGGAATTTTGGGTGTCACCTAAATCGCTCTGGGCCGTGGGGCCCTGCTGTTTACACAAGTGAAACGCCCACCCAGTCAGAAGAACTACGCTCTGCAGTGGGGTAAATGATGGTGCACGGTGCAGCCTCAGCTCCCCATGTAACAGAGCCATCTCCAGACCAGTGCAAACACAGATCTATTCACAACGGAGGCGGTGATTGCAGAGAGGCCCCGCGCAGACAGACGAGTCAGGCTCAGGAGAGCTCAGAAGGGTCTCTTGGGAGCAGAATTGCACCCTTGGGAAGATGAACAGCCAAGTGGGCGAGGTTTCAGCTCACACAAGCCTTCCTCCCCAGCAGCTCAGAGCCCCTGATGCATGGCGGGACACCCGTCTGCTGCCTGCAGCCTTGTCGCTGCAGACTGCGTGGGCAGCTAAGGCCTGTCTGGAGCCAGAGAGTCTCCCTTTGCAAAAACCTCATCTCAACCTGCTTCCTGCCGCAGCACCAGGGTGGGCAAGTGCTCTCATGCCCCTGAGCTCGTGCCGTGCTGCACGTCGAATAACCCCAAGGCCCCCCCCTCCCCCCAGATCTGTGCAGCTCGGAGTCCCAGCATGCATGGCCCAGCACGGGAAAGCTGGTGGGATCGAGGGAGCCTGGCTCATTTTCCTCTCCGTGGTGACACTGAACAGCCTTAACACAGCCAGCTTTCCTCCCCCTGGCTAATGGTTTCTGCTTTGGATCTCTGACACCTCCCCATCCCCACGACAGCTAAGACACCACAGATTAATGGGGGCATGGTGGGGCTAGCTGGTGCCAGCAGCAGAGGCCGGGATGGCCTTAGCCTCTGAGAGCAGTGCTATGTCTGTGCAGCAGGCCAAGGGCTCACTGCAGGTTTGCTCTCACCAGGGTTAGAGGGGCCTGTCCTTCACCATAGCAGGCCAGGGGCTGCCGCAGAGCCATCACTGTTCCCAAGAAGCCCAGTCCTGCCACTTGGAAGAAGAGCGGCTGCTCCCCCACTCACTTGTCTCCCAGGAGCCACTTGCCCAGAGCATCCAGCCCACAAGCCAGCTGTGCTGAGGGCAGGGAGTCAGCCCCAGGCAGCCGCAATGCCTCTCAGCACCCGTGAGCTCTCAACCCCAAGACCCGAACCCCACTGAGAAGAGGGTGAGAGGATTGGATTCATTAGAAGGGAACAAGGACAGGTGTTGCACCCGGCCTGCTGAGATCTTCTGGCCCCAACTGGGGGTGCTGATGTGCAAGAAATTAAACCTACTAAATTTGAAACGAAGTTTGGCAACAAGGTGGAGCAGATCCACCCACCCCTGTTAGCGGCCTGCTCCTGCTGGTTCCACCAGTCTCATTATGTTTATCCAGCACCATTCACCCATGGCATCACACTGGGCGTAACACATGTAAAGTCAGATACAAGCTGCGGGCAGAGGCCTCCTACAGCCATCTCAAGGGTGGCAGCTGTAACGGCCTACAGCAATGCTGCACTACCGCTTATGACAGAGCCCCAGCCACTTTAAACTTTCTGGCGGGAGGGTGGGTTAGGACAGACTGCCCTCTGGCCAGGACACTGGGTTTAACAGGGCCAGAAAGCACCACGTGCACAGGTGATCAGGGCTGCAGATTTCGGTCTCAGAGGTGGGACTGCGGGCTGGCCCGATGGATCCCAAAGTGAGAGCATATCCACGTGAAGGGTCTCCTCTAACGTCACCCGTCCCCACTCCAGTCCCGCAGCACAGGCTACTCCTGTTAGAGATTTATCAAGTCATATTCCTCACCCCACACACCCCTTAAACCGCATTCTCTTTGCTAAGCACACAGATCCTGAGCGCCACTCCCAGCAGCCCTGCCCACCCCACCCGCCCCCAGTGCCGGAAAAACCCAATGCCAAATGCACCCAGGCCCGGCGGCTTTGGAAAGGTTTTATTATAAGAAAGTCAGATACATTTGCATTGCTTTTACATGATCGAAAGCGGCCGGGCAGGAGCGCAGGAGAATTCGACAGGAGCCGAGAGCTTCCCAGGGCAGCACCGGGGAGTGAAAATCTCTCAGCCAAGGTTCCTGTCTCCAGCAATCAGGGTGTGGGGGGAGGGGTTCTACCCCCAAGGGAAAGGGTTAACACCGTGCACATGGGTGGAACCGGCCCCCCGCAGCGGGGCTGGGAGCTCAGCCCAGCAGAAAGGCTTGAGAACTGGGGCTCCAGGACAGCCCCTTGAGAGGGTGACAGGTGGGAAGGGGCAAAGGGCAGCTTGCTGGCTGGTGGGGGGCCCCAAGCTGACATAGTGTTTGGGCAGTGTTTGCCAAGTGCCTCAGCCCCCAGCAAGAGCGAGGGGCCCGGCCTTTCCACGGGATATGGGTCACTCCCTAATCCCATTAAAGTTCTGCGCATGCACACATGCACGCATCCCCTAACCATGGCCCTTCCCAGACGCCAGCAGAGGAGGTTCACTGAACCCCCCTCGCACTGGGGGACAGATGCACGGCGGATCCCAGACATTTCGCTCCAGTTCCGGGAACAAGCTCCTCACCCCAGCTGCTCAGCTTCATGCAATTCCCGCTAGACTCCACAATAAACCCTCCAGGCCGTCCCCACCCTGAGCCCGGGCACCCCCAGGAGAGGTTAACCCGGCCAACATCCAGACGGCCGAGCCTCAAAGCACGTCCTGTCAGCACAGGGGGGGAAGCCTCCACGGCTCTGGAAAGTCTCCCCAGCTCTGTGGAAGTCACTGAGGGAGCAGCCTGGCCTTCGCCGGGGCAGCATCTCTGGGGCGTCAGGGCTCTCTGTCATCCTGTCAAACAGAGAGAGAGAGAACGTGCAGTGAGCCTGAATCTTGGCCACAGCCGGAGCCCCCCGCAAGTCCCAACACAAGCAGCAAACAGAGCCCCCGGCTGGGGGGCCCAGCAGTTAAAGCCACTCAACCGGCCACCGCTTGGTGACTGGTGCCAGCATGGCAGCTGCTGCTTCACCATGTCCCCCCCCCCCACCCGATCCCTCTCCCCCTAACTCATTCCCCACCCCCAGCCCACCATGAGCGAGGTCAGGCCCAGGGCTAGGACACAAGACCCACAGCTGCCCCCTTGGATTCATGAAGGGGCCTGACCCGCCAGCATCAGGTATGGCCACGGACGCCAGCACCGAGTGGGTGCACAACGCTGCCTTGGCGCCAGCCACTGCATGAGGAGACGGGGATCTGGCCCGGAGGGGGTCCCCAAGGAGGGCAGTCATTAAGATTAACCCTGGATCGTCTCGTCATCCCAGATGCAGAGGGCAGCTTCCCACTGGGTTTGCTCATCTCCCTGTATCAGGGTGCAAGCCTCACGCCAGGGCAGGGAATTGGAGAAGGGAGATGTCGGGCCCCCGCCCCCCCAAGCAGGGGAGATGGTCTTGGCTGGGGCTGCCTGCGCCAAGGACCCTGCAGCGATCCGGCCCCTCCCAGACACCACCAGCGCGGACAAGCCCAACGTCTCCCCCGGGCACGGTGGACCCTGAACCGGCTCCAGTTCCCATCCCCAGCGGCCTGGGCAGCCCAGGCGTGGAGCGTTTAGAGTGCAGCCAAGGGCACAGACAAGGTGAGCAGCAGCTTCCTGACCAGGCTGCGGGATCAACCCCTTGGGGTTGGGACCAGCAACATTCACCCCCACCCAATGCTTCCCAGGGGCAGCACCGGACTGCAGGCACCGCCTCCAGCCAGAGACAACCCAGGCCTCATCCAGCACTCGGGCCCCACGCCAACATTTTTCTACAAACTACAGGGAGAGACCAGTCCCTGGGCCGTTCCATGGGGTGAGCGACTTTAATGCACGATCCAGAGAGACATACAGACACTGCCCGGCCCCCAGATTTCCCACCTCCCCCATTTCTAAGGGGATGATGCCTGGAATGGCCCTGCTCGCCAGAGAGGGAATCCTGCAAAGTTACGAGCTATCCTGCCCTATCTGCTGCCTGAGGGCACACCGGCTCTCACACCCCCCCTCCCTTGGACCTACAGGATCAGCAGCCCCCTAACTGAGCCCAGCAGCAGAGCCCCACACCAGGCCTGAGTGCAGCCTGCGAACACACCCTGCCCCTAGAGACAGGATCACCCAGCAGCCTCCACCCAACCCGTGGCCGATTTCACCACCAGGGATCCTTCCGTCCTCCCTGCAGAACAAGTCATGATGAGGCGCCACAGCCAGGCGTTCCCTGCCGTCCGGAGTGAGCACGGCAGACGGGTTAGTCAGCGCCATGCGTGCTCTTGCCAGCAGGGGCTGCGAAGAAGCAGCTGAGGGACCAAGATGGGGTGGGGACAGGACACGGACACACACACCCCGAGCCTGGCTAGGGGCCAGCGGTCGAGCTCTTACGGAAACACACCCGCTCGAAGCCTGTGATTTCCACTGTGCCCAGCGCTGGCTCTGCGCTGGGGGATACCACGGCTCCTGGGGAAGGGAGGAAAGAGAGCATCAAGCAGGAGAACTGACCCCACCACCCCACGGGAAGAGTTATCCGCTCCGGCGGGAAAGGGGCTGTGGGAGAGAAGTTCCCCACCCTGCCCGGGGGTGCATGGGTACCTCCCGGCTGGGGAAGAGAGCCCCCTGGGGGCCGAGCCCAGCAGGCAGCGCAGCCAGACCTCCCCCCCCCCCCCCCACCAGCACCAGAGTAGCCCTGGCTCCCCAAAGCGGGGTGTGTGCGGGAGAGGGGGGGCAGAGGGTAATGGTAAGCCTCCCCTCCCCCCAGGAGTTCCAAGCAAGTTCACCCCCTCCAGCCCCGACCCTGCCCACCCCCAGCACCTTGTGTCTCAAGTGTCATGACAGTCTCCGGGACCCCTGGCTCGTCTGGGCTCCCAGCCGGGGGGGTGACCAGCTCCCGCCTCTCCGTGTCACCAGGGGCCGCTAGCGCCATCAATTCTCCCGCCTGGGCCGGCTCCTCCCACCCCGCGGCCTCCGACGGGCCCTGCCTGCCCGGGCGCTCACCCGGCTCCACGGCTGGCAGGCTCGGCCCTGCGGGGACATCAGACAGCTCATCAGCTCCACCCCAGCATTGTTTCCTGGGGTGATGCGTCCCTGCCCCCACACCATGACCCCTCCCCCACCGTCTGCCCCCCACTCATCCTACCGGCACCCATGTCCCATGCCAGGGCCACACCCCCTGCATCACCAGCCCCAACCCAGGCCAGCCTGATACATGTGCCCCCCCACACACCCTCCGGGCACACAGACTCCAATAGATTGCCTCCCCTGCCCACCGGGACCCTTTACCTGCACTGCTTCCCGGGGTCCCTGCCCCCTGAGCCGGGGGGTTGGTGCCAGGGCCCTGCAGGGGGCTGTCCCCCACGCCGCCCCGGGGCGAGTTCAGCTCCATCTCCTCGCCCCAGTCAGAGACAGGCCGGTAGCCCTCGGCTGGGGAGAAGGGGCTAAGGGGCTTGCCCGGGCTGGAGTGAGCTCCCGGCGGGGGCATGTCCAGCTTGGGAGCTGTGCCTCGCCCGGCCTTCGGGGCCCGCTGGGCTTTAGGGGAACCCACGGGGGGCGCCTCCTCCTCCTCCTCGCCCGATGAGCTGAGGGGGCCTTCATCCTCCTCCTCCTCTTCCTCCTCCTCACTGAGGTCCTCCCACTGGTCCTCGTCCTCATCGGGGGGTTGCCGGGGCTCAAGGGGCGACTGGGCGGCCACGGCCGGCTCCTCCGCCTGCTGACACAAGGCAGGGCAGGGACGTAGACACAGCAGGGGTGGGGGCGAGGGGCAGCAGGACAGGGAGGGTGGGTCCCAGTGATGGGATTGGGGGAAGGTGCTGGAGGCTGCAGAGTTGTAGGGGGAGTGGGGAGATGTGGGAAGAGCTGCAGGTCGAGCCGCCTGTGGAGAGGGTGTGGGGAGGGGGCGGGGAGCGGTGTCTCCCCGAATGTCTGCAACTGGACCCCGCCTCCTTACCTGCGGCTCCTCATGGCGGGGCTCAGGCTCCTTGGACACCGGCCCCTCGTCCTTCTCTTCCCACCGGTCGTCGTGCATGCTGGGCAGGGGGCAGACAGGCGTCAGGAGGGCCAAACCCAGGCCAGGCCCCAGTCAGCACCTGCCCCTCCCCCAGCAACACGGAGCCCCACCCCACCCCCAGACAGAGGCCAGCCCTGCCACTCCACCAACTTCGCCTGCCCACCTGCCAAGCTTAAAATGACCCGGTGCAGCCCACGCGCTCCCCCAGCCTCATCAGCAACCCACCCCCGGCCCTGAGAGCGAGCCCAGCCCGCAGGCCCAGCAGGTGTTCCCAAGTTGGGGGAGGCACACCAACTGCGAATGGGGCCAACTAGCCCCAGGAGGGTCCACACTGGCAGTGAGGTGCAGTGAGACCGGCCCCCCGTCCGGTCACACAGGGAGTTAGTGGCTTTAATAAGGACAGAACCCAGGAGTCCTGGCTCCCAGCCTCCTACTCTAACCACTAGACCCCACTCCCCACCCAGAGCTGGGGATTGGACGCAGGGGCCTGGCCCCAGTCCTTCACACAGCAGGGCAAGAGCAGGCTCACCTGTAGGGCTTGGTGGGCGTTGGCCGGCCCCGGCCCTTCCTCCTGCGCTCGGCCCGGTGCTCGGACAAGAACTCCCCAAAGGTGGGCGGCTTGGGCGGGCGCTTGTTCTCATCTGTGAGGAGAGAGCAGCAGGGGTTAAAGGGCTGGGAAACGGCTCCCCGCATCCACCCCCTACTATCCCCATGCTGTCCAGCAGGGGACCCCCAGCCTCCCTGCACCTGGGGCTAGGGCTGCCCCATGGGGGACCAACTTCCCCCCAGACACCCTCCCCTGGTACCCTCCCCCATTCCCATCATTATTCCCCCACCCCATTCCCATGGGGAGGGAGAATGGCAGGGGAAGCCCCCCCCCCCCCCACCCCATCTCCACCAGGCTGGGGCGTTGCCAGGAGACACTCACCACGCCTGGTACCCGTGTCTGGTCCCGGCGCCGTGCCGCAGCCCTCCTTGAACCTGGAAGACGCACGCCAGGTTAGCACAGCCACAGACAAACCCCCCCGCCCCTCCCCCCCTCACACACACACACCTGCCCCCGCACCACCCACCCACCCGGGTCTGAGCCCAGAGAAACCCCCCCCTCACCCAGACCAACTCCCCTCCCCACTCTCTAGTGACTCACCTCAGGCCCCAAGAACCAGCACACCCACAGGGCCTTCCCCCCCAGGCTCGGGCCCATGCACCCCCCGCTCCTCCTCCCGCCCCAGGAATCCAGCTCAGCCGCCCTCCTACATGGTGTCCGTCTTCTCGGCGTCCCACTCCCGCCGCCACTGCCCCGTGGGCTTGCGGTGCCGCGCCAGCCGCTCCTGGTCAATCTGCTCCCGTTCCTTCTTCCAGCGCACGTACTCGGCCCGTTCCCGGCCCGTCATGGACAGCGTCATGTCCAGTGCCCCCCCGCTCTTGGGGCTCGGCCGGCGGCCCTGCGGGACGGGAGGGAAAGACACGGCTCAAAGCGTCTCACAGGGCCATGGGGCAGGACCCCCGCCCCACGTGCTCCCACCCTGGTCCAACACAGCCCCTGCCCCAAGGGGCTCCAGCCCCTTGGCCCATTCCCTCTGGCTGGCTGGGGGGGGCGACAGGCAGGGATACACAGAGGCCTCCTGTCAGCATCACTCAGCCAACAACAAACCCTAGTGCCCCGCCCCCAAACAAACAAGACCCCCTTAAACACACCCTTCCCCACCCCCCGGGTACATACTGGGGTATGCCACTCCTTCTCCCGCTCCATGCCCGTCTTGACCTTGTCGAAGTCAGCCCCGCCCCAGTTGCGGACGTGCCGCCGGCTCCCCTCTTTGCGGTCGACCTCCTGGAAGGAGCCGCTGCGCCGTGGGTCGTCCAGGAAGTTCCGCACCGGGTTCTTCTCGTGCAGCCCGTCCTGCAGAGAGGCGAAAGGGGGGCCGGGGGGGGGGTGTCAGCCCAGAGTCATGGAGGATCCGCATGCACTCCAGTCACGGCTCTCATCCAGCCCCACTGTAAGGAGGGTGCTGGGGTGCAGACAGCTCAGCACAGGTGGACCTTGAGGGGGCAGGGGGGGTTGGTTCCACCATCCACTTGTACCCCTCAGTGACTGCAGCAACCTGGTGGGGTTGCTTCCCAAGCTGGTCACCCCTCCCCGTCCCCAATTACCCGCTGGTTCCGCTCATACTCCGCAATTTTCTCCATCTCCTCGTTCATCTTCTCGATGTTCTGCCGCCTTCGCTCCTCCCATTCCTGGGGGGAAAAGACAGTGAGAGCACCGCAAGGTCCCAAGGGACACCAGCACTGCCCCACATCCCATTCCCCAGCCCCCCTAAGCCAGCCAGTCCCCTGCCCTGGGGCCAGATCGGAAAGGCTCCCGGATTATAAGAAATAGTTAGCATGGATCAGTCAAGCACAGATCAAGCCAAGCCAACCTGATTTCCCTCTTTGGCAGGGGGTTACGGACCTCGCAGATGAGGGGGGAAGCAATAGACGCACTAGATCTTGGTTTTATTAAGGTTTCTGACAGTCCCACGTGGCAGTCTCATAAGCCAACTAGGGAAATGTGGCCTAGATAAAATTACTATAAGATGGGTGCATGACTGGTTGAAAGACCACACTCAGAGGAGAGTTATCAATGATTCGCTGTCAGACTGGGAGGATGTATCTAGTGGGTTCCCACAGGGAGTCAGTCCTGGGTTTTGTATTAGAGGATATTTTTGTTAGTGATGCAGATAACAGAGAGTACGCTTCTGCAAAGTGTGTGTATCAAGCTGGGAGAAGTTACAAGCACTTTGGAGGCCAGGATTACAATTCAAAATGACCTTGACACATTGGAGAACTGGACTGAATTCAACCAGATGAAATTCAGCAAAGTGAAGTACTTTGCACTTATCTGGGAGGGGATGGGTGAAATCAAGTGCCCAGCTACAAAATGGGGAATAACTGGGTATCAGGAAATCTTTCTAACTCTCAGAGTAGACTTTCTAACTCGCTGGAACAGGTGTCCCAAGGCAGTGATGGAATCCCCTCACTGGAGGGTTTTACAAATGGGTTGGACAAACACCCGTCAGGGATGGTCTAGGTTACCTTGGCCCTGCCTGCACACAGGGGGCTGGACTAGATGACCTCTTGAGGTCCCTTCTAGCCCGACATTTCTATAATTCTATGTCCCACTCCCCACCCCTCGAGCCAGCCAGCCCCCATCATAGCTGGTGTCTCCTACAGGAGAAAGGCCCCATATCCCACCCCAGGAAGAGTCCCTCTCTGCTCTGTGGCACCTGCCTCTTGCCCCAGAAAGCACTACACAATACCAGCACTAGGGCAGCGAGTGTGAACGCGCGTGCGATGCACTATTGATAAACTAGTCCCAGCCTGGCAAAGCGCCCGCAAGACACACTGCACCTTGGACTTCCTGTCGGGGCCTCCATCTCCTGCTGCCGCAGCTGCGCTAGCCCCTCCTCGGCCTCGTGGCCTGCGCCCTCGTCCACCCCGCTCGCCCGGAGAAATGCCATCTCCTCCACCACCGCCTGTCCCTTCCCAGACAGGTAGGTCAGGCTGCTCCGCCCGCGGCGACCGGCTGGAGGGGTATGGGCCTACTCGCCCTACACCCCGGGGAGTTGGGCTGCGGCCGGCCTTGGGCACGCTGGCAGTCTTCCTGTCACTGACCACACGCTTCTCCTGCGGGCAGGGGAGAGGAGGAGAGGGTGAGACGCCCGGGCAGGGTGCACAATGCCAGGGCTAGACCACAGCTGCTCCTCATGGCCTCGCTTCCCCACCCTCCTCACCTGTAGCACCCCAACTTAGTGCCCCCTCGCCTACTCCATAGCAGCTGTGCCCCACCCCACACGCTTATCACTGTACCCCTCACTCCCCCGGCAGCCATGCCTCCACCCCCCACCCTACCTTGCCCCACCATGCACTCAGGGGCCATGCATCGCCCTCCCCCTCCCACGCCTTCCCCCCCGCCTGCCAGCCCCAGCACTCACCCCGGGGGACAGCGCAACCTGGACAGTGATGGAGAGATCTTTGTCATCCCGCTTCCTCTCAGGCTCATCCTCGGTGTGGCGCAGCCGGCGCGAGCCCGTTACCGCGATGCCCTCCTGCTCTGCCTTCTTCCGATCCTCTTCAATCTCCTGCAGGGGAGCAGCAGGGCCGTGACGGGGCGGACAGTCCCCTTCGGGACACTCGGCCTACCCGCCCCCACCTGGGCCTCCCCCGGAGCAGAAAGCCAGGACTCCTCACTGCATGCCCCAGAGCCTGGCACCCCCACTCCCGTGCACCCCTCTGGACTGATATACGACCCCCTGCCCTGCTGCCCCACATATGATCAATGGGGGCCGGACCCCCCCCTCCAACAGTGGCCAATGCCTAGCGCTTCCAAAAAAATAACCAACCCTTCCCCTCCCCACCATGTCCCTGTCTAGGGGGCACAAGGGACCCCCAGGGAAGCCGGCCAGCTCCCCGCCCTGCAGGAGGAACGCTGCCTCTAAGAGGCTGCCTCGGTTGGGGGCTGGGAGAAGCGTAATGGGGAGGAGAGGGATTCCCTTCATCCCCCCCCGGGGAATCCCACCCCCCCCCACCCCGCCTCCCCAGGGACTCTAGAGCCAGCCCCCAGCCTCACATCACAGAAACCATCCCCAGCACTAAGCTGCAGCCCGGCCTTAGCATCCCGCCAGCCGGATTACAGCGCTCCTAAGCGCCTTAGGGGACAGCCGGTCACCACGGAGCCCCAGAGCCAGAGCTGACCCCAGGGGAGGGCGTGGCAGTGGTGGGGGGCGGGCGGTCTGGGATCCCCCCCGGGCTTTCCCAGATCCAAGGCCGCTGCCCAGCCCTTTCTGCGACGGCAGCCCGGGGCACACCCCGCAGGCCGGGGGCAGGCCGCTCCCACCTGGTATCGCTTGATGAGGGCCTCGTTCTTCTTGCGCAGCGCCTCGATGCGCTTGTCCAGCTCCGCGTCCTTCTCCTCCTTCGACTTCAGGTCCAGCGTGGCCGACTAGGAAGAGAGCGGGCAGAGCAGTTGGGGGGCACAGACCCATGGCGGGGAACCCCTGGTCCTGCCAGCAGGACCCGAGCCCCCAAGACGGGACTCTCCCCCCACCCCCCTTCGCCAAGGGCGCGCCAACCCGAGGGGGGCAGGGCCCGGCTGGACCCGAGCTGCGAATGGCGCCCGCCGCCCCGCCCCACGGGGCAGACTCACCATCTCCTCGGCCGGGCCGGACAACAGGGGTCAGTCCCGGGGCCTCCCGTGTGGGGCGGGGCCAGGCCGGGCGCCCCACGGCACAGCGCTGGGGGTCTGCCCCCTGGCAGGCGAAGAGCTGCGAAAACAGAGACCGACGGGGGGGAAACTCCCTCCCCCGCCCCACTGCACCTACACCCCCGCCACCTGTCCCTGCTGCTCCCCCGCCGCGCTCCTCCCAGCTCACCACGTGGGCCCCACATCCGCTTCCTTGGCCGGGGGAGAGGGGGGGCGGCTTAAAAGGGCCAGGTCACACGCACACACACAGCCCGTCAGTCTGTGGGGCCCGCACGATTGGCAGGTCTGAGCCCCGGCCCCCCTGGAATCACGCCCCCAACCAGGGTGGGGTCGCACGTCCCAGGGGTGATGCTGAGGGGTGACACCCCCTCCCGCTGGGCTCAGGGGGCTGGGCTTGCCCCTGAGGGGTCACTAGGGACAACCCAGGGCAGCACCAGCCGGGGGTGTACCAGCACCCCCAGCCAGAGACGGGTCTCTCTGTCCATCCCTCCATCTGTCCATCCATCCGTCCGCCTCTGTCCCTCCATCCAGCTGTCCATCCGTCCGGCCGCCCGCCGTCCACCCATCCTTTCACCCGTCTGTCCGTCCCTCTCCAGCCAGCCGTGCGTCCATCCACCTGTCTGTCCCTCCATAGAACCATAGGACCGGAAGGGACCCTGCGAGGTCGTCTCATCTGGTCCCCAAGCAGGATGGCGCCATATGACCTAGACCAGCCCTGGCAGGTGTTTGTCTCCCCAGCTCTTCAAAGTCTCTAAGGAGAGAGACCCCACCATCGCCCCAGGCAATGCACTCCAGAGCTTCTGGGACTGCCCTGGCAGTGGGGAAGTTTCTCCTAAGGTCCAACCTAAACCACCCATGCTGCAATTTCAGCCCCGGCCTTGCATCTTGTCCTGGCCTCAGAGGTGAAGACGAACCATTTTTCTCCCTCCTTCTAACAACCTTCGATGTACTTGGAAACTGTTCTCAGGGCCCCTCCTCAGCCTTCCCTTCTCCAGACTAAACTGACCCTCCGTCTTCCCTCGCCGCAGGGCCCGTTTTCTAGCCCTTTCCTCATTTTTGTTGCTCTCCTCTGGACTCTCTCCACTTTGTCCCATCTTTCCTGAAATGCGGCGCCCGGAGCTGGCCACCAGACGCCAGCTGCGGGCGGAGCGGCGCAGGGTAGAGCAGAATCACTTCTGGTGTCTTGCTTACAACACTCCTGCCCGGACACCCCAGAACTGCCCTGCTGAGCCCCACTAGATGGAGCCCTTGGGCCGGCGCTGAGAGCGAGCTGCGGCTGCCCGCCCCGGTGCCAGAGAGCAGCAGGGGACGCTTTGCAGCTGGGCGCTGGACAGGGAGCAGAGAGGGAGGCACCTGGGTGGGATCAGCCATGTGGAAGGCTCCAGCTGGGCGTGGGTTTGAGCTGGGGGGACCCCTGAGCAGCATCCCCTGGGAGTGGCAGCCCTGTTCGGTGCTTGGGGTGGCAGCCTGGGTGCTGCCTGTTTTACCCAAGTTGGGGCATCTAGGCTTAAATATTGAAAGGGGCCCCCAGAAGGAACAAGTGTTGGGCTTTACCCCCCACCAGCAGCTCTTCCAGTGCCCCTCAATCCCGACCCCTGCTATCCCAGAGCCCTGCGCTCCCCCCAGCTCTGCCGGTACCCCTCACTCCCGACCCACAGCCCCCTGCTATCCCAGCCCTGCACTCCCCCCACGTTTCTGCCCATGCCCCTTAATCCCAACTCACAGCCCCCTCCTCTCACAGCCCAGGGTTCCCCCCAGCTCTGACGGTGCCCCTTACTCCTGACCCACAGCCCTGCCTATCCCAAGCCTGGGCTTCTCCCCAGCTCTTCCAGTGCCCCTTAATCCCGACCCACAGCCCCCTGCAATCCCTAAATATTCTCTACACCATCCCGGACAGGTGTTTGTCTGACCTGTTCTGAAAAAGCCTCCAAGGACGGCGCTCCCACCACCTCCCCGGAGGCAACTTATTCCAGGGCTTCACCACCCTGGCAGTGAGGAAGTTTTGCCCAAAGCTTCAACCTAAACTGCCCTCGCTGCAATTTCTGCCCCAGGGGAGAAGCCGCAGCGCCCCCCCTTCCCTCCCCCCATCGGTGCCCCTCACTCCTGACCCGCAGCTCCCCTGCAGCCCTTCCACGGAGTCCCTCGGCCTATGGATCCCTGTGTGAGGGGCTCGGGTCCCCCCTGTTTATTGGGGACCTTTCCATCTCTTCCAGTCGTGCAGAGGCCAGCGGCTGCCCTGCGAGATGCTTCCACCCACCCAGCCACCCCCTGGGTCCCGCTGCCGCTGGGTCCCGCTGGCTTCGCCCGAATTATTCATCCCTTGTTTCCATGGCAGCTGCTCTTCCTGCTGGGCTCGCAGGCGCTGATTGGCCGCCGCCGCGCCCGAGCGGCACAGATGGAGGCGAGGACTGGACCGCTTCGGGACGGGGCTGGAGCAGCGCGGGGCGGCGGGAGTAGTCACTTATTTATAGGGGGGAGACAGCCAGCGTGGAGGGGCAGAAACGTGGTCCCAGATGAGCGTCCCCCTGTTGGGGGGCAGCAGGGTCCCCCATGGAGGGCGAGTGGAGCCAGGTTCCCCACTGCAGCAGGCCTCCAAAGGGAGGACGGGGTGCACCCCACCCAAGAAGGAGAGCCCCCCCACCCTCCCAGTGGCCCCGGAGCCATCGCCCAGATTCGGAGGCTGGAATGGGGAGCTGGGGAAGAGGCATCAAGGCCAGCAGCACCTGTGCCTCTGCATCCTGTCCCAGGCACCCACACCCCCTTCCCCCTCGGCCCCATTGCAGCGAGCACAGGAGTCGCCTGGGCAGAGAGGGGGCCAGTGTCCGGCTTGAACCCCCCACTCCTGTCACGTCCTATCTGAGCCTCCCCCCCCCCCACACCCGGCAAAGAGCGTGGGGCTGCGCGGCACATCCAGGCCAAGGTATCTCGGAGACCTTGGCTCACCCCAGGCACCAGGAGCTGCCTTTCCTCTCCTTTCCATCTGCTGCTTTCTCCTTGCCCCAGTGGCGCCAGGTGCTGCACTGACCCAGCGTGAGAAGCGGTCCCTGCCCCAAAGGCTCACAGTCCGAACTGATGGGGGAGGCTCACCAGCCCCATGCGCCTGAGGCCCAGTGCGACGAGCTCACAGGGCGAGTGGCAGAACCGGGAACGGAACCCAGGTGTCCTGCAAACACAAGCCCCGCCTCCCAGCTACCATCTCTGCCAGGTGACCTGTTCACAGCCAGCTCTGTGGGAACCCAGATGTCATCCCCTTTGGCAGCTGTTGATGGGGACTTGGCTGACTTCCAAACTGGGAAATCAGAGGGGGGAGTGGGCCGGGACAAGGTCAGAGGTGGCTGCATCTCAGCACCAGGTGAGGTATCCCTGTATAAACAGCCCCCTACACCCTACTCCAGAGGTGGCTGCATCTCAGCAGTGGGTGAGAGATGGGACAGAAAGGAGCAGGGGCCTTTCCTGATAACCTAACTCCCCCACTCCTGCCCCAGCCAGGTGTGATGCAGCCAGGGGATGAGCCAGAGCCACCCATGAACCAGGCTTGTCCTGACACCAGATGGGATCGGCTCCCGGACACCAGGGCAACCAGATGTGTGGGACAAACAGTTGCTGCCCCAGCTGGACCTGGGTCTGGAAGGAGAAGGGGATAACCTGGGATACCAGGATTATTCCGGCCTGATCCAGTCCTTCCCACCTCTCCAGCCCTGCCCATGCCAGGGCTGGGCACCGGTCCAGCCCCCTTCTACACCAGACAGTGGAGCCAGAAGCCAGCTGTGGCCCTGGGAGCCCCTGAGGCCAGTCCAGATTTTCCCCACCCACCCAGCATGGGCTACTGTTCAAAACTGCCCTCTGCCCCCGGAGGGGCCAAGAGTGCTTGACAAAGATGACCCACTTCATGAGGGGCATCAGGCTCTGCAGTCCCATTGTACAGAGGAAAAGGGGGGCTTGTCCCCCAGGTCACACAGGAAGTAGGAGGCAGAGTTGGGGATAGAACCCAGGAGTCCTGGCTCTCAGCCTCCACTGTTCCAAACCACTAGACCCCAGTCCCCTCCCAGAGCCAGGGATAGAACTCCAGTGTCCTGGCTCCCAGGCCCCCCTGCTCCAACCCACTAGACACCACTCCTTTCCCCGAGATTGGGATAGAACCAGGAGTCCTGGCTTGCAACCCCTCTGCTCTAACCACTAGTCCTCACCCCCACCCCGAGTCCTGGCTCCCTAATCTTCCTAGCTCAGTTGGTCTCTGGGGCAGCCTCCTCCACTGAATGGGGTGAGTGAAGGGGCTGGGGATTTCGGGGAACTCCTGCTTCAGGGCTAAGAATCCCCAGGACTGATGGGGAGGTCAAAGGGGGGGCAGTGAAAGGGTGGACAGAGGGGGCAGTGCGTGTTGTGGGGTGAGCTGCTGCTGCTCTTTAAGTCCTGTTGCGCTAAGGCTGGGGCAGATGGGTGTGGATGTGTTGGAGAGTAATGGGGGGCAGCTTGGGGGGAGTGTGACAGGGCTGGGGGGGGGACCATGGGGAGCAGTGTGTATGCTGGGCATGAGACGCAGCCACTCCCTGCCCTTATCCATCTAAGGGTGGATGGGGTGGGGGTGTCCTGGAGGGGAGCCAGCATGTGGGAGGCAGGGGTGGGGGGACAGTCAGGAGAGCTGGTGTATGTATGGGAGACAGATGGGGCAGGGTATTGGGGGGCGATAGGCAGCCCCCTTCCCTGCCCCTCTTGCTCAGAGGATGCATGGGGTGGGGGTGCAATGGGGGACAGTGGGGGACAGGAGGGTGAGATGCAGCCCCCCTCTAGGGATGCATGGAGTGGAGGGCAGGGGGGATGCAATGGGGGGCAGTAGGGCAGCGGGTGAAATGCAGCTCCCCAGGGATGCATGGAGTGGGGGACACTGGGGATGCAATGGGGGGCAGTAGGGCAGCGGGTGCAAAGGGTAGGGGATGCCTTGGTCCCATGGTCGCACGTGGCCCTTGTTCCTTTGGTTACAGGCTCCCTGCTGCCAGCTGATTGGCTGCACCAGGCCCAGCTTGCACCAATGAGAGCCTGTCTGATGGGGAGGGGGGGAGCAGGCTCCAGCTGGTGGGGGGGGGCGCAGCCAAGTGGAACCAGCAGCCTTAATCAGAGAGCGGCAGGGGAGGGGGTAGAGGGTCAGAGCAGGGTCAGAGGTCAGAGTGGGGGAGGGGGAGAGGGTCAGGGGAGCAGAAAGGGTTAACATCAGAGCAGGGTCGCAGGGATGGGGATAGAGCTGGGAGAGGAGAGCTGGGGACAGGGGTCAGTGTGGGGTCAGCGAGGGAGATGGAGCCAGGGTGCCCTGCAGGATAGGGGCTGGGGGGAGTCCGAGCAGGGGCTCGGGGTGCGGCGGGGGGCTGGGGCCAAGGGATGTGGGGAGAGGAGACGGCAGCCAAAGGTCCCAGAGTGAATCCTCAAGCCCAGACTCTGAGACACTCTGCAGGAGGGATGGGCCAGGGCCGGGAGCAACAGGCCTATCTGGCCCAGTATCTGCACTGCCCCCCGCCCTGGATCAGATCAAGGGGACCGTCCAGTCCAGTATCCCACTCGCTGCTGCCAGCCCTTGGTGTGAGGCCCTTCTCCTCTGCAGCCCTGGCCCCCCAGCACCTCCCCTGACCCTTCTCTCCAGCTCACCGTCATCGGGATGCATGGCATCCCTGGCCTCTCCTGGCTACCGTGGCTTGATTCCCAGCCGCCTTGCCCATCGTGCAGCTGTTTGCACTAGTGCAAAGTGGGTATGAAAGGAGGGAAGAGTGGTGAGAGCAGGGGGCCTGGAGCCAGGACTCCTGGGTTCTATCCCCAGCTCTGGGAGGGGAGTGGGGTTGAGTGGTTAGAGTAGGGGGCAAGGAGCCAGGACTCCTGGGTTCTATCCCCAGCTCAGGAGCCAGGACTCCTGGGTTCTATCCCCAGCTCTGGGATGGGAGTGGTTAGAGTAGGGGGCAAGGAGCCAGGACTCCTGGGTTCTATCCACAGCTCTGGGACGGGAGTGGGAGCTAGTGGGTAGATAAGGGGTCCCGCTGTCATTGTGGGAGCAGGGTGCAAGGCCCTTGGACTCTCTTCAGGGCTGGGGCTAGGGGCCCCTCTGTAGATTTCAGGCTGTCCCAGCTATAAACTGCATCTCCTGTTCCCTCCCCACCAGGGGCTCTGCCCCAGGGGGCTGGTGCCCCCAAACCCCGGGTCCGATGCCAGACACGTTCACACAAGGTCGTTGCTACGTTCTGCTTTCAGACACGCCCTGCAAACGGGGCGTCCTCCCCTCGCAAGCCAGCGCCTGCCCTCCTCCCCCCTTCCACGGCGGCCACCTGGGTGGAAGTTGAATCAGCTGGTGGTTTCCGGTGTGATGATCTCACGCACCCAATGATCTCATTTTCAGGGACTTTTTGAAGGGCTGTGGGCGGTTCAGGTGACAGCGATTGAAGGGGAGGGCTCACTTCTACCGCGATGACATCATGGCCCCCGCTCTGCAGCGGGGGTGAACGCCGCCAGGCTGGTGCTAAAGGACCCAGCCAAGGGGACGGTTACAGGATCCAGAGCAGTGAGCCGAGAAGGTGGTGTAGTGGATAGGGCAGGGGGCTGGGATTCTGCCCCTGACCAGCTGGGTGACCTTGTGCAAGTCACATCACTGCTCTGTGCCTCAGTTTCCCCTCCCACCCTTTTTCTCTTTAGACTGAAAGTTCTTTGGGATGGGAACTGTCTCTTGCTCTGTGTCTGGGCAGCACCTGGCCCAACGGGGCCCTGGTCTCAGTCAGGGTCTGGGCAGCATCCGGCACAACAGGGCCCTGGTCTTTGTTGGAGGCTCCCAGGTGGAGCTGGGAAATGTTCCTTCTCACAAGCTCCCCGACTCTGGCTCCTCTCTGCCTGGCCCTTCGTGTGTCACTGACCCCTGTGCTAAGTGCTGCCAGAGCAGCATTCTCTGCTGGCCCAGAGTATTTCATACCCACTCTGCCCGGGTCTGGGGTTTACCCTGCACCCAGCACAACCTGTAAAACGCTCCCACTCCGACGGCAACACGAGGTGCAGGGCAGTGTCGAATCAGGCCCGGGGCCACAATGTCTGCTGCTGTAAAGCGCTGAAAGTACGAGTCAGACCCACCCGGGGGTCCCCACTACCCTGACACCAGCCGGAGCCACGTGCATTTTAAAATGTCCCTTCATAGGGGAAGAAGCCATCCGGGATGATTTGAGGGGGGAGGAAAGGCTGGGGGAGGGCCCAATCCTGGCAGCATCTGTGCCAGCAGGTAGGGAGAGGCAGGGGCAGCATTTAGGAGACAGTGATGGGGGCAAACCAGGCCCCAGTATTTGAGATCTCCCCCCCCCCCCCATCCTTGCTGCTTGGGGGAAGCTTCATCTGCAGAAAGGAACTCAAGCTCCTGCAGCTGGGTTACGTCCCCTCTTCCTCCCCCCCCCCCCCAAAACTGTTCTGGTTCAGCCCAGTGGGCACCGTGTCCATCCAAATAGCCAGTCCGTCTGGGAACACCAGTGCCCCTCCCTCCAGCTCACCCTGACCCCTCTCCCCTCCCCGGCGCATCCGTGCCCAGCCCCTGTCTGAATGAACGTGCGGGCCTGTCTGCCTGTCTGCATTGCATCATGCGAGCCGGCAAGTTGCTGAATGGCCGGTGCTGTCGCTGGGTAAACTCACCTTGGCAGCCGCACGCATGACTCATTGGGGGGGGGGTGCCTGGCGCATGTGCAACCACCGGGGAACCGGCTCATGGGGAGGCAGAAACAGGCCATGATGTCAGCATCCTCGTTCGAGCGAGTGACAAACGCCGGCTCCCCGGGGGCCCGGCTGGCACACGCCGCACGGGAGGCTGTAATTGGCCAGGCCAGGCGCACGGGGGGCGTCCTGCCCGCTTGAGCTTCGCAACTGGCCTCCCGTTGGCTCGGGCGCTGGTGCCGGGGCCTCCCCTCTGCGGCGCGGGATCCCACTGCCCCCCGGGGGTGCAGGTTCGGGCCAGCTGGTCCGGGCAACACCATGCAAACCCCGGCTCGGCTCCGTGTCCCGCCTCTCAGGTCGCATAAGGAGAGCAATTAATCACACCCACCCCTGCCCCCCGCCGGGGCTAGGAGAGCATGGTGACCTCTCCCGCCCGCCCGCCAGCCGGAGTTCACACCCCGTATCTAGGTCACGGTCAGAGTGATTCGGCTGGGGCTCAGCAGATTCGTGGCTTCCCCTCGCTGGGCTGATTAGCCACGAAAATACCGGGGACGTGGGGGCACAGGTGCAGGTGCGGGGCACGACTGAGGGGCGCTGGCAGAACTGTGCCTGGGGCGCCAGCGGCTGTTTTGCTCCGGGACAAGCCGGGCCATTCACAGCACTAGCTCCTAGGGGAGGCGCCGGCCACAAGCGGGTCCATCTGGGGTTCCCCTCCTGTGGTGCAAAGGACCGAGCAAGGCAACCTCAGATGACCTGGGATGGGGGAGTTCAGCTGCATTTCCAGGGGCGTCCCCATCCCACATGTCCTGCCCCCATGTGCAACAAGCGAACTCTCCAGAGGAGCCCCACGCAGGGGCCCTCCCCACAGGCCCCAGAGCTGATGCAACCAGCAGGCTGCCCTAGGGGCATCAGGCAGAGGATTGGAAGCGCCTACCCCTCCCTGCCCTGCAGGGGACAGCTGGTCACGCTGCCTGACGGGAACACGTGTGCGCACTGCAGCAAGTGAATGCCGGGCGTGTGCAGCGCAATGAGCATGCAAAGCAGTGAACGTGCCATGAGTTGGCTGGGTCTCAGTTCCCAACGATACCAACCCGCCCCTTTGTCACAGCTGCAGACCTGGGGCCACGGAGTGAACGGGCCGCGGATGGAGCCAAAGCAAACCCGTTCAGCAGGGTCCTGCAGAGCAGGGGGGCACACCGGGGAGCGCTCCCTGCCTCAGACCCTTTTCTAGGCACATGGCGAAGGGATTTGGCCTCTGGCAGCTGCGAGGCAGCCCCTCCTCCCCCAAATCGGGAATTCCCCTCCATTAGCCCCAGGGTGGGAAATCCCCAGCCCCAGACATTCTCCAGGCTGCAGCCCTGGACAAAGTCGGGACTGAGGGGCAGGGCAGAGCTGGGAAGGGAGGGAAAGCCCAGGGCAGGGATAGCAGGGGGCTGCGGGTCAGGACTGACAGGCCCTGGCAGAACTGAGGGAGCCCAGGACTGCGGCGGGGAGGAGGGAAACTGTGCCGGGGCATGTGAGCTGGGCCAAGCCAGGGCCTCATGGGCAGATCAAGGCGGCTCCTGGAGGCAGCTCCATGCCGGGAGGGAGGGGGGCAGCTCAGGGAGCCCAGCTGGGTGAGGGATTCAGGCCCTGACAATCCTCCTCTGTTCCAGAGCCTGTGAGTGGCTGTGCCGGAGCCAGGGGGTGGGTGTCATGTGTGCACCATGCGGGTGACAGCTCACGCGCTGCCAGGGGGTGCTGGGAGTCTGGGACCCGGCTGGGCCACGTTTGCCTTGCCTTGGGAGAGCCTGTGTGTGTGTGTGTGTGTGTGTGTGTGTGTGTGAGCACTAGTGTGTGTGTGTGTTGGCGTATATGCTTGTGTGCATGTGTGAGCACTAGCATGTGTTCACCCATATGCCTGTATGTGCGCATTAGTCTATGTGTTCACATGTTCATGTGTACACCTGTCTGTGTGTGCATTAGTATGTGTGAGCACTAGTGTGTGTTCACGTGTACAACTGCCTGTGTGCGCATGTGTGACCACTAGTGTGTTCACCTGTATGCCTGTATGTGCATTAATGTGTGTGTGTTCATGTGCACGCCTCTCTGTATGTGCATTAGTGTGCATGTGTACATGTGTGTGAGCACTGGTGTGTTCATGTGCACACCTGTCTGCGTGTCTGTGCATTGGTGCATATGTCAGTGTGTGTGAGAGAGAGGCCCACACAGGGTGACGCTCTCTGCTCCCTGTCCCCCAGGCCGGTGTCCGATACTCTGAGGGGAGCACAGACCCCCCGCTTTCCCATGGTCCCTGGTCCTGGACCCGCATCCCGTTGGCTGTTCACGACACAACTGTGGCCTCATGGGAGGCCATGTGTCCAGCCACCCCCCGGGGGGGTGGCCACGTCTTCACCCAGCTCCCCCTGCCCAGCCCAGCGCTTAGGCCAGTCCCTGCTGTGTGATTGGACCAGGTGCAATACAGGAGGAGGTTGCTTTTATTTGGGGTGTCAGCAGAGGGGCCCATCCCTAGTGCCCCTCCCCCACGGACAGGAACAGGTGCCAGGGAGAGGGGCAATGGGCCTGATCCAGACCCCCTGGGGAGCTGAAGCCCAATACAGTGGAGGGGGGAATTGGCTGCTCCTGGCTGGCCTGGCCCCACCCCAAGCAGCACATGGCTGGGCGTCGTTCCCCCTCTCCCTCCCGCCCCCAAACCTGGCACATCAATGGGGCTGATCACCCGTGGAGGGGCTTGGGACGCTCGCTCCCTCCGGGGTGCTGCAGCCCCTCCAGCTGGGCCCCTCAGGGGAATGCAGAGAGGGGTGCAGACACTCCTAGATGGACGGAGAGGGGTAGGTGTGCTCGCAGACAGACAGACAGACGGATCCTTTTGCCATGGTAGCCGGCGGGGGGTCCTCTGTTGCGGTTGATGGAGACAGCACAGTGGTCAGCTCTGGCAGTGACAGACAGACAGACAGATAGGTGTGCACAGAGACATAGCAGGGTCTGCATGGGGCTGGATGGACAGACAGCTGGAGGGGATATGCAGCCAGCCAGGGGGGCTGTGCGGAGGGAGACAGACAGACACCTGGGGGAGACTGGACCAACAGACAGCTGGGGGGCACAGGCAGGAGGAGTGGGGGAAGGATAGATGGACAGAAAGCTGCAGTGGGGGCTGGATGGATGGACAGCTGGGGGGGGGTCACAATCAGTGGAGGGCACACCTGTGGACAGACAGCCGGGAGGGTCAGGTGGAGGGGGTGGACAGACGGACAGGTAAGGGGAGCACAAGCAGGGGAGACACACCTGAGGTGGGCTGACTGGACACACAGCCGGGGGGAGGGTCCCAGGTGAGGGGGGGAACTGAACGGACGGACAGACAGCCGGGGGAGGACACAAGCAGGGGGTGTGGATGGACAGACAACTGGGGGTACAAGGGGCGGGGGGGCTGGACGGACAGACAGCCGGGGGGTCCCAGGCGGGGGGGGACGACTGAACGAACGGACGGACAGACAGCCACGGGGGGACACAAGCAGGGGGTGTGGACGGACGGACAGACAGCCGGGGGGACACGGCGCGGGGGGCTGGACGGACAGACAGCCGGGGGGAGCACAGGCGGAGCTCGCAGCGGGGCGGCCCGGATTCGCCGGCCGGGCCGGGCTCGTTCCCTGGTTGGCCCGGCCGCTGTTACCGGGGGAGGCGGCTTCTGCCGCCGCCGAACTTCGCCTGGAAACCGGCCGCGCTGCTGCGCCTGCTCCGAGCCGCGGCGCTGAGTGGCTCGATCCCCGGCCCGCCCCGCCTGGCCCCAGCGCAGGAGAGAACCCAGGAGTCCTGGCTCCCAGCCACTTCCCCCGCTCTGACCTCCTGGTTCCCACCCTCCTCCCGGAGCAGGGGAGAGAACCCAGGAGTCCTGGCTCACAGACCCCTGCGCTGACCTACTAGTCCCCACCCCTCTCCCAGAGCAGGGGAGAGAACCCAGGAGTCCTGGCTCCCAGCATCCCCTGCTCTGACCACTGGACCTCATGCCCCTGAAATGCAGCCACTTACTCTGGCATTTTGTGTCAGGCCAGCGCTGGTGCCCACCAGGCATCCTGACCTGGGGGTATCTGTAGTGACTGGAGCCCTGGTTCTCAACCAGGGGAACATGTACCCCTGGGGGGTCCGCAGAGCTCTCCCAGGGGGTACCCAGCTCATCTAGATCAGTGTTTCTCAACCTGGAGGTCGCCACCCCCAGGGGGGTCGTGGGACAGGTTTAAGGGGGATTGCAAGTGCAGAGCTGGCAATAGGAGAGGCAAACAGAGCAATTGCCTGGGGCCCCAGGGGGAACCACAAAGCTGTTGCATGCTTCAGCCCTGCTGCCTGGGGCTCCGGCTTCAGATAAGGCCCACAAGGGACAAGCCAGTCCGTAAGCGTCGCATGTGACACGTGTGCACAATATTTATATTCCTGTCCATTTATTTGATAATTATATGGTAACAAATGGGAATGCCGGCCACCTGTCACTGATCGTGGGCTGTGGCACGCTGGTGTTTTTACGTCTGATTTTTGTAAGCAAGTCGTTTTTAAGTGAGCTGGAACTTGGGGTACGCAAGACACACCGGACTCCTGAAAGGGATGCAAGGGGGTGGGGGTCTGGGAAGGTTGAGAGCCACTGGCCTAGTGGGATGCGGGGGTAACAGGAAAGGTATTTCTCAGCTGTCACTGTGACTTATAGCAGGCGAAATCCAGAGTTGCCCCATTGGACTCAGAAGAGCTCCCTCCACATGTCACTCCCCTGAGCGTGCTGGAGTCATGACCTGTGTCACCTGCCCCTGGTGCAGCACATGGAGGCCGTGAAAGCAAAGCTGGGCTCGTTGCAGAGAAGGGAGCGGAGGCCCTGAGAGAGGCAAGGACTTGCCCCGGGTCACACGGGGAGGCAGTGGCAGAGCCAGGACCAGAACCCAGCTCTCCTAGGAGAGCGCCTTCACCCCCTCTGCCTCTCCCGCCACAATGCTCCCTACATTACGGACCCCCAAGGCGAATCCTGCGGCCCACGGGGCTGGACGGCAGGTCGCCACAGCACACCTCTTCCCCCACTGCAACCTTCCACTTGTTACGGAAACAAAAAGCTGCTGAAAGTCACCTCTGAGTCACAAGGGCCTGAGCGGCTTTGGGAACTGGTGCTTCCTGCTGTACGCTGGGCTGGCCACAAGAGCCACTCACCCTGAGCTGGGGCTGGGCACCGCATGGAGCCTGCTTCTCATGGGGAGAGAGTGTGTGGGGCTGTGACGCTGTCCTTGTGGCTCTGTGTGCAGTTGGATATGGGTGGGTGAAGGTGTGTGTCTAGCCATCTTCCCACCTGCTGTCACCTGGAATGCCCAGCTAAAGTGGCTGAGCTGCCCAAAATGCCTGTAATGGGCGCCTGAATTCATGCAAGAGTCACATGTATTTGCAAACTCTTTGAGGCAGAGACTGTGTTGTTCTGGATCTGTGCAGCGCCTGGCACAACGGGGCCCTGATCTCGGTCAGGGTCTGTGCAGCCCTGGCACAATGGGACCCTGATCTCGGTCGGGGCAGCACCCGGCACAACAGGGAATCTTTAGGCACTGTTGCAACACAGGTGATAAATAACATTAGCATAGCTGTACATGCCACAGGAACGTGGGCTCGGAGGACAGGGGCACAGTCAGGTTTGTAGGGTAGTGGCACGTGTCATTTGTCCGTTGGGGGACCCTAGGGGTCAGAGTTAAGGTTATCGTCATATGAGTTAGAGATGGAGGGTATCTGCGTTTCAGAGAGGCCTGTAGCAACCACAGTCCCTTCTCTCATGTTTAATTGGCACCACAAAGCCTGCGTCTACACAGCGTGGCGGGTTCCATGCTGCTACGACACCCTCCCCTATCTGCTAGGCCTGGGCTCCAGAGCAGTCAGCACCTCCGCCGTAGGGCCTTGTGCATTAGGGGGATTTGCCGTGACACACCTAAGCTGCACTGGTGCCATTTCCCCAGCTTTCACATTGCAAGTTCTGCTTTATCTGGCGCTGGGAGGGGGGAGGGGCTCACACAGCACGGCTGCACTGGGGGAGACCCTCAGTGCTGGTCGAGAGATTGTTTCTAAATATCATCTCAGTGACCTGGTCAGAGAGGTAACTGGGCGCCCCTGGCTGTAGGGTGAGTGGGGAAGGCAGGAATGGTACTGGGGAAAAACACCTAGGAAGTCCTGACAGGAAGGCCAGTTGCAACCTCCCCCTGCATGGGTTTCCGCCCCCTCCCTCAGAGGAAGACAGTGGGCATCAGATGCATGCAGCACTTTAGATTGACAGGAGGGCACAAGCACCGTCAGGTTAATGGAGAGTGTTTTCTTCTCCCCAGCAGGAGTCACACTACCTGTTCATCTCGCTGCTCAGCCAACCTCCACCTCAGTTCCGCACAGTCCTGAGTCCCTGGCACCCTGCTCCCCCATGTTCCCATGCAGCACCGTTTCCCAGGCACCCGTGGGCCCCATTTCCCTCCCCTGCATCCACCAAGCCTCCAGTCACTCTGTATCCTAAAGCCCCAGCCCCATACCCAGCAGACACGCCCTTCGCTTCATGCACCCCTCTTCCCATGTAATCCCATTCGCCCTGCATCCTTGTGCGCCCCCACGTCCCATTCAGGCACCAACCTGTCCCTCTCTCAACACCCTACGCATACCCCCGCACCCCAATTGCTCCGCAGGCACCCCCGTGCATGCAGCCTGCACCTCCCCACTCCTCCCCAGCTATGCACCACCACTCCCCAGGGCACACCCGCTGCACCCCCATTTCCTGGCACCCCCCACAAGTCCCATGCATGCAGCCCTCCACCTCTGTGTAATACCCCTGGCACCCCCATCTCCCGGCTCCCCCAGGCATGTACCCTCCACTCTCCACGCATGCTCTGGGCACTCCCGGACGCACATCCTGCCCCGTCTCCGCGCCTGCCCCCTCGGACACCTGCACGCCCCCCACCCCACTCCGGGGATCCCCGCTCGCCGCACACTCCTGCACAAGCCCGAACTTGCCCGCGCGCGGGGGGGGAGGGGGCGTACTGGGCCAGCGGTGACGTCACGGCCCGGGGGGCGGTGCGAGCCCGCAGCTCGAGGAGCGGCTGAGTCCGCGCGACTTGTTGTGGGTTTCATCTGCCCGTCCCGGTGCTCCTCGCCGCGTCCGCTCGCCCGCCGCACAGTCGGAGCCTCCGCGGGACCCAGCGACCCCCGAGCCGCCCCGGGAGGGTTCATGCAGCTGCAGTAAGCGAGGCCGGGGGGGTTGAGCCGGGACCGGGGGCAGCGGGGCTCGGCGGCGGGGAGCGGGTGGCGGAGTCAGGCGTCCACTGCACACATGGAGTTTGTTTTGGTGCCAGGGCGGGCAGCCGGGGCAGAAGCGGGGCGGGGCCCAGGGTCCCTTGGATCGGTCCTGGGGGGGACTTGGAAAGGGCAATGTTCCGGGTGTGGGGCCGTGTTGGGGGACGCAGTGCCCGGGGTTGATCGGAAAGGTGGAGGGCAATGTGTGGGGATTGGGGGGGCATTGGCCGAGGAGTGCATAGACGGGGGGCACTGTATACGGGTTGGGGGGGCAGTGGCCAGGGATTGGGGCTCCATGGCCGGGGGGCAGCGTGTGGGGGGCAGTGGCCAGGGATGTGGGGGCTGAGGGGCCACTGTCCGGGAGTTGGGGGGCGCATGGCTTGATGGGCAATGGGGGGGCGTGCGATGCAGTGTCTGGGATTGGGGAACATAGACTGTGGGGCAGTGTGTGGGGAGCTGGGGGTCCGGTGTCTGAGGATGTGGGGGGGGGGCAGAAGCCCAGCCCCCATGTCACCCCTAGACCCCTCCAGAAAAACAAGATTTTGCAGCCTGCCCCAGTCGCACGAAAACGTGCCTGGCCCGGGCCGGTGGCAGCGGGCGGGGGGGGGGAAAAGGTCCCGTCGGTGCTGCCTGGGTTTGTTTACAAACATTCGAGCGCCCCCCCCCTCGCCCCCCCACTCCAGGCTCGGCGGCGACACCTGCTGGGAAAAACAGGTCCCTGCGTCCCGGAGGGAGGCGGCTGAGGTGACCGGGTTCCCTGCCCCGTGTCCCCGCGCGCCCCCCGCCGACCGCCCCGTCCTTTGCTTTGCAGAGCTCACCGAGCGCCATGGCCAGACCACTGCAGGAGGGGAGCTGCGCTGAGCCGACAGCCGCCGTGCCAGGGGACCCAGCCTTCCTGCTGGGGGGGGCGGTGGCCGTGCCGCCCTCCATCTGCCAGGGCAGCCTCGCCCTGCCACCCCGGCTGAACTGCGGCCTCTGCCCCGACGGCCCCGCTCCCTGCTCGCTCTATCGCTGTATCCGGGGGCCGGAGCCCCCCAGGAGCCGTGGCGGAAGCAGCAGCAGCAGCATCAGGCGCTGGGACGCCCCCGAAACTGGCGGGACCAGGGGTGACGTGGTGCACGGTGAGTCTCCCCGGGGCTGCTGCACGGGGTTAAACATCGCCCCGGGGGGGGTCCCTCAGCTGGTATCTCACCCTGGTCGCTGCCCCCCTAGCAGCTGGATAGGCAGGTGTCCCCGGGGGGGCACCAGCATGGCAGGATGCTGCAGGAAACCCTGCAACCTGGAATGTGACCTCCTGACTCCAGTCCCTAAAGGTCAGCTCCTGCCCTGAGTCCTCACCCATGCTCCTTTTAGAGCCGTGGCATCTCCTGTTCCCCAGCCCCACACGGGTCCTTTCCTGCGCTGCCCTCCTCCCGTCTCAGGCTCTGCTGCCACCCCTCACGTTACCAGCCGCCCGGGCTGGGTGTCTGTGCAGCTCCCTGGGCCGACCCGGGACTGTGGCCTCTGTCCCTGGCACCCTGCCCAGTCTCATGGGGGATGATTCTGGTGCCGGGGTTCCCAGCCTGTCTTCTGAGGGGGGGCGGCTGCTCCGCGTGGCCGGCGTCGCTGCCGGGAAGCTTGGCTGGATACGCAGCCTAATCATTCCCTCCTTAGTTCCGCCTTGTTGCTTCCTATCCCCATTCCCCCGCGTGTGCAGATGCCAGCGGGTGTTGTAGACCGCGTGTGGCCAGGACAGGGCAGTGGTTCTGGGAGGGGGCGCGTGTGCTGAGTGTCTGTCTGTCCCCGGCAGGGCGAGCTGGGCACAGGGCTGTGTCCGCAGCTGCTCGTGCCCAGTCCCAGGAGTCTTTGGAGGGATATTCTCAGAGCCCCCAGCTCTGGTGGTTTCCTCCCCAGACGCGAGGCGTTTGGAGCCCTGTGGGGTCATAGGTAGAGCAAACGCGATGCCCTGACCCGCCAAACCCAGGGCTAATGCAGCCTGGGGAGAAGGGGCTGGGCCATGCAGTGCCCCGCTGAGCACGGAGGGGGGTGGGCAGCCCGGATACCCTCGCCACTCTCCCCACCTGGGTGCAGCTACAAGCACCAACAACAGAACAGGTCCATCGTCTCCCATCCCGCAGGCTGTGTCCCTTTGTACCAGCACTTGTGGGCTAGTGGAAACCTGGGCTGGGGGGTGGGGGGAAGCACGCTCCCTTGCCCTGCACTGGTCCCTGGGTTTTCTGCGCCCCCAGCTGCCGCACGCCGTTAGCCCTGGCCTCTGCCGGAGACGCCCCGTGACAGTTCAGTCGCTCTGCTGCCCTGGCCAGAGCTTTCCCAGGGCTGCCCCAGCCTGGCAGGATCTGTGTCACCATCCAGCCGGGGCTCTTGTCAGCAAAGCCGGCTGCTCCAGCCCCCACCCCGCGTGGAGCCGAGACACCTCGTGTCTGAGTAAACAGTGCACGGCCCCAGACCGCGCTGCTGACTCACCACTCTCCAGGCCTCCCCTCGCACGCCGTCCCGCTTGGCCAACAAGGGGCTGGTCGTTAGCACGCGGGAGGCAAGGAGCCGGGCAGGCGGATGGCAGAGTGCGATGGTGGGGATGGGGTTGGCAACAAGCTTGGGCATGTCCCACCTGCAGCCTCCTGCCCGGGCAGAGATTGCATCTCTGCAGGGCTCCCCCCACCGGTGCCACGCCGGGTGGAGGGTTGGGGGAGGGGAGGCTGGGGTTAGTCTCCAGGGGCCACTGCAACTCTAGGCTGGGCACGGGACCGGTCGGTAGCCCCCTCACCCCCCAAGCTTCACATTCCAGGTGCCAGGGCCCTGGGCGGTGAACCGGGGGGGGAGACGTGGCCAGAGCAGCTGCACCCGGGGGAGGTCGAAACAGGGTGTCTTGCCAATCAGCTGGGAGATAGGGCTACTGATCCCCCGGGTGGCGGGGTCTGACCCCACCCCCTGTCCGTGGGAATTGTTCTCGGCTTTCCTGTTGACGAGCGCTGGGGCTGGTGTCTGTCGGGAGCCGTATCCTGCCCCAGCCCCTCTGGGCCCGATGCCAGCGCAGGGAGCGAGGCCTCGGCAGCCATGCCTAGGGCTGGCTCCGCTGCCTGTCCCGCTGTCCCCATCGGGCGAGGCCCAGTGACGCCACCTCCCCTTGCATCAGAGCCCCCTGCCACCCCAGACCTGCCAAGGAAGGTCCTGCTGCCCTGACCGCTCGGCTCTGCTCCCCCCACAGGACGGCTCCCGCACACGCAGGACCAGGGGCCCGACGGGGAGCAGCCCCCCACGGAGCCGACCCCCGAGGACGCCGTGCCCAATGGCTACCTCCCCAGGGAGCCGCTGGACCCAGAGCGTGAGCTGGGGGCCCGGCTGCGGCGCATGGGTGATGCCTTCCACCAGGCGCACGAGAGGCAGGTGAGTCCCGGCAGAGAAACCAGGGCGTGGAGGGGGCGGCACCCAGGGAAGGGAGCCTGGGCTGGGGGTGGCGACCCTGGAGGGGAATTTTTCTGAGCTGGGGGGGGTTGGCCTTGCTCCCCGCAGTCCTGAACCTGCTGTTTAGAGCAGAGCCCCAGCCACTGCAGAGCTGGGCTGGGAGCATTGCCCAAGCCATGGGGCGCCAAGAGCCCCTTGGGGGCAGCAGGGGGAATCAGCTCAAGGCAGAAAGGGTCAATGGCTCACGCGGGGGAGAAGATGTGGTAATAAAACCCAGGAGTCCTGGCTTCCAGCCCCCCCTGCTCTAACTAGTAGGCACCACTCCCCTCCCGGAGCTGGGGGCAGGACCTCCTCCCCACCTTCCGTGCCATCTAGCCCTTGCCCCCCTGGGCTGGCCTGCGGGCACTGGAATCACACCCCTCCCCATGCAGAAGGGGAGGCTGGGCCAGGCTGAGCCCGAGGCGGTTGGGCAAGCGCGCCGCTGAGTCACGGGCTATAAATAGCGCCGGGTATATAAAGCTGTGGAGTGAGCGGCGGGCAGCTTAGTGCAAGCATGGGAGAGCCGGCCAGCCAGCTCCCCCCACCCGTCACATGGCAGCCCCACTGCCCCCCCTCCCCCAGCACAGCGCAAGTGCCCTGGGCCCCAAGGGATTTGGAAAACAGGCAGCCAAGGCCCCACCCCGGGGGTTAGCGCACGGCTGGGGGGGTCCAGACTTCCAGTTTGTCCCACTGTGGCTCTAATTCGGTCTCTCTCTGTCCTCACAGCTACGGGAACGGCAGCGCCAGGGCGCCCTCTGGGCCCGCTTCTACCACTTCATCTCTCAGCTGCTGGGCGCCTTCTACAACATGCCTGTGGACGTGCTGCCCGAGCCTCAGCCCAACTAGCCGCTCGCCCACGGCTGGTGGGAAAACCAGCCCCCAGCACCCACCGTGGAGCCTCCGGGCAAAATGTAGCAACTCCCAGGGCTAATGTCTCATAGCCCCCTCCCTCCCCACCGGCTCCTGCGGGCTAGGACCTGGGCTGATGTCCCTGGCCGCTTTCTATTTATTTATTTATTTGTTTTCGAGCACTGACTCGGAGTCCCGCGCTGGAGGGGTGTGGCTGGACGGCCGCTGAGGTCTTAGCCCCATGATGGGGCGCGGCCCCTCCACAGGCAGTGGCAGCCCTTGGACGCTGGATGGCTGCTCCAGGGACTCAGCCCCCCCCCATGCTGTTCTTCTTGGGGAGCACCACACAGAGGGGGCATGTGACCTCTACCCCGGCACTCAGCTGGGTGCGCAGAATGCAAAACGGGCAGTGGGAAGCGCTGGAACTCCAGCAGCAGGGGAGGAGAACCAGCCCCATGTGGCTGGGGGGGTAAGGAGGGGGGTACATGGGAGCAGCTGCTGCATCCTCACCCCTGCGCTGCAGGGACCCAGGGTGTGTGCCCTGGCTCCTGGCTAGATGCAGCCAGAGAAGTCGGCAGAGAGAGGGGGGCACATGATGCCTCTGCCACACCCTCCCCGCGCCCAGCTTACCGGGGGTGGACACTGGGAGCGCTGACATGGCTCTGGGCACAGCCAGCACGGAGCTGGGAGCTCCCTGCAGCCCCGGGGGGGAGGTGTCAAGGCAGCTGATGCCCTTGATCAAGGTTCACTGCATTGGGGGGTGGGGGCAGCTCAGGCTGGCGTGGGGGGGCCCTGCTGGGAGCAGCAGTAGCACTGTAAATACTGTACATAGTGGCACTGTACAGGGGAGAGGGTGTACATAGCCTGGGCCGTACTGTATATAGGGGGAAGAGGCTGTATATAGGGGGACACTGTACATACGGGGACGCGCTTCTGTACATGGTCAGGTTTTTTTTTTTGTACGTTTCCTTTTCAATAAAACTGGGTTTAAGCAAAGCAGTGGCTGCGTCTCTGTCACTTGCAGCCGTGGGGATGCCCTGGCGCCCCCGGCCCGGTCACTCGCACAGGCTATTTCGGACCTCCGGCCAGGCCACCTTTAGAACAGGAAGCCACATGCTGACTTGGCCCAGTCCCCAGCAGCTGCCCACACGGAGTCAGAGCTGGGCGTGGGAGGGGAACGGCAACCAAACGCCCTTGGCTTCATCCCATCCCAGGGCATGGTCCCTGCCCCCCAGCTGGAGGGCAGCGCAGCCCCACTTACCCATCCCCCCTTAGCGCAGGGTCAGCAAGGACCCCACATTTTTCCCGTAGAGGCCCCATGGGACCAGCCGCCCCTGCAGTAACAGCACAGGGGTGGGGGAGCGGGCTCTGGCTGAGCTTCCACTTTCTCCAGCAGCAGGATGGGGGCATGGGGAAAGGGCTGCCCTGCCCTCCCCCCTCCAGCTGCCTGGCAGCCCTGGAGTCACGGGAGCTGAGCAGCAATGCCAGCCCCCACAGAGGGAGTGAGCCCAGCGGCTGGACTCAAACCAGGGTTCCCCAGCCCCTCCCCTCTAAGTGCCACTTAGCCCAGCTATTTTAGTCCTCACTGCTTCCTAAAGTTAAAGATAGGAGCACCAGGCCACTGCCCTGCAGCCACCGCCCCACAGCTCCCCATGCCATGACCGGCCCTGGGCAGGCGGAGCTGGAGGAGGGGGGGTGGGAGGGGGAAAGAGAAGAGCCCTGGGTGCAACACTGGCCCCACAGCATGCTGCCCCCAGGGCAGGACCTCAAGATACAAGCCCAAAGCTGCATGGGGCAGGGCCAAGCCCCTGCCCTGGGGGTGACGCAGGGCCCAGGACTATTTCTGCCCTGCTCCCTGGGCCATGGCAGAGAGCAGGTACACAAGGGCAGCCCCCCCCACCGCAGGAAGCCAGGTGGATGCTCTTCAGCAGGGCCCACCCTGGCAGCAGCCGGTGGTGCAGGACCAAGGGGGCCTGGGCCCAGGACCAGACAGCCCAGGGCAGACTGTCTACAGCAGCAGGGAGAGGGGTGCCAGCGGTGGGCGCAGGGGACAGCAGGACAGTCAGCCCCACCAGCCACGGCTCCCGGCCAGGAGGGGGCTACACTGGAAGGAAAGGAGTCAGCTTGGGAAGAACAGTTTATTGGAGAGCCCAGGAGAACGCACAGGGGGATTGTAACAGGCCTCCCCCGAACCCTCTCCTGTCCTGGGACAGGGCTATTCCCCTCCAGCCCCACGGCGGCCATGCCTGGGCTGGCTGGGGAACACATCACCAGCAGGATGACCCCCTGCCACAGGACAGGCCTCTGCCCACCCCCTCCGGGGGAGGCAGAGGGGCTCCAGCGGCACCAGGTGCTGAATGAAAGCGGCAGGCGGACGCGCTGGGCAGCCAGAGACTCCAGGCTCAGCTGGGACCCAGGCACTCGACAAGCCCGTTCCCCTTGATGCCATCGAAGAAGAAGAAGTTGTTGTGGGGTGGATCCCGCTGGGACAGGGCCTGGAGGGGGAAGTGCGTTGTTACTGGCAACAGGCAGGACCTGTTCCTCATTCTCTCGTCCCATACCCCCCACCCCCCGCCAGGGCAGCCTGGCCAGCTCCACGAACCCACTGCGGGCAGGGAGGGGGAAGCCCCTTCCCTTGCTAGGAGCTTCTGTGGGCAAGCCCATCACCAGACGTGAGCAGCTCCTAGGGGCGGGGGAAAGTCTCAGCCAGGGGGCACTTGCTGCCCAGCACCCCGTCTCAGCCAACAGGGCAGAGCAAAGCTCCCAGGCTCTGAGGGGGCACGTTGGCGCCAGGAGCAGGGGCTGTTCCACCACAGAAAGCAGTAACAGGGAAACCCCGGCAGCAGCAGAAGGGGCCCTGCCGGGGGTCTCAGCTCTGCCCAATACCTGTGACAGGGCCGCACAGCACTTACTGAGAGCTGAGATCCCTGCAGGGATCGAGCCCAGCCAGACGGGTCAGGAGATAGGGCAGGGGACGACACTAGCCCGCTGCAGCCCTGCCGAGGGCAATTTCTCCTGGTCAGGAGCCCAGCAGAGCTCCAGAGGAAGAGGGCGGGGGCACCAGGGCCCAAACCCAGCACATGGGATTTGGGAGACGGGACCTACCTTCCTCCCAGCATTTACCCCCAGGCAGCCTCCGGGGGGGGGCAGGGAGGAGTCACCCGAGGACACACAGCAAGTCAGTGGCCCGTCTGGGGACTCCGCCCTGACTCCCAGCCCGCCTGCTCTAGCCACCAGAGCACACTGCACCCCCGCAGAGCGCTCCCGCAGGTAACAGCCTCTGGACGGAGAGCAGAGGGGGCAGCAACCAGGCCCCAGCTCCCAGCACAGCAGAGCAGCCTGGAGCTCAGTCAGGACAGGAGACGGCAGCACCCAGGGGGACCGGAGAGGGGAGGGCATCCAATTGGCTGTGCCTGGTGCAGGGTGAAGGGCACCGAGCTCCCCAGCAAAGCTGGGCTGGGCAGAGATTCGGGATATGCCCAGCACCAGGAATGCACCAGGCAGCCGGGAGGGGGTGCCAGGAGACGGAGCCTCCGCAAGAACCCGGCATAGCCAGGCCAGGAGGGACAATGTCAGGAGAGGTCCGCCTCCTGCGACAGCTTCTCCCGGCCCCCCACCTGTTCCGTCTGCATACACAGGAAGGATAGGGGGCTGGGAGCCAGGACTCCTGGGTTCTATCCTGGCTCGGGGCGGGGGGAGGCTGGGAGCCCAGTCACCTGGCTTCTATCCCCAGCTCTGCTCTGGCTCACTGTGTGACAGAGGGCGCATTTCTCCCCGTCCAGCGCAGGACCCACTCTGCCACTGATCGCTGGGCCTAGAAGTGCAGCCTTATCAGGAGACACCCGTTACCTTGACAACCTCCTGTCCCAGGACCCCTCCAACCACTGCGCAGACGGGAGCCATCTCGGAGAAGCAATAGCTGGAAGGAACAAACACGCCAGGTCAGTGCCCCAGGCGTCTGGCTGGCTTAATGCCCTGAGCGCCAACGTGGCACTGGCTGCCCCGTGCCAGGGGAGCAACCAGCCCAGCAGCCCAGGCTTCCAGCCCCTGGCAAACGAGAAAGACGCGGTTTACAGCCCGGCTCGTGGGTCACAGGCCAGACACGGGGCCCAGCAGAGGAGATGTGTCGGGTGCCCCTCGTCAAGCAGGCCTGGCGGCGCGGCAGAAATAGCTCTGGCACAGAGGGAACGCCGGGGGTTTGGAAAGGGCTGGTGGATCAACCTGACTGGGGCAGGGGGCAGAGCCACAGAGCAGAGAACCAGAGTGAAGACAGAGTTAAGGGTAAAGCGGGGGGAGGAGGTGGGGGCTGCCTTGGCACTGGTTCACAGCTGAGTACGTCAGTCAGCGCTTACAGAATAATCTGTGCCTGGTCTGACCCCAGAAATGATCTGGGAGGGGCCCAGCAAGACAGGAGAGGTGGGCAGAGGTGGCACAGGACATCAGACATGGCCAGAGGGGACAGAGTAATGGGACCTAGATGTACCCCAATGCGGCGGGGCATTGGGGGCGGGGGGTCCAGGATCTTTGGGAGGCGAGCGCTGAGCAGCAGCCGCCACCGCCGGGAGCTCTCACTAGCCGCACATGCATCTCGTCCCACCCCAGCCCCTCACAGGCTGCATGCGACCCTTCTAAAAATAGGGCAGAAATATCGGCCGTGTGCCCAGGGTGCATTCCCACCATTCCTGCCGGCACACAGCAGCCTGCAGCTCTATCTGTGACTCCTGGACACATGGCAGCAGGGCAGCGTGTGGCAACATGCAGGCGGGGCTGGGATTTTTAGGCTGAAATTAATCTGGGGGGTGCAGGGAGGGTCCTTCCAGCCCATCCATGAAGGGACGGCAGGGTTGTGGGGGTGGGGAGTCCCAGGACCCCCCCGACCCCCTCATGTTGGCACCTCCCATCGCACAGCACCCCTCCCTCAGGAGACACCACCCCTCCTTCACAGGAGGGGCAGGGGAACCTGCAGCATCTGCCCTGTCTCCCCATCCCCGCTGGTCCAGCCCATCACAGCCTCTGCCCCAGGTACCCGGGTCTCTCCCATGTACTCAGGGCTGACTGGGGTCATCTTTGCCCTTGGTCCTAATCTCCCAGTTGGGCCTTCTCAGCTCTGGGCATCAGTGTCCTTGGCCGCCCCTCCACCCAATGGGGCAGTTCCCTCGGACAGGGCAGCTGGGACTGCGTCCAGCCCTTCTCTGGCCATTCAGCACCAGAGCTCGTTGAATACAGCGAGCTGGGGTCTCCCTCTCCCCTGGCTCCCCAGGCTGCCTGGAGCTGCAGGGACAAGGGCCCACCTGGCCTGGGAGAGCAGAAAGGAGCTGGGCCTTCCCACCGCGCCGGCCCACGCAGCCAAGCAGGGCAGAACAGGCAGCACACGAGACGACCTGGGCAAGAGACCGGAGCCCAGCCGGGCGCGGCCAGGAGGCTCTGTGCTCACACAGAGGGTGACACAGCCAGACGGCTCAGATCACCGGTGATGCGGAACGGCGGCCGCTCAGCGGGGATCAGAGCCAGATTAATGCGCCTGCGACGTGCCCCTCGCCGCGGGGCCGGCTCAGAGTTGCACACAGCAGCATGGCGCCATGCTGGGCCCTGGGAGGGAGCTGCTCTGCAGCAGGAGTGCCCCTCAAAGTGCAAGGCGGGAGAGGAGGCTGCAGCCGGGGCTCTGAAGCCCAGCCCGGCAGGCAAAGCTGGCACAGGGAAGGCAGTTCCACACCCCAGAACTCTCTGCACCAACGAGTGAGAGAAATGCCAACACACCCAGGCCCTGCTATGGAGCCAGGGGGTTATTCCCAAGTGCTTCACAGAGCCAAGATAAGTTCAGTACCCACAGGCAAATGCACACTCCAGAGCCCCATGAGGGACAGCCCCCAAGAAACATGGCCTTTGGTGCTGGGAGGGGGGCCGGGGCATCCGGCAGGCGAACCCATTGGAGTTTCTTTGGGACCCACTTCACTCCTGTTTACATGTGGGCAGCAAGGAGCACCCAGCGTGGAGGACAGCACCCCAGCCATGTGACAGGACTCTCCCGGAAGGCGGGGACCCAACTGCATGCCGGGCACCAGATGCCAGCAGTAGCCTCGAGTCCTGATCCCAGCCGGATGTCAGCCAAACAAACGCACCTGACAAAGTCGACAGGCAGCAGGTCAGCAGTGACACCCAGGGAGTCCAGCACCTCATTTCGAATCTGCAGCAACAGCTCCGAGTCTTCGGCGTAGCTCTGCGGCAACGGGTCCCTCCCTTTATCCGTCCGGAATTTCAGCAGCACTGGGGAGACAGACAGGATCACAATCGCATCCCCTGCAGGCACGTTAGTGATCCTCTCCGCTAACGAATTTGTTTCCTGACTGGCCTTCTGGCTAGAGAGACCTTCACTGCCCCTTGGGGCCAGGGAAAGTGCTAGCAGGAGAATCCAGGAGAACACCCCGCTCCCCTTGCAGGAAAACTCACTGCTACAGATCTCGTGTGCACTCAACTGTATTGGCACAGCCACCCCGGGCATGGGCCAGAAACACTAACACTCACAGCTCAAGCCAGGTGGAGGTAGCCTGGATCAATGGGAAGAGCATTGGCCTGAGGCTCAGGAGACCCAGGATCTATTCCCAGCTCACCTTCCCCATCTGACCTCTTTGGATGGCAAGAGAGGCTTGTCTGCCTGTGTCGCACCAGGCATGCCGGGGCCCTGATATAGGATGACACGTGGCACTGCCAACGTACAGACAGAAAACAACTCAGGTTAGATGGGGCGAGAGGCCATGTGTAGTGACCCAGGCACAGGGCTGGGGCCAGGACTCTCCTGTCGCTGGCCTGCTGCACACCCCACCTTGGAACAGGCTGGTGCTCAGGCGAGGGTTAGGGTCCCCCAAGCAGGAAGGGCTATGCAGAGCGCTTTGCGGAGACAGCGCCAGGCACCATCACTGCTACCAACCAGACTGGCTCTGATCGCGCAGGGTGAGGCTCACCACCCAACCCCTCGTAGTGCATCACCGCCCAAGCACCACAGCGACTCCCAAAGGGCCGTGTCTTCAGCAGCTCTGAGGTACTTTCCGGCATGCTCTGGGGTCGGCCTTTTGCCAGGTGTGAAGGTTGGTTCTCTCCGCAGACAGGCACTGGCCTGGCTTGTTGCTGTTCAGAGCCACCCCCCAGGCAGAAGCCCTTAGGTTTGCTCATTTATTTTGAGCTATTGGCTCAGCGGGCGATAGAGCCAAGGGGTCAGTCTAGGCCCCGCCATCCATCTTCCCGGAGCCAGGGGAGTGGCTCCGATCTCAGCACAAATCACATCAGCAGATCCAGGAAGGGCAGAGAGCGCAGCCAGCAGCTGAGCCTGGTGTTTATCTGGGCCGCCTGCCTGCCATCAGTGCAGTCTGCCTGGGCGCTAACGAAGGGCAGGCTGGCACCGGGCGGATACCTCCCCAACCACATCTGATGGGATCCTGGGGGCTGCTGGGAAAGCAGCCAAGAGGCCCAGTGTGTTTGCAGTGAGTGATGGTAAAGCAAACAGGAGCAGCAATTTTAACTCTTCTTTTGGGAGCGTCAGCACTTTGCAGCCTGCTACGGGTCAGCAGAGAAGGAAATCCCCGCAGGGAGCCAGCGCCCTGGCAGAGCCAGGAACAGGGGCCCGGCCTTCACTAAATCCTCACCGGGAGCCAGCGCCCCAGCCGAGCCGGGAACAGCTCCAGCGACTGCTGCAAACCTAAGCCAATACAGAGGCACCAGTGCAAACCAGGCAGTGTGGCCTAGTGGGGAGGGCGACTGGACTGGAACTCAGGGATCCAGGAGTCTATTGAGCTGCGCTACTGACCTACTGGGTAACCTTGGTCAAGTCACCACCCCTCTTGGTGCCTCAAATCCACCCCCGCTTATCTTCTTTGTCATTTCAGACTGGGAGTTCTCTGGGGCAGGGACGCCCACTCACCCTCTGCCTGTACCCCCAGCACCCTGCTTTCAGCTAGGGCCTCTGGGTGCTGTCAGAACAAAGGAATAAGAATACTGAGTTAATTTCAAAGAGTGACCTCGAATCCATTCCCAGCCCTATCCCTGCCCGTGAGCCCCAGGACAATCTGCCAGTTGACAGCCACATTCTCCTATTGTTTAAGGTGTTTCGCCTGCCATGGCTGAAGGAAAGCCCCACAGGAAGGGGGACTGAACATGGGCAAACAACGCCAATCAGATGTCAAGTGCTGCCCGACGCCCAGCGAGGAAACAGTCTCCTGTGACAGGCAGGGTCCAGTCCCCTCCCAGGCTCAATGGTAGCTTGAGCCAACCGCCCCTTTCGAGATGCCCAGTGTCGGCCAGGCAGGCAGCGCGGACTCTTCAGCCAAAGCAGCAGCTGATGAAGGAGGGAAAGGGCCAGTGCGGGTGAGACACAGAACAAGGCTTGGGGCCCTGGAACTTCAACATCTCCTCCCCCGGAGCCTGACTCAGCAAGAGGAATCTGGGAGGGCCTGGAAACCTCTGAGGAAGAGCCAGGCATGTCATCCCAGTGAGCGTGAACCCCTCTGGACTCCCTCTTGTGTGGGAGGCAGGCGCTCTCGGGTAGAAGCGGAACAGGCTATTAACCTGGGAGCCAGTGCTGGCTCACGTCACTGGAAAACCCTGCATGGGGCTGCCACTTTACCGAGATTGCAGCCCGTGTGGGCACTGGCGCCTGAGCGCGGTGTGCTGGAGGGAGAAAGCAGCAGGCAAACCACACGCTGGGAACGGGCTGGTCCCTCCCAATTGGCAGGGCACTTCCGCTCTGGGGAGCAGCGTGGCTGTTTCCACACTCGCCTGGGTATTTTTAGCTCACTACTGTTATGGTAAACTTGCATTAACCTCAAAGCCAACAAATCAAAGCCAGCTCCTGCCACAGGAAGTACCTCGCGCTCGCTCGGCTGAGCGGGGCCCGGCACGTCCTAGGCAGACTCTTGCGCTGACTGGAGCGCTCACCGGGCCTGCACTGGGCAGAGATGAGCAAAGATACGCCCCGGGGCAGATCCGCTCCCAGCCGGGTGCACAGGTCCAAGCAAGCCAAGAGCAGGACAGGAGCAGCTCTCTGTCGGAACGGCCATCTCCCCAGTACGAGAGCGCGGCATTCAGAGAACCAGCCCACGTGCTTGACCCATGCCAGCCCAGCCAGGGGCACTGGGGGATAAAACTTCAGAGTCCACTACACACCCCAGGTGAGCTGGGTCTGTGGTCTCCTCACTGCAAGGATGGGGAAACTGAGGCAGAGAGAGGGAAAACAGCCTGCTCCCCCCAACCTCACTCCTTCTTGGGAGGGTGCGAGCACAAAGCTGCCCAGGCGTCCCTTACCCTGCAGCAGGAAGTAATCCGGGGCAGTGCGTTTCAGAGCTGCCTTCGCCTTCTCGCTGCTCCAGTCGACTGCCAGCGCCTCCTTCAGCTGGCAGAAAACCACCCGCTGCAAGGGGAAAGCCAGCGTGAGAGGGGGAGGGAGCCACCCTGCGACATTAACCCCAGGGCTGGGGGGTGTCTGCCCCTACGGAGTGGAAGGAGCCAGGAACACATCCGTCCCCCACCAGTTGTGTGGAACAAACACTGGGCCAGGTCCTCGCTGGCATACATCAGAACAGCCCCACTGCGCTCGGCGGAGTTTACACCGCCGAGGATCCTGCCCTGCCGCTCGGACTGCACAGAGCTACTCCTAGTACCACGACCCACAAGCAACCTGACCCTTGCCAGTTCCACGAGGAAGCAGGTCACCTAGCAGAGCATCGTTCACCTCTCCCTCTCCAGCTGTCCCCCCGAGCTCACTCCCGCCAGCCTCGCCTCTGTTCCGGTTGGCTGTGGGGTGGGAGCGAGCAGCCCTCCCCTGAGAACCCCTGTCCTTCTCTGTGCCCAGTCACTCACAGCAGGGCAAACATGGTGTGCGCAGCAAGCAGTGCCCGCAGCGGGTGCTCTGCAGCAGGCTGCGGTGCTGGGCCAGGACTATCAGACCTGCTGCTGTTGGGAAGGGACCACGGAGCAGGGACCATGATTTTGGTGATGCTGCTGGGCCAGGATCTCTCCCCGTGAATGCCCAGCATAAGGGGCTCACTAAGATGGAGTCCGCAAACTGAACTGTCAAGAGCAGCAGCACAGGGGAGGAGAACAAAGGCCGTTTTTTTCTCCCCTTTGACAAGCTGGGGGATGAGATGCGTGCTGGCCTGCTGGGCGGGCCGACCTCCAAGCATCCTGCCTCGGCTCAGTGACTGGACTGCAGGCTGCCCTAGTGACACCGGCCTGCGTGCTCAGCCGGAGACCAACAGGAGATCAGGCTGTGGAGGCAGAAGCGAGCCAGCCACCCAGCAGAAGGAACCGAGTGTCTGATCCAAAGCCTGCTGTAAGAGCGAGAGACTGGGAAGAGTTTGAAAGGGGTTAAGTCTGCAGGGGCTTCTGCAGATCTCCACCACTCCCTGACTCCCAAACTCTGCACGGCAGGTCCTGGGATTCACCCGGAGACCCCCACTCAGGGACATTCTCTCACCCCCATTCCAGAGAGCAGGAACACAGCCGGATGGGAACCTGGCTAGGGACCTCTTGGGGTAGCACCTGCCCTTGAAAGATATTCAAACCTTTAACTCCTGCCAGCTGCAGCGCGTAATCTGCCCCAGCCAGAAGGCCAACGCCATTCTCACACGCATGCAACACGGGGAAGCGGTCCAGAGGAGGGCCTTAGGTTACATGCAATGCTGAGCACCATGGGAACCACTGCTGCTACTCACAGCTGGATTTAATTCACTGCCTAACCTGGAGGAGAGAGACTGGCAAGGAATTAGCTCACACCCAGACCCAGCTCCAACCCAGCTACATGATGAGTCACGAGCAGTGTGGCCTCCTGGGCAGTCTCCCTCCATGGCTCTCATGCCTTAGCACAATGCTGCAACGTCCTACTACCCTCAATAGCGCCCCACTGCACAGGGCAGTATTGTATAGTTTGGACTGGGCAGTATTGTATAGTTTGGGTTTCCAGCCTGCCCAAGGGGAGGTTTAAATCTGATTAATATTCGGCAGTAGAGTATTAACAATAGTCTGTACTCAGAGCATTTTGCAGAGGGCTCACGGTTGGCCTAAATCTGCTCCCATTGGAGTCACTGGACAAACTCCCAATCTTCAGGGTTAGGTCAATCCTGAGAGACCCGGAAAATCTCACCCCCTACGTTCAGCTCCTGGGACGCAGAGTATAAACGGGGAGCAGAGACCCAGAGCTCAGCTCACTGGTGTCCCAGAAAGCATCCGCCTCCAGCGGTCGGATTAATTTCCAGGAAAACAGCTCACGCCTTGGAAGGAGAGGGCAGGGGTATTCAGCCCCATCCTCAAAACTCAAGCTGCTGAATCAGGGATGCCAGCAGTTACTGAGGAATTTTATCATCCTTCATAGTTTCTAAGGCCAGAAAGGACCGATGTGATCAGCCGGTCTGAGCTCCTACAGAACACAGGCCAGAGACTCCTGCGCCCAGCCCAGAACATCTGGCTAAGCTAGAGAGGATCTTCTAGAAAGAGACGCCCAGTCCAGGCTCAAAGTGTTGGCCCCACGCCCCCAGGACACTTGTTCCAACAGTTGATTCCCCCCCTCACTGTTTTTGCCTAGCTGCAGGAGAACACACGTACACGCTGCCCTGAGTCCTCTGTGCAATGCAGAGAGCAGCCAGCATCTGGTTACACAAAAGAAATGCAATGCCAAGGAGTTCCCGTTTCTCTGGCACCCCAGCGGCAGAGTGAGGCAATGCAGCACGCCACTTTCCCAGGCACCGGCTGCATTCAGATTTCAGGCAAGGGAGAGAAATGGGAGGCGTAGTGACTGTTGGGTGACCCCATCCCCGCTTCAGCAGAAGGCACATGCCCCTCAAAGCAAACCTAGCCAGGGTAATCCTGACCATAGGTGCCAAGCACACGTGACCCTCCAAACGAGGCCTTTCCTCAACAAGTAGCATGAAACCCCGATTGCTGCATTCTGTCACTTTGTTAAGACGCCCAAGCAGTAACCCACCAGACCACCTTCGCACTAACTGCTGCCAGCACACCGGGGCACGGCAGGCTTAGAAGTTTTCAGCAAAGCCACCAGAGAAGGCGCGGGAAGCACCACGTTCACCCCCAGGCCTTTAGATCCATATTCCAAAGAGGGGACTCATCTTAGCCATTGGCATGCTGGAAACTCTCTGTAGGAATCCGCTGCACCCTAAACCTGAGCTGACAAGGATCGGAATCCCAGCCCTGACCGGGGGAGGAGGACAGCTGGCTAACAGCGGCATCTGGGGAATACTCCCATCTCTTCCAATCTGACCCAGCATGGGGGGAAGCTGCACTACACGCCTCCTAATGGACAAGCCTGACAAGCTGAGAGAAAGGGACACAAAAGGCCATTGATCCACTCGCATTCTCCTCATAGCCAGATAAAGCCGAGGGGATTTCCACTTACCGCCCTGTAAAACTTCCAGCTGAGACCCCCAAACAATGCCCAAGCTAGGGGCACTGAAGTGTGGGAGGCTCTGCTCTCCTGAGACACGGAAAACCTTCACATCCAAACCACTTACACAGAGGCTTGCGGTAGCAATGCAACTTATGGCCCTGGCATTTGGGTAGGTAAATGAGGGCTTGTCTACACACACAAGCTGTGCCGGGGGCTCCGTTCCACAGTATAAAGGTGCCTTGTTCCAGCACAGCTGTTCCCACACAGGAAGAGAAATGACCTATCCCAGTACAACCATGTCCACACTAGGGACGGTCCCCGTTTAAGTATATCAGTTTAAAAAAAAAAAACCCTCCCAAACCAAAGTGGGGGGGAGTAGATGGGGCCTAGCTCAGCCAACAAGGTATAGACATTCAAAGGAGGCTGGGTCAAGAGTTTGAATTTCAGAGAGCACTAACTCAGAGATCCCCATTCAACGTGAGCAGAGCAGCCACTGACCCGGGCCAAAACCAGGGAGATGTAGCCAGACCGACTGATCACACGCAAAGGCTGGCTCCTCAATAATCCTGCCTAACGAAACACACACAACACAATGCTGGGACGTTCCATGGCGAGTTTCTGGCTCTGAGCCGTTCGAGGTGATTCTCATGAGGATGAAAGTTCTGTGGCCATTCTGGTATCACGGCACCTTCCACTTCCTTCACTCTATCAAAACCTCTCAAGATCATTTGTACTGACACTACCCATGGCTTCCTCTCTTGGCTGTGATCAATTGGGACCGCCTTACATTACCACTGGACAACTCAGTCTCTCTTAGGGCGCCATACAGCACCCCCAGCAGAGGATCTAGGCTCTGGCTATAAAGTTTTGCTATGTAATGGATAAAGAAACTACCCAAGTTCTGAACGACAGGACAAGGAGATGCGCCTACAAATAACAGTTCCACCATTCAAACACCGTTACAGGCAACATGCTGTCAAGCCAGGATACATAACCCGGCATCACAGCCCCTCATTTCAAAGGGAGTGGAAGAGAAGGGCGGCACTTGCATTCTCATGATATTGAACTCACGCACTTAAAGGAGGCAGGGGGTGCAGACTAAGGCTTGTCTAACACAAGGCCACGTGGCTCCCAAGCAGCAGACGGAAGCAAAGCCAGGAAGCTCACAATGCCTTCCCAAGAGTGGTCACCCGTTGCAGAAAACTGCTTGCAAAAGCCATCAGGAGGTTTTATTTCTTCAGGAGCAGTTTTAGGCAACGATCCATTTCCCACAGAAATATCCCTTCCCTCTTCAGCTAGAGGCTGCTCTAAAGAAACATTTCCCTGAGCCCCAAAAGACTCTTTCTGGGTTTCAGATAAGTCCCGGATCAAATCTGATACCACTGGCACCCCCTCCACTTGCATAAGATGAGAGGCACACCCTGTCTGCTCTTTAGACAGAAGCTGGGAGATTAACTCTTTCTCAGCAGGTAACCTGCCTTTTTTAACATCCAAACAATCTGGAACTTCCCCCTTTTTGTCCCAACCCACATGGCTGTTCTCAGACAAATTTTTGGGGACCGGGGCAGCTTCCCCCCTGGGCAAGCTACTACCCCCCACAGACACAGGTTTAGGAACACTTCCTTCCTGGGTCTCAGCTGAATCCAGAACCACTTCTGGTATACCAACTGATAAATCCTGCACCAGTACAGGCTGAACAGTACTTTCTGCCTCCTCCACAGACAGCACTCTGGGGATTACTTCCCCCTGGTACCAGGAGTGGGGTAACACACTGCTGTTTTAACTATTGCATCCCCATGTGCCACCAGACAGACCCAGCTCCTCTGCTGGAGGATCAACCTAGATAGAGGCTTGATGTTTCCTCGTAACGGGGGTGCTCTAGGGTTGCTGATGGGGGCATTTTCACGCACCTTTTTCACCATGGTTGTCTCTGTTGAATCGAGCTTGGCTTTTTTGGTGTCGGGCCCGTCTTCCACTCCCTGGCTGACTTTGGTGATCTTGGTCTTCTCTCTGTAGAGAGATGGGGAGAGAGATTTACCACTGCAGCTCCCTGGCAGAGGGAGGCCAGAATCGGAATCCATCATAATTAACGTTACCATGAGAAAGACGGCAGGCCCAGCACCACCGAGTCTTAGACACGATATGCTAGGTCTCAGGTTTAACACGCGCTGAGACCATCAGCAAGGGGCTTCCATGCATGGCTGTGTGCCGAGGGGCAGAAAGGCTGCTATGGGGGAAAAACCACTGGCCCTAAGCAGATGATCTGTACAAGAGAATCCACTGGCTCTCGAGAAGGGTCTCAATGTCACACAAAACATCATGACCACCATTACACCCATTTGCAGCACATACCCCCCAGCACACAGGACTAGGCCCACAGACCCATCTCACAGGACCCCTTGGTTACTTAGCGTCCCCTGCCCGTTATGCGATCACAGATCTGGCTTCCCTAAAATGGAAGGGTGGTCAATAAGGGTGAAGTCCCAACATGCAGTGCTCCAGTTCTATCAGAGCTGCTGCCTGCACATCACAGCCTGTAGTTTCATGGGCTGCTCTCTTCTGTACAAACTGGGTGCCGCCTGGCAAGTTACCAATGGGGCCTTTCGCAGAAGTGTGGTCCCTTGTGCTCGTATCACAGGTCTCAGAAGCCCAGAGCCTCAGCGCACCTGAGCCTGGAGGCGTTCGGGTGCTGGCCAGTTCCCGTCTCACACTAGCCGCTCTCCTCCCCAAAAACCAGACTTACTCCACAAACTCGTGTGCCCCCAGGTTGGCGAACGTGTAGCCATAGTAACCAAAGATGTCCCCAGTGAAGAACTTGATGTTGTTTTTGTGGCAGATGTGATCGATCTTCACCATGACGTGGCGAGAGCAGCACGTCAGGCAGACCTGGGAGGAAGCAGAAGTACCAGAGTCATTCTCCCCCCCGGGACAGGTGCAGCAACAGCTGAACATAAACAAACCTGCCTTTTCTCCCCCCCCTTTTTTGAGACTAGAGTTAGATAAACAAGCCCCAGCAGGATTATTGTTCCTCATGAGGGTGTGAAACCTTCCTGCCCCTCCTGGGCAATGGCAGAGGTCTTGGGCAGAGCAGCCCTCCATTCACAGCGAGACAAAGAACGGTGCTTTACATAGAGCTACTATCAATTGTCCCTCCTGGCAGCGTAACCCTAAGTTGTGATGGCTGCTAATTCCAAAAGCCTCCTCTACAGGGATAATTAGGAGGTTAGAGGCTGCGGAGCCCAGCTTCCTGTCAATACAGGCTTCTTCCCGGAGACAGGAATTTGGCAACAAAGCCAAATAGACACTTATCATTTTATTTAAACTTAGGGCTTGTCCACATAGGGAAATGGACCAGTGTAGCTTTTCTGGAGTCGCTCCCCATGTGGAGACACATTCCAGAATAGTTAAGACTCCTGTTGTGCCACAATAGCTGCTTTGGGCAAGTCTCATGGGTAAATAAGACCTTATTCTCGCCTCCCAATCTCCCCAGCTTTGCAGACTAGAGACAGGCCAGAACGGAAGCAGATGCTGTTTACAAACAGATCTTCAGCTTGCCAAACCAACCCGTAACTGCAGCACCAGGACGTAGAGTGACAATCCTTTAGCAAAGCTGCACAGACAGACCAACCAAGTCATTCTGCAGAAGCCAGGTTGCACGGGATTTAAAGGGACACTGTGCATTAGCTTATGCCCAAAAGTTAGGTCTGGTAGAAATTTATTTTATTGTTTTTTTGGGTTTGTTTTTTTTTTTTTTTTAAAGGAAATAATATATAAAATCAGGGAAATGAACTAAACAAAGCCCCAATCCCAACACTTAATGGTGCGATGGTAAAAGGTTTGCATTGTCAAGATTTCAGTTGAAAGAGTTTTTAGTTGAACATTTTCCTGCAGTGCTGGGAACTCAGATGGCCCCACAAGATGCCAGCCAGGGGAGCCGGAAAATGAAGCAAACCTAGTCCAAAACAGAGGATATGCAAACAGAAAACAAATGGTACAAAGATCCTCCTTCTGACACTCCCCCATCCATGCCAACTCACAGCTGTGGTCTACGCACAAAGTTGCATTAGGTTAAAGCTGCTATTTTAAACCAGTTTAGTTAAACTGGTGTGAACCCCTGCAGGGTTGTGCTTAAATCAGTTCAAACCTGGCTTGTTGGTTTAGCTTGTCTGGAAATGTACGCCCAAGGACATCTGCCAACCCCCCGCCATCCCACACACAAGTTTTGCGCTCCACCTGCCACTTACAGCATCAAACTGAGCAAAGAAATCTTCGGCTTTGTTTTCAATGTTCTCTGGGTCAGCTTTCACGTCTACCATGGGGTTGAGGTTCTGAGCCCGTTCCAAAGAGGCTTCGGCTCTATTGCGGCCCAGCGAGCCCACGGGAATCAGGAACTGAGCTCTAGTGTCCTCTTGTGATACCTGGGGTCAAAGGGGGAGAGAAATAAAATGAACTGTTGGCAAGTCTCAGAATCCCAAGAGGCTGTGACACCAGCAGGAACACCACAGAGCATTTCACACAAGTGGGAACACAGGAGATGCGGGCCTGCACCGGACCAACTTCCCAGCTAGCAGGGTGAGGGTCTCATCTACACAGGAAGTAAAATGCTCACTCAAAACCTCTAAGGAGAAGAGTAACAATTATGGGGCAGGAAGAAAGGGGCTGGTCTGGGGGTTAAATGGTACAATTCCAACCAGTCTGAGCAGCAGCTGTCGTTAAACAGTAACAGCTGGGGGTGGTATGTCCTACAAGTCAGCCCCCCCAAGTCGCTCCATGGAACCCTGGCTTTGCTCAGAGCGGCAGTGCCCTCCAAGAGAGCCCCCCTAGGGCGCACGCAGCAAGAACCAGGGGAAGCTTCCCTGACACAGCAACTTTTGCTGCTCTCCCTCCATTCACTTTCCCAAGGCACTCCTTCCCAGGGTTTTCCCAGAACATCCCTTAGCCAGCACATGGCTCTAAAGCCAAGAGCTCCACCTTGAGCACAATGCGAAATCACAGCCGTGCTGAGCAAGAGCTTCCCAGCTACAGGGCCCAGCACTGCGGCCTAGCGCCTGCGCTAGGAAGTACAAGGGAAGTGAGGGGCAGCAAGGGATGACTCTTGCTGCTATTCTGTCCTGGGGAACAATCCTTCTCAGCACATGGGGGCATGGGCAGAAAGAACTCAGCCACAAGCACTCCAGGTCTTGCTGAACTCATGCTGAGCAACTTACGGTGGTCTCTGCGTGCCTGGGTGAGCGCTCCCTTAGCCATCAGAATGCACTGCCTGTTTTTATTCTCTATATACCACACAGCGGCTGCTTTGTCTCTTTTTGCCAGCCTGTTGTAGAGCGCAGCTAACGGCACGGCAGCCACCCCGTTAAGCTGGGGTGTTTGAACTCTGGCATGTTTTCTAAAGTGCACTGCTCCCAGTGAGAACAAAGGGGAATTCCTGCCCCTTTCAGTGAGAGCAAGGGGAGCTGCTGGGTGCTAAGAATGAAAGTCAGCTCTTCAGGTTGCTAAAGGCCAAGACACAGTGGTGGGGGGGAATGAAAATACTCAACTAAAAAAGTTACTTCGTATGACCCACCCACCTTTCTTCCAAGTTAAAGTGGAAGTGGCAAGCCTCTAGGCTACCAGCACTTCACAGGCAGACAGGACTGCCCTGTTCCATACGTTACACTGATAAGAGCTACAGGTCAGATGGAAGGAGTCGGGGAAAGAGCCATCTGGGCCAAGGCTACGCCCCAAGTGGTAACAAACACGGGACAATGCAAGTGTGATGCAGTGACAAGGATACATGGCCCTCGCTAGGCAAGCAGCAGAGCTTCCAAGAGATAGTTTGATAGGGAGGGTCAGGGGAATCGGGTGCTGGATTGAGGAGACCTGGGTTCAATTCCCAGGTCTGCCATAAACTCCCTGTGACCTTGGGGAAGGCACTTCTTATCTCTGCCCCTTGGCTTCCTATAGCCCTCTGTGCCTCAAAAACAGCATCCTGGAACCCCATATTCACCACTGTCATGTAATTATATGTTCTGTACAAAGCATGCCTTGTGAGGGATCATTTTAAAAGTCTTGATCTGCTGAATACGAATATCTGCTTGGATAACATGTGAAGTTATGAAATATTGCTACATGTGTTACTGAAACATGCTGTGAGGTGGGAACACCCACAATCAGCCTTTTAGTTATAACAATGGGGGAGCCAGACAGCGTTAATGGCTCTCCAACACCCAACAAAGAGAGAACCCCTATGAGGAACGGTTTACAATGGAGACTGCTTGATCAATGGGGGCGGACCCCTACATCATGGCAAAATCTTACCAGCAAGCTGGAAGAAGCTATAAAAGAGGGGAAGTGACATCATCATTTGGCTTCACACTACCCCCACAACTCTACAACATCTGAAAGAAAGGTCTGGAGGAAAAGATTTTTGAACTCAGGATGCGGTCCCAAGGCTAGAGGAGCATTCCCGCATGTGAATTAAGGAACAGTAACTTGTTTGTACCATCTCTTAGGGTGAAATATTGCTTGATTTAAATCCTGCTTGGTTTGTAGAATTTAGACTGCAGAATTATTTTTATTTCTTAAAGTAACCAACTCTGATCTTTTAAGCTTATCACCTAAAAATCACTTAAAACCTCTCTTTCTGTAGTTAGTTAATCTGTTTTATATTTTAACCTAAAACAGTATGTTTTGGTGGAAGTGTTTGGAAAAATCTCAGCTCAGTTAACAAAGGTTTGTGTACATCTTTTCCACACCGAGGGAGGGGCGGACGAGGTAATGAACTTACGCGCATCAGGCTGCTGACCAGTGCAAGACGGAACAGTTCTGGGGTGCAGTGCTGGAGGGCAGGGATGGCTGGTGCCCCTGTATTATTAGTTTGTGAGTGGCCGGGCAAAGCACTCGTAATCTAGCTGGGTGTGTGGCTCCATCTGCTGTTGTATTAGGTGATAACAGTGCATTGAGGGGCCTGCTGCTCATCACTAGGAGGCATTGTTGAAAGTCAACCCAGGCTACCGTTAAGGGAGCACAGCAGTCCCAGAGTTTTCAGGCTGCCCCCTGGGGGAACCCGTCACACGCCCCGTCTGTCAAACAGAGAGACAGGGGTAGGTGGGGATAAAACCCATGTGTGTTTGTGAGGCACTAGGATGCTATGCAATGCGGGCCAGAGAAACACTCACACAGCCACTTCTTGCCCCAAACTGCAGCGAGCCTGTCCTAATGGACCCCCTGAGAACCAAACCTTCTCCCTCCATCACGGCTGTACCTTGCAGGAACAGACTGCATGCCGTATGCTGCAGGAGCACATGTGCTCAGAAATCCCGCCAGGCACTATACATGAGACAAGCCAAGAAGAGCTCTCACCTGCTGATGGTCTAGCATGGTCAGGCCTTTGACCCCAGCCAAGATGAGGTTCTTCGCCACTTCTGCTCCCAGGCCCTTCATGCCAACCAGCAGCACCCGGGATGCTCGCAACCTGTAATGAGATGCATGGTCAGTGTCAACAGATCGACTGCAGCTGCTGAGACTCAGTAAGCTTGGTTGGAGAGGGGAACAGCTCTGTGTTCGCAGCCACACAATGGCAAGGAGATAAATACATATAGATAACTAACCTCTCACAGGGACATAAGGAAAGGCAGGAAATGCAGTTAGCACTGCCTGTACATCCTCCACGCAAGGGAGGCCCAGACCTAGGATCAGCTAGCCACCTCCTAAACCTGCTATGTCAAGTGGGCTCTGGTGTGAGGACCGGGGCTGAGAAGGTGGGAGGCGAGATGATTGTTTTGCTGCCCGGTTGGGGTGGCTGAATCCAGCCACGCAGGTAGGGAGCGGATGGGGGCAGAGGGTATTAACACACCCAGGCCTGCCAGGGAGGGTACTGCCAGCTGGAAAGGACCAATCTGCACGGTGGGGGTGGGAGGGACGGCCACCAGAAGCAGCAGTAACAGAGCCAGATGGTTCCATGGCAGTTGGTGGGGTGAAGGAAGCAGTTAAACAAAGGCAGTTGATGGGGGACAGGGAGGTCTTTGGAGTGACACCTCCACACAGCAGAAGAGACCCAAACACAGGGCCCAGAAGGCTCCGTGGCTGATGGGCAGCACTAGTTCAAACTATTCAGTTAAATGGGGGAGCTGAGGGGGGTTCTAGAGTAATAGCCGGGCAGCTATGAGGCAGCAGCTTGAACCAGACCATTGCCACAATTCGAACTTTAGGGAATTCCTCGTTAGCAGCAGAAAAGAACAGAAGGCTGGTTCCAGCAGGTTCTGTGGCATTCTGAACCAGGGACGGGAGAGGTTTGTCTGTTGCAGCCTAGTTTATTGCTTTTAATCTGTTCTTCCCAGCGACTCACATTCAGGATTTCACCTAGCGTTCTGAGCATCGCCCAGCTGCCGGCAAAGCAGCCTGGAGGAGGAGAGTCTCGTTGGGACCTGGGAGTGATGCATTACAGGAACGGATTAGAGTTTTCTTTATTTAATTGTTGCCCCTCAAGCAGTTGGCAGGAGAGGAAGTGTTTGCTACTTCGAATGAGAGGGAACAGAGTCCATTTCTATATCTGCATTGATTAGGAAAGGGAAGTGGCCTGTTCTGCAACCAGCAGCTGGAAAACACTCATGTTTGATGCAGCAACATAATTGTAGGATTTCTAATAATGCCTGGTACAGTCCCCACGATTAAGGCTGTGCTTTAGACCCCACTGCCATGCAGTTGGATGGGTTGGATTATGCCATAACAGATTTCGCAGCAATATCACTGAGCTGGAATCTACCCAGCGACCTATGGCATGGAAAGCCAGCAGGCTCATTTCTTCTCATGCTTTTACAGCCAGCCATGAAGCTCCCTAACACGTTTGTTATGAGATCCAGAGATGGCCGCAGTTTCTGTATTTCCAAGATAATTTTTTTATTCAGCTTTTTTATTCAGCTTTGATCATAAGATTATTTCTTTAAAATCTTCATACAGGCTGCCCGGTCCTGCAGAGCCCGCAGGATGCAGATATCTTGCCAGTATGTGCAGACTTCCTTGGGTGTCCTCCTCTGTGGGCAACGGCTTGATCCAGTCATCACACAGAGCAGATGTGGTACCTCTGAGCTATTCAGCATTTCCTTCAGGAGAGCAGCTGGACCACAGGGGCTCCTTCCCCTTCCTCGACAGCTCCATCCCACTGCCCTGCTCCCAACCAGCCCTGCCCATTCCCCCTCCCAAACCACCCCCTGCAGTCCCCATCCACCCCACTGCCCGCGCCCCATTCACCTCAACTCCCCTGCCTCTATTATACTAACCCTTCCCCCCTCTCCTCCACCACCCCCTTCCCTCTTCATCCCCGCTTCCTGTGCTTCCCTCCCCCCAACCTCCCCCATCCACCTCCCGCTGCACGCCTTCCCTCCCCCCCCAACTTCCCTCCAGCCCCCTATCCACCTCCCACTACACCCCTTCCCTCTTCATCCCCACTTTGTGAGCCCCTCCTCCCCTACCCCTCTCCATTATCAACTCTGCCTCCCCCCGCCACCCTCCTGCCCCCTCACCTCCAACCCCCCATGCCCCTTCACCCACACCTCCCGGAGTCCCCTCCCCCTAACCCCTCCATTGTCCTCCACTCCCCCATTCTCCGTTCACCCCTTTCCACCCCACCCCACTCTTCACCCCTCCCCGTTACCCTCAATTCCTCCCCACCTCCATTATCCCTTCACCCCCCCACCTCTCTTCCTTCGCCGTCCCCGCCCCACTGCCCCCCTCCACTCCACGGTCACCCCCCACCCCTTCCATCGTCGGCCTTGCTTTCTGTGCTCCCCCCCCCCCAGCTCTGTCCCCCCATCCCCGCTTTCTGCCGCTCCATTATGCGCGAGCTCCGCCCCGCCCCCGCCCGTACCGGCGCTGGGCCTCCAGCCCCCAGAGGCGGATCTGCCGGTCATACTGCGCCGCCTCCTCCTCGCTGATGCCGCCGGAGCCGCCGCCCTCCTCCTGCTCCACCATCCCGCCACCCCGCGCGCGCGCGCCCGCACCGGCCCCGGCCAGCCCACGTGACGCCGGACCCGCCACGTGACCAGCGGCGCGCCTCCCCCAGCACGTGACGCCGGCCCCTCGCCCCGCCGGCTCCTGCCTACGCAACGTTCCCCTCGGCGGCATCACGTGGCTAGCTACTCCCCCGCCCGCGGGTGCCGGTCCCGAACTCGAACTGTCAATCAATTTGCTGGTGCAGTGCACGCAGTCGCCGGAGCAGAGCCTGTGCGCTGGGCAGGCAGGACCAGGCCGGCCAGGCTCCGCCCCGGCCGGTTCCCGACTCCCAGCCGGGTGCACGCTAGGAGTCCCTGTCCTGCGCAGCCCCCCCCCCCCCCCCCCGTCCGGCTCTCCCCGGGCCTGAGCGCCCCCCCCCCCCCCAGCCTCCTAGGCGTGACCCCGGCGACTGAGCGCACCCAGCAGTCCCCTGAATAACCCTTGCCCCTCGTGTAAGCCCCGTGCACAACGCCATGCCCAGGGGCAGCCTTACCCCTCCCCCCCCGGGGAACCACCTAGCCCCCGCACCCCGGCAGCAGGAACGGAGTCCCCTCCACTTCCTGAGCGGTGCTGTGTAGTGCCGGGCCCGTTACACCTGGGGGGCAAAGGGAGGTTGGTGTCCAATAGCAGCAGCAGCACCTGTATTTCAGTGCAAGGGATCACCCTGTCACCCCGGGCACGGAGCTCCAGGGGCTTCTCTGACACAACCACACCTGCACCTGCTGCTAAACGATACCCTGCCCTGGGCGCTGGCAGAGCAGCCCAAGGGGATGCGGAACCAGCGCAGAAACCTCAGGAGGTCGGAGAGTGGTGACCCAGAGATAGGGCTACAGACCAGGGACTCAGCATCAGAGGTGTCCTAGCTGCGGGGGGAGGGACAGCGAGCCGGGCCAGGGCCACACCCGGCACCTCCCCCAGCTGGAGGCGGCCGCTCGCTCTTTGGCTTTATCTTCTGGTCTCGGGTGCGGCCCGTTTTTTTTTTTTTTTTTTTTTAAATCTCCGCCCTTCGGCAATCTCCGCCTCTGCTCGGCTCCCTCCGGCGACGTTCGTCCGCGCCCGCTTGGGCTCGGCTCCCTCCGCTTCCCCTCGGCAGCCTCCGCCTGGGCTCGGCTCCGCTTCGGCAATCTCCGGCCGCGCGGGGCGCTGGCTCGGCGCGGCTGCGTGCCCGGCGGGCGCCATTTTGTGCGCCTCGCCGGTGGAGCGCGGGGCCGCGCCGAGTGAGCCCCTCTGTACAGTGACTGTGTCCCGTGTGCCCCCTCATGGCCGTGGAGAGCCCGAGTGTCCCCCCAGCCGCCGCCGCCTCCCCCCCCAGCCCGCACTCCGCCCCCCCATCTCCGTCCTGCCACCGCCACGACAGCGGCAGCTGCGGCCTCCCCCGGCCGCCGCCACCACTCCACCGCCACGGCCCGGACGAAAGGTCCAGTAACCGCCTCTCCCGAGAGCCTCTGTCCGTCCGGGTGTCCGTCCGGCCCGCCGGACCAGGTTTGGGGGGGGGGCTGGGCCGCCGGGGGGGGACACGGAGCCAGGGGCCCTCCGCGGGCAGCCAGCCGCGCTCACCTGGGAGATGGGGGCAGGGCCGGGGTCACGGGGCAGGGGGCGCCCGGGGGGCAAGGCCTGAGATCAGTCAGTGGGGCAGGATCCTGGGAGGGGGGGCAGTAGCGGGGGTCACAGGGGAAGGGGCCACCTGGGGGGCAGGGCCCTGGAGGGGGAGAAAGAGGCGCCCGGGGAGTAGGATCCTCGGGGGGGGGGGGAATCTGGGGGACTGGGCCTGAGATCAGTCGGGGGGGGGGGCAAGATCCTTTAGGGGGGCGCCCGGAGAGTGGGCCTGCGTAGTTGGGTAGGATTATCTGGGGGAGGCATTAGGGAGCCTGGGAGACAGGGCCTGAGATCAATCGGGGGGGTTGTAGGATCCTGTGGAGAAGGGAGGAAGTGGGAACACCAAGAGGTTGGGGGCACGGCCAGAGAGTAGCTGAGGGGGGGCAGAGTTGGGGGGCAGGGCCTGGTTCAGCTGGGGGAGGCAGCGGAGAAGGGATGGGATGATGTATCAGAGAACAGGGGAGGTAGCTGTAGGGGCTTGGTGGGGAGCTGAGCTGGGGGCACTAGGGGGAGTGAGAGGCTCTAAAAGGGGGTTGGGGGCTTTTCTGGTTTCCCAGCTTTTGAAGGGGTTAAGGAAAGGTTTTGTGGGCTCCTTAAAGAGGGCTTGGACTCCCAGCCTAGCTGGGCAGTGCTGGCCTCCTTAACGTCCCCTTTGTGCTCAGTGGCTTCATGGACCCCTTCAGGCTATATCAGGGCTTTAGGGAGTGCAGGATGGGCAGACAGGTATCTGGGCTGTAATGAGGGGTGTATAGTGGCATGGGATGTGTTGGGCAGTAATACCCCATGTTTGCCCTCGCCCTACCCGGTTTATATAGGGAGACTTGTCCCTTCCACAGTGATCCCAGTCTATCCAGGTATTGAAAGGTTTTATAGTCCCGCAGGAAAATCCTTTCTCCTCTTACCCTCAGAGATGTGTGTGAAGCACCTTTACCCTGCCAAAGAAACATAAGTACAACTGTCCCTTTGTTAGTATTAGCACTTGCTGTCATTTGAAAAGGTAGAGCCAGAAAGTATTCTGTGCAGTGCACAAAAATAAACAGCTTAATCATGTATGTTTGTGTGTGAGAGAGAGAGTTGCTTCCCTTCTCACTTTCCTAGGAAGGCAGTTGTGTAGTACAGAGAGCTGCTTGTATATGTTAGTATGCCTTCCTCTAAGGAATTCTGTATTTCATGTGATGCTGGGGTTGGGTTGGTAAGTATTCTCTTTTATTGAATAATTAAATTATACGTTTTCCTTTCTTTTCCCCACCACCAAAAGAGTCCGGAGACCATCGTTTTATACGTTTCATGTAAGGAATGAGTTACTACAGTATGTATACAAACCAAGCAGGATTCTGCCCCTTTGTGTTGACTTGACTTTTAGACTCATGCACCCCACAGACGTGACCTAAAAAAAAGTCACAAAAGCACACAGTTTTCTCCAGAAATATGTCTGCTGTGACGTTTCCAGGTGAAATGACACAGGTACCTGAGTAAAAGGTCATCTAGCTCAAACCCCCTGATTCCATCTAGACATAGGATGTGGATCCATTACTTTGTCTGCAAACTCCATCCTCATTCCATTATGTTGAAAGCAGGCAGACTGCCCCTCAGTGCAAGTCTGTTCATAAAACAGAAAGGATGTTAAATATATTTGGTAAACAACTCACAAGTGTGCAAAAAAAATTGTGGCAAAAGAAATCACTGTTTCCCCAATGTCATTACACATCCCCTCCCCCCACCCCATTTACAGCATTACAGTTGTACCTGGAGAAGCAGGACAAGTAGTAGTGTACAGTATAAGCACACAGTTTATAGGAATCTGTTTTACAGTGTCCTAATTTCTCTTCTGCCTGTTTCCATGATCCCTTTGTTTATCCAACGTATTATAATGAAAAGTTCATATAAGTTTGTTCCTCACAGTACTTACATGAAATAAATTAGTTCATGTATCCCTTCAGTGTACAATATACTGTGCTTTCCTAACCCCCCACATGCCTGAAAAAAAAAATCTTCAGTCATTCCTTCTGTCCTTCATATTGAACAAAACCACACATATTGTCCTGGAGTATTCCATCCAGTTTACCTGTTTCCTATGTGGAAAAGACAAAAATACTTTTTTAAAAGCACGCACAAGTATATTTATGTGGAATTGTGTTTCTTCATTTCCCTGTTATTTGCTCTTCTTCCACTACCAAAAAAAAAAAAAGAAAGAAACTTGTATACATTTGTTAGAAAATGTCAATTATAAAACAGCACAAACATTAATAATCCATTGTCAAAGATTAGTGGAGGATTTTATTGTTGCAAATGTTGGTGTATTGTAAAGGGGACTTTCACAATTGAGTAAAATTGGGGGAGCGGGGGAGAATCCTGAAATACAGTTTACTGCTATTACTCCTTTTGCTATTATTTTAGATGTGTTTTAAAATTGGACTCTTCTCCCTCATATCCCATCTCCTGCAGTTTACTTTTGCTATGAAGTCATAGGGATTGAAATGTTTCCTCTTTGATCAATGGGTCAGGGTCAGAGCTCGAAAATGTTTATGTACCTGGCTAAGGTGTTTCTAGCCCAGAGAAGCAGGTGTGGGACCTGACAGTATGGATTTCTCCCAATTTGTTAAAGCCATAATTTTTTTTTTATAAAATCTTTACTTTGTCAAATCTCTCGGCTGTTCCATCAAATTTAAATAAAAGTTAATCTTTATACCTGCATAGTAGATCCTTTTCCACTCAAAATCTGAAAGGCTTTTTGAGTCTTACTCTGTTACTGATTGATGTCGTCAGCAGTTTCTGAATCCACTGTCAGTAGGAACTAGAATGGCCAAATGTAGCAGAGAAACTAGATATTTGGTGCGGGAAAATCTCATACTAATTTCCACTTTACTGGGCTAACATGGTGCCACTTCTTCCTGGAAATAGGAATTGTTCTAAAATCAGAAGCAGTAGGGTCTTAAAACTGCCAAGTTTTGTGGAATTGTTGAGAGATTTCACAAAATGAACGTTCAGGTTTTGGAGTTTATTAAATGTTAGTAAATTAAATGACAGTCAATCTTTTAAAGTTTTCTTCTGGTTACAATCCTGCATTTTCAATTCTGCCACGACTATAATCCAGCACTAAAGATTCTGGCCCCAGTCATGCAACCACATAGGCACGGGTTTAACTTTACTGCCATGAGTAGGCCCATGGAAAATCAATGGAACTGCTTATGATAGTAAATTCTACACATGCCTAAATATTTGCAGGGTCCAAGCTTAATATTTTTGATTACTTGGTTACTTTCAGATGGCTTAAGACGAAGATTTCTAGTTTTAGCAGTTCTTGGAATAGCCATTAATAATGTCAGGTGAAAATTGAAGTGCAGGTAGATGAAACAAGACAGTAGTCAGGATGATTTAGTCTTGTCACCTGATATCTTGTAAACTGCCAGGACTAGAAGTGAAGAGTTTGCCCCTTTGGAAAGTCGAAAGCTTGGGTATATGGCATTTATTTCTCATCTGCTGTTTCACAAGATATCAGCCCTTGCAAACTAGTGTTGGTCCTTTGGTCTAGTAGTGCTTTATGACACTGGTTGAGAAGTGACTAAAGCAAATCCCAAGCCCTAGAACAGTGTCCTTTTCAATAGCTTTGTTATACTCTTTGGTTTGTGACATCAGTCTAGTGCTGTGGCAATGTCCAGGATATCACAACTCAGCATTACGACTTTAATGCATGATCGAGTAACAGGAATGGGTAGGAGCCGACTGTCTAAACACAAATGACTTCAGTAATTAGCAATCAGGGCAAAAACATGCCATGGGAAAGCTTGATTATGTTTTAAAACAGTGTTTGGAAATTTCCCCCGACATAAAAGTCCCTTCAAAAGAAAAGAAAAAAAGCAGCAGTTTGTAACTTGGTTACAAACTTGGTTAATTAACTTGATTACGGACTGAGAGGCAGTGAGCAAGACCCCAGTTCTGGAATGACATCAGTGTTTTGCCATGGGTTGAGAGGAATGTCTCCTAGAACTCCCTGTGGAGAATCCACAGTTGATGTCCTAGATTGAAGAAAGGCATTGAGTGGAAGGTAGTTTACAGAAAGGCTGAGAAACTTGGGATGGAATTTCTGCTCAAACCTGAATGGTTCTGTACGGAACACAGTATACTGCATTCTTGAGGCCACACCAGTTTGCATAGTGAACGTGCTGGTTTCTCAGTTGACCTTATTCACGCTTTTACCATATTGGGGTAAAATGCAGGCTCTGACCAGTTCCCTTTTTACATCAGGATTGTATCAAGTCTCTCAGTGTTTTAGTGAACTAACAAATATTTTTATTTTATAACATACTGGAAATTGAGGGAAATAGGTGTCTGAATCCTAGTGAGATAGAAACGTAATTCTCTTAGATTTCTTTAACAATCCCATCTTTAATGTATAGCTGTCCCATCCATCCAGGCCTTTGACAGCCTTCACAGAAATAAAGTAATAACCAAAGACAGTGTGCCACTGCCTACATTACAAAGAGCCACAAAGCACCATAAAACAGCACAGGACTTGATGTACATACTGAAAAACTTAGACGGTGGGGAGGAACCTTTTAAACCTTATTTAGAAAGATCCTATGGATGCATCATGGCATGAATGGAAACTTGTTCTCAACTAGAATAGTCTCTTCCCACTCCCACAAAGTTTTCTCCATTCCCTGCATGTTCAGCTTGTTTAATGGCCTTTTTTAGTAGTTTTCAGCTTTCAGTCTTCATTTCACTGAGCTCATGACTTCAGTTTGTTGTGTAATTTTTTTCCTCCCTTATGGAATGTGCTGTAAAAATATCAGATTAATAGAAAACAAAATTCATCTTAACCCTCCTGATTATATCTTTTTTAAGGTAGAAAAAACCCATTTATCCCAAAGTTAGGGAAATGACTAGCTAGGGTTTCACATATTTTGCTCAAATTCACACAAGATTAGAAATTAATATTTCATGATGGTGAGATTAGATTTTGCAGACTTGTCAGTCCAGTAAACTTCCTGTTCAGATGTGTTTGTGGTTCATTTTCAGAGAGAGCCATTCCCCCCTATTGCTTTGAAAAAATGCATTTTCTCCACATTTTTTTCATGCCTTTATGCTGACCCTAGTTACCTTGCAGCCATTTTTTTTTGGTACATTAACCCTCAGTTTTTGTAGTCTGTGGATCTGCTTCACTAAAACAGATCACACTGTACATGGGATTTCATGCTCAACTGCACCTGTTGTGCAAATAAATGTTGTAAAAAGGAAGGTTTTCTGCAGTAGTCCAGCAGCCCAGTATTAATCACCATCCTAACTCTCCTCCACTGTAACAAACACTTTGGATAAAGCTGTTTTTTAGAACTATAAATAAGATATTCCCAAGTGCATGTTTTGTAGCACATGGGTCTATAGAGCAATTTTTAATTTCCCTTGGATCATATAAACTTCCTTCTTTTCCCATTCCAGCTCCCATAGATAGTAAAACCACTTGTTTCCATATGGAGTTGGCAGATGAGAGCATGTTATTCTGGACCAACTTTTCTAGGTGAGATGAGGAAAATAATTACAAAATCTTTAGCATAACTAGTAAATTATCTCAGTTATAGCTGTGAATTATGTCCACTGTGCAAAATGTTGTTCTCATCATTTGTCAGCTTCATATGAGATTTTCCAAGTTCAACCAAGTATTGTTTAGGTACATGAAATGGAGCTTTGTAAATATTTAGCCCTTAATTTTTCTAAGCCATTTTGATTTATTTGTAAGACAGAATTGTTTTTAATAGACACGTTTGCATAGTAGAAATATTATGATTACATAAAACTTGTTGATTCCTATATTCATATGAAACAGAAGTTATTGTTAAAAGAAAACAGGTTAGAAAATTAATATTTAAGTGCAGGAGATCCAGTAAGATCACAAGTGCAAGATTATTCTGAGCAAAATTCTTAAATCTCTTTTGTGCGTAATATAGCATTACAGCTCTTTAATCTCAGTCTTGTAACAATGGTTGACCTAACATTCCATATGTGCATATATACAACCACACCTGATGTGGTTAAACACCTGTTCAGCTTTAATTCATCACAAAAAATGTCAGTCAGAGTTCTGAAATAGTTTGGATAAATAGGACATTCTCATTACTGTAAATTCTAACACTATTTGTTGGTAAAATACCTTGAGCATACACCAAATTGCCAATTTTTACACAAAAAAGTATTGTTTTCACTACTTATTTCTATAATTCAAAAAATCTTTCTAAATACTTGGTGTCCCATTTTAGAATTGGTTGTTATAATAGTTAGAAAAGAAGAAAATGGAAAACTAGAAATTGTTTTCCAAAAGGGGCACTTTTCCCTACTTTTCAGATTTATGCTGGTGTGAATAGTATTTTCATTTTCTTTGCAGCTGTCATATGAGAGAGTTCACCTTTATGACACCATGTCTGTTTGAGGTGGCAGCTGGTTCATAGTACTGTGTTTATGTCATTACTATGATTGTGATGTCATAAATGTAGTGCTATGGATAAAGATCATCATTCTGCTAAGAAAGCAGCGTGCTCTGTATCGGAAATAGCCCTTGATAGAAAAAGTGGGAAGGGACTATAGGAAGGCCACAAGATGGGTACACACTTAGTTAAGGATTTTTCCACAGTCAGCGTTCTTCTCTACAAATATTTTAGCCACTTTACCAACTTGGCTTCTTTACTGTATAACCACAGTGAATGTAAATGGTGAGCTATCTTATGAAATTGACAGAGCCTTGTCACTTTATAATCATTTTTATTCACACTTTTTAATTCATATTTTTAATCACCCTAATTTGCAGATGCTTTTTAGTTATCATTTGCCAGATTTCAGATTCTAGTGTTATTTTCTATCTTGTTTTTATTAAAACCCGAAGTTAATGGTGAAATATATATTAAGCCCTTTAAGTCCTGTCCAAAATGTTCAAAGCACTTTCCAAACACTAATGAATTAACCCTCACACCCTCTGTCTGAAGTAGGTATTATAATCTCCATTTTACAGACTGGGAAACCTAGGTTAAGAGATTAAATGATAGGACCAAAGCTATTAAAATGAGTCAGTGGCAGAGCCAAAGTTAAGAAATTCAGGAATGTATGCCCCATGGTTGGGCGCTAGGCTGTGCCGCTTCTCCCAAGATTTTGCTTAATATCGAAACATTTGTATAAAAGTGATTTATTAGTCTCTCCTTCTTATTCTGTTGCAGATTTGTACAATGATGAAGTAACTTGTATCACCAGAATTAGTTCCGTTTACATCCCAGCAATTGTTTCACAAATTGCCTGGCAGTAGCCACTAGCTTTTACATTTAATTCCATATTGTCCTTTTGTTTTTTGTGGCATTTGTGATTAACAAATGCCATGATAGAACAGGCTGTGATGCTGTTCCAGATCAATTCTTTCCTCTAAACTTTACATAGACCAGAGTAATTCAAAGCAGAGCTGAAGAACTGTGTACTTTACTCAACAAAAACGACTGCTGCTTCTTGCAGCTGGGAATTGCAATTAAGGTGTTTGCAGCATGATATTGATGGGAGCGCTTGTTCCTGTTTAAGGCCAACAGGGAAGATGGGAAATTAAGAGCAACCTTACAATGCCCCTTGGCAGGTGTTTTCAGGGAAGGTAATGCTGATTTAAGCAGAGTAATGCCAATGGGAATATTCTTTTGTTCCCTGGGACAATAGCATGCATTCTAAAACATATGCTGTTGAATGAATTTACCATACCACAGCAGACCTTTAAAATACTGGCTCATAAACAGTTGCAATAGGAGAATATTAATACTGTAATTAGTCTGCCCAGCTTGTTTTTTTCCCACAATAGAATCTGAGCTAAATTTTTTTGTACTCTACCCAGCTATACACTGGACACTGCTATGTTGAAGGAAGAATTCTTCTGTCAACCCAGCTCCCACCTACTGAAAAGATATACTGCTGTGCACTGTAGCATGTGTCTACACTACAGTGGTGCAGCTGCAGCTGTGTCGCTGTAGCATTTCTAGTGCAAACATACCCTGAATCTCTTGAAGCCCAGTCCTTTGTGGCCAGTGCAGGATTGTTCCTCTTAGTATTTTTTTTTTCTACTTCATTTTCCTATCTGATTGTAAATGTTTCAAATAATGTTTGAAAATTCTGTTGCTTCTGGGATGCTAGTATAAAAGTTTAAACACAGGTTTTTTCCTTTGTGAAGTTGCCATCTTAAATTCGCTCCAACACCATGAACAATGTTGATTCATCTAGTCCAGGGTTGATTTTCCTATTGTCGAGAAGAAGTCAGGTTCTTCACCAGTGTCCTGGGTCCCTTGTGATTGCAGGGAATCAGTCATGCCTGCCTGCGCCCAACATATAATGCCTTCTCAGTTTTACAGAGGAGGAGGAAAACTGACTAGCCACTCCCCAGGCAAATCGAATGTTAGAACTCAGGGGTTCTTGCCTTCGCTCAGCCTGCTCTAAAGGGAGGAAATCTCTCATGTTATGTGTACTCCTAGTGTCTTGCGTTTTGATTATTGTTGTCAAAATTAGACTCTGTTTTCAATTTATCTTGTGTCTGTTAGACTTTGGAAGTGTTTCCTTGGTAATCAAAAGTGGCTGAAACTTGGTGACCTTAAAGGGGCTTTTTTTTTTTTTTTTTTAAACTAGTAGCAAAGCATAATTTGTTGGGGGATGGAGAAAGGGTTGTCAGACACCTGGTGTTGTACTAAGCCATTATTTTCAGATTCTGAAGTGGCTGAGATATTTGTTGTGGGGCTGAAGAGAGATGGCTACTAGAAGGGGAAATTACAGTTATTTTACATTTTTTTCTCATTGACTTTATACATTTATTTTTGACTCTGTCAGAAATATGTAGAGGGTTTGAATTCACCAGATATTGTTCCAAGCACTCTCATATTGGTTTCTGCCTTTGTGTCATTTGGATGTGTGCAACATCAACATGAACCCTGGATGAGCCCTGAGCACATTCAGTGACTAGCATTCATTCAACTGGTGCTTGCCTTTCAAAATTGCACGTGCTTGTAGAAATTGTGTTGTGGTGCAAGAGGGCATGGGTAGTACTGATCTTGGATTGAACAAGTCTGTTATTAGAATGTTGCAAATGCAAACCAAAACAGATTTGGAACTTTGGATCAAAGTGGGAATGGATGGCTCAGGGAAACTGGTGGAATCCAGAGTGTTTGATCTCTAAGGGGCTAGAGCTGGTTCCCATCCAGTCCGGGCGGATGATGACCAAGTGTTGTTTTCTAATGTCTGTTCAGCTGTCTGTGAAATGAGTTTGCAGGGCCTTAGTCTACTCAGAATAATTTCAGAAGTGTTGACTGCGTTACTCACTGTCTGGGAGACACTGGGGTGTCGATGAGGGCTAGCTAGCTGAGTCTTAAAGCAGATAAGACTATGATGATGTTGGTCAGGTTGGTGAGTTTACCAGAGGAGATGGCAGGGATTATTTCTGGCCCTTCAAGATGTGTGTCTGCTGTTGGTTGACCTGGTTCATTATCTGGTGGGGGTGTCTAATGAGACTCCCACCTGCTGCTAGAAGATCAGATAGCAGCTACAAATGCTTTGACCTTTTTCCATCTACTGGCAGCTAGGAAGTTGCACCCCTTCCTTTCAGATTCATCTCTGCCTTTGAAATTAGATACCACCATGTGCTCTACATGCGGATACTTCTTAAATCTATTTGGAAAATGCAGCTAGTGCAGAATTTGTCAACTTGCTCAGTAATCAGTGTTTATTTCTATGAGCACGTAAGTCCTATGCTGTATGACCTGCCCTAGCTGCATGTTGAATTCTAGATTGATTTTAAGATGTTGGTTTTGAATTATAGGGCTGTAAATGGTCTGGGATCTCCCTGTCTAAGAGAAGCCTCTGCCACTATGATGCTGTCACAGCTGTAGTCAACAGAGGCACCTGAGCTGGAGTCCCAGGAATATAGGAGAGAGGAGGGTTGTTGACAGGATGTTTTTTATTAAGGTTGTGGGCCTTTGGAACTCGCTCCTTCCCCAGGTCTGTATTAACCTTTGGGTGTGTTACAGCGCCTGCCTGTGCTCCCTGGCCTTGCAGGGAGATTGATGGTGAGCAGGGCTTGTGGTGATGGGGGACTCTGGTGTGGGGGTCGATTAATTTCTGTTCTATTTACATGATCGCTGGGTTGTTTGATTTAATCTGTGGATATTGATTAGTCTGTTCATTTATGTAATGTACAGATTACCAAGGGCATCCAGAGTGCTGGAGGCGGGTGCCCTGTTGTCATTTGTAAAATCCAGATAAATCAATCCCAAAACCACCAGCAGACCTGGCCCCTTGATCACAGTCTCAGCAGAGAGGTTGAATGACTGAAGTTCCTTCTTTCCCCTGGGGCTAGTCTCTCTGTGGAAGTGGTGAGATACATGAGAAGGGGACTGTGTAAGAGTGGAACTTTGCACTGTTGCTGCTGTATCTACTCTGCAGCTAAAGGCAGTTTCTGTTTCAGTTTCTAGGGCTGTCAATCTTAGTATCTTTCAGCAGCAGTGAAATTCATAGGAGACATTTTTGTAGAGGAGTTAAATATTAATGTCCTAAATGCTCTTTCTGTTTGAATTATTGCCATTGAAACGCATTAACCCCACCATTGTTGTGCTTGGCCTTTAATGATAACGGAGGAGGAAATCTTGTAATGGGTTTTAGACTCTACACTAGTTGGGGTCAGGACAGTACTTTCTGAGATGTCTGCACAGCACCAAGCTAATCATGGGCACTTCTGTAAAATAAATAACTTTGAAGGCAATTTAGAAAGAACCCTGTGAAAGCAGAAATGTTGTAACAGCATGCTGATAGCTATTTGAGGTCTGAAGATGTTTGCATCTTGAGGGGCATCACAGCCAGTATGCCCTGTACTCCATATAGAGTCACCAGCAAGGGATAGGTTAGAAGCGGATTCTCCCTCAGAAGTTTCCCTTCGGTATGGTACTGCATGCTGCTAAGGCATTTGAGAAAAGGGTTACCCTTAAATTGATAGCATATGCACCCTATTCTCCAAACTCAAGGATAAAATTCCATCCATTCAACATACACAGAATCATCATTTTAAATAAAGAATTGAACAGTATCTACTGCTTTGGTCAGAGCATAGAAGAGATGGAAAATCAGAGCAAGAATAAGAACAGCAGAATTTTTAGGATTCAGGAAGTGGTGAGCAACATAAAAAGAGAATTCAAGAACTGCTTGAACCCTTACTTGGTTTGTTAATTTGATGTATTGTGAGCTTGGAGAAAGTTTCACTTAATGAAAACCCCAGTGATTATTAAATTGAATGTGACTGGAAAATCCTCTGAGGAAATTTTTGGATCTTAGTTTGTTTTATTTCATCTTATGACCGTAGTTATGTGTGAATGCTAATGTGGTGTAAAGAGCAGGAAGCAGTAGTTTGTCTGTTTCCAGATTTGTCTCACCAAACCAAAATTAAGAGACAAATTAAATTTTCTTAAGGCAGCATTGTCACTTGGAAATGAAGGCTCAAATTGCTGTTATTTCCAAGCAAAAGTCCAGATAATTTTAGATGAAACCAAGTTCATTATTTTTTTTTTTTAATTCACGCACACAGATGCTTTTTAGATAATAAGTTGCCTGTTTAAAAACCCTGGAAGAGGAGTTAGATGCTTCTTCAGTACATGATTTGTTGGATTTCATATAATAATTAGGCTGGAGTCGGACAATAGGAATAATGGGACTTACTGATAATTGGTTTTATTTTTGTCTTCTGGAAGACCAAATGGTTTATGGTATATTGACTTTAATTCTAAGGCTGATTGAATTTGTGATAATGTTCTCTAAGAATTGAAGCTGTAATTTTGCAGTCTTTTCTATCATACGTTGTTCAGTGGATTTATTTTATAGGCTTTCACTTCTTAAAAATCTGCATAGATGTAAAAAGTTAAATAGTAGAGATCTCGCTTGTCTTTATTTAACGAGGGACTTTGGTCTAAGGCATAGTCATGTGTGAGAGAGATTTGAATAGCCTCTCTTTGTATGTTCCTGTCTACTGCAATGTGTTTTTCCAAAATATGCATTTTTTGTAACAAGTGACACAGATTGATAACAAATGTTACAATCAGGTGTCTCAAACCAAGGTATTTGGGACTAGTGTTACCTTTAGATTTAGGAGCCCCAAGGTGTCCAGCGGGCTTGAGTGTCTTGAGCGATTTTGCCAGGAGTGAAATGTCAATGTGTGTGTGTGCTTTGCAGGGAGGATGGGGAGTTGGAGGAAGGAGAGCTGGAAGACGATGGGGGAGAGGAGCCCCAAAATGCCTCTGAGTCACAGGAGAGGGGTCGGAAAGAGAAAGGAGAGAAGCACCACAGTGACTCAGATGAAGAAAAGGCTCATCGGCGGATGAAACGCAAGAGGAGGAAAGAGAGAGAGAGAGAGAAAGAGAAAAGGAGAGCAAAAAAGAAAAGGAAATCCAAGCACAAAGTGAGTAAACAAACCTCCAGGGTCCTCTTAGCCCTGCCAGGTGCGGTAATAGGAATCCCAGCTGTGATGCTCCAAGAGCTCTGGGCTAGCCCACTGTAATGCAGCATAGGTCTCCTGCGTAGCCAGTGATTTCAGTGGCTGTGTTTATGTAGCTAACTTCTAGAGAACATACTAGCTGTACTGTCCTAAGCACAATCCTGCTGCATTAGGCCTTGCCAAATGGACGTATCTCATTATTGTGGCACTATATGGTATATTGTACCTCACCTACAAGTACATATGAGTTTACCATTTAAATTCGGCATAACCCAGCAGGGAGTAACAGTAAACAAACAGTGGGAAGGTAGAAGTTACCCTAGTAAGGAATGTCTCTCTTCTTTTTCTGTGTTTGCAAATATCTATAGGTGGAATGGAAAGGAAAAACAGTTTCATTTGGGAAACTAAATCTCTTTGTGTGAACACCTGAGCTTGCAAGGATACTAGTGAATGGCAAATTAAAATATCTGACTTGTAAAATCAAAGCTGTTTATGAGACCCTCAAGCTAACAGAGGGTGTAATATGAATTGCTTTCATTAGAAACTGATTAAACGAACTGGTAACTTTCCTATTCGGACAGAATCTACAGTGGAGTTTGAAAAACACTAGGAGCCTTTTGCATCATAAATGTTCAATTCAAGGAACACTATTAAGATTTTTGCAAACCAGACTCTGAGTTACCTTAAGAAAGACTGGTTTATATTGTGTGTGGCAGTCCAGATGCCTGGCAACAGAGTTGGAATTAAAGCTAAGAGCATAAGAGCCTCTGTATTAAAATTGTACAATATGTTTGCCTTGCCTTGCAGCGCCATGCATCTTCCAGTGATGACTTCTCTGATTATAGTGAGGACTCTGATTTCAGCCCCAGTGAGAAGGGGCACAGAAAGTACAGGGAATACAGCCCTCCCTACCCTCTTGTAAGTACTTGCGATCAACCAGTTGAGGAAAAAGCTGCTCTCTCCTGCACTGTGTTGGAAGTGTTGCAGGCTTTGCATACAGAGACCTGTCTTGCTCCATGCAGGGGTCTGAAGACCAGTCTTATGGTCTCCTGGCTTTGCCTCCAGGTGCTTAGCCCCTTCCATCTTTGTTGTTTTTTCCTTGGCTTTTAAAAATTAAATCATTACATCAAATGTCTCCTTTGGCCTTCTCTTGTCAAAAGGAAACCACTTCCCAACAAAGAGGCAGGGAAGAGCAGAAGGAAATGAGCAAATAAAAGCAAGTGTTGTGTTTCCTAGCAGAACAGCGGTGCTGCATGCATTTATTAAATTAGGAACTCAACATGAAGTAGGTGTGGTCTTCTTTCAGAGGCCATGGCCTCCGAATACAGAGGGTACCCTGAAGAATATTGTTGATTCAGGGAGCTACCTATTCCCAGGCTTTAATCCTGTCGAGTAGTGGCTGGGAGAAGAGAGGTGACATAAGTGCACCCTTCAGTGTCTCCTTCTAGCTCTGTCTGATGGCTCCCTTCTAGCCACACTTTGTGTGTACAGTCTCGATGAGGTTGTTCGTCTCCACCATGAGGGAGCTGCAGGCTTTGTAGGTTTGGGGATAAAGACTGCTCTATTTTCACAATTCCTCGGCGAGTATGGAAAGGGGGGCGTGCCCCAGGTACCTGCCGTGCTTCAGCCATCACCGCCCTTTTTCAGATTCCTTCATTGTGAATTCCTTCATTCCTTTTTGTCTGTCTACTTTTCTCAGTCTCACCAGCAGTATCAGTCCTCTCACAGTGCTCCCTTACCAAAGAAGAGCTACTCCAAAATGGAGAGCAAGAATTACAACATGTACGAGGATTATGAGAATGAGACCTATGGCGAATACGAGGGGGAAGAAGATGAAGACATGGGGAAAGAAGAGTATGATGACTTCACAAAAGAGCTGAACCAGTACCGGAGAGCTAAGGAGGGGACACACCGGGGGCGAGGTATGGCTGCTATTGTGAACATGCTTCTCAGGCCAAAGCCACTTTTCTAATCAGTACATAGAACACTTCTGCTTATTAAGATTGATAATCAATTGCCAAGTGAGGCCCTGATCTTGCAGTCGGATGCATGCAGGTGGACTGTTGTGCTCTGGTTCTGCAGAGGTTTGCTTGCATGGATCCAGTTGCAAGGGCAAAGCCGAAATAATTCATTAGTGCTATATAGTACCATCCAGAGAGAACCATTTCTTTCCATCTTTTTCTCTGCGAGGGCAAAGGTCAGATTGCATTTCTGTAGCTTTATATTTAAAGGCACATTCTTTCTCTTATGTCTCGATAGATTTTAAAATATAGGTGAGGTAAAAAAAATAGCGTGTCTTTTATGTACAAAGAAAACAAAGTCAGGATGACGAGGCAAGTCCGATTTCCTCCTGCTAAAGTATATTAAGAGTAAACTCTGAAGCATAGCACACTACTGGTCCAGCATGAAGGATGAAACTTTATGTGCAGTAATTGCCCTGCATTCACAACAGCTACTTCAAAATGTTTGCATCTTAGCCACTTTAAAAGTAATAGCTTCAGAATATTAAAAAGCATTGACCCACTTAAAACCAAATAGCATCAAGCCTTGCTCTTTCAAAAGTCCGAAATACACGGAACCTGCTCTTGCAAGGAGGAGGCGAATATTTTAATGTGTGTGTAAGTAAAAGATTATATTATCTGAGGAAGGATGGCTAAACGATCAGGGTGATAACTTGAAACTTGGAGGATCTGAGTTCGATTCCTTGCTCTTCCATAGACTTCTTGTGTGACCTTGGGCAGGTTACTTTGTTTCTCTGTAGCTTGGTTTCCTTATCTATAAAATGGGGAAAATAGCCCTGCTTTCCCTCATTGTGGTGTTGTGAGGATAAATACATTAAAGATTGTGATGCGTTCAGATACTATGGTAATGAGGGCAGATGAGTACCACAGATCGACGGATGTTGGTTACAGCTTGAGAAAGCCTGAAGCAGAACCATGGCGCAGATATTGTACCCAGTGTGTATGGTCTTTTCCATGTTCTTCACTATCTAACTATGACTGGATTCCTCACTGGAATGCCATTGACTTTCCATTCAATTAGGCATGCACTTAGTTTGTGTTCCTTAGGAAAATGACCCTACCTTGTATTAGTAGGCTAAAAGCCCCAGCACACCCTCCCAAACTCATCCGTCTCACTGGCAGTAACTCAGAGCTCAGTTACCATGACATTTGCTATCAGAAGCTGATCTGATTGTTCTCTGGAAGTCAGAGACAACCATGTTACTCTTGTGAACCAACATGGTACCTGCTCCAAAGACAGCTGGTCATTAGGTGTGGTGCCATGTGGCTGTTGGAGTGCTCAAGTACAGCAATAGCAGACTAATGCTTGTTTGCTTGCTCTCACAGGCAGTCGAGGCCGAGGCCGAGGATACCGAGGACGTGGAGGCAGAGGTGGAATGAGAGGGCGAGGGATGGGCAGAGGAGGCCGTGGGAGAGGCAGAGGCGAGCATCCGGAGGAGGAGGAAGAAATATATGAGGAAGAAATGGAAGTAAGCCCTATTACTGAACTGTGTGTGAGTCCCCCAGAGATGGGGAGTGTTACGGGGAGAGAACATTCCTTTCTGGAACCAGAAACAGTGTGGGGGAACATCAGCCTTGGGTCCTCCAGCAAGAGTTGGGTCACTGATCACTCTTCTTTCTGAATTGCAGTATGGTGACAACGAAGAGCCAATGGGTGATGAGGAGTACGATGACTATTCAAAAGAGCTGAACCAGTACCGGAGGAGCAAGGAGGGCAGAGGGCGAGGTACGTGCCTGAGCCCAGAGCAGAGTGAACTAAATGGTGCTTGGGTGCTCTGCACAGTCTGGAGAGTAAAGCCAGCCTGTTGTATCGTAATGGTCGGGTTTTACTTGGGTAAAAAGTATAAATGATGTTGTTTTGCTCTATTTCAGGTTTAAACCGGGGACGAGGGCGTGGCTCCCGAGGGAGAGGAAACAAGGGGATGGGCAGGGGAAGAGGAAGAGGCGGGAACAGAAGTGGAATGGGGAAAGGTGGTGGAATGAACGAGGATGACGATTACTATGATGAGGACATGGGGGTAAGCAGCTCTGCATTGTCTCATTGGGGTCTTGCTGCAGTTGGGTCACCTGTGGAATCATGCACATGGGGTTTCTCTCTCTCCGACATTCCAGACAGGCTTCTGCAGAAATAATTTCACTTGGATGTATTGAAATTTAGGACTGAAGTTTGTGCTTTCTGAGCCTGCCCAGTGGCTCTTTGCACCCAGAACAAACTCGTTCAGCTTGCACGTAAAGATGGCTTTTTCTGTCTGTCAGTGCTGCATACTGGCCTGGTCTCAGAGCCACAAGCTGACCTCTTTCTGTCTCATTCATCATCATTGAGAGTAAAGATCCAGCCCTCGGGCTTCTGCAACCCGATTGAGTGCAGAACTTGGGAAATAATTAACAGTCCTGATGATGCGGCACAGACAGAGCATAACCCAGCTCCTTCTCCCACCAGGTTGGGCTCTGCAGGGCTTCCAGGAGTAAAACCAGTAACTGTTGATTTTGCTTAGTAAAGTGACCAGCGGACACTGAACCATCACAAAGAGCAAATCTGCCAAGAGGACAGAGCTCCTTTTATCTAGCCACTTTTCTCATCCTAGCTGCACTTCAACAGGCAGGAGGCTGGTGATTGATCACATACTCCTGTGTTTGGGCAGAAAAGCTTCCAAGCAGCCTGATTTTGAACCTCGGGCATTGATTTTCTCCCTTCTTTCAAAGGATTCCTCGGCCTGTTTTTGTCTGGGATGAGAAGTGCTCTCTGGCACTGTTTGACTAACACCAAGTAATGCTAAAAAGAGGGAGGAGTATGAGGGGAGCCTTTATTAGTGCATGTCATCAAGTGTGTGCACTGACCTTACGCCAGCTTCAGTCAGAAAACGACCCCCATTCCTCACCCACCAAAAAGGATGATCTCTGAAATAGCTTAAAATGAGCCCAAAGTGTAGACTTCATATTTGTGCATTACCCAGCAGTGTAAACATGGGTCTTTCCCGGCCTCCCTGGCAATTATCCCTTTTTCAGTCAGGATGAATTTTTCAGAATCTGATGGGTTGATGGACAAACCAGTTTAAATCCAGCTCTCCACCTAGCTGTGTTACAGTCGGTCAGGCTGAGAGTCTTACTTTCCCTACCTCGCTCTTTCATGCAAGACGTTCATGTGCACTTTGAAATGCATAGTGTAGGGAGATGGTTAACATCTTTCCCTGGCTCCGATTTGCCTCTTCGGGCTTGTTAACTACACCCTTTCAATTATTACAGGATGGAGGCGGCAGTGGGAATTACAGGCGGAACGACCATGATAAACCCCACCAGCAGTCAGATAAGAAAGGAAAAGTTATCTGCAAATACTTTGTGGAAGGCAGGTGTACCTGGGTAAGGAATTAATTAATTCTGGTCTTGGCTTGAGTATTAGGCATTTCTGTAGTCCCTAAAATGCACTCAGGGCTGTACAAGACAGAGAGATGTGGTCCTTGCCCTAAAGTCTAGAATATATGTTGCAAGTGATCACGTGCTGGGTGCTAAGAGACTTACACTGCGTGTAAGGGAAACCAAGCGTGCAAACACCAATCTATGACACTCAGTTGCTTTACTTACTGATTCTCCCATTTTAAACGCACAAGATATAGTAGTGGTACACAGAGCCCCGTTTTCAAGGATTTCAGTATCAGACCCCGCAGCAGAGTCAATTCCATAATAAGCGCCTTGTAGGTGTTTGCTGCCCCCGTTAGTTAGTGTGTATGCTTTACTGTTTCCATAAAGTGGGGTTGTTGTACTTTTTCTACAGGGGGAGCATTGCAATTTCAGCCATGACATCGAACTACCAAAGAAACGGGAACTGTGCAAGTTTTACATCACCGGTTATTGTGCGAGGGCTGAGAATTGCCCTTACATGCATGATATCCTTTCCTGTTGTTCACTGGGTTCCCAGTCACCATGGAGATCCATGGCTTTAAGTCAGTCTTGTTGGTTCTGTGTCACTGCAGGGTATGTGCCAGGCCAGCCTGTGCACCAGGGAAAAGTGGGCCGGAAGAGTAAGTCCCTGCACCAGGCGGTTTACAATCTACAGGCAAGTGCCTGTATGACACTGGTTCCTAGAATGTGGGGAGCACCCCACTTGGGGGAGGGGACTGTGAAGGGCCAGCTGGGGGTGTAGACAGGTCTCTCATTTGTTCTTCAATCTCCGCTTTTGTTTTTAAAAAAGTCAGTCTCTAGCTGTTAGAGTTGCAGACAAATCCTTCACATTGGGATCTGAGTTAATTGATACAGGGACTCTGCCTGATTTTGCCGAGAGCCTGAAACAATGACTTTGGGATGGGAGAAAGAACTGCCCTGAGTGTAACCTATGCAGCTGTGCCTGAGCTTGAGCACTGAGGTGTGAATTGCCCCATTCATTTCAGTGGTATTGACTCAGATGCCAGTGATAACACTTTAAACAGACACATTGTTAATTATGTCACTGCTCAGTGACGCGCGTCAGAAAGGAAGGGAAGGGTCCTGTGCTGAAGATCTGCACTGATGTTTCCCAGTGGGGGAGGGAGGGAGTGAAGGACTAGCCGTGGGGGTGTGGAAGACGTATACCTTAAGATGTGTAGACTTTTAACAGCACACGAGAGCTGTGGGGACGTGATGAGTGGCTTCATGTTCATGAAGGTGGGCTCAGCTTGCAGACTACACAGGATGAAGTAAGCACGGGAATGGGGTCCTTACGGCGGCTGAGCTGCACAGAGCAGGTGGGTTCTCAGGAGTTTTTGAAAAGAAAAATGCGGGGTGTGGGGCGGTTGGTTGTGTTTTAATTTCTGTGTCAGGACCATAGAGATTTTACATGCTTAGTAAGAACATACCACTTCAGACCCATTGGTGCAGCATTGTTAAAAAATATCCTGTCTGCCCATTGACAGCTTTGTTTTCCTTAATACGTTGTACGTGACTTTCCTTGTAAACTGTTCCATACCACTGGGAATTGTATCAACGGGGATGATTGCATGTTTTCCCATGAGCCACTCACAGACGAAACGCGGGAGCTCCTGGACAAGGTAAGAAGAAATGTTAACGTGGGTTCATTTGCGAGCACTCTCTTGCCTCAGCTGATATGCTGCCCGTGCAAGACTTTCACAGCAAGGAAAGAGGGGGGTTTTAAGGTGGTGTAGCAAGGGTGTAATTCGGAGTTCTGAGATTCAGTTCTGAAAAGGGAAGTGCAGAGAGCCTGGTCTGATGCTGCAGAATACAAGTCCCATCATTTGGGATGCTTTCAGCTTGCTTAAACACTAGTTTAATGTACAGTAGGAGACAATCCTGTGCTGGCAGAGAAATGACCCCGTAGGTCCGACCCATGTCTGACTTCTGTGGTGCTGCAATTTAATGCTGAAAACATCCACCCTTCAGATCCCCAGTGACACCGTAATTGGTGGGCATCTATCTGTGTCTATGTGTGTGTGTTATATTTATAACATGTAAACTCATTTACTTCAGTCAGACCCCTGACTAGATCTCTGAATGTGTTATGGGCTCTCTCCAGAAATGGAGAACAACCTGCCTGTTCTGCTTGGCTTGACTGACTCATTGAAGCACTCATGGCTGCTCCCTTTTCTTGCCACTAAAGTGATTGCTCAGAACCTGAAGACAGTAGCCAAATGGAAAGGTGGCGGTGGGGTTGTGAGAGCAGTGGTGTGAGGGCTCAGCTCAGTATGATTGTCTCTTTTCCAGCCGACCAACACTGTATCATAGTCACGGAGAAGGTGCTTTTCTCTACTGCTCTCTCTAGGGCCTACCCACTCTCCACTTGGTGGGCTATGCACTCATTTATCTCTCCCTCAGATGCTGGCCGATGATGCAGAGGCAGGTGCAGAAGATGAGAAAGAAGTTGAAGAGCTAAAGAAGCAGGGTATCAATCCATTACCAAAACCTCCACCCGGAGTGGGCCTGCTGCCCACACCCCCTCGTCCTCCTGGACCGCCAGCTCCAACCTCTCCCAACGGCAGGCCAATTCCTGGAGGACCGCCACCTCCTCCACCACCCCCACTTCCACCGCCAGGGCCACCACAGCTGCCACCTCCACTGCATGAGCCTCTCTCACCACAGCAGCTTCAGCAGCAGCAGGACATGTATAAGAAGATCCCATCTCTGTTTGAGATTGTGGTACGGCCCACTGGGCAGCTGGCGGAGAAACTAGGCGTGCGGTAAGCATGACCTTCCCTTGCAACTACCTACAGATGCACGGGAGGAATGATGCTCAGTGAGAAAGTCAGGCATAGGAGGTGGTGGTGGGGAGTTACGTATGCAGTTGATAGGTCATTATTCATACCCTTCTCTCAGAGGGTCTTAAAGTAATTTTACAGGCCTAAATTCATCCACAGCCTCACACAGTCACAAGCAAAAAGTTCCCACTTGTAGTCTAGTAGTTATTTAATGTAGTTAATACATGGAATTTCTTTGTTTAGTGTTACTGGCATAGTAGTAAAATTCTCCCTACATGCATCTCATAAGATCTGACACAGACATAGACACAGTACAAGGTGAAAAGGAACTTGTACTCGCTCAGACTGTGTAATCAGAACATTATGTGTTTCTTGTTCTCTTTTCTATGGATAGGGTCTGAACTAGGCCAGTCAGGGTTCTGCTCCTGACATCTGATTTGCTGCAAGGTTAGCCTGTCTCCCTTGCACAAGAAGAACTCTGTGCCATGGTGTGGTTGTCTAGCCAGGAGGGAGCAGCACTGTGTGAATTCAGCATCCTGCTACCAGGGGATGTAGTCCCTGGTGTCACTGAAACTTTGCAGTGCAGAGTTGGCTGCTGAAGTGGAGAAATGGGGAGTAGGAGCCTTTTGAGTGGAAATGATGCTTTTCTGAATTTTGCGCACAGACTGGGCTCCTCTGGTGGGTACATTAAAACGACTTGGTCCGTGCCCACAGGAAGCAGCACATGCAGTAATGTGCATTCCCTGTATCACTGTGCCTATCCCTCTAGTACTGATGGGGACACTGCTGTATGCCCTGCTTGCTGTTTTTAGGTAAATGGGACTGATCTCAAGTTTGCATTTTAAAAGTTAAATTTCCCTGTGTTCTCTTCCAGGCACCCAGTTCCACCACCACCCCGCTTCCCTGGGCCTGGTGGACCACCTGGGCCTATGCCAGGACCCATGCACCCTGACATGCATCCAGATATGCACCCTGACATGCATCCGGATATGCACCCTGACATGCATCTTGACATGCATCCCGACATGCACCCCGACATGCACCCGGATATGCATCCCGACATGCACCCAGATATGCACCCGGATATGCCTATGGGCCCAGGGATGGGTCCTGGGCCCCCAATGGGTCCTGGGCCCCCAATGATGCCATACGGCCCAGACGATTCTCCACACTCTGGAATGATGCCCCCTGGCCCACCTGCACCAAACTTCTACGATAATTTCTACCAACAGCAAGAGGGCCTGGACATGGACCCTGGCTTGATGGGTGACCCAGGTACATCCCTCTCACTAGCTGTCCTTGGGATATCTCTATTTACCATGAATGACAGGAGTTGTTCTTGTGCAGGGAGGGCTGGAGATGCCATGTTGGCCTGGTCTGTTTTAGCTAATTGTGTTCTCTTAATGTATTGGTACATTACCAGTTCATGTGCTGTTCTGGGCGACTAGGCAGAACTCACAGCAGATAAGAGTCAAACATTGGCTGGTTTCATGGGCGGAAGCCTCTTTTTAGTGCTTTCTTCAGAGTTGGTTGCTGTCTGCGGCTGGATGAGAAATAATTTCAGTGTGCTGTGATTGTGAATGTTTGCCCTGTTCTTTCCATGGCAGAGGACTATGGGAATTATGACGATATGGAAGAGCCTCTGGGAGAGCATCTTTTCCCTGACCAGTCCTTGGAACCCGACTCCTTGTGTGAAGGAGGGGCTCCAGGATTACACAAACCATCAGCCAACATCCCTGACTTCCTGCCATCCGCCCAGAAAGCCCTGTACCTGAGGATCCAGCAGAAGCAGCAGGAAGAGGAGGAGAGGGCTCGGAGACTGGCCGAGAGCAGTAAGCAGGAGCGGGAGAACGAAGAAGGCAAGTGGCAGAGCACTGACTCCTTTGTTCAAACATGTGTCCGTGAGGGATGCTCCTGGGGTCCCACACCAGACTAACCTGCTATCCTGGCTTAGAAGGTCATGCCTTGTTTCCTCCCAGAGTCCGTTGGCACCATTTCTGGTTGGCTGGAGTTGGTCTCTGCCTTCCTCCTCCTCCTGGGCTGTGGGCACTGGCACAACATCTGCATTTCCATGCTGTGCTTGCAACATTCCTGTGCTTGCAGGTCTCTCTGTGACAGAGACAAACATCCTATCTCAGATCTGTCTTTGCCCAGCCCCTCTCTGTGAGGGCTAGGACATGCTGTGGAGTGCAGACATCCTCCCTGTTTTCCAAACTGGCAGTCCTGTGGGAATGCCATTCTGCGTCCCATCCCTTCCATCCCCAGCTCCTCGCTGAACATACTCAACAGCTCAGGCCAGCGGTGAGATCTGTGCTTTTATTTTACAAATGACAAAACTTGAAACAAAAAATGCCACTGTAGGGATTGTGATCTCAACAAACAGCTCTTGGTGCCAGCATGGGCCCCGTGTGGGAGCTGGGGAGATATTCTCTGCAGATGGGGGTCTCTGTAGCTGATCAGGCTCCTGGTTTTGTAGCGAAGGGCACTGCAGGTTTCTGAATAACATGCTGTCGGGCCTTTGCCAATAAATCTCCCAACCATTGATTCAGAACCTCCCTTCTTAAGGAGGGTCTGGGATGGGCACAGAAAGTCATGAAGGAAGAAATAGGTGAGATGAAGAATAGCAAGAATATGCTAAAGAAATAAGAGCTTCTGGCTGAAGGATCCAGGAAATGGCAACACTGAGGTGTCTGCTAAATGTTTATGGATCCCTTTCTAGCACTGCAGCATTGAGAGCTGCAAGGGACTGAGGGAGCTGTTTGTTAATGTGAGACCAGTTGCAGACTGTAACAGAACCATTTACCCTGTGATTAGCTTTAGTTGCATACACTGTGGTATTTGCTTTCTCCTTATGCTTTCTCTTCTCCTCATTCCCAGGTGATACTGGCAACTGGTATTCCAGTGATGAGGATGATGGTGGAAGTAGTGTCACTTCCATATTGAAAACGCTAAGGCAGCAAAGTTCAAGCAGGCCTCATGCCCAGGCATCCCATGGAGAAATCAATAGCAGCAGTGGCCCATCATCAGGTATGAATGACCCTCGCCTGCAGAAGGCCCAGCCAGCAGGGAGCGGTCGGCCTGCCGATCCACGTGTGCTGCGGGATCCCAGGCTGTCTCGAAATGCCGATACTTCTGGGCCATCTAGTACTGGGGACGCAGGGCCCACTGACCCGAGATTAGCACGACACGTTCCCACCTCTGCCCTGAAGCAGGATGCTCCTCATTCCAGCATGGCTGCCAGTCAGAAGGCTGCCTTGGTTCCTGAGGAGGAGGACGGGGAAAGAGCACTAAGGGACAAACCGGTCAATATCCCCTTAGACGCACTGCCGGCCCATGCTCTGCGAGATCCCAGGTCTCAGCTACAGCAGTTCAGCCACATAAAGAAAGATGTGATCCTAAACAAGCCAAACTTTGCCCGAATGGTTCTGTGGAGCCCGGAAGATCTGATCCCACTGCCTATCCCAAAGCAAGAATTTGTTCCTGTCCCGGCTGCACTCCAGTCACTACCTGCCCTCGACCCACGACTTAACAGGCCCCAAAATACAGGCCTTTCTGACCCCAGACAAAGAGCAGCAGCAGCCCAAGCAGAGCCTGCCACTGGTTCTGGCACCAACATCCCTGACTTCGAGCTGTTGTCAAGAATATTAAAGACTGTGAATGCGTCTGGCAGTCCAGTGCCTGGCCAGAGCGATAAACCGAGTGACCCTCGGATGCGCAAAGCACCAGCCGATCCCAGGTTACAGAAACCAGCAGAGCCAGCAGCTGCCAGAGCTGCTAAACCTGCAGAGCCAGCACAGCCAACAGCTGCTACCACTCCCAGCTGTGAGACAGCTCCCACCATTGCTCCCTATGATCCCAGGCTGCTGTCAGCTGGCGGACTAAGCAAAGGCAGTAGCCAAAGCAGTGTGCTTAGTGGGATTAGCCTATATGACCCCAGGACTCCGAGTTCAGGTGGTAAAGCCACAGAGTCTCCCAGTGAAGGAAATGCGACGTTGAAAGGCCCAGATGCCAGCAAGAGCGCTAACAAGGCCAAGGAGCCTCTGTTTGTGCGCAGGTCTGCGCTGGATCAGCCTGAGTCCGAGAAGGCGAGCGCTGAGCTCGCGACAGACAGATACAATAGCTATAACAGGCCGCGTCCCAAGGCCTCTGCCTCTGCCGTCGCCACCACCTCCTCCTCCTCCACACCTGCCCAGGAGATTGCACCTCAGCCCGGAGTTCATAATCTCCCTGTGCCCTCTGTCTATGGCATGGTTAAGCAGACCACAAAGTCTGGCTCAGGCAGCCCTTTTGCAGGGAACAGTCCCGCCCAGGACAATGAGCAGCAAGATGCTGGGTCTCTGAAAGATGTTTTTAAGGGCTTTGACCCCACAGCGTCACCGTTCTGCCAGTAGTATTAAAGGACTGGCCTTGCGTCCATGTATTGAATAGCAGCGCACAGTGTGGGTAACCTTTTTTTTTTTTTATTCCATTAGTGCTCACTTTAGCCATATAACGTGTATATAAATCATTTTGGTTCTGGTCAGTGCTGTAACATATAGTCGCAAAGATGCATTTTAAATGAATAATCAAAGTATCCTTGTGCAGTAATAACCACCGTTTTGTTTGGCTACCCTAATAGTTTGTTTTAGAGCTTTCCTTCAAAATGCGATTGAAATCATTCTTGGAAAATAATGAATTGTCTAAAATCTCCTTGGGAAGCTGTGGCAGACCTGTCACGCCACCCTTTTGTCCTCTCTCTTTACAGTAGGCTGTGTCTAAACATCTCCCCTATACTACATTCAGGATAAGGGTAGTGACAGACTGGATGGCAGAGAAATGTGGTTCATCCGTGTTGTTTAGCAGATTAAAGCTGTGAGCCATGTGGATTAGTGGAATATGCGTTCACATCTAAAATTTAACTAACTAAAGTATTTGTATCATAGTCTTTTTTTAAATTCTAGTACAGTGAACAGAATTACCATGGAAACATAACCATGTGGGATTATTTTTGTAATTTTGGGGGTTTTGTTTGCTTTTGTTTTAGGTAAATATTTGATGCCCTTTCCTGGAGGTTTTTTGATTGTAAGACCCAGCTGGGTTGTCACAGGGCTTGCATTCTCAAGACCTTCCATGGATGGCCATGGAATATTTGCATCCCAAAAAGTTGTGGAGTCTACCAAAAAAAAGTTGTATTATTGAAATTCAAATTACTAATCTCAATCAGATTTCACTTGTATATATTTTGCGTATGGAGGGTTTTTCCATAAACACAAATCTGTGTTCTAAGATTTTCAGTAGATAATCCCCACTCCCACTCTACCAAGCAGAAAACCCATCTCCACCCAGCTGAGATGAGTGAACTCTGCATGTAGTGCCTTTGAGAATGCAGAGTTTTGTCCTATAGTGCCACGCTACAAAGAGAGGCTGTTCAATTCTTTAGCCAGAAAAGCGATGTGAGATGCCGAATACTTTTTCTGATTCATTCTGTGTTTAGAAATAAACATGTAGATGGAAGTGTGAGAAAGATTAACTGTGCTTTCAGTGTATGCAAGGAAAAGCAGTTAAAGGGCAAGGAACGTGAGTGGCAAATAATCAAGCTTTTGAAAATGGACTGGATGTGGTAGAGTCTGTGGTTATGAAAATGGTTGTTCAGGGAAAAAAGATCTGGGTGATTTCCTTCTGTGGCTTAGTGTTCTTGCTACAAGCAGGTTCATTGGGTAAAAGGGGTAATGGGTATATTAACCCTTCCAACAGACAAGATGAGAGTCTGTAGCCTACATTTTCCTGATCACCACTCTGCCCCGCACCTGTTTCAAATGTGCATTGTTAGATCTTTGTGAGGCTGCCTCTTTGTATAGGTCAAAGCTGCAGTCCTCACATACACAGACTTTTTTTAAATCTAGAATATGTTGCATACCAGAAATGGGAAAATCCTTTTGCCTTTGATGATGAAACTGTATGAATACTTTTTCTCCACCCCTTGCTCCCCTTGGTAGTCTCTGTGATTACTTTTGAGTCAAGGTGTGTCCTACCCCCTAGTTCCTGTTATTTCAATAGATTTGTGGCTGTTGAGCTAATTGTATTCGGCCATTTGTCACATGAATGCTGGTAGTTCCCCCCACTCACAAGTATTTGGCTGGCAAAGCCTGTAGCAAACATGCTCACAAGTATTGGAAGATAAAGACATTTTATGCAAAGTGTCTTTAAAGCATAAACTGCACCAAGGAAAAGCAAAAATGCTTGCACCCTTTTAGCTGTATATTAAGACATAGATCTGTACAATTAAACATGACCAATATGCAGTATCAACTCCTGTGAAATAGTGGAAACCGAGTTAAATATTTTGAACTCATGGCTGAGCCAGGTGTGTTCTTTACACTTTAACCAGGTAAACATCTGTGGTACTAATAGGAAAATGTCTTTAGAGTGAGAACTGAGCATAGCACTTTCTTCTGACTGAGGCACAAGCTGAAACTTTTGTCAGAGAGGCCAAATGTTGATCATGGTGGGTGTTTTAAAGGCACGTTGTGTGTATCTTAACCCTTCTTCTCCAGGCAGTGATAAATCAGCTTAGTTGATGGTCTGGTGCCAGGCTGTCCCAGCTTACCCACCTTCTCCAAAAGAGAGGCAGGCTCAGCACCCAGGTGCTGGTTATTTTGCACATGAAGTTGTCCCTTTTTTTGAATATGCATTGTGCATTGCAACTTCCTGTTTTATTGCAGAATATTGCTCGAGTGGCTGTACCTCTCTGGCTTGAGAATTCATCCATCACATCATGTCACAGTGGCTTGTCATCTGGCTGGTGTCTGCATAAGGAGTAGTATGAGAGAGGAAAAACATTTCTCAGTACGCTGGCTATCACCATTTAATCTGGTTTAGGATGAATTTTCAAACAGTGAAACAGCTTCTTAAAAACCCACTCAGTTTTGCTGTAAGCATTACAGTTTATTTTGAAAAAGTTCTTAAGATAATTGGTGTTGTTTGGTTTTGGTGCATGTGAAATTAACATTAATAATGCCAAAATTAACTCGTTTAAATTAAAAGAAACAGTCTGGACTCTGAAGTTTTGTTATGTTTATGTTCAGTGTTAATTTAATTGTCTTCTTCCCTTGGGACACTATTCCTTTTACTTTTTCCTGCACCCCGCTTTAATTTGAAGCAAGAGGTTGTACCAAATTCACTCTAAACAATGTCTCTTAACCCAGCTGAATTCCAGAAAACCCAGATGCCACTGGATTGTGCTGATCTGTTTGATATATGCATGTCCCCATTGGAGATTTAACTGCCTATTCAAATTTCATCTTGTATCTCTACCTGAAATTATTTGCTAATTTTCAGTGAATCAGTGTGGCATCTGTGTATTAGTGCACTGTTGAAGTGGTTTATCTCATGCTTTCTCTCAGCTTTTAACCTGCAGTGAAGTGTGACATATGAACTCATTGCTTTGGAGTTGGCTGATATTACTGTAACAAAAAAAGAGAGAAATTAAATAAATCATTTGTCATTTTCTGCCATGTGAGATTGCTTTTAATGAGGGATGTAAATTCAGTGGCATTTGTAAGATAACCCTAAACATTTGTAACATAAAAAAAAGTTGAACCCTGTCCAAACTATAAAAAGTGATGATGCTCTACTTTTTAATATATTCACCATAACGTAAAACATCACCAGTCTTTAATCCATTAATATTTTTCCATCTGCCAGAGCTTTAAGAGAAAAAAATAATGCTCTAACTGAGATTGTAATAAACTGTAAATACTATTTCAGAATTGAAGTTGTTGATGCAAATATGTATATACTGTATTGGTATTTTTACAATGACTGTTTTGTTGCATGGCTTTGTGTTTTTTTCCTTTTTTATTGCACATTTGTCTTCCAAAAATGTCATCTATATTTCTCCTGTGAGCTCTTTAATCTTCTATAATTGTATTACTGCCATTAAAGAATGCAGTTATTTTAAAGGTTTCTGGTTCATTTGGCTCGGGCGTTGGGTTATCTGAATTTATGTTTGTTTAGCAATTCTACCTGACAGCTCTTTATAAATTATAGCTACAAAATAGTTGTAACCCTTCATTTTCATAAGAGAGTTAAAAAATCCCATCCGTTTTTATTGCAACACCCTCTTGGGCAGGGCCATTTTACAGTATGAAAGATGGCAGAGAGACTTTAAACTCGACTTGCTGTTTCTGTGTTTAACTGTTGGGGGTAGGGAGAACATGCTTCACAGACATGTTTCCAGTCTATTTTTAATCCAATCCTATTCAGGTGCTGTTTAGAGAATAGCAATAATCCTGGATGTGAATATCAGAGTGATGGTGACAGTACAGAAATAACCACAGGGTTAAAGGGATTGATTTATCAGGGAAGAGTGTGTAGCATGGCTTAACAATTGCTAAGAGAAGGTGGCTTTGCTATCTCTCCAAGCGCTTGTGTGTGTCTCTTCCCTGAGCATCTCACAACCAAGGACTTTGTCCTCTCACACACCCCTCTGAGATGGCATCTTCATGTTATCGGGGAATTGACGCACCAGTCGGGTTCAGTGACTTGACATCTGTGACGGATTCAGGAATTGAACCCAGGTGTCCTGAGTCCCAGTCCAGCACCCTAGCCTGTCCTTCCTCTTCCTTAAGCACTGCTGTCTAGCATTTGGTTAGGTTTGTGGCCACCTATAGCTGTTCTGACCACATTAGGGTGACCCTCAGTGGTGTTGAATGGATGGTGGTGGTTGAGACATTTTCAGGTAAGCAGGAAGCCTAGCATATGTGAGGCCAGGATGGGATGTGAGCGGCATGGTGGCAGTACGTATTGGAAGAGTGGGTGGAGAGAAATTATTGAGGGTGCTACAGAGAGGCTGTACCTAGGGGAAACAAGATAAAGACTCTGTGGCTAATATCAGGACACTCCAGATAGCGAGGCTGGGAATAGTTTTCTCAGGGACTAGTGTGGAAACTCCATTGCATGAGACATCTAAAAGAGAACTGGACAAGGGGTTGGGGATTGGTTAGCAGCCCTTCACTGGCCTCTCCAGCAGGGCTAGAGGGGCCCTGGTGGGTCATTAGCATCTTTGACCACTGCAAAATATTTCACGCTCCTTTGAGTTGTCGTCGAAGTTGTGGATCTCTCCGAGGAAAGCTGCCAGTGCCAGCAGACTCTCTTCATTTGAAAATCTCCCTCTGTAGATAAGCAGAGAACACAGGAGCCTTGCTCAGAAAATTGGGATTTCTCCTGAACTGGCAGGCGCTGGGTGTTACAGAATATTGACGGTCTAATCACTGCAAAAACCCTCAGTGCTGACGCAGAGTTTGAAACACCTCTCTCCTCTTTGTTAGGGCTAGAAACAGCGTAGCTAGGAGGAATTTAGCTGTGGCACTGAGTACGTTTCCCAGACCTGAAGAAGAGCTCTGTGTAAGCTCCAAAGCTGGTCTCTTTCACCATCAGAAGTTGGTCCCATGTTATCTCCACTAGTAGGAAATCAGACCCAACAACCTTTTAACACCCACCTTTTGCTTCAAGGTCTGGGATGCACAGAGTCTATTTCATGACTGGTTCCTCTGCTGTCTGGATAACATACAGGTGTTCCACCCACCCCACCTTGATGTGTGCTTCTAACCCTCACACCCTCTAGGTGGTGCTGTGACACCATCCTATCAAAGGCTAGCACTTGGGGCTTTGAGCGCAACTAAGGTTCCCATAACAGATGTGTGATCTGACGCACCGCACCGTGTGCGGGTGCCTGCAGCAGCCAGAATGCGGGCCTCAGATGGTGCAGGCCACAGAGACGAGAGAACAGCTCCGTGTGAGGGGACATACTGTCTACACTGAGGCACTACGGCCGCACTCTGGTGTTGCGAGCGTAGAAGAGCCCTGAGTTACTTCCAGACTCCGGTGGGAGAGAGGACAGGGGCTCTCTCACATGCACCCCTCCTGCTAGTAGCAATAGGGTCTGGCTGCCTGGGAAGAGCTTGAACTGCACAGAGAGGTTTGTGACCGTGGCTTGGGGCTTGTCTACACTTCTCCCATCAGTGTAGCCAATCCACCTTCCTGAGAGGCAGCAGCGAGGTCGACAGGACAATTCTCCCGTTGACCTAGCACGGTCTGTGCCAGGGGTTATGTCTGAGGTGGATTTTTCACACCCCTGAGGGTGATGTATTTATACCAACCTCATTTCCTAGTGTAGACCAGGCCTAACTCACTCACCTTCATTAGAGGGCATTCGTCCGAGTGCATTAAGAGCACAAAATGCAGGCTGGGGTGAGATCAAGCAAAGGGCTGTTTTGCCTGGACCCTGGCGGTTGTCTCCCATGAGGCCATGATCAGTTCCCCGCGTGGAGCAGATGCAGGAGGGACCAAACATGCACCAGGGTGCAGGGTCCCACTCCCATAGCAAAGGCTCCCGCAGAGGCCATTGTATCACTGCATGGACGGTCCTGCCTCCTTACATTGTCCAAGGCCAAGGTCATTCCTGCAGCGGGATGATTATGTAACAGACCCGCACACGGGGCCCTGGAGCTCAGAGCTGCCAAGTTCACTGACGCCCCGCCCTGAACATCACAGAGCAGGTTTGTCGGCAATCTGCACTGGCTGTTGTCCAGCCTCCCCCTGCGGCTGCCTCTCGGAAGGGGAAATTAATCTAATTCTGGCCTGACCCTCTGGAAGGCGGCGCCAGGGACGGTGTGTGCTGGGATCAGGGTCTTTGTGGACGATCTCATTAGACTAATCGACCGTGGGGAGCTATATATAGATGTCATCCTCTTACAGGGAAAATGGGTCAGGAACCTAATGAAGCTCAAAACCTTTGGTGGATTAGAGCCTCGGCAACTAGCATCGGGTAATCTCACGGTGTCCCATGGGCCCTTCGTCCTGGGCATAGCAGCATGGGTGGGGCAGGTGAGGGGCAGTGCGGGGCGGACGATGCTAGGATGAGCCCAGAATCATCTGTCCAACAACAGGGGAGGCTGGGGGCCCAGGCTGCTGGGGGGGGGGGAATTAAGCCCTGGCCCCAGAGCCCCCTGACTCACCCGGCACATGGCTCTGTCCCTGTCTGCTCAGGCCTCATGCTAGAGCAGCTGTGACATGGCCAACATGATGGGAGCCATAACTCCAGGACAGATTGGAGTGGGAGCAGCACTTGGGACAGTTGTGGGAGGGAAGGGCAGGGCACCCTGGCTCAGGTTGGAGAGTGATGCTGTCATCTTCAAGTCCTGCCCTTGGGCAGCAAGTTAACCCCGAGAGCACCTGGACTAGGGGGTGGGGCCAGTGAGGACACCGGCTGCATCAGGAACCCCCTTTCCCATGTGTCTGTCACTTCCTCCTGCTTCCCGTCCCTTCCCCAGGGACGCTGGTGTTGCCCTGGATATAGAAGAGTTTGAGGCTGCCCCCCCAATGCCCCGCACTGTCCCCTGGCTGGGAGCAGGATGGTGTACAAGCGCTGAACTCCAGTAGCTGCTCCCTCCACAGCACAGCCAACTCTGTGGTGGTTTGTGAAAGCCCCAGCTCCTGGAGTCCTGGGATGAGGTGAGATTCCCGATTCTAACTGGAAAGTGCAACTGGGAGAGAAGCTGGAAAAGGGGACCCCAAACGGTCCCCAGAAGGTGAAGCAGCAGGTGTCGGCATTGGTTACTATTTGAAATCTCATGATTTTCAAGCCCATCCCATGATTTTGGGGGCTTGGATCCTGCTGTTTGATGGGTGGAGTCGGTGATTTTGCATTGGCTTTTCTGGGCTCAACGGCCCGGGCCTGGCTGGAGGAAGTGGCTTGAACCAGCGATCAGCGGTAAGGAGGCACCTGCCTCGGCCGGGCATCGGGTGCCCTGCAGGCTGGCGGTGCAGGCCTCGTGACGTGTGCACTCTCCCCCCATGACTCCACGGGCCTCCTTGGCAGACCCTGGGAATCACAGAAGCTGCTTTTTGCAGCCAGCTGAGATTGAAACATGGGCCAGCTGCAAAGGCAGAAATCACAGCTATGGGGTGTGAGGGGCAGGGCTGGGGTAGCAGGGGCCTCCGGGTCGGCAGAACTGGAGGACAGCCCGGGGGTGGGATAGCAGAGGGCTGTGAGTCAGGACTGTGGGGCACTGGCAAACCTATGTGGGGGAGGGGGTTTCAATGGGACCGGGGACGGGTCCAGCCTGAGTTGGGATCAGGGTTTTTTTGTTTAGTTGCAATTTAATTTCCTGTCAACTTTCCTGTTTTCTGTGTCAGGAAACCTCCCCCCCGCCCCCCCCCGCCAGCCCCACGGGGCGATGGGGGGGGGCACTTCCCGTCCCAGGGATTCCTCTGCAGGAGGCAGAGAAGGGAAATTCCTGCCATTCCCAGAACTCCCCCCCCCCCTTCCCCGCCCCACCCGGCGTAACCCACCCCACCCCCTCCATAGCACCACACAACACAAACAACCCACACAGCACACCACCACCCGTTCTCCCCACAACACAACCTGCCCAGCAACACACAATGGCCCCCTGCCCCACACAGCACAAAACTGCCCCCATAGTACCCGTCCCACACAGCCCAGCACCCCCTGGGGGAATGCCACTTAGAACTCGCTGGGGCCCAGGGTCAGCCTGGTTCTGTTCTGGAGGATCCAGATATCCCTGCCCCACCCCCAGCATTAGGGCCTCAAACTTAGGGGCCAGGGCTTGGTACCTCCCCAGGGAGAGTCTGGCGCCTCTTCAACAGTATTTGAGGGTGCCAGAGGAGCTGTGCGGCCCAGAGCTCCCCCTGCCCTCTGCCAGGACCCAGCCACACCCCTCCCCCCCAGGCCCTGTGGGGCAAGCGCATCACTCCGTTGTAGAGATGGGGAAACTGAGGTGCAGAGGAAAAAGGAGATTCATCATCGCCCGCAGAGTGAGTGACAGCGGGGGGGAGAACCCAGGAGTCCTGCCGTCCAGCCCCCTCCCGCCTTCTAACACCAGGACCATGCTGGGTCCTGCCTCATCAGCCCCTCATCAGCGGAGTACTGACAGGGCGTGTCTGTCTGTGGTGCGGGGGATCCGTGTGCGAGACAGTCACGGTCCCTGACTCACCCTCCTCGGGCTCCGCTCAGTCCCCCCACCCACCTGTCAAAGACTCAGGGGCAATTTTGCTGTAAAGAAGAAGCTGCCCTGACTCATGGGACAACTCTGCAAATGAGTCTGTGTGACACGCCCCAGCCCCCTCACCCTGCCTGGGCCCCCCACACCCCTAACCCCTGCCTGGGCCCCCCAGCCCGCTCACCCCTGCCTGGGCCCCCCAGCCCTCTAACCTCTGCCTGTGCCCCCCAGCCCCCTAACCCCTGCCTGTGCCCCCCAGCCCCCTCACCCCTGCCTATGCCCCCCCGCCCCCAACCCCTGCCTGTGCCCCTCACAGCCCCTTACCGCCCCCCAACCCCAGTGCCCGTCACAGACCCCTTACCGCCCCCCGTCCCTGCCTGTGCCCCCCAGCCCCCTCACCCCTGCCTGTGCCCCTCACAACCCCCTCCCCCTACCTGCCGCCTGTGCCCCCCCCCAAGTCCTGTCTAAACACGCCCCATCACTGCGATCCGTGCACACAAGCGCTCACACGCGTTTGCACGCCCACGTGCAGCCTGTGTCACTCTGAGCCCCCTCCCCCAGGCCAGGCGGCCCCAGTCCCAGCCCGAGCCCCCCAGGTTGGGCGGGGGGGGGGGGGGGGCAGGGTTAAGCCGGGCTTTGGGCTCACGTCAATGGCCGGGCGGGCGGGGCCGGTGGCTGATCCCGCCCCGCTGGGCTCCGGGCTGCGGACGGAGCCAGCACCGCGCCGGAGGGACGCGCCCAGCCCAGCAGCCGCCCGGGATACGGGGGCATCTCCCCGGCACCAGGCAAGTCCCGCTCCGCCACCCCCCCCCCCACCGGGGTCCGGCAGCCCCCGGCTCGTGTCGGCGGCGGGCGAGGGGCGCCCGCTCCTGGGAGATGCCGGGCACCCAAGGGTGGGACCCAGCGCAAGGCTCCGGTGAGCGGGTGGGAGCAGCCCCCCCTCCTCCCCGCGTGATGCCCACCGACCCCGGGTCCCGGGCCCCTGGTGCGGGGAGAGGGGCGAGCCGGGGCGGGCAGGGGCGGGGAGTTCGTGCTGAAAGCGTCCAGCCACCGCGTCTACACTGGGCAGGGCGTGTGCATGTGTGCGTGTGTCTGTGCATGTGTGCGTGTGTCTGTGCATGTGTGTGTGTGTGCGTGTGTGTCAATGCGCCTGTCTGTGCATGTGTGTGTCTGCAGGTGTGTGGCAATGCGCCTGTCAGTGCGTGTTAATGCATGTGTGTGTGTGCGCGTGTGTATCAATGCGCCTGTCAGTGTGTGTGCGTGTGCGAGTGCATGTGTCAGTGCATGTGTGTGTGTGTGTGTGCAAGTGTGTGTCAGTGAGTGTGTCTGTGCATGTGTGTGTGTGTGTCAACGCACCTGTCAGAGCGTGTGCATGTGCGTGTGTCAATGCATATGTGTGTGTGTGCGTGAGTGCGTCAGTGTGTGTGTGTCTGTGCATGTGTGTCAATGCGCCTGTCAGTATGTGTGTGTGTGTCAGTGAGTGTGCGTGAGTGCATGTGTCAATACATGTGTGTGTGTGTGTGTCTGTTCACGTATGTCAGGGTGTATGTGTGGGTCAATGCATGTGTGTGTATATGTGTGCTCTGCTTGTACATTACTGCACCTCTCTGTGTTAACGCAGGAGGGGTTTGTGGATATGCAATAGTGCTTTTCTCTGTGTGTTACTTTGTGTGTGAGTTTGTGGGCGTGTGGCGTCTGAGTGTGTTGTGTGTGGCGTGTCGTGTTTGTGGATATGTGTGTGTGTGTTTGCTTGTGGGGATGGTTTGGGGATGCGTGTTACTTTGTGGGGGGGATGTGCATGTGAGCTTGTGTTAAAGTGCATTTGCACACCCAGCGGGGGGGGGAGGAAGTGTCTTCTGTGGGTCTGTGCTGTGTTTGTGCAGACGTACCTCTTTCCCTCGCCGTGTCTCAACGCAGGGCAGGGGGTGTCTGCCTGGTCCTGGGCAGCCCACACCAGGGCAGTGGCTGGCACGGGGATGGGTCTGATGTAGCTCTGAGCGCAGCTGGGGCAGATTCCCAGACTCACGCCACAGTTTGCTCCCTTCACGCCCAGAACGGGGGTTGGTGGCTCCCCACCAGAGAGGCAATGCCCTGAGGGGAAGGGGGGAATTAAGACTCTTCCACACCCCCCTTTCTCTGCTGCCGCCCCCACCCTATGCCTCAAGGCGGCTCCGCTCCTGGGCTGGTGGTTTATTTATAACCCCAGCAGCACCCAGCGCGTCACATCCCAAACGAGCATTCGAAGTGTTACACAACGCAGCCCAGCGCCAGGCCGCATGCCCGGCGGGGCGAGGGACGGGTGGCAACGCCGCCTGCCGGCTCTTCTCCGCACCAAGAAGGGACGCGCGGCCTGGAGCCGTCCCGGGGCTCGGAAGCTCTGTGAGGGAGCTGAGCCCCGTGTGCGGCTGCTTGGCCGTGGGGCCGGCAGCACCCGGAGACGCATGGGGCGGGCTGGGTCTGGCTCACCATGGGGCTGCGCCTCGGAGAATACTGCCAAGGCGGCGCAGGCGGGGAGGAGCCAGCCCTTGGCGGGTGGGGACCGACGCGACTAGGGAATGGGGCATGGAGAGCTCAGCGGGGCGGACGCCCAACTCGAGATGCCCCGGGACTTGGCAGCGTCTCCACCCACTGCCGCTTCCTCCGCTCTCTGCCCGGCTGGTTCAGCGCCCTCCAGCCGTGCCGCTGCCATGACTGCATTCGTCCACAGCCCAGGCCCTGGTGGGCTCCAGCCTGGATCCCTGCCCTGCACTAGATACCCCCACCTGACCCCACCCAGCCAGAAACATTATCCCTTCCTCCCTCCACCCCGTGGATGCTGGACCTGAGTGGGGAGCCAGGGGGTCTCGGCAGGCAGCAGCCTCTCATCCCCCTCGCCACACAGGGATTGTAAGTGACCCTAGGCTGGAGTTTCCAGCCAGCCCCTGGTCCCTGAAACTCAGGGCTGGGTGGAACTAGCCCCTGCAGGCCAGTAGGATCCTGAGCCCTGGGGCTGTTTGCAGGGGTTTTTCCTGGCAGCTGCAGGCAGGGCTGCAAGGGTTATCTCACAGGCAGAGGCTGGATGGCTGTGTTGTGAAGAGGTTGGTCGGGGATGCAGGAGACCCAGATTCTGTCCCAGTGCTGCCACGGACCCTTCTCGGGCAAGTCACTGTGGATGGCCCAAAAATGAGGTCAAGGACCCTAAATGATGCAGAGGCCGGGTCACTGGTACAGAGCGACAAGGATATGGCGAACAAGCGAAAGCTGTGCATTTAGGAACAGAGGATGTCGGCCGTTCGCCCGTACTTATTGGATGGGGGACGCTGGCCTGGGCAGCAGCGACTCTGAAAAAGATTTGGGGTTCAGGGTGGAGAATCAGCTGGGCATGAACTCCCCATGCGATGCTGGGGCCAAAAGAGCTAATGGGATCCTGGGATGCGTGAACAGGGGAATCTCCAGTAGGAGCAGAGAGGTGATTTTCCCTGTGTGTTTGGCCCTGGTGCGACGCTGCTGGGCTCCTGTGTCCAGTTCTGGTGGCCACGTTTCAAGGAGGACGTTGATCAGTGGGAGGGGGCCAGAGAAGAGCCATGAGAACGATTAAAGGATTCGAAAACCTGCCTAGAGTGACGGAGTCCAGGAGCTCCAGCGATTTGGCTTAACAAAGAGAAGGCGAAGGGGTGACTGGGTGCCAGTCGATACGTAGCTGCGTGGGGAACAAATATTTAATAGTGGGCTCTTCAGGGTGGCAGGGAAGGTCTAACATGATCCAGTGACTGGAATTCGAAGCTAGATACATTCAGACTGGAAATAAGGTGTGTGAGTTTTTGATAGTGAAGGTAATTAACCATCGGAATAATTTACCCTGGCTTCTGGGAGGTTCTCCATCACCGGCAATTTTTAAATCAAGGTTGGATGTTTTTCTAAGAGATCTGCTCTAGGAATTACCCTAGGCCAGTTCTCTGGCCTGGGTTATAGAGAGTGGGCAAGGGGTGGTGGGAAATCAGATGAGCTGATCACAGTGGCACCTTCTGGCTTTGGAATCTATGAATCTCTCTGGGCCTTATCCATAAAATGAGGATAATGAGTCTGTGTATAATGGTTGTGAGCAGTACAGAGCCCAGGATGGCAGGGCCCTGATCTCGGTCAGGGTCTCTGCAGCGCCTGCTGCAACAGGGGCCCTGGGGCGTTGCAGGGGCGGGTTTCCTACCTCTGGGACGATGGCTCCAGGTGGCCTGGACTGGAGTGTAACCTGTAGGCCATTGCTCAGGGAACGCAGCTATCGCCAGGCAGAGCTGATTGTCCCCCAGCTGCCCATGGTGGAATTTCTGATGCTTTTCTTTGGAGCAGCTGGGCTTGGCCATGGCTGGAGGCAGGATGCTGGGCTAGCCGGGCCCCTGGCCAGGCTGCTGTGTGCAGGCCTCTCTGACCCTTGGAAAGCTGAGGGTCTGCTCTGGGCCGCCGATGCTGGTAGATGCAGATACAGCTCCCGCGCCATGCTGGGTCAGCAAGTATCGGAGCTGGCAGGGTCAGGGAAGGGACTTCCCTGTGAATCTGGTCTTGTCCGCCCGCCATCAGACCCACACCCAGGGCCGCCCTGGGCTGGACATGGCTCTGAATGACTCAGCTGCTCTGCTGGTGCCTGTCCTAGCTGGAGGAGTCAGTGTGCCGACCATCCGCTGCAATCACCATCCCCGGTTAGAGATGACGCGGTCAGGGAGTCTAACCACTAGCCCACACTCCCTCCCAGAGCTGGGATAGAGCCCAGGAGTCCTGGCTCCCAGCCCCCTGCTCTGACCACTAGACACCTTCCCTGTCTATAACATTCACTTTGTGGGTGCATTCCAAGCGGAGTGGACCCCAGAGCGATTGTGAGCAGCGGAGGCGTCTGGTGCCGCTCGGGGGGAGAGTCGGCTGCGAGATCAGACAAACCCTGCCTGCGCCGTCTCCAGTCCATAGAGCACACAGGCTGAGAGGGGCCGGGCGGGGTGACATTCGCCCTTGTGGTGCCAGGCACCCCAGCGGGAAGGAAACCAGCCCCACCTTAGCCCTCTGAGCTCTGCCCCGAGCCCCTGTATTTAAGCAGGAAGACCGGAAGAGCTGGTGCCGTCCCATCCCCGCAGCTGCCCCGCTGTCCTGCAGGGGCCATTTCCTCCCCATTAATCTGCCCCGCTTGTTCCATTCCCGGCAGGAAGTGGAGGCGGCACCTCCATCTATGGTAACAAAACTCAGAACTGAGTCAGAAGTGAGAGCAGGATGGAAGGAGCCGGGCAGCCAGGCCCCCAGGGAGATGCACACATGCAAACACACACAGACACACACAGACACATGCGCGCACACAGACAAGGACACATGCACACACACATGTGGATGCATGCACACATGTGGATGCATGCACACATGCATACACACGCACTCACACACATGCACGCATACACCTCCTCTCAACAGCAGCTGACTGCCCCTAGTTTAAGGCCTCCTGGAAAGCTGCTCCGGGGATCCCTGCAGGGCCCAGCTTAAAGTGGTGCATGTGGATTGGCCGGGTGCCCTGTGGAAAAGATCCCGCTGGGTTGCCCAGGCTCAGACACTGAGGTCCCTTATGCAGAGGCCCCTGGGCTGGGGTGGCTCCAGTCCCCCTGTCCGTGGGCTGAACTGTAGCTTTTGCCCGAGCAAAGTTCCCCACGGGTTACGTGGCTCCATCCTCCTGGCCTGGGATTCACTGTCTGCCTCTCCCCGGGGGCGGGAGACCCCTTCAGGAACCAGACCTGTACCCAGCAGGGTCCAGAAGCAGCCGCTGGGGGATTGGGGTCCATAGGCAAAAAGCTTCTGTCAGAGCCCTGAGCACTGCCCGGCTGGGTGCCCCCCATCCCAGGGGTGTGTGGATGGGATGTGGCCCCCTCCCAGTAACACTCCCTGGCTCTGATTGTTACAGGGCCCTTGGTTTGGAGATGCTGCCCCTTCACGGCTGGCCAAGGGGGCGGAAAGCGAGGAAGAGCTGCCCTGGCCTCTCCGAGCCGTTCACCCCGAAGCCGGGATTCTCCGCTTGCTGCTGAGTCACCTCGCCACCCGGAGGCTCCTGTGCGCGGCTGGGGGGCCGGAGGCAGCCGCTTTTTGCTAAACCCCCAAGGAAGGGGACGTCCTGGGCCGTTCCTGCCGGTGATTTAGCCCCCACGGTAGCATCCCGGCCCCGCCAGAGCGCAACCGCCAGGCTTGGGAGGGACGGGGCATCAGAGAAGTGAGTCCAGGTTTTGGGGGCGCCCGCCAGGTCTCTGCGCAGCTGTTCGGCCTCGAAGGAGGCATCAGACCTGCGGGCAGGCGTCGGGCCGCGTGGTCCCCCACCCGGCCTCGGGGCAGGGCCCCGCCCCGGCCGCCCCACGATGCCGGCCAAGACCCCCATCTACCTGAAGACCTCCACGCCGAAGCGGGGTCGGAAGCTGCGGCTTCGGGACGTGCTGTCGAGCGACATGATCAGCCCGCCGCTGGGGGACTTCCGGCACAGCGCCCACATCGGGCCGGAGGGCGAGGGCGACATGTTTGGCGAGCTCTCCTTCCTGCAGGGCAGGTACGACCTGCTGCCCAGCCTGAGCCGCCGCCTGGCCTCGCAGAGCGCCCAGGGCGTGGCCCAGGAGTTTGCCCGGGGCCCCGCCGCCGGCGGCTACCGGGCCCTGCTCAAGAACGCCGTCTCCCTGCCCGTCTTCGGCGGGGCGCAAGGCCCGGAGCAGGCGCCCCCCAAGCCGCCCCGGCTGCACCTGGAGGAGATGCCCAGCGGCCAGCGCTCCATGTCCGTGAGCTGTGCTGTGGGCCTGTCCTCCCCCATCCCGCACTACGAGCAGCTGTCCTCCTCCGTCTCCTTCTCCGCCGCCTCCTCCGAGGGCTCCTTCCCGGGCTCCTGGGGCCTGGGCTACAGCGCCGGGCCCGGCCCAGAGGCCGAGGAGCGCTCCTACTCCCCCGGGGCCTCCGTCCCGCGCTCCGAGTCTCTGCTGGGGCTGGACCTTGACCTGGGCCCCTCCATCCTGGACGACGTGCTGCGGATCATGGAGGAGTACCAGCTGCTGGGCACCAAGACCTTCTAGAGCCGCCCTCCCTTGGCCAGCAGGCAGCACCCGCCAGCCCCACACATGGGGGCCCTGCCCACTCAGAGCGCCCTGACCTCCCTCCTGACTCAGGACTGTCCAGCCGAAGGGCCCACGGGGGGGCTGGGGACACAGCGGCTCTAGCGCTCTGGGCTCTGCTCCGCAGCAGCGGCCGGACTTTGGGGAGCCCCCCACCCCACCCTGCTGTGACTGGGCCACCGACCCAGGCGGGGAGGGGCCCGGCTGGCACCTGGCCCCAGAGCCCCAGCGGCTCAGGAACAATCAGGGACGGCCTGGCTGGTGGGTCACACGGAGCCTCAACTCTCCCTCTAGCGCCGGCTGCGCCGCCAGCAACCTCAGCTGGACCTCCCCGGCGGGCTGGGAAAGGGTGAGCGGGGCTGCAGGAGCCCCTCCGGAGGGTTTTAACGTGGGTGGAGCCCCGCAGGCCCCGTGGACCAAGCGGGCTGCCCTGGCGCGGCGGGGACGCTCCTGGCGCTTTCCACAACGCCCGTCCGGATCCAGCCCTGCTCTGGGGTCCGGGGAGACCCCAGCTCGGAGCTGCGGGATCCTGCCACGCTGGGCACAGCCCGTATTTAAACACTAACCACCAGCCCCCCAGTGTAGCTGCAGACCCCCTCCCGCCCTCCTGCCTTGGCGGCTTAGCTGCTCCCGGTGGGGGGCTCCCGTAGGCCAGGGTGACCCCCTATGACTCTCCGCAGCAGGATCCAGGCATGTCCCCCCATCCACACACACATTCCTGTCACTGCAGCAGCATCCTTCAATCTGAAACCCCTCCCCCCCCAGCCAGGGGCTTCCCCTGTGTGTCTGCCCCGCCCCCATGTCCCTGCGCACGGACCCCTACACTCTCACACTCACACCCTTCATGGGCTTGTTTGTTGCTATCCCCCGGCTGCTCCTGTCTCTCAGCCAGCAGATGCTGCAGCTGGGCCAGGCTGGTGGACGGAGCCATCTAGGCAGGGCAGGCCTGGGGTGCCGCATCTTGCTCCGGGAGTGGGGCTCCTGCTGAGGCTGAGGCAGGGAACGTTCTTGCCCCCTGGGGAGGGGGCCGCCCCACGGGCAGAGATGGGGCCCCCGAGCTCTGCCCTGGGATCCTGCAGCACCCTCAGCAAATACCAGCTGGTGACACGTCCCTCTGACCACAGACCGAGCACCGCCCTGCAGGGCCCAGCCTGCATCTTGCTTGCATCTCTCTCTAACCCCTGCAGAATGCTCCCCCCGTCCCCGCGTGACGCTCCTGCAGCACGTCCTTCTCCACCGCCCATCACCGTGGTGTCCGCGCCCCTCGTTCTCCTGCCACCTCGAGTCTGGAGTCAGCAATAAACTCGTTTTGTACCCAGCACCTGCTTCCTGTGATGGAGCCTGGCCCACGTTGGTGCCGCAGGGCCAGCGAGTGACTTGGGCCACGCCCAAACGGGGGGGGACGCAGGGAAACCTCCAGCGTCGGCTCTGCCCCCCTGGGTGTGACCCAGCCCCACGGCTCTGCATCCTCATGTGGACAACTCAGCGGTGAAACAGCTCAGAACCCCATGTGTGGGGGGGGGAGGGAGATCCCTTCAAAGTGAGGGATGTTCGAAACGGACAGCCCCAACGCTGGCGGGGGAGGTTGTTTTCAAGGACTCTGTCTAGCTCTCTTAGGTTCTCCTCTGGCCCCCATCACCATCGTGCCATGGCCTTACCCTGCCAATGCAGCTGGGAGGCAGCAGGCAGGGCAAACAGGTTACCCAGAGCAGGGATTTGGAGCAAGGCTCCCACGTCCTAGGGGGCGAGCCCCAACCACTAGGCCATCCTGCCTCTCAGCTCCTGCTGCGGAGCTTCTGGCCAGATCTACGGAGGGCTCTGTGTCTCGCTGCAGGCCCGGGTCCCTGTCACAGCTTCTGTGCAGTCACCGTGTAATGACCATGGAGCCCACAAGGTGGGGCTTTGCACCAGGGTAGAGGCCAGCATAGGGAGCCGGGCGACAGAGAATCAGGGCCCCATGAGCCAAATTCGCAGGCCTGCTCTGGCTCTAAAGTTACACCAGTTTTACTAACACTGTTTTTCATAAAGCTGAGAACAGAACCCAGGAGTCCGGACTCCCTGCTCTAACCCACTAGACCTCCATGCCCCTCCAGAGCTGGGGAGAGAACCCAGGAGTCCTGGCTCCCAGCCTCCTCTGCACTAACCCACTAGACCTCCATACCCCTCCCAGAGCTGGGGAGAGAACCCAGGAGTCCTGGCTCCCAGCCTCCCCTGCTCTAACCCACTAGACCCCACACCCCTCCCAGAGCTGGGGAGAGAACCCAGGAGTCCTGGCTCCCCGCCCAGTCCCACCCCCAGGAAAGTTTGAACCACTCCATTCCAGAAATGGCCCTGAGTTCACAGGGAGTGTTGCTGTGAGTGGCTTTCCCCTGGCTAAGCTCCCAGTCCAGCTGATCCGGATCTGATAAGTAATTAGCACTAACTAGACCAGCTGCGGTGAGCCAGGGGGATTCCCCACAGAGGAAGGGGCTGGGGGAGCGCCATGGGGAGCAGGCCAGGCTCCTGGGGGAGGACCTGAGGCAGCTTCATGGGAAGCCAGGAGGCCATGGGGAAGCTTACTGGAAAGAAGGAGCCCGGAGAGACCTGCTCTGCCAGGGGAGCGAAGCAGGAGCTCAGGACTGGCTGCTACCGTGGTGAGTGGAGCGACATGACGTCCGGGCTCTGGGCTGTTGTTCTGAGCATAGCAGGGGAGGACGGGAACTTTGGCTCAGCAACCTCTGTCTCTAACCCAGCCCTCCCCATTGCTTCGGTGCTGGCTGTGAGCCACAGAACCATCCCAGGAAGCTGCTGGCTGCTTCCCAGGACCTATGCAAACTGTGCCCAGCTTGCCTTATGGCCCCTTGCAGAGAGCAACTGCAGCCCCCGCCCTGCTCCAACCCACTAGACCCCCCACTCCCCTCCTAGAGCTGAGGATGGAACCCAGGCATCCTGGCTCCCAGTCTCAGCTCTAACCACTAGACGCCTCTGGGCTGAAGTGGGGCTTTCTGGTGAGTCTGCTGGCCCTGCTGCCGAGGGGCAAGTTTCACCCACGCAGCAGTTTAACCCCAGGCCATCGCCCTGACCTGTGTGGCATCGCTTCTGATTTAATACATCCACTGCGACCCAAAGCACCAGAACGACCCGGGCCTGCCTGCTCCATCCACAGCCCCAGACCCGCTCACTACCCATCGTCCAAACGCCTGGGGCTTGGTAGAGACCTGGCCTGGCTGCCAAGGGCCAGGAGTCACCTGGACATCCCGGCTGGGCTCCCAGGCAGCTGCTTGGTGTTACCCCTGGGGTGGCCTGGGGATTCCAGGCATTGGAAACACCTGGTAGATAGGCCCTGCCCTGGAAAGCCCCCAACACAGGCATAAGCCTGCCCTGAGCAGCCTTCTCCCCACCACAGAGAGATCCAGGGACTTGGCCAAGGTCACACAAGGCAGCTGTGGCAGAGCCGAGCCAGACCCCAGGGCCGCTGTACCCTCCCCAGAACAGAACAATTAGTGAGGGCCAAGGTCTGGGAGAACAAGCCCCCTCCCCCCCCCCCTTTCACTGGACCTTGCCAGCCGGGTTCCTATCACAGGGCGGCCTTGTCTGGGAGAGTGCAACACAGCAGCTCCTAGCAGCAGAGCCCCCACTTTGCTGTTGGTGGGAGGGGGCAGTGGGTGGATCACTGTGCATGCGGCTTCCCAGGAATTGCTGAGAGGGAGCCGGCACAGCTGGGTTCTATCGCAGCTCTGGCAGGGGAGTGGGGTCTACGGGTTTCCCTCCCCAGCCTCTGTTTCCCAGTCATACTTTAATTATTTTAATTTCTTTTAGCCCCTTCCCCCGATTAGCAATTTCCAGTGGTGACGGGGAAGTGGTGCCCCAGTTCTGATCCACCTTCCCCCACCAGCCCCAGGCTCCTCCTGCTGCTGGCTGTCCTCCCCTGGACCCAGGCTGACCTCAGCTGCAGGCTGGCTCCCTGGGGGCTCGAAGAAGCCTTTGGTTGGGATGCTCTGGGGATCTAGGAATCCTGATGCAGCCAACCCTCCGGCGCCATCCTGCAGCTAGACAGGGGATCTCTCTGCTGAAGAGGGCGCCTGCCCCATAGGGGGCAAGGGGCTTGGGGGCTGTTCAGTTTCAACCCAACTACGGCGGGACACACACCTCATCCCCTTTCAGCCACAAAGGCTCTGTCATTCAGCCCGGCTGTGGGCTGAAGACACCAAGCCAGGGCAGCAGGGGTCTTAGCATCATGTGTGTTTTATGGTAACACTGAAAGATCCCGGCTGAGATCATGGCCCCCGCCGTGCCAGCTGCTGCCCAGACCCACACTGGGCGAGTCCCTGCCCCAGGAGCTCACAGCCTGAGCAGACAAAAGGGCAGGTCATTCACCCCGGGGTACAGCGGGGGACTGTGGCCCAGGGGGATGAGGTGACTTGCCCAAGGTCACACATGGAGGCTGTGGCAGAGCCAGGAATGGACCCCTGCTCTCCCGAAGCCCGACCCTGCCTCTCCTGCTCTCACCCTTCCCGTGTTAAAGCCCTGACTGGTCACCAGCCTGCTCGGCCTTGGAAGTTGCCTCTGGGTCCAGTTTGTGCTGGGAACCTCCGTGCACTCAGCTCCCGGGGCCTCCTCTTGTGCAGACTTCGGCAGCAGGGCTCTGTGGAGCCTGGGGCTGGAGCCCCTCACCCCAGACCCAGCTCTGCCCTGGGCTGCAAGGAACCCCCATCAGCAGGGCTTTATTTCCCTGTAGACAAACCCCCCCGTGCCATCTGCCAAGGCTGCGAGAGCAGGGGAAGGACTTCCTAGCCAGAAGCTTCCACCCCCTAGATTCCCCTGTAATGTAAACAAGAGGTGGGGTGGTGCTGGGTGTAGGTGGATGGGACTGAGAACATTCCCCCCAGCCCCACATGTGGGCACTGAGAACTGGCTGACGTGCCCCGGGGTTGGCTGTTCCCCCTGCACACAAAGGGGGGGTTGTGTAGTGAAATCTGCCTTCGTGGGGAACCGGCCGGGGCCAGTACAGAGAGACAAAGGCACCAGTGAGACATGCGGCCTGGAGGGGGGGTAGGGAGACAATAGAAGCAGCAGCAGGGGGGGGGGGTTGTGGGTGTGTGAGCGAGAAAGCGAGAGAATAATTAGGGTCATTTGTCCCTCCTGGCAAATAACAGTGCAGCAGGAAAGAGAGACTCCAGGGTGGATTCTCAGCTGGGACCCAGCCTGGCCCTTGGAGCACGGCTGATTGGTACCAGCTATGGGGCAGCCCACGAGGGGGGCTAATGCCCTACAGATTTCCAGCACTGATCCTGCTAGAGGACAGGGCCAGAGAGCAAGACACGCAGCGTGGGAGGTAAAGTCTGACACCCTGCACCACCTGGCTCACAGAGCCCTGCGGGTCCCGCAAACCCCTGGGGGTCATGCACCACAGCCAGGAAAGCACCGCCCTAGCTCAGTTATAAATCGCCTCCAGCTGGATTTACACCCCAGCTGTTTACAGGAAGGCATACACAGTTGACTCAGCTGACTGCAGCCAACCCAGGCCCCAGCCAGACCCGGCTCCAGCCTGCCACAGCTGCTGCGGCCAAAGCAGAGAACGCAAGCACTGGGTGGCAGGACTTTCTGGCCAGGCTGCTCTCACCTCCAGGCAGGGCGGGTGCATAAGATCGCGTGCGACGCCCAGCACTTAGATTTGCTAAGCGGATTCTCCCTCAGCAGCTGCCCTGATTTGTTGCTGTGGAGCTGTTTGACAAGCTGCCACGTTACAACCCAGAGGTGGCAGCATTGCAGTGACTGAGCCTGCAGCATGAGCTGGGCTCCCTCTGTCAGTGAAAGATGCATGTGACCTCTGGGGCTGGAAGGCCCATGGGTTGTGAGGGGCAGGGCCTGATGCTGCTCTATGAAGTCAATGCAACAGCGTGGCTCCAGATTTCCCACCTGGCCCCGTGTTCTAGACGCCTGCCAGGCCCGACTGCGTTTAAAGCCACCCACTGCAAGCAGACACGGCAGCCTCGCCCCGGAGAAGCTTGGCGGCTGCATGAAGACGAGTGGGAGATGAATAGCTCCGGGCTAGTCCCTGCCAAGAGCCCCGAGCCGCCCTCTCCAGCCCTGCCCCCACCACCGGAGCCATCCAGGCACCCAGCTTTGCTGCTCTCAGGCCCCCGCGCAGAGCTCGGCTGCACCCCCCCATGCCAGGCATGGCTGGCACGAGCCCAGCTCTGTCCCCCAGGCGCCAGGCTGCAGGATGGATGGGAGCTCGGGGAATACACAGCACATGCCTAAATATGGAGCTGAGCCGTGCCCGGCCCGGCCCAGCACTTCCCAGCCGAAAGCTAAGCGAGGCCACCTGGGGCTGCTGTTACAGCAAAGACACCCCAGCAGCTTCTTGGCTTGTGACCCCCACAGCTGCCACCCCGTGGGATCACCCTCCAGCCCCCGCTGGGCCAGGGGCACCAGCCCTAGGCTGCCCTGTGCAAGGAGCTGCATTTTCAGCCCAAGGAGATGGATTTTCCCCCCTACCCCCTCCCAGTGCTCAGCTCTGGGCCCTGCGCCGCTGCGTGCCTGGGGCAGGAAAACAGGGCCAGGGTCCTGCCCCACAACCCCAGAGTCGCACCTTTGCCCGAGAGACAGGTGCTCCCTGGGCCCCCAGTCGGGGGGGGGGGGGCTCTGCCCCACAAGCTGCCCCCCTGCAGCCCAGCCAGCCCCACACAGGCTGCTGGCAGGGAAAGTCCTTCCTGCTGCCAGCACAACGAACCATGGCTGCAGCTACGGAAGCGCCCCCCTCCCCTCCCCTCCCCCCGGGCCCAGCTGAGTGGGCCCCAGGTCCTGGCCCGATGAGCAGCTGCGCCAGGGGACCCCGCGGCGCGTCTAGACCAGCTGTCTGAGCGCCAGCAGCGGCGCCTTGGCCTCCAGGCTGCACTGTTGGCAGCAGGCACCCCCCAGACCCTGCAGGGGACCGCCCCCCCCCAGCAACAACCAGGCCGATGCTCCACGGCAAGACTTTATTACAGAACAAAAGACGCCCGCTGAGCCCCACGCGCCCCTCAGCCAGACAGATTTACACAGGGGGGGAAAGACAGTCACTTTCTACCACGGCCAGGCCAGCCGGGAGGGCTGGGCTCCAAGCACAGGCCGGGTCTGGGGTCCCACAACTGGCTGGAGGGGAGACGCTTGCCCTCCCCACCCCCTGCATGCAGAGACAAGCTGCAGCGGCAGGAGGCTCCCACCCCCCGTGCTGGATTTGCAGGGTCTCAGCAGCCCCCCGCCCCCAGGAAGCTGGGGCCTCTGGTGTGGAGGAAGCTGCTGTCACGGGCCGACGCCAGGATCCCCCTCCCCGGGCTGGGGGTGGGTGGGGGGGTGTCACACGCGCTCCTGGATCTCCTGGCTGGTTCGCCGCAGGACCTGCTGCTTCTGGAGCCCCCGCAGCTTAAGGAGCAGCTCCTGCACGAAGGCCTGCGGGAGGCAAAGAGGCTGCAGAGCATCCTTCCCCGCTCCCCCCCTCCCCTGTCAGCTGTGCGGAAGGGAGCCCTCAACAAGCACCCACCCCCCCCGTGCCAGAAACCAGGCTAGGGAGGCTGCAGCACAAAATTTGCTTGTTTGCAGGACATTTGGGGGGGTGGGGAGGGGTGTCAGCAAGAAGGGGCCCAATCCTGTGTGCCCTCAACATCCTGTAACCCTTTTACGCCAGCGGGGTAAGTCGCGCTGCCGGACAGCAGCTCGCAGGGGCAGCCCGGTGGAAAAGGAGACACCGCCGGAGCACCCCGGCCGGGGCGCCAGAAAGCCAGAGCTTCTCTGTGAGCCGCTCGCTGCCTGGGGGACGGGACAGCCGGAGATGTGCAGAGAGGCTGGGAGGAGTTCCAGGGCTGTCCCCCCTGCTTGCCCCACGCCGCCACCACGGAGGAAGCAGAGCCACCACCGTTTTCCCCCCTTTTAAAGCCCTGATGGGCGGGTGTGGAAGGGGCCGTGAGGCTCCGAGGAGCAGCCAGGTCCCGTGGGCATCGCTGGAGCCGCTCCCGGCCGTGGCAGTGGGACAGCTGCAGTGGAGTCCGGCATTGCCCAGGAGGGCGGCCAGGCTTCGCGTACTGGAAATGCTGGCTGTCTGGGAAGGGAGGGGCAGCCCAGCGGGTTGGGAGTGACCCACATGTGGGGCTGCTTGAAAATACAGAGGTTGGGGCAAAAGTAGCCTCGCCCCACCGAGACTGCAGCTGGGCCCCGATGGGGCTGGGGTCTCAGCCGCCACCACTCACCTGGGTGTTGTTCTGACACGACTTCAGGATGCCCTGGGAACAGAGAGAGACAGACAGACCTGAGTGCGGCCACCGGTGTATCCAGGGCAGATCCAAGTGCCAGCACCACGCGGGCGGGTGGCAGCTGCTGGCCCAGGGCCCTCCAGTCCAAGCCCTGGCCCTAGAGGAAGGTGCCAGGAGCCCTGCAGCCATGGGAGAACCCAGCCCCCAGACCTCCTGGACCCAGCGTGGGGAGCCCAATGGCGGAAGTGCAGCCCTTCAGTCCCCAAGGAGGAGGTTTCTCCTTGACGCAGTTAGCTCCTGCTGTTTCCCTGTCTGAATTAAACAGCCCCGTGGACTCCAGGTCAACCCCCCCCCCCAGGCAGAGCCCCACACGGCTCGGAAGAGAAGCCACGGAACAAGCCTTCGCCACCAGCTGCTCCCCACGGCCGGCACCACCGCCACGCGCGGACAGAGGCTGGGAAATGCCCCACAGCCGGTCCTGTGGGCAGAGCGCAGTGCCAGACGCAGGGGGCTCTGCTCCCCGGACGGACTGGGCCCCGAGTTGCGGAGAGGAGGGGGGGGGTTGGCACCTACCCGCAGCTGCATGGCCCGCGCCTCGTCAGTGTCCAGATCGAGGAGTTCGTCGATGTTCACTTCATCTGGCATCTCTGCTTCCTGCAATGAGACTGGGCTCAGGATGGGGGTGGAGGGAGATCCCAAACAGCCCCCCTCCCCCGGGAGCTGCTGTAACATCCTCCATGCTGCTCTGTGCCGGCAGAGCAGGTCCCATGGGGCCCATCAGAGCCCAGCCTTCACCGGAGAGCGGTGTGCAAGGCGCCCCTTCTGCCAACCTCAGCCAGGGGCTTTTCCCCTCCCAGGCTGAGCCTGCAGATCTCCCAGCACCGCCCACGGGCAGCCGGCCGCCCCCCCCAGAGAGCATCCATTGCTGACTCAGGGGAGCTGGGGCCAGGGGTTTCCTAGATCCCGAGGCCAGGCAGGACTGCGGTACTTGTCTCATCTCCCCCACCCCCTGCAGTACAGGCCAGAGAGCGGCCCTACAGAAATGCCTGGAGCAGAATGGTCAGGAAAACACCCCCTCTTGATTTAAAATCGTCTGTGACGGAGAAGCCACCGTGGCCCTTGGCGAGTTGTTACAATGAGGGTAATTGCTCTCCTTGTTCAACCTCTGCACCTGATTTCCCGTCTGAAATGGCCTGGCTTCAACTTCCAGCCAGCGGTTTGTGTTAGATCTTCTTCGGCTAGAACAAAGAGCCCAGTATCAAAGATTTGTCCCTGCCGTAGATACGTATTGACAGGGAACAAGTCGCCCCTTCGCCTTCTCTTTGTTGAGCTGAATAGCTGGAGCGTCTCGGTCTCCTAAGGCCGGTTTGCCAACCCTTGGATCTGGGCGCTCCCCAGAGCCATTTACACCAAGCGCCACCAGCTCCGGTGCGCCAGGCTCCGTCCCCACTGGCAGGCGAAACAGGGCTGAGCCCCACGTGCATTTGCAGGGGGCTTTGCCTCTCACTCCACGTGGTGCCTCGCCTGCGCCTGACCTGGACAGGGAGCTCAGGAAGGGCCCTGTTGTCACACGGGATCATGTCCCCTCCTGGCCCCTTCGCTCATGCAGCACCAGGAAACACCAGCAATCAGCCGGGGGGCCCACAGGCTGCTTCCTGCCAGAGCCTGATACAGAGCAGCCGGCCCCGCTCCCGCAGAGAGCACCAGGACACGCCATGTCGGCAGGTCCTTGTGCCCCGTGCCACAGGACAGCGACTCAACAGCATCTGTGGGCACAGAGCCCAGCAGCCCCATGTTGGGTGGTTTTAAGCCTCCCTTTGCTCCCCCACTTCCTAGCCTGCTGCAGCACAGCCTCTCCCACCCTGCTGGAGCACCGCACCCCGGGATCCTGCCCTGCACCCCAGCTGAACTCACAGACGTTCCTGTGCCCCCCCCGGCTGCTCCCACCCCCGCGCCAGCTGGCAGCGTCCCTCCTTGTTTCCCCCTCCCTTGGGTTCAGGGCCAGGCTGCTCCGGATACACGGGTCACACAGAGCTACATTGTCCGACCGGTGCCCAGCGCTGCCAGGCTGGAAATGCCCCTGCTCTGCAGGGATCCAGTGCCCCGCACCCCTTGGCCCCACCAGTCACCAGATGATGCCCCCCCCCCCACCCCTCATCAACCACCCGCTCCGCTCCTTCTGGGCCATACATGGCTCTGACTGACCAGGGACCTTTTCCCCAGCTGTCTGCAGCTCGGGGGAAGGTGGGGAGCGGATCTCTAGGGACCTACCGGTCCCTGCTCCCCAGAGCAAGAGTCCAGGCCCCGTGTTTCTGGAGAAAGGAAGGGAAAAGGCTCCCTTCCCCCACCAGCAATCAGCCCCCAGGGGGAGGGGACGGGGAGCAATTCCTGACAATGGAACAGCTGTTCCCAGTCCCACCCCATCTGGCTGGGAGAAAGGGACCGGGAGGGGGGGCAGGGAGGACCCTGAGCAGAGAATCTGATCTAAAGGGAGTGTGAAGGGTTAAATCAGGATTTCTCACACATGCACCAGCCAATGGGATTGAGGCACATCAAACCCCCCCACACACACATCCCCCAAATGCTCCTGTCCAGCATCAGGGACCCCAGCAATGCAGGCCCCCCCCCCCCCCGTCCAGCTCTCCCAGCAGGGTGCAGGGCTAAGCAGATGCCACGGGCAGAGTCAGAGCACACCAGGCTGTGGCTCCGAGCCAGTCGTGCCAGGTCAGGCCAGCGCAGGAGCCTGGCGCAGCTCTAGGGGAGGGGGTGGGGTTTGCAGAGAGGCGAATGGACGAGGCTCCAGCCCTGGGTTTTATGGCACCTGCCCGTGCCAGGACTCGGGGCCCAGCGAGCCGCAGCCGGCGGCTGATTCTCCGTCACCCTCACCACGGCCAGCCCAGGCTCAGGGGCACAGAGCTGGGACGGTGGCTGGTCGCTGTGCCAGCTGCTAGGCAATGGGCCCGTCAGACCCCTGTGGTACCAGGGTGATTGGGAAAGCAAAGTGCCCAACTCCCAGAGGAGACCATGGACGGGAGCAGATCGCAGCAGGAGGCCAGGGCCCTGGAAGCAGAGACAGCCAGGCACAAGTGGGGCTGGCCAGCGCAGGGGGAGACCCCCTCAACTCCACAGGGCACCAGGATGCACGATGCCAGGTGGGCAAAGCATGTCTCCGCCCCCCCAGTTTGGGGGCCAGCCCTCCCCCAAGCAGAGGACATGAACGCAGAGGCTGGGGAAGTCTGAGCCGAGCTGCCAGCCGCAGGCCACTCAGGGTTCCACATCCTGCTGCAGACAGCCCAGAGCACCCGCTACCCTGCCCCGCCAGACATCTCCGGGGCAGCCAGCTGCAGGGACGCCTCTTCCTGCCGGCCCCCCGCAGGCTCCCTGCCCCACGCATCAGCTCGAGAGCCGAGTTCCAATTGCAGGGCGGGCTCCTCACCCAGACGGAGCTGGATGGAGGTGTCTGGATTCCCCCCCCGCTGCAGGTTTGCAGACGTTCCCTCCCCGCACCCATTTGTCCACCCGAGGTGGCGCCCATCCTGAGCACCAGGGGCCATCACCTCCAGCAGGCTGGGCAGCGCCGGGCCCCAGGGCTTTTTTTGCCAGCCACGGGGCAGCTCAGAAAGGGCTCCCAGGAATTCTGCAGCTAGAAGGGAACCGTGCTGGACTCCTTTCCCAACAGGTCTGAGGACCGTGGTGGAACGGCCTGAGGGATCCCACACTGGGGGCTGGTTTCCTTTGACCCCTGGGACAAAGCAGGGGGGCAAGTTAGAGGGAATGGGCTGGTCTCGCCTGCTGGCCCCCTCTCCACCCCTGGCAGCCACATTAACAACCCCCTTCTCCAAGGCCTGGCCCACGTTGCACTGGGGCAAACCCCTCCTGCAGACGCTGCACCCCGGCACCAGTGCACGGCCCTGTGCAACAGCACGGCTCTTCTCCACGTGCACCAACGGTGCACGAGTGCAGCTGCCTTGGTGCAAGAGGCACAGATCCTGCTGGCCAGCAGCTTTCACCTCTTGCTGGAGACACTTCTCCTGGGAGAGGAACGCAGCTAGAGCTCTCCCGGGCGGCTGTGCCAGCTGCTCTCTCCTTTCATGGAGAAGAGTTTAAGCAAAAGAGAAAGTCTCCTATTTTTGTAGCTGGAGATTCCTGACTCACAGCACTTCCTGCTGCGGGAGCCTCCAGACCAGCCAGCTGGGCGGGGGTGAAAGCGCTTTAGGGTTTGGTCACAGAAGGAGAAATTCTACACATCCTTGGGCAGCCGTTTCTGCCAGTGCAGAGCGGGGGGAGCATTTGGCCGGAACGGAAGCGTCTGTGCCGGCTGCAGGAGAGCAGAGGATCAGGCCCAGTGGAAGAGCGAGACACTTGGTGTGTCTGCAGCCCCGGCGCTCACAGCCCGATACGCGGCCAATGCACTGAGCAGACTCCAGCAGAGCTAGAGCCAACGTTGTCCTCTTGCCACAAGAGAACCGAGCCCACCAGAAACCAGGCTGACCCCGACACGAGTGGGAGCACAAGGCAGCTCGGACGAGGGCCGACTGCAAACCAACTCCCGAACTAGAGCCACGGTGGCGTTAAACCACCTCCAGGTGCTGCCCAGAGCTGCACAGCACATGCCAGTCCTTTTGCACAAGCACAGATGCTGAGCGTGTTGCTACAGTAGGAATTCACACCCCTCCCAGGTGGCAGAAACGGACCCGGAGGGGCTGCCTGCCCCCGAATCTGCATTTCATACAGCGACGCATGGGCGCAGGGGCAAGGCACGACTGGGCAACACTTTCATCTCGCACGGAGCCAGGAGTCATTTAACTGCACAAAACTGCAGATTTAGAGGGGAGAGGAGGGTTTAGATTTGCCAATAAATAGGTCTATAAATCAGGACTGGTATGGAGAAAGTACATAAGGAAGTGTTATTTACTCCTTTCGTACCACAAGAACTAGGGGTCACCAAATGAAATGAATAGGCAGCACTTTTAAAACGAACAAAATGAAGGATGTCGTCACACAAGGCACAGTCAACCTGTGGAACTCCTTGCCAGAGGACGTTGTGAAGGCCAAGACTATAACAGGGTTCCAAGTTTAAAAAAAAACTAAGTAAGTTGATGGAGGATAGGTCCATCAATGGCTATTAGCCAGGAAGGGCAGGGAAGCAAAACCATGCTTTGAAGTGTCCCTAGTATCCGTTTGCCAGAAGCTGAGAAGGGGTGACAGGATGGATCACGTGATGATCACGTGTTCTGTTCATTCCCTCTGAAGCACCTGGCATTGGCCACTGTCGGAAGACAGGACACTGGGCTGGATGGGACGCTTGGTCTGACCCAGTCTGGCCGTGCTTATGTTCTTGAGAAGAAATGGCTGGCCGCGTGGCCAGCCAACAGCTCAGCCGGGCCAGGAAGATCCCAATGCAGAGCCTGACCCTCTGTGACTGTTTCCACTCAGCCAAGGTGGGCACTCAGCACCCTGGGCAGAGTCTGGCTCCTTTACGGCAGCTTGTGGTGGGCCGCCAACAACGCCCCGGCACTTCCCAAACTCTGCAGCTGTTTGAGAAGCAGCAGGGCACTCAAGGGACCCAAGGCAGCTCGGGACACCAGAGATCCAAGAGGGGGACTGACCACAGTCTCAGCTCTCCATCCCTTGCTCTTCTCCACCCACCCAGGCATGGGAGAGCTGGGGAGCCCTGGCTAATTGCTGCGACCGCCCAAGGCAGCGTCATGGCTGACCTGCGGCCAGTGGCTCCAGGTGGCACCTGCCATGGCTGTGACACACAGCCAGCCCCGCAAAGCCATCCCGGCTAGGGGCTGCCGAGCCAGCCCTTGCGAGCGGGGCTGACTCCAGCACGTCCCAAGAATGCTCCTCCATCGCCCCTGACAGCAAAGGGAGCAATCAGTGCCAGGCGACGCCGGCATGGAGCTGGGGGCTGCCTGGGAGCCAAGGAAATACTCGACTTAGGGAAGGCCGGCGTGGAGCTGCCATTGGCCTCTAACTCAGATCCAGCCCTTCACGCTTCACAGCCAAAGCCACCGAGTCAGCCCCGAGCATCCCACCCATGCCCAAGCCCCTGCCCTGCAGGAGGAGTTGGGCAGCCCTGTGAGCCGCAGGCTGCTGTCTGCGTGGGGCCCGGGAGACACCCAGCCATGCCCAGAGGGAGCAGCTGGACCCCGAGCACAGAGGGGAGTGAAGCAGGTTAGCCCAGCCCCCTCCCACAGAGCTCTCCCAAGTGCCCAGGGCAACGGGCAGAGAGCAGGCGTCCAGGGGTCCCACGGGCTCTGGGAGAACAACCCAGACGCTTCAGGCCAGTCAGGGAAAGAGAAGCTGGCGTGGCCTGGTCAAAGCAGCCATCATCTCCCACCCCTGCCCCGATGCCAGGGGGCAGAGCAAGTCTCTGTGGGGCACGGCACAGCCATCTAGGATCTCCCAAAGCAGCATGCTATATTGAACAGGTGTGAGATGTGTCGGCTGGATTAGTCGGCGCTGGGGGAGCAAAAGGGGGCTGCAGGTCAGGACTGAGGAGCACCCAGGGCTGGACCAGCTGAGGGAGGGGGCGCGCACAGAGCGGGCTGCGGGTCAGGACTGAGGAGCACCTTCTGAAACTGGGCAGCAAACGCTGCTGGAAGAGCAAAGCAGCTGTGGGCATCAGATCTGACACCCCGACCCCCAGCTCCAGGGGAGACGTAACCCAGACCCCGCTTTCGTCCTGCCTGCTGCTGCATTACCAGCGTCAGCCCGGCTGCCCCCCTCCCCCTTGCACCAGAGAGGGCAGAGAGCTCATCCCTCGCAGCCTCTGAATTTAGGCTACAGACGCCCCTGCCCTGCCCCATGGGCTCAGCTGCCTGAATGGGGAGGGAGAACGGAGGCCCCCCCTCCCCCAACACACAAACCATCCACTAGTGAGCCAGGACTCCTGGGTTCCATCCCCGGCTCTGGGAGTGGAGTGGGGGCTAGTGGTTAGAGCAGGGCCGGGTGAGAGCCAGGACTCCTGGGTTCTATCCCCGGCTCTGGGAGGGGAGTGGGGGCTAGTGGTTAGAGCAGGGATCTCCGCACAGCGCTGGCAGGTGCCAAGTTCTCAGCCCGGCTGCAGCACCGGGGGCGCCGGACTGAGGGTCGCCGGGCTCGGAAAGACGAAAGCCGGGGGGGGGGTCTCCTAGGTCCGAGAACGGCCAGACCCCGGCGCCGCTCCCCAGCCTCCCTCCCCTCATCACAGCCCCTGCGCTCAGCCCGGCCCGAGGAGCCCGTGCGCCCCCGCCCCGCGCCCGCTCACCCGGCCCCGGTACAGCTCCTCCAGGCGCCCGTCGACCCACTTCTCGGTGTCCAGCCGCCGCTGGAGCTCCCGCCGATCGTATTTCACCGTCACCCGGGCTTGGCGCTTCTGGATCCCGGGGCTGCGGGCCGGCTCCCTCCGGGGACTCCCCGCCCCCGGGGAGCGCGCCGGGGACCCCCGCCCCAGCCGCCTGCCCACCCGGTTCGCAGCCATCACTGCCTGGGACGGGAGGGGAGCGGGAGCCCCCTCGGCCCGCCGTTTATAGCGGGGGCGGCGCCCGTGGGGCGGGGCTCGAGCCGGGCGGGGCTTCGGACGCGGCGGCAGTGGCACGGCCCCTGGGGAAGCGCACGGCACCGGGGGTGGGGAACAGGCGCGGCGCTACGGGAGACGGTCAGCCGGGCACCGTGCGCGGGGGTGCGCTGGGGCTGGGGGTACCGGGGCTTGGGGAGGGGCACGGCGGGGCGCACGGCCTAGGGAGGTCCCGGGGCACGGTGCCAGGCCAGCGCACAGCCTGGGGTCTCCACGGTAAGGCGGGTCAGGACCCTGGAGCCCGGGTGCTGGGGGCACCCCCGGTGCGTTCCCAGGGGCCCCTTGGCAGGTCTGATGGGCTCCGAGGCGCAGCCCCCCCCCCCCCCCCCCCCCCCCACACACACACAGGGCAGTGGGTGACCCAGGCCATACTAAATCAGTCCCGCCCCCTCTAGTGCTTCCCCTCCTCGGAGGGGGGGTCCTCATCCTTCCTGCCGCCTCAGCCCGCTGCTCCCAAGTGACCCCCTACCCCCCCCTCCAGGAGGCTTTTTAACTCTTTGGTCTCCTTTTGCTCTCTAGTTCCCAGCCGGAACAAGAAGGCTGAGAGTGGGCCGGAGCCAGCTCCAGCATCTGTGACAACTGCCCCCTTTGTGCCTGGACAGTTTTATCATCCTAATCGCCTCTTCCTGCCCAGACCCCACTGAATTCAGCATTCACCAGTGCGCCAGCCCCGGGCCACGCTAGCTCCATGCACTTGCCCAGGGAAACCGAGATCTCCCCTGCCTGACCTGGCCACCTTCCCATAGCAATAGTTGGAGAGCGGGTCCACAGTGAACCCGGCAGCATTCGTGGGCCGTGTCGGCTCCCTCGGTGTCAAGGGCGCGTGGGGCCGTGTCTGAGGGAAGCGTGTCCCTGTCCAGCCTTCCCCCGCCCCCGCGTGATAGCTGGAATTTGACTACAAAGCCACAGGGGCTTGTTCTCCTTTAGTTTCCTTTGAAAAAGCAACTGGCCGAGGATGGGGTGGGCTGTCCCTGCCTCAGGCTTGCTGGGAAAGCCACCACTTTGCTGGCGGGTAGCCCCATGCCTGGGGGATGGGTTTGGCTAGGGTAGATCTGGGAGAAGGCTGGTTTCCCCCTGTAATCTCAGATGGGTTCAACCGGCGGCCGCCCAGCATCTGGGACCTGGCTGGGTTCTCAGTCAGCCTGGGTCCTCATTACACTGCACCCCACGGTCTCTCCTGGGCAGGTGCAGAAAGACCAGCGGGGCAGATCCTTGGCTGGTGTCAATTGACATCCACTGCCTGAGGGCAGTTTACACCCAGGGAGGATCTGGGTCCTGGTGACATGCCCCAGGTCACGCAGCAAGTCTGTAGCGAGGCAGGGAATTGAAACCAGGCCAGCGCCCTAACCATGACTTCCTCTCTTCAAAGGTTGGCGTAAACCACTTGTCCTGCGTCACGGTGGAGCTCCATGGCAGTCTCCAGGCGAGCACTCAACTGCCTTAAGCACAGGACCAGTCCTGGAGATGCAGGGCCGCACCCAGGGTCAAGCGGGGCGGCTGGGGCAGGGCAGGGAATCTAGCACACGACACCTGCGGCCAAGGACCGCAGCCCAGGGCTTCATCCTGAGTCGGGCCAACTGTGCAGGAAAGGAGAAGTGAACTGGCCCTGAACTTTCTACTATATTTTTCTCCTCTCTTGCCCTGGCCTCACCAAGTAGAAGCCTCTCTGGGCACTTCTGAATTTGAACAGTGTTCCCAAACTCCTCAATAGCCCGTGGGAACCACCCCCGCTCTTAATTCTACCCCCCAGTCGGGACAGCGTCGGCCCTGGGTTGCTTGCAAAGGACCGAATTCGGCACGCCAGCCTGATGCGTTTCCTTCAATGGAAGAAATGGGCCCAGAGAATCCCAGGTGTTAACAGGACTTTGTCATTGCTCAGTTAAACATGGTTCAAGGCCAGAGATCTCGGCCTGCTGAATCCTGTGGCAACCGCACCACTCGTTGTTTATAACCTTTTATTAAAGACACAGAAAAGGGAAGAAAATAGTTAACGCGTTTGAAATATCAAGTATTGTCAGGCTTCATTTTATCCCTTGTTCCCGGGAGCTGAGGAAGCTTTTATAAGGAAAACCCTGTTTGACGGTCTCTTAGACACCATTAAAGATGGTCACCAATTGTCCTTTGTGGGGAAAAGAGACGCATTTAATTGAGCTGGGCCGGCGCTGTTGTTGTTAAAGTCCGATCCTGCTTCTCTTAGGACTAAACAAAATAAACACTGATAAAAACACTGACAAAAAGGGAGAGCAAAGAACAGCAGCGAGAGAGAACGGAGCTTCTGTCTCTGGTGCCGACTCTCCCTTGCCACCTCATGGCTGGAGAAACACAGGCCTAGCATGTGATCTGATCAGCCGCTCTGAGACCTGGCAATGAACAGGGGCGCTGTTTAGGGCATTGCTTCTAACTGCCTCTCTGGTCTCAGGCCCACAGCAGCCGTGGCAGACAGACAGCCTCAGCCGGCTAAGCCAGACTCTTATTAAACAGAGAGGAAAAAATAAACCGGGCAAGACAAAGGACACCCGCGGGAGGGGGTGGCAGCAGCAGGACCCCAAGTCTCAAGTCCCAGGGGGTGTTAGCCGGACTCGCCGGAGGTGGTGATATCGTCTGGGCCCCTTTCTCTCTAGCCTGGCCTGGTCAAGACATCTCAGGAGGATGGTTGTAGATCCCGGGGCCCCAGCAGACAGGTAACAAGCTTTCTTCTTTCACTCCCCACACTCCCTCCAAAGTTCGTTGTTAAGGACCTCAGAGGATGGGCAGAATATTTCTCCATTATTTTCTCCACCAATTAAGCCTAGTTTCCAATGCACTGATTTCAGTCCATTCATTTTCCGTCCCATTCTCCTTTGTTTACCAAACATGATCTCAGTCCCACCCTTGGCTGGGATGTGGAGACCTTTTCACGTGGACTTACCCACTCTGCCCTTCTCCCTTTTGGATCTTTCCCTGTCAGCCTCTATTGCGACAGGCGACTGAGCATTTTACAGACTGTCACCCGCTTTCCAGCAGCTGAGCTCACCATGGGGGGAAGCCTGAGAGGATCCGCAGTGGAATCTAAGGTCTGTTTGCAGGATCGGGCCCTGCGTTTCTCAGCACCCCCCTGCTGCCCTCTGGTGGGGGAGAAAAGTCTCAGCATCACAGACGGGAAGGAGTCACCCTCGTGTGCATCAGCTCCAGTGGGGCTTTGGTTGCAATGGTAGGTGTCTGTCACCACTAGGGGGCACCACCCCTGACCTGGCCCCAAATCCAGGAGACTGGTTGGACCAGGGATGGGGCGTGGGAACTGGGTAATGCCAGCTCTGATCCGGCTCCGGCCTGGCTGGCTCCGGGGGTGGGAATGGGACACGGGTCTTTTCCCACTCTCGGCCGCAGACCCTCATTGTAGCTCTCGCCTTGGGGAGCTACAGTAAGACAAATGTCTTTAATGACACGTCGTGGCTCGTGAGACCACCCCACAGGCTGGTGTGTGTCACCATCAGGGAGCTTTAGTGACTCTCCTCTCCGTGTTTACATCCATCTCGTTGCTACCGGGAGTCAGCCCTTGGCCCCAGCTCAGAGGTGACCAGCCGAGGGAAAAGAGACCTGGGGCTGGGCCGTCTCTCACTTCTGCATGATGGAGAAAGATGGGTCATGTGTCATGTCTGGATAGGCCGGAGGCGGCGGAAACGTGACTTGAGAATCGTTTCAGCCCTTAGCTGGGAGAGGTTGAATCTTTAATGTGGCCATCTTCCTTCTAAGGCTGCGATTTCCCCTGGAGCCCATGCAAGCTGTTGATCTGGGGGCCAAAGACCCCTAGGAAATGCCACCCCAAACACGTAAGCGAAAACCAAGAGGTTCTAAACAGCCTGAATTAAAGGTGCTTCATGGCTCTGTTCAGGCCTGATGAGAAAGACTTAAACAAACTTTGGCTCATGCTCGTCCGCCGGTGTCAGCTGCACGTAACGTCAGTTCTTTGGGGCAAGGACCGTCTTTGTTCTGTGGTACTGTACAAAGCCTGGCCCGTGGCTGGGACCTACAGAAATACACCTAATAACATCTCTGAAGTCGTAACCCTGAGGCTTTCCCATCGCCAAGGGAGGCTTCCAGCGCAAACCAACCCTAGTATCTCATGTAAAAAACAAGCAGGGAAAAGAACCGCCCTGACCAAAACGCTAATAGGAAACCCTTTTCATTTGCCACCAAAAATCTGCTGCCCAAGCCTTGTTCAGTTCCTCTTTCTCCCACGCGCCATGATACAGCAGCTCCGCAGGGACGGGGGTAATGCAGGGGCATGATCCCGTCAGTTTACGCCCGGCTCCCTTTGGGGAATGAGCAATTCTGGGCAGGAGCAGGAAGGGCTTTATAAATCTGTCAGCGATTTTTTTTTAAAGCTGGTGAGGGTGGGGGCGATGAGGTTGTTTAAAGCCATAAAACCAGCAATAACGCAGGCCGGGAGGCCAAGCCCTAGTCAATCATTTACCCTTTTTGTTCCAAAAGTCCTTCTCTTCCTCCTTCACCCCAGCAGCCCCACCTTAAGCCTGGGGAGACTTTTCCAGTGGGTCCCACTATAGCCAGCAGCGGCCAGTCCACCCCACCGGACACCACAACCACACAGACTAGAAACGGAGGCCAAGAAGCTCAGCTAATCCCACGGCTGGCAAAATGCCCAGCGTGTGCTTCTGGGGCGCGTGTGGCAGAATGACGCCAGGCTGCGTTTTTGGGTGGAGGGGGGGAGGAAAAGCTGGGAGTTTGGGGGATCATTGCAGAATTGGGGATGGGGGGGGTCCCTCTCCAGCCCTCGGAGCAGCCCAGCCCGGGGCGGGGAGGGACCAGTTGACCCCAGGGCAGAGCAGTGTGGCTTTGGGGACAGAAAATGCCGTTTTCCAACAAAATCGGAATTTTTCACAAACAGAAACACCCGGGGGGGGGGGGAGGGTAAATGTCAGGTATTCGCAGCCCCACCTGAAATGTTCTCCAGGCAAATCTCCCCCTCCCCCCCCGGAATAGAGGTACAAAGTGGCATCCCTCCCCCAGCCCATCCAGGAAACAGTGGCCTGCGCTGTCCCGGGCTTGACCCGCTGCCGCCGCCACCACCTCACACCGACCAAGAAGTGTCGGTGCAGGGGATGGGGAGCCCGCCCCGTATGCAAACGAGATGGGCGTGGCCTCCTGGTGCTGGGGCGGGGCGCCTCCCAGGTGAGGGAGGCTGCGGACTGGGCGTTCGCGGGCGGAGGGCGGGACTCACCTGGGTGACGCGGCGGGAGGAGGGCGTGGCTTCCTTGTGTGACGCGGCGGGGGCGGGTCGGCGCGGCCGTGGGGACCTGTGTGACGCGGCGACGCGGATCGGCGCGGCTGGGTGGGTGTGCGCGCGGGGGGCTCTCACCTGCGTGACGTGACGCGGGGAGGTGCGTGGCCCAACTCCGGAGCCGCGTCGCGCTCAGTCGCCGTCGAGCGAGCCGCGCGCGAGGATGGGGCGCTTGGGGCTGCTACTGCTGCTGGTGGCCGCGCTGTGCGCCGGGGATCTGGAGGGCTCGGGGGAGCCCAGCGCCCCGCCCGGGGGGAGCCCCTCGCCGGGACCGCCGCTTCCGGGTAAGGCCTGGGGGCACCTGGGGGGCGGGGGACTCTGGGAAGGGGGGCAGGGCTGGAAGGAGAGTTGGGGGGCGGCGTGCGAAGGGCTGGGGGGGCTGCGAAGGGTTGGGGCGTGGAGGCGGTGTGGGGGTGCGCTGGGAGGACTTGGGGAGGCCTGGCCCTGGGGAGGCGGGGTGGGTGCTTAGGAAGGGAATTGCTGGGGGCTCCTGGGGAGGAGGTGGGGTGCGTTGTGGGGAAGAGGGTTGGGGGGGCCCTGTGGGGATCGGGGGGGGTGTTGAAAGGGGTCATTGCCGGCGAGCCCTGCTCTTGGCTGGTCTCTGGGGTGCAGGGGAGGGGATTAAACCTCTGAAAGTTGGGGTGCTCCTTGCGCAGCTCTGTAGAGCTGTGCTGGGGAGAAAGGGGCGTTGGTCCTGGGCATGCAAAGGGCTCGTCAGTTCCCCCTGGCTGTGGCCTGGGGGTGGGTGTGCGTCACCGTATCGCAGACCCTGGGGTGACTCCTCCTTAGTCTGGGATCTGGGTCACTTCCCCTCCCCAAGTGCCTGGCTTTGCTGGTGGGTTTTTAACACCTGTTTAATGTGGTTCAGGGCCAGGCTTTGCCAGGGACACCTCCTCCCGCCCACCCCAGGGATCTCTAGCAAAAGGCAACAAGCCTCAGTATGGCGGTGGTGGCTTTTCGGAGCTTTAAATGCCATCCAACCCAGCAGAGGTCACACCAAGTTGCTGCCCTGCGAATAGTGAAACTTTCTTGGAAAGACTTTCTGGCAGGTGGTAGTAGATGTTCCCTCCGGCTGTGCAGCCAGATGGTTGACGGGGGTGACTCAGGGTGGCTTAGACTTGATTAACAGACAGCCATATGGAGCAGATGCAGATCACAGGGCGTTTTCAGGGTGTTTGCTCCAGCGTCTCTGGTTTGCTGCTAGTCTCCTACCCCAGAAGCGGCTGCACGTCACTGGTGTTTAATAGTTCACCCCTTCATTTGTGTCGTGTTCTCACTTGGAGGGTCTCAAATCTCTTTCCCAGTGCTAAGCTTCCTGTGAGCCTAACCAGCTGTAGGGGCCTCACTGTGCTTAGGGGCTGTACAAACCAAACAAAAAGGTGCCACCTGTCCCAAAGAGCTAGTCTCCTGTCCCTCAGGCAGAGTAACTTGCCTTCGGTCTCATCTGTGGTAGAGCTGGGAAGTGAACCCTGGAGTTCTGACTCCCCCCACGCCCTGTGCTTCCCTCCCTAGACTGTGTATCCCCTGTACTATGCAATGGTGGTATAGCCATGTGGGTCCCAGGATATTGGAGAGACAAGGTGGGTGAGGTCATCTCTGTTATTGGACCAACTGCAGTTGGTGAGAGAGCAGCTGGTCTAGTAAAAGATATGACCTCACCCACCTTGTCTCTCGGATATCCTCTGCAAAGCTTTCAGGATGAAAGGGACTATAGAAATGCAAGGGCCTTCTCAGGCACATGCCCTTGCTCATCCCTGGGGGTGGATGGGATCGGGTTTCAAAAGGGGAGTCCCTCTAGCTACCCTGACTTACAGTCAGGGACTGCGTTCTGGGGCGGGCATACAGCTCTCTTATTGACCGTCCATCCCGGCTGGCTCTGCGATAGGGGGTTGACATCAACAGCTTCAGAACTTGCTGCAGTGTGGAGTTGTTAGCTGGGCTAGAGAGCGACGATGGAGCTCGGAGCTATGATCAGGTTCCCTGCGCCAGCCTCGCATATCGCTGAGGGCAGCTTGCTGTGGGGTAGCGGAGCCAAGACCCAGACTGCCGGAGAACTGAACAGCATGCAGATCCTGATACTCCGTTTGTTCTGGGCCAGAACAGTGGCTAAGGGGAGAGGAGGGCTCCTGAATCACGGCTGTTTCCCTTGCATCATGTCCAGTCCTCTTTAACCCATCTCTGTCCAGGCCCCCTATGGTGTAAAGATGGTTCTTCCATAAGGCACTGCTCCCTTCATCCTGCTCTGACTGAGAACCTACTGAAAGGTCACTGACCTCAAGCACGGCGCTTTCTGCAGCTTCCTCTCCCTACCCCACAGCCTCCTTTTCAACAAAACAACTTCCTGGTGAGCCCCGACCCAGGGCCCTGCACTTGGCGGTTCTCATGGCCCTGGTTAACAGAACTTGCTGTCAGCTACTCAGGGGTATTTGCAGTGGGTGAATTCACCCTGCACTGGTATAACCTCCGTGGTGAATTTAAACTGAGCTAGTTAAACAGGGGTAGACTTGAGTGTGGATTCTCCTATTTGGGTCGGAGAGCAGCCTGTTGCTGTTTAACTTAAACCTGTCCCCATCCGCTAGAGGAAATCTGAAATCAGAGTATCCATACAGGTTTGCACCTGCTTAACTTAAATGGGTTTTTAAACAGATATAAACGGCACCAGTTTCCCTCTGTAGACAAGGCTGTGTTCTGAGGGTGTAATGTACAAACTGAGACGGAGCGGCAGGGCCCTGGGAACTCTGTAGCTCACCAGAACTACAACTGGGGTGTGGGAAAGATTAAGAGAATTGCCGTGCACTAATACCGTGTCATCCAGAGCCTCAGGACCTGCTGATGCACGGCTTACTGCTGAAATCCTGCAGAAAGCCATGCATGTGGTGAGGTCTAACTATTTTAGTTTCTGTGAGGTGATGGCAAGGGGTAGCCTAGATTGTTACAGGACACGTGAAATCTGTGGCATCGATGTGGGATGCTGAATTTATGCACCTGGGGTATATATGGGGAGTGAGCAGATCCCCCCCCCCCACACACCCGCCCCGGTCTCAAAGGTCTGTTGAAACATTATTAATTGTGGTTATTACGGTAGCACCTAAGAGCCGACTGAGAATGGGCCACTCTTGTGCCAGGTGCTGTACAAATACAGAATAGGTGGCTGTCCTGTAGTGTTGGCATTTGCGATGTGTTTTGGAGATGCAGGTAGCGCCATAGCTGGTCTGTGACCTGCAAAGTGCTGACCGCCAGCATGAGACCTCCTGGCTCGTTCTATCGAGGGAATGTTGGCCAGGGCTCTGGGGGTTGTTTCCCGTGTTTCTCCAGTTGGGGGCAGCTTGATTTCTGGTCTTGAAGGCAGGGAAACTCAAGGGGTCAGAGTCTTATTGTGGTGTCATTTGCCCAGTGCGAAATGCCACTCTTCTGACTTGGGCTGTTTTATGCCCACTCTGCAGTGGGTTAAATGATGGCACAGAGCTGCGTAAACTGTGCCCAAGGGGTATCTTGTGTAGCTCCATGAGTCGCTGGAACTTGGTGTCTGACCCACCCCTCTCCTGGCTCATCGTCGGTGGCTGCGCCAGCCACAGTGACTCATGTGGCGGATGTGAACCTGCCTTGCTGAACTGCTCAACCCACAGCAGCCTCGCTGGGGAGAGTGTGTGTCAGGGGTCACTGAAAGGTGGTAACGCTTGGCTGTGATGTTTCAATTGCCCGGTTGCTGGATGGTCCCAGCCGGATGGAATGGCAGGTCTCTCACGTCTGTTGGGGAGGGGATGGGAAAGGGTGCGGTGGAGATGTTAGAAACTCAACCAGGTCAATATTCGCTCAGAAACCTCTCTCTATTGGCAAGGAGGAAGCAACTTGCATTTAAACTTGGCTGGGCTTGTTGGAGTGGCCTCTGATGGGCGATAAAACTATTCTTCGCAGCCGGGGTCGACACCCCCGTTGTGCTAAAAGCAGCTCCGACCAGTGGGTCATAGGGTGTTAGTTCCTGTGCCAACAAGCTCACAGTCTGATGGGTGCAATGAGGGGCGGTGGCTCAGAACTTCCTCCCCCGTGTCCTACGTGTCTGGGATTACAGAACAAAACACTCCGAGACCTGGATCCAAAACAAACAGGTTCACATGAGTCTGTCTCCCCCCCTACCCCTTCTTGTGGTTTTGAGCTGAACAACAGAGGAATTAAGTGAATCATAGCTCCATCTCACTCTAAACATTGACTCTTCGTGTACCAGCGGCTAGCTTTTCCCCAGGAGAGCGTCCTTCTTGATTTAATGAATCCCTCTGTTCCAAGCAAAGAGGAGAACTCAGTGTTGTCTGTGAAGTTTGAGAGTGGAAATCAGACTGCTGTTGGCAACGTGAAGTAAAGGTTTTCAGTGGTCAGTGGGTCAAATCCTCCCCTGCACCTGGCAGTGAATCTGCAGGGAAGAAACTGGCCCTCCTGAGTTCTGGTGCCTTGTTGATCTAGTATCAAAAGCCTGCTGGGCACGTCAGAACAAACAAGAGAGCAGGCCCCGCCCCATGTAACTTAGTGTAAGGTCCTGATCCTGTGATTAGCACTACCAAGAAGCACAAATATCGACGGGGCTCCCAGGCAGGCACCAGGGTCCCTTTGCAGAGACCGGACCCGTGGCGAGCAGTCGGTGGGGTTACGCCTCTAAAATGCGTGGCTTGATCTGGGTGGGCTCTGATCTGGGACTTTCTGGTGTGTCCTGCCTCTCTGCCTTGCTTTGATTGTGAGCTGCAGGGGAGTGTGTGTGTGTGGGGGGTACTACTTGACAGGGCTGAGCACGCTGACAAATAACGGAGCCCTCTCTGACCTCATGTGTGTGTAGCTGGGTCACCAAGGGCTTGAACCAGCAACCCATGGAGGCCAGTGGGTTGGGATCATGCCCCTGGGAGTGGATCGCTTCAGGGCAGGGGCTGTCCTGGGGTTCTTGCTGCTCAGTGGCGTGAATCCAAGTGAAATGGGGCTGAGGGCAGGCTGGTGGCAGCTGCTCTGCCTGGCGGCAGAACCGGTCCAGCCTGTTCTGGGTGACGGCACCTGTGGTTACCCAGCAGCCTTCATCACTGAAGGCTTGGCCTGACCAGAATAGCTTATGCTGGGAACCGGTGCTCCTGTGTTGGAGCACTCCAATCCCCTGCCTGGCAGCTAGCATTCCCGCCAGCCGCGGCTCTGGGGGCGTAATGGGAGTCTCAAACCCTCTGAACAGCCTCAAACTTGGAACTTCCCATGGCTTCCTCCCACTCATTCCCCATGGCTTCCTGATCAACCAGCCATGGCTGATACACAGGCCTCAGGGTGTTCTGCTGCCTTCCTTCCCTGGGAGCGGGCTGCAGCCCATGTTGCATTATGGGCTTGTCTGGCAGAGTAGGTCTATGGGAAGCTATTTTGATCCCTTTGTTTTGCAGTGGAAGCCAACTCCTCCTTCCTGCCAGCCCTGGGGAACCGGGACACTGACCTGAGGGGCTGGGTGCAGAGACTTGTTTCATTGACACCTGCTTTTTAAAAGTGATTTACACAGGGGGGGAAACTGGGCGTGACTCTTTGCCTCTGTACGGTGGCTCAAGGAGCCTGAAAGGGTTAAAATAAATATAATACTCTGCATTGCGCGTGGCTTTTGAACAAGAAATTGGGGTCTTGTATCCTGCTGTTACGGAGAGAGGCGATGGGGAGAACCAGCCGGCTTAGTTTGCTGCACATACTGGAGGAAGTGAGGTCTGAGTTACTGAGAGTGAAGGGATTTTTATGGGGACCTTTAACTCTTCGAATGAGTGGTGGGGAAAACACCCCCCTGCGAAGCGCTGGGAAGGCAGTGTCCGTTAACTGGCATGCCCTCCTGCCCCCTCGGGGGTGGAGTGGGTTGCCTGGCACCTCGAATCCTCCTGGGAGGTTGCTGTTCTGTTGGTTAAAGCTAGTCAGGTTTGCATCTGGGTAACACACAGGTGGTGGCCTATTATTCAGCCAGTCTGAGCAGCCAGGAACTGGTCGAGTGGCCTGGAGCTGGGATTGTACAATGCCTCTGGCTAGGGGATTTTAGTAAACAAGTTTGACTCCGTCCAAGGCAGAGGAGTTTGGCTGTTGAAGTGTTGCTGGCTCCCGGTACCCTGGGTGGCTGCCTGTTCTCAGGTGGATTTACACCACTGTGCCCCGTTGCCCTGAACCCATGGTAACATCTAGCGCTGCAGAGAAGCGCTGATGAGCTGGCTTGTGTGTTGCTTGCCTTCCCTCCCAGTCCCGTGGTGTGACCGACCCCAGGCCACCCTTCCTCTTTCCTTGTCTGCGAAGCGTGGCGCCGGGTTTGGGAGAGCGATTTTAGGTTTCTGTGCTACAGCAAAATAGGCCTTTGTCTGAAATGGTGACCCTAAAACAACACGCAGCTTTGGGTGCGTGCACGCTCTTTGCCGCTTCCCTGGACAAGGCGGAGGGGTCCAGGCTGTGGCTGGACCCGGCCTAGGCACTGACAGGGGAGGGGGACTGGGTGAGATCAGGTTCTGCCTTGGTCTTTTACAAAACAGCACCGAAAGGAGGGTGGGCTGGGAAAGCCCCCGAACGGCATCTCTCTCTCCTTCTTTGCGGTGGAACCCTGGCTCCCTGAGTCTCCAGCACAGCGTGTTCCCAGAGCGTTCCATGTTTACCAGCCGCCCGGCTGAAACCACCTGACCAGGATAATGAAACCAGGAAGCTCTTGGGGCATCTAATTTAGAAACTGCTTTTTGGGAAGTGCTCTGAAAACAGGAGACGAAAGCATTTCCACAGACAAGTGTGGAGGGCAGCCTGGAGAACTCACTGAGCCCCCCCTCACTGTTTACATGCAGACTTGGAGAAAGCTGGGATTCTAGGCAAACCATGGGCCTATTCCCACAGCTGTGTAAAGAAACTGGGCTCCACCCTGCAGTGCTATGTGGTCTGAAATGCTGCAGCTCAGAGACTGTGTGTAAATGCTCTGGCCCAGTTCTCTGCCTTGCGTCTCAGGCAGTCGCTTGCACCACATGCAAATGTTGAGCTGATGTGCTAGCCTCTGCCGGCTGGCACTCGCTTTGCTCTAGTGCAGTGTTTCTCAACCTGGGGGTTGTGACAGTTTTAGAGGGGTCGCTGGTATTGGGGGTGGCAAGAAAGGCAATTGCCTGGAGCCACAGGGGCGCCATGAAACTAAGTTACATGCCTCAGCCCCATGGGGGTGGGACTCAGGCTTCAGGGGTACAGTAGTTTGGAAAGGTTAAGAACCACTGCTCTAGTGCGTGTAGAACACCAGTAAATTGGAGTGGTTCTGTTCTGCGCTCACTTCGCATTGGTGTCGATGACTGCTGGAGTGTGACGGGCGGCAGAGAATCCAGCTCTTTATATAGCGTCCTCTTCACTGAACTGCCACTTGGTGAATTTTCAAACAAGGCCCTTCGGGCTTCGTCCAGCCTGCACCTCACCTTGGGAGGAGCTTGTTGAAAATGTCTGCAAAGCCTCTTTGTTATCCTCCTTCAAAGCCTTCCTCTCCCGCGATGCCTACAAAAAACTGCCTGTCACACCGACCAGCCGTCTCTTTACATTTCCCTTGTCTGTTGGTCCATCTGCTTGATGTTTCGCTTGCAAGCTGTTTGGGGCAGGGACCCTCTCTTGGTTCAGTTCGTGCAGCACCTAGCGCAAAAGGGTCTTGCTGGGCCCCGTCAATATTATATAACACGTCTGTGTTTTCATCTCCAGAGCTCTGCCTCTTGCCCAAGGTGGTTGGCCGATGCCGGGCCTCCTTCCCCCGCTGGTGGTACAACGCCACGAGCCAGGCGTGCCAGAAGTTCACGTACGGCGGCTGCGGGGCCAATCTCAACAACTTCCTGGCAGAGGACAAGTGCCGGCTGACGTGTGTCGCAGCTGCAGGTGAGATCCCTTCTGGGCCGTGGCTCTGTGCTGCCCGGCTGCTGATTAGCTTGGCGAAAGGTCTAGGGTGCCGAGGAACCATGTTCCACGTGGTCCAGGCATCATTTGGGCGGAAGCAGGATTTAAATGCTACCTAGGCCTGGTGCTCTGTCTCTGCCCAGAGGTGCATATCAGCCTGGATGCTCATGAGCAGCCAGGTTTGGAGTGCAGCCGTGCCGCTGCATTTTGGCCGGAGCGCACTCCTGACGGCTGCTGTGTGACTCAGTGCCGCCTGGCCCTCTTCCTCTGGCTGCTCGGGTCAGGCTTGGACCCTGTCAGACAGGGAGAATAGAGGGGATGGAGCCGGGAGCAGGACAAGACTAGGGAAGAAATGTCGGTCGATCCTGAGCTGATCAGAGGCCAGATGGGGTGTGGCAAAGGACCTGGGCTGGGACTCGGGAGCGGGAGGTTCAGTTACCAGCTCTGCCACTGACTCTGTGTGACCTTGGTCAAGTCACCCCGTCTCTGGGTCTCTGTTTCCTATCTATACAACAGGGACAATAATCCATCCTTTCTCTGTTTGGACTGTGAGTGCTTAACCTGCGTGGTGCCTGGCACAAGGGAGCCCTGTGCTTGGTTGCGAGGCGATATCTCTTGGTGCTGTTGTAATAGCAGTAATCAGTGTGCAATGCTGTCTGCTCTAGCAGGCTGGGCTGGCTCAGAGGAAAGGCTCGCCTTACGTATTTCACTCACAGGGCGAGTCTGACCTTAAAACCTCTTGATTTACAGATAAGGAAGACGTGAACGAAATTCCATTGGCCAGCAGGAAAATAGCTCAGGGCGCAGACGGTGAGCATCGGGCAGTGGGACTGGTAGAGGGGTGGGAACCCCTGTCACTTGGGATGTTTAGGGAACAATCCTGCTTCCCCTCCGGCCCCCATGGAGCCTTCCTAGGGCTCTCCCAGCCCTGACCCTGATAAATGGGGCGTGCCTGCCTAGCATGGAGATAAACAGCTACCAGATATGTGACCTCCTGCTGAACCAGGAAGCCTGTGCTGTGGGAAGGCAGTTGATGGGGCACGGCTCAGCGACCTGCTGGCGACATCCCAGCTGTGGTTAGCTCCATGATCTGTCCAGGGTTGGCTTTCCCCTTAGACGGGTATTGGCGGGTGGAGGGCCGTGGGTGGTTTTTGCAGGGCTGGATAATGGGGCGCTCTCCAGGATGGCTGGCAGCAGGACGCTCCCTTCCCTCCTCACCCCTGTTCCTCCTCACCCTGGCTTCCCGTCCCCTGGACGGCACGAGCCTGTACTGCCCACTTGGCAGTTCCCAGTCGTGTCCGGAGCATCAGCCTCTCTCTCTGGCCCTCTTCCTGCCCCCCCGAGGCAGGGGTAACATGAAGGCCGGGGTCCCTGACATCTCACCCCTCCTGCGGGCTGCCTCCTGCCCTGCGAGGTCTGCGGTGAATCCCCCCTTATGCTGCAACCACAGCCAATGTAGAGCAGTGCACTGTTCCCAGGGTTGTGACCCTTGTGTCTGGGCAGGGGGGGGGGGGGGAGGGTTAACAAGCCTGCCCCATCTGAATCTGAATAACCAGCTGCGGAGAAACAAGCCGTAACGGCAGCTGTCGCCCCCTTGGCTGCTCGAGTCACCATCCCTGCTCCGGCGTGACCCACGCGGCTCCGAAGCATCTAGTCTAATGCTCTGGGACTGACTGGCAGCGTTAAAGCCACCCAGGCGCCTTCCCTCAGTCGGGACGCAAGGGCCAGCAGTTAAGGTGCTGGGCTAGGACCAGAGACGCTCAGGTTTGAGTCTTTGCTCTGCTAAATGCCTCTGTGCGTGGCCTTGCCCGCGTCTCTCTGGGCCCGTCTGCAGAACGGGGTGAGTGGCATGGAAGGATTGAGGTGCATGGGGGCTGCAGAGCGTGCTAGGGAACCGCCCTGCAACGGGGGACCAGAGATGGTTCTGCGGCTGCTCTGGGTGTTGGATCAGCTGCTGCGAGGGCCCAGCACCGCCCATTGGGGCTGGCGTGGAGCCCCACTCACCTGTCTGTCTCTGTTGCAGGGGAGCCCATCAGGCGCGTCGAGCAGGCCAGCGACGCTTCCACTTACGAAGGTAACATTTCTCCGTGTCTCTGGCGAGACTCAGCTGCTCTGCGGGCTGGGGGTGGGGCTGGGTCCCCGTGGGCTGGGCTGTGGGGCTACACGTTGGGGCGGGGTATCCAGAGAAAGAGCCCACGCTGCCCCCTCCCTGAGCTGCGACTCCCGGGGAGATCAGAGGCGCGTTTACAGCAGCATAGACAAGGGGCTATTCCCTGTGCTGCTGTGGCCGTCAGTTCCTTGCACTTCCATCCGAACACCCCTTGCTGGTGGGCACCTTGCCAGGACGAGCGCTGGCTGGGACAGGTGGCCTGGATGCTGGCGGTGTAGCTGAGCCTGTCCCACTGGGGACGATGCACCAGGCGCGTTAGCCTGGAGGGAGCAAAGCCGTGTCCTGCTTGGGCGGCTGGCCACGTGCTGCCGGGGGCTTTTGGCACCATGTGCTTGGTGCTGCACGTGGGGGGGATGGGTCTGGTGTGTGATGGCGCTCGTGTTCCAGCGAGGGGTTTGACGCTGCCCCCTCGCCCTGCCTGTCCCCAGAACGCTGCCTGGCCGAAGCCAAGACCGGCCTGTGTCGCGCCTCCTTCCCGCGCTGGTGGTTCGATGCTGAGACGAAAACCTGCCGCCAGTTTACGTACGGAGGGTGCGGGGGCAACCAGAACAACTACCTGAGTGAGGAGGCATGTCTGCGCAGGTGCTCAGGTGAGTCCGGCCCTGTGCCCTGGCCTGGGTGTTCTGTGCAGTCCCTGCCTGGCGGCGCGGCCGGGACCAGGGCATTCCCCGTCTGCCTTGGCGCTCAGGAGAACAATGAGCTCCGAGGGGCTGGGCCTGCTACCACCCAGACACCTCGCGCTAAAGGGCTGGGAGCCTGCGTCGCCGTTCTGGGAAGGGCACTGGGCGATCTCTGCCCATCAGACAGCAAGGGACAGGGCTGGCCAGCCAAGGTCTGTCCCCAGCTGCAGCCGGCTGACCAGGGAGGCGCTCCCAGCGTGGGGTGGAGGCAGGCTGCTTGTTTAGCCTCTTTGTGCAGCTCCACGCCGAGGGGCTGGGAGCTGGGAACTGTGAACAAAGCTCCCGCGTTAATGCATTGACCTGTCGCTCCATTCCCCCCCCAGAGTCCTGTGCTGCACCCCGCCTGACCGGCCCCTGCCGCGCTGCCTTCCCCCGCTGGTACTACGACCCGGCTGCCGGCGCTTGCAAGCAGTTCATCTACGGGGGCTGCAAGGGAAACAAGAACAACTACCTGCGGGAGGAGCTGTGTGTGAGCCAGTGCAGCGGGGCCACAGGTGAGGGAGATGCCGCGCTCCACGGAGCGGCTTGCCAGTGACCCTGGGGTGTGGAGGTGGGGGGGCGGCTCCCCCCCCAGTGAGTCAGGATGGGGAGGGGGGAGAACTCTGGATTGGCCAGCCCTGCCCTGGGGGTTGCTGCATGCAGAGGGTGCTGGGCCAGGGCCATGTCGGGCACAGCCCATCTCAACTCGCCTTTCCCTCTCCCAGGGGGCGCGGAGGGGCCCAAGACGGAGCAGCCGGACGTTCACCTCACGAGAGGTAAGTGGCGCCCTGTCCGCCACGCGCATCACAAACGGGCCCGGGTGGGATCCCCCTCAGCCAGCAATCTGCCCGCGGCCGGGCTGGGCTTCCCCGAACTTGGGGGCGCGGACACCAGCAGAACTGGCCCTGCTTCCCCCCCAGCCCAGATCCCCTCCCTTGTGCAGCACCCACACGGCTGTGCCCAGACGTGGGGTCGCAAACACAGCACGGGTGATGCAGACTCAGCAGCTGCCCTGAGGCCACCGCTGGAGGGACTCTGCCCTGGATCCTGGCCCTGCCTCGCTCCCTGGGTCCCAGCACCGGATCCCTGGGGATAACCTGCTTTAACTCTCCTCCCTGCAGTGGTGGTGCTTGCTGTGCTGCTGGCCATCATAGCTGCCGTCCTGCTCGGCACCGTGGTCGTCTTCTTCGTCAAAATCTGCAAGAAGAACCAGGAGCTGGCCCTAGGCGTGCCCTGGAGCCCCCTGGACGACAAGGAATACCTGATGAGCAACGCCTACACGCTGTGAGGCCGGGCCCCGTGCTGAGGGCCTGCACGGACCAAGGGCCAGCCCCTCATTGGGGCGCCAGCGCTGGGCTCGGATGGGGCCGTGGGACTCAGCCGTGTGTATATAATAAGAGAATGGCACGTGTCCGTCCAGAGAGGGCAACTTAAACCTGTACGAGCCGGGCCTTTAGGAATATCCGCGGGTTAGAAACTCCCTGCCCCAGCAGCCGCTGCACAATCCGCTCCCTGGCGGTGCCTTCGCTGCACCGAGGCGTCTTTCTTGGGGGCCTCTTCACACTTTTTATGCTTTTTTTAACCAGAATAATTAGTGGAACACCCGCTAGTGACAGACACACGGGCTCTCAGACGACTGGCAGCGGGCCCTCACCCCGTCCTCGGACACAGCACAGCGTCGCAGAGACTTTCATGGGGCCCCTCCCTCCATTCCTCTTTTTAAGGAGCCTTTTTAATCCAGCGGGGTCGGGCGGGACTCTCTGGTTGGGGATTTAGAAAAACAAGAGCCAGGCAAAACCCGGCTGCTGGTGGCTGACAGCCTACGCTGGCCTGGGGGGCTCTGTCCCTTAGCCATTCCAGGCGTGTTGTGGCCGCTCTGGGTCTCACCCTGTGGGGCTGATTGGATCTCAGGGAATAGAATATCTCCAGCACCATAGACTTGGCTGGGGGTCATGAGTGTCCCGGGCCTGCCATGCAGGTATAAATGTGCTGGGGGCGGGTGGGGAGAGCCTGCACGTCCCAAGGCAGGGGGGCTGGAGTTCTCTGTGGCCTGCAGCCGCTGCCACTGCGCACCCATCTCCCCCCAGCCCCTGCTGGGCAGGCCCTGAAGTGCTTCCAGAGCAGCAGTGGCTCATGCCCCGCAGCATGGTGGCCAGGGTGGCAATAATTTCTCTGCTCTGACCTGTCCCACCTCCAGGCATGGCTGTGCTGTGGGGGGAGGGCGGGAGGGGAGGGGAGGGAAGGGGGAGCAGCTTCCTGACACCATCTGAGCCCTGGCTTCCCTGTGCGAGTATTTCCCTCCCCACCCCATTTCCTAGCAGCTGTTTGAGCTGGTGCCTCCCAGGGGCCCAGCCAGGTGGCCCCCCCCCGGCGCTATTCCTGTGCTCTGTGAGAGGGGCAGTGGATGGCCTTGGGGTGATCAGCTGCCTGGGGGGGGGGGGGGGGGAGGTGATGTCACAGACCCTGTAAACTGCAGGTCCCACACTGAGACCCTCTGCAGCAGAACGCTCCCTGGGCTGGGTGGGGGAATGAGTCACCTGCCCTGGGAGCAGACTCGCTACAGGGGCGGGGGGAATACTGGGGCAGGGCTTGGAAGGGAGCTCTGTGGTCTCTAGTGTTGTGGAATGGAAGCAGGTGCCAGGTACTACCCCCCTTCCCCTGCACGTCTGGACCAGCGCTGGGGAGTCAAGCAGTGCTGCTGCCCCACCCTTGCATGGGGGCTGCTCCTGGTCTGTTGCAGAGCAGGGCAGTCCAGTGGCTGGTACTAAAGGGAGCGGCGTGCAGTCCAGATTCCCGTGTGTTTCCATGGCCTAAACCTCACTGAAGCAGCCTGTTAGCCCAGAATCGGTCCACCTGGGTGCTCCCTTCTGCCCAGTCCCAGGGAAGAGCTGCACATGACTGGCGCTGGCGGAGATGCGGCTTGCTGGTGCGGGTGGGACCAGGCCTGCTGTAATGTCTGAGCCCTGATTCGTTGTCGTCACTGTCATTATTTGTACATTGCCTGAGGTTGAGTTTGTCGCTTCGGTCAAGGGGGGTGAGTCTGTTTTAATCCTTGAGGAATGATTTTTAAATTTGTTTTTTTTTACATTCTGAGATTTCTTTCAATAAAGGAAAAAAATGAAACGGTTCCTCTCCAGTGCCTGCTGCCAGCCTGAGCCCCGGGCCTCTGAGCAGGTCTACGAGGCACGAGGGAGCTTCCACGGCCAAAGTCCTGGGTCACACAGACCAGAGAGCTTCACACAGGGTACGTCTACATGCAAAATGCTGCACGGCTGCACCTGGGGTGCTTTTATGAAGACGCTCGCAGGGGATGGCCGAGAGCTGTGCAGTTAATCCACCTCCGCGAGGTGAGAGGTGTCAGACGGAGAAACTCTGCGGCTGCCACAATCGCTGTCTGCAGGGGGGCTGGGGGTACAACTATTGTGGGGAGGGGTGGATCTCACACCCCTGCACGATGGAGTTATGCCACAACCAGGCTGCAGGCCAGGCCAGGCCTCAGTCACTGCTGCTACAGGGCATCCGTCTCAGAGACGCTCACCCTCAGGCATGGGGATGAAGAATGCAACCCAGTGGAGCAGGGGGGAGAGAGGCGGCATAAAACAGAAACGGGGCTGGTGTTGAAGCTCTTTATTTACACACTATTCCCCAGGGGCATGGGGGGCTCCCAGCCCCTGCTGTACACACTCATGTCCACACACGGGCACCTCTGACAGTGGATGGAAACAGTCCCCTGGTGCCCTGCAGCAGCAACCTGGGCAGAGCATGCTGTGCTGGAGAGATCTCTGCTCCCCACGCCCTGCAGGGGGCAGAGCAGGACTTAGAGCAGCCCTGAGGCTGCTCTAACTAAGCACAGGGCCCAGACTACAGGGAACACAAAAGGTGTACAGCTGCCTTCATCCCTCACAGAGGGGCTGGCTAACAACCTCAGCCTGGTGCTTCCCCCAGCAGGCAGCTCCATCTTAGCCCCCGTGGAGGGGGTCAGCAGAAGGCAGTCACTGGAGGCCCCACAAAGGGGCAGCAGAAGAGGGGGGGGATGAGAACCCAGGCATCCCGGCTCCAACCGTGGCACAGGCTGCCTGATGTGAGCCGGTGGCCCCAGTGCTCCCTGTGGCCCTCGGGGTGAAGTAGGTGGGCAGTGTCCGGGTGCCCTGCCCACAATCTGGGCGTGAGCACTGGTCTCCGATACCAAGTCCTGCCCCTCTGCTGGGCAGCAAGTGCAGGTGTGAGTGAAGCCCGGCTGCCTTGGAGTTGGGGGACAGGGCCACAGCTCCTTCACTCTGCCAGCTGATCACACTGGTTCACCACACTGCCCTGCTGCTTTCCTGGGACCCGGGTTGGGTTCTGAGCCCGGAGGGGCAGCAGGTCCCCCCGACCTTCCAGCATTGTGCTGGCTGTAGGCCAAGCGTCCTCCAGCTGGCTGAGCGCTCCTGTTGGCCTGGGGCTCCCGGCCCACCTCGCAGCAGGGGCTGTGCTCATCTTCCCCAGCCACTGCGCTGGGAACAGGGGCTGATCTGCGACCTGCCAGGCCCATCACTGCTAGGAGATAAAGCCTGGGTCAGAGATGGGCGGCCCCTGGCCCTCCCAGAACCCAGCCTGCAGCCACAGGGCTCCAGTTCCACATTGGCTGAGGCCCAGCCCAGAGCTGCCTCCCTTAGCCGGACGGTGGGCATTACAGGGCCACACCCGCCTTGCTCTGAAGCCCTTGGCAGCCCCGGCTCTCCCCTCAGCCTGCGGGCCTGGCTGGCCACAGGTCTGTCCTGCTGCCCTTGGAGTACAGGGACCAACCGGGACCCTCTCCCCCCGACGGGGTGAATGCGCCCGGCTGGGAGCTCCTGCAAACATGAGCCTCACTCAGCGCCAGCGCTCGAGTGGCACCATGGGCCGAGGCTTCTGCCCTGCCTGCCGGCTCTGGGCTGTTCCCAGGGGAGCAGCCAGGACCCCCCTGGACACCCAGATTTCCACCAAGCCAAGGATCGGTCCCAATTCTGTACCTGGACTCTTGGGCCGCCCGGTCGGGCCTGGAACCAAGAGGGCGGCAGGCGCTCACCTGATGAAGACATGGAGCATGTGGCCGGGGTCAGTGATGAACACCCTGCAGGAGGGAAATCAGCCTGTCAGCCAGCACCATCTGGGCCCATCTCCCTGGGCCCCACCCTGGGGTGCCAGCCCCCTTTGCCCCTACCACACTGTCTCTGGGGTCAGAAGGGTCAAAACAGGAGCAGGCCCCTTTTAAGGCATGGGGCACCTGCTAGCCGCTGCCACGGGGGCCACCATGAGACAGGCCTGAGCCTGGGGCCAGCTGGGAGCCAGGACTCCTGGGCTCCACCCCACTGTGGATTCCATGCTGGCAGCTCCCCTGTTGCTTAGGGCAGGCCGGCTCCACTCCCTCCTTTGGCCCTGTGCCGGTTCAGCTCCCTGCCTGCTGGGCGAGGCAGGGGCTGAATCAGTAGGGTGCAGCCCAGCCCCAGGTCACAGTGGAGTCAGCCAGAAGGAATGAGCGGCCTCAGGTGTCCTGGGGCACTCTCTGGGCAAAGAGCAGGGGGAGTTGCAGGCAGCTAAGGCAGCTGGGCCCAGGGAAGGGATGCCCAGCCCCCCTGTAGCGTGTTCTGCTCTGCACTGGGGCAGGTGCCGGTGCAGAGAGTAAGTGATGGAGCTGGGAAAGAACCCAGGTGTCCTGGCCTCCAGCCCCCACTGCTCTGACCACATCCCAGGCAATGCAACCCTGCATTAACCTCTTGTGCGGCTCCCCAGGTGCCATGGCTTTAGAGTAGGGTGCTGGGCAGCCTGGCAGGGGATGGGTGTATCTGTGGCCGGCGTGGGGGAAGGGGAGCCCAAGGCCTTTGAATGTCACGGGCAGCTGGACAGGGCAGGGATGGGGGACTCACCGCTCCCCCCAGGGATAAAAGGCTCGGTCCTGGTAGAAGTTGCACAGGAAGAGCCAGATGCTGATGGTCTCCATCCAGAAGATGACGAAGAGGAACCAGAGGGAGGAGAGCAGGAAGAGCTCGCAGGCCATCCTCGCTGGGGGGAGAGGGGGAGGAGAGCGCTGGGACCCGGACCCGCCCGCCCCTTCCTTGTCCCCAGGCACCAGCCCCAGGCCCCCCAGCTGCGCACACGAGTGGGGGGCAGAAGCAGGGCCCCTTTCCTGTGCTCTGCTCTCTGCCCACCTCAGGCTGGTGGGTCCGTTCGTCCCGGGAGTTTTCATGACCCCCCAGCCCGTAGCTGGGGGGGAGGGGGGCGGGAGCATCCCAGGGTCCCTGAGGCTGGAGCGGGACCCCCACCCCGGGGTGCCTAGGCGGCACTTGCTGGCCAGGAGCGGTTACAGGCCGAGGGCAGAAGCCCAGCTGGGATCGAAGGGGCCGTCGGGGCCCGGGGCCGGGGTTCCTGCTCCCGCTCTCGCCTGCCCTGGCACCGGAGCCCGGACACGCACGTGCCAAAGGGCGCCACGCGCAGCAGGGACCGGCCCAGCCCGGTGCCCCTCGCTCCCGACCCGCAGCCCCGGGCTCCCTCCCCGCCCCCGCTCTGCCGGCGCCCCTCGCTCCCACCCGCTGCCCCGTGGCGAGCCCAGGCCTGGGCCGCCCTCACCTGCTGCAGCAAAGCGAAAACGTCCCTGGGCCGCAGCGGAGCCGAGGCCTGCGATCCGGGACTTCCCCGGTTCCCCAGGCCCGGGTGGGTCCCTCCGGCTCCGCCCTCCCCGCCCCAAGCCCCGCCTCGCCGCCCCTGCCCGGCTGGGTCCTAGCACCGCCCTGGGAAGCGCAGCTGGTGCTAAAACCACCCAAGCTGGGCGGGGGCGGGGCTGGGAGCCCGAACTCCTGGGTTCTATCCCCCCACACCGACCCTCCTTGCCTCAGTTTCCCCCTCCCCACCCAGCTCTGTCTCTGAGCGCGGGCTGGGACGAGGCGTTTGCACCCCGCACTCCCGGCTGGGGAGGTCACGCCGAGGCCGATTGCAGGCACCGCCCTGCTCTGTCGGGCAAGGGGAGCCCTGGGGGAAAGGGGAGGCTGGGCGGGGGGGGTTACCCCCTCCCCCCACAGCCGCCGGAAGCGGGCGCGGCCCGGGCACAAGGTTCGCTCGGCTCCGCCCTGGAGGCTGCCCATAAATCCCCGCCGCGATTCGGGCTGGGTTGATCGGATCGGATCGGATCGATTAGACTACACTACGCAGCAGGATGGATTTCGACCTGTCGGCAGGTGAGCGCGGGAGACCCGGGATCCCTCGCCCTGCGGCTGGGTGCGCCTGGGAGCAGCGGGGCCAGGTGCTCGGCGCTGCAGGCGGCTCCTGCCCCCTTCGCCCCAAGCCTCGTGTCCGTCCAGGCTGGGAGCCAGGACTCCTGGGCTCTTTTCCAGCTCTGGGAGGGGGAGGGGGCTCCAGTGGCTGGGGGGCTAAGAGCCAGGATGCCTGGGTTCTTTCCCAGCCCAGCTATTGACTGTCTCTCTCTGGGAAAGTTCCTTGACCCCACTTGCTCTGTGCCTCGGTTTCCCCCTCTGGTGCATGAGATGACCCAGCACAACCTGGGGTAGGGGGCTCTCCTTGAGGCGACGCCCCTCCCTTTGATATCCTGCCAGGCAGAGAGCGACACGGCTCCTGGGACGGGCAGGGTCGCAGCCGGCTGGGCAGCCCCCACCCCTCCAGTCTGTCCCTATCTAGGGGCTACCGGGGCATAGACTGGCTGAGGGCAGGAGCGGGGACCTGACCTCATTCTTGTCTGCCCCCGCAGCTGTTGGCTCAGACCCCAAGAAAGGGGAGGCAGGGAAAGGGGGGCACCCCCATCACCCAGGGCATCCTTCCAAGCACAAGGTAAGGAGCGGTGTGGGGCAGGATTCAAGGACCCATGATGGGGAACTGGGGGAGGAATCCGGCTTAGCCAAAACTCTGGCCCTGGACAGGGACTAGAGGCAGGGTCACCCCTTTACTCTGGACTCACCGGAGACTGGAGTAGGGGTGACTGCTGTCCCCTGTGGTGGGGGGGGGGTCCCTGGGTGGGGGAGGGGGCACTGCTCAGGAAGCCCCCTGTGCTGGGGTGCCTGGGGGACACCTGCTTTGGGCAGCCCCAGCCTTGTACTGGGAACCCCCCAGGGGTGCCCCTGCTGTGATCACAGGGTGCCCCTGGGTCTGGGGGTGCCCACAGGTGACACTGACCCTCTTGTCTCTCACAGGATGGGCATGGATGCTCCTCAGACTCCAGCAGCAGCAGCAGCTCCAGTGAGAGTGATGGGGACCACCATGGGAAGGTAGGGGGAGCTGAGGGGCAGGGACCCCCCAGGGGAACGGCTGAAATCTGCACCCTCCCCCCACCCTCAAGGGCCTGCCCATCTGGAGGTGCCCAGGGTGGGTGGAGATTCCCCCAAGCAGCCTGTTGGGGGGGCTAGTAGGGCTGAATGTTAGAGGAAGGGGTGCAGACAGGGAGCCAAGACTCCTGGGTTCTGTTCACAGCTCTGCCCTGACCCATCCCTCTGTTCCCTGTCCCCTAGTGCCACATGCCAGGGGAAGGGGTGGTCTGTTCCACATCTAGGGCATGGAGGGTCCCCTAGCAGAGACCACCCTACACCCCGTTCTTGCTGGGAGGGTACATGGGCAGCAGCCCCTGGAAGGGAGCCTGGTTTCTGGCTTCTGTCCCTGCTTGGCTGTCCCAGCCCCACAGGGCCCCTGGCGGCTCCACTGCCTGCACACAGATAAGCCCAGGGCTGTTTGCACCAGTCAGCCCGGCCCGGGGCCACTCTGCCTCTGACCCCGCCAGGCCTTATGTCTCAGGCCAGAAGGCAGCAGGTGGGACCCACAGTCCCAAGGCAGGGCAAGGCCCTGTCAGCCCAACCTCTGGCGAAGATTAGAACCCCCATTACGCCAGCTGCTTCCTGGATCGGATCGCAGGAGACAGGCCCTGCCCTGCAGGGAGCTCAGTCTAAACAGACCAAACAAGGGGAGAGGAAACGGAGGGAGAGAGGGGGAAGGGACTTGCACAAGTCAGGGGCAGAGCCAGGAACAGAGGCTGTGGGCTGATCTCTGCCAGCCCAGGGTTCTCCCCCACCACTTCCCTGTGCTCTCCCTCCAGGCCCACGGCCATGGCCACGAGCACAAGAAAAAGAAGGAAAAGAAGCTGAATAAGGAGAAGAAGCCAAAGGAGAAAAAGTCCAAGGACAAGAAGAAGGAGAAGAAATGCCACTGACACCAGCGCCAGGAGTGGCCACGTCTCGCCCCCGCTGCACACCTGCCTCAGAACCCAGGCGTCCGGGCCAGACACTCAGCTTCAGGTCTTGGCTCCAGGCGGGGAGGAGAAACAGCAGCTCAGCTTTGCACCAGCCCCGGCTGTTAGCGCCAGCTGCCGTTATCACGTCCCCTTTGGAGCCTGCCCTTTGGAGCCTTAATGTCTAAATAAACAGGGTGGGTCTGAGCTTGCAGTGATGCCTGGTGAGGAGTGGGGGCGGGTCCCTGGAAGGGGGGAAAGGAGTTATTACCGGGCCCCCCTGAGCAGGCCCAGCCCAGGCAGCGCTTCCTGCAGGTGCGGCCTGACCCACAGAACAGGTTTTTAAGGGGCTGGCAGGAGGTGGTAGCTGTGGGCGCTTCCAGCCCCCCCGCTGGGAAGGGAGTGGCAGTGTGGCAGCTGCCCCCGGCAGGGGAGCGGTGGTGAGCTAGGAAAAGGGGGCTGACGCCTGGCTGTGCTGCTGCTACCTGCAGCTTCTCGCGCTCACCTCAGTGCCTGGGGCTCAGCCATCCACTGCCAGGGTGTGAGCCGGGCCCCAGCCAGCAGCAGGGCCTGCGTGTGCCAGCAGGCAGCTGGGGCAGGTGCAGGGGAACATACAGCTGCCAGGGCCGCAGTGAGCGTGGAGCCAGCGACAGTGCGGACAGTTATCGAGTGCTGATTGCTCCCAGGGGGCCAGGCAGCCTCTGGGGGGTGGCCCCAGGTGTTGCCTGTGAGTGACTCACCCCCCTCCTCCCCCATGCAGTGAGCAAGTCCCCAGTGAAGCCAGCACACAGAGCCACACTTGCTGCTGTTTATTGGCTTGTTGTGGATACACACATGGCAGGGGGGCCACCTGCAGTGACGCCTGGGGCCACGCGGAGGGCATGACGGAGACCTGGCCTTGCCCGCCCCACAGCAGCAGAATAATACTGAACAACCAAGAGGCAGCACTGCACATGCATTAACATGCACCCCCAGGGGAAGGGGGGCTAGCGACACTGGGGCGGGGCAGGCCAGGGGCAGGAGGGGGTAGACTGGGCACTCGGACCTACATAGCACCAGCCTGAAGGCAGAGGTCAGGTAAGACTGGCCACAGCTCCCTGTGCCCCCGGCCTGGCCTCCAGCAGTCATCCTCCCTCCCTTCCCCTCCTCCAGCACTAACAGAAACTAACAAAAAAGCACCTTATTCTTCAGAACGGCCACAACCACAAAGCAGCCCCTGCAGTGCTGGGCTGGCACGGCCCAGCCTGGGGTAGGGGGCGGCTCCGGCTCTGGGAGAGAACACAGGGTGGTGCTGCAGACACACGACCAACAGCAGCCTTCTGCAGAACCAGGGCAGCCCTGAGGCAGCAGAAGGGGCCCGTGGGACGGCCCAGCCCCACCGGGCAGTGCTGGCCTGTAAGGAGCTCCAGGCAGATGCCAGCATGGGGGTTCTTGAGTGCACCACTGGAACAGCTGCCAGAGGAGGAGGCATTGCAGGGTGGGGGGTGCCCTTACCCATCTCCTCCTCACACAGCATTCCCCTCCATACAGACACTGCTGGCGCAGCGCCCCTCTGATGGCCCAAGCTGGTCCTGTTCTCAGAGATGAGTCACACTGAATATTCAAAGGGAATCTGTCTAACCACAGACCCCAAGGGCAGCAGCGCCCTAGTTAATGGGAATGGGGGGTGCCCTCCCCTCCACACCCCACACTGGGGTTAGTAGATATCATTAAACAAAGAAACAATGCAGGGCTTACCCAAGGGCTAAACGCAGCAGAGAGGGAAGCCTAAAGTAGCCCTGGCCCTGGCCCCCTGGTCTGGACTCCTGCCCCTTCTCCCGCCAGATCCACCCCCCGCAGAGCAAACCCTGCCAAGGATGTCACCACAGCGTGAGCTGGAGCGGGCATGGCCTTGTTTAGCGCAGCACGACAGGCCAGCCAGCCATGTGGCTGTGAATAGGCCCAGGCAGGGAGCGTGGGGGCTGGGAAGCAGGCGGGAATGACAGAGGCGGGAGAAGCGAGCACAGCAGACCAGGATTGAAGCTCCCTGGCCCGAAACCGGCCAGTGAGGAGGCGGGGGCAGGGAGACCCCATCACCTGACGAGGTGGAAGGTCAGCCAGTACATGAAGAGTGGCTGCAGGGCGGCGATGGCCATGGTGAGATACATGCGCAGCTGGTTCTTGGCTCCCCGCACCAGTACACCCTCCGCTGCCGCCTCCGACAGGATCTTCAGCCGCAGCGTCCTGATCTGGGGAGACGGGAGAGAGCGCTAGGGCGGGGCCTGGCAGGCAGCAGCCCTGGAGCACTGGCCACATGCTGCCGCCTCGGTCCTCACCCACTAGTCCAGCAAGGACCAGAGCCCAACAGACGCCCCGCGATCCAGTAGCCAGGCCCCAGAGCTCGACACCCTCCCACCCAGTGACTGATCCCAAACGCCTGCCCCAGAACCACAGCTGTAGCAAAACCCCCTCCTGCCAGCCCACCCAGGCCAGGCCTCGGCCGGCCCTCACCATGAAGACGAAGATAGTGAGGCAGCACCAGCTCAGAAGCAGGTAGTAGCCGGTCTTGCCGAAGAGCAGCCCGGACACGATGCCGACAATCATCCTGTCACAGGAGAGGTAGGTGGTGAGTGGGTCTGAGGGTGCTGCACCATGCAGAGGCCTGCCGGCAGCACGGCCGTACAACCGGTGCCCCCCTCCCGTCCCAGGGCCCCAGCGCTGCACTGCGCACACAGGCCCGACCCCCCCCACCCCTCGCCCAGCCCGGTAACTCAGGGGACGGGGGGAAGAGGGACATGCTGCCAGACATGGATGGTCGCAGTTCATGTCCCCCTTGCACCAACTTCATGAAACAGGGATCTGTGCTGGGGTGAGCTCCCAGGAGATCCCAGCCTCTCTGCAGCTCAGATGCCGTAACACGCTCTCCCAGCGGGTGTTCCCCGAGCCAGGTGAGTGCAGGACCGCTCGCCTCCCACTAGTTGAGCAAGGTGCTTGCAGCTCCGGGCCGGGGAGGGGGCCAGCTGGTTTGCAAGACACGAGGGGCTGCACCTACCCGTGTGTCACTCACCCGACATACTTGTACCCCGAGAAGGCGACGAGGTCGATGGTGGTGAGGTCTGTGTTCACAGTCACCAGGTAGAGGCTCAGCAAGATGGCCAGCACCTCCACGATCAGCCAGGCCAGGGCTGAGCTGGCTTGTAGGCCCAGGAGGTCGGGAGAAAACCTGCATTCACACAGAGGTTAGGCGGGTCAAGGGGCACCCACTGGGACACAGCAACTTGGCTGGTGCACTAGCAGCCTCCAGTTCCAACACCCCCTTTGCTATGCGCTGGAAGCAGGAATTACAGCTCTTCCCATGCAGCCGCTGCCCAGCATTCAGGGCAGCCTGCGATCAGCTGAGCTTAACCACATGCCAGTCACCAGCACTAGGGTCAGGAGGACACCATGCTCTCCTTCCTGGGCACAGACACAAAGTTCCTGCATCGCTGGCTAGGTGCCACCACACAACTGTCTCCTCTAGGAATAAGACCATGATGTTCCCAACTGAGACACCTTCACATAAGCACCTGGGAAGGTGGGGTTGGTTCAGGCTGGGGTTCCCCACACCCATTAAAATTCCTGGAAAGGATGCAGGTGCCACAATTTTGCCCCCCGGTCAAGCTTCCATTCACATGGGTCAGTCTGCCCCTCAGCCACAAGCTCAGTCATGTCCCGGCTGCAGCAGGCATGGAGTCTCTGGGGAAAAGCTTCTTTGAGACGACACAAACCCACCCACCCCAGCACGAGGCTGCTGCGCCCCAATGCTTGGAGAGAACCATTCTCCGACGGGGGAGATCTTGTGATCCTCCTCCTCCTCCTCACCTGTTCTGGGTTCCCAGTGCTAAGCCAGCGACCAGTATGTACGTGATGAAAGCCATGACTGCGAAGGAAAAAGAGACAAGCTGGTAGGTATCAGAGTTAACGCTCCTACTCAGAGACAGGATCGGCCCAACCCACCCACATGCTAGGGAATGCACAGATCCCCCTGCAAAGGCTCAGCTGAGACGCTGACCTCTGCTACTAGCAGGCTCAAGAGGGCTCCCAACACCAGAAGACCGGGGAAGGAGTAATTCTTCCAAGTAAAGCTGCCTTTATTCCAGAACAGAGTCCACACAAGGAGTTCGTGGCCTAGCTGGAGCAGAATAATTCCTCCACTGCAGCTATGCTGGTCAGCTCCCTCCCATAGACAAGGCCTCGAAGACCAGGGAGGGTTTCAGAGAGGAAACCCCTCCACATGCCCACTCAGTTTGTGATTGGTCCATTTATATCCAAGGTGACCTGTGCGACTATCAAACACCCCATGAAAGCGGCGGGGGGAGGGGGGGACGCGGCGATAAGAAGCATTCTTGCAGGACAGCTGCTGGCAGCAGACAGCAGCCTCAACTACCACCCTGAGATGGCAAGCGCTAGCTGGTTCCATGGTGAAGGGTGAGCCGAGTTTTGCACTTTAAGCAGGGACTCACACACAGCACAAGGGATGAAGACAGTGCATCCTTCCCAAAGTGACAGCACTTGGCATTCAGTGTCCTAAGCTGTTGTACCCTGGCTAGCCCTACTTTCAGGGGAACGCAGACAGTTCAAAGAGGGCCTTATTTCACCACCCCAAATGGAGTCAAGGGGAGCTATGGGTGCTCAGCATTCCCAAAAGTCAGGCCTTAACACTGGGGGCGCAGTGTTGCCGTCTCACTGGCTTCAATGGCAATTTGCATGGCTAGGATCTGCAGGACACAGCCTCAGTCTGGAATGACGAGGACCTGCCCATTGCATGGGGTCGAGTCAGATCACGTTCTGTTACCCAGCGAGGTACCTGGAATGTAGAGGTCAGGGGCGTTGATGTCAAAGCGTGGCGCTACGGGCATGTCCTGCTGGTATCGCACCTGCCAGTCCTGCCAAGAGACACTCCTGTTAGGGGAGCCACAGACCCCCAGCTGCTGTACAGAGCCAGGAGGGGCGAGCTGGCGTGGGAGGGAGGGCAATCTCTGCATGGTGGCCTTCACCTTGCAGTCCTCAACAAACCAGCCTCACAGTAAGAGATTAGTGTTAAACCCAAGCGAGCATCCATCGGTGAAATGTTCAGTGACCAGGAGCCAGCACACCAGGGCCAATCGCCCTGCACTGGAGAGTCACTTGTGTAGGTGTAAAACACTATAGCAAAATGGTTGTAAGTGGCTGCAGTGGAATCAGGCTCGGCATCTCGAGAGTATTCCCCGTATCAGTGACTGATCTACAGGCCCAGCCGCTCCATGGATAGATGGGGACTCCGCACACAAACCTGTGCGTGCAGAAGGTATGTGATTGCAGGGCATCCCTCTGGATTTAGCATTGGGTCAGACTTAGGAGCCAGCTGCACCCACTTGTAACCAGCGGCAGATTTTGGAGGTGGCTGGATGGTGGGGGTGGTGTCCTGGACTCTTCAATCCTCCATTTAAAGTTGCCAGGCCAAAGAGCCCTTTGTAAGACACATCACCACACGCTCCTGACAAATGAGGCCCTATCCCCAATTACCAAGCAACGCCTGGTTCAGTCTTTCTGGGCTCACCTGGTGCATGAACGGGAACATGAGCAGCCCCAGCTTCCTGCCCACATAGATGGTGTCCACAGCAAAGTAATATTTCAGCTTGGTCACGGGGATGAAGCGGTCAATCTGCAAGGAAAGAACAGACGCTCAGGGCATGGGGTGGGGAAGCCTCGCAGAGAAAGGCAGAGCCCAGGGATTACAGCAATAAGTGCAGAGCAGGGGGCATCACAAGGAGAGGGCAGGGTCAGAGCGAAACAGGCCCTGGGTCCTCTATCCCAGTGACAGGATGAACTGGAGGCTGTGCTGTGGGATGGGGACGTCTCCCCCAGATCCCTTCTCCCAGCCCCACACTCACATTCTTGTCCACAATCTCCTTGCCCTGGCTGGCCAGGGTGCTGCCATAAGCCATGGCGAAGTTGGACACGGGCTCGGCCAGGAAGGAGCCTTGTGCGGGGTAGCCCACAGCGGGGGACTGCTGGGCAGCATAGCCCCTGCCCAGGGGGGTGGCGCTGGAGCTGGTGTCATCGAAGAGCTGGTGAGGATCTGCCATGCTGGGGGAGGCGGCCGGTACCCGGCGCTTGGAGGCTGCGGGAAGGAGAGAGCAGATGAGTAGAGACGCCCCCCACCTCACCCCACCCCACCAGGGGGCACAGAGCAGGCTGGGGCAGCAACCGCCAGCGGCCCCTGCAAAGACATAGCCACGGCCTGGGGCCTCAACCCATCCCAGACAGACCATAGCTCTGCATCTCCCCCCTCAGCCCCACCGACCCCCACCCCCCCACATCTCCCCCCTCAGCCCCACCCCTCCGCACCCCCAATCCCCACCACCCCTCCCCCGACAGCCCCACCCCTATATCTCCCCCCTCAGCCCCACCGCCCCACATCTCCCCCCTTAGCCTCGGACCCCCGATCCCCACCCCGACAGCCCTGGCCCACCCCCACATCGCCCCCCTCAGCCCCACCCCTCCGCACCCCCGACCCCCACCACCCCTCCCCCGACAGCCCTGGCCCCACCCACATCTCCCCCTCAGCCCCACCACCCGGCACCCCAGACCCCTCCCCCCACAGACCTGGCCCCACCCCCCCGCACTAACGCTGCCGCAGCCCCCCGCCAGGGCCGCTGTCCGGGTTCATGCTGCTCCGCCGGGCTCTAGAGACCGGTCCAGCCCCCCCCACTGCCGCTTTAATGGAAGCCCCGCCCCCTCGGGGCCAACAGACCACTCGGAGAAGGGCAGCCAATCAGCGCGCGTGCCGCACCCCGTCACTTGCTCGTCGCGCAGAGGCATCACGTAACTCACGTGACTGGGCGACAGGAGGCGGGGCCCGTTGCCCGGCGCGCAGAAGTCGTGGCGCGGCGCGTGCGTTGGACAACGAGGGACGCCAGAACGTCACAGAGACAAGCGCGAGGGCACGTCGGAAAAGAAGGCAAAGCAAGCCCCAACCCACACCCTGAACAAACATGGATGACAAGGAATTTCCGTTCCCGTTTGCCCTCAGTCAAAATGTCGGATTTCAAACTTCCTGTTCCCTGAACAAACATGGCGTATTTTAACTTCCGGTTATCTGGTAAAATGGCGGAATTTTACCTTCTGGTTCCCTATGACCAAAAAAAAAAAAAAAAAACAGCGAGAAGATTCTGAAAAACCACAGGTTTATGCGTGATTGTCCCTTGACCGGAAGTGCATCTCTCTCCCAGCCCAAGGTGGTGACTGCAGAGAAGTCACATGGTTGCAAGCCCCCTGCTCTGCCCTTTTCCAAAATGGCGGCTAGTTACTCTACCTCAGGCTTTTCCCAGTTCTGTAGGCCCAGGCCCATCAGTTCCCCACCCCTGAAGGTCTGGGGCTGGATCACGCTCCCAGCCCGGCATCTCAACCAGGCCCTGCGGAATGGGGCCCACCGGGGGCCATTGGGCTGAAGGCCTCCCCTGAGGCGAAAGAGCCACAGTGAGCTGCAGAGCACCCTCCTTCCCCAGAGCCTACAAGCCCTCGCATCCCACAGCGTAGCCCCTGAGCGTGCAGCCTCAGAGCTCAGCCAATCATGGAGCAAGGCATGCTGGGGCAGGCGTGTCCAATGGCCATGGCACACGGCCAATCATGGAGTAAGGCATGCTGGGGCTGGTGTTTCCAATGGTCACAGCACACGGCCAATCACAGAGCAAGACATGCTGGAGCTGGTGTGTCCAATGGCCATGGCACATGGCCAAACATGGAGCAAGGCATGCTGGGGCTGGTGTGTCCAATGGCCCTGACACACGGCAACTCACGGAGCAAGGCATGCTGGGGCTGCTGTATTCATAGGCCATGGTGCTCGGCCCACCCTAGAACAAGGCATGCTGGGACTGGCGGGTCCAATGGCCATGGCACATGGCCAATCATGGAGCAAGGCATGCTGGGGCTAATGTGTCCAATGGCCATGGCACACGGCAACTCACGGAGCAAGGCATGCTGGGGCTAGTGTATTCACAGTCCATGGTGCTCGGCCCACCCTAGAACAAGGCATGCTGGGACTGGCGTGTCCAATGGCCATGGCACACGGCAAGTCACGGAGCAAGGCATGCTGGGGCTGGTGTATTCATAGGCCATGGTGCTTGGCCCACCCTGGAACAAGGCATGCTGGGATTGGCGTGTCCAATGGCCATGGCACACGGCCAACCACGGAGCAAGGCATGCTGGGACTGGCGTGTCCACACAGGCCACAGCCCTCAGATCAGGATGGAGTGTAACATGCTGAGACTCACTGAGTTCTGGCTTTTGGGTCAAGCAGGAGCACTGCAAGTTGAGACCCGGTGTTTGTGCAGGCTGCGTGTCTGGACAGCACACAGCACCTTGGTTCCGCCTGCATTATACACACAAACTCCTAGTTAGAGGGGATTGAAATGGGTTCCTCTGAGCCCCAGGAGCAGGGAAGACAGGCAAAGGTGCCAGACAGCCACTGATCTGGTGCTGCTTGAAAATATCAGACTGGGTCCAATATTCAGCACTGTGGTGATACAAGGTGTTTCCTCCCTTCTCATAGGAACTGCCAGATTGGGTCAGGCCTGGGCCTACCTAGCCCAGCAGCCCTTCTCCAGCAGAGGCTGGTATCAATTGCTGTGAGTCCAGAGGAAATTGGAAGATGTGAGAATGCCTGCAGTAAGCCATTCTGCAACACCTCACCCACAGGGGAAGTTCCTCCTAATTCTAGGCTACAAGGGGCTCCGCTACAGTGGGTTTTAGGGGGGTTACAGGTTCCTCTTTTTTAAAAAGAGGAAACTTAAAATAATGAGTCACAAACTGAAAACTCAACATTTACCTGAGCTTCAATCACCCATTTTTGGTAGGAACAGTACTTAACTTGTGACTCCAGAGTCGGGTGGCGGCTGTGGGGAACCTATCATTTGGGAATTAACATTTATTTAAGTGCTGAGTAACTGCCCCCCAGCCCGGTAAACACAGGTCATTTAATGCCCATTTCTGACCTTAATTGCAAAACTTTGCAGGCTATCTCACCTCTATTCCCTCTCTGCTCCAGTCATAGGACTATCAGCATTTCAAGGAGCCTCTCAGGGAGGGGGAATTGAATGGGGGGAGGTGTCCTGTGTGATGCTGCTTCAGCTGTTTATCTTAACATTGTTTCCTGGAAAGCAGCTTCTGAAGGGAAATATGCTGAAAGGCCAAATTGCAGTGGGAATGTTTGCAGCCAATCCATCTCCAGGGCCTCAGAGAGCACAGTAATGGGGGAAACTCAACGGGGCATAGAAAAACCAGCTAACCAGCTCCTCTGCACAGAGTAGTGCCTTATGACGGCACTCCAGCTCCCTGTTTTTAATACAATGGCCCAGTTTAACACATACTAAAGCCCACTGCCCTGTCTGCACTTAGGGCTTGTCTACACTTAAAAGGCTACGTAGCGCTCCAGGGAAGGCACTACCTATGCCCATGGGAGAGGTTCTCCTGTCGCTGTAAACCACCTCCCCGGAGGCAGTAGCTAGGTTCATGGGACAATTCTCCACGTCAGGTCGGTTTAACTGTGTTTAGCTCACACCCCTGAGTGATGTAACTGGGTCGATCTAATTTTCTAGTGTAGACCAGTCCAGCTCTCAGCTAAACTGGGATGAATTTGGTATGTGGGCCAGCTGCTAGTACGCTGCAGTTCATGCTCCATCAGCACAAGCTGGAACATGGTTTTTAATAGCATGCAACCCAGCACTGCAACTGGCAAGCCCCTGTGATGAAACAGGCTGTGCACGGAGAACTGTGAGGCACACGGTCTGTCACCCATCTGCTGGGCCATGTCACAACCCAGCTAGGTAGGAGCCAGACAGCAGCACCCCGTGACCCCATTGCCCCCCTGCAGGGGATAATGAGCCCAATGATTGCCCATTCGCTCTCCGCCCACCACTTAGCGAGATCTTTGTGATGCAAGGGGGGGGGTTGCACCTCCATGAAAGGACTAGACTCTAACCAGGCGCCACCCTCCATTCTGAGTCTCAGGTCATGTGAATTCCCATAAAGCTCAGTCAGGGGCCTCCCCCTCCCGGTCATGCCACCCCTGGGGGCCCCACAGGATGGACAGAATGCAAGGAGCTGCTGCTGGTCCGGGATAGTTAGTTAGTTACAAGGGCTGCCCAAACTGGACTTTCCTGGTAGGTGGCTCAGTTTGGCCCAGATGGAGCAATTTCCACAGCCGCGTCTTCAGTGCGACCGGCCGATGGCAGAGGGTCGAGCGCTGCCCCTGCTTTCCCTGGCCCTCATCCCTCCTTCCCCTCAGGTCGAGTTGGTTCCTCTGCGTGTTATGTTCAAACAATAACTTTGGACTGGAATTTTCAAAGCCGCCTGGGGGCTGGGAATTGGGCACTGGATCCTTAGGCTGCTATGAAAAACTCAACCCCGTATGTGGGAGGCTGTAGCGTCACCGCGGCTGGGGGGCCAGGGGATAGGCCTTCATGGCACTGCTGGGATACACATGCACCCCAGGGCAAGCTTCCCTTCTTTACCTCTCTCCCCTTCTAGCCCCTGCCAGGCCCTCTGCCCTACTGGCCTTGGCTCGCTCCTCTTCCATGCTGCCCCTCCTGCCAGAACAGTTTCCTGAGCCACAGGCAAAATCCTTGTCCCCGGGGCTGGGCTGGGCTGCCCTAATGGCTGGGTTCGCTTTGCACCTGTTGGCCTGGCCTGGCTCAGCTAGTGACCCCAGGCCAGGAACACTGTTATCTGTGGGGCATGGTTCACTCCACCTCACAACAAGGGTGCTAGAGCAGAGTGGCCCTGCCTAGGCCCCCCCCACCCCCGGCCCAGCAGCCTGAGAGGATGGAGGGAGGGGAAAGGGGGTAAACCAGGACATGGAGGACACCCAAGGCTGAATTCTCCATCCACTTGCACCAGTTTTGCCCCAGTGTAATTTCAGTGATCTCAGCTGCTTCCAATTTACCCTGGTGCATGGGAGGGCAGAGCCAGGTCCCAGACTGCGCGGGTCAGGGAACCAGTGGTGGATGATGAGTCCGAGGGTACCACTGCCCCTGCCCTGGGGTGACCCCTGAGCTGCCCACAAAGAGGTGAGATCTGATTCGCAACAAACCGCAACTGCTCTGGGGTGCAATCCCTAGTGGGGCAGAGACACGGTGCTGAATCACAGTGACATGCTGTCAGCGGGGGAGGGAGGTGGAGGGGTCAGAAGAGCTAATGTCACCCATTAAATAGTTACTCTCACAAGAGAACAAGTCCTGTCCAGTTAGACAGAGATTCCATTGTTCAAGGCTAATTGAACAGACCAGGTGAGGGGTCAGGGTGTGTGTGTGTGTGTGTGTGTGTGTCTAGTGCAAGGCATGCTGGTTGCCGGGCATGTGTATGTGTGTCCAGCCCAAGGCACCCGTATGTGTGTGTCCAGCCCAAGACACCTTGGAGGGGCGTTTGCGTCTATGTGTGTGTTAGATCAGCCCGAAGCATCCCAGGCGTGTGTGCGTCCAGTCCCAATGCACCCCAGCATTTGTGTGTGCAGGAGTCTGTGTTAAAGCCCATATAACTTGATTAATTCTCCCACCCCAGGCCAGACACCAGAGCGGTGTTTAGAAGGCTTCAGACTCTTTTACCAGTGGGAGGGGAGTGGGGCCTAGTGCTCAGAGCCAGAGTCAGGAATGATTCCTGGGTTCTATTCCCAGCTCTGCTCCTGATTCCATCCTTGGACAAATCCCTTCCCTCGGGCCTCAGTTTCTCCAGCTGTGGAATAGGAACAGTAGTGAGCTCTTTCCGAGGGGGGATGGGAGGCTTGGTCCGTTGTTTGTGAAGCGCTTTGAGATCCCCGTAGGAGAGGAGCCGGAGAGGAACAGGACACCTCCTCCCCCCTCTTGCAGGCCAGGACGAGGCTCGTGGCCCTGGAACCAGGTGCGCCGGAGCCTGAGCTTCAGCTCCGGGGAATCCCCTGGGGTCCGGCCCCGCGGAGGAGCGGGAAGGGCCCCCGTGACCCAGCCCCTCCTCTGGGCGGGGGCTTGTCCCCAGACTAAGAACAAGAAGCCGCCTCGGCGCCGCCGCCGGCCGCTGACAAGTCGCCTGCCTTGGCCGGGGCTGGGCTGCAGGGGCCGCTGTGCTGCGCCGCGCGCCGCGAGGAGCGAAGGGGGCAGAGCGAGTTCGGGGCTGGGCTCGGCGCTCGCAGTCCGGGGAGCCGGGCGGCAGCAGCGGGGCCACGTAACCGGGAGGCGAGGCGCGGCCAAGGGGCTCCGGGTCGTCCCCCCCCCCCAGTTCCCTGGGGGCGCATCGAGCGAGGGCTCTGCCCAGGGCGCCAGGGGACCCCCGGATCCTTCCCCGCCCTCTCCTCCCCCAGGCGGGGGGGGGTCTGGCTCTCCCCTCGCTCCGGGCACCGCGTTCCCCTGCCCGCGCCCTGGGCGCACCGGGCTCCGGCCGTGCCATGAACCGCTGCGCCCTGCTGGGCCTCTTCCTGCTGGGCTACCTGGGCTACCTGCTGCTGGGCGCGCTCATCGTCTCCTCCATCGAGCGGCCCTACGAGAGCCGGCTGCGGGCCGAGCTCCGCAAACTCAAGGCGGACTTCCTGCGGGCCAGCCCCTGCCTGAACGACAGCGCGCTGGAGCGCTTCCTGGAGCGGGTGCTGAGCGCCAACCGCTACGGGGTGTCGGTGCTGCGGAACGGCTCGGCCGGCGCCTCCAACTGGGACTTCGCCTCCTCCTTTTTCTTCTCCAGCACCCTGGTCACCACCGTGGGTAAGCGCCTGGCCGGGCCCCCCCCCCACGCCGCCCGCCCGCCTTCCTCTGGCCGGGGGCGCGTCCCCTGCCCCAGCACCACGCGCGGGGACCGGGCACTGGACCCCCCCCCCTCTCCTCCCCCGGGGCGCAGCCCCTCCAAAGATTGCACCGCCCCCTGCCCCCAGGAGTGAGGTGTCCCCAGCGTCTCCCAGCCTATTGCGCCCATCCCCAAGGGGGCCCCAGGGATTTTAACCCCCCCCCCCCACCACCACCACCACACCCGAGCTGTTCCCAAAGGGACTAAAGCACCCGGGGCCAATCTCGTGCTTGGTTTGGAGTTTGCAAATCCAGCAGCGCCCTGGGAGTGGGCGGGGGGAGGCCGGGGGGGGGGACACAAAAAACGTTTTGGTTCCTGCGGGGGCAGCGTCCTGACCTTTCACTCGCTGCGCCCGGGCAAGCACGGGCTGGAGGAGCTGTTCCGGACAGATGTGCCCCCCCCTCCCCTCCCCTCCCCTCCTCTCCTCGGGCCGGGCCGGGCCGGCAGGAGAAACTTTCAAAAAGTTTTTCAAGTGTGGGAGAGAAAGTGTCTGAACTCCAGCCTCCTCCCCTCCCCCCCCTCGCGTAGCACAGCCCCCCCCCCTCCCCTTTATCGACATAGCCCCCGTCCCCGGGTAACACAGCCCCCCACCCCTCCCCCTATGACTTGACACAGTCCCCCCTCCCCCCATAAGACAGCCCCCTCCCCTGTTAACACATCCCCCTTCCCCCTCCCCCGCCACTCCAGGAGCCACTGGCCCCTACCCGGTTGCTGGCCCTGATCCTGCCTCAGATTCGCACCACGAGGCCCCTGCCCACAGCGGGTCCCTGGTCCCTGGTCTCCGGCCACATGGGGCCTATGGTTGGAGTGTGTTTGCTCCCAACGGTGCCTCAGCAGGGCGTTTGGCCGTGGGGCGTGTTGTGCCCCTTGTCCTGCTCTGTGGGGGGATGGGAGCTAGGGAGGTCTGTGCTGGGTCAGAGCTGGGGTTTGGTCTATGGGGTTTTGCTGGGGGGCCGGGCGGGAGGGGGTTGGGATGTCCCAGGGCCGAGCTCTGCCTTGGCCCAGGTGGTTGGGCGGGGACAGCTGTAACACAGAGGCCCTTTCTCCACAGCGTCTGCTGGGCCTTGGAGTTACATGGGATGGGAAAGAGGCGCTTTGCCTGCTGACTAAGCTCCCTTGGCTGCTGTTGCAGTCTGGCTCACGCGATGCCGTCCCCTCAGCAAAGCTGCCAGAGTGGGAGCCCTGGGCAAGGGAGTCTTCCTGCACCCGGTTCAGAGAAGTTACTCCTTGCTGGCAGCCAGCTGAGCAGAGATCAGGCCTGTTGCCTCTGACAGACTTTGGATTCAGCTCTCCGGTCGGCAGGCCCAGGCGTGGGCTTTGTTCTCAGGGCATGTGGGTGCTGATTATAGCTAGGTTTAGCCAGGATACAGCCAGAATCCCTGCTCCGCTGCCCGGCCCCTTCCCCTGATCTGAGACCCAGGAGTCCCGGCTCCCAGCCCCCACTGCTCTACCCACTAGATGCCCCCCCTCACCCCCCAAGCTGGAGATAAAACCCAGGAGTCCTGGCTCCCAGCTGCCCTGCTCTAACCACCAGGCCCCCCTCTCCTGACAGTGCTGGGGCTGGAACCCAGGAGTCCTGGCTCCCTGAACTAATTCACGAGCCCACACAGCACCCAAAGGGTCTCCACAGCTGCCTATGACTGACGTGACTCATAGGTCTGAGTGGTCCTGCTGGCTCCCCAGGGGGCAGGGTGGGAAGTAGTGGCTGGCCCCACATGTGGTTAGAAATACTGAACCAGTAGGTTTCTGGCTAGCCATGAGGGGAGAGCGGGTCCCCACCTCGCTGAGCACTGCCATGCTCGTGACATACAGTGATGACTGTTCATAGCCAGCAGGCCTAGCTCCCTGCCCTGTAGCCGGCCCGGGGCTCCGGAGTAGTGCCCAGACACCATCTCTTTCCCCACGCCTGCACCCGTGGTTGTGGGCCGAGCCCTGGCAGGGAGGGGGTTAACCCGGAGATGAGTTGGCACAGGTGCCTCTCCCCTGGGCCTGGGCGTCCCGGACCTGCCCGGAGCTGGCGCCCAGCCAGGGAGTTTTGCTGCCTGCCAGGCCCAGGGCGTGTGTGTGTTACCAGGGCCTGGCGGTGACGCCACACACAGAGGGGGCAGCATGTGGGGCCCAGCACCCAGGGGCTTTGCCACGGAATACCCTGGGTCTGGGCCGCTGTCCGGTCTGGCAACTCACTGCTCGCTTCCCTCTGCCCACAGCCTGGCCTGGCCAGAGGCAGGGAACACGTTGTTCTTTGCAGATGGGGGAAGGGGGGATTGATGTCCTCTGGGTCAGGAGGCCAGTGTGGGGGTGAAAGAACTCTGCCCACCCTGCCAGGGCAGAGAGGCTGGGATGGGGCTGTGCCCCACCTGACATCACAGGGCCAGCTGGGAACTTGGGCATCAGCTCTGACCCGGGTGGAGGGAAGGGAGCCTCTCCACACTGACCTGGTCCAGCCCACCCCCCACTCCCCATCACAATGGGATTCTCCTTGGTGCTTCTACCATTCTGGTCTTGTTAGTGCAGGGGGTCGGCCCTGGGCCCAGCACGGATGGGCAGAGGGGCCAGCGTCTGGCAGGGCTGCAAAGCCTGGCTGGAGCACTGCACCCCGTCTGCCCCTGAGGTGGGGGGGTGTGGCAGATTGGGGCCGATCCCTGGGGTAGGAAAGGCCTGGGATGCAGTCATGACAGGGGATGCGGGGCCAGTCCTGCCGTACCGGGGAAACTGTGACTGTTGTTCGGGTGGGGGCGACAGCTGCACCGTCACCCTCGTGGTGCGCTTGGAGCCCAGGAGCTCCATTGACTGGCTGCAGTAGAAGGCTGTTATCCTGGTATATGACCCAGCCATGGGAGGTTGATGTGGGGGTGTCACTAGATCCCTGAGGAGGCTCTGGATGCTACTGTAAAACAGTAACTGGGCCCCTGCGACTGCCTCCCATGAAGGAGTCCCCGTGCCTATGTCCTGTGCAGCCCCCGCTGGCTGCCGGCTTTGCTCCAGATTAGCGGTGCACCCTCCCCACACAATGGAGCCTTTCACAGACCCCAGCGGCCACCTGATTGCCCGGCTTAGAACCCGCCTGGCCGTGAAATCTCATTACCTGGCTCCCCGCGCTGGAGCCCTTCCCGGAGACAGCCTCACACGGAGGCCGGGTGGAGGGACAGGTCTCTTCAAGTGAACGAGGGGGCGGGTGGGGGGGGGGGTAAGGGAGACTGGGGTCTGCTGGACTGAGCCAGGAGCGTCACGGGGCATGGCTGGGCTGGGTTCTCCACTTGGCTCTGAGAGGGGAGTGCAGCCTAGTGGCTAAAGCGGACAGGCTGGAAGCCAGGACTCCTGGGTTCTCCAAGCAAGGTCCCGTCTCTTTGTGCCTCATTTGCCCATGGGGAGGACACCCCCCCCCAACACACACACACGTGTGGTGGTAACATGCATCTCCACCCCGTGTCTCCCCTTCCAGGCTATGGGTACACCACGCCGCTCTCAGATTCGGGCAAGGCCTTCTGCATCTTCTACGCCCTGCTGGGCGTGCCCTTCACCATGCTGGTGCTGACGGCCACCGTGCAGCGCCTGGCGCGGGTCTTCACCTACCGGCCCCTCGACTACCTGCAGCTGCGGTACGGGTACGGCCACCAGGCGCTGTCCCGGGCCCATTTGGTGGTGCTGCTGCTGGCCGTGCTGGTCGTCTTCTTCCTGCTGCCGGCCGCCATCTTCAACGCCTTGGAGGATACTTGGAGCTATCTGGACGCCTTCTACTTCTGCTTCATCTCGCTCTGCACCATCGGCCTCGGGGACTACGTCCCGGGCGAGCAGCCTGGCCAGAAGCTGCGGGCGCTCTACAAGGTCTCGGTCACTGGTGAGCAGCGGGCTGGGAGGTGCCCCTGATGGTGGGGTATATGCTGGGGGCATCTAGGAGGGCAGGTACTGCTGGGTGGGGGGAGGGGAGACATTGGTGCAGGGTCTGTTGTGTCTGTTGGTTATTTCAAGCCAGCCAAGCGGGTGTCTCATGGGTGTCGCAGCTACGTCCTGAATGCAGCCGAGCAGGCACTGGAGTTCGGTGGGTTACAGCCGCTGGGGCTGGGAGTTAGGACCCTGGGTTCTGTCCCAGCTCTGGGCAGGGAGTGGGATCTAGTGGTGAGAGCAGGGAATCTGGGAGCCAGGAGTCCTGGGTTCTATCTCCAGCTCTGGGCAGGGAGTGGGGTTTCTGGGTGAGAGAGAGAGAGAGAGAGAGAGAGAGAGAGTGTGTGTGTGTGTGTGTGGGTGTGGGGATGGGGTTGGCAGCGAGGACTCCTGGGTTCTATCCCCAGCTCTGGGAGGGGATTGTGGGTTAGAGAGAGGGTCAGGGAACCAGGATGCCTGGGTTCTATCCCCAGCTCTGGGCAGGGAGTGGGGTCTGGTGGTTGGGGGTGGGGAGGGAAGTGGGGTTGGGAGCCAGGACTCCTGGGTTCCACTCCTTCCTGGGTGAGCGCCCTTGTTGTTGGTCTGTCCCAGCTGTGCGGTAGGCCCTGGCCCGGCCGGGTGGTGTGTTTCGCAGGCACAGAGGGAGAGCAACACACCAGGCTCCTTGGCGGCTGACGCCCCCTTGCTCTCTTCCCCCAGTGTACCTTCTGCTGGGGCTCATGGCCGTGCTGCTGGTCCTACAGACCTTCCACAAGGTGGCCGACCTGCATGGCCTCACCAACCTCATCCTGCTGCCAGCCGATCGCCACCAGGACCAGGAGCCCATCCTGGAGCCCCAGGAGCCGCCAGCAGAGGAGGCCCAGGAGGACAAGCTGCCGCCTGCCAGAGCCCAACTCAACACCAGCGGCCACGCCAACTACTCCTCCATCAGCAGATAGCGCCAGCCCTGCCCCGCAGTTCCTGCTCTGGGCTGGGGCGGGGAGCTGGGCTGCAGAGGGGGCCCCGCTTTCAGATCAGCTCCCCGCAGGGACCGTGGATTCATCTGCAGCAGGCACTGGCTTGTGCCCAGGCAGCGGGATGAACTGGGGGTTCTGGCACGTGTCAAGCTGGGTTTTAATAAGCACGTCCCTGGTTCAAGCTGCCATTCGCCGTGTTTTATTCCTTGGACGGACCTGGCGGCCGGGACCTGCCCTGTTATACAGAGCCCGGATCCCACCGAATGCACGTCACACCAGTGTCACCTGGCCACGGAGCCGGCTGTGTGGGACCCAGCCGGGGACAGCGCCCCACGGAGCTGCAGCTTCTGTCTGACACAGGGGGGTGAAGGCAATGTGCTAGGCATTGGGGGGGGGGGGGCATATTTTGCATCTGAGGCTTGCAGTGGGGGGGCAAAGCCCTTTACCCCTCCCCCCCATCACACCCATGGTGCCTGGAGGCTGCAGTCTCCAACCCCACCAGCTCTAAGCCCCCCCCTTCCCCAGAGCCCGGGGCAGGGGGTCCTGCCTCCAGTGCCCCCTGCAATGGGCAACATCTCATGAGGCATCTGTATGGGGGAGAAAAACCCCCTTTCCCTGGGGAGTCCAGCTACCTCTGTGCAGCCAGCGCAGAGACCCCAGCCCTGGGAACGGGAAAATGCCCCGCTGCCCCCAGCAGGGCCCTTTGGTGCCTGCAGCGCAGTGGTGACTTTCTGGAGCTTTGGCAGGAGAGGGGATTTTGGGGTGCGGGGGTGGGGGGATGGCCTGAAGGACCCCCTCCCCCCGAGGGCTGCTTGGATTGCCCTGCTGTGTTGGAAGTGCTTGTGCAGGACGCCCCCTGCTGGTGAGTCCAGGAGCCTGCACCAGTTGCCAGCTAGGGCTTGGGAGAATCTGTCCTTGTTCCTCCCCCCCCCCACCCCCCGGCCCACCACCAGCAGAGCAAGGTGCTGTTCTCGCCCGAAGGCTCACTGGGGCTCTGGCTCTGCCCAGTAAAGTGGGGGGCTGAGCTGTGGTGGGTTGGGGGGCTGAGTGTCCCATCCCTCATGCGGGGGGGATGGGAGCAGCTGTGATGGGAGGGCAGCTACTCCATATCCCTGCACAGCTGGCGGCACTGCCTGTCTTCGCCTACCCTCTTCCACCCGCCCAGCCCCTAGCCTCTGTCCCTGCTGTCATGTCCGGGGGGGTGGGTCCTGGGGGTCTCCCTGCAGCTGGGGCATGGGTGGGCAATGAAAGGTGAGGGGACGCTACCAGCAGACATTTTATACAAACGTTTTAATGAGCCGCTTTGAACAGTCATGCGGGTTTTGCCTGGCGCCGCACGGGGAGGATCCTGCCTCGGGCCAGCCGTGGCTCTGTTCTGGGGTGGGAGGAGGCCCATTTGCCCCCCCACCCCATGCAGGGGTCAGCTGGGTGGGGTGGGATGTGGCGCAACCACCTCAGTGTCCTTGGCTAAAGCACTCGACCCGTGGAGTGCCCGCCCCAGGCTGGCCCGTCTGTGCCAGCTGCTCCTGGCTGCAGGGGTGGGGTCCCAGGGCGCCGGGCACAGCTGGGGTGCTAGGCGCCGAGTCTGAATAAAACATGGCTGGAAAGCGATGGTGGTGTGGAATCGAGCCCTCTGTCTTGCCCACCCCGCACTGGTCCGTCGCACCCTGGGTGAGGCACTCAAGGCCAGGGTCGAGCCAGCAATCCAGCCCAGGAATCCTGGCTCCCTTGCCCCCCAACCTACCCTGCTAGACCCAACCCCCTCCCACAGGTCATGAGAGAACCCAGGCGTCCTGGCTCCCTCCACCCCCCCCCCATCCGGCGGTGGTGGTAGAAGCCCTCCCATTCTAATCCCACCCCTGGTAAAAGGGACGCCTGAGCTGCCACCCCTGGAGGGCTCTGGGCCACGTAGCTGCCGGGTCCCTGGTGTGTGTGTGGGGGGGAGTGTGCCCTCCATGTCCCCCCCCCACCAGCTGTAGAGGTGTGGCGGGGAGGGGCAAGGAGGAGGCTACAGACTATGGCGCCCGCCCCCTCGGCTCCCCCTTTCCAGCCCCGCCCGCTTGCTGTGCCCGCACACCACCCCCACATCCTCGCTGTGGGCACAGTTGTGCTGGCCGAGGGGGGCGGTCTGGCACTCCAGCAGGCTGCGCTCCGAGCCCTGGCACTGCACGTCATCCAGCATGATGGGCTGGGCGGCCCCTTGCCCAAACTCTGCCCGGCGGGCCACCCGCACCGCCCGGCCGTAGCCCAGCTGCCGGCACACCACGGCGGCCGCCCGCCTGTCGAAGAGGTCGTCGCAGACCGTGCCCCACTGGCCCCCCACCAGGATCTCCAGCCGGCCCCGCCCGCGGGCCGCGCCCCTGTTCACGAGCCGCACCGCGCCAGGGTGCAGCTGCCGAGGGGCGCCCAGCTGCCTCCGGGTCCCTGTCCTGGGTCGGGGCCCAGCCTCTGGGCTGAAAGGCTGGGGGGAGCTAGGAGACTGCAAAGTTGTGGGGACAGCTGGGTGCTGGGGGGGGGGGGGGGCTGCCCCATGGGCTGGTGTTGGGCTGGGGGGAGCTAGGAGACTGCAAAGTTCTGGGGGACAGCTGGGTGCTGGGGGGTGGGAGGGGCTGCCCCAGGGGCTGGTGTTCGGCTGGGGCGTGGCAGGAGACAGCAAAGTTCTGGGGGACAGCTGGGTGCTGGGGGGGTGGTAGGGGCTGCCCCAGGGGCTGGTGTTGGACTCCAGGCGCTCCAGCAGCTGCTGGTACCAGTTGAGGGTGGTGGGGTGCAGGCTTGGCATGGTGAGGCCCTGCAGCACCCCTGGGTCCTGGGGCGCTGGGAGTGTGACAGCGCTGGCTGGGCTGGTGCCAGGGGAGGGCAGGGCTGAGGGCACCATGGTGGATGGCCAGGACGGGTCAGGGGGCTCAGGGCCTGTGCGGGGACGGCTGGGGTCAGGGAGGTGGGTGGCAGGTGCCATGGGGGATCCAGCTGTGCCCGTTGTCCCCAGACCGGTGCCAAGCGGGGGGGTGGTTGCTGCGGGTGGCGGAGACGGCGTGGCGGGTGTGATAAAATCTGAAACAAGAAAGGGGAAGGGCTCGGTTGGGACAAATAGCTCGGCCACCCCCCACCGTCAGCCCCTCCCTTGCTCTGCTCCCACTCCCCGGCCGGGGGCGAGGGGTTGTGGGTCACATTTAGACCCCTTTACAGAGGGGCTAATGCACAGAGATTGGAAGTGGCCCTCCAAGGTCACCCAACGAGGCCTAGTTCCCAGACCCGTCTCCACCCCCCAGCTCTGCCCACTAGACCCCACTCCCTTCCCAGAACTGGGGAGAGAACCAAGCCCTGGCTCCCAGTCCAGCTCTGCCCACTCACGCTGTGTGGGGCGGAAGTGGACCAGCTTCCCTGTGAGGGGGACGGGGACAGGGCTGAACCCACACTGGCCGGGAGATGCCCGCCTGCAGAGAGAGAGAGAGAGAGAGAGAGAGAGAGAGAGCCGTCTGTTACTGGGGTGCAGGGGCCGGTGCCCCATGTACTGCCACACACAGCCCCCTCCCCCCCGGCCGCGCGAGCCAGCTAAGCCCTGCCAGCCAGATGGGCCAACTCCCCTGCCCATAAGTCTTCTGCAGCCAGTGGGTGAAGTGGGGGAGGGGGCAGTACCTGGAGGGGTCCACGATCCGATACACGATCCCAGCCGGGACGGCTGCACTGGGGGTGGCCGTGGAGAGGAAATAGAGCTCGCCTGCGGGGACAGTGGGGTTAATAACAGGCCCATGGGCCACTTGCTACCAAGCCCTCCCCTCAGGTGCTGGGGCCTACACAGGGGAAACAGGCACAGTGGGGAAGGGACCGGCCCAAGGCCGCAACAAATTTGTGGCAGCAACGGGAATAGAACCCAGGAGTCCTGGCTCCCAGGCCCCCCCGCTCTAACCATTAGCCTCCACTCCCTTCCCAGAGCTGGGGATAGAACCCAGGAGTCCTGGTGCCACTCGGCCCTGGCTGGGCACTGGAGAGGGGTGTCGGCTCCCCCTCCCCCCCTGGCACCCCCATTTACCAGCCTCATCCTCGGCGAAGGAGATGATGTGGGGCACGTGGTGGTTGAGGAGGCCGGGGAAGGCGCAGGTCTGCCCCACGCCCATGCACACCTCCTTGTAGTGCCAGTGCCCGGCGCCAGCCTCCTCCTGCAGCGACATCAGGCGCCTGGGGAGCAGATGGAAGCCATGGAGCTGGGGGGGATGTAACCAACACCCCCCCCCCCCATGGGAGCCATGGAAACACACACACACACACACACACACACACACACACACGGCACTCTGCAGCCCCCCTGGAGAGCTCAGGGTTAGGAACTTACCACCAGGCCCCATCCCCCAACCCCGTCGTCGTGTCGTGTCCCCCCCCCACCCAAGGCAGAGGCAGCTCCAAGGTAGGCACGGGCCTGTGCAGAAAGTGCCCCCCCCCACCACCATTGGTCACGTTGCTCAGGGGGCAGCCCCATAGCCCCTTGGGGTCATGGCTCCTGTTGCCATGGACATAAGCCCACACAGGCACCCCCCACTCCCCAGGGTCACCAGTAGGGTGTGAACCCGCCATCTTTATACCTGCCCCCGAGTGCTACAGGAGCGCTCCCACTACCCCTCGGCAACAGTAGGCTGTTCTCCCCCGGCCCCAGCTGCAGGACGCCAGCCCCAGGGCCCGACCTACCCGCTCATGAAGTCCCCGAAGATGTAGAGGCCGCGCAGGTTGGGGCTGTGGCAGCCCCGGTACACGTAGCCCCCCGTCACCGAGCGCCCCAGCTGGTGCGAGTAGGCGAAGATGGGGAGGACGTCGTCTGCAAGACACGGAGCAGGCGCGGCTCAGCTGGGGGTCGGGGGGGGGGGGGCAGCAACCCCCAGGGCCCCTGAGCGAAGCAGCCACCCTCGTCTGACAGTGCTGGCACCACGGGGGGGGGGGCACAAGGCTTTATTGTACCTGGGACCCCAGACTAATGGGTCCCAAAGCCAGCCAGGCCCCTGCCATGGGGTCAGTTGGGAGCCGGCACCCCACACAGGGGAAAGGCCCTGTCTTTCCTCCCGTTCCCATGGCGAGACGCTTGGCCCTGCGGCGAGAGGAGGCCCGGCCGTAGCGCCCGGTCCGTACCGAGCGAGGCGTTGGCGCACAGGGTCTGGTCGTAGCAGGCGAACCCTTCCTTGGCACGCCAGCCGTAGTTGCCGCCCGGCAGGATGAGGTCCACCTCCTCGTACTTGTTCTGGCCCACGTCCCCGCAGAAGATGCGCCCGCGCCCGGCGCCGCTCGCCGGGTCGCCCCTGTCCACCGAGCAGCGCCACATGTTCCGCACCCCGTAGGCGTAGACCTCGGGCCGGGCCTGGGGCTCCCCCACGAAGGGGTTGTCGGGCGGGATGCGGTAGGGGGTGCCGGCCGCGCCCGGCTCCACGTCCAGCCGCAGCACCTTGCCCAGCAGGGAGGACCTGGAAGGCAGGCGGGGGAGCTGGGTCCAGGTGCTGGCGGGGCAGACCTGGGGACTCAGGGGGGTTTGGGGGGAATCAGAGGCTGGAGACCCCGGAGCGGGGCGGGGAAGAGAATCAGGCTCTGGGGGGAGCTGGCTGCCCCACACAGTGCAGCCAGTCTGCACTTTCGCCACCAGGTGGCACAAGGGAGCCAAGTTCCCACCTATCAAGCCCCCCAACCCCCAGAATTGCCCTCCGAGGAACATCCCCCCTTCAAATTTCCTGCAAAGCCAGGCATCCCTCCCCCCTTGCTCCATGCAGCCTCCTGGGGCTCCCTCATGCAGCCCCCAGCTGCTCTCCCTGTTCCATGCAGCCCCCTGGGCCCCCCATGTTCCATGCAGCCCCCAGGGCCCCCTTCCCCCAGAGACTCACTTGTTCTGGGCATTGCCGAAGGCTCCAAAGGGGTCTCCCGCACGCCCCCCATCCCCCGTGAAGATGTAGAGCAGCCCGTCGGCCCCGAACAGCAGCTGCCCCCCGTTGTGGTTGGATGCTGGCTCCGTCACCTCCAGGAGGATCCTGAGGGTGAGGAGCAGAGTGAAGGCGCGGGGAGGGGCGGTGTCGGAGAAGCCCCCCCGTACCTGAACTGATGGGGCAGATGGAGCAGTGGAGGGGAGAGGGTGGAAGGAACTGCACGACAAGGGCCTGGCTCAGAAGGGCTAGTGGGTTAGTGGAGGGCGGGGAGCCAGAACGCCTGGGTTCTATCCTGGGGGAAGTGGAGGCTAGTGGTTAGAGTGTGTGTGTGTGTGGGGGGGATTGTTGCTGGGAGCCAGGATGCCTGGGTTCTATCCTGAGGAAAGTGGGGGCTAGAAGTTGGGGTGGGGCTGGGAGCCAGGACCCCTGGGTTCTAATCCCAGGAGTGTCCCAGCCCAGATCCTCACCTCTCAGACAAGGGATCGGCGACGTTGGGGTCGTGGGCTGAGACGCGGAACTCGGAGATGCGGATGCGCTCCTGGGTCCTGGCCCGGATGGAGTAGTAGACGTAGAAGGTGCGGGTGGCGTGGAAGCGGGGGTGGAAGGCCATGCCCAGGAAGCCCCGCTCGTCGCCGGCCCAGGGTGAGGTGAGCACGGCCGAGCGCAGGTCCAGGAAAGGGCGCGCGGCCCGCGAGCCGTTGGCCAGGAAGACCCAGACGAAGCCCAGCTGCTCGGCCAGGAAGAAGCGGTGGGAGCCGTCCCCGGCGTGCACCATGGCCACCGGGTTGCGGAGCCCGTTGGCCACCTCCTGCAGGCAGAGCTGCAGGCAGCCCTGGGTGCCCTCCCGCAGCCGGCCCAGCCCGTGGCTCAGCTCCGCGCTGCCCAGCACGGCCGGGTAGCAATAGGTGGCATCGCCCAGCTCCAGGCTGCCGCAGAAGCGGTCGCGGTCGCCCTCCAGCTCCAGGCTGGCGGGGTCCTCGGTCAGGAGGCTCAGCGCGGAGCGGCACCGCAGCCAGAAAGCCGTGCAGTACTCCGGGCACAGGCCGGGCAGCACCCGCACCGGCGAGCTCATGTCCTCGGCGTCGTACAAGTGGGCGGCGTAGGGAGAGCACTCCTGCGGGGAGGCCGGGGGGTCTGTTAGCGGGAGCCCAGAAGTCCAGGCTCCCAACGCCCCCTGGCTTGCATGGCTGTAAGGCCAGCTATGGGAGAGCAATGGGGTCTAGGGGTTAGAGCAGGGGGGGGGGGGATATGGCGGGCTGGGAATCAGGACTCCTGGGTTCTGTTCATGATGGGCCTGCTGGGACCAGAACTCCAAAGGGGAGGGGGGAGGTTAGAGACAGGGAATCGGGTCAAACGTGTGCGCCCCCCCCCCCCCCCATGTGCATCTTCCCAGCTGGAACCACCCATTGAGGTCACCCATGTCCCAGCCGCGGCAGGATGTGGCAGGCGGGGGCTGGGCGCTGAGCGCTGTCTGGAGCCACGGGGGGAGGCGCTGAGAGTACCCAGCTGGGCATGTCCCTGGAGCTGCTGGGGACCTGGGGGGGTCCCCGCCACTGGGCTCCCTTCACCGGGCACGCAAGGCAGCAGCCTGGAACCGCCTGGTGCCGTGGGGCTGTACACGTCCACGTATCCCAGGGCAGCCAGGCACGGCCGTGCCTGGGGAATCTGGGTGCCCGGCCTGGGAGTTAGGGGTCCTATAGAACAGCCCAATGCCCCCCATTGACCTGCTGCCCCCCCCCCAGCACACATTCACTGCCAGCAGTGCCACCCAGGCTGATGGGGGGAAGGGGGACAATTGCATGGGGACCCCCTAGCTCCAGGGGCTCCCCCAAAATGTAAGTGGGGTGATGTGGGAGAAGGGAGGGGGGCCAGCAAACCTGCTGCATCAGGGCCACACATTACCCTCAACAGCCCCCCCACATCCCACTGCCCCCCCATCCCACTGCCCCCCATGTGCGCACACCAGCATCTCTGTCCCCCCCCCGCTGCGCCCCCATCCCCGCAGCTCACCTGTGCACGGCCATGAACCCTGCCTGCACGTGGCTGCTGGCGCCCAGACCGGCTGCGCCCACCCGTGCCCCGTGCCCACCCGCTCACCTGGCAGAGCAGGGCGCGCAGGAAGCCCCCGCAGCTCCGCAGGCCGGCAGGGTCCAGGAAGGTGCCCAGGACCTGGAACCTGGCACCCAGCTGGGCGTCCCGCTGGCCATCGCAGCAGCCGAAGGCCGAGTACTCGGGGCAGAAGGCCAAGGGCTGGGGGGGCTGGAAGGGCGGCTTGTAGTCCAGGCACTGGGGGTGGGAGAGAACCCAGGAGTCCTGGCTCAGCAGCAGCAGCAGGGCGCCCAGCGCCGTGGGTCCTGACCCCATGGCACGGGGCTGGCCCGTGCCCTGGGTGGGGAGGGGCACGAGGCGGCTCTGCCAGCCAGGCCGGCAGCTGGGAACACGTGTGCAGGGGAGCAGGGGCCAGGCCTGGGCCACGTTCACCACCCGCCCCCCCCCTCCATGATGACGGGGCGGCTGTAATAGGAGGGTGAGTCTGGCAGGAGACGCGGGGGGGGGAGGAGGGGGACGTTAACCCCGTGCACCCCGCTCTGCTGCACAGTGGGGCTGGCTAGGCTCAGGGAGGGGCCCGGTGGGGTCAAGGTCAATCCCTGCTTGTAGGGAGTGGGGGGGTCTAGGGGTTAGAGCAGGGGGGGCTGGGAGCCAGGACTCCTGGGTTCTATCCCTGGCTCCGGGAGGGCGGTGGGGTCTAGCCATGGGGATGCTGACTGTGGCCTCCAGGGGCGGATGGCCCCGTTTCCCCCCCCCCCCCCAGCAGCAGGAGAAGGTCTGTGAACGAGGGTAATGACCCGCCCCAACACAGAGGCCACGTTCCTTTTATAGAAAACCTTTATTCTTGTAACACTGGGGGCGACACAGGGGCCAGTTCCTATAGCAACCTGCCCCCCCCTACCCCCGGGGCCGAGTGGGGGCCTGGAGGGCTGCAGTGCTGCACGGCCTGAGCAGGGTGGGGATGCCCCGGAGCCAGGTTGTTTTAACTCTTCGCTTCCCACCAGCTGCGGGCAGAGACGCCCCCATGACCGGGACTGGGTGCCCGGGGAACTCCCATCCCCGTCGCCCGAGTCAGATCTGCAGAGGGCCCTGAGTCCCCCCGACCCCGCTAGCCAGGCTTAGCGCCCCCAGGGGCTGTGTTGGAGGCTGGTTCTCCTGTGGGGGGGAGGGAGGAAAGGGGGGGGTAACTTGGATGCCAGCCCCAGCACACGCAGGCCCTGGGGGCCCCCCACCCCACTGGGAACTCTTGTCTCAGGTGCTGTGGGATGCCTGCCCCGGGTTGGGGGGCCCATTCCCCCATAGCTCTCTGGGGGCGCCCCATTCCCCCCCCCCCCCCAAGCCATGGACAGTGAGCGCAGGGCAGGCTGCCCCCCCCCCGGTCACGTCACAGGACTGGCAGGCCTACGAGAGGGGGCTGGGTGGAAGTCCCTTGCCCCAAACAGGGACCCACCCACCTGGGGAGAAGCCTCACCTGACCCCCCAGGAATGGACAGAGCCCCCCCCCCCCCCCGCAGTTGGCCTGCTGAAGAAGACAACAGAGTAACAGCCTGCTAGTGCCGCTTGCCGGAGTTGCTCCCTGAGCGCCGGGGGCAGGTGGGATTAACGTGGAAGGTCCTGGGTTCACGCCCCACGGGGGCCGGGGTGGGTTAAGGAAACAGCCCCAGTGCTGTGAGGAGGGGCTGGGGGGGGTAGTGGCAGGGGGAATCACTGGACCCCATGAAGACCCCTTCCCCCACCCCGCTCGTGCCCTGGAGACCCTGTTCCCTGGGGGGTCCTGTGCCCAGGGGGGGGCGGGGAGCTTGTCGCTGCCCCTAGAGACGCACAATAAATACCTCCCGGCCCCCCGCCCCAGCGCCCCGGCACGGGGGCTCCGGTCACCCCTCAGGCCCGGGGCTGGATGGGGACGCAGGAGTGGGGGGGCCGGGCCAGGACGTAGCCACGGGGGCAGAGGCAGCGATAGGAACCATCCGTGTTGAGGCAGCGCCCGGGGAGGCAGAGGGCGGGGAGGGCCTCGGCGCACTCGTCGATATCTGTAGGGAGGAGAGGGAGAGCGTGAGGGGCTGGGCAGGGAGCGTGGTGTGGGGGGACCCTGAGGTGTTCTTCTCCCCCGGGCCGGGACAGGTTGGCAGTGGGGGCCTCTACGGGATGGTCAGGGCTTGGGGGTCTCATCTAGGCAGGCCATGTCGAGATGGGGGGGGGGCTGGCTGTGTGGGGGGGGAATCAGGGGATGGGGGCTGGGACTCGGGGCCATGGGGGCTGGCTGCGGAGCGGGTTCTCACCCAGGCAGGCCATGGGGAAGCGGGGGGCTGGCCGAGGGGCACGGCTGGGCAGGGACTCAGGGCCGGGGGGGGCGGGCTGTGGGGCAGGGTCTCACCCAGGCAGGCCATGTGGGTGATGTCCAGCCGATAGCCCTCGTGGCAGTCGCAGGTGTAGCCCTCGGGCACCCGGACGCAGCGGCCGTTCTCGCAGCCGTTCAGGACCCCGCACTCCTCGGCTTGGAGCCCCGCGAACCGCTCTGGGGGGCAGGGGGGCACATGGGCGTCAGCGCCAGGCCCTTCTGCTCACTCGGGGTCAAAGGCTGCCCCCCTGCTGGCCCCGTCCTCGCCTCCCCCTCAGGTGGGGGGCTGCTACAGCTGCTGCCTGACCTTGAGTGACCCCCCACTGGTCCCCCTCCCCGCCTGGCATCAGCTCCCCACCCGTGCCCCCCATCCCCAACATGTGCTCCTCCCCTCAGCCCCCAACATTGCACCCCCATACCCAGCATCTGCTTCTCCCCCCATCCCAACAGCATTGGCCCCCCCCCCCCCCCGTCTGGTGCCTCCCTCTACCCCCCAGGCACTCACCAGCGTGGGTCTCGCTGGCCTGGGCTGACTGCTCGGGGAAGGGGCTGGCGTCGTGGGGCGGGTAGTGCCAGGGGGGGCCGGGCAAGGGCTGCTCAGCGTCGGGTGTGGGGCTGCGTGGCCGGTAGGTGCGGGGGGGCTCAGGGCGCCGGTAGGGGGCGCGTGGCTCCTCCGGGCGGGCGTCCACGTAGGCCAGGTCCTCGAAGTCGGCGGCCTCGTAGGCGGGGGCGCTGTAGGGGGAGTCGCGGCGCCCGGCGTAGCCGCCCGCGCCCCCCAGCGCGTAGGGGTCGTAGTCGAGGCGCAGGCCAGGCTGGGGGCCCCGTGCCGCAGAGCCAGCGAACAGCTCGGGGCCGTAGGGGGGGCCGTAGGGGGGGATGAACTCAGGGCCGTACTCATAGGGCAGCCCCAGGCCGGGCCGGGCCAGGCCGTAGCTCGGGGGACGCAGCACGTTGCACAGGGCCTCAAAGTCATCTGTGGGGAAGAGAGACCTTCGCTGGGGGGGGCGCAAGATCCCCGGGGAACCCCGATACTGCCCCATGGGGTCTCCGACACCCTCCACTGCAGAGTGCAGGACCCCTGGGCACCCGCTCCCCCCAGGACCCCTGACACCCTCTTACTGTAGGGTGCAGGACCCCAACCCCGATAACCCCTCACTGCAGGGTGCAGGACACCCTGGTGCTACGCCCCCACACGGACCCCTTGGCCCCCACCCCCGCTCATTGGGGGGCAGGAAGGCTGCAGCACCCCCCACCCCCCAGCACCCTCCTTGGTGACCTGGATACCGAGCAGGCACTGCCTGTGTCCCCTGGCAGCCCCAGATTTGCCCCCTAACAAGGCTTGCCCCCCTCCCTCCCCAAAAAAAGGAGGCTGCGTCCCGAAGCGCTCTAGCTGGGAGAGGGGGGTGGTGGGACGGGCCCCTCACCTGAGTCTCGGGCTGGGCACAGGGCGCAGTCCATGCCCCAGGCCTCCCCGTACAGGCAGCAGCATTCGGTGTAGGTCACCTGGCGGTCGAGGCGAGGGCGGCTGCAGACCAGGTCCAGCCCCACCTCCTGCCAGCACACGGCCTGGTTCTCGTCTGGGGGAGACCGCGGGTGAGACCACGAGCGTGCGACGGGCGTGAGTGACAGAGCAGGTGAGCCCGGCAGTGCCGTGCAGTGAGCGCGCGCAGGTGGGCGTGACGGAGTGTGCGAACTGGACAGTGCCGTGCAATGAGCGTGCAATGAGCGAGCCAGTGCCTGCGGGGGTGTCCCTGTCACTCTGCATGTGCAATGAGTGTGCGAGCGCCTGCGTCTCAGCGTGTGCGCATGGACCGGCCAGCCCTTGGGCCGTATCCCGTTGGGGCCATGGTGGGGGGCCAAGGTCCCTGTAATATTTTGGTGAGCGAGGTGCCTGGCGGGCTGGGGACAGCCACCCGGTGGGCATGGAAGAGTCAAAGCTGCTCCTGGACTGGCCTGGGGGAGATGCCGGGGTTGGTGACGTTGTGTGGGGGCTGGACAGGTTCGGGTCAATGGAGGGTCCGGACGGACAAAGGGACCAGCCACGCCGCAGCCAGAGAGGGAGGAGAAACCCCCCCACCCACGGGGCCAAGCCGGGGAGCGGCGGGGAGGTATCGGGGGGTTCAGAGCACGTCTGGGCACCGCCTTCGCCCTTGGCTCCCATACCCGGCTGGGCACCATGTGACGTAGACACCCTCCCGGGCCGGACGGGTGGGGACGCCCTACCGACGCTGGTGGGGCCCCAGGCTGTGTGTGTGGTGGGTGGGGGGCCCAGGTGGGGGTGGACCCCTAGGCATGGGGCGGTGGGCTCCAGTGTGTGTGTGGGGGGGCGAGGGTCCCCCTGCTGTGTTGGAGGGACAAGGGGGGCTTGGTAGGGGGGTGGAGCCCAGGTGTGTGTGTGGGTCCAGGGCAATGATGGGGGGGTCCAGCTGGGGGGTGAGGTGCGGGGGGCGTGCGGGGGTCGCATCACTCACCCAGGGCCTGGCTGTCGTTGGCCACACAGCGGCGCTGGGACCCGTCCAGCACGAGGGGGGGGGTGCAGGCGCAGTAGAAGGAGCCGATGGTGTTCACGCAGCCGCCCCCCACGCAGGGCTCGGCCTCCTCGTCACGGCCCTCGTCGTTATCTGCGACCGACACGGGGTCACCGGGCCGCCGCCTCCACCGACACGGGGCTGGGGGGTTCCGTGGGGTGCTGCCCCATGGACACGGGGCTGGGGGGTTCCGTGGGGTGCTGCCCCATGGACACGGGGGTGGGGGGTTCCCAGGGGCGCCACCCTCCCGGGCACAGGGGTGGGAGGTTCCCGGGGGCGCTGCCCCCTTAGACACGGGGATGGGGGCTCCCTGGGGCGCCACCCCCCCGGACACTGCAGGCAGCGCGTCTCAGAGCAGGAGCCATCGGGCCGGGGGAGGAGGGGGGCGGGGGTCTCACCGATGCACTCCAGGTGGTGCGTTTCGTAGTAGTAGCCGTTGGGGCAGTAGCAGGAGTAGCCGGGGGCCTTGTTGCGGCAGACGCCCCCCCGGCACAGCTGGGTGTTGAACAGGGCGCACTCGTCCACGTCTGGGCGGGGGAGACACACGGCTTGACCACGCGCAGATCGTCTGGCCTACCCTGAGGGGGCCCGGGCCTGCCTCGGTTTCCCTCTGCACTTGGCCCCACTCCCCGAGGGGGGGGGGCGGCGCAGAGACGGGAGGGGTGGGGTCACGTGGGGTGGGACGGATGGATCAATGGAGGGGTCTGGAAAGACAACAGGAGCCTCCTGGCCTGACCCCCTGCGCGGGCAGGGGGAGGGACGCGGAGCTCTGACCTGGGGTGGACAGAGGGATGGACAGACAGGAGAAACCGGTTCCATGGCAGCTGGGCTGGGCCGGATGATGTCCTGGGCCTGCAGCATCGCCCCGGATGTGACAATCCCCCAGAGACTTGCAGCAAGCTCTGAGGTGTGGAGGGCCCAGCCAGCCTCACTGGGGTCAAGTAGGAGGGGGGAGGCTGCATGGCGAAGGGGATCCCTGGGGGGCCTGGCACGCTGGGGGTTCCTCTGAGGGCCTGGGGTGTGGCAGTGAGCGGGTGGATCCGGGACATGCAGGTCAGGAGAACCCGGTAGGCCTGGCCCCTGCCTCCCCCATGGTCAGAGCCCCGGAAGGGGGCGCCAGGGAGCACCCACCTGTGAGCGCGGCGAGGGGTCCTGTCGCCGCGTAGCCGTTCCCACCGGGGCACAGCGCTTGGTGCTCCGCTACAGCCGGGAAAAAGCGAGCGCGTCAGAGCCGGGAACCTGCCCCCGTCCCTTGGCACCCATGGGGAGGCCCCCTGTTCCAACCGCTGAACCCACCCGCCTCCCAGAGCCGCGGAGAGAACCCAGGAGTCCTGGACGGCAGGGACCGAGGATCACCAAGCCAACCGCAGGTGAACAGACTCTGAAGCGACCTAGGGGAAGCTGTCCTGCCCACGAGCCCCAGGGCGGGGCCGGGATCAGGGCATGGCCCCCTGGCTGCGTGGTGGGAAGCAGAGAATGGGGGCAAGGCGGGGCAAGACCCCCTGAGCTCCCCCCCAGTACCTGTGTTGGGGCGGGGGCAGGGCTGGGCCCGGCAGTCCGTGCCCCAGGCGTGGCCCAGGGTGCAGCAGCACTCCTGGCGGGTGGTGTTCCTGGCCAGCACCTTGTCGCAGGACTCGTAGTAGCATTCTTGGCGGCTGGCGTCTGCCACAGGCGCACTGGGCTCGGGCCTGGGGGCCGGCAGGCGGCCGGGGAAGGGGGGCTGAGCTGTAAGGAAAAGGGAAGGGCAGGGGGCCCCAGTGAGATGGGCAGGCCTGGCCCCACCGGCCTGGAGAGAGCCCCCCTTCTCCCTCCACTGCCCACCCCCCCACTCCTTGCCTCCCTCCCTGGCAGCCACCTCTCTTCCCCGGTGCCTGCACCTCTCCCCGGCAGACCCCCATCCCCTCCTCCCAGGGCTGCCCCCCCCCCACTCACCGGGGCTGGGCGGGCGGCTGCAGCGCCCCGTCATGGGGTCGAACTCCTCGCTGCTGCTGGGGCAGATGCAGAGGAAGGAGCCCTCCACGTTCTCGCACAGCTCGGCCCCGCACACACCCTGCAGCGTCTCGCACTCGTTCACATCTGGGGGGGAGGCGGGGGAGAGGCAGCTGGTTAGCCAGGCCGGGGCTCAGGGCCCAGCTTCCAGCTCCCTGGCAGCCATCCATTCCCAGCCTTTGTCCCCAGCAGCCCCCCCACACCCAGCCCCCCCATCCCTGGCAGCCCCTCCATGGCCAGGCTGAGCCCCCCCGTACCCTGGCAGCGGCGCCCGTCGCGGGCGCTCTCGTAGCCTTGGTCACACAGGCACTGGAAAGAGCCGGGCAGGTTGTGGCACACGGCATGGTCCCCGCACAGCGTCTCGTTCGCACACTCATCCACGTCTGAAAACACACGCCCAACGTCCGGTTACCACGCTGCCTGCAGACCCCTGCCCACGGTTACCATGGTGCCCGCACGCCCTCTCCCCCACAGCCTGTTCTCTGGGCCTGTGGCAGAGTGGGAAATGGTCATATTTTGGAGGAAGAGTGCGTGTGCCTCAGTTTCCCCTATGTGGTGTATGGATAACTAGGTGGGCGGGAAGGTCGTTTACACTTGGCAGACAGCCAGGTGTGACTGACGCCAATTGTGGGACCTGGTCCCCCATGTCCATCGAGAGTCCGACTAGACCCTGGCCTGGGCATTTGGTACCTAGCAACTAACGCCCATGGACGGCCTACCCTCCGCAGGATGCCAGCTGGGGGGACAAGGGGCCAGGAGGAGGCCAGGTGACCATGGCTGTCCGGGAACAAGAACAAAGGACGAAGAAGGGGGGCAGGGAGGGTCATTAAGTGGGGGCTACTGGAGGCAGGGGAGATGCTCCTGGCCTGGGACTCCAGGGGGGCCAGAGGGTGGCTCAGGACCAACCCAGATGGACCAGGCTGTGTAACTTTCCATCCTCCGTGTTAACCAAGGACTTTCCACGCTGGGCTCCAGACACCTGGGAAAGCTGCCTGCTGTTACCCCGCCAGCCAAGAGGCACTTCAGAGTCAGGAAGCCGGGGTGCATGGCTCCCTTTGGGGGTACAAGTCTCCCCTACGTGTCCAACCCAGGTGGACTCGCTGCGGGGGAGCTCCCGGCGTGAAGCAGGGAGGCTGCAGGCTCTGAGGGTTGGTCCCAGGAGGCGGGGAAGCCGAGGGGCTGACCCGTGACGGCAGGGATCCCCTGAGACAAGCTGGGAACCTGGAAAAACCTTTTGGGGAAACGGGCGGCTCAGTCCATCACTGCCACCCCTTGGGACTGCAAACTCGGCTCACTGTGCATCTGTTTTACCTGCTTTAACCTCTCACTCCCTCTCGCTTCCTTTTCTTAGCTAATAAACCTGGCGTGAGTTTACGCTAGAATTGGCCGCCAGGGCTGTCCTGGGAGGTGAGGTCTGGAGTGCTGATTGATCTGGGGGGAAGTGACTGGGCTCCCGGGACTGGGAGCAGCCTGATGTCGGGGGATTTTGGGGTTAAGTGACTTTTTATCGCAAAGGCCAGTTGTCGGGGTGGCGAGGCAGGGAGGAGCGTCCGAGGGGCCTGTCTGGGACTCCGGGGTGAGACTGGCACTGGCTCGGGGAAATCTAATCACAGACCCCGCCACCTGCTTGGGGTGTCTGCCCTGTTTTCTGACAATCTGCCCTGAGGTCGGCACTCAACCGTCATGAGCCACTCCAGACAGTGGGATGCCGTTCACCAGCCCGGCTCCCGCCCCCGGCGTTCACCGGCCCTGCACCTGCCCCGGGGGCTCATCAGCACAGCCTTGCCCCCAGCGCTCACCGGTACAGCCCTGCCCAGCCGTGGTACTCACCGACGCAGTCCTCGGTTGCTGTGGCCCGGTAACCGGGCTCGCAGGCGGTGACGCAGCGGTAGGACCCGGGCTGGTTCTCGCAGCGCCGCCCCCCGCACAGGGCGGCCCCGTACTCCTGGCACTCGTCCACGTCTGGGGGGGGGGCCAAGGGGGACACCATCAGGATCCAGCCATGGTGGATGGGGAGGGAGGGGGGACGGCAGCTCAGCTCAGCCCTGGGCTAAGGAGGATTCTGTGCCCCTGTGCTATGTGGGGTGCCTGGGTGGCACGGGCACTTCACAGCCCCCCTCCCCTGTGCTCTCCATGGTAGAGGAGGTGAGGTGGTAACCAGCCTGGCGGGTGCGACCCCCCACAGGGGAATGGGCACATTATCACCAAGGCTCAAGAAGGGGTTCCTCCCCATGGGCATGAACCCTGCCAGCCCCTCCACCCCCCCAGCTCTCACTGCCCCGGGGGGGGGGCATGTCCTGGGGGCAGCATGGGCAGGGTGGGGTGATAGGAGGGGGCTCCGTTCATCAGCAATGTGGGGAGGGGGCACCACACAGAGCATGAGACACCCCCCCCAAACACTAACCCCCAGGTATTGCGGGTGAATGACTGGGACTGGTCCCCCTCCCTCAGCAAACACCGGCCCTGCCCCCTCCCTGCTGGTACTCACCGACGCAGTCCCCGCCAGCACCAGCCCGGTAGCCGGGCTCGCAGTCGGTGATGCAGCGGTAGGACCCGGGCTGGTTCTCGCAGCGCCGCGCCCCGCACAGGGCGACCCCGTACTCCTGGCACTCGTCCACGTCTGGGGTGGGGGGTGGGGCAGTCAGCGGAGCACAGCCGGGGGGGAGGACGCTAGGCTGAGCCCCCAGGGTCCGTCCCGCCACCTCCCCCAGACATGGCCTTGGGCAGAGTCCAGCAGAGAACTGATGGGACGGGCTGCACCTGCCACAGGACCCTGGCATCCGGGCGGGGCTTAGCCACACCCCAGTGGGGGGGAGGAGGTGGATGGCACACGCCAAACACGGGGGGGTGGGGAGCCCCCAACACTGGAGCAGACCCCGCTTGGTCTACACCAGGCCTGCCCCTGGGGGGGACAGGTGGGGGGGCAAAGTCCCAGCCTGGATGGGGGTGGGGGCTGCAGTGGGCACTCTGCTCTGAGCAGGCCAGTCCACAGCACAGAGCCTGGTACCAGAACAAGCTACAGCAAGGGGGGGGGGGGGGGCGTGGAAGCGGCCGCAGCACTATGGCCCCGCAGCAGTGCCTGCAGCGCCCCCCCCCGGGCGCCTCACCCTGGCAGGAGGTCTTGTCGGGGCTGGCGCGGAAGCCAGCCGGGCAGTAGCAGTCGAAGGAGCCGTCCGTGTTGGTGCAGCGCCCGCCCTCGCACACCCCCCCGCGCTGGCACTCGTCAACGTCTGCCAAGGGAGAGACATGGGTCAGCGGGCAGGACACGCTCCCCCCCCCCCCCCCCACGCCCCAGGGGACCCCAGGACCCTCTGGCCAGGCCACCCTGGGAACCCTTCCCTCACATTGCTGTGTGCTCTGCTCTCAGGGCGCCTGGTACCCCTGTTCCCACGCAGGAGACGCCGAGTTCCCCGGACGCCTGGGTCCCCCTGTTCTGACGCAGGAGGCGCCGAGTTCCCCGGTCGCCTGGGTCCCCCTGTCCTGACACAGGAGACACCAAGTTCCCCGGACGCCTGGGTCCCCCGTACCGATGCAGGAGGCGCCGTTGGGCGCGGTGACAAAGCCCTGGGCGCACAGGCAGGTGTAGGAGCCGTCCGTGTTGAGGCACTCGCCGTGCGGGAAGCAATACTCGCCCTCCAGGCATTCGTTGACATCTGCAAAGGGGGGTGTCAGCAGGGCAGGGACCCGGCTTGGCCCCGCCCGGCCCGGCAGGCCTCCCCCCCCTGACTTCTGCACTCACCTGCGCAGGGGCCCCCCGGCGCGCCCGCCCGGTACCCCCGGCCACACTGGCAGCGGAAGGAGCCATCCGTGTTGGAGCAGCGGCCATGGGGGCCGCAGGGTGAGCCAGCTGCACACTCGTTAACGTCTGCAAGGCAGGGGCAGGGCCGGAGCGGGGGGCATCAGAGCATGGGGGGGAGGCCCAAGGGAAAGGGGCAGGGGCAGGTCAGGCAGAAGGTGGCAGAGGTTGGGGATGAGCCTGCAGGTCAGGCAGGGTCGGGATAGACAGGGAGAGGTCGGCCAAGAGTCAGCATGGGGCTCGGGGGCCAGTGACCCTGTGGGGGGGCAGGGCCCATGGGAGGAGGGTCTGGGGGGGGGCCCCACAGGAGCAAGGGGGCCAGTGCCTGTGAGAGGAGAGCTTAGGGGGGCAGCGCCCATGGGGAGAAGGCCGGGGGGGCTGGCACCAGGGGGTCAGCTCGGTACCTGTGCAGCGCCCGTGCTGGAGCCGGTAGCCGTCCTGGCAGGGCAGACACTGGAAGGAGCCAGCCGTGTTGGTGCACTCCTGGCCCGGGCAGGCCAGGCGGTTCTCACACTCGTCGATGTCTGCGCGGGCGAAGGGGGATGTGGGGTGAGCGTCCCGCGCTCTGTCCGGCCCCCGCGGGAGGGGGGCAGGGGTCAGCCACCCCCGGGGCTGGGAGGAGGGTGGGAGTGGGCTGCACGCACTGGGACGAGCCATGGAGAACCAACCCCATGCGGGTGCAGCTGGACAGACACTGGGCCCCAGGACGCTGCGCACGACACTGTGTGAGAGGGTAACCTCCTGTCTGCCCAAATCCTCTCCCTGCCCCCCAGGTCCCTGCCCCTTTCCTGCCCATCCAAGCCCCCTCCCTGCCCCCCCGAACCTCCTCCCTGCAACCCCCCAGGTCCCTGCCCCTCTCTGCCCCAAGAGCCCCCTCCACCCCTTCTCCAAGCGCCTCGTGCCCCCCCAGCTCACCTTCGCACTGTGTCTGCTGCGGGTTGACCCGGAAGCCGGCCGGGCAGACGCACTGGTAGCCACCGGCCGTGTTCTCGCAGCGCCCGTAACTGCAGGGCCGCGGGGTTTGCCGGCACTCATCCACATCTACGGGGGAACAGAGAGCGACAGCAGCGGGGTGCGTGTGTGAAGGGGGCTGCCTGGCATGGGGCACTGCCCTGGGCCCAGGGGAGCTGCCTGGAGGGAGCCAGGTCCCTAGGTCCACCACAGCCTGGAGCAGGGAGGGGGGAGAAACCTTGGGCCAGCCATAACCCGCTCCTGTCCCAGCCAGCGCAGTCAGGGACCCCAGGGGGAGCTCTGCACCCAGCCCGTGGGGCCTCCCTCCCCCCATGGCCCAGCTCTTACCGATGCACTTGGTGCCCAGGGGGCTGGTGCGGAAGCCGCTGGGGCAGAGGCAGTGGTACCCGCCGGCCACGTTCTCACAGCGCCCGGGCTCGCAGGGTGGGGGGCTCTGCTGGCACTCGTCCACATCTGCAATGGCCACGGCAGGGAGTCAAGGATGCCTTGGGGGGTGGGACCCCCAACGCCTCCAGGGACATGCAGAGCTGGGATCACCAGACCCCCCCAGGGATGGACAGTTGGGGCCCCCAGGGCACCGCACGGGAACAGGCAGAGTCAGGGCCTCCCCCAGGGATGAGCAGAGCCGGGACCCACAGGGAAACCTCAACACTCCCCTGCAGGCCATGCTGCACCTAGGCTCAGGTCTCTGTCTGGAGCCATGGAGCTGGGACCCCTGCAGGGACCCGCGGTGCCCCCAGCCAGGCTCCGCTGCAGAAACCGGCTCTCCCAGGACAGTGCCAGGCTCAGCTTCCCGGACAGGCAGGGAAAACCTCAGGGGATGGGGCAGTGGAATCCCCTCGGGGGCCGGCCGGGAGGGGGAAGCCCCAGGGGGGCAGAGCAGGGTGGGGGAAGCCCCAGGGGGCAGGGCACCTACCCTGGCACTGGGTGCCGGCAGGACTGGCGTGGAAGCCCCGGGGGCAGGAGCAGCGGTAGCTCCCGGCCGTGTTCTCGCAGTGGCCCTGGGCGCATGGGCGAGGGCTCTGGGGGGGCTGTGAACCCCTGGTCACCCCCCCCCCCACATCCCCAGCCCAGCCCTCCCTTCCCCCTGCCCCTATGGCACTGCCCCACCCAACCCCATCTGCTCCCCGTGAACCCTCCCCCCACCCCCTGCGTCTGCCAGGCACTACGTTACCAGTGCAGTCAGTGCCGAGGGGGCCGGGCTGGTACCCGGCGGGACAGATGCAGCGGTAGGAGCCAGGCAAGTTTTCACAGCGGCCCTGGGCACACGGGCGGGGACTCTGGGCACACTCATCGATATCTGCCCAGGAGGGAGGGAGGGAAGAGCAGCGTGACTGGGGCTCAGGGACTCACTGTCCGTCCCCCCCACTCCCCTCCCTCTCTGCTCCCAGCCCCAGAGGTGACAGAGGTGGATTTTTCGTAATATTTTTATAAAGCCTGTGTGTGCCTCAGTTTCCCCAGGATGCTGCCTTGTTTCCTAGCAGTGTGTGTGTGTGTGGGGGGGTGTCTGTGTGCTCTAGGGCGGGCAGAGATGCTGACATGTGGGGCACCCAGCTGGCTGGAAAACTCCCGTCTCCAGGGAGCATCTGAGAAGATAACAGCAGATCCAGTTGCTGGGACACTGGCAGCTGGTGACCAAGGAGCCAGAGGGGCATGGGTGCCCGGCTCTCCGCAGGGAGCTGAACAGCTGCCCCAAGCTGGCGATCCAGGCTGGGATGGGGAGTTGGGGCTCACCTGCAGTCTGACGAAGGAGAGCAGATGGACAGACAGACAGACGGACCCAGACAAAAGGCTTCGCTCCGACCTGGCTGGGCTCTGGCTGCCCAGAACGGCCGAGGCCGTTCCTCGTTCCTTGGGCCACCCTCGCTGGGTGCACCTGGCTGGTGGCAGCGCCAGGTGAGGGGCCTGGATCCCCACCAAGCCAGCACATCGCCCTCGGGGGTCTGTGCCGGGGGGTGTCGCTGTGTGGTGCTCACGGGGGGGTGCCAGGCGCACAGCTCGGGGCTAGGGTGGCACTGATGAGCCTGGAGGAAGCGTGGGACACCTGGGGGGTCTGGAGGGGCCTTCCCGAAACCACAGTGAAGCTGAGCCCTGGCATCCACCCTGGGGAGCTGGGACAGCAGGACCCCAGGCACCCCTGGCCCACGCCGACTGCCCTCGGGTCCCCCCCGCCCCTCTCTCTCACCTCGGCACTCGGCGCCCGGTGGGTCGGCGCGGTAGCCGGGGGCGCAGATGCAGCGGTAGCTGCCCACCGAGTTCTCGCAGCGCCCGTTGGCGCAGGGCCGTGGGCTCTGCCGGCATTCGTCCACATCTGGCGGGGACAGACAGACGGTTCCCTGAGCCACGCGAGGGCATGGAGGGGCCCTCATTGGCGCGTGCACACACACCCTTTGGGGCCCTGCCCCTTGGAGTCCCAGAAAGTGCAGGGCCAGGCAGAGATCCTCCTGGCCCCCCTGCTCCACTCCCCTCCGCCCCGCGAAATGGAGCAGCACCTCCTCTGCCCCCCCATGCACCCCACCCCCACACGCCCGCTGCCCCTCACCAATGCAGTGGGTGCCCTGGGGGTTGAGCCAGAAGCCGGGGTGGCAGAGGCAGGTGTAGCCGCCCTGGCGGGGGACGCAGCGCCCCGGGCCGCAGATCTGGGGGTTCCGCTCACATGGGCTGCTGGGCTCTGCCGACAAAACCGGGGAGGGGGGGGTCACCGGGTCTGCGCCCCAGATCCCCCACTATGCGCTGCCCATCTGCCTCTCAGGCATCCCCCCACCCCTCAGCGTCCCAGCCTCCTGACCCCCCACCCCTGCCTGCTTCATCCCCCACCCTCAACGTCCCTATGCCCTGCCCCCACCCCAGCTCCCCCACCCCTCAGCGTCCCTACCCCCTGCCCCCCCCCTGCCCCCCCACCCCTCAGCGTACCGACCCCCTACCCCACCCCTCAGCGTCCCTACCCCCTGCCCCACCCCTCAGTGTACCTACTCCCTGCCCCCCACCCCTCAGCAACCCTACCCGCTGCTCCCACCCCTCAGCGTACCTAGCCCCACCCCTCAATGTCCCTACCCCCTGCCCCACCCCTCAGCATCCCTACCCCCTGCCCTGCCCCCCACCCCTCAGCATCCCTATCCCCTGCCCCCACCTCTGACCCCCACCCCCTGCCCCACCCCTCAGCATCCCTACCCCCTGCCCCCCCACACTCAGTGGCCCCACCCCACCACTCCTCACCCTGCCGCATGCCCCAGCCTATCACTGCCCCCCGCTCCCCCACTTCCTACCTGAGGTAGGGCCTTCCGGGGCAGCTTCGGGGGCAGGTGGCTGGGTCGGGGGGGGCTGGGCAGGGCGCTGCCCCCCTGGTGCCGTGGGCTGGGCACTCGAGCGGGCTGTAGGGGGACAAGGAGGGGGATGAGGACTGGGTGGTCTGGAGGGGGGGGGGCCTGGGAGAGGGGCCTGTTGTGGGGGGAGGGAGAGGAAGAAGGGGGAGGGGTGCACTGGGTGGGGAGGATGAGGAGGAGTGGGGGAGGAGCGCTGCAATGGGAGGGGGCAGATGAGGAGGGGCACGGTGTGGGGGGACACGGGCGAGGGAGGGGCACGGTGTGGGGGGACACGGGCGGGGGAGGGGCGCGGGGCGGCAGCTCTCACAGGGGGCGTGCGTGGCGGACGGACGTTCCCCCGGCTGGCGGCCGACAGGCACGCGGGGCAGGTCGAGGCCCAGGAAGCGGGTGTTGTAGCGCAGGTCGGAGGCGGAGTAGTGGTAGCCGGGACCCGCCGGGCAGATCTCCTTGAAGCCACCTAGGTGGGGAACGGCAGAGTCAGAGGAGCCTCCAGCTGTTTGGGGACCCAGGAGTCCTGGGCTCCCAGCCCTCCCCCCACCCCCCCGCTTTAACCACTAGATCCCACTGCCCTCCCAGAGCCAGGAGAGAACCCAGGTGTCCTGGCTCCCAGCCCCTCCCACTCTAACCTACAAGGCCGCACTCCCCTCCCAGCACTGGGGATAGAACCCAGGCGTCCGGGCTCCCAGGGCCCCTCCCACTCTAACCACTGGACCCCACTCCCCTCCCAGCCCCGGGAGAGGACCCAGGAGTCCGGGTTCCCAGCCCCACTCACTGGAGCCGAAGAGCGGGCAGCGCTCGCAGCCCCAGCCCCAGGCCTTGCCCACGCGGCTGCAGCAGCAGATCTGGCGGGTGATGTTGCGCAGGGTGGGCAGGGAGCAGGCGCCGTCCCGCAGGACCCGGTAGCAGGGGCCCTTGGCCTCCGAGATCACGTGGTGGGCTGGGGGCAGACGAGAGAGACGGAGACAAACAGACGGGAGCTGAGTCCCCAACAGAGCCGCTGCCCGGGACCCCCATCCCCGGCCTGGCCCCTTGGGCCTGGGCCCCACTCCCCTGAGCCAGCCAGCCCCCCATCCTGGGTCCCCTGGGGGGAAAGGCCCCATGCCCCACCCCGCAGTTCGGCGAGATCAGGGATCCCCTCCCCAGTCCTTCCGCACCAGCAGCCTGTGGCCAGGCCGGGCCAGGGACCAGCGAGGGCAGCTGGGGGGGGGGGCAGCGGTGACAGTGGGGGACCCCTCACCCCTAAACCGCAAGGACAGAGTTCGCTGTCTCATGGCTCAGCCCCCCAGCGAGTTCAGAGCCCCCAGCTGAGAGCATCTCTGTCCCCCCCCAGCCCAGCCTCCGTTCCTTTCTGGGATCTCCCCAGCCCGGCCCCAGGCAGACACCCTCTCTCCACGGGCCCCCCAGCTCTCCATCCCCCGCCAGCATCTCCCAGCCCTCCACCCCCCCAGCTCTCCACCCCCCAGCGGCCCCCGGCTCTCCATCTCCCCCAGCCCCCCAGCTCTCCGCCCCCCCAGTGCTCACAGATGCAGCTGCTGCGGGAGGAATCCAGGATGTAGCCCGTGTGGCAGAGGCAGGCGAAGCTGCCCGGCGTGTTGGTGCATTGCCCGTTCTGGCAGAGGCCGCCCTCCTGGCACTCGTCCACGTCTGGGGAAGGGCAGGAGTGGGGGTCAGAGCAGGGTCAGCCAGTGCCCTCCTGCCCCAGACAGCTGGCTGCTCTGGGGACCTGGAGAGACAGGCGGGGGCTAGCCCCACACGGCCCTTTCCTGGTGGGGGGGCAGAGAGCAGGCTGGCGCCGTGACCCCTGTTCAGGGAGGGTGGAGGGGCAGGCTGGCGCCATGGCACTGGCCCCACTCCTTATAGGCCTGTCCTGCCCCGCTCGCCCAGGGGTCTCTCCCGTCCCCCCTCCCCTCCGCCAACTGAGCATACGCCACCCCCAACACCTCAGCCCAACTCACCCTGGCAGGAGCTGTTCAGCCGCTGGAAACCTTTGGGGCACGGGGCCTCCTGCTGCCCCAGGGCGGGTGCGTTCGCTGTGGGGAGGGAGCGGGGGTCAGAGCCAGGAATGCCCCTCCCCCTGGTCCCATGGCCCACCTCCCTCCATAGACTGCCCTTCTCCCCATGGCCCCCAGCCCACTCCACAGTGCCCCCCAAGCTCCCTGGTCCAGCCCCCATATCCCCACAGGCCCCAGGGTGGGGTGCCCCTTCCAGACCCCTCCCTGCACAGACCCTGGCACACAGACTGCACCCCCTACCTGGCTCGGTGGCGCAGGGCAGACACTCGTGGACGCCCCAGGCCACGCCGGCGCCACGGCAGCAGACGTCCTGGGTGCGTAGGCCGGGTAGGGGCGCACTGCACTGCAGGGCAAAGGGGCCAGTCAGTGCGAACGGGACGGGGGTTCCCTGGACCCGATCCCAGCCGTGCCTCGGCTCCTGGGTGCCCCCGGCCGGAGGCGTTCCCGGCCGCGCAGCTGGAACCGTGCACATGACGAACTCAGCCGGGTCGGCACCAGCGTGTGCGCGGCAGGGGCGGGCGCCTGCTCCCGGACGCCCGTCTGCTCACGCAGCTGAGCTCGTCAGCACGGGCGTCAGCTGGCGGGAGTGTGCGTGGCGGGGCATCCGGCTGCTCGTGCCAACACGGGCATCAACTGGCAGGAGTGCGCGTGGCCGGGCGTCCAGCTGCTCGCACGGCTGCTCGTGCCAACACGGGTGTCAGCTGGCAGGAGTGTGCGTGGCGTCCGGCTGCTTGTGCCAACACGGGCATCAGCGGGCGGGAGCGTGTGTGGCGGGCTCACGCCCACGCGGGTGACCGAGCATCTATGCGCCGCATGAACACGGAGGCCTGGCCAGACGGGCAAGCTCAGCGCACGTGTGTGCCCACAGGTGAGCCTCACACCTGGCCACGAGTGGCTGGGAGGTTCAGTACAAAGGTGGGCCCTGTGCCCGGGTCCCCCTGCCCGGCCCCGCTCCCCACACGCCCCTGCCCCGTGCCGTTACCTCCCCGGCGTGCAGCTGCTGGAAGCAGTAGCCGTAACCGGCGTTCTCGCTGTAGCCGTTGACGCGGGGGCTGTTCTGGGCCAGGACGCTGTACAGGGCGGGCCGGGCGGGCGGGAGGGCGTTGGCGGGCTCCTCCCCCAGGGCGCTGGGCTCGCTCACCCGCTCGACCTGGTGGATGGTCACCGAGGCGTTGGGGGGGTGCCGCACGTGGACGCTCACCATGGACAGGGCACCTGAAGGGGGGAGAGAGGCCATGCCAGAGGGCAGGGAATGGGGCACAGGGCAGAGAGAGTGCTGGGGGCACAGAACCGGGCGGGGGGCAGAGACAGTGTCAAGGGGCACCCGGGGTGGGGGCAGAGAGGGTCAGTGCTAGTGGGCAGGGAATGGAGGGGGAGGAGGGACGGTGCTAGGGGCAGAGAACGGGGTGGAGGGGCAGAGAGGGGCAGGGGCAGAGAATGGGGTGGGAGGGCAGAGAGGGGCAGGTGCGGAGAGGGGCAGGGGGGCAGAGAACGGGGCAGGGGCCGAGACAGGGAATGGGGCCCTGTGGGGGATAAGGTTGAGTATGGGGCCGGTCCCTGCCGAGCCCCCACCTCCCCTCCCCTCCGACATGTGGCCCCTCCCCCCGCAACCCCCACCGTGGCAGGTCCCATGGGTCAATCCCGGTCTAGCCACCCCAGAGGTTTGGGGGACTCCCCCCCCAACTCCCCCTTACCATCACGCTCCTGCTGGTGGTTGGCGAGGGGCAGGGTGTAGACAGATTTGGTGAGGGGCTGCGGCCCCCCCGGGCCGTCACTGTCCTGCCCGGGGGCCGGGGCCTCGGGCGGGGCGCGGGCGGCTGGGATGTGGCAGAACTTGCCGGTGAAGCCGGGGGGGCAGAGACACTGGTCCTTCCGGACGCAGACACCCCCGTTGTGGCAGAGCAGGGGACACAGGACTGTAAGGCAAAGGCGGAGGTGAGAGGGTGCCGGGGGGCAGGGGCAACTGGAGGGGGTCTCAGGAGCTGGGCATAGCTTGGGGGGGCATCTCCACCTGCTGCCCATTGGGGAATGAGGGGCAGGGCCCAGGGATTTCCCTCCCCACCAGCTGGGTTGTCCCCCTAGTGCCTCCCCCAGGGTGTCTGCGGTGGAAGGGATCAGCTGGGGCCATTGCTGGGGAAGGCGGTTTCTAGCTGTGGAGCAGCGTGGGTGGGATCCAAGCAGCTTCACTGGGGGGGGGGGGACGGGGGCGGCCGGGGCCTGGATTGTGTCTGTCTCAACCAGCGACACGGGCTGGGCTGGGCTGGCCCAGAACGTGAGCTACGCACAGGGGGCTGCGGGTGGGGAGTGAGGGGCACCGGCAGAGCTGGGGGGACCCAGGGCTGGGATAGCGGGGGGCTGCGGGTGGGGAGTGAGGGCCTGGTTTCGGCTCTTCCCTTGTCTAGCTTGTTCCCAGCTCTGGGCACAAAGGCACAGCTGGGGGGGGGGGGGGGGGGGCTAGATCCAGATGTTCCTGCAGCGCAATTCAGCCATTAACCCTTTGGGTGCTGGGACCAGCCCTCCGGCCGCCACCAACGCACTGGGCAGGACCCCACCAAGGGGCCACCGTGGGGAGGGCCTCCAGCCCCACAGCTCCAGCCCCACTGCTCCCCCAGCCAGGCCGTGGTCCCACCAGAAGCCACCACAGCCCTGCCTCCCTTTCTCCCCCACTGGGGGAACGGCTAAACCAGGCACCAGGACACCTGGGTCCTCCTGGGTTGCAATGGCTGGGAAATGCCCTGGGGGCAGGAGGACCCAACAACCCCCTCGCAGAGCCCAGAATGGAGCCAGCCCCAGGGCTCTCCAGCGAATGGGCAGAGACCTGGCAGCTCGTCTCACATTGAACTGGAGCAGGCTTAGGCTGGGCTGGACCCACGACACTACAGCTTTGTGTCCTGACCCCCCAGCTTCCCTCCACCCCACACACACAGCCACGGTGCCCCCCCAGGCCCAGCCAGCTCCGTCCACAGCCAGTGTCCCCCCTCCCTGGCCCCAGCCAGCTCCCTCCTCACCCCAGTGCCCCCCCCCAGCCACCTCCCCCAGGCCTGGCTGTCGTCCTAATGCACAGATGTTCCCAGCCCAGCCAGCTGCACCCCCCCCCCCGCCTGCAGACATTAATGGACCCTTGGCAGCCCCGATCCCCGCCCCCCCACGCGGGGGCTGAGCAGCTGGGCTGGGGTCAGATCAAGGGGACGCGGGGAACTGTAATGGGGGGGCGTGTCAGGCAGTCTCAGAGCCTGCTGGCACAAGGCCCCCCCCAGCAACCCCTCCCCTGCCTGGCCTCCTCCCCCTTAACACAGCCCCGCCCAGGAAAGTGGACAGAGCCCTCGGGGGGGGGGGGGTGCAGGCAAAGACCCCCAGCACACCCCTTCCCCACCAGACACTGAGCTCTGGGGATCCCCCTCACAGACCCCCTCCATGAAATGAGCCGGGGGGGTGGTGGGGAGAGGGCATCTGCAGCCCCCCCCAGTGCTCAGGACTGAGCCCCATGGAGCTGGGACCACCCCCGCTGGGACCCAGCTTCAGGTGACGACACCCTGAACCCCACCAGCCGCAGCAGCTGGGAGCAGCAGGGGAAGGGGGGGCCAGGAAGCAGCTTGGGGCGGGGGGAAGAGGAGAACCTGGCTGCAGACAGGCTCCCCCCCACTGTTCCCAGCCTGGCCTGTGCCCCCAAAGGGTAGGGGGGGGGGACAGGCCCCTCCCAGACCCTCCAAGCAGCTCTTCTCTGTGAGGCGGGCGTCGTCGTGGGTCCACCCATCAGCCCCACACTCCCAGAAACGCCTGGTTGTTCTGGGCCGTGAGGGAAGCCAGCCGGGCCCTGGCAAGGGGGCAGCGCTTGCCCTCTGGCTGGAAGTACCTAGGCCCGGCCCCCTGCTCCGCAGTCGTCCCCCCCGCGTGCCTGGGCTCCCCGAGAGCAGAGACCTTGGTCCATTGGCAGCAAGTGCAGGCCCCCAACCCCAGAGCTGCGCGGCTCATCAGGCCCTGACACGGCGCAGCCCTTGCAATGGTGGGGAAGCCCCTGGGCTTTGCAATTGTGTGTGTGGGGGGGTGATCCAGGACAGGTGGGGGCTGATGGAGCAAAAGAGGCACTATGCATGGGGGGGGCACTGCCCCTTGGCAGGGGCACTGATCCCTCCCAGGATTTCCCCCCGCCCCAGGAACCCCCAGCAGGGATGGGGTGCAGGCTGGTCAGTATCCCAGGGGACGGGGACTGGGCTGGAGACATGGACTCTCAGTTGCCCCCCACCCTCCTGTGCCAAGTTGCCTGGGGAGGAGGCTCAGCCCTGGCACCGGAGGATGGACACACATCCCGAAGCCCGGAGCGTGGGGGACACGGGGTGGGGCGCTGTCCAGTCTGCCTCTGGGAGAGACTATGCCTCTGCCCAGCCCTCCTCTGAAGGGGACCCAGCTCCACATTAACCCCACCTGCCCCACGCCGGGGGAAACTGAGGCAGGGGGAGGCGAAGGGTCTCACTCAAGGCAGAACCCAGGAGTCCTGGCTCCCAGCCTCGCCGCTCTGATCACTGGACCCCACTCCCCTCCCCGAGCCGGGATAGAACCCAGGCATCCGGAGGCAGATGGCTGAGCTCCAGAGTCCTTGACTCCGGCTCCCACGCCCGAGGCCCTTGTTTATTCTCTGAAATTCCCCGTTTTCACCCCCGGAGGAAGTTCGGGCGGGTCCTGCCGCAGAGCCTGGATGAGGCAGAGTCGGCTCCGAACCTGGGGGGGGGGGGGTGCCCCACACATACCCAGGGCTGGCAAGGGGCTTGGGGAGCCCAGAGTGGGTTGGGTGGGGGGTGTCGCATGCCAGGAACCGGGGATGAGCTCATGCAGGGGGGGGGGATGCGGAGCAGCTGGGACATGCTGGGAAAAGCCTCCCCCTGCTCTCGGCGCAGGGCTTAACCCACGGAACCCCGAGAACCCCCCAACACCCAGCCCTGACCCCCCCAGCCCTACAGGCAGCCCCACAGCAGACACCTGGGCCCAGCCCCACACAGCTCCTCCCCATCCGCAGGGCCAGCCCCCGACGGGCAGCGACGGCAGGTGCAGGATGTCAGCTACTGGCTGCCAGCGGGGCAGAGAGCGAAGGGGTGGGTGGTAGCCCAGCACCCAGCTGCGGGCCGGGGGACGCACGGCCCTGGCTGCCGAGCCCCAGGGCGCACGAGGAGTTGGGGCCGGGCCAGTGCAGCCGGCAAGGGCGTCTCGCAGCCCCGTCGGTCGGATGCCAGCCGTGCCCAGGGCGCGGCACCCGTCCTGCTTGCCAGCCGCGGCCGCAGGTGCCCTCCCCGGGTACTCACAGACGCGGAAGCCGGCGGCGCGGGCGGCGGGGCCGGCGTGGTCCCCGCTGTAGAGCATGGTGGCGTTGCCGCGCTCGCAGCGGTGGGTGCAGCGGTGTCCAGCGCAGTGCACGCGGCACACCGTGGGCGTAAAAAGCACCCGCAGCTGGTCAGCGGCCTGGCCGGCGGCCGAGGGCGGGCGGGCGGCCAGCAGGGCCAGGACCGTGGGCACCAGGAGGGTGGCGAGGGCACCGGCCATGCCTGTCCCTCTGCCCCCTCGGGGGGGGGGGGCGGCAGGCCGGGGCCGGAGCGGAGCAGGCAGGGAGTGATGGCGCTCGACTCCCGCGCCGCGCCGAGTGCCCGGCCAGCTAATTGGAAGCAGCGCGCGGAGCTGGGCTGGGCCGGGCGCCAGCAACAATGTTTGCGAGGGACCTCGGCCACCACCGGCCGCGTTAACTCTTCCCAGCTCTGCCGGCAGGGCCGGGCCCCACCCCACCCCACCCCACCCCTGCCCGTCCTGAGCCCTCTCCCAGGGCCCCCCCCCAGCTGCTCCCAGCCTGGGCTTCCTGCCCCCATCACCGGGAATTCGCTGGGCCCACACCAGAGGCGCCCAGCTTGCGACGTCCCCAGCGCCCAGCGAGTGCTCACGGGTGTCGCCCGGGTTCCCTAGGGCAAACGCACGCGTGCACGCACCCTTGTCCCTGGCTGTAGTCCCCCCTCCCCTGCGCCCCCCGCCCCCATCTGCAGCCCCTGCGCCCGGGGTTGCGGTAGCCGTCCCAGGTGTGAGTGCACGGGGGGGGGGGGGGGGGGGACACACACATCCCTGGGAAAAGCTGTGTGCCGCCAAGGGGCACCCGGCTTTCTGGGGATGGGGCCAGGGTGCCCCCCTCTGTTCCTCACAACACAGCCCCTCCCTCTCCTTCCCCCCCAGCAGAGCTACCAGCGCTGAGACACCCCCACCTGTCCACACACACAGAGTCATGGCCATACACCCCCCCCCAGCACACACACAGAGCCGTGGCCGTGCCCCCCCCCCCCCACTTTGCTATAGACAATGTTGTTTTGTTTGTTTCTGTTAAAGTTGCGAGACCCAGAGCTGGGTAATGCGGGGTGTGGGGGGGGCGCAGGGACAGGATGCCCCCCCGGGTCCCAGGACAGAGCTGGGTGGCAGGAGACCCAAGGATGCCCCTCAGCACTGGGGGGGGGGGGGGCAGTACAAGCAGTGGGGAAGGAGGGGGCAGCTCAGCCTGGGGGGGGGGTCACAGCCAGGGTGACAGACACGTGGTGGGGCAGGAGGGGAAACAGATTGGGATGTGGGGGGGGGTCCACGCAAGGGGGCTGGGCCTGTCCCCCCCCATCCCCAGAGGGACATTCACCCCATGAGGTCATGCCCGGTTGTCATGGAGACAGCTGTGATGTCACGTTTTCCTGCCAAAGTCCCCCAGGGGGAGGGGAAGGAGCCAGGAGATGGGGGAGGGGAGCAGAGAGGCAGCTGCCCCCCCCCAGGCCACCCCCCAGGGGCTGCTCAGCCCCCACAACCCATGTGGGCGGCAGCCCAGCCTGGCAGCAGCTGGAAAATCCCACTCAGCTCCTGAGAGAAGGACCCGTGGCCGGGAGCCCCCTCCCCACTCATGGCTCCCCTCCTGCCGACGCCCCCCAAGCCTTCTGCCTGACCCCCCCCCATCCTGCGCAGGATCCACAGAGTGGGAAATGGGAGATGCTGCGAACAGCCCCCCCCCCGCTGGCTCCCACCCCAGCCCTGCCGGTGCCCCTCACTCCCAACCTGCAGCCCCGGAACCCCCCACCCACCGTTGCAGAGTGGGAGCTGGGACTCTGCTCTGGCTCTGGGGGTCCCATGGGGGTGACTCTGGTGCCCCCCTCTGCAGCCATTTCCTTCTCTCATGTCAGAGGCTGGCAAAGGGACCAGTTTCGTGATTGGGGGGGGGCAGAGAGGGAGGGGGCAACTGGGACAGTTGGCCCCAGATGGGGGATTGGGGAGCAGCGGGGCAGCTACCCGGGGCAAGTGCTAGGGGAAGGGGCCTGGCCAGTGGGGGGGAGGGGAGGATCGTGGCTGAGGGGGTCACCACATGGACCCTGCCCTGTTGCCCCACCCAGGCCCACCCCAAGGCCTCCCTCACCCCAGGCAAGGCCCCCCCGCAACGCATGGAGACCTCCACCCCGCCCCACACCAACCCCACCCTGGCCTTCTCCCCACCCACCAGGCCCTGCCCCCTTACCAGGCCGGGAGCTGCGGTGCAAGGTCTGCCTCCCATGGGGGGGCCGGGTGCTGGCCGGGGCTGTGGGGCGCGCGATTTTGCCTCGCTGGGCCTCCAGGTGCTTGGCCAGCAGCGACGCCATCTTGTCTGTGGGGCCGGCGGCCCGACGCCGCAGCACAGCCTGGAGCTCTGCCAGCCTGGGGAGCAGGTCGTTGAGTGAGGAGGCAGCCACCATGCCCAGCAACCCTCCCCCCCCCCGCCGTGCCTGTGCCCACGCCTCCGCCAGCTCCCTGCCCCCCACTGACCCCCTGTTCCACTGTCCCTGCATCTTTCCCCCACCCACCGACTCCCCTGCCTCCCAGTGACTCCCCTGACCCCACCAACCACTCGCGCTACCCAGAAAGTCAGTGTCAGAGCTGGGGAGAGAACCCAGGTGTCCTAGCTCCCAGCCCCCCCTTGCTCTGACCACTAGACCTCACTGCCGAGTCCCGAGCAGGAGGCTGCAGATGCAGGCTTGGGGAGGGGGGAGCTGAGGTAACAGACTAGGTGAGAATCCCTGTGGTGGGGGACAGGCTCCCCCTTTGGCGGAGTTGGGCGGCTCCTCGGTCCCCCGCACACACATGCACATGCACACACACGCGCGCACGCACGCACACTTCAGCTGGGACATGAGCTCAGGGCTTTGGCTTCCTGCCGCGCCCTGGCCCAGCCAGCCGGGAAGGGCAGGGCCTGGGAACCTAGGAGCTGGGGCCTGGCCACTGCCCCCCCCCCCCGCCCCCAGCAGCCCAGAGCTGGGGGCCCAGGGGAGGGGGAGCAGTTCCAGACCAGCGGGGAACAGAGCCCAGGGCACTCAGCTCTCCCCGTCCCCTGTAAATCTCACGGAGCTGCCAGGGCCCAGGGGGATGATTCTCCCCCCCACCCCCAGCGGAGGGACAGACCCAGGTACCCCAAACTGGGTCCGTGGGCTCCAGCCTGCAGCACAGGAGACCGGGGGGTGGGGGTGGTCTCCCCAGGCTGGGGGGATCTCAGAGCCCCATGGGAGGTCAAGCTAAGGCCAAGCAGTCCAGGGCCCGATCCGGGGTTGAGGAGCTGTCCCCCCGTTCTCCCTCCTGTGTCGGCCCAGAGGCGTCTGCTACCAAATAGGGGCAGCCAGTGCCAGGCGGGGATTGGGGTGGGGAGATGATAAAAAGCCGAGTCGGGGGGGGGGGGGGGGGGGGGGCGGGGCGGAGGCGAGAGAATTTTAATAGGTCTATAAATAGCCCCGGCGCGGCCTGAGACGTGAGCGTCTCCCCCATGGGCCCTGGGCAGGGCGGGGTCTCCTGCTGGGAAGGGATCAACTCTGGGGGTGCCACCTTCCAGGGTTTTCCCCCTCCAGGGTCCTTCCCCGGGGGGGGGGGGGGGGGGGGGGGGGGGGGGGGGGGGGGGTGCGTGTCTCCTGGGGGGCGCTGGGGGCTGTGTGGTGAATCTGAGAACTCAGAGCCGATCCCAGCCCGGCCCCGAGCCAGGGCCCGGGAGCACCCCGATATCAGCCAGGCTGCCGGGGAACTGGGTAGGGGGGCCCCCCCCAAGGGGGCCCAGCTGATGCCGAGAGAATAAGCAGCAGCTGAGATTGAGGAGCGGATCAGAACCGCGGGCCCCCCATGACCCACACCCCCGCCATTGCCCCACAGCCCTCGCTCCCCCCATTGCCCCACGGCCCTCGCCCCACTCACGTCAGCGGCTGCCAGTGCACGGACGCTGCCTTCCTGGAGGCGTTGCCCGCTGCGGGGCGCAGGCCGGAGGCAGTGACCGGGCGGGAGCTGGGCCCTGGCCCTGGGGGGAGCCCCAAAGGGGTAGTGGGGGGCATGGTCTGCTCACAGCGGCGGCCAGCAAACCCCGGGCGGCAGGTGCAGACTTGCGGCTCCCGGCACAGCCCCCCGTTGCGGCACCGTGGGGTGCAGATGGCTGGGGGGAGAGATGAGGGGTCACGAGGAGGGAGAGAGCTGGGGTCCCCCCCAAAGCCTAACCCCTCCCACCACGGCTCCCCCAACTCCCAACCCTCCCTTCCCCCAGCCCATGCGGCTTCCCTCTCCCCACAGCTCCCCCCCCACCTCCCAGCCCTCAGTCCCCACAGTCCCCCCCACTTCCCATGGCCTGGGGGGGCTGGCACTGGGGGTTTGGCACAGCTCAGCTTCCTCCCCAGGGTCCCTGCCCCCCAGCCAGGAGGGTGAGGCTGACCCCAAATGTGGGGGGGGGGGAGGAAGGGAGTTGGGATTGGCCAGGAGCCCATTTACCCTCCCCAGCCCCTGGCGCTCTGGGTAGGCTCCCCCCAGGGGTTGCCCCCCCCCCCACATCCCCAGCTCCTGGCCTTGCAGGTGGGGGTCTGCTGCCACCTACAGCCCAGGCTGGGAGCAGCACTGGAGCAAAGGGGGGGGACCGAGGCAGGAGGCTACAGGTTGGCCCTGGGGGGAGCAAACGCAGCCAGGATGAGACAGCAGGAGGGGGGGGGGGGGGGGTGCCAGGGAGCAATTAGTGATTATCCTGGTAATGGGGCCCCTTGCTCAGGATCCCTGCCCCTCCCCCTGCCAGCCCCCGCCAGCTCAGGGTCCCTACCCCCCTGCCATCTCCTCCCCCTCCCCTCCCCAGTACCTTTGGTGCACTTCTGGGTTTTGGGGGCCAGGCTCCAGCCCGGGCAACAGGCCTCTCCGCACACATGGGGGCTGCAGGGGAACAGAGCACGGTGAGGGGAGGCCTGGCTCCGCTGCCCCCAGGCAGAGCGGGAGACCCCCAGGGCCAGGACGGGGAACACAAGCGGTGCCCCTAGCCAGGCAGCCCGGCCTCACCCCCTGCCCCAGGTCTCTGTACCTGCCAAGTCCCAGCCTGACCTGACCCCCGGACCCGATGCCCCCTTCCCACCCACACAGTCCCGGGGCAGAGGTCGGCCCCCCAGCCAGCAAGGCCCACACCGGAACAGCCCCCCATCCCCTGCGGAACCAGGTCCAGTTCCCATGCCCCCTCCCAGTCTCATGGGGGGCTGGTGCTGAGTCACTCAGGCCCTCCAGGGAAATTCCTGGGGGTGCAGCGGGGGGTAGCAGGTGCTGGGGACCCCAAGCTAACAGGCCTGACCTCCCTCTCATGCACACGGCTCTGTGGGGGGGCTGCCCCACTGGGGAGCGAGAAGCCAGGACTCCTGGGTTCTATCCCAGCTCTGGGAGGGGTGGTCTAGTGGTTAGAGCAGGGGGCTGGGAGCCAGGATGAGAGTTGGTCTCTGATTCTCACTCCCGGGAGGCCCCATCATGTGATTTATGACACCCTGACCCTGGGGCAGGAGGAGACGCTGGGTCCCATCCCGCCGGCGGGGGGGGGGGCTGCACAGCCACGACCACCCCCCACCCCCAGCCCAGTCAGGTGATGCCCAGGCCTGCGGCACATGGGGGATGCTGGGAGAGGGGCTTGGCAGCAGCTCAAGGACTCCTGGTCCCATGGCCCCTGCACAAGTTAAAGCAAAACTGAGGTGGGGGGGGGGGCACAGCCAGAACCCTGCCCCCCCCCCGTGCACAGCACAACAGGGCCAGCAGCTCAGCCTGGGGAGTGGTCACCTGGCTCCACGGGGGGGGACGCAGCATTTTGTTCTAGGAGCCAATTCCACAGGACGGACGAAGGCCAGAGAAGAGGTGGGTACAGCAAGGCCTGGCTCCCAGCCTCCTGCTCTAACCACTAGACCCCACTCCCCTCCCCAAGCCAGGATAGAACCCAGGAGTTCTAGCTCCTAGCTCCCCCTCCCAGCCACTAGACCCCACTCCTTGTCTCCCCAGCAGTCATGGGGCTGGAATGGGGGGGGGGGCTGGCTCTGGCAGGAGGTGGGGGGCTGGGCTCTAGCAGAGTCTCACGTGCCCCAAATGGCTTTTGCAGCTGGGAGCCAAGTGCATGGCCAAGCCCCCAGCAATGCAGCTCCCCCCCCCCCAGTCCTCCCAGCCAGGGCCCCTCCCCTTCAGCCCCCGGTCCCTCTTCGCTCTGCCCTATCCCCAGTCCCTCAGCCTGCCACGCCACGTGCCCAGAGCATGGGGGGGCTCCTCTGCAGCCAGGATCAGCCCCCCCCCCGACCCCCCTGCTGCATAGACGTGGAGGGGGAGGGGCAGCTCCACGAGGCGGAAACTTGGCCCCAAAATTCCTCAGCCACGTTTCCTTCAGAAGCTGCCAGGGCCCCCCTCCCCCACAGCCCAGCATCCCAGCCAGGGGGATCCCCCCCCCCAGCCGCATGGAAAAGCCATCAGCCGTCAGCAGCACCCAGACCCACAGCGCAGGAGCAGAGGGGCCAGGCCTGCGGGGGGGGGGGCAGTGCAGGCAGGTGGGGGGCACCCGACTGCCTGGCTCTCCACCCTGGGCAGAGGCTGAACCCTGGGGAAGAGCCACATGGCAACCCAGTTCCCAGACCAGGGCCCCCACCCCCCCAGATCTGCCAGCACCCCTCACTCCTGACCCACAGCCCCCTGCTACCCCACTTCTGGACTCCCTTCTCTCCTCCCCCACGCTGCCAGTGCCCCTCAATCCTGACCTACAGCCTCCTGATACCCCAGCCCTGGGCTCCCCCTGCACAGCTCTGCCAGTGCCCCACACTCCTGCCCCCTTCACTCTCAGTTTACTAGAGCAGAGCCAGTTCCCCCCATTAACCTGGAGAAGGAGCTGGGTCCAGACATTGCTGCCCCAGCCTGGGTTCCAGTTACAAAGTGGATTCACACTGGTGGGAGTGCGGGGTGGGGGGCTTGGGGCTCCCCCGTAACCCAGGATGTTCCAAGGCAGGGACCCTGCTGGACTCCAGGGATGGTTGGGGCCCGTCTCCCGTGTTCCCCGCCTTTGCCCAGGGCTGGCCCCGAATCCCCCCATCCCAGGAAGCCTGGCTGTGGGGGGCTGCATGGGGCCGGCACGCCTGGGGTCGATCCTCCACAGCTCTGGCTGTTTCTGCAGCAAGCTCCCCACCAGCCATCTCGACAGGACACCCCCACTGGGCTCCGACCTACAGGCACGGCCGGGGCTGAGCGACTCTGGTACACGTGGGGGAAGGGACTTTACCCCAGAGAACACCTGGATACTCGGCTGGGGCAGTCGGGTCTCAGGGCACCTGACCTGGGGGCTCCCGGCCTTGCACTGGGCAGGACAACAGCGTGGCTAGAGCTGCATCTGCTGGGAGGTGTGTGTGTGTGTCATGAGCCCTGTACTGCTCGGACCCAGGTGTGGAGCATTGGAAAGGAGCAGCCCAGTCAGAGGGGGGCAGGGCTCTGTCTCTGCCTGGTCAGAGAGCACCCCACAGCACCCCATCATGGGCCCCTCCAGGCGCACCTTGGGGCATTTCTCTGCAGGGCAGCCATAGGCCAAAACTCCCTCAAATGCAAATTCCCCAGACACCCCCCGGCTTCTTTTCGTGGCAACTACAGAGCCCGGCCGGGATCCCAGGTACCCGCGGGTGCTGCTGGGGAGAGTTACCCCGGCCCCAGGCAACAAGGAGGGACAGTTTGCAGCCGGTGGCACAGCCGAGGCCTGGGACTCTGGGCCTCCAACCCAGGCAGACCCAAGCCTCCACGACGGTAAAGGCCCTGGGCTCCAGGGGCCAAGGTGCTGGCTAGAGGAGAAGGACCAGAACCACAGTCCACTTCTGAGAAACCACAGAGCTGGATGTGGGGAGCCCAGAGCTGGGAGAGCAGGGGCTGCAGGTCAGGAGTGAGGGGCACCAGAAGATCAGGGGGTCCAGGGCTGGGATAGGTGGGAGTGTGGATCAGGAGTGAGGGGCACCGGTAGAGCAGTGCAGGGGTCACAGAGCTAGACCCTGGCAAGCCTCATGGCAGCTGCTCAGCTTGGGTGGAAACAGGTCTGTCCAGTTGCCATCCCTTAGGAGAGTGGGGCAGGTAGTGGGGCGGGCAGTGGGGCAGACATCGCAGCCCCTCCCCATGGGAGGACGGCGCAGTTGCCAGCTCAGCACCAGCCTCGCTTCTGAACGTGATTCCAGATGGAGCCCTGCCCGGGCCAGCCCCCCGCAGCCCGAGAGGGGAACAGACAGTGCCAGACCCAGCATGGGGCCAGCCCCCCGCAGCCCGAGAGGGGAACAGACAGTGCCAGACCCAGCATGGGGCCAGCCCCCCGCAGCCCGAGAGGGGAACAGACAGTGCCAGACCCAGTGTGGGCCCAGCCTGGAGCCCCCCAGCTCCCGTCTCGAGCCGAGCCAAACTGTGCCGGGCGCAGGAAGCTGCAGAGGGCTTGGGTTTTAGAGTAGCTGATTCCTCCCCCCTCTTGCCCTCTGCCCCCCAACTCCAGGCTGGTTTAGTCTGGGCACTCAGGGCTGCAGGGCAAGTCTGGTAGCCCCATCCCCTGGGCCCCCCTTGTTCTGCCAGGCCTGGGGTCCCAGACCTTGTGCCAGCCCCAGCCAAGCCTCCCTGCCCCCAGCCTGCTGGGCACCACTCAAGGGGGCAGGGCAGTGTCGGGGGGCCTGGCTCCCTCTCCCCAGTCTGGGCTCTGGGGCTGAAGTGCCAGGGCAAGGGGGCGAACCTGGGGTGTGTGTGACAGAGACAGATCTGACCCCAGATCTTGAGCCCCTGGGGGTCCCTGGCACCCCCCGGTGCAACCCAGACCCCGGTGCAGGGGCTCCTCAGATCCAGAGGGCGGGGGCACCCCCCAGGGCGGGGGGCACCCATCCCCACTCACCTGGCTGCCTTGGGCGCTCGCTCCCCCCGACGGGCCAGGGTCCGTCTGCGCTTCTCCTCCGGGCGGGGCGGGTGGGGCCCCGAGGGGACGGGGCGGCCAGGCCGGGGGGGCTGGTCCTTGGGGGCGGGGCTCAGCACCTGGGACCCCGCTGCCCCGCCGGCCCCTCGCACCTCCAGCAACTGCAGCGCGGCCAGCAGCAGCGCGAGGGCGGCCAGCGCGGGCGGCGGCATCTCGGCGGGGAGCCCCGGGGCATCCCCCGGGGTCGGGGAGGGTAGCGCGGCGGGGGGATCCCCGGGCGCGGCGTGGGACGCGGCTGGGGCGCGCTGGGCTCCGGGCTCCCCGCTCCGGCCGGAGACAAGAGAGAAGCGGCGGAGCCGGCCCGGCTCCTCGCGGCCCGGCCAATAGGAGCGCGGCCAGGCCCGGTCTCCGGCCCTCCCTCCCCGCAGCCAATGGCCGGGGGCCGGGGAGGGGCCCCGCGGCGCAGGTGCCTGGAGGGGGCAGCTCGGCTCCCGGGGCTGCAAGGCTGGGAGCGGGGGCCCGAGTCACACTCGTCCTGGAGCCTGGCCAGAGCCGGGGATAGAACCCAGGAGTCCGGGCTCCCAGACTCCCCCCTCCCCCCAACCACTGGACCCCACTCCCCTCCCAGAGCGCAGCGAGAACCCAGGAGTCTAGGCTCCCAGACTCTCCCCCCCGCCCCCCAACCACGGGACCTCACTCCGCTCCCAGAGCGCAGCGAGAACCCAGGAGTCCGGGCTCCCAGGCCCCGCCCCCCTGTTTCTAGCCTGCCATGTGAGGGCTGCTCCTGGAAAGGGCTTACTGGGGGGGGAGGGACATTGAGGGGCTGTTGCTGGCCCAGCCTCTGCCCCTCCTTTGCCTGGGGGTTGGTGCCGGCTGGTGGCCCAGCCTTGCCCCCCAGTTACCTCCCCAGGTGGCTCTGACACACAGGCAGCGATACACAGAGTGGGACGGATGGACACACGCACAGAGAGACGGACATGCTTCCAGCCCCACATTTCCACACCCAGCCTGACAACGTGGGGATTTTCTGTCCCATTCCGATGGTGCCTACGTGTGCCTCAGTTTCCCTCCACACTGGGCCTTTCTACCCGGTGGGCGCAAAGGGATTAAAGCCGCTCTGGGGACAGTGCAGAGACAGGAGGGGATCAGGTCACATGGGGTGGGACAGACGGGCCCTGACACCCGCCAGGTCAATGGAGGGCACAGAAAGACAACAGGACCCCACGGCCTGACAGCTGACATTGAAGGACAGGGACTGGACCGTTGGCACCGGGGACCTCAGCAGGGCTCTGTGGAGCTGCCCAATGGACCGAAAGGTGCCAGGTTGGCTTTTGGGAAAGACAGAGCAGCTCTGGCCTGGGACAGACAGAGGGACAGCCAGACAGAGGGGAAACACGGCCATGGCAGCGTGGCTGGGACGGAAGACAGCTGAACCTCGATGTCTCTGAGCTGAGCGGAGGATGCCCGCTGCTGGGGCCCGGTGCCCAACGAACTCACCTTGGGCCAGGCTGCCGGGCATCCCTGCAGCTCCGGGCTGGATGCACGAGACCCCAAGGAGCGGACGAGCCCCTGGCCTGGAGCTGGGCCTGGCTGGCTTTGCTAGGTAGAGCTCCTGGGGTGAAGCAGGAGGCTGGAGGAGGAGCAGGACCCAGGGGGTTCTGGAACACTGAAGGCTCCCTTCCAGGGACTGTTTAAAAGCTGGGGTTGTAGCCCAGCTCCTGTGGATTTGTGACGCGGAGACACCAAGACAGACACCCCAGCAGGGCACAGCTGGGTGGGCCGAGGGGCTCCCTGCACCCTGCACAACCCCTGCCCCCCCCCCCCCATCCAGCAGCAAGTCCAACACCTGGAGCTGTAGTCCATAAACATTTCATTGTGATTGTTCCACCCTCCCCCCCACGTATAAAACCGCCCAGTTACAGTAGGGTCATTACAAAAGCCCCTCTGCCATTCTCCCCCCCCCCCCCAGGTGGGAGACCAAATAGCTGCCCCCCCTGTTTGCACAATTCCCTCACCAGAGCAAAAGGCGTGGGAGAACTAGGGGGTAGAAAAATGCCTGGAACTCTCCCCAGCTCAGACAGTTTGTTTGTTTGGGGGGGGGGGTGAAGTTGGGGTACCCCAGGCTGGGGCCTCGGGGAATTTCCTGGCACGACAGGCAGGAGGCAGGTGAGTGGATCCATTGCCCTGCAGATTCGCCCAGGGACCCAGGCACTCTCTGTGCCCCCTGGGACATGCCCGGACGGCTGCAGTTGTTGGGGTTTTTTTCCCACTTGGTTGGAAACGGGGCCCAAACCGGGCAGAACTAGGCGGCCTCCTTGCAAGGAGTTTTTGTCTCGTTAAATGTTCGGCCACCGTTGGGGGTTAGGGATAGCCCAACCCCCCACATGCACCCCACATTCTCGGAGAGGAGGGTCAGGGGGGCACCGGTGGTTGCAGAGAGCCGTGCCGAGCCAGGCCTCTGTCTGACCCTCCATAAAGCACTTGGATGGAAGAGCCCCCCCACCCCCACGTGGGGCAGCACCGGCCTGGCTCCGCAGGTGGCAAACGCCCCGTCCTGTGGGGGGGGCTGGGGGTTAAGGCTGGGGGCGCAGGGCGTCACCCACTGATGTGCCAGGAAGAAGCAGAGAGTCCATTAAAAGAGAGAGAATCTCAACCACCAACCATTGGGAGGGAGCTGGGGGGGAGATTTGACTGGAAGGGGGGCACGGAATGAGGCACAGGGCATTTCCCCTCTGGGGGGCGCTGGCTCCGATCTGGCCCCAGGGCAGGAACTCGCTGGCTCAGGGAGGGCAGGGAATGGGGCACGGGGCATTTCCCCTTTGGGGGGTGCCAGCTCCGATCTGGCTATTTCAGAGGCTGCACTTACAGGCTGTGGGCCTGGTGTTTGCTCAGGGTCCTGTGGGTGAAATTGGGGGGGAGGGTCGTAGTCCCACTCCCTAGAGGGACCAGGGTCCCTGGCTCAGACCCAGCAGCCTGAGGCCCCCCAGCCTGGCAGAGGGTCAGTGCTGCAGGGGGTGGAAGTGGGTCCCCCCATGGCTCTGGGGTGGCCCATGGCAGTGAAAGAAGCAAAGACTGATGGAGCCGCAGCCCAGAGGCTGGGGGCTCAGGGATTGGGAACGGTGATTGCTGAGCGGTTCCCCACAGAGCCCCATGTCTGGGGCCCTCCAGCTCAGAGCCCCATGCACCTCCCCCACCCAGCCCACCAGATCTGCACCCAGCACCTCCCGACCCCACAGCACAGTCCCTGCCCCATCGCTAGGTGGTGTGTCTCCTCTCGCGGGTCCGTTGGCTCCATGCTTTGGGGACGGGGTGGCAGGTGCAGTCTGGGGGGGCCCAGCACCCCCTTACTCCCCTGAGGGGGGCAGTCCCTTGTGCTTGTCGATGTGTGGAACGGTAGGTCGCTGGGTGCCCGGCAGGAGCAGATCCCGGAGTGCAGGGGGGCAGAATCCGGGACACTTACAGAGAAGGTGCGAGAATGTCTCCCCGGTGTCTCCAGGATGCGGGCGTCTCCCTGGCATCTCATCGCCCCGCGGGCACCCTCTGGTCGCCGTCACGCTCCCGGCAGCGGCCAGCGCATCCCTGGCCCAGCAGGTCCCTGTGGCGGAGGCCGCTGCCTGGCAGGGAGGACAGCAGCTCTGAGCTGGGGGGGGCCCCTGCCATGGCCCCGGCACCGACGCTAGATGGTGGTGTAGATGTAGACAAAGATGATGACCAGCAGGTTGAGGACAGTGCCCACGATGCCCAGCATGGCCAGGACCCGCTCCTCATGGTCCTCCTTGGACTCCCGGACCGGGCCCAGGCCCGGCCTCTCACTGCCTGCGCCGCCGGGCACCATCTTCACATTGAGCTTCTCAACCCGCAGCTTCAGGTCCACCTGCTGGGGTGCCGGGGAGAGAGTCAGCCATGGGGGTACCACAATACTTCCCCCCACTGGTCCCCCCACCTCCCCTGCAGGGAGAGAATCCCTCCCCCACCCCCCAGCTGCAGGGAGACCCCTCCCTGCTCACTGTCCCCCTTGCTGCCCCCTTCCAGGGGCCATCCCCCCACCGGATCTCTCTGTATGGGATCCCCCAGGTCTCCTGGGGTTTGAGGGGATGTGGGGCTGACTCCATTCCTCTCTGGAAAGATGCGGGGGGGGGGGGTTTGGAATCAGGCCCTCACTTTGCCCCAAGCTGCTGCCCCAGGCCAGATGTGGGATGGCCCTGTGTTCCTGGCTGTGTTCCTGGCTGCTGGGTGGGAGGGGGCATAGGGAAGGGGGAGCCCAAAGGGTCCCAGGGGAGAATGGGGAGCAACAGGTGAACAGGCTAGAGGGGGCACGAGTCTCCCCAGGATGGACCAAGGGGCCTCCCCCCCAGGAGGCAAAGCTGCCCCCTGTGCCCCTCTCCCATGATCCCCCCCCAGCCTGAAGGATTCCCCGGATCCTGAGTCACCCCCCAGCTGGCACCAGCACCCCGGCCCAGGCCAGTTCTGGGACTGGAGGTGTCTGGGTTCTGGGGGGGGGGAGATGTTCCAGCCCCTCCCCCCTGGAAATGAGGGGGCTGACACCAGGAGCCTGGTCTGCTCAGCTGGGGGAAGAGAAGAACCCCTGAGGCTCAATCCCCGAAACACACTCCCCAGCCCAGCTGCCCCTGCAGGTATCATGGTGCCCCTCACTCCCGACCCGCAGCCCCCTGCTCTCCCAGCCCTGGGCTGCATGGCAGAGGAGTGCGGCAGGGGTAGGGAGTGCTCCAGCTGCTCAACATCACCCCAAAGGGGACCCCAGATTTGTGACCTGCTTCCCCCCCCCACCCCATGAGCAGCACGTCAGCCTAACTGCACCCCATCCCTGCCCTCTCCCCAGGGAAGGGTCCAGTCCAGGTGTAGAGCAGGAACCCTGGCCCCCCAGTTCCACTCCCCCCCCCCACCCAGTGCCCAGAGCCCGGAAAGAAGAGCCAGGACACCCCCCACTACGTGCGCTCAATCCATTGGCTCATGGGTGGGGGGGATTGGGATCTCCCCCCAGCCGGGGACGGGCGGGGAAGTCGTGGGGGAAGCAGCTCCAATGGGCGAGCGCAGCCTGAGACAAATGAATGAGCAAATAAACGCCTGGGCTGCCCCCCCCCCCCCCACCCCCACCCCGCCGCCACCGTCAGCAGCCCCCAATGACATCAGTGCTGTGTCAGCAGGGAGAACGGGGCTCCCTCCCCTCTAGCACCGTTGGTGCCCCTCACTCCCGACCGGCAGCCCCCTGCTCGCCCAGCCCCAGGCTCCCCCAGTTCTACTAACATATTTTTCACACGGGGGGACTTTGCCCTCCCCACTGCATTTTCTGAACCCTGGTTGGGTGGGGGAACCCCAGAAAAACCTCATCCCCGAAACCAATCATGGGTGTGATGGGGTCAGTGGGCTCTCCAGGTCTGGGGTCTCAGGGTACTGGAGGCCATGGGGGAGCATCTTCGGGGGCTTGTGCCCTGGGCATAGGGGGCCCTCCAGGGGGGGGGATGCCCCATGCCTCCCCACCTCCCCAGCATGAGGGGCTTGAATCCCACAAGAGGAAAGGGGTCAAATCCCTGTGGGGTAGAGACCCAGACAGAGCCTCTCCCCTGCTGATATTAATGAGGTGGGGAAGTGCCCCCCCCTTGAAGGCACCAAGGCGTCACTAGAGCCTGTTCCCCCACACCTCCCTCCCCTGGGGTGCCAGCCGGGCTGGGGCATGGCCTAGCAATGAGCCTGGGACTGTGGGAGGGATCACCCCGAGCTCCCCCCGGCATAGAGCAGGGGCAGGAGCTGCTCCTAGGGGAGGAGGTGATGGGGTTGTTAAGGGTCCCCCCAAATCCTGAGGGCAGGTGAAAGTCAATGTCCCCATTTTATCAACAGAGAAACTGAGACCCAAACAGAGGAAGATTCAGGAGAGAACCCAGGAGTCCTGGCTCCCATCCCGCCCCATAACCACTAGACCCCACTCCCCTCTCAGAGCTAGAACCCAGGAGTCCTGGCTCCCCCTCCATAACCACTAGGCCTCTCTTCCGCCCCCCCCCCCCAGCCAGGCTAGAACCCAGGAGTCCTGGCTCCCAGCCCCCCCTGCTCTAACCCACTAGTCCCACTGCCCTCCTTAACAGTAACCAGGCTCGTGGGGGGCGGGGGGGGGATGTCTCCCCTCCCTCATTTCTGCAGATTGCCGGGCTCTTGCTGAGCCGGGGGCTCTGCCCCATAACGGGGCTTGGGGGGGGGGGGGGGCAGAGGGATCAGCTTTCTCCCGGGGACGCAGGGATGGGAGAGCGCTAGTCGCAGTGGGGTTCTCCCCCCCCCCCCGCCCCAGACCCGCACGCGATCCCCCTGCCTACCCCGGACGCCTGGGTTCGCGGCCCCAGTCCCCACCCCCCAGCAGGGGAAGGGCGCAGTTGGGGTGGGGGGACGGGGGGGCACCTACCACACACTGCATCAGGACGGGCAGTCGAGACCCATGGGGGGCCGGCGCGTCACGGCTCCTTCCGGGCCGGCTGGAGCGGGCTGGGGAGACGGAGTGCAGCGTTAGGGGGGGCGGCTCCAAGGCCCCCCCGGAACCCCCCGCAATGGGCTCCAGCCAGGGGAGCGCGAGAGCGGGCCTGGGGATGGTCCCGACCCCCCCGCACGTGTGAGTGTGCAAAGGGGGCGCGTGCAAGAGGCGAGCATCTGGGGGAGGGAACGTGCGAGGGACGCGAGCGTGTCTGGCTGCCTGCTACCGGTGGGGGTGCGTGTGGGGGCGAGTGTGCATGGAGGATCTGGTGGGCCGAGTGTGCAGGGGACTCTGAGGGTGAGTGTGCAAGGGGCCGCTGGGAGGTGAGTGTGCAAGGAAGAGGTTCTTGGGCCAAATGCGCAAGGAGGTGGGGGGGCGTAGTGTGCAAGGGGGAGGGGGCCGAGTGAGCAAGGGAGGGCTGGGGGCAAGTGTGCAAGGGGGTGGGGGCCGAGTGTGTAGGGGGTCCTGGGGGGGTTCCTGGGGGGCGACGGGTCACTGCGTCCGGCTCAGCCTCGCCCGGCGCGTCCCCGGGGCCGGGCCGCGCCCCAGCCAGTGCCTGAGCCCACAGCGAGGGGCGGACTCCGGCCCCGGGGCTCCTCACGGGCCGCTGCCCCCGGGGCCCATTTGCCAGCCCCCCCCCCCCCCCGATCCCGCGCCCCCCCGAGCGCGCAGAGGGGCCGGGCCTGGGGCTCGCGCTGCTCCAGCCTCGTGCGCCCGGGGATGCTCCGATGCGAACCCGACCGCCCCTCCCCGCCCCCCATCCCGGCTGCCCTCGCCCAATCCCCCCCGCCCCCCCACAGCTGAGCGCATCTGCAGCTGCCCGAGCTGGTTGCTAAGCAACTGCCTCAGGAGCAACATCCTGCATCACAACCAGGTTCCAGCGATGGGGGCCCCCCGGGGAGGGGCTGGACGGGGGAGGGGCACGGGGGGTATCGATTGATCGAGGCACAGGGGGAGGTGGGGAGCAGAGACGGTGCTTGGACGCCCCCTGGGCGCCATTTCAGGGCTGGCACGCAGGCAGCAGAGTCCCCCCTGCTGAGCACCCAGCTGTCCCAGCCCCACGGAGATGGGGGGACGGGATGACTGAGGCTGGCACTCGGGGAAGCTGGGAGGATGCAACCCACCGCCCCATCTCCTGCAGCCACACTGGCCGGAGTGGGCGAAGTGGAGGGACGGGCATCCCCGCACAGGGTGCCCCCTCCCCCCCTGCCAAGCAGCATGTGAGATGCAGGGACCCCTCCCCTCTCGGCCTGCTGGTAAGCCCCCCACCCTCCCCCCCGTGCCCTTCCGGCTGTGGCACAAAACAGGCCCTCCAGGGTCACTCCTCCACCCTCCTCCGCTCCACCATGGACGCTGAGTGAGGACTGGGCTTCAGTCCTCCTCTGCCATGGAGAGAAAGACCCACCCTTTGTCTGCAGGCTGGGAGCTCTGTGAGGCAGGGACTCTCGCACTTGGGGTCCGTGCAGCACCTGGCGCACCGGGCCCCTGATCTTGTTTGGGGTCTGTGCAGCACCCGGCCCACCGGGGTCCTGGTCTCAGGCAATCATCATCATAACACTCAACAAGCGTGACAGCAGTGGTCAGCATCACGGTCTGCTTTACAGATGGGGAAACTGAAGCAAAAGTTGGGGGTGGGGCAATTTGCCCATGGTCCCACAGGGAGTCTGTGGCAGAGACAAGAACAGAACCCAGGCGTCCCAGCTCCCAGCCTATCCCCTAGACCCCACTCAGAGCCAGGGACAGAACCCAGGTGTCCTGGCTCTGAGCCCCCCCTTCCTGCAGCAGCCACCCTCAAGATGCACTAGTCCAGGCTTACATAACGGTCTCTCCACGGGCGAGGGGTCGGGCGCTTCGCAGGCTCCGCTCCAGCTGACTCAGGCTGTTATATAAACATGCTGGAAGGTCCCTGGGGAGGCAGGCTGGGAAGGTCCCTTCCTGGGCAGCCCCAGCTCCCACTGCCAGCTCCGGGCTTAGCCAGGTGCCGACATTCTCCCCTTCGACCTGGGTGTCTGACAAGACCCACCAGCAGCAGGTGGGGCAGCATTACAGGCCCAGTGAGAGTGCGCCTTGCGTGCAGGGGGGCTCTGTGGGCATTGGGGATAGCTGCTGATCGCCAGGGGCAAAACAGGTGCTCGCCAGGGGCGTGGGGCCAGCCTGGGTCCCTAAGGGCTGAGCACGGGGCAGCTTCACTGGAAATTCAACAGGGGACAGAAGTGTTTCCATGTGGCTGTGAGCATGTCTGGTATGGGTATGCACGTGTGTCTGTGTGAGGTGGGCATGTCCATGCATGTTGCATGTGTCCATCTGTATCAGTGTGGGTGTGTTCATGCATAGTGCGTGTGCCTGTCTGTGGCAAGGTGTGGGTATATCTGTGCATGGTGTGTGTGTCCATCTGTCAGTGCAAGGGGTGAGTGGTGTGTCTGTCCACATCTGTGCATGGGGGGGGGGGGGGGGTCTGTCCAGGTGTGTGCACGCACGCAGTGTAAAAATCCCACTCTTACGTACTGCCCCCTTTCCCTGCACACTCTGTGCAATGCCCAAGGCAGCGTGTCCAGTCACACTCAGGCTACGGGCGTGCAGGCGGGATTAGGAGGCCCATCAACCCCTTGCTGCCCCCGTGGCCAGTGGCGCGGCGTGCGATGGTGCCTGATGACGCCTGGACACACACAGCACCAAGTGGGGGTCAGTCATGTTCTGCTGGCACGGCCACTGGGGAAGCCCTGGGTGTGCATCGGGCTGGGCTATGCCATGCACATCCCAGCTCCCCACAGGGCAGGAGGCTGCCTCTGCACAGAGGGGGGGGGGAGGGGGATGGTGCCAGCTGTGACTATTACAGGGCTATCCCCATGCAGCCCCACACGAGTGCCCCAAACTACTTCCTTGGCAGGCCCAGAGCAGCCAGGCCTTCACTGTCCACCTGCGCACCCCACACAGACAGTGCACCACATTGGTGAGTGGGAACACCAATCCCGATGCTACCCCGCCCTGGCCGGGTGGATGGGGTGCGCATGCACTGAGCCCAACTGCCTGGCCGAGCCCTTCACTTGCTCTCCAGGCACCTTCCCCTGCACCGGGGGGTCCCCATCTATTGGCAAAGGAGCCAATTCTGCAGCCCCCCTCGCCCCCCAAGAATATAGCACGCTCCCAGCACCCCTCACATACACAGCCCCCAGGGCTTGCCCAGGCTGCTAGGCCTCGGCCCTGCCCTGGGCAGCCCCCCTGCAGTGCAGGTCGCAATGGAGCAGGCCCATGGTTCTGGGGGACATGGGCGCACAGCTGAGAACCCACCCAGCTCATTCCAGGAGGCAGCCTGAGGGATTGGTGGCAGGGCTGACACTGGTCCTTGCCCCCTTGGCCCTGAGTGGGTGGGGAGGACACAGGCCCATTCCACTCTGGCTACTACCCCTCCTCTACAGCCACTGCTCACCCAGGAACCCCCTGCTGTGAAGCCAATGCTGTCCAGGCAGACCCAGGCTTAGCCCTGGCCATGAGCTGCTGCTCTGGGGGGAAGTCACCCCCGGTCGGAGGGGTTTGCACATGGCCTAGGCCCAGAGGGCTGGGGGGAGAGGGGTGCTGCTGAGGATTGGGGGACCCCTGGAGCCCCCCCTTCTGCTCAGCCCCTCACCCCTTCCCGGCTTTCAGCCACTGCTTCACAGTGGTTCACCTCCTGGTCCAGCCAGGGTAGAAAGGGGGCCAGGTAATTGCTGGCAGCTGCTGGGATCTGGCCTTGCCTGTGTATTCCCACCATGTTACAGTAGCGCCCGGGGCCCCGCGCAGGGATGGGGCCCTGTCCAGTCACTGTAGAGGGACAGGCCTGGAGCCTTCCCCTTAGCTGGCAGAAGAGGGGGCTGGACCATGCTGGGCTCTGAGTTCAGGACACAGCACCCCTGACCACGTGGAGGGTGCGGGGAAGCCCAGCCCCGGCCCCCTAGGCACAGACAGACAGGCAGGCGGAGTGCAAGGAATGGGGGTGTATTTACTATGGAAGTCCCATATTAAAATAGACACCTGTGCTACCCCCGCCTCCCTCCCCCCAAGCACAGCACCCTTATTGCTGACAATTCGCTTTGGCTTGTTAAGAGGTGGGTGGGTGGAGCCTGCACTTAGGTCCCGCCCACCAGCTGGTGACCTTTTCATGCCTGTGTTAGGATTTGCTCCTCTTAGCAAAGCTACCCCCAGGCCAGCGCCAGCCACGGCTGGCTGATCCCAGCACAGACAGCGTGAAGGAAGGGCAGGTGGCGAGACAGGCGGGGCGTGTGGGCACACCCAGGGGGCAGGCAAGAGGAGGTTAGCATGGAGCCCCCTGGGAGAAGGAACGAATCCACTATGAGCAGAGCACGTTCCTGCATCAAGGAGCGGTCCCTGGCCTGCCCCGGGTGGCCGTGGAGCACACAGCGGTGGGGACCCCCCCCCCCCCACATTCACCCTTTCTTCCCAGCCCAGTTGAGCAGCTGGTGGCATTGCTGCAATGGGACCTGGCACCCCGGCCTCCGTAGCCCCCACCTGCATGGTTTGCTGTGGATCCTGGGTGGAACGTGTGGCTGGGCCGGCACCCCTGCCCGGGAAGCACGGGCGGAAGAGTCCGGGGGGCCAGACAGATGGACAAGCTGCGCCGAGGCTGTTGGGGGAGTGGGCACCGCCCTCCCAGCGTAAGGCCTCCATGGTGAGTTGGTTGCTGACGAGCCGGAGTCCTGGTGCCCCCTCCATGGGTCGTGGTCCTGCCGGGCGACGCAGGGCCGACGGGCGCGGCAGCGGGGCAGGCCGGCAGAAGAGAGCCCCGACAAGGACGGGGTGGGGGGTGTCTCCTGGCAGATGCTAAAACGAGGTCTCATTGAGCCGGGCTTTGGGCGCCGCCAGCGGGACGATGGGGGCGGCCTCGCTCGCGGCCGAGAGGGAGGAGGAGCTGGACCACGGCAGGGCAGGGGGCAGGGTCCTGACCGAGGGGGTGGGGCTGGCACTGGGAGGCCTGTGGGCCGGCACGCCAGGGGCCCGTAGCAGGCCCTTGCCCTTCGCCCCGAGGCGCCCGCCGTAGGGTTCCCCAGCATGGGCAGGTCTCCTGCCCTCCAGCTCGGAGGAGCGGGCGAGCTCGTGGCACCGCTCGACGAAGCTGCCACCCCCACGGAGCCCGGGAGGAGCCCGGGAGTCGCCATCCAGTCCCTCTGTCTGCTGCCGGAGGCACGGCTCCGGCACGAGTGCGGGGCCGTCACTGCGGTTCAGGGAGCTCTGGCTGGCTGTCAGCGCCGGGAAGGTGCCCTCGCGGGGCTTGGGCTGGGGCAGGCTCACACGGGCAGGGCTCCGCAGGAACGTGGGGCTGGCAGCTCCCTTGGCAGGTCTGTCTCGGGTGCTGTCGCTTGCCTGGGACCGGAGGCTGCTGGGAAAGTAGAGGGGAGAGGCGTTCGAGTCGGGGATGCCCGCAGGGGCTGGCGCGTGGGCCCAGCGCCCCCTCTGGGTGGGCAGAGCTTGCACGTGAACCTGCATCTCTCTCTACATCGACACTGGCTCAGGTGCTGTGGATCCAGGGAGTGAGGGGCTCCACTGGCCCTGCCGCGAGGCGCCAGCACGTGGGGTCATATTTAACCTCCCGCTCCAACCTCCCCCAACCCGGCGTCGCTCTGCCCGCAGGCTGCAGCGCTGGGCACCTGGGCAGCTCACCCCCATACCTGGTGCTGGAGGCCCGGGGGGTGCCGGCGTGAGCGAAGGAGGCAGCTGGGCTCATGTCCGGGGTGCGTGTCAGAGCGAGGTCACACTGCTCCAGTTGCTGCAGCAGTTCCTCCTCCGTCAGGCCCCCCGCTTCTGAAAGAGGGGGGCAGAGCACAGGTCAGGCTGTCCGGCCATGCACCCCCTGAGGCAGGAGTTCGGGGGACAGAGCATCTGGGGAGCGGGTGCTGGGAGTAGCCAGGGACAGGGGGCCGGGAGTGCCCCCTGCAGCACAGGGCTGTGTGGAATGGGAAGGGTCAGTTCCTGCATTCCCATAGCGAAGGGATGGGAGGGGTCAGTTGCTGTGTTCCCATGGTGATGGGCAGGACAGAAGGGGTCTGTCCCTCTGTTCCCATAGTGATGAGTGAGGTAGGATGGGATGGGAGGGGTAGGTTCCCATGGCGATGGGCAAGATGAGATGGGAGGGGTCAATCTCAGGGTTCCCATGGTGACAGGAGGGGCCAGTCCCTGGGTTCCCATGTGAAGGGCATGATGGGAGGGGTGGGTCCCTGGGTTTCCATGGCGATGGAATACCTAGCGGCTTTCCTAGCATCTCCATGGCCGTGGTCAGGTCCCACATCTGGATGCTGCCGTTGGCATGGCCTGTGAAGAGGTAGCGGCGTGGCCGGGAACCGATGCGGCTGGAGCCTTCGCACTCGTGCACCGTGAAGGAGGTGATGGCCGTGCCGTCCACCGAGCACACCTCACAGATCCTGGGGCACGTGCAAGGGTCAGAATGGGGGCTGGGGGCCCGGACGCCTGGGTTCTATCCCCTTGGTTCTGCCACAGGCTCCGTGGGACCTCGGGCAAGCCCTCCCTCTTGGAACCCGTCTCTCCCTTTGAACAGCGGGGAGAACAGTGAGTCCCCGTCACCCTGCTTCCCTCCCACCAGAGACGAAGCTCCCAGCGCCAGGCACAGGGGGGGCGCCAATGGGTGATGTGACCCCCCGGCCTCCCCCAAGGCACCTCTTGCCGGTGGAGGAGAGACGCACGAAGACCTTGCTGGCATCCGGAACCACCTTCTGGATGAAAACCTGCTGGTCGTCCCGCTCCCCAAAGGGCCCTGCCGAGAGTCACTGGTCAGTGTCCACGGCCTCCGTCCCGGGGGGGGGAGGTGGGGCAGAGACATGCCCACCCCTCTTCCCCTGCAGCACCTCCCCCATCTTCCTCCTGCCCCCCAGCACCACCCCTCCAGCACTGTCACCCCCACCCCTAGTGTCGTCCCCCTCCCCCTCTCGCTCCCCAAAAGTCATCACCCTGCCCTCGCCCCCCCAGCGCTGTCACCCCTTCCCCAGTGCAGTCAGCCCCCCAATGTCCGCGCCCACCCCGGTGTCACCTACCGATGTCCGTGCCGGCGCTGCAGCCCGCGTGCCCGTCGATGTCTTCCAGGGACAGGATCTTGAAGGAGGCCAGCGGGGTGGAGCCGGGCTGCGTGGAGATCATGCCGCGGAAGCGTGTCACCGTCCAGGTGCGGACGTGGTTGTTATCGGCACAGACTAGAGGCGAGGGAGATGGGCAGGAGGAAGGGGGAAGTTTACCGGGGGAGAGGGGGCACAGATTAATTTCACCAAAGGCCTCCCCACACCCCATTACTTAAGGGCCTTCTCTTCCCCCACTAAGTACAAGGCAATAGCAACAGCTGGAACTAGGCCCAGCTCTGCCGGTGCCCCTGGCTAGCCCAGCCCTGGGCTCCCCCCACCCACCCCAGCTGGTGCCCCTCAGTACAGAACTGCAGCCCCCCAGACCTGGTCTGCCAGGGCTCTCCCACCCCCTTTGCCCAGCCAGCCAGCGGCACCTACCCGAGATGAGGTGTTTCTCGGACAGCATGATCCTGGTGACAGGGCTGCGGTGCACAGTGAAGGTCTGGAAGAGCTGGGGCCCCGAGCCCACCGTCTCTGGATGCTGCACAATCACCCGCACCATCCCCGAGCTGGTGCCATAGGCGATCTCGATCCAGTTCCCGCTGTCGCCTGCAGGGCCTGAGGTCAGCTGGGGAGACCTTGGCACCACCCCCACAAGTCAGGGTCCCCGCCCAGCAGGCCACAGTTCAGTGGGGAGGGAGGGGGCATGAGGAGGGGAGAGGGAACATGAAATGCATGATAGAAGCCACGGCTGTGTAGGGGTCAGAGCCAGGGAGGCTGGGAGCCAGGACAACTGGGTTCTACCCCGGCTCTGGGACGGGAGTGGGGCCTAGAGGCTAGAGCGGGGGGTGGCTGGGAGCCAGGACTCCTGGGTTCTGTTATTGACTCCCTGGATGACCGTGGGCAAGTTCCCTCCTACAACGTGGGGCTGATTCTTGGCACCCTCATAGCGATGGGGATTCTGCAGCTGAACTGAGCCCCTGCAGCAGCAGGGCCCTGTTGTGGGGCGGGGCAGGGCCCTGTTGTGGGGCGGGGCAGGGCCCTTACTTGTCTTGGGGGTGAGGTAGACACTGAGGGCGGTAACGGCATCCTCCGAGGGGTCACGGTACAGCTCCGTCACCAGCAGGTCGTTGTCCTTCATGCGCAAGGGGAACTTCTGCACGTCTGGGGACATGTGGGGGGGGGAAATCAGTGAAGCCCCAGCGACTGTATCCCGCTGCCCCAAGGCACCCCCCGCCCCAGACAGCGCCACCGACCCGGCGGGATGAGTGATTCCAGCCCTGCCCACTCTTCCCACGGTTGACGCGGCCTGGCCGGGCCAGAGCTATTCATGCGCTGCTCGCAAGGCCTGCGGCCTGCGGCCTGGCCTGGCACCCTGCCCCTCTTGGAGGAGACGCGCCCGTCTGAACACACGCGGGTGCCCTCTGCGGCCCCTGGCTCCGTGGGCACAAGGAAGCCACAGGGCTCTGGGAGGCCAACGCCGGGGAAGTCAGCATGAGGCTTCCCCTGCCCATCTCCACGGGATCTCATGGTTAGTGCACTGGGCTGGGACCCAGGAGACTGGAAGGGGGGAGGGGATGCAATTCCCAGCTCTACCACAGACTCCACCCCGCCTGTCGCTGCAGTGTCTGCCTGATTCTCATGGCTGGCACCGAGCCAGGCTCTGGGGCTGCCGGGCGAGCGGCTGCGCCCCGGGATTTGCCAGCCTCGCTCACCCACGTAGTAGATGGAGCCGTTGTTGCAGCCCAGCAGCAAGAAGGTACCGGCTGCGTCGTAGCTGTTGATGGGAACCACGTCCTGGATCTGCAAGGGCCGAGAAGGAACCTGCTCAGGGCGAGGCACGGAGGGGCCCGGCCCAACCTCATCCCCCCAAACCCCTGCCCCAGGCCCCACTCACCTGCCAGTGCTTGGTGACGGCGTTCCAGACACCAATCTTGCCCGTGTGGCTGGTGGCAATGAGCTGGCTGCCGACAAAGAAGAGAGCCTCCACCGGAACGCCCAGGTGGAACACGCCTGGCCGGGGACAGGAGCTGTGAGAGGGGGGTTGGGCCGGGCCAGAGGGAAGCAACCAATCGAGCCGGGCTCCCCAGCCCGGGGGTGGGAGGGTGGCAGGTCAGTTCAGGCTGCTCTCCCATCACCCTCCTGGCCTGCACGACCCCCAACTCCCACAAGGCCTCAGCTCTCACGTGAATTGAGTTGGATGGGTCTCAGCAAAGCCTTCAACGGGTACCAAACAATCCAACCCCTCCGAGAGCTCCCCCCCCAAACTCCCCTCCCCCCACACATCCCCCTCACTGAGCTCCCCCCGCACCCCCCTCACCGATCTCGCTGCCGTTGCCATCGGCCTGCAGGGCCCAGAGGATGATCTCACTGCAAGACGCCACGGCCACCATCTTGTCCTGCTCGCCCAGCGAGCCGCCCAGCACCTTGGCATTCAGGGCCACCCGCTCAATCACCCAGTCCAGCCGCGGGCTGGAGAACACCTGCTGCCAGCCCGACGTCTCCTTCATCCTGGGGGGAGACAGCGCAGGGGTCGGCGCCAAGGGGCCGTTGTGGTGCAGGGAACAGGGTGGGGGCTCGTGGGTCTGTTCTCAGAGGAGTCCCCTGGGGCTGGGGAGGCAAGGGTAGCCGTGTTGTTACCTGTAGCAGACGAGGAACTGGGCGTAGGCCACAGCGATCCAGTTATGGTGCCCACAAACGATTCGGACCATGCCCGGGTCGCTGGCCGGCCCTGGGGCGGGAGGGAAGAGACCAGCACAAACGAGGAACTGAGAACAGCTCAGAGGCCACACAGCGGGTCAGTGATGAGCCGGGATAGAACCCAGGAGTCCTGAGTCCCAAACCCCTCCCCTCCCCTCGCTCTAACCACTAGACCCCACTCCCCTCCCAGGGCCAGGGATAGAACCCAGGAGTTCTGGCTCCCAGCCCCCTGCTCTAACTGCTAGCCCCTCTCCCCTCCCAGACCATGCACCTGGAGAATGAAGAACTCCAGCAATCCAGAGCCCCCCCGCCGCCGTGTACCTGCCCCGAGAGCCCGCTCCTCCAGCAGGCGGCCCAGCAGCCCGGCATTGCCCAGGTTGGGGGGCATGGTGTTGCTCCGGCGCACCGGGGCTCTCTCGGCGGCGCTCTGCAGCCGGGCGGCGATCTGCGGCCCTGCCACGCTGTGCCGGTTGCGCCGCTTGGCGGGGAACACTGCAACAGGGGGGGTGTGATGGAACCATCTCGCTGGGGGAGGGGGGCAAAGGAAAACGGGGCAGGGGTGGCTGTGCAGCCCCACTGTGGCCCCTCTTCCTCCAAGCCCCTTCCAGAGGGGAGCCAGACACCCCTCCTCCTCCCTCCCCCACCCCGTCGTCTGCTCCCCTCAGCCCCCTCGGTGGCAGCAAGCCTCCCCCATCCCCTTAGCCAGGGCCCCGGGGGCGCGGCACCCACCTGGCGGGGGTAAGTAGCCATTGAAGAGGACGCTGCCACAGGCCGACCGGTCGAGCTCCTCGCGCAGCTGCAGGCGCCGAACTGGGCAGGAGAGAGTGGGAGGTGAGCTGCAGACACCCCCCAACACCTGTCCCCCAGCACGCCCTAGCGGGTGACCCCATACCATCCCCACCCCCGTGCCGTACCTAGTGAGTGACCCCATACCGGCCCCCCATGCTGTACCCAGCAGGTGACCCCATACCGGCCCCCCATCCCGTACCTAGTGGCTGACCCCATATCGGCCCCTCCCCCATCCCGTACCCCTAGAGGCTGACCCCATCGGCCCCCCATCGTACCTAGAGGCTGACCCCCCCCCCGTGCCGTACCTAGCGGCTGACCCCATACCGGCCCCCCCGTGCCGTACCTAGCGGGTGATCCCATACCGGCCCCCCCGTGCCGTACCTAGCGGCTGACCCCAGCGGCTGACCCCATACCGGTCCCCCCGTGCCGTACCTAGCGGGGTGATCCCATAGAACTGAGCTTCATGCAGCAGCAGCGAGATGTTGACACCCCTGGAAAGGCACAGCCACAGGACTGGGTCAGGACAGCGGGACTGGACCAGGCAGCGCAAGGGGGGGGAGCGACCCCTGCCTTCCCCAACTCGCCTGGTGGCGAGGGAGGCATCGCACCCAGCCCCCACTTGCCAAGGTCGCAGCCAGCATGAGGCAACCCCGGATCTGTCTGGTGCTGGGACACAGCCACTGAATGTGTGGGAGCCCCTCACCGCCCCCAGCGGTGGGCTCAGATGACACCCCCGGGCAGCGCTGCTTCCATAGTGCAGAGGTGCCCAGGCGCCACAGCCCTGAACCCACAGTATTAGGTGCTGCACAGACGCAGGACACAGCCTGCAGCTCTGGCACGGGTGGGACAGACGCTCCCCCTTTCCCTGGGGCGCTTCTGAAGAGGGGGAGCTGGGAACACCCCAGTGCTCAGACTCGAGGTGCCCCCCAATGCTCAGACATCCCCAGCGTCCTGCCCAGGGGGCCGGCGCCCGCAGCTGCAGCCATACCTGGGGTCGAGCTCTTTGGTTCGCAGGAAGTTGAGAATCGGTGCAAAGACGGTGGGGTCTCGGTCAATGAAGATCTGGGGGGCGGGGGGCAGAGAGTGGGTCAGGGGGCTTCTCTCCCACAGCGCAGCCAACCCTCCCATCACTAGCAGAACACACAGCGCCCCAAGAGCCCCCCACCATGCGTCTCAGCCCACGGCCCAGGGCCTGGGGCAGGGAGCCTGGCAGGTCCCAGGTTCGGCTCTAAAGTGCTGCCAGGGACTCAGATGGACCACTGCCCCAGTGCTCGGCTGCAGGGGATAGGGGGGCTCAGCAAGGGGTGCACTGCCGGCCCAGGAGGGTTCTAGGGGGCACTGTGCTGCAGGGGGTGGGGGCTCAGCAGGGGGCGCTCCCCCTCACAGTCAGAGCTGATCTTTGAATGCACATAGCCCTGTACGGACAACGGTGACCTCTGGCCTGCCAGGAGAGTCACGCCACTGATGGGTCTTTAATGTTGGTATGACACACGTGTGCATCTAACACAGCTCACGCTACCAGCGTCCCGGCTCCCCATGCTGCAGCAACGGGCTTAACTCACTGCTCCTGTTTCATCCTTCAGGGTGGAGATGCGGCCGCTCAGGAGGCTGGAATTTAAGCAGAGCCGGGGGTGACCGTTATTATCCCCAACCCAGCAGTACTGCCAGGACCCACTCTGCACCGGGCCCGTGCGCTGGGAGCTGCGCAGCCCCTGATCAAGCGGAAAGGCAGTTACACAGCCCCAATGACTCTATTGCTCAATAAACTCAGGCTGCTGATGCAACATCACCAGCTCCACTTTGGGCAGAGAACATAAGAACGGCCAGGCTGGGTCAGACCAACGGTCCAGCTAGCCCAGTGTCCTGTCTGCCCACAGCAGCCGGTGCCAGACACTTCAGAGGGAATCAACAGAAGCAGGCAACTATCAAGTGATCCATCCCGTCGTCCGGTCCCAGCTCCTGGCAGTCACAGATTTAGGGACCCCCAGAACATGGGGTTACATCTCTGACCATCTTGGCCAATAGCCATTGATGGACCTACCCTCCATGAGCTGACCTCATTCTTTATGGCCCTCACAACGTCCCCTGGCAGTGATTCCACAGGTTGACTGTGCCGTGTGTGAAGAAATACTTCCCTATGTTTGTTTTAAACTTGCTGCCTATTAATTTCACTGGGTGACCCCCCCGGCTCGTGTGTTATGTGAAAGGATAAATAACATCTCCCTATTCATTTTCTCCACACCAGTCATGATTGTATAGACCTCTGCATAGCCCCCCTTACTCGTCTCATTTCTAACCCGAACAGTCCCAGTTTTGCTCATCTCTCCTCATACGGAAACTGTTCCATGGCCTGAACATTGTTGTTGACCCTCTCTGCACTTTTCCAATTTTAATGCATCTTTTTTTGAGTGCGGCTGACCAGATCTGCATGCACTCTACAAGGTGAGGGTGCATCATGGATGTATATAGTGGCATTAGGATATTTTCAGGTTTATTATCTCTCCCTTTCCCAGTGATTTCTAACAGCCTGTTAGCTTTTCTGGCCGCTGCTGCACACTGAGTGAATGTTTTCAGGGAACTATCCACAACTCCCAGATCTCTCAAGTGGTAACAGCTAATTCAGGCCCCACCGTTTGGTCTGTAGGGGGTTGGTGCTGAGGTTTCGCTGTGTCCCTGGATCCCCAACTTGCTGGGGGTGGGGTAGAGTCCTGGGGGAAGCAACCGGCCGTCCAGCGCTGTAGATCGTACCACAGCCCTGCTCGACGGGAGAGCTCCCAAGAGTAGTACCCAGCCCTCCCAATCGGCCAGGTGCCTGATCACAGCTGCCTGGCCCTGCATGGCTGTTTACGCCAGCGGCCGTTGGATCAGTGTCATGTCTGCAGCGGTGCCAGCGACAACAGGGTAGGGCAGCCAGGCCCCACTGTCGGGTCAGGGGTAATCGGCAGGTGCGTCGTACCAAACCCAGAACAAGGAGCGCAGCCCCGGGCCACGATGACCCGGCGGGTGCAGACGGCTGGTCGCCCCCCAAACCGACGTGACACCCGCCTGCCGGGCTGGCGCCTTTCACCCCTGGGCACGGGCAGGCCAGGCGTCTCTGCCCCTCACCTTGAAAAGAACGAATCGGAGATCCAGGTCAGGGTCTGCCAGGACGTGCTGAACCTGCAACGGCAAAGGGCAGGATGAGCGAGCGAGCGAGCGAGCGGCTGGGGGATGTGCCAAGGGGGGAGGGGGGGTGCGCTCGGGACTTGGGCCACAGCAGGACTTGGTGCGGGGGTGGGGGGCTGGCCTCCCAGGGAGGCGGGGGGGGCCCAGGAGGAGGGGCAGGGTCCCGTCAGAGGATCTTGAGCTGCTGCCTGTCATCGAAGGGACTGGATGGTGCAGAACTGGGGGGTCCTGAGGGGCCCTGCCCAGTGGGGGGTCCTGGGGGTCCCAGTGGGGGGTCCCAGTGGGGGGGGTCAGGGGAACCCTGCCCGGGGGGGCCCAGTGGGGGGGGTTCTGGGGGGCCATTGAGAGGCTCCCGGGGGTCGCGCGGGGCGGGACGGATCTCAGCCCCTCCCCCGCTCTCGCCTCTTGCCCCCCACGTTGAGCTGGATCAGCTCCGCTCCCGGCCGCCCGCTCCCGCCCGACGCCGCCATGTCTCCGGGCCCGCGAGAGGCCACTTCCGCCAACGCCCCCCGCCCGCCCCGAAGCGCTGATTGGCCCCCCCCACCTCGCTCCGAACCCCGCCTACCCTGCGCGCTGATTGGCGGAGCCTCGCCGGGAGCCCGCCCACCGACAGGGGCCCCGCCCCTACCCTACCCTCCTCTTAAAGGGGCAGGCACCAGGAATGGGGACTGGACCCCACGATCCCGCCCCTTGGCCCCCCCCATCCCCATCCCCGTGATTCTTCACCTCTGACCCCATCCACTCGTGACCCCATCCCTGTGCCCCCCCCCCGTGTCCTCTGCCCCCTCTGCGGCCCAGCGCTGTGCTGGGTCCCTGCTGCCCACCTGCACCCCTAGAGCTGCCCCATGGCCATGGGTTCACATGGGGGCTGCTCTGGTGCTGCCGCGGGGGGGCTGGGCCTGCAGGGCAGCACATGGGGTGGGCGCTCCATGGGTTGCAGCCGGGCACAATCCCAGCCAGCGCTGGCCAGGGCTCCAGCGGGGACCCGAGCTGCAGGGGAGGGTCACCCCTGGAGATGGCAGCTGGGGGGAAGAAGGGGGCTGACGCTGGGGGGAGCTGTGGAGATACGTCCCCGTGCCCTGCCCTGAGGGGCAGCAGCCAGCTGGCGCGGCCTGGGAACGGAGGGGGACAGCTGGACTGGCAGGCTGACGCCAGCAGAGAAACTTGGGGAGAGGAGGGAACGGCTCCGCCAAGCCTGGCACCATTTCATTGCACACATTGTCCCCACTCAGCAGCACATCCCTCTCCTGCTCCTTCTACTGCGTCCAGTGGCCGGGTACTCCCAGGAGATGCTCAGGGATTGGTCTGGGCCTGTCACCACCAGGCCAGGGCTGCAAGAGCCTGGGGGACTGCGCTTGTGTTGCCTGTAGTGGGGAGGGGCAGGGAGCTGGCCCTCAGTGGCACAGACATGAGGCTAAGGGCAGTGAGCTGCCCCTCACCTTGTAGGGCAGCACGGCCTAATCCCCCCCATCCCTTCATGCCCCAGACCTCCCCCCGTCCACGTGACTCCTCAACCCTGCTCCATCTCCCCCCGGCCCAGGGCTGGCACCCAGCAAGCCCAGCACAGAACTCCTGGGCGAGCCGGTGGAACCCATTCCAGATTTACAGAGACTGAGTGGTGTGCTGTTCTCATGCTCCATCCCCCTTGGTGTTCAGAGCTTGCTCCTTATTTCTAGTCTGACTTCAGCTCCCGGCTGCTAAGTCACCCTGGGCCTGTGCCGGCAAGACTGAGGCCTCTACCCTCAGAGCCCCTCCCCGGGGAGGTTCTGGGAGTCACCCCCAAGTTCTCCTCACAATCCCAGGCCATGTGGACCAGCTGTGCCCTCTGCAAACAAACAGCACCAAATGGTTCATTTTCAACCAGATTCTACGGCCATTCCGGTCCCCTTTATTGGATACAAAGGTGTCAAGTACACGGTTTCCCCGTCATCCAAGGCAATTCACAGGTGTGGCTATAAGGGTTACAGTGGAACAGTATAGATACCATACAGCTCTATGCAGGGTTTGTGAAATTTATACAGATTCACATTGAGTCGAGTCAAGTCACCTCCAGACCCTGCCACTACACAGCCCATCTTGGCTCCCGGCTAGAGGCGCTGGATCGGGGCGGTGTCAGGCCAGAGCGAGAATCCAGGCTGGGAAGCGCATGCACACGGAGGAGGCTGCTTTCTAATCTCATGCAGTCTCTTTTAAAATCTTTACAAATAGATCTCTGTTTCCAAAACACAAACTTTCAAAAGATGTACAGCAAGAAAAACAAAAAAAAAACCCAGCCCCAAAATGCACTGATTTGGGGAAGGTTTTCTTTATACAGAGGAGGAGGAAAAAATTATTTAGAGCAATTACAATATTGTACAAGCTCCCGGAACAGAAAGGGAAAGCTGGAACTACGGCCGTGTGGGGAAATCCAAGGGGGAAAACTGCTCCAGTACGGAGAAGTGGCTTTGTTTTCATTCAATCCCATTTTATTACAAGGAGGTTGGGGCAGGCTGTGACCCAGTGAGCTCCCTCTCCGGCTGACAGTGGGGTAATTAAATGGGGGAAAACACAAAATCAATAGCAGCTCACACGGTGGTTGGTAATCGTAACTGCAGGATCGGGAACACTTTGGAAGCCAGTGGCCCTGATTCGCCAGCTTCCTGCCTATCGGGGCCGTTAGTGCCAGAGCATTGTGAAACGCTCCCGAACCTTGCACAGGGGGAGAACCGGACCCCTAGATCCAAGAGTGACCCAGGCTCTGCCCCATCCAAAGAACCAGCCCCAGAGCTGGTTGCAGGCACCACCTGAGAGAGGAAATCCATGTTCCACATCCTCTTCATGCCCAGAGCCCCTCCCGCGGGCGCTGAACTCTGCCCCATCCTCAGTCTACCACCCCTCCGCTTCCACAGCGCAGACGCTGGGCATCTGGCCCACTGACTGCAATGGAGTAAGGGCCAGTTGACGACAGCTGGGATCTGGCCCGATACACGTAGAGTTCTGCAGAAAGACACCTGAGTCTCCACCTCTCCGTTGGCCCTGCCCCAGGCTGCCTTCCAAAGGCTGGGAACCCCACAAGGTGCCACAGACTACAGCTGTGGCCAGTCCCAGTGGAGCATCCTAGGCTGCTCAGAACCTGTCTGGGCTCAGGGGGAGACAGGGACACAGCTGTGGGGGCTTCCTGCATGGGCACGGTGACCTGCAGGAGGCGCTGCGAGGCAGGGGCAGCTCCTTGGCGCCACTCCGGGCTCGAAGCGTCCTGGCGCTTTGCTTTCCAAGGTCCTGGATTCTGAGCCCAAGCCAGCAGCTGGATTCCTACAGAAATCAGCCGCAGGCCTGACCCCCTGCCCGTCACCCCAGCCTGGCTCTGCACCACTCTGAAGTAGGGCAGGGAGGTGGAGGATCAGGTGTTATTTTGCAGGCCCAGAAGAAATGGGCAAGAACCAGCTACCTGTACCCCTTGTCAATGCCCCAGAGCCTTCTCCACCCTCCCAAACACTCTCCCATCTGCCCTTTTTATTGCATAAAGATGTGCCTCCTTGTGTGACATTGGGGGACAACCCCCCCCCCATTCTTCCTGCTGGGCCCTGATGCCCAGTAGGTTGGAAGCTGTGGAGGGCAGCAGTGACTGGCAGGTCACACATGTGCAGGAGCCAGCACTATGGCTTGTTAATGGCACTGGAGCCCAACCTGCAGCAGCCAGGACCTTTGGACTCTTGCCTGTTCCAAGGCGATGGCTGGTCCTGATCTCCTGGGGTCTGAAGGTGCAGGGGCTGGGGGGCTGCTGCCCAGCCTCCCACAGTGCCTGCCTCTAGCCCACTGGATTCCTTTGGGGAATTGAAGAGCCAAGATGTCCCCAGAGCCCGAGAGGCAGGATCTCCTGTGGCCTGAAGACCCAGGGCTAGGGCTGCTGGGGGCGGATGGGAAGAGGGAGCAGGGAGGATGCTACAAAGAAATGGCTCCATGCAGGGCTGCTCTGCCACAAACCCTTCCCTCCTTCACCGTGTCGCCCTGCCCGATCGGTGGCAGGGTGTGGGCGAGCCGTGGGAGGTGCCACGCAGGAGCCGACACCAGCTGGAGATCGGAGCCTCGCACATGAAGAGGCATGAATATGACAGATGGAGGGTGCGCATGGGGGTAGATGGATAACCAGAGGCCCTGTGGGGTACACAGACAGACAGACGGGGTGGACAGACACAGACTCTAGTCGATTGCATATTCCCCCATTGCGGCTCTGCTGGAGGCAAGGGTCCGACTGGCATTGTGAGGCTTTTGCTGAACCATGGAGACACCCCGGGCCGCGTGGCAAACATGGTGCAGCAGCTACACCCTTCACAGCAGCCTTTCCCGGAGCAAACGCTCCAGCCAGCAGCCACCCATGGGGAGAAAGCGAGATGCCCAGGCTGGCAGCAGCGAGTGGTTGGGCAGCAGGGGCCAACTCCTCCACTTCCCACCAAGCCGTGCAAATGGGGCAACAGATCAATGGGCTTCAACCGGCAGGGCTCCGTTTCCAAGAAAAGTGAGAGGCCCGGCCCAATCTGGCTTTGGCCGCGGGCTGGCGGGACAGAACCGAGATCTCCCTTGCTCCTGCAGCTTCTCCTTGCTGCAGGGATGGAGAGTGGATGCTGCCGGTCACGCATCCAATTTCCCAGGATGGCAATGAGCAACACAACCCCAGCACCCTGGCCCGAAGAGCGGTGACTGGCCCCAGCAGAGCCAGACGGACATGGCACCAGCACAGAGTGGCCTCCCCTGGTCAGGGCAGGATCTTTCCCTCCTCCCGGGATGGCTTTGGAGGAAGCTGCCCCCAGGATGCTTCTTGCAGCCCAAGGCTTGGCCACTCGGTGGAGCAGCAGATCTCAACCCAGCTGGGCCCTGAGTGTGAGAACTGCCGGCCTTTATGCACCTGAGCTGGCAGGAATCCTTGGATCTGCAGGAGGATTTGGGGAACCTGGCCAAGCGTTGCTGTACTGACCGACGCTGCCTGATGGGAAACAGCAAGGCCAGGCTGCTGAAACACAAGCAAGCACGGACGTGTGTGCGTGGGTGGGTTTGCACGAGAGCTGGCGCGTGAGTCAGAGAGCGTGCAGAGAGTGGGAGAGGGAACCAGGAGCTCAGTGGGGGGGAGGGGAGGGGCGATTCTTTGACTACCCTTGGGCAGAGTCAGGGCCAGCAGCTCTGCTGCTGATGGGGGTGGGCGCCAGGAGAGCCTGCTCCCCAGAGGACGAGATGCCAACGTGCGGGGCTGCAGGGAGACAGACCAGGATGGAGAGGCAGGAGTTCCCTCTCCAAACGCCTCCCCCGCCCAGAGCCGTGGGCGCTGCAGGGTGCGCTGGGCCTGGTATCCAGTCTAGGAATGTCCCACGCCTCCAACCTTCGCCCCTTCCCTAGGATCCTGACTCTTCCAGCCTGGACTGAGGCCCATAATAGCTGTTAAATGGACACAAAGGCCGTCCCCAGTCCTGCGCCCCCCCCCCTCCCCATTTCCCCTGCCTTCCATCCCAGCCGGGGCGAACTCCGGGGGCACTGACCCTCACCTCCCCGCTCCTTCAACGACCCTCCAGCCCTAGCAAGAGCCACGTCTCACCTGCAGCCCTCCGGCTCACTGTGGTTCTGCCCCAGAGAGCTCCTTGCCCGGCTCCGTCCTCCTCCCGCAGCACGACCCCCAGCAGCTCAGATCCCAGCCGGTTGCAGAGCCCTCCGCAGAGATCTGTGCTGGATCCCAGCCGGCCCACGGCCCACGCAGCTCTGGCTGCGAGCCTCTCCTGACCGGCTCCAGTCCGATGGGAACGGAGCAGCAGAATCTGGATCCACTCTCAGTCTTAGCATTTGCAACAAGTGCTGGGGGAAGGGGGGGGGGGGTTCCTAGTAGGATGCTTGGCCATAGCTCTCCCTTGCACCGTCCTGCCAGGGCGCATGGCAGAACCAGCATTTCCTAGGGCCGGGTGACGTGCTGATCATGCAGGGACCGGTGGCCTCTGGATCCACGCAGGATGAAGCAGCCGCGTCAGGCTCCCAGCCCCCAAGCCTGGGGAGGGCAGAGCCCCAGACGCGGCTGGAGCTCCGTACATGTGAGCCGTGGAAAGGCACCGCTGCATGCACTCAGAACCAGGCCCATTCTGGCTGCCGGCCCCCGTGTGATGGGGCCACATCTGGATGACAGCTCCCTCATTCCATTTACCCCAAAAGCTGAACGTCTGCCCGAAAAGCACCCCTCAGAAACACCGAGCAGCTTCCCAGCCCGGACAGGGAACCGGGACCCACTCCAGAATCCACGGAGAGGCCAGGAGCGCTCACACCCACAACGCCAGGCAGGGAGACAGATGATGGCTCTATGGAGGGGGATGAAATGAAGTGGGATAGGCCTAGAGACTCCCCCAAGGCCCTTCTCCACTGCACAGAGGCTCCGCATCCCATGGATTCCTCGCTGGCCCACCGCACCATCTCCCAGGCCCCACATGGTGGTGATTTTGCATATATCTTCCTTCTGTCCAGGAGCCGGTCTGGCCAGCGGCTCCCTCCCTCTGAAGTGGGCTGGAAAACCCCAGGCACCGAATGGCAAACAGGGTGGAGCCAGTGCCCCTGTGCGCGCTTCAGGGCCCTGCTTTCCCCAGGCCCCTGCTCGGGCCCAGCTTCCTGCGACGGGGCGTGCGTGGGGGACCCAGGTCCAGAGAGGAGGGTCCCTGTGACGGCGGAGGGGGCTGTCCGTGACGCGTGCAGGAGGAGGGCGCTGGCTCGGCTAGTGGGTCTGGAAGGAAGTTTGCAGACCTGGGGGCGGCGTGGCTCCGCTCTCAGCCCCCGGGGGCTCTGTCCCAGGCCACCTCATTTCTTCCTGCCAGACGTGCTGGCCCGCCGGTCGCTGTCCCGCTTGGGGTTGCCCTCGTCGGTGGAGGAGGTGGTGAGCAGCACCTGGCTCCAGTGGGCAATCTCGGCGTGCTCCTGGGCGGACGCAGACAGCGCCTTGAGCCAGTTCTTCATCTCCTCCTGCGGGATAGAGTCACATGAGGCCCCCTCCAATTGCTGTCAGGCCCTGGTGGGCACCCCAGGTCCTGCTGTTCTGCACCCCTGCCTCGCACAGGCCTCTTGGCAGCGTCCCGTGGGTGTGTGGTGGGGAAGACAGAGAATTGGGCTGTCTGAACCCACCCGGGCTCCAGCCCTGTCCACCCCCCCCCCCACAGACCAGCTGTCGTGGGGTTGGGCAGGACCCCTAGCCGGACCCCCCCGGGAGGCTAAAGCATCACAGCTCAGCTTGGGGCGGGTCAGGACCCAGCTGACCGGCAGCGGGGAGGGTATTGTCCTTGCTGCACAGGCCCTGAGAGTGAGGGGAAGGCCAGGGCCAGCCCCGCCGACACTCGCTCCTGGAAATGGGATGTAGGAGCCTCGGAAGACGTGGCTGGTGGCAGCTCGCCCCAGCTCCGGCGGGGGTAGGGTCCCCCATGTGCTGTCTCAACCCCCATCCCCCTCCTTAGCTGCAGCAGCCTGCGGTGAAGGCTCCCGGCCGGCCTGAAGGAGAGAGACCGCAGCTGCGTCTTACCTCGTCCTTGGCCTGCAGGAGGAACTCGTTCCCGTCGCTGGTCCTGGGGGAAGCAGAGGGGTGTCAGTCCCGTGCAGCACCAGGGAGGGCTCTGTCCGGGGTTCGCTGCTGGAGGGCTGGACCCCCTGGCTGAGCGGGACACCACGTGGGAGCCCAGGGGGCTCTGGGCAGAGGAGGGGCCCTAGGGCGGGGGTCTGGCCCCACAGCCTCCAGTCCATCCCTCCGAGCGAGTCACCTCCCAGCATAGAGGCCCTGAACCCCCGGGCAGAGGGGCCAGCACCAGCCCTGACAGTCGCTGCCCCCAGGGCCTGGAGTCTCTGACCCCCAGGGAGGGGGCAGGCATCTCTGACCCTCGGGACAGGGGGTGGGGGCAGGCATCTCTGAGCCCTGGGGAAGAGGGCGAGGGCCTGGCATCTCTGCGCCCCAGAGCAAGGGGCTGGACTCACTTGCAGAGCCCTGCAAATCCACCAATATCTGCGGCTATACCATTTTTTGCGGATGCGGGATCGGACTCAGATCTCAGAAGCGGGGAAGCAGTTGTCTGCAGCTCACAGCCTGTGTGGCTGCTTCCCCGCCTTAAGATCTGGGGGGTGGGGGCTGGCCACTGATCAGCTGTTCAGCGGAGGCGCCTCCCCCCCCCATGGCTGAACAGCTGATCAGAGGCGGGGTGGGAACTGGTCACCAAACAGCTGATTGGCTGTGGGGGCGGATGGGCGTGCGCGGCTGGGGGGTCCCAGTTTGGATCCCCGCGGGGCTCTGCTCACTTCAGCTTGAAGACGTTCTTCTTCTTCTTGTAGTCACTGGCCACCTCGCTGGTGGCATTGTGCAGGGGGAGCAGCGGCTCCCCGCCGTGGGTGCTGCCCGACGCCTGCCCCTTGGCATCCTTGTAGAAGCCCAGCTCCCCTCTGCTCAGGACGCAGTAGAGGTTTATCCAGGACCTACCAAAACAAAGTGACCCCCGTGGAGCAGGGCAGATGGGAACCCCCGCCCACCCAGCCATATAGGGAGGGGCTGGGGTCTTGGCCTCATGACACCTCATTGCACACCCCTGGGATCCCGACCCCCCGGTGGAGATCCCCTGCAGGAGAACCCCTCGGCTGGCCAGGGTAGGATCTGGGGGGCAGCCCCATGATGCAGCCACCCATGTAAATCATTATAGCTGGGATTACATGAACTACTAGAAGATCAAGGTGAGCCAGAGCACAGGTCCCGACTGAAAGACTGTCAATGCCGGGACGTGGGACAGGCCACGAGGGGAGAGGCTCCCCCCCATCCCGCCCAACCCTACCACAACCCCCCGGGACACTGCTGTGCTGCGGGGACAGTCCCGGCCCAGTCCTGGGGAGAAAGACCCTGCTGGGGTCGGTGCCATCGGCCTGGCCCCTCTCACCTGTTGGAGGCTTTCTTGTTGGGTCCGTCCAGCTCATGCTTGCGGAAGAGGAAGCCCTCCAGCTGGACGGTGTGGGTGGGGGGCGGTGGGGGCGGGGCGCTGCCCTGGGCCGGCGCTGAGCGGGACCGGCGGGTCTCCCCCGGGGGCTGGCTGGGGTCTTTGGGCCGCGGCCTCCTCCTGGGCTTGGGCCTATCCCGTGCCCGCGGCCGGTCTGGGCGCGGTGTCCTCTCGGGCAGGACGTCGACGCCGTTGGGCAGGCGGGTGACGGAGTCCCTGTCGCGGGGCTGGTGGGGTGAAGACAGAGTGCGTCGGGCACGGAGCTAAAACCGGGGGCCCCCCGCAGCCGCCGGATACTGGATGGGAAGAACCACCTACCCCCCAGGAGACAGCGGGCCCAATTCCTGGTCGCCCCATCCCTTCACCCAGGCTGGGGGCTCAGGAGACACTAAGCCCCCTTCACACCCTGTCCCCTGGGGCTGCTCTAGTATACGCCCTGAGTGATGCAGGAGCACCGTCTTGGGCAGAGCGCACCCAGGCCAGAGCGCTGGCAGCTTCTCCCAAGATGGAGCATCCGGGGACCCCAGATTACTTCCGAAACCAGCCCCGGGGGCTTTAACCACAATGGGCAGAAGCAGACGAGGGGGCCAGATCCCCGGCTGGCATAAACGAGCCATCGCTCTGACTCGTCCACCGAGGCCGTGGCCCAGCCTGGTGCCGGCCGCCGCATGAGGCACTCACCGGGGCTGGCACCTGCGTGGTCGACTCCTTCTCCTGCAGCTGCTCCACGATGTCCGCCAGCGTGGTCTTGCTGCCAGCAAAGAGAAAGAGGGTGAGATGCGCTGGGCGTCCAGCTCCGGGCCAGAGCTCCGCTGGCAGAAACAGACCGCACCGCTGGGGTCTGCAGAACTGCAGCTGTTCATGCCAGCGGAGGGAGGGGGCCAAAAGAAACAGGGATGGATTGAGAGCACTCAGCATTCCCCCTGCAGATTTCTGGTTGTTGCCCGGGGACAGTCTGAGATGAAGATGATCTGACACAGGAAAACGTGGGGAAAACTCAACTCTTTTTGGTGTAAAATTCTAATGGGGGGGGGGGGGAAGATGACAGAAAGGGGGCGAAATCAGGCAGATCTGGTGGGAATTTGGTGGAAAAGTCGCTTTCCAGCCAAAATGTCCACTGAGCAGCTTCAGGTGCAGCCGATCTCCCTGCTTCTGCCCAGGGTTCTGCCCGTCGGAGACACCCTAGCCACGCTGGAAGTGGGGTGCCGGCGCAGCTGGGGGTGTCTCCAGTCCGTGCTGCAGGGGGGAGTTTGCAGGCCCATCGGATCTCACTGATTGGGTGTGACTCACTCGTTAGCGTTCTGCTCTCCCTCCCTCCTGCACATCCGTAAGCTCATCTCACTCATGTCAGTAAATATCGACAGAGCTAAAATAGTTTTACTCAGACGCTGAAAGAAACACAGAGCGTTTGTAGGTTTGGTCGCAAAACAGGCTGCTCGGGCGTCGGAAGCGCAAAAGGGGAGATGAGTCCTTTTGCAAACTGGAAGCTCTGTTTTTGATACTAGCGTAGCCAGGGCTGCATGCGAGGAGCTACCTTGGCCTGATGAAATGTTAGAGATGCAGCGTCTGTGAGCTTTGAGATTAGGGAAAAGCACACTTTTGAACAGGGTGAGCACTTTGTTGGCAGCGCCCAGCACATGTTCCATTTCCCTCCGCCTGAGATAGAGACGCTGGTGCAGAAATCAGCTCTCCCTCTGTCTGCATGGGACGAGCACTACAGACTGATGCCGATAACGCTACTGTGCGGTACAGGCGGGACGCTTAGCAATGTCAAAAGCCCTAGTGGTCTTCTCAGGTTGCCATTACTGTCCAGGGTGGGCAGGCTTGGCTTAATTTTCCCCCACGCAAATGCAGGAGAAGAGAGAAGGTTCAATTTGGTTTGAAAGAATAAGACACCATTCAGGCCAAACCTTGGACTAGACGGGACACCGCCTGGCAAATCCTGAGTGCTGTTTCAAGGCTGAGCCGCCAAAAGAAGTTATAAAAACAGCAAAGGGGCCACATGGCAATACCACAAAGTGCATGAATAAAAAGGGAAACCAAATTAGATATTAAAAGAAATGTGGAGTCTGCGTCCCTTAGCTATGGTTTGTTAGCTTCAAATGAATTCAAGCGAATGTAATTACTTTATTTATTTTCACATTCATTTCCTGTATGGTTTGGTTGTGTTTCATTTCAGTTATTTCATTTTAATTACTTTAATTGGCATGTATTTATTTTGGAAGCTGAGTACTTCCCTTCAGGTTGCTGTAAATGTAACAGGAGCCGTCACCTACAAACCAAACAATACCTGTGCTGTAAAGTGTTTTTCAAATGGGGCAAGATGATATGCAGAATAAACATACGGCTGTCTTGGTAAAACCGCTTTCTTTTTTGTTAGCTTTACATAAAACCAGTTTATGTTGGAATATTTCTCTTGTTCCGTCCCCTGACTGAGTGCCTAAGGCAGGAGTTATTAACTCTGGGATCTCCAACCATCCAGGTTTTCGTTCCAACCAGCAAAGAATTGTTTTTGCACTGCAGATAAACATCGCACCTGCCCTGGCCTTTCCTACGAACTGGGACATTTACCAGTTTCATAGGCACCATTAAGCAGGGCACATTTTAAAACAAACGATTAAGTGCTGGTTGGATTAAAAGCCTGGACTATTGGTGTTGCGAAGGACCAAAGATGAGATGGCCCGTCGTAAGCTGAGCTAACTCGCCACCTGGAAAGTCCCACTCTTTGGCTGTAAATCCCACTTGTAAGGACAGCCAACGCTTGGCCCCTCTGGTTTGCCCGGAGATGCCAGTGGAAGCCTCCCCGGGGTGCAAAGCGCGGCACTCACCCGCCCCCCTTGGGCTCGTGGCGTGGCGTCTCCTGCTCGCTGGACTCCTGCCGCTCCAGCCGCCTCTCGTGCCGCTCCCGGCGCCTCTCCGCCTGCTCGTGCCGGGGCGTCTCCTGCTCGCTGGACTCCTGGCGCTCAGGCCGCCGGTCCCGCCGCTCCCGGCGCCTCTCCGCCTGCTCGTGGCGCGGCGTCTCCTGCTCGCTGGGCTCCCGCCGCTCGTAGCGCTCCCGCGGCCGCTCCGGCTGTGTCTCGGCCAGGGCCTTGGCCTGCTCCGCCAGCACCATGCCCACCTCAGGCACTTGCAGGTGCTGGGTCAGCTTGGCCTCCAGCCTCTCCGGTTTGACGGCCTCCTCGGCAGCTGCTTTGCCTCCCTCAGCCTCTCCACGCCAGCAGCCAGGCCCTCCTGCACCCGGTCGAGCCGGGGCTGCAGCCTCTCCGGCTTCATCTCCTGCCGCACGAAGGCCACCGTGGGCTCCAGCACCTCCAGAGGCTCCCCTTTGCCCCCGCTGGGCAGGGCCGGTGCCTCGGGCCGGCCCCGCAGCAAGTCCTGATGCTCCAGCTTTCCCTCGGTCTTCTCAGAGAGGGCCTGGCGCAGCAGGGAGGGACCCCTGGGGCCCAGCTCGCTGGGGTCCCCGAAGAATTTGCGGCCCAGGAGCGGCGTGGCCGGCTGCTTGCTCTGCTCGGCCTTCAGCTTCTCTACCTGGAGGGAAGATGGGTACAGTCAGGGCACAGGCCTGGGAGCCAGGACTCCTGGGTTTCATGCCCACCCTGTGAGATGTTGAAATTCCTGCCCCATAGGGGCCGGATCAGGGTCTTGGTCAGAGCGCCTTGCGCTGGGCTGTTCCCTGCCCCCCAAGGCCCATAGGGGTGGATCGGGGAGGCCGGGGCGCCCTGCGCTGGGGCTGTTCCCTGCCCTGCCCCGTACCGTGGTGAGGCGCCGGAGGGAGCTGAATCGCTCCTCCCAGGTGGCGGCCGCTTTGCGAAAGGCCTCGTGGCGCCGGATCAGCTGCTCCACCTCGTCCACACTGCTGCCCAGCTCGCGGCTCTTCAGCAGGGGCTCCTGGGCCGTGAGCCAGGCCTCCGCCACCACGGCTTCCTGGGCAAACTGATGCACTTCCAGCACTGCGGAGATCGGATCCGTGAGCCCCCGGCTCCACCGCACGGCCCCCTCCTCACACGCCCTGCCCCCTAACTCTCCCCTCAGGGGGCAGAAGGGGGCTGAGTCCGGGGCCTCCAGACACGAGCACTAATGGCAAGAGCCCCCCGGCCACAGGTGCCAGCCACAGCTGAGACATCGAATGCTGGAGAGGGCTGGCGTGACTCGCCCAAGGCACACGGCAACTAAGAGCCACGGTAGAACCCAGGTGTCTTGGCTTCCCCCTCTGCTCTAACCACTAGACTCCCCTCCCCACCCAGAGTACAATAGAACCCAGATGTCCTGGCTCCCAGCCCCTCCTGCTCTAACCACTAGCCCCCAAATTTCTTTAGAAGCTGCCATGATCAATTGTTTGCCCCGTCCCCCATTCCCGGCTCCGGGCAGGGTGGGGCCGACCCACACGCTGGTGCCGGGCGTGGGCGGCGACTCATACTCACTCTGCTGCAGCCATTCCCAGTGCTTGTCCCACTTGTCCGTCATCTCCTTCTTCTTGGTCATCAGCTTCTCCAGGTGGCCCTTGATCTGTAGAGAGACACACATGTGTCTGCCAGGAGGCTGCCCCACCCACACCCCGGCTATGCCAGCCTCTTGCCCTGTGCCGGGGTCCCAGGTACCATGAGGCTGGGAGAACCAGAGCATTCAGACACCCCAGAGAGAGCGAGGGATCCCAGCCTGGGGGTCACGCCCCACTGCAGGAGGGGGCGCGAATGCATGCTGTGGGGCTGTGGCTGTCTTGCTCAATGGGCAGCGTGAGGATGGAAAACTTTGAGAAGCCCAGAAATGGATTCAATCAACGAGCCAGAGAGGGGGCCATATGGCAATTGGACAGACAGAGCCGCACAGCCGGGCACAGACAGACGGACAGGCACAAACGGGGATAGCTTGATGGACACTGGCATTTGAAAGGATACGCGCAGAGACTGGCTAGACAGATATGTGCACAACCCTCGAGTTCCTGACCTCTCATCACTTGTACTTAGGGGCCTGGATGGATGAAGAGTATGTACAGACAGACAGTCTCTGGGGCAGGATGGAAGAAGAGAGGAGTACGTACACAGAGGGAAAGGGGTTTGTGTGGGGACAGACAGATGAAAACAGGAGTGTGTAGGAGGAGGTATGGAAGGACGGACGGACGGACGGACGAACAGACAGTCTCTGGGGCGGGATGGAAGAAGAAGAGAGGAGTACGTGCACGTAGGGAAAGGGGTGTGTGTGGGGACAGACAGACAGAGGGTGTGTATGAAGGTGGATGGATGAAAAGAGGAGTGTGCATAAGGGGTATGGAAGGACGGACAGACGGTCTATGGGGCTGCTGGCTGTCCGTTCCTATATATACACATCTACCTATTTTTCTCTCGCGCCTTATGTACTCCTCTGTCGTGACGACAGACCCCGGATGGGGGAGAGCTCAAACTAGGCAGAACGCCAGAGATGGGACTTTGTGAGGAGGGCACTGCAATTCGTACTCCGCAGTCACGCGTGCGATCGGGGATCCCCTCATCCCAGGAGCCTCGGAGGTGGCCACATGTCCATTAGCTGGCCCCCCCGCCTTGCAGAACCTGGCGGATCTCAGGGCTGCATCTCCGCCATCATTGTCTGTCTGTCTGTCCCTCCTGTTCTCCCCGGACTGCCCCAGGGACCCTCGGGGGCAGGTCAGTGCCTGGTCTCTGGCGCTCAGCCCCACCCAGCAGCTCATCGGCGGTGGTGCCTCTGGCCTGAGCAGTGTGCGCGGAGGAGGAGGAGCAAGCGGGAACCTAGCAGGCCGAAAATGGAGTCTGGGCAGGCAGCCGCTGAGATGGAACACGATGGGCCAGATCCCAGCTGGTGCAAACGGGCACCGCTCAGGGGAGACCATCAGAGAGCGACAGCCTAGCTGGGCCCGTGCCCAGAACCACCCTAGATTCCCAGATCCCATGGCCAGGAGGGACCTCTATGGTCATCTAGTCTGAACTACTGCATAACACTAGCCAGAGACTTGCCCCAGAGTCATTCCTGGAGCAGATCAATTAGAAAAACAGCCAGTCTGGATTTAACAATTGCCAGCGATAGCCAATCCGCCCGCCCGGTGGCAAGTTGTTCGAGTGGTTAATTCCTCTGACTGCTTCATTTACGCTTCATTTCCGGTCTGAATTTGTCTCACTTCAACGTCCAGTCATCAGCTCGTGGAAACCTTTCTCTGCTAAGCTGAAGAGTCCATCAATAAATATTTTATCCCCCGGTGGGTCGTTATAGACGGGGATCCAGTCACCCCTTCACCTTCTCTTTGTTCAGCTAAATGGCTGGAGGTCCTGGAGTCGGTCGCTCTAGGCAGGTTTTCGAATCCTTTAATCGTTCTCACGGCTCTTCTCTGACCCCCTCCCACTGATCAACATCCTCCTTGAAACGTGGCCACCAGAACCGGACACAGGATCCATCCCAGCAGTGTCACACCAGGGCCAAATACACAGGGAAAATCACCTCTCTCATTCTCCGAGAGATTCCCCTGTTCATACATCCCAGGAAAGCACTAGCTCTTCTGGCCCCAGCGTCGCACGGGGAATCTCCCAGCGAGCCGATTCTCCACGCCGAGCCCCAAATCTGTTTCCGGGTCACAGCTTCCCGGGCCAGAGTCCCCCATCCCATAAGAATGGCCAACCTTCTCTGTCCCTAGACGGCCACGTTTACATTTAGCCGTAGTAACGCACACAGTGTTTGCTTGCGTCCGTTTTCCCAAGCGATTCCCGTCGCTCTGGGTCCCTGACCTGGCCTGAGCATCGTTTGTCGCTCCCCCAATTCTTGTGTCATCTGCAAACTTTATCAGTGCTGGTTCGCTGGTTTCTTCCCTGTTCACCACCCCTGGGGTGCACACAAGGCCCAATTCCCCACTTGCCCAGCCGCTCTGAGACGTCCCACCCAGCCCGCATTGCTGCCAGTCAGCTCAGCAGCCGTGCACCTCTCTCACTCACCCACCCCCCGTTTCTCCACCCCCCCCGCCCCATCCCAGGGCAGAACGCACGCGCCGGCGTTACCTCCTCAGAGGCAGGGCTTTTGCTGAGCCCCAGGGTCTTGCCCAGCTCCACGCAGGCTGCAATGTTCTTGCTCCGGACTTCGATTTCGCTCTTCAGGCTCTGGTGATAATTCATCAGCACCTCCACCGAGGACACGTCCCTGGGGGAAGATGGGACATGCCTGGCTATGGGGGAGGATCAGGACTGGGCAGAGGGGCATGCAGAGCTGTTGCATGGGCGTCGGCATGCCAGGGCCCCCATCCTGTCCTCGGATCCGTGCCGAGGGGATCCCGTGGCCAGCCAGGTTCCCACCGGGTCCTCCCCACAGTGAGCCAGGGCAGGGTCACGGCCCAGGCCTGGACAAACCTCTTCATTTCCTTGAACGAGCAGGGTAGAGGGTGCAGAGTCCGGACCCCCGGGTTCTCTTCCCCCTTCCTGCCTCCGGGACATTGGCTACGGCCCCCATGGCCACGGCATCCAGGGCGGCTCCTGCAGAGGGCGGCAGCTCAACGAAAGGGCTGGGGTTCGAGAGGGGGAGAAGCACATGCTGGGGATAAGCGAGGGAGGGAGGGGGGAGGACGGATACTGCAAAAGGACGGAGGGATGGATGGAGAGGGGGAGAAATGCTGCAGAAGGACGGATGGAAGGAAGGAAAGAGGGACAGATACTGCAGACAGACGGACAGACGGATGGATGGATGAATACTGCAGAAGGACGGAGGGATGGACAGATGGACGGACAGGGATGGCTGGCTGGCTACTGCATGAAGAGAGGATGGGCTGCACTGAGCCGGACGTGAAGCTCCCGAGGGCAAGGCCTGGTGGCCCCGGTACCTGGGCTTCTCGCCGGTGCCGATCTGGCAGATGACGCCGTCCATCCAGGAAATGAGGTCACGCACCAGGCTGGTGAAGCGCATCTTGTCCGTGGTGGTGGTGATCTGCAGCCGGCACGCCTCGCACAAGCTCAGCAGCTCCTTCCACGCCCGCATCACGTCCTGCTCCTTGGTGGCGATGGCATCAGCATTCTCCCCAGCATACACCGTCCGCAGCTGGGCTGCCCCCTCCTGCAGCTGCCGCACCTGCTGGGGCACTGGGGGGTAAGCGCGGCGCAGTGCAGCCCCGGGGCTTCCCCGGTGCCTGGGGCTATGCACTGGTCATGAGATCCACTGCACCTGGCACTGCAATGCAGCTGCTTCTGGGGTGGGGCATGGGGATGGCTATACAGAGACCCATTGCATGGTGCTGAGATGTGTCTGCTTCAGGGGTGGGGCGCAGGGGTTTTTTATACAGGGACCCATCGCCTGGTGCTGAGATGCGTCCGCTTTTGGGGTGGTGCGCAGGGGTTGGTTATACTGCCAAATGCCCCCTTCCTCTGCCCTCTCATTCCCTCTATCTCCCTCCACTCACCTGGGTCACCAGCACCTGCACGTCGTGCTCGAAGGAGTTGAGCACCCGCTGCAGGGTCCCGGCGGAGCTCTTGGATTCGCGGGCCGTCACCTCCGGCAGCCGCTGCTTCTTCTCCTCGATCTGGGCCAGGACGTCCTTGCAGTCGCTGAAGAACTTGTGCAGCTCGTGGGAGGCGGCCAGCATCTGGGCCCGCGTCTCCATCAGCTCCAGCAGGTCGGCCCAGGCCTCGTTCACCCCGTCCTTCCACTCGGCGATGGTGGCGGCGTCCACGTGCCCGTAGTCGATCAGCTCGTCCACCATCTGGTTCACGGCCGAGATCCGTTCGTTCCCAATGCTGCCCGTCTCGCTGGCGAACTCCGTGAACTTCTCCTGCAGCAGCTGGGGGGAGGAGGGGAAGGCGGGAGAGTGAGCCCATGGCATACGGCACAGAGACCATGGCATGGAGTATGGCACAGAGCATGGCACAGAGGCAGCCGCATGGCACAGAGACCATGGCATGGGGACAGCGGCAGGGCACAGCGTCTGGGGTACAGCACAGAAAGCAGCACGTGGCAGCGGCGCTCCCTGGCCCAGGGGAGGGAAAGCCCATATGGAGATGTGACCTGGAGAGCGGCACCTGGCATCGAGACCCTGGTACAGGGTCTGGGGCATGGCACCGGGGGAGGGGGCACAGACAGAGCACACAGCCTGGGACAGAGACCATGATGTGAGGCACTTCACAAAGCATCTCGGGGGCCATGTGGCATAGTCAGCCCCGTCTGGAGGGCATGTGGCAAGGTGAGGCACCCGGCACGAGGGTCACGTGGCACAAATGATGTGTACCACGGGAGTGGCCGGCCCAGGCGTCATGGGAGGCCTGTGACAAGGGAGCGCCCGGCACAGGGGGGAGGCAGCATGGGAGACGTGTCACGGCGTGGAGCTGACCGATGCGGCCCTGACGCCCGTGCGTGGGATGCCCTTGCTCACCGTGACGTGCTCGAAGTCCTGGCCCAGCTCCGGCGACCCGGCCACCACCTCCTTCTCGGCGATCCAGTGCTCCAGGTCGGCCACTTCGCGGCTGAGCTGGTACAGCCAGTATTGCTGCTCCAGCCGGGCCTTGCGCTCCTCGCCCAGGTCCTTCAGAGACACGTAGAGCCGGTCAGCCTGAGACTGCCGCCTACTTATCTGTTCGCTGGGCAAGGACACACCCTGGTCAGTGCGGAGAACCCGACGCCCGGCGAGACAAGGGCAAAGGGAGGCGGTGGGGGCGGCCAGGGGGCGCTGGATCCGACCTACCTGTCCGGGTGTCCCAGCTCCAGCAGGGCGCGGCACTGGCGGGACAGCTGGGCGATGGTCTCCTCATAGTTCTCGATGGTCTGCTCCAGCATCAGGTGCTTCTTCAGCAGCTGCAGAGTGCTCTGCTCGTCCTGGGCAGGGCAGGGACAGGCAGCTGGTGTCAGCGGTGGGATCTCAGCCCAGGGCCCATCCAGCCCAGCCTCATGCCGCCACCCGGGGCCCGGCCCAGCCACTTTACGGGAAAGGGGCAAGAGACCCTGCAGCAACGTCGTAAACCATCCACACACCCGGGGCACCGGCGACAACAGCTTCTCGCTCCTGGGGGTCCAAACTGCTGAGCCCCCCTGTCCCATTCTCAGCAGCACAGCGCCCCCTAGCACCACGCTGGGGCCAGCACTGACCGCTGGGGGAGAGCACCCCCTACTGAGCCCCTGCTCCCAGCAGCACAGCACCCCCCTGACCTCTCCGCTCACCTTGCCCTTCTCCTCGTTCATCATGAGCAGCTCCTGCTCACTGAGCCAGGCCTCCACCTCGCCCACATCGAAGTAGTACTGCTCCACCTGGTAGGTGGTGTCCAGAAGCTGCTGCCGCTGCTCCGTCTGCTCCTGCAGCACCCCCCACAGCTCCCGCAGCTTCTCCAGCAGCAGCCGCACCCCGTCCACCTCGGGGCTCTTGATGGAGGCGATGGCACCTGCCCGCTCCAGCACGTCGTCCACCCGGGGCTTGTGCACCTGGAGCTCACGCCGCAGGTTCTGGATCAGGGTGTGGGGGCCAGGGTTAGATGTGCCCAGTCAGACATATGGGGGGTCTTGGCAGCTGGGACCCCACAGCCCACCATAGATATTCAGGGATTGGGGCACCTTACCCACCCCCAATGAGGCGGGTAAGGGCAGGGGCTTGATCCCCCCAATGTCACACAGAGCTAGGCATAGAACCCAGGCATCCTGGCTCCCTGTCCCTCCCCCCCCAACCACTAGACCCAACTCCCCTCCGAGAGCTGTGGATAGAACCCAGGCATCCTGGCTCCAAGGCCCCCTCACTCTATCCACTAAAACTCCCCTCCCAGAGCCAGGCATAGAAAGGAGGTCCTGTCTCCCAGGCCCTAACCATAGACCCCACTCCCTTCCCCAGATAGAATCCAGGCATCCTGGTTCCCAGGCCCCCTCACTCTAACCACTAGACCCCAGTCCCCTCCCAGAGCCAGGCAGAGAACCCAGGAGTCCTGGCTTGCAGTCTGTAATGCTGCAGGCAAGGAACGAGCACCCACCTGGTTCTTCTTGATGAACTGCTGCACCGTCTGCAGATTGCTCCCATGATCTTTTAAGGTGGCGAGAGGCAGCCGGTCCTGGACCCAGATCTGAAGGGAGACAGGGCGGAGCAGAGGAGCAGTGGCAAGAAAACAAAGAGGGGTGGGCCCAGGACTGGCCTGGCGGGAGCTGGCCTGGGGACTGGGGCGCAGTGGGAAGAAAGCAAACACGAGGGAAGGGCAGTGCCAGGCTCAGACCCCATGCACCAGATCCCCCACCTGGTGTAAAGCAGCGTCGCTCCAGGGGAGTCAATGGGGCCAGACCCCCAGTTACCCCAATCAGCAGCAGTCCACTGATCCCAGAATGCACCAGTGCCCAGCCCAGAGGGCCTCACCTCGCAGGCATAGGGCCGCTCGGACGCTGCTCTGATCAGCGTGGAATAAGTCTCCCCTTTCCTGCCCCGAACCCAAGGAAGAAACGCTGGAGCTTCTCCTGGAATTGGGGCAGGGGGCTGGGAAGCCGCAACAATAAATTATGCCCCTCCCATGTCCCCCCAGCAGCCTCCTGACTTACGATCTCATCCTCCAGGTCGTGGCTGACTTGATGCACCTCCTTGGAAGCCAGCAGGATCCTCCTCCTCTCCTTCAGGGGCTCGATGAGGCGGACGATCCGCGTCCCCACCACGTTCTGCTTCTCGTCCACCACCTCCTGGCGGGCTGGCTCCAGGGGCAGGGAGGCGATCTGCGCCTGGAGCTGTCCGGCCTCTTTGTACCACTCCTCCATCTGCGACTCCATCGTCTGCAAGAGACAGCGAGCAGGTGAGGGCTGGGGTCCTCTCCCCTCATAGGGGTGTGTGTGGGGGGCCAAGCGTTGCCCAGGCGTGCGTGGGGAAGCAGCAAGGCCAGGCGCTGGAAGAAGGCACAGGCTGGGCGCGGCACAGGATGGTGGTTGATCACAGGGGGTCCTTCATCCTCCATTGCCCGACGCTGGAGAATGGGACTCAGCCCCCGGTCACGCTCCTCTCCAGCCCACGCCTGGCCTTGCCTGGGATGCTAACTGGTCATGGGCGCGTGTGGCAATAAATCCACCCTGCCAGGGGCACTTTGAAACATGGCGGGGCGGATCCCCGGCCGGTGCGTCAATTGGCACCGCTCCACTGGAGTCACCAGGGCCGGATCCCCGGCCGGCGCTCCACGAGACCTGATTTCCAGCTGTCCGTCCCCCTGCGGGGTCGTTCGCACCAGGGCACAATGGGGGGTGGGAAATGCTTCCCTTCCGAATTGGTAGCGTCGGTAAAAGCTGTGCTCATTTGTACCCGCTGAGGATCTTGCCCAACCCTGCCGCTCCCCACCCGCTTCGGCCAGCCCCTGTGACATCTCGTCACGAGGGCCAGCCTGACATTTCTGTATCTACAGAGGGGCAGGGGCAGCAGGGAGAAATCAGCCCCTGGGCTTTCAAGACAAGCTGCTCCCATCTTCACCCGTCAGGTTTTTTTTTTTTTGCCACAGGCCTCCAGGATGCTGTTCGTGTAAAACGAGACAGGAACGAGTCCCAGTGCTGCGTGGGGGGCGGCCTGGGATCCCCCCCGGTCGGGTCGGCACTCGGCCGCTGGATAAAAGCATCGGGGGATTTATTTCCAATTTCTCCATGGAAATGTCCCTACCCTGAGCCCAGATGGCTGGACCCTGGGCCACTGAATCAGGACAGCTTTGAACGGGCAGTTTAAAATGCGTCCCTCGATCCAAAAAATAAATAAAAATGCTCCAACCCCCAAATAATCTCCCCTCCCCCCCGTCCACTAACAGAAGGACTGGCAGGGCTTAGGAAAGCTTTGAACATTAGAAATGCAGCATCCCCTTTCCAGACACCACCACCCTCAATCCTCAAACCCTAACCCTCGCCTGCAGCACGCACCATCCTGGTTAGAAGCCAGCCCTGCCGCGGCGTGGGCTGGAACCACTCAGTGACCTCCTGGGATCCTGGCCAGCCCGGCATTTCAAGGAGCCTGACACACCCGTTTTGAACCCCGCGTTAGTTCAATCTGGGTGGATGCACTTGACTCTGTCTTAGCCCGGCTCGGATGGGCCTAGCGGACGTCAGGGCTGGACCGAATTAAACGAGGGCTGGCGTGAGCCAAGGTCAAACCAAGCCACGAGGGCCCCTGCAGGCTTAGCTAAGTCGACCTCAAACCCACTGTTACCGGCCAAGGCGACTCTGACCATGCACAGGGCCTTTGTCGGGTGCCCAGCTTGTGGGCATCACCAAGGCCCCGAGCCAGCAGAGCATTTAAGCACGTGCTTCGCCTTCAGAAGCACAGGAGGGGAAGGCCCGCTGGTGCAAGGGGGCTGAGGCTGGGCCGTCAGCGCTTTGCTCCCTCGGAGCCCTGCCCCCCCAGCCTGGCTTCCCAGCACAACAGGAGCTGAGAAGGGCTGAAACCACCAGCCTGCCCGGATCCCCCTCACTGGAGTGTCCTGGATTTAGCGGCGCTAGGTCCTTCCGCACGGAGGTTTGGCAGACAGAGGCCCCCATAACCCGGGGCCTGGCGCTAACCGCCCAGGTGTCTGATAAGGCCCCTATGAAAGCAGGCGGAGGGGCAGCTGTGGCGTGCACCTGGCTGCTCCCACTGGCTCTCCATGGGATGGTTCTCCACAGATGGTTTAAGGCTAACATCTGCAAATCCTACATTCAAAAGCAGCCTCCGTTCTGCCGGCAGGGCGAACTCTTGTCCCTGGCGGGACCGATTTTATTGCAGCTCTCGCAAGGTCTGCCGCTCTCCATGGAGACCCAGTTCCTGGCGTCGCTCAGGTTCCACAGGAAGTTTCTAGCCCTTGCGGCCATGGAGAGAAGTTTGACAACGGGGCCCGGCACAGCTCAAAGCCCACACGACCCACCATGGAACGTATTGGTTTTAACCCCTGCCATCTTCCAGCCCAGCCTCCTGGCTCCAGGGGGGCTGCCCTCCACATTCCGAGCCCTGGGAACTGGCCAGGGTACATTTCTGGGTCCACCTTTCCCAGAGGCTGAGGGTCAGGTTTGCTTTTTGTGCAGCAGGCGGAAGTTGCTAAACCTAAACCCTGGCTTGCTGCTGCAGAAGGAAATCCAGCCAGGCAGGGGTCAGCTGATCACGATCCTTCACTTTCTGGGGGCAGACAAGGATCGAGCTCGGTTACGGACGGTCTGCAAAGCAGCGAGGCCAGCAGCACTGTGCCTGGGAATCTTCTACCTGAGCGGGATCCACGGAGCAGACTAGGCAGCCCAGCGTGGAGCGACGCACAAGCCGGCCTTCCAGAGCACGGGAATGTCCTGCAGCCAACCTGGGGTACCTTTCCGGTGCCAGCAGGGTGTGGCTGAGAATCAGGGCCACCCACCGCCCGTGCGCTCCCTTTGGAAAGGGGCTCAGCACCACGGCTACCGAGGGCAGCTGATGGCGAACTCAAAAGGCAGAAAATGCAGAGCGGAGGATGGGAAGATGGAGGGGTCCCTTCGTCACTGCCCCCTCCCCCATCCCCGGGGAGAAGGAGCGAGCATGGGGAGAGCAAAGAAGAGGGGGGAGGTGGAATGTGACCGAGATGAATAAACAAAAAGGCTACTGTACCCCGCTGCGGCACGCCTGTGGGATACAAACCGCACTAGGATGAGGTGAGGAATGGTCTGAGGTACCCCATGCTGTCAAAGAGGGAAAACGTATAGGTTGGCTTGGATCGGGCGAAGCTTGCCCCCACCCGCCCCCACCGGCGCACATCCCCCCCCAAGCTGAGGCCTGGTGCTTTCATAACAGCTTCCAGAGCAAAGCAGTGCTGGGGTCGCACAGCGACCCCACCAGGACAGAGCGCTGGTATCCAGGGTGTGTGGGCCGCTGAGATGAACAGAAAGGCCCCGGTGAGACTCAGCGCAGCCCGGAACCAGGGTTACAAGCCCTGGGCTTGCGACGTGCTTGCAGCACGCCACCCAGCAGTGTGGGGGGGGGAAGGGAGCCCTAGCTGTCTGCTCTGCTGTGTGGCCTCTTCTCCCCCTGAGAAAGGCAAAGCAAAGAGCCCAGCGAGCACGCCCAGGAAACGTTTGCTAACGCGGATCCTGGCTGCTGACTTGATTCGACTCTGGAACAAAATCCTGGCCAGGCCCATTAGGCAGCTGGGCCCGGTTAAAGCAGGACTGGATCCCTCTGGCTCAGCAGTTTGATTCTTTCAAGCAAAACCGCTGCTTAGAGGGGCTGACCGTGTCACAGCCCCGAGTGCCAGGGCCGGCCGTGGCCAGGCCCAGCATGACCCCGGACGGGCCGAGGGGCTAGGGCAAGGGAGGCCCAGATCTATGGCTCCGTGTCCCCCAAACATCCTGTTTGTTCAGAGTTCTCAGCTCCCCACGGCGATCAGATGCCCGTTTGTCACAGGGAGGGTGATTAACCACCACAGACCATGCCGGAAGGGGGGCAATTCTCCTGTAAGCTCAATCCACACGGCACCCCAGCTCTGCTCAGTGCTATGCCTGGCTGACAGTGGCTCAGCGGGAGACAAAGGCCTTTGGGTTAGTTATACTCAGCGACGGGGCTCCCAGCTTAACCCAACCCTCAGCTGGGAAAGGGGCTCCTGGGCTTTGTATCTGCCCACATTCTCAGCTGGTGTACATGCGGGCAGCACTAACCACTACATCCCGCTTCTCTCTCGGAGCCAGAAACAGAACCCAGGAGTCCTGACTCTCAGCTGCCCCACCCCCAACTCTAACCACTATACCCCACTTCTCTTCCAGAACCAGAACCCAGGCTCTCAGCCCCTCTCCTTCCCCCAACCACTACACCTCACTCTTCTCCCAGAACCAGAACCCAGGAGTCCTGGCTCTCAGTCCCTCCCCCACTCTAACCACTACACCCCGCTCCTCTCCCAGAACCCAGGAATAGAACCCAGAAGTCCTGGCTTCTCCCCCCCAGCTCTAAGTGTAACCGTTAAATCCTAAATTGACCTGAGCTTGTCCTTAAAATCTTGCCACAGTGGCCCCAACCTGACCTCCCGCGCATGGGACCCCAGCTGCCAGAAGGCATGGACAGATCAGAATGGCATCCCCAGAGCCAGGGAGAGACCCCAGGAGTCCGGCTGCCCTCACCACTACTTCCCGCTGCCTCCACGCAGCATACCCGTGTGCTTGGCTTGGTGTCACATGTGCACCACCCCTCACGGACCGACCCAGCCTTGATCCTCCCAGCCCTACCTGGAGTTTCTTAAGCTGGTTGTTGACACTGGCCAGGCTGGCGCCGGCATCCACAGCCTGCAGCTGGTCCTCCATGTGCAACAGCCTCTTGTCCAGGTCCACGTAGCTCTGCACCAGCTGCTCTGCCTTGTTGGCCTCGAAGAGCTGCCTGGCCCTGGCCTGCGTCGTGCTCTCGAGCTCCACCCAGCACTGCCGGATCTCGCCCAGCTTCCTCTTCACCGAGCCGGCCAGCTCCGGCTTCTCGTGGATGAGCTGCTGCCCTTCCTGCGTGGGGAGAGGGCCGGGTCAGCGCCGTGAGGCTGGGTGCCCGAGAAATACAGCACCGGGCAGACAGAGGCATGCCCTTTGCAGGAAGTTGCAATGCAAGTCTCGGCACCGGGGCACAGCCTGGCACGCCAGTGGTTCTGCGAGGTGATGGCGCCCGGCAGGCTAGCATCCCAGCCCCAGCAACGTCAGAGGAGCAGGATTTCACCCCCTTGTGCCCAGAATGTCACCCACTGGACTTCTGCAGTGCAGCGGGGGGACAGCTCCTGAAGCCTTCCTGCTTCTGTCCTAGTTTTGGCAAGGCAGGTGCAAGCCTTTATCCCCCAAGCCGGAGCCTGGCCCACGCCTGCAAGGTGCTGTGTAACCTTAGTCGCCATCAAACTATTAGGTGTATTACAGTAGCGCCCAGAGGCATCAGCTGAGATGGGGGCTGCCATTGCACCTGGCGCTGCTCCAACCCTGAGTGAGATCAGGGCCCATCGTGCCAGGCCTGCCCCAACCCCGACTGAGATCAGGGCCCTGTTGATCCGGATGCTGCACAGACCCCGATCGAGATCAGGGCCCATTGTGCCAGTTGCAGGGACGAGAGTGAGACAGTCCCTGTCCCTAGGAGCTAAACAGACAGGAAGGATTATTTTCCCCAGTGCTTAAAGCATGCGGGGGAGGCAGAGGGGTTGCAGACCGGGGGCTGAGGGGCACATGTTAACCCCTGCCTTCCCAAAGCTGCTGCGCCCAGGTCATGACAGACCCCCACTTTTGGTCAGACCCCTTTACGCCCCATTTCTCGCCACATCACAGAGGGGGACTGAGGCCGAGTGGTGCGAATCGACTGGACTAAAACAAGGAGCCCAAGTCTCCCTGGCCCAGCTCGTCCTTGACACCTGCTCTCTGCACTGCTGTCCATGCTCCCCCCAGCACTGTGCTACGGAGAATCAGCCCCAGATCCCTGGCAATCTAGCAGCCCCCAGCAAACTCCCCATTAGCCTCAGCTAAGTCAGCTCCATGCTAGGGCAGGCCCTGGCGTAGGGGCGGCATCTGAACCCAACCAGCTCTTTGGAGCAGCGTCCGCGTGGCACCCACTGTGGCGGGGCCCTGGGGTGCCAAATCCGAGGAAGGGGCAATTCTGGTGGCACCGCCAGGTCGTGTCTGAGAGCGGAACCCACAGAGCAGCTGGGTTGATATTGACAAGGCTTCGCTGTCTGCCCCCTCTGCCTCTCCCCTCCCCTCCTCGGCAGCGGGTGGGGAACCGATCTCAGTCGCTCACTGTTTCCAGCAGGGTCAGAATTCCTGCCCTCCCGAAAAGCTGCACAAAGGTCTGGGGCATCGGGGGCTTTCCCCAGCCCTGCTCGCCCAGCAGCAGAGGGTTCAAAGCAGCACAACACGGCCCTGCGCAGCGGTGGTGAGGGGTGCAAGCTAAGCACGCTGTGTAGCTTCAAGACACACATACTTGGGGCTCTGGGGAGGCGCGCGCACACACACACAGCTCTGGGGACCCACACATGCACACAGCTCTGGGGGCGTGCACACCCACACACATCCCGGCTCTGGGTGGGAGGGGCAGACGCACACACAGCCACAGCTCGGGGGGGAGGGGGCACACAGAGCTACGCACACACACATCTTAAAAGCGGCTTCCTAAGCTAGGAATGAGATTCCATCACGTCTCCCGTTACCTTCCCCCTTGGGCAACGTCTCTGGGCACCCCCAGGTCCTACCCTCTCCCCTTCCGCAGTCCCGTCCCTCAGAGCCAGGGCTCACACACACCAAACGTCCTGGGAAGAACAGTCAGGGCCAGGCCCGCGGCAGGCCCGGCACTGCATGGGCAGGGTCACTTTGAAGCTCTGCTCGAGCATCCAGACTCCTGTTTCACTGTGACCTGCAGCTCTCTGCGCGTGCGGGAAGCATCGGTTGCATCATTTGTGCAAACCCCCCCCCACCCCGAGCCCCGGCCCATGCAACCGGCAGCACACGGAGCTGCTGGCGCACGACTCTCCCACGCACTTGGCAGAACCCCAGCGCACCGGAGAAACGTTTCCACCATTTAAACCAACCCTTCCTCGGGGGGACGTGAACAGCAGGACCGGGGGGTTGGGAGATACACTGGGGGAGCAGGCCTGCCTCCTCTGAGCCACTCAGCACCCTGCGTCCCTCCCTGCCTTGATCACAGCTGGGGTGGTGCTCAAAACCCAGCCCAAGTCTGCTGGTGCAGCGGACTCGGCTCCCCCTCTCAGGAGAAAGAATTCGCTGCTTTACCCACACGCCCAGATTGGCTGTGATCTTCACAGCCTGCCTAGGGCACACGGCCCTGTTTTGCACCCAGCACGGGTCGGACAGAACACGACGCCAGGCATGTGCCGTGCGTGAGACCACACGGGCGGCACGGGATCTGGGCTTGCACACCGGCACTTCAGATAACTGGACAGCAGCTCCAAATTCCGTCCACTGACACACGGTGCCATCCCGGGTCCGAGCCTCGCCCGGCGTCCCGCGGCACCGACTTCAAGGGAGCGACAGCGATTTATAACCGCTGAGGATCTGGTCCAAATGATCGGCAGTATTTCAACCTGCTGCCTCTCCGCTGTGGCCCCTGGGGCGTGTACAGATTCAGTGACAATTTAACATCATCAGGGGTTTTACTGGGGTGGGAAGGTTCCCCCAGCTCCCTGAAATCACTCCAGCTTTACACCAGGCAAGCCAGAGCAGGACCAGACCCCTGGATTTCACCTGGCACGCTCGCAGATGCAGGGCTCATTCCAGAGCATGCTCAGGCCGCTCTGAGGCCCTGGTCTCACACACCCAGCAGAGCTGCCCCTTCCAGCCACTCAGAGCTCCCACGCAGCCCCCAGACCATGCAGGGGCTCTAGGCACCCGGATCAGGACCCCCAGCTGGGCCTCCCTGTGTGCCCAAGCCCACAGACCCTGGGTCTACACTGTAATAGAAGGAGCAAGTGGCTGAGGTGTTAAATAAGGAGCCACATCCCCTCCACCGACCCATCCGCAGAGCACAGGGAAAGCCACCTGCTAGCGCAGCCACCTGCTCGCTGATGGCAGAGATGCCGGCCAGGTCACACTGCCCGGGAGCAGGGATCCACGCACTCAGCTGTCTACAGGGCAACTCAACCCAGCCCGGCGCCAATGCCAGGGGCAGAGAAATGCAGACAGCAGGCCCGGGCCCCGTTCCTCTCGGCCCTCCCCCACCCTCGCTCCCAACCCCACACCCGACCTTCCTGCCCAGTCCGAGCCGGGCACTGCACCAGCTGCCCCCTCCCCTGATCCCGGCTGGCAGCGCCTACGCCAGGTACTGACTGGGGGGGGGAATTGGCACCACGGCAGGTCACTATTTGACCATAGGGGCGGGAGGGGAGGTTGGGGGGGGGCTGTAGGGGAAATCCCAGCTGGGGAGGAAAGAGTTAAGGCACCAACCCCCCCCTCACCTTCTCAATCTTCTCCAGCCACTCTTTATTCTGGGCCAGCTCGGCCATGAACGCCTGGTGCTTTAGCCACTGCTCGGGCCGCTTGGACGCCTGCTCCCCGGCCAGGAGCATCTTCTCGGCCATCCAGCCGTCCAGCTGCGGGAGACAGAGGCGAGGCTGAGGCGCGGGGGCCCCCGGCGCATCCTGCCCCGGCGCTGCGGGGCCGATCCCGGAGGACGCCGCTACGGCCCGGCCGGCGCTTTCCGCTCCGCCGCTTCGCTTCCCCGCGACAGCCTCACGCCCGGCCCGCCCGCTGCGCCATGGCCCCGGCCTGGCTCCCCGCAGCAGCCCCTGGGCGCCCGGCGGCAGGCTCCGCCCGCTGACCGCCAGATCCCGCCGTGCGCCCCCCCCCCCGTCCGCGGCGGCAGCAGCCCCGCGTCCTCCCCGCGCGTCCTCCGGCCGGGCAGCTCGGCGGCGGGGCGGGGAGGGGAGGGAGCCCAGCCCGGAGAGGCTGCGCACGGCCGCTTTGCATAAGAAAGGGCCTAGGCGGCGGCGGCGGCGGGGAGGCGGGAGCCGGGGACAAGGAACAGGCCCGGGGTGGGGGGAGGACGGACTGACAGATAGACAGACTCCCAGCTCAGCTCTGGGCCGGGGGTCCGGTCCGGGTGGCACGTGAGAACAGAGAGGCGGACAGGCAAGTGTGGGAGACAGACAGAGGCACAGTGGGGACAGGCAGACGAGGTAGCCAGTGGAAAGCACAGATGGCCACACAGACAGACAGACAGACAGAGAGGGGGTAGCTGCGGGGATGGACAGAGGGGTAGGTCTGTGGATGGACCACCGGCAGAAGGGTAGGTGTGGGGATGGAGGGACAGACAGAGGAGCAGGTATGGGGAGAGACAGACAGATGGAGGGGTAGGTGTGAGGACAGACAGAAGGACAGACAGGCGGTGTAGCTAGGGGAATGGACAGATGTCCACACAGAGGAAGTACAGGTATGGACTGAGGGACAGAGGGGGTAGATCTGTGGATGGACGACAGGCAGAGAAGTAGGTGTGGGGATGGACAGACACAGAGGAGCAGGTGTAGGGACAGACAAACAAACAGAGGGGTAGCTGTAGAGACAGTCCTGGATACCCCCAGATCTGTATTCGCTCCTCGTTGGTGCCCCAAGGAGCTCTGGGCGGGGGGTCAGGCCCCAGGGAGCGTGACCCCAGCACTAACACCCCAGAGCGGGACAGCCCATGACCTCCTCCAGGCCCTCCCAATGGCTCTCCAAGGTACTCAAAACAAACAGAACCAAAACCGGCTCCACCCCATCCTGACACTGACCCAGAGAGATCCAGCCACACAGGGAGTCTGGGGCAGAGCCAGGGAGAGAACCCAGGAGTCCTGGCTCCCAGCATCCTGTTCTAACCTCCCCCCCCCCCCCACTTGGTTAATTATACCCCTTCTCCCGTCTGGTATTTGAATAAAAAATGGACTGTCCCAGAGCCAGTCAGCACGAGATGCTGTTACCCAGAGACGGGGCGGCCGGGACAAATTCGAGTGGCGTCAGGACCTGGCACATGAGGTCACAATGCTGCTCAAATCTGGCCTGGCTGCACCTCCATCACACTAGGGCTGCTCTCGGCGCTGGAACCAGGTGGGAAGTGAGCCGGACCCATCCCCAGCAGGTGAGGCTGGCTGCAGGAAGTGGTGAGCTGAGGACCTGGAGGGAAGGGGAAGCCTGTCCCGTCCCATGGCCGTTGGGGCAGGAGTCTGGAGTGGGGGGTAAGAAAACACTCCTGTCTCTGAAATACCAGGCAGAGCAGGGCCTGGGACACGGAGCCCAATCCCCAGCTGGTGCAAATCAGCGTTGCTCTGCTGGGACCAGGGGCGCCTGGCTGACTGACACATGCAGAGGAGCTGGCCCACAAAGATCCCTCATTGTCAGTGCTTTTTGGTCCCTCCCCTGGAGCCAAAAGTGGGCCAGATTCTAATCTGGAGTAAATTGGCCCAAATCCACTTCTGTCAATGCAGCTATGCTGGTTTACACCAGCTGGGAACCTGGCCCCGGGACTCCACAGCCCCTTGCTATCCAGCCCTCGGCTCCCCCCACAGCTCTGCCGATGCCCCTCCCGACCCACAGCCCCCCTGCAATCCCAGTCCTGGGCTCCCACCCCCAGCTCTGCCAATGGCCCTCAAATCCTGATCCGCAGCCCCCTGCTATCCCAGCCCTGGGCTCCTCCCCGCAGGTCTGCCGGTGCCCCTCCGTCCCAAACCCCACTCACGTGCTCTGTGGGCAACCCTGAGCTATGGGCCTGGCAGGAAAGTCGGGGGTACTACGGCAGCTTGTCGATACCCAGCTGTGCCCGAGGCCGGGCTCAGGCAGTGCTGGCTCAGGTCCCAAACCCGCCCGCCAGCGTCTGAGGCGGCTCACAGAAAGGGGGCAGATTCCGGAGCGCCATTCGCTGGGGATGTCGATCTCTCCCCAGCAGAATTCATTAGCACAGTGCCAGCGCTGCCTGGAAACACACGCCACTGCCCTAATTAGAGGCAGGAGATGGGGGTGGGCCGGGCTAGCAACGCAAATGAGGCAGGAGCCCGAATACATTTAGCTGCTGAAATAATCCGCTGCTGGGGTTGAATTCTGCTCTCAGATGCGCCGGACTCTCTGTCTGCCTGACTGTTCGTCCACCCATCCCAACCCCACATACGCCCCTCTGTGAATCCATCCACCCATCCCCAGCTGCCTACTCCACTGCCCATCTCTGTCTGTCCCCACAGACGCTCACTGATCTATGCCTCTCTGCCTCTCCACCCTGGCTCCCCATCGGCACCCCTCACCGCAGTATCTGGACACTTCCCCCAGCAGCAGCCTGTGAAGCGTTGGCCATCCCAGCCATTTCCACCATGGCACAAGGAGACGGACAACTGCCTGAGCTGCCATTTATCCAGCCTGGTTCGGTCCGTTTTTCTGCGGGCTGTTGGGAGGTTCCCATCCCAGCTCCCTGCTGATAAGAGGCTGCCCCCAGCTTCCACCCCCGTCCTGACACCCTCACTCAGCAAAGGTGCTTTCAGGTGGGACAGCCCTGAATGCAAAGCTGAGGGGGTCTTGGCTGGCATCCCTGGTGCCACCAACTCTATTTACCGACGGGGATTCCCAGCCCCCTGCCCCAGTCCTGCACCCTGACGTTACTGCGCGCTAGGGAGCCGGCCTTGCGCATGGCTTGTCAGGCACCGTCTCCAGGCATGGCTGTGCTGTGGAGCTGCCAGCACCCTGGCCGGATGAGGGAGGCAGAAGCCAGCTTGCTGAGCCCGCTCAAGTGTGCATGTCCAACTTGTGTAGTGGCTGGACGGGAGGAGAGGTTTGGAGACCAGGAGTCAAACTCGCCCCACGTCACCCCGACTTCAGGCAGTGCTGAGCTCTCCCCCTCTGAAAACCCGGCCCTTTTAAGGCGCCCCAAGTCAGTCCCCCAATCCCAGCTGCCTCTGGAGCTGGAGTGCTCCTTGCTCCTTCCCTGAACTCAACAAGGAAGCTGTGTCGAATGCCGCACCATGTGGCCAGTCCTGATGGAGGCCATGTGTCCCGTGTTGCTGCCCTTCCGCCCCCACCCATGGGCTGCCTGGCTCCTTGGTGCGCCCCGGCCAAGTGGTCCACGTGAACAGAGCCCAACGGGAAGCACCAGGAGCACGCGGGGAGCTGGGAGCACAGGGTCCGCAGCTACAGGACGTCACCCACCACACAGGGCACGAGGGTCCGGGTCATACCTCGTGACAGTTCTGCAGGAAATGCTGCAGATCCAAGTGGTCTTTCAGACGCTGCATCCACTCCTGGGCCCGCTGGAAATTCTGGTGGCTCCTGTAGAAATGAAAGATCCTGGCTTAGTTCCCTGGACAGAACCGTGCAGTTAATGCAGCCCAGCCCCTGGCTTGGGCCTCCGGTTGGTGCAGGGATCCTGGGAGGAAAGGTGGAAACATCCAGCAAGAGAACTGAACTTTAGACATCTCCTATCTCCAAAGGCACCCTTCTGTCGGGTGGGATTATATTTCAGAGCACCAAGAGACCCCGACGGAGACCACGGCTCCTACTGTGCCAGGGACTGCACAGACAGAGCGAGAGTCCCTGCCCCAAAGAGCACCCAGTCTGAATAGACAAAGGGGAAACTGAGGCAAAGAGAGGGGAAGCGGCAGACAACCTAGGCGTCCTGACGCCCACTCCCCAGTCCCAATGCCCCACCTGCTGGCCCAGCAGCCTCAGTTGGCTCCAACGGGAGTCGAGCACACACAGGTTTCATCTTAAACAGGGGCCTGAACTGTCTTGCCGGCACAAGGCTCCCCGCGCTTGCCTGGGATGTACTAAGCTGGCACCCCTCTCCGGCCAGATGCGGCCAACAAGCTGAGCAGGACCCATGAGCGGGTGTTTGCTCCTGGCCAGACAGAACCCACAGGCTCCTTCCCTGGGTGGGAGGGTGATCCGGGCACCAGGGGGGCATCGACTGGGGAGGAGATCCCAAGCTCAGTTGAGAGCCAGCCCCCCTTGCAGCCTCTCCACTGACTCTTCTGGGTCTGGATCGGCCCCAGGAGGAGCCCAGGGCATGTCCTACATCTCACCTCTCTGATGAGGGCACGGTCTTTGCCACAGGGGCCGGGGAAGTGGCAGCATTAAGAGACACAGCCAGGCAGCACCAGAGCCTTCCCCCAAGGAGCTGCTGTTGCAGCAATTTCTCGCCAGGACCCTTTGGTGAGGTGAAGCCAAGCCCCCCTCTTGCACCCCGGGGAAATGCAGAGAGGGAGCGAGCTGGGAGGCACCTGAAGAAGGAAGCTCCCAGCCACCTGGCAGGATCAACCCTCCAACAGGGCCAGCCTAGGGTCAAGCACCAGGCTAGGACTCCGGAGAACCAACCCTACTAATAGGAGCAGGCAGAGACGTTTGTGGGGTCCCGAGCCAGGACTGGGAGCCCTCAAAGCTGCCTCGCGATGGGTAAGACCGACCAAAAGCATTAGGAGTGAACTCACTTCAGCCTTGCACCTGCCCACGTCCCTCGCTTTATTCCCATCGTCACAAGGGCCCAACCGCTAGAGAGCCAATTAAATTACCCACGTGCTTCACTCGCAACAAGCACCATCATCCCTGACTCTTCCCCGGCGCTCGCTGCCAGGAGATTCCCCAAGCGCTTTACAAAGGAGGTCGGGTTCGTTAACCCCATTTAACCTCTGGGGAAACTGAGGGACAGAGTGCGGCCGTGACCTCCCCAAGGACACCCAGCAGGCCGGGCAGAGCAACCTGACCTCCTGACTCACAGCCGGCGCCCGACCCACTAGGCCCTTCCTTAAATGCAAAATCCACACGCATTAGCTTCTGCATGTTCCGGCCCTAAATCAAGGCAAAAATCAGAGGTAAACAAGCCTCAAGTGACATTTTTTAGGGGGTGAATTTAGAAAAGGAGAGCAAAAATGCCTGGTTTTTAAGCCTCTCCGTTTTAATCTGCTGGGAGTCAACACAAGAGGTTCACAATGGCGCCAGGAGATGCGAACTCAGCTTGAATTAGCAGTGGAAGACCGATGCCCAGACCCTGGCAAACTAGGACTCACCCCGCAGGGGTTACAATGAGCAAAAATGCTTCTTTGTTCATTAAAACCACCCCCCCAAAAGCGGGTCCATCTGGTGGGTGCGGATAAATATATTAACGATTCGGCTGCAATTAGAACGTCAATGGAAATTAGCTGTCGGGGCATGAAGCTGGGAGACTTCAAAGGGAACGGAGACGCGCTGGTGACAGCTAGGAAATCTAATGACCCAACATGCCTTAATGAGGAGGGAGAAGCGCTTAATTGGCTCTAATGTAGGGTTGATTTCAGCCTCCTCCCCAAAGGGTTGCCCTCTGGCACCGAGGGCTCTTCATCTAGGATTTCAGGGTTATCCAGGAAGCCACCAAAGCAGGAAATGGTGCACGGAGGGCCCTGCCCTGCCACAGATCCACCAGGGAGGGGACTTCTCTGCCCCCCATCACCGTAGCATCAAGGGGCCTCCTGCTCTTGAACGGATGTCTCCTCCCTGCACCCATGTGTGTGGCGCTGCTCTCCCCACTGCTCCGCGGAGGGGACTGAAATCCAGAGCGACTCAGGCCTAGATTTTCAAAGGGAGCTCGGCACCTAACGCCTCCGGGAGCCGAGCCTGAGGCCTTGTTTGAGGTCAGAGGGGAAGCCTGCGGTGGAGTGGGGAGGATTGAACCTGGGTCTCCGGAGTCCTAGCCCTGGTGTGTGGGTGGGACAGGGGCTGACCGGCACCTGGGGGGAAAGTAGGGGGTGGGACGGGGGTCTAAGCAGCTCCCGGTGAAGTCAGGCAGGGAAGGGGCCCTCGCCACGCTGCAGCCACGCAGCCAACGCCAGCCTGGTGCGGGGCCTACTTGGCTCTGAGTGACGCCATCTCCTCCTCGGCGCGCGCGCTGTAGGGGCTGCCCTGGCGCACCAGGCTCTCCCCAGCTCGCAGGGCCAGCGCCGTCTTCGGCAGGTTCAGCTCCATGGTGGTCATGAAATCCTTGTGCTTCTTGATGGCCTTCTCCGCCGCCTCCACCGTGGTGGGCAGCTCCGCCTGGGCCAGGGCGGACTCCTGGAGAGCAGCGGGACGACAGAGGTTAACACGCAGCCCTCAGGCGGCCTTCCCGCTCCCAGGGCGGCCTGCAAACATCACCCCGACCTTGCCGTCCCCCCACCACATGGCAGGAGCCCCTGGGGCAGAGGGAGAAACTGAGGCATGGAGGGGGACGCGACTTGCCTGAGATCACACACCACAAAGCTGGGAAGAAAACCCAGGAGTCCGGGGGCCCTCAGCATCCCCCTCTCCATACTCTAACCACCAGACCCCCACTCCCCTCCCAGAGCCAGGAAAAGAACCCAGGAGTCCTGGCTCCCAGCCTCCTGCTCTAACCCCCAGACCCCACTCCCCTTTTATAGCTGAGGACAGAACCCAAGAGCCCTGGCTATGAGTCTGCCCACTATGACCTCTCTTCTCGCAGGCGGTGTGGTTATTTTGTTCCTTTACTCCTCTTGGAGGAAAATTCCTCCCCCTCTTTCCTTCCCTGCCTTGTCTCGGGCCATATGCACACACCCAGCCCCACTTCCAAGCGGCTGCGTTCGGGAAGCGATGCGCAGCTGTCTCTCCTTGTTTGAGTCAGCTGGATGCAGGCCGCCACAGATGCCAGCTTCCCCGTTGGCGCGCGCCCGGCACGCACGCCAGCCCGAGCGGAAGGGCAGAGCGGCTCAGGCCTTAAGCCAAGTTGGTGGGCTTTGGGTCTGGCCCTTTGTGCTGGCTGGCTCCAGTCTCTCATGGCACCGTAGGGAAGGGGGACCAGAGACGGGGAACCTCCAGAGACCAGCGCGGGTCTCCGAGCCTAGATTCCACCTGCCACGCTCAGCCCCAGGAGTGGCCCCAGAAGAGACCTCTCCCTCTCCGCACAGATCCCTCTGTCCTTTACACCCTGTTCCACTGGGACCGGCTGTGCAAAATCCAAAGCCAAGCCGCAGACAGGACTGAAGGCGAGGAGGCTCCTAAACCTGGAGCAGAACTTCCTCCCACTGGCCTCCATCTGTCTGGTCAGCCCAGAGGGATGCCTGGACCGGGGTGGCCTGGGGGTTTCAGGATGCAGCAACGCACCTGTTTCAGAGGGAGTCAGGAGACCTTGGTTCTATGCTCAGCGCCACCACTGATCTGCTGGCTGGCCCTGGGTGAGTCATTTTCCCTCTCTGAGCCTCAATTTCCCTCCCCACTCCTAGCCTATTTAGAACGGAAGCTCTTTAGGACAGGGGCTGTTTCTCACTCTGTGTCTGCGCATAGCCCGACACAACGGGGCCCTGATCTTGTGTGGGGTCTGTGCAGCGCCTGGCATGATGGGGCCCTGATCTCAGTTGCAGCCTGTAGGTGCTACCACAATGCACATCATAACTAGTAAGTGCTGTCCTGACTTGGATCCTGACTCCCCAGTCTCTGGGCTGCACTTGGCTCCTCTGACAGTGGTTAGCTCTTAAATTAGCTAGCATTTATTTCCAATCCTCTCCCAGAGCAGGTGACTCCATTTCCTGCAGTGCTGGATACGCTGGGCAGGCAGAAGGCCCTGCAGCTGGGACAGGGGGTGCTGGGGAGCGGGTGGGAACCGGCACCCACAGCGCTCAGATTTCATGCCCTAAGTGGCCGGTGTGATGAGTCGTGCCCCGGCTCAACCATCGGCCAACAAAGCATCCGCTCGAGCCCAGCTAATGCTGCTACTGCTCTTTCGCCTGCACCAGGGTGGAAGTAATTGGGCTTTAGAACCCATCTGGGCACCCCGGGGCGGAAATCATTCTGAACAAGTGCCAACGAATACCAATTAATAATTAGTAAATAGCAGTTCATTAACAGGCCATATTTAGGAACAGCAAGCAATTTGATAAGTGTTGTTTCCTATTTCATGCCATTTGCTAGGTATTGGTATTTATTAAGTATTAACTACTAATTAGTATTTAATAATTGGCTAATAATTTATTGCTAATTACCTAAGGCTAATGAGCAATATCTAGCATATACCAATTAATAATCATCAAATGGCAATAAATTATTAGCAGTTAATGCATGGCAAAATCCAATAATTATCAAATGCCATTTAATAATAATTAGTGAGGAATACTTAACAGATACCAAATAGCAAAGGTCAATACATTTGCAATTAATATTTAGAACTACCCAATTATAAAAAAATCAATAATTGGCAATTAATTCATAACAGATACCAATAGTTAGCAAAACCAATACAAGAGCAATTAATATTTATTAATTGCTATCTGGCTAGTTATTACTAATTAGCAAATACTTAACACCAATTAAGAGTAAAGCTTGATAAATAGCTTAGCTAAGAGCAATAACTGCCAATCAATTCTTAGCTAATGGCAATTAATACTTCAAACATCAATTAACAATTCATACAAATAAATAGCCAATATTAATAACCTTTCACTATTTAGTAATAATTAGCCAATCATTTGTCAATTAATAACAAACCATTAATAATTAAGAAAAATCTATTAATAGTTAGCAAATAGCTATAACCAGACATTGAGTCTTGACATCAATAAATTAGTAACTGATCATTGGCATTAATGATCAAATGCCAACCGATAATCTACCAGACTAAGCAACTACCAGTGCATAACTGGCAATTGGCCGTAACCAATCAGCAATGAATTGCAATGAGCAAGAACAAGCCCCGCCCCCGGTCACCCAGGAGGGGCAAGGCTCAGCGTTACCTGGTTGTACAGACAGGCATCGGCCTGCTTGACGTCCCTCAGGAACAGGTGGAAGATGTGTGCCTGGACCAGCATCTGCCTCCGGTTCTCCCACATCTGCAGCAGTTTGTTCCAGCCCACATCCAGCTTCTGGAGCCACTGCTGGAGCGAGAGGTAGGGGATGTCAGCCTCCTCCAAGGCCAGCAGGTCGCTGAGCGCCTGGATTTTGTTGTAGTCCTCCTCGTAGCGGTCGATTTCCTCCTTGAGGGCCACGTGTTGGTTCAGCAGCCGCTCGGCATCTGCCGGGTTGCTGGGAAGCTCCTCCGAGGCCACGGACGTCTGGGTCTTCACCAGCCAGGTCAGGAAGTTGTCCAAGTCCTGGATGAACTGCTGCAGCCGGCTGGCAACGGTCAGTGAGTCCTCGCAGCCCTGCAGGGTTCTCTTCAGCGCTTCCCACTCCTCGCTGATCTCCTCGAACTGCAGCAGGACTGCCAGAGCCTGGGCCGGGTGGGAGGCGGCCAAGGCCTCCCCCTCCTGCTGCAGCTCGATGAGTTTGGGTTCGAGGACCACCAGGGCGGCCTCCATGGTGGAGAGTTTCCTCTGCAAGGCGAGCACACCACCCAGGTCGCTGGTGCAGTGCTGGGTGACCTCGATGGCTTTGCGCTTCTCCCGGATCTGCGCCTTGATCTCACTGCACTCCAGCAGGTAGTTCTGGATCTTCAGGATGGAGCTGAGATGGTCCTTCTTCTGCTCCACCAACTCCACCACACGGTTCCACCTGGGCACGCCAAACACAAAGAGAAGCGCGTGAGCGGCTCGGGCGTGCCTGCCGCTCCCCGCGAACGCCCCCAGCTGCGGGCGTCACGCAAGAGACACGCAGCTTTCATCCCAAACAAAACACCAAGAGTCAAGTCAGCTTCTAATCCTTGTGGCTGTTGAGAACAACTGGGAAATGGGTTCCCCAAAGGCTAAAAAGTACAGGCAGCAAATGAAGCCATGCAGGTATTCGTCTTTTTTTTTTTGTTTAAATCTCATGATTTATAAGACAATCTCGTGATTTTTTGCAGCCTGACTCACAATCTTTGAGTGCTTTGAGTGGGCAGAGATACAGGCATGGTAGGCTGGCTTGGAAAAGGCACAGCTGGCTGGAAAAGGAAGATAAGAAGGATGGCCCAGTTGTTAGGGCTCTAACACGTGACCTGAGAGACCCGGGTCCAATTCTCTGCTCGCTACAGGCTCCCTGTGGCCCAGTTCCTCAAACAAATGGGATTTGTCACATCCCTGAGTGATGTGGTTACACCGATGGAAGTTGATAGCGTAGGCCTGGCTTCTCTTGCTCCGGGCCTCAGTTTCCCAGAAATAACTGAGTAACCACACTGCCTACGTGTCAGGAGGATGGATTCATTAAAAAAAGATTGTGAGGTCCCCAGCTACTACTGAAATGGGGCCTGAGACAGGAAGCTGGTAAGCATGCAACACAATATCAAATGCCAAGGAACAATATGTAGCAAATATCAACAAAGAACTAACAAAATGTGATAGAAATGAGCCAGATCAATTTGTGTTGTAATTTTCCAAGAACATTTTCCCACTTAAACAGACAATTTGGGGCCAAACAACATTTTTTGTTATTTTAAAAAACAAAAAAAAGGGGGAAGGGGGTGGGCAAGTTTCATTTTAAAAATGGTTTTGGAACAAGGGATGTTTGACCATCTCTGTTCTGTGGAAAGCTTCCTGGTTGATGTCAATGGGTTTTGGATCAGGACCCAGGTTTCCTGGCTATGGGGCGGGGGGAAGGAGGGACAGGGTGTGCGTGCGTAGGTGTGTGTTCCATGCCACAGTGCCGCTCTGTCTCCCCCTAGAGGCTGTGCCCCATGAGAGCTTTATGAGTCACCTCCGACATCACAGGCCTGGTCCGTAAGCCTGGACAAAGAGGCTCCAGCTTTGAGGTGCGGAGCTGAACCAACACTAGACGCCCGGGGTCATGATTTTCAGAAGCGCCCGCCAGGGATTTCTGGCTGCCCAGCTGGACGTGCCTGTAACGGCTCAATTTTCAGGACCCAGCAATTTCCGCAAACCAACCCCTTCCCAAGGCACCTCAAGATTGAGTCCAAAATCATGGATCCCTTAGAACAGGGGTTGTCAACCTGTGGCCCCTGTGCCAGACGTGGCATGCAGGATGATTCTGAGCAGCACAAACCCAGGCAGTGGGCCCACATCACGTGGGGGGGAAGGAGTGGGGCTGGGAGGGGGGAGTAGCCGCTGCACAGCGCTGCTTGGGGCCATGAGTGGCTTCTGGCCAGGGCGCTGGGCCCATGACACATCAGAGGGGCGCGGGGGAGACTTTGCGCCCCTTCCCAAAGGTTGCCGACCCCTGCCTTAGAACATTTGTGGCCCGCCATGTGTGGCAGTTTCCATTATTCCCATGGGTTGTTTACACCGTGGCTGCAGTGGAGCGGTGCCGACTGACACCTGCCGGGAATCTGGCCCTAGGGACTCCGGTGGAACTATGCTAACTGGCACCAGCTGGAGATCTTGCCCCCCCATTGCTACAAACGGTGGCCTTTGCTAGCCCGCCCCCTCCCCAGCATGGCAGAGAGACACCGTCCGATGGCCTAAATCTGCGCCGTGCCCGGAGACGCAGCCGCCGTACGACGCGCCTCTCCCAGCACAGAGCGATGGCGACGTGGCGTTTCAGAATGGTACAGGAAGAGATGTGTCCGACCGAGTTGCCCTCAGCCCCGCGGCTCTGGAAGCCAGCAAGGAGCCTTAATGAAACATGGTTCATCTGGAGTAAATTCTACTCACTACTTAACCCCACTTCTGCTCTCTCCCAGCCTTGATCTGTGCGTCTCAGTTGCCCACCTCTAAAATGCAGATATTTTCTCCCACCCTCTGTCTGCCTCATCTATTCAGATGGCGAGCTCTTCAGGGCATAGGTACTTTTTCGTTCTGTGCCTATGCAGTGCCCGGCACGACCGGGCCCTGATCTCGGTCGGGGTCCGGGCAGCGCCTGGCATGACGGGACCCTGATCTCGGTACTGAAATACACCTCATAAACAATCAGCAGGACCCAATCCTATATGAAAGCTCAGGGTTAGGCCCGGGATTTGAAGGAAGCACCCAAAGCAGCGACGCACCAGGCAGAAGTGACGTGGCAGCAGGGCTCTGAACCAGCGCTGCCCTCTTGAACCCGAGCCGCTCACCAGAGCCGTGAGCTCCAAGTGCCTTTGGGCCGTCAGGTTCTGCTGCGGCGTCTAGACATGGGGCAGGGGGATCCCGAAGGAGATGTCAAGTGTCTTCCTGAAGAAAGAAGCCACGAGCCGAGTTGCAAATGGCTCTGCCGGCCTCAGGCAAGCTGGCGTTGGGGCAATGCAACCCCTGCTGATGCCTACGCTCCAACCTACGGCGGCTGCTCCTGGCTGCTCGCCACCACGGGGCATGGGGATGAGAAAAGCTCTTGGCGCCAGCCCGCTCTGAATCGCTCTCTCTCGCCACGTCTGCACGCTTCCCTGTGCCGCAAGGTGGGTGTGAAACGCCATGGCGGCGTCCTGCTGGGGCGAGTGGCTGCGCGATGGGACCCTCGGGATCCCTTCACACCAGCTGTGGGGCATTGGCTCGCGAAGAGGCTTCGCAGAGCGACTTGCAGGGCGCCGGGAGCTTGACAATCTCCCCCTCTAGAATCGCAGTTTGTTCTCCAAGGTCAACGACAGGCGGCTGCGGCGGCTCCGTGATAGCCGGCCTCTGGAGACTCCTGCACACACAAGGTCGAGGTCCCCGAACGCAGCACGAAATGCTGGAAGCAGCACACAGCCGGCGCGGGTTCCCAGCACCCCCTGCCCAGAGCAGGGCTGTCCACGCTGGGCAAGGGGCCTGGCGTTACAGCGAGAACGAGGAGCTGCAGCTGCTGGGGGCACATTCCCTAGAGTGATTACGCCGTGTTTGCAGACACTCCAGTCTGGCACATGCAGCCCCGTGATCACAGCTGTTCTTTCAGCATTTCTTCTCCAACCTCCCCTGCCCTTGGGGACCTCAGCGTTGCTGGCGTGAAACCTCAAAGCAGGCCCCATGTCTAGGGATGGCACCCAAAGCCGTGGGAGCGGTTCCTGATGTGGCTGGCTCCGATCCTCAGTGGGGGACGGGTCTGCACAGCCCTGCTAAGTCAGCACAGCTGGGAAGGAGCTGCACTGACTGGCGCCTGCCATGTCCCACCGAGGACAAGTGGAGGGAGGGGAGGGATGGTGGCTGGAGGCGTTCAGCAAGCCATTCAAGCAGCACTATCTCTCTGGCCAGATGGACAGATCCCTTATCAGCTGTCCACATAACCCCTTGGGAGCTCCTGGCTCATCAAGGAGAATCCGGCGCTAGCCACAGTTACCCTGAGGGCCGGCACACACGTCTCTGCGCTCTGCACACGGGTCTTTGGAGAGCTCGCCACCCCCACCCATCGGCCCCTTTATCTCTGGGCCCAGGAACCGGCAGGTGAGATGCACCAGTCAGGTGTTACCCAGGTAACAAAGCAGATTAGCCCCCGTGCCCCTCCACGCTATGTGCCCATCATATCTCCTGCTGTGCCGGCGACCTCAAGGGAAAAGACGGACTGCCGCAGACAGAGGTCAGACAGTCGGCGGGTGGTGACATTGCCCCCCGGGTGTGACGCTCTGCACCCCCATGTTCACTCTTACAGTGTAACTGTGTATTGTTCAATGCAAAGTACGTCATGTAAGATGTTTTTGGAAGGCTCCTGACGCACTGAGTATTATTGTTATAGTGATGTGTTTGGAGCAGCGTCATGTGTATGGTTACGAGGCTGCACAATGTAATATCCCCAGAGATGTGTCCTTGTGGCTTGAAACAGATTCAGACAAAACTCTCCAGGAGCAGAGGGGCAGTTCACACCTCAACAAGGCGGGTATAGGACAAACCCAGCCCAGCCTTCCAGGAACAAAGGCCTGGCCTGGGCATCAACGAGGATCAATTGGACTCTCGAGTGAGTCGCCTCCCTGCCCTGGGCCAGCTTGGAGCCTCGATGAGGTGATGCTCCCTGACTCTGGACATGGATGAAACCATACAAGGACATTGTTTGTCACCTGACCCTGAAGGGGAGCAAAGCCCCAGAGGGGAGAAGAACATTATAGAAAGGGGAGACATTTGCCATGCCCTCTCTCTTCCATCTCCATCTATGATGAACACCACCAAACAACTGAAGTGCTGACCAGAGGGGAGAACCTGGCTGAAGGGAAACCAGCCAGCCTGGGGTGGGAATCGCCTACGTTTGTAAGGCTGCTGAAAGTGTTAAACTTCGCTTAGAACGCGTTTCGCTTTTGTTTCCTTTTAACCAAAACTGACTTGTTACGCCTTGATTTATAATCACTTAAAACCCTTCTGTAGTTAATACATTTGTTTGTTTTACCTAAAGCAGTGAGCTTGGTTTGAAGTGTGCAGGACACTTCACTGGGAATAACAAGGCTGGTGCATATCAATTTCTTTGTTAAACTGATGAACTTATATGAGCTTCCATGGTGCAGTGGGCGGCACTGAACCTTGTAAGATGGAGGTTCCTAGGGTTATATCTGGGACAGGGGGTGATGGCTGGGGTCATTCTGTTATATAATCTAAGGAGTGGCTGGCTAGAAGCACTCACTCACTCAGTTAGGAGCTGCTTAAATGCTCGCAGTTGTGCATGGACAGCCCAGGGGCGGGGGGTTCTCACAGCAAAGCAGAACAAGACGGGCTCCAGGAGTGGGGTATTTTGGTGACACAGAGATTCACCAGTCCAGATTGCACCAGGGGAACATCACGCCCTGTTGGGGCCGGATGCCACGTGGCAGCGCTAAGGGCGGAGGTGGGTCAGGGTGGGGGGTCAGCACTCCCCTGGCAGGCAGCGCTGAGCTGATGCAGCGGTGCTGGGCGCAGTGAGTGCGGGCTGAACCAGGACGGAAGTGGGGCCCTGGGAGAGGCCTGGTCACTGCACAGACCCCAGTGGGGGTCCCCGTAGCACTGGGAACTGCATGGACCCCCTGATGACACACAGTTTCTGCCCCAAGCAGCCTGCAGTTTAAATAGACAAAGGCAGGTTCATGACCCCCCGGTAGGGACGTGGTCCTGAGAGACATAGGGAGGGGCCCAGGGTCACTGAGAGAGCCGGGAATTGAATCCAGCTCCCCCTCATCTCAGGCCAGTGCCCCGATCCTGAGGCTCTGCCTTCTGAACCCTCCCCAGGCTCTGTGGAGCGCTGCCTGACACCGCCCCCTCCCCGCAGCCCGACGGGGGCCTGGTACCTGCTGTTCAGATGGTCCCGACAAGACTGCACCTCGGACGCACTCGGGTGGCCACCATCCACCAGCTGCTGCACAGTCTGGTTCACGTCCAGGATGCGCCCCATCACGCTGTTCATCTCCTGGTCCAGGGTCTCGAACCTGCACAAGGCACACGTGGGCTTGTGAATGGTATAGAATGGTACGGGGCGTTCAGAACCCAGGCATCCTGGCTCCCAACCCTTCCCCCCCTCCTCCCAGAGCTAGGAATAGAACCCAGGAGTCCTGGCTCCCAACCCTTCCTCCACTCCTCCCAGAGCTAGGAATAGAACCCAGGAGTCCTGGCTCCAAACCCTTCCCCCGCCTCCCAGAGCTAGCGTCTTGGCTGCTAGTCCTTCCACCACGCAGACACAAGACAACTCCCCTCCCAGAGCTGGGAATGGAACCCAGGCACCCTGGTTTCCAGCCCAACCCCCACTCTAGACCCCAGTAGGGACTAGAGCCCTGGAGTGCTGGTTCCCGCTGCCCCTCTCCTCCAAGCGCCAGACCTGTGCTGCACCACCTCCACATCCTCCAGCCTCTCGGGCACGTCCACCTTGTTGAGCCACTGCTCCTTCTCGTCGATCCACACCTCGCAGGCGTTGACCTCGCTGAACATGCGGTAGACGGCCAGGGCGTCCTGCAGCCACTGGTGGCGCAGCACGGCCACCTCGGCCACCTCCCCGTAGAGCTGTTCCACCTCCACGATGCGGATCTGCACGTCCACCACCTCGCGGTGTTTGGGGGCCAACGCGGCCAGCTGCTTGCGCAGGGCCAGCACGGGCGCCCGGTGCTGCTCGATCTCCTCCACCGCCGCCGCGTGCTTCTTGACCAGCGACTGAGTGGAGTATTCGTCGTGGCCGAAGTCGTCGCTGGATGCCAGGCGGTAGGCGTCCTGCAGCCAGGCCAGCAGGTCGTCCGTCTCGGCGCTGAACTGGTAGAAACTCAAGGCCTCCTGCAGCTTGCGCTGGTGCGTCCCCGTCACCTCCTCCAGCTTTTTCCAGCGCTGCCGCACCTCCCGCAGCTTCTCCTGGATCTTCCCCGCGCCGGGGCGCTTCTTGGCCAGGATCTGCTCCCCCTTCTTCATGGCCTGGTGCAGCAGGGCCCGGCGGCTGCCCAGCTCCCCCAGCATGGTCTTGTGCTGGCTGGTCAGCTTGAGCACGCTGCTCAGGTCTCTGCCGCACGTCTTGGAGGAGAGGATCTGCTCCTTCTCCCGGATCCAAGCCTCCGCCTCCTCCAGTTCCTGGAAGAAGGCCCACAGCTGGCGGGAGGCCTCCAGCTCCGTGCGCCGCTGGGCGGCCAGCTTGCGCAGCTCCTCCAGGCAGGTCTGCACGTGGGTCACGCGGTTGCAGATGATCTGGGGGTCGCAGGGCTGGTAACCTGGGGCAGAGGAGGAGGGGACATGCTGAGGCCTGCTCTTAGCTATTGATTTCTGCTGGGGGAAGGAGCTGCAAAGCCAGGAGTTCTGGCTCCCAGTCCCCTGCTCTAACCACTCGACCCCACTGCCCTCCCAGAGCTGGGATAGAACCCAGGAGTCCTGGCTCCCAGCTTCCCCACTCTAACCACTAGGCCCTCTTCTCATCCCACAGCTCGGATAGAACCCAGGAGTCCTGGCTCCCAGCCCCCTGTTCTAACTACTAGACCCTACTCCCCTCCCTAGTACAGCCCTCATCTGTTCTGAAAATTGTCCGCCCATCCCCATATCTTGCTCAGCAGCCGGGGTGCTCGTGGCTTCTAACGGAAATCTCTCCCATGGCTCTCATCCCCCGGCCTGGACTCTGACCCACAGAACCCAGGAGTCCTGGCTCCCAGCCCCGCACTCACATGACAGCCCACCTGAGCGTTTGCCGTGGGCTGGAGGACATGGGGTGCGAGATATCTAATGGGGCCAAGGCTGCTGAGCTGGCTCGAGGAGACATTTGTCACCCGAACTCCGCTCGGACATCAGGTCCTGGCACCCGGCAGCACTGGCAACGGGACAGCGGGTGGGATAAGCCACGGGGCCCCCAACCCGGAGGTCATTCATGCTGAGGCAAAGCGCAATCAGACCGCCCTGCGAGGGTGCCCCCCGGCACTCCACATCCACAGCAGGGGGTCAGGAGATCCCGCCCCAGGCCGATCCAGGCTGCCGGCTCCCCTGCAAAACCCACACGTACCCTCCAGCTCGCAGAACTTCAGGGCAGCCGTGTTGAGCGCCTGCACCCGCTCGCTCTGGGCAGCGACGTCAGCTTCCAGCAGGCCATGCTTCTGCAGCAGCTCCTCCACCTCCCGCAGGTGCTTCCCAAAGTCCTTCGATGCCAAGGGAGCCTGGTGGGGGATGAAAGCCAGGTGTCGCTGCTGGTCGGAGAGATTCCCTCCCTCGGATCCGGCTGTGAAGGACCCCGGGCAGGGGGCTGCCTCTGTTACGTACAGCGCCTGGCACAATGGGGCCCCAATCCTTGGCGAGGGCCCCGAGGCGCTACTGTAACGCCCGTAGTCAGTTACGGGCCTGGAACGATGCTGTCCTTCGAGGGCCCCAATCCATGGCCCACAGCAGGCACTGGAAAGGCTTGTGGCGGGGGGAGATTTTCAAAGGCACAAATGTCCCAATGTACAGAGACTTTCACTGGAGATGGGGGCAAAGGCCCCCCTTTGTAAATCCTCCCGTTTTTTCTGCAGCAGCACCTGGATGCTCCAACCGAGATCGGAGCCCCGTCGCCCCAGGCGCTGCACAGACACAGGGCAGGACAGCCCCTGCCCCCATGAGCTCCCAGTCTCTGCAGACAAAGGGTCGGAGGAAGCCGAGGCCCAGTGAGGGGAAGGCATGTCCCTGAGGTCCCCCCAGCAGCCGTTCCCAGTCCGGTACCCCACTGCTGGCCCATGCTGCGTCTCAGCAGCTGCTCAGCCTCTCCGGACCGTGCCCCCACGTTAGGGCAGAACGGAGCCCAAGATCCCCTGGCCCAATGTGATACCCGCCCATGGGCACCCGCGGAGGAGATTGCGCCGGGCCAAACCCGGGCACAGCCAAGGGGGCAAGCTATAGACGGCAGCTCTCCTGCTTCACGCTGCACCCTGGAATGGGCGCTGGTTCCCACTGGTCCCTCACCCTTCCCCCAGGCCTCCTGCACTGGTCCAGAGTGGAACCGTGGCTCCCCCCGGCCCAGGGTACTGGTTTAAACCGGGACCCAAGCCCATATCCCTCCAGCCACGAGCACGCAGACCCGCCCCTCCCCATCCGTCCCTGCCCTTCTGGCGGCCGGGTGCCCACCTGCATCTCCTCCATCCAGTCGATCATGTAAACCATCTCCTGGAAGATCTTCTGCAGCGCCAGGTTCTGCTCGAGGCGGGCGCGCCGAGCGCCCACCAGCTCGGTCAGCAGCCCCCACTGGCGCAGGATGCTGTTCTTCTGGGCGCTGATGCGCCGCACGTCGTAGTAGCCCTCGGCTTCCATCTCCCGCGCCAGCTCCGCCACGGCCTGGACGCGCTCCTCGTAGGAGGAGATGTCGGCCTCGATGGCCTCGTGCTTCTTCATGGCCGCCTCCACCGCCGGCAGGTCGTAGCCGAAGTTGTCCTGGGGGGGGCGGCTGGGCCGTAAGAGGGGGGCCGGGCCGCTGGGGGGGGGGCAGCAGGGAGGAACCCAGGCTGCTCTCTGTCCACAACTGGCTGCCGCGGGGCGCCGGGGCCGGGTTGTCCAGCTCGAGCCATTCGGCCTCGTGCTTTCAGAGCCGGCGCTCGGGGCTCGACCCCCCCCAGGGATCCCCGTGCTACAGGGGCGGGACTCAGGCACAGAAGAGGGATGGGGCTCACCCAGCGAGACCACGGCAGAATGGAGGAAAGGAGCCCGGAGTGCTTATGGCCCAGATGCCTGCTCTAAACACACTCCCCTCCCAGACCTGGCGAGAGAACCCAGGAGTCCTGGCTCCCAACCCCCTGCTCTAACCACTAGACCCCCCACTCTGCTCCCAGATCTGGCGAGAGAACTCAGGAGTCCTGGCTCCCAGCCTCCCTGCTCTAACCACTAGACCCCACTCCTACCCCATACAGGTGCTGCCTGTGGGGCACTAAAATCAGGGCTGCTTGTGTCCTGTTGGTCTCCGGTGCCATTGGATCCGGCTGGATGGACCCATCACCTGTGGGCTGCGTAGGACCCCGGGGGCGGGGGGCAAGGCCCTGCGTCGCTCACCTGCGACACCAGCCGCTGGTTCTCGCTGAGCCACGCCTCCCGCATGCCGGCCTTGTGGTCGAAGCGCTGGGCCAGCAGCTCCAGCTTCTCCTGCCGGATGAGCTCCTTGCGCAGCGACACCTCCCGCTCGTGCTCCACCTTCTCCAGCTGGGCCCAGGCCTGGGGGTGGCAAGGCGGGGCTCAGAGGGGGGCACAGCACTCCCCCTGGGGAGCAGGAGGGGTGGCATTCCCGCAGTGGGAGGGTCTGGGGGTCAGAAGGGATCTCAGGGGGTAGGGCTCCCTCTGGGGGGGGAGCAGCCTTCGAGGCGGGGGCAGGACTCCCTTGGGAGGGCTGGAGGGCCCTTGGCCCCCCTGGCCCAGGAGGCAGCTGGGGTTGGGTTCTCAGTGCTCTGGGGGGCCTGGCTCGCGGGCAGCTTGTGGGCACCATCCTGCCCAGCCCCCACAAACTCAGCCCCCGCAAGGGTCCCCGAGACCCCCTCCCACGGGACAGGGCCCACGGCTGCTGGTAAGAGATCCTCCGGGCCCCAAGTCCCGGCAGACGCGGACAGGGCAGGGTGCATGGCACCGAGGGGGAGAGACCATGGGGGGCAGGTGTGTCTGAATGGCCCCATCCCTCACACCTCTGTCCCCCACGGCTCCCCACATGTTCCTGTCCCCCCATGGCTCCCCCATCTCCCCCCCCCCCCCACACCTGCCCATCCCCCCCCCCCACTGCCCCCATCCCCCATGGCGCCCCCATCCCTCCCATCCCCCGCGCGGCCGCACCTTGTTGACGTCCGACAGCCCCGTGCCCTCGCTGGGCACGTACAGCTTGCGCCCGTTGGCTCGCAGCTTGCTCTGGATGCTGAACAGCAGCACCTCCAGGTTCCCCTTCTCCTGGAACCTGCCGACAGAGGCAGCCAAAGTGTTACAGCCGCTTCCCTCCCCCCCCGGCCATTGTCAGCCCCCCTGGCCCTGGGCCTGTCACCCCAGACAACGCTGCACCCCCTCTTTGCCCCATGCCCACTGCAGCCATCCCCGCTGGCCTGGCTGCAGCCTTCACCCCCCCCACCTTACCCAGGTCACAGCAGCCCCCCGGCCCAGGCGGGCTTCCCCCTCCCTGCTCACAGCCAGAGCGACAGCCCCTGGGGCCCACCCCCGACCCGCAGCGCCCGGCACGACAGGGCCCCGATCCCCGGCTGGGGCCCCCCGGAACGCCTGGTTCTCTGTGGGCAGGCGCCATCTCCAGCAAACCCCCTGAGGCTGGCACGAAGAGGCCGACAGGCTGCTGGGGTCTCGGCTGGTCTGCATGAGGGGCCCAGGGCACTGCTCATGGGGCTGGAGATCTCTGGAAGATTGGCACTGGGAAAGGGCCCAGGGAGGGATGGTTCCCCAGGGGTGCCTGGTGTGGCCCTGTCACTGGCACCAAGTTCACATGGTGATCGCAGAGAAGGAAACTCTCCAGTCAGCTGGGGGTGTCGCGGCTTTATCTGCGCCAGGGACCTGCCTTGTCTGCGCTGGCGCCAGCCCGGACAAGCTGCCGCCCCACCATGCTCCCAGAACCCTGTTTCTGGGAGCCGCATCAGGCAGGGTGAGATCCAGGGTGGCGCTAGCAAGGGTGGCCGTGGGGCAAACCTGCAGTGGTTCTGCCATCCGCTCCGCCCACCTGGGGTTCTGCCTACACCCCACCATCAGGGGGCGCTGGGCACACATGGCCCAGCTGGAAACAGAACCGGGACCCAGAACGGTCTCGGCTCCCCCTGCGAATCAAAGTACTCCGCAAAGTGGGAAAGACTCTTCCTGACTCCCGCCGCCAACGTCCAGCCACCACTGTGCCCAGACGTCACAGGCAGCCACTCACTTGACCGGTTTCTCCAGGGTGCAGAAAGTGGTGAAGGCCTGGAGCTGCTGCTGCACCCCAGCCAGGGAGTTGGCGAACTTCTGGTTGCTGATAATACCGACCGTGCGCTCGATCCACTCCAGCAGCTCCGCCGCCAGCAGCTCGTACCGCTCCATGATCTTCTCGATCTCCAGCGCCTGGTCGAGCACCTGTGGGGACGGGGAGGGGGCCAGGCTGGTCATCCCAGCAGCAAACGGGCCTTTTCCACATCATGCAGCAACACCGGCCTTCATCTCCCCCTCTCCCCCTGGCCAGTGCACTCCAACTGCTGCTTGCCGCCCTGCCCGGGATCGGCCCACTGCTCCCCCAGTCTGCCGGAGACGCCGGCCGTCTCTCCTCGGGACCAGCCCTGGAGTGGCCGTGATTTTCCACACGACAGCAACACCAGCACACACGTGCAGGCAGTTCTCCTGGGCGAAAGGTGCTTGAAACCAGGACAGCCTATGGAATGGACTGGTCTGACTGCGTCCCCAGTGGAGGGGGCATTGCACAGCTTTAATCGCACCAGCAGAGCCGAAGTGGGCTTCGAGCCCAGCCTAGGTCAGTTCTCACCCCATCCTCATCACCGGAGCAGCCGGGCACGGCACCACCTGTGCATGCAGGCTGCAGCCCTTTGTCCTGTCTGCGTGCAGCACCTGGCACAGTGGGGCCCCGTCTATGGCTGGGACGCAACGGCACCGCAAATGATAACACAGCAAGCGCATTTCTACGACCCTCATCAGCACTGCCCTGCTTTGCATTACAAGTCCTGATTGAGATCGGGGCCCCGTCGTGCCCAGACACAGACCGAGATCAGGGCCCCGCAGCGCCAGGAGGCGACTGAAGGATGGATTCTTAGAGCGCCTCCCCGCTGTGGTACCTACGCGACGGGGCCGACGTGCCATGAAGCACGGGCCCAGAGAGGGGATGGCGACTTGGCCGAGGCCAGCAGCAGATCTGGGAACAGAACCCCCATCTCCTGGGGCACAGCCCGTTGCCCCTAGGCCACGCTGCCTCTCTGGGAGTGGCCCGCTGGCGAGGGCCCGCTGTGCGGAGGCACCGGGGGTGCTGCAACAGGCGCTAGCTTCCCTTGCCCTGCCCTGCTCTCCCCCCACAGCTCCTCCCAGCAGTTTATACAGCCCAGGGCAGCATAGTGCCCTCCCCACCCCAAGCCCCGATAGCCTCCCCATAGCATCGCGGTCCTTTGCCATGGCAGCCCTGCGCGGGGGGAGCTCTACCGCCGGGGCTTGACGAATACGCTGGAAAGGAACAAAACAGATGGGCTTAAAATAGCAGCCGGCTGTGCCCAGCTGTCAGCAGCGATCTCGTCAGCACGGGGGGCAGACAGGCGAGCGCCCACCCAGCCGGCCCTCGTTCCTGCTGCCCACCACGAGCCGAAGACGGCCAGAAAACACCCTGAGCTGCCCAGCCCGGATAAGCTTTTCCAGGGTCAGCCTGGACCCCCTTTCATACCCTCACCAGGCAAAAACTCAAACCACCGGCAGGGGGCTCCACTGAGCAAGAGACACGATTCAATCCAACCCCGTCCCCGGCATGGTTATTTGCGCTAGTAATGCTTGCACGCTGGGGGGGAGCCGCTCTGATTCACCAGCATTTCACACTCGATTCGCACTAGTGCCAATGGGCACCGAAGGAGAACTGGGCCCGTTACCGGCACTGGCAGCTCCCGGTTAGGCTCGGTGTCAAAGCAAAGTAACTCAGCGGAAGTGGCAGATGGGGCACAGGAAACGTAAACTTCATGTGACCAGGCTCCAGGAGTCATGTGACTACATCAGAGCTCTGCTGCCACAAGTTGGTCCCATTAAAGATACGACCTCACCCACCTCATCTATTTAAAAAAAAAATAGCAGGTTTCTAGCTCATGCAGTCGTGAGGAAAAGCTCAAAACCGTGACCCGACGCTGCGACGCTGCCTGAGTCTGCAGAGAGCCTGAGTCCATTGCTGGGAGGGGGGAGCTGCCCCGTGTGTGACCGACGCTGCCTGAGCCTGTCGCTCTGAGAAGTGCAAACTGCCCCACACACGTCAACATGCTGTTAACTACCAGCGCCACTGCTCCGGGACACCGCAGGGCCCCGATCTTGGATCTGTGCAGCACCCAGCACAAGAGAGGGCCCCAGTCTGAGCTCTCCCACGCTGCCACGTCATGGTGCGCCAGGAGCTGCAGAGGGCCCTGCGCCAAACCGCGGGCACTATTGCAGATTAGGGGCTGGCCCTTGTGTCACATCCCACAAGGAGTCGCGGTCACCCTGCCACCGGGTCAGCGATCCCCTGCCAGGGCTCGTGGGTAACAGGTTGAGCTCTTTAACCCGGCGAGACCCGGTGCCCCCCGGCAGCCATCCCCCAAGGCACCCACCTTCCCAATCCTTTTCCCCTCCACTGCAAGGGCCTTCATTTTGGAGAAGTAGTGGTAGAAAGAGACCACGTATGTGATGATGGACTTCTCATCCGGGTGCTCCATGTTCACGTCTGCTGGGGGGGGGCGGGAGGGAGAGAGAGAGAGAGAGAACGGCACCACTCAACAGAGACGCCTGATCCACCGGCCTAGTGCCTGGTATCAGCGCGAATGGCTCGAGCCAGCGCCAGTTACCGCAGTGCCAAGCACCTCGCGATCTGTAACGTATCTATCCTCCCAAGCCCTGGGGAAGCCAGGCGGGGGTAGCCTCTCCGTGTCACAGATGAGGAACGGAGGCTCCGAGCGACCACGTTATTATTATTTATTAGGTGTATTACGGTAGCGCCCAGGCACCCCAGTCCCTCCTCCCCAAAGCTTCCAATATAGGTATAAGACAGTGTGACCAGACCAATGGTGGAAGGGAAGGGCCTCTGCCACTGTCACCCAGCTACTCAGCAGTCTGCTCCACCCCAGAGGTGGCTGCATTCCAGGCACACAGTGTGGTTTCACTTTGTACCAGGCATCGGCTAGGCACCCAGGCCACGCCACCGAAACTGCACCCACGCGGGGTGGGGCGGCGAGAGGAGACACGGGGTTACCTTCGGGGTCAAGCAACTTGGTCAGGCCCAGCTGCTGCTCTGCCGTGTTGAAGGCCTGCTGCAGGTTGTAGGTGGCGTTGGATTTGGTGAGTTTGCTGAAATCAATGAGCTCCGGCCTGGGAATCAAACACAACAGCCCCTGACGGAACTTCAGTGGGACGTGCAGGGCTTAGCACCCTTAGTCCTGGCTCCCAGCCCCTTGCTCTAACCACTAGAACCCACTCCCCTACCAGAGCTGGGAATAGAACCCAAGAGTCCTGGCTCCCAAGCCCCCTCCCCCACCAATCCATCAGCCCTTACTCCCCGCCAGAACTGGGGATGGAACCCAGGAGTCCTGACTCCCAGCCCCCTGCTCTAACCACTAGACCCCACTCCCCTCCCGGCCCTGGGTACAGACTCCGGAAGAACTCTCCATTCTGGTGCCCTGATGTATTGCAGAAAATCAGATTCCTGCTGGGAAGCTGCCGGCAGCTCAGAACCAACCCAACCGATCTTGGAAACCAGCCCCCGCTGCAGGACTGAGCGCTGGGCCCTGAATGAGGCTCCTGCCCCCCAACCCTACCCCACCCAGCAGGAGGCGGCCGCCCTTCAGACCTGTGCCTGTGGATCAGGGCGTTGAAGGCTAGCCCGTCTCTCCAGCTTGTGCTGAAGTTCTGGATATTCACTTCCGGGTACCTGGAGAAGAGTCCGAAAGGAGGGACAGCGACGGCAGGGGCAGCGTTAATGCAGCTGCGCGTCGAGGGGCTGCCCGGCCCCCCACCCATGCCTGCAGCCCGCTGGCCACCTTGCAACCTAGGGACAGCCTGGGTGGGTCAGATCTACCCCATCCAGAACCAACTGGGTCTGTGCCAGGACAGTGGATTCCGAGCTGGCGCTGGCTTGGTTAGCGCCTGGATGGAGGCTGATTTGGGTTTAAGAGCTGAACCCCGTTCCGGAACCAGAACCAGCCGCCAGACCGGAAACCCGACCATCGGCACGGGGGCTTGCACGGGGTTAAACTCATGCCTTGGTGCGAGCGACCCAGCTCTTGGCCCGGGACAACACCAGGTCCCTACACACGCTGATCTTGGGACCGGCTCCTGGGAGGAGATGACTCAGCCCCAGGTGCGACCCATGACCCCGGCGCCCAGCCGCACGGGATGCCCAGCGCGAAGGCCAGCTGGGCTCCAAGGGGGTAACCGACCAGCTCCAAAGCCCCCGCCTCCGCTCACCCTGCCGTCTTCATCTGGCACCAAAGCAGCAGTGCGTCCTTGGCTGAGCGGGTCTCCCTGTTGTCTTCCGTCTCGATTTTAATCCCCTGGATCTGGGCGAGGATAATTGACACACACGCCATGGAAACGCTCAGCCCTCCCCCACCGGATGCCTGGGTTCCACTGACCGCTCCCCTCCCCCAGCTTGAGTCCTCAGGTCCCCAAGAGCTGCTGCTGCTGCTGGGGAATCCCCCCCGACTTAGGAGACCAGACAGCTCCGCCCCCTCTGTCTGGCCTGGGGAAGGAGTGGGGAGAAACCCATGCATGGCGCCAGTTGGCATCGCTGGCCCTATACCACACTCCCAGGGGGGCGCAGAATGTGCTGCAGTAGCTTTGCGATCGACAGGGGGTCACTTTGCCTTTATAATGCAGCCAGCTCTGGGGTGAAGTGCAGCAGCTGAGTAACACAGCACAACACTACCACGCGGAGTGGGCACAGAGCCCACTGAGCCCCCTGCAGCCCTATGGAACCTCCTCCCCCGCCACACACACATCCTGGAACACCTGATTTGTCCCTAGCAGCTGCCGGCCCAGGCACTGCCTTTGCTGGACCCTCCGGCACACAGCGCCCCACGGCCGGACCCTCGTACCTGGAACCGCAGGATGATGGTCCAGATCAGCCCCAGCGTCAGGCGGTGGTTGCCGTCCACAATGTCGTGGGAGCCCACGTTCTCCAGGTGCACGCGCTGCTCCTTCAGGAATTGCAGCGCCTTGTCCACGTTCTCCAGCGAGTGGATTCGCATGCGGCCGCGCGTCGGCTTGGGCTGGGGGGGGCCGCAGGGAAGGGTGTGAGTGCCTTGCTTCTGGCTTCCCCCCCACGCAAATCCTCGGGCCGTGCAGGCGCCCCCTGCCCAGCTCACGCTGCTTGTCCCCTGTCCTGCAGCCCTTCGAGGCATCTGGCCAAGGGAGAGCTCTCTGCTAATGCCCCATCTTCGCCCCGGTCCAGGCAAACCACCCTGAGAACCGGAACCAGAACCAAAGAGACACCAGGAAGGGCCCTGCCACAGCCAGGCAGCCACTGGGGCTAGACACAGCCTGGGGATACCATGGTGAAGGTGCAGGATGATAAACGCCACAGGCAGAAGAAAGGGGCAGGGAGGAGCCCAGATAGACAAACAGACAGAGGACTATGTAGGGGGACGGACAGATGGACACAGACAGGAGCACTGTTTCCTTGGCCAGGGGACAGAGCCACGTCCATCCCAGAACCCCTTTATAAAAGCACCCCTCTAATGTCACCACCTCCTGCTGGCTCCTAGAGATAGTTCCCTGTCGGCGCCGGCTCAGGACACCACATCAGCGTCCTGCCAGCCCCAGCCAGCACCGTTTGGATCTTGCTGGGGCACCCCATTGCCAGCACCCCGGCATCTACCCCAGCACAGACTCTGCTGTGGCAGCTCCCTAGAGTCCCCTGCCTTGCTGTACTTTACTGCTCTTTCCCAAGGACAGCTGGGGGATGTTTGGCCCTGGGCGGAGCTGGCAACCCGGCCCCACAGCCCCATAGCACCGGGCTGGCCGGGGTGTTCTCACCAGCTGCTCTCCAGACAGCACCTCCAGCAGCTTGGTCAGCACGTCGCCATCGCGGAGGTCGGCATAGAGGTCGCCGATGCGGCAGGACGCCCGGGCCAGGTGCGAGTTCACCCACTTGGTGAAGGTTTTCTTCTGCACGGCGTCGCGCTCGTCTGCCAGGGTCAAACACGGCGGGGTCACTGCCCTGCCGATACCCCGGGCTGCTGGCATAGCTGGTCACGCATGCAGAGCTCCCCACTGGCACCCCCTGCTCTAACCAACGGAGTCCACTGCCCTGCCCATACTGGGAACAGAACCCAGGAGTCCTGACTCCCAGCCACCCTCCCCGCTCTAAAGAGCATAGCCCACTGCCCTCCCAGAGCTGGGAATAGAACCCAAGAGTCCTGGCTCCCAGCTCCCCCGGCTCTAACCACTAGACCTCCCCACCCCACCCAGAACTGGGGATAGAACCCAGGAGTCCTAACTCCCATCTCCCCTGCTCTAACCACTAGAGTCCACTCCCCTCCCAGAGCTGGGAATAGAACCCAGGAGTCCTGGCTCCCAGCCCTAACAGCTAGCCTTCAGATGTACCAGCTAATGCTTTGATGCGGGAGCACTCAAACAGCTTGGCCGTGGCTGTGGCCGTGGCGTCATCCCAGGCGTGGTTGTCTGTGTTCTCCCAGCGGCTGTTGTTGTTCTGCGGCTGGATCTCCATGTTATCCAGTTCGCTGGCCATCAGGGAGCGTTAATGTCTACCAGGAACAAAAGCAAGTGACAGAATCTGGGCCGGGATTCGCGGAGACCCCGATCCAGCCAGTGCAGGAGGCAGTCCCACAAACCGCAAGAGAAGCACCAGCTAGAGTGCTTTGCTGGATCAGGGCCTGACAGCTGCTTTGGCTGCTCTTTTCTAAGCAGCATGAACAGCGCCAAGCGCTTTCCAGCAAACAGCTGCGCAGAGCCAAGTTGCTGGAGCGTGATATGTACTGGTGCATGTGCAATGCTGCACACGCACTGTTTCTGCACGGTGTCCCCTCTGCACACAGCCCCCCCGCACCCTGGCCTGCACAGGAATGGTCTCACACAGCCATCCGATCCCTCGTCGTGCAACTGGCAACACGCACCAAATGCATGCATGAGGGATCGGCACACGAATGCTGCATGCACGATTCACCGGCGTGCAGGCTGTGCTCGCTATCCCCCGGGCACGCCAGCGATAGAACTGGTATCCGCCGCACCCCAGCTTCGTGCCCATGGGTTCTGCCCACATAGATGCCATCCCGGGCATCTAAACACCGTGCACAAGTGATCGCAAGGGGCAAAGCTGCCCCCTCAAATCACGTGTGCGCAGTTCAGCTGCTCCGGCACGCAGGCGTTTGAGTTCACACACACAGAACCCTGTGCGCCTGGAAGCGGGCTCTGTTCTGCACACTCTCAGCCTCCTGGCCAGCATGCGAGGGCTTTGCACACGTGCGATTCACCCAGCCAACACTGCCCACGCTCAGGAGTAAATTCTCTGGGGCAGGGACTGTCTTTCCTCTGGGTCTGGGCAGCACCCGGCACAACGGGGTCCCTGATGCCAGCTGAGGCTTTCGGGCACTGCCACAATCTAAATGATTCATCATAACCCAGACGCTCTCCCTGTAAGACGGACCCGGCAGCAAGACGCCAGACCATTTCCTCCATGGGTGGATGTCGGAGGAACTCCATTCAAGCCAGTGGATTTCTACCAGTCTACACGTGCTGAGGATCCGGGCTGCCACTGGCGGGGCCGGATTCTCCGCTGCCCCGAGCTCGTGCGCTCGTTGACAGTGGGGCAAAGTGAGTGCACAGCGGGTGTGAAATGCCCCGAGTCTCACCCAGCACCATTTCACACTCTGCCCAGCTAGGGAGCGGCCCCGCAGTCTTTGCAGGACACCTTTCTACATGGGGCTAAACAAAGCTTTCAAGGTTGAGATTTTTAACTGCACCTTAGAGATCCGGGCTCCCAAAATGACAGGTAATCGGGTTCCCAAAGGGTGAGATTCCAACCCAGCAGTCTGGGCCAGGGGGCTAAGGCCGTCAGTGGGTGAGAGCAGGGAGCCCGGACTCCTGGGTTCTATCCTGGCTCTGGGAAGGGTGTGGGGTCTAGTGGTAGAACAGGTGGGGGCTGGCAGCCAGGACTCCTGGGGTCTATTCCCAATTCTGCCCCTGGCCTGTAGGATGACCTGGTGTGACTCTTTTCCCATCCCACCCTCAGTCAATTTCAATTGTAAACTCTCCAGGGGCAGGGACTGTCTCCGCCTGGGGGTCTGTGCAAGATGGGGCCCTGAGCTCAGCTAGAGTCTCTACATGCTACTGTAATACGCCCCGTAATTATCTCCTAGCACCTGTGCCTTTCCCGTAGGGCTCTGATTCCCCATTACTCAGTGTAAAACGCCACCCCTGTGAGCCGACAGTTTCGCCCTGCCTTTGCACGGCTGTGATGGCAGCACATGGGGCTGGGCACGTGATGAATCAATAAACACACAATCCAAACTACCGGTGGCAACAACCACACATCGAGTGGGCAGCTGCGGCCACTCCAAACTCCCAACCGGCTTTGAAACAGTCATTAAAGTCTCATTGGGCTAATAGATTTTAAGCCGAGAAGGCGCCTTTACGATCTAAATTTGCCTTCCTACATCAGAGATCCTGCATCCAGCCTGTAGTAAGAAGTGAGAGCTTAAGGCCTGTAAAACAGGCTAAGGCCTAAATGGAAAAAGCCGAGTGAACAGAAGTATAAGGGGTCACTCAAGTTAACTGAAACTCGTACAGGAAAGTGCTGATTCTGCAAGGTTGTAAGACCGCCAAAATATTACTAAAATATGTAGCAGGTGTAAGAGGTACCAAGATACTAACTCTCTGAAATGACACTTCTATGGATAGAAATGATACATGGAGTGGTGTTGCCCAAATCAGCCAATCAACGGAAAAGGTGGTATTAGACTACGTCAAGAGGGTGGCAACTATCTACGTCAAAGGGGGCAGAACGAAAGTGTATGTAACAGTGTATAAAAGAGGGTGTCAGAGGGAATACTGGCGTCCGGTCTAGGGGATAACGGAAAGTCCCGCCGTTGGGCCGAGACCATTGTAACGCCGCCTATGCGAAATGGACCCAGAGGTACTCTGCAAGTCATTTCTCATTGTGCCGCATGCAATAAACCTGGCCTGGGTGCCTTCGTTGCTCAGCTAATCTGTGGTCGTGTCGACTCATTCGATCGTGAGAGTCGTCTCAGTTTCCTGGCCAGAGCTGGGACAGCATCTACACAGGGACACACACGCACGCAGCCTACACTGATAAACATCGGTGACCAACACACCGAGTACAACACAGCCCAACACATGTCTCGCTCTACATTCCCAGTTCGCCTCAGTTCCTAGTCCCAACGTGACACCAAACGAGGGACGCTACCTTTCACGCTGCCCTTCAGATTACTCTGCACACGTGCGCCGCTGGTCCAGATCGGGGCTCTTCTACGTGAGGAAGCCGAGTGGAGCAACTACTGCGCCATTGTTAGCGCTGTAACTATTCCAGGTTCCAGGAGCTGTTATCCCGGAACAGCAATGCCACGTGGGGAGCTCGCCTGGAATCGCTCCGCGCTCAATTTCCTCAAGCCAGGGCCTTCATTTAAAGAGTCAGGGCTGAAAGCGGAAACGACAAAAGAGATGGCAGGTTCCTGACCTGACCTTGGGCGAGTCGCTTGCCCCGTCCGTCTGTAAAAGGGAGACGCTGCTACCTGCTGCGGTGCAGGATCTGAGGTTCACTTAGCGTTAGCAGAGGACTGGGTTGGAAAGGTTCGCAGCGATACGCAGAGACGAGCAAATAACTGAATTTTCCGTGTGGTGGCTGAATCGGAAAACCCGGAAGGAAAAATTGTTTGAGGTCGACTGGAAATGACAATTATTTGTTTTTTTCTAGGAGAAATCCCCCTCCCCCCCAATATTTAAATTTGGGGCAAACAAGCATTACATTTTCAGGTGTTTTCTTCCATTTTCTTCCTGTGGTTCGTTTTTACAAGATAGCTACAGAAAAGCCAATGTTTGCTTGTCTCCATTTTTAGCCAGCCGACACGATTCACTGAATCGGACCCAAACTAGCGGACAGCTTTGTTCGACCAAGAACTGCATTTTTTGGCGAAGAAGCTCGTCACCACAACCCATTCGCCCAGCGGCAGCAATAAACACGACGTGGGAATGGCTGACTTTTTGCACAGCGTCACTGGAAAGGCGCTGGCTGCGCACGTGCCTGGTTTGAGCAATTCGGGCGCCCTCAGGCTGGCGTCTTAGTGCCTGGTGAGTAAACAGGCCGAGCGGAGCGTGAAATGCTCGCAAATAAGCGCTGCTCCCGCGGAACATCCCCAGCCCCGTTCGTTAGCTTTTCGCGTGGGCTTTTCTGAATCAGAAGCGAAATGGGAAAGTGAGAATCCATGTGAGCGGGGAAGGATTCTTTGGCGGGGGAAGGAATAATATTACGTCATTGCTAGCAGGGCTTTTGTAAAGTGCTTTGAGATCTGCTTTGAGATTATTCCTTCCTCTGCCAAAGAATCCTTCCCCTGGCCAGCTGTGGGGGAGCGGGGGCGGTTCCCCTGCACTCCGGCTCAGCACGGCAGGGGGGAGGGGGGAGAACCACGGCAAACCAGCCGGGCACATTTGCAGATGTCATAGCTGTTCAGGCCAGAAGGGATCAATAGATCAGAGCATCAGGTAGCACTTCCCGCACCTTCCCCGCCCGCCCCGGGGGCTGCAGGGACTCGAGGGCACTTTGCAAACTGCCAGGACTGTTACTCCCGCTATACAGACAGGGGAAACTGAGGCACAGAGCCAGGAAGGGACTTGTGCATGAATCCTGGCTCCCAGCCCCCACTGCTCTGACCCACTAGGCCTCCCTCATCTCCCTGAGCCAGGAACAGAACCCAGGAGTCCTGGCTCCCAGCTCCCCCTCCCCTCTAGATCCCACTCCTAAACAACAGAGATTGGACAGAGCAGAAGGATGAGAGCCAAGCAGGGGCACAAAGCGGGGATCCCAGCTGGGCGCTGCAGGTGCTGTGCGGCGTAGCTCCAAGCACCCAGGGGTTCCTGGAAGCTGCACTGAGCGCTGAAAGGACTGAAAAAGGCTGGGGGGCTGGAAAGGGACCCACAGGTACCGGGCCTGGGAGATAAAGGGGGAGGAAGAGCAGGGATGAGACATTAACCCTTCCAGTGGTTAATTACTCTGACCACTAAAAACCCACCCCTCAGTTCCAGTCTGAATTTGTCCAGCTTCAGCTTCCAGCCATGGGCTGGTGCTCCACCTTTCTCCGCTAGGCAGAAGAGCCCGTGAGCTTCCCCCTGTGGGCTGCCATTGACGGGGATCCAGTCTCCCCTTCGCCTTCTCTTCGTTCAGCTACATGGCTGGAGCTCCTGGAGCCGGGCGCGCCACGGCAGGTTTTTTAATCCTTTAATCGTTCCCGGGGCTCTCCTCTGACCCTCCTCCCACTGCTGGACGTCCTCCTTGAAAGGTGGCCAACAGAACTGGACACCGGAGCCCAGCAGCGTCGCCTCTCGGTTCCTACTGGCCGTTCCTCTAGTCCAGGGCCTCGCGTTGAGCGTTTCCAGGAGGGCAGAGCCATCCTTCAGCCCCGTTCTTCACCCCACACCCGCCCCGAAGCCCTCAACTCCCTCCACAGCGTTTGGGGGAAGCAGCGGACTAAGCTCCGGCCGTGCCAGCGAGGAAAGGGCGTGGGGGCAGCTGTGCCAAGGAGACGTGTGAGGGGCTCTCTTCTGCTTTTAGCTGTGTGCCCCCCTTGCTCCCCGGAGGGTGCGGTGATCCCCCGGCTACCTACAGCCCCTCACCGGGGGTGGGTTGTAAACACAGTGGATGCCAAACCAGCCTTTTCCCCCTAGCTAATGGCTTCTTTTCCGCACCACACAGTGATCTCGCTGCTGGAGGGGAAGGGGCACTCAGGCAGGAGAAGAGCTGCAGTGGCACAGGAATGGGCTGGGTTCACTGGGCTCCCCCAGCCAGCACCTCGGCCAGGCCCTGGGGCCTGCAGCCAGGAGGAGGGTGAAAGCGCTCAGCCCCCTAGCTAATCCGCTTCCATCGTCAGGGAGGTAATATCACTGGGCAGGGCAGGGTCAGGCCAGATCTCCGGAACGTGTCAGGGTTCACACTGGATCCCTACACACCTAGGGGGCTGGGGAGGGATTTTCACGGGGCTAAGGGAGGGGGGCTGTACCAGGCCCTCCACAGCCGGGAGAGGGTCAAACGGATCCCTATGTGGTTAAGAGGCAGGGGTCTCAGCGGATGCCTACCGGGCTGGGGGAAGGGTCCTGGAGCCTGGACCACCCACAGATACTGACGCACAGAGCCGGGCTCTCAACGCCTGGCAGGGATTGGGCCCCCCACATCCCTGTTGTGCAGATCTGCAGTGACAGGCGCTCGGCGGCTCGGGATAAAGCGCCTGGAGGGCCGAAGCACGGGGGGGGGGGAGGGAGGGGGAGGGTGTCAGACCCAGCATGGACCTGGGAAGATGCAGAGGGAGGCACAAATCCTGTTGCGCCAACTCCCCGGCTGCTCAGCTCCTTGGTGCAGCTTCTGCAACCCCCACTCGACCGCCGCCCTCTCGGGGCAATGGGGCAGGGACCTGCCCCAGCGCCCTGCCCTGCCCCACTCACACCCCCACCAGCTGTCCCCTCATGGTACCACGCCGGGATGGATCCTGCGCTGTCACTGCCCTGAAGGGACTCCACCGAAGGCAGCAGAGCTGCACGGGACTGGGGAGAGATGGGCCTGGGGTCAAAACACTGGGCTGGGGTTCTGGATCCCCGGCTCCATCCCAGCTGTGCCCCAGACCCTCTGAGGGGTTATGGGCAAGGCCCTGTTTCTCTCTGGGGTGCAGCTGCCCCATCTAGAACATGGGGATAATGTTCCTCCCTTTCTCTGTTCGGACTGGGAGCTCTTTGGGGCAGGGACTGTCTCTCACTTTGGGTCCGCGCAGCGCCCGGCACGACGGGCCCCTGATCTCAGTCAGAATCCGTGCAGCATCCGGCATGACGGGCCCTGATCTCTGGCGGGGTCTGTGCAGCGCCTGGCACTGCTTAAGGTGTTTTGGCCACTTTCTGCCACCTGTACCCCCAGGGGAGAGAATCTGGTTTCCCACCGCACCTGTTCTTCACTCCCCAGTCTGTATTTAATCTCCCTAGCCTGGAAGCTCTTTAGGGGCAGGTTTCTTTCCCCCCCCGGTTGCTCCAAACCCTAAAGCACCCCGACGACAGAAGCTAGGGCCATGAGATGAGGCTCGGAACGCACAGTCAAACCTGCAAGGCTCAGGCCGATCTCTATTAGAGGCCAGGGTGGGAGCTGAAGCTGGGGGCAGATTAACTCGGTGGTGATTGCCACCGGGGGTCCTGAGAGCACAGACGCAGCCGGGCCAGCACCTGGCGGGGTGCTGGGCAAAACAGGCTCATCCAGCCTGGAAATCCCTGTGTTACCAGCTTGCTGGGGAAGGGAGAGCCGGGTACAGAGTCCGATCGCTTGGGCCAGAGGGACCTCGTGCATGGCGTGGGCCGGAGTCCCTCACCCATGATCCCCGCCTCCAGCCCAGAACTTCTGGCTGGCTAGAGCAGACCTTGTGGATGGCGACGCCCCGTCTCGACTTAGACTCCAAGTGCGGGAGAATCCCTCCCACGCCCAGATCAGTCGTTCCCAGGGCTAAGTCCCCTCGCTTGTACATCGGCACTTCGTTTCTAGCCTCAATTTGTCTCACTTTGGCGTCTGACCCCTGGACCTGGGGCTGCCTTTGTCCTGCTCCAAACCCAGGATTTACACACAGGACTCCACTTGTGCTCAGTCCAGCTGCGTGAACGGAGAGTAAGCTGCCCTGAATCGGATCCACTCAGACATCACGCCCGGGGAACGAGTCTATCTCACTGTCTCAGCAGCTCACATACCCCCTCACCCTGGCCCGTAGGATCTGCGCCCCTCTCTATCTTTAACAGCGCCCTGGACAGGTGGGCAGAGCTGTCAATACACGGGCTACGGTCACACAGAGAGTCTGTGGCGCGCTCCCTATGCTGTAAAGGATCCTTGCTGGCCCTAGAGCAGCACACGAATGCTACTGAGCTGAGGGTCTGACCAAGGTGCGGGCAGCATCGTGGATCTTCCCATCTCCCTCGGAAGGGTCAGGATGCAGCACAGCCATGGGGTGGAGGGGCCGATCCTAACCCACCCCCTGCTCCGGTGCCAGGATCCTGGGTCTGTTTCGGAATTGAAAGGTTCCCTCTTGTCCTAGAGACAAAACAGGGCCCAGCTACCCAGATTCCCTTTGAGGGACAGACACCAGGCAGGCAGAGCCACATATGCTGCTTGCAATGGATGCTCTGACCAGAGCAATGCAGGAGGTCAGATTGGCCTGGAAATGCCTGGAAATCTCGTCATCCCCTGGCCAGGCAGAAGGCACCGCCAGACAAACAGACAGGGCCGCTGGAGCTTGCCTCCCGCCAGGACCAGCAAATCAATCAAGCCTGGCCGGGCATCCGTCCCGCAGTCAGGTGGCCTTAACCCTTCGGAGGCTGCAGGCAGGTAGGCAGTTGTGGGCTTGTCACCCGCCCGTGCACGTACACACACGTCCCCTTCAGAGCTCGTCTGCCTGGCGGTCTGGAAAACGCCAGTGCGCTGGGCTAATGCAGCGGACGGCAGAGCAATCAATCAGGGGAGAAGGTGCCGAGATGGAACAGCGTTAGGGGTGGTCAGAGAGGGGAATATAGCTGGGGATGGATGGAGGGATAGAGGGGTATGCACAGGGACTGCCAGCAGGGTATATATGGCAATGCACAGATAACACCGAGGCAGCCAGCCTCCCTGAGAGCCAATCCCCGGCCCCACGCTCTCCCTTGCATGCCACTGGTTTTCTTTTAGCCGGAACATCCGCCCCAATCAGTAAAACAACCCCCTCAGAAAGGAGTCAGAGGAATAAATGGAAGACCGGACGAGGCTGAGATGGGAGCAGACGCGCCTGCACCCAGCCAGAGAGATGCGTTAGCGAGGCAGGGCGAGAGATCAGCCTGGCTCAATGAGCCTGGCCTCCTGGGGTTAAACAGCAGCCGGGGGGGTGGGGTAGGGGGGAAGCCTCATTCAGCTCCTGGCAAGGAGCATCTCTGCCCTGCCTTTCACCTTCAGCAAACCTCGCCAGGGAGAGGCCCGCTGCACCAGGAAATTATGTCACAGGCACAAATGCTCAGGGCAGGGATGCAGGGGGATTAAAGGGTTTCCAAGTCCCATGTGCACTCACGGGGGCCGCAATGCAAATAATAAAGGCACATCATTCCCCTGGGTCCGGACAGGACAGCCCGTGGGGACCCGGCTGAGCCTGCAGGGACAGGGAGACGGTGCTTGGGGGAAAAAAAACCCAGCCCATCTCCCACCAGGAACAAAAACCTGCCTCCCAACTTCCCGCTCCGGCTCAGGAGCGTGGGTTCGCCCGGGGGAAAGGGAAAAATACCGGGTCAGAGAGACACACACTCAGAGAGGCTCGCCTGGCATGGGCCAAAGGGGCACCGTGCACCAGGCTGGTAAAAAGCATCCCTCCCCCCCCCCCCCCAGCATCTCCTGCCGGTGACCCCGCGGGCAGCCGCCCCTGGGCACCCAGAGCCGGCTCTCTGCTGGCACCCTGGGGCGGTGCCACTCCTACACCCCACCAAAAGGGGGCTTCCCCATTCCCCGACCACCTGCCGGCCCCGACCCAACCAGCCCCCGCCCCGCTCCGCTCCCAGCCCCCTGCAGCGCCAGGCCCGAGGCGCAAAGACTCACCCCGGCCCCGGAGCAGCCCCGGCGCCAGCAGCATCCAGGAGTCGGTGCGCGCTGCAGAGCGCACGGCCAGGCGGCCCCGCCGTCACCGCCGCCCCCCCGCGCCCGGCCAATCCCCGCTCGGCGGCGCAGGCTCCCTCCCTCCCCGCCCGGCCGGCCCGGTGCGAGGAGCGAAGCGGGGAACCGAGCTGCTGGGCCGCGCTCGGGGCAGGGCGACGCTCACGGGGCTGGGTGGTCGGAGGGGCGCAGCCTCCAGGACGCCTGGGTTCTCTTCCTGCCCCACGGCGGGGGTTCAGACCGGGAGCTCTGCCGTGCAGGGACTGTCCTTTGGAGGGGTCTGGGCATCAGCCGGCAGGATGGGGCCTGGCTCGTGGTCAGGGTCCGGGCAACACCTGGCACAAACGGGCCCTGATCTGGGTCGGGGTCTGGGCAGCGCTCCGCCGGGGGGGGACGACTGAATCCCAGTGGGGGACTCAAAATTTGAGGTTTTTTTATTGACAGTATTTTTTATAAAACCATTCTGCAAAGCCTAAACTCGTCAGAATAAAGTGTCAGCACAAGAGGCGTTTGTCCCCTGTGGATTTAAAGGCTGCTATAATGGTACCTCGTCCATCCTAATTTAACCCAGTTGTTACAGGGAACAGCATCGGTGACTCTGGCAGACGAGAGAAAACGAATTGTGTGTGTCTCTGGTTTTGGGTTGTTTGCTCTGTGACCCCTCTGGTGGGTTATAAATAAGTTTCGGTTCAGTGGGGAAACAAAGCACATTGCAGAGTTGGGGACATAGGCAGGGTTGAATTAAGATAATCTGGGTCACAAGGTATATCCCCTATACTTGGCTCTGCCCCGGGCTATGGCCCCTGGCTCAGTTTAGCGGGCCACTCCCAGAGCAGTTCACGTCTCTTTCAGCTACAGGTCCAGGCTACTGAAGCTAAAGGACAATGTTGGCACCAGAAATGGGGGTAAACTGGCCAGGAACCAGCTAACTGAGACTGGAGTTGGGGAGAAGGTTTCAAGTCATAGAGGAGGGAGGTTCCTTCCTCCAGGAGCAAGGGGGGCAAATCGGGCGGGGGGTTGGAGATGGAGCTTGATGAGTCTCTCAGTCATCGTGGGTTGTTCTCTGAAAACATTGGTTCGATGTGCAGTGGCCCTCAGAAACGCTAACAGAGCTAGGAACCATTAGGAAAGAGAGAGCCGGGGAGTAAGACAGAAAAGATCATAATGCCTGTGACCCGTCCGTGCCTAGGGTCGCCCATCTGAAAATGTCAAGGTCAGGACAGGTTGCAAGAGGAGAGCAGATTCTCCCAGACTGGTGGCTAACGCTGCAGTGAGATTCGCCAGCCAGTCACAAACAGTGCTCCTGATTTCCCCCACTGGTTATCAAGAAACTAAAACCAAGAAGTTACACAGCCCCCTTTATTGCAGTTTCCCAGCACCTAGGTCCAGTCAAGAGATAAGTTGTTAAAACTCTGTTCCCTTTACCAAATGTTCTCCTGATCCGCAAAGAATCAGCCGCATTACCAGACCAATATACGTCTGGATCTTACCCAAAATACCCCGCTGCCAGCCAATCCTTTAGTAACCAAACTAGAGGCTTATTATAAAAGGAAAAAAACATATGAGAAGAGAGATGTTAAATGGTCAAAGCAATCAGATACATACAAATGACTGTAAAGTCCATACCTATCAGATTCTCAGCAGAATTGCGGAGTCTGCAGGCTTGTGCAGTTCCTCTGATGTACGTCCAGTACCCGGCTGGGTCTCTGTCCTTTGTTTCACAGCTTCAGCTGTAGATGAGTTGATCCAGAGGTAGGATGGAAGCAGGAATGAGGACAAGATGCAGATGGGGCAGCTGCATTTTCTGGTCTGCCATGTGGCTTGTTTCAAGCACAAGCTCACAGCACATGGGCAGGGAAAGGCACTTGTAGTCCCCTTGACCACAGGCATGTCCCTATGTCCTGGCTGTCCTGGCTTCTCTCCCGGGCCCACAGTAAAGGTAATGGCCCTCGATGAGTCATCGGTGCTGACTCTATTCTGCCAGGGCGTGTAGCCCAGTAGCACAGCACAGACATACATCACACGTATCCGTAACGTACAATACAAATATGACACACACAATATTATCCCGCTTAGCCAATTATAATCTTTCCAACGGTACCTGCCATGGCATATCTCCTATGAACTATTGTAATTTTGCAATATTGATACCAATAATATTATAAATGGTCACCTCTGATCCAGACAGCGGCATGCAGCCACTATATAAATCCCTGCTACGCCCACTCCTCGAATACGGCTTGCAGAGCTGGTTGCCCCACCTCCAAAAAGATACGTTGGAATAGGGAAAAGTACAGAGGACAACAATGAGCAGGGGCATGGAAGAGTTTCCATGTGAGGAGAGAGTAACAAAACTGGGAAAAGAGGTCTCTACAGAGGTCTATACAATCATGACTGGTGCGGAGAAAGAGATGAGGGCAATGTTATTTACCCCTTCAGCTAACACAAGAACCAGGGGTCATCCAATGAAATTAATAGTCAGCAGGTTTCAAACAAACACAAGGGAAAGTACTTCTCCGCCCAATGCCCAGTCATCCTGGGGAACATGCACCAACAGGAGATGCTGTGAAGGCCAAAAGTCTAACTGGGTTCAAAAAAGAAGGAGATAAACTGATGGAGGATGGGGCCGTCAATGGCTATTAGCCAAGAGGGGCAGGGACACAACCCCACGCTCTGGGTGTCCCTAGACCTCTGACTGTCAGAAGCTGGGACTGGATGAATCATTTGCTAATTGCCCTGTTCTGTTCATTCCCTCTGAAGCACCTGGCACCAGCCGCTGTTGGAGACAGGACGCTGGGCTAAATGGGCCATTGGTCTGACCCCGTCTGGCCGTTCTTCTGCTCTGGTGCACGGGATGATATGATGGGGTCGCTGCCAGAGCAGGGCCTGAGTTCTGTTTGCCCCACTGAAACGTGGATGTGAAATGGCCCGGCTGAGAACGGCAGCGGGCTAGGGTGACTGGCTAGCAGGTGTGAAAAATCGGGACAGCAGGGGGGGTAATAGGAGGCCAGTATAGAAAAAGCTCCAACTATCAGGACTGTCCTGATTTTATAGGTCACCCTAGGCGTGGTGCGCCCTGTCTGCGCTGGGGGGGCCCTCTGAGCCCAAGGCAGGGCAGATGCAGGTAGGGCTGCGCTCGCCGTTGGATTGCCTTGGAGGAATCTCTATGATCATCCTCCGGCCCTGGGCAATGGAGGAAACGACCCCTAGGTTTCAGTTCAGCCCAGGGTGCAGCAGGACAGCGAGCGCTCTGCCCCAGGGAGATGGAGCCTGTGGATGTTGGTGCCTCCCCGGGTTCGGGTCTGAAGGGCAGAGCTGGTCTCTGCAGGTGGGGCCCAGAGACAGCCTGGGGGGAGCTTGCCATGGGCCCAGCTCTGGCCAGAACTGGACTAAATCACCCCCCTGTGGACAGAGTTCAGCCCAGCCCCGGGGCGCCAGGTCTGTCCCCAGCCTCTGCCATTGCTCAATGAGGAGGAGAGACGGGTCTAAACCTGACACTAGCTTAGTGCAGTCCGGATACTCCCCTTGGCCACGTGCCCGGGTCCGGGCTGCCCCGCGGGGAGAGAAGTGGGGGCAGAGCTGGGCCAGACGAGGTGGGGGCTGGCTCTGGCTCTGCCCGGCCCCCTGGGGTGGAGCTCCAAGCGGAAGGGATTTCTCTGTTTACACCGGGAGAGTGACTCAGGCCCTGCGCAGCTGGGAGCGGAGCCGGAGCCCGGCATGGCAGCCTACAAGAACATCGTGATTTTCGGGGCCACGGGCATGACCGGGCTGGCCACCCTGGCGCAAGCCATCAAAGCTGGTGAGAGGGGAGCCAGGGGCGGGGCTGGACGGGGCTGGATGTGAGTTCAGCAGGAGGGGCGCCAGGGAGAGAGCCGGGGGGGGGGGAGGCATGGATGGGACAGATGTGGAGCTGGCAAGTCACAGCTGTTAGGGCCGGGCGAGGGACAAACACTAGTGCAATGAGTCTGGGGGAGGGGGACTCAGCTGCCTGCCCCCTCCCTCCCCAGGGCAGAATAATGCCCCCACCCCGGAGATAAAGCCTCCCCGAGGATGGCACGCCCAGGGTGGGTTGCAAAGAGACGCCGTGATGACTGAGGGACAGACAAGGCTGCACAGGGCACAGCTGGAGGCGCCCAAGGCAGGCCAGGCGCTGGAGGCAGGGGCTGGGGGCTCAGGGAATCGGCGTTCAAATCCTGCCTCTGCCGCTGACAGCCCGTGTCACGGTGGGGCCCGTTTCCCCTCCTCTGACATTAGAATCCAGATCCTCCCCTTGTCTGTGCAGATGGGGAGCTCTTTGGGGCAGGGATTGTCTTTCGCCCTGGGTCCGTGCAGCACCTAGCACCATGGGGCCCTGATCGTGGTCAGGGTCTGGGCAGCACCCGGCTCGACGGGGCCCTGATCTCGGCCGGGGTCTGGGTAGTGCCCGACACGACAGGGCCCTGATCGTGGTCGGGGTCTGGGCAGCACCTGGCATGACGGGATCCCTGATCTCAGTTGGGAGCTGCCACAATACACCTCAGGGCAGGACAGTGCTGGGGGCTGGGGACAGAGTCCCTACGTCCTGGGGATGAGTAGGTGCTTCCTAGCCCATCAGGCTCTAACTAACTAACTTTTCCCCCCGTCCTCTGGGTGGGGAAGGCAAATGTGAGCCAGAGAGATAAGGCCAGGGCATTATTATCAGGACTGGGGAGGGCAGCAGCAGCAATAGCTGAAAAGACCTAACCTAAAGGGCTGGGTCTGCACCAAGTCTTTTTTTTAAACCACTGTTGCACCATGCTGTCAATAGTGTAAACGGTCCCGCTGCCGCACGCACTTGAAAGGCCTGCAGTATGGGGCCTTAGGTGGGCTGCGCATTGCCACTGACTCACTGCAGAAACCGGGGCATGTCCCATCACTGCCTGACTCAGTTTCCCCAGCGGTGGCATGGGGATGGTGGCACAGAGCCAGCAGCGAGAAGCACTTTGCAGCCCCGCTGGTGAAAGGGGCTACGAACTGGAGCCTGGATTTTCTTTGGCATCCCCCCTACTCCAGCCCAGAAGGTCAAACACGACCAGTGGCCTGGTCACAGACCTTGGCCCGGGGGGGGCGGGGATACGTCCTTCAGTCTCAGCGGCTGCACTTGCCTCCGTCCCCACCTCAGCACTGGCACGAGCCTGGTGCATTGAGTGCACGACCTTGGTGTGACCACAGCACAAGCCCACACTGAGGGCACGCAGCCGGGCCACAGTAATGCTGTCACGTGGGTCCCTGAGCCCCAGCCCCAGTGGTGCAGGATCAGTGCCGGGTGAACCATGAGTGTCTGCGAGGTGCCCAGGCCAGCACCTCCAGAGGAGCCAGCGGACGGGTGCTCAGCTAAAGGATCCTCAGAGTGAGCAGCTGGGTCAAAGACCTGCTGTGCACGGCGCTGTACAAACCAGATGGTCCCTGCCCCACAGAGCTGCCTGGCTAAGGAAGTAACAAGACACGGCTAGAGGCTGCAGCGAGTAAATTCAGGCTAGAAATAAGGTGCAGGTTTGTACCTAACCACTGGAGCAAACGGCCTGGGGAGGTGGGGGACGCCCAGCACTCGGCACCCGTAGATCCAGACCGTGTGTCTCTTTCCAGGGCTTTCCTCTAGTGTGGCCAGCAGCTCTGGCTGGATGCAGATCCTCTGGCTTGTGTTAGGCACAAGGGCAGATTGGCTGGGCATTATGGTCCCTTTGGGCCTAAAACTCTCTGAGTCCTGCAATCAATGGGGCCAGGTGGCCAGGGCGAAGGAGAGCTGGGCCGTGCAGTGCTGGCTGTGTCAGGGGGATGTCCTGGCTTTGCACCATGAGCCCCAGGAGGGCCAGGGGTGTTCTGCGGAAATGAGCAGAAGGCGGTTCGATGCCATGCCTTGGACACCACGGGGTTAAAATCCTATGGGGAGGTCGAGGCAGCTGTCCTGTGCACAGCTGCTAGATGTACTGCAAGCCCAACACCAGGACTGGGTGTGAAATGCCACCTGGGGTGCAGAGGGCAATCAGGACACGGGGGTTCTTTTCCCCTCTCTGCCACTGACCTGCTTGTGACTTGGGTAAGTCCCTTCCCACCGCCCAATTCCACATGTATCTAATAGTGAGGAAGGTCCTTAAACCTTCCTAGGACTCTCGATTGATGGGAAGTGCTGTGACAGAGCTGGGCTGTTGTTATTATTATGGGAACCATTTATACTGCAGTAGCTCCTTGAGACCCCAAATGAGATCAGGCCCCGTTGTGCCAGGCATTGCCCAGACACACAGAGAGAGACCCTGCCACAAAGAGCTCCCAGTCTAAAGTGCAGCAGGGGAAACAGAGGCACAAAGTGGGAAGGACAGGCCAGTGCAGAACTGGGACTAAAACCCAGGTCCCCCGAGTCCAGGGCCCTTTCCACTAGGCCACACTGCCTCTCAGCTATTAGGTCCATAATAGATCGGTGTCTTGCCTGGTGGGAATCAGGACAGAGCCAGAACACTCCCCGAGAATCACCCTTAGCCCAGATTCAGCAGGTTTAGACTGGTACCGAGGCAGTGACACGCCACCGTGCTGACAGCAGCCACCCCCCTCCACCCCCTTGCACCAGGAATGCAGCGTTCAAAGGTTCCCTGAGCCCCCAGGCCGGACCCACCAGCCCTGAGCCAGACGTGCTGCCGCTCCTTGGGCCCAGCTCATCCGTGCGTGCGTTAGCAGCCCTGCTTCCAGCCAGACGCAGGGGGTGGATTCGGCCAAGGGGGTCTGTGGAATAAACCCGCCTCTCGCCTGCGTGATGCGCTCGTGACCGTGGCGGCATCCAGCAGTACGAAGTGAAGCCGGCTGTTGTAGGCCCCAGCGGCTGTGACGCTCTGTCCCTTGTAACACACGCGTGAAAGAGGGTCTGAGCTGCGCCAAAGGCCCCGCAAAACTCAGAATCCCCTGGCCGGGCCTGAGGACGTGACTGGTTCTGCTCAGTGCACGGACGGCTAGGCTGGGTCATGGGAAAGCACAAAACTCCAGTGGGAATGCCTCCCCTTTCCTGCCCCCCACAGGGAGACTCCCGGGGTCTGATTCCCGCTGCCCGGTACCTTGCCCCGTCATTTCCCCCTGCGCCAAACCCTGGGCAACGTTTCACAGCCCGTTTGCACTGGTGTAAACTAGACCCAGAGAGGCTCTTTAGACTCAGTCTCCCAGCGAGGGAGAGGTCTTAATCACTGTCAGCTCTTTGCATCTCCTGGCCAAGTTCAACGCCCGGCTACTGGGTCTTGTTCTGCTGGGGATGGTGACATTTGCCAGCCCTCTGTGCACAGAAACCTGCCTGGCTCGGTCCCCCTGGGATCTGATCCCCCGTTTCCAGCCGGGAGCCAGGACGTGGGCTGCGAGGAAGCTGCCCCCTCCCTTTCTATCTCCTGTGCTCAGCCAGCCCTGGCCCCTGCCAGGCCGATGTCAAGGCGCCACCATGGCTAGCCAGCGATGGGTGCCGGCCCCCGCGGAGAAGGGCTGCAGGCGAGACGCCCGGCGGGCAGGGCAGGGACAAAGGGGCTGCCCTGTCGCAGCTCAGACGCCCCAACGCGGCACAGGCGTTGCAGTTTCTGCTGAGTCACGGTCCCCAGCCCCTCCCTCCTCGAGGTGCTGAGTCACCACCCCATGGCAGGGAGCGTGGGGCCCTAGGGGGCAGGGAATAACCACAGCACAGTGCGCCCCAGCTACACCCTGATCCCCCCAATCTGCCCCCTATGGGCCGTGGGCGGCCCATGTCACAGTCATGGCCCTGGCCATGCCCCCATCTGCCCCCATGGGCCCTGGGGGAGAGGGCATAGCCACAGCACAGAGCACCCTTCCCACTCACCAATCTGCCTCCTACACCTGCGGGTGGGAGCAGGGTCCCTATGCCGGTTCCCCACCAGCCAAGGAGCTGCTGTCCTGGGGGGATACTTAGGTGTCAATCCCACCCCCTTTATGCTGCCAGAGAGACCCAAACATGTCACAGAGTCAGGGCCTTAAATCTCAACCTGTAAAGGAACAAACACAGCCTCTTGCTGATTCGAGGGGGGCCCAAAGGCCCCCCAGCAGCCGCCCTGAGGGGAAGAGACCGAGAACCCCCCTCCCCAGCTCCCAGGGCGAGGTAGGAGTGTTGCCTGCAGTGGGGCCGTGCAATAGCCCAGATCATCACCAGCAGCTGATTCCAAGCAGCCAGGGAGCCCCAGTCAAATGATTTGACCTAGGCCCTCACTTGACCCAGGTTCCGGCGGTGGCACAAATTCAGGCCTCCCCAGCAGGCCTGGCAGGCAGCTTCACGCCGAGAAAACCTCTTGTCTCCTCGTGCTGCGCCGACAGCTGGACACGGCTCATTGGCGCCCAGAGTCCAGGGCCGGGACGTCAGCCCAGCACAGGCAGCTGGGCCTGGGGGAGTGAGCACAGCAGAGGAGCAAGGGCTAGTGGTTAGAACGGGGGGGCTGGGAACCAGGGCTCCTGGGGTCTATCCCCAGCGCTGGGAGGGAGGTTGGGGGACTAGTGGGTTAGAGCAGGGGGACTAGGAGCCAGGACACCTGGGTTCTATGCCCAGGGGAGTGGGACACAGATACTCTGCTGATGGAGACGGTCGGTAAGAGGATGGGGAGGGTTTGCTCTCAAGGTACCCATCTACCTTCCCTCCCAGACTTCAGACTCTCTTTCCAGCCTCAACATGCACCACCTAGTAACAGTCCCCCCTCCCCGTCCCCCCCCCCCCCCCAATCCCATGGGCGGCCCCACATCTGCCACCCTCCGGGTACCCTGCCCGCCCAGCTGTTGGGCCCACCCTCCAGTGTTGGCCAGGCAGATCTGGGGAGCTGCAGGTGGCTCAAGCTCGCCCTCTAGTGGCACAGAGCTGGTGCTGCAGGCACTCCCGTGGCAAGGCCTCCAGGTGAGTATCAGAGCTGGGGACAGAAATAGAACCCAGGAGTCCAGGCTCCCAGGCCCCTGCTCTCACCACCAGCCCCCACTCTCTATGGTGTCCGAGGCTCTTCCCCATGCATGATGCGCCCACTCCCTGTCTCTCCTGCTCTCAGGGTACAAGGTGACGGTGCTGGTGCGGGACCCGGCGCGTCTGCCCCCGGAGCACCAACCGGCGCGGGTCGTGGTGGGCGACGTGCTCAACCCGCAGGACGTGGACAAAGCAATTCAAGGGCAGGACGCCGTCATCATCATCCTGGGCACACGCAATGACCTGAGTATGACCCGCTGCGCCCTGCCACTGGCGTACCGGGGGTCTCCGGCGCCCAGGGGTCAGGCCTGCATTTGCATCCCCCCCTCACATGCAGGGCAGGAGAGGTCCTGGCGCCGCCCCCCAGCTGTCCTGGGGAGGGTGGGTCTGTGCCTGCAGTGGGGGCATGAGACCGGGGGGAGGAGGGAGAAATGCAGACTTGGCTCTGTCCGCTACCTGCACACACACACTTACTCGCCGCATGGCGCCTGCCTATCCTGCTCCAGCCCCACAGCCTGGCACCAGCTTGGACAGGGCAGCTTCACCTCCTGGCCTGGGGGAGACGCTGGGCCGTCCCTTCACGAGGCACAGGGGGCATTAGAGGGGCCAGCGCCCCCTGTCCCATGCGTGTCGTGAAGGGCCGGCCCGGCGCTCCCCCACAGGCCAGAGCCCAGGGGCCTGACCCCTCCCTTGGTACACCACTGGGCCCTGACAGGGGACAGGGACCCCCTCCCTGCTCTGCCTCCCCCTGGCTCCTTCCCCTGTACCCTCCCACCTCCCACTGCTCCTACCCTCCCGGCGTTCCCCTGAAAGCTCCCACTGCCCCTGCCAATTCCCTCACAGTTCCCATCCCCAATGCAGCCCCCTCCCCTCCGGCACTCTCCCACCCCTTCCCGCTCTGCCTGTGCCGCCCCCTCCCCAGAGTCCCCCTGACCCCTCTTCTTTCCCCCATCCAGGCCCCACCACCATGATGTCAGAGGGCACCCGGAACATTGTGGAGGCCATGAAAGCCCACGGGATCCGGAAGGTGGTCGTGTGCCTGTCCGGTGAGTCCAGGTGCCCCCACCCTGAGCTGTGGGGCAGTGGTGTGGCAGACCAGCTGGGTTCGTGCCCCACCCCATGTCTCTCTGGGGCACGCCACATCATCTGGGAGAGAGGAAATTCAGCTCTTGGCCACTGAGAATCTCTCTGGAGAGCTGGCCCTGCGCCTGGGGCCTGAGCTATTTGATTATGTTACTGAGTTTCCCCCAATTAGCGTCCGAAATTTGGTAGATTCTTGTCCCAGCATTAGGCCCAGCGTTATCAGAATGCCGGCCCAGCTGGGAGCCAGCCGGGACCACACTCACACTTAGGAGACGTCTGCTGCAACTGACTTCCTTTTGTGAACTCGGTTAGCAACGCTCCCAACCAGCGACTAAACAGAGAGCAGGAGTCTGAACAACCTGGGATGTTGTCATCCTTTCCCTCACCCCCAGCGTGGGTCTGGCATCTCCCCAGGCTGGGGTGCAGCTCTCATGCCGACATGCCTGCAGGCAGCTCCTCACCCTGCTGCGACTGGGGGGCCCTGCTCCTAATGTAGGTTATTAACCCTTTTACCTCGAGTCCATTAGCGTGCACGTTCCCAGGGCGTTCTTGTGGGCAGTTGCTGCCCGAATGTCAAACATCCCACGCTGGCTGAGCGTCTTGTGATCGGTCTGCAGGTCAGTCCTGGCAGCCTTCTGGCTTGGGATCCCTTATCGTCCAGGCTTACCCCAGTTAGCTGCTTACGCTGAACCCGGGGGCCCTGGTTAGCTTCGCTATTGTCTGACAGGCCTTGCAGGCTGGTCGTGTCCCTGCCGTAACGGAGACACGCGCCTCCACGAGCAAACACCACCAGGCTCTGCTCCCATCGCCGTAGGCACTGCACGGGCACTAGTGCATTTATCCTCACAGTGCCTGGGAGGCAGGGAGGAGTGAGCCCCACCTCTCAGTTGGGGGAGTGAAAGGACTGGCCCAAAGTCACCCAGGGAATCAGTGGGAGATGGGGATAGAACCCAGGAGTCCTGACTCCCAGCCCCCCTGCTCTAACCACTAGACCCTGCTCTAATCACTACACCCCGCTCCTCTCCCAGAGCCGGGGATAGAACCCAGGAATCCAGGGTTTGATTCCTGTGGCCATGGGAGCACTGTGCTTTCTCCCCACTTCTGACCCTTTCCTCATACCCTTCCTCTGTAGCTTTCCTGATGTGGGACCTGAAGAAGGTGCCTCCCAAGCTCCTGCCCGTGACGGAGGACCATATCCGCATGCACCAGATCCTGCAGGAGTCAGGGCTGGACTGCGTCTCCGTCATGCCTCCCCACATCGCTGGTGCGTAGGGGACGCCCACCAGGCCGGGGGGCTTTCGCTGTGGCTGGGACCAGATCTCTGGGAGAGAGGGGCAGGGTGAGATTCCCCCTTTGGGTCAAGGAGGGGCAGAGGCAGTGGATGAGGCAGGATACCTCCTCCCAGTTGGAGGGCTGGGCGCAGGACCTCCCTTGTGGTGGCAGGAGGGGAGGGCACAGGCTTGTAACATGCCTCTGCATGTGGGGTGGGTGGTTCAGAGCAGAGCCCCTTTTCACGCCCATCGCCTCTCCTGGCAGGCATGCTGGCCGAGCGGGGGGCTGGCAGGGGAGAAGCCTGGGGGGCTAATGCGGCCAGGGTCCCCCTGGTGGAAGAGGGGCAGATCCAGCAGGCCGGTCACCCTCAGCCCCTGCTATGTCCCAACCTGTCCTTCCCTGCCCGCCAGATGACCAGCCGCTGACCGGGGACTACACGGTGACGGTGAACACGTCCAGCGGGGCCCGGGTCATCTCCAAGCACGACCTCGGCCACTTCTTCCTCAAGTGCCTCACCACCTCGGAGTACGACAGGAAGAACGTCTACCTGTCCCGACACTACCCCAAGGTGTGAGGGCGCCGGCCCCCCGCCGGGAACCGAACCGCTGCAGCTGCCCCGGGTGCTTGGACCCAGCCGCCTGCTGTCGCTTACCGCTAACCTCTCCGCCCTCTCGTATGGGGACCCAGCCCTGCTGGGATGCCCTGGCGGCTCTCAGCCCAGCTTCTAGCAGCCCTGGCTAGGTCCCTGGACGGCGGGGCCATGTGAATCTGAAATCAGTTCTCTCCTCTCCTCCCACTGACCCTGCTGGAGAGAAAATTCAGCCTCTAGCTCCCCGGTGCCTTTCCGCAGGGATGGCTCCTCAGCTGGCATCTGTTAGCAGAGCGGGTCTGCAGTCAATCCCAGCTGGGGGGCAGGCTTGCTAACCCAAAACCAAATCCCCTCTCCCCCCAAGAGTCCAGGTCCAGGGCTCTGTTTGGTGTCTAGCTGCAGTTTTCTTCTAGCTGTCAGCAGGAGCTCCCCGGCCCTGCTGGCTTCCACCCCCCACCGTGCAGGGAGGAGTAAAGATTTACTATTTTCTCAGACTGACTCTTGCTGGTCTCTTTAATCTCTGAGCAGCCAGATCCTCGAGGCAGGTGTTCTTCACGGGGTGTAACTGCGGGATCAGCCTGTGTAACTCCCGGCCACTAGATCTTAATGAGGTTTCAAAAAAGATCGGATGAGCAGGCACGTCCAGCAGTACCAATGCCAAGATTCAAAATGCAGCGGAGAATTTGGAACTGTGCACACCCGCGGGTGCAGGGCGGCATTGTCACGTCGGGCTCTGAGCACCTTTCTGTCGGGGATCTCAAAGCACTTTACAAAGAAGGGGGAGGGGAGAGGACCATTATCCCCATTTTACAGATGGGGAAATCAAGGCACAGAGCACAGTGGTGTATCATGGGTCTCCAGTGCCCAGGAGCCAAGCCTGCACTTGGGCCCCCCCAGGTCTCAGGGCCCCTCCCCCACACACAGGGCAGGAGGGTTCCTGGCTCCCACAAGATGGCGCTGCCCTGGGGAAGGGGGGCTGTACCTGCAAGGGGGGAACACACCACTTACCTCCTCCTGCACAGCGGGCTTCCCCACCCTCCCCCGCACTTATCCGCCACGCGGTGCCGGCCTCTCCCGCTCCAGCCTGGTGCTGGCCCAGACAGCCCTGGTTTTAGGGGTCACCGTGATGCACCAGCCTCCAGTTCGGCAGGCTACGCTGCAGTCTCTAGACACACATGCTGCCACTTCACTCTTGGCGTCCGGGCACCTGTCTCCTGCCAAAGCCCCCGAGTGATTCACCGACGAGGGAGGACAGGGCGTTGGGCCGTGACCTTGCATGCAGGGCCCGACCTGATCGGTGGGCTGAGATGCCGCCTAGGGGGATCGGGCCCCCAGGCGAGTTGGCAAAACAACAGCTGGGGCAATGGGAGCCCTCCCTTCTGAGCAGGGGTTGGGGCACCCACCCAGGAGGTGGGAGAGATCTGGCTCAAGTCCAGGGAAATACGGAATGTGAACAGGGATCTGCCACCTCTCAAGAGAGGGCCCATAACATGACAACCGTTTCATCACTGGTCAAAGCATCTCCGGGAGGGAAGGAAGGAAGACAGACCCACCCAATCTACTGTGGGGGAGGTTTTGGGTCTGGGGATAGGACGGTGCTTGGGAGACACGCTGACTTACTCCCCAGGATCCCTGCCATCCCCAGGGATCATCATCTGAGTCCGACGCTACCAGAGACCAGCAGGACGTTGCTAGGTGGGGACAGGGACCAGCGTCTTGTTCTGCATGCGTGCAGCGCCAAGCACCCCGGGCTTCAAGGCAACACCGTAATACAAATAACGAACTGCCACCCAAACCGTTAGGTCCTGAACTTCTGCACAATCGACTGGGATCTGACCCCCCGTGTCTGCCGCTTCAGTTTCCACCCCTGCACTGGCCTCTGGCCAGTCTGAGCTTAGAAACCAGCGAGCAGAGGGATGGGTGCTGCACGTACCCAGTACAATACAGCCATGCCGCTCTCATTCAGAGAGCTCTGGCTGCTTTACACAGGGCAAGGGGGCCAGGCCATCCCAACGTGCCCTCTCCGAGTTGGGCTGGTACTATCCCCACCTCACTGGTGAGGGCAGCAACTTGACTAAGACAGAGTCAGGTGGGCAGAACCCAGGAGAGCTGCCTCCTGGCTCCCTGTCCCTGTGCTGTGCTGTGCGGCCCAGGGCCCACTCCTGAGCATGCCAAGACATTGCTAACACAATCACAGCTTCCTCCAGAACCAGGGAAAGAGCCAGCAGAATCTCCTCTCCCTGCCCCTCCCATCTCATAGCCAGGGAGAGAACCCAGGAGTGCTGACTCCCAGCACCTTCTCCCCCCTGCTCTAACCACTAGTCCCCACTCCCCTCCCAGAGCAGGGAACAGAACCCAGGAATCCCGGCACCCAGCTCCCCCCTGCCCTGCTCTAACCACTAGCCCCGGCGCAGGGAACAGAACCCAGGTGTCCGGCTACTCGCTCACTCCGGGCCCCGGATTGTGAATTTCACTCCCCCGCAGCCAGTCGCGGGGATACGGGGGAGCGCGGCGCGGGAGGCGATCGCAATTCGCAGCACCTCCAGGGGGCGGGCCCGAGGCACCTGGAGCGGGCAGGTAAGAGCCGACGGCCAATCCCAGCCTCCCGAGCCCGTCCGAACCAGCCAATGGGAGCCGACTTCGGGTCCGGCTGTGCATGCAGGGGGCCTGCCCCGCGCGTAACACACGCCAGGTGCTGCTAATTCCCGGGCGGGCGGCGGCGCTGCAGGTACCGCACCCACGGTGGGGAGGGGAGCAGGAGCGGGGCGCCGTTTGCCGAGCTCCGGGGGGCGGGACCGGGCTGGCGGGGGGCTGGGATTTTGCACAGGGTTGCACCCCCTCCAGACACACCCCTTATCCGTGCACCCCCCGTGCACTCTTCCACCCAGCTGCCCCACAGCGGGTCTGTGCCTGCCCCGTACGTCCTCCTTATCCGTGCACCCCCCGTGATTGCCCAGGGGCTGCACCCCCCCACACACTCCTTATGCTTGCACCCACCCTGTAACCCTCCCTTCCCAGAACTGCCTTGTAATGGGGGCTGCACCTCCCCCCCCATCCCTTATCTGTGCAACCCCTGTGCCCCTCCCCCACAGCTGCCCCTTGTTGCAGTCCTCGCCCCCTGCCCCATGGCGATGTGAACTACATATACAGGGCAGGCAGCACATATAAGGATGGGGTGGGGGCTGGGCTGGGTTGCTGGGAAGAGGAATTGGAGTAATGTGGGGGAGGGGAAGTCAGAGAGGGGTGTGCGGTGAGGTGCGGTGCGGTGGCGGAGGACTGAAGTGTGTGCAGGAGAGTGTGGGGAGAAGCTGGGTTAGGATGTGCAAAGAGGGTGTCTAGACACAAGGGGCTGGGAGTGGTCACCTGTCCCCTCTAAGCACTGGTGGAGGGGGGCATCTGACAGGTGTGTGAAGGGTGTGGTTAAGTGGGGCTGGGATTGTTTGGGGCAGAGGGGGGGGTGCTATGCTGGTGGAAGGGATTTTGCGGGAGGTGTTCTCTGACATGACTCAGAGTTTGCTAATGGGCAATGGCCCATCCCATTGCTGGGGGAGGGGAGCTCATTGCTAGGCTGGAGCCTGCTTCCCTGTCAGCCCAGGACCTCATGGTGAAAAGCCTCTTGACCCAGGGTGTGGATCCTCCTGGAGAATTGCCTGAAAAATGGGAACATTTCTAGGTGCCGCAGGATTGGCTTAAAAACCGAACCAGAAGCCAGGATGGTTGGGTCCGGCTGGCTGGCGTCTCCAAATAATCCGCATTTGCCAGGTTTGTTTTAGTGTCCCGGCCTTCAGCTGGGTGGGTTTGGCTGGGTAGCCGGTGAGCAGGGACCCAAACACTGATGCTCAGCCCTAGATTCCCCTGCGACTCTGGGGTGACCCTTGAAACACAGCGACCGACTTTCTGAGGAAGGTGCCTCGGTTTAATTCCATCCTGGTTTAGTGTGAACACGCTCTCTGGAAGCCAACAGAGAACACCACTTCCCTCCTTTATTTCATTCCTTTTCATCAGGTGGTGCTGGCTAATTCCCTATCTTTCTCTGGGAATCTGTCCAGACTGCTTGTAGTTATGAAAGATCATCCTCTGAGACTGTGGCATATAGAGGGTCTCTGGTGCCGGGGGGCTAAGCCTACATTTGTGCCCACCCCCCAGGCCTCATGCCCCCCCGTGCAGGGCAGGAGGGGTCCTGCTGCCGCCTCCCCAGCTGCCCCGGGGGGTCTGTACCTGCGGGGGGTGCGAGGCATGGGGGAGTGCAAATGCAGGCTTGGCTCTGCCCCCCTGCACTTACCCAGCACGCAGCGCCTGCCTCGCCCCCTGCAGCCCGCCCCTGGCTTGAGTGGGGCGGCTTCACCCCCCCTCCCACCCACTGAACTGAGGAGGCGAGCTAGGCCGGCCCTTCACAATGCCTGGGGGGGAGGCACTGAGTGGTGCCCCATAGAGCCTACTGTGTCCCCCACCCGTTGCGAAGGGCCAGCCTGGCGCACAACCCCCCCACCTCCTGCATTTAGCTGCTCTCCAGCCCCACAGCCCAGCGCCAGCTCAGATGGGGCAGCCTCATCCCCCAGCCTTGGGGGGGGTGCCGGGTCGGCCCTTTACAGAGGGTGGGGGGTGCCAGAGGCTGAGAGGAGGCTGCTCCCGTTTCTGTGCTCCTCCCTGCACGACCTGAAGGGCCTGTCCGCTGGCCCTCCCATTCCCAGGCTGGGGGGTTAGGCCTCCCCATCTGAGCCGGTGCCAGGCTGCAGGGCTGGAGCGGCGGGTAAGTGTGCTCCGGGCCAGCCCTTCACAACGGGCGGAGGGTGGCCTCAGAGCCTCCTGCAGCCTCCCCTCCCCCTCACCTCCTGTGCATTGTCAAGGGCCAGCCTGGCGGGCCCCCCCCCCCCCCCACAGGCTGGCCACCCGGGAACTTGACCCCCTCCCCCCTTCCCCTCTTTGGTACGCCACTGCCCCGAGAGCCGAGGTGCATTAACTTCAGTGCTCTGGTCAAATTCCAACTTGGTTGCAGGCTAGAGATCAAGGTTTATTTTACACGGGGTTTTGCCAGCGTTGTTATGGCTGTTTGGATTTTGACTTTTTGCCGACATAGCGAGAGCCCTTGCGCAGACAGTTATCCTGGCAAAACCAGGCCTTTTGCTGCTCTGGCTTATTTCGCTCTGACGTTGGAACCGGCGAAAGCTCTCCTGGCAAAAGGAGTCTTTTGCTGGCATTAATTGTCCCTGTGCTAACGAGGAGGTTTTGCTAGACCAGCAAACGTTTTTAGTAGAGACAAGGCTTAAAAAAAAGGCATTTCCCCTAATCAAGTCATCTCCATCAAGCTATCTTAATGGGATGAAAGCTCCTAGTTCACACCATTATTGACACAATTTAACGTCGGGTCTACACCCAAAACTGATGTTCCACGTAGTGTGTGTGTGTGTGTGTGTGTGTGTGTTTGTGTGTGTGTGTGAGAGACAGACAGACCTAGCTGAGCCAATCCAAGCCCCAGCATAGACACTGCTAGAACAATCCATCTAGCTACCACCTCTCAAGGGGATGGCACAACTACAGCGACAGAAAAATCCCTGCTACTGCAGCAGGTGACTCTGCTACGGTGACAGCAGCTGCGTCGCTGTCATGTCTGAGATCTAGCGCGACCTTAGGCCTGCTCTACGCTCCAGAGCCGGGTTGACACAGGGCAGCTTACATCGATCTACCTCTGTCAGCGTCTGCACTCGAATTTCGGCTCCCGCCCCCCGCTGTGCTGACCTAATAACGCCGCCTCCACGAGCGGCGTGGAGTCTTGGGCGACGCAGCGTCAATGTAGACGCTGCATCGCTTAGGTCGACTGTTACGGGCTTTCAGGAGCTATCCCACAGTGCCCTGCACTGCCAGTGTGATTGGTACAAGCGCTCCTGGTCAGGACGGGCGGTGCCGACAGGAGGAGCAAAGTGTAGACACGCACGAGCGACGTAATCTCTGCGGCGGCTGTAAGTCGACTTAATTTTGTAGTGTGGACGTGACTTGAGGCTAAACCCCAACCTGCTGTGTTCCTGCTTTAACCTTCGCCCCGTTTGTTCCAATTGGATACGTGACTTTTCTCAACTCCCTGGCCTTAGCTTAGACAATGTTCCTGCATCTGTTAAGCATCCGCTGTCTCTTGGTGGTTGCAGTGGAGAAATCCCTGCCTCGGCTGTGTAGACGTAACATGCTCTGTTGAAAGGCACTATTATAAACCACTGTGCAAGGGAGGGGCCAAAATGTGCATGAGAGAAGAACTCATGGGAGCCATTGATAGCAAGAGGGCTTCGACTGAGAGCCGTGGGAGTCAGCTGTCGTAAGCCCGTGATGGTTGTATGGAGAGGAAAAATCAATGGTAGGAACAGACTTGAATAAGCTGATGTCTCTGTTGCATCTCTTGTGATTAGTGACTTTGAACGTTAGCTAATAAAAGCGGCTGCCGGATTTTCTTGGGCAGGTGTCTGAGAGAGTTTCTAGAAAGACAAACCACGGCAGCATTGTCCTAACTTATCCACCCCCTGCTCTCCTCTCTTCCAGGAAGCAATGGCTGCAGGAATGAAGCGCAAGCTCACGGCAAGGGAGGATGTCTGGGGCGATGGGATGGCACCTCAGGACACCGAGCGGCACCAGCAGCTGCGCCAGTGTCTCTTCTACGCCACGGTGGATAAACTCAGGAAGGAATGTGTGGAGAAAAGGCCTAACCTGCACCGCCAGGTGCTGATCTCCAACACCCTCCATCGAATCCAGGAAGAGATGTACCTGGAAAAGAGCCTCCTACCTTTCCTGAAGCCCCCAGCCGTTACGCGTCCACCTCCTGGCCAGCCAGAAGTTACCCCCCCAGCTCTGGCCCGGCCAGCTGGCAGCACTTTTCGGGAGGTGATGTCCCGGTGCAAGATGGTGAGCCGGCCTCTGAAAGGCCTGGGCGACATGGAGACGGCGTTTGCTGCCAGCAATGACACTTCTGCGTCCTCCGCCGTGGCCACCATCCTGGAGGAGATGGAGCTGATGTTGGATGAAGGTGGCTCTCAGGTCTTGCTCGCAGACCCCATGCCTGCAGTGGAAGAAGACGAGCTGGTGCAACTCTTTGGAGCTGGCTCGTCCCAGAGCTGCCTGCAGCCAGATGCCGGAGAGAGCCACCGCCTGGAAATAACGGGCAGCGGCTGTAATGCTGAGGAGCTGCGCCAGGGTTCGCCGGGGGATGCCACAGCCACCTTGAGGCTGACAACTCCCTTGTGGCCAGCATTACCACAAGCCGAGCTGCTGCTGGTCAGCACCGAGTTTGCTAAACCCGCTGATTCCTTCTTCGGGAGCTTTGATATCCTGGACTCGAGGGACGATCTGTTTCCCGACATTGACGCTTCGGGCTTTGAGAGCCTTGTGGCAGAAGCACCCAGCAGCGGGCCGCCCGCCCTGGCCGCCGGTGAGCCAACAGCCCCTTGCAATGCTGCTGTTTTGCCTCAGCACGGGAGAGACTGGCATGATCTCGACCACATCATGGAGTTACTTGTGGGCTCCTAGTGCGGGGCTTCTCCCGTCCATTCTCCACGTCCCCTCCGGCTCGAGGTACAAACACAGAATCGCCAACATTTCCCGGCACATCAGGTCCTGTTTATCATCTCCCGGCGAGGGGTTTTCATGGTGGTAGGCACCTTCTTTTATAACAATGCAGAATCGTGTCGGTCTACTAGCATACGTTTAAAACGCCGAGTTAACACAGGCGGTTGAATTCTCCCCCTCCCCCTTTATTTTAAATCTGCACATGTTCCAGACAAATGCTGCTAGCTACTCTACCTGTGACCCTCTGCTATGAGTGCAATTATCTTCTTTCATCTATCTTCTGGAGTAGGTGGAAATCTGAATCGTGGTCTTCCGCGAAGACTCCTTTATCTTGTGTTTTAATGCCTTAATAGCAGTGCTGAGAGGGAAGAATACAAAGAGAAGGCAATCTGCGTCTCGGGTAATTGGCCGCCTTCCTCCTTGAAATGCCCAGGCCATGTCTGTCTCGGGGATGAGGGCTGCTTCGTGCCGGATGAAACGCTTCTCGTCGGCCCGTCTCCGGGAACAGTCCTGTAACTTGTGGACCTTCGCGGCACAACTTGCCTCTTGCTCCGGGTCTAAGTCCTGATACCATGTGAGATTCAGAAGCCGGCCTTGCTACCTCTTTAACAACAGGCTGGTCTTGCTGAAATGGCTTTGGGGCGTATCTGGGTAATAGAATTGATGGGTCTACCTCTCGGGGCTGGGATTCTCTCAAAAGCATCTCCTAGTAACGTGCATTTTGTAAAGACGCTTTTAATCTGTAGTCCTTGTTCAGACTGTTTTTAGTATCTGTCGGGTAGGTCTGCGTAACAACCGCTCCTGTGGCAGGAGCCTGCCCGAGCACCGCACCCTTGCGTGAGGTTAGTCCTGGACAGACTTGATGCTTCTGCCACACGCCATCAGAGTGACAGCAGCTGATCTCCCTTCGCTTGCCCCTGAGCTCCTGGCCTGCGGCGTTCTGCCTTCAGCGTTCCCTCCAGGGCTCAGCCCAGCAGCCTGTGCATCCGTGTGAGGACTGAAGGAGCCAGGTTAGGTTGCCCTGAGACCACCTCATGCATCCAGCTACCAGTCTAGCTGGGTTCAGGTGGCAAGCCGGCCGTTAAGGATGGGGGGTTAACTGCTGACACTGGAGGTTTGTTTCCTGGATTTCTCTTCTGCTGCTTCCCCTGCAATTTGTTGGCAGTAAGATGTGCAGTGCAACGTCCAACCCTGCCTTGTTATGTAGTTGATTTATGCACAATAGATTTTTAATGACGATCTCCTTGGGTCTGTTTTTAATATTTTCCTGAGCGCCATGTTGCTCCGTGCTCTTTGCACCAGACTTTTGTCTGATGTCTTGTCAGTGTTTTAGATCCAGTTGTTTCCAGACTTGTTTTTTTGTTTTTTTAAACAGCAACGGGCCTGTTTTCTCTTGCAATGAAAGCCTTGGGGGGTCTGCCCTAGGCCAATGCAGATGTGAACGCTGCTTGTGGAGAGCTGCGAAACGTCTTAAGAAGCAGTTGTGACTTTTAGTGATTTCTTCTTGGGCATTTGGGCCAAGATAGTCAGGAGGGACTATTGTGTTTTGGGGCCAATGTTGAGACACCGGAGAAGTCCTTGACTCATCTGTCCTGTGGCCAGGTCTCTCTAAGATGTCTCGGATCACAAGTCACTGCTAAAAAATGTGGTTTCAATTCTCTTTTGGAAGCCTCGAATCCTTTAGTGGATTGCTGTGGTTCTATAGCCATGAGATCTTGGCCTAATTTGCTCCAGGAAACTTCTCCTGTTGGAACATGGCACTAGCTGTTAAAAGCTACAGTGGGGTGTAAATTTGGGGGCAGGGGGTGGCTGCTGGGAATGACTGAGAGCAAATTGATATACCCTGAAAACTTCTTAAGGTCCAGCTTCACGGTATTTGGCCCAAGTCCTATCTTCTCATTAGTCTCAGCCATGGAAGATCACACCTGCATTTCATCTGTATAGTCTTGCAATACACAAGAGATTAGCCCTTCAGAGTCTGATTTTCAAAAAAATCAGCCCATCACAGCTTCAGCCATCTTCACAGGGAGCTGCAAGGCACTTGGGTGTTCTGGGCTATGCAGTCTCGGAAATCTGGCCTGAAGGGAAACCCTGAAGACCTGGTAGATGTTGTGCTGCCTTGATAATATACTAAAATGTGAGGATTAATGCCAAATGTACTTTATTGCTTGCTCTCGGAAGATACAGCGTTTACCATGGGGTTTTCGCCGTGTGTGAAGAGATGCACATCTTAGTATAATGCTCCTGCAGGGCTGGGGAATCATGGTAGACTTTGCACCCGTGCAGCATTATAATGATTAATCAGCTCTTTTGCAAGCCACAAGTAAAGAACGCAACTTGTCCTGCTGATGTGTGATGGTGACTGAACAAAAAAGCAGGCCCATTATCCCAACATAGTCAGCAGTGTAAACGGCAAAGAGATCTGTAGCCCTGCGAATGCAATTTCCAGATGCTGTGGAAGCTGCATTAATTATGAAAGTTTCAAACATCCCCTGACGGCTCGGGCAAATTCCTGTTTAAATTGAATTTAGCCCAAGTATGGAATAGGGCTCCGTGTGGAAGACTGGATGCACAAGGAGATCTAGAAAGAGTTCTAGTAGCTTTTTTCTAGCAGAAATTATGTGAGCTTTAACTAAAGTTATGGTGAAGCAATGAGCTTAATTTATTTTATAGCATTGTGCGTGTGCACATATTTAAAGCTGTAATTTGTACCTTGCAAGTGGTTGTGTTTTTTTCATACCTGACAACTGTGGCTCACATCATGCTGTAATCTGGGTACCAAGTGTTCAAATATCAGTGTTAAGTCACCCACTTGTGGCAAATGCCCCGAATCTGCATAGAAACTCTAGGACAAACCCTCCTTATGCATATCTGCATAATTAAACTGTTACACTACAGTATAGTTGCTCTGCTTGAATTGTTACAGTTTAAAGTGTCTTACACTTTTTGCACCTGTCTTGTTAAACTTTATTGAATGTACTGTAGCTGTCTGTTCAGACAGATGGGGCACACGTTGAAACTGTGCTGGCAAAACAATCTATGCAAGATAAATTTAAAAGGGATGCCTATATACTTTACTTTGTGAATAAAAGTATCAAATCCATCAAGTGAGCGAGCATTCTTCTTTTCCCAGCACACTGACCGCACTGCAGCGTCTGACCAGAAGGACGCTGGTAGGATTTTACTGGATGTTAGAATAGCGGTGGTGTGGAAAAGGCTCCTTTTAATTCTCTCTGAAATATCTAGGCAGGTTGATCTAGTTCCACCACAAACTATTGGGCTGCATCTAGGAATGGTTGGGTGGGATTCTCTGCTTTGTATTCTGCAGGAGACCAGACTTGAACGTAAAAAAGCAAATGACCGAGAAATGAAAAGCTCTTCATCCCAGTATATCTCTCCGTGCTATCCCCCTCTGAGGGCCTGGTCTAACAGTGCCCTTTAAATAAGCAGCTGGCCCATGCTTTCAGTACCTAGAGTAGAAATCAAGAAATTCTGCTGTCTTCTAATTACCCAGTTTAGGAAGTTGAGGGATCAGCAAATTGATAGGCCTCCCCTCCTCCCAGTCACTTTTCTTTTGCAAACAAAGAACTTTCTGCAGTTCTACCACTGGCCACAGACAGGACTTGTCTGTGAGAGGCTGAGTTAAAATCTCTCAGTAAAGACCAGGGAAGAAATTGACCTATCCTCAGGGCTGGTGGCGGGATTCTTTTTGGAGGGATTTTGCCCCTCTAAAAGCTGATGGGAAATGGCTCTTAAGAACTAATCTTGGTGTCTGCCCCACCAGCGCAGGCTTGCTAGCTTCTGGGAGCTCTCACTGGACAGAGTGATAAGTTCTTTCTGCTGCAAGCACAATAACTGCACATTCAGGGAGTACCTGGTAACAGACTGTCTGCGGACAGAACATTCAGGCAGAAAACTCTCCCGCTCAGCCAAAGTAAAGAACGGCTTGTGTGCCAGCCCCACCTCATGTCTGAGCCCAAGCCCAGGCTGCCGGTGCCCTTGGCCCTGGATCCAAAAGACGGCACATCTGCTGTTAATGTTAGACCAGCAGCTTGGTGAGTTAACCCTGGAGGTCCCTGGTCCGTTGGCTGGCCAGATAGGGAGTTGGTGGTATCTGGACAGAGGCTTTGTGTCTGATCGTGCTTAAAAAAAAAATTGAGAGAGGCAAGGTGGGTGAAGGGATATATTTTATGGGAGCAACGTGTGTGATGGAAGAGACAAGCTTTTTTCCAGTTTCTCGAGCCCTGATGAAGAGCTCTGTGAAAGTAACCAGACCATCACAGCTCCATACAAAGTGGGACAGATTGTTAAACAAAGCGGTTAGCACCTTGCAAGAAACCACTTGAAATGAGGGAGGTAATTAACACCTCTACAGTCACAGGACAAAGGAAGGTTAGTAGCAGGTTCCAGATTGTTCGTAATGAACCATAAAACCAGTGTCTGGTGAGACCATGGTTTCTAGTGGCCAGCAGAGTTCTGAATTTAAGCTACCATGCTCGTCTTTTGAAGATGGTGGGCGAGTTTTCCCTGTGGACTGAGAGGCCAGGTGTGGAGTGATCGCTTTGTGAAAAGCGCGCACCTCTGGGGGCCTTATCATTTTTCTGTCAGACTTCAGGCAAGCGTGTAGTGATTGTCTGGATGTGCAAAAAGTGACCTGTTTTAAAAACTGCATTTGAAATAGTTCCAACAGCTGGCTAGGGCTCCCTTCAGGTTGCAGGGAGGAGCTTGGCTCTGTGCTCCTCTCAAGAAAACAGGAAAGCTGCAGCGACCATTGCATTAGGCAGCCTTAATATGCCTCCTAGGAGCTGAGTTTCACTGAGCTACTCTGTCCCTGGAGCCCCGTTCCCTCTGCAGTTGGGCTCAGGACTTCTATCAATGTAAATGCTTCCACTCCCCGTGCAGGTAGCCTGGGCCTCCTGTGTGTGAGCCATCCACCGCCTGCTGTCCACAGCCTTTCCGTTGTGCTATGCACCAGCCTCCCACCCTCCTCGCTCGCCAGGAAACCTCTGCTCTGTCTCTCCAGTCAGCTGCTCCCAGGGTTCTAGAAGCAGCAGGGTCCTAGTGAATCAAGCTATTGGGTGAATGGGGAGAGCAGGGTAAGATGTTCTACTTACAACTCCGGGGGCCTGGGCGAATCTCTCTGCTGTTCTGTGCTTCTGTTCCCCCTCTCACCCTTTGTCTAATCCCTGGAGCCGGAGGGCTTTTTAGGGCAGGGACAGCGTAAGCATGGTGCCTAGCATCTGTGTCCTGATCTCTGTTGGAGATACTAGAGGGACAAAGTCGGGGAGGTAATATCTTTTACTGGACCAACTTCTGTGGGTGAGAGAGATCAGCATTTGAGGCACGCCGAGCTAGTGTAATACTGCTCCTGAACAAGGGGCTTTGTTCTTCTGGCTGTGTGAGGCAGGTCAGAAGAATGAGACTGTGCTGAATAGAATGGTTGTAAAATGTTTAAGGATGTTCAGGCAGAGGTGTTGGCCTGACATGTAATGCTGTGAAGGACACAAGCCGTCCCACAGAGAGAGCAGCTGGGGAAGTGCTGCTTGTTTGTTGTTTATCCCCAGCTCGGGTCGGCTGCTCAGTCACCGGGCAAAGCCCTGCCTTTCGGTTTCCTTTCTGAGCGGCAGGGCTGTGATTTCAATTTCCTCTAAATCACATGAATCTGGCTGCCTGACCCACCCTGCCTTGACTTGGAGCACCCTCTGTGGGTCGGTGGGTCCCACCATTGCTGGACTCCTCTAGAGTGAGGGGCTGGCTGGAACCGCATTGGATGGAACTACAGCTCTGGTCTGCTAGAAGGCGAGGCAGGAGACTGAGGTAGATGGGTCCATGGGGAAGGGGGAGGCTCCTGGGCCCCCTGGGCTGGATAGAGAGCAATGTCTGTTTTACCATGCTGGTTGCTGGACTAACCTGGTGTGGGGGTGGCTGGCTGTTGAGGGCATGGGGGCAGGTGGGCGTGGCCTTGCTCTCCTCCCCTCTCCTTTACCCTTGGTCTCTGCAGGGGCTCCCTGCGCAGGCCCACAACCAGCGGCTGCAGGCTGAGCCCCCACAAACTCATCCCATCTCGAAGCTGCAGGGCCTGTCACTCAAACCGCCCGCCCAGCCCTTCGTTTGAGTCGCTCACGTCCGTTCTCTGTATGCAGATAAGTCTCTCGACCCTGGCCAATCAGGTGAGAGGGGGGCGAGGCCTCTTGTTCTTTCCTTTCCCCCGCCCCTCCCTCCAGCTGCTTTGATTCGGTCCCATCCGCCCACTGTATGCAGATGAGGCGTCCGGCCAAGCCCCGCTATTGGCTGTCGCGCTGCTCTCCGCCCCCGGACAATCGGAGGGGCGGGGCCTGGCGCGGCCGGGCAGATGTAGCAATTCCCGGTGGCCGAGTCGGTCTCGGAGCCGGAGGGGGGAGATGCCGGCTGCTGATTGGCTGCGCGCCGCGTTCCAAACCCCGCTGATTGGCCCCTGAGGAGCCGGGTATGTAAATGAGGGTCGGGGGTGGGGGGTCCGGCGGCGGCCCCGGGCTCATGCTGCCCCGGGAGTCCGGGAAAGGGGGAGCCGGGTCCGGCCGCAGGGGGGAGCCCGGGGGGGAGAGCCCGAGCCCGGTGACTCACCCGGGCCGGGCGGGGGAGGTGGCTCCTACTGCTGCGTGACTCACCCGCCCCTGCTCCGCCCGTGGCGAGGGGCTGCCCCCTTGGAGCAATGAGGAGCCCTCCCCCCCCGGGAGAGGGATAATGGGGAGCCCCCAGTGCAAGGGACAGGTAACGAGGAATCCCCTCCTTGTGAAGCACAGAGCAATGGGACGTCCCCCTCCCCCCCCCCGGTGAGAGGCGGATAACAGGCAGTCCCGGTGGGTGAGCAGTGGATAATCCGAAGCCTGTGTGAGGCATGGAGGAGGGGGAGCCCCCAGTGCAATGCATGGAGCATTGGGGCCCCCCCACCAAGGGTCAGATAGTGTGGGGGGGGTGGCCTGCATGGAGTAATGAGGAGCCCCCCCCCATCCGAGGCATGGAGCAGTGGGCAGAAAAAGGTCAGGTAATGGAGGGGCTGCTCTGGACAATGGGCAGGTAACAGGGGGCTCTTCTGGGCAACGGTCAGATAGCCAGGAGGCACCCTCATTGCAGTGGTAGGCAATGGGGGGCTTCCGCCCAAGCAATGAGCAAGTAATAAGATAAGCCGTGCAACCACTGGGGTGTCTGGCTCCCCATTCAGCCGTAGCCCCTATATCTTGGGAGTTTGGCTCAGTCCAGGTTGCCAAGGGGACAGAGACTATGGGCGAATGGCTCTTCTGGCACGTCTGGTGGCTAGAACGCTGCACCGGGACTCATGACACTTGGGTGCTCTTTTGTGACCTTGGGCAAGTGGCTTTTCTGCTCTGTGCCTCAGTTTCCCCATCTGAAAAATGGGGGTAGGCATTGATACCTCCCATGCAGGCTGCCTGGAGACCTATGAGTGCAAAGCATCTCTGTTAGAGCAAGGGCGTTATAACGATTAGGATCCGTTCTCCTTTCACCCGCTCCAGGACGGGACCAAAGCATGTTGCCAGGGACTGGGTGTGGGGGGTCCTGCCGCTGCTGCTCTGGGGATGCAGAGAGGGTTCAGGTTCCCCGCAGCGGTCAGTCTGGTGCCCTGGCTCCGCACATGTTTAAATCTCTCTGAGCCTGACTCTCTGTGCGGCCAGAGCATCCACTCACACCGCTGCCAATCGAGTGCCGGACACTGCTGGTTCAGAATGGCTGCAGCTTAAGGCGGTGGAGGATTGGCTGTGTAGTCTAGAGGACAGAGCTCTGGCCGGGCCTTAGGAGATCTGGGTTCTAGTCTGGGCTCTCACTGGCTCACTGAGTGACCTTGGGCAAATCATGGCTCTCTGTGCCTCAGTTTCCCCATCTGTAGACCAGAGATGGTGATATCGACCTCCTCTATAAAGTGCTTTGAGAGCTACCCCTGAAAAGATCCCTATTTGTGTAGATGTAATTCTATTTCAGTAACAGCCCAAAGGGAATCAAGGCCCCCATTGCGCTAGAAATATATGTAGATTGTTAGTTCTTCAGGCTGTGTTTGTGCAGGGCCTAGCACGAGGGAGCCCTGCTCCTAATACAAAGGATTAATAAGAATAATCCAATGACATCCATGATTATCAATCATTTATGTTAGGGTAGCACCCAAAGGCTCCAGTCTGGCTCTGGGGCCCATCGCACCAAGCGCTGCATAGACCCTGAGGGAGAGGCAGCCCCGTCTGAGTGGACAAAAGGGGAGAGGGGAAACTGAGGCACAGAGCGGGGTAGTGATTTGCTCAAGGTCATGCAGGGCAGAGCTGGGTCCCGAGTCCCAACCCTGTGAGCTGTTCACTGCAGCGCTGGCTGCTGGGTTTGAAGGCTGTCTTGGATCCCGGCTGGCGCCTGGCAGCTTGGTTTGTATCCAGTCTGTAAGAGGCAGGTGCCTGGAAACCATGGGGCTGTGATTCATCTGTCGTCCGCACGACACCAGAGCATTAGTCACGTTGTGTCATCTCTGTGACACGCACAGGGAAGGGGGGCGTATGGTGACGCCTCTGGAGCAGCTGCCCCGCTGCATCCCATGGGCTGTGATCCCAGCCCCAGGGTGCGACAGGGCCCCCTCTTGGGTCCCAGCTGCTCCCTCTCTGCCCTGGGATAGGGGCAAAGGGACAGGATGGGCACGGGGTCTGTAGGGGAGCTTAGTCCTTTGGAGGTCACGGGCATCCCTGATGGAAGAATGCACTGGAAACTCAGGGAAAAGGGGGGGGACCCTGTCCCTTTCTAGGGACCCTATGGCCCAGCACTAAAGTCTACACAACCATGTCTCCTATATGATGCAGACACACAGGAGCTGAGCAGGCACTCCCCGTTAAGACCGGCAAGCTCTATAGTTCAGTATAGACCCCCCCCCCAGCTGTATAGTTCACTATTGACTGACAGCCCGCCTCCCCAGGCTAGCGTGTATCAAGCCAGTTAAGGCCTGACCGGTCACACGCCCCTCTCTGGAGCTTTCCAGTCTTGGCAGCTCCGGCAGGGGGAGGAACCTGCCGGGAGGCCTTGGCTGGGGGAGGCTGAGCCGGGACAAGCGCAGGGATCCCGTCTCCTGCCCCCGCCGCCTGGGAGGAGAGCTCCAGAGGGAGGGTGTTGGCTTGCGGGAGAGGGGTGTGAGTCCCCCTGCTTTCGGCTCCAGGGAGCTGGGGTTAAATCTCCCCAAGAGAAGGATTTTGCTGCCCTGAGGGGAAAGGGGTTAGACGCAGGGGCCCCTGCTGCGACGGGCTGCGGCTGGGCTGGTGACAACAGCACAGGTGAGTCCATGCCGCTATCCTGGTGTGACAGATGGGGAAACTGAGGCAAAGGAAAGGGGTGGATCTTTTGTCCCCAAAACACACAGGGAGTCCGTGGATAATACTCAGGAGTCCTGGCTCCCAGCTCCACCTACTCCCCACCCCCAACTACTAGACTCCCCTCCCCTCCCCTCCCCTCCCAGAGCTGGGACAGAACCCAGGAGTCCTGGCTACCAATCCCCCATGGCCCCTCTCTAACCACTAGACCCCACTCCAGTCTTAGAGATGGGATAAAACCCAGGAGTCCTAGCTCCCAGGCCCTCCCCCAACCACTAAACCATGTCTGAGTAGCATGGTGCAAACAGAAGAGCTGGCTCACCAGTCAGCCCCATCCCTGAGTCCTGGCTATGCTGGTGTGTTAGCCGTGGGGTGGCTGGGGGAAGGACGGATCGGTGGTTAGGGCAGCTGTCTGGGGCTTTGGAGACCTGAGTTCAGCTCTCCTGCTTTGCCACAGACTCTCTCCGGGTCTCAGCTCCCCATCTGCTCCGTGGGGCTACCAGGCGCTCATGGCCCTCGGGCTGCTGCCCCGGGAGCTGTGCCAAGCCGTCAGGGGCCAATTGGTAGCAGGCCCGTATGGCTCTGCCAGTCGTGACACAGGAGCAGTTCTCAGACAGGCGGGAGCGGGCTGGGAGGAGTTAAATGCCCGGCTGGGGCTGCCCCGCCGGCTCTGGGTCCAGCTGCCGAGTGGCTCCTCCCTCCCTGAAACGGCTCCAGGGGGCTAATCCCCCACCCCTTTGGAGGGCTGTGTCACCAAGACAACCAGAGCCGAATGAGCAGTTCATCAGGTTCCTTTTCCCCTGGCTGCCTGGTCTTGTGTCCGCTGGTGCTAGATTGCTGGGGAATAAGAACACTCGGGAATAGGACCCAGGAGTCCTGGCTCCCTGCCCCAGCTCACCAGACCCCGCTTCCTCCCAGAGGTGGAGAAAGAACCCAGGAGTCCTGAGCCCCGTGGTCAGACGTGGGGCTGACCCCGCCCCCGTGGCTCTCGCGGCTGCCTGCGTGCGGGTGGAACTCACTGCCGCCGTCTCTTTTGCAGACCCATGCTGGCCAAAGGCGTGAAGCGCACACGCGGGGAGATGGAGGGCGGCGAGGCAGAGCCCAGAGACCCCTGCGCCGCCCCGGCCAGCTCCTTGTTCAACATCTCCATGCTCAAGCTGCACCGGAGCCTGCGGCACGTGGAACCCGACCTTCGGCACTTGGTGCTGGTGGCCAACACCTTACGCCGCATGCAGGACCAGATGCAGCTGGACGCCGGGGGGCTGGCGGCCCCGCACAGCCCCGAGGCCACGTCCGTGGTGGATTCTCCTGCTCCTATCGCGGGCTCTAGGGACAGCGGGTCAGCTCCCCCGGCCAGCTCCCCGCTGGAGCTGTGCCAGCGGCCACCCTCCGACAGCCAGGGAGGCGACCTCCTCCTCTCCAATGTGGACACTTCGCTCTGCTCCTCCATCTCCACGATCCTGGAGGACCTGGAGCACGTGGAGAACCTGAGCAGCTGCCCGCCCCCCGCCCAGCCTGAAGAGGAGCAGCTGCTGTTCGGGGAGTCTGGAGCCAAGCAGGAGCCGGCTAGGACCCCACAGCCTTGTTTGGGTTCCTTGGAGCTGCTCAGCTCCGCCAGCTACCTGCTGGAGGACAGCCTGGAGGACATCTTCGAGGACATCGACACCTCCATGTACGACTGCGACCTGTGGTCGCCCACCAGCCTCTCCGGCATCAAGGCCTTCTCTGGCGCGGAGGACTCGGACAGCAAGGCGCTCGCCGGCGCCGAGGACCGACTGGACCTGAGTGACTTGGACTACCTGATGGACGTGCTCGTGGGGAGACACGCGCTCTGAGGGCGGGCGCGACAGTATTCAATACCCGTGGTCTAATTTATTACGGGCCCGATCCTCAGCTGGGGTCCATCCGTCACTATCGGCGGAGCCGGCTGACACCCGCTGGGGAGCCGGCCTCGTGTTCCTGGGGCTGAATTCTCAGCCATGCTGCTGCCCCTCTGTCCTGCCCTTGGGTGGCACCAGGTACTGCGGCCCTGAGGTTGCTCTGACACCAGGGCTCAGAATACGGCAAGTGCAAAAAGTCCGTAAAGCCACTGTAAACCCGGCCCAGGAGCAGAGAACCAGAGCTGAACAGTGACGTATTAAATAAGGCCCTTCCCGCTGTTCTGACCCCCAGCCCCTTCTCATCCTAGCAAGACGAGCTGGGGAGTGGGGGTGGGGGTGTAAGGGGCCATTTCCTGTCCATTGGTGGGTCCCAGATTGGACGGTTTGGAAGTAACTTATTGTCTGAGCGATGAGGAAAGTGTCTTCAACTCCCAAGCCGCTGTGAACTGCTTTGAACTGAAAATAACACCCCTTGCTCTCTGCCCCGCTGCCGTGTGTGGTTTCCCCTGCGTGCGTGCCGTGAGCCCTTCCCACCACCCCACCCCGCCAGCCTCAAGCCCAGGGCGGCTGCATCTCAACTCCTTTTTCCGTTGGGTTTTCACCTGTCCCTTTCTCCGCGGGCCAGATCCCCGCTGGGGTCAATTGGCATCGCTCCCCTGAACTTGCTCCTGATCCAAAGTCATTTGATGACCAGAGGAGCCTTTCCAGGGACTGAGTCGGGGATCAGGCCCTGAGTCTCCGGGCTGAGCAGCGAAGGGTGATTTCAGCGCTGCCTGATTCTGTCCACATCACCCTCTGCAAGAATAAACCCACAGATTCCCCCCCACTCTCCCCCGGAGCCTGGCTGCCTGGCACCTGTGGACCCTCCTTGCCCACGTAAAACTGGCTGTGGTCTGATGCTGCTGGGCAGGGTCCCATTTACACCATGAGATTAGATGGCTGGAGCCAGTAGCAGCGGGGACGCAGAGATAGACAGGCCTCTTTGGAACCCTTTAATTTGAGCACATCAGTGCTTGACGGTAAGAGCAGGACACCTGGATTGCATCCCGGGCTCTGAGAAGGGAGTGGGGTCTAGTGGTTAGAGCAGGGGGGGCTGGGTTCTCTCCCCAGAGAGGGGAGGGGAGTCTAGTGGAGCCGGGAGCCAGGACTCCTGGGTTCTATCCCAGGCTCGACCCCTGACTCAGTGTGTGACCATCACCTTCTGGGAAGGATGGGTGATGACTCCCCCCTTCCAGGACAGTGGGAGGCACTGACAGTCCCCGCTAGGATCACGCTCCCTCCTGGTGTTTCAAACCCAGGAGTCCTGCCTCCCCCGCCCCACTGGCTGCGTGGCCCTTCGGGAGCCTCCCAGGGTGGGCGCTAGCTAAGAGCAAGTGGTTCTCCTTGCCCTTCCTGGGCAGCAGCCTCAGGGCACCGTGGGAAATAAGGGGCAGCCGCCTCCTAGCAGCCGCTTCCGCCTGCCTCCGCACGCAGCCCCTCTCGCAATCTGCACTGGCCTGGCGCGCTCGCCCCCTGCAGCCGTGGGTCTGCAACGCGGCCCCCTCCACGGAGCCCCCGGCCTGGAGCTGCCAGCCTGAGGCCCCACGCCTCTGCTTGCAAAGCAGTTGCAGTTTTGCTGCGACCTCCATGCCACGGGGGGGAGGGGCTCTGTGCCCCATGGGCTCCCATCCCGGCAGCTGGCCACGGGGTCTGCGGCTGATGCATCACAGCCTGTAGTGGGGGAACGCGCCGTGGGCAGACGCCACAGGGGACAGCTGCTGTTTGTATTCCAGGGGCACCGTGGGTACGGGCACGAGATGACCCTGGCCTCAGGGCAAATGGCTGGCTTGGGTGGCGGAGCCAGGATTAGACTCCAAGGCTCCCGACTCCTAGCCCAGAGTCCTACCCGCTAGCCCCCACTGCTCTTCCCCTTAGCTCCCCGGGGACTGCCCCAGGTGCCCACTCTGCTCAGCTGCGCAGGGGTTACTAGCGGCTGGGACTTTGCCCCTGAGCAGAGCGTGTTTCTACCTCCTCGTCGCCTGGGGCAGCAGGACAAAGTTTACCAGCCACCGCTGTTACCAGGCGAAGCTGGGCAGATTCCTCCGCTAGCCTTGAACCGTCTCCCCCTGAGCATGTGGTACCCAGCCTGCCGCCCCCTCTGCGCCGTGTGCAGTCGCTGGCACCGGCGCGGCTGCTCCGCTGTGGTTTGACTGGACCAGAGCAATTGACTGCCTGAGGCTGCAGAGACCCGGCGCCTCTGCAGTGCCTCAGCTCCGGGGAGGAGGGGGGAGGACAACTTTCCCGGCCCCTCCACTTCACTGGGGTGTGCGTGCGAGTTTGCAAATGAGATGCTGACCCTGTAATTCCTGAGAACTCAACTGCTGCCCCTCTGCCTGGCCCCTTCATTGTCCCTGGATTCCACCCCCAGGAAACCTCCAGCAGAATCCAGAACATGGGCACATGGCGGGGTCCCAAAGGTCACAACATAGGGAGCAGGGGTGGGCATTTCTGGCTGCCATCTCCTGCGGGAGAAGCCCAGCCCAGCCCCATTAGGGGGGTACAGGTGTATGTTTGCACGCAGCTGGTGAAACAATGTTTGCCCCCCCCACAGGGTTCAGCTATTCCTTCAGGGTGGGGGGTGCTAGGAAGGAAACATTCCCAGCGTCTCCTTCCTTCCGCTAGAGGGCAGGCTCTGCCCGGGCAGGGGCAGCCGTGGCCGAGCGGAGGATTCCCACACGTCTCTGTCTGATGCCTGGCAGGAATATGGCCTGTGTGTATTTGGGCCGGGCGCTGCCCAGACCCCGACCGTGATCAAGGCCGCCGTTGTGCTGGTTGCTGGCACAGAGGCAGTTCCTTCCCCAAAGAGCTCGCCGTCTCACCCGAGGAAGGAGGAGGATACCCATTTCACAGATGTGGAACCCTGGCCCGAGGGGTGTCAGTGACTGGCCCAGGGTCACTCTGGGAAGGGTGTGACAGAGCCAGGAATCAAGCCCAGGCCCTGGCAGATCCACGCACGCTACAAGCAGCACCTTGCATTACCAGGAAGCAACAGCCCCGCCGGAAATGACAAACCCTTCAGGAATGTTGTCACCCATCACTTCCCGGAGCCTTGGAGCCGGCTGCCCGGGAGCCCTTTAACCGTGTTCAGGGGTCCCACTGAGCCGGGTGCTGCCCTGGAGTCCTTCTGCCCATTGCTGCTTTCCCGGCAGCTTGGGAAAAGTTCCTTTCTGCAACACACTGACACCAATGAACCCTTGCCCTCCTTCATCCTCCCCCAGCCCTGTCCCGAAGCCGTTCGCAAGCAAGAGGCCTGGTTCCGTTTGCATTTACACTGGAGCAAGGGCAGGAGAGGAGGGAGGGTTCTAGAGCCGAAGGCATGGGTCTCTGGAGTCAGGGGAGCTGTTCCCAGCCCTGCCACTGGCTCCCTGGGTGACCACGGGTAAGTGGATCTGGGTCTGTGTGTTCAGCGCTCAGCATCCCATGTGCTCTTCATTAGAAGCTGATCTTTCTGGACAACCAGACCATCTGTCTTGCTGGGCCTCAGCCCCGCTGTCTGCAGAGTAAGGCCAGGAGTTCCCAGCTGCTGCAACTTCTGGTCTTTTACAAACACAACTTCTGTTACGCTCAGGGAGGCGGAAATCAGCCTAACCCTATGGTGTGTGTCAGAGATCCAGAGCCAGTCCCTGTCCCTGTCCCAAAGAGCATGTGTGTTGTGTGTGTGCAGAACAACGGGCCCTGATCTCGGTGGGGGTCTGTGCAGCCTGTCCACCCCTGGCACAGCGGGGCCTTGATCTCGGTGGGGGCCTGTCTGCACTACCGTAATACACCTGATACCTGTGACAGCCGCTCGCTCACAATGCAGACTGTCCCTGGAGGAGCTGCTGAGAGCTCCCCAGGGGTGTTTGCAGGCCGGGGCAGGGCAGCTGAGCGAGGTTAGGAAAGGGTTAAAGGCTGCAGGGTGCTTGGGACAGGAGCCAGAGCTAACGAGGTGCTAATTGGATGGGGGAGGGGAGTTTGGGGAAGATGCCCAGGAGGTGGGGCCTGAGGGGATGGGAAGGAAGCCTAGCCCACGTGTGTACAGCCCCCTGGGCTGTCCTGCAGGTAAGAGCTGCTCATAGGCCCCCTGTGTTGCCCTTCCTTTTCCAGGCTCCCTGTGGCCCGGCTGCTGCCCCTGTGGCTGTGGGGTGGGAGCGCCTGGTCTGCACCTGAGGTGAGGGAGCCCATGGGGCTGGGTGCTGCTGCACAGATCCGGGCCGAGAGATTTTCCCTGCCACGAAGAGCTCCCAGTCTGAACAGACCAAGGACGGCTCCTTCTCCCCCTGTGACAGGTGGGGAAACTGAGGCCTAGAGGGATGCCGGCACTTGCCTAGGGTCACATGCTCTGGTCTCCTGCAGTGCAGCCCCAACCCCCGCAGGCTTTCCTCCCCAGGGCTGCCCCACTGCGTGGGTTCCTGACCTTCACGCTGCCCTCCCTCCGCCCCAGTCCCAGGGCTGCACCCCCTAGTGCCCTGCCGGTGGTGGGAGTGATTGTGGGCTCGCTCTTGCAGGCTAGGAGCTCTGGAGCGATGCCCCAGTTTGACCAGTGGCTCAGACTATCATGGCCTAGAGCACCGTCAGCTAACCAAGTAGTTTCTCTACAACCGCAAGGTGCTGTGAGTTGAGTCCCCCCTGTCTTCTGGGCTCTGGGGGCGGCTGGTGCTCAGATTGCAGCCGCAGGGTGGCCAGGTGTGTCTCTTCCTGTGATGACTGTATTGCAGGAAGCTCTGGGAAGGGAGACCAGGGAGTTTTCCCTGGGGTACTGAGCCCCCACCTCCGCCCCCCCACCCCAGCGCTGTCCTTGGTGCATCTAAACTGCCTGGGCTCAACCAGCCAACGGCTGCACTAGGGGCCTGTTGGTTGGTGTGAAACGCTGTCTCAGACCTTCCAGAATGGGTGACAGGTCACTCCTACCTGGCGTTGAGCCTCTCCCGTCCCCGGCATGCCCTGGCACCGGCTCGCTTTTGGGCGTGGCAGGTGGCGTGGCTGTGGGAAGCGTCCTGGCAGTGCCTCGGGGGCTGGCTGCCGTCGCTGTGCTGCACCCACTCTCCCCAGCCCGTGCGCGCTGGCTTCAAATCCTCCTTTGAGCCCACACAATTCCTGGGCTCTCTGTAATAAATGCACCATTCTCTCCACGCCCTGCAGTACGGTGCCCGCCATGCAGGCCCCGCCCGGACCCTGGTGCTCGGAGTCTGGTCTTAGAACTGCATTTCTGGGCTCTGCTAACCTCGCTGATCCTGGATGCTCGGGATCTGCCCCCTTCCACCACCCCCCCCACAATCCCCCCTGCTCTTGGAATTAAACTATTCACGTTCACTGCGTGTCCTCCTGCAGCATGGCTGTTTCTCAGGAGGCATCTGCTCCCACGTGGCTGTACAGCCGCGGAGCCTGGCTCTCCTCCCAGAGGTCTCCTAACACCCAGCGTCAGGCTCCCAGCCCACTCGATGACGTACGGACGCCGGCCCCATCACGGAGGCGACAGGCGAGCAGAGAGCCCAGGAGTCCTGACTCCCAGCCCTCGCCCTAGGTACCCCGGTCCTGGCCTCCCGCGGCAGCGATTCTAACGTGCTCCTGTGTGCCCAGGCACCCAGGCCGTTGGAAGATGCACCCGTTTAGTCAAACCGCCCGGCACCAGCCTGCAGGTCCGCCCCAGCCCTGCGTTGATCTTGCCTTGCTGGACTAGGACAGCCGGTGCCAGATACCGTGACTCCAAGGTGGCGTAGGTGCCCCTTGGGTAGTTGCTTACGCCAGTGCCTGGGGAGTGCAGACTGCCCCCGTGCCCGCTGGAAGCTGCGGCGTGGGGGAATCGGGCATTGCCCCGTTCAGTTGTCGGCGCACCCGGGCTAGCGGCGCTCGCTGGAGTCTCTGCAGAAGCTTCCTGGAAGCCATTCAGTGCATCGGTGTGCACGCAGCCAGGCCTGACACGCTGCTGGAGTGGTGTCTTGGGGGGACCTGAGTGGCCGCCTCGTGTTGGCTCGTCTCTTTCGCTCTTCATACGTGACTAGTGTGCGGAGCGCCATTTGTGCAGGGGGCCGGGCGGCTTGCCGCTGAGGCCTGAGGAACTGACAAGACGGTTGTCAGCTGGACCTGTGGAAAGTGCTTCTCTAAAGAGTGAGGCCACAGGAGCAAGGGACTCGGACACCTGGGTTCTGTTCCTAGCTTGGCTGGTGTCCTGTGAGGGGATCATGGGCAAGCTGCTTCCCCCCCCGCAGAGCCTCACGGACAATGAGCCTGACTCCTTCGGAAAGCAGGCTGGGATCCAGGCCAGAGACGTGCTAGGTATTCAATCAGGGCGCTTTGCTCCGAGCACAAGGGCAATGCATCTCGGCTGAAGGTCTAAATTGCGGTAGTTTGCAGGACGTGCCCAGGAGTAGCAGCACAAAGAGTTACGCCCAGCACGGAGTTACGCAGCTGGATCTAGTTGTGCCGTAGGAAACCTGGGTTATGTACACGGGCGTCTTTATTTTTTTTTCCTTCTGAAAACACTTTCCCTTCGGAAGAAGGAGGATGACAAATTGCTGTCGTGTGTATGCCGTGATCGCTCAGGATGGCAGGGGAAGATCATCAGAGCCGGACTGGTCACCGAATCCTAGAAGAGGAGGGTTGGACGGGACCTCAGGAATCATCCAGTCCAACCCCCTGCTCAAAGCAGGACCAACCCTGACTAAATCATCCTAGCCAGGGCTTTGTCAAGCCGGGCCTTAAACACCTCTAAGGATGGAGATTCCGCCACCTCCCTAGGTAACCCATTCCAGTGCTTCACCACCCTCCTAGGGAAAAAGTTTTTCCTAATATCCAACCTAGACCTCCACCCCTGCAACTTGAGACCATTGCTCTTAGTTCTGTCATCTACCACCACTGAGAACAGCCTAGCTCCATCCTCCCTGGAACCCCAGGTAGCTGAAAGCTGTTATCAAATCCCCCCTCACTCTTCTCCTCTGCAGACTAAACCAGCTTAGTTCCCTCCGCATCTCCTCATAAGTCATGTACCCCAGCCCCCTAATAACTTTTGTTACCTCTTCCAACGTGCTCCTCTGCGTCTCTGCAGCTGCGAGCTCTGACTTACTGCAACGTAACTCTGCAGTCCTCTACTACCGTAGTGTAGCCAGAAGGTAAGACAAGCCATTGTCCTTCCACGGCAGACAAGACTGGACTGTTACCATGACTCTTCAGAGCAGGGGGCTGGCTTCTACGGCCCAGAGTATGCTCGGTGTGTGACACATACTGGTGTGAGGTTTGTGAGTCTGTTACTGGAGGTGGGGGCAGGGGGTAGGCCCAGTAGGTGGTGTCCTATCCACACTAGGCACTGTTGTGATAGGTGCTGTACGTAAATGATGAGCTGGGTTGGATTAAACTTACTTACACCCGGTTTCAATTAACAGCTACCCTTCCTTACTGATAACTGTGAGAATTAATTAAGCTCCTTTATGGAACCAGGCAGCTAAAACAATAGCAGCTTCTACCCAAAGCAAAGGCACGTGGGTACAGAGGGGGGTTGGCTGGTTATTGTTTCCTAGTGGGCTGTGTCTGTGTGAGAGAAGCTGCAGAAAGAGGCAGCCCGAACAAGCACTGGAAATGGGGTGCTGAGCAAAGCCACCCCAGAGAGAGCTTTTGGGCAGAGTGCTGGTTGGGAAGGGGCTTGATGCTGTGAGAAAAGACGCCGTCTCCTGGTGTTTTATTCCTGCTGCGTGCGGGAAACAGAACTCTGTAAATAAACAGGACGATAGCAAAGAACTGGCCAGAGGATTGTGTCGCCTGGCTCCATCATCCGTTTCTCTCCTTAACCGGAGCAGCCGGCTAGTCCTTGAATTTGGGCTAACTGCTTGGGTCAAAAAAGGGCAATAGTATAATAGACCGTCCCTGCCCCGAAGAGTTTACCTAAATAAGCAAGACCCAGGAAGGCTTAGCCCAGTGTTAGTGGATGAACAGAGGCCCTGAGACTTGCCCACAATCACGCACCGGATGAATCTAAATCCAGATCTCCAGAGACCCTAACAAGACAGAAGTTAAGTTCTGAGCCTCTTAAGATAAGGGGCTGTGCTGGAGCGAGGACAGGGGAATTGAGGAAAGCATCCTGTGTTGCTTCCGGCAGCCAGGTCCCAGGACTTTCCAGAGGCTGAGAGCTGGGGCCAGCGGCGTGACCGCTTGTCTCCTGGCGGAAGCCCGGCCATGAGGAGGATGTCCTGTGTTTACAATAGCTGGGCAGGGCTCCTCTCCCAGCGCTTGACCTGTTCCCAGAGAAAGGGCACAAACAACGTCTTACCTGATGGGATGGGAGGTGGGGTACGGGCTGCGCTTCAAAGGGTGCTCCCAGTTTAGCTCCCCTTCGAAACATTTGGCTCGGCTCTTCTCCTGTCTTGTTTGGAGCGGAAGCTGGCACCTCCCTGGCGCTATCTTGGGAAGCCATTGAACTGTCCTGGCCTCTTGGGCACTGGAGCAGAGTGGACAGTTGAGGTTCCCCAGCTGTGACTCCTAGCCTGAAACGCAGCCGCGGTTGGCGCCTGTGTGCCGACAGCCAGGTCCCCTTGTGTTGCTGACCCTGCGTTGATTGCCGTCTCGCAACCGCGGGTGCTGGCGTTCCCTTTAAAGCCCCAGCTCCTTGGAGTCAGGTGCTCTCGTTTGAAAATAAACCTTTCCAGCTGCAAAGCAAAGACTGAAAACGCACCCCTGAAGGGCTGGCATCAGGAGGCAGATCAGCAGAACCCAGCGCTCTCCCTCGCAAACAATCCTGAGGGGTTTTTAAACAAACCTCGTGACCCTCTCTCTGGGGAGGGTCTGACTCCCGGCCGTTGAACGCTGCGTTTGGCATCTCAAGCTGCATCCCCAGAAGCACGTTGGAAAAATCTTGGTCTTCGTCTTTTTGGCTTCTCCTTTATTTCTCCCTTTGTTACAAACGAGAGTTGGAGCTTTGCTGCAGCGGCTGCTGGCATGAAGCCTGCTCAGAACGCACAGCTTTCGCCTGCCCTCTGATGTGTCGCTTCCCCTTGGAGGGAATGTCTGCTCCGCTCTGTCTCTGTCCCCTCTCAACTGTGTGCTCAGAACTGATCGACAGACCCCAGGAGTCCTGAGTTTCTGCACGCTCCCCTCCCCCGCCCCACTCTAACCACTAGTCTTCATTCCCCCTCTCCTCCATGGATGCTGGGTTTAACTCAGACGTCCTCTCTCATAGGGACTAGACTGTAAAGCAGGGATCACTACAAATAATGGATCAGTCCCCCCACTTCCTGGCGGTCGCACATGTGACTTGGTCTTTGTTAGGGCAAAGGGTGTCCTGCCGTGTCGTTAACACGCCTTTTGTCTCCGTGCAGACAAGACTGAAGGGGCTTGGTGTCTAATAGTTGAGGGGCAGGGGGAGATCTCTAAGTGGTTCCCGGGCCGTGTTAACGTGCGGAGTCATACAAGCCGCCTCCGGGCCCGATCCATCATCTCCACCCTTCGCGCTGCCTCTGTGCCAAACCCTTCCGGTGCAGTTCTGAGTTTAGTCCCACAGTGACCAGTGAGCCAGTGCTGTGCGTCACGCCCCCTCCGGCCTGGGCACCTCTCCAGTTTCTGCTGCTCATTCCTGGGTTGCTGCCCTGGTCTCCCCCCCAGCCCCCGACAAGGGGAGCTGCCAATTGCACTTGAATTAACATCTTGTCAGACCTGCTGTTGGCAAGGTGCTGACGAGGGTGCATAGATCAACATGCTGCTCCGATGGCTGCCCCGTTCGGATGTGCTGGGGCCAGCCGGGAAAAGCATGACATCCCCCCTGGCCTAACTTTATGGGAGATCCCATTGGACCAGAGGGGTGAAGAACGTCCTGCGTCTCAGCTCCCTTCTGCTTTGCAGATGGCCAAGGCTTGGCTGGTCCTGGAGCCTCACCCCTGGAACCTCCCCTCTAGATCGCAAGCAAAGCATTCAACTATAGGAGATGGATGCTAACATGCAGGGAAGTATTGTCTAGCCATGGGAGCTGGCAATCAGCTGTTGGGCCCTGCTTCCAGCAGGGAGGGGGGCTTATCACTGAGATGGGGAGCCAGCGCTCCTGGGTTCTGTTCTCGGCTCTCCCGTGTGTGTGACGTCTGCGCTCCATAATGTCCGCGCTGCACACCTGGGGCTAGCGAGGTGGGCGCAGACGGTAGTTGGGTCTTGACGCGCGTATGGAGGCGCGCTCGGTGCATGTCCTCACCAACGGCAGCGCTTGGGCTGGGGGTTGGCTGGCCCCGCGTTCTAGATCAGGGGATTGGATTGGTGCAAACTGTTCCGGCCTGGTGGCATTTGACATCCTCGGTGGGCACTGGGGCCAGTGACCCGATGGGGGTCAAATCCAGACCAGAGGAACAAAGTTACCACCTCCTCCAACACGTGCCCCTGGCCCTGGTCAGCCTTCGCCGTCCTGGCTGCGGCCTGTCCCAGAGGGGTCTGTGAGCGGGCTGGGTGCTCTCTGGAGCCAGTCTCTGGCCAGGGTGGGGAGAAAGGGGGGGATTCTTCAGGCAGGCTCCGCACGCAGCCCTGTCCTCCTCCCTAAGCAGAGGCAATCCTTGCCTTGTGCTGAAGCAAAGTTACCAGCGGGGCCCGCCTGCTGCTATCAGGTGCCGGCCTGTAGCCAGGCGTTCAGCCCTGCAGCGGCCCGTCCTCCCGCGCTGCCCGGGCTTCGGGTTTTAACTTTCTGTCTCCCTCGTCAAATCCACCCTGTGCAGGGAGGGCGGGGGGGGACAATGGGCCGATGCTTGTGTGGAAATGCTGACGCCGGGTTTGCGCTAATCTGCTGGGTCCGCATCCCATTCACTCCTGTGCACGGGGGGCTTTAGCCTCTGGCCGCCGGGGCGGCTGGGAGCAGCGCGTCGGGAAGAGGGGGGACGGAGCTGGGGACGGAGCAGCGGAAAGATGTGCGACTGCTTCATGAAGGCTCTCGGCCCCGCCTGGTCCCTGGCCGCTCAGCATGGTAAGCCGAGATCTTGGGGTGGGGGGGGGAGGCATTTCTGCACCTGTGGAGCCAGCCTCGGTCTGCTCCTCTGCAAATTTTCCACGCCTCTCCTGCCCCTGAAGCCAGTTAACCTTCCCCCCTCTACCCAAGCTGAGCTGCCTTCCCATCTGCAGTGGGTGCCCCTCCCAGTGCAGGCGTTTGCTGCTCACCTGCGCTGGGTGGTTCTGTGCATTCACCTCTGGTGCCCAACGCTCCCTCCGCTCTCACGAGGGCTGGGATCCTCGGCGGCTGCACTGGCCCACCCAGCAAGGAGCCGGCCTGAAGGGGGCACCTGCTGTGTGGGTCAGGGTCAAACTGCCCGTGCCTCCCGAACCCTTTGCCGCTGATGGGCGGGAGGCTGGGTTCTGTGTCCCCGCAGCGCCCGGGAACCCGGCCCACGGCTGGGGCTGCTTGCTGGGACTGCCTGGCTGCAGCGCCGCGCTTGTACCCGGATAGCAATACCGAGCCCCAGCGAGGGGAAGCGACTTGCCCCAGTGGCACCAGGGAGGCTGGGAGTACAGCCCCAGATTCCTGGGTCCCACCCGGCCCACGGGCTGCGAGACGGCTTAGGGTGATTCTTCATCTGGAAGCTTCCCCGTGGATTCCAGCATGCCCAAGACAGATCCGCCTGGTTCAGCCTCAGCTGGGTGCAGTTAAAACCAGATTTAGACTGCCCCATTCTGCTGCCTTGGAGCCCAACGCCTGACGTCCTGGTCGAGGTGGCAGCCTCACCTCCCTCTCTTGGCCAATTCTGGGTGTGGATTCTCCTGCACCAGCTGCGCTCATCCCCAGCTGTGCATGGGTGCTTTGCACGGGGATGGAAACAGCAGAGGCACGAGAGTGTTAGGTGGGACGATTCTTGCGTCCTAATTAACCCCTGCTGTGTCTCCACCCCCCCACTTCCCCGCCTCCCTTCTCTCCACCCAGGAACGGGGGGAACCCTGAGAATCATAGAATCATAGAAGATTAGGGTTGGACGGGACCTCAGGAGGTATCTAGTCCAAGCCCCTGCTCAAAGCAGGCCCAACCCCAACTAAATCAACCCAGCCAGGGCTTTGTCAAGCTGGGCCTTAAAAACCTCTAAGGATGGAGATTCCACCACCTCCCTAGGTAACCCATTCCAGCGCTTCACCACCCTCCTAGGGAAAAAGTTTTTCCTAATATCCAACCTAGACCTCCCCCATTGCAACTTGAGATCGTTGCTCCTTGTTCTGTCATCTGCCCCCACTGAGAACAGCCTAGCCCCATCCTCCCTGGAACCCCCCTGCAGGTAGTTAAAGGCTGCTATCAAATCCCCCCTCACTCTTCTCTTCTGCAGATTAAACCAGCCCAATTCCCTCAGCCTCCCCAGCCTCCCCAGCCGGGAAGGTTCTGCTGGGAGGAAGGCGGAGGTCTCAGGGGCATGGGGGGCTGTTTCCCCTGCTAACAGCCACTAATGTGGGAGCTGCCAATAGAGGTTAGTTAAGCGTGGGGTGAGCAGAAGAAAGCCTCTCCCTAGGTCCCTGCGCGGTCACTTGCCCCCATGTGCAATGCAGGCTGGTCCGACCTGGTAGCACTCCGCACCGTTTGCACCGGGGCAGAGTAGGGGCAAACTGGGCCTCCGTCTAAACGTCTTGCTGTGTGAACTGGGGACGGGGGGGATTCAAGGCTAAACTGGGATGCTGGGGAGGGAGCAGAACATAGATCAGTCTGGACACTGGGGACAGAGCCCCAGACTAAGGAAGCTCAGAGAGGAGGGGGTTCAGGTGGCTTGGGGGTAACTGGAAATTTGGGGGGGCCCCTCCGGTCCGATGGTGGCACAGAATGGCCCAGTGTCCAGCCGCCCTAGCCTATCCCATGCCCTCTGCCTGGGTGCCTGCTGTGACCCCTGCAATGGTCGGCTTTCTTTTCCTTGTGCCAGGGTGCAGCTGGTGGCATAGATGACTGGGGGGCTGCTCAGCTCTTGGCGACCTCCACCAGTGCCTGGGGCACCCCACTGCCCTGCCCCTGGTGCAAGAGAGTCTCTGCATCTTGGCTGGTTAGCGTCACCAGGGCAAGGCAGCCTCTGGAAGGCAAACCGGTCAGGCTCGGCCGTCAGGTGTGGGAAGCTGGTGGGGGAAGTCCAGGATCCTGGCACAAAGCGGGCCTGACCACCCCGAGGGGCGTGGGATCCCGCAGCCAGCCAGCTCTGGGCTCCGGAAGCTTTCACCACAAAGCTGGCTTTGGCCTTGATTCTTCTAAACGCGCAGAAATAATTCCAAGTTCAACTAGATCTGCTCAGGAAACGACTTATCTTTTCCCTCTGAAAAACTCTGGCCAACATCTTGCTTGTATCAAGTTCTCTTTCAAAACTGTCAAACCCTAAAACAGGCTGCTTTTGGGGGTGGGGGTGGGGTGGGCTCTTCTCTTTGCAAATTATCAGATTTTTTCTTTTTTTGTCCCCACCCTAAAAAAAGTGTGTGTGTGGGGGGGCTGGTTTGAGGTGTCTTGTTTTTGCTTTTCTCCCGCTCCGAATCTAATGCAAGCTGCCTGGGAGCAAGTCTTCATGCACTGGTGCTTCCCAAGTCCAGCAAACGCCGCATGCAGCTTGCCCACCGCGGCTTTGGGACGGCCGGATCTCGCTTCCCATCTGCCCTGGCTGTCGCTCAGCAGCGCGGGGTGCTGGCCTGGGGGAAGCTGCCCAGGCCCCAGAAGTTACACTGGAGTGTTTCACTTGAGTAACTCACCCTGGCTGCCTCCCTGCAAACTTCCAGGGCTGCCCCTGCTCCTTTAAGTGCAGTGCCCAGACTGTAAATAATATTCTAATACCATAAGGGGCCGCGCTCATACACACACACACACAATCCCACGGACTCTGAGGTCGGCCCAGCTGCAGCCAATGGCTGGGGAGGGCCTGCCCCTTTCTGTTCTGGGCTAGAAGCTGTCTGCGTCTCCAGCCTCCTTTTCCCAGCTGGCTGCAGGGCATCGGCTCCAGCTCACTGGACTGGACCACTTCCCTCTCGCGTGGTGGCTTTCGGCTAAGGCAAGGTCTGTGGGTCCGACCTCTCTGCAGGCGGGGCGCGGAGAGCTGGGACCGTAGGGGTGCCAACTCCGAGGTAAGGCATGCGTGGAGCTGAAGTTTCTGACCTGGCACTGCCCATCTGTCACCTCCTGCCACGCAGGGCAGAGGGCTGCTGGGATGACGGGAGAGCAGCCGCAAAATGGGTCTCGATCTCACGGGGGCTTTTCTCGCTTCTCATCTGCAAAAAAGTTTCATGCTACTGAATGTGCAGCTGGAGCCTCTCCCCAGGACAGGACGAGCTCCCCCTGCCATAAGGCAGCCGTCTCATGGCCCATTCGCTCCTTGCTCTTGCTGTCGAGTGCGGGGGGAACGATCCCCAGTGGGTTGCTGGTGATGTGGGCGCACGTCCTCTGGGAGCTGGGCTGAGACCCGTCACGCTCATTTCATGCAAGGGGCAGGGGTTGTCAAATAGCTGTGAGTGCTGAGGTTCACTCACTGGGTCTGGGGCTCAGCCGGCAGCGAAGGCTAATCCAGCTCCCTGCCCTGACTGTGACATTTCGCTCCTTAGCCTCATACGGCCACTTCCACTAGCGCGCAACCCGTGGCGTGGGGCGGTGCGACTTTCTCACCGGTCTTGTGATGCTTTGGTGCTTCCCCCGCCATACCCAACCCCCAAAGTCCCAGCTCCTGGAGTCCCGGCATTAATGTGAGACTCTCAGCTTTCCTTTAAAAAAGCAAAACAAAAAAAAATCCTTGCAGGCATCCCACCCCCATATGGGTGAAACTTGCAAATGCGGCGCCTCTACGCCAGGCCAGCTCTCCACTAGGAGATTCTGACACTGAAGCTTATTTTGTGTGTGGAACTGGTATAAACTCTGCCAGGAAGAGTCCCTGTGTCCTTAAAGTTCACCTGCGCTATTAGTTTGCTGGGACAGCTGTGCCGGGAAACCCTCCTTTCTAGTGGAGACAAAACAGCAGGAGGCAAAACCATGTAATCTCTGTGTTGGGCGATGGGGTGCGATTGGCGGCTGCTGGGTTTTGGGTGTTCTTTGCTCCTACGGGCTCAGGCCAGCAGCATGTGGCACCCGTGTCAGAACAGCAGCGCCGAGCAAAGGGGTCAGAGAACAGACAAACCTCTGTGCCGGCGGGGAAGTCGTGTCACTTAAGGCAGGACCAGAGCTCAGGTGCTCCAGTGATGAGGGCAGGAGGAGGCCGTGTGGAGTGGGGTCAGCTGTGGGGCAGCCCTCTCCTGGGAAGGATTTGAATGGCAGCGATCGGTGTAGAGGGGGGAACGGCTATGAGGAGTGGGGCCCACAGCACGCAGGGTGATCTCTGCTGGAGAACCCCCGAGGCCAGGCTGCCTGGGTGAGCAGCGCAGTGCGCTCTCTAGCCGCGCCCCTCGTCCGCAGGCGTCTGTATAAAGGAGGCTGGCGCGGGCAGGGATGCGTGGGCCGAGCTGTGGCGGAGCTGGGTCTATACCCGGGGGGCAGCGAGTGCCCCCCAGCTTGCTCACAATGGAGGCCCGCGGCTGGGTCAGAGGGACTTGCCTGTTGGGTGGGGGAAGCTGCAGCTCTGGCCGGGGCAGGGCGTGCTCTCCTTAGGTGCAGTAACCTCCGAACGCTGCCCAGCCCGGGAGCGGGCCAGGCCTCGGGGTGGGGTTTGGGGCTGGAGGGCCGTCCCACAAACTCGTGGCACGCAGAGGAGAGCCCCCGGCGGGTCACAATGTTCTGTCGCTGGCCGGCTGGGCTGGGCGCCAAGACTGAAAGGGGGGGCAGGGGGCAGATGCCAGGTCGCCTGGCTCCGCGTGGATCAGAACAGCAGCGCCGTGGGTGCCAACAAGGGGCGTGAGCATCCACCTCCCTGCAGCCTGGGCTGTTGCACCCCGTGCAAAGCAGGCGTGCAAACGGCTACTGGTGCAAACGCCCGCCTGCGGGGCGGGGCAGCGTGGGACGCGGGACTGGGGGTTGTGTGTGGCTCTACAGGGGGCGCCGCCAGCAGCAAATCCACCTGCCTCCTGCCCTGTCAGCTAAGCCTGCGGCTGGATCCTCCGGCCAGGATGCTGCTCCGTGGGGAGAGGGCTGAGGTGTGCCCTCCCCGAGCAGAGCCACTGCTGCTGGGGTCCCGTGCCCCCGCTGGCTCCCTTCTCGCGTACAGCAGAGCCCGTTGGTTCCGGGGCGGGGGGGGGGGGGGGAAGGATCTGGTACCGTGTGGTGCAGGGTTAGAGGGCAGGCTGGTCTGTGTTTAGCAAATAAGAGGCACTGCCCCAGCCCCGGCGTTGAAGTCTGGGTGCCCTGGAGTGCACAGATCCCTGGCTGGTGCATCTGGGCCTGCCCCAGCTCTGTGATCTGTCCCTCTCTCCTGGCCCTTGCAGAGAGCGGGTGCTGGTGTGTGCTGGGGGCAGGGAGAGTCCACACACAGCCCCCCTCCCTCCGATGGCCCCTGGCTGTTACAATAGGGCAAAGTGTCTCCCATCTGCTGCCCCGCAAGCAGGAAGGACAGTGCTGCCCGCTTGGCCTGGCACACACAGGGGCCAGGCTGCAGGGGCTTGCTCGGCTGGTTCTGTTGTTGCGCGGTGCTGGAGCAGAGGGGCGGCCGGATGCGACGTCCTAAGCAAGTGATGAGTAAAAAAACCTTGGGCCTGAAGGCCTGTGAGACGCCAGGTCTGTCCAGTGCCTGACCCCAGTCACACCCGTGCATAAGGCCACTGTGCTGGCCTGGGGGGATCTAGCACACCCGCTGTCTGCATTGGAGGGTCCCGTTCCGGCCGGGCTGTGATCCCGGGGTCTATCGCGCACTCCGCAGGGTCAGTGCAGGTCTGTATGTGAATGGGAGACAGCCAGGGAACAGCTGCTGAAAGTGCCAGTGGCTTAATTCTGTGCCGGGGAGAGGACCCCGGCACCAGCCATGGGGCTGATGTTGATCTGGGGAAGGGGAAAACCTGATGTGCTGCCCCCTCCTGCTCACCAGCGATGGGTGTGACATCCTGGGTACAAGGATCTTGGTGTAACTTGGCTTCGTGTCGGCTGAATTCCTTCCTCCATTGCACGCTCGCATTTTCTCTCTCTAGGCTCTAGTCTCTCCACTATTTGCCCTGAGGCCTGTCTATCCCACAGCTGCCCCGTGGGCCTGGGGTGTGGTAGGGTCCTGCTGCTCTGAGACGAGCCCTAAGCAAAATGATCGCACTGTGTTTGGCACGACTGTCTTCTTCCGGGAGAGGGTGATCTGCGTGTCTGAGCAGAGGCCCCAGGCACCCTAGCACTAGCGGAGTTTATTGGCCTTTCCAACCCCTTTCAGGCGCAGATTTTTCTCTCTGGCTCCTGACCCCAGGAAAGCCACCGCCTTGAAACCTTCACTCCACCTCCGCCAGTGTTTGCGGCAGCTGCATTCTCTCTCCCGCGCAGCGACGTGCTTTGCTTCGGAGGAAAAGCTGGGCTGGGTTTCACCTCGCCACGCAGTGTTGGTGCTTTCCCGGGCAGGGACTGCGCCATTCCTCCCGCACCGGGCTGTGGGTGGAGGTTGCTTTAGCTGGCTCTACTTGTAGAGGGAAAGACACGTTCTTTTGCAGAGCCCAAATGAACCGGGGACCGCTCAGACTTACAAACTGTGGATTTCTAACCAGAGGCCTCCAAGTGTGGGACCTGGGCGGGTTAGAGCACCCTTTGGATGGTTCCTTTGGCACTTCCTTGTCCTGAAGTTTCCCAGACTAACCTAGTACCAATAAAACACACAGCAGCTCAAATCAGGTCTCCTGGGAGTTCTCTCCTGGCCAGGGAGGCTGGCCAGCCTTCCTGTGTGTCGGTGGGTGAGTTAATTAACACTGGTCCAGCTGGAGCTCTGAGCCCTGCCGCGCTAGGGGCTGTACAGATCGGAGCTGCAGGGATAACTGCAACCGTGCCCGAAGCTGCCGGAGTTACGCTTGTGCAAGAGCTGCCTGGACCCTTGCTGCTGTAGACCAGTGGCTTGTTAGAGTTTAGCTTGTCAATGGGGACCAGATTTGACTAAACCGCAATGAGCTGCTGCTACAGTAAAATACCAGGGCCCCCGGCCGCCCCTTCTCTCTAGAGAGACCAGCTGAAGTTCTGATGCCCCTGGTTTGTGCCGGCAGCCCCTGCTCAGGGAAGCCGGCAGGCTAGAGACAAGGATGCTAGCAGGGATGTTGCACCGGCCGAGCGCTCCTACCAGGGGAACTGGATCATGCGGGCAAAACTGGGCTTTTGCTGGCATGGCATGTTCCTGCCCCCCCTCCGGGCATGACAGGGCATGACGGGAGGGCAGCTGGGCCTGCGTCAGTGTGACCCTGCAGCCTTCTGTGCTGTCGCTTTGACCCAGTGGGCAGGGTCCCCCCGCCCGCTCCCCCAGCTGCACTTGGCAGATGCAGTGTGCAAGCAAAGCCCTGCTGGGGTCCAATGCACGTTAATGAATCCGGGCCTGGATATAATTGTCTCTGCGCCGGGGGAAGGGGGGGCTTTTGCCAGCACAGCAATGCTGCCCAAATTGGGCTGGCACGAGGCGATGGTGGAGAGCTGGCTTAGGAGAGGGCGGCTTGTGGAGCGAGATCTCCTGGGGCAGGTGGATTTTACGCCGGCAAGACGGTGCTTTTGCTGGGATAAGCTGCCGTTCTGCTGGAGGCTTTGGCTGGCCTAGGAAACGTCGCACAACATCGCCCCGTAACCAGCGCTGCTTCGCCGGGACACGCTGACACGCTCGCTCTCCCCACCTGCAACCCGGGGACGGTCATTTACTTATTTAGCCCGTGAGCGCTTTGTCCAGGGGCTGCCTCACCCCGTGTCTTGTGGGGCCTCCAACTCCCCTCTGCTCTCAGGGTGCTGGGACCTACTGCTTGACACCTTCTCCCCCTTGGGGCCTGGCCGGCTGCTGCGGGAACCCAGCTGCCGCTGCACCGTCTGTACCAGGAGCCAGAGGAGCTCTGTGGGGCTGTGACCTGACCCAGGCGCGCGCACCCCCATGCCCTTCTGGCCGACGCCAGCCGTGCAGGATACGCGCCGTGACTCACGACAGAGGAAGCCCCTTCTCAAACTCCTGCCATTCACATTTCCCAGCCCTGCTTCCTCCAGGAAGTGAACGGACAAGTTTATTTTGCCTGCAGCCTCTTCTGCCATGAGCAAAACCCTCCGAGGAGCAGAGCTCTGGCCGTGGCCCTGGGGATCCCGCAGCAGCCAGTGACCCTGGGAGGAAGGAGCGTGTGCTGACGGTCATGCTCCCATAATGGCAGGGGTGAGGTGCTGATCAGACACGTCAATGGAGCGGCAAGGAATGAAGTATCTGTGGATCCGGCCGCGTGAAGAGTATTTTAGGGCTGGATTTTCCGTGTCACCCCTGGCAGCTGTGCAAAGGGGTGCTCCAGAATCAGACTGGCTGCATCTTAGACTGGTACAACTGGCTAGAAAAGGAGCCTCCGGCCCTAGCGTGGCCATGACCACAGCATTGGAAAACCAGGGCAGGAGAACAGCACTAGACAGCTGTGTCCTGAACACAGAGACTTCGGCTTGAATTCAGTCACCGGCTATAATTTGATCCTCCACTCAATTGCTTCAAACTCTTCGATTGCTTTCCCTATCTCACTTAATTAGATCCTAATCTCTGGAGCTGAATCGCCTGCGCTGGCGGCCGTCTGCTGCCGTCTTTATCCTGGCAATGGCTGAGTCGCCGGCAGGCCCTGGCCGTCGGAACAGGAGGCTGTTGAGAGCAAACGATAACGGGGTGAAAAGTCTAATTTGGCCCTGCTGTGTTCTGCCAGCACAGGGGGCCCGGGTGGTGTGTGGACAGTGAAGCTAGCTGCCCGGCTCAGGGGGAGACTGGAAAGTTGCTGTTCCAAGGCAGAGCTCCTGGGTTTTGCAAACCATTCCGCGCTTGCAGAACTAGCTGGAGTTGGCAGAACAGCGTCCCAGGAACTCGCGTTTCTGTGGGCTAACAATGATTTAATTAGACAAATTGGGTTTTGCGGGGGAGGGGAGAAGGGGCAGCGTGTCTGTAAAGTGTAGGGTGTGGGAAGAGGAGGGGGTGCCGGAATGAATTGTGTAGGCCCAAGACAAATCCCATTCTTAGCACCACCTGATACTGGGAGAGGCGCCCCGTGACCTGGCCTGGCCTGGGTCCCCCCGTGGGCTCCGGGTGCCATGTGGGATTCTCTCAGCTCCTTCAAGTTTCGAGTCCATCAAGTTGAAGTGGGTCAGGAATATTGTGTTGCAGGAACCCCTAGAGGCCCCGACTGAGATCGGGTGGTGTGGGGGGTTGGGCCGGGTGCTGCACAGACACACAGAGAGAGTCCCTGCCCCAAAGAACTCACATTCTAAACAAAGGGAAGGGTTCGTTGTGCCCACCTTACAAATGGGGAAACTGAGGCACAGAGCGGCCTGACTCTCTCTCTAGGGTCACACAGGGAGCCTGTGACAGAGCCAGGAGCTGATCTTCCCGAATCCCAGTTCCCTCACCTCTTGGCCAAAAATAGCCGGCTTGTGTTTCTTCTAAGGGAGTCTCAAAGCCAGTGTGAAGGGGCAAATCCGGAGACATCGTGGAGGCCGAGCTGTGAGGTTGAAGGTGCCTCTTTCTCCGAGCGCAGGGCTGCAATGGTGTACCTGGGAGCAGAGTTTGGCTCGAAGTATTTGTGCTTCACGGCCTGGCGGGGCCCCGCCTGCTGCTAGATGTGGTCTTTAGAAATGAAAAAAACCACGCAGGGCCCCAGCGGTTAGTTCGCAGGCAGAGGGCACCAGGAATGTATTGTTCAGAAGGAGAAAGAGCAGTAGGGCTGGGAGCCAGGACTCCTGGGTTCTATCCCTAGCTCGAGGAGGGGAGTGGGGGCTAGTGGTTGGGGGAGGGCCTGGGAGTCAGGACTCCTGGGTTCTACCCTCAGTTCTGGGAGGGGAGTGGGATCTAGGGGTTAGGGCAGGGAGGTTGGGGGGGCTGACTGTTGGGTTCTCTATTCCCAGCTTCTGCCACCGATGCTCTGTGTGACGTGGGCATGTGACTGTCCTGCTCTGTGCCTCAGTTTCCCCACTATACAAAATGAATTCCGATCTTCCTTTTCCAAACTCCAGAGAGTGCATGGCCCTCTCTGGGGTGCCCCCAGCCAGCTGGGCTAGAGGCAGGAATCGCTGGGGGAGAGTCTGTCTGATCTGAGTTATGTGGGAGGTCGGACTAAAAGGTCCCTTAACATTGATGGCTAATAACGTGCTCTGGGATCCGCTGCTGTGGGCAGGGGAAGCTGGGGCCTGGCCTCTGGCCCCTGTGAAGTCCACTTTGCCCCTGGCTCTGGCCCTGGTGGCCAAACCCCTTTGTTGACTGGCTGCAGACTCACAACTCCCGCTGGAGCGTCCAACCGTGGGGCGCTGGTCTGAGCTTCCATGCAGGAGTCCCTGAGCTTCGCCTCGTGCCGGGAAGGACGTGGTGCCGCCCTGCCCAGGGGTGGCTGCGCTGCTGGCTAGATGCAGTGCCAGAGAGGCAGGGGCCGTCCGGCCCGCCGGGGACAGAATTAGAAACGGGAAGTGGGAGCAGGGTGGAGCGCGGCCGAGGCTCTGGAGCCGGGGTTGAGGCGGGGAGAGACTGGAGGCCTCCGGTGACGCTTGGCCTCAGACCCCAGGTGGGACCCACGTTGGCCCAGGCAGCTCGGCCTTGGGCTGACGTCTCTTCCTGGGCAGGATGTTGCCCTAGAGCAGCCTGGGGCAGGAGCCACCTCCCATGAGCCGCTGATTGTGGTGGAAAGGCAGAGCAGGGAAGGGGGGTGGGGACAGTTGTAATGGGCCCCAAGCTCAGTAGGGCCCCCAAGGGTCTGTTGAAGTGAAAGGTGAGGGCCCCCCCAGGTTCTCCTGCCAGGCCTGGCTGGGAGCCCATGGCACCGTCCTCCCCACCCTTCTGGGACCCTTACTCTACACTGCATGTTTGTACAGCACCGAGCGCAGTGGGGCAATGTAGGCTAATGGGGAGAGCACTGGGCTGGTGGGACACCTGGGTTCTATTCCCAGCTGTACCACTGACCCCTCCCTTCTCCATGCCTCAGTTTCCCTCATCTGTTTAGGCCGTGAGCTGTTTGGGGCAGGGACTGGCTCAGCCTGTGTCTGGGCACTGAGTGATGGTTCCTGGCCGGTGCCCCTGGGATACACATCATCAGAGCTCCTCGGGGAAACGTTTTTTGTTCCCATGGAAGATTTCAACAGAAACGAAAGCCTTAGTTAAATATTTCTTTGTTTTCTCTCCCTCCCCCCCAGCTTTTCATCTAAAAAAATGAAATGGGGGGTGTGAAATTTCATGGTTGCAGGGAAACAAAAAATCTTCAGTGAACTCCCCACCCCCACTCAGATTCTTGCAAACATCAGAAATTTCTGCACGTTGGAAAAAGCTGTTGTTTGTCCCAAGCCTCTTTCGAGGGGGAAACGTTTCAACCGGGCCCACCACGAACAGGAGCACAGAAGGTTCGCTTGGACTGCCAGCTCCTTGGGGCAGGGACTCCCTTTGTTCTGTTTGTACAGCGCCTAGCACCCAGGAGGATCCTGGGCTGGGACTGAGAGCCCTGCGGGCTACAGCAGCATCCCAGTTTTTTGTGGCTTGGTTTGGTTTGTTTTGGTGTCTGGCGCGAAGAGCTAGAACTCGGGACATATTTCCCTCCCTTTGCAGAAAAGAAAACTCAAGGCTCCCGAAATAGCCACCTATCCCCTCCCTTTCCACCCCCGTTTAATTTTTTTCTGCTGAGCCTATAAAATACTTGGCATTCCCCGTTCCTTGTTCTTGCAAGGAAGAAGAGCAGCAGCAAGGAGCCGGGAAGCTTGAACAAGCTGCTGATTGTCTTGTTAGCAAGTGGGATGAATTCTCTGACGCTTTTATTTATTTTTGCCCCTGGAGGGCTGAGGACGCTTTAGATGCCGTGTGAGGGGAAAGCTCCGCCTGGAGACACAGCTCTGGGCCTGGCTTGGAAACAAAGAGGCACAGCAATAAACATGGGGCAGGGAGGGCCATTAGAGGTGGGATTGACCCCTTTGCAGAGGGGCCTCTGTAAGCAGGATGCATCTTGCCCTATGACCAGACGGGTCATATGAGGGGTGGCCTCCGGGTTGAGGCATCGGACTAGGCTCCTTGGGCAACTTCATCTCTCTGGGCCTCAGTTTCCCCTCAGGGTTGGAGAGCTGGGCTCCAGCACTGGCTGCATGATGGGGCCATGTAGGGTGAAGGATGGGGAGTCCGGCCACATGGGTTCTGGTCTTGGCTCTCTTGCGTTGCCACGGGCAAGTGACTTCCCCTCTGTCTGCCCCTGAGCGCCCCGTTTGTCCTCCACTCTGGGTCTGCAGCGCCCTGCACACGGGTCTCTAGGTGCTACTGTAATGCACCTAATAGTAAGCTGCAGCTGCTTTGGAAAGGTGGGAGTCCAAGGAGAGGTGAGGTGTGGTGTCTAAACGGACGCGGTTAAACCAGGCCAAAGGCTGGTGGCTGCTCTTACCTGGCTTTAAACCCTGCTTGTTTTATCTTAGTGTCAGGTGAGCGGGAATCTGCGTTTCCGCCTCTTGCAGTCCCAAGCCCCTGGCTTGTGGGACAAACCACCCAGCCTGTCGGAGCGGTCGGGGAGGGAGGAGCTGGCGGGGTTTATAAACGAACCCCAGCACCTTGGCGTTAACACCCGACTATCTCAGCCCCACGGGTGCTTCCCGCCGGGCTGAGCAGGGGGCGGGGAGGATGGCCCTGGCGTGCTGCAGGGGGTTTTAACAAACAAATACAAGTGATCGCTGGCCTTACTGCCTTCAATCCATACAGGCACTAACTGAGATCTGGGGGGGCCCCTATCGGGCCAGCCACTGCAGAGAACCCCTCCCTGACTGAGAGCGGGGGGCCCTATCAAGCTGGGCGCTGCACAGCCCCACCTCACTGAGATCTGGGGGACCCCCAATCGGGCCGGGCGCTGCCCAGACAGGGCAAGAGACAGTTGCTACCCGAAGAGCTCCTAGTCTGACTAGACAAAGGGTGGCCCCGTTTTATAGCTAGGAACTGCGCCCCAGCGAGCCGTGAAGTCTCCCTACCCGCTGGGAGTATCTCTTTGGGCAGGCAGTAATAGGGCTGGGAAACAGAACCCAGGAGTCCTGTCCCTTCCCCCCCCCCACTCCATTCCCTGGTGGCTGGCCCAGGCGGGGGGAGCCGGGGCTATGCAGAGACATTGTTTGGGGTCCTGGAATGCCAGCTATGCCAGCGCGGCCCTCTGCAGGACGCAGGGGCCCATTGTTTCCCAGGGGCTGAGAATGTGAGATGTTAGCCGGTGACCTTTACAGGGACGGGCCCCGCTGGGCCGGGCGTGGGAATGAAATGCCACCCGTGCCCAGGGAGGGGAGGCGCTGAGAATCCGAGATGGATGCCCTAGGCCAGTCTGCCCCCAGACAGGAATGATGGGGAGGGGAGGGGAGGGGCCCCCATGAGGGGTGCAGTCGGGTCAGGGAAGTGCAGTGTGGAGAAGCCCCTTCGGGTCTGGGGCAGGGGGGCATCTCCGGGGAACTCGGCATGCCACCCAGGGGTGTCAGGAGTGCAGGGAGTCAAGGTTAAGAGAGGGGAAGACAGGTCCTGAGTCCCCAGGCAGGTCACTGTGGAGCTGCCAACAGCGCCCAAAGTGGGAGCCAGGACTCCTGGGTTCTATCCCCACCTCTGGGAGGGGCGTAGGGTCTAGTGGTTAGATCAGGGGGCTGGGAGCCAGGACTCCTGGGTTCTATCCCCACCTCTGGGAGGGGAGTGTGGGGTCTAGGGGTTAGAGCAGGGGGGGCTGGGAGAGCCAGGATTCTATCCCCAGCTCTGGGAGGGGAGTGGGGGTGACTGGTTAGGGGAGCAGCTTGTGGGGAGGGGCAGGACATTACCTTTCAAAGCCTTCTGCGCCTCTCCCCCCTCCCCCTGTTGGCCTTGCCTGAGGCTGCCAGGGGAGTGAGCTGAACAGCATCTGGGTAGCCTTAATCCCAGGATGGGCTCCCCGGTTGGAGGGGCTTCTCCACGTGGCCCAGGGTCTTGCCCGTCTGCCCTTCCCCGCAGAGGCTGGTGTGTCTGTGTGAGGGGCGGGCTCTCCCCAAGGGGCACTAAGAAGGTAAAACTCTAGCACACGACCACAGCTGGCCAAACCCTCCCTTGACCCCTGCGTTTATTGCAATCGGGAACTCGCAGCTCAGCTTCCGAGCAGGCCTTGCCATGCGGCCCCACCTCGCCTTGGGTGGTGGCTTCTACTGTTTCCAGCTCACTCCATAAAAAGGTTAATTGCTTCTTCCATTGAGCCTGAAAGTTGGTCTGTGAGCCATAGAGCAAAAGACCTGCTTGAAGACAGCTGTGAACGCTGTCCCGCATCATGGCAGGAGAAGGAAGTTGTGGTAGGGGACAGGTGGCTTTAGGAAGTGGGACTGGGCTGGACTGGTTTGGTTTGGACTGGTGCGGAGCCTCATGTTGCTCTGAGTATGGATTGTAAAGGGAGTGACAAACTTGATACCCCTTATATCTGGGGATGGGCGAGTCTGTGGCTAACGCCTCGCGGGGCGACTGTCTGTCACCCTGCCTGAGGCCCAATCGGCAGACCATGGGACCAGTGCATTGTGCAGTACCACAAAGCACACCAGCGTGGGCACCATGCCTGTAGGAGACCGGGACTGGCCCGCATGTGCTTGGCGGGTGCTGTTTTTTGTGGGGTGTTGGCTGGGGCTGGCGAGTTCAAAGGGCCGCCAAGCGGTGACCAGAACAGCAGCGGCGCCGCCTCTTGCGGTTTTATTGTGAGTCTCGTGATGTCTGGTGTTTCCCTAAAAGCTCCAGCTGCTGGAGCCCCAGGATTTTGAGAAATTCGGCTTTCGTTTTAAAACAAAAAAAAAGAAATCTCAGCTTTCGTCTAGCCCATGAGGTGGCAGGGGAGAACCTGAATGAGTGACCGAGCGGCTCCGAACAGATCTCAGGATTTTGAAGCCGATCTCCTGATGTCTGGAAGCGAGTGCCCCTCAATCCCGATCCGTAGCCCCCTGCTATCCCAGCTCTGGGCTCCCCCCACCCCCAGGTCTGGGGGTGCCCCTTCTGTCAGGCAGCCTCCCCCCATCTCCCCCGCGCTGTGTTAAATCACGCTACATTGTGTGGTGGCTTCGGGCACGAATGCATTTGATGCCCAAACTCCCGTAGCTGTTTGGACCCTGCCAGACACACCCGCCCGCTGCATTGTGCAGGGGCCAGGCGGCCCTGCTGTGTGTCCATCCAGGCTGGGGAGTGATGGGAAATCTGGGCCCTGGCTGATCCTGCCGGGATGTGAACTCCTCGACTGGAATCTGGGGCACCAGATGGGAAACCCCAAGGGGCAGGTTTTCTGTGGCACCCAGCAGCTCCCACTTGGAATTGGGGCGAATTCCACCCTCCCAGCGGAGAGCCGTGGGAGCTGCACTTCTGGAGATCTCGCTGGCCTGTGGGTTGGGGTCACCGATGGCACCACGCTGACCCCTGCCTTGCCCAGGCCAGAGAAGACGCAGCGCTCCCGGCCCTAGCCAGGGTGTATTTATCAGCAGCCTCCTGGGAGGCCTGCATGAGTGTCTCCCCCTCCCTGCCCCCCACCCTAGCTCAGACCGCGCACCCTCTTCCCATCCGGCCTGCTTTCAGCGGTGCTGTTTTCTCTGGCAGGCGCAGAGCAAGAGCTGCCGGAAAGCCATGCTGTCAGCGCCGGAAGCCAATCTCCCGTGAGTAGGTGCCCGGCATCGCCTGGCGGCTTAACCCCGGCTCCCTGTCCAGGTTCAGAGGGAAGATGGGGCTGGGAAGGAGCCTGGGCAGTCCTGGATGGGAGCGCCCCTCTCCTCCCGGATGTCCAGGGCATTGGGTGCAACCCCGCGGCTCAGGGCGTTCCGGGGGAGCCGAGTGCTGGGAGCTGCCACAGCCCAGCTACTGTGTGCACCAGGGCGCGCAGCCCCACCCGATCGCGCCGCACGGGGAGCGAACGGGAAACCAACGGGCAAGAGCTTTGGGGAGGGATCGAAACCCTCCTGCTTCGACCTGCCGGGGTTCAGGAGCTGGGACTCCCAGCTACCCCCATCTACCCCCGTCTGTTGGGCTACCATGGGCCGCTCCCGGCTCAGCCCCTTGGTTAACCCCTTCCACGCCATGGGGAAATGAGATGCCCTGCGCTGGCTCCCTGGCCAGGGGGCTCTGCGGTCAGGTCCCAGGGGATGAGGGCTCAGCCCAGTTTACGGGGTTGATTCCCCCCTGTTTTGTGGTCGGTCGGGACCCTGGAGGGGAAGGGGCCTGCAGGGCAGGGAGGCAGGCCAGGAAGGTGTTGCTTTGCCAGGAGGGAGGAGGTCTCGTTGCAGCTGGGCAGGTCACAGCCCCTAAGCACGGTGCCCCATCTGCTGGGACCTCCTTGCTGCTGGGGTGGGGGGACCAGCCACCCCTGAGCGTTTGTGCCTCGTGCTTGCAGAGCGTGTGCGGCAGTGTAATGGCTGGCCTGTAGAGAGGATAACAGCCTACCACTGCTGCAGAGTGGTGGAGCGATTCCCATAGCTCACGGGGTAGAGTTTTGTGCTGCGCTGTGGCAGGGCCTAGGCCCCGTGGAGGGTCAGGACGTTTGCCTGGGTGTGTGGGGCAGAGGGGCCGGCTCCAGGCTGAATCCTGCGTTTTATCTCCCGCTCCTCAAGACAGCGGAAGTAAAGGAGAAGAAGCGGCCTGCTCAGTCCCAGCCCTTGCCCAGGCCCCGGCCGCTCCTGTCGCCCGAGGAAGCCAGCAACGCGGAAAGAGCCGTAAGGGCAGGGGAAGGGCCGGAGAGGGAAGGAAACGGGAGAGTGAAGGGCGTGGGGGGGACAGCAGAGGCGGCTGGCGCTTCCTGCCTGTGTGGTTGGGGGACTTACCCCGGAAAAGCGGCTTGGTTCGCAGCTTTGAAAGGCCTTTCCCTGTACGGCGGTCCCGTCCTGTGAGTCACCAGGGTGTTCGATAGACCGTGGGCTCCTGAGTCACATGGCGGTTTTGGATTCATCCTCCCTCCAAAGACTTTAGCATAAATAGACAAGATGGGCACAGGGGAAACTGAGGCACAGAGAGGGGCTGGGATTTGCCCAGCATCACTCAGCAGGTCCATGGCAGAGCTGGGATAGAACCCAGGAGTCTGGGATCCCAGCACCACCCCCTCCCTCAACCACTAGACACCACTCCCCTCCCAGAGCTGGAATAAATCCCAGGAGTCCTGGCTCCCAGCCCCCCGATCTGACCACTAGACCCGCCCCCTCAGTTCTGACCACTAGACCCCACTCCCCTCCTAGAGCTGGAATAGAACCCAGGAGTCCTGGCTCCCAGCCCAGTGCTCCCAGCGCTCATTCACCCCTGCCCCCTCAATCTCTCCCGGCGCAGGCGCAGAAGGAGAAGCTCCATGCGGAGCTGAAGTGGGTCCTGCAGCGGAAAGGCGAGAGCCAGCCCAGTGCCACGGAGCCGGAGCCGCCTCCTGCCGCCCCCGCGATGGAGACCCAGGCCAGGGTGACGGAGGTGAGCGGTTACAGAATGGCGGGTGGGGCAGGGGCCCTTCCGGCTGCAAATGAGATGCTTCTGCTGCCTTGCGCGGCTGCTCCGCGGCGTCGCCCTTCGCTCCCAGCAGCAAACCCCTTCTCTCCCTGCCACTTAAAACAATGAAACGGCCCCAGGACTCTCCCGTCCAGTGCGGCCGCTTCCGGCAGCGGGTCGGGCTGTTGGATATTGTGCGTTGCCCAAGCGCCTCCAGAGCCCGGCCAGGGATCAGGGCCCTGCTGTGCCAGGCGCTGTACACGCCTTTGATGGAAAGACCGTCCCTGCCCCAGCCACCAGCGCTGACCCTGCCGCGAGAGGCGTGGAGGCAGGACCCGCGGACTTCCCTGCAGATCCGAGGCTCTGGCACATGCTTTAATCTTTCTCCAGGTGTTTCTGTGGCCAACCGATGCCGTGGTTACAGGCCAGCTGTCCCCTCAGGAGTCTGGGTGCACCCCCCCCAAAGTCTGGGTGCCCCCCCCATTCCCCACATCTGGCCTCGTGCTCTCACCTTCCTGGGGTGGAAACCCCAATTCTTCCACTCAGCCCGGGCCCTGGGCTGCAGCTCCCAGGAACCTGCCATGCTCGTCCGGCAGATCCGGCTGGGTTTGGGGATCCACCCCCCCGCCCCCCCCGGCCTGCTGGGAGCAGACGGCCTGCTTCAAACAGGTGGGGCACGTCTAAGCACAGGGGCGAAGCACAGCCAAGAGCAGAATTGCAGCGCGACCGTAGGTCTGTCCTGAAATGCAGGGCTCGGCCTGCCCCGGGACCCTCACAGCAGCTCGGGGCCGTCCCATGAACAGGCTTCAGATCCCACTCACTTCCTTTGGCTCCCCAGGCACTTGGTTAGCCCTGGGGAAACCCGGCCAGCAGCGAATGGCTCTGGGCTTGTCCCTGGATCCACCCTCCTCTGGCCGGGTGCCGTTCCCGAGCGCCCGGCTGTGGAGTGGAGTCGGTGCGCGCCAAGCCAGCCTCACGTCGCCCCAGTTGAGATGCAGACCCTGAAGGTGGGGGTCAGCGGTAGCAGGCGCTGATTTCCCCCTCCCCCTCCATTCACCTCCTGCCCGAGCCCAGGGCTCAGCTCATGGGGGCCCGGCTCAGCACCGGTCGTCTCAGCACCAATCGTCCCCGAGCAACTTCTTGTTTGGGTCTCTCCCGCCGCCAGGAGGCAGTGAAGACGTCGGAGCTGGTGGAGATCATCCTGGAGACGGAGGCCAAGGCTGGGATCAGCGGGATCAGCGTGGCCGGCGGGGGCAAGGAGGGGCTCTTCATCTCCGATGTGCTGCGGGAGTCCCCCGCGGCCAAGTCCCTGAGCCTGAAAGAAGGTGGGTGGAGGTGGGGAGGGAAGGGAAGGAGGGTGAATGACCTCCTGCCTCTGGCCAGTAGGAATAGTTGGTTAGGGAGGCAGCCAGGCACCTGGGTTCACTTCCCAGCTCTGCCACTGATGGCCTGTGTGACCCTGGGCAAGGCCCTGGCTCTCCCCCACCCAGCACCCGGTCGGTGAAATGGGGCCAACGATCCTTGTCTGTTTGCACTGGAAGTGCGTGGGGACAGGGACTGACCCGTGCAGCACCCAGCCCGATTGGGAGGGAGCCCGACCTCAGCTGGGGGACGGGCAGCATTTGCTGAGCTGACCCCCCCCCCCCCCACGATTTTTGTTAAAAGTTCGCTCCGTGGGGGATGGGGCGGGACGGGAGGTTTAATGTCACAAACCGTTGGCAGGAGAGACGTGTCTGCCGCCGCCTGCGGCCTTTGTCGCTGCGCATTCCACTGCCTGTTACATGGACAATCGGCTTAAGCCCAAGCCATCCACATCAGCGCGATAAGCACGGAGCAGAGGCCTTGGGGGGCGGGGAGCGTGGCCCAGCCACCGACTGCAGGCTGCTCTGCATTTAAAACGCTGGGGGAGGAACGCTGGTCAGTTTCCTGGCTTCTAAATGGTGCAAGACTTTATCCATCCACCTCCCACGGCCCCATCGCCAGAGCTTCTCACCGTCTCTGCCGGGGCGGAGCAGTTGATCTCCGTGTCCCCGGCTCGTGCCCGAACCACTGAGCCATTCTTCCTCGCTTTAAAGGCAAAGGGAGGAGGGTGAACTTGTGGTTAAGGCACCTACTGAGCCTTCATGAGACCTGGCTCCAAATCTTGGCCCTGTGTGACCTGAGCAAGCCCCTCCAGTTCCCTGGGCCCCAGCTGTAAAACTGCAGCTAATGATCGTAACTGAGCTCACGGGGTGTTGGGGGGATCCCCTCTGATGCCCGTCAGGCGACAGGGGCCGGATAAGCACCAAGGTGGGTGGCTGGGAGTCCTCCCCAAAGGATGCCTGCGCCCAGGTTAGCCTGTGTGCAGAAATAAGCCTCTCCACCTGCAGCCCCGGGCTTGCCTGGCCAACGTCCCCGCGTGTGCAGCCATTGGTAGCGGTCCGCAGCCGATCCCGCGATCTGCAAACACGGGCCGCGGATGTCTGCGACGCACGGCTGCCCTGGCAACCCTTTGCGCTCCCCTTAGCGGCTGCCCCAAGGTGACTCTTGCACCATTTGCTGTCCCGTCTCCATCGCTCCTAAACTCCTCCCCGACCCATCCCTGTAGGTGATCAGCTCCTGAGCGCCAGGGTTTACTTCGAGAACGTCCGATACGAAGATGCCCTCAAGATCTTGAAGTGCGCCGAGCCGTACAAGATCTCCTTCTGCCTGAAACGGACCGTGCCCAAGTCGGACGTCCCCGCGAGCCCTGCAGCCGGTGGCTTGGAAGTGAAGGGACCCCAGGCGAAGATGGCCAAGCTGGTATGTGTGGCCGGGCCCGCCTGCTGACCTATTAACTCAGACAAGGATTTGATTCGAATGATTCACATGGTTAAATGTTAGAGACGGGACTGGGGAGGGGGAGTTGGTTTGTTCACTTTGTTTATAACTGAGCTGTGTTTTCAGAGGCTCTGCAAAATCTCTTGGGCCTGATTCTCAGTTACCCCCTTCCTGCACGTAGGGGGCTTTGAAGGCCCCTTTGTGCACCCTGTATTCTGGGCCCCTGGTGTCACTTACTGCAGCCCCAAGGCTGCTCTAACTCATGCTCCACCCCTTATGGGCCCTTCAGGGCAGAGAACAGCCACAGCACAATGTGCTCCGGCCACGCCCCCGATCCGCTCCCTAAAATCAGAGGCCAGGAGCAGAGGCCTTACACCAGGCAGGCAGGGCCTTTCAGGGGTGGTTAGGATTCTCAAAGGGCCGTTCTTGCCCCAGAAGGGCCTGGGCATGACTGAGAATCCGGTCCTGATGCTCTGAAATGTAACGCGTTTGTGGTGAGGGGCCACTGGGGGAGATGGAGGGACAGAGCAGAGGGTCTCCTATCCCAGAGTCAGGGATGGAAATGCCCCATCCCAGGAGGTTGTCTCGAATCAATGCAGGACCACCCTTGTTTGCTAGTGCCTCGCCCTGTCCCAGGCTAGATTCCTCCCAGCCGCGGTGCTCTCACATCTCTTGTAGGACAGGACACACAGGTACAGGGTCTTGCTTTTAGCCTCTGCAGCCTGGGTGTCAGGAACTATTTCCCTACGAACCCCATCCCCTGGTGCCACCTGCCATAATTCCTCGTCCCTTGCACGTTGCCTTTGAGAACCTGCAGGAGGAGACCCGGGGGGTGTATGGGGCCTGGGGGGTTCCATAGGGCAGGGGGTCTTGACGATTTGTTTTGCACGTGGGTTTGTGAGCCCAGGGGAGTGACGCGGAGGGAGAGCATCTGACAGTGTTGGACTGGGCGGTCAGGACTCTTGGCGTCTCTTCCCAGCTCTAGTGGGGTAGAGCAGGGCGGGCTCCTGGGTTCTATCCTTGGCTCTAGGAGGGGAGTGGGGTCTAGTGGTTAAAGCGGCAGGGCTGGGAGCCGGGACTCCTGGGTTCTATCCCTGGTTCTGCCAGTGACCCTTCTGATCCTCCCATCACATCACCTCTTCATGCCTGAGTTTCCAGGCCTGTTAGTGTGGGATGACTTAGGCCAGGTCCGCACTGCACACCGACTTCGGTATAACCACGTTGCCCGAGGGCAGCCACACCCCCTCCCCACGTCGTTTTACCAACCTTAACTCCCTGTGTAGCCAGCACTGCGTCGGCAGGGGAGCTTCTCCCGCCGTCACAGCTGCCGCCTCTCGCGGAGGTGGAGTTGAGCCGACGGAGAGCTCTCTTAGGGAGAGCAGGGGCGCAGCTTGCAGCTGGGCTGATGCACGGTTTAGAGTGCAGTCCTGCCCTAAAGCGTGGGAGCGGGTCCCCGTGCGGCTTATCTAACTCGTGGTTGGGAAGCGCTTCGAGATGAAATGCAGGGAGTTGTTCCTGTGATCAGAGAGTGAGCTGCTGGTAGCATGATAACATCCAGCCAGAGCTAAACATGTTGTTAACCTACGAACACGGGGAGATCCTGGTGGCGACGGCTGCTAACGTGGTAAGGACACAAGCAGGATGCTGTTACTATGGCAATAAGGGACTATAGATTGCATGCCGCTCTCTTGCAAACATAGGGACAGAGATACAGTAGGTACACTGGTGGCATGCTGCAAAATTGGCAACACAGGGTGCGCGGCTCACACAGGGACGCAGGTTGCCCGCGGCTCTCACGGAGACACGGGGAGGCAGGTTGCCCGCGGCTCGCACGGTGACACATTGAGGCAGGTTTCACGCAGGTTGAAGGTGCCATCAGGTGCTCTCGCTGTGGGCCGGCAGGTGGAACCTGAGATTTACAGGGCTGTATTTTCTCTCTTTCTCTCCCCTCTTTCCCCAGAACATTAAGAGCCTGACACCCATGAAGAAGAAAAAGAAGAAGGTGAAGGGCCTGGTTAAGGCCACGGAGGAGGCGGCGGCAGCCTTGACAGGCGGCACGGAGCTGTCGGCCGGGAAGCTGGACGTGGAATTCTCCTTGCCCAAGTTCTCCAAGCTGAGGAGGGCCCAGAGCACTGCCGAGGTGGGGGCAGCCGTGCCCAGCCCACACGTCTCTGCCGAGCTCTCCTCCTCCGAAACCAAGAGGAGGAAGCTGAGGTTCCCCAGGCTGAAGGTGAAGGAGGCAGCAGGCGCGAGGGCGCTGGGCCTGCAGGTCGAGGTGCCCAAGGGGAAGCTGGAAGTCGCCCTGCCCAAGGGGAGCGTAGAGACGAAAGGAGGAGAGGACGGGGAGGCAGGTGTCAAGGGGAAGGCCCCCACATCCGCAGTCCCTTCCCCCAAGGTTAAAAAGCCCCAGGAGGAGGCTGGGCTGGTGGAGATCGAACTCCAGGACGAAGCCAAATTCAAGGTCCCCCAGATTGAGCTGGATGTTCCCATCCCGGATCTCAAAGCACTCAAAGCGGAGGAAGCGGGCGTGGAAGGGCCGGACGGCAGACTGAAAACGCCCACCGTCAAGGCCCCTAAGCTCGGCCTCTCTCTGCCCACCGCCAAAGGTGAGGCCGAGGGGCCAGAGGGGAGGTACAGAGCTGGGATGAAGCTCCCAGCCCTTCACATAGGTGTGCGCCAGGTGGACTTGGAGATCCCCCTTCCCCGGGGGAAGGCAGATGCAGAACGGGAGACCGAGCCGGAGCTCCCTGCCGTGACAGCGAAGATGCCCAAGTCCAAAGCCAGAGAAGAGGAGACGGAGGCCCCCAGGGTGGAGAGGGAGTTCAAGGTACCCCAGGTGGAAGTGAAAGTGGGGAAAGCGGAAGGGGAAAGCCCCGAGACGAAGGCAAAAGGTTACAAGATTAAGATTCCGAGCTTTGGCATCTCCCTGCTGGAACGCCAGCCCAATGCGGACGCCAAAGCCAAAGAGCCGGCCGCCGAAGGCAAGGCGACGTTCCCCGGGGTGAAGATGCCGTCGATCGACATCTCCGTCCCCAAAGTGGCTGACGTGCAGCTGCCCAAAGCGGCGCGGGAACCAGGGAGGGTGAAAGCCCCTGAGGCAGACGATGCCGAGGGTCCCGAGTTCAGATTCAAAATGCCCCAGGTGTCGCTTCCGAAATTCGACCTCCCGAGCGGGGCCGGGAAAGCTGAGACCCCGGCCCACCTGCCTTCACCGAAAGCTGGAATCAAAGCCCCGCAGCTGGAGGCTGATGCTGGGGGCCTGGCGATCGCGGCTGGGAAGATAAGCGTGCCCAAACTGGATATCTCAGTGCCAGGGATTAAGCCAGTGGATGTGGAGCTGCCAGAGGCCTCTTTGCCAAAGCCGGAGCTTGAGATAGCCGTTGAGAAGCCAAAGGTCGAGGTGAAGCTCCCCTCGGTAAAAGCTGATGGCAAGAGGCTGGAGTCTGCGGTGGAAACGTCCCAAGCCCGGCTGAGTTTCCCGTCCGTTAAGATGCCGTCGCTGGAGATCGAAATGCCCAAAGTCGGGGTTGACCTGGACCTGCCGAAGGCAACGCTGGATGTCACCGAGGGTGAACTCAGGGCAGAGGCAGGCCTGACGGGACGGGACCTCAAGCTAAAAATGCCCAAGGAGTCGCTCCCGAAGCTCGGGGCTGTCTGCAAGGACTTGGAGGTGGAGATCGACGTGCCGGCTCCAAAGGTGAAGGCTGCCCTCCCCGCAGCACAAGGAGAGGCTGAGCTCCAGGGTGCAGCCTTCGAAGGCCCGGATCTACGTGGGATGGTGGCGAAGATCCCCAGGGTGGATCTTGCATTTGGGAAAGAGGAGGTGGAGATGGCGGGGCCAGAAGCGAAGGGCAAAGTGGATAAGCTCCCCGAGGTCAGCCTAGAACTCAGGAGCCCTGAATTGAAGCCGGGAAGCCTGGAGGCCAAAGTGAAGCTGCCGTCGGTTGAAATTTCGACTCCCAAGATCCCGGACGTGGGCATCAAGGCCGGCCTTCCCGGGGACCTTCAGGGGGCATCAGCCGCTGTCGACGCAGGCAGAAAACTGCCGGAGACCGACCCCAAGCTGAAATCCCCCAAATTCTCTTTCCCCAGATTCGGCATCTCTGGCCCAAAGGTTAAAAAGGGAGGCCTGGAGGCCGCAGCGCTGGAAGCGGAGCTGGACACAGAAGCAAATGCCAGAGGGCTGAGGCTGAAGATGCCCAAGTTTGGGCTCCCCTTCTCCAAATGGAAGCCAGGGGCCGACGTGGAAGGGTCTGAGTTCTCTCCGGAGCGGGAGGGGAAGACTCCCAAAGGGAGGGTGGAGCTCACGGGGCTGCCTGTCGATACGGACTCCTCCGAAGCCCAAGCGAAGCTGCCGTCCGTGAAACTCCCCACAGTCGACATCTCTGCCCCCAGAGTGGACGTGGACATACACTTGCCCAAGGGGACGGGCGACGTCCCAGGCGCAGGGGTCCCAAGGGCTGGGGGAACCGCGCCTGACGTCAGCATCGAGGTCCCCGACATGACGTTGAAGATGCCGAAATTTTCACTCCCCACGTTTGGGGGCAAGGGCAAGGAGGAGGGGCCGGAAGTGGAGCCTGAGACGCGGGGGGATGTGAAAGGGGCGTCCCTTACACTGAAAGGGAGCACCGAGGCCTTGTCCGGTGAGCTGGATGGGAAAGCGAAGGGCAAGGAGTCCAAGATGAAGATGCCCCGGTTCAAAATGCCATCGTTTGGCATTAGCAAGAAGGAGGCGGAGGTGCCTGGCCCCGGTGCGACGGCTCCTGGGATGGAGGTGAAAGTCAAGAGAGGGAAAGCGGCTGTCAAAGAGGCCGACCTGGAGGCTGGGAGCCCAGCGGAGAAGCTCAAAGGCCCCTTCGTGAAGATGCCAAAGCTGAAGATTTCCTCTCCCAAGGCCGACCTGAAAGCAGAAGCCGACTTCAGAGGCTCCAAAGGTGAAAGTTACGTCCAAGGGCCCAACATAGAAATTAAAATGCCCCAGGTCGAGCTGCCCACGTTCGGCAGCAAAGAGGAGAAAGCTGACGGGGAGGCGGCCGAGGGCCTGGAAAGCCCTGGCACCGAGCGGAAAGCGGGCAAGGTTAAGATGCCGTCGCTACAGATCTCTGCACCTGACCAAGTGCCTTCATTGCAAATCTCCGTGCCCGGGGTGAGGGCGGAAGGGGCGCAGTGGGTGGAAAAGCCGGTCATGGACGTCTCCGAGGCTGACATCCAGGGCTACGAAGGAAGCTTGAAAATCCCCAAAGCGCCTTCCGTCGGCGTCTCTTTGCCCAAGCTAGACTTGGATGTCAGCTTGCCCAAACCCCGCGTGGAGCTGTTGGGACAGCGTGAAGTCGGGCTGCCAATAGAAGGCAATGCCACCTTTGAGAAAGCAGACACCAAAATTAAGATGCCCAAGGTGGAGCTGCCCAAATATGGGGGGGAGGCTTTCCTGGGGAAGGGCTTGGCTAGAGATCTGGGGGAGGCCGAGGCAGAGATGCACCTCCTCAAAGGGCAAAAGCTTAAAGGGCTTTCCATGGAGCACCAGAAAGTCACCCTGGAGATGGAAGGGGGCAAACATGCGACCGATGCTACCGAAGCCTCCTTGCTGGGTTCCAAGATCAGGGTGCCCAAACTGGATATTTCCTTGCCCAAAGCCAGGCTGTCCGACGCAGAGGTGCCTCTGACCGAGGGCGAGATCACCGGCGAGGGCCTGGAGGAAGCCGAGGGCAAATTTAAGCTGCCGTCGGTCAAGCTGCCTAAATTCTCTCCCCCCAAGGTGAAAGCTCCCGAGGTGGGCTTTGATGTTGGCTTAAGCCGAGAGAGAGACTTTGCTCTGGACGCATCCGGGCTGCACAGGAAGGTGCCCAGAGTCGAAATGAGCAGCCCAAAGATTAAGCTGCCTAAATTTGGGGGGACGAGTTCTGATGGCCAAGGGGAGGCGGATAGAGACTCCCCCAAGACTCTGAAGGTGGAACTTAAACCCCCCAAGCTGCGGGGGGCAGAGGGTGCGGACTTCTCCTTTAAAATGCCTTCGATTGCCATGCCTGACGTGGGGTTCTCGGTGGGCCGCGGGGAAGCTACGGCTTTGGAGGGGGAGGAAGCTGAGATGGGTGGAGACGCCAGGGTGAGGGGAGAGAAACCAGCACGTGCTGAAGATCTGGAGGGGGACGTGGGAGGGTTAGAGGCCAGGCTCAAGATGCCCAAAATCAAGATGCTGCCGTTCGGGATTTCGGGATCCCAAGGGGACGCTGGGAACACGCCGGCGTCTCTCCACAGCCACCAGGGTTCAGAGAAGGCACAGACGGTGGGGGTGAAATCCCTGTTCAAAATGCCGGACCTGGAGATCTCCGCCCCCAGCGCCAAGACGCACGCGGAGTACGACGTCGAAGGGGCTCAGCTCCCCTACGGCGGCGCCACGGAGCTGCAGAGGACTGGCGGCGCCGGCGTCAGCATCAAGGCTCCTGGAGGGAAGGGAGATGCTTTGGAGGCGGACGCGGGGAAGAAGTCTAAAGTGAAGCTGCCTAAGTTTGGGATTGGCCTGCCCAGAGCCAGGCAGGAAGGAGACGAGCGCCTTTCCCGAGGCGAAAGCAAGACCCAGGAGGCTGAAGCCAAGGCCAAGATGCCCAAGGTGAAGAAAGCGGCTTTTGCGTTGGGGAAGCCCAAAGGGAAGGGGGCAGACGCGTCCTCTGGGCTCTTGGCAGGAGAGGGTGAAGCTGCCGCTGGCTCCCTGGAAGGGGAAGGGGAGGGCAAGGCAAAGAGGCCCAAGATCAAGCTGAAACCCGGCTTCGGGCTCTCCCTCTCCAAACCCAAGGCTGGGGTGGAAGTCAACGGGGAGCTAGATCCCTTGGCCCAGGAGGAAGGGGAGCCGGAGAAGGGTTCCAAACTGAAACTGCCCAAGCTGGGCTTCTCTAAGACAGAGGTCCTGGAGCTGGGCATCAATGGGAAAGGGTCCGTGTCTCCGCTCAGCGGGGAGGAGGCCGAGTTTTCCCTGCAGAACGGCTCCCAGGACGGCAAGGGGAAGCTGGGCAACATCAAGCTGCCCCAGGTGGAGTTCACCTCCCCGTATAAGCCGGCAGAGATGGACCCCGAAATGAACCTCAAGCTGGTGAGGACGGAAGAGGCCAAGGCAGAGGCTCACATCGGCGCCTTCCCGGCTCTCAAAGTGGCCAAGCTCAAATCCCCCAAGATCACTTTTTCGGGTTTCAAGAGGAAGGAAGGGGAACCGGCCGGGAACGTGGTCTCGTCAGCGGCCAGGACGGAGATGGCCTTGTTGGAAGAGGGCGCGAGGGAGCGAGAGGCCAAGTCAGAGCCCTTCAAGATCTCGCTAGGCTTCACCTCCAAGGCGAAGGGGGAATACAACGTGGAGATGGGCCAGGAGGCTGGCCCCGGAGGCGAGCTGGACAGCAGAGAGAAGTCCTCCAAGTTCAAATTCCCCAAGCTGGCCCTGAGCCCCAAAATCAGAGGGGTGCTGGAAGCCACCTCCGAGCAGCAGGAGAGGAGAGGGGGCGGCTCCCAGGGGGAGGCTCAGGGGTCGCTGGAGGGATTCAAGCTCCAGATGCCCAAGCTGGGTTTCTCCACTCAGCCAGAGGAGCTCAGCTCGGAGGAGCAGATCCTGCAGAAGGGAGGAGACCGAGCGAAGGTGGTAACCAAGACCAAACAGGTCCAGGCCGAGGCGGGGGTGGGGAAATCGTCCGCCATCTGAGGCTGGGCTTGGGCAGGGAAAGCAGAGACTTGCACATCCCCTCCGTGGTGAGCGGTGGCCCCAAGCGTGGCTTCTGTACAGTGCAGTGCTTGCGTGAGAGTAGCACTAACCACAAGGCGAACTTTCAAACCCCAGCGTTGGGCGGGGTGAAAAGGGGGGGGGGGGACCCAGCCATTCTAATAACCAACCCACGGGGGGGCTCCCCCCCTGCTCTGATTCCTCCCCGAGGGGGGCCAAGTGAATCTCCTTGGTGGAAGTTTTTGTTGTTTTTTTTTAATTTTTGTTGAAAATAATGTGAATAAATAATCAAGCGACACTTAAGTTTTTTTTGTTTTGTTTTTTTGGTTTTTTTACAGTTTTCTCTGTTTAATAAACAGCATCTTTGACCTGGTGCTAACTCAGCCACCGTTACCATCAGACCCAGTGTCACGTGGGGAACCAGCGATTCTGAATGCGTTAAGGGCCTCGGAATGATTTGTTGGGCTTTTTTTTTGTGTTTTTGTTTTTTTAACTTCGGTTTTAATTCTGTTTCTAGGGGATGGTTGTGCCGATGCTGCGGTGGTCGAATTTCCGTTTCTCTTTTTAAACTAAGCCGCTTGCAAACTAACGATCAGTAACGTAACCTGCGGAGAATAAAGCAATCATGCCTTTCAAACCCTGGACCGGTGCCTTCTTAAAAGTGTAACCCTAAGCTTGGAAAAAGGAATTAGGTGGAAAAGGGAGGATAACATGAGTAAGGGGGGACTTAAAACGCAGCTCATTCTGTACTGTACAGTTTGTATCCTAGTAAAAAGGGATAAGGAATTTCCAGGAAAGCCAAGTAACTGTCCTGCGTGTGAGTCTGTTACACTGCTCGAGTGGTATGAGGGGGCCTTAGTGGAAATCAGGCTTCTGATTTTTAATGACTGATTCTATGCGGGAGAAAAAAAGCAGAGGTTTGAGACCCCGCGTTCTGAAAAGCCTCACTTTGTCATCTGCAGTTTGTTTACCGTGACGCTCCGCTACTGTTTATGTGGATGAGTCCAAAGGGATCCCCCGGGGAAGGCCATTTAAAAGCAACTGGCAGGTTCTCTCCTCGTGTGGGATCAAAGGAGTCGTCTTCTCCGCCAGAGCGAGGCGGTGGCCGTTGCTGCTGGGATCGGGCGTAGGGAGATCTCACAGATGAATCGTTGCGTTGGGACTGGGCGACGGTCAGGAGCGCGACAGGGCGATAGTTCCAGCCCCGAGTTCTGCTGTCACAGCTTCGGTTTGAGCCTTTTTCAAACGTAAATGACACCAGAGACCTCAGCGGATTCCTGGAAAGGCTTCCCTGAGTCCCTTGGTTAGTGCCCAGGGCTGATAAGAATTTTCTGTAGTCCTCTGTGAGCCAGCGATGCTGTGTGTGACCTCATTCAAGACCCCCTCCCCACATTTATTACAGGGGAGATTAGGACCCTCCCATCCCCCACATGGTAAGAGACAGTCCCTGCCCTAAAGAGCTTCCCATTTAAATGGAGGAGCCGGTCAGAGAGAGGGTTAACATCCCCAGTTCACAGCCAGGGAGCTGAGACCCAGACAGATGCAGTGACTTGCCCAAGGTCACACAGGGCATCAGTGGCAGAGCTGGGAAATGGACCCAGGGGTCCTGAGTCCTAATCCAGTGCCTTCCTCACACAATTACACCCTTCTACAGCACAATCCCACTCCGTGCCCCAGTCAAGCCAGGGTAATAAACAGGTAGCTCACTAACTAACTTCATGGTGCTTTGAGTGTTCCTGAGTATTGACCTTTTCACCAAACGAAAGGATTTAATTAGGCCCCCCCCGGTCATTTGATTTCTAGCCCTTGTCTTGGTGGGGGGGGGGGGGTCTTTCCAGCTACCCCTCTGTTGCTGGGGACAAATGGGTACGTAGATTCCGTTTCTTAACGAAGCCATAACCCAGCTAAGCCTCGTTTGTCACAGCAGCAGATCTAGCTTGTATTTAACAGGCGCAATGATATTCCAGCCGCGGGGGGTGTGGTGCGCTCCACACATCATTACAATGTACGGGACAGGTGGCTGGTTTTTCATTATGATAAATGCGTGGGGGGGGGGAGTGGAGGACTCAGAGGAGAAGCCCTTGGTTGCAATCACTTTGTATTTCCTGGCTTGTAAGTGGGGGGGGGGGTGAGGGGAATAAAGGGGCTGGATTCTGGGTGCCTTTTCATAGCTAATAGTCTATTATCTCGTATACAACAAACCTGCCAAGAGCTAAATCTTGATCTTGGTTAACGAGCTGTGTTGGCTTCTACATAGCTTACAAAGGATACCTCTAATATTATTATGATTTGCATTTTATTTTTGAGATTGTTTGGGCAGGTGATTGTAAAAGTGTTTTTAAAAAAAATTATAGATGACACAGAAACACACCACCCCCATCCTCCCCCCCCCGGTCTCTCTCTCTGCCCCTCGGGCTCGTGCAGTATTCCTGAATCACTAATCTAGCTCCAGCAGGACCCAGGCACTGAAGGCCAGATGTCAGGGCCAGATCACCCCAAGCCCTCACTGCGCAAGATGCAGAGCACATAGGAAGATGGGACCAGATCGCTTCCCCCCGCCATTCCCACCAGAACAAGGATCCAAGGGAAAGAACTAACTTTTCCCCCAAACATATTCCCACATGGGTTCCTTCCACTACCTCTCTGCCTTGCAGAGACACTGCTGCTTGCCTTGGCTTAAAGTGGATGCAAAACGCTACTGAATGAAGCCGGTAACGATTCGCACTCACTTGGCACTGGTGCAAATGACTGTGCAAGGTGCAGGGAGAATGGGGCCCCTTGGTATCATTTACACCAGGGGAGAATTTGGCCCACTCATTAAAATAGCCCAGGGCAGCAAGTGTTTGAGTGGGAATTAGATGCTCTGTGTGTGTGTGTGTCGGGGTCACTTTGCAAAGGGCTTTTTTTAAGCCCAAACCTTTGATATTTAGACCGGCGGGATGGGGCAATAGCTGGAGGGAAGAGGCGTAGCTCCCCCCCCCCCCCCCCCCGGTTTGCAGAGGATGTTTTTCAAACATTGCTGTGAGCTCTGTGGGGTCTTTTTGGATTCCTGGTAACAAGGCCTGCCCCTTTCCCTTGGAGTGAGCTCCCCGCAGCGATGGGGCTGCCTCTAACCCTCCCCTGCCCAGAGCGATGCTCCATCCAGTAACCCCTGGTTTAGTTTTCAATAAAACTGTTAATGGAAACGTTCCCTTGTTGCTCAGAGCCATTGTGCTGCTGCTGCTGCTGCTTTTTGTTTCTATTCTTGGTTTGTCTGAATAAAATTAATCTTGGAAAAGAACAGAGGCCTGGGCCGCGGCGTCTTTCTTTGGGGTCAGGGTAGACCTCTGGCGGATGAGACCTCAAGCTGCAGGGCTCCTGGCGTGAGCTTTCTAGTTGGCAAAGAAAGATAGGTGTCTCGGCTCTTGCCCGTAGCCCCACTCCCACGAACAATGACGCCAGTCTCCCAGGCCATGTGTTAGCTCCCCCTGGCCATAGAACAGGGGTTTTGCTGTCCTCCATCGCGCCGTTATTGCTTTGCACCTTCAGGGTCCCATTCTGCTGGGGGCTGCACACCCACCCCTAGTAACAGACAGCGTCTGTCCTGGCCGGTTCAGTCTCCCAGACGAAGGCAGGATTCTCATCTCTCTGTTACAGGTGGGGAATTGAGGCCCTGAGAGGTTAAGGCTGGGATGTCATGCCCCTGGACTCCCCTGCAACTTAGTTGTGTGCCTAACTCCCATCGCACCTTGGAAAACCTCAGCCGAAGGGGCCTGCCCGGGGCGTCTGCGTCAGCGCTGGGGACTGAACCCAGCTCCGCCGAGTCCCACCACCCAAAGCTCTGCCAGACCTCAAGAGCTGGGTCACGTAACCTTCCTGCCCCTTCTATTTTGCCCTGGTGTGGAAGTTCAGGATCCTTTGCCACCAGAAGGGGGTGAGAGGAGAGATTGGGTGCTGAAATGGTGCAAACCAGGGAAGAAAGAGAGGCGTCGTAGGGCCGGCCCTGGATAACTGCCTGAGTCAAAGTTTCCGGTCCATTTCCACAGGGCTCCCGGCCCCCTCTGGTGGCCAGAAGGGAGGGAGGGAAGGGGAAGGTTTAGAAAATAGTTCCTGATTCTCCCTGGCGTCAGTGTGCTGGCTGCAGAGCTCCGAGGGCGGGTGGCTGTGGGGTGGGGGGGAGGCGAGAATCAGGCCTGACACAGCCACGCAGCGGGGGAAATGCAAGGTGCTCACCCGTGCTGACATGGGGCCTGAGGCCTCGGCGCCCCGTGGACACTGAAGGAGAAGCCAGTCTTCAGAGCAGCTGAGCCGGCTGGAAAATCGGGCCCCCAAATGTGGGTGCTGAATGAAAGCCTTGTGTAAGGGCACTGCTGGCCCCTTACTGAAACTTGGTGGGTGGGCTGAGTGGGCCAGTTCTCAGCACCAAAGGATGGGGGAGGAGGAGGGAGGGTTGATGAGGCAGCAGGACGCTGAGACGGACAGACGCCAGGGCCAGTGGGGCGAGGCCAATGCTCTAGGGCAGCCTGATTGGCAGGGCGGGCAGACAAATGGTGGGGGGGGGGTCTCGTCTTCCCTCTGAGTTGGAGCTGGGGTGACCAGCTGGCAAGTGTGAAAAATCAGGAGGGGGTGGGAGGTAATGGGCGCCCATATAAGAAAACGCCCCCATAGCAGGACTGTCCCAATAAAATCAGAACATCTGCTCACCCCAGCTGGAGCTGCCTGGGCAGAGAGTGGGGCTGAGCTAAGGACAGAGCAGCCAGCGGCTGGGTGGCCCGAGACGAAGCCGAGGGAGCTGAGCAGGGCTGCAGCAGAGGGGCCAGAGGGGCATCCCAGAGAGCAGAGCAGAGCCGAGCCCAGCCACACTGAAGCGGGCTGGAGCTGGGGCTAGAGCAGAGGCTGGATCTGGACGTGGTGAGCAGCTGGGCAGAGCGAGGGGGACCCTGGGCAGGGCCCGGCGCAGGGAGACGCCGCCAGCCCAGAGGCTGCGCAGGCCAGACTTGGAGGGGAGACTGTGACCCCGACGGGGGCTGATGCTGGGGAGAAGGGCCTTGCCCCTAGCGCCTAGGGGCGTGTGGCCAGCGCCGGAGCAAGTGTCTGACCCGCGGCATCCCTGCAGCGCAGCCAGGGCCTGCGACGTGTGAGACACAGACTGTGAACGGCCCCTACACCCCAAAGACGCTGTGTGTGGGGCCCCCGGGCCGGGGGGGCGGCGTTGGGTGTTTTCCTCTTTTCTTTATTTTTTGTAATTGGTGGCTGTTCAATAAATGGTGTTTGCTTTGAACCAATGCAATGATCAGTGGGTCAGGGAAGCGCCCAGTGCAGAGAGGGTACCCCGGAGTGGGGACACCCTAGCCCCTGCCCTAAGGGACCATGGCAAGGTTGGGGGGTTGAGCCCCCAGGAATCCTGGGCCCGGCTTTGTCGGGGTTACGAGGACCCCGTCACACAGGAGAGTGGAAGAGGTGCCCTCGAGGTCAGGCAGGCCTCTGAGGAGCAGGAGCGAGGACTCAGATCCTTTTGCTAGCCAATACCACCAGATAGTGTGTGGGCTGGGAAAGTTCCCCACAATAGTGGGCCCATTCCCCTGCTTAGACTTGGAAATCTGGCTGTGAGCTTCCCGGGAAAGCTCACCTCCCCCACCGTCAGTTCTCCAGTCACCCTGCACCTCATGCAGCCACTCATACCAGTGCCGGCCACCGGTTTGCTTGGGTAGCGTTTTTCTACCCGCCTTGCAGGGGTGTCCAGAACTGCACCGGATCCAGGGCAGAGGGGATCCCTGCCCCGAAAGTGCGCCCAGGCTAATCTCAGGCAGAGACACAATGCAGAGGAATGGGTCACAAAACGGGGAAAGGGGGGGCGCAGGAAGAGGCTGGCTCCATGAGATCTAGCTGAGACTGTGCAGGTGTGATGGGAACACCTGTTGGGTTGGCTGATAAATGTTACCAACCCGAGGTAGCCAAGGCCTTTGACACGTGATCACCTGGCTCAGTGAAAGCCTCCGCGCAGCTAACATCTGAACAACCCACCTGAAAGCCTCCGCTAGATCCGGGCTAACGTGGTGCGGCTGGGCAGTGATGGGCAGTGCGCGAATGCAGGCGGGATACATGGGTATCAATATGGCCAATGAAATACATGCTGTTTAGGTTCTTTTTCTTTTTAAGTCCGGGAAATTATGGAGCAAGCACGAGGGATTGTGGGGGTGAAAAGCCAAAGGGATGAGGTTTTTTGGACTGTTTTTCAGATTTAAAGGGACAGCACCCACCCGCAAACATGGTGTTTCTGCCTGACAGTCACTTCGTCATTGCCCCCAGGGCCCCAGGCCCTGTGATGGGCACCACAGGAGCAGAGCGGTGTCTGGGATGGCAGAGCAGGGCCGGGGGGAGCTGGCCTAGAGGCACGGCCCGCTGCAGAGGTGGCTGGCAGGTGAGTAAGTGGGCGGGAAAAGAAGTTTTTCTGTTCATTCGTGTCACAGACAGGCTGTGGGGGATGGGAGGGGGCAGGGAGGAGAGGAAGAAGGGGTAACCTGGTGGTGATGGGCTGCAGGTTCGGGGCCTGGGATGGGTAGTGGGATCGACTCAGCATTCTAAGGAGAAATGGGAAGCAATCCCCAGATCCCAGCACCCCTGGGCACTGGGGCAGTGGATCTGGCACCCTGGGCTGTCTGGGTTAAACAGTGGGGCTTAGTGATACAAAACTGAGATCGAGGCAGCCGCAGATTCATTGCTGCCGGGGTGATCTCCACCCCAGGGGATGCACCACACCATTGGCTGGGCGTCGCGCGAGTCTTTCTGCTTCCCACCAAAGCAGCAGGTGAAGGCAGCTGGCAGAAACAAGATGCTGGAGTCAGGCAATGTGAACTGAGGGCAGCAGGAGGCAGGACACTAGCTATCTAACCCGGTGCAGAAAGAGAAGGGGCATCAGAAGAGCTGCAGCAATTGTCTGATCCACAGGGACAGGCATGTTGGACCCCAGAGCACTGTGGTTTGCAGGACAAAGAATTCAATGGACCAGTTCTGAGCTGATATATGGCAAGTCCTCTATTCCACTAGGGGCCACTTCCTGACACTGTAGATGAGAAATGTACACATACGCACATGTGGCTTAAAAGGCCGGCCATGCTCCCATCCCAATGCAAGTGTGTGTGGAAGGCCTGGCTAGAGGTTGGACTTTGCTCTTCTTTGCACGTTTATGAAGCATGCAGCCCGGACCTCTGACACAGCACAAGAGTTACTGGGTGATCAGGGCTGAGAACTGCACCATTTCAGGGCGGCCCTCTGACGGAGAAATAGAGAAGTCCTGAGTCATTTACACCCACTGCTAGGCTCCTTTGCAATGCCAGAGTGGCGCAAAGGGGACTTGGTGTAAATGTGAATGAGGTCTTTTGGGTTTTGCTGGGAAATTTGGGCCAGATTTCCTAGTTTGACACTGGAGTAATGGGGCCACACTGGTGTAAAGCTGGAGTAACTTCTTCCCTCCACAACAGAACCTTCTCAGCCTGGTAACTTTGGAATCCTAAACACTGTTGCATCAGCCCCGGTTCCGCGGGAGAGTGGGGGGATTCTCTTTGCTCCAAGGAAGTAGAGCGTTCTTTTGTGAGAGGCCAGTGGCCCCTGTGTTTCTGAGCTTGGCCCGACAGAGACAGGGACAGTTAAGCACAGACCATGGTAACAATCGAGTCGGGCGGCGAATGTTACGACGTCATCGAGATTTTGGGGAAAGGCACCTTCGGGGAAGTGGTGAAGAGCTGGCGGAGGAGCACAGGGGAGATGGTGGCCATCAAAATCCTGAAGAACGATGCCTATCGGCGCAGGATCATTAAAAACGAGCTCAAACTGCTGCAAAGCATTGGGGCGGTGGACGCGGAGGAGTCCCACATTATCCAGTTCCACGAGTTTTTCCATGACGAGCTGAAGTTCTACTTGGTCTTCGAGCTCTTAGAGCAGAACCTGTTCGACTTCCAGAAGGAGAACAATTTCTCCCCTCTGCCGGTCAAGCACATCCGCACCGTGACCACCCAGGTGCTCAAAGCCCTGGCCACGCTGAAGGAGCTCTCCATCATCCACACGGATCTGAAACCCGAGAACATAATGCTGGTGGACCAAATGAGGTACCCTTTCCGCGTCAAAGTGATCGACTTCGGGTCGGCCAGCATCTTCAATGAGGTGCGCTACGTCAAGGAGCCGTACATCCAATCCCGGTTCTACCGGGCGCCGGAGATTTTGCTGGGCCTGCCTTTCTGTGAGAAGGTGGACGTGTGGTCTCTGGGGTGCATCATGGCGGAGCTGCACTTGGGCTGGCCTCTTTACCCCGGGAACAATGAGTATGACCAGATCAGGTACATCTGCGAGACCCAAGGGACGCCCAAGCACAGCCTGCTCAACGTCGCCAGGAAAGCTCACCACTTCTTCAAGAGAAACCAGCAAACTGAGCTGGGAACCCAGTGGCAGCTGAAATCCTCGTCCGAGTACTTGGCAGAGACCCAGGTGAAATCTGTGGAGAGGAGGAAGTACGTTCTCAAGTCCCTGGAACAGATGGAGTCGGTGAACATCCACAAGATGATCTACCCAGACAACGAAGCCTTGGCTGAGTACTTTGACCTGAGAAGCATGGTGGAGTTGATCAAGAGGATGCTGACCTGGGACTCGCATGAGAGGATCACGCCCGGTGCAGCCCTGAAGCACCCTTTTATCTCCATGCATCTGCTTAAACTGAGCTACGAACTCACCCAGTACTGCCAGCTCTCCCTGCGGGGCCTCCAGGAGTCCAGCAAGCACGAGAGCCCGGGCAAGGAGGAAGTGACTTATTGCAGCGCCATGGAGGAGGACACCTTCTACCCGGCGCAGGAACATTGCAAGGAGGAGCAGCACGTGCACGGGGTCCCCGGCCTCTCCGGCGTCCAAAGGACCATTGACCAGATGGACGATCTGAGCATCGCCGAGCCAGGCAGGGAGGCTGCCGTGAACTTGTTAGGGGAAGGTGCCAGGATGGGAGCGTACAAGTCCTCCGCTTCCGCCAAAGTGGCTGGCATGACCTTGTTGGGCCACATGGGAGCGCACAAAGCCACTTACCAGAACCCCCAGCTAAGCCACGAGCCGCGTCAGGAGCCGAGCCTGGCCTGCTACGGGAGCCGGCACGCCAGCTCCACACATTGCAAGCAGCCTCGCCACACCAAGTCTGATCCCACTTTCGGAAACATGATCCTGCTGGGACAGCAGTCCCCTGGGGACAGCGTCACCTGGGAAAATGAGAGCAACGTTGCCATCTCCCCTCTTGCCTCTTCCCTCCCAGAGTCCACCAGCCCAGATGATCAGAGCCATCCACTTTCTCCCACCACTAAGGTAGCAGGGACAGGTCCATTTTGGCTGGGCAGGAGTTGTGTTGTTTCATTATCAGGGGTCACCCTTCCTGGGAGCAGCTGAGATAGGGTTTGCACCCGGGCTTTACAGATACACCAGAGGTCTACAAGGATTTACCTGGACCTCTAAGGAAGATCTGTAAGGCAGATCCTTGATCACAGTAGATACAGGGATCTACTTTGCATCTACAGTGATATCCCCATCATTAATCAAAGGATGGGCCCAGATCCTCAAAGGTAGACACCTAATTCCCATTGATTTCATTGGGAGTTAAATGCCTAAAACCTTTGAGGATCTGACCCTAAGTTACCAGCAGCTGTCCTTCCCCATTGTGGCTGGCTGTCTATCCATCCATCCTGATCACCTAGCTTCCAGTAGATATCTCATTCTTCTTATTCATCATTTAGATACCTGCCCAATTATTATTGTCATCCTATAGTGCCAGGAAGTTTCAACAGAGACTGATGCCCTGTTCTGTTAGGCATTGCACCTACCCAAAGAAAAAGGTAGATACGGGCTCCGAATAGCTTCTGGCCCAACAGGCCAACCCACTCAAACTCAGCCCAATTCTGCGTGCAACCAAAGACCAGACATTCAAAGGAGGGTTGAGGGGAGAAGGGCCCCTGGAAGCTGGTTAGTTTTGATTGGCATTTTGGGAAGAGGGCCTGTCCAGTGATTGCTTTGGGTCAGCCGAAGGCCAGCCTGCAGACATGCTGTACCTTGAAAGCAGGGGGAGCATAAGCTGTGACTCCACTCTAAAACAGAGGTGTTATTATTATTTCTGATGTGTATCGTGATAGTGTCTAGGGGCTCAAGGGAGCTCAGGACCCCCTGGTGGTTCATATTATGATTTATTCTAAAATGTCCCACAAGGGCACAGGTCTTACCACAGAAAAGACACTGAAGAAGGGGCCCTGCCTCAGGAAGGTACAGTCTGAGGCTCCAGTTCTGCAAAGACTTGGGCATGTGCTTAACTTTATGCTTCCATGAGCCGGCTCACGCGTGCGCATCTAAGCACGTGTGTCTTTGCAGGCTCCGGGCTAAATAAAACCTTGATCCTGCAATGGGATTAGCGTTGGCCAAGCCTTGTACTTCCACAGAGCCCCTCTGACTCAGCTAGGTTGCAGGATCAGGGTTTTAGACTGTTAATGTATAAGCTACTATACCCTAGACCCAGGCTTGCCCAAACTTTACCCAGAGACGGCCTGTGAACGTAACGCGTCTTCCATGTTGTGGCCAACTCCGCACTAGTACAAGGTCTCTGTAGTCTCTGATTGTTCATTATTATTCTTTAAGAATATCTGCACCATGGCCGGATATGTGACAGCAACAGAGAGCATGTGAGGAGCTTTATGTAACTCAAAATGTTATTTCAAAGCTTACCTGCAGATGATGAGCTTTAGAGAGTTGAGACTGGCTGATCGGGAACTATCTCCTTCCCTCCTCTTTGCCCGGATTCATGGCCAAAGCTTCCGTTGTCCCTTCTGGAGATACAGATGCTAATTAATGTTCATTCAGAGAGATGGGGACCTGTGATGGGCAGTTGGGTGCTGTGGCCTCACGTGAAATGAAATTATCCCAAATCTGGGAAACCAGAGTCACAGAATCATAGAAGATGAGAGTTGGAAGGGACCTCAGGAGGTATCTAGTCCAACCCCCTGCTCAAAGCAGGACCAACCCTCACTAAATCATCCCAGCCAGGGCTTTGTCAACCTGGGCCTTAAAAACCTGTAAGGATGGAGATTCCGCCACCTCCCTAGGTAACTCATTCCAGTGCTTCACCACCCTCCTAGTGAAAAAGTTTTTCCTAATAGCCAACCTAGACCTCCCCGAATGCAATATGAGACCGTTGCTCCTTGTTCTGTCATCTGCCCCCACTGAGAACAGCCTAGCTCCATCCTCCCTGGAACCCCCCTTCAGGTTGTTGAAGGCTGCTATCAAATCCCCCTCACTCTTCTCTTCTGCAGACTAAATAAGCCCAGTTCCCTCAGCGTTTCCTCATAAGTCATGTGCACCAGCCCCCTAATCATTTTTGTTGCCCTCCGCTGGACTCCCTCCAATTTGTCTGGTCTGTCCTGTCTCCCAGGTGCTGGGTTTGTCAACTTTGGGGTTTGCCCCAGCTACAGCCTTGTCTACACCAAGACGAACTTTGAGTGTGCGCAGGCAAAGCTGCTGTTGGCAACCGTTTCAATGTAAGCCTGAAACACTGGTGCAAATCACAGCTTCTCGCTGCTTTGCCCGTCTGTGCTAGCGTCCAAATCCTCAGGCAGAATAGGCAGCGCTCTATTGAAGTCGATGGAGCTGTGTCCATATACACCATCAGAGGACCTAGGGGCTGTATTAGTGCAGTTACACTGGGGGCAGGAACGCCCTCTTTAGTCAAAGCCTGAGAACCAAGGAGACATCGTGTTCTCCGGTCTCACTACCAATGACGTCCGGTTTTCTTCCCCCAGGTGTCCCTCTCAAGCCGGTACTGATAAGGCCTTTTTCTCGCCTGCAGAGAGCTCAAACAGAGCCGCCCGGCCCTGAGCCGCAGCTGCCCAGCGCCAGCACGTGGCTGGGCAACGATGACTGGCTGATTGAGCGGAGGGTGGAGAGATCCCCCATCAAGACCGTGCTCCACCACACGCCGAACAAGCACCACCGTTACCTGCAGCACATTGCAAGCCACCACTGAGCCTGGGCAGCCCAGAGGAGGGACAGGCAAAGAGGAGGCTCCCCCTTCCCCCCCCCCACACCTTTGCAGATTCATTTGTAGCCATTAAATTATCGACTGTTCCAGCCTCAATGCCGTTTCCTCATGAAACCCAAAGATACTTTCCTCTTATTGGACAGTGTCCAACCCTATGTGCTAACTGCCGCTGTGCTGCGGAGCTGAGCCAGGGCAGTAGGTCCATCTGGGCAAAGGCCACTCCTGTCAGGCCAGCTGGCACAGGGATAGCAGCACGCAGCCAGCTGGGCATTTAAACCCCCGCAGGGCGTGTGTGCGTTACCCTGATGCCGGCTCTTTACTCTTTCAATAAAGGATTTATCAATCGCAGAGCGGTGAATGTATATTGTTATAGGGCTGAAACCATTGGCCTGACCTATTTTTCTCACTTCTTTCCCCCCCACCCCATTTCCCAGGCAAGGCCAGCCCCGGGGTTAACCCCCTGTCCACACCACCCTCCCACTGGAGGGGAGACACTGGTAAACAGCTAGTTGCCCCTCTGGGCTGGGATGTACCATTCATAAAGGCTTTATTACCAGCCCTGATTAGAAAATAACCAAATCAGACGCTCTGAGGAAAGATAATGTGATTTGTTTTGTTCCTGAGAAACGACCTAGTGGGAACCGCACGGATTTTATTCTCTTCACACCACCCCACTCCCCGGCAGTGAAATGGTGCCTTCCTAGGCGGAGCGAGAGACATGGCGTCAAAGTGTCAAACTGCTGGAATGAACCATTGCGTTGGTGGGGGGATAGGAGGCATTGGCCAAGACTGATCAACTAATTCATTGTTGCTGTTATTATTATTTTAGTATTTGCCCAATCTGTTTATACTACACTATGTGCTTAGGGTGACTTTTAAATAAACCTGGACTTTTTTTTTTTTTTTTTTGGGGGGGGGGGGGGGCGGACACCGTTCCAGGGGAATGGTACCTTCCCAATGCTATTTAAGTCAATTGTTCAGAGGCTACTTCCTTACAGTGAGTGGGGCTTAGGGCTCTAGGATGGTGAGAAGGAGCTCCCTCTATGGAAGGGGCCAAGTCAGGCAGGGGTTTTGGGGCAGCCCCACTGTCATGGTGTCATCAAGTAATGTAATCACAGTGACAGGTCAGGGCATCATGTTGATGTCATCAGGGAGTGATGTAATTACAGTGAGCCCAAATAGCTAGTGCTTCAGGACTCCAGGAGGACATCAGTTAGCTCTTAGAAGAGGCAGGGCCGGAGGGGAACCTGGAACATTGGGTAAGGCTGCTTTGCATGTTAGGATCTGGCACAACCTAAATTAACTGCATTTTCTCAAGATCACTGGGGTAATTTGGGGTGGAATTCACCACAGAGATACAGCTTGTTGCCCCAGACCCTTCTGTCATCAGCTCAGGCTTTCTCCTGGATCTGCACCACGCTGCCTCTCCTGGACAGACGGGAAGGTCCCAGGATCGAGTTGGGGAGATTGCTCACCAAGGAACATAGAACAGTTTGATCCCTGGAGTAAGCAGCTGATTAACAAGGTGTGAATCAAACTATAGAATGGATTGTGCCCAAAGATCTCTCACTGCACAGCTTTACTGTTACTAAGGGCTGGTTTGTCTCTGCTTTGCACCTTGGTAAGTCATTTACAACCTCTTCAGGGTGATTACAAGATGCTTCCCCGGGATGAGCAAATGGAGAGTTCTGATTCGATGGAGTTTTACAGCTGCTCGCCGGTGTAAGTGACTTCACAAGGAGCACAGTAAGGAGAGAACCAGGTCCAGTGAGCCTGAACTCAGCCAGAGAAACAGGATTTGCTGAGGATCATCTGCAGTGGTCCAAGTATTTAGCAAGTAGCATAATGCAAGTCCCAACCTAGATCATTCTATATAGGCCCTGATTTTCCAGTGCCCTGTGCCTTGTGTCACAATGTACACCTGTGCAAAGTGGATGCAACCTGTTGTGAGTGGGGAATTCTAATTGTAAAGACATTGTGGAATAACCATATAATTAGGTTTAAGGTCTTTTGTCATTTTTGGTCCCAGATTACATTAAACTGGTTTTCAAGAACACTTTAGGTTTTGGGGGGGTTTTTTCTTCATATTTTCCCTTCCTAATTTCACTCCAGGACAGAGTTAAGGTTGTGTAAGTGCCTTAATTGCATATTTCTTATCTGAACCTGTTTGGATTTCTGTTAAGTCCTAACATTAACTGTGAATGGCCAGGATTTCTAGTGGTTGGGAGAAGTGCAACATCTGTGTGTCCCAGTGTCTCTGTGCTGCTGCCTCAGTGTGCACTGTTTTTCTTACAAAGCAAAGATGTTGAATCCCTGTTTTGCATGCAAAATGGGGCTCAAACTTTATCGCTGAGGTGTGAGGAGCACCTTCATCATTTGTGACTTTATTCAAACCTATGTGCTGTTCTCCCCCTTGGGTTTTCAGCTACTGCACCAATTGTTTCCTTGTTCCTCACGAGGCCTGCTACAGATCCCTGCCTTTCAGTGAATTCTCGGTAGATCATGTCACTTCACCCCTGAGCACAGGGGCAGCAGAAGACCTAGGCATCAATTAAGATCCCACTTAAGTATTTAAAATAGGGCTCTAATGGGATATTGATGGTCCACTGGCCATGCCTTGGCCTTCTGCACATTGATGAATTCCATCCTGTGTGCATATATACGTTCTCTTTCTATAGCTCTCTCTGTATAACTGTCTAATATTGCATCTTCTTCAGAATAGACAGACAATCCAGACACACATTAGACTTTATTAGTACCTCCCATTGCTTATCACCTGTACAGAATCCCCGTTGAAGGGGATTTGGACAATTATAGAGCAGATGCTATGGAAGCCAGTTCCATTTGCCTACACATGACAATTCATGTGCAGAACAGAGGGAAAGAAGCAGTTGAGGTGTGGTGGAGAAACAGACCAAGCGCCACCCCCCCCACACCGCCTCTCGGCCGGGCTCAGCTGTTAGTGTTTGAAGTGAGGAGCAAGACGTGAGGCACAGGTGTCCAGAGAGACACCATGACTCAAAACATTGCTAACTCCATTACAGATAAGACAACTGGGCTGTCAAGAAACCCAGTGACATTGGATATTTCAGGCTCTGAAAGGGATGTCAATCCGATCATGTCTGCAATGTTGTAGCCATGTTGCCCTGATGTGTACAGCTGCCCTGCTTTAGTTCGGTGGCTTTGTGACGGCATTTCCTCAGTGGTGTATCCTCTTAGTAAACATTGCAGATGTTTTCCCCCTGGCCCAAAGTGCTTATGTCCCTGCTGTATTTGGAGTTCCAGTCCCGCTCGAACACAGCCTGGAGTTGTTCCTGCACGGTGGGCTCCCCTCTGGCATTTGTGTCGCTCTGGTTCACAACAAGAGCAGATCCTGCCGTTCTGACAAAATAGTCTCCTGACCAGTTGGAGGTACCTTCAGGGAGAACAAGGAGAGAGCTTACTGCCCCCGCCGGCCCCAATGCCCTCATCGCCGCCAGTGAATGCCTGACCCTTGCAATGCTGGGCTAGCCCACGGCCTACGTTTCAGTGCTGCCGCTCCAGTCAGCTATGAAGACGTGCCGCTGTGTGTGCGCCCCTGTCACCTGATCAACAGCGTTTCCCGAAATCCTCTGCCAGGCCTTCCCCCTCCTTTGGTCCTAACTATGAAAGCGCCCGTCTCCCTGAGTCCTAGCTCCCCGGGCTCCAGCAGCACAGCAGCCAGCTGCTGTCCTCTCCTGCGCACTGCCAGGGACCACGGCACGCCCATGTGCAGGCTCCTCCACTGGCTCCCTGTGTATTTCAGGCTCAGGTTCAAAGCTGCCCTCTTTACAGTTAAACTCCTTCAAGGACTTGCTCCAGCTGACCTGACTCCACAGATGCTGAGCCTGAGTCTCAGTTACACTAAGGCCCCCCTACACCATTCTGGCTGTGTAAACGGGCCTTAAAACGAGTGGAAATGGACCGCCGCACAGCCCCCTTTGTGCAGGTGCCGCCCCAGCTGGTGTGAGAATTCTGCCCCTCCTGGCCTCATCCCCTGGCCTAGGAGCCAGTCAGGGGTGCAGCCAGAGTGCACAGTGCGTTGGCTAGTCTCTGCTCCCCAGAGGCCCCAAGAAGCAGAAAATAAATTAGAGCAGACTTAGGTCCTTACTAATTTACACCATTTTAAGGGTCTCTCCCCACATGCAGGAGCGGAATAGCTGAGGATCCTGCTGCTTGCGTGCCTCTCACATTGCTCCCTTACCCGTTCCCCACGGCCCTCCAGTGTCAGCCTCCTCCCACCACTGCCCACGCAAGGGCGTTCTCTACAGCTCCTGCCATCCAGACAGTCGGTATCTGCAGGCCCCACCGCTTCTCCATCTGGTTTCACATCTTCGCTGAGAAATCCTTTGCCGGTCTAGAACTCCCCCGTTCTCTCCCCACTCTGGGTTATCTGTTATTTCACCCTTTAACTTATTATGCAGCACTGCAGAGTGTGCGGGGGGACTGTTTGTAAGTGGGACGAGGTGGAAGGACACAGGGGTTGGGCCCGTTTCATTTAATCGTGGCGACCAAGAAGTCTCCCACTCAAGCTTCAGGAGCGGCGGTTAGCTCCTTCGTGCTCTACTCACCTATATATGCCACCTTGTCGGTGACCATGTACTTATTGTGGTTGACTCTTGCGTAGGGGATCTTGGCTTGTGCTTCATCAACTGGAACTGTGAAGAGTCTCTTCAGAAGGAAGAGGAGGAAAAACAAGGAGCAGACGGAATGAGCGTCATAACGCATTAGTGCAACGTAAAAAATCTACCAGGAAAGAGCAGGCCTAAACCTGTAGCCTGTTGGTGTGTAGACAAGGCCTAGGTGGATAAAGATTCTCTCTTCAGTCACTGACACCAGTGCAGAGGGATTATAAAAGGCACCCACTTTGCACACTCTGCACTGGTGTCCATGACTGCACGAGGTGCAGGGCAACAGTGAATCAACCCTTAGAATTTGATCCATCTAGTTTGAAATGTGGCAAGCAGCAGCGCTGCCCAATGGTACAGGTCACCTGAGACTCTGTCTGCTGTAGAACAGACTGTGGAGATCTACCCCAAACTGACTCTTAGTGACAGCCCTGGCTGGGGATTTCCACCTCCCATTTCTCTGGTGTTCTCCCTGGGTGTGCTTCCCTCGCATCTGATTCCCAGGACAAGCGCTCATAGCTGAGGTATTTCCCAGCTGATTTTCCCCAGAGAATCTTGCTCAGCCACAGCACTGAGTTGTCAGCAAGGTTCCTAGTTTGACAGCATGCTTCAGGGCTGGGTTGATTTAACTGCTTGGGGAATGAGGATCAACGGTCCCTTAGAGCAGTTACCGTAATCCTAGCTTTGACCTCAGTGAGAAGCGTTGAATCCTGCTGTTTTCCTGCCACAAATACTATCCTGGAGAAATCTTTCGGGTAAATGCTACAGCATTCTATGGAGGAGGAAACAAACCCAGACAGGAGCAGTCTCATTGAAGGCTATGGGGCTACTCGTGTGCTTTGCTTTAACCACACACGTGGCAAGAGCAGAACTGCAGGATTCCTGGCCCCTGCTCCTGCGCCAACAGGTGGACCGTTACTCACCACTTCCACACTGTAGCGGGTCTGGTTGTCACTCATGGCGGCCAGAGATTTCAGGAAAGGAAACATGGCTGGCTTTGAATGTTTCCAGCAGCCAATCAGCAGGCGAATGCGGATGCGCCTTTCATAGGCGGCTTTCCGGAGCTGATTGTCAATAGTTGGCCAATACCTGGGGAAATAAACAAGCACGGCCAGGCGCATCTCCGAGTTACTAGTGGTGGTCGTCTGGGGTCCTTTTTAAAATACAGATAAGGGCCTGAATTTTCAGAATTAACTAGTGATTTTTGGACGCCCAATGTGAGACCCCTTAAAGAAGGGACATTAGATGAAGATTGGGTCCTTTTACGGCATCTCAGTTTGGGCCCCTAAAATCCCAAGTCCCTTTTGAAAAGAGGGGCCATGGTTTTCCCTTTTGGCAGTCCGGGCTGTTCCCAGCAAAGGGAGTGGCGTGAAAAAGTCATGGCGCTGCTGGGGAGGGGACACAGGAGCGTTAAAGGGAGAAAACTGAGCAGCTCCTTGGGCCCAAGAGGAAACAGAGGCTGAGATGCGGTCAGCAGTGACAGGCAGAGCCTTAAAAAACGAGGACAGCTCCCTATCCTCATTCCTGAATTCAACTCGGACGCAGCCCATGCCCAAAACACACACCTCCAGTTGTGGCCTTCTGGGCACACGCTTCATTGCGCACTCAGCGGGGCTATGTGCCCAGACCGAGCTCAGCGTGAAAGCAGGTTACTAAAGGACAAACGGAGCGTTACCAGGCGGGGTGCGAGAACTCCATAGTCGGCAGGTAGCTCATCACGGCGATGTGCACGAACTCGCTGGCGTCGTCGATGATGCTGAGCAGGGAATGGAGGTCCTCCGTCCGTCCCTCAGCACACAGGGCTGGGGGGGCGCTCTAGGCACGGCACAGAAGGTCAAGCTGACGGTGGCACGGTTGGGAAGGACTTTTTCTTTCCGTGTGCAGCGCTGCCTGATTGGCCAGGTGCAACATGGGAGGGCTTTAACAGCCTTCCAAGCATCAGGGGTTGGCCGCTGCAGGAGGCCAGGTGACTGCACAGAACAATGGTCTGCTCGGGGAGGGCAAATCCAACACGCAACCGATCAGGAGGAGCAAAAGAGGGTGACTCGACTTACGGAAAGGTACACGCTGGCATCCGTCCCGTTCAGCTTCACTTCCAGCGGGGTCTCCTTGTTGAACGTGGTTGAGTAATTGGCCGGCCAGGGCGATGGAATAGAGGCATCTGGCACCCCCAGGAACCAATAGGCTTCAAACATCTTCCCTAGATCCTCGGCTAAGCAGCTGCAGTTGTAGACAGCGGCACCCAGCTCCTTCACCTGCGGGTCAAGCGGCACAGAATTCTCCGTCAGGCCCAGCTGGCAGGCGTCAGGGATTCGCCGCCTGGCGTTTCTGCAAGCCCCGTCTTTCTTTGGAGGGAGGATTCAGGTCCTCTGAGGATTCCTCCCTCCCCTTCTCGCTCTAATCTCGCCAGGTTCTCATGTTGGCACCGTAGTACCTGAGAAACCCCCAGAGAGTCAGAACGACGACAGCAACGGCCTGGCCGATGTCTCTGCTGGCAAGAGGCAGGGGGAGGGATTTTTTTCCCCCCACGACACACCCAGTGGGCTCTGGAGCCAGGCAGAACTGCGCCTGGGGACTTGAAATCCTGGCAACAGCTGTGGCAATAATGCTGTCATCAGGCTCCACAGCCCCTGCCCCACGGGGGCCATACACTGAAGGTCTCTCCTTGGCTGTGGAGATGCTTTCGCTTCCCCGAGGAAGAGTCTGCGGCAGCCCCCTGGTTTCCCATCCCCGGCAGGCTTGTGCTTGAAGGATCCTGGATGTTCGAGACCAACACCCCAATCCTGCAATGAGGCTCATGTGGCTGGACACCTCCCCCAGCCAAGAGTCTCACTTCAGTGGGGTCCCTATGGGTACCGGGGTCAGCCCACGGGCTGTCTGTTGCAAGACTGGGACCTGAATCAGTAGCAGAGCTGGGCGCACAGCCCAGAAGTCCTGGCTTCCGGTTCCCTCCTCTAAGCACGACACTCCCCCTCCTCGAAAGGAACATCCCCTATGATCCAAACCTGCCCTGACTCAATCCCAGCTTAGCGCCCGCCCCCCTCGAGCAGGCAGCACCCCTGCTAGGGCAAAGATTCCCTCCCCCCCCAAGAGAAGGTGTTTACCTGGGTTAGGGCGCGCCAGTCCATGTTAGCGCTGCCAAGATAGAGGTGGGTCTTGTCAACGATCCAGAACTTGGTGTGCAGAATCCCTTTGGTCAGCCTGTTCATGTTGACTTTGCGGACAACAGCCCCTAGGGTATTTAAAAAAACAGGGGGCTCTTTTATGGCCAGGGTCCCAGAATCAGGTCCCTGCCAAGGGGAATGTTCCCTTGTGAGAGTGGAGCAGGGGCAATGTGGATTTAACAGGTAGGAAGCTGCCTGGTTTGTTTGCATGTCTCAGAGGGGGCACTGGGGAGCCGTCAGATTCCCCCAGTGTCTTATTGCAGAACTGCTCATCACACTGTGTGTGTGTGTGTGTGTGTGTGTGTGGCAGGCCCAAGGGTTTGTTATCATAGGGTTGTTCTCTTGAACATTGATTGTAAGGACCCACAGACTAGACCTTGGGTCTGCAGAACTGGGGGCGGCTGCTATTCCCACAGTGCCACCAGGAGGCCCTGCAGCCAAAGAGCACCCTGGAGAGTTGGTGCCGCAGGAAGTACCTCCCACAAGACCCCGAGTGACAGCATCCTGCAGACCTCTGATTGGCCAAGTGCCCCTACTTAACCCCAGGGGTTGGCCCCAGTCACAGGGACTTAGGCCTGCTGCAATGCCAGGTTTTGCCTGGTCTCCTGTCTCTGGACGGTCCCTGACTTTGACCCTGATTCCTGCCGCCTGGTTCTATCCCAGTGCTGCCCCTGGTCTCTGACCCAGCCTGACTCTGACCCTGACTCTTGTTTACAGGACTGGGCCATGTGATTCATCCAATTCTTGCCTGGCAACTCCTGTCCCCGGTGGGCAGACCTCAGCCCAGCTGTGACCATTAGGCCAGACTGCCGATGCCCGAGTCCCTTACACCAGTGGTTCTCAACCAAGGGGTACATATTCCGCTGGGGTACACAGAGATCTTCCAAGGGGTACATCAACTCCTCTAGATATTTGCCTAGTTTTACAACAGGCTACATAAAAAGCACTAGCGAAGTCAGTACAATCTAAAATGTCATTCAGACAATGACTCGTTTATGCTACTCTATATACTCTATGCTGAAATGTGAGTACAATATTTCTATTCCAATTGATTTATTTTATAATTATATGGTAAAAATGAGAAAGGAAGCCATTTTTCAGTAATAATGTGCTGTGACACTTGTATTTTTCAGTCTGATTTTTGTAAGCAAGTGGTTTTTAAGTGAGGTGAAACTTGGGGGTGTGCTAGACCAAGCAGACTCCTGAAAGGGGTACAGTCATCTGGAAAGGTGGAGTGCCCCTGTCTTACAATGTAGGTGCTTGGCAGGCTGCTTTGTTGTTAGAGCAGCCAAGATTTTCAAAAGTGTGCCTAGTGAATTTGGGGTCCCCAAGATTTTCAGAGGGTGGGTGCCCGGCTCTTTCTGAAAATCAGGGCCTGTTAAGGTGTCTCCGGTTGAGCCCTGGATTCAGAGGCACTCGGAATCACTAGTCACTTTTGAGACATGCAGGCCTCCGCTTTTAGCCCTTCTGCGCGTGGAGAAAATGTGTACCCCGCCCTGCTGTGTGATGGGGTCTCCAGAGAGGTGTACACAGCCGCTAAGCTGAACACAGTGGTTGAGTCGGAGACCTAACAATAACTGTTTAAAAATCGCTGTTGTGAACTATTTCACCGCTGCCATGCTAGCAGAAACATCCCACTACACCAGTGGTCCCCAAACCTTTTACCCCGCACCCTCCCTTATCCCTGTCTGCAACCCCCTCCCTCACTCCCCATCAGCTGAGGCTGGAACTGGGGCCACAGGTGGGGTCGGGAGCTGAGGGTGGGGCCATGTGTTCAGGGCTGGGGCCGCAAAGGACGAACTGGAATCTGTGGGACGAGGCCGTGCGCATACGCTATGACCAGGGGCCAGGCGCCATGGCTGAGACAAAGCTGGGAGCCAGTTTGGAGGCCATAGCCGGGCCCGGAGCAGAGCTCAGGGCTGGGTGGTGCTCCCTCCCTGTCCCCGGGCCTGGCCATCCCCCCCTGAAACTACAGGGGGTACGCCCCACAGTTTGAAGACCTCCACACTACGCTGAGCCTGTGGGCAGAGCGTGAGTAGCTAGCCGTGCTGCCGGGGCCGGGGTTACGCTGCAGAGAGGCATTCCTAGGCACGTGGATGGCCGAAACGTACGTAACTACACGGTCAGACCGGCACCCAGCACCGTGCGCTACTGCTCGGGAATCTCACCACTCTGCTCCAGCGCTTGGAGGTCATTCAGGCGCTGCTTCGAGGAAGGGGCGCTGACTGCGATTCTCACGGAGACACCTCGCTGGGGTAACTGCATCAGTTCTGCCAGGATTTGTTCACCCTGAGGTTTTTTTTTTTTTTAAAAAAAAGAGGGGTTAAAAACGCCAGTAAGTCTGGAGGCGGCTGTCTGCCAACGCTGCCTTTTCACCAGGTCAAAGTGGTCAGGAATCATATGTATGGGTGCATTTGCTCCCTGGTCCACAGATGGTCAATACACGCAGTCCCCAGGGGATCATACTGACATGGGGAAATTCACCCTTGTGCAGCAGCCTGCTTAGGACTGTGGCTGGTCTCTCTGCATGGGGCAGAAGCTGTGCTTTGGGGTTGCTCAAGGGTTTGGGGTTTGTGCTTTGGGGTTGCTCAAGCCAGCATTCAGCTGCCGGGAATTCTGCCTTTGCAGCTCCCGGTGCTTCCGGCTTGGGAGAGGCATACGCATCTCCTTCTAGAGTTTGGCCTTCTTTTTTTCCTCTTCCAGGATCCTGGCCAGCATGACCCACTCTAATCTAACCAAAACCATGAAAAAGGCTTTGCAAAAGGAAGCTCAAACTCAGACAAATCAATGTTCCACTCAGTAGCATTCCCTAACTGGCTCCTTTGACAGCCTGTGAAGATGACCCCATTACTGGCTTGGTAATTAGACGCTAATTTGGGAGTGGATTCAGCTGATTCGACCGTGGTTTTCTGCCTTGACAGAGGGACAACTGGGTCCTGCGCGTTTCATTCTCATTTACACAGCGGTGGAAGAGTGAATAAATCGATATCTGGGAAGCAGCAATAACAAGATGCGTCTCTTGGAGCTTTTCTACACCCAGGGTGTGAAGTGAGGGAGTGAAATCAATGAGGATGCGGTTAGACCAGTATAGCTTATTCCTCTAAGTGATAATGCAATACAGTTAAATTGGTGCAAAACCTGCCTTTTGCCAGCCCTTCTAGCTCCATCCCTCACGGTGCTGAGCATCCCGGCTCCATCCAGCAAAGCATGTAAGCACATGCTCAACGCTGAGGGCGTGAGCAGTTCCATGGATGTAGCATTCTATGCTGGATCGGGCCAGTGTGCTGAGCACCTTGCAGGATTGAGCCCCTGATTTTGCGATTTACTTGCTCAGCTGTGGCTTCTCGAGTGTGTGTGTCGTCGTTCGTCAGGGTCCAGTAGAAAGATGCGATGTCCAAGCTGCTTCTAGCATCTCTGATCAGGTTCCTCCATGCCTGGAAAGTGGATGGGTTTACCGTGCTGTTGTCTTCATAGGTCATTCCCTCGGGGATGCTTTCAACCAGCACAGCCCTAGCAGGCAAAACAACACTAGTATCCTCTGAGCTTTAGCATCTTGGGCCCAGTTCATCCCAGCCCTGTGCCTCCTGCCCTGCAAAGTGGGCGTGAAACGCATGAGTGTGAGTCAACGTGGTGGCGTGTTGCACTGGTGTGTACATGACTGCACAAGGTGCTGGCCGATGATGAACTGGGCCCGTTCTGATACCTGGGTGCAGCAGAAATGTAGTGGCAAGGATTCTGAGATAGGCTGCGCAGGATTTTGGAAGAGCATGTCCCAGGAGAAACTGACCAGATGGCCGGGGGATGGCGGATGAGCAAAAGCTGAGAAGCCCTGACTTCTGATCATTAAAAAGCCCAGGCTTAGAATATCGACTCACCTGCAAGGGTCACTGCATGTGTTGGCTGGAGACTGCACGATCTTTGCTCGTTCCAAAAGTGAGCCGAACGGAAGAATGAAGAGGTGAGTGAGAACTCCAGCCAAAAGCATGGCCACCAGGATCGCGGCCACCAGGATCGCAGCCAACTGGACACGCTGGGAGTACTGGGGGCAGAAAGAGAGAACGAAATAGAGACAGGCAGGCAGCATGACACACGGGTTTGAGACGTTCAGCTGAATTCATGGCCCTGCGCCCTTGCAGTCATTTACACTAGTGCAAAATGGGTGTGGAATGCTACAGAATCAGGTAAGCATTTTGCATGCAGTTTCCACTGGTGTAAATGACCGCACCAGGAGAAGACAATAATTGGAAAGAATCGTTCTGGTCTCACACCAGTTTTACACTGGTGAATCTCTACTGTCTTTAATAAAGTTACTCTGGTTTCCCCCAGGGTAAATAAGAGAAGGAACAGGCCTTCTGATCCCAGCCACTCATTTCTGCATCCTCATGCCCGGGTGTAGCCAAGTCTGACTGACACAAGAAAACAAGACACCCGCCTGTAAGTTAGGTGCAATGGAATCCAGAGAACGTACCAGACTCATTTACACTGGTGTAAATCGGGAGCGATTTCCCCTGCAGCCAAGGGGACTTGATCCTCAACTGGCCATTGATATAGCTGCACCGAAGTCAATGGAACTAGCTGATCTGCACCAGCTGAGGACCTGGTCCAAGAGAGTTGCTCCGGTGCAGAGCCGGTGTGAATGGCGAATCGGGGTTAGTCCCTTTGTGCTGTTTACTTGGTGCTAGTTCTGGAATTGAGCTGTCTCCCGCTCGGGCTGTTCTCAGCAAACACAAGCTGTAAACTTCACGCCTCTTAAAACAAGCCCAGTGAGCGGGATGCTAACATAAGCAGAACGATCCTAGCGTGAAAGAGGGAATGCGGAACAAGCGCCTCCTTTGTGCAGCCCTTCCACTTTGCTGCCTCAGTGGTTTTCTGGCTTAGCACGGCCCGCTGGAGACAATTTACCTTCTGAGCAAGTTGGTTCGGCTGCTCTCTTGGCAATAGCTCTTCCTGGACGTCTAGAGCGTTCAGCTGTGAGAGGGGAAAAGAAAGGATGTTGTATCTGAAACAACCCGGGGGAGCTTTGACATCTCCCCTGCAGACTGGACACACTTTGTGGAGTGGGGCATGCAGGCTCCTAGCTTCCAGTGCTTTCAATGGAAGTTAGGAGCGTAAATACTTTTGTGCATCTGGGCCATAGCTCCTCCCAAGTTACCATGCATTGTTAGATCATTTCCTGCAGGCCTCAGTGTCCCAGGAGTTTTGCTTGATGCTTGTAAAGTGGCTGGTTCTCACAGAGGACAACAGCTTACTGCCGCTGCTGGCTAAGGAAGTCACTCAAGTGGGAAAGGTCCATGCTGTGATGCGGATGGCCTGGGGTGGGTTGCTACGTAAAGACGGGACAATACATCTCTTTGGTGCAAATCGTACCACTGGTCTGGTTTGCTTTACAAGGAGCGCGCACACACATATCTCACTCGGCTCTCAGTCATTTCACCAAGAGCAGAATCTGCTGTGTAAAATGGAGGGGAAATAGAAGATTCTGTTTCCTTTTATGCCCAAGGGAGAAGAAAGCTTGTTACTCAGCAATTCAAAGTTCAACATGCAACAAAGACTTTGCTATGGAAATGCCCCGCTTGCTTCAGGGACTAATTGCAATCACAAGTCTGAATTTGCATTCACTTTAAAAAAAAAAAAAAAAAAAAAAAAAAAAAAAAAAAGGGCGTTCACATTTTGCTTTGTTCCCTTTGGCCTTCCTTTCCCTGTCTTTTTTTTCTGCTGTTGGGTTTTAGCGTCCCAGATGTTTTAGGGGACAGGGATTTCCAGGAGTACCTAACCAAGGAGCTTTGTACAGGTTCAGCTCAGAGAAGGAAGATGCCAAAGCAGGGCCTCAAGGTGCTTTGTTAGCATTTTACTATCACAGCCAAACAGTAAGAACTTTAAGGGTATCTGCAGAATTCCCTCTTCAGATCCAATCTCAGTGCTGATATTTTGCTGGGAATTTGGCCACTGTTGCAAAGATCCATGTGTCTAAAACCCAGGACGGTGGGATCCTGGGTAACAGATTCCTCCACATTGCCACTGGGTAGCTTAGCTGAGCAATGTCCCACAATTACTGGAGGGGCAGGCGCCGCCGGATGTGCTGGCCAAAGAGACCAGAGCAGCAGAACCCTGTGGCCGTCAGAGTCATCAAAACTAACCGTGTAAACCAGGAAGTTCTGGTTAGTTGCTGCAGACCTTGTCTTTTGCCTGCCTTCGACCTTGGCCCGGCTTGACCTTGGTACCTGTTTCCTGACTCGGGTAACTAGTCTGGACTTTTCTCTCTCACCCTGGCCCAGCCACCTACACCTCAGCCATTGCACCCATTTGGAGAGCACACCACGCACCTTTGAATGTCTTTGCCAGAAGGGCATCTGAACATCCCTGTTTCACAGAGGGTGGAGAGCAGCCTAGATTCAGACCCTGCAGATGCTTCTATCCACACCCCCTGGCTATTACTCAGAGCTGTCTCCGGCCAGAACACCAACAGACCCTTGTTTACTCGGGCGCTGAGTGAAAACCTTTAAGCAGGTTGAGGTGGTGCAGAACCCCAGAGCAGGGAGGGCGCCTTGTGCACCTGGCAGGCGCCTCCGTGGTGAATCACAGCCTGAGAGACTTACGTGGAGGTTCAGCATCTGGCAAACCTCCAGCGTGTAAACAAATAACAGAACAATGAGATGCTAGGATGTTCCCACTGACTTAGGGAGCTTCACTAGAGCAGCCAATGGCAGGATCTAGAGAGGAGACGTAGAGTTCGTTTGCCCATTTATAAGACGTACCTTTTTGTGGGTTGCAAGGGGCTTCATTTTGCTAGAAGCTTGTAGGTCCAGTGTCAAGTTACACAGCAGGAGAACAAAGCAGCAAACCTGCAAAAGGCCAAATGGGAGCAGAACATGATTTCACTGGAGTTAATCCTAATTTAAACCAGTGGAAGTGAGATCAGACTCGGGTCCCGCTAAATTATGCTCTAGGTAAGTAACACCGCGGCTTCCACATTTATTCTCTCTGTGAATCCAGAGCAAATGCAATCCGCTTACCAGTCCAAGGAGGAGTGCCCTAACAGCTGACGCTGCTGATGCAGCAAACCCCACCTGGGATCGGTTTCTTTCTACCTTCGACATCATCACAAGCGCGACAGATTCTGCACTTAGCACCGGGCTGGCGTTTCTATGGCTGATCTGTGAGCTAGAACAGAGTCCAGCATGCTCTGCAGTAATTGATGAATGAGGGGGAACAGAGGACAACCGCCCTGCGGCCCTGTGCTCAGGGCCCCCCTACAAAGGTCTGTAACTGGGGTGTAATGGGGGGGTGGGACCCCAGCAAACATGATATACTGGGGCCCCAAATTTCTCTCAGTGGGCTTGTCTGACAGCGCTGTGCAGGGAAACCACAACTGTGTCAAAGTCAGCAGCTGCGGCTCGTGGAGGCTCCAGGAGCGAAGATGCTGAGGCGAACCTTGTGTGGTTTGCGGTTTTGCAATATCCATGTGCTTTTGCTGGGCTAGCAGGACTCGCTGAAGATTGGGAACCGTTCTTCCCGCCATTGACAGTCCCGTGCTTCCTGCCTTTGCCAAGAGTGAGTCACTCAGTAACAAACGCAAACGTTTTTCTAGCCCGTGCCTCTGTGCTAGGGGCAGCTGGCTGCACCCCTACGGTACGCACTGCCATTGTCTCGATTTTATTCTCGCACTCCTTTATTCAGTCTCCCCTACGCAGAACCCAAAGCCAGGAACGTCCCAGTTAGAATCGGACTTTAAAATCCACAGGTCCACATCCGCAGCGAGAGTAAAGTGGTGTCACACTTTCGAAGTTCAAAGATTTGCACCAGCTGAGGAAATGGTCCATAATGTGGGAGTGGTCCTGAAATTAGGAAAAACTCATTGGACTCTCCCCTCCTTTGCCCATCTACCTGTCTGGCCAACCCCATGCCGACCCAGCTGTTGGCCCCAGACACACACTCTGTCTACCCCTCTCCCTTTCCTCACATAGCCAGCGAGCTAGTCAGCCATCACTCCTCATACACCTACATCTCTCTAGGTTCTTCTCTCATCATCAGGCCTCTGGCAAGCAGTAATAACCGGATCACTAATGAAGCTGGGCGTAGCACGGCACTCCCCCAGCCGTGCAGGGGGTGGATTACATGACCTCTCTGATTCCACCACAGACCCAGCAGCTGCTCCATGAATCTCACCCACAGGTATTGCTCGAGGCTGGAGCCGGGCGGTGGATTGGGACATTGGTTCCTGAGAGTACAGGGCAGGATGTCACAAGAGAGGACACTTTGGGTCACAAGGCTGCAAACACCAGGCACGAGGGAGGCTGCCACGTGTCTGCATGGCCGATGATGAGTTGGGAAATAAGAAAAAAGGAAGTTTGGTAGCAGTAAGCGGCAGTGTTGCATTCAGGACTCTGAGCAGTCACCTGCCGAGGTCAGGAAGGACATTTTCCCCTCCCAATGCACGTTTGTTACGTGAGGGTTTCTTTTAGCCTTCCACTGCAGCATCACAGATGGGGCACAGCTACAGGCAGGACTGCGGCTGGGGGACTGGTGCTCTAAGGTGATCCAGAGAATCCCGTCTTAGGTGCCTGGCAGGTGGGTCTTGCCCACAAGCTCATGGTCACCAGATTTGGGGTCAGGAAAGAATTTTGCTCCAGGCTAGATCAGCGAGGCCCTTGGGAGTTTTTCGCCTTCCTCTACAGTATGGAGAATGAATCAGCCTGCTAGGATCATCTGGCCTTGTTTCACCTGCTGGATTCCCTGTCATGGCTGGGGCCTTGGGCACTGGTGGCGTGTCACTCCCTCCCTCTTACTCTGCCTGTGGCATGCAGCCATTTAGTTTCCCGAGGACTGACATATTGTAGTTTAACTCAAGGGAGGGGTCTCTGGGTGAAATGACCTGGCCTGTGCTTGGCAGGGGGTCAGACTATAGCTCCGTCCAGCCTTAAACTCTGGGACTCAACAGAAAGCTAAACACTGCAAAGAAATCTCCCCCTACTGTCTATGTCTTTCTCCAGCTACGTACACTGCCCTCACCCCATTCCCTCCTTCAGGTCCATCCTCGGCCATCTCCAAGCTGGCTTCCGCCCCTTGCATTCCACCGAAACCACTCTTGTCAAAGGATCTAACGACCTCTTCCTCACCTGGTCTCAGATCCAGTGCGCCAGCCTCGTCCTCCTGGCCTTGGAGACCGTCAGCCAGGCTCTTCTTGTTGAAATCTTGTCCTCCCATCGCTTCAGAGACTCGGTCCCTTCCCCTCTCGCACTGCTCGTTCGGTGTGTCCTTCAAAGGATCCTCCCCAGCCCTCCTCCTCCAACTTTCTGGGTAGTTTCCACAGAGCTCTGCCCTTGGTCCCCTTCACACCTTCCCTCTGGGTCAGCTCATCTACAAAATATCAGTTCCACTTCCTGCTGATGACTCGTTGCTCTGCCTCTCCACTCCACACACATCCAAACTAAAACTTCAGCCTGTCTCCCTGCCCTCTCCTTGGGGAACTCCGGCTGTCAGCTCACGCTCAGCATGGCTACAACAGAGCGCCTCGTCCTCCCGTCCCCTCCTTTCTTGATCACGGTGGACGACACCACCGTGCTGCCTGTCCCCTTTACTCAGAAGCTGGGCGTCTCCTTTGACTCAGACCTCTCTCCAGGTCCTCATGTCCAGGCCGTATCTAAACCTTGCCAGTTCTTTCCGCAGAACGTCTCCACGATACGGCCTCTCCTCTCCATCCGCACAGCTAAATCTCTCAGCTGGGCCCTCGTCAGCCCGTCTCGGCTGCGGCAACCTCCTTTTCTCTGGCCTGCTCAAAGGCAATCTTCCCCACTCGCACCCAGTCAGAAAGCTGCTGCAAAGAGCGTTTCTAGCCCATAGCTTTGATGGTCACCCTCCCTTTGCGTCCCTCCACCGGCTCCCCCTTCTCCATGGCATCAAACATAATTGTCTTCACTTTCAGGGCCTTCCACGGCCCACCCTGACCTGCCTCTCATCTCTCCTGTCTCCAGTCAGCCCCTGACACCAACCTCCAGTGCCCACTTGTTACATTTCCAAACGCGTCCTTTTGTGCTTCCTCCCCGGCTGCTCCTGGTACTCGGAAGGCGCTCCTCATAAATATCCGCCCAGCGACCTCGTTGTCTCCTTCACATCCCTTCTGAAAGCTCTCCTTTGCCGGGATGCCCACAACAAACTTCCCAGTGGTTAGGCCGCTTGTGGGCTGAGATCCCTGCCCCTCGTGCTGGGTATATTGTCTCCCTGCGTCCTGCGCTCCCCCGTCGGTCGTTCAGGCTCCGTGGGCTGTCTCTTGTCAGCTGTTTGGGGCAGGGACCATCTTATTGGTCTGTGTTCGTGCAGCACCTGGCACAATGGGGACCTGGTCCATGACTGGGCTCTTATGTGCAACCATAATACACCTAATCAATAAGAACAAGGATCCCTGCAGTGTCTGACCCAAGAATTCTCTTACTGCAACGCGTCCTTGGCCCCATGGGGATGACGCACATCTTGCCCCTTGGCCTGATGCTGTCACCTCCCCCACTCTGGATTTGTGGCCATTTCTCTTTTTGGTGTATTTCCTCCTTTTTCTACTCTTTTCCACTCTTTTTACAAGTTCTTTTTCCCCCGGCTTTTCTCCCTCCCTACACCCTCCGCTCCTTTTTCTCCAGTAGCTCCATTCTTCCAACCCCTCGACCAACCCCAACGTGTACCGCTGGGCCCTTTGCGTGGCTACCCAACCTACGAGGAGAGAAACTGAGGCTGGCAAAGGTAGCCTTTGATCCTGAGGCCACGGGAGTCCCAGGCAAAGCCTTCTAGAGGCAGGGGGAATGTAGCTCTCCATCCAGTGGAGCCCGGTGCCCTTCCCCAGTGGCTGCGGGCAAGCGTGGAGGCGACCCAGAGCCCATCAAAGATCCTGCTAAACCTGTTTCCATGCAAAGCTTCCTTAAAAAACCACCGAGAGGAAACACAGTCAGATCCTTAGCCCTTCAATAAGCCATGTTGCCAACCTGCGTTAGGAGCCATCCTCCACTCATCCTCACTCACAACCCCCAGCTTCCCTCACTGGCATGCACTAAGTAGCATTAGCCCCATTTTACAAATGGGGAAACTGAGGCAGAGCAAAACTGCTCCACAGATTGGGGGAAAGAGGAAAGTGAGACAGACCTCCTGATATTCACATTAATAAACCTGTAAGGCCGTCAGATACCAGGATGATGGACTCAGCCGAAGAAGCTAAATGGATTGGGTTAACGCAAAGCACTTGTTGCCATGTGGGTCCCAGGATATTACAGAGACCTGGCAGACGGGGTGATATCTTTTATCGGATCTACTTCTGTGTGGCTTGGAAGCTTGTCTCTCTGACCAACAGAAATCGGTCCGGGAAATGATTTTACCTCACCCACCTTGTCTCCATGGATTAGGTTAAGCGAGTTATCCAAGAGAAAGCGGCTGACCAATACTAGAACCCAGGTATTCTGGCCCCCTGTCTGACTTTCTAAGCATTAGACCACCCTTCACTCCCAGGGCTGGGAATAGACACCCCCGATTCCTGGCTCCTACTCAGCTGTTCTAACCACTAGTGAACGCTGCCTCTCCAAAGCCGACTGAATCGTTTTTTATATCTATTTTCCTTAAGAGTCACCAGCGGGTTCATAAGAACAATTCACACCACGAGCCAGATCCTCAGCTGGCACAAACTGGCGTTACTCCACAGACTCCAGCGGAGCGATGCCGCTGAGGATCTGATTCTCTGTTTCCACTTCTCTAATTCAGGTTCTGAAGAAACACAGAACAGGAGGTTTACATGCAAACCAGAGCAGTTCGTTTGTTGTTGCAATATTTTTCTCCTGTCCCTAAAATGCAACGTCCGGGTGAATTCATCTCAACACGACGTGTCCAGTTTACATTCAGCGCTAACATATCTCACACGCACTGAGCGCTGGCGAGGCCCGATTCAGCTCTCATGGACCTCAATAAGAGTCTCTCCATAGACTTTAACGGGAGTTGGATCAGGTCCTAGAACAGCCAGACGGTATTTACAACTCCAGATGGGTCCCTTTCTCTACAAAGCGGCAGGTGCCTTTCCCTCCAATTCAGGGTCTCTTACGTCCAGGCTGGAGAAAGAACAGCGTCCGGTCCAGCAAGAAAGGAAACCCTCCCGTTTGTCTGTTTCACAGTCACCAGACAGGTCAGTTTCTAAAAGGTTAGCCATTCCCTCTGCTCTGGGTCAGCTTCTCTGCGTCATGCTGCTTCTTTGCACAGGTGGAAACAAGGACCCAGAGTGCAGGGCCACAGTGAATCAGACTCTGGAGGTTTTTTCCTCCGTCGCTCCTGGGGCTGCCCGAGCCCTTTGCCACAGACAACAAAGCACCCAAGAATAGTCCTGGCTGCTTGGCTCCTTACCCACAATGCCCCTCTCTGCAAAGGTATTAGCTGCCAGCTGGCAAAGCCCCTGCCAGCCAGCTCTGGCAGCACCGACCCCATTTGCTCCGCACCTACCTGCAGGAGCAGCGGTTCCCACACTCCCTTTGGGTCCCCTGGAGCCGCCTGGTCCTTAGCTCCGGCCCGGCTGGCAGCACAAACACCCCAAGATGTGGGGAGGAGCCGCCAGTCTTTCCCCCTCCCAGGGGTGGAGCCTCACCCTCCCTCCATCGCCTCTCCACCTCCAGCAGTAGCAGGGAGATCTGGCCCGTCAGTCCAGTGCTCCATTGCTGCTGGCGCTAGGGTGACCCGATGTCCCCCTATTAGGGGCTTTGTCTTGTTACGTAACCAACCACCCCCTTCCCCCCTCCCCGAAAAACCAAGTATCCCAATTTTTCACACTTGCTCTCTGGCCGCTGGAGCCGGAGTTAATGCACCGACTCCAGGTGTCATGCAGAAGGGACCCTCTGTGCATTACTTCCCACTCTGGCCTCTGCCCCGGCCCCCAGACATTTGCTGCATGGCAGCAGTGGCTGCTTTCGAAGGCTGGGCGCTAGGCTAGACAGACTGCTGTTCTGCCCCAGTCCATCGGCAGGCCAGGACGCTGCGCCGCATGGCCCACGGAGCTGTTCTTCCACAGCAGGATAGTCTTGTGGTGAAGGCACTGGATTACTGGTTCACTTGCTGCCTCTGCCCCTGAGTCCCTGGGCAAGACACCGCATCTCTCTGGGCCTCAGTTTCCCCATCTGTAGGAGGGGGAATCATCCTTCCTTTCTCCCACCCTTAGGCTGTCTGGGCTAGTTAGACAGTCTCCCACTTTGTCTGTGCAGCACCCAGCACAATGGGGGCCTGATCTTGGTTCAGGGTCTGGAAGATTTCCTGTAATTCAGATGGTAATGATACATAGACCACAGCTCTGTTGTTATTATATTAGGTGTGGTCCAGTCGTGCCTAGGAGCCCCAGTTATGGCTCCGGAGCCCATTGTGCTAGGTGCTGTACAAACACAGAACAAAAAGACATTCCCTGCCCAGGACAGCTTGTTCCCTGAGTTTAAGACAAGAAGCAGCAGGTGGATACTGGCAAGTGGGAAAGCACAGGGAAACGAGACAATCTTGGCCAGCATGACAGGCAGGGGGTCTCAGCCCATTGGCCACCTAACCTCTGTCGAGTTTTTTCTGGGCAAAGGAGAGTTTTCAGGAGGGACGTGCAGGTGGACAAGGAGGTCGCTTTGCAGAAGTTTACAGGGAGCTCCTCCCAAGCACCAGGGGTAGCGCAGGAGACAGAGGCTGGTGCCAGGGACCGATGGGAGGACACTAGATGGAGCTTTCTCCGTTACATTGAGGCCAGGACCAGTGAGAACCAACTATATGGATCGTTCACCTGGTGTGCTCCCAGGACCCAGATGAACAGAGCTAGCTTTTTTCCATTATTACTGATAAGAATTGTACTGCAGGGGTGAGGGACACCGTGCTGGAGGCAGGCAGTTGCCGCCCCAGGAAGGGACAAACCAGCCGGTCCCACTCTGCTCTTGGCAGTTTGACCCAATGTAAGTGATGACTGGGGCTGCTTCATAGTTTCAGTACCTGATGGTTATTAGTAATAGCTCAGGAAGCACCCCACCCAAACCGGCTCTTTGCTTGCTCTGAGCAATGACTAAAGCACAGGGCACTGAGCCCCAGCTCGTGAGTCAGGGTTTGAACCAGCAGCTCCCGGTGGCAGTCGCAAGGAAGGATTTAGGAAGCAGGCCAAGTTGTAGGAAAGAGATCATTACTAAGCGTGCAGAGTGGCCAGTGTCGCATAGCAAGAGGCCTGTGTTAGTCCGGTAGCCCCAGCTTGCGTTTCCGAGCCCTTGGGTGTCCCACCAAAGTAGGTCTCTCCTGAAACTGGACTCTCTTTTCCCAGCCCCACTCATCATGCTACAATCCCAGCTCCTGTGTTCATGCTACCATCCCAGCCCCTTCCCATCATGGCCCCCTGAGCAGAGAGGGCGAGGGCTGGAGGAGGCATGGAGGGTCCCCTCCCTCCCACAACAAGCTTGTGGCATCCAGGCATGACATGGACACTTGTTCTTCTGGAAACTGAGACCTCCCAGGCTAAGGGGCCACACAACGGGCATAATTAACAGTCACTGCCACCTACTCTGGACCAGCAGCCTTGAGGTGAAAGGACCCACCCTTCTGAGCCAGCCTGGGCCCTCCTGTCAACCAGAGACAGGGCGGATTTCTGTGCCCCACACTTTCCTTACAGATCAGGGCCAGGTCCTCAGCTGGCATCAGTCAACATTGTTCCATTGAGGCCAATAGAGTGACACTGAGCGACAGCACCAGAGTCCCTGGCCAACGTGTGCCCAGCAGAGTCACAGATTTGAAGCCAGACAGGACCACCCCAGCCATCTGCACAACACAGGCCAAAGGATCCCATGCAGTGATCCCCGCATCCAGCCCACGGCTCTGCAGCTGGAACAGATCAGAAGCACCGAGCACTGTAGTCTCGGCTGAGGCTGTTTTCTTGTGTCTTTGCTCCCTCTTATGGAGAGAGGTGGGATGGGGCAGGCGGAGCCCTTCGTTATGACAGCGTCTGGCACTTCAGTATCTCCTTCCACCTTGAAAAGACTCGGCGAGCGTCGGACAGACCTCCCGCTCCCCCTGGGGTCCCCGTTTTACAGACAGGGAAACTGAGGCATGGAGGTGAAGGGGTTTGCCCCAGAGACACAAGGGACGGATTCCCCCACCCCCGGTGCAGCGTGGGGCACTACCTGGCCCCGGGGGTGTGAAATGCCCCCACCCTGCTGAGCCAGTGGGTGCTGCGCGTTGGGCAGGGCTCTTCCCACCCCCTTCGCAGAGGCATGAACGATGACAGAGGGGGCGAGGCTGGGAGTTTGTGGCTAGAGCCAGGGACCGGACCCAGGCGTCCGGGCGCCCAGCCTTCCCTGCTCTAACCACTGGACCCCACTCCCCTCCCCGAGCTGGGGTAAATACACCCCACCCGCAGGCGCGGGACACGGGTGTGTGACGCCTTGATGGCGGCGCTAGGACCCGGCCAGTCCCACGGGGGAGGCGCCGCCGCCGTAGCCGCTGAGTCCTCCCACCTCTCTATGGTTTACCCTCCGCCTAGAGGCGCCAGCGGCTCCGCGCGAGCGGCCGGCTGGGCCGCGAGGGGGAGGCCACTTCCTGTTCTCACTGGCCGGCGCTTCCGCTTCCGGCTGCTGGGCCTGGCCCCGGGGCCTCCCTGGGGAGAAGCGGGGAGGCCGCACCGGCCCGGCTCGCGCGGGGAGGGGAGCGGTGAGTGAGCCGGGGGGCGAGAGGCTTTGGGAGGGGCGAGGGGTTGTCAGGAGACCCGGGAGGGGCTGTGGGGCCCGGGGGGGCGGTAGGAAAGTGGGCGAGGGGCTATGGGGGGAGTGGACGGGGGCCGTGGCGGCGGCAGGGGAAGGGGGCCAGGGGCCGTGGTGAGTGGCTGTATGGGGGGTGGAATGTCTGAGGGAGGGAAGGGCGGGGGGGGGGGGCAGACACTGGGCCTGTTGGGGAGAACTCGGCCTGTGGAGGGTGAAGTGGCTCCTGGGAATTTTAGGGGGAGACATTCAGGGGGGTTTGAGGAGGGTCCTGATGATCTCCTGCGTTAGACTGAGCTGTTTGTGCTCAATTCTTAAACGCCCCTAGGGTGGGGTGGGGGGTTTGAATCCAGGGAATGGCCCCAGAAAACCCACAACTCTTGCTGACAACACTGGAGTCATGGTGGACGAGCCCGCAGGGAACTGGGCTAGCTGAGCTCTCGAGGTCCCTTCCAGTCCTACACTTCTATGATTCTAGCCCTCAAAAAGTCAATGAGTGGCTTCTAGTTCATTGATTCCTATGGCTGCAGCCCAGGCATTTTTTAACCTTCATTCACTGTCTGAAACATGGACATTGCTGTCTCCTTTTTTAATAGGTAAATAGTTCTTCAGTCCCAGCCAGTTAAGAGAACTTGCCTACCAAGCACCCTGCTCATCATATGCCATTTGCTGTTCCAGAGCAACAGGCACCTGTCTAGATCTTCTGGAAGCGCTGGTCCTAGTTAGACATTCATTTGCTCCAGCAAGTACATGATAACAAGACCCTGGAGGGATAATGACAGAGAATCATGACCTCAACTGGGAAATAAACAGCAGGAGAGAATGAAAAGCAACCAGATCATTATCATAAAAATGCCCTTAACTAATGAATCAGGGACAGGATATACAGAAACCAGACTAGCATTGTCAGGATCTTCATCTCTATGCACACTTCTTCTGCTCTCTAGTTGCCTCTTTAAGAAGCACTGAAGTATTTGTAGCCCTGGGCAAAGTACAGGAGCCTAATGTGGTCCAGTAAAAAATCCCTTTAAGTTATAAGAGCCACCATTATAGAGTCAGTTGTTTTTTAGTCTTCTGGGCTGGGAGTTGGTAATGGGCTATTCTTGTTCCATGAACTCAAGCTTTGGAATTCTGCCTACGTCATTCATGAAGCACAGTTGCCTTAATAACATGTTGCTTCACTGCAGGCTTTTCACAGAAGTGAGAGCCAGGCCCCTCTGGGGGTCTTTCTGGATTTTCCATAATGGTGTCAGTTACAATGGGTAAGTCTGAAACAGCGATATTTTGATTTTTGAAAGTCTGCCTATCCCCCTTCTTGTGTAAATTGAGATCTTAGTAAGATGATAGCCCCAGAGTAAAGGAGCTCTGAAGAGCAGATTTTATCAGTAACTTTTGTGGTATATATATATATTTTGTGGTGGTAAATGTAAGAGGAATTCAGCTGCTGGTGCATGAGTAGCCAGGCTGATGCGTGACAGCAGCTGTGAATGTTTGGCATGTGGTGCCAGGGATCTGTGCGCTAAACCACAGAAAAGATACTAAAGTGACATTACGATCATGACTGAAACTTCCAAAGAATGGGAAATCCAGAGATAAAGCTCATAACTCTGCCCTTGGTCCTCCGCACTGTGTCTGCCTGTTGCAGCACATATAGTATGCTGTCCTGCTATTATTTAAAGTCCTCTGCAATTCTTATAAACACAAGGGTGGATTAGAAAGAGTTAGTACCTTAATTATGAATTTTGTTTCATTCTCACATGTGACTTCATGAAGCTTGATCCTAGAATATATTCCATGCTTTCAGATTGAATTTACCAGTTGATGATTTTATGCTACTTTAATTTAGATTTCTCTCTCCCCTCTGTGTTTCCCAATGACCAGGAATTTGATCTGTAAGGAAGCTGCAGTGAGGCATTTTTAGTAACACCTATATGATGATTTCTGGCTGGTAAAGATTTAAACCAACCACTGATTCCCCTCTCCCCATCGTCTTCTCCCCCTCCCCCCCCCATGGGAGAAAAACCACTAACATCTTTATGAAAGGATAATGTTGAATATCACTGAAAATGACTAGATGGAGGGAAGGAAGGCACCTGCTTGGTATGGATTTACTCTGTCTGGGCATCTCAGGACTCTCCCAAGTAGCACTGAGGACCCAAAGTTTCGCCTGGGGGCCAAATTAGCAACTTGCCAGGAGCCCAAGGGATGCACCTAAGTGATCATGCACCAGATTGTTGGTGCATTACTCTTTAATACCAAGTTGTGGCCCTTGAAGACATCAGATCACAGCATGCAATGTTCCATCTTGATCCAAACAGCCTTAAATTATAATTATTATTGGTATTGCAGTAGCAACTTGGGGTCTTTGTCCATGACTGGGGCTCCTTTGTGCTAGGCACCCTACAGACACAACAAAGAGATGGTCCCTGCCCCAAAAAATTAACCATTTAAGTGTAAGGCAAGATGACAGACAAACAGGGAGAACCAGGAAATGATGAGACTATGTTGGGCCGCATGATAGGCAGGGCAGTGTTTTCATGGTCATTCCCAGATTAGAGTGTTAAGGTGATTTGTTATTTCTCTATTTTATTTTTGGTCTGTTTTTCTTTCCCTGTGTTTCAAGCAATTATCACTGCCACTAGGGATTACTACTCTGAGGGCATGCAGCTCCTGTCAGATCTCTGCCTGTTTAGAGGGCATCATAGCAGTCAGCTGTTAATGTAACCACATTACTTATGCTTTATTTTGTGTGTTGCATCTTTCAGCTACATCTGAGTGGATTCAATTTTTTAAGGAAGCTGGGATTCCTCCAAGCCCTGCTGTCAACTACGCAGTTATGTTTGTGGATAACAGGTGAGGCTGCAGAGAAACACAGGCAACAATTTTCCATCACTTAAAAAGAAAAAATAGTGGGGTGTGTTAACAAAAGTCTGCTGGGACATGAAAATACTGAACTAAAAATACTTTGTAGTCTCACCTGCAGACTCATTTCTTTATTAGAATACACTAAAGGAGAGGGGTATATTCTAACCCTCTGTGCTTATGAACAACTCACTTTCCCGCTCCCGGCCTCAGTTCCCCTCTTTACAGAGGTGCTGGTGAGAAGACAGGCTTTTAAAATACCTTTCAGGTGTAAATAGCCATATGCATGTTAAATGTTAATTATCCCAGGGTGATTTAAGCTTCACTTATGCAGAATAAGGAGTTCCTTTCTGGTTGGGAGGAACAAGTTTGCCAATAAAGACTCTAGGGTAATTAATTGTGGAGGATAATTAACCATTGGAACATCTTACCAAGCACTGTGGCAGAGTCTCCATCACGGGCAGTTTTTAAATCAAGACTTGATGTTTTTCTAAAAGATCTGCTCTAGTTCAAGCAGGAATTAATTCAGGGCAGATTGCTGGCCTGTGTTATTCAGGAGGTCAGACTAGATGTTCACAATGCTCCCTTCTGGCCTTAGAACCTTGCTCCGAGCCATTCTAGTCCACATTCTGTACAGAGTTCCGGACGCCTCACCATGCAGCCCCAGTTAGGGTGACAGATCACGTTGCACCTAGATTCCTTCGCTGGGAGGAGTGGACATAGCTGTTCTCTCCACCCTTTCAGCAGCACTCCTTGATCACCCAGCAGAGTGACACTTGATACTTCTGTCAGATGATATGACACTGAGCTTCCCAGCACTTGTGGGCATGAAGATCCTGTGATATATTTTTCAGGAGAAAGAAAGGGTATTAGCCCTGGGGTCCTGGCCAAATTTCAGTCTGCTTAATTAGTTACATTAACTATTAATTGGATACACGATTCTCATTCACATCCAGCATTGTGTAGTCTTGCTGTGTTCTGTTACCAGCTGCTGCCCTCCATCACATGGACATGGATATGATATTTTTGGGGTTTGAGGTTTAATTAATTTGTCAATGCGTTGAGATCCTCCAATGTAGGGTGTTATAGGACGTGCAAAGTATCTACCCATGGATGAACTATTTGCTCCATTGTTCATTCTCTACAGAATCCAGAAGAACATGCTGCTTGACCTGAACAAGGAGATCATGAATGAGCTGGGGATCACGATTGTGGGGGATATTATTGCTATCCTCAAGCACGCTAAAGTAGTTTACAGACAGGTAATCTGTATTGTTTTACACTAGTCATGCTTCATTGTGAGTGTGAGCTCAAGTAGGCTTTTTCTGTTTGGATAACCTGAGCTCCGTGCCATGCCTTTGAACCACAGAATGAATCCTCCTAGCAGAGAGTGTAATCTAAATTTCAGTGATTTCTGCAATCTGAGAATGCCTCTGGATTTCCCTGGAACCACGGGTCACATTTTAAAGTGAGGGTAATTAACCATTGGAACAGCTTTCCAAAGGATATGGTGGATTTGCCATGATTTGGAGACTTCAGCTCAAGACTGGGTGCTTCTTTCTAAAAGATATGCTCTATTTCAACTGCAAGTTACTGAGCTAGATACAGGAATCACTGGGGGAAACTCTCTGGCCTGTGTTGTACAGGAGGTCAGACTGGATGATAATGGTTCCTTCTGGTCTTAATATTTATGAATTTCAAAGAAGTTGCAATCCATAAAACCCTCATTAGTGTGCGAACGTGTGTTCATATAGCACCTTCTATTTAAAAATCTCATACCTCTTCAAAGTCATAAAGCAAAGCTGGAGAGCAGTCCTGCGGTGTAGGAGGGGAGAATATGCCCCCTTTTTGTGTATGGGGTAAAGTGAGGCAGGGATATGAGGCCATTTGGCTGGAGTCACAGAGTTTGGAATAGAACCCAGGAGTTCTGACTTCGGCCCCCTTCCCTGACCACTAGACACTGCTCCCTCCCTGATGAATGCTGAACTCGTGAGAGGTGATGGGGAAAAATTGAAAGTGCTAGAGGTTAGTTCACTCCTATGCCAAATCCATGGGTAGAGCTGCTATTATGCTGTACTGGCCTGTTCAGAGCCGTCCACGTGGTCTGAGGCAGCTTAGTCTCCATGCTGCTTCAGCCCTGAGAACCATCCTGAGTAGAGGCCAAGAACTGTGTGGTTGTTTGCCATGTTTGAACGGAGCCTCCAAATTCATGTCACATTGGGACTTTGGTGAGAGCAACATTGACCTTAAACCCCTGTGGTGATTGTCCCATTCGCCTGCCTAATGAAAAATGGACTTTGTCTCTTTTAGGAGATGTGCAAGGCAGCTACTGAATCGGTGTCCTCCAACCAGCCGAGTATGCAGTCAGAGCTACGCAGGAATGCTAATAGCGGTAAGTACAGGCACACAGGGCTGACCCTGGAGTTAGGAGTTCTCAGGATATCACATCTCTCTTCCATCTCCGTCCCCATTCTCTTCCTTGGGAACACCTCATCTTAGCCTCACTGAGGACTGCATAGCCTCTCCTCAGGAAATGGAGCGTCACACCTAATCTACATACATTGGAGCAGGTGACATCTGTAATCCTGATGTGTAGCCCATGCAGACCACAGGTCCCAGCAGAAGATGCACTGGCTTGATCCTGTCTGTCTGGTGATTACCTCTAGGACTGATATTGCCTATGGGCTGCTCTTCTGTGTTCATGAGGAGGATGCCAGTGTACAGCTCTCTGGGCCACGCTTTGGCCGCTCTCGTTTTAATAGCTTTTAGCTTTACAGGGCGCTATCTCTTGTCTTTATGAAAATGTCATTAGAAAATTACTTCATTGATGACTATCCTGCTTTAATGCGATGTAGGCAGTGATTTTAATACCTGTCTTCCAACCCAGGGAAGAGCTGTAAACCTTCCTCTGTGCACCATTTTGTTGTTTAATGTGGCAGACCTAGTACACAGGGATGCTTTTTCCTTATCATCCTAGCCAAAGCCCTTTGGATGTAAAGAACTAGGGAGTAGAACAGGAGCCTTGCTCCATTGAGTACGCTAGGAATATGTCACTGGTGCCTAATTCTTCTCCGTCACTAGCTATTCTTGTCTTCCAGCTGCCACCCGTATGATTGCGAACAGTTTAAGCAGAGATTCGCCACCTGCTACCCCTGTCCGAAGACCTGACACCAGTACGTCCAAAATCTCTGTTACTGTGTCCAACAAAATGGCTGTGAAGAACGCAAAAGCAGGTATGAGGTAGATATGTCAGGAAATCTTTGAAATGCAGCATTGGCAGCTCTTGCTTGTTCAGTAAAAATACTTGTTTCCTCGTTATTCTAAAGTGTTGTGTAGAGTTGCTGTGAGCTACTTAACAACTGTTGTGTTTCACCCCAGAGCTGGCTGTGTTTCAGTGGTGCATGATGATGATTGTGTGATTTGTGTGATTACTTATTGCATTTTGTGAAGCATTTGAATCTATCTAATGCAAGGTGCTGTGTAAATGTAAATTAACCCTCTAAATAATTTGAGGTGGGTGGGGCTCTCAAGATTGCCATAACCTCCCACTTCCAGGTCACCAGTTCAGATCCAGCCTAGAAGAGAGGTGCTGCCAACTAGTGACTGTTGGGTGTCACGGTTCAGGGATTTCTGCCCCTCTGTCCCCTCTTGGGGTCTCTTCAGAGTGCACCCACTCCTGCATGGTTCTCCCACTCTGACCATGGCTACAGCACCGTGCTTATGCCCAGCAGAGGCTACTGGACTCGGAAGCCGCAAGTCTTTCCTCTGGGAGCTTGTGACCAGCACTGAATACAGTGACCCAAGCCAGCCGTCTTAAAACAAAGCATTGTTTAATCTCAACAGTAGGAACACGGCATAACAAGAGACTAGAGTTTAAAACAGCAAAAAGCCCACATGTGTTTTTATCTACCTAAAGGCTTGCCTTCCCTTGGCAGAGACTCTAGGCAGACTTAAGCTTCCTTATCCCCCTCAACCTCAGGAAATCTGGTGGCAGTTTATGCCCCTTAGCTGTCTGTTCAAACCAATCTCTCCCCCTTCCAGGGAGTGTGTTTCTTAAATCCCCCTCTGTCTTTTCATCTCTTCCCCATCCCCTTCGCTCTGTGTGCTTCAGTCCTGGGAAGGCTGGTCTTAGTGAGAGGGCTTGGCGGGGGAAAGCAGCATATCACAGTTAATTCTCCTGGATGTTTGGTATGGGGCTTTTAGCTGGACTATATTCTGTTTTCTTAGGTAGTTTCCTGACGCCCTCACTCTCTTGCCTCCCCCCCACCCCAGTTACTGAATTAATGCAGTGTAGGCATAACAGTAAACATTTGAGCAATACTCAGACAAGCGTATAGAGCATATAATATGCATAGATCATCACAGGCAACTCCAAATCCATCACAGTGGGTCTCAGTCCAGGTCCTAAAGGACAGATACTCACCTTACTGAAATCCACCCCCACAACTGACGACAATAAATGACTGTTGGTATTCCCAGCAGAGGTGCCAAGGACTGAATGATCAGCAGAGCACGTGCTCTCCTGGGGAAGGCTGGGACTCCCTCCAAGGCTGGAGTGAGGCAGGTCTGTGGAGGTGATATGTCCAGGATCATACCTGTTTGGATAGAGGCTGTCAGTCCCAGGGCTATCAGGCCTGCTAACGCTACATTCATACTCAAATGGCAGCAGGATTGAAGGTGATCTGTGCTGCAGTGAGACTTTGGGGCAGTATTTTGCCAGTTCTGATCCAAAGTCCAGCACTAAAACACATTTAGCGACTCGGATTTTGTGTTTGCCTTGTTATTAGCTGGGTTTTTTGTGTGAAAGGAACATGATGGAAAAACAGGGTGAGAGAAATACACCCAACCATGTTCTTAAATCGTTGCATATAGGCCGTGTGGCAGAAGCGATGACCAAAGAATCCTCTGGGCCATTTAACAATCTCACGAAAGCTATTAGGATGGAACAGGGAGTTCAGACTAATTCTTGGTAAGACCAGCTGGAACAAAGCAAATGGCCGAACATCAGTTTATGTCCAGCAGAACCTCACTGATAGCTGATTGGCACACCCAGACCAGCCTCGCAGCTCATCCCAGTTCTGGGGATATAGCAGCAGAGAGAGCTATCATTATGGAGACTTCAGTTAGTTCTACCATATCCACTACAGAGCATTGACCCCTGTGCAGTGCGGTACTGTCACTAATGAACTAGATTACATAGCCCAGGAAATGACCAAAGTTTATCGTGGGATGCAGTATCCGCAGTGTTTTTTTAATTGATCTTTTACAAATTTCCCAAATCTGTTCATCTGCAATGTATCTTCCAGTCACTGGGGTCAAACAGCTGGCTCCTTTACAATGGTTCTGGAGATCAGATACTGCATCAGAGCATCTGGGGGATGCTGAATTTCGGCCACAAAGTGTGACTATTGGGGCACAAGAGCAACTGGTAGCAAAGCCACCATAAGTACCTAATCCATCCCTAAATGTTGATTCCTTTGCAGCTGAGCCTCTAAGAGGCAATCCCTTTATCTATGATATGAAGGAGCTGACAGTGTCCAGCTGGAGCTACCCGAGTCTGATCTCTTCTCCCCTTTGCCTTTTCCCCAGCTTTATGTGATTCAGTGGACGAGAGCCTGGTGGCCCCGGTGAAGCGACGGCGAGTCACAGCAGAGATGGAGGGGAAGTACATCATCAACATGCCAAAAGGTACCACACCGAGGACTAAGAAAATCCTGGAACAGCAGGCAGCAAAAGGTACCGCTGGCTGGTTCTTAGCCTCTTAGCAAAACCTGTGTCCGTGTCTTCCCCAGATGCATTTGGCATGCTGACGGACCCTGCACTGAGAGAGAGACAAGTCGGGGGAGGTCATATTTTTTTACTGGACCAACTTCTGTTGTGGAGAGAGAGAGAAGCTTTCCAGCTCAGACAGAGCTCTTCTTCGGGCCTAGCAAAGGAACTCTCAGCATCACAGCAAAGTGCAAGGTGGAACAGATTGTTTAGCATAAGTAGTGAGCACATTCATTCTTACAGTATGTGCTAACTACTTATCCTAAACCATCTGTTCCACCTTGTATTTAGCTGTGATGCACTGAATACATTTCCCAGACCTGAAGAAGAACTCTGTGTATGCTAGAAAGCTTGTTTCTCTCACCAAGAGGAGTTGGTCCAGTAAAAGATAAGACCTCATCCACCTTGTCTCTCTAATATCCTGGAACTGACACAGCTACAACTACACTGCTGGCACCCTAATGCCTTACAGCGAATGTAGCTGCTGGCGATATTAGCAGAGACCTGGTGCTTGAGACATACTTTTAAAATAGAAGATGAACAATAGTTCCTTCTCCACACCCACTCAACGAGCACGTGACTGGGAAAGGGGGCGATTAGCACCGAAGCAGCGCTGTGATATTGACAAACTAGGGGTTGCGCACACAACGCCTGACTAGGACATGGATTTGGTACCAGTATAACTGTTAGTTGGGATGTGAAATCATTAACAGTGTTGTTATATTGATACACAAACCCTAGTGTGGAAGCATTTATTACTACAGAGATGCCTTATATTGGTATAACTTATTCCCTTTCCCACGTGGTAATAGCTGGATTGGGTTAAAGCATCTGTGTTCTGATGTATTTGCATCCACATTAGGGGGTTGTACAAATTCAGTTACACTGGTACAATTAAAATGGGGCAACTTTTTAGCATAGACAAGGCCTGAGCGTGTGTGGGACTTTCAAGTGTGGCCATGGAAACGAAGGCGCTGGAGACTCTCTGCGTGAATTTCAAAGAGCATGTGGGAGCATTCTGTGAGAATCCTGGCCAAAATGTTCCTTTCCCACAACATTGAGCGGCATGCTGTACCTTGGCAGCTGCACCCAGCTCTAGAGGTGACTGCATGTCAGGCGTGCACGTGAAGTCTTTGCAGTTCTTTGTGAGCCTTCGGAAGAAAGAGTGGTGGAGACGTGTCAGATATTCTTCATCAGTTGTCAGTGTGGGCAACGTTACCTATGCTGACGAGCTGCTGTTCCTAGCAGGCAGGAGAGGGGTGTATTCATAGAAGCAAGGTGGCCATTTCCTGCCAAATGTTGCCCACATCCGACGAGATGCCCTTGTGGTTTCCGTAAAACCTTCACCAGTTTCCTTTCTTGTGGATGCCTGAAAATACTTGTCTCATATTTGCTGCTGCTAGGTCTCCAGAGGACATCTGTGTTTGACCGGCTGGGAGCTGAGATGAAGGCAGATACAACCACAGGAAATAAGGTGAGAGGGGAGGGTCTGTCGTGCATGAGTAACTTGTGAGAGAGGTCAGGTGTTGCAAGCTCCCCTGATTCATGGTGCAGATTACCTTGCTGTGATCTTCGTCCCATTGAAATCCAGGGGAGTGATGTTGGAGCGAGGGATGACTCAGCACCCGGGTGGTACAATCTGGCCCATTGTGTCGTAGCCAGGAGAGTGCACTTCCCACACGTAGGGTGGAAGTGCTGCTGGGGGATCTCTGAGCTCCATCTTCATCTGGCTCGATGTGCTCTCTCTGGGTTCTTATACAGCACCCGCTGCTGTCATACCTGGGCTCCCAACCTGAGAATTCCTGTTCTGACAGCCTTCTTCATCACTTTCCTTTCATTCATTCAGGGTACACAGGCTCCTCGCAGCTACTGTTGAAGGGGTCATTGGGCATTTCTGCTACAGACAATGTTCTTAAAATCCTAGTGCATGAACCATGCACTCCCCAGCTGTTTGTGGCCTCTGTGAAAAGAATCAGGTCTGGGATCCATTTCTAGTGGACAGGTGCTTGCATCACAGAAATAACCACGATACTTAATGGCCTTGTTGGCAACCTTAACCAAGAAACTGTGTTAAATGATCCACTAAAAGAAAGGTCCCTCTGGGCCACGGTGTACATGTTAGTGGTGGGGACGTGAGAAAGCTTGCCCTGACCCTGCTCTACCTGTTCTGGAGGTGAAGGACTTGAGTCTCTATGATTGACACTTTAGCACCTTTCACTATCAGTACATTCACTTCAAAGCTTGAGACACAACTAAAAGAGAGGTGATGTGGACAGGTGCTCGACTGGAACTGAGGAAACCTGGCATCTGTTCCCAGTTCTGTCGCCAACCTCTGGGTGACCTTGGGCTAGTCAATTCCCCTCTGTTCCTCAGTTTCCCCGTCACTACCATGGAATAAGATATTGATCTCATGTTGAGATCTAGAGACAAAAAGCTCTACATAAGAGCAAGGTGGTTGTGTGATTTATTAAACCACCAGGAACTGTTTGAAAATCTCTTTAATTAACATGACATGGAAAAATATTTTACAGATCATGATCTATTTTAGAATAATAATAATCCCTAGCTCTTATCTAGCACTTTTGTCAGTAGATTTCAAAGCACATCACAAAAGAGGGCTATATGATTTCCCTCATTTTACAGCTGGGGAAACAGAGGCACGGGGCAGGAAGGGGACTTGCCCAAGGTCACCCAGCAGGCAGATAGCAGAGCTGGGAACAGAACCTGTATCCTAGTCCAGTGCTCAGTCCGCTAGGCCACACTGCCTCCCCATTTTAATCATTCTGTACTCTTGGCATGTGTAATTACTAATGCCTTTGGTTCATTACTAGCCTACAGGGGTCTTCAGCCGACTGGGGGACGCGTTGGAGGCTGATGAGGACAAAGCCACAGAGAGTGAAGACGACTGCTCTGTCCTGCAGTATGCTGGGGTCCTGAAAAAGCTCTCCAAGCCTTTACGCAAGGAAAGTGCCAAACCAGGAGTGACCATCAAAGCAAAAGCCACTAGCTCGAAGGCAAAACCAGCTGTGACGACCATTCGGCGCCTTGGCAACAGGAGGGCCAATCTGGCAGCGAAGGAAAAGAAACAGGAATCTGCATCCAAAGTCAGTGTTGTACAGAGACTGGGAAAGCCCTCCCTGCCCTCCGAGGCCCAGGACAGCAGCATCACTAGCACGAAGAACAAGCCAGAGCCTGAGTTCAGGTTTACTATAAAGAGGACTTTGGGTAGTGCTAAGGTAAGCAGCACCAGCGAAATCCATAGTGCTCAGATGGACAATACAGGGACTGTTAGTGTCTTTAAAAGACTGGGCAAGAAGGCAAACTAATCCGTGAAGATTTGGTTCTGTAACTGCTAGCATCTGAACCACTTTGTACTTTCTCTGCATTGTTACCACTCTTGCTTTACACGTGGGGGATTCCCAGAGACCTGTCTCTGTCTCCTTCGTAATGTGGGATGGGGCTCCTTGCCTGGCTTCAGTGGAATGTGCATTTGCTTTGATCCTGGCTCGTTCCTTACCATTGAACTCAAAGGGCGCAAGCACCTTCTTGCGAGCAAGGCAGCCTGTGTGTGAAATGAGTTGGGATTCATGTGTGGACTGGTGCCTGCCTCCAAACAGAACCCCCATCACCACGGGTGTCAGTTGTGATTCCCCTTCCGCAAAGAAGACAAGGCAAGAATGGGCCATGGAGACTCCATGCCTTCTGCTCCCTGCAGTGGGTCTGAGACACGGCAGAAGCCTGGGTTCTGTGGATATGGAGGGATTTCCTCTCCAAGGTTGTGGTTCTAGCACCTTTCATCAGCGCTAAAGTTCACTGAAAGCTTTTTTCTATGTTTTTCCTTTTTTTTTTCTCCCCCTCCCTCCCCCTCTGCAGGTTCTTGCTTGTATCTAGGAAGTAGCATCTTGAAGTCTCCGTACAGAGATAATATGGAGTTGGGACATTGTGCTGGAACTCTTGAGTCTAAGAGGGTTTCCTAGCAGCCTATAAAACCCAATGTAAGGGCTCCAGAAAACTGTGCAGGCATTTGTTTGAATGTTGTAAAACCAAGGGAATTAATCTAAGAAACACGTTAGATTTCTCTTCTCCTTCCCCCCTCACACCTGCTTTTGTGCTAACATTTCCTAGCACCTGTGCTAGAATTGCCTCACCTGCCTCTTTCCAGTACAATGTTAAACTTCTTTTCCAGGCATGGGTTTCCACTAGTATCTTAGTTCTGTGCAAGCATTGCATCTGAGAGGCAGTGAGCAGCTGTCATGGCATGGATTCTAACAGGCCTGTGGACAGCGCCAGGCTCTGCCAGGAGCATGCTAAGAGTATGCATATCCTCGATTTGTTTGGTCAGTTCAAGAAATAATATTTTGTTTGCGGGGGGCAGACAGAGATTTTGTTCATACTTCAGTGGCCAGTTGCTTGAAACTGTAAAAGCAGCACAATTCTGCATAGTGCCAGCTTGCTCTTTGGATTACCTGGATCAGAGTAAATTGTCGTCCTTCTCAGAGGCTAGATGCTGGAGTTGCTTTCCAGGAGGCAGCATAATTGCTCTCTGGTGCAGGGATTTCAGCACCCTTGGGCTGAAATATTTGGTTTTGAGTAGCACAGAGATTCAGTGGTGAAGTAATTTTGCACATGTACAGATACAAAGCCAGGATGTCAGCTTCTCTTTCCCCAGTGAAGGATCAGGCATTGCCCCCTTCCTAAATGGCAGAGACTTTTGTACGTTATTTTTTGTAGGGAGGCTAAACCATTTTGGAACCTATTGTGGCAGTACCCCAAGTTCAGATCCAGCCTAGGTCAGGAGCCATGGTCATTACCATGCTGTGTGGTGGCTCCTGTGTGAAACTATTTTTAATTGGCCCTGTTCTGAGTGGGCAGGCGCCTGTATCAAAGAACCAGCAGTGCAGTTGGTGCTGTCACTCCTGGGGGAAGCCTGTGCAGAGAGGCCAAGGACTGAGTCCTGGAAAGCAAACTCCTCTCTCACCTCTAGGTCAGAATGGAGCACATGGCAGGGGCAGCTTGTCCTGCCACCCCCTGCTTACTGTTTCTGTTCTGGGAAGAGTGGATAGTCACCTGGGCTGTCAGGCTGTGAACCAGTTCATTCAAATGGCTCCGCTTGTGCTTCCCCCTTACTAAAGGGGGTTTCTGCTCACAGATAGGTATTGTGTGGGGGAAGAAATACTCATGCCCATTGGGCTCGCTGGGCAGCTCTCTGGATTTCACAGACAAAACTTGCCAGTGTCCTGAAGAGAGGGTTTTTTTTAATGTTCTGTACCTACTGTAGCACCAGACTAAGACAGGTGGTCATGTGCAACCCACAGACCTGCAATGTGTCTCTCCATTGGTGAGTGCTGTGAGCTACTCAGGTAAAGAGCACTATGTCAGTGCTAAGTGTGTTGTTTTACTAAAGAGGGTAGCCTGCAGAAGAGACCTCAGCTGGCAACGCTCCATCTTGGTCAGCGTAGCCATGTTTGCTGGGAGTGTCTGCAGGACATGGCTCCAGGTTAAACAGGAAGGAGGCTGCCATTAGCTTCATTCTAAACTGATTAAATGTGGCTGTCACTTTAGACCACTGTCCTAAAACCAATACTGTATTAGCCGGCAATGTCATTTTGCAGTTTCAGGTCCCCTGTCTTCCCTGTATATTACTGCAGCTAATACACTGGTTTGAAGGACTGATTGTTAATCCAAACAATGTTTCTTCCTTATTTTATCTACTGTTATTTATTAAGCCAAAAAGAGTTAGGAGGTTTAATTTCTCTGAGTGTAGGCCTCTTCCTTAGGGAGATCCTGTCGCACTTTTTGCTGTGGGTTTACTGCATTTCTTTAGCTTTTCTATTTTATAATCTGTTTTTAAGTAGTGGCCTATGTTGGCGTTCCTGTTTGTTTTGAAGTGTTAACTTTTTTCGTGACACACCAGCTTTGCAGGTTCCCTAGCACTGTTTTGTAAGCTTTATAACTGAACTCAAGCATTCAACTGTGTGATAGAGATGAGGAGGAGAATTTTCAGGACAACCTATTTTGCTCAACTTCTACAGGCTGTTTCTGAAGGGAGGGGGGTGGGTCATTGGATCTGAGAAAGGGAAGTTTTGTTTTTTTCCCCTATAGACAAAATAGGAAACAGCTTGATACATTTTTGACAGTTTTCTTCATGCTTTTGAAAGGAGGGGTAAATGTTCTTCATTTTTTTAGACTTCAAGTAAAAACACTTTTTTAAAGGAAGAGAATGAAATCTGCACACAGGCTAAACTTTGTAGTCAGTTGCGGGGTGGCAGTTGAGATTTGTGTAATGCTTTCATGGCAGGTGCCATGATTTTTTAAAGGATTGAAAGTGCTGTTGCAATAAAGCATTAAAAAAGACTGACTCCTCTCATTCCTCCCTGTGCTTTAATAGAGCTCTGCTGCTCAGAAATCCTTTTGTTTTCTTTAAAAACAGGATTCATGGTCTGTAATGCCATTGCTGAGACTTGCTGGGGCCCTCTGCGGATAGAGATAATACTATAGACTTACTCAGCACCCTGAAAGCCTCAGCCTAAAAAGGGCTGTGCAATGCTGGATGTTATCCCCATCCCACAGATAAACTGATACACAGAGTGCAGTGGTGACCTGCCCAAGGTGGTCATAGCAAATCTGGGAGTTAGGGACCAGAATCCTAGTCCCAGTTTGAGATGTCAGATTTTTGCTCTAGCCACTAGACTAAACAACCCCCTCCTGCCCAGGCTGCTATAACCATTTTACGCCATAGATATTGCAATTTTGCACTGGGATTTTTACTATAGCAGTGCTTTTGTGCTTGTATTAAATATTTGCCGTAGCAGGTACCTGCTTTTTCTATGTACTATGCTCCCTGAGGCAAAACTATCATGGTACTGCCCAACAGCGTATGTGTGAAACTGGGGTCTTTATCATCTCTCCTCTGTCTCCTGGCAAAAGAAAATCCTGGGTTTCTAATTAACATTTGTCTGCCTGCTCCTGCTCTTTGATAAATCCCAAGGCCAGAAGGGAGCTTTGTGATTGTCTAGTCTGATCTGTGTAACCCAGCTGCCGTCACTACTGTTACTTCATCCTTCCCTCCCTGTGTTTCCTTCACACAGGAAGCACGTATCTAAGATGCTCTCTGAGTTCTGCCCCTCTTTCCCCGAGCAGGGACGACTGCTTTCTCTGCTTGCCTCCTATGCCCAAGTGTAGGTGCTATAGTAGTGCTGGTAAGCAACTGCTGTGTTCTACCCTGCCCATGGCTGCATTTCAGGGAGAGGGAGGGGAAAGGAAGGGATGTATAGAATATATACATTGTAAAGTGTGTAGGACACTAGAGGATGTGTGTTGCAAATACACTCTAGCAAATGATCCTACACTGACCACCTCGGGTCATTTCAGTTTTAAATTCTTTCAGTGTGGGTCTGCACTGCAGAGGGGAGCGAGCCCACACCTATAGCCTCATGCAAGGGGGCTGATGCGGCTTAGGTTCTTGTGCCCCCATGCAGCTTGAGAGCCCAAATGGCAATGTCCACATGGCTAGTGGTAGCCTGCCAGCATGAGGCCTGCTGGCACCATCTGTCTGCCTGGGCTCTGCTCTACTGCAGTGGGGCTGTGTGTCTGAGGAATGGGGCTACAGCTGGCTAGGGCCTCAGCTCCAGGGTGCTGGGGGGGCTGGGTCCTGCTGGCCCCCAGGACTCCAGGGTTCCACTGGTGACTGGCTGGGGAGCTGGGCTCTGCCCAAGAGGGCTTGGCCTTGGCCCTGCATCAGCCTAACACCCCACTGTCTGCTACTCCAGCAGCAATTATGGCCTACGGAAAATTTATGCTGATTCTGCAAATCTAGGCAGAGAAAAGGGGCGGGTGCACCAGGGGCCCCGCCCACCAGCTGCTGCAGAGAGACGGCGGCGCTGCCAGCCTGCGGACGTGGTAGACTCAGGCGCAGGGCATGCGCACTGGACCCCTGTCAGGCGCAGGCGCCGTGGCGCGCCAGCCGGTGATCCCGCTTCGCCGCATGCGCACCGCGCCCTCTCCCGCCGTTTCTGCGCAGTGTAGCCTCTGGGCGGGGTCCGCCCCGCCCCCCGCTTCCGGCGTGCATGAACCCGCGGGGGGCGGGGTTTCCGGGAGCGCGGCCGCCGTCGGGCCTGACACACCGCGGAGCTGGGCCCCGTGGGGAGGGAGGCGGCACCGGGATGAGCAGCGGCCGCCGAGGGAGCCTAAGGCGCACGTGACAGGTGGGGAGCTGCGACCCCCGCCACGGTACCGCCCGGGCCCCCCTGTCTCCTCCCTCGCGATAGTAGCGCCCGGGCCCCGCTGTCTCCCCCGCCCCGCAATGGTACCGCCCGGGCCCCACTGCCCCCTACCCGCCCTGTCTCCCCCGCCCCGCGATGGTACCGGCCGGGACCTCCCCTGCCCGCTCCGTCTCCCGGCCCCCGCGATGGTACCGCCCGGCTCTTCCCCACCTCCCGACCCGCTCGTCCCGTCTCCTCCCCTCCTCCCGCGATGATACCGGCCGGGACAACCCCCCCCCCTCCCTCGCGATGGTATCACCTGGGACCACCAGCCCCCGCCGCGATGCAACTGGCCAGACACCTCCCTCGGGGCACTGTGGGGACCGACCGAACCACCTAGGACCCCGGCGGGGGGGGCCGGGTCTCGGCCTTGTTGAGAAGGTGGGGGGGTGACTCCCTGTGAGCAGGCTGGGGTCTCTCAATGCGGGGCGGGGGCGGCTGAGCTGGGGGGGGTGTCTCTGTGGTAAGGGGGGCTGGGCTGGGGCAGGACGGGACGTGTCTCTCTGGGGCCCCTCCGGGAGAGGGGCTGGATGGGGGGTGTCTCTTCCTGGGAGCGGCAGGGGGGCGGGGCTGGAGGGGTCACTCTGGGTGGGGGGTGTCTCTGTGGGGCGGGGGGCTGGAGAGTGGGTTTTCCCCTAGGGATGGGGGGGCTGGGCTGGGCTGGGGCAGGGGGTGTCTGTCCCTGGGAGCAGTTGGGGGGGCTAGCGGGGGTCTTTCCCCCGGGGGGGCTTGGCTGGGGTCTCTCGCCCTGGAGGATGCAGCAGGGTGCTTGGCTTGGGGTGTCTCTCTTGGGGGAGGGGGCTCTGGTATGGGATTCCGCTCCCTGGCGCCCCCAGGGCTCTGCGCTGGCCCTCGTCTCCCAGTGCCGTTGCCTATCTCCATCGCATGCTGCTGCCTGTCCGTTTCCTCTCTCCGGGTGGTCGGCGGCACCTTCCCATCCCGAAGGCACCCAGATGCTGCTTCCTCTCGCGCTGCTGGCCACGCTGCTTTGCTCTGGGTGACATAGGGGATAGAGTACCTATGGCTCCACAACCCACCTGCCCCATCCAAGGCACGGTGAGGCTCCTGATCTCATTTGAAAATCTCATTGGTTGTTACAAAATGGGGGGGTCCTGGAGAAGGGCATATCTCGTTAGGAATGTGTGTTACGAAGGCGTCACCAGCGCTGTCACCCTTTGTGCTTTACGGTCCAATGCTCTGACCCAGAAAGGTGTTGTCTCCTCGTGGAGAATCCCTTTGTAACTTAAACCTCTGAATGCGAAGAGACTCGCGCTATTTGTCACTAAAACTTCTTTGAAAGCATCTGCTCCTTGCTGTTTAATCCACAGGACAGGATGTACAACGTGGTAGAGATGCAAATCTTTGAAGCTAGTGTTTGGCTTCTGTTTTTCATTGGTATCCAAGTGGCATAAACACTTAAAAATACACCCAAACTGTGCAAGTTGTGAGACTGTATTTTTATCTCTGCACGCCGCCAGGGCAGAAAACCACTTACCCTTCACTCTTGTGGCTTCTTTCTTGTCAGAATCCCTCGATAGCAAATATGGTTTGATGTCAATATAGGAAAGCTGGGTAATAAACTATGCAATACACTAGCATAGCATTTGAATAGAATAGAAAAGAATAGCATTTGGGACTTTGAAAACACATTTGTCTGCTTCCTTGCAGGCAAGTTAAAATTGGTGAGTGGGCAGTTGATGTTCTTCTCCTTGTTCCCATTTTACATGTGTGCTTTGGGCAGCAGGTGCAGTCTTGCTCTGCATTGTACATAAGGTTGTATTAGAAACCCCAGCTTGTGTTGTCATTGAAAAATATTTAAAAGGCCTTAAAATACAAAGGGGGCTAAATTAATACTGAGCTTTTAATCTTAGCTTCTGCAGCCTCCTGGAACTCGATTGCTTGGATTTTCAACTTTATAATTGTTTTAACACTGTCACTTTTGTGTGCAATGTTGTCGGTGTTATAGTTGAGGTCAGTGTCCCGTTGTGCTGGACAGACCCTGCCTCAAAGACCTTACGCGCTAAATAGACAAGATAGACATGGGGGAGCGAGTGAGGCAGAGGCGCAGTACAGTGAAATAACGTCTCACCTAAAGTTGCAGCAGGTCAGTGGCAGATCTGGGAACAGGAGCAAGGTTCTCTGAATACTGGTCCAGTGTCACAACCACCAGGCTACGCTGCCTTAAGTATTAACTGTATCTACCTGTCTGCTCTGAAGACAGTCACTGCCATGGGGTGCTTTTGGTGATGTGACTAGCCAGGAGCAAAACATGCTGTTTTTAGTGTTTGCAGCATGTTAAAAACAATGCTGTCTGAATAATTATTCAGCCTGCAGCTTTGCAGACTGGAGTTGCAAGGCAGGTAAGGAGGTGCAGTGCGAGAGATCGGTAGTGGTGAACTTCAGGCTGCAGAGCTATGCTTGTGTGGGGACGAGCCTCTCCTTTTCCAGATGCAGTGTCTGCCGGAAACATAATCAAGGGTCAGTTGTAAGCAATTAAGGTCGTTTGCATTTCATTCAGACAGTCCCTTTCCAGTGGGAGCTGAGCATGTAACCAGAGCTGGCCTTGTGAGAAATGAGCAGTCACGGCTTCCTGCTGGAATGTAAGAGGGGATTCTCAGCTTTCCACAGTAACAGGTGAACTGTTGAAATATGTACAGCTTCTTCATAATAATCTTAATAATGCTCACCTCCCAGCGCTCCACCTGAAGCACGGAGTAGCATGACAGCTGTCAGGAAAATGAGTATGGTCTAATAGAAAAGGAGATGGAAATCAGGACTCCTGGGTTCTGTCATAAGAATGGCCATACTGGGTCAGATCAATGGTCCACCTAGCCCAGTATCCTGTCTTCCGACAGTGGCCAATGCCAGGTGCTTCAGAGGGAATGAACAGAACAGATAATCATCCAGTGATCCATCCTGTTGTCCATTTCCAGCTTCTGGCAAACAGCAATCCCTGCCCATTTGGCTAATAGCCATTGATAGACCAACCTCCATGAACTTACCTAGTTCTTTTTTGAACGCTGTTAGTCTTGGTCTTCACAACACCCTCTGGCAAGGAGTTCCACAGGTTGACTGTGTGTTGTGTGAAGAAATACTTTCTTTTGTTTTTTTTAAGCCTGCTGCCTATTGATTTCATTTGGTGACCCCTAATTTTTGTATTATGAGTGAATAATACTTCCTTATTTATTTCTCCACATGTCATGATTTTATAGACCTCTATCATATATATCATACCTCTATCTTAGTCTTCTCTTTTCAAAGCTGAAAAGTCCCAGTCTTATTAATTTCTCCTCCTATGGAAGCTTTTCCATACATTTAATTGTTTTTGTTACTCTTTTCTGTACCTTTGAGATGGGGCGACCAGGTCTGTACTCAGTATTCAAGATGTGGGTGTACTGTGGATTTATAAAGAGGCAATATGATATTTTCTGTCTTATTATCTATCCCTTTCCTAACGATTCCCAGCATTCTGTTAGCTTTTTTGACTGGTGTTGCACATTGAATGGATGTTTTCAGAGAACTACCCACAATGACTCCAAGATCTCCAAAATCTCCACTCAGGGAGTGGAGTGGGATCCTGATATTAGAGCTGGGTGGGAAGGTCTGGGAGCCAGGACTCTGGGTTCTCTCCCCAGCTCTGGGAGAGGAGGAGTGTGTCTACTGGTTAGTGGGGGGAGTAGGAATCAGGACTTCTGGGTTCTGTTTCCAGCTCTGCCACTGACTTGATATGCCTAAGGTCACACAGCTTGTCCCATCTTAATTTTACCATTGGGTGTTAAAATCTACCTCCCAAAGGGATGTGTGTGGATTGCTTAATGCGTGTGAAGCTCTGTGAGATCCTGCGACAAAAGGGGCTGTGGAAAAACAGTGTGCTGTTGTTACTTACTACCATAAAATAGCATATCACCTCGAAACCTTACAAGAAGCCAGAAATCTTGGGCAGAGCACTGAGCCAAAGGAGGAATTGTAATGAAAGACATTTCTGTCCGGAGAAGAGAAATGTGTGCTTTAATCCGAGAACAGGTTCAAGGTCAGATTATGGCCTTTTTCAGAAATGTTCACTTTTGCAATGTGGAGGTGCTTGTGATCAATATGGGGCCAGAACTGTTCAGCAGACTTGGTGATTAGGGTGGGCGAATTTTAAGGGGCAAGGAATAAATGGAGAAATAGACCGTCCTTTTATAAATTTTATGCAAGTCTGTGCACAGGATCTTTTCCAAATACCTGTCCTTCCCTGCTCCCCTCCTCCCCCCCATGAGTCAGACTGCCCCTGCATTCTGCATCCCAGCGTGCACGTGCTGTGTGGTCTGAGCTAGCTGGGTTATTGGTGCTTTGTAGGAACATTGTCTTTCCAGAGGAATGTAAACCACAGCTTCTACTTGTGTGGTATGAATTATACCTACAGTTATCTGTCAGTGGGATACCAAGCCAGTGCTGGTGAGGCCTCCTCATCTCCCCGACACTTGCTGGAACCAAGAAGGGAGTTTGTAATGAGTGTGCAGAGACATGCAGTAACGCCAGCAGAGCTGAAATAATGGGTTTAGCGGGGCAATCCTTGTAGGGCAGTTCAATTGTAGTTTTGTTAAGCATGGTTAGAAGGAAGAGCTGTGGATGCCCCATGTTTCCAGTGGAAGTACGTTTATCTGGCGGGCTGGCACAGGAGGAGGCAGTCCGTTAGGGTTCCTGAGAAGCTTGTTTAGGAACTTGTCCTGTAAGTAGCCGTTAAGAAGTGACACACAGCACTTGTCTAGATCTGAAACCCTAGAACAGCAGAGCTGCAATGCTTCAGTGTAGATGCTCACGGATGGCCTCTCTTATAGCCATAGGTAATCCACTTCCCTGCAAGGTGACAGCTAGGCCAATAGAAGAATTATTCCGTCAACCTAGCACTGTCTACGCCAGGGATTAGGTCAGTTTAACTATGTCGCACAGGGATATAGATTTTTCACACCCCACAACATCGCTCGGTCGACTTGTCATTTGAGTGTAGCCTTGGCCCTAGTTTGGGCCCCGTCGTCGTTTGGGTTCTTAGCTCATCAGTACTAAAGGTGGTGAGGTGCAGTGGACAGAGCCGGTAACGACGTGTTTACCTGTGCTGAGCACTTTTAACAGAATAGCTGAGTAATGCTGCAGGGGTGTCTATCCTACTGCAACTCTGAGATTAACTAGTAACTCGCCCACGTTACAGCCCCCAAGTGCTTTGCAGTTTGCGCAGCTGCTCAGCTTCCTCGTCAGGCAGGTCAGTATTGCTGGCCCTCCTTTAAAGATGGGGAAACTGAGGCATGGTGAAGGGAAGTGACTTACCCGTGTCATCCCAGAATCCACAAATCTTGCCTATTGATGGTGGCTTCGAGCCAGTGTTCGAGTCGGTGCTGTGATTCCTAGCCCATGTGCCCTCCCAAAAATGAGATGGACCAGGGAGTCCTGGCTCCCAGCCTCATGCTTCAGCTAGGCTCCACTTCCCCTTTCTATAATAACACTTGGGGTGTTTAACATCAAAGCTGTGTGCAGACAGGAGCACATGGGGCCAGAGAACTCTTACTCCTATGGAGTTTGCTTGTGGAATTCCAGTTTGCCAATGGCCAGGAATGGCTCCCCACCTGCGGGATTGAACTCCTGCCTTCTCAGCCCTTGTGGTAACTTGCACTGATGTTGTCTGTATGGGGAAAGAAATAGAAACAGTCTGCTGCCCAGTGCAGCTGTCTCGGGCTGTAGGTTTCCCCCATGAGAAGGAGGATTTGAACTGAAAAAGTGACCTTTTGCAGACTGAGATACCTGCCATGCAGCGTCTTCTGCTCCTCAGGGCAGAGGGTGGCAGTACCAAGAGAAGAAAGGCTACTTGTTTGCATTAGTCCAAGCGCTGCTTTAGCCACTCTCATTCCTGCCCCCCAGGGTGCTGCATGTTGTAAGTTTCCTGTTGTGAGTTGTAGGGCATCTATCACTCAAGCCCATGTCAGATGACTAAGCCAATGATGCAGTCCTGACCTCCGGTCACTTGCTTTCTGCTAGTGCTAGTGAGAAGATATCCCTTGGTTCTTAGGGTTTTCCTTGTCTGTCGAGTTGATGCCAAACTTTGCAACTTCCTGGAAGTGAGCATAGAATGGCAGAAATCAATGAGGAGCAGTGATTTATCCCGGCTGCATCAGGTGCAGTTAGGTACCAAAGCAGCATCGAAAATGCCACGTTCCAGCAGAAATGCCAGGTATGGGCTGTGTAGCATCCTGAGGACGCAGCTTGGGTGAGAGAAGCTTCTGTATGCAAAATAAAGCACTCTTGCTACATGGTTTTTTACGGCATTGAGCATTCTTTGTTAATCTTGGACAGAAATCCTAGTCAGCCACTTCTGTGCAGTGCTGAAGAATCCCTTTCCTCACATACGGCTTGACATTGATTGCATCAAGTTTTTGCACATGTCCACATGCATCCCTGCAACCTGTGTGGTAAAGGCAGATTTGTATATTTTTCTTAATTAGAGGCATGGTGTGATGAAGCAAACACAAGGCCAGGAGTTGTAAACGCCTGAGTTCAAAGGCTGGCCTTGACTCTGCAGCCTTGTCTTTTAGCATAGTTGCCCCACTTTAAAGTGGTTTCAAGCCTCTGTGTGAACACTCTTAAACTCCGTTGATACTGATTTTAGGAATAGAGGGAAGCAAAATTGATATAAACCAGGTTTCAATCTCATTAAGACTGCCCACATGAATTCACACCGATTTAATGGAACCGGTTTAAAATCATACTTTTAAGGGCTCAACTTTCCCTGTGAATTCGCCAGGTCACTTGCTCTCTGCCTCAGTTTCCCCCTCTGTATAAATGGGATGATTAATACATATTTGTAAAGTGCTTGTTTTGTTAACTCTGCAGCTCTGAGCTATGTTTGTGGAGGAGTGTATACTTGCAGGAGTTGCTACAGGAATTGCTTTGTCTCTTAGTTGCCTAGTCGTGATGCAAATGCTCTGATTCATGACAGAGCTCCATCCGCATCCTGTTCTCCTTTGAAGCTGTTGTTAACAATCATGCTCAGTGCCAGAGCTTTGGTGACATCTAGATAAACCATCAGTCACCGTGTGTTAAAGTTGTCGGCGCGGCTTTCGTTTCTCCAAGGTGTTAATTGGGAACGTAGGTGAACCTGTTGTGGGGGGCCTGTTATTTTTTCTTGTCTCTTTGGTTGTCTGTGATTTTTCAGGGGGTGCTTTACAAAAATGAAAGTATGAAAGATTTTTGTTTCACACTTCCAGGAAGTGACGTTTAATGGAACTCAGTGATGGAATGTGCCATCTGCTGTCATTTACATCTGTTTCATGTTGACTTTATTGCGGTGGACAATAGACAGTGCCTATAACAGGACCCCATTCACTTATGGGTAGCAGTGAAGTATCCATAAGAAGTGGGGTTTTCAAACAGCATTGCCAAGCCTTGCAGTGTTTGCCATGTTCCATCAATCCCCAGCTCCTTGAGCAACGATTTGGTGAGAATCTTGACCTTCATTTAAACTACAATAAGTTTCTAGCCCTTGTGGCTGTGGAGAAATACTTGAAAATGTGACCCAGAAAGCAAATAAAAAGAACCCAACATCTATTATTTTTTATACTCGTATGACTTAAACCAATTTCACGATATTTGGTGGGCCTTACTCAGGGTTTTTGAATGCTTGGTGCTGGCAGTGCTGTTTATAATTTATCTTACTGTCATTAAAAATAAATCTACTGCGAATCACCCCCTGAAAAACCACTGACAACCAAAGAGACAAGAAAAAATAACAGGCCACACAACAGCTAATATTTCCTTTGCACCTTTCATGTCAGGATCTCGATTCTTTAGAGCTATTGAAGGTTCTGATCCAGCACTTTGTTTAAGACTTCGTAGTCCCTCTGCAAGCTAGGTAAATTATTATTCCCATTTTACAGATGGAGAAAGAAAGGCACAGAAGGATAGAGACTTGCCAAAGGCAGTAGTAGTTCTAGAAATAGAACACAGGAGTCCTGACTCGCAGGTCACTACTATAAGCTGTAGGCATGCTCCCTAGATAAAACATGAATTTAAAAAAAATCTGTGGCTACAGAAGTAAATGAGGGCCAATATAGTGGTTAAGGTGCTACTAGACTAGAGCTCAGGAGACCTGGGTTCAATCCATCGCTCTGCCGTGGTCTTCCTGTGTCACTTAAAACTCTGGGCCTCAGTTCTACATTTGTAAGGGGGGGATAGTTCTGTCTGTTTCCATTGTAAGCACTTTGGAGCAGGCACCATTTCTTTCTCTGTCTGTACAGTGCCTCTCTGTGATTTGGATGTGTTATACAGGTAAGAAGACCAGAATGAATTGTTCAGTGCCCAGTTCCAAAGTAATACCAATAAGCTAAATACTCTGGAAAAGCGAGTAGTCTGAAAAAATGGCCAGCATGGAGGAGGTGAGCTCTCCAAGGGGGGAAGGGCTGTATGTTCAGTTTAGAAGTTATAGATGTGTGTTATTTCCCTGTAGCTTGTTCTCCATAAATGAGTTGCTGGTGATTTCCCCCCCCATACCAGGGGTCTTTTGACATAGGTGAATGTAGTCCTCTTGTATGTTTCAGTGTATCTTTTAGGTGAAAACAAACAATGCCACATCAGGGCTGGAGATCTGTCAACCAGGCATCTGTGGTTTTCTCTCACTTCGCGGGCCTCCTTTTCTCTTGTTGATGTAGTAGCTGTTTGACCAGCCAAAATACTAGGCTCGGCAGAAATACAGGATGTGGTGGCGTGTGGCGAACTGAACTGTCTCGAGTACAGACACGGTAAAGTCATTCCTCAGCGTATGGAATGGCTGATCTATTTGCTGGGCTTTGTGGATGTTTGGGCCAGCACAGTGTACGTGGCTACCCCAGCCCCGCTCCACCGCAGGATCACAAGGGAGGCTTAGACACATGAACATGACTTAACATTACAGATAATCTCCCTGCTCCCCCTTGGATGTCTGTGTGGCCCAGCAGCCAAAGACATGGTAAATAGAGGCAAATGCCTGCCTGGCATAGGAAATAAACACTTGTTTGTGCAGTGCGTGAGCTGCTGGAGAGAGTTTGCCAAGGGGTGTCAGATGTCAGACGATCAAGTGAATAGCTGCTGGTTTATTGAGCCCTTTGTTCCAGTGACCGTCAAACATAAACAAAGGGAGGGGTTGAGCCCATCCACAAACTTGGGCTCCTCACCCCGGGCCTGAGGAGCTAAGGGGGGTGTTTCCCAGGGACCCTGAGGGCACTGATGGAGCATTAGACCTCTGGCACGAAATGCCCATCCTGAGCTTCTGCGGTGAGCCTGGGGTCTTGTGTGGGTCAGTATCTTTGTGCTCTGCCAGGGAGACGACGGCACTGTGCTTTATGCATTTTCACACGGCCTGAGTTAGCAACTCATCCTAGCACAACACAAGCCACTCCTCTGCCTCTTCCCGTTCTGCACATCCTGAAATGAGTAAACAACCTACTGTGTACGTTAGCTGAGTCACACACAGCTAGTCAACAAGCTCTCCTCCTGGCCCGCCTCCGGGAGGGAATGGAGCTATAGTGGCATTGCCGAGCCCAGCAGAAGGGACAAGGATAACCCCGTGGAAGGAGGGCTAGCCTGAGCAGGTGTGTAAATTACAGAGCAGACCCAGCCCCACTCATGAGTCTGTAGCAAATCTGCATTTAGGACACAGATGCAGACCACCTCTTCCCCCTGGGGAAGTTTGCATCAGAGCTGTTCAACTCTGCCACTCTCTGTCCATCTCTGCATTTCACAGTCTCTTTGAGATCTCACCTGGCACCACAGAATATTAACCCTTTGCTGCTGGGAGCTGATTTCTGCCCAGCCCACTGCGTTAAAGCCACCAATCAATCTTGAGAATTACATTTGTATAAATTAAATTAATTCCCGTTAACTTTAATGGGAGCTGGGCATCCACTCTTGAAAGTTTCAGCCTGAATCCTTTGGATGCTTATTGAACTGTACAGGAATGGTTCAAAGACATTTCTAGAAAGGACACTTAGCAGTCTAGTTCCTCAGCAGATTATAATACAGTTTAAATCGGTGCCCATAAGGACCAATGGTCCACCTAGCCCGGTATCCTGTCTTCTGACAGGGCCGGTACCAGATGCTTCAGAGGGAGTGACCAGAACTAGGCAGTGATCCAGTGTCTGTCCCTTGTTGTCCAGTCCCAGCTTCTGGCGGTCAGAGCTTTAGGGAAATCCAGAACATGGGGTTGAGTCTCTGACCCTCTTGACTTGTTACCATTGATGGACCTGGCCTCCATGAATATAGAATATATTTTGTCTCCTAGCTGAGGATCTCAGAGCACTTTACAAGTATTTAACCCTTCCAGTTCTTCTCTGGGAGTTCGGTCCCTCATTTTACTTCCATTTGACTGTACCTGAGGCACAGAGTGAAGTTAGTTGACCTACCCAAGGTGTCTCATAACAGGGGATAATGCTTTGGTCTCTAACTAGGAAAATACACAGAGAGGCAGTAATTAAAATCCTCCTCATTTAGATGTTCTCCAGCACAGCCAACTTGAAGCAGGGATCCCTGGGGGCAGTTTTCTGGCCTGGGCCGTGCAGGAGGTCAGACTAATTCAGTGTAATGATCCCTCCAGCCTCAAAGTTGCTGGACCTCTGAATTTATTTCCAGCGAACCCTGTTTTCTTTGGGAGTGGCCAGAACGCATGGGGACCCACCGCCAAACACCTGCTGTTTGTATTCCAGTTGTGCGTAGAATCCCTGCCGAGCTAGACATTGCTCATGCACACTGACCAGTGCAAGTGTGATCCATGGGACTGAGAGTTCAGAACCAGGGGCTAAGCTACTGACGACTCAGTTGGAAAATCAATAGGCCGGTCTCTGCTGCATCTCTGTCTGTCTGCTGCTGGCTCCTTGCCTCTCTCTAGCGTACTCACATGGTCCCCGTCGCAAGTAGGCATCTCATAATCTTAAATATTTTTTTTTTCTCCCACCACGCTTGGGAAGCAGATGAGGGAGGAGCTGAGTAACGGCGACGCTGGTGCGCTGAGGTCAAACAGGAAGACTGTGTCAGAGCAGGGAATTGAACCTGGGTCTGCCAAGTCCCTGGCTAGCATGCTGACCATTGGGCCAGCCTTCCTCTGTGTAGCCATGGCTGCAGTGAGACTTCTCAGAAGAACCATACGTTTCCACACCTTGCACGTTCACCTCTCCTGAGGCCAGAAGGGACCGTTATGATCACCCAGTCTGATGTCTGCAGAGCACAGGCCAGAGAATTTCATCAAGCCCGAAAACTTGAGCCGTAGCTCGGCTGCGTCTAGCGTGGGTTCTGTTGAGCCGCACCTCGTGCCACCAGCAAGCCTGCCTTTCTCGGTGATTTTTTGGGGAGGGCAGCGCTTGTGCTTCAGTCCCCCTGTCCCTGAGACAGATTTTCAGCCGTCGGGGAAGCTGATATAGCGAAAGTGATCAGAGGGCTAATGAGAAGTGCTGGATTGACTCTCCTGGGTTCAGCCCTTGTAGTGGCAGGGAGAAGAGATCCGCTGAAGAAAAGCGCGATGTAAGAGCTAGGTAGTGTCAGTGATGGACAGGAGAAGCTCAGTTTCCACAGTCCATTTAGTCCTTTGCCTCTCCAGAGGTGACTGGCAATCAGAGGGGAGCCTGTGAGTCCACCAGACTGCCATTGGATGGCAGTGACATCATGGCTAATGCTAAACTTGGTTGGTTTCACACTGTTGACCTACTTGTAAAAGGCTCCACATCCCGCTGCCCTCGTGAGCCCTCCAGCCCCAGCCAGTGCTGAGTTCAGAGTCAAAAGCAGGGCCTGAGTGGCCACCTTGAAGTGATCATTTCCCCTAGGCCTCCGAGGCTCCTCGTGCTGCCCGGCTTCTCCTTACTTATTTCTCAAGGCCAGAGGGTTTGGTCTTGCTGTTGTCCCTGCAGGCAAAAACTGGTGCTCGTGAGCAGAGAGAATATCTGCCTGGCTCTCACTTCGCTATGGCCCGCTTCACACCCCTGCCCAATAAAGTCAGGAGGTGGAGCAGGGGAGTGGTTTAGACAATCCCAGTGTGAATGCAGAACACCCAGAGCATCACTTATGTGTTGGTGCATAGTGTAAACTGACCAGATCAGCTCTCGGGAAGTTGCAGAACAGAAACACTTTCCATTGGCTGGTTACATACATGAGGAGCACGAATGGAAGCTCTGGACTTTGCCGCCCCTGCTTGCGTAGCTGGTGGGGGCTGTTCAGGTGATAGGGGTTGATCAAAACCTCTCTTCGATTGGAAACTCCTCAGGGCAGGGACTTGGGGGCAGATCAGCTCTCGGGAAGTTGCAGAACAGAAACGCTTTCCATTAAAGGCATCTGATGTTCGCCATATGGCGGATCCTTGCTGCTGCTCTGTCTCCCACAATGCTGCCCACCTGCTGGCTCAGAATAGCTCAGAACTCCACTGAATTGTTGTTGTTCCCAAAATGGCTTCTCTTAGCGGGCGTACCTGCCATTTGCAGGCTGCGTGGTCGCTCTGGGAACCTGCAGGAGCCGAAGGCGGTGCTAGAAATTCCAGCCTTTTAGAAGATATTTGTTAATCTTCTAAGATTAACATTTACGCTGCAAACTCGTCTTGTCTCTGAGCTAGAGCCTCATCATTTGCTCAGTCCTGGGCTCCAGCCTCTTCTCTGAGGTATGCTGTTTAATGACCTCTCCTTGCCTTGGGCTGCAGGATGGGGTTAATTATGCCGACTGCGCTTTGAGATCTGCAGCTGAAAGGGCACTGTGGAAGTGCATGTTACTAGGGGAGCGATCTGGTAGGTGATGATCTAGATTTGCTGTTTGTCTGGCCAGTGTAGCTAGTGGAATTTAATGGGAGGGCTGTGTGGACTGGTGGGTAGAGCATTGGACTGGGACTCAACAGGCCTGGATGCTGTTCCTTGCTCCGCCACTGGTCCGCTGGGTGACTGTGGGTGCACCACTTCCCTTCCCTGTGCCTCAGTTTCCCATTTACAAACAGATGATGATGATACTTTCCTCCTTTGTAAAGTGCTTTGAGATCTCTGGATGAAAATCTAGGTAAGAGCGAGCTATTGTTATTAAATCAAAGCAAGCCCAGCCGCGTTATGGGCCTGAGGCCACCCCTTTGCCGAGCGTCCGAAGAAGTCCATGGTGGTGATCTTCCCTAGTGGGGGAAAACAAGATCCACAAATGGGAATTTCCAGAAAATCTGTTCTTCTGCCAAGTCTCTGGTATGAGGGCCTCACAAGGGTGCATTAAACTAAGGCACAGAACTGTTGGTCTGGCTTATTTCACCAGCATATTATTCATTATAAAATATTAAGGGGGGGCGGTGATGCGGGCTTCATAGGCAGAAGAATGGGACGCTTCTAACAAGTCAACTCGTGCTGAAGGGTTACGTTCGGGCAGCGAGCATGTGACAAAACTATCCTTTTACACCTGACCGCTTGGGCAAGGGGATGGTTCAGCCAATGCTGGAATTTTGGTACCTTTTTAAAAATTAACAGCTTCATAGGCCGACAGTTTCACTGCGTCTCACCCCTTTGTTTGCTGTCCCCTAATTGCGTGGCTCTGTCTTTCCAGCAGCCAGTCCATTCGCTGTGTTCTAGCTTATTGCAGATACCTTTTGCCTCATGTCGGAGGAAGACACAGGTGTGCATTCCCAGGGATGGACTCTTGCTTTGTGGGAACCTGAGGGGTAAGCAGCTGCGGGGTCTTCTCTGTCACTTCTCATGCTGAGACACGGGGAATGAAAGCAGGGCCCTCCTGGTGCCCCAGTTGTTGCTGCATATGTGTCTGGCCTGCCTGAAGAGGGGACAATGTTGCTATTTCAGGCATTTTGTTGAACCTTTAGCACTGTTATGTAAATGAGTGAGATCCAGTTGCAACATTGGCCTTGTTTGTTTGCTAGGATTGCAATATTAGTTTTGTATAAACTTGTCCACCGGGATCAGAGTAACATCGTCTTCCTCCCCCTCTTCCTCCCGTTAAGTTTTGCCAGTGAAACTACGATTTTTAGATCAAATCGCCTTCTTTGTGCTGATTTTGTTGAGATCCGACGTGGAGCGTGCGTGGAGAAGTTTGGCTGTTCTGTGGTTGGATGTGGCCCACGCCCAGCCTGGAGTGCTCACTTTCTGCTTGTGTGTATCTTAATTGTCAACCAAACACAGCCACCCAGTCTGGTCTTAGGCAAATCACCTAGCACTTCTCATTTTCAGAGCGCTTCCCTAACGCGGTAGCAAATCTCCCACTCTCTCTGCCTTCGTTTTCCCTGGTGTCTAATGGTGCCTGACTCCTAGGAGTTATGCAAATCTGTTTGAAAAGCACTTGTGATTGTGAAGGGCTAACTATTGCTAAAGCACCTGCGCAATGTTTCCAAACGGATGCAGCCCCCCACTTGGTACTCGAGCATGCCAGCCTGGCACTGGCTAGCAGTATTAAACGTTTACATTGCATCTTAGGTGTTTGCCATTTTGGTCCCACTGGGCGAACTTTGGTCCCTTCTCTCTGTCCAGGGCCTTAGTTACTCCAGTGGCCAAACAACTTTTCTCTTTGATCTTCTGGACTAGTCTGAGGTTTGGGTGTAGTTCTCCCAGCCATCAGGAAAGCCAGGCTGAAGAAATGATCCCAGCGAGCAGAGCTGAGCAATGGCCAAGTGTCTAGACAGGTCAGATGATCTCAAAGAAAAAATGGACCAGTGAGGAAAGTGTCCCTTTCTCATACCTGCTCCGTTCCTTGTATCTGCGTCAGCGCGCAGTGGGCGAAGCTTGTTTATAACAGACCACTAGTGATTGCGCATGAGGAGTACTTCATGCCCAGAGAAGAAAGGGTTAGGCCGTGAGGGTACTAGAGTTGAATAGGAGAGTTGGCAAGGGTGCAGAATGGCCGAGCTCCAATAGCCTCTGACGCCAAGGAATTCTTGACAAGCGATCTGAACTCTTCCACTGAATGGGCTGGAGCTTTCTGCACTTGCTTTCTGGTGAGTTGTCGCAGCACCAGTTGCTCCTGTTCAGACGGCCTCGAAGCCGAAGCAGACAGCCAGTGGCGTGACATTTTGCCTACTGCTTCCCACTGTGAACTTCCTTCAGAAATTTCCCGGCCCCAAACTGCAACAGAACCGTGGGAGAAGCAGAGTGAAGAGTCGCTAGGCAGGATGCTCAGTCCAGTGTGAGCTGTGCGACGAAGGTAAGTTGTAAGGAAAGGAAACGTCCCAGAGAAAGCGAGCGGCACAGCAGGTGTTGGTATTCTGTGCCTTGCTGTTCTGGCATCGGTTCCAGGAAAGCCCAGTCATACTAAAACATCAGAGGTGGATTGTAGCTTCGTACCCTTGGAAAGCTAGGATAGCCGCCTTGCTAGTGAGAGAGAGCGTCACTTCTACCCTGGTCTCTGTTCATGTGTTGTTGAACTTCAGTCGTGTCATTCCGAGGACCATCTTGCTTGGTTTTCCTGCTTCAATCCTGATGTTTGTTGTGGCTGCTAGTGGGTGTCGCTAAGGCTGTCCAGCACGGCGCTTGAACTTCCTGGCTCTGCTGGCTCGCAGAGCTCAGTCACTGAAACGAAGTAACTAGTTGGTGGGCCAGTACGATTCGCCAGGTGATCCTGTCACGCTTCGATTGCTGATGCGTGAGGAAAAGGATCCCTCTGCTCTCAGCAGCCTGTGTTGCGCTGAGTTAAATGCATGGGCCAGCAAAAGGCAGGAAAGAACAGGCTCAAAGTGGCTTTTGAGAGCCAGGAGTTGGTGGGGCTGTTGCTGGGCCGTGGAATTGTGCTGTCCGTGAGATCCTGGAGTTGTGCGGCTGCATGTTTACCTTCCTGTGCGGCTTTTGTGGCTCTGCACCACGCCGTGCTCCTGCATGCCCTACGCTCAGCTAGGAAAGTGCCCTTTCACATGTTTGCGCAGCATAACCACCGCTCCTGGAGCTGCCTGATTTCCCTGCCTTGCCGGCTGTGGAAGACGCAGGGGAGCGAATGGCCGAGTGGCTCCCACGTGGAACGTTCTGAGTGTGAATCCTGGTAGCCAAGCCCCTGCTGTGTAAGGAGCCAGGTTCCAGCTGTCCACGCATCGAGGCCCTGGCTTTAGAGCAGGGTGCCGCAGGGCTTGTTGGCATGAAAATAGATCAGCAGAAGTGCTGAGCTGACTGGGAACTCCCGGCACTAAGTACTCCTCATGCGCAATCACTAGTGGTCTATTCATAGAGCCGGGCTGCTCTCAGAAGGGAGGCGTGTCCAACCCGGTGCTGGGGTAAACCCCAAATCCCCCCTTGGGGCAGCTAGCGTTCCTGGCCGCCGCAGCAGAAGGGGCCCTTCGTAGCGGGACCTGGGGATCAGACCTGGGATGGACAACAGACGCTTCTCAGAGCATCGGGACCCAGGTGACACCTGCAGCAAGCGTTCCCCCTGCCTTGCTGGCCGTGCTTCCCCAGGTGCTGCTGCAGCATGGGCAGGGGTTTGAGACAATCCCCTAGACTTGCCGGGGGAAGCTGTATCCCTGCATTTGGCAGCCGCTTCAGGCCAGTCTCTGCCACCCAGGGGTCAGTCCTGTCAGGTGACGCAGATTAATTTTTCTCCAGCTGTTTGTTTTGTAAGGGATCTTGCCTGTAGAGCTTGTGTATTTTCCCTGCCAGTGTCTTTGATCTGAGCATGTGCGATTAGTGCCTCTTATCTCCAAGGCTTTTTATCATTTGTGATGGTAGCACATGGTGCTGCGGGGAGATAAGGGACACTGGAAACAGGTAAACACCTCGCCTGCTGCCTGAGCAGGTAGCTGGAGCTGGGAACTCTCCCTCCCGCTGGGTGTGTTTGCAAACAGGGCTCTGATTCCTTTGGACCTGTGTTTACGGGAGACAACATTAATGTCTTAATTGTAGTGGGGGAGTTTTTAATGGTACCCTGTGTGGAGGCGGTTTCCTACTGATGCTGCCTTTTTGTCTTCAGCGTGAGAGCGGCGTCTCGGGGGCAGACCTGTGTGCATCACGACCACACAGTGCTCGCAGAGGAACGTGGCTCGGTGAAGAAGGCACTGGGCACAGGGAATCAGATCAGCACCTCTCTTTGCCCTCCCGCTCTTTGTCTACCTTGCTTGGATTGATTGGGCAGGCGCTGTCTGTGTCCGTCTGTTCAGCGTCTGGCAAGTGGGGTCCTGATCTCAGTTGGGGCCCCTTGCTGCTCATGTCCTACCGCACGAATAATGCCTCTGCGTCCAGGGCTGTGCCTGGGCCCTGTTACCTTCTCTCATAGCTTGGGCTGGAGGCTGTCTGTAGCAGGTGGCTGGTTATAAGGCATTTGCCTTGTGTGAAGACGCAGCTTTGTAAGCTCCGGCTGGCGTGTGCTCAGTCTTGCTGGGTGGATGGGCGGATTCGGCGCCTGGGGCGAGCGACCCTGGACGTTCAGTGGCAGTGTCCAGGGGAGCTCTGTCCGCAGCTTCGTCTGGACGTCCAGTGAATTCTGCAATGGCGAACGGCCTTTTTTTTTCTCCTGCAGATCCTCGCTGCACCCGCAGCTCGTCCTGCAGCTGGCGGCGTTGCCTTGGTTCTTCGTTCTGCCCTGCGACGCCAGCTGTGGCACCAACATGAACGAAGTGTCAGTCGTCAAAGAGGGTTGGCTGCACAAGAGAGGTAAGGATCCCTCCCGAGGGCTGTGCGTGGCGTGGACCCCAGGGCCTGCTCAGCACGCAATCACACCAGTGTAACGACAGGTGCCATTTTCAAACCAGTTTAGTTAACCCGGTGCTGCTTTGTGTGTGGACGCTCTGGTAGGTTTTAACCTGGCTTACGCTGGTTTAGCGTCCACGGTAAATTTCTAGGCATGAGTTAAATCCATGGAGCCCGTTTCAAACTGATGTGTGTCCACGCAGGTGTTTGCACTCACTGAGCTACTCTGGTTTTTAAACTGCTGCCGCTGGTGTGTGAACCCAAGCCCTTGCTGTTTGTATTGCTGCTTTCTGCAGCAGAAATCCTTTTCTGAGCCCTGGGGATAAGCTTGCTTTAATCCTGCAAAGAGGCCGCAGGGAGAACTTGGAGGCTCCTCGCCCAGGGTGGACGGGCTTGTGAAGCTGTCCTCTGACCCGCTGATTCCCACAGCAGGTGGATTGCCCCCTTGCTGTCCTCGGGCAGCCCCTGTGGGACTCGCCAGCACTCTGTCTTCTGACAGCTGAGCCTGAACTGCTCCTTGCGCAGCTGAATGGGGCGGGGGCAGCTGCTTGTTTGCTTGTGTCCCAAAGCAATGTTGGGCCCTAATTCATTTTGCCAGTGATCATTTGCGGCTCCAAATGCTGACCGTTAAACCGCCTTCGGTCGCGTCTTCGCTCGGGATAGAGCCCCGGCGTCTGGATTCCCAGTCCCTTTGCTCTCTGATCACTGGGCTCTAAGCTCGTCCCAACCCATTCGATCAGACCACACTCCCTTCTCAGAGCTGGGACTAGACCCCACGCATCCTGCCTCCCAGCCTCCCCTGCTCTAAGCATTAGGATGCGCTCCCCTCCCTCCTGCGGTTAGTCAGTCGCTCGGTCGTAGGCCGAGGTGCCGCTCTGAGGTGCCGTGCGTACGCCAGTTCCTGGCCGGAGGAGCTGACAGGCCCAGTAAGAAACTTCGCAGCTAACAGGCGGCTGCAAAAGCTAGCTTCATCTGTTCTCTAGGTGTCCTGCCTCCTGTCATCAGACCCGGGGGCCCCTGCTCTGCTTTCACGTGCCGGGCAGTGGCCAGAGCTGAGTGTCAGGAGGGCAGTAAAATCGAAGCCCTGGACCGCAGCCGGCCGGTTGCGAATGTCGTGTGCAGAAGTGAGCTGGTGATGATGTCTCCTTCACGCCTCTGGCAGGAAATCTCCTCGCTCGCTCACCCCCTTGCAGGGCAGCGTCTGCTGTGGGGCAATTCCCATGGCCCCTCCCCCTGCAGTGCTGTGCTAAGGGGTCAGGGTGGGCTGCTAGTGCAGATCAGCTCCCCCTTTTATTTCGGGACCAGGAAGAGGTGGAAGGTGCAGCCTCCCGCTGGTGTCCTGCAGCGGGCATGGGGAAGAGGCTCTGTGGTTAGCTGGGGGCGAAGGGGAGGCTGTTTGGGGGCTTACACCGAGCTGTGCCTGGCTTAGCGGAGTCCCTCCAGCTTCGGGTCCCCAGGGGAATCTCCCCTTGCAGCTGTCCAGCCTTCCCTTTCCCCGCAGCACAGCAGACCCTGCAGCCCTGAGCGTGGGGTGGAAGGGCACTCAGACTGAGGCTGAGCCTTGAGGGGCACCGAGGCTTGCCCCGAGCTGGGCGCAGGCTGGTGCATACATTTTCGGGAGCAAGGGCCTGATCTGAAGTGAACAGGAGTCTTTCTCTTGGCCTCAGTGGGCTTTGGAGCAGGCCCTCAGCTTAACCCGACTGCAGCGCACGAGGGAGACCTCTCTGTCCCGGGTCCTGTCCGCAGCACGATTAGATCCGTGCCACCAGTGGTCACGCTGAGGCTCAGGTTGCCCCTTTCCCTGGCCCGCGTGGCCAAAAGATTATTTCCGAGAACCACGGTAAGCTGACGTTGCTGTCTGCGAGCCTCGGCGTCTGCCCGGAGCCGGGCTCAATAACCCATCTCTCAGCAACAACCATCCAAGGAACCATGGCTGGAGAAGTGGCGCTAGCAACAGCTGTGCTTTAAACCCGGCTGTGGGTGCCATGGAGCTGCCAGGCCTACACGCACGAGCGTAATGCATGTTCTCCCCCTGGATGGCTCTCCGCTAGGACCCCATGCAGACGGTTGCTTTTATTTTTAGCGTTATGAGACTATTGGAAGTGCAGGGGCCCGGGAGCAGCTGCGCTGGGGGGGGGTCTGTTTATAGAAGTGCTGAAGGTGGGTCTGGTTTTGCCTTTCTTGCTGAGGGCTTTCTGGGGAAGGAGCTGGGCAGATTTATTCCCAACCCTGTAGCTCTGAAATATCCCACGTGGCTTTTTTTGCTCCAGTGAATGGGGCTCTCTGTGGCTTAATCCCTGTGACTGATTCTACCGCGTGCCCCGTGGCTTCTGGGTCTAGGAAATTTCTCCTCTCGGCAGACGAATATAGCCGGCAGCTGGACGGGAGCAGAGGGGGTCAGGGGGTCGGACAGGGCCTGAGTCAGTGCTATTTCTGCACTTAGTATGGTGCACAATTACCAGCGCTAGCAGCAGTGCTTTGCTGAGGCTCGGTCCGAGTGATTTCGGTGCTGCCAGCGTATGCTTTGGTGGAGGGAGAGATGCTACCCGTGTGACACCAGGTCCCTTACGACAGCTGCAGAGCCGGTCACTTTTGGCAGTAGCTGTCACTTCAACTAACGAATGAGCAGGCAGTCTGCCCTGGCTGGCAGGGCAGGAACCTGGGAGCCAGGATTCCTGGGTCTGTTCCCTGCTTGCCATACTCTTCCTCAGGGTGCCCAGGGCAAGTCATTTCACCTCCCTGTGTTTCTGGTGACCCCAGAACCTCTGAACACCTGTTTTTCCCCAAGGCTACCCCCTGAAATATTTTAAAGGCCCTCCCCCCCCACTCTTTGAGGGCCCCTGCAGCCCGTTGGCGCATTCTTGGTGTCTTTGACTCGCTGGCTGCGTCAGCCTCTCGCCACTAAACCCCCAAAGTGGCTTTGGGGAGCTGAGAACACGGGGGGCTCTTTCTCAATGGCCCTTTGACTCAATCAGTGGGAATCCAGAGTCTCTGCGATGCCCCAGCAGGGGTTGCAAGCTACAGATGAATCCCTTTGGTTGTGTTTGTCACTTTGCCCCACCTGCCTGTGTCTTGCAGAGAGCAGGGCAGCCGCTGCTGGAAGCGTTTCCTTTCTGTGTCGCCGAAGTCGGGGTGGGAGCTGATTTGAAGCGGGCTGGAGCGAGGCATGAAATAACACGTGCGCCATTCGGCTTTGTTTCAGGGGAGTACATTAAAACATGGAGACCCAGGTACTTCCTTCTGAAAAGCGATGGCTCTTTCATTGGCTACAAGGAGCGGCCCGAGACGTCTGATCACAGCTTGCCACCTCTGAATAACTTCTCGGTTGCAGGTACGGCTGCTGGTCAAACACAATCAGGCTTGGATGTCCCACAGGGAGAGGGGCTGGCTTAGCACCCAGGAGACCTAGCCGTCATTATCCCCAGCCTGTGTGCGGCCCACATGGCAAAGCCAGCATCCCTCTCTAAGGCAGAGAGGAGAATTCAGTCTCCAGGATCTTTGTGCCACAGTGCCATTTAAGGCCAGATGTGGTGGCACAAACTTGTCCAGACTGAGACCCAGCAAACTCATTAGTGCCTCGCTAACTGATCTTCCAGTCGCTGTGTGTGGGAGAATAGCAACCAGCCCTATAGTCCTTCGTGCCACGCATGGGAGCAGGGACGTAGCGTTGTGCAGTTTGCATGCCGGGGACAGCACGGGTTTAGTCCCACCAGGGCTAGCCCCTTTGAGACCCCTGGCATAGATGGACTGGGGAGGCTGAGAGAAGAGACCGGGAGGCAGCTAGCGCCAGGCAAGAGGTGGGTGCTGCATGTGACACTGACTGGAGGCATTTAAAAACACACAAGGTAATTGGTTTTAACTGACTCCTGCAATGAGCAAGGAGCCAGCGTAGGAGGTTCTGATGGGCGTGCCGGGGTCACGCTGCTAGGGTGATATTAAGGGTAAGCGAAGGGTACCTGTCTCAGAAATCAGCGTTAAAGTGTACTCCCCAGCTGGACCCCCTCCCACGCACCCTCCTCCCTCTCTGCCCCCAGAATGCCAGCTAATGAAGACCGAGCGCCCCAGGCCCAACACTTTCGTCATTCGGTGCTTGCAGTGGACGACTGTCATCGAACGAACGTTTCACGTGGACTCTCCCGACGAGCGGTAGGTGTAGCTCTGCCTGCTGCCTCTCTGAATCACGGGGCTTCTGACTGCTCCAGACCCATCGCGCAGCAAACAGCCTGTGTGGTAGCAGGGCGGAGATGGGCTCTCTGAGGAGCATCGCTCCACTTAGCTCTTTCTGTCTTCAGAATCCTTTGCAGCCACTGGCTGGCCAGCCCTCCCAGATTTGCTGAGAGGCTGATGTCCTCCCCAGATCAAGGGGGAAACTGAGGGAGACGGGGATGTCAGAGCCAGGATAATTATTTACATGCGTTATGGCCAACACCCTAGAGCCCCCAACAGAGATCGGGGGCTCCCTGGCATGCCGGGTGCAGCACTGAAGTGCTCCCGGTCTGAATAGAGGGTAGGCAAGGGGAAGTAAAGGTGAGTTCCCTGTTCTATTGCTGTGCCAGGGCAGGGGTGTTCTAGTGATCCTCTGCTGGAAGGCCAAGCTGGGGAACTACATTTCGGACTGGGGTGTACCAGCTGTTAGATTGGAGGCAGACAGAACCCTGTCTGCTGGCATGGAGGCTCCCAGGCCGTGAGAGCCATGCTGGTGACTAGTGAGGCGTGCGCACGCGCAGCCAAATTGTGGTGGGATTTGGCCTTGCAGGTGGGGCCTGATTCTCTGTGGCCAGTGTCCCGCGTGGCCACTGGCAGCAGGCGTGTAACGTGCTCATGCCTTGCTCTGGAGTAAAGGGTGTCAGACGGCTCAGGGCAGCGGAGAATCACAGCAAGATGAGGAGGCTGATCTGACAGACCCTCCTCCAGCCGACGGGCGCTTAGCCTGGAAAATCCCAGGCTGAGTGGTGGCGTTTGGAATTAAAACACCACAAATCTCTCCGTAATCCTCGGGCACCTGTCTAGCTGTTGGCAAAATGGCCTCCCCAGGGCTGGTTTGGCCTACAGGCCTCAAGTTTAGCGCTCCCCTGAGTGAAGCAGCACTCTGGTGGGGGCCACTGCCCATGGAGGGGGCCGTTACAGAGGTAGGATTGACATACACCGCTCAAGAGAGACGATCTCCTCGGTTAGTTCCTGGGGGCTCCCCAGGGTAGTATATATAGGCTACCCTGGTCCTTCCCTTCCAGACCAGGGGGCCTCTTTGGAGCAGTGAGAACAGCAGTTTGCTCTGAGCACGGCGCGTCCTCACACCAGGGGTGTCACAGGGACGTCGCTTGCAGCAAAAACAAGGGAGAAGTTTTGTGTTTGCGCTAGTTGCAAAACCAAGGTCTGCTGCCAAGTGGGGATACTGGATCCCATTGGCAGAGTGTGAGCCCAGGGGCTTCTGGAGGCAGTGGCTGAAATCGATCAGGGCAGCGTTGGGACCCGCGTTAGCGGCTGTGGGAGAAGGAAGGGCAGAATCTGAGCTGCCGGGATCCGGCCTCTGTTCTAGCGATATTTGGATATCTGGATATTTCAGAGGTGTTTAAACCCGCTCCTGCCCCATCTTCCTGCTCTAAACAGCAGCACGGGTGCCCGTGCTGTGCTGAATGCACTGCCATTTGTGCTGATTTCCTATGTTATAACCACAGAGAGGAGTGGATGCACGCCATTCAGACCGTAGCAAACAGCTTAAAGAACCAAGAGCCAGAAGAAGACACAATGGAGTACAAATGCGGCTCTCCCTCCGATACCACCGGGGCTGAGGAGATGGAAGTGGCTGTGACCAAGACCCGGGCGAAAGCAGTAAGACGTCTAGCATGTTGAGGCTTCTCAGGCTGGGTAGTCATGATTCCTGAGGTGGGGCGTTTCCAGGGGGGCATGCCCTCTCTTTATAACTACCTGGGAAGGAGGTGGGTCACCCTAAACCTTTTTTCTGCTGTAATGTGAGGTCACAGTCTAGAGAAGTTCAGAAGGTCCCTGCGCTGGAATATTTGTGACCCTGAATCCATTCCGGTTTCCATTCATTTGCTCCAAGCTGCTGATGTTTCATGGCCAGGTCCTCCTGTATACTCAGTACCCGCAGCTGGGGACCGTATGTTCAAATTATGCCGCACTCATTGAGAGCCTTGGGCGGTGCGACATGGGGCGTTCACTCCAGATAGGTCCATACACAAGTGCTGGTCTCTCTGGAAAACCCATCTCCTGCCACATGAACGCGCTATGATTTCTTTCCACTGCACTGCACGCCTGCCCACAGAAGCGATGTGTAAATCCTGCTAATTACACATCACTTGGTTTTAAACACGGTTACCTTCTGTTTTCTCTCCCCAATGATCTTCTTTCAGCGCAAGGCTCTGGGAGGGGGGAGATTCATTCTCAGAGAGCGGGAAACAATTGACTTGGCCTCGTGATTTCTGTAAGCCCCGCCCCTAGCTGCCACAGCAAATATTTATCTGGAACGAGAGGCTCCTCCGGGGAAGTGGGAGTCCTGGTGTTTGAGGTTGGCATGGAAGCAAACCAGACCTTTGAGCCTCTTCATCTGGAGCCTCCGTGGATGACGATGGGCTATGAGTGGCAGGGGAGCAAACCTGGGTTTAAACTGCAAGGGTGAAATTGCCCCCTCCCCCGTGCGTGCCAGGGGGCTGGAGCGGGACTTACCTGGGTGTCTTGCCCTCATGCTGTTCTTCTGCCCAGGGCTGAACCATTTTATAACTAGTTAACATGGCAAGAACCATGGGGGGATAACACCTCGCTTTTAGCTTGGCTCGCCTGCGAGCGTTTCCCCACCTTACAAGGGCCCCATTTTGCAGCACGTTGTTAACCCGTTCCCCGTCCACCTCTCTTCCCAGACCATGAACGACTTTGACTACCTGAAACTCTTGGGGAAAGGCACCTTTGGCAAAGTGATCTTGGTGCGGGAAAAGGCCACGGGGCGGTATTACGCCATGAAGATCCTGCGGAAAGAAGTGATCATCGCAAAAGTACGTGCTGTCGCAGGCCCGTTCTGGGGAGGGAAAGCTCAGCACGGAGGGCTTGGGGGCAGCTTTCCAAACGCGGTTCCTCAGACACCAGGTGATTCTGAGTGGATGATTTATGTCACAAACATGGGAGACACTAAACAAGGCTTCTTTCAAAACCACAAGGCGTGTGTTGTGTGTGTAGTTAGGTAACTTAACCCTCTGTATTTTGTGTATATTACGCGCTCTGTGTGTCTCGCTGTGTTTTCTTTCCTTTGTTTGCCCGTGGGGAGAGGGCTGAAATTCTCACCTGTGTGCAAATGACTTAAAAATCAATGTGTTCAACTGTAGCTGTCTCCATCTGTCTCTTGTCTTCTCCTTAGTAAGCTCTTTGGGGCAGAGGCTGCCTTTTGTTTGGTGCATGTACAGCACCTGGCGCCATGGGGTGCTGCTCCATGGCTGGGATCCCTAGGGGCTGTGGTAGTTCAAAGAATAAATGGCGGGGAACTGGGCACGTGCTTCACTTTATGTTCAATGGGACTTACGCAGATTCTGAAGTGTTTAGCTGGCTAGTTGTGAACACTGCCCCGTGGCTGCTGTTCCCCTCTGGTGTGGATGCCGGCCCCCAGTCCTCGCCTCTCAGCTCGAATCCTAACTGCTGCGGCTTCAGGGCTATGCGGCCTGGCCAGCCGGCTGGCTTTAAGCAGCCTGACTGATCTGCCTCAGTGTTGTCTGTCTGTCTCCCCACAGGACGAGGTCGCGCACACGGTTACGGAGAGCAGAGTGCTGCAGAATTCCAGGCATCCCTTTCTGACGGTAAATCCCCTGCAAGGGCGGTGAGGGTGCGGAGGGGTCGGGCCTCTAGGCAGGCAGGGAGGGCGCACCAGCCGGGGAAACAGCCTAGTTATGTTGCACTTGTCCTTCAGACACACGGCGTCACTTCCTTTCACAGCACAGCAAGGGCTTGTGACAGCAGGTGTCCCCTTGGGGTCTTTAAATGTCCCCTCCCTCCCCCCCGAGGACCTGGGTGTCTGGATGCAGAGCTTTCATCTCTCGCTTGTCGCTTCAAAGGCAGCTGAGCTCAGTAAGGAGCACAAGCCAGGACTGCACAGTGGCCACTGGGAAATGAATTTGCTGGGTGCTCAGCTCCTGCAGTCGGCCCCATGCGCTGGGCAGGACATGATCTCGTGCTGAGAGGCTGTAACATGCCAGCGAGCTCAGCCTGGTGCTGGACTGGGAGCCAGGAGCCTCCCAGCTGGGATTCTGGCTTTGCCGTTGTGCAGCGCTGGAGCCAGAGTCCCCGCACCGTGTGCCTTTTGAGATCCCTGGGAATGCAAAAGCTGCGCAGCCATCGTCTGCCTCTTCTCAACGGCTCCCTCTGTTTCAGGCCCTGAAATACGCCTTTCAGACCAACGACCGGCTGTGTTTCGTGATGGAGTACGCCAACGGAGGAGAGGTGGGTCTTGGCCGGCAGATGCCGCGGCTTGATGCATGTGCTCTTGGTACAGGCTGGCGCCTTAAACACTGTAGAGCTAAATAGTCCCCCCGTGAAAATAAAACAGGCCCAGGTGGGTGAGAGGCACGGCCTGTGGGAGAGGAGACATCGGCAGCTGAGGCTGGAAATATTAAGGGGAGAGCTTTGGGGAGCTGAACCGTTAGCGCGCGGTGTGAAAGACACACACACACACACACACACACACACACACACCTCTCCTCCCCCCTCCCCCCCCCGGAGAATGCCATTTAAACTCTTCCATCACCTCACGTTGAGGCTTCGGGGGTTCTCCGTTCTTATCGCAGCTTGTGCTGCAGGGAAGTGCCAGCCCCTGCCCCTGGCAGCAGTGTTTTAGCCCTGCCGTAAGGAGCTGTGACGCAGCAGAGAGGGATGCAGGAAAATCCACTGCTGTGTGTTCTGGCAAAGCCAAGGCAGGGTGCGTTCCATGGGCTTACAGGACTCCTGGGTTCCTTGCCCTGCACTCGCCCGTTTGCCATCTGACTGCAGGAATGTCATTCTCCCAGCTATCCATTGGGGTGTGGATACTTACCCACCTCCCATGGGGCAGCAGGTGTGAATCATGTAACGTCACACTAGCAGAGCTGACTGGCTGTCAGTCACTAGCTTGCTGCTGTGATGTCTTCCAGTGTTGTTTGTGCTGCCCTTGTTAAGAGTGACTTCAGGGCAGCAGTTTGTGGATGGTTCGAGGGAATCTTTCTGCACTGCAGTTGTCAGGCCGGGTGGTATGTTCTCTGTGCCGTTCTCCGAATGTTCAGGGGCGGTGAGCTTAGAACACACAGGACGGCATTATCGGCTGGCTCGGGCCTGCAAGAGCGATTATCCCTGCGCTGGCTCTTTCGGCACTTACGGACAGGCTCCCACTCTGTTTTCCTTTCCCCCAGCTGTTTTTCCACCTGTCGAGAGAGCGCGTGTTCACTGAGGAGCGGGCCCGTTTCTATGGTGCCGAGATAGTGTCGGCGCTGGAGTACCTGCACTCCAGGGACGTGGTCTACAGAGACATCAAGGTAACGTCAGGACAGACAGCGATTCCACCCGGATTATCGTTAGCACCTGACTTCTGGAGGCACTGAGTGTCCGGGGCTGCAGCTGGCGTCCGTGCTCAGAGCTTCTACAAACCAAGCTCTTTGATTTTAAAAGCTAAAATTGAATGTTATGCTCCTGGGTGCCTTTTTCCCACTTCGCCTGGCTCAGACAGTAAGACGCAGCCAGCCAGGCGTGTCTCAGCAGCACCGTGCTCTGGCTGCTGCGTTTCGTCCCTGCAGGAAGGCATCTGGCAAGGGCCAGATTAAAAGCCTCGGTCTGGGCTCAGAAGGATCTGCTGTAGTGCGACATCCCCCACTCCCGCCCTGCAGGAGCCCCAGCCGGCCAAGAGGGAGCGGGGTCGCCCTGGCTCGTTCAGCGCTTCTCCGCTCTGCTGAGAACAGACAATCAGGGCTGCCTCCCTCGGCGCCATACAGAGACCCACCAGTTCAGAATCTAGGGCCAGGAGATACCCTCTGGTCTGACCCTCCAGTATCCCCCAGGCTAGGGAACGTCACCCCTATAATAACCCATGTTCTACGAGCCGCCAGCCAGCCATTAGCTCCTGTCCTGCTTCTGAGGGCTGAGGCTTAGCCACAAACAGCTCCACTTCCCAGCACTCAGGCCCTGGGGCAACCCAGCCCCGAACCATGGCATGGCAAGTGTTCAATTCACGTGACGGGTGGTTATAAACCTCCTCTTTTAGCCACACCCACATTTTGGGCCCAAACTACTGGATGATGTGCCCTTCAGTATCCCTGTGATGACCGGCTGTGTTTCTGGCCCACTCCTGAAAACAAGCAGACTTGTGCCCCTCAAAGACCGCGTCCGACTTGATGACTGTTTTGGTGTTGATGATTTGTCGACTTGCGGTTGATTATTACCAATACCTACCGGTGGGGGTGGCATCTTTACGCCGCAATGGTCCCTCGGCTTCCCTGGCCCGTGCTGTGCTAGACACTCTGCCCTGCAGAGCGCACGGTCTCGGCTCCGTGGAGGAGCCAGCGGAATTAACCCGTGGTGCTGACCCCCTCGCCCCGTTGTCCGTATTTAGCTTTCTCTCTGCCTTTCAGCTTGAGAACCTGATGCTGGACAAAGACGGCCACATAAAGATCACGGACTTTGGGCTTTGTAAGGAAGGCGTCACGGACGGCGCCACCATGAAAACCTTCTGTGGGACGCCGGAGTACCTGGCCCCGGAGGTAATGAAACCTCAGTCTTAGGTGTGTTATGGTGGCAACTCAAGGCCTAGACCCAAGACCGTGGTGCGTGTGTGAAGTGAGACCGTCCCAGTCTCTGAGCCTGACTGCGGGTGGGGGCGAGAGAGACAGTAAGGGGATGTGACTCGCCCAGCCAGCCAGTGATGGGCCTGAGAGCAGGGCCCAGGAGTCCTGACTGCCAGGCCAGTAGAATAAGGGGTGACGATGCTGTTTCCTCGCTCCCTGGCTGGGAGCGGCGCGTGACAGGAGGTTGGTGGTAGTGGCTGAATGCGGCTGTCAAAAGCACCTAATAAACTGTCTGCCCCACTCAGCTGGGACCATCACCCTGACCTCAGGCCAGTGATCCCTTAGAAATTCTGCTGAGAATTCCTCAGCCATGGCGGGAAGGTCCCTGCCGTGCTGTTTGTGGGGCAGCTTGTTCTCCAGTTCAAGATGGAAACAAAACTGATGAAGAAAACGTCTTTCCCTGGGGGTTATTTTAAAGGCCTGGAGCTTTAATTTTGAAACCAGGAATTCCAAGTACTTGATAAACCTAAAACCTGCTTTAATTAGGGGACCGTTCTTAGGCGGATTAGTGTATTTAAAGCCGGGGGGGGCGGCGCTGAGAGCCAGGACTCCTGGGTTCTATCCGCAGCTCTGGGAGAGGAGGTGGCTAGAGCAGGTGGGTGGGGGTGGGAATGGAAGCCAGGACTCCTGGGTTCTATTTCCAGCTCTGTCACCTTGAGAGAAGCTGCTGCATATCCTCCCTGTTGCCTCATCTGTGCCCTGGGGAGACGGGAGCATGGAGCCCTCCTTCCCCAAGAGCTCGTGGGCAACTGAGGGGATAGTTGAGCCGTTGGGCAGTGCCTCTTGTGAAAGCAGCGGGGCAGGGCAGGACTCGGAGGGACTCCCTGCTGCCCCAGCCCGATGCGACTGCGGTGACTGAGGAATGGGCGCCTGCACCAGGTGCCGGGCAGAAGCCTTTCCCTCAGGCCTGGCACTGCCTGGGCCTGGCACGGCTGTGCCTCCTCTCCGCCGGCTCATGGGGCCTCCCACTCTCCCCGCACAGGTGCTGGAGGACAACGACTACGGGCGGGCCGTGGACTGGTGGGGGCTGGGCGTCGTCATGTACGAGATGATGTGCGGCCGCCTCCCCTTCTATAACCAGGACCACGAGCGTCTCTTCGAGCTGATCCTCATGGAGGAGATCCGTTTCCCCCGCACCCTCAGCCCCGAGGCCAAAGCCCTGCTGGCCGGCCTGCTCAAGAAGGACCCCAAGCAGAGGTGGGTGGGTGCCTTGGCACGTCCGGAGTCTTTGGCTGTGGTCTTTGGCCCCCTGGGTGCTGGGCACCTGAACCCCTGGAGAAGCTGCTCCGCAGGGACTCACTGTGCCCGAGCGGGTCTCTGGCGCTGCCTCAAGTGTTCTCAGCTGTGACCTTCCACTCAGGGGTGGCTGCTCTCCCGGGGCAGGTCTCTCTGTATTTGCTTGGGAGACGGTCAAGGCTTGGCAAAGCCCTGAGAGATCCCACTGGCAGGTGTGGACCAGATGCAAAATATCCTGACTCCTGCCCAGGGGAACCTAGATTAACATTTCCTGAGCCTTCTCTAGGAATGATTTTGGGGCACTTCTCTGGCTGGTGTTATCCAGAGATCAGAGCAGATGATCACAATGGTCCCCTCTGGCCTTGGAGTCTATGAATCTATACACAGAAGTTCAGCCGGTGCCAGGCAGGAGACCCTGGGCAGGTGCACTGGTTTTTGGGGTAAGCTTGAAGCTGGTGCTGATTGACATAAGCCAGGATTCTGCATACACCCCAGGGTCTCCTTGACCTTTGGCACCATCTGACTAAATGGATTTAAAATCGCACCTTTAAACTGGTGCTAGACGAGGCCCCGGAGTGATGGGCGGGCAGTAACGGTGCCTCTGTGTCCACAGGCTAGGGGGAGGGCCAAATGACGCCAAGGAGGTGATGGAGCATCGATTCTTCACGGCAATCAACTGGCAAGACGTGGTTCAGAAAAAGGTAGGAGGAGGAAGCCCTCCATGCTGTGGAGGTGCTGGGTTTTTTCTCAGCCCCGAGCCACTTAACTGTAGACGTCCCAGAACAGCACGCTGCTGCTAAGTGCATGGGTGAGGCTGTGCAAAAACCACCTTTTGCTAACACCTGATCATCACAGCACATCACTGTATCCCATGTGCAGGGAGAGAAGGGGTTATAAACGACTCCTGTTACAGGACGTGAAATCCTGGCTCTCGGTTTTCTGCATTTAAAATCTCCGTGATGATCCTCTGTCTGATCCCAGCACAGCGGCTTTGGTTTGAATTGTGAGACCCCTGTGCTTTAAAGTGACCCTGTCACATCAAAAACAACAAGACTAATCCAGACTAACACGGCTACCCCTCTGGAACTGTCACATCAAAATCACCAAAGAAAAGTGAGCCCTCTCTGCTGACCCTGGCGGGATCGTCAGAGGCCGACGTGCTGTTTGCCATATGTTGGTGGTAGAGTTCAGTACAGCTTGGACAGTCCAATAGAGCGGTTTGTACAGGAATGGCGCTGGGCTGGGCTGGGCATGAAGAGACAGGCCTGGCCCAAGAGCTTACAGTCCCCAGCGTTCTCTGGGCGATGCATCCCCGCAGCAGGGTGGGATGAGGGCCTCGGCTGGTCGGTGTCGCTGCTTCTCACGCCTCCGTTCAGCGCTGTGGGGGTTGGTTTGCAGACCCTTGGGGAGGAGAGGGTCGAGCTGTGTCAGCACCTGTTTCCCCTGTGCCGGTTTTAGATTGAGTGGTTTAGTTTGGTTTAATTTAGGCCGACTAGGAACAGGTTTCAGAGAAGCTGCTCTTTAGTGGATAGCCGAACGTCCCCCTGGGGGCGTGCAGCAGTTTAACTGAAGTGGCGTGAGTTGATGTGTAGACGGGCCCTAGGATGTGACCATGCTTGTGCAGCAGAAGGGATTGTCCCAGGGGCAGGCGCAGACCCAGCAGAGGGTCCGGTGTACAGTTGCACTGGAGAACGTGGAAGCCTGTCCACCTCAAGTTCAGTGTTACCGACCGCCGCGTCTCTTGATCCTTAGCTCGTCCCACCGTTCAAGCCCCAAGTGACATCAGAAATTGACACGAGATACTTTGACGACGAGTTCACTGCGCAGTCCATCACCATCACGCCGCCGGACCGTTGTGAGTATGGCTGGCTGCTCAGGGGCTGAGACAGGCCCAGACCTTGCACTTCTCTGGGTTTGCTGCTTGGCTCTGAGGAGAGGCTGAAATGGAAATGTCCTTTATGGAGGAAGCTTCACAGATGTGAGAGACACCCCCAACCCTCCCCACCTAGCAGAGAAAGCAGGGGAAACCTGGCTGGGCTAGCGGCCTAAACACAGGATCAGGTGCCAGGATTCCTGAGTGCTAACCACTGCCTCATTGCACAGCACTGTGCCTCCGTTTCCTCATGCTTGTAGTGGGAACGCCAGCGCTGCCCTCCCTTGCTGCATGACTGGGATCAGGGGTTTTGCACAGGGCTCTGCTCTGAGGGTTTAAGATTCACGGAGGGACGTAGGTTGGAAGTGGGCCAGTCCAAGATGCGAGGTTTGATGATGCGTGTGTTACGATAGCTCTCAAAGCGCAGACCAGGTCAGAGGCCTTAGATTGCCGGGTGCTGTGCAGACACGCAGCAAGAGCCAGTCCTGGTCCCAGAGAGCTCCCAGCCTGGATACATGGGGGGAGAAGGGAAAGGTCCCCAGGGTAGCCTGGGAACTCAGCACAGAGGCCTGCAGTGGTTTACCCAGGGAGCTGGGAATTGAGACCTCCCCAGTTCCAGCCCAGCCCAGCCCCTTGCCCAGTGGGGGAAAAGATGGCAATAACCACGTGTCCCAACTCAGTTGCAGTGGGTGAGGTCTAGGTTGAATATTAGGAAAAAGTTTTTCACTAGGAGGGTGGTGAAGCACTGGAATAGGTTACCTAGGGAGGTGGTGGAATCTCCATCTTTAGAGGTTTTTAAGCTGAGGCTTGACAAAACCTTGGCTAGGATGATTTAGCTGGGGTTAGTCCTGCTTTGAGCAGGGGGTTGGACTAGATGACCTCCTGAGGTCCCTTCCAGCTCTGTGAGTCTTAACTTCTGAGCATCTCCAGGTTGGAAGGGCTCTCTGGAGGTGATTTGCAAAAGCACCTAAGGGGTTTAGAAGCATGAGTCCTGTTGAAGGGCACCTGGGCTCTGGGGGTCTCAACTCCTCGTGGTCCTTTGGAGACACCCCTTCCCCATAAACCACTCCTCTCTCTGGCTGCAGATGACAGCATGGACTCCCTGGAGGCCGATCAGAGGACGCACTTCCCACAGTTCTCCTACTCCGCCAGCATCCGAGAATAGGCCGTGGCAGACAGAGACGTGGGCTCAGAGGACGGGAGAACTTGTTGGTTTTGTTCCTTGGATTTCTCTCCAGCAGTCTGGTCACACGCTATCCCGGCCCCCCCCCTGGAGGCTGCAGGGGAGTAGCCCCAGCTGTTTGAAACTCAGCCAGTTTGGCATCACCCCACCGGCGGGGAGACACCAGGTCCTCGCTCTGAACCATACTGAAAGGAAGTGCTCTTGCTCCATGACTCTCACCAGCGCCGAGCCGCGGCTCGTTCAGTAGCATGGGGTTGCTTTGATTATTTTTTTTAAACTCCTAGAAGTGCTTACAGCTTTTAAAGAAACGCCGCCCCACAAGAGAGCCCCTCTCTCAGCCTTCCTCTCTCGTAACGTCCAAGCACCCGTCATGCCCCGCCGGCCGGGATGCCACCTAGCCAGAACTTCCACAAAAAAAAAAAAGACCAGGGGAGAGTTTTGTGGAGAGGAATCCTGGGAAATCTAAACTGGCTCACAAGGAATACCGCCCGTCCTGTCCAGAGCTTTCCCTTGTTCCAGAGAGGAAACCTGAGTGGAGGTGACATAACGCTCCGTTTGGAGTCTCTGTGGGGACGCAGATATTAAACCCTCTGAGCAGGTCCAGAGCATGGCGGGTTGGCTCTCCGCCTGGAAGGCTGCTGTTTACTTTATTGCTACGTTCGCTCGTGTCCGTTGCAGCGAGGAACGCCGACTCACTGGCCCCAGGGTTAGATTCACGGTTCATGTTTTCTCTTCTGCCTGTAAAATCTTTACAGCCCTTCCTGATCTGAAAGGGGAACCAACGGAGACCCTGAAAACCAGAGACTTGTGAATCTCGGTGGGCAGGAGGTAGGGAGGGGGAGAAGAGACCATCTGGTGGGTGCTTTGAGACGCTTGGCCACCGTCAGCAGGTTCACACTTCACACAGCTGCCTCCCGTAGCCACACTAGCACTAAGGACGAAGCTTGCTCTTTCCACAGAGAAGTGATGTGCCGGGAAGGGCGGGGTTTCCACGCCCTCTCCCCCAGTCTCGCCGGGGGGCTGCCTGTCGCACAGTAGCGCCTGTGTACGACGCACAGGGCTGCAAAAGCAATAATGGTTTTTCTTCAAAACTGCCTTAAAGCCAGGAGTCGGTGCGCTCAGTGCTGCAGCCAGCGCGTGCCCAGCATGCAGCAGGGTTTTATATGGCACGACCGGGCAGCTAATGAACACGTACTGCAGCGCTTCTGCCAAAAACACCTTCCGCCGCAGTGGAGCCGTTCCTGAGAGCCCTCTGCTGCCCAGCGCAGCTCCCCGGGCGTTGGGATAACACTGTCTCACAGCATCCTTTGGCTCAGGCAAACGTCCGAAGGTCCAATTCCCTGCGCGGTCACTGACGCTGGTGCCCAGGGGTGGGGACCGCTGTCCTGCCCCGCCCCGTCCCACCCAGCGCCAGTGGCCGCATGGAGTGCGTTGGGCAGCGGAGAGAAAGTTAGGAGTCACGTCTGCTGCGTGACAGTTGGACGCTTTCTTCCCTGGGTCTTCCCCTGGCAGCACTTCAAGATGTCCCGTGTCAAACTCAGATGCTCTGAAAGCCCTCGGATCTTTCAGGGGCAGGGGGACAAACAGCCGCCTTTTCCTGCCAGCGTGTCTCACTGGTCCAGTGCCTCAGCCATAATACGTGTTGGGCTCTAAATTGCAAAGGGCTTTTCTTGCCGTGGAAGCCCCTAGCCCTGTGGCAACAAGCCAGCCCCATTGCCCTGCTCCTGGCGCAGCCGCCGACAGCAGAGCCGCGCTGGCTCGGGAATCTGCCGTTCCGCCTGGGTGGCAGGTCACCCCCGCATTGTGCGGGTGAAGCAACTACAGGATGCGTGGCAGCGGGGACCCAGCCTCTGGGTGTCCCTGCAGCTGCTCAGACAGGGAACGTGTCCCACGCAGGGGCTTTCCCGGTGTTTCAGCAAGATGCGTTTTACTGGGATATTCTTACCCACTCTGGTATCGACGTTGATTTGATCTGATCTGAAAACCTAGCACAGCCGAGCTCTGTCCCTTGCAGGCGGGGTCTGTTTCACCAAGGTTTTTGCTTAGGGCAGCGCGCCTCATGCCCCTAACGCACGGCATCCAGCCGGTTAGCCGTTCATTCGGGGCTTCGTTCGCGGTGATGCGGTTCCGTCGCAGGCGATGGACGTGCTGTTCAGCGGCTGACACCCAGGACACCGTGTGGCCTAGTGTTTGGCAAATAGCCAATTATGTATGATTGGCGGGAGGGGAAAGGGGCACTCAGTATAGACGCCCCAGCGACTCAGCTTAGCTCTTACTGCTATGCAATGTCTTAAGATTCGGGATTGCCAGATCATTTTTGGGGCGCGTTTTATGGCATACTTGCCAGCTCCTAATTTTTAATCTCTGGAGTATTTCTGCTGCCTGTATCCGCATCAGAGCCCAGCGCTGGTGTGGGTCCTGGTCGTTTCCCTCATCTCCAGCCGCTTCTCTCAAACACAGGCAGTGAGAAGAGCCGCCAGAAGTCTCTGAATTTCTCAGGGAGGGCGACAGCCTCTTCCCAATGCCAGAGCCAGCTGTTGAGCATTGCTGCAGTTCAGGAGAAGGACTTGCCACCATGCGGCTGCCACCCCTGGAACGCCCACAGGATGCACTCTTGGGAGCGGGGAAGCAGGCGGCTGCATCTGTGAGCCACAGACCCAACTGGAGGGCTGAGCCCAGGCTGGGATGCCCTGTGTGCTGCAGGATCTGGAGCTACTGAGTGAGGGGGGATCCCCAGGGTTCAAGCACCAGCACCCCCACCCCACTGCAACTTCCCCTTAAACCATCTATCCCGGAGACAGCTCTCTGAGCGCCCGGGAACTGACGGCTCCAGCTTTGCTCTCACACAGTTAGTGGGGTTGAATTTCACACCTGCAAAGCCTCATGCAGCCTCAGCCCCAAGAGCAACGGGCGTGGAGGGGCAGGAGGTTGGCAATCCCCGCTGGCCCAGTTGGATGAGGCAGGCTTCCCCTGCCCCTCGGGCATTGGAGTTTCTCGGCAGGCCAGCCCCTCGTTCCGAGCACGTTGGAGAGTCTCCGCGGCATGGCAGCAGTGTTCTTTGTCTCCAGCTGCGCTGCATCCCTATTGCAGCCCAGGGCTCTGGCGTGGGACCCACAGGCTGGCACCGTTGGCTCGCTGCAGACCGGTAGCTGGAGTTTATCCTGGAACTTCTGTGCACCTGGGCCCCCAGGGTGACCCCAGGGAGGTGCTGCCCAGCACCCTGCCGGGAGAGAAGGTCATCTCCCCACTACGATAAGGCTTGCTCCTGGGAGCAGCTGGACTTGCGGAGAGATTTAGCTAGGGCCATTGTTGCGTGTTCCAATAGTGCCTGGAGTCCCGACCAAAAGCGGGGCCCCCGCCGGGCTGGATGCTCGGTCCCAGCAGACGCAGGCAGAAGGGTTATCCCCATTGCACTTCTGGGGACCTGAGGTCAGAGATGCAGGAACTCTCCCAGGGTGACAAAACTGGGAAGGAAATTCCCATCTCCCAGTCCGGTGCCTTTAACCACAAGCCCTGCTCTTGTCTTGTGAACAGACACATCTCTGAGCCTCCCTGCACCTTACGTCTGGGCCCCCTGATCTCAGCGTCATGCCCATGGGCAAGTCCTCCTCTTTACGGGGGATGATCGCTTCCTCTCTGGAGAGAGACGGTTCTGAACCTCTGCAGAATTAAACTGGCAGCTTAGAACCTCCTGGCTTCGTTCTGAATATAGCTTCCTGGGAGCAGTTCTGATACAACTGCATCGATGACAGTATTTTCTGCCGGGGCCAGTTCCGGGCCGAGTGCATATAAACCGCTGCCTGCTGCTCCTGGTCGGGCATGGCTGCGTGACCAAGTGCTGAGCTGCGGGGAGAAGCATTTGTCAATACTGTTAAAGTGCTTTGTTGCTTGGCCTGTATATTTCACGCTGCATTTGTCAGGGAGCCAGGTGGGAACCCAGCAAAGCTTTCATTTAAAACACTTCTGGCTGCCCCGGTTTGCCTGACTCCAGCTGGATCGCAGGCTTCCCCTGGGCACGGTGCTTTGGCTTTGTTCAGAAGCAGCTTTCTCGCTACGCCGTAGAGCCTTAACGTTCTCTTGGCCTTTCGCTTGTTGAGTGTTGCTGGAATTTCACGTTGATTCACCCGGCTCAGGTGCTGGGCCCCCGAGTCCTTCCCTCCCCTGGGCGTTACTGCGTAGTGCTGCTGATCCAGCACCCTGTGCTCTTGAGGGTGTGGAGGTGCTCCCCAAGCATCAAGAAATAAAGGGCTTCCCCCTATCTAGACTGGCCTCAGTCAGCTGTCCCAGCTTCACTCAGCAGGACACGGTTCCCATCGAAAGTGCTTCTCCGGCTCTGCGCTGGATCAGCTTTGAGCAACCAGCTGGACGTGTGAGCTTTGTCACGTGGCAGGGGGAGCTTTGGCTTTGGAGGCGAAGATATCCCCCCCCACACACACACACACCTCGGAGGAGCTGAATGAGCAGCCCCCATCGACCCTTCCAACGCAGACATGGTTTAGCTGCGACGCTGGGATCTCTGGCATGTCTGTACAGTGGTAGAGGCTTTTGGTTGTTACAATTCTCCCCCTTCGTGCTCCAAGACAACCTCACTAACAACCTTTTGAGTGTAGTGTGTGTGTAGGTGTGTGTGAAAACTGCCGCTGGTTGGCACATGCCAGGAGAGTTCAGTGGCCCAGGTCTAACTTTTACTCCTTTCACATTCTTGGGATGGGGGCAGGGAGGGGGTTTCTTGTTGGTGTGACAGTTGAGGTGCATTTACTTAAAATTACTGACACATCTGAGTGGCTTTTCCCAAGCGAGGGGGATGCTCTGGGGGGAGAATTGGAAGAATTTCTACAAAGCTGGATTTTGAAACTTTGTTTAAACACAGACGCGATGTCCTGATGCTGGTACTGTGAGATTTGATTCACGCTGTAAAATAAGGTTTTGTGAATTATCAATATTATAGCTTCCTTTTTCTAGTACCTGCAAGGTGAGATTACTGGAGTGTTTCATTTCTGTGAATCTGTCCAAGCCGCGCTCACCTACTCCCTCGAATTTGTACGGTACAAGCAATAAAATGTTTTTTGGAAAGTCTTGGATTATCTTGTTTTCCCCCAGGGTGCCCCCCCCCCCCCCCCCCCCCCACAAGCACCATGGTTGGACCAGAGGCATTTCCCTCGCTCCAGCCCCCCATCCCCAAGCCCCCCGTATCCTGGGGGACAGGCCAATCCCAGATGCTCCGAGAGGGGTGGTCCCACCCCTTCTGCTCCTTGCTCGAAGATGTTTCTTCTCCCCATTGCCGCTGGGGTCTGCAGTGGGGCCCTTTCAGCCCCTTCTCCAGGCTGCTCACCCAACGGGACCCGATCCCCTTCACAAACCAAATACACACAAGATATCACCTCAAGGAATGCAGCTGTCTCTGGGGTGGAACACTGCACCTATTCAACAGCAACACCACACAGCTGTTAGGAAGGATCCTGCAGGAGTGATTTAGAGGGGCCGCAGGGACTCCCTGGTTGGAATTGGCTTGAACGCCCCTGCCTGGGGTGGCGCAGAAGCAGCGGGAGGTTGAGCTGCGCCTCCCTTGCCCTCGGTGCTGCCCTGACAGTGTGGGACAAGGCCCCCTGGGGCTGGGCTAGGCTGAGACAGAATCTCCATAGAAACACATCCTTGGGCGTCTTGCTGGGTCTCAGCACCGACACCTCCCAACAGATGCTTGATTGATGGGGCATCAGAGACACCCCCCCCACACACGCCCCAGCAGGTGACAAGTGTGCAGGCAGGGAGCGGCACGAGGCAGTGAATGTAGGCACACTAGAGCATCAGCTGGAGCCCCTGCCAAAGACCAGAGCCCCGTCGTGCCAGGTGCTGCACACCCCCCAACCAAGGGCACTGCCCAGACCAGCGCATGAGAGGTCCTGGCTTTGAGAGCTCAGTCTAAAGAGACAAAGGGAGGATCATTATGCCCATTTTACAGATGGGGAAACTGAGGCCTAGGGAGCTGCAGGGACTTGCCCAAGGCCATCCAGGAAGTTTGTGGCAGAGGTGGGAACAGAGCCCAGCTCCCCTGAGTCTCAGCCCATCCCTCCAGGCTCCCCATTAGTCCCTGCACCACCAGTGCCACCCTTCACACCTTCACTGTGCTGGCTGTGGACGCTGGGCACCTGCTGTGACGGTTGTGCAGCGGGAAGCCGCCTGGGACAGCAGGGCTGGCTGCAGCTGGGGGTGATGGTGCTTCATGGGGATGGGGATGTGCCCATAGCGACACAACATGCCAATTACATGCACATGCTGCTCCCAGAGGAACCCAAGAATCAGAACAAACCTCCTTCCTACTAATACTGTTCTCACGGATTTCTGCCCCTCACTCCTGACCCACCGCCCCCTGCTAGCCCAGCCCTGCCCCCCCACTCTGCTAGTGCCCCTCACTCCTGACCCACAGCCCCCTGCTAGCCCAGCCCTGCCCCCCCTCTGCTAGTGCCCCTCACTCCTTGCTAGCCCAGGTGCCCCCAGCTTTGCCGGTGCCCCCCACTCCCGACTTGCATTCCCTCCCCCCATTTTATTCATGGGTTTCCCATCCTTCAGGCTGGGAAGTGCCCGGGGCTTTGATGAGGGCCGTCAAGGGGAGAATCGCCCCCAGCTGCACCGCTCCCCCCCCCCCCCCGGCTGTCCCGGGATGCGCGGCCTGGGGCGGGGGCATTTCCTGGGACCTCGTGGCCACCCCTGGGGCTGGGTGAACAAACTCAGCCCGTGGGAACGGACCCCTCCCGCATGGCGCACCCCCTCCCATCAGCGAGGGGGGGGGGAATTCCCAGCCGAGCCAATGGCTGGGCGCTAAGCGGGGCAGAGACGCACCAATAGTGCGCGGGGGCCTCCACCTGCCCCCTAACGAAGCATTAATTAGCAGGGCCCCAGGCCAGGGCCCCCACCCTCAGCTGCTGCCTTTACCCCGCTTCCCCCCCTCCCCACCCCGCCCCCCAGCTACCTCCCTCGGGGCAGGACGATGTGGGCTGCGCTGGGCAAACCAGCCCCGTACCACGAGCTGAGGGGCTGGCCCCCCCACCAGAAAGTGGTAGGGGGCTGGGGTGGGGCCCGGGCGGCAAAGGCCCTGGGGGGGCTCAGATCCAGCCGCTAATGGACCTAAACTCCAGCCGGGGCTCCCTTGTTACCAGGAACAGCCCCGGGAGGGCCCTCTAGCTGGATGCTGTGGTCGGGGGGGGGGAGGGCTCCATGGGGAAGCCAAGTTTGCTTAGGCTGGGCCCCGCCCCTCCCCCTGTGCTGGGATGGAGACAACCCCCTCCCCCCGGGGTCCCTGCAGGTTGTGGGGGCTGGTGCATGGGGGAGGGGGTCTCCCTGCGTGGCCCCCTCTCTCCCCCCGTGAGTCAGGCTCGGCTCCGGGCCCAGCCCCCTTTTCCCCACGGAAAGCGAGGCCCACTCCTCCTTGCCTATTTCACGGTTTCTGGGCCCGGATGCCTGGGTCCCGAGCCCGTGCTGGGGAGGGGGGAGCATCCTGTGCCCATACCAAGCTCCCTTCCAGCATCCCCCAGAAAGGCTGGGGCTGGAACCCAGGCGTCCTGAGCCTGCCGTTCCCCCGGTGCTGGTGCCTGGGGGATCGGGACCCAGCCAAGTCGGGCCAGGCAGGAGACAGCTCATGGCGCCCCCTAGGGGTGCTGGGAGGTCCAGGAATCTCCCCCCTCTCCTGAGATGGGGTCCCACCCCCAACCCCCTGACCCCCGGGTCTCTCATCAGCTGCAGGAAGAGAAACGGGAGCCGCTGAGAAGCAAGAACAAGGGCCCCGGCGGGGACAAGGGGGCCAGGAAGGTGAGTTCGGCTCCCAGGTCTGCTGCTGATGCTTCCTCTGCCCCTGGGCCTCAGTTTCCCCACTGGTCCCATGGGGAGGGGGAGCCTTCCTCTGCCTGTGCAGACAGCGCCCCCGGCGCAATGCGGGCCCTGATCTGGGTGGGGTGTCGAGGAAGTGTCTACGAAGGCCCCCAGTTGGGCCAGCCCATCACTGAGGGGTCTGATGGGGGGCCGCGTCCCTCTTTCTCACAGAGGCTGGGGGGCAGGGGCGGGCAGGTCAATTGCCCTGTGCTTTGAAGGGGGGGCTGAAAATGCATATCGGCTTCATGCCTCCGCACCTGCTGTTTGCAGACTCCCTGCCCCCCCAAACTTCTGGGAAGTGGGGCTCACGGGGGGAAACAAGGGGACAGAGGCAGGTTTTCTAGGGGGTGGATGTCGAGGTCTTGGCTGTGCTGGCGGTGGGGGGAGGGGAGCGTGAATCCCGACAGAGTCCCGGAGCCTCGGTCCTGGGTGGGTGACGAGGGGCGTTGGCCAGGACGCCCCCAGTGCTCAGAGGATGCTGGCCGTGCGGGGGGAGGGCTGGGGCGCAGGTGCCGGCTACTCACCCCCTCCCTTCTCTCTCTTCTCCAGAAGAAGCCGCCAGGAAGCCGGGTGGAGAAAGCAGCAGCTGTTGGCCCCAGGGTGCCCACGAACCCCGCCTTGCAAAGAGGTGGGGGTGCCATTCGGGGTCCGTGGCCTGGCCGGAGGGATTGCACCAGGGGGCGGTGAGTGGGGGTGGGCCCAGAGCGTGACCCTCCGGCACCAGCCTCCCCTCACCCCCCTCACCCTGCCCGGGACGGAAACTGGGAAGCCCACGATGCGCCCGTCTCTGGGATGGAGGGGCCGTGCGGGGAACCCCGCAGCCAGGCCGGGGCCCCGGGGACCACGACTCCCCCGATGGCAGGTGGCTGGGGGCTGAGTAGCTGCAGGGCTGCGCTGGGCCCGGGGCCAGGTGCGGCTGGGGGGTGCAGAGGGCGTGGCTGGTGACGCTCTCTCTCCCCGCAGGAGAACCCGACGGGGTAGAGCCCGGGGGGGGGCGGGCGCTGGTCCACGTGCCTGAGGCGCTGGCCGAGGAGCTGACCCGGGCGCTGGTCAGCATGGACATGGCCATGGAGCAGGAGTACGCCTGGGACATCTTCACCAGCATGATGGTGAGGGGGGGCCCCTGGGCACCCTCACCTTCGCAGGACAGCATGGCCAGTTAAAGGTCATGGGTGGCGTTTAGTCACGTGACACTGGCTCCCCAGCTGCCCCATGGCTGGTATCCCTGGGAGGGGAAGCTGGGGGGAGCAGCTTTTTTGGGGGGTTGGACAGGTCAAGACCAGCCCCCCTGAATGCCCCCATGATGAGAAATGGGGACCCAGCCCAGGCAGGAGCATCCTAAAGGCCCTGGCTGGGTCCTGGGTCCTGCCCGTGGTTCTGGGAGGGGAGTGGGGTCTAGGGGCTAGAGCGGGGCAGGAGGGGTGGGGGGCTGGGAGCCAGGACTCCTGGGTCCGATCCCTGGTTCTGGCCCAGTTCCATGGCTTGTCCCTTCCCGCCCCCGGACCCAGCCGCTGCCCCGTCCCCACGTTTCTCTCCTGTCCCCAGAAGAAACAATCCAGCTACATCTTCCAGAGCTGGGACGTGCCGCGTGCCGTGACGGCCGAGATGCGGGCACTCATAGTCGACTGGCTCGTGCAGGTGCACGTAGGTATCGGTGACCCCCTCCCCCCACCGGCCACCCCGCCTCTTGCGTCTGCCCCCCACTGCCCCATCCCCACAGCAGCGAGACCCCCCCCAGCCACGTGCCCCCCAACCCTGGCAGGACCCCTGGGGATGAAGCCCCCCCGGCTAGGTGAACTGTCAGGACAGGCTGATCCGGGCAGGGCAACGAAGGGGTTGGATTGGGTTTTCCCCAGAGGGGGAAGGGCAGCCTGGGACTCCTGGGTTCTACTCCTGGCCCTGCTGCAGATGGCTTGGCAGGTCTCTCCCCTGCCCTGGGGTGCCTCAGTTTCCCCCTTTATAAAACAGAGGCAATAATTCCCTCTCCCCCAGGATGCAGTGAGAGCGTTTGGTTCCCCTCCCCCCATCTCCCTCTCCCCCCCCCCATCTCTGGTTGCCCTGGTGACTGTTGCCCAGGTGACCATGCCCCCCACCCCCAGGAATACTTGAGTCTGGCGGACGACACGCTCTACCTGGCCGTGTACCTGATGAACGCCTACATGAAGGTGGCACGAGTGCGAGTCCCGGCCCTGCAGCTGCTGGGCGTCACCTGCCTCTTCGTGGCCTGCAAAGTGGAGGAGTGCACTTTCCCCGAGGTGGGGTGGGCGCCCGGATGCTTGGGTCCTCTACCTGGCTCTGGGAAGGCAGTAGGGTCTAGGGATTAAGTGAGGGGGGGGGGGTTCTCTCCCAGCTCTGTGGGTTCTCTCCCAGCTCTGTGAGGAGGACACCTGGGAGCTCTGTGAGGGATCCAGTGGTCAGAGCAGGGGGCTGGGGCCAGGACTCCTGGGTTCTGTTGTCTCTCTAGAGGGGTGCTGCAGGAGCCTCAGAGGAGCCTTTGAGACCGCGGGGGAGAGGAGGGCAGCGTTAGGGGTCTGGGAAGGGAGTGATGGGGGTGGCAGGGTTCCCCTGCTGGGCTGCGGGGTGGGGAGTCCCCCCTGGGCCCAGCCCTGCGGTTCCCTTGCAGCCAGCCGAGCTGTGCTTCATGACCGAGGACTCGTTCAGTCGCCGGGAGCTGCTGCGCATGGAGCGCAAGGTGCTGTCGCGCCTCAACTTCGAGCTGCACTACACCAACCCCGTGCACCTGCTGCAGCTGCTGGTGGCGCTGGGCCGCTGCGCAGGAGAGGTGAGCACCGGGGGCTGCTGGGGTCTCTCCCCGGCTCTGGAGGGGAGTGGGGCCTAGTGGTTGGAGCGGGAGGGGGCTGGGAGCCCGGACTCCTGGGTTCTCTCCCTGGCTCTGGAGGGTGGGTGGGGTGGGCGCTGGGTATCCAGGTGGCTGGGGTGCTGTGGAGGTTCCTGACCCATGTGCGCACCCCCCCCCCAGGTCCATCACCTGGCCATGTACTTCATGGAGCTGTCTCTGATGGAGGCTGACTGTGTGAAGTTCGAGCCAGCCCAGCTGGCCGCGGCGGCCCTGTGCCTGGCACAGCGGGTGCTCCAGGAGGCAGACGTCGGGGACTCGGCCGCTGGACCGGAGGGCTCTATGCAACTCTGCTTATACAGGTAGGCGACCTGCTTCTCTCCGCCGCGGTGGGGGACCCGCGTGGGGGGCAGGGGCGGCCCCCCCCCTGAAATGCAGCCAGCAGGGGGCACTGCCCTCCAGGGGACTTGATCCCACTGGCTGGCCTGTGGGTGGGCCCCAGAGACATGCCCCTCCCCCCCAGGGCAGCAGGGTGGGGGTGGTTCTCCTTGCCCCGGGCTCCCTGTGGGTCTGCCCCCCATGCCATGTAACACCCTGCCCCCTCCCCCTTTGCAGTGAAGAGGAGCTCGGCGCGGTGCATCACTCCATGGCCAAGGCCGCGCTCCGGGCTGGCGCCTCCAACCTCCGGGCCGTCTTCCTGAAATACTCGCACCCCCAGAAACTCGGGGCCAGCACCAGCCCGGCCATCGCCCGCTCTGACTACCTCACCCGGCTGCTTGGGGACCACTGATGCATCCCCCGGCCCCTGCCTGTGAGCGGCGATTCCCCCTCTCCCTGCTAGGGTGGGGGCCCAGGGGAGAGGAAGCCATGGGTCCTTCTCTCAGCTGGGGGGGGGGGCAGTGAAATGGGGAGGGTTGTTTCTAAACCTGTTACTCTTGGACTCACTTCGGCAGGAGGGGCTGGGACACGTGGTGGCCGTGCTGGGGCTGTGAGCGGGGAGGGGGGAAGGGGGCAGGCTCCCAGCACCCCCCATGGGCCTCAAGGGGGGGAAAAAAGAAAAAAAGAAAAGCTGGTGTGATGAGAAGATGGCCGTGTGCATTTGTCAAATAAAGTGTGTTTTAACCACACACACGTCTGCTTCCTGCATGCGAGCGGGTCCGGGCTGGGGGGGGGCGGCCTTCCCGACTCTCTAGATGGCAAAGGGGGGGTTAAATTTCTCTGGCCCATTCAGCCATGGCCCCGGGCAGCCAGTAGGGGGCAGGTTTCTGGGGGGCAATGGGTGGGACCCTACCTGCCCCCCGCCCCTACCCAGAGAACTGGGCTGAGGCCTGCAGGACTCGTGCCATGCGATGCCATGGCTTGGCTGTAGCTGGCGGTGGCTGATGATGGCGCTGGGTCGGGTCAAGCCCTGCTTGTCTGCGCGGCGTGGTCGGGGCGAGGTCGCAGTGCGCCAGGTGCTGCACGGACGCACCGGAGGAACCAGCCCCCCACACCACGGAGTGTGAGTGACGGGTTCTGCCTGGGCGAGAGACCGGGCTGGGCTAGCAGGGACTGTGGGTCGGGAGTGAGGGGCCGTGGCAGAGCTGGGGAGAGGGAAGCGGGGGGGCGGAGGGGGGAGCACATGCACACAGGGCCCCATTGTGCAAGGTGCTGTGTAAGGCGCGCACACACACTCTCTCTCTCTCTCTCTGAGCCCTGGTGGAGCTCAAGCCGTGACTCTCAGGCGTGCAGGGAACAATTGGTCCCGTGGGGGAGGCTCTGCAGAGGGGGGAGGCACAGACTAACTCCCTGATCACACCCCGCCGCTCCCCCCACCCCCAGCTGAAAGGCGCTCCTGGCTTTTTAATACGGAGACATCTAAGGTCAGTGCTGCCGTGATGATGCAGCGGGATATTCCCACAATGCATCTGGGGAAGCTCTCTCGGTACTGTTGCTGCAGAGCCAGCTGGCGCGTCCTCCTCACCTCGCTCCCCCGCCGCAATCGCAGCCCGGCGAGGATCCCCGGCCCCCCCCTTCCCCTCCCAGCCTTCCCCGTCCACTTTATGCACAGCACACTCTTCCGGGTCGTCCAGAGGAGACAGGCTTTCCAGTCCACCCGGCATGGCTCGCTGCCTCTGAGCAGGGCCATGGAGGACAACAGCCGGAGCCAGCCATACCAGGGCTGCCCGGAGGCTGGCGGAGGGCGAGGGAGCGGGCACCAGGCCCTCGCCGAGGGGGAGATGGAGAGCAAGATCCAGAAGGCCGTGGAATTCAAGGTGGAAGGCCACCGGTGCTACAAGGAAAAGAAATTCCGAGAGGCCATCGGGAAATACCACCGAGCCCTGCTGCAGCTCAAGGGGGTGCACGGCGGGGCCGGGGGAGCCAGCCCGGAGCAGAGCCCGCTGGGCATAGGGAGATGCCCGCTGACGGAGGAGCAGCTCCGGCTGGTGGAGAGCACCGAGGTTGAGTGTTATGACAGCTTGACAGGTAGGTGCTGGCCAAAGGGTTCGGGGGGGAGGGGGGAAGAGGGGATCTGTGCGTTTGCAGCTCATTCCTTCGCCTGTCACTTAGCAAAGACCCCACACTTTGGGGGGAGACTTCAAAGGAAAGACTCTGCATCCCCTGCTGCCAGGTAGAGATGGGGCCGGGGTCTGATCTCAGCCCCTGGGTCAGTCCGGAGTCACCCCTAATGGCGATGGGGCTAGGCTGTCACTCCAGCGGAGCGGCACTAAGTGGTGTCGGCGGGTGGAGTCTCCGCTGCCTGTGTTGCTCAGTGGGGCTGGTACCCCGTGATTTCCAGCCCCCTGTACGTTGATTGACAGGTCCCAGGTGAGAGCTGCGTCTCTCGGCCCGCTCTCCTGCTGGGGTCAGTCACGAGGGCTGCGTAACCCCAGCTGAGGATCTGGGCCAGGTCACGTGGGGTCTTGTTGCCCTGCAGCCCTTCGCCCTGGCACGCCATGCAGCCTGGCACTTTGCACGAGTGTTTTGCTCGCACGTTGCACGGGTAAATGCCGGCGGGAGCGGCCCAGCTGCAGGCTCCGGATTGCTAGCTTCTCCCTGATCATGTGCAGGATGCCCCCTGCATTGCTGTCCCAGCCAACGGAGGGGGAGAGACCCCTGAGGGAAGGAGGACAGGCCTGAGTCTCCACTGCCCCCTGTGACTCGTGCAGGCTGGTGCACTGGTGCCGAGGGCAGCCCAGGGCGCAGCAGGGGCATGGGGGACGCAGGGTGCCGGTCACTGTGGTGATCAGTCCCAATGATTAGTGCACCCCAGGGAGGTCTGGGGTCTCAGTTTGCAGCTCCCGACGCCCCAGCCACGTGCTTCTGCCTGTCACTGAGTCTGGCCAGAGCAGGGAGCCCACGGTAGTCCACTTTGCCCCCAGGCTGCGGTTTGCAAAGGCTCCGTATTCCGGGTCTCAACTAGCCATAGGCAGGGACTGCTAGGTGCTACCATAATGCACCTAACATCGGCCAAGGGTATATGTGACGCCTCATGAATTGGTTATTGAGCAATTGGCCATTTATTATGGTAGCACTCAGAGACCTGCACTGAGCCCAGGGCCCCATTGGGCCTGGTGCACCATGAGAGACCATCCTTACCCCACAGAGCAACTAGTCTGAGCAGACAAAGGAAGGAAGGGAAACTGAGTCACAGAGAGACAAGGGGAAACTGAGGCACCGTGAGGAAGTGATTTGCCCAAAGTGAGCCAGGGAGTCTGTGGCAAAGCTGGGAATTGAACCCAGCTCTCCCGGGCTGTAACAAAGGATCACAGACAGGACACACACATTGTTGCGAGTGGTGTTCTCTCCTGCACTCGTAGTTAGTGAGGCGACAGTCCCTGCCCAGAGGCAGGGTCCCCATGGTGGTTTATGAAGGGCTGTTCAATCCCTGCAGAGCTCAGCGCCCCAGGGTCCTCGGCCACAGTGTGTTAGCGGGAGCCCGGGAGTGCACACCTGCATCCGTGCGGTTCTGAAATCAGGTAGAAATCTGAGACGCTGGGAAGCATCTTTGGGGGGAAGGAGGGAGGGTGATTGGATCGATTCACCTGGGGTTTTTTTTTTTGGGGGGGGGGTATTTCTGTATCAATTGTCCCCCTAAAAGAATAGAAGCTGGGTGTCGCTGCCCCCCCTCTCCCCAGTGGGCGGGCGGGCCAGAGACTAGACCCGCTAACAGCCTGGGTATGAGTTTGGAGGAAATAATTCTCCTCTCTGGTATCTACCCCACCCCTGCTCTGTCTGTCCAGCCGTCTATCCCCACTCCCCCTCGCTCTGTCTGTCCTTCCCCACACCTCTTCTCCCGTCATTGCCCATTCCCTTGTTACCAGCAGTTTGCTCCTGCTTCAGCTGTGGACGCACAGCAGCAGCCAGACCCTCCCCCCAGCCCCGAGGCTGTCCCCGGCGGGTGGGACCTGGGGTATGGATCAGTGCAGCTACACCCACGGATTAATATGACGGTAGCACACAGGGCCCCTGCGCGGCTGGCCTGGCTGTTTCTACGTGTGGTACGAGGCTCAGAGAGCGCAACTTGGGCCCGGGCCCAGCCCAGGCCACAAGAGCAAAGGGGGGCATCGCTGAGAGCCAAAGTTGTCGAGTTTCCACCTCCTCCACGGCAAGAACTTTTCCCCACATGCGGCCTGTGGAACTCCCTGCCACTAGACTGCCCCAGAGCCAAGAGCGCAGCAGTGTTCTGCCAAAGAGCAGGTGCTGATGGGACTGGCCAGAGCGTGAGCAAGCAGGGTTGCAAAACAGGGATGGCCCCTGATCCCCCATTTCTACCGAATACACCCGCCGGCCGGGGCGATGGCGTGGCCTCACCTGGGCTGATGCAGTGCACGAGGGGTAAGGAGCCGGCTCAGGTCTGGAGCGGGGTTGAGGGGGTGGGGTGGCACTTTCTCCCCCCCTCTTCCCCACTGACGGCCCCTCTGCCTCCGCCGCAGCCTGCCTGTTGCAGTCGGAGCTGGTGAATTACGAGCGGGTGCGGGAATACTGCCTGAAGGTGCTGGAGAAGCAGCGCAGTAACTTCAAAGCCACGTACCGGGCAGGCATCGCCTCCTACCACCTCGGGGACTATGACAGGGCCCTGCTCTACCTGAAGGAGGCCAAAAACCGGGAGCCTGCAGGTGAGAGGCACAGAAGCCGGGCACGGGGCGAATGCGCCCCACGCGGAGGGGCCAAAGCAAGGGTGGCTCACGGCCTGCTTCGGCCCTAGGGGGTGGTGGGTGCAGCAGGGAGTGAGGTGGGGGGCTCAGCAGGGGGCGCTCTCCCCGGCAATCCAGGGCCAGCCCCATTGCAGTGCAAGGGGGCACCGGGTGGCAGGGATGGGGTGGGGGCTCGGTGGGAATTTCACCCTGTGCCCTCTCCCTCTTTCCCCAGACACCAACGTGCTGCGGTACATCCAGCTGACGGAGCTGAAGATCCTGCGCTGCGGCCAGCGAGACCGGGATGGCTACAAGGAGCTGATTGCCTAGGGGCCAGCCCATCAGCCCCCCCTCCACACCAGGCACCGGCTCAGAGCCCCAGCTGGAGAGCGCTGTGTGCCCAGCTTTCTTCTTTAAGGCCGTTTCCTTCCCCCCTCTGAGGATGTGGCGTGGGGGGGCGGAGGGTGGAGCGGAAGGAGCCCTACACGCACAACACCCCCACTCCTCCAGGGAGAAGCTCCCCTGGCCCCCTCCCCTTGCACAGGGTCCAGTTCCAGCCCCGTCCACCCACTGGGCTGCGCAGGGGCCTGGAAGCCAGCCCCCCATTGATGGCAGTGGGGTGGGGCTGGAGTGACCCCACTCCTGGCCAATGGCAGCAGCCTTTGGACTGCTCTAGCCAGCAGTGAGGGGAGGGCAGCCCTATGTCATCCCCCCCAATTCTCGTGGGGATAAATTGACCCCCTAGTGTCCCCCCAATTTCCTGTGGGGGGCAGGTCTGTAGGATGGGGGAATGGTCCCCCCCCCCGAACACACAAGCAACCTGCCTGTTGATGGGAGCAGCCCCTGGCCTGTACCTCCCACCCTTCCTCCCCCCCCCCCCCCCATCACCCCGCCACAGTCCCTTGCCCCATAGTTGGAGGGGATCCACCTTCCCCCAGGCTTGTTATAGCAGCAGGAGGGGTGATGGGAAAAGGGGGTGTCTGTGGGATCAGAGCATCCCCCCACCTCAGTAAACTCCATGTACCCAGGGGCTTGGCAGCCCTTCATCCCTGCCAGGGGGCAGCAGGTGTGAGGCAGATCACCCCAGAGCCAGCAGCTCAGGATGGAGCCCCTTGTGTCACTGCCCCATGCCCCCGAATGCTAGTTCTGACTCCCCCTTGCCAGCTGCTGCCTCACTGGGGGGGACAGTGCCCCCCCTATGCCAAGCCCCCCTGCCCCCAAATCACACCAGGGGTGGCCTGGGCGTGAGGGGATTGTTCCTAAGAACAACCAGACGGCGTCAGACCGATGGTCCAGCCAGCCCTGGGTCCTGTCTGCCCACAGCTGCCGACACTAGCGGCTTCCAAGGAAATGAACAGAATAGCTGATCCTCGAGGTCCCCTGGCTGCCACCCTGGGGGGCTCAGCCCCACACTTGCTCCTTAGACAGGGTGCTGGGGATCCCAGAGGAGGGTGTGGTAGCTCCAGAATGCAGATGGAAGGACAAGCCTCACCCCCCCTCCCCAGCTGTGACAAAGGGACCTGCAAGAATGACTCTGCTGGGCGTGATGGGGTTCCTTGGTGGGAGGGGGTCACTGACTCAGTGGGGGTGGAGGAACTAGTGGTGGGGGGCTGAGTCAGGGCACATCCTGGGGGGGCTGCCTCATAGTCCACAGCAGACAATCTTGGATGGTGCCGGTTTTCAGGGCAGCAATTTCCTGGCAAAGTTTTTTTTTTTTAATTTTCACGCCCCCTGCCCTTGTACTGTGGATGCTATAAAAACCATATTGATTTCCTCCTGCCCCTCCCCTTTATTGCCGTTCTCCTGGGGAGGGGGCAGCTGCAGCTGGTGGAGGGGTGAGGGGGGGTGTAAAAGCCTCCTGCAGCTGCAGGGCTGGGGTGGGAAGCAAGCGTATTGTGAGAGCGCCTTGGGACGGGCTGGCCGGCTGGCTGCACCATTGACAGCATGAGGCGGGCAGACTCTCAGCTTTTAGTTAAACAACCCAGTCAGGGGCCTTGTCCCCACGGAAGCGAGTTGGAAAAGGTCCCTGAGGCCGCCTGAGTCTGCTGAGAGCCTGACAGGCCAGGGGTGACCTGCCCCATTCACGCCAAGCCCACTGCAGCTCCTAGCGGGGTCAGGCCTTCCAGTTCTTCACTTATGTCTGTGGCCTGGCCGCCCTGGCTGTCGTGTGACGTTAGCAGCTGTGACGTGCCCGCTGCGTTTCAGCCTGGTCAGGGGCTGGGAGCCAGGGCAGTCACCCCTCAGCGCTGGGGCACTGGGTTCGCTCCATGCTCAGTCCTATACTGGGAAAACTTAAAGGCCTTGAGCCGTGACCTGGGTGCCTGTGGAGCCGGGCGCTGCCTAGACACCAAGTGAGACAGTCCCTCACGGGGGGGGGGGGAGCAGCTAGCGGGGGTCTTTGTAGCCTGCATGGCTGAGTGACCTGGGGCCAGAGGATGCCCGGCCCCACGGCTGCAGGGCCAGGATGGCTGCTGAAATGAGGATAGGGCACGGACGCAGTCTGTGTTGTCAGGCAGCCGGGGGGCCTAGACACCAGGCCGCTCCCAGAGCCGGGCCTTGAACCCAGCAGTCCTGACTCCCAGCACACACACACCCCGGCCATCCACTAGCCCCCACTCTTTTCCCAGTCCGAGTCAGGACTCCTGGGTTCAGCTCTGTGAGTCCTGGCTCCCAACCCCTCCCCCACTCTAACCACTAGCTCCCACTCCCCTCCCAGAGCCAGGGATAGGACCCAGGACTCCTGGCTCCCAGCCTTTCTCCCCCCGCCCCCCCTCCCAAGCTAAGCACTAGCTGCCCCCGCAGTCCCATTGTAGCTAGTGGTGGTGCTGGCACACCTGGGAGGGAGCGAGGCTGGGGTGTGTGTGGGGAGGAAAGCTGCATTTTCCATCACTGCACAGCCTGGGGGGGGGGGGGTGATTATGCTTCCAGCCAATCAGCTGTGATGCTGTTTTCACACACTATGGTAACCATGGCAACACAGGGAGATGGGCCATGTGCAAGCCTCTGGGAGGGGAGTGGGGTCTAGTGGTTAGAGTTGGGGGGTGGGGGGAGGAGGCTAGGAGTCCCGACCCCTGGATTCTATCCTTGGCTCTTGGAGGGGGGAGGCTGGGAGCCAGGACTCCTGGGTTCTATCGCCAGCTCAGGGAGGGGTGGGAGGTCTAGTGGTTAGAGCAGGGTGAGGCTCTGGCCGGGACTCACTGGCTGGTGGGATTGCCAGGGCCCTGCCTACCACCTTGAGGCCATGGGCGGTACTGCAGCAGGCATCTGGCACAGAGGATGGGGGGGGGGAAGCAAGTGGGCAATGGTGGGAGTGCGGGGGGCAGGATGCTAGCCCGAGGGTGGAAGCTGATGTCCTGGCTGATCCTGTGGGGCCAAGCGGCACAGGTGGGTCTGTCCCACCCTGGCCTGAGCTGGCACCTGGCCCTTGGTGCAGCGCTGACCTGCCCCCAGCATGTGTGGTGTCAGCTTTTACCCGCAGGCCCTGTTCAGGATCTGGGCTGTAGCTTAGCCCATGTGCGCTGAGGCCCAGAGCACTACAGGGCCTGGCACAGGGCATGCAGGGGCAGTGCTGGGCGTTGAACCCAGGTGTCCTGCATCCCAGCCCTGCCTGTCCCTTCTGGGGGGGAGGGGAGGAGAGACAGATTTCAACTCTGGCACGCATCACTCCATCCCCACAGCCCTGCCTCGCCCCAGATCAACACTGCTGGGCTGGAGTTGTCCTGGGCAGCGTGGAGGCCAGACCCCTACCCTCCCAGGTCGCTGGACTCCTGGGGGTCCGTTCCCAGCCCTGGGAGGGGGGAATGGGTCAAGCAGGTAAAGAAGGGGAGACTAGGTCGGACAGATCCCAGAGGCAGCTACATCTCAGCACCGGGGGAGGGAATCCCTGTATAAACAGCCCCTGCTCCCCCCCACCCCACCCCAGAGGTGGCTGCATCTCAGCACCAGGTGAGGGGTCCCTGAATGCATTTGAAGTCTCAGTGGCACACACAATATCCTGCACGGAGCATTCACCTCCCTGGGACAAAGCCAGGTGAACCCAGGTATTGGAGCAGCCCCCCCGGTGGTCTCTCTACCTGAATGCCCCGTTAATGAAGGCAGACACCGTGGATGAGCACCCCCTGCTGGTTCAGAAGGGTTCTTTGTTGTTTCCCTTTTTTTGTACAAACACCACATGGAATTTAAATAGGTGGGGGGAGGGGCGTTTTCCCATTTAATCCCCATCAATAAATACATGTTCCCTCCCCTCACACTCCCTTCCCAATCCAGCTTCTTTTAGGCAGCAGATCCTCCTGGGAAGCAGCATCTCCCACAGCAGAGCCTTTGGGATTGGCCCAGCTGGTGGGTGCGGTGGGATCTCAGCCCACTGAGGCAGAAATGGGGTCAGCCTGAGGGGGAGAGTGGTGCAGGCGTAGAATGAAGAGGCTGGTCCATCCAAAAGGCCTCCCAGTGTAGGTCTGGCGCCTCATGCTGGCCATGGGGGGATACATTCATGGGAGATGCTCTTGAGTTGGGGGGGATGCTATGCCCGGGGGGTCAATGGGACATGTCGGCTCCCGGACTGTCGCTGTGCGGTGCCCCCCTGCAGAGTGGCACCGTGCTGTCCTTGCTTTGCCCCTCCATGTCTATGTCCAGCAGCGTCTGGCGGGTACTGGGGGGGTCCGGCTGCTCTCCCCCGGCTCCACCCAGCTCCCCCCCCGTCTCGCACCCGCTGCCCGGGGACGAGCGGTGAGTCCTGCCGAAGGAGACAAGTTTCCAGGGGTCGAGGCGGTGGCGGGCGGGCGAGGGGCGAGGCCGAGGCGCGAACTCCAAGGTCTTGGGGCGCTCCACGGCTGGGTCCTTCTCAAGCGGCCTGCACCGCGATGGGGGTGGGAACAGCACGGGGGGGTCCAGCAGCCGGGGGGAGTCCAGGGTCTCGTGGGAGCCTGTGGGGAAGGGGAAGCAAATAATCTAAGAAAGCCTGGGTGACAGCAGCCTATTAGCTAGGGTCCCCCGGCTCCCTCCAGCAGCCCCCCCACCCCCAACCCTTGGTCCTCTTTCGCCACACCCCCAACCCCAGCTTCTCATATAGCATTCACCCCGTCCACCGCCAGGCTCCTGCTTCCCAGACACCCCCCCTCCACTAGGCCCTCTGTGAGGACCAGGGAGCCAGGACTCCTGGGTTCAATCCCTAGCTCTGGCAGGGGAGTGGGGCCTAGTGGGTTAGAGTGGGGAGACATGAGAAATGAGGGTCCCAGGGACCACGGAGAACCACAGGGGCCAGGAAGTGGGAGCTGGGGACCCTGACAGGGTGGTGGGCTGGGGCTGGGAGATGCGGGGGGGGGGAGGGTCAGGGAAGAGATGGGGGGTGTCAGGGAGTGGGTTGGGGATGGGGGGGCAGGGACAGGATGTGGGGGGGGGCACAGAGGTGGACAACACCTGCATTACTCTGTGCCAGGCGAACGGTTTCAGGGGGAGGGGGGTCGGCGCCGTTCACTCACCCGCACTGGGTGTCCGTGTGCCCGGTGCTCCCTGCTGGCTGTGGGCGACCTGGCGCAGGGCCCCGTCCGAGGGCGTGCGCCGGTGCCCGCGGTTCACAGCCCGGGCAGCTGTCACGTGGGTGGGCGTCAGCGACTGGCGCGGGTCCTTCTTGAAGCTCTCGGCCTTGAGGTCCACCAGGGGGTTGTGGGTGAGTGGGGCACCGGGGGGCGAGTCCGGGGGGCAGGGGGCTTCGTAGGTGGCCGGCTCCTCGCCCTCGGAGGGCAGCAGCGACTTGGTGGAGTTGCAGTCGGAGAGGGAGGAGAGGGAGAGCAGTGTGACGGAGCTGGGGGGCCCCTCGTCCCGCTGGGGGGCCCCGCTCCGCGGGAAGCGCCCCCCCCGGGTGAACAGCCCCCCCTCCTTCCGTCCACCCTCCTCGAGGGCCGCCTGCTCCCGGCCCAGCTCCAGCAGGTCACTGCCAAGCGCCATCGAGGCCAGGATGGACGCACAGCCCAGCAGGGCCAGCTCGCTGCGCTTGTGTTGGCCGGCCCGCCGAGAGCCCTCGGCGCCAGGGGGCGGCTCCTCTGCAGGCCAGGTGGCTTGGTCCTCACCCCCCAGCAGGGGGAGAGGCGGGCAGGGCGAGTGGGGGGTGCTGCCCTCCACCTCCGCATACTCCTCTGGGGGGGGAGAGAGACAGACAGACAGACGAGGTATCAGCTCCAGGCAGCACGGAAACCCCCTCCCATCCCCTGCTCCTCCCAAGCATGCCAGGCCCCACAACCTCTTGAAGCCCCCTTTCTTCTGGGGACAGACAGACAGACAGACAGTGCCGGGGGGCACGGCAGCCCACCTCCAATCCATGGGACTGTTGGGCTGGGCCACCACCCCCCCACCTCCCTGCTACAGGGCCTCTGGGATCCCACGTATGGGGGGCAATCGGGCTCCGAGCCCTGAATCCTCTAAACCAGCCAGGCTCCCGGGTGCTGGGGGGTGCGGGGGCAGCTAACGTGGCCCCTTGCCCAACCGCTGCTCCTCCTGCCAGGACATGCCCCCCCACTTCTCCCTCTCGGGGCTTGGGTCCCGTCCCCCCCGTAGCTGCAGGCTGCACATACCCATCTCTGTCAGGCTGGCGAACCCCACTGAGATGGGGGCGTGTTTGGGGGACTTGCCCAGGTTGGGGGCGCTGGACGACCACTGCTTGCTGCCCTCGCCCAGAGCCTTCAGCCTGCGGCAGAGAGAACCCGGTGAGACAACTGCGGAGCTGGGCACCCCTCGCCCCAGCCTGCCAGGGTCCCTCACTCCTGACTTGCAGCCCCCCTAAATCCCAGCCCTGGCTTTCTCCCTACCCCAGCTCTGCCGGTGCCCCTCACTCCCAACCCACAGCTCCTTGCTAGCCCAGCCCTGGGTTCCCTCCCCACATCTACTCTGCCGGTGCCCCTCAATCCCGACCTGCAGCCCCTGCTACCCAAGCCCTGGCTCCCTCCCCACCCCAGCTCTGCCAGTGCCCCTCATTCCTGATCTGCAACTTCCTGCTGTCCCAGCCCAGCGCATGTGGACATGCAGCTACCGCACTGGGCCCAGAACCCACATCCAAGCTCTGCCCCAAACCCCCTGAACTTGGGAGCCCCAGGGGGTTCCCCACTGGGTGTGGCCCCCCAACCCCGTACCGCTCCTCCCCGCCGAGCCGCTCCTTCTGCAGCGTGGAGCTGGGCCCCCATGTGCGTCCCTTCTTCTTGTTCCCCACCAGTTCATCCTTCTTCAGCCCCGCGCTGCGGCCCCACGTCTGGCTGCCGTCCACGGGAGTGACTGCAAAAAGGAGGGGTCAGACCGCAACAACCAGAGGTCTGGCCCAGCCTCCCACATCACGGATCATTGGGGAGCAGGGAGGGGGGCCCAATTCGGGGCTCAGCGCTCCTCCCAGTAGGAGGTATGGACTGGGGGGGGAGGGAGAGATGGCTGGGGGGGCTGTAACGAGGAGGCATGGCCTCCCTCTGAGATGGACAGGGAGGAACCACCAGCGGCTCCTGGTGGGCGGAGCCAGGATGGCCCCACCCAGCAAAAGCAGAGGGGCGGGACAGGAAGTATAAAAGGTAGGCCCTGGGCTGCATACCCAGCTCAGTTCAGTTGGGCTAGAGCTGCTAAGAGAGATGGGTGGCTTCTGGCTAAGCCGTAACCTGCTAGCAACCCTGATGGTGCCTGGGACTGTCAGAGCTGCTGGGGCTATTGCTTGCGGTGTGCCCTGGGAGATGGAGGATGACCCACCACCCAGGTACACCTTACGGAGTGTGTGGGAAGTAGCCCAGGGAAGCTAGACAATAGTCTGGCTGTGGTGTTGCCTGAAACCAGGTCAGTGTGGTTTGACTGGATGCCTGCTGGCCCGGTGGTGGAACCATCTGCAACTGTTAGCCCACTGGGCTGGGACCTGTGTCAAGCTACCCCTGCTGCTAACCCCACCCCTGGACTATTTGGAGCTCTGACCTGCCTGTGGGCCAGAGGCTGCCCCTATTCCCCTAGGCAGGTTGCCTTTTGAGGTATGTGACCATGGGAGAGCATAGCCTCCCTCTGAGATGGCTGGGGGGGGGGAAGCTATACACCCCCTACAGGGGCCCCCTGGGTCACAGCCCCAGCAGGGAGCCCTGGTTCATAATGCCAGTTCTTGGTTCTGGTCCTGATTCCTGTAGCCGGGGGAGAAGCTACAACCATTCCCTGGCCTTGGGGCACTGGGCTGAGCAGGGACCAGCCCCATGGGGTGCCTGGACCTGAGATCTGGTGGGCAGGAGAGAGACCTGGCAGGGGGAGGAGGAGCGATGGCAGAGGTGGGGGGAGGGGTGGAGAGTGTGTGGCACTGGGGTATTCACACGGCTGGCTTGCAGGTAGCAGCTGGAGGGGGTGATGGGAGGCTCTGAGAAGGGGGTGCAGTAGAAGGGCTGATGCCTGATCAATGCTGGCGATGGGGCTTCTGCACAGGATGGGGACACAACAGCAACAAATCACACAGGGGTGCTCACAGACAAGAGTATGACTGTTTGAGGGGCCCACAGGCCACAGGGGGGGGCCTGCTGTGCTACTGGGGTTCATGGCAGGTGGCCTGCAGGCAGGGGGTGGGAGGCAATGAGGGTGATGGGGTACTCACGGCGGATGGCCCGCAGGCGGGGGATGATGATGGGGCTTGCGGGGGGGCTGGTGCCATTGGCCCCTGGGCCTTTCCGCTTGTCCAGGGTGGGTGATGCCTGCACCGTAATCTTGTGCTCGAAGCCTGGGGGAGAGAGAGCGCCAGGGTCAGCCCCAGCCCCTCACAGCCACCTCCTCCCCCTCCCCTCCCAGGCAGCAGTTAGAGCTGTGGGCATCCTGCACTACTGCAGATCCCTCTAAGCAGATTTCAGGGGCCCCATAACTCCTGGCAGACTGATGTAGTTACTGTGATGCAGGGAGGGGGTGTGTGTGAGGGTGGGGGGAGGAGCTATGGGGCATACAGGGCAGTTATAGGAGTGTACTGGGGGGGATCAGTGGCTGTAGATGAAGTTGAGATAACAGGGCCTATGAATTTACCCAAGATCCTCTCTGTTGGAGGAGAGTGAACAAAGGTTGGTGAATGGTCCCAATGCTCCATTACGTGAAACGGTCTTAACAAAGATAAGTGCCTGCCTGGGAGTGAGTTCAGCCCAAATAGGTGACTGAGCCCGTCCAAGGCAAGGTGATGACTGTACTGGTAACAAGAGAAGCAGAAAACAAGGAACCAAATATGTGTGTTGGGAATTGGGTCTAATGGTGGACAAACAGCTGAGGCTGGATTATTCTACCTGTTGCTGGTTAGGGGCCCGGAAGAGATGCAGGGGCAAAACACAAGAGCTTCTATGCTCTGTGTGGCTGTAGTGGGAGGATTGTTGCTCTGATGCCAGCCCCTGGCTCTCACTGCCCAGCACCCCTGTCTGCTGGATCCAGGTGAGATCCCAAAGAGATTGGGGAGACAAGGGCCTGGCCAGTTCTGCTGGCCTGAGCAGGAACTGTGCAGGAGAGGGACCTGACCATGCCAGCCAGTTGGCGTCCCTGAGCAGGCAGGTGATCAGAGGTCTGGAGCAACAGCTGGCATGGCTGACCCACCCCCCCAGAATGTCCATCCGTGGCTGAGCTGCCCTGGCTCCTGAGATCAGTTAAAGCCCCCTCTCTCCTCTCCCCCTGTATCTGCGGTGTCCATGGCAGGACAGTGTTTACACTGGCTGCAGGGGCGTAGCTGGGCTGGTGCCGGGATGTTAGAGACAAGCAGACAGGAGATGTTGGGAGCGGAGCTTGCCCATTTGTCTCTTGCCAACAGGAGCAGATTCCATCCCCTCGCCCATCTCTGTCATCCCCAATTTGAAACTGAATGATAGAACTACCCACCCCCACCCCGCACCCCACATTGTCTCTCACTGAGTCTGACTTTCATCAGCATTTGCTTTCCCCAGCATGGCCTTCACAGGGTTTTTTTTAGGGTTTTTTGCACAAGCCCTCAACTCCACTTCTGCTCCTGCCCCCTGCAGACCCCCACCCGCAGGTGGTTCTAGCAGGACTTTCCTGAGCTTGGGAGGGAGGGGGGGATGTTGTGGGGTGTTTGCCATGGCACTGAGCTGGCTGCAGCCTCTCCATCGAACCCCAGGCCTTGTTCAATGCTGGTTGCTGCGGGATAGAGCCTGGGCCACATTAACACCTTTGGCCCAGAGAGTCCATCGAAATCAGTACAGTGTGGGCCGGCGGGGTGGAGGTACCTGAGGGCAGGCTGATGCGGTTCCCATCCCGCAGCTTGAGACGGCTGCGTTTGAAGTGGCCTTTGCGGCCCTTGACGCGGGGTCGCTCCTGGCGCAGCTGGTCCATGATGAGGTGCAGCTCCCGCTGCACGATGTCGATCTCGCGGGCCGCCAGCTCCTGCTCGCGGCGCCGCAGCTCCTCCTCCTGCGTCTTCTGCTCCTGGGCTGCCCGCAGCAGCTCCTCCTCCCGGCTCCGCAGCTCCTGAGTCACGGGGGGAGAGGGCACAGATGTGGGGTGCAGGCAGGCACCTGGGGGAGGAGGGGAAAGGCCGTGGGGCGTGGGCATCACTGAGGAGGGGCGGGTCAGCAACCACAGTCCCTGCCTGCATCCTCAGTAACAAGTGTGGCTGAGTGGGGCTGGCTCATGACTGCTGATCCCTGGGGAGGGGGGCTGTGCCATCCATGGGTGATATGGGGATCCCAGGAGCAATGGGGGGCTGGGTTTTGGGGGGGTGGGGCCCAGGGTCCTACTGACCTTTTCCTTAGTGCGCAGCTCACTGAACATGCCCTGGATCTCCAGCTTCCAGTCGTCCTGCAGCGAGTGGAAGGAGTCGAGGGCCATGGAGAACATGGCTGAGCGCTCGATGGCCTCCAGGTGTCCCACGATGCTGCCGAAGGGTGGCCGTGCATGGGGATCGGGAGCCCAGCACGCTGAGGGAGAGAGGTCAGCCAGGCCCAGGGTCACCATCTCCTGCAGGGAGCCCCCAGGACCTCCCAGAGCCTGCACCCCCACCCAGAGCCCTCCATCCTTTATGGAGCCCCCAGGGACACTCCCAAAGCCCCTTCCTCCCACTTAGAGCCCCTCCCCTCCAGCACTCACCCTCCAGCAGGCGGGCGAAGGGCTCAGGGCAGGTGGAAGGGATGGGCAGAGTCAGCTTGTTCATGGCCACCCCGTAGGCCACAGCCAGCACGTCGATCTCCCGGTACGGCACCTCCCCAGTCAGCAGCTCCCACAGCAGCACCCCGAAACTGCAGCACAGGGACAAGCTGGGATGTGGGGGGGGGAGCAGAGCATGGACCCAGGAGCTGGGGTGACTCTCCCCACCCTCCTGCAACCCCCCCCCCCCCGGATCACACCCCCTCCCTCACTCCCAGCCCCTTGAGATCCCACCTTCCTCACTGATCCCCCCCCTTCCACTTGGGGCTACCATCCTGTGGGCCCCAGCTCTGCCACCCTCTCCTCCCCAACACCCTCAACCCCACCGCCCCCCCTGGCACCTCCAGACATCGCTGCTCTTGGAGAAGAGTGACAGCCGGATGACTTCCGGTGCCATCCAGGCATAGGTGCCTGCCGCACTCATCTTGGTCGTCTTCTGCCACTCGCGGGCCAACCCGAAGTCGGTGATCTTCAGTGTGCAGCTGCCCAGTTCCTCATTCTCCATCTTCTCCAGGATCAGAACTGGGGGACAGGAGAGGCAGGGCTGGGGGAGGGGAGGCACCGGGGGCAAAGGGAGGGGACAGGACCTGACCCTGGGTACCTGATCAGCCACCCCAGCGTGGAGAGGCTGTGATACCATCTGCCAGGCAGCCATGCCTCTTGGTCACCCCTCCATCTAGTTGGGGGGGGGTCTGAGCCCCCCATTGGTGCACCCCAGATGAGGCTGGGACCCAGGCCACAGGATGGGGGAGGGTGTGCACCACAGCTCGTGCCTCCCGGTAGTGTCCATGCAGCCCCTGCTCAGGCTTGGCGCCATGCGGTACAGGCATGCCCCCTGCTTGCTGGCCCATGGGGCTCAGCCCTGGCCAGAATCTGTTTGTGGGGGGAGGAGCATCAAGCTGGGGGGGTGAAAGGGCCCTCCTTTCTTCCCCTCCCCCCAAATGGGCCTTGTGGCAGGAATGGGTGAGCTCCCCCGGTACCCCCTTACAGGGACCCCAGGGACCTGGACCCATCTGCCCTCAACCTCCCTGTTGGGGCTGCAGGGGTTAGTTGCTGCCAGGCCGGGCTGACTTCCCCTGTGCTCTGGATTTACATGTCTGCCAGAGGCCCCATTCCCAGGGAGAGCCCTTGGCATAGTCCTGCCCCCAGAGCTGGAGGGGGCAGTGATCCTGGCTGATAGCATCGGTCCCAGGGAAGGGTCCAGCCTGGAGTCAACCCCTCTGCCTGGAGAGGGTCTGTGAGATCCCCAGATGGGGGCTCTGGGCCGGAGAGGTTAGTGCCAGGTACATGGTACCCACAGCTCAAAGTGGGTGCCTGGGCAAGCTGCTGCCAGACAGGACCTTAGGGCTGCTCCTCACATGATCTTCCTAGCGGTGAGGAGCAGCCGCCTCTGGGGTGGGGCACTGGGGCTCTTTATATAGGGACCCCTCCTCTGGCGCTGGGATGCAACCGCCTCTGGGGTGGGGCACTAGGACTGTTTAGGACTCTGAGCCCACAGAACCTAAGGGCTTGTCTATGCTTACCTCGGAGATTCGGCGGCAGTCGACCAGAGTTATGCAAGTTTTTTGCATCGTTTGCATAACTCCCATCGACTTCTGTGCTTCTGTTCTGCGCTCTGTCTTCAATGCACTGGGCTGACGGGAACTGCGTTCCCGTCGATGCAGCTCTACGCCACTTGAGGAGGTGGTCTTAATACAGCGATTTCTGGATCGACTGAGCGGGTCTTCACTGACTGCTCAGTCGATTCAGATAAGTCGATCTGACGGTGGTGAATTTGCCGCTGTCGGTCAAGACATAGACTAAGACAGGACCTGAGCAAGGATTCTGAAAGTCTGTCATGAGATGGAGGTAAAATAATGGTGGGGGGGAATTGATTCCTCAGTTCAAAGTGCTATATCCAAGGAAACTCTTCTCGCACAGCTGGGTTGTGTGCAGCCGGTCAGTGTTATGTCCGACAGCAAATTAGCAACACAATGTGTCTGGAAATGTGGGTAATGTAAGATGTTGTGTGTGCTGGTGTAGTTGCTTCTCTGAGGCAACAGCTGAGATCCGGCCACCTTTGAGGTGGGGCAAGGGAACCGTTTATACAGGGACCCCTTGCCCAGAGTGGAGATGCAGCCATCTCTGGGGTGTGGTGCAGGGACTGGTTATACAGGGATCCCTCCCCCAGGGCTGAGACACAGCCTGTGTGGGTTAAACTTGTCTCTAGAGAGTTGCCCACCACCCGCTGTGACACTTAGAATTGGCTGAGCCCCACCTATGGGGGGGGGGGTCTCTTCCAGACATGACCCATGGGGGATGGTGACTCCTGGCACCCCCAGCCCCACTGGGTCATGGCTGGAACTTGGAGCCCTCTGCACCCCAGGGTCCTGCAGCACCTTACAAAGATATCTGCCCTATTTTACAGGGGGGGAAACTGAGGCACAGAGAAGGGGCTTGTCTAAAGGCACCTAGTGGGTCAGTGACAGATTGAAGAAAAGAACCGAAGAGGGCTGGCTCCTAGCCCCCCCGCTCTAACTGCTAGACCCCACTCCCCTCCCCCAGCTAGGGATAGAACCCAGCAGTCCTGGCTCCCAGCTCCTTTCTCTGTCCATGCATTTGCTGCCCCACGTGCCCGAGAGCCATGGCTGCTCCCTTGCCTAGGCACCTGGAGTAACCAACACCTAGTACCTGCTCCCCCTGGCCGAGGTCAGTTTCAGTTGAGGGCCCCCCAGTGTTGCAGTAACAATGAGACTTGGCAGGAAGGGGAAGCATCAGCGGGGGGGCGGGGTGTATTTTTTGCCTTGGGTGAGGGGGTTGGCATCATTCTGTGGTCCCAAAAGCTGCCATCCCTTGGGTTCCTACGGGCAGCTGGGGAGTGAAGTCCAGTGGACCACAAGCGGGACGCACCCCCTCCTCAGGCACCCAGCTCCCCCCAGCACGGCCCCCCTGGGGACCTGAACCCACCTCAGCACAATCCCCCAACCCTGAAACACGCCTGCCTCCATGGGGAAGTGCCTGGCTGAGAGGGGCCATGTGGCCAGCGCCTGCCCCCCAGGCCCACACCAAGGTAACGGGGCTGGGTGGTTAAAGTCTTTTGTCCAGCAGCCTCCACTAAGCAGTGCGGGTTAGCAAGGCCCTGGGCAGGGAGGAGCCGAGCAGGGGCATTGCCAGGACACCCAGGGAGATATTGGGCCTGTGGGGCTCCAAACTGAGCTGTGCTTCCCATCGCCATCCCTGGGCCCCACTGACCGCACCTGGGAATCCCCGTGCCTGCCCAGCCCTTCCTTCCCCGGTGTCACCATGGGAGGCAGGCCGCCAGGGCTCTGTGCCCATGCAGACACCCCATGCTCCAGGGCAGAAAGCCAGATGCTCCACACAGGTGCCCGTGGTGATGGGCACAGGCCCGGCAGAATGCATCCCAGGGGCTGGAGGGGGGAAGCAGGGCAGGGTCAAGCAAGGAGTCGGTGTCCAGGGGCTGTGGGGAGTGGAGTGGGGCAGAGAACTGGGGCTTGGGGTTGGGGCATAGCTGCCTCCGTTGCCCATGAACCTCTGTTAGAGAGATGGACTGCATGCTCTGGGGAATGGGACACGGGGCTTTCCCTAGGATGCCAGCCCCATCCTGGTACACGCGCTTTCCTGCCAGTAGCTGTTCAATGTCCCCCATGTGAAGCGAGTTTGTCAGGTTTCAGTCTGGCTCCCAGCTGTGCCGCTCCCCACCTCCGAGGCCCCCACCCCCCATAGAGGAGTCAGTGTGTGGGGACTGCCAGTTGGGCCCCTGGTCCCGGTGGGTCCCCCCCCCCCCCAGCTCTCCAGGATGCCCCTTCGCCCTGTGGCGCGGCACTCACTGTTGATGGATTTCAGGTCACGGTGGATGATGGGCACCACGGCTTCGTTGTGCAGGTAGTTCATGCCGTGGGCTATCTGCACGGCCCAGTTCACCAGCACGTGGGGCGGCACCTTCCTGCCGGCCAGCACCCGGTTGAGCGCACCGCCCCGGGCGTACTCCATCACCAGGCACAGGTTGGGGGGGCTGAGGCAGACGGCCTTGAGGGCGATGATGTTGGGGTGGCGCAGCATGCAGAACAGCCGAGCCTCCTGCCGGACGTTCTCGGCCGTCACGCCGATGTCCTCGTCGGGGTCCTGGCGCGCTGCCTTCACCGCCACCTCCTCCCCTCGCCACATGCCCTTGTAGACCTTGCCGAAGCCCCCCACCCCGATGATCTCGTCCAGCAGCAGCTCGTGGAAGGAGATCTCCAGCGGCAGAGGGTAGGGGCCGTACTTGGGCTCGCTGGCGACGTAGTTACAAGGGAAGATGCCCACCTTGTCCTTGATCTTCCCTGTCCACCAGCCCTCGTCTCCGGACACAGTGGAGTCCTGGGAGAGCACCTCCACCAGGTCGCCGCGGCGCAGCGTCAGTTCCTCCTCGGCCGCTGCCTCATAGTCGAAGACGGCTGTCCAGAAGGGGTTGGTTTTGTGGTTCCATCCACCGCTGTCCTCTGCCCCATCCCCAGCCTCCTCGCCCAGCAGTGCCTTGTGCCCTGCCTCCATCCTGGGCAGACTGCAGCGACGGCCGGCCTAGATCGCTGAGTGCCGCTGGAACATAATCCCCTGCTCTGAGCTGGGACAGCCGGGTGCCTTCACTGGCATAGGGACAGGCCCCCGGCGCTTGCCCCAACCGCCACGGTAACATCCAGAGCTCCTGACAAGTCACCCTCTCAGCTGCAGCCTGGCACGCGTGGTCTGCAGGTGGGTCGCCCTATGGACTAAGCCCTGCAGCGCCACAGCACAGCTGAGGGCAGGGCCTTCCCCGGGCTGGCGATCCCAACCTCCTAGGAGCCTGGAGGGGGACTCCCGGTGTTCCTCAGTAGCTCTTTCCTTTGAAGCAAGGGGCTAGCACATCCAGCCTTCGCATCACTGGGCCCCGGCTCTGCCTGGCCACAGCGTTGAGCATTGGCTGCAGATTTGCTCAGAAGAAAGAGGTCATTATGCTTTCTGCGAGGACAGACAAATAGCCGAGGAGCCGCCCCGTGCAGGCAGAGAGCGAGGGCCCGGGGCCCAGTGCCATGGCTCTAAAGCAGCTGCCCGACTCCGCCGAGGGCCAGATCGGAGCCTTGTCTCTCCCCGGCTTGGGTCCGGCTCTGCAATGCTGGAGGCACCGACCCACCCGCGGGTGTGTGCAGTGGGTGACTCAGTGCCCAGGGAGGGCAGGGCACGAGGACTCCAGCCTTTGAGGTGGCAGCACGGGCTGGCACCGTTCACCCGTATGTCACCGGCTAAGGACCCGGGCGACCCACTGGCTGCAGCAGGGAGCTCCCTGGGGCTGGGACACATCCACTTCCTGCATCCGAGCGGCTGGCAGAGCCGGGCCAGCCTCCTCACCTGTTACTGGCTGGCTCTGTGGGAAGGTGCACTCAGCAGCCTCCGGGCTGGGTCTCCGGCTGATTCTGCCCGGGCAGCAGGCAGGGCACAGGGGCACCCCAGGCAGGACTTTGGCGGGGGGGGGAGTTGGCTGGCGTTTGAATGGGATCCAGGCCGGCAGATCTGCAAGGCTGGGGTGGGGGGGGGGGGCCGAGCCCAGCTCAGCTGTTCCCGCGGAGAGCCGCTCTCATGCCCGCTGCCTCCTCGACGCACAGAGGGGCTCTCTCCCGGGCCGCCGGTCCTGCAGCGGGGGGGCGAGACCCCCGTTCATCTTCCTCTGCGGCAGCCGGGGGGGGGTGGGTCACCCCCCCTTTTTATCCTCCAGCTGCTCTGCGGCTGCCCAGGGCTGGCACCGCCTCCCCCCACCCGCGGAATTGCAGCCACTCACCCAGCCGGAGATCGGGGCTGTGTCTGAGGGTGCGGGGGGGTGGGTCCTGGCCGGGGGAACTCAGCCCCCCCTTTCAGTGCATCTCCCCCCTTCGGGCAACTCCCCCCTGCGCGGCTATTTGGCTCATTCTAATGGTGCCCGTCCATTGCCTCTGCCGGGGCTGTCAGCTGGTCTCCGGGCCTCCAGGGACTAGATGTGCAGCCCCGGTGCAGGCTGGGACTTGTAGTTCCCAGGGCTCTGCTGGGCTCTCTTTATTTGTCCCCAGGTGATGCGGGGGAGGATGCTTGGGATGCCCACCACTGCATCCGTGCAGCAAGCAACTGGCATCTCGGCCACGGCCGCAGCCGGTGGGTGGAGAAGCTGGGCCAGGTGGGACATGCTCCCCTGTTCTGAGCTGGGATGGCTGGGTGTCTTCCCTGGCACGGGGACTGGCCCTCGCCCCAAGCGCTATGCAGCATCCAGAGCTCCCAGCGCAGCGCATCGCATCCTTGGCTGCGGCCCGGCGTGCGTGGGCCACAGACGGGTCGCGCTACAGACTAAGCGCCGCACCGCAATGGCACAGCTGAGGACCGGGCCTTCCCCAGAGCCCTGAGGGATCGTGTTTTTAAGCTTTTTTTCCCCCCCCCTTGCCATCATGAAGGGCAGGATTATTGTTATGATTTTAAAGGAGAGCGGTGAGGCCGCTGTGATGCCATGGCTCCGGGAGGCGGCTCTAGGGAAACGCCAGATGTCACGAGAGTCGGGATAAAATCGAGAGAGCCGGCAAGCGTGCGAGGTCGGAGCCATCGCAGGTAATGCCAGACTCCTACCAGCGGGCGCCTGCCCAAGCAGGCCGTCAGCCACAAAGCGCAAGCCATGTAGTATCTTACACTTATATCTGAGGCACACAGGTTTGATTGAGTCAGCCCCAGAACTGGAAATGAACCACTGGTAAACAGCTGTCACATCCCACCGCAGAGAGGGTTGCATCTTGGTGCTGGGTGAGCCATCCCCATGCAGAGTTTCTGGGTGGCTGTTACACACCAGCTATGTTCCACCCCCAGACGTGGCTGCATCTCAGTGCTGGGCAAGTGATCCGTATTTAAACAGCTGCTGCACCCCAACTCAGAGGCAGCTGCATTTCAGCCCTAGGTAAGTGCACCTATGTAGTGGCACTGAGCAGCAGTTGAACAGCTGCCATGTTCCACCCCAGAGGTGGCTGCATTGCAGTGGTTGAGAAAAGTGCTGTGTATTGCTTAATCTTGAAAGTTATTACTTATTATGGGCATCATGGTAGCACCTAGAGATCCCGACTGAGATAGGGGGCCCCTGTTGTGCTGTACGCTACACAGGGTGAGAGACAGTCCCAGCCCTGAATAGTTCAGTGCTTTGAGATCCTGCGTGCTAGAGAAATATGAGTCCCTGGCAGATTTTCTGGCTTCTTAGCAACAACGAGGCAGAGCAACGTGATGATTATGGGATTATTGTTCTCAGGACACGGAGGCTGCTGCAGTCACAAGCAGTTCAGCGCTGGAGAGTTCAGATGAGCATCCCGTGTCCCGTCATCCTGCCCCCAATCTGTTCCCAGCCCATGTGCGATAGAGCTCGTTACCCTGCTGCCTTCTGGCCCCACATCTCCCTAGCCCCCAGGTGGTGCTGTGTGCTCTCCCGAGGCGCTCTGGAAAATGTAGTCCCAAGGCAAAGTACATAGCCACCCAGGTACTGAGCCAGACAGGCCTAGAGAAAAGCAGATGATGTTGCGGGGCGGCTGGGGGAAGGGGGCAGAGTTCTCCTGGGGCTTGTCCAGAGGAAGCAGACAATGGGCACGCTGTAGCAGAGGTGCTGCATGGGCAACAAGGTCCATCAGCTCCTGCTAGGGCAGGTCACTGTGCTGCTATTCTCCAGGATGGCAGTTCTGATTTCAGCAGGTGCCATGACCCTGGGCAGAGCATCAGCTGGACAGGGAAGGCTGGCAGTGTGGGCAGGACGGTGGGCTGGAACCCAGGCGATCTGGGGTCGGTTTCCAGCTCTGCTATGGCCTCCCTGGGGGCCAGGGATCCACTATGGTCATGTGAGTTACAGTCGCATTGTATGGCCCCGACGGAGAGCGGGGCTCCCCACTGGGCCAGGTGCCACGCAGAGAGACAGCCCTTGGCCCAGAGAGGGGGGACGAGGCCCAGGGGAAAGGAGCTGTCCAGGGTCACACAGGCATCAATGGCAGAACCAGGGGTAGAACTTGGCTCCCAGATCCTCCCCTTGTTCCCTGTGGTGACTCTTTGAGGCAGGGCCTGGACCCCCTGCTGTGTTTGGGCAGCGCCTGGCACAACGGGCCTTGATCCTAGTTGAGGGCTACCATAACAACCTACTAATATGTGCCACTGGTGCCTTGGAGGGGTGGAGGGAGCTCAGCCTCACTGCCAGAGCTGCCCCCCCCCCTGCCCTGGGGTGGGAGGTTTTTGTTGCATGGGCACCCAGGATGGGTCACTGCGGGGGCCGCGAGCGCATGGCAGGCAGGAGTGACTCTGAGCCATCTCTGGCCAGGTGCCACCCTGCACGGCTCCTCCTACCCAACCCCCTCTGGCTGTTTCCCTTTCAGCCACCGCCCATGGCAAACCAGCCCAACAGGTCTGGCCGCCAGCAGCCGGCGCCAGCCAGCTGGGTCCTGAGGCTGCTCCCAGCTGCGGAGGTGGGAGGGCAGCCACTAGCTGCGGGTGGGGATAGCGAGGGGAGCCCGACCTCAGCAACAGAGGAGGTCTGGGGACAGAGGGACAGACAAAGGGGAGCCCAGACAGACACAGCATGGTTTGGGCCAGGGAAGGAATCCGCTTCCTGCCCGTGGGCTCCAGAGGCCTTGCTCCAGCTGCCACCCAGGGGGAATGGCCATGCTGAGCCGTCGTGGGGGGCTGTCAATGAGACCTTGGGGGGATCAGTGCTGAGTTGTGTGTGCGGCCGGCACGGGGCCCTGGACGCAGCCCTGTCTCAGTGCCTCTGGCTTCTCCAACTCAGCAGAGATGGGTGGATTTAGAAGAGCAGTGGAAATAAATTGGCAAGAGAAGGGGCAGTGGAGACATCCACCAGCCCAGAGCCAGCGATCCAGCCTCAATATTCAAAGAAGGATCCAGGAAGAAAATTCTTCTGTCTACCCATCCTTCCCTACCAGAATCCATCCGTCCTTTCATCCACCCCTTCACCCAGCCACAATACCCTTCCTGCTTTCTTTCCTTCCACCCAGCTTCAGTATCCCTTTCCAGCCATCTGTTTCTGCCTCTGTCTCTCTCTAGGCACTGCCAGCCACATGGCTATGGTACCAAAACCCACCAGAGAGGGGTGCTGTTGGTGCCACAGAGACACCCCCCCCCACCCCAATTCATTGCTGCAGGGAGCACCTGATCCACTTGGGCAGGGCTGGTGGGTAATGTACTTATCTAAAATGAGATTCAAACAGCAGCAGTGTCTCCTGGGGCCACCGGCTTTATTACAGACTCCACTCCAAACACAGGGGGTGAGAGGGCTCCACTGGGCAGCTGGAGCTGGCCCTCCAGGCACAGGATCAGGGCCACACACTATAAGTCTCTCTGGTACTGCCACTGCTGGGATGGCACCGTTCCCAGCACTGGGACGACCCTGCCTGCGAGCTCTGGGAAGATGGAGCCAGTAGCTCATGGCGCATGAGCTGGTCCCGTTGGCAAGAAGGGCTCTGCCGTGGTATGGCAGCAGTCAAAGCCCTGCCTGTCTGCAGGGGCGATTGCCTGCTCATCCCACCCCCAAGTGCAGCTTGGGCAGCTGATCCTGGCTGTCCCGGCACGCCGTCCTCCAGGCCAGAGTCATGGTCCCGTACCGGGCCTCCCCGAGTGGCTGCAGGGTGTGCACGTTGTTCTGGTAGCTCAAGGGGATGACACCACAGTAGGTGGGCAGCTTCCGGGGGGCTCGATGCAGGATCTGGTAGAGGATCCGCTGCCCCAGGGCGGCCTCCCTCTGCCCATGCACCTCCCGTGTGGCCTTGGCCGGGATGGACTTGCTGCTGCGCCGGTCAGCTGCCTCCACCTGCTGGATCAAGGCGCGGCTCAGGGGCCACTGGAGGCCATAGAGCTTGGTGAGCCGGCGGAATTGCTCCCGCCAGGCCTGGGAGTTAGGGCCGTGGCACTGCCTGAGGGCGATCAGCACCTGGTAGAGCGCCAGGAGCTTGACCCAGCTAATGTCCTCGTCCGGCAGCTGAGCTGCTCCCACCTCACCCTGCTGGGGCACCTCGGCCCAGCCGGTGTCGTCCTTCGGCAGCCGGTCCGGCAGGTACAGATCAACCTTCTCCCGCTGGTGGTCCACGGGCGCTGCCTCCTCCCACTCTCTGGACCTGCTGGCCTGGGTGCCACGCTGCGGGAGCCTGTGCTGCTGGGCCTGTGGCCCCCGGGCCCTGGCTCTGCCCAGGTGGAATGGCGGGGGCTGCATCTTCTGCCAGGCCTCCTCCTCCTCATCTTCTCTGAGTTCAGTTGGCTCCAGGCTTGGCCGCCCCAGACCGGCTGCCTCCCTCCACCAGGCCCACTCCTGCGCCATTCTCTCAGCACTGGCCTGCAGCTGGGCCTGGGTGCATGCCAGCCGCTCCTTCACCTGGTCGGGATCAGGGCAGGGCTGGGCCTGGAGCAGCTCCCTCAGCTCCATGGAGACCGTGGCCTCCGACAGCTGTTGCCCGGGGCTGGCCAGGAGGGCGCAGAGCGACACTGCTCTGCCCAGGCTGGCGTCCTCCTCTCCCAGCACCTGGGCCGCCATGGCCAGGGTGGACTCCAGCGCCACCCTGTGCTCCGTGGAGGGGCACTGCCTGAGGGCATGGAGCTGGCCCAGCAGCTCGGAGGAATCGGTGCTCTCCAGTTTGGCCGGGTCAGCCAGGATTTCCAGCAGTGGCTGGAGTCTCTGCCAGACCTGCCCCTCGACCCCCACAGCAACCGTCCCCAGGCTGCCCCCGGCCAGCTCTTCCTCCCCTGCTGCAGGGGCCTTGCTCTCCCTACCACCAAGCACCTGTTCCGCTCCCTCAGCTTCGACGCCTTCTGCCCCCTCGGCCCAGCCGCCCTCGGCCAGGACCCCCTCAGGTACCTTGGCCAGGCCTCCTCCTGCCCCGTCAGCCAAGACCCCCTCAACCAGGGCTACCTCGCCCAGGCCTCCTTCTGCCCCCTCAGCCAGGATCCCCTCAGCCGGGGCCACCTTGGCCAGGCCTCCTTCTGCCCCCTCGGCCAGGATCCCCTCAGCCAGGGCCACCTTGGCCAGGCTTCCTTCTGCCCCCTCAGCTGGGGCCACTTCGGCCAGGCCTCCTTCTGCCCCCTCAGCCAGGATCCCCTCAGCCAGGGCCACCTTGGCCAGGCTTCCTTCTGCCCCCTCGGCCAGGATCCCCTCAGCCAGGGCCACCTTGGCCAGGCTTCCTTCTGCCCCCTCAGCTGGGGCCACTTCGGCCAGGCCTCCTTCTGCCCCCTCGGCCAGGATCCCCTCAGCCAGGGCCACCTTGGCCAGGCTTCCTTCTGCCCCCTCAGCTGGGGCCACTTCGGCCAGGCCTCCTTCTGCCCCCTCGGCCAGGATCTCCTCAGCTGGGGCCACCTTGGCCAGGCCTCCTTCTGCCCCCTTGGCCAAGACCACCTCAGCCAGGCTTCCTTCTGCCCCCTCGGCCAGGATCTCCTCGGCCAAGGCCACCTCAGTCAGGCTTCCTTCTGCCCCCTCAGCCGGGGCCACCTTGGCCAGGCCTCCTTCTGCCCCAGCTGGGGCCACTTCAGCCAGGCCTTCTTCTGCCCCCTTGGCTAGAGACCCCCTAGCAAGGCCTCCTTCTGCCCCCTCGGCCAGGATCTCCTCAGCCAAGGCCACCTCAGCCAGGCTTCCTTCTGCCCCCTCAGCCAGGATCCCCTCAGCCGGGGCCACCTTGGCCAGGCCTCCTTCTGCCCCAGCCGGGGTCACTTTGGCCAGGCCTTCTTCTGCCCCATTGGCCAGGGCCCCCTCAACCATGGCCTCCTCGGCCAGGCCTTCTTCTGCCCCCATGGGCAGGACCCCGTCAGCCGGGGCCCTCTCAATCTCTTTGGCCAGGACCCCCTCAGCCAGGCATGAGCTCAGCCTCTCCACCAGCTGCTCCAGCTGCTCCCGTTCCTCGGCCGAGTATCTCTTGTGTGCCTCTCTGAAGAAAGAGCTGCTCGACTTGCCAAAGCCCCAGGAGCTGCTCCGCTTGGCCAGGGCCTGGCGGGCCGACGCCAGCAGCTCCTCCAGGACGCTGCAGTCATCGGCCGAGGGGGCAATGCGCAGGTTGAGTAGCCTGCAGAGGTCATCGCGCCAGCGGGAGCTGCCGGCGCCGTACTGCTGGCTGGGGTCGATGAGAAAGGGGTCGGAGGGCTTGGGCTGCACGGCCTGGCCTACGGTCTGGCTTGGCTGCGAGGGTGGGGGCTCGCCTGGCCGCCTCTTCTGCAGCATCTGCTTCTTCAGCGTCTCCTTGTAGAGCTTGTTGCGCGTGTCGTGCCGCGGGCCCAGGGGAGGCCGCGCCACCTTGGGCAGCTTGACCGTGGCTACCTCACCGCTTGGCACTATAATGGGGGCCGTGAGGTGCCGTGGTCCCGGCTGAATCTTGGGCAGCTTGTCCTGTGGGCGGCGCTGCTTCCTCGGGACAGGGGCATCTTTGGCTGCGCCTGGGCAGGGTGGAGATGGGGTCAGGCTGGCAGTGAGGGGACTACCCCCGAGACTGAGCCCTCCCCCCAGATGGCAGCGACAGGGCGCACCCCCCCAGGGCCCATCTGGGCCCTCACACCAGCCCTGCACTGGGGAACAGTGCCCCTTAGAGGAGCTGCCTTCCCCATTCGGGCTGGTGGTGAGTGTGAGGGAGGGTCCCTTTGCCCCTCCTCACCAATGGGGTGAGCGGGGGGCATGGCCCCACTGACTCCAGGGGGGGTTAGTCCAGGTATACGTACCAGGGGTCCTGGGCAACTTGGTCTGGGCAAAGAGCTGCAGCCTCTTAGCCCGGCCCAGGGTGTCTGCGCCGCCCGCCTCCTCGACCAGCAGCTCTGCCCCTTTGGACCACTTTGTGCCAGGCACCTGTCCCCTGGCCGTGGGCTCCGGGCCCTCCTCCACCAGGTACAGGTTGTCCGTCAACCTTGTCTCCACCTGCGCCAGGAGGGTCTCCACCTCTCCGACGCTGAGCGGTGCCAGAGCCCCTGCCGGCCCCTCCGCCTCGGGCCCTGGCGGCATTGGACTGTACAGCACAAACATCCCGCTGCTTGTGACGGTCCTAGAGTGGGCAGAGTGGGGGTAGAGAGAAACGAGGGTGAAGGACGCGGCATGGGCAGCCGAGCGATGGCTGATGTCACTTGACAGTGGGTCTAGACCACGGTAGCTCCATTTGCTGCCCGGGGTAGGTCAGAGCGGAGTCACCGCTGCTGAAACCAGGAGCTTGGTTAGGAAAGTCAACCTGTCTTTGCATGGTTTCGCTGGACTCCCTCAGCAGCTGGAGCAGCCCCAGGCACTGTCCTACAGTAGCCAACAGGGGCTCCCCCTGTGCTTGGGGTTCAGCTCCATTTGTGCTCCCCATTTTTCAGGCCCTGTCCTGCCCCTGAGGCTGATGGGGAGGCTGACCTGCTGGGGGATTCTCAGAGGGCTGGTCCCACTGGAGAGTGGCACAGAGGGGCCGGAGCGTGACTGAGAACCAGGGCGCAGAGAGGGAAGGACTGGGCATGGCCGGGGGGGCACTCACGGTTGCTCCTTGGCTGGGGAGGCCTGCCTCTTGATCACCTTCTTGAGGGCGAACTTGTCAGTGATGCCGGCAACAGAGTCTATCAGCGAGCGGGCCTGATCTCGCACTTGCTTGTCCTCGTCCAGCAGGGCCCGGGCCAGCAGCATCATGTCCCTGCGGCTCAGGAGCTCCATCTTGCCCAGGGTCTCCCAGGCTATCTGCCGTATCCTGCCGTTCTTGCTGGAGATGCCCTCGTAGAGGCGGGCAGCAGCCTTCATCTGCAGCTGGGGCGGCAGCACGTAGGCCTCGCAGATCTGCACCAGGCAGGCGGTGCACAGGCTGTACACGGAGAGGGGCACGTCGTCCATCTGGTCCAGGACAGCCCGCATGACGGACTCCAGCGTCACCTCGCTGGGCTTGTGCCGCAGCCAGTTCTTGGCCACAATCTCAGCCAGCACGTCCCGCGGCAGCTCTAGGTCCACGAAGGACATGGTTTGGTCCCGCAGCTTCCTCTCGGCCTTCCCCTCTTTTCCCTGCTCCTCCCACCACCTGGATGATACCGGCTCCTGGACCTTGACCGGCTTCCGCGGCGGCAGCTGCCGGCGCTTGGTCATCTTGATGGAGCACTTGAGGTGCTGGGGCATCCCCAGAGGCCAGAGCCGGGCCCTGATGACAGAGTTGGGGATGTAGCCGTCTGGCGCGATGGGCCACGTCCCCCCTAGCAGGAAATACTTCTTGAGCAGTAGCACTGGTTCCCCTGACACCTGGCCTTCTTCATTGCTGGGCGGCTCCACTGGAGAGGGCAGGGGCCTCTTGGCTGGCGTCCGAGCGGGCGTGAAATCCAAAGCAAGCTCTGGCATGCCGGCTGGGGGCAGCGGCACCACCGCAGAGGCTTCTGGGCTGGAAGCGATGCCCGCCTCCATCTTGGCACTGTCCACCACCCTGGCCATGCTCTTGACCAGCATGACCTCCCTGTGGCTGGTGAGGGACTCCATCCCTTCGTAGCGTTTGGTCTTCTTGCCTGCCCAGATGTACTTGGGGACGAAGACCGTGTCGAAGGATAGGAGGAAGTTGGGGAGGAAGGGCAGCGGGTCCTCGACCGTGTCGTCCCCCACCTGCCGGGAAGCCAAAGCCTTCAGGTGCCGGCGAGGCAGGTACTTGATGCAGGAGATGAAGTAGATGTTGGTGCTGCAGCCCACCAGTAGGTCGCCCCGGAGGTTGGCAAAGCAAACCCGGCTAAATCTCAGGCTGGTGTCGAAGTCCACCAGCAGGATGCCCGTCACGTCCCACAGCCGCACCGAGCCGTCCGCGCCCCCCGTCAGCAGCATCCGCAGCGGGTGGCAATAGTCAAAGGAGGTGATGGAGCAGGAGTGCAGGGGGCTGGTCTCCAGCCAGTAAGGGTTGATTTTCTTGGGTACCAGGGCGGCCTGTCTCCAGAGCCTCACCCGGTTCTGCTCGGTCAGGGCGCAGATGTAGCCCGGCAGGAGCAGGAGGCTATGGAGCCGGCAGTTGTTGCTGGGAATGACGACCATGGGCTTGAGTTCCAGCTCGCTGCCCTTCCGGCCCACGTCGGACAGCACGATCCGCTCGTCTGTGCCATAGGAGCAGAGGAAGGTGGACTCCGGGGAGTGGTAGGACAGGTCCCCGCAGGTTGACAAGCTGCACAGGGCCCCCACGCCTCCTTTGTGGATCTTGCGCTCTACCAGGCGGTGGGCGTGCTGGGAGACCAGGCGCACATGGCCGCTTGTGTGCCCACTGAACACAAAGCCGGCGGGCTGGGTGCCCAGGCCCAGGCGGCAGAAGGCCAAGCACAGCACCTTGTCGTCTCTGTTCTCTGTGGTCTGCAGGATGTACTTGGCTGGGCTGGGGCACATGGTGGTGTCGAGGACGTAGACGTCGGCTGTCCCCACTGTCACCACCAGCTCCTCCCGCTCTGGGTCGTAGGCGTAATCCAGGGCCTTCTCCAGCACGTGGAACGGCCAGGTGAGGAAGAGCAGCTCCCCGGTGACAGGCGACAGGAAGCGGATCACGCCATCCTCGGTGGTGGCCAGGATGCGGGCTCTGTCTGGGCCACACGGCACCCTGGCCAGCTTCCTCAGGCCGGAGCCGGCGGCATTGAAGAGCTGGTAGAAGTTGCGCAGGGTGCGGATGGAGAAGCTGTGCTGCGAGCGGCAGTAGAACGTCTGCTCGTTGATGAAGCAGAGCTGGAAGACCGGCTCGCCCACGTCCAGCCGGCGCAGCAGCTCGCAGGTGCCTAGCCCCCACTCCTTCAGCAGCCCGTCCAGCGACGCCGTCATCAGGGTGTGCACGGCCGGGCGGCACACCATGCTGGTGACGGCGCTCAGATGGGCCTTGAACTGCTGCTCCTGGCGCCCCATCTCGAGGCTCCACAGCTTGACATAGCCGGCCAGGTCGCCTACGTACAGGTGGCCTTGGGGCCAGTGGGCGGAGCAGCAGGTGAGGGAGACGCCCTGGCTGATCTGGAAGGCCCGGCTCTCGGCCCTGCGCTGGTAGTCGTACAGCCGGACGGTGTTCTCGCACAGGGCCACCAGCACCCGCGCCTCCCGCTCCACGCTCAGGCAGTGCACAAACTCTCCACCGGCAATGCTCACGGCCCATGAGATGCCCAAAGTTGGTGCAGGCCCTGGGCTGAAGGCCCAGAAGGTGATGGAGCCAATGGCCCCTGTGACCAGCTCGCCTGTCTCTGGGTTGTAGCACATGCTGGTGACCGAGTGCGGGCTGCGGAAAGACGAGAAGAGCCGCAGGCCCTGGCTGTGGTCGCCAAAGATCCGCAGGTGCAGGTCATCGCAGTAGGTGGCCAGCAGGCGCAGGCTGGGCACGTGGGAAATCTGCAGCACCTTCACCCGCTGGGCCATGGGGACGTCCTTCTCCACCACCACGCTCTCATCCGCCACATGCTGCAGCCAGACCCGGGCCTGCAGGGGCAGGGCTTTGTCAGGGCAGGGGAGTAGAGCGTGTGTGTGTGTGCGTGCGTGTGCAGCGCCTCACACGACAGGGCTGGGCATGTGCACATGTGTGTACAGTGCTTTGCACAACAGGGCTGGGCGTGTGTCTGTGTGTGCACAGCATCTTGCACGACAGGGCCGGGCGTGTGTATGTGTGTGTACAGCACCTTGCACGACAGGACAAGGCACGTGCACATATGTTTACAGCGCCTCGCACAACAGGGCTGGGCGTGTGCACGTGTGTACCGCGCCTTGCACAGTGGGTCCTTAGATGTGTGCACAGCGCCTTGCATGACAGGACTGGGCGTGTGTACGTGTGCGCACAATGGGGGACCCCCACCCTGCCCCGAGGCTCAAGCATGGCTGTCAATAATTGATCATCAGCCATCGGCAATCACTGAGGGGCTCTCCACCACCAACTGATGACTAGCCAGCAATGAGCAGTATTCAGGCTTGGACTGTGGCCAGGGGACATGCCAGCAGTCATGGCTGATGGGTGAGAACCAGATCGGTGCCCAGCCAGCAGCAGTCACTAATCAATGCCCAGCCATTGCCAATCACCTGTCGATAAGAGCAGGTGGCTGCAGATAATCAATGATCTGCACTGAGTCATTGACCAATGGCAGCTGGATGCCATCATCAGCGACTGATGGTCATTCAGTGTCTGTCCATTACCGATATCCACTCATTGATAGTCACAGTTAATACTCAAGACTAGGTCATTTACTATCAATAATCGATGTTGCTGCTTGAAATTCTCCACCCAAAGGTTTAGTTTTTGAACCAAAAAGGCTTTTTTCCAAACATTAAACATTTGGGTAGGGGGAAATGAACGGGATTGTTGAAATTTTCCATTTTTCACACCATTTCCTGCATTTTTTTCTACCACAATTGCTATAAGAAGTGTCTCTGTTTAGGGCAGCCCACCATGTTCATACTGAAAGTTGTCGGGGGAGAGGTTTCCGTCAATGAAATGTTTCTAAAATGATTTGGGGTGAGAAGGACACCCAAGGGTTTGATGGAAAATGCGCCTGGTTCGAAAGTGAGAACGAGAAACCTTTTCCCCTGCTTCGTGAGAGGCTCTAATAACACAAAGACAGAGATGAGGAAGGGAAAGAGAAGGACAAACTATGCACCTGCTACTCTGAGGCTGGGACAAGTGGGGAAACTGAGGCCCAGGGGGAAGTGACTTCCTGAAAGTCAGATGCAGGTTGTGCAGGGCCCATTGCGGGGAGTCAGAACTCCTGGGTTCTGATCCTGAATGGGCAGGTAATGGAGTCAGTGGGGTTAGAACAGGGGGCTGGGAATAGAGGGCCTTTTCTGCAGCATTTCGGTGCTCCAGCAGTCGCTTTTCCAATGCAGCAGGTCATGGAGGAGAGTGTGATGGTCCCCACAAACCCAGGGGGCAGTGACAGCGGGGGTCTCACCTGGTCCTGTTGCACCCCGGGGCCCCCCCAGGAGAAGCAGACGAAGACGTTGGCGGTGGCAGCCGAGTAGAAGCAGATGCGAGGCATGAGATGGGGGTGGCGGCTGGCCCGGTACACAAGGGAGGGTCTGTCACTCAGCAGCACTGGTGCTCCTGGCCCCGCCTCGGGCAGCTCCTGCAAAGCAAGGAGGGACAGTGATGGTGATTTGCCAAAGTATCTGTGACTGCACGGCCAGCCAAGGCCGGTTTAACCTGGGGAAACGCGTCACATGCAGAGCCCTTAGCACAAACCCACCCTGCCTCATGGCAGAGAACCCACGTGCTGCCCTGGCAACTTTGTTCCCCAGGGCATGGTGCTTCCATGCTGCCTGCTCAGAGCAGCATGGGGCTGCCACCTTGGAAGCTAAGGGTGCAGGTTAGTGCCAGGGATGGATTAAGGCCATCAAAGCCCTGGTAGCACCCCCTAGTGGAGGGTGGAGTGATACTTGCCCATCCCTGGCCATGGCATCTCTCCAGCTCCCTGCAGCCTCAGGCAGCATCACCTCATCGGTCATGCTCAGGGCAGCTCCCCACCTCTCCAAGCAATGGGCTCAGACTCTCTGCAGACTCAGGCAGCATTGCTGGACCTAAGGCCCCAAATCTCACTGGAAGGGAGGCCCAGAGTCTATACATTGGCCAGCCCTTGGGGCATCTGCCTAGTATACGTCTCTAAAGGGAAGTGGCAGTTTTGGATCAATAAATACACCCCTTCCTCTCCTACTCTCACCCTGTTACCTTTGGCACCTGCAGCTTTTGGCAGATCTCAGATTTCAGCTTTTGCCATTCGGGGACGATTCTGGCAGCTCCCAACATCACTGCGCTCGTGAGGGGTGGTTTATCCCACGTGAATGCAGAGTCCAGGAGGTGACATCAGGGAGAAACAGCAGCTCAGAGCAGCCGGGGAGCCAGTGCGAATTCCCTGCTGGGGACAGGAGAGGGCCCCCGCAGGCTGGATTCTCTAGCTGGAGAGCAGGTGCAGACCGGACAGCTACCTCGACCAATATGCCGTAAAGGGGAAAGGCCCCATGGCCCCTTCCCCACCTCTAAACCAGCCAGTCCCCTGCCCTGGGGCCGGATGGGAGCCGCCACCCCCTAGAAGGAAAAGGCCCCATGTCCCCTTACCCACCCCCACCCCCTGAGCCAGCCAGTCGCCCTATGCCCTCTCATTGAGCACCATGAGATGTTTATTCTGGCCTCTGGAGCACAGATATCTTTGTCCGTGATGCTGGCGGGGAGAATGGGGAGGGGGGAGGAGAGAAAGGGGAGTGGGCCTTGGGGGGTGAACCCCCCCCAGCAGTAGGGCATAGCACACGCTAGGGGTGTCGTGACCTTTGGGGTCAGGTCCCCTCATGCCAGTTCTGTGCTGCCTGGGGCTGCCGGCCTCACACCACTGCTTTCCTCCTGCCGCGAAGGGCATGACTGGGCTTTTCCCACTCCGCCCTGTGACCCGACGGACACAGAGGGAGCTATCCCCATGGGCCGTGATTGGAACCGGGCCACCTGGTGGTGCATTATGGTGAGCCCTGGGTCGGGGGGCACCAGCCGTCCCGGAGCCAGGGGGTGGTGGCTTTACCTGGCCGGGCAGCTGGGGCCCGACGGCCGGCACAGCAGCATTGTGACATCACCCGGCTCTGACCAAAGCGCCAGTGGCCGTGGAGGGCATCAATCCACCAGAGAAAATAGTCCCCCTACCCCATAGATACCATTGAACCACCAGCCCCTCATGCCACCTAACAACCCTTAAACCAGCGCCGTGGACGCGTCAGCTGATCACCGCGGGTGGGTTGGTGTCATGCGGGCTGGCTTGAGTGGGGGGGGCATTTAGTATATTGGGTGACATCAGTGTGGCAGAATCATAATAATCCATGTGGGATATGCCATGTCAGGTACTGTTCGGAAGGTTGTAATGTGCTAAGTAAGATAATAATACTTACGTTCATGTGTGATATTTGAAATGGAAGTTATAGATGTATTTGAGATATCGGTATTTCAAATTGTTCTGCCTGGGCAACACCCCAGATAGGAAGGCTGCGGAACAATGGCCAGCGTAATGGCCCATTAAAGCATTCCCAGGTGCACGGGGCCCAGAGAGAGAAGCCAGCATCACCAATGAGTCACCAGAACCTGCTTACATGACTGGACCCCAGGCACACCTGAAGAGTCACCAGGATTGGCCCATGTGACGATGGACTCCATTTTGGGTCTGGTGACTGCCCACAGGCCACATGGCTGGAGGAGGGGGTTTATAAGTTCAAGCCAGAGAAACCATCTTGTCTTTGCTCCTGTCCAGTCTGCAGACATACGCCTATTTCTGGAACAATTCATCTTGCAACTGAACTGAAGGACTTAGACTCATCCAGGTACTGGATGTGAACCAGAGAGAACTATACAAGCCTGCAAATCCACATTTCTTCCAGAAACCTGATGTAAATGGACTTTTAATCATTTGTATATCTGTGATTTACTTTAACCCTTTAACATTTCTCTCATGGTTTATTTCTTTCTTTTTACAATAAACCTTTAGTTTAGTTACTAAAGGATTGGCTGCCAGCGTGGTATTTTAGGTAAGATCCAAACTTATATTGATCTGGTGCTGTGGCTGACCCTTGGGGTCAGAGGGAACCTTTTTAGTAGAGAGCAGAGAGTTCTAGTAACTGGTCTCTTTGCTGGACCTGGTGCTGATTTGGGAGCTTGGAGCTGAAATGCAGTGAAGGGGGCTGTGGGCATTTGTGGACTGGCTTCTTGATATCCAGTGTGGGGTAATCAGAAGCAGTTCATGGCTGGTTGGGAAGCTGGGCTTCAGTGTCACCCACCAGCGTGGGGAGAATCTGCTCTCCTTTTGCAGCCTGCCCTGACCTTGGCATTATCAGTTGGCAACCCTGGGCACGGGTCGTATCACAGTTGGTTTCCGATAGGCTGATTTATAATGCAATAGCGATAATCACCTTCTCTTAATTAGCACTTAATCAGGCAAGTAACAGATTGTCAGCTTCCTGTTGTGTGTTTGTACAGTGTCTGGCATGGTGGTGGTGTGGTGGTGGTGGTGGTGGTGGAGGGGGAGGCTGGCCCAAGACTGGGGTGCCTAGGTGCTACCGTAATACACCTAATAGCAATAACAATGTTCATCACGTGGCACAGTGGAGGGGGAGCATGTGGCTCCCCCCACTCCCTTTAGCCCTGGGGCTCCTCCCTCTGCCGGGGGTCGTGTCCCCCTAGCTGGCCCCTCGCCACCAGGACAGCTCTCCTGCCACTCAGCATCCAACACCTGACCTGAGGGATCGATTTGAGTTCAGATGCCAACATCATGCTCCTGCCCCCACTTCCTGATCCCATTGCGCCCCCCGCCCCCACAGTCTCACACACACACCCTCCAGCTCCTCCACACCCCAGGCTGATCTGCTTGTTGACCAGTCAGGCATCTCCCATCGGGGCATCTCCATGGCAACAGCAAAGGGAGGGCCTGACTAGGGGTACTGTTAGTCAAGCAGCACACCCTGGGATAAAGCGGATTAAGAGCAGGGAGCACTGCACCCCTCCTCAGCCACAGCCAGGTGCCCAGGGTAGCAGCAGGGGCAGGATTCCAGGGACCTGTTTCCTCTGGGGTTGGAGCTGGCCGCGGTGCCAAACCCTAGTATAGACACGGCTTGCACCAGGGCATGGTGATTTGCACTGTCACAGTTTACACAGCCATGATTTACACTAGCGCAAAATGAGCGAGTGGGAGTTGAGGGGCTGGGAGTCAGGACTCCTGGGTTCTGTCCTGGCTCTGGGAGGGGAGTGGGATCTACTGATTCAAGCAGCGGTGGGGGCTGAGAGCCGAGAGCCAGGACTGCTGGGTTCTATCTCAAGGTATGGGAGGGGATGGGCTCTAGTGGTTAGAGAAGCGAGGAGGGCTGGGGGAGTAGGGATGTTTCCTGAACTCCACTCCTGTAGCTGCGTTTGCATTTGAGGGAGCAAAACAGGCGGCTCAGAAACCATAAACACAGACAGAGGGAGGCGTGTAGGTCCCGATGAGCCCCAGTGTCAGGTGCCAAAATCCTCTTCTTCTCCCCTCCACCGGCTCCCTGCTCCCCCTGGGGCTCCACTAATAAACTTCCCCTCTGGGCACTCAGTCCACACCATGCCTGCCCACTCGTGCTGCGTGCCCTCAGACAGCAAATCTGGGAACGGGGCCGTCCTGCTCAGCCCTCTTTGTCCTTCCAGGGGTCCATGTCCCTCCCTGGCCTCCCCTCCCTCCCCACCCCCCATCTGGGGTCCCGCTTTAGTGTCAATTAGGGATTTTACTTTTAATGAGTAGATTACTGTGGGTCAGCCTCCAGATGGTTTTGTCCTTAGTCTAATTAATGATCAGGCTCAGGGTAAAAGCATGAGGGATAGGGGAGGCCAGGCTGGACTGTGTGCAGAGGCTGGAGGGGCTCAGCGGTCTGTCTGTCTGTCTGAGATGTTTGTCTCTGCTAGCCTAGTGAGCGAGTCAGCACTGAAATCCCTCTTTAGGCCTGGCCGGATCCGATAGTAGCAGCGAAACTTCCCTTCCCCCATCCCCAAAACTTCCCCCCCCAAATCAGCTTCCGGCCCCATGGGGAGTGGAGACGGGTGCCACGTACCGGATACTGCTCAGGTCTGCACTGTAGGCCCCAGACAGCCAGATGAGCCAGCCCCAGATTAACCAGGTTGTGCCGATTACCGACGGCACAAACTCCCCTCTGCAATCCTTTAATGGGGGAAATGCTTCCAATCCATCAGCTTCTTACTGCCGGAGCTGAGCAGCTGGGGATGCGTGGCAGGATCCCACTGGGGGCTGCTCAGTATCACTGTGATGCTTGGGCCCTGGCTCTCTGCTCACGCCGCAGCAGTTGTGTCTTGCGCTGGGATAGTTGTCTGCCCTGGCCCACTCCCCCCGACTCCCCAGGGATCAGGCCCCTAGGTTGCACAATTGGTTAATAACGTGTTGGGTGGGTGCAGTGTGATGTACAAACACTTCCCAAGTAGCTCTGGGAAGTTAGGTGCAAGGCTCAGGTCGGACTTTGGGTGCGTCATTCCCTTCAGCCACTCTGACAAATCCCAGCCCAGGTCATTAGCTGGAGTTTGCCCTTTTATTTCAGTGTAGCTGGAAGTTAATGAATGTTCTTTTCACCCTGGGGGGAAGGAGGGGGAAACCAGAGTATTTTCGCTAAAAAATTGTGTCAATTTACTTATTAATCCAGTAAGACTGCAAGACCCCTCCCCAAGATCAGGACCCCCATTGTGCCAGGCGCTGCGTAGACTTCATTTATCTTAAGGTGGCTTTAAAAGAAGCCATTGGTTTCCAAGGCAATCACCTGCCATCTTTCCAAGTTCATGTGAATGCTGCTACAAGTGTCTCGTCCCACGAGCAGAACTAGGACAGCTGAGGTGCCTCAAAATCCTTTCTAGGTTCTCCTCCCTCCTCCAGAGAAAACAGATAGATTTTAAATTATGTCTTTCTTTAGGAAGTGTTAACGGGCTTAGATCCTAGCCATGTAAATATCAGAGACAAAACAATAATCATTGGAACTGGGAGCTTTGGTTTAGACAAATATTCTGCAGGAATGTCATGACTGGATCTCTCTGTTTAGCAGGGTGTCACCATGTCACACAGTGACCGGCTTTACACTCCCCGGGGACATATCGTTTACAGTGGGTTGATTAGACTGAGTGAAATCGCTGAGCACCCATTTAACAAGCCAGGACTGTGTCAAAACAACTGGACAGGAGAGGTGGGGTTTGTTGCAGGTAAATGTGCTTTGAGCAGTGAATGAATGTAACCAAATCTCTAAGTAGCTCTTTGTCCCCGGTCTGCTTTGTTGGGTATGTAACTGGTGCGTTAATTTTTCCATAACAACCTCCACCCATATTTGGTGAACCATTCCTCTAGGGTTGAACTTGTTGTCTTTTCCCAATGAGTGGCTGTCAGAGGAGAGATCAATTCTTCTTCTGGTGGCCATTTCTGCTAGGAAGCCCCAGGAGGATTACCAAAGAATCATTTGGTAACAAATATCCAATCATCTGCGGCATCTGGTTATGAACTGCATCCCAGTTTCTTTCATGAATGGCCGGGTTCACCTTATGTGCATAAAATCTCCTCTTTCACCACAATTTCCCCCACATTTATCCCTGTTCAGTCTATATTTTCTAACCTCCAGGGACATTCTGGGGCTACAACAAGAGAGGGCAAAGGACAATTTCCAAACAGTTTGAACCAATGAAGTGAGTCTTGACGGGTTTGCAGTTTGCTGTGTGATCACCAGTGGGCGCCGCAACAACAGCAATTGAGCGGGAGGCTTGCCAGAGGGCTGGCTGGTGTTGGGTAAAATCTTCCCCTGGCATTAAGTGAAGTGCAGGAAAATTCACGGGGAACGGGGATGCTGCTGTTCATGACAGCAATGTTGTGAGCCCCAGGCTGCTGTGGGTCATCCCAGGGATGCACTGGCCACACTGCATGGACGGCATAAAGGGGCATGGACCGTCTACCTAAGACTTTCTGTCTGTGGGCCCTATGCCACTTCGGGCTACCACCTCTCATACAAAAAACTGGGCTATTCAGAGTGAGAACTGAGCCCACCCACCTGGCAGCTGGCTATGTGCATTGGGGACCCTGACAGGTTCTTAGGACAGCTGCCTCCAAACAGGGATGATCCTGGGAAAATCTGGACAGCAGACAACCCTGCTCCCAGGAGACGGGGCAGAGCAGGGTGCAACCGGGGCATGCTGCACTCTGATCCTTCTCCCATTCCCAGGGCCCACAGGGGGCCGAGCGTGAGTTAGAGCAGCCTGGGAATTGCTCTAATTTACACCAGGGGCCAGGCAGGCCATGAGACATCCCCAAAATCAGGGGGAGCGCAGAGGTAAGAGAAAGGAAGGATTGTCATTCTCATCTGACAGAGTGGGGTTGGGGCCCAGAGAACAGGTGGGTCAGCACCAGGAGCTGGGGTCAGGTCCCCTTAGCGCCACTCCAGCTGTTACCCACGGGCCAGCCCTGAGGCTATCATGTCTCAGGAAGGACAGAAAGCAAGTTCATAGATGCAAGGGGGCTATGACAGGACACCAGGCTGGGTCTAATAAATGGCAGGGCTTGGCCTGAGACCTTCAATGCAGTGCTGCAGACACAACGTGCTGGCTGGCTGTTAATCCTCAGTGCGTGAAATGATCTGCAGTTACCCCAGAGAGGAACGAATGGCTTTGCTCAGCCGAAATGCCAGGAGCCTTTACTGTGTCCCCTCACTGCTAGCAGAATCAGTCCTTCTAGCAGCAGCCTGCTCCTTGGAGACTGCGTCACCTCGGCTTGAGGAGGCAGCATGGATAGGGTGCTGAGCCTCAAGACACCCAGGTTCTAGTCCTGGCTTTGCCATTGTCACCGTGTAACCTTGGGCAAGTCACTCACAAGTGGGTGGGCTCTCTGAGCCTCAGTTTCCCCTTTGCCCATTCAGGCTGTGAGTTCTTCAGGGCAGGGACTGCTTCTTGTTCTGTGTCTGTGCAGTGCCAGCACAATGGGGCCCTGATCTCAGTTGGAGTCTGTGGGATACCTGGCACAAAGGGAGCCCCAGTAATACCAACAATTGCCAACCCCTGTGGGATGAAGCGTGACTCAAATGGTTCCCTAGACCTTGTGTCAGTCCCTCTGCCCAGGTCAATGTAACCCCAAGTCGCTGATGCCTTTCTAGGCTGCAGTGTCCCTGCATGCCCTTGCCAGGTTCAAACTGCAGCCTGGGGCGCCTGGCTCCTGTCTACAGCAAATCCCGTTAGACAGGTTCCGCAAGCGCTTTCCCGCTGCTGAAGGAGAGCAGCAGGGAGAGGAGGCCTTTGCTGCAGGGCTGAGCGGCTGGGGCTGAAATAAAACCCCAAAACAAAACAAAAGATGGTTCTAAGCAAAACTGAGTTTGCCGGGTTTTCTTACGTTATTTGGGTCAAACAAAATGTTTTGTTCAAGCCGTAATTTTTCTCCAGTTTTCATTTTGGCTGTTTTTAATTTTTAATTTGTTTTAAACAGCTAAATTTCAAAATGAAACGCTGTTGTGAAACAAAAAGTCAGAACGTTTCTTTCAACATGGCTGAAATGAAGCACTTTGACTTTTTAGAATTTTCCTCTCCAATTTTTCTTCACTTAAAACTATTTGCCGAATTCAGTCCAAATTCACAAATAGTTTCAGAGACGCAAAAACACAATTTCCAGAAATTTATTATTCACTAAAATGCTTTGCCTGGCTCTGCTTTCCTGGCACCTGCAGCTCTATCGCTTTTCCCAGAAATATTGACGAGGGAGCCAGGGCTGGGCTCACTCAGGAGCCAGTTCTTGGGCGAGATTCTTGGCCCATGGATCCCTGGCAATGGTTGGATCAGAATTTGTGTCGGCTGAGGTCCCCCTTGCACCGGGTCAGAACGGCCTGTTTCTTGCTCACTTTGCACTGGTGTGTAACTGCAGGGGGGGGTCACGGCAAAGGATAATCAGGACCCTCAGGGCCAGGGGAGCTATGGGGATTGGCACCAACTGGAGATTTGCCCGGTGCTGTAGAGAGGGCATAGCAGAGCTCACCCTAAAATGATGACAGTAAAGGGAGGATTAAGGATGCTGCATAATTAATGAGTTAACCCCTCCCCCACTTGCCCCATATACGCACTGGGAGTTAACCCCTCCTTGACTCACCCCATGTACCCAATGGGGGTTAACCCCTTCCCCATGTAAGCATTGGGAGTTGACGGGAGGCTCAATGGGGAGCGTGCCTGGCCCTTTAAGGCCTGAGTGGGGCGGTGGTGTCATCTCCCTCTAGCGGTGGAAGGTAGTAGGGGGCGGAGCTGGTCCCTCCCTCAGGCCCCGCCTCCTCCCCGGCCCCGCCCACGCGGCGTGTGAGCAGCAGCGCTTCTCGCTCGCTTTGCCCCTCCCCCGCAGTATCCTCGCGCCCGGCCGGCCGGCTCCGGTGTGGGGTGTTCTCGCGCCGCAGCCGCTGCTGCCCCCTCCCACTGGCCCGTGCCCTCGTGCCGTAGCCGCTGTCCCCTCCCATTGGCCCGTGCCCTCGCGCCGCTGCTGCTGCTGCTCGGTGAGTTCCCTCGCGCCGCGGCCGTTGGGCTTAGTCTCTGCCGGGGGCAGACGGAGGGGGTAGGTGTTGCCGCTGCCGCCGTTGCCCTTCCTCCCGGTGCGGCGAAGGGGCGGCTTCGTGTCTGCCGGGGAGGGGGGAGGGAGACTTCTCCACACCCCCAGCACCGCTCCAAGCGCTGCTTCGAGCTGCTTCCTGAACCCCCCTCGGGCAGCAGCGCACCGGCGCAGGGGCTGCTGGGAGCGGTAGTCTCCGGGCGCTGGGGCGGCCGTAGCGGAAGGCGGGGGTGGCGGACCGAGCGGACTACAGTTTCCAGCAGTCCGCGCGCGGCCAGGCGGCTGCCCCCGGGGGAGCCTCTGGCTGCGCCGTGCGGGAGTAAGGCGGGGTGAGGGGCACTGGGCTGTCCGGGGGGGGAGGGGCGGCACTGGCTGGCTCGGGAGGGTGGCGGGGAGGGAGGCTTTGGCTGCCCCGTGCGTGGGGGGAGGAGGGGAAACCTAGGGACGCTCATTCCACATTGTTTGAGGAGGCAGCCTTTGGGGGTGGCCGTGCTGCTCATGTCCCTGGGTTGCTGCGGCGTTTGCCCTAGTCACACGGAGCCTGTGGCCGAGCAGGGAGCTGACCCGAGGGCTCCCAGGCTAGCCCTCTGCCCGCTGGGTCGCCCTGCTCCTGCCGTGCTGAGCTGGCGGGTTCAGCCCCTCAGATTCACGCCTGGGGTATTGGGTTTCAAGGTTCGCAAGCTGTAAGCCGCAAATGTTAACACTGGCTGAGTAAGACGGTCCAGCTTGTAAACCTCCCTCCAGCTCCAGGGTTGGGCACAATCCCTCGGTAGCCTCTTCAGGAGTCTTTAGACCTAATTCAGAATTGTGGAGACAATTGACTATTCAGCTAGTGCGGGGATGTTGCCTGTGAAAATACAGGGTGACTTCTTTGGTGCTTTGTGTGTTGTCACTGGGGAATGACTTAAAAAGCTGCAGGAGAAAGACCTGGGCACAGAGGTGCACAATACTATGATGCAAATCTAAATGCAAACTGCAGTTGCACTCCTGTGCTGAGGAGAAGTGTGTTATAGGTATGCAGAGTGGGGAGGCAGACACACAAATGGTTAGCGTGCCAAAGCGCTCCATTGTACACATGGCCCTGGTATAGACTTCCTAGGAGTTGGCTTTGCTTCCAGGCTACAGCAGTTATTTGAATTAACCCCTCCCCCTGAAATTAAAGTGTTTTCCTATTTTACATCAGTTTTGCCTGAGCCTTGCTGTATAAACATAGTGCCTTGTACAGTTCAGGTTAAAGCTTGAAAGAGCTGGTGGTAGTTTAACCCTGTGATGTGTGTGACACTGAATGGCTCAAATAAATCAGTGGTGTACAGTCTAAATGGACAAAGCAGCATGAATGTATTTCACATTAATAAGTTCTTTATTCAGGCCTGTCGGGGTGCAGGCCCGTATTAGATGCATACCGTCCAGGTGATGTAAGTGTTTCATCTTCTGACTTGATGGGGGTTTAGTTGGTCTTGCTAGACATTTTTTTAAAAATAGCTCTGCCTGTGCAAGTGAAATAATTTTCCACCTGTGACCGGAATCAAAAGGCCAGTGTTGTAAGAGGAGCTGAATCAGCTAAATGGAAGTAGAACAGACAAAATGACATTAAATAGGAAGATGTTTAACTTGCTAGCTTTGCCTGGAGGTATTGGCTCCATTATACTGTACAAATAGCAGCTGCAATATGAATAAAAAGGGGGAGGGGGTCAGACAGCATAAGCCAGCAGCTGGATTTATGGTATTAGGGGCAGGGGGCTGTCAGATGCAAGCTTAATATCACCCTTTTGTTTTTACAGACATGTCAGTATGCTCCAGATTCTCGCATTGGGGAGTTAAGTGGCTCTCCCAGTGCTGTGACAGCATGTAGCTGGGGATTAAATGAGATCTGAAGGTAGCCTGCAATTCAGAGGAACCGCACTGATAGAGTGTTGCTTGCAAGCATGCAAGGCAGAGATCCTGGAAGACATGCATGTGTTTATGGAAACTATAGATAAAATAGTACCAGAGATGAAATTGCTGTCCAGTCTTTATAGACTTGAAGTAGGAAGCAGGCTGTCCAGTAAGTGTTCTCAGGACTGGGCCCTACTTTGCAACTTCTTGCAGCAGAAATAAGATCTTACACATGTGTTGTCAACTTAGTATGTCGGGCTCTGATGTGGCTTCCATTGATATCAATGGAAATATAAAGTTTATCAGTTCTGCACACAGAATTTATAGCAGAAGCCAACCCTCCCCTAACAGGAACCCATCTGAACATCAAATGGTGCATTTCACTTCCTTTGTCTTGGAAACTTTAGATTTTACCCATTTTGATACTCAAACACCTGTGTGGTTCTTCTAAAGCTTCCCAGAGTAGTAGTGAAGGTTTCAGAAGTGCAGGTAATGCTAGAAAGGCAGCAGAACTGTTTTCACAGAAATGATTGCTCAGATCTATAAATGAAAATAAAAGGGTATAGTTACAGGAACTGGAATTATGTCTTGCATTTCTGAATGGCAGTTGCAAAATGGGAGCGGTCTGTTCTCCAACTGATGGCTGCTGAATTTATGTATGTAATTCATATTAATGTTAATGGGAACCGGTGTAAATCAATGTCTCATTTATTGATTTTTACTAATGGTGTCCTGTCAAATCAGATCTTGCCCCTCAATTACCTTTTTAAAAAAAAAAAAAGCTTTCAGAAAAATCTAGAGACCAATGGAAATGTTTTACATCAAATAAAAATAGAAATCTCCCAACGCTTCCACCAGTTGTTTTCAAACAAACATCCTGTCCCCCACAGTGTTTGCAACACTGCGGACCTGAATGCCTAAAAGTGAAACCTGTATCTTGGTTTCTATTGTATAAAGCAATCAGTAAATGGAACTTTTAAAATCTTTGTGTTCTAGTAATCCAGAGCAGTGGGAGCAATTTAGGTAGGAAAGTGCGTCCCTTTTAAATGAAACATGGCTGCCTATAAGGATTTATTTTGGGTTAAAATAAAACCACTTGATAAAAACATTTTCTGGAAATACATTCTGATTGGATGCAGTCACCCTTGTAGTAGAAATGTCGTATCTTTACATTGAACATGGCTCTAGTGGAAAAGTGCCAGGCTGGTGAGTGAATAGTCTCTTTCCATAGAACAGGTAGCACATAATCAATGGCACGGTGACATTTTGAACCATGCTGCTCCCATGCTAGTGTGCTAGTGCCTCATTCTGGCTGGAAGATCCATCTTTAGAGATGAAAGGGCAGATCATATTGGTATCTTAATGGCTTACTGATGGTTTTGGTGACATGGACACAAACCTGCTAGGAATTGGGTTAAGACCTCCCCCAACTTGTTTCACACTGATGACACCAAACAGACATTGGATGATTAATGACTTTTGGTTAATTTCCCATGGCTGGATCTGAATCAGTGACCTGGAGGTTGGCGGAGTGGTGCTCAGTAACCTTATCCCAGACTTTGTTTGGGTAATGTATAATTTCTTTAATATTAAACTTTTGGCAGAGGATTTATATATTTCTTTAAGTTTTAGAATCCTCCAGAATGTGAGCTTAATGCTGAAGTCTAAATGTCCCCTTGCAAATCAGGCTGAGCTGCAATAATAGTTCAGCTGATGCCATACTGCTAGTAGTGTTTTTGAAATAATCTGATCTGCAGCAGCTAATGTGCTGTGGCACTGTTTGTTTAGTCCTGACAGGTTTCACACTTGTCTCCCCAATTTTGAACATTGGGCTGATACTTGTTTTCACACATGCCATCCAGCCCTTCTGCCTTATCCCCTTTTCTCTGCAGGGCTGTGTTTCAACAAGCTGCATCAGAAATCCTTCCAGAGGTGCTCCGTTGTAGATGTAGACTTTTTTCAATTCCATAGCAAAACTTGCCTCATCCACTGACCTATTTGTGCAGGCACCAAAAGAATCTCAACACTGAGCACAGCTGTTTACTAACTAATATTGTTACAAGTGATGGTGGCTGAGAATGTGCTGAGGGGTTTTGTTCTTGGCAAGAAAAGGCTCCTATCTTTGTTACAGTTATACAAAAGGGAAAAAGGAAGCTGAGCCATTTGAATAGGTTTCTGCCTCTGTATTATTTAAACTTTTAAAGGCTGATGGAAGTTGGTTGTCGCTCTGCCCTCAGTTATACCCTGCAGCCCTCATTGACTTCATGAGTGTGTGGAGGATCCCAGTTCTGCCCTATGCTGCCAGAGTAAGATTAGTTATTATCATTAGTCTATACTTTCTACTATTTTTAATTTTTTCTATTGCAGTAGTGGTGCCTTGATCAGAGTCCTGGTGTGCAAGACAGTGCAGACACAAGGCCTGCTCTTCATACAGTTTTTGAACTGGTATAACTATTTTGGTTAGGGGTTGGCTTTCTTTACCTGTGTAGTTATACTGGTACATCCCACAGTGTGGGTGCAGTTCTATCAGTATAAAGGTGCCTTACACTGGTAGAGCTTATTCCCTTCCTGTAGGGGAATAAATTATTCTGGTATAAGGACTTTTATACTGATAAAACTGTGTCCATAGGTGTAGTTTGACTTCTATATTGGGGGGGGGGCAACAGGTTTAATACTATTAATAGGTATAGATCCAACTTCTGGATTTACTGATTGTTAGTGGTACTTAAATTAGAGTGTACTTGAAATCACAAATACAATTTACGTTCATTATTTAATCACCCTTAATTTTTTTGTTTTAACTTAAATTATTTGCCATGTTTATCAGCAAACACTTAAAAATCAACATTAGCATAAAAACAAATTCTTGACCAAACAGAACTGAGCACTTTCCTAAAACTATAAATTACGTCTCCCTGATTTTAGAGCTACATAAACATGCAATGCGCACATCCGAAAAATCTATCGCTAAAGCCTGTTTGTTCCCTTTGCCCATCTGCCTAAGCACATTCTACTCCCATGTAACCTTCCCTGTTCACTGTCAGTTACCTGGGCTTGACACAGTCACTGCTGTTCACTGCACAGATGCTTGGGAAGCAGCTCAGATCTTATGTTCACTTGACAGTGTTACCAGTACTGATTAGAATATAGCCTGGATGTCTAGATGCCTGTGTTTCTGAGGCAAGTCTCTTATTTTATGGGCTAGTAAAGTTGAAACTGCCCCAAGCTGGAGCTCTGCGGTCAGGGTCAGGAGCTGCTCTTCTGCCCTTCCCTACACAGCCCATGTGGGGAAACTGACCTGGATGCACAGAGCACCTGGCCTCATCGTTTATCCCCTTGAATGTTTCTCTTCAGGGAGGAAGCAGGGCCAAATAGAAGGGAGAAATCTGGGTGCCCTCCACCTTCATGCATCACCTCTGCAATGTATTCAGTTTGGGGGGCAGTGACCCCCTCATGCCTACCCAGTCGTCACCCATAACTGCATCTGCACTAGGAAGGTGGTAGTAATAGTACTCAGCATAGATAAAACAGTATAACTTCTGTCTGACGGCAAGACTGTCAGAAGAGGCAATCCCTGCTCCAAAGACCTCCCTGTCTAAATAGACAAGACGGGGGAAGTGACTTGCTATGGGTTACAGAGCAGGTTAGTACCAGACCTGGGACTACAGCCCAGGTCTCCTAATTCCCCGTCTAGTATCATTATCCACTTGACATGCTGTTACTTTTGCATCGTTACGTCTTCAGTTAGTCAGTGACAAAAGGTAATACTAGGTGCTTGTACATACCTGAAAACGTTGGATTCAGTCCTTTGCCCGTTTAACTCCTTTAAGAAAACAGTGGGATTTTGAGTCCATTTGTCTTGCTCATGCCCTAATGGCAGAAATGGCAATAGCTTTGCCTGTACATAGCCCTCCATTTTGCTTAACTTGCTAGTACTTTGTATTTCTAACTTCTGTTCCTGTTTGCATCGTAGCTGTGGTAGAATCAAAGTAATTGTCTGCCGTTGGACAGCTGTGGCCAGCACCACACACCTAAGTGGGAAGTTAATAGTTGCAGTGTAGAGGTTTAATCTCTCGGGAAAGGTAAATCCAATGTCTTGGTTAGCAAAGTGTCAAGATGCTAATTTACTTTAGCATTGCTGACTTGGATTCAGCTGGAAATATTGTGTGTTTGCCGAACAGGAACTGCTTTGTCATCCCAGATGGGCTTTCAGAACTTTTGTTTTTATTCATACCACTTATTGTTTTAAAAATTAATGGACTCCTGACCATCTAGCTGTGCACACAGCCAGTCTGTGTAGCAAAGTGTTTTCCATCACTTTTATTCTTGCCTTTCCTTCCGTCTGTTCCTTTGAAATCTTTTACATCCACCTGTTGTCTTCTCTTAAAGTAGTAGACTGTAAACTTTTTGGGGCAGGGATTATTTCATGTATTTGTAAAGCACCTAGTGCAATGGTACCCTGCATGCTCCTGCAATACAAATAAAAAATCAGTGAAAGTGGAGTAGTAGGATCAGCAACAACTGAGAGCCAGGGTTCCTGGGTTCTGTCCCTGGCTCTGGGATGGGAGGGGGGTCTAGAGGGTTAGAGCTGTGGGGGCTGGAAGCCAGGACTTCTGTTTTCTATCCCGAGCTCTGGGAGAGGAGTGGGGTTTAATGGATTAGAGCAAGGGGGTGCTGGGAGCCCAGAATCCTAGAGTTCTATTATTCTGTTTTCCATTGACTGACTTTGGGGCATCAGGCAAGTCTGGGCAAGTCTACGCTTAAAATGCTGCATCGGTGTAGTACTGTAGTACTATAATGAATACGCCAATGGGCAAGAGCTCTCCTGTCAGCATAGTTAATGCACCTCTGTGAGAGGCGGTAGCTATGTCAATGGGAGAAACTCTGGGTTAAGTTGGTATAACTATGTTGCTTAGGGGGGTGTAGATATTTCACACCCCTGAGTGACACAGTTACTCTCATATAGGTCTGTAATGTAAACCAGATCTCACTTCCCTTCTCTGTGCCTCAGGGTATGTCTACACTGAAAAAAAAAAAAAAGCCCGTCTCCTTACCCCCCCCCCCACCCCCCCAAAAAAAAAAAACTGAGGCAGCGAGTCTGAGTCTGGATCAAATAACTCAGGCTTGCAGGGCTTGTGCTGTGGGGCTAAAAATAACAGTGTAGACATTCCTGCTCAGGCTGGAACCTGGGCTCTGCAATCCGCCCCCCCCCCCTTGCTGGGTTCTGGAGCCTGGGTTCCTGCTTAGGCTGGAACGTCTGCACTGCTATCTTTAGCTCTATAGAATGAGCCCAAGTCAGTTGACCTGGGCTCTGAGATCTGCTTCCATAGGGCATGTTTTGTTTTGTGTTTTTGCGGTGTAGGTGTACCCTCAGTTTTCCCACCTTTACATGGGGGAGCAGTACCTACCGCTGGCAGCTAGCTGTTGGGAGGCCAAAACTCTTTCTGTATAAAGTGCTTTGAAGTCCTTGGATGGTTGATGCTGTTGCAATGCAGTTCCATGTTGGGTGGATTGGGTTACATTTCCAAACACTCTGATATTTCCAGGGCTTGCTTTTAATTTTGTTATACTAATATTAACTGACCTATATCTTTTTCAGTAACTAGAAACTTATGTTTTGTTTTTATTTTTCTTTTAATTCAGAGTTCCCTCAAATTTTGACCCAGCAGATGATGGCATGTCTATACCTATAGTATATTAATTTGGCAAGCATTTTAGGAAACCCCTTTTGTCAACTGTCTGATACAATAAAACTCCCATCAATTGAACAAAGAGTTTAAATGCAGATTCAACTTGATAAGAAACTATTTAGAAATTCAGTCTGTACTTGCACGTTCATAGGGAACCTGACTTTCAGAAAATCGTGCTTTTTGCTGTAGCTCACAGTGTGGTGAGCATGTTGCCTGATAGGGGAAAACATGGGTGTGTAGGCTTGTATGTAGCCAGATCCACGTAAGGAAGTGCATTCCAAACACTTTGGACTTGGACCCTGATAATGCTGAGGTGAAAGGCTCTTTTCTGTAGGCAGTCTTGAGTTTAGTTTCCAGGCTGTGCTGTTAACACCAGTGTGATGTCCCAACACACCTACCAATAAAAAGCCATTGTTGCCTTTTTAACCTCTTCTCTGGGATGTTCTGCCTATTCAGACTTTTGGACCCTGATCCCTGTCCAATAGTCACAAACTCGACAAGAACTATTATTTGGAACATTACCAGGATTATAATCCAGTCACTTCTCACACACTCTTCTTTTCAGAGTAGCTGCCTTTAAAAATCTTTTTGGGGTTCACTCGTGTGTTCTGTTAATTGGAATTCATTACAGACGTACCGTTCATCCAGAGAGCCCACATGTTAACAAATGCCTTGTTGAGACTAATGCTGCAAAGTGTTGCATTTTCTGCCGCTTCCTGGGTAGCAAAAACACTTGCTTCTTATGTAATTGGGAGTTTATAGCTTGTTACTTTGATGTTTTTTCAGACTCTGGCTCCATCATAAAAGCTTCTTTCTAAAATATAAAAATGAAGCCTCTAGTTTGCTTTGTGGAAAAGCTGCTGGTCAAACAACTGGTGTTTTCCTTAATGTGCCTATTGTACAATAAGAATATGTTAGGATAATGGATCAGTTAATCTTATCAGTTTCTAAGACCACATACCTGCTATCTCAACAGAAATGTCTTAGTATATTTATATAGTTTCTTAACATACAGGAGGTGAAGTGTCAAATGTAATTGGTCTCTGCTCTGAAGAGCTTGCCCTCTATAAGTGCACCATGCATTGACAGGCAGTGATGTCTAATAGGCAGGGCACTGGGAGTTGGGAGATCTGGGTTCTATTCCCAGATCTGCTAACTGACCCATGGGATGGCCTTGAGCAAGTCCCTTAACCACTCTGTGTCTCAGCTCTCCATCTGTATAAGGAGAATAACAATTCTTCCTTTGACTTGTCTGTTTCGATTGTAAGCTCTCTGAGGCAGGGACTGCCTCTCACTATGTATACACATGATGCCTAGCTCAATGGAGCCCCGATCCCATCTGGGGTCTGTGGCGGTACTTTAATACAAATGATAAGATATTGGAACAGGCTTCCATTTGCTTGTGTGTGTGCCTGTTCCATTCATCCACTGCTACCTTATGTGCCTGCATGCCTCTTTGAGACCAGATTGGCAATTCAGTGTGCATTGCCTTGTCATGAGAGAGAGCTCCTAAGAAATGAAGGATGGGAGTAGTTGTAATCAACATAATCTTAAATCAACAAAAACTTGCGAAGTTAGAAGTGATGCTGCCACACCATCCTTCACTAGCCCTATTGTGTGCATTGCAGCTCTCTCTCTTTGATATGCCAGAGATTCTCCTTGTTTACTTGGAACTCCTGCGATATCTTGACAAAATATCTCTGCCTGCACTCTGCCTCCTCCGTGTTTGTCAGTTTAATTTGGACCAATGAGGTTGTTTGAATGTATTTTTTCCTGTGTATGTGTGTGTTTGTGTGGGGGGAAGGAAGTGGGTATCAACCTCTCTCTCTCAATTGGTATTCTGTGAGTGGAAGTACACTTGGGAACGTAGGCATTAGCAGGCAGCCCACGGCTCAGAGTTCCCTGACTATTCAATAGGCGATATTTCTTATCCTGGGGATGGACAGATTTTAATTAAATGTCAAACTAGAGAAACAAGATTATTTATTAACAGACATTTCCTCGTCTACTTCTTTCTGTCTTCTGACATCATTGGCTGATTGCAATAAGAAAAAATATCCAAGGGAAGGTTTCCCCTGGCTTTAACAAGGTGAGGTCAGTGTGCCACCCTCATGCCTCCAAAACAAAATGGCTGAGTTCTTCAAATGGGCTTAACTCCCACTGAATTTTGTATTTCTAAAATACCTGCTGTAGCTCAACTTCAAGATATGGGCAGGAATCAGTGGGTGTGGGTCTCTGGCCTGGGTTATGCAGGTTGCCAGGCTAGGTGGTCATAATGGTCCCTTTTGGCTTTGAAACTGTGCAACTCAGTCTAAAGCCTCCAGGTCATCGAGATGAGTTGCTGCACTTCATCATCCAATGCCCAAAGCTGCTGTTCAAGGAGTCTTAAAATGACAGTAATTGAATATTCCAGTTGAGGTGCCTCCAGAATTGGACAAGTATGAATCTGCCCACATTTACAAACCAGTTGACATATGTTGTTTTTAATTTAACTTGACACCCAGCACGAATGCTGGGTTATCTCCAATTACACTGTCTCCATCAGATAAATAGGTGGAGGTCTAGTTTTCTAATCTCAGGATCAGTTTGGAGAATAAATATGAATGAATTGCATCTGGGCTTTGTCGTGCCTCTCTGCTGAGTGGGTGCACTGCCCTTTCATAGAGTTCTCGTGACAGGGCCTGAATTATCACTTTGTTCCATATTGCAGCTCTGATGTTTAACCATCTGTTTGATGTATTTTCTTTTATAATAAGAAAATTAATGGCATCCTGATTGCTCAGTAATGGGGATTATTTGGCCTTAACCAACCCTAATTAATCACAAAATCGTGAACCTTTTAGTTTAATTATCTTGCTAATTCTCTGTTTGGAGTCTGTAGTGTTAGCTGTTGACTGTGTTTTTATTCTGGGTTGGCTTTTACCTGCATCTGATTTTGACAGCTGGTGTGCTCCCCTTGGGTTTGTATGCAAAGCTCAGCTAAGACTCTAGGCAACAATATTCATACCTAGAAAAATTAAAGGCATGAAAAGAGCTTTGTCTGGCAAATTTTCTCCTTGGCATGTCTGGTCTGTATTGCCCCGGGTACTCCAGCTCTACGTGAATCCAGGGCACTGTTGAGCTGGCAAGGGAGGAAATGGAGCTACTGCATAGAAAGAGGACTCGGATTCAGGACACCTGAGTTCTAATTCACTTTGCCTTTAAACTGGGAATTGAACCACGTCACAGAGTAGGTTAACCTTCACTGAAAAGCACTTTTGAGGTTCGAGGATGAAAAGTGTTTGTTCCTATGAAGTCTTTATAGTAGTGTTTAATGCAGGAGTAAACTGTGTCTTTTGAATCTGACATGCAAATCTGACTTCCTTTGCTTTAGCAGTTCCAAAAGATCCTATAAGAAACTGCTTGGTGCTTCATGGATATTATAACTTTTACTATCAATGATGAATTTGCTCTGTTTATAGGGATTATGAAATATAGCTATAAATCTCCACTTCATCTGCTAGGTACCCATCCCATAGGTTAAACCATCCCATAATACAAAAAAAGACCTGAAAGACTCTGGTCATTGAACTTCGGTATCAGCTAAGGAGCAGCTTCAAGCTACGTCTCTTTTGGTACTGTCAACAGGGCTCCTAGGGCTGGCGTTGACCTTGATTCCTACATCTTCGGCGCCTCTTATTCCAGTGCTATCTGTTTCCAACATGCCACTCGTAGTACGACCTTCTTGGTACCGAGTGACTTCAAGGTTTTGTTGCTTCCTGAATGGCAGCTATTATCTTCTGCTTTGAGGGTTCCCCCACTTGATACCAGCTGCTAGCCAGACATGGATGCTGAGTGTTTCTGAGGCACAGATAAGGGAACTCCTTATAAGGTATCCAGGGATCCCCACAGAAACTCAAGGAGAACTCCTTCTACTCAGCTTCAGAGCACAGCAGGGGGCTACTCCTGGCTACTCTCCAGGATTCCATTCTGCTTATGGCTCCATCTTATCTGAGAGAGATTGTAGGTCCTTTTACTCTTGTAGGCAAAGGGTCTTGAGAGACACAAGTCCTATGGTACCCCACAATGGCACCCTGCTCCCATCTTTTAGTGCTCCTTGTAGGGATTATGCCTGACAGAGATCCTCCTCCTCAGCTTCTTCTAGAGTAACTCCAGTAAGATCCTTTAGGCAGGGTGGAGCAACGTCATCAGCCACAAGGACCTTGTGCTAAGTCTGAGCAACTGTCACCACCACCTGATGACTAACATCCCCAGCTGGCAGAACTCATTCCTGCTGCTCTCTTCTTCATGGCCCAATGAAGTCATGGTTCTTGCTACTCTGTCCCATTCTGACAAATAGAAAACTCCTCAAGACTTGCCTCAAAGAGTGGGAGATGCTCTGGAAATCCATGTTAAGGTTGTAGAGGAGAAATCCCACAAGCATCTGGACAGTCTCCACTCCTTGATGCCAGAGAGGGTCTGCTGGCCAAGCACAACACCTGTGGCAGATGCCAGTATCAACTCCACCTACATCCAAAAAATCTGACACACAGTATCAGGTGACTTCATCTGGCTTTGAATGTTTTTACACATATCTAGTGCTTGGTTCGCTAGTTGCTACAGCTACACAAGAGGGATCTAGGCAACGGGGAGCCGAGACAATGCCTGTGGAGAAAGAAGAATGTTGGGACTTGTTCGGGAGAAAGTATTACTCCTACCAGACTCCAGAATTGCCAACTGCCAAGCCTTATTGTCTAGGTATGACTACTTTCCCTGGCATAAGATGAGTGAGTTTGCGAACGAGCTCTGTCAGGAAGCTAGGGATGAGCTTAAATGCCTAGGAGCAACTCATGGAAAAAACCTCCCTCCAGGCAGCGATTGATGCCTCTGTTATTGCTGCAAGATCTGTGACAACTTCCCTTGCAATGAGAGGTCACCATGTCTGCAATCTCAGGGAATCCCGGGAGAGGTGTAGAATACAATTGGAGCCTCCCCTTTGATGGTACTGACCTGCTCAGCAATAAAACACATGAGGTTTTATATTTCTTGAAGGACTCCTGGGCCTTTCTCATGTCTCTAGGTATTTATACGCCCCAGCCTAGAAGAAGATAGGGCAGGCAGCAGACATATTATAGATTGCTTCTCCATAAGCAGGTGGAACCTCCCAGAAATAGCAGTTTCATAAACGAAGACTCTCAGCTTCTTCCTCGCCAGTTGGGCAGTGTGGTTGAGGACTGCGTGACTCACTTGAGTCCACCCCTTATCCACCTTATTTGGAGACAGATTATTTAATTGTCTGGACTACTGGGTGCTGAAAATCATTGAAGTGGGAGATTAGCTGCAGTTCCAGAGCCCCCCCATCTCTGTTCCCTGTCCTCCTTCAAGGTCCGTGTGTCGTGTCGTCGTCTCCCCCCCCCCCCAAGCCTATCGCAACAGGAAATGGACTCACTTCTGTCTCTTGGGGTGACAGAAGAGCTTCTGCCTCCATTCAGGAGAAAGGATTTTACTTTCATTTTCTAATTTCCAAAAAGAGAGGAGGGTGGCACCCAGTTCTGACTTGAGAAGACTCAATTCCTTCATTCAGCTGAGAGCCAGGTCTTCCCTCACCCCTGGAGCAGAAGTTCTGATGCTTTCTGTGTTTTGTTTCAGTGGTAAGTATGTGTTGGCAGAACCACCATCCACTATCTTCCATAAGACAAAGTTCCCTTATTGGCCCATCTGACATTTTTACCTAATGTGATCTTTGACTTCCATCTAAAAGAGATGTTTCACTTACCAGTGTTCTTCCGTTAACCACACATCAATCAAGGGGAGTCTAGGCTTCATACCTGAGGTGTACTCAGGGTTCTCTCTTACCTTGAGAGAATCAAATATTCAAGGTCTCTGCTAGATTGTTTATTGCTTTGTAGACCGGGCAAGGGGTCAAGCTTTTAATTCTAAAGGCTTTCTGAATGGGTCTCTGATTGCATTAAACTGTTATCAACTAGCTCGTTTACACCCCAGGCTCACTGCTCTTTTGACTAGAGCAAAGGCAACATTGGTGTTTTCTTTGAGAGGTGTGATCATCTCTGAAATTTGTAGGGCAGCTACCTGAAGATCAGTACGTACACTTACAAAATACTATTTCCTCACTGAGGCATCTAGGTCTGATGTCTGTTTGAGCAGAACCACCTTCTGATCACTGTCTGGTTGGACTCTGTGTGCCCACCTCATAGCTATCAGGTTACTGTTTGAGCCACCAAGAATGGACCCACCCTCCTTCCCTGCTACTGTTGCCTCTGATAATGCCTGGATTCAGTATTGGCAAAGGAACTGAGGGATGGTTTGGCCTGCTTCATCCTTTGTCCTCAGGGAGGGGAGGTGCAAGGCAAGGCTGCTGTAGGTGCGGCCCCAATGGACAAAAGGTTCAGGTCACAAGCACTTGGTGTTCACATGCAGCAAGAGTGGAATACATATGGACAACACAACTTGAAGAACCACGCTTACGATAAGGTCAGTAACCATTTTTTAGAGCTAAAACCATCACCTTTCATTCTACTTGGAAGTTTATTGGAAGCCAATATGTGTCACAAAACATTTGTCTAATGTGCTCCCAGTGTGGCAGCTCTGCAGCTTTATGCACCAGGAGCGGTGTCAGCATGGCACCACGTAGAACATTGCAACAGCATCATCTCTTGGGTTGTATCCAAATGTGTCTCAGCACCTGGTTTCCCTCAGCCTCCAAAATAACCTGCCTCTCCCAAGCACAGATCTCCCACTGACATCAGCTTTCTTGTGATGTCATTAGATCCCTTTTAATATGTAGCTGCAAGATATAAGAATTCTATGTATCAAAAACGTGAGCTGCTTCCTATTATTTATGGTGGACTTAGCAATGTTAACTTGCAGCTTCTGTGCCACAGTAGGTGACAATGATAACCCAAACTGCTACAGCTTTATTTTTTCTGAATTCCCTTTGATTTGAGTCATCTCATGCTTACTTACAGCAGTTGGGAGGCTTTCTCGCTTTATCAAGTAATGACGAATTAGGGGCAAGATATATATTATTTTTAATTAGTTGGCCTTTATGCTAAAACTGTGTAAAGGAGCCATTGAACTAGCAAATGTTGCAGGAGGAGAATTGCAGAGTGAGGCAAAAAAGCACACAGTAATGGGCTGTCTTGTCATGGGCTTCTGCCTCCTGAAAACACGGATAATTTTCACTCTGTACAATGTCTTACAAACCAGACAATTAGTGGCATCCTCCTTCAGGAAAACATCCATGGCGCTTTTGCAAATGCTTTAGACTGGACTTTAAGTTTCAGCAAGTGTTTGTTAGCAAAGGTAGCAAATGGTGTAGCTCTTTAGGGTAGTGGTCCCCAAACTTTTTTATGGTGTGCCCTCCCTTATCCCTGTCTGTGCCTGGGAGTCAGGATACCTCGGTTCTGTTTCTGGCTCTGCTACTAATGTGTAACACTGTGCAGTTCACTTTCCCTCTCTCTCTCCCTGTTTCCCCTCCCACCATTTGTCTTGTCTATATAGACTGTAAGATCTTTGGGGGTAGGAAGGGTCTCTCACCCTAGGTATGTACAGTGCCTAGCAGAATGGGGCCTCAGTCTCAATTGGGACTTTGGTGTGAAGCAGAATGCTCCCTAAGAGTGTTCATCTTCCCTTGCATGACCCCTCCTCTTTTCTAAAGCCTATGGTAGGAACTTGCTTTCTCGCTGAGACTTTTGTGGCTTTGTTAACGAAATCTACTAGGTGTGTGCAGCAAACGTGCATGCAGCAAACATCATGATATGTTCATAGCATCCACTTAACATTTTCTGGCCTTGCATTGTTCATTGCATGTTGTTATTTTTGCCTAAATTAAAACAGGTGTTGCTGTCGGCCTTTTCCTTTCACAATTATTTTTGTGACAAACTAAGCTTGAATCACACGTGAATGCATTTGATTAGTAAAGTGGTCTCCAAGGTGTGTGTGTGTGAGAGAGAGAGAGAGAGAGACATACATTGCATAAGTTTGTCTTTTGTGTAATGATATGTAATGGGTTTGAAGTAACCTTCATGAAGGGAATGAGCTGTAGCCCACAAATGGGGGAAGTCATGGATGAATTGGAGATCTCTTCCGTTGAGCAGTATGAAATGTGGTGTTCTGGATTGATCATTCTGATTCTGTCTTTGGGAGGAAAGGACCAAGTAATTGACAGGTTTTAGGACGGACCATTTGAATCAGCCTGTCTTGTAGCACAGCAGCATTTGATGCTTTGCAGCTCCGCTAGTGCAGTTCTGCCACTAGGCAATCTCTGCAGGCTGGCAGGACTCTTCAGTAGTGATCTGTCAAGTTGTAAGATGTCCAGAGCTATCTAGGTGTGACTCAGAAGTCTATGAAGACTTGTTTTTATCTGCATAAAAATAGCCAGCCACTGCAATGTCACATTGATGGCAGAAGTGTCTTAGTGGCCTGGGATTAGACTAAACAGTTGGAGAGCTTGGCTGTCACTTAACAACTTGTGGCAACAGCTGATATAAAACTATCTTGAATGAAAACGGGGTAGTGGCTCCTGAAAAACACAAAGAAATTATTTGTATTACAGTAGCCCCGAGAGACCCCAACCGAGACTGGGGCCATGTTGTGCACAAAGGGCTGTACAGAGACTGAGTAAGAGACAGTCCCTGCCCCAAGAGTATGCAATCTAAATAGCAAGATAGACCTGAAGGTGGGAGAAAGATAAGGATTATTATCCCAATTTTACCAAAGGGAAACTGAGGCCTGAAGAGATGCAGTTACTCTCCAGGATGACACCGTCTGTAATGGAGTTGAAGTTGGAAACTGAACTCTCATCTCCTGAATCTCATACTATCCTCTTAACCAAAAAAACATCCTCTCTCAGAATTGCTGTGCTAATTGGGACCAATCAAGTAATGAAACTGTAGCACCTCTCCTAGAGAAGGGTCTGTTGGCATTTCCTCTATTTAAAAAAAACAAAGAATTGGTGGTTATAGGCACTTCCTGATATTACTATTGGTGAAAAGCCTCGCCTCTGTTGACTTACTTATTTATTATTTATTTATTTATTTATTTTTAGGACATTGGGACATAATGTTGACTAGTGTTTTTGAATCTTGTATGGTGTGGGAATGAAAACCTGTTTGCTTAAGAAAATCAGCCATGCTTTGCTATCCATATCTATCTGAGATGCAGAGCAGAGCAGAGTGTCTCTGACCTCTTGGCCACAAATGAAGTGGCTGTACTCACAAACGCAATTATGTTCTTTCCTCTAAATTTGATCAAGGCCTGAGAGCAGTGAGTTAGATAAGTATCACTCTTTATTATGGCAGAACCCAGCTCTCTCGAGTTTTCTGAAATTGAAGCTGCAATCAAATTAGATGTAAAATTACCAGCATTGGAGTCTCTATGGGTGGCTCTGCTGACCTTGTGACCGTTTCATAGCATTTCTTCCTTTCTCTGTAGACAGTGTTCCAAGAGAAGGATGTTGCAGATTTGCAGTGTGGAGTGACAGAATGAGGAACTGCACTTTGCAGTCTTTTCTTTCACAGTCCTACAAGAACTCCTGCCTTACTTCAAATCAGGAAACTGGTAACTTGGGCTGTGATAGTGCTGGCACATCAGTATCATAAATAACCTTTACCCTCAGGAAAGATAAGACTTTAGACTGTGTACACCTCTTCTCCTGGCTTCCCTAACTTGGTTGCATCGGTGATATTATTTGTAACAACAACAACTTGGGATCCGGAACCTGGTTTTCCTGCTATGGAATGCAGTACCAGTGCCTTTTCTGAGCTGTTCTTCAGCACAGGGCTATAGGAACTCCCATTCTCCCCGTATAAATTGCACTTGAAGGTGCTTTCTGTGGAAACACAGTAGTGACAAATGAATGAACCAAAGGGTTGTGGGATAAATGTGAAATGTGCTTGCTCTCATCTTGGGCTTGTGAGGCTGTATAAAGAGCCTATTCATCACTATATCCAGAGCAGAGGTTAAGCACTTCCGTTCAATATGTTGTTATGAACACTAAGTCTTTAATAGCAGAGGACTGGTACAGGCATTCCTACGCTGCAAGTTAACTGAGCCTTTCAACTAAAATTAAAGTAAGAGCTCTTGTGACAAGGGCCGGGGAGGAATGCTAAGGGCAATCGGCCGAACTATTTTGAAACATCCACTCTGGATGTAGGAAGAAATTGCATAATATTATCAGGCCCGGGGCTAATATAGCCCAATCCTTTATAGTAGTTGGGAATAGTTTTATTGCGCTAAGATTGAGTGAGGCTATTTTGACTCATGGCTTTATCGCAGATTTAAAATATTTCTCTAGGCGCAGGTTGACGATTACGAAGCCTCAGTATGGGAGCAAACTTCTTAAAGATGTAAGAAACAAAATGGCTTGTTTTGCCAATGTTGTGGTTTTAAAAAAGTCTTACTAGTTGAAAAATAAGGGCAAAACAGTTACATTTGTCAAGTGATTATTTTGTAATCTGATTTCTGGTTGATGGCAGAGGCTTATCTATCAGAGATTTCCAAAGTGGGTGCAGAGGCTGCTTTTCATAAAGACAGATTCTGTATGTAACGGTTTTTACTTTAAAAACTGCTTAAGTGTTTCTCCAAAGGGAGGCACGTTATCAGATCAGCTAGGAAATTCTTGCTGAATTGTCTTGTGTAGTTAGAAATGTGTGTACATGTGCACGCATGGATTTGATATTATCATGCACCAGGGATTGGTTGCCTGGTCCCAAGATGTGTTTTGCCTGTCTTTGTGGTGGGCCTTGTGGCCCTGCAATGTTGCACCTGCCTATCTCGCAAATCCTTGTCAGGTTTGACACAGAGCATGCACATGGGAAGTCTGCTGCTGTGTGTCAGTGTAGTAACCTTGCAGTGAATGGGCATGAGACTTCCAGGAGACACAGATGAAACATGTCACTTTCATGCTGTCCACTCACATTGCAATTTGTCTAGTATTCCAGTTGTGCAAATCAATTTTAGAGATGCTCTGTGGCTGAAAAATGAAGACGTTTCTTTGTAATATATTATGTGTTACTAAGAACACTTGAGATTGTTAAAAGGTTTTAGAATTTAAACAATTTAGTTTTCTTTTCCCCATTTATACTCTCTTTACTTATTGCACTTCACATGGCTTGGGCAGTGAAAACAGGGTCACGACTTCCAGGTTGTCAAGACCCAGCATTGTCTGGGTTGCAAAGGCTACAACGATATATTTCAGTAGAAACAAACGGCTTTAATTGGAATTACAACATAACAAAATGAGGATTAGATTTTTTGTCCTTCTGCACCTTATGCATACCTTTACCCCAGTGCAAATTGAGTGTGAAATGCAACCAAATCTGAATGGCAGTGTTTATGCACAAGATGCAGAGCAATGGAGAATCAGAGCCAACACTTAAAAACAAACAAACAAACAAACAAAAAAAAACCCCAAAAAACCCACAAACTGAAAACCACCTCTTTTTAACCAAGCAGAATATCTGTATTTGTTTTAGGCCCAACCTACCTGGATTGAAGAAACACTGATTCAATCACATGTAACTTTCTCCCCTCCCCCACCACAACACACACACACACACCCACCACACACACACACACACACACTTTCTCTCTCTGCCACAGTGCAAACTCTTCTTGAAAGTACAGGTGATCTCTCATCAAAGCTGCATGATAGACTAGTTTCATGTGTAGCCTGCTAACATGCTGACCCCCTATCCTCACCCACTTGCTCATGTGGCAGGCAGGATAAGAGATGCATGCACATTCTCTGCTGAATGAGAGATGCACACTTAGCATGTCGACAAAATCTCCTGGACTGTGTGTATTTATCTTCCCTGCCATTGCATAAGTGCTGGTCGGAGCACTAGCATAGACCAGGCTGCTGGTGCTTCAGCCACTGGGCTGGCTGGACCTGCCCAGAACAGCTCTGGATTACATGACGGTTACAACTCATGTAGCTAACGTGTTCCCGTCTATACTAATGCTGCACTGGTGCTAGTGCATTAATGAGAAACTTGGGGGAAATGCTAGTGCAGATGAGACCCTGAAGTGCCTTGGTGGCACTGTGGCTTCTACATTAGAGCTGGGATGACATAAACTGCTCTGCCTCTTCCCATCTTGATAGAAGAGATGAGTTGCAGGGGCTCCTTATGGAAAAGGCTGAGAACCACTGCATTAAAGCATTGTTAAATGGAAAGTTGTGAGCAGCACCCCATTTCCATAGCCCCCATCCTTTCTCCCTCTACTTTATGTAGTGTTGAATTTAGCAACAGCAGAAGGAGTAGCCAGGTACGAGTGACAAACCTTTAATGTCAGTCTCCAACTGAGGAGTGCCTCTGTAGCTCTTTGGTCTTGGATCTGCTTCTGAAAATGGTGTAAATGCAACACACTTACTAAAATAATTTATTTCTTTTTAAACCTGAAACCAGTTACTTAAACTGGAACTGAATTAAACCATGTGCATAGGGTAAAATCTGTTTGAAGTTTAGCTCCAGCTTTGATACCTGTCGAGTTGTTGGCTGTATTTGTGCACTTGCCTCAATCTCTACAATTTTTTTTTGGCCTAATTGTACTGATCCAGCACAGAATTATTTTGTCTCCAAGGTCTTGAGTGCTAAACAAGGTATTTAAACTTCAAAGTGAGTGATGAGAATGGAGAGTAGGGGGGGATGTTTATTTTTAATTAACTAGCTCTTCACTTATGTTGATGCTTTGCATGGATGCTCTTTGGAATACAGGAGGGACCAAAACACACTTCAGTGGTGTTCACAAGGTTGGCATGTGATTGCTAGTGGCAATGCAAACCTGCTGAAAGACCTTTGCTTTCTGTAGAAAGGAAACAAAACTGGGCCTGAGTCTCTCTTGCCCTGCACTTTGTATGAGTCATTTTCCCTGGTACATAGCCCTGCCTTCTGATTTGCTAGTGCTTTATGCTTGCTTTTCACTGGTGTGAAACCATAGCAGACTTGATGGTATATTCAAGGTCATGCTCATGCTGTAAATATATTTTAGAGATTGGTTCATTGGACCTGGATAAAAGGATGGAAATGGCTATTTGATTTAGAATAAGGTGTGTGTGTGTGAATTCACTAAATTGGCACTAGTGGCTTTCTTTAGGCTGCTACCACATGACTTAAAGCTTACTGCAATCAGTGTTGGACTGGGACTAAAAGTCGACCTTGGCATTTAAAACACACTGGCCAGGGCGCCGCTGGGCCCATGTGGTGGGAGAGGGGCCGGGGAAAGGGGTGGGGCGGAGAGGGGCTGCTGTGCTCTGCCAGGCCCAGCTGGAGGACCTGATGAAAGGCTTTCTGTAGTTTTTTTTTTTTTTTTTTTTTTTTTTTCCCCATGAAGACCGGCCCACCAGCCCTTGAGTGCACTGGCCCCTCTGGGATTTGCCAGAGCTGTCAGATGGCATGTCCCCCTGTGACTGTAATCTAGCCTTGAAGTACCATAGAATTTCAGGTGCCCTGATTAAGAGGAAGGATGGCCCAGTGGTTAAGGCACCAGCCTAGGATTTAAGAGATGTGGGTTCGAATCCCCTGCTCCGCCATAGACGCCCTTTGTGATATTGGGCAAGTCACTTAGCCACTCTGTGTCTCAATCCCGTATCTGTACAATGGGGATAATAGCATTCCCCTACCTGATGTGTGTGTTAGGGTAAGTAGTATGTGCAGCACTCAGGTATTATGGTAGGGGCCATGTAAGTAACTAAGATGAACAGACTAGAAATAACCTATGGATGTAACTAGGCAGAGAACTTCAAAAGCAAAGATGCAGGAAGAGACCTTTTATGTTTAACACCCCTCCTTTGAATACATAAGGCTTTTTGCAATAATATGTTCAGAATTTGAGTCTTAGTGAAATTAGAAAGCCCTTGCCCTTGTAAAACAGCTGTTCTCCTTTGAGTTTCTGCTATGGAATAATTTCATCCTAGAAGAAGCAATTATCACAGCCTGGGCCTTGTCTTTAAAACCCACTGTGTTCTTTCCATACATGATATTTGAGGGCTTCTCTTTGGAAGTGCGCAAAGCAGAGACGCCTCTTTCTTTTCCTTGGGAGTTAACAATTGTAGTTGTAATTTGTCTGCAACTCTCTGCCTTGAGGAACTTTCAGAGAAGTTACCCAAAAGTCATTTGTTGCCCCAATAAAGTGATGTTCCATCAGAACTAGACATCTCAGATTGTTTGGTAGGTTACAAGCAATAGATTTGAGGGGCCTACGTCAGATCTTCAGCTGAGGTACATGGGCACAGCTTAAATAAATGGAACAAGGCCCACTTCTCTCAGCTAAGGATCTGGCCCTAGAGGGCATGTTGTGGGTGCTGAGAATGTCCACATGTAACCCATCATTTTAAAAAACGAAATCTCTCGTCTTCCCAAGCAAGGCCTGCAGCAATATGTAGAATGCCAGCAACCCCTTCTCTCACCCCTGGCCACAAGGGGCTGGGTCTTGGTTGCCATTGCAAGATGAGCCCTCCCTCCTGCCTCTCTTGTTTTGTGAACAGGCAGAGTAGCAAAATTGATCACACTTTGCGCTCTTCCGGCAGGACTCTTGGGAATTTCAATGGCCTGGTTGCTCAGAAGGGAAGAACGAGCATTCTGAGCAGAGCAGTGGGTTACAGGTGCCTCTCGGGGCCGAGATGAAGTTAGCACGTCTAATTTTAAGCTGACTGGCCTTTACGTTGTCCCTGTAAATGTTTTTTAAATATTAAAAAATGTAGGTTCATATCCATGCTCTCTTCTCCCAAACTAGGTTAGCTGCAGCTTATTTTACAAAGGATATGAAAACAAGTCTCCAGGATGTATTTTCATGGGATGATGAGGCTAACAGAAAGGAGTCCCTATCCTATCTCTCAACAGTAGCTCTATCATAAGAAAGGCATCCTGGAGGCTTGCGACAGTTGACTGAATCCCTGAGGGACTGAATGAATTGTTTAAACTGAGACGCTGTAGAGTCTGTAATAATCTGAATTTACTGTTGATAGGGTTGGCTTTCTGTGGTGAGATTAGGTTTTCCACATGACTGATACTTCAAACAGGGCTGTATTTTCTTTCTACAACACTGATTTTTACAGTTCATGTTTGCTAAAAGCCATTCTTTGTGAAGCTGGATCACTTTGATCCACATAGTCATACTGGTTTTTCTTTTCATTAAGATAATTTATGGCACAAAATTCAAAGGGACAATACATTTGTTTAATTCCTAGATAAGGGTTTACTCCTTTCCCCTCTTTAATTTAAAAAGGAAGAGGGTTTGACTGTATTTTTCCTTCAGTTTGGACTACAAGCACTTTTCACTCAGGGCTAATGGAAGGTTAAAAATATATTCTGCGTGCACTCCATAGAGCTTTCTGTTAGAGGCATAAAAAATTCTACTGCTGTTTATCAAAAGATCTGTGGTTAATAATTAAAATGTTTTTCCCACAACTAGAATAGTTTTTGAAGTGCACATTTCAGTCCCTGGGTATCTTGGAGAAATATCGCTGTTATACTCAGTATGCCCTCTCCCCACACCCGAAACTTTCCCTCAATTTAACTCAGTGTATTTTTAGTTAGGGCTTTACATAGAAAGGGCTTGATCCTGATTTCAGATTTGAAGTGGCAGCTGCCATCAACTCCAGAGCAAATGGCAAGAGGAATTTCTCATGAACTGTGTTCTTATTTTCTTCTCTTAACCTTATCAGGAATCCTATCTGTATAATGCACAATGGGACACACAGGTCCATTTAAACATGCTTCCTAGTGAGAAATTGCAGTACCCAGATGCCTGAGTGGGGGAGAGGGAAAATTGGCTGTGATTTACTCCTAGTTATGGGCTGAAAAGAGGGCATATCTTGGCTGACAACTTCCTTAAGCAGATAAAGAAATACAATTTAATAAACAGCCTTTTCGGATCAGGTGGCCTCATTGAGGAGGTCTTAAGTTCTGGGAGAAAACTAATATGGTAGCTTTTGAAATGTGTGGCCTTTCAGAGCTTACGAGAGCAGGCTGGTTCTGTGCTGAGTGGGATTCATAATCACAATGAATTTATAAGTCTTTGTTTCATGTTGAGCTCTTTAAAACGCTTGAATCAAGTTTTCCATAAATCTGGGTGTGGGGAAACTTTCCATTGCCCATTTTGTAGGAAATTAAAATTTTCTTTTTTCGTGTTCCTTTTGTAGGTTGCATTAACATACACATTTGGCGTTTCTAATAGTTTATATATTTCAGGCCTCCTGCTTTATAGAGATCAGATTGAGAAGACTTAGATTAAAACGCAGGGGTGGGGCCGGGAGAGTGATTATGCATAGATCTTTGTTTCATACACTTGTCCACACAGGTTTGTTGTTGCACCAACATCACTGCAATGGTGCAAGCAGCAGAAGTCACTTTTTACACTAGTGCAGCATATCTGAATGCATTGGTCTAGCTACCAGACTACAGCTTGGCAAAACAACCCCAGAGCAGACAAGCCCTTTATTTGGTGTTAAGTCTCTTTATAAAAATACTTGTGGACCAATCAGATGTCATCGGTAAACAGTGGGCCTGATTCTCCGCTGCCCTGCACCATATGCAGCCATCTACACCAGCGTAGAGGGGGTGTAAGCAGCTGTCCCTCAGAATATCACACTTTGCAGCGAGGTGCAAGGCAAAGGAGAATCGGGCCTGCTGACTTCTAAGGAGCTGCTATTAGTAGGTTAGAGTCCAAAGCCTTGTCTACATGCAAACCAGCATCAGTTTAGTTTAAACCTGTGCAAAGCCCTGTCTGGACACTCTGATTTCAGTTAAAAGAGCAGTTTCTTTTGATTTTTGTTTAATTTTTTCTTCTTAATTAATTTAAGCGAAACTATTCCGCCTCCTGCACCAGATTAACCAGACTGGTTAAAAAAATTTACGTAAACCGGTGCACCTGTGTGGGTAGAGAAGCTCCAAGTCAGTAGGAGCCACCATCTACACTGCTTGGAGCCAAAATGGCTGGCGCTGTCATTGAATCATCTGTTGCTTTGCTAAAACTCCAGAGATGATGATTCCTCTTTCCTTTTGCTTTACCTTCCTCGACTCCCTTGCAGCATTCTCCACCAACATCCTTTGATAGATGCAGGGAGTCTGACCACAACTGCTACTTGTGCGTATTGAGCTTCCAGCTGTTGTTCCATCAGTTCTGTCAGTGTCTGGAAATTTGATTGAAGTGAAAATTTGACTAAAGGCAACAACAGCTAAATACTCACTTCTTTGTTTTTAAATGCTGTCTCATATCTTAACTTCCTTTTGTTTAGTGTGTGGTCAACATAGATCTCCTTCCCCAGTAAAACACTCTAGGATTTATTTGCTCTGGGACTATAGTCTGTGAGAGCTTGGTACATTGGTACTGATTGCAAAGTTGCTTCAGGCTCCTCTTGGCAAAAACGTGACAATTCAAGGATTGTTGAGAAGATCTGTGGAGGTTTCTGAGCTGCACTTTGAAGCTGTTCTAAATGGACAAGCAGTGGGCAGCTTTATTTTGTAGCTCTCCTTGGTGGGTGGGTGGGTTCTCTCTCTGGGATTGTCCTCTCCATGGTGTGCTGGGATCCCTGCTTTAAGTGCTGCCTCACCTATGTGGAGTTTCGCCTGGTCAGTGACAGGCATTCCCAGCGTATCCGCTGTCTGGGAGACGCGCGTACCAACTCAGTCCTTCAAGAGCAGATCTAGAAAAAAAGAGATTCAGCATGGCTCCTCATGAAGGAGAGCTCTCTTCAACCAGCCTGAGATCCAGGACCATATCCCTCCCCTTCACACACACACACTGACACAGGCCTCTGAGTGAGCACTGTGTCCTGTTCACCTCTGTACCCTGCTTGCTTAGATCTTTGTGTGATAACATGCAGGATACAGCAGGGTTTCCACGAAGAGGAGTTCTGGATCTTCTCAGAGAGAACCTGCGTCAAAAGAGCCCCAGTCACCACAGACATTGATTGTTCCAGAAAGTGTACTGCTGAGGCCCCAGTCTTCCCTGGCACTTGGAGCTCTTTGTTGAAGACTTTAACCTCCTCAAAGAATCATGGCACTAAGCATGCCTTGGTGCTAAATCAGTCTTCAGTACCATATAAGCATGATTACATCAGCAGATTCTAAACATCCTGTGTGGAGGAAGTCCGTATCACCTACAGAGCTCTCCGTGCTACCCCTGGTACCTAAGCAGGTGTCTCACACTACTATACCAGTGCTTCTGAAGCCATCTGTGCCCTAGGTACTTATGCCATCTACTTGACCGGTGCCCTTTGCAGAGGTTTGTTGAGTTTTGGTGCAGATTAATTGGTACTGCAGGAATTTAGATTCTCTAAAGACTTTTGTCTCAGGTGAGCCAGTGTGTCCATTGTTAATGTATAATGAATGACTGCCAGTACTGAGATCCACTGGGTCACTGAGACCTTCCCTGGTTCTCCTAGTTCTCCGGGACCTTCAGAGTGAGGCAGACAAACACCATTACCTCCAGTCTCTGCTCCTCCCTTGGACTATGCTGAAGACACCTCAGATTCCCAGTTACTTGTGCTGGGATCTCCTACTTACCAGCAGAGAGACATCTCTCCTGACACCTTCACTGAGAGAGAGGCTGATAAGGTGAGAGATTCTCATGTCCCCTTCCACTGGTCTGAGCAGCACTGGATGTCCCCTTCTCTACTTTATGGCCCCCCTCAGTGGCCTTACCAGGACCCAGGGGCTGCCTAGAGAGTCACATGAGGACCATCATGCGAGACAGTCTCCTGCTTTCTCCCTGCTCAACAACCTCAATCTCAAGAGGAATCTTTCCAGGAGCAAAAGGCTAGAAGTGACACCACAAAACAGCATTTCCTCGTCTTCACCAGTTGAGGCTGTGCTGCCTCCCACACCTCCTTCTGCTGATGACTTTAAACAAGTCATCAGCTCATGAAGCTCATGCAACAGTTTTCCCATTGGTGAAGTACATGGCTCGTGGTGGAAGCATCTTTGCAAGTACCTGCTATGCTAAGGGATCCCTAGTTAATAGTTTGTTAAAGTAGCACCTGGACCTCCTGCCAGGACTTGGACTCCATTTTGCTAGACTCTGTACATATTCATACAGACCCTGCCCAAAAGTGCATACGTGTGTGCTAGACTAGATGGATGATGAGCGGGGACGGGAAACTGAGGCACAGAGCAGTGATGTGACTTGCCCATGGTCACACAGCAAGCCAGTGGCAGAGCTGGGAATAGAAGTCCAGTATCCTATCCACTAGATTATATTGCCTCTAATGGTACTTTAAAAAAAAAAAAAAAAAAACCACTACCAGATGAGACTTTGTTAGGCATGCCATGTCTTACTGTCTGGCGTGGGGCAATGCGGTGACTGGTTCCAGTCATAGCAATCCGCAGGCAGGTTCTAGGCTACTTTCTGCACTGACTTGAACTACTCTGCCAGTCCTATTGATTGCAGAGTTTGGCCTTTTGCATGTGCACCTAAAACAGGGAACCATAGATTCTGTTGTTTCACATGGACATGTGTGGCGACAAGGCCGCTATTCAGATGCCTGAAGAATTCCAGAGAGGTTTTTCCGGTTTCTCCAGCACGCACACGAATAAGTCACTACCAAATAAATAATTAATGCTTATGTAAATCTTTTATGTTTACTCCAGTTTACCTAGGAGTGTCTGCAAGAGAGTGTTTAAAGCTGCTCTGTGCCTTTCTGCTGCTGTTCATTAAATGTGGCGGTAATGTTTTCACTTGTAATAAAGTCATCTGGCTGGTAATGAGGACTGGGGGGGGGCTGTCCTTGCCAAGGCAGGCTCCTGAGTTCTCTTGAAAACAAAACAAAAGAGTTGATATGACTGCTGTAAAAGTCTCCTTACATCTCACTTGTCATGATGTAGGCAGGTAGATAGTGAGTTTTGGTGTGGGTTAGGCAACAAAGATAATAGACATCATGTGATGTGGGTGGAGGGAGGGACACTTCAAAAATATTAATATGTTCTGCTAGATTTTCCCTGTTTACCTCGTCAGGGGACTGAGTGTAATGAGTTTGAGAGCAGGAAGGATCTGGGGAAGTGGGAAAAATGGAGGATGAAGACAGGGCAGTTTGGTTGATCTGAGTGCTGTTTCCCTATTGCTGAAATGTTGTGTGTTCCAAACCCGTTACTGGCCACTTCATGTTTAATAATGATACAGGCCTCTAATCCTCTTGCGTGTGCACAATAAAGCTTTCTCTGGAAATTGAATAATTGTCTTTAGTGATGAAGTGGGTTACAGCCCACGAAAGCTTATACCTGCAGAAAATAAATTTGTTAGTCTTTAAAGTGCTCTTAAGAACTCTCGTTGTTTTTGTCTTTAGTGATAAAGGGGTTATATTCCAGCTGCAGCTGTGATTACCTTCATTGTAGAAGCATCTTAGACATGCTGTTTCCTAAAGGTGGAATTGTAACAGGGGGGTGGAGTGTGTGTGGCTTTATTTACACGTGTAAGGAGTTACTCACCTACCCTCCTGGTTGCAGTTTGTTCACAATAGAAATCCAAGATTGGGTGCTGTAAGGAACACCAGTCCTTGGTGGCCTTGTGGCTGTAGATGGACAAACAACTATTTATGCAGGAAGAAGGGTCTTTCCAAAGACAGGCTGGTGAGCTTATGCTATAGATCCAGGGATAATTTTCAGGAGCTAGTTTTCACCTGATACACAATTCATTTTGGGATAAAAATGTTTTGTCTCTTAAATATATGCTCAGGGAAAATGTGTGACCTGTAATGTGGAACTTTGGAATATAAGGCTTGAAAAATACCAAGCTGTGCAGCAGTAAGATCTTTTAAAGAACCATAGGGAAGTCTCTCTTGAAAATCAAATGGAAGGGAAGCTGTGACTACATTGCATGTGTCTCTTGGTAACCAAATTAATTGTTCCCCAGGCTATTGGGTCTTAACTCAAAGTGATAAAACAAGAATCCTGGCTTTGAATAAACAGGTTTGAATTAAACATGTTCAATTAGGTAATGCACCATGTTAAATAGTTTCCAAGTTAATCTTGCAGTTATGTTATAGTCTTCAAAAGAATCAGCAAACGTGTGGATATTTATCATAGACTTATAACACTAGGTATTTTTGACAAGGTTAGCACTTCCATTGGCGCTAGTAGAACAACTTCCTGTTGTTTTTAAAGTAATAAGAAACCATTAAAATTAGTCAGAACATTACTCTATTGTGTGTGTCTTCAACTTGACAAATATTGCACAGAGCAAGGCCAGCATTCCAGCCTTTATTATCTGTTTGGTTTTGCTTGCTTTATCACAGTTGTAACACTACTTACACATACTTTTGTACCATGTGTAGTAATGATAATTTGACGTAGAGAGCTTCCCAACATAGGTTCTCAGGTACCTCAGACAGGACTGTCCCTGTTTTACAGGTGTGGGGAACTGAGGCACAGGGCTGAAGTGGTTTGCCAAATTCACATGGGAAGGCTATGGAAGAAGAGGCCTTAGGTCAAGATCAGGTGTTTACCCAAAAGCCCTTTGACAGAGCCAACCAAGAAGTATGTCAGGCTTGTCTGCAAGATCTTATGGGGCTAGTAGAGTTGCTTTACTTAATTTGTTCCTCTCTGATGGATGCCAGTGGTCATGGTGAACAGCTGTTTCATTTTATTTTATTCAGAGAAGGCCATTGAGGAAGTAATGAGACAATAAAGTATATAGTAACACCAATATTCAGGACATGGGTTGGCTCCTTTCCATCCAAGATAGATTACGCTATCTCAATGTCTGAAGGGAATTGGGGTTTGGCCGAAGGGAGACAGTCTGGATTTAAACTTGCAAATGAGAAGTCAGTGTTAATTGGGATAGAAGACACTGTGAGAGGTGGCAGGGGGTCATGAACTTCCTTTGAGAATATCCATCCTCCAATGACAGTGCACAGCTTTGGAGGTCCAGCTGGTTCCATCACTAAGCACTGTCACCAAAATACCTTTTCATTGTTACCCAGGAAGTCTCCGAGCTAGTTATGAACCCTAGCCGTGGTGATCCCAGCTTCAAATACACTGAGGGCAGAGGTGCATCGTGGGATTCAGAGCCTCGTTTTAAGTTAGGGAGGAACCCCTCTGATGATGCGAGTCTGAAAGCCTTTGCCCACATTCACTCCAAAATAGCTAGATGACTTCTCTAAGGCTGTGTCTTCCCCATTAAATTGTGCTACTCTCTAGAGTTTTGTGGATGTGCAGAGTTTCCAGCTTCTCATTTGCTGCTCTTTTGGATCATACTACAGTCAGAAACAGGGCCTGGCCATTGCTTTGCTTGGCAGCTAAAATCGCAAAGCTCAGAACTGTTTTCTGGCTGTTTTTTTGTTTGTTTGTTTGTTTCTTGGTTGGTTGGTTTTAAACCACTTGGAGAAATATAACTGCTTTCCAGAAAGGTTGCTTCCTGCCTGGAAGTGAATACATTTCCTTTAGTATAGAGCCCTGCAGTGGGACTGGGATCCCGTGGGACCTGCTGCCATAATAGCGGGAGTGGGTTTTAGTGGGATTAAAGAATAGTCCTGTGCAGGGATCTACTCTAGAGTATATGCAGAAAGATATCTAAGAAGCAGCAGGTTTAGGAGATTTGGAGGCATGGGAGCTCACCTATTCTATCTAATGGAGTCAACAAATGGCTCTTGGGAGAAGTGAATTGTCATCTTTTTCTGTCTGTAAAGAGAAAATATTTTGATTGCACGTTTTCTTCCACTTATGTAGTCAGCCATTTGCTATTTTATCAATCAATGTCTGTGTCGTTCTGTTAATATAAGGCACAATAAAAGCCTAGAGGTGAACAAAAGGAACAAATGTTCTGGTGAATTTCAGGTTTGATTGAAGGAATACACTCATCTAATAGAGCAGTTTCGAAATAAAGATGTTACCAATGCTAAGTTTCATCTGCCACTGATCTGCTGGCAGGTCAAGTGCCCTGTAGAACTCCACTCAGGTGTTCCTGGTTATAGAGAAGCTGATCAGCTTTTTACCCTCTATGCTGTGTTAGTTCCCATCTGTCCATTTGCTTCTTTGCAGCAGTTAATTTTGTAAATTACTGATTTTTGACTAACAGGTTTTTTCTTTATAAATCATGGAAACTAAACTGTGTTGGAACAGTTGGTCTCCAAAGTATTCCCCCACCATTCATGTTTCATTTGAAGCATGAGATGTGGGTAAATAGAATTTGTTTGGTTTCACTTATATTCAAGACAGAATTCCTGGCTTTTGGCTCTCTGAAAGCTTTCCACACACAATACTATTCTGACAATTTAGATTGCATGAGAACATTCTTAGAACAAAATAATTTAGTGTCTGAAACTGGTTGTGCATTTCAAACACACGCACCAGTGTTGCCTTGACTAACATTAAGATGCCTTTTTAGAAGAAATATAGTAATTAAATAAGCTTGTTTCACAATCCAGATGGTGGTTATGGAGGCTTTGGTGGCAACTGTGAAGAATATTAAAGGTGCACGAAGATTAAAATCTTCTAGTTCTTGGAATGTTTCTTGAAAAAGATACTTGAAATTATAAATCTCTGCATGTTTTTATTTCCTAAGATGCTTCTGAGTTGAAAAGTGATGTAGTTTTTAAATTAGTAGGTCGGTTGTTTTTTTTTTTTTTTTTTAATCACTTTTTCAGACAGCAAGTCAGTTTTTAACCAAAAAGGGTTAAGAAATATAGCATATGTAAAAATGATACTGTACTCCTGAGGCATTTAAACATAGGAGGCAGTTGCTGTTCTTATTTCTGGGAATGCTGTTGTTTGCAGTTCTGGGGGTTCAGCAACAGAGCTAGTAGATTCCAGCTGATCTTGCAGTTGTATATACAGGAATGTGTATTTATTATCTTGGAATACTGGCACTAACCTTTCCTCCTAGGTTCGTGCCTTGAACCAAGATGTGTGAGTCAGTAATTATGAGGAAATACAGTTGAAAATTGGACTTATTTATACACAATCATGAATAGATCTTCTGGCCTCATCCTAAGGTTGATACATTTCTGGCTGCATTTAAGTACTTCATCCATAACAGGTTTTACAAAAAACTACCTCTAATAGGAATCCTAGTCAATTCTGTAAAACAGCAAAAACAGCTCACTTCAACTCCTCTTTTTACATTGCCATTTTGTCTTGTTTCTTTCAGCTGTGAATGCAGATCTTCATTGGGGGTGACGGTGTTCAGAAACTCATTGCTGAAAGGGTTAGTTAAAAGCTACGTTGCACATTCCTTTCAGTCAGGTTCCTGCAGACTCCATCCTTGTGTACACAACCTGTGCAGCTGTTTGAGTTGGCTGGGCCTCCTCTGGTTACATATATCCCTGCTAGCACCCAAACTCCAGGGAGACATTGGGTCACTCACATTGTGACTTTGAGGCTTCAGTGGCTCAGAATGAAGAGCTGGCTGTGACCAGCAGAGAGCAAAGTCATAGCGCTTGTGGACATCTGCGCTTGTCATGAAGCTTGGGGTTATATTAGTGGTAATACCATGGGGAGCATAGCTCATGATATGCTTCCTTCGGTAACTTGCTCACACCCTTTACAAACAATGAGGTTACTTCTGAAAGGAGCTGTGGGGTAGGCATTTGTGGGTCAGTCCTGTGAAGGTCTTCTGAGCATCTTGCAAGATCAAGCCCTAAATCTTTTAGCCTCTAGTTTACACACAATCCGTCCTTCTCTTTCAGAAGCCTGCCCACGGGTATCTTACATGGCTCGTCTTCTCCTGAGAGAGCCTGCGTTTCAGAGACCATGCTCCTGAGACTGGTGGGGATGATGCTACAGCTATATATTGTATGTACTTGCTAAGGCCCTCTCTGTCAGCATTCACAGTATAACTCTGTTAGCTGCAGATGTAAAATCTCCGCCCTTCTGAGTCATATGAGACTAAAGAATGGAATGCAGGTCCTTTCAATTGCATATAGTGAAAGTCCTAATTATGGAGGATTATAGTGTAACATAGCAGAGGTAACTGTTACATCTTAAGTTTTGAGCAATTTTATGTAATGACCGTCGTCTGCTTTCATGCTCTCTCAGCCTGAGCCACGGTGTTGGTCATGCTCTCCCCTCAAATGCCTAAAGGATTCCCATTGAGGCATGTAGTGTTCCAATCCCTGCCTCTTTGGCTCTGTTGAGGGGAGATATTTTGCTGGGCTTGCATCCAAAGGTTTTAAGGAGTTAATAGAAATGAGTCTGACTCACAATGAGGAGAAATGTAAAGCTTCATGATAAAATATTTAAATGTGAAGCTACTATGGGGAATGATGTTGATAATTTTTTAACCAACTTTGTGTAGGCCTTCGTAATTGACCGGGTTGTTCGTAGTTCAGTAAGAGTTAATATTTCCCTCAGGAGTTTTAACTTCTGTTCAAATAAATAGGAGTAAAATTGGAAGGTGTTAAAAGATGGCAATAATATATTCAATGGATGCTTATGCTTGGCTCTAAGTTTAAGGAGGCAGCAGGAGCATGCACAGGAATTTAAATTTACCCTTACCCCCCCAGTTCTATTGCTGGCTATTCTTCTGACTCATTGAGGAACTTGGGCCAGCTACTTTGCCCCATGTTTTCAAAGTGGCCTGTGATTTTTGGGTCCCCAACTTGACATCTTGGGTTTGAATTTTTTTAGAAGTGCCAAGCATCCCTCCCGCCCCCAGCTGACGTCAGCGGTTGTGCTGCAGCACTGCATGAGCGTTCTGTGATGGACATAAAAATTAAATTAACTAATGCAATTAAAAACCCCAGCGAGCATAAATGTTAGTTATAGCTAAGTATTCTGCACTGAAATCCACATGTGAAGAGCAGAGAACATCTGCACTCCTGGCCCGTCAGAGATGCAGCATGGAAAGCATGCTGTCTCCAGGCAGCAGATTTGCCTTTGTGTCTAATTGGTAATGTTTCTCTGTGAGCCTTTAATATGGTTTTGCTCATTGAGTTGACTGCTGTCCTTGTTTTGCTGCATTCAGAAGCTCTGTATGTCATTGTTGATCAGTGCCCCACTGGTAAGCAACAAACGGGGCTCTTCTGTGTGTATTATCTGGCTGTTTTCAACTGTGGCCCAACATTGTACTTTTGGCTCACAATGTGGGAATTGTGAAATAACACCATTCCTGATTGTCCTGGCTCCCACACAGTGCTACCCAGGAGGGAGCGCAAGGGGATGGCACTTGTTTCCATGCCTGGGAATCAGACCTGCACGGAACATGTTCACTGACCTTTCGCAGCTGGTGGAAAGCTAGGTGTTTTGAATTTTAGCTGACAGGAACCAGCTGTTGGAATAAGCCACATTACTACAAGCATCTTACCTTGTTTCAGTTTTGTCCTTGTAACTTTCTTTCTTTACTTTTTTGGTAAGCTGCATGCAGTTCAGCAAAGGGGTTACTGCTCGCATTTCAAATGTGTTAATTTTCTGGCTCTTCTGGCCTAAGCCAAACTCTGCCTTGTTCCTTTCCCTGGGGGGACTTCGTATAGTGGAGAATGAGCTGTACTGTTTGTGCTGCAGTCTCTAGGCACAATTGGCTACATTTCAGGCCCAGCTCTGAATTTCTGGCTCAGTTTCACTCCAGGCTGTTGAGGGCTTTTTGTGTTTGAATTGTGTAGAGCAGGTGTGACTAGCAGAAAGGCAGTAGAATATGACATTAGTGAGAGGAAGTTTTTCCTCACAATTGTACTTTTTTAGTGCAAGTTAATACTTTAGAGAGAGTCAAAACAAACCTGGGAATTCTGGATGCCCCATCATCTCAGGCATTGGCACTCTCACAGCAGGACTATCTGGCTATATGGACTCTCTCCTCAGGCCCTATGCCACCAGCACTCCTAGCTATCTTCGTGATACTACTGATTTCCTGAGAAAACTACAATCCATCGGTGATCTCCAAGAAAACACCATCCTAGCCACTATGGATGTAGAAGCTCTCCACACCAACATTCCACACAAAGATGGACTACAAGCCACCAGGAACATTTTCACTGATGATATGTCACACCTGGTAGCTGAACTTTGTGACTTTGTCCTGACCCACAACTACTTCAGATTTGGAGCCAATCTATACCTTCAAGTCAGTGGCACAGCTATGGGCACCCTCATGGCCCCACAGTATGCCAACATTTTTATGGCTGACCTAGAACAACGCTTCCTCAACACTCGTCCCCAAGCACCTCTCCTTTACCTACCCTACATTGATGACATTTTCATCATCTGGACCCACGGGAAAGAGTCCCTGGAAGAATTCCACTGGGATTTCAATAATTTCCACCCCACCATCAACCTCCACCTGGACCAGTCCACACAAGAAATCCACTTCCTGGACACTACAATACAAATAAAGGATGGTCACATTAATACCACCCCATACCTAAAACCAGCTGACCGCAATACAGATCTTCATGCCTTCAGCTTCCACTCTGGACACATTACACGATCCATTGTCTACAGCCACGCCTTAAGATACAGCCAGATTTGCTCCGATCCCTCAGACAGAGACAAACACCTACAGGATCTCCATAAAACATTCTTAAAACTACAATACCCACCTGGAGAGGTGAAGAAACAAATTGATAGAGCCAGACGGGTACTCAGAAGTCACCTACTTCAGGACAGACCCAACAAAGAAAACAACAGAATACCACTGGCCATCACCTACAGCCCCCAACTAAAATCTCTCCAGCACATCATTAAGGATCTACAACCTATCTTAACAGATGATCCCTCACTCCCTCAAGCTGTGGGAGGCAGACCTATCCTTGCTTACAGATAGCCCCCCAACCTGAAACAAATATTCACCAGCAACAGTACACCATACAAGAAGAACACTAACGCAAGAACATACCCCTGCAACAAACCCCGTTGCCAGCTCTGCCCACACATTGACTCTAGTGACACCATCACAGGTCCTAATCATATCAGCCACACCATAAAAAGCTCATTCACTTGCACATCTACTAATGTAATGTATGCCGTCATGTGCCAACAATGCCCCTCTGCCATGTACATTGGCCAAACCGGACTGTCACTACGCAAAAGAATAAATGGACACATCAGACATAAAAAATAACATCCATAAACCAGTCGGAGAGCACCTCAATCTCCCAGGACACTCTTAAATGACTTGAAAGTTGCCATACTTCTACAAAAAAACTTCAAAAACAGACTTCAAAGAGAAACTGCTGAGCTTGAACTGATCTGCAAACTTGACACAATCAAACTGGGTCTAAATAGGGACTTGGAATGGTTATCTCATTACAAGAATTAATTGTCACTGTTCACACATTCTCACCTCCTAATCAATGGTTATGAATAGGCCTCAACTACTTCCCCATTGTTGTTCCTTAGTCTTGGATATGTGTATATATATACCTGTTTGATTTCTGTTCCTTACATCTGAGGAAGTGGGTTGCAGCCCATGAAAGCTGATGGCTGCAGAAATTAAATGTGTTAGTCTTTAAAGTGCTACAGGACTCTCAGTCTGTATACAGCAAAAACAACAACATGGCTACTCCTCTGAATCAATACTTAATGTTTGTGTTACAGTAGCACTGGAGTCCTCAACCCAGGTCGGAGCCTATTATGCTAGGCGCTGCACAGATACTTAATGAGACAGTGCCTGCTGGAAGAGCCTACAGTCTAAACAGACAAGACAGGTGAAGGATTACTATCCCTGTTTTACAGAGGGCAGTGACACAGACAGACAATGACTTTCCCAAGGGAAAAGAGAACATTAAGCATCAGTGTTGGACAGTGTTAACATTCTCTGTGAAATCAGGAGAAGTGTATTGCAGAAAGGAGGTGGTTTTGTCAGGTTAATCAAAGGATTTTCTCTTTTTCCCCCTAACCTTAGTATAACTATAATTTAATATTTGTATTACAGTAACATCCAAAGGCTACTGCTGAGAACAGGGACCTACTGTGCTTAGAGTTTATAAAATGCTGAGGTTTGATTTTACTGGGGCTTGGAAGGTTTTGCGTGCCACTTTCTCCCCAGTTACCTGGGTTGAATGGCTGCTCTCTGGTAGTTCTGAGAGAGCCGAACTAAGTGACCGGTACCAAGAGTCACAGATCTGCTCCCGTTTCACTGTGCACTCTCTTCACCTTCCCATTTCTGTAGCACTGTTTTAATATAGTATTATTGCTATCATTTCCTGTACCAGGAAGTTAATCCACAGACTCCAGCAGCTGTGTAAGGAACTCTGCCTCTCCTGGCAAAAGTAAACTACTGTTTCCATCTCTTCCTTGGACTATTTAAAAAAAAATTTTTTTTTTGGCAAGGATGTCTAGTTCATATGAACTGGAGCACGGAGATGCAGCAGCTGCCCTTCTGAATCTTACTCCAAAGACACAGTGGCTTTGGCTTGGTCTTTTAGATAGTCCTGCGACATTTGTGAGTCTGTTCTGGAGACAAATGAATAGATCCGAGACTCTAAAATGGAGGGAGATAAAATGTTAAGAATCTCCTGGTAACATGCCCTGAAACAAACCAAGCAGCTTAATCAAAGGCATGTAGCCCGCGTGCTGAGAGGACTTTACAGACTTGCTCCCTTGATGCATCATTTGCAGATGCATTTATTACAGAATCATAGACTTAATCCCCTGTCCTGTAGCACAGCACTTCTGGTAGAGTTCATTGTCAGCACTGGCTGTGTCTTATCCCCTATCCTCCTTCCTTTATACATCTTAGCTGGGATTTCAAAGGCGCTTAAAGGACTTAGGCACCCACTTCATAAGTTGTGAGGCCAGAAGGGACCACTATGATCACTTAGCCTGGCTCCTGGATAACACGGGCCAGAGAAATGGAAATGCGACCAGTGATTCCTTCTCATTGCTGTGTCATTGACACTCACCTGATGGCTGGTGTCTGAATGAAGAGCTGACTTTTCTCACTGCTTAGTTTGCAGTTTCTCTAGGTTTGCATGGGGCTCTCTGATTGGTCATGCCAGGTCCATGCTGATGGGAAGGTTATCAAAAAGCACTGATGGGTTTATATTTAGTACTCAAGGACCTGCATACCCTGTTGGTAGGATTTGGGGCCTCCGAACTTGTACAAGATGAGGTCTCGACCCACTTTTAGGATGGGAACTACAGCCACAGCAATGCTGCAGAGTGGCTGTTAACATGTATTGTGCTCATGCTTAGAGGCCTATGTTCAGGAATCAGAGCCCCATCACAGGGCTGTAGGGAGACAGTGTCTTATTTTAAAGTGTTTTACAAATTGCACAACAGCGGGAGGTGTAAAAACTGATTTTCCCCACACACCCCAAGAATTGCCCAGTTGGGTAGTGAGAGCAGGTTGCTGTGAAATGGCTAGCTGGGAGCCAGTTGTCCTCTTTAACCAGATTAGCTCTTTCCTTGCTGTCTGTGGATGTTGCTCTAACATTACATGGAAAGTGGTGCAGTAATTGGGAACAATTCCTGTTTTCACATGCTTAGACCTTTCTCTGTCTCTTCAAAAGCATCGAATAGTTATTGATACCACCACTGACTTCGTTACTTTGGCCTCTAATCCAGCTGAAAATATCCCTGGCTTTCTGGCCCTGGGACATGAGTGGACCAAGAGATATGGGTGCTCAGCAGGTGACTATAGTGGAGAACGTACTGCATCCTGGGCAAGACCAAAGAGCCAAAACAAAAGCTCTCCAGCGAGCAACTCTGAAAGAAGCTTCCCATGCACTGCAGCTTCTTGTGCAACTGGAGTCCTGCAGCTAGAGCGGTGTCCATGTGCACGCCTGTGGATGTGTGCATAGGGCAGGTAGAGGGATCCTGGGAACTGCCATCCTGGAGCAGACCTGTGGTCCCCTCCTGTCTTTCAGCTTGCACAGAATGAAGGGAGGCTTCCAGTTTATCAGTTGTCTCTGAGCCTGAGGCTGATATGGAAAACTGAGCTCTGAGCAGGGTCCTGTGACAGCATCTAGCTGGAGATTCCCAGTACCTTTTCCTCTCTGCTAGCTGGTAAAGGGCAGACAGGCTGGGCTTTGTCCATGGCCTGGACTCATCTTCCACTTCGGGCTCTGGCTAGCTGGTGTCCATTCTGGATGTGTGCTTCCTTGGCTAATCTGTATCAATGCCCACTGCAGGGCTTCCTGCACCTTCCTCCAAAGCGAGATGGGGTATGCAATGAGCTGGGGCCACTGGGCTGATTGAGCCCAGTTGGCAGCTCTGTGCTCGGAAGAGAACAGCCCAGATGGTGTAGCTGGTGTGGGACCTGTCCCCCTCCACCCCGCTCCCTGCCACACCCCATAATTTTTTGTTTTTACTTCCAGGAATTTTTATTGTCTAGAAACGCTCCTTTGCCTGCCTTCCTTGGATAACCTTGCTGGAGGCTTTCAAAAGGAGGCTGGATATGATTTAGACCAGTGGCTCTCAGCCTTTCCAGACTACTGTATCCCTTCCAGGAATGTGATTTGTCTTGCACGCCCCCAAGTCTTACCTCACTTAAAAACTACTTGCTTACAAAATCAGACATAAAAATACAAAAGTGTCACAGCACATTATTACTGAAAATTGTTTACTTTCTCATTTTTGCCATATAATTATAAAATAACAATTGGAATATAAATATTGCATTCACATTTCAGTGTATAGTATATAGAGTTGTATGAACAAGTCATTCTGTGTGAAATTTTATTTTGTACTGACTTTACTAGTGCTTTTTACGTAGCCTGTTGAAAAGTAGGCAAATATCTAATTGAGTTCATATACCCCCCTGGAAGACGTCTGCATACCCCCAGGGGTACATGTACCCCTGGTTGAAAACCAGTGGTTTAGACACAACTAATCCTGCATCTTGGCAAGGGGTTAGACTAGATGACCCTTGTGGTCCCTTCTAATCTGATGGTTCTATGTCTGGCTTTGTAATTATGCAGCTGCTGCGGGGGAGACACCTGCAACCTCCCACCTGCTTTTGCGGGATGATTTTATATGAAAAAGAGCAAAATAGAGCTCGCTTATCATTCACAGTGGCCAAATATTGACTTTGCTCTCGCTAATCCTCCATGTACAGAAAGGTGGCTACCCTCTGTTTGCTTAGCCAGAAAGAAACCAAAATTTGCATTTGAAGAAGTCTGTGATCTCCTGTTTCACCAGGTTTCTCCCAGTGCTTGTCTGAGAGGGTCTCCATGCATATAAATTTCTATTTCAACACTAGTCTGATTGCCATAGTTGATTCAAGCATGGGGATCTCAACTTTACAGCGACCCTTATAATAAGAACATTTGACTTTGGGGGAGTCTTTCTAAGAAGCACCCGGTAGCAAGGCACCAAACTCCTATGGGAGTCAGTCACTGAACTGCCATTTGTACCTTTGAAAAACCTGCCTCTGTAGTGAAGAGGCTTTTGTTTTAAATGGTGCTAACAGGTTCCTAAATCATCATTGACACACCTAAATAAGTGGCTTGGCTTTTTGTGAATGTGTTGAGTATTCAGTGGTTCCCATTTGATTTCAGCCTCCACTGGCTATTATGGTGCCCAAAAACGACTTTAGATGCCTGGCTTTGGGAATCTTGGCCACAGTGTTTTCCTTTGTGCTGGGGATTAAAGGAAGGAGGAGTGGAAGGGAAAGATCTTTCCTCCCAGGATAGTAACAAGGGGTTGAGGGATGTGTAGGAGGTAAATGAATGGTCTTAATAACTACACCATACATAGTCTGTGCTGAATAATTCTTTGGTAGCTCTTGGTCATATGTCTGCTGCATTATTCCAATAAAAACTGATATAAAAAACTGGTCCGTGTAAGGATGGTCTGTGTATTCCCTGGTGGGGAAGTGAGCAGAAGCTGCCTGCCCTTTATCTCCAAGAGCATCATTGTTTAGCGATGTTACTTAGGGGACACAGCACGATCACTTAAATAGTTCTGACCATCTGTGCTGTCCGGTGTGTTTGCTCTAGTGGATTCCAGTGATTTCTCATTTCCTGGAGGAAATGTCGTTGCAGAAAGAATTGTGAGTAATCAAGAAATGACACACTGTGCATTCCCTTCTCTTTGCAACCTCAATGCCTAGAAGACATGCTAAAATGGAGAAGAGAAAGGAAAATATTAGTCAGAGGAAATCTTGGGCTTTCTTCTTCAGAAGGAGTCACGGCTTAGTCAAGAGTTCAGGAGTCCAGCTCATTTCATTGACATTGGGTGAACTATCTTGGGGGTGAATTTGGTCTAGGAATCTATAATTGACTGCATACTTCAGTCACTTTAACTTCTGATCCAAGAAGCACACCCTCAAAGCCTGAGAATTTCCTTATTTGTAATATGGCAATAAAAAAGGAAAGCCACCTAATTATCTCTAGGTGCACTGTTTACTTTTGTCTCTAAAAGGGCTTTTGAGAGGGATAAAGGTTTGTTCTGGTGCTTCCTGGAGATGCTTCCAGTTGCCATTGCAATTACTTGAGGTAAATATAGATCATAAAAGTGTTTGGTTTGCTTTGAATTGACTCCTACCAGGGCTTTCCTTTCATGCGGATGAGCAACTCTTTTGGAATTTAACCCTCTGGAGCTTGTTGAATGCAGCACGCTCTGGCAGGATCAGACAGCTTGTTGCATCTTAAGTTACTTGCTTCCGCTTCAGTTTGCTTTTGTGACAGTTGAAAAATCTGCAGATTAGATTTTGAAACTCAATGCCCATTTTGTACTGGGCTCCAATAGGCACATTAGCGACTTTGCCCCTGGAATCCAAGGAAAACATGCACAGCATTGAATTTATTGGTGCAATACATGACTTAAGAGATTACTTGAAAGAGCTAAGGAGGGGGTAGGGGAAGCCTAAAGATGTAGATAATGCTGGTGGTGAGCAGTAGGTTTGTAAATCAGACCCTAGCCCTATAGCCTGCCTTCTTCGCCTCAGCAGCATTGTTTTCTTGGTTGAATAGTCTGTATTCGAATGGAAAAGAAATATTTTGTCCTTTTGAAATGCTTGAGCATGTCACTACATAACACTGTGTGGAATGTGCATGGAATTAATTATCCATGGATTTTGAAGTACATTTGAATAAATCAAAGGAGGTGCTTTCTGCTATGAATTCTTCAAAAGAAATTAACATGAGATACTTGGTCTGTGAATCATTTGGCATGGGGACAAAGATGACTTTCTGGTAATTGCTTTTAATAGCTGAAGTCTATTTTCAAAAGCAGGTATTTCTGACTGTGACAACTTGAATCTTCCAATTACTAGCCCCTTCACACTTGGATTAAGTGGGGACACCTTTGTGGCTGCTTTGTCAGTTAAACATCTTTGTAGTTCTATTGGGATGGATTTGGCCCACTGTCTACTCAGGCTTTGAAAATATTTGTATTGGAAAGAGTCACTGCTACATGCCAATTAGAAAGCATGAAGTGTTGAGTTTAAGGGAGCACCCTTGGGAAGTACAGGGATTGTCAGTGTATCCTGACTAACGTCTAGTCTATTGGTATAATTTAGAGATGCTCTTGTGGTTAAAACTCCAGACTGGACTTGGTAGATCGGGGTTTGGTTTCAGCTCTGCCGCAGACTCACAATGACACCTTGGGCAAGTCATTTTCTCTGCCCTGGATTCAATTTCCCAGCTGTAACGTGGTGGTGATCAGCCTGCCTTTCTTCTCCCACTCTTTGTGTATTAGCTATTTAAGCCCCAATCCTGCGAACACTTATGCCTGTGCTTAGTTTTACCACTGTAAATTGATTTCAGATCAGTGGAACTACTCAGTAATTAAGCACATACATAATTTTCAAACTGAGAGCTCTTGGAGTCAAGGACTTGCTTTCTAGGCTTATGTACCTCACACAACAGGACCCTCCTCACAGTTGTTGAGACCTGAAGACATTGCAGTAATAGAAAAACACAAATAAGGTGCTCCTGTCTCTAAAGTGCTAGGTATTTCCTCAAAAAATAAAAATGTTAAAAGGCATGTAGGGTTTCCCTTTTTATACATTGGGGCATACTTTTGTATTTGCATTCGAAATGATCACTTACATGTAATGAACTCTTCTAAGACGTGCCAGACCAGAGTAGCTCTCCTTCCCTCTTTGAGTGACCATAAAGTTCAGAATATGATGTGTCAGATTTTTTTATTTTAAAAGCCTCTTTAAAAAATTAGATTGGAAATTAATTAGATCGAAGCAGTCACTTGAATTCTAAAATCACATACCAGCTGTTGCCCTCTTCATGCAACTTTTATCATGTTGCAGGAGGCAGAAGTCCTTTCCTCATAATATTTACTTACATTGCCATGTTATCCCACCCGTATTGGCTAGGCAGCGACAAAGAACATCACCTATATCAATAGAATGCATAATTTATGCTAATATCTGCCAGACCATCTGTTGCTCTCTCTTTATTGACTGACTGAATGGCTCTTATTCAATGTAATTATTCCACTGTCAATATCCCTTTTATCTAGAAAAAATGAAGTCAGCCTTTCAAGCACTCTGACTTTTCTCAGTAGTCTCTTCAACAAGTGTGTATACATGCGTGTATATTTTTAGCATTGGAATCAGTCTCCTGCATGGATTTTCTCTGGAGCGGAAATGCTGCTTGGTTTATGCAAAAGTAGAGTTTACAGTTTCTTCTAGTTTTAAATCTAAGCAAAGCTGCTTTAATGAAATTGCGCACTGCTCAATGATTCCTGGTGTGTGTCTGCCATCAGAATCCAGTTAAATGAGAGCTAGCTATCTTGTGAATTGCTTGAGCAGCTTCTTCCTTGGATGTGTTTGGGAGCCTTTTTTTAGAAGAAAAAAAAAAAACCAACCAACTGTTCGTTCCTTACTGCACAGATTTCTGTTGCCCTCAGTAGCCCACTCAGTCACAGTTGTAAATAGTGAATCTGTAAATAATTACAGCTGGTGGCCAATTAAAACACAGGCTTTGTTTGTTTTCCCTGAACTGTGGCAGAAAGAGGTGAATTGCATATCCTATGACCCCTGCAGCATAACTTAGGTTTTGTTTAACTGTAGATGGGACTGACTTTCACAAGAGCAGAAGATAGCAGTGTTGTCCTGCACTTCAGACTTAATAAGCACATGATGATGGAGAAGTCAGAATGCATCTCTGATTGCTTATGTGGCAGACATACTCCTTGTAATTAATTTCAGGGTTTCTAGTGTCCTTGGGCAGCTTCTGAGCATGGCTAATGAAATATCTTGCCCTCTTTCAGACTGAGCCATAAAGTAAACAAAATATTTTATCCATTATAACTAAGCTCAAGAATCCAGGAACTGTTACCTAAGGGAAAATTGCATTAGGGTGCTCTTCCTGTTTGTTCTTACTGCTGTTAAAGATGGAAATACCAACAATACCAGCAAACTCCCCTGTAAGTTCTTATCGGGCATAAACCTACTTTGTCCTAAATCCTTGGCCAGTAACAAGTGCCAGTGTGTCTGTATGGTTGGTGGCTTCTCTGAGTACAATCCAGGGGAAAGATTTCTGGGACGAAGAGCACATTCCACCCCTGCTTATGTGACCCTAGCTGGGCTCACAAGGTGGTCCACTTGTCCCAACAACACAACCACAACTGTTCCCTGCGGTGTTTGTGGCATTGTGATCTGATGGAGAGGAAATTCTCACAAGCTTGGATTGGAGGAATTCACTAAATCGTAGATGTGAGAGATGATAACCTAATAGATCAGTCTTGTTGGTATGAACTAGGCTGTTGATATGTGATTTCATGCACAATGATTACTCAGCAAGCCTTTTTGTGGGAAAGTTGGTTTTGCATCATGGGTTGTTTATCTGTGGTAACTTCAGAAAATTGTTAGAAGTTGCAGGTGTTGATTTCCAAAAGTAACAGTCCTGATTTTCCTTTCCCTTTCACTGGCTGCTTTAAAGCTGTGAGAGAAGAGTTCTGCCACGATGAATCTGGCCCCAGTATTTCTACTCAAGATTTTTATGGCTGGGATTTCAAAGGATCTCGGATTGAATTGGGTGTCCAACACTTTTATGCCACTTGGAAATCTGATCCTAGATCTGTTTAAAACTATTTTATAAAGAAATCGGGGTGCGATTTTCACTTGGGAGAGTTAGGAGCACAAGTCCCAGTGAAAGTCAGTGCGGCTTGTGCCCCTGATTTCTTCAGGTGCTTTTGAAATCCCCCATTTTACAAGTCTGGACCTGATACTAATCTAGGCTGCAGATTTATTTGCTGTGCTGTAAAGCTGGTCTGAGAAGAGAATCAGGCTCACTTTTCTTTATCCATTTCTCTATTGATCCCATTTCTTTAGCTTTCGCTTCTGTGAGTTGTCGTGACTGCCATCACTCCCAGCCTGCTTTAGCTGCGTAAGCATATGATGATGGAGACCAAATGCTAATCTGGTCACCATCTGACCAAGCAATCTGCCCTTTGGTCCGATAGCCATCTGGTCAAGGTGATGATATTGCAGGCTAGAGGGCATGGAAAACTATTTTGTTTTCCCTTTGACAGCTTAATCAAATGCTGAACAGGAAGTCCAGCTGGCTGGTTTCATGCATCTGACACAGATGCACAATAGAAACCCTATTACGTAGGGTTTACAGTTGAGTAATTATTTGCATGACACTGTGCAGGTAGTGCTGTTAGTCCGGCATAGGTTGCTCCTTAGTGGGTTTCTGTGTGGTGTCTGTCTCACGTGTCTCAGTAATTACAAAGCTGTTTCTTCTTGGTCTTCCATTGTGCCTTTTGATTTAAGTTTGAGAAAATCTGCTGTGTGTTTATTCCAAAAGCATCTACTTAACGTGATTATTGTGCTCCTAAATCACTTACTCTGTTTTTTACATAGTCCCTCTCTATGTGCCTTGTTAGTGTTGTTAGAGAGACAAAATGGGTGAGGTATTATCTATTTTATTGGTGAGAGAGACAAGCTTTCCAGCTTACACAGAACTCTTCAGTGTTGTTGAGAACTAGGAGTGATTTTCTGTAGAAGCAGTGTGTCTATCACATTTGTTTCCGGTCTTCTGTTTAACATTAGGGGAGTGCATGTTTTAATTGCGATGGTACCAGAGTTGGGGTATAGTATGTAGATGTATGAAATATAATGTATCTAAAGTAGCAGAGGCAATCATCCTGGCATTGCCACCATCTTAGGAAATTTTGTGTGTTGGGAGTTTACTCGATGGGACAATCTGCCAAAGGAAAGTCCTGCACTTGGGCCAACAGATCCATCTCCCATATAGTAAAATGGGTTGAACTATGTTGTTGAATAGTTTAGCAGTAGTTTTGTTGGGATTCAACTCTACTAATCTTGTCAGTCAAGCCTCCATTGCGTTTCCTGTTAGAACCAGACATGATTTCCCAGAATGACAGTCACCTCCATCTGACAGTGTGAATGCTTTGTGGCTAACATCCTTTGAAAGGTTCTGTTAGAAGGTCTTTCAGAAAATGCCTCTGAATAGCAGAAAACCCTCAAATAGGAGCACTAACCTAGCTTTGTGGAAACACTTCTTCATTTGGTCCCATCAGAAAGGTGCATCTCCAGATCGGGCTTTCTTGGACCTCAGACTGGACTATCTTCTCTATCTAAACCAGAGTTCGGCTGTTAGCTCTGTAAGGGACCATCTGGCAGCTATTTCAACCTTCCATGTCTCGCTAGATAGTAAATCCCCTTTTTCCAACCCTGCCATCACCAGATTCCTAAAGGATTTGATCAGATTGTATCTACTTGCGCAAGAGCCCATCCCTTCCTGGAATCAGAACGTGGTCCTAGCAAAATGTAAAGTAATTAAGACTTGAGTAGAGTGACTTGGATTTACATTGATGATTGAGAGCAAAATGTGGCCCTCTGTATCTGTCTTACAGTGGCTCCTAGAGGTTCCAATGGCGATGAAGGCCTTGTTGTGTTTGTACAGCACCCAGCACAGAGTGACTTCCCCAGGTCCTGCAAGGGATCAAAGCTAGGAATAGAACCCAGCCATCCTTACTCCCAGTTCTGTGCCCTACTCACGGGACCATGCTGTCCCACACTGCAAATGTTTTCTCAGCACAGCTGGGATGGGCAGGGCATGGGTAAGCGGGGCAGAATTGAGTGGGAAGGGGCAGCAGTGACTGATCTTTGAGGCAGGCTAAGGACAAGAGGCTGGTTGCAGGCTGCATGTTACTGGAGTGTGCCATAACACTACTTTAGCAAGCACTGCACGTTTAATTATTTAAAATTCGGTGTACTGACTGATCTCCGTCTAGTCCAGCCACATGACAATGCTGCCTCAGGCTGCTCTGCGAGGGAGTCAGTGAGACAAGACCTGAGGCTAGCAGAGACTGGTCATAGATCAGAGATGCAGTATCTAGGTTTGAGGAGCACAGGGAGTGGATTGCCTGCATCTCCTGGGAGCCTCACTGCGAATGATATCTGGCACAGGAGGAGCTGTGCTGCCTAACTTCTGTGCTGTAGCCAAAGTGGCTGGGCTTCTGCAAGATGGGAAGAGGGGGTAAACATGACAGTAGTAGTACTGGAATGAGCATATAGAAACACCTCTAAAGAGTGGGAAGGGGTGTGGGAAAGCTGGTGGGGAGTACAGTGCAGTCAGCTCCCAAAAGTCATCAACAGCCATGTCTAAATCCAGAGCCGCATGGCTTTGATTGGGGTGACTTTAAACTGATGAAGTTAAACTGGTGCAAAATGCTGTGTGGATACTGGTTTCAGTGTAAGCCACACCTGGTTTCAGTTGCATTTGTCATTTAGGAACCATGCTTAAGATAAACTGAATTAAGCTACTCATAAACCGAAATCAATAAGTAAACCCATCTGAGCTAGTTTTAACTAAACTGGAGCAAGTTTGCATATAGACAAGGGCTAAGATGCTTATTGCATTAAATGGGGTTTTTGAAGTAGCAGCCCGCTATTTTGTATTCCTTCTAAAGACCAAAATCCTCTCCATCCAGAGCCTCATGTAGCTGAATTCCTGCAAGCAGAACCCTTGAAATAGCTTTGGAATAGCTCTGGCTAGAAAGATGGTAACCCCCAGACAAGAGACACTTCCTGGGCCTGATTCTCTGTCACCTGGCATCTTGTGCAGTCAGGTGCACCTGTGCAAAGTGGGTGTGAAACGTGACTGAATCAGAATGGCAGCATGTGCAAAGTGGGTGTGAAACAAGACTGAATCAGAATGGCAGCTTTGTGTACTTGCTCTACATGGAGTAAAGGCTGCACATGGCTCAGGGCAGCAGGGACCTGGACCCTCTGTTTAACTAAGGTTCATCCCAGGGATTAAGCAGAGATGCAGATGCTAGATTAACTCAGACTGAGAGCGCCGATATCTAGGACTAGTCTGAATGTTCCTGCCAGGTTGCAAGGACTGTAGTTCCCAATGACTTCAGCTGGAGTTTTGAGTACTCAGCTCTTCCGAAAACCAAGTTTTAACCTCCAGATGCCCTTCCAGTCCCTACATCCTGCTCTCCCCTCCACTGAAGGCAATAATCCTGACACTAATCATTTTCCTGCCAACCCTTTGTGTTGTGACAAATGAGAGACTTCAGGTGGAGAAGGAGCAGGAGCAGAAGCAGATGGGCTCTCAGGAAACAAAGGATCTGGTTCCCGTTTCCACACAAAGGTTCCTGGTTATGGAGCATGGGGCTAGGACATGGGGAGTATGCAATATGCTAGCAGGGCTGTATCTAAATGGCTTGTCTCTGTACCACCTTGGGAGCCCTTTGAAACGTGTAATCTCCTACAGATGTGTTAATGGTGCCTGAGTGAATACAGCTGCAATATTTAGAGCCCAGCTAGAGATGTGCTTGGTGCCGACTAGTAGTCAATATGCCCTGGTTTTAAAGTACATGCTTTAGATATGTGGACAAGAACTGACAAGAACTCTGATCTTGCCAGTGCATGGGGGCATTTTTCAAAGGTACAAAGGGCAGTTAGGCAGCGTAGGGTGAGATTTCCAAAAGCATCTGGTCCCCATGACTTGCTCCTTAGTCACTTAGGGGGAATTGTGGAAAGGCATTGGAGGACTAGTGGTCCTCCAGTGTTATCACAGAGCTAACTGGTGTCCAGAAGTCGAGTTGTGCCTACTTGGGTACCTTTAAGGTAATGTGTCATCTCTGAACTAGAGCCTTAGTAAGCCCCATGCAGGGATGAGTCAGTCCTGTGCTAGACTCCTGCCAATCCACAAGCTAGGAGCTGGTCCGCTCACTCAGGGCAGGTAGATAAGCCTCACCAGAGAAACAGCAACTCAGTCTGCCCAGTGTTGCTCAGTGGCTTGGCACTCTTCCCACCTGATTGTGGTAAGAGATTCCACAAGCGGTAGCCTTCTCCAGCCCTGTTCCATCCCTGCTCTGGACTCCTGAGTCTGGTTCTGACCCCTTGGCTCCAACCACTAGGTCTGATTGCCACAGAGCCGAACTCTAGGCCTGACCATCCCTGTCACAGTTTCATGCCAGCCAACTCATGTTCCTAGTGCCACTGCACATGAGGGATGGGTTAGTGGGGGGCAGGTAGGTGTCAGAGTGACAGGAACACTTGAGCTATAACACAAGCTAACTTTGCAGGGAAGATCAGCCCTTACGCACATTTGAAAATCCCACCCCAAGCCAATGGGAGTTGGATGCCTGACTCTCATCTGTGCCATGGAGAACTTTCCCCTATAGTATGTGCTTAATGTTAAGCACATAAGCTTTCACTGGGACTACTCATTCTTAAAACTAAACACGTGCAGAAGAGCTGGCAGGCTCAGGGCCTTAAGAACCTGGAGGGACTATACTGCCCCATATGCTCTGCACAGCGTTCTTCAGTCTGCTTTGTGCTCTGCAGCCAGAGGCGGGGACTCCTACAGACTTTGTGACAGTTGGCCAGAGCTTTGTGTGAATTTCTGTCTTCAACTTGAACAGCATTGTGGGGGCAGACTTGCTATCTAACCCCAATTTCATCCTGCCAGGTGGTGGTGATGGTCTCCTCAGGAACAACTTCCACTGTGCATTGTTTATAATGAGACTACAGAAGTTTAGCCAACCTGACCATGACCCCTTTTCAATATTTCGTTGTATTAAAAGCAGTATTAACATTAAAAAAGGGCACAGTCACATGTGCTGCTGGAATTAACTGCCCAAGACTCCAGGGGAGAACCTCATTTCAGTCTCCGCGCAAACTCTGGCAGCCCTTGCCCAGCATGCTGTAATAAATCATTGCTTTGTGTAGACACTGTGGTAGATGAATCAAAGCCTTTACATTTCCAGATAATACAGGGATTTCAAATCATCTGATGGCATGGAAGCCTTCAAGCTGATGGGGCCTGCCATGTTGTCATGGTAACTGACTGTTCAAATTAAGAGTATATTGTAGAGGTTTGGACTCCACTAGAGCCACTTCCGAGTTCTTCCTCCTTCAGAGAAATGTTCCTGAGTCTGCGAGAATTCCAGCCAAGGGACCCCTGTATATACAGCTCGGTGACAGGATAATGCTTATAGACTTTCCTGGTATATTATATAAAAATGAAGATAGATCGAAGGTGAATGTGGCTTTTCAGTCTCGCTTTATACTTATAAGTGAATTATACATGGCTTATAAAGGGTTAAGAAATGATTATTCAATATTACTAGCATGTCACAGACATGAGTAGCATGTTAATAGTATAGATGGTTAGATGTGCCACAATAGATGGTGGTATAATTGGTTATAAGCAACCTATTGCCTTGTTGGACTCTGACAATCTATAACAATTGACCAACCATTTATTAAAACATATTGTTAACCCTTTACAAAATATTTATTAAGATTTGACCAACTTTTCTGCATGCAATTTGATGGCAAGCAGTCGTGCCTGTGAGCTGTAAAAGAGGGGAGACCTATATCTCATTGTCATAATTATTTCTCCTGACTAGAGTGGATTGTCCTGATCTTCTCTTGCCAAATCAATGGCCAGTGGGCATTTCCAACTTTCTAGTGGCTTGGACCTGTTAGAAAAAGGTCTATAAAATCATGAATGGTGTGGAAAAAGGAAATTGAGAAGGGTTATTTATATTTTCACATAATACAAAAACCAGGGGTCATCCGATGAAATTAATAGGCAGCAGGTTTAACAAAAAAGAGGAAGTACTTTTTCACAAAGCTAGCCAGGAACTCATTGCCATGGGGTGTTGGGATGGCCAAAAGTATAACTGGGTTAAAAAAAAAAAAAAATGGAGACATTCAGGGAGGATAGGTCCACTAATATCTATTAGTCAAGATGGTCAGGGACACAGCCCCATGCCTGAAGTGACCCTAAATCTCAGAAGCCAGGAGTGGAAGACAGGTGGATCACTCCATAATTGCCCTGTTCCATACACTCCCCCTGAGTCTCTGGTACCAACCACACTCAGAGACCGGCTACTGGACAAGATGAGCATGCTATGACCCAGTATGGCAGCTCTTATGTTCTTAAAGCCAACATGAAGGAGCGTAAATAAAACCCTCCTGAGCCCAAGCTGTGCTAATTTGTACCTCAAGGGGAATGCCAAAACTTGGATCTAAAATAAAATGACCAACCTCTCTCTAAGTGTTTAATATAAGTCTGCCCTTTCGTCTCTTCTGCTTCTTAGTGTAGAAGTGCAGGGAGTCCAGACAGAATAATGCCCTGGCTCTTCCCCTGAGAGGTGGTGAGATTGTAATGAGGTAAATGGAGACTATCCATCTCTGTAATAGGGGAATCCTGCCTGCTTCACAATGCAGCTCTAATTTCCTGTTCCTTCAAGTGTATTGCTGCAAGGAAGAGTAGCAGTTTAGCATGAATAAGTCTCTCCATCAGCCTGTGAATAGGCACTCAAGTCAAGTGCTCAGGCATCATTTGTTCCCCTGAAGGGACAGGCCTGGGGAAGGGATGTGTGGGTTGCAAGCAATGTTCTGAGCACCATTTGCATTTGGAAACACTGAACTGAATTTATCCCACTTACTCTGAGAGGCTGAGTCCCACATAAATGGATCAAAACACCATGCTGGTCCTGTTGAAAAGCATTCTTCAAGGATCGCATGGCAAAGGGACAATAGCCATGAAATCCCATTCACATCGATAACCTTCTGTCCGTGTCAGAGCAAGCAACCATCTCTTTCAAGCTGATGGAGGAGACTGTGGGCCAGATATTCAAAAGAGCTTAGCACCCAGCAGCAACCATTGCTCTTAGTCTAGGGGGAGAGGTGATTCTGCATGGCACTCAGTGAGAGCTGTTGGGTGCTTGAAAATCCTGCTTTAGAGCCTTTGGGTTCAAAAGACAGTTTATTCTAGTCCCGATAGTCTGTTAAGGCTGTGTACAGACCTTTAGCAGGCAGGAGCGCAGTTTAATTTGGTGGTTGCATGATTGGAGAAATGAACTGGCTCAGTGCTGAGCTGTATTTCCCTGCTTAAGAGAATATAAGAACACAAATTTAATTGTGCGCCTTTCTGAATAGACAGTAGTATTGATGAAATAGGAAGGGATCTTAAATACCTGAAAATGCTGCCCCTCATCCGGTTTCCTGATTAAATTCTGCAATAATGCATGCAGATCTTATAAGCACTGCTTCTAAGGAGAGTCAGGTTTTGACTTTGCCTGGCTTTGTGATGCTTTAGAAATACAGCTCTCTTTTTTATTGGAGTTCAAACAGTCTCTAGAAGAAATGTGGAGAAATTAAAACTTGAGCACGTGCCTGCTGCTGCCTTTAAACAGAATTTTTAGCAGAATTTTTGAATGCCTCTTTAAACTGAAATTTCTGGCCTCCAGATCTCTGGGTGCGGAGTTGAGTGGCCTCACCCCTTCTGTTCAATGAACATTCCATGGATCATGTGACCCTTTTATTGTACAAAAGCGTTATCGGTTTGCTGTTTACCCAAGACAAAAGTGCCAGCATATGTCTTGTGCTTCGTACCCAATTACTGCACCACCTGGAGCTTTGCTCGAGTCCGTGCTGCTGTTAATTTGCACCACACTGAACTGCCCAGTATCTAGAACCTACAGTGTTCCTCCCATCTACCAGCTGTAGTTGTCCCGCTTGGGTGCCAACCACCGTTAGTGCCCTAAAGAGCAGCAGGCTGCTAGAGTGGCAGCCCAGGCCCATAGAACTAGGAGCGGTGTGCTCAGCAGAGTAATGCAGTAGATCAGCAGCATACGTGCTTAAGGGGGCAGGTGCCCACCGTAACAAAGCGCATTGCTGCAGTTTCTAAATTAAGCTCTATCTATCACTGGCCAGTTGGGTAATCTTGGACAAGTCACCTCTGCTTTCTGTGGCCTTGATTTCTCCCTGAACATTGGTTATCTCTGAAAGAGACACTGTAGCTCATCCACAGGTTACTGGGCTTGATGCAGGAATGGCTGGGAATGATTCTGTGGCCTCTCTTGGAAGTCTGTAAAGAGCGGAGGAAGTACATCCAGTACCTGAGCTGTTTTAGGCAGTAAACTATCTCTTGTGGGCAGCAGGGCTTCCTGCAATATTTTTTTCACACACAAAGCTGTGCAAGTTGGTTTGTTGTGTGATGATAGTCTGCCTCTAAGGAAGGTAGTAGGGGGCAGCAGAACAGCCAAGACTTTTATCCAGGTTGGGTATTCTGCACAGCACATGTGCGTGGGATAGAATAGCTAAACTGGGAAACGCGATAGGCTGAACCCCTGAAGCTGTCTGTGTGATAAAATTCATGGTTTCTAAAGCCAGAAGGGGCAATTGTGATGATTTAATCTGACCTCCTCCTGCGTAGGTCCGCTAGGATGAAGAGCCCTCGGCTGTCCCAAATCTCCCCATGTAAGTTAGTCGTATCAAGCGGCCCATGCTGGATGACTTTACACCCATTCTTTAAACAGATTATTATTCAGCCCTGCCTGTCCCCACTCTGGGTAGCTAATGCTTACAATCCACTCAGTAGCTAAGACAGGCTGTCCTCTTCCTTCAGCCCCACTTTCTGTTCATCCCCTCATTGATAGCCATAAAACTGGTGACCCCAAGAATACTGTGGATACCGGTTCTTGAGTGCTGAGCTGCAGACAGCCATTAATACTGCAGGTCTTTCCACAGCAGAGGGGGAAAATTCCTCCCACATGAACATCAGCTCTCAAGCTAACTCAGCCAATAACCCTGCCTCGTTAACCTGTCCCTGTTTGTGTGCTGGAGTGGGCTTTGTCTTTGTTAGATGCAGAACTCCAGGACTAGAACGTTAATCTGAGGCTACATTTTGAGGAGACATGCCACAAAATTAAGAACAATGTCTTGAAGGAAGGTTATAATTCTTCCTCTTGCTTGGTTGTATTCTCTTTGGTGCCAACCTGTGATCTGAGCAGAGGGCATGCCTCAGGTCTAATTAGGCAAATCTGGAGACCTCTGACTGTCAGGATGACCATTACAAAGTGCAAAGGACGGGGAGCACTAACTGCAGTGAGGTTGTTCCAGCAAGTCTTTTTTTAGGATGCCCGGAGGGGTAGTGCTGAACTGTCAGGTCATGTGCATCAAATTTTCTGCTTTTAATGATTCCATTGTATTTTTTTCTGCACACCAAGGAACAGTCAAGCTCTCTATGCCATTCTTTCTCATCAATACAGAGACATTTCTGCTATGCCTGATTTGTTCCGTCTGTTTAATTGTATCTGGTTGTACATAGCACAGCGAACTGAGCGGCACCGCATGTTCATCTTGCTCGGTTTTTTATTCACCATCTGATGCATGTGTGCACCATTTTGGGGGAGGGAGTAGGCCATTGCTGCAGAGCAGTTTCCCTTCAGGCTTCTGCAAGAGTGTGTGTTTCAGCTAAGACCTTGTTTCCCCAGGAATTTATATATTACTAGAGATATCAAGAGTGGAAAATTCCAAGGGATGTTCAATGAAATTTAAAAGGTGGCAAATTCAAAACTAATCAAGGGAAATACTTTTTCACACCCTGTATAACCAGACTGTGGAACTCATTGCCACAAGAAGTCATTCAGGCCACGAATTTAGCATGTTTCAAAAAGGGATTGGACATTTCTATGCATAACAAGAGTATCCAGAGTTGTTATAGTTAATGCTAACAACATTGGTTGCTTCAAGGCTTATGTTGATCTCTAGCTGTTAGAGATCAGGATAAGACCTATTGTAGGGGGTCAGATTATTCCACAACTACTACTGTGAGGTTATTGCACCTTCATCAAACATCTGATGCTGGCCACTGTCTGAGACAGGACACTAGGCTAGATGGAAACTGCTATGTTGCTAAAACTTACAATGATGTGAGTTAGCTCCATTTTTCTCCCCTCCCCTTGCCTCCTGCATCTGTTACAAAAAAATCCCTTAACTCATAGGGTCTCAGGATGGGGTTACAAACAGGTGTTGCTGTCACCTTGCCCTACTCATATTGCTAAATGGAAATAGGGTCCTGGTATGGAAAAATGTTGTAAAACCTCTGCCTTAGATCTTTGTTGCTTTTGGGGAAAGGTTGCAGTGGGATATCATAATCTCAGAGTGAGGGCTGCATTTGCTTCCTTTGATATAAAGAAAGATGATCACTGTCTTTTTGTTCATTTTTTTAAAAGCACTCACTGAATTTAGTCCCGGGGTCTCCCTCTCCCATGAAAACTGCGCATCATTAGAGGGTTTGTATTATGAGGGGAAGGTGCATGAATTTTCTAAATGTGCAGTTTGATTCCATGTAGCTTCCCCCTAAGATGAAAGCTGCAATAAATACCAGCTCAAAACACACATTGGAACAGTAGAAAGAGTTTGTGATTGCAATGACTTTTTTTTTTTTTTTTTTATTAAAACTGTGTTGATCCATTAAGTACATCACACAGAAGAGAGCAGGCCAACATTTTCAAACTTAGGCATGTAGATCAGGAGCTAGGCTGAGATGCTGACTCTGTAGGAACTGCTGGGTGCACAACGCTTCTGAAAAATCAGATTACTTTCAAATGGGGTGGCTTAGGTATAAGTGATTATGAGAATGATTAAAGATTTGGAAAACCTGCTTTATAGCGAGAGACTCCAGGAGCTCACTCTGTTTAGCTTACCAGAGAGAAGGTCAGGATGCGACTAGATTCCAGTCTATAGGTGCCTATGTGGGGAACAGAAATGTGAGATGATAGAGTGCTCTTTGGTTTAGCAGACAAAGGTCTAATGCAATAGCTGAAAGTTAGATAGAGAATTCAGGCAGGAAATGGGCGCAAATTTTTAATGGTGAGGGTGATTAACCATTGGAACAATTTACCAAGTGTCATGGTGGATTCTACCATCACTGGCAATTTTAAAATCAAGATTAGATGTTTTTCAAAAAGACCTGCTTTAGTTCAAACAGGAATTAATTCAAGAAAGTCCTATGATCTGTATTATACAGGAGGTTGGACTAGATGATCACAGTGGTCCCTTCTGGCTTTATAATCTATGAATCTGAGCCTAAAGATGAATGGTGGTATCTAATTTGCGGCACCTCGGTTTGTTCTCAAGAAGTCTTGTGCATACATGCACAAGGGGTTGTGATAACATTGTAAAAAGCCATGATTGCTTCTCTCTCATGATAGCCGGAATTCTGCCAGAACCTTTGTATTCATGACTTTGTTGAGTAAATGGATCATTTGAGGAGAGGACTTCAGATTGCCAGGCTGGCACCTCTCGCAGCCACTGTGCTGGTAACACTAAAGCCAAGTGCTTTGTAGCAGTAATAAAATCAGTGATTGTTCCCAGTGCTCAGTGGCTGATGTAAGCTTGTTAGTATTTTGAAATTCATTATTTGCCCATCTGATCTGACATGCTCCTTAACAAATGTCAGAGATGCGAATTGACATTTATTGAATTTCAGTCGCTGTGAAATGTGTCAGCCAAGATGACTGGACGCCTGACACCTGGTTGCAAACAGCCACAAGAATTGGCTTCCCTTCCCCGACTCTTCTAGGCTTGTGTATTTGGAAGTTATTTCCAGCACTCCTCAGAAAAGCACAGCTCTCTTCCGGCGAGTAGTAGGGTTTGATGAGCAGCTCCTGTAGTTGGGTTAACAGGCTTATTACAGTGGGTAGTAATGCCCATAGGTGGGACATGGGATTTTCCTTCCCTAAAGGTAGGACTGTGATTTAAACTGTTAAATGTCCAAACTAAACCCATAGTGATCCATAATCAGATTATTTTTTAGTGATTGTGCTTCCCAGCCCTTTGCTCTGCCGCTGGAGACTGTGCCTGGATTTGAAACAGTTACTCCCAGCCAGATAGCACTGCAGGAATGCTCTTCTGCTGCTAGAGGAGGAAGGCATTGCGCCTTCAGGTCTTGAATACCTGAGCATGCTGAAACTAGCGGCTAGCCGAAGTAGAGTTTGGTCCCCTTATTAAACAGTCAGCTAACTACTTGCAGCATTTTAACGTTTGACCATTCAGCTCAGTGCAGCCCCTGTGCATTGCTTGACCGCCCTGAACTCATCCACAAAATCTCTATTCTCCCTGCTCATGTCTCTCTCTAACATCTTTCTGCCACGCTGCCTGGAGCAAAAAGTTCTGGGTTCATAAACATTCCCTTTTGTTGTTCCCCTTCCGTGACCTCTTTCTACCTCTCTGTCCACCCTTAGACTCTGAGCTCCTCAAGGCAGGAGCCATCTCTTCCTGTATGTCTGGAAAGCACCTAGTTCAACTTGGGCACCACCACAAGTGACACTAAATGACATGGTTCTGTTTTCATGATGTTTGAAGCAGATGATGCATACCTCAGGTTACCACACTGGGACATTGTTCTCAAGTTGGGGCAGGAGGTGACCTCTGAATGCATTCTCCATTGCACATCACAGTGGAGTTCCAGGATGCTTTTGTTTTTAATGGAATTCATTATTGGCCAGCTCCAAATTTTTCCACTTGGATTTTAGAGACTCTTTTCTTTCCTTGCAGTTTTTTGGGATTCCTTGTACTTTGCCATGAGATGACTGCTCTGCCCTCTAATGATCAGAAACCACAAATTCCTTTGACTATTAGTTTTAGTCCCAAATTAAATCTGACACTGTGATTTCCTCGCTTAGGATGTAGCAAATAGGTCAGTGCCGCGTTAGATGATTTTGCATGAAGGTTGTCATCTCTAATTATCTCTGGAACACTTCATCCACTTCTGCAGTCTCAGGTCACTGCAGCTAATACCATTTTCCAAGGTGCTGCATGCTTTTTTTGAGGGCTGTTTAGCATGTTTCCAAGGAACCTGTCAGTTGACTTTAGTGCTTGTGCAAAAGTATTTAATAAAGGCTGCACCGAACAGATAACATCCAGCTTGAACTCAGGGCAACTGAGCTCATTCATCTGCTCAGAAACAAACGGCCAGTTGAAATGGAGATTCCCCAAGGGAAAACTCAAGCATCACTGAGTTTTCCCTTATCCCTAATCCTGCTGTTCTCATACTACAGACTGATGTCTCTGCCATGGGCTCTGCCCATTGGCTCTTCCTGCACTGACACAGGCATTCAATCACCAGAAACCTTTTCTGCCTGTAGCTTCCTCAACAAGACTCTACCACTTGTGTTAAATTAATTGGTCAGTTACCATTAATAATACAATGCAGTACTCTCTCCAAGGTGCCCTCTCCTCTGGGAATCTTCAGCTGGGTCCTAAAGTTCTACCTCCTGAATTACACAGGGGGGGCTGAATGCGCCTTACCCAGCCCAGTCTCCCCTTCTTCCAGTGCCTGATACTGGTTTCCTAGTCTCTGATATGTTGATAAGATGGCATTGCTCTTCCTCCACAACCCTGTGAGACAATAGCCAACCTTACTGTGGTGTGACCAGATAATGTACTTGTGCTTTTTAGGGTCAGGTGGCTCATATAACTCACTGGGTGAAATCCTGGACCCATTGAATTCAGCAGCAAAACTTCCATTGACTTTGGAATCAGGATTTCGCCCATAGATCTCATCTCTTAGGTACTTTTCATGGTCCCAATGACCATAGCAGCTGAGTCATTAACACATTAATCTTTACAATGCCCCTGTGAGGGAGGGCAGTGTTGTGATCCCCATGTTACGGAGGGGGAATTGAAGCACAGAGACTAAGTGACTAGCCCAGGATCACACAGGGAGTCTGTGGCAGAGCATGGAATTGAATAATTTCTTCTTGAGTCCCAGACTAGCACCCCAATTCCTGCACATCCTTCCTCTCTCCATATATTTTAAGGCCAGAAGGGACCATAATGACCACCCAGTCTGACCTCCTGCATAGCCCAAGCCAGAGAGTTTCACCGAGTGACTCCTGTCCAAGCCCAGTCTCTAAAGATCTCAATGACATCCTAGCAATCTGAGCTGGGGTGATAAACTGCTCCCACCTGCCCGTCCTTGGCCACTGCAGAGCTGTTCCTGTCATAAGGCATTCTCACACCATGCAGTATTTCAGGGATGGTGTGCTGGGGTGGGGGAAGACTGGCTCCATGACATGGAACAGGGTTTGTTGTGTTTAGGGGCAGTAGAGTGCAGAGACACTAGCCTCATGGATGAAATGAATTTAGTGTTAATAGCTCAACCTAAAAGTAGGTCAGCTGAAAGGATGCATTAGCCAGCTGCCCCCGCCCTGAAGACTTGACTGCTCGGTGCTGACTCACTGTGTCCGTCAACCACATGGATGCAATCCATGTTCACTGGGTGGATTTTCTCTCTGCTCCATCACTGCTTTCCTCTTGTGCACATGCAGCGAATGCCCCCTGTCTTCTGAAACCCAAAGCAAGGGGTGGGTGGGTGGGTGGGTGTGTGTGTGTGTGTGTGTGTGTTGGGGGGCAATCCCCTGGCCTCCAGCAAGTTCTGACAAGTATTTGGTGATCACATCGCTGTGGCTTTCATTTGTGGTTTGGATACTGTACTGGATGCTGGTGGAAGATTCTGTTGACCCGAAACCATCATGTGCCTTCTCTCTGATTCTGCAGCAGTGCGTGATCCCTGTCATCATGAGAACTGGTGGTGTTCCCATCTGTTTATGATCAGAAACTACAGGTATCTCTGGAACTAACCACAGCCCCTAGATCTGTCCTGGAAGTATTGGAAATCTTCCCCCTGCCATGCTAAATACTACAATTGCTGAGTAGACATTGGATTCTACTTTGCTTCTGTCCTGAGCTGTTAAACAGGGGCCATGTTCCACCCCAGAGGGATCTGCATTTCAGTGCTGGATGAAGTGATCTTGTCTATAGCATCAATAAAATGTCTTGAGATCCTGCCTGCTAGAAGATGTTGCCCATTTTCCTTCCTACACCTGTCTCTGACCTCCTGCTAGCCAGGGAAGTAAGGTGCTGAGGTAGACTTTAAGGGGCAGTCACAGTGTGACAGTTGGCTCCGAGATCATGTGCATAGTGCTGTCCTCCTGAATGTTCTTTTTTGGTTCATATTTCAGTGTGATTGACAGGGGTTCTAGGTTCAGGGGCACGTATGGCACAGTGATTGGGAGGTAGGAATCCTGGGTTCTCTTCCCAGCTATGACTCTGTGTGTGCTTTTACCCCCATCCGTTAAAGGAATCTTGCTTGCCTAGCTTCATGAAGCACTCTACCAATGAGCTGCACTGTATCCATGCAGAGTTGGATGGTTACTAGTGGGGATGGATTGGAGAATCCTGCTGTGAGCCCTTGAAACAAAAGAGCCAGGCTTAGCATCCTGAAGTCATATATTTTTAGCAGCCCAAGACCTGAACAGAAATGACTCCGACTCTCTTGTATTGCATTGCTATTGTCTGTCAAATTTACACATACCTGCTGGCAGCTGGAGAGCTTCTCACTGTATTTTCTGTTGAGCTTCCCATTACAAGGGATCTGACTATCTCATTATTGTATATCTGTGTTGATGCTCTTAAAAAGTTGTCAGATGTTTCTTAGAACTGTGACTCAAGCGCTGAGGATGTGGCATGCAAATGCAATGCATCGACTCTTGGAAAATATGTCATTAAAAGACAGTAAATGGTTCAGCTAAACCAAGCTGCAGGTAGGTTTGCTTGTGAGGAGTTGTTAGTGAGCTCATGGCAGCAGCATTCCTGCTGCTGTTCTAAATCTCTTCCCCTCTTCTCCCCCCATTGTTTTCATAATCCTGAAGGACAGCTCCTGGGGTGTCAGAGAGAATAAATTTGGATGGAGGTTCATACTGCTGCTTCCTGTGTAATATCCTAGAGGTCAAATGAGTCACGGTGCAGTCTGGAATCAGCAAGGCCTGAGGCCACGTGGAGAAGATAATAGATTGGGGATTAAGAATCTGGTAATCCATGTTTTAAGGATTTTCTGTGTAAAACATGTTTGCTTAGGGTTAATTTTGCTCTTGGCTTTTTCCATGTTTACTTGTTTGTTTGCACTGATCACATCAGGAAGAGTCTCAGAGCTCCAACTGCATCAAATAAAAAAAGGAGAGATGAACAGTCCTGGCTTAAATTTAAAAGAGCTCAGAAAAATCAGGGCCATATATGTCTGGTTGCCTCTCCTTGCTGCGCTCTGATTCACCCAGCAAGGCCCGGTCTACTCACAGTTGCACCAGTTTAACTCAAGGTGTGTTTTATAAATTGATTTAAAGTGGTGCAAGCCATGTGCAGACATTCTTCAGTCGATATAAGCTTGGCTGGCAGTTCCTTGCGGGTGTAGGCTGAATGTCTAGAAGCCAGGGTTAAATAAATTAGAATGTCCACCCAGGTGGTAGACCCCAATTTTAGTTAAACCCATGCAATATTTATGTAGGGTGACCAGATAACAAGTGTGAAAAATTGGGACAGGGAGTGGGGGATTATAGGCACATAAAACCCCGAATATCGGGACTGTCCCTATAAAATTGAGACATCTGGTCACCCTATATTTGTGTGAAGACCGGAGACACTCCACCACTTCCAGCACTGTCACTGCTGCAGTCCATAGCATCTGCGATTTCAGAATGGTGCACTCTGGGATATATTCATTGACTTTGGAGGATTTCTTAGGGATGCTAAAAAGAGCAGGCTTCTGTTCTGCATGCACCCTTCTGGCCCAGTCGGCGGGGCATGGCAGGGCTTTTCTGTGGTGGCCGGGCCTTGGCTAGAGGAGGATTAAGGGTGTGACTGACACTCAGTGGCTAACACAGCTGTGAAAGGTCTAGTGTAAACAGAGCACTTTGCCACATGCCAGCCAACCCCTTTTACGTTAGTGTAGGCAAGGCCCTGGACCCAGCGGGGTGAGTGGCAGGTCCCATCTCCGCATCGTTTCCCTTCCTTTGGCTTGGTGTTTACTGGGCTCCCTCCTGTGCTCGCGTCTTGCCTCTGGGCCTGCGCTCCGTGGCAGCTGCTCCTGGCTGACCAGGCGGGAAGATTGGGGCAGTTGGAGCAGTGCCATGGCACAGCCTGTTTGCTATGCGGAGGAGTGTTTGAATAGCTGGCTGGGGTGATTAGTAGAACAGAGCAGAGTTGGCTTGCAACCACCCTGCTGCAGAGCCTGCCACCCCATACCAGCACTTCTCACCCCATCAACTGGTGCAGCTAGAGGCATGTGACTGTCAGAAAGGGGTTGGGAAAGGCCCATGTGACAGGGAACAACACATACAAGTCCCTGACAGCGCTCCAGCCTGGGCTGGATTTATGCTATTCGTTCTCTCTGCTTGGGTTCAGATTCCTGTGCACAGTAGTGGAAAGTAGACCAGTTCAGTTTCCAGTGGGCATGCAAAATGACAGGCTGTGCATGATGATGATGGTGGTGGGAACAGCAGTGAACAAGGAAGGTGCAAGATCAGCATGAGGCATTGCACCCATTTGTGCTCCCTGTGGCACTGCAGAACTGTGAATTCGCTTTACATGCCCTGCATGGGGCAGGAAGAGGCCGTCAGACAGAGGGTGCGATCCAGGGAGATGCTGCGCACCTTAGCACCCATTAGTCAGTGGAAGGTGAAGGCAGTTGCCCTGGCGCGAACAGCTCAGAGGAAGGGGCAGCTGCCATACCCAGTCTGCAGAGCTATGCAAACTCGTCCTGAGATAAATGCTGGTAAAACTCAACCCTCCCATCTCACTGGGCAGGAGAGATATTCCAGTTGCCTTAGCATCAGTGTTACCCCACAGGGGGAGAGACTGTTAGCTCTGCAAGCTGGGAGTCCTGGGGTGGGCAAAGCCAGCGCGCTGTGTCCATAACTGGAGCCAGTTGTATGGCCTCCCCCCTTCTCCACAGGTAGCATTTGCTGACTTGGTGGCCTCTGTTTGTGGAATGAGTAATCCCAATGACTCAGCTGGGCTGAGGCCAGGTGGGGAAAGTGGTTGGTCTGAAGAAAACAGGTCTGTTGGGGGGTCCTGTCAGCCCTTAGGGATCTGTAGGCTTGAGCCGTGTAGCCATGTGCATGAACGCAAAGGGGGCAGACAGGCCATGTTTGGATTGTGTAACATCTTGCTCTGATGCATAACCGGACAGGGTGCAGGGCAGCAGAATAAGGCCTGTAGATCAAAAATCTGTGCAGCTGAGCAGGGAGGCAGAACTAAGAATTAACTGCCATCTTCTGTCCCTACTCTGCCATGGGCTGCCCCTCCTCACTGCACCTCCCTGCTTTTATTACCCCACTGCAAAATTGGGATAATAAAGTTACTTCCCTTTGGGGATGAAGGTCATTTCATGCTGCAAAGTGCTTTGAAGCTGGCAAGTGCTATGTGAACGCTAAGCATTTATTACTACAGTAACTTGGCCCTGCATCATAATCAAGTGTGAAACATTAGCGTGCTGCTCTGGAGCTTTGACACCTGCTCTGTGTCGGTCTAAATGTCCACACTGAGTACAGGCCAGTGGGAGTCGGGCCCCAGCCAGCTTGTTGCATTTTTAACAGCGTCTGCTTTTTTAATAATTGTCCTCCTCTAACCGTGCTGCCACATCTTGTGATGTTATCACTAGTCTGAAGAGACATCCATGGCATTTCGGGGAATGTGTCTGGGGTGCCTAGAACCCCGCCCTCCCCACCACAGCTATGGAGAACCGCTCTAGAACTACCAGCAGCCACCTACATTGGGTGTCTACCTTAAAGCCTCAGCTCCTGGAGCCATATGAATAGGTGAGGATCTCAGCTTGCGTTTAAAGGAAAAGTTCTTATCCCTCATGGTTGTGGTGAAAAGGATGTAAATGTGACCCTACAGGCTAAAAACCAGGAGGCAAAATAAAAGAAGCCCTTCCCCTCCTCCCCAAGGTATCCAAGTTGTCTATCAGGGGTTCATGACCTGATTCATGGCCTGTGAACATTTTGAGTTTGGCAACACCACTGTAATACTGTTTCCCCTTCCCGTGTGCTACGCAGGACCCTGCAGGGGCTTGGGATCTTGCGCCTCTTCAAATATTTTTGCTGGAAGGGCCCCTTCTGAGTACTGCAGTGCCACCTTTGCCAGCAGCCAGGATAGAAGCCGTCTCCCCAGTGAGCTGGCAGAGCGCCTTAGGAGTCAGCAGGCTTTCTTCCTCCAGATTCCAAGTGTTGCAGTCATGGCCCAATGGTACATCTGCACGGCAGCTGGGGGTATGACTGGCAGTGCGTATAGACTTACCTGCACTAGCTGTGCTCTAGCTAGCTCACTAAAAATAAAGGTGAAGAGACTGTGATGTGGGCGACAGCATGGGCTGTCCAAGTGAGTCTGTGCCAAGGCAGGTTCAGGCTGCCTTGTGCAACCCTTGCCATGGCCTCTTCACTTCTGTTTTAGCGAGCTAACTAGAGTGCAGGTATGTCTACACAAGCTGCCAGTCACACCCCTGGATGCAGCGCAGACATACCCAAAGTGAACCTAGCCTAGCACACCTCTGCTGGGAGTCCCGCTTTCCACAAGGCCTGGTCCATTTCTGCAGCTGTTCCTCTCATTTCCTGGTCCTTCATTCCTCAGCCTCATCACCCTCTGCACCTGTGTCAAGTCTAAGCAAGGATTAACTCCCCCTTGACTGGGAAAACCAGCAGGGATCTTAGATACAGTCACACCCCTGCTCACCTGGGATCCAGCAATTATGTGTGTGTATCACCTTGACATTGCCCTAGCACCTGCTCCCAGCCACTATAGACCATTTCTGGTCACAGTGGAGCTGCATTATTTTACGCCGTGTCGCTTTTAGCAGCTGCTGCTCTTTCACATGCTCTTTAGTGCTTTTCCCTCTCTCATAGGCCTGAGGGCTTGAGTTTGGTTATTGGACTTCAAGCTAAAATCCTCCTGTGCCTCTTCCGTCTCCCTCCTGCAGCCTTGCAGTGTTGTGAAACAGCAAACACACCCAGCTTCTGGGCGTGTGAGTGTGAGTGAGAGTGTGAGAGTGAGACAGTGTGTGTTAGACAGTGAGAGAGAAGGGAGGTTCCCAGGCACAGCCATTATAGAAGTGAATATAATAACTGCTGGTTTTGAGTACCTGAGAGCGACTAACTGGGGCCTTGGGCTCATCTGATGTTCCAGAGCTCACAGTCTTGTTTGATCTTGCAATAGCACAGGTCTGACAAGGACTCCCTCCATTCGGTAACAGCAGCTGCATGCATGGCAGCATTGTCTCAGATTTCCTCCTTGCTGCTCCAGCTGCTGAGAGGGAGACTGGTAGGATTTCTAGGGTAAACAGATGTGGCTGTCAAACACGATATGGAATTTGAAAATATAATGCACCAAAATGAAGATTCTTTCAGTTAACTCTGTTTGCACTGAATGCAGCTGCGTTCATTGCTAACAGAGAGCGTGTTATCTCTCTTATTGGGGGCGGATATAAATCTTGCAGCTTTATCAGGCAGATCCAAGTTGTTCTGGAAAATGAAGAAACCAACCCCAAAGACTTTAAAGCTTTTGCTCCACAGCAGTGTGTAGCTGTTAGAACATTATGTGCCTGCATAACAGAGTGGGGCTGAGCGTGCACTTGTACAAGTAGCCTGTTTGCTAACAAATCTAGCAAAGGGGCTTCTGCAAAGCTCCCAGCTCTGAAGCGTAGCTGAGAGAGAGAGGATAACCCCACTGCTGTTTGTGCAGAGCTTGCTCTTTGGTTCTCATCTTTCTCTGGTCACTAAATGAAAAAAAGTCTGTTTCATTTTGATTCAGGTGAGGTTTGGGGCAGTTGTCTTGTCATTAAAGCTGCTGGCTGTATGTCTTGTCACCCTTGTGAATGGAATCCTTCTTCTGCCTCCCCTTTAGAAAGGACTCTCTAGAGTTAACAAGCCATCTCTGGGTGGCTCTGAGTAACAGGTTCCTTGCCCTGCATATAAACAACATACCATACATGACCAGTTTACGGTAATTTGACTTGGATGGTTTCCTCTGAGGACTGCACCCTTAGCAAATATGCCAGTTGGGAAAACGCCTCTGGTGGCATTGAAAGCTGGCACCGTGTTGCGGCTGCGGGTCCTGTCCTTCAATGGAACGGACTGCTGCATTGTAAGAAACCTCAATTTCCTTATCCCACTGACTGACTTCTGGACATCTGTTTCAACAGCTCCCCAACCCCCTGGCTCATGTTGGTTGCTAACAACAGCTAACAGCCATTTTTGTTGTCTGTTTGCTTATGTTTAACGCTGCCCAGATTACACAGGTAAAAGGAAACAAAGGGACAGATCCTGCTCTGGGTAGACCAGTCTGGGAAGTCAGCATGACTGAACCATGGGCCCCAAACGTTTCTTCTGTCGCAGGTTTGGGGGAGGAGGTGAAACCTGGAATAAAGACTTGCCAGCTTCTCCTAGAACACATGGGCCGTGGTTCACATGCATCCAGGGCACAATGGCTGCAGAATGCTACCAGGTCAGCAAGGTCACAGTTTACAGTTGTTTTGTGCTGGGGTGAAAGACTGCTCAAGGTGTAGGACAATAGCTGGCTTTTGGCCCTTGTTGGGAGCTTAGACTGAAATTTTCCAAGGTGACTAAAAGAGTAGGCCCCCAAATATCACTGAAATTCAGCAGGAGTCGGGCCCTGAGGGTCTGATCCAAACCCCACTGAAATCAATGGGAATCTGCTGTCGGCTGGAGCTAGACCAGGCCCAGTTCACTTTTTAGCCGTAGCTTGAATCAGCAGAGTGGTGGTGGTGGTAGTTTTGCACTTGTCAATGATCTCTTTCAGAGCAGTGCTAGCCACCTCTGTTACAGGAGTAACTCTGCTGGGAGCTCTGTCCGTGTCACTAAGCTGGGGATAGGGGTCTGTTCAAAAGTGGATGCTGGAGCGAAAGTTACGAAAACCAGTTTTCGTCGCTTGCTGCTGTGTTTTACTTGTCTGTAACTTGGACAGATTCTCCCTTTGGGCTGGGGCTTTCTGTCCCTGAACACACCTTCCAGATGGCGGTTTCTGGAGAAAATCCCGCGGAGCTGTTTTTTCAGTGGCAATCAGAAGGCTGAGATGACCCAGGGTCAACCTGAGGGGTGGCACATGAGGAGCCCCCCGTGAGGGGGCGTGCGCTTTGCAGAATGTGGGGGAGAGAATTGGCAAACCTGGGCAATGCTTGGAGACGCTGTGTTGGATACATAAGCTTTCTGGGGCAGAGACCATGTTCTTGTTCTGGGTTTGTACAGTGGCTAGCACCCTAGGGTCCTGCCCTGACAGGGGCTCCCAGGTGCTCCTGCAATACAGCAAGCTTCAGTAAATTCTGACCTGTGGTGAGCGACTGCTCTGCCAGTGTGCATGTACCTCTACTTCCACTGCCCTGAAAGCCCCTACCCCTCTACTCCAAGAAATACTGCCCCTGAGTGTGGGAGCCGGAGAGGGTTTGGAACAGGTCCTTGGTGCAGCGCTATGGAGAAGTGGCTGCAGCCCATGCTGGAGGCTGAGGCAGAGAGATTTGTAGATTTGTAGCCAAGAAGCACCCAGCGAGGGTGACCAGATAGCAAGCGTGAAAAATTGGGACACTGGGGAGGAGGGCTGTATAGTTGCCTGTATAAGACAAAGCCCCTAATATTGAGACGTCTAGTCACCCTAGGCCCTCGGTGTGGGGCCTGCAGCATGCTGGGTTTTCCTGCTAACATCTGTGCATTTCTGGCCATAGAATTTTCTGGGCCCAGGAATCTCTCAGATGGGTCTCCCCTGCACAGCACTGGAGGCCTGATCTGGGTGTAGTGGTTTGAGGCAGACACACAAACAGCAAAGCTAAGCCTCATCTTTATCTTGCTACAGTCTGGTCCTCTTCTTTGCTAATCTCCCCTGAGTAACTCCTTGCTTTTCCAATTCCAAGCTTTTGCTTTGTGTGTAACTTAACCCATTTGGTTTATCTCTGGCTGTCTCTTTCCCAGATTTAAGGGATGCTGCAGATTTAGGGGAACCTCCATGCATGTTTAGGGGGTAGCTTGGTATAACAGCAAGTGTGATGCCGTGCTTCCTTTTTCAGTTTCCTCCTGTTCTCTACACAGAACCAGCCCCCAAACAAAGAAGCTTTGTAAAAACGAAGTACTGCGCTGCCCTGGACTGGCATCTTGCCAGCTGCCTCGTCCAGGTAGGTGAAGGCAGACCTCAAAGCTTTCCCTCTGCAGTGTTTACATTAGAGAAGCTCGAGTCAGTTAAAGTGTTCTCTAACTTTGAGGAATGCTTGTTGAAAATAATAGTGATCTGCTTTGAGGTGCCTTGCTATAGATGCCTTCTGACTCTGATGCTTTATTTAAAGGAGCGATCGATCACATGATGCTGGAGGAAGCGGTCTGTACTAAGGTGATTCTCTGGCTCCATAGAGTTCATTCGTGTGTTCTTTCTTTTTAAAAAATAAATGCATCTGTGGGGGAAATCTGCAGCTTCCCTCTACTGCCAGGTGGGAGGCAATTTCCAACACTACACTGTGTAATTGAACAACGCTCAGGTGTTCTCTGGCAAAGTGTTTGAATTTCAAGGGAATGTGTCTGGTGGTTAGAGCGGGAGGTGCTGGGAATCAGGACTCCTGGGTTCTAGTGCTGACTTGCCATGGCCTCGTGCAGGTCACTTCACTTTTTTGTGCCTCCTGTTCCGCGTTTGGGAAATGAGCAGCATGCTGGACTCGGGGAGGGTTATGGAGTTATGGGTTAATGAATGTTTGTAAATTGCTTGGAGCTGCTCAGCTGTCAGCTGCTCCAGAAGGGCAGCGTGGTTACATGTCTAGCATTGTCAGTGTTGGAAGAGTGGTTGTACAGTAACTCTCTATAGACCGCCTGACGCTGCTGGTGGCCTGCCTCCGCTCAGCTACCGTGTTATGCTCACTCTGGCACAGAACAAGGAGTCTGGCAGTCACTCATTTGGAGGGAAGAGCATTTGGAAAGTTGATAGCAAATATAATCGGAAGTGAGTTCTTTCCTCTCTTACTGGGTGATGTGAGCAAACTCGTCCGGTGTATGGCTTTTTCCCTTGGACCATCATCCCCAGAGATGCTGGAGGCACAAGCCATGTTAGAATCTAGTTTGGCTTCAGCTGTGCAGAAGCAGCACTACATTTTAATTTGTATTGCACTGGCAGGTCATAGATGCTATTAGGAAGTGAGGCTTTTTTGATCCCTGCCTGCTGTCTTTTGAAAAGCAGAACAACTGGATTGTTGACCCACTGTTTGACGTTTGGAAGAGAGTGACAAAGGGAACCCGTGGGTCACACGTACGTCCCATGCTGAGAATTGGTGAAGGGAAGAGGAGCTCATGTTTACGAAATCGGGACTTTGAAAGCTGAGAGAATCGTGCTTGTGCACCATGGAGTCAGCTTCTCTGCTTGTCTCTGGCCTTCTGTATGCTAGGAATCCCAGCCACTAGTGCAGCCCCCTAGCCTGGACAGGCAGAACTGCTCTAGGCGGCACCTGGCTCCAGGTCTGCTTACCCCTGGTTGAACCTAAGATCAGTTAGAGCGGTGCAAATAGTGGCTTTGGCCATCTGTTGTTTTCACTGATGCAGTTGCACCAATGGCGTAACCAGAGCAAATTCCCTGTGTAAACGAGGTCTAACTCAGTTCATGATTAGACTGGAACTCATTGCTACGGGATATTGTTGAGGCCAAGAACTCGGCCATATAAAGGGCTGGTCTACACTTACCTCGCGATTCGGTGGCAGTCAACGGGAGTTACGCAAACTATGCAGAGTAGTTTGCTTAACTCACGTCGACTGCTCTGCTTCCCTTCTGTGTGCTATCTACACTGCGCTGCGCCGACGGGAACAGTGTTCCCTGTTCCCGTCGACGCAGCGCTACGCTTCTTGAGGAGGTGGATTTACTCAGTCGACTTCCTGATCGATTGAGCGGTCAGTATAGACCTGCTCAATCGATCCAGAAAGATAGATCTGGTGGTGGCAAATTTGCTGCCGTCAGTATAGACATGGCCTCAGAGAGATTGGATGTCTATGGATAACAGAACTGTCCAGAGTTGCTGCAGTAAATGCTCAATAAAATACTTTGGGAAGGGGTATAGAGCCACCAGCAATTTCTGTTAAGAAGTTGGATGGGGCAGACAATCCTACATCTGCCTGCTGCAGGGATTCTTGCACCTTCCTCAAAGCATCTTGTGCTGGCCACTGTGGGAGGCAGGATGTGGACTGAGTGGACCCTGGTGGGTCTGGTCAGTCTGGCTATCTCTGCGTTCCCAAATCGGCACAGTGTTGCTGACTTTGATGGGGTTTCTCCCTGGACATCAGCTGCAGCTCCGGCTAGTGACATTTATGACTGGCGAGAAATGTATTAGAGTTGTGTATGTTCCACAGCTGGGAACTAAGCATAGGGATAGCAGACGCATTCCTTTCCCTATTTACACGCCTACAACAACACTGACAGTACAGACTGAGTGCGCTTCCCGCTTCCTCCCTGGGGCCTGGAATAAAGAGACTTGTAAAAATGTAAGAGAGTGTTTTGACTTTTATGTACTGGCCTGTTTTTTATGACTCCCACTAAATATTACAGCTAGCATTTACACGACTATTCTTCCCTTCTTCAGCTCTATCTGGCTTTGGTCTCAGCAGCCTCCTCACCTCTGTGCATGCAGATGGATTCTGCAGTGACTCTCCTGGCATTGCAACTCCTGGGCTCCCCACAGACTCCTGCTGAAAATACGCCGATCCATTTAGCAAGTGGGCATAGCTCAGCATGCAATATCTGCAGTGGGGTTTTGTAGCGCGCTACCTTAACAGATGCCCTCTTGCTAGGATTCCCTGCCTTGTATTTAATTAAGACTTTCAGATATTGATTTAATATCCACTCTCAACGGATGTGATCTTAGTGGGCTTTTCTTGTAATTAGTTTAGATTAATTTAGAGGTTCAGGTTCCATACTGGCAGAGCCAGTTGGTTTAAAGGACACTTGGCTAGAGCCCTGGAACAGACTAATACAGTCTGAGTGGTTGAAAGATTAGTACAACTGTGTTCCTGCTTTCAGGCCCCTAGAGTAAGAACACTCTGTCTCCTAATTCCATTGCCGCCTCTGTATGAAGCATGCAGAAAATCCTTGACCCTATCCAGCAGGATGGAGAATGCAATGATACCTTAGTAGTTATTTGTGCTTCAGTAGTGTCTGCAGGGCACAGCTGAGATCAGGACCCTGTTGTGCTGGGCACATAGCCAGAGACAGTCCCTGCCCCAAAGAACTTATTGTGGCAATAGACAAGACAGACTGGATCACTATTCCCTTGTACAGACAGGGAAGCTGTGGCACCAAGGGATGGTGTGACCTGCCCAAGGTGGCACAGGAAGTCCATGGCAGAGCTGGGAATTGAACCCAGCTCCACAGTGTGCCAGGTCTGTGCCATACCTGCAGGCTGTTGTTCCTCTGTTGAGCTCTTCCCCAAGAGCCATTCCAGTCACACACATTTGTTCTGCTTGGTGAAACAATGCAGCAGCTCATCAGTAGTCTGGATGCCTCTTCCAGAGGGCCAGAACTACTAGATGGGAAAGGGACCCCTGGGGTTTGCCATGTGCTAATTGAGCATGTGCACTGTTGCTTCTAGGAGCACAGGAATCCACTTGAGGGGCTGAAATCTACTTAGGTCCCCTTCTCTGTAGCGCAGCCCTGCCCCAGAGTTGCCTGGCACCGCATTCCTGTTCTGATTCTTTGTCCATGCCCCTCCGCGTGCCTTGGAGAGTTGCGGAGTTCGGGTCAGTAGTAATGAGCCCAGTTTCAGAAGCATGCTCCTCTTAGAATACCAAGCACTTAGAGTAGGTCTACACTGCAGCTAGTTACCTGCGGCTGGCCAACGCCAGCCGACTGGAGCTAAGGGACTCTTTGATGGCCTGAGCTCTGGGACCTTCCCACCTCACAGGGTCCTTGAGCCCAGGCTCCGGCCCAACCCTGAACATCTGCTCTACAAATAAATAGCCCCTGGGCCCGAGTCAGCTGGCATGGGCCAGCCATGGGTTTTTTAATTGCAGTGTAGACATACCCAGAGAGACTTGACCTCCCTGAAATGCAGCTCTCCTGCCTTGGTCCCTGAGCTGGCCCAGTGACTTGGGGGAAGGTTTGCCGAGCGCATGTACACCTCATATTCCATGATGAGTGCTAAGGACAGACTGGGCAGGGCTAGGAGAATTGTCCTATGAGTACATTGCTTTAATAAGACCAAAGTGTGAACCGTGAAAGGTGTGGCCTGGCCTCTGAACATCAAGTGGATTTTCCTACCTTGCTAAATTGATTGCAGTTGATTCACAGCAAATTTTTGTTAAGGCTTTTTCAGCCAGGAAGAAAAGTATATATTTGCCCTGTGGCCAGCAGTGCCGTTGCCTGCTGTTATCCATATATATATATATGTCGGTTGTGGGTGGGTATGTTGGCCCTTCGGCAGTCTGGAATCACTGAGACATTGATAAAAATACACTTTTACCATTTACCAAAGAACGGGAGAGTGCAGCCACTTCATTGCTTTAATGTTGAGAAATTGACTAGTTGGGCAATATGGTTGATTCCAGCAGCGCACACTTCCTCTGGGCTGCCCAGACTTTGCTCACCCTGAATCACCCTTTGACACTTATGCTGTGTGCAGTGTTCTGAGATGCAGCCATCAATCTTGTTTCACTTGGGGTCCTTAAAGAGGCTCCATCACCCAAGGACAAAACTCCATCAAGCTGTCATCCTGCCCATACTTTCTCAGTATTGCTGATTCTCGGTCTTCCTGGGCTCATAGAAGTTACAAGGAGGTGGAAATCTATCCATATTTCTTCTGTGTTCTCCTCCTCCTGGATTCTTTCCATGTTGTTGCAGCACAGCTTGCCTGGGAGTGAATTGTGAACATCCTATGGTGTCACTAAGAACTCTGAAGCAGCTTCCCGAGGGGCGTGGAGACTTTAAATCTCTCTGACTCAGACCCTAGTTCTCGGGTTGGATACGGAGTCTCTGGCTTGTGCTATGCAGGAGGTCAGACTAAATCAGGGGTTCTCAAACTGGGGGTTGGGGACCCCTCAAAGGTCGTGAGATTATTATGGGGCGTGGGTTGCGAGTTGTCAGCCCCCACACATGCTGTGGCTGTCAGTCCCGTGCATGGCTGATAGTCAGAGTCCTTCAGAACTGGGTGGCCAGAGAGCAGCAGCTGCTGACTGGGTGCTCTGAAGGCAACGCCACCTGCAGCAGCAGCACAAAATTAAGGATGGCATGGTATTTTGGGGGGGGCTAGAGGGGGCCTTCACTTTTTTGGGGGTGGGGCTGTCATAGCCTGGAATATTTTCAGAGGGTCCCAGCAAAAAAACTTTGAGAATCCCTGGACTAAATTATTGTAATGGTCCCTTCTGGCTTTAAACTCTGTGGACTTGATTCTCTCTTGCCCTGCACTGTGTGCACTTCTTTGCATCTGCTTTGTGTTGCTTCTGATTGTATCATTTTGCAATCTCTTTACACTGGGGTAAAAGACTGCACCAAGTGAGAATTAGCTTCTGAGAAACTGTACTGGGTGATGTACAGTGCCTAGCCCAATAGCCCCAATCCTTGATTGAGGCCTTGCTTGCCGCTGGGGATGAGGGGGTGGGGTGTAGAACAGTCACTCTGCCACCTTCTGTCTGATCATATCTAGATGTTGGTGCATTTTCCTCACCTTATCTGGCTACTTGCATTCACTGCCACTTCCTTACCCAGTGCCTGCTTTCAGGCTTCTATATGAAAAATCTGTCAGTGGAGGTTAACAGCTCTCTAATATTTTCCCTTTTCATTAGACTCCAGCAGAACCCTGTAGTCTGTTTTGATGTCTGATATTCATTGTCTAGGGTGCTTTAGTGTCTTCTGCACTTCTGTGTATCTAAGCGGCTGACCTATTTCTTCCCTTCTAGCAGAGAACATGAAAAGGTAGCTTTTCTGCTCTTCGCTTGAAGCCACTGAAAGAAAAGAGAAGAGTCTGTGAACTTGTAAGATACAAGCAGCGGCCAGGCCCCTGAAATAGACATCGCCTCTTCTCCTGGCTGTGTTTGCTGTACGTTTGCAATGAAACCGAGGCACTTTCCCAGCGCTTTGTGGTGTGGAAAGCAGAAGGGAGGCTGGAGTTGTTTAAAGTGCTGGGTCCTGGGGATTCCTACAGGGTTTCAGTGGTTGGCGTATTGGCTTCTTTGTTTAGCCACTCTGAAGATGACTCTGAGATGATGATGAAGCAAGAATTTCCTCTTGTAATGTCTCCTGTCTCCAGCCTCCCATCTGCCTTGTTTTATCGAGCCCGCAGCCTCCAGTTCTCTTCTGGTTGTGGGATGGCCCCCCCGGGAGTAGGGTTTGTTTGTGATGCTTTCTGCCCCTTGCATTGATAAGGAAAAGGGGCAGGTGGGAGTGATAACTAAAAGGCCTTTTGTGCAAATAACTTATATGGAAAGAGTGGGCCGGGGAACACTTCCCATTGTCTGGGTAAATCTCCACTGGGGTTTCTGTTGCTCTCCTCTGATTTATAAACTACCCGTGCAGTGCACACTCAGTCGCAGTTGTAACATAGACAGGCTGAGCTCTCACTCCCAAGCCCCTGGATTTGATTCTATTCTAGTTAGGTTATTACCCCCTGCCCTTCACAGTGGTATTTGAGCGCCCTGATTGGGAGGAGGCAGTGTTACCTAATGGTTAGGGCACTGGACTGAGAGTTAGGAGATGTGGGTTCCACTCCCAGCTAGGTGGCTCTGGCAAGTCACTTCTCTCTGCAGTTCTGTTTGGAGGGGAAATGGACGAGACATGTCTTGTCTGTTTAAACTGTGAACTCTTCAGGGCAAGGACTGCCTCTCTCGCCATGTCTGTGCAGCACCTGGCTCAGTGGGGCCCTGACCAAGGTGGGGCACAGTACAGCATCTTGCACTGGTGCCTTGGGACTTCTACATGCTACCATAGTATAAGTAAAAGATACTATGCAAATCGCTTGGCTTTGAAGAAGGGCCTAATGGGAAAGAAGCTGTGCTATATTTTTGTTCTATAGAAAAATTTCCCCTTTCAGACTCTCCTGCATAGTTGTGAGCGATTTCCTAGTGGCCTTGCCCTGCAGACACTGACAGATCAGACTGATTGAGATCCTCTGTTCTCCTTGAGTGCAGTAAAGGAGCTGAGAATGGAAGTGTCATGCGATACACAGAGCATCCCTTGGTCGTCTTTGGCTGTAGGTCTGCACGGGGCTAGGTAGCTGTTATAGGAGGGCACCAGCGATCCAATGGGTCACATTCTGCAGCAATAGACAGAAGATCCAGTCAATATTTCAGAAAACATTTGGTGTTGGTATGTGTGAAAGAGAAGAGAGACAGTGCCACTGAGAATTCAGGTCCTCAGTTGTTTTATAGTGAGAGAGATCCTTTGCCCACCTTCTGCAGACTTGGGAGCTATTCCAGCTGCAGTATTAAGTGCATTTATTATTCATCTTAAATGTTGACATATAAAAATGGGTCAGATGATTAACTGTATGTATAACAGCCTGGTCCAAATTCACTCAAAATTCAAAACAGAATTATCAGGCACATAAGTGAACCCAGTATGTTGGGGAAGAATCAACATGGCTTTTGCAGAGGGAAATCACGCCTCACCAATATATTAGAATTCTTTGGGGAAATCAACAAGCCTGTGTACAAGGGTAATCCATTGGTTATAGTATACTTGGACTTTCAGAAAACCTCTGACAAGGTCCCTAACCAAAGGCTCTTAGGGAAACTAAGCAGTCATGGGATAAGAGGGAAGATCCTCTCATGGATCAGTAACTGGTTAAAAGACAAGAAACAAAGGGTAGGAAATAAATGGTCAAATTTCATAATGGAGAGAGGTAAATAGCAGAGTCCCTCAAGGAGCTGTACTGGGACCAGTGTTGTTCAACATATTCATAAATTATCTGGGAAAAGGGGGTAAACAGTAAAGTGGCGCAAAGTTTGCAGATGATACAAAATTACTAAAGATAATTAAGTGCAAGAAGATTGGGAAGGGTTATAAAAGGATCTCACAAGTGGGTGACTGGGCAACAAAAGGGCAGATGAAATTCAGTGCTGATAAAAGCAAAGTGATGCACACTGGAAAACATAGTCTCAACTATATATGCAAAATGATGGGATCTAAATTAGCTGTTGCCACTAAAGAAAGAGATCTTGGAGTTATTGTGGATAGTTCTCTGAAAACATCTGTTCAATGTGCAGCAGCAGTCAAAAAAAGCCAATAATATGTTAGGAACCATTAGGAAAGGGATAGACAATAAGACAGAAAATATAATGCCACTATATAAATCCATGATACGCCTGCACTTTGAATACTGGCTGCAAATCTGGTCGCCCCATCTCAAAAAAGATATTTGAATTGGAAAAAGTACAGAGAAGAGCAACAGAAAGGATCAGGAGTATGGAACAGTTTCTGTATGAGATGAGATTAAGAAGTCTAGGACTGTTCATCTTGGAAAAGAGATAATAACATGGGGATACGATAGAAGCCTATAAAATCAGGTGTGAAGAATCGTGTGGAGAAAGTGAATAAGGAAGTGTTATTTACCCCTTCACATAAAAAGAACAGGGGTCACCCAATGAAATTAATAATCAGCAGGTTTAAAACAAACATGCAGAAGTATTTTGTTTACCCAACGCATAGTTAACTTGTGGAACTTGCTGCCAGGGCATGCTGTGAAGGCCAAAAGTATAACTGGGTTCAAAAACAATGAGGTAAGTTCATGGAGGATAGGTCCATCGATGGCTATTAGCCAAGATGGTCAGGAATGCAACCCCATGCTCTTGGTGTCCTAAGCCTTTAACTGCCAGAAACTAGGACTGGATGACAAGAGATGAATCTCTCGACAATTGCCCTGTTCTGTTCATTCCTTCTGAAGTATCTGGCACTGGCCACTGTTGGAAGACAGGATACTGAGCTAGATGGACTGCAGATCTGACCCAGTCTAACTGTTCTTCTGTTAACTATGCAGGAAGTTACACATGCCGATCAGTCTTGTGGGATCAGATGATCCAGAGAAGCTTTGATTATTTCTTTTGCTGTTTTCCATTTTAAAGACTTTGAAGTTGCATGCAGGGGCTGAAGGAGCTTTGGAGCATTATGACCTGGTAGAGCAATTGATGTTTACAATCTGTTCAGCAGGTCTCTTTGTTTGGCTCGGCTGGCCTGTCCCCACACTTCAGTATTGGCAGCATCTTCAAACAGCGGCCTCCTTTTAGTTTTGGTGCTTAGGCAGAACACGATAATTTGGACAGATTATCAGTCTCAACTTGGGTTTCCTTGCTTTTGTGGGCTTAAATCCCTTTCATGCTGCAGTTGTAACTCAGTTTCTTATGGCTTAAATAGTACTTGCAGCACTACCCGGTATAGCTGTTTTATACTGGTGGGAAATGCAGTTACCTGAGGAAGGGTTCTTTCTGTGAAATGTGAGAGGTGGAGAAAGAGTGTGTGACTGAACTATTATAAATCAGCCAACTGGGCAAATCAAACTTCCTGTAACTCAAGGAGAATCTCCAGTTAGCTATTATCAGTACAGAGCATGTGAGACACAGTTGTGCATTTTATTCCATCCAGTAAAGGGCTGTGACACTTGTTCTTCACACAGTCAGAACAGTCACCACCTCTGCTTCTAATACACTTCTTTGTTTTAAAGTTACACTTGGTGCATTACTTTAAACACACAAACATCTGACCAATACAAAACTAAGAACTGAACCTTCAAAGATTTTACATGCAGCATAAGAAACCAGTGTCTACTAATACTAGCTGCTATAACCCAGTGGCTCTCAACCTTTTCAGGCTACTGAGCCCTTTTCAGGAGTCTGATTTGTCTTGCGTAGCCCAAGTTTCACCTCACTTCAAAACGACTTGCTTACAAAATCAGACATAAAAATACAAAAGTGTCTCAGCATGCTATTACTGAAAAAATGCTTACTTTCTCATTTTTGCCATATAATTATAAAATAAATCCATTGGAATATAAATAATGTACTCACATTTCTGTATAAAATACATAGAGCAGTATAAACAAGTCATTGTCTGTATGAAATTTTAGTTTGTACTGACTTAGCTAGTGCTTTTTACATAGCCTGTTGTAAAACTTGGCAAATATCTAGATGAGTTGATGACTCTCTCCCCTCCCCTCCCCGCCCCCCCCCCCCCCCCCGAAGACATCTGCCTACCCCCAGGGGTACACATACCCCTGGTTGAGAACCACTGGTGTAGCGGCTATCAGTCAGTCCTTTGCCTGATAGGCATATTTGTCCCGTCCCTTCCAGTGTCTGGCTTCCTGTGGCAGTGACACAGAAGGAGGCTGGACTTGTGAGTACAGCTGTAATCCGTCAGATTCCAGGATTAAAGTAGGGTTCCAGTCTGTGGGATATTGGCGGGTTGGAGGGGCAGTTAATTGGTTTTTATTCCGAATCAAAAGACCTGGGTATCGGGCCACAGGGCAGCATGCAAGGTAGGGCTGCCCCAGACCTGGAAAACCCAGCTCGTTAGCAGTCCAGGGAGTGTAAGGCACTGGCCACGGGTTCAATCCCCAGTTGTGCTGGAGACTCCCTGGGTGACTGTGGGCAAGTTCCTTGGCCTCAGAACTCTTCTGTAAAATGGGGAAGAGACTGTCTGTGTAGTGGTTAGCACAGTCGGGGCCCTGTCTAGGATGGGGCCTCTGGGTGCAACCATAAATAGCAGAGAGAGAAGCAATGCCCTGGCTGTAAAGTTGCAAGTCTGCTGCTACGAGTAGCAGTGCAAAGAACTGACATACTCCATCTTTCTACTGTGTTTTGCTAATGTTTCCCTTTATTCTCCTTGTCTTAGGATGGCCCGGAACATGGTACTGCACCCGACTGGCCTCCGGCTGGACCTCTTGTCTCTGAAGCAGCACCAGCTAGGAGCGAGGTCTGAGCAGTGACTTTCATCTCAGACCACGTGGAATCTGTTGCCTCGTGGTAAAACGTTGCAGGCTCACGAAGAGCTACGATGGCCACATGGGACAAGCAGGCAGAAAGTCTTAATGCTGGCTGTGGCGAGCCCTGGCCTTTCAGCTCTACCCCAGCAGCACCCAGCAATGGCTGAGGGGCCCACATCACAAGAGAGATGAGTGGAACTTTCCCCCTGACAGTAGGGTTTAGTGCTCTCGTTGGACTATGACATCCTATCGACCCATCCAGCATGAAAGTGTGGATCTTGGTGGGCCGGTGCTGAAGGGGGGTGAAGGTCTGACTGGCACACGGGGGGATTACTTTTTGCCAGGGTTCTGGGTGCAGAATGGCAGCACCTCTCAGCCAGCTGGTGATGGTCCACCCGCTCCACGGCCCAGCACCACTACCCCTGCCATGCCGAAAATGGGCGTGCGCGCCAGGATTGCCGACTGGCCCCCAAAAAGAGACGCACTGAAGGATCAAGCTGCTCCAAGTCCCTCAAGAGAGATGGAAATATCGACGAGCATTAACAGGAATTTTCTTTCAAAAAAGGGCTTTCAGAATGGGCAGCAGCTGCCTCCAAACAGCCTGGGCTCATCAGGGTTCAGAGGCGGTCACCGGCTCTCCAGGAGGAGATCCAAAGACGTGGAGTTCCAGGAGGGCTGGCCCCGATCACCAGGCAGGGCCTTGGTCCCACTGCGCAACAGGAGCAACAGTGAGATCACCCTCAGCGAGTGTGACTTGGAAGAAGCTTTGGAGCCCCGGGGCATCAAGCTGGCGAGCGGCCTGCCTCTCTTCCGCGAATATGGCAGCACCTCCTCCATAGACGTGCAGGGCATCTCGGAGCAGAGCTTCTTTGACATGCTCAATGAGTTCCGCAGTGAGAAGCCAGACCAGCGGAGCGTGGTGCCCGAGAAGCTGAATGATGTGCTGCAGGCCGACACCAGCACGGCCTCCAGGCTGCACCTAGCTGGCAGCACCAAGGTAGACGTGAGGAACGGCCAGGTGCTCCTCCACGAAGACTCCCCCTCTCAGCCAAAGCAGAAGCCGCGCAAGAAGGGCCCCAAAGGGGAGGCAGGAGGTGACTCCATCTTCAGGAAGCTGCGAAGCAGCAGGGGTGATGGGGAGCCTGGGAAGGCCTTGGCGGAGCATGAGGACAGCAGGGCCCCAGATGGTGGCAAGGCCTGGATCTGCCAGAAGAGCTTCACCCACTATGATGTGCAGAGCATGCTCTTCAACCTCAACCAGGTGGCAGCCAACCGGGTTGTTGTGGCCCAACGGAGGAACACCACGACCGGTGCCTCAGCTGCCTCTGCTGTCTCAGCCGCTCTCTCCAGGGCATACGGACTGGGAGGCCTGGACCCTGCCTTTACCAGCACCGAAGACCTCAACTACAAGGAGAACCTGGAGCATGACCTTGGGGACAACAACAGCAACGACCTGCTGCTCAGCTGCCCCCACTTCCGCAATGAGGTTGGCGGCATGTGTGAGCGCAACGTCAGCTTCTCCAGAGCGTCAGCCGGCTCTCCTGGCGGGGCCGCGGGCGAGGGAGGCTTCCTGGAGCCCTCCCTCAGCGCCTACTGCACCAATGCCAGCATCTCTGTGCTGGAGCTCCCCAGGGAGCTGCAGAGGAACCCCAGCAGGCTAAAGCACTACAACATCGAGCATGTAGACCTGGGGGCCCACTACTACCAGCAGTATTTCCATGGCAGAGGTAACAGCCCCAGCAGCGCCAGAGGGCCACTGTTGCCTTGCGCAGTCATTTAGACCCCTTTCTTGGTGCTCACTGTTCACGAGCAGCCCTGGGCATTAGGAATGTCTATAGTAGCAGACTAGCTCTGGACCCTGGTCCATCCAGCCCAGTCTCCTGCCTCCCAGCAGAGGCCAGCACCAGCTGCTCCAGAGGGGAGTTCTAGAGAGCCTTTAGTGATGGGATTGCCTGCCCCCAGGAAAGGGGTCTTCTGAGCCCTTGCTAGTTAAAGGCCTGTTTATGCCCCAAAGCAGGAGGGTTTAGCCTGGGCTGCTCAGTCCTTGCTCTGTGGAGTCTTTGTAACTATATAAATACCCAGCCCAGAGCCCTGCTATGTTGTTGATCTCAGAGATACCTGTGGCAATGAGTTCCACGTGCTAACTGTGTAGGGAAAATCCCTTTCTATATCAGCCTTCAGTGTTCTACCCTGTACTGTCACATACAAGGGGATGAACAGCTCGGTCTGATCACCATGTTTATCGTTATGACTCAGTGCCCGCACCATGGCTTATTATTGTAGGGTTGTTCCCAAGGGATCTGTTGGCATGCTTAATGTGGGGTTGGGTTTATGGAAATGTATTTGCGGGGAGGGGGATGGGGACTAGTTGTTTTGGGTGTTTTGTTTATAACAATAGCCCTGGGGGTTGACAGGCGTGTGCATATATCCTAAGGGAGCTCATGGGCAGGTCAGATTTTGGCCTTACTGAGTTAGACAGTGCCACTCCTGACCTTTGCACCGGAGCTAGGTCACCCCTAGTGGCACTTACTAAGGTTTATATTCATGATTGCTATAAAACTAGCTTCTATAAGCTATTGTGTAGTGTCAGAGCTCCCTAACAACTAGCTATGCTGCTGCTAATGGCCTGCTGATGGCCTGGTAAATACACAAGTGCCGAGCTTCAGTGACCTGTGTCTCTGGGATGACATTCACTCGAACAGCCCCTCCCACCGGTGCCAAGCTCAGGAGAGAGCCGTGCCTGTTACTGTTCTCTGACAAGGCCTCTCCTTGATTTTTCAGAGCATTCCAACTACTTTGGAGTGGATGAGAAGCTGGGACCAGTGGCTGTGAGCATCAGGAGAGAGAAGTTGGAGGATCATAAAGACCATGGGCCCCAGTACCAGTACAGGATTATTTTACGGACCAGCGAGGTATGTCACGGCTGCAGTTCTGCTCCTCCACAGTGTGTATATCTGCATTCTGGATCTAGGGTGACTTTTGAAACAGCCTCTTAAAAATGCATCTGATGTGACCCTGTGTCTGAGGGCCCCCCAGCCTCATCCTGTGGGGCACAAGCAGGGTTCTGTCACACTGTGGCACATACCTTCCCGATTGGGTTCAATCGGCTGTCAGGAGTGTGGCTCCAAGTTCCTCCCTGCGGGTATGGGGTGGGCAGCAGGTCTTGAACCTGGGACCTCCGGTGCTGAAAGCAGGAGCCCCTACTCTGGGCTAAAGGACCATGGCCCGGATTCAGCAGAGTGCTGCGTAAATGCTTTGCTGCACTTGGGGTTAGCGAGATGCCATGGCTGGGTTAGCTCAGCAGTACAATGCTGTTTCGGCAGCTGGAGCTGAGCTGCCTGTGACTGAACCTCCGGAGGGCCGTACTGCATTTCTGGCAGCCAAAGGAGCGAGTGTCGGAGCTGGGCTGGAGATAATCCCCCTTGCATGTCACCAAAAACATGTGGCTGCTATTTTCAGTCACTTCCATGTCGGGGCCTGAGAGCTCTGGCCCAGGAACAGTCAGTGAATTAACCAGGGAAAGGAGAGAATTGGAAGCATATTGCCTGGCGGCGAGGGGCGCTCCTTTTTAAGACTCGCAGGATGTCCTTAAAAAGCAATTGTTGTCCTCAGGCAACTCTGCCAGCTGGGATGTCAGCCTAACACCCTGTTAAACTGTCACAGCTCCCCGTAACAAAGAGGGGACCCCTTCCCCTCGCCTAAGTGCTAATCCCCTACTATGCACAGCAGTGCTAGAGCCTTTCTGGCCTCCACATTCAGCTCATTATCATCATCATCCCTCTGTACTGCAGTAGCTTCTGACAGCCTTGCTCATGGCTGTGTTGTGCTAGGTGCTGTATGCACACATAGCACGGTGATAGGCTCTGCCCTGAAGAGCTGCACCTCAGTCACGTGCCAGGTGCATCCCAGTTCCCCCCCGGGAAGTGGGGAGTCTTGGATCTTGTGGCTGAGATACCCAAAGCAGGCTTCTAAAAGCTTGCTATGTACAGCTTTCCCCTTTGCAGCCAGGGGCATTGAGCACATACCAGGGCCTCGGGGTGGCTTTGGGGGAGAGATTATGGCTGAGCTGTTAAGTCTGCGTGAATGGGACCGTATCTCTTTTCAGTGAAGTTTGGATAAAAGCATTTCTAGTTCCATTAACCGTTCAGTGCCCTTCGTCTGTTCTTCACTATCCATCTCTCCTCACATCCCTCCAGTCTCTCGTCGAGCTCCCGGGCCCAGTGGGGCAGGGATCTTCGATCCCATTGGACTGTGGACATGGGTGAACACCCTCTTATGACACTGGCTTCCTTTTATTTGTGTGTTGGGGCACATTCAGGCCCCAGGTGAGATCGGGGCCTGGTGCTACATACACTTGGTAAGAGATGCTCCCTCTTCATCGTAACTAGACAAGATGGACAATGGCCAGAAGGGGAAACTGAAGTAGAGAGCAGGAAACGGACTTGCCCAAGATCAGTGGTAAAGCCCGTGTCCCCTGACTCCCAGCCTAGTGCTCTACACATTGACCCTGGCTGCCTCGCATCTCAGCAGGAATCGAATGCGCCCATGTTGCAGCAGTTGCTCTGTGGCCTGGCGTCAGTGCGCCGCTCAGGGGTTGAACAAGTCTCTTCTGAATCCCTGCTGGGGAAGAAGGAAGGAGGCTGGTGAGAATAATTGTGCTTCTGTCACTTGTGTGTCGGTGAAGTTGGTAGAGAGAAGGGTTGGGAAGAGTTCTAGTCCCACCGCCAGCTCCTGAACGGTCACCGTCTCTTCTCTTTTTACAAGATGAGCAAGCTCTAAGGCCGGGAAATAGACTAAGGGTGCGTCTACACTGCAGCCTAAACCCATGCTTGAGCCTGGGCTCACACTTAGCTCCCCTTGTGTCCATAGTGCAACTGCACTGACCCAGGCTCCCAGCACTCTGCAGGGCTAGAGGGTCTGAGCTTGAGTTAAGCCAGTGGTTCCCAACCTGTGGCCCGGGGGCTGAAAGTGGCCCGTAGGGGCTTTCAAAGTGGCCTGCAGCTCCCCTCCTGCTAGCTGCAGAAGGGAGCTGCTGCCTAAGGACCCAGGGGGAGCGTGTTTCCACGGGGCTAAAAGACCGGTGCAGGCTCCTTGCTACAGCCAAGGGGATATGGGAGATCAGCGCTCCCCTTCCCCGGCTGTAGCAGGGAGCACAGCAAAGCGCTTTGCCTAGGTTCATAGGTGCTGGGGTCCCTACTGGAGCCAGAAAGAGGGGAGATCAGCACTCTTCTCCCCCGCTTCCAGCATAGAGCAAAGCACTATGCCTACATCCCTAGGTGCTGGAGGCCCTGCTGGAGCCATAGGAAGGGGAGCACTGATCTTCCGTCCCCCTGGCTGCAGAAGGAAGCTATTGCCTAGGGACCCAGGTGGAGCGCACAGGGTTATAGGACGTGTGTGGTTTCCCTTCTGCAGCGAGGAAGATGGGAGATCAACAAAGAGGCTGCCTCCTCGCTGAACTCCTTCCATCTGGCTGCAGTGGGTGGAGGGGCCTGCTGGCGGAGACTGGTGGCCCTTAAGGGTTGTAAAAATGATATCTGTGGCCCTCGAACCAAAAGGGTTGGGAATCATAGAGTTAAGCTGAGTCCTATTGCTTTGCAGTGTAAACGCAGCCCCACTTGTTTCAGGTCCCAGGAGTCCGCCAGAAGTATCCCACAATTCCATGGGACAACTTCCTTAGTCCTCTCTATCCCAGCAATCTGCAGTCCACACTATTGAAAACAGAAGCCCTCCCTGCCTTTGAAATGTCAGTAGCTCCGGTCAGCATTAACCCATTCTCTTTAGATCACCGATCTGCAAGCATACAGTCAGAGAGTCTCCTGTGTTTTCAATGGAGAGCAAACCCATCAAGCCTTTTGCAAATCGAGCTGCTTCCTGGTACCGTACAGGGCGGGCAGTAGAGTTTTCCCACAATGCACCATGGTCCTAGAGCTGGAGTGGCCACATTTTGGGGTGAGGGAGGGTGCTGGGGACTCTGGGATATGGTTACTTTGACTCGGGTCTGCGTGCTGCAGTGTGGACGCCAGAGCCCTAGATTCGAGCACTGGTTAGGAAAGCCTTAACTAGGGTTAAAATACAATGTAGATGCTCAAGCCCAGGGTTCCCTAATATGGCTTAGTTGACTCGAGTGGGCTGACATGGCAGTGTAGCTGTATCCTTAGAGATTTTTATAACCGCACTTGAATTCTGATTAGCCCCCAGCAGAGGGCACTGTGGCTTGCAATCAGCTTGACGAGCATGCCCGTGCCTCGGCTGCTAAGCCAAAGAGGTGACGTTTCAGCATTCTCAGATACCCCTGTGACGTTGGTGACCGCTCAGATGCTCCTGCCAGGGTCTGACATCAGCGACATGAGGCGGGTTTAAAGTGCCAATGCTGAATTGACAGAATGGCTCAGAGGGTCTACAAGGTGCTTCTTGTGGCTCTTCTTGTCTGGCCTTTGCAGTAACAGGTACACTGATGAGGGCCATGCAGTCGGCAAAGGGCCTGGCCTGGTCTCTTAGCAGACTCAGTTTGTTTCCAGGCTGGAGGTGCACTGTGTGTGGTTACAATGAAGAGCCAGATACACCTGCAGTGGGGTGCAAGGTGTGGGGAGGTTCCAAAGATTCAGCACCTTTCTGGCAGGAAGGCAGACAAGTGCTGGAGGGGGGTATTGCAGTCTTATTTTTACTCATAAAAGAAGGATGGCTCTATGATGAAGGTGTTTGGCTAGAACTCAGGAATCCCTGTCTGACCTTGGGCACAGCACTGCATCTTTGTGGGCCTCAGTTCCCCCAGTCTGTGAGATGGGGGTGGTGATCCTTTCTTTCTCCTAATCTGTGCCTGTTTAGTCTATTCAGACTGGATGCTCTTTGAGTCAGGGACTGCCTCTCACTGGTCTGTGCAGTGCCCAACACAATGGGGCCCTGGTCTCGGCCAGGGTCTGTACAGTGCCTGGCATGGTTGGGACCTGTAAGCACTACTGCTGTACAAATCATAAGTGTGCCGAATGCTCACATGTGACTTTATTTTTAGATTGGCTTGTATGTTTGGAGACCTTTAACATTTCAATGGTTAACTGGTACATAATGAAATCATGGCTAACAGTGTCTTTTCTTAAGAGAACTTGTCCCTGCAGGGTAGTGAAGACACCTGCTAGCATGCCAGATCGCAAGCATGGGCATGCTCTAAGCCTTCCTTAGCAAAACCATCTAATTCTTATTTTTTAAGCAGGATTTCTGTTGAGAACTCTTGGCTGAAGTTTGCCGAAAATCTGTGGCAGGAGGTCTGCACACAGACCCATTGGTTCCCAGATGAGAACAATAAGCCTATTGTAAGCTGCAGATTCTAATGCATCTTCTCCTTTCCCCCCACTTCCATTTTTTCGGGTGCAGCTTGTAACCCTGCGAGGTTCCATCCTGGAAGACGCGACTCCCACCACCACCAAGCACGGGACTGTCCGAGGCCTCCCCCTGAAGGATGTGCTGGAGTATGTGGTCCCTGAGCTGAACATCCACTGTCTGCGGCTTGCGATGAACACGCCAAAAGTCACGGAGCAGCTCCTGAAACTTGATGAGCAAGGGGTGAGTGGCGTGCTGGCAAAGAGGCTGCCCCTGGAGGGCAGTGCTGAGCTGTGCTGCTTGCCCTCTGTGGGTCCTGCTGCCAGATCGGGGCTTCAGGAAGATCAGCTGCAGTCTGAGAAGGGATGAGTGGCTGGCAAAGCCGGAGGGATCAGCATTGAACTTGGGGGGAAGTGTGGGGTCTCTTGTGGTTATTAGCAGCCAGGCTGCAAAGGTGAAAAGCTGGTCTCAAAGTATAGGTAGGCACTGGGGCTCCGTGTCCTTTTTGATGGGACTTGTGGACCATCCTCTGGGCTGTGCTGAGGCTCAGCCAGGCGTCGCGCCCTGTTCTTGGGAGGTGTGAGAGATTGGTGATACAGTGGGCAGTGTCTCACACCTGTTCTCACCTCTGCAGCTTTGCAGGAAGCACAAGGTGGGAATCCTATACTGCAAAGCAGGCCAGAGCTCCGAGGAAGAGATGTACAATAACGAGGAGGCGGGGTCAGCCTTTGAAGAGTTCCTCTCCTTCATTGGGGAGAAGATCTGTCTGAAAGCCTTCAGCAAGTACGCTGCCCAGCTGGACACTAAGAGTAAGTCCTCATGAGTGCGGCATGGTGACTGCAGGCAGGGAGCACTGCCAACTGGCGTGTGGATCTCTGAGTCCAGGGCTGCGGGGCATAGTGTGCTGTGGTTTTCCACCCTGGTTCCTAATCAGGCCGTGCAAAGCAGAACCTGCTCCCACCGAGCCTTCTGCAGAGCAGGCTGTGGGGATCTAGCCAGTACAACATGCCTCTGTGCATCTGCTGTGTCAGCACACTGACTGCTTCGGCTTGCTGATCGATCAGTGGCTACCTTTCCCCTTGTGGATTCTGTTCTTTTGCTCTGCTTTGCAGCTGACTCCACTGGCACCCACTCTCTGTATACAACATATCAGGATTACGAGATCATGTTCCACGTCTCCACAATGCTCCCCTACACACTCAACAACAGACAGCAGGTAAAACTTTCGGGGTAAATGGCCCTTCTGTTTGCAGAGCCCTGGGTTACTTGAGAACCCACGGTTCTCCTGTGTGCTGAGTCAAGTTCTGCAGCTGAATTAATGTCCATCCCTGGCTGTAAGTTGCGCATCAGGTGAAGGGTGCTGTTCTGATAACAGAAGAGTATCAGTGTTCCCATCACTTCTTGGGCACCTGTGTTTTTAAACTTCCCACGTTTGTCTGTTACGCAGCATGAGCTGTGGGGATATTGAGGGTGGTCTGAGTTAGGATCCTGTATTTTCAGACTAGCAGGATGAGTAAAGAATGAGAAGTGTCCGTGCTGTTGCACACTCTTCAGTGGGTTCATCCTCAAATGTCCCAGGAGGTAGGGTGATGCTGTCATCCCCGCTGCACTGATGGGGAACTGACACACAGCGAGACTAAATGACTTGGCCAAGGTCACGTGGGGAGTCAGCAACAGATCTGGGAAGAAAACCTGGGTCTCCTGTGTCCCAGGCTAGTGCCCTGACCTCTGGCCCATCCCTTCTTTGTGTTGGGCTGGGTGGCAGTAGGCGCTGGGATCCTGACCCTAATAATCTGGACAGTTTGAAAATCTATTTTGGTAATTGGAGCTAGACTCCTAACCCCGGGGCTGGCTGTCACGGAGGCCTTCCCCGTCTGCAAGGGAGCCGTGCCATGGACACGGAAAGAGGGTGGTTTGTATCGTTAGACAGTCTGCTGGGTTCTCTACAAAGCTAGCTGGAGGGTCCAGAAATGACATACAGGGATTGTGGGTCTATCTCATTATCAACTGTGGGCCTTTCTGACACTGCCTAGTCATTCCACGTGGCTTGGATGGTGTAACCCTGTGCCCCTTGGCACCTCTCACTTGCTGGAATTTTTCAGGAAGAACATAACAATGTGTTGCCCCAACTGGTTTAAGAGATTAAGGATGACCCCGCTCTCTGTGCTGCCTTTCCAGTGGCTCAGACTCCCCAAATAGGATTTGCTTTAACATTTAAAATCTTATGGCTAAATCTCTACAGTGGATCAGGCCTGGTTTTCCTGCCTATTTCTCCTCTCACCATCTGACCTGATGGCGAGGGGTGTCTGCCTCCTGAGCCTTTGCCATCTGCCTCACCCACCTTTGCTTTTTAACACTGTACGTACTTGACGAATAACAACGCTGGCGCCCTCTGAGAGCCAAGCGGCACTTCTCAGGGCACACAAGGTACTAACGTGTGTATTTGTTCTTACCTTGGTAGTTACTAAGGAAGCGGCACATAGGAAACGACATAGTCACAATCATCTTCCAAGAGCCTGGAGCGTTGCCTTTCACCCCCCAGAATATCCGATCACACTTCCAGCATGTCTTTATTATTGTCAGAGTCCACAACCCTTGCACTGATAACGTTTGCTATAGGTAAGCCCCACCTGCTGCTAACCCTTGAGTTGCCCACCTTTAGCTTTCAGACACCCGGCTCCCCTGCTAGTCAGTTCGGGTTGTGTGTCCCCGTCTGGGCCCCTTGGCTTTCTGCATTGGTACGGTGAAGGTCACCTGCTGACATTGTTCCGCTCAACTGGCCACTGATGCTAGGGGCCAGATCTTCGGTTGGTGTAAACCAGAAGTGGATGGAAAGATGCCTGTTTACATTGGTATGGCTGTGACCCAAGGTCTCAGGTTATGTTTACATGGTTGGCTCTAAGAGCTAAAATGAATTGATTTTACAGGGGTGTATGTGTGGGTGTGTGTGAGAAAGAGTGAGAGGGCGGGGGGGTTAGTTAATATTTCTCCTATGGTTCTGCTCTGTGAACAGTGGTGCGGCTGCTACAACTCATAGCACATATATAGAGCTGCCGCCATCTTCCTGATGCCAAGCATCAAGGATCAGTTGTAGATCCGAGAGGGGTTTAGAAATATACTGGGGCCAAAGGAGTTGGTGCCCAACTTGGAGGCACCTTTCAGGGCCTGAGTTTCAGCCATTGCTGACCCATCCTCTGAAAGGTGTCTTCCTTTGGTGGCTCAGAAATCCCTAGCTGGTTTTGAAAATCTAGACTGATAAGGGGAGACACGTGTCCTGAAGCTGCTGTGCTAGCAGGAGATGGCTCTTCTAAGCAGTTTTTCTCCTCCCCATCCTACCCTTCATTACCTAAGCGTGGCTGTGACCAGATCCAAAGACGCTCCACCCTTCGGCCCGCCCATCCCCAACGGAGTCACCTTCCGCAAATCTGACGTCTTTAGAGACTTTTTACTGGCCAAGGTGATAAATGCCGAGAATGCCGCACACAAGTCTGACAAATTCCACACCATGGCAACGCGGACCAGGCAGGAGTATCTGAAGGACCTGGCGGAGAACTGCGTCACTAATACGCCCATCGACTCCACAGGGAAATTCAACTTGATTTCGCTGACTTCCAAGAAGAAGGAGAAGATGAAAGCGCGGGTGGGAGCGGAGCTGTATAGCACTGGCGCCATCGCCTGGCGCGTCTCAGCACAGGACTTTGCGCAGGGAGCTGAGATTGAGTGCATCTTGGGCATCTCCAACGAGTTCATTGTCCTGCTGGACCTAAGCACCAAGGAGGTGGTGTTCAACTGCTTCTGTGGAGATGTGATTGGCTGGACTCCTGATACCTTCACCATCAAGATCTTCTACGGGAGAGGGGACCATGTCTTTGTTCAGACCTCGGACAGCAACCCCGAAGACATCAAGGAGATTGTGCAGCGCTTAAAGGTAGGCGCAAAGCTGGCTTTTCTCTCCATACAAACAACTGCAGCTGCTGTGTGTATTACTGCTACTCCTAGAGGCTCCATTGTGTTGGTGCTGCAGACAGTCCAAGCACTGAAGAGCCTCCAGTTTTAATAGATAAGCTGGACAAAGGGGATGCGAGGGGAGATAGATTGTCCAAGGTGACTCACGGAAGATCAGTGGCAGAGCTGGTAATAGAACCCAGGCATTCTGGTTCCAAGCCCCCCCCACTGCTCTAACCCACTAGAACCCACTCCCCTCCCAGAGCCTTATGACTGAACCCAGGAGTCCTGGCTCCCGGTCCTGTGCCCTGCCTGTTTAGTCAAAGTGCCTCCTCAGCAGTGTGGGCAGAACGTTGTGGTGGCTGTGGGATTCTAAGTGGTTGTCTTGGGCTCGTGGTGCTGCCGTTCATATTCATTCGCCCATTCTACGCAAACCCTGTTTCCTGGGCAGCCAGCTGGAGCTGATCCAGTCACAGTCAGACCATAGTCAGGCCATCTGCCAGTGACTTCAATTCTGAGTCCGGTTCCTGTCGCCCTGCGCCTTCTGTCATTGCAGGGTGTAAAACGCCACCGTTCAGGCTGGGTGGTGTGTACTGCCCTTTGTGCACTGGCATAAGTACCTGCAGGAGAATTGGTTCAGGTTTGCCATTGAGTCCCCACCACACACCCCCTCTGTTTTTCCAAAACCTCCAGCCATGTGATCCTGACTTACGGGCTGGGGCTTGAAGTCAGGGGAGGTGTGGTGTTCAGCACATTAGAAAATCCTGCCCTGGGTCTTTGCCTCAGATTCTTCCCCTGTTTAGGATGCATGCTTGGTGCCAGTTCCCCTCTCTAATGTCTTCGGGTGTGAGGGGGAGAGCCCAGAAGGCTCCACAGTTTGCAGGCAGAGGTGAAACTCACCAGAGCAGAGGGATGCGTGCTGTGCACAGAGCTAGCAGGGCACAAAATGCCAATCGTAAGTGCTGCAGGAAGCGGCTTTGCGCACACCCTGTTAGAAAGGCTGTCCACTTTGCAGCTTGGACAAAGCAATGTTGTCTGACAACCAGCTGATAGACATGTCATCCCAGAGCAAACAGCAGCAAACTGACTGCCTGTTTTCCAGATGCTCTTGCTATTAGCTCTCTGTCAAGAGTGGCCAACTGGGAGAGAGGTCAAGGTCAGTGTTTAGTGGGAGACACCAATGCAAATGTACACGTGTTTTGGCAGAGGAACAGGTTTTGAGCACGTTGCAAAACCTGTCTCTAAAACATAGACCTCCACACTGGGTACGACAACAGACTGACCCATGTGCCCAGCATCTGAGCAGGTTGCAGCCAAGCTGGTCCATCCTGTAGATTTGTCTGATTATACAAACCCCATAGCTCTTGTGAGCAATGTCCAGCAGAGGGAATGCCACCAGGGTAAAGTCATCCCCCAAATGAGATGCAGAGGCAGGGTCTCAGCTTTAATTGCAGGCTAGCTTCAGCCAGTTGCCTGCCAAATACACTGCAGCTGTCTATCTCAGTGGTGGTAAAGACTCTTAATTTGCTGTATTAGTGACGTGCTGCTCTATGTGCCTTCTCCAGGTCATGACCTCCGGCTGTGAAACGGCAGACATGACGCTCAGGAGAAACGGACTGGGCCAGCTTGGATTCCACGTGAAGTGTGATGGGACAGTTGCGGAGGTGGAGGACTACGGGTTTGCCTGGCAGGCGGGACTCCGGCAGGGCAGCCGACTGGTGGAGATCTGTAAAGTTGCCGTGGTGACACTGTCCCATGACCAGATGATCGACTTGTTGCGGACATCGGTCACGGTGAAAGTGGTCATTATCCCACCCCACGAGGACGGCGTCCCTCGCAGGTAATGCCCTCCCCGCAGCGCACCATCGGAGATTGCAGTGGTCAGCCAAAAGTGGCTTATAAAAAGATTTTAAAAGTTAGCCACAGGCTGGGAGATGACAGGCAGTGCTGGCGTTTCCTGGCGTATCTTAGCACTACCAAACTGCAGCGCTTGTAGCACTCAGTTTGCAAGGCACTGTGGTGTCATGGCATTCGGGAGTTCCTGGTTCGCTTAGGCTCATTTACCTGTCTCACTCCGGAGTAGTTTGGGGCAAGGCTAGTGGAAGCTGCTGTTAAGTTTTCATTAAAAAGGAAAGTCAACTGCAGAAGGTGACGTGAGTGCAAACAGCTGGGAGGGCTTGTATGCAAGGGATCCGACTCCTCCGCCTGGGGCAATGGCTAACAGACTGCTGGCCCATCTGATGCCTCTGACTGATTCTAGACGGTGCTGAACGTTGGGCTAGGGAGACATGGGGACATGAGCCTTACTGACCCCCTGACACATGAAAGCTGATTGGCCTGGGCTGGCAGGGCCATAATAAGCATCTGTGCTGCAGTAGCTAAACACAATAAGCTGAGCTAGTGGGGGTGGCCCATTGCTCTGAGTTGTCTGGCTTTGATAGGGTTAAGTTGGGCCCATTTATAAACAAATTTGCAAGTGGCCCCTGCAGCTTTCTCTGTGCTTTGACTTCGAAGCCACACCTGCTCTGCAGTTTTGCAGGGCAAGTTTAGACACTGATAAACATGTAGACAGCTGCTCCTCCCACATCAAAACCCAAGCTTTCCCGTGGGCTGAGCTCCGCACACAAATGGTGGCAGCTAGATTGCTAGCATGTTGCTGGGATGGTAGCTGGCTTTTCTGCTCAGAAGCCAGATGGCTGATGTCTTAGAGCAGGAGGCAGGTACGGTAATGACCACAATTAAAGGGGAGTCGTTGGGCTAAGTTGTCGCCTTGTGTTTGAAGTTAGTTCCCATGTGAGGAGGTGGGGAGCAAGGGGCGGGCTCATGTGCTGGCTTGCAAGCCCAGGTCTGTGCAGTGACTTCACTGAGCAGGCAGGCCCTGGTAAGGAGCAGGGCCAACAAGCCGTTTCGTAACTTCAGGGCTTGTGTGTCTCTGTTGCTGGATTGCAAGCTAAGAAGGGCCAACTGCAGCAAACTGCCAGTGGTGAGAGTGCTTCTTGGAGATGTGTAGCATGGAGTGCTCTCCTGTCCCTCCATTGCCTTGGCTAGATGGGTCGGACGAATATGGAAGGAGCACAGGTGCCACTGAAAGTCATTGGGAGTTGAACCCCAGAATCTCTTAGGGTACGTCTCCACTGCAGCTGGGAGCGAGCTGCCCTGCCTGGTTAGGCAGACTCGCTGAAAACAGCAGCGTGGACGGTGCAGCTCGTTCTTCAGCCTGTGCCGCAGCATCCACACTGCTGTTTTAGCGCCTCTCGTAAGAGAGAGCAGGCGTGGCACTGCCGTGCTCACAGGACCATCAACACGTTTGCTTCTTCTGAGCATGAATGCAGCGCGCTCTCATTTCTGCTTGTATTAAGAGGGATTTGGCTCAGCAAACCAAGGAGTCCAACTAAAATTCAGTGTAATTTACCATCTGCTGAGGTGCCCGCACTCCCTGATGCGCCATCTGGCCATTGGTTAGCACCTCCCTCTGTTACTTACTTTGGTGACTAACATGGAGTTTTCCTGGCAAGGAATGTTTGCGATCTTTTATCTTAAAGGCAGAATTATAATTAGAAACGTTGGGCATTAAAGTTGGATTCATCCGAGCCTGTTGGGATTTTCCTTAGGCCAAATACTTTAGACATCGAAATTCATGGCCTGAGTTTCGGTGGGAGGTGCCGTTACTGATCACCTCTGAAAATCAAGCCATGTGTTCAAGTGCCTAAACATGGATCTTGTTGCCTGTCTTTAGGCAGCCAGGCCCCCAAACTGCTGGCCTTCATGGTTTCCCCTCTGCAGCTCTTTTGAACAAAAAGCTCCAGTTAGTGTTAGGAAATCTGGAAAACTCTCTTGCTACAATTAATTTCCCTGCCCTTCCCTTTGAAAAGGCCCCAAACCAAACCAAGGAGGTTTGCGCTGATGAGACCGTGTTTTTGCTAGCCATGCAGTGCTGTTACCTAGCTGCCCATAATAAAATCAAGCAATGAGAGGGCAGCGCAGGCCTCCTTCTGCCAGGCGTGTGTCCATTGTCAGCTGCTGACGATGGACTCTGCACATGCCTCTTTGGCAACATGCGACTGTGGCCTAGCTGGAGTGCAGGGAGAGGCATTGTTCCTGACCCCATTTTGCCCCTTTGCAGCAAATGGCATCCGCAGGAGCCTTTTCAAAGCAGAACCATGGGCTGGTGCAGCGCCTCTGTTAGTCACGTACACTGGTGCAGCAAGACACTGAAGCATGAGCTGTTGAAGCGTGCTCTCCCGAGGCAAGGTCCGCGAGCACCAAGACGGATATAAATCAGACTGAGCGAGTTTATTGCTGGGATCCCAGCCTGTGGTGCGGCCTGTCACCATTCAGATGCACAGAGGGAGCTGTGGGTGGGAAGTGAGCAGCGTATTCCCTTCTAAGGGGGCATGAGGGAGCCTAGCCTGAGAGACACCCCAGCGTGCACGGTTTTGTCAGTCTTTAGGCTCCTGTGTCCTGGTTTTCCCCATATGTGGCTAAGTAGGTCACTTCCTCTGTGCTGGCTGCCTGTGTGTCGTCCTAGCAAGTAGCAGGGAGATGCTACCACTGACACGATGGTGTGTTATTAAACAAGCTGATCCAGTGTGGGGCGGGCAGCACAATGCTCCCGAGGATCAATGCCTCTGCCCCCCATTGCTGCCGGGGAGGGGATCCCGCAGTGTCACTAGCCATGGAAATGGAAGAGGTGGCATCAGCTGCCCGCCCCATTGCTCATGCAAAAAATCTTGCATGTTGTCAGCAACGAGTGCTGTTTGCTTTTCAGGGGATGGGCCGAATCCTTTGAAATAAGCAACATGGAGCACAAGGCAGAGCCAGAGAGCGTGCCTGCAGGGCACCGTCCACCGTACCGCAGCAACTCGGCATGGCAGTGGAGTGGGCCTGCCTCGCACAACTCCTCTCAGGGAGCAAAGTGGGCAGAGCCCCCACCCCTCAGTCATGCCCCGTCGCTCACGAAGCCCCCCAAACAGACCTCCGTTGTCCCGTACCGTGAGCCGCAGCCCCTGCACAGCAAGAGGTAAGGCAGAGCGTGGGGCTGGACTGTGGGGTGCAGAAGCTGGGAGGCAGTCTGTGTAGTGCAGAGGCCAGGGGACGACCTGCACAATGTGGAGGCAGGGGTGACGTGTGTGGGGATTGAGCGGTATGGTGCAGAGCACAAGCGAGTCAGAGCCATGACCCCTCAGTGCCGTGGGGCACGAAGCTGATGCTGAGGTCAGTGCTGGAGGCTTTCAGAAATTGCTTGTGTACATCTTAGCACTGTGGTGCCCCTCCAGCTGTGTGGCAGTGCCTGTAGATTGCTGGTTTCAGCCTCCTGCCTGTGCCAGGGTCCTGCAGGGGGTGGAGCAGGCTGGGAAAACAGAGCCTAGCGGATGTCATTACCAGTGAATGATTACAAGCTGATTACTGAAGGGTGTTGGGGGCATCCTGTTTGAATAGCCATTTCATACCTTCCGAAACTCTGTGGAATTCCAGCTGTTGGGGAGATATTGAAATAGCAGCCTTTGGTCTTGCTCCGACGGATGCCTCCGTTGAGAGCCTGGTCCATAGTTCCCAGCGTGCGCTAGCCACGCCCAGGGGTTCTGAAGAGTTAGTGCACTGGCCCATGTGTGTTACAGGCTGCTCACTAGCCAGTGTCATTTGCAATTTGCATTCTGATTTCCTTCCGATGAGGGAGGATCTGTTCAGTATGGTCTCCACTTACCTGGTAACCACAATGGACCTAACGGCTTCCCAGCAGCATCGCACCAGGGCGGCTTTACAGCCAGGCTTTAATGCACATCAGAGCTGAGGCAGGAGCTGGGGCTGGCTAGGTCCTCTCAGGACCCTTTTGCATTTGTGTCTCATTCTCTCTAGCTGAGAACGTGAAGCAGCAAACACAAGTGTTCATAGATGGGGTGGCTTAGGGCTAGCAGTACAGTGAGGAAGCTGAGTTGGGACCAGTGCAGCAGTAGCATCCAGCGCAACTCCAGTGTCACTTGCCTTGGACTGTCTTGCCTGCAATGGGGTATTAGGTTTGGGAACAAGTGTCACTTGCCATTCACCAAGGTAACCCCCCTTTTGACTTCTCTCTGTGCTATCCCTGTTCTCCGGCTCTACCGGGCATGTCACGTGGGCTCTTGTTCTGGGCACGAGCCTCAGGACTGTCTTGGGCTGATTGTTCTGGCCTCTCTAGATTATTGCGGTTTTAAGAAATGCACAAAAGCTAGGCTGGGCTGCTGGGGTATTTTTGGCTCAGGATGAACTGTGAGCACCAGACAAAGCACTTAAAGCCTTTCTTTCTCTGCATGTGTGTCTCTTTGAACCAGGCCAGTTAGCTTTCCTGAAACGCCGCATACCGCATCATCCTGCCCAGCCGGGGCAGAGAGAGTCCAGCCATATCGGCAGCCATCAGGCAGCTTCTCGACTCCGAGCTCGGGAGGAACAGCTTACACCCGGTACAAGCCATCCCCAGAAAGGTACGCTGAGCTGCTCAGCATTCTGCCAGGTGCTAACCTTTGATCCTGCTGTGCGAGTGTGATCCACCTGTCCAGCTGCTGGAGGCCCGTGCAGCGATGTCTGGGGGAGTGCACTTTTGTCACTAGATCACGGATTGCACAGAGGTGCTCTTAGAGAGTTAGTGACGCATCGGTTCGTCTTTATTCCTCATTCTCTCAGCCAGTTATTGCAGCCTTTACTCTGGACTGAGTGAGCAGGAGTCCTCCGTGCTTGCTGTAATCCAGCTGGACAAGCAGACCATTGAGGCAGATGCTTGTCTGTGCTCTCTGTATTCTTTGCAGAGCTAAGGGGCGGGCCCATGCAGTTGTGACAGGAACTACATATGTATGCATTGTACTGGTGCCGATCCTCTTTCTGTAGGATATTAAGAGAGATGGGAGCAGCTGCCCCAGACATGGCTGCCGTGCACTGCCCTGTTACAATTAGAACAGCATTAGGAGTTACCTTTCCTTTCTGGCTCTGCTCCTGTCTGTCTGCCCAGCTGGCGAGCTCCAGTAGCCTTGGACCTGAGCTATGTGACATTAGAGCTAAGTGACCCTGGATCTGGCTATGAGAAATGTGTGTTTATAATGGGGAAAGTCAGCCACTTTAACCTGAATGGAGCACGGCTACAGGACAGTGCTGGGATCGGTTGACTATCACCTCACTGGTAGGATTTGCTCTGGGCAGCTGTGAGCAGTAGCCGAGATCCAGCTGAGGAAACGCACTGGGTACCCATCGATCCAGCTGAAGCAGCTCTGAACACAAGGCCCTTTCAGTGTTAGGTGAATAGCATGCGTTCCCTCTGCTCTGGCACCTTGGACTGGCTTGCAAACAGGAGAACAGGAGTGTTCGCCACGAGGGTGGTGTGCTAAGGGCAGCTGGTTAACAGCTGCCTGGAGCTAGGATCTGCTGATGCTGAGCCTAGAGAGCAGCGAGAGAGACTGGTCCCTGCTAGTGCAGAGGAGCTAGGAGCAGCTGAACCAGATTCCCGTTGTCCTGCACCTCATGCAGTCACTGACCCCCATGCAGAGCAAGTGCTAAGTGGGTGTGAGATTGTGCTTGGCTGGTTGTTTTGTACCCCCTTCTGCACAAGTGTATGCACACACCTGCGGTTGCCCCATGCCAGCCAACTCAGTTTCATTGCAGCATAGACTTCTCAGCTCTGCTTGAAGGCTGGGCTTTGGGGCCCTCCCAGCTCACAGGGTCCTAGAGCCCAGGCTGCAGACAAACCTGATGAGACTAGTTATGCCTCGCTCACCTCAGTGGGGTAGTGCTGGGACCTCCAACCTCCTTGCATCAGCCCTCCCGCATTGGGTTCTTCTCTGCCGGGACAGGTTCCCGGCAGTGGGAACGGTTGTGTCCAGCCCCCTCCAAACCATATTCTGGCAACGTCACGAGTGGCCAGTGCCCTGGTCAAACTGCCAGCAAGGGAACAATGCGGTCCCTATCACCACATGACGTGCTCCTGTTAGCCAGCTTCTGGGGCAGGCTGCACTGGCTGTTGCAGCAGGGCTGGAAAACCCTGGCGCTGGTGCCCTCTTGCCCTCCTTGCTCCTTTGTCTAATAAGTAACTATTTCATTAATGATTCCCCAGGGACCGTGCATTGTACAGCCTTCAGGGAGGCTCATGGGTGGCACTATTTCCCACCCGGGCCCATTTAAACCATTATCATTTAAAGTCTGTATTACCATTGCACCTAAAAGGCCCTAGTCAGGCCCTCGCTGGGACAGGCGCTGCCCAGAGTCCTCCCCCCGACTGAGAGCCATTTCCATGACTTAATCGGTCACGATTCCTTGTGGCCCAGCTGATCTCGTCCCTCTGAGTCCTTTGTCTGTTCAGACTGGGAGCTCTTTGGGGCAGAGACTGTGTCTCACTCTGTGTCTGTGAGGTGCTCGTCCCTCTCAGCCAGTCTGAGAACAAGTTCCAGGCCATTCAGAAGGTGTTACCATAAACCAGTGTTTCTCGACCGTTTTGATACTAGGGACAGGCTTGCTGCCTTCCTAAACAGTGTCAGGGAGAGCTAGGGACCGGTGCTGCTCCACGGACTGGTCGTTGAGAAACGCTGCCTAGAGCACGTGAGGTGTCACTGGCTTTCCTGTTGGGAGAGTGATGGTTGCCGGACTGGTGATGGCCCAGCAGAGCCATTAGCTCCTTCCTCCTCACGGTCTCTTTCCACCATTAGTCATCCAAGCAGGCAGCTGCTTTCCCTGTCGTGTAGGAGGCCCAGCATTGAACTTGCATCAATGACTGGAAAATGTAACCTTCAAGCACTGACTGAGCAGACTGCTAATGATGAACCGACTCCAGTGCGGAGCCGCCACAACATGTGACTCCAGGGGTGTGGGCGAGTAGCAGGAAAAGCCCTGGCTGCGCCCTGCCTGGAGGGATCTGCTCAGCAGTCTTGTAAAATTACTGTCTCCAAATCTGTTGTTTCTCTCACCAGCAACGAGCCATTCTCTTTACCTCCCTGCTGTGCAGTTTGTTTGCTCATAAATGGGCAAGCTGTGGTCTTTGGCTAACGAAGCTCTGTCCATTGCCTGACGTATGCCACACTGGCTTATTCCTGCACCCAGCCCCAGACAATGTCTGTTTTACCATAGCTGTAAATCACCGCCCTTTTGAGTTCGAATTGTTGCTCTCCTAGCCTGCAGTTCCAGGCTTTATCTTGTGTGCTCCTGGCTCATCCATCATTTTAGGGCTATCTGCCTGGTGCCTGCATTCAGCGGTAAGACTTAACAAAGATTTTTAATTGCACATTCTGCTGCTTACTCATCTCACAGCTTTTTTCCTTTCCCCTCCCCCGCCTAAGCCTGAATCCTGGGTTTAAAAAAAAACAAAAAAAAAAAAACCTGCTAATGAGAACACAGGATTATTTCAACAGCATGAGTTTGCCTTCTTTGGCTGTCAGACTTCCCATTCCATTTGCAGATATGCAAACTCTCAACGTCCTCAGCTGCCATTCGAACAGCATTGTAGCCACGAAGTGAGCTCGAGTGGCGATTCATCATCCGGAGGGCTTACCAGTCAGGAGAGCACCATGGAAAGACACAAGCCAGGTAAGGCTCGCTGGGCGGCGCTGGCGCGAGACCATTGGTGGCAGCACACCAGCACCGTTACCAGCCTTTGGTGGTTAAGCCTTTGAACGCAGCAAATGCAAAACTACTTAAGCACATAGGATTCGTAATAATTTCCTGAGAGGTTTTCCTTGCTTTCAAGGAGTGAAACCTTTTAAAGCCTGAGTCATGATGCAGTCTCCTTGGTGGCTCTTTCTTCCCTTGATTTGTGGGCTGAACTCCCCAGCCTCATCTTTGATCCTTTGAAGGAGCTGCTCTCTGCAGCCTGCACAGATGTTCTAAGGGTCAGACCCTTCCCAGCTACTGTGTGGCGGGGGTGGGGGGTTCAGGAGGCAGGGAAATGGCTCTGCCTGCTTTGCTGCTGGCTTTCTCTGCTTGTTCTATAGCATGCAGCCCGCCAGCCACCGCGGACTCTTTCCAGCTCCTCAGCAGACATGTTTCTAGCATGTGTGGTGGTGGGGGAGGGCTTGTTGGAGCTGGGGGTGAAGCTTTTACCCCTCCTGCCTCGGAGGGTTTTGAAAAATAGCCCAGCAGTCAGTGAAGCATTGTCTGTTGCTCTAGACGGGGTGAACCTGCCCCCCAGGCAGAGAGCTTGATCCATTGCGCAAGGCTCGTTGACCTGTGATGTGCTGCTAGGTGCTTCTGAGCTGTGGTATTTGTACTCCTTCCTGACCCCAATCAGTGATATGCACATGCCAGCAGCATGAGGGTTGTGCGCCTTTTGTAACTAATGTCACTGCACAGGCTAGTCCCATTTAGAGACATACTTTATCTTTGATCAGTTATGATTAGTAGGTGTATTACCTTGAAGCCCCAGCTGAGGTCAGGTCTCTGGCTATGCACTGGGCATACAAGTAGAAGGAGACAATCCCTGCCTTGTAGAGCCTAGCCTGAATAGGCAGGTGGTGGGGAGGAGAAACTGAGGCATATACTTACCCAAGGTCACATGCCAACTCAGTGGCAGAACCGGGACTAGAAGCCAGATCTCCTGACTCCCAGGCCGGTGTTCTGTCCACTCTGCTGCCATGCCTCTCAAGGTTCTGATGAATCTTTGCTGAGCTACTGGCCTTGGTAATACCCTGCAGCAGTGAGTCCCACAGATCAGTTGTGCCATCAGCTCTTTAGAAGGGCTCCACACCTTTCATTCTCTCTGCTCAATTTGTTGTTTTTGAGAGGTGGAGAAATCAAGGAATATAAATGTGCTTAAAAGTAGATGATGAATTTTCTCTCAGCTTTTCTCTGTGCTGATCTGGCCTGTCCCACCAATGGACAGTTGATTCCTAGTTCACTTTCTACAATTCCGCCTTTCCCTTTGCTGCTGCAAGGACACATCTGTTTTGCCAGCCAAGTGGGAGACTGTTTGTTTATAGATCCTGTTTTCAGAACAGCTGGCTGGGCTGCTAAGAGGTGAGAGCCCCAGCGGTTGGGGCATTGATACACCAGTATTTAGAAATAAACAAAGGCCGATACTGTCCCCTGGACACCTAGCTGCCATTAAGGTTCGTGGAAGCTGCACAGGTGTGGACTGTGGGAGTGGCTGCCTCATGATGTGAGATGCTCTAAGCTATTAGGGAAGGTATTTTAAAATTTCAAGCTCTAAAATGCCTGTGTGCTTTGGAGACTGGCTTTGTCAAACCCCATCTTCCTTGGGCGTTGGGCAAGGGTGATTTTTGGGACCTGGTGGAGGAGCTAAGCTCTGCCTTCTGAACAGTGGGCCCCTTTGAGATGTCTCAGACCGGGCATTCAGTCTTGAGTCACTGTACGCCTCCATCTCTCTGGATAACATTTTCCAAGCACCTAGGTGACTTGGGCTCCTCCAAGCCTGTTTCTTTTGAAAATGGGACTTAGGTGCTAAGTCACTTGGGCGCTTTTGAAAATGTTCCCCTCTCTGTGTCTCAGAAACACCCCTCTACCCCCTGCCCCACAGGGTTTTGGGACAATGAGCCGGTTAATGTTAATGAGGCTCCAGAATCATCGGAATGGGGCCATATCCACACTTAGTGCAAAGGCGAGACCAAGACACAGACATCTGATAGGCGCTGCACATGGCTGGTCCAGCTGCCTGTATGGCTTAGGAGCCAGAGCAGAGGATGCTGCTGGGTTGGGAGAGTTCTCCGGTAATACCTGTGTGTAGCTGGGAAGTAGCATCAGTGTTCAGTGGGAGGTGCTCTTCCTTCTGGGGAGCCCCAGTGCTGTGTGAATGGGCAAGGGAAGAGCAGTGCCCTGTCCCCAAGCGGCTCTGATCGCAAGGCCCTGGCTAATTACCAGCTCCTTAACGCTGCCCTGTGGCATCAGTTAGCTGCTTCCCTTTTTGTCCTGCTCTATCGTGCTCTGTTTAGAGGCTGCCGCCTTTCACTGGAAGGTAGGGAAGCCTGATGTGCTGCAGCCTATTGGTGGGTGCGCTGGGGTCAAAGGGGCCGGCTGCACGTGTCGCTCCTGATGTGTTGTGGTTGTGACTTGTTGCAGAGCCCTTGTGGCATGTGCCGGTGCAGTCCAGGCTCCCTGCTGCAACAGCAGACAGGAACAGCGTGAGCAAGCGGCCCAGCAGACAGGAGCTGGCAGGAAAGGATTCTCCCAACAGGCATTCCAGAGTGAGTGGAGCTTCTCCCTGACCCTGTCCCCAGGCGACTAACTGTTCAGCATCCTCAGAAGGGGTGTGACCCCTATCTGGATCGTGGGCTGAGCACACGCTACACGGGAGCTGTTGCAGGCAGGCACCTCTGCTGCTGCTCCTGCCTAGTGCTGGCTGCGACCAAGGGACTCTCCCCTTGTGAGAAGCAGCTGGCAGTCCTAGCCAGCTTTGCTCGTAGGGTTGGTCTCAGTGCAGAGACCTAGTGTAAATGTCTTGCCCTGGGGGAGGTGACCCTGGCACAAGTCCCTCTTGCCCCAGCACAGCCAGGTACACGAGGGCTGTGCACTGGGGTAGATACCCTAGTAAAGCTGAACCCTACATGTCAGTCGCTGCACCCAGTTGAAGGGAGCTGGAGTTCTGGGGGTGGGGGCCAGGAACAGAAGGGCCCCAACAGCAGGAAGGATTGCCCTGGATTGTATGGTTACTGCAGTCTCCATCAGCTGTGTGCTCCAGAGCCGCTCATTGGTCCAGTTGGACCCATTTGTCAGCAGGAGAGGCCACTGCAAGCACTGTGGCTGAGTGATGGAGCCGCTTGGAGTCTGTCCTGGCTTCACTTCATAGCGCTGCATGAGAGCCTCTGCTCCTTTGCATGCCGCTCGGGCGCATCCCCAGGGCAGGCTGGCTGTCTCCGCATGGCACCGTTGCTGCTGGTGGCACGGGCTGTAGCAGTCTGGTACAGCTGTTGTCTAACCCGCCAGGCCCAGCGATTCTACTTCAGGGAATGTTTCCACACAGTCCTAGCCCACCAGAACCGGGGATGCCCCTGCCTCCAGCTGGCATGGTGCGCCATCCCCACGATCTCCCCAGCTGGGGTACCACTGCATAGTCTGTGTGATGTTGAACCCAGTCATGGCCCCAGCCCTGTATTGCCCTCTGACTGACCCACTGGACTGTGCACCCGCCCTAGACCCAGCAATCTCAGAGTATCCTAGAAACAGTCCCCATACAGCTAGGGTCTCCCAAAAGGGTCCCAGCCCTGCTGGAGTCGCCTGCAGTTCCTCAGAGGTGTGTGGTTCAAGACCTCCTGGCCCTCCCAAGGGGAGTCCCAGTATGGAGAAGGCTGGAAACACTTTCCCTTGTTGGGCAGGACCCTGGGAGGTGGCTCTGTGTTGAGTAAAGGGCCAGGCTCAGCCGTGCAGTGATGGGCACATGATTGAAGGTCCGTGGGCTGTTCTCCAGTGACCCGCAGGTGGGGTTGTCTTGGCAGGGTGAAGCTCCATACTCCAGCCACTCCAGCAGCAACACTCTGTCCAGCAACGCCTCTAGCAGCCACAGTGACGAGCGCTGGTTCGACACGCCCGACCCTGTCGAGGGCGAGCGGGACCCCGTGTTGAAGGGGGGCTCCAGCGACAGTGGCATCGACACCACGCTGTACACCTCCAGCCCCGCGTGCGGGAGTGGCGCCAAACCCTTCCGTCTGGTGCCGCAGAGAGATCAGCCGCCCAAAGCCCTGCAGGGCTCTGCCCCCTACGTCAGCCTGCACGAGAACGACAGGAGGCCCGGGAACAAGAGACAGGAGCCTTCGCCTGCCATCAGCACTGGCAACCAGAGCCGAGGCTACCGGCCCAAGATGTACGCAACAGGGGCCAGCGCATCCGGGCCCGCTGCAGGCCCCGACCACAGTAGCGAGCTCTTTAAGCAGTCAAGGTAACCCAGCCTGTGCCACCCAGAGTTCTGGGGGAGGGGCCTGGGAGGGAAGCAGGGGGAATCCGGAACCCCCCACCACCAGTACCACTGATGGGCAAGCTCCAGGGGTCTGCCATGATCTCCAGCTTGAGCTGACAGATGAGGAAACAGGAAGAGCCAGTCCCCTGTGCAGCACCCCCACCCCACCCGCTGCTGTCTGTGCTTTGAGCTGGGCAGTAGCTCTGCTGCCACCTAGTGGGAATATCTCCAAGTGTGTGTTGTGCCAATTCTGGTGGAGAGATGCTAGCCAGGCTTGCAGCATGCAGAGCGGTACCTCTCAGCAGTATCCAGGAGCCTCCGAGGGGGAGGCTGGGGGATGCCACAAGGAAAGGCTGAGGCCCTGCACAGATGTAGCTCTGCCATCACTGAGATCTGCTGGGTACTGTCCTGGTACAGAGGGCAGCTACTGGCTGCAAAGACACTTCTTTTATGCCAGTAGTCTGAGGCTCCAAGCTGCAGACAGGATCTGTGCCCTCTGGACACTGCATAGTCCGTATCTGCAACCCTCCCCATGGTCCAGGCTTGAGGGGAGCATTTTCTAGCCCTGTTAAATCTGGCAGCTGTGAACATCCAGTGGAGTTTCCCGCTGCGGGTGGGGCTGGCTCTCCCAGCAGGAGGGCAAAGCTAAAAAGAGATTCCTGGCCTGCAGTAACAGTGTGATAGCTGCTTGGCTGGCTTCCCAAGCCCCCCGTGTCCTCAAGAGCAACCCAGCCAGTTCAGACGAGCCATCCTGCTGCTCAGCACCGTGCAGCGGAATGGAAACCCAGGTAGCTTTTGAGGGCATTAGGTTTGTGCCAGAGAAATAGCATCATGGGCCAGAAAATCAGCCATAGCACCATCAGAACCAGTGCAGCCACTAGAACTGGCACTAGGATGGGCCTGGCAGAGTCGTGTCTAGGGAGAGGCAGTGAGGAGGGTTCACATCTTCCCCTGAAGGATGTAAAATGCCAATTAGTGACCTACAAGAAGAGAGCAGGTTCCTCTGCGCTTCTCTGGTCTAAAGGCTAGAAGCCCTGCCCTGTATTCTCCAGTGAGAGCAGGTCTCCGCGGAGCACGTGTTTAGTTGGGGATGATGATCTAGCTGTTGCTGTATTGCCAGTGCCAAGGGTTCAAAAGTCATGAGCCGAGACCCCCGAATCATGGGATTTTCAGATTACTCCACTGTTGGTTGCTTGTTAGCTAGTGCTCATCTTCCCCCTCCCCCCATTGGGTTGGCTATTTCAGCCATGTTTAAGGGACCCCATCAGCTTGAGATCTGTTCCACAGAAACAGTTAAAAGCAGCTGCAGATCCTAACCCTGTACCTGCTGCCAGGTTCTGGGGTTTTACAACCTCTGTATTTGCTTTATTTCTTCTCCCCACCTGAAAGATCCAAACAAGGAAATGGACTATAGAGGGGGAGCTGGAAAGTGATTCCCTTCAAAGCACCATTAAATCCCCAGAGTTCACAAACTGGAAACTCTGAGCCAAACAAACTCTACACACAAACCTCTGGCATGCTTTTTGTGCCCCACTCGAGACATGTTCAGAAATTGGACTTTCAGTGCCAGCTGAATATCCAGGCCCTTTAAGAAGTCTCAAATTCAGCATCCAAGTCACTGGTGACACCTGCAATTCTTGTCCCATTGTCCCAGGTGTTCATTGTAAAAACAGCAGGTCAAACGTTATCAGACTGGGCTGGTTTTGAACGTGTCAGTGTCGCTTTAATTGTTCAGACCACCCAAAGCCAAGGAGACTGTGCCATGTGCTGGTTGTTTGCCCAAACCCAACACCCCTGTGTGGTAGCAGATTTTTAATCCCAACCCGGAAACCTCCCTGTTCTTGGTTTTTTTGTTATTGGTTTTTTTTTTGTTTTTTTTTTAACTGTTGCGTTGGTTTAAAAGAATACCCTTGGTCCAGTCCCAGCCTGGCTTGTTCCCAGCAGGGGATGGGGGGCTGTGTGTTACTGCAGCGTTCTCTCTGGGGGTGAAATCAGATTTCCGCCTGATCTGGAATTGATTTGCTTTCGTTTTTTTTGTTTTGTTTTTGTTTTTTACTTTTTAGTAATTTCAGTTTGCGACAAGGCCGTCCTGCTCAGGGTTACAAAACGCCCGTGGCTGAGAATCCCAGGCCCCCACACATGTCCCAGTCCAACTCCTTCCAGCTGTCTGCCTCTGTCCCCAAATCCTTCTTTTCCAAACAGACCAGCAGGAACAAGCATGCGTCGGGGTGGAAGAGAGCAGAGGAGACCCCCACAAGAGCCGTGGCCTTCACAGACCCAAAGAAGTAAGCGCTTCTGATTGAACCGTTTGGCTGGTGGGATGGCACTGATGGCAGAGCGTCAAGCGTGCATGATCTCTTCCATTAGGAGCATGTTTCTGAGGCCCCCATTCAGCTAGGAACGGTGAAGTCAGTGGTACTTGAGTGATAGCCTTCAACAGCTTCTTGTCTGCTGTCTCACTGCATTTCAGACCATGAGTTCTGAGCCGAGCCTATCTAAATGTGGGCGCTGCACTTCTTTCCCAGGTGAAGGCTGTGGCTGTCAGTCGGTGCCCACCACCTTGCTCAGCCCCGGGCCCCTAGCCTGGGCTGATCTTGCTTGGAACCTGTGTGCTGTTCCCACAGGCCGTAGGCAGCGGTGCTGGTCTGCTGCTCCCATGGTGCCTGAGTGCAGGGTGGGAGGCAGCTGGACTGTGGATTCTGCCCCCTGGTCTGAGTCTTCTCCCCCTGTGCAGGTGGCAGGGGGTTTCTACTCTGGTACGCCTCTCACAGGGCCTGGAGAAAGGCTCTGGCACCCTGGCCTGGGTAGCTCTGCCCATAAGTATGCAAGGCAAACCTAGCTGGGGCCAGCCCCCTCCAGCGCAGCAGGGGTTAAAAGCCAAAGGTCAGAGAGGACGATTGCCATGTGAGCAGCAGGATGTCAGGATCTCACCACACTCCTGTCTCACTGTGGTGCTGGCCAAGGGCAGTGGCTGGTTCTGAAAGCCTGGGGCAGGGGCTTGGAGCCAGCTGGGTGGGCTGCAGCACCAGGTTCCCTCCTGCGGCAGATAGACACCCCATGCCCTGACAGCAAAGGGGCCTGCACCCCTTCACACCAGGGCAAAGCACATGGCAGTGCCACCGATCCACATGGCTGCATGAGCTCTGGGGGAGCTCTCAGAGCAGGTGGCTCTGAAGCGCGGCGCTGGCGCAAAAGGCTGCACGGGGCTGCAGACTCTCTGCCTGGAGCTCTCAGCAACCCACGGGGCCAGGGCTGGGCAGGGCCTTAGTAATTGTTCAGGGACACGCTGTATTTGTTCTGAACCTTTCTCCAAACTATCTCTTGACACACAGCCATATGGGCCTCTCAGACATGCCCCAGCTGCATCTGGGGCCGTTCGCTGGTGCTTTCCTCTCTCAATTCGTTGAACCAGCATTTTGCCGGGACATCAAAGGAGCAAGAGCTACTGTTAGAGCAGAGGGGACAGAGTGATAGCGCCTTGCCCCCGCTCTGCCGGGAATGTCTGTCTGTCTTCCTCCAAGAGCAGAGCTCTTTGCCTTTTGCATTGGGCCCACTCAGGGGCACCAGCTTTTCCTTTGCTGCGGGGTTATCCGTGTGGCCAAACTGACGTTATTCCGCCATCCAGCTCAGCAAGAGGCAGCTGGAAGCCGCATCTCTTGGCCTGTCACGTAGCAAAGTGAGCAGTTGAAAGGAGACCAAAGCTTGGCCCATAATCATCTTTCTAGGGTTTGGGGCCTTCCCTTCTCACCTGCCGACTCCAGGGCATTCCCCTTCCTCATAAAAAGGTTTTGCGTGGAGCTGATAAACGGGACAGCCCCTGGCTTCCCCTGCTTCCCACCGGCTCGGCCATTGCTTCCGCGCTGGCAAAGCCATGAAAAGCACCCCCAGATAAGCCGGAGTTGGACCATTTACCAGCTGGACAGAGAGTGGTGTCAAGTTCAAAGCTTTTCCTGACGATCTGTGCCTGCCCCACCTAGGGTTGTTTAGACACACCACCAGTGAATCTCCTAGCAGGGAGGGAACTGGGCACGGGGTCTGGACTCTTGAGTTCCAGCCCCAGCTTTCACCTGGTGTGACCGTTAGCAAGTCACAGCTCTGTTCCTCAGTTTCCCCTCCTATCTCTTTGTCTGTCTAGACCGTGTGTTTTTTGAAGCAGGGACTGTCTCACCCTGCCTGTGCAGTGCCCGGCCCAACGGGGCCCTGGTCTCGGTTGGGGTCTGGGCGCACAGCTGTCCTACAAATAACTAGCACTGTGCAGAAGTCTGCGAGGGAAATTATTGTTGCCATCACTCCCGTGTGGGCTCAGCATGTCACAAGCTGAGTCACTGTGCCTGCCCCAGAGAGATGACGAGCGAAGCCCCAATCCCCCAGGAGCAGTGGGGCAGCCGGGGAAGCACTTGGTGTTTTCAGCAGGATGAGTGGAGGGGTCACTTCGCTGGGTAGTGGGACTCTATTGGCTGATAGAAGGGCTCTAACTAGTAGGAGCCTTGGGAGGCAGATGCCCCTTTTACCTCAGTGCACCTGGTTCTGGTGGCCCTGTGCCTATGGGGCATTGGCCATTGGGCCTGTCATGCTCTCGGCTAACGGGGGCTGGTCCTGGAGCCTGTCTGTAACCCTGTCCCCTCCCACGCTGCTCTAGGCAAATGGATATGAACACCAAGAATGTCTTTGGGCAGCCCAGGCTGCGGGCATCGCTCCGGGACCTGCGCTCCCCACGCAAGAACTACAAATCCACCATTGAGGATGACCTGAAGAAACTTATCATTATGGACAGTTTGACCCCCGAGCAGGAGAGAGCCATGGTGGGTGCAGGCAGACAGGGTGGGCCAAGAAGTTGGGGGGGTTGCCTGTGGCCCCACTAATAAGGGGAACTTTACTGCGTGCCCATCGATCTAACAGCAGTCTGAGGCTGGATGGGGGTGTTGTGTTTGTACTAACTGAAAGCTGTGTGCTCCAGTGGGCAGAGCATGGCCACAGCATCCAGGGCTCCTGGGTTCCGTTCCCAGCTCTGGGCAGGGAGTTGGGGGCTGGGAGCCAGGACTCCTGGGTTCTATCCTCAGCTCTGCCCCGTACCTAGCAAGTGACCTTGGGTAAATCCCTTCCTCTCTCTGTGCCTCAGTTTCCCCTCCCTCACTGTTTGTTCAGACTGTGAGCTCTTTGGTGTAGAGACTCTCTCTCACCCTGGTTCAGTGCCAGCCCCAGTCTCAGATGAGACCTCTGTGTTACCATAATACATCTAATGGAAATCCCTGGGTTAGAGCATAAAGTGAATGTGTTTCTGCGACAGTCTCCGCAGAAGACTCTCCAGCGGACATTATCAGACGAGAGCCTGTGCAGTGGGAGGAGAGATGCTAGCTACGCCAACGCCACCTGCTTCGAACAGTCCCTGGCCAGTGACGTCCTCTTCACAAGCACCTATCCGTCCAACACGCTGCCCACCCGGCGACAGCACCTGCAGCTGGGCAACGGGAGCCTCCCTGAGAAGAAATGTGAGCATGGCATGTGTCTAGTGGTTAGAGGGGGGGCTGGGAGCTAAGACTCCTGGATTCTTCCCCAGCTGTGGGAAGGGAGTGGGGTGTAGAAGTTAAAGCAGGGGGCTGGGAGCCAGGACTCCTCAGTTCTTTCCACAGTTCTGCCACAAGCCTGCTGTGTGACTTTGCCTGAGTCAATTCCCCTCACTGTGCTACGGTTTCCCCACCCGTAAAAGGGGATGGTAATGTACTGTGGTTGGAGATCCCCAGATGACAAATGTGATAGAAATGCAGAGTAGGGTTGTGATGTTCGGTGCATCGAGTGTATGCTGCCATGGATCCAGTTCTGGCAGTGAGATGTCGTGCGCTGCTTGTTAGCAAACGAGCTGGTTCTACCAGCAGGCGGGAGCAGCTCCCCCTCTCAGAAGAGTCAGGGCACCTCCATCCAGCACCGGGCGGGTATGCTTGGACTGTCATAGGATTGCTTCTCCTGTGGCCCCTTCCTTCCTTCTCACTTGCCTGCCTCTGTCTTGACATGTCATTGCACATCAGTCCCTCCTCCTCCCAGCGCTCCACGGCCTGGCCCCTTGAGCCAGTTCCTGTGAACATGAGCTGTGAGGAGGGCTAATGGACAAGGTCCAGCTTGCAAGGGCAGGGAACCTTGGGGCCCAGCTCTGCCATGCTCACTCTGGCAGATCTCCCCAGGCTCCAGTTAGATCCTGGGGAAATGTGCCTCTGTCCGGTGGGGAAGGGAGATCTACAAGCGTTAGCATGGGCAGGGCTGGTCTGAGCCACTCTGCCCGAGGCTTGTCTCAGTGCAGCTTATTGTTCCTTCAAGGAGCCAGGGTGGGGCTGGCTCCAAGGAGCTGCCTCTTGAGTGTGTGGATTCTGCAGACAAGCCCCAAAGTGCAAATGGGGGTGGTTAGGCTGGGCCCACAAGCTCAGGGCATTCCTGGGAAGCCAGGAGGTGCTCACCTCCCACCTGGCTACACTTGGCCCTGGTGTAACCCTGGTGCATGGGTGGTGGGGCATGGCAGTGGGGCATGGTGCAGCACAAATTGGGGGGTGGAGGCCTGTGCCTGCTTTCGTTGCTCTGAGCATCCTCTGACCACCTCTGCTCTGCCCAAAGCCAACATCTCCGCCTCGGAGCTGTCGCTGACTGATGTGCGGGACAAGCCCGGGAGACGCCTCGACCCGGGCCTGATGCCCCTGCCCGACACGGCGGCTGGCCTGGAGTGGTCCAGCCTGGTCAGTGCTGCGAAAGCCTATGAAGGTAGGAGCCGCCCTGTGCCCACCTGGCATCTGGCTCACGCTCTGCAGAATGCTCTCTTTGAGCGTGCAGGGAGCCCCACCGCTCCTTGCAGCCAGGGAGCCCCCCCACTGTCCCTGGGTGCAAGACCTGCCGAGGGGTTGGGCTCTGTGACCCCCGCGGTCTCACTCTGACAATGCAGCAGGCTGCGTTGGGCTACGGGTCCGTGTGCTGCGGCTCCTCTACACTGTGTTGCATGGCATGGGGTCTCGCTGCAGAGCCAGTCCCGGCTGAGCCTAGCAGCTCCATTTCCCCACTCAACTGTGTCAGCTGCTGCCAGGGCTCCCGGGCATCGCCAGCGCTTCCCTTCCCTCATGGAGGGGTGCTGCTGCCTGCTGGCTACCGGTTAACCAAGCCAGACCCAGAGAGCCACGGAGCAGGGAAAGTATTGGCCAATTAATGGAAGCGAGAGGGAAACCGAGGCACAACCTGCCTTTGCCAGTATAACCACAGCCATGCAGGGGCGCTGCGCTCACCCTGAGGCACTATGACTTTCTCGTGTAGCCGGGGCCTCAGATTGGAAGCAGTTTGGGGCCAAGTCTCTAAGTCTCTCTTCCCATCTTCCTGTGAAAGGCTCAGTCTGCTCTGTCCCAACCAGCCTAGCCGGTAAATCCAACCCTGACGCCTCCTCCCTCTGGGCTGGCCTGTCCCTGCTCACGCAGCAGACACGCTCCCTGCCCCAGGCCTTCGTTTTTCACTTGGACTGGATGAGTGGGTGAAATCCAGAAGGGCCAGTGCCATTTAAAATCCCCAAGGGTCTCGGTACCACCAAAGGCCCCATTCAGCCTGAGGGTGCCTGGGCCATGTGCTGTCGCCCTGCCCAGAACCCTGCATCCTGCCGCTCTTGGAGGTGGCCTCGGAGATGCAACAGCAGAGGGAGGAAGCCAGCACTTAGCACAGCTCCTGCCTTGCGGATTGCGCGTGACGTGCTTTCTGCAGGTGTGCCGTGCTCTATGGACTCAGCCCCTGGGCATCCACACAAAGCTTTTACAACCTTTTGTGTCTTGCAATAGATGCGCTTTCCTAGTGCTGGTCGTGTTCAGCCAGGGTTGGCGTGCTTTCCTTCGCCCATCGAGGCGAGTCGATCCACTGCTCTTTCGCACCGGGCCGGGTGTTACCCTTCCCCTCCCCGGCCAGCCCTGCCGCGGCTGGCTCCACCCAGTGTGGTGGAGCCATGAGCTGGGAAGCAAATGTGTCTGAACCTGCAGACACTCTTGTGTGTGCGTCATGCTCACCTGGCTGGGAGCCCCACCCTGGGGTTCTAGTAGGACCGAGAGACCTTGTCGTGCTGCTCAGTGAGAGATATGGGCGCTAAGCACCTTGTCCGCAGGTCAGCCAGCAAGGTCCCACCACCCTGCGGTGACTGAGACCCCTCTTCCCAGGTAGGAGGCCATTCCGTTTGCGGTGTGCAACCACCGACGCCCCACGGCCGTGGTGAGCGTGTGAGACCCCATGGTTCTGACTCGGGCAGCGCTGACTAGTACTTAGAGCACAGAGCCAGGAGCCAAGAAGCCCCAAATTCTAGTCCTGGGCTCTGCTCTCCTCTGGTGTGAAATGGGGCCAGAGCACCCCTGCCTGGTCATGGGCGAGCAGGTTTGATTTAGTGCTCAGTGTTCACTGCACCCCATTGGGGAGGGTGGGGAGCCAGGCCCAAGCTGTGTCAGCAGGGCACAGCGTATCTCATCTGCTCACGCGGCCTTTCTGCTTTGCTGCTCTTTCCCACTTATAGTGTCTTGGGGGCAAAGGGGAGGTCTTTGCTGGTGAGGTGCCTTCCCCCGCTGCCATGGCCCCCGCACTAGCTCTCGCAAGCTGTGCAGAGGGCAGTTTCCAAAGTAGCAGGAAAAGCAGCTTCGGGTCCCCACATGTTCTGGGGGTCTGCAGCCTCTCCCTCTTCACTGTAACTGGTTGTTCTCGCCGCCTGGCTGCTGCATGGGAGAGCCATCCCAAGAGGTGGCAGCACGCTGTCTCTCCTGACCTCCTCCAGTCTCTGATTTCCACTGCCGCTCGTAGTTTACAAAGCTACAATGATGACATCCCCAGGAGCCACGTCCTCTCCAGACTCTTAGCATGGTCTTGTGGTGCCGATATTGTAAAGGTGGTGCTGGACAAATAAGCAGCTCCCATTTGGGGAAGGCCTCCTGCTAGCCTGGCAGAGAGGAGCTGTGAGACACGAGAGGCCAGCACTGGCATGGCCTGTGTGTTAGCAGGGCTGGCTGGGCTTGGAGAACTAAACCCAGGGGGATTCTCACTGTTCTGCCTCTTCCCGTCCCCCCAAACATGGGGCATCTTCCCAAGATTGCCCATTGCTCCCCACGCAGCCACCTATCACAATGCAAAGAGGGGCACGAAACCCCTCTGATCTGTAGCATCGGGCACTCCCTTCTATGCAGTTCTGCAAGAGGCTGAGCTTGGCTTGTCTCCGCCACATTTGGCTCCTGGCGCTGAGCACGAGCCCCTAACCTTCATCCCAAGCTGAGATCCCTGGTAAGATTAGCCTTGTCCCATGGGCACCTTCCCCCTGCCTTTGTGCCCCTCAACCAGCTGGGGATTGACCCACAGGGCCCCTCTTCCAAAGAGGGAGAAGCTCCTTACTGGCAGAACCCCTTGGCTTCCCCCTCTCTCAGATATCGGGTGCATGAGGTGGAGCATGAAACTGACATGATCTCTGGGATTTCATGCAGCCCTAGGTCTTGCAGGGCTCTGTGACCCAACAAGGGAATCCTCTCCAGCAGTTTCTGGGGGGGGAGAGACGACAGCTGCTTCAGTCCCACACAAACACTGCCTCCTCCGGGTTCCCGACAGTGCCAGTTCCCAGTGAAAGGAGGTGTGGAATTTCAACCCCCGGAAGAGAAATGTGTCTAGCCAGACTGAGCCATGAGCAGCACAGCAAGGCTGAACCCTGCCAGCGGCTCCTAGCAACGTCCAGGCCCCAGAACACAGAGAGGGGCCGGAGAAGGGAAGGGAAGTCATTGGCCTCCCAACAGGAACTGCTCCCAGCTGGACCATGACTAGACAGGTGTGACCAGTGAGTGCTCTGCAGGCCCCCGGAGAGACTGTCACCCCCCAGCCCTGTGCTGACATAGGCCCAGAGTCACAAGGAGCACCTTGCACCTGCACTGGAAGGACTAATGCTGATCCCAGCAGCAAGGGAGGCGGAGGGGTCTTGTGTCCCTGGGCATTTCCTCCTGGCTGCGTTTGACGTGGTTCACAACTTTAGCATGTCCTTTTGGCCTTGGCGTGGAATCCATGCCACGCGCAGCTGGCCTGGGAAATCCTGGCCAGCAGCGTTGTGCAGTGACATGGAGTCCTGGATCCGGCCACTCCTGCAGCTGGAGTTGCTGGCCATTCCTATGAAGAGCAGAGATCCTGGCCAGCCCTGAGAGAGCCTGGTCTCTGCCCGTGGGTTCACCCAGATGCTGGCTGGCTGTGCTGATGGAGGGGTCACAGATCAAAGTGAGAGTACAGTACAATCCCCTCCAGGCTGAGAAGCTGTTATTGCAGCCCGGTGCCCCCCTGTAATGGAAAACCTAACACCCACTGCTGCCGTGGGGCCAGGCGTGAGTCACGCGGGGGGTGCTGCCTGGTAACTCGGGCTCCGGGAGGAGCTCCTCTCCAGCTGATTGTTTATTTGGGGATTGCAACAGTGACTCAGGAGCTCACTCACAGCTCTGCAAACAGCTCCCTGAGTGGGGGCGTCATCCCGGCAGGGCTGAGGTGCCCGGGCAGCATGGTCGCGGCAAACCACAGTCATTCCTTTGTCTTGCAGTGCAGAGAGCCGTCTCCCTCTTCTCCCTCAACGACTCAGCGCTGAGCCCTGACACCCTGCCAGCACATAAACCGGGCCCCACACACCTGAGCCTGGAGCGACAGCACACGCCCCGCACCACGCCCACCATGAGGTAAGCGGGGCCCAGGGAGGGTGTGGGAGCCCTGGTTCTATCCCCAATTCAGCCACAGCCCTCCCACCACTCCCCCGCCAACTGTAGCCATGTCCTGTCCCCTTTCTGTCCGTTTGCCCCTGTAACGGGGGTGGTGATGATGCTGGCAGGCTGGGCAGATAGCTGGTGGGATAGGTGTGTCTAGCAGAAGCACCTGTGGCTGGACTGTCTGGACAGTGAGCACCCTCCATGTCTAGCCTGTGGGCAATGGTGCAGGGGGACCAAAGGCTGGGTCAGTCCAGCACCTCTTCTCGGTGGAAATAACCCAGCCGACAACACATGGGAGGCCTGTCAACGTGTGCAGTGGGTGTCTTCTTGGCATCTGGCCCTGCTCCCTCTCAGCATGGCTGTTCACAGAGGCACCGCCTGGCACTCTAGCAGAGCACCAAAGGGCAGGGTGCCATGGGAGCCGAGTCTGCTACAAAGGGGAGAGGGAGGCATACACAGCTGACTCACCTGGCACTTCCAGCTCAGCTGGCCTGCACAGGGATTGGAGGACACCCCCACCCCAAGGCTGTGTCCTAACACACTCCTGGGCAGAAATGTGGGACAAGCCCGAATCTGTGTCTGTAGAGCAGTGCCAGAATTTCATCCTTCCCCATGTAACACCTCCAGCTGGCCAGGGAAACTGTCCCCGCGCCCTGATGCTGCCCTGGCCAGCTCTCCCAGGGCTCCCTGCACTGGCCGCATGCAGCATCGGAGCAGTGCAAGGCATGCAGAGCTGTGCCCAGGGGTTAAATCAGGGGCTGCAGTTGGCGCCACAACTCTGTGGGCAGAGTGGTCCCTGCCAGGCTGGGAAAGCACCACGGGCCGCAAGCATGCGTCACTGCCAGGGTCCTCAGATGAGAGAGACCTCGCACCATGTCTTCCCCACCCCAGCGAGGAGCCGCCCATGGACCTGACGGGGAAGGTGTATCAGCTGGAGGCCATGCTGAAGCAGCTGCATAGCGACCTGCAGAAAGTAAGGGGCTTACACCTGGACATTCCCCCTTTCCCTCCTGGCAGCCCTGTCTGCTCCACTGGGCACCCCGGCTCTCTGCAATGGGGCAGCCTCTCAGAAAGCTCCATCAGGAGTGGAGGGGGACTGGGCGGAGGGGTCCTTGGGGGGGGTGTGTGCCCAGGGGCAGGGCCGGGGCGCCAGGACTCCTGGGTTCTGTTGCTGGCTCTGCCATTCACACCTAGCTTCAGTTTGCTGTGGAGTTTATCTGAAGGCTGGTGGCCCTGCTGGGTGGTTGCTGGAGCGGTGGGCGTTGGGGATGGAGACGGGTCCGGCTGAGGACTCTCTGGGGACAAATGCCCCCCTCTCTCTCGCCTGCTCAGGAGAAGCAGGACAAGGTGGTGCTGCAGGCAGAGGTGGCCAGTCTGCGCCAGAACAACCAGCGGCTGCAGGAGGAATCGCAGACAGCCAACGAGCAGCTGCGCAAGTTCGCCGAGATCTTCTCCAGCGCTGTGGATAAGAAGGAGCTGTGAGCTGCCCCTCTCAGGCACCTGGTGCCATGCACACCCAGTGCTCTCGCCCGCTGATAGGACAAGGGGCCAGGCCCAGGCTGCAGCCTGTTCAGGGGCAGAAGCAGAGATGCGGGAAGCAGAGTGGGCTGCAGCACCTCACCGGGCGCTAGGGAAGCTGCTGAACTGGAATGTGCTGGGAGCGACTGGAGGGGCCTGTCCGTGAAAGGAGCAAGGTTCCAGTTGGACTGATGACCAGGCCCTTCCCCCTCCCCCAGCAGAAGTGCCCCCGTCTTAATGTCAATACAGGGCTAAATGCTAATTTATTGATCATGGGACAAATCTCTAGGGTCCATTTCCCTCCACGTGTTGCTGTCCAGAGTAGTGTGTGTCAAGCCAGTGTGTGTCTGTTCTCTTCGGTGCCACTCAGGATGTTCCTGGAGCACCCGTGCCTGATGTGGCCTCACATTAAACCTCATGCAAAGGGCGCTGCCGGGCACAGTGATGGTGACTTTCTTACCCTTGATGGGATCTGACCAATCAGAAGGGGGAGATCTTTTGGGGATGCATCTGCCAGGATGACTAGATCCAGGGCATGACCCTTCACTAATCTAAGAAATATCCCTGTGAAATTACTTTATTCCAGCATACGACGTCGGCGTTGTAACCGCTCTTCTTCACTACGATATACAGCCTGCATCTTTATGGCCAGTTCGCAATACAGTCTACCACGTACACATGCAATATGGAGATGGGAAGGTGATCAGCAGGTATCACTGACACCCATTCTTTCTGACAATGGGTTTTGTTCAGTACTTGTGTTTTTTCTGGTGTAAAATAATAATAATGAGACCATAATCTTACAGGAGAGAGAATTTAAAAAATAAACCCAAGACTATAAAGAGAGCACTTTCTCAAAGCTAAATTATTTTCTAGAGAATGCAATGCTGAGAATGGCTCAGGAAGTTAAGATACTGCAATGTAAATGTTCTTTATAAACACTATATTTGTATAAATGGGACTGTTTGTAAGGCTTTTTCTATGAGATTTCTGTCCTTGTCGCCAGGATGCGGGGAGTAGCTCTCCCCGCATTCGCAACGTCTGAGCGGTAAAACCAAGGATGTGTGCGTGCGGCAGGGGGAGGAAATGAGCCTGCTGTTGTTCCGGGTGTTGGGTAATCGGGCGGGAGGCTCCCCTGGGCTGTAAGAGCCTGGCAGGAACGAAATGGTGTGCTGGTTTGCTCAGGGCTGGGAGAGACGTAGAGCCAGTGTCCATCTCACCCTGGGTTCCTTTTGATCCCAAAGTGGCTCCCAGGCAGGGCTGTGCGAGCTTCAGCTCTTTTGGGCTTGGTTTGATAGACCAGCCTATGGCAGATGGGGGGACAGGGCTCAGCCTCCCAAAGGGACCTCCCCAGTTCAGGGGTGATATTTGAATCCCTCCCCCAGCCAATGTGGAACGGCTTTCCCGATGGCTCTGCTGCTGGCAGGTCGCGTGGTCCTCGGATACGGTACGTTGTTGCTGCTTTTTATTTAATTCCACTCCCCTTTCTTTGGCCGGGCTGAGCGGTCCCTGGGCAGCTAGGCATGCGGAGCGGAGCGGTGCTACCTCCGTCGGTGCAGGAAACCTCTTGTGCCTCAGCAGGCATGGGCCAGGTTTCCAGCGGGTGAAACACGTCCCAGCTCTGCCCAGTGATGGTTCCCACCTGCTGAAGATCTGTCTGAGCTTCAAACCAGCTTAAAATTGCAGCCTCCTGATTTACCCCTACTGGACTAGGAGATAGATGGGAATTTGTACAGAGGTGGAAGCTGAGTTAAAATGTGAGCTGTGCAAAGCAGAGCTCCTCACCACCCCTGGCCCCAGCCCGAGGAGTGGGCTGTTGTCAGAGAGCAACTGACCCCCACCGCACCCTGAGACTCAGAAACCGATTCCTCCCAGCTGCCGCTAGCTCTCCCAGGGCTAGCTGAACCCTCATCTGCCATCCATCTCGTCTCTGCATGTTCAGATGCAAGTGACTGCTTTAAAATTGGACTGGAAATGGGATGGAAAACAGCCCAGCTGCTGCAGGAGGAGCCGGTGTGAATCCTGGATGTGAAGGGAACCGCTCCGGCTTTGTCTTAACCCTAAGGGCAGCTGCCCTCGCCCTGCGGTGAATTTATGGCAGGCCTACAGCACAGCGAGCCGTGGGGCCACGAGAGAGCAGCTCTGTGCCAGGCTTCCAACAGGCAGCCCCTCGATGGCGAAGCGTGCGCGGGAAGTTGCTGTGGGTTCCTAAGGGAGGCCGGGGGCCAGGATCCCGGCTGGGTTACAAATGCACCGTGTCCAGTGACAACGGCAGGAAGTGTCTCCGAAGGCCCTGGCTGCCCTGAGCTCCCAGCATCCTGAGCTAATTGCTGATTAAGAGCCTGTGAGTGCCAGGGTCCTGCCCATCTCGTGTGCAAAGTGCAGAGAGGGGGTAGGCAGGGTCCTCAGTCTCGGGTCTCATCTGCTCAGTGGGGGGAACATTTACAGTCCTCTCCCCCCACCCCGCCCCCAAAAGCTCCTCATTCCAGCTCCAGCAAAGGACATGGTCATTTGTCCCCACTGCGGGGCAGGGTCCTTCTGCCTCAGGGCGTCATTGGGTGTCAGCTTCCACTGTGATTTTTAGAGAACTTCTCCCTTTGATTCTCTTCCTCTTCCCCCGTGTGTCATGCAGCACGGGCCGCCTCTGCCTCCCGTCATCCGTCTGCATAATGGGGGCATAGGTGCGGTGCGTACGTCACGCAGTGTAAATTGTTGTTTATTTTGTAAGGGTCTTCGCAGATAAAATCTGTCTTATTTAATTTTTTCTCATGATTTGCTGATAGAAAAAAACAACAGCCTTTTAAATAACTTTGTTCCCCCTCAGGCCTCTTGATTCCCCCCCCCCCTGGGCATGTATAAGGAGGGGGTTACAAGGAAATAAATGTTTCATAGAAATGTCTCTCTCTTAATTTCATCCTCCAGGAGTGCTTCTCTAGTGTGTGTTGAGCAGTAGCACCTGGTGGATATGGGGGGGGGTCAGCTTGGGTGCTGCACCCACCCCCAAAAGACTGGTCTGTCACTCACCCCCTAGTCCACGCCTTGCAGCAGTGTTGCCGCCTGCCCCCCGCCCTCACTCAGCCCCTTCTGTGCTGCTCTGACCTGCCCCAGGCCAGGGCTCCGGGCCTAATGCTGCCCTTCATCCCTCGAGGTAGAAGAGGGTTGTGTCCTCTCGGTGGGGTGCTCGGAGCAGTGGGGCGAATGCTGGCTGTCCTTCCCTCCCCAGCTAGCTCTGCTTGCGGGACACTCCCCGGCGGTGCCCCCTGGCCCGAGCCCTCAGCGCTGGCCCAGAGTCATCGTGCTGCTGCCCGCAGGCCCCGGCCACGCAAGCTCAGTGCTTGTTCTGCAGGGACTGAACCGTCTGGGCCCGGTTCTGCCCCGGGGTGTTGCCACCCGTGCTGCCTGGTGAGCAGGGCTCTTCTGTCTTCACCAGGCCGGAGGCTGGAGGGGACCTTGGAGCAGGGGCTGATTTAAAACAGTTGCTGGGCCATGTTGCAGTGAGTGAAGGGGGAGGGGTAAATACCCCCCTGGCGGAGCCCCTGCCCTCAAGTGGGGTCCCTAGGTGCTACCGTAATACATGTAATAAAGAACCCAGGTCTGGATTACCGTAATCCCTTCCATGAGCAATGTTCCCTGCCCCCAGAGCCTCTCTCTCTCCACTCTGGCTCATATGCAGAGCAGGCCCCTGCCCCCACAGCCTGGGCTCCAGGCCCTCCTGCTGTAACCACTTGTCCTCACTCTCTGCCCCAGCTCAGATGTCCAGACTTCCAGCCCACCCCCCTCAGGGCAGAGTTCCATCCTTCATTTCCCAAGGAGCAATGGCTGAGGGCCTCTATCCCAGCTGGTCTCCTCTGTGGTGGTGGGGGGGTTCATGCTGATTATGCTCGGCTCAAGGGGGGGGGGGGTGCAGTTGTAGCCCCCCTCTAGCCCACCCTGAAGCTGAGATTAATCCAGCAGCGTGGGCAATAATCGGTAAAAAGTAGGTCACAGCTCAAGGCCACCAGCAGCAGTGCACACACCCCTGTCCTGTGGGGGGGGGAACTAGATTCCCTCCAGCTTCTCATGCAGCTGCATTACAGGTCCCTGTGATAGCCACTCGCAGGGGACCCAGGTGGTGTATGGGGGGGCCAGGCAGGAGAGGGGGGGGCCCCCCCAGCACCAGGGGCAGTGCAGGCTACAGTGAGGGGATGGGCGCCAACAGGACTCCTGGGTTCTCAGCGGTGGGAGAAAAGACGCCAAGACCAGGGTTTAATGCACAGAACAATCCAAGTACGTTGCAGCAACAGAACGACACCATGAACACAGGGGGGGCAGAGGCAGCTGGGGGGTAGATGGCAGCACTGGGGCCGGGACATGCCCACAGGCAGCTGCGCCCCCCCACCTGCCGCTGCCCCTGGCAGCTTTGGGGCTTTTTACAATTTTTTTTAAACCAGGAACAACAGAAAATAAACACCCACATCAAACAGCATCAGTGAGGGGCACTTCTCCCTCCCCCCCCCAATCGCTCTTGCACTAAAAGAAATACCCCCCTGGGCTGGGGCAGTGGGGGGTGGGCTGAAGGCACTCCCCCCCCCACCCCCCAGCTGGGTGCATGCTGGCACCAGGTTGGGGAATGGGGGTGCAGCAGGGAATGCTCTAATTCCCCCCACCCGCACTAGGGCCATGTGCTGAAACAGCTGGGGAGGGGGGTTAGTTCTTTGCCCCTCCCCCCATCCTTGGAGGGGGTCAACAAGAAGGGGGAAGGGAAGGAGAAAAAACCAATTCTATTTTCACATCATGCAAGCCCCCTTCCCCTGGAGCCCCCCCTTCCCAGCCAGTGTGAGGGGGTTGCGGGGGAGCAGCCCTGTCCTCCCGCCCCCAGGGAGCACCCAGGCCCAGCACCGACCCCACCCTGGGGAAGCTGCCCCCCCTCCAGGTTATGGCTTTGAGGAGGATTTTGGCTGAGGGGGTCCAGGGGAGCCAGGACACCCCCCCGAGCATGCAGTGTTTGAGGGGCCTGGAGTTGGGGGGAGCCAGCCCTGCTGGGCACTGGGTGCCAGGCCTGACACGGCCGAGGGGGGGGTCTCCCGTGCCCTCTGGGACAGGGTGAGCCAGGCGACGTCTCTGGGGGGTCCAGCTGGGCGGCTCTAGGTGAGCGTGATGTAGGCTGAGGCCTTCTCCTTCAGCTGCCGCAAGCACAGGTGGCAACTCCAGCTCCCTGCATGGTGGGGAGGGAGAGAGTGTCAGCCCCTTACCCCCCTCCCAGCTGGGGGGAGAGCCTCAGCCTTGCCCTCCTCCCACTGCACTCCCCCCTCCATACCTGTCAGCCCCTCCCTGGGTGGGTCTGAGGCCCCCCTGCCCCAGGGATCCCTCCAACCCAGCTTTGGGGGCTGCACCCGTCATGGGGATGCATCCCAACTGCTGCAAAGGATTGTGGGTGCCCATCTGACCCATGGGCGTGAACCTGACCCTTGAGGGGAAGTGGGGGGGGGCTCACCTTCGGGGGGCTCTGCCATGGGGGGGCTCAGGCAGTACATGTGGTAGCCCCGGTCACAGTCATCACAGAACAGCAGCTGGTCCTGCCGGAGGGAGGGAAGATGGGTCAGTAGGTAGCAATGACCCCAGCCCTCCCCTGGAGGGCAGCAGGGAGCAGGAATGGGGTCAGCTCCCCAGAGGGGTGGAGGGAAGGGGCAGGAGATGGAGACTGAGTAGAGGGGCTGAAGCGGGCTGAGTGAGGGACGGGGAGGCGGGGTTCAGAGCTAGCAGGGAACTCACATTGGGATCAGGGGATGCAGGGGGTCAAGGTGGGGGGCAGGTAGGAGGTTGGGGCCAGGGGATGCAGGGAGTCCAGGCGGGGGGCGGGTGGGAGGTTGGGGCTGGGGGATGCAGGGGGTCCAGGCGGGGGGCGGGTGGGAGGTTGGGGCTGGGGGATGCAGGGGGTCCAGGCCGGGGGCTGGCAGAGGGTCAGGGGCAGGCGGGCACCAGGCAGCTCACGTCGTTCTCCGAGGTGCCGCAGAGGCTGCAGGATTTGCACTCGATACACTGCCAGCGGTAGGTGCGCACGGCCGCTGTCATGTTCACTGTGAACTGTAAACACGAGGGGTGACCTGCAGGGGGCGACAGAGAGGAATAGAGTCACCAGGGGGATGGCCCAGAACATGCTGTGCCCCCCTCCATACCACCTGCTCCCCCAGCAGCTGCTCAGGTGGGGGGGGGGCTGGGGGGGGAGCAAGGGGGTCCTGGCACCACATCCTCCGCACACGCCCAGAGTGGGGCTCAGCCCCTCCAGCAGGGGGGAGCAGGCGCCCCCACCCCTGCCCTTCCCCACCCAGCCAGCCAGCCCCCAGTTCAGGGCCACCTGCGCTGGGTTCTGTTGCCTTCCCCGCCCGGGCCCCTCTCCTCCATGGGCTCTGCCCAACTCCCCATCCCCGTTACCGGAGCGGCCGCAGTCCGCGCAGGAAATGAGGTCCTCGGGGCAGCCCGTCTTCTTGGCGCCGCCTAGACAGAAATCACAGTAACCGTTGGGTATGACCGAGCCGTCCGGAGCTTTCTTAGCTGTAAAACAGCAAGAATAGGCTGAAATCAAGGGCGTGCAGCAGATTTAGCTCCATGCAACCCCCCAACGCACCGCGCCTCCCCCTGTGAGGACTCAGAGTCATCCCCTCCCCCCTCCCCCCCCTGGGGCCCTGGGGTCACGGCTCTGGGGTGCCCAGCATGGCCTTGGTCTAATGTGGCATTCCGGGGTTATGCAACCGAGACAAACCCCCGCCCCCACAATCAGCTGCTGCGAGCTTCCTCAGCACAGTGCCCTGGCAGCCTGACACCACACCCCTCCCAGCCTGGCCCTTCACCTAGGTCAGCCACCCGCCCACTGCATTCCCAGCACCCTGCAGGCCGACCACGTAATCACCCACCCTGGGAGGGGACCAGGCTTCAGTGGCAATCAGATTTTGGTTTATTTCTCTCCCTTTTGCTCCCCTTTCCAGCCTGGCAGCGCGAGCCCTGCTTGGCCCCAGGACCAGACCCAGGTTCCCAGCCGCTGGATGCAGGCAGCTCCCAGGAAGGAATTTTTAACAGTGAGCATTTTCCTCCCACTGGGTGTTGGAGTATGATATGGGAGCATGGCTCTAGCCAGATACCAGGCACTGGGCAGAGCTAAGAGCTGGGGACAGACCAGAGCTGTTGGGCTGGATGGTCCCTAGCCCTGAAACGCCACCAAGCTCAGAGTTATCACAAGTCAAAGGCTTCAAAACTCTGCCAGCAAATGTGATTTGGCTCCCTTGGTGTCTGAACTCACAGCCCCGCCCCACACACAGCGTCCGCCCCACACCAGGGAGCAGGGAGGGCACCAGGCAGTGGGACAGGGACTCGGGGCGGGGGTTGCTCTCCCCAGGCACTGAGCGCTGGCCCCAACGGCCCAGTTACTTTCCTCCCCTGTGGGTCACCTTCAAGGCATCTAACTGGGACTGGGCCAAGAGGTGGGCCTGAGTTCCCGGTGATGGACACTCTGAGGTCCTGGCTCCCCCTGTGCCCGGAGGCTGGGGGGGGGGCATTACCTGTGTGTCTCCGCTGGTTCTCAGGGACCCAATTCAATTCTTTGTAAAACTCTGATGGGAACAGCAAAGAACAGAAAGTGCATGAGCCTAAATCCAGCCCCCTCCCATCCCCCGCCCCCCCCCCCCAGCCCACCAAGTGCAAAGCAATTCAACAGTCTGATCCAGGGGCCCGGAGCTGTGGGTCGGGAGTGAGGGGCCCCGGCAGAGCTGGGGGGAGGGGAGGCTGGGCAAGCTGGGGGTTGGGAAGCCTAAGTTCAGACCCAGAACCCGGAGCAGATCTGTGCCTCCTCCCCCTCCCCGGTGTTTGTGGCTGTGACGGACGGACAGACGGACGAGGCATTATTGCTGGCCCCAAGGCCTGGCTCTGAGCAGGCAAGAGCTCCCCCCTCCCCCCCGGCCACTTGTAGCTGGAACCCAGGGGTCCTGCCCCAGCCTTCTGCGCACCCCCCCCCCCACCAGGCGCCCTAAGGTCTCTCTGCGCCACCCACCCAGGGGCAGCCATGGACCAGGGCCGGGGGGGGGGGGGGGGGTGTGTGACATGAAACGGATCCTGGGGGTCCGAGCCCCAGTACATGGGGCCTGGCCCTCTTGGGGCAGCTTGGCACAGAGCAGCAGGTAGAATGGGGGGGCAGGGCCCCCACATTACCCCCCGAACAATCAGAAAGGAGGCAGGTGCCCCCCGCCCCCGACAGCTGCCAGATCCCATGTCTAACACGGGCAGGTGGGGGGGTGCACGGCGCATACCCCACTCCACACCCCATGTAGGGCCCCCCCCCCCCCATGAATCCCCCCAGGTCCCGCCTCCCCTCGGCCGGCTCACGCTTGTGGCTGTTCTTGCGGTGCAGGGGCAGCGCGTGGCGCTCCGCGTTCTCCTCGCCCTCCTCCTCCGCCAGGTGTGTGTGCGTGTAGTGGTAGCTCAGCCCGGGCCGGTTCTTGTAGCGCTTCCCGCAGACTGGGGGGGGGGAAAGTAGGGTCAGTGCCCCCGGCACATCCTCAGCCACCCCCTGGCCCTGGGAGCCCCACATTGCCGTCCCGGACGCCTGGGTCCCATACATCACCCAAGGGCTGGGAGCTGCAGCCCCTAGTGGTGAGCGCCCCGCCTTGCCGTCCCGGACGCCTGGGTCCCATCCACCACCCAAGAGCTGGGGGCTACAGTCCCTAGTGGCGAGCGCCCCGCCTTGCCATCCCGGACACCTGGGTCCCATCCCCATCCACTCACTGTCACAGACGTAAGGCTTGTCACGGTCCTCCAGCGAGGTGGCGTCCTGCCTCTTCCGCATACCCCCGATCCCGTACGCCTGGGGGGGACCAGGGACCGGGGTGAGATGCAGCCGGCTCGGCACCCCCCCCCCCCGACTTTCGTCCTAAGGCCAGCACCGAGCCCCCCACAACCTCCCAGGGCAAGGGCCTCCCAAGGGTGGGAGCCGGGCTCCCCCCTTCTCCCTCCATAGACCCACCTGCCCCTTCCTCCCTTCGCCCCCTACCCCAGCTCCCCCCACCCTCCCATCACCCTCCTCCCCCCGGCCCCACCTTGCCCTTGGCCTTGTTCTTGCGTCGGGGGATGTCGTCCTCCAAGTCGTCGCCCTCCAGGTCGTGGGGGAACTCGCCCCCCTGCTGCTTCTGCCATAGACGGTGGGAGGGGTCAGTGCCAGGGACGGACCCCCCAGAGCCCCTCTCCCGCCCACGGCACTGCCAAGCCAGGGACACGCCCCCCATTTCAGGTGTGCCCGGGGGGTCCCAGTAGGGGACAGGGTGGGGGCAGGGATATCCCCTGGGAGGGAGCGGGGGGCCGTGCGTGGAGTTCATGCCACCAAGGGGGGGTTGTGGGGGGTCTCTCCCCTCGGGGGGTGGGAGGCTTTCGAGGGGGTCTCACCTGACAGTCCAGCACCATCTCCTCCTCCTTGAGCTCGGTTTTCTTGTCCCCAGTCTCGGCGCAGAGCAGGGCCTCCAGGACCGGCCCCTCTGGGAGCCCCGCCTCCTTCTTCAGGGGAGCCTCGCAGTCTGGGGGGGGTGGCACCCCATCAGAGCCAGCCAAGGAGAGGCCCCCCCCCCCCGCATATGCAGCCCCCCTCTGGGCTCCATGGCGCCCCAGACACTTCAGGAGTTCAACTCTGCCCTCCCTCGGGAGAGACCCTACGATAACAACCCGTGGCCCTGGCGCTCGGGAGAGACCCTACAATAACAACCCGCGGCCTGCATTGAACCTGGATTCCAGCCAAGGGCAAAATGGGAATGTGGGGCTTTATTTCGGGGGGTGTCCCCCCCCCCGGGCTATCTGGGCTCAGAGCTACCTCAGTGTTACCATGGAAACCAGCAGGGGGGCTGAGCTGAGAACAATGCAATACAATGATGGGGGGGGCCACAGAACCTCCCACCCCCTCATGATCCCCCCAACGAACCCCTCCCCCTCTTCTCAACCCCCCAGCCTCCCCTGCCCCCCTAGTCTCCCCAAAGCCCCTGGGTGGGGATGGGGTGCTCTGGGAGCCAGAACAGCGAGGGGCTGAGAGCACCAGGATGAGACTCTCCCCCACCCCCTGGATCCCTCACAGCTTCCCCCCCAAATACGTGCCCCCCAGTACCCATCCCCCCCCCATTCCTTACCAATCTTGAACTCACAAGGCCTCAGCCGCGGATCCTCCAGGATATTCAGTCGCCGTTTCTTGCGCCAGCAGCGGGCCGGGTAGGTGTAGATCTGCCCTGGGGCCAGGCCTGTGCGTGGGGAGGGGGGTGTGAAATGAGCCACAAGATCCGCCCTCCCCCCCCAGCGTTCACAACCCCACGGCTCGGCCGCAGGGGCTGCTAGCCAAGGACTGGGGGGGCGAGGGCTGCACGTGGGGACTGAGGGACCAGCCGCGCTCAGGGTGGACGAGCAGGGGCCGCGGGTCAGGAGTGAGGGGCACCGGCAGAGCTGTAGAGGGGGGGACCCCAGGATTGGGGGGGCACCAGCAGTGCCAGGAGCCTGGGGCTGGGCTAGCAGGGGCCTGCAGGTCGGAAGTGAGGGGCACCGGCAGAGCTGTGGAGGGGGGGGACCCCAGGACCCCAGGAGTGGGGGGGCACCAGGAGCCCGGGGCTGGGCTAGCAGGGGCCTGCAGGTTGGGAGTGAGGGGCACTGGCAGAGCTGGGGGACCCCCCAGGACTCCCCACTGCCCCCAGCTCACCTGGCCCGCGATGGGTCTTTTCCATCCAGATGTAGCAGTTGTTTTGGGCCACGCCGGTCTGCGAGTCCAGGAAGGGCAGGCGCATGCTGCGCTCGGCGCAGAGCCGCGCATTGTAACTGCGACAGTGTTCGATGGCCTCGCGGTAGAATTCCTCCCCCAGGCTGGCGAGACAGGGAGGTGGGAGATCAGCGGGGCTGGGGCTCGGCCCCACCCACCTCCCAGCACCCCCGGCCCTTCTTAACTCCCCCGAGGCTGCACCTCCGCCTTTGCCCAGAACGCCACTGCCCCCACACCTGAGCCTCTGCGCCCCCCAAGTCCCAGCTCCTCCCCCGAGGGCCCTGTTGCCCCACAACACCCTACTGCCTAGTCCTAAAGAGTTCCCGCCACCCTCCAAGGGGACCCAGGCATCCGGGGCCTGGCGGGGAGAGAGGTCCTAGCTAGACACGCTCCTTCCTGGTGGCTGGGAGCACAGACACACCAGGACAGAGGGACGCCCCCCAAGAGAGAAGGGTAGCCCCCTGCCCAGGGGACAGAGCCCCCAGTCAGCCCGGTTCTGGCTAATGGGGAGGGAAGGACCTCGCGGGTCAGAACCAAGGGACCCTGAGTGGCCAGGTTGGACACAGGAGTTCACGGCCCCCCCCAGCCTCCGACCTTTCACCTCGGCCCAGCTCACACAGCAGCAGCAGATCCATGCAGGGGTTGGCCCGGAGCTGCAGGTCGGGAGTGAGGGGCACCAGCAGAGCTGGGGAGCAGGGGGTCCAGGGCTGGGCTAGCAGGGGGCTGCAGGTTGGGAGTGAGGAGCCCTGGCAGAACTGGGGGTGTGGGGGGGCTGCGCTAGCTGGTTATTACCTAGTCTTCCTGAAGAGCTGCTCAGATGAGCAGCTGGGAACATCCGGCCCCGTGGCCCCCACCCTATTGATCACCTTCCTGCAGTGGGGTGCTGGATTCCTTGGGGGGGGGGGAGGGACCTCGACCCAATGTCTGAGCTGGGGGGGGGCTGGGGTGGCAGGGAATTAACCCTCGCCCTGCCAGTCTGGGCTGTGAGAAAGAGGAAGTGGGTATGGAGGTGTCCTCCCCGCCCCATGGGAGACCAGCCAGCTGGCAGGTGGGGCCCAGGATCAGGGCTCTCTGGGGGGGGACCGCTGAGCACTGATGTGGCTTGTGCTGGGGACACCGGCCCCCTCCTGCCCCCCCCTCCTGGGCTGGGCCGCGCCCCTTAACCCTGTCGCCAAGACAAGGGCACAGGTGGGGAAAGGTGGGGTTGGAGCCAGGACTGACGAGAGCTGAACATGGGGCGGGGGAGGTAAGGTTCAGGAGACAGAACCCAGGAGTCCTGAATCCCAGGCCCTCCCCTGCGCTAACCACTAGCCCCCACCCCCTTCCCAGAGCTGGGATAGAACCCAGGAGTCCTGGCTCCCAGCCACCCTCTCACAGCAGCTAGAGGCAGGGCGTGGGCGCTGCCAGGCCAGCACAAGGGGTGCAACAGGGTCTGGTGTCTGATGGAGCAGCCGTCCATGGGGGGGCCCAGAGCGTCCCCAGCCCTGCTGGGCAATGGGAAATGCAGCTGGCTCTGGGGCAGATGCAGCAGCCGCCTGACAGCTGCATGGCACGACAGGCATCCAGTGCCAGAGCACAGGGGCCTGGGATCCATTCCCAGCACCAGCTAACGCGCACTGAGCCACCCGTGAAAACCCTGCTGGGGACAGGGAGGAGAATCCCACCCAGAACCTCACCCGCTCCGGGGCGCAGCCTGGGACTCGCACACCGGGCACAGGGGCAGTGTGGGGCCCAGCCCAGAGGTGGACGACGGCTCTGCGGGTTGCGCAGATGCTGGAGAACAGGGGGCACCTGGCTTCCTTCCACATGTGGCTCCTGGCTGGAGTTTTCCCATCTGCTGCCCCCAGGGTCACTTGTTACCCTCAGCGACCACGTGGCAAAGGGGAGACAGACCCAGGCGAGCAACACACGATGTGCCAATTGCTAGAGGCGCCTACGCACGGCCCGTCCCTGCTACCCAGACTGAACCAGGCACTGCCCATCTGCACACAGCCCGTCCGTGCCAACCAGTCAGACCTGGGCACTGTCCATCTGCACACGCCCCGTCCGCGCCACCCAGACCAACCCGGGCACTGCCCATCCACACATGACCCCTCTGTGCCCCTCAGACAGACCTGGACGCTGCCCATCCGCACATGACCCGTCCATGCTGCCCAGACAGACCTGGGCACTACCCATCTGCACACGGCCCGGCCCTGCCAACCAGACAGACCTGGGCCCTGCCCATCCACACATGACCTGTCCGTGCCACCCAGACAGAACCAGGCACTGTCCATCCACACACGTCCCTTCCCTGCCACCCAGCCAGATCAGTCCACTGCCCATCTGCACTCAAGCCGTCCGCGCCACCCAGACCAACCTGGGCGCTGCCCATCCACACACGACCCGTCCGCGCCACCCAGACAGACCTGGGCCCTACCCATCCACACACGACCCGTCCGTGCCACCCAGACCAACCTGGGCGCTGCCCATCCACATGCTGCCCGTCCGTGCCACCCTGACAGACCCAGGTGCTGCCCTTCCACACAGGGCCCATCCCTGCCACTCAGACAGACCCGGGCGCTGCCCATCCATCCGTCTGTCCCTCCCTCCAGCAGCATCAGCGCTCTCCCCGGGTCCCCCCCGCCACCCAGCCCGCGATGCCCCGGCGGACAGAGGCCGGCGAGGGGCGGGCGCACGGACGCGGGGCTGGGACCCAGACCGCAGCCCGGCTGAGCACCGGGGCGGGCACCGACGCCGCTGGCCGGGGCAGCGATGGCTGGGAGGAGGGGGGCGCACTGGGGGGAGTCGGGGGGACTCACCCCTGGAGCGGCTCCTGCAGCGCCGTGGCCATTTCACTCCAATTCACGCCGCGCAGGGCAGGATTTTGTCGCCGCTCGCCCCAGACTCCGGCCCGGTTTCATTCATTCCCCAGCCGGGGCGGGGGGGGGAGCCAATCTCAGCCCCCCCTCCCCGGATCCCGGTGCATGCTGGGAGATGCAGCCCCCCCAACACACACACACCTTGGTTGCAATCTTGCACCGAGGGCCAGTCCCTGGCTGTGCGAAGCAGCGCTGGGCGGGGGGGGGGGGGGGGGGCGGGGGGGGTTGCAATGGGGGGGGGGGTCACAGCTGGAAGGGGGGCAGAGACTACAGCTCCCAGCATGCCTCGCGTTTGACAGCTCCAGACCCGCCTCCCGAGGGGTCGGATTGGCTAGGCCTGGGGAAGGCTGGGGGAGGTGTCAGTCAGTGGGGGAGGGGGCTGGCTCAGGGCAGGTGCAAAGGGGGGGTGGGACCGGAGTCAAAGCCCCCATCTACCTCCAGCCCCCCCGTCCCTGCATCAACCTCCCCTTGCAGTGCAGCTCCCAGGATCAGGGCGGGGGGGTCCTCCTTGGCGATGGTGCCAGAGGTGGGGGCAGCCAGGTTACAGTGGGGGGGAGGGGGGCTCAGCTGATTAAAGCATGACCCATGAAAGGGGGAAACCTCTTTCCGCACTGAATTAAAATGAATGACCTACGGCCCCCCCCACGCCCACCCCCACCCCTCTTTGTAGCGTCTGGAGTCTCCAGCACTGCTTGGCTGTGCCGGGCCCGGGGGGAAAGGGGGGGGGGGCAGGCCGTGATGCGCCGGCCGGGGACCTCCAGGGGCGCATATCAATGGGGGCGGGACACTGGGGAGCTAAAGTGGCCAGAGCTGAGATTGGAACCCAGGAGTCCTGGCTCCAAGCCCGGCCCCCCCCCCCCCCCGGCCTCTCAGCGCTGGGGACAGAACCCAGGAGTCCGGGCTCCCCCTGTGACCTTGGGCACTTTGTCTCTGGGCCTCAGTTTTCCGTCTGTGACATGGGGATAATGATCCTGCCTTTTTCTCTTCAGGCGGGATCTTCCCCATCCTCTAAGCTCAGACGGTGCCGGGAAAGCCCCGGCCAGGAGCAGGGCGCTGGGCACCTCCCAGCCGGACGCGGCATCCTGCCAGGCCCAGCGGACTTGACCCCTTCAACCCTGCGGGATCCTGCCCGCAGCAGCGCGGCCGGGCGGGGCGAGGGGATAATGACATGCTAATGGCGGCCCTGCTGCCTGCCTGATGAGGCACCTGAGTCGCTGCCCTTCGCGCCGCGCCCGGAGGAGTTAACCCTCGGGGTCCCGGCTGGGAGAAGGGGACTCGGGAAGGCAGGTGGAGGGAGTTCGGGGCAGGGTCTCCCAGCTACCACCCGCCTGGGGAGTGGTTACAGCTGGGGATGGAACCCAGGAGTCCTGGCTCCCAGCCCAACCCTCGAACCACTAGTCCCTCCTCCTCCCCCCAGCCAGGGACAGAAGCCAAGAGTCCTGGCTAACCAGCGGTCTACCCCTGGCACTGGGAGGGGGGCCGTGATGGGGGCTGGGAGCCAGGACTCCTGGGTTCTATCGCCAGCTCTGGGAGGGGAGTGGGTCTAGTAGTTAGAGCGGGGGGGGGGGGGGCAAGCAGGGCGCCAGGACTCCTGGGTTCTAGCCACAGTTCTGCGACGTATCTTTTTGGCAGTCCTTTTCCCATTCTGTGCCTCAGTTTCCCACGACCCAGGAGCCGATTGCCATCAACACGTCACTGGGCGCTTACAAGAGAACCAGCTCAGCCCTGGCAGGACTATGCAGGGGGGCTGCGACTGCGCCCCTCAGGCCCCCAAATGCCTCCCCCTGTGATAGAAGCAATGACCCACCTCCCTCCCCCCCCCGGCTGGGTGGAATACGGGCACCTGTCTGCCAGCCAGGCCATGCCGCTTCCATCTCCACGCTCGCCAGGCCCGAGCCCAGACCCCCTTGCCCCCCTCCTCCGCGGACGGAGGGACAAAGGCAGAGGTGTGGGGCCAGACAACCCGAGAGACGCTGTGTGTGGGGATGAATGGACAGAACGGTGCGTCGGTACAGGGAGGGCGGACGGGCTGGGTGAAGGGATGGAGAGAGGGGGAAGCGTGGGGGTGGATCTGTCTGGGGATGGATAGACAGACAGACAGACAGGCAGGCAGATAAAGGCTGTGTATGGAGATGGCTGGGGATGGACAGACAGACGGATCTACGTGGGGATGGACAGATGGGGCTGGCTGGCTGGCGGGATGTGGCTAGGGGTGCCTAGAGGGGCACATGGGATAGGGGGCTGGCTGGCTGGCGGGGTCTGCACAGACGGGACCGGGAGTGGGGCGGGCTGGCTCCGGTCCATTCTCTCCTCGCCCTATAGGAACTTTATGTCCCTGGGCCCCGCGGGAGCCGCCCGCCCCGAGCCCGGCCCCTGCCCTCGCTTCACCCCCCACCCCGCTGGCTGAGCCCCCCGGGCTCCAGCGGTGACACCCCCGCCCCGCCCCGTCCCGCCAGCCACACAATAGAATGTGCAGCCCCTAGCATTAACCCGACCCCCCCCCAGCGCGCGCCGGCCCCGGGATTCCAGCAGTGGGAGCCGCGCGGGCGGAGCCTGCACAAGGGCGAGCCCCGAACCGCCGGCGCGGAGCAGCCGGGACCTGCCGAGCGATGGCCCCGTCCTGAGCATCCCCAGAGAAACCCGCGGGCGGGGGCTTAAGCGGAGGGGGGAGGGAACGGGCGGGACTGGGCTGGGGCTTTTTTTGAGGGGGGGGGGATTTTGCATCAGAGGCACAATAGCAACCCGCCCTCCCCTCCCCGATCCTCCTGCCTTTCACCCGGCCCCACCCCGGCCCCGGCCCGGGGGGGGTACTCACGACTTGAGCGGGTTGTGGACGGCCGTGGCCATCCCCGCAGCCCGGCTCCCGGCTCGGCTCAGCAGAGCACGGTACAATTTCATTCATTCTCCAGGGCTGATGTGGGGCCGGGGCAGCCAATCAGGGGGCCCTCCCAAAACTCCCGGTGCATCCTGGGAAATGTAGTCCGCCCCGCACCCTTCCCCCCCCCCCCCAAGGCAGGCAGGGATTCTGCAAGCACCGGGGGATGGGGGGGTACCCCAAGATCCCCCCGGAAGAAGGAATTACAGCGAAGCTTTCTCTGGTTCCCAATGGCCAGGGGCTTTATTGAAGGGGGCGGGGTCTCAGCCCCAGCACAGCGACCCCCCCACTTTGGCAGTGCTGGGGGAGCTTCCCAGAGCAAAAGCTGGGAGTAAGGTGGGGGATTCATAGGACTTGGGGTCTCCCTGTGTGAAAACCCTCAAATCCTGCATCTTGACAAGACCCCCCCAACCCATCTGACACCCTCCCCCCATCAGTTCTGCACATTCCTAGAGAAGAGGGGATGGGGGGGGGGGAGACAGTGAGATCAGGGTTACAAAACACACTCCAGAGGGCCAGTGGCTTGAGAGGGGGAATTCCCCCCAGCCGCAGTCATGGTAGCATCTAGAGACCCAAACCACAGACCCCCCCCCCGCCCCCCAGCTAGATTAGGGCAGGATGGGGCAGGATGGGACCCCAGCACCTGAGCATGCCCAGCGTGTTGAGGGTCAAAAGGGAATTGTTATCAGCTGGCCCTTTGCATGTGCCCAAAGACAGCTTGAAACAGAACCCAGGAGTCCTGGCACCCAGCCTGGTCCCCTCCCCCCCCTCAGCTGATCTGTGCTATAATAGTGCCAACTGTTGTCACCCGAGCAATGGCCCATGGTGGTCTTAGGGCCCGGTGGGGCCCAGGCTGGTGCCCGGGGGTTTCTCCTCCAGACATTGCCCTGCCCGGGGTTCACTTCATGCATCCCAGGAGTTGGAAATGCTCCAACCTTCCTTTGCTTCAGCTGCTTCCCCCCGGGTGCAGCTCAGCTGCTAGGGGAGGTGGGCTTGAGCACAGACTGCAGATCCGAGAAACCCCAGCTCCACCTAGCAAGAGCAACCTGCAAAACCCTGGTCTTTGTCAAACCCCCCATTGCCCTGCAGGTGCCCAGGAACCACCCGAGCCAGCGCCCCACACCCAGTGTGAGACAGGAGCCCCTCTGGGGCCAGCCATTCCCTTGCACAATACAGCTGCTTTCACCCCCCCATCCGCAAATGGAAGGAGACCTGCCTCAGCCATGGCACCAGCCTGTCTCTTGCCTCGCTGGCATTACAGAAGTGCCCAGCTGAGAGCAGGCCCCCGCTGTCTGGGCGCTGCATCGGGCCCATCTGGCCAGTCGCTTGCCAGGCCCAAGAGAGACAGAGCCTGCCCCCAAGAGCTCACAGGCAGAATTTTTTATCACCATTTTACCCCCCGGGGGAACTGAGGCATGGAGCGATGCAGGGACTTGGCCAAGGTCACACAGGGAGTTGGTGGCACAGCTGGGAATTGAACCCCCATCTCCTGGGTCCCAGCCCAGTGCCTTCCCCCACAAGCACGTTCCCCCCCTCCCTCAGCACTGCCCTCTGTGATACATGGTGGAGCTGCAGGTGGCTGCTAAACAGCTGCCATGCCCCCCCCCATGCCGCCCCCCCCCCACCCGAGAGGTGCGTCCCCTTTAAGAGCGGGTGAGCATCTCTGGCTGCTGGTTACCTTAGCAACCATAAGTGATCCATTTCCTTATTCGAGATAAGGCAAAAATATATCTCTCTCTCTGGCTCCCCTCCCCCGCCGCAGGCATCCCAGCTCAGGGGCACGCTGGGAAATCGGCGGGGGGGGGGGGGGGGGCAGGCATCTCCAGGGCGCTGGTTGGCACCCGCTGGCCCATGACCCTGCATTGGGAGGACGGGCTGGGTGTCGGAGCCCGTGGGTTTGTCTAGCCCCTGTGAGGCCATGACCTGTTGCCCTGCCGGTATCCCACTGCTGACACCAAGGTGACCCCCTCGCCCCCACCCGCTGGGCAGGAGCAGGCATCCAGGGCCCTGGTGGGGAAGCCAGCGAGGCAGAGGCTGGGCGAGCACCGGGTGTTAGGTGTTTCTTTCCACTCGGTAGCGCACTCCTGGGGTGGATGGTCACAACTACCCCCAGGATCTCAGCCCAGAGAGAGCAGATAGCGAGCTCCCCGCCGGCCTCACGGATCTAGCCAACGAGCCGCCAGTCTACCCGAGAGTCAGTGCCACCAGGGGGCGCCAGACACGCCCAACCACTGGCTTCTGTGCAATGAGTTCAGTCCGGCCTCAGCCCAGTTCCCAGCACAGCGCATCTCCCATGTCCTTAGTGTATGTGTGGGGGGAGCTGGAACTGAATGGGCCAAGCAGGCTGAGCTTGCTGGGGGGGGGGGCAGTGCCAAGGCTCCCTGTCGGGCAGGGTGTGCGTGTGTGGGTGGGAATTGCTCCGCAGCTGGTTGGGGTCCTACTATCGCCCAGTGACCCTCTGGATACAGCGCATGGGAGCCCAGGGCTGGGCTGGCAGGGGCTGCGGGTCGGGAGTGAGGGGCACCGGCGGAGCTGGGAGAGCACCCTTGCTGGGGGGAGGAGCTGGGGAGGTGCATTGTGGGCGGCAGTGGCCCATGCAGCGCTGGGTCCATTTTGGGGTCCAGGTTGGGGGCGGGGTGAGGGGGGGTGGAGTTTCCTGTTGCAGGATGAGAACGAGGAGCTGCGGGTGTTTAACCCTCCACCCCCGGCTGCCCTCCAACCTCCCCAGGGAGCCGCCCCAGCTTTCTTGGGTCCCCCCCTTCCTCCCAACAGGGATCCCTGCCCCAGCGAGGTAGCCCCGCCCCCTGCCCCCCCCCCGTCCCCCCACACCTCATCTCTCCCCCCAGGTCCCCAGCCAGGGTGGCCTTGTCCCTGACCTCCCCAACCCCCCTGCCCCCGTCTCTCTCTGGCCCCACAAGCCCCCCACCCCGTGTCCCCCTCTACCCATCTCTCTGCCCCCCACACGCTATCCCCCTGCCCCTTCCCTCTCCGCTCCCTCGCCCCATCCCCCCCGACCCCCACCCCCGTCTCTCGAGGTGAGGTGCACATGGGCGTGGGGCGGGTCCCACACACTGAACCAGGCTGCCTTAGTCCGGGGCACCTCACCCAGCCCGGACGCCGAGGATGTGGCCGTGTCCCTTACCCGAGCTGACCGGCTCCGCAGCGACCTGGTCCTGGCGCTGGGCTCGCCCCCCAGCGCTGCCAGCTGCCCCAGCCCCTCGCCAGCCTGGGCCCTGCCCGCATCTGCTACCAGACTAGGCGCACCCAGCTGCTGGCAAGCGGTGAGTCCCCCGGACGCCTGGGTCCTAACCCCACGGGGAGTGGGACCCCCGGACGCCTGGGTCCTAACCTCTTAGCGAGCGGGGTCTGGGGGGTGGGGGGAAATCTGGGAGCCAGGACTCCTGGGTTCAATCCCCGGTTCTGGGAGGGCGGGGGTCTGTGTGTTACCAGCACAATGGGCTCCTAGTATCTACATTAATTCAGATTATAATAAATAATAATGGGGCAGGGGCTGGGAGCCCGGACGCCTGGGTTCCATCCTCACCCAATAGCCAGATCAGTGTGTAGGGGGCACGGACTGGGGGGTCCTGGCAGGGAAAGAGGGGAGAACAGGCTGGGGGGAGTCACGGGGTCCTGGCAAGGGAAGCTGTGGGGGTACAGGCTGGTGGGGCAGGGGGGTCCTGGCAGGGGGATGGGTGGGGGCACAGACTGGGGGGGGAGGGTGTCCCGGCAGGGGGAGAGGAGTGACCGGGGGGTGCAGGCTGGGGGGCGATTGGGGTGTCGAGGTGGGCAGGAAGTTGGGGGGACACCAAGGGGAGGTGTGTTTCGGCTGTGACCGGCGGTTCGAATCTGCCAGCCCTAGTTCAGCCGGTGCCTGAGCGGCAGCGCCCCCCCTGCGGGTCAAGTACCGCGCTGGGCCAGGTGTGGGCGCCGTCGGGAGCGAGCTGTGTGGGGCTGGGCCCCGGCCCGGCCTCTTCATCCCCCCGTGGCCCCCCCCCCCCGGGCTCATCGCTACCTGCGGGGAACTGGGCCGAGACCCAGCAGACTCATCGCACCCAATGGCCGTCGGGTGGGCTCGGGCTAGCGCCCCCTAGAGGGGAAAGGCCCCGTGGCCCCCCCCCCCCCCGCCCATGGTGAATGTGGGGAGCTGGAGGGGGCAGTGGAAGGGGGGCGGGTACGAGCTGGGGGGGGGGGGGGGGGGGGTAGAAGGGCAGGCGGCTCGGTGCCGAATCCGGGTCTGGCTCCACCTCCCCGCGGGCTCCGGAGTATCCGCTGGGTGGGGGCCTGCGGGCCGGATCGGGAACCCCCAGTGAGATGAGACACCAGCGCCATGGGCCAGCCTCACCCCCAGAGATGGGTCCCTGGCGCCCCCGCCCTTCTGAAGGCGGCTGCCCAGGGCCGGGCGGTGATGCGCTGGACCTTGGGGGGGGGACAGCCCCCCCAATCAGGACTCCCGCCCTCTTCGGTGCTGCATATGGCCCGGGACTAAACCCGCCTGGAGCAGTACATGGGGGGCCTGGCTGGGGCGGGGGGTGTGGACGGGACCCCCTTGGGCACCACCCCCGCCCTGCTTAGCTGTCACCTGCCGTGGGCGGGGAGGGGTGGCATTTACCCAGGTGAGCCGGCTGCTCGGGGGCAGAGACCCCCTGCTGTTTCGGGGTTAGCCCCAGCTCTGCCCCACCCCGTGCCAGGGGGGGAGGTGAGGTAACACTTTAGCGACCGGGTTTGATTTTTGGGGACTGTATTAACATCCCAATCCGGAAGCTGCACAGAACAGGAATCACTGGGGGACTGAGAGATGGGGGAGGCAAATCTCCTCCCCCCCTGTCCCCCTGCCACCAAGCACCATGGCTGTGCTGGCCGAGGACACCCCCTCCCCAAAATCCAGCCGAGGAAATAAAACTTGTCTGGCACAGACGCTGCCTTTGGAGGCGAACGGGCTGTGGCAAGTTATATGAGAACCTGGCGCCGAAATGCAGCCACCTCTGGGGTGGGCCACGGCAGCTGGTTCTATGGGGACCCCTGGCCTGGCACTGGATTGGGGCACGGGGGCTGCTTAACACTCCCCTGCTACCACGGTTTAGGATAGGAAGTGAGGGAAACACCCCTCCCCTGAAAGCACTTGGGAGGGAGACATTGCAGGGGAACAGACTTGGCATGGGGGAGCGGGGGCAGAATCCTGCAGCTGGACCGTGTCCAAATCCAGCTGTGGCACCTCCTACCCCCGGTATCACCCATGGTACCCACCCCTAGGGGCTGTGACATCTGCCATGACGCGATCCACTGCGGGGGGCACTCTTAGCTGACGGGTCCGGCTCCCGGCCTCCCTCCCCGGGTACAGGGCGCCAGCAGTGGGGAGCGCATCGCTTTATTGGCAGTTCTCTCTGTCATACAAACCTGGAGGGGTTTATTTCACATACAAAAAATTTTTTGGAAATAAAGATAGAAAATCTCCCCCCCCCCCCCTTCACCCCGGCGTCACCTCCTGCTGGTCAGCGCAGGGCGCGCCCCATCAGAGATGAGGGAACAGCGGGGGTGGGTGGGGGTCAGGACACGAAGAAGCCGTTATACACGAAGGGAAGGAGGCGAAAGGCCGGCCCTGACTCTGTGGGCCCCCCAGCTGCCACCTGAACCACGCCCCCGTGTGCCCACCCCGTGGCCATGATCTTCCTATGCCAGGGCCATGTCAGCGTGGCACCGGGTGCCTGCCACGGGCTGCCTGGTCCCGGCACAGCTACAACAGGGCCCTGTCCCCCTGCAACTCCCCCACGTGGCGACCTGCACCCGCCACGGCAGTGCCCCAGGGCACCGCCCTCTTGTAACGGGGCAGCTGCACCCACCATGTGGCATCTACTGAGCCCTGCGATGTGCTGCCATCCCCGGTGGGTCCCGTGCCCCCCGCCCTCCAGCTGGCCCACGGTGCCCCTGTGTGAAGCAAATTGCCCACGGTGGGGGGGGGCCCAGCCCTGCTGCTGGTCCCACACACTCTGGGGAGAGGTATCTGGGCTCCCCGCTCCAGACTCCCCCACCCACGGGCTTTGATTTGACCATGGGGAGGGGCCGGGCTAGGCTGGGAGACACGGGGCGCACAGGGTCAATGCAAGCCAGTCCGTCCATCTGTCCCACTGGGCCAGAGCCCCTCCTCCAACTGCACCTGGATCAACTTCACCCCTGCTATTCCTGCCCCCCCCTCCTCCCCAGGCCTTATGACCCCCCCTGACCACAGCAGAGGCCTATAGGGGGGGAAAGCACAAAACCAATCTGCCCTTCCTTCCTCCACCCCCCGGGCAACCTCAGCCCATGGTCCCTGCTGGGGGTCCCCATTTTCCCTCCACTCAGCCCCCCCCTATGGGGCTCTGCCCTCCTGCACATGCCCCGCCCCATCCCTCCCTCCAGGCACAGGGCTCCTTTCCCCCCACCCAACAGGTGTGACCCTTCAACTCAGGCACAGAGGGGGCTGGGCCTGGCTGGACAGGGGCCCCCCTCAGCTGGACAGGGAGGGGGCCTCAGCAGTGACCCCCCCCAGCAGTGGGGAGAGGGGGAAGGAATGTGCCTCTGTGGGGGAGCCCCCTGGCTGGGGTTATCCCTGTTCACCCCTGCATCTGTGGGGGGTGACCCGTCCAGCCCCCCAACACACAGCCCCTTGCCTCCCCATGCAGGGAGCCTTTAACCATTTCAGTACTGGGGTGAGGAGGTTCCTCAGCTCAATGCTTCGCCCCCCCCACTTCAGTGGCCTCACCCCCAGGGACGGGGGGGCCCACGCTCTGCCCCACCTCAGCCCCGGGGCTCCCTCCTGCCTCCCAGGCCAAGTCCCCCCATACAGGGGCTGTTCTCCACAGCAAAGCGGGTGTGGGTGGGGGAGCAGCTAGGGGGCCCCTCCCCCAAGCTCCCCTCCCTGGCCTGCCCCCCCACTTGAGGAGGAGGTGATGATCCATGTCCTGCCAGGGTGGGGGGGTCTCCATGCACCCATCACCTCTACCTGGCCCCACAGTCAGTTCCGTAGTGGGGGGCTCTATGCCCCCCCGGCTGCCCCCCACTCCCCCAGCTCACAGCTCGATCTCAAAGGTTTTCTGCAGGTCTCCAGCGAAGGGGTTGGCCCCGTCGGCCCCCCCCAGGGGCTTGGCTCCCAGCGCCGCCCACTGGGCCTCGAAAGGATCCGGCTCTGGCCTGGGGTGGTCAGCAGCGGGCGGGGGGGCGGTGCCCCCCAGTTGGCCTGACTCCGGGGGCCAGGGGGCAGCGCCGCCGGGCTTCGGCCGGGCTTGGGGGGGAGGGGGCAGGACGGGGCCCAGCAGAGCAGGGGGGAAGGAGCTGGCCTTGCCCCCCAAGTTCGAAGGCTGTAGCTGGGCAGCGGAGCAGAAGACATTGGCCACCATCTGGGAAGGGGTGATGCCCACCACGGGGACACTGGGGGCCGGGTAGGGCATGGCGGCCGGATAGGCCCCCACAGGCACGTAGGCCGGCTGCATGTGGGGCGGCAGAAACATGCTCACGGGGGCGGGCGTGGCGTCGAAGCTCAAAGGGTAGGGGGGCAGAGTGGTGGGCAGGGCCACGGGCATGGCCGCCATGGAAGGGGCCGCACCGGGCGGCTGCTGCGCCCTGGCCGCCTGGGCCACCTCCTCCAGCCAGCGCTCGGCCTCCGATGGGGTCCGCTTGTGTCCGGGCTGGAATGGAGCGGCCTGCAACGGGGCCCCGGGCTCGCCCCTGGCGGCCGGCCCTGTGGGTGAGGAAAAAAAACAAACCCCACATCACAAGCGAGCCATCCCAGCGCCCATGGGGCCAACAGCAGGGCAGGGTGCGGGGCTCGGCTATCCAGAGATCCCTGGCACGGAGATGCAGCTGCCTCTGGGGTGGGGCGGAGCGAGGGGGCTGGCTGTCCAGGGACCCACTGCCCAATGTGGAGAGGCGGATGCCTCTGGGGTGGAGCGTGAGGCCTGGTTATACAGGGATTCTTCCCCTGGGGGCAGATTGTCCCTTGTGAACTTGGCGTGGTTCGGGTACGGGAGGTGGCACAGCATCTCTGGGGCCCTGCGGGCGGTGGAAGACGGGGGCGCGGCGCGGCGTACCTGGGGGGCCGCACGGGGGGGTGGCGGCGCCGTCGGCGGCCGTGGGGCTGAAGGGGTCAGCGGGCGGGCAGGCGAAGGAGGCGTCGATCTGGCTGCAGAGGGCGCTGATGCCGTCGCTGTCGCCCGTCGGGGGCGACTCCAGCTCCAGCACTGGGAAAGGGGCAAGGAGAGCAGAGTTGGGGGGGGAGCAACCATCCCTCCCACCTCCAGTGGGCCGTCCCTCCCCCCCATCTCTTAAAGGGCCAGTATCCAAGCTGCTGACCCCGGGCACTGCCCCCCGCCTCCGCCCGCCCACGCCCGGCTCACCCGCGCTCCTGGCCTGGAAGTCGCCCTTGCGCTGCAGGGTGGACGGGAGCTCGTTGAGCCGCAGCGAGAGCTGGCGCTTGAAGGGCGAGTTCTTCTGGCTGAGGGCGGGGAAGCCGCGGAAGGAGCCCTGCCGCACCAGCTGCTCCAGGGGGGCGTGGCGGCGCGGGATGGCGTGCTGGGGGCCCCCCTCCCCTTTCTCCACTGGCGAGGTGGCCCCCGGGGGCGGGGAGACGTTGCCTGGCTGGGCGGGGCCAGGGGGCGCCGAGGGGGCGGGGGCGGCAGCGGCAGGGGCGGCCTCCGCTGCCAGACAGAATCGGGGTGAGACCCCCCATTAGATTCCCCTCCCACCCCCAACCCGGCCCCTGGCTCCTCCCCCCCAGTCCAGCCCCCTGCCCCCTCCTGGCCCCCCAGGCATCTGCTCAACCCCCATCTCCCTACTGGCCCTCTGCCTTCCCCCATCCCCCACTAACATCCATCCCCGCCCCCAATACATTCAAGCCGCCCCCCCCCACACACACATCCCACCTCAGATCAAACCCGGCCCCCACCCAGCATGCAAAGGGGGAGGCTGGCCAGGGACCGGAGGGGGAGTTGGAGCTGGTCAGGGGCAGAGGGTACAAGGGGGTAGCAAGGGGGCACCAAGGGGGGCAGAGGTGGGGGCCGAGGGGGGGCTGTCACCTTTCTTCCTGTCCTGCAGCTGGCGCAGCACGAGCTGGCGCTGGGCGGGTTGGCTGGCAGCCGGGGCGCGGAAGGAGCCCTCGCGGGCGAAGCTGGTGCGGCTGGCGTCGAAGGAGGCCGTCACCCCGCACTCCTTCTCCCGCTTCTGCTTGCGCTCCAGGCAAGCGGCGAAGGCGCAGCCCACGGCGTGGCTCAGCCGCTCGCCCTGTGGGTGCGGGAGGAGACCCCGGTCAGAGGGCGCCAAGCCCGGGGGGGAGCCCGGCCCTCACCTGGCCGTGAGCACGTGTGCCAGGCGAGCACGCAGGGACGCGAGCAGCCTTCGCACGGGCAGCGGTGGGCGCGCGAGGCGAGCGGGAGCGTGCGAGGGGAGAGCGCCGGGGCGCGGCAAGCGCGCGGGGCGGTGAGGGCCTTCGCACAGACGTCTGCACAAGCGGGCACGGCTGCGTGCACGGGAGCACGTGCGGGACCCAGCGAGCGCCCGTGCGTGAGGAACCCGCAGGGCGGGGCGTGTGCCTGGCACGTCCCAGGGTGGGGCGGGCAGGGGAGACGGGCGCGCACGCGGGCGGGGCGAGGGGCGCGCACGCGGGCGGGGCGAGGGGCGCGCACGCGGGCGGGCACCCACCGAGTCTTTGAGCGCCAGGAAGCAGTGGCAGATCCAGCGGCGCGTGGTGCCGTCACGGCAGATGTAGGAAAAGGCCTTGTCGAAGTTGCGGTCGGGGGCGCAGAACGAAACCTTCTCGATGGTCTGGTCCACGATGAGATCCTGGGGGGGGGGGGCGGGGGGGCCAGGCGTGAGATGGGGGCCGCGCCTCCCCCCCCCCGCCCCCGACTCCAGCCCCTCCCAGCTCAGTCCAGGGGGAGACGCTGCAGGGCCTGGGGGCTCCTACTCACACTGGGGGGGTGCGGGAGGTGTCCGGATTCCCCCATGGCTCCCCCAAGGCCCCAGCTACCCCATAACCCCCCAACCACTCTTCCCCTCCAGCTGCAACCTCCCCCACCTGTGACCCCCCCCCCCACTCCATCCCAGCCCTGGCCCCCCGTACCTTGGTTTTGTCATCCACGACCCGCAGCCCATCAGCTGACACCCACAGAACTGACTTCACCGACTTGTGCCCGCTCTACAACCGGGGGGAGGGGGAGAGGAGGGGTCAGTGGGGGTCACTAGAAAACCCCACCCCACTCATCCCTTGCTCCTGAGCTCTCTGCCCCCATATATGCGGGGGGGGGGGGGATCTGGCACCCTGCCCCATGGGGAGACCCAATGGTGAAGTCATGCTTTAGACAATGGAGAAATCCATTAGCCGCCCACCCCCCAAGATCCCCCAGTGGTAGAGGGGAGAGAAACGGGGGGGGGCTGGTGGAGGAGATGGTGGGGGCGGGAGGGCTCCCGATGAGGCAGGGATGGGTCAGAAGGGGTGATGGGGAATTTGGGGGGGGGGGGGCTGGTGAAGGGTGGTGGGGGTTGAAGGAGGAGGTGTTGGGGGTCGCTGGTGGGGGGCTCAGGTCACAGATGTGCCCCCCCATCCATCCCCCCAGTGCAAGCTGCACTCACTGTTTTCAGTTTCTTCACGGCCTCTTCGCACACGTGCATCCCCCGCGACTCCTCCACCTCCGCGTGGCCCAGGTACTGTGGGGGGGGGGGGGCAGAAGAGGAGGCAAAGGTCAGTGCCAGCCCCCCCCCCCTCCAGAAAGATCCAAGTGCCCCTTACCCACCATGCCCAGCACCCACCCCTGGGCTGCAGGACTCCTGGGTTCCCTGCAGGGAGGGGCAGGAACCGAGCAGGCCGACGTGTGGGAGGAGGGTGTGCAAATCCAGGGCACGTGTGTGTGCACCACAGGGGAGCTACCGGCAGCACGGTGTGCCAGCCCAGCATGCAGCCCCCACGAGTGTGCCCACGGACCCGTGCGCGCCCCGCTGAGCCGTGCCTGGGCGTGACGCTGGCTGTGTGTGTGGAAGGAGAGCGTGCGGCACAGCAGCACCCTGGCGTGCGAGCAGGGGGCGTGCGAGCAGGGGGCGGGCCAGGCTGGGGATTCACCCGCTTTCGTGCAAATGTGTGAGAACCCGCCCTCCACGGCAGGAGAGTGACATCCCCCCCCCCCCCCCCGGTCACCCCCCAGGCCCCCGACTCACCCGCACGGGGAAGCTGCATTTGCCCCGGCGCACGGCCTCCTCGTCCGCCTGCCACTGGTGGGGCCGGCTGGCCTCGGGCACGTAGGCCGGCTTCTTCCGCCGCAGGCTCTGCCGCAGCTTGTTCATCGCTGAATCGCAGGGGCCTGGGGGGAGACGGGCGTCAGCCTGGGGGGACCCCGCCTGCATCCCCCTCAGAAACACGCCCAGGGGGCCAGGATTGCTGGGTTCTCTCCCAGCTCTGGGGGGGGGGGGCGGGAACCAGGACTCCTGGGTTCTCTCCCAGCTCTGGGGGGGGAAGAGGGGGCCGGGAACCAGGACTCCTGGGTTCTATCTCCAGTTTGGGGAGGGGGGTGTGGTTAGAATTGGGAGGGGGGGCCGGGAACCAGGACTCCTGGGTTCTATCTCCAGTTTGGGGAGGGGGGTGTGGTTAGAATTGGGAGGGGGGGCCGGGAACCAGGACTCCTGGGTTCTATCTCCAGTTTGGGGAGGGGGGGGTGTGGTTAGAATTGGGAGGGGGGGCTGGAAGCCAGGACTCCTGGGTTACATCCCCACAGTGGTTACAGGAGTGGGGGCTGGGAGCCAGGACTGCCTCCAGGATTCCCCAGGCTGGACAGACACAAGGATCATTCTGGAGAGCGGGGGTCCTCTGCCCAGCCAACCCCGGTCCAAGGCTGCCCTGGGGAAAGTGCACCCAACCCCAGCCGCCCCCCCCCCCCAGTTCACACAGGCTGCCTCTCCACCCCCAGGTGACATGCATCCCCTCCCTCCCCAGAGGATGGGTCCAGTGTGGTCTCAGTTATTGTAGGGTCTCCCTCTGAGCTGGCCTCCCCCCACTTGTCAGACAGTCCCTGGCGCCCCGAACCAGGGAGCGAGGTTCAGAGGGTGACAGAGCCATCAACCGCACATGGGAAGGGGGGCTCAGACCCCCCCCCAGGGGGGGCTGCAGGTCACGATTGAGGGGCCCCTGCAGAGCTGGGGGGGGCAATAGACCAATGGAGCCGCCCTCCCTCCCCTGGCTTCCAGATGGCATCTGCTGTGGATTCTGCTCTTGGCCCCTCTGCGTGGGGCCGGGGGCGGCGCTAGCCCCGGCCTTTGCCCCACACAATGGCCAGGAGCAGATTGTCAGGGCTGGAGATTGTGGGGGCCATGGCTGGGAGTGGGAGCTGGGGGAGGAGCGGAGGGAGCTGGTTAGGGTAGCTGGGGGAGCTCTTTGGGGACGGTGGGGGGACGTCAGGCGGTACAGGAGGCGAGGGGGGGGCTGGGGAGCTGTGGGGGGGGGAAGCTGAAGGGGCATGGGGCTGGGGGAAGGGGCCAGGTCTGCATTGGGGGATAGGGGGAGGGGCCAGGCCCACGTTTTGGGGCCTTGATTTAAAATCAGCTCCAGCCGGGCGAGGGGGCAGCAGCCAAATGGCAGCCAGAACAAAAGGCCACGGGGGGGGGGGGGGGGGGCAGATAATAGCCCCCCAGCCCGGGAAGGAGGCAGCTGCCCTGAATCAGGGCAGGGCTCCAGACAGCTGCTCCTGGCCCCTCCTCCCCCCGCACCAGCTGGAGCCACAAAGGGAGGTCAGCGGGGGCCAGCCAAACATTTGGCCAAGAGGGTTTGTTTACTCAGCTGCTCCCCCCTCCTCTGCTTCAACCCTCTCCCCCCAGCCCCCTGCGCACACACCCCCCTACCTCCTCGTTGCTCCCCCGTTTCTCCTGCTCACACACCCCAACCCCCCTGCGCCCCTGCACAGCCTGGGGCCAGGATTTCCCAGGTGGTGTCTGGCAAGTGGGAGCTGGGGTGTTCAGCACATGGGAGGGGGAGAGACACTCCCTGCCCCCCCCAGCAGGCTCAGGGAATTTGGGGTCTCTTTCTGCTGGATTGAGGGAGGTTCCCCTCCGCCCCCTTAGGAACAGTGAAATCCGGCACAGGGCAAATTCTTGGGGCCTCTGAGAGGTGTCGATCTGGAGGGGCAGGGTCCCAGCTCAGACAAGCCAAGCCACACTGGAGAGTGTCAGGAGGAGGTTACCCCGGTTTGAAGCTGGAATTCAAAGAGAAACTAGCAAGCAACAAACCAATAGATCAGCCACAGTGCCTGGAGACCCTACAATAACACACCAGCCCCTGGAGCTGCAGCGCCTGGAGACCCTACAAAAACAGACCAGCCCCTAAAACCACAGCACCCAGAAACCCTGCAATAACAGACCTGCAGCCGCAGTGCCCAGAGACCCTACAATAACAGACCAGCCCCCGGCAGCCTCAGCACCCGGAGACCCTACAATAACAGACTAGCCTGCCTGCCCCCGAAGGGATGAGCTCCCCAGGGCTCAGTCCAGCTGGGGTGGGAGGGAGGACATAAATCTTCCTCATACACCACTCATCCCCGCCCCATGGGGCTGGCGCTGTCCGGTCTCTGCCTGGCTCCCGGCCGTGGGGATGGGACCAAGGGACAGAACCTCAGCATCTGCTCCGGGTCCCGGGTGGGCTCAGCCTGTGGGTGGTGGGGACAACCCTGGGGGTGAATTTCAGGCTGGGTAGAAGAGCCCTGGAGACAGTGCCCTCCACCCCCACAGGGACCCAATAACCCCGGCTGCCCTCTGGGGCTGGCTGCTGCCTGCGGGCGGCAGCGCCACAGGGCGTGAGAGCCGGCTTCGGATGTGGCCACACAGGCCGGGCCGGTCATAGCTGCGTTTCTGTGGGCACCAGACCGGGCACCAACTCCCCCCTTCCCCCCAGCCACCCAAGGCAGCTTTGGCCCAAAGCTCCTGATCCACTTGAGGCCTTTCGGTGGATCTCTCCAGCCCCGCGAGCTCCGTGAGAGGGAGTGATGCTGGTCATGGGGAAACTGAGGCATGGGACGTGACCTAACCCACAATGACTCACTGAGAGCCTGGAATGGAACCCAGGAGTCCGGCTCCCAGCCCCACACCTCGCTTGATGCACCAGTCCCCACTCCCCTCCCCGAGCCAGGGAGAGAACCCAGGAGTCCTGGTGTTCCCCCTCGGCTGGAGGCTCGGGCAGCAGCTGGCCTCCCGATGTGGCTTTGACAGATGCTAATAATTCCAGATTGTTTCCCCAACGTCCTTCCGGCTCCCCATCAGGAAGGGCAGACGTCTGGGACCCCTTCAACCCAGCTGCCCTCAACCCCCACCAGGCTCAGCCAGGCCGGCCCCGGGGGGGGGGGTCTCGGTGGCCGTCGAAGCATCTCTGCGAGGGGCTGGAGAACATGAGCGCTTCCCGCAAGGCCGCCCCCTGCGCAGAGGATGCCAACGCCCATGGCGAGGGCTCCCCACCCTGCCCCCTCAATCCTGCTGCCAATCGTCCGCTCTGGGCCCCGGGGCAAACGAAGGGTTTGGCCCTGATCCCTGAACGCTGAGCTACCCAATGCTCTGGGATCGGGGGTGGGGCTGGGGGGGGGGAACCCGGCAGAGAGCTAGGGATACGCACCCCATTCACAAGTGGAAATTGAGGCACAGAGCAGTCACACTGGGGAGAGAGAGAATACAGACGGGAGGAGAGGCCAAGAAACAGGCCCCACCCCTCCTCACACAGCATGATCTAGCAGGTAGGGACCGGGGCTGGGAGCCAGGACTCCTGGGCTCTAACCCCAGTTCTGGGAGTGGAAAGGGGTCTAGTGGTTACAGCAGAGGGGGCTGGGAGCCAGGACTTCCCCCAAGAGTTCCCAGTCTGAACAGTCAAATTTCCTCCTTGACAGATAGGGAAAGTGAGTGAGGTGCAGGGAGTTGCCCACAGTCATGCAGGGAGTCAGTGCCAAAACTGGGAATTGAACCCAGCAGTCCTGGCTCCCAGCCCAGCACCTTCTCCACGAACCCTCTCTCCCTCCAGCTGAGTTGCCCAGGAAGATCTGGGCCTCAGGCCAGAAACCCAAGGGCCCTAGCCCAAGAACTCAGCACTACGGAAGCAAGAGGCAATTCTGCATGTCGTCACCAGCGGGATGTCAGGGTCTGGACAGCACCTGGTGAGACCCCAGCCTCTTTAGAGACTAGAGACAGGATGAAGTGCAGCCGCCTCTGGGGTGGGGCCCGGGAGGCTGTTTATACAGGGATTTCTTGCCCGGTGCAGCCACCTCTGGGGCGGGGTAGTTGTTTATGCAGGGAGCCCTCGCCTGCAGTTCAAGGAGTTGCAGTTGTTTTAAGGACCGTGCGCCACAATCTGGTAGGCCTGTACAGAAATACAGACGCTCTGACTCCTCAAAGCACTTCCCAGACGTTAACGTCACACGCCGGCTGGGCTGTTACCCGAGCTCCATGATGGAGAGCCGGGGAGTGGGAATGATTTAATCCCTGAGCCCGTCGGTGGGTAGTGCTGGGGAGCAAATCCAGGAGTCCAGACACCTGGCCTCCACCCACCACTAGCCCCACTCCCTGCCCAGAGCTGGGGTGCAGCCTGAGAGCCCCGATTCCCACTGTACCCCCTTGTGCTGGTCCCTGCAGCCTCCCCTGCCCCGCCAGAGCCAGACGCGCAGAGTCCGGTTCCAGTTCCTCCCGTCTGAAGTACCGAGCAGCCGGGTGCCGGCCAGAGGGCGCAGGGCCGGCCTTTCCCTGGGGCTGAGCCAGGCCCGGGCGTGGTGAGGGGAATAATCCATACCGCACAATCAGGCTTAAAACAACCAAGCTGTAACAGCCGCCAGGCGCACCGGGCACAGGGCTCCCAAAAGCGGCCTGGCAGGCAGCAAGCTGCAAAATAAAGACCCTTCCACCCCTCCACTCCACCCCCAGTCTCCTGACTCACTGAGCATCCAGGGGCCGCATGATTAAGGCAAGCCTGGGGGGGAGGGGGAGGAGGGTCCTTTGATCATTGCCTGGGATACGCCACATCCTCGCTTCCCCAGTCACATCCCCCAGCCGGCTGCGGCTGCCACCTGTTCCCAGAGCAAACACTGGGGAGGGGGTTTGCGGCCCAGGCCCCAGCTGGGGATTGCAGGGCCAGGAGCCAGAGATCAGAGGGATCAGGGAAGGGGGGGGGTCAATCAGAGAGAGAGAGAAGCATTGCTTTGGGAGTGACAAATATCTCCTCCTCCTCCCCCCACCAGGACCACTCCATGGATAGTCACACGCTGCAAGAAATAGGTCACCCCCCCAGACACGGAGGGTCCCTCCCAAAAACTCACCACCCCTTCCCCATCCATGCACCCCACAGACGGGCCCCACGGAAGCAGCCCTCCCTCGTGCCAGACGCCCCGGGGTGGCCTGAGGCCCTCCCGGTTTGTTCACACTTGCTTTCTCCCTGGTCTCCTGTCTCTCAAAGAAACGGCACCGCACTCCTGCTCGGTGAGAGTGCCCGGCGGCTCCCTGGCGCCGACCTTAGCCAAAGGGGGCATCAGGGCACAGCCGTGGGAAGACCCTAAATCCCTTCTCCCGGATTCCAGCTCCTCTTACGCCCCAAGCCGACAGAGACGCACACGACTTTACAGCTTGCAAACATGCAATAGTTTTCCCCCCTCAAGCTATTCCCCCCACAAAACTGGGGAGCATCATCATGACATCTCACACTAAGATTACGATCCAAAATTACCTGGGCCCAGCCAGCAAAACCCACCAGCACCAAGCGCGCCAGACAGGGCGCCCCGCAAACGGGCGCCTGAGGTTCCACGGCGGCGAAGCCAGGGCGATCGATCGTGCCATCGGATTTTGGATCGATCACTCGGCCCGCGCCATCTGCCAGCGCTCAGCCCCCCTTAGCAGCTGCCTCCGGTTTCCAAGGCCCCGGAACCACAGTCCTGCCGGATCTGCTAAACGCTAGAAAAATAAATGACACATTTCTCCCCCGCGTGGATCCCTGGTTTCCGAGGGGGGGGGGGGGAGGGGGAGAATTTCTGGTTTCCGAGCACCGGCCTCGTTCTTAGCCCCCCTCTGGCTCTACAAAAAACAATCAAATCCCCCATCCCTGTTTCCATGTACCCGGCCTAGGGAAGGGAGCATCCCCAAAAGCCACGTAGCACTGGGGGAGAGAGGGGGGGGGGCGCGAAGAGGGCAGACCCCTTTCTCATTTATGTGGCTTGGGGGGGAGAATAAAATAAGGGGGAGGGGAGAGAAAAACCAGCCCCAAAGAAAGCAGAGGCCTGGCATTTCTGCTGCCTTCTGCAGTAGTTAACTTACCCTTCCCTCCCGGCCCAAACAACCACCCAGCTCCCATCAGCAGAACTGGGAGGGGTGGGAGGACGGAGGGATCTGACCCCCATAACTCTCCTATCCCTCACCCCAGCATGCCCTGCAGACACCAGGCTAATAAACCCCATCAGATCTGTCACCCACCCCCTCTTCCCGGAGCCCTGGCGAGCAGTCCTGTCCCCCCTCCCCGAGATGATATCGGTAATAAATGCAGGAAAGGGAGGGGGGTCCTGTTTTGCTAGAGCCCCCGGCCTCTGTGCAACGGCCACTTGGGGAGGGGCAGGCCCCGGGGGGAAAGGGGCAGAAAGGATTTTCAGAGCAGAGCCCCCCCCAGACTGATAATTACAAAAATTTAGGGGGGTTTGCACCCCCGGGGGGGCAAATGTAACGTGCACAAGGCGCGGGGTGGGGGGAACCGGGGCCCATCATCCCCCCCCCTTGTCCTTACCCGGGCGCTGGCTGGCTCCGCACGCACCGAGCGGCCCCCCCCGCGGCCGCCCCCGGCTCCGGCCCCTGGTTACAATGTCGCACGCACGCGCCGCCTTTTCCTCCCAGAGAGAATTCCAGCCGCTGGCCACGCCCCCGTTCATCAATATGCAAATGAGATCCGATCTCGGCCACGCCCTCCTGTCCGCACGGTCTCACCCCCGCCGTGTATGACTATGCAAACAGAACCCCACCCATCTTCCCCTCCTATTGGCCACTCCTTTCCCAGCTACTCCAGGGCTTTCCCTCAGATGCCTTCTCATTGGCTGTAGGCTTCTTTAATATGCAAATAACCATTCGTTGACACAACCTCCTCCTTCCCTCCCCTATTATTTACAAATGTCATCAGCAACCTCCCAGCTCTTCCTATTGGCCTCCATGCTCATGAATATGCAAATAATTCATCACTGACCACACCCCTTTCCTCTTCCCTTTCCTCGAGTCTCTCACTCCTCTCCTATTGGCCCCCAGGCTCATGCATATGCAACCATCCCCATACTTTGATATTGACAAGGGCTCCCCCCCAGCTGGGGGTGGGGGGGGGGAGAAGTGTGGCTACTTGGACACCTTCCTCCAAACAAGGAACCCCTAGAGCCGACCAGTCACTGCCCTCCCCCAACCAACTCTGATCCCTGCCCAGAATGAGAGATGCCCCCCCAACAGATCCCTGACCCCTCAGCCCCACAGATCACCCTGCAGAGAAAAAACCCACCTCAGTGCCCTTGGGTGGAGCCAGCTCGGCTCAGAACCCGGTCCCAACGTCCTGTCGCTGATACCAGCCAGTGCCAGCTGCTTCAGGGGAAGGTGCAGGCCCCAGGATGGGTGGTGCCAGCTGCCCTAGGAAGGTCTTGCCCTGACCCCTAACTGGCGTCAGGCCAGGCTGTACCGATAGCTGCCCCTGGTTTCACTAGCAACGTGATTTGAAGGGGATCGGGGCAGCCTTGTGCATATGGACGATCTTAAATCAGTGCAGGCCCAGCTGAAGGATCCAGACCAGACCAGAATCTGCAGCCGCCAATGCAGCCACTGCCGCTCTGACCCAAGGTGCCCCCAAGCACCGGGGTTTTACACTTGGCGGGGTCCTGTTCCGACCCCCCAAGCCCCAGCCCAGCTTGTAAATAGCTCAGGTCCAGAGCTGGAGTGGGGGTGGGGGGACTCAAAAGGGGCTGAGGGAGAAAGCAGCCAGCCTCGGCTAGAGCCACTCACCAGGCTCCGTGGAGACCATGCTGGAAGCAGCTGCTTCCGGGACACGCGCCCCTTCCCCCCCGCCCTCTCCAGGCTCTGACCCTGCAGGCCGGCCCTCCGTGGCTCCCAGCTTTGTCTGGTGCTTGCAGTCCTGGCAGAGCCGGGCTCTGGTGGCACGGGGAGAGGGGGGGCTGAGCAGGGATGGGGCCGTTTGCTCACAAAAGAATGAAAATACTTTGCATGACGAAAGCGTCGTTCATCTGACCCGGCTGGCCTCTCGCCACCGTAGAGGGGGCAAGACGTCGGGGTTCAATGCCTAGCTCTGGAAGGGATGATGTCTAGTGGTTAAAGCGGGAGTGAGGGGGGAGAGTCTGTCGAACAAGGTATTGATGCCAGAACCGGGGATAGAACCCAGCTGTCCTGGCTCTCAACCCACTTGACCCCACAGCCAGAGATAGGACCCAGGAGTCCTGGCTCCCAGCTTCCACCAGTGGGATCCTCTAGACCCCACTAATAATAAAGATGAATGAACAACCTCCCCAAGGCCTGGAAGCAGCTGCCACGCACCAGCCTTATATCCAGATTCTCCAGGTTGCCCCATGACATCGGTGACCTGGAAGCCCCCAACCCCACAGGGCCGCCCCATTGGCCCAGCTACTTTTGGTTCCCAGGCACAACTGTTGCTTTCAATGCAAGAGAGAGGGGACGGGTAGGATTTAATGCCACCCCACAACTCCTCACACTAGCTCATCCCAGAAAAGTGAAGCTGCGCTCTGGTGGTTAAAGACTTGGGAGAGCTGGGTTTGATGTCTCTCTGCCACAGCCTCTCCGGGCCTCAGTTTCCCCATCTGAAAAATGGGGAAAATGCTTCATTGTCTGGTTAGGCCAGGAGCTCTTTGGGGCAGGGCCTGTCCCACTCTGTATCTGTGCAGCGCCTGGCGCAATGGGGCGCCTGATCTCGGTGGGGGTCCGTAGGTGGTATCGTGCCATAAGGAATGATTTCAGCATGAGCCGGTCAGGTCCTGCCGTGGCTCTGGCAGCCCAGGCGGAGTTGCAGCAAACAAGGTAGGTGGAACTGGGCTCGGCCCGTCTTTGCGGTGGGAAATCTGCCGTGTTCTTGGGAGCTGCTATGACGCTAGCCGGAAACAAATGCTCAGATTAAAACCAGCTGCCAGCTCCCTGCGTGGCTGGGGGGGGGGGGAGAGAAGAAACAGGCCATGGGGCTTCCCCCCTCTAGGAGGTACCGGCTCCGATCCAGCCCCAGGGCAGGCTGGGGAACGGGGGCCTGGGGCCTTTCCCCTCTAGCGTAGGGTTCTCATCCTGGGGCCCAGCAGGGCGAAGTGCCAGCTCCCACAGTGGGCAGAGACGGCAGCTAGAGCTGGTTGCCTGGAGGGGGGCCTGCGGGTGCACGGCCGGGAACTCGTCTGTGCCGTAGCCCAGCTGGAGGTTTTACCCGTCAGCCTGGGCTCCCTGGGGATTCACAGCATCGGTGGCAGTTACCCCAAGTAGCTCCCTTGCTGTGCTGGGGCAGCCGGCCTGGCCCCATCCGGTCCCTGCTAGGGGGCTGAGCCCAGCCGGGGGAGCCTGCTGAGCGGAAGTTGCTGGAGGGGTGGGGGATGGAAGACATGAGATCAAAGCCTTGGAAAAAGACCAAAGGCGCCTGCCGCTGGGTCTGAATCTGGGACACTGGGATGATGCAGAGCCAAGGGTGGATAGTGGAGGAGGGGGAAGTTGCAGCCCGGCTCTGCTGCAGGGAAGGGGCGGCAAAGACAGGGGGCACAATGGGGGGGGAGGGGGAGATGGACCCTAAAATGGGAATCGCGTCTATTTCCTCTTCTGGCTCTGCAGGAACCAGCTGGGGGCAGCAGGACACTGCCCCCCTCCCCGATCCAGCCCCTTGTGCGGGGCAGCAGTAGCGGGGGGGCAAGGGGGGGCACGTGGAACCAAGCCCCCACCCTCGGGGAGGCGGGGAGCCGTGGTGAAAGAAAACCGACGAGGCCCAGCCCAGATGCCGCAGCTTTAATAAGCACAGACACGGCGGCAGGACGACGTCGCTGTCAGTGGGCGTGGTGGGGCTGGGTGTGGTGGGTGCAGGGCCCCAGGGAGACGGGCACAGATGGCCCCTGGAGCTTGGCCCAGTTCCTAGCCCAGCACATGATGGGCTCTGGCCACGTACAGGGCTGAGAAGTCATCCAGGATCTCGGTGCAGGAAGGCCCCGGCCAGGAAGCCCAGGCCCACCCTCGGTCCTAGGTCCCCCCCACTGGACCGGCATCTTGTTCCCGGGCCCAGTACTGCCCGTAGAGCTCCTGGAAGAGCCCGTGGCAGGGGATGCGGGCGTGCAGGCGCGCGCAGAGAAGGAAGCAGCCGGCCAGCTTGCGATGCAGCGCATAGCTCTCCTCGGGGGGCGGCGCCAGCCGGTGGTGCAGCATGACGGGGATCAGGGCCTGGATGCGCCGCGTGGTGCTCTGGGCGCTGAAGTCGAAGGGCCCCGGGGCGGAGAACGCCTCCCCCAGGATCATCACCGCGTCCACGTGCGCCTCCTCGAACTCCTGGGCAGGGGGCAGGGTTAGAGCTGGAGGGAGGGTCGACTCCTGGAACAGCCAAACCCCTCCACCCACACCCTCACTCTTGACCCGCAGTCCCCTGCTAGCCCAGCCCTGGCTTCACCCGTCCTGACTCCTCCTCTCCACCCCGCTGCCTGGGGTCTCCGCTCTGCCCCCAGGACCCACTGAGCCCAGCCGCTCACCTTGGTCTCGAATCCAGTCACAAACTTCAGGTCTTTGGATTTCTGGAGCACCTTGGCCCGGTCCCCATCGGCTGCAGCTTTCACCACCTGCGGCAAGGAGGGGCCAGGTGAGAACGAGCCGCAGGGCTGAGGCGATACACCCACTTGGGGGACCCCTCCCACCACCACCACCCCCGGCCAGAGAAGGAGAAGTCCCCTCTCCCAGCCAGGTGCTGGGGCGGGAGGGGACCGAGGTCTCACGGGGTGGCTGCAGGGCGATCTAGAGATCGGGTCGTGGGTTCAAAGTCAGCACAGAGCCCCCTAGCGCCCCACTTGCTCCCTCTCCCCCTGCCGGCTGGGGTTCCCCGCCAGGCCTCCACCTGGGCGGCTGCAAGGGGGAGGCAGGATCCTGGCTGGGGTGGCGCCAGGCGACTGGGCGTAGGCGCCAGTTCCCATAAATGCCGAGGCCCCTGGGGGCTCTGAGCCCAGGATGCTCTGTGGACGTTTCCACTGCCAAGCTGCAGGCGTTTGCCAACGCTGCCCGCTGGGTCCCTGTGCCGGGCCCGTCACCAGCCCAGCGATGGGAACAGCAGGAGACGTGGCTGGCCAGTCCCCCCACAGGCACCTGGAACCCGGCTCCCAGCCCAAGGACCCTGTGTGGCAGAGGCAGGGCTGCTGGGGGGGCTCCAGGGGCGTCCCATATGTGGACGGCAGAAAAGGTACCAATGGGCATCACAGCAAAGGCTGCTGGGAGGGGGGCCAGCAGCGCATGGCTCGGGGCCACAGGCTGGTCCCCGGTGTGGAGTGCACCTTTCCCACACAGGGACGATCTAAGGCTCCCATGCTCCAAGGATGCCCGGTTCCTGCCTGCTCCACTCAACCCAACCCAATTCCCCGAGCACCCAGCGCTGCCCCAGACTTCAGCCTATTCCCAGCTCTGCCATTGGCCTCGGGCAAGTCCCCAACTTGTGACTCAGTTTCCCTATCTGTAAAAGGGGGAAGATGATACTGGAGCTCTGTAAAAATCAAGACCAGCTACTGTTATCTATGTTACACAGGCCCCAGCCAAGATTAGGGTCCTGTTGTGCCAGGCATCGACGGAGATCAGGACCCCTGAGCGCTGGGCACTGGACATGCAGGGAGAGACGATCTCTGCCCCAAAGAGCTCCCAGTCTGAACAGACACAGGGTGAGAGGAGAAACTGAGGCACTGGTGGGAGCAGAGCTGGGAACAGAATCCAGGAGTCCCATCAATACAGTGGCCTCACCCCTTGCTGCCTCTAACCCCGGGGGCTCTGACGCAGCAGCCAGGATGTCTGCGATACAGACAGACAGGCTCCTGTGTGCGCTGCGTGGTGGGGGGCTGAATGTACTCGTACCTCGATGTAGTGATGGGTGAATTCTCTGCTGAAGGGCCGGCTTGCTCCAAAATCCAGCAGGGTCACCTGGAATGAACAACAGCAGCGGCTCAGAGCCCCTGGGGACAGGGGCTTATTTTTTAGTGGGCTGCCTGGGACAAGAAGGACCTCAAGCCAAGGAAACAGCCAGCATAGGGGCTTGATCCAAGACCCAGTGAGATCCCACTGTTGGCTTCAATCGACTGTGGCTCTGGCCTGCTCCAGGGCTGGGCACCATGCCAGGAAACAGGAGTGACCAATTTCCAACAATCCAAGGAGCCGTCGCCATGCACCCATGGAACTCTCTGCTGCTGGGTCCTGAAAACATTTCCGTGCTTAGCCGGCCTCTCAACCCCCAAGCGCTTTGTCAGCAGCTGGGTCTCTGCCTGGCGCTCGGCCAGAATGGTTTTCAGCTGATGTGTTTTTTATTGTCCGTGCCACGGAGCAGATTTGTGAGCTCTTTGCTAGAGAGCGGACCCGATAAATAATTCACCAGGTAGATTGGGATCGATATGCCCTGTGGGATGCAGGGGGAAATGGAGACGCAGGGAGGTGAGGGAATCGCCCCAGGGTAAAGGAGGAGGCTGAGGCAGAGGAGAAATTGAGGTGCTCCTGGCCCACAGCCGCAAGCACAGACAGCGCCAATGGACGTACGACGGGAAGCACTGACCTCCGGGACTCCCCGCGGCAGGATCTCAGTGGGATGAAGAGTTCAGAGCTCAGACACTGATGTTTGAATTTCATTTGGCACAGCCAACTGGCCAGTCAGCTTCACACATTTCAAAGGGCCCCTCATGATCAGCCCATCTGACCGACACAGGCCAGAACACAGCACCCGGCCTTCCCTTCGCCCCCCACCCTACGCTTCCGAGGGGCCGGAGCATAACGTCCTCCCTGCTGTCCTGTCCCGGCACGGCACGGCACGGCTGCACACCCATCAGGGCTGATTCCTGCAGGGGTCCCCCACTAGGACTTTCCACAGCGCTGCTCTCCAAACCAGCCGGTCTGCAATGCTCTCAAAACACAGCAGGTCGGGGGAGATTACAATATGCATTACGGTAGCCCTTAGAGGCCAAGGTGCTGGGGAGGATTATTATGTGTATTACAGTAACCCCCAGAGACCATGAAATGGGGGTGATTGTTACATTACATTATTATGGTAGCGGGGGGGGGGGGGGGTGATTAATCGATATATTACAGAAGCCCCTAGAGACCAGAGTTCTAGGAGTGATTACTATGGGTATTATGGTAGCCACTGGTGGGGTGGGGTGTGATTACTATGGGTATTATGGTAGCCCCTAGAGGCTGGTAACTGTATTACAGTAGCTACTACTGTAATAGCCCCTAGAGGTGGGTTACTATGGGTATTACAGTAGTAGCTACTGTAATACACAGTTACCAGCCTCTAGGGGCTACCATAATACCCATAGTAATTGGCCCCCCCAAAACCCTGGCCTCTGGTGGGGGGTACAGTAGGGACCCTGGTGTTCAGTGATGCCTGGCTCTGGCATCGGCGCCCTGGGGCCACGGCTTTTGTCCCCAGCAGAGACCCCGGAGAAATGTGGAGAAGCAACAGGGGGTTCCCCCACCCACCCAGGGCACCCAGTGGGGGCTCACTCGCTCTCTTGCTGCTCCCCTGGCTCTGGTGCCACCCTGCAGAGCGCAGCCCCCTCCCATGGTCATTCCCCCCTCCCCCCGGCAGCAGGCCCACGCCCCACCTTGTGCTTGCCAGCGTCGTAGAAGAAGTTGGCCCAGTTGGGGTCCGTCTGCATGAAGCGGAATTGGAAGAGCTCCCGCAGGCAGAGGCGCAGGACGTTGTGACAGATCTGGGGGGGCAGCGGGGGAGGGGAGGTTATTGGCATTGCCCGGAGACCCCAGCTAAAACCAGGGCCTCGGGATCACAGGTGCATTCTTAGCAGCAATATGGTAGTTGAGAATGGGGGGGTGGTCTTGCTGCACCAGTTGTTGCACAGATATGGAGCTGGTCAGGCCTGAAGAGCTCCCAGTCTGGGGAAGGGTTGTGATCCCCTCTACAGACGGGAAACTGAGCCCCAGAGATGCAGGGACTTGCTCAAGGTCACACAACAGCTTAGACGCAGAGATAGGCATAGAACCTGGCCCCCCAGCTCTGACCTCTAGAATCCCCTCCCCTCCCAGGGCTGGGGAGAGAACCCAGGAGTCCTGGTCCCCCAGCTCTGACCACCAGACCTCACCCCACTGTCAGCGGGGGCAACCCAGCTGTCGTGATCGTCTAACCGGCTCCCCCTGCACGTGCGTCCACCCCTCACCTCGTTCCGGATGTCCTGGGCCAGATCCTGGCATTGATCCAGGGGGACACCGCTCCCCAGTTCCATGGTCAGCACCCGCTGAGTTGTCAGCTCGGCCACCACTCTGGGCACCTCGAAGAAAGGGTCGCTGGCCAGGAGCTGCCTGGGAGAGGTCAACAGGACACGACTGGCTACCCCCAGCTCTGCCAGCCAGGAGCAACCGCCACACCCCCACTGCCAGCTCCCCCCACCTCCGGGACCAGGGAGCCACCAGCCTCCCTGTTGGCGGGACGCAGCACACGTGGCTTTTAGGGGATGGGGCAGCCTGGCTAGAAGGGGGACCAAGGAATAGCTCACAGGTGTCTTAGCTCAGCTGGAGCAGTGCATGCTGGGACATATGGGGGGGGGAGACCTAACAGGGAGCAGTGCATGCTGGGTAATGGAGTCCCCATGGGCTGCACCCCAATACAAAAAGCAGCAGATGCTGCACTGAGCATGGGTTGGGGGAGAGGGGGGCAGGTCCCCACAACCAGCCCACAGTCCCTTCCTGGTGGGGAGCCCAGCCTGTGGCGCCAGTACCTGAACCTCTGGGCGCAGTCGGCCTCGCGCCGGTAGTCGCACTCCCACTCCAGCTCTCTCTGTAGCACCTGCAGCGTGTTGTCGGCGAAAAGGCCTGGCCGGGGCGGGGGGGAAGAGGGAGAGATGAGGCTGTCAGCGCACACTGTGCCGGGGGAGAGGGGCGCGGGCAGGAGATCTCCCCACCGCTTCCAGCATGTGTTGCAGCCCCCAAGGAAAGTCTCCCCCGGGCTGATGGCTGCCGGGGTCAGGAAGGAACCCCAGAAGCGCAAGAGGGTGAGATGTCGAGTAATGTGCCCCCCCACACCCCCCCCAGGGACCGCTCTCCCTGCCCACTGCGGCCCAGCCCCTTACCCGCCGGGAGTACCGCACTCATTCTCAGCAGCACCAGCAGGTTGTCCACGTCGCTCCGGATGCTCTGGCCTACACCAGGGTACTGTGGGGAGGCAGAGACAGAGACGCGCCGGCTCAGAGAACGCAGGGAAGTTCACCGGCCCCCCCTCAGCGCCCAGCACTTACCAGCCCCCTGCCCCCACGGGAGATCAGTCAGGGCCACTGCCCCACTGTGCAGATGGGGAAATTGAGGCTCTGTCCCCACTGCAGCATTGGGTCGACATTAGGCAGCTTACCTCGACCTAGTTATGTCAGTGTCCGCACTACAGCCCTGCTCCTGCCTGTGTAAGCGCCCACCACACCCCCCTAACAACTCCATCACCATGCAAGGCGCAGGGCTCATGTCGGGGCAGTTAGGGCGAGGCAGGGTCCCTGTGCACACTGCCAGCTGCTTGCATCAGCTGCAGGTTACCTTGTCAATTTCATGGCTCCATGCTAGATCCGTGAAATTGACAAGAACGCTCCAGCAGGGCTGCCCCCCTGCCGGGATCCTGGCTCCTTGTTCCTGGCTCCTTACGGAGAGCAGGGATGCTGCCTCGAGGTTCCCAGCTTCACCAAGGCTCCCTGCCGGGAGCACGGCAGCCACCTGGTGGAGAGCGGGGAGCCACACAGCAGCCCCAGTGCTCTCAGCCCTGCACGCGCATGCACCACCCGCAGAAGGAAAGCGTGTGGACATGAACCACCGCAGCAATTACTCTGGTGGCTGTAACATAGGTCGACTTAAGCTTTTTAGTGTGGACATGCCCTGAGAAGGGAAGGGGCTTGACTATGGTCACAAAGCAAGACAGTAGCAGAGCTAGGAATAGAACCCAGGAGTCCTGGCTCCCCGCTCCCCTCCCTGAGCCGGGGACAGAACCCAGGAGTCCTGGCTCCCAGCCCCTCCACTCTAACCTCCCCCCATGCTCCCCCTGTAACTGGTCCGGCTACCCTGCCACTGCCACCTGTGTGTGCTGGGAAAGGGGGGGCGTGAGCTGCTCACCTGGATCTTCATGGCCACCTCCGTCCCGTCGTGGAGCACCCCGAGGTGCACCTGGCCGATGGACGCCGCTGCGAAGGGCGTCTCCTTGAAGGAGGCCACTTTCTCCTGCCAGTCCGACCCCAGCTCCTCCGCCAGCACCCTCTGAAACGCCGGGGGGGAGGGGGGGAGAGGGGGAGACTCACACTCAGCCAGTGTCCTGCCCCAGGGCAGGAGGGGGGACAGCCCAACCACCCCCTGGGGGCACGGTGGGTTACGCTGCTGGCCACGTGGGGTGAGCCTGAGAGGGCACAGAGCTTCTTGTCTCCAGGGCACGGCATCCCCACAAGGCCCCTCACCGGGGTGGCTCCGGGGCAGCCGGGCTCTCCCTGGCAGGGGCTTCCCCCAGCAGAGCAGGTGCGGGCAGTGGGGCCCCCGTCACTCACCCTGGTCTGCCAGGCCGGCATGAAGTCTGCGCTCTGCCGCACCCGCGCGAAGATCCGCTGCAGCTGGGGGCTGAGGAAGCTGTCATCTGTGGGGAGCGGCGGACGGGTCAGCGGGGCCCTGCTGGGACCAGACATACTCCCCATCCCCCCATCTCCACCCCCACCTCCTGCCGGACTCATTCCCCGGGTGCAGCCCAACCAGAGAGCCTGGCTCCCTGCCCCCCCGTCCCTGCCTGGGGGTTATGGATCTCACCTCCCTCCCCACCATTCTGTACTCTGCACCCCCATGTCAGTTACAGCAGCCTCTGGGGCTGCTCTAGCTTACGCTCTGCCCCCATGGGCTTGGGGGGCAGGGATCAGCCACAGGACAGTGCATCCCAGTAACGCCCCTGATCTGTCCCCTATGGGCCCTGGGGGGCAGAAAATAGTCACAGCGCAGTGCACGCCGTCCCCCCAATCTGCCCCCTACGAACCCTGAGCAGTGGAGAATAGCCACGGTGCAGTGTGCTCTGGCCATGCTCCCAATCTGCCCCCATGGGCCCTGGGGGGCAGGGAACAGCCCCAGTGCAGTGCGCTGGGTGGGTAGATCTCAGGGGGTCGATCCTGCCCCAGAGCAGCACAGAGGGTCCTGAAAGTCCCGAGACCCCCGATATTCTTCTGCCTGGCGTACGGGGCGTGAGGCTCTCTGGGCACGCCTGGGCTGGCCCTTCCCACGTGGCAGAGAGGATAACGTCGAGGGGCCGGAGGCAGGCGCCTACCTTGGATACTCAGCATCTGCCCGATTTTTAGGGCGGCGCCCCGCACCCTGCACAGCGTGTCCACGATCCGCGCAGCGTTGGCCTCCGACAGGAAGGGGCTGGAGTCCAGGAGGGAGTTGCTGTCTGAGCAAAGGGGGCAGGAAATGAGGCAGTGGGGTTTTCCTAGAGCTAGTTCCTTGGGGGAGGGCTGGCACCCCACATCTCACCAGCCACAGGCGCAATCAGCCCCCCTGGGAGAGAGATCAGTGGGCCAGAGACCCACCCAGCCCCCTTCCCCACCGACCCAACCCCCCTCCACTCCTAAAGGCGTATGGGCCATGGGGATCCAGCCTCCTAGGGCTGCCCAAAGGGAGCCTGACCCCCGCTTACCCCTGGGTTTCTTCTCCCCATTGAACGAGGTCCTGGCCACCTCTGCCAGGGCTCCGATGCCCAGCCCCACCGCCAGACCTGGGGAGAGAGGCACGGGTGAGATGGCTGCTGCTAGGGGGCTGCCTGGCAGAGGGGGCACCTCCTGGGGGGAGAGAGGGGGGCGCTGAGGCCAGTCTGAAGCTGCCAGCCGGGCCAGGGATCCCACATGGGATGAGCCACCAGCCAGGCCAAAACGTGGGGCGGGCTAGTCTCTCCCTGGTACGGGTGTTGGCCGGTCCCCGGGAGGGTCACATGCTGCATTAGGGAAGGGGCTGCCAGGCCTCCCGTGCATGCACATCGCAACACACTACCCACACGCAAGTGATCTCACGCACGTACCGGTGACACGACATGCACACGCCCAGAGACAGCAGAGCCCAGCTCCTCCAGCAGGGAGGCAGACAGACAGATGCACACTCAGAGCCGGGACACGGACACCCCCCCACATCCCGCCCCCGGCAGAGGCTCATGCACACACTCACCCAGGTGCTAGCTAACTCCGCTCACATGCGCACACCGGGCTCTCGCAGACTCTACCTCCAAAGCTGGCGAGCCGGCCGACGCGCGACGCGGGCACCGTCCGCTCCCGGGCTCTCTCGCTGAGCTGGCAGGAAGACAACAGGGGCAGCGTGTCCAAAGGGGGCTCTAACCCTAGCCCCGGCGCTGCCCTGCTGGGGGACCTTGAGGACATCCCTGCCCCTCTTTGTGCCTCAGTTTCTCCTCCCCCGCCCCTGTCTATCTGCAAGCTCCTCGGGGCAGGGGCTGACTCTCGTTCTGTGTCCTGGGGGCCCCGATCCCAGCGGGGTCCCTACGTGCTACCGTAATACACCTAATAACACGCCTCTAGATCTGCGGGCAAAAAGAGCTACATGCAGGCCAAATATTTAGAAATAAAGCCCAGGATTTTAGCAAATGCTGAGGCCCCTTTGAGGTGTCCCAAGTGCCCCCACCCCTCCAGCCCCTTTCGGCCATCCTGGACCAAGAATCTAATTAAAAGACTCCCCCAGCCCACCACTTCCCAGGACAGCACTGAATGCCAAGACTGTGCCTGCAGTACCCACGGCGCCTCCTGCTTATCCCTCCTCACCTTCTGCCGCGGGGCCCGGGCCTGCTCCTCTGGGCCCGTCTTCTGCCTGGCCTCCCGGGCTCTGCGGATGTCGTCAGCCGCGAGGGCTCCCAGCACCGCATCTTGGTGGAAGAGCCGGCAGGGGCTGAGACCGGGACACCCGGAGACCCTAGTGCCGGCGTGTGCCACAGGCCGAGAGGAAGGAGCCGGCTGGCCAGAAGCCGTAGGAACTGTGGGGGGCTGAAGTTTTGCTCCCCCTAACAGAGACTCATCTGAGTGCTGCTGAGGGGCCCCCCTTGGACCCGATGTTCCAACTTTCTCTCTTGGGACAAGCTCCTGGAGTCCCCAAACTCCTGCCTGGAACAGGAGAATCAGAGAAAGTGTCTGTGTGCCTGCCTGCGTGTGCGTCTGTGTTTCTGACTGTCCCCCTGTCAGCGTGGGAAGAGGTTGTCCTGAATTCCCTCCAAACGATTCCATGGCACCTGGCAAGTCACAGGTGCCGTCTGGACCAACCCACCGGGACGGCAAGGAACTCAGGGCTCCAGCCTGCCTCCCGCCCCAGCAGCCAGCGTCCAACCACACCCACTGTGAGGGCGTTGGGGTGGCAACGCTGGATGGATTGTCTGCCCCCAGGGCGTGAGGAGGGCCGGCTACTGGGCATCATCACAGGGTCTGGATGGGTACAGCGGGAATACAGCACTGAGCGCAGGACGGGAGGGAGGGAGGGATGGATGGATGCACAGAGACAGGATGGCTGGATGGGACAGATGGAGATGTACGGAGATGGGATGGGTGCACATGGGGAAGAGAGGGACGGATGTATACGGGGCTGGCATGGATGGAGATGGGGGGGTGGAAACGAGGTGGACGGGGAGAGAAGGCCGGGCAGGTGGAGGTGGGCGGAGAAGGGAAGGGCTGGAATGAGGGCGCTGGGGGGACGGACGGACGGACGCGCCCGGGGGGTCTCACTCACCCCGCTGCTCGCCGGCAGGCCGCAGGGCCAGGCTCTCGGCGCCCAGCTCCGGAGGAGCCCACGCGGGGTCCCCGCCAGCGCCTCGCCCACGCCACGCAGGGCCCCGCGCAGCTCCGGCCACATGGCTGCACCTGCGGGGGGAGGGGAGCAAAGGTCACCGGCCCGGTCTAGCCCCATCCACGGGGGGGGGGGGGGGTGCTCAGTCCCAGTTCTCACCCGGGTCCGACCCGCGCCGGCTCCTGTCCCGTCCTGTCCTGTCCCTCCGCTTCCAGGTTCAGTGAAGCCCCGCCCTCCGCCAGCCTAGAGGAGCCAATAGGGGCCTTTCCTTCGTGACTGACGGCAGGACCAGCCAATGGAAGGAGCAAGAAGGGTCTAGGCCCCGCCTCCTGCTGGGGTGAGGGAGCACGCACGTGGGTTGGGGGTGGGGTTCGCTCACCCACTTCGTGCACGCGCGTTGCACACTCCTTGGTAGCCCGCCCGTTGCACACCAATTGCACACTCCCCAGTTCATTGCACACTCACTGGCCCATTACACACTTGCTGGCTCATTGTTCACCCCGTGATTGTGCTGTCCCTGTGTCCCTGCTCAGCCCCCGGTCGGGTGGCAGGATTCACTCTGTGCAGAGCCAGGAGGTGACTGAACCTGGTCCTGGGCCACCTCCACCCCCCCACCGTGCGCCCCACAGAGCCTTATTGCTTGGGCTGAAAGTACAGGGCATATGACACACAGGTGAACATTTAGGATAGCATCCAGTAGAGGGCAGCACACAAACACACAGCGCGGGGCTCATACCCTCCAGCAGGGGGCAGGAGGGACACACACACACACACACACACACACGCACAGAGCAGGGCTCACCCCCTCCAGGAGGAGATGTCCAGACATACGCACACACAGCAGGGCTCATCCTTTCCAGCAGGGGGCAGCCGGGGCACGCATGCACACACACACACACACACACACAGAGCAGAGCTCAGCCCTTCCAGCAGGGGGTGGCTGGGATTGACACACACACACACACACCACAGCCCTTCTCATCTGAGACTCTCAAAGCATGTTACAAACAGCAAGAGCAAGCCATGCTGAGGCTGGATCGGAGCGAAGGAAGCTGGCAGCCCTAGAAACAAGCCCAAAGACGCAGACCCAAGAAGAGACAGAACAGTCTCCAATCACCATCCTTGTGTGATCCCAAGTGATCCAGACCCATTGAGGATGGGAGAGCTTGAGCTCGCTTTGCCCCAGTAAATTCCCTGAGGTGGAAATGGAGACCCCGGCTTGGATCTGAATTAAATTTGGTTGAAAGAAGCAACATTACTAGTAGAGTTGTGTGTGCGGGTGCATGCATGCGCTGCCCCCTGCTGGAGGGGCTGTGTCCTGCTCTGTGTGTGTGTGTGTGTGTGAGGGAGGAAAGCAGAGTTGTTAGGCTCCTGCACAGGGAGGAACAGCTGAATTGAAATCTGAGGTCAGAAACCCTGATTTGTGTGCTCCTTTCATTCCTCACGTGTGGAAATAGCACATGATTATCCCCCGTCCCCAACCTTTCCGCCTAGTGAAAACAAGGCTGTTGGGTCAGAGACAAGCTCTGGAGAGTAAAAAAAGCCTTTGAACAATGTGAACAGGGGAATTTATTTAGGGAAAGGGCTTGGGACCCAACTGGAAAAGTGTAGCGCAAAAACCTCAATCCCCAGTGCTTGCGGAATAAAAGCCAACTTCAAAAATCATGTCAGATCCCAAGAGTCCTTGCTCCCAGCCCCTCCTGATCTAACCCACTACACCCCACTGCCCTCCCAGAGCCAGGGATAGAACCAGGAGTCCTTGCTTCCCCCACCACTTCTAACCATTAGACCCCACTGCCCTCCAAGAGCAGAGAATTCCCACGAAAAGCACGACACACAAAAATCACGAGATTTGGTTTTTAATAACATGTTTTGGAATCTTCAGATTTGATGTTCTAGTTTCGGAGCCTGCCTGGGCGTCATGTTTACAAGCTTTTCTCCACCCCCACCAGGGCTTGCAACTTCCTTTTTATAACAAGTAAAAGAAAGCCTAGATTCTCAGGGATTAATGTGACTCCAGGCACTGAGGCTTTATGAGAGACCCCAAACAGCAGAAAACTCATGTCAAAATTGCAAAAGTTGGATGCACTGTAAAGGAGAAGGCAGACGTTTTGCAGTGTTGCCAACTCATGGGATTTTATCACAGGTCTTGGGCTCTTTGGGGGTTTAATTGGATTCCTGGCTCCTGGGGTCAAGGGTTATGTGAGAATCCATTCAGTAAGGGTTAAAAGATGCACCTTTTGTCCGTGATTTCAGTGGGATCAGGAATTCTGCCTATTTCAAGTTCTCACGGCTGAAGGAAAGGGCTTGAAACTGGGGCTTACGTGGTACCCAAAGGCTGGGAAACCAGCAGGCAAATCCAAAGAACCCCACAAAATAATGACAGTCATTTAAAAAGCGGTGATTTTAAAGCTAATCTCATGATCTTTGGGAGCCTGATGTGTGATTAAAAAGCCCTCAGGAGTTTGGATGTGTGATTTGTAAAATGAAATCTCATGATTTTAAACTGTTCCTTGTGATTTTGATGCCCCGGTGTGTGAGTTCTGAGCGCTCTGGGTGCAAAGATGCTGGAAAGAGCAGGGTTTAAGTGACGTCAGCCCCCCTGCGCCAGGGTGAGTTTATCTCTAGGAGCTGGGAAATCTCTGGGGGAGTAATTCTCTCCTGTTGTGATCTGCGGGGGCAACTTTGTTATACCTTCAGGATTGTGGCCTGGTTTCCCATCTCACACACACACTTTTCTAGACTACACCCAAACGCAAATATTTAGTCTCCCACCAGGGGTTTGTTAGGACCCAGCTGCTCTTGTTTGTGGTGTCTGGTCCTTTGGCTGGGCTAGCCGGGACATTGGATATCTGCCTGTCTTTGTGTGTGTGTTGTGTCTGTCAGTCTGTGTTGTCGTGTCTCGTTGTGTGCCTGCATGTTTCTGTGTTGTGTTTGTGTGTTGTGTCTGTCTCTGTGTTGTGTGTCTCTATGTTCTGTATGTATGTATGTCCATGTTCTGTCTGTGTTTGTGTTAACTCTGCGTGTTGTGTCTGTGTGTTGTCTCTGTCTCTGTGTTATGTGCCTGCATGTCTCTGTGTTGTGCCTGTATGTTGCGTGTTGTGTGTGTCTGTGTTTGTGTGTTGTGTCTGTCTCTGTGTTGTGTGTCTCTATGTTCTGTATACATGTATGTATGTCCATGTTCTGTCTGTGTTTGTGTTAACTCTGCGTGTTGTGTCTGTGTGTTGTCTCTGTCTCTGTGTTGTGTGTCTGTGTGTCTCTATGCGAGGACCCAGAGGCCTCGGGTTCCGTCCCTGGCGCCCTGCCCGGGGGCATCCCAAACTGTGACCTCTCTGGGGAATTGATCAGGGAAGCTCCTGAAGTTTGAGATGCGTGGGGAGCATGTGCGCCCGGTGCACTCCATGTGCCAGGCAAACGCAGAGGCGCTCACTGCTGGGGGTGGCACTCTCAAGCCCTGACCTGAGAGCGGGTACTCGTAAAAGCCAGATCCTGGTCTCGGGGGATCAGTGAAGATCTGTGCAGGCAGCAGAACTTCTGGGTTCTAGACCTGGCTCTAGGAGGATAGTGGGGTCTAGTGGTTAGAGAGGGGGTGGCGGGCTGGGAGCCAGGACACCTGGGTTCCGTTCCTGGCTTTGCCACTGACTGACTCCTTGTTTGACCATGAGCAAGTCCTTGCCCCTTCTCTTTGCGTATGTTGCCTGCTCTGTCATATGGAGCGAGGAATGCGATGAGGCAAAGGCCATGACGCAACCGCCTGTGATAGTGTTTCCTGTGTGCGGGTACGTTCAGTACCACAGGACAGCGTGTGCTGAGCAGAGGGCCGGGCACAGGGCTCCCTGGGCTGCGACAGGATGGCCATGGGGGCCCAACCAGGGCCCGTCTAGCCCAGCATCCGATCTCCCGGTGGTAGCGAGCAATGTCCACCCTGTCTGGGATCCCTGCTTCCTTCCATCTCCCCCAAACCGGTGCCCATCTCATCCGTTCCCTGCCACACGGGCACAGCCCGATGCCCTCTGAGCCCCAGGTTGCTTCGCCTCAGCCTGACGGTGCCTGCAATTTGCTCTGAATTCCACACAGCTGGGCCCACCCACGCCTGCGGAGGAGCTGGCCCCAAATGAGAATTCCCCCTCCTCCAATAGCCGCGCTGCTGTAGGAGTTGCTCTGCTGTGCCCCGCTCGCCCCCTCCCCCTCCGAGCGCAGCGGGGTGGGTGTCCCAGCAGACGCCTGCCAGCTACATGTGCCACAGTCGAGATCTGGGACACGGAGTTCTGCCTCTGCGTCAAGGTGCTGCGACCCGCGGCTGACGGGCCCCAGCAGGCCGGGCCGGTGCACGAAGCCAGCTGGGATTTTCCTTCTCCTGACACTAAGCTCCCATCGGCGGCATCCAGCCGAAATCACCCAGGGCCAGGGTGCAAACGGGGCTTGCACGGTGCTGACCGGATCCTGTGCTCTGGCCCTTTGAAGACTCCTGCACCCCACTGGCCTGGCAGGTGTGGGTCGGGGTCTGAGGCTGCTTGCCCTGGTGTCAATCCGGAGTGAATCCACCAGTGGGCCCGGTGTTCGCTCCTCACTGCAGGGGGAGTTCCCACGTTGCAGGAAAGTGGTATAGGAGAGGCCCCCTGAAACGGGGGCGAGTGGGATTTTTACAGGGCTCCCTGGCTCGTGCTCAGGGAGCCTTAAAGAGGAAACTGGCAGAGTCCAATGGAGAGTGAAATGGAAGGAAAAGGCGAGCAAGATCAATGCCCATCTCAGCTCATCCACCCTATGCCTGGGCCGGGCACCCCCAAAACCCCACGCCTGGCCCCCCCATCCCAGTGCCGAACTCTGGCCCCCATTTCACCCCCCTTGTCCTGGGCTCCAGCCCCAGCCCAGCTGCCCCTCCCAATGTGGAGGGACTGGAGGCTCCACCCCGCCCCCCGCCCCGCACCCGGAGTAGCCCAAGAATAAGGGGCCCCCCAGGGCATGCAGCAACTGGGTAAGCAGCTCCCTGCCCCCCAACAAACCCTCTGGCATCCTGCATCCCCATGCGCCCTGTGGTGTCCTGCCCCCTACATCCAATGACCCCCCTAATGCAGCCCTGTCCCCCACAGTGTCCTACCCCCTGTCCCACAGTGTCCTGCCCCCCTGTCCCATAGTGTCCTGTCCCTTCCATGCATTCCCTGGTGTCGTGCTCCCTCCCTCCCCAGTGTACCCCATGGACCTGGCGTCCTGCCCCCCATGCACTTCCCGATGCACCCCGTGCCCCCTCACCCCTCTCCATCCTCCCATACCCCTCCCGTCCCTCTCCATACCCCTGCCCCCATCTAACCCATGTCCCCCCTCGAACCTTCTGTTCCTCTGCTGCCAGGGTCCTGACCCCCATCTGCCCCTGCCCTGTCTCCCCTCCTCCTCCTCCCCGTGTACCACTTCTGTCCCATCTGGTCCTGCCCCTCATTCCCCCCCAGCTCCTGGGTCTTAGCACATCTACCCACTGGGGTCCTGCCCCATCAAGCAGCTGACTCCCCCAGGGTCACCCTCCCTGCCCTATTCCTCCTTCCGCACTGTGTCCTGTCCCCCCACGGTTCTGCTCCCCCATGCTATTGGTCCCCTTCTCTGGCATCCTGCCCCATCTGCCCTGTGTCCTCGCCTTGACTCCAATCTGCTCCCTGCCCCCCATTTCCAAGCACCCCACCTCTACTGCCCCCCAGGGCCTGACTACATCTCAGCTGCCCACTGTGTCCTGAACCCCACCCCGTCTGTCCTGTGCCCTGGTCTCCCCCTGGTCCTGACCCCCATCCCGCCCTACGTCCAGTCTGCCTGTTTCACCTTGTATTGCAACGTCATTGTCCCCAGCCTTGTGGGGGGGGGGGTTCCCCCTCTGGCTGATGCAGCTCCCTCTGCCCCCTGGGGTGCCCTTCGGATTGACACCCAGAGGGGTTCACTCGGGATGGGGGGGCTGGAGCCCAGCTGCGGGTGGGGGGCAGAGGGAGCCCCCCTGGGTCACTGGCAGACCCCCAGTGTGGGGCTGCTGGCTCCTCAGGATGCGGGACCCCAGGTCCTTCCAGGAAAGCCCCTTAATGGAAGAGCTGTAGCTGCCACGCTGTCGCCTCGAAAGGTGAACTGACCTGGGGGGCCAGGAAGCTGCAGCTTGCAGCTGCTTTACCGGCGTCACCAAGTGGAGGGGGGGTCCAGGCTTTCTCTGGTGTCCTTCCCCATGTGTCCCAGCCTCCCCTGGCATCCTGAGAACTGCCTCCTGGGGACGGGGTGGACAGGAGCCTGTTTTCTTGGGTTCTCCCCTCTGGCGAAGCAGGGCCATGTCTCGGGGCCAGTCGTTTAAGTGTGATTTGGCAGGCCAAAAGCAACCGGCTCTGCCCACGGTCGCTCTGGGCACAGAGGATCAGCGGCTGCAATTGTGCGGAGGTGCCATGGCTCCGGCCTGTTAGAGCCAATGCAAGAGCTTGTGGGGTCGCTGGCATTTAGCTTTAGTCTCCCCCCCGCTTTTTTTTTTGTAGCCAACAAACCAGCCTGGAGTCTTTCCCCTCCCACCCTCTAGACCTGCCTTCTGGCTTTTACACTGGAGGTCTGGTCCAGTTAAAAATAACAGTAAACAAGAGTTAAAAATAAGTTCCAAGTCCCCCTTGCCAGTTTTTGTGGTTTGACGATGACGCTTGCTGGCTGTTTTTAAAGATATGCTGCCGCCGTTTTCCCCCACGAAAGACCCAGACAAACACGGGAAACTGACTAACTTTGCCTGCTGTTTCACTGCTTCCCCTGTGTAATGAAAGTGCACAAAGTAAAACACTTCTGAACAAAAAAATACGGTGGAAGGATTTCCCCCGCCTTTCTCCTGTTCTAGGAAGCCTTGCTTTTACCTGTGACAACAGCAGGTTTTTAAACAACCAGACATGTGCGTCTCCAGCCAATGGTGTCCCACGTGTGACGCTAAAGGCTTTTAAGCACACGCAAGTTGTGTTGCTTTGACTTTCCATGGCTGGAGCAGGACAGCCCAGCCCAACTACTGTGGGTGCATTTATCAAGATCGTAAGATCCCAGGGTTGTCTGTCTGTGTGTCACTCTGAAAGGTCGGAGACAGGGGTAGCACCCCAGGGTAGCAGTTTCCTCCCCGGCCAGCAGGGTTTTTTCATTGCTGTAGATATAATCCACCTCTCTGAGAGGCAGGAGCTAGGTTTACAGAAGAGTTGGTGTCTATGCTGGGGGTTAGGATGGCTTCACTGCGGCACTCACAGGTCTGAATTTTTCACAGCCCTGGGCAATATGGCTAGGGACACAGTTAAAAATACCAAATCAAATCACCCTTCCAGCTGGCACAGTTATCCTGGGACCCAAACGGTGCATGGGGAAGAACCAAGGGGGTGACAGAAGCAGCTGATTGTAGCTGACACCTGTAACTTTTGCATTTCCTGGCTCCTGTTTCCAGAATCGTGACTATAGAGGATCGTGATGACCTTTCTGCGTGAGGAAGGCCTGGCGCGAAGCAGCAGAGCCACGGCGTTGCTAGACAGCAGATCAGGGCCCGGCTCATCCCGACGAGAGAGATTTTAGTGCAAGAATGGAAAAAACAACAACTGTGTGTCCGGAGTTTGGTTCTGGAAATTGTATCGGCTGAGAGTATCCGGCTGCTTTTGCAGATGACCTGGGCCGCTCCGAAATTCGGAGGAAGAGATGCGTGCGTATCCCGTCTGGCCCGGAGTTTGATGACTGACGTGCTCCACGCAGATCTAGTTTCCCAATGCAATAAGTCCTCAAGAGCATCTGCAGCCCCGCCCGCCACTTGAATCACCGCACAGTTTCCTTCTCCCGCTGTCCCCCTGACAGCCATTGGAAGGAGGGCGGCGAAGGAAGCTCGGATGAGCAAATTGAGGTTACACCTGGTGCCTGCAGCCTGGTTCGCAGGCTGACGTGGAACCCCACTGACGCCTGTCCGGGCGTGTCCCGGTTTCATCGGCAGCCGCTCGGAAGATTTTTTTCTGAATTCCCCATGTGGCGTAAGAGTCAGGAAATGAGACTGTCCGGGCTTCAGTACTTGCAGGGAAGTGAACCACCGGCCTGTAGTCATCACTGACCAGTGGCTAGTGCAGAAATACTTGTGTCGGGACGGATTTCCCTTGGGAACGGAGGGGACAAGTTCTGCCTAAAACAGCTCCCCCCACCTGTCCTGTGCGGTGGGGAAAAGCCAGTCAGTGTCCAGAGCCTTGGAGCCGTGCTTGTGAATAGAATTATTAGCATTGTTTATGATAGTCACAGGCCAGGACCTCGTGACGCTAGGTGCTGTACAAACCCAGGGCAAAAAGATTAGAAGACAGGTGGATACTGACAGACTGGGGAGGACAAGGAAACAAACAGAAGTAAACAAGTAATAGACATTTGCAAAGAAATCAAGGGACTATTTCTCTTGAGCCGTCAAACGGAGTTGTTCTGAGGGAGGGGAGTTGGCAGGGCTGAGAATTCAGTGTGTATCTGTGTCACAGTCAATAACTCGCTCCCTTGTTCGATAACTTATTCCGGGCGTCAGGTTAAGGGAGCCAGTGAATCGAGGCCCTGATCTTAGCCCGAACGGATCTGACTGCAGGGTCTGGGCCGGGTGGGAGGAAGCCTTGTCAAGAAGCTCTCTTGGAACCTGGTGTTAGCCAGGGAGCTGAAGCATGATCTGTTCCCTTAAAACGACTTCCCAGCTGTTTTTGAAAAGGGGTTGGATGGTGCGGTCTAGTGGTTAGAGCACAGCCTGTGCCATCAGGACTCCTGGGTTCTAACCCCAGCTCTGGGAGGGGAGTGAAGTCTAGGGGGGGTTGGCAGGGGGCTGGGAGCCAGGGCTCCTGGGTTCTACCCACAGCTTGGGGGTGGGAGCCAGAAGTCCTGGGTTCCGGGCCTGCGGTGTAGTGGTTAGAGCAGGAGGTTGTGGGTCAGGATTCTGCTCTTGGCTCTGTGGCTGACTCACCGCATGGCCCGGGGGTAAAGGCCTTGGGTTCCCCAGGTGTAAAAGGGGGACGTCACTTGGGCGTTGAGGTTGCTGGAGGGCCTGTGTGTGTTGTGTCTAGAGGTGTGGCCTTGCCCTCCATGGGGTAGGGGAGGGTCTGGGCAACGTTCTCCTGGCAGCACTGCCGCATGACACTGCCCGCAGCTGGCATTCGGTCGCTCTGCTGCCTCTCCCCAGCTAATCCTCCATGGGCATTTCTGATCCACGTGGGGTGTAACCGGGCCTGCTTCTCCGGCTGCAGAGATGCCCTGCTGGCTTTGGGCTGGCAGGGGCCCCTCTTCGAGCAGGAGGGAGGGGGGGCTGTGCTTTGGAGCCCCATCAATGGGGAGATCTTTGGGGGATCTGTCCCTTCCACATGCCTCACCCAGCCCGGAGAAGATCTTCTCTTGTCGGATAAGGGCCGTTGGGACTTTGCCAATGCGGAAGCCAGTTGGTGCCCGTTGGGAGGAGTGGTTCTTGTGTTAGAGGTGCCTGGTGCCATGGAGCTGGCCCCCCAGTCAGACGGGGCCACCGAACGGCTGTCATCAACCCGAGCTGGCCTGGGCTCTAGAAGCGGCTCTGCTGCCCACTGATACCCCCTGAGCCGTCAGGTTCCCCAGCCCCGAGGGGACCTTGTTCTGCTGCTCTCCCCCTTTGTCCCTGTCCCCAGGAGCCTGGACACCAAAGTGCCGAACAACAGCTCTGTGCAATTCCTCCTCTCTCTTTCAGAGCCGGGGAGAGAACCCAGAAGTCCTAGCTCCCAGCTCCCCCTGCTCTAACCACTAGACCCCCTAGGGTGACCAGATAGCAAGTGTAAAAAATTGGGATGGGGTGCAGACTAATGGGCACCTATATAAGAAAAAGCCCCAGACATCAGGACTGTCCCTATAAAGTCAGGACATCTGGTTACCCTACAGCCACCTCCCCAAGCCAGGAACAGAACCCAGCAGTCCTGGCTCCCAGCCCCCTGCTCTAACTATTAGATTCTCCCCTCGCTGGGACCAGAATCCAGGAGTTCTGGCTGGGCCTTATAGCTGACTGGCTGTCTCACACCTCCCAAGGTGCTGAGGCCCTGGGGCTCAGGGCTGCTGCTGCTGCTGCTATTTACCACCCTGGCCTTGTCTGGGGGACAAACAGGGAGTGTTTTTGTTCTTGTCTCCCTGGCTGACGCAGGACGGCGTGTGCCCGCCGGGGCGAGGCTCCGGGCAGCTGGTCTTCCTTCCCCATAGTCTGGGCGCAGAGGAATCCTGCCCCTTTCTGGCTGGCTGATGCATACCCAGAGATTGGGGTGCACACTCTGTGTTGTCTGGGTCTCCTGTTTGCCCCGGGGGCAGAGGGGAGTTTGCTAGGGGTGGGGGAAGAACTGACTTGTGCTGTGGGGGGGCCCAGATGATGTCACCAGCCCCCCCCCCCCCTTCACTTCCCCCACTCCTACAAAAACCCACAGCTGCTGGCACCCACGTGTGGGCTTTTAAAAATACAGGGCAGCAAAAACCACCACCAGGAGAAGAATGAAATCTCCCCCACCCCTCCACGCTGGGGTATTTAAACAGACCTCGGCCACAGGCGGGGCACAGACCCCAGTGGAGATCCGGGCCCCCGTGGGGCCAGGCAGGGCACAGACCCAGTGGAGATCAGGGCCCCCCCCCCACACAGTGAGACAGTCCCTGTCCCCCAGGGACTCCCACTCTGCCCAGCTGTTAGATGGGGAAACTGAGTCTGGAGGGACCCACGGACTGGCCCGAGCTCGCCCAGCGGGTCCGGACCCTTGAACCCGGCTCTCCTGAATCCCACCCCCTGCACCTTCCCCGCTCGCTCCTGTCCCCCCCGCCCCCATGGGGTGGGCACAGCGCCCCCGGCTGGCTGCCCCCTGCCCTCGCGCCCCCCCCACCCCCCGTCTCCTGCTGCTGTCATGGAAAATTCCTTTCCAGATGGCTCGGTTGCTTGGCAACCCCCCCCCCCGCGCGTCGTCACTGCCCCCCCCCCCCCCATTCTCCCCTGCGCCTGGCTGCCGGCCGAGAGCAGGGCAGGCTGCATCGGACCGAGCGAGCTGGCGCAGAGGGGAAGCGCGGCGCCGTGGGGCTGGCGGCGCCGTGGGGCTGGCGGAGCCATGAAGCAGCGGGACCGGAGCCCCTGTGGCGTGAGTAGCCCCGGGCAGCGCGGTTCGGGGGGGCCGCCGAGCAAGTGTGCAAAATCGGGGGGGGGGGATAGGTGCCTCTATAAGACAAAGCCCCTATACCGGGGGTCTGGTCACCCCAGCTGGGTCCGGGGCTTCCCCCCCTCCGCTGTGCTAGCCCCGGGCTGGGGGGTCAGGAAAGATCTCATGCGACGGGGGCTCCGTGCCTCAGTTTCCCCAGCTGGATGTGGGGGGCGCTGAGAGGTTAACGGGCACCTCAGCCGCTAGCCCGGGAGCCGCTAGGAGCTTCCTCGATCCCGGGGGGCAAATGTTGCTTTCATTGACCCCCCCGCAGCCGGACAGCTCGGCCCTGGCCGAGGCAGAACCCAGGCGTCCTGGCTCCCAGCCCCCTTCTCTAACCACTGTCCCCGTGCTGAGGGAAGAACCCAGGCGTCCTGCCCCATTGTCTGTGGGACAAGCCGCTCCGCTGGGCTTTGTCTGGCCGGGGGGGGGTGGGGGGGAGATTCCAGAGCTCCCTCGTTTGCTGTCACCCAGTCGGGAAGGAGCCGGGAAGGAGCCAGCAAGGCCGAGGGAGGAGGGGGGTTGGGCATTGGTTGCAGATGCCCCTGGTGGGGCCGGCTCGGTCGGGGGGGGGCGCATGTAGCTCAGCTCTGTGCCCTATGGCCAGCGGGGCAGTGTCCCCTCACCCCCTCAGGCTGGCTCCGAGAGTCTCCTTCGGGCACAGGATGAGGTCTCCAGTCACAGCTGCCCCACTGCCCCTCCCCAGCGAGCTGGGGGAGCTCTGCCCCATGGAGGCAGAGAGGGATGGGCCTGCAGATAGTGTAAAGCTGGGGTAGAAAGTGGGGCTTTAGCGCCCCCCCCCCCCGCTCTAACCACTAGACCCCACTCCCCTCCCAGAGTTGGGGACGGAACCCAGGAATCCCAGCTCCCAGGGATGTGCAGAACTTCTCAGAGCTGTTGCCCTGTGGTGTCCTTTGCCTGTGTCTGATCCTTGGCCCCGGGCTGACCTGCCACGGCAAAGCCTGGAACTCAGCTGCAGGCCCCGTGCTGGGGACCATGTGAGTGGGAAGATGCCGACTGGCTGCCACGAACCAAGGCCCCCGATTCCTAGCCAGTGCCCGCCCCGACTCCCAGCCTTTGGGGTGGGGGGAGCCCACAGGACCTTGTGGAGCTCATGGCAAAACCTGCCCAGGGTTCCCAGCATCCACGGCCCATGCAGCTGGCTGGTTAAACCCTCGATGGGCCGTGCTCATGCCCTAACTGGTTTTGCTGGGGAGGCTGGGAGCTGCAGGAGGGCAGGTCAGTTGGCCGTGGGCCACAAGGGCAGCGGGGGGAGCTGGGAGTGGATAGGGTTGGCCCCTCCAGCCCTTTGTGCTCCGCCAGTGTGGGATAAATCACTCTGTGTCTGGCCACTGCCCCTCCCCGGGGCCCTGGCTGTCGGGCATGAGCTGCAGTTTTCTAAGGCAACCCCTGATTTTAGGTGCCTGAAAAAGGCTTGCAATTGCCTGAAAACAGGGCATCCGGCGAGTCTTGGCCGGAATGCGTTGAGAATGGGGAGGGAGCGTGGGGCCTAGTGGTTGGAGCAGGACTCCTGGGTTCTGTTCAAAGGCCCTTCTGCGGCCCCTGTCGCCCTCTCTGAGCTTCACAGCCATTAACCCGCCTGCCCTCGCGCCGTCTCTCTGAGGCAGATAACGATGGTCGGTGCATCGTTAATTTGTGGTGTTGTCCCTGCTTTGCAGATGGGGAAACTGAGTCGCAGAATGGCAGCCACTTGCCCAGTCATACAGGGAGCTGGGGCAGACCCAGATCTCTTGGGTTTCAGCCCAGTGCCTCCACCACAAGGCCGGCCTCCCCATGCCACGGGTTCAGTCTATGGCCTCTTGTGAAAGGGTGTCCCTGTTCCGTGCCTCAATTTCCCCACCTGTAGCACCCGGCTGATGTTCCCCGCAGCAGGGGTGGCTTTAAGGAATGTTTCTAAGGCGCTTTGAAAGGGGAATAGGAAATGGGCCAGGATCCTGAGCGCTGATTGCCCCCACCTCCTCCCCGGCAGTCACGTGCAGAGCAGACAAACCTGTCAGGATGGAAACACCGACGTGTCTCAGCCTCCGCTTTCCCATGACAACTCTCTGATTCCCAGCCCTGCCCCCTGATGCCACCCAGACGCAGCACGGGACGGGGCAGGTAGACATTGGCAGGCAGACGCCGTGGCAGCTGGGGCTGTAGAATTACCGGACCGGGCAGCTTGGGCAGGAGATTTGAGATCCAGTGAAACCCGGCTTCCCTAGCAGGGGGATTCTTTACCAGCTGTTTTCCCGGGTGAGTGAGACCCAGCCCTGTAGCTGTTAGCCGGGGTGTGAGGGGAGCATCTCTGTGTCCTGACCAAGACAGAGCGCCCATCGCGCTGGGCGCTGCACAGACTCTGACCGAGATCAAGGCCCCATTGTGTCGGGCGCTGCACCCGCCCAGCGCGACAAAGGGTGGATCGGGGGCCAGTCAGGGCTGGGGGACTGAGGTCTGGAGAGATGTAGGGATTTGCCCAGTGTCACCCCGTAAATCAGTGGCAGAGCCAGGAGTCCACTAGAGCAGGCTGCCTGTGATCTCCTGTGGTCTGCAGCCAGACCGGCCTGCTGCGAAACATCGGCTTTGCTCCCTCATCCCCCGGCTTTGCTGTGGCTCAGCGCTGATCCGGATCCAGCCAGCGGGTTTTTGCTCACACCTCGCAGCCTCCTTGCGCAAAGTCAGCAAGAAACCGCGAGGCGCTTGTGATGGAAAATGTGCGTCAGGCCGGGGTTGGGGGAAGTTCTCCGGTGAAACGCTTTCAGGCTGAGCTGCCAAGTGATGCGGGGTGTGTGTTTCTATTTAAAGGGTGAAACTGGTGCAGCCATGAGCTGGTTGGGTAACAACTGAGGCTCGCATGCTGTGTTGCTGTTCTTGAGAAACACCATAGAACCCAGGAGTCCTGGTTTCCCCCCAGTCACTAGACCCCACTCCCTTCCCAGAGCCTGGGAGAGAACCCAGGAGTCCTGGCTCCCGGCCCCCTCTGCTCTAACCACTAGATCCCACTTCCCTTTCAGATCCAGGAGTTCTGGCTCCCAGCCCCCCCCAGGAGTCCTGGTTTCTCCACAATCACTAGACCCCCTCCCTTCCCAGATCTGCGGGGGAGCACCCAGGAGTCCTTGTCTGCAGGGGTGTGGGGTGGCCCTGGCCTGGCCCTGTCTCCTGTCCCTGATCCCAGGCGCCACTCCCAGCAGCTCCATAACTTGTTGGTGTCAGCCTATGGGAAGGGATTCTCAGCACCCCCCGCCCCCTCCCTGCTGTACTTAGCACAGGAGCAACCTGTGCCCAGGGTGAAAGTCCGGGGCAACCGGGACTTTTGATCCACACCAAGCAGAGGTGGGAGCACAGCTGGGTGAGCGTCTCCGTGTGGGGCAGTGCCTGGATCAAGGCAGGCTCCAGCTGGACCTGCTCGCTTCGGTTTCCCTCGTCCCCCATCTGCAAGTGGCTCTGGGCACTCGGCGGTTAGCAGGGAGCAGTCGCCGGCTGCAGCAGGCCGATGCAGGATGGAGCAGCAGGCCGGGGGGGAGTGAGCATGGGCTGGGCAGGGGGGAGGGTGTGTGTCTGTGCACCTGCTGGGAGGAATGATGGGGACGCTTGGGTGGGGAAGCTTCCAAACTAGCCCAGTAGATGGGATCAGATGGACCACACTTATAGGACACCTGTGTGGGGGCAGGGACGGGAGCCAGAACTCCTGGGCTCTATCCTGGCTCTGGGAAGGGACGGGGGCCTAGTGGTTAGAGTGTGGCGGGGGGAGAGGAGTCACTCCTTTTTTGCTCTTTCCCCAGCTATGCCACTGATGTTCTGGGTGACCTGGGACAAGTTAGGTTCCCCTCGTGCCTCAGTTTCCCCATTTGTAACAAGGAGAGAACAATCTTTCCCGTGAGCTGTGTGGGGCAGGGACTGTCTCTCACACAGGGTCTATGCAGCCCCTGGCACAATGGGGCCCTGATCTCAGCTGAATGGCTGTAAAGTGCTGGTCACAGATTGGGGGCCTTGGTCACGGGGGTCTGTGCAGCACCTGGCACCGTGGGGGCGATCTCAGTTGGGGCCTCTAGCTGCCAGGTCTCTCTGCCAAGTCTCCCTGCTCACACCCCAGGAGCTGCCATGATGCTGCTTGGCCCAGGCCTGCCACGGACGCCCGGGTACTGACCTCCTCCCTGTGTTTCTCTCTAGAACAAGCCGTGGAAGAAACTCAAGACCATGGTCCACTGGTCACCCTTTGTCGTGTCCTTCAAGAAGCGCTACCCCTGGGTGCAGCTGGCTGGCCATGCAGGTGAGAAGGATGGCGGGCATGGGTGGCGCAGCGAACCCATGTGGGGAAGGGTGCAGCCATCCCCAATGGCAGCTGGGCAAAGGCAGCTATGTGTGCCCAGCAGCACGGGCCAGGGCATGTCCAGACTCCCCTGAAACCAACCGTCCCCTCCTTCCCCACCAGGGAATTTCAAAGCTGGGGACCACGGGCGGATCCTGAAGAAGTTCTTGGTGTGTGAGCAGCAATGCTTGGAGAGCCTCATGCAGGACACGCTGCGCCCCTACGTGCCCGCCTACTTTGGGGTGGTGGAGCGGGACGGTGAGCGCTACAACCAGATGGAGGATCTGCTGGCCGGCTTCGAGGCGCCCTCCATCATGGACTGCAAGATGGGGGTCAGGTGAGTCCTGGCTCCCAGCAGACCCCCACTTTACCCCACTAATCCCCAGACCCCACCCAGAGCTGGGGATAGAACCCAGGAGTCCTGGCTTTCTGCCAACCCCTGCTCTACCCACTAGCCTCCACTCCCCCCAGTACCGGGGATAGAACCCAGGAGTCCTGCTCTGTGTGTGCTGGACCGCAGCAACCTATGGGGCCCCAGGGCTGGCCGAGGAGGGGCGGGAGGGGCAGGCAGCGGGGTGAGCGTCCCTCGCTGAGTCCCGCTCTGCCCCCGCAGGACATATCTGGAGGAGGAGCTGGAGCAAGCCCGACAGCGGCCCCGGCTACGGCGCGACATGTACGAGAAGATGGTGGCCGTGGAGCCGGGGGCGCCCACGCCTGAAGAGCACGCCCAGCGCGCCGTGCTCAAGCCCCGCTACATGCAGTGGAGGGAGTCGCTCAGCTCCACGGGCACGCTGGGCTTCCGCATCGAGGGCATCAAGGTGGGGGCCACATCTGGCTGGGGCGGAGCAGGGCCTGGCTGGGGAGGTGGGAGGCCAGGGGCTCTGGGGGGCAGGGTCCACATCTGGCTGGGGGTGCGGGGAGCTGCTGGGGTCACATCCTGGCTGCGGCAGGGCAGGGCTGGCTCTGGGGGTGGGGGCAGCGAGTCTGGCTGGGGCACCTGTGTCCTGCTCTGCTCCCTGGCCCACAGACTGACGGGTCTCTGTGTCCCCAGAAAGCCGACGGCACCTGCAGCACCAACTTCAAGAAGACGCGGCTGCCCAAGCAGGTGGTGCAGGCACTCCACGACTTTGCAGACGGGAACAGAACCATCCTGGTGAGGGGTTGGGCTCTCCTCTGGCGCCGCTGGCCCCGGCTGGGGGAAATCACCAAGGGGTCGGGGTTTTGCTACTGAAATGCAGCCACTTCTGGGGTGGGACGCAGTGACTGGCCGGCATGTGTGAGGCTTTTGTTTCAACCAAAGGGTAGCAGCATAGTGCTCCCCAGCGCCGCCCTGGGGCTGGCACTGACTGCCGGGGGAGAGCATCCCCTGCAGAGCGCCCCACCACACTACCTAGCGCTGCACGGGGGCATTGGGTCCAGCACTGGTTGCCAGAGGAGAGCATCCCCTGTTGAATTGCCAATGCCAGTGCCTGCATATTGGGCCAGTCGGATTCCCCTCCCTGCTGGAGCCCAGATGAACTGGACCCAGCTAGCACTCGGGGCAGCTGGGTGGATCCCACAGCGCCCCTGCCCCACGTAGCTCCCTCGGCCTCACTCACCTGCCCTCTTCCTCCCCAGACAAACTACCTGAGCCGCTTGAAGGAGCTGCGGGCAGTGCTGGAGCAGTCCGAGTTCTTCAAGACCCATGAGGTAAGTTCAGGGTCAGTGGGGGGCTGAAGGGTGCCGCAGGCCTGAGCGGGAGGCGCTCCCTGGCGAGTGGGTGGCCCAGCCCGTGGACCTCGCCTTGTGGATCTGGGCACACATGCCAGGGTTCCCTTTCCCGTGCCTACACATGAACCCTACGTTTGTCTGTCTCCCTTCTGGCCATGTGGTGATGTGCCTGGATGCGCTGGGTTCTAGAGCGTGGTCCTCTTATGGCTCCCAGAGCAATTACTGGACTCAGGAGTCCTGGCTCTCAGCCCCTCCGCTCACTAGACCCCACCCCCCTCCCAGAGCTGGGATAGAACCCAGGTGTCCTGGCTCCCAGCACCCCAGCTCACTGAGCTCTGTGTTTGCCCCCCCGGCAGGTGGTAGGAAGCTCCCTGCTCTTTGTCCATGACCGGACAGGGCTGGCCAAGGTCTGGATGATCGACTTCGGCAAGACAGTGCCACTGGCTGGGGGGCAGACCCTCACGCACCGACTGCCGTGGGTGGAAGGGAACCGGGAGGACGGCTACCTCTGGGGGCTGGACAACCTCATCACCCTCTTCAGCAACATGGTGCAGGACTGAGCCGGGTGCTGCGGACAGGAGCCGGCGCGCTGAGGACACCCAGGACTGGCTCCGTGCAATAGGTGGGCACTGCCGTGCAGTGCTCTCCCAGCCTCTTATTTATACAGCCAGATATGCTACAGGCCCACTCAGAGCTGGGGGCTCATCGTGCCTGGTCTGCCTGTGCCAGCCGCTTTGGGACGGGAGAGGCAGGGAGAAGAACCGTGCAGTGCCTCACATGTCACAGGCGCCCTGGGACGCGGATGTGAAGGGACTTGTTTTATAGCAGCTAAAGGGAGGGGGCGAGAATCGGTCCCATCTCGGAGCAGAGCCATTTCCTGCACGGCTGCTCGCCTCCAGGGAGGGCTGCCTTCCGTGTCCCAGCTGGAAGCAGATCGAGGTCAAGGGAGCCCTTGAAAGACAGAGGCCAAGAGTGTCAAAAGGGGCCGGAATTAGCGGCGCCCCATGGGAGACACCAGCATTTCAGAGGGCATGGGCTCAGACAGGCCGTTAGCAACATCGGCCGGAACGGAACCAAAGGTGACTCGGATCCTCTGGGCCCCTCTCCCGTTCCCAGCTGTCATTTAAGGTGCATTTTCCTTCGTCTGTGGTTCGTTTCGCAGCTGGGTTCGTGGGACGAGGTCTTTCAGCCCTGATTCCCTCCCTTGCTGGGGTTGGAGCCTGACCCCCGACCAGGGCCGGCCCCAGCGCACCTGGACTGTCCACCTGCCTGATCTGCAGGGAGCTGCCCGTGCGTGGAGTGGCAGCAGCTCCCCCAGATTAATGATGATGATTTTAAATTCCAGACACTTTAAAAGACTTTTTGGCAATGCTTCGGGGTTGAAATGTAGCGACGGGGCCCTGGCGTGGTGGGTGGCAGCTCAGCACCAGGTGCCGGGGGGTGCCTCAGGGTTCAGCCGGCAGGGGCCATGCAGCTCTACTTTACACGGGGAGCTGTGGTTGCTGGGAAAGCTGCGTTTGGGGGCTGTCCCCAGCAGCTGCTGCTCCCCTGTGGGGTTCAGCCCCCCTGGCCGTTAATAACATGGGAGAGTACACGGCCCAAACGGACTCACCTAGCCAGGGCTGGGTTCTCTGAGGCCAGGCCCCACACGTACTCACCCTCTTTAGGGGAGATCTTGAATGCAGGCAGCTCTAATAGGATGCAATCAACCCTCCCCACCCCCTCTGGTTCATCATAGCTCCCTGCCCAAGAATTTCAGGAGGGACAATTCCTGTCCCTGTTTGGCACAGGCTCTGATGAGATCGTCCTGGGCAGCAGGTTATCCCCCCTTCCTCTCAAGCATTTGGTACTCGCCCCTGCTGGTGCTGGGTCGGATCCAGCTGGCAATTCCTAGGTGTGATTTCCACCCCCTGGCGTTTTGCTCTTGCCATCTTTGCTTATTCCTGCAGAACCCGCACCCAGCCGGCTTGTCCAGGCTGCTTTGGGAACATGCCGAGACTTAGCGTCTCGCTCGAGGCAAAAGCCTTGTGGGGAGGTCAGGGGCTCCCTGGGGCTGAGCGTCTGTCCTAGCCCGGCGGCTGGAGAGCTCTGTGCCACAGTTCTGGGAAGTTCAATCAGTCTTTACAGGGGTCTCCGCAGAACCGAGAGAACTAACTGGGATGCCGCCTCTGCCAGCTTTGAGTGGCTCTGCCAACTGAGCTTCGGGCTTGCCGGGGGCTCTCGCCATTTGTGCAGGGCGCTGGCACGGTCAGGCCATCTCTCTGCCAGGCTCACGGCTCTGCAGAAGCTGGTGCACAACAGCCCAAGCCGGCTGGCTGCGAGGGCGCCTTGAAGATGACTGGTTTCCTCTTGCTCAGCTGCTCTCTGGGTGCAGTGTTTCCTGTGTGCTAACCGCACGGCAAGCAAGCAAGGTAGCTAAGGGGACTCAGATCCAGCGCTGGTGCAAGTCAGCGGTGCTGGCTCAAGGGCAGAACCAACCCTCTTAAACATATAGGGGGGTCAAGGGGTGGCACCCACCTGCACCAGCTCTGAATCTGGCCCAGGCGGGGGAGCATTTTCCAAGACACTGATGTGACTCCAGGGGACATGGGGATTCAGGAGCCCTGGAACGTTACCCTGGCTTCTTTAGGCCGACCCTAGCGGAAGATGGACCATCTCTGGCTTTCGTGCCAAGGGCATGGCCAATAGCTGCCTGAGCTGTAGCCACTCCCCCTGGAAGCTGTTCAGATCTGTAGCACCTGCCCACGTTGGGAGCGTCACCAGGTTAAGCTTTAAGGAATGTGCCTGTTCATCTCCGGCTCTAAGCACTGATTCACTGCACCTTGGAGCTGATCTGGGCAGGCAGGCACGGTTCCGTGGGACCGTCTCGCTCCCCATTGGCCTGGGCTCAGCACAGCGTGTAGCCGGCCAGCATTCGCGCCAGTAACAAGTGGGAACGGGCCCCTCTGAATCCAGCCTCCCATGGCTCTGGCTGCTTGTCTCAATCACGCTGGATGGCATGAGCTGGGCAGAGGCCAAGCACTTGAACTGCAGCCGCCCCGGCAATGCCCCCGCGCTCGGCTGAGCCACCTGCTCTTAGCCTCTGGATTAAAACTCAGAGAGCATCTGCCACTCTGTAAGACTCATGGGTGGAGCCGACCCGGGTTCCACAGTGCATCAGTGAATTATGGCAGCGGGAGCCTCTGGGCCGGGTCTTGGCAAAGAGTTACTCTAATGCAGTTCAAAAGGGGACATAAGGGCAGTGCCTGGAAAGTCTCCCAGCTGTTGATCCCCCAGGGGTCTGCAGAACACAGGTTGAAAAGCACTGATTTAGACAGCAAAGGGTGGGAGGAGAAACTGAGGCACAGAGCAGGATGGGGGCTTGCCCAGGGTCACACACAGGTCAGTGGGAGACCTGGGAAGGGAACCCAGGAGTCCTGTCTGCCACTCCAGCACCCAACCCACTTGACCTTGCTGCCCCCTGAGGCTATGAGCTGTCAGCTCCACTGGTAGCGGAGCCCTTCATACCCCCCGCCCCCCACAGCACTACTGCGACTCCTGTGTGCAGGCAGGATGTTCTCAGGAGGAACGTTCAGGCCCTTTCTGTACGGGGACCATTTAATTTATTTATAAACGCTCCTGGTCCATTCCTCTGCCGTCTCACTAGAGACAGGAATGGGGTGATGGGGTCAAGGGACAACGGCCAGGCCTCTGGGGCCGGAACCTGTCACAATAAACAGAACCTGCCTGTGGGTGAAACCAAACAGCCTTTGTCTTTAATGCGTGTTTGTGGACGTGGTTCAAAGTTCCCAAGTTAGATGTATGACAGCAGTACTAGAGAACTGAGATTGGGGCCCCCCTCGGGCCGGGCACTGCCCAGACCCCGGCTGAGATCGGGGCCCCCCTCAGGCCGGGCGTCGCACTGACCCCGGCTGAGAGCCAGTCCCTGCTCCCAAGAGCTAACCGTGGCGGGAGGCACAAAGGAAGCGTTAGGTTATTTTCAGAGCCGGCCACGCGTACCTGCCGTTTCCTGGTGCCGCGGCCCCGACCCGGGAATTGGGACATTCTGAAAAGCGTCACTGGGCCAAGCAGCAGCAGCTCCTCCAGGGAGGACCTGAAATAGCTGCTCCTTCCCCATGGCCACATCAGCCCTTCCTGGGGCACAGGGAAAAGGAGATGGGCTGAGCCTGAAAGGCCCCATGTGGCAGGGCAGGCTCAGCACTTTAACCTCTTCCCAGTGACAGCAGCTCTGTTCTCAGCGGGGCAGTATGTCCTGCCCCTCCCTGCGCACCGCCCCATCTCCAGGTGCCCTACAAAAGAGGGCAGGATCAGCTGCACCATTTTGCAGAGTGGAAACTGAGGCACAGAGGGGAAGAGCGGCAGAGCCAGGCTCCCAGGTCCCAGATCAATGCTCCATCCACTAGGCCATGCTGTCCCTCGTAGCATGGGAGGGCCCAAGGGCTGCAGGCCCAGCATGCAGGCAGGCAGGTGCTGTGCCGTCTCCCCTGCCTGGCGCCGTGTCAGTCCCGAGGCTCCTAGTGCCCAGCAGCAGGGGGTGGTTTGACCGACTGTGGCAGGGCACTCTCCGTGGTGCTGGGGTGCAGCAGCACCGTCTTGCCGCACAGCCCCGCCCTCACGCCTCCCGCGGGTACCACATAGACCTTGCCGTCGCCCGCCCGCTTGGGGCTGAAGTCTGTCAGCTGGGCGTTGCTCTCGTGTACCTGCTGGTAGCTCCACAGCTGGGGGCGCCAGCTCTTGCCCTGCTTGGAGAGCAGGTAGATCTCCACCACGTGCTCCAGGGCGGGCAGGGGAGAAGCCGGGCCGGGGTGGAAGAGGCCTGAGATCTCCCCGTCCTCCTGGCAGGCTGGGCTGAGGGCGCTGCCCTTCAGGCCCAACAGGGCTCCTGCAGGGGGAGAGGAGGTGGTCGCTGAGGTCCCAGAGATCACCCAGATCCGAGCAATACTGCCACCTGCCCCCCTGCCTTCCTCCTGCTGGGGAGCAGACAGGGATTGGGGCAGGAGTCTTTTCACCCCAGAGTCTAGGCATGAACGGACATGACGCCCCTCCCATCCTATGTGTGCACAGGGGGCACACTGCTCTAGCCTGGGGATCATCAGACCTAACACAGGGGCAGCCCCACAAGTCCCTGTCGGGCTGAGAAGGGTCCCCGAGGAGTGCTGGCCCAGCCAGGTCCGCACCAGGCCTCGTCAGCCAGCATTAGCTCAGCCCTGGCACAGCCCTGCAGGCTCACCCTGTGCCCATGCAGCTGGCGCCCCCTTGTGGCGAGCCTTGGAAATGCAGCCAGACCAATTGGCCCTCGTGGTTTATTTTTCCGTGCCCAGGCGCTGGTGCAGGAAGCCCAACTCCGAGTGGGGCTGTCCCCACACCCCAGCCATAGGGGTCTGTCTTTTCCTCACAGCAGTTAAGAGGCTGGCGGCCCCAGGCCCTTCCATTGGGGAAGGCTAGGGGTGGAGTGGGGCAGGTGCAGCAGCTGCAGGGACAAGCTCGCTGCCACCCTGGAAAGCTGCCCGGCAGCAGGGTAAATGGCTTGGGCAGGGAGGGTCCGAGCCCTGTTCATTGAAACCCCAGGAGCTGCCCCTGCCCCCAGCGGGTGCAGGGCATCGTTCAGCAGCGGGGACATACCTGAGACGACGGCCCAGTGGGCTTTGTAGCCGTGTCTCCTGCAGGGCTCGTGGTTGGAGTCCTCGTCGTAGCTGGGACGGCTGTTAAGGTTGGCCAAGGGGGCTGTGGCAAGCTGCGTGGTGAGCAAGGGGCACGTGGGGAGAGCAGGCCGCCCCAGCTCTGGGCACATGGCTCCTGCCTCTGGAGAAGTGCCCTTCCCACCAGGTGCTGAGTGGGCTCACACAGCAGCGCAGGCAGAAGAGGGGACGCTAAACTCCTTTGACCAGAGAGGATCAAATGAGCATTAAATGTGCAGCTGTCCAAACCTGTGGGCCATGGACACTGCCCCAACAGCTGCCTCAGAAGGGCGCGGCACAGGAGGGAAGACATGGACGGGCCATTTAACTGCTGGGAGAGCGAAGGAACCTGCCCCACTGCAGCAAGGAAGAAGAGACAACAGAGATGTGGCCAGGTCCCACCTCAGGAGTGGCCGCATCTGCACTAGCTTCTAGAATGACACCACCAGGCCCACTCTACAGGAGGATCAGCACCATGCCAGCCCTGCCCATGTGTGCAGGCCATGGGTCAATCCCAGCTCGGACGGGGCATCCCAAGGGACACACCTGCCCCGGTCTGGCTCCCTGGCCATGGGAAGGATACGGCAGTAGCAGGGGGCAGCCAGCAGTCAGATGGAGAAGGATCCTGTCCCGATTTTCTCCCTCCAGACCTCCTGAGAGCAGCTCCGCCCGGCACTGGAACACCTCCTCGGCCAGCTGGGCCATGTCAGCCGCTGGGATGAGCAGGGACAGGCCATGTGAGGCGGCAGGAATTAAAGCTGCCCCAAGGCCGGCCCCACCAGCACAACCTGAGCTCCGATCATGTCCCCAGGCTTTCTGCTTCCCTAAGCAGTGCTCTAATGGCATGCTAGAGAAACACAGACTGATTAGCTTAACAGAGAGATGGTGAAGGGGTGACTTGACCCCAGCCTATACGAAGGGACATGGAGACTGGCAATCTGATAACTGAAGGCTCTTCAGTAAAGCAGACAAAGAGCTAACACGATCCAGAGGCTGGGAGTTGAAGCTAGACAAATTCAGACAGGAAATAGGCACACATTTTTAAGAGTGAGGGGAATTAATTGTTGGAACAATTTACCAAAGGTCGTGGTGGATTCTCCATCACAAGAGATGTTTAAATCAAGATGGGCTGTTTTTCATAAAGATCTGTTCCTTTCAAACAGGAACGAATTAAGGGAAGTCCTGTGGGTGTTATACAACAGGTCAGACCAGCTGCTCACAGTGGCCCCTTTCAGCCTGAGAATCGGAGAGTGCACACAACGTTGGCACCTGACCCTGCAGTGTTTATACAGGCCGGGCTCCGCTGGGTCCTGCACTCAGGATTTTATTATCAGACTGACAATAACTGGTGTTTGTCTTTACAAAGCCCCACCTCCTGGAGTCACGAGATTCCATGAATCCCTCCATTTTAACTGAAGATACAAGGTCCAGCCCTGCTAACTGTGGAGAAAAGCGGCAAAGTGAGAAACTGAAAGGCTCCAAAGTCAATATCGAATAACGAGCCCCAACAGCTGGGTATAATCTCATGATCTCTGACTGCGCAGGGCTGGTGTGAGTGAGGCTCCCGCTGCCTGCCCCAGCTCACAGAGGAACCTTCTGCCTTGGACAGAAACCTCAAAGCGCTTGCTCCTTGCAGGAAATTAACAGCCAGGCTGAGCGTTTTTTTCCAAATCAAGGCGCTTGCAAGTTTTCAAGTGAACTAATTCTGCTGGAGGGACAGAGCTAGGAGCTGCTGCTGTAGAGACAGCAGGGTTCAGATTCAGCGTTTAAGGTCGGAAGGGGCAATTAGATCATCTAATCTGACCTCCTGTCTAGCATCGGCTGTTACATTTTACCCAGTTCCCTGTATTGAACCCAGTAACTTGCGTTTCGCTAGAGCATTGATTCCGGGAAGGCGTCCAGTCCCCAGCAAGGATCAAGGTGCCAGTGACTGAACTCCAGCAAGGTAGGCACAAAGCCCTCATGCTCCCCTTGTGCCCTGTGCTACGTACTGCAGTGACGGGGTCAGAAGCACCACAGCCCTTCTGGGCACCACACTTCCTCACACAGTCACAACCTGGACGGGGCTTTTGAGGGTCCCTCTAGACCCTGTGCACAGCCCAGCACCTAGCGCAAGGTAGCTCTTACTTGTTTTTAACCCCAGACGTGCTGTGGTCGACCGTGATCAATCACCAACCTGAGAACATTTCCCCTTGCGCGGTATAGCCTCTTTCCAACGCCACTCGCATGATCCTCTCCAGGGAGACGCTCTGGGACAGATTGAGGAGGGAGCCGGCCATCCACAGTGCCACCAGCCCGCACCTAGAGAGAGAAAGAGAACAGACACTGCAGGGGAAGTGGGTCCCAGTGGGTTGAGCTAGGCCAGCTCCCCTCACATGGTGCTGGATTTAGAGATGGATATTTCACTGCAGGGGGGCAAACCTTGGAACACTTCCCTGGGTAACTGTGTCCTTTGGGCTCTTCCCCCTCAGCGTTCTCAGCATCCCTATGTTTTTCACCCTCGTTTGCAGCCTGGGGTGGTCACCCACTGGGCTCATCTAGGCACATCTCACCTAGTCGATTCCCTGCCATCACAGGGGTCTGGGGCACCGGTGACACCTTAGTTGCTCCCGTTCTCTGCCCTGGCTCACAAGATATTAGTCTCCTGAGGACAAACGCTTTGGTCTAACTCAACTCTCTGGGCTCAGAACATCGGTACCCGGATGAGACTAAAGGACTTGGGCTATCCAGGAGATCAGGCAACAAGATCTAATGGGCCTGTCTGACCACAGAGGCTATGCCATAGCTCCAGCGAGGCCTTCGTTCCTCCAAGGGAGGGGGGTACGGCTCGCTGAGGCTGCGGCTCACCCACAGGCTGGAGTTAGTGGGAGAAGCCTGCTGCTTTGCATGGCGACGCCTGTTGAAGATGGAAAAGGCCAGGTGCAGTGTTCTGAAAGGCAGATACTGAATCAAACGTAAGGGTTTAGATCAGCTCATCAGACCTTGTGCTACTTCCACCCCTGCCTTTTCCCTCCGCCACTGCGAGTAACGCCCCCACGGCCCTTTTGTGATTTCTCCCACGCCACTTGGGAAGAACTTCCCATAAACATCCACACAGCTCCTTCGTTGTGCTCCTTCGCATCCCTCCAGGAAACTCTCCTTCGCTGGGATGCCTCCAACACACTTGACAGTGGTTAGGCCCTGGTGTGCTGAGACAGCTGCCCGCCATGTTGAATTATATTGTCTTCTTGTTTCCTTGCGTTCCCCCGGCAGTCCGTATGTCTGTCTCCCTCGGCTATCTCGTCTTAGACCCAGTCTGCAGGTCTCTGGGGCAGGGACTGTCTTTTGGCTGTGTTTGTACAGGACCTAGCACAACGGGGGCCTGGTCCATGGCTGGGCTTCCTAGACACTACTGTAACACAGCCAGTTAATCACAACAGCCAGCTCCCTGCTCAGATCCAGGTTGGCTATGCCTATACGCCATATGATGCTCATGCAGAAAAGAGATCTTGGCAACTTCTTGGGAAGGAACAAGGCCCACAAGGACCCTGGGGATGTAACAGAAAGGTGGATCAAGCCCATGTGTAAAGCCACCCCCCTTCCCCAGATCATCCTCAGCTGGCTGCCGCGTTTCCCTTGGCAGAGAGGAAGCGATTGCAATACTCACTGAGGTCCCTCTTGGATTAAGGAAGGCACCGGGCTATTGTACAGGAGCCACTTTAAATGTCCGCTAAAGCTGGAAGACAGAAACAAGCAAGCACTTATCAGCCATTTGCTATCCAGCTCCCGCTTCGCCAGCATTTTCTCCTCAGCATAATTAATGCTAAAATTGCACCCCCTCCCCGAGCGCGTTGGGAGAACAAAGCAGAGGGTTGACTTCATCTGCCGCTGAGGTTGCGGCCACCTCTGGGGTGGGATACGACCACTGTCTGATGGCCACACAGCAACGCCCCACTATGGGACAGGAAGTGGCCTGAGGTCCCGTCCCCGGTTGGCACCGCAGGAGGAATTTAGGGAGGCAAAATGGACATGGGGCAACCCTGCGGGGCCTGACCTGGCTGTCCTGCGGCTCAGGAGCTCCCGGACGTCGTCTCCGCTCCCGGGCGCCGGGGCCGCTCGCTCCAGGGCCGCCCTGAAGAACTTGGCCTTGTCCAGCCTGTCAATGGGCAGTGGCCCAGGAGGAGGGAGAGGTGGGGGTGGGGGAGGCACATGCTGGGGGTCGAGAGGGGGCGGGACAGAGGGCAGGGGAGGCACCTGCTGGGGGGCAGGTGGGGGCAACCCCGGCCTAACCCTCCTGTGGGCCATCCTCACCCTGGCTCCCGGGTGGGAGCAGGAGGTTAAAGGGCGTAGACCAGGCCCAAGGTCACAGGGTCACGGGTTAGAGGTCAGGGGTCACCCCGGGGTCATGGTGCCCGTAAGGTTGAGGTGTGGCTTGGCGGGGTCACAGGTCATGGCGCAGGGGTTACCGCGCGGGGGGTGGGGGCAGGCTCCACTCCAGGCCGGCCTGCCCCGCGCCCCCTCCTAAAATGGCGGCGCAGCGGGCGGCCGGCGGGTGGATGAGTCCGATCACGTGATGACTAGACGCCAACCGGCGACGGGCGTCGCCACCCGCTTCTTTCCTCTCTCTCCCGCCCCCTTCCGGGTCGCGTGACAAAAGCCGCCAATCAAATGAGGTAACAACGTTTACTGACAGAGGCACTCAGCCATTGGCCGGCTCTTTTGCGGAAGGCGGGCACCGCCGAGCCGAACACCCAATGCGAATGCGAATTGCCGAAGGAAGGCGGGATAACGATGCCGCGCCGCCTTCTGATTGGTCATTTTGCACGCCTTTGATTGGCCTCCAGAAACGAGGCGGTACCGCCCTTTCATTGGCCGAGACAGGCGAGGCGCGCTTTTAAAGGCTCGTGAATCGGCGGCTGTTTGTTGTGAGTGGTTCGCGCGGCCGGGGGGCGTGGTTATCTCTCTGCGGGCTCCTCCTCCTTTGGCTCCGGAGGGACTGGCGGCGCTGAGGCCTGGGCCTGCGGACTCTATCGGTGAGGGATCGGTGCGGCTCGGAGCCATCGGGCCGCGGGGCCGGGGGGGATCGAGCTGCGGGGTCAAGCTTGGCCCGCCTGGTCTAGTATGGGGGGGGACAGCGGGGCCTGGCCGGGCCGTAGCGACCCGGTCCTTCTTGGGGGGGCCTCCCCTCATCCGGGTCCTTCCAGGGGTCTCATCCGGGTCTCTCGCCTGCCCTCACTTTGCCGGGCGGGGCTGTATCCTGTATCCCCCTCCACCAACACGAGATGGGACGGCTCTCGGTGTCTTTCTTGGGCCCCCACCCTCCCTGGGGACAGGGGCGGTGCCCCTCGAGCCCTTCTTGGGGTGGGGGGCGGGGCTGCCCCTGCTGTCTCCTTCCCTGCCAGTGGCGGTGGTGTCCCTAGCCGGAGTCTCTGTTTGGGGGGGACCCCCTGCTGCCTCCCTTCTCGTTTGTTGCTGGGGTCCACTGGGCCGGGAGCCTGCGTCAGGCATTAGGGATGCTCGCAGCAGCCCGGACCTGGGCTCGGAGGGTCCCCTGGTGCTGCGTTGTACTGAGCTCAGAGATGCTGTGGAGGATCCGTGCCCCAGTGGCCAGGCTGGCTCCCTTCCCCCCATGGTAAGGGTCATGGCCCCAGACCTGATTCCATTGAACCTGGCGTCTGCTGTGTCTGGTTTCGCTGCCTCTTAGATGCTTCATGGGTCTGTGATGCTGGAGCAAGGGCCTGTCTAGCCGCATGGCTTTTCCTGCCAGGCTTGCCTTGTGGAATGAGTGTCCATGCATGGGATTAGCCAGGAATAATGCCTAGCCTGCGTGTGGACAAACCTTGAGATTGTGGGATTGCTGCCTCCAGCTCCTCACACTCTTCTCTCCGTGGCCCTCATATCTGGAAACACATGATGGGGATCTTACGATGAAAACCCCAAGTCAGGGGTGGGCCTTGCATTTAGCTTCCCAATGGCTCCATCGCCTCGATTTACCATCTCTTGTTGTCTCTTCTTCTCAGACCCCACTCTTGTGACGTGCCTGCGATGGCTGTCCCTGATACCCGCCCCAATCACACCATCTACATCAATAACCTCAATGAGAAGATCAAGAAGGATGGTGAGCAAGTGAGCTCCTGGGAGGTTCCTGGCTGGAGCTGCTATGGTGGCTGGGTGGGCTAAGGAGCTTGTACCTGGGTCTAGCGCTTTCGGGGGGAGGGGGGGTTGGAGGACTCGCTCCCTGGCCCACTCTCGCTCCCCTGTTGCTGTCTAGCCAAGGAGGGCTGGTTCTCTCTGAGCACTGCGGAGGGATAAAAGCGACATTCTCTCTCTGATGTCGGGGGCAAGAGCTTCTGTCTGAATCCACAGTGGGAGTCCATGGTCCTAGAGTACAGAAGTCGCTTGCTCTAACTGCTAGACGGCTCCGCATCCAACTCTTTGTGGTGGCAGAGCTCTGTGTCTGTCTGATCCATGTGCCTCATGCTCCTATTCTCTCTCCTAGAGCTGAAGAAATCCCTCTATGCCATCTTCTCCCAGTTCGGCCAGATCCTGGATATCCTGGTGTCTCGGAGCCTGAAGATGAGGGGACAAGCCTTTGTCATCTTCAAGGAAATCAGCAGCGCCACAAATGCCTTGAGGTCTATGCAGGGGTTCCCCTTCTATGACAAGCCTATGGTAAGTGCTGTGTGCTGCCCAGGTGGTGGCCTGTCCAGAGGGTGATGTTTGAATGGCCCGAGGTGCCGATTGGCCGTGCTCCCCCTGACAAGTTCTCTCTGCCTTCAGAGGATCCAATACGCCAAGTCGGACTCCGACATCATCTCAAAAATGAAAGGCACCTACGTGGAGCGCGACCGCAAGCGGGAGAAGAGGAAGCCCAAAGGCCAGGAGACACCTGCTGTCAAGAAGCAGGTGCCAGGAGCAGCCACTCCGGTGGCAGCCGCAGTCCAAGGAGCTGTTCCTGTGAGTAGCGGGAGCAGCATCTCTGATGGGGACTCTGCCCCTGGGCAGTGGCTGGATGACAGCCGGAGCCTGGGGGAGGGGAAGCCTTGCCTAGCCCTCCAGTGGGATTCTATGCAGCCAGCGTGGCCTCTGTCTCTGATCTCTGGGGTCGGGTTGAGTTGTGTTTCCAGCTGAGGTCTGCTGGCTGCAGCTGGCTGGTGTGAATGCCAGGATTGTGCCTGTGTGGCAGGCCAGAACCAGGCTCTTGCTGTGAAGCTGGGCGTGCTCTCTCTCCTGCAGGGGATGCCACCAATGAATCAGGGTCCCCGCATGATGCACCACATGGCAGGCCAGCCTCCGTACATGCCCCCTCCGGGTATGATCCCCCCACCCGGCATGACTCCAGGTGGACTCGCACCCGGGGGCATGCCCCCTCAGCAGATGATGCCTGGCCAGATGCCTCCAACCCAGCCGGTGAGTATATCTGAGCTCGGGCTGGCTTCTCCTGCTCCTTTCTGGGATCCAGCAGCAGGTCAAAAAGCTGCAAGTGACGCTTCCCAAATGGCGATGTTAGATTGGACTCCGCTATGTGGGGAAAAACCTCTCTTTAAGGTGGGGATTGGGGTAGTGGGGCCTTCCTCCCCGAAGGTGCTGGTTCCAATTCAGTGTGGGTTGGTGGTGAGCGGAAGAAAGCTCGAGGCTTGTGTGAGACGCCTCTCCGAAGGGTCAGTCATCCTCATGAGCTTGTTGCTAGCCTCAGCCAAGAAGTCAGAGATGCTGAGCCCACCTTGAAGGGAACTCCGGTGTGTGGAGAGCAGGGGATGCTCACCCTGGCAATGGGGGGAGGGGGAGGGCTTGCCTGGGCACTGCCCCTGCTGTGTGCATCTGGCTGGAGTTGCCCAGCAGGGTTCTCTGCCCTCCCCTATGGGTGACACTCGCAGCATGCGGCTCCCAGTCTGATTCTTGCTCTCTCCCTCACAGCTCTCGGAGAACCCACCCAATCACATCCTCTTCCTCACCAACCTGCCTGAGGAGACCAATGAGCTGATGCTGTCCATGCTCTTCAATCAGTGAGTGTGGGGCCGGGGCCCTCTCAGGGCACCATGCGTGCTGAGTGTGGGGCTGACGGCCCAGTGGCGGGGGATGCCCACTGTAGCTAGCCACTTTGGTGGACATGGGTGATGGTTGATGGGGAGGCAGGGAGCTTGGTGATGGTAAGTGGGTGTAGAGATCGGGAGCAGGGGCTAGGAGTTGGAGCGATCCAGGGGCTCGTCCCTCTAACAGCCTGATCCTGCCCCCCAGGTTCCCAGGGTTCAAGGAAGTGCGCCTGGTGCCCGGGCGGCATGACATCGCTTTTGTGGAGTTTGATAACGAAGTGCAGGCCGGAGCTGCCCGTGATGCCCTCCAGGGCTTCAAGATTACTCAGAGCAACGCCATGAAGATTTCCTTTGCCAAGAAGTGAAGCTCCCCCAGGCCCAGAACTGCCTGCCTGGCCCAGAACTGCCCCTTCCCCATCCCCCAGTTAGTGTCTGTTCTGAACCACTCCCCCTTTGTTTTTTTTACCAGTTGCCTGGAAGGTAAGTCTGTCCTTAGGGCCGGCTGGGTTTCCAGCCCCAAACTCCTCTTCCCTAGAGCATTGTAAATTGAGAGCGGGGAAGTGTCTGACTTGCATCCACCTTGGACTCCACATTGCCTTGCTGCTCAGAGAGCGGGTAAGTGTCTCTGGAGCGCTGCCAGCTGGTGATCCCGTGTCTGCGATGGCCTGGCCATGTCAGGAAGCCTGAGTGCTGAGTTGGTTGGTATGGGGAGGGGGGCGCGGTGGCTAGAGGTAGCCAAATCCCTACTGAAGCATTGTACCCAGAGTCTGCTGCTCAGACATTGCACCTGGAGCTCTTATGTTTTGCAATAAAACCTCCTTTTGTGATCTACCTACAATGCTGCACTGGGCTTCCTTGCTGGGTTCTTTCCCTGGGGTGTGGTGAAATTGACCCTGCCAGCTGATTGGTCTTTGGTCCCTTAAACCAGTGTCATGAGAGGGGGATCTGAGCCAGTCTTGCTGGCAGGGTGGGGGGGTTTTGATGGAGCAGAAGAGAATTATTCTGAGCCTGGTGACAGTATCAAATTTGGTATTCTGGGTTTACCCCCCAATATCCCAGAGGCCTTTGTGGGGTGCCTTCTGTCTGGTATGAGCAGATTGTTCCTGCCTTCTTTAACATGGAGCCTGGAGATCTTGGGATGCATTGCTGGGGACAGAGCATTGCATGCTGGGTGAGGGGTCATTGAGGTGTACCTGTGCTGGAGAGGGGCCTTGGTGGAGATCGTGGCTGGTGGGGGGAGTTGGCCAAGTGGTCCAAGCTGTGCTGGTCGTGTTCCCAACATGGCAGAGGGCAGGGATCGCCAGTGGTTTGACTGCCTCTACTGTGGTCCCCCCTAGAGTTGGCTGCCTGCCTCCTCTGTTAGCTTCAGAACTAACCTGTTCACCCCCTTTGCTGGCTAAGGGGGGTCAGACACTTCCCAGCAGCCCCCTGCAAGTGGGATGTGGCCCCTCCCCTTGGGGCTTGAGCTCAGAGCACTGGGCATTCGTAACTGGCAGGAGCTAACGCTCGCTCCACGTAGCAATTTGCCACCATCTGGCTCAAAGTGGGATCCCACCATTCGCAAGGAGTTTTTGAACTGGGGTGGGTTGGTGGGCTCCCATCCTGGCTTCCCCCGAGACACAGTTGGCATGTGGCTTGGGGAAGGAGCTCTTCTACCATCTGCCTTTGACAGGGGCGTGCCCAGAAATGTAACTTCAGGAGGGGTGTGTTCTGTCCCCCTGCCATGACTCAGGCAGGAGCTCGCTCTTCCTCCCGCAGCCCCATCCCCTCAGGGCTGGAGGAGTTGTGTGCCCCTGATTGCTCCCCCTTGTGCACGCCCCTGCTCTCAACCCTGTTCTCCGTGGGGACCTCGCACCACCGCCCCCTCTGTGGGCCTCAGCCTCTGATGAAAGCCGCGCAGGGAGGACAATGGGCCCAGTATGTTACCCAAGAGCTGGCAGTGCAGGGGCTGGCCCCCGTTTGTCCTTGCTCCTGGGCTTCAGTTTGTGGATCCAGATCATTTAAAAAGTGGAACGGAAGGGTAGAGAGAATTTGAACCTGCCCACTTGAGCTGTGCCTCCGCTGCCCGGGGATGGGATTCTGCCCCCACACTCTGAGGGCCTGACAAGCTGGCACAAAGACTCATCTGCTGTGGACATGCAGCCACCTCTGGGGTGGACTGGAGCAGCACTACGCAGCTGGAGATGACCAGTCCTATCCTGGGAGAGCCACTGAGGCTGGAGAATGGCATTGCCCCAGCTGGCGACTCAGGAGTGGGAATCATCACAGGGAAACAAGGCCAAGTTTAATCTGGGATCTGTGCCTTCAGTGACACGGCACCTCCTGCTGCTGCACCCTGCTTCTGGCGGCACGGTGCCCCTTACAGCCACCTGCGTGTCGGGGAGAGCGTGCTGCTTTGAGTCTGTGCGGGGATCAGCAAGGCTTGGCGCTGCCAGGGTCGGGGGGCCCCTGCTGAATCAATGGGCACTTGCTGCCTGCAATGGGGCAGCTTCTTTGGGCTCTCCGAAAAGGGCTCAGGGCGGTGACTAGAAACGCAGCCAGGGCTGGCGATGTATCCTCCCAGCCAGGGCAGTCTGAGCCCGCAGCCCTGGGTGGCTGTCTCTCTCCCACCATGGCTAACTGCCGGCTCTGGGCCCTGGCAGCTCTGCTGTGCACCCTGCCGGAGCTGGCACAGGGCAGCCGCCCGCTGGACAAGCTGGCCGAGAAGAAGCTGTGTGCGGACGTCGACTGCAGCCGTAAGCGTCCGGCGGGTGACCGGAGGCCAGGGCTGTGCCCCTGAAGGCTGTGGCTGGGGGCCAGGGCTGGATTGGGGCAGTGGGATTGGGGCAGGGACTCAGGCAGGGGTGTGGCCCTGGGGCTGTGGGGTGGCACAGGGCAGGGGGCCATGCGGTGCTGTGTGCTGGGATTGGAGGTGGCACAGGGCAGGGCTGGGCTCGGGGCAATGATGCAGAGCGGGGGAGGGGGTGTTGGTGGAGGTGCAGCATAGGCCCCCAGGAATGATCCTCCCCCCCTCCCCCCCATCTGCTCCTCCACCCGCCCAGATCCAATCTCCATCGCAGTGGCTGTGCAGGATTACATCGCCCCCGACTGCCGGTTCATCCACATCCAGCGTGGCCAGGTGGTCTATGTCTTCTCCAAGCTGAAGGGCCGTGGCCGGCTGTTCTGGGGCGGCAGTGTGAGTGGCTGCGGGTTCCTGATCATCTCCCTGGGTGGGGTGGGCGGGGGGGCTCTCTGGGAGGCAAAGTGGGGGGGGGGGAGCGCCCTGCCTGGCTCCTCTCCAAGGGGAGAGTGTTGTGCCCCTGTGACCTGCCGGTGGAGGGGGGAACTGGAGCCGGAGTGATGCAAAGGGCTTGGCCTGAATCCCCCACCCATGCCCTGAAATAACCAGGCCAAGCCAATCACACCCCCCAACCCCCCCCCCCCGGTCACTGGTTCCCATCTCAGGTTGCTGCTCTTCTGAGGGCTGGTTAGCTCCTGTGTGATACGAGTTTGCTGGGTCTCGGGGGATTTTGCCCAGACTGGACCTTTGTGGCGTGGGTTGGTCTCGGGGGTCTTGGTGCCCTTCGCTCAGCCTCCACATCTCCTCCCTGCAGGTGCAGGGGGATTATTACGGGGCACACCCTGCCCGCCTGGGCTACTTCCCCAGCAGTGTGGTGCAGGAGAGCCAGTACCTGAAGCCAGGGAAGGTGGAGGTAAAAACCGATGTGAGTAGCCAAGCTGCAGAAGGTGGGTGGCCAACTACTGATGGCGGGGGGGGGGGAGGGAAGGAAGAGGAATCCCCCAAACCAGGGGGGCTGCCACCACCCAGGGACCCACAACACAGGGAGCGCCTGGCCCTCAGTGCAGCAGCTGTTAAAGGTGCTTTAAAGAGACTGCCTGCTGGAGTGGCAGATGTGGGGATAGAACCCAGGAGTCCTGGCTCCTAGCACTCTCCTCCCCCTGCTCTAGGACCCCCCTTCCCCTCTGCTTGTCTCCTCAAAGCAGTGATGTTTGATCCCTCTAATCTCTTCCTTTCCAGCAATGGGATTTCTCTTGCCAGTGAGTCCTGCGTCACCTCCGGCTCCCAGCGCTCACTCGGATCCTGGCACAACCGCCTCGCCCAGGGAGGGGAAGTGGCTTTGGCGCCTGGCCGAGGCCGCGGTGCTGTCCTGGAGCCCCGGCAGCAGGCATGAATTTCCTTTGCTGTAGCAATAATAAACGTGCCCCCACCCCTGCTGGGTGCTTGGGTCTTGGCGCTGCCTGGCTGCAACTCCCTGTAGCTTCACTGTTATTACCTCAAGCCTGGGCCTACTTCTCAATAGACCGTCCCCCATGCAGCGAACCTGCCAGCCCCACTCTTTCCCTGGTGAGGGAGCAGGGGATCTCATGGGGGGCTGCTCCCCTAGACTAGACCCCCTCCTTCCTGACAGCCCTGTATGGTTTGTGGCCTCCCCTCCATGTTCACAGCTGAGCGGGCCCAGGCTCACCCCAGCTGCCTGGCTTCTCGCTGGTACAGCCTGGCTGCGCATCTCAATGGCTTGAAAAGTGAGTCACTTGTGGGACGGGGGAGGGACAGTACCCAGTGGATGAAGGGAAGGTGCCCCATAGTGTCCAGTGGTGGTGGGGTACTGACAAATATTCCTGTCCTCCACTCTCCTTTAGATCTTGGGGCTCCCATCAAGCAGCTGCCACGAAGTCAGTCCCGGCAGTGCACTCCCCCCGGGGCAGTCAGCTTGCAATAGAAATCTCATTTTAAACACTGTGCCCCAGATTCTCCTCCTGCCCTACCTTGCGTGGCTGCAGGGGCTGGGGGGGGGGGGAGGGGAGCACTGCAGCACCCCTCCCCCTGCGAGCTAGGGCTGAGAGCTAACTGGAGCGGCTGGTCATAGCTTGGGTGAGGGGGATTTCTGACTGGGGCATCCTTTGCCTGGCTCTCTGCTGCCCAGGGGTGGTGGGGTGTTGCCCTGGGTTGGGCAAAGGATGGCTTAGTGCCAGCTCATTGGTCACCTGTGTGCTGAAAGTGAAAGTAAGTGACTGATCCCCCCCCCATTGCACTAGGAGGCCTTGTTACAGCTGGGAGCTGACCCTGGACCTCACGTCCGGTGCCCCCTTCCCCACAGCTGGGGCTAGAATGCTGCATCCTGAGGCCCCCCCCACATGGCTCTAGTCACTAGCCCCCCCCTCCCCCTGCCCTCCCACCCCCTGCCCCGACTTAGTAACTCCATTGACATCCCATCTCCTGCCCCAGCCTTGCTCTGGAGGCCAGCCCCCTGTGCTGTGCTGTGCTGTGCTGGGGGCAGGGTGGGCCAGGGCCAGCATGAAACGTTCCCAGCATAGCTGTGTCTCCAGCATCACTCATGGTTCTGTGGATGATAGGTTGGCTCGGAGGAGGGAGCTGCTAGGCCGGGGTTCCCCCCCTGTGGCTCTTGCTACCTGCTAAGGGAGGGCAGGCCCTGCTGCTATCTCTGGTCAAAGCAACCTTTCCCCGTTTATACAGGGAGTTGGGGGCTGTCAGCCTGGACTCCTGCATTCTGACCCCAGCTCTGGAAGAGGAGCAGGGTCTAATGGTTAGAGCAGGGAGGCTGGGGATTCAACCAGTTATAGGTGGAGTGAGGGGAAATTCTGCTCCTTTGTCAATGGTCCCCGCAGCCTAAAGTCCTCCACTTCCCCACCCAGGCCAGGTTCAGCAGAGAGGCTGGTGCCTCTAGCGCATAGTAGGGCGATTGCTGTAGGGCAGAAGAACATGGAGGTGTCTCCTTGGGGCTGCATGGGGGACAGAGGCTGTCATCCCCTGCAGTGTTAATTCACACTAAGGGAGGGTTGGGTGAGGGGGGTGGATAGCCCAGTGGCTGGCATTGCAGGCTGCATGGCCTGTGATTCTTGGGCACCAACTTTCTCCTCCAGCCGGCTGCAGCCATTGGGATTGGGCCGAGAGCTTGACCGCCAATTTTCAGCCTGTAGCAAAGCCGCCGGGTCCTGGCTATTTTGGTTGCTTGGCAGGTGTGCTGCAAGGAGGTTGCAGAGCTGGGGGCATTGGAGGGGGCTTCCCTTCAGCCAGCACCTGTCCTCTGCCCCCTGGCCGGTGGGGTCTGGTGGTGCGAGCGGATGAGTCTCACCTTGCAAAATCTGGAAGCCACCCAAAAAACAGGGGGTGTAGATTTATTGTGTGTATGAGGGTAGCACCATGGACCTCAACCAACAGCGGGTCACCAAAGCCCCAGGCACTGCACCAATTCCCCCTCCTTCAACTGAGATCAGGGTCCCCATTGTGCCGGGTGCTGCACAGAGCCAGCGTGACATCCCCCTCCCCTGCGGTGTGCGAGCTGTCTGGCAGCCGATCCTTGTTTGTGGGAACTACAGAGCTGCCGCTCCGATAAGCAGCTCTCCGAAGCCAAGGCCCTGCCTGAGGCCCTTTTGACCTCGTGCTGGAATCGGCCTGGCACCACCCGTCCTGTTTCCAATAACAGGTGACGCTTTCTGCACTGGAGCACCTCAGGGCTTCCTGTTTTCGCTCCTGGTTCATGGGGGAGGCCTGAAGCCATCACAGACTGGCTGTGCTGCGGTGTCCAAAATACATGGGGGACGGTGGCTCGGGGCAGGATCCCCTGATCCTCTGCAAGAGGGACCCTTTTGTATTAATGCGCAACAGGATGGGGGTATCACTGGCGGGGGGGACGCAGCCAGCCCCTGCCTCGGGGATGGGCAGTACTGACAAATGGTCACGCACAGCAAAATCAGCCATGTAGAGTGGGGATGGGAAGTCTGGGGGCCCAGGCCCCACTAGGTCCCCCTGGCGCCTGGCAGGGACGCGGCTCATGCATGCCATTGGAGCAGTTGCTCTTGGAATGGCTGGGTAGGGGGAGATGGATGCCCAAGGTCTGGGTAAGACACCCATTAGTCCAGCTTCGCCCCAAACCCTTTTCTGCCCCCTCCCTCGGCATGGAGGGCGTGTCCCCGCCAGTCTCCGCCCTCCCAGTGGGGGCAGGGACATGCAAATCAGCCGCTGTTATATAAACCCCCGAGCGGAGCTGGGCGCGCCGCGCAGGGGGGGCGCAGCGCGTTGGAGCCGGTCGGGTCTCGGCGGCTCTATTCTCCGCCCCTTTCCCCTGCAGCCCTTTCCCGCGGGGCCGGACCATGCCCCCGCAGGAGCTGCTGCCCCAGTACCTGGCTGCGCCCCCGGTGCCCCCGCATCGGCCCCCGGCGGCGCCCCGCGCCCGCCTGGAGCTCCAGTGCGTCCTGCTGGGGGACGGCGCCGTGGGCAAGACCAGCCTGGCGGTGAGCTACAGCGCCAACGGCTTCCCGGCCCGCTACGTGCCCACCGCGCTGGACCGGTTCTCGGGTAGGTGCCGCCCCGGGGCCCCGCTCCGTCCGCGACCCGCCGGGGGCGCACGGGGCTCCCCGGTTCCGCCCAGCCTCTCCAGCCGCGATCCCCCTTGGCAGGCCCCCGGTTGAGAAGAGGGGGGGGGGACCCATTAGAGACGGTCCCTTCCCAACGGGGGTCCCGCTGCCGGGGATCGCTGTGGGAAGGCTCTGCCTGCCCCATTGTCTAGAATGGGACCCCTCTTCCCCATTATTCCTCCTGAAGGCCAGTGTGAGGGGGGCTGAGAGCCAGGACTCCTGGGTTCATCCTAGCTCTGGGAGGAGAGGGGGGTCTAGTGGTTACAGCAGGTGGGGCTGGGAGCCAGGACTCCTGGGTTATATCCCCGTTCTGAGGGGTGGGGAGTATGGTCTAGGGGTTAGAGTAGCGGGGGGCTGAGTCCTCTCCTAGCTCTGCCCCTGGAGAAGTTTAACATCCCTGGGGCCTGTGAGTGGTGGTGGGAGGCTCTGGCCACAGGGGTAACTGTCTCTTCCCTCTGCAGCTGTGGTGCAGGTGGACAGCACCCCCGTGAGGCTGCACCTCTGCGATACAGCGGGGCAGGTAAGAACCCAGCTGGAAGTTCCCTTTAACCGGTTCCCAGCAGCTGTTCAGCCCCTGCCAGCTCCTCCCGCGCCCCAGGCGCTGGCACTTTCTGACCTCGTCAGCCAAGGTGGGTGCTGGGGAAGGTAACGAACCTGCCCAGCTCTGCCCATGCCACTCCCCTATGCACCCGTGTTGGGGCTCTGTCCCAGCTCTGGGAGGGGAGTGGGGTGTGGTGGTTAGAGCAGGGGGGCTGGAAGCCAGGACTCCTGGGTTCTCTTTCCAGGTCCACTTCTGACTCCCTGTGTGACCTTGAGCAAGTTGGTTATCTCTCTGGGTCCCAGCCCTCCCCCCAATCAGTGACACAGGGATGACCCTTCCCTGACTCCTCCTGGGATGGGGGCTGAGCGGGTCTGTGGGGCCCCAGCTGTGGGTGGCCTTGGTCACTCACTGGGTGCTCCTCCATCACCAGGACGAGTTTGACCCGCTGCGGCGGCTCTGCTACCCGAAGGCAGACGTCTTCCTCCTCTGCTTCAGCGTGGTGGCCCCCACTTCCTTCCAGAACGTTGGGGAGAAGTGGGTGCCGGAGCTGCGCCAGCGGTGCCCTGCCACGCCCCTGCTGCTCGTGGGCACCCAGTGCGACCTGCGTCAGGATGTCCAGGTGCTCGTCCAGCTAGCTCGGCGCAAGGAGAAGCCAGTGGCTGAGCCGGCGGCCCGGGCACTGGCCCAGAAAGTGGGAGCCGTGGGCTACGTGGAGTGCTCAGCGCTGACCCAGCAGAACCTCAAGGAAGTGTTCGACACGGCCATCGTTGCGGGGCTGCAGCATGCCGAGCCCCGGGGCCGGCGGGCACGCAGTGCGGCCAGCAAGGTGCGGGGGCTCTCCAAGGCCTGGTGGAAGAAGTACGTCTGTGTGCGGTAGCTGGGGCTCTGCCGAGGACCCGGGCAGCCTGCCCCACCGCGCCCCTATGGTTGGGGGGCCTGGGCTGAGACCAGGCAACTCAGTCCAGGCATGGATTAAAGAGCCTCCGGGCTGCTGCTGAACTGGGTGTATGCTGGCTGTGCTGTGCCGTGCTCCAGAACACCCCCCATCCCATCTGGCTGACTGTGCTGGGCTCCAGAACCCCCCCGTGCTGTGTGGGTTGTGCTCCTGGGGTGCTGGGCTGCATCCCCCCTGCATCCGGGGCAGTCTTCTGACACCGAGGGCGTTTGTGGAGCCAGAATTCAAAGCAGGGACTGGATCCGCACCATGGAATCTCCTCCCTCAAGACACATCCCCCCAGGGAGAGAATCTTGCTTCCCTGCAGGACAGTCCGTCTCAGGGTGACCAAAGGGTGCTGCGAGAGGCTCAGCTATGCCCTCTGTCTCCCTGCCAGCCGCTGGCACCTCTCTAGCCAGGACCCTGCCTCCGGTAGGATCAGCACCAGCTGTGCCCGTGGACTGGCGCATCCCGGCTGTGCGGCTGGTCTCTCCCGCTGTTAGTTTTGCACTAGTATAAAAATGTCCCTGGCTGAAAGGGGATTTGCTCAGAGGTCCCCTCCCCCCCCACCCCTTTGGCAAATCCCCTTTTCAGCCCCCACCCGTGGCCTTAATCCCCTTCAGCACCATCTATGCTTTCAGGGGTCCCGTGCCCTCCTGTTTGGGCTGGGGAGCTGTAGCCCCAGGCCATGTCTCTAGCTGGGCAGTACCCCTGCCCCACAATCTGGGCTCTGCAGAGGGGCTGTTTTCAAACAGCGGGCAAAGGGCAAATGGATGATTTTGAGCCCTTTCCGGGGTTGCAAGAACCTGGCTGCCCCACGTGCGGTGGGTGGTGGGTGGGTTGTGGTCTGTTCTCACCCCTCCCCCCCCCCACCTGCCACAGTATGGTCCCTCCAGCTGGCCCTGGGGGGTAATGGATGGGTGTTAGCATGGGGCAGGGAGTGTGGTGCCTCTTACCCCCTAACTGCCCCTACCTCTGCTCCCTGGCTGCTGGTTTCTGATCCCAGTAACAAGAGGGAGCAGGGGGAAGGGCAGGTATTGTCAGCTGCTGCTGTGACCTGGCTGGGCAAAGCCAGGGGGTAGGCGGTCCGTCTGTCCGTCCATCCTTTCTTTTTTTTTAAACGTCTTGAACCAATAAAGTCTCTTTCCATTGTGCAAATGCTGTGGGAGTTCCCCCTAGAGCCGCTGCTGCAGGGGGGTGGGGGTGTGAGCAGAGGGTTGGGGGTTCAATCAGTGTTTTGGGAGGGGGATCCTGGTACGATCTGCAAGCCCTCTATGATCCCCGTGCACCTGTGACTCTGGGCGAGACCCTGCATGCTTCAGGGGTCCAGGATTGGGTGCTTTGATGGACCCAGTAAGAGCTCAGTGCTGCTGTCACACCAGGCGTTGTGCAGATCCCGACCTAGATCAGGGCCCTGTCATGCCAGGCGCTGCCCAGAGTGGGACCAGCCAGTTCCCTGTTGGGGAAAGACAGAGCTCTCTGATCCTGTGCCTGTCATTTAACAGGGCTCCAGCGGACCATGAGGGTCAGTTTCCACCTACTGCCAGCATCCCCTGGGGAATGGGCCAGGTCTAGTGGTTAGAGCAGGGAGGGCCTGGGAGCCAGTACTCTTGGGTTCTTTCCCCAGCTCTGGAGGGGGAGGGAGGGCTACAGTGCAGGAGGAGGTGGGTCACGTTCTTTTTACTGCCCCTCCCTCTGCTGTGGTCCCCTCCTCAAAGCTGCTCCTGGGCTGGTGACTGCAGCTGGCTCTGGCCTTATCAGCGGCTCCAACTCACCCTGCCATAAAACTCAGGAGGGGAGCAGAGCTGATAGCACCGGGCCCTGCCTGCAAGCTACTCCAGAGCCTGGGCAAAGGGCACCGGGGCCTCTTATGCCAAGGATGTGGAGTTACTCTGTGGGGGGTGGGGATCTCAGTAGGGAGCCACATGCTGCCTGATGTGCCCCACCCCAGAGCTGGCTGCATTTTGCTGCAGGTTTGGGCTGTGGCTCTTGGCATGTAATAATGAGCCTCACACCAGTGGGTTGGGGATTCCCGGCAATCAGGATGGGCGGAGATGGAGAGAAATCGGAAGCGGGGAATCCCCAACAGAGAATTACTCTGTGGGTAGATTCCCCAGGGCTTTACACCCCCCATGGGGCTCTGCCCCATTGCTCAGGGCCCCCCGTGGCTGTCAGCCCGGGCGGTGTTTCTTGGAACCAGGATGGCTTGATTCCCCTGGGCAGACCCCATTTCCCTTTTGGAAAACAGCAATCCGGGACGTGACGCTGGAAAAACTCAGCCTGGCGGGAACCCGGCCGGCTGGGGGGGCAGTTGGCTTAGGGGCTGGAATCTCAGCCGGGGATCTGGCACCAAGCCCTTCACAAATAGCATCAACTGTGGGAAAAGCCAAGGGCTTGGCTCCCAGCCCCCCCAACTCTAACCATTAGATCCCACTCCCTTCCCAGAGCTGGGGAGAGGACCCAGGAAGCCTGTCTACCAGCTCCCCAGCTCTAACTACCAGGCAACACTCACCCACTGGCTTTTATTTCCTAGGCTGGAAGGAAGCAATATGGGAGTTGGGGTGGGGGCTGGGAGCCTCCATTCTTTTAGCCACATTAATACCCCCCCCATATAATCTAAGTCCTGCCCCTTCCCCCCCACTCCCGTCTGTTGTTCCAGGAACTAGCTGGCAGAGGTGGGGCCGCCCCACGGGCACAGGGAGGGCGTGTTTGCTTGGCATGTACAGGGAGTTCATGGTACAGCCGCCCACTACCCTGCCGCACCCAGCCAGCCTATGCCTCCCCCCCAATGCCAGGGCTTGTTGGGGCTTGTGGCTGAGAGCACAAGGCTCTGGGGTGTGTCTTGACGCTGTACCCCTGCAGAGCAATGCCAGGGGGGCAGAGAGGAACAGAGGTGAAACAGGAATTCTGGGTTCTGTCCCAGGCTCTGGGAGAGGAGTGGGGTTTGGTGGTTGCAGGTAGGGCAGGGAGCCAGGACTCCTGGGTTCTCTCCCAGCTTGGGGCTGAGCTGGTATCTCTCTGAGTGTGGGCTGAGGGTTGCCTTCTAGGAACCCAACCTCTGCTATCTCATCTGAGCACCGGCTCCTTCCATTCCCGGGGACGGAGCTGCCCAGCCCCTGCTCCCCCAGGCCTAGGCTCCTTGGAGCAATTGGCCTCGGGGGCGGGGGAGGGGTTGGTGGCCCTGATCCTGCTAGGCTGACTCTTGCTGGGGGGCTTCTCCAACCCTGGGTCCTGAGCTGGGAGATCCCCAGATCACAGGGTCAGTCCTGGGGTATGAGGGGCTAGAGGGTTGGACTGGAACCATGTTCTGTTCAAATCCAGGGAGAGTGGGATGGAAATACCAACTCCACCCCGTTCAGAGAGGGAGAGACACCACACAACTCACACAGGGAGTCTGTGGCAGAGCTGAGGAGAGAACCCAGGAGTCCTGGCTCCCAGGCCTCCCCCCACCCCGCCCGCTCTAACCACTAGGCACCACTCCCATCCCAGAGTACACCATTCTCAATCCCATCAGGGCTAGGATTGCAGGGGGCTGTGGGTTGGGATTGGGGGACACCGGTACAGCTGGGGGGGGGGGGGGGGGCCCCGAGCTGCTTAGGTCCAGTTCCTGTCACCTTGGGGGAAGCTGCCTCCCCCCCCATCCAGTGCTCCTGGGGTTCTTTCAGCTCCCCAAACCCACCTTTTCTTGGCAGGAAATCCAGGGGCGGGGAGAGACGCTTCCCTCACAGCCTCACACTGGCAATGTGCAGGCCCTGAGGGTGGTTTGTGTGCCCATCACATGGCCACCAGCCACCCCAGGACAGGGATAGGTTTCAGCCCTGGCCGCCTAGGCCAAAATGGCCATGCAAATGCGTACCACCTGCCCCCTGCCATGGTGCCACCTGGCCCTGCAACAATGCACCGTCCCCTCGCCGTGTGCTAGGGCGCTGCCATGCAGCCTGACTGAAGGCATGGGGTGGCTGATTTTGCCCCCTACCCTACAGGGATGAGCCCCGAGGCTGGGCTGAGCTCTGGTGAGGAAAGGAAGGAAGGAGCCTGCTGGGGTGGGGCTAGAACACAGCGGTGAATAACAGGCCTGGGGGATAGGGGGGAGGCAGAGCAATGAGACCTGCTCCCAGCCCAGGATGTGGGGAAGTGTCTGGGATCCGAGCCAGGCCTGCCCTGGGTGCCTGGCGAGGGGGATGCAGGAGGCACCTGGGCTCAGGTCTCCAGGCCATGGAGAACCACAGCTGAGATGAAAGAGCCGTGGGTGGCCAGCCAAGGGCTCCCTCTGCAGTTGGCAACCCCCCCGAACTCTGGGGTCTGACCGAGGCAGCTGCTTCTCCCGGACACGTTCCAGCCACAGCGTCATTAGCTTCATGGCCAAGAGAGGGCCAGGGCCTTGTTCAAAGATGAAGCACAAATGGGGATAGAACCCAAGAGTCTTAGCTCCCAGACTACTCTGCTCTAACCACTAGACCCCAATTCCCTCCCAGAGCTGCTGGGGCTAGAACCCAGGAGTCCTGGCTCCCAGCCCCATTCCATCCCTTGCTCAGAGGCAATGCCATGGTGGCATTGGCCTGGATTCCCTGCACCCAGTGGGTACCTGTGCCTTGGGTCTGTTGTCCCCTCCTCCTGGCAGCCCATAGGCAGCTTCCATCGACTGCCAGGAGGCAGGTGTGGGCGGGGAGAGGCACCCGATTGGCTGAGGCACTCTCAGAGCCAGGGCACCCCTCTCATGTTTGCATAATGGGCTCTTGGCTCCACAGGGGCAAGCAGCTGGGCTGGAGGTGGCAACTGGGCCCACATGGTCCCTGTGGGGCTGTGGGCAGTTCCCAGGGCAAGAGGGAGCCCAGGGAGGCTGGCACGTGGGGGATGCTGTGGTATGTGCACTGGGATCCCTGGCGTTCAAGGGCTCTGCTTTTCTGGAGGCTGGTCTCAGGAGGGATCCAGAAAGGCTGGTATAAACAGCCTCTTGCGCCCCACCCCAGAGGTGGCTGCATCTCAGTGCTGGGTGCCCAATTCAGTGCAGAGTTGCTGTACAACTGTCCTGCTCCACACCTAACGATGGCTGCATTTCCTTGATGGCTGGGAGATCCCTCTGTCGCTGCAGCCCACCCTGGAGATAGCTTCATCTCAGTGCTGGGCAAAGCGAATCCTGTTTCTAAACTCCATGGAGATGGCTGAAGAGGGAGTCTCAGAGCAGCCTGGAGCCGGGAGATCCTGGCTTCTAATCCTGCTTTCAACACCAATTCTCCCTTGTGGACTTTGTTCCTTCCATTGCTCAGTGCCTCAGTTTCCTCACCTGGGATGCAATGTGCTTTCCTAGCTCCTGGACAGGTCTGGAGAGTGAAGGTGAATGCCTGGGAGATGCTTTTGGGGCAGAAAGGTGCTGTGGAAATATCAGATCCACACACCGCCCCCAACCCTTTGGGACAGAAAGAGGAGCTTGTATGGGGATTAAAAAGAAAGCTGACTAGCCTCCCCTCCCCTGCCACTGCCAGCCCCATGCAGGGCTCTGGCCTGACAGGAACCCCCTGGGGAGGGGTGAAGCAGAGCTGGATTTAATTCATCAGACCCCTCTTGGCACAGCTGGGCTTGCTCAGGTTTCCTCAGTAGCTGGTGTGGGCCCCCAGGAAAGCAATTTGGGGAGTGGCCAAATCTCAGTGGAGGGTGGAGCCTGGGCTCTGGGACACTTTGCAGTTGTGGAGGGTCTGAGCCTGTGGCATTTGCTGGGGGGGGTTTCCCATTGGCAGCAAAGGGGGCTGGGATCAGGCTGGGTGCCCCTGTGGGGCTCCTTGGATTGGGGGTCCTGCCAGGCTGCTGGGATAATTTAGAGCAGCCTCTTTGCTGCTCCCCATAGACACGTGTGGTCTAATCCCAGTCCCCTGCTCTAACCACTAGACAACACTGCTCTCCCCTCCGGAGCTGGGGCTCTGCTGGCCCTCTGCTCTAACCATTCGACCCCCACCCCCGCGCTCGGAATAGAACCCCGGAGTCCTCGCTCCCGGACCCCCGCCCGTCCTTTCCCCTCTAAGCCCCACCCCCGTGTGACGTCAGACGCACGCCGGCGTTTGCACGCACGAACCCGGAAGCGCCTCCACCCGGACCCGGCCGGCCGCGGGTTACCGGGCGCCGCCATATTGGCGGATCCTGGGCGCCGCCATATCGCCCCCGCGGCCCCTCGGCAGCTCCCCGGTGTCGGCGGCGGCGATTGCAGGAGGCGGCAGCAGCAGCGCCAGCCCCAGCCATGTCCGAGAGCTACGGTCAGCGGGGCGGCGTGGGGGCGGGGCCTGTGTGTGTGGGGGGAGGGGCGAGCGGTGTCCGGAGGGTGCTGGGGGGCGGGGGCTGACCTGGGGGTGCCTGGCATGCGGTGGGGGGGCATCGAGGGGGCCTGAGGCAGGGTTGTGGGGGAGGGGGTTACCCTGGGGGCGGAGGCAGAGGTGGGGGAGGGGGTTACCCTGGGGCGGAGGCAGAGGTGGGGGAGGAGGTTACCCTGGGGGTGATGGGGCGTTGCACCGGGGGGGGAGGTGCCAAACGTACAGTCGTGTCAGGAGAGGAGGGATGGGGGTTCCTGTAGTGAGGGGGAGGGGGGCTGCAGTGCTGAAGCTGACCCCCTCTGGTCCCAGGGCGAGGGGGATTCCGGGTCCCGCTGATTTGCTCAGGGTTGGTAATGTTGCCCTGGACTCGGAAATCCTCCCCAGCGCAGTGCGCTTGGCCAGCTGTAGCAGTTGTGTGTGATCCCAGACGAAACAGGGCTGGGAAAAGTCCCTGGAGCCCAGCAGGCCCTGCCCTTGGAATTGACCGCCTTGGTGTGTGAATCACACCTGACAGTTGTACACACACCCAAGCAGGATTTACCTGGGGTGTGTCTGTCACTAGAAACCTCTTTTGGTGAGGGACCAGGTGTAGCAGAGTTGGATCTGGGAGCCAGTTGTTTAGTAATGAAAGGAGATAAAGTAAATACTGTATTTTTCAAATGGGGTGGTGGGACAGGAGAGCTGTTGAATTTCTGTGCTGGGGGGGTCTGCCCGTGTTCGTCAAGGAGTGTTTATTTCACGCCATCAGCTAATGTTCTGCCCACAGCCCTCGCTGGCTTGAATGACCTGAAATGGGGGGGGGATGGAGTGGTTACATGGCATGCTTTGGTATTTAAGCATCGGATTTGAACTCTTCTTCCCCCCCCACCCTAAAAAAAAAAAAAAATCCTGGGCATCCCAGATCCAAATCCTCATGGGATTGATTCATCTTTCCTGGGTGGGGAGATGGCACACAGATCTCTGAGTTCTATTTCCAGGACTAACATTTCCCCGTTCCTGGTTTCCACTGCAGGCATTGCATTTCAGGGGCCCTGTATGTGCACAGAGGTGCTCGGAACGATAGGGATGGGTGCTAACATAAGAACCTAGACAAGATCTGCCTTTTTTCCCCTCCTCATCCACCTTGGCCAGTCACTTCCACCTGTGCGGGAAAAACCACCATCCTGCTTCTTAGGGATGTCTACACCAGGAGTTATTTCTCCTTAACCTCATATGTGGGGACTCTTTTTCTGGAATAAGTGTCTTGTTCTGAATTAAGTTAAAGTGGCTAAGGTAATTTGGAGTAAGGCCTGGTCTGCACTTAAAAGTTGTCAATGTAGCTATGCCGATGTTACTTTTCAGCATAGCCCAGGCCTGTATGGGAGTGAGCAGCTGCTAGGAACATGTAATGGGTGATGATAACACACATGGGTGCTGCTAGCATTAAAAAATAAAATCTTTAGGCCTTGTCTATATGCGTGCCTTGCAGTGCTTTAACTGTGCTGGTAAAGTTAAACCCTATTGGTCTAATCTTATTTAGCTGAGGTCTTATTTATCTGAGGTTAGTCCTGCTTTGAGCAGGGGGTTGGACTAGATGACCTCCTGAGGTCCCTTCCAACTCTGATTCTATAATCAAAGCTGTACAAACCCTCTAGCGTTGATGCAGTTATTCCAGGATGGTTTATTTCCATATGGGAAGGAGCATAAGTTCTACAGGTATAAAGGCTGGCCTACACTACAAAGTTAGGTTGACCTAGCTGCATTGCCTGGGGGTGTGAAAAATTCACTCCCCTGAGAGACATGGTTAAAGTGACCTAAACCTCCGTGCAGATGTTGCTTGGTCAGTGAAAGAATTCTGCTGTCTTTCGGAGAGGTGGATTAACTACAGGTATGCCTTCCATAGCCGTAGTGTCTCAGCTACAGCGACACAGCTGTACCCCACTGTACCCTTATCCCAGTATAACTGTTCATGCGATGTGTTGAGCTAGTATCAGTAATAATCAGTAGTATCAGTTATTGTGTAAGTAACACAAATAAAATACCTCCCCGCCCCCCAGCTGACACAGTTATATGATACAAAAGCTGAATAGACCAGGACTCTGACCTTTGCTACTGGGCAGTTCAAGAGGATGAAGAGTTTGTCCAGGGGCAACTTTAAAATCACCTTTGTCTGAAAACTTCTTGCTCACGGTGTTCCAGTATCTCTGGAGTGACTTGCTGAAAGTCTGGGGAAATCTCTTTTCACTTGTTTTTCTTTGTGCCTTTGGCAGCACTTTGCATATTATCAGTTTCCCCTGTTTACTCGGTACTTGCTGTTGACTTTGTGATGTGTTCTGCAGCAGCAAAGACTATGATATGATGCGTGAAAAATGTGATCATGAAACCGCAGTTGGCAGAGAGCTGCAGGTGCAATGTCTGAAACTACTTTGAACTCAGTAATAGCCTAGAATTTCAAGATAACAGAGTTCCTTTTAAACTTGGCACAAGGGTTTTTGTTTACTGTGCCCAGGTTTGCCTTTGAGGCGTAGCCCAGTGGTTTTCAGATGGGGAGATAACATTAAGTTCTTCTGGTTTCTTCAAGTTCTTTAGCATCAAGCTGTTTCTGGAAAAGCAACATCCAAAATGTTTTCCCTGTAAACAAGGTAATAATGGGACCTAAATAATTGAAGGAAGCTTGTTTTGCTTAATGGTAGAAACCTTTCTCTCAAAGCTAGCACTGATGGTTTTAGAAGTGTTCCCTGTACACAAAACACAAGTGGTTTGGCTAAGCTTCTGATCCGAGATGGCATTTGTAATCCCAATTCTCTGGTGACTCAATTATTTTGCTGCTTAAACTTTTAAAATTTAACTTACCTTCTGATAATGGTGCCCCCCCCCCCAAAAAAAAAAAAAAAAAAGAAAAAAAAAGAGACCAGATGGACTTCTGAAGTGCAGGAAGATAACTTAAATATGGTTAGAATTGAGGCAGTTTTTATTGTGAATAAACCTTCCTAGATATTTTCAGCTAGTTAGACCCACAATTGAGTGATTTATTTTTTTGTGTATTTTTTTTTAATAGTGGTACAAAATATAATAGACTCCAGGAACTCAATCTGTTTAGCCTTCTCTTTGTTAAAGTAAAGGGGGACTAGATCAGTCTATAAGTACTGACATGGGGATCAAACATTTGCTACTGGGCTCTTCAGTCTAGTAGATCTCAGTAGGCTGAGACCATGGCACATCATGAGCAGTACTGTCTCATTTTTTCCTTATATTCTCCCCTCCCCCCCACCTGGACTGCCTGTTGTCTCTTGTCTTATGTTGTACAGTGCCTGACACATTGAAGAGCTGGCCATTGCTGGACACAGGTGGCTGACATGGCTGGAGCCCTGGTCAGACCTGATCTAGCTATGCTCCGCGCTCCTGTGCAAGAGAGCGAGTGGTACCGTGAAACCGCCCCAGTTGAATATGCTGAGCCGAGAGTAAACACGCAGCCTGACTTGGGAATGGTGACGTGGACCTGGTGAGAGGGTGGGACTCAGACTCAGTTCTCTGCTGTCCACTGACTCCCTGTGTGACTGTAAGCAAGCCCCTCCCCTGTTGTGTGCCTCAGTCTCCCCATCTGTAAAATGCTTTTCTGCCAGCAGATGGGTTTTAAAGATCTAGGTGCTCAAATGCCACAGTCATGGGGCCAAACTACACGTACTAAGACTTTTTTTTTGCCCAATGTGTTCTTAATGGAGCGATTGCCCAGGTGAGGAATTGGTTTAAAATAGAACTGAACTTGACAGTACTTGTACAGTAAAGTCACCATCACCAGATCCAAATACTGGGATAGATGGTCCTTTGGAATGGGAGTCCATGTGAATATCGGGGTAGATGGTCCTTGTGGATGGGAATCTTCACAAGCAGGGATTCTCTTTTTATTGTATGGAGCAGTGTTTGTTCGTCAACCTTCTCTGGGTGGCAACCCCTCCAGTCAAAAATGGTCATGACCACCCTCCTCCTTATATTTATTATATTAATATTCTATTATATTTGATACATTTTTACATATATATAATAATGAGAATAAATCTCTCTAATTTGAGTGTCAAGAGGCTGGCCGAGCATGCTTGACCTGGAAGGGTAAAGGTGTGTGGAGAGTGGTGGAGTGAGAGTTTCTTGCCTTTAGATTGGAACAGAATTGTCAATGCTTTATGGCCCCCCCGCTTCCCTTCCACAATGGCCTTTAGTTGTGATCTGTCAGTAGAGTAGCACGGATGTGGTTTTTGATGGTGGCAGTGACTCTTGCTTAAAATACTTCTAAATGTGCCCCTCTGTTAAATTAAAGAAAGTGTTAGATTCATAAATAAAGCTCCAGTGATTGGGATTTAAAAACAACAACTTATACAACATGTGAGTCTGAAGGCTGGTCTACGCTGGGAACTTAGGTTGGCATAGCTACGTGTCTCAGGAGTGTGAAGAATCCACCCCCAAGAGACGTAGTTAAGCCAACCTGACCCTGTGTAGATGGGGCTAGCTCGATGGAAGAATTCTTCTGTTGACCTAGTTACCATCTCTCGGGGAGGTGAATTACCTACGCGAACGGGAGAACCCCTCCTATCAGTGTAGGTGGTGTCTATACTGAAGCGCTACAGTGGTGAAAATTAGTGGTTTAAGTGTAGACATGCCTGGAATTTCAGAAAATTGACCTCTCTCTATCCATTTATGTTGCCCACAAAACAAAGGTCCATTCGCTGTCTGGCTTCTTCTCCTGAGGCCTCTGAGGAATTTATTTCTCTTCCTCATTCAGAAATGATATTCCGAGATGCATGAATGTTTAATAGCCACTTAGTGTGTGTGTGTGTTTTGCCTAATGTTTTCACTTGGCAGTGGCACTGGTGCCAGTCTCCGAAAATGTTGGCCAAGGACTCCCAAGAGATCTGTAATATCTAGGTAGTGTAGATAAGCTCAGTTTTAAGATCCCCTCTGTGTCACTTGTATGGGCAGGGGGAGCAGAGGAAGGGGGTTTTCAAAGAGACAATGTGGTCCAGTGGGTAGGGCACTAGACTGGGTATCGGGACACCTGGGTTCTGTCCGTGGCACTGCAGTCAGAGTAGATGGACACATGCTAGCTTTAATCTAGCTAGCACGGCCAAAAAAAGCAGTGAAGCCATGGCAGCTTGACCTTCAGTGGGTCGTACCAGGTGCCCAGAACCCCGGTGCATGGACTGACGATGCTAGCTTATTCCTCTTCCCAAGTGGCAGTATGTCACGCTGTGTGACTGGGCCATGCTAGGAGTGGGGTTGTACCACTGTAACTAGACTGGCATAGTTAAAATGGCACAGCTTTTGCAGGTAGATAAGGCCTTTTTTTGTGTGCTTGTGGCACCACACAGAATGGGGTCTCTAGGCCTTGCCATCATGCCACTGCTAACCGAGCAAACTGGCAACTGAGCCCTGCCCAGGGACCAGAAGGAACTGGCTCTGGCTGGTGTCTGCAGAGAGCATATGGGACTTCAGCCCAAGAGATCCCTGTGGAGGCTATTGTAATGGGAGGCTTTCGGAGGGAAGGTTCTGTCTAGTGTCCAGCCACGGGCTGGGGGAAGGTGCGGAGTTCCCTGGGAAATCTATTGGTCTGTTCAGTTTCTCAGTCAACCATGTGCTTTGTGTCTGTCTTTCCCTTCTGACCGTGGCGAGAACCACCCCTGAGTTCTTGGCAAAGTGCATTTAGCTCTGGTGAATGGCCGAGGGCTGTGTCTAGGGCCTGAATGTCCCTGAACGCAGTGGACATGCAGTCTGCCTGTGCTCCTGTGTCAGAGATCCAGCACGTGGTACAGGGCAGCCTGGTCTCAGCTAGGCAAGGCAGGCACTTACAGAGGAACTGCCAGGCTGGAGTCTGTCTCGGCCTGTCGTCTGTCTCTGACAGCGGTTGGTGCTAGGTGCTTCAAGGACAGCAGCAGCCGTGGGATAATCTGTCCCCATGTTATGTCCCATTCTGGTTTCTAATAGCTACCTTAAACCCTGAGGTAAGAGGAGGGGTAATAACCCTTCTAAAATGTTCTTTAACTATAACAACTCTAGCTATTCTTGGTATGCATATAAATGTCTGGTCTCTTCTTGTATCTTGCCTCCACAACTTCATGTGGCAGAGAGTTCCACCGTCTAATCGTGTTGTGTGGAAAAAGTGTGTCCTTTGGCCAGTTTTTATCTGCCACCATTTAATCACAGTGGAGTCCCATTGTTCTTGGAGTGACAAGCCCAGGGAAATGGAAACTCCTGATCTCCCTTCTCTAGGCCAGTCATTTTATCACATTCCCTCCTGCTTGTCTCCTTTCTAAGATAATCAGTCCTAGTGTCTTCACAGGACTGTTGGTCCAGACCCTTGGTCATTCTGGCTGGGCTCCTGTGAATCCCCTTTAATTCTGTAATAACCTCACCACCTGCCAGTAAGACTTACAGGGGATTTGAACCTGTGATCTCACATGCTCTATAGGGGCAGGCTCTTAACCCTATCCCCTAGGGGCCTCTCTCTGGGCTGAGCTGCATCCTTTCTCTGCTCTGCCTGCCAGTGTGGGTTGTTAGTAAAGGGCTGCCCCTGCACTGCAGTAACCCTGTGCACACCTGGCTGCTGGAAACCACTGTAGCTTTCGCTGACGTGCAGTTTGCGGAACGATTGTGCCCGATCTTGTGTCAGTGCCGAGGTGTGAGCAGAAGGGAGATTTTTAATGCAGAACGGCATGCATATAATGGTGTAGTTAGTTAAGTGGTGCCGAAAGATGCCACGCTGAGATCAGGCCCCCACTGTGTCGAGCGCCGTATGTGCACCAAGGACGAGACTATCCCTGCCTCGGTGAGCTTACAGTCTAACTAGACAAGATAAAGATGGGCAAAAGGAAGTGTCCTTGTGTCTTTTACTGAGGCACAGAGAAATGAAGTGACTTGCTAAGGTCATATGGTGAGTTTGACACAGAGGAGCATTGAACTTAATGTTTCTCTGTGCAAGTTTTTAAAGAATGATTGAGAAAATACTATGCTTTTTAGACACCTCACCAGACCCCTTAAACAGAACATGCTATCTATTTCCCATGCACCCCATGACACGCTTGAATGTGTTACCATTATGGTTATTTTGCTCTTCAGATTTCCTCTTCAAGTTCCTTGTGATAGGAAGTGCCGGTACTGGGAAGTCCTGTCTCCTCCATCAGTTTATAGAGAATAAATGTAAGTAGCTTGTTCTTTAATGTTGCCAATATTCTTATTTATTGGCAATGATTTCTGTTTTGATCCAGTGTGTTTCCTAATTTCTGCTATCCTCCAATTCTCATCCAAAAGAAAATATCCTGCTGCACAATAGTTGCCAGAAAAAGCAATTGAATTTGCATTGTGGTCTGTTCTGTAGCTCCAAAAATGTTGCCTTTTACAAAAGAAACACTTTGGAAATAGTGGGAATTTTCACATCCAAATATGTGAAACTTCAAAGTTGTGAGGTAGATTTTTTGTTGTTGTTGTTGTCACGATAGTTTTTAAACTTCATGGTTCTTGAAAACCCTCTTCCTATATTTTTTTGAATGGGAAAAATGAAACTGATCGACTAGCCTAACTGGAAATGAAATACAAAACCCCTCCTCCTTTGTGGTTTTCATTGCAAATGTCTATGCACAGCCCTGGCTTCCTCTCTGTTTTTAGCAAATTACAAAATTATATTTTAAAAGGACTTCCTTTGTCGGTAAAGAATCCATTTAGAGCTTGATTTTCACACATTATTGTGTAATAGGTTAACTGTACCAAGGAAATGAAAAGGGTGCTTAGCATGTCAGCTCTTTGTGGCAAAAACACACATAAATCCAACGTGACTCACCATGTGAACAGATTTGTCTTGGATTATGACAGCTGCCGGTATTAGATTTTAAGCTCCCGTGGTGTGGTGTGGCATTCCTGTTGCTTTCTGTTTAGGTGACATAACTTCTGGGGGACTTGAAATGGGCTGGGAAACTGCATGTCCGCTGTGGCTCAGAACCCTTCGTGCCTCTGCGCTGTCTTGGCTATGAGCAGGGCCCTGTGAAAACCATAAAATTAGCTCAGTATGGCCAATTTTCCAAGAGCGGGGAGGCGGAAGCAGGTGTCTGTGTGTGCAGGTCTCCTGCTTGTGGCAGTTCATAGCGTGCGGCAGCATCATATCGGAGCAGTGGTTTGGGATTTGGTGGCTGGTTTTATGCGAGGCACAGTAGCCCATGCTGCTGCCTCATGGAACATGCGCTACAAGCTGCTCTGACCAGGAGATCTACATGCATGGCTGCCTGCTTCCACCTGCCGGCTGTTGGAAAAGTCACTGCAGTTTGGGGGAGGCTCGGTGACCATGGACGTTCTACTAAATCCCATCCTTTACCTGTGACGCTGCCTTGAACTAAACAAAAAGGTGCAGTTTTCTTAGTGCCTGAATTATGAACTGTTTAAAATAAAAACACTGCAGCATGTGCTTAAGTCAAGGGAGGGAGCCTGGGCTGGGATAGCAGGGGGCAGTGGGTTGGGATTGAGAGGCACCGGCAGAGCTATGAAGGGAAAGCTTTTTTGCATTGTACATCTGTCTTGCTAATATTGTATCCCTTCAGATTCATAAGCAGACTGGAGGGTTCAGCTGTTTAAACTGAATTAATTGCATCTACACTTAGATCCAGCCTCGCTGTTTTGGAGCGGCTTATTCCTTGTACCCAATTCGTAACTGACCGACTGCATTCTCTTTAAGTCACTTACTGGGGATCTCTCCCTTCTCCAGTCAAACAGGATTCTAATCACACGATTGGAGTGGAGTTTGGGTCAAAGGTTGTTAACGTCGGTGGAAAAACGGTGAAACTGCAGATCTGGGATACAGCAGGACAAGAACGGTTTAGGTAAAAGAAAAAAGATACATATTTTTTTCTTTCTCTCTCCCTCTCTCTGTATATAGAATGAATACAAATTTGAAATGTCCCTGGACTAACTTCCAAGAAATGCATGGTGTGGCAGCTAGCTTTCCAGGCTAAATCTAGAGCAAAGATCCCCAAACTGTGGGGGCATGGCCGGGCCATGGCCAGACCCCACGGAGGGCAAGGAGGAAGCGCCACCCAGCCCCACTCTGTCCCGAGGAGCCAGCCCCACTGGCCCTGTCCATTCTGGAGTGGCAGTCAGTCCCCAACCTATGCGGTGCTTGTCCTGAGACCTTCACCCAACCCCTGCTTACACAGGCTGTTCTCCCAGTCTGCCCCTGGCCGTCTGTCCTTATGCAGAGCTGATCCGAAATAGCCGTTTTGTCTTTCAGCTGCTCGGCCAGGCGGGGATGGGACGTCACAGCTCCTTTTGCTGTGAGCTCTAGCTGGCGCCGGGAGCCCTTCGGAAGGGAGGCGTCCCCAGCCACGCGTGTCCCAGCGAGTTCCCTGGCACCTGCTTGTGCTAATGTTTGAGTCTCTTTCCTCTCCCTCTAGGTCGGTGACAAGGAGCTACTACCGTGGCGCTGCTGGGGCACTGCTAGTGTATGACATCACCAGGTGAGTGTCTCCGGCAGCTCCCGCCCGTGGGGACACCGGCCAGGGGTGGCGATGAACCGGAGAGATCTCCTGGCTGTCATTCAGAGTGAACGGCACTGGGGACCCCCTCCTTCCCTGGGGCTCCAAGGGACAGAGCGAGGTCTCTGCATCCCGGGCAGATGGACAGACAGAACTAGATTAAAACAAAAGACGCTGAACCAGAACAAGCCCCTCTTGTCCCTGGATAAGCATCGGCTTGGGGAGTTGTACCAGTGCAACCATAGAGGCCGCGCCAGACAGGTCCAGTTCTGCCCATCGACTTCCCCACGTAGAAAAGCCTTCCAGCTTTCTGATCCATTCGGCCCTGCTCTGCTTATTCCTCTGGCAGGCTTCAGACGTGATTCTGGCTATCCCAACCCTGCTGCAGGGATGAGATGGAAGTGAGCCCTATACCTTGGGGTTTAGGAGAGCTGGGACTAGGCAGTCTTGTGGGAGAGCCCTTCATCTGCGGTGGGGGGTTGGAGTGAGTCCCTAAACTGGGATTTGCGAGAAGTGTGTGAGTCCCAGCTGCCCCCCCATTGCCTCCTGTGTTGCAGCCGGGAGACCTACAACGCTCTGACCAACTGGCTGACAGACGCCCGGACTCTTGCCAGCCCCAACATAGTCATAATCCTCTGCGGGAACAAGAAGGATCTGGATGCGGACCGGGAAGTGACCTTCTTGGAAGCCTCCCGCTTCGCTCAGGAGAATGGTAATGAGCCAAGGCCTGGGGGGAGGGGGTGTGTGTGTTTGGGGGGAGGGGTGGGTTGATCATTTCCATGTGGGGCAGAAGGATGTCTTATCCCCAGCCCTTCTCAGGCAGCACATGAAACAAGGTTGAAAACTACCAGGCTAGGAAATGCTTCCCATGGCACTTGCACGTTTGGCCACAAGGGGGGAGCCTGTACTCTGTATTTAGTCCTTTGCGTCAAGCAGCACCAGGTGTGAGAGGAGGAGCACTGGATCGGTGCCCGTTGTACAGTGCCTGGCTCACTCCCCGACTGCTTTTGCCCCAAAGAGGAGAAGACGAGACGCCGGCCAGATCCAAAGGGACCAATGAGTCCGTGCGCTGCAGGACAGCCCTGGTCACTGTTGAAGAGTGAGCCGTTCCATTCCTTGTTGGCGGGGTTGGACCAGAGGAGGGAGTTTCCCTGTCTCACGATGCCCAGATGGGGATGTTCCGTAGTTAGTGCGGTCGCCAGGGTGAATCGTGCTCTGAGCAGTGCGCTGGTTGTCTTCATGCGGTTTCTCTCTCCACCTTGGCAGAACTCATGTTCCTCGAGACCAGTGCGCTGACCGGAGAGAATGTAGAAGAAGCTTTCTTAAAATGTGCAAGGACCATACTGAACAAAATCGAATCAGGTACGAAGGCTCGATGTTGCAGGCACGATCTACCAGAGACCCTGGCTGGTGGCCAAGCGGCACCACTTAGATTGTGTTAAATCCACATGCTTCCCCTTTGAGTGTTTCCAACCTAAATGTGTCAGCTAGGAAGATAAATTAGTTTTTACGAATAATAATAATCATGAGTGATAGAGAGAGATTATGGTACGGGCCCCGGCTGAGATTGGGGGGCCCCCATTGTGCCGGGCGATGTGCGGGCCCCGACTGAGATTGGGGGGCCCCCGTTGTGCCGGGCGCTGTGCGGGCCCTGGCTGAGAGACATTCCTGGGCCCAAAGAGCTCCGTCTAAATAGACAAAGGAAGGATTAGTCACTTTCCAGGTGGAGAACCAAGGCCCAGCAAGAAGCAGGGACTTGCCCCAGATCCCGCAGACCATCTGTGGCAGAGCTGGGAGTTGAACGCGGGACCCTGGCACCTGAGCCGCAAGCCCAGTCATGCTCTGAAATAAGGGCAGGAAGCGCAGTTCTCCAGGACCGCCGAGCTGTCCCACGCCCCCTGAGATCAGTGGGTGCTGCAGGAACTCAGCACGTTAGACTTTCCCAGCCCTTTTGATGTTTGCTCTCGTTACGCTCCCAGCCTGTGGCACCAGCTGCTCCTGTATTGCTCTAACTGCAAGGAGTTATGCTGGAGTCTGTTGTTAAGTGACTGAGCCCAGGAGTTGCCCAGCTCTGAATGAGATGCTGTGCTGAGCCCGTCCTCCTAGAGTCCTGGTAAAGATTCCTCCCTGACAGCCCCACGCGGTCTGGGTGGGGGGCAGATGGTTCAATGGAGGGCGGCATGGGGAGCCGGTTGTGGCCGGTGGCTGGGGTTGTTTCCCCCTTACTGAGTGTTGCTCTGTCTGGCTAGGTGAACTCGACCCGGAGAGGATGGGGTCTGGGATCCAGTATGGTGACTCCTCCTTGCGCCAGCTGAGACAGCCCCGGGGGGCCCAAACACAGAGCAAGCAGCCGTGCAGCTGCTAGAGGTTGTGCCCAGGTGTCTGTCTGCAGGTGAGCTGAGGGGGCTGGGGAGGGCAGTAACCCTTTGTTCCAGGGGGAGAGCCTGGAAACAGCCGTGCGTGCTGGCTCGGGGGCGGATTGTCCAGACCCAAACAACGGACTGTCTGTGGCGCAGGCTTTCTGCAGCCCCGAGGGATGGGGGCAGACTGCCTCCTGCAGCCCCCTGGCAGTGGGGTGGGCCTGGAACCCATGGTGCTGGGCAAATGGAGAGGCAGAAACTTGTCTCCAGTGGCCAGCTCAGAGGCTCCAAGCCCCCTAACTCTCACCCCACCTCCCAGGCAGACGGCTGTCAAATCTCTTAAACCTCCGGGGGACACTTGAGGCCGGGGCTTGGCCATGCCCTGCCCCTTGGGGGTGTGGCTCTGGGACCCTCCCTTGCTCCTTGTCGGGGAGATTGACCTCTCTCCTCTTCTTTCCCCAGCGCTGTACCTTGGCCAGTCTGGATCTCCGGGGCTGAAGCACTTTCCCTCTCCCTTCTCTTCCCCAGGACCATGTGCCTCGCTCGCTGAGCCCCCTGTTTCCCAAGGAGCCCCTCCTCAACCTATGGGCCGCTTGCCCCCTCGACTGATGAGCCCCGGGACCCTGAGTTTACCTCTGTGGTGAACTGCCCGTTTGATTGTATGCAACCGCGGTGGCTGCTGTCACACTTCTTGCCCGCTGCTCGTCCCCTTGGCACCAGAGGCTGGTATGTGCCCGTCTGTCTGACTCACAAATGATGAAGTAATCTGGCCCCGGCCAGCCTCCCGTAGCTAATCTCTGCTCTTTGTGACGCCTCTGGATAGGAGAGTCCCTCTGTGTCAACGCCAGGATGAGAGTGGAGCCTGTTTCTGAGGCACCTTCTCCGTGAGAAATGTTTAATTTGGGGTTGCACTGTCTCTCTGTTCTCAAATAAAATTTTGCACTGCCATGTTGCTTGGAGCTAGGGTGGGGGTTGGCCCTGGGCAGGTGGGAGGTGTCTCTTAGCCGGGCGTGTCACTGAACAGCACGGAGATGGGGTTTGCCTGTGATTAAACCGAAGGCCGCTTGTCTGAGTTATGTCTTCGAATGTAAGCAGGGCGCACGTGGGCTCATGTTAGAAGCTCCCTTCAGCGTGCGGCTTGCTGTGCGGCCTAGGCTGTGGTTGGATTTCTGTTATGCTGTTTTGCTTTCTAATTTTGGTGTCCGTTTCCGCCTCGTCTCTCTTCTTTTCCCAAAGCTGTCGGTTCTGCTAATGAGCACTTTGAGTGCACGCTCTGCTCTGCCCCGGATCGAGTGACGTTACGGTGTAACAGACAGTCGGGGTAGGGTGGAGAGTACATCCCCTTTGAAATACTGTAACTTAATGCTGGACTGTTGATGGCGCCTTTGCCAGACAGGGTCATTACTCTCTCCAGGGGGTGCCAACTCCTTTGACATAGGTGGAAGCTGATCTCAAATGTTTTAGTCTAGGGAAGTGCTGTTGCTACCCATTAAGTCTTTATTTTTGTCTGACTTCCTGCCTTCCCGTGGTGCATGCTGGCTCTGCCGTCATGTTAACTAATGCGGAGCTGTGACTAACGCTCTGCGGAAGGTTCCCTCTGGCTCCGGTGCTCGTGGGACGCGTTGTGTGCCGAATTCCTTGTGCAGGCGCAGGGATCTACCGACCACGTCTCCCCAGCTGGTATTTAAAACCCCACGGCAGAAAGAACAGCACATCTGCATCTGAAACCAAGTGACCTAATGGCCGGGAAAGTCCTGGTCCATTCAGCTGCAGCCTGAGGCGGGATAACGTCCCGACAGCACATTCCCTTTGAGGGGGCTGGTTTGAATCCGGTCCCATTGGGCAGAGACCAAGGGTCCAATTTTCAAGCTCCGAAGGCCTGTTGCAAGTCAATAGGACTTGGGCTCCTAAATCACTTAGTGCTCTGAACTTTAACTGTCTCTGGCTCTTGTCTAGCCCGTTGGGGCTCTAGTCCAGGGCACGCGTGCCACCACTGGCGCAAGTGGGCCCCCAGCAGGCGGTGAGAGGCTCACCCTGCCGCTGCCTGTCTCTACGTGCCCTGGACAGAGTCTGTCAATCTGGAGCCTTTCGCCAGCCATCGGTGACTCCGGCCCACGGCTGCAGGGTTTGATTTGAAATGGTGACAGCAGCATAAAGCCTAACTGAGCAGCCAGAGCTTGTCTGCTTTGTCCTCCTGCCGTCCCTCGGTGTATTGCCTGCCCCCTCTTCCCCATCCCCATCTCCTCTCCTCCAGTAACAGCCATCTATGGCTCCCTCTTGCAGCTCAGCTGAGATGCCTGGGTTAAGGTCTGGGTCTCACTTTCCTAATCGTCGTATGACCCACATGATCCTCCTGCGTTAACTGCTAAACCAGTGATATTCAATAGGTGGCTCATGGGCCAAATGTGGTCCGCCAGCTCACCTTAAAACCAGTTTATAATTAAATTCACAAACAGCGATGCGCTGCCTATCGCTTTCTTCGTAAATAACTTACTGGATCTTAAGTTCTCGCGGTAGCATCGGCTGTGATTGAGCTAGGCCGCTGCTCCTTTTTTCATTGGTGATGGAAATGGAGCCAAAAACGAATGTGGGTGGGAGTAAACGTTGCAAAGTCGACAGTGAAAAGCGAGCTTTTAACCCAAACTGGACAGTGGATTTTCTTTTGATTAGGCCACCTCACTTCAATGCAAGACCTTTGTGTTTAATATGCCAAACTGCTGTATCCGTCTGTATGGTCGTCAGTGTGAGGCACCACTTTGAATCAAAGCACAGTATCCTCAGCGTGGCCTTTCCTCCTGGCAGTGTTGGAAGAGGTGACAAATTGAAAATGTGAAATCTTCGTATCACACTTCGAATGTCGTTCTCACAGCAGCAGCGACTGCACAGGGAAAAGCAACAGCTGCTTCTCTTCGGATAATGTGGTACTAGCTAAAAAGAGAGAGCTTTTCCTGGCTGCAGAGCTTGTGAAGGAGTACACGCTGGAAATGCGGGAGCAGCTTTCTGCCGGAGATAAAAACAAGGCTGTCATTGTGAACTGTGTGAAGCAAATTCCACTGTTGGATTCCACAACAGTGCGACGGTTGGAGGGAATTTGAGGACAGTTTGCCAGCACTGCTTTCTGATTTAAAAAATGCCAAATACGTGACTCTTGCAGTGGGTGAATCGAATGATTTAAGTGACATTGGCCAGCTGTCGCTGTTTTAGATTTTATGATGGTGAAATTGTCAAGGAAAATTTTTGTGCTGAATACCATTAGAAATCTACACCACAGCTGAGATCGTTTTTGAAAGAAAAAAATGGTTCAGAGCTGCAGAAAGCAAACTTGCTTGTTACGGACGGAGGGCTCCCCATGATGCGGAAAGAGAGAGGCTTTGTTTCACGTTCGGCTGCAACATGCTCTTCATTAAAAATACAGTTCATTGTCTCAGTCACCAGACTGCCCTGTGTGGTAAGTTGTATGGGGACTTGGGGAAAAAAAAAAGGGGGGGGGGGTCTTGGGATGAGATTAATGAACTACATATGCTCAGGCTTGCAACATCGTCTTTTTAACACCTTTACAAGACATTTCAGCCAACTCCAGTGACCTGTTGCAGCACGGTGACAATGGCTGGTTAAGTAGAGGGCGCGTGTTAGAGAGGTTTTGTGCACTTCAGAAAGAAATCATAGAATTTCTTTCAAACCACCAGACCAACAAGGCTTGTGAGTTCCTGGAGTTTATGAAAGATGCCCACTCTTTCACAGGGAGCTTTTCTGAGTGAGATTACTGGTCACTTGAATTCCCTCAACATGCAGCTCCAAGGGCATGCAAGCAAAGTCAGGGATCTGTTTGAAAAAGTGTGCAGCTTTCAGAGGAATCACAGGCAAGATGTTGCACTTTCACCCATTGTGTGTTGTTGCAAGTTCAATGAAAGTGATGCAAGAATTCCTAAACCATCTGATCGGAAATTTTAAAATGCGACTTGAGAATTTTAAAATTCCAAAGGATTTGCTTTTATTTGTGATCCGATGGCCTCTTGCCCTTCTGAAGCAAAGAAGAGTCTTGATTCAATTGATGGTGGTGCCTTCCAGTTAGAAATTGTGAGGCTTCAGAGCTCGGATGTCTTGAAGGCAAAATTCAGAGAAGTGGGACTTGGTGATTTCTAGACTCAACGTGCTGACCAGTTTCAGAACAGCCGGAATCTAGCTATCTATCTTTTAACAATGTTTGGACCAACGTACTTCTGTGAATCTAGGTTTTCTGCTGTGAACATTATTAAAAAAATCAACACAGCAATCGCCTGGCAGATGAGCATCTTCACCAGTGCCTGTGCCTTGCCCTGACTTCCTACAAATCTATCTTGCCAGAGATCATGGAAGTCACCTCTTCCATTAGATTGCCACACACAGGTCATCACGTTGATTTATAAACTTTGTTAAAAGCTAGAAACACTGACACTTATGTTGCAGTCAAGGTCTTTATTTACTGGCAGCTGAAGTGTTGATTTGATTTGATTTTTGTCAGCCTTGTGCACAGATGGCGCGTCTCTCGTCATAATGTTCTCTACCACGAGTAGATCTAATTGAGTATCAGGGTGGAGTCCTGCACATGTCCTGTGTGTGGTGTGCTGGGGGCAACGGTGTTTGGGATTTGATCCAGGCAGTACCTACACCCCTACCCCAGGGGCTGTGACACTGCCGCCAGCTGTGTGCAGTGATCCAATCACCTCCACACACCTTCCTTCAGCTCTGGAGAAGCTTGGAATATCTTTGTCCCTAACTCAGGCTGCACGTTTGAAAGGTCCCCACGTGCAGTGTGCTGGCGGCAATGCAGGCCCCCACTGGAGCAGTGTTTCTGAAGTGTCGGGGAGGGGCTGAGATGCAGATACAACAGAGTTTGTAGCAGTGCTGCCGCTGTGAAAAGATTGGGCCCTCTGTGCAGAGAGGGTGGCTCTGAGCGAGTGTGCGTGAGTGTGTGTGTGTGTGTGAGAGAGATCGATCGATCAGCTCTGGCCAAACGAAGCAAGGGTGCAGGGTTGCTTCGTCCATTGTATTCTTATGCTTAAGTTATTTATTCTTTGGGGAGGGGGGAGGAAAGAAGTCTGCTGTGTTTGGGGCTTTCCTCGTGCTTGGCTCTAGCCTGGATCATCCAGGGAGCTAGCGGAGGATGCAATCTCGGCGCCATCGGGTCCCTCTTGAATCTGGGGTAGGGTGAGGAGAAATAGTTGGATCCAAACCGGTTTATAATTCAGACCCTCTTAAATTTCTTCTCTTAAAAGAAAAATTCCTCTAACTTTGGGCTGTGAAAATGTGACTCCTACATAAAGTATTAATGTTTTCCACCTTGGGCCTCCTGTTGTCTTATTTCTGATGAACAGGGATCCCAGCCGAGGCCAGGTTCTCTTTGTGCTTGGTGCTGGACAAACAATCCGGATGGCGAAGCACTTACAGTGCAAAGAGACAAGCCGAAGGGTATGCTGAGGCAACAAGGGATTCGCCCAAGTTCCTGCTGGGCCTGGGACACAGAACTGGGAATTGAATCCACAGCTCCTGAGGCCTGGCCCAGCGCCTTTTAATTTTTGCAAAGCTACTGTGCTCGCTAGCCAGATTCAAGGAGCCGTGCCCTGTCCATGCCACAAGTGTGGAATCTGGCCCCCCAGCCCTGCGGCATTTCAGTCCCTGCCGTGCATTGCCGAGAAGAAAGCGGCGTTTCCTCTCCCCGGCTGGCAGGAGGTAGGGTGGGTACGACTGATGCAGGCGAGGCTGGGCTCAATGTTCCTGCCCGTGTGAACAGGGAGGGCAGGTCCGGAGGGAGAAATGAGTCTTGCCTTTCGCTCGGGGCAGGCTGGTGGTTCTTACCTCTGGTGCCAGAGAATTTCGAAGTCCCCGTCTAGTGCAAATCCTGTCTCCTCTGCGTGTTTAGAGGGACCCTGCCGCACTGGAGTACTGCAGCCCCTGCTTAACGCCAGTTGATTTCAAGGAGAACTGAGCATTGGATGGGAACGGGGAGCAGGCTGTCCCCTCGCTGCAGCAGGGCCGGGGCCACGTGGGGTCAGGTCTCAGGTCGAGGGGACATGGCTTCTCTGGCCGAGGCTGTCCTAAAGCTGAGGCTGGCACAGCTGGGGGAGGGATCGCTGAGGCAGCTGCAGCAGCCCTGGCTCCTGTTCCTGGGGGAGGCAGAACCCTCCCCCCTGATGCTGGAGCAGCTGGACTTGAAAACCTTCTTGCCACAAGAGGGAGCCCTGGCTTGGTTCTCCCTGCTCACCCGGAGCCTTTTTCTGGCCTTGTGGGCACAACACTGATGGGCTGGTGATGGTGCTGAGGAATCCTGGATGTGACCCCAGCCCAGGAGCCAGCTGTGCAGAGAGGCTGGGGGGGAGGAGGGCTGCAGTTCACAGGAGGCAGCTTGTACCACGAGGATGGGGACCTCCTCCCCCCCCCTTCTACCCTCCCTCCATCCTCCTGCTTTTCATTCATGGCTTCTGCAGGGGTTCTAACCCAGGGAGCCCTGGCTGGCTGGGTTCATGGGTCTGATATGGGGAAGGTGGGGGGGGTGCTGGGCGTGATGGCCCTATGGGTGGGAGGAGGAGGAAAACCACTGGCTGGACCCAGGGGTCTGATCCAGATGTTGGGGGGTGCAGCCCCAGCATGCCGTGTCAGTGCCATCAACCCCAGTAGGCTGCCCCCCTACCTGCGATAGAGAGTGGGCACACAGCAGCGCTGGCATGGTTCTCTGTGTCGTTTCCATGGAGCCGCAGGAGAGCCGGAGAGGTAACCGCACCAGCAATCTCCACTTGCACAGCGCATCGGCCTCTCTCCCTTGCAGGGTTTGTCTGGGCGAGAGCCTGGCCATCATGGAGCGCTTCATCGCCATGCTCCAGAACTTCACCCTCTAGGCGCTGGTGGAGCCTGTGGAGATCGACATCATGCCCCAGTCCAGCGGCCTGGGGAGCATCCCACAGCCCTACCAGTTTCGCCTCCTTCCTGGCTGAGGGGAGCCCCTGATCCCCAGGCTGGCCTTTGCTGCCCCCCTTTGCTCCCCAATAAATTGACCTTTCTCTCACCTGCTGGCATCCATCTCTGCAGCCTTCGTGAAGTGCTGCACAGGGAAAGCCCCATAAGCACCAATCTCATCGAGGCTCAACTAGGTCCTGGAAGTAGCCCTGTGCCCCAGAGCCGCAGGAGCGGCGCTACACCCCAACTCTTAAACCATCTCTTGGGGGACCCCCTTCAGTGCGCCAGTCTCTTAGAGGGTCCCGCCCTTCCCTTGGGGTGGGCCACGGGGCATCAACACCTCCGAGATGGACCCTCTGGGCTGCAGCCCTTCTGCTTCGTGTGGCAGCGCTGCTTGTTGAGTCCTGCCGAGCTCCACTCCTGGGCAGAGATTTGTCCCTTGTCCAGAAACGCTGCAGCCCCTGAGGGTCCATGGGGATGCCCAGTAGCCTCTTCAAAGCAGAGGCAGGTTTATTAGTCCCCTGGGATATCCTTAGGTTCACGTAGAGCTTTTCAACCCTTTTCCAGAGTGCAGAGGCATCTGAGGCGCACGTAGGAATCATAAAAATACCACAGAAAATTCCCTCTTCATCACATCTTGGCCAGCAGCTGTGGGTCTGATGAGGCCATAAGGAGGCAGGGTTGGAGTCTCAGCCACACCTTTCTGGCTTGGGGAGAGGAGGAAAGGAGAGTGAAGTTGGTTTAGTGGGTTCTTTGCGCTCCCTGTGTTCTAGGCCCTGTGTATCTCAGAGCAGCCTTGGGGCTACCTTAACCAGACCGAACCTTCCCCCTGGGTGGAGGTGGGGGGAGTTTTGAGCAATGCAAAATGTTTTGACATTTTCTAGGGGAACCATCCTGGGTTTCCTATTTTTGTTTCTAAATAGATGTGGATCAGGCCCAGAAAATGAAAAAGTCAAAGTGTTTCGAAATGATTAAAATGTTTTGATCAACCCAAAACAAAAACACAAGTTGGTTTTTTCAGTTGGGAAAGGCTTTTGAGTTATTGACTTTTCATCCCGATTTGAAGGGGGGAAAAAGTTTGAAACTCTCAAAAATATTCATTGAGGGGAAAATTATGTCCTGTCCAATTCTCCCCACATGGCCTGGCCGCTATTTAAGTCTAGTTTCAGCCCCACAGGATATTATTGAAATCAAGAGGTTGGCCAGATTTCTTTTTAATAGAAGGATCAGCCTCTTCTGTAAATAAGAACATCTGCCATCAGCCTTCTTTATATTATTCTACAGATCTGGATTCTAGTCCTGGCTCTGCTGGGACAAGTCATTTCACTGCTCTGTGACTCACTTTCCCCATCTGGAAAATTGTGATATTGATACCAGCCTCCTTTATAAAACACTTTGAAAGCTACGGATGAAAAGCTGTAGGTATTATTATCGTTATTCCAGGTTCCAATAATGTAACCGGTTTCCCTCAACAGTATCCTGTGACCATGAGTTCCACAGTTTAACTTTTCAAGGTGTATAAAATTATTATCCATCTATCTGCTATTGCGATTCACAAAAATGTCTGATCCTTTAAAAAAACCCAACCTGATTGCCTCTGTAATATCCGTTGGAAACAGATATTCGCCTGTCCGACTCAATAACATCCCATGGCTCTGCGTTCTATAGCACGTCTTCGTTAATCAACCAGGTTATCCATACAGAGAATAAAGTCTATTTTTCAAAAAACATGGGATCACTCAGCATCACTAGGAGTTGCATAACTCGGCGTACCATCCAGTCAGTTATATCTGTCCGCATAGGGACCTGTTTTCTCCCCTCACTAATCTATGTGTCTGCAATTCTGCAGTGCAGGTGAAGGACAAAAATAATCAATCAGGCACAGTGAAACTAGTTTTTAATTTAATTCAGAACAAAGTGCACAGCTTCCACAACATTCACCCACAACCCCCAATAAACAACCCAGCTGGACAAAAGCCGCAAAAGCTGCAAATAGACTAAAGCAGTTTTAACAGGGAGCCAGCCAAGACGTTGACTAATGTTTGAAAAGGGACGTGTGTATATCTGGCATTTCAGCTGTGTTGTGCAGGTCACACAACAGCATAAAGAATCATAGGTGTGATACAAGATTATGTATACAACTGTCTCTTAGCAATAGTGGAGCTAAATAAATATTTATACCCTGTATACATAGAGTATATGTTTTGTTTTAGGAGGCAGCGTTGCCTAATGGATTGGACTCAGGTGACCTGGATTTTAGCTCCAGTTCTTCCACGGGCTTCCTGGATGATCTTGGGCAAGTCGCTTTTCCGCCCCTTTGCCTCAGTTTCCTCACCTATGAAATGGAGATAATGATATTGCCCTCCATTGTAAAGTGCATTGAGATCTATTGCTCAACAGTACTCTCTAAAAGTTAGGCATGTTGATTATTATTGAGGATTTATATTGTGTTAACACCTAGAAGCCAAACAAATTGGGCCCCCATTGTGCTAGGCGCTGCACAAACCTAAATGTAGTATGAACCCCAAAGAAGCTTAAAAAACTAGAACCTAGGAAATGTGGTTGAGTTGAGGTCAGGTTTAGCTAGCTGTTGGGGGCTAACATGCCACCTACACTCAATCCTGATAACCTGAAAGGGTTAAAAAATCAGGAAGCTGGCAGCCAAAAAAAAAAAAATTGCAAAGTTGACTTTAAAAAACCCATGACCTTTGGGTTCATTTTGGGTTTTTTATTTGGCTTCTGGTTTGCATTTCACATATGTCACATTTCCAAACTTTTCTCTGCCACTGTGAAGACTAGAAATTTGCTTGAAAAAAACCCAACCAACAAAAGCTGAGCTGGCATAATCCCATGACTCAGGGAACTGGGGATTTAAGACAACCACCAAATGTTACAGACCTCACCATGAAAATCCTGAGACTTGCCGACTCTGAGCGGGTGTGTCAGTGGAGTTCTGACAATCACACCTGCCAGGGAGCTGGCCTGGTTTCCCTTCAACTCTGAAGTCTACATTTATCAGAGTAACTGATGAATTCTCAGCACCTCCCTTTTGGGTTCTGTCGACTATTTGACAATTTAAAGGGACTTTTTGGAAAGTGTGTCACCTCCACCCTATGAAAATCAGGCCCCTTTACGGTGTCTCAAGTTGAGTCCTTAAATGAATGAGTCATTTTGGGAAACCTAGGAGGTGATTTTTCTCTACAAGACACCTAATCTTCAAAAGCACCAGCTCTCCGTGACTGCTGCTTAGCTCAGTGGCAGCTGAAAATGTTCATCAGCCTGCTGCCCCTCCCCCTTCCCCCTCAAATGGGTCTTTCAACAACCCAAACACTCCAGAGATTATTTCACAGCGAAAGGGAAGGTCTTAAAGACACGATCCCTTTAATCAGTTTAACCATGGACGAGCTGACAGCACCGCTACGACGGGGTAATTTAAACCTTCTCCTTTCACAGAGGCCTGGCAAGTTTGCTCCGGTAGCCATTCAAGAGGAAATAAAGATACAGAGGAAATCCAGACAGTCTGGCTTTGGTGTAGCTCAGCTGAGCCAAATTCTGCCCTTCCGAGTACAACCAGAGCAGGAAAAAATGTTCGTTTTTGCCAACTTCCTTCTGGCTGACGTGTCTTGCGGTGGAAGACATTGGGTATGATTGCTGCGCCGTGTCCCTCTTGGGCCACGTATTCTGAAGCATAACAGGTGCTGTGAAGCATAAGAGAGCACTCCCTAACATTTCAGATTTAGCCAGAAACACGCACCACAGGAGCATCTAAGAGATTCACTCTGTGGAATCAAAGAATTAATCATAGAATTGATTATAGAATGCCTGGCCTGAAATTGATTATAGAAGGCCTGCCCTGAAACTGGGTAGCCTGAACTGTGATGGAAGCCCTCAGGTTAAATCATTGACAAGATGCCCCAAACTGAGACTGAGATAAAGATGCTAAAATCCCACAGGATGTCTCAGGACCACAATTTAAATGCAAACTCCTTTTGTGAACTCTAGCCCTTTTGAAGTCTGTGAACACACATCTCCTGTTCTGATAAGTATCGGGGGTACATGCCACCCTGTCTTCCTGGCCCCATAGGAACTTACTCCATACAGATTAGCATTTTAACATGTATTGTGTAGCCACCTATCTTCAGGTGATAGCCAGGGTACCTGAAACACATTGTATAATCAAATGGCTCTTTGGTCTTTCCTGTGAAAACATCTGGTGTATCCCATTGTACATATAACTGTCTTTCCTGAACTGTTAATCAAATTCCACTATACGATCAACATGTAAATGAACCTAAGCAACCCCTATATAAGTAAGTCTTTTGTATCTGGTAGCCAGGGGAAGTACATTTGCCCAGCATCCAGACATGCTGCTTGACTTCCCTATAGCCATCTGGGTTTTCCCTATGGCTATAGTATTCCCCATAGCTATGGTTATGTGATTGTGTGAGTGTCACAATTAAAGCTGCACCCGATCCAACTCTAAAATGTAGCTATGTGACTTTATTTTTCCTCGACAACTCAGATTCTCTCTTTGTTCCAAATGCAGTTCCTTATCCTGGACGCTCTTTCTGCTGATCATTCTGCTTTCAGTAAAAGTAAACGTAAATTCTCCCCTGTGCAGCAATAACAGCTTTTTGCCGTTGGTAAAACTTGGGTGGATGAATTGGAAAATTTGAACTTTTCAGGTGTCCTGAAAGAAACTCCCAGGACGTCCCATGGGAAACTGGGATCATCCCAGGAAAACTGGCATTCAGAGATTTTTAAGGCCAATCATGACTATTATGATCATCTAATTTGTCCTTTGCTGAACCCAATAACTTGAGTTTAACAAAAACTTCTTCCAGGAAGTGATCTGGTCACAGAACTGCCCCGAAATAATTCCTAAAGCTGAGATTTTAGAAAACCAGCTAGTCTTGATTGAAACATTGTCAGTGGTGGAGAATCAGCTGTTTCCCCAGGGAGTTGGATCCCTAAATTTGTGCCTTATTTGTAACTGGGATTTGTCTGGCTTTAAATTCCAGGAATTGGTTCTGCCTTTTTCCACTAGCTAAAAGGGCCCTTTAGTCCCTATGAATGTATTTATAAACTGAGATCAAGATACTGATCAATCTTATAAATCGATCTTGTAAAGCTGATAAACTGAACAGACAGAGATACAGAAACCACTCCCTGCAAGGCATTTTCCCAACCTTCCCATCAGTTTTGTGGCTGTTCTCTGCGCCCCCTCCAGTGGCAGCATTCCCAGCTCTGTCCCACTTTAACGACAGCAACTTATCCAGTCCTGAGCATTCAAAAGATCACGGGATTGGCTTTAAAAATCCTGAGATTAGGGTTCACTTTATTTGCTTCTGGGTTATTTAATTGAGTTGGGTCTAAACTTTTCTCTACAGACACCAGAGCTGGAAACAAAAATATTTTATATATTTTTAATTAAAGCTGGAACTAAGCCCATCAGTCCAGGCCCAGGGCTTTAAAAACAAAGACCACCACCAAATATCACCGTAAAATCTCAAGAGCCGGCGACGCCGCAATTGTCCCAATTAGACCCTGCAATCGATGAGGCCTGCGAACTCATCTCACACGTGCGCTTGTAACTGGTAGAAAAAGCCACAGGACACAAGACTACGAAAAGGGGAGCAGAGGAGGGATGTGGTGGGTGGCAGCTCGTCAGCGAGGGACAGCATGGAATTCGTAGGGGCGCGGCAAGATCTCGAATCCATTCAACAGAGGTGAGAGATCGATTTCCTCCGGGCGGGTGAGGGGTGTGAGAGTGAAGCGCTGCAGGATGGTGGTGAAGAAGAGGAAGAGCTCTATGCGGGCCAGGCCCTCGCCCAGGCAGATCCGCTTCCCTGGGGGAACGAAACACAGTGACTTCGAGGCCGTGCATGGGGCAAGATGCGTTTCAGGATCCATTGCGCCCCAAGTCTCGGTTACCATCCCTGCCCTTGGTTCAGGTGCCTTTAAGACCCTTTTCATGTTCCCTGTATTCTGGGGACCAGCCACCATTGTCAGCTACAGCAGCTTTGGGGATGCTCTTACTCCTGCTCCGTCCCTGGGGGCAGAGAATACCCAGAGTGTGGTGCACTCCAGCCATGGTCCCGATCCGCCACCTATGCTGGAGGCTGGGGGCCGGGCCCCTATGCCAGCCCCACAGCACTGAGGACACCCCTGGACTCTTAGAGGGTCGTTTCCACCCCACAGAAGCACAGAGGGGCCTGATCGTAACTGAGAATTGGGCCCTTCCTCTTCGCTATGGCCAAGCGGCCGGATCCCCAGGCCGTGCACACGCACCCGCGGAGAAGGGCATGAAGGCGTCGTTCTTCTGGAAGCCTCCTCTCTCATCCAGGAAGTGGGCCGGGTCGAACGTGGCTGGGTCTTTGAACTGGGTGGGGTCTTTGTGGACAGAGAACAGCAGCGGGATCACGTTGGTGCCCTGGGCAGGGGAAATGCACAGCTCCAGCGCATGTGTCCAGAGGATCTCTCTGCCCATCCAGCTGTCCCTCTGTCTGTCAGTCTATCCATTCACTCACTGTCCATCCATCTGTCTGTCTATCTGCCTATCCAACCATCACCTGGTTATCCATCTATCTTGATGTTCCTCTGTCTATTAATTCACCCATCAGTTTCCCCAACCATCTGTCTGTCCATCCCTCCTATCTATCTTGGCAATCCATACATCTCTCCCCATGCATGGCTTGGCAGCCATCTGTCTTGGATGGTTTAGACACAACAAATCCTGCATCCTGGGAGGGGGTTAGACTAGATGACCCTTGTGTCCCTTCTTACCCGATGGTGCTATGAGTCTACATCCATCTTGCTCATCCACCCATGCAACAGCCTATTCACACATCTGTCTGTCTGCCCATCCATTGACTCCTCCCTTCCCCTGCTACCTGTGTAGCCATCCATCCATCTCTCAGCCTGTCTGTCCATTTATCCAATGATCCACTCTCTATCCACTCAACCTATCAGGATTATTTTCTGTCCTTCTACCCATCCATCTGGATTGTCCATCCATCCATCTTTTGTCTGTCTACCCATCTATTCACACATCCATTAGTCTCTCCCACCATCTACCTTTACATCCAGCCAGCTACTCACCCATCTCTCAGTCAACTTGTCGATCACCTCATCCATATATCTACTGTCCCGTCCTGTCCTGTCCCATCCATCCCAATGCACACCCCTCTGTCTAGCCACCCATACACTCTGATCATCCATCCATCCATAAAGCCCATTGGCCAGTCTACCCAACCACAGCTCAAACTGTCTGTCCGTCTGTCCCTCTCTCTTTCCCTTTTGGAAGCTGGGATGCAATCTGAGAAGAGGTGAGGGGGAGACATCATGGAACCGGATCTCAGCTCCCCTGGGTTCAATCCAGAGTCACCCCCTGGCTGCGATGGGGGCAGGGCTGGATCCTGATCTCAGCTTCCCCAGGGTGAGTCAAGGGGGGATATTTGCTTGAATGTGGGGAGGAGGAAACCCCGTTACCTCTGGAAGCAGGAAACCCCTGAACTGGGTGTCCCGGGTCACCGCGTGAAGGAGACCCATCGGGACCACATCACTGAACCTCTGGACCTCGTGGATCACGGCGTCAGTGTAGGGCATGAGCACCCGGTCCTCTACCGAAGGGCTGCGGTGCCGGCCAATCACCCGGTCGATCTCAGCTTGGACTTTGGCTGTGGAGAAACAAGCAGGATGGAAAGCGGGTTATGACTGGGAAGGGCAGCCTGACATCACAGCTCTGTGAAGCAGCCATTGGTCATGGAGGCAGCAAGGACACCCTAGGTCTGGAGCTGGTTACATAGAATCATAGAGTTGGAAGGGACCTCAGGAGGTCATCTAATCCAACCCCCTGCTCAGCTAAATAATCCCAGCGAGGGTTTTGTCAAGCCGCACCTTAAAAACCTCCAAAGATGGAGATTCCACCACCTCTCTAGGTAACCCATTCAAGTGCTTCACCACCCTCCTATTGAAAAACATTTTCCTAATGTCCAACCTAGACCTTCCCCCCCCTGCAACTTGAGACTGTTGCTCCTTGTTCTGTCATCTGCCACCACTGAGAACAGCCTAGCTCCATCCTCCCTAGAACCCCCTTTCAGGTAGTTAAAGGCTGCTATCAAATCCCCCCTCATTCTTCTCTTCTGCAGACTAAACAAGCCTAGTTCCCTCAGCCTCTCCTCATACATCTTGTGCTCCAGCCACCTAATCATTTTTGTTACCCTCCGCTGGACTCTCTCTAACTTCTCCACATCCTTGTTGTAGTGGGGGGCCCAAAACTGGACACAATATTCCAAATGCGGCCTCACCAATGCCGAATAGAGGGGAATGATCACCTCCTGTGATCTGCTGGCAATGCTCCTAGTAATGCAGCACAATATGCTATTAGCCTTCTTGGCAACCAGGGCACACTGCTGACTCATATCCAGCTTCTTATCCACTGTTACTCCCAGGTCCTTTTCTGCAGAACTGCTGCCTAGCTTGTTGGTCCCCAGTCTGTAGCTGTGCATGGGATTCTTCCGTCCTAAGTGGAGGACTCTGCACTTGTCCTTGTTGAACCTCATCAGATTTCTTTTGGCCCAATCCTCCAGTTTGTTTAGGTCCTTCTGTATCCTATCCCTATCTTCCAGGGTATCTATCACTCCCCTCAGCTTAGTGTCATCTGCAAACTTGCTGAGGGTGCAATCTACCCCATCCTCCAGATCATTAATGAAGATGTTGAACAAAACCGGCCCCAGGACCAATCGCTGGGGCACTCCGCTTGTGACCGGCTGCCAGCTAGACATGGAGCCATTGATCACTACTCGTTGAGCCCTATATTCTAGCCAGTTCTCTATTCACTTTTTAGTCCATTCATCCAACCCATACTTCCTTAACTTGCTGATAAGAATACATCTGAGACTTGGCAGGAGATTTTGATCCCTGCCATTTTGAAATAGAGACAGTGGTTTGGATTCTGATCTCAGCTGCCCCAGGGTCAATCCAGAGTCACCCCTTAACTGCAGAGGAGTCAAAGTCAGACCTAACTTCAGCTCCAACTCTGACACCAACTCCATGTGTGACCTTTGGAAAGTCACTTGACATCCCCCCCCGACTCAGTTCCCCTCTGCACAGTGGGGATAATGATCCTCCATTTGTCTGTCTGTTGTGTTTAGACTGGGAGCCTCGGGAGGCAAAAAAGTGTCTCGCTCTGTGTCTGTGCAGCACCCGGTACATGGAGAACCCAGCTCTCGGCCAGGGGTCGGCACAGACCCCAGCCCCTGGGGACCCCACATTAGGAATAACAATAGAGAAAGTGTCTGCGCTGTTTCTCTCCCCTGCTCCCCGCCGCTCACCCTGTATCTCCGGGTACTTCATGAGGATGAGGAAGCCGTATCTCAGGGTGGTGCTGGCCGGCTCCGTGCCCGCTAATAACAGGTTGTGCGTGGTCATCACCAGAGTCTCCATGTGGAAGTAGCTCAGTGGGTCCTGGTTTTCCTGCAGGGGGAGGCGTACACAGCTCCTCATTGGGCGCCTCCCTGCAGAATTCTAACCCACAGGGCTCATGTAAATCACTCCAGGAGAGGGGAGTGTCTCCCCCTAGTGGGTGCTCCACATATGCAGTTTATGGGTCTACTGCTGCTGCTGGGTGTGGGAGCTAATCCCTTAGCTCTAGGAACGGAGTCAGATGTTGTGAACTCAGAGTCTCCCTGGTTCAAACCCCACAGCTGGTGACAGCCTCTCTCGACAGCCAGGGGTGAAGTAATGCTGGACTTTTAGGGCAGCTCTACTCATCCACTGCAGTATTCAGCAGAGGTAGTCTGCACTTCTCATTAGCACAGGGGGGCTGGGAATCAGGACTCCTGGGTTCTAGCCCAGCTGGGGGAAAGGAGTGGGGTCTAGTGGTTAGAGTAGAAAACTGGCCTTCAGGACTCCTGCATTCTACTCCTGATCTGCTGCGTGACTTTGGGCAAGTCACTTCCCTCTCCCATGCCTCAGTTTCCCCAATTCTAAACTGTCCTGCCTTCTGGGTTGGAGCATCACAAAAATTAAGCTGTTAATTTTTCTGCAGGCTGCGAGAACCTGATGTAACAGAGCTTGGGTTACCGCTTGGCATCTGTCCTGCCCCACCCCACAATGGATTAAGAAGAGGCCACGGAGATTGTCACCAAGCAGCAACAAAGGCAAGAACCAGTGTGGCAGGTGATGGAGCAGGGAGCATCTCCAGGGTTCTTAAAAAAACCTCCCTCCCTACAAGTGCCCGGAGGGATTCGGGGCTGGTCAAGGGCCACTTCAGCCCTGTGTTCACGTGCCATGCTGCTCCATGGACTCGGCCACAAGCCCTTCTATTCTAGCATCAGCCCAAACAAACACATGTGCTCCTGGAGGCAAATAGCCAGATGAGGTCAGAGGCAGGTTTAGTTTTTGGGAGGGGTTCTTGGGTCCTTTGAAACCACTTTAAAGGTTGAAGGAATCTGGAGACGGGAAGGCTGAGCAGGGACGTGCTCATGGATTTCCAGTCTATAAACGGTTGCGATAAAGGGGACGGGGATCAATTGTTCTCCGTGTGCACTGAAGAAGGTGGGACAAGAAGTAATGGGCTGAATCTGCAACAAGGGAGATTTAGGTTCGATTTTAGGAAAATCTTTGTAACTCTCAGACTAGCAAAGCACTGGAACAGGTACCTACGGAGCTTATGGCAGCCCCGTCACTGGAGGTTTTCAAGAGCAGGTTGGACAAACCCATCAGGGAGAGTTTGGGGTTATTTGCTCCTGCCCCAATGTGGGAGTTAGTGGGGGCTGAATGAGATGTTCACTAGAGGTCCCTCCCTGTGCTACATTTCCATGCTTCTGTGATTATTAATTGTTACCCCTTTTGGGCCGAGGAGTTTGTGACAACTCCAGGGTCTTGTGGGTTGTTGCAGTGAGGAGGAGAAATTGCTGCAGGTCGGTTATTTCTTTGGTGCGACCCTATTTATTCACAAAGATGCACAAACTCCTGTTTCCCTGATCAAAGGAGCCAGCCTCCTGGCTCCCAGCCTCGCTCAGCCGCCATCCCAACCCAAACCCGCTTTCTAGGTTGATTCCAGCCTGCATCTGCTTGGCTTTTTCTCCTTCTGTGTCTCTCTGGCCTGCCTACAGAGCAGCTGGGACACGATTCCCAGCATGGGTAGACAGACTCACGCTGGCTGTGGTTGAGCTAAGGCACTAAACAGAGCAGCGAGGCCACTCCAATACAATCCTGTCCTCAGCGTCTGCACAGCGAATCTCTGCAGGACCTTCCACTTCTCCCTGTTTGTATTATGGGAGCACCTGGGAACCCCAGCCAGGGGCTAGGTCCTGCATTGTGCCAGGCTCTGTACGAACACAGAACAACACTAACTTCATTTCTCTGGCAACCAGAGTCTCCCCCTTCAAAAATTAGGGCCCCCATTTTGCCAGGGGGCTTCTGATGGAGGGGCTAGCTTTGGATGGGTGGGGCTGCGTGTCTGTGTGCATGAGACCACATAAGGACAGAGAGACACACACACACGGACACAAGGCAGGGCAGTGCCTCACCTGGGAGGCACATGCACTTGGTTTGATGGAGGCAGCTCACTAAAAATAACAGGGGCGGGGCGAGTGGTTCAGGGGAGCCACCTGAGGACGTACCTAGGATCTAGGACCATTAATCCTATGTAGGGAAACTGAGGCACAGGGCAATCACCCAGCAGGCCAGTAGGGAAACCAGGAATTGAACCCAGATCTCCTGAGGCCCCGTACACTGCTCCACACCCTGCATCCCATACTGACGCAGACACAGATTTAAAGGGGTCAGTCTCCCCCTGCCCTGAGCCCACAACCCTTTCACCTGCTCCATTCTGAGAAGGAAGCAGTCGATGAAGTCACGGGGGCAGTTGGGGTCGAAGGATTCCTGGTGCATCTTCACCCGCTCTGACACAAAGAGCCGCAGCTGCTCGAAGTTCTCAAAGATCCTGTTGTGAGGCCCCGGCAGGTAGGACATGGGGCTGGGGAAGAGGTTGTACATCTGGGGAGAGGGACACGAGTCACCCCACGGCAGCACGTGAGCTCTGTGCGCGTGTCACCGTAACAAATGGAGCAACAGTGCACGTGCATTACCGCGGTGAGCTGTGTGTGTGTGTTACCATAACAAACAGGGGGGCAGTGTGCATTGCATTACTGCAATGAACTGTGTGCATTCATTACCATACTGAACAGCTCAGCACTGTGTTTGCATTACCGTAATGAACAGAACAGCAGTGCAGGTCCATGCACATGACCAGACTGAACTGTGCGGCGTGTGCACTTTGCTCTATGCTGTTCATTACGGCGTGCGCACGTCATGCTACCAGAATGAATTGTGCACGTGTGAGTCACGTTACTATAATGCACCGAGCAGGGTGTGAGTGTTTTCGTGTGGATACGGGGATGTTAACGTAACAAACTGTGCAGGGCGTGTGAGTCAGCGCGTCCATTGCCATGAGGAACCGTGCGGAGCGCGTCGGGGTCACACGTCGCTGCCGACTGCTGGACGCGTGTTTGGTTTCCCGAAGAGGAGGCTGAGCAGGGACCTGACAACATCTGCTGATAGGGTGTTATAAAGAGGACGGAGACCAACTGTTCTCCTCCGACCCCTCCCAAGACACAGCCCCCCACCACCACCAGCACCCACCTGCGTCCACGGTGAGATAAGCAGCCGGAAGAACTGGTTGATGAGGCCGACAAAGATGAGAAAGTTCCTGTCCTCGTAGTCGAACCGGTCCCCAAAGACGATGGAGCAGATGACGTTGGAGGTGGCGCGGCTGATGAGGAAGGTGGGGTCGAAGGGCGCGGCTAGTGAAGGGGAGGAAACAGGCTGTGAGCAGCAGGAAGTCGCAAGTGGGGGCTCCGGCTCGGTCACTGCTGGGCAGGGAATTTGTGTGGGGGAGGGAGGCTCAGCAGCGGGGGAGGGTCTCCCCTTGGTGTCAGTGCAGTGCTAGGGGCGTGTGCAGCAGGAGGTGCTCTCTTCGCAGGGGTGAACCCAACGCCCCAGCGTGGCACTGGGCAGGGGTCCTGGGCTGCAGGGAGCGGGGGGGGGGCTCAGTAGGGGGCGCTCTGCCCTGGCAGTCTGCACTGGCCCCCATCCCCAGTGCAGCACTAGGGGGCGCTGTCTGGCCCTCAGCAGGGATCTCGCTGCAAAAGTCTGCATCGCTACACAGGTGACACACCTTGGGTCTGGGCGAGCTCCTGCACCAGGCACCGCGCCTCCTCCTGGATCCGCTCCTCCAGGCTGCGCTTCCCCATGCCGAAGTTACTCAGCGTCTGCAGGGCGAATCTCCGCAGGACCTTCCACTTCTCCCCGTTCGTAAAGACGATGCCTGGGGAAGAGGGGGGAGGGGTGAAGAAAGGGCTCAAGGGAGCCCAGCTTCACTGAATTCAGCTGGGCTTCCTCCATGTACTCCTGCCCCATGCTGGGAACGAATGACAATAACCAACCCCTGCTCATCAACAACCGAGAGTCCTGCCCCCACTGCCCTCCCAGGACCAGGAACAGAACCCAGGAGTCCTAGTGTAGCCCACTGGTCTAGCCCATAAGACCCCACCTCCTCCTAGAACCCAGGAGTCCCTGCTCCCAGCCACCTCCTGCTCTAACCACTACCCCCACTGCCTCTTTAACTGGTTCTCTCTCATGCCGTACACACACACACACACACACAACAGGACTGAAGGAAACTAGGAATGCAGGTCACCTGGAGGTGGCCTGTGACACTGACTCTCCTCTAGTACCTCCTCGATCTAATGCACTCTGCAGGGGCAGAGTCATTATCCCCATTTTATTGGTGGGTAATTGAGGCCCAGTGAGATGGAGGGACTTGCCCATGGTCGTGCACGGAGTCAATGGCAGAGCTGGCAATTGAACCCACATCCCTCTGGAGCCTATTACAATCTAACCAGACAAAGATTCGGGAGGGAAGAGGGGGGGAAATTGAGGCAGAGAGAGGGGAATTGACTGGCCATGGGGACACCAGTCAGGTTATTGGAGACCCCAAGCACCTTGGCTCCTAGTCCAGTGCCTGAGCCGGAAAGCAGGCCAGCCCCTTTGTGGGTCCTGCCCCATTTCCCTATGTCTGCAGGAGGGTTAAGCCACTGAAAGCCAGGAAGGGCCATCCACCCCTCGTGGGACAGGTGGGGAGCAGTGAATTCCTTACCGTTCCCTTGGGTGACACGGAAGACCACAGGCAGATCTCCGCGTGCGCTGAACTCCTCAGCCTGTTTCACCAGGGCCTCCTGCACTGCCTGATATCCGCACAGCACAACACAGGGCTGGAGGCCCAGGTAAATGGTGTAGATGGGGCCATAGCACTCGCTCAGCTACATACACAGAGAGACCCGAGGGTCAGAATACGGGGTCCTGAGTCAAACACATAGCCCTGCAATCACAATACACAGCAGCCCTTCCTCAAGCCACTAGACCCCACTCCCCATTCAAAGCTAGGAAAAGAACCCAGGAGTCCTGACTCTGAGACCCTCATCCCCCCACTGTAGCCCACTAGACCCGTCCCACTCCCCGAGCTGAGGACTGCACCCAGGAGTCCGGGACAACCTGTGAGCTAGGAGCTATCCAGCTGGGCAGGGATTTTCCAGCAAACCAGGGTGTTAATGGAAAATGCCAATAAGTCAAATGTGAAACGTTTCTGATAGAATCGGCCTGGTTTCCTAGTGAGGGTTTGAGGGGCAAAGCTTCCGGGCCGGCCTGCCCGGGGCATAGCCATAGAGCCAGGGGCTCCAGGCCTTTGAGACTGCCTGATTTCTGCACCCCATTAAGCCATCTGCCCCAAGAATCAGGCAGGCCAGGCATCCATCGGGCCCAAGACCCTGGAAGTTCTGGGGTCCCTGTGATGCTGGCTGGATTAGGGGGCCCATTTATTATATTATTTAACATCAATATGTCAAAATCATAATAATTCATGTGAGATATGCCATGTCAGGTACTGTTAGAAAGGCTGTAATGTGCTAAGTAAGATGATGATGTTTATGTTCATGTGTTATATGCGCAATGGAAGTTACGGATATGTTTGATGTATCTGTATTTCAAATTGTGCTGTGTCTGGGCGACACCCCAGACAGGATGGTGGCAGCTCTAGCCTGCTTAATGGCCCATTAAGAAAACTCACAGGTACAAGGGGCCTGGGGAGAGAAGCTGGGGCTACACCTGATGAGTCACCAAGACATACTCATGTGATCAGGGGCTCGATCTTATTTGTGGAAATTTCCACGAGCAGCATGGCAAAGGCCAAAGGACATAAAAGGCAGCTGCACCACATCCATTTTGTCTTCCGTCATCGTCTGCACTTCAGTCTTCATTCCTACTCCCTACCTCTGGATCAACTCTTCTACAGACTGAAGCTGTGAATCAAAGGACTGAGACCCCTCCAGATACTGGATTTACACCAGCGGGACTATACAAACCTGCAAACTCCACAATTCTACTAGAAACCTGATATGTATGGACTTTCAAATCAATTGTATGTGTCTAATTGCTTTAATCATTTAACATTATTTCTCTTATGGTTTGTTTCTTTCCATTTATAATAAACCTTTAGTTTTAGTTACTAAAGGATTGGCTGGCAGCATGGTATTTTGGGTAAGATCCAAACTTATATTGATCTGGTACTGTGGCTGACCCTTTGGGGTCAGGAGAAACCTTTTTTGGTAAAGAGCATAGAGTTTTAAATAACTGGTCTCTTTACTGGACCTAGTGGCTGATTGGGAGCCAAAGACTAAAATGCAGTAATGGGGGCTGTGTATATTTTTATTTTAGCTTCTTGATAACCAGTGTGGGGAATCAGAAGCACAGTTTGTGGCTGGTTGGGAAGTCTGACTTCAGTGTCACCCATCAGCGTGGGGAGAATCTACTCTCCTTTTGCAGCCTGCCCTGACCTTGGCATTATCAGGCAGGGCTACTCTAGGCACAGACAGGTCGCAACATAAATCAGAGAGGCTGCACTTGGGTGAACAACAGCACAAGGTGGGATAAAGCTCTGGCTATGCTTAAATAGCAATTCTGTCCCTTCTGCTAGAAGGGCTGGGGACCTGCCTGCATCGAATTATCCTTCCCACCCCCCTTACCAACATCCACAACAACAAAAGATAGGCAGAAATTCACCAGCACGGTGCAGACATTTCCCACTGTTCCCACACCACCCTGTCTTGGAAGGCAAATCCCTCTTTACCGTGAGAAGAGATTTGGCCATGTCCTTGGTATCCAGCTGCAGCAGATTCCCCAGAAGGGGCAGTGGGCGCGGGCCCGGGGGCAAATGCCCTCTGTTCTTCTGGCCCTTCCCACTGAGGAACAAGAGCAGGCAGGAGACACAGGTGACCAGCAAAATCAACGTGGTCGCACCAATATCCATGGCCCTGCGCCGGGTGCGGCACCGCTGGGTAACGCAAACCAGAGAAGCCAGGCTAAGCCAAATGCAGGGTAACAGCCCAGTGGGCGCTGCTGGCTACATTTGTATTTAATGACTTTGGGATGATATAATTCCTGACTGCTCAGGAGGGAAAGGGGCGGGTTTCGAAGCTAAGTCACTTGAGAGGCGGCGAGGCTGGGTGGCAAACGTAGGCAGGGCCTTGGGCTACGTGTCACCTGCTCTCAAGCTCAGGGGTGTCTCTTGCCCAGGTGAGCTCTGGCCAGGAGGCTAAACGCATTGACAAGAGCATGTCACAAGCCCACTTTGAACCAGGCGCCTCATGACTTCAGGTTGTAAGTTCTTGGCACATTCTCCCCCCTCTAAGAGCCAGGAGTGGAACCCAGGAGTCCTGGCTTCCCAGCCTAGCCGCTTGGCCGTGCTCCTTCAGGTGTAGAGCGAAGGGTTTCTAGAAACGTAGGCCTGGGAAGGCTCATCTAGGCCAGTCCCCTGCACTGAGGCAGGGCTCAGTGTAACCCCCTAGACCATCCCTGACAGGTGTTTGTCTGACCTGTTCCTAGAAACCTCCAGTGATGGAGTTTCCACAACCTCCCTAGTAATTTGTTCCAGAGCTTCACCACCCGGGCACTTCGGAAGCTTTTCCTAATGTCCAACCTAAACCGCCACCAGCTAAAGAAACAGATCTGAAGATGTTTAAAGAAAACTTCGATAGATTCTGTCTGGTAAGGAATCACTTATCAACAGTCGTGGTTGTAAAATCTACACTTCTTATTGTTCTGTCTTGTGGTTCCCCCTTGTCTATTGTTTATCGGAATGATTTCTGTCCAATTCCTTCATTGTTTCTCTCTGTTGCATAACTAATTGGGCATATAAATCAGCTACGGTGGTGGGGTGTGATTGATTAAAGAAAGTTCCATAAGGCCTTAGGATTGATGTTTTGTGGCACTTTAGTTTGAAATGATTGGTTCAGATCTAGCTAAGCAGGACCCAAGTTTTAGCTGTATAAACTGGGGTCCACAAGGAAGTTCTTTGAAACCTAACTCCAGGACACAGCCCAAGAGAGTTGCCAGACCTCACACCTGGCCAAGTGTATTTACAGAAGCTGAAGTCCCCAGATGACCTGATCCTGATTGGCCACCAGGCGAAGTTTGTCTGCTTTGTGGCAGTGGTGAATAGTGCTTACCATGTGTAGTGTGTGTTGGTAATTGTTAACAAACAGAGGTTAAGGATATTACTTTGTAAGTCTCCTTCACTGGTAAAACATCCTGCAAACCCACAGAGAATTACAGCCAGAGCCCTAAGAATTGGGAACAGGCAGGTACTTCAATTAACCAGGTTATGCCCGTAGGCCTATGGCCTGGGAACGGGTGACCCTGCCCTGGAGCAGTGGTTCTCACAATTTTTTTGGTGGTTTCAGGGCAAGAGTTGGTGGCCGCATTGACAATTTTTCCTAATATCTTCAGTTAACGTTAGGAGAATCCAATCAATACGCACATAGACGTGTCCAAAAAATAAGTTCTGGGTTCTGATGCATCAATTGTGTGGATCAGAGAATTAGTAGAAGTTCTGGAGCTCTTTGCATGGAAAAGCTGCCTCACCTGCATGACCAGCTGCAGCTCCTGCCAGGCGGCTGGAGGAGTTACTTGTTCTGCCCTGCAGAGCAGCCAGTCTGGCTACATGTGCAGCAACTGCCCCGAGCCGCCTGGCAGGAGGCAGGGAGGGGACTGCAGGGGGTCACTGGCAGGGGCGGGGGGCGGGTTGTGAATACAAGGAGCCTGGGTGTAATCGAGCTGCTGGAGGGAGGAAGACGATGGGAGTCGGGACCCCAGGCACTGGCGGCAGCCCGTGGCTGGGAGGCAGGAGTGCGACCTCGAGGCAGACACGCGGGGGGGGGTAAGGGGGTGTTACTTACCTCGGCACTGCAGTCCGGCGGCGGAAGGTGCTTCTCAGAGGCAAGAGTCGACAGTTATTCGCCCTGCGGAGGTTGCTGCTCCCAGCAAGTCCCGGCTTGTTGTGATCAGCTGAAACCTGGCTGGGCCGGGCGGACCCGTGAGTGGCTGGGGGGAGGCAGAGCTCCGTCCTCCCCGCCCCCTCCGACAACGGGCCCCGCCCCGCGCTGAGCCTCCACCCCCCACCGCGCAACAAAGAGGCCAGGGGGCGGGCGCAGCGCGCAGCCAGCCCGGCGCGGTGCACGGAGCAGCGCAAGGTGATGGGCGGGGAAGGGAAGCCGGTGGGGGGCTAGGGAGACCCGCATTTTAGAGGAGCCCCCCCGCCCCGGGCCACGAGAGCGGAGTGTTTCCATGTTACCGGCTGTTCGCTGGCCTGGGGTGTGTGCGGGGAGCTGTGCCCGCTGCAGAGCGAAGATGCTGCCGTCCTGCTCCCCAAGCGGCTGCCAGGAGGGGACGATGACAGCAGCCTGCTGCTCTTGGCGCTCGGCGGGCAAGGGGAGCCTGGGCCCAAGCGGAGGCGGCTGGAGGTGGACTCGGAGGCGGGCGAGCCGGCCAGGCTGCAGTGGGAGGAAGGGGCGCCGCTACGTGGTGCCCTGCACGAGCTACTCTGGGATCTGCGTCAAGGACGGGTTCCTGGGCCAAGCCCTGGGTGCCCGGGTGCTGGCCGAGGTGCAGGGGCTCAGGCGCGGCGGCAAGCTCCGGGACGGACAGCTGGTGAGCCAGCGCAGCCTCCCGGCCCAGAGCATCCGCGGGGACCAGATCGCCTGGGTGGAGGGGCACGAGCCCGGCTGCCAAAACATTGGAGCCCTCGTGGCCAGGATGGACCAGCTGATCCTGCAGTGCGCTGGCCACCTCGGCGGCTATGTCATCAACGGCAGGACCAAGGTGAGAGCCCCGCTCTGGCCGCTAGGACTTCTGGGTTCTCTGCTCAGCTCTGGGATGGGTGAGGGGTCGAGTGCTTAGAGCAGAGGTGGGAGGGTTGGGAGTCAGGGCTCCTGGATTCTATCCCCAGTTCTGCCACAGACTCACCAGTGTCCTTGGGCAAGTCTCTGCTGTGTGCTGCCTCAGTTTCCCCATCTCAGCTGGGTGCTGATAGCTGGGCTGCATGGGTGGCAGGGCTGCGAGCTCAGCACACAGTTGGTGGGTGCTGGAGTCTGGCTGTCACCAGCCCTTCTGTCTGTGGTTCACACGCTGTCTTCAGTAGCTTAAAGGCCCCATTTCTCTGACTGGATGAGGGCAGCTTAATGCCACCCTCACGGGCTTAGAGAGCCAGCGGCCTGGGCAAACTTGGGTCTGCATCTCACCCTTGCCCAGCCAAGCATTTCTTCCGAGCCAAACCCTCAGGCCCAGATTCTCAGGTGTATGTGGGCACCTTAGTCCCGGCCCCCCTTGCTCTAACCACTAGCCCCCCACTCCTTTCCCAGAGTTGGGGATAGAACCCGGGTTTGCTGGCTCCTTCTCTGACCTCACCCCAGACGTGGCTGCATTGGCAGGGCTGCTGGGTATTGGTCTAGGAGCAGGAAGGCTGCAGAGAGGGGCTGGGTGGGTGCTGCCAGTGCACGGCAGGGTTAGCTGTGGGAGCAGCTGGGCCACAGAATATCCCCTGCAGCCACCTGGGAGGTGCTGGAGCTTCTGGGATGTATCCCAGGCTCTTTTGGGTGCCTTGACCATGCCGCTCTATGAGGTCTCTCTTGGTGCATCCTGAGAGAATCCGTGTGCCCTGGTGGGGAATTGTGGGAAGGCTTTGAAGGAGCTGGCCCAGGTCTAGACTAGCGGGGTTCCCTTAGCCGCCGGCGGGATGTGCTCGCTCAAGCTGTCACCTGGACCCCCTTTCTGAGCCAGCCAGCTTGCTGGGGCTTGTCTAAACCGTCAGGAAAGTTAATCCGGATTGATTCATAAAGGCACAGGAGGGGGAAAGGACCTGACCAAGGTTACAGCTTCAATCAGTAGCATGGGTAGGAACGTGGGGGGGAGCTGGGGTTCAGGACTCCTGGGTTCTATCCCAGCTCTGGGAGGGGAGTGTGGGCTAGTGGTTAAAGGGGGGGGGGAGGGCAGGGGCTGGGAGTCAGGACTCCTTGGTTCTGTCCCCAACTTGGAGGGTGGAAGGTTGTCGTGGTTAGAGGAGTCAGGGAACTAGGAGCCAACTCCTGCCTGCTCCAGCATGGCCTTGGTCTTGGCCTTAGGTTACTCCTGAGCCAGCTGGCTGAGAGCCCGGGGGAGAGAACAGGAGCCCTCCACAGCCGCAATTGCCACCCTGGGATTCCTCAATGGCGGAGGTCAAGCAAGAGCTCCCACTCCAGCAACTCCAAGGGGGTGGGGTAGGGTTGTTTGCGGCCTTTAAAAGGGGGTGGGTGGGTGGCGCTGAGATGCAGCCACCTCTGAGGTGGGGCGCAAGTTCATATCAACCGAGTCATGTCCCTGGGTCTAGTGTGTTAGAGTCGGGGGGGGGGCGGAGGGAGGAATGCTGGGAGCCAGACCTCCTGGGTTTTCGGGGGGGGGGGGGGAATGGGATTTAGGGGTCAAAGCGGCAGGGGCTGGGAGCTCCAGCTGGCGCCGAGAGTCCTTCGGAAGGGAGGTGTCCCCAGCCACGCGTGTCCCAGGGAGCTCCCCAGCGCCTGTTTGTGCCAGTGTTTGAGTCTTTCCTCTCCCTCTAGGTCGGTGACAAGGAGCTACTACCGTGGTGCTGCTGTGGCGCTGCTAGTGTATGACATCACCAGGTGAGTGTCTCCGGCAGCTCCCGCCCACGGGGACACCGGCCAGGGGGTGGCAATGAACTGGAGAGATCTCCTGGCTGTCATTCAGAGTGAACGGCACTGGGGACCCCCTTGTTTCCTGGGGCTCCAAGGGACGGAGCGAGGTCTCTGCATCCCGGGCAGGTAGACAGACAGAACTAGATTAAAACAAAAGACGCTGACCCAGAACAAGCCCCTCTTGTCCCTGGATGAGCATCGGCTTGGGGAGTTGTATCAGTGCAACCATAGAGGCCGCCCCAGACAGGTCCAGTTCTGCCCATTGACTTCCCCACGTAGAAAAACCTTCCAGCTTTCTGATCCGTTCGGCCCTGCTCTGCTTATCCCTCTGGCAGGCTTCAGACGTGATTCTGGCCATCCCAACCCTGCTGCAGGGATGAGATGGAAGTGAGCCCTATACCTTGGGGTTTAGGAGAGCTGGGACTAGCCAGTCTTGCGGGAGAGCCCTTCATCTGCGGTGGGGGGTTGGAGTGAGTCCCTAAACTGGGATTTGCGAGAAGTGTGTGAGTCCCGGCTGCCCCCCCATTGCCTCCTGTGTTGCAGCCGGGAGACCTACAATGCTCTGACCAACTGGCTGACAGACGCCTGGACTCTTGCCAGCCCCAACATAGTCATAATCCTCTGCGGGAACAAGAAGGATCTGGATGCGGACCGGGAAGTGACCTTCTTGGAAGCGTCCCGCTTCGCTCAGGAGAATGGTAATGAGCCAAGGCCTGGGGTGTGTGTGTGTGTGTGTGTGTGTGTGTGTGTGTGTTTGGGGGAAGGGGGGTTTGATCCTTTCCATGTGGGGCAGAAGGATGTCCTCTCCCCAGCTCTTCTCACGCTGCCCTGCTTTGCCATGGCACCAGTTTTTAGTGATATGAAAGTGTCCTTCAATCTCACTGCAGCCAGGCGGAGTCCAAAGGGATCGAGAGCTTTCCAGTAGGGAGCTGTGGAAAGCGAAGTGGGGCCTCTCTCCCCCCGCAATGGGTGCTGACCATAGCGCCCCAGGGCAGCGCAAGGGGGTGTTGTGCTGCTAGCAGCAGGGCTGGGGGCTCAGGAGGGGACGCTCTCCCTCCTGCAGTCGGTGCTGTCCCCAGCGCTCCAGAACGGTGCTGGTGGGCACAGTGTTGCTAAAGACGCTGCCGTTCACATGAGCTGTACCACCGAAGTCCTTGCCGTGCAGTCATCAAAAGCCTGCGGCCCACAAGAGGGGTCATCAGCCCTGGGGGGTCTGCCCTCATTCCAGCCTGGGCAAGTCCATCCTGCCTCCTAACACGTCTCTTGGAGGTGCGGTGCTCCTTCGTTGCTGAGCATCGTCTCGTGCAGGCTGCGTTTGGGCCGTCTCAGGGTGGCTGACCTTTGCAAAGCCCTCGGGCAATGGGTTCTAGACAAATGCCTTGTTAAAACCATTGATGAGTGTCTGCCTCCCTTGGCCGGAGTCCTCATTTCTCTTTATCTGGCTTGAGAAATCATCTAGCAACGGAGTGTCCAATCTGCAACTAAATGGGGCAAACTGGGATTTCCTCCTGCAGTCCCAGATGTGGGTCACGGTTCTGGTGGGCTCCTTGACCCGAGGACAGTGGTTTTCAGCCTGTGGTCTGCGGACCCCCAGGGGTCTGACGATGAGGTCTAAGATTTCCAATGGGGTCCGCACCTCCAGTTGACATTTTTTAGCGGTCCGCACATGAAAGAAGGTTGAAAACTACCAGGCTAGGAAATGCTCCCCATGGCACTTGCACATTTGGCCACAAGAGGGAGCCTGGACTCTGTATTTAGTCCTCTGTGTCAGACAGACGTGCAGCACCAGATTGTGTGTGAGAGGAGGAGCACTTGATCGGTGCCAATTGTACAGTGCCTGGCTCACTCCCCGACTGCTCCTGCCCCAAAGAGGAGAAGACGAGATGCCGGCCAGATCCAAAGGGAACAATGAGTCCGTCCGTGAGCCATTCCGTTCCTTGTTGGCGGAGTTGGACCAGATCAGGGAGTTTCCCTGTCTCACGATGCCCAGATGGGGATGTTCCGTAGTTAGTGCGGTCGGCAGGGTGAATCGTGCTCTGAACAGTGCGCTGGTTGTCTTCATGCGGTTTCTCTCTCCATCTTGGCAGAACTCATGTTCCTCGAGACCAGTGCGCTGACCGTGGAGAATGTAGAAGAAGCTTTCTTAAAATGTGCAAGGACCATACTGAACAAAATCGAATCAGGTACGAAGGCTCGATGTTGCAGGCACGATCTACCAGAGACCCTGGCTGGTGGCCGAGCAGCACCACTTAGACTGTGTTAAATCCACATGCTTCCCCTTTGAGAGTTTCCAACCTCAATGTGTCAGCCAGGAAGAGAAATTAGTTTCCACTAACAATAATAATCATGAGTGATTAGAGAGAGATTATGGTACAGGCCCCGGCTGAGATTGGGGGTTCCCCCGTTGTGCTGGGCGATGTGCGGGCCCCGGCTGAGATTGGCTGAGATCCCACAGACCATCTGTGGCAGAGCTGGGAGTTGAACCCAGGACCCCTGTGTTCTGGCACCTGAGCCGCAAGTCCAGTCATGCTCTGAAATAAGGGCAGGAAGCGCAGTTTTCCAGCACCACCGAGCTGTCCCACGCCCCCTGAGATCAGTGGGTGCTGCAGGAACTCAGCACGTTAGACTTTCCCAGCCCTTTTGATGTTTGCTCTGGTTACGCTCCCAGCCTGTGGCACCAGCTGCTCCTGTATTGCTCTAACTGCCGGGAGTTATGCTGGAGTCTGTTGTTAAGTGACTGAGCCCGGGAGTTGCCCAGCTCTGAATGAGATGCTGTGCTGAGCCCGTCCTCCTAGAAGAGTCCTGGTAAAGATTCCTCCCTGACAGCCCCACGCGGTCTGGGTGGGGGGCAGATGGTTCAATGGAGGGCGGCACGGGGAGCCGGTTGTGGCCGGTGGCTGGGGTTGTTTCCCCCCTGCTGAGTGTTGCTCTGTCTGGCTAGGTGAACTCGACCCGGAGAGGATGGGGTCTGGGATCCAGTACGGCGACGCCTCCTTGCGCCAGCTGAGACAGCCCCGGGGGCCCAAACACAGAGCAAGCAGCCATGCAGCTGCTAGAGGTTGTGCCCAGGGGTCCGTCTGCAGGTGAGCTGAGGGGCTGGGGAGGGCAGCAACCCTTTGTTCCAGGGGGAGAGCCTGGAAACAGCCGTGCGCGCTGGCTCGGGGGTGGATTGTCCAGACCCAAACAACGGACTGTCTGTGGAGCAGGCTTTCTGCAGCCCCGAGGGATGGGGGCAGACTGCCTCCTGCAGCCCCCTGGCAGTGGGGTGGGCCTGGAACCCGTGGTGCTGGGCAAATGGAGAGGCAGAAACTTGTCTCCAGTGGCCAGCTCAGAGGTTCCAAGCCCCCTGACTCTCACCCCACCTCCCTGGCAGATGGCTGTCAAATCTCTTGGGGCTGGGGCTTGGCCGTGCCCTGCCCCTTGTGGGGGTGACTCTGGGACCTGCCCTTGGTCCTCGGCAGGGAGATTGACCTCTCTCCTCTTCTTTAATATCCGTTTTTTGCAGTTAGTAAAAAGGCCAAACATTCTGGGTGGATGAACTGGAAAACTTGGACTTTTCAGGTGTCCTGAAAGAAATTCCCAGGACGTCCCATGGGAAACTGGGATGGTCCCAAAAAAACTGCCATTCACAGATTTTGAAGGCCAATCATGACTATTATGATCATCTAATTTGACCTTTACTGAGCCCAATAACTCGTGATTAATTAAAACCTCTTCTAGGAAGTGATCTGGTCACAGAACTGCCCAAAAATAATTCCTAGAGCTGAGCTTTTAGAAAACCAGCCAGTCTTGATTTAAAAGCTGTCAATGGTGGAGAATCAACCGCTTCCCTGTTGTGCCTTATTTGTAACTGGGATTTGTCTGGCTTTGAATTCCAGGAATTGGTTCTGCCTTTTTCCTCTAGCTAAAAGGGCCCTTTAGTCCCTGTGAATGTTTTTATAAACTGAGATCAAGACACTGATCAATCTTGCTGATAAACTGAACAGACAGAGATACGGAAGCCACCCCCTGAAAGGCATTTTCCCAACCCTCTCATTGTTTTTGTGGCTGTTCTCTGTGCCCCCTCCAGTGGCAGCATTCCCAGCTCTGCCCCACCCGGGCCAGGATGCATAGTCACTTTAAGGACAGCAGCTTGTCCAGCCCTGAGCATTCAACAGATCACGGGATTGGCTTTAAAAATCCTGAGATTTGGGTTTGCTTTATTTGTTTCTGGGTTATTTATTCGAGTCGGGTCTAAACTTTTCTCTACAGCCACCAGAGCTGGAAAAAAATATTTTATTTATTTTTAATTAAAGCTGGAACTAAGCCCATCAGTCCAGGGCCCAGGGCTTTAAAAAGAAAGACCACCACCAAATATCACAGTTAAATCTCAAGAGCCAGCGATGCCACAATCATTCTATTAGACCCTGCAACTGATGAGGCCTGCGAACTCATCTCACAGGTGGGCTTGTAACTGGTAGCAAACACCACAGGACAAAAGGCTACGAAAGGGGGAGCAGAGGAGGGATGTGGTGGGCGGCGGCTCAGTCAGCGAGGAACAGCGCAGAATTCATAGGGGTGCGGCAAGGTCTCGAATCCACTGAACAGAGGTGAGAGATCGATTTCCTCCGGGTGGGTGAGGGGTGTGAGAGTGAAGTGCTGCAGGATGGCGGTGAAGAAGAGGAAGAGCTCCATGCGGGCCAGACCCTCGCCCAGGCAGATCCGCTTCCCTGGGGGAAACACAGTGACTTCGGGGCAGTGCATGGGGCGAGATGCCTTTCAGGATCCATCATGCCCCAAGTCTCAGTTACCCTCATTGCAGTTGGGTCAGGTGCCTTTAAGGCCCTTTTCATGTTTCCTGTATTCTGGGGACCGGCCTCCAGAGTCAGTTACAGCAGCCTTGGGGTTGCTCTAACTCCTGCTCCATCCCCATGGGCCCTGGGCGGGGGTGTCAGAAAATACCCAGAGTGCAGTGCGCTCCAGTTATGCCCCTGATCTACCCCTACACTGGAGGCCGGGGCCAGGGCCCCCTATACCAGCTCCACACCAGTGGGGAGGCTCTGGACTCGGCGGGGGTCGTTTTTGCCCAACAGAGGCACAGAGGGGCCTGATCATGACTGAAAATCAAGCCCTCCCTCCTCGCCATGGCCAAGGGGTTGGTTCCCCAAGCCATGCACAGGGCAGCTCCGCCGGCTCCATGGAGCCTTCCTGATTTACTCTGTCTGAGGCTGTGGCTGGTCCGGGCAGTCGCTTCCACCGAGGCCAGTGCTGGAGCAGACTCAGGGCTGGATTAACTCTGCTATGGGCCTGGGGCTATTAGATTTTGTGGGCCCCCGCTTTCCCCCTCCCCATACAAGTCTTTTTCCTAATTTAAAACAAAATGAGCACAATTATGGCATGGAGGCTATTAATGCTCTACTAAATTTGCCTTGTAATTAACATAAGGCCGATCTGTGGGTACATTTCAGTCTTAAAACATAGAACAGGGGTCGGCAACCTATGGCACGTGTGCCAAATGTGGCACGGGAATGATTTTGAGCAGCACTCACACTCATACTGGCCCACATCACAGCGGAGAGGGACGGGAGAGAAGGGGTGGGGCTGGGAAGGAGAGGGGCTGCGAAGGGGAAGTGTCCACTGCACGGCGTTGCTTGGGGCCAGGAGCGGCTCCTCGCCAGGGCGCTGGACCCGCGTCACAAGAGAGAGTGGCGGGGAAGAATGGGGCGGGGACTTATTTTTGGGGAACCCCCTGTAGTCCAAGGCCGTAGGCCGCAGCCCCTAAAGCCCCTGCATTAATCCAGCCCTGAGCAGACTCATCGGGGGAGACTCAACCTTCCTCCCATTGGTTTTCAGCCCATTTCCCACCCGCCCTGAGTCCCCAGCCCGGGGAGCCCACACGCACCTGCGGAGAAGGGCATGAAGGCTTCGTGCTTCCGGAAGTCTCCTCTCTCGTCCAGGAAGTGGGCCGGGTTGAACATGGCCGGGTCTTTGAACTGGGTGGGGTCTTTGTGGACACTGAAGAGCAGTGGCATCACATTGGTGCCCTGGGCAGGGGAAATGCACAGCTCCAGCACAAGCAACCAGGGCATCTCTCTACCCATCCAGCTGTCCCTCTGTCCATGTGTCACTCTATCCATTCACCCACCATCCATCCATCTATCTACCTGCCTGTCATCCAGCACCTGGTTATCCATGCATCTTGATGTCTCTCTGTCTTTTAATTCACCCATCAGTTTCTCCCGCCATCCATCCATCTCCAGCCAAGACTCATCAAGTCCTCAGACCGCTTCCCCTTACTACTTCTCCATGTGGGCACCAATGACACTGCCAAGAATGACTTTGAGTGGATCACTGCGGACTATGTGGCTCTGGGAAGAAGGATAAAGGAGTTCGAAGCACAAGTGGTGTTCTCATCCATCCTCCCTGTTGAAGGAAAAGGCCCAGGTAGGGACCATCGCATTGCAGAAGTAAATGCGTGGTTACGCAGGTGGTGTCGGAGAGAGGGCTTTGGATTTTTCCATCATGGGATGTTGTTCAAGGAAGAAGGATTACTAGGAAGAGACGGGATTCACCTAATGAAGAGAGGGAAGAGTATCTTCGCAGACAGGCTGGCTAACCTAGTGAGGACGGCTTTAAACTAGGTTCAATGGGGGACAGAGACCTAAGCCCGAAGGTAAGCGGGGAAGTGGGACACCACAAGGAAGCAGAAGGTTGAGGGTGCAACTGGGGAGGCCCCCTGATTCATACTGAGAAAGTAGGGCAATCGGCTAGTTATCTCAAGTGCCTATACACAAATGCAAGAAGCCTGGGGAACAAGCAGGAGGAACTGGAAGTCCTGGCACAATCAAGAAACTACGACATGACTGGAATAACTGAGACTTGGTGGAGTAACTCACACGACTGTAGCACTGTCATGGATGGGTATAAACTGTTCAGGAAGGACAGGCAGGGGTGAAAGGGGTGCACTGTATGTAAGAGAGCTCTATGATTGCTCTGAGCTCCAGTATGAAACTGAAGATAAGCCAGTTGAGAGTCTCTGGGTTAAGCTTAGAAGCAAGAACAATAAGGGTGATGTCGTGGTGGGTGTCTGTTATAGACCACCAGACCAGGAGGACGAGGTAGACTAGGCTTTCTTCAGTCAACTAGGGAAAGTTTCCAGTTCACAGGACCTGGTTCTCATGGGGGACTTCAGTCACCCTGACATCTGTTGGAAGAGCAATACAGCAGAGCACAAACAATCCAGGAAGTTTTTGGATAGAGTTGCAGATAACTTCCTGGTGCAAGTGCTGGAGAAACCAACTAGGGGCCGTGCTTCTCTTGACCTGCTGCTCACAAAAAGGGAAGATTTGGTAGGGGAAGTAGAAGTGGGTGGCAACCTAGGCAGCAGTGACCATGAGATGGTCGAGTTCAGGATCCTGACAAAAGGAAGAAAGGAGAACAACAGGATACGGACCATGGACTTCAGAAAAGCGGACTTTGACTCCCTCAGGGAGCTGATGGGCAGGATCCCCTGGGAGGCTAATATGAGGGGGAAAGGAATCCAAGAGAGCTGGCTGTATTTTAAAGAAACCTTATTGAGGGCACAGGAACAAGCCATCCTGATGTGCAGAAAGAATAGCAAATATGGTAGGCGTCCAGCTTGGCTTAACAAAGAAGACTTTGGTGAACTTAAACACAAAAAAGAAGCTTACAAGAGGTGGAAGCTTGGTCAGATGACTATGGAGGATTATAAAAATACTGCTCGAACATGCAGGAATGAAATCAGGAAGGCCAAAGCGCAACTGGAGTTGCAGCTAGCAAGGGACATGAAGGGGAACAAGAAGGGTTTCTACAGGTATGTTACCAACAAGAGGAAGATTAGGGAAAGTGTGGCCCACTTACAGAATGGGGGAGGCAACCTAATGACAGAGGATGTGGAGAAAGCTGAGGTACTCAATGCCTTTTTTGCCTCTGTCTTCACAGACAAGGTCAGCTCCCAGACTACTGCACTGGGCGGCACAGAATGGGAAGGAGGTGAACACCCCACAGTGCTGAAGGAACAGGTCCAAGACTATTTAGAACGATTGGACATACACAAGTCCATGGGGCCAGATGCAATGCACCCGAGGGTGCTGAGGGAGTTGGCTGATGTGATTTCAGAGCTATTGGCTATTATCTTTGAAAACTCGTGGCAATTGTAGGAGGTCCCTGATGACTGGAAAAAAGCAAATATAGTGCCCATCTTCAAGAAAGGGAGGAAAGAGGATCCAGGGAACTACAGACTGGTCAGCCTCACCTCAATCCCTGGAAAAATCATGGAGCAGGTCCTCAAGGAATCCATTTTAAGGCACTTGGAAGAGAGGAAGGTGATCAGGAACAGTCAACACGGATTCACCAAGGGCAAGTCATGCCTGACCAACCTGATTGCTTTCTATGAAGAGGTGACTGGTTCTGTGGATGTGGGGAAAGTGGTGGACGTGATATACCTTGACTTTAGCAAAGCTTTTGATACTGTCTCTCACAGTATTTTATCAGCAAGTTAAAGAAGTATGGGTTGGATGAATGGACTATAAAATGGATAGAGAACTGGCTAGAGCATAGGGCTCAACAAGTAGTGATCAATGGCTCCATGTCTAGCTGGCAGCCGGTCACAAGCGGAGTGCCTCAGGGGTTGGTCCTGGGGCCGGTTTTGTTCAACATCTTCATTAAGGATCTGGAGGATGGGGTAGATTGCACCCTCAGCAAGTTTGCAGATGACACTAAGCTGGGGGGAGTGGTAGATACCCTGGAAGGCAGGGATAGGATACAGAAGGACCTACACAAACTGGAGGATTGGGCCAAAAGAAATCTCATGAGGTTCAACAAGGACAAGTGCAGAGTCCTCCACTTAGGACGGAAGAATCCCATGCACAGCTACAGACTGGGGACCGACGAGCTAGGCAGCAGTTCTGCAGAAAAGGACCTGGGGTTACAGTGGATAAGAAGCTGGATATGAGTCAGCAATGTGCCCTGGTTGCCAAGAAGGCTAATAGCATATTGGGCTGCATTACTAGGAGCATTGCCAGCAGATCACGGGAAGTGATTATTCCCCTCTATTCAGCATTGGTAAGGCTGCATTTGGAGTATTGTGTCCAGTTTTGGGCCCCCCACTACAACAAGGATGTGGAGAAGTTAGAGAGAGTCCAGTGGAGGGCAACACAAATGATGAGGGGGCTGAAGCACAGGACTTATGAGGAGAGGCCGAGGGAACTAGGCTTGTTTAGTCTGCAGAAGAGAAGAATGAGGGGAGATTTGATAGCAGCCTTTAACTACCTGAAAGGGAGTTCCAGGGAGGATGGAGCTAGACTGTTCTCAGTGGTGGCAGATGACAGAACAAGGAGCAACGGTCTCAAGTTGCAGAGGGGGAGGTCTAGGTTGGACATTAGGAAAACGTTTTTCACTAGGAGGGTTGTGAAGCACTGGAGTGGGTTACCTTGGGAGGTGGTGGAATCTCCATCTTTAGAGGTTTTTAAGGTGCAGCTTGACAAAACCCTCGCTGGGATTATTTAGCTGAGGTTTGTCCTGCTTTGAGCAGGGGGTTGGACTAGATGACCTCCTGAGGTCCCTTCCAACTCTATGATTCTATCTTTCTTTCTATCCATCCATCCTGTTTATCTTGACAATCCATCCATCTCTCCCCATGCATGGCTGGGCAGCCATCTGTCTTAGATGGTTTAGACACAACAAATCCTGCATCCTGGCAGGCTGTTAGACTAGATGACCCTTGTGGTCCCTTCTAACCTGATGGTTCTATGAGTCTACATCCATCTTTCTCATCCACCCATGCACCAGCCTATCCACACATCTGTCTGTCTGCCCATCCATTGACTCCTCCCTTCCCCTGCCACCCTGAATAACTACCCAACCATCTCATCTAGCCATTCGTCCTTCTCTAAGCCTGTCTATCCATTTATCCAACGATCCACCATCTATCCATTCTATCTATTAGGATCATTTTCTATCCTTCCACCCATCCATCCATCTGGATTGTCCATCCATCCATGTCTCGTCTGTTTACCCATTTATTCACACATCTATCAGTCTCTTCAACCATCTCTCTCTCCAGCCAGCCAGCTAGTCACTCTTCTATCAGTCTACTTGTCGATCTCCCCATCTATATATCCACCCGTCCTACCTTCCCATCCATCCATCCATCTATCCCAGTGCACACCCCTCTGTCTAGCCACCCATTGATCCTGACCATCCATCCATAAAGCCCATTGGCCAGTCAATCCAACCACAGCACTAGCTGTTTGTCCTTCTGTCCCTCTCTCCATCCCCTTTGGAAGCTGGGTGCAATCTGAGAAAAGGTGAGGAGGAGAAATCATGGAGCCAGATCTCAGCTCCCCCGAGTTCAATCCAGAGTCCCCCCCTGGCTGCAATGGGCTCAGGGCCGGATCCTGATCTCAGCTCCGTCAGTGTCAGTTCAGGGGAGATATTTGTTTTCTTGTTCGAATGTGTGGAGGAGGGAAACCCTTTTACCTTTGTAAGCAGAAATCCTCTGAACTGGGTGTCCCGGGTCACCGCGTGAGGGACACCCATCGGGGCTATGTCAGCGAATCTCTGGACCTCGTGGATCACGGCGTCAGTGTAGGGCATGTGCGCCCGGTCCTCTACCGAAGGGCTGCGGTGCTGGCCAATCACCCGGTCGATCTCAGCTTGGACTTTGGCTGTGGCGAAAGAAGCGGGATGGAAAGCGGGTTATGACTGGGAAGGACAGCCTGACATCACAGCTCTGTGAAGGCTTCGGCCTTGTCCTCGGGCGAAGCAGTAGCAGCCATATTAGGAGAGACAGCAGCCATGAGCTAAGTATCCTGTGATCACATCTTCACATTCCTGAAATTACATCAACACTGTGGAATCAGGCTGTTGAGACGGAGCTACTGTCCTAATAGTCCCTGCCACCATCAGACAAAGAAACAAGGGATCCCTTTTCAATAGTTGTGGTTGTAAAATCCACGCTTCCTATTAGTTTGTCTTCATGGTACCCACCTCTCTATTGTTTATATGACTGATTTCCGTCTGGCTCTCCCATTGTTTCATAAGTAGGTGTGAAATATTTAAATCAATTGCTAGGGCGTGAGTGGTCAAAGAATTATTTTGTAATATGATTGGTTAAAGCCCAGCTAAGCAGGACTCCGGTTTCATTATATAAACTTAACTCCAGGACACGGCCCAAGAAAATTCAGAGCATCCAGCCAACTGCATTTACAGAAGCTGGAGTGCCCATATAATCGGATCCTGATTGGCTACCAGGAGAAGTTTGTCTGCCTTATTGGGAGTGGTGAACATTGTATGCTTAGCGTGTGTAGTTTGCTTTGGTAATTGTTAATAAATAGAGAATACAGATATTACTGTGTAAGGCTCCTTCACTGGTAAAAGATCCTGCAAACCCGAAGAGAATTACGCCCAGAGCCCTATGAACTAGGAAAGGGTGGGGGTGCCTTAACCGGGTTATGCCTTGAGCACTACGGATTGGGGTAAAGGTGGGGTGCCCTAGGTAGGGGGTAGCACTGTGTGACCTATGGAAAGTCACCTGACGTCTCCCCCATGTCAGTTCCCCTCTGCACAGTGGGGATAAGGATCCTCCATTCATCTGTCTTTTCTCTTTCGACTGGGAGCACTGGGAGGCAAAGTAGTGACTCGCTGTGTGTTTGTGCAACACCCGGCACACTGGGAACCTGGCTGTCGTCCAGGGGTTGGCACAGACCCCAGCCCCCCCGGGGACCCGCATTAGGAATAACAATAGAGAAAATATCTCCGCTGTTTCTCCCCCCTGCTCCCCACCGCTCACCCTGTATCTCCGGGTACTTCATGAGGATGAGGAAGCCATATCTCAGGGTAGTGCTGACTGTCTCCGTACCCGCGAAGAACAGGTTGTGTGCGGTCATCACCAGAGTCTCCATGTGGAAGTAGCTCAGTGGGTCCTGGTTTTCCTGCAGGGGGAGGCGTACACAGCTCCTCATTGGGTGTCTCCCACCCGAGAATTCGAACTCACAGCGCTCATGTAAGTCACTCCAGCAGAGGGGAGTGTCTCCCCCTAGTGGCTGCTTCACAGATGCAGTTTATGGGTCTACTGCTGCTGCTGGACATGGGAGCTAATCCCTTAACTCTAGGAGCAGAGTGAGATGTTGTTAACTCAGAGCCTCCCTGGTTCAAACCCCACGGCTGGTGACAGCCTCTCTGGACAGCCAGGGCTGAAGTAATGCTGGACTTGCAGGGCAGCTCTACTCATCCCCTGCAATATTCAGCAGAGGTAGTCTGCACTTCTCATTAGCACAGGGGGGGCTGGGAATCAGGACTTCTGGGTTCTAGCCCAGCTGGGGGAAAGGAGTGGGATCTAGTGGTTAGAGCAGAAAGCTGGCCTTCAGAAGTCCTGGCTCCTATTCCTGACCTACTGCATGACTTTGGGCAAGTCACGTCCCTGTTCCATGCCTCAGTTTCCCCAGCCTCTGTCCTGCCTCCTGGAGTGGAGTGTCATGAGAATCAGGCTGTTAATGGTTAGAAAGCGATCAAGACCAGGCATCAGAACATGGTTCTCTAGCAGCGCTCTCAGCGCTGAGCGCAGGGCTATGAGAACCTGAAGCACTGCTCCCCTGGGCTGGGCCACGAACCCTTCCATTCTAGCATTAGGCCCAAACAAACACATCTGCTCCTGGAGCCAAATTGCCAGATGAGGGCAGAGACAGGTTTAGTTTTTGGGAGAGGTTCTTGGGTCCTTTTAAGCCACTTTAAAGGTTGAAGGAATCTGGAGACGGGAAGGCTGAGCAGGGACGTGCTCATGGGTTTCCAGTCTATAAACGGTTGCGATAAAGGGGACGGGGATCAATTGTTCTCCGTGTGCACTGAAGAAGGTGGGACAAGAAGCAATGGGCTGAATCTGCAGCAAGGGAGATTTAGGTTCGATTTTAGGAAAATCTTTGTAACTCTCAGACTAGCAAAGCACTGGAACAGGTCCCTACGGACTTTGTGGTGTCCCCATCACCTGAGGTTTTCAAGAGCAGGTTGGACAAACCCCTGTCAGGAGGGTCCGGGGTTATTTGCTCTGTCCTACCCCAGTGTGGGTGCTGGAGGGGGCTGAATGAGATGTCCACTCGAAGTCCCTCCCTTCGCTACATTTAGATGGTTCTGTGCTTATTAATTGTTACTCCTTATGGGCCGAGGAGCTAGTGACAATTCCAGGGTCCTGCGGGTTGTTGCAGTGATGATGAGAAATTACTGCTAGTCGGGTATATTTTTGGTGCAACCCTATTCATTCAGAAGGATGCAGAAAGTCCTGTTTCCCTGAACACAGGAGCCAGCCTCCTGGCTCACAGCTCTAAGCCTTGCTCAGCGGCAATCCTAACTGAACCCTCTCTCTAGGTTTATCCCAGGCTGGGTCTGCTTGGATTTTTTCGGCATGTGTCTCTCTCTGGCCCGTCTACAGAGCAACTGGGACATGATTCCCAGCGTGGGTAGAGAGACTCACACTGGCTGTGGTTGAGCTAGGGCACTAAAAAGAGCAGCGCGATGTCGTGGAAAAGTATCACAGTGCTACATTTTAGAGTTGGATCGGGTGCAGCTTTAATTGTGACACACACAATCACATAACCATAGCTATGGGGAATACTATAGCCATAGGGAAAACCCTGGTGGCTATAGGGAAGTCAAGCAGCATGTCTGGATGCTGGGCAAATGTACTTCCCCTGGCTACCAGATACAAAAGACTTACTTATATAGGGGTTGCTTAGGTTCATTTACATGTTGATCGTATAGTGGAATTTGATTAACAGTTCAGGAAAGACAGTTATATGTACAATGGGATACACCAGATGTTTTCACAGGAAAGACCAAAGAGCCATTTGATTATACAATGTGTTTCAGGTACCCTGGCTATCACCTGAAGATAGGTGGCTACACAATACATGTTAAAATGCTAATCTGTATGGAGTAAGTTCCTATGGGGCCAGGAAGACAAAGGGGGGCAGGTACTGGTACTTATCAAAACAGGTGAAGTCTGTTCAGACTTCAATAAGGCTTAAGGCTCATAACAGAGACTTGCTTCTCGGGTGTGGTTCAGAGACCTCTTGTGTGACTTTAACATCTTTATCCTAATTTCAGTTTCAGGCTACAACTTCAGGCCAGGCCTTCTATGACCAGTTTCAGACCAGGCATTCTATTAATCAATTTTATGATTAATTCTTTGATTCCACAGCGGCCACTCCAATACAATCCTGTCCTAGATCCTAGGTATGTACTTGGGGAACTCCCCTGAACCACCCCACACGCCACTGTTATTTTTAGTGAGCTTCCTCCATCAAACCAAGTGCGTGTGCATCTGGGCATAACCCCTCCCAGCTGTGGCCATCCCTGCCATGTGTCCGTGTGTCTCTCTGTCCTTGCACGGTCTCACAGACACACAGCCCCACCCATCCAAAGCCAGCCCTTCCATTGGAAACCCCTTGGCCACATGCTTCAACTTCTGCACCGGCTTGGCCATGTGCCCATGTTTTAGTGACAACTGCTATTGTGTCAGCCACGTCTTAACCTGCACTCTGGGTGCAAGGCAGCGGTTACACCTGACTCATAACAACAAGGTTTAAATCAACAACCCCTAACAATACCTGTATTACTGAAGCACCATTTCACAGATAGGGAAACTGAGGCACAGGGTGGTCACCCAACAGGCCTACAGTCAAACCAGGAATAGAACCCAGATCTCCTGAGGCCACATTCACTGCTCCAGCCACTAGGACACCCTGCCGCCCATATTGACACAGAAGCAGTTTTAAAGGGGTCAGTCTCCACCCACTCAGAGCCCACAACCCTTTCACCTGCTCCATCCTGAGAAGGAAGCAGTCGATGAAGTCGCGGGGGCAGTCGGGGTCGAAGGATTCCTGGTGCATCTTCACCCGCTCCGACACGAAGAGCCGCAGCTGCTCGAAGTTCTCAAAGATCCTGTTGTGAGGCCCCGGAAGGTAGGACATGGGGCCGGGGAAGAGGTTGTACATCTGGGGAGAGGGACACGAGTCACCCCAAGGCAGCACGTGAGCTCTGTGTGTTTGTCACCGTAACAAATGGAGCAGCAATGTGTGTGCATTCCCATGGTGAGCTCTGGCTGCATTTCTATAACGACCAGGGGGGGCAGTGTGCATTGCATTACATTAATGAATTGTGTGCATTCATTACCATAATGACTGGCATAGCGCTGTGCGTGCGTTACCGTTATGAACAGGACAGCAGTGCAGGGGCATGCACATGACCACACTGAACTGTGCAGCGTGTGCACTTTGCTCTATGCAGTTCATTACAGTGTTTGCACGTCATGCTACCACAATGAATTGTGCACGTGTGAGTCACGTTACCATAATGAGCCGTGCATCACTGCATGTGCGCGCTTGTCCGCTGAGGGGGGAGACCCCTGACCAGACACAGCCTCCCCACCCCCAATCTGCACCCACCTGCCCCCAAGCTGAGCTGAGCAGCTGCAAGATCTGGTGGATGAGGCCGACCAAGGTGAGAAAGTTCCTGTCCTCGTAGTTGAACCGGTCCCCAAAGACGATGGTGCAGATGACGTTGGCGACGGCGCGGCTGATGAGGAAGGTGGGGTCGAAGGGCGCGGCTAGTGAAGGGGAGGGAACAGGCTGTGAGCAGCAGGAAGTCACAAGTGGGGGCTCCAGCTCAGTCACTGCTGGGCAGGAAATCTGTGGGGGGGGGGGGCCTCAGCAGCAGAGGAGGGTCTCCCCTTGGTGTCAGTGCAGTGCTAGGGGTGTGTGCAGCAGGAGGCGCTCTCTTCTCTGGGCTGAACCCAACGCCCCAGCGTGGCACTGGGCAGGGGGCGCTGGGCTGCAGGGAGCATGGCGGGGCTCAGTAGGGGGCGCTCTGCCCTGGCAGTCAGCACTGGCCCCAATCCCCAGTGCAGCACTAGGGGGCGCTGTCTGGCCCGCAGCAGGGATCTCGCAGCAAAAGTCTGCAGCACTACACGGATGACCTGTGGCAATAATCCCGGCTGAAGGGAAGCTGTGACCCCGGGGCTGGGAGGCTGCAGCCTGGGCCAGCACCCACCCAGCTGGCGCACCTTGGGTCTGGGCAAGCTCCTGCACCAGGCACCGCGCCTCCTCCTGGATCCGCTCCTCCAGGCTGCGCTTCCCCATGCCGAAGTTCCTCAGTGTCTGCAGGGCGAATCTCCGCAGGACCTTCCACTTCTCCCCGTTTGAAAAGATGATGCCTGGGGGAGTAGGGGAGAGGTGAAGAAAGGGCTCAAGAGAGCCCGGCTCCATTGAATTCAGCTGGGCTTCCCCCATGTACTCCTGCCCCATGCTGGGAACAAATGACAATAACCAACCCCTGCTCATGAACAACCGAGAGTCCTGCCCCCACTGCCCTCTCAGGGCCAGAACAGAACCCAGGAGTCCTAGTGTAGCCCATTGGTCTAGCCCACGAGATCCCACTTCCTCCGAGAGCTGGGATAGAACCCAGGAGTCCCTGCTCCCAGCCAGCTCCTGCTCTAACCACTACCCCCCACTGCCTCCTAAACTGGTCAGTCTCGGTCTCTCATCTGTACACACACATGCCAGGACTGAGGGAAACTAGGAATGCAGGTCACCTGGAGATAGCCTGTGACACTGACTCTAGTCTAGCACCACCTCGATCTAACGCACTCCACAGGGGCAGAGTCATTATCCCCATTTTATAGGTGGGGAAACTGAGGCCCAGTGAGATGCAGGGATTTGACCACAGTCAAGCAGGAAGTCAGAGGCAGAGCTGAGAATTGAACCCAGATCCCTCTGGAGCCTATTACAATTCCTTTACCATTCCCCTGGGTGAAGTGGAAGACTGCGGGCAGATCCCCGCGTGCGCTGAACTCCTCAGCCTGGTCCACCAGGGCCTCCTTCATCACCTGGTATCCGCACAGCACAACCCAGGGCTGGGAGCCCAGGTGAATGGTGAAGACAGGGCCATAGCACTCGCTCAGCTGCAAACACAGAGAGACCTGAGGGTCAGAATTCGGGTCCCCAAGCCAAACATACAGCCCTGCAATTGTGATACCCAGCCCCCCACTCTAGCCACTAGATCCCTCTCCCCCCAGAACTGGGAACAGAACCCAGGAGTCCTGGCTCCCAGCCCTCCCCCCTGCTTTAGCCCATTAGACCCCTCCCCTCCCCAGCCCTCCCAGAGCTAAGACCTGCACCCAGGAGTCCCAGACAACGTGTGACCCAGGGGCCATTAACACTGGAGCTGGGCAGGGAGTTTCCAGCAGAGCAGGGTTTTAATGGAAAATGCCCATAAGTCAAATGTGAAACGTTTCTGACGGAATCTGCCTGGTTCCTAGTGGTGGTTTGGGGGGCAGAGCTTCCGGGCAGGCCTGCCCTGGGCACATCCCTGGAGCCAGGACCCCCAGGCCTTCCAGACTGCCCGATTTCTGCACCCCATTGAGCCAGCTGCCCCGAGAGCCAGGCAGCCCAGGAAGCCAGATAGAAGCCCTGGGGTCCCTGGCCTGGGGCTGTTCACCTTGTGGAGGAGCTGCAGACATAGAATCATAGAGTTGGAAGGGACCGCAGGAGGTATCTAGTCCAACCCCCTGCTCAGAGCAGGACTAACCTCAGCTAAATCATCCCAGCCAGGGCTTTGTCAAGCCTCAGCTTAAAAACCTCTAAAGACGGAGATTCCACCACCTCCCTAGGTAACCCATTCCAGTGCTTCACCACCCTCCTAGTGAAAAACTTTTTCCCAATATCCAACCTAGACCTCCCCCATTGCAACTTGGGACCGTTGCTCCTTGTTCTGTCATCTGCCACCTCCGAGAACAGCCTAGCTACATCTTCCCTGGAACCCCTTTCAGGTAGTTAAAGGCTGCTATCAAATCCCCCCTCACTCTTCTCTTCTGCAGACTAAACAAGCCCAGTTCCCTCAGTCTCTCCTCATAAGTCTTGTGCTCCAGCCCCTTAATCATTTGTGTTGCCCTCCGCTGGACTCTCTCCAACTTGTCCACATCCTTGTTGTAGTGCGGGACTCAAAACTGGACACAATACTCCAAATGCGGCCTCACCAATGCCAAATAGAGGGGAATAATCACTTCCTGCAACCTGCTGGCAATGCTCCTACTAATGCAGCCGAATATGCTATTAGCCTTCTTGGCAACCAGGGCACACTGCTGGCTCATATCCAGCTTCTTATCCACTGTAACCCCAGGTCCTTTCCTGCAGAACTGCTGCCTAGCTCATCGGTCCCCAGTCTGTAGCTGTGCATGGGATTCTTCTGTCCTAAGTGCAGGACTCTGCAGTTGTCCTTGTTAACCTCATTAGATTTTTTTTGGCCCAATCCTCCAGTTTGTCTAGGTCTTTCTGTATCCTATCCCTGCCTTCCAGGGTATCTACCACTCCCCCCAGCTTAGTGTCATCTGCAAACTTGCTGAGGGAGCAATCTACCCCATCCTCCAGCTCATTGATGAAGATGTTGAACAAAACCGGCCCCAGGACCGACCCCTGGGGTACTCTGCTTGTTACCGGCTGCCAGCTAGACATGGAGCCTACGGCTTTGGAACCCAGGAGTGGTGAAAGTGATCAGGGGGACAGATATTGTACAGCTGTCCCAGACCCATCAGTTCAAAGACATCCTCCTTGCTCACAGCCCCGGCTCCAATGCCCCATTTGCAGATGTAACTTCTCATCAGTGTGGTGGTTTCCAGGTAGGTCACCCACAGAGTCTTTTGCACGGCCCAGAATCTCTTCCGGTCTGCCTACGGGGTCAGCTCAAACATGAGCAGTAGAGCCCCCTTGAACCGCTCATGATCCCCGGTCTCCACCCTGTCCGTCTGGCTGAACAGACCTATGGCTTTGGAACCCAGGAGTGGTGAAAGTGACAAGTATGACAGCCCCTCCCCCGCTCTAAGGGGACGCAGGGTCTGCAGTGACAATGCGTTGCCCTAGCTCTGCCGACAAAAGCCGTACGCCTCCCGTCGAGGTGGTTTTATTTTGTCGAACAAACAGGACAGTTTTGTTGGCGGGGAGGTGACTGTTGTGTGTGCGGCAGCACTGCTTTGTCGACAAAAGCTGACTTTGTTGACAAAACTCTCTAGTGTAGACCAGGCCTCAGTTTATGCTGATTGAGGCTGTCTCAGTTGTCACAGAGTTGGCTCAGGACTTAACTGAAACCCAGAAAGAGTCTGTTGTGGCTCAGGAAGATGTTTGTATAGAGCAGCCCCTCGCTGATCAGGGACAGGACAGGATTTCTGTGGGAAACGGTTTGTGGCTTAAAAATGTTCCTGAAGGAATAAAACCGCCTCATGGTGGCTTTTGGAAACAGTTTGCTGCAGCTGCAGGGTGTGGACGTGAAGTTGTTGGATTAGCTCAGGAAGGATGAATCGGTCACTGCCTGTCGCAAACAAGAGTTTATATGTGGAGAGACTCGGTTCAGTTCCGGCGACCAGAGGTGTTCAAATATGGCTGGCTTCACTGACTTTGTTTTAAAAAGCTCCAGTGTGGATCCCTTAGAAAAGGTTCCAGATGGAGTGAAATTAATTAGGACGTTTGCACAGCATATTGGGGAGACATGAATGTCTCCACGTTGACTCTTTAAATGAACAGTCTGTGTCTTAGGGTCAGAGGGAAAACTGGGTAGCTGGATCTACAGAGCGGGACAGCTGTGCAGTGATCTCCTGGAACTACAGGGGATGGCAGCAAACTCTCTCCCTGGAAACTTTGGATATGTCTGGTCGTCTCTTAGGGCTGGTCTACACTAGAACGTTTTACAGGGGAGGTGCACAGACTAAAATGCTCCTCCCACCAATGGAAGTAAGTCCCCTGCTACGTGGACATAATAAAACCACTTCAAGGAGCAGTGCAGGGCAGGGCTTATGGCTGCTCACTTAGGGCGCCGCAGGCTCAATGTAGATGCAGCTGTGGGGCTGTCATTCTTGTCAATGACAAGAAAGCCCCTGAGAGCTGAGCAGCTGGTCTCTGCTCTTGGGGGAGCAGGGTGAGAACCCCGAGAGGCTCCTGGCTGCAAGAAGCTTGCATGACAAGGCTCCCCAGCTTCCAGCAGGGGGAGGAGGGGGAAGAGGGGAGCCTGGGCAGTTGGACCCCACTCCTGAGGGGTCCAGGTGGGGAATGGGGAGGAGAGACGTTCTCGGTTCCCCACCACTCTTAGCTGGGTGGAAGTGCTCCTGGTGCGGACATGCTCCTCCAACCCACGGAGAGCAGTGTGGACATCAGCCACTGCAGCAGTGACATAGGTCCACTCATTTTTCTAGTGTAGACAAGGCCTTGGTGGACTCAACCTCTGAGTCCAGGTGCAATCACAGATTGGTAGTGAAAGGACAGCAGAGCCCTGTTTCTAAAATGGGGATGAAAAGGGTTGGTATCTCTTTAAGAGAGAATCTAGCCCTGAAATTGCTAACACTTGAAAATTTGAAAACTAGTAAACAAGCTAAGGTGTATGTTGATGCAAGTTACCTGCCTGACAGGTGGGGGGAAAGATTTGCCCATAGCTGTTAGCATAGAGGACACACCTGGCAAGATCACGTAAATCAGGCAGAAATTATGCTGCAAGAGCAGATTCCACCCACTACTGATCTAACCGAACCCTGGGGAATATTTGTAAAAAAAATAAAAAATCGTTTCCTCCCTAACTAATCTTAAAAAGAAAACCCAGTTTTAATCAAACAGGATTCTGATGTTCATATTAATGCTAATGTTAACTCTTGTGATTAATGTGCTGATGATGCCAAGAACTGTAAATATGTACCGTGTGAGATCTTTTGAAAACCCATTGCACAAGTCACACAAAACACGTAATACAAAACCAAGAAGGGAAAATTCCTGTGATGCATCAGCAGTGTCTAGGGACACCCCTTTCCGAATCAATTCTTCACAGGGAGTGTGACAATGTCTGGCCTATGAGTGACTATTTCTAATATCACTGATACCAACATTACAGAATTGCAATAAATATCACATAGGAGAAGCCATGCAGGGAACCAATGGAAACGTCATGAGTGACTAAGATTGATAAGCACCTTTATATGTATATATCAAATTTGTATGATAAGTTCTAAACGTGTCTGGTCTGTCTGTATTTCAACTTGTGCTGTGTGTCTGGGCGAACACGGCCCCTCTCCCCTCTCTCCCAGGACAGGATGCAGCCAGCAGCACTAAGCCTGCTTAATGGCCCCTCAAGGGAACTCAGAGGTACAAGAAATCCAGTGACAGAACCCAGGGGCTGCACCTTACGTGTCACCAGGGCATGTAAGAAGTTAAGAACATGCCAAGGGACAGGGGACTCTGTGGTTTTTCCATGCCATGTGCTGAGTTTGGGACAAGCCACATGGCAAAGGGGCATAAAAGGCAGCTGCACCATCCCCATCTTGTCTTCATTCCTACGTCCTACCTCAGGATCAACTCATCTACAAATGAAACTGTGAAACAAAAGATGGAGACCCAGCCAGGTACTGGATGTACACCAGAGGGACTGCACAAACCTGCAGACTCCACAGCTATGCTGTGGATCTGATACACATGGACTTTACAGTCATTTGTATGTATCTGATTGTTTTGACAGCAACATTTTTGGTAACAGGAAACAGAGTTTTAATAACTTCTCTCTTTACTGGACCTAGTTGCTAAATGGGGGCCAGAGACTGGAATGCAGTAAAGGGGGCTGTGTATATTCTTCTTTTTAGCTTCTTAATAACCCAGGTGGGAGATCAGAAACACTGTTTGTGACTGGTCGGTGAGTCTCACGGCCGTGTTACCCACCGTTTGGGAGAATCTGCTCTCCTTTTGCAGCCTGCCCTGACCTTGGCATTTCAGGAGGTCTACACTAGGCACAGCCGGGTCACAATATAAATCAGAGAGGCTACACTCAGCACTTGCGTGAACAACGGCACAAGATGGGATCAGGCCCTGGCTATGCCTAAAGTGCAACGCTGCCCTGTCCCTTCTGCTAGAAGGGCCGGAGACCTGCCTGCGTCGAATTATCCTTCCCATCTCCCTTACCAACAACCACACTAACAAAAGATAGCCAGAAATTCACCAGTATGGTGCAGATATTTCCCACTGTTCCCATATCACCCCATCTCGGAAGGCAAATCCCTCCTTACTGTGAGAAGAGATCTGGCTATGTCCTTGGTATCCAGCTGCAGCAGATTCCCCAGAAGGGGCAGCGGGCGTGGGCCTGGGGGCAAATGCCCTCTGTTCTTCTGGCCCTTCCTGTTGAGGAACAAGAGGAGGCAGGAGACACAGATGACCAGCAAAATCAGCGTGGTCGCACCAATATCCATGGCCCTGTGCCGGGTGCAGCACCGCTGGGTAACGCAAACCAGAGAAGCCAGGCTAAGCCAAACGCAGGGTAACCGCCCGGGGGGTGCTCCTGACTGCGTTTGTATTTAATGACATGGATGAAATAGTTCCTGACTGCTCAGGAGGGAAAGGGGCGGGTTTCGAACCAGGCTGGGTGTCAAACATAGGCTCGGCCTGGGGCTATGTACCAGCTGCTCTCAAGCTCAGGGGTGTCTCTTGCCCAGGTGAGCTCTGGCCAGGAGGCTAAACGCAGTGACAAGAGCATGTCACATGCCCACTTTGAACCAGGCGCCTGTCAGGCACCCGCTCATGCCTTCAGGTTGTAAGTTCTTTGGCACATTCTCCCCCCTCTAAGAGCCAGGAGTGGAACCCAGGAGTCCTTGCTTCCTGGTCTAGCTGCTTGGCAACACTCCCTCAGGTGTAGAGCGAAGGGCTCCTAGAAACGTAGGCCTGGGAAGGCTCATCTAGCCCAGCCCCTGCACTGAGGCAGGGCTCAGTGTAACTCCCTAGACCATCCCTGACAGGTGTTTGTCTGACCTGTTCCTATAAACCTCCAGTGACGGAGTTTCTACAACCTCCCTAGTAATTTGTTCCAGAGCTTCACCACCCGGACACTTCGGAAGCTTTTCCTAATGTCCAACCTAAACCGCGCTGGCTGCAATTTAAGCCCATTGCTTCTTGTCCTATCCTCAGAGGGAACGAGAGCCATTGATCACCCTCCTCTTTACAGCAACCTTTTCCGTACCCGAGGGTGGATCACGTCCCCCTCAGTCTTCTCTCGTCCCACATAAACACACCCAGTTTTTTCAATCACTCCTCGTCAGTCGTGTGTTCTGAAACTCCGGCCATTTCTGCTGCTCTTCTCTGGATTTTATCCAAATTTGTCCTGACCTTTCCTGAAACGTGGCGCCCAGAACTGGACAGAAGAGTCTAGCTGAGTCCTTATCAGCACGGAGTCGAGCGGAAGAATCACTTCTCGTGTCTTGCTCACAAAACTCCTGCTAACACAGCAACAAATGCGATTTGGTTTTCTTACCACAGTGTCACACTGTTAACTGCTATTTAGTGTGAAATCCCCTGTGACGCCAGATCCCTTCCACAGGACTCCTTCCTAGGCAGTCATTTCCCGTTCTGTATTTGTGCAACTGATTGTTCCTTCCCAAGGGAAGTACTTTGTCTTTGTCCCTATTGAATTTAATTAATTCAGGCCATTTCTCCACTCTGCCAAGACCATTTTGAATTCCATTTTGGCCTCCAAAGCGCTTGCAACCCCCCAGCTTGGTGTCACCCTCAAACCTTACAAGCGCACTCTCTGAGCCGTTGTCCAAACCAGGTGTGACGCTATTGAACAGAACCAGACCCTGGAACGACTTTCACTCACTTCCAACCTCCCCTCCCACTGCCTGTGCAGCCCCTGTGATAACTGTAGGGCACCGACATCAACAGCGCTGGTGGACGTGGCTGACACTTCACTGGGTGGGGTGGGGGCAGGGGATCAGCCCGATGGTGTTTGTGCTGCAGAGATAATACTTGGCTTAATCCCCTAGGTGATGAACCCATAACGAGCTAATAATTAAGCATTGCTTCAGCTGTAGAGATGCTCTGGATGTACAGCTATGGGGTAACCAGTCACTGCTCCACTGGGGTAAGGTCTGAGGCCTTGTGTTTTTGGCTAAGCAGTAGCAGCCACACTACAGAGACAGCAGCCATAAGCTAAGAAGCATGTGGTCACGTCTTCACATCCCCTCCTACTGTCATTCATCAGTAATATCGGGCTGCTAAGAAGGTGCCACTGTCCTGACAGTAACGACCAGCACCAGATAAAGAAACAGAGCTGAAGGTGTTTAAAAAACACTTTGATAGATTCTGTCTGGCAAACAGTTAGTAGGAAGTGAGAGCCTGAGACAGGAGGCCTGGTCTGACAGGCCAGGTGTGAGGCCTGAGGCCTGAACTAGAGCAATGGTCAAGCCCTGCTGTTACAAAGTCAAGTTAGCAGAGTCAGGCTGTGAGCCTGCCTGTAAGTTCACAGTAAGTGGCAAGAGCAGAGCTGGTATCACACACACATTGCTAACGAAGCCTAGGTACAGGACACTCACACAAGCACATTCCAGAAAGGTACCAGAACATCCCAATACCCCAAAGATAACGAGAGCTACTGACCCCTCAGAATGACAACGTGATGGATATGTATTGCCACATGCAGGGCGTTGTAGCTGCACCCCAAAACCTTGGTACTTAAACAGGGATAGATTTGGGACCGTGCCAGAGAGTCAGGATGTTTAGAAAGAAACAACCTAAAACTCCTCACCCTCCGGGGACGATCCCAACATCAAACCCCAATCCCTGTCCTTTGTTAAAGACATCTCTCATTTTAGTAATATATTACAGAAATTCGGACCAAGCCCCTGGACAGAACAGGCTTTAGCAGACGTCCGTACCATAACAGACTTAGAAGGAAAACTGACCCAGTATCTGGCAGTGTACAATCCCTCTGGAACAAAACAAAAAGATGCAGCAGCAATCTGGCCTTTGTGGGCAGCTTGTAATTCAGGCTACCATAAGTAGAAATCCCTGCTGCAGGGATGAGATGGAAGCGAGCCCTGTACATTGGGGTTTAGGAGAGCTGGGACTAGCCATGGGGTACCCCAGTCTTGTGGGAGAGCCCTTCATCTGCGGTGGGGGGTTGGAGTGAGTCCCTAAACTGGGATTTGCGAGAAGTGTGTGAGTCCCGGCTGCCCCCCCCATTGCCTCCTGTGTTGCAGCCGGGAGACCTACAACGCTCTGACCAACTGGCTGACAGACGCCCAGACTCTTGCCAGCCCCAACCTAGTCATAATCCTCTGCGGGAACAAGAAGGATCTGGATGCGGACCGGGAAGTGACCTTGGAAGCCTTCCGCTTCGCTCAGGAGAATGGTAACGAGCTAAGGCCTGGGGTGTGTGTGTGTGTATTTATTTGTGGGGGGTGTTGATCCTCTCCATGTGGGGCAGAAGGATGTCCTCTCCCCAGCCCTTCTCAGGCTGCCCTGCTTTGCCATGGCACCTGTTTTTAGTGTATGAAAGTGTCCTTCAATCTCACTGCAGCCAGGCGGAGTCCAATGGGATCGATAGTGTTCGAGTAGGGAGCTGTGGAAAGCGAAGTGGGGGCTCTTTCCTCCCCGCAATGGGTGCTGACTGCAGCGCCCCAGGGCAGCGCAAGGGGGTGTTGTGCTGCAAGCAGCAGGGCTGGGGGCTCAGGAAGGGACACTCCCCCCCCTGCAGTCAGTGCTGTCCCCAGCGCTCCAGAGGTCACATCTTCACTCCTTTTTTCTTTCCGCAAGCATTTTAGGTGAGGCTGGTGTTTTCTTTATGTCTGTTTCGATATCCCTCCCTGAGAACAACTGTTCACTCTCCCTGTCTACACCCAACTCAATTGCTCAACCATTCGCACTTCAATCACTCAGGGCCAACTCCTAGCTGAAGAACTTACATATTATTCTTAAAGCAAACCTGACTTCATTTTTGACAGTGTCTTTCACAATTAGATAGATACACTACATTGCACAGTGTGGCTTTTTGTACTTAAAATAGGATTTTTACAAATATATTGGAAGCAGGTAAAATTAACAGATAAACTGGCCAGTGGGCATAGTACAGACATTTACAAACAATCTTAAAATTATACAAAGTACAGACAGTCCTGAATTAACATTTAAAAGGGTAGCAGAGCAAGAGTCAGTTTGAGGTTTTAGCTTTTGATTCAAGTTTCAGTGTGTCAGGCTGAAATGCCTTTTGGTAGGGGGGGGGGCGGTGTTTGTGGCTCTGTTCTTTCATGTATTTTTCAAAATCAAGATTTTGGCCAACACCAGCACTCACCAACTGTGTGCTGAGCTCGCAGCCCCGCCACCCATGCAGCCCCTAGCCCAGCTGTCAGCACCCAGCTGAGATGGGGAAACTGAGGCGGCACACAGCAGAGACTTGCCCAAGGGCACATGGTGAGTCTGTGGCAGAGCTGGGGATAGAATCCAGGAGTCCTGACTCCCAACCCTCCTACCCCTGCTCTAAGCACTTGACCCCTCACACATCCCAGAACTCAGCAGAGAACCCAGGAGTCCTAGCGGCCAGAGCGGGGCTCTCGCCTTGGTCCTGCCGTTGATGACATAGCCGCCGAGGCGGCCAGCGCACTGCAGGATCAGCTGGTCGATCCTGGCCATGAGGCTCCAATGTTTTGGCAGCCGGGCTCGTGCCCCTCCACCCAGGCGACCTGGTCCCCGCGGATGCTCTGGGCCGGGAGGCTGCGCTGGCTCACCCGCTGTCCGTCCCGGAGCTTGCCGCCGCGCCTGAGCCCCTGTACCTCGGCCAGCACCCGGGCACCCAGGGCTTGGCCCAGGAACCCGTCCTTGACACAGATCCCAGAGTAGCTCGTGCAGGGCACCACGTAGCGGCGCCCCTTCCTCCCACTGCAGCCTGGCCGGCTCGCCCGCCTCCGAGTGCACCTCCAGCCGCCTCCGCTTGGGTCCAGGCTCCCCGTGCCCGCCGAGCGCCAAGAGCAGCAGGCTGCTGTCATGGGTCAGGCAGGGAGAGTTGGGGGTGGGGGGGGGGAGAGATGGGGGACGAGGTATGTGTGTGTGTGTCCGGGGGGAGCAGATTGCAGCATCCACATTGCATTCTGCTGCCAATTCTCAATCCACCCCCCCGAGGGGGGGCACACGGAGCCCCCCATCCCCAGACCCCCCTTTAAAAGCACCAACCCCCCACGGCATCTGCCGAACAACCCCCACGGGGCAGAGAGAGGGGCCAGCAAACAGCCGGTAACATGGAAACACTCCACTCTCGTGGCCCGGGGCGGGGGGGCCCTCCTCTAAAATGCGGGTCTTCCCAGCCCCCCCGGCTTCCCTTCCCCGCCCATCACTTTGCGCTGCTCCGTGCACCGCACGGGGCTAGCTGCGCGCTGCGCCCGCCCCCTGGCCTCTTTGTTGCGCGGTGGGGGGTGGAGGCTCAGCGCGGGGCGGGGCCCCTTGTCGGAGGGGGCGGGGAGGACGGAGCTCTGCCTCCCCCCAGCCACTCACGGGTCCGCCCGGCCCAGCCAGGTTTCAGCTGATCACAACAAGCCGGGACTTGCTGGGAGCAGCAACCTCCGCAGGGCGAATAACTGTCGACTCTTGCCTCTGCGAAGCATCTTCCGGCGCCGGACTGCAGTGCCAAGGTAAGTAACACCACTCCCTGCCAGCCACGGGCTGCCGCCAGTGCTTGGGGTCCCGACTCCCAGCCGCTTTCCTCCCTACCAGCAGCTGGATTGCTCCCAGGGTCCTTGTATTCACCCACTCATCCCCCACGTCCCCGCAGCCCTGCACGAGACCCCCAGCAGCCCCCTCCCTGCCTCCTGCCAGGTGGCTCAGGGCAGTCCCTGCACATGTGGCCGGACTGGCTGCTCTGCAGGGCAGAACAAGTAACTCCTCCAGTCACCTGGCAGGAGCTGCAGCTGGTCATGCAAGTCAGGCAGCGTTTCCATGCAAAACGCTCCAGAACTTCTGCTAATTCTCTGATCCACACAATTGATGCATCAGAACCCAGAAGTCATGATTTGGACATGTCTGTGTGCGTATTGATTGGATTCTCCTAACGTTAACCGAGGATATTAGGAAAAACTGTCAATGCAGCCACCAGCAAGAGTTGGTGGCCACACACTGAAACCACCAGAAAAATTATTGTGAGAACAACTGCTGCAGGGCAGGGTCACCCATTCCCAGGCCATAGGGCTCCAGGCATAACCTGGTTAATTGAAGTACCTGCCCATTCCCTGTTCATAGGGCTCCAGATGTAATTCTCTGTGGGTTTGCAGGATGTTTTTACCAGTGAAGGAGCGTTTCAAAGTAATATCCGTAACCTCTGTTTGTTACCATGTGTAGTGTGTGTTGGTAATTGTTAAGCACTATTCACCACTGCCACAGAGCAGACAAACTTCGCCTGGTGGCCAATCAGGATCAGGTCATCTGGGGACTTCAGCTTCTGTAAATACACTTGGCCAGGTGTGAGGTCTGCCAACTCTCTTGGGCTGTGTCCTGGAGTTAGGTTTCAAAGAACTTCCTTTTGGACCCCAGTTTATACAGCTAGAACTTGGGTCCTGCTTAGCTAGGCCTGAACCAATCATTTCAAACTAAAGTGCCACAAAACACCAATCCTAAGGCATTGTGAAACTTTCTTTAATCAGTCACACCCCACCACCGTAGCTGATTTATATTGCACAATTAGTTATGCAACAGAGAGAAACAATGAAGGAATTGGACAGAAATCATTCTCATAAACAATAGACAAGGGGGAACCACATGTAAAATCTACACTTCTTATTGTTTTGTCAACCACGAGTGTTGATAAGTGATTCCTTTCCAGACAGAATCTATCAATGTTTCCTTTAAACATCTTAAGATCTGTTTCTTTAGCTGGTGGCGGTTTAGGTTGGACATTAGGAAAAGCTTCCAAAGTGTCCGAGTGGTGAAGCTCTGGAACAAATTACTAGGGAGGTTGTGGAAACTCCGTCACTGGAGGTTTCTAGGAACAGGTCAGACAAACACCTGTCAGGGATGGTCTAGGGGGTTATAGTGAGTCCTGCCTCAGTGCAGGGGACTGGCCTAGATGAACCTTCCCAGGCCTACGTTTCTAGGAGCCCTTGGCTCTACACCTGAGGGAGCATGGCCAAGTGGCTAGACCAGGAAGCCAGGACTCCTGGGTTCCACCCCTGGGCTTAGATGGGTGAGAATGTGCCAAAGAACTTACAACCTGAAGACGAGAGGTTGCCTGACAGGTGCCTGGGTTCAAAGTGCGCATGTGACATGCCTGTGTCACTGCGTTTAACCTCCTGGCCAGAGCTCACCTGGGCAAGAGACACCCCTGAGCTTGAGAGCAGCTGGCACACAGCACCAGGCCCCGCCTACCTTTGCCACACAGCCTGGCTGCCTCTCGAGTGACTCAGCTTCAAAACCCGCCCCTTTCCCTCCTGAGCAGTCAGGAATTATATTGTCCCAAAGTCATTAAATACAAATGTAGCCATCAGCCCCCACTGGGCTGTTTACCCCTATGTTTGGCTTAGCCTGGCTTTTCTGGTTTGGGTTACCCACGGGTGCTGCCCCGGTGCAGGGTCATGGATATTGGTGCGGCCATGCTGATTTTGCTGGTCACCTGTGTCTCCTGCCTGCTCCTCTTCCTCAACGGGAAGGACCAGAAGAACAAAGGGCGTTTACCCCCGGGCCCACGCCCGCTGCCCATTTTGGGGAATCTGCTGCAGCTGGATACCAAGGACATTGTCCAATCTCTTCACACGGTAAGGAGGGTTTGGCTTCCGAGACGGGGTGGCGTGGGAACAGTGGGAAATACTTGCACCATGCTGGTGAATTTCTGGCTACTATTTGTTGTTGTGGATGTTGCTAAGGGGGGTGGGATGGATAATTCCACCCCGGCAGTCCTGTACTTGTAAAAGAAAAGACTGGCAGGATCTCATTCAGCGGGACAAGGCAACAAGCCACGTTTATTGTACATGTAAGAATATCAAAAAGCAGTCACATTCACACACATTCATAAGGTTTGCAAGCTGGTGTGATATAATTACCAGTCCTTTTCTGCGTTGCTCGAGCCAGCCTAGTGACCAACTAGGCTGGGCACGAGGAGGGAGCCAGGCCTCTGTCAGGCGTGAATCCGATGCCCCAAGATGACAATTGCAGAATGAAACTGAAAGTTTCCATGTTTTTACCCATCTTTTCTACTGCTGGCTCTCATGTAAGTCTATGGGCCTTGCTGTGTCATCCTGCCTCTGGGTTCAGTATAGTTGTTAATCGCCAGCTAATTGAAAGCAGGACCATGCTCTTATTTCTGTACTTTGTTTGTTCCCAGAGTGGATCCTTCAGTACTTTAGGGTGAATTATTTGCACTTTAGGGTTGTTGATAGGTATTCTTCGCCCTTCGGGTTAGGAGGGCAGTTGGTGTCTTTACTCCCCTTTCTGTTGTTAGAGCGGTTTAGGTTGGTGTCTTTTTATGCCCTGCACATACATTCCCCACTCACACACAGAGAATTTATCAAGATTAGGTTCAATAGTACAAGTTTCAGGAAAGAGCTCACTTCAAGAAACTAACAAGATGAATGATGAAACTAACCAGCTGAATGAAATGGAGGTGATTCTTGTCAGTTTCAGGCGGACCTGCCTCACTGAACAGCAGCAGTGAAACTGACAAAAGCCATGATCGTTTCACTTGACAGTGCCAAGGTCTGCAGCTCCTCTGCCAGGTGAACGGCCCCAGACCAGGGACCCCAGGGCTTCCATCTGGCTCCAGAGCTACCTGTCTCTTGGGGCAGCTGGCTCAACAGGGTGCAGAAATGAGGCAGTCTGGAAGGCCTGGGGGCCCTAGCTCCAGGGCTGTGCCCAGGGCAGGCCTGCCCAGAAGCTCTGGCCCCCAAACTACTGCTAGAAGACCAGGCAGATTCTGTCAGAAATGTTTCACCCATTTCACTCATTGGCATTTTCAATTAAAACCCTGCTTTGCTGGAAACTCCCTGTCCAGCTCAAGTATTAATAGCCCCTGGGTCACAGGTTGTCCTGGACTCCTGGATGCGCTTCTGAGCTCTGGAAGGGGAGGAGGGTCTGGTGGGCTGGAGTGGGAGACTGGGAACCAGGACTCCTGGGTTCTTTTCCCAGCTTTGTGGGGGAAATGGGGTCTAGTGGCTAGAACAGGGGCGCTAGGTATCATGACTGCAGGGCTCTGTCTTTGGCTTGGGGCCCCGTATTCTGACTCTTGGGTCTCTCTGTGTTTGTAGCTGAGCGAGCGCTATGGCCCTGTTTTCACCATTCACCTGGGCCTCCGGCCCTGTGTCGTGCTGTGCGGGTACCAAGCAGTGAAGGAGGCCCTGGTGGACCAGGTCGAAGAGTTCAGCGCACGCGGGGATGTGCCCATGATCTTCCGCTTCACCCAAGGGAACGGTAAGGAATCAACCCCCCGACCTGGTGTCGATGGACAGCCCTTCCCAGATTTCAGTAGCTGAACCCTCCTACAGACTCGGGAGAAGTGGAGTAAACCAGTGGGCTAAACTATGACTGGGTTCTGTTCCTGGCCCTGGGAGGGCAGTGGGGACAGGACTCTCGGTTGTGGATGAGCAGGGGTTGGTTATTGTCATTTGTTCCCAGCATGGGGCAGGGGTACATGGGGGAAGCCCACCTGAATTCAGTGGAGCCAGGCTTTCTTGAGCCCTTTCTTCACCCCTCTCCCCCTCCCCCAGGCATCAGTCTTACAAACGGGGAGAAGTGGACGGTTCTGCGGAGATTTGCCGTGCAGACGCTGAGGAAATTTGGCATGGGGAAGCGCAGCCTGGAGGAGCGGATCCAGGAGGAGGCGCGGTGCCTGGTGCAGGAGCTCGCCCAGACCCAAGGTGCACCAGCCGGGTGGATGCTGGCCCAGGCTGCAGCCTCCCAGCCCCGGCGTCACAGCTTCCCTTCAGCCGGGATTATTGCCACACGTCATCCGTGTAGTGCTGCAGCCTTTTGCAGCGAGATCCCTGCTGTGGGGCCAGACAGCGCCCCCTAGTGCTGCACTGGGGATGGGGGCCAGTGCAGACTGCCAGGACAGAGCGCCCCCTACTGAGCCCCGCCCTGCTCCCTGCAGCCCAGCGCCCTCTGCCCAGTGCCAGGCTGGGGCGTTGGGTTCAGCCCAGAGAAGAGAGCGCCTCCTGCTGCACACGCCCCTAGCACTGCACTGACACCAAGGGGAGACCCTCCTCTGCTGCTGAGCCCCCCCACAAATTCCCTGCCCAGCAGTGACTGAGCTGGAGCTCCCACTTGTGACTTCCTGCTGCTCACAGCCTGTTCCCTCCCCTTCACTAGCCGCGCCCTTCGACCCCACCTTCCTCATCAGCCGCGCCACCTCCAACGTCATCTGCTCCATCATCTTTGGGAACCGGTTCGACTACGAGGACAGGAACTTTCTCACCTTTGTCGGCCTCATCAACCAGATCTTCCACCTGCTCAGCTCACCGTGGGGGCAGGTGGGTGCTGGTGGGGGTGACCTGTGTCTGGGCAGGGTTCTCCCCCCTCAGCGGAAATGGAGAACAGTTGGTCTCCGTCCTCTTTATAACACCCTATCGGGAGATGTTGTCAGGTCCCCGTGCAGCCTCCTCTTCGGGAAACCAAACACGTGTCCAGCAGTCGGCAGCGACGTGTGACCCCAACGCGCTCCGCACGGTTCCTCATGGCAATGGACGCACTGACTCACACGCCCTGCACAGTTTGTTACGTTAACATCCCTGTATTCACACGGACACACTCGCACCCTGCACGGCGCGTTATAGTAACGTGAAACACACGTGCACAATTCATTCTGGTAGCATGACGTGCGCACGCCGTAATGAACTGCATAAAGCAACATGCACACGCTGCACAGTTCAGCATGGTCATGTGCATGCCCCTGCACTGCTGTCCTGTTCATTATGGTCATTATGGCAAACACAGTGCTGTGCTGTTCAGTATGGTAATGCAATGCACACAATTCATTACAGTAATGCAATGCACACTGCCTCCCTGTTTGTTATGGTAACACACGCACAGAGCTCACCGCGGTAATGCACGCTCACTGTTGCTCTGTTCTTTACGTTGACATGCACACAGAACTCACGTGCTGCCATGGGGTGACTCATGTCCCTCTCCCCAGATGTACAACCTCTTTCCCGGCCCCATGTCCTACCTGCCGGGGCCTCACAACAGGATCTTAGAGACCTTCGAGCAGCTGGGGCTCTTCGTGTCAGAGAAGGTGAAGATGCACCAGGAATCCTTCGACCCCAACTGCCCCCGTGACTTCATCGACTGTTTCCTCCTCAGAATGGAGCAGGTGAAAGGGTTGTGGGTTCGGGGCCGGGGGAGACTGACCCCTTTAAAACTGCGCCTGGGAGGCAGGGTGTCCAAATGGCTGGAGCAATGGATGGGGCCTCAGGAAATCTGGGTTCTATTCCTTGTTTCCCTACTGGCCTGTTGGATGACTTCCTTGTGCCTCAGTTTCCGTATCTGTGAAATGGGAATAATGGTCCTTCCTTTGCCTGGGCAGACTGTGTTCTCTGTAGGGCAGGCACTGTCCCTTGGTTTGGCATTGCCTGGCATAATAGGGGCCCTTAGTTTTGGAGGGGGAGAATCTGGGTGTCAGAGAAATGCAGTTAGTGTTGTCCTGTGTTTGTACAGAACGTGGTACAATGGAGGGCCTGGCTCATGGCTGGGGTTCCCAGGTGCTCCTGTAATACAGGTATTGTTTGGGTTCATTGGTTTAAACCTTGTTGTTATGGGTCGGGTGAAGAAGTCACTGACACAATAGCAGTTGTCACTAAAACACGGGCACATGGCCAAGCCGGCTCAGAAGTTGAAGCATGTGGCCAAGGGGTTTCCAGTGGAGGGGCTGGCTTTGGATGGGTGGGGCTGTGTGTCTGTGCGTGAGACTGTGCAAGGACAGAGGGACACACAGGGCAGGCTACGTTGCAGCTGGGAGGGGTTATTTCCAGATGCACACTCGCTTGGTTTGATGGAGGTAGCTCACTAAAAATAACAGGGACGGGGCGAGTGGTTCAGGGCAGGTGCCCGAGGATGTACCTAGGATCTAGGACAGGATTGTATTGGAGTGGCCTCGCTGCTCTTTTTAGTGCCTTAGCTCAACCACAGCCAGTGTGAGTCTGTCTGCCCACGCTGGGAATCACGTCCCAGCTGCTCTGTAGGCAGGCCAGAGAGAGACAGAAGGAGAAAAAAGCCAAGCAGACCCAGCCTGGGATAAACCTAGAAAGTGGGTTTGGGAGCTGGGAGTCAGGAGGCTGGCTCCTTTGATCAGGGAAACAGGAGTTTGTGCATCCTTGTGAATAAATAGGGTTGCACCAAAGAAATAACCAACCTGCAGCAATTTCTCCTCCTCACTGCAACACCCCACAAGACCCTGGAGTTGTCACAAACTCCTCAGCTCAAAAGGGGTAACAATTAATAATCACAGAACCATGGAACATCTCATTCAGCCCCCTCCAGTCCCCGCTCTGGGGCGGGAGCAAATAACCCCAAACTCTCCCTGATGGGTTTGTCCAACCTGCTCTTGAAAACCTCAGGTGACGGGGACGCTTCAACCTCCTTAGATACCTGTTCCAGTGCTTTGCTAATCTGAGAGTTACAAAGGTTTTCCTAAAATCGAACCTAAATCTCCCTTGCTGCAGATTCAGCCCATTGCTTCTTGTCCCACCTTCTTCAGTGCACATGGAGAACAATTAATCCCGTCCCATTTATCACAACCGTTTATAGACTGGAAATCCATGAGCACGTCCCTGCTCAGCCTTCCTGTCTCCAGATTCCTTCAACCTTTAAAGTGGTTTCAAAGGAGCCAAGAACCTCTCCCAAAAACTAAACCTGCCTTTGACCTCATCTGGCAATTTGCCTCCAGGAGCAGATGTGTTTGTCTGGGCTAATGCTAGAATAGAAGGGCTTGTGGCCCAGCCCGTGGAGCACCATGGCACGCAGACACGGGGCTGAGGTGGCCCTTGACCAGTTCCGAATCCCTCCTGGCATTTATAGGGAGGGAGGTTTTCTTTAGAACCCTGGAGACACTCCCTGCTCCATCACCAGCCACACTGGTTCTTGCCTTTGCTGCTGCTCTGAGATAATCTCCGTGGCCTCTTCTTAATCCATTGTGTGGTGGGACAGGACAGATGGCAAGCGTTAACCCAAGCAATGTTGCATGAGGGTCTCACAGCCCTGCCTGCAGAAAAATTAAGAGCTAAATTCTTGTGATGTTCCACCCCAGAAGGCAGGACAGTTTAGAAATGGGGAAACTGAGGCATGGGACAGGGAGGTGACTTGCCCAAAGTCACTCAGCAGATCAGGAGTAGAATGCAGTAGTCCTGAAGGCCAGTTTTCTACTCTAACCACTAGACCCCACCCCTTTCCCCCACTGGGCTAGAACCCAGGAGTCTTGACTCCCAGCCCCCCTGTGCTAATGAGAAGTGCACGCTGCCTCTGCTGAATATTACAGGGGATGAGTAGAGCTGCTCTGAAAGTCCAGCATTACTTCAGCCCTGGCTGTCCAGAGAGGCTGTCACCAGCCGTGTGGTTTGAACCAGGGAGACTCTGGGTTAACAACATCTGAATCTGCTCCTAGAGCTAAGGAATTAGCTCCCAAACCCAGCAGTATTACAGTAGACCCATAAAATGCATCTGTGGGGGAGACACTCCCTTCTCCTGGAGTGACTTACATGAGCCCTGTGGTTTCGAATTGTGGGAGGAGGCGCCCAATGAGGAGCTGCATATGCCTCCCCCTGCAGGAAAACCAGGACCCACTGAGCTACTTCCACATGGAGACTCTGGTGATGACCACGCACAACCTTTTGTTAGGGGGCACGGAGACAGTCAGCACCACCCTGAGATCTGGCTTCCTCATCCTCATGAAGTACCCGGAGATACAGGGTGAGCAGTGGGGAACAGCGGGGGAGAAACAGCAGAGACACTTTCTCTATAGTTAATCCTAATGCAGGGTCCCCGTGGGGCTGTGCTGGGCTCCCCATGTGCTGCACAGACATATAGTGAGACACTTTGCCTCCCCATGCTCCCAGTCTAAACACAACAGACAGACGAATGGGGGATTGTTATCCCCACTGTGCAGAGGGGAACTGAGGCGGGGGAGATGTCAAGTGACTTTCCAAAGGTCGCACAGGGAGTCTGTGTCAGAGTTGGAGCTGATGCTAGGTCTGACATTGACTCCTTTGCAGTTTGGGGGTGACTCTGGATTGACCCCAGGGCAGCTGAGATCAGAATCCAAGCCACTGTCTCTATTTCAAAATGGCAGGGATCAAAATCTCCAGCCAAGTCTCAGATGTAGCCAGCTCCAGATGTAAGGTGTCCTTGCTGCCTCCTTGACCAATGGCTGCTTCACAGAGCTGTGATGTCAGGCTGCCCTTCCCAGTCATAACCCGCTTTCCATCCCGCTTGTTTCTCCGCAGCCAAAGTCCAAGCTGAGATCGACCGGGTGATTGGCCGGCACCGCAGCCCTTCGGTAGAGGACCGGGCGCACATGCCCTACACTGACGCCGTGATCCACGAGGTCCAGAGGTTCAGTGATGTGCTTCCGGCGGCGCTCCCTCACGCGGTGACCCGGGACACCCAGTTCAGGGGTTTCCTGCTTCCAGAGGTAATATTTGAGCAAATATTCCCTCTTGACTCACCCTGGGGCAGCTGAGATCAGGATCCAACCCTGCCCCCATTGCAGCAAGGGGGTGACTCTGGATTGAACCCGGGGGAGCTGAGATTCAGCTCCATGATGTCTCCCCCGACCTCTTCTCAGATTGCATCCCAGCTTTCAAAGGGGAAGGAGAGAGGGACAGATGGACAGACAGCTAAAGCTGTGGTTGGATTGACTGGCCAATGGGTTTTATGGATGGATGGATGGTCAGAATGAATGGGTGGCTAGACAGAAGGGTGTGCAGATGGATGGATAGATAGATGGGGGTTTATGGGGATAGATAGGTAGGTAGACAGACTGATTGAATAAGTAGGATGGCAAGGTAGATATATGGATGGGGAGATCGACAAGTTCACTGATAGATGGTGAGTAGCTGGCTGGATGGAATAGACGGAAGAAAGATGGATGGACGGACGATCCAGATGGACGGATGGGTAGAAGGATAGAAAATAATCCTGATAGGTTGAGTGGATAGAGAGTGGATCGTTGGATAAATGGACAGACAGACTGAGAGAAGGACAGATGGCTAGACGAGATGGATGGATGGATGGCTACCCAGGTGGCAGGGGCATGGAGGAGTCAATGGATGGGCAGACAGACAGATGTGTGGATAGGCTGGTGCCTGGGTGGATGAGCAAGATGGATGTAGACTCATAGAACCATCGGGTAAGAAGGGACCTCAAGGGTCATCTAGTCTAACCACCTTCCAGGATGCAGGATTTGTTGTGTCTAAACCATCCCAGACAGATGGCTGCCAAGCCATGCATGGGGAGAGATGGATGGATTGCCAAGATCATAGAATCATAGAATCATAGAATCATAGAGTTGGAAGGGACCTCAGGAGGTCATCTAGTCCAACCCCCTGCTCAAAGCAGGACTAACCTCTGCTATATCATCCCAACCAGGGCTTTGTCAAGCCGCAGCTTAAAAACCTCTAAAGATGGAGATTCCACCACCTCCCTAGGTAACCCATTCCAGTGCTTCACCACCCTCCTAGTAAAAAACTTTTTCCTAATGTCCAACCTAGACCTACCCCACTGCAACTTGAGACCGTTGCTCCTTGTTCTGTCATCTGCCACCACCGAGAACAGCCTAGCCCCATCCTCCCTAGAACCCCCTTTCAGGTAGTTAAAGGCCGCTATCAAATCCCCCTCATTCTTCTCTTTTGCAGACTAAACAAGCCCAGTTCCCTCAGCCTCTCCTCATAAGTCCTGTGCTCCAGCCCCTAATCATTTTTGTTGCCCTCCGCTGGACCCTCTCCAACTTGTCCACATCCTTTTTGTATTGGGGGGCCCAAAACTGGACACAATATTCTAAATGCGGCCTCACCAATGCCGAATAGAGGGGAATAATCACTTCCCGTGACCTGCTGGCAATGCCCCTCCTAATGCAGCCCAATATGCCATTGGCCTTCTTGCCAGCCAGGGCACACTGCTGACTCATATCCAGCTTTTTATCCACTGTTACCCCCAGGTCCTTTTCTGCAGAGCTGCTGCCCAGCTCGTCGGTCCCCAGTCTATAGCTGTGCATGGGATTCTTTCTTCCTAAGTGGAGGACTCTGCACTTTTCTTTGTTGAACCTCATTAGATTTCTTTTGGCCCAATCCTCCAGTTTGTTTAGGTCACTCTGTATCCTATCCCTACCTTGCAGGGTATCTACCACTCCCCCCAGCTTAGTGTCGTCCGCAAACTTGCTGAGGGTGCAATCTACCCCATCCTCCAGATCATTAATAAAGATGTTGAACAAAACCGGCCCCAGGACCGACCCCTGGGGAACTCCACTTGTGACCGGTTGCCAGCTAGACATGGAGCCATTGATCACTACTCGTTGAGCCCTATGCTCTAGCCAGTTCTCTATCCATTTTATAGTCCTTTCATCCAACCCATACTTCTTTAACTTGCTGATAAGAATACTGTGAGAAACCGTATCAAAAGCTTTGCTAAAGTCAAGGTATATCACATCCACCGCCTTCCCTACATCCACAGAGGCAGTCACCTCATCATAGAAAGCAATCAGGTTGGTCAGGCATGACTTTCCCTTGGAGAATCCGTGTTGACTGTTCCTGATCACCTTCCTCTCTTCCAAGTGCCTTAAAATGGATTCCTTAAGGACCTGCTCCATGATCTTTCCAGGGATTGAGGTGAGGCTGACCGGTCTGTAGTTCCCCGGATCCTCTTTCCTCCCTTTTTTGAAGATGGGCACTATATTTGCTTTTTTCCAGTCCTCAGGGACCTCCCCCTGTTGCCACGAGCTTTCAAAGATAATAGCCAATGGCTCTGAAATCACCTCAGACAACTCCCTCAGCACCCTCGGGTGCATTGCATCTGGCCCCATGGACTTGTGAATGTCCAATCCTTCTAAATAGTCTTGAACCTGTTCCTTCAGCACTGCGGGATGTTTGCCTCCTTCCCATTCTGTGCCACCCAGTACAGCAGTCTGGGAGCTGATCTTGTCTGTGAAGACAGAGGCAAAAAAGGCATTGAGTACCTCAGCTTTCTCCACATCCTCCGTCACTAGGTCGCCTCCCTCATTCCTTAAGGGGCCTACACTTTCCCGAATCTTCCTCTTGTTGGCAACATGTTGCCAGATAGATAGGAGGGATGGATGGACAGACAGAAAGACAGATGGTTGGAGAAACTGATGGGTGAATTAAAAGGTAGAGGGATATCAAGATGGATGGATAGGTAGATAGACAGACAGGGGGATGGACAGTGGGTGAATGGATAGACTGACAGACAGACAGAGGGACACCTGGATGGGCAGAGAGATTCTCTGGACGCGTACGCTGGAGCTGTGCATTTCCCCTGCCCAGGGCACCAACGTGATCCCGCTGCTGTTCTCTGTTCACAAAGACCCCACCCAGTTCAAAGACCCGGCCACATTCGACCCGGCCCACTTCCTGGATGAGAGAGGAGGTTTCCGGAAAAACGACGCCTTCATGCCCTTCTCCGCGGGTGCGTGTGGCCTCCCTGGGCTGGGGGTCTGGGGCGGGTAGGACAAGGGCTGGAAGCCAAGGGGAGAAAGGTTGACTCTCCCCTAATGAGTGTGCTCCAGCACTGGCCTCGGTGGAAGTCACTGCGCGGTCCAGCCCCGGCCTCAGATGGAGTAAATCAAGGAGGCTCCATGGAGTCGGCAGAGCTGTCGTGTGCACAGCCTGGGGATCTGGCCTCGTGGCCATGGCGAGGAGGGAGCGTCGATTCTCAACCACAATCAGGGTGCTCTGTGCCACTGTGGGGCAGAAATAACCCCCGGAGAGTCCAGGGGCCTCCCTATTGTTGTGGAGCTGATGTAGGGGCCCTGCACCAGCCTCCAGCATAGGGGGCGGATCAGGGCCATGGCTGGAGTGAACTATGCTGTGGCTATTCTCTACCCGCAAAGCCCATAGCGGGTTGATCAGTGGCATGGCCAGGGTGCACTGCACTGTGGCTATTCCCTGCACACCAGGACTCCTAGGGGATGGAGCAGGAGTTAGAGCAGCCCCAAGGCTGCTGTAACTGACACTGGAGGCTGGTCCCCTGAATATAGGGAACATGAAAAGGGTCTTAAAGGCACCTGAGCCCAAGGGCAGGGAGGATAACTGAGACTTGGGGTGCAATGGATCCTGAAACGCATCTCACCCCATGCACGGCCCAGAAGTCACTGTGTTTTATTTCCCCAGGGAAGCGGGTCTGCCTGGGCAAGGGTCTGGCCCGCATGGAGCTCTTTCTCTTCTTCACCACCATCCTGCAGCGCTTCACTCTCACACCCCTCACTCGCCCAGAGGAAATCGATATCTCACCCCTGATGAGCGGCCTGGTGACCGTGCCGCGCCCCTATGAATTCCATGCCGTCCCTCGCTGACTGAGCTGCCGCCCACCACATCCCTCCTCTGCTCCCCCTTTCATAGCCTTTTGTCCTGTGGCGTTTGCTACCAGTTACAAGCACACGTGTGAGATGAATTCGCAGGCCTCATCAGTTGCAGAGTCTATTCGGGATGATTGTGGCATTGCTGGCTCTTGAGATTTTACTGTGATATTTGGGGTTGATCTTTCTTTTTAAAGCCCTGGGCCCTGGACTGATGGGCTTAGTTCCACCTTTAATTAAAAACAAATAAAATACATTTTTTTTCCAGCTCTGGTGGCTCTAGAGAAAAGTTTAGACCCGACTCGAGTAAATAATCCAGAAGCAAATAAAGCGAACCCAAATCTCAGGATTTTTAAAGTCAATCCCGTGATCTGTTGACTGCTCAGGGCTGGACAAGCTGCTGTCCCTAAAGTAACTATGCATCCTGGCCCGGGTGGGGCAGAGCTGGGAATGCTGCCACTGGACGGGGCACAGAGAACAGCCACAAAACAATGGGAGGGTTGGGAAAACACCATGAAGTGAGTGGCTTCCATATCTCTCTCTGTTCATTTTTATCAGCAAGATTGATCAGTGTCTTGATCTCAGTTTATAAATACATTCACAGGGACTAAAGAGCCCTTTAAGCTAGAGGAGAAAGGCAGAACCAATTCCTAGAATTTAAAGCCAGACAAATCCCAGTTACAAATAAGGCACAAATTTAGGGATCCAACTCCTTGGGGAAACGGTTGGTTCTCCACCACTGACAACTAAATCAAGACTGGCTGGTTTTCTAAAATCTCAGCTCTAGGAATTATTTCGGGGCAGTTCCGTGAGTAACTGCAAAAAACTAGATATTGCTGACCCGGGGAAAATTTACGCATATTTTTACTGGAAGCAAAAAGGTCAGTGGAAGGAGTGTCCAGGGTAAGGAACAGCATTTGGAACAAAGAGGGAATCTGAGTGAATCATTTAGAGGCTCCTGTGCTGGGAGTTTCTGGCTAGGTCTGAAATGCTGGGGAGCGCTCTCACAGTACCTGTCCCAAGAAGGAAACGCATGCAGCAATCATATCCGATGTCTTCCACCGCAAGACATGTCAGCCAGAAGGAAGTTGGCAAAAACGAACATTTCTCCTGCTCTGCTTGCTCTCAGAAGGGCAGAATTTGGCCCAGTTGAGCTACAGAAAAGTGAAACTGTCTGGATTTCCTCTGTATCTTTATTTCTTCTTGAGTGGCCACTGGAGCAAACTTGCCAGGCCTCTGTGAAAGGAGAAAGTTTAAATCCATCAAACACCATCCTCTTTTACCAACTGTTTTGACTAATCAGTATTTTTCAGTTGGGGGGGAGAGGCAGGGGAAACGAGTTGTCAGAAAATTCCCAGCTCAGCAGGGTTATCCAAGGTGGGCAGAGATGGCTCCGTGGGAGTCCCTTGTTGTGCAGAGATAGTCCGTGGGCCTTCTCCCGTCCCATGGTGTAGGGGGATAGATGGGGGGGAGCATGTGGCTGTACCACACCACCTTATATCTATTCTCTGTTTCCCCCTGGGCCAGAGGGAGGCAGAACATGAGTTAAGAGTCTCAACTGGCTGACACTTTTCCTTCTCAATGGCAGGGAGGAGAGACCTGGGTGTGTTATGGGAAATGTAGTCCTCCGAGGAGGCTGGTCTATAGTGGAGAATGGGCCCATGAGCCACTTAAACTACAACTCCCATGAGCTATGATCCACCTGAACTACAACTCCCATGAGGCACTCCTGACTCAAAATATTTCTGGTTTGGATCCCTCCAACTCCTCCAAAACACCCTCTGCATATTTCTGTGGACAAATTTTGATGATAACTCATTTCAAACCATCCCACACACCTTTTGTCAGATTTTCATCGGGGCGGGGGAAGGTCAGCTCTAGTTAGGGTAACCTTGAGGCTGCTCTGAGATACACAGGGTGCAGAACACAGGGAAGGCAAATAAGCCATTAAAGCAGCTTCACCCTCCTTCCCACCCTGAGAATCCAGCCCTGCCTCTCATACCTCGTCTGACCCGGAGATGCCAGCCAAGGTGTGATGAAGATGGAATTTTCTGTGATATTTGTATGATTCCTACATATGCCTCAGTTGTTCTCTATACTTTGAACCCTGCCAAAGGGTTGAAAAGCTCTGTGTGACCCATAGGAGGTCCCAGTGGACTAATGAACATGCCTCTGCTTTGAAAAGGCTGCCGGGCATCACCGCTAACACCTGGGGGGCTGCAGTGATCCCGGACAAGGGACAAATCTCTACCTGGGAGTGGAGCTCGGCAGGATTCGCCAGGCAGCGCTGACCCACGCGAAACAGGAAGGCTGCAGCCCAGAGGGTCCATCTCGGAGGTGTTGAGGCCCTGTGGCCCAGCCCAAGGGAAGGGCAGGACCCCCTAAGGGGCTGGCGCAATGATGGGGATCCCACAAGAGATGGTTTAAGAGTTGGGGCGTAGCACCGCTCTTGCGGCTCCAGGGCACAGGGCTACAGGCAGAGGGTCTAGTTGAACCTCGATGACATTGGTGGTTATGGGGCTTTCTCTAGCCAGCCCTTCAGGAAGGCCACAGAGATGGATGCCAGCAGGTGAGAGGAAAGTCACTGTACTGGGGAGCAAAGGGGGGCAGCGTGGGACACGCTGGGGGCCAGGACCCACCCTCAGCGGGGAAGGAGGCGGAACTGGTAGGGCTGCGGGATCAGGAATAGGTCCTGACTGTCTGGGAGAACGGACACCCCCCTCTCCTGCACCCTGCTCTCCTCATCCTCATCCACGGAGTCCTCATCATCCCTGGCCGGGGATACAATGGAGGTATCAATGCTGCGTGGTGGCACCATGGTGGGGGGCTCCGCCAAGAATCGCATGCAGCTCCTCGTCGAAGCGGCATGTTTTGGGCGAGGAGCCAGGGGCCCTGCTTGTAAACATCTACAAATGAATGTTTGGGGGATTCCAGGGCCACCCTAAGGGAAAAGGAGGAGCCCCACAAAAGGATGGAAAGTTATACCCTGATTTACTTGTTTGTTCTGATTCCAACAATTCCAAGCCAACAGAAGGGAAAGAAGATAAATGCAGAACTATTAACAGCGGAGCACGAAGATTGGCATGGAGGCTGCTAATGCAGAATGGAGCAGAGATAAATGGAACGGGGCACCCACGGAACAGCTATTACAGGAGGCCATCCGGTTACAAGGAATAAGACGAGAGGTGGCAGGTATGGGTGTAGTGCCCAGCGCTCCCCTTCCCCCACCATCTCCCCCCACAGAGGAAACCAGCGGACACTCGTGGAGCCCACTGGACGCAGGACCTCCAGGGAAGGTAGGGGTGCAACAATGGAGATTCCTTGGTCGCCTCTCCTGGGCTCAGAGGAGGAGACCGTACATTTATGTCCAGCAGGGAGGTCAACCCCCTACGTTAGCTCTCAATGATACGAGGGCTGCCGTATCATTGATTAAGGCCGCACCAGCAATGGGGACCAAATATAAAAAATAGCTTTGACATCATTTCAGGGGAGCCAAAGCACTGGATGGGAACGGGTAAATGTTCCTTTTTCAATACAGGGATTCCAAACAGAAGGAAACCTGATTCAAACACCCAATATGACAAACTATGTCATTCTGGGCAGGGACTGGTTGTTTAAAAATAACATTGGAATTGATTTGGCCCACGGCAGGTTATGGAGGCTGGAAAGACTGGCTCCACACTGGAGACAAGAAGACGACAGCTGCATTGTTACAAAAAGGAAAAATGGTTGTATCGCAGCTCTGTCCACTGAGGAGGTGGAAGAATGGCATGCTAAGTTTCCTATGGTCTGGACACGGAAGAAAACAGACTGTGGTAAAATTAATGCATGTGTTAAAATAATAGGTGAATTGGTTCCCTCTCAGCGACAACACAGGTACCCCAGTGGAGGTGAGGAAGAGTGACACAGATCAGAAAGGATCTGGAAGAGCAAGGAGTGATTAGGAAAACCAACTCCCCATTTAATTCTCCGATATGGCTGGTCTTAAAAGCGGACAGGAAGTCCTGGCACCTGACCATTGATTACCGGAGAATTAATAAAGGGATGGTACCCATGGCACCAATTGTGGCTGACATGACGCAGGTTATACAGCGAGTACAGGCGACGTCCAGATATTTTTCAGTGATTGATTTAGCTAACTGTTTCTTTGCTATACCTCTGCACCCAGATTCCCATGACCGATTTGCATTCACTTTTCGGGACCAACTATATACATTCCAGCATCTGCCACAAGGATCCCAACCTTGCACATGGGATCATTTTGGCTACCTCGTATTTCTAGCCAGTGGGCAGGAAGGGAGGGAAAGCTATTAGATACCTGGGGATGTATTATTTGGGACCCTCAAAAGTGGGTGTACTCTTCCCTGCCTGTTGCTCCTGAACCATGCAGCAAAGATATGTCATTGGAAACCTGTGTATGGGATAAATTGAAAAATGTAACTCAAGTACTGTGTAATGGTATATATGCTTGTGTAACCTCATGAAAAAAGGTGTATTGGGAAAATGAAAATGTTAGCCACCCACCTGTAAATAAATGCAAATGTAATGTCAGTGTGATTTATACAGGAAACCATACCTACTACCTCCCCAAAGCAGAAAAAAGACAAATAGTAGTAACTGCAGAACCTGCCAATTTCTCAATTGACATTGGCTTGGATTGGCAGGATCTTAACAGATCACTTGTTTAAGGGGGGCAAGGTTTCCCAGCTATTACAGCAAACCATGGATCATGCTGGAAACTGCACCATTCAGATCATGTACGCAAAGGGGGAGAAGAAACCTGGACTTTGGGCTTGTTCTGCAAACCCCAAGGAGCATCATGTCGCAACCGACAGAGCCTGGCTCCATCCTTGTGTCTGAGTCACCTGGCCAGCGATTCAGCTCAGGCAACACAGAGGATGGTAATTATATCTCTCCTGCAGAACTCACTGTGTGTGTGTGTAAGAGTATATTTTAGGCAATTGCTTTTTAAAATATTTTCTTTTTGTATTCATAAAAAACACAGCATATTGCCTTATCCCCTGAATAAAATCCCGCTGTTTATTTTATAAGTATAACACACTGCTCAATCTTGCTGATAAACTGGACAGACAGAGATATGGAAGCCACTCCATGCAAGGCATTTTCCCAACACTCCCATTGTTTTGTGGCTGTTCTCTGTGCTCCCTCCAGTGGCAGCATTCCCAGCTGTGCCCCACCCGGGCCAGGATGCATAGTCACTTTAAGGACAGCAACTTGTCCAGCCCTGAGCATTCAACAGATCACAGGATTGGCTTTAAAAAGCCTGAGATTTGGGTTCACTTTATTTGCTTCTGGGTAATTTACTCGAGTCGGGTCTAAACTTTTCTCTATAGCAACCAGAGCTGGAAAAAAAATGTATTTTATTTGTTTTTAATTAAAGCTGGAACTAAACCCATCAGTCCAGGGCCCAGGGCTTTAAAAAGAAAGATCAACACCAAATATCACAGTAAAATCTCAAGAGCTGGCGATACCAGATTCATCCCTATTAGACTCTGCAAGCGATGAGCTCATCTCACACGTGCACTTGTAACTGGTAACAAACGCCACAGGACACCAGGCTACGAAATGAGGAGCAAAAGATGGATGTGGAGGGCGGCAGCTCGGTCAGCGAGGGACAGCACGGAATTCATAGGGGTGCGGCACAGCCCCCAGGCCGCTTAGCAGGGGTGAGAGATCGATTTCCTCTGGGCGGGTGAGGGGTGTGAGAGTGAAGCACTGCAGGACGGTGGTGAAGAGGAGGAAGAGCTCTATGCGGGCCAGACCCTCGCCCAGGCAGATCCGCTTCCCTGGGGGAAAGAAACAGAGTGACTTTGGGGCCATGCATGGGGCGAGATGCTTTTCAGAATCCATTGTGCCCCAAGTCTCAGTTACCCTCACTCTGCCCTTGAGCTCAGGTGCCTTTAAGACCCTTTTCATGTTCCCTGTATTCTGGGGACTGGCCGCCATTGTCAGCTACAGCAGCCTTGGGGCTGCTCTAACTCCTGCTCTGTCCCTTAGGGGGCAGAGAATACCCAGATTCGATGCACTCCAGCCATGGCCCTGATCCGCCCCCTATTCTGGAGGCTGGGGCAGGGCCCCTACACCAGCTCCACGACAATAGGGAGGCCCCTGGACTCTCCGGGATTTATTTCCGCCCCACAGCAGCACAGAGCACCCTGATTGTGGCTGAGAATCGGCGCTCCCTCCTTGCTATGGCCAAGGGGCCGGATCCCCAGGCCGTGCACACGACAGCTCCACCAGCTCCATGGAGCCTTCTTGATTTACTCAGTCTGAGGCCGGGGCTGGACCGTGCAGTGGCTTCCACCGAGGCCAGTACTGGAGCAGACTCATTAGGGGAGAGTCAATCTTCTTCCCCTTGGCTTCCAGCCCTTGTCCTACCCGCCCCAGACCCCAGCCCAGGGAGGCCACACGCACCCGCGGAGAAGGCCATGAAGGCATCGTTCTTCCGGAAGCCTCCTCTCTCATCCAGGAAGTGGGCTGGGTCGAATGTGGCCGGGTCTTTGAACTGGGTGGGGTCTTTGTGGACAGAGAACAGCAGCGGGATCACGTTGGTGCCCTGGGCAGGGGAAAAGCACAGCTCCAGCGCACATGTCCAGAGAATCTCTCTGCCCATCCAGCTGTCCCTCCGTCTGTCTGTCAGTCTATCCATTCACCCACTGTCCATCCGTCTGTCTATCACCTGGTTATCCATCCATCTTGATGTTCCTGTATCTTTTAATTCACCCATCAGTTTCTCCAACCATTCTGTCTGTCCATCCATCCCTCCTGTCTATCTTGGCATTCCATCCATCTCTCCCCATGCATGGCTAGGCAGCCATCTGTCTGGGATGGTTTAGACACAACAAATCCTGCATCCTGGGAGGGGGTTAGACTAGATGACCCTTGAGGTCCCTTCTTACCCGATGGTTCTATGAGTCTACATCCATCTTGCTCATCCACCCATGCACCAGCCTATCCACACATCTGTCTGTCTGCCCATCCATTGACTCCTCCTTCCCCCTGCCATCTGTGTAGTCATCCATCTCTCTCGTCTAGCCATCCGTCCTTCTCTCAGCCTGTCTATCCATTTATCCAACGATCCACTCTCTCTCCACTCAACCTATCAGGATTATTTTCTATCCTTCTACCCATCCGTCCATCTGGATTGTCCGTCCACCCATCTTTCTTCCGTCTATTCCATCCAGCCAGCTACTCACCATCTATCAGTGAACTTGTCGATCTCCCCATCCATATATCTACCTTGCCGTCCTACTTATTCAATCAATCAAATCTGTCTGTCTGTCTCTCTACCTACCTATCCATCCATCCCAGTGCACACCGCTGTCTAGCCAGCCATTAATTCTGACCATCCATCCATTTATAAAGACCATTGGCCAGTCTAAACAACCACAGCTCTAGCTGTCCGTCCGTCTGTCCCTCTCTCCTTCCCCTTTGGAAGCTGGGACGCAATCTGAGAAGAGGTGAGGGGGAGACATCATGGAGCAGGATCTCAGCTCCCCGGGTTCAATCCAGAGTCACTCCCTGGCTGCAATGGGCTCAGGGCCGGATCCTGATCTCAGCTCCCTCAGGGTCAATCAAGGGGAATATGTGTTTGCAGGAGGGAATGTAAGCAGGAGGAAAACCCCATAACCTCTGGAAGCAGGAAACCCCTGAACTGGGTGTCACGGGTCACTGCGTGAGGGACACCCATCGGAAGCACATCACTGAACCTCTGGACCTCGTGGATCACGGCGTCAGTGTAGGGCATGTGCGCCCGGTCCTCTACACAAGGGCTGCGGTGCCGGCCAATCACCCAGTTCATCTCAGCTTGGACTTTGGCTGCGGAGAAGCAAGCAGGATGGAAAGCGGGTTATGACTGGGAAGGGCAGCCTGACATCACAGCTCTGTGAAGCAGCCATTGGTCAAGGAGGCAGCAAGGACACCCTAGATCTGGAGCTGGTTACATCTGAGACTTGGCTGGAGATTTTGATCCCTGCCATTTTGAAATAGAGACAGTGGCTTAGATTCTGATCTCACCTGCCCTGGGGTCAATCCAGAGTCACCCCCAAACTTCAAAGGAGTCAATGTCAGACCTAGCTTCAGCTCCAACTCTGACATGGACTTCCTGTGCGACATTTGGAAAGTCACTTGACATCTCCCCTGTCTCAGTTCCCCTCTGCACAGTGGGATAATGATCCCCCATTCGTCTGTCTGTTGTGTTTGGACTGGGAGCATGGGGAGGCAAAGAAGTGTCTCATTCTGTGTCTGTGCAGCACCCGGCACACGGGGAGCCCAGCTCTCGGCTGGGGGTCGGCACAGCCCCCAGCTCTCTGAGACCTCACATTAGGAATAACTATAGAGAAAGTGTCTCCGCTGTTTCTCCCCTTTACTCCCTGCTGCTCACCCTGTATCTCTGGGTACTTCATGAGGATGAGGAAGCCGTATCTCAGGGTGGTGCTGACTGTCTCTGTGCCCCCAAACAACAGGTTGTGCGTGGTCATGACCAGAGTCTCCGTGTGGAAGTAGCTCAGTGGGTCCTGGTTTTCCTACAGGGGGAGGCGTACGCAGCTCCTCATTGGGCGCCTCCATGCAGAATTCGAACCCACAGTGTTCATGTAAGTCACTCCAGGAGAGGGGAGTGTCTCCCCCTAGTGGCTGTTCCACAGATACATTTATGGGTCTACTACTGCTGTTGGGTGTGGGAACTAATCCCTTAGCTATAGGAGCAGAGTCAGATGTTGTTAAGTCAGAGTCTCCCCGGTTCAAACCCCATGGCTGGTGGCAGCCTCTCTGGACAGCCAGGGCTGAAGTAATGCTGGACTTTCAGGGAAGCTCTACTCATCCTCTGCTCCCTACAAGTGCCTGTCCTGCCCCACCCCACAACAGATTAAGAAAAGGCCATGGAGATTACCTCTGAGCAGCAACAGAGGCAAAAACCAGTGTGGCTGGTGATGGAGCAGGGAGCATCTCCAGGGTTCTTAAGCAAACCTCTGCTCCCTACAAATGCCGGGAGAGATTCAGGGCTGGTCAAGGGCCACCTCAACCCTGTGTCTACGTGCCATGCTGCTCCACGGGCTGGGCCACAAACTCTTCTATTCTAGCATTAGCCCAAACAAACACATCTGCTCCTGGAGGCAAATTGCCAGATGAGGGCAGAGGCAGGTTTAGTTTTTGGGAGAGGTTCTTGGGTCCTTTTAAGCCACTTTAAAGGTTGAAGGAATCTGGAGACGGGAAGGCTGAGCAGGGACGTGCTCATGGATTTCCAGTCTATAAACGGTTGTGATAAAGGGGACAGGATCAATTGTTCTCCGTGTGCACTGAAGAAGGTGGGACAAGAAGCAATGGGCTGAATCTGCAGCAAGAGAGATTTAGGTTCGATTTTAGGAAAGTCTTTGTAAATCTCAGACTAGCAAAACACTGGAACAGGTACCTACGGAGCTTATGGCAGCCCCGTCACTGGAGGTTTTCAAGAGCAGGTTGGACAAACCCATCAGGGAGAGTTTGGGGTTATTTGCTCCTGCCCCAGAGCGGGGACTGGAGGGTGCTGAATGAGATGTTCCATGGTTCTGTGATTATTCATTGTTACCCCTTTTGGGATGAGGAGTTTGTGACAACTGCAGGGTCTTGTGGGTTGTTGCAGTGAGGAGGAGAAATTGCTGCAGGTCGGTTATTTCTTTGGTGCAACCCTATTTATTCACAAGGCTGCACAAACTCCTGTTTCCCTGATCAAAGGAGCCAGCCTCCTGCGTCCCAGCCTCGCTCAGCCGCCATCCCAACCCACACCTGCTTTCTAGGTTTATCCAGGCTTGGTCTTGTTGGCTTTTTCTAATTCTGTCTCTCTCTGGCCTGCCTACAGAGCAGCTGGGACGTGATTCCCAGCGTGGGTAGACAGACTCACACTGGCTGTGGTTGAGCTAGGGCACTAAAAAGAGCAGCGAGGCCACTCCAATATAATCCTGTCATAGATCCTAGGTACGTCCTCGGGCGGCTCCCATGAACCACTCGGCTTGCCCCTGTTATTTTTAGTGAGCTACCTCCATCAAACCAGGTGCGTGTGGGTCTGGGAATAGCCCCTCCCAGCTGCAGAGTAGCCCTGTCCTGTGTCCGTGTGTGTCTCTCTGTCTTTATGTGCTCTCATGCACACAGAAACGCAGCCCCACCCATCCAAAGCCAGCCCCTCCATCAGAAGACCCATGGCCACATTCTTCAAATTCTCCACTGGCTTGCCCATGTGCCCGTGTTTTAGGGGCGACTGCTATTGTGTTAGTGACTTCTTCACCCGCACCTTGGGTGTAAGGCAGTGGTTACACCTGACCCGTAATAAATATTAAACCAACAACCCCTAACAATACCTGTATTACCAGAGCACCTGGGAACCCCAGCCATGGGCCAGGCCCTGCATTGTGCCATGCTCTGTACAAACACAGAACAACAATAACTGCATTTCTCTGGCACCCAGAGTCCCCCCCTCCAAAAATCAGAGCCCCAATTGTGCCAGGCGATGAAAAACCAAGGGACAGTGACTGCCCTACAGAGCTCACAGCCTGTATAGGCAAAGGAAGGACCATTATTCCCATTTCAAAAATACGGAAACTGAGGCACAGGGTGGTCACGCAGCAGGCCAGGAGGCAAACCAGGAATAGAACCCAGATCTCCTGAGGCCCCATCCACTGCTCCAGCCATTCAGACACCCAGCATCCCATACCGATGGAGGCGGAGTTTTAAAGGGGTCAGTCTCCCCCTGGCCTGAGCCCACAACCCTTTCACCTGCTCCATCCTGAGGAGGAAGCAGTCGATGAAGTCACGGGGGCAGTTGGGGTCGAAGGATTCCTGGTGCATCTTCACCCTCTCCGACACCAAGAGCCGCAGCTGCTCCAAGTTTTCAAAGATCCTGTTGTGAGGCCCCGGGAGGTAGGACATGGGGCCGGGAAAGATGTTGTACATCTGGGAAGAGGGACACGAATCACCCCACGGCAGCACGTGAGCTCTGTGCGCATGTCACCGTAATGAATGGAGCAACAGTGCACGTGCATTACTGCGGTGAGCTCTGTGCGTGTGTTACCATAATAAACAGGGAGGTGGTGTGCATTGCATTACTGCAATGAACTGTGTGCATTGCATTACTGTACTGAACAGGACACTTTATGCAGTTCATTACAGCGTGCACACGTCATGCTACTATAACGAATTGTGCACGTGTGTGTCACGTTACTATAAAGCGCCACGCAGGGTGCAAGTGTGTCCGTGTGAATACAGGGATGTTACCGTAACAAACTGTGCAGGGCGTGTGAGTCAGCGCGTCCATTGCCATGAGGAACCGTGCGGAGTGTGTCGGGGGTCACACATCGCTGCCGACTGCTGCACGGTGTGTTTGGTTTCCCGAAGACGAGGCTGAGCCAGGACCTGACAACGTCTCCCGATATTATTATTATATATATATTGTTATAAAGAGGACGGAGACCAACTGTTCTCCATGTCCTCCGAAGGGGGAGACCCTGCCCAGACACAGCCCCCCCCCCCCCCAGCACCCACCTGCCCCCACCCTGAGCTGACCAGGTGGAAGATCTGGTCGATGAGGCCGACCAAGGTGAGAAAGTTCCTGTCCTCGTAGTCGAACCGGTCCCCAAAGACGATGGAGCAGATGACGTTGGAGGTGGCGCGGCTGATGAGGAAGGTGGGGTCGAAGGGCGCGGCTAGTGCAGGGGAGGAAACGGGCTGTGAGCGGCAGGAAGTCGCAAGTGGGGGCCCCGGCTCGGTCACTGCTGGGCAGGGAATTTGTGTGGGGGAGGAAGGCTCAGCAGCGGGGCAGGGTCTCCCCTTGGTGGCAGTGCAGTGCTAGGGCGTGTGCAGCAGGAGGCGCTCTCTTCTCTGGGCTGAACCCAACGCCCCAGCGTGGCACTGGGCAGGGGGCGCTGGGCTGCAGGCTCAGTAGGTGGCGCTCTGTCCTGCCAGTCTGCACTGGCCCCCATCCCCAGTGCAGCACTAGGGGGCGCTGTCTGGCCCCACAGCAGGGATCTCGCTGCAAAAGGCTGCAGCGCTACATGGATGACGTGTGGCAATAATCCCGGCTCAAGGGAAGCTGTGACCCCGGGACTGGGAGGCTGCAGCCTGGGCCAGCATCCACCCGGCTGGCGCACCTTGGGTCTGGGCGAGTTCCTGCACCAGGCACCGCGCCTCCTCCTGGATCCGCTCCTCCAGGCTGCGCTTCCCCATGCCGAAGTTCCTCAGTGTCTGCACAGCGAATCTCCGCAGGACCTTCCACTTCTCCCCATTGCTCAGGACTATACCTGGGGGAGGAAAGGAGAGGTGAAGAAAGGGCTCAAGAGAGCCCGGCTCCACTGAATTCAGCTGGGCTTCCCCCATGTACCCCTGCCCCATGCTGGGAACAAATGACAATAACCAACCCCTGCTCATTGACAACCGAGAGTCCTGCCCCCACTGTCCTCTCAGGGCCAGGAACAGAACCCAGGAGTCCTAGTGTAGCCCACTGGTCTAGCCCACGAGACCCCACTTCCTCCCAGAGCTGGGATTGAACCCAGGAGCCCCTGCTCCCAGCCCAGCTCCTGCTCTAACCACTACCTCCCACTGCCTCCTAAACTGGTCACTCTCTCTGACTCCATACACACACACACACACACACACACACACACACACACGCCAGGACTGAGGGCAACTAGGAATCCAGGTCACGTGGAGCTTGCCTGTGACACTGAGTCTTCTCTAGCACCACCTCGATCTAAAGCATTCTGCAGGGGCAGAGTCATTATCCCGGTTTTATAGGTGGGGAGACTGAGGCCCAGTGAGATGCAGATATTTGCCCATGGTCACTCAGGGAATCAGTGGCAGAGCTGAGAATTGAACCCTGATCCCTCTGGAGCCTATTACGATCTGAGCAGTCGAAGGATGGCAGGGGAAACTGAGGCAGAGACTGGTGAGGGGGTCACTCAGAAGCTTATTGGGGAACCCAAGCGCCTTGGTCCCCAGTCCAGTGCCTGAACCACGAGGCCAGCCAGCCCCTCTGTGGGTCCTTCCCTACTTCCCCTGAGTCTGTAGGAGGGTTGAGATACTGAAATCTGGGAAGGGCCGTCCACTGACACCAGGTGGGGGGGATGATTCCTCACCGTTCCCTTGGGTGAAGCGGAAGAAGGTGGGCAGGTCCCCGCGTGCACTGAACTCTTCAGCCTGGTCCACCAGGGCCTCCTTCACCGCCTGGTATCCGCACAGTACGACACAGGGCCGGGGGCCCAGGTGAATGGTGAAGATGGGGCCATAACGCTTGCTCAGCTACAAACACAGAGAGACCCGAGGGTCAGAATACGGGGCCCCAAGCCAAACATACAGCCCTGCAATTGCGATACTCAGCCCCCTCTGCTCTAGCCACTAGAACCCACTCCACCCTCAAAGCTGGGAGAAGAACCTAGGATTCCTGGTTCCCAGCCCCCTTCTTTAGCCCAGTAGATCCCCCTCCCCTCCCAGAGCTCAGAACCACACCCAGGAGTCCAGGACAACCTGTGACCAAGGGGCTATTAACACTCGAGCTGCACAGCGAGTTTCCAGCAAACCAGGGTTTTAATGGAAAATGCTGATGAGTCAAACGTGAAACATTTCTGACAGAATCCCCTGTTTTTTTAGCAGGGGTTTGGGGGGCAGAGCTTCCGGGCAGGCCTGCCTTGGGCACAGCCCTGGAGCCAGGGCCCCCAGGCCTTCCAGACTGTCTGATTTCTGCACTCTGTTGAGCCAGCTGCCCCGAGAGCCAGGCAGCCCTGGAGCCAGATGGAAGCCCTGGGGTCCCCAGCCTGGGGCTGTCCACCTGGCAGAGGAGCAGCAGACCCTGGCACTGTCAAGTGAAATGGACATGGCTGTTGTCAGTTTCACTGGGGCTGTTCAGTGAGGCAGTTCAGCCTGAAACTGACAAGAATCAGGTCCATTTCATTCAGCTGGTTTCACAGATGTTAAGGCAAGGAGGGTCCCTTGTGACCATCTCATCTGCCCACCTGTATCACACAGGCCAGAGAATGGCCTCTAAGTAATTCTTACAGCGAAGCTTTCAGACAAAAGGCCTGTCTAGATTGCAAATAAACAATGAGAAAACAAATCAAAAACATGTTTCCAAAACAAATGTTTTTTGGAATTTCCAGTTCTTAGCAGAAATTTCATTTTTTAATTAAAAATTGGAACAAAACCAAAATATCAAAACTTCCCACGAACCAGAAATTCCAAGTTTCAGCTGGTTCTTGTTGGCATGGGAGGGAGGGGGGAGTAGAGGGCTGGGCATCAGGACACTTGGGTTCCATTCTGGGCTCTTCCACCTAGCTCCCTGCGTAATCTTGGGCAGGTGAAGGCCACTCCCTGGGCCTCAGTTTCCCCGTCTGTAAAAGGACTGGGGTTATGCACTTTGAGCTGCTCTGACCCAAGATGGCAAGGGTTGCCCAACCTGGGTGATCCCAAACATTGCACTAAGATGAGTCATTAGCGGGGCTGCTCCTGCCACGTTCTCCTACATCCCCAGCTATTGGTGCTAAGGACTTTGCATAAATTCATTTGCCTCCTGTGTCTCCAGCCAGGGTTTAATGCTGTGCAAACCTGCCCCTCAGAACTGCTCCCATCACAGTAAACGTTAATAGAGCACGAGCAGGGAGATGCTCCCAGTGCGACCTCATCAAAACCTTTCCACCAGGCAGTGAATCCTTTTGCTTTAATACAGCCCTTGCCCCGGTGCAGTTCTGCGTTTCATGTTATTCATCGTAACTACAGTGCACTTCGGTAGCTGCAGGGAGGGGCTGGGATCTGGAACACCTAGGTTCTATCCCCGGCTCTGGCAGGGGAGTGGAGTCTAATGGTTAGAGCTGGGGGGGTCTGGGAGCCAGGACTCCTGGGTTTTATCCCTACTGCTGGCTCTGCCACTGATTCCTTGGGTGACCTCAGCAGAAGCTGCAGCAGCACCCAACACAAGGGAGCCCCGATCTCAACTGGGGTCTCCAGGTGCTATAATGAGGGAGCCCAGGGGGGCTGAGTCCCCCGTGATAGTGCTGTCATTTGACCAAGTACATAAATCCAAGAACCTACACTCAGCACTTGGGTGAACAACAGCACAAGGTGGGATCAGGCCCTGGCTATGCTTAAATCTCAAGCCGGCCCATCTGCTAGAAGGGCTGCAGACCTGCTGTGAGCCCTCCCCAGGAGCTGTGCAAACAAATCAGATGTAGATTCCTTGTTCTATTGTATAAGTGAGATAGAGAGAGAGAGAAACTTTTCCTTTACTGTTATGATAATGCTATAGAGCTGTTTAGTGTGCCATAAGTGGACTCCATCTTGTTAGTTTCTTGAAGTGAGCTCTTTCCTGAAACTTGTACTATTGAACCTAAAAATATCTTGATAAATTCTCTTTGTGTGAGTGAGGAATGTATGTGCAGGACATAAAAAGACACCAACCTAAATTGCTCTAACAACAGAAAGGGGAGTGAGGACACCCACTGCCGTCCTAACCCTGAAGAATACCTATCAAGGACCCTAAAGTGTAAATAAATGATACTAAAGTACAGAAGGATCCACCCTGGGAACAAACAAAGTACAGAAATCAGAGAATGGTCATTCTTTCAATTAGCTGGCGATTAACAACTATACTGAACCCAGAGGCAGCATGACACAGCAAGGCCCATAGACTTACATGAGAGCCAGCAAGTATAAAAGATGGATAAAAACATGGAAACTTTCGGTTTCATTCTGCAATTGTCATCTTGGAGTATCGGATTCACGTCTGACAGAGGCCTGGCTCCCTCCTCGTGCCCAGCCTAGTTGATCACTAGGCTGGCTCGAGCAACGCATAAAAAGACTGGTAATTATATCACACCAGCTTGCAAACTTTATGACTGTGTGTGAATGTGACTGCTTTTTGATATTCTTACATGTGCAATAAACGTGGCATGTTGCCTTGTCCTGCTGAATGAGATCTTGCTGGTCTTTTCTTTTACAAGTACAGGACTGCTGGGGTGGAATTATCCTTCCCACCCCCCTTAGCAACATCCACAACAACAAATAGTAGCCAGAAATTCACCAGCACGGTGCAGACATTTCCCACTGTTCCCACGCCACCCGGTCTTGGGAGCCAAACCTTCCTTACCATGTGAAGAGATTGGACAATGTCCTTGGTATCCAGCTGCAGCAGATTCCCTAAAATGGGCAGCGGGCACGGGCCCGGGGGCAAATGCCCTCTGTTCTTCTGGCCCTTCCCATTGAGGAAGAGGAGCAGGCAGGAGACACAGGAGACTAGCAAAATCAGCGTGGTCGCACCAATATCCATGGCCCTGCGCCGGGTGCAGCACCGCTGGGTAACCCAAACCAGAGAAGCCAGGCTAAGCCAAACGCAGGGGTAACAGCTCAGTGGGGGCTGCTGGCTACATTTGTATTTAATGACTTTGGGATGATATAATTCCTGACTGCTCAGGAGGGAAAGGGGTGAGTTTCAAAGCTGAGTCACTCGAGAGACAGCCAGGCTGGGTGGCAAAGGTAGGCACAGCCTGGGGCTTTGTATCAGCTGCTCTCAAGCTCAGGGGTGTCTCTTGTCCAGGTGAACTCTGGCCAGGAGGCTAAACTCAGTGACACGGGCATGTCACATGCCCACTTTGAACCAGGCACCAGTCAGGCACCCGCTCATGCCTTCAGGTTGTAAGTTCTTTGGCACATTCTCCCCTCTCCAAGAGCCAGGAGTGGAACCCAGGAGTCCTGGCTTCCTAGACTAGCCGCTTGGCCACGCTCCCTCTGGTGTAGAGCGAAGGGCTCCTAGAAATGTAGGCCTGGGAAGGCTCATCTAGGCCTGTTCCCTGCACTGAGGTAGGGCTCAGTATAACCCCCTAGACCAGCGGTTCTCAACCGGTGGTACGCGTACCACCGGTGGTACTTCGAAGAAGGCTGGGTGGTACGCGAGCTGTACCGCGCCACCGAATCCAGCACCGAAAGTCCCCCGCGAAACCCTGCCGCCGAAAAGGGGCAAACGGCGGCAGAGTTTCGGCGGAGGGCATTGTTCCCCCCATGTAACCCTGCCGCGGCCGAAAGTCCCCCCACCTTTTTTTCCCGAGTGGTACTCGGGAAAAAAAGGTTGAGAACCGCTGCCCTAGACCATCCCTGACAGGTGTTTGTCTGACCTGTTCCTATAAATCTCCAGTGATGGAGTTTCCACAACCTCCCCAGTAATTTGTTCCAGAACTTCACCACCCGGACACTCCGGAAGGTTTTCCTAATGTTCAACCTAAACCGCCACCAGCTAAAGAAACAGATCTTAAGATGTTTAAAGAAAACTTTGATAGATTCTGTCTGGCAAGGAATCACTTATCAACAGTTGTGGTTGTAAAATCTACACTTCTTATTGTTTTGTCTTGTGGTTCCCCCTTGTCTATTGTTTATCGGAATGATTTCTGTCTGATTCCTTCATTGTTTCTCTCTGTTGTATAATTAATTGTGCAATATAAATGAGCTAAGGTGGTGGGGTATGATTGATTAAAGAAAGTTTCATAATGCTTTAGAATTGGTGTTTTGTAGCACTTTAGTTTGAAATGGTTGGTTCAGGTCTAGCTAAGCAGGACCCAAGTTCTAGCTGTATAAACTGGGGTCCATAAGGAAGTTCTTTGAAACCTAACTCCAGGACACAGTCCAAGAGAGTTGCCAGACCTCACACCTGGCCAAGTGTATTTACAGAAGCTGAAGTCCCCAGATGACTGGAGCTCTTTGCATGGAAAAGCTGCCTGACTTGCATGACGAGCTGCAGCTCCTGCCAGGCGGCTGGAGGAGTTACTTGTTGTGCCCTGCAGAGCAGCCAAACGGCTCCATGTGCAGCAACTGCCCTGAGCCACCTGGCAGGAGGCAGGGTGGGGACTGCTGGGGTCACTTCCAGGGACGGGGGGCGGGCTGTGAATACAAGGACGCTGGGTGTAATCGAGCTGCTGGCAGGGAGGAAGACGATGGGAGTCGGGACCCCAGGCACTGGCGGCAGCCCGTGGCTGGCAGGCAGGAGTGCGACCTCGAGGCAGACACGCGGCGGCGGGGGAAGGGGGTGTCACTTACCTTGGCACTGCAGTCCGGCGGCGGAAGGTGCTTCGCAGAGGCAAGAGTAGAGAGTTATTCGCCCTGCGGAGGTTGCTGCTCCCAACAAGTCCCGGCTTGCTGCGATCAGCTGAAACCTGGCTGGGCCGGGCGGATCCGTGAGTGGCTGGGGGGAGGCAGAGCTCCGTCCTCCCCGCCCCCTCCGACAACGGGCCCCGCCCCGCGCTGAGCCTCCACCCCCCACCGCGCAACAAAGAGGCCAGGGGGCGGGCGCAGCGCGCAGCCAGCCCGGCGCGGTGCACGGAGCAGCGCAAGGTGATGGGCGGGGAAGGGAAGCCGGTGGGGGGCTAGGGAGACCCGCATTTTAGAGGAGCCCCCCCGCCCCGGGCCACGAGAGCGGAGTGTTTCCATGTTACCGGCTGTTCGCTGGCCTGGGGTGTGTGCGGGGAGCTGTGCCCGCTGCAGAGCGAAGATGCTGCCGTCCTGCTCCCCAAGCGGCTGCCAGGAGCGGACGATGACCGCAGCCTGCTGCTCTTGGCGCTCGGCGGGCACGGGGAGCCTGGGCCCAAGCGGAGGCGGCTGGAGGTGGACTCGGAGGCGGGCGAGCCGGCCAGGCTGCAGTGGAGGAAGGGGCCGGCTGGCCGCCTGGCGCTGCACTACGTGGTGCCCTGCATGAGCTACTCTGGGATCTGCGTCAAGGACGGGTTCCTGGGCCAAGCCCTGGGTGCCCGGTGCTGGCCGAGGTGCAGGGGCTCAGGCGCGGCGGCAAGCTCCGGGACGGACAGCTGGTGAGCCAGCACAGCCTCCCGGCCCAGAGCATCCGCGGGGACCAGATCGCCTGGGTGGAGGGGCACGAGCCCGGCTGCCAAAACATTGGAGCCCTCGTGGCCAGGATGGACCAGCTGATCCTGCAGTGCGCTGGCCACCTCGGCGGCTATGTCATCAACGGCAGGACCAAGGTGAGAGCCCCGCTCTGGCCGCTAGGACTCCTGGGTTCTCTGCTCAGCTCTGGGAGGGGTGAGGGGTCAAGTGCTTAGAGCAGGGGTGGGAGGGTTGGGAGTCAGGACTCCTGGATTCTATCCCCAGCTCTGCCACAGACTCACCATGTGTCCTTGGGCAAGTCTCTGCTGTGTGCTGCCTCAGTTTCCCCATCTCAGCTGGGTGCTGATAGCTGGGCTGTGGGCTGCATGTGTGGCAGGGCTGTTAGCTCAGCACAGTTGGTGAGTGCTGGGGTCTGGCTGTCACCAGCCCTTCTGTCTGTGGCTCACACGGTGTCTTCAGTAGCTTAATGGCCCCATTTCTCTGACTGGGTGAGGGCAGCTTAATGCCACCCTCACAGGCTTAGAGAGGCAGCAGCCTGGGCAAACTTGGGTCTGCATCTCGCCATTGCCCAGCCAAGCGTTTCTTCCGAACCAAACCCTTGGGCCCAGATTCTCAGGTGTATGTGGGCACCTTAGTCCCAGCCCCCCTTGCTCTAACCACTAGCCCCCCCACTCCTTTCCCAGAGCTGGGGATAGAACCCAGGTTTGCTGGCTCCTTCTCTGACCTCACCCCAGAAGTGGCTGCACTGGCAGGGCTGCTGGGTATTGGTCTAGGAGCAGGAAGGCTGCAGAGAGGAGGCTGGGTGGGTGCTGCCAGTGCACGGCAGGGTTAGCTGTGGGAGCAGCTGGGCCACAGAATATCCCCTGCGGCCACCTGGGAGGTGCTGGAGTTTCTGGGATGTATCCCAGGTTCTTTTGGGTGCCTTGACCATGCTGCTGTATGAGGTCTCTCTCAGTGCATCCTGAGAGAACCCATGTGCCCTGGTGGGGAATTGTGGGAAGGCTTTGGAGGAGCTGGCCCGGGTCCAGACTAGTGGGGTTCCCTTAGCCGCTGGCGGGATGTGCTCACTCAAGCTGTCACCTGGACCCCCTTTCTGAGCCAGCCAGCTTGCTGGGGCTTGTCTGAACCGTCAGGAAAGTTAATCTGGATTGATTCATAAAGGCACAGGAGGGGGAAAGGACCTGACCAAGGTCACAGCTTCAATCAGTAGCATGGGTAGGAATGTGGGGGGAGCTGGGGTTCAGGATTCCTGGGTCCTATCCCAGCTCTGGGAGGGAAGTGGGGGCTAGTAGTTAAAACGGGGGAGGGCAGGGGCTGGGAGTCAGGACTCCTTGGTTCTGTCCCCAGCTTGGGGGGTGGGAGGGTGTCGTGGGTAGAGGAGTCAGGGGGCTGGGAGCCAGCTCCTGCCTGCTCCAGCCAGCAGGGCCTTGGTGTTGGCCTTAGGTTACCCCTGAGCCAGCTGGCTGAGAGCCCGGGGGAGAGAACAGGAGCCTTCCCCAGCCAGACATGCCACCCTGGGATTCCTCAATGGTGGAGGCCAAGCAAGAGCCCCCACCTCAGCAACTCAAAGGGGGTGGGGTAGGGTTGTTTGCAGCCTTTAAAAGGGCAAAGGCCGTGTGAGTGTGTGAGAATCAGCCCCCTAAATGGGGGGGGGGGGACGACCCCTTGCCTGTTGCTGAGATGTGGCCACCTCTGGGAGGGGCACAGAGGCTGTTTATACAGGGATCCCTCTTCCAGTGCTGAGATGAGGCTACCTCTGGGGTGTGGTGTGGTGGCTGTTAAATAGCCCCCCTGCAGAGCCCCCCCAAGTTTATGGGAGGAAGGAAAGGTGCTCCCAAACTGAGCCCCCCACCCCACCTCTGCAGCCTGGCACCTCCAAACCTGGTGCCCCCTAGCATGTGGTTGTGGTTGGTGCTGAATTCTTATGGGGAAATCCTGTCTCCCCTGAAGCTGTTTGCAGGGGGAGAGACTGGGGGGTATGGACTGGGGGGAGCATGATGTGGGGCGGGGGAAGCTGGCAGACTGGGGTTAGCTGTTGGGGTCCCGGCTATGGGGTCATTTTTCCCAATCTCTCTGGATGTTTTTTGTGTGAAAGGATCCAGGAAAATACCCTTGGGGGTGGGAAACCTGATGCTTGCCTCCCCACCCCACCGTGTCTCAATAGCTCCAGCTGGGACAGTGGGCAAGGAACCCCCCCATCCCATGTAAGGGACCCATCTGCCCCGTGCCTGAACCCCAGCCCAGAGCCTGGGGAGGCGGGGGAAGGAGGCTGACTCTCAGCCAGGCCTGCAATCCGATATATGTTTACCAGGAAAAGCTCTCCCAACCCTCCCTCCGCCTTCCTGGATCTCCAGTGGGGGCTTGGCTGACATAAGGGGTGGGAGCCAACCTATGGGGCTGCTGCCTGGGGTGGGCACTGGGCTGGAGAAGGAACCCTTGCTGCTGCCTGGGGGCCTTTCTCCAGCACCTGGGACATCTCGGGGCCCCACAGTGCTGCTGAGATGTGGCCACCTCTGGGGTGGGGCGCAGGGACTGGTTATACAGGGACCCCTCGCCCAGCGCTGAGATGCAGCCACCTCTGAGGTGGGGCGCAAGTTCATATCAACCGAGTCATGTCCCTGGGTCTAGTGTGTTAGAGTCGGGGGGGGGGGAGGTGGAGGGAGGAATGCTGGGAGCCAGGCCTCCTGGGTTTTCGGGGAGGGGAGTGGGATTTAGGGGTCAAAGTGGCAGGGGCTGGAAGCTGCAGCTGGTGCTGAGAGCCCTTCAGGAAGGGAGGCGTCCCCAGCCATGCGTGTCCCAGGGAGCTCCCTGGCGCCTGCTTGTGCCAGTGTTTGAGTCTCTTTCCTCTCCCTCTAGGTCGGTGACAAGGAGCTACTACCGTGGCGCTGCTGGGGCACTGCTAGTGTATGACATCACCAGGTGAGTGTCTGCGGCAGCTCCTGCCCACGGGGACACCAGCCAGGGGGTGGCGATGAACCGGAGAGAATCTCCTGGCTGTCATTCAGAGTGAACGGCACTGGGGACCCCCTTGTTCCCTGGGGCTCCAAGGGACAGAGCGAGTCTCTGCATCCCGGGCAGGTAGACAGACAGAACTAGATTAAAACAAAAGACGCTGAACCAGAACAAGCCCCTCTTGTCCCTGGATGAGCATCGGCTTGGGGAGTTGTACCAGTGCAGCCATAGAGGCCGCGCCAGACAGGTCCAGTTCTGCCCATCGACTTCCCCACATAGAAAAGCCTTCCAGCTTTCTGATCCGTTTGGCCCTGCTCTGCTTATCCTTCTGGCAGGCTTCAGACGTGATTCTGACCATCCCAACCCTGCTGTCTTCTCCCCAGCCCTTCTCAGGCTGCCCTGCTTTGCCATGGCACCTGTTTTTAGTGGTATGAAAGTGTCCTTCAATCTCACTGCAGCCAGGCGGAGTCCAAAGGGATTGAGAGCTTTCCAGTAGGGAGCTGTGGAAAGCGAAGTGGGGGCTCTCTCCCCCCGCAATGGGTGCTGACCACAGCGCCCCAGGGCAGCGCTGGCATGGTTCTCTGTGTAGTTTCCATGGAGCCGCCGGAGAGGTAACCGCACCAGCAGGCTCCACTTGCACAGCGCATCGGCCTCTCTCCCTTGCAGGGAATTGGGTTTGCCTGGGCAAGAGCCTGGCCATCATGGAGCTCTTCATCTTCCTCACCAGCATCCTCCAGAACTTCACCTTCCAGGCGCTGGTGGAGCCTGCGAATATCGACATCATGCCCGAGTCCAGCTGCCTGGGGAGCATCCCACAGCCCTACCAGTTTCGCCTCCTTTCTGGCTGAGGGGAGCCCCTGAAACCTAGGCTGGCCCTTGCTGCCCCCCTTTTCTCCCCAATAAATTGACCTTCCTCTCACCTGCTGGCATCCATCTCTGTGGCCTTCGTGAAGGGCTGGCCAGGGAAAGCCCCATAAGCACCAATGTCATCGAGGTTCAACTAGACCCCCTGGCAGTAGCCCTGTGCCCTGGAGCCGCAGGAGCGGTGCTACACCCCAACTCTTAAACCATCTCTTGGGGGACCCCCTTCAGTGCGCCAGCCCCTTAGGGGGTCCCGCTCTTCCCTTGGGGTGGACCACGGGGCATCAACACCTCCAAGATGGACCCTCTGGACGGCATCCCTCCTGCTTCGCGTGGTCAGCACTGTCTGGCGAGTCCTGACGAGCTCCACTCCCGGGCAGAGATTTGTCCCTCATCCAGGATCACTGCAGCCCCCCGAGTGTCTGTGGTGACACCCGCCAGCCTTGTCAAAGCAGAGGCAGGTTTATTAGTCCCTTGGGACATCCTTAGGTTCACGTAGAGCTTTTCAACCCTTGTGCAGAGGGCAACCGAGGCACAGTAGGAATCATAAAAATACCACAGAAAATTCCCTCTTCATCACATCTTGGCCAGCAGCTGTGGGTCTGATGAGGCCATAACGAGGCAGGGTTGGATTCTCAGCCACACCCTTCTGGCTTGGGGGGAGGAGGAAAGGAGGGTGAAGCTGGTTTAGTGGGTTCTTTGTGCTCCCTGTGTTCTGGGCCCTGTGTATCTCAGAGCAGCCTTGGGGCTACCTTAACTAGACCTGACCTTTCCCCTGGGTGGAGGGGAGGGGGGAGTTTTGAGCTCTGCAAAATGTTTTGACATTTTCTAGGGGACCCATCCTGGGTTTCCTATTTTCGTTTCTAAATACATGTGGATCAGGCCCAGAAAATAAAAAAGTCAAAGTGTTTCGAAATGAATAAAATGTTTTGATCAACCCAAAAGAAAAACACAAGTTGGTTTTTTCAGTTGGGAAAGGCTTTTGAGTTTTCGACTTTTCATCCCGATTTGAGAGAGGGGAAAATATTTCAAACTCTCAAAAATATTCACTGAGGGGAAAATTATGTCCTGTCCAATTCTCCCCATGTGGCCTGGCCGCTATTTAAGTCTAGTTTCAGCCCCACAGGATATTATTGAAATCAAGAGGTTGGCCAGATTTCTTTTTAGTAGAAGGATCAGCCTCTTCTGTAAATAAGAACATCTGCCATCAGCCTTCTTTATATTATTCTACAGATCTGTATTCTAGTCCTGGCTCTGCTGGGACAAGTCATTTCACCGCTCTGTGACTCACTTTCCCCATCTGGAAAATGGTGATATTGATACCAGCCTCCTTTGTAAAACACTTTGAAAGCTACGGATGAAAAGCTCTATGTATTATTATCGTTATTCCAGCTTCCAGTAATGTCACCGGTTTCCCTCAACAGTATCCTGTGGCCATGAGTCCCAGTTTAACTTTACAAGGAGTATAAAATTATTATCCATCTGTCTGCCATTGCGATTCACAAACATGTCTCATCCTTTAAAAAAACCCAACCTAATTGCTGCTATAATATCCATTGGAAACAAATATTCGCCTGTCTGACTCAGTAACATCCTATGGCTCCGTGTTCTATAGCACGTCTTCGTTAATCAAGCAGGTTAACCATACAGAGAATAAAGTCTATTTTTTTAAAAGCATGGAATCACTCAGCATCCCTAGGAGTTGCATAATTCGGCCTACCATCCAGTCAGTTATATTTCTCCCCATAGGGACCTGTTTTCTCCCCTCACTAATCTATGTGTCTGCAATTCTGCAGTGCAGGTGAAGGACAAAAATAATTAATCAGGCACGGTGAAACTAGTTTTTATTTAATTCAGAACAAAGTGCACCGCTTGCACAACATTCACCCACAGCCCCCAATAAACAATCCAGCTGGACAAAAGCCACAAAGAGACTAAAGCAGTTTTAACAGGGAGCCAGCCAAGACATTGACTAATGTTTGAAAAGGGACGTGTGTATATCTGGCGTTTCAGCTGTGTTGTGCAGGTCACACAACAGCATAAGGAATCATAGGTGCGATACAAGATCACATATACAACTGTGTCTTTGCAATAGCGGAGCTAAATAAATATTTATACCCTGTATACATAGAGTATATGTTTTTTGTCTTAGGCGGCAGTGTTGCCTAATGGATTGGACTCAAGCAACCTGGATTTTATCCCGTTCTTCTGCAGGCTTCCTGGATGATCTTGGGCAAGTTGCTTTTCCGCCCCTTTGCCTCAGTTTCCTCACCTATGAAATGGGGATAATGATATTGCCCTCCATTGTAAAGTGCATTGAGATCTATTGCTCAAAAGTACTCTCTAAAAGCTAGTCATGTTGATTATTATTGAACATTTATATTGTGATAACACCTAGAAGCCAACCAAATTGGGCTCTTGTTGTGCTAGGCGCTGCACAAACATAAATGTAGTATGAGCCCCAAAGAAGCTTAAAAAACTAGAACCTAGGAAATGTGGTTGCGCTGAGGTCAGGTTTAGCTAGCTGTTGGGAGCTCACATGCCACCTACACGCAATCTTTTTCCAGTCTTGATAACCTGAAAGGGTTAAAAAAATCAGGACGCTGGCAGCCCCCCCCCCCCAAAAAAAATTGCAAAGTCGACTTTAAAAAACCCATGACCTTTGTTATCTTCGGTACATTTGGGGTTCTTTTTATTTGGCTTCTGGTTTGTAGTTCACGCACGTCACATTTCCAAGCTTTTCTCTGCCACCGTGAAAACTAGAAATTTGCTTGAAAAAACCCAAACCAACAAAAGCTGAGCTGGCATAATCCCATGACTCAGGGAACTGGGGATTTAAGACAACCACCAAATGTCAAAGGTCTCACCGTGAAAATCCTGAGGCTTGCCGACACTGCACGGGTGTGTCAGTGGAGTTCTGCCAATTCACACCCGCCAGGGAGCTGGCCTGGTTTCCCTTCAACTCTGAAGTCTACATTTATCAGGGTAACTGATGAATTCTCAGCGCCTCCATTTTGGGTTCTGTCGATGCGTGACAATTTAAAGGGACTTTTTGGAAAGTGCAGCACCTCCACCCTATGAAAATCAGGTCACTTTACAGTGTCTCAAGTTGAGTCCTTAAATGAATGAGTCATTTTGGGAAACCTAGGAGGTGATTTTTCTCTACAAGGCACCTGATCTTCAAAAGCACCAGCTCTCACTGACCGCTGCTCAGCTCAGTGACAGCTGAAAATGTCCATCATCCTGCTGCCCCTCCCTCTTCCCCCTCAAACGGGTCTTTCAACAACCCGAACACTCCAGAGATTATTTCACAGCGAAAGGGAAGGTGTTAAAGACATGATCCCTTTAATCAGCTTAACCATGGACGAGCTGACAGTGCCGCTACGATGGGGTAATTTAAACTTTCTCCTTTCACAGAGGCCTGGCAAGTTTGCTCAGTGGCCATTCAAGAAGAAATAAAGATACAGAGGAAATCCAGACAGCCTCACTTTTCTGTAGCTCAACTGGGCCAAATTCTGCCCTTCCGAGAGCAACCAGAGCAGGAGAAATGTTCTTTTTCGCCAACTTCCATCTGGCTGACATGTCTTGCAGCGGAAGACATCGGGTATGATTGCTGCATGCGTGTCCCTCTTGGGCCAGGCACTGTGAGAGCGCTCCCCAGCATTTCAGACCTAGCCAGAAATACCCAGCACAGGAGCCTCTAAGTGATTCACTCAGATTCTCTCTTTGTTCCAAATGCTGTTCCTCACCCTGGACGCTCCTTCCGCTGATCTTTTTGCTTCCAGTAGAAATATGTGTAAATTCTGCCCTGTGCAGCAATATCAGTTTTTTGCAGTTAGTAAAAAGGCCAAACATTCTGGGTGGATGAACTGGAAAACTGGGACATTTCAGGTGTCCTGAAAGAATTTCCCAGGACGTCCCATGGGAAACTGGGATCGTTCCAGGAAAACTGGCATTCAGAGATTTTTAAGGCCAATAATGACTAATATGATCATCTAATTTGACCTTTACTGAGCCCAATAACTTGAGTTTAACTAAAGCATCTTCCAGGAAGTGATCTGGTCATGGAACTGCCCCAAAATAATTCCAAGAGCTGAGCATTTAGAAAATCAGCCAGTCTTGATTTAAAAGTTCCCAATGGTAGAAAATCAATCCTTTCCCCAGGGAGTTGGATCCCTAAATTTGTGCCTTATTTGTAACTGGGATTTGTCTGGCTTTAACTTCCAGGAATTGGTTCTGCCTTTCTCAGCTAGCTAAAAGGGCCCTTTAGTCCCTGTGAATGTATTTATAAACTGAGATCAAGACACTGATCAATCCTGCTGATAAACTGAACAGACAGAGATACGGAAGCCACTCCCTGCAAGGCATTTTCCCAACCCTCCCATTGTTTTTGTGGCTGTTCTCTGCGCCCCCTGCAGTGGCAGCATTCCCAGCTCTTCCCCACCCGGGCCAGGATGCATAGTCACTTTAGGGACAGCAGCTTGTCCAGCCCTGAGCATTCAACAGATCACGGGATTGGCTTTAAATATCCTGAGACTTGGGTTCCCTTTATTTGCTTCTGGGTTATTTACCTGAGTTGGGTCTAAGCTTTTCTCTACAGCCACCAGAGCTGGAAAAAAAATATTTTATTTCTTTTTAATTAAAGCTGGAACTAAGCCCATCCGTCCAGGGCCCAAGACTTTAAAAAGAAAGACCACCACCAAATATCCCGGTAAAATCTCAAGAGTCAGCAACACCAGATTCATCCTAATTAGACCCTGCAACCGATGAGGCCTGTGAATTCATTTCACACGTGTTTGTAACTGGTAGCAAACACCACAGGACAAAAGACTACGAAAGGGGGAGCAGAGGAGGGATGTGGTGGCGGGCAGCTCGGTCAGCGAGGGACAGCACGGAATTCATAGGGGTGCGGCACATTCCCCAAGCCGCTCATCTGGGGTGAGAGATCGATTTCCTCTGGGTGGGTGAGGGGTGTGAGAATGAAGCGCTGCAGGATGGTGGTGAAGAAGATGAAGAGCTCCATGCGGGCCAGACCCTCGCCCAGGCAGACCCACTTTCCTGGGGGGATGAAACACAGTGACTTCAGGGCCATCCATGGGGCGAGATGCTTTTCAGGACCTATTGCACCCCAAATCTTGGTTTCCCTCACTCTGTTCTTGAGCTCAGATGCCTTTAAGACCCTTTTCATGTTCCCTGTATTCTGGGGACCGGTCTCCAGTGTCAGTTACAGCAGCCTTGGGGCTGCTCTGTCGTAACAGATTAAAATCATTGTATTGTGTGTGTGCCCCGAGTCCATGTTGAGAAAGAGACATAGAAAAATTCATTGAAGATTGTTAATTGTGCTTCAAGGTTTTGGGACCATCTGTTCTTATAATTGGTCCTAGTTATTTTTGTAATAAATAAAGGAAAGTCGTTAATCTTGTGTAATAGATAAGGAGGTAGGAGTTGTAAGTCACCTGGGGAGGGAAACTCAGGGGCAGCAAAACCCTGACCGAAAAGTGACCGGCTGAACTCAAAATAGGGGGAACTTGCAAGCACAGCAGTTCCCAGGCCCAAATTTGGAAGTTTGCAGTCACTGCAACTTTTATTCGTTAAGTTACACCTGGTCAAGAATGAACTTCTGGCCTGGGGACTCCCCAAGGAGAGACCGACAAAGTGACGTAGAAAACGCCCATAATTGGTTTGGTGGACGTACAGGCTGGAGTAGAGATAAAAGGGGTTGTCAGGCAAGCCCAAATCAGAGAGTCACACATCAAGAAAGGGGTGCACCAGAATCGCACTGCGTAGAGGGTCTGATCAGCCGTCACGCCTGTCTCCAACCCGTCGCTTCGACATTGCATTAGAATAGTCAGGTAACTGGGCCGATAACCCGTTGGGACTTGTCCCGCGGATGATAACCTGGGTGTGAATACGATAGAGGTTCCACCTGGATGAAAATTAGTGCTAAATAATTCCAGAGGGGTAGCTGTGTTAGTCTGTATACAGCAAAGACAACGAGAGTTCTGGGGCACTTTAAAGACTAACAAATGTAATATTTGCAGACCTACTGCATCTGAAGAAGAGAGCTGAAGTCTCTTGAAAGCTTATGTCTGCAAATATTACATTTGTTGGTCTTTAAAATGCCCCAGAACTCTCGTTGTCAGTGCTAAATAAGAAAGACCAGGTCATAAACTATTTGTTATCTTTGCTGCTACTGAGTTAATCTCTACATGTGGTGAGTAGTAAATGTAAACTAGCAATAATGCTGCTTGTATTCCAGGAGTGATTGTGGCTATAATTGTTGGAATAACTGCTTTTTGCACTTGCTTTGTAATTCTTAGTTGTTTTTTAAGTTTCATTTGTGTGTTAAGAATTTGTAAATTAGAATAGATGATTTGTCGTAACATCTTGCGGGCACCCTTCGAGTCTTAAGACTCGCCGCGAAGGCTAAGTCCTTCGAAAGACTTGGGTGTTAGTTTTGAGCCTTAAATTGCAATCATTGTAATCAAGTGTTGTTGTCTGTAACTATATAAAAATGAATCAGTAAAAGAAAAATCTTAGTCACATAGCTGTACTAGTAAGTTGATAAATAAAAACTATTAGATGGTTAAGACTCTAAGTAGTTTGCCAAGTTTTTCTAGGAAGTTTGCCATGTTTTTCTAAGTTAGCGTTTCCAAGCCTCACACTCTGTCTTAAAAGGGATATATACGAACCGCCTTAGTGTCTTTGGGCACCCTTCAACCTGCCCCCGTAATTTTGGAGGCCGTTTGCCCCTGGCGACCTTGTTGTCTCCAGAAAGACTTGGGTGAATTCAAAACACGGCATTTAGGCACGTCACTCTAACTACTGCTCCGTCCCCTAGGAGTCCTGGGGGGCAGGAAATAGCCACAGCGCAGTGCACCCTGGCCATGCCACTGATCAACCCGCTATGGACTTTGTGGGTAGAGAATTGCCACAGTGTAGTGCATTTCAGCCACGGCCCCGATCCGCCCCCTATGCTGGAGGCTGGGGCAGGGCCCCTACACACCAGCTCCACAACACAGGGGAGGCCCCTGGACTCTCTGAGGGTTATTTCTGTCCCACAGCAGCATAGTGCACCCTAATTGTGGCTGAGAATCGGCGCTCCCTCCTCGCCATGGCCAAGGGGCTGGATCCCCAGGCTGTGCACGTAGCAGCTCCGCCGGCTCCATGGAGCCTCCCTGATTTACTCCGTCTGAGGCCGGGACTGGACCGCGCAGTGGCTACCACCGAGGCCAGTGCTGGAGCAGACTCATTAGGGGAGATTCAACCTTCCTCCCCTTGGCTTCCAGCCCTTGTCCTACCCGCCCCAGATCCCCAGCTCAGGGAGGCCACACGCACCCGTGGAAAAGGCCATGAATGCGTCGTTCTTCCGGAAGCCTCCTCTCTCGTCCAGGAAGTGGGCCGGGTCGAATGTGGTCGGGTCTTTGAACTGGGTGGGGTCTTTATGGACAGAGAACAGCAGCGGGATCACGTTGGTGCCCTGGGCAGGGGAAATGCACAGCTCCAGCGCACACATCCAGAGAATCTCTCTGCCCATCCAGCTGTCCCTCCATCCATCCGTCAGTCTATCCATTCACCCATCTGTCCATCCGTCTGTCTGTCTATCTACCTATCCATTCATCACCTGGTTATCCATCCCTATTGATGTTCCTCTATCTATTAATTCACCCATCAGTTTCTCCAAACATCTGTCTTTCTGTCTATCCATCCATCTCTCCCCATGCATGGCTGGGCAGCCATCTGTCTTGGATGGTTTAGACACAACAAACCCTGCATCCTGGGAGGGAGTTAGGCTAGATGACCCTTGAGTTCCCTTCTTACCCAATGGTTCTATGAGTCTACATCCATCTTGCTCATCCACCCATGCACCAGCCTATCCACACATCTGTCTGTCTGCCCATCCATTGACTCCTCCGTCCCATTGCCACCTGTGTAGCCATCCATCCATCTCGTCTAGCCATCTGTCCTTCTCTCAGCCTGTCTATCCATTTATCCAACAATCCACTCTCTATCCACGCAATCTATCAGGATTATTTTCTGTCCTTCTAACCATCCGTCCATCTGGATTGTCCGTCCATCCGTCTACCCATCTACTGACACATCCATTAGTCTCTCCAATCATCTATCTTTCCAGCCAGCTACTCACCCATCTCTCAGTCAACTTGTCGATCTCCCCATCCATAGATCTAGCTTGCTGTCCCACCCACCCACCCACCCATCCCAATGCACACCACTCTGTCTAGCCACCCATTCATCCTGACCATCCATCCATCTATAAAGCCCAATGGCCAGTCTATGCATCCACAGCTCTCGCTGTCTCTCTGTCTGTCCCTCTCTCCTTCCCCTTTGGAAGCTGGGATGCAATCTGAGAATAGGTGAGGGGGAGACATCATGGAGCCGGAACTCAGCTCCCCGGGTTCCATCCAGAGTCACTCCCTGGCTGCAATGGGCTCAGGGCCGGATCTTGATCTCAGCTCCCCCAGGGTCAATCCGGGGGGATATTTGTTTTCTTGCTTGAATGTGAGGAGGAGGGAAACCCCATTACCTCTGGAAGCAGAAAACCCCTGAACTGGGTGTCCTGGGTCACCGCGTGAGGGAGCGCCGTCGGGGCTATGTCACTGAACCTCTGGACCTCGTGGATCACAGCGTCAGTGTAGGGCATGTGCGTCCGGTCCTCTGCCAAAGGGCTGCGGTGCCGGCCAATCATCCGGTCTATCTCAGCTTGGACTTTGGCTGCGGAGAAACAAGCGGGATGGAAAGCGGGTTATGACTGGGAAGGGCGGCCTGACATCACAGCTCTGTGAAGCAGCCATTGGCCAAGGAGGCAGCAAGGACACCCTAGATCTGGAGCTGGTTACATCTGAGACTTGGCTGGAGATTTTGATCCCTGCCATTTTGAAATAGAGACAGTGGCTTGGATTCTGATCTCACCTGCCCTGGGGTCAATCCAGAGTCACCCCCTAACTGCAGAGAAGTGAATGTCAGACCTAACATCAGCTCCAACTCTGACACCGACTCCCTGTGTCACCTTTGGAAAGTCACTTGACATCTCTCCCGTCTCAGTTCCCCTTTGCACAGTGGGGATAACGACCCTCCATTTGTCTGTTTGTTGTGTTTAGATGGGAGCATGGGGAGGCAAAGAAGTGTCTCGCTCTGTGTCTGCGTTGCACCCGGCACATGGGGAGACCAGATCTCGGACGGGGGTTGGCACGGCCCCAAGCCTCCAGGGACCCTGCATTAGGATTAACTATAGAGAAAGTGTCACCGCTGTTTCTCCCCCCTGCTCCCAGCCGCTCACCCTGTATCTCCGGGTACTTCATGAGGATGAGGAAGCCATATCTCAGGGTGGTGCTGACTGTCTCTGTGCCCGCGAAGAACAGGTTGTGCGTGGTCATCACCAGAGTCTCTGTGTGGAAGTAGCTCAGTGGGTCCTGGTTTTCCTGCAGGGGGAGGTGTACGCAGCTCCTCATTGGTGCCTCCCTGCAGAATTCGAACCCACAGGACTCATGTAAGTCACTCCAGGAGAGGGGAGTGTCTCCCCCTAGTGGCTGCTCCACAAATGCAGTTTATGGGTCTACTGCTGCTGCTGGGCGTGGGAGCTAATCCCTTAACTCTTGGAGCAGAGTCAGTTGTTAACTTAGAGTCTCCCTGGGTCAGACCCCACGGCTGGTGACAGCCTCTCTGGACAGCCAGGGCTGAGGTAATGCTGGACTTTCAGGGCAGCTCTACTCATCCCCTGTAATATTCAGCACAGGTAGTCTGCACTTCTCATTAGCACAGGGGACTGGGAATCAGGACTCCTGGGTTCTAGCCCAGCTAGGGGAAAGGAGTGGGGTCTAGTGGTTAGAGTAGAAACCGGCCTTCAGGACTCCTGATCTGCTGAGTGACTTTGGGCAAGTCACTTCCCTCTGCTATGGCTCAATTTCCCCAGTTCTAAACTGTTCTGCCATCTGGGTTGGAGCATCAAGACAATTAAGCTATTAATTTTTCTGCAGGCAGGGCTGTGAGAACCTGATGTAACAGAGCTTGGGTTACCGCTTGGCATCTGTCCTGCCCAACCCCACAACAGATTAAGAAGAGGCCAACGGAGATTACCTCTGAGCAGCAACAAAGGCAAGAAGCAGTGTGGCTGGTGATGGAGCAGGGAGCGTCTCCAGGTTTCTTAAAAATACCTCTCTCCCTACAAGTGCCAGGAGGGATTCGGGGCTGGTCAAGGGCCACCTCAGCTCCGTGTCTGTGTGCCGTGCTGCTCCACGGGCTGGGCCACAAGCCCTTCCATTCTAGCATTAGCCCAAACAAACACATCTGCTTCTGGAGGCAAATTGCCAGATGAAGGCAGAGGCAGGTTTAGTTTTTGGGAGAGGTTCTTGGATCCTTTGAAACCACTTTAAAGGTTGAAGGAATCTGGAGATGGGAAGGCTGAGCAAGGACGTGCTCAGGGATTTTCAGTCTGTAAATGGTTGTGATAAAGGAGACGGGGATCAACTGTTCTCCGTGTGCACTGAAGAAGGTGGGACAAGAAGCAATGGGCTGAATCTGCAGCAAGGGAGATTTAGGTTCGATTTTAGGAAAATCTTTGTAAATCTCAGACTAGCAAAGCACTGGAACAGGTACCTATGGAGCTTATGGCAGCCCCGTCACTGGAGGTTTTCAAGAGCAGGTTGGACAAACCCATCAGGGACGGCTTGGGGTTATTTGGGGGTACATTTCCATTCTTCTGTGATTATTCATTGTTACCCCTTTTGGGCCGAGGAATTTGTGACAACTCCAGGGTCTTGTGGGTTGTTGCAGTGAGGAGGAGAAATTGCTGCAGGTTGGTTATTTCTTTGGTGCAACCCTATTTATTCACAAGGATGCACAAACTCCTGTTTCCCTGATCAAAGGAGCCAGCCTCCTGGCTCCCAGCTCCCAGCCTCGCTCAGCCGCCATCCCAACCCACACCTACTTTCTAGGTTTATCCCAGGCTGCATCTGCTTGGCTTTTTCTAGTTCTGTCTCTTTCTGGCCTGCCTACAGAGCAGCTGGGACGTGATTCCCAGCATGGGTAGAGAGACTCACACTGGCTGTGGTTGAGCTAAGGCACTAAAAAGAGCAGCGAGGCCACTCCAATACAATCCTGTCCTAGATCCTAGGTATGTCCTCAGGCGGCTCCCCTGAACCACTTGTCCCACCCATTATTTTTAGTGAGGTACATCCATCAAACCAAGGGTGTGTGTGTCTGGAAATAATCCCTCCCAGCTGCAGCGTAGCCCTGTCCTGTGTCTGTGTGTGTGTCTCTCTCTGTCCTTGCACGGTCTCACGGACACAAGACACACAGCCCCACCCATCCAAAGCCAGCGCCTGCATTGGAAGCCCCTTGGCCACATGCTCCAACTTCTACGCCGGCTTGGCCATGTGCCTGTGTTTTAGTGGCGACTGCTATTGTGTCAGCCACTTCTTCACCCGCACTCTGGGTGTAAGGCAGCGGCTACACCCAACCCATAACAACAAGGTTTAAACCAATAAACCCTAACAATACCTGTATTATGGGAGCACCTGGGAACCCCAGCCATGAACCAGGCCCTCCATTGTACCACGCTCTGTACAAACACAGGAGAACACTAACTGCATTTCTCTGGCACCCAGATTCTGCCCCTCCAAAAATAAGGGCCCCCATTATACCAGGCGATGCCAAACCAAGGGACAGTGCCTGCCCTACAGAGCTCACAGTCTGTACAGGCAAAGGAAGGACTATTATTCCCATTTCACAGATATGGAAACTGAGGCACAGGGCAGTCACCCAGCAGGCCAACAGCCAAACCAGGAATAGAACCCAGATCTCCTGAGGCCCCATCCATTGCTTCAGCCATTTGGACACCCTGCATCCCATACTGACGCAGGCACAGTTTTAAAGGGGTCAGTCTCCCCCCACTTGGAGCCCACAACCCTTTCACCTGCTCCATCCTGAGGAGGAAGCAGTCGATGAAGTCGCGGGGGCAGTTGGGGTCGAAGGATTCCTCGTGCATCTTCATCCGCTTGGTCAGGAAGAGCCGCAGCTGCTCGAAGTTCTCAAAGATCTTGTTGTGAGGCCCGGGCAGGTAGGACATGGGGCCGGGGAAGAGGTTGTACATCTGGGGAGAGGGACATGAGTCACCCCAAGGCAGCGTGGGAGCTCTGTGCACGTGTCACCGTAAGGAACAGAGGAACAGTGCACGTGCATTACCGTGGTGAGCTCTGTGCGTGCACTACTATAACAAACGGGGGCAGTGTGCATTGCCTACTGTAATGAACTATGTGCGTTCATTACCATACTGAACAGCACAGCGCTATGTTTGCATTACCGTAATGACAGGACAGCAGTGCAGGGGCATGTGCGGCATGTGCACGTTGCTCTATGCAGTTCATTACAGCATGCGCACGTCATGCTACGACAATGAATTGTGTAGGTGTGTGTCACATTACTATAATGCACCGTGCAGGGTGTGAGTGTGTCCGTGTGGATACGGGGATGTTACCGTAACAAACTGTGCAGGGCGTGCAAGTGAGCACGTCCATTGCCATGAGGAACCGTGTAGAGTGTGCGCTGGGGTCACACATCGCTGCCGACTGCTGGACGTTTGGTTTCCCGAAGAGGAGGCTGAGCAGGGACCAGACGTCTCCTGATGGGGTTGTTATAAAGAGGACAGAGACCAACTGTTCTCCATGTTGGCCGAGGTGGGAGACCCCTGCCCAGACACAGCCCCCCCACCACCAGCACCCACCTGCCCCCACCCTGAGCTGAGCAGCTGGAAGGTCTGGTGGATGAGGCCGATCAAGGTGAGAAAGTTCCTGTCCTCGTAGTCGAACCGGTCCCCAAAGACGATGGAGCAGATGACGTTGGCGACGGCGCGGCTGATGAGGAAGGTGGGGTCGAAGGGCGCAGCTAGTGAAGGGGAGGGAACAGGCTGTGAGCAACAGGTAGTCGCAAGTGGGGGCTCCAGCGCAGTCACTGCTGGGCAGGGAATTTGTAGGGGGGGGGGGCTCAGCAGCGGTGGAGGGTCTCCCCTGGGTGTCAGTGCAGTGCTAGGGGCGTGTGCAGCAGGAGGCGCTCTCTTCTCTGGGCTGAACCCAATGCCCCAGCGTAGCAGTGAGCAGGGGGCGCTGGGTTGCAGGGAGCAGGGCGGGGGGCTCAGTAGGGGGCGCTCTGCCCTGGCAGTCTGCACTGGCCCCCATCCCCAGTGCAGCACTAGGGGGCGCTGTCTGGCCCCACAGCAGGGATCTCGCAAAAGGCTGCAGCGCTACATGGGTGACTGTGGCAATAATCCCGGCTGAAGGGAAGCTGCAACGCTGGGGCTGGGAGGCTGCAGCTGGGGCCAGCATCCACCCGGCTGGCGCACCTTGGGTCTGGGCGAGCTCCTGCACCAGGCACCGCGCCTCCTCCTGGATCCGCTCCTCCAGGCTGCGCTTCCCCATGCCGAAGTTCCTCAGCGTCTGCAGGGCGAATCTCCGCAGAACCGTCCACTTCTCCCCGTTTGTAAGGCTGATGCCTGGGGGAGGGGGGAAGGTGTGGAGAAAGGGAGCAAGAGAGCCCGGCTCCACTGAATTCAGCTGGGCTTCCCCCATGTACCCCTGCCCCATGATGGGAACGAATGACAATAACCAACCCCTGCTCATCGGCAACCGAGAGTCCTGCCCCCACTGTCCTCCCAAGACCAGAAACAGAACCCAGGAGTCCTAGTGTAGCCCACTGGTATAGCCCACGAGACCCCACTTCCTCCCAGAGCTGGGATAGAACCCAGGAGTCCAGGCTCCCAGCCCCATCCTGCTCTCTCCCACTTCCCCCGAGTGTGTAGGAGGGTTGAGATACTGAAATCTGGGAAGGGCCGTCCACTGACACCAGGTGGGGGGGATGATTCCTCACCGTTCCCTTGGGTGAAGCGGAACAACGTGGGCAGATTCCCACGTGCACTGAACTCTTCGGCCTGGTCCACCAGGGCTTCCTTCACTGCCTGGTATCCGCACAGTACAACACAGGGCCGGAGGCCCAGGTGAATGGTGAAAACAGGGCCATAGCGCTCGCTCAGCTACAAACACAGAGAGACCCGAGAGTCAGAATATGGGGCCCTAAGTCAAAGACAGAGCCCTGAAATCATGATACCCAGCCCCTTCTGCTCTAGCCACTAGACCCCACTGCCCCCTCAAAGTCGGGAAAAGAACCCAGGAGTCCTGGTTCCCAGTCCCCCGCCCCAGCCCACTAGACCCCCCTCTCTTCCCAGAGTTCAGAAACACAGCCAGGAGTCCAGGACAACCTGTGACCGAGGGGTTATTAACACTCGAGTTGGGCAGGGAATTTCCAGCAAAGCAGGGTTTTAATTGAAAATGCCCATGAGTGAAACGGGTGAAATATTTCTGACAGAATCTGCCTGGTCTCCTAGCGGGAGTTTGGGGGCCAGAGCATCTGGGTAGGCCTGCCCTGGACACAGCCCTGGAGCCACAGCCCCCAGCCCTTCCAGGCTGCCCGATTTCTGCACCCTGTTGAGCCAGCTGCCCTGAGAGCCAGGAAGTTCTGGAGCCAGATGGAAACCATGCGGTCCCCGGCCTGGGGCCCTCCACCTGGCAGAGGAGCTGCAGACCCTGGCACTGTCAGGTGAAAAGGACATGGCTGTTGTCAGTTTCACTGCTGCTGTTCAGTGAGGCAGGTCAGCCTGAAACTGACAAGAATCACCTCCATTTCATTCAGCTGGTTTCATAGATATCAAGGGAAGGAGGGTCCTTAGTGACCATCTCATCTGCCCTCCTGTATCACACAGGCCAGAGAATGGCCTCAAAGTAATTCTTAGGGCAGAGCTTTCAAACAAATGGCCCATCTAGGTCGCAAATAATCAATGAGAAAAATCAAAACCGTGTTTTCAAAACAAACTTTATTTGGAATTTCCAGTTCTCAGGGGAAATTTTTTTTTTTAATTAAAAATTGGAAAAAACCCAAAATATCAGATCTTCCCACGAACCAGAAATTCCAAGTTTCAGCTGGTTCTTGTTGGCATGGGGGGAAGGGTCAGAGGGCTGGGCATCAGGACACCTGGGTTCCATTCTGGGCTCCTCCACCTAGCTGCCTGCCTGAAGTTGGGAAGGTCACGGCCATTCCCTGGGCCTCAGTTTCCCCATCTGTAAAAGGACTCGGGTTACGCACTTTGAGATGCTCTGACCCAAGGTGGCAAGGGTTGCCCAACCTGGGTGATCCCAAAATTGTACTAAGATGAGTCGTTAGCAGGGCTGCCCTTGCCACGTTTTCCTATGTCCCCAGCTATTCCTGTTAAGGAATTTGCATAAATTCATTTGCCTCCTGTGTCTCCAGCCAGGGTTTAATGCTGTGCAAACCTGTCCCTCAGAACTGTCCCCATCGCAGTAAATGTTAATAGAGCACGAGCAGGGAGATGCTCCCAGTGCGATCTCATCAAAACCTTTCCACCGGGCAGTGAATCCTTTTACTTTAATACAGCCGTTGCCCCGGTGTAGTTCTGCGTTCGATGTTATTCATCGTAACTATCATGCACTTCAGTAGCTGCAGGGAGTGGTGGGAGCTGGGACTCCTGGGTTCTATCCCCAGCTCTGGCAGGGGAGTGGAGTCCAGTGGTTAGAGCCGGGGGGGGGGGGGTCTGGGAGCCAGGACTCCTGGGTCCTATCCCTACTGATGGCTCTGCCACTGATTCCTTGGGGAAGCTGCAGCACCCAACACAAGGGAGCCCCGATCTCAACTGGGGTCTCCAGGTGCTATAATAAGGAAGCCCAGGGGAGTGGAGTCCCCTGTGCTAGTGCTGTCATTTGACCAAGTACATATATCCATGAAGCTGCACTCAGGACTTGGGTGAACAACAGCACAAGGTGGGATCAGGCTCTGGCTATGCTTAAATCTCAAGCCGGCCCATCTGCTAGAAGGGCTGCAGACCTGCTGTGAGCCCTCCCCAGGAGCTGTGCAAACAAATCAGATGTAGATTCCTTGTTCTATTGTATAAGTGAGATAGAGAGAGAGAGAAATGTTCCCTTTACTGTTCTGACAATGCTATAGCGCTGTTTAGTGTGGCATAAGTGGACTCCATCTTGTTCGTTTCTTGAAGTGAGCTCTTTCCTGAAACTTGTACTACTGAACCTAAAAATATCTTGATAAATTCTGTGTGTGAGTGGGGAATGTATGGGCAGGGCATCAAGAGACACCAACCGAAACCGCTCTGACAATAGAAAGGGGAGTAAAGACACCAACTGCCCTCCTAACCCGGAAGGGCGAAGAATACCTGTCAATGACCCTAAAGTACAGAAGGATCCACCCTGGGAACAAAAAGAATCGTCCTGCTTTCAATTAGCTGGCGATTAACAACTATACTGAACCCAGAGGCAGCATGACACAGCAAGGCCATAGACTTACATGAGAGCCAGCAAGTATAAAAGATAGGTAAAAACATGGAAACTTTGGGTTTCATTCTGCAATTGTCATCTTGGAGCATCGGATTCACGTCTGACAGAGGCCTGGCTCCCTTCTGGCGCCCAGCTTAGTTGGTTACTAGGCTGGCTCGAGCAACGCATAAAAAGACTGGTAATTATATCACACCAGCTTGCAAACTTTATGACTGTGTGAATGTGACTGCTTTTTGATATTCTTACATGTACAATAGACATGGCATGTTGCCTTCTCCCAGTGAATGAGATCCCGCTAGTCTTTTCTTTTACAAGTATAACACCGCCTGGGTGGAATTATCCTTCCCACCCCCCTTAGCAACATCCACAACAACAAATAGTAGCCAGAAATTCACCAGCATGGTGCAGACATTTCCCACTGTTCACACGCCCCCCCATCTTGGAAGGCAAATCCCTCCTTACCGTGAGAAGAGATTTGGCCATGTCCTTGGTATCCAACTGCAGCAGATTCCCCAGAAGGGGCAGCGGGCGCGGGCCTGGGGGCAAAAGCCCTCTGTTCTTCTGGCCCCTCCCGTTGAGGAAGAGGAGCAGGCAGGAGAAACAGGTGACCAGCAAAATCAGCGTGGTCGCACCAATATCCATGGCCCTGCGCCGGGTGCAGCACCGCTGGGTAATGCAAACCAGAGAAGCCAGGCTAAGCTAAACGCAGGGTAACAGCCCCGGGGGGGGGCTGCTGGCTGCCTTTGCATTTAATGACTTTGGGATGATATAATTACTGACTGCTCAGGAGGGAAAGGGGCGGGTTTCGAAGCTGAGTCACGCGAGAGGGAGCCAGGCTGGGTGGCAAACGTAGGCAGGGCCTGGGGCTATGTACCAGCTGCTCTCAAGCTCAGGGGTGTCTCTTGCCCAGGTGAGCTCTGGCCAGGAGGCTAAACGCAGTGACACGAGCATGTCACATGCCCACTTTGAACCCAGGCACCTGTCAGGCACCCGCTCATGTCTTCAGGTTGTAAGTTCTTTGGCACATTCACCCCCCTCTAAGAGACAGGAGTGGACCCAGGAGTCCTGGCTTCCTGGCCTAGCCGCTTGGCCACGCTACCTCAGGTGTAGAGTGAAGGGCTCCTAGAAACGTAGGCCTGGGAAGGCTCATTTAGGCCAGTCCCCTGCACTGAGGCAGGGCTCACTATAACCCCCTAGACCAGCGGTTCTCAACCTTTTTTTTCGCCGAAACCCTGCCGCTGTTTGCCCGTTTTTGGGGGCAGGGTTTGGTGGGGTTGGGGGGTGGGGGAGGGGACGGACTTTTGGCGGCGGTGGCGGGGTTTCGTGGCGGAGGGGGGACTTTTGGCGGCGGATTCGGTGGCGCGGTACGGCTCACGTACCACCCAGCCTTCTTCGAAGTACCATCGGTGGTACACGTACCACCGGTTGAGAACCACTGTCCTAGACCAACCCTGACAGGTGTTTGTCTGACCTGTTCCTATAAACCTCCAGTGACAGAGTTTCCACAACCTCCCTAGTAATTTGTTCCAGAGCTTCACCACCCGGACACTCCGGAAGGTTTTCCAAATGTCCAACCTAAACCGCCACCAGCTAAAGAAACAGATCTTAAGATGTTTAAAGAAAACTTTGATAGATTCTGTCTGGCAAGGAATCACTTATCAAGAGTCATGGTTGTAAAATCTACACTTATTGTTTTGTCATGTGGTTCCCCCTTGTCTATTGTTTATCGGAATGATTTCTGTCTGATTCCTTGATTGTTTCTGTCTATTGCATTACTAATTGGGCATATAAATCAGCTATAGTGGTGGGGTATGACTGATTAAAGAAAGTTTCATAATGCCTTAGGATTGGTGTTTTGTGGCACTTTAGTTTGAAATGATTGGTTCAGGTCTAGCTAAGCAGGACCCAAGTTTTAGCTGTATAACCTGGGGTCCAAAAGGAAGTTCTCTGAAACCTAACTCCAGGACACAGCCCAAGAGAGTTGGCAGACCTCACACCTAGCCAAGTGTATTTACAGAAGCTGAAGTCCCCAGATGACCTGATCCTCATTGGCCACCAGGCAAAGTTTGTCTGCTCTGTCGCAGTGGTGAATAGTGCTTACCATGTGTAGTGTGTGTTGGTAATTGTTAACAAACAGAGGTTAAGGATATTACTTTGAAAGGCTCCTTCACTGGTAAAAGATCCTGCAAACCCACAGAGAATTACTCCCGGAGCCCTATGAACTGGGAACGTTCAGGTACTTCAATTAACCAGGTTATGCCCGGAGCCCTATGGCCTGGGAACGGGTGACCCTGCCCTGGAGCAGTTGTTCTCACAATAATTTTTTGGTGGTTTCAGAGTGTGGCCACCAACTCTTGCTGGTGGCCACATTGACAGTTTTTCCGAATATCCTCAGTTAACGTTAGGAGAATCCAATCAATACGCACATAGACATGTCAAATCATGAGTTCTGGGTTCTGATGCATCAATTGTGTGGATCAGAGAATTAGCAGAAGTTCTGGAGCTCTTTGCATGGAAACGCTGCCTCACTTGCATGACGAGCTGCAGCTCCTGCCAGGTGACTGGAGGAGTTACTTGTTCTGCCCTGTAGAGCAGCCAAACGGCTCCATGTGCAGCAACTGCCCTGAGCCACCTGGCAGGAGGCAGGGAGGGGACTGCTGGGGTCACTTCCAGGGACGGGGGGGTTGTCAATACAAGGACTCTGGGTGTAATCGAGCTGCTGGCAGGGAGGAAGGGGATGGGAGTCGGGATCCCAGGCACTGGCGGCAGCCCGTGGCTGGCAGGCAGGAGTGCGACCTCGAGGCAGACACGCGGGGGTGGGGGAAGGGGGTGTCACTTACCTTGGCACTGTGTCCGGCAGCGGAAGGTGCTTCGCAGAACCAAATGCCGGCCGTTATTCGCCCTGCGGAGGTTGCTGCTCCCAACAAGTCCCGGCTTGCTGAGATCAGCTGTAACCTGGCTGGGCCGGGCGGATCCGTGAGTGGCTGGGGGAGGCAGAGCTCCGTCCGCCCCGCCCCCTCCGCCAACGGGCCCCGCCCCGCGCTGAGCCTCCACCCCCACCGCGCAACAAAGAGGCCAGGGGCGGGCGCAGCGCGCAGCTAGCTCGGCGCGGTGCACGGAGCAGCGCAAGGTGATGGGCGGGGCTGGGGAGACTCGCATTTCAGAAGAGGGCGGAGTGTTGTTTCCATGTTACCGGCTGTTTGCTGGCCTGGGGTGTGTGCGGGGAGCTGTGCCGGCTGCAGAGCGAAGGCGCCGCCGTCCTGCTCCCCAAGCGGCTGCCAGGAGCGGACGATGACCGCAGCCTGCTGCTCTTGGCGCTCGGCGGGCACGGGGAGCCTGGGCCCAAGCGGAGGCGGCTGGAGGTGGACTCGGAGGCGGGCGAGCCGGCCAGGCTGCAGTGGCAGGAAGGGGCCGGCTGGCCGCCTGGCGCTGGACTACGTGGTGCCCTGCACGAGCTACTCTGGGATCTGCGTCAAGGACGGATCAAGAGCATCCGCGGGGACCAGATCGCCTGGGTGGAGGGGCACGAGCCCGGCTGCCAAAACATTGGAGCCTCATGGCCAGGATCGACCAGCTGATCCTGCAGTGCGCTGGCCGCCTCGGCGGCTATGTCATCAACGGCAGGACCAAGGTGAGAGCCCCGCTCTGGCCGCTAGGACTCCTGGGTTCTCTGCCCAGCTCTGGGAGGGGTGAGGGGTCAAGTGCTTAGAACAGGGGTGGGAGGGTTGGGAGTCAGGGCTCTTGGATTCTATCCCCAGCTCTGCCACAGACTCTCCATGTGTCCTTGGGCAAGTCTCTGCTGTGTGCTGCCTCAGTTTCCCCATCTCAGCTGGGTGCTAACAGCTGGGCTAGGGGCTGCATGGATGGCAGGGCTGCAAGCTCAGCACACAGTTGGTGAGTGCTGGGGTCTGGCTGTCGCCAGCCCTTCTGTCTGTGGCTCACATGGTGTTTTCAGTAGCTTAATGGCCCCATTTCTCTGACTGGGTGAGGGCAGCTTAATGCCACCCTCACAGGCTTAGAGAGCCAGCAGCCTGGGCAAACTTGGGTCTGCATCTTGCCCTTGCCCAGCCAAGCGTTTCTTCCGAACCAGACCCTTGGGCCCAGATTCTCAGGTGTATGCGGGCACCTTAGTCCCAGCCCCCCTTGCTCTAACCACTAGCCCCCCACTCCTTTCCCAGAGCTGGGGATAGAATCCGGGTTTGCTGACTCCTTCTCTGACCTCACCCCAGAAGTGGCTGCACTGGCAGGGCTCCTGGGTATTGGTCTAGGAGCAGGAAGGCTGCAGAGAGGGGGCAGCTTGGGGGGTGGGAGGGTGTCGTGGTTAGAGGAGTCAGGGGGCTGGGAGCCAGCTCCTGCCTGCTCCAGCCAGCAGGGCCTTGGTCTTGGCCTTAGGTTACCCCTGAACCAGCTGGCTGAGAGCCCGGGGGAGAGAACAGGAGCCCTCCCCAGCCGGACATGCCACCCTGGGATTCCTCAATGGCGGAGGCCAAGCAAGAGCCCCCACCCCAGCAACTCCAAGGGGGTGGGGTAGGGTTGTTTGCAGCCTTTAAAAGGGCAAAGGTCCCGTGTGTGTGTGAGTGTGTGAGTGAGTGTGTGAATCAGCCCCCTAAATGGGGGGGGGACCCCTTGCCTGGTGCTGAGATGTGGCCACCTCTGGGAGGGGCACAAGGGCTATTTATACAGGGAAATGAGGGAAACCTGATGCCTGCCTCCCCACCCCACCATGTCTCAATAGCTCCAGCTGGGACAGTGGGCAAGGAACCCCCCCATCCCATGTAAGGGACCCATTTGCCCCATGCCTGAACCCCAGCCCAGAGCCTGGGGAGGCGGGGGAAGGAGGCTGACTCTCAGCCAGGCCTGCCATCCGATATACGTTTACCAGGAAAAGCTCTCCCAACCCTCCCTCCGCCTTCCTGCATCTCCAGTGGGGGCTTGGCTCCCACCTTGTGTCAGCCAATCTATGGGGCTGCTGCCCGGGGTGGGCACTGGGCGGGAGAAGGAGGCACCTTGCTGCTGCCTGGGGGCCTTTCTCCAGCACCTGGGACATCTCGGGGCCCCGCAGTGCTGCTAAGATGTGGCCAGCTCTGGGGTGGGGCGCAGGGACTGGTAATACAGGGACCCCTCGCCCAGCGCTGAGATGCAGCCACCTCTGAGGTGGGGCGCAAGTTCATATCAACCGAGTCATGTCCCTGGGTCTAGTGTGTTAGAGTCGGGGGGGGGGAGGGTGGAGGGAGGAATGCTGGGAGCCAGGCCTCCTGGGTTTTCTGGGGGGGAGTGGGATTTAGGGGTCAAAGTGGCAGGGGCTGGGAGCTCCAGCTGGTGCTGAGAGCCCTTCGGAAGGGAGGCGTCCCCAGCCATGCGTGTCCCAGGGAGCTCCCCGGCGCCTGCTTGTGCCAGTGTTTGAGCCTCTTTCCTCTCCCTCTAGGTCGGTGACAAGGAGCTACTACCGTGGCGCTGCTGGAGCGCTGCTAGTGTATGACATCACCAGGTGAGTGTCTGCAGCAGCTCCCGCCCACGGGGACACCAGCCAGGGGGTGGCGATGAACCGGAGAGATCTCCTGGCTGTCATTCAGAGTGAACGGCACTGGGGACCCCCTGCTTCCCTGGGGCTCCAAGGACAGAGCGAGGTCTCTGCATCCCGGGGAGATAGACAGACAGAACTAGATTAAAACAAAAGGCGCTGAACCAGAACAAGCCCCTCTTGTCTCTGGATGAGCATCGGCTTGGGGAGTTGTACCAGTGCAACCATAGAGGCCGCGTGTGACAGGTCCAGTTCTGCTCATCGACTTCCCCACATAGAAAAGCCTTCCAGCTTTCTGATGCGTTCGGCCCTGCTCTGCTTATTCCTCTGGCAGGCTTCAGATGTGATTCTGGCCATCCCAACCCTGCTGCAGGGATGAGATGGAAGTGAGCCCTGTACCTTGGGGTTTAGGAGAGCTGGGACTAGCCATGGGGTACCCCAGTCTTGCGGGAGAGCCCTTCATCTGCGGTGGGGGGTTGAAGTGAGTACCTAAACTGGGATTTGCGAGAAGTGTGTGAGTTCCGGCTGTCCCCCCACCATTGCCTCCTGTGTTGCAGCCGGGAGACCTACAACGCTCTGACCAACTGGCTGACAGACGCCCGGACTCTTGCCAGCCCCAACATAGTCATAATCCTCTGCGGGAACAAGAAGGATCTGGATGCGGACCGGGAAGTGACCTTCTTGGAAGCCTCCAGCTTCGCTCAGGAGAATGGTAACGAGCCAAGGTCTGTGGGGGGGGGGGGTGTTTGGGGGGAGAGGGGTTTGATCCTTTCCATGTGGGGCAGAAGGATGTCCTCTCCCCAGCCCTTCTCAGGCTGCCCTGCTTTGCCATGGCACCTGTTTTTAGTGTATGAAAGTGTCCTTCAATCTCACTGCAGCCAGGCGGAGTCCAATGGGATCGAGAGCTTTCGAGTAGGGAGCTGTGGAAAGCGAAGTGGGGGCTCTCTCCCCCCGCAATGGGTGCTGACCACAGCGCCCCAGGGCAGCGCAAGGGGGTGTTGTGCTGCAAGCAGCAGGGCTGGGGGCTCAGGAGGGGACGCTCCCCTTTTGCAGTCGGTGCTGTCCCCAGCGCTCCAGAGTTCACATATTCCAGAGTTCACAGAGTTCACATCTTCGCTCCTTTCTTCTTTCCACAAGCCTTTTAGGTGAGGCTGGTGTTTTCTTCACGTCTGTTTCGATATCCCTCACCGAGAACAATTGTTCAATCACTCTCCCTGTCTACACCCAACTCAATTGCTCGGCCATTCACACTTAATCACTCAGGGCCAACTCCTAGCTGAAGAACTTACATATTATTCTTAAAGCAAACCTTATTTCATTTTTGACAGTGTCTTTCACAATTAGATAGATACATTACATTGCACAGCGTGGCTTTTTGTACTCAAAATAGGATTTTTACAAAGGAGAGATGGGGGGAAAACTGGAGGGGGGAGATTGCAGCACCCACATTGCATTCTGCTGTCAATTCTCAATCCACCCCCGAGGGGGGGGCACACGGAGCCCCACATCCCCAGACACCCCCTTTAAAAGCACCAAAGCCCCCCATGGCATCTGCCGAATAACCTCCACAGGGCAGGGTGGGGATGCACCGCCCCACACACACTCCAGGCCAGCAAACAGCCTCTTTGTTGCGTGGTGGGGGGTGGAGGCTCAGCGCGGGGCAGGGCCCGTTGTCGGAGGGGGCGGGGAGGATGGAGCTCTGCCTCCCCCCAGCCACTCACAGTCCGCCCGGCCCAGCCAGGTTTCACCTGATCACAACAAGCCGGGACTTGTTGGGAGCAGCAGCCTCCGCAGGGCGAATAACTGCTGACTCTTGCCTCTGCGAAGCACCTTCCGCCGCCGGACTGCAGTGCCAAGGTAAGTAACACCCCCCACCCTCAGAGTGACACCCCTCCCTGCCATCCACGGGCTGCCGCCAGTGCCTGGTATCCCGACTCCCACCCGCTTTCCTCCCTACCAGCCGCTGGATTGCTCTCAGGGTCCTTGTATTCACCCACTCATCCCCCACGTCCCCCCAGCCCTGCTAGTGACCCCAGCAGTCTCCTCCCTGCCTCCTGCCAGGTGGCTCAGGGCAGTTGCTGCACATGGAGCCGGACTGACTGCTCTGCAGGGCACAACAAGTAACTCCTCCAGCCGCCTGGCAGGAGCTGCAGCTGGTCATGCAAGTGAGGCAGCTTTTCCATGCAAAGAGCTCCAGAACTTCTGCTAATTCTCTGATCCACACAATTGATGCATCAAAACCCAGAACTCATGATTTGACATGTCTATGGGTGTATTGATTGGATTCTCTTAACGTTAACTGAGGATATTCGGAAAAACTGTCAATGCAGCCACCAGCAAGAGTTGGTGGCCACATGCTGAAACCACCAGAAAAATTATTTTGAGAACAACTGCTCTGGGGCAGGGTCACCCGTTCCCAGGCCATAGGGCTCCGGGCATAACCTGGTTAATTGAAGTACCTGCCCGTTCCCAGTTCTTAGAGCTCCGGGTGTAATTCTCTGTGCGTTTGCAGGATGTTTTACCAGTGAAGGAGCCTTTCAAAGTAATATCCTTAACCTCTGTTTGTTAACAATTACCAACACACACTACACATGGTAAGCACTATTCACCACTGCCACAGAGCAGACAAACTTCGCCTGGTGGCCAATGAGGATCAGGTCATCTGGGGACTTCAGCTTCTGTAAATACACTTGGCCAGGTGTGAGGTCTGGCAACTCTCTTGGGCTGTGTCCTGGAGTTAGGTTTCAAAGAACTTCCTTGTGGACCCCAGTTTATACGGCTAAAACTTGGGTCCTGCTTAGCTAGACCTGAACCAATCATTTCAAACTAAAGTGCCACAAAACATCAATCCTAAGGCATTATGAAACTTCCTTTAATCAATCACACCCCACCACCATAGCTGATTTATATTGCACAATTAATTATGCAACAGCCTGAAACTATAAGAAATCAGACAGAAATCATTCTGATAAAGAATAGACAGAGTGGAACCACAAGACAATACAATAAGTGTAAATTTTACATCCACGACTGTTGATAAGTGATTCCTTGCCAGACAGAATCTATCAAAGTTTTCTTTAAACGTCTTAAGATCTGTTTCTTTATCTGGTGGCAGTTTAGGTTGGACATTAAGAAAACCTTCCGAAGTGCCCAAGTGGTGAAGCTCTGGAACAAATTCCTGGGGAGGTTGTGGAAACTCTGTCACTGGAGGTTTATAGGAACAGGTCAGAGAAACACCTGTCAGGAATGGTCTAGGGGGTTACACTGAGCCTTGCCTCAGTGCAGGGGCTGGGCTAGATGAGCCTTTCCAGACCTGTTTCTAGGAGCCCTTTGCTCTACCTCTGAGGGAGCGTGGCCAAGCGGCTAGGCCAGGAAGCCAGGACTGTCAGTGCTTACAGGGGGAGAATGTGCCAAAGAATTTACAATCTGAAGGCATGAGCGGGTGCCTAATAGGCGTCTAGGTTCAAAGTGGGCATGTGACATGGCTGTGTCACTGCATTTAGCCTCCTGGCCAGAGCTCACCTGGACAAGAGACACCCCTGAGCTTGAGAGCAGCTGGTGAATAGCCTCAGGCTGTGCCTATGTTTGCCACCCAGCCTGCCTGCCCCTCGAGTGACTCAGCTTCGAGACTTGCCCCTTTCCCTCCTGAGCAATCAGGAATTATATCATCCCAAAGCCATTAAATACAAATACAAATGTTACCTCTGCGTTTGGCTTAGCCTGGCTTCTCTGGTTTGTGTTATGCAGGGCCATGGATATTGGTGCAACCACGCTGATTTTGCTGGTAATCTGTGTCTCCTGTCTGCTCTTGTTCCTCAATGGGAAGGGCCAGAAGAATAGAGGGTATTTGCCCCCGGGGCCGTGCCCGCTGCCCCTTTTGGGGAATCTGCTGCAGGTGGATACCAAGGACATGGTCAAATCTCTTCTCACGGTAAGGGGGGATTTGCCTTGGGAACAGCTGGTGAATACTGCACTGGGGCAAGGGCCGTATTAAAGCTAAAGGATTCACTGCCTGGTGGAACGGTTTCGGTGAGGTTGCACTGGGAGCATCTCCCTGCTCATGCTCTATTAACACTTACTATGATGGGGACAGTTCTGAGGGGAGGTTTGCACAGCATTAAACCGTGGTTTGAGACACAGGAGGCAAATGAATTTATGCAAAGTCCTTAACACGAATAGCTGGGGATGTAGGAGAACGTGGCAGGGGCAGCCCTGCTAATGACTCATCTTAGTGCAATTTTGGGATCACCCAGGATGGGCAACCCTTGCCACCTTGGGTCAGAGCAGCTCAAAGTGCGTTTACCCCAGTCCTTTTACAGATGGGGAAACTGGGGCCCAGGGAGTGGCCGTGACCTGCCCAAGATCACACAGGGATCTACGTGGAAGAGCCCAGAATGGAACCCAGGTGACCTGATGCCCAGCTCTCTGACCACTCCCACCATACCAACAAGAACTAGCTGAAACTTGGAATTTCTGGTTTGTGGGAAGTTTTGAAATTTTGGTTTTGTTCCAATTTTTAATTTAAAAAATATATTTCCCCTGAGAGCTGGAAATTCCAAAAAACGTTTGTTTTCAAAACACGGTTTTGATTTGTTTCTCATTGTTTATCTGCAACCTAGACAGGCCATTTGTCTGAAAGCTCTGCTGTAAGAATTACTTTGAGGCCATTTTCTGGCCTGTGTGATACAGGAGGGCAGACGAGATGGTCACAAGGGACCCTCCTTCCCTTGACATCTGTGAATCTATGAAACCAGCTGAATGAAATGGACGTGATTCTTGTCGGTTTCAGGCTGACTTGCTTCACTGAACAGCAGCAGTGAAACTGACAACAGCCATGTCCATCTCACTTGACAGTACCTGGTCTGCAGCTCTTCTGCCAGGTGGTCGGCCCCAGGCCAGGGACCCCAGAGCTTCCACTGACTCCTGGGCTGCCTGGCTCTTGGGAGACCTGGCTCAACAGGGTGCAAAAATCCAGCAGTGTGGAAGGCCTGGAAGCCCTGGCTCCAGGGCTGTGTCCAGAGCAGGCCTGCCTAGAAGCTCTGCCCCCCAAACTCCCGAATGGAAACCGGGGTGATTCTGTCAGAAACATTTCACGTTTGACTTATGGGCATTTTCCATTAAAACCCTAGTTTGCTGGAAACTCCCTGCCCATCTCGAGTGTTTAGAGCCCCTGGGTCTCAGGTTGTCCTGAACTCCTGTATGCGGTTCTGAGCTCTGGGAGGGGAGGGGGATCTAGTGGGCTAAAGCAGGGGGTGGGGGACTGGGAACCAGGAATCCTGGGTTCTTTTCCCAGCTTTGAGGGGGAAGTGGGCTCTAGTGGCTAGAGCCCAGGGGGCTGGGTATCACGATTGCAGGGCTGTATGTTTGGCTTGGGGCCCTGTATTCTGACTCTTGGATCTCTGTGTTTGTAGCTGAGCAAGCGTTATGGCTCCGTCTTCACCATTCACCTGGGCTCCCAGCCCTGTGTCATACTGTGCGGATACCAGGCAGTGAAGGAGGCCCTGGTGGACCAGGCTGAAGAGTTCAGTGCACGCGGGGATGTGCCCGTGGTCTTCCGCTTCACCCAAGGGAATGGTAAGGAATCATCCCCCCCCCATCTGGTGTCGGTGGACGGCCCTTCCCAGATTTCTGTACCTCAACCCTCCTACAGACTCAGGGGAAGTGGGGAAGGACCCACAGAGGGACCAGCTGGCCTCGTGGCTCAAGCACTGGACTGGGAGCCAAGATACTTGGGTTCCCCAGTAATCTGTGGGGTGACCCACTGGTAGTCTCTGCCTCAGTTTCCCTTCCTACCATTTGGCTGCTTATATCGTAATAGGCTCCAGAGGGATCAGGGTTCAATTGCCACCTCTGCCACTGATTCCCTAAGTGACCATGGGCAAATACCTGCATCTCATTGGTCTCTCACTGAGCTTCAGTTTCCCCACCTATAAAACAGGGATAATGACTCTTCCCCTGCAGAGTGCGTTAGATTGAGGTAGTATTAGACAAGACTCAGTGTCACAGGCCATCTCCACTTGACCTGCATTCCTAGTTTCCCTCATTCCTGGCATATGTGTGTACGGATTGAGATAGAGAGTGACCAGTTTAGGAGGCAGTGGGGGATAGTGGTTAGAGCAGCAGCTGGCTGGGAGCAGGGACTCCTGGGTTCTATCCCAGCTCTGGGAGGAAGTGGGGTCTCGTGGGCTAGACCAGTGGGCTACACTAGGACTCCTGGGTTCTATCCCAGCCCTGGGAGGGCAGTGGGGGCAGGAATCTCGGTTGTCGATGAGCAGGGGTTGGTTATTGTCCTTCGTTCCCAGCATGGGGCACGGGTACAGTGGAGCCAGGCTCCCTTGAGCCCTTTCTTCACTCCTCCCCGCCTCCCTCAGGCATCGTCTTTTCAAACGGGGAGAAGTGGAAGGTCCTGCGGAGATTCGCCCTGCAGACGCTGAGGAACTTCGGCATGGGGAAGCGCAGCCTGGAGGAGCGGATCCAGGAGGAGGCGCGGTGCCTGGTGCAGGAGCTCACCCAGACCCAAGGTGCGCCAGTCGGGTGGATGTTGGCCCAGGCTGCAGCCTCCCAACCCCGGGGTCACAGCTTCCCTTCAGCCGGGATTATTGCCACACGTCATCCATGTAGCGCTGCAGCCTTTTGAATCGAGATCCCTGCTGGGGGCCAAACAGCGCCCCCTAGTGCTGCACAGTGGATAGGGGCAGTACAGACTCCCAGGGCAGAGCATCTCCTACTGAGCCCCACCCTGCTCCCTGCAGCCCAGCGCCCCCTGCCCAGTGCCATGTTGGGGCGTTGGGTTCAGCCCAGAGAAGAGAGCGCCTCCTGCTGCACACGCCCCTAGCACTGCACTGACACCAAGGGGAGACCCTCCCCCGCTGCTGAGCCCCCCCACAAATTTCCTGCCCAGCAGTGACCAAACCAGAGCCCCCACTTGCGACTTCCTGCTGCTCACAGCCTGTTCCCTCCCCTTCACTAGCCGCGCCCTTCGACCCCACCTTCCTCATCAGCCGCGCCGTCTCCAACGTCATCTGCTCCATCATCTTTGGGGACCGGTTCGACTACGAGGACAGGAACTTTCTCACCTTGGTCGGCCTCATCCACCAGATCTTCCAATTGCTCAGCTCACCATGGGGGCAGGTGGGTGCTGGTGGTGGTGGGGGGGCTGTGTCTTGGGAGGGGTCTCCCCCCTCGGCGAACATGGAGAACAGTTGGTCTCTGTCCTCTTTATAACACCCTATCGGGAGACGTTGTCAGGTCCCTGCTCAGCCTGCTCTTCGGGAAACCAAACACACCGTCCAGCAGTCGGCAGCGATGTGCGACCCCGACGCGCTCCACAAGGTTACTCATGGCAATGGACGCACTGACTTGCACGCCCTGCACAGTTTGTTACGGTAACATCCCCGTATCCACACGGACACACTCACACCATGCACGGCACATTGTAGTAACGTGACACACACGTGCACAATTCATTCTGGTAGCATGACGTGCGCACGCTGTAATGAACTGCATAGAGCAAAGTACACACGCTGCACAGTTCAGTCTGGTCATGTGCATGGACCTGCACTGCTTTCCTGTTCATTACGGTAATGCAAACACAGTGCTGTGCTGTTCATTATGGTAATGCAATGCACACAGTTGATTACAGTAATGCAATGCACACCGCCTCTCTGTTTGTTATGGTAACACACACACACAGCTCACCACGGTAATGTACGTGCACTGTTGTTCCATTCGTTAGGGTGACACACGCACAGAGCTCATGCACTGCCGTGGGATGACTCGTCTCCCTCTCCCCAGATGTACAACCTCTTCCCCAGCCCCATGTCCTACCTGCCGGGGCCTCACAACAGAATCTTTGAAAATTTTGAGCACCTCCGCCTCTTCCTGTCGGAGCGGATGAAGATGCACCAGGAATCCTTCAACCCTGACTGCCCCCGTGACTTCATCGACTGCTTCCTTTTCAGGATGGAGCAGGTGAAAGGGTTGTGGGCTCGGCGCCAGGGGAAACTGACCCCTTTAAAACTGTGCCTGCGTCAGTATCGGATGCTGGATGTCCGAATGGCTGGAGCAGTGGACAGGGCCTCAGGAGATCTGGGTTCTATTCCTGGTTTGCCTCCTGGCCTGCTGTGTTACCACCCTGTGCCTCAGGTTCCATATCTGTGAAATGGGAACAATGGTCCTTCCTTTGCCTGTACAGGCTGAGCTCTGTAGGGCAGGCACTGTCCCTTGGTTTGGCATCTCCTGGCACAATTGGGGCTCTAATTTTTAGAGGGGGCCTCTGGGTGCCAGAGAAATGCAGTTAGTGTTGTTCTGTGTTTCTACAGAATGTGGTACAATGCAGGGTCTGGCCCATGGCTGGGGTTCCCAGGTGCTCCAGTAATACAGGTATTGTTAGGGTTTATTGGTTTAAAACTTGTTTTTGTGGGTCGGGTGTAACCACTGCCTTGTGCCCAGGGTGCGGGTGAAGAAATGGCTGACACAATAGCAGTTGCCTCCAAAACACAGGCACATGAACAAGCTGGTGGAGAATTTGAAGAATGTGACCAAGGGGCTTCGGATGGAGGGTTGGCTTTGGATAGGCGGGGCTGCGTGTCTGTGTGCGTGAGACCACATAAGGACAGAGAGAGACACACATGGAAACAGACACAGGGCAGGGCTACGCTGCAGCAAGGAGGGGCTATTCCCAGACACACACAGGCTTACTTTGATGGAGGTAGCTCACTAAAAATAACAGGGGCGGGGCGAGTGGTTCATGGGAGCCGCTCGAGGACGTACCTAGGATCTAGGACAGGATTGTATTGGAGTGGCCTCGCTGCTCTTTTTAGTGCCCTAGCTCAACCACAGCCAGCGTGAGTCTGTCTACCCACGCTGGGAATCACGTCCCAGCTGCTCTGTAGGCAGGTCAGAGAGAGACAGAATTAAGAAAAGCCAAGCAGATGCAGCCTGGGATAAACTGAGAAAGCGAGTTTGGGGTGTGATGGCGGCTGACCAAGGCTTGCAGCTGTGAGCCAGGAGGCTAGTTATTTTGATCATGGAAACAGGAGTTTGTGCATCCTTGTGAATAAATAGGGTTGGACCAAAGAAATAACCGACCTGCAGCAATTTCTCCTCCTCACTGCAACAACCCACAAGTCCCTGGAGTTGTCACAAACTCCTCGACCCAAAAGGGGTTAACAATGACAGAAAAATTAATGACTTAAGTCTCGTGACACTCCACTCTAGGAGGCAGGACAGTTTAGAACTGGGGAAACTGAGGCATGGGACAGGGAGGTGACTTGCCCAAGGTCACTCAGCAGATCAGGAATAGAATCCAGGAGTTCTGAAGGCCAGTTATCTACTCTAACCACTAGACCCCACTGCTTTATACCAGCTGGGCTAGAACCCAGGAGTTCCGACTCCCAGCCCCCCCTGTGCTAATGAGAAGTGCACGCTGCCTCTGCTGAATATTACAGGGGATGAGTAGAGCTGCCCTGAAAGTCCAGCATTACTTCAGCCCTGGCTGTCCAGAGAGGCTGTTACCAGCCGTGTGGTTTGAACCAGGGATACTCTGGGTTAACAACATCTGATTCTGCTCCTAGAGCTAAGGGATTAGCTCCCACACCCAGCAGCAGCAGTAGACACATAAACTGCATCTGTGGGGCAGCCACTAGGGGGAGACAGTCTCCTCTTCTGGGGTGACTTACATGAACACTGTGGGTTCGAATTCTGCGGGGGGAGGCACCCAATGAGGAGCTGTGTACACCTCCCTCTGCAGGAAAACCGGGACCCACTGAGCTACTTCCACACAGAGACTCTGCTGATGACCACGCACAACCTGTTGTTTGGTGGTACAGAGACTGTCAGCACCACCCTGACATACGGCTTCCTCATCCTCATGAAGTACCCGGAGATACAGGGTGAGTGGCAGGGGGCAGGGGGGAGAAACAGCGGAGACACTTTTTCTATAGTTATTCCTAATGCGGGATCCCATGTGAGTTGGGGGCTGTGCTGACTCCCAGATGGGAGCCAGGGTCCCCATGTCCTGGGTGCTGCGGAGACACGGAGTGAGAGACTTCTTTGCCTCCCCATGTTCCCAAATAAACACAACAGACAGACGAATGAAGGATCATTACCCCACTGTGCAGAGGGGAACTGAGTCGGATGTGATGTCAAGTGACTTTCCAAAGGTCGCACAGTGAGTCGGTGGCAGAGTTGGAGCTGAAGCTAGTTCTGACCTTGACTCCTTTGCAGTTTGGGGGTGACTCTGGATTGACCCCAGGGCAGCTGAGATCAGAATCCAAGCCACTGTCTCTATTTCAAAATGGCAGGGATCAAAATCTCCAGCCAAGTCTCAGATGTAACCAGCTCCAGATCTAGGGTGTCCTTGCTGCCTCCTTGGCCAATGGCTGCTTCACAGAGCTGTGATGTCCAGCTGCCCTTCCCAGTCATAACCCGCTTTCCATCCTGCTTGTTTCTCTGCAGCCAAAGTCCAAGCTGAGATCAACTGGGTGATTGGCCGGCACCGCAGCCCTTGTGTAGAGGACTGGTCGCACATGCCCTACACTGACGCCGTGATCCACGAGGTCCAGAGGTTCAGTGATGTGCTCCCGATTGGGCTCCCTCACGCGGTCACCCGGGACACCCAGTTCAGGGGTTTCCTGCTTCCAGAGGTAACAGAATTTCCTCCTTCCCACATTCGGCTAAATATCCCCTCTTGACTCACCCTGGGGAAGCTGAGATCAGGATCCGGTCCTGAGCGCATTGCAGCCAGTGGGTGACTCTGGATTGATCTCAGGGGAGCTGAGATCTGGATCCATGATGTCTCCCCCTCACCTGTTCTCAGATTGCATCTCAGCTTCCAAAGGGGAAGTAGAGAGGGACAGACGGACAGACGGCTAGAGCTGTGGTTGGATAGACTGGCCAGTGGGTTTCATGGATGGATAGACGGTCAGAATGAATGGGTGGCTAGACAGAATGGTGTGCAGATGGATGGATAGATAGATCAGGGTGTATTGGGATAGATAGGTAGGTAGGTAAGTAGAGAGAGGGACAGGCGGACAGACTGAATAAGTAGGACGGCAAGTAGATATATGGATGGGGAGATCGACAAGTTCACTGATAGATGGTGAGTAGCTGGCTGGATGGAATAGACGGAAGAAAGATGGGTGGATGGGCAATCCAGATGGACCGATGGGTAGAAGGAAAGAAAATAATCCAAATAGGTTAAGTAGATAGAGAGTGAATCGTTGTATAAATGGATAGACAGGCTGAGAGAAAGACGGATGGCTAGAAGAGATGGTTGGATGGCTACCCGCGTGGCAGGGGGATGGAGGAGTCAATGGATGGGGAGACAGAGAGATGTGTGGATAGGCTGGTGCCTGGGTGGATGAGCAAGATGGATGTAGACTCATAGAACCATCGGGTAAGAAGAGACCTCAAGGGTCATCTAGTCTAACCCCCTCCCAGGATGCAGGATTTGTTGTGTCCAAACCATTCCAGACAGATGGCTGCCCAGTCATGCATGGGGAGAGATGGATGGATTGCCAAGATAGACAGGAGGGATGGATGGACAGACAGAAAGACAGATGGTTGGAGAAACTGATGGGTGAATTAAAAGGTAGAGGGATATCAAGATGGATGGATAGGTAGATAGACAGACAGAGAGGGATGGACAGTGGGTGAACGGATAGACTGATAGACAGACAGAGGGACACCTGGATGGGCAGAGAGATTCTCTGGACGCGTGCACCGGAGCTGTGCCTTTCCCCTGCCCAGGGCACCAACGTGATCCCGCTGCTGTTCTCTGTCCACAAAGACCCCACCCAGTTCAAAGACCCGGCCAGGTTTGACCCGGCCCACTTCCTGGACGAGAGAGGAGGTTTCCGGAAAACGACGCCTTCATGCCCTTCTCCGTGGGTGCGTGTGGCCTCCCTGGGCTGGGGGTCTGGGGCGGGTAGGACAAGGGCTGGAAGCCAAGGGGAGAAAGGTTGACTCTCCCCTTATGAGTGTGCTCCAGCACTGGCCTCGGTGGAAGTCACTGCGTGGTCCAGTCCCGGCCGCAGACGGAGTAAATCAAGGAGGCTCCATGGAGTCGGCGGAGCTGTCACGTGCATGGCCTGGGGATTTGGCCCCTTGGCCATGGCGAGGAGGGAGCGCCGATTGTCAACCACAATCAGGGTGCTCTGTGCCGCTGTGGGACGGAAATAACCCCCGGAGAGTCCAGGGGCCTCCCTATTGTTGTGGAGCTGGTGTAGGGGCCCTGCCCCAGCCTCTAGCATAGGGGGCGGATCAGGGCCATGGCTGGAGTGAACTATTCTGTGGCTATTCTCTACCCGCAAAGCCCAGAGCGGGTTGATCAGTGGCATGGCCAGGGTGCACTGCACTGTGGCTATTCCCTGCGCACCAGGACTCCTAGGGGATGGAGCAGGAGTTAGAGCAGCCCCAAGGCTGCTGTAACTGACACTGGAGGCTGGTCCCTTGAATATAGGGAACATGAAAAGGATCTTAAAGGCACCTGAGCCCAAGGGCAGGGAGGATAACTGAGACTTGGGGTGCAATGGATCCTGAAACGCATCTCGCCCCATGCACGGCCCAGAAGTCACTGTGTTTTATTTCCCCAGGGAAGCGGATCTGCCTGGGCAAGGGTCTGGCCCGCATGGAGCTCTTCATCTTCTTCACCACCATCCTGCAGCGCTTCACTCTCACACCCCTCACCCGCCCAGAGGAAATCGATATCTCACCCCTGATGAGCGGCCTGGGGACTGTGCCACGCCCCTATGAATTCCATGCCGTCCCTCGCTGACTGAGCTGCCGCCCACCACATCCCTCCTCTGCTCCCCCTTTCATAGCCTTTTGTCCTGTGGCGTTTGCTACCAGTTACAAGCACACATGTGAGATGAATTCGCAGGCCTCATCAGTTGCAGAGTCTATTCGGGATGATTGTGGCATTGCTGGCTCTTGAGATTTTACTGTGATATTTGGTGTTGATCTTTCTTTTTAAAGCCCCGGGCCCTGGACTGATGGGCTTAGTTCCAGCTTTAATTAAAAACAAATAAAAGACATTTTTTTTCCAGCTCTGGTGGCTGTAGAGAAAAGTTTAGACCCGACTCGAGTAAATAATCCAGAAGCATATAAAGCGAACTCAAATCGCAGGATTTTTAAAGTCAATCCCGTGATCTGTTGACTGCTCAGGGCTGGACAAGCTTCTGTCCTTAAAGTGACTATGCATCCTGGCCTGGGTGGGGCAGAGCTGGGAATGCTGCCACTGGACGGGGCGCAGAGAACAGCTACAAAACAATGGGAGGGTTGGGAAAACACCATGCAGTGAGTGGCTTCCGTATCTCTCTCTCTTCATTTTATCAGCAGGATTGATCAGTGTCTTGATCTCAGTTTATAAAAACATTCACAGGGACTAAAGGGCCCTTTAAACTAGAGGAGAAAGGCAGAACCAATTCCTAGAATTTAAAGCCAGACAAATCCCAGTTACAAATAAGGCACAAATTTAGGGATCCAACTCCCTGGGGAAACGGTTGGTTCTCCACCACTGACAACTTCTAAATCAAGACTGGCTGGTTTTCTAAAAGCTCACCTCTAGGAATTATTTTGGGGCAGTTCCGTGAGTAACTGCAAAAAACTTGATATTGCTGCCTGGGGGAAAATTTACGCATATTTTTACTGGAAGCAGAAAGGTCAGTGGAAGGAGCGTCCAGGGTAAGGAACAGCATTTGGAACAAAGAGGGAATCTGAGTGAATCACTTAGAGGCTCCTGTGCTGGGAGTTTCTGGCTAGGTCTGAAATGCTGGGGAGCGCTCTCACAGTGCGTGGCCCAAGAGGGACACGCGTGCAGCAATCATATCCGATGTCTTCCACCGCAAGACACATCAGCCAGAAGGAAGTTGGCAAAAACGAACATTTCTCCTGCTCTGCTTGCTCTCAGAAGGGCAGAATTTGGCCAAGTTGAGCTACAGAAAAGTGAAACTGTCTGGATTTCCTCTGTATCTTTATTTCTTCTTGAATGGCCACTGAGCAAACTTGCCAGGTCTCTGTGAAAGGAGAAGGTTTAAATTATTCCCTCGTAGTGGTGCGGTCAGCTCGCCCAGGGTTAAGATGATTAAAGGGATTGTGTCTTTTAACACCTTCCCTTTCACTGTGAAATAATCTCTGGAGTGTTTAGGTTGCTGAAAGAGCCGTTGGGGGACGAGGGGCAGCGGGATGATGGACATTTTCAGCTGCCACTGAGCTAAGCAGCAGTCATGGAGAGCTGGTGCTTTTGAAGATCGGTGCCTTACAGAGAAAAATCACATCCTACTCTTCCCAAAGTGACTTGTTCATTTAAGGGCCAAAGTTAAGACACCGTAAAGGAGCCTGATTTTAATAGGCTGGATGTGCCGCACTTTCTAGAAAGTCCCTTTAAAGTATCACGAGTTGACAGCCACCAAATGGAGGCGCTGAGAATTCATGAGTTACTTTGATAAATGTGGACTTCAGAGTTGAAGGGAAACTGGGCCAGCTCCCTGGCAGGTGTGAATTGGCAGAACTGCACTGAGTCAGTGTCAGCAAGCCTCAGGATTTTCACGGTGAGACCTGTGACATTTGGTGGTTGCTTTAAATCCCCAGTTCCCTGAGCCATGGGATTATGGCAGCTCAGCTTTTGTTGGTTGGGTTTCTTTTCATGCAAAATTCTAGTCTTCACGGTGGCAGAGAAGAGCTAGGAAATGTGAGGTGCGTGAACTGCAAAACCAGGAGCCAAGTGAAAAGAACCGAAAATATATTCTAGATAAAAAGGTCAGTTTTTTTAAGCCAATCTTACTTTTTTTCTTTTTTTGGTGCCAGCTTTGTGGTTTTTGAACCCTTTGAGGTGAGCAGGACTGGAAAAAGATTGAGCGTAGGCGGGGCCTTAGCTCCCACCAGCTAGCTAAGACTGACCTCAACTCAACCACTTGTCCTAGGTTCTGTTTTAAGCTTTTTTGGGGCTCATGCTACATTCATGTTTGTGCAGCGCCTAGCACAATAGAGGCCCAATTTGTTTGGCTTGTAGGTGTTATCACAATATAAATGTTCAATATAATCAACATGCCTAGCTTTTATAGTGTGCTTTTGAGCAATAGATCTCAATGCACTTTACAACTGAGGTCAATATCATTATCCCCATTTAATAGATGGGGAAATTGAGGCAAGGGGGACGGTAGTGACTTTCCCAAGATCACCCAGGAGGCCAGTGGAAAAACTGGGCTAAAATCCAGGTCCCTTGAGTCCACGCCAGTGCTTTAGCCACTAGGTAATGCTGCCTCCTAAAACAAAACACATGCTCCATGTATAAAGTGTATAAATATTTATTTAGCTCCCCTATTATGAGACAGTTATATAAGTGATCCTGTAATTATCATACCTATGATTCTTTAAGCTGTTGCATGACCTCCACATGACAACTAAAATGCCAGATGTACACACAGCCCTTCTCAAATATTACTCAACAACTTGGCTGGCTCCCTGTTAAAACCACTTTAGTCTCTTTGCGTCTTTTGCTCTTTTTGTCCAGTGGGGTTGGTCAGTGGGGGCTGTGGGTGAATGTTATGCAAGCGGTGTAGTTTGTGCTGAGTTAAATTAAAACCAGTTTTATAGCACCAGGTGGATTATTTTCTCCTTCACCTGTGCTGCAGACTTGCAGGCTCATAGATGAGTGAGGGGGGAAGACAGGTCACCATGGGGACAAATATAACTCAGTGAGTGATTGGCCAAATTACGCAACTCTTAGTGATGCTGATAGAATGGTCCCATGGTTTTTTTTTTTTTTTTTTAAGTAGGCTTAATTCACAGTATAGTTAACCTGGCTGATTAACAAAGATGTGCTATAGAACGTGTAGCCACAGGATGTTACTAAGTCAGATAGGCAAATATATGTTTCCACTGGATATTATAGTGGCAAATAGGTGGGGTTTTTTTTGTTTTTTTCAAAGGATGAGACTTTTTTGTGAATCACAACAGCAGACAAATGGAAACATTTTAAATACTCATTCTAAGGGTAACCTGTGGGACCCATGGCTACTGGATACTGTTGATGGTTCCCCTAGACAATGACAAATCTTTTCGCCAACCTCAAACCCTGCGTCCCCCCCCCTTGATATTTTTTTCCAAGTCGAGAAATCCATCAAACACGATCCTCTTTTACCAACTGTTTTGACTAATCAGTATTTTTCAGTTGCGGGGGAGAGGCGGAGGAAACGAGTTGTCAGAAAATTCCCAGCTCAGCAGGGTTATCCAAGGTGGGCAGAGATGGCTCCGTGGGAGTCCCTTGTTGTGCAGAGAGAGTCCGTGGGCCTTCTCCCCTCCCATGGTGTAGGGGGATAGATGGGGGGGCATGTGGCTGTACCACACCGCCTTATATCTATTCTCTGCTTCCCCCTGGGCCAGAGGGAGGTAGAACATGAGTTAAGAGTCTCAACTGGCTGACACTTTTCCTTCTCAATGGCAGGGAGGAGAGACCTGGGTGTGTTATGGGAAATGTAGTCCTCTGAGGAGGCTGGTCTATAGTGGAGAATGGGACCATGAGCCACTTAAACTACAACTCCCATGCGCCATGATCCACCTGAACTACAACTCCCATGAGGCACTCCTGACTCAAAATATTTCTGGTTTGGATCCCCCCAACTCCTCCAAAACACCCTCTGCATATTTTTGTGGGGCAAATGTTGATGATAACTCATTTCAAACCATCCCACACACCTTTTGTCAGATTTTCATCGGGGCGGGGGAAGGTCAGCTCTAGTTAGGGTAACCCTGAGGCTGCTCTGAGATACACAGGGTGCAGAACACAGGGAAGGCAAATAAGCCATTAAAGCAGCTTCACCCTCCTTCCCACCCTGAGAATCCAGCCCTGCCTCTCATACCTCGTCTGACCCGGAGCTGCCAGCCAAGGTGTGATGAAGAGGGAATTTTCTGTGATATTTTGATGATTCCTACATATGCCTCGGTTGTTCTCTGTACTTTGAACCCTGCCAAAGGGTTGAAAAGCTCTGTGCGACCCATAGGATGTCCCAGTGGACTAATGAACACGCCTCTGCTTTGAAAAGGCTGCCAGGCATCACCGCGAACACCTGGGGGGCTGCAGTGATCCCGGACAAGGGACAAATCTCTACCTGGGAGTGGAGCTCGGCAGGATTCGCCAGGCAGCGCTGACCCACGCGAAACAGGAAGGCTGCAGCCCAGAGGGTCCATCTCAGAGGTGTTGAGGCCCTGTGGCCCAGCCCAAGGGAAGGGCAGGACCCCCTAAGGGGCTGGCGCAATGATGGGGATCCCACAAGAGATGGTTTAAGAGTTGGGGCGTAGCACCGCTCCTGCGTCTCCAGGGCACAGGGCTACAGGCAGTGGGTCTAGTTGAACCTCGATGACATTGGTGGTTATGGGGCTTTCTCTAGCCAGCCCTTCAGGAAGGCCACAGAGATGGATGCCAGCAGGTGAGAGGAAAGTCACTGTACTGGGGAGCAAAGGGGGCAGCGTGGGACACGCTGGGGGCCAGGGCCCACCCTCAGCGGGGAAGGAGGCGGAACTGGTAGGGCTGCGGGATCAGGAATAGGTCCTGACTGTCTGGGAGAACGGACACCCCCACTCCTGCACCCTGCTCTCCTCATCCTCATCCACGGAGTCCTCATCATCCCTGGCCGGGGATACAATGGAGGTATCAATGCTGCGTGGTGGCACCGTGGTGGGGGCTCCGCCAAGAATCGCATGCAGCTCCTCGTCGAAGCGGCATGTTTTGGGCGAGGAGCCAGGGGCCCTGCTTGTAAACATCTACAAATGAATGTTTGGGGGATTCCAGGGCCACCCTAAGGGAAAAGGAGGAGCCCCACAAAAGGATGGAAAGTTATACCCTGATTTACTTGTTTGTTCTGATTCCAACAATTCCAAGCCAACAGAAGGGAAAGAAGATAAATGCAGAACTATTAACAGCGGAGCACGGAGATTGGCATGGAGGCTGCTAATGCAGAATGGAGCAGAGATAAATGGAACGGGGCACTCACGGAACAGCTATTACAGGAGGCCATCCGGTTACAAGGAATAAGGCGAGAGGTGGCAGGTATGGGTGTAGTGCCCAGCGCTCCCCTTCCCCCACCATCTCCCCCCACAGAGGAAACCAGCGGACATTAGTGGAGCCCACTGGATGCAGGACCTCCAGGGAAGGTAGGGGTGCAACAATGGAGGTTCCTTGGTCGCCTCTCCTGGGCTCAGAGGAGGAGACCGTACATTTACGTACAGCAGGGAGGTCAAACCCCTACGTTAGCTCTCAATGATACGAGGGCTGCCGTATCATTGATTAAGGCCGCACCAGCAATGGGGACCAAATATAAAAAATAGCTTTGACATCATTTCAGGGGAGCCAAAGCACTGGATGGGAATGGGTAAATGTTCCTTTTTCAATACACGGATTCCAAACAGAAGGAAACCTGATTCAAACACCCAATATGACAAACTATGTCATTCTGGGCAGGGACTGGTTGTTTAAAAATAACATTGTAATTGATTTGGCCCACGGCAGGTTATGGAGGCTGGAAAGACTGGCTCCACACTGGAGACAAGAAGACGACAGCTGCATTGTTACAAAAAGGAAAAATGGTTGTATCACAGCTCTGTCCACTGAGGAGATGGAAGAATGGCATGCTAAATTTCCTATGGTCTAGACACGGAAGAAAACAGACTGTGGTAAAATTAATGCATGTGTTAAGATAGTAGGTGAATTGGTTCCCTCTCAGCGACAATACAGGTACCCCAGTGGAGGTGAGGAAGAGTGACACAGATCAGAAAGGATCTGGAAGAGCAAGGAGTGATTAGGAAAACCAACTCCCCATTTAATTCTCCGATATGGCTGGTCTTAAAAGCGGACAGGAAGTCCTGGCACCTGACCATTGATTACCGGAGAATTAATAAAGGGATGGTACCCATGGCACCAATTGTGGCTGACATGACGCAGGTTATACAGCGAGTACAGGCGACGTCCAGATATTTTTCAGTGATTGATTTAGCTAACTGTTTCTTTGCTATACCTCTGCACCCAGATTCCCATGACCGATTTGCATTCACTTTTCGGGACCAACTATATACATTCCAGCATCTGCCACAAGGATCCCAATCTTGCACATGGGATCATTTTGGCTACCTCGTATTTCTAGCCAGTGGGCAGGAAGGGAGGGAAAGCTATTAGATACCCGGGGATGTATTATTTGGGACCCTCAAAAGTGGGTGTACTCTTCCCTGCCTGTTGCTCCTGAACCATGCAGCAAAGATATGTCATTGGAAACCTGTGTATGAGATAAATTGAAAAATGTAACTCAAGTACTGTGTAATGGTATATATGCTTGTGTAACCTCATGAAAAAAGGTGTATTGGGAAAATGAAAATGTTAGCCACCCACCTGTAAATAAATGCAAATGTAATGTCAGTGTGATTTATACAGGAAACCATACCTACTACCTCCCCAAAGCAGAAAAAAGACAAATAGTAGTAACTGCAGAACCTGCCAATTTCTCAATTGACATTGGCTTGGATTGGCAGGATCTTAACAGATCACTTGTTGAAGGGAGGTAAGGTTTCCTAGCTATTACAGCAAACAATGGATCATGCTGGAAACTGCACCATTCAGATCATGTACGCAAAGGGGGAGAAGAAACCTGGACTTTGGGCTTGTTCTGCAAACCCCCAGGAGCATCATGTTGCGAATGACAGAGCCTGGCTCCATCCTTGTGTCTGAGTCACCTGGCCAGTGATTCAGCTCAGCCAACACAGAGGATGGTAATTATATCCCTCCTGCAGAACTCACTCTGCGTGTGTGTGTGTAAGAGTATATTTTAGGCAACTGCTTTTTAAAATATTTTCTTTTTGTATTAATAAAAAACACGGCAAATTGCCTTATCCCCTGAATAAAATCCCGCTGTTTATTTTATAAGTATAACACACTGATCAATCTTGCTGATAAACTGAACAGACAGATATGGCAGCCACTCCCTGCAAGGTGTTTTCCCAACCCTCCCATTGTTTTGTAGCTGTTCTCTGTGCTCCCTCCAGTGACAGCATTCCCAGCTCTGCCCCACCCAGGCCAGGATGCATAGTCACTTTAAGGACAGCAACTTGTCCAGCCCTGAGCATTTAAAAGATCACGAGATTGGCTTTAAAAATCCTGAGATTTGGGTTCACTTTATTTGCTTCTGGGTTATTTCCTCGAGTCGGGTCTAAACTTTTCTCTACAGCAACTAGAGCTGGAAAAAAATGTATTTTATTTGTTTTTAATTAAAGCTGGAACTAAGCCCATGAGTCCAGGGCCCAGGGCTATAAAAAGAAAGATCAACACCAAATATCACCGTAAAATCTCAAGAGCTGGCGATACCAGAATCATCCCTATTAGGCTCTGCAAGCGATGAGCTCATCTCATACATGCATTTGTAACTGGTAACAAACGCCACAGGACACCAGGCTATGAAATGAGGAGCAGAAGATGGATGTGGAGGGTGGCAGCTCGGTCAGCGAGGGACAGCACGGAATTCATAGGGGTGCGGCACAGCCCCCAGGCCGCTCATCAGGGGTGAGAGATCGATTTCCTCTGGGCAGGTGAGAGGTGTGAGAATGAAGCGCTGCAGGATGGCAGTGAAGAAGAGGAAGAGCTCCATGCGGGCCAGACCCTCGCCCAGGCAGACCCGCTTTCCTGGGGGGATGAAACACAGTGACTTCTGGGCCGTGCATGGGGCGAGATGCTTTTCAGGACCCATTGCACCCCAAATCTTGGTTTCCCTCACCCAGCCCTTGAGCTCAGATGACTTTAAGACCCTTTTCATGTTCCCTGTATTCTGGGGACCGGTCTCCAGTGTCACTTACAGCAGCCTTGGGGCTGCTCTGTCGTAACGGGTTAAAATCATTGTATTGTGTGTGTGCCCTGAGTCCATGTTGAGAAAGAGACATAGAAAAATTCATTGAAGATTGTTAATTGTGCTTCAAGGTTTTGGGACCATCTGTTCTTATAATTGGTCCTAGTTATTTTTGTAATAAATAAAGGAAAGTTGTTAATCTTGTGTAATAGATAAGGAGGTAGGAGTTGTAAGTCACCTGGGGAGGGAAACTCAGGGGCAGCAAAACCCTGACCGAAAAGTGACCGCTTGAACTCAAAATAGGGGGAACTTGCAAGCACAGCAGTTCCCAGGCCCAAATTTGGAAGTTTGCAGTCACTGCAACTTTTATTCGTTAAGTTACACCTGGTCAAGAATGAACTTCTGGCCTGGGGACTCCCCAAGGAGAGACCGACAAAGTGACGTAGAAAATGCCCATAATTGGTTTGGTGGACGTATAGGCTGGAGTAGAGATAAAAGGGGTTGTCAGGCAAGCCCAAATCAGAGAGTCACACATCAAGAAAGGGGTGCACCAGAATCGCACTGCGTAGAGGGTCTGATCAGCCATCACGCCTGTCTTCAACCTGTCGCTTCAACATTGCGTTAGAATAGTCAGGTAACTGGGCCGATAACCCGTTGGGACTTGTCCCGCGGATGATAACCTGGGTGTGAATACGATAGAGGTTCCACCTGGATGAAAATTAGTGCTAAATAATTCCAGAGGGGTAGCTGTGTTAGTCTGTATACAGCAAAGACAACGAGAGTTCTGGGGCACTTTAAAGACTAACAAATTTAATATTTGCAGACATAAGCATGTGTTTACTGCATCTGAAGAAGAGAGCTGAAGTCTCTTGAAAGCTTATGTCTGCAAATATTACATTTGTTAGTCTTTAAAATGCCACAGAACTATCGTTGTCAGTGCTAAATAAGAAAGACCAGGTCATAAAATATTTGTTATCTTTGCTGCTATTGAGTTAATCTCTACATGTGGTGAGTAGTAAATGTAAATTCTGCTTGTATTCCAGGAGTGATTGTGGTTATAATTGTTGGAATAACTGCTTTTTGCACTTGCTTTGTAATTCTTAATTGTTTTTTAAGTTTCATTTGTGTGTTAAGAATTTGTAAATTAGAAAAGATGATTTGTGGTAACATCTTGCGGGCACCCTTCGAGTCTTAAGACTCGCTGCAAAGGCTAAGTCCTTCGAAAGACTTGGGTGTTAGTTTTGAGCCTTAAATTGCAATCATTGTAATCAAGCGTTATTGTCTGTAACTATATAAAAATGAATCAGTAAAAGAAAAATCTTAGTCACATAGTTGTACTAGTAAGTTGATAAATAAAAACTATTAGATGGTTAAGACTCTAAGTAGTTTGCCAAGTTTTTCTAGGAAGTTTGCCATGTTTTTCTAAGTTAGCGTTTCCAAGCCTCAAACTCTGTCTTAAAACGGATATATACGAACCACCTTAGTGTCTTTGGGCACCCTTCAACCTGCCCCCGTAATTTTGGAGGCCGTTTGCCCCTGGCGACCTTGTTGTCTCCAGAAAGACTTGGGTGAATTCAAAACACAGCATTTAGGCACGTCACTCCAACTACTGCTCCGTCCCCTAGGAGTCCTGGGGGGCAGGAAATAGTCACAGCGCAGTGCACCCCGGCCATGCCACTGATCAACCCGCTATGGACTTTGTGGGTAGAGAATTGCCACAGAGTAGTTCATTTCAGCCACGGCCCCGATCCGCCCCCTATGCCGGAGGCTGGGGCAGGGCCCCTACACCAGCTCCACAACACAGGGGAGGCCCCTGGACTCACTGAGGGTTATTTCTGTCCCACAGCATCATAGAGCATCCTGAGCCATAGAGCCATGGCCAAGGGGCTGGATCCCCAGCCCATGCACGCAGCAGCTCTGCCGGCTCCATGGAGCCTCCCTGATTTACTCTGTCTGAGGCCGGGACTGGACCGCGCAGTCGCTTCCACTGAGGCCAGTGCTGGAGCAGACTTATTAGGGGAGATTCAACCTTCCTCCCCTTGGCTTCCAGCCCTTGTCCTACCCGCCCCAGATCCCCAGCTCGGGGAGGCCACACGCACCCGCGGAGAAGGGCATGAAGGCGTCGTTCTTCTGGAAGCCTCCTCTCTCATCCAGGAAGTGGGCCGGGTCGAATGCGTCCGGGTCTTTGAACTGGGTGTGGTCTTTGTGGACAGAGAACAGCAGCGGGATCACGTTGGTGCCCTGGGCAGGGGAAATGCACAGCTCCAGCGCACGCGTCCAGAGAATCTCTCTGCCCATCCAGCTGTCCCTCCATCCGTCAGTCTATCCATTCACCCATCTGTCCATTCGTCTGTCTGTCTATCTACCTATCCATTCATCACCTGGTTATCCATCCATATTGATGTTCCTCTATCTATTAATTCACCCATCAATTTCTCCAAACATCTGTCTTTCTGTCTATCCATCCATCTCTCCCCATGCATGCCTGGGCAGCCATCTGTCTTGGATGGTTTAGACACAACAAACCCTGCATCCTGGGAGGGAGTTAGGCTAGATGACCCTTGAGTTCCCTTCTTACCCGATGGTTCTATGAGTCTACATCCATCTTGCTCATCCACCCATGCACCAGCCTATCCACACATTTGTCTGTCTGCCCATCCATTGACTCCTCCGGCCCATTGCCACCTGTGTAGCCATCCATCCATCTCGTCTAGCCATCCATCCTTCTCTCAGCCTGTCTATCCATTTATCCAACAATCCACTCTCTATCCACGCAATCTGTCAGGATTATTTTCTGTCCTTCTAACTATCCGTCCATCTGGATTGTCTGACAATCCATCCGTCTACCCATCTACTGACACATCCATTAGTCTCTCCAATCATCTATCTTTCCAGCCAGCTACTCACCCATCTCTCAGTCAACTTGTCGATCTCCCCATCCATAGATCTAGCTTGCTGTCCCACCCACCCACCCATCCCAATGCACACCACTCTGTCTAGCCACCCATTCATCCTGACCATCCATCCATCTATAAATCCCAATGGCCAGTCTATGCATCCACAGCTCTCGCTGTCTGTCCACCTGTCCCTCTCTCCTTCCCCTTTGGAAGCTGGGATGCAATCTGAGAAGAGGTGAGGGGGAGACATCATGGAGCCAGATCTCAGCTCCCAGGGTTCAATCCAGAGTCACTCCCTAGCTACAATGGGCTCAGGGCCGGATCTTGATCTCAGCTCCCCCAGGGTCAATCCAGGGGGATATTTGTTTTCTTGCTTGAATGTGAGGAGGAGGGAAACCCCATTACCTCTGGAAGCAGAAAACCCCTGAACTGGGTGTCCTGGGTCACCGCGTGAGGGAGCGCCGTCGGGGCTATGTCACTGAACCTCTGGACCTCGTGGATCACAGCGTCAGTGTAGGGCATGTGCGCCCGGTCCTCTGCCGAAGGGCTGCGGTGCCGGCCAATCACCCGGTCGATCTCAGCTTGGACTTTGGCTGCGGAGAAACAAGCGGGATGGAAAGCGGGTTATGACTGGGAAGGGCAGCCTGACATCACAGCTCTGTGAAACAGCCATTGGCCAAGGAGGCAGCAAGGACACCCTAGATCTGGAGCTGGTTACATCTGAGACTTGGCTGGAGATTTTGATCCCTGCCATTTTGAAATAGAGACAGTGGCTTGGATTCTGATCTCACCTGCCCCGGGTTCAATCCAGAGTCACCCCCTAACTGCAGAGGAGTCAATGTCAGACCTAGCTTCAGCTCCAACTCTGACACCGACTCCCTGTGTCACCTTTGGAAAGTCACTTGACATCTCCCCCGCCTCAGTTCCCCTTTGTACAGTGGGGATAACAATCCTCCATTCGTCTGTTTGTTGTGTTTAGACTGGGAGCATGGGGAGGCAAAGTGTCTCGCTCTGTGTCTTTGTTGCACCCGGCACATGGGGAGACCAGATCTTGGACGGGGGTTGGCACGGCCCCAAGCCTCCGGGGACCCTGCATTAGGCATAACTATAGAGAAAGTGTCTGCACTGTTTCTCCCCCCTGCTGCCAGCCGCTCACCCTGTATCTCCGGGTACTTCATGAGGATGAGGAAGCCGTATCTCAGGGTGGTGCTGACTGTCTCCGTGCCCCCTAACAACAGGTTGTGCGTGGTCATCACCAGAGACTCCATGTGGAAGTAGCTCAGTGGGTCCTGGTTTTCCTGCAGGGGGAGGCGTACGCAGCTCCTCATTGGTGCCTCCCCTGCAGAATTCGAACCCACAGCGCTCATGTAAGTCACTCCAGGAGAAGGGAGTGTCTCCCCCTAGTGGCTGCTCCACAAATGCAGTTTCTGGGTCTACTGCTGCTGCTGCTGAGCGTGGGAGCTAATCCCTTAACTCTAGAAGCAGAGTCAATTGTTAACTCAGAGTCTCCCTGGGTCAGACCCCACGGCTGGTGACAGCCTCTCTGGACAGCCAGGGCTGAGGTAATGCTGGATTTTCAGGGCAGCTCTACTCATCCCCTGCAATATTCAGCAGAGGTAGTCTGCACTTCTCATTAGCACAGGGGACTGGGAATCAGGACTCCTGGGTTCCAGCCCAGCTGGGGGAAAGGAGTGGGGTCTAATGGTTAGAGTAGAAACTGGCCGTCAGGGCTCCTGATCTGCTGAGTGACTTTGGGCAAGTCACTTCCCTGTGCTATGGCTCAGTTTACCCAGTTCTAAACTGTCCTGCCATCTGGGGTGGAGCATCACGACAATTAAGCTATTAATTTTTCTGCAGGCAGGGCTGTGAGAACCTGATGTAACAGATCTTGGGTTACCACTTGGCATCTGTCCTGCCCCACCCCACAATGGATTAAGAAGAGGCCAATGGAGATTACCTCTGAGCAGCAACAAAGGCAAGAACCAGTGTGGCTGGTGATGGAGCAGAGAGCATCTCCAGGGTTCCTAAAAATACCTCTCTCCCTATAAATGCCAGGAGGGATTCGGTGCTGGTCAAGGGCCACCTCAACCCTGTGTCTGCGTGCCATGCTGCTCCATGGGCTCGGCCACAAGCCCTTCTATTCTAGCATCAGCCCAAACAAACACATCTGCTCCTGGAGGCAAATTGCCAGATGAGGTCAGAGGCAGGTTTAGTTTTTGGGAGGGGTTCTTGGGTCCTTTGAAACCACTTTAAAGGTTGAAGGAATCTGGAGACGGGAAGGCTGAGCAGGGACGTGCTCATGGATTTCCAGTCTATAAACGGTTGCGATAAAGGGGACGGGGATCAATTGTTCTCCGTGTGCACTGAAGAAGGTGGGACAAGAAGCAATGGGCTGAATCTGCAGCAGGGGAGATTTAGGTTCGATTTTAGGAAAATCTTTGTAACTCTCAGACTAGCAAAGCACTGGAACAGGTCCCTACGGAGCTTGTGGCAGCCCTGTCACTGGAGGTTTTCAAGAGCAGGTTGGACAAACCCATCGGGGAGAGTTTGGGGTTATTTGATCTGTCCTACCCCAGTGTGGGTGCTGGACGGGGCTGAATGAGATGTCCACTCAAAGTCACTCCCTTCGCTACATTTCCATGGTTCTGTGATTATTCATTGTTACCCTTTTTCAGCTGAGGAGTTTGTGACAACTGCAGGGTCTTGTGGGTTGTTGCAGTGAGGAGGAGAAATTGCTGCAGGTCGGTTATTTCTTTGGTGCAACCCTATTTATTCACAAGGATGCACAAACTCCTGTTTCCCTGATCAAAGGAGCCAGCCTCCTGGCTCCCAGCCTCGCTGAGCCGCCATCCCAACCCAAACCCGCTTTCTAGGTTTATCCCAGGCTGGGTCTGCTTGGCTTTTTCTCCTTCTGTCTCTCTCTGGTCCGCTGCAGAGCAGCTGGGATGTAATTTCCGGTGTGGGTAGACAGACTCACGCTGGCTGTGGTTGAGCTAAGGCACTAAAAAGAGCAGCGAGGCCACTCCAATACAATCCTGTCTTAGATACGTCCTCAGGCGGCTCCCCTGAACCACTTGTCCCACCCATTATTTTTAGTGAGGTACATCCATCAAACCAAGCGTGTGTGCATCTGGAAATAACCCCTCCCAGCTGCAACGTAGCCCTGCCCTGTGTCTGTGTGTGTGTGTCTCTCTCTGTCCTTGCATGGTCTCACGGACACAAGACACACAGCCCTACCCATCCAAAGCCAACGCCTCCATTGGAAACCCCTTGGCCACATGCTCCAACTTCTACGCCGGCTTGCTCATGTGCCTGTGTTTTAGTGGCGACTGTTATTGTGTCAGCCACTTCTTTACCTGCACCCTGGGTGTAAGGCAGTGGCTACACCCGACCCATAACAACAAGGTTTAAACCAATAAACCCTAACAATACGCGTATTATGGGAGCACCTGGGAACCCCAGCCAGGAGCCAGGCCCTCCATTGTATCACGCTCTGTACAAACACAGGAAAACACTAACTGCATTTCTCTGGCACCCAGATTCTGCCCCTCCAAAAATAAGGGCCCCCATCATACCAGGCGATGCCAAACCAAGGAACAGTGCCTGCCCTACAGAGCTCACAGTCTGTACAGGCAAAGGAAGGACCATTATTCCCATTTCACAGATACGGAAACTGAGGCACAGGGCAGTCACCCAGCAGCCCAACAGCCAAACCAGGAATAGAACCCAGATCTCCTAAGACCCCATCCATTGCTTCAGCCATTTGGACACCCTGCATCCTATACTGATGCAGGCAGTTTTAAAGGGGTCAGTCTCCCCCCGCCCAGAGCCCACAACCCTTTCACCTGCTCCATCCTGAGGAGGAAGCAGTCGATGAAGTCGCGGGGACAGTTGGGGTCGAAGGATTCCTGGTGCATCTTCACCCGCTCGGTGAGGAAGAGCCACAGCTGCTTGAAGTTCTCAAAGATCTTGTTGTGAGGACCTGGCAGGTAGGACATGGGGCCGGGGAAGAGGTTGTACATCTGGGGAGAGGGACATGAGTCACCCCAAGCCAGCGTGGGACCTCTGTGTGCGTGTCACCGTAAGGAACAGAGGAACAGTGCACGTGCATTACCGTGGTGAGCTCTGTGCGTGCACTACTATAACAAACGGGGGCAGTGTGCATTGCCTACTGTAATGAACTATGTGCGTTCATTACCATACAGAACAGCACAGCGCTATGTTTGCATTACCGTAATGACAGGACAGCAGTGCAGGTACATGTGCGGCATGTGCACGTTGCTCTATGCAGTTCATTATAGCGTGCGCACGTCATGCTACGACAATGAATTGTGCATGTGTGTGTCACATTACTACAATGCGCCGTGCAGGGTGTGAGTGTGTCCGTGTGGATATGGGGATGTTACCATAACACACCGTGCAGGGCGTGCGAGTGAGTGCATCCATTGCCATGACGAACCATGTAGAGTGTGCGTTGGGGTCACACATCGCTGCCGACTGCTGGACGTTTGGTTTCCCGAAGAGGAGGCTGAGCAGGGACCAGACGTCTCCCGATGGGGTTGTTATAAAGAGGACAGAGACCAACTGTTCTCCATTTCCGCTGAGGGGGGAGACCCCCGCCCAGACACAGCCCCCCCACCAGCACCCACCTGCCCCCACCCTGAGCTGAGCAGCTGGAAGGTCTGGTGGATGAGGCCGATCAAGGTGAGAAAGTTCCTGTCCTCGTAGTCGAACCGGTCCCCAAAGACGATGGAGCAGATGACGTTGGAGACGGCGCGGCTGATGAGGAAGGTGGGGTCGAAGGGCGCGGCTAGTGAAGGGGAGGGAACAGGCTGTGAGCAACAGGTAGTCGCAAGTGGGGGCTCCAGCTCGGTCACTGCTGGGCAGGGAATTTGTAGAGGGGGGACTCAGCAGCGGTGGAGGGTCTCCCCTTGGTGTCAGTGCAGTGCTGGGGCGTGTGCAGCAGGAGGCGCTCTCTTCTCTGGGCTGAACCCAATGCCCCAGCGTAGCAGTGAGCAGGGGGCGCTCTGCCCTGGCAGTCTGCACTGGTCCTCATCCCCAGTGCAGCACTAGGGGGCGCTGTCCTGCCCCACAGCAGAGATCTCGCAAAAGTCTGCAGCACTACATGGATGACATGTGGCAATAATCCCGGCTGAAGGGAAGCTGCAACACTGGGGCTGGAAGGCTGCAGCTGGGGCCAGCATCCACCTGGTTGGCGCACCTTGGGTTTGGGCGAGCTCCTGCACCAGGCACCGCGCCTCCTCCTGGATCCGCTCCTCCAGGCTGCGCTTCCCCATGCCCAAGTTCCTCAGCGTCTGCAGGGCGAATCTCCGCAGGACCTTCCACTTCTCCCCGTTTGTAAGACTGATGCCTGGCGGAGGGGGGAAGGAGTGGAGAAAGGGAGCAAGAGAGCCCGGCTCCACTGAATTCAGCTGGGCTTCCCCCATGTACCCCTGCCCCATGCTGGGAACGAATGACAATAACCAACCCCTGCTCATCGGCAACCGAGAGTCCTGCCCCCACTGTCCTCCCAAGAACAGGAACAGAACCCAGAAATCCTAGTGTAGCCCACTGGTATAAACCACGAGACCCCACTTCCTCCCAGAGCTGGGATAGAACCCAGGAGTCCAGGCTCCCAGCCCCATCCTGCTCTATCCCACTTCCTCCGAGGGTGTAGGAGGGTTGAGATAGTGAAATCTGGGAAGGGCCATCCACCGACACCAGGTGGGGGGGATGATTCCTTACCGTTCCCTTGGGTGAAGTGGAACAACGTGGGCAGATTCCCGCGTGCACTGAACTCTTCGGCCTGGTCCACCAGGGCCTCCTTCACCGGCTGGTATCCGCACAGCACAACATAGGGCTGAAGGCCCAGGTGAATGGTGAAAACAGGGCCATAGCACTCGCTCAGCTACAAACACAGAGAGACCCGAGAGTCAGAATACGAGGCCCTAAGTCAAAGACAGAGCCCTGAAATCATGATACCCAGCCCCTTCTGCTCTAGCCACTAGACCCCACTGCCCCCTCAAAGTCGGGAAAAGAACCCAGGATTCCTGGTTCCCAGTCCCCCGCCCCAACCCACTAGACCCCCCTCTCTTCCCAGAGCTCAGAACCGCACCCAGGAGTCCGGGACAACCTGTGACCCAGGGGTTATTAACACTCGAGCTGGGCAGGGAGTTTCCAGCAAAGCAGGGTTTTAATTGAAAATGCCAATGAGTGAAACGGGTGAAACATTTCTGACAGAATCTGCCTGGTCTTCTAGCGGGAGTTTGGGGGCCAGAGCATCCGGGCAGGCCTGCCCTGGACACAGCCCTGGAGCCAGGGCCCCCCGGCCTTCCAGACTGCCTCATTTCTGCACCCTGTTGAGCCAGCTGCCCTGAGAGCCAGACAGCTCTGGAGCCAGATGGAAGCCCTGGGGTCCCTGGTCTGGGGCCGTCCACCTGGCAGAGGAGCTGCAGATCCGGCACTGTCAGGTGAAATGGACATGGCTGTTGTCAGTTTCACTGCTGCTGTTCAGTGAGGCAGGTCAGCCTGAAACTGACAAGAATCACCTCCATTTCATTCAGCTGGTTTCATAGATGTCAAGGGAAGGAGGATCCCTAGTGACCATCTCATCTGCCCTCCTGTATCACACAGGCCAGAGAATGGCCTCTAAGTAATTCTTAGGGCAGAGCTTTCAGACAAACGGCCCATCTAGGTCGGAAATAATCAATGAGAAAAATCAAAACTGTGTTTTCAAAACAACCTTTATTTGGAATTTCCAGTTCTCAGGGGAAATTTTTTTTTTAAATTAAAAATTGGAAAAAACCCAAAATCTCAGATCTTCCCATGAACCAGAAATTCCAAGTTTCAGCTGGTTCTTGTCGGCATGGGGGGAGGGGTCAGAGGGCTGGGCATCAGGACACCTGGGTTCCATTCTGGGCTCTTTCACCTAGCTCCCTGCGTGATCTTGGTTAGGTCACGGCCTCACCCTGGGCCTCAGTTTCCCCATCTGTAAAAGGACTGGGGTTACGCACTTTGAGATGCTCTGACCCAAGGTGGCAAGGATTGCCCAACCTGGGTGATCCCAAAATTGTACTAAGATGAGTCGTTAGCGAGGTTGCTCTTGCCACGTTTTCCTATGTCCCCAGCTATTCCTGTTAAGGAATTTGCATAAATTCATTTGCCTCCTGTGTCTCCAGCCAGGGTTTAAGGCTGTGCAAACCTGTCCCTCAGAACTGTCCCCATCACAGTAAATGTTAATAGAGCACAAGCAGGGAGATGCTCCCAGTGCGAGCTCATCAAAACCTTTCCACCGGGCAGTGAATACTTTTGCTTTAATACAGCCCTTGCCCCGGTGTAGTTCTGCGTTCCATGTTATTCATCGTAACTATCATGCACTTCAGTAGCTGCAGGGAGGGGTGGGAGCTGGGACTCCTGGGTTCTATCCCCAGCTCTGGCAGGGGAGTGGAGTCAGGTGGTTAGAGCTGGGGGGTCTGGGAGCCAGGACTTCTGGGTTCTATCCCTACTACTGGCTCTGCCACTGATTCCTTGGGTGACCTGAGCAGGAGCTGCAGCACCCAACACAAAGGGAGCCCCGATTTCAACTGGGGTCTCCAGGTGCTATAATGAGGGAGCCCAGGGGGGCTGAGTCCCCTGTGCTAGTGCTGTCATTTGCACAAGTACATACATCCAAGAAGCTGCACTCAGCACTTGGGTGAACAACAGAACAAGGTTGGCTCTGGCTATGCTTAAATCTCAAGCCGGCACATCTGCTAGAGGGGCTGGGGACCTGCTGTGAGACCTCCCCAGGAGCTGTGCAAACAAATCAGATGTAGATTCCTTGTTCTATTGTACAAGTGAGATAGAGAGAGAGAGAGAGAGAAATGTTCCCGTTACTGTTCTGACAATGCCATAGCACTGTTTAGTGTGCCATAAGTGGACTCCATCTTGTTCGTTTCTTGAAGTGAGCTCTTTCCTGAAACTTGTACTATTGAACCTAAAAATATCTTGATAAATTCTGTGTGTGAGTGGGGAATGTATGTGCAGGGCATCAAAAGACACCAACCGAAACCGCTCTGACAATAGAAAGGGGAGTAAAGACACCAACTGCCCTCCTAACCCGGAAGGGCGAAGAATACCTGTCAATGACCCTAAAGTACAGAAGGATCCACTCTGGGAACAAAAAGAATCGTCCTGCTTTCAATTAGCTGGCGATTAACAACTATACTGAACCCAAAGGCAGCATGACACAGCGAGGCCCATAGACTGACATGAGAGCCAGCAAGTATAACAGATGGGTAAAAACATGGAAACTTTGGGTTTCATTCTGCAATTGTCATCTTGGAGCATCGGATTCACGTCTGACAGAGGCCTGGCTCCCTTCTTGCGCCCAGCTTAGTTGGTCACTAGGCTGGCTCGAGCAACGCATAAAAGCACTGGTAATTATATCACACCAGCTTGCGAACTTTATGACTTTGTGTGAATGTGACTGCTTTTTGATATTCTTACATGTACAATAAATGTGGCATGTTGCCTTGCCCTGCTGAATGAGATCCTGCCAGTCTTTTCTTTTACAAGTATAACACTACTGGGGGGGAATTATCCATCCCACCCCCCTTAGCAACATCCACAACAACAAATAGTAGCCAGAAATTCACCAGCACGGTGCAGACATTTCTCATTGTTCACACGCCCCCCCATCCTGGAAGGCAAATCCCTCCTTACCGTGAGAAGAGATTTGGCCATGTCCTTGGTATCCAACTGCAGCAGATTCCCCAGAAGGGGCAGTGGGTGCGGGCCTGGGGGCAAACGCCCTCTGTTCTTCTGGCCCTTCCCATTGAGGAAGAGGAGCAGGCAGGAGACACAGGTGACCAGCAAAATCAGCGTGGCCGCACCAATATCCATGGCCCTGCGCCGGGTGCGGCACCGCTGGGTAACGCAAACCAGAGAAGCCAGGCTAAGCTAAACGTAGGGTAACAGCCCGGTGGGGGCTGCTGGCTACATTTGTATTTAATGACTTTGGGATGATATAATTCCTGACTGCTCAGGTTTCGAAGCTGAGTCATGCGAGAGGCAGCCAGGCTGGGTGGCAAACGTAGGCAGGGCCTGTGGCTATGTCACAGCTGCTCTCAAGCTCAGGGGTGTCTCTTGCCCAGGTGAGCTCTGGCCAGGAGGTTAAATGCAGTGACACAGGCATGTCAAATGCCCAATTTGAACCAGGCACCTGTCAGGCACCCGCTCATGCCTTCAGGTTGTAAGTTCTTTGGCACATTCTCCCCCCTCTAAGAGCCAGGAGTAGACCCAGGAGTCCTGGCTTCCTGGCCTAGCCGCTTGGCCATGCTCCCTCAGGTATAGAGCGAAGAGCTCCTAGAAACGTAGGCCTGGGAAGGCTCATCTAGGCCAGTCACCTGCACTGAGGCAGGGCTCACTATAACCCCTAGACCAGCGGTTCTCAACCTTTTTTTCCGCCGAAACTCTGCTGCCGTTTGCCCCTTTTCGGTGGCAGGGTTTCGCGGGGGGGAGACTTTTGGCGGCGGATTCGGTGGCGCGATATGGCTCACGTGCCACCCAGCCTTCTTTGAAGTACTATTGGTGGTACGCGTACCACCGGTTGAGAACCGCTGCCCTAGACCATCCCTGACAGGTGTTTGTCTGACGTGTTCCTATAAACCTCCAGTGACGGAGTTTCCACAACCTCCCTATTAATTTTTTCCAGAGCTTCACCACCCGGACACTCCGGAAGGTTTTCCAAATGTCCAACCTAAACCGCCACCAGCTAAAGAAACAGATCTTAAGATGTTTAAAGAAAACATTGATAGATTCTGTCTGGCAAGGAATCACTTATCAACAGTCGTGGTTGTAAAATCTACACTTCTTATTGTTTTGTCTTGTGGTTCCCCCTTGTCTATTGTTTATGGGAATGATTTCTGTCTGATTCCTTGATTGTTTCTGTCTATTGCATTACTAATTGGGCATATAAATCAGCTACGGTGGTGGCGTGTGATTGATTAAAGAAAATTTCATAAGGCCTTAGGATTGGTGTTTTGTAACACTTTCATTTCACATGATTGGTTCAGGTCTAGCTAAGCAGGACCCAAGTTTTAGCTGTATAAACTGGGGTCCACAAGGAAGTTCTTTGAATTCTAACTCCAGGACACAGCCCAAGAGAGTTGCCAGACCTCACACCTGGCCAAGTGTATTTACAGAAGCTGAAGTCCCCAGATGACCTGATCCTGATTGGCCACCAGGCGAAGTTTGTCTGCTTTGTGGCAGTGGTGAGTAGTGCTTACCATGTGTAGTGTGTGTTGGTAATTGTTAACAAACAGAGGTTAAGGATATTACTTTGTAAAGCTCCTTCACTGGTAAAAGATCCTGCAAACCCACAGAAAATTACACCCGGAGCCCTATGAATTTGGAACGGGCAGGTACTTCAATTAACCAGGTTATGCCCGGAGCCCTATGGCCTGGGAATGGGTGACCCTGCCTGAGAGCAGTGGTTCTCACAATAACTTTTTTGATGATTTCAGTGTGTGGCCACCAACTCTTGCTGGTGGCTGCATTGACAGTTTTTCCTAATATCCTCAGTTAACGTCAGGAAAATCCAATCAATACGCCCGTGGCTGGGAGGCAGGAGTGCGACCTCGAGGCAGACACGCGGGGGGTGGGGAAAGGGGGTGTTACTTACTGCAGTCCGGCGGCGGAAGGTGCTTCGCAGAGGCAAGAGTCGACAGTTATTCGCCCTGCGGAGGTTGCTGCTCCTAGCAAGTCCCGGCTTGTTGTGATCAGCTGAAACCTGGCTGGGCCGGGCGGATCCGTGAGTGGCTGGGGGCGGAGGCAGAGCTCCGTCCGCCCCGCCCTCTCCGGCAACGGGCCCCGCCCCGCGCTGAGCCTCTATCCTCCACCGCGCAACAAGAGGCCAGGGGGCGGGCGCAGCGCGCAGCCAGCCCGGCGCGGTGCACGGAGCAGCGCAAGGTGATGGGCGGGGAAGGGAAGCCGGGGGGGCTGGGAAGACCCGCATTTTAGAGGAGCCCCCCCGCCCCGGGCCACGAGGGCGGAGCGTTTCCATGTTACCGGCTGTTTGCTGGCCTGGGGTGTCTGCAGGGCGGTGCATCCCCCGCTCTGCCCCGTGGGGGTTGTTCGGCAGATGCCGTGGGGGAGTTGGTGCTTTTAAAGGGGGTCTGGGGATGTGGGGCTCCCTGTGCCCCCCCCCCGGGGTGGTGGATTGAGAATTGGCAGCATAATGCAATGTGGATGCTGCTATCTGCCCCCCCCAGCCTCGCCCCCATCTCTCCTTCCTTCCTCCGCCCCCCCGGCTCTCCCTGCCTGACCCACGGTGTCTCTCCAGGAGAAGGGGCGATTCCCCACCCCACGGGCACCGCAGCGACCCCGGCGACCTCTCCGGTTTCCAGCCACGCAGCAGCGGCAGTGGAGGGCAGCGAGCGGCTGGCAGCATGGCAGTGCCCCGTGCCTGGCGCCCTGGGGCCGTGACCCGGCGGCCATGGAGAAGCTGTGTCCCCCGCCTGCCCTAGACCGTCGGTGCGCAGAGCCGGGGCAGGCCCCCATGGGGGGCGAGGGCTGCTCCGGACACCCCGCCAGTGCTCTGCCGCCCTGCGACCCCACCTCCGGGCAGAGCCAGGGCTCGGTGCGTGCCAGCCTGGCCCGGCACAGCCCGGCGGGGAAGCTGTGCCCGCTGCAGAGCGAAGGTGCTACCGTCCTGCTCCCCAAGCGGCTGCCAGGAGCGGACGATGACAGCAGCCTGCTGCTCTTGGCGCTCGGCGGGCACGGGGAGCCTGGGCCCAAGCGGAGGCGGCTGGAGGTGCACTCGGAGGCGGGCGAGCCGGCCAGGCTGCAGTGGCAGGAAGGGGCTCCGGCTGGCCGCCTGGCGCTGGACTACGTGGTGCCTTGCATGAGCTACTCTGGGATCTGCGTCAAGGACGGGTTCCTGGGCCAAGCCCTGGGTGCCCGGGTGCTGGCCGAGGTGCAGGGGCTCAGGCGCGGCGGCAAGCTCCGGGACGGACAGCTGGTGAGCCAGCGCAGCCTCCCGGCCCAGAGCATCCGCGGGGACCAGATCGCCTGGGTGGAGGGGCACGAGCCCGGCTGCCAAAACATTGGAGCCCTTGTGGCCAGGATCGACCAGCTGATCCTGCAGTGCGCTGGCCACCTCGGCGGCTATGTCATCAACGGCAGGACCAAGGTGAGAGCCCCGCTCTGGCCGCTAGGACTCCTGGGTTCTCTGCTCAGCTCTGGGAGGGGTGAGGGGTCGATTGCTTAGAGCAGGGCTGGGAGGGTTGGGAGTCAGGACTCTTGGATTCTATCCCCAGCTCTGCCACAGACTCACCATGTGTCCTTGGGCAAGTCTCTGCTGTGTGCTGCCTCAGTTTCCCCATCTCAGCTGGGTGCTGACAGCTGGGCTGTGGGCTGCATGGGTGGCAGGGCTGCGAGCTCAGCACACAGTTGGTGAGTGCTGGGGTCTGGCTGTTGCCAGCCCTTCTGTCTGTGGCTCACATGCTGCCTTCAATAGCTTAAAGGCCCCATTTCTCTGGATAGGTGAGGGCAGCTTAATGCCACCCTCACGGGCTTAGAGAGCCAGCGGCCTGGGCAAACTTGGATCTGCATCTTGCCTCTGCCCAGCCAAGCGTTTCTTCTGAGCCAAACCCTTGGGCCCAGATTCTCAAAGGTGTAATAGGGCACCTTACGCCCAGTGGGAGTTAGCTGGCTCCCAGCCCCCCTTGCTCTAACCACTAGCCCCCCACTCCTTTCCCAGAGTTGGGGATAGAACCCGGGTTTGCTGGCTCCTTCTCTGACCTCACCCCAGAAGTGGCTGCACTGGCAGGGCTGCTGGGCATTGGTCTAGGAGCAGGAAGGCTGCAGAGAGGGGCTGGGTGGGTGCTGCCAGTGCACGGCAGGGTTAGCTGTGGGAGCAGCTGGGCTACAGAATATCCCCTGCGGTCACCTGAGAGGTGCTGGAGCTTTGGGGATGTATCCCAGGCTCTCTTGGGTGCCTTCACCATGCCGCTCTATGGGGTCTCTCTTGGTGCATCCTCGGAGAACCCATGTGTCCTGGTGGGGAATTGTAGGAAGGCTTTGGAGGAGCTGGCCTGGGTCCAGACTAGTGGGGTTCCCTTAGCCGCCGGCGGGATGTGCTCACTCAAGCTGTCACCTGGACCCCCTTTCTGAGCCAGACAGCTTGCTGGGGCTTGTCTAAACTGTCAGGAAAATCGGATTGATTCATAAAGTGGAATAAGGAAATCACTTTCAAGCCCATTGTGTGGGGGGTGGGAGGGTGTCGTGGTTAGAGGAGTCAGGGGGCTGGGAGCCAGCTCCCCCTGCTCCAGCAGGGCCTTGGTCTTGGCCTTAGGTTACCCCTGAACCAGCTGGCTGAGAGCCCGGGGGAGAGAACAGGAGCCCTCCCCAGCCGGACATGCCACCCTGGGATTCCTCAATGGCAGAGGCCAAGCAAGAGCCCCCACCCCAGCAACTCCAAGGGGGTGGGGCAGGGTCATGTGTGGCCTTTAAAAGGGCAAAGGCCCCGTGTGTGTGTGTGTGTGTGTGTGTGTGTGTGTGTGTGAGAGAGAGAATCAGCCCCCTAAATGGGGGGGGGACGGACCCCTTACCTGGCACTGAGATGCGGCCACCTCTGGGAGGGGCACAGGGGCTGTTTATACAGGGATACCTCTGCCAGTGCTGAGATGAGGCTACCTCTGGGGTGGAGTGTGGGGGCTGTTTAACAGCCCCCCTGCAGAGCCCCCCAGGTTTAGGGGAGGAAGGAAAGGTGCCCCCTCACTGAGCCCCCCACCCCACTCCTGCAGCCTGGCACCTCCCAGCCTGGTGCCCCCTAGCACCTGGTTGTGGTTGGTGCTGAATTCTTTTGGGGAAATCATGTCTCCCCTGGAGCTGTTTGCAGGGGGAGACCCTATGGGAGGGGGGGGCTGGGAGGTCTGGACTGGGGGGAGGGCGATGTGGCAGTGGGAAGCTGGCAGACTGGGGTTAGCTGTTGGGGTCCCGGCTATGGGGTAATTATTCCCAGTCTCTCTGGCTGTTTTTTGCGTGAAAGTATCCAGGAAAATCCCCTTGGGGGTGGGAAACCTGAAGCCTGCCCCCCCACCCCGCCATGTCTAAATAGCCCCCGCTGGGGCAGAGGGCCCGGGACCCCCCCACCCCATGTAAGGGATCCCTCCGCCCCGTGTCTGCCCCCCAGCCCAGAGCTGGGGGGGGGAGGGGGAGGAGGAGGCTGACTCTCAGTCAAGCCTGCCATCTGATCCATGTTTACCAGGAAAAACTCCCCTGACCCCCCCACTCCTCCCTGCCTTCCTGGAACTCCAGCGGGGGCTTGACTGACAAGGGGTGGGAGCCAGTCCAGGGGCAGCTGCTCGGGGTGGGCACTGGGCTGGAGAAGGAGGCATCCTTGCTGCTGCCTGGGGTCCTTTCTCCAGCGCCTGGGACATCTCAGGGCCCCGCAGTGCTGCTGAGATGTGGCCATCTCTGGGGTGGGGCACAGGGACTGGTTATACAGGGACCCCTCGCCCAGCGCTGAGATGCAGCCACCTCTGAGGTGGGGCGCAAGTTCATATCAACAGAGTCATGTTCCTGGGTCTAGTGTGTTAGAGTGGGGGGGGGGAGGAAGGAATGCTGGGAGCCAGGCCTCCTGGGTTTTCTGGGGGGAGTGGGATTTAGGGGTCAGAGTGATAGGGGCTGGGAGCCAGGATGCCTGGTTCTGTTCCTGGCTCTGTTGCTGACTCACAGTGTGACTTTAAGGACAGCCCTTCTCCCCATGCCTCAGTTTCCCCCTGGGCCCTACGAGATGCGATGCTCTGGAGCAGGGCTCAGCCTTGTCCCTGGCCTGGCCCCACCGCCCAGGGCTGCCCTGACCCTTTTAAGTCTTAGCTCTGGGCTGCTGGTTCGAACCCTAGTGACCTAATGTGGGGGGCGGGGTCAGTTCTGGGAAGGGGGGGGCAGCACTCACTGCAGCTGGCAGCAGAGGCTTTAACCCTTTCCATACTGCTGTGCAGCTGGAGGGCAGGTGGCAGCTGGCAGCAGTGGAGATGGGGTGGTTTGCACTGGCTCCATGGGACCCCAGAGACCGGAGCCCCCTCACACCTTGCCCCTGGTCGTGCCTGAGGCCCCCCTAGAGAGAGGGCAGCTAGTGCAAACTGGGATGGGGCTGAGACCTGACAAATTCATTTTGCCTGTAAGCCCCAGCCCCAGAGGAGAAGGCCCCTGAGCCAGCCAGTCTCCCTGGATCCCAGATCGGGGCCAGCGCCCCCCAGAGGGGAAAGGCCACTTGCCCCATTCTCTGTCCACCTGACCCAGCCAGCCCTCGCCCCTGGGGCTGAATCAGGGCTGGCGCCCCATTCCTTCCCCCTTCACCCCGCCCAGCCCCGGGGCTGGATGTTGCCCAGTGGCTGGTGGACACTGGACATCTTATGGAAAAAGTTCCTCTCGGGTCAGTGAACCCTTCTCAGCCCCTTCTCCCTGGGCTTCGGTCCCCAGCCCCCAAGGCTGCCCCCCTTCCCCATCCCTTCTGCTTGGTGCCTGTTTGCGGCTCCTGGGCCCCGCCTGGCACAGAGCTGTGCAGGCCGTGGGAGCTGGCCCTGCCAGGTGTCAGGGGATTGGGGGGTGCATGGTGATGGGGGCTGGCCTGTGAGGGCACTTACCCCTGGCTGGGGGGGCTGGGAAGTCACTGAGGCTGAGTCCTGTGTGTGCTGGGGGGAGGGGGGGAGGAAGCAGCAAAAAGAAGCCTCCCTCCTACCTTCCTCCTCCTCCCTCCAGGGCCCCCCTTGAAGGGCAGGGGGAGGGGGCCTGAAAGCCAAGGGGGCTTGTATGAGCCCCAGACCCTCCCACAATTTGGCACGGGGTCCCGGCTGAGAGCAGGGGGCTGCAGGCTGTCAGTGAGGAGCACCATGCTGATATCAGTTGTTGAACCATGTCGTGGGGCCAGGCGTGGGGGGAGCTCGTGGCTGTTCCTAGGGGGCAATTTATCCCCCCCCCCCCCATTGAAATCCTCATTGGTGCTGGCTCCACACAGATGCACACACCCCCCAGCTGCCCTGTGGAGCTGCAGCCGACCTTGGCTCCAGTCCCCCCTGCCCCGTGCCAGGCTGTCCTGTTCCCGGCGGCAAGGACACAGTGTCTCTGTGATGCCTGGGGCGGGGGGGCTGGTTCAGGACATTCCCTCCCCTCCCGCCCCCAGCTGGGGTCACTCGAGGCAAGGAAGGCAGCTGGCCCTGACTCCTCTGCCCAGGCCTGGAGCCCCCCGATGGATGTCAGCTGTGACCTGGCGGCCCCCAGACTTGGGGTTGGGGAGCTGGGGCTGGGGGGGTCCATAACTGTGGCATCACTTGGAGCCCAAATTTGGGGGGGCTGTGGTTGGGGGCCCAGGAAAGCCCCCTCCCCCTGGACCCTGTTCTGTCTCATGTCCCCTGTGAGAGGGGAGGGGTGTTTTGCAGCCAGTGTGGGGCTGGGGATCCTGGGCTGCTGTGGTGGGGGGGATGAATTAGAAACCCCCCAGGGATTTGTAGTTGACCTGTGCTAGTTGGTCCCCCCCACAACACGGTGAATGTTTACCTAGGGCCTACGCCAAAGCAATGCTTTCATGCACCCCTCTCCTGGGCCCTGCGGCCCATGCAGGAGGATGGCTGGTGGGTGGACGACAGCAGCACCGTGGAAAGGAACTGGGGGTGGGGGTGGGGGTGGGGGAGGGCAGGAGGTGAACTGCTGACAGTTTTGGGGGGGAGGGGGAGTCTGGGGCCAGCGGGGCTTCCAACTCAGAGCAGATGCTGGTGCACGAGGGGTTAAGAGGTGTGTACTCCCCACCCCCACGTGTTTGTGACCCCTCCACTGCATGCTGTCCTCTCTGGTGCTGCACCAGATCTGCTGACACCCCACCACCCCCCTTTTGGCAGGTACTTGTGGGGGGGCTGAGACTGTCCCACTTGTGTTGCTGCTAGGGGGAGCAACCCTTTGACAAGCTCCGGGGTGGGGGCTCGACAGCCTCAAACCGCCCCCCCAACTCTGTCACTAGGACTCTTGGGTTCTCTCTCCAGCTCTGGAAGGGGAGTGGGATCTAGTGGGTAGAGCAGGGGGAACTGGCCAGAAGCCCGGACTCCTGGGTTCTATTCCAGCCTCAGCCAGGAAGAGGGCTGCCTGGAGAGGGACGTCAGCAGGTCTGGGAGATGTGGTGTGTCTGTTCCCTCCCGCGCAGTGACCCCTCCTTTTCCCCCCCAGGCCATGGTGGCATGTTACCCCGGGAATGGGCTGGGTTACGTACGGCACGTAGACAACCCCAGCGGTGACGGGCGCTGTCTCACCTGCATCTATTACCTCAACCAGCACTGGGACAGCAAGGTAGGTCCGGCTGGTAGAGCAGGGTCCTGGGGGGGGGGCCCTGGGCTGCACCCTGTGTCCCCACCCCACTGCATGGAACCTGCCCCCCTCTGCTCTGTCTGGAAGGACCCCTCCCCCGCTCGCCCACCTCGCCCCTCCCCATCTGACCCTGGTTACAGGCCGGTAGTATTATGGGATGGAGCCCGGGGATGTGCTTTTTTGGGGGGGTGGGAGAGATCTAGGTTAGGAGATTGGTTGGGGGGATGTCTAGGGAGGTAGCATGGGGGGACAGGGCAGGAGCCAGGACTCCTGGGTTCTCTCCCAGCTCTGGAAAGGGAGGCGGGAGTGGGGGGGTTAGAGCAGGGGGAGGCCAGGAGTCAGGGCCCCTGAGTTCTCTCTCAGCTCAGGGGTCTAATGGTTGGAGCTGGGGGGCCTGCATACCAATCCACTGGCTCTGTGCCTCAGTTTCCCTCTTGTACCTGTCTCCTGAGTCAGTCGAGCCCTCACGGCCCTGGGGGGCAGGGAATAGCCACAGCCCAGTGTGCCTCCTCTGCCCCCTGCACTGGGGCTGGGAGCAGGGCCCTTAGGCCCCTGGGGTGGGGGGATTCTCAAAGGGCAGAACCTGCCCCAGAGGGACCCAAGCATGGCTGAGAACTGAGCCCTCAGTTTCTCTTAGCTCCTGGGGGGCAGAGCTGGGGTGAAAAGGGATCACATGGCCAGTGACCCTGCCCCCAGGAATCCCCTCCCTCCATGGGGCATGGAAGCCCCTGGAGGCAGTGTTTAACCCCTCGGGCACCAGCAGGGCACATGCGCCAGGTGCTGGGAGCTGGGCAGGTCGTGGGGGTGATGGCAGCTGAAATGTCTGTGTGGTTGTCCCCCACTCCCCAGGTCCATGGGGGGGCCTTGCAGATCTATCCCGAGGGGCGCCCCCTGGTGGCCAGTATCGAGCCCCTCTTTGACCGGCTGCTGATTTTTTGGTCGGATCGACGCAACCCACATGAGGTGAAGCCGGCGTATGCCACGAGGTAGCCACCTCCCGGCGGGTGGGGGGAAGCCCTCTTGGAGAGGGGTCTGGGAACTGGGGGAGGGGGAAGTTGGCTCAGACACAGCACCATCCAGGGTCCTGCTGGCCTTTTGTGGTGTGGCAGAGGGGGCAGGGCTGTGGATGATTTGCATACAATTTGCATACATTGCACATTTTTCATCCAATCTGTGCGTCTGATCGTGCTCTGGGCTCCTTTACTAGAGTTCCCTGACAGCACGGCCTAAGGGTTGGAGGGGGGGGGGCGGGCTGGGAGCCAGGACTCCGGGGTCTTTTTCTATGGTCACCCCAGAGCTGGCTTTGGAGTTCAGGCTGCGGGGGCGATTGGGGGCCATTTGGTGCCCCTAGATAGGACATCCCCACCCCCCACCTGTGGGGAGAGTCTCTTAGTCTCAACGCCTAACAGGCCGTGTCTGTCTGCCTGTGTTTCTGTCCGTCTGTCCAGGTACGCCATCACCGTCTGGTATTTTGATGCCAAGGAACGCGCGGAAGCCAAAGGCAAATACCAGCTGGGTAAGTGGGTACAGAGCAGCCAGACCCGTACCCTATCCCTGACTCCCCTCTCTCCCCTCCGAGCCAGTCCCCTGCCCCTGGGCTGGATTGGGGCCACCCCCTAGAGGGGAAAGGTCCCATGCCCCAATCCCTGCCCCACCCCAACCAGCTGGTCCCTGACCCTGGGACCAGATTGCAGCCGGCACCCCATAGAGGGGAAAGGCCTCAGGCCCCATTCCCCACCCCCTGAACCTAGGGGGAGATTGGGGCCAGTGCCCCGTAGAGGGGAAAAGCCTTGTGCCCCATTCCCTGTCCCCCTGGGCCAGCCAGTCCCCCACCCAGGGGCTGGATTGGGGCCAGCGCCTCCTAGAGGGGAAAGGGCCTGTGCCCCAGTCCCTGAGTCCGTCTCTCTCTTTCAGCCTCCGGACAGAAGACGGTGCAGGTGCCTGCATCCCAGGCGAGCGGCACCAGCTGACGCCGGAGTCCAGGCGGATGCAGGCTGTCCAGGGGGCCTGGCCTGGAGTTACTTTGTGCTGCTATTTGCTTGTGTTTGGTTTGCCCATTTCAAGCCCGTTGCTGCTACTGCTGTTGCCTGGGATGGCTCCCAATGCTGCCAGCACCCAGGGAGCCTCCACCCAGCACCTTGCACCCCAGGCTGGGCACCGGAGTGGGGGCCATTGCACTAGGGGGATGCCAGTGCCCCCACCCTCCTGGGCAGGGCTGGGTGAGATGGGGGCATGTGTGTGTGTTGGGGGGGGAGATCATGGACACTGGGGGTGTCTGGGGTTCTAGGTGTGTGTGTGAAGATGTGGGGGGCTGGCAGAGGGGACCCCATGTTTGGGGGGGCCGCCCTGCCTTGTCTTTCTGCCCTGTGCTGCGGGGGGCTCAGTGAGGGGCAGCGGAAGCAAGGGGTGTCTGTTAACTCCCGAGACCCCCAAGTGCACTGCCTGGGGCAGCCAGGGAAGGTCCCCGGCTTGGCATGGGGGGGCTCTGCTGGTGGGCTAGGGGCTCGGACTCTGTCAGGGACTGGGTGGGCCCTCAGTGGGGATTGGGGTGGACCCCCAGCTTCCCGCTCATTTCATCCCACGAGAGAGACAGAGGCTGGGACAGGTGGAGAGCAGCTCGCCTCGAACTGAAATAAACTTTTACCTCATTGCAACTGCCCCCCGCCTCCTGCATCAACTCCCTCCTCCCCTCCCCCCCCTCTCCGGCACACGTGGGGTGGGGTCTGGGCACTACTCAGTCAGCCAGCCTCCTAGAGGGGGCTGTGCTGGGGGGGAGGGGGTGTCTGATGCCAATATACAGCTTCCAGCATTCTAATGATGGGGGGGTCTAGTGGTTAGAGCGGGCGGGCAGTGGGAGGGGGCTGGAAGCCAGGATTCCTGGGTTCCTTGCTGCCAGCTGCATTAAGCTGCCAGATACCTGCCTCCTGGGGGCTAGTTGGTGCTATAACCCCTGGCAGCCCATGTATCACTCGCTTGCACTTGGGCTTGGGGCTGCTGGATAGAGGGAAGGGGAAGGGAGTGGGGTCTAGTGGTTACAGCAGGGGGGCTGGGAGCCAGGACTCCTGGATTCTGTCTCCAGGGATTGGGATGCACAGGGGCCTGGCTACTCCCGACTGCTGTGGGGTAGGGTGGCCATGAGAAGGGGTTATGGGCCCTGGCTGCAGCCGCACGGAAGGTCTGGGGCTTCGGGGCCAGCTCCTTTCACCTGCAGTGAATCAAAAGGCACCGCGATCTGCCGACAGGGACCAAGTGAGAAGCTGAACGTGACCAGAAGGTGGCCCCCTTGCTGTGCTGAGAACAGGCACCAGAAGTGACTGTCGCATGTCCCTGGGCACTGCCGACTTCCCTGCTTTGCCCTGCCCCTGGGCCCTGCGTCAAACCAGCCCAGAGACCTCAGCTCTCCTGGTCATTGCACGGGGACATGCAGCGCCAAGTACCCTCGGCCCCAGGGCTGGATTTCTGTGCTCAATTACAGCTGCGTCAATCGAGATCAGCCCTGTTGACTGAGTGACATCTCTCTGGGTTCACATGTGGTGCACAATGGGGTTGAAGAACCCTGGGGGCTGGGAGGGCAGGATCCAATGGGTCTGTGGAGCATGAGACTATCAGGAATAAAACAGCCCTGAGAGTCTGGAAGGGAGCCAAACCCATCTGATGCAGGGCAGAAGCCATCTTTCCTGGAGGCAAGTTATCCCCTAACTATAAACTTGCTCACACCTTTGGTGCAGCAGGACCTGTCACAGGGGTGAGGGGCTCCAGGGCTGGCAGGACCCATGGGTCAAATCTGCTCTGGAAAATCCTGTAGTCCTAGTTTGCTGGGGAGAAAGAAACCTGACAGCAGCTGTGCGTGATGTGAAAGGGAAACTCCACCACTGAGCGTCTGACACGGGGCATGTCACTGAGTCCTTCTGGGCCACTGCAACATGGGGCACCCTGCACCCCTGGGGGGGGGGTGGGTGATGAATGCACTACAAGCTGAGGGGTGCTCAGGTACTGGGGGCTGCTCAAGGGACCTGAGGGCATCTGATTTTGGAGTGGGGCACTCATCAGAAGGGGATTATTTATTAATCGTGAGTTTTATCTGGAGGGAACAGCAGCAGCCCCAGTGGGCAGGGAATTTACCCCGTGCCCTCACCCGTCAGCACCCTGGATTTACAGGCGGGTGTGGAATGAGATGTGACAGCTGAGATCAGCAGCGTGTAGTCGTCTAGGTCTGGATCTGGTGTGGTAGGATAACTGTGTGTGTGTGTGTGTGTGTGTGTGTTGTGGGGCAGGGGTGTGTAGTTAATTCCTCAGGAGCCAGAGCTCCCCTGGAAAATTAGGTGGGGGAGCGACTCTCCATAGCCTGCCACTGTCCCTTCATGCCGCGCCTCAGATCTGCAGGTCGATCCATGGCAGGGGAGCAGTTGTGCGCATGGTGGTCATGGCCCCGGACCCCCGCCTGCTCCTAAAGGCTCTGGGCTTGGCAACAAAGCGACTGATGCCTGCAGGTGGAGGGGGGGAGGTTACTTGGATACCTGGACTCATGGGTTCTTAGGCTTCATGGATCATGCAGAACAGGTAAGGCTGGGGCACATTTCCCAGGCCCACTGCTTCAGGTAGGACTCTCCTTTTATTAGCATTAGAGGGGCTATGAGACACACCACTGTATTTTAAAAAAATCAACTTAGCATTGCTAAGATGCCTCAGTTTCATGTCTTAAGCTGCGGTGCTACCCGCACACTAGGGCACAGCTTTACCCCAATCTGTAGGGCTCAAGGCAGAACCCAGTTAAGGCACCCCCACTCTTTCTCAGTCCATAGAGCTCCGGGGGAAAGGCACCTACCCTTACACAACTCATACTTTCAGCCCAGGGTCACCCATCCCTAGGGCTCAGGGCATAACCTGTTTCATTCAAATACTCACCCTTTCCCAATGTGTAGGGCTCAGGTGTCATTTACCGAGGGCTTGCGGGGCCTTTTACCAGCGACGGAGCCTTACACAGTAATATCCTTAACCTCGATTTATTAACAATTACCAAAACAGACTACACTTGCTAAGCGTACACTGCTCACCACGCCCAATAAAGCAGACAAACTTCCCTTGGTGGCCAGTCAGGATCAGATCATCTGGGGACTCCAGCTCCTGTAAATACACTTGCCTAGGGTCTGGTGGCTTTGATCTTTGGCTGTGTCCTGGAGTTAGGTTTCAAAGACCTTCCTTTTGGACCCCAGTTTATACGGCTAGAACTTGGGTCCTGCTTAGCTAGACCTGAACCAATCATATGAAATGAAAGTGCTACAGAACACCACCCCTAGCCCATTACAAACAGTTCTTTAACCACTCATACCCCACCACCTTAGTTGATGTAAATATTGCACAGTTAGTTATGCAACAGAGAGAAACAATCTGAGAACGAGACAGAAATCATTCCGATAAACAACAGACAAGTGGAAACCATAAGACAAAACAATAAAAGAGTATATTTTACAACCACTGTTGGCAGTTGTTGGCTGCGTGTGTTCTCCCAGCGTGTTTGCTGTCACAGCTCAGCAGATAAGTGAGACACCAAACCACGATCAGATCATCCAATAAGATCACAGAGCCCTTTCAGCAACGAAGACACCAGGCCAGCTTCATTGTCAAATGAGCCATGTAAAAAGCCCCCTATACGTGCTATAAGTGCACTTAATACTGGTATGCCTCTGACAATGGAGCAGCTCAGTAAACAGCGGGACTTTCCCTTCCTCACTCAACCAGACAAAGACACTCCCTTTGAGACCCGCCTTTATACACTGAGAGAAACAAGCTGCACATTGCCCCTCTGACGTGTGTAGTTGCCGCCCTCTGACGTGGTGAGATACCACCTTTTACCTTGTACCAAACGGCTCTGCCAAAAGTTCTCGATCCATCGTGTTGTCCTTCTGAGGGGTCAGTAGCCCTCGTTATCTTTGGGGTATTGGGACTGTGAAGGGAAAAGAAGATGGGGTCTCTGTTTCTTATGAGAACTGATCAATAGAAATGGCTGCAAAAACCTGAGATGGTTTCTAGCAGATGTTTAAATCTTAGAATATTAAGGGTTAACAAAATAGTTAAGAGGCCTAGACGCCAGCAGGGATGGAATGCAGAGAAAGACCTTGTAACTTAGATAAGGAAAGTTGAATATACTGAGCTAGAAAATTCCTAGATAAACAGTTTTTTTAGTACATATGATCATGGAAACGGTGACGTATAAAGACGTGTTTGTGTGAGGCTATAAAAGCTTTTAGATTTTTTTATATTGAGAGTCACCCCTTACATTGAAGAGACCACCTTCTTTACATAAAGAATAAATGTTGACTTTACTAATCTGTTGTTTGGCTTATTCTGGGCTATCTGCTGGACAACGGATTTGTAAGTAAGGACCCCTGAGTTTGGGTTCTTCCACAGGATGTTCTGGTACCTTTCTGGAATGTGCTTGTGTGAGTGTCCTGTACCTAGCACTTCTTTAGCAATGCGTGTGTGATACCAGCTCTGCTCTTGCCACTTACTGTGAACTTACAGGCAGGCTCACAGCCTGACTCCTGCTAACTTGGCTTTGTAACTGCAGGGCTTGACCATTGCTATAGTTCAGGCCTCAGGCCTCACACCTGGCCTGTCATACCAGGCCTCCTGTCTCAGGCTATCACTTCCTACTGCTTGCCAGACAGAATCTATCAAAGTGTTTTTTAAACACCTTCAGCTCTGTTTCTTTATCTGGTGCTGGTCGTTACTGTCAGGACAGTGGCACCTTCTTAGCAGCCCAATATTACTGATGAATGACAGTAGGATGGGATGTGAAGACGTGACCACACGCTTCTTAGCTTATGGCTGCTGTCTCTGTAGTGTGGCTGCTACTGCTTAGCCAAAAACACAAGGCCTCAGACCTTACCCCGGTGGAGCAGTGACTAGTTACCCCATAGCTGTACAGCCAGAGCATCTCTACAGCTGAAGCAATGCTTAATTATTAGCTCATTATGGGTTCATCACCTAGGGGATTAAGCCAAGTATTATCTCTGCAGCACAAACACCATCGGGCTAATCCCCCGCCACCATGTGAAGTGTCAGCCATGTCCACCAGCGCTGTTGATGTCGGTGCCCTACAGTTATCACAGGGGCTGCACCGGCAGTGGGAGGGGAGGTTGGAAGTGAGTGAAAGTCATTCCAAGGTCTGGTTCTGTTCAATAGCGTCACACCTGGTTTGGACAACAGCCCAGAGAGTGCACTTGTAAGGTTTGAGGGTGACACCAAGCTGGGGGGTTGCAAGCGCTTTGGAGGCCAGGGTTAGAATTCAAAATGATCTTGGCAGAGTGGAGAAATGGCCTGAATTAATGAAAGGACAAAGACAAAGTACTTCCCTTGGGAAGGAACAATCAGTTGCACAAATACAGAACGGGAAATGACTGCCTAGGAAGGAGTCCTGTGGAAGGGATCTGGCGTCACAGGGGATTTCACACTAAATAGCAGTTAACAGTGTGACACTGTGGTAACAAAACCAAATCGCATTTGTTGCTGTGTTAGCAGGAGTTTTGTGAGCAAGATACAAGAAGTGATTCTTCTGCTTGACTCCGTGCTGATAAGGACTCAGCTAGACTCTTCTGTCCAGTTCTGGGCGCCACGTTTCAGGAAAGGTCAGGACAAATTGGAGAAAGTCCAGAGAAGAGCAGCAGAAATGGCTGGAGTTTCAGAACACACGACTGACGAGGAGTGATTGAAAAAACTGGGTGTGTTTATTTGGGACAAGAAAAGACTGAGGGGGACTGATCCATCCTCGGGTACGGAAAAGGTTGCTGTAAAGAGGAGGGTGATCAATGGCTCTCGTTCCCTCTGAGGATAGGACAAGAAGCAATGGGCTTAAATTGCAGCCAGCGCGGTTTAGGTTGGACATTAGGAAAAGTTTCCAAAGAGCCCGGGTGGTGAAGCTCTGGAACAAATTACTAGGGAGGTTGTAGAAACTCCGTCACTGGAGGTTTATAGGAACAGGTCAGACAAACACCTGTCAGGGATGGTTTAGGAGGTTATAGTGAGTCCTGCCTCAGTGCAAGGGACTGGGCTAGATGAGCCTTCCCAGGCCTACATTTCTAGGAGCTCTTCGCTCTACACCTGAGGGAGCGTGGTCAAGCAGCTAGGCTGGGAAGCCATGACTCCTGGGTCCACTCCTGGCTCTTAGAGGGGGAGAATGTGCCAAAGAACTTACAACCTGAAGGCATGAGCGGGTGCCTGACAGGCGCCTGGTTCAAAGTGGGCATGTGACATGCTCGTGTCACTGCGTTTAGCCTCCTGGCCAGAGCTCACCTGGGCAAGAGACACCCCTGAGCTTGAGAGCAGGTGACACATAGACCCAGGCCCTACCTATGTGTGACACCCAGCCTGGCTGCCTCTCGAGTGACTCAGCTTCGAAACCCGCCCCTTTCCCTCCTGAGCAGTCAGGAATGATATCATCCCAAAGTCATTAAATGCAAAGGCAGCCAGCAGCCCCCCCCGGGCTGTTACCCTGCGTTTGGCTTAGCCTGGCTTCTCTGGTTTGCGTTACCCAGCGGTGCCGCACCCGGCGCAGGGCCATGGATATTGGTGCGACCACGCTGATTTTGCTGGTCATCTGTGTCTCCTGCCTGCTCCTCTTCCTCAACGGGAAGGGCCAGAAGAACAGAGGACATTTGCCTCCAGGCCCGCGCCCACTGCCCCTTCTGGGGAATCTGCTGCAGCTGGATACCAAGGACATGGCCAGATCTCTTCTCACAGTAAGGAGGGATTTGCCTTCCGAGCCGGGTTGGCGAGTGAACAGTGGGAAATGTCTGCACCGTGCTGGTGAATTTCTGGCTGTCTTTTGTTGGTGTGGATGTTGGTAAGGGAGATGGGAAGGATAATTTGACGCAGGCATAAACAGCCTTTTTAGCAGAAGGGACAGGGCAGCGTTGCACTTAGGCATAGCCAGGGCTTGATCCCATCTTGTGCCATTGTTCACGCAAGTGCCGAGTGTAGCCTCTCTGATTTATATTGTGACCCGGCTGTGCCTAGTGTAGCCCTCCTGAAAATGCCAAGGTCAGGGCAGGCTGCAAAAGGAGAGCAGATTCTCCCAAATGGTGGGTAACACAGCCGTGAGACTCACCGACCAGTCACAAACAGTGTTTCTGATCTCCCACACGGGTTATTAAGAAGCTAAAAAGAAGAAAATACACAACCCCCTTTATTGCATTCCAGTCTCTGGCCCCCATTTAGCAACTAGGTCCTGTAAAGAGAGAAGTTATTAAAACTCTGTTTCCTGTTACCAAAAATGTTGCTGTCAAAACAATCAGATACATACAAATGACTGTAAAGTCCATGTGTATCAGATCCTCAGCATAGCTGTGGAGTCTGCAGGCTTGCGCAGTCCCTCTGGTGTACATCCAGTACCTGGCTGGGTCTCCATCTTTTGTTTCACAGTTTCAGTTGTAGATGAGTTGCTCCAGAGATAGGACGTAGGAATGAAGCCAAGATGGGGATGGTGCAGCTGCCTTTTATGCCCCTTTGCCATGTGGCTTGTCCCAAACTCAGCACATGGCATGGGAAAACCACAGAGTCCCCTGTCCCTTGGCATGTTCTTAACTTCTTACATGCCCTGGTGACGCATAAGGTGTAGCCCCTGGGTTCTGTCACTGGATTTCTTGTACCTGTGAGTTCCCTTGAGGGGCCATTAAGCAGGCTTAGTGCTGCTGCATTCTGTCCTGGGAGGGGTGGGGCGGGGCATGTTCGCCCAGACACACAGCACAAGTTGAAATACAGACAGACCAGACATGTTTAGAACTTATCATACAACATTGATAAATACAGATAAAGGTGCTTATCAGTCTTAGTCACTCATGATGTTTCCATTGGTTCCCTGCATGGCTTCTCCTATGTGATATTTATTGCAATTCTGTAATACTGGTATCAGTGATATTAGAAATAGTCACTCATAGGCCAGACATTGTCACGCTCCCTGAGAAAAATGGATTCGGAAAGGGGTGTCCCTAGACCAGTGGTTCTCAAATGGTGTTCTGCGGAACCCTAGGGTTCCGTGGGCTGAGCGGAAGGGTTCCGTGAAGCAGCCGTACTGCACCGCCGAATGTTAAAAAACTCTGGTGCCGCCAAAGAGCTGTTCGCGCGCTGCCAAAGAGCTGATGGCACCGCCAAAAACGGCCCTGAAAGCGCGCCGCCGAATCAAGCAAATACCGCGCCGCCGAAAAGAGGAAGATTTTCTTGACTTTTCAGTGGACGGTATGGCATGGGCGGGCAAGGGTTCTGAGGGTGGAAAGAAATTGAGAAACACTGCCCTAGAGACTGCTGAATGCATCACGGGAATTTTCCCTTCTTGGTTTTGTATTACGTGTTTTGTGTTACTTGTGCAATGGGTTTTCAAAAGATCACACACGGTACAGTTTTACAGTTCTTGGCATCATCAGCAAATTAATCACAAGAGTTAACGTTAGCATTAATAGGAACATCAACATCCTGGTTGATTAAAACTGGGTTTTCTTTTTAAGATTCGTTAGGGAGGAAACGATTTTTTATTTTTTTTTACAAACATTCCCCGGAGTTCGGTTAGATCAGTAGTGGGTGGGATCTGCTCTTGCAGCATAATTTCTGCCTGATTTATGTGAAATTGCCAGGTGTGTCCTCTGTGCTCACAGCTATGGGCAAATCTTTCCCTCACCTGTCAGGCAGGTAACTTGCATCAACACACACCTTAGCTTGTTTACTAGTTTTCAAATTTTCAAGTGTTAGCAATTTCAGGGCTAGATTCTCTCTTAAAGAGATACCAACCCTTTTCATCCCCATTTTAGAAACAGGGCTCTGCTGTCCTTTCACTACCAATCCGTGATTGCACATGGACTCAGAGGTTGAGTCCACCAAGGCCTTGTCTACACTAGAAAAATGAGTGGACCTATGTCATTGCTGCAGTGGCTGATGTCCACACTGCTCTCCTTGGGTTGGAGGAGCACGTCCGCACCAGGAGCACTTCCACCCAGCTAAGAGGGATGGGGAACCAAGAGCTTCTCTCCTCTCCGTTCCCCACCTGGACCCCTCAGGAGTGGGGTCCAGCTGCTCAGGCTCCCCTTTTCCTTCCCCCTCCCCCATCTGCTCCCTGCTGGAAGCTGGGGAACCTTGTCGTACCATTGACAAGGCTGCCCTTGCTCCCTGCGGGGAGTGGATGGAGAAGCACCTGAGAAAGCTTCTCACAGCCAGGAGCATCTCGGGGTTCTCACCCTGCTCCCCCAAGAGCAGAGACCAGCTGCTCAGCTCTCAGGGGCTTTCTTGTCATTGACAAGAATGACAGCCCCACAGCCGCATCTACATTGAGCCTGCGGCGCCCTGAGTGAGGAGCCATAAGCCTTGCCTTGCACCGCTCCTTGAAGTGGTTTTATTATGTCCACGTAGCAGGGGACTTACTTCCATTGGTGGGAGGAGCATTTTAGTCTGTGCACCTCCCCTGTAAAACGTTCTAGTGTAGACCAGCCCTAAGAGACGACCAGACATATCCAAAGTGTCCAGGGGAGAGAGTTTGCTGCCATCCCCTGTAGTTCCAGGAGATCACTGCACAGCTGTCCCGCTCTGTAGATCCAGCTACCCAGTTTTCCCTCTGACCCTGAGACACAGACTGTTTATTTAAAGAGCCAACATGGAGACATTCATGTCTGCCCAATATGCTGTGCAAACGTCCTAATTAATTTCACTCCATCTGGAGCCTTTTCTAAGGGATCCACACTGGAGCTTTCTAAAACAAAGTCAGTGAAGCCAGCCACATTTGAACACCTCTGGCCACCGGAACTGAACCGAGTCTCTCCACATATAAACTCTTGTTTGCGACAGGCAGTGACTGATTCATCCTTCCTGAGCTAATTCAACAACTTCACGTCCACACCCTGCAGTTGCAGCAAACTGTTTCCAAAAGCCACCATGAGGCGGTTTTATTCCTTCAGGAGCATTTTTAAGCCACAAACCGTTTCCCACAGAAATCCTGTCCTGTCGCTGATCAGCGAGGGGTTGCTCTATACAAACATCTTCCTGAGCCACAACAGACTCTTTCTGGGTTTCAGTTAAGTCCTGAGCCAACTCTGTGACAACTGAGACAGCCTCAATCAGCATAAACTGAGGCCTGGTCTACACTAGAGAGTTTTGTCAACAAAGTCAGCTTTTGTCGACAAAGCAGTGCTGCTGCACACACGACAGTCACCTCCCCGCCAACAAAACTGTCCTGTTTGTTCGACAAAATAAAACCACCTCGACGGGAGGCGTACGGCTTTTGTCAGCAGAGCTAGGGCGACGCATTGTCACTGTAGACCCTGCGTCCCCTTAGAGTGGTGGAGGGGCTGTCATACTTGTCACTTTCACCACGCCTGGGTTCCAAAGCCATAGGTCTGTTCAGCCAGACGGACAGGGTGGAGACCGGGGATCATGAGCGGTTCAAGGGGGCTCTACTGCTCATGTTTGAGCTGACCCCATAGGCAGACCGGAAGAGATTCCGGCCATGCAAAAGACTCCGAGGGTGACCTACCTGGAAACCACCACCCTGATGAGAAGTTACATCTGCAAATGGGGCATTGGAGTCGGGGCTGTGAGCAAGGAGGATGTCTTTGAACTGATGGGTCTGGGACAGCTGTACAATATCTGTCCCCCTGATCTGAAGCTGTGGCTGAGGGACAAGAAGCCTAAGGATCTGCAGAGTGCAGACAAACTGGCTGATGAGTTCATGGACAGTCAGTCGGGACATGGACTAGGTCCAAAGGGGCCAGGTCGGGGATGCCACACAGGAATCACCAAGGGGGCCCCAGAAGACGGATCCCAGGAAACCTCCCCCAGAGAGACAGCTAACACTGGGACAAACTGAATGAGTCCCAGAGACAAACGAGATTGGAGGTGCCCTGACTGTGGGCAGGAGGGACACAAGTGGGCACGATGCCCAGGGCTCAAGGGTGGGAGGGACAAGCCAACCCCTCAAAGGGGTAATTGGGTGGGGTTTCCCCACAGGAGGAGCTGGCTGCCCAAGGGGTGTGGATGACAGTATCACACGGTCCCAGGGGGGAGGAGGAGGCAGCCAGACCGGCTCACTGGGGGAAGGCAGAGTTTCCAACTCAGAATTTGCCATCTGCCAGGTGAGGGTGGGGCCACCCCGAAGGAGCCAGCACCTTATTCCCCTGGAGGTAGATGGAAGGACAGTCCAGGGGCTCTGGGACACGCTGGCCCTGCCCAAGGTGGTGGGCCCAGGCCAGGTGGTGCCTGATACCTGCCTAACCCTGAGGGGAACGTTCAGCCCCCTGGTCAGGGTACGCATGGTGAGGGTGCATCTGAGGTGGGGAGCCAAGGAGGGCCCCAAGGAAGAGGGGGTGCACGATCGGTTGCCAGCTGAGGTGCTGATGGGGAGTGACTTGGAGGACTGGCTGGATGAACCCCAGAGCCCCCTGGCCATTACTTGTAGCCAGAGCCAGAAAGGGGTACCCCAGCCTGGCAAATGTGCAGAAAGACTCATAGACACTTTCTAGGATATGTGAAAAATGGGTGGTGAAGACTCACTTGATAGTGATGTGCTAGTAACCTCTCCTCTCTGGGTAGCTGACACATTGAGTTTATGGAATTGTATAATGCATGTATTTCTCAACCATTTAAGTAGCAAGTACCCCCTAACGTCTGAAAATTTTAATAAGTGCCCCAACACTCAATTTTCCACAGGATTTTATATTTACAGACTAACGTGAGCCATATGTTGGAAGAAGGGCTGAGTATATAAGGCTGTGATGTGACAGATGTCAGATCTAGTGTGGGTAAGGTTACCACCTTTAAACCAGGGGTGTGCAACTCAAGTACGTACCTGGGCTAGAGATGATGTTGGCCAAAGCTAGGAGGCTTTGAGTGGCATGCCAATGCTGGGGAATATAAAGCGCCGCGCCAAATTTTATGCCATAGATTTGAGAGGAGGAAGGGGTGAGAGAGAGACAGGGAAGGAGGGCGAGAGAGAGAGACAGGAAAAGAGGGTAACTGGTGAAATCTGGGGCTGTCATGGTGTGTAAGTGGGGGAATGGGCCCGCTATTGTGCGGAACTTTCTTGGCTTACACACTACCCTGGTGGAGTTGGCTAGCAAAAGGATCTGAGTCCCTGCTCCCACTCTCTTTAGGTCCTGTCCTGGCTAGACCCAGGGATGTGGGCAGGCGGCTGCTGCCCGTCTTCAAGCTGGGGTGCTGGAGGCTGTCCCTCGGCTCAGAGCCGGGGTGCGGGTGGCTGCCACCCAGCTGCGAGGCCAGCTCGTGAGACGCAGGAGGTTGCCACTGGGCTCCCACCTGGGAGCTGGGACCCGGAGAGAAGCGGGGAGCTGCCGCCTGCCTTCCCCAGAAGCCAGGGGCTGCCACACGCCTTCCATCTGGGAGCTGGGACCGGGTGGGAAGTGGGCAGCTGCCGTCTGCCTCCCCTTCACTCTGTTTTTCCCCAGGTACCCCCTGCCTGTGTCTTGCATACCCCCAGGGGTACGTGTACCACAGGTTGAGAAACGATGGTATAATGCATGTGTTATTAGATAGTCGTTATGTGTTATTAGATGGTAGTGAATGCGTCATCCGAAAGTTTTTTATATGTATCTAAGGGTTAATTTCTTTTCCTTAGGAGGGAAGATGTAGAGAGATGCTTGTAGAAGATTGTGATTTAGAGAAACTCCCTAGCGTGGGACAGTGTTGTGTGAATTGGGAAATGTGCCCTACATCAGATGGAACAAGGCTGCTCCCAGCTGCACACCTGGGAATCGCTCCTGGCTGTGTTATTAAAGTTCTGTTCCTTACTCATTCAATACTGCCGTCTCTAATGAACCCTCAAGATTCCTGCTACAGGCATGTTCTTATGTGTCCTGGTCACTCATAAGGTGCAGCCCCTGGGTTTTTTCACTGGATTCATTGAACCTTCCAAGTTCCCTTGATGGGCCGTTAATCAGGCTTTGCTGCTGCTTGTCTGGGGTTGGGGAGGGGGTGTCGCCCATAAACACAGCACAAGTTGAAATACAGACGCATATTTAGAACTTATACAAAATTGATACATACATAGAAAGGTGCTTATCAACCTTAGCGACTCACGACGTTTCTATCAGTGCCTCACCCCTCCCCTCCCAGGCTCCCTCATTATGTGTCTGACGGTAGCACCTGGAGACCCCAATTGAAATCAGGACACCCTTGTGTTGGGTGCTGCAGGAATCAGTGGCAGATCCAGCAGTAAGGCTACAACCCAGGAGTCCTGACTCCCACACCCCACTCTAGCCACTAGACATCACTCCTCTCCCAGAGCTAGGGATAGAACCCAGAGGTCCTGGATCCCAGCCCCTCCCTGCAGCTACTGAAGTGCATGATTGTTATGATGAATAACGTGGGATACACAATGTACTAAAGCAAAAGGATTCACTGCTCTGTGGGAAGGTTTCGGTGAGTTTGCACTGGGAGCATCTCCCTGCTCGTGCTCTATTAACACTTAGGGCGATGCGGACAGTTTTGAGGGGCAGGTTAGCAGCCTTTGCCTCCTTGGGTCAGAGCAGCTCAAAGTGCGCAACCTCAGTCCTTTTACAGGTGGGGAGACTAAGGCCCAGGGAGCGGCCGTGACCTGCCCAAGGTCATGCAGGGAGCTAGGTGGAAGAGCCCAGGATGGAACCCAGGTGTCCTGATGCGCAGCCCCCTCCCCCCGCCAACTAGAACCAGCTGAAACTTGGAATTTCTGGTTCGTGGGAAATTTTGATATTTTGGTTTTGTTCCAAATTTTAATTTAATTTTTATTTCCCCTGAGAACCAGAAATTCCAGAAAAAATTGTTTTCTCATTGATTATTTCAAATCTAGATGGGCCATTTGTGTGAAAGCTCTGCCCTAGGAATTACTTTGAGGCCATTCTCTGGCCTGTGTGATACAGGAGGGCAGACGAGATGGTCACTGTTACCAGATTTGCCCGTCACCTTGAGGTATACTCATTAATTAGGGTTACCTTCCTGGAAGGGGGGTGTGATTCTATTAATGTACTGCTTGTGTTACTTGTGTGTTCATATGGCTACAAGTCTCCTCCCAATGGAGCTATCCTGCGGGACCTAAGCTTTTCAGGGCTGGGTTCCTCCAGCCCCAGATTCAAATAAACCCCTCACAGATACACACACACATTCCAGATTAACTGAGTGCGTCTGAGCGGACCGGGCTATCAGCACTGTCAGCTGATCCCTTATATGTCCCTGAACTCGGCAGGCTGGGTGACACAGCACTTTTCAGCTACCCCCCTTATATGCCCCTGGACTCCGTAGGCTAGGCAGAGCAGCACTTCCCAGCTGCCTCCCCCCTCACTCTACAATTATTCTAGCAGTAACCCCCTTGACGAGCAAACCCCACAGGATTTTTGGGCACTCCAGGGATCTTTGGCTTAGGTAAAAGAAGCGTTGCTGAAGAGCAAAATAGGACCACACAAAGGAGTAAATGCAGTTTGGAGAGAGAGAGAAAGTGGCAACCAGCTTGATTATAACAGTTATTGTATTGCCAGGTATATACAATTTATGATACTAATAGTAATACCATACAAGGAGAGAAAAACAATCCAACGCTTACAGTACTACACAATTACAGTTGGGGTATTGGAGAAAGCTAGTCCAGGTTTGATTACAAAAGTAGGAAGTTATACCTGGACTGAGAGAGAGAGAGAGAGAGAGAGTGTTGGGGGAAGATGGGGTGGGGAGGGGGGTCTCACCACTCCGTGCAGCTCAGAGGTTCCCAGGAGACAGGCTGTTCAGCTTCGGATCTGGAGCGCTTGAGACAGGCAGAGCCCCCAACACGATCAGTCAGGAGAAGGGGAAGTTCCAGTGGAGCTGATGCAGAATTTGGATCCAGGCATCAGAACAGGGGTTTGAACTCGCGTAGGGGTTTTTGTAGACCCCAGGTTTGTTTATGGGGAAACGATGACTCAAGGGAGGATACCAGAGTGGTTTTCTTTATGCTGGACAAAAGGAGCTGATCACTCCTGGCTATGGGCAATGTTCCTTGAGGGAGCTCACAATGCAACCAGGCAGATTCAGTGTTTTGCATATCAATATCTAGAATGGTCTGAGAACTGCGGAACTGGGTGTGTGCAGGTGTGAGTTCATTTACATCAAGAGCAGAGATCTCCCATCATGCAGTGCGTCCCTGCTCTGGCAATCCCAGAGTTCAGTGCGGTCCCTGCTTTGGAGGTTGCTTCTCCATTCGCTATGCTAATTCTTGTTCCATCTTCCATGTAGATGAGGCTTCTGTTCTCCATTCGATGTGCTAATTGAGATGCCTCCTTTTTACACCTTTGATGCAGATGAGGCTAGGGGTTGTTGGGAGGGTTTTAGGTGTGTCTTCCACTGTCTTTTCGTATTGAGATGCCTTTAGTTTCTGGTTCAAGCAGGGGCTTGGGCGGGGGATTCAGGTGAGCCAGAGAGAGTCAGAGTTTTGTGCCCTGGTTCCCCAAGAACACAGAGCTGCCAGGTAACAGTCACAAGGGTCCCTCCTTGCCTTGGTATCTATGAAGTTCTGAAACCAGCTGAATGAAACGATCATGATTCTTGTCAGTTTCAAGCTGACCTGCCTCACTGAACAGCAGCAGTGAAACTGATGACTATGTCCATTTCACTTGGCAGTGCCCATGCCCTGATATACCTTGACTTTAGCAAAGCTTTTGATACAGTCTCCCACAGTGTTCTTATCAGCAAGTTAAAGAAGTATGGATTGGATGAATGGACTATAAAATGGATAGAGAACTGGCTAGATCGTTGGGCTCAACGAGTAGTGATCAATGGCTCCATGTCTAGCTGGCAACCAGTCACAAGCGGAGTGCCCCAGGGGTCGGTCCTGGGGCCCGTTTTGTTCAACATCTTCATCAATGATCTGGAGGATGGGGTAGATTGCACCCTCAGCAAGTTTGCAGATGACACTAAGCTCAGGGGAGTGGTAGATACCCTGGAAGGTAGGGATAGGATACAGAGTGAGCTAGACAAATTGGAGGATTGGGCCAAAAGAATATTGGGCTGCATTAGTAGGAGCATTGCCAGCAGATCGCGGGAAGTGATTATTCCCCTCTATTAGGCACTGGTGAGGCCGCATTGGAGTATTGTGTCCAGTTTTGGGCCCCCCACTACAAAAAGGATGTGAACAAGTTGGAGAGAATCCAGTGGAGGGCAACAAAAATGATTAGGGGGCTGGAACACAAGACTTATGAGGAGAGGCTGAGGGAACTAGGCTTGTTTAGTCTGCAGAAGAGAAGAATGAGGGGGGATTAGATAGCAGCCTTTAACTACCTGAAAGGGGGTTCCAGGGAGAAAGGAGCTAGGCTATTCTCAGTGGTAGTAAATGACAGAACAAGGAGCAACGGTCTCAAGTTGCAGGGGTGGAGGTCTACGTTGAATATTAGGAAAAAAAATTTCACTAGGAGGGTGGTGAAGCACTGGAATGGGTTACCTAGGGAGCCGGTGGAATCTCCGTCTTTAGCGGTTTTTAAACTGCGGCTTGACAAAGCCCTGGCTGGGATGATTTAGCTGAGGTTTGTCCTGCTCTGAGCAGGGGGTTGGACTAGATACCTCCTGCGGTCGCTTCCAACTCTATGATTCTATGTCTGCAGCTCCTCCACAAGGTGAACAGCCCCAGGCCAGGGACCCCAGGGCTTCCATCTGGCTTCCTGGGCTGCCTGGCTCTCGGGGCAGCTGGCTCAACAGGGTGCAGAAATCGGGCAGTCTGGAAGGCCTGGGGGTCCTGGCTCCAGGGATGTGCCCAGGGCAGGCCTGCCCGGAAGTTCTGCCCCCCAAACCACCACTAGGAATGAAGCAGATTCCGTCAGAAACGTTTCACATTTGACTTATGGGCATTTTCCATTAAAACCCTGCTCTGCTGGAAACTCCCTGCCCAGCTCCAGTGTTAATGGCCCCTGGTCACACGTTGTCTGGGACTCCTGGGTGCAGTTCTTAGCTCTGGGAGGGGAGGGGAGGGGTCTAATGGGCTAAAGCAGGGGAGAGGGCTGGGAGCCAGGACTCCTGGGTTCTGTTCCCAGTTCGGGGGGGGAGAGGGATCTAGTGGCTAGAGTGGGGGGGCTGGGTATCACAATTGCAGGGCTGTATGTTTGGCTTATGGCCCCGAATTCTGACCCTCAGGTCTCTCTGTGTTTGCAGCTGAGCGAGTGCTATGGCCCTGTCTTCACCATTCACCTGGGCCCCAAGCCCTGGGTCGTGCTGTGTGGATACCAGGTGATGAAGGAGGCCCTGGTGGACCAGGCTGAGGAGTTCAGCGCACGCGGGGACCTGCCCGTGGTCTTCCGTTTCACCCAGGGGAATGGTAAGGGAATTGTAATAGGCTCCGGAGGGATCTGGGTTCAATTCTCAGCTCTGCCTCTGACTTCCTGCATGACTGTGGGCAAATCCCTGCATCTCACTGGGCCTCAGTTTCCCCACCTATAAAATGGGGATAATGACTCAGCCCCTGTGGAGTGCGTTAGATCGAGGTGGTGCTAGACTAGAGTCAGTGTCACAGGCTATCTCCAGGTGACCTGCATTCCTAGTTTCCCTCAGTCCTGGCATGTGTGTGTACAGATGAGAGACCGAGACTGACCAGTTTAGGAGGCAGTAGGGGGTAGTGGTTAGAGCAGGAGCTGGCTGGGAGCAGGGACTCCTGGGTTCTATCCCAGCTCTGGGAGGAAGTGGGATCTCGTGGGCTAGACCAATGGGCTACACTAGGACTCCTGGGTTCTGTTCCTGGCCCTGAGAGGGCAGTGGGGGCAGGACTCTCGGTTGTTCATGAGCAGGGGTTGGTTATTGTCATTTGTTCCCAGCATGGGGCAGGGGTACATGGGGGAAGCCCAGCTGAATTCAATGGAGCCGGGCTCTCTTGAGCCCTTTCTTCACCTCTCCCCTCCCCCAGGCATCATCTTTACAAATGGGGAGAAGTGGAAGGTCCTGCGGAGATTCGCCCTGCAGACACTGAGGAACTTCGGCATGGGGAAGCGCAGCCTGGAGGAGCGGATCCAGGAGGAGGCGCGGTGCCTGGTGCAGGAGCTCGCCCAGACCCAAGGTGCGCCAGCTGGGTGGGTGCTGGCCCAGGCTGCCGCCTCCCAACCCCGGGGTCACAGCTTCCCTTCAGCCGGGATTATTGCCACACGTAATCCATGTAGCACTGCAGCCTTTTGCTGCGAGATCCCTGCTGTGGGGCCAGACAGCGCCCCCTAGTGCTGCACTGGGGATGGGGGCCAGTGCAGACGGCCAGGACAGAGCGCCCCCTACTGAGCCCGCACCCTGCTCCCTGCAGCCCAGCGCCCCCTGCCCAGTGCCACGCTGGGGCGTTGGGTTCAACCCAGAGAAGAGAGCGCCTCCTGCTGCACACGCCCCTAGCACTGCACTGACACCAAGGGGAGACCCTCCCCCACTGCTGAGCCCCCCCCACAGATTCCCTGCCCAGCAGTGACTGAGCTGGAGCCCCCACTTGTGACTTCCTGCTGCTCACAGCCTGTTCCCTCCCCTTCACTAGCCGCGCCCTTCGACCCCACCTTCCTCATCAGCCGCGCCGTCGCCAACGTCATCTGCTCCATCGTCTTTGGGGACCGGTTCGACTACGAGGACAGGAACTTTCTCACCTTGGTCGGCCTCATCAACCAGACCTTCCAGCTGCTCAGCTCAGTGTGGGGGCAGGTGGGTGCTGGTGCAGGGTGGGGGCTGTGTCTGGGCAGGGGTCTCCCCCCTCTGCGGACAAGCGCGCACATGCAGTGATGCACGGCTCATTATGGTAACGTGACTCACACATGCACAATTCATTCTGGTAGCATGACGTGCACACGCTGTAATGAACTGCATAGAGTGAAGTGCACACGCTGCACAGTTCAGTGTGGTCATGTGCATGGACCTGCACTGCTGTCCTGTCATTACGGTAATGCAAACACAGCGCTATGCTATTCATTGCAGTAATGCAATGCACGCTGCCCCCCCTGTTCGTTATAGTAATGCACACAGAGCTCACCATGGGAATGCACACACATTGCTGCTCCATTTGTTACGGTGACAAACACACAGAGCTCACGTGCTGCCTTGGGGTGACTCGTGTCCCTCTCCACAGATGTACAACCTCTTCCCCGGCCCCATGTCCTACCTGCCGGGGCCTCACAACAGGATCTTTGAGAACTTGGAGCAGCTGCGGCTCTTCGTGTCGGAGCGGGTGAAGATGCACCAGGAATCCTTCGACGCCAACTGCCCCCGCGACTTCATCGACTGCTTCCTCCTCAGAATGGAGCAGGTGAAAGGGTTGTGGGCTCGTGGCGGGAGGAGACTGACCCCTTTAAAACTGCTCCTGTGTCAATATGGGCGGCAGGGTGTTCTAGTGGCTGGAGCAGTGGATGGGGGCTCAGGAGATCTGGGTTCTATTCCTGGTTGGCCTGTTGGGTGACCGCCCTGTGCCTCAGTTTCACTATCTGTGAAATGTAAATAATGGTCCTTCCTTTGCCTGGACAGACTGTGAGCTCTGTAGGGCAGGCACTGCCCCTTGGTTTGCCATCACCTGGCAATGAGGGCCCTTATTTTTTGGGGGGGGGTCCTCTGGGTGCCAGAGAAAGACAATTAGTGTTGTTCTGTGTTTGTAAAGAACCTGGCACAATGCAGGGTCTGGCCGATGGCTGGGGTTCCCAGGTGCTCCAGTAATATAGGTATTGTTAGGGGTTGTTGGTTTAAACCTTGTTGTTATGGGTCGGGCGTAACCGCTGCCTTGCACCCAGGGTGTGGGTGAAGAAGCGGCTTTCACAATAGCAGTTGCCTCTAAAACATTGGCAAGGTGGCGCAGAAGTTGAAGCATGTGGCCAAGGGGTTTCCAATGGAGGGGCTGGCTTTGGATGGGTGGGGCTGTGTGTCTGTGAGACCGTGCAAGGACAGAAAGACACACGGACACATGGCAGGGCTAGCCGCAGCTGGGAGGGGTTATGCCCAGATGCACACGCTCTTGGTTTGATGGAGGTAGCTCACTAAAAATAACAGTGGCGTGGGGGGTGGTTCGGGGGAGCTCCCCAAGTACATACCAAAGATCTAGGACAGGATTTTATTGGAGTGGCCGCGCTGCTCTTTTTAGTGCCCTAGCTCAACCACAGCCAGCGTGAGTCTCTCTACCCACACTGGGAATCACGTCCCAGTTGCTCTGTAGACGGGCCAGAGAGAGACAGATGCAGAAAAAAGCCAAGCAGACCCAGCGTAGGATAAACCTAGAGAGAGGGTTCAGTTAGGATTGCCGCTGAGCAAGGCTTAGAGCTGTGAGCCAGGAGGCTGGCTCCTGTGTTCAGGAAAACAGGACTTTCTGCATCCTTCTGAATGAATAGGGTTGCACCAAAAATATACCCGACTAGCAGCAATTTCTCATCATCACTGCAACAACCCACAGGACCCTGGAATTGTCACTAGCTCCTCGGCCCATAAGGAGTAACAATTAATAAGCACAGAACCATCTAAATGTAGCGAAGGGAGGGACTTCGAGTGGACATCTCATTCAGCCCCCTTCAGCACCCACACTGGGGTAGGACAGAGCAAATAACCCCAGACCCTCCTGACCGGGATTTGTCCAACCTGCTCTTGAAAACCTCAGGTGATGGGGACACCACAAGCTCCGTAGGGACCTGTTCCAGTGCTTTGCTAGTCTGAGAGTTACAAAGATTTTCCTAAAATCGAACCTAAATCTCCCCTGCTGCAGATTCAGCCCATTGCTTCTTGTCCCACCTTCTTCAGTGTACACGGAGAACAATTGATCCCGTCCCCTTTATCACAACCGTTTATAGACTGGAAATCCATGAGCACGTCCCTGCTCAGCCTTCCCGTCTCCAGATTCCTTCAACCTTTAAAGTGGCTTAAAAGGACCCAAGAACATTTCCCAAAAACTAAACCTGCCTCTGCCCTCATCTGGCAATTTGCCTCCAGGAGCAGATGTGTTTGTTTGGGCTAATGCTAGAATGGAAAGGTTCGTGGCCCAGCCCAAGGGAGCAGTGTGACTCACAGACATGGGGCTGAGCTGGCCCGTGACCAGCCCCAAATCCCTCCTGGCACTTGTCGGAAGGGGAGTTTTTCTTCAGAATCCTGGAGACGCTTCCTGCTCCATTACCTGCCACACTGGTTCTTGCCCTTGTCGATGCCCAGAGATAATCTCCAGGGCCTCTTCTTAGTCTGTTGAGGGGTGGGGCAGGACGGATGCCAACAGGTAACTGAAGCTCTGGTGCTTCAGGTTCTCTCAGCCCTGCGCTCAGCGCTGAGAGCGCTGCTAGAAAATCATGTTCTGATGCCTGGTCTTGATCGCTTTGTAAACATTAACAGCCTGATTCTCGTGACGCTCCACTCCAGGAGGCAGGACAGAGGCTGGGGAAACTGAGGCATGGAACAGGGAAGTGACTTGCCCAAAGTCATGCAGTAGGTCAAGAATAGGAGCCAGGACTTCTGAAGGCCAGCTTTCTGCTCTAACCACTAGACCCCACTCCTTTCCTCCAGCTGGGCTAGAACCCAGGAGTTCTGACTCCCAGCCCCCCCTGTGCTAATGAGAAGTGCAGACTACCTCTGCTGAATACTGCAGGGGATGAGTAGAGCTGCCCTGAAAGTCCAGCATTACTTTAGCCCTGGCTGTCCAGAGAGGCTGTGGGGTTTGACCCAGGTAGACTCTGGGTTAACAACATCTGACTCTGCTCCTAGAGCTAAGGGATTAGCTCCCACACCCAGCAGCAGCAGTAGACCCATAAACTGCATCTGTGGAGCACCCACTAGGGGGAGACACTCCCCTCTGCTGGAGTGATTTACATGAGCACTGTGAGTTGGAATTCTCGGGAGGAGACGCCCAATGAGGAGCTGCATACGCCTCCCCCTGCAGGAAAACCAGGACCCACTGAGCTACTTCCACATGGAGACTCTGGTGATGACCACGCACAACCTGTTCTTCGCGGGCACGGAGACGACCAGCACCACCCTGAGATACGGCTTCCTCATCCTCATGAAGTACCCGGAGATACAGGGTGAGCGGGGGGGGAGCAAGGGGGAGAAACAGGGGAGATATTTTCTCTATTGTTATTCCTAATGCAGCTCCCTGGGGGGCTGGGGTCTGTGCCAACCCCTGGACGAGAGCCAGGTTCCCAGTGTGCCGGGTGTTGCACAAACACACAGCGAGTCACTTCTTTGCCTCCCAGTCTAAACAGAAAAGACAGATGAATGCAGGATCCTTATCCCCACTGTGCAGAGGGGAACTGAGATGGGGGAGACGTCAAGTGACTTTCCATAGGTCACGCAGTGCTACCCCCTACCTAGGGCACCCCACCTTTACCCTAGTCCGCAGTGCTCAAGGCATAGCCCGGTTAAGGCACCCCCACCCTTTCCCAGTTCATAGGGCTCTGGGCGTAATTCTCTTCGGGTTTGCAGGATCTTTAACCAGTGAAGGAGCCTTACACAGTAATATCTGTATTCTCTATTTATTAACAATTACCAAAGCAAACTACACACGCTAAGCATACAATGTTCACCACTCCCAATAAGACAGACAAACTTCTCCTGGTAGCCAATCAGGATCCGATTATATGGGCACTCCAGCTTGTGTAAATGCAGTTGGCTGGATGCTCTGAATTTTCTTGGGCTGTGTGCTGGAGTTAAGTTTATATAGTGAAACCGGAGTCCTACTTAGCTGGGCTTTAACCAATCATATTACAAAATAATTCTTTGACCACTCACGCCCTAGCAATTGATTTAAATATTTCACACCTACTTATGAAACAATGGGAGAGCCAGACAGATATCAGCCATGTAAACAATAGAGAAGTGGGTACCATAAAGACAAACTAATAGGAAGTGCGGATTTTACAACCACAACTATTGAAAAGGGATCCGTTGTGTCTTTGTCTGGTGGTGGCAGGGACTATTAGGACAGTAGCTCCGTCTCAACAGCCTGATTCCACAGTGTTGATGTAATTTCAGGAATGTGAAGATGTGAACACAGGCTACTTAGCTCATGGCTGCTGTCTCTCCTAATATGGCTGCTACTGCTTCGCCCAAGGACAAGGCCGAAGCCTTCCCAGAGCTTCCCAGAGCTGTGATGTCAGGCTGCCCTTCCAGTCATAACCCGCTTTCCATCCCGCTTCTTTCTCCACAGCCAAAGTCCAAGCTGAGATCGACCGGGTGATTGGCCGGCACCGCAGCCCTTCGGTAGAAGACCGGGCGCACATGCCCTACACTGACGCTGTGATCCATGAGGTCCAGAGGGTCAGTGACATAGCCCCGATGGCGCTCCCTCACGCGGTGACCCGGGACACCCAGTTCAGAGGTTTTCTGCTTCCAAAGGTAAAAGGGTTTCCCTCCTCCCCACATTCGAGCAAGAAAACAAATATCTCCCCTGGACTGACACTGAGGGAGCTGAGATCAGGATCCGGATCTGACCTCATTGCAGCCAGGGTGTGACTCTGGATTGACCTCGGGGAAGCTGAGATCCAGCTCTATGATGTCTCCCCCTCACCTCTTCTCAGATTGCATCCCAGCTTCCAAAGGGGATGGAGAGAGGGACAGACGGACAGATGGCTAGAGCTGTAGTTGGATTGACTGGCCAATGGGCTTTATGGATGGATGGTCAGGATGAATGGGTGGCTAGACAGAGGGGTGTGCACTGGGATAGATGGATGGATGGATGGATAGATAGATGAGAAGGTAGGACGGGTGGATATATGGATGGGGAGATCGACAAGTAGACTGATAGAAGAGTGACTAGCTGGCTGGCTGGAGAGATAGATGGTTGAAGAGACTGATAGATGTGTGAATAAATGGGTAGACAGACAAGACATGGATGGATGGACAATCCAGATGGACGGATGGGTGGAAGGATAGAAAATGATCCGAATAGATAGAATTGATAGATGGTGGTTCGTTGGATAAATGGATAGACAGGGTGAGAGGACGAATGACTAGACGAGATGGTTGGATGGTTATTCAGGGTGTCGGGGGAAGGGAGGAGTCAATGGATGGGCAGACAGACAGATGTGTGGGTAGGCTGGTGCATGGGTGGATGAGAAAGATGGATGTAGACTCATAGAACCATCAGGTTAGAAGGGACACAAGGGTCATCTAGTCTAACAGCCTGCCAGGATGCAGGATTTGTTGTGTCTAAACCATCCAAGACAGATGGCTGCCCAGCCATTCATGGGGAGAGATGGATGGATTGCCAAGATAGACAGGAGGGATGGATAGACAGAAAGATGGATGGTCGGAGAAACTGATGGGTGAATTAAAAGATAGAGGGACATCAAGAGGCATGGATAACCAGGTGCTGGATGTCAGGCAGGTAGATACTCAGACGGATGGACAGCGGGTGAATGGGTAGAGTGACACATGGACGGAGGGACAGCTGAATGGACAGAGAGATGCCCTGGATGCTTGTGCTGGAGCTGTGCATTTCCCCTGCCCAGGGCACCAATGTGATGCCACTGCTCTTCAGTGTCCACAAAGACCCCACCCAGTTCAAAGACCCGGCCATGTTCGACCCAGCCCACTTCCTGGACGAGAGAGGAGGCTTCCGGAAGCACGAAGCCTTCATGCCCTTCTCTGCAGGTGCGTGTGGGCTCCCCGGGCTGGGGACTCTGGGCGGGTGGGAAATGGGCTGAAAACCAATGGGAGGAAGGTTGAGTCTCCCCTGATGAGTCTGCTCAGGGCTGGATTAATGCAGGGGCTTTAAGGGCTGCGGCCTACGGCCTTGGACTACGGGGGGTTTCCCAAAAATAAATCCCCACCCCATTCTTCCCTGCCACTCTCTCTTGTGACGCGGGTCCAGCGCCCTGGTCAGGAGCCGCTCCTGGCCCCAAGCAACGCCGCGCAGTGGACACTCCCCCTTCCCAGCCCCGCCCTTTCTCCCCCATCCCTGTCCCCCATGACGTGGGCCCAGCATGAGTGTGAGTGCTGCTCAAAATCATTTCACATACCACATTTGGCACACGTGCCATAGGTTGCCGACCCCTGTTCTATATGTTTTAAGACTGAAATGTACCCACAGATCGGCCTTATGTTAATTACAAGGCAAATTTAGTATAGCGTTAATAGCCTCCATGCCATAATTGTGCTCATTTTGTTTTAAATTAGGAAAAAGACTTGTATGGGGGGGGGAAGTGGGGGGTCCACAAAATCTAATAGCCCCAGGCCCACAGCAGAGCTAATCCGGCCTGAGTCTGCTCCAGCGCTGGGCTCAGTGGAAGTGACTGTCTGGACCAGCCACAGCCTCAGATGGAGTAAATCAGGGAGGCTCCATGAAGCAGGGGGAGCTGCCATGTGCACGGCATGGAGATCCAGCCCCTTGGCCAAGGCGAAGAGGGAGGGCCCGATTCTCAGTCATGATCAGGCCCCTCTGTACCTCAGGCCAAGCACAGGGAGGGTAACTGAGACTTGTGGTATGATGGATCCTGAAACGCATCTTGACTCATGCAGAGCCCAGAAGTCACTGTGTTTCGTTCCCCCAGGAAAACGGGTCTGCCTGGGCGAGGGCCTGGCCCTCATGGAGCTCTTCCTCATCTTCACCACCGTCCTGCAGCGCTTCACTCTCACACCCCTCACCCGCCCAGAGGAAATCAATCTCTCACCCATGTTGAACAGATTCGGGAACGTGCCACACCCCTATGAATTCTGCGCTGTTCCTCGCTGACTGAGCTGCCGCCCACCACATCCCTCCTCTGCTCCCCCTTTCGTAGCCTTGTGTCCTGTGGCGTTTGCTACCAGTTACAAGCCCACATGTGAGATGAGTTCGCAGGCCTCATCGGTTGCAGGGTCTAATCAGGACGATTGCGGCGACGCTGGCTCTTGAGATTTTACTGTGATATTTGGTGTTGATCTTTTTTTTTTTAAAGCCCTGGCCCTGGACTGATGGGCTTAGTTCCAGCTTTAATTAAAAATAAATAAAATATATTTTTTTCCAGCTCTGGTGGCTGTAGAGAAAAGTTTAGACCCAGCTCGAGTAAATAACCCAGAAGCAAATAAAGTGAACCCAAATCTCAGGATTTTTAAAGCCAATCCCGTGATCTGTTGAATGCTCACGGCTGGACAAGTTGCTGTCCCTAAAGTGACTATGCATCCTGGCCAGGGTGGGGCAGAGCTGGGAATGTTGTCACTGGAGGGGGCGCAGAGAACAGCCACAAAACAATGGGAGGGTTGGGAAAACGCCTTGCAGGGAGTGGCTTCCGTATCTCTGTCTGTTCAATTTATCAGCCAGATTGATCAGTGTCTTGATCTCAGTTTATAAATACATTCACAGGGACTAAAGGGCCGTATAAGCTAGAGGAGAAAGGCAGAACCAATTCCTGGAAGCTCAAGCCAGACTAATCCCAATTACAAATAAGACACAAATTTAGGGAACCAACTCCTTGGGGAAACTGAGCGGCAGTCACGGAGAGCTGGTGCTTTTGAAGATCAGGTGCCTTGTGGATAAAAATCACATCCTAGGTTTCCCAAAATGACTCGTTCATTTAAGGGCCCAACTTAAGACACCGTAAAGGGACCTGATTTTCATAGGGTGGAGGTGCTGCACTTTCCAGAAAGTCCCTTTAAAGTGTCACAAGTCAACAGCCCCCAAATGGAGGCGCTGAGAATTCATCGGTTACTCTGATAAACGTGGACTTCAGAGTTGAAGGGAAACTGGGTCAGCTCCCTGGCAGGTGTGAATTGGCAGAACTGCACTGAGTCAGTGTCAGCAAGCCTCAGCATTTTCACGGTGAGGCCTGTGACATTTGGTGGTTGTTTTAAATCCCCAGTTCCCTGAATCATGGGATTATGCCAGCACAGCTTTTGTTGATTGGGTTATTTTTCAAGCAAAATTTTAGTCTTCACGGTGGCAGAGAAAAGCTTGGAAATGTGATGTGCGTGAACTACAAAACCAGGAGCCACGTAAAAAGAACCGAAAAGGTAATCTAGATAAAAAGGTCATGTTTTTTTTAAGCCAATCTTGCTGTTTTATTTTTATTTTTTATTTTTTTTGGTCCAATTTCATGATTTTTGAACCCTTTGAGGTGAGCAAGACTGGAAAAAGATTGAGTGTAGGCGGGGCCTTAGCTCCCAACAGCTAGCGAAGCCTGACCTCAACTCAATCACTTTTCCTAGGTTCTGTTTTAAGCTTCTTTGGGGCTCATGCTACATGCATGTTTGTGCAGCGCCTAGCACAATAGAGGCCCAACTTGGTTGGCTTGTAGGTGTTATCACAATATAAATGTTCAATAATAATCAACATGCCTCGCTAGCTTTTATAGCGTGCTTTTGAGCAATAGATCTCAATGCACTTTACATTGGAGGACAATATCATTATCCCTATTTAATAGATGGGGGAATTGAGGCAAAGGGGGGGTAGTAACTTTCCCAAGATCACCCAGGCAGCCAGTGGAAGAACTGGGCTAAAATCCTGGCCCCTTGAGTCCACGCCAGTGCTTTAGCCACTAGGTAACGCTGCCTCCTAAAACAAAACACACGCTCAATGTAAAAAGGGTATAAATATTTATTTAGCTCCCCTATTACAACGGGACAGTTATATAAGAGATCATGTAATTATCATACCTATGTTTTTTTAAGGTGTTGCATGATCTCCACATGACAACTAAAATGCCAGATGTACACACAGCCCTTCTCAAATATTACTCAACAACTTGGCTGGCTCCCTGTTAAAACCACTTTAGTCTCTTTGCGTCTTTTGCTCTTTTTGTCCAGTGGGGTTGGTCAGTGGGGGCTGTGGGTGAATGTTATGCAAGCGGTGTAGTTTGTGCTGAGTTAAATAAAAACCAGTTTTATAGCACCAGGTGGAATATTTTCTCCTTCACCTGTGCTGCAGAGTTGCAGGCTCATAGATGAGTGAGGGGGAAGACAGGTCACCATGGGGACAAATATAACTGACTGAGTGATTGGCCAAATTACGCAATGCCTAGTGATGCTGATAGAGTGGTCCCATGGTTGTTTTTTTTAAAAAATAGGCTTAATTCATAGTATAGTTAACCTGGCTGATTAACAAAGATGTGCTATAGAACGTGTAGCCATGGGATGTTACTGAGTCAGATAGACAAATGTATGTTTCCACTGGATATTATAGTGGCAAATAGGTTCTTTCCTGAAGGATGAGACTTTTTTGTGAATCACAACAGCAGACAAATGGAAACATTTTAAATACTCATTGTAAGGTAAACTGTGGGACCTATGGCCACTGGATACTATTGGTGGTTCCCTTAGAAAATGTCAAATCTTTTTGCCAAGCTCAAACCCTGCCCCTCTCCCCCAGTATTTTTTTCCAAATTGGGAAAAACATCAAACCCGATCCCGTTTTACCAACTGTTTTGACCAATCAGTATTTTTCAGTTGAGGGCCGGGGGGGAAACGAGTTGTCAGAAAATTCCCAGCTCAGCAGGGTTATCCAGGATGGGCAGAGATAGCCCCGTGGCAGTCCCTTCGTGTGTGGAGATAGTCCGTGGGACTTCTCCCATCCCATGGTGTAGGGGGATGGACGGGGGGCAGCATGGGGCTGTACCACACCGCCTTATATCTATTCTCTGCTTCCCCGTGGGCCAGAGGGAGGCAGAACATGAATTAAGAGTGTCAACTGGCTGACACTTTTCCTTCTCCGGGAGAGAGGGGGGGGAGGAGACCTGGGTGCATTATGGGAAATGTAGTCCTCTGAGGAGGATGGCCTATAGTGGAGAATGGGACCAGGGCCACCTGAACTACAACTCCCATGAGCCATGATCCACCTGAACTACAGCTCCCATGAGGCACTCCTGATGCAAAATATTTCTGGTTTGGATCCCTCCAACTCCTCCAAAACACCCTCTGCATATTTCTGTGGGCAAATTTTGATGATAACTCATTTCAAACCACCCCACACACCTTTTGTCAGATTTTCAATTGGGGGGGGGGGGGGAGAAGGTCAGCTCTAGTTAGGGTAACCCTGAGGCTGCTCTGAGATACACAGGGTGCAGAACACAGGGAAGGCAAATAAGCCATTAAAGCATCTTCACCCTCCTTTCCGCCTCCTTCCCCCCTCCTGGAAGTGGCTAAGAATCCAGCCCTGCCTCTCATGCCTCATCTTACCTGGAGCTGCCAGCCAAGGTGTGATGAAGAGGGAATTTTCTGTGATATTTTTATGATTCTACACATGCCTTGGCTGCCCTCTGCACTTTGAACCCTGCCAAAGGGTTGAAAAGCTCCGTGCGACCCCTAGGACGTCCCAGGGGACTCATAAACCTGCCTCTGCTTTGAAAAGACTGCCGGGCGTCGCCGCAGACACTCGGGGGCTGCAGCGTTCCCGGACGAGAGACAAATCTCTGCCCGGGAGTGGAGCTCAGCAGGACTCACCAGGCAGCGCTGACCATGCCCAGCAGGTGAGAGGAAGGTGCCTGTATCGGGGAGGAAAGGGGATGCAGCGAGGGCCAGCCTGGGGGGAGGCCCCCAGCTCAGAAGGGAAGGAGGCAGAACTGGTAGGGCTGTGGGATGCACATGCCCGGCAATCTGGCCGTAGAGCTGGCTTCACTGCCCCAGGTTGGCTCACTCCAGCACACGGCACATTCTGCAGACCGAGCCCCACCTCCAAACCTGCTGCAGGTCGGGCTGGGAAAGGGGGCATGTCCAGCAAGGAGCGTGACTGGCAAAGGGGTGTGGTTTCTGAAAAGAAGGCGTGGCTATGGAAAAAGAGGTGTGGCCAATTAGGAGGCATAGGGGTGGGAAAGAAATTGTGGTTGGAAAAGCAAGCCTGGCTTGTGGGGGAAGGAGGTGTGGCCAGTCAAAGGTGCATGACTAGTGAAAAGGGGTGTGGTTGGAGGAAGGGGGCAGGGCCAGGATGCCCTCCCAGTCTGTGATTTCAGTCCGTGTGGCCATCACTGCCCAGCGTAAGTCGGAGCAGCCCCTAGGCTGTCCTCGAGCCCAGCAACGTGCGCCATCGTGTCTTGGTCCTTCGTACCTTGGGCAGCGTGTACCCGCGGAACTCGATGTCCCGGGTGATGGTGTGGGGCAGCCCATGGGAACGATGTCCACGTAGCGCTGTATCTCGTGGAGGACGGCATCCGTGTAGGGCATCCGGCTTTGGTCCTCCATGCAGGGGCTGCGGTGGGGGCCGATCACCCGGTCGATCTCTGCCTGGAGTTTCTCTGGAGAGCAGGGGAAGGGTGAGAAAGGCGCAGGTGCTGCAGCTGCCTTAAAGTCCCCGGGGCCAGCTGCTGTAGATCCACATCACTTCATGGCAGTCTGCAGACATACCTGCTGGGGACCCGGGCTCCATTGACGCCGGTGGAGCTCTGGCCCCTTTATGTCAATTCGGATCTGGCCCCCTTGACTCCAGTGGAAGTATGGCTGGTGTACCCCAGCTGGGAAGCCTTTACTAGCCATGAAATTTAAGGAGCAGCTCTCTATGGGTGACTTACTGACATAAGCCCCCCTTATGCCTCTGCTGGGTGCTTCCCTGAAACCTATCTAAATAGGGATAATCCTTGCATCTGGGAATACCTCATCCTCTTGCACTGTGACTACCTTCTATCTCGGGATGCCGGAGTAAAATCTGGAGCCCGTATCTCAACGTGGAGCTGATGGTCTCCGTCCCAGCGAAGAACAGGTTCACAGTGGTTTTAGACATCGTATCATCGTTAAAGTGTGTGTTGGGGTTGTTTTTTTCCTGCGAAGGAAGGACACAAGAATATTAAGAGCATGTGTGTGTCTGTTTGTGTGAGACCACCATGGAGTCTGACTGTTGTGGCAGTTTTCCTACAGGGAAGCTAGAGCGAGGTGAAACTTTCAGCTGCAACTTTTATTCGGCAAGCCGGCCACACCAAAACACCTGGCGAATTTGTGTTGATTTTGCCAAGTTGGGCATTAAAAGAACATTTAGGTAAAAATCACAATATATTGATCGGTTGGTTTGAAACAGCTTTGTTTCAAAACATCCTTTAATTTTATTAAAGAAATTTTTTTAAAAAATGTTTGAGGATGGTTGAAATCAAAATGAAAGGAAAATTTTCCCGATTTTTTGATTTGGCAAAAAAATTGAATTCTTGGTCCCCTGATTTCTTTCAAAATTGCCAACAAATAGAAAAAGCTGCTTCTTCCCCAGTGCAGTGTGATCCTCGGAAGCTAAGTAGGGTTGGGTTTGGTACCTAGATGGGATCTTTAAGGAGCAATTAGTTCCTGCAATCTGGGCTGGTGAATCACCATGTCACCCCCAACCCCTACTCCTGGAGACTGTCTTACTCTGCTCTGCTGTGAGAACCCCCACGCCTGGGTCTTCACACACAGCCTCCAGCATGTAAGGAGCCCCCAACTAAGTGAGTGAGTGCTTCTAGCCAGCCACTGCTTGGATTTTACAAAAGAATGAGCCCAGCCACAACCCACCATCCCAGATACAACCCTAGGAACCTCCGTTTTACAATGTCCAGTGCTGCACAATGAACAACAGAAGCTCATAGAAGTTCATCAGTTTAACAAAGAAATTGATATGCACCAGCCTTGTTATTCCAAGTGGAGTGTCCAACACTTCGAACCATGTGCACTGCTTTAGGTAGAGCAAACAAACACACGTATGAACTACAGAAGGACGTTGAGTGACTATCAGTCAAAGCGTAACACATCAGATTGGTCAAGAGAACTAAAAGCGAAACGCATTCTAAGCTAAGCGTAGCAGAAAACGCAAGATTTAGTGTAAGCGAAGCGTAACACTTTCAGCAGCCTTACAAACGTAGGTGATTCTCACCCCAGGCTGGCTGGTTTCCCCTGAGCCAGGCTCTCCCCTCTGGTCAGCACTTCAGTTGTTTGTTGCTGTTCATAGATGGAGGTGGAAGACAGCAAGCATGGCAATTGGCAAATGTCTCCCCTTTTTATAATGTTCCTTCGTCCCTCTGGGGCTTTGCCCCCTGCCCCCTCCCCAGGGTCAGGTGACAAACAATGTCCTTACAGGGACTCAGCCATGTCCGGAGTCAGTGAGCATCTCCTCTTCGGGGCTCCAAGCTGGCCCAGGGCAGGGAGGCGACTCACTTGAGAGGCCAATTGATCCTCCCTTGATGCCCAGGTCAGGCCTTTGTTCCTGGAAAGCTGGGCTGGGTTTGTCCTATACCCGCCTTGTCGAGGTATGAACTGCCCCTCTGCTCCTGGAGAGTTTTGCCTGGATCTGTTTCAAGCCATGAAGACACATCTGTGGGAATATTACATTGTGCAGACTCATAACCATACACATCGACTGGGGCAGGTGGGTGGGGTGAACTCTGCCTGCCTTGGGTCCTTGCTGCAGTAGCGCCCCCTGTGGGGATATGAGGGCACCACACGCACTACAGGAGGCTGCTGCTAACCTGCCAGATCCCTGCAGTCACTGGGACGGTGGTGCTGTGCTGCCTCCTGGTGGCTGATTGGTGCTATAACCATTGGATCACTCGCTTTGCACTTGGACTTGGGGCAGCTGGATAGAGGGAAGGGGAGGGAAGGGGATCTAGGGCTTAGAGCCGGGGGCTGGGAGCCAGGACTCCTGGGTTCTGCTCCAGTGCCTGGAATGCACAAGGGCCTGGCTGCTCCTGAGTGCTGGTAAGGGGGAAGGTCATGAGAAGGGAGCGTGGGCCCCAGCTGCAGCTGCACAGAAGGTCTGGGCCTTTGGGACCAGCTCCTTTCACCCGCGGTGAATCAAAAGGCACCGCGAGCTGCTGACAGGGACGGAGTGAGAAGCTGAAAGTGACTAGAAGGTGGCCCCCTTGCTGCGCTGAGAACAGGCACCAGAAGCGACCGTCCCTAGGCACTGCCGACTTCCCTGCTTTGTCCTGCCCCTGGGCCCTGCATCATACCAGCCCAGAAACACCCCCTCACTTCCCCCGGTCATTGCACAGGGGGACATGCAGTGCCAGGGCCAGATTTCTTCGCTCAGTTACAGCCGTGTCAATCGAGATCAGCCCTGCTGAGTGAGTGACGTCACTCTGGGTTCACATGTGGTGCACAATCGGAGCTGGGGTGCCTTGCTGCCTGGGGGCTGGGAGGGCAGGATCCAACGGGTCTGTGGAGCATGAGACTATCAGGAATAAAACAGCCCTGAGAGTGTGGAAGGGAGCGAAACCCGTCTGCTGCAGGGCAGAAGCCATCTTTCCTGGGGGCAGGTTATCCCCTAACTATAAACTTGCTCACACTTTTGATGAAGCAGGACCTGTCACAGGGGTGAGGGGGTCCGGGGCTGGCTAGACTGATGGGTCAGGGAGGATGAATGCCCTAACGATTGGGGTTGCTCAGGTACTGGAGGCTGGCTAAGGGCCCTAGAGGAAGCTGATCTTGAGATGGGGTGTTCATCAAAATGGGATTGTCTTTAATCATGAGCTTTATCTGGCGGGAACAGCAGCATCCCCGGCAGGCAGGGAATTTGCCCCATGCCCTCACCCCTCAGCACCCTGGATTTTGCAGGCAGGAGCAGAATGGGGTGGGGCAGTTGAGATCAGCAGCGTGTGGTCACTCAGGCCGGGATCTGGCGTGGTGGGATAAATGTGTGTGTGTGTTGTGGGGCAGGGTGTGTAGTTAATTCCTAGGTATCCAAAGCTCCCCTAGAAAATTAGGTGGGGGAGTGACCCTTCCATAGCCTGCCACTGTCCCTTCATGCCAGGCCTCAGATCTGCAGGTCGATCCATGGCAGGAGAGCAGTTTTGTTCATGATGGACCTGGCACTGGGCCCCCGCCTGCTCCTAAAGGCTCTGTGCTGGGTAACAAAAGTGACGGATGCCAGCAAGTGAGCTGGGGAGGAAGTTGGGGGGGAGAGGGTGAATTGGATGCCTGGACATCTTTGGCTTCAGGGATCATGCAGAAGAGGTAAGGCGGGGGCACGTTTCCCAGGCCCACTGCTTGAGGTAGGAATCTCTCTTCTTTATTAGCACTAGAGGGGCTATGAAACACGCCACTGTATTTTTAAAAAAAATCAACATTGCTATGATGGCTCATTTTCCAGTTTCAGTGTTATCTGCACACTACAGCATCCCACTTTCACCCCAGTCGGTAGGGCTCAAGTCCTAACCCAGTTAAGGCACCCTCACTTTTTCCCAGTCTGTAGGGCTCCGGGGGTAAGGCATCTGCCTTTACTCAGCTCACACTCTAGGGCAGGATCACCCATTCCAAGGCCATAGGGCTCCGGGCATAACCTAGTTAATTGAAGTACCTGCCTGTTCCCAATTGTTAGGGCTCTGGGTGTAATTCTCTGTGGGTTTGCAGGATTTTTCCAGTGACAGAGCCTTTCAAGGTACTATCCTTAACCTCTGTTTGTTAACAATTACCAACACACACTACACATGGTAAGCACTATTCACCACTGCCACAAAGCAGAGAAACTTCACCTGGTGGGTGGCCAATCAGGATCAGATCATCTGGGGACTTCAGCTTCTGTAAATACACTTGGCCAGGTGTGAGGTCTGGCAACTCTCTTGGGCTGTGTCCTGGAGTTAGGTTTCAAAGAACTTCCTTTTGGACCCCAGTTTATACAGCTAAAACTTGGGTCCTGCTTAGCTAGACCTGAATCAATCCTATGAAATGAAAGTGTTACAAAACACCACTCCTAGCCCATTACAAAACAGTTCTTTAAGCAATCATACCGCACCACCTTAGCAGATTTATATTGCACAATTAGTTATGCAACAGACAGAAACAATCAAAGAATGAGACAGAAATCATTCCAATAAACAATAGACAAGGGGGAACCACAAGACAAAACAATAAGAAGTGTAGATTTTACAACCACGACTGTTGATAAGTGATTCCTTGCCAGACAGAATCTATCAAAGTTTTCTTTAAACACCTTTGGTGAAAAGTTCCAGAGGGGTAGCCATGTTAGTCTGTATACAGCAAAAACAATGGGAGTCCTGTAGCACCTTAAAGACTAACACATTTCTGCAGGCATAAGCTTTCATGGGCTGCAACCCACTTCGTCAGATGCATCTCATTGTTTTTAAACATCTTAAGATCTGTTTCTTTAGCTGGTGGCGGTTTAGGTTGAACATTAGGAAGACCTACCAGAGTGTCCGGGTGGTGAAGCTCTGGAACAAATTACTAGGGAGTTTGTAGAAACTCCGTCACTCGAGGTTTATAGGAACAGGTCAGACAAACACCTGTCAGGGATGGTCTAGGGGGTTATAGTGAGTTCTGCCTCAGTGCAGGGGCTGGGCTAGATGAGCCTTCTCAGGCCTACGTTTCTAGGAGGCCTTCGCTCTACACCAGAGGGAGCATGGCCAAGCGGCTAGGCCGGGAAGCCAGAACTCCTGGGTTCCACTCCTGGCTCTTAGAGGGGGGAGAATGTGCCAAAGAACTTACAACCTAAAGACATGAGCGGGTGCCTGACAGGCGCCTGGTTCAAAGTGGGCTTGTGACATGCTCATGTCACTGCGTTTAGCCTCCTGGCCAGAGCTCACCTGGGCAAGAGACACCCCTGAGCTTGAGAGCAGCTGGCACACAGCACCAGGCCCCACCTACCTTTGCCACACAGCCTGGCTGCCTCTTGAGTGACTCAGCTTCAAAACCCGCCCCTTTCCCTCCTGAGCTGTCAGGAATGATATCATCCCAAAGTCATTAAATACAAATGTAGCCAGCAGCACCTGCATTTGGCTTAGCCTGGCTTCTCTGGTTTGCGTTACCCAGTGGTGCTGAACCCGACGCAGGGCCATGGATATTGGTGCGACCACACTGATTTTGCTGGTCATCTGTGTCTCCTGCCTGCTCTTGTTCCTCAATGGGAAGGGCCAGAAGAACAGAGGGCATTTGCCCCCAGGCCCGCGCCCGCTGCCCCTTCTGGGGAATCTGCTGCAGCTGGATACCAAGGACATGGTCAAATCTCTTCTCACGGTAAGGAGGGATTTGCCTTCCGAGATGTGGTGGTGTGTGAACAGTGGGAAATGTCTGCACCATGCTGGTGAATTTCTGGCTACAATTTGTTGTTGTGGATGTTGCTAAGGGGGCTGGGAAGGATAATTCCACCCAGGCAGGTCCCCAACCCTTCTAGCAGATGGGCTGGCATTGAGATTTAAGCATAGCCAGGACCTGATCCCACCTTGTGCTGTTGTTCATTCAAGTGCTGAGTGCAGCCTCTCAGATTAATGTGCTTGTGCAAACGACAGCACTAGCACGGGGGACTCAACCCCCCCTGGGCTTCTTATTATGTATCTTATAGTAGCACCTTGCTCCCTTATTATAGCACCTGGAGACCCCAGTCGAGATCGGGGATCCCTTGTGTTGGGTGCTGCAGCTTCTGCTCAGGGCGCACAAGTAATCAGTGGCAGAGCCAGTAGTAGGTATAAAACCCAGGAGTCCTGGCTCCCAGACCGCTCCGCTCTAACCACTAGACTGCACTCCTCTGCCAGAGCCAGGGATAGAACTCAAGAGTCCCGGCTCCCACCACCCCTGCCCCCTGCAGCTACCGAAGCACATGATAGTTACGATGAATAACGTGGAACGCAGAACTGCACCGGGGCAAGGGTCGTATTAAAGCAAAAGAATTCACTGCTCGGTGGAAAGGTTTTGATGAGGTCACACTGGGAGCAAAGTCCTTAACACGAATAGCTGGGGACGTAGGAGAATGTTGCAGGGGCAGCCCCAGTAATGACTCATCTTAGTGCAATGTTTGGTATCACCCATGTTGGGCAACCCTTGCCACCTTGGGTCAGAGCAGCTCAAAGTGCGTTTACCCCAGTCCTTTTACAGATGGGGAAACTGAGGCCCAGGGAGTGGCTGTGACCTGCCCAAGATCACGCAGGGAGCTAGGTGGAAGAGCCCAGAATGGAACCCAGGTGTCCTGACCAGGGGCTCTCTGACCCCTCCCCCCGACAACGAAAACCAGGTGAAACTTGGAATTTATGGTTCCTGGGAAGTTTTGATATTTTGGTTTTGTTCCAATTTTTAATTAAAAAAAAATTTCCCCTGAGAACCGGAAATTCCAAAAAAAGTTTGTTTTGAAAACAGGGTTTTGATTTGTTTTTTCATTGTTTATTTGCAACCTGGATGGGCCGTTTGTCTGAAAGCTCTGCTGTAAGAATTACTTTGAGGCCATTCTCTGGCCTGTGTGATACAGGAGGGCAGACGAGATGGTCACAGGGGACCCTCCTTGCCTTGACATCTATGAAACTTATGAGACCAGCTGAATGAAATGGACTTGATTCTTGTCAGTTTCAGGCTGACCTGCCTCACTGAACAGCCCCAGTGAAACTGACAACAGCCATGTCCATTTCACTTGACAGTGCTGAGGTCTGCAGCTCCTCTGCCAGGTGGAGGGCCCCAGACTGGGGACCCCAGGGCTTCCATCTGGCTCCTGGGCTGCCTTGCTCTCGGGGCAGCTGGCTCAACAGGGTGCAGAAATCAGACAGTCTGGAAGGCCTGGGGGCCCTGGCTCCAAGGCTGTGTCCAGGGCAGGCCTGCCCAGAAGCTCTGACCCCCACACTCCCACAAGGAAACCAGGTGGATTCTGTCAGAAATGTTTCACATTTGACTCATTGGCATTTTCCATTAAAACCCTGGTTTGCTGGAAACTCCCTGCCCAACTCAAGTGCTAATAGCCCCTGGGTCACAGGTTGTCCTGGACTCCTGGGTGCGGCTCTGGGAGGGGGATCTAGTGGGCTAAAGCAGGGGCCAGGGGGCTGGGAACCAGGAATCCTGGGTTCTTTTCCCAGCTTTGAGGGTGGAGTGGGTTCTAGTGGCTAGAGCAGAGGGGGCTGGTTATCGCGATTGCAGGGCTGTATGTTTGACTTGGGGCCCCCGTATTCTGACCCTCGGGTCTCTCTGTGTTTGTAGCTGAGCGAGCGTTATGGCCCCATCTTCACCATTCACCTGGGCTCCCAGCCCTGTGTCATACTGTGCGGATACCAGGCAGTGAAGGAGGCCCTGGTGGACCACGCCGAAGAGTTCAGTGCACGCGGGGACCTGCCCGTGGTCTTCCGCTTCACCCAAGGGAACGGTAAGGAATCATCCCCCCACCTGGTGTCGGTGGACGGCCCTTCCCAGATTTCAGTATCTCAACCCTCCTACAGACTCAGGAGAAGTGGGGAAGGACCCACAGAGGGGCTGGCTGGCCTCGTGGCTCAGGCACTGGACTGGGAGCCAAGACACTTGGGTTCCCCAATAACCTGCTGGGTGACTCCCTGGCCAGTCTCAGCCTCAGTTTCCCCTGCCACCCTTTGGCTGCTTAGATCATAATAGGCTCCAAGGGATCAGGGTTCAATTCTCAGCTCTGCCACTGATTCCCTGAGTGACCATGGGCAAATACCTGCCTCTCACGGGGCCTCAGTTTCCCCACCTATAAAACAGGGATAATGACTCTGCCCCTGCAGAAGACATTAGATCGAGGTGGTGTTAGACAAGACTCAGTGTCACAGGCCATCTCCATGTGACCTGGATTCCTAGTTTCCCTCAGTCCTGGCATGTGTGTGTGTGTGTGTGTGTACTGAGTAAGAGAGAGAGTGACCAGTTTAGGAGGCAGTGGGGGTAGTGGTTAGAGCAGGAGCAGGCTGGGAGCAGGGACTCCTGGGTTCTATCCCAGCCCTGGGAGGACAGTGGGGGCAGGACTCTCAGTTGTTGATGAGCAGGGGTTGGTTATTGTCATTTGTTCCCAGAATGGGGCAGGGGTACATGGGGGAAGCCCAGCTGAATTCAGTGGAGCCGGGCTCTCTTGAGCCCTTTCTTCACCCCTCTCCCCCTCCCCCAGGCATCGTCTTTTCAAACGGGGAGAAGTGGAAGGTCCTGCGGAGATTCGCCCTGCAGACGCTGAGGAACTTCGGCATGGGGAAGCGCAGCCTGGAGGAGCGGATCCAGGAGGAGGCGCGGTGCCTGGTGCAGGAGCTTGCCCAGACCCAAGGTGCACCAGCCGGGTGGGTGCTGGCCCAGGCTGCAGCCTCCCAGCCCCGGGGTCACAGCTTCCCTTCAGCCGGGATTATTGCCACACATCATCCGTGTAGCACTGCAGCCTTTTGCAGCGAGATCCCTGCTGCGGGCCAGACAGCGCCCCCTAGTGCTGCACTGGGGATTGGGGCCAGTGCAGACTGCCAGGGCAGAGCGCCCCCTACTGAGCCCGCACCCTGCTCCCTGCAGCCCAGCGCCCTCTGCCCAGTGCCACGCTGGGGCGTTGGGTTCAGCCCAGAGAAGAGAGCGCCTCCTGCTGCACACGCCCTAGCACTGCACAGACACCAAGGGGAGACCCTCCCCCGCTGCTGAGGCCCCCCACAGATTCCCTGCCCAGCAGTGACTGAGCCGGAGCTCCCACTTGTGACTTCCTGCTGCTCACAGCCTGTTCCCTCCCCTTCACTAGCCGCGCCCTTCGACCCCACCTTCCTCATCAGCCGCTCCGTCGCCAACGTCATCTGCTCCATTGTCTTTGGGGACCGGTTCGACTACGAGGACAGAAACTTTCTCACCTTAGTCGGCCTCTTCCACCAGATCTTCCGTCTGCTCAGCTCACCGTGGGGGCAGGTGGGTGCTGGTGCAGGGTGGGAGCTGTGTCTGGGCAGGGGTCTCCCCCCGCGGCGGACATGGAGAACAGTTGGTCTCCGTCCTCTTTATAACACCCTATCGGGAGACGTTGTCAGGTCCCTGCTCAGCCTCCACTTCAGGAAACCAAACACGCGTCCAGCAGTCGGCAGCGACGTGTGACCCCGACGTGCTCCGCACGGTTCCTCATGGCAATGGACGCACTCACTTACACGCCCTGCACAGTTTGTTACGTTAACATCCCCGTATTCACACGGACACACTCGCACCCTGCACGGTGCATTGTAGTAACGTGACACACACGTGCACAATTCATTCTGGTAGCATGACGTGCGCACGCTGTAATGAACTGCATAGAGCAAAGTGCACACGCCGCACAGTTCAGTGTGGTCATGTGCATGCCCCTGCACTGCTGTCCTGTCATTACGGTAATGCAAACACAGCGCTGTGCTGTTCATTATGGTAACACACGCACAGAGCTCACCGCGGTAATGCACACACACTGCTGCTCCATTCGTTATGGTGACACGCGCACAGAGCTCATGTGCTGCTGTGGGGTGACTCATGTCCCTCTCCCCAGATATACAACCTCTTTCCCGGCCCCATGTTCTACCTCCCGGGGCCTCACAACAGGATCTTTGAGAACTTCGAGCAGCTGCGGCTCTTCGTGTCGGAGCAGGTGAAGATGCACCAGGAATCCTTCGACCCCAACTGCCCCCGCGACTTCATTGACTGCTTCCTCCTCAGGATGGAGCAGGTGAAGGGTTGTGGGCTGTGGGCGGGGGGAGACTGACCCCTTTTAAACTGTGCCTGCGTCAGTATGGGGTGCTGGGTGTCCGAATGGCTGGAGCACTGGACGGGGCCTCAGGAGATCTGGGTTCTATTCCTAGTTTGACTCCTGGCCTGCTGCATGACCACCCTGTGCCTCAGTTTCCCTATTTTTGAAATGGGAACAATGGTCCGTCCTTTGCCTGTACAGACTGTGAGCTCTGTAGGGCAGGCACTGTCCCTTGGTCTGACATCGCCTGGCACAATTGGGGCTCTAATTTTTGGAGGGGGGGGGGTCCTCTGGGTGCCAGAGAAATGCAGTTAGTGTTGTTCTGTTTTTGTACAGAGCCTGGCACAATGCAGGGCCTGGCCCATTCCTGGGGTTCCCAGGTGCTCCGGTAATACAGGTATTGTTAGGGTTTATTGGTTTAAAACTTGTTGTTACGGGTCGGGTGTAATCACTGCCTTGTGCCCAGGGTGCGGGTGAGGAAGTGGCTGACACAATAACAGTCGCCTCTAAAACACGGGCACATGGCCAAGCTGGTGGAGAATTTGAAGAATGTGGCCAAGGGGCTTCCGATGGAGGGGCTGGCTTTGGATAGATGGGGCTCCGTTTCTGTGTGCGTGAGACCACATAAGGACAGAGAGACACACACACGGACACAGGGCTGGGCTACGGTGCAGCCGGGACGGGTTATTTCCTGATGCACACTCGCTTGGTTTGATGGAGGTAGCTCACTAAAAATAACAGGGGCGGGGCGAGTGGTTCATGGGAGCCGCCCAAGGACGTAGCTAGGATCTATGACAGGATTGTATTGGAGTGGCCTCGCTGCTCTTTTTAGTGCCTTAGCTCAACCACAGCCAGTGTGAGTCTGTCTACCCACGCTGGGAATCACGTCCCAGCTGCTCTGTAGGTGGGCCAGAGAGAGACAGAAGGAGAAAAAAGCCAAGCAGATGCAGCCTGGGATAAAGCTAGAAAGCAGGTGTGGGTTGGGATGGCGGCTGAGCGAGGCTGGGAGCTGGGAGTCAGGAGTCTGGCTCCTTTGATCAGGGAAACAGGAGTTTGTGCAGCCTTGTGAATAAATAGGGTGCACCAAAGAAAATAACCGACCTGCAGCAATTTCTCCTCCTCACTGCAACAACCCACAAGACCCTGGAGTTGTCATAAACTCCTTGGTCCAAAAGGACTAACAATTAATAATCACAGAACCATGGAAATGTAGCACAGGGAGGGACCTCGAGTGAACATCTCATTCAGCCCCCTCCAGCCGCCACTCTGGGGCAGGAGCAAATAACCCCAAACTCTCCCCGATGGGTTTGTCCAACCTGCTCTTGAAAACTTCCAGTGACGGGGCTGCCACAAGCTCCATAGGTACCTGTTCCAGTGCTTTGCTAGTCTGAGAGTTACAAAGATTTTCCTAAAATCGAACCTAAATCTCCCTTGCTGCAGATTCAGCCCATTGCTTCTTGTCCCACCTTCTTCAGTGCACACGGAGAACAATTGACCCCGTCCCCTTTATCACAACCGTTTATAGACTGGAAATCCATGAGCACGTCCCTGCTCAGCCTTCCTGTCTCCAGATTCCTTCAACCTTTAAAGTGGCTTAAAAGGACACAAGAACCTCTCCCAAAAACTAAACCTGCCTCTGCCCTCATCTGGCAATTTGCCTCCAGGAGCAGATGTGTTTGTTTGGGCTGATGCTAGAATAGAAGGGCTTGTGGCTCAGCCCGTGGAGCACCATGGCACGTAGACACAGGGCTGAGGTGGCCCTTGACCAGCCCTGAATCTCTCCCGGCATTTGTAGGGAGCAGAGGTTTGCTTAAGAACCCTGGAGATGCTCCCTGCTCCATCACCAGCCACACTGGTTTTTGCCTCTGTTGCTGCTCAGAGGTAATCTCCATGGCCTTTTCTTAATCTGTTGTGGGGTGGGGCAGGACAGATGCCAAGCGGTAACCCAAGATCTGTTACATCAGGTTCTCACAGCCCTGCCTGCAGAAAAATTAATGGCTTAAGTCTTGTGATGCTCCACCCCAGAAGGCAGGACAGTTTAGAACTTGGGAAACTGAGGCATGGGACAGGGAAGTGACTTGCCCAAAGTCACTCAGCAGATCAGGAGTAGAATGCAGGAGTTCTGAGGCCAGTTTTCAACTCTAACCACTAGACCCCACTCCTTTCCCCCAGCTGGGCTGGAACCCAGGAGTCCTGACTCCCAGCCCCCCTGTGCTAATGAGAAGTGCAGACTACCTCTGCTGAATATTGCAGGGGATGAGTAGAGCTGCCCTGAAAGTCCAGCATTACTTCAGCTCCGGCTGTCCAGAGAGGCTGTCACCAGCCATGGGGTTTAAACCAGGGAGACTCTGAGTTAAGGGATTAGCTCCCACGTCCAGCAGCAGCAGTAGACCCATAAACTGCATCTGTGGAGCAGCCACTAGGGGGAAACACTCCCCTCTTCTGGTGTGACTTACATGAACACTGTGGGTTTGAATTCTGCGGGGCAGGTGCCCAATGAGGAGCTGCGTACGCCTCCCCCTGCAGGAAAACCAGGACCCACTGAGCTACTTCCACACGGAGACTCTGGTGAAGACGGCGCACAACCTGTTCTTCGCGGGCACGGAGACAGTCAGCACCACCCTGAGATACGGCTTCCTCATCCTCATGAAGTACCCGGAGATACAGGGTGAGCGGGGGGGAGCAGGGGGGAGAAACAGCGGAGACACTTTCTCTATAGTTATTCCTAATGTGGGGTCCCCAGCCGAGAGCCAGGCTCCCCATGTGCTGGGTGCTGCACAGACACAGAGCGAGACACTTCTTTGTCTCCCATGCTCCGAGTCTAAACAGAAAAGACAAACGAATGGAGGATCATTATCCCCCCTGTGCAGAAGGGAATTGAGACGGGGGAGATGTCAAGTGACTTTCCAAAGGTTGCACAGGCAGTCGGTGGCAGAGTGGGAGCTGAAGCTAGGTCTGACATTGACTCTTTTGAAGTTAGGGGGTGACTCTGGATTGACCCCAGGGCAGCTGAGATCAGAATCAAAGCCACTGTCTCTATTTCAAAATGGCAGAGATCAGAATCTCCAGCCAAGTCTCAGATGTAACTAGCTCCAGATCTCAGGTGTCCTTGCTGCCTCCTTGACCAATGGCTGCTTCACAGAGCTGTGATGTCAGGCCGCCCTTCCCAGTCATAACCCGCTTTCCATCCCGCTTGTTTCTCTGCAGCCAAAGTCCAAGCTGAGATCGACCGGGTGATTGGCCGGCACCGCAGCCCTTGTGTAGAGGACCGGGCGCACATGCCCTACACTGACGCCGTGATCCACGAGGTCCAGAGGTTCAGTGATGTGCTCCCAATGGGTGTCCCTCACGCGGTGACCCGGGACACCCAGTTCAGGGGTTTCCTGCTTCCAGAGGTAACGGGGTTTTCTCCTCCCCACATTCGAGCAAATATCCCCCCTTGACTGACTCTGGGGGGAGCTGAGATCAGGATCCGGCCCTGAGCCCATTGCAGCTAGGGGGTGACTCTGGATTGAACCCAGGGGAGCTGAGATGTCTCCCCCTCCCCTCTTCTCAGATTGCATCCCAGCTTCCAAAGGGGAAGGAGAGAGGGACAGACAGACAGACAGCTAGAGCTGTGGTTGGATAGACTGGTCAATGGGTTTTATGGATGGATGGACGGTCAGGATGAATGGGTGGCTAGATTGAGGTCTGTGCATTGGGATGGATGGATGGATGGATAGATAGCTAGATAGCTAGGGGTGTATGGGGATAGATGGGTAGGTAGGTAGAGAGACAGACAGACAGATTGATTGAATAAGTAGGACGGCAAGGTAGATATATGTATGGGGAGATCGACAAGTTCACTGATAGATGGTGAGTAGCTGGATGGATGGAACAGACGGAAGAAAGATGGATGGATGGACGGACAATCCAGATGGACGGATGGGTAGAAAGATAGAAAATAATCCTGATACATTCAGTGGATAGAGAGTGGATCATTGGATAAATGGATAGACAAGCTGAGAGAAGGACAGATGGCTAGACGAGTTGGATGGATGGATGGCTACCCAGGTGGCAGGGGCATGGAGGAGTCAATGGATGGGCAGACAGACAGATGTGTGGATAGGCTGGTGCATGGGTGGATGAGCAAGATGGATGTAGACTCATAGAACCATCGGGTAAGAAGGGACACAAGGGTCATCTAGTCTAACCACCTCCCAGGACGCAGGATTTGTTGTGTCTAAACCATATGAGATAGATGGCTGCTCAGCCATGCATGGGGAGAGATGGATGGATTGTCAAGATAGATAGGAGGGATGGATAGACAAAAAGGCAGATGGTTGTGGAAACTGATGGGTGAATTAAAAGATAGAGGGACATCAATTTGGATGGATAACCAGATGTTGGATGGATAGGTAGATAGACAGACAGACGGTTGGACAGTGGTTGAATGGATAGACTGACAGACAGACAGAGGGACAGCTGGATGGGCAGAGAGATCCTCTGGACGCGTGCGCTGGAGCTGTGCCTTTCCCTTGCCCAGGGCACCAACGTGATCCCACTGCTGTTCTCTGTCCACTACGACCCCACCCAGTTCAAAGACCCGGCCACGTTCGACCCGGCCCACTTCCTGGATGAGAGAGGAGGCTTCCGGAAGAACGACGCCTTCATGCCCTTCTCCGCGGGTGCGTGTGACCTCCTCAGGCTGGGGATCTGGGGCGGGTAGGAGAAGGGCTGGAAGCCAAGGGGAGGAAGGTTGACTCTCCCCTAATGAGTCTGCTCCAGCACTGGCCTCAGTGGAAGCGACTGCGCGATCCAGCCCCGGCCTCAGACGGAGTAAATCAGAGAGGCTCCACGGAGGTGGCAGAGCTGCCGTGTGCACGGCCTGGGGATCCAGCCCCTTGGCCATGGCAAGGAGGGAGGGCCCGATTCTCAGCCACATTCAGGGTGCTCTGTGCTGCTGTGGGGCGGAAATAAATCCCGGAGAGTCCAGGGGCTTCTCTATTGTTGTGGAGCTGGTGTAGGAACCCTGCCCCAACCTCCAGCATAGGGGGCGGATCGGGGCCATGGCTGGAGTGCACCACACTCTGGGTATTCTTTGCCCCCTAAGGGATGGAGCAGGAGTTTGAGCAACCCCAAGGCTGCTGTAACTGACTCTGGAGGCCGGTCCCCAGAATACAGGGAACATGAAAAGGGTCTTAAAGGCACCTGAGCTCAACTGCAGGGAGGGTAACCAAGAATTGGGGCATGATGGATCCTGAAACGCATCTTGCCCCATGTACGGCCCCAAAGTCACTGTGTTTCGTTCCCCCAGGGAAGCGGATCTGCCTGGGCGAGGGCCTGGCCCGCATAGAGCTCTTCCTCTTCTTCACCACTGTCCTGCAGCGCTTCACTCTCACACCCCTCACCCGCCCGGAGGAAATCGATCTCTCACCCCTGATAAGCGGCCTGGGGAATGTGCCACACCCCTATGAATTCCGTGCCATCCCTCGCTGACCGAGCCGCCGCCCACCGCATCCCTCCTCTGCTCCCCCTTTTGTAGCCTTGTGTCCTGTGGCGTTTGTTGCCAGTTACAAGCGCACGTGTGAGATGAGCTCATCGCTTGCAGGGTCTAATCTGGATGATTCTGGTGTCGCCGGTTCTTGAGATTTTACGGTGATATTTGGTGGAGGTCTTTCTTTTTAAAGCCCTGGGCCCTGGACTGATGGGCTTAGTTCCAGCTTTAATGAAAAACAAATAAAATATTTTTTTCCATCTCTCGTAGAGAAAAGTTTAGACCCGACTCGAGTAAATAACCGAGAAGCAAAGAAAGCGAACCCAAATCTCAGGATTTTTAAAGCTAATCCTGTGATCTGTTGAATGCTCAGGGCTGGACAAGCTGCTGTCCTTAAAGTGACTATGCATCCTGGCCCAGGTGGGGCAGAGCTGGGAATGCTGCCACTGGAGGGGGCGCAGAGAACAGCCACAAAACAATGGGAGGGTTGGGAAAATGCCTTTCAGGGGGTGGCTTCCCTATGTCTGTCTGTTCAGTTTATCAGCAAGATTGATCAGTGTCTTGATCTCAGTTTATAAATACGTTCACAGGGACGAAAGGGCCCTTTTAGCTAGAGGAGAAAGGCAAAACCAATTCCTGGAATTTAAAACCAGACAAATCTGAATTACAAATGAGGCACAGATTTACGGATCCAACTTCCTGAGGAAATGGTTGATTCTCCACCACTGAGATCTTTGAAATCAAGACTGGCTGGTTTTCTAAAAGCTCAGTTCTAGGAATTATTTTGGGGTATTTCTGTGACCAGATCACTTCCTGGAAGATGTTTGAATGAATCACAAGTTACTGGTTTCATTAAAGGTCAAATTAGATGATCATAATAGTCATTATTGGCCTTAAAATCTCTGAATGCCAGTTTTCCTGGGACAATCCCAGTTTCCCGTGGGACGTCCTGGGTATTTCTTTCAGGACACCTGAAAAGTCCAAATTTTCCAGTTCATCCACCCAGAATGTTTGGCCTTTTTACCAACTGCATACAGGAACAGAAATCATTACTGGGTCTCATTGCAGAACCTGGTTTTCAATCCTTCCTGAATGCAAAGTGCTCCGTGGTTAGCTCTGAGCGTATTGCTGACATTTGGCTGCTCAAAATTGGTGGCCAGTCTTTCTGCCTCCACAGCCCAATGCTGGGGGAACCTTTCCCCCTTCGCTTCACATACATTATGAAGAACACAGCATGCAGATATAACTGATGGGATGTTCTTTTCACTGATGTCCAGCCTAGTAAGGAGACATCTCCATCTGGCCTTTAAACGCCCAAACACACATTCCACCACCATTCTGCAAGTGCTTAGCCTGTTATTAAAATGCTTCTTGTCGCTTTCAAGGTGCCCGGTGTACGGCTTCATTAGCTAAGGGAGCAAGTGGTAAGCTGGATCCCTCAGGATCACTATTGGCATTTCCACACCCCCGATGTGAATTTTTTGGTCTGGGAAGAAAGTGCCCACCTGCAAGTTAGAGAACAGCCCCGAGTTCCTAAATACACGCGAGTCATGCACCTTTCCAGACCACCCCAAGCTTGGATGTTGGTAAAAAGACCCCTGTGATCCACAGGGGCCTGCAGCACCATGGAAAAGTACTCCTTGCAGTTTATGTACTCTGTTGCTAGGTGGGCAGGCGCTAAGATAGGGATGTGCGTGCCATCAATGGCCCCCCCACAGTTTGGGAACCCCATCACAGCAAACCTGTCCACTATGTCCTGCACGTTTCCCAAAGTCACTACCCTTTGTAGCAGAAGTCTATTGATGGCCCTGCACACTTGAATCACGGCAGCTCTCACAGTAAATTTACCGACTCCAAACTGATTCCCAACCGAGCAGTAACAGTTGGGGGTTGCCAGCTTCCACAGAGCGATGGCCACTCGCTTCTCCACCGTCAGAGCTTGTCTCAAGCGAGTGTTCACGTGCTTCAGGGACAGGGCCAGCTCCGAGCAGAGTTCAAGGAAAGTGGCCTTTCGCATATGAAAGTTCTGCAGCCACTGGTCATCATCCCACAGCTGCATAACGATGCAGTCCCACCAGTCTGTGGTTGTTTCCTGGGACCAGAACTGGCGCTTCATGGACTGCAGATGATGCGTTACGGCCTGCAGGAATCGGGAATTGTTCCACTCAATGTCTTGTAGCAGGGCAGCCTTGGCGACATCGCAGTTGCCTGTGCTTCAGGTTCTCGCTCTCCTTTGAAAATACTCAAGGATAAGCCGCGATGTATTTGTGACACTCACAATAATAGTGCAGAGTTGAGCTGGCTCCATGTCTCTGCAGCAATGGCGAGCGCGCGGCATAAACAAACCGGTTTCCTGTTTGTATGGGGGAAAAAGGGAGGGGGAAGGACCTTTGCATCATGGATGATGAAACTCGTCCCAACAGCCACTGCGGCTAGTTGCACTGTGGGATGGCAACCCACAGTGCACTGCTTTGAATGTCGACACAAGTGTTGCGAGTGTGGACGTACAAGCCCGGCGCAAGGAGCGTGGTGTGGACACGCTCCAGCGACTTCTAAACATTGGTGAGTGAAAGTCGATTTTAAGTAAGTCGACTTCACTCTACAGTGCAGACATACCCTTAGAGGCTCCTGTGGTGAGTGTTTCTGGCTAGGTCTGAAATGCTGGGGAGCGCTCGCTTACGCTTCACAGTACCTGGCCCAAGAGGGACACGCATGCAGCAATCATATCCGATGTCTTCCACCGCAAGACCCGTCAGCCAGAAGGAAGTTGGCAAAAACGAACATTTCTCCTGCTCTGGTTGTTTTCGGAAGGGCAGAATTTGGCCCAGTTGAGCTACACCAAAGCCAGACTGTCTGGATTTCCTCTGTGTCTTTATTTCTTCTTGAATGGCCACTGGCACAAACTTGCCAGGCCTCTGTGAAAGGAGAAGGTTTAAATTACCCCGTCGTAGCGGTGCTGTCAGCTCGCCCATGGTTAAGCTGATTAAAGGGATCGTTGTTTAACACCTTCCCTTTTGCTGTGAAATAATCTCTGGAGTGTTTAGGTTGCTGAAAGAGCCGTTGGGGGACGAGGGAGGCAGATGAATGATGGACATTTTCAGCTGCCACTGAGCTAAGCAGCAGTCACGGAGAGCTGGTGCTTTTGAAGATAAGGTGCCTTGCAGAGAAAAATCACCTCCTAGGTTTCCCAAAATGACTCATTCATTTAAGGACTCAACTTGAGACACTGTAAAGTGGCCTGACTTTCGTAGGGTGGAGGTGCTGCACTTTCCAAAAAGTCCCTTTAAATTGTCGCGAGTCAACAGAACCCAAAATGGAGGCGCTGAGAATTCATTAGTTACTCTGATAAATGTAGACTTCAGAGTTGAAGGGAAACCAGGCCAGCTCCCTGTCGGGTGTGAATTGGCAGAACACTGACAGACCCGCTCAGAGTCGGCAAGCCTCAGGATTTTCACAGTGAGGTCTGTAACATTTAGTGGCTGTCTTAAATCCCCAGTTCCCTGATTCATGGGATTATGGCAGCTCAGTTTTTGTTGGTTGGGTTTTTTTCAAGCAAAATTCTAGTCTTCACGGTGGCAGAGAAAAGCTTGAAAATGTGACGTACGTGAATTACAGAACCAGGAGCCAAGTAAAAAGAACCGAAAAGGTAATCTAGATAAAAAGGTCATGTTTTTTTTAAGCCAGTCTTGCTATTTTTTTTTTTTTTTTTACTTTTTTGGTACCAACTTCATAATTTTTTAACCCTTTGAGGTGAGCAAGACTGGAAAAAGATTGAGTGTAGGCGAGGCCTTGGCTCCCACCAGCTAGCTAAGCCTGACCTCAACTCAATCACTTTTCCAAGGTTCTGTTTTAAGCTTCTTTGGGGCTCATACCACATTCATGTTTGTGCAGCGCCTAGCACAATAGAGGCCCAACTTGGTTGGCTTGTAGGTGTTATCACAATATAAATGTTCAATAATAATCAACATGCCTCGCTAGCTTTTATAGCGTGCTTTTGAGCAATAGATCTCAATGCACTTTACAATGGAGGGCAATATCATAATCCCTATTTAATAGATGGGGGAATTGAGGCAAAGGGGGGGTAGTAACTTTCCCAAGATCACCCAGGAGGCCAGTGGAAGAACTGAGCTAAAATCCAGGCCCCTTGAGTCTATGCCAGTGCTTTAGGCACTAGGTAACACTGCCTCCTAAAACAAAACAGATGCTCCATGTGTAAAGTATATAAACATTTATTTAACTCCTCTATTACAACAAGAGAGTTATATAAGCGATCTTTTAATTGTCATACCTATGATTCTTTAAGCTGTTGCGTGACCTCCACATGACAACTAAACTGCCAGATGTACACACAGCCCTTTTCAAATATTACTCAACATCTTGGCTGGCTCCCTGTTAAAACCACTTTAGTCTATTTGCGGCTTTCGCTGGTTTTGTCCAGTTGGGGTGGATAGTGGGGGCTGTGGGTGAATGTTATGCAAGCTGTTTACTTTGTTCCGAGTTAAATAAAAACCAGTTTTATAGCGCCAGGTGGATTATTTTCTCTTTCACCTGTGCTGCAGATTTGCAGGCTCATAGATGAGTGGTGGGGAAGACAGGTCACCATGGGGACAAATATAACTCAGTGAGTGATTGGCCAAATTACGTAACTCCTAGTGATGCTGATAGAGTGATCCCATGGATTTTTTAAAAAAAATAGGCTTAATTCACAGTATAGTTACTGAGTCAGATAGGCAAATATCTGTTTCCACTGGATATTATAGCAGGAAATAGGTTTTTTTTAAAAAGGATGAGACTTTTTTGTGAATCACAACAGCAGACAAATGGACACTTTTTAAATACTCATTTTAAAGTGAACCTGCGGGACTCATGGCCACTGGATACTGTTGAGGGAAACCGGTGACATTATTGGAAGCTGGAGTAATGATAATAATACGTAGAGCTTTTCATCCGTGGCTCTCAAAGTGTTTTACAAAGGAGGGTGGTATCAATATCGCCATTTTTCCAGCTGGGGAAGTGAGTCACAGAGCAGTGAAATGGCTTGTCCCAGCAGAGCCAGGACTAGAATCCAGATATGTAGAATAATATAAAGAAGGCTAATAGCAGATGTTCTTATTTACAGAGGAGGCTGGTAAAAAGAAAACTCTTCAACCTCTTGGCCTGAATAATATCCTCTGGGGCTGAAAGAGGGCTTAAATATTGGACAGAACATAATTTTCCCTTCAACGAATATTTTTGAGAGTTTGAAATTTTTCCCCTGTCTCAAATCGGGATGAAAAGTTGAAAACTCAAAAATCTTTCCCACCTGAAAAAACTGTCATTTGTGTTTTTGTTTTGGGTTGATCAAATCATTTCAAAACTCATCGACTTTTTTGGTTGGTTGGGCCTAATCCGCTTCAATTTGGAGACGAAAATAGGAAACCTGGGATGGTTCCCCTAGAAAAATGTCAAAACTTTTCACCAAGGTCAAACACATTCCCTCCCTGCCCCCAACATTTTTTTCCGTGTCGGGAAATCCATTAGACCCGATCCTGTTTTACCAACTGTTTTGACCAATCAGTATTTTTCAATTGGGGGGGAGAAGCGGGGGGAACAAGTTGTCAAAAAATTCCCAGCTCAACAGAGTTATCCAAGGTGGGCACAGATGGCACCATGGGAGTCCCTTCTTGTGTGGGCCTCGTCTGTGGGCCTTCTCCCATCCCAGGGTGTAGGGGAATAGATGGGGGGACAGCATGTGGCTGTACCACACCACTTTATATTTATTCTCTGCTTCCCCATGGGCCAGAGTGAGGCAGAACATGAGTTAAGAGTCTCGACTGGCTGACACTTTTCTTTCTCAATGCAGGGGGGGGAGAGACCTGGGTGCATCATGGGAAATATAGTCCTCACAGGGAGGCTGGCCTATAGTGGAGAATGGGACAATGCGCCACCTGAATTACAACTCCCATGAACCATGATCCACCAGAACTACAACTCCCATGAGGCACTCCTGACTCCAAATATTTCTGGTTTGGATCCCTCCAACTCCTTCAAAACACCCCCCGCATATTTCTATGGGCAAATTTTGATGATAACTCATTTCAAACCACCCCACACACCTTTTGTCAAATTTTCAATGGGGGGGGGGAAGGTCAGCTCTAGTTAGGGTAACCCTGAGGCTGCTCTGATACACACAGGGCGCAGAACACAGGGAAGGCAAATAAGCCATTAAAGCATCTTCGCCCTCCTTTACACCTCCCGCCCCGCTCCTGGAAGGGCGTGGCTAAGAAGCCAGCCCTGCCTCTCACGCCTCGTCTGACCCGGAGCTGCCAGTCAAGGTGTGATGAAGAGGGAATTTTCTGTGGTATTTGTATGATTCCTACACATGCCTCAGTTGTCCTCTGCACTTTGAACCCTGCCAAAGGGTTGAAAAGCTCTGTGCGACCCATAGGCCATCCCAGGGGACTCATAAACCTGCCTCTGCTTTGAAAAGGCTGCCAGGCGTCGCCACAGACACTCAGGGGGGCTGCAGTGATCCTGGACAAGGGACAAATCTCTGCCCGGGAGTGGAGCTCGGCAGGACGAGTCAGGCAGCGCTGACCATGCGAAGCAGGAGGGCTGCAGCCCAGAGGGTCTATCTTGGAGGTGTTGAGGCCCCGTGGTCCACCCCAAGGGAAGGGCGGGACCGCCTAAGGGGCTGGCGCAATGATGGGGGTCCCCCAAGAGATGGTTTAAGAGTTGGGGCGTAGCACTGCTCCCGCGGCTCCAGGGTACAGGGCTACAGGCAGGGGGTCTAGTTGAGCCTCGATGACATTGGTGGTTATGGGGCTTTCCCTGGCCAGCCCTTCATGAAGGCCGCAGAGATGGATGCCAGCAGGTGAGAGGAAGGTCACTTTATTGGAGAGCAAAGGGGAAGCAGCAAGGGACAGCCTGGGGGGAGGCCCCCTCCTCAGCGGGGAAGGAGACAGAACTGGTAGGGCCGCGGGATGCTCCCCAGGCCGCTGGACTCGGGCGTGATGTCGATCGCCGTAGGCTCCACCAGTGCCTGGAGGGTGAAGTTCTGGAGGATGGTGGTGAGGAAGATGAAGAGCTCCATGATGGCCAGGCTCTCGCCCAGACAAACCCGCTTCCCTGCAAGGGAGAGAGGCCCATGCGCTGTGCAAACAGAGCCTGCTGGTGCGGTTACCTCTCCTGTACACCGGGGCCCAACAGGAGTTGACGGCAGCTCCTGCACCAGGGCACGCAGCCCCCAGAGGCCTGCGTGCCTTGCCCCACCTCCAGCTGCTCCTGTCCGCTCTGCCTGCAGGACCTGCGACACGCGAGTGCCCGTACGGGGGAGCTGGCTGGGGAAGGGAACCCGGGAGGTGTATCATGGGGAAATTTTCTGGGGGTGCCCCAGGGCAGGGCCACGCTACCAGCGTCAGTCTGCAGCGAGTCCCTGGGAGTCGGCGGGGCGATATACACGGGAAGTGAGATTCTGCGTGGTGACAGGAGGCCACCACTCCTCCGAACGCTGGAAAAGCAGCAATTTTTCTACTGGCAAATAGTCACTGGTAGAGCTGGGAAAAGAACCCAGGAGTCCAGGTTCCCAGCACTAACTCATTGGACCCCACTGTCCCCCCAGAGCTGGGAATAAAACCCAGGAGTCCTGGCTCCCAGCACTAACTCATTGGACCCCTCTGTCCTCCCAGAGCTGGGAATAAAACCCAGGAGTCCTGGCTCCCAGCTGTGGCAGCTCTAACTCACCAAATCCCACTGCCCTCCCAGAGCCAGGGAGAGAACCCAGGAGTCCTGGCAGCAGCGACGTGCTCTTTCCACTCCACTCAAAGCAATGGGAGAGACTCCTGCCCTGCAGCGCCATGGCGGCGCCCCCAGCCCAGATCTACCCCAGCGGCTTTACCTGCCGAGAAGGCCATGAAGGCCTCGTTTTTCCTGAAGCGCCCGTTCTCGTCCAGGAAGTGGGAGGGGTCGAAGTGGCCGGGGTTCTTGAACTGGGTGGGGTCAGCCTGGGCGGTGCAAAGCAGCGGGATGATGTTAATGTCCTGAGGAACAAGCAGGGGTGGCAGCGGTGAGAGCTCAGGTGGGAGTAGGGTGCCCAGACGTCCCGATATAGGGGGCGCTTGGTCTTATATAGGCAACTCTACCCCCGCCCCTGAAAAAAGAGCATCCTGAGTTTTCACACTGGCTGTCTGGTCACCCGAGGCAGAGGCGATGGGTTGAAGACGGCATGTGCCCAGCAATCTGGCCATAGAGCTGGCTTCATTGCCCCAGGTTGGCTCACTCCAGCACACGGCACATCCTGCAGACCAAGCCCCACCTCCAAGCCTGCTGCAGGTCGGGCCGGGAAAGGGGGCGTGGCCAGCAAGGAGAGTGACTGGCAAAGGGGTGTGGTTTCTGAAAAGAAGGCGTGGCTATGGAAAAAAGGTGTGGCCAATTAGGAGGCATAGGGCTGGGAAAGAAATTGTGGTTGGAAAAGCAAGCCTGGCTTGTGGGGGAAGGAGGTGTGACCAGTCAAAGGGGTGTGACTAGTGAAAAGGGGTGTGGTTGGAGGAAGGGGGCGGGGCCAGGATGCCCTCCCAGTCTGTGATTTCATCCCGTGTGGCCATCATTGCCCAGCGTAAGTCGGAGCAGCCCCAAGGCTGTCCTCGAGCCCAGCATGGTGCGCCATCGTGTCTTGGTCCTACGTACCTTGGGCAGCGTGTACCCGCGGAACTCGATGTCCCGGGTGACAGTGTGGGGCACGCCCATGGGGACAATGTCCGCAAAGCGCTGGATCTCGTGGAGGACGGCATCCGTGTAGGGCATCCGGCTTCGGTCCTCCATGCAGGGGCTGCGGTGGGGGCCGATCACCCGGTCGATCTCCTCGTGGAGTTTCTCTGGAGAGCAGGGGAAGGGTGAGAAAGGCGCAGGTGCTGCAGCTGCCTTAAAGTCCCCAAGGCCAGGTGCCCAGCTCTTTAGATCCACATCACTTCATGGCAGTCTGCGGAGATACCTCCTGGGGACCCAGGCTCCATTGACGCCGGTGGAGCTCTGGCCCCTTTATGACAGCTCGGATCTGGCCCCCTTGACTCCTGTGGAGGTATGGCTGGTGTACCCCAGCTGGGAAGCCTTTACTAGCCATGAAATTTGAGGAGCAGCTCTCTATGGGTGACTTACTGACATAAGCCCCCCTTACGCCTCCGCTGGGTGCTTCCCTGAAACCGATCTAAATTGGGATAATCCCTGCATCTGGGAATTCCTCATCCCCTTGTCCTGTGACTACCTTCTATCTCAGGATGCCGGAGTAAGATCCGGAGCCCGTATCTCAACGTGGAGCTGACAGTCTCCGTCCCAGCGAAGAACAGGTTCACAGTGGTTTTAGACATCGTATCATCGTTAAAGTGTGTGTTGGGGTTGTTTTTTTCCTGCGAAGGAAGGATGGAAGAATGTTAAGAGCATGTGTGTGTCTGTGCGTGTCTGTCTGTGTGAGACCATCATGGAGTTTGACTGTTGTGGGAGATTTCTACAGGGATGCTAGAGATAGCTGAAACTTTCAGCTGCAACTTTTTTCGGCAAGCAGGCCGCACCTAAACACCTGGCGAATTTGTGTCGATTTTGCCAAGTTGGGCATTAAAAGAACATTTGGGGAAAAAATCACAATATATTGATTGGTTGGTTTGAAACAGCTTTGTTTCAAAACATCCTTTAATTTTATTAAGGAAACAAATTTTAAAATGTTTGAGGATGGTTGAAATCAAAATGAAAGGAAAATTTTCCCGACTTTTTGATTTGGCAAAAAATTTCAATTCTTGGTCCCCTGATTTCTTTCAAAATTGCCAACAAATAGAAAAAGCTGCTTCTTTCCCAGCGCTGTGTGATCCTCGGAAGCTAAGTAGGGTTGGGTTTGGTACCTGGATGGGATCTTTAAGGAGCAATTAGTTCCTGCAGAAGCTGCTCTGTATCTCATCCTGAGACTCATCACGGTTCTGGGAGGCGATTGGCTTAGCAGAAGGTTCTGTCCCCGTGTCACTGCTGACCCGCTCAGTGGTGCTATTCATTGGGTCAGTTGTAAAATCAAGGGCCTCTTGACTACAGCTGGACGATTTCCACCATCCTCCCACTCCACTGTCCCCAGCAAACAGTAGATTTTTCAGGGCACCAGAGCTATTTGCAAATTCAGTTTGAATCCAGCAAAGAGTTTGGCGAAAAAAAAAAAAGAATTTATTTCCCCCAGAAAATGTTGAAACAGTTCGTTTCCGAATGGTTCGTTTTAATTTTTCATTTAAAAATGGAGCTTGATTTAAAAAAAGGGCAAAAACACCTTAAGATGTCCTGAGACTACATGAAGAAATGGTAATGAAAACGTGCTTTTGGGTTGAACAAACCATTCACTTTGACCCGAAACAACATTTTTTCGTTTTAGCACGTAATTTTTTTTTAAAAAATCAGATTTAGTTGGAACAAAACCAATTTTTTTTCCCTCGATTTTTTTTGTTTGGCCAAGTATTTGCTCAGCTCTGCCCTGGATGGCTTGTGCTCATTAAAGATCAACTGGAGTTTTCTTGCAAATATTTTGCAAACACAGTGACTTGTCAGATTCCAACCTGAGCAGTTCCATTCAGACTGCTTCCACCCTCTGACCCCCGTGTGCATGGAAGTTGCATCTTTCCTCATCCTCCTCCCCCCAAATCCCTTTTTAAATCTACAAATTGTTTCAAATTAAGAGAAAATGGTCGGCAAACCCCAAAGAGATTTTAGTTCTCTCCCTGCCCACCAAAATTTTTTTGTGGGATCCTCATAACTCATCTCCCACTGCAACTCCACTGAATGAAGAACATAGGACTGGAAGGAACAATTAGGAGCACAAAACTGGAACAAAAGTCCCCTGCTATCAAATTCACCTGCCTCTGCGTCAAATCCAGACTTGAACACACGTGAAATGCATCCTGGCACCCTCTTTTGGCTGATCCAGAGAATGGGTAACAGCTCACTACTGCTGCCAAAGAATGGGGTTACCCTTTGTGCTCCAGTGGTAGAATTCTGGGTTTTGGTGCCGGGATGGTGGTGTGTGACCAGAAGATGCTGATTTTCCAGGAGAAGCACCTTTTGTGCTCTGAAACGATTGTTTGGGTTGTGGCCAACTCGGGGGGCTCCTGATGGTGAGGAAGGGAGCCGAGGTACCTGCTGGATTTTGATGAGGAAGCAGTCTATGAAATCCCGCGGGTTGTTGGGATCCAGAGTCTCTTTATTCATCTTCAGCCTCTCATCGACAAAAGCAGCCAATTTCAGGTAGTTCTTGTAGATTTGCCTGTGGGGCCCGGGGACGTGTCTCATGATCTTGGGAAACGTGAAGAGCAACTGGAAAGAACAGGGGGAAAGGGGAAAACTAGAACTGTGAGTGGCTGTGTTCTTCCGATACACACTCAATGGAAGGGTTCCCCTCGAGGCTGAAGCGAGACATGACCATATGTAGATCTAAGCCCGGCCTCCAGATTGAGGAGGCTTTATTATGGCTGTTCTAGACAAACCTTGATCAAGGACTTCTGGGACGAATGAGATGGGGTCCCCGGCTGGATAAGCAGAGGAATAGTGAGAAGGGGTAGGGAGGTTCTGCTAGCAGAGTGTAAGGTATCAGTGAGACCATTACTGGAATTCCATGCCCTGTTCTGGGGTCCGGCCTTTCAAACAAGAGGTGAATAAATTGGAGAAGAGTTCAGAGAAAGACGACTTGTGGTCTGGGAAACTTGCTTCACAGCAAGAGACTTAGGAAGCGTCATCGATTTAGCTTATCCAAGAGAAGGTTAAGAGGTGACTGCATCATGGTCCATAAGTACTTACAGGGGGAGGAGATTTCGGACAGCAGAGGGCTCTCTAACCTAGCAGACAAAGGCCACGTGAGATCTAATGGGTGGAGGCTGAAGCTAGAGAAATGCAGAGAGGAAATAAGGAGCAAACATTTAATTGTGAGATGATTAGCCACTGGAACACCTGACCTACGGATGGGGAGGGTTCTCTGTCACTTGGAGTCTTTAAAGCCACCCTTGGTGTCTTTCTAAAAGACACGGTCTAGCTCAACCACCAGATATGGGCTGGATGCAGGAATTGTCAAGTGAGGTTCTCAGGGCTGTACAACGCTGGAGACTAGCCTAGAGGACCATCGCGGTCTCTTTGGGCTTTAATGTTTACTAGAGAAGGGCATCTGCATCTAACTGGGCCAGTGGGCTCCCTCCTCTCTGTCCCAAATCCTCGCTCACCTGCCCCCAGGTGGAACTCATGAGCTTCCAGTTGCTGTTGATCAAGTTGAGCAGGGTGAGGAACTTCTCGTCGGTGTATTCGAAACGGTCCCCAAAGACTAGGGTGCAGATGATGTTGGAGCCGGCACAGCTCAGGAAGAAGGTGGGGTCAAAGGGTTTTCCTAGAGAAGAGAGGGAGAGCCTACTGCTATCCCAGGCCTTGTTGCCTCAACCTCCCCCAGGGATCTCAAAGCACCGTTAATGATTTAAACAGCACTTTACCCTGGGAAGCAGGCATTCTCTCTGCCTGTCAGATGGGGAAACTGAGGCACAGAGAGGGGAACCGACCAGGCCCAGGTCATGGACTCAGTGGAATGTAACCTGGCATTCCTGACTCCTAGTTCAACCCACTAGATGACACTCTGTGTACAGACACAAAATCCAGAAGTGCTGAGTCCCAGTTCCCCTTCCCTGCTCTAACCACTAGACCCCACTCCCCTCCAAAACTGGGATAGAACCCAGGTGTCCTGGCTCCCAGCCCCTCATCTCCCCACCCCCAAGCATCTTTGAGGGCACTGCATTGAAATCAGCCCTGAATTGGGGTCGTGCAGACTGGGGGCGGAACCCCAAAGTCGGGATCAGGACGCAAGGTTTGGATCCCCAGGTCTCTGGGTTTCCAGGTCACTGCCCCCCGGCTCAACCATGTACAGACTCGAACCTTCGGTTCTCCGGAACTCGGACACCAGGAACTGGGCCTCCTCTTTGATCCGCTCCTCCATGCTTCTCTTGCCCATGCCGAAGTTCTTGAAGGTGGAGATGGCAAATCGGCGCAGCTGCCGCCACCGCTCCCCGGTGCCATAGACTATCCCTGGGCAGAGAGGCGAGAAGAGGAGGCAAGATGGAGAGACAGGCACTTGCCCATGTCTGGGAACGTCCACACCCCCTCCCGGTCCTCCTCGTTGCTCCAGTGGGAGGTGGAACCTCCCAGCCCTCTGGAATAGCTGGGCATTATCCACCCAGCTGTGAGCCAGGGCCATGCAGGACTACTAGTCTTCAAAACTGGCTGCTAGCCCATGGTGTCCTCCCAGCAGCCCAGCTCTAACTCTTAGACCTCACTTCCCTCCCAGAACTGAGAATCGGACACAGGAGTCCTGACTCCCAGCCCTCCCTGCTCTCACTGCCCCACTGCAATATACCCCCCTCCCAGACCTCAGATTCTGGACTCCCAGGGGCCGCAGAGCTGAGATTTGCAGAGGACACAAAATGTCTCAAGGGAGTAAAGTGCTAAGGTGACGGCACAGAGTTACAAAGAGATCTAACTAAGCTGGGTGACAAAATGGCAGATGAAATTCTATGTTGATAAATGCAACGGGACGCACATTGGAAAACCTAATCCCAGCTATACATGCCAAATGGTGGGAGCTAAATTAGCTGTGGCCACTCAAGAAAGAGCTCTGGGTATCTTCGTGGATAGTTCTCTGAAAACATCCACTCAGTGGTTAGCAGCAGTCATAAAAGTGAACCCAAGGTTGGGAACCATTAGGAAAGGGATAGATAAAAAGACAGAAAATATCACAATGCCGCTGTATGAATCCACTGTACGCTCACACCTTGAATATTGTGTGCAGATCCGGCCACCCCCCCTCACAAAAGATACATTCGATTTGGAAAAGGTGCAGAGAAGGGCAACAAACAGATTATGGGTATGGAACAGCTTCCGTATGACGAGAGATTAAAAAGACAGTGACTGTTTAGCTGCGAAAAGAGACGACTAAGGGGGGCTAGGAGAGAGGTCTATACACTCAGGAATGGGGTGGAGGAAGTGAATAGGGAAGTGTTATTTACCCCTTCACATAACGCGAACCTGGGGGTCCCCTAGCAAACCAGTCAATAACCAGCGAGTTTAAAACAAACACGTGGAAGTATTTCTTCACCCAATGCACAGTCAACCAGTGGGACTTGCTGCCAGAGGATGCTGTGAAGGCCCAAAGTCTAACTGGGTTCAAAGAAGAATGGGATAAGTTCACAGAGGGTAGGTCCATCGAAGGCTATTAGCCAAGATGGTCAGGGAGGCAACCCTGGCTCTGGGTGTCCGTCAGGGTCCGGCAGCTGGAAGCTGGGCCTGGACGACGGGGGATGGATCGCTTGATAATTGACCTGTTTTGTTCACTGCTTCTAGTACCAGCTGCTGTCAAAGACAGGATACTGGGCTAGATGGGCCATTGGTCGGACCTAGTCTGGCCGTCCTTACGTGCCACACACTACACACCAGTCCTTTCCCTGACTTGGGTGCAGAACTCAGGTGTCCTGACTTCCAGCCTCCCCCACTCTAACCACTAAAGAGCATGGACTCTCCTAGGAAGGGGAAATTGACCGGAATTGACCGGGATCTCTGCCCCAAGACTTCACGCCCATCTGTGGAAAGATTCTAGCTTCAGCAACATAACCGGGGGTTAAGGAGAATGAGTCACATGTGTGTGTGTCCGTCCGTCCGTCCGTCCCAGACTTACCATTTCCATTACTCCACATCTGCACTGCAGGGAAGTCTCCTCTGCCACTGAACTCCTCAGCCTTCTCGATCAGGGCTTCCTTCAGCACCTGGTATCCAGACAGTACCACGCAGGGCCGGGAGCCCAGGTAAAAGGTGTAGATCGGGCCGTAAGTTTCGCTGAGCTGGAAGGAAGGAAGAAAGGAAGGCGGCTGGTAACCCCTAGCTGCAGGGCTCAGTGGTTGGGGCATGCAGCTGGGAATCAGAACACCCAGAGCCTGCCACTTGCCCCCTGTCTGACCTTAGACACGACACTTCCCGTCTATGTTTCTCCTACCATCCTTTGTCTGTTTAGACTGTGAACTTGTTGGGGGCATGGCCTGTCTCTGGCGTGTAGTCTGTGCAGTACCTGGCACAATGGGGCCCTGATATAGCTGGGCGAGAGCAAGGGGCTTGGGACCAGGACTCCTGAGTTCTGTTCCCAGCTCCAGGAGAGGAGTGGGGGCTTGTGGGTTAGAGCAGGGGGCGCTGGGAGCCAGGACTCCTGGGTTCTGTTCCCTGGTCTGGGAGAGGAGTGGGGTCCAGTGGATAGAGCTGGGGGGGTCTCACAGCCTAGACACCTGGCTTCACCGGTGATATGAATAATAACTGGAGCTGCTTGACAAACCAAATCCCATTTTTGAGAAAAAATTCCCAAGTGGCAAAGGTTTTCTGTGTTGCTGGAATCCATGGATGTTGGGCCACCAAACGCCAGTGAGGAGCTGGGCCTGGACTTTGGCCTAAGGGTGTGTCCAGCCTCCCATTTCTACGATTCTACAAAAAGCCACTTTTCAGAGGAAAAATGTCCTGCCCACGCTAATAATACGAAGGAACAAACTGAGGCTGGGGAGCAACTCACCTTTCTCAGAGACTTAATCAGCTCCTTCACCTCCACCTGCAGCATGTTGCCGAAGATCGGGAGGGGGGTGGGCCCCGGCGGCAGGTTGCTCCAGTTTTTCTTCTTCCGGGCTGAGAGGAATAACAAGCACACAACACATATTGCCAGGAGGATGCCGAGGGTCCCACTGAAATCCATCCTGGAGACGGTCTCCTGTCTCCACCGCTCTTCACATGAGCTCCCGGATGAAACTGGCACAGCCATGTCTATATAGCGCCCCCCCTCCCTGGGGGCCTTGCTGATAACGTCCCTCTTTGCATCACAGCTCTGGGTAAATAATTGCAACTCTGCAGGATGGTAAACTTTGGAACAGCCTCTGGTACACCTTGTGCCATCCAGCCATGCGCAGTGACTATCTGGGACAGCTCTTCCTCGGGGGCTTGAACCCATGAACTTGCTCACAAGCCTCCACTGATGGAGCAGCTGCTGTGTCCACTCCAGGGTGGACTCATTTGTTTCATCTCTGGACCAGATGCTAGCTAAGGCCCTTCAATGTGATTTACGATGTTACTGGTGGGTTTCCACAGGCTGGGACGTTATTCCCCGGAAAGGACTTCTGCCACACGAGCTGGTTATTCAGTTTGGGAAGACCAACTATCCAGTCTGTCCTGCTGGGATGAGAAACTGTGATGGGTATTTCCTACCTAAGATTCATAGAAATCTAGGGCTGGAATGGATTTCACGAGAAGTCCGTCTCCCCCCAACCGGGCATACTAGGATTCAGTTTACCTAGCCCATCCCAGACAGGTGTTTGTCTAACCTCTTCTTAAAAACTCCAGTGACAGGGATTCCACAACTTGTCCAGGTTCCCCCATCACTGGAGTAGCTGATCACCTGGCCAACATCTATGGGGCGAACTTCACAAACTCCTCATGTGCTAGGAAATTGTTATCCCCCTTCTCTTTGTGGAAAAGAGTGTTGGCTTGTGGTTTAAAGCACTGGCTTGGTGTGCAAGCAGTGTAGGTTCTACCACCAACTCCTTTGGTGTGTCACTCGCTCGCTCTGGTGCCTCAGTTTCCCCATCTGTAAAATGGAGATCATAGGATCACTCGTCTGTCTAGTTAGAATGAAATCTCTTTAGGGTGGAGGCTGGCTGTAGATAAATGGGGTCTTGGTTGGAGTCCTTAGGCACTACTGTAAATTTTTTAAATAATAATGAGAAAACCAGCCCAAGATGTGAGCTGGTAAAAGAAATAACAAGAAGTTTACAGATGGGGAAGTGAGACACAGAGAGATTCAAGGTCACACATGGAGGCTGTGGCAGAGATGATAACTGAAGGCAGATCTGCTGGCTCCTTACCCACTGTTTGAATCCCAAGACCATCATGCCTCACCACAGCTGACGTGTTTATTTGCCTTGTGTCAGGAGCTCACTGATAAACCATAACGGGAAGTGGGGTGGGTAGGCAGAGAGGGTCATTCTTATTCCAGACACCGATCCTTTGCCAAACTCCTTTCCCTTTCATTAATGATTAAACTTTCCCTTGCCCTAACGTGACAAGAAGCCACCCAATTTTATTTTAAAAAAATGTTAAAAAGGAAAAAAGGAAGCTCAGAAGCCAAACAAAATGTTCGTTTCAGGCTGAACAAAACCTTTAGTTTGCCCCCAAATTAATTTTTTTTGACTTCTCAATTTGCCAGAAATTGTTTTCACGTTGACCTAAAACAAAGGGTTTTCTTTTCAATTTTTCTGACCCGTGAGCAACCTGAAAAAAATCCATTATTTGCACAACTCCACATAAAACCAAAGTCTTGTTTGTTTTAGCAGGGGGATCAAATGTTTCAGAGCAAAAGAAGTTTAGAACCAACAGTCGACACACACGTCTATCTTCCCTAAATCACTCCCATCCCCAGAGGATAACCTGAGTAGGTCTAACTTCTTCTGATACCCCACAGGGGTGTAGTGTGTCTCAGTCTGGTCCTTGAAAGAAGGCCTCTTTTCATCCCTGCTCTAGTTCACAGGCTTCATCAAAACCAGTCCTGTAGACTCAGCAGCAGATCAAGTCAAAATCAACCGAGCTAATAGTTCTGGCATTGTCCTTTAACAGCTCTTGAGTGTTGTATCCCTTGAGTTGTTCTTTCCCTTCTTGCCTGTTTTCCCAGACAGTCCTGCATTGAGTCAACCCAATCCATGCATTCAATGAACAACCTAATAACCAGACTAAGAGACAGGATTAATAAATTACTATACAGCAGCCCCAAATCTGCCACCCTAAATTGGGGTGGCTTAGGTGGAGTTTGGGTTCCTGAGACCCCCCCATTGCTTGGGAGATAATTGAATAGGGGCCAAATCTTGAAGGCCGGAGTCAATTTTTGCTCAGCTGTTATGTGACTGAGTCATAAATCGGTGAAGTCAATGGGAAGAGAGTGGGGAGTCAAAAGGAAGACAATGGGACCAACAAGAAGTCAATGGGGATTCAACAGGAAGTCAATGGGGCCAATGGGGATTCAACAGGAAGTCAATGGGGCCAATGGGGATTCAAAAGGAAGTCAATGGGGCCGACAAGCAGTCAATGGGAAGAAGTCAAGGGGGCCAATGGGAAGTCACTGGGACGTCAGTGAGACCCTGGGTTGGCTGAGGGTCACAATATATAGTGCCCAGCACAATGACATCTCAGTCTTAGTTGGGTCCTCCAGGCACTACCATGATACATGTAACAATAATACTCATGGAATGAATAATGGTCTAATTCTTGAATGATGTTTCCCTACTGAATCAGTGGAAGGGGACGAGTTGGCAGAGCCGACACTGGCAGGAGAATCAGTGGACACATGCTCCAGCAGAGGCAGGAACATAAAAGGGATCTAGCTGGCAAAACCCTAACCACAATGGTCTAGGTGAGTGGCGCAGCACTGAATTATTACCCACCCTGTCACTGAGCAGGTCGGGCATCTTAACGGGCCGGAGCAGTCCACCATGGAGATGTCTGCAGTCCTCTCTCTCCTCCTGGGGGTCTGCATCTCCTGCCTCATAGTCACTGCTTCCTGGAGAAAGTATCTGGTGAGGAGAAAGCTCCCTCTGGGTCCCACGCCACTTCCCTTCATAGGGAACATCCTGCAGCTGGACAACAAGGCATTGGCCAAATCAATCCTTAAGGTGAGTGACCATTTCCTTAGCATTACACAGGGCTAGACATCACGTGGGATGGAGTGGGGTCTAATGGTTAGAGTGGGGGAGCTGAGAGTCAGAATTCCTGGGTTTCCTGGGTTCTCTCCCAGCCTCTCTGAGAGGAGTGTGGTGTAGTGGTTAGAGCAGGGGTGACTGGGAGCCAGGACTCCTGGGTTGTATCCTGGCTCTGGGACGACAGTGGGATGTAGCAGTTAGAGCTGAGAGTCAGAACTCCTGGGTTCCACTCCTGGGTCTGGCAGGGCAGGGCAGTGGGGTGTAGTGATCATTCCAAGTCATTTTGCCTCTTTCTTCCTCAGTTTCCCCAGGTGTAAAACAGAGATCATCTCGCCCGCTTCCCTGAGATCTGCAAAGCACTTTACAATCCCCCTTGGGTGAGAAGCAGTGAGCATCCACAGCTGCCCCCAGCCCGTTGTCGCAGGCAGTCGGCACCTGGCAAACTCTCTGCCTTTCTATTCCTGGCCCTTCTGTAGATTTAGAAACTTGAACGATTTAGTAACTCATGCTAACGGGGTTACAGAACAATGTTCATGGTCAGACACCTGGCAGCAAGCACGGACAAACTCCTCGCCCTTGTAAGGATGAGGCGCTGCACCCAGCAGGGTCCGATTGTGCTGGCGTAGGATGACCTTGATTTCGTTCCTGGTAGTATCAGTTCTGATCCTGCACACTGCCCACGCTTTGGAAAGGGTGTGACCCGTCCATGCCCAGGATTGCCAACTGATAATGCCAAGGTCAGGGCAGGCTGCAAAAGGAGAGCAGATTCTCCCCACACTGGTGGGTGACACTGAAGCCCGGCTTCCCAACCAGCCACGAACTGCTTCTGATTTCCCCACACTGGATACCAAGAAGCCAGTCCACGAATGCCCACAGCCCCCTTCACTGCATCTCAGCTCCAGGCTCCCAAATCAGCACCAGGTCCAGCAAAGAGACCAGTTACTAGAACTCTCTGCTCTTTGCTAAAAGGTTCCCTCTGACCCCAAGGGGTCAGCCACAGCACCAGATCAATATAAGTTTGGATCTTACCTAAAATACCACGCTGTCAGCCAATCCTTTAGTATCTAAACTAAAGGTTTATTGTAAAAAGAAAGAAATAAACCATGAGAGAAATGTTAAAGGGTTAAAGTAAATCACAGATATACAAATGATTAAAAGTCCATACACATCAGGTTTCTGGAAGAAATGTGGATTTGCAGGCTTGTATAGTTCCCTCTGGTTCACATCCAGTACCTGGCTGGGTCTAAGTCCTTCGGTTCAGTTGCAAGATGAATTGGTCCAGAGATAGGTGTATGTCTGCAGACTGGACAGGAACAAAGACAAGATGGTTTCTCCGGCTTGATCTTATAAACCCCCTCCTCTGGCCATGCGGCCTGTGGGCAGTCACAAGACCTAAAATGGAGTCCATAGTCACATGGGCCAATCCTGGTGACTCCTCTGGTGTGCCTGGGGTCCATAGCCACATGGGACAGTCCTGATGCTTCATCAGGTAGGCTGCCTGCAATGGAGTCCAGAGTCACATAAGCAGGTTCTGGTGACTCAGTGGTGATGCTGGCTTCTCCCTCAGGGCCCCTTGCACCTGGGAATACCTTAATGGGCCATTATGCAGGCCATTGTTCTGCAGCCTTCCTATCTGGGGTGTTGCCCAGGCAGAACAATTTGAAATACAGGTATCTCAAATACATCTATAACTTCCATGTCAAATATTACACATGAACATAAGTATTATTATCGTACCTAGCACATTATAACCTTCCTAACAGTACCTGACATGGCATATCCCACATGGATTATTATGATTCTGCCACACTAATGTCACCCAATATACTAAATGCCCCCCCACTCAAGCCAGCCCGCATGACAAAGGGAACGAGCAGTTGCACAGGTTTGCATGACGTAGCTGCCACCCTTAACATGGCCACTGATGGTGACACCAGCAAAGCGTTCCTGGGCCAGGAGAAGAGCTGATTGAAGCTGTTTGTATGGCAGCGTTCTGGGCTCCTTCTTCCCCGAGACCATTTCCTCTTTTGCAGCCAGCAATGGCAGTAGCTGCTTCCTTCCGCCCCAAATCATGAGTGCTCTGCCAAGGCACAGACAGGAAAGGCCTGTGCTGAGGGTCCCAGCTCCTGGAGTCCTGTGATTAGAGCAGCCCTGTTGCTTGCAAAGAAAAGCACGAAAATGGGAGCCCAGTGTGACTGACTCCACAATGTTGCCTGAGTGTGCAGAGAGGCTGAACCTGATGCTCTCAGCGGGGGGAGCTGCCCTGAGTGCAACCAATGCAGTGATGCTGTCTGAGTTTGCAGAGAGCCTGAACCAATTGCTCTGAGCAGGTGAATTGTCCCTGTGCGTCTTGATGGGGTATTATCTTCCCACCCCACTGTTCTAGAGCCCCCACACCAACCCCACAAAGCAAGGGGCTTTGGTGAGGGAGGAATGGGGAAGTGCAGCCCTACCCCCCCCCAGGATTTTGAGATGGGGGAGAAATTTATGGGGAGTCAATTATGTATGTGCAATCAGGTGCGTTTGCACCAGAAATGTGGTTCCAAGAGTTCAGACACCATGCAGTACCCAGTGTGGCTCGTTATCGCCATCTCGTGGCTGGGCCTGGGATTGACAATTCCGAGTCTGCTACTGATTCTTTGCAGAGGTGGTTGTTTGTCTAGCTTCAGCTTCCAGCCATTGGTGCGTGTCAGACCTTCCTCTGCTAGACTGAAGAGCTTGTTGTTAAATATTTGTTCCCCAGGCAGGTACCTAGAGAGTGGGATCAAGTCACCCCTTCACCTTCTCTTTGTTAAGCTAAATAGATGGAGCTCTTGGAGTCTCTCACTCTACGGCAGGTTTTCCAATCCTTTAATCAGTCTCAGGCTCTTCTCGGACTCCTCTCCCATTGATCAATGCCTTTCTCAGATTGTGGGCGCCAGAACTGGACCCAGAATTCCAGCAGAGGTTGCCTTAGTGCCAAACACGGAGGCAAACTCACCTCTCTGCTCCTACAGGAGTTTCCCGAGTTGATGCATCCCAGGATCACATCAGCCCTTTTGGCTACAGTGTTGTGCTGGGAGCTCATGTGCCGCTGATTATCCACCACGAGGCCCAAATCTTTTCCGCTGCTTCCCCAGGAGAGTCCCCCAGCCTGTAAGCACGGCCAGCCTTCTTGTTTCCTAGATGTGTGCGTTCCCACTGAGCTGTGTTAAAATATAGAGTGTTTGCTTGTGCCCATCTTACCAGGCAATCCAGATCCTTCTCCCTGTTACAGAAGGGGGACTGGAGGCCCAGGTAGGAGACATGACTTGCCCAAGATCACATGGGGCAGCCCAGAGTCCCGGTCTAGCCCCAGGAGCCCTCAGCTAACATTCCCCCTCTCCCCCGGCGTGCTAAGCACCAGGCTTTAGAGAGACGGCTGTTGGTGCAGCAGCTGGGGGCTGGGTGCTCTACGCCAGCTTCCTTCACCCCCCACCCTCCACCCACTTTCTTGTTGTCTGTTTCAGTTCACAGATCAGTACGGCCCTGTGTTCACCCTCCAGCTGGGCTCGGAGCAGTTCATGGTGCTGTGCAGTGAAGGAAGCCCTGGGTGACCATGGGAAGGAGTTTGGCCGTAAGGGGAATATGGCCTCAGGGGCGAGGATCGGCAAAGGGTTTGGTGAGGAAAATGTTCCAAGGAGAAAGAGGCAACGCTAGGATGTTATGATATGGAAGGGACAGATGGTCTAATAGCTAAAGTTGGGAGCCAGGAGTCCTCAGTTCTATTCCTGGCTTGGGGAGGGGATGGGGGCCTAGTAGTTAGAGCAGAGGTGCTGGGGGCCAGGACTGTGTTCTATTCCCGGATTGGGGAGGGGGTTCTAGTGGTTAGAGCAAGGAGGCTGGGAGCCAGGATTCCTGGGTTCTATCCCTAGCTCTGGGAGAGGAATGAGTGGTTAGAGCACAAGCAGCTGGGATCTATTTTCAGCTCCTTCCCTAACTCCCATGTGATCTTGGACAGGTCACTCTGTGCCTCAGTTTCCCAATCTGTAAAACTGGGATAATGTTACTGGCCTCTTTCCCTGGGGAGATGCGAATCTTAGCTTTTATTTTGCATTTTGTTAGCCTCTGCTGATGCTCCTCAATCCCAACCTGCAAGCTCCCTGCTATCCCAGCCCTGCTCCCCCCCTACAGAGGTCTGCCTGGGCCCTTCAGTCTTGACCTATGGCACCCCCATGGTATCCTGTTATGTAATATTTGGCCTCTTGAATGCAGACTCTGATTGTGCCAGAGCAGACTGGGGCTGGATGGCAACCTCTGGGTTTAATGCTAGTTGGGTCCCGACCTTTTAATGAGCCCAGGTGTCCCGAAGGGACAAACCAGACACTGGCTGCTCTGTGCCCCCATGGTCAATGGGATATGAACCAGTGACTAAGGCAGTATTCAAGTCAGTAAAGGAGAGTCCGGTCCCAAGTCCTGTCCCTTGGTGATCCCTTTCTGAGCCAGCCAGTCGGCCCCCTGGTTCTCAGCATCTCCTGGTCACGGGTGGCACCTTGTTCTCTGCTCTTTGTCCTGCTTCCTCCTTCCTCTTCCCCCATCCCCCAGGACTTGTCTTCGCCAACGGGAAGTGCTGGAGGCAGCTGCGCTGGTTCTTCGTCACCATCCTGAGGAATTTCGGTACAGGGAAGAGGACCATGGAGGAGCAGATCCAGGAGGAGGCCCAGTGCCTGGTGGAGGAGCTTGGAACACAAAAGGTAGGGGCTTCCTGTCTGACCTGCGGTCACTGGAGCCCCCTGCCATGCACCTCGCCCTCTTTATTATCCATTCAGCTCTCTGCTCAGATTTCTCCCAGGGATCCAGTGGAACTCACTGCCACAAGCCCTGAAGCTCGTATGGAGAAGCAGAACACCCATCGTTCCATGAGCCGGGATTATAAAAAGCCAGAGCTAGTCCAAGGGGGAACGGACGGGCTTGTGTGAACACCACTGGGCTCGGAGTCAGAACTCCACGGTCGAGTCCTGCCTTTGCCACAAGTTGCTGCTCTGTGCATCTCTCTTGGCCTCATATCCCTGCCCTGCGCAAGGTGGATGAGAACCCTTCCTTTGTCTGTTCAGACTAGGGGGCAGCAACTACCTTTCACAGTGTGTCCGTGAAGTGCCTGAAGTGATGGGACTCCCGATCTCAGTCACATTCTGTGCAGCTTTCTGCATGACGGGGCCCTGATCTCGGTCGAGCTCTGTGCAGCACCCGACACAATGGGGCCCTGATCTCGGTCAGGCTCTGTGCAGCGCCTGGCATGATGGATCCTCAGTCTGGCATGGGGCTGCTAGATGCTATTGTAATAATTATTAAGCTTGGGGCACAGACCAACCGCCAGTAACTAATGAGGTTGAAGAATCCTCTGCAGGTTATTCCAGAATTGCCCAGCAGGGCTGCCTCTTCCACCTTCCTCTAGCACAGTGATACTCAGATCTCAGGGCTTCAGAGCCAAAGTAGCAATCAGCATTACCCGAAAGAGCCGCCGCTGCGTGAATTCCTTGTTTCAGTTACTATAGCCCCAGCTAGTCAGATTTAAACAGGATGAGACGGGAAATATTCCATTGTTTTATCTAGCTCGGTTATTCTCACCGCAAATAAGGTAACAACTTAATGCAAGTTAATAATGTAATTGGCTAATAACATAGCAGAAGCATCCTGACTGGCTCCTCACCTGGCAGGGTTAATATTGAAATCACCCGGAGCCGCCAGGGACACAGGAAAGAGCCACTCACAGCTGGCGAGCCACAGTCTGAATATCGCTGCTCTAAAGTGCCTGGCGAAATGTCTGTGTGTTTCTGGGCTGGACGGGCCCTGCTCTGAGCCGCCCAAGCTAGTCCATTGCCCCTGCCCTCTCCATGGTGCTGAAAGGCTAGCACCATTGGCAGCAGGAACCCTCTGGCAGCGACCGAGTTATGGAGCTCTCGCCCCTTTCGCCCCAGGCCTGCCCTTCGACCCCACCTTCCTCCTGAGATGCGTCCTCTCCACCTCTATCTATCCTTCCATCCATCCCCAGACACACCCCTCTATTTATCTCTCCATCCATCCAGCCATCCCTATACACACCCTCTATCCATCCAGCCATCCCTTCCTCCCCAGACACACCCTCTATTTATCTCTCCATCCATCCATCCAGCCATCCCTTCATCCCCAGACACACCCTCTATCCCTCCAATGTTCCAGAACGCAGATGCCCTCAAACGATTTGTCTCGGAGCGAGTCAAGCAGCACCAGGAATTGCTGGATCCCAGCTCTCCCCACAGTTACATTGACTGCTTCCTTCTCAAGATGGCGAGGTAACAGAGTGCGACAGTGAGGACCCTGTGCTAGGATGCAGGAGATCCGAGACCAGGGCCCTCCCTTCCCACAGCCTCCCTGGGTGGCCCTAGGGAAATCCCTTTATTCCTATTTCCCCTCCTACCTGCTGTCTCTTCAGACTGGGAGCTCTTTTGGGCAGGGACTGTCTCTGCATCTGTGCAGCGCCTGGCGCGACGGGGCCCTGATCTCAGTCAGTGTCTGTGCAGCACCTGGCACAACAGGGCCCTGATTTCGGTCAGCATCTGGGCAGCGCCTGGCACAACGGAGCCCTGATCTCAATGCCTCGATGTTATCATAACAAGAAGGGAAACTCTTTGAGTCCCAGCTGCAGATATCAAAGGCCCCCATGCTCAGCGCTAGAGCTCCGTCAGCTGTCCTGGGCCTACCTGGTCTGAGCTCTTGCTGCTTTCGTTTTGGGCCTTCCAGAAATGCAGCTTTAAAAAAAAAAAAAAAAAAAAAAAGTTCTGCGTGTGGAGGTGATGTGAAATAACAGAAATTCCCGGAGAGTGTCACCTTCCATCTTGTCTTTCGCACGTCTCCGCTGAGCACCCCGTGGAACATCCTGACACTGCGCACACTGCGTAGCCCCCCTCGCAGCTGGTGTACGATGATGGTAACGGCCTAATATTGCTACCGACTAGTGGAGTCACTCCTTTGGCTCAAGATAGTGGTGAACCGATGGGGAGGGGTGGATGGGAAGTGGGGGTGCTGGCCGGGCCCGCGGAGGAGGATCCGCCCCCGCTATCGCAGGCGGTCAGGGGCCGCAGGGCTTTGAGATCCCCAGCAGCTGCGCTGACCCCAGCTCAGGCCTGCTGGTGGCTGAGGGCTCCGATTGCAGAGGGAGCAAGAGTTTGCCTGGACCCTCCACCCCTGCATTAGGTGCAGTGACACCAGGGAGCCGTGGGGATCCCAGCCGCACAGGGGCCAGGCAGCCAACCCAACGGTGGGGCTCCGGGACCGACACAGCACCCCCTCCCTCCCCTGTCACTCCCACTCCCAGCCTGCACCTGCCACCCCCACAACAGGGGGAGCAGTAGGGGAGAGCGGGAAACGAGCCCCCATACGCAGGGTGCTGTTACCCTACCTGCCGCTGCTGCCAACGAGGGGCATTGGCCCCCGGGCACTGGAGACCCACGGTACGACACTGGCTCGAGAGACCTGGTGGGCCCATTCTCATCTGCATTCCCTGGGGCCATCACCATTGGGATCCCCTCCGAGGCCCTGTTCCCCAAGAACACAGCTCGATTCCAATCTCAGCACGCATGGGCTTTTCTCTAGGTGACAGCAAAGCTACGCTGCCTTGATGAGACTCAAGCGTAGGGAGTGGGGACAGGCCCCGCCGCACATCCAGAGTTACGCCGCAAACCTTTTCCTTTCGATCCATTTGCACCTGACGTGGCATTTACTCTACACTGGCTTGGCCACCAGCTAGTCCCTGAACAGCCGGCCCTGTCCACACACGACTCACTCTTTACCTCGTCTTATGTTTCAGGCCGTCAGAGACTCCGGGCACAACGGAGAGGATGGGGGTCTCCCTCCATGCAAAAGAGAAACGAGATTCTCCCATTCAGAAAGCAGGAGGGGCACAAACGGGGGTCACGGTCAGCTGTGAAGAGCCATCCGGACACTAGGCAGCCTTTGGGAACCCTGAAAAGAACACGACCATCAATAACGGCGTCCTTAATTCAGAGGGCGGAGCATGCGTGTGTGTACCGGTGGGGGTCTCTTCTCCAGAAGATCTGGAGGTGGCCTTTATAAAGCTTAAACAGGGTGCTGGACCCGTCTCCATGGGGCTACAGGTCTAGCAGACCCACATGTTGTGAATTATGCTATGCCAAAGACCAGAGAGGTCTATGTGCACTGGACAAGCTTCTTGCAGCGGCAAGAGATCCAGGGCCTGGTTTTCCCACACTGATTTACCTTTTGCTGAGGCAGCAGAGATCTGGCTGTGGCTGGAGGCAGGACATCAGCTACAGCAAAGGTCCCGTGTGGTGAATCCTGAATGCTGGTGTCCCCTGCATACCAGGTGCATTACTTTGTAGGATCAGTTCACACTCACTGGGGCAGTCTCAGCTCCTGTAAATCAAGGGAGCTCCAACGAAGTGCCACTGAGTCCTACCAGGTGGAGTTCTGGCCCCACTGAGGCCACCGGAGCAGTGCCAGATAACACCCGCAGGGGATTTGGCCCAAAGTGCCCATCCGCTCCTGCAATGCTGCCTGGACAAATATAGTGGAGCTAGGTTAGGTCTGATTCTCCGCTCCCTTGCACCAATGTGAATCTGAAGTCACTCCATTTGTTGGTAGCAATAGTAGGCTGTTACCTTGTATGTAACTGGGGTTTTGTGGATGTGGGAGCTACCGCGAGCGAAGGATCAAGGCCACTGTTCCCACTGCCCTTCCTCCCCCCCATTTGGGCTCCGTCTTGTTCCTCTCGGTGCAGAGAAAGTTTAAAAGGAGATTGACCATGTGATCAGCTGATCCCACCAGCCGGTGACCGAGGACCGGAGCTGCATGCCGTACACCGAGGCCGTGATCCACAAGGTGCACAGATTTGCGGATTTCCTCCCCATGAACCTCCCACACGTCACGACCCAGGATGTCCCATTCAGAGGATACATCATCCCCAAGGTCAGACTCCCGCGCCAGGGCAAGGGCAGCTCTTAAGCACTCTCCACATCTCCAAGGTGCTGGGGAGCACTGAGAACACTTGCTCTCCTGCTGTCCCAGGAGCTACCCTGCCCCCTCCAGCACCTGACCCATTGAAGTCCATGGAAAGCCCCTTCATGGGCTTTGGATGACTCAGAAACCATTGAACCCATGCTCCCTTGGCCCCCAGCATGCAATGCAATACTGGCAGCCTTGTTCCCTTCCCTGATGGAACCCTCGCTTCTGAGTAGTTCTGCATCCCCCATTTGACATGAAGCAGATGCAGCCAGCTGCCCCCTGAACCTCTGACCCAGGGGGCAATCAGGAATGGGGGCATGGTAGGGGGTGGACAGAGATAAGCAGAGCGCATCAAAGGGAGGGGTGAAGGTTTTTCGGGCATGTGTGTGTGGACATTTTTCATGAAAACGGGGAATATTTCAATTTTGGGACAAAAATTTGAAACCTGAAAACTTTTGGCCAAAAATTGAAGTATTTCCTTTCCACACTATTGCTGCAAAGCTTCATGGGAGACACAGTTCGAGTTCTGCATGTCCCATTCTCCTCTACAGGCCAGGCTTCCTGGTCAGACTACAACTCCCTTGATTCACCACAGCATCTTCTCTTGGACAAAGATTGGCACTGCATCATGGGAGTCCTGGGCCATGGTGCACCATGGGAGATGTAGTTCAGATTCCTCATGCCTCCATTCTCCTTTATAAACCAGACTTGATGGTCAAACTACATCTCCCATGTTGCATCACAGGGTCCCCTCTTGGACGAGGAGAGCTGGTGCATCCTGGGTGTCCCAAGCCATGGTGCATCATGAGAGATGTAGAGGAGAATGGGGGACACAAAACAACCAAACTACAACTCCCATGAGGCATCTGGCAGCATTTCTGAATCAAACTTTTTTTTTTCCAATGAGAAAATCTACATTTTCCAGAGGAAAAAGGCCTTTTTCATGAAAAGTATGTTTAATTGAAAACCCCATTTTCCATCATTTTGAAGAAAAATATGCGAGCAGCCCTAAGGCAAAGTTACCTGCTCTGTCTCCCTCTGCTGGTGACTGGGGGAGATGCACCTTTTAGCTCCCTCTGTAGTGGCTTCCTGCCTTAAGAGCCAGAGGTTGCAAGTTCAATTCCCATGGCTGACGATGCAAACAATGTCCTGGCTGTCCCCAGATGGTATTCATCCTCTGCACAGGCAGGCGATTGTTCTGCTTCACTGGATGTGCTCAGGGTGAAGGCCAACCAATAAGCAAAAGGGGATGGGCCGCAGGATGGAAATAATTGGAAGACGACCTGGTGCTCAGCTGGTGGCATGTTCATGGGTAGGATGTGTTAACGCTGTCCGTGTCCCTTCATTTCCCAGGGGCTTTTCTCTGTTATCAGGGCACCACCGTCTTCCCCTTGCTGAGCTCAGCCCTACGGGATACAAGTCAGTTAAAAAACACAGAGGACTTCAACCTAGGGCTTTTCCTGGATGGGAACGGACACTTTAAGAAGAGCGAAGCCTTCATGCCGTTCTCTGCAGGTAAGAGACGTGTATCCACAGTCAGGAATGTGTGGTGTCTAGTAGTTAGAGTGGCAGGGCTGGGAGCCTGGACTCCTGGGCTCTATCCCTAGCTCTGGGAGGAGAGTGGGGCCTAGTGAATAGTGCAGGGGAGGCTTGTAGTCAGAATTCCTGGGTTGCCTCCCCATCTCTGGCAGGGGAGTAGGGTTTAGTGGTTAGAGCATGGTGCTGGCGCCCAGTAGTCCTGTCTCCCTGCTCTGACTGTGTCTTGTTCCCTCTCAGAGCTGGGAATGGAACCTAAGGCTCTGGCCGTTCTGCACGGTGTCTGCCATTATTTACTCCTTGGATTTCCCGGACGTTGTTTCCCTCTCACCCCACTTGTCTCCTCCACAGGCAAGCGGGTGTGTCTCGGGGAGAGCCTGGCACGCATGGAGGTCTTCCTCTTCCTCACCACCATTCTGCAACACTACACCTTGGAGCCTCTCAGCGACCCTGGCGTCCTTGACCACAGCCCCATGGAAAGTGGGCTGGGGAACATACCTCGCCCCTACAAACTCAGGCTGCTCCCACGCTAGGGCACGCCCCTCATTGAAAGCTCCCCGCAAAGCTGAGATGATCCCCTGGATGCAACACAGGGTAGAAAATAAACCCTAGTTAAGCAAACTGCTGACTTGTATCCCCTTCCTTCCTTAGGGTTCTCTGGATTTTGATTGCTTCAGGAAAGAAAAGAACTAGAAAGCTGAACTTAATTTTAACAGCAACAGCAATGAGCAACGTTATAGCCCACAACTGTGAACATTTAAATGGATACAAATAAGGAAAATGCTTAAAACCCAGAATTTTGAGCAACTGTGAAAATGTAAATAAAAATTGCTTAAAAATAAACATCAGCGTTATCATAGAATCATAGAAGATGAGGGTTGGAAGGGACCTCAGGAGGTATCTAGTCCTACCCCCTGTTCAAAGCAGGACCAACCCCAACTAAATCATCCCAGCCAGGGCTTTATCAAGCCAGGCCTTAAAGACCTCAATGGCTGGAGATTCCCACCGCCTCCCTAGGTAGCCCATTCCAGTGCTTCACCACCCACCTAGTGAAAACGTTTTCCCTAATATCCAACCTAGACCTTCCCCACTGCAACTTGAGACCATTGCTCCTAGGTTCTGTCATCTACTACCATTGAGAACAGCTTAGATGCACCCTCCCTGGACCCCCCCCCCCTTCAGGTAGTTAAAGGCCGCCATCAAATCCCCCCTCATTCTTCTCTTCTGCAGACAACAAGCCCAGTTCCCTCAGCAACCCACGTGCTCCAGCTCCTTAGTCATTTTCCTTGTCCTCTGCTGGACTCTCTCCAATTTGTCCACATCCTTCCTGTAGTAGGGGGCCCAAAACTGGACACAAATGTGGCCTCACCAGTGTCGAACAGAGGGGAATAATCACTTCCCTCGATCTGCTGGCCATGATCTTACTAAGCAGCCCAATATGCCATTAGCTTTCTTGGCAATAAGGGCACACTGTTGACTCAGATCCAGCTTCTTGCCCACTGTAACCCCCAGGTCCTTTTCTGCAGAACTGCTGTCTAGCCCGTTGGCCCCCAGTCTGTCGCAGTGCCTGGGATTATTCCATCCTAAATGCAGGACTCTGCACTTGTCCTTGTTGAATTTCATCAGATTTCTTTTGGCCCAATCCTCAAATTTGTCTAGCTCACTCTGTATCCTATCCCTACCCTCCAGTGTATCTACCACTCCCCCCAGCTTAGTGCCATCTGCAAACTTGCTGAGGGTGCAATCTACCCCATCCTCCAGATCATTAATGAAGATGTCGAACAAAACCGGCCCCAGGACCGACCCCTCGGGCACTCTGCTTGTTACTGGCTGCCAACTAGACATTGAGCTGTTGATGATTACCCATTGAGCCCGATGATCTAGCCAGCTTTCTATCCACCTTTATAGTCCATTCATCCAATCCACACTTCTTTAATTATCCGTCATAATTATAAAAAAATCAAAAATCAAAATCAAATTCTGCCAAACCTACATATAAGACGTATTGGACTATGGATTTTGGCTTGGCTTATAAACAAGAGAATTAGTGAGTAAGATAATCAGTCGCTTTTTCAGAATCCAGTAATAAAAGCACAATAGGAAATAACACTTCTGTCTGCTATCCTGGGAAACAGACTTTGTTTAGGGTTTTGACTGAGACCCTTGAACCCGGGCCTTACACAGGGTGATTCGTTGTCACCTCGGGTATTGCTAACTCCACAGAGGAAAACGCAACCAAAGCTAAAGTGTAAGACAATTTGCTCAATGATTATCACCGTGGAGAAGGAACCCTTGGGTAAAAGTGGTCAGCCCTTTTAACCTACCTCCTCACAAATTATATCAGCCCAGGGGCCAGGAAGTTGGTACCTGGGGCACTGGGTAGCTACTGAATAAACCAGTTTCTGGCTTCTCAGCACAGAGGACTTTGGATTTATCTGTTACCAGGTGCAGTGACTTTTTAATAACCCCGTGCCCAGTGCCTTCTTGCCCAGTGATCCCTGCCAGCTGGATCTTAGCACCACTTAGAAGCTGGAGGGAGGAGGGCAAAGATCTGGAAGGGGGTGCCTGAAGCCAACCCAAGGGAGCTCGCTGTGAAAAGAGAGTCACAGGATCTGCAGGAGACATGGGAATAGGCCAGAGCTTGGAGCATGGCAGCAATCCAAGTGTGCATCAGGTCTCTGGGCAGAGAGGGACAGAGGCTCCAGTTCTCAGCCTTACTTGGGACCTCCTGGGCCTAAGAATCCGCTCCCCTTTGCAGGCACCTCCCCAGATGGTGTAGAGCTGGTGTAAGGATCCCGCTTCCCAGTGTATGTGTGTGGGGGAGGCTAGGGTGTGTGTGGCTGGAGCACACTGTGCTGTGGCTATTCTCTGTCCCCAGGACCTAGAGAGGGCAGAGCATGAGTTAGAGCAGCCCTGGGGCTGCTCTAGCTTCCTCCATGGCCCAGGTGATTAGAAGCACAAAGGCAATTTAAAGGCCCAGCTTCCTCCACCTCCCTAAAGCAGGAATAACTGAGAACCGGGCCCGAGGTCCACAGTGCTGGGGTTAGAGGTCCAGGTCTGAATCATGCAGGAGCACCCTGGGCTGGGTGGGGTGAGTTTGGACCCCACAAGGCGCATCTACACAGCAAAAGAAACCCTCGGTGCAGCAAGTCTCAGGGGGCTGGTCTCAGACCCCGAACTCCAGCCCAAGCGGCCAGGTCTATGTGGCTATTTTTAGCCCAGGAGCCTGAGTCAGTTGACCCAGCTCTGAGACTCGCTGCCCTGGGTGTTTTTGCAGGGTAGACGTGCCCTATGAGGCTGAGAGGGGGAGGCAGTCAACTTTTCCCTGGAAAGAGCGCCTGGGGATGGGGTTGGCTGGGGCCGGGGCTCTGTGGGGAATTTCATTGCGGTGGCAGAAATTCATACCTAAAGCCGGTTAATGAGTCACCTGAGTGCATCAGAAACGATTGCATAACAGCCCACGCTGCCCTTATAAACCAGCCATCTTGCCTGGGTCAGCGCTCTATTGTCCGGCGCCACCCGCCAGATCGTCTCCAATGGAGCTGGCCTCGCCGGCGTCGGTGTCCCTCCTCCTCCTCCTCTGCCTCTGCTGCATGGTTCTCACTGTGGCATGGAAGAGGCCGTACCACCGAGGGCAGCTGCCACCGGGCCCCGCACCTCTGCCCCTGCTGGGGAATTTCCTGCAGCTGGATAGAAAGGATGTTATCAAATCCCTCAAGAAGGTCGAGTTCAGGTCCCCAGCTGGGGAAACCAGCCCTGCTCCCCTGAGTCACTGGGATCGGACCCCTAGGGGGTGTCAATTGTCCGTAGTCCATTAGCATTGGATATAGATGGTAATAGGATGGATGGATGGAGGAAGGGATGGACGGCTAGAGGGGTGTCGTTAGGAGGGATGGCTAGAGGGGTACGTAGTGGAAGAGATGGGTGGGTGGGCCCGTTTAGCTCTAGCGTATGAAGGTTCAGCCATCGTTTCATGCTCTGGTCCAGCAGGGCAGGAAATGGAGCAGGCACGGCCAGGCCCCCCTCCCTCCTCCGCTGATGGGTGCTCAGAAGTGCAACCCCTTGTCTCGGCCTCCCTCTCCACAGATGCGGAAGCGGTACGGGCCGGTGCTCACGGTGTACCTGGGCTCCCGGCCGGTCGTGGTGCTGTGCGGCTACAAGGCTGTGAAGGAGGCCCTGGTGGACCAAGCTGAGCAGTTCAGTGGACGCGCGGAGATCCCGGCGTTCTCAAAGGATTTCAATGGGCACGGTGAGCGTTCTCCTCCCCGGTCCCCCACGTGTGGCGCCTGCAATGGAATCCCATGGGCTGCTGCACAGACGCAAGAGCAAAGGCAGCAGTGAGATGTCGTGGGGCGGGGTGGTGCCCCAGTTTGGGCTCCAGGTAACCTGGGCTCTGTTCTCACCTCAACTGCTTGACTGAGGCAAGTCATTTTATCTGTCTGTTCATTGCAGCGCCCCAGCCACGGCCGTAGGCATTGTGTAAACCCCGAACAGACCCAAAGGGCTTACAATCTAAATAGAAACTGTAGCACTTCTTGGCTGGGATGGATGCTGGCTTCTCTGCTGGGGTGTTGATTCATAGATTCCAAGGCCAGAAGGACCCATTGTGATCATCTAGTCTTACCTCCTGCGTGGCACAGGCCAGAGAACTTCCCCGAATTACTTCCTGTTTGCACTAGAGCAGATCTTTTAGAAAAAAACAGCCCATTTTAATTTAAGCCTCTCCCGTGATGGTGAATCCACCCCCCTTGGTAAGTTAAGAAAATGAACAGAACAGGGCAAATATCAAGTGATCCACCCCATCATCCAGGCCCAGATTCTGGCAGTCAGAGGTTTAGGGACACCCAGAGCATGGGGTTGCATCACTGATCATTTTGGCTTATAGCCATTGATGGACCTGGTCCTCTATGATCTTCTCTCATTATTTGTTGAACCCCATTATACTTTTGGCCTTCACAACATCCCCTGGCAGTGAGTTCCACAGGTGGACTATATGTTGTGTGAAGAAGATCTCTTTAGCAGTTCATGACTTTAAGCCAATGAAAAGTATGGGTCTGGTCAAAAGTTCCCTGTTGAAATTGTTCTTCAAAGGACAATTGGGTTTTTTATTAAACAAAACGTTTTGTGAAAAGTGTCTGTTTTCTGCAGAAATCTTTTGGTTTTCTTGCCCAAGCCCTAAATAACTGAAAACCAAAATATTCCGATCCCTGAAATGCTGCTGTGGTGCTTCATGGGAGTCGTGGTTCAGGTGCCTCATGCTCCCTTTCTCCTCTACAGGCCAGGCTCCCTAGCTGGACTACATCTCCCATGATGCACCACAGCTATATAACTGCCATGAGGTGCCACCTGCCCCTCACCAGGACCCAGATGCACCCTGGGAGATGTTGTTTGGGAGTCTCATGCACTCATGGGCCAGGCTCCTTAACTGCACTTACCTCTCCCGTGAGGCATCAGGTGGCGTAAGGAATCGAAGCACTTCAGATTTTGGTTTTCTGAACAAAACCTCAAAATTTTTGACGAAAGCAAAATTGTGTGTGTGTGTGTGTGTGAGAGAGTAGCCTGTTTTTCTTTGTGTGTGTGCGCATGTGTGAATAAGTCTGATTGTCTGTGTGTGTGCATGTGTGTGTGCGAACAGCCTGATTTTCTCTCTGTGTGTAAATAGCCTGATTCTTTTTGTGTGTGTGTGTGTGCATGTGAACAGCCTGATTTTCCATCCAGCTCCAGAAAAGCGCTAAGCTTCTCCATTGTATGCTTGCCAGGGGTTGTTTTTGCCAACGGAGACCGGTGGAAACAACTGCGTCGATTCTCCCTTACTACGCTGAGGAACTTTGGGATGGGGAAGAGATCCATCGAGGAGCGGATTCAGGAGGAGGTGCAGTGTCTTCTGGAAGAGCTCCAGAAAACCAAAGGTCTGGGCAGTTTGGGTCTCTCTGTCCCCTGCAATATGCCAAGAGCATTTGCCCGGTCCCATTGCTCTTTCCTTCTTCTCCACTAGGGGCACCCTTTGACCCCATCTTTAACCTGAGCCGGGCTGTCTCCAACGTCATCTGCTCCATTGTCTTCGGGAACCGGTTTGACTACGAGGATGAGAAGTTCATCGCCCTGAACAAGCTCATTTTCAAGCGGTTCCGTGCCGCAGGTTTAACTTCAGCCCAGGTATGGCTGGCAGGGACTCTGACCCCCTCCATGTCAATTTCCAACATGCATCCAGAATTGAACCATACAATGATCAGAAATGAGAATAAATCCAGAGTTCTGGCTAGTGACAATTCCCCTCCATCCCTTGTACAAAAATTCCCCATCCTGACTTCCTGTCCTAAACTGTTGTTGCTAAACAGCTGCCATGTTCCAGCCTTGATGTGGCTGCATTTTAACTCTGGGCAAGTGATCCCTGTGTAAACAGCTGCCATGCCTCATCTCAGAAGGAGCTGCATCACAGCACTGGGTGGGTGACCTTGTTATAAACAGCTGCTGTGCGCCCCACCCCAGAAGCTGTCGCATTTCAATGCTGGGTGAGCAATCCTTGTATAAACAATTGCCAAGCTCCATCCCAGAGCTGGCTGGATTTCACTGATAGATGATACCTGTGCATTTCAGGTTACATTTGTAAAGGCACGTGAAGTGGAGCTTGCTGCAGAAATTTAAGATGATCTAATTATTAAACAAAATCCAGCCAAAGCACCCATTACCATTGTCTAAGGTATCTAGCTGGGACCGGTGTGTCTATGACAATCCAACACCTAGAAAGCTAATGAGCTACTGTAACACCCTCCCCTATAGGGCAGCAGCAGGATCTGAACCCACAAACTTAAGCACCAGAGGACAGACCCCCACCATTGGCAGGAAAGGGACAGTTCTAGTGTAAGCAGGGGAATGGGCCCGCTATTGTGGGGAACTTTCCTTGCTTATACACTACCCCGGTAGAGTTGGCTAGCAAAAGGATTTGAGTCCCTGCTTCCACTCCCTTTACCCAGAGGCCCACCTGACCTCGAGGGCTCCCCTCCCACTCTCCTGTGTGGTGGGGTCCCTGTAACCCCGACAAGGCTGGGCCCAGGATTCCTGGGGCTCAACCCCTAATCTTGCCGTGGTCCCTTAGGGCAGGGGCTAGGGTGTCCCCACTCTGGGGTACTACCTCTGCACTGGGCGCTTCCCTGACCCACTGATCATTGCATACACTGCAAAGCAATACAATGTATTACACAAACAGCAACCAAACACCAAATACAAAATAAGAAAAGAGGAGAAAGGAAAACACCCAACACTGCCCCTGGCACAGGGCACCACACACAGCATCTCTGGGGTGTCAGGGAGGTTCACAGTCTGTGTCATACGTCGCAGGCCCCTGCCCAGGCCCTGGCTGTGCTGCAGGGATGCAGAGAGTCAGACACTTGCTCTGGCAGTGGCCACACACTCCCAGGCTCTAGGGACGGAGCCCTTCTCCCCAGCGTCAGCCCCCGTGTCGGGGTCACGATCCCCCTCTGAGTCTGGCTTGCGAGGCCTCTCGGCTGGCGGCGTCTCCCTGCACCAGGCCCTACCCAGGGTCCCCCTCGCTCTCCCCAGCTGCTCACCACACCCAACTCCAGATGGCTCTGGCTCTGGCTCCAGCCCCAACCCCTGCTCCGCTCTGCTCAGTGCAGCTGTGCTTGGCTCTGCTGTGCTCGGCTCTCTGGGATGTCCCTCTGGCTCTGCTGCTGTGGGTTGCTCAGCTCAGCTCAGCTCAGCTCCCTGTGCCTCTTCTCTGGCCTTCCAGCTGCTGCCTGCTTTGTCATTAACTGGGCTCCAGTCTCTGCCCAGACAGACACAAGCATGCAGTTCCAGCTCACAGGGAGGACAGGGCCTCCCCCCTGCCCTCCTGGCTCCCTCATTGGCCTGCCCGCCCTGTCAATCAGGATGACCTGAGTTGGCCTCTCTCCACTGGCCCCATAGGCTGTGTCTGTTTCAGGGTCCTGCTTCCTCAAGAGATGCCAACCCAAAAGACCCACTCAGTTTCAGTAAGGGGTTAATAGACCCCTTACAGTAGGAATCAACAGACATAGTAGGTTGTTACCCTCCATGTGGAGCAGTCACTAGCGAGGGACGTGACCCACTTTGCAAGTATGTTACCCTAACTAGATCTGGTCTCATTAAATAGCCGGATTTCCTTACAGCTGTACAATACCTTCCCTGGCATCCTGGAGAAGATTCCTGGGCCTCACCACATGGGAAGTAAATGCTCCCAGGAGATAATCAGCTTTATTTCAGAGAGAATCAAAATGCAGCAGGCGACCGTGGATCTTAACGACCCGCAGAACTTCATCGACTGCTTCTTGGTTAAAATGGAGGAGGTAATTAACAATGGTATATCTCCTTAGAGTACTTTAAAGTGATTGCAAATTGTGTGCCGCCTTATCCAACCCACCTTTTCCCCGTGTTTTGAAAATGTCCAAACAAAATGTTTGTTTTTCAGATTTTTTTTTTCTGACTGAAACAATTTGGCAAATTCACCATGAATTCGCTACATGTTTCAGTTGACCCCCAATCTGTGTTTTGGGGTGAAAATTTCATCCGAAAAACTTTCCTCTGCTTGTGGAGCTACTCTATGATTTTATTAGGGTTGGTTGAAAATTTCACATTGAAATGTTCTATTCTGGCAATAAATTCGGTTTCTGACGACACAAATCTTTCCTTGGGAAACGCCTGCTTTCCTTGAAACTTCTTTTTTTTTTCCCTAAATGAGAGAAAACTAAAAATGTTCTAATTTTTTGGCAGCAGGGTTTTGACTTCAAACCTTCAGCTCAGACCTCAACTCCGTGAGCTTAAGGAGTAAGCCCATTCGCTGGCAGGAGTAGTAGGTTGTTATCTTATACTTGGACCAGCCTTGAGACATGACACTTAGAATTTCGTACCTTCGCTAACAGGCCTTCAGGGAGGCAGCATGGCCTATTGGATAGAGCTTGGGACGGGATACAGTCTGCCACTCCTTGGGTGATGTTGGGAAAGGCACCTCGCCCTCTGTGTGTCCATTTAAAAGGAGATAATGCCACTGACATGCAGGGAAGCGCTGGATAAGAGCTAGGCGGGTTGGTGATGTTTATACCGTTCTCTAGGAGAAGCAGAACCCAGCTACTGAGTTTTCCTTGGAGAATCTGGTCATGGGCACCTTCAATTTGTTCTTCGCCGGGACCGAGACCATCAGCACCACCTTGCGCTATGGCTTCCTAATCCTACTGAAATACCCACAGGTGCAAGGTAAGGGGAGAAGTGGCCCTCAAAACAGCAAGAAACATTTTTCCCAGCTTTCAACAATAGCCGAGTTTCCCCAACTTTCCCCATTCCCCACTGGGACAAACCCAAGAGAGAGCCCAGCTGTCATGAGTGGAAATGACACCGCTTTCCGCCAGGTGAGGATTTGGTCCCACAGTGCCGTAAATACCCAGCTGTCAGCTCCCTACCAATGGCAGGGTCCCCAGAGACCTTTGCTAGGATTCCCAGGCTCAGCCTGCGTTATAGTCCACTAACAGCCCAGTGTGCGAAGCGCCCTGAGAGTCTGACCCCGAGGCCCCTGCTGTGACCAAGCTGGAGGCTGTTGATTCCCCTCTCTCCCACCCCTCCAAGCGAAAATCCATCAGGAAATTGATGCGGTGATCGGGAGGGAGCGAATTCCCACCATGGACGACAGGCACAAGATGCCATACACAGATGCCACGCTGCACGAGATCCAGCGGTTCAGCGATATCCTGCCCATGAGCCTCCCGCACATGACAACCAGAGATACCTGGTTCCGGGAATACCTCATCCCCAAGGTGAGGCAACCTGGGAGATTCAGCAGAGCTCTGACTCCCTTCAGTGTGATTCCCATGATCAGCGAGGCACTCCTAAAGCAGTGATAGCCCCGGGGTGGAGAGGGGGAGGGCTGAGATCCGAATCCATCCCTGACCCCATTGCAATTGGTGGTGACTCTGGATTGATCCCACAGGTGCTGAGATCTGAATCCAGCCCTGATCCTATTGCAATCAGTGGTGACTCTGGATTGACCCTGGGAGGGCTGAGATTAGAATCTAGCCCAGACCCCATTGCACTCACTGGTTGATTCTGGATTTACACTGGGGAGATGAGAGCTAAACATGGCCCTCTGCCTAGGCTGCTAAAGCTGTCTGCATTGATATGGCTTTTCCTCAGGACTAAGGACATGCAGCAAATTCAGCTCCAACAGGCAGCATCCCAGCGACTAATTCTGTTTTTCTGGTGCTTTCCCAGGGGACGTACGTCTATCCCCTGCTGAACACTGTGCATTTTGACCCAGAAGAACATAGAAACCCTGAGGATTTCATCCCCGAGAGGTTCCTGGATGCGAACGGGTGCTTTCAGAAACAGAACGCTTTCATGCCCTTTTCTGCAGGTGTGTACTTCTCTATGTCTGTTGTCAAGGAGCGCTGGGCTCAGTCCCTCGCTCTGCTCCAGCCGGCCCGGCAAATCCTGCCCATCTCGGCCCCTCTGTTTACTTGACTGTAAAATGGGGCTAGTGCTTTCCCTCCCTATAATGCTCGGGAAGCCCAGAGCCCCTGGTGAAGGGGGAAGTGATAGGAAGTGGGTGGGAGTGGCTAAGGAGCACGAGTCCCCATTCACTCAGGCTGTTGCTCTCAGGTTCTTTAGGGGCTTGTGAAAATTCCAGCTGTCTTGCTCAATTTTCACACTTTCTACTGGTGGCTTCTTGCTAAGATATCTCCCCGGTGCCCCACGGAAACATAGGACTGGAGGGGGAACCGGGAGGCTCCCTTCTCACTTTCTTCTCATTTCCAGCCTCTATTGATTCCTGGCCAGTTCATCCCTCTTTGTTCCTGGCCTTCAATAGCTCCTCTCTCTCCTGGGGGCTTAGCCCCCCTGAAGTATTTATACAGAGCAATCAGATCCCTCTGCAGCCTTCATTTGGCTAGACTGGACACAGGCAGCTCTTGGCGTGTCTTTGGCTGCCCCTTAAGTCAGTGCAGTTTAGCCAATCACTGGCTGGTTTCCATGAGGAGGAGAAATCGATGGTTGCGAGTCAGGTCTGTCCTCTTGTTTATTGATAGAGAATGCCCACCGAGTCCCGTTTCCCTGAACGCTGGAGAAACAGACAGCCACAGGCAGTTTCCTTGCTCAGAAATTCCATAGTCTGCCTTTCCAGTGGGCTCTGTGTCCAAGAAGCTGTCTCTCTTTGCTTCTCCTGGTGTTCTCCTCCAACACACACACAGCCTGCAATGCATCTCCTAGCCTCTGCATTTGCAACCAGGGAAGGAAACCTTTCAGGGCTTGTCTACAGAGGGAAACTGAGTCAAAGCATCCCCATGGCAAGCCATTCTTCAATAGCTGTTCCAGTCACTGTAGACAAGGGGTGAGGGCTGAAGGGTGAGCACTGACCTGCTATGCATTTTGGGGGGTCCCTCCGTTGTTTCTAGCTGTCCTTCCTACGGAAGAGGGGCGTGTTTGCTCCTAGCACTCAGCACAGCCGTTGACTTTAACGAGCTCTGTGATTGTCTTTGGAATAAAGACTCGCCGGCTGGTAGCACCTGCCAGCATGATGGCCTCTGTGGACCCAGCCTGATCTGTGTCAGCTGAGGACAGCTCCCCCAGGCCTAGAGTCTGTCTTCAGTGCAGAGCATTTCCAGCTGATAGGCACCTGGGTCTGAGCCCCAAGGTTAGCCTAGCCCAGGTGTGAGCAGCCACCGGGGTGACTGTGTCCCCACTGGTGCCGTGCTTAACCATGTGTGTTGCCAGGACCACGGGGGGGGGGGGCAGATCCAGTGGTTTAACGCTGCGGTGAGCAGAGCCGCTCTGATTCTGCCCCAGCGAATGGTGGGTGAACTTGCCTGTCCTTTAGCGTGTGTATGGGGAGAAGGCGCTGGAGGACTGTGAGCAGCTGACAGCTCTATCCTGCGTCCACACTGCCAAGTGGGCGGGTTACCAGCCCCAGTGGAACTCGGCTCTAGCCCAGGCGGGAGGGGATTACAGGGAAACACCAGGGCTGAGTTGGCAGCAGCTCCAGCCGCCTAGGTCGTACCGTGATTGCCCAGCCCAGCCCGTCAAGGCTAATAATTTGTTCTCACTTAGGGAAGCGGGTCTGCCTGGGTGAGAGCCTGGCCCGCATGGAGCTCTTCCTTTTCTTCACCGCCGTCCTGCAGCGCTTTGTCCTGAGCTCTCCTGTCGACCCCTCGCGGCTCAGCCTGGTCCCCGACGTGAGCAATTTAGGGAAAGTGCCGCCGCGCTACCAGCTCTGCCTCCTCCGGCGCTGACGGAGGTGGGTCCTTGCAGCCATCCCCGGATTTAGCCTCGGTCTGTTGGGATGGTCTGTCTCAGACTCACCTCGGAAGGGGTTTTCTGGCCTCCCTTCACCAGGCTCCATGTAAATTTCAGTCATAGTCTTAAGTACACTGTACTCCAGTGGTCGTGGCCTGGCCTGGGTGCCAGGACTCCTGGGTTCTAGCATCAGCTCTGGGAGGGGAGTGAGGACTAGTGCATTAGAGCAGGGGTGCTGGGAGCCAGGACCCTGGCTCTGGATGTGCAGCAGAATCTAGTGTGTTAGATCAAGGGGCAGGGAAGCTGGCAGCCAGAGCTCCTGGGTTCTAACTATGAGAGGGAGTGTTGTCTAGTAGTTAGAGCAGGCGATGGGTGTCAGGATTCCTGGGTTCTGGGTCTAGTATCTACAGCAGGGGGCTCGGAATCAGGTCTCCTGGCCTCTATCCTCAGCTCTGCCAGTGACCTGCTGTGTCACCTTGCACAAGTCACTGCCTGCTTCCTCAGTTTCCCCATCTGTAACACGGCCACAATGCTCCATCCTTTCTCTAGTCAGACCAAGCTCTTCAGAGCAGGGGCTTTCTCCTGCAGTGTCTAGCCAACACCTGGCACAACCAGGCCCTGATCTCAGTCAGGGTCTGCACAGCACCTGGTACAAAGGGGCCCTGATCTTGGCTGGCATCTCAGTGTGGGATGCTGTGTCTGTGAGATTCCAGCTCTGATGGGAGTGTTGATTCCTGGGGGGCAGCGGCAATGCCCAGGGTGCAGGGGGAGTAGATGATTCAAGTCACTCTGCCTTGAGCATTCTGCCTACTTAGCCAATGCTATGGGGTGGTTTGAATGGCTGGGGCTGGCAAGGGGTGACTGGCTATAAGCCCTTTGCCCTCCCTGTCTTCTGGTCCCTGTCTGGCCCTGGTGCCCATTACATCAGCCTTTGGGCTGCTCTAACTCACACTCCACCCTGTGACCTGTCCCGTGCCCAGGGCAGCCACCTGATAATGCCAAGGTCAGGGTAGGCTGCAAAAGGAGAGCAGATTCTCCTAGCACTGGTGGGTGACACTGAAGTCAGACTTCCCAACCAGCCACCAACTGTGCTTCTGATTCCCCCAGACTGGTTATCAAGAAGCCAGCACACAAATACACACAGCCCGCTTTACTGCATTTCAGTCTCTGGCTCCCAATCAGACACTAGGTCCAGTAAAGAGACCAGTTATTTAAAACTCTCTGCTCTTTACTAAAAAGGTTCCCTCTGACCCCAAGGGGTCAGCCACAGCACCAGATCAATATCAGTTTGGATCTTATCCAAAATACCATGCTGCCAGCCAGTCCTTTAGTAACTAAAACTAAAGGTGTATTATAAAAAGAAAGAAAGAAACCATAAGAGAAATGTTAAAGGATTAAAGCAATTAGATACATACAAAAGATTTGAAAGTCCATACACATCAGGTTTCTAGAAGAATTGTGGAGTTTGTACAGTTCCTCTGGCATACATCCAGTATCTGGATGGGTCTTAGTCCTTCGGTTCAGTTGCAAGTGAATTGTTCCAGAGGCAGGTATGTGTCTGTAGCTGAACAGGAACAAAAACCAAAATGGTTTCCCAGGCCACCACCTTATATACCTCCTGGCCCTGGCCATGCCGTCCTGTGGAATTTTACAGGCACCAGAACGAAGTTCAGAGTCACATGAGCAAGTCCTGGTGACTCCTCAGGTATGTCACTAGTTCCTTCCCCGGGCCCCTTGCATCTGTGAACGTTTCGATGGGCCATTAAGCGGGACATTGTTCTGCCACCGTCCTGTCTGGGCGGTATCTTATTCAGCACAGTTTGAAACGCAGATACATCAGATATGTCCATAGCTTCCATTACATATATAACACATGAACCTGAGCATTATCATTTTACTTAGCACATTACAGCCTTTCTGACGGTACCTGACATGGCATATCTCACATGAATTATTACGATTTTGACACACTGATGTTAACGAATATGACAAATGCCCCCTCCTCAATCCAGCCAGCGTGACACCCCCAACGCGAGACTGGTGTAGAAGGGAGTAATCAGAGCTCCTGAATACACCTCAGGGACCCCCCAGTCTTGACAGTGCATCAGCTACAAAATTCTCTTTACCTTTGATGTGAACTATGTTCATATCACATTCCTGTAAGGCTAAACTCCAACCGAGTCGCCTGGAATTGGTCCCTTTGGCTTTGTGTAATCACACCAATGCAGCGTGATCACTGACCACAGTAAACTTCCTGTTATACAAATAGGGTTGAAGCTGTTTTATGGTCCAGACAATGGCATAACATTCCTTTTCTATAGTAGGGGGGGCAGGACATGCCAGGGAGCCGCTCGGAGGGCTCACAGGTGAGCACGTGCCTATCGCTAATTTGGAGAGAGCCAGCAGGGCTTGGAGGGCAGCCCTCGTGCTGACCCCCATGTGACATGCTGTACCCCACGAGTTCCAGCGGGGTAGCCGTGTTAGTCTGTTTTTAGCAAAACAGCGAGAATTCTGTGGCACCTTAAAGACTAGCAAATTTATTTGGACATAAGCTTTTGTGGGCAGAAACCCACTTCATCGGATGCATGAAGCGGAAACTTCACTTTGGGAGGTAAATATGCACATGCAAGGATGGGTGAGTTACCTCGCAGCGAGGAGGGCAGTGTTAACGAGGTTAACACAATCAGGGTGGATGAGGCTGTTCACAACAGCTGATGAGAAGGTGTGACTGTAAAGAGAGGGAACATTATTTTTTGTAGTGGGCTAGCCACTCCCAGTCTCTATTCAGACCGAGTCTGTACCCCATGTACACCCTTATGGTGTGATTTGTGTATCAGTCATGTTCACCCTTACAGTGTAACTGTGTATTGTCCGATGCAAAGTATGCCATGGGAGGTGTTTTTGAAATGCTCATGGCACACTGAACATTATTGTTCTGGTAGCATGTTTCCTGCAATGTCACACGTATGTACAGATCTGAAACTCTGCTGTGTCATATCCCCAAATGGGTGTCTCACGTGGCTTGAATAGATGCAGACGAACACAAGGCTGTGTTTCCACGCCCCGCAGAGGCATGCATACACAAACAATGGACTGGCCTAAGCACCTGTGAGCCCTTTGGCTCAAGTGGAAGAAATCATGCCCGTTGCCGGACAGGGCCGATCACCTGACCCCAGGGGGTGTTGGGGAAACTTGTTAAAAGCTGAGGTGTCTTTGTCTCTTGGCTCCCCTGGAATCCATCTTCTAAGCAACACCAAAGACTGAGAATCTACCCACAGGGAGCGAGGGCCTGGTTTCAAGAGGCATCGCACCCAGCCTGTCTGGCAAGCTGAATACAGACTGACACATTCATCTTAGGTTAAGATGTGACTTATCTTTTTGTTAATTGTGATTAACTCCTTGACTTATTCATAATCTGATTTAGCGTCACTTAAAATCTTATTGTAATCAATAAACGTAATAGTTTGTCTTATCTAAAACGGTGCATGTGGATTGAGTGTGTGCAGAGCCCTCCCTTAGAGGGACAGAGCTGGTGCATATCAATTTCTTTGATAAATTGACGGACAAATGTAAATTAGCTTGAGGGTGCAGTGTGCAGCACTGAACCCTGCTAGACGGCACTTCCCGGGGTTGCATCTAGGACTGGGGGTGTTCGCTGGGGGTTGATCCCATGAGTGGCTGGCCAGAGCGCTCCTTCACTAGCCGAGGAACCAATTACACACAGGAGACTGGGCGTGGGCCAACCAAGGAGTGGGTGGTTCACAGCGGCAAGGCGGGGTAAGTTGGGGCCCAGGAGCGAAGAATTGGGGTGACACAGTTACACACCGGTTTGAATTGCAGGGGAGGAACGTCAAACCCCAGCGGGCACAGACAAGGGAAGGGCAGATGGTAGCAAGGTGCCTCCCAGCCCTGGGTACCTCCTCGAGCACGTCCCAGGTGCCACCAAAAATAATGTCAGCCCCGCAGCTTGACCTTGAGGTCAAAAAGTCTCACATATGTGTATTTAATGTTCTCATTTATTGGGCTTATTATTCTAACTCCTAGAGGTGTAATCGGGCTGGGCGCTGCCCATACCCCAACAGAGATCAGGGCCCCATCGTGCCTGAAGCTGCCCAGACCCCGACTGAGATCAGGGTCCTGTTGTGCCAGGCACTGCCCAGACCCAGAGTGAGAGACAGTCCCTGCCCCCAAAAGCTCCCAGTCTAACCAGACACAGGATTCTCTTTTCTCCTGGGCTGGAATTGCTCCTACATGGTAATTCAGGTCACAGCCTAAGCCAGTGGGTCTGATTCTCAGTCACCCTGGGGTCCCTCTGTACCAGTGTAAAGGGGGCATAAAGTGGAGGAAACAGCACCTGAGAATTCCCCCGCCATACAGGAGTCACCATGGCCAGTGAGAAGCTATTGTAAGGGCACTGCTCCTGGCCCTTGGCATAGAATCAGATCAAGGGCATGGCAACAGGACACAGTGCTGTGGCTATTCTCTGCTCCCCGGGACCCATAGGGGGCAGGACATGAATTAGAGCAGCCTCAGGGCTACCCTAACTAACACAAAGAGACACAAAGGGAGCTTAAACCCCTTTAACACCCTGTTCCTGCCCCAGTCGCAGGAATGGGGTAACTGTGAATCAGGCCATGGACTTCAGGGGGTTTTGTTGCTATACAGTAGCAGCACCAGCTGACTTTTGCCCTATGTCAGTGGTTTTCAACCTGTGGTCCATAGTCTATGTCTGAGATTTCCAAAGGGGTCTGCACCTCCACTCGAAATTTTTTAGGGGTTCGCAAATGAAAAAAAAGGTTGAAAAACCACTGGCCTATGTCATGTGCAAAGTGCATGATTTCTGCATCACGAAGCCTCATGATTTTCTGGGTCTTCACTGTTCAAATTGATCAAACTGACTGTTCAATCCCTGCTGGCCAAAGGCCGGTGTCATCTGCTGCCAACACGTGTGCAGAGATTGGCATGTCTTTGGAAGTCAGTTTCCATGAACACTCGTTGCCACTCAACCTCTGAACCTTTGCTAATGTGTCTGTGGAGGTGTCTGACGCACGAGTTCACCGTGTGTCCTTCGCTTGTGAATGAGCTGTGTTAAAAAAAATACCATGGATGAATCTATGTGACACCCTCTGGTGTCGATTCTCCCCTGCTTTGGGCCTGGGGTCGTCTTTAGATGTGGGCGAAATTTTCTCGGTGAATATTGAATTTGCCAAAAAATGCAGAGTTGGAGGCACCAAAACTGTCCATGAACTTGGGTCAAATTCAACAAATAGGTTGGTCTGAAAAAAAAAATGGATTTTTTCCCCCTCACAACAGTTGTTGATCCTTTCAAAACTAAATGTTCTGGCTTTTCATTTTGTTTGGAAATGGAGTATATTTATTTAAAGAAAGCCAACAAACCAAAAGGATAAAAGCCAACTGAAAGCAAAGAAAGTGAAAAACTGGAAAACTTTCATTCTGGATGGAAAATAACCTTGAAAAAGTAAATGAAACCACCCTCTTTCCCCCAATTTCATTTAATTTTGGTTTTTCATTTTGGGTTCTTTTTTGATTCAACCCTCACCCCCCTTTTTTTTTTCACTCTGGTAAAAACAATTCAGTTTCAGATTGAAACTAACAGATTTTTCAGTTTTCACTCAGCTCTAGTCATCGCATACACCCGGGACCAAGCGAGCCCAACGTTTGACTTTTCTGAAGTGTGCAACATTTGACTCTTCTGTAGTGCACTGGTGAAAGTGACCACACAAGAGGCCAGTCAGTGGACAATCACAAGCAGAAACGTGGCTCTATCTTTTCATTCATTCTTAGTCACCCAGCTCTCCCACTTGACCCAGCTTTGTCCGTAATAAGAACAGCCAGACTGGGTCAGACCAATGGTCCATCTAGCCCAGGATCCTGACTTCCGACAGTGGCCAGTGCCCGCTTCTTCAGAAGGCATGAACAGAACAGGGCAATTTCAAGTGATTGTCCAGTCCCAGCCTCTGGCAGCTGAAGTTTCAGGGACTCCTGGAACATGGAGCTGCATCCCAGACCATCTTGGCTAACAGTCATAACATCCCCAGATGCTAGCACAGTTTTCAGATCCTCAAATTCATCCAAGACAAGCCCTGCACCTGATACCTGCCCATACCACGCTCTGTCTGCTTCTAAACCTCTTAAGAACCTTCCAGTCCATCCAGCCCTGCCACCACATTGAGTCACACCAGCCTAAAAGCATGGGAATGTAAGGCTGGAAGGGACCTCAAGAGGTCATCTAGCCCAGCTCCTGCGCTGAGGCAGGACCAAGTGAACCTAGACCAGCCCTGACAGCTGTTTGTCCAACCTGTTCTTGAAAACCTCCAGTGACCAGCTTGGTGAAAAGGCCCAAAGTCCCAGCGTCGTTCATCAAAGGAAGGAACAGTCAGGCATTTGCTGTTTATTCATCGCTTTCCCGGCTAGTATCTCCCTGGCTGTCACGGTTCGTACATTGTTTACTCAGTCAAAAGAGCAGGGCACTGGGTTAAAAGTTGCTATGGAAGTCTCCTAGTACTATCAACAAGCAGTTGTTCAGTGTGATTGCGAAGCAGTGTGGTGCTCTGGCTCATTGACTAGGTTCTTGGAGCATCCCAGGCCAAGGACTGGGGTGACAATGTAAAGGTGTCAGGGGAGCTCTGATTCCCTTGTGCAGCAGGGAAATCCAAATTATCATCTAGCCCTATGTGGCAAATTCCCACAGACAGATTCCCACAAGCAATGCTCCCTCTTGGCTCCTTTTTTGATAGGCTCAGTTCTCCGTCCAATAAAGGGCTGATTCTTTCGTGTTTCTCCCTCCCCAAGGTTGCCCCGAAAAGTCTCGTCTGTTTCCAAGGGGCTGCTAGAGCGGGACGAGGCAGATCTCGTAGCTGCGGGGAATGGTGGCATACCCAACCAGCTTCGGGGAGATGTCAATATCTTTGGGGTCAATGGGAGATCGGAAGCGGAAGTTCTGCAGGATGCTGGTGAGGAGGAGGAAGAGCTCCATGCGTGCCAGCTGCTCCCCGAAACAATACCTTTTCCCTAGGAGAGAACACAAAGGAGGCGTAATGTTACGGCCAGAGAAGGGCTCAAGAGGCAGCCGAGAATCTGGGTGGGGTGTCTCACCCACTGTCCAAATTTTGCCCCAGTCGGGAACCAGCACTCTGGCAGTGTTGATTGTAGGGAAATTGGGCACAGGTCATCTGAAGATCTAAATGATATTCTTACGCTAGAAGAGGCAAATGAGGTGGGTCTTTGAGCGACAGTCAGTCACTGACTTCGTTAAAGCTCTGAGCATGGCAGCTGGGCAAATAACAGGGGAGAAAATTCCCCCTGCTCTGTTTAATGATACTGACTGAGGATGAACTGCAAGGACCAAGGAGGACAGAGAAATAAGACACTCGGGATGGGGATATTAAGGCCTGAAGGGATCATTATGATCATTTAGTCTGACCTCAGCATTGCACATGCCGGAGAGTTTCATTCGGTTACTCCCGCTGCTGAGCCAATCGTCTCGGTTTCATTAAAGCCTCTCTTCTAAACTGGCCGCCAGTCTTGATCTGAAGAGGCCAAGCGAGGGAGAATACACCTCGTTCCCTGGGACGCTGTTCCGATGGCTATTTATCCTCAATGTTAAAAATTGCCACTTCATTTCTAGTTTCAATTTATCAAGCTTCAGTTTCCAGTCTTTGGACCTGGTTCTGCCTTTGCTAGATTAAGGAGCCCTCTGCCGGCAGTGTGACTCTGGTTGAATTAGGGGGTGCTTGAGGTGTATTCAGGAGCTCTGATTACTCCTTCCTACACCAATCTTGCGTTGGGGGTGTGACGTTGGCTGGATTGGAGGGGCATTTATTATATTTCTTAACATCAATACGTCAGAATCATAATAATTTATGTGAGATATGCCATGTCAGGTACCATTAGAAAGGTTATAATGTGCTAAGTAAGAGGATAATGTTTATGTTCACGTGTTATGTGTGTAATGGAGGTTATGGATATGTTTTATCTGTATTTCATATTGTACTGTGTTTCTGGGCGACACCCAAGACAGGATGGCTGCAGCACTAGCCTGCTTAATGGCCCATTAAGAAATTCACAGGTACAAGGGGCCCAGGGGGAGAAGCCAGGGATATACCTGATGAGTCACCAGGACTTACTCATGTGACTCTGGACTCCATTTTATTCCTGTAAATGCCCACAAACAGCATTGTAAAGGCCAAAGGACATAAAAGGCAGCTGCCCCAAATCCATTATGTTTTCAGTCTTCAGTCTTCAGCCTACCTTTGGATCAACTCATCTAAAACTGAACTGAAGCTGTGAAACAAAGGACTCAGACCTATCCAGGTACTGGATGTACACCGGAGGGACTATATAAGCCTGCAAACTCCACAATTCTACTAGAAACCTGATATATATGGACTTTCAAATCAATTGTATTAGTCTGATTGCTTTAATCCTTTAACACTTCTCTTATAGTTTGTTTCTTTCCTTTCATAATAAACCTTTAGTTTTAGTTACTAAAGGATTGGCTGGCAGCGTGGTACTTTGGGTAAGATCCAAACTTGTATTGATCTGGTACTGTGGCTGACCCTTTGGGGTGAGGAGAAATCTTTTTGGTAAAGAGCGTAGAGTTTTAAATAACTGGTCTCTTTACTGGACCTAGTGGCTGATTGGGAGTCAGAGACTGAAATGCAGTAAAGGGGGCTGTGTATATTTGTATTTTGACTCCTTGATAACCAGTGTGGGGAAATCAGAAGCTCTGTTTGTGGCTGGTTGGGAAGTCTGACTTCAGTGTCACCCACCAGTGCTGGGAGAATCTGCTCTCCTTTTGCAGCCTGCCCTGACCTTGGCATTGTCAGGTGGCTACCCTAGGCACGGACGGGTCACAGTGGCGTAGTCGGCAGGATCCATAGAACCAGAACATTTGGGTTTTGGATCAGAACCTCCTGCTGCTCTAAATTTTAAAATTTGATATTGAGAGTGTTAAAGGTTAAAGTTAGGCAGAATGAGTGATTCACAATCAGATAAAGCAATCAAGCTGCAAGCCTTGAGAGAGACCCAGCGTCACAGTCAGAAACCAGTTCTCTCCCAGTAGGTGCTTATAGACTGGGATCAAGTCACCTCTGAACCGTCTCTTCATTGGACTCCTTGAGTCTCTTTCTGTAAGGCAGGTTTTCCAGACCTCAGAGGAAGCCCATTGCTCTTCTCCGAACCCTTCCCAATTTGTCGACACCCTTTTGCAAGTGCGGACACCAGAACTGGACACAGTGTCCCAATAAAGGTGTCTCTCATCAATACAGAGGTAATGTCACCTGTCTGCTCCTACTCCATATTCCCCTCTGTGCCCTGGGCAGGAGTACCCCATATCACGCCATTGGGATACTTGTATCCACTAGCGGGAAGCAGCAAGCCAAAACATTCAGAGACGAGAAGAGAAACCAAGATACTTCCCGTTCCATGGCACAGAGCTGATACTAAGGATAATATTCCAGAGGTGTGTGTAGGTCCTGCCCGAGATCAGGGCACCATTGTGCTAGGCCTTGGACAGACCCATGGGGATAGATGGTCCCTGCCCCAAAGAGCTCACAATACAAGACCCAGATTCAGCAAGGTGCTTCAGCGCACACCTAACCCTGAGCGTACGTGTGAACGGCTGCACTGACCCCAATGGAATGACAGCCACTTGCACTCGCTAGGGATCTGGCCCCAGTGGCTCCAATGGAGTGAAGCTGATTTACACCAGCTGAGGATCTGGCCTCATATTCCACTCAGCAGGGCAAGCTCTGGTAGCTGGATGGCTGAGACAGGCTAGATCTCGCTGCTCCTGACCTGAGCTCTGTTGGCGGGTTCGTACCTATGGAGAAGGGCACAAAGGCTTCGCTCTTCTTAAGCTGGCCGTTGCCATCCAAGAAATGTCTGGGGTCGAAGGTATCGGGGTTGCTGAATTGCGTGGGGTCATAGAGCACGGATCCCAGCATCGGGTACACTTCGGTCCCCTGGTGGAAGAGAAGGTGATAAACAGCCGTGATTAAACACGGATGATCCACAGGACCATTTTAGCCCTTTGGTGGGCACAGTTCAGTGTCATTTCTGACCATGGGAGGAATTTGCAATACAAGCAAATAGCAAAATTCAAGTGGCCTGGAGAGGCTGGAATCCAAGATTCATGCCTTGTGTCTCCCAACGCCCTCTGCTCTATCTACTGCACAATGCTCCTCCCCAGAGCTGGGAACAGAAGCCAGGAGCCCTGATTCCTCATTCTAACCACTAAACCAGGGGTTCTCAAACTGGGGGTCGGGACCCCTCAAGGGGTTGTGAGGTTATTATGGAGGAGTCGTGAGCTGTCAGCTCCTGCACATGCCATGGCTGTGACTGTCAGCTCCATGCATGACTGATAACCAGAGCCCTTTTGGAGCGGAGTGGTCGGAGAGCAGCAGCTGCTGACTGGGTGCTCTGAAGATAACACTGCCTCCAGCAGAAGCGCAGAAGTAAGGGTGGCATGGTATTGGGGGGGGGGGGGGAGGAAAGGAATAGGGGGAGGGTCATCACAGCCTGAACTATTTTCAGAGGAGATCCCAGCAAAAAAAGTTTGAGAACTCCTGACTTAGATGCTAAGCTCTATGGGGCAGTTTATTTTTGTTCTGTGTTTGTACAGCACCGAGCACAGTGGGGTCCTGATCCGTGTGTGGGGCTTCTAGACCCTCTGGGAATACAAACAGAAAATAATAATAATACAGGACATACACAGCCCCCCACTGATGGACCTATGCTGAGAAACACCAGACAGGGCTCTAGCCCATACACTATACAGCGCATACCTCCTGGCTCTATTAAGATTGAACTAGAGAATACTTCTCCTCATCTATAGATTGTTATTAAGTATGTTACAGGAGCCTCCTGCTGAGATCAGGCCCCCGTCGTGCCGGGCGCTGGCCAGTCAGAGTGAGAGGCAGTCCCTGCCCCCTAAGTGCTTCCAGTCTAAATAGACAGAAGGCGGCTCATGAACTGTATGTATGCTAATTAGGCAGATGGGGGAAAGTGAGGCATAGAGTTATGCACAAGATGAGTCAATGGCAGAGCTAGGAATGGGACCCAGACAAAGGGTGGGAGGGAAAGCGACTACCCAAAGTCCTGCACCAGAGATGGGAACAAAGAGCAGCTTGCACAAGCATCAGCGCCTTGCCCACTAGACCACACAACTTTCCAGAGCAGGTAGAGAACCCAGGTGTCCTGAGCATTGGGTCACCACTCTGCTGCTGCACCACGTGGCTTCTTTGCAGAAGGCAGCTACTATGGCAATGCTCTGCCCTACAAGCCTGGGGATGGTGTGGGAGATACACAGGGAGATAGAGGCGCCAGGAGCTGTACCTTGGGAATGGTATATCCCCGGAACTGGGTGTCCCTGGTCACCCGGCGCGCCAGTCCCAGGGGGATGATGTCACAGAACCTCTGGAACTCATGGATGACAGCGTCGGTGTAGGGCATTCGGCTCCGGTCCTCCATATTTGGGGCGCGGTTCCTCCCGATCACCCGGTCTATCTCCTCATGGATCTTTGCTGCAGAGACGTCAGCAGAGCTCAAAGGGGGCCCCTCAGTGAATCCAGATTGGCCCCGGGGGAACTGAGATTAGAATCTGGCCCTGCCCCCATTGCATTCATGGGGTGACGCTGGATTGACCTGGGGGAGCTGAGATCTGAATCCAGCCCCAAGAATCTGAATCTGAAATAGCAGCATGTGACTGGCTAACCCGGCATTGCTGGAGTGCTGGCTGCCTTTGAATCACGATGGAGTGAAACCAACAGGATCCTGTTCCCTTTTCAAGCTTACTGCTGGTGTGTAAATGTCCGGCCCCATCTGGAGCTGGTGTAAATGGGGGAATCTCCACTGAACTCAGCAGAGCCAGGCTGATTCACACCAGGTGAGAATCTGGCCCCTAGTGTTTCCTGGTCTCCCTTTCCAGTTACCTTCTATCTCTGGGTATTTCAGCAGGATGAGGAAGCCGTAGCGCAGGGTGGTGCTGACCGTCTCCGTCCCAGCAAAGAAGATGTCGAACGTGGTCATTACAATGTTCTTCAGGAAAAACTCCGAGGAAGGATTTTCTTTTTCCTTTAAAAGAACAGGGGAAAAAAAGCAGGATGAGAGAACTCCAGAGTGTGACTGAGATCGGAATCCGGCCTTGACTCCATTGCACTGCATCGACGCCAACCGGGACCAACGCTCATTAGTGCTGGGAGCTGCACAAAACCAGCCGAAATCACAGTCCCTTTTGGGCCAGGTGATAAGAGTGTGAGACAATCCCTGCTCCAAGCAGCTTACCATCTGAGAGGATGGCTATCCAGCAAAATCAGATAGAGGGGGAAACTGAGGTACAGAGCGATGCTGTGATTTGACTAAGGCCACACAGTGGGTCAGTGTCAGGGCCCTGATCTCCTGAGTTCCAGCCCTGCACCTTTTGTCCATGCCTGTTGTTTTCCACTCTCTGTGGGGTTTCACATCTTTGCCCTGGAAGGCTTGAGGCCTAAACTGCTCCCGTTCCAAGTTGAACTCCTGGTTACAAATGAGTCAGTTTGGTCTTGCCAGCCTGATGCTGACCACGCTGAGCCATTCTCTCATATTACTGCCGCCACCCCCCTGCCGGTACCTGCTGCATTTTGATCAGGAAGCTGTCAATGAAATCCCGAGGGGCGTTGGGGTCCAGGGTCTCCTGGTTCGCCTTCACCTTCCTCTCAATGAACTTCTCCAGTCCCGCCAGCTGCTTGAAAGCTGCATGCTGGGGGCCAGGCAGGTAGCGCATGGTGCCCGAGAACATGTCGTAGAGCTGGGAGGGCAGCAGAGAGCAAAGACCCCTCAGAACATGGGCTGGGGTTGAGAGCCGATCTGTCCATCCATCCTCCCTCCATCCCCACACACACTCCTCTAGCTAGCTCTGTCCATTCACACCATCTATCCATCCCCCCACACTCCCATTTATCTTTTTATTTCACACCAATCACCGCAGGTCCCAGGTTATCCTCTTCGCCGCGCTCCCAGCTCCCTCCATTCCCCTAGCTAATCAGTGCTGCCTCCCGATCCCCACAGCCCGCAGCAGGCATGTCTCATGGCTGTGGGATGTGGCCTGGGGCGCTCCCTCCCCCAGCTGCGGGATCCCTGGCATACCTGCCCCCAGGCCGTGGCGGTGAAGCGGAAGCTCTCCGTGATCATGTAGAGCAGGGAGAGGAACTCCTTGTCCTCGTAGTCGAACCGGTCCCCAAAGACGACAGAGCTGATGACATTGGACACCGTGCGGCTCAGGAGGTAGGTGGGGTCAAAGGGCAGACCTAGGGGGTGCAACCCGTGTTGGGGCGCATATCTTAGCTGGGTGGCTGGGCCACGGACCATCTCTCCTAGATTGTGGCTAGCTTGTGCCTGTGGGCTCTGCCCTGGGGCAAGAGTTCCACAAAGCCTACAGGTGGACAGCGGACTGCTGCCCATGAGCCACCAACCCTGTGCATGGCTCTGCCACTCGCTGGTGCCCATCACCAGAACGTCTCAGCACCGCACAATCTTCACCCTATTCATTCTCCCATCCCTCTGCTTTTAGGCAGGACAGAGAGGCCGTGGTAGAGCGGGGCTTTAAACCGAAGTCTCCTGAATGCCTGGCTCGTGCCCTAAGCGCTGGCCTGTGGGGTGACCTTGGTCCAGGCATGGCGCCATTCTGTGCCTCAGTTTCCCCTCCTGCAAAATGGGCTAATGCTCCCAACCTCCTTTGCAAGACACTTTGGGATCAACCCCCTGCTGAACGAATCGGTGTGGAAGACGATGGAGTTATGGCTGATTAACTCCAGCTCCAGGTCTGTCCCTATTGATTCCAATGACCCTACGGCTGCCGGCTCAGGCCAGCTGGGGTGATCCGGTCCCTGACTCATGAGGCCCTGGCACCACTGGAATACGAAACTGACAAACCTTTCGTGCCCCTCAAGGCTTCCAGCAGGAAATGAGCCTCCTCCAGGATCCGTTCCTCGATGCTTCTCTTTCCCATCCCGAAATTCCTCAGTGTGATTATGGAGAATTGGCGTAGCTGCTTTGCTCTTTCCCCGCTGCTGAAGGCAAATCCTGAGATGAGGAAAAGAGTGCAAGGACCAGTGTGGGGTGGAGGAGATGGCAGCACAATGCAATCAGCCTCCGGGGGCTGGGGGAATAGGAACTGTACCAAAATGGCCTAGAAACTTGTCACTTTTTTCCCCTCCCTGAACTGTCAACGTTCATCGAGGTCTCAAAAGTTGAAAAATGCCCTCCCTGAGTTTCGAAACTTTGTTGAGGTATTTCCTTTGGGGCTGGGGAGGAAAGCAAGCACGAAACACCCAATGAAAAGTGGGGAGGGGGATATTTTTAAATGACATTTTTCTTTTTCCCCCATCAAAATGAGAAATTCCCTTTCCCCTTCCCCCCCCGAAAATTGAATTTACATCCGCTCCACGGATTGGCGACAGAGCTGAGACGTTCCCCGTATGTAGCCTGGTGGAGCTGAGCATTGGATCTGTCTCTGTGTATCTCATAGGTCGGAGGCTGCTCCCTGCTTTGGTCGGTGGCTGCATAAAGACAGCAAATATTTTCGCGATTGCTGGAACCGGCCCAGCTTCTGCCCCAAGCTTTTGGCCACGTCCCCAGCTGGAGCAGGTTGGCACTGAGTGGATGAACCACAAGATTGGCACCAGCTGCAGCCCCGGCCAGGAGCTGCCCCCTCTGCGTCCCCCTCCCACAGACGCCACTGACCATAGCCCTGGTAGATCCAGTCGAAGGTGGCTTGTTCCCCGCGCCCGCTGAACTCCTCAGCCTGGTCCAGCAGGGCCTCCTTCACCACCTGGTATCCGCACAGCACCACCACTCGCCGGGGGCCCAGGTGGACGGTGGAGACAGGGCCATAGCGCTCGCTGATCTGCCGTGGATACGGAGATGCCGTGGGATGTGGGGACGGAGCATCAGGGACACACAGATGCGCCCCCTGCCCCTCTTTGCCCCACACAGAGCATCCCTTCCCCACCGGCCGCTCCTCCCGTCCCTATACCAACCCTTCCCCCACCGCACCCATCCACCCATCACCCTCTCCCCGTTCCTTTCCCTCCCTGACAACCCTCCAGCCCACCACCTTTCACTTCCCACGCACCCACCCAGCCCATCCTCCTCCTCACCATCTGGTACCGTCTGCCCCTACCAATGCCCCCCAACCTTTGCACCTCTCCCCTCCACATCAAGCCCTGTCCCACCCCGCTCTCTAACCCTCCCCCTACATCCCTGCGCTTCCCCTCCAGCCCGCACCACCCTGGTGCCCCTCCCCCCCAGCACAGCAGCCTCTGATTCCCCCCAGCCATCCTCCCACCACACAGTCCCCTACCCCATAGGTACCCTGCGTTGAACTTGTTGTGAAGTATTAATAAAGCTGCTAAAGAATGATGGGGTCTGAGATGAGGGGCCGTCGATGGGCACAGTCAGCCGGGGACAGGCCCCCAGGGAGTCCCTGGACGTCCCACGAAACTCCCACGCACCTTCATCAGCGACTTGCGCATGTCCTTGGTGTCCACCTGCAGCAGGTTACCGATGAGGGGCAGCGGGGTGGGCCCTGGGGGCATATTGCCCCGTCCTTGCATTTGCCTCCAGGTCGAGAGGAGGACAAGGCAGGAGAGACAGATGACCAGGAAAAGGGTGACGGCTCCAAGGAGATCCATGGCTAGGAGCCTCCTCCGCTACCCTGCCCTTCTCCCGTGATACAGCTCTGCCCGCGGCGAGCGCGGTTATATACACGGCCAGCAGGGATCCTGGCATCGGTGCCTTCATTGCATAACCCACTTGTGCAAGCGAGACTTGGTTTCCATCCAAAATCTGGAACTTCAGGAAGAGTTTGTTCGTCCGTCTTCCCATCGGCCCACTGCCATTTGTCAGCAGGACATTTTTTTCAGATCAATTAACCTGGGTGCTAGGGGCTGGGGGTGACATCGGACACCTAAGCCTCAAAATGCTTCACAGAAGGACGTTTTGTTTTGAAATTTAGCAATATTTTTATAACCAAAACAAACAAACAAACAAACAAACAAAAAAAGGATAAAAAACCACCGAAAAACTAAACTAAACAAAAAACTGCACAAATTTTGGTTTGGATCAAAAGCCATCCTGAGAAACTAAATGAAAAATGGTTAAAATAGCATGTTGGGGGGTTTCCAATTTAGTTTCAGGTGGATTTTCTTCTGAGACCATTTATTTTTTATTTTTCTGATCTGGTGAGAAACTGAAAAAAAAAAAAAACTTTAAGTGAATCAGCGTAACATCCCCTCCCCCTCCAAGTTCCACCAAGGTCAATGGAGTTACTTCGAATAGACACGAGACATAGCAGAATTTTCCCTAGGAGTATATTCCTCCACGCTGTCAGCAACAACTGCTGTGTATACCTTGTAACAAAGATGAATGAGAAAGTTGCATTGTTGTGTTAGGGTAAGACTTCTATGTAGAACACACCCAAGAACTGCAAGCACAGAGAGTACCTAGATAAGCAGTGAACGAGGTATCTTTTGTGCTGTTCCTGCATGTTATCACATACCCCTCACTGTGACCCTGCCTTCTGTCACGTATATCTATTCAAGCCCCTCACACTGTATCTTCCTTATCTGTTGAGATCACTTCCTCTCACCCTCCCCTCCCCACTATATATGGAATTGTTTCCCCGCAAGACACAAGAACTGTTTTTGGTAATTAGTGTAAACTGGTTTAGTTTCTCTTGATAAGTAAAATGTATTTAAAAAACGGCTGTAACAACTGTACTTTAAAGTCACTTGCTAAGCCGTCCCAACATGTTGCTAAATAAATTGCTTAGTATTATCTTATCTTAGTATTATCTATATTGGGCCAAAAGAAATCTGATGAGGTTCAACAAGGACAAGTGTAGAGTCCTGCATTTAGGACGGAAGAATCCCATGCACAGCTACAGACTGGGGACCGATGAACTAGGCAGCAATTCTGCAGAAAAGGACCTGGGGGTAACAGTGGATAAGAAGTTGGATATGAATAAGCAGTGTGCCCTGGTTGCCAAGAAGGCTAATAGCATATTGGGCTGCATTAGTAGGAGCATTGCCAGCAGATCACGGGAAGTGATTATTCCCTTCTATTCGGCATTGGTGAGGCTGCATTTGGAGTATTGTGTCCAATTTTGGGGCCCCCCCCACTACAAAAAGGATGTGGACAAGTTGGAGAGAGTCCAGCGGAGGGCAACCAAAATGATTAGGGGGCTGGAGCACAAGACTTACGAGGAGAGGCTGAGGGAACTAGGCTTGTTTAGTCTGCAGAAGAGAAGAATGAGGGGGGATTTGATAGCAGCCTTTAACTACCTGAAAGGGGGTTCCAGGGAGGATGGAGCTAGGCTGTTCTCAGTGGTGGCAGATGACAGAACAAGGAGCAACGGGCTCAAGTTGCAGTGGGGGAGGTCTAGGTTGGACATTAGGAAAAAGTTTTTCACTAGGAGGGTGGTGAAGCACTGGAATGGTTACCTAGGGAGGTGGTGGAATCTCCATCTTTGAAGGTTTTTAAGCTGCGGCTTGACAAAGCCCTGGCCGGGATGATTTAGCTGAGGTTAGTCCTGGTTAGTCCTGCTTTGAGCAGGGGGTTGGACTAGATGACCTCCTGAGCTCCCTTCCAACTCTTTGATTCTATCTGTGTGCCTGGATTCTCTGGAGAAGAATTAATTTTGCTAATAACAGTTGAAAGAGAAAGTTGCATCAAAGGCTTTATTTTAAAAGGTGACCAGTGCCCGTTGCCCTGAGACATTGAGTTATGGACGCACACTCCAGTGACAGACAGATTGATCCCCGTGCAGAGAGCAAGCACAAGTCCTGTCACTCCCCACATGAAGGATCGCCACCCCCTGCGAATCCATATGCCAATCCGATGTTATAGCTATGTGGAAAGGTTTCTGTTTAAAAGGGAAGCTGACCTGTTTGGGGCCTGTCACAAACATTCGCCACAAAATTCACCGTTAAAGATGTGGCATTTCAACAAAACTCATTTCCCACTCTATAGACCCTGAACTGCTGAGCCCGAAATTGGATTTTTGAAAACGACTGTGAATTTTGAAATTCGGCTGGCAACAGATTTGTTTGCAGTGAAATTACAACTGTTTGTAGATGCCCCCTAAATCTTCACAAAATCGAAAGGTCCCCAGTTTTCACAAGATTTTCAAAGTGCTTGGAATGCAATAGTATCTTATTCCCTTGTGCACCTGGAACATCTAGCCATAAGCAGCAAGTTCACACAGCCATTTTCCCCCAGGAGATGAATCCTATTGTCTCATTTTTCTGATGGGCCCAGTTCTCAACATGATGAATGGTTGGGTCTTTCATTCCCCATCCCCAGATTTCCCCCCCTCCCCTTCCTCTCTAAGGTTGCCCTGAGAAGTCTCATCTGTTTCCAAGGGGCTACTAGCGCGGAACAAGGCAGATCTCGTAACTGCGGGGAAGGCTGGCAAATCCAACCAGCTTCGGGGAGATGTCAATGTCTTTGGGGTCAACGGGAGATCGGAAGCTGAAGTTCTGCAGGATGCTGGTGAGGAAGAGGAAGAGTTCCATGACAGCCAGCACCTCCCCGAAACAATACCTCTTCCCTAGGAGAGAAGACAAAGGAGGTGTAATGTTCTGCCTGGAGCAGGGTTCAAGGAGCAGAGGAGAATCTGGCAGGGTGTCTCACCCCGTGTCCAAACTAGGCCCCAGTCTGGAGCAGCACCCCAGCAGCAGCCATTGTTGGGGAAATTGGACACAGTTCATTTGGAGATCTGAAGGGGGAAGCTGAATTATGTGGCTGAGCTGGAAGGGGTTAATGGCTCCTGTCAGGCTCCTCTTTCAGTTATAGATGGACAATCAGAGGTCTTGGTGGTGCTCTAAGTGCTGCAGGAAGGCGAATAATGGATTTTTCAGAGAAAAGGGGGGAAAATTGTTTGGAGTCAAACTGAAAATGAAATTTTTTGATATTTTCAACAAATTGAAGAGTTGAAATTTTTTTAATCTCGGGTCGACCGAAACGTTTCATTTTGACAAACTCAGAACCTTTAGTTTTGATTTCCATCTTTTTAAAGGCTGTTCACTCAAAAAAAGTGAAAGGAAATGTCCAAAGAGACTCGTTTCTCACGGGAACATCGAAACGTTTGGCTTTGAAAACATCGAAGTGAAATGTTTTGACTGTTCCGGAATTTTGGCTGGTTTTTTCCCCAACACAAAGAATTTGGAGCAATCGACGTGAATTTGAGATGTGGTCATGTTTCACTAAAAAACGCTGCAAAAGCAGAATTACACCCTCCGCTCTGTTCACTGATACTGAGCAGGGCAGCACCATGAGGACCGAAGAGGACAGAGAAAGAATAAACTCGAGACTCAGAGATTCTGTGGCCAGGAGGGAGCACTGTAATCACCTAGTCTGACCTCCTGCACAGCACACGCCACACAACGTCACCCAGCTACACATGCAGTGAACCCAGCAGCTTGTGTTTAATGAAAGCGTCTCTTTCGGAAAAGCAGCCAGTCTTGATTTGAAGAGTCCAAGTGGTGGGAAGCCGTTTCAGCCGTTAATTCCCCTCAACGTTAAAAATTTGCACTCGGCATAGCACATGCCAGAGAATTTCATTTTGTTACGCCTGCTACTGAGCCAATTGTCTGTGTTTGACTAAAGCCTCTCTCCTAAACTGGCCGCCAGTCTTGATCTGAAGAGTCCAAGCGAGGGAGAATACACCTCGCCCCAGGGATGCTCTTCCAATGGCTATTTATCCTCAACGTTAAAAATTGCCACTTCGTTTCTAGTTTCTATTTATCAAGCTTCCGCTTCCAGTCTTTGGACCTGGTTCTGCCTTTGCTAGATTAAGGAGCCCTCTGCCGGCAGAAACCAGTTCTCTCCCAGTAGGTGCTTATTGACTGGGGTCAAGTCACCTCTGAACCGTCTCTTCATTGGACTCCTTGAGTCTCTTTCTGTAAGGCAGGTTTTCCAGACCTCAGAGGCAGCCCGGTGCTCTTTTCTGAACCCTTTCTGATTTGTCAACACCCGCTTGGAAGTGTGGACACCAGAACTGGACACAGAGTCCCAGTCACGGTCTCACAAGTGCTGCATACTGAGGTAATGTCACCTGTCTGCTCCTACTCCATATTCCCCTCTGTGCCCTGGGCAGGAGTACGCCATAGCGCACCATTGGGATACCTGTATCAACTAGTGTGAAGAGTGAACCAACATGGCAATATGTTCTAAGACTAGCAAACAAACCAAGCTACTCCTGTTCGATGGCACAGAGATGTTGATGATGATATTACTCTAGATGTGTGTAGGCCCCACACCCAACCTGAGATCAGGGTGCCATTGTGCGGTGCTGGACAGACCCAAGGGGAGAGACGGTCCCTACCCCAAAGAGCTCACAATACCGGCCCCGATTCAGCCAGGTGCTTCAGCGCACACCTAATCCTGATTGAGTGTGAACAGCTGCAGGGACCCCAATGGAGCGACTGGGGCTATGTCTACACTGCCGGCAGCACAGCCAGCAGTGCAGGATCGATTCTGCAGGTTCGATTGCGCGGCAGTAAAGACTCGCTCAATCGAACCTGGAAATCGACTCCGTAAATCCACCCCGGCACGTAGCGTAGCGCTGCGTCGACGGGAAGGCATTTCCCTTCGGCGCAGTGCAGTGGAGACACAGCAGTAAGTAGGCGTTAGGAAGTCGATGGGAGATACGCAATTTACTGTACCCAGCCTGCATATCTCCCGTCGACTGCCGCCCGTGTACACCAAGCCGGAGACTTGCACTCGGTGGGGATCTGGCCCCACTGGCTCCAATGGAGTGACACTGATTTACACCAGGGGGCGATCTGGCCTCATAATTCTCTGGACACAGGCTGATTTCTAGCAGCCGGACGGCTGGGACAGGGCTTGATCTTGCTGTTTGGGGCTCTCTGAGCTGAGCTCCATTGGCAGGTTCTTACCTATGGAGAAGGGCATGAAGGCTTCACTCTTCTTAAACTGGCCGTTGTCATCCAAGAAATGTCTGGGGTCGAAGGTATCAGGGCTGCTGAATTGCGTGGGGTCGTAGTGGACGGATCCCAGCACCGGGTACACTTCGGTTCCCTGGTGGATGAGACGGTGATAAACAGCAGTGATGAAACATGGATAATCCACAGCACTGGGTATCTGGGCACCTCAGTGGGCACAGTTACGTGTAATTATTAACCACGGGAGAAATTTATAGTAAAAGCAAATATCAAAATTCAAGTGGCCTCGCCAGACTACAATCCAAAGTTCATGACTCGTCACGTGTCTCCCAACACCCCCTGCTCTATCTGCTGCTCTCTGCTCCTCCCCAGAGCAGGGAAGAGAGGCCAGAAATCCTGATTCCGCATTCTAACCACTAAACCCCACTACCGCTGTTATCCTAATACTTAGACTGCAAGCTCTGTGGGGGCAGCGTTATTTTGTTCTGTTTGTACAGCCCCTAGCGCAGTGGGGCCCTGGTCCATGACGTGTGCTCTTTGGCACTATGGGAATACAAAATATAAAAAAGAATAATACTGGGCCAAGTCCCCAGCCGCTGTACCTATGTAGATTTTCACCAGATGTGGCTCTGGTCCTTACACTATATACAGCACGTACCACCTGGCTTTCCTTAGCCACAGTGTGTATTTAGAGATTGCACTAGAAGTCAGGTTAAGAATATTTATCCACATGTCTGAATGTTCTTATTAGGTGTATTATGATAGCCCCCACAGGCCCAGATTAAGATCAGGGCCCCGTTGTGCCAGGCACTGCACAGAGTGAGCGATATTTCCTGTCCCAAAGGGCTTGCAGTGAAAATAGAAAAAAGGAGGGATCATTAACACCATTTGTTAATTTGACATTGGGGGAAACTGAGGCACAGGGCGATGCCCAAGGTCACAGGATGAGCTAGTAGTACAGCTGGGAATAGAAGCCAGGTCTCGTAAGACCCAGTCCAGTGCCCTGCTTGCTAGATCACATGACTTCCCCGAGGCAGGCATAGAGCCCAGGGGTCCGGAGCTCCAGGGCCCCTGCTGCACTGCGTTGGAATGCAGTAAATGTGCCAATGCTCTGCCCTACAAGCCTGGGGTTGGTGCGGGAGATACACAGGGAGATAGAGGCACCAGGAGCTGTACCTTGGGAATGGTGTATCCCCGGAACTGGGTGTCCCTGGTCACCCGGCGTGCCAGTCCCAGGGGGATGATGTCACAGAATCTCTGGAACTCATGGATGACAGCGTTGGTGTAGGGCATTCGGCTCCGGTCCTCCATGTTTGGGGCGCGGTTCCGCCCGATAACCCGCTCGATCTCCTCATGGATCTTTGCTACAGAGACATCAGCAGAGCTCAAAGGGGGCCCCTCAGTGAATCCAGATTGGCCCTGGGGGAACTGAGATTAGAATCTGGCCCTGCCCCCATTGAAGTCATGGGGTGACACTGGATTGACCTGGGGGAGCTGAGATCTGAATCCAGCCCCGAGAATCTGAATCTGAAATAGCAGCATGTGACTGGCTAACCTGGCATTGCTGGAGTGCTGGCTGCCTTTGAATCACGATGGAGTGAAACCAACAGGATCCTGTTCTCTTTTCAAGCTTACTGCTGGGGTGTGAATGTCCGGCCCCATCTGGAGCTGGTGTAATGGGGGAACCTCCACTGAACTCAGCAGAGCCAGGCTGAGTCACACCAGGTGAGAATCTGGCCCCTAATGTTTCCTCTGGTCTCCCTTTCCAGTTACCTTCTATCTGTGGGTATTTCAGCAGGATGAGGAAGCCATAGCGCAGGGTGGTGCTGACTGTCTCCGTCCCAGCAAAGAACACAGTGAGCACGGTCAGAACAATGTTCTTCAGGGAGAACTCAGAGAAAGGATTTTCCTTTTCCTTTAAAAGACCCCCCCAAAAAAATAAATAAATAAAGAGATATTTGAGAGAACTCCAGAGATGTGTTGGAGATCACAATCCTGCCACGACCCCACTGCACTGCACAGACACAAGTCAACGTGATGGGTGATGCACCCAAAAGTAGCAAAAGATGATCTGAGAGGATGGATCTCCATCCCTCTTGTCCAGATGGGGCAACTGAGGCACAGAGCGATGCTGTGATTTGACTAAGGCTACACAGTTGGTCAGTGGCAGAGCCCCAATCTCCTGAGTTCCAGCCCAGTGCCTTTTCCCAAGCTCATTGCTCTTTGCTGTCTATGGGGTTCAACTTCTCTGCCCTGGAAGGCTTGAGGCCTAAACTGCCCCCGTTCCAAGTTGAACTCCTGGTTACAATGAGGCAGTTTGGCCTTTCTAGCCTGATGCTGACCACGCTGAGCCATCCTCTCATATTACTGCCGCCACCCCCCTGCCGGTACCTGCTGCATTTTGATCAGGAAACTGTCAATGAAATCCCGAGGGGCGTTGGGGTCCAGGGTCTCCTGGTTCGCCTTCACCTTCCTCTTGATGAACTTCTCCAGCCCCGCCAGTTGCTTGAAAGCTGCACGTTGGGGGCCAGGCAGGTAGCGCATGGTGCCCGAAAACATCTCGTAGAGCTGGGAGGGCAGCAGAGAGCAAAGACCCCACAGAACATGGGCTGGGGTTGGGAGCTGATCTGTCCATCCATCCTCCCTCCATCCCCATACACACTCCTCTAGCTAGCTCTGTCCATTCACACCCTCTATCCATCCCCCCACACTCCCATTTATCTTTTTATTTCACACACATCACCGCAGGTCCCAGGTTATCCTCTTCGCCGCGCTCCCAGCTCCCTCCATTCCCCTAGCTAATCAGTGCTGCCTCCCGATCCCCACAGCCCGGAGCAGGCATGTCTCATGGCTGTGGGATGTGGCCTGGGGCCCTCCCTCCCCCCAGCTCCGTGGTCCCTGGTGTACCTGCCCCCAGGCCGTGGAGGTGAAGTGGAAGCTCTCGGTGATCATGCAGAGCAGGGAGATGAACTCCTTGTCCTCGTAGTCGAACCGGTCCCCAAAGATGACGGAGCTGATGATGTTGGACACCGTGCGGCTCAGGAAGTAGGTGGGGTCAAAGGGCAGACCTAGGGGGTGCAACCCGTGTTGGGGGGCGCACACCTTAGCTGGGGGGTTGTGCCACAGATCATCTCCCCTCCATGGAAACCACAGCCCCCATTGTCCCCTGAGTCGCTCCTGTCCTTATCCCGCAGTTGTGCCACCACCATCCACGTTCACACTTGTGTAAGTAGGGCCACGGTCCCGCTATTGTGCGCTGTCCTGCTGGAGTGGGCTAGCGGAAAGATCTGAGTCCTCACTCCCACTCCCTTTACCTTTCCCGAGGGATCTCCTCCCTCCCACCCATTCAGCGGAGTCCTCCTAACCCCGACAAGGCTGGGCTCAGGATTCCTGGGAGGGTGAGGGGGGGCTGAACCCCTCAGTGTCATCGTGGTCTTTTAGGTGTCCCCAATGGGGGTGCTCGCTCCGCACCAGATGTTTCCCTGACCCCTTGATCATTACACGACAACCAGCCGTCCCTGGGAAGTAAGGAAAGTTCACAGCCTATGTCCCAGCCGCCCCAACCCCTGGCTGCGCTGCAGGGACACCGCAGACAGCCACGGCTCTGGAGGTGGCCACACACCTTCAGGCGCTAGGTGGCAGGACCCTTCTCCCCAGTATTGTCCCTCCCGTCAGCCTCATGGCCCCCCTCCGAGCCCGGCCTGCAAGGTCTCTTGTCTGGCGATTTCTCCCTGCGCTGAGCCCCCTCTCCCGGCTCTCCCCAGCTGCTCGCCGCACTCGGCTGCACGGTTACATGTGACACGGCGGACGCCTGCTGTCCTGGCTCAGAGCATGGAGCTCGGTCCCGGCTCCTTGTCAGGGCGGCCCCAGCTCCTGGCTGCTCCAGCTCAGCCTCTAGCCCAGGTTGAGCTGCTGCTCTCCCCTTAGCTCTGCCCACCTGTGGCCCAGCTCACATGGAGGACGGGCCCCCGGGATCCTGACTACCTCATTGGCCTGCCCACCCTATCAATCAGGCTGATCTGGAGCATTGGCCTCTCCCCATTGGCCCTGTGGACTGTCAGTCTCAGGATCCCGATTTCTCGTCAGCCCTTCCCCTTTCTTTTTGTACTGGGAGAAGGCCACCAAAAAGCCCCACTAGGTGTCAGTCCTCTCACACCTGGCTACAGTGGCCTGTGGGCACTAGCCCAGCTCTCATGAGCCACCAGATCCGTTCCTGGCTCTCCCGCTATCTGCTCCCATTGCTGCAGTATCTGAGCCCCTCACGATTGTCACTGCATTTCCCTTCCCAGCCCCCCTGTGTGGCAGGGCAGGGCTATCAGCCCCCTTGTCGAGCGGTTCTTCCCTGCCACCCAGAACACACAGCTTGCCAGACAGGCCCTTGCGCTGGAGCAGTGTGTCTGTTCTGTGAGACGGATCAGGCCAGCAGAACAGGGAGCAGCGCAGGGCGGAACGCAAGCCTTAAACACACAGCTACGAAGCTATTCATTAGATAATAGAGAAACACTTTTTCTGCCCAGCGCTAAGTTTACTTTGCTGGCCCAGCTGGTTACCTGATCTGTTTACCTGGCTGTTCTCTTCCCTTGCCAGACAAGCCGGTGTCTTTTCACATGTCCAAACACCTCAAATACACATTCTACATACAGAGATCCCAAGAGACTAAGACACGGTCAGACAGGTGTAAGCGGGGTCTGAATGAGCTCTCCTCCGCCAAGCTGGCTGGGGGGAAGGAATCAGGTGTCAGGACCTAACAGTATTTGCATGAGGACACCCGCCCTGCTTAGGTGCTGAGCATAATGGAACTGCGTTGGCCAAATGATCCCTTTGGTTGGGGCTGGGTTACAAATCACGCTAGTGTTAAATGCAGGGGTAACGAAATGTCGTTCCCCTGGCTGTATGAGCAAAGGGAAGCAGAACGGTGCTCAGCCTGTTCTGACTGAAGGGTCATTAACATCTGAACCGCACTGGCTAAGCAAGGGGCTCAGATGCCAGAGCCGTCTGAAGATCAATGGGGAGTGGGGACAGGTATTCCTGCCTGGAAGGTGGGGGCTCTGCCTAGAAGCTCCAGGCCTAGTTTAACCTCCCTGTCCCAAAGAGGGAGAGCTAGTTAAGAGTCCCTTAAGTGATCGCTAGAGCTGAAATCACGGGCAGCGGGGCAGCGTTCCTACCCAGGTTCAGCACTGAGGTTCCCCCACTAACAGCTGACAGTCGCTGAGAGCCGAGTGGAACCTCAAGAGGCCGACCTGCGGAGGTGGTGGTGGAGAAGCAGAAGGTGATGGTGTGCAGCAGAGCAGCTGGCAGATCGGACCGTGGGCAGCTGGAGGAGTGGCCTGCGGAGCAACAAGCGGCCAACAGGGCGGCCGGACAGCAGAGCGAGCAAGGTGCCTTCTTCTGCACCCCAACCAGGATGGGAGGTGAACTCTGCGGCTGCACCCCTAGGTTCTGGGTCGGCCCTGACTAAGGACAACACCTATGAGCTGTACAGGGAGGGGCGCATTACAGGAACTTTGTGTTGTTGGACTTAAGAACCTGAAGCAAGAGGAACCTGCCCCTGGTACTCTGGGGCGAGTGTTTTGTTCATGGTTTTATGCGTGTGAATCCTGCTCGCGGTGTTTTCTCAAGTTAATGCTGGGTTACTTTCCCCCCTTTTTATTAAGTCTCTTTTCTACACTTAGTCTCCGTGCTTGCGAGAGGGGAAGTGTTGCCTCTATAGGTGTCCGAGGAGTGCTGTGTGAGTGCCCCAGGTTACTGAGTGGGGGCTCAAGCTGGTTTTGTGTGGTATTGGTGAAAGGAAGCCCTAGATATGGAGCCAGCCCTTGCTGCTGCTGATTCAGACTGGCAGAAGGCTGACACAAGCAATCTGTGACGGAGCAGAGAATTAAGCCCACGCCTTCTGTGTCCTAGGCTAGAACGCCAATTGTTGGCTTGCAGGGGGACCTTAAGAACGTAAGAACAGCCAGACTGGGTCAGACCAATGGTCCATTTCGCCCAGCAGCCTGTCTTCCGACAGCGACTGATGCCAGGCGGTTCAGAGGGAATGAACAGTACAGGCAACCATCAAGTGACCCCCCCACTGTCATCCATTCCCAGCTTCTGGCAAATGGAGGCCAGGGACACTTCAGAGCATGGTTTTGCTTGGGTAGGTATTTCCTTGCTCTGTGACTCAGTTTCCCCATCTTTCCAATGGGCATTAAGGCACTGACCATCTTTGCAAAGATCTACAGGTAAGAACCTCAACTGGTGTAAACCGGTATTGAGGGCAGGGCAGTGATGACAGTTCACAATAACCAGGGTTCTGGCCCGACTCACGTGGCCCTGGCGCCAGTGGAATATGACACAGACAAACCTTTCGTGCTCCTCAAGGCTTCCAGCAGGAAATGAGCCTCCTCCAGGATCCGTTCCTCAATGCTTCTCTTCCCCACCCCGAAATTCCTCAGCGTGGTGATGGAGTATCGGCGCAGCTGCTTCGCTCGCTCCCCGTTACTGAAGGCAACTCCTGGGGTTGGTAAACAAGAGCAAGGAAACAGAACGTGATACAGGGGCTGGGGTGGGGTGGAGGATACGGCAGCACAAGGCAATCAGCTACTACGGGATGCTAATGAGAACCTTTTCATCAGGTGAATTCTGCCCAGAGCAGGGCTGGGAATTTATTTATTAAATGTACTGCAGGGGCAGCGAGAGGCCAGGCCCCCCATTGGGTCAGGTATTGTACAAACATATAATGCTAAGTGACAGTTTGTGTCCTGAAAAATGCAGAAGTGGGGAATTGAGGGGGGGGGGGGAAGGATTATGTAGAATTTCCTAGAAAACCGTTGTCACTTGTTTTCCCCTCCTGAACTCTCAAGTTTCATTGAGGTCTCCAAATTTTAATTTTGTATCCCCTCGTTTCTTAACTTCAATGAGGTTTTCATTGAAAACAAATGTAAAAAAGACAGCAAATGAAATGTAGAGGGGGAGGGAATTTTTTTAACGCCTTCCCCCCCATCTAAATGAGAACTTTTATCCGCTAAAAAAAAGAATTTGGACCTTCTCCACTGATTGGTAACTGAGCTGAGACGTTCCCCAGGCATAGCCTGGTGAAGCTGAGTGTTGGATCTGTCTCTGGGTATCTAACAGGTAGGATGCTGCTCCCTGCTTCAGTCAGTGGCTGCATGAAGTTGGCAAATATTTTCACGATTGCTGGAAATGGCCCAGACATTCCCTCCCCCCCCCCCTTCCTCCCCATGCTCTGCCCCAAGCTTTTGGCCACGTCCCCAGCCGGAGCAAGTTGGGACTGAGCGGATGATCCAAGCAATTTGCACCAACTGCAGCCCTGGATGGGAGCTACCCCCTCCGCGTCCCCCGGCTCGATCCCCTCCCGCAGACACGACTGACCATAGCCCTGGAAGATCCAGTCAAAGGTGGCTTGTTTCCCGCGCCCTCCGAAGTCCTCAGCCTGGTCCAGCAGGGCCTCCTTCACCGCCTGGTATCCGCACAGCACCACCACCCGCCGGGGGCCCAGGTGGATGGTGTAGACGGGGCCATAGCGCTCGCTGATCTGCCGCGGATACGGAGATGCCGTGGGACATGGGGACGGAGCATCAGGGACTCACAGACGCACCCCCTGCCCCTCTTTGCCCCTCACAGAGCATCCCTTCCCCACCGGCCTCTCCTCCCTTCCCGATACCAACCCTTCCCCCTCCGCACCCATCCACCCATCACCCTCTCCCCGTTCCTATCCCTCCCTCCCAACCCCTCAGCCCACCACCTTTCTCTTCCCATGCACACACCCAGCCCATCCTCCTCCTCACCATCTGGTACCGTCTGCCCCTACCAATGCCCCCCAACCCATGCACCTGTCCCCTACACAGCGAACCCTGTCCTGCCCCCACCCCATACACTTGCCCTTCCTCCTCCCTCTATGCACCACCACTGCCCCGCCACTACCCCCTGCCCCTCTCCCCAGCACAGGCCCCCCACATGGATACCCTGCGCAGAGCATGTCACAAAGTATTAATAGAGCTCCTTGAGAACGATCGGGTCGGAGACCCGAGGGGCTGTCGATGGGAACTGGAGAGTCCCTCATGGGGACAGGCCACTGGGAGCCCCTGGAGTGCACCGGGATGTCCCACAAAAATCCCACCTACCTTCATCAGCGACTTGCGCATGTCCTTGATACCGACCTGTGGCAGGTTACCGATCAAGGGCAGCGGGGTGGGCCCTGGGGGCATTTTGCCCCGTCCCTGCATTTGCCTCCAGGTCGAGAGGAGAATGAGGCAGGAGAGACAGATGACCAGGAAAAGGTAGAAGGCTCCAAGGAGATCCATGGCTGGGAGCTTCCTCCGCTACCCTGTCCTTCTGCAATACAGCTCGGCCTGCGACGAGCGCAGTTATATACACAGCCAGCAGGAATCCTGGTATCGGTGCCTTCATTGCATAACCCATTTGCACAATCAAGATTCAATTTACTTTCAAAGTCTGGTGAGAGCAGGTAGAACTGGGAGTTCAGGTTTCCAGAGGCACAAAGGCTGCGGTGATGTCTTCTGGAGCTTTAGGCAGAGTTTGTTTGTCCGTTTTCCCATTGGCCCACTGCCATTTGTCAGCAGGACATTTTTTTCCAGATGAATAAACATGGGTGCCAAGGGGCATTAGACACCAGAGTCGGAAAATGCTTCGCACAAGGACATGGGATTGGAAGGAGCCTTCCCAGCTCACCGCGTCCATCCCCAGCTAATGCAGGCAATCGCAGCGGAGAATCCTGTGCATCAACTTATCAAGCTCCATTGTCAAAATAGTTCGGTGGTTCTCTTGGGCAGTTGCTCCAGAACATCACACTTCTGACGATTAGTAACTTTCACACTCCCGGCCTCCATTGATTCCTGGCCCATTCATCCCCGTTTATTCTTGTACCAACGTTATCCTCTAGCTTCAACAGCTCTTCTCCCTCCCTGGTGTTCCCCCCACCTCCGCCCAAGGCATTTACAGAGGGCACTCAGTTCACCTTGCAGCCTTCATTTTACCTAGAGTTACTATTTTAAAACACTCAAAATCAAACAAACAATTTGCAACAAAATACCTTTAAAAACCCACACTTACCTGCTGCAGATGCCTCTAAATCACAAACCGTTTAAGCATCAAAACCAACTTTTCAACCATTCGAACACACACACATACACCTACATTTTTCAGAGTATAAAACCCAATATTTTAAACACTCCCAGGCAACAGTCTGCAACAAAATACATTTCAGGAAAACCACACCTATCTCCTGCAGATGCCCCTAAATCACAAACAACAATTTAAACCAACTTTTAAAACCACATAATAGAGTTGTCAACCCTCTGCTTCAGGATTGTCCTGAAGTCTCCAGGAATTAAAGATTAATTTTTAATGAAAGCTTATGTCATGTGATGAGACCTCCAGAAATACGTCTAACCAAAATTGGCAGCCCTACACACAACATGTTTTGCAGAGTAAAAACTCCAGTATTTTAAAAAAACACTCAGAACTGTTTGCCACAAAATATTTTTAAATAACCACACGTCTTGCACAACCCAATTCACAAACAATTTAAACAGCAAAATCAACTTTTTTAACCATTTAAAAAACACACATACTTTGCACAGAATAAAAAACCCAGTATTTTAAAACACTCCAAGCCAACAGTTTGCAACAAAATACCTTTTAAGAAATCCACACCTGTCTCCTGTATATGCGCTAACTCACAAACCATTTCAACATTAAAAACAACTTTTTAAAGACCCGTTTTTTTTAAAAAAAACCACACATTTAAAAACCAATTGCAGAAATTTACCTTCCACCACAGGATAAAGGAGAGCTGGCACAAGGTTATTCTATCTTCCCCCAAGCACACTTGGGCTTTTGGGTTAAAGAACGAGCCAAATTTGAGTTAACATTATTCTCTAAATGCATCAAACACCTATACAACCTATTTAATAGCAGCTATTTGTTGTTGTTGTTTAAACAGTATTAAGCACAACTATAGTTAAAATGGGGTTTTATCTTGCCCTACTGAAATACAGCTTGAAGCTGCTGTTTCCACGGTAAACAGATCACACCACAATAAAAACCTGTATCCTTATTACTAAGGACAGCTTGGATATAGAGTAACATTATATAAAAAACCAAGCAACACACCTCATCTTCCTGTCCAGCAGCAGCCATTCTGTCCAAGACTGTTTCTGTTATAAGGAGACCGTCTCTCCTCACCCCCAAAAGCTCAGGTTTTCATACCATCCTAACTTTTTGTTTCAAACAAGCTGCAAAGCCTGTAGTGTTGTTTGCAGGCTGATTTGACCACTGCAACTCCTAATGAATAGATGCATAAGGAATCTAGGTACCCCTCCCCAAATGGTCCCTTTTGTGGCTCGGGGGTGAAAATGTAATTGTCTGCAAACTGGGATGCTTTTGGCTAATTTTTAGTTAAAACACATTTTCCTGTTTCAATGCAAAAACAGAGCATTACAGGGTCTTCTTACACTATTAACCAGTAAATCACCATAAAGTTACTGTACCTGCTCCTGCCTGAGGGACCTTGCTGATGTCAGCAAATGCCTTGGGGTGGTTTTTTCATTTTAAACATGTTTCTTTCGGGCTTAAAGTTCTGGTTGGTTTTTAAATAAAAAAAAATGGATGTAGCACAACCAGACAACTCATGGCTGTGAAAGATTCGATTGTTCATACAGCACATTCTCATTTTACAATAGTGTGGTGGAGGTTTGTGAATCCTAGCAACATTTCAGCTTTGTTTTAGACCCTTGTTTATTTTTGCAAATATCTCCATTCTTCATGTTTAATGACTTTGAGTTGCTAGAAAAACCTGATCCAAAGCATTCTACAAACTGCTGGGGTTTTATTTAAACCATCTAATAGCGTTCTGTGAAATCCTGAGGTTTAATATTGATCACAGCATACCGGCCTCTCCACCCCACCCCCTTCCTGGGGGTGAATGCCCAGCAAGCCTAATTTCTGATAACTATTATCTTTAACCCTTTCACAAACAAGGGTGGATATCAGATGATCACCTCTAGACTTAGGCCTACAGAATCACTGAAGAGTCACCCCTGCCATTTGAGTAGGTAGTGGGCAAATCAAATCAGTTCAAGAGGGTTGAGTCAGCCCTATTGTATTCAAACACACCTCTTAGACATCCCTGTTTTATACAGAATAAAGGAGCCTTCTTTTTCTTTATTTTAGACACGTTTTGTTGGCCCACCCCCTGAATTCTACTACCTCATTTCAGCTTTTTGCTGTAAATAGGCCTTTTTTCTTAAAGACACAACAACTGGGTTCTCTCAAAGGATTAGTATCTAAAAGACATACGGCCCCTGGAAAACAAACCGAGATGCCCCATCAAAACCACGCCGACCTTCTAACAGAAACGCAGAGAGTCACCAAGCCCTTTTCAATAGATATTTTTATTTACAGCTCCCAAGTGTTATATCATGTTTGTCCCCTCACAAACTGTCTTTTTTCTAAGCAGCGTTATGTCATTCTTTGTGCGGACCAGACACTCAATATAATGCATCACACGGGTTGCCTTTGGTTTGGTCATTTTCTTCAGGGTCTTGAATGTTTTGAATAGCCTTTACCACGGTTGCCTGTTGGCACACAGATATTGCAATGTATAACCTACAGGAATAACCGTATTGAATAGGCTTTCCAAACACAGGTCAGCACACAGGGCCCGGAGCTTGCAGTTTATATCCTCTGAAGTCCAGTTCACACAGTCCTGGTGCCACTGGCCTGGTGCGTCACAATCTTCGAACAGCTTTTCCTTGAGACAGTGTTTAAGGAGAGCATCAAGGGAAACACGTACAGCGGGGTGCACGTGCTCACGAGGTGGCCTGGCTCCGTTAATTGTATGCCGAGGGTCTCCCTTAAATCCACATCGCTGTCATCCTCTTTACACTCGGGCTCCTCTTGAACAACGTGTCCTGGTGTTGAGCAAAACCGAGCTGGGCCCGCGTCACCTTGGCTCTCTGAGGTACCGCTGTCCAGGTTCTCCTGGAAAGGCATCGTCGAGCTGTCAAGAGGTTTTCAGAAAAGAAACAGCTCTGAGCCCCGCCGGTTTTAGATTTACGCAGCCCCGGGTCGGTTCCGATCCCATCACACCCCGTCCTCGAGCGTCACCTCCTATTGTTCATTCGCCTGCGCAACGTCTTCTCCGTTCACCTCGTCCCACCAGCAGCTCCCACGAGTCGCCACCGCCTGCCTCCACAGGGCAGACGACAGGAGGCCGTAGCGCTTGGTGGTCTGCCTCACAAGCGCTTGGGTCTGGGGGTCGGTTCCCGGCATATCCGTCAACGGCCGGGCCAAAGGGTTCCCCTCAGCCGCTCCTGCCTCCTCAGAACTGGCGTGGCAGCTGTATTGCCTCCAGCAACTGCCTCTGCATGCAGGGCTGGCCTTAGGAAAATGGTGCCATGGGCGAACTCGTATCTTGGTGCCCCTGGCCTCTGCTGCCCCCCCTCCCCAATTCCCCACTGCTTCTCCCACCCAGTGCCCCGAGCTCCCTTCCATGGCCTTGCACCCCAGGGCTGCACCACCCCTTGCCTCTTGACCACGGTGACCCCCTGACCACGGCCTCTCTGGCCATCTCAATGCTCTCTCTGCACAGCGCCCTGGCTTTTCCCCTCTCCAACCTCCCGCTCCCCACTGTTTTCACTTTGGGGGTGAGGGAGGTGTGACCCTTCCGTGCCTAGGGCAGCCACCTGAGAACGCCAAGGTCAGGGCAGGCTGTGAAAAGAGAGCAGATTCTCCCAGCACTGGTGGGTGGCACTGAAGCCAGGCTTCCCAACCAGCCACAAACTGTGCTTTTGATTCCCCACACTGGTTATCAAGAAGCCAGTACACAAATACACACAGCCCCCTTTACTGCATTCCAGTCTCCAGCCCCCAATCAGCCCCTAGGTCCAGTAAAGAGACCAGTTAGTTAAACTTTATGCTCTTTGCTAAAAAGGTTCCCTCTGACCCCAAAGGGTCAGCCACTGCACCAGATCAATATCAGTTTGGATCTTACCCAAAATACCAACCACGCTGCCAGCCAATCCTTTAGTAACTAAAACTAAAGGTTTATTAATAAAAGGAAAGAAACAAACTATAAAAAAATGTTAAAGGATTAAAGCAATCACATACATTCAAATGATTAAAAGTCCATACACATCAGGTTTCTAGAAGAATTGTGGAGTTTGCAGGCTTGTACAGATCCTCTGGCATACATCCAGTATCTGGATGGGTCTTAGTCCTCCAGTTCAGTTGCCCGTGAATTGATCCAGAGGTAGGTACGTGTCTGTAGCTGAACAGGAACAAAAGACAAAATGGATTCCCCAGGCCTCTGCCTTATATACCTCCTGGCCCTGGCCATGCTGTTTGTGGAGTTTTACAGGATCTAAAATGGAGTCCAGAGTCACATGGGCCAGTCCTGGTGACTCATCAGGTATATCCCTGGCTTCTCCCCCTGGGCCCCTCGCACCTGTGAGTGTCTCAATGGGCCATTAAGCAGGCTATTGTTCTGCAGCCATCCTGTCTGAGATGCCGCTCAGACAGCACAATTTGAAATACTGATATACCAAACATATCTATAACTTCCATTGCACATATAACACATGAACATAAGTATTATCATCTTACTTAGCACATTACAGACTTTCTAACAGCACCTGACATGGCATATCTCACGTGAATTATTATGATTTTGACACACTGATGTCAAACAATATACTAAATGCCCCCCCACCAATCTGGCCAGCGTGACAGGGTGTTAGTCTGCAAGGAGGTCTCCAGACATCTCCGCCTGAGTTTTCCGGTCCTTCCCCCTCTGGTTAGCGAGCCAGGGAGAAAGGCCCTGCCCAGGGTAGTGTTGGAAAAAGATTTTAAGTGTGGTTTGTTATTTTGCACCGATAAGAGACTCACACAGGATTTTAGGCTGGACAGTCTTTAAAAGAGTTTATTTTGCAGAAGGTTAATTTTTAAGCCCACAAGTGGACAGTGGAAAAAGACTTTGAACAAAGGATTACAGACAGTTTTATATTTTATTGCTACTGTTGGAAAAAGATTCCAAATGAGGTTCGTTTACCCTGCACCAGATAGAAAAGAGATCCACGCAGGTAGTTGGGCAGTCTCCAAGTTTTATTTCTGCAGCAGTATTTATAGCAGTATTTATTTACTTCCCAGCAAGTGGTCAGTGTGAGACCCCGAAGGCATGCTCTCTTGCATATTTATACAAACACAAACAAAGAAATTACATATGCATAAATTCTTAATGCTTATTGGTACACTCAAATTATTATTATTATTGATATTGGCTTTACACTTTCTACATCTTCTAATTATAAAGATATGCATAACATAAAAGATAAGGGCAGAAGATTTCAACTTATCTATCGAAATTGTCTGGTCTATTTCCCAAGACTAAAAAGAAAGCAAAAACTACTCCTCATTTCTCCTGTTAATCTCTCTCTCTGACCTTGGCAGAGATAAGCACCATAAACAAAGAAAAGAGGAGGGGGTGGGTGATTTCAACAGAAAGCGGAACACTAAAACCAACTAAAATGGAGTAACTATGGTCAAGCAAACAATTATTTTCCTTCACTACTTAAACATTTATGACAAAATTATACATTTTTTTTTATAAGGGCACAAACTTATTTTTTTTATAACTATTGGTTTATATTATTTGGCATACATTATTTATAAAATACTTTTATAAATGTTTTGTAGTTAACTACAAATTATTTATTTAGGTTGCATAGCTTGCTGAATTTAGCCGAGGCTTATTTTTTTTTTTGTATTTTTAAGAACTTTGTATGATTAGTGCACAGAGTGGAACGGCCTTGTCTTATAAACAAAGAAGCTGCAAAAATGGAGTAACTATAGTCAAGCAACTAAAAATCAGCTTACAGGAGTCAGGTTGCTGCAGGAGCCATGGCTGGGGTGAGGGCTGGCCAACTTCGGGGGGACGTATTCCTGGCCTGGAAGGGTCATCCCCTGACATAACATTTCATTCAAGGTGACTCTTTAACTCCTGGAGACTGCAGGGCAATCCTGGAGGCCCGGCCGCACTGCTGAGGGAGTGGGGAGAAAAAAAAAACCCATGTGGTTATTGTTGTCACAGGCAGAGTGTGGTTAGGAGTAGAGGAGGCCTCAGCCCCCCGATCTAGTCCTGCTTTGTCGTTTCCAGCTCTGCAGGTGCAACCTCGCATCCAGCGGTGCCGGGGCCAGGAAGGTGGCGTGGCGGGGGGCTGGCAGGCCGCGGCTGGAGCAGGCCATGGGGAGAGAGGGGCTCTGGCATGTGGGGAGCACCAGCAGGTGAGCCCTGGCCAAGTGGAGGTCCGGGGGGGGGGGGTCCCGAGAGCAGGAGGTGGGGTCAGCAGGGGCAGAGTGTGGAGTCCCCATGTTGGGGATCGAGGTGAGGTTCGCTGGGAGGAGCTAAGATTCTCAGGGCAGAGCCTGAGGGGATTTGGGGGGATTGGAACCCCAGGGGAGGGAGGCATCCTGAGGTGATTGGGGGGAAGGGGGTATCCTGAGGGGACAGAGGGCTCAGGGGTGTCCATGGGAGAGGGGATCCTCTGGGGATAGAAGAAAGGGGTGTCGAGAAGCAGGGGTTAGTTTGAGGGGACAGGGAAATCAGGGGTGCCCAGGGGAAGGGGGATCCTTGGAGGATGGAGGAAAGGGGTGCCTAGGGGAAGAGGGGATCCTTGGGAGATGAGAGGCTGCGAATCTGCAACCGAGGAGAGCCAACAGTGGGGGGGAGGGGAGCCGGGCCCAGCCCCACAGGGAGCCATTGCTGTGGGGTGAGTGCATGGCCGGCATAGCCCCCCAAAGAACATTTCTAGCAGACGCCTCCAGCAATCCCTCCTATCCCAGAGAGGCTAGGGTCACAGGTTTTTAACCTGTATTTCTGATTTCCCCTCCCTGAGATCCTTCCCAGTCTCGTGGGGCCCGAGAGCCAGAACCTGGGGTGCGACAGTGGCTGGACTGGGATTTTGGGGTGTGCAGCAGTTTTGCCAGGGGCGGTCAGTATAATAGGCGGGGGAAGGCTCAGCCTTCCCAAACAACCAGGCGTGGCTCCACCCAGGCTGGTGGGCGCTGCAGTAGCAATGCAGTTCAGCCTCCCCCAAAGCAGGTGGGGATGGGATGTGGGGGGCGGGGGCCACCCGGCGCTGGGGCCATATGCGGCTGGGACTTGGGGCAGCTGCACAGCCCCACCCACCACTGGGGCCACCTGACCGTAACTCAGGGCTTCCGGTGCTCTGGAGCGGCTGAGGCCATGCCTAGCCAGCTCTCCAGGGCAGCCAGGGCCACCCAGCTCTGGGGCCACTGACCAGAATTCAGGGTGACAGGGGCCACACGGCGCTGGGGCTGCCCACCACCCAGCCAGAACTCAGGGCAGCCGGGGCCATGCGTGGCTGATGCTCTGGGGCCGCCCAGTGGTCTGAGGTGGTCGGGTCCACATGTGACCCGGCTGGTGCCCCGGGATGGCCAGGACCACATGCAGCCCAGGCCACATGGTGCTGGGGCCGCCCGGCTGGAACTCAGGGCGGCTGGCGCTCCAGGGCGGCTGGGGTCACACACGGCTGGCGCTCCAGGGTCACACGGCCCTGGGACTGCCCGCCACCCTGCTGGGACTCGGGGCGGCTGGAGCCACGCGACGCTGGGGCCTCCCACCGCCTGGCAGGGACTTGAGGTGGCTGGCGCTCTGGGGCAGCTGTGGCCACACCTGGCTGGTGCTTCAGGGCCACCCGGCACTGGGGCCATGTGCGGCCTGGCTGGGACTCAGGGCGGTAGGGGCCACCCAGTGCTGGGGTCACGTGCGGTTGGGATTCAGGGCTGCCTGAGCCATCCTGGGCGGCTGGCAGCTTGGGCCGGCTGGAAGGGGTTCTCCTTCCCACCAGCTATGGTAGGGGGCTCAGTTCGGGGTGGGAGGGGCGTGGCCCCAGGCAGAAGGGGCGGGGCCACAGGCTAGTCTCCCCTAAGAGGCGGGTTCACCAGCAGCCCATGAGTTTTGCCATTCAAGCTGTGCCTTGAGGGGTTTGTCTGGCGTTGGGGGGGTCAGTGGCTGGCATCTTGGGGGGTCTTGATTCTGGAGGACGTTCCCTGAGGCAGGTGACCGAGGAGCAGAGAATGGCAGACCGGCGAGCTGCACATTGAAGTTATGCGCCCAGTCGGTCTCCACACAGAGGGGCTGCAGGAGTAGAAGGGAATCGCGAGCCACGCCAGGGGAACGACCACGATAAAAGCCGATTGCTTGGCCGGCCTGGCTGCCATTTTGAAAACGTGGATGGGTCCGCCTTGCCGTGAGGAATTAGCCTGGTTTCCTAGCAGGCATGACTGGGGAGGTGAATGGAAGGTTACATTGTAAAGAGGGGCTGGACCAAAAGCCCGCTGGAGTCAGGATGGTTGAGCTAAGATAAGCAGCGGCACCCTGATGCTGGGGACTGTGGATAAGCTAAACCTGGAATGTAGAGATCAGGCACCACTCGAATGGTCCATGGACTGGCCTGTACGGAGCTTAGGTCCTCCAAAGCAACCGAGCCAGTCTGAAAGTGCATGGTGCAATGAATAGCAAATGCAACGTCCTGTGCAAATGTACAGAAAGGACGGGGCTGTCTGTGTAACTTTGGATGGGTGGTACGCACCTTTGACTTCTGAGTCTGATCCACTCAGCGTAGCTTTGCTGTAGACCAAATAAAGGAACCCGAGTGATGAAATCCAGAGTCAAACAGTGTTTTGGATCCCACAGAACTGGAAAAAGTGTTTTCTCAGAACTGGACTAGGTGTTCTGGATAAAGCCAAGTGGAAAACGTCTCGGAGGGAATCCCACCAACGTGTACAGAGGGGGCTGAACGAAAGGGGACAGCCTGGCCGAAGGAGGGAGCGGGCTGGAGACTTGGAAAGGCATCTACTTCCCATCCGCCCAAAAGGGTTACGGGGATGGGGCACCCAGAACAGAAACTGGTACCACAGTAGAATATAATAATAAACTGCAAAGACAGAGACTTCCATGCTGAGATTAGGTCAGTAGGATCCATCTCCCTGATTACCAGGCCCATAAGGGGCAGAACATGAGTTAGAGCAGCCCTGAGGCTGCTCTAAATAAAACCAGGGGCAGCAAAGGAAGCTTATTGCCCCTCTAATTAGCCTGCTCCTGCCCTAGTCACAGAGATTGGATAACTGCAAATCAGATGCATGGATTCCAGGGGTTGGGGTTTTTTTGCTATACAACAGCAGTAACAGCTGATATTTTGCCCTGTGGGTGTCCTGTGCAAAGCGCATGATTTCTGTGTCACAGATCATCATGATTTTCTAGACTTCCAGTTTATTGTTTATTTCGATCAAAGCGCACTATTCAGTCCATGCTGCCAAAAGACCATAGTCATCTGCTGCCAGCACATGGGGGGGAGAGTGGCACGTCCCTTGGCGGAAGCCTCCAGTAATGTCAGCCTCTTGATCACATGTCTCCAAGGCTGCTGTGGCACCAGTGCAACATGAGTCATTTGCTGGTGAACTCACAGCTGTGTTAAAAAACCAAAAAAACCCCAAAGTAGCCAGCCCCAGGTGAGAACATCCAGTGCTGATTCTTCCCTGTTTTGGGCCTTGTGTTGTCTCGAGAGCTGGTGACGTTTTTTCAGCCAATAGTAAATTTGCCCAAAAGTGCATATTTCGTGGCACCAAAACTATTCACGAATTTGGGTCAAATTCAGCAAATAATTTTGGCCCCCGAAAATGGATTTTTTTCTTTAAAGCCAAAACAGCTCATTTTGATCGTATCAAAACTAAATGCTTTGTCTTTTCATTTTCTTTTGAAATGCAGTTATATTTGTTCAAACAAACTAAAAAAAAAGGGGTAAAAACCACCCCAAAACAAAACAAAACAAAAAAACAGACACATTCACTCAGCTGCAGTGGTCACCTATGTCCAGGGCTACGTGGATGCAAATTTTTGACCTTCTGTTACATTCCCCTTTGCACTGTCCATGCAAGAGGGCAGTCAGTGGAGAATCAGGCTCGTTCTTCCCCAGGCAAAATGTAACTCAACCTCCTCGTTCATTCTTAGCAACCCAGTTCTCCTGCTTGACCCAGCTTTGTCCATCACATTCCCAGATGCTGCCAAAGACTCTGAGATCCTCAGCTTCAGCCCAAACAACTCCATCATCGCCTGATACTGGCTCCTCCCAGACCCTCTGTGTTCCTAGCCCTCTTGAGACTCTTCCAATCCAGCTGTCCCTGTCCTAGTGCACAATGAGTCGTACACTCTGCTGTGCTAAATTAATGTCATTCCAATGCCTTCCACAGAGCTACAGCAGGAAAACTACACGGAAGTCAATGGCGTCGCATCACAGTACAGATGTTGTGAGAGAGGGATCGACTCCTAGACTGCCATCCAATACCCATTTATTGTTTGCATTGTGATAGCGCCTAAAACTCCAATCACGGACCAGGCCCCACTGTGAGAGGTGCTGTACAAACACAGAACAAAAAGGACAGTCCCTTCCCCCAAAGGCTTACAATCCAAACATAGGGTGTGAGAGAACAGATGGGTACAAACAGAGGAATGCTAGGAAACAAGGAGACACTACCAATCAGCGTGCTAGGTAGTGGTTTAACAGCCTCGTCAAGGTTTTTGTAGGAGTGATGGAAGAGGAGAGTGTGTGTTATATTCCATCCAGAACTGCATCCATTCCCCCCAAATGGGTCACGTTCTACTCTCAAGGAAATTAGTGTAAACCCAATGAGTTCCACCAGGACCAATGGAGTTACTCCAGATTTAGACCCAACATAACTAAGGGTATGTCTATACTGACGGTGGCCAAAGTCGCCGCCGCCAGATCGACCTATCTGGATTGATTGAGCAGCCAGTGAAGACCCGCTCAATCGATCCAGAAGTCGTCACTGTTAATCCACCCCCTCAAGTGGCATAACGCTGCGTTGACAGGAACACAGTGCAGTGAAGACGGCGCACAGAAGGGAAGCACAGCAGTCAACGGGAGTTACGCAAGCTGCTCTGCGTAGCTTACCTAACTCCCGTCGACTGCCGCCGAATTGCCAGGTAAGTGTAGACCAGGCCTAAGAGTAGAAATTTTCCGAGGAGCATCTTCCTCCAAGCTGCCAGAAAAGGCTTCTGCAAATACCGTGTAACCAAGGTGAAAGAGAAAGTTGTGTTGTAGGGTATATTTAAAAAGATGCCCAGAGGAGGTTGTCCTTTGGCACACTGAATGACAGACGCACACTCCAGTGGCAGACAGAAGTGTGGCCGGATTCATTTCTGTGCAGACAGTCGGCACAAGTCCTGTCCAACACTGAGTCTCACGTACAGTGACGTGTTATGCTGAGAGTTGCTGGTGGATGCACCAGAGCAGATCCAAAGACAATCCCAGCCAACGGTTGCACCAAACAGACTTATTCTAATAATGGATATTTTTCTGGTTTGCTGGCAAGTCCAAAAGATCTTTTTGGGGGTTGAACCAAAACCAATGTTAGACATTTTCAGCAAATCGAAAAGTCAAAAAACCCCAAAACATTTCAGTCCCAAACTCAGTGTTTCATTCCGAGTCTGAGCATGTTTTAAACATTTTAAATGGGCTTTTAATTAAATGGAAGGGAATTTTGAAAAGTTGTTTCAAACTAAAAAAAAAGATCCTGAAACTGTCAAAATTAAATGGTTTGGCTTCTTCGGATTTTTTTAAATTTTGCAAAACGGATGCAGATTCGCGAAACAGCTCCTTCTCACCGACTCTGCATTTTTCACTGACAAAAAGTTTCATCCAAAAAATGTGCCCAGCTCTGGTGCTGAGTTCACTCTCTCAGCCTCAACAGAAGGAGCAACTGAGCCCCTTTTCTGTAGTCAAAACCACTGCAGAGCAATGTGGTGACTGCCCAGGGCGACGTGCTGCATGGCAGGGCAGCGCTAACACAGGGAGTTACTGTTTAACAGAGAATTCCTGGTTGCGGATGCTCCTGGCCTAGGAGATCGGTTCCAGCCAGTGTGTGCTGGAGGAGAAAGTCAAGAGAAAGAGCCATGGAAGAGAGGAACAAAAGATAGAGCTTCTTGAACACAGAGCCCGCTGGAGTCTTGGGTCATGGCAAGCTGATGTTCTAGCTATGTGAAAAGGTTTCTTTTTAAAAGGGAAGCTCTCACTCACTCCCTTGAGCAGTTGGGAAATCTAAGCCACCATCTAGCCCTGAATGATAATTTCCCACAGCCAGATTCCCCTAGATGGATGCACCCTATTGGTTTCGTCTTCCGACGGGTCCCATTCTCAACATGGTAAAGGGGTGGCTCTCGCTTTCCCCATCCCCTGCTGCTGACTGGGCCGTGGGCGGTCAGGCTTAGTGGTGAAGGTGAGAGTTGGATGGATGGACTCCTGGAAATGAGCCAAGGGACAGTACCGAAGGAGCAGAAGCTAAATCCCAGAGCCGGCAGGGATAAGTCAGAGTCATAAGCCAGAGATCAGGAGTGGAGAGACAAAAGCCAAATGCCAGAACCAGAGGTTGCCAAGCAGTCCAGTTAGTCAGGGAGCAGACCAGCAGCTGTTTCTGACTGGCCTGGTCCCTGACATCCTCAGATTTCCCCCCTTCCTCCCCAAGTTTGCCCGGAGAAGTCTCATCTGTTTCCAAGGGACTGCTAGTGCGGGACAAGGCAGATCTCGTAGTTGTGGGGAATGGTGGCGAACCCAACCAGCTTCGGGGAGATGTCGATGTCTTTGGGGTCAATGGGAGATTGGAAGCGGAAGTTCTGCAGGATGCTGGTGAGGAAGAGGAAGAGTTCCATGCGTGCCAGCATCTCCCCGAAACAATACCTTTTCCCTAGGAGAGAAGAAAAAGGAGGCGTAAAGGTATGGCCGGAGCAGAGTTCAAGGGGCAGATGAGAATCTGGGTGGAGTGTCTCACCCCATGTCCAAACTATGCCCCAGTCAGGAACCAGCACTCTGGCAGTGGTGATTGCTGGGGAAACTGGGCACAGCTCATCTGAAGATGTAAAGAGGGGAAGCTGCATAACGTGCTGTGCTTGGAGGTGATGGCAGCATCCGTCAGGTGGGTCTTTGATTTACAGACAATCACAGATCTGATGGGTGCCCCACGCACTGCAGCTGGGCAAAAAATGGATTCCTCAGACCTACTAAAAATTGTTTTGGGTTGAATTGAAAATGAAAAGTTTTGATATTTTTGTAAAATTGAATAGTTGAAAAAATAAATTTCATCTCAGGCCAAATGGAATGTTTCCATGGATCTTTCCCTTTGGCTTTTGATCCTTTCGAAACATTACTGGTTTTTTAAAAAAAAAAAAAAAGAAAGCTAAAGGAAATTGTGAAACGTAAAGTTGTTTCCAGCTGAAAAACCAAAAGGGTTGGTTTTGAAAACGTTGAAACATTTTGACTTTTTCAGAATGTTTGCGGGTTCCAGCCCCCCCCCCCCCCCTTCTTCCCCGCTCCCCCCCGAACACAAACAATTTGACGAAATCGACATGAATTTGCGACACAGTTGGGTTTTGCCGAAAAAAGCTGTAAATGAAGAATTGCACCTTCCTCTTTAATGGTGCTGAGCAGAGAAGGACTGCGAGCATCAAAGAGGACAGAGTAATAATAGAGTCTGGACTCGGATTCTAAGGGCAGACGGGACCATTATGATCATCTAGTCTGTGCTCCTGCCCGGCACACGCCACACAATTTCACCCAGTTACTCACGCCGTGAGCCCAGTAACTTGTGTTTATGGAACATTTGTGTGCAGAGTTCTGCCTCAGGAACCAAGCCAATACGTTCTGAGAAAAGAAACCAAGCGACTCCCGTTCGATGGCACAGAGATTATAATGATGATAATTACTCCTGATGTGTGTGTAGGCCCTACCCGAGATCAGGGTGCCCTTGTGCTAGGCACTGGACAGACCCAGGGGAGAGACGGTCCCTGCCCCAAAGAACTCACAATACAAGGCCCCGATTCAGCAAGGTGCCTCAGTGCACACCTAATCCTGACTGGTGTGAACAGCTGCACTGACACCAATGAAGCAATGGGGATCTGGCCTCATTGGCTCCAGTGGAGTGACGCTGATTTACACTGGTTAAGGATCTGACCTCTTAATTCTCTGTATGCAAATTCAGCTCAGCAGGGCGAGCTCTAGCAGCCAGACGGCCGGGACAGGGCTTGATCTCACTGCTTCTGAGCTGAGCTCTCCTGGCAGGTTTTTACCTATGCAGAAGGGCACGAAGGCTTCACTCTTCTTAAACTGGCCGTTGTCATCCAAGAAATGTCTGGGGTCGAAGGTATCAGGGCTGCTGAATTGCGTGGGGTCGTAGTGGACGGATCCCAGCACCGGGTACACTTCGGTTCCCTGGTGGATGAGAAGGTGATAAACAGCAGTGATTAAACATGGATAATCCACAGCACTGGGTATCTGGGCACCTCAGTGGGCACAGTTACGTGTAATTATTAACCACGGGAGAAATTTGCAGTAAAAGCAAATATTAAATTTCAAGCGGCCTCGCCAGGCTACAATCCAAAGTTCATGACTCATCACGTGTCTCCCAACGCCCTCTGCTCTATTTCCTGCTCTCTGCTCCTCCCCAGAGCAGGGAAGAGAGGCCAGAAAACCTGACTCCGCATTCTAACCATGAAACCCGCTGCCACTGTTGTCTAACACTTAGATTGCAAGCTCTGTGGGGGCAGCATCATTTTGTTCTGTGTTTGTACAGCCCCTAGCGCGGTGGGGCCCTAGTCCATGATGCATGCTCTTTGGCACTATGGGAATACAAAATATAAATAATAATAATACTGGGCCAAGTCCCCAGCCACTGTACCTATGTAGATTTTCACCAGATGTGGCTCTGGTCCTTACACTTTATACAGTATGTACCTCCTGGCTTTCCTTAGCCACAGTGTGTATTTAGAGATTGCACTAGAAACCAGGTTAAGAATATTTATCCACATCTCTAAATTTTATTATTAGGTATATTACAGTAGCCTGCACAGATCAGGCACCATTGTGTCAGCTGTTGCACAGACTGAGCGATATTCCCTGTCCCCAAGAGCTTCCAGTGTAAATAGAAAAAGGAGGGATCGTTAACACCCTTTGTTCAAGTGACACTTGGGGGAAACTGAGGCACAGAGAGATGCCCATGGTCACAGGTTGAGCTAGTAGTAGAGCTGGGAACAGAAACCAGGCCTCATAAGCCCCAATCCAGTGCCCTACCCGCTAGAGCACACATGTTCCCAGGCAGGCATACAGCTCAGGTGAGTACCCTGTCTGCAGCACTGCACACAAATGCAGAGAATGTGGCAATTCTCAGCCCTACACAGCCATGGGGGCAGGGGATAGATGCCCCAGGAGCCGTACCTTGGGAATGGTGTATCCCTGGAACTGGGTGTCCCTGGTCACCCGGCGCGCCACTCCCATGGGGATGATGTCACAGAACCTCTGGAACTCATGGATGACAGCGTCGGTGTAGGGCATCCGGATCCGGTCCTCCATGTTCGGGGCGCGGTTCCGCCCAATCACCTGGTCAATCTCCTCATGGATCTTTGCTGCAGAGACGTCAGCAGAGCTCAAAGGGGGGCCCTGCGCTGAAGGCTCAGCGTGGGTTTGGCAAGGGGCTGGTGCACAGCTCCATGCCCCCTGGGGATGCCTCTGCTTCCAGAGAACTTCCCGTGGGAGCTGAGCTCAGCATCCGGCCCCAACCCCGTTGCGGTCAGTGGGACTCTGGACAGACCCCAGGGAAGCTGGCATTCCCTGGCTGCTGGCTTCCTTTGAATCACGATGGAGTGAAATCAGTCAGGTCCTGGCCCCATTTCAAACTCACTGCTAAGCTGTGAATGCCCGGCCCCATCTGGAGCGGGTGTAAACAGAGGAACTGCCGCTGAACTCAGCAGAGCCAGGCTGATTTACACAACTGAGGCTCTGGCCCTTCTTAGAGTTTCCTTTGTTCCCCCTTTCCAGTTACCTTCTATCTCCGGGTACTTCAGCAGGATGAGGAAGCCGTAGCGCAGGGTGGTGCTGACCGTCTCCGTCCCAGCAAAGAAGATGTTGAGCGCGGTCATAACAATGTTCTTCAGGTAAAACTCCGAGGAAGGATTTTGCTTTTCCTTTAAAAGGAAAATAAATAAATAAATAAATAAGCCAAGATGCTTGAGAGAACTCGGGAGGTGTGACTAATCCAGAATCCAGCCTTGACTCCATTGTGCTACATAGATCAGGGCCCCACTATACGAGCACTGCACAGACAAGTAGCAAGCGATTATCCCCCTTTCCCACCCCCTGGCTGAAAACCCCCTGCCAGTACCTGCTGCATTCTGACCAGGAAGCTGTCAATGAAATCCCGAGGGGAGTTGGGGTCCAGGGTCTCCAGGTTTGCCTTCACCTTCCTTTCGATGAACTTCTCCAGCCCCACCAGCTGCTTGAAAGCTGCACGCTGGGGGCCAGGCAGATAGCACATGGTGTCCGAGAACATCTCGTACAGCTGGGGGGAATGGAGAGCAAAATGCCCACTGAGCACACGGTGGGATTGAGAGCCGATCTGTCTGTCTGCCTGTCCGTATACGTCCCCATACCCACCCCTCTATCTGTCCATCCATCCTCACTCCCTTCTGTCTCTTTATCTTATGTCCATCGCTGGAGACCCCAAGTTATCCTCTTCACTGCACTCCCCAGGCTGTCTGAAATCCTCCTAGTTAATCCCTGCTCCCTCCTGATCCTTGCAGGACAGGGCAGGCAGGTCTCAGAGCTCTGGGACTCAGAGATTCAGAGATTCCAAAGCCAGAGGAGACCACTGTGATCATTTCGTTGGCCTCTGGTATAACACAGGCCATAGGACTTCCTCTGTCTAGTTCCTAGACCAGATCTTTTAGAAAAAAATTATTTAAAAATTGTCAGCGATAGAGAATCCACCACGACCCTTGGGAAATTGTTCCCATGGTTAATTACTCTCACAGTTAAAAGTTTACATCTTATTTCCAGTCTGAATTTGTCTAGCTTCAACTCCCAACCGTTGGATCATGTTAGACCTTCCTCTGCTAGACTGAAGAGCCTACGATCTACTCTCATGTAGGTACTTATAGACTGTAATCCAGTCACCCCTTCACTTTCTCTTTGTTAAGCTAAACAGATTGAGATCTTTAAGTGAATCACTCTAAGGCAGGTTTTCTAATTGTTTTACCATGCTCATGGTTCTTTTCTGACCTCTCTCTAATTTATCAACATCCTTCCTGAACTGTGCACACCAGAACTGTACACAGTATTCCAGCAGGGGTCACACCAGTGTCTAATACAGAGGTAAAATAACCTCTCTGCTCCTACTGGAGATTTCTCTTTTTATACATCCCAGGATCACCTTAGTTCTTTCAGCCACCCAGCGTCACACTGGGAGCTCAAGTTCAGGTGATTACCCACCATGACCCCCAAATCTTTCTCAAAGTCACTGCTTCCCAAGGTAGTGTCCCCCATTGCATAAGGATGGCCTGCGTGCTTTGTTCCTAGATGTACACATTTAGCTGTATTAAAAATGAATATTGCTGGCTTGTGCCTCGCTTATCAAGCAATCCATGTCGCTCTGTATCAGTGACCAGCCCTCTTCATTATTTACTCCCAATTTTTGTGTCATCTGCAAACTTCATCAGTGACGATTTTATATTTTCTTCCGTGTCATTAATAAAAATGTGAAACAGCATAGGGCCAAGAACTGATCCCTGCGGGGGCCTGCTGGAAATGTACCCATTTGATGACGATTCCCCATTTACAATTACATATTGAGACCCTATCAGTTCACCAGGTTTTAATCCATTTCATGTGGGCCACGTTCATTTTATATCTATCAAGTTTTCTAATCAAAAGGTCATGCGGTACCAAGTCAAACGCCTTACAGGAGTCTATGCAGATTACATCAACACAATTAATTTAACAAGGCAAGATTGCAACCTCCTCAAAAAAAGATATCAAGTTAATTTGACAGGATTTTTTCTGATAAACCCATATTCATTTGCATTAATTACATTACCTGTGCTTGAATTTTACTTCTCCTTGAATTCTTTATCAGCAGAGTCCCCAGTTAACCACTCCATTATCTTGCCTGTGATCTGTGTAAGGCTGACAGGCCTCTAACTACCCAGGTCATCCCAGTTACCCTTTAAAAAAATTGCCACAACATTAGCTCCCTTCTGAAACTTCCCCAGCTAGGCTTGCCAACAGTCCCACATTACAAGGGACGTCCCTTCTTTAAACAGAAAATTGCCTGTCCCGTACAGTATCAGAAGAAGGATGTGTTATTTACCCCTTCTAATCCCACAAGAATTAGGGGTCACCCAATGAAATGAATAGACAGCAGGTTTAAAACAAACAAAAGGAAGTATTTCTTCAAACAATGCACAGTTAACCTGTGGAACTCCTGGCCAGAGGATGCTGTGAAGACCAAGACTATAACGGGGTTCAAAAAAGAACTAGGTAAGTTGATGGAGGATAGGTCTATCAGTGGCTATTAGCCAGGATGGGCAGGGATGCAAAACCATGCTCTGAAGTGTCCCTAGCCTCCGTTTGCCAGAAGCTGGGAATGGGCAACAGGATGGATCACTTGCTGATTACTTGTTCTGTTTATTCCCTCTGAAGCACCTGGCACTGGTCACAGTCAGAAGACAGGACACTAATCTAGATGGACCATTGGTCTGACCCCATATGGCCGTTCTTATGTTCTTACGCCTTTTATCCCGTATTTCAACAGCAGGGGGCTGGACGGCAGGCTGCAGCTGCACACAGGGAATCTAAACAGCATGAGCTCCAGTGCTTCCCCACAAGCCAATGCAGAGCCATGAGGTCCCCCCGAGACTTGAACCCAGGTTGCAGGATTCACAGCCCTCAGGGCTGACCGTCACACCAGTGGACTGCAGCTACCATGGCGGGAAGATGCTAGACTGGGACTGCAGAATCCCCTGGAAAGGGGGCAGGAGCACAGATTGTGGCGCGGCCGGAGGGCTGTGTCATGAAGCGGGAGACGCGGGGTCCTAAGGTGGAGATGTGACGGCGGGCGAGACACCACTGTGAGGGGGCGCTGAGACTGGCGGAGCTGATTCCCCAGCCTAACCAGCAGGAGGCGCAAGAGCAGCAGGTGGAACCCTGCTACAATCTGACAAGGTCCAGCAAAGAATCCCCCTATGTCAGCTGTAAGACGTTGGGAGCTAGGAAACTGTCCTTGCTCACATGTCGAGATGCCAAAGATGTTTTTTGGCACAGGCAGCATGACATAAACTGCATCTGCCCCTCAAACTGGGATCCCGCAGATTGGGTCATGCCGCTTTTTCCCCTACACATTACAGAGAGGTGCGTGAGAGGCAGGTCGTCCCGTTCCCTAGTGCGACCAGGTGGGTCTGCAGCAGATGCCAACTAACACCCCAACTTGTGCTTCATCTGCCAATAGCTTTCTCTGTGGCGCGGCGTGGGGGGCTCTCTCCCTCCCCCCACATACCTGCCCCCAGGCCGTGCAGGTGAAGTGGAAGCTCTCAGTCATCATGTAGAGCAGGGAAAGGAACTCCTTGTCCTCATAGTCGAACCGGTCCCCGAAGACGACGGAGCTGATGACGTTGGACACCGAGCGGCTCAGGAAGTAGGTGGGGTCAAAGGGCAGACCTAGGGAGGGACACAATCACTGCTGAGTGGAGCACTTGCTAGTGGGGAGGGTTGTGCCAGGGACTATCTCCTCTCCACGGAGCCCACAGTCCCGCTGTCCCGAGTTGCTCCTGTCCCGATCCCACAGTCACCCCCTTCCACATTCCTACCTGGCTAGATTGGGTCTGTGGGTGCTACCCAGCCCTCATGAGCCCCCAGTTCTGTTCCTGGCTCTGCCACTATCTGCTCCCACTGCCGCAATATCTCAGCCTCTTGCGATCTTCACTGCATTTCCCCTCCCAGCCACCTCTGGGGCTGGGCCATTCTCCCCACTGTACAGATGGGGACTTGAGGCCCAGAGAGATTAAGACGTGGTCAGACAAGCCATCTTTGGCAGAGCAGGGAATTGAGGCCCCCGGCTCCTGTGTCCTAGGCTAGAACCCCGATCACTGTCATGGAGGGTGACCTTGGGTAGGGCACGTCTCTGCTCTGTGACTCAGTTTCCACATCTGTACAATGGACGTTCTGATGCTGACCGTCTTTGCAAAGTGCTTTGAGATCCTTAGCTGGTGTAGTGTTGAAGTCAATTGAGTGATTGGTTCATTGACTGTAATGGAGGGATGAGCGAGTCATACCAGTTGGGGGGATCTGGCCCTTGGCTCACGTGGCTCTGGCGCCAGTGGAATATGACACTGACAAACCTTTCGTGCTCCTCAAGGCTTCCAGCAGGAAATGAGCCTCCTCCAGGATCCGTTCCTCAATGCTTCTCTTCCCCACCCCGAAATTCCTCAGCGTGGTGATGGAGAATCGGCGCAGCTGCTTGGCTCGCTCCCCATTGCTGAAGATAACTCCTGGGGTGGAAATAGAGAGCAAGGAACGTTTACTAACCAAAACATGACACAGACGAGGGTGTGGGGTAGTGGAAACGGCAGCACGGTGCAATCAGCCCCTTTTCCCTGGGCAGATTCTGCCCAGAGCTGGGTGGGGAATTTATTTAGTAATTGTACTGTGGGAGCAGTGAGAGGCCAGGACCCCATTGCGCTAGGTGCTGTGCAAGCATATAACATTAAGAGGCAATTCATGCCCTCCAAAATGCAGAGGTGTGCACATGCGAGCTCACGTGTGTGTGTGTGTGTGTACACGTGCATGAATGTGCCTGGGCACATGTGTGGCGGGGAAAAGTGCAGAAATTTCCTAGGTAATACTGTCACTTTGTTTACTCCTCCAATTTTCACTGAGAACTCCAAAGGTGAATTTTTCTAAACTCTGAGGTTTTCACTGGAAAAAAAATGACTTTTTTTTTAATGAAATGAGATTTTCCCTCTGAAAATTGAAGCTCTATGGATTGGTGACTGAGTTGAGACCCCCTCACAGCCACAGAGTTGAGCGTTGGATCTGTCTCTGCATATCTAACTGGTAGGAAGTTGCGTCATGTTTTGTTCTGTGGCTGCGTAAAGACAGCAACTATTTTCCCAGTCGCTGGGAATGGCCCAGTCAGACTCTCTGTGCCAAGCCTCTAGGTCACATCCCCGTGATGCTGGCAAAGCAGGGGCCATCTCTTGCCAAGGCTCCCATGCCTCGGTGGATCACTGACAGCTACCTAGCTGGAACCTGTCTGACTCACCCGTGTGAGTAATGTTAAAATGGGAATAAGAATGCTAAAAATGGGTTTAGTGTTTAGACTTCATTCAATCCCTGTAAATTGCTGCACACATTAATCTCACTTGTAACATCTGTATCCCATATTGTACAATAATATTTTAGCATTTGTATTATAAGCCTCTGTGACTGTGTGACTCTCCAGACAGGAGAGAGACATTCATTAAAGGGCAGATCTCCACTGGAAGGTATGTCATTCCTGCCCCACCTGGAAGGCGCCTCGACAAAAGATGAACACTTGTGAAACATCAAAGAGGACAAGAAACTTTGTGGATTGCTCTTCTTGGGGTGGGGAGATGAGTCAAGGAAGTCAATTCCTTCCATCAGCTCCCTGCGTAAAGGAGAAGGGAATAAAAGCCCGAACTAGGAGAAACTGTATCTTTATGTTGGTTGGACCCTGAGGGGCAAAGTTCACTAGGCGGATGCAAAAGATCTCCAATGATTAACAAAAGGACAGAGAGAGTTTGCTTATTCTAGACGTTCCTATTATTTTTTGAAATATAAGATGGGAACCCACGTGTGTGTGTCTGTGTCAACCTGCTTTGAACTTCTCCGTGACTCTCTCTCTATCTTCCCCTAGTTAATAACTCTTCAGACAGTTTAGTGCAGGATCGGCTCCAAGTGTCGTCTTTGGTGCGATGTGTGATGGACCCGCGGTCAGGGATTGGTCCTTTGGGAATGACCCGACTAACGATGTGATTCTCAACGTGTGGGACCATCGTCACAATGGCAGGCTGACCAGGAGGGCGAGACAGACCCGGGGAGCTGGGGTGGGGGGCGGGTATGAGGCTGCTAATTTTGTTTGGACGTATTCCTGGGGATTTCATCCCGGACATAATCTTTCATTAAAGTTTCATCGTTCGTTCCTGGAGACCCCGGGATAATCCTGGAGGGTTGGGCCCCCTAGATTGGCGCACCCAAGGGGACCGCCTGTGACTCCACGTTCAGGCTGTCATGGTGCCTGAGGAGTTGACACTTAATCTTAGGAGAATGCTAAGTATGGAGCCAACAGTCAGTTTGGGGTGTGCGCCAGGCTTCCCCTCACTCTGCCATGCGGCTGGGACCTATGGCCTCATCTGTCACAGGACAGACTGACAGCTCCCAGCCGGAGCAGGTCGGCATTGAGCAGACATCTCCCGACTTGCTCCCCATCTGCAGCCAGAACTCACCGTAGCCCTGGAAGAGCCAGCTGAAAGTGGCTTGTTCCCCGCGTCCGCCGAAGTCCTCAGCCTGGTCCAGCAGGGCCTCCTTCACTGTCTGGTATCCGCACAGCACCACCACCCGCCGGGGGCCCAGGTGGATGGTGTAGACGGGGCCGTAGCGCTCGCTGATCTGCCGTGGATACGGAGACGCCGTGGGATGCTGGGATGGCACGTCAAGGACACACAGACATGCCCCCTGCCCCTCTTTGCCCCTCACAGAGCATCCCTTCCCCACCGGCCTCTCCTCCCTTCCCTATACCAACCCTTCCCCCTCCGCACCCACCCACCATCACCTCTCCCCATTCCTATCCCTCCCTCCCAACCCTCCAGCCCACCACCTTTCACTTCCCACGCACACACCCAGCCCATCCTCCTCCTCACCATCTGGTACTGTCTGCCCCTACCAATGCCCCCCAACCCTTGCACCTCTCCCCTACACAGCAAGCCCTGTCCCACCCCCACACACCTGCCCCTCCTCCGCCCTCTATGCACCACCTCTGGTGCCCCCTCTCCCAAATGCTGTACACTCTGAGCCCCATCTTGTACACACTGCCCTTCCCCCATGCCACCCCATCCCATCTCCCCCCTCCCCACAACACTGCCCCATAATCCTGCCCTTCCCCTTCCCACCTCACCTGCACTGACCCTCCCCCAACACAGCTCCCCTACCCCCCAACACAGAGCACTCCTTGCCCTTCCCCACCCCACCCACCCTGCCCCTCTTCGGCCCTACATACACCTCCTTGCCCTCCCCCCATGCACCTCCAGGTGCCCCTCCCCTAACACAGCACTCCCTGCCTCCTAGATATCCTGGGTTGAGCTCCTCACAAGGTATCAATAAAGCTCCTAAAGAAGGAGCAGGTTTGAGACCCTGTCCATGAGAGCGATCAACCCACCCGGGGTCAGGCTGGCTGGGTAGCCACTGCAGCACATCGGGACCGCCTGCAAAAAGCCCAGCTACCTTCATGAGCGACTTGCGCATGTCGCTGATGTCCAGCTGCAGCAGGTTACCGATGAGGGGCAATGGGATGGGGCCCGGGGGCATTTTGCCCCGTCCCTGCATTTGCCTCCAGGTCGAGAGGAGGATGAGGTAGGAGAGGCAAATGACCAGGAACAGGGTGACGGCTCCAAGGAAATCCATGGCAGGCCGGGGACCTTCCTCCGCTCCACTGCCCGTCTGCAATGGCTACAGCTTTGTGAGCGGGAAAGCACGGTTGCACAACTCAGTTCTACAATTAAGATTTGGATTCCTGCCAGAGAAAGATCAGGAGTCAGATTCCAGCTGGCTTACGTCGGGTCTCCACTGCGAGGATGGTCTGCTCCCATTTTTCAGCAGGAAAGCTTTTTGCCGTTTACTGAACATAGATTGGAGGGGCCGAGGGGTGGGGTGGGTAATGTTAGGAAGCTAACGTTGAAAATGCTTTCCATGAGAACGTAGGACTGCACAGGACCTCCCAGCTCACCGCATCCAGCCCCTGTTAGTGCAGGCCACCCCCAGCCTTAAATCCTGGACGTAACCTTGTCACGCTCCCACTTCAAACTCGTTCGGTGGTTTGCTCCATGTGGACAGCCGTCCCAGAAACTCATGCCTCTGAGGCATCCTGCCTGGATCAGGCCAGAGTGCAGGACCCAGAGGACACCACCACCTCCAGCTAAATCCCCGACACCACCTGAGATGTGCAACTAAGGCCTGCGATGCTAAAAAGTTAGCTCGATCCAGCTGCATCGCTTAGGGGTGAGAAAAATCCACCCTCTGTGCGAAGTAGTTAAGCCGACCAGGCCTCCTGTATAGACAGCACTGGGTTGACGAAAGAATGCCTCTGTCAACCTAGCTCCTGCCTTTCGGGCAGTGGATTCACGACGCCTGTGGGAGAACCCTTCCTGGTGCCATAGGTGGCGTCTACAGCGAAATACTACAGCTGTATCGCTCGAAGGTGCCAATTTTGGTTGGACATGTTCCTGGAGGTTTCAGCACATGACGTAACCTTTCATTAAAGATGACTTTTTAATGCCTGGAGACTCCAGGACAAACCTGGAGAGTTGGCCATCCTAGGTAGCATTTCAAGAGTAGACAAGCTCTTAGACACCCGCCTGCTTTCCCCACTGCGTCCTTTTCCTTCTCAACCTTATTTCCCCTCCCCCACTTTTCCTTCTGTCTAAAAAGAATCTGGTGTAACCGGCCAAGACGGCATATTTTGCAAGAAAGTGGCAGCTCCAAGAGACACCTGCAGCAGCACGGGGCTGGTAGAAGTTTGTGAGGTCCCAAAACAGCTATCAGGCGGTTTGCCAAACCTGTGTTTTTCCAGCTGTGAGGCTGCGAGGGAGACAGCAGCTGCATTTTTGACCTTTGCCAGCCATTTCATTCCCCTTTTGCATGGGTTTGTCTTGTTTTGCATGCTAGAAAACAGGATCGGACTCTAACAACAGCAACCCTATACCCCCCCTTCCCCCTCCAGCCCAACTCAGCCAACTTCCCTCTCTTATCAACGGACAGTCATTGCCGTCTTTCATACCATCGAAAAGACTGTCAAACAAGGGGTTTTGCCTCAGAAAAATTCCATGCAGCCACCACAGCCTTATTCGATACTTTACACGACAAAGACCTTCGCTGTTTTTCTTTCTTTCTTTCCCGTAGCGTTAATGTGACACTGGGTCAGAAAAAGCTAAGCAACTTTGCAAGTTGCATGGCCCAAATCTGACCTTTAAAGACATATTATAGGAAAATACAATGGTAGTGAGGATCATTCCTTATCAGTAGACTAGAGCTTTGATATGCGAGTGTATTGTCGGTAGTTATTTGATGTTGTTTACATACATCTTGTTAGAAGTTAGCAATGTAGATAATCTGCTTTCCTGTCTATTACTGTTGTTCTATTGATTAAGAGATCAAAAGGGAACATTAACATCTAGATGGACCTTTGGTGTAACATTATTTGCCTGTATTGCTCTTTGAGGGTTTAAGTAAACTCTCTGTTACCTGTGCTAATGCAGCTAATTACCAATGTGTGCAAAGGACTTATTTCAAAGGACAATATACATTACTATTCTCTGTTCAAGGAAACATCTGTGAACTGTCTTGATAGTTTAAATGGCTATTGACAACTGTATTGTCTGAGGAAGGACCCATTGAGAAAAGATCAAACGGTCGGCTCGCTTCCTTTTATCTCAAATCTGTCCAAACTTGTCAGGGAAAGTTTGGATAATAAGAATGGGATCCCAGCCCGAGCCTGGAATCTTCCCGCTAATTCTCATGGGAGAATTTGAACAAACTCTGCACATGGATTATTTATTCTTCATTTCTCTGGACTGGATTTCTAACAAAGAAGCTCTGATGACCCCCAAACTGTCTAGGTAATTTCAGAGACTTTGCAATTCAGTTATCTCTACTTAGAAACTGACATAACTTTATGTTCACCTGTGTATGTATAGTGAACTTTTAACCATTATTCTCTTTCCTTTCTTTAAGTAAATATTAGTTTAGTTAATAAGCATTGGCTTTAAGCGTGTATTTGGGTAAGAACAGAATTATTCATTGACTTGTTTGGAAATGTGTCCGATCCTTGGTAGAATTTGTTTATTTACGATGAATAAAGATTTTCAGTAATCCCCATCAAATTTGACTTGGCTGTCTGGGTGCTAGCCGAAGGGCTGGATGGCTTTAAGGAAACTGTGTTTTGTCTTCTGAACGACCAAGTGAGGTAATCAGAAGCTGTTTGTTGCTGGATTTGTATATTTTACGGAAGAAAAACCACCTGTATTTAGGGCTTTGCCAGCCCCATTCTTTGCAGATCTCAGCATACCCCCTTCCCTCCCCGAGGCCAACGTCACAGTTAATAAAAAGTGTAAAGGCCTTGTTAATAACGTTTGCCATGGGACCACACCGGCCGAGATCTCTCTGCTTCAAACCCCAAACCTGGTTTAATCTTCAACAGTTTCAGGGCCATCTTAACACCTTTGACTCTTTGAGACCCTATATTCCAGCTACAGGCAACAGCCTTCCCCTCCCCCATCTATCTGTCTGTCTATCCAGCCACCCAACCCTTTCACACTCATCCACCCCCATACACTTGATCATTCCCCTCGCACCCCACCCATGAGACGTACATCTCGGCATCTAACCATGCTCTCTCTTCCTCCCTGGAGTGGTGCAGCCCTCTGTCTTTATCTGGGTCCATCACCTGTTATTCAGCAGAAGCGTTTTGTTCCCGTAGCGGCCAAATGAATGGCTGGCACAGCCAAGCCGAAGAAAGGTTGCCATCTTTGTTTTTAAGTAAAACCAAGGAAATCTCCCCACTAGACCCCGTGGATCCCTACGGACACAGAGTGCTAGCTGCCTGCAAAGAGCGCTACTGCTAGCAGAGAGCGAGGGGCTGGCCACAAATGACTTAACACATATTTTGGTGATTGCTAAGATCCCCACATCCCGGCCTTGTGCCACTGAAACAAATGTGCCCCCACGCACAATTGGGGTCCCACCCACCCGCTAGTATATTCTGTAATTTACGGAAAGTCAGCAACCTCCAAATGCTGGAACCTGCTGATCAACATGAGGAATTGTTCTCTGGGCTGGAGGGACTCCAGAGACACCAGAGGCATGACTGACGCTGGCTCCAACTCACAAAAGTGGAAGCTTGCAAACGAGTCACTTTCAAAGTCTTTGCTGGAAATTCAACCCCTGATTAAATCAGCCCCCTTTCCCCTTGTCTCCATGATCTCATGCGACTTTTTGAGGGTGTAAATTGCAAGTCAAATCTCCTTTGAGTGGCTGCTCCACTTTAGTAGATAACAGCTTACTGCTGTGAGGGGTTGATGGGACTTGCTCCTGTGGCTCTAATCCATGCTGGGATGCTAAGTAGTAAACCCTGCTGGCAAACTATGGTTGGCACTTTAATAAAAGAGGATAATTTGTATTACAAGAGCACTTATAGCCAAGATCGGGATCCCCATTTGGCTGGGGAGTCAGAACAACTTTGATCCCGGCTTTGTCTGTACTATTGAATAAAACAAAATGTTCTGGGCAGGAATCCCATGTTATCTTAGAAACTGGTGTCCTGCCTTAAAGAAACGGTGAAGTGCAATCACTGCTGTCATGTGCACTGATTGAGTCAGTTCTCATTGTGTTCTCAGCGCAGGATGTTTCACTTAACCCATTTGTTTGCTCATTTTTTCAGACTGTTTTCCAAACCATAGGCTCTTGAAACTCCTGAGAACTAGGCGTGTAGGCAGGGACAACAAACCAACCCCTTTCAGCACAACAATTGGACAAGTCTAAGCAGCCTGCTCTGCAGGGGGAATGTAGAGTTTGTCTCTAACGGGGTTTCAGACTGGATCAAATTGAGTCTGAAAACACTCCCGTACACAAGGCGTAACCCATCTCTGTGCACTAACTTCAGGTTTATCGGGAACTCTGGAGCGCTCTTGCCAAGTGGATTAGGTTTGCTTCAAATTTAAATAGTCAGGGCTCAGAGGTAACTTTAGCAAAAACTGTTTCTGAGGGCAAATTCTGCTTCCCGGTAAATAGGTGTAAATCAGGAGTAACTACTGAAGGCAGTGCAGCTACATGAGTGTAAACCTGGTGTAAGTCAGCTCGAGATCAAGCTCAATGGAGTTACACTGGGCTAAATCACAGTCAGAACCCAGCACAGTGTTATTGGATAATATACGTTGTTATTTATACATGACTAAAAATAGCTGATTTGCCACACTTTCAAAAAAGCTACTTAAGAACACGTTATTAATGGGCCACGTTTTGTTTTCCAAGCTGGTACCCTTCCACCTCTTCTATAATAAATGGGTGAGCCTTCTAAAAATGAAAGTGAAGTGAACAATCTTTGGTATATAAGGCAGTGTTGGAAACAGAACACAACAGTCTCCTGTTTAATCATGCGGAGGCTCGTTTATTTAAATTAATTGCTAAATTAAGCTCAGCTAATATCCCAGATCAAGAATAACAAACCAGTATGGGAGTCTGCCGTGCAAAGATGACCTTACTGATAGTCAAAGGGGCAGCTGGGCTGGTCAAAATTTTACTAAAAAGTATCCCTTTTTGAAATTATTTTGGTAAACTTTGAATTATAATAATATCTTTAATTCCTTGGTCATTTTTTTCTTCTTTCTTCACCCCCCACTCCACCCCACCCCCATCATTTGACTTTTGTTTTAGGTGTAAGAAAAGAGAAAAAAGACCAAAGACTGACAGACAAGAGAAAAAGGCAAAGAAAGAAAGAAAGAAAGAAAGAAAGAAAAGTGAAAAATGATCAGCGAAAAATATTTAGATTTCTCTAATAATTTGGGGCAGGGGGAAGAAAAATGGTTCTAAATGCATCTTTTCCAAACCTTGAGAAATTAAAACATCTCCAAAATTTCCAGCAAAATTGTGTCCCCATATTTTGATCAGTTCCAGTCAACACTAGAGAAATTCCACCCCTGAATTGCTAATGTAAATCAAGTTAACACCCTGTGGAACTTTGCCCCATCTAGTTGCTGAGTCTCCTTCTTCATTCACAACTTAGGGGCTCTTGCTTTTAGGCCCACAAACCCTGACTTGAAACCCTGCAGATTAACCCACCCACAGGACCATCACAGCCACATCAATTCAGCTCCCAAGGTGTTATCAATGACCGGGACTCCACCTGTACAAAAATGGCAAGCGAGGTATCATCAAACCCAGCTTCCAGTCAGCCTAACCCACACGGTTGATTCTTCATGGCTTGAAGCCTTTACGTTGCAGCTGGGTGTCTTTCTATGCTCTAGCTCAACCACAAGATATGGGTTGGATGCAGGAATCACAGGGGGAGGTTCTTGAGCCTTCATATCTATTGATCTATTCTCAGTGGAACCCTCGGTCATATTCTTCAGCGAGGGACCAGGCACAGCTCGTAGGTGGGGGGGATGTTCCCAAACCCGCTCATTTTTGGGGTGATGTCAATGTCCTTGGGGGCTACGAGCGATTTCAGTGAGAAGCTCTGCAGGATGGTGGTGAAATACAGGAAGAGCTCCATGCGAGCCATAGCCTCTCCCAGACACACTCGCTTCCCTGGAAAGACACAGAAACACGGGGGCTAGATGGAAGGTGTATGGACAGGTACTTCGGTTCTATATGGCACTCTTCATCTGCGCATGTCAAGTCAGTATCACTGCAAGTGGGGAAACTGAGGAGCAGCAAGAAGACAGGGATTTGCCCAAGGATGGTGGCACAGCTGGGAATAGAACCCATGAATTCTGACTCCCAGTCCTTTCTCTTCTAACCACCAGCCCCCACTCCCCTCCCAAAGCCAGGGATAGAATCCAGGAGTCCTGGCAAACAGCTCCCACTGCTCTAACCCACTAGACCCCACACCTTCAGCTACACATACAGACAGCCCCTGTGCTCTAACCTCTAGACACCACTCCCCTCCAAGAGCCAGGGATAGAACCCAGGAGTCCTGACTCCCAGTCTAGCCAATAGATCTCACACCTTGAAGAATCAGGAATAGAACCTAGGTCTCCTGGACGTTAGTCCAGTCCTTATCAGCTGGACCACATAGTTAATGGAACATAGAGCTGAGTTACTAGGTAAGACTTTATGGCGGAACCATTGTTTGATAGGGCTGGTCCATAGTTGCCATCTGTTAAGGAAGCCCACGGGATGCTCTAAAGCCCAGCTCCAGGATGACCAGCTCCAGCGAGCAGAAGGTGAGCTTAAAAGGACAGAGGGTGGGTTTTGTACCTGAGGAAAACGGCACGAAGGCATCGTTCTTCTTAAACCGGCCGTTCTCGTCCAGGAAATGCCCAGGGTTGAAATCTTCTGGGTTGCTGAAGTATTTCGCGTCACGTAGAACAGAGCCCAGTAATGGCAACACATCGGTGCCCTGGCGAAATGGAGAACAGCGGGGCAAGAATTAAATACACCTGTATCTCTTCCAATCTCAACCTCCACCCATCCATAGTAGATATTTCTAGAGTGCCCATTAGAGCCACTGTTCCAGTGATCCACAATGGGGCATATAGTGATATCTGTGTATCTGGGTCCTGAATCTCTGTAATCTCTGCAGTGGTGTGAGTGGCGGGATATGAGCCTACGCCTCCTCTGGCGAGACTGGAGAGTTACATAAAATCTTGAGAGGTCAAGAAATTCCAAGTGTCCTAAAAAGGGCACAAGGCATAAATCTGTGACCCAAGGCTGACGGTTGTGGTGGTCCACCCCTTCCTCGATAGGGCTGTTTTTTCTTGGTCGGTGCCGGTATTTTATGCCTCTTACATCGTTCTTTAATGAAAAGTTAGGAGGAAGTTTTTGTTGCCCTTCCCTTTTCAGAGAGGGGAGGTGCATATTTACAGCCACTGTAACATGATGTTCCCTAAGAACATCTGGGGCAGTTCAGCTAAATGGGGCTCAGCTCCAGACCACCTTTCCCCTTCGCTTTGGAAAAGCAAACTCCAACCCCAGGAGGTTTTGCCATTTCAAACCTGCCCGTTCTTCCCAATCCAGCCCGCACCTTGGGGAGAGTGTACCCCCGGAATTGGGTGTCCCGGATCACGGTGTGCGGCACCCCCATGGGCACGATGTCCGTCATCCTCTGGATTTCATGGATCACCGCATCCGTGTAGGGCATCTTCATCCTGTCCTCGCTGGCGGGGATGCGGTGGTTACCGATGACGTGATCGATTTCCTGGTGCACTTTTTCTGCGGAGACGTGGGCAGAGCTTGGCGGAAACCATGCGCACACCAGAGCCCCCAGGCCGCGTGGGACAGAGGCAGGGATTCACGGCACTAAAGCCCCCCTCCCTCACTGATTTCGCTGTGTGATGGGGATGATCTGTGGAACGGCCTGCTGCCATCAGGGGCCTTCTAGCGGGGCTGGCAGCTGAAGTAATTAATATTTAAGGGTAAGATCTAGGCACAGGAAGGAGCGGCTGGCCCAAAGCCGCCCAGCGGAGCTCAAACACCAGCGGCCACCAGCGGGAATTCTGGGGTGGCCGCACCTAGCCAAGGAAGGAGGCACAGAGCAGCGGTTACTGATTTAGGTGCAGCTAGCAGGGTTCAGGTCACAGGGGTGTCTCTGAGGCAGCAGAAGCCGACCCTGTCCAGAGGACGGATGCTAGCAGTCACTGGAATCACATTGCAAAGGGCTCCGTAGTCACACACTATAGTGCTGGCTAGAATGCACGCAGGTGTGTGTTTGTATGTGATCTCTGTTGCCATCTAGTGGCCAGAGCACCCAGAGAGGTTGACGATGGCTCTAACGCCTTCGAGCTAACACAGCTGGTCTGTTAGCAGAGGCAGCTTTTAGAGAAGAGGTCCTGGGTTCAGTTCTGCACAGAGAGAACCGCCCATGAGCCTCATTATACACGTGTTGGTGTGTATGAGCGCCGCTGCCCTCCGCTGGGTGGAACGAACTGCCTAATTATGTGCCATAGGCCCTATACTGCTAACAGGTCATGGAGGTTCTCCTTATCAGATGATAGGGGCCTGGGCAGAAGGTTCTGGGTTCCATCCCTGATGCTGTCACGGATGGTGCAGCCAATCACAAAATCTCAGTTTGTTACCATGGAAACTCACATCCCTCTTACTAAAGAATCCAGCCTTTTCCTTTCTTTACCTTCGACTTCCGGGTATCTCATGAGGAAGAGGAACCCGAATCGCAGGGTGGAGCTGACGGTCTCCGTCCCAGCGAAGAACAAGTTGAGAGTGGTGAGCACCAAGTTCTTCATGTTGAATTCACTGTTGGGGTTTTTCTTTTCCTGGGGGAGACGGACAATGGAAGGGACGGTTGAGAACATCCCTGCAGGGGCCTATCGGTTACGCCAGGTCTGTCAGAGCAGAGGGAAGATGTTGCTCTGGGCAGAACCTGCACGCAGCCTCCTGACATGAAAACGTGAGCATTCCAGCAGAGGCTGTCAAACTGGGGGTGGCTGGCAGGTCTCTGGAATGCCTCCTGGGGGTCTGCAGGCTTCGGGCTGGGTGAAACGGGTCAGCACAGAGCCCGGAGGCTACTGAAGTCAGCCGTTGAGAAGATTATATAATAATAATACCTCGCTTTTAGAGCACTCGGAGTGCTTTATTAAGGCGGTAAGCATCATTAGCCTCATTTTACAAATGGGGAAACTGAGGCCCACACTTGCCCCTGGTCACCCAACCGGCCAGTGGGAGAGCCGGGAATTGAACCTAGGTATCCTGTACACTATCCACTAGGAAACAATGCCCACCATCTATTCTCTGCTGTTATTTATATCAGAGTAGCACCTCCAGGAGGGCCCCATCGTGCCTGGTGTGGCACAGACGCAGAGCGAGAGACGGTCCCTGCCCCTCAGAGCTCACAGTCTGACTAGCCAGAGGAAGGAGCAGGCGCCCCAGATGACAACTGGGTCTGCTGAGGCCCAGAGAGAGGCCCAGTATCATGCAGGGCGCCTGTGGCTGATCTGGGAATTGAACCCAGGTCTCCTGAGTCCCAGTCCAGGGGCCTTAACCACAAACTCCCTGTATTATTAGCAGTATTTATTATTACCCACTTTACTGTAGCACCTTGGAATCCTAATCACAGATCAGGTCCCCATTGTGCAAGCCGCTGAAGATTTTTATTGCTATTAGGTGTATTACGGTAGCACTGCCCCAGTCATGGGTCAAGATGCCATGGTGCCAGGCACTGTACATTTGTATTGCTATTAGGTATATTACAGCGGAGCAGGACGCCAGGTGCTGTACATACACAGACCACAGAGAAAGCCCTGTCTCGAGAGCTTCCAAGCCAGAAGGTTTATGAGCTGCCCCCCCGGCCCGGTCCCAGGCCCAGTACCTTTTCCATCTGGATGAGGAAGCAATCAATGAAATCCCGTGGGGCGTTGGGGTCCAGGGATTCCTGGTTGATCTTCACCCTCTCGGCGATGAAGGCCTTGAGATCCTCGATGAGGCGGTAGATGCGGTTGTGGCGCCCTGGCAGGTACTGCATGATGCAGGAGTACATGTCGTAGAGCTGCACGGGGGAAGAAGGCAGACACCGGGTTCACCCATCACCCACAGAACTGTCTGCTAATAGGCCCCTCCTCAGAAGAATGACCGGGGGGGGAGGGAGTAACCAGCCCCTCTGAGACCCACGCATAGCCCTCGCCTCAACTTCCCAACACAGATTGTGCCTGCAGGGCCTCCCACTACCCTGTCCTCTCCTGCCAGGATCTTCCCCAGAACAGGACCAGCTGCTCCTATGCCCCCCAGTGGCCTTTAAAGGGGCAGCCTGCCCTGTTACAAGTGAGTTCTCCTAGGATTTTCAACAGCTGGTTTGGGGTTTCATGGATCTGAAGGGAGGATTCATCCGACCTCCTGCAAAGCAGAAAGCAAACCACCCCAGAGAGCCTGGCACCCGGCCCGTGACTTCTGCTTTAGCTGGACTGTCCCTTTTAGAAAGATCGCCAGCCTGGGTGGGTTTCATGATCTCACAGGACGGGGAATCCACCCCCATCCACAGAAACGTTCTTCCAACGGTTAATTCCTCTTGCTGGTATAAAATGTGTTTGGCTTGCATGCCACCCAGAGGAGATTTCAAAATTGCGACAAAATGTCTCATCAAGATTTTGGATTCTGATGAAAAAGAGGCCAATAAAATAAAATAAAATAAAAATCCCACACCTTCCATGCCTTTCTGGATGGAAAGAGAAGTGCTCTGAGAGACCTGAGCAAATTTGGACATCCTTTGCTCAAATCAGACCCTTCCACTGCTCAGCAGCTTTGGAAATCCTCTCCTGAATGTCTCAATTCAGGCTTCCCCAGCATTAGGGGCCACATTTGGGAATTCTTTGCCTCAGCCCACCACCCTCGGGGATGACGCTGGTGGTACCTGGGCCCAGGGAGTGCTCATCTCTATGAAGCTTTCATTGATCATGCGCAGCAAGGACAGAAATGTCTTGTCCTCGTAGTCAAAGCGGCTCCCGAAGACAACAGAGCTGATGACGTTGGAGACCGTGCGGCTCAAGAAGAAGATCGGGTCAAAGGGTAAACCTGACATGGACAAAGAGGAAGCGGTGGACATTTCCCCACCATGATCTTCTACTGCTGTTGCCCCGCCCTTTTACTGTGACTCCGCCCCTTCCTGGGGTGGAGGCAGCAAGGTTTAGAGTGGCAGCAAACACTTCTTGGAGCTATCGTTTCAGGCTCTCTGCAGACTCAGGCAGAAATCGCCGCACTGTTTTTAGCTGAGTCACATTTTCAAGCCTCTCTTTGCATTTGCTAGAAACTTTTTTTTAAAAAACAAATAAATAAAAGCTGAGATTCTGGTTCCATATGAGAACTGGGGGCGTGGGACACCACTTAAATCCTAGCAATATACTTAAGCCAATTGATTAGCGAGTCTGCTTAGCCCCACTGAAATTGAGGCACAAAGCAGGGGAGGGTGCAGAAAACAAGTGGCAGAGACGGGAGTAGAAGTCTTGTATCCCAGGCTCCCAGACCCATGTTCAGACCACTCAGAAATACTGCCCCTTGGCTACCTGCTGATTTGCTGGTCTCGGTTAGTAAAATACAGCTCATTTGTGATACAGCCCAGGTGCAAGAGCGCCTGCAGCTCTGCTAAGCAAAGTCTGCAAGCTATGCTAAGGTGACAGGTTAGCTAGTTTGCTCCTTGAACAAGGTGCCTAGCAAAGGGTGAGCTCATGGGACAGGCTGGGAGAATCAGGAGAGCTGGGATTTCATAATCAGAAGGTGTTTATATGGCCCCTATCTTACCATAGCATCTGAGCACCTCACCCTCTTCAATCTGCAACAGTCACAACCCCTCTCCCCCCAGCCCCCAAGGCAGAGCTCTGTGCAGGTCAAAAGCGTGGCTCTCTCACGAGCAGAAGCTGAGTCAACCTCCACAACCTCATCTCTCTTACCCGCCCCCAGTAAGACAAGGTATTGTTATCATCCCCATTTTACAGCTGGGGAAACTGAGGCATGGCACCTGATCCAAGGTCACCTGGGAAGACTGCGGCAGAGCCGGGAACTGACCCTTAGCAGGTCACAGCTCAGGCTCACACCCTCACCACTGGGCCATACTTCCTTAGCCCAGGGCTGCTTCTGTGTGACCGGATGAGTCACTGTCTCTCACGCCATGCCTCAGTTTCTCCTTCTGTAAAATGGGAAGAATCATCCTGCCGACGGCAAGGTAAATCCCAGGGAGGTGCTTGGTTACCAAGGCAACGTAAGCCTTATAATACTTAGGCGAGGGGGAAAGGTGTGTGATAAAGCGACTGTAAAGCCTTTGGTGTTACGGTGGGATGCAAACGCGCAGACCTCTGGTTTTCCTGAACTCCTCCAGCAGGTACTGGGCCTCCTCCTGGATCCGCTCCTCGATGCTCCGCTTCCCCATGCCGAAGTTTCGCAGCGTGGTGAGGGAGAACCGGCGCAGCTGCCGCCAGCGCTCCCCGTTGGCCAGCGCCACCCCTGGGAAGGGTGGGAGAGAGCCACGGAGTCAGCCCTGGAAACGCGCGCTGCTGAGCGAGACAGCCTGCCGCACTGCACCCCTGGCACCCCTTGGGGTTAGCACGGACAGCCAGGGGAGAGCACCCCCCCCATCCTGCTCCCTGCAGCGCTGGCCCTGGGATTAACACTGATGCCACCCCCCCGCCCCCCGCCGATTCAGCCCCATGGCTCCCTGCAGTGCGCGTCACGTCTCCCAGCCTCACGCTGAGCCCCCTGTAGCTTCCTGAGTCTCACCAGCCCCCCGCCAGCACGAGACGTCGCCTGCAGCGCAAAGCCGCCAAGCCCTGCTCTGCTCCTCACCAAAGCCGTTGAAATTGCGTTCGATGGACGCCAGCTCCCCTCGGCCACTGAACTCCTCGGCTTGATCCACCAGGGCTTCCTTCACCGCCTCGTGCCCGCACAGAACCACGACCCGCCGAGGGCCCAGGTGCACCGTGAACACCGGGCCGTACTTATCCCTCAGCTGCAGCGGAAAGCAACACAAAGAGGCCGTTAGGGTATGCAGCTGTTCTGGCTTGTTGCTCATGGACTGGTGCAGTCGTAGAGTATCACAGGCGAGGGCAGGACAAGAGGATCCTGGCTGATGTAATCAGAGTGTCCCACTGAAGTGAAGCGATACTGGTTTACACCAGCTGGGGATTCAGTTCATTGACTTCAGTGGCCCAGCTCTGGATTTGCACCCATTTACATCAGATCGGACCCAAACCCCTGGGACTCTGGTTCTTGAGCAGCCACGTACGCCAGTCTACGTACATCAGTGCAAAGGGAAACCCTGCCGTGCGCAAACCCTTCGTTCTAATGTGCTGGGTGTATCAGACAGCCACTTCATGCAGCTAGTCACGCAGGGGTCAGGAGAACCAAGAAATGGCAGTGGGGACAGGACTGGCTGGATAGATTAGCTAAGATTAGATCATGGGGGGTTGGATGGGTAGATTGATGGTGTATGGGGCTGGAGTAATAGCTAGCTAGCTCTGGGGCTGGATGGACAGCTAGAGCCCTGCGCGGATACAAAATTTGTACCCACATCCAAGCCGCAAAAGTGATCTGCGGACAGCCGCAGAGTTGCAAGGCTTTAGATATAAAATTTGGCTCCGCATCCAATCCACAATCTGCAAAAATGGTCCCCGGATATCAAGCGGATGCAGATATCTACAGCTACCTGTGGATTTGCAGGGCTCCATGGTTAGCGATTACTCCACAGATGCACAGGCATGACGCGCCAGGCCTCTAACCTTCCCTGGTGTTACTTGGCCTGTACGCTGCTGGAATGGAGATCTGCTGCACCCCCCCATCCCGCCAGCGCCCAATGCTTACCGCCATGAACGATTTGAAGGGCTCATCGGTCTTCACCTGCAGCAAGTTGCCGAGAAAGGGCAGAGGGGTCGGCCCCGGAGGCAGCTTCCCTCCCTTATGCATTTTCTTCCATGCTGAAATGAGCACCAGGCAGGAGAGGCAAATGGCCAGGAATATGGTCACGGCTCCCCCGAGCTCCATGGCGGGCAGCGCCTGAGCCAGCTAACTTGTCCTAGTGACTGCCAAGAGCCAGCCCCAGCTGGGCTGTTATATGCCAGCTGCTGTGTAAGGGGAGATCGCGCCATTCTCGGCCTCCTGAAACTCAACCAGGTAAACAGGGTCTGGTTTCAGCTCCAGCGCACTAATCGGCTTGGGAGAATCCAGGATGTCAGGTTCCCCATGGCGGGTTAGGTTAGGTGCAGAGATCTGGCACCCGTGAGAATCTCCCTCTTGTTCTGTTCACATGCTCGGCTGTAATGCTCTCGGAAGGGTAATAAAAGGGCAGCATGGACTGTGTTTGTACAGCACCAAGCACATGGAGGAGGAGTGCAGCATAATCTAGTGCAGAGGTCCCTAAACTGCAGGGCACGCCCCCTCTCAGGGGACACAGAGGAATGTTGAGGGGGGGGCGGGAAGGGAGCGCCAGCCTGCCCCGCTCTGCCCGGAGCTCTATTCCGGCCCTGCCACCCAGTCTCAACAGCAGCCCCGGATGGGGAGTGCAGACAACAGTAAGGGGAGGCCCGGGATAAAAACTGTGGGGACCACTGGCCAAGTGGGTAGCCCATGGCCTGTGCTGGGTTCTGTTCTGGGCTCTGTCCAGCACTGGTATTCCCACGGTGTGGCATTTTGCAGATGTGGTGCCTTGGCTTCTGCCCGGCTGCGAATGACTCCACAAGGGAAAGTGCAATTCGCCTCCGGCCCGGCAGCCTCACGCCAAATAACCTTCGCTGAGGGTCTGGCCCAGGAAGTGCTGAATTCATTGGCCGAACCAAAAGCTTTAGAGCAAATACTCTTGACGATCACGGCATCTTTATTTCCTGAACTATTTTCTTCCTCCTTTCTAAGCCCCATGGCCGCCCTCAGCACGGTTCCCACCCGTTCCCCTTTTTTCCAGCATCAGCCCTATTTGGACATAGCTATCCCAGGAAAGCTGACCAAGTACTCGGTGCACATGTCCCGCTGGCCAGAGCTATGGGTGCAGGATCGTCCCGGATGCCCCGGTTTTTTGTACCTCCCCAGGGGCTGCCATGAGGCCCAGCACAAGGTGGCATCGGCCCCACTTCGGCCTGAAAGCCAAGCACTTGTGTAGCACCAAAGCCCTGGGCTCAGTTTCAGGGCTACAGGGGTGGCTGGACCTGGCGCTGGCTTCTGTCCAGGATGTGAATTTCTCCCCATGGTAAACAGGGATTGAATTCAGGCATTGCATAACAGTGAGCTCACTGAATCTCTCTTTGCTCTGGTGGTGAACTCCCCTGTTAACTCTGGCCTGTTTACCGATCAAACACTCGCTGCAGACCTTCACCGAGTTCAACGGCAGAGGAATGGTGAACGTCCATGATCCAGAACCAGGCACTGCACTGCCGAGAGCTTGCCAGTGCTTGCAGGGGGAGCCGGTTTAAGAGCGGCTGAGGAAAGCCCGTCGAGAGCCGCCCGCTCCCCTGGCAGGGTTTGCCCTCTCCTCGGCCAGCGTTGGATCAGCACGCAGGACTTTGTGTACAGAGCTCAAAGCCACTCTTCTTCTGCAACACTCCCAAATTCCTCGCATCGCTGCTCTCCCAGCCCCGCACTCGAGAGGTTTCAAGAATAATCAACAGTTTCACAGGGAGATGGCAAGAGGTCGGGCACTGCCAGGACTTGGGCAGCCTTTCATAAGGGGTATCCTTGTCCCCGAAGAAACATTATCCCAACTGAGATCAGGGCCCCGTTGGGCCAGGCACTGCAGAGATCCCGCCCCAGATCAAGGCCCCTGTTGTGCCAGGTGCTGCACAGACCCGGACCAAGATCAAGGCCCCTGCTGTGCTGGGTGCTGCATAGATCCCGCCTGAGATCAAGGCCCCCGTTGTGCCGGGTGCTGCACAGACTCCAACCAAGCTCAGGGCCCTGTCGTGCCAGGCGCTGCACAGACACAGTGAGAGACAGTCCTTGCCCCCAAGAATTCACCCTCTAAACACACAAGACGGACTCATTATCCCCATTTTACAGATGGGGACCTGGGGCCTGGCAAGATTAACTAACTCTCCCAAGGTCACACAGAGAGTCTGTGGCAGAGACTGGGAATTGCTAGTCCAGCCCAGCACCTTAACTCTCCCTCTCTAAAACAGCAGGGGAAAGTGATTTGTTCAAGCCCATGCAGCGGGTCGGTGGCACAGCCTGAAAACCCAGGAGTCCGAGCTGTCACTCCACTACATCACGCTCTCCAGAGCAGCCATTGGTAACACCCCACTAAGTTGGCTGTTTGAAGATGTTTCCCACCCAGCCTTTTGGAGAGGTTGGAAAATTCCACCTGCCGGCTCCCAGCATGACTCCGCGGGTTGCACAGGTGCGTAAGACACTTCTGTTTACCTAGCACTGAGCAGGGAGTTTGTGTGTGGCCAGCCAAGCCTTGGGACCCACAATAGAAAAGTAAGAAACCAGGGAAAATATGAAAAATAAAAGCCACTGAGGATTTGGATTAGCTTTCTGTAAACAAACACTAAGCCAGGTAAATCTAAACCATTGGAGAGGATGAGGCTAATGAAAAGACAAATATTTAAGGAGATTATCCAAACATTTATTGTTTCCTGGAGAAAGGGCCAGTTTTTATAGGTACATAGGCGTTGCTGCATGCCTAAGTCCCTTTTGAAAATGAGCTTCAGAATCCTAAATCTGTTAGGTCTTGCAACACTGAGTGTGGCAATGCCTGAAATCCTTTTAAAATCTGTGTTTTGTAGCTATCTGAAAACATGACAGGCAGGGAGACACAGATAGGTAGATGGGTGTGTCTGAGGATGGATGGATAGATTGTGAAAATGAAGGAAAACTAACCAATAAATGAATGGTGTTCCACACAATTTTAGTAAGTGGTCTTCTACAAACACATCATGTTTTTATTGTCTTTAATAAGCTGGGGGCTGAAATAGCTCCAAAGAGTGGGATAGGAAAAAAACCAAACCAATTAATACAAGATAACATAGCATACAATCAAATCCCGACTTTCCTTCTCTTGGCAGACGTAGGAAGGGTGCCAGACATTATAAACCCAGCACGTCTGGGACAATGTCCAGTGACAGCAGAGGGCCTCACCACAGAAACATCTGCCTACGCAAGTGGCCAGTGGACATGGAGTTAAAATTGCAGGTCAAGGGACCCCCACCGGGGCTCTCTGTTTTCCAGCAGCTTCATTGCGAGTATAAATCATGACACACAAACCCTGGCGGGAGCAGTTTAAGTGGTTCGGTTCACATCAGCTGCTAAGAACCCGCTGCGCTATTCTGACAGTGAGGGATCACCGCAGCACCCCTGGGCCAGGAGGGGGCGGCCTAGGAGTCAATGGGCACGTGCTGTCCGCCATATGGGCATCCTCTGACTGCCCCCAACGTGCAGCACACACCAGCCTTGGTGCTTTGGCCGTCTGGGATCTTGTCCCTAGTTACTGAGAACCGATGATTTCATGCACCCAGGCAGGTGTTGCTGCGGGCTTGCCTACACTTGAAATGCTTCAGCGTAGATGCTCCAGCAACGGGACAGCTGGGGGAGGGTCTCTTGTTGACGTATTTAATCCACCTCCCGGAGACGCAGAGCTAGGTCGGGGGAAGATTCTTCCTTCCACCTAGCACTGTCTGCATCGCCCCGCGCTGCGTTGCTCGGAGGGGTGGGGTTCACACACACACACCCCACCGAGCAACGTAACTCTTGGGAGCAGCCTTGGCCTGTGTCGGAGCAAGATCTCGGCTCCTTTGGCGGAAGGAGATCCTGGCCCTGCATTCTGTTCTCGCTCATGCTGGTGTAAATAAGGATTCGCTCCAAGGAAGTCAGGGCAGTTAAATCAGTGCCAGCCAGGCTCCCTCTCGCCCGGGGGCCTTCCTGGCCAACATGGATCTGGTGTGAGGGCCCTGCACCCACACTACTCACAGCCCTGGGTGTAGAGTATATAGCTCCCTGGCCCATAGGGGTGGATGAGGGGTGCAGTCAAGACACACTGCTCTGTGGCTATTCTCTGCCCCCCAGGGCCCATAAGGGGCAGAGCATGAGTCAGAGCAGCCCCAAGGCTGCTGTAACTGAACCCAGGGAGCTTAAAGCTACTTTAACTCCAGGAGCAGGAAGGGGGTAATGGAGAATCCATCCTATTCTGTTGCTGGTGGCCCCCGTCAGCCATGGTTTCTCAGACAGACGGGGGCCCTGCGCCTTGTCTCCCTCAACGAGGGACTATGCAGAGCTGGTAGAAGGGGGGGATGTTGGCAAAGCCGGTCTCCAGCGGAGTGGTGTCAATGTCCTTGGGGGCCATCAGGGGCTTCAGAGTGAAGCTCTGCAGGATGGTGGTGAAGAAAAGGAAGAGCTCCATGCGGGCCAGCGCCTCTCCCAGGCAGATCCGCTTCCCTACGAGTGACAAGAGGGAGGGGCACCGGGGTGAGCAAATTGTCGGCCGCATGGAGGCACCGGGGTGGGCAGGGAGGGGTCGGCTCACTCTCGGAGCAGGAGTGAAAATCTGCAACAGCCGGATGCAAACGCAGAGGGGATTCTTAGCACTAGAAAGGAAAAAGTCCAGCTCTGCAGAGGGGGGAACTGAACTTTGTGATTGTTATTCAGATTCCACCGTGCTTAGGTGCAGAGAGAGAGAGTGGGTGTGTGTTATGATAGATGGAGTGTGTACAGGGATAGATAGACAGACAGATGAGTGTGTATTAGAATAGACGGAGTGTGTAGGGGATAGACAGACAGACAGACAGACAGACAGAGTGTGGATTAGGATAGATGGAGTGTGTAGGGGATGGATGAATAGATAGATAATGTATGGGGGTGGATGGATGGACAGATAGATGCAGACACAGATGAGTGCGTATGGGGCGGATAGAGAGATTACCTGAGGAAAATGGCACGAACGCGTCATTCTTCTGGAAGCGACCATTCTCCTCCAGGAAATTCCCGGGGTTGAAGCTTTCTGGGTTTTTAAACTTTTTGGGGTCGTGCAGGACGGTGCTGAGCATGGGGTAGATCTCGGTGCCCTGGGAAGCAAAGCACGACGCGGTCAGAATGCACGCTGGCATTACGCAGGAGCAGCACCACTCAGCGGGAAGGTCTCAGGTAACCGAGAACGGGGCCAGATCCCCCGCTGCTGTACATGGCCCAGCTCCCCTGAGCCCATTTACACCAGCTGAGAATTGGACCCTGAATCTCCCCGACTTTGCCGCCTGCGCCCCTGCCTGCTCTCTCCCCACCTTGGGGATGGTGTAGCCTCTGAACTGGGTGTCCCGGATCACGGTGTGTGGCACATCCATGGGAATCAGGTCGCTGACCCGCTGGATCTCGTGGATAACGGCGTCCGTGTAGGGCATCTGGCTCCGGTCCTCGATGGCCGGGACACGATTCTGGCCGATCACCCGGTCGATCTCCTCGTGCAACTTTTCTGCCAACGACACCAACAGAGTTTACACCATGGTCTGGTGGATCCCATAAGCCGCTCAGGGGTGAGGAGTGTGGTGTTGAGCGGAATTCACCCCTGCACAGAGCGGTGGGCCCAAGGCACTGTTGCCTAATGGGCAGAGCACTGGACTGGACATAGAAGACCCAGATTTTCTTTCTGGTTCTGCAGCTGGCCTTGGGCTAGTTGGTGCCCTGCCCTGTGCCTCAGTTTCCATATAACAAGACTGACCTCCATTGCAAAGCCCTTTGAGATCTACTGATGAAAGTGATGTATAAGAGACAGGTGTGGTTAGCCCCACTGCCCGGCATATCTCCCATGAGAGCCTGGGAGACTGGCTCTCAGCACTACGGGAAGGCCTTGGGGTTAAAATGTTAGGCTGGGACCCGAGCACTCTGGGTTTGATTCCTGCCTCTGGGTGACCTCAGGTAAATGTCTTACCCTCTCCTTTCCCGCTCGGTAATAACTCTTCCTTGGGCTGCTTGGTGTGTCAGCTCACCGGCCTCCGTCTAAGGCTATGTCTACACTGCACACTCCGCTCAGGCTATGACTCAGGTTTGAGACCAACCCCCCTTTGTGTCCACACGCAAATCAGCCTGACTCGGGTCAGCGAGCACTCAGGGCCTGGGTCCTAGGAACCTGCTGGGTGGGTCAGAGTCTGACTCCCTCTGTGACTCAGGTCCAGCTCTGTCATTTTGCAGTGTGGCTGCAGCCCTGGCCACAGACCCGAGTCAGGATGGTGCAGTGCAGTACAGGGAGGCTAGCTGTGAGATCCGGGTCCAGCAAACCCAGGTGGATGCTCAAGCACAGGCTTGGAAACTCCAAGTCCAGAAGCCCAACCCACACCTGGGCTTAGTGCGCAGTGGAGACATATCCTAACTGCTACCGTAATGAGGATGTAAGCGGTGGCCAGGTCATTTGCTGACTCTTTGCACAGGAGCAAATTTCACCCTGTTTTTTAACCTTGTAATTCAGTTAACAAATTATTAGCTTTCCTTAGTTACCTAGGACCTCCGGGTGTTTCATTAGGAACAGGAAGCCATATCTCAGGGTGGAGCTGACAGTCTCCGTCCCGGCGAAGAACAAGTTGAGCGTGGTCAGCTCCAAGTTCTTGATGTTAAATTCACTGGCAGGGTTTTGCTTTTCCTTGGGAAAAATAAACATACGATAAAACATCGGCATGAGAATTTCCCCAGCCACAGGAAAAGCTGGTCTTAAAAATAGAGATTTGCAAAAATATTCCTATAGGAACTTTGCAAAATCAGTGTGCTGCTATTTTGTGGGGGGGAATCCTGGTATTTGTTGTTAGTGAATACACATGACTCTGGTCCTTTGTGACAATATCTGGTGGCCCTAGCATTGGGTTTACTCAAAGATCATCCCTGCCAGTCACTCAGTTCCCGCAGTTCACAGTTCTGTACCTTTTCCATTTGGACCAGGAAACAGTCAATAAAGTCCCGGGGAGAACTGGGATCCAGTGTTGCTTGGTTCTCCTTCACTCTCCTCTCAATAAACTTTCTCATGTCTTCAAGTATGTAGTAGATTTTAGTGTGAGGGCCAGGGAAATATTTGAGGAAACTCGCATACATGTCATAGAACTGAAAAGAGAAGGGACACACACAGAATAGCTTTTGGTCCACCCCCAGATGCAGACTGTCAGTTACGTCAATGTGAATTTGGACTCCCCTCAATAGAATTACTCTGGATTTGCTCTGGTGCCCCAGCACATGGTTATCTGCCGTAACCCAAGTGCAACAAAAACACCAACCGTTTAATTGCAAGCAGGACATACCTGTGACCAACGGGAGCTTATCTCCCGAAAGCTTTCGTTCATCATCTTCAGCAAGGAGAGAAATTCTTTGTCTTCATAGTCAAAGCGGTTGCCAAAGACGATGGAACAGATGACGTTGGAGACAGCCCGGCTCAGGAAGTAGGTTGGGTCAAAAGGTTCCGCTAGCGTATGTGGGGAGAGAAGGGAAAAGGGGTCGTGTGGTCAGAAGGGTAAGAGGAGCAGCTAACATTAAGTGAGCTTAGGAGCTGACTTGGATACTTCATAACTGTTCTAACAGGAATTGTTTTGGAGAACTTCCCTGGACTGTATTATGCACGAGGTCAGACTAGATCTTCAGAGTGACCTTGGACCCTTCTGACCTTGGAATCCATGATGCAATACGGAGAAGTGCCAAGTGGTTCAAAAGTGGGAAGTTTGCTACATGACTTTTTAAGCTATATCTATCTAGCCGAGTAGTTTCAGCCCAACATTTCTATGATTCTGTGGTGCAAGGGATCTCAAGAAACCATCTAGGCCAGCTCCCCCCATGCTGAGGTAGAAACAACTAAATCTAGACCATCCCTGGACAGCTGTTTGTCCAACCTGTTCTTCAAAACCTCCAGTGATGGGAATTCCACAGCTTCCCTAAACCACCTGTTCCATGGCTTAGCGATCCTTAGAGTTAGAACATTTTTCCTAATATCAAACTTAGATCTCCCTTGTTGCAGATTAAGCCCATTGTTTCTTGTTTTATGTCTTAGAGACATGGACAACAATTGATCACCATCCTCTTTGTAACAGCCCTCCACAGATCTGAAGACTGTTCTCAGGTTTCCTCCCTCTTCAATCTTCTTTTCTCAAGTCTAAACATGCCCAGATTTTTGTTTCTTGGGGTTCTTTTAATATCCCTCTGTGTGTGGATGAAATTCAAAATGGGTGAAATTCACCCCCGGTGCAGAGAAACAGCCCAGACCACACAAGTCCTCAAACCAGGGCTTACGGGGGATTTGAAAGGTACGTAGGCTGGACCCATCCCCCCTGGGTGGGGTAAGTGCTACTAATTTGAGTCACCTTTTGTGTTTCTAAAGGTCTCCAGCAGAAACTGGGCCTCTTCCTGGATCCGCTCCTCGATGCTTTTCTTCCCCATCCCAAAATTCCGCAGGACAGTGAGGGAGAATCGGCGCAGCTGCCGCCACCGCTCCCCATTGGCAAAAACCACCCCTAGAGGAAGAAAACAGTTTTCAACTCAGGAAGCAAAACTGCAATTGAAATTAGCAAGGGGCAGCACCCAGGCTGGCTCTGCCTGAGTGGGAGGGTGGTTAAGGGACAAAACAGGGATGCAGAAGTCAGGGATTCAAGTCCCACCAATGGGCCAGTGATGCAACATTGCACTAACCCAGCCCGACTGCATGGTTTAAATTGAGCTTAGGGTTAGTTTGCCTTGGCTGGCGGATGCAAAGCTTGCAGTGAATCTGGACATGTGAGGGTGTGAGAGAAAAGGGAAACCCACATGGTTATTGGGAATACTTTAGTATTGTGGTTCTCCTGATACCCTGAGAAGTTCTTCAGCATGTCAAGTTGTGAAATCCTGTTAGCAAAAGCTGAAACTGGTTCAGATCTGGAGCTGGTGTCATTCCACGCAAATCAGTGGAAGTTACATCAGTTTAGACCAGCCGGGGATCTGGCCCTTTAAGTCTGTTGACTATCGCATGTTGACTGCTCCTCACCAAAGTCGTGAAAGTTCTTCTCTACAGTTGGCACGAGTGCTCTCCCGCTGAACTCCTCGGCTTGGTCCACCAGTGCTTCCTTCACCGCCTCGTGCCCGCACAGAACCACGATGGGTTTGGATCCGAAATAGACCGTGAACACCGGCCCGTACTTTTCACTCAGCTGTATAGGAAATCAACAGAACAGGGGACTGTTCCGCACCTTTGGCCTAGAGAGTCTGACTGCCCAGGGGAATGATCAGAGGTGGTCGGGAAATGGGAACTGTTTCCAAGGAAAAAGTCGACTTTGTTTCAAAAAAACAAAAAGCAAAACCTTTTTAGTTTTGTTTTTGACTACCGAAAATTCCATTCCCCTTCCCCCTGAAAAAAACCTGCCCAAACCAGAACCAATCACAGCTGAAAACAGAAACATTTTTGGGTTGAAATGGAATTTTTTGGGGCCCAAAACCTGGAAAAAAAGTTTGCACTGAAAACTGACAAAAACTGAAAAATTCTTGGCTGAAAACTGCCAGAAGTCACCTACTACAGGACAGACCCAACAAGGAAAACAACAGAATGCCACTGGTGAGCACCTACAGCCCCCTACAGCAAAGTGCCTATGGCGATTGTTTCATCACTAGACAGATAGAGGGGCAGGTGAATTAGTTTAGATTAGATTAGATAAAATAGATAGGTAGGTAGATAGATAGATAGATAGATGTGCATGGAGCTGGCTAGCTGGCTAGCTAGAGGGGCATGCATGGGGCTGGCTAGCTAGATGGTGTGTACGGGGCCGGACAAAGAGTTAGATGGAAGGGTGTATGGGGATGGATAGAGGGATAGCTAGACGTGTATATAAGGATAGACAGACAGATTTTCAAAGAAAATTGCCTTTCTAGAAGCTGGCTCCTGGCATGTTCTTCATTCAGAGTCACAACTGGTCAGTAGTGGTGACTCTTTCCGTGACTCACCTTCTCGAATGATTTTAGAGTTTCTCCAATCTTCATTTGCAGGAAGTTCCCAATCAGCGGGAGGGGAGTGGGACCGGGGGGGAGGTTTTTATAGCGAGACGGCTTTTTCCAGGCTGCGACGACAATGAGGCAACACACATAGATGCCCAGGAAGATGGCAATGGCTCCAGCCAGCTCCATGGTGTGTGGCGTCACTTGATCTGTCGCTGCTCTTCTGAAGTGTGGTTTGCCACTGCCAGCCCAGAATATATTTACTCCAGGTCAAGTCTGATCCTGCCTTCTGCATTACATAACAGCCCTGGGCAAACACTTCTCTAATCCACCAGTCACATGCCCAATCATTATTGTCTTGTTTGTCAACGTTGTGAAAGCCTCTGGAGCCAGGGGCGTGTGTGTTGACAGATACCCCGGGCCAATGCATGCCTACCCATAACCAGTTGGGCTGCAACGGTGCCAACGCACCAGCTATGTTTTCTTTCCAGTGGGAACAGGATGGATGCCTTGCGCTCTGCATCTTTCATGCTGCTCTGAATGAAAAGCGATGCCAGGGGGCCAAGGATGTTGGGGAGGGTACAGGGGCCGGTGCACGGAGCTGGGAGGGGTTGGAGGATGCTTAGTCATCCTGTGGGAATGGGGCCAAGTCATTCACTCAGGCCAGTGCACAGGACCAGCGGTGCCCCTTCCTCCCCTCTCTCCAAACGCACAAAAGTCCAACTCAGCCTGGGACACAAAAATGTCGATAAAAGTCAGTGAAAGCTGAGGCCAGCTCGGCTGGTACCAAGTGGGATGTTTTAGGGTAAAAATGCAATGCTAAGGGCTCCTAGGGGAGTCACAGGTTCCCGTGGCGAGGGCCCAAGCACCTACAGAATTGGGACAAAAAGTTTGCGGCTGAAAACACTGAAACGTCTTGGAATTAGCCGAGCAGGTTGAGGCTCAGATTTGGGATCTACAGATTTCAGCTTGTTTAGTATCACGGCCAACGTCCTGTTCAAAAGCCTTTAAATCAGTGGTTCCCAACCTGTGGCCTGGGGGTCAAAAGGGCTTTCAAAGTGGCCCTTGACTCCCCTCCTGCTCGCTACAGAAGGGAGCCGCTGCCTAAGGACCCAGGCGGAGTGCGTTTCCCTGGGGCCAAAAGACCAGTGCAGGCTCCTTGCTGCAGCCAAGGGGACGGGAGATCAGCGCTTCCCTCCCCCCGGCTGTAGCAGGGAGCACGGCAAAGCGCTCCACCTGGGTCCCTAGGTGCTGGGGCTCCTGCTGTGTTAGGCAGATGTTTCATGTACCCTTCCTCGATTGTAAATAAAGAAATGACAACGTTAAACTCCATCTTGGATTTAGAAGCCATTTTGGAATTGGCCTCAGGCAGGCAGGATGCTAACACTTGGCAGGCTGCCAGCAGGTGAAGTCTGCCCGGTGACAGCAAAAGGCGGGAAAATCCCAGCAGCGGATTGGCTAAGATCAGCCCCTGGGAAGCTATTTAAGGCAGGGAGTGCCAGGGCAAGGGGCTGCCCATCTGAGTGGGAGCCTGGTGAGGTAACGGTACTGTGCACGGCTACGGACCGAGGAGGAGAAGCAGACGGGGCTAGGAGGAGAAGCAGACGAAGCCGACTTACCTGGAGAGAGCCGGTTCCAGCAAAGGAGACCGTGACCAGCACAACCTGGGTGGGAGAGAAAAGAAACAGTAAATACCAGCGCGGGCTGAGGGGACCAGAGGGGGGTTGTGTTCTAAGGTACTGGGCCTGGGGTTCACTCCCCATCCCTATTCTCGACAGCAGTGTTAATTGTGATTGTTGTGTTAAGTGGGAGCGTGGATTTCAACACGCCCCCAGTTAAAGCTGTTTGTTCGCACTTCACTGGCTGTCAGTCTCTGTCAGTTCGCCCGGTGACAGCTCCGGTCATCAGGTCAAACGAATGAGGGAACCACATTTGGACTCACAATTTGGTGACCACGAAGGGACCCTGAAGTGAATTGACTAACACTGGATTGGATTTTTGGGCGGATTGTTGTGTTACACTGGGGAGTTGAGAGCAGACACCAGCTGCGCAGGAGGGTCCCTAAGGCTAAGGAAAGCTGTCGACTCAGCAGTCGGGCTGAGGCAGACCTTTGAGGACAGCGTCCTATGGCAAGGGTTGTCCCGGGAAGGTACCGTGCTGAGGTGTCAGCCAAAGGGAACCACCCGACCCGCTGGTCGAGAAGGCTGGTCTGGGCCTTGCAGAAAGCAGACCTCGAGGAGGGGTGCCACAACCTGAGAAGGGAACCTCAGCCGCGTTTTGACTGGGGAGGCAAGCAGGTTGCTTGAAGGGAAACAGGCAACAACCATCGTTTGGGCCAGCCTAGCTGCTGGCAGAGCTGCAAGTGGAGCAGCTGCAGCAGCAAGAGGAGCAGGGACGCTCCGTGAGCGAGGAGCAGAGCGCTCAGAGCCTACGCTAGCCAGGAAGGTAGGTAGTGCAGGGAGATAGTGCGGTGAAAGCCGCCGAAGAACCGACCGGTACCATGAGTGGAACTCGCAAGTTCGGAGCGAGCGGCTGGAACCAGCCAATAAAGAAAGTCTGGACTCCTGTCTCCATGTTTTAGGGAAGGGGAAAAATCCCTGGGAGGCGGGGTTGTTCAGAGGGGCCACAGCATAGGAGGATCTGTGCAGCCATTGGGAGGACTTTATGGCGGGAAGGCCGCGTCCTTCAAAAAAAAGAAAAGAAAAGGGCTCTGTGGTACGGGTTGGATGTGGTTGCTCACAAGCTAGCCACCGTAGTGAACGAGCTGACGTGCCGAGTGGCCCAGCTCTTGGGGGAGGTTGGTTTACATGAAGCTCGTATTACCAAGCTGCTGAAAGAGCAGGAATTACAAGCAGCCGAGCTGGCAAGACGAGAAGAATGGTCCAGGGTAAAGGACCTGACACAGGCTACCCAGCTGAACAAGCTGGAGGTGCAGGTCACGGGTTTGACAGACTCTCAGCAAGAGAGAAAGAAGTCAGGAGACTGACTGCAAACTTGGAAGAGTCAGGGGCGGCAGTAAAGTGGCTCCTGAGAGATCAAGGAGGGGCACAGGGCAGGGGCAGGTCACTCCTTGTGTGAAAGGAGAATCGCAGCCCTGTCACTTGAATTGAAGAAAACTAAGGGGATAATTAGGAGCAAACGGAGGCATCCTAAGTCGACCACCAGCCCCAGGTCAAGCAGTGAGCTTAGCTCCAGCTTATTAGAGGAAGTTCCTGTGAGAAGGAACAGTGATTTAGTGGTGCCATCAGCCCCAAGGGAGAGCCCCCGAGAGGAGGCAGATGTGGAGAGGGTGCGGCCCAGTAGCCTGAAAGTGATCCCCATGAATCCAGATGAAGGGAGCCACTGCCTAAGGACCCAGGTGGAGCATGTTTCCCTGGGGCTAAAAGACCGGTACAGGCTCCTTGCTGCAGCCAAGGGGACAGGAGATCAGCCCTTCCCTCCCCCTGGCTGTAGCAGGGAGCACAGCAAAGTGCTCCGCCTGGGTCCCTAAGTGCTGGGGCTCCTGCTGGAGCCAGAGGGAGGGGAACACTGATCTCCTGTCCCTGGCTGCAGAAGGGAGCCACTGCCTAGGGAGCCAGGTGGAGCGTACAGGGCTACAGGACACATGTGGTTTCCCTGCTGCAGCCAGGGAGACAGGAGATCAGCGAGGGGGCAGCCTCCTCACTGAATTCCTTCCATCTGACTGCAGTGGGGTGGGAGGGGGGCTGCATGCAGAGACTGGTGGCCCTTCAGGGTTGTAAACATGACATCTGTGGCCCTTGAGCTGAAAAGGTTGGGAACCACTGCTTTAAATATACATGGCAGAGGTGCGGGGGGGGGGGGAAGGGGGGGGAGGGTTCAAACACTGGAAATGTAATGTAGCAAGTAAGGCTTGTGTTTTAACAACATCTCTTGTTCCCTTTCCCTTTAGCTGGACAGAACCCATTCGCTGGCAGGCCTTTAGACAAGGTGGGGCAGGTGATATCTGTTATTGGACCGGCATTTGCTGCTGGAGGATGGGACACGTTTCCAGCTGCACAGAGCTCTTCCTTGGCTCTGGTGAAGGTAGCCTGTGCCCCGCCTTGTATTGAGTTCAGATGTTCGGGTTACCTTTCTCCGTGCCCCAGAAAAGCTCTGTGTAGCTCAAAACGTGTCTCATCTGCTGGCAGACGCTGGTGCAATAACAAATGTCACATGACCTGCCTTAGCTGTCAGTCAGTCATATTTTAGTGCATCTATCTATCTATCCATTAACCGTTGTTCACTATCTATCCCCGTATACTCTTCTTTATCTATCTATTCATCCATCTTCCCTATAAACACTCGTCTGTTTGTCCAGCCTCATATACACCCCTCTATCTATCCATCCGTCCTTTCATCTTTTCCCATATACACCCCTTTCTCTCTGTCCATCCATCCATCCCCATATATATGCCTCTATCCATCCTGTAGAAAGGCAATGTGGCCTTCCTCAGAGCCTGGGCCCGATGAAGGGTCGTGACACCGCTACTGGACAGAACCAGGCCCTTCAGGCCAAGTCACCAGGAAGCAGAGGGGCAGAGCCAGGACCGGGGAGGGAAATATAAAAGGCCGGCCGAGCAGCTCAGTCAGGGGGAAGCTGCTGCTGTAGGCAGACAGGTCTTTCCAGAGGCTGCAGTCTGGGCCTGACCGAGGCCCTGTGGTGGTTTGGAACAACCACCCACCGACCGGAGCCTGCCCAGGCTGCCAGGCCCTAGTAGCTGGGAGCCTGTAAGGCCGGGGGCCTTAGACTATTTTGCCTGCCCTGCCCGCTTGAGGACCAAGGGCTATTGACTCCTTCACCAGTCCTGCACGGCTTAAGGGCCGGGGGCTGTACACTGCTTTGCTCGCACCGCCTGTGGGAAGGCCGAGGGGCTATCGACTGTTTTGTCTGCTCTGCCCCTCAGACTGTTTACCAGCCCCGCCCGATTTGAGGGCCGGGGGCTATAGAACACTGGTACTTGCCTGCCCCGCTTGAGTGCTGGAGGCCACACTTTGCCTGCCCGCCCTGCCTGAGGGCCAGGGCAATAGACTGCTCTCCCGCCCCACCTTCTGGAAGGCGGGGTCAGGGACTCATTGTCAGCCCTGCCGTACGTGAGGGCCAGGGGGCTACTGACTACAAAGTAAGTCCACCTCGCCAGAGGCCGGGGCTACAGACTCATAATCTGCTGGACTTATTCCCCTAGACCAAGGCGCTGGGGTCTTCCTTGGAGCCTGGGCCCAAGGAAGGGTCACGACGCCCAGCTGGACCATGCCACCAACCTACACATCCCCATATATATGCCTCTATCTATGCACCCATCCTTCCTTTCCCATATACACCCCTCTTTCTCTCTGTCTGTCCGTCCTTCTGTCCCCACATGCCCCTATCTGTCAGAAGCAGTTATACCACCACTCAGGGTGTAGATGAAATTCAAAATGGGTGAGCTTCACCCTCTCTGTTGGCAAATACCACCCCCAGAGGACGAAAATGGGTTTTTAACTCAGGATGAAAAATGACAACAGACATTTGCAAAGAACAGCAGCCTGGCCAGCTCTGCTGGGGAGGGCAGGTGGGCTAGAAAGGGGTTAAAATCCCAGCTCTGTCCAGTGACGCAAAGTGATCGGATGATTGAATTGGGTGTAGGGCTGGTTTTGCATTGGTCCCTGGTGTACTGCAGGTTGAATTCTCCTCACCAAAGCCCTTAACAGTCCGCAGCTGTCCTCAACTGCTGAACATCTTGGCATGGGCCATCAGGGCTTCCTTCATTGCCTCGTGCCCGCATAGAATCACAATGGCTTGGGATCTGAAATAGACCATGATCACTGGACCATACTTTTCACTCCACTCTTCAGGAAACTTTTCACTCAGCTCTGTTGCATCCTTGGATGGGGCGTGAGCAAAGGTGGTCAGAAAATGGGAACTTTTCCCATGGAAAATGTCGAGTTTTTGTCAAAACACTGGGATACCAACCTTTTTTGTTTGTTTGTCTGTTTTCGGCAACTGGCTGAAAAATGAAAGATTTGGCTGAAAACAGAATTTTTTTTGGCCGAGACCTGACATTTTTTTTTTGTACCCAAACCTGCAGAAAACAGGGGTGATGCCAGATTGTCTTTATGAACTCGCTAGACAGACCCATAATGAATAATGGCTCTAAAAAGTCACAGCTAACTCTCCAGCAACTAACATCATCTCTGCCTTGCCTAGCGCATGCTTGAGATTGTTACTGTTACTTTAACTGCTTGGAGATGCCCAGACTTTATTGCTGAGGGTCATATGAAACTCATTAGCCCAGTGAGAGAACTGCACATCTGGACTGAGAAATACAGATCTGTGTGGCGATTTGACAAATACACAGATATGTATGGCAATTGATATAAACATAGGCTGCCAGTCGGGTGTGCTTGGGTACAGCCAGTCAGACACCAGGCAGATGGGTGTGCCTGATGTCAGACATTCCAAAAACAGTCTCCTCCGCAGAAGCCGGTGCTTGCCCCATTCTTTATCAGTCACAGCCGGACGGTCGTAGCAACCCTCTTCAGCAGACCTCAGCTCATCTTCTTCAGTAACTGGAGGGTTTCTCCCTATTTCATCTGCAGGAAGTTCCTGATCAGCCAGGGGGGGGGGAGGGGGGGGGGGGAGTGGACCCTGAGGGCAGGTTTCCCTGGTGAGACCTCTTTTTCCCCCGGCAGAGGTGACAACGAGGCAAGACACATAGATGGCCAGGCCGAGAGCGATGGTGGATGCGGTGACTCGTTCAGCTGCTGTTCTCTTGGAGGGTTGTTTGCCAGCCCCGAATGCCCAGATATCAATTTGTACCAGGTAGGCACTGCCCTCCACATTGCTTAACCCACCCGTCGCACCCGCACAATCTCCTCTTTGGTCATCAACCTTGGGAAAACCTCCTGGTGCAGGGGACACGGGTGTTTGCAGATCTCCGCGACCAAAGCACCCCTCATCAGCCAGCCACATTGCAATGGGGTCACAAGACCACCTTTTTCTTTCCCGTTTTGAACATGGCGGTTGCTTTGCTCTTTGTTCTGCTCCCAATTCAAATTGATGCCGTGGGGCAGACGGTGTCTAGCTCCCTCCCACCCCTCCTGCAGATTCAGCAGGACACCCAAGGCAGTGGTAACGTGGATGGGGAATGCTGGCCCAAAAGGAGAGAGACGGGCTGGGAAATGGCCTTGTCCTGTCCTAAACCAGCTGGTGGAATTGCCCAAGGCCTGTGGCACGTTCATCCATGTTGGGAAAGGTCAGAGCTGCAGCATGATGCAAGCCCATGTCCCCTCTGCTTTGGCTGGATCCCTGCCCAGTGCTAAAGAGTGCATCCTGCTCCTTCCAAAGGAGTGTTCAGATCCGTGCCTTCTTGCTGCCCCGGGGCTATGCTACAATGCTTGGGCAGCCACCTCTGCAACCCTCCCCAGCACTGCACTGACCCGTCCAACACGAAAGGTGTTTCAGAGGCGCAGCATGGTCGTAGCAACCATGGACGGATGTCCCTGGGGGTTGTGTGCACGCGGCACTTATGAAATTCAGTCAGGCTTTCGTTTTCAGGGTGTCGGTCTAATGGCTACGGCGCTGCCCCCAGAGTTGAAGGATCTGGGTTTTCTTCCTGGGTTTGCCACTGACCTGGGGTGAGTCATTTATCACCTCTTTCCCTGCCCCCCTTTTGTCCATATGGACAGCAAGCTCTCCGCGGTGGGGAGTGTCTCTTCCATGTGCATACGCTGTGCCCAGCAGCCCAGAGCCAAGGTTTTGTGAGCTCTTCTAGATGCAAGGAACAAATGTAGCACAAAAGAAAGATTAGAATCGTCACCGTTTAGCTCAAGGGGCCACAAGTTGGGGATCCGGCCATTAAATTCTGCCTAGTCACCCTTGTAACTTCAGGATTACAGCAACCTGCTTTTCCCTTTTCTTGTTAATCGGTTCACCTTTAATCTCCTTCTTATCAACGATCTGATTGCACGTTAAATTCATCGGTTAATAAATGACTGAAGGACGAGAGTGAACTTTAGCAAGTACTGAACTGCGTTGACACCTATGGAGCTTGGAACACCATCGCCAGGTCATGCTCAATTCAATCTTCAACAAGCTACTTCTGCTTCAATCTGGCAGGAGCCCATTGGATGCAGCAGTGGGATTCTGTCTAGGGAGGCCAGCACATTGGGCTAGGTACTCTGTTGGTGTAAAGTGCAGTTACACCGAGTCACACCAGCTGGGGAATCAGGCCCTGAGAGTTGTTATCAGTTTAGCTACTTGGCTGGTTATGAAATCAACTGGGAACTGTCACCAGGTTTGCTGCTAAGCTGTTTGTAGCTTGTAAACATCCAGTCAGTGTTCTGATAGGACAACGGGTCCTCTCGTGAAAGGGAGGCCAGCCAATCACAAAAAGGAACAAGTTTACAGAATGCAGCGGCCCTCGTGCTAAAATTCATGGGGCTTGCAAACATTTTCACTAGTAGCCAGCGACGGTCCGCTGGCAACTAGGGCAACCCATAGCATTCAATCTAAGCATGGTTGCATCTAACCCGTGGATAGTTATGAATTGTTATCAGTATTGTAGTGTCTATAGCAGTGTTTCTCAATTAAATTTGACCACGGAACCCTTTTGAACTCAATAAATAATTGCAGAACCCCCCAAACTCTTAACAGTATTTTTACATATGGGGCCAAAAAAAATGTCGAAATAAGCAAATTATATACAAACAACTAGGTCAGCGTTTCTCTATTAAATATAAATTAAATTACACTTACACTCGATATCCTCCGCCGAAAAATCCGGGACATCTTCCCTTTCTCGGCAGCGCGGAGAACAGCTGCTTGCGGCGGCGCAGAGAACAGCTGCTCGCGGAACCCCAACAGTGTTCCCGCAGAACCCCAGGGTTCCACGGAACACCAATTGAGAAACACTGGTCTATAGGCTTCAACTGAGACTGGGCACAGTACAGTCAGGGAATGAGAAACTGCCCGTGTCCAGAAGAGCCTACAGCCTAAATGTAGGGTGTGAGAGGAAACTGAGGCACAGAGCAGGGAACTGACACAAATTGCACCTCCAACTGCCTCTTCCCCCTGGCTTTTTCTGCACCAGCTCAGTAATAAGATCCAGTCAGGGAGGCGGAATTGACTGAAAACATACTGCATCGCCAACAAAACCAACGGGGGGGAGGGAGTGGGAGAGTTACATATCTGTATTGCTATGATGATCAATACCCCTCGCCCGGCAACATACAATTCAAGAGGCATGGGTCCTACACATGCCTATCACAATGTGGAAAGTACCTCATCCACCACACTACATGGCCCAACTCCACCCCTGCAGGTGAAACCAGACACTCATTGCACTCCGGAATGAAATCCCACAGAAAAACGAGAAAAGACAGAAACACCCCAGCACCTGTGGGCGTGCATTTGTACCGAAGCACTCACTTCAGATCTGACCTCTCAGGCCTTGTCCTCCAAGGGAACCTGCATGACACCCTCAAAAGACGAGTCTAGGAGCTTCATTTCAGAATTGTGCTAGCCACCATATCTGAATAGACACACTGGATTTACGGGTCTTTACCACAATCTGTAACCCACCAACTCTGCTTCCTCCAGTTACCTGCACTTTACCCTGAGTGGTCTCTTGCAACATGTTAACTCCGTATCTATCCCACCCTTGCGAAGGACTTGCTGAAGCCCTGGGCATAACTAGCCATGGGAACCAAAGGCTGTGAATCAGAGCAGAATTGGCTTTGGCAGAATAGCAAGCTCCTGGCCAGAGAAGAGGATGCAAAACCACAAGTTACTATGTAAACACATTATTAAGAGATGGTGCAAGAGCAACCTGACCCCTTGTAAGATAAGCAGGGGATGACAGGATAATGGATGAGGATGTTTTGTTTGAACTAGCAGGTCCCAGGAGAAGGGTGGTAACCAACAACACCTGGATTGTGTTACATATCTTATTTGTTCCAGTGCATAAAAGGAGAAGTCCTAGAAAGGGCATCTTTGTACCGGCCAGTGGGACAGGACACTGGTGTCGTGACTGAACCTTTACCTCTATCACAGGCATACCTGGGCAGTGTCCCTGTGACCGAGAGCAAACCAGGGCCATCAGATGCCTCAAGAATTGGCCCTACCCCATGCATTTGTCACACCAGACTGGTGACCATACCAGGGGGTTCTAGGCCAGTGTAACAGCACATCAGAGCACACCCACTTTGCACTCTCACAGCCCACCCGGTGCAAACAGACAGGGTAGCTGGTTGCATGGCTGCCACTACACAAAGAGCCTTGCGGTGACCTGGGCTGGGACGATGTTAGCCCCTGGAGCGGGGGGATCGGGTTCTGTCACTTTGCTGCTTCTCGTCTGTCTCAGGGACTTGGTGGATTCTTCTCTGCCCTTGGCTGAGGAAACCTCACCTAGTCCTTCCCCAACCGCTGCTCGTTAGTGCCCATCGACATGAGCAAGGGCAGAATCTATCCTGGGTCCCGACCTCAGCAGCTGGCTCCAGAAAGTGGGGGAATGACGCCAGCTGGCCTCATCCATCGTGCACAACTAGCAACAGAACCCAGGAGTCCTGGCCCACCCTGCTCTAACCACTAGCCCCCACTCCATTCCCAGGGCCAGGGATAGAATCCACAAGCCCTGGATCCCAGCCCCCTCCACCCCGCACTAAGGACTAGGTCCCACTCTCCTCCAGAGCCTGGGATAGAACCCAGATTCCTGGCTCTCAGCCCATCCCTGCTCTAACCACTAGCCCCCACTCCATTTCCAGAGCCAGGGATAAAACCCAGGAGTCTTGGCTCCCAACCTCCCCTGCTCTAACCACTAGACACCACTCCCCTCCCAGAGCTGGGGATGGAACCCAGGCATCCTAAAGCCAGATGGCCATCATTCAGAGACAATGAAGAGGGCCCAGTGACACTTCATCTCTCAGTTCCCTGGCTTGAGGCTGTCACTTTTTAACTGGCACCCATGCGTAGGATATAGCATAACAACAACAAGTTGCCGGTGTTTGCCCAGAGCCCCCTGCCCCGGAGGGTTCTGACTAGTTCGACGTCATTAAAAAACAAAAAACGGGCCCACTCCCCAGCTGGCGGCAATCCCCATTGTTCCATTGGCATCGAGGCATCTAGGCTGGGGGTCTGGCTGGGGCTGTCAGGAGCATCACAATCCATGAAGCACAGGTGTAATACGCCACTTGGACACAGTGCTTGGCTACCAAGCTCTGCGCTGACCTGTTTTAGCACAGATTTCAGCCGCGGTGCAGAGAGCCTGGCAGAGACCTGGGGGTCAGAAGCTCAGATGACAGTGGCCCATTGTGCACGTAAACAGGGTCTGAACGAGCTCTCCCTAGCCATCTAGTGAGGGAAAACGGTTCAGGAGCAGGCCGCGTTTGCATAGACACACCTTCTCTGCCCAAGCTGCCCAAAATGATCAGTTCTGGCTGGTTTGGGATGACAAATCATCGAGGGTTTGAATGCACAGGGTGACGACACTATCATACGAGGAAAGGGCAACAGAACGGAATGCGGCAGGCCCTGCTTGCGGGGGTCACCCTAAACTGCACCTCACTTGCTAAGCAGGAAGAAGGGATGCCAGAGGGTGAGTGTTTCTACCTGGAGGTGCAAACTCTGCGTAAATTTCCTAGGCACCATTGGACCTGCCCCTTGCCAGCATTTAAGGACAGAGCTGATCAATGGAGAGTCCTTGTTTCTGGTTGGTCTCCCCTAGAGCTGCCTTCAGCACTGAGCAAGTCTAGGGGCAAAGTCTTAGGCCTTGTGTTGGGACATTGATTAAGACAACCCAGATTGCACTGACTGTGCAGCTCCCCCCTAGGTGCTGAATCACCCAGGGCTGGGTTAAGCGCATCTGAACGTGATGTCCTGGGAGCAGCAAGTAGCAGTGGCTAGCGGCGACAGAGAGACAGTGACCAGCCCAGTTGCATTGCTCGATGCCCCCCCAGGGGTGGGAGGGGAACCCTCATGAACACACCTTTGAACTCTGGGTCTTCGCTAACCGACTGTGACCTGGGCGCAGGGGAGGGAGAGGTGAGTAGCGCATTAAAGGGACTGTCGTTTGTTGGACTGCTCCCCCCTCCCCTCCGCAAGGTGAGAAACAGAAGCAAAAGACACCTGCCCAACGCACTGTGGGGTCGGATTTCTCAGGATCACATGCTTTCGAATCATGGTTGTGGCGTTTTCCCGAATGAACGCTGGGTTCCTTTCCCCTTTTTATTAAAAGTTTTCTTTGCTGCGCAGACTCAGTGTGTGCGAGAGAGGAAGTATCCCCAGATGTAAAAACTCAGCCCTTGTTGCCAACTCCACCTGGCGGAAGGGTTACACATGTAAGAATGAAACAGACGCAGACCCCTGAGAAAAGCAGCCCTGGACGCAGCTGGTACTTGAACTTGAGTTCACCCCTCCACCGCTCCCACACTGCTCCTCCTTGGGAGAAGATGAGAGAAAGAAAGAACCATATCGGACAGGTGTCAGTCATGTTGCTTAATGCACAGTTTGTGACGAGGCTGCTATAAGAACAACCTGGCTTCGTATGGCTATTATTACAGGTATTAGGGTCGCATCCTGAGACCCCGACTGAGATCAGGGGCCCCCGATTTGCCAAATGCTGCCCAGGCCCTGAACGAAATCAGGGCCCCCAACCAGCCACCATCGCTTTGGTCTTATCCAAACCAGCGCTCAGCTGCTCCCATGTTTAAACAATGCCAGAGGCCCCAGATAAGAACCGTATCCACCCCATACACGTTACAATCCTTGCTGGGTAAATACAGCCCAGCCGTCCTGAAATGAGCGAGTATAAAGCAGGGTACTGCCGGGCAGAGCGACTCAGGTGTTGAGACAGGTCTCGAGACAGGTCTCATAGATCCGAAGGCTAGAACAGGACTATTTTGATCATCTAGTCTGAGTTCCTGCAGAACGCAGGCCAGAGACCCTTTCCGAGCCGAGGTCCGAGAGATACAACCGCAGTGCACGATGGAGTGTGGGGATGCAACAGCTCTTTTGCTGGTGGTCTGTATTTCAGGACTGATCTTCATCTTAATGTGGAGACCAGCGTCCCGAAGAAGCCACCTTCCCCCTGGACCCGCTCCCTTGCCTTTCTTGGGCAACTTGCTGCAGCTGAAAAGCGAGGAGATGCTGAATTCGCTCAAGGAGGTACGTCACGCCATTTGCTCTTCCCAGTGAGAGGTTAAGAGCCTGCTACTGTTCCGGGCAGATGTGAAAAATATCCTGGCATCCTTCACTGCCAACAGGAATCTTGCCTGCATGAGGATGAGTGTTTTCTGGGGTATCCTTGGCTAAAAAAATCTCTCCCCTCCACTGCTGGGCATTATGGTATCTTGATTTATTGTCCCCCTTATTAAGTAGGACCTGGAGCCCCAAACAAAGATTAGGACCCTGGTGTATTAGGCACTGCATGTCCATATAGTGCGACGTATCAGGCGACTGATACACTCCGCCCCAGAGGTAGCCACATCTCACCGGTGCGTTCAGGCACTGGCTGGAAGGTGCGACAGGCACATGACTGCTCAGCACGCCTGAAAATCAACCCATTAATGATTAATAATAAATCTAATGGTGCAGTCAAGCACGGTGCACAGTGATCGTCTAGTGAGGCCTCCTCAAAAACACAGGCCGTAGGAGCGCCCGACAGTAATTCCTGTTAACTCTAGAAGAGCTAGAGATGATGATGATGATGATTGCATAATGGAATAGAGCTATAAAGGATAAAAAAAAAAATCAGAATTCTCTGCTGCAACCAACCTTTCATTCCTTAGGCAGCAGGGCGTGTGCATGGGTGGGGCTGGATATTTGGGGCCGAAAAGAGATTAGGGTTTGGGTGGGGAGAGCAGGCGCGGAGGAGGACACGAGGCGTTTGCTTTTCTAGATCCTAAAAGAAAAAGAAAAAGAAAAACAAGATTGGATTTTTGCACGGTTCACTGGCCTAGCTGGGCGGTGGCTGTACAATCCAGAAAGCCAATTGACACGCTGAGCTGTTGCAAACGGGGGGTGTCATTTCAGAAAAATCCAGGGGTGGGAGGCCAATTAGTGTTGGTGTGTAGAACATTACCTGTGGTTATATTATATCCAGCAAAGTCAGGTGGGGGAAGAGGGAAAAAGGTGGAGCAAACAGAACTATGAAAAGCCGGGCATGGGGGCAAAGCAAGATCTGGGAGTGGGGGGCAACTGCCCTTCATGCCCCAGAGCAAATCACGCCCCTGCTGCAGACTAGCACACAGGGATGCAATCTGTTCTCCATTTCTCCCCGACCCCCATTTCTACTGCAGCTCAGGGAAAAGTACGGCCCAGTCTTCACAATCCATCTGGGGCCCCGGCGGGTCGTGGTCCTGTGGGGGTACGAGGCGGTGAAGGAGGCTCTGGAGGATCGAGCCAACGAGTTCAGCGGGAGAGGGAAGCTGGCAGCCTTCGAGGAGGTTGTCCAGGGGTTTGGTGAGTCCTGAAGGCCATGCACTCTGGTGTGTTTAGTTTAAATGTTAGGGGTGTATATAAGGCACATGGTCTAATGGCTGGGAGCCAGGTCGCCTGGGTTCCTTTCCCAGGAGGGGAGTGGGATCTAGTGCTTAAAGTGAAGGGGGTTGGGATCAAGACTCCTGGGTTCCATTCCCAGGAGGGGAGTGGGGTCTAGTGGTTAGACCCGGGGAGGACTGGGAGTCGGGACTCCTGGGCTCCTTCCCAGCTCAGAGAAGGGAGTGGGGTCTAGTGGTTAAAGCGAGGGGGGGTTGGGAGCCAAAACTCCTGGGTTCTGTTCTGGTTCTGCCACTGGCTCAGTGAGTCATCTTGGGCAAGTCCATCTCTGTCTCCTATTACCCAGCTACAAAACCACCAGAGGTTGTTGTGAGGTTACCGTATTCATGTTTCTAATATGCACAGAGAATCTTGGCACGACAGAAATGCCAGACATCAGCAGCAGCACTTTCCAAACCAGCAGCAATGCCTATTTATTGCCGCACCTGCCACTCCAGTCTAGTGGACTGGCCAGTCACTGCGCTACCCGGGCACTGTATTTTGCTTCCCAGTTGCCTTTCGTGTGCACTTTAAAGGGCAGCTTGCACAATAATCCAATCCCTAGGGCTGATCTTTTCCAATGGGGAGCGGTGGCAGCAGCTGCGGCAGTTCTCCCTCGCCACACTGCAGAACTTCGACCTGGGGAAGCAGAGCATGGAGAAGCGAGTCCAGGAGGAGGCCCGGTGCCTGGTGGAAGAATTCAGGAAAACCAAAGGTTGGTGTATTTCTGGGTTTTTCTGTATGGCGGGGCCAAGGTCTGGGGAGCAGCTGCAGGCATTGCCCTTCCTGCACTGCTCTGTGACCCTCCCTGCTAGAAGCCGGCTCCTATCACCGGCAGACATTATGGTACCAAAGTCACTGGACGGGGTGAATGTCCCATCCCCTTTTCTCCTTCCAGGATCACCCTTCGACCCCACGTTCTTCCTGAGCCGCTCGGTCTCCAACGTCATCTGCTCCATCGTCTTTGGCAGGCGCTTCGATTACGCGGACGAGAGGTTCCTCAACTTGCTGGCCAAGATCAACCAGGTCTTGGTGCGGCTGAGCTCCACCTGGAGCTGGGTGAGCAGTCCAGGGAGCTGAGATGTGGATAGGACTCAGAACTCCCATACACCCCCCTCCTCAGGGGGCCACCCCTGCCCCCTTTATCCTGCTGGAGTGGAACAGGGAAGCTTGAGTGTCAGCCCCATAGACCATAAGGCTAGAAGGGAAGATCATAGAAATGTCAGGCTGGAAGGGACCTCAGATGTCAACTAGTCCATCCCCCTCTGCTAGGCAGGACCAAGTAAACCTAGCTCAACCCTGATGGGTGTTTGTCCAATTGACAAGGATTCCACAACCTCCTCAGGTCACTTGTTCCACGGCTTAACTATGCTTAGAGTTAGAAAGTTTTTCCTAATATCGAACCTAAATCTTTTTTGCTGCAGATGACTTCTTCACCTCATGAGCATCTAAACAAGATTAAGAAAGGGACTATTACACTGATAACAAGAATATCCAGAGTTGTCATAATTAGAACTGGTTGGAAATTTTCCAGCAGAAGGTTTTCCTGTCGGAAAATGCTGAATCAACTGAAAGCTAAATGTTTCACGGAGAAGTGTCAATTTGGGTGAAATTTCATTTCGAGGGGAAAAAATTATTTTGCTAAGATCAGATCATTTTGCTTCTACATTTTCTGGGATAGAATGTTTTGATTTCTCATTTTGAAATGACATTTCATTTCAAAACGTACTGTAGATTATGCAAAGCTTTTGAAAAAAATGTTGAAATCAAAACAAACATTTTCACTGAGCCAAAACTGATTTTTTAATTTTTTTTCCAGAATTTTGTGTCCCAGAAAATTTCTAATTCTTTTATTTTCATTCAGTTTTGAAAATCTGAAAGTAAAATGTTCGGAAAAAATTCCTACCACATAGTGAAGCTGACCAAGAAACATCACACATGCGTCCTCCTGGGTTTTCTCTGCCCTATATATTATGTTTATGGCACACAAACAAAGAAGTTAAATAAAAGCATCAAATACTTTTGCTGGAAGGTAGCAATGTAACACTGTTTCTGAGAATTCGGAATGATAACACACAAGAACCCAGAAACAGAGACACAAAGCAGGCTGCTCTTGAAGCACAGAAGCTAGGCTATCTGTCTGCAGATCGACCGTGATCATATGCTTCCCTGTTGAGCCCCCTGCCGGTAAGCAGGAATAGGAAACCTCTGAGCATTTAAAATGATTGCTCTACAATTTTAACACTGTTTTCCATACACCACTCTACAGCTCTATGAGATGTTTTCGTGGGTCATGCGCTTCTTTCCGGGAGCCCACAAACAAGTCTTCCAAGACATGGAGGACATCACCAACTTCATCCTGGAGAGGATTAAAGCAAACCAGGCGTCTCTGGACCGTGATAGCCCACGGGATTTCATCGACTGTTTCCTTATCCAAATGGAAAAGGTATGAAAAGAAAGAAGCTGAGAAGGATGGACAAGGCCTCAGTGGCTTTTATTTCACACATAGGGTTCAGGTATCGCCACTTACTTCATGGAATCAACCAAGTCTTTAAACTCCCCTTTGTCATGATGTCCATAAAAAACTTGACAACTGTTCAGCCACTTGTGTGCTGAAACCACGGCCTACCACACTGACTAGCATTGCTTTGTTGTCTCCTTGTGTTCCCTGGAGTGTCTCTTGCCTTATACATAGAACCAAAGCTCTTTGGGGGACCATCTTTTTGTTCTGTGTTTGTACAGCACCTAGCACAATGGAGGCCTGGGCCATGACCGGGGCTTATTGGCACTACAGTAATACAAATAAAAAATTAGAATAATAATTAATAAATATCTGAGTCCAGCCAAGCACCGCCATGATCTCTGAGTGCCTCCATGATAACCTAGAAACTCCATGGAAACCTGGTCCTGCTTGGAGCAGAGGGTTGGACTAGATGATCTCCTGAGGTCCCTTCCAACCCTCATCTTCTGTGACTATGATTCTAGCATCTCCCTGGAAACCTAGAATCTCCATGGTCTCTGAGAGCTGTTGTGTGTACTGTAACCCACATGGGCTCAGACACTCAGATTTATAAATGCAAACTTTTATTTGAACCAAAAGCATTTCATGCAGTTAACAGCTACTATTAAAGCAGTAGTTAGGCAAAGAAAGATAATGATCAGCTACCTTCTCCTGGGGCGTAGCTGGGTTGTGATGGATTGTTCATATGGGTGTATTGGAGCATTGTAGATTTTAGCCTGTATACCCACATCCATGTTACGTATTCATTATCCTTCTCCCAATCGACATGAAGCATTATGTATCTTTCAATTAACATCAAACATGGCTATCACTATGCTGTATGCATCCAATACATATACAATATTAGCCATTTCATTGGTTAATCATCAAACGTACATAACCCATACATGGTGACCACTTCATGGGTTGGCTGCTTAGCTCAGGATTATTTTTCATAGAACCATCAGGTCAGAAGAGACCGCCAGGGTCATCTAGTCCAGCCCCCTGCCAAGATGCAGGATTTGTTCTGTCTAAACCATCCAAGACAGATGGTTACCCAGCCTCCTTTTGGAAACCTCCCATGATGGAGCTTCCCCGACCTCCCTAAGTCGTCTGTGTCATTATCCTACCGTTCTTACAGTTAGGAAGTTTTTCCTGAGATTTAATCTAAAGCTGCTGTCCTGTAGTTTGAACCCATCACCTCGTCCTGCCCCCTGTGGCAAGAGAGAACACCTATTCTCCATCTTTTTTATGGCTGCCTTTCCAGTATTTGAAGACCGCTATCATGTCCCCCCTTGATCTCCTCTTTTCCAAACTAAACACACCCGGTTTCTTCAGCCTTTGCCCATCTGACTTGCATTCCAGCCCTTTGATCGTCTTTGTCACTTGCCTCTGCATCCTTTCCAGTTTCTCTACGTCCTTTCTATACATTGGTGACCAAAACTGGACACAGTACTCCAGCTGAGACCTAACCAGCGCTGAGCAGAGCGGTACTGTCACCTCCCATAACATGCTATGCCTCTATTAATGCAACCCAAAATTGCATTTGCTTTTTTTTTTTTCTTCCCCCAACAGCATCGCATGGCTGACTCATGTGGAGGTTGTGATCCACCGTAACTCCCAGATCCTTCTCAGCTGTGCTGCTGCCAAGCCAGTTATCCCCTGTTCTCTATTTGTGCATTTGGCTTTTCTTCCTGAAGTGTAGCACCTTACATTTGTCTCTTCTATGCTTTCCTGTTTGTGTCCTCAATGGTACTTTCTTGTTTATCTCAACTTGTTCTTCAAGTCATCGGCGTGGGTGGGGATCCTCCCATAAACCCACTACCATCAGTTCTTTAGCAAGCAACTTACCCAGTTTTTAGCTCGGGTACATTTTGTGGGTTTAAACAGACATTTTCCATCCTTGTCTATAAACAAGTTCATGTGGAAATACTCCTCAGACCTTAAAACACACTTTGACCTCCCGCAACCATTATCGTTTCTACATAATCCTTGTATGTATCTCCAGCAGTGCCTCCATGGTAACCTAGAGTCTCCTGGGTCCTTAAAGTCTCCATGGAAACCTGGCAACTCCATGGTAACCTGGCACCTTGTGGTATGCGAGGGGCTGAGGGCATCCGCTCAGCCCGTCTGCTCCTGATGCATTTTCAAATGACTGTTCCAAAAGGGCAGCTGCCTACAGGATTGGGGTTTGATCCAAAGCCTACTGAACTCCATGAGTCTATTCTGGTTTGCACTAGCTGAGGATCTGTCCCTATCCCGGTGATAACCCAAGTATCCATCTGTGCTTTCCAAGGAAATTCTGAACCCCTCCACGGAATTCCACGTCAGAAACTTGGTCATGACCGTGTTCAACCTCTTCTTCGCTGGGACAGAGACCGTCAGCTCCACCCTGCGCTACGGACTCCTGATCCTGCTGAAATACCCAGAGGTTGAAGGTAATTTAGTGGGCAGGAAGCACAGTGAGCTGGCATTTAGGTTGCAAGCTTGGAATAAATGGGCCAGATGCCCAGCTGGTGTCCATAGGTATAGCTCACTGGACTCCAATGGAGCTGAGGATGCGGCCTGAATAGGTGGTCACTTTTTGCCCTCATCTGGAGCATTCAGACGTGGAATGAGTTTGATGGATCTCAGCCCAGTTCCTAGCATCACTAGCCCATATGTTATCATCCTCCCAATGGGTCTGGCCTTCCTTCTCAAGGGTTCCCTCCGGGGCACACCCCGACTGGGAGCTAGAGAGGCAGAGAGAACGGCAGGGTCTGTCTGCATCCAGCAGCCTCAGTAGAGAAACCTCCATGGAGTCGCCCCAGCAGAGCTCTCCCCTTCTCCACAGTGAGGGACCCAGTGGGCGTCATTGGTGACTGACACCAGGGAACCCCACGAGGGACACACAACCACCCTCCCAAGAGCTGGACTGTGTTATCCTTGGATTTTTGGTCCCAGGGGCCATGCCCCTGATCCTAGCTGGCCTTCTCTGCGGCATGTCACTGCCCTAGGAGAGCATCAGATCTGCAGATGGTGAACATCATCTCCACGGACTTCCCTGCTCTGGCCCTAACATCCTCTCTGGGCCATTGCGGTGACCCACGGGACCACCCCGCAGATCCCCAGCTCTGTTGCAAAGCAGGCTCTCAGACCAGTGAAGAACAAGGCCCTTCAATTCCCAGGCCCACGTGGGGTTTCTTCACATCTCCAGCCATGCCTTGTTTTACGTTCCACTCGCCTCGCCATAGAAAAGATGACCCAGGAGATCGGCCGGGTGATTGGGTGGAGCCGCATGCCGGCCATGGAGGACCGAAACCAAATGCCCTACACCAACGCCGTTCTCCATGAGATCCAGCGGTTCAGCGATGTTATTCCCTTGAATCTCCCACACGCACTGACCCAGGACACCCGCTTCAGGGGGTACACCATTCCCAAGGTAATAACAGCAACTGTTCAGGGCCGGGTTCCCTTCCCGCTCCCCTCAATGTGAACCAGAGTAACTCCACTTGAGCCAGCGTTTCACCAATGTAAATCCGGTGCAACTGAGCAGAATGATCTCAAATCATTTTATCCCAAGGAAGATTGGGATCATTAGACCCATTTTGCAGAGAGGGAGACTGAGGCAATGGTCGAACCAGGAATAGAACCCAGGAGTCCTGACTCCTCATCCCCCCAGTCTAGCCATTGCATCTCTTCCTCTCTGCTGTCCAGGGCACAGATGTGTTCCCAGTGCTGAGCTCTGTGATGAAGGACCCCAGCCGTTTCAGTGACCCCGAAAGCTTTGACCCCGGGCATTTCCTAGACGAGCAGGGTCACTTCCAGGCAAACAACGCCTTCATGCCGTTCTCCACAGGTACAGAACGAGGGGGGAGGGAGGGGGGAAGAGGACATCATGGCAGCCCAGCCAGCCCCCCAACGGTGGCTTCCAAGACGCAGGCAAGACGCCCCTAGTGGGCAGATATAGAATAACATGCCCGACAGAGAAATTCCGTCTAACCCATTTCAGTTAGCGGTTGGTTCAGCTCCCATAGCAGTAGGGGAGTGGGACCCCCATTCCGCCAGGCACTGCCCAGGCCCCGAATGAGATCAGGGCCCCCGTCGCGCCAGGCGCTGCATAGACACAGAGTGAGAGACACTCCCTGCCCCAATGACTTGTGTTAAAACAGCAGAGAGAGCAGACAGCAGCTCCGTTTTTAACTCGGATTAGCAGCTCTGGTCTCTCAGGCTCCCCGTAGGTTGTAAGCAGAGCTCCCAGGTCTTTACTGCTATTTTAACCTGGAGGCTTGACCATACATGAAACGCTGAGCCACTGTAGTGCTTCAGTGTAGACACTGACGGGAGGGGTTCTCCCATTGGCGTAGTAAATCCGCCTCCCCAGGCTAGAATTCTGCCATCAAGCTAGCGCTGTCTAACACAGTGACTTAGGTCAGCTTAACTATGTCACTTAGGGGGCTGGATTTTTCACACCCCTGAGAGATGAGGCTGGGTCGATCTCACTGTCTGGCACAGACCAGCCCTATGTTCTGAACACCTTTTTTTTTTTTTTTTTTGCAGCACAGTCTGACTTGTCTGAGGCCGTGCAGCAAAGCCAGGAACAGAACCCCGCTGTCCTGAATGCCACTTCAGTTTCCTGCCCATTAGACCACACTGCCTCTCGCTTAGTTTGCCCCACTAGCTCTCAGCCTACTCCATACCATGCCCCTCTCCCATTTAGCACTGAGGGAGGAAGAGATGGTAGCAATGCCCAAGATACCCTCACAGGGTAAATTCCACTTCTGCCGATTTGCTTGGTTAGAACGATATGGAGGGTGGGGTGCGGTTAATTTCATCCCTTGCTTTTATCCATAGGGAAGCGAATCTGCGTGGGCGAGAGGCTGGCTAGCATGGAGCTCTTCATCTTCCTGACCGCCATCCTGCAGAGCTTCGCCTTAAAGTCCCCCGTCCCCCTGCAGGACATCGACCTCAAGCCACGAGTCAGCGGCTTTGCAAACATACCTCCCTGCTACCAGCTCTGCGCGGTGCCATACCACGGCACAAGCGAAGTGAACGAGGAGCAGCCCAAAGATTGTCCACAGGGGATGGTGGGGACTGCAGGGGCTCCACCGAATGATAGGCCATCGAAAGGGCCAAACCCAGCAATTGAACAATAGGCTCCCTACTTTTTTGACTTGAGCAACTGGCTCACGGGTCTGGGAGGGATGTTTTCATGAGGAGGAGAAATGGAAGAGAGGAGTCAGGTATTTCTTCGATGCTCTGTTTATTTGCAAATGTATCAAGCCCTGTTTCTGTGAACACAGTAGGAATCAAACACCGGGGGGGGGGGGGGGGTGGATTCTTTGCTCACAGTTCCATGCCTCTTTTCAACCAGCACGCTGCCCAAAAACCTCTCCCTTGGCTTCTTCTCAGGGTCATGCTCCAACTGTATGCCCTGGCTGTTTCCTTGGCTTTTTGTTCCTTCTCTGTGTCAGTTTCTTACTGCCTCTTTCTCACACAGCAGACACAGACAGATAGGTGGGTGCATAGGGGGACAGACAGATACATGGTCTAGCTATTACCTTGTCCTGCCTTGAGTGCAAAGGACTGAACTAGATGCCCTCTCGAGGTCCCTTCCAGTCTGACACTGCTATGGATAGGTGTAAGTGGTGATAAATCGAATCATAAAAATGTCGGGCTGGAAGACACCTCAAAAGGTCATCTAGTCCAGTCCCCTGAGCTGAGGCAGGACCAAGTAAACCTAGACCATCCCTGGCAGGGGTTTGTCCGACCTCTTCTTAAAAACCTCCAAAGACGGGGATGTCACAACCTTCCTTGGAAGCCTATTCCAGAGCTTGACTCCCCTTAGAGTTAGAAAGGTTTTCCTAATATCTCACCTAAATCTCCCTTGCTGCAGATTAAACCCCTAAGTGCTTGTCCTACCTTTAGTGGACCTGGAGAACAACTGATCACCGTCCTCTTTATAACAGCCCTCCACATATGAGAAGATCCCTCCCTCAGTCTTCTTTTCTCAAGAGTAAACAGGCCCTGACTTTTTAAACCTTTCCTCCTGGGTCAGGATTTCTACACCTTTTCTCATTTTTATGCTCTCCTCTGGACTATCTCCAGTTTGTCCACATCTTTCCTGAAATGTGCTGCCCAGAACTGGACACAGGATTGCAGCTACGGCCTCACTAGTGCTGAGCAAAGCAGGACAGTTACCACCCATGTCTCACATACGACCCTCCTTTTAACACACCCCAGAATGATATTAGTCTTTTTCGCAACTGCATCCCACTCCCCATTCTGTAGCTGTGCATTTGATTTTTCCTCCCTACATGAAGTGCTTTGCACTTATCTTTATTGAATTTCATCTGGTTGATTTCAGACTCATTCTCTTATTTGTCCAGGTCATTTGGAATTCTAACCCTGTCCTCCAAAGTGCTTGCAACCCCTCCCACTTGGGTGTCACCCGCAAATTTTATAGCCATGCTCCTCACTGCATTACCCAAGTCATGAATGAAATGTCAAATAGTCGAACCCGGGGTTGACTTCTGGAGGGCTCCCCTAGGTACGCCTTCCCAGTTTGACAGCACACCATTGAGAACTACTCTTGGAGTATGGACATTGAAGCCGTTGTGCACCCACCTTATCATAACATCATCTAGACTGCATCTCCCTAGTTTGCTTATGAGAATGTCATACAGGACTATGACAAAAGCCGAGCTACATCATGTCTGCTGCTTCCCCCATCCATTAGGCCAGCAACCCTCTCAAAGAAAGAAATTAGATAGACTTTAATGGAGTTACATTAGCTCAGTTTAGCTCAGTTTATTTAATATCCAACAGGACTCTTTCCATTTAAGCTTGAAACACAAATCTGTGTAAAATATTCCCTCTCTCTTCACTACACCCAGCCAGCCCCAAGACTCAGCGGCAGCGATAACTTGCTCACCTAGTGACAGTGCACTACTCAGGCGTGATCAAGGCCCACATGCTCTGCTACTTTAGCTGCTGATGGCTGACTGCTCTAGGGTGGGACCTGTGCACAAGGAAGATTGGCAGCCATTGTTGGTGGGAAGGTTTGCTCTTCTTTGTGAGCAGTGTCACGAAGGGCCTAGCAGGCTGGGATTTGGGAGACCTGGATTTCCCACTGGCCTCCTGGGTGACCTCAAGCAAATGATGGCCCTGCTCCGTGCCTCAGTTTCCCCAGCTGTAAAATGAGGCTAATGATTCCAACCTGCTTTGAAATGTACAGCTGGAAAGTGCTGGGTAAGAGCTCGGTGTTATTGTTGCCTCAGCTGCTGTGAAATCAATTTTAAAAATTCTTAAATGGTCTCTTTTCAAATAAATTATTTATGGAGGGCTGTCAGCCTGCCAGGCGTTCCTGAGAGATGACAGACCAGGACTAAGGCATGGCCTGGCACTGGAGCAGTAGCTAGCCATTTGTATCTCTAGATTCATCGATTCCAAGGCCAGGAGAGACCCCTGTGATCATCTAGCACAGCCACAGAACTGTCCCAAGGTAAATCCCACAGCAAATCACCCTCCATTTCTGTCTTGCATCCTCCCTTAAATCTGTGGTCAGCATACAGCCACAGGGCAGCAGCATGAACCCACAAAGGAAAGGTCTTCTAGCCACACACACACACACACACACACCCCCGACCCAGGGATTGATCCTCTTGCTAGTCATTAAGTAGAGCTGGGTGGGATTATTTTCAATGAACTGCCCCCACCACCACCACCACTCCCCCACCCCACGTCAGAAAATGCTGATTTGTCAGAACGAAACGGTTTCACGGAAATGTATCGTTTCTATAGCACTTTGGTTAGGTCTGGGAGGGAATTTCTGGTCCAAACAAGAGACAGAAGGCATGTTCCTAAAGTAGCTAATAGCTCAGTAGTTAAGGGACTCACCTAGCAGGTAAAAGATGCAGGTTCAAGACTCAATCTGATAGAGAAGTGATTTATGCCTGGGTCTCCTATGTCCCAGCTGAGAGCCCTAAACCGCTGGGGTAGCAATAAGGCGGTTTTTTCCATGAACAATTTCAAAAGGCCTGGTTTTCATCCCGAGGCGGAGTGAAGACAAATGTTGAAACCTCTACATTTTTCCTGCAGTGGAATTCTTGCTTCTCTCTTCGAGTGATTGCTCATATGCATTCCAACAGAGGTGAGGGCGCGCCCCGTGCACGAGTCTCCGGAAGCTTTTTTGCCCTAGCAACCCCCGCAGGGTCGGCTCCGGCGCCCCCTGGAGTGCCGCGCTCATGTCGCGGTATATATGGCGCCGCCGACCCCGCGGGTCCCCAGTTCCTTCTTTCCGCCCGTGACGGTAGCTGGAACGCTAGTGCCCTTGCTATACGTGCAAGTAGCAACCCTTGTTTTTATGTAAATAGTTAAATAATAGTTAGATAGTTGTTAATAGTAAGATAGATTGAAAATAGAGTTATAGTTAAGGACTTTCGCCCTTCGGGGCAGGCACAGCCATGCCGGGATCCACTGGATTCAAAGCCTGCGTGGCGTGCATGAAGGCCTTCCCAGTCAGCGACCCCCATGACAGGTGCCTTCGCTGCCTGGGAGAACTGCATCGCAAAGAGCGCTGCAAAATATGCAAAGCCTTCAAGCCACGGACACAAAAAGAACGCAATGCCCGCTTGAAGGCTATGTTAATGGAGTCAGCGCTTCGCCCCGACTCCGAGCCCTCCAGATCGCCGGCGGCACCGAGTGTCTCGTCGGTGCAGAGTGCCCCGCCGGCACCGACCACATCGGCACTGACCACATCGGCACCGACCACATCGGCACCGACCAAGACGGCACCGACGAAAAAGAAACGGCCCAAGGCCGTACTCATGGACTCCCCCCAGCGACCGGAACGGCTGGGGGCGATTCAGGAGATGCCCCAGCCCCGTGCCATGGACTTGTCGGCACTGGCATCTCCTCGCAGGGAGCCTCCCCCGACCCTGGGGGGTGGGGTAGTGCCCCTGCAGGGACCGTCGACGCCGGAGGCGTTTGCGGCTTCTCGTGCCCTCATGGGCATGCCCACGCCTCCGTCTCCCCCTCGGCCGAGGGTTCCGGGAATTGCGTCTCGGGGTAAACCCGCGCTGGGTTACCCCGGTGGGTGGCAGAGACGGCAGGAGAGGTCTCCCCCCAGACGGTCAAGGAGGGACAGCGACAGCTCCCCTCCTAGCTCCGACCATGGGTCGTTGAGCCCCTCGGCACCGCGCCGGCTAGGGTGGTCCCGAGACGCCGGCAGGAGGCATCACAGTTCAGCCTCCGAGGGTTCCCGATCCTTAGAATCCCGGCGCCGATCACCAGCTCATGCCCCGGCACCGGCATCTACGGCACCGAAAGAGCATTCTGGGGGCCGCAGTCCGGTGCGCTCACCCACCAGCGGCCGGCACCGGTCCCGTTCCCGGCACCGGTCTGATTCCCCGAGGCACACCCGGCACCGGTCTCGCTCACCAGCTTCCCGGCACCGGTCCCGTTCCCCAAAGCGAAGCCGACGCCGCTCTCCATCTCCGCTCTCGGTACGGAGCAGAGGGCGACGCTCCCGATCCCCAACAAGGAGCCCGGCGCGGGTCCCGGTGGCCGAACGCAAGTCCCGGCACCGGTCTAGATCCCCGGGGCAAACTCCGCAGCGGAGCAGGGAGACGCGTCGGGAGACCCCTAGCCCTGTCGGCACCGTGGCTCAGAGCGCTTCGGTACCGGCAGAGGCCCCAGACTCCGGTCGCCGGACAAGCACTAGCCGGGATCGAAGGGCTCCAGATCACTGTCACATAGCCCGGGACGGGCTCCGGCACCGCAGCACACGGCACCGACCGTTACGGCACCGCACCACAAAGAGCTCACGCCAAGGCGCCGCTCCAGGTCTCCACCTTATAGAAAACGCCAGGCCAAATCGAGGGCGTATAGAAGGCATTCTTCCTCTTCCTCCAGCCGCTCCCCACCATACCGGCGTCGTCAACATCGCCGGGACCACTCCAGGTCATCTAGGAGTACTTCACGGGAGCGGGAAGATAGGAGCCGCGGATCCAGGAGACACGCGCACGACCCCATCACCCAAGGGGTCTCCTCGGGCGCGGCACCGGTACCGGTACCGCAGGGATCCTACCCGGCACCGGGAGCGGTGCCGTCATGGCCACAGGGGCCTTGGCAATGGCCATATTGGCAATGGGCACCACAGCCCACACAGGGCACGGGCTCAGTACCCTCCATGGGACCTCAACCCGCACCCCCCTCGAAGCCAAGGGGACGAGGGGAACTCTTCAGAAGAAGAGTCTGATCCCTTGGAAGGCCCATCCACGGGGCCAATTCCTCAGTCTTCCTCTTCCTCCCCGCCAGAGACAACGGCGAGAGATCGGGGGACCCCGCTGCCGGACTTCAAAACCCACCAAGAGCTCCTCAAGCGTCTGGCAGAGAACTTAAAGCTGGACATCAAGGAGCTAGTAGAGGAGGAGGACCCCCTCTTTGGAGCTGTTGGCCCAGCAGGTCCGGCTAGGATCGCACTCCCGGTTCATGAGAGTGTGCTCAAACTGGTTAAGCCCCTCTGGGAGAACCCAGCCTCAGTGGCACCTACCTCTAAGACAGCAGAGAGGAAATATTACGTGCCACTGCAAGGGTTTGAGTACTTGTTTAATCACCCATCCCCAGGGAGCCTGGTTGTGGACGCTGTAAATCAGCGGGACAGGCAGGGGACACATGCAAATACTCCCAAAAATAAAGAGAGTAAGAAACTTGATCTCTTTGGGAGAAAGGTATATTCTACAGCAGCACTGCAGCTCCGTATGGCCAATTATCAAGCGCTGCTAGGCGTTACACACTGAACCTGTGGTCCTCACTCCAGAGGTTTCTCCAAGGTCTGCCCCAGGACATGTTGGCAGACTTTACTACACTGGTCCAGGAGGGCTCCTTGGTTGCCAATGCTGCCCTTCAATCGGCTAGCGATGCCACGGACGCAGCGGGGAGGGCTATGGCCTCGGGCATAGTTATGCGCAGGGCATCCTGGTTACAGTCCTCCGGACTCTCGCCTGAAGTGCAGCAGGCCATTCAGGACTTGCCCTTTACGGGAACTGGCCTCTTCTCTGAAAGAACGGATGAGAAGCTGCACGCGTTAAAGGATTCGAGAGCCACCTTGAAATCCCTGGGTCTCTATGTGCCACAAGCAGCTAGGAGGCAGGGTCGACCACGCCCCCTAGGCAGCAGCAGCAGCAACCTCCACCGAGACCACCCCCAAGACCCCCTCAGTCGAGACGGGGCAGGGATCGGTTCCGTCAAGGCAATCGTCGGGACCGCCAAGGCCCAGCTGGGGGCTCCCAGCAAGGGCCGCAAAAGGGTGCCAAGCGGCACTTTTGATGGGACGCCCGAGGGTGGCACCCCCCATCTCCTGGTCTACTCGGACTTTCATGAACAGACTGTGTCCGTTCCTTCCCGAGTGGCAGAGCATAACCTCGGATCGCTGGGTACTGAGTATAATTCAAAGAGGTTATGCCCTGCAACTCTCTGCCTTCCCACCGGACCTTCCCCCTACCCCGTCCCTCTTCAGGGACCCCTCTCACGAGCAGCTCCTTATTCAGGAGGTGAATGCCCTCCTCCTCCTGGGGGCGGTGGAAGAGGTTCCTCTTCAGGAAAGAGGCAGGGGGTTCTATTCCCGGTATTTCCTTATCCCCAAGGCAAAGGGAGGCCTCAGGCCTATTCTGGACCTTCGACGTCTAAACAGGTTCATCAGACGCCTCAAGTTCCGCATGGTCTCCCTAGCCTCCATCATTCCCACACTAGATCCAGGAGATTGGTTTGCTGCCCTCGACCTACAGGATGCCTACTTTCATATTTCCATCCTCCCAGGCCACAGGCGTTTTCTACGATTTCAGGTAGCTGGTGGCCACTACCAGTTCTCGGCCCTACCCTTTGGCCTTTCTTCAGCTCCCAGGGTATTTACAAAATGTATGGCGGTGGTGATTGCCCACCTCCGCCGCAAGGGAGTTCAGATCTTCCCTTACCTAGACGACTGGCTAATCCGGGGCCGGTCCAGAGTCCATGTCCAGAACAGCCTGACACTAACTCGCACAATATGCGGCAGGCTGGGTCTGCTCATAAACGAGCAGAAGTCCACCCTCATACCAGTACAACGAATAGACTTTATAGGGGCCACTCTGGATGCAGTCCAAGCCAGGGCCTTCCTCCCCCAGCCCCGCTTCGAGGCAATGACTACCATCATAGACAATCTCCACAGGTCCCCCACGACCACGGCCAGGCACTGCCTTCAACTGTTGGGTCACATGGCGGCTTGCACCTATGTCGTGAGACTCGCTCGCCTCAAACTCAGACCCCTACAGGGGTGGTTGGCCTCTGTATACGCTCCGGCCAGGCACTCTCTCGGACGGGTAGTCACTGTCCCAATTTCGGTTCTGAGGTCATTAATTTGGTGGACGAACCCCATGGAAGTATTGAGAGGGGTCCCCTTTGCAGAGTTGACACCCTCCATAACTCTGATTACGGACGCTTCGGATGTGGGTTGGGGGGCCCACATAAGCAGAGACCTCAGCACGCAGGGCCTCTGGTCGACGCAGGAACAAAAGCTCCACATCAATGTACGGGAGCTCCGAGCAGTCCACCTGGCCTGCAAGGTCTTCCTCAAATTCCTGAAGGGTCAGGTAGTTCAAGTCATGACAGACAACACTGCTGCCATGTTTTATATAAACAGGCAAGGGGGGCTCGCTCATCAGCCCTCTGCCAGGAAGCGACGCAGTTGTGGGACCTTGCGGTGAGGCACAACTTTCATTTGTCTGCCTCTCACCTCCCTGGGGTCAGGAACGACGAGGCGGACCGCCTCAGCAGGTTGTTCTCACCCCGCCACGATTGGTCACTACACTGGGAGGTGACAACTTTTCTCTTCCGCAAGTGGGGTATTCCCCAACTAGATCTATTTGCGTCGGCATCGAACAAGAAGTGTCTGAGGTTTTGCTCCCTCCGGGGGCGAGACCCGAACTCCATCTCAGACGCCTTCCTCATTCAGTGGACGGGGGCTCTCATGTATGCCTTTCCCCCGTCCCACTGCTTCCCAAAGTACTCTTGAAAATAAAGAGAGACAGAGCCAATGTTATCCTTATCGCCCCGGCGTGGCCGAGGCAATACTGGTACAGCCTCCTGTTGGACCTTTCTATAGCCACGCCGATACCACTTCCGAAACGCTACGACCTGCTCTCCCAGGACCGGGGTCGCCTGCTGCACCCAGACCTGGACTCCCTACACCTGACAGCATGGAGGCTTTGTGGTTGACGGAGGGAGAGAGGGCCTGTTCGGCGCAGGTCCAATTAGTCCTACTGGGTAGCAGGAAACAATCTACCCAGGTGGTGTACAAGGCGAAATGGAAGCGTTTCACGGTTTGGGCGGCCTCCAGGGGTGTCCCGCCCGATTGTTCACCCATTCAGGTGATTCTTGAGTATCTCCTCCACTTAAAGTCGTTGGGTTTGGCATTGGCCTCCCTCAGGGTACACCTAGCGGCCATTTCGGCCTTCCACGAACCACTGGAAGGAAGGTCGATCTTCTCACACCCTATGTCCATTAGGTTCCTCAAGGGGATAGAGAGGCTATATCCGCAGGTCCGTGACCCGGTGCCTCTGTGGGATCTAAACCTGGTCCTCTCCAGGTTGACAGGCCCCCCTTCGAGCCTATGGCTACATGCCCTTTGCTCATCCTCTCCTGGAAGGTAGCCTTCCTCGTGGCCATCACATCGGCCAGGCGGGTATCCGAAATCAGAGCACTAACCTCGGAACCCCCATACACAGTTTTCTATAGTGACAAAGTGCGACTGAGACCCCACCCAGCCTTTTTACCTAAGGTGGTGTCTCAGTTCCACTATAACCAGGATATCTTCCTCCCCGTGTTCTTTCCCAAACCGCACGGTTCGGAGGAGGATCGGAGATGGCACTCGCTGGACGTCAGAAGAGCCCTGGCCTTCTACATTGAGAGAACCAAGCCGTTCCGGAAGTCTACGCAGCTGTTTGTGGCAGTGGCGGACCGGATGAAGGGCTCACCTGTCTCCACCCAGCGCATCTCCACCTGGATCACCGCGTGTATCAAAACCTGCTACGAGCTGGCGAAGGTGCGACTCCCAGGTCCAATCACCGCACATTCTACCAGAGCCCAGGCCTCATCCGCGGCCTTTCTGGAACGAGTGCCCCTGCAGGACATCTGCAGAGCAGCGACCTGGTCTTCGGTACACACCTTTACGTCCCACTACGCCATCGTGCAGCAGGCAAGAGAGGACGCAAGCGTGGGCAGAGCCGTGTTGAGAAGGGCTGCTCGCCAATGACTCCTACCCACCTCCAAAGGTATGGCTAATTAATCACCTCTGTTGGAATGCATATGAGCAATCACTCGAAGAGAGAAAACAGGGTTACTTACCAGTAACTGTTGTTCTTCGAGATGTGTTGCTCATATCCATTCCAAACCCACCCTCCGTCCCCGCTGTCGGAGTCGGCAGAAAGAAGGGACTGGGGACCCGCGGGGTCGGCGGCGCCATATATACCGCGACATGAGCGCGGCACTCCAGGAGGCGCCAGAGCCGACCCTGCGGGGGTTGCTAGGGCAAAAAAGCTTCCGGAGACTCGTGCACGGGGCGCGCACTCACCTCTGTTGGAATGGATATGAGCAACACATCTCGAAGAACAACAGTTACTGGTAAGTAACCCTGTTTTTCTGGCCAGCCCTATTATTAAACAACTGTAACTAGTTAGTTAGTAATAGCTTGTGCCAGACGGACAGATTAAATGTAGCGATTCTATGACAAGTCATGTCTGAGATCCACCAGGCCTGTTTTCCATCAGTGCCGCTATTTTCAACTCTTTCCATTATCAGGGACCCAGAATTTCTATCCACGACTTAACTGGGACGGTTGGTTCCTTTACACTGCTAGTACAGCTGTCCGAATTCCCCCCCCCCCCCCCCACTTGGAAAATTACAATGAAAATGCAATCTTTTTGTTGTCGAAATTTTCCATGGGAAAATCCAACTTTTCCTCAACAAAATATTTTTTTCTCCAATATGTCACCGATTTTTTCTTGGGAGGGGGGGGGGGGAGATGGAACGGACGACAACGACGGTTGGAAAAAAAACCCATTGTGGGAGGGACACAGCTGCTTTGTGCAGTAATGTTTGTCCAGTCGAAAAGCCAGTGTTCCCATTCGGGAAAGAAGTTGTCAGAAATTTTTCAACAAGCCCTACGTGCGAGGCCTGTGTGTGACTCCAGGCCCACTGCACTGGGACTCTGCCTCCCTATCCATTGCTTTTCAGTTCCTGCTCTTGAGTTGATTGCTACATTGCACACATTTTATTGGACAGGCAGGCACAGGGGGTGTGTGTAAATTTCACTTCCTCGTCCTCATGCACTTCCACTTTCCCCATCACCAGGGAGTCACCATCTCTCTGACCATGGATCTCTGGCAGGATTTTACCTTCCCACTGATCCTTCTCATAACCTTCTTGCTTTTTCTGCTGTTGAGGGGGTACAAGGCTGAGCTGGGGAACCTTCCCCCAGGCCCACACCCCCTGCCCCTCCTGGGCAATCTTCTGCAGCTACGGGGACCTTCGTTGCTACGATCTCTGCTGGTGGTGAGTTCAATTTCTAAGCTGATTTCTTCCTCCCCCCATCCCAAGGAGAATCAGCTGCTGGGCAGGAGAGTTGCACAGCTCCTTGCTGGTTCTCATTATTTTGCTCTTGGAAGCAGAGTGAGACAGCCCTGACTAAAATGACTCATTCTCAGAATTTCTGCCTGGTGCATCACGGTGTCCCCAGAGGGAAGGCTACTCCCAGCTCTTCCTAAAAGGAACAACATGGAGCTGTGAGGAAGCAGCTTCTTCAAAATCCGGTCCAACGGGCAAAGGACCAAGCCCTCCTGTTGGGCTGCGTCCCTGCACCAGAGGGGGCGGAGAGACAGGAGGAGATTTCTACAGGCCAAAGTCTTGATCAGACTCTGTCAGAGATCTAAAGGCTCTGGGCGGTTTATACACATCTTTAACTGGCATAAATCAAGCTGTGCTGATTTACACCAGCTGATGCTTTGGCCCCAGATGTGTCCTTTTTAAGCCTGCAATGGGACAGAAGCCTGAATTATTTTGGCTACAGTGCAGCCTTTACGTCTAATAGATCAGCCACTTGACCATATTTAATATGCAGCCATGTTAATGGGCTGCTTCCCTCGCTGGGCATTATTTTGAGCTGGCTTGGGATATTTTCCACAGACACCGTATTCCCTTGAAGGCTCTGCCCACCAAGGAAATAACGGCACCTGCTGAATTACTTCTGCAGCGGAGCACAATGGTAGATCAGTCACCGCAGGCCAGCGTGCGTCTGAGGGGTGAGCGCCCGGCTGGCAAGCACACGTTCTGGCACTGGCTCTTCCCCAGAGCTGATCAGAAAAACATTTTCCTGGTTGGTTGGTTTTTTTCCACCTCGTAACACGGTTCGACTTTTTGTCAGAAAGTGAAAAGTTTGGGGACGTTGGCAACTGAAAGCCAAACATTTCCAGCCCCAAATTTCCACGTTTCAAAAATTTGCAGGAAAGCACATTTTTGTGGTGTTGAAAACAACCAGGGGGGAGGGAGGTGTAGACGGAACATTTTTGGCCAGCCCGGTTTGCAGCTCGCTCAGTGCATAGCCGGGGATGAGCCAGTTTGCTTTCGTGACTCAGTTCCCCTGTCGCTAGAACAGGATCGATGATGATGCTTACCCGCCCGCCGCAAGCCAGGGTTAATTAGTAAACGTCGGTGCAGGGCTTTGCATGGATACGAGTGCCGAGTACTCGAAAGTAACGTCTGCTTCCCTGCTGCAGCTGCGGGAGACGTACGGCCCAGTGTTCACCATCTACTTGGCGACACAGCGGGTCGTGGTGCTGTGTGGCTATGAGGTGGTGAAGGAAGCCCTGGTGGACCAAGCAGAGGAATTCAGTGCCCGAGAAGGGTTAGCGATTGCGGAGAGGACCAGCAAGGGCAATGGTGAGCAGCTTCCTGGTTCATGGTACCAGCCTGCAGCATCATTGGATGCTGCCAACCTTGATTCCTCCTGTCCCCCACCCAGAAAACCCTGCCCCACCCAAGCACACCCAACCCTGGGCCAAACCGACCCCAGGATGAAATTCACATCTTTGAAAAATCAAAATGAAAAGCCCTCCCCTGCAGCAGAGGTTTAACCCTGAAAAGGAGCCTGGGCAGAGGGGCGGCCGTTCACGGGGCACTTTGTTCTTGCTATCGATTTTCCCACGCAAGCGCTCAGATGCTATCCCCACAGGTGATGGTGACAGACAGAAGGGTGTGTACGGAGTCAGAGAGGAAAACCTGGGATTCTCTCTGATTGAGTCTTTGCCGGCCCCAAGCGTTCAAAAATTCATGAGCCAGCTGCCGAAAAATCCTGAGATTGGCTTAAAAAAAAGGACACAAATCTCAAGTTATTTTTAAAATAATGAATTTTGGATCCTTTTCTTTCACCTTCTGTTTTTTTGAGTCTCTAGGGGTCACGTTTTCACGCTTTGCCCTCCCACCCCCTCCCATTGGGGTGGAAACTTCTTGAAATAAAAGCTGAGACTTAGTTAGTTACGTAACTCCAGGAGCTGGGGCTTTAAGGAAAAACTGCAAAAGTTGTGCAAACTGGCAGCATGGCATTTTACCCATGATCACTTGCTGAAGAGCTTTTCCCTGCACCGATCGATGGGGAAGCTCATTTCTGGCAACAGTCCGAGATTCGAGCCCCGTTCACTGGGAGGCGCGTGCCCACACAGTGAGTTTCTGTGCCCAGGGCTTTTCTTCAGCAACGGGGAGACGTGGCGGCAGCTGCGCCGATTTGCCATCAGCACCCTGAGGAATTTCGGGATGGGGAAGAGAAGCATTGAAGAGCGGATCCAGGAGGAAATCCAGTACCTGCTGGAGGAGTTCAGGAAGAAGAAAGGTTCCTGGCTTTGGTATTTTCAAAAACTGGGGTTGGTCCACAGTGGGTCGTGAACTAGGTCCTGATGTCCCTCTCCCACCATCCCCCCATTGCTAGTCCCATGACTCCAGACCCCCAGGAATCCCCACCTCCTTTTCCCTGTGCTATTAATGGAGCTGGAGAGTTTTCCAGGGAAAGTTTTGACCATGAAATATCCATCCAAAATGGTGCTGCGGGGCCTTGTGGGAATTGTAGTGCAAGTACCTCACACTCCCATTCTCCTCCATAGACTGGGCCAGGGGTGGCCAACCAGTGAGAGACAAAGAGCCGCAGTTACCTTGCCCTCAGGCAGTGCATCAATTTCATTCCCTCTCTTCTCCCGAGCGCTGCATTTGTCTGAGCAAAGAGCCGCATGCGGCTTGCGAGCCGCGGGTTGGCCACCTCTGGACTGGGCAATCTGGCCAGACTACATCTCCCATGATGCATAACTTTCTCCTCTCTTGGTGTGTGTGCGCACGTGAGAAAGCTGTGGTGCATCATGGGAGATGTAGTTCAGCCAGAGGCAGGCCAGGAAAAGAGAATGGAAGCATGTGACACCTGGACTACACATCCCAGGAGGCACCACCGCACCAATATTTCTCTCTCTCTTTTTTTTTTTTGGGGGGGGGGGGCAAAGTATCAAAATCAGATGCTTTGTGCAACAAATTTCACTTTGTTGGAAACCAAATTTTCCATCCAAAAATGGCTTGAGGAATTATTTGACCAACCCTCATCAGTAAATCTTGTCTCCAAGGCATCTCGTGAGGCCCCCGTCATGGACCACACCCCGCACTGGGTGAGCGCTGCACAAACAGAACAAAAAGACGCTGCCTGCCTGCAGTCTAAGGCATGTGAGTCCTTTACTCACACGAGGAGGCCAACAGACTTTGGTGGGTTAGCTCCTCCATGCCCTTCCCCCCGCCTGCTACTCTGCTATCCTGGTGCCAGGCTTGGTGATGAAGAACTAGCTGTGCTACAGCCCTGGGGGATCTGGGCAGCCCATCCCCAGCCCTGCAACCCTCTGTACTCCGCCCCAGCCCGGTGCACAGGCGTAGAGGAGGCACAGAGCCGACCGCATGCCGGGACTCTCTGAGCTGGGTGGGCTTCCTCTGCTCCTCCAGCCCCATTGCACCGGAGGGACTGAACCCCACAGCTTACTCACTCTCAGCCTTTGCCACCAGGGACTCCCTTGGATCCCAACTTTGTGCTGCGGCGCTCCGTCTCCAACGTCATCTGCTCCGTGGTCTTCGGGTCCAGGTTCAGCTATGAGGATGAGGAGTTCCAGACACTGCTCAGCCTGATCCAGGAGAACTTCCGGCGCGTGGACACTTTGTGGGTGCAGGTAGGAGAAGAGCCACTGTAGGGTGGGTTAGTGACAGCCGGCCAGGCTGACTCTTTGAGTCCACCTGTGACATCCCCTCCAGTGGGTCATCACCAGGACTGGATCTGAGACCTCCAGCCCCAAAGCACAGAGCGCTCTACCAGGAGCAGCTCCCTCAGCTGGTAGTGGTAGTAGTTTGTATCCGTTCTGTGGACCAGCCAACAGAGGGGGAAAGGACACACCGGGTCAGTACACACATCATCGTTGTTTGTGTTATGGTAGCACAGAGCAGCTGCAGCTGAGATCGGGGCCCCATCTCGCCAAACACTGCACAGACCCTGACTGAGACACAGTCCCTTCCCCAAAGAGCTTCCAGTCGGGACAGACCAAGGTCTGGGGGGAAGGGTTACAATGTACAAGCAGCAGGTTAGGAATGGAATGGGGAGAGGTTCCAGTCCAAGCAGAGGAGATGGCTGGAGGAAGGATCATCACCCCCATTTTGCAGAAAGGGGGAAACTGAGGCACAGATTGATGATGTGACTTAAAATCCTAGAATCATAGAAATGTTGGGCTGGAGGACACCTCGAGAAGGCATCAAGTCCAGCCCTCTGTGCTGAGGCTAGACAAAGTAAACCTAGACCAGCCCTGACAGGGTTTTGTCCGTCCTGTTCTTAAAAACCTCCAGTGTCAGGGATCCCACAACTTCCCGTGGATGCCGCACTACCCTGAGAGTTCGAGAGTATCTCCTATTTAACCTAAATCTCCTTTGCTGCAGATTAAACCCATTCCCTCTCACCCTCCCAGTGGTGGGCATGGAGAACAATTCTTTCCTGTGTTCTTTGTAACAGCCCTTCACCGACTGGAAACCTCATATGAGTCAGCCATGTGACAGGTCCAGTCTTCTAAACCTCTTCTGATTTTCGTTGCTGTCCTCTGGACTTTCTCCAATTTGTCCTCATCTTCCCTAAAGTGCGGTACCCAGAAGTGGGCAGAGGACTGCAGCTGGGGCCTTACCAATAACGACCAGAGCAGGCCAATGGCCTCCCGTGTCTCACATCCAACACTCCTGTTACTGCACCCTGGAACGTCACTGGCCTTTTTCGCCACTGCATCGCATTGCTGCCTCATGTGCAGGCTGGGATCCCCTCTAACCCCGGGCCCTTCCCAGTGGCGCGACCCCCTCGCCAGCTATTCCCCATTCGGCAGTTGTGCCTTGGATTTTGCCTTCCCGCGGCAAATTCTTTGCACTCTTCTTTGCTGAATTTCACCGTGTTGCATTAAGACCGATTCTCTCAAGGTCATTTGGAATGCTGACCCTGTCCTCAGACGTGCTGGCGACCCCTCCTGGCTGGGTGTCGGGTGCAGGTTTTACAAGTGCGCCCTCCGCTGCATTGGCCACATCGTTAATGACTCGCCCAGCATCAAGCAGGGAGTCAGGAACCGAAGTCCACTTGCCTGCACCAGCCCTTGGCCTGCCCCAGACCCATCCTCCTGCCCCGGAGCCATGGGCAGACACCAGATACACAGGCCCTGGCCTGAATCATCACAACTCTCGCCACTTGCTTTGTAAAATTGTTCTCCGGGGATGAATTCATCCCCTGGAGCTTAGGGGTCCAAAGCCAAGAGGCTGCTTAACACGTCCCCCCCACCCACATACACACACGACCTAGGTGCTACTTAATTGCTTCCCCTCAGACCACACTTAAGACCCACCCCCTCACCCCCCAAAAAGGCTAGGCAGGCACTTAATGCTCCCCACCCCCAGGCCTAGGAGTGACTGACACAGGACCTCAGTCATGCCCTAGGCCTCGTACTGAACCCTCTGCTGTGGAGGGGTGGGGAGAAATCTCACCCCACGCACAAGGGAACCACTTTTCACTCACCACGTCCCCTTCATCACACCCTGCAGCTGTACAACCTCTTCCCCGCTGTCATGAGGCACCTGCCCGGCCCTCACAATCGGCTCTTCGAGAACTTCGAAGAGCAGAAGCGCTACGTGGCCGGGGTCGTCCAGAAGCACAAAGAGACCCTGGACCCGTCCTCCCCGCGGGACTACACAGACGCCTTCCTCATCCGGATGCAGCAGGTAAGGGCTGTTAGCATCGGGGACAGCAGGGCTGTCTACTCGCCAGTTTGCACTCCTAGTTCATAGACTCCAAGGCCAGAAGGTAGGATCATCTAGCCTAACCTCCTGTGAAACCTGGGCCTGGTTTGGTGAAACCGGATTCGCTGAACTGGTGCAAATCCATCGTGTAGACACACTGATTCTGGTTTCGCTTCCACCTGTTCCTATCTAGAGCTGGTTTGGAATTTAGTGACCAAACATTTTATCACTGAAAACTGCTAATTCAGCAAAACCAAAGCTTTCCACAGGAAAGGGTCAAATTTCTCAACGCAGAAAAATTATGAAGGTTCAAAATTGTCCATGTGTCCTGTTTCCAAATGAAAATTTGCAGTTTTCCTGTTGAAAGTGACTTTTCGTTTTGAAATTTGAGCTATGTACAAAATAATGTTTTTAAATTTAAAAAAAAAAAAAAAAAAAGGGTCAAAACTGAAACAAAATGACCCATTTTATTCAGAGTTTCAATTCATGAACCTTTTCAAAATGTTGACATTCAGGACAGGAAAAAAGGTCCAAAATCTCAAAAATTTTCACAAGACAGGAAAACTGCTGCCCACCAAGATCTAGACCCAATCGATTGAAGCTAACCTGAAAAAAGCCTGGTTGAAACCAAAATCAGAACAGCCACCTCTGAATTTATCTACCTTCAGCTTCAAGCCACTGGATCTTGTCCTGCCCATTTCTGGTAGATTAGAGAAACGTCTAGAACTGGAAATGTCTCCTGGTGGAGGTGTGTGGTGGCTGTAGTCTTGACCTACACACCAGAAATTGAACCTGAGACCTCCACAGAGAAAAGCATGAGCTGCTCTGGCTTGAGCTAAAGAACAAGCTTCTGTAGCTAGCAGCTGAAACAACTTATATTCTGTGTGGATCTACACAGAGGGGAAGGGTCTTATAAATTCACTCACCAATGGGTTACAGGTACTTATCCACCAGGATCAAGTCACTGCTCAACCTTCTCTTGCATAAACTAATAGAATCAGCATAAGACCCCCTCCATAAAGCAGGTTTTCCAGCCCTCAAACCCAGCTGGTAGCTTTTTACCAAACCCTTTCCAATTTCTCCACATCCTCTTTGGAGAGTGGGCCCCAGAACCGGACCCCGTTTCCCACTTACAGGCCAGCAAACACCACATACAGTGGAAACGCCACCTTGATATTCCACTCCATTCTCTCTCAGTGCTTTAAATCAGACCACTAGATAAACCAGTGCAATTCTGCAAGGACCTCACAGCCTTCCCCTCTGTAACCCTTGTCTCTAGGAGGAAAGCAATCCAGATACCAAATTCCACCATGAAAATTTGCTCCTCTCGGCTCTGGACTTATTTTTTGCTGGAACAGAAACTACCAGCACCACCCTGAGATATGGGCTGTTGGTCCTGCTGAAGTACCCTGATGTCACAGGTCATTACTAGAAGTATTACACAAGACCCTTCACCCTGGTGATGTCAGCAGCAAAAAGGGACGAAGTCAGAGCTGTCAGGGCTCTGTCTAAACACTTAAACTATGCAAGCTGAAGCTCCCACCCAGAAACCTGTGAAAACTAAATTGCCTCCCCTGGCATCCTGTCTAGGCAGAACTTTCCCCAACCAAGGGCTGAATCTGGGGGTTTAAAACAAAGAAAACTTTATTCCTAGAGTACAAGACCAGAAGGGACCCCTACAATGATCTAGTCTGACCTCCTAGATAACACCGGCCATGGGACATCCCTGAGAGAATTCCTGTTTGAGCTGGAGCCTATCTTGATTTGAAAATTGCTGGTGATTGAGGACTCCCCAGCCCTTGCATAGATGTTCCACCAGTTAATTACTCTGCCTTAAAATGTTGAATCTGATTTCCTGTCTGAATTTGTTGAGCTTCACCTGGTGGAGAGAGCGAGGGCGAGGGGGAAGGGCAGACAGACTAAAACTTGGGGAAGTCAGCAATTAGTAAATCAACAGTATCTAGGAGGTAAGATTCCCACCCCACCTCCTACAAGGTAACCGCTGTCTTCCCCTGACAGCTGTGAGAGGCTAATGAGGCAATGCACTTTGGAGCTAGCCACGTCCCTCCTCCGCGATGCCCCACTCACCATTTGTTGTCCAAGGCTGGCCAAGTGCAAAATTCAAGGAGTCCAAACACCAAGCAGATCCACCTCTAGCCCCTACAGGGAGAGCTTCTTGAGTGGGGTGTGCTACCTACCCCAGCTGCAGTAGGGCTAGGGAGGGAGGCCCTTAGCAGAACCTATCAGCTAAGCTGCTTCTCTGCACAGCTATAGCCCACACTGGTTCAGGATTTTATGTACATTATTGCACCTCTTAAAGATACCTCAGCTCTATAGTGAGCATTTGAATTAAAAACCAGAAGATATAAGACCCTTAACAAAACCCACATACAGAACACCCAATATAACATCTTTCCCCCTCTCTTTCTCTGCTTTCAGCCTTGTCCACCTTCTACTTGTGCAAACATGCCAGACTAGTCTTTTGGTTACAGTGACCCCTCACCCTAGCCACGTTTAGTGTGGTTCTCTTATCCTTTCATTTCCCAGCAGGGATAATAGTGTTTGATCATCCCCAGACTTAAAATTTAAATGATTTTTAACCAAAGAGCCCCTAAACTGTCACATAGGTGAAATGCAAATGAGAGGTGGACCATTTGTCCCCATACTCACCAGCAGATGGTAGCAGAGAGCTCCCACCCTATGGAGCCTCCATCTACCTGGCATTCTCAAGCAGCTCTGTGCTGCTCTTCTCCCAGTTCACCAACAGGTGTCACTAGCGAGCGCCCTATTCTCAGCAGGCACCAAGACACCCCAGAGGAGATCAAGAACTCATAGTGCTAGGAGCTGCACAGACACAGAGACAGTCTCTGCCCCCAAAGAACTTCTATTCTAAATAGATAAAGGAAGGAAAGCAAGGCCTAGAGACTTGTCTCTGTTCAGCCAGGAATGGGACCCCTCCCAGTGCAATGTCTTAAAGACCAGGCCACTCCTCCCAGGTCTAGCTTGCCCCCTTCTCTGTGGCTGTGTCTTACACGGGACTACTGAAGAATTGAACTTAGCTCATCTGAGCAGCCACCGATTGCCTTAGGCACAGGCCCAGCCTTGAATACAATTTATGGGGTGACATTTGAGAAATACCAGCACATCAGCATACGTTCCTCCCAGATGGGAATGGCAGGAAAACCGACCTTCAGCCCAGCTCTTCTCTTAACTCTTTGCTTGTGCTGGCCCCGTAACAGAAAGAATTCAGGAGGAGATTGAGCGAGTGATCGGACAGGACCGCTCCCCATGCATGGAGGACAGGACCAAGATGCCTTACACAGATGCTGTGATCCATGAGATTCAGAGATTCATCGACATCATTCCTCTTGGTGTTCCGCACTCGGTGACCGGAGACACGCAGTTCAGGGGATACACCATTCCTAAGGTATGCAAGATACGAACCTCTTCATATAAACCTTCGTCATAAACCCGAGCTGGGAATCTTCTAGGTAGAACATGGGGATGGGATCAGAGATTTTTCATGAGGCCTTTTGAAAAGCCAGAGTAAAAAATTGTTTCGGGCCGGACTGAAACTGAACAATTTTCAAAATTTTGCAGAGAATTGAAAAGTAAAAAAAAAAACCAAAACGACTATTTCTGTCAAATGAAAGGTTTTGTTTTGACAAAAATCAAAAGGTTTTGTTTCAGTCTTGCCCATTTTTAAATATTTTAAAACAATTTTTGGGAGTAATAAAAGGAAATGTTGAAATGAAAAGTGGTCTCGCATGGAAAAAAATCAAAACATTTAGTTTCAAGAAGGCCCAAATGAAACATTTCTCAGATTTTTTTTCCCCCCAAAATGGACAATCTGGCATGATGGCCACGAATTCCTGAGATATTTCAGAGTTGCTGAAGCTGCATTTTTCACCAAACAAAGTTGCAGATGAAAAGGATTGGCCGGCTGTAGTTCTGGCCCCATTCCCCAGTGCTCTGCCCCTTGCATTGGCACCTAAACCTGGGCAGGCAAGCTGCCCCATTAGAATGATCAGTGCGGTGTGCCAACCTTGCACAGGCAGATATGACTGCATGTGGCCCTAGGGTAAATTGCTAGTGTAGTAGGTGGCTCCCCTAAAACCTTAAACTAGTAGTAGCTAGGCTGAATTGAAAGTCATGGGTTCAAGTCTTGCTAATGCCCTTTGTAGGGTGTCATTAATGTGATCCTGGTATGGTTTAAGGAGATGGGTTTTATTTATATCATGGCCAAGCCTAAAGATCTGCAACCTGGGGCTAGTGATCCTTCCTTGGTTTATTTAGATTGTGAGCTAGTTGGGGCAGGGACTGTCTCTCACCCTGGTCTGTGCAGCACCTGGCACAATGGGGGTCACAGGTGCCCCCATAATAATCATAGAAATGTAGGACTGGAAGGGCCTTTGAGAAGGCATCAAGTCCAGCACCTAGTAGGATCACATACCAGGTCATCAAGGGGCTTTTCCTCCTGGGAGGCTGACACTGTTCCGTCTCTAGTGAAGGTCCATAAGCTGCGGTGCTGTTATATCTGGAGATGTTTCCTCTCAGCTGGGTCTAAAATCTCCCCTCCAGGGCACCACCGTGTTACCCATCCTGAATTCCGTCCTGCATGACCCCACGCAGTTTGCAGACCCAGAGACCTTCAACCCCAGGCATTTCCTAGATGAGACGGGTGGATTTAAGAAGAATGCAGCATTCATGGCCTTCTCTGCAGGTTGGGTCTGGGCTCCTGGGCAGCCTCCCCATTAGCAACTGCGATCACGGGCCATACACCTGGGGGCAGAGTCAGAGCGCCGTCTCTCGGTGGTGCTGTCCCACAGGCCATACACCTGGGGGCAGACTCAGAGCGCTGTCTCTCAGTGGTGCTGTCCCACAGGCCATACATCTGGGGGCAGACTCGGAGTGCCGTCTCTCAGTGGTGCTGTTCCATGGGCCAGAGTCACCCAGCGTAGATCCTGCCCCTGTGCAGAGCCCTATTTTGAGGCTGTCAGTGGGGCGTAGGGCTTTCCGGGACCCTCTGCTCTGGGTGACTGTCAGCAGAGGAGCGAGGGTTTGGGTGCATGTGTGAGAGGCAGGAGGCCATGTGGAGTCAGCAATAAGTGGGACTCCTAAAGGACGGGGACTCCTTCGTCTCGTCCCAGCCCCCTCCAGACGCCAAGCCGGGGAGATGTTCCTTCAGGTCGGGCCCTGCCGGTTCTTCGTTCAGCAAAACCCGCCCCAGAAGTCGAGCAGGGTCCCCAGTGCTGGTGCTCCTGGAAGGCACCCCATGGTTTCCTACCAGGGCTCCTCATGCCAGCATCGGTGGGAGCGCCTCCCGGGTTCATTGGCTGGGCCGATTGTATCCACAGATTCCCCTGGGGACGTTGTTGGCCCGTGGCCTGGAAGCTGAACCCAGGTGTCCTGGTGGTCAGGACAGGGCATTAAACCCCTTTGTGCAACCCGTACTCTGGAGCTGCCTGGTCCCTGATGTCACTTACAGCAGCCTCGGGGCTGCTCTAATTCATAGTCCGCTCCCTATGGGCCTTGGAGGGCAGAGAATAACCATAGCACTGTGCACTCCAGCCACAGCCCCGATCTGTCCCCTGTGGGCCCTGGGGGGCAGAAAATAACCAACCACAGTGCAATGCGCTCCAGCCATGCCCCGATCCGCCCTCTTTTCTGCAGTCTCTGCGCAGGGTGGGTGCAAGGGCCTGACGCCAGCGCCACACTGGGCATGGAGGTCCCTGCCTGGGGGGGATTCTTAAGGAACCTGAGCATGACTGAGATCCAGGCCCCATGAATGTGCAGCCTCAATCTTCTTTAAAGGGGGATAAAAAAAGCCACCAACAAATAACACTCACTGCTCTTTGCAGGGAAGCGGGCGTGCCCTGGAGAGGGCCTGGCCCGCATGGAGCTCTTCCTCTTCTTCACCGCCATCCTGCAGAGCTTCACCATCAGCTCTCCAGCCTGCCCGGAGGACATTGACATCACGCCAGAGTACCAGGGCTTTGGCAAGGTGCCACGTGGGTATCGGCTGTGTCTCATCCCCCGCTGAGCGCGAACAGCCGCGCCACGGCTGGTAGGCGACCCAGGGCCTGGCTCCCTGTCGTCCTGCACCTTGCACAGACCTTACATTGCTCTGTGTCTGTGTGTATGTGCCCGTATCCTCACTGCCCCCGGCAGAGCCCTGCTCTCTTTGTGTGTGTATATGTGTGTGCGCGAGGTGAACTAGATACAGTTCTGTTGTCCGCAATCTGTTTGAAGCCGATTATCCCTTATAAAAGAGAAGCAGTGGAAACACAATCCAGTGTCGTTGGCGGTCAAATGTCACTTTACGTCTTGCCCCTCGCGGCGTGAAGGAGGCTAGGCGATGGAAGCGAAAACGAGCAGAGAGCTGAGGAGAGGAGCGAAGACTTCTGGGATGTTGCCCCGTGTCCATCGCTAGGGGCCGACCAAGGGAGAGATCTGCCCCCTGAGCATCCAGCCCAGGTTTTGCAAACAACTCTCTGCAGATTGGGGCAGGACTTTGCCTCTGGGCACCGCTGAGTTGGTCAATGGCCAGGGCGGAGCCAGCCCTGGACTGGAACTCAGGAGAGCTGGATTCTGATCCAGTCTTGGGCAGGTTACTGCCTCTCTCTGTGCCTCAGTTTCCCCCCCCCACACACACACCTTTTGTGTGGTTAGGTTGTGAGCTCTACGGGAGTGCAGAACCTCAAGCAAAGTGGGGGTCCTGATCTCAGCCAGGGTGCCCCAGGCACTTCTGGTATAAAAATATTAATTACGCACCCACCAGGTAGGAAGCCATCAGCCTGACTCGGGTGGGATGAAGTCCTGCTCCTTGGGGGTGGGGATGCAGGAACCTGAAACTCTGCCGCCCGCCCCGCACTTAGCAGAAGCGTTCGCTGTTTTGCAGCTGGGATGGTGAGACAGAAAGGACACCTGCAAGAGGAAAACGATCTCATATTTTAGTTGCCTGCTAATGGGTCCTTCCAGGCAACAATCTCAAAGCACAAGATAAACCTCAATTAACCCTGTGGGAGTTAGGTGTTGTTATCCCTATTTTACAGATGGAGAAACTGAGGCACAGGAAAGAAAATCTCCCATTACAGCGAGTTTGAGTAGCACAGCAGAGACTAGAACGCAGCAATTGTGACTCTGCACATCTGTTACTCCAGCCCACTAGACTCCCCCTCCCTAAACTGGGGGTAGAACCCAGGAGTCGTAGCTCCCAACTGCCCTCCAAGCTGGGGACAGAATCCAGGAGTCCTGGCTACCAGCCTCCTCCACCCGCCCTCCACTCTAACTACTAGATCCCACTCCCCTTGGAGCGCTGGGGGTAGAAACCAGGTGTCCTGGCTCCCAGCCCCCTGCAACCAGTCCCCCTCCTCCACTGCTGGGGATAGAACCCAGGTGTCTGGGCTCCCAGCACTAACCACACACTTTTCAGCGTGGAAGCAAGCAGAGCCTGGAAAAGTGCGGCACTTTCCCAGCACTGCTCATCTGCGGCGAGATGTCCATTTCCACTGGGCCCTGGAGGGGTTTGAGGGTGAAGCTCTGCAGCCGCGCTGTGAAGAATAAAAAAAGCTCCATTCTCGCCAGGCTTTCCCCCAGGCAAATTCTCTTCCCTCCAGGGAGGCCCGGGGGAGAAGAACAGAACAGGACAGACCCTGCATTACATGGCCCCTAACTATGCCCCCTTTCGACGGTATCCCCTCTATTGTTAATTATTAGAGTACCTCTGCAGCTGCGCCTGTTTCTGGGCCAGGGCAGAGAGATCTGAAGGAGTGCAATCCCCAGCTGACTGCCCCCTGTTCAGCCCTCATTGCAACCCAGCGTCTCCAGCCCTCGAGCTAACAGCGACAGTAGCTCTTATGCCTGATGTGGACCTGCCACTAGAGGAGGACAGAGGATCACACATCATAACCTTTGCGTTACAAATGCGCCGGTTTAATGTTCATCCACCCACAGACCTCCCAGCTCAGAGGATGCACTTAGGGCCTGAACTGACGCTCAGGAGGTTTTTTTCCTTTGATTTCACCGGGCTTCGGATCAGACCTTTAACCAGCGTAACTGCGCCTTTGCCTGGCCGTCCAGCCAGCCTGGCATCAAACCCCATCCTCCATTTGGTTTTGCTCAGTGACTTAGTTTTGAAATACCCAGGGAGAGGAGAAGCCTTGAAACCGTAGTGCAAACCAAACAGTGCATCCTACTGCAACAAATCCCTGCCCACCCCGGGGACTACCCAGCCATGCTGGTGCCACCCGGAACAGCAGCTCCAGGGACAGAAAGAACTCAGACCGTCCTCTTCCGAAAAGCATCAGGCTCCTGCCACTGGTGCTAAAGGGGAATCTCCCTCAGCTCTTAGCCGTACAGGGGCTATGTCACATACTTGATGGTGCATCTAGTGGATGGAATCAGACTCAACCTCTAGCCAGTTGGTTGCACATGAAGCAAATTTGTAGGAGAGCCAAAGTCAGATAGAAAGAACTGGGCAGAGGGGGGTGTATCCCTGTCTCATCACTGATATAGATACCGCCCCCATGGGACCCTTCATTCCAGGAGAGCATGGTACTGTACGTTACACCATTTGGGCCAAATTCATCTATAGGATAACTATTGGTTTCAATGGCGTTATCAGCAGGAACCAACGTCCCCAGGTCTGAACCCTTCCTAGCAGCCCAGGCTATCGTGCAGCTAGTGGCTACTGCGCTGCGTGTGGATGATGAACGCTGGTGCAACCCCAGGGATCTGGGACTGCAGGAAAACAGGGCTGAGCTGCGCCTGGCACCCCCAGTCTGCTGCAAACCCGAACGTCCCTCACCTGCTGAGAACAGCAGGAAAGCCTCTGGTTTTCAAAGGAGCCGTTTTAGTACAGCATAGTGTATAGGGTATATAGAGCAGTATAAACAAGTCACTGTCTGTATGAAATTTTAGTTTGCACGGACTTCGCTAGTGCTTTTTCTATAGCCTGCTGTAAAACGAGGCAAATATCTAGCTGAGTTGGTATACTCCCTGGAAGACCTCTGCGTACTCCCAGGGGTACACGTATCCCTAGTTGAGAACCACTGGTCTATGGTAACGACCATCTTTCGCGACCCCTTAAACACAGACAGGTTGAAAACCACGGCTCTAAAGGATCACTTCAAATCACTGTAACTGCGTCAGTGGGTGGGGGAACTGGTGCCTTGCCAGACTGGGCTGTTGGCTTTTCCCTGGCCACTAAGCGGCGCAATTTCTCCGTGATTCCCAGCGACCGCAGGATTTATTTGCTGGGAGCAGACCCAGCTGTAAATGGTTTAACTCTCCTTGACTGGTGTGTCCCTGCCTCCCTCATCCAGTGTTTATACTCGACTGGGCTCTGCTCCCTGGGACCCAAAACACTCCCAGCGACTGGTTTGGATGAAGACTGCAGCTTTACAAAGAACGATGCTTTTGTGGCATTTTCCTTCGTTAGGACCAGCTCCCCCACCCATGAGAGCAGAAAGTCCCCGAGTAAATGAATTCCTTCCAGGCTAAGTAGAGCGAGCATCACTGGGGCTGCATTTACCATGTTATTCAATCATGTAGAGCTTTGAATTCACACCCAATTGGCCCCTAAGGCCCTCCTCTATTCCCCATACACCCAGATCCTCACCTGGGCATGGGGATACGGGAATTGCTAGAACAGCTACTCCGGGTTGCATCCACAGACCCTATGTCCAGCAAAGATTGTCTGCTTCCTCCCAGACTCTGCCGATATTTCCCTGGACTCCTTCTTACTTCTTTGCTCTGTCTTCTGCCCCCGGCCCCAGGCAGCCCAAACTCCCTCCGCGCAGGGAATTACTGCAGACAGCCTAACTCTGTGGCCCCAAACACCTTCTCCCAGGGACTGACTGCAAGCCACTTCCCCCGCAGCCTCATCCATGCTTAGCTCGCTGGCTTTATACAAGCTCAGCCTTCTCCATCCCAGCTGGGCTCCTTCCTCTATCAGCCTTTCAAGCCCTGGCTCTCCTCCAGCTGCAACCGAGCAGGTTAATTGACTTCCTTTATCCTGCTCAGGGCACCCTGCCCCAGCCCCCCAGCTCACGCATGTCATAACGGTATCTGGACGGGCTCTCAGTGGAATGCTAAGAACAGCCCGATCACTACTGCCAGTGCATGGTGGTTGTATGCAGGGCACTACCCCAAATAACAGCCGTAACAGGAATTCTGTTAGCAAAGTGTGACCGCCAGGCAGAGCTAAAGTTACCCCACTCCGGGCAAAGCTGTGTGCTTCGGCCACCTACAGGGCATTTCTTCACCAGGAACCTCCATGTCGCCTTCCTCGCTGCTCGAATGAGCTTCACTTTCGGGGGGGTCACCTGCACAAGATGCCGTTTCCAAGGTTCCCTGGACTATATCAAGAGGAGCAGGGACACCGCCCTCCAGTTATCATTCGCCTAAGAAGACAAAGGAACCGAGCGCTTTGGACTTTGTGGGAGATCCTTGACCAGAGGGATGATCAGCTGTCTTGCTGACAGGAAGTTTGGTAAGAAAACTCTCTTGAACGAAGGCTGTGGCTTGTTTTGTTACGCCTTCGCCTCCAGAACGTGTTGTTCGCTTTGATTTGCTTGTCACCATTTGTAAGTCTGTCCTTTACACCTGAACTCCCTTAAAATCCGATTTCCTTTGTTAATAAACTTGTTTTACTTCTAATCTCACCAAGCCAGGGCTGTGCTTGAGTCAAAGTGAACGTTAAACTCCAGTGAAGGAGGCAAGCTGGGGGACAGTGTGTCTTTGAAGGGACAAACGAACCTTAAATCTCCAGGAATGGTCCAGCAGAGGGCTGGACGTGGCAGAGCACTGCTCTGGATTGTATCCCAGAACATGACAGCGTGGTCTAATGGTCAGATGAGGCGATGGGGAGACAGTGTGAGGGCGGGTGCTTTGGGATCAGATCCGGGGACTAGCATTCTGGCCGGGGAGAGCAGGGGGCGCACACCTGTGAGCCTTCCTTGATCCAGGTTGGTGTGGGAGCCGTCAGATCTTCACGTGGATGGGGCTAGAGACAAGCAAATTATCCTCTGCCCACATTAACAAACGTGGGAGCAAAGGCTGGGGGAGGGAGGGTGGTCTAGTGGTTAGAGGGCAATCAGGCTGTCCAGATTCTCTTCCTGCCGCTGTCACTGTGCGTGACCCTTAGCGGATCACTTTATCTCCACGGTGCCCGGCAGGAGTGAAAAGCAAAGGGTCTTTGCAACAAGCCCCCTGGAGGAAGGCCGGGGCCTCTTTTGCTTGGCCTCTCTCTGTATTCTGTATGCGTTGGGCAGTGTCTATAAAATACAACACCACGCTCTCTTTTGGGAGCTGAGCCAGTGAGCTGCTGGGTGGATGGATTATTTCCTCCCCAGCTGGGAGTTGAATGAAGCTCACCCTTGCATTAGAAGACTTCACAGCCTGGGGTGTCAGGGACAGCCCTGAATCCTCCAGCTCCGAGCGAAAACCCTGCTTCTTATGGTCCATTACCAAGAAGAGATTCCTGCTCCTGTGCTGGGAGAGATCCTGTTCCAGCCCGGAATTCATCTCTGCTGGCCTTAATCTTTTCCTTCCCAGCAGCTGCCAGCACCAAAGCCAAGATTTTCCAAACTGGCCACTGGTTGCACATGTCTCGATGCTTGGGAGTCCCACGTGAGACACCTGGGGCCTAATCTTTTGGCCACTGGGTTTATCCCCAGACCTGGTCCTTTTACTTGTCAGCAGGGATCCTGGGGAAGGAAGAGTTCTTTTCCTCGGTCCTCTTGTATGATTGGTCTTATCTTGTCATCTGGGAAGATCAACGCCCAGGTTTCCCCTGGACCTGAGCCTCTGCCATCAGTGCCGATGTTTCTTGTTTTGAACGAGAGGACTGAGAAGGGTCTCTACCCAATATTAAATAGGATGCTCTCCCACACACATCTCCTTCCCATTTAGCACAATAGCAGGTGTCATAGTGGTCCCCTCTGGGCCACTCACCAGTGTTGGGAGAGGACCCAGTCACTGAATCCCCAAGTGTTTTAAAGTCCTGGGGTCTGGGTACTGCCACTATCTTAGGGCCGCTGGGCACACTTTTGGGGTGCAGATCCTCTATCTGGCACCCCCTCCTTACAGCTGTGACCCGCTCAGTCCCCTGCCGAGCCCCTAGAACTGGTGCTGACCCTTCAGACACCCTCCGTAGCTTAAACACGCTCTCTCCCAGAACTCCCCACCAAAGGTGTGAGACCTTCAGGTGGAGCACATCACACATGCAGACTTTGCGTGGGATTCGAGCACATGATGGCTCTTTAATGGCACAAGGCGCACACCGATCTACACAGAAATAATAAACCCTACACGCAGTTCCCCCCTCCCTTTCCCCCACTCCAGAGCATTCTTTAGGCTGGGGCTGCAGTCAGCTGGGGCCATCCAGGGTCCTTCTGTTCCTGTGCATTCTGACACATGGAGCCTTCTTCCCCCAGCTCACCCACTCTGACCTTGGCTCTCCATGCCTGCCCCACACTTCCCATGTGCTTCTCTGAGTTTTCCTGCGGAGGTCACTCCAAGGGTGCCAAAAACTTAGTAGAAGTGGGGGGCCCAAGGACAAAGTGCCCCCCTTCCTATGCGTGGGTGGTTGCTCCAGTGGTAAGCCAGCTGCCCTCTCTTCTGGTGCCACAGCATCCCCTGGTGGGCAATAGGTGTAATTGCAGAGCCTCCCCAGCAAAATCTATTAATCTGCAGGTGGCATGAATTCTGTGTTTATGTTTCTTTTGTTAAAAAGTGGTGGGTCATGGCCCTCCCACTTTTAAAAGTAGGGGGGCCTTGGCCCCTTGGCTTCCTCCCCACCCCCGGCTCTGGCACCAGTGGGTCAGTCCTTTTATAATCAGCTGTTTTGCCACCTGTCTCTTTGTCCTCCTTGGGGAATTTACACTCCCTTCACTTCCCACCTTTCCCTGCAGACAATAAGGATATATCTAATCCCAGCTTGACCCCAGGTGCATCACCCTGAATGGACTGTCATTGAGCTGTAATGACTCTCTTCAAGAGACACGTGCAAAGGCTTGTCAGCCATGGTGCACACACATAGAGGGAGGGACATGCATGATACAGGAGTTTTCCTAGCAACAACTCCATAATATTGTTACCCCTTTTTGATCAAAACAGCCAGACAAATTTTGGGCCCCCACAGGTAGTTCAAGCTGGGAGTAGCCATTGACAGCGGAGTCTGGTATTTTCTCTGATGCAGTCTTGTTTATTTACAAGGAAGGTACAAAGTCTTGCTTCTCCGCACACAGGAGTCAGCTCCCTCACTCACACACCAGATGCTTTTGGCCAGTTTGTTCAAGCCGTGTGCATCCGGCTTTCCTTCTGCTCCCGCCGTCTTACTTCTCCTTATCCTTCCTGTCAGGCTTCAGCTAGTCCTGTGTCTGTGGCATGCCTGCACGCACACACCCCCACGAAAACAGGTCCCCCAATCAAAGCCCCAGCTCCTGAAACTGAAACCCCTGGGCCCAGTGAATCAGCTTCGACTCGTATTCCTGCCGCCATTACCCCAGAGTCTCTTGGGATTTGCTTTTGCAGCATGGAGAGTCCAGTGTGTGGACGTGGGGGCCTGATTCCCCTATCTTCTGAAATCAGCCACCTGATGTGGCTTTAACAGCAGCCTGGCAACCTCCCTGTTACACCCGCAATTGCTGTATCTAAATGATTAAATACACACTGGGCCAGAGAGACAAGGAGAGACCCTATAGCCCAGTGGTTAGCGCGCTCAGCAGGGGTGTGGGAAACCCAGCCTCCTGTCCCCCTGCTCTGAGGCATATTTGCCTATATCTAGTGGAACAGCTTCAGTAGGTAACCCAGGGGTCAGGGCTTTCTCCTGGGAGAGCTCCCAACTTCACATCCCTGCCCTATGTCAGGCACAGCAGGGAGCTGAACTGCCCCCATCCTGGCTAAGTGCCGTAATTACTGGGCTAAATGTTACACAGGGAGCTCCTCCTCCTTGGTTTAGGTGGGCTCGGAGCACGCCTACCACATCCGAGCCTGCAGGCAAGCTAGGCGGGGACCAGCTCGTTTGAGGATGCCTGGGCATGTCCTCCCTGGCAGCAACTTCGTCACTTGGGGATTGCAGGTGGCAGCCGAGCAGGGGTTTGGAGGATCTCCGTGGTGCCTACACGTTGGACTTAGGAGCCCGCGTCCGTTTCTGGGTCTGTGTCCTCCACTGTGCTGGGCAACAAGCTAGAACTTGTGGGTCACCTTGTCCCAGCAGGGCCCAGCTTTCTTTCTTTTAGCACTTTCCACAACAGACTCTGGGCAGGCGGCTAAAATCCCTGAGCTGCGACCCGGAGAGATTTACCCCCAACATGAGTGCAGAGGCAACGTAGGTGAGATCAAAGTTAGGCTCAGTGCTCCACATGCAGAAATATCTGTGTAGATTCTTCGGCAGCGCCTGCCCACACCTAGCTATTTTGTGTGGGTGTTTTTTGGAAGATAATTGCTATGGTGCCTAGAGCATGAGGTCTGGCCACATGGCACAGGCTTAAACAAGCAAGCAGAACAGCCGCAAGGACCAGGATCCCAGAACGTCTTTCACACGGGATGTTTTGCAACCCTCCAGCGATACCAAAGGAGTTAAGAACGCCAGCACCCCATTGACTCATTGGCAAAATCACCCCTGAACTGTCAATTTCTGAGTTGCATCCAGCTCTGCAGAACACGTATATACCCACAATCTCCCAAGCATGAAGTGAACTAGATCATCCTTCCCAGTTGCCGAGAGATTCAGTCTTGGAGCTCACGTCTGCTTCTCTAGCTGCTCCTGGCCCACCGGTGGCCAGCCGCAATGGAGCTCAGGGGAGCAGCCACTCTTTTCCTGGCTGCTTGCATTTCGTGCCTGATTTTCCTCTGGAAGCGAAAACAGAAGCAGCAAACCAGCAAACTTCCCCCTGGACCGACTCCTCTGCCGCTTCTGGGCAATGTGCTGCAGCTGAGCAGAACTCACCTCTTCAAGTCACTGGTGACGGTAAGTGATATTTTGCCATTGCACGGCACACTAAAATCAACCCTTTGGATAGTCCCAGAAAAAAACGAGAGCCAAGCGGAGTTAAGGTTGAGAATCTATATCTGTAATTTAGGGTAAAATATATGACAGGTGTAATCAATTTCCCAAAACCTAGCATTTTAAACTCAGTTAAGGTTAGTCTTAAAAGAAATCCAAATATAGATGTGAACGCTCCACCCCAGAACCCCCATAGTCACCTCTGTGTCTTGATTATGGTATGTTTTGTACAATGCCTGCCTTGTGAGGTATCCTTCGAAAATGTCTTGATCTGTTAAACATGAATATCCTGTTGGATTGCGTGTGCTACCACGGTCTGTGAAGTTAGGAAGTATTGTTATATGTGTTACTGAAATAGGTTGGGAGACGCCCACAGCCGACCTTTTAGTTACAATAAAGGACAAGCCAGACATGTGCTAATGGCCCATTAAAAGGGAATCTGCTCTGCCAATGGCAGAAGTCCCAGAGGCTTCTCAGAGAGAGCGCATAGGCAATGGAGACTGTCTGTCCAGTGGAGAATGCCTGTCCAATGGGGGCTGCCTGACCCCCATGTCACAGAGAGGATCTTTCTAAAAGCTAGAAGGTAGAAAAAGAGAGACGGTGACATCATCACTGGCCTCCCTCCCCCTTACCACCTGGAAGAACACGTGGAAGACAAAGAACTTGAACTGGGGAAGGGTGGTCCCAGGCTGGGAGGTAGCCCCAGCCTGTGTATTGAGGAACTGTAACCTGCTCGTACCATCTGTCAGGGTGAGGCATTGTTTGATTCAACTCTTGCTTAGACGAAAAGTTTAGGATTTAGAAGGTGCGCTTGCCTTTTATTTTCTGAAGGCAACGATCTCTGACCTTTATGCCTACCACTTACAATCACATATAATCTCTCTTTCTGTAGTTAATCAACCTGGTTTATATTTTAGTTAAAACGGTGTGTTTTGGTTGAAGTGCTTAGGAAATCTCAGCTCAGTTTACAAAGGCTAGTGCGTGTCCTCTCCATATTGAGGGAGGGGCAGATTGGGTGGTCAAGCTTCTGACCAGTGCAAGATGGTACAGTTCTAGGGTGCAAGGCTGGGGCACTGGGGGGGGAAATAGCTGGAGCCTGTCTATTGACGCTTTATGAGTGGCTGGGAAATCATTCATGTAACTCATCTGGGTGTGGTCCCTGCCTGTGGATGTCTGTGTAAGTGCAGTGCCTGCCGGAGGTTGTAGTTTCACAGTGTGAGAGGCAGCCCAGGCTGGTGGGACAGAGGCTCAGCAGTCCCACAGTCCAGGTTGCACGCTGGGGACCCCATCACAATAGATAACACAGCTTTCTTAAAAGAAATCCAAAAGTGTTAAATAACCTTAACTCTGTCCTTTGAGACCACACAATACGTGCACGATTAAGTTCAGTGTTTGTGATCCCAGAAAAGATGAAGCAGATTTTTATAGGCACATTAGAAAATTTTTCCCACCTATTTTGTCGCAACAAGACATCATTAACTTTAACTCTGGATTTCCTGGGTTTATAATGCTTTGTTATGGGTATATTACCGTACCCCGTGATGTCTTTTACTGAATATTATTGAGCTGTATTCTCTACCTTAACTCCGTCTTATTGCAGTTGTTGCCTGGGAGTTTCCAGGTGTGTGGGTTAATCAATAATTCCATGCATGAAAAGTAAACAAGAACCCTAATGAGAATGTTACCATGTGATATTTCTGATGACCGGAAGATATGAATTATCAACCTTTAGTCACGTAATGAAGTTTAACGATATGCACTCACTGTCTAAGCCACTCTGGAGCAGCGCAAAGAAAGCCAGAGCTATTATTTATAGATGGTTTGTACTGTCAGAGAAATGCAAAGTAGCCAGAGTGAGTGTATATCAGTTTTCCCCTCTGCCTCCTGGCCTTCAGTTATCCCCACTTGCTCAGCCAGTTGAGAAGATCTGGTGCAATTAGTAGCTTTTTGGAGGGAAAAAATATGATTCATGGCCACTTTTTGCTGGTTTCCATAACTGAAAGTTGAGCTGTCAACAGAAGCTGATGCATAAGATCATCAGAGAAACTTGCCCAGAATTGCCCTCTCTCAAATTGGCTGCCATGTCCCATTGTTTTCAATGAGTGGGAAGCCAAGACTCGGCGCTTATTCCAAGTCTCCCAAGGCAAGCTCAGTCATTGTCTAACATGAGTCGATTTTCGAACCACCCTGAGCGAGCGCCATTCCCTACTTAAAAGCATTTTCTACGTATATTCTTCATATTTACCTGCATTGGAAAATGAAGCAACAAACGTCATTACAGTTCCTACCCTAATGCGCCATGAATAATCTGCATCTCGGTGGTGTAATATAGTCTATAAACATATATACAATATCGTATCATTTTATAATCCATACCGGCTGTCGTACCACAGCGGGGTGCCTCACACAAACGTAGGAAGCAGCACAACTAAAATGTACATTCAATTAAGAGAGAATCACACAGGGTCATTGAGTCACCCCTCTGGAAAACTGAAGGTGCCAAATCCTCAGATGTCACTTGCACTGATTCCCAAGGGCCTTCCTGTACTTGGAAGGGGAGATGTTTTCACAATGGATATTGGCAAACAACTGATGCACCCATCCCTTTCTCTAGGCCCATGTACCTCTCTCATCACAGCAGCTTCTGTTCTTTCTTTCTTTCAATTTACACTCCTTCCCATTGCAGCTGGGGGAAAAGTACGGCCCGGTGTTCACAGTGTATCTGGGCTCTCGGCGGGTCGTGGTTTTGTGTGGGCACGAGGCTGTGAAGCAAGCCCTGGTGGATCACGGTGAGGTGTTTGGTGGAAGAGGAAGAATGCCCACACTGGACAGAATCTTCCATGGTTATGGTGAGTGAGAAAGCAATATGGGCTTGCAACATGGGCAGCCGTCTCATTCTTCTTTGTGGATGGTTGTCAGCCTACGAACCATGCTGAAGCATCACCTCTCCCTCTGCCCCACTCACCAGTTGGGTACAGCTGGTCAGGAATTTTTCAGCTAAGATTCTTTTTGCTGGAAAATGTTGATTCGCTGAAACGGAAACTTTTTGCAGAAACGTCTCCCTTGTGACAACACTTTGGCTGGGGACGGCTTGTCAGCCACAGGATGGATTTTCTGGTCAAGACCTGATATTTTGGGTAGTCACCTGGGATGGAGGAGATGCGGGTTCACGACGCTGCTCCAAATCAGGCAGAGCAGGGACGAGAACCTGGCTCTGGTGCCATGCTGGGGAGTGCCCCAGCCATTGGGATGTATTCGGGGAGCGGGCACTCACTCATGTTTCTTTTTGTTTGACTGATTGTTTTTTTGTGACAAATTTCCAAAGGTCTCGTGTTTGTTCCACGTCAGAACAAAGACAAATTTCAAAAGCTCAAAATCGTTTGCACGGTGAAATTCTTGTTTTCTGGCCAGCCCTACAACTGAGTCCCGAAAATATTTGCAAACTGGTAAAGGCAGAGCCCTCAAATATGCAGTTAGGTAGAGAAAGGACCTAAGACAGAGTGGTTCCTTACTAACCTCATTCAGCTCCCTCTGGCCAAGAAACCTGGCTGCAAGCCCTGTAAGAACAGCAGGCAACAAGCAAAGAGATTTTGGACTCACTTGCGAGGCATCTCTGGTAGGGACCTCCAGATCTCTTTAAGATTTGCCCATCCTCTCTTATTGGAGAGGGCAGTCGCAGGGCTTGGTGGAAGCGATAGATGATAAATGCCAGAGGTCCCCTAGGGAACTGTCCAACTTCATCCTGATAGCCACGTGGGATCAGGGGCCTATACCATCAAAACGAGCCATTGATATTGGGTGCCTCCGTTTTGGAGTACTCGGAGGCACAGGCACGGCACCCGCAACTCCAGCAGAAGGTGGTGGAAGCTGCCGGTGCTCAGATCCCAAGTGTCTCAAGCTGGGCAACCAAAATCAGTGGCCAGCTGGGTCAACGTTGGACGAGACCTACGGAGCCCGAGCCAGTCCATCTCCTCTATTGTTTCCTAAAGTCCATTCACCTGTGCTTTGTCCACTGTTTCAACCCGGCCCCTCTCCTCAGACCCGTGTATCACGCTAGATAACTGCTCTCTGCCTCGCTTGGGGCTAACACCCTTCTGATCTCTGTAGACCATCGTTGTCTCTGGAGCGTGCCCTGAGCCACGTTCCATAGATGAGTCTGTGTAAGTTCTCTCCAGGCCCCCATCACTAGAGCAGCTGAATTTCTCACATGGTCCATCCCCAGGGTGCCCCAGGAGGTAGGTGCATAGCAGTATTCGCATTTTACACAGGAGAAATTGAGGTACTTACACGTGAGTCACTTCCTCTGTAAGCACTTCAGTGACTCATCTGTAACATGAGAATTATACAACAGACAGGGGAGCCGATGGCATAACTGGAACCTGAAGCCAGGCTGTTTGGGTCCTAGCCTAGCACCATAGCCACAAGACCAGGCTTCCTTCAGCTCACTTAACCTTTCCCTTATGTCTCTCTGCCGTACTTTGATCGCTTTTGTTGCCGTTCTCCAAACTCCTCCCGGCTCCGGACTAGCTCCTTCCACATAGTTAGCATGTCCCAGCCTGGATCTACCATGTCTAGACTAGCTGCGTCTCCTAACACCAGATGTCAAAATGCAGGAGCAGGAAGATGCAAAGACGGAGTCAAACGGCTTCATGAGAACGTGCCCAGTGGGTTAAATTAACATGTTTGATGCCAAGAAAGCAAGGGATGTGTCCGGGGGGAGGGAAGGGGGTGTTTCCTAAGCAACGTTGAGCTGGTTTCACCGGATACAGCATTTAGCAGAGTCAGGCCTGTTTTGCAATGGCAGAATTAGAGAACAATGACTTCTCCTTTGGAAATAAGTCCCGGCAAGGCAGCAAAACCAGTTCAGCTATCCCACCAATCCACTGAATTTTCAGCTCGGAAGCACGTTACTGACTACAATCTTCCTTTCTGGTTGTCAATTGTCCCTTGATTCCTTCTTTTTTTTCCCCTTTCTCCCTTCCTCAGGGGTCATCTTCGCTAATGGTGAGCGGTGGAAACAGCTCCGCCAGTTCTCCATCATGACGCTGAGGAATTTCGGGATGGGGAAAAGAAGCCTTGAAGAGAGGATCACGGAAGAAGCTCAGTGCCTAGTGGAGGAGATCAGGAAAACCAAAGGTTTGTTGCGTTGGGGTTGCAATCGCTTGGACGTTAGGGGCCTTGCTGGAGGATCTAGGTTCTCCAAACGACATCTCCCGCGGCTCTCAATGCAGAGAAGGGGCAGGGGGTCTCCGTTGCTCTCGCTGGAGACTCTTTGCATTGAGCTTTTCTGGAAAGCTGGCACGTAGAGCCAGGCCTACAGGGCCCTACTCCTCTCTCTGCCTCTCCCTCACTTCGTGCCTTGGGCAACTGACATCAGCGGCCTGGCCCTGAGCTTCCTCAGCTCCAGAACAGAGGCAAGCAGGAAATTGAGAGATTTCAGTTTCCAAGAGTTTGAAAAGTCCCTCCGGTTCCCTCACACTCACGCACACCGACCGCAGCCTCGCTCCAAGGAGAGGGTGCTGCTTTTATCGGCTAGGGTCATTCCCCCTCCTGCGGCCCCCACTGCACAGGGCTACAGCGCCTGACGCTCCTGGCAGCTGATCACACTCTGCTCCACTGCGCCAGGTTCTCCCTTTGACCCCAGCCATCCCATTGGCCACGCCATCGCCAGCGTCCTCTCTGCCATCACCTTCGGGCAACGCTTCGACTACCAGGATGAGAAGTTCGCACACATAATTGACGCCATCCAGGACCTCTTCCTGGAGCTGAGTACCCCCTGGACACAGGTGGGTGATGTTCTCTGCGGTGGCTGGGGCCTGCATGCCCCTGTGTCTGTGCCGTGGAGTGGGAGCGGGGGAAGGCATTCTTGGAAGGAGAGAACAGGGAGGCAGCTAGGGATCCAGGCCAGATTTTCCAAGATGTTTAGGTCCCTAAAGATGCAGAGAGGCCTGTGGTGGGATTTTCAAGAGCACCTAAGTACACTAGACACCTAACTCCCAGTGTGACTCGGACATCTGTCTGCATCTTTGCATCCCTGACCACGCCCTGCCCTTCTCCAGTACGATGGAGGGCATCACCCAGGAGCTTGGGCCCGCAAGGCACAAGGGACTCATCCCTCCCTCTGGCCTCCATGCACCACTCAGCTACTAGTGTCTCCTGCTGAGCTCATCCCTTGTCCCTTCTGCCATTCTGGGGCCCAGTCTGACTCCCACCGGTCAGTGGGACCCTGTGCACTGATGGCAAAGCAGGAGACGTGGTCCAGCACTCCTGCTTGCTGCAGCTCATCTAACCTATACCTTAAGGGTGCAGGGCCACCTGTCTGTAGGATCTAGCGAGCACACATCACCCCTATTCTTAACCCTGTGATTAACTCTACCCATGCATGGAAACTATCTGACAGCACAAAAATCGGGCCGGGGGAAACCTGTTTCCGCAGGTCAGAAAATCAGACTCTATGATCCCAGTCTAGCAGGTGGGCAGCCTTGGGTGGCGGGGGAGAGGAGCGGGGAGGCAGAAAAGCAGGGTGGGCAGTCCTCCCAACCCAGAACCAAAGATGAGGTGGGGATTCCAGGGTTTGCCCACGCCGGCCATTTTATCACGAGCCTCCTGGTATCTGGTATCCAAAAAGCCCCAGCTGCTGGAGTCACGGGTTATGTGTTAGACTCTTTGCTTGCTTTTATTTATAAAATAAGTTTGTCCTCGTGTGTGCAGGAAAAAGCCTAAAAGCACAACCAAGCAGAAGGCCAATGAAAAGATCCCCAGACCCAGTGTTATTCTTTTTTGAATCTCAGCTTTTTAAGCCAAGTCTCAGGATTTTGGGGGCCTGACTCAATTTTTGAATGCCCGGGGATCCTCGACGCTTGCGACTGCTGAGGTCTGCTGCTGCCCTACTCTGAGCCGGCAGTGGGAGCAGCGAGACAGAGATCCGCTGTGTGTCTGCTCAGCTGGCACCCCCTCGGCCCCTGGTACCTATGAACAGCAGCTGCAGCCTGTTCCCAGATGACATCCAGTTGGGTGGGCAGGAATGCATGAGCGGCTTCCTGCCATGGCATTGCCCAAGATGCCTGACTCTGCACCAGCCTGGAACTGGGCCTGTGGTGAAGCGTTTCCCCCACACTGGCTGGCAAGATTTGGGACGCAGTCCAGGCTGAGAGAGCCAATGTTGCTCAGCTCCCCCCACCATTTCCGCTCTGCTAATGGAGCTTTCCGCTTCCCCGCCCTTTCTCCCACCTTCCCCGCACAGCTCTACGAGATGTTTCCAGGCATCATGCAGTTCTTACCCGGCCCCCACAACCGAATTCTGAAGGACGTCAAGGTGCTACATGATTTCGTCACGGAGAGGGTGCAGATGAACCAGGAGACCTTGGATCCCAGCTGTCCTCGGGACTACATTGACTCCTTCCTCATCAAGATGGAAGAGGTATGGGGCAATATCTTAGGGGGCATCTCCAGTGGTTTCCACAAGAGCTTAGTCCTGGACTCTGGGATGCTCTGGAGCACAGACTGGGAACCACAGAGCAACACCGCATCTGTCTGTGTCCAACAGTTTTACAAAGAATCCCCTTTATAATCAACACAGCCAAACCTGGCTTTTCTTTACATTGAGGAACATTACAAGTGACAGGCAGTCCATCTGAGCACAGGCCATAATTCCCTGTCATCACTTTCCTGGGGCGGGAGCTCGGCAAACTGGGCCCAATTCCCCACTGCCCTGCACCTTGGGCAGTTATTCACATAAATGCATAGCAGCTGTCAGGAGCGTCTTATGCCCACTCGATTTGTTCTGGTGCAAACGACCCCGCAAGATGCAGGGCAACAGAGGGTCAGGCCCGGTGTTCCCAGCCAATGTTTTGCAGGCAAATCATCCACGCGCTCAAGCCACGGAATCAAAACCCCTTCACGCACACATTGGCAAGAGAGCGTGCAAATCCAGCACATGGGAGAGGTACGCACACCCGGGCAAAGCTGTGTGTCCCAAGCAACCTCCACGCTTTGACCTGTGGTATTTTGGTAGAGCAATAGGGAGTGTTTTGACCTGAGGCTTTAATGCTGCTTGTCGATTTAAAATACTACGTTAGAAATACTAAAAAAATCAAAGTAAGGTCCTCATTGTTTTTTCAGGTTAACTCACAAGTATATTGGTCTGGCCGTGAAACCATAGATCTCAGCCATGAATTCTGACTGTGCAAATATTTCTCTCCTCTGTTTGCCACCTCGTTGGTTGGACATCGTCAGCTACTGCTTCTTTTTTTTTTTTATTTCCCCTTTCTAGGAAAAGCAAAATCCACAGAGTGAATTTCACACAAAGAACCTAGTGCTGAGTGCAGTTCACTTGTTCTTTGGAGGGACAGAGATGGTGAGCTCCACCTTGAGATACGGTTTCCTGCTCCTTATGAAATACACGGAGATACAAGGTAATTAGTAGGGCTGGTCTAAATGTTTCTGACAGCATGAGTTTTCTCTATTTCAACGACATTTTGTTTAGAAAAAAAGAGATCAAAATGAAGTGTTCAGAGACCAGCCACATTCCAGTTCAACAGTTTCAGAGCACAACTTTCCAATTATTCATCTTGATTTTTTTTTTTTTTTTACTTTATACAACGGCAAATCAGAACAAAATGAAAATGTCAGGATTGAAACAAAAGGGTTTTGACTCCAAGTGATTTTTTTTTTTTTTAACTTTTTTTTATTTGGCAGGTGTTGGCGGGTCTCCTCAAATCGGCCTGGTTGCTGCGGCCCTTCCATAGGTCCTGAGCCCAGAGGAGGCCACAGCGCCTTCCTGTAGGGAAAAAGTCCGCTCTCCTGTAGTCTATCGCCCCGGCCCTGAGGCAGGGCGGGCGAGCAAGCAGTGAAGGGCTCCGGCCCTGAGGCAGGGCGGGCGAGCAGTGGTTCTGCTCTGGCAGCAGTAGGGAGGTTGAGGCTCTCCCGGGGTGGCTAGGAGAAAAGGGGGGCGGGAAGGGGAACGCAGGCCCACCCGTCTCCACTGCATCCCAGCCCAGGGCCCTAACAGCGGCAAAGGCGTTGCCACTGAGCCGGCGGGGCTCCTGCCGCAACACGTCGGCAGGGTTGCCCCAACTCAGCCAACGTCTATAACTGCCCCTGGGCTACTTCCTCCCCGTATCCCCCTGTACCTGCTTCTCCAGGGTCGCTGGGGTCCGCTGTCCGGGGTAGGCCCGCCAGTCCCTCCTCATCCGGCGGTGGCAATGTGGGGAGCTCCTCTTCGAGGGGCAGTTCCTCTAGGTCACTGGGTTCCAGGAAGGGTCCGGCCTCAGGCAGCTCGTCGAGGTCTAGTCCAAACTCTGGGGGTGTTACCCATCCGGGGTGCGCCAGGGGCTCAGTCCAGTCCCAGGGTTCAGGGGTCTCGGCCCAGTCTCTCTGGCCGGGTTATATGGTCCAGCTACGCGACAGCCCTACCCAGTCCCTAGGCCCGGTTTGGTCCGGGGTAGGTCGGAGTCTCGGCTCTGGCCTAGGTCTCAGCCGGCGGGGCAGCACATCTGCCTCCGGCGGCAGTCTGCCCCTGACTGGGCTCTGGGACCTGTCTCTTATACTGCCCGTGCCTTGAGAGGCTCCGCCCCTCTTGGGCCGATTGGGCAGCTCCGGCGGCCGTATCACGGCCTGGCTCCTGGGTTGCCGGGTAGACTGGCCTGCCAGCCTCTTCACAGTCTGGCCGTGTGGTTGCTGGCCAGGCTGCTCTGTGGGGCTATGTCTTGCCCAGTCTAGTCGCTGCGGCCCTTCCTCGGGTCCTGAGCCCGAAGGAGGCCACAGCGCCTTCCTACAGCAGGATATTCCTAAAATCTTTGGGTTTGTTCCACTTTGGAATGGAAACAAAGTTTGAAATCGCCGAATTTCCCACAAAATGGAAATTCCAGTTGCCACTGTTTTGCTATCAGATGTTACTCAAATTGTGCTGCGCTGGATGGAGACTATCGTTAACTGAGACAACCGCATGGACCAGAGAGTGACTACAGAGTCCTCGTCTGGCCTCTTTCCCTTTCTTTTTTTCCTCATTTATGGAAGCACTGACTTCAAACTCTCTGTGCTTGTTAGTTCTCCGCCTGTCAAACAGGGATAATATTCCTTTGTAGCTTGTCTAATTAGATTTTAAGCTCTTTGAGGCAGAGACGTCTTACTATGAGTATGTAAAGCGCGCAGCACAACAGGTCCCTCGTCTCATCCTGGGCTTTTAGGTGCTAGCGAAACACTAATAAGAATGGTTCAGGCAGCGGCAGGGCAGAGACCCATGACCTTCCCCTACACAACAACGTTGCAGTGGATTTTTGTGCCACGCGCTCCCTGTACCTGTAACGTACCCCCTGCTGTGATGTCTCGACAGGAAAGGTGCAAGAGGAAATTGACCATGTCATCGGTAAAAATCGCAGCCCAGCCACTGAGGACCGAAGCCAGATGCCCTACACCCACGCTGTGATACACGAGATCCAGAGATTCAGCAACATCATCCCCTTGGGGATTCCGCATGCAGTGATCCAAGACACCCAGTTCCGGGGGTACACTCTCCCCAAGGTGCTGATGCCTTATTGTGACAGCCCCATTCACGCTTTAAAATACAGCTCCACGGTCGCTCTCCCCGGGAGCTTGGCGCGATGTCCATCAACATTTCTGTTTCCCTTTTCCAGTGTTGTGCTCTGTTTTGCTATCACCCTGCACCCCAGAAACAGCTGCATTTTAACATGGCTTTGAATAAAAACCAGGATAAGATTCTCTTAAAAGGGGCTTCCGCGGGACAAAAGGAAATGTGTGCACACGCACACATGTAAAATACAGTTACAATGGCACTCTAAGGCATTGGCATGACTGGATCTCCAGCTGCCTCCCTTTTTCTCTCTAAAAGATCACTGCAAAGCTCTGTTTCCATGGGAGGGACAATGAATGTTCTTGTCAGGCTGGGGTGTTGGGATTTCCCCTATTCCCCCATAAGACACAGTTCCAGTGGGCAGGAGAGGGTCCAGGACTAGGCCTGCAGAGACCTGGGTGCTCAGTTCCCAATTGGCTGGGTGTGGCAGGCAATCCACCCAGGAGAAGGAAAACTCCCAATTCAAGCCAAGCACCTCAGGCCTGGCTAGCCGGCTGTAGAAGCTGGGTCCGTGTCCCACGTGCTCTCTGGGGCTGCGCTGCTGACTCCAGCTAACGGGGAGGAGGCAAAGCAGGTACATTTTTCAAATGGTTCGCTTTGTGGACGAGAGTGAGGGTCTAGCACAGTTCCCAAACTGTGGGGTGTGACCCCAAGTGGGGTCGCTTCATCAGCAGATGGGGTCACGGCCATCCCGAGCGTGCAGAGGACGCCATTTTACAAAAGGGCTTCCCCCCACGCAGCGTGACCTCACACGCACCGTAGGCACAAGGTCACGTCACACAGAGGATGCTATTTTGCTCTACAAAACAGCGCCCTCCACGCAGCAGGACCTCGCACGGCCCACATGTGTGTGAGCTCATGCAGTCCGGAGGACGCCATTTTGTAAAGCAAAATGGCAGCCTCCTTGTGGCATGACCTCGCACGTACAGTGTATGTGAGGTCACACTGCCGGGAGGACGCCATTTTTTAAACGGCAACTTCCATGCTGTCTGGGGTAGTGGGAAACAACACATCTGAAAATGGGGTCAGGAAGGGAAATGTTTGGGAACCGCTAGACTCTAGCGGTTAAAGCAAGGGTTGAGTGCTGGATGACCCAGGACTCCTGGGTTCTTTCCCTGGCTCTGCTATAAACTTGAGTTCCAGTCCTGCAAACACTCATGCAGGTGTGATGGCTCAAACAGATTAAAACGGAGCTCTCTCTCTCACTGCAATAGCGAGATCTGGCCAAAACAAACCACCACTTCTCTTCCTCAGGGGACAGATGTTTTCTGCTTGCTGGGCTCTGCCCTCCAGGACCCCCAACACTTCATCAATCCAGAAGACTTCGACCCCAGGAATTTCTTGGATGAGAATGGCAGCTTTAAGAAAAACAATGCTTTTGTGGCCTTTTCCTCAGGTACCAGCATTTAATTTTCTCCTCCTTCCACCCCACTGCTCCTTCCAGAGATCAGGCCTCCTTCCCGCAACCCCTAGCAAATTAATTCTTTCAAGGCTAAGTGGGGAGCGCATCGGTGTGACTGTTGTAAGGTTTAACCCAGTGCATTGAGCTCTGTGGATGGAAGGGACCAAGTGTTCTTATTCAATCTCTGGAACAGCAAGCATCCCTTTATTTACCCAGCTGGGTCTGGTTGTTTCCCTAGGAAAGCGGATGTGTCTGGGTGAGGGCCTGGCCCGGATGGAGCTCTTTCTGGTCTTCACCTCCGTCCTGCAACACTTCACCTTGAAGTCGCCCATCAACCCCCAGGAAATTGACCTCACCCCAAAAGCGAGTGGATTTTGGCATGTATCTCCCAGATACAAACTCTGTGCCCACCCACGCTGAGGAAGAGCCAGAGGCCATGCCCAGGAGAACAGTTACTGATTGTGAAACAAGATCAGACTGTGATGGCCCTGAGATAGCGACACTGGACATGTGTGAACGAGGAAGCTTTTCCAAGCTACAATCTCATTTTTAGGTCTTGACACTTCACATTCCTGGACAAGTTATCCCTAGTGTTCATTAACTTTTTTTTTAATGCTAAGCTATCTCAGAAACGGGGTGCTGTGCTGGCATGTAGGTAGCCCTCAGATGGGGAATACTCACAGTTTTGTGGTTGAAGCACCAGAGTCGGGACGTGACGCCAGGGTTCTGTTCTCAGCTTTGAAAAAGTGTGGCGTAGTGGTTATAGCAAGAACGTGGTAGTCAGGATTCCTGGGTTCTATTCCTGGCTTGGAGGGTTGGGCCTGCCAGTGTAGCTTATTAATTTGAGGAGAGGATGGGGAGGCTGTGATCATGAGTGTTTGCAGGATTGGGACCCAAGTATATGGCAGAGTCAGGAAAAGAACCTTAAAGTCCTGTTTTCTAGCCCTTGCTCTAACCACTAGTACCCCCTGCCACCACTACTTTCCTAGAGGTAGAAATCCTCAGAATTACTGGCTTTGGGAAGGGAGTTAGAGTCTAGCGGTTATAGCAGGGGACTAGGTGTCAGGACTCCTGGGTTCTTTTCCCTGGTTCTGCCATATATCTGGGTCCCAATCCTGCAAACACTCACGTATGTGCCATGGTTAAAATAGATTGAAACTGACGATGGAGCTCTTGCTGCAATCACTAGAGCTGGCCAAAACAAACAAAACCATCCTTCAAGAAAAAATTGAAACATATTTTTTTATTTCAAAAAAGCTGTGAGACAGGGGAGGGTGAAATAAAAGGGGGAGAGGGTGGGACTCACCAGGATGAAATGAAAAGTTTTGACATGTTTTGCTGAAAAATAAAAACTTTAGACAAAATTTGGGTCTTGGTCAAAGACATGTTTCATCAGAGAAAAACCTTGCCATAGAACAGCAGATTGAACCAGAAAGTGGGGCTCTGACTGTGGCAACCAAAAGGAAAAGGGAAAGCCTGTTCCGTCAGGCGGGGAAGAACAGGGAAACACCCAGCTTCACTGATCAGTGTTTGCAATGTGCTGTGTGATCCACACATGCAAAGGACTAGAGACAAGCGAAATATGATCATCCACTCGTATTGACAAAAACATGAGCTGAAGCTAGGGGAGGGAGTGTGGTCTAATGGTTAGAAGAGCCGACGGGGAAACAATTCTATTCCTGGCTCAGGTACAGTGTGTGTGACCTTAGACACAACTTTAGGTTGTTTTCACTCCGTGATACCCACCAGTTACTTCCCATTTCTTTGTACAGACATGGACACCTGGGGGCCTTTTTGGCCGAATCTCTGTGTATTATATTTCCTGATTAAAATGCTATGCATGCATATCAGTAAACTCTATTTTGGTACCTGGCCAGAGAACAACTGTTTTGCTTCTTATCATAGACAACCAAAGCCCTCTCCCTTCCCTCTCTGCTGGTCACAGGCAACCACTATGGAAATAGTCAGGCATTAGCACTTTCAGCAGTATCAATGGCTCTCTAATGGTTATCTACGCACATCCCCTTCCATTTAGCAAGACAGACAGTGGCGTTCTGGTCTCTGGACTGGAATAGAACAAGAGGCTACAGAGGTCAGGATTGTGGGGCGCCAGCAGGACTTTGTGCGTGGGGAGCTCTAGGACGGGAATGCTCCTAGATTGGCAGATCGGGAGTAAGGGACATTGGCAGAGCAGGGGCAGGGGTTCGTGGCTGGAGCAGCACAGGAGGCTGACTAAGAGGTCGGGTGCCATTAGCTGTCCTTCCAAGCTCTCTGAGTGCCCGGGACTGTCCGCTCAGCGGCTGACGGCTCGCAGCTCATAGGATGGAGGGAAGTTCTGGAAAACGCTGATTGCCGGGCGGATGTTAGTGTTGTCTGGGTGCACCAGTGGCTGGAAGGTGAAGTTCTGCAGCACAGTGTTGTGAAGAAGAGAAAGAGCTCCATGCGTGCCAGCCCTGCCCCAGTGCAGGCATGCTTCTCTGGGAGGAGACACAGATCAAAGGGGGCCATCAGCTGGGACACATCCCACTGGTGCAACTTAGAGCAGCCTCAGGGCTGCTATAATTTAACAATAACACTCTGCTTCCCATGCAACAGCACTCTGTCTGTGCAGCCCAGCTTTCCAGTTAAACCAACTGCCCAGCCCCTTAGCCTCCCGTTATACCCACAGCCATCAAAGGGTAGCAGACACAGCTACCGGGAAATCTAAGCATCCCTTTCTATAGTGCCACGATAGAGAAGGGAATGCCACCAGGGGTTCACCTAGAGCATCCAGACTTCACCTGCAGAGAAGGACACGAAAGCTTCTTTCTTCTTGAAGCTCGAGTCTTCATTCAGGAAATGGTTGGGTTTAAATAGCTCCAGGTTCTGCCACATGCTCTGATTGTTCAGCACTGAGAATAAGAGACAGGAAACACAGAGGTACCCTCGGAAAACAGGGTGGGCAGAGTAGGGGAATGAGACTCAGAATACCTGAGGCAAGCTAGTTTACCCCTGTGTCCCCCAGTTCTCTGTACCCTGGGCATGAGGCTGATTCTTTGCCGCACCGTAAAGGGCTTTGTAGGCTAGGGATGAAGAGGTGCTGGGTGTCCTCACAGCTGCAACCTTTGCTGTGCCCGAGTTCAACTGCCAGCAAAGCCCCTTTGCCCCTCGCCTTGGGCAGGGGATGTCCGCGGAACACTGTGTCCCCAGTCACCACATGGGGCACATTGAAGGGGATGAGGTCTATGAAACGCTGGATTTCGTGGATCACAGCATCTGTATCTCATCTGCAGCCAATCCTCCATCTGCGGAGCTTGGCTCCTTCCTACCACCTGCTCGAGTTCCTGGTGCATTTTATCTGAAAATAGCCCGAGATGGGACATGGTAACCCTTAGAATGTGAGCATGTATCAGAATAATATCTAAGGGAGGGAGTGGAGTCTAGCTGTTTGAGTAGGTGGGCTGGGAGCCAGGACTCCTGGGTTCTATCCCCAACTCTAGGAAAGGAGAGGGGTACGGTGAGTTAGAACTGGGGTGGGCTTGGAGCTAGGACTCCGGGTTCTATTCCTTTATCATTGACACAATGCTTCTTTTTGTCAGTGAAGTAAGTTCAGTTACAGTCACCTTTCTAGGGAATGAAGGGTTAATACCTTGAACATGCGGTGATTTAAGAGACTAAGGAGGCCACAGTGAAGGGTGCTGGTGGTGGTTTCTGTGCCTGCCAAGAAGAAATTCATAGCCGAGAACTTCAAATTCTCCTCGTGAAATTCATTTGCTGGATTTCCCTTTTCCTGAAAAAGAAGAAGAAGAAAGAAAAATCTAGCTGAAATAATTAGAGCCCGAGAAATGTGACCGGCCATAATCTGGGCCTGTCAGAGTCTAAACATTTCATTCAGAGTCAAAATAAAGATCGTGCACTCCAGTCAGAGATAAACTGAAAAACAGCTGCTCATTTTGTAGGACCTACGCAATCAGTTTTGGAGGGGGCGGGAATGGTGAATATTTTACAGTTCACTTTGTGTTTCAGGTGACAATTTGGACCTCTGGTTTGAGTTTGGGAGAGGAAAGATCATGGGGAAGTGTGACGATAGGCCCAAAACAGCCAAGCAACTTTGCAAGTTGCAGGGCCCAACTCTGACCTCTCAAGATATATTATAGGAAAATACAAATGTAGTGAGGGCCATTCCTTATCAGTAGACTAGAGCTTTGATATGCAAGTGTATTGTTTGTAGCTATTTGATGTTATCTATGTATCTCTGGTTAGAGGTTAGCAATGTAGACAAACTGCTTTCCTGTCTGTCATTGTTCTATTGATGAGGAGTTCAAAAGGGACATATGAACGTTTAGATGGAATTGTGAATGTAACAATACTATTGTTTATATTTCTCTTTGAAGTTTAAGTAGTGAATACCTGGGAATGGTTGTAAATGGCCAATTACCTAGTGCTAATGTAACTAGTTACCGGTGTGCTCAGGACATGGGTGATGGTACTTCAGAGTCCCAAGTAATCATCTATTAATTGTTCAAGAAAGTATCGGTCAGCCTGTATGGATCTATAAAAGACTCTAGTAGTCTGATCCTTTTATCTAAAATCTGTCCAAGCTTGTCAGGGAAAGTTTGGATCGCAAGATTGAAATCCCAGCACCAGTCTGGAATCACCCTGCTAATTCTCATGGGAGAATTTGAACAAACTCTGCACATGGACTATTTAGTCTACATTCCTCTGGATCAACTCATCTGCAACTGAAGCTGTGAAACAAAGGACTGAGACCCATCCAGGTACTAGCTGTACACCAGAGGGACTGTACAAGTCTGCAAACTCCACATTTCTACTGGAAACCTGATGTAAATGGACTTTCCAATCATTTGTATGTATCTGATCGCTTTGATCATTTAACATTTCTCTTATGGTTTGTTTCTTTCCTTTTATAATAAACCTTTAGTCTTAGTTACTAAAGGATTGGCTGGCAGCGTGGTATTTTGGGTAAGATCCAAACTTATATTGATCTGGTACTGTGGCTGACCCTTTGGGATCAGGAGAAACATTTTGGTAAAGAGCATAGAGTTTTAAATAACTTTTCTCTTTACTGGACCTAGTGGCTGATTGGGAGCCAGAGACTGAAATGCAGTAAAGGGGGCTGTGTGTATTTTTGTTTTAGCTTCTTGATAACCAGTGTGGGGAAATCAGAAGCTGTTTGTGGCTGGTTGGGAAGTCTGACTTCAGTGTCACCCACCAGTATTGGGAGAAACTGCTCTCCTTTTGCAGCCTGCCGTGATCTTGGCATTTTCAGGTGGCTACTCTAGGCATGGATGGGTCACAGGAGGTTCTGAGTTTTAGGATGAAAGTTTAGTGGGGTCAGTTTGAGTTTTGGGGTGAAGATTTGGGGGGTTTCAATTCACAAATTCTTCCAGGATTCAGCTGGGGTTTTGGGGGAAATATTCAGAAGATGCAGACTCGGGTTTGGAGTGGTGTTCTGGGAAGCTGAGCCTGTATTTGTGGGATGAAATGCTCAGGGTTTGATTTGAGTTTTGACTGAGAGTTCGGGTATGATCATTGACTGTCATTTTTTAACAGGGAGGATAATTAATCACTGGAACAATTTACCAAGGGCCGATGTGGATTCTTCATCACTGGCCATATTTAAATCAAGATTGTATGATTTTCTAACCGATCTGCTCTAGGAGTAATTTGGGGATAGTCTCCGGCCTGCGTTATTCAGAAGGTCAGACTAGATTATCACAGTGAAAAAGGTAAAAATCTAAAAGAAATAAAATAGTTGTAGGTATAGAAAAGTAATACTTTTGCTATATGCATATATTAACTTAGAAAGTTACTTAATCAGCTTCAAGCCTAAGAAATGCGTGAGAAAGAAAAGAAGGGGGGGGGCTAATAGATAAAGAAGAAGTTGAAGGCCGAACAGACATCAAGCGCCTGGATACAGATAAAGGGCAAACCACAAGATGTAGAAATCAACGTCTACCCCCCTTCCTGCTTTTGCTAAGGCTATGTGCCAACCTAGGTTAATTAACGGGCCCAGTAGTCAGGAGTTATCTTCCTTGAAAGGAAAAACCCTTGACTAAACAATCCCGTTAATTAAAGGTCAAAAAGGCACCTTAAAAGACGCATGCGTAATGAGGTGTTAGAATATTATCACACACCCTGCATAGAAAATTGGTTCATTAGCATGAACATGGAATGACGTTTGACAATGTATGTAGTAGGCGGTCGTGAAAGGTGTAAACCTTTTAGTACCCAGCCAATGGGGAACGAAGGGAGGGATTCTTTCGGCCGGGATAGGAAATATATAGTGCTAAATAATAAAGGAGGGGCGCGCTCCTTTCAGAATAGATTTTTGTTCTGGAGTTGTGCCCAGCTTTGCAAACCTGTTAAAGAAATAAAAAGTAGTTTTTTTTTTTTACTCTTTACCTGTATCCGATGTTCTTGATCAAACCCTTTTAGTCAAAGGTATTTCTTACAACAGTGATCCCATCTGGTGATGGAATCTACAGACCTATGAAAACATTCAAGACCATTTCTTATCTTACTCCAAAAGTGTTTGCTTCACTTTGTGATGGTGTCCCATTGTGTAAGCATGTGCGTGTACCTGCATGATTGTGCATGTATGCCAGGGAGTCTGAGTTAGTCTCTGGCCCATGCATACCAGAGTAAATGCTTATCTATTATGTCTGCTTTCATGCTCATGCCTGTCCGTACCTGTTCCATCTTGACAAAGAAGCTCTCAATATGATCCCAGGGGCAGGAAGGATTGATCGACTCCTTGTGGCTCTCAATCATCTCCCCTATGAATTCTTTCAGCTCTGCAGCCTTCTCGAGGGTCCGGTTATGGGGGCCTAGCAGATGGGCCAGGAGCCCCAGGAACGTGTTGTACAGCTGAAGAGGCCAATGGGCGTGGAGAGGGGAGGAATGGAAGGGCAGAGGTGAAGAACCAACAGGTTTGGGTCAGAAACACAGAGAAAGAGAACAGGGAAGGTTCCGTGTATTTTTCCTCGTCTCTTTGAAAAGGGGAGCTGTTGGTTTACAAAGAACCAGGGGCTGTGGGTGGAGTTTGGGTTGGGGAATACCTGTCCCCAGGGACTGCTAAACAGCTTGAAGCTGTCATCAATCAGCCACAGTAACTGGAGAAATGTCTTGTCAGCATAGTCAAAACGCTCCCTGAAAGGGATTGCAGAGATGATATTGGAGACAGCAGGGCTCAGCAGGAATGTGGGGTCACACAGGGCCCCTGGGGAGACACGAACACCAGCAGGAATCACATACAGAGCTTTTCAATGCTGGAGGACAGAGGGAGCACTTTATGGAGTGCTGAGATGCAGCAGCTTCTGGGGAGGGCTGCAATAGCTACTCACTAGTTTAGGCCAGAAAGCAAAGGAGAATGTCTAATAGTGTCTAATAGAAACATATTCCCTATGATGAGGAGCACGGGAGGTCTTGGGGGGAGCCTACCAGCCCCTTTTCCTCTCCTAGACCCAGGGAGGATATAGGCAATGAGGCACAGAGCCAGGGCCAGCGCCAGACTAGCCCACACTTCCATCTCTGACTCCTTTTCACTCGCTCTGGGTGAAAGAGAAACTGATTGTCAAATGGCAGTGAGACGCACTGGTGCATACTATATGCCATCAAAGCCAGACCTAGTCTGGACTAACCTGTTTGGGTTAAAGAGAAGGGAGAACTCTGGCTGTTGGTCCCAGCAAGCTCCTGCTCTTCGGTTCCAAACAATAGGGACAATTAAAGATTCCACCAATATGGAAACAAAGGAGCTTCTACGGTTACAGAGATTTGCCAGGGTGGGGATCTTCCCTCAGGTCCCATTGTCCCAAGCAAAAGAGGAGGTGTACAGAAGCCATTCAGATCTGCTGTAAAGTCCAGATCGTTTCACTCATTAATGCCTCCCACCCACGCACCCAACACTATGTGCAAGGGTTGGGGGTTATTCACCCCACTGCCCTGGCTAATTTTCAACTCACGTGATTCCATTTTACCTCCATAAATCCCCTGCTACAGTTTTAACTGAACGTCCTAATCTCCTTCTCTTCAGCACCTGCCCTAACGCCCATAATTCTTCCAATGCAATCGCCTTTGGACACATTCTTCTTCAGCTTTCAGACTTTAAACAGCTTAAGCAACCAATGATCCCTCTGTTCGGAAGTTCCCGGTCTTGGGGTCTCCTGTTTTGCGAGACGCAGCTGTCATGTGGGCTGGCTTGAGTGGGGGGGCATTTAGTATATTGGGTGACATCAGTATGGCAGAATCATAATAATCCATGTGGGATATGCCATGTCAGGTACTGTTAGGAAGGTTGTAATGTGCTAAGTAAGATAATAATACTTATGTTCATGTGTAATATTTGAAATGGAAGTTATAGATGTATTTGAGATATCTGTATTTCAAATTGTTCTGCCTGGGCAACACCCCAGATAAGAAGGCTGCAGAACAATGCCTTGCTTAATCGCCCATTAAGGCATTCCCAGGTGCAAAGGGCCCTGAGGGAGAGGCCAGCATCACCACTGAGTCACCAGAACCTGCTTACGTGACTCTGGACTCCATTGCAGGCAGCCTACCTGGTGAAGCATCAGAACTGTCCCATGTGACTATGGACTCCATTTTGGGTCTTATGACTGCCCACAGGCCGCATGGCCAGAGGAGGGGGTTTATAAGATCAAGCCGGAGAAACCATCTTGTCTTTGTTCCTGTCCAGTCTGCAGACATACACCTATCTCTGGACCAATTCATCTTGCAACTGAACCGAAGGACTTAGACCCATCCAGGTACTGGATGTGAACCAGAGGGAACTATACAAGCCTGCAAATCCACATTTCTTCCAGAAACCTGATGTAAATGGACTTTTAATCATTTGTATATCTGTGATTTACTTTAACCCTTTAACATTTCTCTCATGGTTTATTTCTTTCCTTTGTACAATAAACCTTTAGTTTAGATATTAAAGGATTGGCTGACAGCGTGGTATTTTAGGTAAGATCCAAGCTTATATTGATCTGGTGTTGTGGCTGACCCCTTGGGGTCAGAGGGAACCTTTTTGGCAAAGAGCAGAGAGTTCTAGTAACCGGTCTCTTTGCTGGACCTGGTGCTGATTTGGGAGCCTGGAGCTGAAATGCAGTGAAGGGGGCTGTGGGCATTTGTGGACTGGCTTCGTGATATCCAGTGTGGGGTAATCAGAAGCAGTTCGTGGCTGGTTGGGAAGCCGGGCTTCAGTGTCACCCACCAGCGTGGGGAGAATCTGCTCCCCTTTTGCAGCCTGCCCTGACCTTGGCATTATCAGTTGGCTACCCTGGGCACGGGTCGTATCACAGCAGCTCCATGGTCTTTTGCAGTGTTTCCTGGGGGCCGCTCATTGGCTGCAAGAGACTTGCAAGTTTCTCGGCTATCTTTACAAGACTCTCTTCCTTCTCAGCAGCTGTACGTCTCTACAGAAATCTTTGGAAGATTCCTGGCCCGTTGTCTGCTGATTTAATAAACTGATGTAATCATTCGCGTAATCATTAATCCATTAATAATAATAATAATAACTAGCTCTCACAGATTAGTATCTTTACCCTCTAGTTACAGATGGAGAAATTGAGGCACAAGGAAGTGAAGTGAGATGTCTATGCTCATCTAGCAAATTGGACCCCAGGAGAAATTGCTGCAATTAAAAAAGGCGGGAAACCTCCAACCCTGAGGGGATTTTAATATATCAACATTAGATCATTAGGAAAATGGCAAAATCTGAGGCTATTTGATATAAAGAGTGGGAAGCAAAATCTGAGAGGGATTTCTCTCAGTATTCAAACATTAGAGAGGGAAAGGGGGAAGTCTGAGGGATTGGATCAATGTTTGATAATGAGAGAGAGAAAAGTATCTGGGGGATTCCCTGTATCACTCAAGAATTAGACAGAATGGGCAAAATCTGAGGAGAAAATGAAGCCGTTTCCATCTTTGACAGTTAGAGGGTAAAAACCCAGGGGATTATATATTTATATTAATATGCTGGGCCGTGTTCACACAGCACAGCTCACATTTGTACCCGGGCAGCTTGAAAGACGTGGGAACTATTTCCCTCCTATTTTTCCTTCCAGGACAAGTTGCTGCAGTTTAAAAAGGGAGCCAGGAAGGGACTCAGAGCTGAGGGGATTTTAGGTCCGTTCGATAATTAGAGAAAGTGTGGCTTTGCCCGCCACCTGCCATCGACGTGGGCAGCAGGGAGCCCCAGGTGATGCCACTTTAGCCGGGGAAGGGTGGGGAGTCTGGGGCAGTGAGGGAAAGGTGGTGGCTGGGTGATGAGGGCGGATGGTTCGGGGCAGTTGACAGTGGGCAGCAATGAAGGAAGGGCTATTGTTGGGTTGGGAGATGATGCCGGAAGGTTCTGGGGCAGCTGGGAGTGGGTCAATGACAGACACAACCATCTAGCAGGATGGGAGATTGTTATTTATATAAAGGGGGAGAACGATTTGATTCTCAAATCTGAGAGGGAAAGATGACTGGAGGGGCTTTTAAATGTCCTCCCTGTGCCTCTCCAGTAATGACAAATGGCAGGTCTGTCCCCCAGAAGCTGCTGCAGTGGAAAAGGGAGAGAGAAGAAAAGAGGTAAAATCTGGCGGGACAGAAGATCGCTGTGTGATAAATACCTAGAAAGGGATGGTGCCTCCACACCAGCCACTGCGCTGGCAGCAGGCAACGGAACCAGAAGGTCCCAGGGCAGTAGGGAGGGGGCAGCAGTGTGGGATTGGGGGGCTAGCAGGGGTGGCACTAGCTGAGACGAGATCAGGTCCGGCTGGGAAGTCTTAACTAGAGACAGGGCTCTTCCTGTCCCCTGCTGTGGAGCTCTTCCTGTCCTCTGCCGTGGAGCTAAGGAGAGGAAGTTGACCCTTTGGGGAGTTTATGCCCCTGGAAGGGACTGGAGCGTAGGCGGTTGGGCCTAGTGCTCATTGCTGGGCTGGCACCACAGAGCCAAGGACGGCCATACGGCTGCAGTCAGCAAGCAGGAGTGAAAGTGATTGCTAGGGCCGGGATAACAGGTGAGAGTCAGAGTCAGGCCAGAGTCAGAGGCTGATCAATGGAGCTGAACCCAGCCCCACCCCACTCGCCCCTGCATGGTCACCCAGACAACTTCCTGGGCCACCCTCCAGGGTTCAATAGTAAGCGTGGGCCAATCAGAGGCCGCAGGTGCTGTTGCTCTGGCCCCTTTGGGCGGGACTTCCTGCAGTGCCTAATCACCACAATGCTTTACAATAGCAGTGTATAACCTCCCAGTGGCTGTGTGAGAACATCAGCTACTCCAGGCTCTGTAATGCCATGTTCTAGTGCCATACAGCCCTTCACTGTAGGGTAATGAGTCAGCGCATTGGTTTCTCCCCGCAGAGGGGGGTTTTTATCTCCTTCATTAATTAGAGAGGAATAGGGGTGACTTGTGGGGGTCGATGTTTGATAATTAGCTAGGCAAATCCGAGAGGATTTTAGGATCAGTGTTTCACACTGGGGACAAACCCAGCCAGTGTGAGGATCCCGGTTGTTATTTATTCATTTACTTAGTAGCAGGATCTTCCTGATTCAGTCCAGGGAATGGGACCCAGGAAGCACCCATTAAGTCAGAAGAGCTCTTTGGGGGCTGCGTGGTCACGACGGCCAACCTGTCTGATGGGGCTTTCACAGTAACGGGGAAGAACGCAATCAGCCCTATCCCAAAGATTAATTCTCCTGTCCTGGGCAGAGCAATGTTTCCCCGCTCCATGCCCGCTGCCCAGAGAGATGCAGTGACTTGCCCCAGAGCGACGGTGGCTGAGCTGGGAATTAATGACTCTCTCCAAATGGCTCTGGATAAGGCTGGAGGGAGCCAGGGGGTATCAGAAGAAGTGAATGCTCATGGTATTCCTTCCCATAAAGTCATTTTAAACCATTTCAATCAGTGGGAGAATTAGTGTCTTGCAAGGCTGGGCTGTTGGCTTTCCCCTGGCCACTAAGTGGTGCGATTTCTCCATAATTCACAGCAGCAGTGAGGTTTGTTTGCTAGGAGAAAACCCAGCTGTAAATGGTTTAAGTCTCACTTTGCTGGTGTGTCCCCACCTCCCTTATCCAGGGCACAGATGCTTACACTAGTCTGGGCGCTGCTCACCCCACCCAGAACACCTCAAGGACCCACAAAACTTCAATCCCGGTAATTTCTTGGATGAGAAAACGGCTTTAAAGAAGGACGATGCCTTTTGCAGTTTTCCTCAGGTACGAGAAACCCTACCCATATGGATCAGAAAACCTCAGTTCCAATATCAGTCCCTTCAGGGCTCAGTAGACAGAGCATCAGTGTTGCTGCATTTACCATATTATTAAGTGTATCTTGGTTTTCACCCAGCATGGACCTTGAGGTCCTTTTCTGGTCCTCTGAAATCCAGATCCTCACCCATAGCACCAGACAGAATGGATCAGAGCAGCGGTTCATCTAGCCCAGTATCCCATCTCCAACAGTGGCCAGTTCTAGATGTTTCAGAGGAAAACACAAGAAACGCCTAATGGGCAGTTATGGAATAACTTGGCTATAGGGTAGTTTCTTCCTACCCACCAATAGTTAGATTGGCTTTTACCTTAAAGTAGGAGAGGTTTCTAGCCCTTTCAATTCTTGGGATACTTTTTTCCCCCAGGCATTTGCCCCTGTAAGGCAGAATGTGGTCTTGTAGTTAGACGTGGCCCTAGAAGTCAGGATTCCTGGGTTCTAGTCCCATTCTGGGGGTAGTTAAAACAGGTAGGAGCCGGACTCCTAGGTTTAATTTAGTTAACCATATCATAGTTCTTTAGATCTCAGTTGGCTTGGCTAAAGTCCAGACTTGAGACTCTTTTAAGTTCATCCGTTTTACTAACTCAGAACTTATGGTCATATTGGAAGCTACAGAATGGAAAATAAAAGCTGTTAAGTAACAATTTTTATAGATTATCAAAGAAAGAACATAAAATACTATAAAACTTTATCAAGAATCAATAAATGAACATCCTATCACAGTAAAATTTATGACATAGTGATAACTTATTCTAGCCTATTCTAGAAAGTTAATTTTAATATTAATGAAAACTATGGATATTTAATTCAGGTTGTTTATTAACTAAAGCTTGATATGCTATCAAGAAGCTTTAGGACTTGATTTTGCCTCTATCAGATAATGCCTGCTTAGAATTTGGTAGCACTGGTTAGAAAATGGAATTTTGATCACATGGGCAATTCCAATATGTTGATATTTCTTTTTGTCCTGAAATGTGATGACACAATGAAACATTGAAAATGTTTGCAGAATGAAAAATGTTTAAAAATTGATTTTGATGCATTGAAACAAAAATCGTTTGTTTTGAAATGTCTTTTTGAAATTTAAAATTGCATTTGGTTTGACATTTCCCATTTCTAAGCGAAAATCTTCATTCTGAATCAACACTGCAAAAGGAAAAGTGGGTTTTGATTTTCCCAAAACTGACATTTTCCCATAGAAAATTTATATTTTGACAAAACTACATTTTCCCTTGGCAAAACTTTTTTGCCAAATAATTTCCACCAGCTGTAGGAGTTAGACAGTCACTTCCTAAAAACACTAGTTTAAGTCAAAATTGCCTCTCCCAGGTAATTCATATTCATAGCCAAGGTTTCTGTTCACACATTAAACCCCAATATACAGATAATGACTTAAAATGATCTTTGCTATAAATAAGCACAGATTCACATACTTTCTTGGGATTCTCATTCCCACTATCATTAGCTATGTTTGAATAGCACTACAATACATAGCACTGTTGAGACCACTGCTGGAATACTGTGTCTAGTTCTGGTCGCACACTACAAAAAGGATGTTGAAAAATTGGGAAGTGTTCAGAGAAGAGCTAAAGGAATGATTCATGGTCTGAAAAACCTGCCTTTCAGTGATAGATTAAAGGATAAAATATTCAAATCAAGATTTAAAAATCCTGAATTCAGACTCGATATCATACTGGTCCTTTCTGGCTTTATAATCTCTGAATCGCTGAATAGTCTAAGTGATTTTAGGACCTAAATCCCATTGACTTGCAATAAGACCTGGGTTCTTAAGTTCCTAAATCACTTTTTAAAATGGGACTGGGCCTTAGGTGCTCCTAAAATGTTACCCTCAGACTATTTAGTTTATCAATGAGAAGGTTAAAAGACGACGTGATCACAGTCTATAATTACCTACACAGGTAATCTAATACCAGAGGGTTCTTTAATCTACCAGACTAAGTCAGAACAAGATCCAAAGGCTGGAAATTGAAGTTAGCCAAGTTTCAAATTGGAAATAAGGTACAATTTTTTAACAGTGAGGGTAATTAACCATTGAAACAACTTAGCAAGGATGCGTTGGATTCTCCATCTCTTGACATCTTGATATCGAGCCTGGACATCTCTTCTTAGAAGATACCCTCTAGCTCAGTGTTTCTCAACCTTTTTGATACCAGGGACTGGCTTGCTACCTTCCTAAACTGTGTCAGGCATATCTCAGGGACCAGCGCCGGTCCAAAGACCTGTCACTGAGAAACACTAGCTCACCCATAAACAATTGGGCTCAATGAAGGAATCACAGGGTGAAGTTCTCTGGCCTGGGTCAGACAGGTGTCAGACTAGGTGATCTAATGCACCTATCAACCTCTTGGCTCCTTGGCAGAGAGCTTTCAGTTTATAGACTCAAGGGGCGTTCTGGGCTCTGCTGCCTCCTGGGATGAGATCAGTGTCTTCTGGGTCCACCCATTGCTGTCCAAGGTGAGGAACAAATGGGCTTTGTTGGCAGAAGAACCCGGGCACAGCAGAGAGATGGCAGCTGTCACAATACCTCACTTTGTGTGTAGATCTTCAAGAGCTTTACAAGGGTGGTAACAAAGATGGTTATTCCCAAGGACACAGTGGGAACTTGCAGGTTGGGTGAGCCACAAAAGATAGAACCCAGGAATCCTGACATCCAGGCCTCTCCCAGAGCCAAGAACAGAACCCAGGAGTCCCGATTCTCCACCCAGTGCTGTAGCATTAACCAGATCATCTATCACTCTCCTTGTACCCTTAGTAATAATAATACCGAGTTCTTACATACCACTTTTCATCAGTAGATCTCAAAGCACATCACAAAGGAGATAAGTAGCAATATCCTCATTTTATAGCTGGGGAAACTGAGGAGCAGAGCAGTGTCGTGACGTGCCCAAGGTCACCCAGCAGTCCAATGGCACAGCTGGGACCAGAATCCAAGTTAATATAAAGTGTGACCCGAATAACAGCATCGCTCCAGAACTCTCCTTTTCCCACTTTGCTGTCCCAGTTTCTCTCTTTTCGTTATTGAACTCGCTCCAGAAAAAGCGAGGGTTAAATGGGCACCATTTTTTTTACAACGTTCCCTCGCGGAAATGTAATCCTGGGGGATTAGCCCAAGACTACTGACATCAGGGGATTAAAACCAGAAAATCGGTTGAGGATGTATGTTCTGACCTAAAAACAACGGAGAACGTTCCCCCGCCTAGTGTCTGTTTAATCTGGCAGCTTTGGAACAACAGGCGATTGGTGCAATGTCCCCTTCACACCAGAGAAAGCTCTGAACAGCAACAAAACCCTTTATCTGAACACACCTACATCTGGGAAAGAGTGTGAATGTGGCATATGGGGACAATCCAAACACCCCACTGCCAGGGGTTTTAGGCCTTCTCTGAGGCACTCTGCTTATTTGTGTTGGAGAGTCAGGAGAAGCAATGGAGCTAGGCCAAAAGCAAGTGCCTCAGGACACAGGCATTACCACATAGGAGGGCGGTGTCCTCATTTATTGGCCCATAGGCTCTTCTGGCTCCCATACAAGCCTGAAGTCAGCAGCAGCATGGCTGGTTTGCAAACAGTTCCTTCCTCGGTGGTTACACCCCCCACTCATCCTGATGTGGTCCCAGCAAACAGGACACCAACCAGTTTTCACTGGCCCTGCCATCACGGTTGAGACTGAGCATGGCTCCATCTGGATTGGGATCCTGCCACTCGCCGTGGACATGTTGTGGTTTTTCAGAGGGGGCGAGGGAGGTCTCAGACAAATGTAACCAGCAAAACTAGTTCCTAAAGCCTAGTCTACACAGGAGATCTTTTAAGGTAGAAGTGGTAGTAGCAGGCATCCTTCGGTCTCAGGAGACCATGGGTATGTGCCCTGGAGAGGTGAAAAAATGGGCTCAGTTGGTTTTATGGCAGCCGCGACTGTGGCTGAAGAGACCCACTCGAGAGAGACAATCTCTGCCGCATTTGTCACATTTAAAGAGGCTGTTTCAACCCTTCTGTGAGCTCTTTTCTCCTCTGCTAAGCTAGACTGCTTCTTCTCGCAGCCTTGGAGACCTTTATTGAGCTCTTGTTTCCAAAGGCTGTGATCCTGCGTGTGCTCTTCCCAGTTATCCATATCCATGTCCGTTTCTTGGAGGTCTCGCTTGCACCCATCCTTGAAACGAAATTTCGGGCGCCCTTTAGATCTTTTCCCGGATACCAATTGGCTGTAGAGGATGTCCTTTGGATGCGCCCATCATTCATTCAGCACACATGCCTAAGCCAGCAGAGGCATCTCTGTTTAACGAGTGTTTGCATGCTGTGTATACTGGCCCGCTTGAGCACCTCAGTGTTGGTAACTCAGAGAATTCGACGAAGACGACGCATAGGGTGTAACTAAAGGGGTGCATTGAAACTGAAATAGTTATTCAATTATAAGAGTGCCTGGTTTTGAGTAAGTTTATGTTGCTTGGCAAACCAAAAAAAAAGGCCACTCTGATACCGAAATAAAAGTGTTCACACAGGCCATTATACTGAGTTAGCTACACCTAGATAACCGTATTGGTATAACTGGTAACACTTACCTATGTAGACACTGTTTGGCCAACTCGTGTGTGCAGTCCCTGGAGATGAATGCAAGATTAAACAAAGGGGTATGTATTTAAATGGATGCATAAGTGGGTGAGGGATTTACAGTGGAGGACGCACGGTGAGTTTTATGGTCCTCAGAGAAAAATAATTATCCTGTCTCAAACCCCACTCAGCGTCAATCCAGGTTTGATTTACTGAGAGGCAATGGAGCCTTCTGAACTGGTTTCGTACCGGACATGGAATTTGCGCTGCAGCAGAATTTCAGTGGCGTTTTACAGACAGTCCACTATGTCGATCTGGGCAGCCACAAACCTTGAAACATATTGTTGAGGACTTCAGAATGACTCAACTTCCTGGAGGTCTTTGTGCCTTGAACATCGCTGATAAGAACGCTGTGGCTTGGCTTGACTGGATTGCATGCGCCAAATAAATGGGTATGAATGGGGATAATAGATAGATGGAAGCTAGATAGATTGGTGTGTGTGGGAAGAGAAGAAGGGATAGATTTGATCCATCCCCATACACACCCGCCTATATGTCCATCCATTCATCCCCACACTACATACCTATCTAGCTAGCTATTGGAATCCCCCTGGATATTATACACATAGAATCATAGCGCTGGAAGGGACTTCGAGAGGTCATCTAGTCCCATCCCCTGCACTCACGGCAGGACTAAGTAATATCTAGACCATCCCTGACAGGTGTTTGTCTAACTTGCTCTTAAAACTCTCCAATGATGGAGATTCCACAACCTCCCCAGGCAATTGATTCCAGTGATTAACCACCCTGACAGTTAGGAAGATTTTCCTAATGTCCAACCTAAATCTTCCTTGCTGCAGTTTAAGCCCATTGCTTCTTGTCCTGTCCTCAGAGGCCAAGAAAAACAATTTTTCTCCCTCCTCCTTGTAACAACTTTTCATGTACTTGAAAGCTGTTATCATATCCCTTCTCGGTCTTCTCTTCTCCAGGCTGAACACACCCAGTTCTTTCAGTCTTGCCTCATAGGTCAGGTTTTCTAGACCTTTAATAATTTTTGTTGCTCTTCTCTGGAGTTTCTCCAATTTGTCCACATCTTTCCTGAAATGTGGCGCCCAGAACTGGACACAATACTCCAGTTGAGGCCTAATCAGCACAGAGTAGAGTGGAAGAATTACTACTCATGTCTTATTTACAACACTCCTGCTAATACATCCCAGAATCATGTTAGCTTTTTTTGCAACAGTATTACACTGTTGACTCATATTTAGCTTGTGGTCCACTATGACCCCCAGATCCCTTTCCACAGTACTCCTTCCCAGGCAGTCATTTCTCATGTTGTACGTGTGCAACTGATTGTTCCTTCCTAAGTGGAATACTTTGCATTTGTCCTTATTGAATTTCATCCTATTTGCCTCAGACCAATTCTTCAGTTTGTCCAGATCATTCTGAATTATAATCCTATTCTCCAAAGCATTGGCAATCCCTCCCAGCTCGGGAGTACCTAATAAGTGTACTCTCTATGCCATTATCTAAATCATTGATGAAATTATTGAACACAATTGGCCCCAGAATTGATCCCTGCAGAACCCCACTCGTTATGCCCTTCCAGCATGACTGTGAATCATTGATAACTACTCTCTGGGAATGGTTTTCCAACCAGTTTTGCACCCACCTTATAGTAGCTCCATCTAGGTTGTATTCCCCTACAATTTAGCAAGACCTTAGGCTGAGTCACTTTGGACTTTCTTGTGCCTCGGTTTTCCTCTCTTTAAAATCAGGGCGTTTACCCACTTTAGAGAGCTGAAGATTGATTAGCACGTGCTTGTAAAGAGCTTCCTCATTAAGATGGTCCTATCAGGACCGTTGTTTTCATCCCTCCCCAACAGACCGACCTGCAGAGCAAAGACCACAGGGAGACGGGAGGAGATTTCTACAGTTTAATGCAAAAAAAAGGGTGGGATTAACACTCCCGGGGGATAGATCCTGCCCTTGGTTACCCCTGGGTAACTTAGTGGGGCAGGAACGTAACCAAGGGCAGGGTTCAAGCCCAAGTCACCACGGCAGCAGGGGCACACAGGAAACCTGAGTGTCGAGAAGGACAGTTGGACACGGCGGACGGAGAGATTAAAAAAAACAACAAATGAATAAACAAACAAACAAAAATCCATCTTGGAAGAAGAAAAAATCTCCCTGTTAAAAAACCACAACCATCCCACCCCTGCCCGCCATCACCTGGTACACCAGTGTAAGGCTGTGTAACATGCTGCACTCTGAGCTGGTAGCACAATGGCACCGCCCTGGCTGACAGCTAGGCTTGGACCAGGGACCTTGCGAACTAGCGGCACACGTACTGACAGCTCAAGTCCCAGAGCCAGCCTCTGCAGGCAGCCTGAAAAGACTTACATCTTCTGTAGGTTGGGTACCACGGGAGACCTGTAACGTGCAAGGACAAGTGCGTTACCAGAGCCTTTGACAAGGGCCTGGTTCTCACTTACCCCAGCTCCAAGTCTGGGGTTAAAGTGGCTTTAAGCCCTCTTTGCTCTCCCTGTATTATGAGCGTTGACTAGCCCCGGATGTCAGCTACAGCAGCCTCAAGGCTGCTCTACCTCACACTCCACCCCCCTTACAGGCCCTGGGACATGGAGAATAGCCACGGTGCATTGCACTCCGATGCACCAGCTCCACGGTGGCCAGGGAGGCCCCTAGACACAGTGGGGCAGATTTTCAGGGGGCACTTCCTGCCCCAGAGGAGCACAAATGTGACTGCAACATTGTCTACACGAGAACTTACTTCGGTTTAATTTATGTCGCTCAGGAGTGTAAATAATCCACACCCCTGAGTGACATAATTTACACCGACTATGCACTGGGGTGGGCAGTGCTGTCAGTGGGAGAACTTTTCCCACCGACGGAGCTGCCGCCTCTCGTTGGAGGGGGAGTAATTAAGCCAACAAGAGAGGGTTCTCTCCCGTCGGCTTAAAGCGTCTTCATCAAAAGCATTACAGTGGCGCAGCTGCATTGGTGCTGTAGCACTTCTAGTGTGGATGCAGCCACAGAATCAGGATCTGGCTTTGTAACAGCCTTGCAAAACCTGTTTCACACCCCTGCTCCGCATAAAGGATAACAGCCTAAAACTGCTGCTGGCTGGCTGAGGGCACTGCCCCTTTACCTCTGAAGGTCAGGATTCAAATCCTGGCCATCTGGTCATGTAGGGGACAGCACGGGGGGCCAGGCCAGGGGGCGCCATGGGAGGCAGCTGGCTTCTGAGGAAATGAAGCCAGCTGAGATCCCGTCCCAGTCTCTGGTTAGCCCTTGAAATCTGGCTGGTGGGGGGAGGACGAGGACTGTGTGTGTCTAGAAGGCAAACCCCCCGAAATCCAGCGCATCGAAGTCTTGGTCCATCCCTTCGTAATCCAGCGTCTCATACTGGGAGGCCTCGGCTTCGCAGGCGGACGGGTGATAGCCCAGTTCTTTGAAGTCGGGGTGGTGCACCTCCCCAGGCCGGCTGGCCGTGGCCGAGGTCACCATGTAGCCCATGGTGGGGCCGGCCGCTGCTCCCCCCATCAGCAGGCAGGCAGCCTTCACCCCCGCGTGCATCTGGGAGCCATGGCGCAGGCAACGGGGAGAGCACGTCTCTTTGCAGAGGCTGGTCCTGGCGGCTGGGGCGGGAGGAGAGAAGAGGAGAATGGGAGGGTCAGTAGCGCAGCGCCAAGCCCTGGGCCCAGTTCTACGGCAGCTCGGCTGGGGGAAGATGCATGAGCTTGTGGCTCGTGCCCGGGCCTGGGATTTGGAAGATCTGGGTTCGATCCTGAGCTCTGCCAGTGACTCCCTCTTGGACCAGTCACTTCCCCATCTCTGTGGGCCTCCGTTTCCCCATCTACGCTCCATGGGACGAATGAGCCCGCCCTTGTCTAACTGGACCGTGAGCTCGTTGGGTCAAGAAACCATCTCTCACGCCATGCCTGTGTAGCACCCTCCCAGTGGGGCCCAGAGCACATCTATGCTGCAGATGCCGTAGCTATGCCGGCACAACCCCATCACACAGCTGCAGCCTGCACTGACGGAAGAGGCTTTCGGGCAGGGTAGGAAGGAACAGCACAGGCCTGACCGACAGTCGCCATGTCCATGGAAGTATTCTTTTCTAACACAGCTATGTCTACACTGGGGACTAGGGCGCTGTAGCGGTTTTCCTTAAATTGATTAGAAACAGGTCTAAACTGAGCCAAAATAAATTGTTCTTCCACCCGAATCAGAGCATCTGCACTGAGGTTTGAACCAGGTTAACTCAACCTGTGCAAGCTTGTGTGTAGACAAGGCCTGAACAGGATCAAAACCAGGCCCCAAAACTCATGAGGTTGCAAGAACCCACATCCATGCCTGCTTTTAACGGCTCTGGAGTTCATAGATTCCTAGATGTCAAGGTCAGAGGGGACCCTGGTGATCATCTAATCTGACCTCCTGCGTAACCCAGCCCAGAGAATCCCACCCAGGCCTAGGCCACAAGAGCTAAATCCAGGAGGAAATTTGCCCCGGGCGTCTAGCTCGGCAATAGAAGAAGGCATGAGTGCCACTGACAGGCAGCAGCAGGGTGTGAACCCCAAGGATGAGCCAGTGGGGCGAAGCTGAGTGTCCGGAGATGCCGCCTGGCAGTGAGATGTGGGAGGCTGTGGAAATGCCACCTTGGGGGTGAGCCCTATTAGCTGGCGCATGCAAACTAAATTGGACAGGTTGCTGGGAGGGCGGGGGGCAGACTGTAGAGGGAAGTCATGCGTTGGGCCCCTGGCCTGATGGGACCCGGTGGGAGTGTCCCAGGTCCAATTCCAGGATTCTGTGACCAAGCCTATCACAACAGGTCTCTGGCACCAAGACAAACAGTCAAGAAAAACCCAGAGACCCAGCTGATGCCTGAGATGTTGGCCGTGATGCCCGCAAGGGTCACAGAGACACCCCGGTGCCCATTGAAGAGCCTTGTACCTTCTCTGCTCTCTGTGCCTGGAGAACCGCCACCTCCTCCCCCTTCTTTCCAGCAGCACTTCCTAGACGGAGAGTTGATGTGGAGCTTGCATCTCGCTGGGGACCCTTGGGAGAAGCTCTGAGCAGAGAGAAGAAGCACCATCACCGTGGGAATAATGGGACGGACCATCTGGGCAGGGCAGAGTAACCCAGGGCAGAGGAGGGACCCTCGGGTGACATACTGGCCCGGTAGAAGTCAAGGGCAAAATTTCCATTGATTTGATTATTCAAGAGGTGCTGAGCACCCGTGGATCCCCCTGACTGTGACTGGGGCCGCCAGCACACAGCACTGCCTGGAAATCAGGCCCTGGGCACCTCGAGCTGGGCAGCAAGAGCCAGTTGGCAAGTCTGTAGGGCAAAAGGAAACAAGGAATGGGCCCCGTTTGCAGTCCCCTCTCCCTGCACTTGGGGTGAAGGTGCCCTTAAGCTCCTTTTGCTTCGCTCTCCCCAGCTTGGGGAGAGTTCCAGCCGCCTCTGGGCTGCTGTAACTCCGACTCCGCTCTCTGTGTGCCTTGGGTGGCAGAGAGTAGCCACAGCACAGTGCACTTCCGCCACGCCCCAATCTGTTCCAGGGTGCATACAGGCCCCTTGTGCCAGCTCCACCCCAGCCAGGGCGGCCCTGCCAGGGAGGGAGATTCACAGGGAACCAACCCCGTCCCTGAGCGGCACGGCAGGGCCTGACTGTGATTGGGAACTGGACCCAGAACAGCCCATGGTCCAAACCAGAATTGCTCTTGTAGCAGAAGAGGTGAATTGGCGGTTGATGCAATGCAAAGGCTGAGCGGCTTCGTAGCCTTCCCCTCATTCCTTAATCGGCTACTTAAGGCCAGGGACCGAAAGCCCATTGGCATCTTTGCCTCATTTCCTGAGAGCCACAGAGAAGGCTACGTGCTTAGCTGCTGTGAACTGGCATCTCAGGCCGCGTCGCTATGACGACAGATGCCAGCTGGGCCCCTCGCCCTGCATTTTGTGCTCTGATTCCACTCACTTCTTTGACTTTGCGGAGTACGTTGAGCCACTGTCTGCAGCAGGGGAAGAGAGAGAAGGAAAAAGCCTGATTACCGCCAACGGCCGAACAAGCCAGTCACGCCAACGCGCCCACCCGACGGTGTCACCTGCCCAGGCCGCTGCCTAGGACTCAGGAGAGCCGGGTTCAATCCCCCGGTCTGCCACCTTGGACGTGTCACTGCATCTCTCTAGGCCAGCTGCAGAATTCTCTCCCGGGGAGCAGCCGGCAAAGCTGACCTAGGCAGGCAGGAGACATGCCGCCGGGGGAGTCCTCTAGCGGGGTACCGTGCTCCGGCTTTACCTGCACTTCTGGCTGTCAGGAGCCAGCAGCAGGAGGACCTTCCCATCGGTGAGGCTGAGGCCCAAGCAGCTGTCCCGCTGGGTGCCCAGGGGCAGGCGGGGCAGGTTGCAGATCTCGTTGCCCTCCAGGATGGCCTCGCAACTGGTGCTGAGTGAGATGCCCAGCTCGGCCGGGGACTGGGCATCACGGCAGATCAGGAGGCTCCCATCCATGGAAAGGAAGAGGAACTTCTCCTTCCATTGCTTAAAGAGAAAGCCCCCTGCAAAGCAAAGAGGGGCCGTGTGAGGCCATGTCCCAGCTGCTCATAATCACTGGAGGATTTTATCCTGCCTGGCAGCTGCTAGGGAAGGATTAGCCCCATTTTGCAGCTAGGGAAGAACCCAAGAGTCTTGACTCCCAGCACCACCACCACCACTCCGCCGTCTAACCACTAGACCCCACTCCCTCCCAGAGCTGGAGAAAGAACCCAGGAAGAACCCAGGAGTCTTGACTCCCACAGCCTCCTTGTCTAACCACTAGACCCCACTCTCTGCTCCCCCAGGGCTCAGAAGGGGCAAACTAGGGGCGTGGTTGGAGCACGCTGCACTGTGGCTGTTCTCTGTTCCCCAGGGCCCATGGGGTGAATGCAGCATGAGTTATAACAGCCCTGAGGCTGGGACAACATTTTTTTAAAGTCCTGGGTGCAACCCTACAATAACAAACCAGTGTAAACATGCCCAGTGCCCAGGAGTTAGGCTACAACAGAATGCTACCCTGTGCTCCGGACCCACCCAACAACAACAAATTGGTGTAAACCAAGCCCCAGTTGCTCAGGGCACACTAATAAACCAGTACATATGCTCTATGATGCGCTTCAGCAACCCTACAATAACAAAGCCACAGGGGGGCACCTGACCATTGGGGAACTGGAAAGGGTTCAGAGAAGCAAGGCTGATTGGAGGTCCGTGAAACCCCCAGAAACAATCTTCTTGGCTTACTGACTCCGTCGCAGCCTGCAGGTACCTACGCAAGAGCCGATGGCTGGACGCTGAAGCTGAAACAACTCACCCTGGGAAACACGAGGGGAGTTTTTACTAGCAAAGAGGGTGGAGCAGAAAGCGATGCTGCCAGCCCAGCAAACGGGCTGCCTGGCCAGCGTCAAGGCTTCCACCAGAGGAGAGTTTGAAGAAGGACAATGATTTGGCTTTGTGGATCTTGTTCGCGGTCTTTGATCAGTGCCTGAGTCCCACCTCACTAAAGAGCAGCTCTCACAGCCAGGTGAGGCAGCCTCCAAGATTTCCCGACCCACCCCCCCATCCTCTGCTCCCCCGAGCGAGGCCTTTGCCGCAGTGCAGAGAGACCAGACCCACGGCAGGGTCAGAGAGGCAGGCATGTTGGAGGGTGACCCATGTGTTGAGCGTGAGAGAGGTACGTGACCTGGGGGGCAGAGGATGCGGTGGGGGCAGGAGGGGTGTAATCACCCATTGCCCCCTCCCAGCATTTGGGTTTTTGAACCATCCCCTTAAAGACGGCAACCACCAGGGCCTGGTGCCAGAACCTAGCCGGCGCAGCGGGGCTGTGCCACAGGGCCTGGCATGACTACGTGGAGGCGGCACATGGGTCTTTGCAACCCAGCAGCACCATGTGCTTCCTTCACATCCTTACTGTTGTCCAGAGCAAAAGACCCAGTATCCCCAGAGAGCCGCCTGCCACTGAAGAATGGAGGGGATGTAGCCTTGAGTAGCAGATTCCCGCAGCAGGGCACAGTAAACCCCTGATTAAATTCTCTTTGCCATTTTGGGATTAGAATTCAATCAAGGGTTGGTGGTTCTAATCCCAGCCCAGCGGGAGGGAGGGAACAGTGCAGACACAGGCAGCAGCGAGATGCTAAATCTGTGTGGTCAACTGGGACAAGGAAAGCGGAGTGGGGATTGCTGGGGACGCGGGAAGAAAATTTAACCCTTTGGGGGCAGGTGAGATTGGTAGAAAAAAATAAGTCTGATGGTCTCCAGTGGACAGAACCATTGGGAGTGAATGACTCCATGTGCTGCTAATTTATTCATTCACCCAACCATTAGGCTCCAGTAATTTCATTAAGAATTTATTTTAATTTCCAAAGGCAGAAGTAATTTCCTCTGCAAAGTTTGCCAGAGCTGTGAACTCCACCAGTTAGAGATGGTCAAAACCTTTTTCACCCCAATGTTTTTTGATCGAAAATAGCTTTCCTGTGCAGAAGAAAATGTGAATTGAAATTTCAAAGGAAAATAAAAATATATTCAGTAAAAGTGCTTGGATTTGGGGGAAACAATAGGTTTTGAATTTGGTTTTTTTTTAAAAAAATTAAGCTTTTGCTTAAAAAAATAGTTTTCAGTTACAGAGTCAGTTTTTGGTTTTTAAAAAAAAAAAAAAAAAAAGCCAGTTTGGATATAAATTTTCGAGACTGAGTTAAAATGTGAGTTTTTTTCAGTGCGGTTTTCAATTTTAAAAAGTTTAGGGTTTTGGTTTGCAAAAACCCAACATTGAAAAAAACATTTTCAAATGGCCAGAGAACAAATCCTGGGGATTCCCCAGCTGGCTCCACTCCCAAAGTGTTTCGGGCCGGATCCAAAGCCCCATTGGAGCCCTGAGCCCAACAGGCTTTGGACCAGCGCCTTAGCACAGCTCAAGGGGGTGTCTGAATGAAGGGTGGATTGGCAGGAAGATGGGAGCTGAAGTCCCAGCTGGGCTGGGTTTGCCAGGGAGTGGGCCATGGGTTAGTATTGGGGTGAAGCGGAAGGGGGGATGAGGGAGCAGGTGGTAGATCTGGACCTGAGGGTACCCCAGTCATTCAAAGGTGGGGTGAAGTTTAGCAGCAAAGTTCACGGGCACAAAGGGGTTGTGTTCAGTTGGACAATCTCCTTTTCTGCAGCAAGAGATAGTCCAAGTCCAAAAACGGTGACTAATTAACGATGACGACCAACAAATCCAGAGTCCCTGGGCTGAGACTGCAGAATTGGTGCAGCTCCCAGGGCGCTGTTCACACAGCACAGCAACGGGCAGATCCTGATCTGTTCCCCCTGGGTAAATCTGGAGTCACCCCCTGATCGCAATGGGGTCAGGGCCAGATCCTGATCTCAGCTCCCCCGGGGTCAATCCAGAGTCACTCCCCTGAATCCCAGGGCAGTTACGCTGTGTAACTAAGATCAGGATGGTTCTTTTCGTTCCAGGCTTTGGATTCCGGAAGGGAAATTCCAACAAGAATCAAGGCAGAGATCTGGAGTGGGGATGGAATAACCCTCTTGGCCGGCAGCAAGGTGGGTGCTGGAGGCGCGGGAGGGAGGGAGGGAGAGGGCGCTCACCGTATTTCCTTAGGTAACCCCGATGAATCCCTGAAGAGCTCATGCTGGACCGAACCATCCATCCGACCGGCGAGCAAGGAAAAAGCCCGGGGGGGCCAGCTGCCAAGACTCTTGAACAGAGGCCAAATCTAATCCCTAATGCAGCCTGCTGGGGGAATCCCGGGAATCGCATCCCTGCCGGCCAATCGCAGCTCACACAGGCAGCCGCTCCCCCACGCCCCCGCTGGGGGTGGGTATCCTGGACTCCATCCCCAGGTGGTGTAAATAGGTCACAGCTAGGGGGCAGATCCCCAGCAGGCGTGAGCTGGCATAGCACCACTGGAGTCAGTGTCAGGGGGGATCTGGCACGCTGGTGATTCACGCCGGCTGGGGGTGTGGCCCTGCCCCGCTGTGTTGCTGTCCGTTCGTCCTGGTCGGTGCATCCTTCCACCCAGCTCTGGGGCCTGCCAGTCAGAGCCCCGGGAGGCTGCAGCCAGTCCCTGGAGGCAGCGCCCTCCCCCGCCCGGAGCCCCGTTAGCGCTGTGACAAAAAAACAGCCCCGCCCTGCTGGGCACCACTAGTAGTGACATCACCACCAGCCAATCAGACAGCCCCGATGGGCACAGCTGCCAAGGGGCCTGGGTGCGAGGATGCAGGGACAGATGATGTCAGGTGCAGACAGACAGACGGTGACCAGCACTCAGTTCCATGGCGCTCCAGAGGGTCCTGCCCTCTAATGTCTCTCCCCAACCCCCAGGAGAGCCAGGCCTAGGGGGGCTGGATTTGCTGGGCAGTCTCACCCCATCGTAGACTGGAACGGGCTCTGGGCCAGGCAGACCAAGGGCTGCCATCGACAGAGCATAGTCTGAGACCCCTCCACAGCCTATTGCAAGGACAGAAAGACTCCCAATGAGCTAAGCGGGCTGTGCAAGACACCCTCATTTCTCCCCAGGCCCACCACTGCCAACGCCCCTCACTCCCGACCTGCAGACCCCCCGCTGTCCCAGCCCTGGGCTCCCCGCCAAGCTCTGTCCGTGCCCCTGAGTCACGACCTGGAGACAACACAAAACGTCATCAGTGCATATGTGCAACAGTTGTCTGGACCTGTCCCATTATGTCCAACTGGCCCACAGCTGTGGCAGGAGTTCAGCTGCTGCCTGCGTCTCTAGTGGAAGGAAATTCGGAAAGTCAAGGTGTTTGGTTAAAAAAAAAGCCAGTATTAATATTGTTATTGACTGCAAACTGGCGGAGAAAATGCAAAACACCTCCCAGGATTCCCATGAAATCAGGGCATTTTTAACAAATTTTTAATGAATCAGGAATTACGGGATCCCTCGGGAATCCGTTTAGCTCAGTATCATCTCTGCCAGAGCCCAGTGCAGGCCACTTGTGAGGAAGGTGAAAAAACCCTGCAGCAGAGAGGAAAAAAACCTTCATTTTTGAAGTGTTCATTTCATTGCAAATAGGTTAGTGCAACTAGAGTGAATTTCCCTGACATCCCCTTCCCCCAGCGCTGCAGATTTAGATAACCCTCCTGGTCTGTGTTTTTCACACCCAATTGCCCAGATTGCCTGGGGGCAGCACGACATTGGTAAGAAAAAAAGTTTTATTATTATGGCATCTGGAGGCCCTGGCTGAGATCAGGGCCCCATCGCGCCGGGCGCTGCACAACCCCCCTCTGAGATCAGAGCCCCGTTGCGCCGGGCGCTGCACAGACGCTGCCCAAGATCAGGGCCCCGTCATGCCGGGCGCTGCACAGACACAGAGTGAGAGACAGTCCCTGCCCCAGGATCTGATAGTTCAGACCGAGAAGAGAAGAGTTATTATCCGCAGCACAACAAGGCCTGATCTCAGTTGGAGCCTCCAACTGCTACAGCAACGAGGCGGGGCCAGAACCAAGCTCACTACATTGACTTTCAGCTGATTCTGAGGCTTTGAAACTGGCGTATGAGAGACAGCAGAGATTCCCCCTCTCTGCTGAGCATAATGAGTTTGCAAGGTCTCGGCCCAGTTCTTACGATCCCAGCCCGCTCCGTTGCAGGAACCCACCAGCACTAGCTGGTAGCACCAGAGGCCAAAGACCGAATGTGCCACGGTCACGGAGTCTGAGCCCCGTGAGAGCAAGTGCTGCCCCTGCAGCTGCCCCTCCTCTGTGGAGACCTGTCCTGAGCGCAGCTCCTCAGCTGGTGCAAACGGGTGGAGTTGGGATTGTTTATACCAGCGGAGGGTCCGGCCCCAGGGAGGAGAGAGTGACGCACACACAGCGATGGCCTGAATCAGCCAGGGCGTCCGGCCAGAGCCAGCAGCTGAACTCAGATCGCTCATGTCCCAGGGCAACGCTGGAACCACACAGTCATCCGAGTGAAAAACAAAACAACTTGCAAATCCACAGACAGGGGGAAGCAAATAGCGATTGTATTAATAGGACAGAAAAATAAATAACCGAAGTCAAAAGGCAGGAAATTCCTTCCAGCTAAGACAGCACCCTTCACGTCTCAGGAATGCATCTTAGCCGTTGCTGGGTTTTTTTCCATCTCATACAAATCAGTGGGTCTGGCCAAGATTTCAGCCCTTCGTGGAATCAATGAGAAGGAGCCTGGCCCAGCGACAGGGGATGAGTCTATTCCACGTTACCGCGGCCCCTCCCCAGGAAGTCACTGGTTGCATGGGGAAGGCACAGTACAACTAGATTTGGGGCGGCCGTTTCATTAGGTTGGGAGGGGCTGGGAAGGATGAGGCCGGGCCTAGTGGGTCAGTACCAGCTGCTCTGGAGCCAGAATCCACCCTTGGGGGTAGTGATGGGGTAACCCCCCCATGGGGAGCTCCCAGCTCCTATCACATAGAGGGGAATTGACACCCCAAAGCCAGAGAGATCCAGCGCCTCGCAAGTGATGGAAAATCTGCTACGTCCCTCAAACCAGCAGCACCCCAGGTCTCCCATTCCAGTGCAAACCCAGCTTGGAAGCCCAGCCGGGAGGCCAGCCCCACCGGTACAGGGGTGGGGAGCCCATCCCAGGGCTGGGGAGGCAGAGCAGCTAAGCTGGGGCTGGTCCATCTCTCCACAAGGGCTGGAGTTCAGCCCTGCAGGTTGGGATTTGTGCTGCAAAGGGCAAAGGGGGAGAGACGTGCCCTCCTCGCGGGGGGGGGAATCGTTCACCCTCTGCTTCCACTGACAAGCCTCGCAGGGGCCGGCTCCCTGGCTGGTGTGACCCAGCCCAGCTCCATAAACCTGCACCCACATGCACCCGCCTAACAAACCCTCTTCCCAGAGGGGGGGCAGTGACAGCTCACACACCCCCCTACGCAGGGGGCAGCTGGGAGCTCGGTCTCCACACGCCATTCAGGCCTTGGCAGGGGCTGCCAGCAAGCGGGTCTTTGCAACGGAGAGGGCCATCCTGCTGAGAACTGACAAGACTCTGCCAACTCATTACACCCAGAGAGGGGTGAAATCTCTGCTCACTGCCAACCGCTCTCGCTTATAGATCACTTTCAGATCTCCAACTGGCATCTATCAACCCAGCCACACCATTGAAATCGACGCAGCTGTGTTGATTTAAACCAGCTTTATTATAATGGTATCAACTATAGGCTCCAGCTGGGATCAGGGACCCGTCGCTGCACAGACCCCGACCACAGATCAGGGCCCCGTCGTGCCGGGTGCTGCACAGACACAGAGTGGGAGACAATCCCTGCCCTGAAGAGCTTCCAGTCTAAACAGTCAAAGAATGGGAGGGGAAACTAAGGCACAGACCAGGAGAGGAACCTGTCCAGGGTCAGTGCTGAGCTGGGAACAGACCCCAGGCTTTCTGAGAGCCCTTGTCTAGGACCCTGGCCAATAGACCACGCAGCTGCCCAGGGCTTGGGGTACGGGGACTTGTAAATTGTGGGCGCTACTGCTACAAATCAACGAACTCCCCTGCGATCTAGGGCTGGCTGGAACCGGATCAAAGCAGGAGAGATCCAGGACTGGCAGTAACCGGCAAGACATTGCTGCCGGCTGCCACAGTGATCCCCACGCAGGACCCGTCCCAGCTGCAGAAGGAATCGCACCCTGCTTGGGGCCAGACCTGACCACAGCGCACGCAAGCCCAGCTGGGATGGGCGTCTGCAGGAGGAGCTTGGCTGGCCCCGGGGGCTAAGGGTTTGATGCAACTGTTGTCCAGAAAAACATCTGGTGCAGACGTCAACAGCTGTGCAGAGCCCCCAGGCAGCAGGAAGGCGGTGGTGGGATTTGTCCCTGTCTGGCAGAACTGCCCACAAGCACAGAAAGGAAAAAACCAATAACAAGGGAAAAGGCAAATCCCGGCTGGTGTCAACAGGCCCTAGCTCCACGAGATCTCTAACTGGTGTGAATCCACTGTCGTGCCAGTGGAGTCTGTTTACATCAATGATAGACCTGGCCCTCCAGTGCACTGAGGTAACCCCACACTGGCTCTGGGGTGGGGGCGCTTACAGCTCGCCGGCGGAGTTTCATATCCCCAAACCGGCCCCAGCATGTCCGCGGCTCCATGTTGTTTTGACCTGAATATTTATGACATTCAGCAATCAGGGCCAGGCCTCGGGGAGCCTTTGGGGCCAGATCTGCTCCTGGAGGAAAGCCAAGGAGCTGCATGAACTCCAGTGCACCGGTGCTAATTTACACCCTCTGGGGATCTGGCCCCACCTGCTGTCTCCAGGGGAGTGACACCCATTTACACTTGCTGGGGATCTGGCCCCGCCCGCTGTCTCCAGGGGAGTGACACCCATTTACACCCACTGGGGATCTGGCCCCGCCCGCTGTCTTCAGGGGAGTGACACCCATTCATACTCGCTGGGGACCTGACCCTGCCGACTCCAGTGGCCCAATGCCCGTTTACACCCGTCAGGGATCTGGCTGCCTCCCTCTGACTCATGAGTTCAACTCTCCCCCTGCTGTAGATCAGTGACAGGAGATTGTCAGCAGGTGCCTCCACGGTTCCAGTCACGGCTGAATCCAAGGTCCTGAGTCTCGGTTTCACCAAGGTAGAAATAGAACCCAGGAGTCCTGACTCCCATCTCTTACGGCAGGTTCGTTAGAGTCGCTCCAGATTGACCCCGGGGGGAGCCGAGGCCAGGATTCAGCCCACATCACTATGAGGGAGCCAAGTTTGGTCCCCCAATGAGGAGAACCCATCCCCACTCCTGGCAGCTCCTTTGGGGAACCGCCCTGCAGCTCCCCCAAATCAGCAGCACCTGTATTAACCCTTTCCACCTTGCCCCATCCAGCCCCTGATCTCCACCTGGGGGCGGGGCAGGAGGGTGGGTCAAGCATCCAGAGAAGGATTCCTCACCTCCCCCCGCCTCCCAGGGAGGCAAATCCAGCAGCACCTGCCTCCTCTCTCCCCAGCCTGGAGCTGGAGGAATGTGGCGCAGGGGGTCAGCGCACACCAGCCATGTTCCCCCTCCCCAACTGTGGGTGTGAGGGAGTTCTGGCCCCTGCTCAGTGTCCTGGCCCAGGGGATGAGAGTAGGGGGGAAACAATGTCAGCCTTAAGGGCCCAGTTCAACACCCCGTGGTACTGGGTGTCCAGCATTCATGGAACTGGGAAATTGGAGACATGAAAAAGACTGATCTGGGATAGCCGGGGGCTGCAGGTCAGGAGTGAGGGGCACTGGCAGAGCTCAGGGGGGAGCCCGGGGCTGGGATAGCAGGGGGCTGTGGGTTGGGAGGGAGGGGCATTGGCAGAGCTGGGGGGGACCATCTCAGGTGCATTTGTATGATACGGCCCCTCACCCTGGCTCCCCTCGGCACCAGGTGCCCCAGAGCCCAACGAGCCCGGCTGGCACGGCGGTGGCGGGGCTCTGTGGCTGATGGCTCCCGGCTGGTGGCTTCTCTGTCCCAGGCATGATGCATCCCCCTCCTACAGGCCCCCTGGGGACAAAGCCCCCAGCCTGGCCCTCCATCAACAGCAGGCCCCGCCTGGTAACCTGAGACCGCCAGGCGCCGCCATCCAGAGCCTTCTGCTAATCACTGTTGTTTTAACCCTGCAGACAGACAGATGGGATGGATCTGGGACACCCTCTTGGTCTGTGGCAGAGAGCAGGGTCTAGTGGTTGGAGCAGGAGGGGCTGGGAGCCCAGACTCCTGGGTTCTATCCCCAGCTCTGGTAGGGGAGTTGGATCTAGGGTGGGGATGGGGGCAGGTAGTCAGGACTGCTGGTCTGTTTCTGGCTCAGCACGTAGCCCTTACCTTCTCTGTGCCTCAGTTTCCCCATCTATAAAAAGGGGAGAATTACATGGGCTGAGTCTCCTCATTAGTTTTGCCCCACAATGGCAGCTGTCCCCCCAGCTCAGCCAGCCTGGAGGGATCCTCCTGGTGGGTGCTGGCCCCGTGGTCCCGCCTGGCAGCTTTTCTGGGGGTTAATGTTTAAACCAAAAGGTCCCAGGAACAAACATTGCAGCTTTTATTAGGCACTTAATGCCTCGGGCTGGCTGGACAAATACAGCCCCAGCTTTACTGGGGAGGAGCACATGGGCTGGGAGATTCTCGCCTGCAAGCCAGGACACCTGGGTTCCATCCCCAGTTCGGGGGGAGCTAAGTGGTTAGAACAGGGGACTGGGAGCTAGGATGCCTGCATTTTATCCCAGCTCTGCCAGTGACCTCAGGCAAATCATTTCCTCTCTCTATGCCTCAGTTTCCCCATCTGTAACGATCCTCCCTGTGTCTATGTAGATTGAGCTGGTGGGGCAGGGACTGCCTCTCAGTCTGTGCCTTGCAGCCACCACCCCAGGCCCTGATCTCAGCTTGGGCTGTAGGTTCAGCTCTAATGCAAACAACAGATAAGAGCTGCTGTTCTTTATCAGATGTATTGTCTTTCCCTGAAGTTCTTTCACTCTGCTTGTGTGTTTATTGTAGGGTAGCTTGTCAGGACTGGGCCTGTGGATTTTTTATTATTATTTAAATTATGGTGACACCCAGAAGCCTGGACCGAGATCAGGGCATCGTGTCAGGCGCTGCACAGACCCCACCCGAGATCAGGGCCCCGTTGGAGAAAATGAGGCCCAGACAGATACAAGGACTTGCCCAAAGTCACCTGACACAGAGCTGGGAATTGAACCCAGATCTTCTGAACCTGTTACTATGTTAGCAGACAAAGGGTGGCAGGGGGAAACTGAGGCACAGAGCCATGCCCCCAGCTGCTCAGTGGTAGAGGCCAGACGTGAACCCAGGAGTCCTAGTGCAGCACCTTAGCCATCAGCCCAGAGGCTCACGCGGCTTGGGCTGTTTGTCTTTAATCGACACGACCAAGGCTTGCGCCTACCCTAGGCCCGTCCCCAGCTGCCCTGCCCCCTGGCCTGGCACAGGGAGACCCAGAGTAAATAGCCAGCCCCCTCTGAGGCTCCATCGCGAGGACAGGACAAAATCAGGAACTTGGTGGGGGCAAAAATAAAGCAACAGAAAGTCCCTGCGGCAGTGGGTGTAAAGGGGAACATGCCGGTCACAGCTGGTGTAAGTCAGGAACAGGTGCAGGGAAGGCAATGGGGTTACCCTGGGGTAAAGCTGGCGTAAAAGAGTGAGGTGCAGGCTCCCAATTGCCCCTTCCTGTTTCAATATTAGTTCATTGAAGTTCTGCACCAGCCACGGGCCAAGGCAGCGTGATCTGGTGGTTGGGGGCTGGGCTGTGGTCAGGACTCCTGGGTCCGTGCAGCGCCCGGCACCACGGGGCCCTGATCTCGGTCGGGGTCTGGGCAGCGCCCGGCAGGACAGGGTGTGATCTGAAGCGCACTCAATTATAATGTTAAGAATAGAAAAGATTTAATTTTCGTCTAACCCCTGGTGCAACCTGCGCGTGGGCAGCAGCCTGCCACCCTCCCTCTGCAGCCCAGTGCGGGGGCCTGGCTTCCTCTGCTCTCTTCCTAGAGCGTGTAACTTGAACAGAAAACTTTCTTTCAGCCTTTCTTCTGCTCTCCTCCCATTAACCCCTCAGCTGCCGACTGGAATTTCCCCAACAGCCATTCGCTCCAGCACTGGGGCTGACAACTGCCGTCCCTGCCCCCTTCTTCATTCGGGCCCAGCCAAGTTTCAGCCCAGTGAGCGTGGGTGGGGAGCCAGGCCGCAGGGAGAGTGTCGGCATTCACTCTGCCTCTGGAGGAAAGGGAAGGAGGGTTGGGGCAGACCAGGAGCTCCCCAGCTCGCCCCTCCAGAGCCAGGCTCGTTGGGGTTTCACTGTGGGTTTCACTCTTGTTGTGAGAACTTCTCTGACAAATAGGTGTCTGCTGCGGCTGAGAAAAGTGGGCAATCGGGTGCGGAGGCCTGTGAGAACAGAGAAGCGGGACAAACCAGGGAGCGAAATCCATTCCCTCAGCCGAGGAAGAAGATCCGTGGCGAGATTTTTCTCGGGGCGCCTGTATTATTCTGGCCGTCAACACAAACGGTTCGGATTTGTTTCCACCTTTCAGCGGGAAATCCATCCTCGATCCGCTATGTGGAGCCAGCGCTGATTTTGGACCCGCCTGGGCCAACTCCAGTCTTGGGTCTCCAAAGAAACATTTTCGCAGCCCCCAGGGTGTTTTTTTCAGGGTGGGGGTCCTGGCTCCAGACCCCCACCTCCCCAGTCCCCCAACTTAATGAGGGCTTAGTTCTGTTCCGGGAGCTGGCGATTTTTGTGGGAATCGGAGGCAACGGATTGTTTTGGTTTGTGGAAAATGGGCAAGGTCTCCAGCTCCCTCCTGTGCGTGCTGGTGGTCTGGTGGACGGGCACGGGCGCTGCCCAGATGGGTGAGTACCGACCTGAACAGGGAGGGGGCCCAGCCTGAGACCCTCCAAGGAGGCCTGATTTCCAGGCTGTGCCGGGCGCTGCCCCTCTGAAAACCCAGCCCTCTTAAGGCATCAGGGTCCCACAAACAAGGCACTTTGGAAAGTCTGGGCCTCTCTCGGGATGAGCGGAACCAGAAACCTGGACGGGTCAGTTCTCCCAGGTGAAAGCCTTTGAAAATCCTTCTGGAGCTGACTGGGCCGGAGCTCAGGACACCTGGGTTCCATCCCTGGCTCTTCCGCTGACTCCCTGGGCCCGCTACGGCGATTTAGGGCAGAGCCAACGTGCAGGATTGGGGCCACCGTCCCCCTGTGCCCCACTTCACGCGGGGGTCCTAGAGGGTAGGGAATGGGGCTGGGATTCAGGAGATCTGGGTTCAAATCCTGGCTCCTCCACAGACTCCCCATGTGACCCTGGCCAAGTCCCTTCACCCCCGCCGTGCCTCAGTTTCCCCATTGGGGATAAGGATCTTCACCAATCTCCCTGGGGCGCAGGGAGGGTAGGTCTACGCTGGGTTCAGGGTGCAGGTGGGGGTGGCTGGAGGTAGAAAGGAGGTCAGATTCCATGAGTTGGCCTCAAACTCACTGGCCGTTGGGGAGGCGCCCGGAGGCCACAATGAGGGGGGTTGTAGAGGTGCCTGGAGAGGCGGATGCTAAAACGAACCTTCTCCCTCCAGCCAGCCTCTCCTGGCCAGCCCCCTACCCCACTGTGCTAGGCACTGCACAGACATCCAGCCCTCTGGAAAGCCGCTCCCATCCGAGCAGGAGGTGAGCTGTAGTATCCCATTGATTCTCCCATCACTGCCAGAGCCAATGGGATACAGGCTGTCCTGGCCCCACTGGGGCCCGCGACCTGGGGGCAGGTGGAAGGGGGGTTGGAGGGACCATGGGGCAAGGGCTGGGCAGGACACAGGCATGGGGGGCCCAGTATGTAACATCCCCCCATGGAGGGGGAGGGAGCATGTCTCCCCAGCACATGAGGGGTTAAGGACAAAGCTCCCATTGGTGGTTGGGGGGCAGCCCCAGTGCCTGCATGGAGGGGTGTCTCCCCAGCCAGGCCGTCCCCCAGCGCAGGCTGAGTCATGGCAACAGCAGGGCCGAGAGCTCAGGGCCACCAACCCAGAGGACCCCTGGCAGTGAGCTCCCTACCCCAGCAAAGGGCTATTGGTCTGTTTATTGTAGGGTAGCTTGTGAGGGTTGGGCTGTGCACACACTGTGAGCAGGGTCAGAACCCGCCCCCCGCGGCAGCCCGCAGCCACTTGCTCTAGAGGAGAATCCCCGCTTGCAGTCCAGGGGCTATGACACAGCTGAGGGGTTCTGAGTCCAGGACGGAGAAGGTAGAGTCAAGGCATGCAACCACCTCTGGGGTGGAACACCAGAGCGACCCAAGCATCTCATCCCCTAGCTGCAGGGGTTGCTTTCCCTCCTGTCCTAGAGGCTTGGTTCCCCCCTCCCCCCTGCCCCTTTCCCCCCCACACACACCAGCATGACTGTAGGGCGGGGCCTTGCACTGGTGCTGGCGGTCCGGGCAGAGGGGCATAGGCAGAATGGGGGGGCAGGGCTGGGACAGTGGGGGGCTGTGGGTCGGGGCATAGGGGCATGGACAGAGCCAGGGGGCAGGGCTGGGACGGGGCAGGCTGGAGGAGCAAGGCTGTCTGAGCCCCGGGCTGGGCAAGCTGTTCACGCCCCACATGACGCCTCGTGGCTGGGAGAGTTTTGCCCCTGTAGCCAAAGGGACCCGGAGCAGCTGAGGAGTCCGCCCTGCTGATGGGGCCAGACATCTGGGACTGGTTATAGCTGACCGGGCGGTGCCTGTGATGCAGCCAGGCCGGCCTGCACAGCCCCCACCCTGAACTCCTGGGCACAGCTGGGGGGATCAGTGCTGAGGCAGCTAAACACTTGGGAGCAGGGGGTTGACATGAGCGGGGCGGAGGGAGGGGGATCCAGAGGGTCCTCCCTGCAGTCCCCACCTGGCACTGAGCCTTCCCGGTTGTGCCCATCTGGCCTCCAGGCCATCCCAGGGCTCTGCACATCTCTCTCCATCTACCCTGGCAGCAACTCTTGCCCCCGCCTCCCCCCCCCCATTGTGTTGCACTACTAATGAACTCCTCCCCAGAGGTGGGTGCATTTCAGCACCTGATTCATACTTGTCAAATGTCTTGTGCTGGGAGCCAGTCCCCACTAGCGCCTTGGGGCGCTGACAGACCATGGAGGGTCAGCGTGTTATCATCATCCTCAAAGGCCTCAGTTGAAAGGGCCCCGTCGTGCCGGGCGCTGCCCAGAGACATGATCCCTGCCCCAAAGAGCTCCCAGTGTGAACAGATGAGTGATTATCCTCATCCCGCAGAGTGACGCAGGGAGGGTGGCAGAGGCAGAGCTGGGATTTGAAGGCAGGTTTCCACAACCCCTTCACCACTAACCCAGCCGCCGCTGGGAGCCTCTGCCTGCCCCCACAGCTGTTTGCTGACCTGGGGTCTTGGGGGTGAGTCCCAGACCCTGAGATCTCTGAAGCCAGGCTGGGACGTGCTGGGAACGGCTGCCCGGGGGGCCCGGCCCCAGCCCCTCAGCTGGAAGCTCGGAGGGGAGAAATGAAAGAGGAAATAAATAGTTTTGAACCACAAACGGAGGTAGTGGGGGCCGGGGGGGAGGTGTTCCTGCTTGGCCGGGCGGCCTGTGGCTGATACACACAGCTGGGAGGGGGCTGGGGGGCTGTGCAGTGTTCACAAGCTGCTGATGTGACCCACAAGTCCCCGGAGTGGGGCCCTTGCCAAGTCACTTCTGCTTCCCACGCCCTGGAATGCGGCTCCCCATCTCAAAGAGTTAAACGGCCCAAGGGGGGGGATCTGGGAAGGTCCCTGCACAGCCATTCATAAGCCAATGTCCCTTCTGTGGGGCGCAGCTCCCCCTCTTCCCCCCAACCCATTGATCCTGGGCTCCTCCCGGCATCTCAAGGGCTGCAGAATAATCGCCTGTCGTTTTGCAGCTGGGGAAACCGAGGCACGGTGTGGCCGGCAGAGACTGTCCCAGGCAATGCAGAGAGTCAGTGGCCAAGCCAGGGATGAGACCCAGGAGTCCTGACTCCCAGCCCCCTACTCTGTGCATGCAGACCTCAGGGCGGGAAGATACAACGTGGGAATATCCGTGCCCACCCCGTCCACCACCAGCTGCCCTCAGCAACAGCAGTCACCTGGCACCTGGTTGCCAGCTCACCCAGCACCGCTCAGGCCCTTCTCGCGTGTCTGGCTCATGAATCCCCTCGGCACGGTGCCAGACGAATGCCTCCCGGGGCGGGGGAGGGCTCGACGTCAAGGGGATTCTGTGCTGAGGCTGAGCCCTGAGGTCCCCCCCCCCCAGGCCGGGGGGCCGTGCGTCAATCCAGGAGGGGCTCCGAGCCGTGACCCATCATACCCAACACGCCAGAGAGCAGCACCTCGGGACAGCCAGTCGCATGCTGCAGGGCGAGAGCCCCAGAGGTCAGGAGGGACAGTCGTCCCCTCGAACTTCAGCCCACGGCCGGCTCTGGGTTTAACCATCCTCTGTCTGTCTCTAGGACTGATGCGGTCTCAATGTCTCGTTCTGATCTATAGCCCTGTGATGTATGTATATAAGGGGATCCCTCACCCGGCACGGAGACGCGGCCGCTTTTGGGCTGGGACACGGGCTGTTTAGCCCGGGATCCTGCACCCGGCGTTGAAATGCAGCCACCTCTGGGGTGGGGCATTGGGGTCTGTTTATACAGGGACCCCCTCACCCAGTGCTGAGATGCAGCGACCTCTGGGGGGGGGCATAGGGCTGGTTATCCAGGGATCCCCATCATCTCATGCTCCCCCTCCCTACCTCCTGCAGACCTGTACTTCCTGGAGAGCCCCTCAAACCTGACCTCATCCCTGGGCAAGGACGTGCGGCTGCGCTGTGCGGTGCAGCTGAGCCAGGAGCTGCCCGAGATCGGCTGGCTGCGGGACGGGCGGGCGCTGGAGCTGGCCGACAGCAACCAGATGCAGATGCCCATAAATGACCAGGACTGGCTGGCCATCAGTGAGCTCAGGTGAGTGGGCACCTGGCAAGGGGTACTGGGGGGCACGACGGCTCCTGGAAACCGGGCAGGGTCCCCCCCCGAAACAGCAATGGCCCTGCCCCCTCCCTGGTGTCAGCACACGGAGAGGCTGCATGATCTGGTAGAGGAGGAGCGGGGATTCTGGGCTTGATGGGGCCATTGGTCTCACCTGGGGTGGGAGGAACGTGGACAGGAGGCTGGTGGGCCATGGCTCTTACCCGGCATAGCTGGGGGGGGGGGGAACAACACAGGGCTAGTGGCCCATGGCTCTGACCTAGCGTAGCCGGGGGTGGGCACAGGGCTAGTGGCCCATGACTCTGACCTTGCGTAGCCGGGGGAACGGGGGGACACGGGGCGGGTGGTGAGGCCTCGCCAGGCCAGGTGCTGCCCGCATTGCTCACACCGGCTCTCCGCCCCCCCAGCATCCCATCCGTGCAGCTCTCCGAGGCGGGCAGCTACCAGTGTGCCGTGTGGGTGAATGGGGTGGAGGTGCTGTCCGACAAGGCCCACCTGGAGCTGGAAGGTGAGTATCCGCCGTGCCAGCTGGGGGGCGGGGCGTGCACGGCCCTGATCCTGCCCCGGGCACCGCGCAGGGGGCCCTGGCGACGACAGGGCTCAGGGCGGGGTCTGAATGAAGGGGAACGCGACGACACTGCCTGAGTCTGCCGCAAGCCTGCGCCTGTGGCTGGGGGGAAGCTGCCCCGGGTATCTGGACAAGGTGCTAACACCCAACCCCACTGCCCTGGGGACTCTGTGCAGAGAGATGCCCCGACCCCTGGGGGGATCCCAGTGCCCATCCCAGGGGGACAGCGCTATGCATCGCCTGACGCAGCTCCGCCCCCTCTTCACCCCGTCTCTGCCCTTCCCCCAGGTCTGCCCTTCTTCTCCGAGGAGCCCCAGGACCTGGAGGTGGCAGCCGACACCCCCTTCAATCTGAGCTGCAGCGCCCAGGGCCCCCCCGAGCCAGTGCGGGTCATCTGGCTGCAAGACGGGGCCCCCCTCAACTCTCTTGTGGACCCCATGGCGTGGGTGCCCTCCACGCTGGCCCTGAGCGGTGAGTGCAGCTCTTTGGAGCCACGGTAGGGGGGCCAGAGGGCAGATCTGCCCCCCTCTGATTTAGGGTAGCCTGTGGCTCCATATAGCTGAGTAGGTCCTTGGGAGGATGGGAAAGGAGGCCGAGGCATGGGGGGGACGGGGAGGAGCAGCCAGCAGAGGCGTGCGTTGGCCTCCGTTGTGATTCAGCGGGGGCCCTCGCTGCCCCCCCAGGCCCGCTCTCAATGGGCCACTTGTCTCCAGCCCGCGGCTCCTTTTGTCGCCTGTCTACAAAGGTGGCATCGGTCACTGGAGGCGGCTGGTTCGCGGGCAGGCGCTCTTCAAGCGTGGGAACAGCTTTGCCAGCTGACAAGGCAGGAGGCTCAGAAAGCAGCCCGGCCCCTTGGACAGCAGACTCTGCTTTGTTATTGTAGGGTTGCTGGGCCGCAAGGTGTTCATTGCAGAGTCAGCAGCACTTGTCCCTCCCAGCGCTTTCACTCACAGATCTTCATACGGGTTGTCATGCATTACTGGGGAAACAGAGGCACAGAGCACTGAATCAATATGCCCATGGTCATACAGGGAGTCAGTGGCAGACATGGGAAGAGAATCAAGGAGTCCTGCTTCCCAGTTTTCCCCCTCACCCCCTAAACCCATGAGATCGCACTCCCCTCCTGCAGCTGGGGCTAGAACCCAGGAGTCCTGGCTCCCAGCCCCCCTGCTCTAACCACTAGACCCCGCTCCCCTCCTGGAGCCAGGGATAGAACCCAGGAGTCCTGGCTCCCAGCTCCCCTGCTCTAACCACTGGACCCCGCTCCCGCAGCTGGGGATAGAGCCCAGTCTAATTAGCTGAATTCTAAAACAAACGGTGTTTTGAACCAAAAATGGGAATTTTTCCTTGTGAACCATTGGGACAGATTTTAACCCCCACCCCTCTGCACGTGTTTAGTGAGCCGAGAGCTTCCTCCAACCCACCCCGCCCTCGCGCGCGGTTTCGCTTTTGACGAACCGGCGTTTTGGGGTGAAAAAACCATTTGTCTCCGATCTCCCGACAGTTCTCCCAGAGTCTGGGTGGCTTCTTTCCGCCTGGCGGCCTTCTCCGGCCGGAGCCCAAGGGCTGTGGGGGACGCCGGGGGGGCTGTGGGTGTTCAATCGCCCACGATGCCATCAGGTGCCCCCACCCTCCGCTCTCCAAACTGCCCCAAGCACAGGGAGCCCCAGGGGTGCTGTGCCGGGATGCCACACTCGGCAGTGAGCCAGGAGGGCGATCGCTGTGCCCACCGTGCCAGAGGGGCCTGAAAAGCCCCATGGGAGCTCAGTGGCACTGGGGGGGCACAGTGAGCCTGGATCAGGAGTGTGCCCGCAGCCCGGGACAGCTGGGGCATGACCAGATCTCGCTCCGTGGGCGGGCAACCCGCCGCCAGCCAGGCTGGGGGGGGGGTGCATGAAGGTTGCTCTGCAAGGGGCGGGGTCCCCCCTCCAGATCAGAACCTGCGGGTCAGGACTGGGGAGGGGAGTCCAGTCGATGCTGTGTCCAGGGAACCAAAGCCCAAAGGAGCAGGGGCAGGAGGCCCTGGCATTCGCAGGCTGTGAGTGCCTTGGAGCCCCCCCCCTCCCCTCCCGACCAGCCCCCAGGGGACACAGCCAGTCCAGCGATAGCCCTGCGTGGCCTCTCCCGGCTGACTCAGGCTGGGGGAACGTGACCAGGGTGTGAGTCAGGCCCGGGGCTGGAGGGAGGTGGAGGGGGGCCTCTGGAGGGCCGGGCGGGCACAGCTGGTGGGTCCATTGCATGGGGCAGGGGGTCTTGGGGTGATATTCCAGCCTCTTTGCCCTGGCAAGGGCTCTATTTCCACCCCCCACCCTCCCGGCATGAACCCGGGGCCCATCCCTCATGCAAGGGGGGGCTCGCTGCGGGACAGAGGAACGGGGTGGTGGTGCTGGGGATCTGGGCGGGGGATATACCATCCGGGGGGGGGGGGATGCATGGAGAGGGAAGTGAGTGAGTGCACCGGGGGGTGCAGGAGCCAGCCATGCACAGAGAGGGCTAGGAATGGGAGGGCAGCAGTGGGGGGGGGGCAGGGGGGCAGGCAGGGGCTGCAGTTGTAGGGGTGCATGCGCAAGGGTGCGGGGGGGCAGGGTAGCTGTGGGGGGGGCAGGGGGAGAAGGGCTAGGGGTGCCTGCAGGACACAGGTGGCTATGGCAAGGCTGGGGCAGGGGAGGGGGGCCTGCTGAGGGAAGTGGGGGGGCCAATCCCTGGAAATTGCTTTTCATGGCCGCAACCACCACCACCACCCCTCCCCCTGCCCCCGCCATCCCCAGCCTCACCTCTGACTCAGCCTGGCCACTCAGAAGCTGGCTCTGGGCAGGGATCCAGGCAGCGCCAGAGTGGGGGGGGGGGGGGGCAGCAGGGTTATGCTGGAGGGCTCTGTTAGCTTGGGGAGGGGTCAGCACAGCCCCTCACCCCGGTGTTGGGCCTTGGGGAACTAAGAATTGAGCCCAAGCAACACCTCAGTGGCTGAGTCTCTCCTGACCTGTACCCCCTCAGCAGTCAGGGAGAGAACCCAGGAGTCCTGGCTCCCCGCCCCCGTCTGAGGTCCTTGCACTGGGAGCTGAGCAGCGAGACCTGGGGCTGCGGCTGGGAAGCCAGGCCCGGAAATGCCGACCACACGACGGGAGCTGGGGACAGACGTGCCAGCCCTGGCCAGGCCAGCTAGGAGGAGGCCTGGGCCCCAGATGTGCCGGGGGGAGGGCGTCACTGCCAGGCTGGGGGTGGGCGCTGCTGGGGCCTGTGGGAAGCTGGTTCTGATCGGTCGAAGCCTGGGTCAGGATGGGCGCCGGGTTAGTTCATGGAGACACACGCACCTCGGCAGGCCTGCTAGCTGCCCCACGCTGGCCCCTCTGCCCCCCGCCTGGCCCATTGCCTGGGGGGCATCCCGGGAAGCACAGAAAGGAGGGGTGGGATCCCCCTGGGACTGCACTACCTGGTGCACTGGGGCGCGGGGGGCTGGGGCACAGCCAGGGGTGCCCCTGGCTGGGCAGAGGAGTGGCGGGGGGGGGTGCCAGGGATTTGGGGGACGCTGTGGTCCTGGCGCATTTCGCATCTAGCTGACGGGGAAGGCAGGCGCAGTGGATGTGGGGCACTGGGCGGGCTGGGAATCTGCACCACAGTTGCCCGCCCCTGCATCCTGAGCTCTCCGGCCTTGGGCTGGAGACCCAGCACCTCCCCCGCCACAGCCCCACGCTCTGTGCCCCTTCTGCCAGTCCCTGCGGGGGCGCCCGGCCCTGGCTGCTGACGCGAGGATCCTTGTCTCCCCGATAAGCCGGGAGGCGCTGTGACCTTGTGGGATGGGACGGAGCTGCGGGAGTGAGCGCTGGGGACGGGCGGGGCGGGAGCTCTTGGCACTGGCGGGCAGGCAAGGGGCTGAGCTGCGGGGAGCGGGGCGGGAGGTCAGCAGGGGGCGCTGTGCTGAGACATCCAAGATAGCAGGGGGCTGCGGGTCAGGAGCGAGGGGCACTGGGGGGCAGGGCTGGGACACCAGGGGGCTATGGGTTGGGAGTGAGGGGCACCGGAAGGGGGGCAGCCTGGTCTCCCTGCCCCATGTTCTCATCCCCTGCTTTGCACCTGCCAGGCCTGAACAGAAGCGCCTCGTTCTCCTGCGAAGCTCACAACGCCAAGGGCGTCGCCACCTCCCGGACAGCGGCGGTGACAGGTGAGGGGTCCCTGCCCCACGTCCCGGGCCCGGCGCTGCAGATCGGGCCCCGCAGCTAATTGGCAGCTGCCAGGAGCCATGACGAGTGAGAGCCCCACATCTGATTGGTGGCTGCCAGAGACCGTGAGCGCTGGGCTCCCCACTGAACTGGGGGGGCTGCCCCAGATTCCTGGGGGGGAGGGGTCCTGCCCCGGCTGCCCCATGAGCCCAACGCAGAGATTCCCCGTGATTGGACCCCCTGCCCTGCCCCCCCTGTCCTGGAGCATGGATATGGGGTGATGTGGGGCACAGGCTGGGGCCCCCGGCTGCCCCAGCCCCTGAGCTGCCCCCCGTGTGCTGTCCGCAGTGGTGCCCCAGCGGCCGAGGAACCTGGGGCTGGTGCGGCGCAGCGAGAGCAGCCTGGAGGTGGGCTGGGAGCCGGGCGCCAGCGGAGACTCGCCCCTCAGCATCTGCACCGTCCAGGTACGTGGGCCGGGGGGGGGCCGGGCCTGCACCGGGTGGGGGGGCTGATCCATGGGGATCAGAACCCCAGGGAAGGGGAGGGTATGGGATGGGGGGATGTTATGGGGGTGAACGTCCCCGGCAGGGAGGTGAGTGGGCACGGGGAGGGGAGGGCTGGGGGAAAGGTGACATGAAGGCGGGGGGGCCAGCCCGTTGCCCAGGTCCCACCAGCTGGGAAAGGGGAAGCACAAGTTGCTGAGCACCCAGATTTGGGGGGTTTATGAAAGAATCTGGCCTCCCGCTTCTGCTTTTCCCGGAGGCCAGACGTCCGCCTCCCCCCCCCCCTCCCTCCTCCAGTTGTGAGCGCTGCCCCGGGGGCGGGAACCGAAACTCCGGCACCTCTGGGGAATCGAAAGCTTGGAAGGGGAAAGGGGGTTTCCCTGGGGGAGCATTGCCCCATCCTGCCGACCTCCGGCCCCCTAGGCAGCAGCCCCCACAGCCCCCCTGTGCAACGGGGGCTGAAGCTGAGAACCCCCCTGCCCAGCTACCACTGCCCTGGGGTTGGGGGGTCAGGGTTGGGTTGGGGGGTCAGGGCTGGGCCCTCCCACTGGCACGAGAGCCTCCTTCTCTGCAGCCCACCCCCTGCATCTCCCTAGCTCTGCTCCCCCAAGCATGTGGGTCAAGAGTCTGGGGGCGGCCCCTCGGCTGGGCTGGGGGGTTTGAAGAGGAATCCGGACCCCCTGTGCAAAGGGGGGGGGCACCCCAGACTGGGCCCCACCCCCACTAATGGCTCCTTTGGTCTCCCTCAGGCCGTGCGCTCAGACGAGGACCTCAGCACCGTCCCACCCGAGGACATCTACAACCAGAACCTCAACGTGCCACCCTTCCACCACGTCATCGAGGGGCTGGCGCCCTTCGCCACCTACCATGTCCGTGTAGCCTGCCGCGGCAGGGCGGGCGCCTCCCGCTGGACCCACTGGGTGCCTATGGAGACCCTGGAAGGGGGTGAGGGGCTATCAAAGGGCCCGGGGGGGCTGAGCAGGGAGGGGAGCGGGGTCTAGTGGTTAGAGCAGGGGGGGCTGGGAGCCAGGACTCCTGGGTTCTATTCCCAGCTCTGGGTGGGGAGTGGGGTCTAGTGGTTAGTGCACTTTGAATCATCCCTGCCCGGTGCTGACTCCCTGGTGCCCGTTGGGTGTTTGCTGACTCATTATGTGCCATTGCCATGATGAAGTGCCCGGTTCCCCTGGGCCGTGGACACCCGGGTTCCCTCTGTCGGGTCCCAGCTGGTGCAGGACGGACTGGGGCAGGGGGTTGCTCTCCTTGGCCCCCTCCTAGCCAGTCTGTGTCAGCATGGGGGCAGGCAGGGCTGGGCTCAGGAATGTTTTGCTCCGATAGGGCTCTACGCTGTGCCAAGACAAACGCAGGGGCAGGGCTGGCAGGGGCTCTGTTCCCACGGGGGGGGGGAGGAACACCGCACATGGGATCCACTGGGAACATAGCTGGGGCACAGCCACCTCAGTTCTGCCCCAGAGCAGCGCCCTGCTCCCCCCGGGGGACAGGCTTGGAGACAGGCAGCCCCCAGGATGACGCATCTGTGCCCCTCGGCAGCACCCAGCGCCCCCCCGGAGAACATCACGGCCTTCCAGAATGGCAGCCGCGCCACAGTGGAGTGGCTGGAGCCACGCGGGCACCACGGAGGGATCCTGCGTGGGTACAAGCTGGCCTATCAGAGCCCTGATTCGCCCGAGGTGAGCTCCCCGCCTCTCCCTGGGGGACCCTGGCTATCGGGCACAGGGGGAAGCTTGGGGGATCCCCTGCCCTTGGCCTGCCTGCTGGGGCCACGCAGTTCCAAGGGGGCGGGAGAACCCGCCAACTCAGCACAGCTACTGCCCTGCTGCCCTGCCGGCGCCCCCTAGAGGGGATAGGCCCCATATCCTGTTCCCTGCCCCCTGAGCCAGCCAGTCCCTGCCTTGTGGCTGGATAGGGGCCGGCGCCCCCTAGTGGGGAAAGACCCACCTACCGATCCCTGCCCCAGCCAGCATCCTGCCCTTCTGCCCTGGGGCTGGCGCCCCCTAGAGGGGAAAGCCCAGTGTCCCAGCCTGCGCTGGGACCCCGGCTAAGCTCCTCCCTCCCAGGTGGTGGTGGACGTGGGGCTGACCACGGAGAAGACCCTGGACCTGGCCTCGTGGGTGCAGAACCTGACGGTGCGGGTGGCGGCATACACCGCGGCCGGGGATGGGCCCTGGAGCAACGCCATCATGGTCTCCTCGTCCTGTGAGTGCCAGGGGAGCTGGGACGGGTCCAGGGGACAGCCTTCAGGGTGGGGCTCTCCCATTGCACTGCCCCCCCCCCCCCCCCGGTGTCAGGGTCGCACTGTCTCCCCATGGGGACCCAGCCGAGGATGGCATTGTCATTTTCACACCTGGCGTCGATTCTGACCCAGGTCCTGATATCAGCCCATTTGTAGCCTGCTTTCATTTTTCCAAAGCTGGCGCCAGGGACGGTTCTGATCCGGGTCCAGTGGTTTTGAACTAGGTTCCCCGGCTCTGATCCAGGTTCTGAACTGGGTCCCCTGGCTCCAATTCGGGTCCAGTGGTTCTGTATTGGGTCCAACTCCAGACCGGGTCCTGTGCTTTTGAACTGCATCCCCCAGCTCTGATCCAGGTCCCCTGGTTCTGAAAGGGGTCCCCTGGCTCTTACCCGGGTCCCCTGGTTCTGAACTGGGTCCCCCGGCTCCGATCCGGGTCCTGTGTTTCTTTGCGCAGTTTCTAGCTACCAGCAGCGGCTTTGATTTCTCGGAATCCCAGAACTGCGGCTGGTTCTGATCCGGGTCCCATTTCTGGCTGGCAAAGCCCCTGGACCTGCTGGCTAGGTGACTCCTTGCACCAGCCCCTAAATACACGCCCCACGGCCTGCCCCCCACAGTTAATGGCACCTCTCTTCTCTCTTCCCTCTGCAGACCAGCTCGCCCCACAGACCCAGCAAGGTGAGGAGCAGCCAGGACTCCCCTGCCCCCCATCTCCTTCTGCCCCCTGCCCACGCCCTCACTCTGTCCCCCTCCCCCCGAGACGTTGGAGGGAGATTGCACAGGGATCTGTAGGGATCTAGCGCGGGGTGAGGCACCTGACAGGGGCCAATTCTCCCCCCCCCAGGCATGCAGCCCCCCAAGTGCCTCAGCCCTGCCCCCAGCAGGGAGGAGGGGTTTGGTTTGGTGGCCGATTCAGGTCGGGAGCTGGGGGTTTGATGAGTCTGGGGGGTGCATGGTTCCTGGGCACGTCCATGGCCAGGGTGGCGGGGTCCTGGGGCAGATCCATGGGGCACCCTGCTTCCCCTCCCTCCCCGCAGCTAACCCGTCCCCTTGCCCAGCAGTGAGGGAGAACGTGGCGCCCGCCTTCTCGTGGCATTGGTGGTATGTGGTCGTGGCCGTGGCTGTGGCCGTGGCCTTCATCATCTTCCTCATCCTCTTCCTCGCCCGGCTGCGCAAGAAGGAGACGCGGTTCGGGTGAGCGGCAGGGCCAGACCTGGGGTCTGGGAGTGGGGGGAGAGGCCTTGGGACGCAGAACGGTGCTGGGTGGGAAAGGGCTCAGGGAATGGGGCACGGGGCCTTTCCCCTCTGGGGGCGCCCACCCCAATCCTGCCCCAGGGCAGGGGGCGGAGAATGGGGCACTGGGCCTTTCACCTCGAGGGAGTGCTGGCTGGCTGGCTGGGGGGAGGGAAGGGGGGCAATGGGGCATGGAGCCTCTCCCCTCTAGGGGGCGCTGGCCCCGATCCATCCCCAGGGCAGTGGTTGGCTGGCTCAGAGGGGTGGGGAAAGGGACACAGGGCCTCTCCCCTTTGGGGGTGCTGGCCCCGATTCGGGGGCTGTCTGGCTCAAGGGTCCTGGCTTTGCAGGCTGGGGGTCTCTCTCATCAGCTGTCACCGCTCCCCCATTCCCCCCTACAGGGAGGCCTTTGAGCCCCGAATGGAGCGGGGCGAGCTGGTGGTACATTACCGTGTCCGCAAGTCGTACAGCCGCAGGACCACGGAGGCCACACGTGAGTACCTCGCCCCGGCCTGGCACACAGCATAGCCCCCACTCTCCAGGCCCTCCCAGTCACACTGGGGCCAGCCTCCCGCCAGTCGGGGCATCTCCCTGTCACCAGCCAAGAGAGCACAGCTCCGCACACCTGGCTTCCAGTCCTGGCTCTGCCACGGGCCGGCTGAGTGCCCTGGGGCCAGGCCGTGCCCTTCTCCTGGCCTCTTCACCCTCCCATCCCCTTGCAAATCAGACTGAGAGCTGCTGGGGCCGGGACCGTCTCTGTATCTGTGCCATGCCCGGCACGACGGGGCCGATATCAGCCAGGGTCTGTGCCGCGCCCGGTGTGACAAGGCCTGATCTCAGCCCGGCGCGACGGGGCCTTATCTCAGTCCGGGTCTGTGCCACGCCCGGCGCGATGGGGCCTGATCTCGGCCGGGGTCTGTGCCGCGCCGTTACTGCACCTGAGGCCGACCCCCTTGTCCCTGCTCTTGCGCCGCAGTGAACAGCCTGGGTATCAGCGAGGAGCTGAAGGAGAAGCTGCGGGATGTGATGGTGGATCGGCACAAAGTGGCTCTGGGGAAGACCCTAGGTGAAGGTACGTGGCCTCCACCCGGTACTGGCGGGCAGCAATGCATTGTGGGATCTCCTACCCCCTGATTGATCCACTGGGGTCAGTGGGTTCCTCCCCATCCGGCCCAGAGAGCCGGCGAGCAACCGCCCACCCAGGCGTGGTCGGCAGGTCCTGTCTACACCACAAGAGCAACAGTGATGTCAGGTACTTCCTAACGGTGCGCCAGCCTGGGCAGCTGCCATGATTGTTCACTGGGCATTGGACACAGCGGGTGCTAGACCATTAGCACAACGGGGCCCCGATCTCAGTCCGAGTCCTAGGCGCTGCCCTGATGCGCGTTCCCGGCCCTGGCGAGCTGCGGTCCTTGCGAACAGGCCGGGTTTCGGAAACGCCGCGTACGTGGAAAGGAATCTCCGGCTGCGGAAAGTTGTGAGCCTGGCTGGAAAAGCCCCTGGCACCTTGGATCCGCTGCAGAGATCTTTCCTTCCCGGCCATTTCCAGCCCCCCACCCGGCCCCGATTCCACAGCCCCGTCCAGCTCTCTGGCTTGGCAGGGAGATTTTCCCCTTGTGACCCAGTGGCACCCTTCCCCGTGAAGCCTGGCCATAAGGATTTAACCCTTTCTGGGCAACGCCCCTCCCTGCAGTCAGACCAGAGATCGGGGGGGGCCGTGCCTGCTGGAAGTGGGGGTCCGTTTGTTGATTACTCCGCTGAGGTGCAGGTCCCCCAAGGCAGGTTGTGTAGCTTGCTCTGTCCCGCTACGTTCGGGGGATCCCGCCGCCCCGCCCGACGCAGCCAGGATGAGTCACAGCTGCCCAGCCTCCGGAAGGCTGTGTCTGTGTGCTCAGGGCCGTGCCAGGCTGACGGCGCCCTGCCAGGCAGCTGGGAAAGCCATTTCCGCCCCCCGACTTCCTGTCCCCTTGGGTACCTGCCTCCCCTCCCAAGCCAAGCCAAGCCAAGCCAATGCCCACGCGCCTCCAGTTCTGCCCTGCCCCTCCAGGCCTGGCTCCCAGTTCCCGCACCCCAGCCCTGCACTGGGGGTCAGGTGGCTGTAAGCCCATGGGACACCCCCCATGTGCTGGGCCTCCCGCGTCAGTTACAGCAGCCTCTGGGCTGCTCTAACGCACGGCGCCACCCCATGGGCCCTGGGGAGGCAGGGACTAGCCACAGCACAGTGCATTCTGACCACACCCCTGTGTGCCCATAGTGGAGGGGGGGGATTCTCAGGGGCCGATCCTGCCGCAGAGGGGCCCAAGCGTGACTGACGCTCAGGGCCCAGAGTCAGCAACGTGCTGGGGAGGGGACATAGCCACCGCTGCTCCGCCAGCAGGGGGCACCGTGAGCAAGGGAGATGCACAGGGAGCTCGAAAATCTGCGTGTGCACTGCTGTGTGTGTACATTGTTCTGCGTGTGCACTGCTGTGCACGTGTGTGCGTTGCTCTGTATGTTCTCTGTGCACACCACTGCTGCCCCCTGCTGGCTGCCCCGGGGAATGGCTGTGTCGTGTGTCCCAGCCCCTGCACAGCTGGGGATCTCACAGCCCTTCTGCCTCTGGCTTCCCCAGGTGAGTTTGGCTCAGTCATGGAAGGGCAGCTCAACCAGGATGACAGCGTCCTCAAGGTGGCCGTCAAGACCATGAAGAGTAAGTGTCTTGCAGGAGCCTGGAGGGCTGGCGAGACCCTGGGACCCCTCCCTCCCCACCCCACCCTCCAGGTCCCCTCCACCCCTGAAACCTCCCCATTCCTTGCACCCTCCTGCCCCTCCCCTCCCCTGCGGCTCTGCCCTGTGTGCCCGTGGCTCTGGCGTCACCCCCCCATGTCCCTCGCAGTCGCCATCTGCACCCGCAGCGAGATGGAGGATTTCCTGAGCGAGGCCGTCTGCATGAAGGAGTTCGACCACCCCAACGTCATGAAGCTCCTTGGTAAGAGACGCCCCTGCCTGGGGCGCAGCGCCTGGAGATGGGGGGCAGGGCTCCCCCAGGCTGGGGGGAAAATGGGGGGGGCCATGGGCATTAGAGACCCCTTTTTATTGGGAATCAGGATGTCCCAGCTCTGCCCAGTAGCCCCCTACGTCAGACCCGCTGTCCCCTCCTCTCCCAGCTGGGGCTTCTCCCCAGCTCTGCCGGTGCCCCTCACTCCCGATCCGCAGCCCCCTGCTAGCCCAGCCCTGAGCTCCCACCCAGCTCTGCCGGTGCCCCTCACTCCAGCTAATTCAGCCATTCTCACTCCCACTGGCAGGAGACTGAAAGAGATCCGAGCCGTGGGGGGAGCCAGGCTGGGGTCCGAAGGGGCTGGAGACCCATCCCAGCGTTCCCTGCAGGGACGTGGGACCGGGGGACCCTGCTGGGCAAGAACGGGAGGTGTCAGGTGCCCCGTACGCCGGGCTGGGGTGGGAGCGGCTGCAGCCCTGGCCCTGGCAGGATGGAGGAATGTTGCTTCCGAGGGCCTGGGAAAGTGGAGAGGACGTTGGGGGGCTGCCCCAAGGCACAGGCTGGGCTGGGGGCGGGAGGTTTCCCTGGGAAAGCAGATGTGGGAGGGAGCAATGCGAACTCGGAGCAGCCGCCAGGGGAAACTGACGCAGGCCATGCCGGCCGCCAGCGCCCACTCCCTGCGCCAGACTGGCTTCCCTTCCTTCCCAGCGGAGCCGCCTCAATCCTCAGCTGCCCAGGGCTCCACAGCGGCCTCCAGGGGAGGGGGCTCACGTCCCGCCTCTGCCACTAGAGGCCTTCTAATCCCTAGACCCCACTCCCCTCCCAGCCCCCTGCTCTAACCACTAGACCTCAGGGCCAGTTCAGTCTGCAGGCTGGGATTAGGGGGATGGGATCCTGGAGGGGCAGGGATCGGGTGGGGGGGCTGGGATCCTGAAGGGGCAGGGATTGGGTGGGGGGGCTGGGATCCTGAAGGGGCAGGGATCGGGTGGGGGGGCTGGGATCCTGAAGGGGCAGGGATCGGGTGGGGGGGCTGGGATCAGGGGGCAGGTCTCACAGCCGCTCCGCTCCCTCTCGGCAGGGGTGTGCTTGCAGAGCACGGAGAGCGAGGGCTACCCCTCGCCGGTGGTCATCCTGCCCTTCATGAAACACGGCGACCTGCACAGCTTCCTGCTCTACTCCCGGCTCGGGGAGAGCCCCCTGGTGAGTGCGCGCCACCCCAGCCCCAGCCGCCGCGGGGACGTGCCGTGGGACGGGGCGCGGGCTCAGCCACTAACCGGCTGTTCTCCCCCAGTACCTGCCCACCCAGACGCTGGTGAGGTTCATGGCCGACGTCGCCAGCGGGATGGACTATCTGAGCAGCAAGAACTTCATCCACCGCGACCTGGCTGCCCGCAACTGCATGTGAGCCCCGGCGGGGGAATGGGCCGGATGACCCCCCTGAAACACCACCTACATGAGGGGCTGGAATGGGGCACCCCACCCCCCCCAGGGCCAGTTCTCCCGTGACTCTGCTCCGCACTCAGGGCAGGAACAGGCAGAGCTGGGGGGTGCCCCATGGGGAGCCTGTCCCAACCCCTCCCCCGCTCCCTGTTGCTGGGTCCTCATCCCCTGGCTCCCCAGGGATCTCATCCCCTCTCCTGCCCCCCAGACCTGCCCCTCATCCCCGGGGATCCCAGTCCCCAGGCCCTCCTTCATCTGGCTCTGCTGCCCCCCGCAGGCTGAACGAGAACATGATCGTGTGCGTGGCCGACTTCGGCCTCTCCAAGAAGATCTACAACGGGGACTATTACCGCCAGGGCCGCATCGCCAAGATGCCCGTCAAGTGGATCGCCATCGAGAGCCTGGCTGACCGCGTCTACACCATCAAGAGCGATGTGGTGAGCCACACCCCCTCTTCCTCCGGCAAATGGGATGGCGCGGTTATTGATCTCCCCCCCCCCCCCGCCTTCCTGGCCCCAGCCAATGGGAAGGCGCGGTTATTGACCTCTTCCTGGACCCCCTCCTGGCCCCGGCCAATGGCAGGTATTGGTTACTGACCCCCCTCCTGGCCCCAGCCAATGGGAAGGTGCGGTTACTGACTCCCCTCCTGAACCCGGCCATTGGGAGGGCGCGGCTACTGACCCCCTCCTGGCCCCAGCCAATGGGAGGGCGCGGTTATTGACCTCTTCCTGGCCCCAGCCAATGGGAGGGCATGGGTACTGACCCCCTCCTGCCCCCCGGCCCATGGCAGGCGCTAACGCTCCCGTCCCGCAGTGGTCGTTCGGGGTCACCATGTGGGAGATTGCCACGCGGGGGCAGACGCCGTACCCGGGCGTGGAGAACAGCGAGATCTACGACTACCTGCGCCAGGGCCACCGCCTCAAGCAGCCGCCTGACTGCCTGGATGGGCTGTAAGAGCACCCACCCCCCGGGGCCCCCCAGCCACCTCAGTCCTCCCCCCTCCCCCCCCAGGACCTCCCAGCATGCCGTGGGGCTGCCTCCCAGCATGCCAAAGGGCTGCCCCCCCAGGACCTCCCAGCCCCTCTCAGTCCTCCCAGCATGCCATGGGGCCACCCCCCTGGGACTTCCCAGCCCCCCCATCCTCCCAGCATGCCAAGGGGCTGCCCCCCCTCAGGGACCTACCCCATCCGCAGGGACCTCCCAGCATTCCATGGGGTCACCCTACCCCCTCAGAGCATTCCCAGCACTCTGCATCTCAGCGCCGGGCGAGGGGTCCCCGTATAACCAGCCCCCCGTGTCCCACCCCAGAGGCAACCGCATCTCAGCACTGGGCAAGGAGTCCCTGTATAACCAGCCCCCACACCCCAGAGGTGGCTGCATCTCAGCACTGGGCAAGGAGTCCCTGTATAACCAGCCCCCCATACCCCACCCCAGAGGCGGCCGTGTCTCCATAGCCGGTGGGCGGAGGCGGCTCCCCATTGATCGCAGCCCCTCTGCCCCCAGGTATGAGCTGATGGCCAGCTGCTGGGCCCTGCACCCCAAGGAGCGCCCCAGCTTCGAGATGCTGCACAGCGAGCTGAAGAAAACCCTACAGAGCCTCCCAACCGCCCAGGGGGCCGACGAGATCCTCTACGTCAATATGGAGGATGGGGGGGCGGAGCAAGGCGCCATGGGGGGGCTAGACCCCGACCAGCCGACCAAGGGCGCGGTGACGGCCCAGGTGCACCAGGCCGAGGGGGCAGGGCGCTACGTGCTATGCCCCGCCCCCCCCGAGAGCAGCCGGCGGCTCGGTGACCCCCTCGCCCCTCCCACGCCCTGCACCGCCTCTGAGGAGGGGGCCTGAGGGAGGCCTGATCCCAAGGGGGGCCCAGAGACCCTCCATCCAGCCACCCCATCTCCTGTCTGCCCCCTACCACTGACCCTGGGCTCCACCCCCTCTTCTATCTGAACCCTCCCACTGACCCTGGGCTCTGCCCCCATCTCCTGTCTCCCCCCCACTGACCCTGAGCTCCACCCCCTCCTCTATCTGACCCCTCCAATCTCCTGCCCCCCCCCCCCCGCCCAACTCCACTCCCCCTGATGACTCCTCCCCCCATGTCTCCTGTCCCCACAGCCCCTTCTATCTCCATCAGGGGGGCCCAGCCCCCCAAGCCATCCTTTCCTAAGCCCCCAACACCCCTTTTTCATGACCCACAGCCCCAGCAAGACCCTCCCTCCCAGCTCCCTTTGCTGTGCAGTGGGGGCTGGGGAGTGGCCCGTCTCCCTGCAGAGTCCAGACCTGGCTGCCCCCCATGGGACGTACGTTCCGCCCCCCAGAGACATTCGGGGTGAACTGGGCCAGGCCTGCGCGGGGAGGAAAAGGGACTTTGCCCCTTCAGGACAAGGGCTGGCTGGGCCCGCTGCCCCTCATCCCTGTCCAACCCCCCCATTTCCCCTCTAGCTGTATCACTGCCATGGGGCGGGGTCGAGGCGCGGCCCCTGCCCCTCGCCGGGACTGGACTGTCAGAAAGGCAGCGACACCGGGACAGGACCAGGCCCTCGGGGCCAGACCCAGGTCACCCTGTGCCGGGCAATGGAGCAGGAGGTGACCCGCGGCGCTGGCCGCCCTCCACCCGGGGGCTCGCAGGAGCTACCAGGGACCCGGCCACCGACTCCCTCCAGCTGGTACCAAGGACGCCAGGGGAGCCTGGAAGCTGTCCGGACTCTCAGCGTTATTGGAAGAGCAACCGCACGGGGCCGGCTCCCAACGCCAGCGGCCTCGGGCCTGGAGCCGATCTCTAGGCTCAGCCGTCAGCCCCGGCACCACGGCATCTGCGCCGCCCCACGCCTAGCAATGAAGGGGAGCCGGAGCCCCGTCGGCCCTCATCTTCCTGAGCGATGGACGGTGCCTGAACCCCCAAGGCTTCCGAGCTGAGGAAAGAAGAATCCAGCCCCCCCACAAAATCAAGATGCTTCTGGGCATTTCCAGAGAAGATGGAGCTGAGACACAGAGAGAGAAATTCTCCACGGCCCCTTCGCGTTCCCTGGCCCTCGGAGGCAGCTCTGACTCACGCTCTGCCTCCGCTGGGCCCTGGGGGCAGAGAATAGCCACAGCGCCGTGACCTCCGGCCACGACCCCAATCTGCCCCCTATCCCGGGAGCAGCCCCCCCCCGCTCCACACCAGCCAGGGAGGCCCCTGCGTGGGGGGGATTCCTGGGGCCAATCCCACCCCCCGGATGCTGCCAGCGGCTGGTAGGCGCCTCTGGCTCCTCATCAATTCTGACGTGGGGTGTGCATGGATCAGGTCTGTGTCTGGCTCCCGGTACCGATCTGTCGGGCTCTGGGCTTCTGACCCAGCTGGCAGCTCTGAGACACGCACCCTTCTCCCAGCGGCACCAAGAAGCAGGATGAAACGGGCCAGTGAACTTCGCCAAAGGGCCGTGGGGCCAGAGAGGGAAGGGGTCTGGGCCAGGGCCAAATATCCCGCCCCCCCTCGGTTATTAATGAAGCCACTTTTGCACTATTGTCTGTGCAGGGCGGGGTGGGCACGCCGAGGCGGAGAGGGCTTGCTCAGATGGGGGACGGGCGCGCACAGACCAGCAGTGGGCACTGGAGTTCGCCGCCGGCTGGTAACTGCGCTGAAAGCTGCCGAGTTCACAACGCTCCAATCTGAGCCGCTGCCCACCAGCTGTGGGTTCGAATCCCTCATCCCCACCCTGCCCCTCGTGCTGTGAAGCAACCCGCAGAAAGCGGCAGGACTCGCTCCAGCGCAGCAGCCAGCTGGCCGGGGTGGCCCGTGGGCTTTGTCCGGCCGGGTGGCCTCCAGGGCACCACATCTGTGCTGTGTGCCTCCCACGTGCATAGGTCGGGCTCCCCGCCCCCGCCGAAAGGGGGCGCAGCATGGGCATGACAGATAGCAGGCCCCGTGTGGCTGGCACCAAACGGGCGATGGAGGCTGGGCCCCACCGAGCCCAGGGCTTCCAGCGCCTGCCGTCAGATCCCACAGGGCACCCGGCTCCAGGGAGAAAGACGGGAAGGGCCCTGGCTGGGGGACTGCAGGGAAAGAGGCCTTCATTAACCCCCAGCTGCAAATGCCCCGTGAGCCAGGTGCGACGCCCTTGCGCCCGGCCGGCCTGCACCCCAGGGCGATGAGATGCCCACGCTGCTCCAGGAGCCCCTGGCACCGTCAGCCCGACACCTGCGCTGCAGGCCCCTGGGGCAGGAACACCCAGCAGCAAACCCAGCTTTGCACTGGCCGCGGAGCGGGGCCCTTGGCGTGGGACGTGGCGCGGCTGCCGAGAGGAACCGTTGCCTGCAGCCGCAGGCGAACGAATGTTTCCAGACGTGGATCGATGTGGTACGCGCTGCGTGGAGCCGGCTGCTCCGGTTTTAACACCCCTCAGGCCCCGCTCAGGGCGCGAGCTAAGCTAAAGCGTTCAGCACCGGCCGTGCTTATAAATGTTCCGACAACAATAAATAAAAACTTTCTTTTCAGAAAAATCAAAGCTGAATCTGTCTGATCGGCTTGCGTTTCGACTGCCGAGAATTCAGGAGGGGAGTGGGGGCTAGTGGTTAGAGCAGGGGGGGGCTGGGCACCAGGACTCCTGGGTTCTATCCCCAGCTCAGAGAGGGAGTGGGACCTAGTGGTTAGAACTGGGAGTGCCCCATGCAGCTGGGCCAGTCACTTCTCCCTGCGCCTGGAGAATGGGCTGCCCCAGCCTCATGCGCTGCAGGTGGGCGGGAGGGTTGGCGGACCCGTCCAGTGCTGGGCTGGTGGGATCTGCCGGAGACATCGGCTCTTTGCAGGGCCCAGCCTGGCCACGAGCGGGCAGGAGGCCATGGCCTGAGCCGACCCCATGTTCCCAGTGCCAGGCAGAGCCGGGGGGGGAATACCTGGCTATGTGTCCCCTTAGCAAAGCATGCTCGACGTGGGAAGAGTTTCTACGTCCAGAAAACCCAGGCTCCTCTGACCCCCGCCTTGAACGTGAGGGGCGCAGCCCCACTGCAGCTGCCGAGCTGGGCCCGTGTGGCAGAGACTCATGGTGCCGCCCTGGGCCAGGCTCCAGCCCCGTCACAGTGGGGCGGCCAAACCACGGGGGAGAAAACGGGCTCAGGGCAGCTGGTTTGGTTGTGTCGCGTGGGCCGGAGCCTCAGCTGCTGCAGAGCAGGGTCACGCTCCTCAATCCCAGCCCGTATTGCCTGGGTGGGGGGGCTTCCCCCGCCCCCCATGGCTCTGCCGGTGCCCCTCACTCCCGACCCGCAGCTCCGAGGGCCAGCTGGCCTGTCTTCCCCCGGGGAGCTGCGCCCACGGCTCTGGAGGGTTTACGTTCACCAGGAAGCAGAGAACAAAGGCTCCCCAGTGTGAGACGGGCCCATCCCCTGTTGCCAAAGTGCCCCTTATCGGGGAGGAATTAAGCTGTTTTGCAACTGTCCCGTTTGGGGGGGGGGTGTCCCATCGGATAAGGACAACTCCCCCCCCCAGCTGTGCTCTGCGAGCTGTTCCGCAAACTGATATGGGGGTGGGGGGGTGGCGGGAACGTGCCAGGTTCCTGCTGGCTCCTAATCAGAGCCAGGTTACACAATGGGATTTATAACAATTCCCGGCTCGGGCCTTCCTAGCGTAGCGTCAGCGCTGCTTCTACGGGGCTCTGCTCGCGCCCCTCACTCCCAACCGCAGCCCCTGCTGGCCCAGCTCGGGGCTTCACCCCCCCACCCCGGCTCGGAACTGAAAAGCATTCGAGTTCTTCATTATTGTTTTGCTGAGCGACCTTCCAGTCCCGCCCGCCTTTGATTCCTTAGCGCCACCGATTCCCATCAGGTCACACCAAGGGGTCAGGGCTCAGCCCAGGCCTCTCTCGCCCTGGCACGGGATCCCCACGGACGTTAATCCCCCTACCCCGCTATCTTGCTGGCACAGGCAGCCTGTCAGTCACTGAGCTGAGTAAACTAACCTGAAACCAGCCAATTTAAGGATCAGTGTCACATAACCCGGCTATTATCAGACCTTCCCTCCATCACGGGCCGGCCCGTGGCACCTTCCGCGGCCTATATAAAGCAGCTGAGAGCACCGGGGCCTGACAGAGACAGGCCATGGACACCGGCATGCTAGCCCTCTTCCTGGTGGCCTGCGCCCTTCTGCACTGGACGGCCGCCTCTGTGAGTATCTCGGCCCACGCGCCGCTTTGCCGTGGCAGGGGCTGCCCCGTCCGAGAAAGACCCTCCTGCGGGTCTACGGGCCAGAGGGGAGCAGCAGCAGGTTTGAATTCTCCAGGCCCCCCTAGCAATGGGTTAAATCCTCCCGGGGGCGACTGGCGAGTCCATCCCAGGTAGAAACTGGGCACCTGACCGTGCTGTATGGACATTAAACCTCCCAGGGCTTCCCCCCTGCCCGTCCTGACCTCGATCCCCTCTGGACAAATTTTCCCCTTGGCCCTGGCTGTTGCGCTCTCTGACGCCCTCTGCCCCAGAGGTGGCTGCATTCCCGTGGCGCTGCGCCACAAAGCGCTTTGGGGAGGGAGGGCCATGAGACGTGGCGATGTGGTAACCTGCTCCTTCCCCTCCCCGCAACTCCTCCAGGCCGTCCAGAATCTCAGCAGCGTCATGGACGCCAGCGGTCACTGCGTCTGCACCGTCATCCTGCCCGACGACACCTTCCCCGTGCGCAGGATGGAGCTGCTGGAGATGTCCTCCCGCAACCTGACCTTCCGCGTGCAGCACGAGATGGAGAAGGTGAGGCTGGGAGGGGGATGAGAGGGACGGGGCGGGGGGGAGGCTAATAACGGGGTCAGCTGACCCGGCTCTGCCACTGCTCTCCTGTGTGACTGTGGACGAGATCCTTCCCCTCTAGGGAGAAGGCCAGCACTGCCCATGGGGCATGCAGCTGGTTCCCACGTGCCCTTATTGGGGTCAGAGGGCACCACCGGGCAGGGCAGGCTATGCAAGGGGGGGTTGCCGGCTGGGGGCCCATAGAACCACCCTGGAGGCAGGGAGCAGCCAATCAGCCTCTGGGGCAGCCGTTCTCTGGGCAGGGAGCTGCCGGGCACTGAGCCCTCATGCCGGAGCTGGGCTCCCATGTGCCAGAGTCTGCAGGCTGCGTGCGGCAGGGCTGCCCTCTGCTGGCAGGTTCCCAGCACCCGTCTTGGTGCGAAACACCCCCTGCCCCGGCTGCCCAGGGTGAATTTTAGCCCATTGTTTGGCCCTTAGTGAATCACCCGCAAACCAAAGCCACTTTTCCCCCTCGTGAGCGTCCCCTGCCTGTGATCTCCACTCCCCGGGCGTTCGCTGGCTCTTCGCTGCCAGCGTCTCAGCCCCAAGGCCCGAGCCCGGGGGAACAACCAACGATGCCGACCTGGGACACGCAGGGCCCCAGACTCAGCTGCGAATGGGCCCAGCTTGGTGCTGATGTCACCAGAGCGAGTCCCCCTCCCCCCCACACACACACACAAGGTGTCAGGTTCCCCCCATCCCAGCTCCAGGGCAGGGCAGGCTGAGAGCCCAGAGTGCCCTGGTTCCAGAGCTGGGGGGGGAACCTGAAGCTCTTGTCAATGTCGCTAGTGAAACTGACCCAAGTGGGAGGCGGCCAGAACCGAACATTTCCCCAAAGTCCCTCCCCGGCGAATCTCAGATTCGACTCTGGCCCGGCTTGAGAGGAAACTGGGATTTGTTTGGGGGGGGGGTTTCCCAAAATGTGAAATTTTCACGAGAAGGGATTTCTGTGCCCAGCCAGTGGATCTGACCAAGATGGGCGTGGAGCTCCCTTCCCTGGCCACCCACCAGGGAGGCAGGGCTCTGCACATAGGGGGCTGAGTTACAAGGGTGTGAATCCAGAGTCACTCCCGACTGCAGTGGGGTCAGGGTCGAGTTCTGATCTCAGCTGCTCCAGGGTTAATCCGGAGTCACTCCCAACTACAATGGGGTCTGACTCCAGGGGAGCTATGCAGATTTACATCAGATGATGAGGTTTGACACACACACACCCTCCTTCGGGGCCTTTGTTCCCCCCCTGCGGCAGATCCGGGAATACGGGCAGCGGCTGGGGAGATACGAGGCCCGGCTGCAGAACGTGAGTCGCCAGCTGGAGCTGCTGCAGGTGGGCGAGCTGAACCCCACGGAGCTGGACTTCCAGGAGCTGAGGAAGGAGATCGACGAGATGGAGTCCTACGTGGGGAACCTCCACTCCTCCCTCAATGGGAGCGACCACACGGTGGAAGTGGTGCACAGGGAGGTGAGTGTCCCGGCCAGGGCTCCCGGTTGGGGATTGTCTCAGGCACAGGCTGGCCCGAGAGTCATAGACGGGGGGCGTTCGGGGCGACCCCCCATCCCTGACTGGGGCTCAGACCCCCGCCAGTTTGGCACTGTGTCCAGACAAGGTCAGAGCCACCCTGAGGCAGCGGAGGAGGAATTCCCTCTTCCCTGCAGCATCCCCTGGCCACCAGATTAGAAGAATCAGCCAACTGCAAGCTGGGAAGGCCACGTGTCACTCTCTCATGCCTCTTCTCCAGCCTATCACTTCCTTTCCCAACACAGGTCACACCCTCGGGGGATAATCCATCTAGGCCCCGCCCCCAGAGGAGGGTCCTGGGCCATCCCACACCCCGGAGCATCCCCTGTTGGGGTGGGACTGATGCAATGGAGGGCCCTGGACTCTGATCCCCACCCTTGGGGTTGGCACCAGGCCCACTACCAGGCCAGACCTTCCCTGGACTTCAGCTGGGTTTGGGTCCTTCCCGCAGGACGGAGGACTCGGCCCCTACCTGTCCTTCCATGTATGGGGCTCTTCCGAGCCTGCACCCCCAAGAGGCATGAAGTCCCCTGTGCACACACACGGGTCAACATCTGCTCACAGCCATGGGCGCAGGCTCTCGGCAGACTCAGGCAGCGTCGCTGCGTCGGTCACACTTAAGTTATGTTTTCAAGCTTTTCTTCGCAGCACAAGGGCTAGAAATGTGGGTGGGGGGTTCCCACTTTCTACGAAGGCCAAGTTCCGATAAAGGGCTAACCTCCACTGTACATTGCTCATTACTTATTCGGGATCAGGTTAATATTCAAAGAACCTGGCTAACGGTTCTGGCTTGCCAATCGGGAAGCCTGCCTCCGCCGTGGTCGCCAGAAAGGGCGACCACATTTCTAAATACCGGGCCTCGTTTTGGCGCGTCTCTTGTGTCCGGGCGTGGTGTGACAAGGATGTGCGTGTTCCTGTGACAAGGACGGTCCGTCGTGTGCTACACCGCGCAGTCCCGGGGGAGGAGAAGCCCCGTTTCTTCAGTAACGTGCAACACAAGGTCTTGCTGCCAGCAGCAATGAGAAATGCATTTGACGTTGAAAATGTCCATCCTTTGCCGGAGCCTTAAGTACCTAGGTCAGGGGCCTCTGCTGCTTTAATCCAGCTCTGCTCCCTGCCCGCAGAGGGCTGGGAATCAAACCGCCAGCCGCTCTGGGCACTGCACCCCGGTGAGACGCCGCCAGCTGCCTGTAAACCTTGCCCCGAGTGTCAGCCCTGGACACAGCTGCTGGAGATGCCCTGCAGCTCCCGAACGAGGAGGGTTTGGGGGGCCTGGGCGACCCTTGACTCCTGCCCAATATCTTGGTCTTTCAGCTTTTTGTGACTTTCTGCCGCCCCACCAACTACATCCTGCCCTTCGTCAACATCCGGGGCAGGTCCCTCATCGACCCGCGCTGGAAATGTCCCTTCATCTACCTGCTGCGCCAAACCCAGAAGGCCCGGATGTGCGAGCTCCTGGACGCCTCCCGGTGGCGGGGCGAGCCCAAGGAGGACTACGTTATCCTGTCGCCCCGGCGATGGGACAAGAGGTCCCACAAGAGGTCCTTCGCCTGCTGGAAACCGCAGTGAGCCGCCGGCCGGCCGGTTCCCGGGGCAGAAGGTGGTGGACGGGACAGTAGGACCGGGATCCTCGCTAACCCAGATGCCGCCCGCTGCCCCGTCTCTAGGGGCGATCGGCCACCTGCAGAAGGGCTGGGACTTCCCAAGGACCCTCCACCTATCTTGTCACACTGACCCCAGACCTTCATCGCCACCGCCCGCTCTAGTTGGGTTGGCCGACGCCACGGCAACGGATTGCCCCTCGCGGCGGGGGTGCGGAGGGCTCATGCCAGGAGCTGCCGAGCCGGGGAGGCAGGGGGCACCCGAGGCTTGTTCGGTCGGACCCGCGTGGCATGGCTTGGTTCTCCCAGCTCCGCTCCGCCTGCCGCTTCTCCAGACAATGCGTCAGACTTCGCAGTCTGAGGGCCGGGTGCTGGCAGCCTCTTTTCCTTCAGATTCTGCCTTGTCCAGCGCTGACGGCTGTGTCCTGACCCCACCCTGTAAAATCCCCCCGAGGGCTCGAGATTAGCCTGTGTCCCGCTGCCCCCTCTGGCCCGAGGATCCCGCGAGCCCCTCGGTTTGTCCTTTCCTCCAGCTGGGTCTGTCCAGAGCAATATTCGTGCTGACGGTTCTGATCCCTTCTCCGGGACTCGCTGAGCGCCCTGCCTCTGACGCAGCCCTGAGGCCGTGAGTGCCACAGGTTAACTGCCCCGTGGTGCTGCCTCACACTGGCTCTAATGGCGCCGCTATTTGGTCCCATGCGGGCAGCCCCGTGGCTTAGCCGCCCTGCGTCGGGTTGGTTTGTATCAGCGCAGGTGCTGGCCTTGGGGTCCTGATCTGATTCTGTCACCGACCAACCCCGCCCCGGGACAGCAGCAGCGCCTGGGCCAGGGGAGCCTAAAACGGTCCCACACCAGGATCCTCCCCTCCGCCCTGGTGGGCTGCAGCAGCTCTGCAAGGACCCTGCCCCAGCCAGGCCCGCGGTGCCTTGCAGCTGCTCTCCCAGTCTGGTTCAGTGACACCCGCTCATGAAATCAATGAATTGGTGCCAGTGATTGACAGTTGCATCGCCCTATGCCCTGCCCCTGGAGGGGCGTGACCTAGTTTTTGGCCACTCCCCCACATCTTGGCAGGCTCTGCTGACTTCCAGACGTTCGTGAAGGGCTGGGTGTGCGTCGTTCCATGGGTTGCTAAGCCGCAGGGGTGCTGGGCACGGCGAAGCGTGCAATCGTTCGCTCACGTGCCCAGTGTGACTGCAGTCATCGTGCACGCTGGGCGTGCACACGGGAAACGTGCCCCAGCAGCAAAAGACCAACACCAGGGGCTAGCTGCCACCAAAATGGCCCCCCGTTCTTTCCTATCACGGGCTACCTCTGAGCCTCTCCGCCCAGGATAAACGCGGCCCCAAGCCGTCCTTCCCAAGAAGGCTGCTCCTGCTCCCTTGTATTTTCCTGCATGCTTCGCTCCCCCGCCTGGCGCTGTCCCAATGTTCAATTATTTGCTGCTTAAAAACTAACTGCAATAAAAATGTTTCCATGTAACAACCCTGCGTGGTCTCATTGGGCCAGCTCATTTCAGAGGCGCGGGCGGGAAATATTTCAGGCACCGTCGCAGCAACGCTAAAATGGTCATGGAATCCCAGCGGGGCCGGGCACAAAAAAGCTGGGACAAGCCGGGACAATCCTGAGTCCATCAAACCAGCCAGCTGGCAGCGTGTCTGAGCAACCTGGCAGATTCCCCCGGACAGAAAGGGACGAACCTGGGAAAACCTGGACAGGTGGGAACGCTAGGCCAGCAGAGCGTGGGGAACGTCAGCATGGGGGCGATCGGTGCAAACAAGGGATATTTTGGTTCGCTACTGACTCCAAAGAATCGTTTTGCATCAGACCGAAAACATATGGCTTTGAACTGTTCAGTGCGCCGGAAAGTTGGGAGCAGGATTCATTTGGGGTCGAACAAAACATTTTGTTTCGTTTTGATTTCGAGCCTTTTTCGACCTTTGCCACTGGGCTTTTTATAAGTGAGGTCGAAGGAAACTTCAGAACGAAAAGTCACTTTGAATCCAAAAATAGAAACCTTTGAATTTCTCGGAATTGTTTCGGGTTTGTTTGGTTGTTTTTTCCCAACCGAAATAATTTGGCAAAACTGATGCAAATTCACAAAAGGTTTTGGTGGTGCCAAATCTGCATTTTTTTCACTAGGAAAAAAGCGCTTGACAAAATGTTTCGCCCAGCTCTAGTGGGGATCTGGGCGATGGACTGAGGTTCACATCACTGGGGGTCTTGGCCCATGGGCTGGGGGTCTTGGCCCAAATGATGCCCTGCACTCTATTCTCCAGTCTGATTTTCTCTGTTCCCTCCGCCTCAGAGGTGGGTAGGAAGTGGCAGGACAGAAATGAGAGCAAATATCCGAGTCCTAGAGCGTGACCTGAAGCTATTAGGTAAGCTGTGGTGCTCAGGATGTGAAATGTAAATCAGAGAGCACGTCCAATTTTCTGTCGCTTTGCAAAGTCATTTACACCAGGGAGTGAGAATCATGGCATTTCTATTGCAGCAGTGCCGCAGAGCGGAGTCCTGGCGCAGGCCCCCCATTGCGCTAGGTGCTGTACATACCCAGAACAAACAGAGCCCCGACAGCTCCCGAGCTAAGCCCATCAGACTGCGAGCTGGTAATAGGTTTTTTGCAGCTGGCCGTGTGGAAAACTGCTCTGAGCTCGGACGCCCTCAGAGGACGCTGCTACTGGGTGTTAGAGCTGAACAAGTAAGGGTCTTTTCACCACGCTCCCAGCACCACACTGGGGCAGCCATTCTAGGATAGGCCCTGCTGCTTTGTCAAGGGGGCAGGGGTCTAGTTTGAGCACAAGGGGGATCTACTTAGGGAGTGCATGGACTGGGAGTCCTGCTCCAGCTGGAAAGGGGTGCACAGGCCTCACGGGAAATTGGCGGCACAGAAGCCAGCCCGGCTGACTCTTGCCCACTCCCTTGTAGATCCAGAACATGTCCGTCACCGTGAGTGCCCTGGAATCCTTCGACAAGACCCACGTGGTGGCCATGAAGCGGGAGCTGGCCATACTCAGACAGCGCCTAGAGGATTGTCAGAAGGACCAACCGCAGCTGGGACAGCAGCCGCCAATCGGTGAGTCATGTGGGATCAGTCTCGACCCTCTTGGCTTGGCTGATGAATCAGGGTCAGGAGGGTTCGGTCTGGGGCGGGGATCAGCTGGGAGTTTGAGCTGCATGATGAGAAGGGCCAGCTGGTGGCCCTGTGGAGCTGGGTTCGAGGTCCCCTGGAGAGGAAGGATAGCCCAGCGGTTATGGCTCTAGCATAAGGCTTAGTTCAAGTCCCAGCGCTGCCCCAGATGCCCCATGTGACCTACAAGTCACTGCGTCGCTCTGTGCCTCAGTTTCCCATCTGTGATGTGGGGCTAGCAGCTCTGCCCTGCCTCCCAGGAGTAAGGAGAGGGTACGTCCACTGAAGGTTGTGAGGGTCTCAGACACTGCAGTGCTGGGAGCCAGAGCAGTGCCTGGACGGAAGGAGGAGGCCGAGGAGAATGGAAACAAATGGAAGGCAGGGAAAGCGTGTCAATGAATCCAGGGTTTTCAGCCAGCCAGACAAGGCGTGTGTCCAGTGAGAGAAGGTTGTTTCATCTGAACCTTTTCACACACTGATTGGCCTGAATCCCACTCCTCTCAGAGCTGGGGATAGAACCCAGGAGTCCTGGTTCCCAGCCCCCACTGTTCTAACCACTAGATATCACTGCCCTCCCACAACCAAGTATAGAACCCAGGAGTCCTGGCTACCAGCTCCCCCGTTTCTTACCAATAGATCCCCCCCATCTAACCTTTGTGACTCCCCATTCCCTGCCAGGCTCTTGTAACCACCATGGCATTTTGCACATTGGGAAGCCCTCGGTGGTGCAGCTCAACTGGAAGGGTTTTGGCTACAAGGCCGGTGCCTGGGGCAAGGAGTCGTCCCTGCACTTTGCACGGAAGGAGCGCTACTGGGTGGCCCCTCTGAACATGGACGGCCGGCGGCTGGACTCGGTACGCCTCTACAACTCCTACCAAGACCTGCAGCTGTCCAGGAGCCCCACAGATCAGCTGATCACAGGGTTCGGGCAGGGGGCCGGGCTGGCACTGTACAACGGCTCCTTCTACTACAACTGCTACAACTCGCGGGACCTGTGCCGCCTGAACCTCGAGAGCGGGGCCGTAGACCGTAAGACGGTGCCCAACGCCGCCTTCAACAACCGCTTCTCCTACACGGGGACCAGCTGGCAGGGCATCGACCTGGCCTCGGACGAGAACGGCCTGTGGGTGCTCTACGCCACCGAGCGGAGTGAAGGCGACATCGTGATCGGCCGGCTGAACCCCAGCTCGCTGGCTGTGGGGAAGACCTGGCTGACCTCCCAGTACAAGCCATCGGTCACCAATGCCTTCATGGTGTGCGGGGTGATGTATGCCACCCGGCCGATCAGCACCCGCCGTGAGGAGATCTTCTACGCCTACGACACCCGCACGGGCAAGGAGAGCCGGCTCAGTCTGCCACTGGAGAAGGTGACTGACGTCATACAGTCGCTGAGCTACAACCCCACTGACCACAAGCTCTATATGTACAGCGAGAGCTACCTGCTCAGCTACAATGTCATCTTCCGGCTCTAGGGCCCACCCCGGACTGGCATGGACTGACCGGCAGCTCCCAGAGCGGGTTGGCCATCCTGCTTTCTCCATCCAACCCTGCTCCGTTCCGTACATCCCCCCTCCTGCAGCCTTTCTCCACCTCCTTTTCCCCCTGCTCCATTCCCTCCATCCCCCTGCAAGCTCCCCTTCACCTATTTCCCTTTTCCCCCTACCTTCTTGTCCCCCTTCCCTGCCCCTTCCACCCCTGGTTCTTTCACTCCCTAAGCCGCTGCCCCTCCTTCCTCTCCCACCTCCAGCTGCATCCAGCCAATGTAATCTTTTTTCTCTTAAACCTCTTTGCTATAAATAAGTTTGCTCAAGGCCCAAGACAGAGAGTTCCTTTCCTAACACCCAGGCTCACGCCCTTTGCCTCTCCACCCCATTGCCTTCCACGATCAGGTTTCTGCCACACCACGAAATGCAAACACGGATGGGGTTGCGATCTCGGCTCCCGATGCTCCTTTACACTAAATCCCCTGTGCACTGCTGGATTAGTGGAAAGGGACCAGAAAGGACAATCAGACCTTTGGTGTTTCTGGGTTATGTGTTCTCTTGGGCAGTAAGCCCGTTACCTCCACTGTAGTTACATCCTTTAGTGATTCTGCATCTTTTGAGTTTTCTGAGGCCTGATCTGAGCCTTATTTTCCCTCGAACTTCTCCCAGTAGCCAATAAACGTGATCATCTGAATGCAGCCCCTTGTGTTTGTCACCGCATTTGTTAGTCTAACACGTGCCAGTAACCGATCATCAAGCCACGGGGGCTCGAGTGTCAGGGAAGGGATGGTATAAACGGAATGGTGGTCCTATTTCCAGTGCACAATGCAGGTGAGTGCCCCATGCACGTGCAGCATGGGGGCCAATGTATGTTAAAGACACTGGTCATCCTGCCACTGCCTGACATGGCGCATTCATTCCTGCAGGGCTGTATTGCCTGAGAAAACACTAATGCACAGTTGATCAGCCAATGGAAAACGCACTAACACAATCCCTCCACTCCCATGGCTCAGCCAATGGGAAATGCACTAAAACAAAAACAAACAAACAAAAAAAAACCCAGGGTTCAGCCAATGGTAAAGGCACTAACAAAAAAAACCCTGCAGGGCTCAGCCAATGGGAAATACACTAACAACTCAGTCACCCCCGCCACATTGGCTTGGGCTCAGCCAATGGGAACTGCACACACAAAAGTCCCTTCCACAAGCAAACAAAATATCTCCAGGGCTCAGCTAATGGCAGACAAGTTCACACCCTCTCTCTCAGGCTCAGCCAATGAGAAATGCACAGAAAACAAACAAACCCAGGGCTCCGGCAATGAGAAACTCGACAGGAAATTATGGGGGCCGCCCTTTAAGCTGTCAGTCAAGCCCATCCTTCACGCCCCCGAGGCTCTGTTTGATTGACTCACGGGCGAGGCGGTCTCCCGCCAATGGCAAGACCCGTCACAAGGCCACCTCTGCCTTTGACCAATGCGAGCTCCCCTCACAAACTAAGAGTGAGCGGGAGACCAGCGACGGAAGAGGTGAGAGGCGCAGGGCGGCTGCTACCCAATCAGAAGCTGCCTTACATCCCGGCGCTTGGCACTCGGCCAATCAGAGCGCCCGTTGCACGGCGGCGCGGCTCTGGGAGGCGAGGAGGGCGATGGCGGCCATTTTGAGCCGGGCCCGTGGCGGCAGGGGGAACCGATGGCCGGGCAGATCTGAGCGGGGCCGGGGCCCGGGCGGCGCCATGGATGTGCGGCGGCTGCGCGTGAACGAGCTGAAGGAGGAGCTGGGCCGTCGCGGCCTCGACACCCGCGGCCTGAAGGCCGAACTGGCCGAGCGGCTGCAGGCGGCGCTGCAGGCCGAGGAGGCCCGGCGGGGACCCGGGACCGGAGCCGGCGACGGGGACCAGGCGCCCGACGGACACTGTAAGGGGACGGGGTCCTCGGGGCACCTTTTCCCTTGGCCGGGGCCCGGCTCGTGGGCCTGGCCCTGTGACAGCCCCTCCCCCAGCGTCCGCGCCCATCTCGCCCGTCAACTGCCCCATTGGCCTCGCCAGGGCCCCGTGGGGGGCGGCCCCCAGCCAGGCTGCGGGCGGAAGGGCACGGCACGGGGCGGGCCCCACTCCCCGGGGTGGCTGTTGGGCCCAGAGGCCCCTGGGGCGCTGTGGCATGACCCCCAACCTCCTCCTCCAACGTCATCCCGGGGCTGGCCGGCTTCGCTGGCGGGTGGCGGTGCTGGGTCCCCAGGGTGCACGACGGGCGGGTCTACACTGAAAACGGGCTGTGGCGTGGCTGTGCCGTGTTATGTCCGTGGGAGAGCGTCCCCCGCTGATCTAATAAACCCACCTAAACCGGCGGTAGCTGCATCGGCGGAAAAGCATCTCCCACCAATATAATCAACTCACCTAAACCAGCGGTGGTAGCTGTGTGGACTGGAAAGTGTCTCCCACCGATATAATAAACCCACCTAAACCGACGATGGTAGCTGCGTCCGTGAGAGAGCGTCTCCCACCGATATAATAAACTCACCTAAACTGGTGGCGGTAGCTGTGTGGACTGGAACGTGTCTCCCACGGATATAATAAACCCACCTAAACCAGCGGCGGTAGCGCATCTCTCCTTGATATAATAAACTCACCTAAACAAGCGGGGGTAGCTGCATCCGTGAGATAGCGTCTCCCACCAGTATGATGAACCCACCTAAACCTGCAGCGGTAGCTTCAGCAGCAGGAGAGCATCTCTCATCGATATAATAAACTCACCTTAACCAGTGGCGGTAACTGCGGCGGCTGGAGAGCATCTCTCACCGATATAAACCCACCTAAACCAGCGGTGGTAGCTGTGTAGGTGTAAGAGCATCTGTCCACACAAGCACTTATGCCACCAAAATTTATGTCGCTCAGGGGGCTGGTTTTGTCACACCCTTGAGCGACAAGAGTTTTGCCCCCATTAAGCGCTAGTGTAGACAAGGACTCGGGGGGTTATGTTTGCATAACGGTCCTGTGGCCAGTATGGATTATTGCACTCATGAGACTGGTATAAACTAGTGGCCAGTGTAATCTGAGTTTACACTAGAGCGTTAGCCAGAAAAGCTGTACCAGGTCTTTGTTTAGGCTCAGCAGTGGGCCAGGAGTCTCCACCGCATCTGTTGCAAACACACATGGTCTGGGCTCCTCTTATTGTGAAGGGCCAGGGGCATCCTGGGTTGGCAGGTGTGATGTGCTAAACCAGTTCAAGAGCACGTGATCCTCCTAGTGGTTAGAGCAGGAGGTTGTGGGAGGGGAAAACGGAGTTGGACTCCTGGGTTTTAGTCCCAAGTCTGATACAACTTACAAGTCCCACCCAATTTGTAATGATGTGGAGGCATTAGACACCAGAGAGAGTGTGTGATGATATACCTAGTAGACTTCTCTGCTCCTAATGAGGGAACATTGCATCCTTCTGCAAATTGCAGATGCTTATTTGTTGCACCACGTGGTTGGTTTAATTTTGGACTGGAGTGGGATCAGCTCTTTGCCAGAGCAGTTCTTCATTTTGTTTTCTTGTTGATGGATTTTGGTAGATGGGAATCCTGCTAGCCCTTTCCTGCTAGCTAGACTTCTATCAGCTTCCCCCATTCACCATGTGTTTAGGGTCTGTTTTTGTCATAGGATTTGTGTTGGCAGATGCTGTAGAACAACATCTAGACTATTTGCCACTTTTTTTTTGCTGGCCTAATATTCCTAGATGGTGCTAATATACAGCTAGGTGTGCAAGTGCGTAAATATCTGGATAATAGATTTGATCAGTTCTGTTTTATACAAGGGACTGAGTTTAAGAGACAAACTGAACTGCCCCTCATGGATTCTGCATTGTAAGTATATGTGGGTCTGGACTTGCTAGTCATCTTATCCTTTTACTATCTTACACTTCAAATCACGTACAGGAATGCTTCCTAAATCTAGGGTGATTGGAAGCGTGTGTCCCTGGGAAGCTCGTTTACTTGCTAATGTCCCTTGGAGGCATACACCATTATTAAGGACAAAAGTATCTTATACTGTGACAGGTTCTGTGCTTTTCTGTCATGTGGTACTTCCATGTAACTAAGTAAGATAAATCATCATCCTGTGATAGCGAATGAGTCACCAAGCAGTATTTCACTGGAGGACACTGGTTCGCTTAGCTTCTGCATGGAGATGCTCTTGCTGTATCATTTGTATGAATTTGTTTGAGGTCATCTGAGCAGATCACAAAAATTTGCTGATTTGCAGTTCCCCTTGAAGGTGGTGTTACCTCAGTTGCTGCTTTTCGCTTAATCTTCCACATTTGTGGATCTTAGAAAGTAAATCACAAGTTATCAGTCCTACTCGCAAGTGATTAAACTTCCATCGCTAGACATACGGGGTCGCAGTTCGATACTGCATGTGTGGGAAGTGTTGAGTCTGTCATTGTTTGTTGGTGTGTTGGTTAGAAGATTTGCGTTACTCTGGGATTTCAGGATTTTGTTGCTTTTAGTGCAAACTGGGTTGTTTCCAATAGAAAAGTTTTGTGAGCGAAACAAATGACTTTTTTTTTGCAGTGAACAATTAGTTGGCTTCTTTGCTTTCGTTATAGCTTTCTGAGAGTGCTGGCTGACAGACCTCTTAGACTTTGTGTGTAGGTCCCAAAAGTTGCAGGAACCAGTTTTCAGTTGATAAATGCTGAAGCTCACAGTGTTTCTCTGCGCATTATTACAATCTGTTGTAAGTAACAGCCTTAACGCATGCCTCTTTCTGTTTAAAGATGGTGTCGATAACAATACTCATCAGAACGAGCCACAGGGTTATCCGTCCTATGAGCATGGCAATATTAAACAGGAGAACGAAACCAAGTATGAGAGGAGATCTCTAGACCAAGAGCGTCCTGTTCTACACTCAGGTAACGTTCATTTTAAAGTCGGCCTTATCAGCAAAACTCTTTGAGAAGTAATACTATAATAAATGGAAATGTCGTCACTGCATTAAGTCACTGGGGTGCCCAGAGCTCTCCTTTGCAGGTGGCTTAGTCCCTACCTGAAAGAGAGAGTTTTCTTTGGTCCTTTCCCCTCCCCTCCCATCCCTGCAACCTTAGAAGGCCCTGTGCTACATAAGGCTTTGATATGGATTTGCAGTTGTATTGCCCCATTGTGTAGTGTGGCCAAAGAACGGGTTTCAGTCAGACAGCCATTAAAAGGGCAACATCGAGGGACCGAAGTTACACTGATCTGATGTCTGAGACTTGAAATACCCTGATCTTAGACAACTCTTCAAAACACTCTGCTAGATCATTGGCGCATTTATGATCCAGTGTTTTGTGGTTGTTCAAGACTAGAAACAACTTCTGCATCCCCTTGGAAAGCTGTGATTTTGATTTCTACTGGGTTCCAGCATCTGAATCTATTGCTGCCAAAAAAAACTCACAGGACAATAGACCTTAAAAATACATCTCTCTGATCCCCAGCTTGTTTGCTGTCATCCGCCAAGATCCCGTATTTTGCAGCCTAGTAGGACTAGAAATAATTTGGGACCAGTATACTCACTAAGGTATATAATCACTGAACATGTGATTAAGAATAGGAAAAAATGGAGCCCTGTAAACTAATCCCTTTTAATCACACTGGGGGAAAAGGATGAATTATCATAGCAAAAATAGCGTGGGGGTGGGGGTTGTTAACATTGAACAGCTCTCAATAAAGGCAGGATAGTCCCTGTGTTGTAATGGGTGACAGAAATATTTTAATCTCACTGCTTGTTTTGAATGCAGACATGAAGACAGAAGTAAAGCAAGAAGAACCGGCTCCTGGCTATAACATGCCGGCTCCTGGCTATAACATGCCAGCCTCTGGCTACAATACCCCTAGCTACAATGCACCCTCCTCTGGCTACAACACCCCCAGTTATGGTGTCCCCAGCTCTGGTTACACTTCCCCCACTCCTGGCTACAACACACTCCCCTCTGGCTACAATGCACCTGACCCATCTCAGCCCAGACAGCAGCAACAGCCACAGGGCCGCAAGAGACCTTATGAAGAGCAGCGAGGACGAGGGTATTACGAGCACCGGGAGGATAAGAGGTGAGTTTGTGAAGGGAAACCCAAATGAGTCTTTGGTTTATACCAGTTAAAGATGTTTATTCCTTGGCCCCTCACCTGGGCTAGGGGCTAAGTAGAGTAATAGAAGCTGAGTTTAGAAAGAGCTGGGAACATAATGTTTTACATCTGTTGAAGATTTAGCCAAAGGTCAGCCATTCAGTTTAACTTTTTTCATGCTTGTACATTTTTAACCATTAGGGAGGCAGTGTGGGCTAGTGGGTAGAACACTGGACTGGGACTCAGGGGACCTGGGTTCCAGGGTGGATGATAAACAATGGTGTTTTTTGGTTGTTTCTTTTTTTTTAATAAAAAAAGTCAGATTTTTTTATTTAAATCAGATTTTCTTGATTTATTTTTTAAAATCAACAATAAAATACTAAATGTCTCTCTTGTTTAAAAAATAACTGTTACAATTAAATCTCATCACAAACATGCTAAACCTACACTTATAGTCTCATAAAAATAAATTAATGGGTCTAGTCTGTCCAGCCCAACTACCAGCTCTTGCGACTTGAAAATTCTGGGCTTTCAGTTTCTGTTTTTCAGCAGACTAAAGTCACACGTGCAAAGAAAGATACAGGCTGGATAGGATTATTGTTGTTCTGTGCTTATGTGGTGGTGGAGCTGGGCCAAGCAAGGCAGAGGAATTAGTTAAGACACTGTCTTAAAGACAGAGAGACAAAGGATGGAGGCAGAATAGAAAGGAACAGTGGAATGGACTGGAAAGAAATAGGGAAGACATTATTCAGTACACACACAGCTTCCTCTATTCCCCCACACTTTTGCCACAGAAAAACTGTCATGGCTTCTGGGCGTAAGAGAGACCCTATCTGGGAATATTTTGAAGAAATTCCTTCCCTGGGTAAAAAAGGAAAACGTGTCAAGTGTAAGCAGTGCAAGAAGGAGATGCAGGGCCTAGTTGCAAGAATGAAACATCATCATGAAAACTGCTTATTGGGAGAAAATGATGTGAATGAAGATGTGGATATGTCTGAAGAACAATGTGGATCAACTGGTTAGTAACTTAAATAATTCACTTTGCAATGCATCATTCTTCAAGACTCTATGCCTTTTAGTATAAGTGTGATTTAACAAGTAAATTCCCAAGCTGTTTGCTATGTTGGATGTTGCTAGAAAAAATTTTTTAGCTTAGCTAATCATTATGGCTTGTTTAATTAGTTAACTAGGTTTAGAATCTATCACCCAAGTGTACGGTACAGAAAGCTGCAGTAAGAGAAATCTAGAGTTGCCGGGTGCCACTGGGTGTCATTTTCTTATTTTATATTACATAATACATGCCCCTTATTTTGGAACATCATGGCCACAACCATAATGGTGATGCCATAAGTCTATTCCCTATTTTACTTCAGCATAACTCCGCTTTCCCAAGGGAACCCCATCCTATACTTGTTTTTCTCAAAAAACAGAAGTGCCAGTGAGTTCTATGGGGCTTACTCCAAAATTAAATGCACTCTAAGTGCAGTCAGTCTTAGCTTTTTTGGTAATTTGGAATTGGATCTGCATCCTTGCTGAAAAAAATGTAAATGATTTAACTGAATAATAGAGTGAGAAGAATGACTATTCAAAATCATTTTTGAATTTTGTTTCAGGATTCCATTTAAGCATAAGAAACTTTGACTGTGACTGTCTGTCTGCAACAACTTCAGAGTCATCTACTGGTCCCTTTAGCAGCAGTGCTGCAATTAAACATGTTTCAGACAACAAAGGATCAGAAGCAAGCAAAAGATTTCAATCATCCAGTAAAACTACCACCATGGATGGGTTTGTAGTAAGGACCAGCAAATACCAGCAAGACACCATAGATGAAAAGATTGCTCGGTTCATTTATGCCACCAATTCTCCTTTTCGCATTGTTAACAATAAACACTTCATTGACATGGTTGAGTCCTTACAACCAGGCTACACTCCACCTGGTAGAGCAGACATTGGTGGAAGGTTGCTAGATACAGTGTATGAGAAGGAACTTGAACAGTGTGCAAGAAATACTGAGGGGAAATTTGCCAGTTTAAGCCTTCATGGGTGGAGCAATGTACACAATGATCCAGTAATATGTGCCTGTGTGACAACAGAAGATGGGGTTGCATATATTTCAGAAACAATAGATACATCAGGAAATGCCCACACAACAGAATATTTAAAAGAAGTGGCAGTGAAAGCTGTAATAAACTGCGAACAAAAGTTCAACTGTCACGTGCGCAGTTTTGTCACAGACAATGCTGCAGATGTGGCAAAGATGAGAAGATGCATAGAAGAAGAAACGGAAGGATGCTCCTTAATAACGTATGGCTGCAGTGCCCATTTAATGCATCTTTTAGCCAAAGACTTAAGTATGTCTTCTCCAGGAATAAAAGAAAATGTTGTTGAAGTCGCAAAATACTTCCGTAACAACCATTTTGCTTCAGCTTCACTGAAGCGAGCAGGAGGATCCAGACTAATTCTCCCTCAAGATGTTCGATGGAATTCTGTGGTTGATTGTTTTGAACAATTTATTAAGAACTGGCCTATTCTCATAAAACTTTGTGAAGAAAACCGTGATAAAATAGATGGAAGTATCTCGTCCAAAGTATCTAACATTGGATTAAAGAGGAATGTAGAGGATATGCTTAGTATACTGAAGCCTATATCTATAGCCTCAAACAAACTTCAGAGAAATTGTTGCTGTATTGCTGATGCTGTCGAAATTTGGAAGGCACTTCAAGAGACATTGAAGAAAGAAATACCTCACCAGAAAGTTAAACTGCAGGCAGTAAAGAAGCGAATGGATCAAGCATTAACTCCACCTCATTTTCTTGCGAATATTCTTGACCCCAGATATAAAGGTAGATGCCTAACTTCTGAAGAAGATGATGCTGCCATGGCATGGGCATCTCAAAATCACTCCTCAGTTATGCCAGTCATAATAAATTTCAGGGCTAGAGCGGAACCGTTTAAACAGTACATGTTTACTGATGATGTTTTGAACAAAGTCACTCCCCTGAATTGGTGGAAATCATTAGCCAGGCACCTTGAAACAGAGTTCCTTCAGTTGCTAAGCCAACTTTTCACAGCAGTAGCTTCCTCTGCAGGCACAGAGAGAATATTTTCATCGTTTGGTAGTATTCATTCAAAGCTAAGAAATCGACTGGGAGTTGAAAAAGCAGGAAAACTCGTATTTCTGTTTCAGTCTATGAATAAAAATGACAGTGGGAGTGGGGAAGATGAGAGCTAGTTGTAGAAGTTTTAAGGACAGCGTACATTTAGTGTTGTGATGACTTGTCTGTTAGAGTTAATAAAATTTGAAAATTTAAAAAAAAAGAGTTTAAGGGCAGCTGGCAACTCAAGAGACTGCTGCAAATGTGAAACATTTATGTAACATTTAAGATTTAGTTTAAAATAAAATGTGCTATTGTGTTTGTGTGTGTGATTTAGTTCTTACCATTCCTAATGTATTGCTGCTGCATTCGCAGCTTGACACAGGTAATGAGTATTATGTACTATTTCCTAAATTAATAAAAATCAAGTTATCTAAAAAATTACACAAAGTATACCCTCCTAGATGTTGTATGATCAGATTTGCACCATGGTTTAAGAAAGATGTGAAGAAGTGTCAGTGGGAATCTTGATTTAAATCAAAGATTTTCTCAATTATTTAAATCGCCTTGATTTAAATCAATCCACCCTGCTAAGTTCTATTCCCAGCTCTGCCAGTGGATTTCTAGGTGACCTTGGGTGAGTGATACCTCCCTGTGCCTCAGTTTCTTCATCCATACAGTGGGGATAATGATACTGACCTCCTTTGTAAAGTGCTTTGAGTCCTACTGATGAAAAGTGCTCTAGTAAGATCTAAGGATTACTGCAGTAGGGTTTTGGCTTTATTTCTTATGAATACTCCAGCATATTGAGCATCCTGGCATGGACATTATACTACATAATATTGTTTTCATGGTGCGTAATGTCTCTCATAAAGCAGGATTTTAACGGCAGACTGTAATCTGGCTCTGTTACCTCATTCCAATTTACTTTTTAAAAATGTCGCTTTTAGTCTCTCATGGTAGCAGAGAGGAAGAATTGCCTCATGTTTAAATCTCAGAACTGGGCATCAGGAGATCTGGCGTTTAGAGAGGTCCCTTCCACTGACTTCCTGTATAACCAAGAACAAGTCACTTAACTTTGTCTGTTTCCCATGCATAAAACTGGGATAATACATCGCTTCACGCGAGTGTTATGGAGCTTCGTTAATGTTTAAGGGGGAGAACTTTCAAAAGTGCCAAAGAGATTTAGGTGCCCAGCTCTCCATGCCTTTTAGTGGGGCTTGCATTCCTAAATCACTTAGGAACTTTTAAAAAATCACCTCCTTGAAGAGCTTTGAGATCCTCATAAAGGAAGTGCTGGAGAGCAGCAAAATACTGAAGCAGCTGCATGTGCTCCGTGTGAAAATGTGAGGGAGTATTCACCTAACCTGAAATAAGAAGAATTATAAAGTGGTATATCCGGTTAGAATATTGGCTGTTCCTGTTTGTGGCATGTTCTCCCTTGTATTTTAGGCTTGGAAGGATTCGATTTTTATCGGTAAAAATTGGTAAACATTGATTTTGCCGAACACACACAAACTGGCCAAAAAATGTCCATTGATCAAGATAGGCAAAGTAAGAAAAATGCTGCATGAAAACTTATTACTTTGATTTCAAGATTTGTTTGATATATTTTGATAATTAAGTTATAACTTTATAAAGCTTTAACTTTTTACGACTCAGTGTCGACTGTTGTTAAATAATTATTGTCTGATTCCCCTATTGTCTAACCCTCCATAATTTCCCTCAACTGGGAAAATTTAAATCCATAAATACAAAAAGTTAAAAACAAACTATATTGTCCGTCAAAATTATAAACAATAAAAATCAAATTCTGCCAAGCCTACTTGTATTTAAAAACGTGATTCTCCCTGTGAAATGGGCTGCCTAATTATTTTTTCCATTCAGTCTTAATCAGAGTTTGTTGCTCTCTGCTGACTGTCTGGGCCACAAATATTTTAAGAACTGGTCTGGTTCTCTGTTCTCCAGACCTTGTGCTGTTATTTACACTGATGTGTCAATATCACCATTCTGAATTGGGTAGGGTGTTACAGGCGGTTGGTACAGGGTAAATAACTACAAGATGCAGGACCTAATGTAACATCCTATGATGAAAACCTGGAAGCTTTCAGTGTTGGGGGAAAGGGTCACTGTCAAACATCCCTGAGAGCATTGCCTCTTACTTAGCCTTCACTTTTATAGTAGGGGTCTTTGGCTGCAAATCCATAAGTAATCTGTTCCAATAAAAGCCTGACAACTTTTAAATCCCTCCAGACTTTCTTCTCACCTTACTTACTGCTACATTAACTTACTCTGTGTCCCCAAAAGCTCTGCCTTGCTGATTGACACGAGCCATGTTTGTATCTTGATGTTTTTGCTCTAGGGGCCGATCACCTCAGCCTCCTGCAGAAGACGACGAAGAGGAGTTTGATGAGACGCTAGTGGCCATTGATACATGTGAGTTCTGGAGGCAGAGAACTGTGACATCCTCCACACCAAATACCTTTAAATAGTCTCCTTCCTCCTTCTCATCTTTAAAAGTATCCAACATGGCAAGACTAGACTTCTCTGGTTTGACTGGAGGACTCTTAGGTGGTCTTAGAGGTATACTGGGCACTTTCTCTCCCCATAACGGGGGGAAGGGCTGTTGTGCCTTTAACAAAGACTACCTTTCTCTCTAGTGCTTATGCATTGGAATTCATAGATTGTAATGCCAAAAGAGACAACTGTGATCATCTAGTCTGACCTCCTGTATAACACAGGCCATAGGACTTAGCTGAATTCATTCATAACACAGTTGTAAAATCTGACTGAAGATTTTTCCTGCTGTCTTGTTTATTTTTCAGACCCCTGAGATGTCGCCATCTCCCTTATGTTTATCTGACCCCCCATCTCTGTAGTATCTGAGCGCCTCACAATATGCAATGTATTGATTCTCCCCCCCGCCCACCCCCAACAGTCCAGTGAGGCACAGGGTGCGAGATGGGAATAGGTTCTTCTGTTATCCCCATCTTGCAGACGGGGTCTGAGGTATAGAGAGACTAAATGATTTGTGCCAGAGCTGGGAATTGAACTGAAAGGCCCAGCGATACTAGGCACGCTGCAAACATATAGCAAATGACAGTTCCTGCCTCTCTCAATTTATAATCCAAGCTCCTCCTTTTCCTAAGACAGAACGGCAAGCAGGTCAGGGTGGGGGAGCAGAATATCACCAAGAATAGGATTTTTACTGTATTACAGTAATGTCCAATGCCTCAGTCATGATCTAGCACCTCATTGTGTGAGGTGCTGTAGACAGAACATGCTGTGCAATTCTTAACCAATCCAGTGCACTGATTACCTCAGTATTGCTCCAGTTAATACCAAGCCCTTCTTATCCTCTAGATAATTGCGACCTGCATTTCAAAGTAGCCAGGGATCGATATAGCGGCTACCCGCTGACCATAGAAGGCTTTGCTTATTTGTGGTCCGGCGCCCGAGCTACATACGGAGTGAGGCAAGGGCGAGTCTGCTACGAGATGAAGGTAAGAGCAAGGTGCTGCCCTTAGCAATGCATAAGTCATCACAAAGGTTAACTTCAAATTTCATGTGCTATAGATCTTCCAGTTGGGAAAGAGAGCTGGATTTGTGAGCATTTCCAGTTGGAAACAGGACTTAGCCATGAATAGAACTAACAACAAATAGATTCCTAATGACTTGTCTAAATATCCAGGTTCACCAAAGGCAAAGACTAAGATGAAGTCATAATCTACATGTATAAAGTTCGTGCTTGTTTTCATTCCAGCCTACTTAGCAGACATGGAACACAGCTTTCCTCTGACACCATGTAGCTGTAACATTTTTATATAAGCAGAGATAAGGACAGTGCAGTAACAGAATGCAGATTTAATTCAACTCCTTCTGGTTAGAGATAAAAGCCTATCCTTTAACCCAGGTCACCTTTTTCCCCTGGGAGTGCCTAATTAACTGATGGTGACCCATTAAATCATCTTTCTAACTCATCTGAAGCAGCTAAACCCTCTTTTTTCCTTACAAGTGGCATAATCAGCAAAGTTATCTTTCTTTCTAAGATGGTCAGATTTAGGCTCAAATCTCTCTACTCCTGGTGTGGGCCTAGTGACTTCAGCTTAGCTTCATCCCTCAGGCAGAGGTCAGTTGGGTCAGCTTGCAATGGCTTGGTGACCTGAGATTTTTTTCCCTGGCAGCTGTGTTTTGTTGTCCAGAATCTAGGTCTTTTTTTCCAAAACTTTTTTAAAGTGTAAGTTATTTCACATGACTAAAACATATATCAATGCAGAGCTGTCTGCAGGCTTGAGCAGAGAGCCTGAAACAATAGCTTTAAAGAGATGACATGTAGTACATATCAACGTGGTGTTAACCCAGAAGCCTAGTGATGGTGCATTTAATGTCAGTGCTGACTATTTCACTGCAGATCATAGCATGCGTGCATGGGTGGCTGAAGACCTGTTCAATCTGGCCTCTTGTTTTGGGGTCAGGAGTGCACAGCCTTTGGGTTGTGGTTGCTACATGGGAAAGCTTTGTCACTCTTTCCAGTCTGATCCCTGGTTGATCAGGCTACCCAAACACTTCTGTAGCGGAGCTCTTGGTTCACTTCCTGGCTCTGCGTAGTTTCACTCGAGACAGCTGGAAGCACAAACCTTTAAAACTGGTTGGAGTACGAAATGGGAATGTTCCCCTGAAGAGCTGTGAGCGCACCCCACCTCCCCACACTCACTTGGGAACGTCATGTGCACTCTGTCAGGATTGTCAGGCCAGACCCGTTTGCACTGGGGCTCGCGAATGGAAACAGTAGAAAAACACCTCGCCCAGTTACCTACAGGCAGGTTTCATTTCCTGTCACCCTCTGATTTCATGAGCCCTAACAGTAACACACGGCATGGCCTCCCACGTTCATCACACCGTCTGGCGCGCTGGGCAGAAAATTGAGCAGGGCGCTCCTTCCAATTAGTAAACTGGAAACTTACAAATGTCAGCTTAACTCAAGTCATGCTTTTATCAAGTTCCTTAGTGCTGCTTCAGGTACCACAGAGAATCCTTTCCAGTAATTCAGACATCCGGTCTCTGTTGGCTGTGGTCTGTTAAAGTGTCTTACCTCACTGGAGACAAAGCACTCTGGAGGTGCAGAAATCTGGAGACAAGAGCATGAGTACAAGGAGCTAGGACATCTGGGTTCTAATACAGCCCTACTACTGACAACGTTGAGCATTGCTTCACCTTGTTGTGCCTCAGTTTCCTCATCTTACAGATAGGAATCGATCTCCCATTGCTGAGATATTTAGATAGCTTTTTAAAAAGTACAGTCCTAGAGGATTGCCAGATATTACTTACTAAAGTAGCCAAGTTGGGTTCAAATTTCCTTGCCAATATTATGTAACAAACCCATGGTTTTTAAAAACATTTCAGCATTTCATTGATCTTGTGCTTCTCTCAGCTTGGACTGAGGAAATAGACTAGTCAGTTTCTAGTTTAGTCAGGTTGTATTTCATTTGCATTTTATTAGTAGGCTGTCATGTACTAGTACCTTGTTTTTCAACCTTTTCACATCGATGACCCCTTACTGTAAGTCTGTTTTCGCAACCCCCTTACATTTACTATAAAAGTTGTCCTGGGCGTGAAGGTCATTTCCACCTCATTTTCTGTCCCCAGATCAATGAAGAAATCTCAGTGAAACACCTTCCTTCCACAGAACCTGATCCTCACGTTGTGCGCATTGGCTGGTCCCTGGATTCTTGCAGCACTCAGTTAGGTAAGAGCTGCCGCTGCTTTCCATGTGAGGTGCCAGATAGACACATCACCTTACCTCTGTGATGCATTGAAATGTTTGTAAAGTCTTTGATGTCACGAACCACCAGGGCACCTACATCTTCGTGTCCCTGTGTAGTGCAAGAGGAGGCTTGCTCACAGGTAGAGCTTGCTTAGCACTTTATCAAGGGGGCCTTCCACTGCAAATGCCCTGCCCCCTAGCCCTAGAGACTCTTCACCCTCATCTGAAACAGGGCTTTGAAGCCTGGAGCATTGTAGCAGTGTACAGCTAGTCAGGGCGGGGAGTAACCCTGAGAGTGCGGGGCAGGACCTGGAGCCTTTCTGGTAAGGAAGCAGTGTATGCAACCCTATATTTGAATTGGCCGTGACCAAACGAGCCCCTTGGACTCTCTCCTCAGGGGAAGAGCCCTTTTCCTACGGTTATGGAGGCACCGGGAAGAAATCCAGCAGCTGCAAATTCGAGAACTACGGCGAAACGTTCTCAGAGAACGACGTCATCGCCTGCCTTGTTGTGAGTATTGGCTCTCACTGCTTTGGCGCTGGCGCCCCATCAGGGACACCCCCTTGTGCTTCCAGTGCCCCCCAAACACTCCCATAGGCATCACTTCCAGCACATCCTAGCATGGAAACCGCCGTGCTGGCAGAGCATCCCGCCATCTGCAGCCCCTGGTGACCTGTCAGAGCTGTGGAGTAATTGGTGCTGCTCTTTAAAATTTGTTCAGAGACTTTATTTTCATAATATCTGTTTAATCTTTTGAAGAGCAGCCACAGCAATCCCCTTCCCCCTCTACAAAAGCCAATCCTGGACTGCCAGCATCCTGACCTCCCAAGTGTCCCTGAGCCAACTGCCCAGATCGTAGGTATTTACACCCTCCCCATTACCATAGCTACGCTTCACAAGCTTTAACGTAGCTGTGCTCTCCACACCCCTGGGAGGCGAGGCAGGGCAGGGCAGGGCTGTTAGCCCCATCTTACGGGTGAGGAATTGAGACCCAGAGAGATGCAGTGACTTGCCCTAGGTCATACGGGAAATCTGGGGCAAAGCAGCGACTTGAGCCAGTGAGCAGGAGATAAAGGACTGCATCTCTAGGACTCTGCTACTGCCTCCAAACTGCACATCTGCATCAGGTCCAGCCACTAGAGGGTGATAGAGCCACGCTGTCAGTGTGGGTTACATCTAGGCGGGACTGTTTTGAACTCATCCTCTCCAGGCCCCTGATGTTTCCTGGTACTGCTCGGTGTGCTGGCTTATTCTTGGCCTTACCCACCTTAAACCATCGCTTGTGTCTGCCGTGTTTTGCTCACTGCTCTTACTTGTAAGGCCTGAGACTGTAACTCAGGGCTTGGAGAGGAGCGTCGTGTTCTGCTTCCAGGCTGTTTACTTTGTGCATTTGACAGCGCTCTGTGTCTAGTCACTTTCACTGTAAAGTGGACCCCTTCCTCTGTCCACTCTGCAAGATCCCTGTGGGAAGAGAAGCCTTTTAAAAACCCAAGATATTGACGGGGGGCAGGTAGCTTCAGATATGACACTGAACTAGGTGCTGCGTTAACCCCCGGGTGTGTTAACGCAGGTAGCGATAGGGGAGAGCCCCTTGCTATAGGTCGGGATTTCCCTGCAAGGTAGTGCTGTGAATACCTATCTCTGCATGCCCACCTTCCTGCCCTCCTGGGTGTCAGTCACACTCCAGTGCAATGAGGGACAAAGTCAGAAAGCATCTAACTGTTACTTAGACCAGAGCGCAGTAGCTACATCCCTCAGGGCATTTGGCTTCCACACTGGAGCTGTCAGTTGCGCTCTCCATGCTGGCTGACCTCAGAGCCTGGCCTCCAGATAATTACCTTGCCAGAGCTGTGCTTGCAAATGACTCAGATCCAGGGGAAGGGGATGCTTTGGTGGAGCCCTGGGAAACAGTGCTGTGAAGCAGATATGTTCAGACAGCTGTTAACAGTGGCAGGATTTTCCCCATGACTTTGGGGTTGCTGCTTCAGTGGGCAGCTGTCATGTTAACACACATTTGCATAGTGCCTTTAGTATGTATTGTTCAGACAGTAACTAGCTCTGTTTGCCCCCTCTCCCTAGCTCTGCATTTACACATACTGTTTTCTCCTGTGACTAGGACTTTGAGTGTGGGGAGGAGGTTGAAATGTCCTTCATGAAGAACGGGAAGTGGCTGGGCATTGCCTATCGGGCGCGAAAAGAAGTGCTGGGCGGCCAGGCACTCTTCCCCCATGTCCTGGTGAAGAACTGCGCCATCGAGTTCAACTTTGGGCAGCGAGAAGACACCTACTTCCCTGTCCCACCAGGCTTCACCTTCATCCAGCACGTTCCGCTGGCCGAGCGGATCCGTGGAACCATAGGACCAAAGAGTAAAGCAGAGTGTGAGGTGAGTATTTGCTTTGCATTTTACCTCGTTGCACTTGCTGCTGTACGGCTATACAACACATACGCTTCCTGCCGTGAGGCGCTTACAATCTGAGTATAAGACTAGAGACAACTGGGGCTAGAAATGAAACCATTACAATCAGCATGAAAGCAGCACAACATCTGCCTAACCACTGAGTGTCTCGTAGGCATCATGGCTGAGGGGAAGATTAAAAGGTGTTTGAAGGAGGACAGAGTGTGGTGGCTTTTTACAGGGAACTGCTTCCAATTCCTGTGACAAAGGATCTGAGCCTGGGTCCATCTCGCCCAGTATCCTGCCTCCACAGTGACCAGTATCTGCTACTTCAGAACTTGGGGCAGGAAACACTGCTATTATGGAATAACTTGCCCCTAGCGAGGGGCTGGCTCATGTTCTTGTTTTCCATATAAATGTCCAGTCCTGCTCTCAATTCTGCTAAGCCCTTGGACTCGATGATGCCTTGTGGCAATGAGTTCCTCAAGCTGGTTGTGTCTCATACAGTGACACTATGGCACGAGTAGAAGGAAGAGCGGCAGTTTTGGTTTTTTTTTAAGAAAACATGGCCTGGTTTTAAAGGCACAGCTGCTCTGGTCAGCTGATGGAACAAGGATTGTCCAGCAAAGCGTAGGTATCCAGCATGAGGCTGGGAGGCTGGAGCTGGAGCTGGGTTTTAATCTGGACTCAGAGACCAGCTCTCTTGGGGTGTGTCTCTGTGTGAGTTTTCCTCTCTGTAAAATGGGGAGGAGCTCAGATACTGTGGTGTTGGGCATGCAGTAAATACCTGGATGGACAGATAGGAGGATGATGAAGTAGCTCGGGAAGCGCGGCCTTGTGGTTATGGTGCCACACTGGGAACCAGAAGTCGTTGATTCAGCTCTCTGCATGACCTTGAGCAAAGTCACTTGCCTGCCTCTGCCTCAGTTTCCTCCATGAAAGATAGGGTGTCTGCCTACATCGAAGGAGATCTTGGAATTAGTGTGTGGAAAAGATGAAGCACTCGGTGTTGTTGCAATAGCTGACTGTGTCTGTCTGTGTGCTTCAGATCCTCATGATGGTGGGCTTACCTGCTGCCGGCAAGACCACATGGGCCATAAAACATGCGGCTGCCAATCCAGCAAAGAAGTACAACATTCTGGGAACAAATGCTATCATGGATAAGATGAGGGTAAGAGATGATCCCTCGTCAATAGCTAAAAGCCTCTCACTTCTGCAGATTGATCCTCTTTCCAATCCTTTTCAGTTATCAAAGGTCATTGGTCACTTGAAAAGCAGTCACTCTTTTATTAGCCACGAAAGGGGATCTCTACAGCTGTTTTACTCCTGCTCCCAATTCAGCCTTTTCTTAGAGCAAATAATTTGCTTCTTTCATTCAAGAACCTTTATGCAGTTCATAAACATGAATTGACCTTCATACCCCCTGCCCAGTGAAATGGGTATTATCCTTGTTATGTAAATGAGGAAAACGATATACAGAAGGTAAATGGCTTTCCCCGGGGTCGTTGGCAGAACTCAGAAAAGAATTTAAAGAAATCCTGACTCCAGCCCCCTGCTCTAGCCGCTAGACCCAGCTCCCCTCCCAGAGCAGGGGATGGAACCTATGAGTCCTGACTCCCAGCCCTGAGCTGTAGCCATGAGATCTCACTCCCAGGACCAAAACATGAGGTGCCGAGGATCCCATAACCTCAGCACCTCATAAACACCACACTATTCCATACCCATATTTTATTTCAAGGTGATGGGACTTCGACGCCAGCGCAACTATGCAGGCCGCTGGGATGTCCTCATTCAGCAAGCGACACAGTGCCTGAACCGCCTGATCCAGATCGCCGCCCGGAAGAAACGCAACTACATCCTGGATCAGGTATAATCATTCGCCCAGCCGCCTCTCTAGCATGGAAAGCTTAGACCTTCTACCTTTGTGCGTAACCTGTAAGAGACAGCCCTCTTAAAAGGGCAGCACTGCGCACTCAGAATTACCCTGTGCACTTCAGATGTGTTAAACACGGGCACATACATCGTCGTATGTCTGTGACAAAAGGGAAAATCCCGCTGTAAACGGCATACGAGAAAAATGATGTTGAAAACGTGGTGAGTAGGAGAAGGCACCCCGTTAACTTAACCACACACAGTTAAAAATATCGAGAGCGCATTTGGAACTAAATTGTTCTGTTTGAAGTGTATCCAGGTAAGTGGCGAGGCAACTAAATACTGGCTTTTCAGGTCTTTGAAGATAGGCTAAGGTAAGTACTGGTCAATGGACGCTTCCTAGAATGTCCTAGAAATCCGTAAGTACCACCGGTGAGTAGTTTGTTGTCTTTTGTTGGGATGGGTGTCCTGAGAAGAACAGGTAAGCCCAGGTGAGTAGCAGACAGGTTAGCATCGCTCAGGGTTATAGGAAACCAGATTTCCTTCCTGTTACATGTGCAGACTTAAACAGCATGGCCGTATTTTCAAAGCCCATTAACTTCAATGGAGATGGATCATCTCATTCCCCTAGGAGGTTTTCAAAAACCTCATGAAAAAACCCTTATCTGAAGAACCCAGCTGCTCTGGATCTTTATCATCTAGATGTTAGTTTTCCCAGTGAGCCATAACATTAATGATGTGTCCATCTGTGTCAGTACACTTAATGCAAACCCTTCCTTTGGGTCAAGGCATAAAGTCAGGGCCTCCATAGGAAGACACTGTTCACTAATTCTGCCACTGATGCAGTTGTCTCAGAGATCAGAGATGTGGACAGCATTTAGCTTCTTCCCTTTATTAAGACACATCTGCGCTAGCCATATTTGATGGCAGCCCTTAAGTTAGTCTGTCCCTGTTAACTAGGGCATACATGTAACTGACCCGCGTGTGTCTGTCATAAAGAGCTTCTGAATATTGAACCCTGAACATAAATAATAATCCTGAAATGTAGGATATGTATCAGAGCATTTAAAAAAACTAACAAATACCCAGTATGGCCTAAAAGGTGCACAAATGAGATCTTTCTTTGCTTCATCCGTCTAAAATTGTGAACCCTGGTAGTCTTTCCTTATACTATATTGATTGCATTTGCCTGGAGCCTACAAATGAGATCTGGGTGCCAAGCAAACTGTAGATCATGTGTGGAGTTAAGAAGTGTCCCCCGCGCTTTGGGCTGAGGAGTTGTGCGAGAGCGTGGGGTGTCTGGAAGGTTTGCATTTATCTCCTGCTGCTTTTAGCATGAGACTTCATATCTGCATGATACAGAGGTGATACAGTGACAGGTTGTTGCTGTTAGAAGTTAAGCATGTTTCCAATACAGCTGGCTGCTTTCTTGATGGAAAGAGAGAATATTTTTCCTCAGCTGCTATTGATTCTAAAATGTTTAGGCAGCTCAGCATGGAGTTTAGACTGTAGCAATGTACTCTGTGAACTCTGATGTGGACTGAGATCTTTTACTCTTTAGGCAACTCTGCATTTGGAGTATGCTTCTGAAGCTTTGTCCATCTGCTTTTCTTGAGTCTTAGCTCTTTACAAGATATAAATAAGACAGGTGTTAGAACAGTCACTATTTTAACTGTAAAATTGCAGCAAGGTGGTTTCTGACTTTCTTGTAGCTGAAGAACAAAACCACTAGGGATTGTCCATATAAACGTCTTTATGTAAGCTGCTATGTGTTGATGTACATATACTATAGTTTTATGTAAGCTGTTATACTTTAAGGAAGAATCCTTTGCAGAAGCGTGTTTACAAATGGGTTATTTGCATCTATCAAACAAACAAAAAGAAATATTTCTTCACATAACGCTCAGTCAACCTGTAGAACTCCTTGCCAGAGGAAGTTGTGAAGACCAAGACTATCATGGGGTTCAAAAAAGAACTAGATACGTTCATGGAGGAAAGGTCCACCGATAGCTATTAGCCAGATGGGCAGAGATTACGGTTTGCCAGAAGCTGGGAATGGGCAACAGGATGGATCACTTGATGATCACCTATTCTGTTCATTCCCTCTGAAGCACCTGGCATTGGCCTCTGTTCGAAGACAATATACTGGGCTAGATGGACCATTGGTCTGATCCAGTATGGCCATTCCTATGTTCTTATCATGAAGATGAGAGTTTAATAATATTTTAAAACCTTTAATGACAAAGGATTCAGAAAAGCCATCATGATTTCTATTTTCTGTGTTCTCTCTGTAAAACTTCCATGATATCTTGCCGTAGCTGATAAGTGTTGGCTATTGACTTTTGAAGGTACCACACTTGCTAAATGGCTGCAAGTTGCATCAGTTTGCCGTAACAACCACAATTATCTTAAACTGGTAAAGGTCCCCCCACAAAACTGTGCTGTTGTTTTGGGACATTTTGTGCTTTTTCAGTCCCAAAATGCTTTATGTATTTTTCTGAAAGTGGCATGGGTTCCTCAGTGAGTATATATTGCTAGAACCTCTGGGTTGTCTCTTTCCTTTGGTTAGCACAATGACCTGTTGCACCGTGGTTCCAGACTGGCTCTCAGAAAATAATATGGCCCACTGAATCATAGTACTTCTTGCAGAAGTTAGGGGAGACATCCATTTAAGTGCCAATCCTGTCTGACTGGGTTTATGAGAGCTGGTGGAAGCACATACGAAGTGATATAGCTGCAGCCAGCCAAAAGATTCTCCTTTAAAAATAGCCTCTTAAACATTGCCAGAAATCTGCCCGGCCAACCCGATGACTAAGTAACAAGAAAGGGTCACGCTGAGAGTCTGAACTACAGGGTGGCTTATGCTAGCCTCACTTTGGCTTCAAGTGTTGAGCTACCCTTCCTTTGGGCCATGCTGACATATGTGTGTACCCTTCCTGGGAGGGCAGTGATGTGCTAATGCTCCCGTCCCTTAGCAACTCTGACGATGAATGTATTGCTGATATTTATCCCATTGGAATCTCTGTGAGTGATACAGTAGTCATGTAAAAGATACTGGGGCAGGTCCCCAGTTATTGTAGAACAGTGCAACTCGCGAGATGCCGACAGAATGACGCTGATTTACCCCAAGTGAGGATCTGGCCCAAATCATTGAAACCCAAGTTCCATGGCTAGATATGGTGCATTGTGAGAAGAATAGGATCCAAAACCATTTGGAAAACCCTGTTCCGAAAGCATGAGTAAGACACGACGCGTGGGCCCTGAAAAGTAACCAGTTAATGGACAAAGCTGAGTCCTGAGGGAACTGAGATTCTTGGCCTACGTTGCTTGTTTTTAAGGGCAAACAGGTCTCTAAAATTGGTTTAAAAACTGTCTCCGCCATTGCCAAGTCGCACTCGCGCTTGTGACTAACATCAGACTATTCCAAGCTGTTACCTTGCCCTCTTGCTGGGTAATCAGCAGAGCATAAGGTGGAGGGGGCGAATTCCCAGTTCGGGAGTGAAGTCCAGGCATCTGGGTTCTCTGCTGTTAACACGGGGCAGCAGCAAAAATAGCTTAATAAGAACAAGTCTCATCCCTTTGCAGCTGAGCCAGAGCTCAGTGATTGACCCATTCAGTATTGTACCAGCCCGTGATGTGGTTGTGTTTGAGTGAAGAGCCGTAAGCATGGCTTGCCATACTGCTGGTGTCCATCTGTTTTATGAGAGCTGGGGAGAGCAGCAATGGAGCTTTGTACTGTGCCAGTCCCTGACATCTTGCTGAGCAGGGAGGTCCTCCTTTGGATTCCTGCTTTCGAACCTAGGACCTCACTCCTTCCTCTGGTTTTTCATTTGGTGTCCCCAACTCTGTGGCCCCTCCCTCGATCAAGGGGGTGGGCTTTTAGTTATAGGCAGGCTTTAGCCACTTCTGGGACATCAAATAATTCCTCCAGCAAGTGGTTAGGGACTAACATCCTCTGGAATGCCAACCAGTCACCTAGCTTTGCCTGTAACTGACCGCAGGGGGCAAGAGCTTAGTTTTAGACGCCCACTCTGCCTTGAAAGGATGCCAAGAACTTGGTATTTGTTTAATCCATGCAGCCTAGGCTGCTGCTAGGTCCTGTTCTGTTACTGTTTAGAGTGCTCAAAGCCTTGTCCAAGGTCGCAGGGCAGGAGGCATCTGTACTATGAGGCTGAGCATTGTCCACTGACTTGCTAGATTCTCCGTTTGGCAATGGTTGCTGTAGCAGTCAGGCTTTATCGTTGCATGGTAACAGCGTGCTAGCCTGCCAGTCCCTGGATACCCTTTTGCAGCAGCGTTCTGTGTCCTCGCCTTGTCTATTTGCTGTAGCAATTGCTGTGGAGGTTTTCCCAGCTGTGGATTTTCTCTTCCCCCTTTGGGAGCAGTTTGGCCCATTCTGGGACAGGCACTTGCGTGAAATGTTATTTCTAGCTCGCCGCCACCGCCATGGAACACGTACAACAGATGCTGAAGGAAACCGAAGGGTCAGTGTTTTCAGCAATACGCACATATCTGGGTTTAACTGGCCTGTCATGCAGATCTTAATCACCTGAGGAATTTTAACTGAATATATAATATTTGCATTACAGCAATAAAGAATAGCAACTGTCTGTTGAAAACCATTGTATGCCTCTAAAGAGAGTGTTAATGTAGCAGTATGAAAATCCCAAGGAGATGGACAATCCCATTTTATATTAAACTACTAAAACTAAGACTCAAAGCACATACAGACAGATGTGTCAGGAAATGTGCTTTTTAAAAAAACAAAACATGTAATGAATAGTCCCAATGAAAGCAAAATGTTTTGAGATTAACAAACCCACACCTTGAAGTCCACCTAAATGTCAGCTTTTAATAGGAATAAACTTAAAACATGAGGCTTTGGTTTCCCTGTTTATTATTAAATCCCATGTTTTAATCCAGTGAAATGCATAACAATCCAAAGTGCCTGTATACTGAGGTATGCCCCCGCCTGTCATTGCAGTACTTCCATCTGTGCTAATCCTCTCTTAAGAGAGCCTTGGTTAGGGTCTTTCCTTAAAATAGCATATGTGAGGAAAGGATTCTGTTTGAGAAATATACCCTGCTGTGCAGCATGAGATACAGTGGTAATGTCCGAGCTAATCTGGGAGACCTGATGCACTTGCAGAATCCTAGTAGCATACTTCTGTTCTGCCCCTTTGTTTTCCGTGTGTCATGCTTAAAAGACTCAGCCTGCGGCAGCATGAATCTGCCACTCCTCGGCAGTCATTAAAAAGAATGCAGTGGTTGAAACCAAGCGGGCGATATCTCTAGCATCTCATCTTCACTGTTACAGGTTAGAAGGAAAGAAACATAGTGCTACAAGGGACCTCAAGAGACCATTTCCTCTGCTCCCCCTACCCTCCATACGATGTAGGATTAAGTAAACCTTCTAGACCCTCCTTGACCATCCTTGGTTTGCCTTCCAAAACCTCCAATGATGGGGATTCCACAGCCTCCCTAAGTCACCTGTTCCAGAGCTTAACTGTCCTTAGAATTAGAAAGTTTTTCCTAATATCTAACATGAATCTCCTTTGCTACAAATTAAGTCAATTATTCTTGTCCTATCCTCAGTGGACATGGAGAACAATTGCTCGCAGTCGTCTTTATAAAAACCTGTGACATATTTGAAGGCTATCATGTCCCGTCTCCCCCTCCTTCTCTTTACAAAAAACATGCCCAAATCTTTCAGCCTTTCCTCATAGGTCATATTTTCCAAACCTCTTATTTTTGTTCTCCTCTGGACTTTCTCCAGTTTGGCCACGTCTTTCTTAAAGCATGATGCTCAAAAGCACTGGACAGTACCCCAGCTGCGACCTCACCAGTGTTGAGTAAAGTGGAATGACTTCTTCTGCCCCCCAAAATAATCTCTAAAAAGATTTAAAATCAGTTTATGTTCCTAGCCAGCCTTGTGATATTGGGTTAACCCCATTTTAGATGGTGAAAGTGAGGCACAGAAGGGACATGACTTGCTTAACATGTTGGTGTCAAAGTCACACCTAGATCTCAGAAGCAGCTTTCAATCCTGTGCTAGCAACCATGCCTCCCAGATGCTTAAATATGAACATTGAATTCCCAGTAATCACAGATAAACATTCCTTTCAATTCTCAGTTTTGCATTTAAGCTGTCTGGCTTCCCACTGAAAATATAAATCACTCGCTTATTTCTAAAGGAAGCAAAGCACATACCCTCATCTTCATGGTTCTCTCTTGGGGGGGAAACCAAGCAATGAAAGATCTCATTTGAATTGCAGAAAATATCAAATATGGGCATTCTAAACTCCCCTCTCCCCCCCCCCCACATGGCTTCTGCGCCTTAAAAGGTAGGTTAGATGTCCAGGGTAGTTCACGACCATCTAAACTTGCGGGGGTGGGGGCGCCATGTCTTCTTTCACCATTGCAGGCCACAATGCTCTGTTGAAAAAGAGAACGCCAAATAATGAACGGTTTTTGCCTCTTCTTTGTCACCATTGCTAGACAAATGTTTATGGATCTGCCCAGAGACGAAAAATGCGTCCTTTTGAAGGTTTTCAACGCAAGGCTATTGTAATTTGTCCCACGGATGAGGATTTAAAAGATCGCACAATAAAGCGCACTGATGAGGAGGGGAAGGATGTCCCAGATCATGCAGTGTTAGAAATGAAAGGTAGGATCCTAGAAACAAACAAACTGAACCACAAACCACATACGACCAAAAAACCCTGTTTTGTTGTTTAAGAGCTGGCAAGAGATTTATTTTTGGTTTCAAATGCTGACCCTCAGATTGATCTTTTGTCCTCCCTTCCTTTTGTCTCACTTGTTGTCTTCTTCCATCTCTTCTTCCTCCATGCTTCTCTGTCCTTTAACAAGAGATGCTATAACCGAAACCCTCTTTTTTTCCAGTGGGGAAAATGTTATGTATCTTTCACGTTATCCTCCCAGAAACCAATAATCAGAGCAAGGCTGGGTTTTTGTTTCTTTCCTCTCCCCCAACAACAGGAAAAATTCCTGCTCTCTGCGTTGTTGGTTGCTTTTTCACAGCTAGATGGTGATTTTGTCCAGATGAAAGGGACCAATCTGGTTCCCCCGTGGCTGCATTTCTCTCACCTGAACACAAGGGGGCACTAGAGGTGACTGGTACTTGGATGCAGCCTTTGGTTTTACCAGCAGGAAGCTCGGTATGGTAGAGACCAGAGAGTGTCTCCCTGTCATTGGCTGGGGAGGGGATGACATCATGCATACATCATTTTCGTGGTTTATGGTGTCTCTTCCCTTCCTGTTTACTTTTGCCTTCTGATCTCTCGCCTCCTTTCTGGTGGTCTGATGTCCTGGCGCAAAGCTGGCCTTCCGTGCGAGGCAGCCTTTGTCCCAGCTTTCCTAGCAACCCCCTCCTGGTTGCTGCCAGCTAGTTCATTTCTCTCGTTTTCTCTCCTTCAACTTATCGCCGGGCCTGCAATCCAGCCAACTTCACGCTGCCGGAGGCTGGCGACTTCCTGGACGCGGTGATCTACATCGAGCTGCAGCGGGATGAGGCGGAGAAGTTGGTGAAGCAGTACAACGAGGAGGGCAAGAAAGCTGGGCCCCCACCAGAGAAACGCTTTGACAACCGGGCCGCCGGCGGCTTCCGTGGCCGAGGGGGTGGTTTCCAGCGCTTCGACAGCCGTGGGGGTGGTAGTGGCGGTGGCGGCCCACAAGGGGGCAATCGTGGTGGCTTCCAAAACCGAGGGGGCAGCGGAGGCAACTTCCGGGGCAGTGGTGGAGGCGGCGGCGGCGGCAGCAGCGGAGGAGGAGGTGGAGGAGGCGGCGGCGGTGGAGGTGGAGGTAGAGTCTCAGCTATGTCCTGCCCACATTTCAGAGTCCAGGCAGTGGAGGCCGGGCAGACCAACGGTCTAAGCATGGAGCTGGGCTCACACTCTGTGGCCTGAGTCAGGTGTGGAGAGCAAGGCAGGTCCTGTGGTAACAGCCCTGGACTGGAGAGCTGAGTTTGGTTCCCATCTCTGCCGCAGAGTGCCCGTGGGCCCTCGGGCAGTGCTCGGAGGGTGGGGTCTCCAGGTGCCCACGGGGCTTAGGGGCTCACGTCCCATCTGTGCAGTAGGGGGTGCTGATCCTTTCACCCACCCTTTGTCTAGTGAGACTGTGAACTCTTTGGGGCAGGGACTGTCTGATCTGTGCAGCCCCTGGCCCAGTGGAGGGGTAGGAAGACTCAGTTGGGGTCTTTGCAGCCCTCGGTACTGGGAGAGAGGGGACACAACATCAGTGTGGTTTGTGCTGTGCCCGATGGGGGGTGGGGACACAACCTCAGTGGGGTCTCTGCAACCCACAGTCCAGTGGCAGGGGTCCTTGATTCAGAGCATGTAGGTGCACAGTGGGGCTAATCCCTGCTCTGTGGGGAAAGCCGGCTGCGCTGCCCTCTGAAGAACTGACATGTGGAGTGGTTTTCAGGTGCTAGGCCCAGTTGCATAAACAACCATGAGGGTTTATCCTTGAGTCTTGTTCCTCTTGGGAGTCGGGTGGCTCCCACTGACAGCCCACGCTTTCTCTGCTAGGCTTCAATCGGGGCAACTACACCCAGAATCGCTGGGGAAGCGGCACCAGAGACAACAACTCCAGCCCTCGTGGCAACTACAGCCGGAACACCCAGCCGCAGAGCAGCTACAGCCCTGCTCGCAACCAAAGTAGCTACAAGCCTCCCAGCAGCACGCCCCCTACCACCACCACCAGCAGCTACAGCCAAGGACAGCAGGTAAGAGACCCCATCGCAGTCTGATCCCGTCCTCGTCACCAGGGTCTCCGATCACCTTCCCCACGGGACGGACGTTTGTCAGGGGTGTCTCGTTCTTTCTCTCATCCTCTCCCCGGGAAAAACCATGCGTGCGGTGGAGCGAGTTTTGGGAAGGTTTTGCTTTGAAATGGATACGTTGCTGTGTGTTTGGCTGGCCAGAGAAATGAAGGTCACTGGCCTCTAACCTGGAGTACTTCGAGATGGCACATCCCGGGAGTGGGAATGTGCAGAGGCCATCCTGAAGCACCTAAATTCCCACACACAGGCGTGGGCACCTACAAAATTCTGATTTTTCTATGGAACTTCCAAAGCAAAAATTTCCATCTCCTCTACCACCACCCAAAACCAGCTTTGTTTCAGCTTCAGGGATATCTTGGAGAAGTGGGAAAGTAGCGTTTCCCTCTCAACTTCCTCCCCCCACAATTTTTCTAGCTGGGGAAAAAAGCCGTGTGTGACGTATTCTTCACTCCCCTGCTTTCTCTTGTTCTTTCATCACTTTTCCCAGAGGGAGCAAAAGGAAGGAAATTCTTTTTTTCGATGGGGAGACCCCAAAAATGAAAACTCTTTTTTTGTTTTGAAACATCAAAAGATCTCCTGTTGCTCAGACAAGTTCTGGGCCTGATGGGGGAATCACTGGGTGAGATTTTCTGGCCTGTGTTAACTTAGTCTGACCTCCTGCATTCCCAGGGTTATCAAAATGGTTCCTTCCGGATTGCATCTGAATTTTTCGCTTTCAGTTTTGCCGCTGGAAAATCACAGTGAAATTGACATTTTTCTGACAGAAGTTTCTTGGTTGGTTCTGCTCTCCCTTCCCTGGTTTCCCCAGCTGGAGGCTGTGAACGCCAAGTCCCTACAAAGAGAATGGGCATTTCTCTGATCCAGACTGGAACACTAGGATCACCCTGAGCCTTCCCGGGGAGAGTGCTTTCTGCCTGTTCCCACTAGGGCAGTTCAGCAGTTGAACCCCCGGGCAGACCCATTCTCTGTTGGATGCTGTGGTTGGGACAGCGTGGAGAGCGCCTGGGAATCTGTCACATGCAGCACCTCTTCCTTTCATTTACAGCCAAGTTACCCCCAGCCCTACACCCAGGCCAGCTATACCCAGGGCGGGTACACTCCCAGCTACAGCTATGGAAGCTACAGTGGCTATAGCCAAAGTTACACCCAGCCTCCGCCGCCGACAGCACAGACCTACAATCAGCAGAACTACAACCAATACCAACAGGTAGGTGGGACACAGGCACTCCGGCAAGTGATCACGTGGGCGGAGGGTAAGCTAAGAGTGTAGCTGACCGGAGGGATGGAGGAGTGGCCCATGCATAGGACTGGGGGAAGGAAATTCCCATACTTCACCCTAGCTCCAGCTGATTTGCTGTGACTTTAGGCAAATTGTCCCTTTGTCTCCTTTCTGTGCAACGGAGAAGTGGAGGGTTAGTGAGCTATTTGCGGGGTCCTTTGGAGAGGTCAGGAAGGTAACTTTCAGCAGCAGTCGTCCTAGGCTGTAATTCAATCTCAAATGCTGATTATAGAAATCAGCTTAAATACTGATACATTGGCTTCCAGAGTTCCTACCTGAGGAGCCGTGGCAAGATGCCCTAGTGCTCTGGCTAATAATTTATACAGCAGGTGTGCTACTGGTACTTCACAGAAGGTAATCCAAACCCCAGGGTCTCTGCCTCAGAGGCCTTGTCTTCTCTTGTACCACTGCCGATGCCTGCCGGAGATGGGCAAAGGTGCTCTTAGCCCCAGTGGGATTGACCCCCCCCTTTTAGAGCAGGGCTAAGCGGCACCAGTACGAACCCCAGCTTATGCCAGTTTGGCCAGGCTACACAAAGGGTTAATTGCTGTGACATTGAATATTGCAATAGCACCTACAGGCCATGGCCACGTTGGGCCTGGTGTGCTCAGTGCTGGCCAGCCATATGCCTGCCCTGAAGGAGCGACAGTCCAAAAGGCCAGTGGCCCGGTGCTGCTGATTGTAGTCTCTTTGGTGACACAAGCACATCAGACCCGTTCTCCAATGGCCACCCAGTTCAGGATTTCAGTCCATATCTTCAAGGCGCACCATGGCCTGGCCACAGAGTGTTTAAGAGTCTGAAGCTCCAGGATGAAGAGTGTGGTCAACGAATCCGCTCCTCAGGCACCATGGGGCTCTCTGCCAGCAGGGTGAGCTCATCAGTGCAGGAGATGCAGTGTTCTCTGCACGTTCCCAGACTGGGGAACAAACTCCCCCAGGACTAAGGATCACACCTCCCCACTTTCCGCTCCCAGTGCCGGGCACGTTTCTCCGACCTGCCTCCTCCAATATAAAGATGGAGCAGCACAGACGTTTAGAAAGTCCCTGTCAAAATTCTCCATTACACGCTTCTCCTCCAGGGAGTGGAAGAGAGACCGATACACAACAGAAGTTAGTCATGGTGCATAGTGCAGTAGGGCCTCAGAGACTAGTGACAAACGCAGTATGAATAAGAACAGCTCCTCTCTAGCACTTAGCAGATCTCAAAGCACTTTCCCAAGGAAGTCAGTATTGCTGTCCCCATGGCCAGTTAACCAAGGGAAGGGACTTGACTAAGGTCACCCAGCAGGCCAGTGGCAAAGGTGACACTAGAACCCAGGTCTCCTGAATCATAGTCCAGGATTGTACCTGCAGGACACCCTGACAAGGTACAGTCATGAAAACCCCTCTGCTCACATTGCTGCTGGTGTGTAACCTCTTGCTGTTCCCACTGGTGTCTCAAATGGGTGAATCCCCAGTACAGACACGGAGTAACTCCTGGCGCTAGTTCAGTGGCACGTTGTTAAAGGGGTGTGGTGGTGCTGGGGACTGTCCGTCTTCCGGGCGCACTGCCCAGCGCTAACGACGCTCTGTCATCTCCCCCCCCCCCCCCCAGTACGCTCAGCAGTGGAGCCAGTACTATCAGAACCAGAGCCAGTGGCCTCCCTACTACAGCAGCTATGACTATGGGAGCTATTCGGGCAGCTCCCAGGGAGGCTCCAGCACTCAGTGAGGCCCTGCAGGAGCTAAGGAGATCACACGCCCACGTCGCGTCTTTCTCTGGGAGCAGCCTTCAGCCACTTGGGACGCCTCCGCTTTTAACTCAGCGGCTCCGTCAGAGCAATTCCTGATCATCTTTGGAAACAAGCAAGGGAAGTAGAAACTCAGCCCCTTGTTTTCTCTCTCTAGTTTTGACAATGAATGCGTTTCCTTGTACATTCTCGACCGACAACGGCATGCTCCCTTCTTCCGACCCCTATAAGAAAGTTGCATTATTTCTCTCCATGTGTTTAAAACCATCGCCTTTATATTTTTTGACTCTGAAAATGGTAGGATCTTAAACAACCCCCCTGTTCTAGGTACTGTACTCCCAGGCCAGGACTCTTTGTCTAAAATCTACAGTAGCTAAGTGCCAGCTGTAGCCCCTTACAGCCTTCTCCCTCCTCCCCCCCGCTACACAATTGTGCTAGTGAGAACTTCCAAGCTTTCAAGATTTTACTGCAGTTGAATGTCAATCTTTCCTGGAGGTGTTTTATTTGTCTCTTCTGCAAAACGTTTAAACAAAAAAAAAAAAAAATGAGGGAGGGGAGATGGCTGTTTTATGGTAATTATGCTTTTTTTTAGATTTTATGTAACTTTTTACCGTGGATCAGCAGCTGTTAATATTTCATCAAGATAACAATTTCTTTGCTCAATTCAGGTGAGAAATAAATGAAATCATCTTAAATGTGTAACTTTTTATACAATGTCTAAGTTTCTGTAACTTTGCACATGCTTTATTTTGAGTTGAATTGTAACAGCTTTTTGTATTCGGAGAAAGAGTGAATATTGAACTTTAATGTTGTGGTGTTTTTCTTTTCCCCCTTTCATAAATTCTCTGGGTTTTTTTAAAAAAAAAATCTGGTTGATCATTAACATGTCCTCCCATCCTGAGGCCTCACTTTACTGAAAATAGCAGACATATATAACTAATGGATCCATTATCTACCTGCCACAGTTCTTGTGTACTAGCTGCTACTTCAGCCATCTAAACTTCAATCAGAGGAACACTTCTGTCGTTTTAAGCATTAAAATTGTCTTTTCAAAACAGCTTTTTACAAACCTTTAATGTCACTCAGAGATAGGTCCATGGAGAGTTTCTGAATAAGCTTTTTCAGAGAAAGTTTGTTTTTCAAGAAGTCACCTTCCCTGGCTGTGTATCCAAAAGAGAAAAATTGATGAGCTCCATCTCCTTGGTTTGATTATAAACTAGTGTGACATTGACACACTGTTTTCACCTGTTTTCAGGCTTAGTGAAATGCAAACTAAGTGGCATAAACAGTGGAACGTTAATTCGATTTTTAAAATTCCTTGTTTTTAAGGGGTAAGGATTTCTCCCTTTTCAAATCTGGGACCAGATCCCAGCTGGTGTGGCCCATGAATTTTAACTTGGCTTACTTCCCTTTTCAAATCCTTCAGTAAAAGCTCCACTTAGTGCTTTTGGACACTAGAGGTTCAGCTCCCCACTACCCTACTTGTTTCGTCACTTACCCGTGCACAGTGCCCCCATTTTCCCTTGGCCCTCTTGAGTGTAAATGACCACCCCAGATTTGCAGGTCAGCAGTGAATTGAGTCCCATGATTGCGCACCGCTGCTTTACCAATAGCTGGTGAGCAGCCACAGCACACTCATACAGATGCAGACCTGGACCCTGGCATCTTGTGTGCTCCCTTACAACACTATAAAACCACTACCGGCTTGGAACCAGGCTGGTGCTTTATACCCAGTGACGGCCCACATATGGTGCAGAGCGACAGAGAATCAGACTCTTAGAAAAAGCCCTAATTAAATGCATGTTTATTACTTCCTTAAACATAGCGAGTGTGATAGTCCAAGACAAGGCAGAGATCACGGACTGCACAAGAGCTGCATGGAGGTACCTTAAGCCACATGGCACATTTATAGGCTTGGCAGACTTTTATTTTTTATATATCATTTCAGCAGACATCTGTTTAGTTTAAAACATTTTTTCTATTTTTATTTATTTAAATTTTCACAGTTTGGGGAAATTATGGGGGAAGGATCAGGCCATTTTTAATGACAGACAGGGAGGTTCAGAAAGTTAGCTCTTTATAACCATTAAAACAAATTTGTCAATATCTCAGGTGAAAATATACCAAGTAAATGCCTTGAGTCCAATTCTAAGAAGTTTTCAAGCAGCATTTTTCTTTCTTTGCCTAGCTCTAAATGTTTGATAGAAATATTTTCGTTGGTAGTTGGTGTGTGTACCGTGAAATCGACGTTTATTCACAATCTAGTCCTTCCAAGCCTATACAAATAGACAGCAGTTATAGCTCTTCTCTTCTTTATAGATCATTAGAATATTGTTCTCCTGTTATTAACACAGCTCCCTTCCTGGTGGGGGAGATGAGAGACCCTGAGCAGGCTGCCCTGAGCCCCCACCCTCGCTGAACACATTAGGTTTAAAAACTGGAGGAGGACAAAGCCTCCTGGGAAGGTCCCTTATGTGCACAGCTGAAACTGAGCCTGTCGGATCATTCCCACTGGCATAATATGTATGATGGCGATGCCAGCCAGAGGGGGATAGGATGCCCTGAATGTGAAAATCTCCCCTGCCCCTTCCGCTGCACGCTCTGTCTCAGAATGGAGGTGTGTTTTGACACTTACCTCCTTTGTAAAACACTTTGAGATCATCTGATGTGAGAAGCATGGTATAAGAGCTCGGCAGCAGCTTGTGAAACAGTTAAAGGGAATAAAACACTTCTCCTGTTAAGCCTGCTCATGCAGAAAAGTCTTTTGAGGGGAATTTGTGCTTCAAAAAGTATAGATTCCTGCTCTCTTCCCCTCAGCAGCCAGAGGGACTGTCAGCTCATCTCTAACCAAACATAATGGCCAGGCTGGGTCAGACCAGTGGTCTGTCTAGCCCAGTGGGTCTCAACCTGTGGCCCGCAGGCCCCTTGTGGCCCAATCAGTCCACAGCTGCGGCCCATGTGACATCCTCAGGACGGTACAGGTAGTATTGGAGGTGGCCCACATATAACACATGGGTAAATAGGTTTGATGTAGCCCAGTATCTTGTATTCACACAGTGGCCAGTGCCAGATGCTCCAGAGGGAATGAACAGAACAGGGCAATTGAGTGATCCATCCCCTAGTGTCCAGTCCCAGCTTCTGGCAGTTGGCGGTTTAGGGACACCCAGAGGCTGGGGTTCTCTCCCTGACCATCTTGGCTAAGAGCCATTGGTTGAATGCATCTTACCTCCTAGTCTGCTCTAAGTGGATTTTCAGATGCTTTCTCAGAGAAGCCCCCAGCTGTATTTCTGGCCATCTGCACCCCCCTCCTTATCCCCGCAGCTCTATTTTCCCTGGGGTTTCACAGATTACAAAGCTCGAAGGCACCAAGGTGACGGTCTGACCTCCAGTACCACAAGCCAGAGAATGTCCCTGAATGAATTCCTGTTGGCACCGGAGCGAGAGAAAACGTCCTCGCTTGATGTAAAAGCCGTGACCCCTTGGGACGTGGTTCCAGGGGCTAGTTACCCTCCTCGTTTAAAAGCTCTGTGTGCTTTAGTACCAGTCTGAGCTTGTGCGGGATCCCGGAGGGTGTTAGCCCCGGAGGCTGTGAACTGGCAGAGCTCCCCCCCACCCCGCATCATATATCTGATCCCCCTATTGCTGGGATGCCCCCTTGGCCTGGATTTGCCTCTGTATCTGCAGGGGGTTCCCTGCAATCTGCGGATGAGATAGGGGGGGATCCCCACTAATCCCCCCGCCGAGAATGAGCAACGTGCACAATGCGTCTCCGCCCCAGCGGAACGGACTCGCTCCGGAACCAACGGGCTCGGGTCGCGTTTCACCATCCCCGCTCGGGGCCCCTATGGCCGCTGCACCGCGGTCGGGGGAGGCCGGAAGTTCCTGTCTGGCTCCATTGCGGCGGGATGGAGGCGGAAGCGGGGGGCCGCGCGCCCCCGCCGGGTGAGAAGCCGGGCCCGGGGGTGTCACACTCCGATGGGTCCCCCGGGGCTCCGGTCAGGCCTGGGGGCCGCTGCCCCCCCCCAGAAGAGCCTGTGGGTCTGGGGCCCCCCGAGAGCTGCCCTGAGCCCCCCGTTGGGCCCATGGGCCCCCCCGTTACCCTGGGGGCAGGGACGGGTTTAGGGCCTCTGCCCCCCAACAGATCTTCCCTGACCCCCCCCCCCGAGACCCCTTCTCCTGGCGGGCGGGGGGCCCTAATTCCCCTAATGTCCCCCGTCCCTCCCCGTTACCCAGCGGGCAGGGCTGGACGTGGGGTCTCTTCCCTCCGTCCCCACAGATCTGCCCCGAGCATCACCCCCCGGGGGCCCAATGTTAAATCTGGGTCTCATCAGCAGGTGGCCCCAGCGTCCCGGAGAGCAGCGAGCAGCAGGAGCCGGAGGCTGCGCCTTCCCCATCGTTGGCAGAGAGCCCAGCCCCACAGGGCCGGCCCCGCAGCAGCAGCGGGGTCACCGAGCCCCCCCGGCACACATCGCACTGGGGGGAAGGGATGCTGGAGACCCCAGCCTCACAGGAACGTCCCCCCAAAAACAACAGGGTCACTGAACCCCCTCGGCACACGTTGCACTGGGGGGAAGCGATGTTGGAGACCCCGGCCCCCCGAGACCATCCCCCCAGAAACAACCGAGTCACTGAACCCCCCCGGCACACGTTGCACTGGGGGAAGCGATGTTGGAGACCCCGGCCTCACAGGAACGTCCCCCCAAAAACAACAGGGTCACTGAACCCCCCCGGCACACATCGCACTGGGGGGAAGCGATGTTGGAGACCCCGGCCCCCCGAGACCATCCCCCCAGAAACAACCGAGTCACTGAACCCCCCGGCGCACGTTGCACTGGGGGAAGCGATGTCGGAGACGCCGGCCCTAGGTGACCATTCACCGGACAGCATTGGGGTCGGTGGACCGTGGCGGTGCCCATCCCAGCAGGGGAATGGGATGCCGGAGCCTGCCCACACTTCAGGCTTGGCTTGGAAGGAGCCCGGGGCCCAGGAGCCGGCGGGGCCCCCCCCAGCAGACGAACAGGCCCTGCTGGCCATGCTGACGGCCGTCGCCAGCAGCCAGCTGCCGGTGCGCAGCCAGCAGAAGGACGAGCCGGATCTGACGGCGGAGGAGAAGCTGGCCATCCTGCGGGCGCTGTACCGGGACAAGCCCCTGGTCTTCCTGGAGCGCTTCCGACGGGCCCTGCGTGTCGAGCACCTGGGCTGCTTCGCCCACCTGGCCGCCCGTTACGAGGCGCGCTTCTACTGCGACGAGGTGCGCCGGGCTGCCCGTGGCAAAGCCGGCCGTACCCGCGTGCGCAACAAGAGGTACGCCGCCCTGCAGCAGCTCATCAAAGGTACGGGGCCGCTGCCCTGGGGCAGGATCCTGGGTGTGGGTGGTCACAAGGGGCAGGGTGGGGGGCTCTCCCCTCAGTCTGCAGGGCCCCACTCCGGCGGGTGGGGGGCTCAGCAGGGGGCGTGCTCCCCTTGCAGGCTGTGTTGACTCCAGCGCCCCATGCCGGCGCTAGGAGGTGCTGCGCTGTGGGGGGAGGGGGGGGTTGGTGCCTGCTGTGTGCTGGGCTGTCCCTGGCTCTGGGAGGGGAGTGGGGTTTAGTGGTTGGGGGGGGGGGGAGGGCTGGACACCAGGACTCCTGGGTTCCATCCTCAGCTCTGGGAGGGGAGCGGGAGCTGTATCTGCCCTGGAGAACCCCAGAAGCTGCCCGGTTCCAGTGGGTGCCGCCCCAGCCCTGTCACCCGTCTCTGTGGCTCCGCCCTCTCCATGCTCTCTCTTGCAGGGGGGGAGTATTTCAGCGACGAGCAGATGCGGGCGCGGGACCCCCTGCTCTACGAGCAGTACATCGGGCAGTACCTGAGCGACGAGGAGCTGCTGGCCCTGGGCAGCCAGGCGCAGGCTGACTCCTGCTCCCTCTCCGGGGTCCTCCTGGGCTCCTACCAGGAGCAGCTGCTCCAGCTGCGGCTGCACATCCAGCAGGAACAGGAGAACGCCTGCATGGAGGAGGAGGACGAGGACGAAGGTCAGTATGCGTCCGGGGAGGGGAGAGTGGTCTAGTGGTTAGAGTGGGGGACCAGGACACCGGTGGAGTCTAGTGGTTAGAGCGGGGGGCCCAGGACACCTGGGTTCCGTCCCTGGCTCTGGCAGTGGAGTGGGGTCTAGTGGTTAGAGTGGGGGACCAGGACACCGGTGGAGTCTAGTGGTTAGAGCGGGGGGCCCAGGACACCTGGGTTCCGTCCCTGGCTCTGGCAGTGGAGTGGGGTCTAGTGGTTAGAGTGGGGGACCAGGACACCGGTGGAGTCTAGTGGTTAGAGCGGGGGGCCCAGGACACCTGGGTTCCGTCCCTGGCTCTGGCAGTGGAGTGGGGTCTGACGTCCCGTTACTGGCTTTTTGGCCAGTCTCCATCTCCATTTCACGTCCCTCCTCGCTGATCGTGCCCTTCCCCTCTCTCCCTGCTAGACGACGAGTCCAGTTCAGCCTCGGACGCCTGGGTCCCCGACACGGAGGAGAAGGCCTTCCTACGTGAAGAGTTCACCAGCCGCATGCACCAGCGCTTCCTGGACGGCAAGGATGGCGACTTCGATTACAGGTGAGGGGCGGGCACTGGGCGTCTCTTGCTGTACTGCCTGCCCTCGGGGGGTGGCAGAAGTGGGGACGGCAGGGGGGGGTGCAATCTGCATCTCTGTCCAGCTCTGGGAGGGGAGGAGGATCTAGTGGTTAGAGCGGGTTGGTGCAGGGGCTGGGGATCAGGACTCCTGGAGGGTCTAGTGGTTAGAGGGGGTCGGCCAGGACACCTGGGTTCTGTCCCCTGAGCTCACGGCTCTGGGCTCATTCTCCCCCAGCGAGGTGGACGAGAACCCGGAGTTCGACAACCTGGACATTGTGGCGCGGGACGAGGAGGAGCGCTACTTCGACGGCGAGGAGCCTGAGGAGGTGGAGGAGATGGAGGCGGAGTAGGGGGTCCCCTGGCCCCCCGTCCCAAGCCCTGGCACCCTGATGGGGGGCGGTCAGGACCCCACTCGTGCAGTAACCCGCACACCTAGCTCCCTCCGCTGGCTGGATGAGGGCGGGTCCCCATGAGGACACGCCCCCCAGGTCGCTCCTGGCCTGTGATCCAGTCCAGACAGGTGCGTTTGGGTGACCCCAATCCCTGCCTCCCTCCATGGGCTGCGTTAGCCCCACATCCCTGCCTCACATGCGCCACTTCATGGAGAGCTCTGGGGAGATTGGCCCCAGAGGGGTTGAAGCAGGGGATGGGGGGCTGATTTTAAGCGGAGCTGGCCCCCGGAGCCCCCACAGCCCAGACGCTGCCCTGGGCCCAGTCTCACAGGCGGGGGAACCACTGGATCCCTGGCCTCAGTTCTGATTTTTGAGGCCCCTGAGGACGGGAGAGGCCCTGGGAGCGCAGCCCGTGGCTGGGAGCCCCCAGAGAGCAGCTGCTCAGGGGAATGCTCCCCCCGCCCACTGGAGCTGGCTGGGCGTGTGGGTCTGTGGGCAGGAGAGGAAAGAGAGCCACGCGGAGGGGTTTGCTTTCACAATTAAAGCTCTTCCATAATGGTTTTTGCAACAGCACCAATTTGTTCCCTGCAGTCTGAAAATCCTGGGGCTGGTACCTGCGGCTTGAGCTGGGGCAGCAGTGCGGGGGGGGGGGGGAGCCAGGATGCCTGGGTTCTATCCCTAGCTCTGGGAGGGGAGTGGTGTCCAGTGGTTAGAGCGGGGGAGCTAGGAGCCAGGACTCCTGGGTTCTATCCCAGCTTTTCGGTGGATTTGCTGTATGAATTTCCAGGCTGGGTCGCCAGAGGTCGGGGCCCTGTGATCGCAGCAGGCAGAGCCCTGGATGGGGCGTGAGGAATCCTGGAGTCCTGACTCCTGGCCCAAGCTCTCTGCTCGGCCCTGCTGCCCGCCCAGCCGGCCGGCGTTTGCCGAGGACGAGTTGCTCAGTGCCCCCAGTCTCACGTGGTTCCGTCCTCTGCCCCCAAAACACGGCTGGCCAGGAGAGCTGGGGGCGCAGGGGAAACAAATCTCCCCATCTCAGAATGCGAGAAGGAAGAAAAGCTGCCCTGATTCTTCCCTTTCCCCCCAGATCTGCCGCAACCCCGGGGAACCCCCAGCACAGACCCCAGGGTCTCTGGCTCGGTTTGCCAGTTGCACGCACTGCTGGGCGCCAGCAGGGGGCAGCACAGGCCATGGCATGGGGTGAGCACACAGGCCGCTTCTGCCAAGCACACTGAGCGGAGTCCGAGCTGGCGAAGCATTGATCCCCTGAAGGGCTGGGAGCCAGGACTCCTGGGTTGTCTCCTGGCTCTGGGAGGGGAGTGGGGTCTAGTGGGTAGAGAAAAGGGCGGTTCTGCTCCTGAGTGTGCCTAGGGGTCAGAGTTGGGTTTGCTGGAACTGGGGTGTGTTCCCATCAGCCTTTTCTCTGTGATGAGTTACTTTGCCTCTCCGTGCCTCAGTTTACCTGCCCCCCACACCAGGAAGCTCTGAGCTCTATTGCCCTGCCGAGCTCCTTCACGCTGGGCAAAGGTCTCTGCCGGCCCCTGGTTCCTTGTTTTCTGGGGAGGTGAGCAGGGCCAGCGCAGGAACCTTTCCCTAGGGGGTTTTGTGTGAACAGCCGGGCAGGGAGAGCTGAGAATCTTGGTCCCCCTGCACTTTCCCTCACCAGTTTCAGTTCCTTTACCCGCTGCTCACGGGGTTTTCGAGCCTCTCCCAACTTCCTTGTGGGAAATTCCACCTTGCAGTGGGGGGGGCTGCCACTCAGCTGACTGCCCAGGGCCAGTGTCAAGGGGCCCAGCACGGCATGGCATGGGCGACTGGGTGGAAAATACCTGGCCCCAGCCCAGGTTCCTGTTCTGTTACTGAAGCAGGTTCCCCTGGAACAATCCCAGCTAGATCCCTGGCCGGACTTCCTCATCTGGGGCCTGACTCTCAGGTCTGGCCCCTGGGGTCAGTTACAGCAGCCTCAGGGCAGCTTTACGCTGTACTTACACCCCTGAGGGGCACAGAATAGACACAGTGAAAGGCACCCCAGCCACCTCAGATCCACCCCCCCCCCCATGGGCCCTGGGGGGGCAGAGAATAACCACAGTGCAGGGCACCCGCCCACCTCAGATCTGCCCCCTGGGGGGCAGAGAATAGCCACAGTGCAGTGTGCTCTGGCCCCACCGCAGATCTGCCCCTATGCTGGGAGCAGGGCCCATGCACAGCTCCTCACCAGCCGGGGTGGCCCCTAGAAAAGGGGCGCTCAGGGAGCTGACTCCACTCCTTGACCCCAAGGGGTCAGCACGTGACCGCGAATCACAACATGCAGTTGACCCGTGGAACTCACCGTCACTAAATCTGACCGAGCGACTGGTGGCGGGAGCAGGTGGGGTCCCCTGGGAAGCTGCCTGTGGGAAGAGTGAGCTGGGCTGCCAAGCGGTTCTGTCCCCGGGGGGGCCACCCTGGGGTCAAAGCAGAGGCCGTGGAAGGAGAACGGGCCCGTGAGTGTGCGGGGAGAGATGCGCCCCAGGGCACGTGGCTGATAGCCGGGGTCACTCAGCCCCTGGGCCCCCTCTGGCCTCAGCCTCTGGGCAGTGGCTGCCAACGAGTCTCTAGGGCCAAGAGCTGGGCTCAGCCCCAGCAAATGGTCCCACCAAATGGCCGGGACCCTTACCAGCGTGGGGCTGGGCCAGCGCTCCCTAGAGGGGAAGGTCACGCACCCCATTCCCTGCCCCCTGAAGCCAGCCAGTCCCCACCCTGGGGCGGAGGGGAAGGCCCATGCCCAGTGGGAAAGGCGAGGAGCCCGTGTGTGGCTCCGTTTGCTGGCGCGGGTCCCCCCGTGCTGGGAGCTGCCCCCGGGGCCACGCTGGGCCCGGCCCAGGCCCGTGTTTGTGTGATGCCCGGTCGCTAGGAGGCCTGAGGTCAGCACTTGGCAGGGGGCCCCGGGCAGCTCTGCAGGGATCCACGCCCCCGGACCCAGCTGCGGGGAGGGGAGGGGGAAGCCCTGTGCTCGGGAAGATGCTGACCCGCTGTGCCCGGGGGGGTCAGCCATGGGCCCACAGGGGTAGGTGGGCAGCCTCCTGCCTGCGATGAGTTTGCCAGGGCTCAGCCCTCACAGCAATGACCAAGCTGGGCCCTGGAGATGGAGCCCGCCCTGCAGGGCTGTGGGCGGCTCAAGGGGGAAACTGGGGGCTCAGCAGGGGTGGGGGAGGGCTGGTGAGTCTCATGTCTTGGGGACCCAGGGAACTCAGGGGATGGGGTTCACACAGGAGGGAGTTCGGGGGGGCAGCTCATCCCACTGGTCACCCCGCCCCGCCTGAGCCCTCTTTCCCTGCGATCTGCCCATCCCCCACGAGCTGGGACCCTGCCCCGATCCCAGGTCCTGGCCCGGCCCAGCAAAGGTACCGGCGCCTGCCAGGATTAGGCCCTGCCCGTCGCTGCTGCCCCCTGGTCCCAGCGCAGCTCCCCCCCCACACGCACGTGGCATCTCGGCTCCAGGTGCACACGCCACCAGTGCAACCCCTCCAGCCACAAACGGAGGGGAGGGGAGAGGGGTCCAGTGGTTAGAGCGGGGGCTGGGAGCCAGGACCCCTGGGTTCTCTCCCACTTCGTCAGTGATGTGCTGTGGAGCTGGGGGGGGGGGCCTGGCCCTCTGGCTGTGCACAAGAGAGACCTGGGGCGCGAGTGGGACGGGAGCTGGCAGCTGCGTTCCGGGGGGAGCATGGGGCAGTCCTGGTGGTGAGGTCAGGGCCCAGGCCGGGGCAGCAGGAACATTTGTGTGTCTGTGGCTGGGTCAGAAGTGAGGGGCACCGGTAGAGCTGCAGGGCGGGAGTGAGGGGCATGGACAGAGCTGGGGGGGGGAGCCCAGGGCTGGCTAGCAGGGGGGGCTGCAGGTGGGGAGTGAGGGGCACTGGCAGAGCCGGGGAGGAGGGAGGGGGGAACTCTCCCAGCCTTTGCCCCATTTCAACCAGGCGTCACTCAGGGATGTCAGCCCCACGTTCCTTCTTCCGCAGGCCCCACTGCACGCTGTGGGGGGGAGGATGACTTAGCAGGGGGGGCGCTGGCAGTGTCTGACTCAGCCCCCGACCCCCTCGCCGGGGCCTTTCCATGGAAATTCTGTCTCCTCTCCTTGGGTTGCAGCCCAGGGCTATTTTTGGAAGCTTTTCTAAACATCCAGGGACGCGCCTCCGCCTTCGCTTCACCCCCTGCTCCTGGCAGCCGGCCCCACCTGCCTGGGAGCCCCAGGCCCTGGGGAGCCGAGGGGAGGCTGGGCTGGTTGGGGGGGCGGGGCTCCCCATTGAGGAGGCTGCATCCAGACAGACCCTGTAGTTCTTGGCTGCCCCAAGCAGCAAAACCCAAGATGGCCACATGGGGGCGCCACTCACCCAGCTCCCTGCAGTGTAGCCCCCCCATAGGGTCCTAGCCTACTGCGGCGCTAGGGGGAGCACTACTGAGCCCCCGGCTCCCCCTCCCCCCCTGCAGCACAGCGCCCCCTAGTGCCGCACTGGGGTCCCAACGCCCCTTGTTCTGTCCAGTCGCTCCAAGAGCCCCTGCTGTCACTTGTGATGTGTCTGGTGCTTGGCCCAGCCGCTCTGCTCTGACTCCGACTCCGGGAAAGCCCCCCAGTGCCTATGGCCACGAGCACAGCTGCATCCCACCGAGCCCTTTAACCTGCCCCAGCCACTCTGCTGAGATGGGTATGCCCCACCCCAGAGGCAGCCGCATCTCTACGCCAGGTGAGAGATCCCTGGATAAACAGCCCCCCCACATGCACACACCCCACCCCAGAGGTGGCTGCATCTCAGCACTGGGTGAGGAATCGCTGTATAAACAGCCCCTGTGCCCCACCCCAGCGCCAGCTGCATCTCAGAGGCAGTAGAAGCCAATTTCTCTTGTGTTGTTTAAGGGGGGGGGTGGAGAAGGGACCTGAGAAATGCCCTGCACCCCGTTGCCCCCGTCTCTGCCACTAGGGGGAGCTGAGAGGCTGGGAAGTGACCTGGGCCAGGAACCAGGCTGAGACCTGGCAAACTCCTCTCACCCAACAGAGCCACTCAGATGGAAGCGAGCTCTGTGTCTGTTCAGCCTGTCGGCTCTTTGGGGCAGAGTCTGCCTCCCTGGCCCGATGGGGCCTGGATCTCGGCCGGGCTTTGGGCAGCGCCTGGTACAACGGGGCCCTGAGCTCAGCGGGACCCTATCGGCCTTACCCAACTATGTGTAGTAACAACAAATCTGGTACCAGCCATGTGGTAGGATTCGTACGCGGACCAGGGCAATGGCAGGGCTTTAACTGCGGTGCAGTTGGAGTTAAGGGTGCAGGGAGGATTCAGGGGCTGGAGCCAGACGCCCCATGCCCTGATTGGCAGGAGCCAGCCCCCCAGCTGGGGCCGAGGGACTCCACTTGTGTCAGTGCTGATGTTCCCTGCTTGTGGAGCCGGCCCCGGTCATGTGTCTCCAGCTCTGCCCGTTGCAGCCATCGCTGGGACTTGCCGGCCCGCCCTCCCCCCGCCCTGGGCAATGAAATCCTGAGCGAAGCAATGGAGTTGTTTGGCTCCCTGGTCCCATGACAGTGAACAAGCCAGGGCGTGGCCTGACACAACCCAGCCGCCCCGAGCGCTGCCCACAGTGTGGAGGGGAGCTTGCCACAGCACCGAGCACCGTGCTGAGTCATGCCGGGGAAAAAACAAACCCTGCTCCCCACGGAGGAATTTCATTTGGGTGCCACTAAAAAAAAAAAAAAAAAAAAAACCAGACAAGGTGCTGTACCAACCGTCACTCAACGCGCTTGCTTTGGGAAGGCCGTGCCCACGGATGCGACCAGCTCTGGGGTGGAGCACGCAGCTCGCCAGCACACAACAGTACAGGTATTGCATTGTTACAGTAATCACCCAGTCTGAGGTGCCACAGGCTAGTCATTGTTTGCCTAATGGCCTATTATTAGTACCATTATTGTGGCACCAACTGAGATCCGGGCCCCCCCCCATTGGGCCAGGCACCGCACAGACCTGCCCCCCCAACTGAGATCAGGGCCCCCAGTGGGTTAGGTGCCACACAGACACCCCCCCCAACCGAGATCGGGGCCCCATTGTGCCGGGTGCTGCACAAACACAAGTACATAGAGCTGCAGGGTGGGAGGGGAAACTGAGGCATAGAGCGGCGACGTGGCTGCCCTAAGGTCTCACAGCAGGTGAAGGGCAGCACCAGGAATAGAAGCCAGGTGTCCTGAGGCCCGGGCTGTTGTCCCATTCCCTCCTCGCCCCAGCCAGGCTGCCTCAGTGGCCCTGCACCCTTGGCGGGGTTCATGCTGGATGGACGTTGTTCTCGCAGGCGCTCGCCCTACCAATGGCGAAATGTTCAGCGCGTTTCCTGACCGGGCCGGGGTCCTGTGGGGCTCAGCTGCCCCCAAGAGGTGTTTCGGGGCTGTAAAATGAACCTGTGCGGACCAGGAGGGGAAACTGATGCAGGGTCTGTCCCAGGGAGATCCCCGCTGACGCCAGGTCCTGGACAATACCTGAGAAATCACCCGGCTTTCCCAGGGCTGACAGCTTCCCCATGGCTGTCACCCGATCGGCTCCTCCCCGCCCAGCCCGGCCCCATCTGGATCTGTACAGCACCAAGTACGTCCTGCTGAGCCCTCGGATTTCCCCATGGTGGCCACTGATGTCTGGTCCATGGCTCGTGGCAAGTTACTAACAGCAAGAGAACTGACCCCAGCTAAGATCAGGGACCCGTTGTGCCGGGCACTGCCCAGACAAAATAGGGTGGGAGGGGAAACAGGCCCATCGTGCCGGTGACTCACCCAAGGTCCTCCAGCAGGGCAGTGGCAGAGCGGGGCATAGACCCCAGGCTTCCTGAGCCCCAGAGGTTTGCCCTCCCCGCTCGCTCTTGCTTCTGCACCCTGCAGCCGACTGGGTCTGGCTCGCAGCTCTGGCAAGCTGGGGGCGCAGCTGGGCATGGGCGCAGCCCTTCCTGCCACCCAGGGGACACCACCAGCCACCGTTGGAGCCCTTGCCACTTGTCCTCCAGGGGGGCTGGGCAGGAGGAGGAGGCCGGTGGGCAGCCTGCACGGTGCCAGGGGGCGATCGGTGACTCAGGAGCCAGAGGGGCCGGGAAAGTGCCAGGAAAAGGAGCTTGGGCCGGCTGCGCTGGCTCCGCAGGGCACCGGGTGCCTGGCGTCAGAGCCTGGAGCCAGCAGCAACTTCCCTGCTACCCCGTCACCCACAGAGCCAGCCCCAACCCAGGACCACGGCCCCGTCGCACACCCCGCTCGAGGGCCGCGGCGTACGGTTGGCCTGGTGCCGGGGGCAGGGGGAGGGACAGGGTAGAAGGTGCTACTGACCCGTAACCCACCCATAGCCACTGGCAGGGACTGGATTCAGATTCCCTCCCCCACAATGCCTCCCCCCCCCCCCCAGCTCCTCGAGCTAACGGGGAATCCCCATTAGTGATGAGCAGTGCAGGGCCTAAGACATGCACGGAAGCAGTTCTTATTCCAGCCAGCAGGGGGTGGACGCATCCACACACGCTGCAGCTCACCGGCTCCCATGCAGCCTCTCCCCTGCCCCCGGGAGTGGGAGGCGGCAACCTCCCCCCCCCACCCCCCACCCCCGGTGTCGACGAGGCAGGGCTCGCCCCTGGGCCACCACACAGTGACAGAGTTGCAAGGTCCCGTTTTGGGAGCCACTTCCCAGGAGCTCCTGTGGACGAGGCTTGTCTGTGTGTGTGTGCGTGTGTGGGTGGGTGCGCGCGCGCCCACTGCCTCCTGCTGGCATCAGACACGGGCTGCCTGCGATCTGGGTGGGGAGCCCCCTGGCGCTGTCCCAGCCTGGCAGGAATACAAACGCCGGCGTAGCTGGACCGACCACCGCCCAGCCCCACTGTCGGCCCCGCAGGTATGCCCCAGTGAGCATGGCCGTGCCTCCGTCTGCAGCCCCCTTTGCCCGCGGTGGCGCTGCCTTTCTCCCCCTCCGCTGAGGATGAGTCAGAGGCCGGCTGAGTGGGTGCATCTCTCTGCCACCCTCATTGCCCCGGGCCCATCTGCATCAACACTGGGGGCACCCCTGATTTGGGGGCAGAGCCAAAGGGAACCCCTCCAGCTCAGCACTGGAGACCCCTTTGGAAGTGCTGCAGATGTTGAGAGGTGGACAGGAGAAATCAAGTTTATCCCCCCCAGGGATAGAGAGAACAGCTGGGCAAGAGAAAATGGCCCTTCCTAGTGCCCTCCTGCCCCCAAATCTGGGGCGTTTAAAAGCCTGATCATTGGGGGACTATTTGCTAGATCAGCCTGGGTGGGTTGGACCCGCAGGGTCCCGTGTCCAAGGGCTTTTTCTAACCAGAAGCACCAGCCGGGATCTTCTGGGAATCCAGTGACTCCAGGAGCTGGAGATTGAAGAAAACAAAACAAACCGGCTGAGCAGCAAGTGTTGGCAAGAGCCCGGGGGGCTACACAGCCCCACATCGCTGACCTCTCTGGGGTGGGCACGAGGACCTGGGGCCAATTGTTTGCAAGGGGCCCAGCAGCTCCCTCCTGCTCCCCGGCAGCAAGTCACTGGCCCCCCAGCGTCCCAACAACAGAGCCCTCCATAGATCACTGGCCTGGCATTACCATGCCTCGCAGCCCGGCGCCTCCCACACTCCCGGCCACTCCTGGGGCTTTTGCTGGCCTGGCCGATGCCCTCCCCTGCCACGATAGGGCCCGGTCATGCTGAGGGACTGCAGGCCACCAACTGGGGGGCTCCATTCTCCGCTCGGCAGCATCAGCTGCTGAATGGCATCAGACCCCGGAGGGACTGGGGGGGGGGCTTTCCAGGGCCCTGTTTGCAGCATGACCTAGGGCCCAGCCCCCACCTGGTGCCTCTGGGGGGGGGGGGCAGAAAAGCAGTAGTGCCCCAGCAAGAGGGGTGGCTCTGGCCCCCACAGAAAGCCCCCTGCGGGGTTTGGCAGGCGCCCTGAGCCGTGGAGCTGGGCGTTAACCCCCCCCCCCTTAAGATGTCCGGGCAATGGGCGCAGGCTCTCTGCAGACTCAGGCAGCATCGCTGCATGGGTCACGCGCCGGACAGCGCCCCCCCCCCCCGCAGCGACGGGCTTGGGTTCCTGGCGTCACATTTTTGAGCTTTCTCTCCCCAGGCCTGGGAGCGGGAAGCTTAGAACGGCCCCCGAGCTGCCAGAGCCGCCAGCCGGGGCACAGGCCAAGCGCCCTGGCTGGCAGCTGGGAAAGCCCCTGACGTGGGCTCGCGTGACCACCCCAGAGGAGGCAAACCTGTCTCCTGCAGTGCTGAATGGCCAGGCCCAGCCTCCCCAGGGAACCGGCTGTTCGATATGCCAGGAATCCCAGCTATTTTAAACAGAGCTGGCTCAGCAGCCCAGCTGGCAGGGCGGGCTCCGAGCAATGCCCGGCGGGGTCGCTATTAATACCCGCGGCTCTCACTGATTAGAGCCCTGCATACCCACGATGTGGCGGGAGGAGAAATTAGTGTCCAGGGACATCTCAGAGCCTGAGTTAACTCTCTTGGTGCAGTTGGGGGAAGGGGGAGGGGGCTGGAGGGGTAGGACCATGCAGCAGCCTCAGGGCTAGGACTCAGGGACCCCTGCTCCAACAGCTCAGCCATCTGCGTGGAAGGAGACTCACCACGCAGGCTGAGCAGTATAGGGGATATGACACACAACACATAGTAGATGCAGTAGATGGCAGTGAGTGACGTGCAAAGATATAGCTACACGCGCATGCCATCAACACACACGTGTGTGTGCATATACATGCACAGAAACACACGCACACCTTGCACGCCTGCTTCGCATTCCCTTCACTTACTCGCTCTCCCTGGCCTGGAGCAGCTGGCATCGGCTGCTGCAATTTCATATTTCCATGGGTGAAACGTATAGTCGAAGCATGACCCGGGACTCCTGGATTCTGTCCCTGGCTCAGGAAGGAGAGTGGTGTCTAGTGGTTAGAGCAAGGGTCTGCGGGCCAGGAAGCCTGGGATCTTTCCCCAGCTCTGGGAGGGGAGTGGTTTCTAGTGGTTAGAGCAGGGTCGGGGGGAGGGGGTTGGGAGCCAGGACTCCGGGGAGCTATGCCCAGCTCTGGGAGGAGAGTGCTGCCTAGTGGTTGGGGGGGGCGGGGGTTGCCCCTGGCTTTGCCCTGTGTGACCCTGGGCCGGCTGAGGGGTTGATGCGACGGAGGAGAAAGGGAACGCACTGCGGGGTGGGGCAGGAGCTCAGGGGGGGGGGCGCGGAGGAGTGAAGCCCCCCCCCCCCCTCCTGGCACATTCTTTCCCACTTGGTCAGTGTCTGAGGCTCCTGCTGCCTTCACTTTCCCCGGCCGCAGCCTGATGGAAACCAGGCCTTTCCCAGGCCCCCTCCCCCGCACACGCCGCCTGGCGCTGGGGGGAGGGGCGGGATCTCCCCCAGGGCTCCCCTCCCGCTGCTGATGGGGGCCGGCGCCTCTCTAACCATGGGCTGCTCAGTGGGAGGGGAACATAGCGCCCAGCTCTGGCCCCCCCCCCCACCCCTTGCCCTCCGTTAGTGCCCCTGCCCCACAGACACTGAGAGCAGCTGGCTGGCGCAGGAGCGGGGAAGGGGGCCCAGGGCCTTTCCCCTCTAGGGAGCGCTGATGCCTGGCTCCTACCTCCTAGTGGCTGGTGCAGGGGAGGATAACAACCTACTACTGCTGCCAGCTGGTGGAGGGACTCTGCTAGTTCAGCTGGGCTGTGATGCTGAAGGTGAGCCCGGCTGGCGTGGGCCCAAGTCTTCCCCCAGGGGCAGCCCGTTCCAGCCAGACCCTTTGGGTCTATCCCTGCCTTCCAGCCACGAGCCCTCCCTGGGTGGGGGTGGAGGGGTCCCAGCAGCTGCCCTGAGACAAATCCCCCCCCCCACCTCCCCATTCAAGAAGCGACATCCTGCAGCTTCTTCAAAGTTAGGGTGAGTGAAACTGGGAGCTGCGGGAATTGCCAGTGACACAGGCTCCATCCAGGGGAATGGAGCGGGGTCTAGTGGTTAGAGCAGGAGAGGCTGGGAGCCAGGACTCCTGGGTTCTCTCTCCAGCTCCGGGAGCGCAGTTCAAACCTCCCGCTTCAGAGGACAGCTCATCAGCAGTGAAATCCTGGGACTGCGGCAGGTCCCGGGACAACCCCCCTCCGCCCCCCCAAATAGTTCTCCACCCCCTGCTCTGTGGCTCCCCCCCCCCCCCCCAGGAAGGTCTGTCTAGCCCGTTGGGCTGCAGTGACCAGGGAGTGGGTGTCTGTCTGGGGAACACCCTCCTGGCCTGGCGTTCACTGGGCTAGACTGTGGGCACCCCAGATACCCAGACATCTGCAGCAGCTGGTCTCACGTCACTGTGATTCCCACAGCCCCCGGCCTGAGTGTGCGCCCCCCCCCCCCACGCCCTGTCTGCAACCCCCAGGAGGAACTCCCCTTTCTCCTACTCTGGCCTGCAAACCGGCCCCCCAGCACTCTGCATGCGTCTCACCACCCTGGGGAGTGGGTGGGGGCCCTGGCCCCGCGCGACCCCTCCCGTCCCGTCCGGGTCCTGCCGCCCCTGGGAGCTGAGCAGCGTCCTGCACAGTCATTGCCGGGGTTACTCGCGTCCTGTGGGGGCGAATCAGGCCTGGGGAGGTTCCTCCCCCCAGCCTGAGCCTGCCTCGCAAACAGGTACTGGAGAGAGATCCCACGTCTCGCCCAGAGCCGGGAAGAACCCAGGAGTCCTGGCTCCCAACCCGTCCCCCCACAGCCCTAACCACTAGACCCCACTCCCCTCCCAGAGCCAGGAAGAGGACCCAGAAGTCCTGGCTCCCAGCTCCCCTTGAGTTTGTGCCTCCCTCCTCCTGCCTTGCCTGGAGCCACTCAGCCTGGTTCGGAGCCGCGCAGGGCCCATCTCGGGCCGGACTCCCAGGCCTGCAGCCACCCAAGAAGCCAGTGGCTCGGGGCAGGCTCCTGGCCAGGCTCCAGGGAGCTGGCCGGGGGGCGGGGGGGAAGGCAGCAGCTTTGCTCCAGGGCCGACCACAGGCATCCGCTCTCCCTGCGGGGCCTGGGACAGGCGCACGGCCCAGGGCAGGCTCCCCTGAACCGCCGACACCACCCAGGGCCCTGGGATTTCACCTCAGGGAGCAGGAACCTCACCCCCAAGTGTTTGAGGGGAGAGAGAGTGGGGTTTAGTGGTTAGAGCAGCGGGGGCAGGAGGGAGTTGGGAGCCAGGACTCCTGGGTTCTATCCCTGGCTCTGGGAGGGGAGTGGGGTCTAGTAGGTAGAGTGGGGGGGGGTTGGGAGCCAGGACTCCTGGGTTCTATTTGCAGCCCTTGAAGGATTCTCAGCCCCCTGAATTTGACTTTGCATTTAGCCCCATAGGCTGTGGGTCAAGGTCCTACACTGCCCTGTGCTGCTCCTCAGTGCTTCCCCCTCCGCCCCCGGCACGGGACCCTGCTCCGATGAATGGGCCTGGCTCACGCACAGCTGGGCGGGCTCCTCGGACCCCCTCAGTCCTGGGAAAGCTGCTTGTGGCTGGGGCCGGCTTTGAACTTCGCCTGCCTTCGCCCCCCTGCCTCCCTGGGCGGGAGCCGGCAGGAAATGCCTGCAGGATGGGTCAGCAGCCTGGGAGCGCGGGGAGGCCAGAGCTCCGACTCCGAGCTGCCGCCGGCGCTGCAGGGGGACCTGGGTGCAGGGAAGCCCCCAGCCAGCCACCCTCAGCTGGAGGGCCAGGGGAAGGAGCTGGAGGGCTGAGGCAGCATCTGGATCTGAGAGTGGAGTCTAGTGGGCAGAGCAGGGGGGCTGGGCGGCAGGACTCCTGGGTTTTATCCCCAGCTCCACCATAGACCTTGTGTGACGGTGGGCAAGTCCCTTTAGTCGCTCAGTGCCTCAGTTTCCCCCTCTGGCATATGGTAGCGCTGCCCCGCCCCCACAGGATGAATGAGGAGCTCAGATACGCCAGTCATGGGCCTGGGCAAGGGCCTGAGACCCGGGACGGTTGGCCTCTAAGTGGCTGGTTTGGACGTGTGCTGGGGCAGGATCGGCTGAAAGAGATTAAAAGGCTCCGGGGCTGATTCAGCTCTGAGCCCCTTTCTCTGCCCACCCACCACGACAGATGTAACAGACGTCGGCTCGGCTGCATTGTCCTGAGCATTAGGTGTATTACAGCAGCAGCGAGAGGCCCCAGTCCGGATCAGGGCCCCGTCACGCCAGACGCTGCCCAGGCACCAAGCGAGATCAGGGCCCTGTTGTGCCGGGCGCTGCCCAGACCAATCATGAGACAATCCTGGCCCTAAACGCTCAGACTCTAAACAGACACGGGCAGGGTGATTGTCCCCATTTACAGCTGGGGAAACTGAGGCCTGGGGCAGGGCAGGGCAGAGCAGGAAGCTGGCACTGGTCACCGCCGGGGATAGGAGCCGGGGGGGGAGATGGAGCCACTGGTCCGATACCATTATTAGACCCGTCAGGGCCCCCGTCAGCTACACGCTGCCCCAGGGCTGGACCCATGAGCCCCCCTCCCCCCCGACGCCAGCACTGCCCGTCTCCCGCCAGCTGAGCTGGCGAGGGATGTGCAGAGATAAATACATGGTTGAGGCGCGCAGGATGGGAGGTATTTATAAAGCCGGCTTGGCTGCGGGCCAGGCGTCCGCCCAGCCCGTCGGAGCCCTTCAGACGGGGCACGGGACGTTTGCATGCCAGCGTGGCAGTGGGTCGCACGGCAGCAGATTACAGTGTGGGGGGGGGGGGGGTCTCAGTGCAGCTGTTCCCAGCTGGAGCCACCCCCCTCTCCCCCCGGTCCCATAGGACGAGTGAGACGCACACGGGAAGCTGCCATGGCTGGATCCTGTCAGGGGGCCCGATCCCCAGCTGGTGCAAATTGGGGTCACTTCACTGGGGTCCGTGGGGCCCGATCCAGCTGGTGGGCCTGGGCTGTCGCCCCTCTGGGATGCGATGCACGATCTGGCCCTGAGGCTGTTGATGATGCAAAGCCAGGGGGCGGGAACGGGCCCGGAGGGCGGGTTACCTTTCCCGGGGAGGAGGTTCCCGATGGGTGGGGGGGGGCACTCTGAGCTGCTGGGCCCCAAGCTCTGGGAACGGACCCAATCCTGTCGGCAGCGTGCCGGGATGTTTGTAACCGCAGGGCTGGTGCGTGAGCGGTGATGGAACAACAGTCACCCCCCCTCAAGGGCGGGGGCTGGGGGGGGGTCAGTCTCTGTAGCCTTTGCGGGCCCTGATCTCGCCCTCAGTGACATTGAACGGGCTTTGGATCGGGCCCCTTGGCCTGTCGCACGCCAGGGGGGCCTCGTTCGGGGCAGCGCTGGGGGGTGGGGGGACTCAGGAACCCCAGATTCTACCCCGGCCTTTGTTGCTCAGTCCTGCCGGGCATCGCCCCCTGGGCCCATCAGTCTCGCTGGGAGTGAAGGCTGAGTCCCAGCAAACTCGGCACACCAGTGGGCACCATTGGCTGGCCAGGGGCAGCTCCAGCGGGTGCAGCAGCGGGGGAGAGTGCCTGGGGTGACCGGGACATCGGCCCGAGGTGCCCTGGACTTCAGGGACAGGCTGGGGGTCAGCCGGGGCGCCTGTCGCAGCCGTCTTCGACCTGCCCGTGCAACAGGGAGCCTGAGCGCCAGGCAGGTTCTTGCAGGGTCCCTGCTTTAGCGGGCGCCAGCTGTTGACTCCAGATGTTGCCACCAGCCGGAGGTGGGTAGGGAGGGGGGGCGACAGGGCCTGGGGGGGGGCGTCGGGGCAGCGGGAGTCTGATTTCCCTTGGGAAAAAATATTAATTCGTGATTATTACAGGGACATTTATGGGTGAACACGCGCCAGCTGCACGGGTGTGTGCCCAGGCCAGGTGAGAGGGGCCCCTGGTCTGGGGGGAGGCACACTGGCCTACGTGGCCCATTGATCTGCTGCAACATGCCAGAGCCCAGCAGCTGGGATATCCCCAAGCCCGCCTGGGGGGATGGTGTTTGCTGCAAGGGCTGTGTTGGCTGAGCCCACCCCCTCTCTGCCTGCTTTGCCCGCTCAGCCCCCTGGCAGGCTCAGCTGTGGGGCAGGGGGCTAGTGGGATCTATCTCCAGTTGAGTCGGGTCTAGTGGTTAGAGCAGGGAGGGCTGGGAGCCAGGACTCTTGGGTTCTATCCCAGCTCTGGGCGGGGAGTGGGGTTTAGTGGTTAGAGCAGGGGGGGTGTCTGGGTCCCCCCTAGCATCCTGCATGGCTCCTACTCCTTTGGGGCCAGCCATCCCTGTGGTTCCCAGGAGCCGGACGGGAGGGCTCAGGGGCTGCCTGGCGCAGACACATCCGCCCTGGCCAGGGCTCCGGCTCGCACACGGTCTCTGGAGCAGGGAGCCGTGGGCCGGGCTCCAAGCAGCTGGGAGCTGGGCTCACAAAGCAGCCGCCTGCTTATTGGAACCAGAAATGTAAATTTCCCACCCCGGCCGCTGGAACCTGCTCCTGGCTCAGCCTGCCCCACGGACGGTGGCCTATGGTGCTCCTGGCACATGGGGCAGCCCTAGGGGGTGTTGTGCTGCAGGGAGCGGGATGGCGCTAGGGGTCGCTGTGCTTTTGAGATGCCATTTTCCATATGACACATACTGGACACTGAAGAGCCCCTGCCAGGTTCCCTGGGAGCTGGGGGGTGAACCCCGGCATCCTGGCCAAGTGCCCCATCAGGTGATTCCATCCTGCATCCCTCGGTCGGACGGAGGATTCAGCTTTCCTGATTCGGCCCCATGGTGTTAACAGCGGCTGCGCCACCCCCCAGAGGTGGCTGCATTCCAGTGCCCGGCTGGAGATTATAAAGTGCACCGGGTGCTTTGTGGTGAAAAGCACCATCAAGGCGCCTGTGGCTGCTGTTCCCTTGGTGCTGGCGTGCCTTGTGCGTCATATCTGCCCCCAGCGACGAAAGCCAGCTCCCCAACCGCACACACATGCCTGAGGGCTGGGGAAGCAGATCTGATGGTTTGATGGGCCTCCCCCGCCCATCTCTTGGGGCTGGCAGCTCCATGGCTCATTAGGGACACAGCTAATGAGCCACCTTTGTGGCATGAGCCTAATGTCAGATCCTGCAACCCCACACAGGGCAGCTGCTGTGCTGTGATTCAGTGAGGGATGGGACTAGGACCCAGGAGTCCTGCCTCCCAGGCCCCCCACAACCACCAGACCCCACTGCCTTCCCACAGCTAGGACGGAACCCAGGAATCCTGGCCTCCAACCCCCCACCCATTCTAACCACTGGACCCCACGTCTGCTGCCTGCCACGATCTCATATCTCACTCCCACACCCCTGCCCTGCCCCCTCTTCCTCTCTGCACCCAGGGGTGCTCTGGGGCTCTGCCCCCTGCCCAGATCCCCTTTGCCCTGAAGGGGGATCCCGTTCTCAGCCAACTCTGGATCCAGTTTGCCGCTCAGCCTGGCTCCTGAGGGGAGCTCCACAGGGGGCCAGACCAGAGCTAAGCCAAGACCCACAGGGCCAGGGGCCGCATAGGCCAGTGGGCCCCACACCAGACCAGCGGGCCCCTCCCAGCCCTCTGGCCGCCACAATGCACAGCGGCTTTTTATTTGGGCAAGACTAGGGCAATTGTCCTGGGGGCCACATGGCTCAGGGGGGGCAGGGAATGGGGCAGGGGCCTTTACCCTCTAGAGGGTGCCGACCCCAAGCTGGTCCCAGCGCAGGGATTGGCTGGCTCAGGGGCCTGTCCCCAGTGCTGAAGGGCACATCTCCTTTCAGAGCCATTGGCGCCGTGGGTCCTGGGTTCGAATCCCGACTCTGGAAGCCTGGGGCCAGCCGGGTCCTTTGCTAACTTGCCATGTGGGCGAAAGGAGCCAGGAACCCCAGGTGGGGGGGTGAGATTACCAGAGCCCATCCCCACCCCGCTGGCACCCGCTCCAGCAGCCGGGGCCCCGCCCACGAGCCTGGCACAGGCGCCGCTGGGCCACCCCGCAGCTGCTCTCCCCAAACAGGCCCGTCACTGTGTCGCTGCCGGGGGAGGAAAATAAGGGAGTCGCCCGAGACGGGCCCGGGCGGGTGAGTCAAGGGAAAGAATAACAGGCAGGCGGCACCCGCCACTCAGCCGGGCTGATTGACAGCGGGGGCGGGGAGCCACTGACGCAGAGCCCAGCCTGCCAACAACAACCCAGAGGCCAGGTCAGAGGGGGGACCCAGGTGTCCGGTGATGGGGGAATGCAGTCAGGCCTCAATGTCTGTGTGTCCAGCCCCATCCACCCACCTCTGGCTGAGTGTCTGTATGTCCATCCATCCATCCCCACAACCCCTCTGTCTTTCGATTGGGTCCTGCAGGCCTGGGACCCAATCCTGGGCTGCAGCGACTCACACCTTGCCCCCGAGGCCAGAATTCCCCGGCGTGATGCAGGCGTGGGGGCGGCCGTGGGATTGTCCCCATCCCTGACTCACGGGGCTTGCGGCGGCCTGCCCAGCCTTGACATGCCCCGGCCGGGCGAAGGGACGTCCCTGGTTATCCCGGGGGGGGGGAGCAAGAGAGGCTGGCGCCACGGCCTGGGAGTGCAGATCCTCCCTGAACAGAGCTGGCTCCCCTATGTGACCCCCCCCCCATTGTGTGGATCAGCTTCCTCCACCCTGAGATGAGCGGGGCCCCCTGTTTCCAACCCCCTCCCCACCTGGATGTGCTCTGCCAGTGCCCTACATGCGCTGGGGGGGGCTGGGCTTTGTCGTGTGATCCGCCAGGGTGGAGTTGGCGAACAGAATGATCGACGGTGAGTGGGAGCTCCCAGATGATTGACCCCCCCCCGCAACCACGCGGGGGGTGGGGAGGCCCCCTGGCACTAGCACGGACCCCACAGGCTCGACATGGGCAGCAGGGTCACCTGGCCCCCTTTGTGCCAGGTACCAGCCCTTCAACGCCTGCCATGCCCCCAACTCCGGGCCCAGCCAGCCTGGGCCGTGCCGGGCATGGGGCGCTCCTTCGCAGTCTGACGCACCCCCACGTGGTGCATCTGCTGCCCAGAGCTTGGCAGAGTCGTCTGTCTGTCTTAGGAGCTGCGTGCAGTAGAACGGTCGAGGTCAGCTACGCCCACCCCGCCCCATCAGCCCCACTGATGGCAGCTAAGAGAAAACCATAGGGCGTGCTGGAGAGCGAGGTGAGCTGAGCCGATGCTGGGGTGTGTGGGGCTAGCCAGACGGACAGAGGGGGTGTATGAGGACAGGGAGATGATCTCTGGGTTGCAGGGCAAGGCAGCGGCAGCCGGGCATTGCTCCAGCATGTTGCCATGCCCCTGCCAAGGTGGGCAGCTCGCACTGCCAAAGGGGGTCTGCAGGGCGCAGCTCCGGGTTCCCCTGCCTGGGCGCTTGGTGTGCACACAGAACGGGACGGTCCCGGCCCCAACCGGCCGTGGCCAGCCGCACTGACCAATGGCCATCAGCTTTGGCGCCAAGGTGCTGGGCGTCCCCACCCGCCCCTCCCTGCCCTGTCCTCCTGGCCAGGAGAGCAGCAGAGATCCCAGCCAGCTGGCCGGGGGGAGACAGCCAGAGCTTGCAGCCCCCGACAGGGCAACAGACTCGTGTCAGTTCCCAGAAACTCTCCAGCTGTCTGTCTGTCTGTCTCCATGCCCCCGTCTGCCTATCTGTCTGTCTGTCTGTCTAATCAGCCTGTAGGTGACTAAGGGGTCCAGCGAATGGTGAAGTTCATGGCCCAGCTTCTGCAAAATGAAATTGAGGAGACACAAAGAGGAAACTGACACGTTTATTTGCATCATTGCAGCTGAGAGAACTGCAGAAAGGAAACATTTCTGTGTGTGAGAGAGAGAGAGTGTGTGTGTGTGTGTGTGTGTGTGTGTGTGTGTGTGTGTGAGAGAGAGTGTGTGTGTGTGTGTGTGTGTGTGTGTGTGTGTGTGTGTGTGTGTGTGTGAGAGAGAGTGTGTGTGTGTGAGTGTGTGTGTGAGAGAGAGAGAGTGTGTGTGAGAGAGAGTGTGTGTGTGAGAGAGAGTGTGTGTGTGTGTGTGTGTGTGTGTGTGTGTGTGTGTGTGTGTGTGTGTGAGAGAGAGAGTGTGTGTGTGAGAGAGAGTGTGTGTGTGTGTGTGTGTGTGTGTGTGTGTGTGTGTGTGTGTGTGTGTGTGTGTCTCTCTCGCTCTGTCTCTCGGCGGGGGGGGGGGCGGGGGGGTTGTTTGCACTGGTGACTGGCCTGTGAAACCTGCTGACAGGAATTACCCACCCCTTTGTACTCCCTGCTCAGAGCGGTTTGGTTTTTCAGTGTCACTTCCTGCCCTGGTTGGGGTTGACAGGCCGGGGGGGGGGGGCAGAGGAAGCGTCATTTCCTCACCCCATGATGCAGCTATTTCTCCTTTTTTATTCTTGCCGGAAATATATTTTTATCTGGCACTAGGCTGCTCCATCCCCCGCCTCCCACCCCAGCCCCACGCGCTGCAGTTGCTGTTTGACCTAACACGTTTGGCAAATCACCCCAAACCGAGCAGCTCGTTACCCTCCTGGGGGCAGTTCTCTAGCTCCCCGGCACAGCTGCACACCAGCCAGGCAGGGGGGGGGGGAGCAATTCCCACCCCCCTTCAGAGGGGCCTGCGCGTGCCACGCAATCAGACCCACAGGCTCGGGCGGGATTGCCAGCACCGAATCCGAGGCTCTGCCATCCGGCATCGTGCCCGGCCGTTCGCACCAGCAGCAAAGCGATGGCTGCCGCAGTAGCATTTCACACCCGCTTTGCCCTGGCTTCGCAGACCGCACCAGGGCAGGGGGATCTGAGCACGGCCGCCTCCAAAATTCCCCCAGGCCAAGACTTTCCCAAGGGACCAGTGATGGCTCGGCTCAAGATACCTTCAAGGGGCCTGAGCCTCAGGAAGCGGCTGTTTGGTGCTTTTCTGAGAGCTGTCTCAAGCTGTGCACGGCAAATCTCTAGCTGCCTTTGCACATCTTGCCCTGCTTCATGTGCTTTTGGTCCCTGGCTCAGATTGGAGGGTTGCTCCCGAAAGGTAACCTGCCCTCAATCCCCTGCTGTTGTAACGGCACCATAATAAAGTTTTTGCCTTGGAATTTCCTTAGTTTTTACCAATAACACCGCCTAACTCGTCCGTAGGCGTTCTCACCCGCAGATCTCAAGGCTTAAGGACGTTGTTTGGTGAGGGTTTCCTTTTTATGGCTGTATAAGCCGGCAACCTTACCTGCACATTAACAAAGTGGTTTGCATTGGAATCTCTGTAGTTTTTATTGCTAGTAAGGCCTGGCTCATTGTCATCCTCAGAGCCCAAAACGCTTTATGCTGGAGCATTTGATCGGCCCAGAAACACGTTTGGGAGGCTGCCTTCATGATTTCTTTCTGAGCCTGTGACCTTAACTAAGTGTTTTGCAGTGGAATCGCCTCTGTTTTTACTGACGGTCGCACCGAGCGCTTGGATCGGCGTTTTCACCTGCCGATCTCAAAGCACGGCCTGTTGCGTTATTTAAGCTACCTGCAGACCTAGCCCCAGGGCCGTCTTCATTTTTGCTTTGCTCAGCGGCCAGCGGCTCGCACTGGGGACCAGTACCTCAGCCTGGAGGCCCCTGGCTTGGTGCAGTAGCCATTCAGCCGCCCTGGTGCCCTCACCCCATGGAGGGCTGGGAACTCAGGGCTGTTTGTTTCCATTTGGTGTTTATAAAGATGGGATGCGGGACGTTAGCATCTCAGCCGCAGAGGAAGCGGCAGGAAGGCCTATTTTAAGCCGTGGAATAATTGTGGCGGCTGTTTATTTTCCTAGGGCAATTTTAGCTTCCCACTGCTCACAACACCACACGCTGCCCACCGGTGCTTGCCGCTAACACAGTAGGTGAACATCTGGAACGCAGCCCAGCCTCCAGATGTTCCAGGGAGCTCATCTCACTTCCAAGAGAACCGTTGCTTCCAGGCGCAGGATACAACTGGGAACTGCTTTAACAGGGAGCGGAAAAGTGCCCTTGTTATTTTTAATATCAATATGTTTCGATAGGTTGTTGGTTTTTTTAAGCGCTATTTAACCAAAGCCTTTCACCTCGAGGGCGCCGGTTCAACTCCAGGCCAAGTCAAGAGCGAGCCAATGCTTTTCCCAGCTGTTGGCGGGTGGGTGGAACGAGTTTGTGGGGTCTCAGTCTGGCTCTGAACAGCACAGGCCACCAAAAAAAACCATCTACCAGGAGAAACTGGCGCCTAGTTTCAACCTCGCGCTACCCACAGAAAGCGGGCACAGAGCTGAGCTAAACGCGGCCCGTCGTTTTAGCCTGTGTTTATACAGCGCCTGGCACAGCAGAGGCCTGGTCCACAGCTGGGACTCGGAGGGGATCTAGGTTATATCGGGCTGTCTCTGGGCAGCCCCATGAGTCAGGGCTGGATTCTGCCCAGGGTCAAGCCAGAACCACCCGCCCGCCCGACTGCAAATGGGGGCAGGGCCGGATTCTGCTCCCAGTGGGGCGACTCTGAATTGAAGCTGATGTGGCAGAGTGCAGATGGAGCCTGTTTGCGAATCACCCAGCCCCACCCCTAGCTCTGCAGATGCTCCTGTGTTTATGGGAGCCAGAGGCCTTTCTGGGGGGGGGGGGGGGTGTGTTAGACCCCCCCCCCCCATTGGGTCAGCCCCATCCTGCCACTGCCCCCCCGCACCAGACTTGAATGCCTGACCCAGGGGCGGGGAAGGGCAGCCCGGCATAGACACCAGATCAGGGGCTCTAGGGAAGGGGAGGTGTCAGCTGGGAGGTCCCCACCACACACACACTTAGGTGTCTGCCCCTGTCTCATCTTCCCCCCCCCCACCCCCACCCCCCCAACCTGGACCAAACCATCACCTTCCCGAGTCTTCATGGTCTACAACTGGCTCAGGAGGGGAGTGGGGTCTAGTGGGTAGACCGGGGGGGGGAGGGGGGGCTGGGCATCAAGATATCTAGGGTCTCTCCCCAGCTCTGGGAGGGGAGTGGGGTCTAGTGGTTGTGGTGGGCTGGGAGCAAGGACGCCTGGGTTCTGAGCACAGACTGGCGTGCTGAGCTCAGGGATGGCAGCATTACAACCCCATTTGGGGGGAAGCGGGGGGGGGGGGTCGGGAATGCTGCTCCATTCCCCAGATGCGGCTCAGCCTGCTCTCGCCTGCTGCCCCCTGCAGCCTGGGACGCCAGCCGGGTGGGTGGGGGGGTGACAAGGACTTTCCTACTTGTGCCCCACATGTCAATTCAGGGCCTCCGCTGGGCCCTAGCATCCTGCCAGCCCAGGGACACTTGGGTGGCGGGGGCGGGGGAAGCCAGGCTGCCTCATCCCCTGCCTGCCTCAGCTCCCAGCTGGTGCCGCATGTGAGACGAGCTTGGTCAGACTCAGCCCAGTTCCCTGGGGGGGCCAGCTGAGCAGAGAGGCCAAGGCGATGGGGTGTCAGGGGGTATCAGTGGGGGGAGCAGAGACACTCACCCTGTTTGTGCCCCACTATGGGGCAGAAGAGCTGGGCTCTAGGGTGCACAGTGTTTAGGGGACATTGGGGGGGGGGGGCACGGTGACTCAGGGGTGCTGGCCACAGGGGTGGGGCGGGGAGGTGGCCAGACCCTGGAGCTGGACCCATCGGGGCAGGATGGCACGAGGGTGGGGGGGCCAGTGCCATGATTGGTGAGCGGAGGGGATAGGCGTGGGGGGGGGGGGAGGACTTTGGGGCTCAGGCTGCAGTTTGAGGGGCTCAGAATTTGGGGGGGGGGTCAAACTTTGGGCCGCCCCACATCCCTGCCCCATTGGTCCCAACGCCTCGGCCCCTAGTGTGGACCTCCCTGCTCCCCCCCCCCCCCGCTGGCCTCCTGACTGCACCCGCTGACTGGGGGGGAGGGGACTTAATGAGCCAGCCCCCTCCCCAATGCAATGGTCCCTGTGGGGGCTGGGGGCAGCTCCAGCTAGTGTGAATCCCCTCCCCCCATCCGAAATGCTGAGCCACTGAGCACGTCTCTTTCACTTCCCCCCCCCCCCCCCCCCCCCACAGACCAAGAAAGGGAAACTTCATGTGACCTTTTTAGCACATGGACAACTCGCCCCTGCTGCCAGCCAGGGCTGCGGGGTGGGGGATACTGGCAGAACTGGGGGGGGGGGGAGTAGTAGGGGGCTGCCGGTCAGGAGTGAGGGGTACCAGCAGAGTGGGGGAGGGGCGGGGGGCAGGGCTATGGCTTGACACACTCTCCTCACCCCACTAAGGTCAGGACCCCCCCCAGCTGCCCGGCTCCGTGGGGCGGGCGCACGGGGCTGGGCCGAGCTCTGGCTCCGACCTGCTGGCGACTCGAGCCTTCGTGTGGTTCTGGACCAGCCCGTGCGATCCGCGAAATGAGCCGGTGCGTGGAGCTCAGCGAGATGCAGGCCCTGGAGCCCCCGTCCAGAGCTGGCCCGGACCCCCGGCCGCTGGCATCCACGCTGTCTAGTCACCAGACACCTCCTCAGCCATCTAGCTGGCTGTCTGTCCGTCCAGCCAGCCATCCGGGCTAGTGGGGGACATACAGGAATGGCTAGTGGGGGGACGTACGGGGCCAGAGGCTGGCTGGGGGAGGGGGGGCGCGTGGGGTGGCTCCGCAGCAGACAGTGCGGCTGACACAGGCGCTGGCAGCTCCCATCCCAGCGGGATGGTGCCAGGCGTTCCCCCACCCTGGATCTCTCCCTCTCCGCACCGCCTCCCCGGCGAGTCCCAGCAGCCTCCTGGGACGGGCCCCAGCTGACCCTGGATCTGACACCTAGCACGGGCCCGAGGAAGTGGGGGGGGGTGTCTCTCCGGCAGGGTGGGTGGCCGCGGCCCCCGGGGCGTCATGGACTGGAAGGGCCCAGAGTGCTGGGTGCAGCCGGGGCAGGGGTTGGGCAACTAAATACCCATCGCACAGCGCTACTGGTGCTCCTCAGTCCCGCCCCGCAGCCCCCTGCTAGCCCAGCTCTGGGACCATCTCCCGCCGCACCCAGCTCTGCTGGTGTCCCAACATGCTGGTCCCAGTGCTAGTCTTAGCCCCTGGCTGGTAGGAGTCGAGGGGAGAGGGGGCGCGTGGCTGAGCCAAGATTCAAGAGCAGCCCTGAGCCAATCCCTGTGTGTCTGGAAAGCTGTGAGGGGGGTCCCTGTATAAACAGTCCCCACGCCTCACCCCAGAGGTGGCTGCATCACAGCGCCGGACAAGTGCACTAAGGTTAACAGGAAATTGCGAGGGGATGAGCTGATCCCGAGTCGCTGCGTCGTGGCCACGGGCCAGGCCGGAACGTGACAATGTGCTGGTGAAGTGGTAGCTATTTACCCTGTCGTGTTAGGCTCACGCCCGGGGGCATCAGCTCAGCCCAGGCTGCCCCAGCTCCTGCCGTACTTGGGGCCATGACGCACTCAGCTGCATCAGCCCCCCGGGACACCCCACCATCCCCCACCCGCTGTATGGGGACGGCCCCTGAGTCGCCTCCAGGGACGGTCAGGCAGGGCACCCTCACCCAGGTGCTCACATGCAGCCATCTCTGGGGTGGGGCTCAGCAGCCCTGAGCAGAGCCCCACAGGGGCAGGGGGTAAAGCCAGGCTGGGCAGAACCCAGCTCTGACGGGCAGAGGGATGAGGAGTGAACAGGCCCCCACATGCCCACCGCAGGGCTGGGATGGTGGGATTCAGCCACAGGCGCTGCCCCCTGCCCTGGGGCTGGCGGGTGACACCCAGATTTGGGGGGGGGGGCGGTAACCAGAGCCTGGCTTGGCTCACAGGGCAGCCTGGGCACAGACCCCAAGCTGGCCCTGCTGTCACAGCCTCGCCCTGGGCTGGGGTGCACCCGAGGCTGGGGGGAAGCAGTTGCGAGGGATCCTGCAGTGATGCCAGAGTGGGGGACAGCCAGCTCCAAACACCCCCCCACACACACACACACCAGGGCAGGGGGCCAGGACTTCTGGGTTCTATCCCTGGCTACGGTGGGGAGTGATGCCTGGTGGTTAGAGCAGCGGGGAGTGGGGAGCTTGTGCTCTGTCTGGCAGGAGTCCAGGGGGTCTGAGCTCCCTCCGGAGGGGTCGGACTAGAAACCTGTGTCCAGGGGTGTCTGGGGTGGAGCCGTGACAGCCCCAAATCGAGCTGACTGTCAGCCACAGAGGCAGGGAGCAAACCCAGCCCATTCCCCCACATGCCAACCTCTCTCTCCCCGTCCTTTCCCCTCTGCCCAGTCCCACAGGCGCCCGGAGCAGGTGGTGGGAAGCCCTGGTGAGTAGGCGGGGCCAGATGTCTGGAGGCGGAGTCACATCCAGGGGCAGAGCTATGTGGTCTGCATGTGCTGCCCAGCCACTGTGATAGAGTGGCAGGTGGGCTCCCCTGACGAGGAGGTAGGGTTTGGGGTCTGGAGGGGGAGCCACATGGTGGGTGGGAGGGGTCACATTGTGTGGGTGGAGTCACACTGCCTGCAGGGCCCGCCCCCTGTGGCTGCCAAGCCAATGACTAGTCAAGAATAGAACAGAAGGCAGGCCCTGCTAACGAGGAGGTGGAGTCAAACATCCTGTGGGCCGAGCCACGTTGCACGAAGGGGTGGAGTCACACTCCCGGTCACACTAGTTCCCATGGTGCTCGGTCCACGTGCGCAATGTGTCGGCATCCACCTCTCCCCGTGTCCTCCAATGGCCTTCGACTTGGGCTGCCACCATGCCACAGGTGCCATGGTGACATCCCCTGGCCCCGCCCATAAGTTATACATTAAAGCGACGGCGCAACCCGTTCATTGGCTGGGATATTGGTGGGTTCCAGCGGTGGAGTTGTCGTCCTTTTCTCTCATTTTTAAGTGAACCCCCCCAACTCAAGGATTTCCGGTCAAACCAACCATAAAACGAAACCTCTTTAAATCATTCTCTCGCTCTCCCTTTTTTTTTAAATTACAAATAATTCAAGATTTTCACCCCAAAACACCGAGGAAATTTACAAAAAAAACAACAACCCCCAAACAAACAATTAATAGAAATTCAAATGAGTCCACAAAACCCTATTTTAAAAGCCCCCACGATCCCCCCCCCCTCCGTTCTTCGGGAGAGGGGAGGATTGAGTTTTCTTCTTCTCAGCCCCCACGTTTTCCCCCCCCCCCATTCTTCGGGAGAGGGGAGGATTGAGTTTTCTTCTTCTCAGCCCCGCCCCACCGGAGTCCAGCTACCCAAGTGCCCGGGCGATCAGCTACATTTGCAGGAGCTGACGATCATGTTGGACAGCTGCTCCACCTTGGGTTTGCGCCCCACGTAGTAGACGATGGGCAGGGGCTCCAGGGCCTGGGGGACGCAGCACGGTGCAGCCGAGGCTCCAGGGTTGTGTTGGTTGTATAACGCTAGGACCTACGGAAAATCAGCCAAGGCTAGTTCGGTATTTGTCGGGGGACTGGCTGGCCCCGGGGGTGGGGAGTGGGAGACGGGGGCTGTTCCCTTCAGTCTCCCCAGGGTGCCGAGCCTGCCTGGGAGGGGGTTGAGGGTGCCAGGGCACCTGGGGAGGCCAATCCCACACCAGGCTGGGGGGACGGGACAGCGACAGGCTGGTGACAGCAGCAGCTTGGGGTGAGCAGGGAGGGCCCAACTGGTCCCAGAGCCCCCCCCCCAGCGCCCACAGGGAGGGCAACTCACATTCGAGTCCAGCTCCAAACCGGACTTCTCCGAGAACCAACCCAGGAATCCTGGCTCCCTGACCTAACCATGGGACCCCCCTCCCCGAGCTGGGACAGAACCCAGGTGTCCCGGCTCCCAGCCCTGCCCCCGGCGCCCCACCTTGCTGTACTGGGTGTCGGAGCTCCAGATGTAGGGGCAGGGGCCCATGCAGAAGTTGGCCATGTAGCCCTTGGGCTCGTGGATCCATTTCCACTGCAGGTCCTTGCGGAAGTCGATGTAGAGCGGCCGCACGCAGCAATTCTTCTCCTCCATCCTGCAGGGAGGGGACCAATTGGGGCATTGATACCACACAACCAACAGAGGGGAGGCGGCCAGAGCCGGGAGAGACCCCCCCCCACTCTAACCACTAGACCCCGCTCCCCTCCCAGCTGACAGACACTGGGGCTGTCCAGGGCTGGCAGCAGGACTGGAGGGTTCTGGGGTACAGGGATACCAGGGCTTAGCTCCGTGCACCGGGACGGGATGTAGCTATGTGTCACCCCCAGAAGGGCAGCCCCTCCCTCTCCTCATGTGAGGGAATCTCCCCGCTGTCTCCTCAGACCTGTGTTTGCCCGTGATGTCCCAGATCGGGTCCCCCACCCTCCGCGATGCCCCCAGGCAGCCCCCCACGTGTGGGGCCCGCGCTCACCTGAAGCAGTCGTTGGTGTCCAGCGCGCGGCGGTGGCGCGAGCTCTGCAGGTGATTGGCATGCTCCTGGGGCGTGGACATCACCAGTATGTAGGGCAGCTTCTGGGCCGTGGCGGACACAGTCTCCAAGTCCCCCCGCTTCTTCTCGAAGCCTTGAAGGGACGGAGCTCCCGTTAGCGGGGCGCATCGGACGGGGGGTCCCCGAAACCTCCTGCCCAGCCTCAGCCCCACGGAGCCTGAGCTCCGCTCTCCCCCGTGAGGGGGGGCCCAGCAGGGCGGGGGGGCTTGCTGGAAGGGGGTAGGGACCCATCCTCTGGGCACACCTCAGGAGAGGCTATTCAGGGTGGGAGGAGGCCCCCATGGGCCCAGCCCAGGAGCCTGGCAGCTCAGGGCCGCTGGATGACACCCAGGGACCGAGGGCCACGGGGGCAGGGGAGGGGATGTCTCAGTGTTTCCACTGCATGACCCACTGCAAGCAGGGGAAACCGAGGTACATGCTGAGGCGCCTGGATCCCAGCCCCCTTCTGCTCTAACCACTAGACCCCACTCCTTTCCCAGCTCCAGGACAGAACCCAGGCTTCCTACCGTGTATGATCACTTTCAGCTCTTCCGGGGGGCTGTTGGGCTCACAGGAACAGTCAACGCTCAGTTTAAAGACCTCCACAGGCGCTGAAAGAGGTGAACGGGCCATGAGAATGTGCTGGGGGGCAGGGGGTGCCTGCCCCACGCGCGACAAGAGCCCCTGCAGCGGCGGGGGGGGGGGAATGTCAGGCACAGCCATCCCTGCCAACACCTCCCCTCCATTCACAAACCGGGCAAGCCCCCGAGCCAGGGAGAGAACCCAGGAGTCCTGGCTCCCAGCCCCCGCTGCTCTAACCACTAGACCCCCTCCCCAAGCTGGGAGAGAACCCAGGAGTCCTGGCTCCCAGCACCCCCTGCTCTAACCACTAGACCCCACTGCGCTGTGGCTATTCTCTTCAGCCCAGAGCCCATAGGGGGCGCAGCTCGCATTAGAGCAGCCCGGAGAGTAACGCCCAGCGCAGGGATGGGGGGCTGGAGGGGACCGGGAAGGATGGGACGCTGCGCTGGGTCTGGGGAGAGCTGGGTGCCCAGGTCAATCACACACCCTGGGGTCCCAGGGGCAGCAGGGGGCGCAGTGTGTCCTGGAGGGGGCCGCCCTCACCTTGGCCGCTCAGCCACTGGCGGATCACGTTGGTGACGTCGAAGGCCAGCCACTCCTCCTCGGCCCCCAGCCGCACCGAGCGACTGGCCAGGTAGTGCCGGGACTTGTTCCCATAGCACTGTGGGGAGACAGGCGTGAGCCAGCACGCTGGGGTGGGGGGGAGAGACGCCCAGCCCCAGCCTGCCCCACAGGCCCCATCCAGCTCCCAGCCTGCCCCACAGACCCTGCCCACCCCAACCAGCCCCTGTGCACCACCCACAATCCATTATGCTCTTCCCACCTGCTCTGGCCCCACCCCGTTCTGTGCCCCGCCCACAATTCACTTTGCTCCACCCCCAACTGCTCTAGCCCGCCCTTCTCCACTAGGCTCCACCCACGACCCCCGCGTATCTCCTCTAGCCCCGCCTTCCCTGCTCCAGCCCTACCCCGCCCCTTCCCCCGGACTCAGCGCACCTGGTACAGGTTCACCTGCTGCACAGTGCCCCACTTGTCGGGTGAGGGCTTCTGGGACAGCATGCGCAGCTCGGCGCGGTGCAGCAGGGCCTCGCTGCTGATCTGCGCCCGCACCTGCGAGGCATTGAACAGGAAGAAGGTGTACTGGCTGGTCCTTTCCCACGCCTTGTAGCTGGCTGCAGGGAGACAGGGCGTGAGCATGCAGCGCGGTGCCCCTCACTCCCAACCCGCAGCCCCCTGCTAGCCCACCATGGATTCCCCCCCCAGCTCTGCCGGTGTCCCTCACTCCCACACCACATTCCCCTCCCACCAGCCTTGTGCCTGCTCCCTGCCTCCCCCCCGCACATTCCCCTCGCCTCTTGGCCTCATGTCCCCCCATCCCCCATATGCCTCCCCATGCCACATCCCACCTAGGCCACGCTCTGCCCCCCCCCACACACACACGGCAGGAAGAGGCTATTTTAAGCCATTTTCCCTTTGGATCAAAAGGGCTTTTGACGCCGTCCCATCCCCCCACCAGGTCTGGCTGGGCCAAAACCTCAAACAAACTGCACTCAGCCCCTGCACCCTGGGCCAGGGCTGGGGATAAAATAAGGATTTAATGGGGTTGCTGAGAAAGGCCTGGGGAATATCCAACAGTCAGGGGACGGATGGACAGACAGATGGCTGGATGGAGAGGGAAAAAGGAAAGAAACGAACACAGAAAGCGAAAGCAGGAAGGACTGAGCCAGGACAAGAAAGAGCGAGCGGGAGACAGGCACAAACCAGCCAAGGAAGGACAGACGCGACGGAAGAAATGAATGAGGCAGCCAGCGCGGAAGCCTGGCCGGAGAGGAGGGGATGCAAGCAAAGGAAAGACGGGCTGGAAGAATGAGCGAGGAGGAGAGAAGCCAGGAGAAGAGGGAGGAAAGGAGGAAGCTGCGGGCGGGGGGGGGGTTAGTTCTGCAGACATTTGACATGTTCCCTCCAGCTGGGGATGGTGCCGAGGGGCTGGCGCGGGGGGCACAGCCTGGTGCTGGCAGCGCTGGGCCGGGACTCAGGAGAGCTGTGGTTAATTCCCTGCTCTGCCTCTACTGTCCATGGGCGAGTCCCTGGGCCCAGTTGCCCCACGGGGTGCAAGCTGCCGCCTGTCCCTGAACCCGCCGGCAGCTTGTCTGTGCGGTGCCTGTCATTGCTCTAACCACTGGAGCCCACTCCCCTCCCAGACCCAGGAATAGAACCCAGGAGTCCTGGCTCCCAGGCCCCGCCCTGCTCCAACCATTAGACCCCACTCCCCTCCCAGAGCCCGGGATAGAACCCAGGTGTCCTATCTCCCAGCCCCCGCCCCAGCTCAGACACACACATGGCTCTGGCCGGATGTGTTGTGCTCTGTGGTTTGCTGAGTAACTGGGCCCCGGCCGCTCGCACTAAAGACGCTTTGTGGACCCGTCGCTTGGAGCTGGAATGACTTGGCCCTGGGGGCGGGCACATTGGGCAAGGGGGCCGGGCTGGGGCACGGAGAAGTGGGGGGGAGGGTGTCACACGGGAAGGCCTGGCCAGCCACCTCGCCCTGCACGCACCAGCCATGGGCCAGGCTGTTAGCTGCAGCCTTGGCGGCTTTGGGGCGGAAGCCAGGACTCCTGGGTTCTATCCCAGCTCTGGGAGGGGAGTGGGGTCTAGTGGCTAGAGCAGGGGAGGTGGGAGCCAGGACACTTGGGTTCTATCCCCAACCCTGCTGCAGACTGGCTGGCTGGGTGAGTGCCCCCCCAATCCTCACTCTCCCCAGCTGTGCTGGAGGTCCAGGGGCAGTGCCCCAGACAGATGCCAGGGGGGCTGGCAGCAGTGGGCCTGGCTGGGAGGTGTTTAACTCACCTCGCCTGTGGGGCAGGGGATTTGGGGTCTGATCCCTGTCTTTCCCACAGCAGAACTGGCCACGGGCCCCAGGGCCCTCCAGGAACAACTTGCCTCTGCCCCACACATTCCCAACCACTTCAGCCATCTGGAAACCCAGGGTCGGTATTTGAGCCCTAATTTCACAGTCACTGATGGGAAACTGAGGCACGCACCGGGGGACGTGATCTGCTCTAGCTCCCTCAGCAAATCAGTGGCGGAGCTGGGGATAGGACCCAGGAGTCCTGGCGCCCAGCTGCCCGCCTCTAACCCCTGTACTTCACTCCCAGGGCCCCTGACCCCAAGCAATCCTCTGCCACTCCAGGACTCTGTGCTGAGCCCCAGCCCAGTCAGAGGCAGAACCCAGGAGTCCTGGCTCCTGGACCCCTGGCCGTGCCCTCGGCTCAGCCCCACACACGCAGGGTCCTGGCGACAGTGAAGTTGTGGTTGTTGGCAGTTTCAGCCCTGGATGTGCCAAGCCCCCCACAGCCCCTCGACCACTGTGGCCCTGCTCGGCGCCCTGCAGCACACACAGGCCAGGCAGCAGCTTGCGGCACACGCTGTGCCCGGCAGATAAGGGCGAGGGGGCCATGGGCAGTGCAGCCTCATGGTTACCAAGCAGCGCTGGACCGCAGAGGATCTGCAGAGTGCTCCCAGCTCAGCCACAGACCGTACGACGAGAAATAGGTCCCTGCCCTGCCCTGCCCTGGGCCTCAGCCCTCTAACGGGGAGAATGAGCCCCACTTGACAGGTCAAGCTGAGAGCTCCTGGGCACAGGGTCTGTGCAGCACCTGGCACGCCGGGCCCCTGATCTCAGCCGGGGTCTGTACAGCACCTGGCACGCCGGGCCCCTGATCTTGGCCAAGGTCTGCGCAGCCCCTGGCATGCCGGGCCCCTGATCTCGGCCGGGGTCTGCGCAGCCCCTGGCACAACGGGCCCCTGATCTCGGCCAAGGTCTGCGCAGCGCCCGGCACGATGGAGCCTTGGTCAGGGATGAGGTTTGTAGGCACTACAGTGATATCACAGTATCTCTAGGCGCTGCCAGGGGAGCCCAGACACTGGCCTCTGGCTCCGACTTGGCAAACACATCCCTGCTGTCGAAAGGCAGACAGCACCTGCGAGGGCCCGATGTGCTGAGCCAGATCTGGGGAGGGGGGAATTCCCTGTGCTCCTGTGGACACCCACCCCTCCCGAGGCAGAGCCCCTCACGGGCCGTAACCCATCCCGTGCAGACAGCAGCTGAGCCGGCAGGCCCAGGCAGTAATTACAGCTGGAAGCTCTGCGCTGAGACACGGCCCCAGGGCAAGGAAGGGCTGGGACATTTCACCACGACCTGAGACAGCTTCATCACACATTATTACTCTCCGCAAAGAGCTCCCCGGGGGCGGAAATGAGAACAGGGAGGGAATTTGGGTCGGGGCGGCAGCCGGGCTCGGGCTCGAGAGAGAAGGCAGCTGGGATGTGCCGATTTGGAGGCATCCAAGTCTCCAGACCTTGTGACTTGCGCAATAAAATAATTCGGGAGGTAGCAACAGCCGGGCTGGATCGGAGCAGGGGCCCATCTAGCTCGGTATCTCGGCTGCTGCAGCTCCCTCAGGGGAAGGCGCAAGGGACTCCGCACACTGGACACTGATGAGATAACCTGCCCACCAGTGGTTAGGGGGCAGCATAGGGGCGTCGAGGCCTGCCCAGCTTCTCCGCTCTGCTCTAACCCTCTCTGGATAGCCTCCTTCTCTGCAGGCAAGTCCAGCCAGGCTCAGCTCCCAGCCCCAGGCTCCCAAGGAGACCTAGTGGCAGGGAGTTCCACCGGCAAATCCTGCTTTGGGGGAGGGAACTACTGAAAAGGCCAGGCCCAGTGGGTGAACCTGCCTTCGAGACTCAGCTCCCTCCAGCTCTGCAGGGGAAAGGGGGTTACAGTGATTTTAACTCTTTGCACTCTGCATTGTGGGACCTGCCCAGCCTCGTGGCGTCAGCTACAGCAGCCTCTGGGCTGCTCTAATTCACACTGCCACCGATGGGTCCTGGGGGGCAGGGAATGGCCACCACTCAGTGCGCTCCAGCCACGTCCCCGATCTGCCCCCTATGCTGGAAGCAGGGCCCTTATATAAGCTCCAGACAATCTTGGGAGGCCCCTGTGTGGAGGAGATTCTCAAGGGGTTGATCCCACCCAAAAGGGGCCCGAGTGTGACTGAGAATCAGGCCGCAGGGCCCTGATCTTGGCTGGGGTCTGTGCAGCGCCTGGCACAATGGGGTCCCTGATCTCGGTCAGGGGCTCGAAGCGTTCTCACCACGCACATAATGGAGTAATTCTACAAAACTGAAAGGATGGAAACATTCACCATGGATTACAAGGACATTGTTTACCCACCCCACAGCATTAGCCTGTGAAACTCGCTGCCACTGGACCCCAGGGAGGCCAAAGGCTCAGCAGGATTCAGACAAGGCTAGACATTTATGGAATGCCAAGGGTTAAACAAGAACCAACGTGGCTATAGACACTTAAGCTTCAGGGTATCGGCTGACCTCTAAGCAGCAGGGTCAGGAAGGGACTTCCCCTGGTGACAGGTTATACCATCGTTATCTTCCTGGCACCTTCCTCTAAAGTAACCGGTACTGGGCACTGGGGAGACGGGATACTGGGGTAGATGGGCTCCTGCTCTGATCCAGACGGGCACTTTCCTGTGCTGCTAACTGCCCGGTAAGGACCAAGTGCCCACATCTAGCAGATCTCAGAGCCCTGGGTTGATGCTTCGCCTGCCCCAGGAGCCTTTACTGTTCTCCCCACAATGCCCCTTCGGCACCGACAGACTTACACCAGGTGTCATCTTGGCCCCGTGAAACCAAGGCACTTGCCTTGAGTCAGGCAGAGAGTCAGTGGCAGAACTGGAAACAGATCCCAGGAGTCCTGGCTCCCAGGCCCCCCATCTCTAACCACTAGACCCCTCTGCCCTCCCAGAGCTGGGGACAGATCCCAGGCGTCCTGGCTCCCAGCTCCCCATCTCTAAGCACTAGTCCCCTCTGCCCCAGCCCACGCACCCACCCGAGATCCCCACCCCGGGTCTCTCACCGTCTTTCACGGGCAGCATGGAGAACTTGTGCACCTCCTTGGCGTAGTACTCGTCCGGGGGGCTCTGGAACTGCTGCGCCGCCTCCTGCTGGCGGGCCATGTCCTGCACCATGTCGCGGGTGCTGTTGTAGAGCGACATCACCTCCTCGGGCAGGCGGAACAGCGCTGCGTCCCCCCCCTCCACCTGGGGCGGGCTGGCAAGGCGCAGCTTGCTGAGGATCTGCCCCCGGATGGCCTCAATGCGCTTCCTCTTCACCAGCTCCATGTCGATGGTCTTGCAGGTGGACAGGGCCTGGCTTGCCCACAGCCGCGCCAGGCCCAGGAGGAAGAGGAAGAGCGGCCCCATGGCCTCCCCCACGGCGGGGGGCTGGCGATAGACGAGTGGCTTCCTCTGCGTGCGTGGGCGCGCGGCAGGGTCGATCTAGCGCCTGCCCCCGAGGATGCTGGCCCGCGGCAGCTGGAGGGAACCCCAGCAACGTCGCCAGCTGCCGGCCAGGTCCATGGGCCACACAACGTCCCGGTTCGTGCCCCCCTCCTCGTGCCCAGCCGGCCTGGGGGGATGGAGTCGCGCAGAGGCTCAGCCGGGCCTGCCTGGCATCCGGCCCAGAGGGTTCATAGACACGTCGGGCTGGACGGGAGTACGGCCAGGGACCCCGGGGTCAGGCCAGCCGGACGGATCCCACCCGCTCCCAGCCCGGCTCCTCGCTCCCTGGCGCTTGCTGGGACCTGCTGGCTCCAGTGAGCTGGGGCTGGAGGCTTTTAAAGGCTTTTGCTCTGCCCAGCCCCACCCAGGAAATGAGTGCGGGGGGGGCGAGCCCGGAGCTCGGCTGCGTATATCACTCCAGCGTCTGGCGCGGCACGGCCAATTCGACGGAGCCCCCGGGGCTGCTCCGCTCCCCAGCGCCTTCCCTCTCTTCCGTTTTCTCCTCCCTCCCTCCCCTCGACTTTTCTCTATCCCTCTTTCTCTCCCTGGCCCCCTGCCCCGCTCTTCCACGCTGCCCCTTCCTTCCTCTCCGCTCGCTCTGACTTTCAACTCCTTCTTCCTTTTCTGGTTTTAACTTTCTCTCCACGCATCTCTTCTGTCTCTGTCTCTCTTCCCCCCTTTTTCTCTCACTCCATTTCTTCGCCTCCCCTCCCTTGCTCACTTCTACTTTCTATTACCGCCCCTTCTCTTTTTCCCATCTTTCCTTTTCTCCATCCCTTTTTTACTTTCCACCCACCCTCCAATCCCACCTCCTCCCCTTCCTCTCATGTGGATTCATGCCTCTTGTCTTGGGGGAAAGCCAGGGGGTCCTGGCTCAGTCCCCTCCTCGGGAGGGGGGTCATCATCAGATCAATCACCAGCCCCTTTTGCTTGTCCATGCCTGGGATTGTCCGATGGGACTGCCCCCTCGACAGGCAACGTTGCCAGCTCTCACAGTTTTGTCACGAGTCTCATGATGATTATTGTTTCCCTTCAAGCTCCAGCTCCCGGAGTCCTGGGGAGACATGCTGATTTCAGCCTTCTGGCTTCAGGAAACAGTAAGTTTCTAGCCCTGGTGGCTGTGAATCAAGCGCCGAGCTTTGTCCCCAGGGCGCCCAAAAGGTTTGGAAAGCGGGCGGCAAATAGAACGCCCCCCGAATCCATCGTTTTCACACAGTCGCCCCATTTCTCAGGGTGTTTGAACATTTGGGGTGGGCGCCAGGGGACAGGCGTGGCACGGCCAAGGCGGAATCGGGCAAACAGAAGTGACCCACATCTCCCTTGGGGCCTCAGGCGTTCACTCAGCTCCCCGCACTGAGCCCCTCGGCCCTGCCCCCTTCACCCACCACTCAGAGAAGCCGTGGAGCAGCCTGTGTCCCCATTAGGGCATCTCCACAGATGCTTAGCCCGCTCTCCCCCCCCCCCCCGGCACCACCCCGCCTGGAACCCCAGGAAGCTGAGTTCACCCACTTCATTTTTACCCCCACAGCCCCGCAGACGGGGCATCAAGAGTGGGTTCATCGGGAGAGCATACAGGGCCTCCGGGGGCAGCCCCGATCCCAGGGAAATCTGCTCTGGGTCCAGCTCTGGTTAGGGGCACTGCGACAGGACAGAGGGGTGCTGCCCAGGGTGGTTCAAAGGACCCAAAGGCCCCGGAACCCAAGCACCCAGCTCCCTGGCTCCTCAGTGGTATCGGGCGTTGACTGGACCCGAGCTGCGGAAGCTCCAATCCCCTCCTGCTCGAAACACTAGACCCCACCAGCGATAGAACCCAGGGGTCCTGGCTCCCAGCCCCGCCAAGCTCTAACCACTAGATCTGCCCCCCAGAGCCAGGGCCAGAACTCAGGAGTCCTGGTCCCCAGCTGTGTACATTGGCCTAGCAAACCCATGCAGCAATGGATCTGGCCTCCTGGGGTACAGCCATGTCCTGAAGCATTTTCCAGCTCCATAGGGCTCCCCCCAGACTCCACATTCCTGGGCTGGGGGTTCCAGGCCACCCCAAAGCCCCCTCGCTGTCCAGCACGTAATTCCCACTAGGCAAATGTGGACACCCCAAAACTGCTGCTGGGGTGCCATCTGCTGGTGAGCGCCTGAACTGCAGCTGCTCTGAGCTCAGCTGAGACGGCGCAAGCCGGGTCGACCGGGCCCCCAGGTTCTAACCCCGGCTCCAATTCACAGCGCCCCCGCTTGGTGCCTCAGTTTCCCCTTAACCCATCTCCCAACAGCGGGAGGAGAGGGCAATGAATGAGACACTGCCCACGAAGCGCCTTGGGACGGCAGGGACAGCCAGGTGGGATGTGGAACGAGCACCACAGCCTCAGCGGAGGCCCCCCAGCTGGGCACCGGCGTGGCTCTGCCAGGCTCAAGGGGGGAGGGCGGGGAGGCGGATGGCAAAAGCAGACCAAATTATCAGCCCCTGCTTCTAAACACTGGCATGTTCCCCTCCCAGAGCTGGGGAGAGAACCCAGGAGTCCTGACTCCCAGCCCCCTGCTCTAACCCCTAGCCCCCCCAAGAGAACCCAGGAGTCCAGACTCCTCCCCGCTGCGGATGAGTTGTGTCCCATTTGGAGGGTGAGTGCAGCCCTCCCCCGTGACGCTGTCCCACTAACGGGCTTCCCCGTGGAGCCAGCGCCCCCACGCGAGCAGGAGAGTTAATGAACCCAGCGGGCATCCTGGCAGCCCAGCCCCTGTGTGGGCCCAGGGCCAGGGCAGGGGCGAAGGCTGGATCTGCCACGACGAGCTGGTGCTGGCACGGAGGCTTCCGGCTCAGCTCTCGCCAGCCCTTCCTGGAATTTCACCCCCGATTAGGCCAAGCGGAGGCAGGAGCCGGGGGGGACCGTCAGGCTCAGTGGGCTGAGGCTGGAAGAGGCCTGCAGGTGGGCATCGGCCTGGGGCCAAGCCAGCATCAGACGTTGGTTCCAACTGGCCACGGAACCCGGGACTAGGAACGGGGGGCTGGGAGCCAGGACTCCTGGGTTCTGTCCCCAGCTCTGGGAGGCGAGAGGGGTCTAGGGGTTGGGGGGGATGGGAGTCAGGACTCCTGCATTCTAATCATGTTCCCCCCCCCCCGCTACCCTCCCCTGGGCTCCCCCCACCCCCAGCTCTGCCGGGGCTCCTCACTCCTGACCCGCAGCCCCAGCTCCTCGTGATCTCTCAGACACAACATACTCAGGCTCAGAAGGGAGAAACATGCCAAGCAGCCAGACTGGGGGCGGGGGGCCCATCCGTCGCCCTGCAGCGAGCCAGAGGATGGGGGGGACGTTAACTGGAGTTGACGGCTGCCTGCTCCAGTCCCCGCAGAGCCCATCCTGGCATTAATGCTGCGGCTACCCTGCTCGCCACGGCCGCGGCCCCTCCAGGAGCAAAGGTCATCGGGTAGCTGCTTGGGAAGGGTTTGATCCGGGGCCCACGTGTGGCTGACCCGGGGCTGGGGGAGCCGCTTGCTGGGGCAACACAGGAACAACACCAGCCACTGACCCCTGGGGATGCGTCTCCAGCTTTGCCCTGGCAGGGAGCAGAGCGTAAGTGAGAGCCACCCCGAAGCTGCCAAAGGGGCCACTGGCCCCCCCGAGCCAGGGGTCGGAGCAGGGGCCGTGATCACCCTCCCACAGGCCATCCTCCGGCCCTGAGCACCGGCCCCATTTGGCTCCTGTGGCCATGAGTTCCACAGGCTAAGGCATTTCTGGAGAGCGGCAGCTTGGGAGAGGAACGAACCTGAGGCCCCCCCACCAGTCAACAGCCCCCCTTCTGCAGCCGCACCCCCACGATCCTTTCCCGCAGGGGTCACCATGGCAACCAGAAAAGGGGGGGAGGCAGAGAAATGCTCAGAAAAAGCTGTCAGCACAAAAGGCTTTTTATATAAAGGGAGTTTGTTCAATGGCCGGGCTGGGGAGAGACCCGGGGGGCAGGGCAGATGGGCGGGGGCAGCTCTCTGGGGGGCAGGAGGCAGAAGGGGGCTGGGATTGTGGGATCTGATCCCCCCCGTCGGCTCTGAGCCCTGCACGGACAGTGCTTGCTGCAGGTGCCCGCCCAACCCTTGGGGGGCAGTGCTGCCCCACTTGACAGCAGGCAGGGGGCACAGGGACCAGCCCCAGGTCACCAGAGTCAGCGGTGGAAGTGGGGAAAGAACCCAGGAGTCCTGGCCCCCTGAATGAACCATACACAGACTGGAACCAGCCCCACAGAGGGGAAAGGGCCTGTGCCCCATTTCCCATCCTGAGCACTCCACCCTGTAGCAGGGGATCTGTAGAGCACCCAGCCCGTGATGGGGGGTCCGCAGAGCGCCCGGCCCATGGGCAGGGGCTCACCCACTCCCTAGCACTCCACCCCGTAGTGGGCAAAGTGGCGCAGCAGCACGCCCAGCTCCAGGTGCACGGTGCCGGTGGCGACGGTCTGCAGGCGGTACCGGTCAGCCCCCGTGTAGATCAGGTCGCTGTTGAGCAGCTGGGGCCCGCCACCCACAAAGAGCTGGGAGAGCCGCTCCTGCCAGGAGCCCAGGGGCTGCCATGTGACGCAGGCCAGCGTGTGCCAGCCCGGGCTGCACGGCACGTGGCAGAAGCCGTACCCGTAGAGCTCGCTGCGCCCGAAGGAGTCCTGGTGCCAGACCTGCACGTGGAGTTTGGGCCAGCCTGGCAGTAAGAGAAGGGACCTGTCAATGCCTGACCCAGCCCCCAGCCTGCAAGCCCCCTGCCCTGGGGCCGGACCAGTGCCAGTGCCCCTGAGAGGGGAAAGGCCCTGTGCCCGTTCCCCACCCCCCTGAGCCAGCCAGTCCCCTGCCAGGGGCCGGATCAGAGCCACCAGCATGTATTCGCCGTGGGGACTCTTCTGCAGCCGAGGACAGGAGGAGCTTTCCCAAGCAGGGGGGCCGTGTGAATGTGTCCGTCCCCCCTTCCCCGATCGGATCTTCCCCGCAGCTCAGGCAGGGCCAAAGGGAGGGGAAGAAAATCCCCGGATGAGACTGGCACTCGGGCAACGAACAGCCTCCAGAGCCTCACACAACCGGAGGCAAATTTCTTCCACTGAGAGACTCTAAATCATGCCCGGCCAGGGCTGCCTTTCCCCATCCCTGCCCCCTTTGAGCCAGGGCTGCCACGTCCCTCCCCCTCACCCAGCCAGGGCAGTCTGCCCCCTCCATTCTAGTTCCTATCTGGAGTCCAAGGCCTTCCCCGATCTCCTCAGCTGCATCAGTTCCGGAGAGAGAGGGACCCGACACCTAGGCTGGAACCTGCGTTGGGGACTGCGGGGGCGCTGCCCCGCCCAGCCTCCAGGGGGCAACCCAGAGCATGGGGGGGGGCAGGAACGGAAAGCTCTTTTCTAAGGTGAGCCGGGTGGCCTTCCTGCGGTGGGGCCCTGTTGGTTGGATCCAGGGTGACGGGATACCAGGCTAGATGGGCCCATTGGCACCCATGTACTGATGTTACTGTCCTTGCCCCCCCCTTGGCCTCCTCGTCTCGGCGTGGTCAGTTCCAAGACCGTCAGAACATCCTGGCATGGACAGGAGCCAGTGGCGGGAGGCGCTTACCCTGCAGGCCCTTGGTGGCGAAGTGCACATCGATGGGGTGGGACCAGTAGGCTACGTCGTCCAGCTGGGGGTGATCCACCTGCGTCTGCCCCTCCCGCAGCCCAGAGAGCAGCTTCCAGGCACCGCCTGGGAAGGAGGAACACAGTCAGTGGGGGGCTCCACCAAGTCAGCACATCAGAGCTGGGGAGAGAACCCAGGAGTCCTGGCTCTGAGCCCCCCCCCCTCCAGCTCTAGCCACCAGCCCCCACTGCCCTCCCAGAGCCAGGGACAGAATCCAGGAGTCCTGGCTCCCAGCTCCCCAGTTCTCTAACCCACTCTCTAGACCTTTAGCCCCAGACCTTCCCCTCCACAAGGTACCCTGTGATCGGGCTGGGCCCCATGCCTGCCCGTGGCTCTGGCTGACCTGTGTGGATTCCCCACTTGCAGAAGAGGCTGCTGTGGGGGAAGCCGCTGGCTCCCACAATCTGCCCGATGATGTGTACTTCGGCCATGATCCTACAGCAGGGAGGGAACAAAGGGGAGGGTTAGAAATAGAACCCAGGAGTCCTGGCTCCCAGCCCAGCCTGCTCTAACCACTAGCTCCCACTTGCCTTCCACAACAAGAGACAGAACCCAGGCGTCCTGACGCTCTGCCCCAGATCTAACTCTGAGGCCACTGGTCCTTCCCCATAAAGCAGCATTGCGCTGACTCTTCTGCTGCTGGACAGCTGCACTGATTTCCCCACTGCTCCGCTGCTGTCTCCTTTGGGGCAGTGCAAATTCCCCACCACCACCACTTTTTCCAAAACCTCTGGGTGCTACCACGGCCCTGTCAACGCAGGCCTGAGACCCATGCTGCTAAGGGGCGCCAGGGCCAATCTTTCAGAGGAGACCCCAACGCCAGGGGCAGAGCCCTTGGGATGACCAGAAGTGGCAGGGCTAGAGGTGACTACCCCAGTGCCCAGGCCCCACTGCACCGTGGGTCACAGGGGAGGTCAGATTCCCTCTACTCCCTGTCCCAGCCTGGTGCTGAGTCTTGCTGTGCGCTGCCAACCAGCTGCCACGTCCCACCCCAGAGGGGGCTGCTCTGCAGTGCTGGGGGACGCGTTCCCTTCCCCACTCCCCTGGGCATCAGCCTCGCGCCCCCAGCACGTGATCGCTGCGCCTCTATTCCTGTGTGCCCGGGCATCCTGCACCCCCGCCCCACACGGGCCCTCGCCTGGCCGCGCTCCGTGCCCCCTGACACAGCCCCCGGGCCCCACAGCTGACCGGGGAGGAGATGAGGTGCACGTGAGCGCGCATGGCAAAGGCCAGGGTAGCACGGGGACGTGCACGCATTCTCCCACGCGCACGCTCCAGCAGACGGTGCCGCACCATCCCAGCTCCGTCCGCCTCGCACATGCGCTCTGCGACACCTACTGGCCCCTTCCGCGCATGCGCGGTGAATGTGTGCGCGCGGCCCCCCCCGTCCTGCTGTCCATCCGCCCTCACGGTTCCCACCGCGTGCTACAGACCCCGCTAAGGCCTCTCCGGCCTCTCCAGCCGCCGCCTGCTGCTCCCGAGCCCGACGGCCACGGCTCCCGCCCTCTTCCGGCTCCCGCTGCCACGGCAACCAGGGCCCTGCCCAACGCAGACGCTTGATTGGCTGCCGGGGGCACGTGACGGCGTTTGGGTTGGAAGTCCCGCCCAGGAAGGCGGGAAGAGAGCGAGAGTCGTGGCCATCTTGAGTGGGGCGGGAAAAAAGAACCATCGCGAGGGCGACGCCATGTTGGATGGATCTTAAAAGGAAGGGAATGCCTCCATTGGGCGGGGCAGAGCCCTGAGGCAGCCCTCTTGGGCGGGGCATAGGCTAAAATTGACAACCTGGGGGCGGGGCACAGAGCTGAGATTGACAACCTGGGGGCGGGGCTAGGCCCCTTGGGAGCAGAGGCCCAGGTGGACCAAGATCGACCCCCCCGCCCCCCTGTCCTGCTCAGCCAGCCTGGCCCGCCCGTGTAGCCAGGCCAGAGACCCTCCCCCAGCCAGGCCGGCAGCCAGCCCCTAGCTTACAGTCGAGCTAGACCCTCCCTCAGCCAACCTGCTGCTAGAGCAGAGATCCCCCACTCCCGCCCCTCATGGCTGCTGCAGCCCCCTGATGGGGGTCACTCGAGGTGTTCCAATCCAGCCGGGGGGGGGCACATTCAGCGCAGGGGGTGAGTTTGGTGATTCCCCCGCCCCAAGCTCTGGCTTTGTTAAATCAGCACGGCTCTAACCCAGGAAGCAGGTGAGTTGGATCCTGCCGAGCTCTGGGCCCCAGCAAGATCTAATGGCAGTGAGTTCCACCAGCCCTCTGGAATAAGACACCCCTGGGGGCAGGCCCTGTTGAACCCAGGTGGGTGGCGATTGGTTAGCACCCCACAAGCAGGCGGGGCTTATACCCACCGCTGATCAGTGAGAACTAATTGGCTGAATGCAGCCCCTAACATTCCTCCTCCAGCCAGCCAGCGAGGGGCTTTGCACAGCTGTGGGCACCGCGTCCCCCTCCACGGCCGCAGCCCCAGGGCCATTTCCTCTGACAGTGACTCTTCCCAGCCCAGGCATTCTCCATAAGAGGGTGATGCGTGGCCATCCCCGGCTCCCTGCAGGGGGTGCAACAGCAGGGGTTGGAAAGCTCTTCCAGCGGCCTGGTTGGCTTGCATTTCAGCCCCACCGAGGGCCCGAAAGCGCTTTGTGGCGCTGGGGGGGGGGGAGAACCGTCCCCCATGGAGAGGGAAACTGAGGCACAGAGAGAGCTGGCACGTGCCCAAGGTCACGCTGGAAATCAGCGGTGGAGCTGGGGAGAGAACCCAGGAGTCCTGGCTCCCCTTGCTATAACCACTGCTCCTTCCTGCCACTCAGCGGAGCATCCCTGGCACCGCTTTGCTTCCCTCATGTAGCCGATCTGTCGCGCTGACCCTTCGCTCCAGCGTCGCGTGGTTACCAGGCTATTTCCAGCTCCCCGTTGCTAACCCACCCCGAGCTGGGATTATTTCGTGCCGCTTGCAATTAAACTAAAACGCCAAGCGTGGAGAGCTAAGACAACAAAGGCGCCTAATGGGGCCCCCCACCTACATCTGCCTTTCCTGCCCACAGAGCCCGGCAGGCCTGCTGCGGGGGGGCCGCCAGCTGGTGGCCCTTGCCTGGTCCCACTCCGGCTAGATCCCAGTTAGACCATTTCGAACCCAACCCAGGGCCCACCGTGGTTTGTTCCACGGAGGGAGCTCGCTGGGCTCAAAGGCGCCCGGCACCGGGAGCGCTGGAACTTGGGCTGGTCTCCGGAGAAAGGGTCAGGGACCGACACAGCCTGGGGGGAGCCCAGGGCTGGCCCAGCAGGGGCTGCGGGTCAGGAGTGAGGGGCACCAGCCGAGCTAGGGAGGGGGGAGCCTCAGGCTGGGCTAGCAGGGGGCTGCAGGTCGGGAGTGAGGGGCACCCTAGCGAGGACGCTCCAGGCCTGGAACAAAATGGATCTATTCATCGCTCCACGGTGCAGCAACTCCTGGGCCCCTGGTGGCTGCTCTGGCTCCCTGTGCATGAGGCGGGGTGGGGGGGCTGTTCCCACCCGGAACCGGCCTTTCAAGAACTAAACACCCGTTGACGGCAGAACGGCTGATTCTGCAGCAGGCGCCTCATTCCCGCTGCTCCCGCGCTCGCAGCGGCCCATTAACTGCAGCTAATGGATTCTCCGCTGTCAGAAGCGGCTGTCTGGGGCCCCCCCTCAGCCAGCTGCCAATAGCCTTCCCAGCTCCCAGCCAGCGCTTCGCATCAGCCGCTGGAGAGGCACTTTGCAGGGAGGGGAGCGGGGGATCATTTCCCCTCCTTGGCAGATGGGGAAACTGAGGCACCGAGCGGGCCACTCGCCCAGCAGGGCGGAGACAGGGCAGGGAATAGAAGCTGCGGGTTCCTGAGTCACAGTCTCAGACTCTGCCCACTAGACAGAGTGGCCGCTACCCCTTCCTGCCACGGCCAGGCACCAACCCCCACCTTGGGGCTGGCAGTGAGGCCTGGACCCACAGACCAGCTGCCCACCTCGCTAAGGCCTGGAGACACCCGTGGATCGAGCCCCTAACTCCATACACCCCCTGCAAGGGGGGCGGGAGCCTGGGAACGGCCTGGGAACGGGGCGGCTGGGTCAGCCGGGGCCAGGCTGTGCACTGGGCAGCCCACACTGGATCCCCCTCAGCGGCCGCCTCCCCGGCCCGGCCCGACGCGGCTCCGTGGCCCTGCAAGGCTTCCCAGGCCAGATGTTGCCAGCTGCTCGACTGAGGACCCCGGGACAGATCCTGCCGCGGGGAGGGGGGGAGGCTGGCAGGATGCCCAGCACTGCGGGGGGGCAGCAGCTTCACCAGATGGCGAAGGGGGGGAGGGAGAGTTGGGGGGAGATAAATACAGGATGGAAGGGGAGGGGCGCCGAGCTGCATCTGTGCCCCACAGGGCCTGACAGATGCTGCAACACCTCACGTGACCCCCAGCCCCCTGGAGGGGCTGGACTCGGTCGCCCTGGGCCCAGCGGCCCCAGCAAAGGGCAAGAACACCCCAGAGACCGGAGCTCCAGGTGGTACCGTAATTCACCTAATAAAAGTGCGGTTCACATCGGTGTATTACGGGAGCACCTTAGGACCACGATCTAAGCCGAAGCGCCGTTGCGCCAGGCGCTGCACAGACCCCGAGTGAGAGACAGTCCCTGCCCCATAGAGCTGGCGAGCCCTCCCCCACAAACACGCTGGACAGCTGGTGGCAAAATGGCCCAGTGGACGCCCTGCTGCTGGGGGTCAGGCCCCACACCACAGCTCCCTGTGATCCCAGTCCTGGGCGCCCCCTTCCCAGCTCTGCCGGTGCCCCTCACTCCCGACTCGCAGCCCCCTGCTACCCCAGCCCTCCCCCTCCCCCCAGCTCTGCCAATGCTCCTCACTCCCGACCCGCAGCCCACCCAGCTGCCAGTTCCGTTCCCTTCCCTCCCCCACATCCCCCTCACTCACGGAGACGATTATGAATGATTCATCCCCGCCAGGCCGCGGGGCGCATTATTCTTTAAAGAGCCCGGCACGGCTGCGGCTCCAGCCCCCGACACGGCTTCGCTTTTCCAGCCTCCTCAATCTTTCATGGGCCCCTTGTCTCACCAGCCGGGCAGGCTTTGAAAGCAGGACGCGGAGACCCGGCAGCCAGCGCCCCCCCCCCCCTCTCCAGAGCCACTTTCAAACCTCGCCCTGGGTGGAATGAGCCGGCTGGGTCTCAGCTGGGACTGGCGGCGTCCCCAAGGGAAGCCCCTGGCCACTAAGAAGGGATGGGTCCCTTCTGGAAAGGGACAGACCTATGGAGGGGGGAGCCCAGGCCTGGGCTAGCGGGGGGCTGCGGGTCGGGAGTGAGGGGCGGGGCAGGGCTGGGCTAGCGGGGGGCTGCGGGTCGGGAGTGAGGGGCACGGGCAGAGCTGGGGGACGGGGCAGGGCTGGGCTAGCGGGGGGGCTGCGGGTCGGGAGTGAGGGGCACGGGCAGAGCTGGGGGGCGGGGCAGGGCTGGGCTAGCGGGGGGGCTGCGGGTCGGGAGTGAGGGGCACGGTCAGAGCTGCGGGGGTGGGGCGCGGCGGGGCTCCCTGCTTGGCACAGCGGCTCCTTGGCGCGGCCCCCCAGGCGCTGACACCCCCAGGCGTCCCGGCTCCGAGCCCCGCCCCCACTCATCCCTGCACGGGGGCGGGTCTCTCCCGTGTCCCCGCCGCTCCCGTAAGGCTGCTAACAAAGCAGCTCGCCCAAAAAAACCCCCCCCCCCCCCCCGCGGAGCCGGCGGGCGGGGGGCGGAGCCCGGCTGTGCCTGTCGCTGCATCGCGGCGCGGCTCGGCTTGGCGCGAGGAGACGGGGCTGGGGGGCTTTTCCCTGCTCCGGCCGGAGGGGGGCGGGCGCAGCTGGGGCTGGACCCCCCCCCGGAACGAGGGGGCCGGATTCGCCCTGGCCGGGCGATGGAGCCGGGCTGGAGCTGGAGGGAGGCGCTGAGCCCGGCTCGCCGGTAAGTGCCCTCGGCCGGGCAGTGGGGTGCGGAGATCGGGGGTCCCGGGGCCGGGCCGGGGTGTCCCGGGAACCGGGAGGTGTCACTGGGGCCGGGCCCTGGCTGGGGTCAGTCACTTTAAATCCCTCCTTTACACCCGCTGCGGACCTGGCCCAGAACTGGGGGGGGGGGCGCTGACCCCAGCACAGACCCCCCCGCCCCACTCCGAAGGGGTCTGGGGCCCAGGCACTGAGGAACCCCCACCTGTGCCTGGGGGGAAGGTGCCTGGGGGGGAGTTTCCTTCCCAGCTGCTTGTTGTGGGGCGAGGGGTCCACTGGGCAAAGCTGGACAGGAGGGGGAGGGGGAGTCAGTGGGGCTGGGGGGACAAAGAAGCCAAATCTCCTTCTGCTCCTCTCCAGGGGGAGCTGTTGGAACCCCCCCCCCATTTTCTACTTCACCCCCTGTCATCAGAACCACTAACTGGGGGACCAGGCTCTGGGGGACGAATGGCAGCCTGGAAACTGGGCCAGCCTAGTAACTTGCTGTGGGATCTGTGCAGCCCTCCAAAAAAGTTTGGGATCCCCCCCAGGGCCGACTCGTGGCTGGGATCCCGGAGCTTTGGATGAGGAGATGGACCCAGGCATCAGAGCCCTGCGGGAGTGTATGCGAGGGAAGCCAGCTGGCACCTCACCTTCCCAAACCCCTTAGCAGGGGGCCAAACCCCAGCTAATGCCTATCGGCCGTAGCCCCATTGCAGTCAGTGGAGCCAGCCCCCCCAACCGGTGCCCATCAGCAGTAGCCCCATTGCAGTCAGTGGGGCCAGCCCCCCAGATGGTGGAGCTCGGCCCATCTCTCCCAGGGCGGGTTGCAGCCCCAGGGCCAAGCGCTGGATTGTGACATGCACTCGACGTGACCCCTTCCCCCCACGGACCAGCCCTGGCCTCTGCCAGCAGACGGAGCCCGGGTCTGGCCGGATCGTGTAGCCCAGATGCTGGGACGGGACCTGGAGCCCGTCATGTTCTGATGTGGACCGGCCAGCACCGGCGCCTGGCAGGGGAGAGGAGGGTGCGGGGTGCTGGGCGCGTTCTCTGCTGGAGGGGAGTGTGGGGCACAGAATGGGGGCTGGGAGTTGATGCCCGGTCTCAGCCCAGCTCTGCAGGGTTATGGGATCTCGGGGGGCCCTCGCCGATCTAAGGGGAGGGGATGTTCTGGAGCTGAACTGGCGCAGGGAACGGGAGAGAAACCTTCCCTCGCCACCCCCCCGGCTTCCCACGCACCCGAAAGTGGCACTGAGTCACGCAGCTCCACCGCGCCGCCCGGCTGCACCCCTGTCAGCGCGGCGTCTGCGGCCCAGCGCCGAGTCCTCACCAAAGCCCTGGAGGATGGGAGGAGCTAATGGACTCCGGCAACAGGATTTGGTAGATGTGGACTAGCAAGGAGTGGGCTCTAGTGGTTAGAGCAGGAGGGCTGGGAGCCAGGACTCCTGGGTTCTATCCCTGGCTGTGGGAAAGGAGTGGGATCTGGTGGGTTAGAGAAGAGAGGCAGGACTCCTGGGTTCTCTCCCTGGCTGTAGAAGGGAAGTGGGGTCTAGTGGGTCAGAGCTGGATGGAGGCTGGACATCAGGACTCCTGGATTCCATTCCCAGCTCTGCCACTGACTTACACGGCTGCCTTGGGCCCCTCCCTTTCCTCTCTCTGTGACTCAGTTTCCCCCTCACTCAGCAGCAGCGACAGCAGCTGGCCTCCCAGCAGGGGTAGACTTGAGGCCAAATGAACACAAGCGCCCTGTGCTGCTCCGCTGGGTGCGCAATACCTTCCTCCCCGTCCGCCATTGCCTGCATCCCCGAGGGGTTCGACGTGTCCTTTCCTTCACCTCCAACCGCCCCCAGAGCAGCCTCACCCCCCTCAACACACTCTGCCCACCTCCCATCCCCCGGTCGCTTTTAGGCTAGTCGTTCTCTTCCCGCCGCCCCCACAGCCTGGCTGATCGCTGAGGCCCTGATTTCCAGACCACTCTCCTTTCTCCCAGCAGCCGCTGATCAAAAATTCACCCTTCAGCTGAAGCAACAACATTGGCACTAAATTGACAGCCGCGTGGGGAGGAAAAGCCAGAGCAGGGAAGTGGGAACAGAGCCGTGGGCGAGGAATGGGCCTAGGAGCAGCTCATTGGGCAAAGGGGGGGGGGGGGAGAATGGGGCAACGGCGTACTTTTGGGGTGTGGAAGGCCCGGAGGATAGCAATTGCTCTCCCTAGGAACTCATCTAATTGAGACTCACTGGAGGACAGGGGGGCGCATCTCAGCAGGGTTGAATCACGCCGGGTCTGTTTGCAGGGAGCGTTAGGGGGCTGCTGTGAAATCTGTATCCTGGGACAGGGCGTCGGCTGCTGTAGATCAGCGCCGCTCCATTGACGGGACCGGTTCTGTGCTGGTTCACGCCAACTGGGGACCTGTCCCATGTATTGTAATAGTAACAACAACTTCATTTTTCCCCCGGGAGACCAGAAAGGAGCTCCAGCATTCTTCTGACAACAGCCAGCTGGGCTGCAGACTTTGCCATGCTCCTGAAAGGCACCGGGAGAGGAAGTGACATGCTGTTGCAACCAATGGTCTAATCTGCACCTGGGCTCCCAGAGTCTAGCCAGAGCTGCTCAGAGCCACCAGCTGGAGGAGCCCTCTCTGATCTGCCTGTTTGTTTGATGTCAGGCTAGGAAGCAATTAGCTAATGGAAGCCCCAGAGGCTCTTTGATATGGCCAGATGGGAGTTTCCCAGCCAGATTTTTTGTTTATCACCATCAAAGAATAGTAATGAGCCAAATGTCTCTTCCTCTCCTGGAACTTTATCCCGGCGCGCGGGGCCTGTGGGAGTGGGTCCTAGTGGTTAGTCTGGGGGTTGGGAGCTGGGACTCCTTGGTCCCATTCCCTGCTCTGCGAGGCATTCCCCTTTTGGTGCCTCAGCTTCCCCTCTGTATTGCAGGGACAATTCTCCTCCCTTCCCCAAGTGCTGGGCACGGAGGAGAACAGCCTAGCACTGCTGCCAGTGAAGGGAGCGCCTCCTTTGGCTCCAGCCTGGCGTCTCCTCATTTTGCGCCTCTAGGGATTTACCATATTTATCCCTTTCTCCCCTGAGGTGACCCGAAGACGCCACCACACCCCCACCCCCGGGGCTGGGGTCTCACCTGGCCGCATGGAGAACATCCACGAACTGCAGCACCCGCTGCTGGCCAAGCCCTGCCGGGGCGGCCCAGCTGGGGAAGCGCGACAGAGTCACCCTGGCTTCTTCGCTCGGCCTGGCTGGAGGCGTCTGCCCCCGCCATTCCCCGAGCTGGACCAGCAGCTGCTGGACGCAGGGACCCTGCAGAAGACAGCGGAGCCGCTGGGCAGCCCCGAGCCAGTCCCCCGCCCTGAGCCCCCATGGAAGGCCGGGGAAACCCCCTGCTGGAGGAAGCAGGGATACAGCGAGACGGCCTTCGGGGAGCCAGCCGCACTGCCCAAGAAGCTCTGCCTGGAGAAGGACATTCACACTGTCTGCTGCGAAGTGGGGGACAGAGAGCTGCCTGAGTTCGAGGTGAGGGGGGGCTGGGAACCCAGGCATCCGGCCAGCAGCTGGAGGCCACTAGCTGCCTGCAATTACTTCATCAGCTCCAGGGGCTGGCTCGCTAGCCAGATCTATAAATCACTGGTCCCTGATCAGCCTCAGAGGACACTAGGTACTGGGGCCACCCTGCCTTCGGGGTTCCCCGCTGTCTCCCTTCACCGGGTCTGGGGGGCCCCCGCAGCACTGGGAACCAGGCTCCAGGGGGCCCTGTCGGGGATTGAGGGGCATCAGCAGAGCTCGGCTCCACATATACAGCTCTGTGGCTGGGAGCCAGGACTCCTGGGTTCTGTCCTCGGCTCTGGCAGGGGAGTGGGGTCTAGTGGTTAGAGCGGAGGGGCTAGGAGCCAGGACTCCAGGGATCAGCACTGACTGCAAGGGGAGATCCAGATTAACCCCTCCCCCATACAGGACAACTCATCAAGCGACAGCGACAGCGACTTGGCCCCGATGCTGCCGCGGGATCACCTGGGCCTGGCTGTGTTCTCCATGCTGTGCTGCTTCTGGCCCCTGGGCATCGCTGCCTTCCACCTGTCCCAGAAGGTGAGTGGGGACATGGGAGGACCCCATCCGGGAGATGAGTTTTCTGGGCCTCAGCCTAGTGGCTGACGGACAGGTGATCCTCCCCTCTGCAGTATAATCTGGAAGATTTACATCAATCTGCATATATTAGGGGTGATATTTGCATAACTTTCCCTTCCTCCAAAAACTGGTCCATCCCTCAGGTGGCCTCACACCTGGCACTGGGGGCAGGGGGGTTGAGGTCACAGTCTCTGCCCCTGGTCCCCCAGCCCCAGAGCTCTGGGGGCTGGGACACTCTCCTTGGCCCCTCAGGGGTAGCTGCCTGCAGGGGTGGGTCCAGTATCCGGTGCGGGAGTGAGGGTGGGATGTGGGGTGCTGGCTGGGGCGTGGAGCAGAGTGGCATCTAGGGCCCATGGGGTGAGGGGAGATCTGGCCTGGAAATGGGATGGGGGGTGTCTCAGGACTCGGGCACAGGGATGGATCAGGGAATCTGGCCAGGGGTAGTGGGTGTTGGGAGGGACTAGGTAGCTGGTTGGGTAGGAGGCAGATGGGAGGGGAGTCCCTGCATCCATCTGTTGGGGGGCCGGGTGGGTCTCAGGGTATTCGGCCAGATGGGGGTTTGGGGTACCCATGAGGGCAGGGATGGAGTCTCAGGGTGGGGGAAGTATTGGGATCCCCCCCCACTAACCCAGCCTCCCTTTCCCCGCAGACCAACAAGGCCTCGGCCCAGGGCGATTTCCCTGGGGCCCGGGTAGCCTCGCGTCGAACCTTCACGCTGGCCGTGCTCTCCATCGTGCTGGGCATCTGCACCTACATCGGCGCCGTGGTGGCGCTCGTCGCCTACCTGTCCGACAAGGCCCCCCCATAGCGCCCCCAGGAACGGGGACAGACGCTGTCTCCTTGCTGCTGGGAGACTAGGTTGGGGGGGCCTCTGCCCCATGGACAGACAGGGGCCCACGGGACCGGATCCTGCTCCCCGCCACAGGGGTGACTCAAATGCCAGCCACACAGGAGGCACCACCCCATGCCCCCTCCTGCCCTGAGGTATGGGAGGGCTGCGGGGCTTAATGTGTCACCAGCACCCACCCCATGGCCCAGGGGGACCCCCTGCCCCAGTGAGATGGGCAGGGAAAACTGGATCCCCGGACACACCTGACCCCACAGCTGCAGGGATCAAGGGCCAGTGGAGAGATTGGACTGGCTGCTCCCCTTCCCCCAAGACACGTGCCTGGATGCCTGGGTTCTCCAGGAGCAGGGTTGGGGAGCCTGATTCCTGATGACCCACTGGACCTTCCCCCCACCTTCTTCCTTTTCTTCCCCCTCACCTGATCTGTCCAAGGGCAGCGCCCCTCCCAATAAAGTCCCTGTGCACTGTCTGCATCTGCTGGGGGTGAGGGGTCTACCCAGAGAGGAGGGGAAGGGTTAATATCTCAGCTGGGGGCAGCCTGATTTCAAATCCTGCTTCCACCCCCCCCCCCCCCACCTAAAGAGGTTTAAAGTAAGTGGGTTTTCATGGAGCCAGGACTCCTGGGTGCTATCCCCAGCTCTGGGAGGGGAGTTGGGTCTTGTGGTTAGATCAGGGGGCCTGGGAGCCAGGACTCCTGGGTTCTCTACCCCAACTCCCTGTCTGACCTCAGCAAGTCCCTTCCCCCCCCCACCCCCAGTGCCTCAGTTTCTCCCTACAAACTGATGACATCCACACAGCAGTGATGATTCATCCTCATCCTGGAGGCGGCTGTTTCCAGCACCCTGAGTCCATGAGTTACTGAGCGCCCCTGGTGCTGGGCCCCCGCCCAGCTACGCTAGCTTTTTTATTGAAAGCCCTCAATGTTCCCTGCCTTGATCCCAGGGCAGGTGGGAAGATTCCCCAGGAGAGCGCGTGGCTGCCTCGCCCGCTCTGCTCGCAGGTTGCAGGCAGGGAAATTGATGTAGCGAAGACAGCTAACATCTCCCCTACTGAGCGACTCACTCCCACCTGGAGAGGCAGCGAAGTCTGGGCTCACCCATGGAAAATTGGTGCAGGCGGGTGCTTGAAAGAGGCAAGGCCAGGTCGGTTTACACAGGCTCTGCACGCACGTTACACCGAGGCGGCGCTGGAGCAAATGAGGTCAGCTCCCCACTGGCTGTGAATCAGCTTCGCTCCACTTGGAGTCAATGGGGCCAGGGCCCCAGTGGCTATAATGCAGCGACTGAAATCGAATTACAGCAGCTGAGGAATTCTCGGCATTTACACTAGTGGCAGCGGAAGGAGAATTAGGCTCTAAATTGGTTCACGCTGGTGCGACTCCCTTGAAATCAGTCCTCCAAGCGGCCCTTCTGGTTCCAGGTTTTCTAAACCCTCCCCGCAACAGCAAGCACGGGGTTAAAAAAAACCTGGCTGCTGGGTTGGGAGCCAGCTCCTTCCTCCACCACCTACGACATCCCCGCTTGGGCTAGAACAGGGGGCCTAGTTTCTGGGTCACTGACCCCCCTCGGTTCCTTCACCAACTCCTTGTATGGCTTTGCTATTAAATAATCCCCGCTGCCCCCACGGTGGTTGTATCTCAGAGTGGGGTGAGGGGGTCCCTGTATAAACAGCCCCCCCCGCTCCACCCCAGAGGTGGCTGCATCTCAGCCCCCAGGGAGGAGTCCCTGTATCGACAAGGCTACAGCAACTGGAAGAGCGTTCCCATGAGCAGCACCCCTGAAAACGGCAGGGGGGGCCGCAAGAAGAGAACTGCTGCGGAGAGATTTTTTTCAAAGCCAGGCAGGAGATTCAGCCCCATTCTCCCCTCCTACCCCCCATTAGAAATTAACCACAGTCAGGCAGCTAAATCCACTGCCACATTTGAAAATGTCAAGCTGCAGCCGCTGGCTGGGCCGTTTAGACGCAGAGGCCCGCGTGGGGGTGGCTGCATGCTTTGCTTTTCTCTTCAGCAGAGCTGCCCTCTGGAACGAGCGTGCAGGATGTACAGGGAGAGGCGGGGGCTCCTGCCCCCTTCCCCTGGGTGGGCCGCTGTGGCATCGTGGGATTTACCCCTCACGGCTCTGAAAAACGTGGCGGAGTTGCAGGGGGTGAGCTGGGGACACCATTCCTGGGCTGGTGGGACAGAGGCAGGGCGGGATCAGGACCCACAAAGGTCGGGGTGGTTGCTCCTGTGCTGGCGGGAGGGGGTGGGGGGGTTGCTGTGAGGCGACAGTGTTTAAAAAAAAAAAAAATCACCTTCATCTTCACCACTGCCAAAGGTAGGTCACTGGATAGTCACTGCCAGGCGCTGGAGACTGAGGGATTGCCCATGAGGATCCAACTTCATTTTCCACTCTAGGACCTGAGGAATGTGTGTGGGGGGTGTTATCAGCAGGGCCCCCCAGCCTGCAGTGGGGGGCAGGGCTCAGGGTGAGTGATAGGAGGAGGGGGGGGGGGCGCAAGGAGCCGGCTCAAAGCAGAAAAACAACAAAGCTCAAAGCGCTGACGGGCAAATAAAAAATCATTTCATCCAAGCGACGACTCGCTAATTAAAGCATCAACTCGCTAATTAAAGCATCAGCCGGCCTCTGCGAGGGAGGCTACTGCCACTTACAGGAGCTGCAGCGGGGGAAAGGCAAATCGCCCCTCCCCTACAGAATCCAGAGCGGGAGGGCGAGGGGGTCGTGGCAGCAACTCCACCCAGGCTGTAATCACACTTTACATTTCCCCAGCTACACAGGCTGCGGCTGCCTCTGGGGCGAAGCAGGGCAAGGGTGCAACACAGGAATTGCAGCCAGCCGAGGGATGAGAGGCTCCCTGGGGTGCTTCATGTCCCTCCGCAGAGAAGGCCGGGGGAGTCAGAGCCGGGGGGTGTCACAGCCAAGGGTGGGACCCCAAAGCTCAGGCTGAGGAAGGCTCACAGCAAACCGGACACACCCTCCTTGGGCCTTTGGTCCTGCTCCAAGAGCAGGCGGACACACATGCTCATTAATAGCCTCGTCCCCATCTCCCCCTGGCTAGCATTTTCCAACGGAAAGAGTCTCAGGGGGCCAATGGGGGGGAATCAGGAGGCCTAGGTCCTGTCACCAGCTCAAGGAGGGGAGGGGGTGGACAAAGGGCAGAGAAGAGTCCCGCGAATGATTGAAGGCGCAGGAACGCCGACTCGCCGCGAGAGACGCAAGGCGCTCCCTCTTCCCAGCCTCTAGGGCCCCGTCTGGGAACGAAAGCCTGAGAACCACGGGCCCTGTTCAGCTGAAGCTGGACAGATGGTGACTGGCAAGAAGGTGGACCTGTTTAAGGGGAGGGGAACGAACCCTGGGGACAGCACGCCAAGGGCTGAAATCTCCCTCGCGGGCAATTTATAAAGCAAGCTGGGCTGGTTTTTCTCATTCAAAACAGGAAATCAACTCAGGGCCGACCCAGGGCAGAGACGATCGCCAAGGTCCCGGCTGGCCCTGCTCCGGGGGGGTAGAAATCAGAGCAGAGACGAGGGAGTCAGGATTCTGGGTTCTACTGAGGCCTCACTGCGAGACCTGTCTGGCTGTCTGTGCCTCAGTTTCCCCCACCCTTGCTGGCATTTAAGTACCTGAGTGGGGAGCGGGACGAGCGCTCGCCCACCCCATTCTCCTGGGTGCCAGAAGAGCCTGGCACAGGGTGAAGGGTGGAAGATGGTTGGCTGGCAAGGCATTGAGCCTGGGGAGGTAGCATTACAGGCTGCAGCAGTGCACGGGCTGGGTCCCCACACCCACCCTCCCCGTTCCAGCAGGCTAGGGGCAGGTGGGGAGGGCAACTGGCCCTGGAGAGGGGAAAAGCCACGAAGCAAGAAAGCAGCCAGGAACCAGGGGGGGGTGGGGGGCGGAGGGGCGGGCGGGAGGAATGAACAGGTCAGCCACATTCATCTCGGCTCACTAGTGCCGCCAGTGCTGGGGTTCACAGCGGCATGCGGCCACGGGCGGTGAGCTGCTTTCACGCAGCTCGGTTCAGGGCCCAGCTCTGGGCGAGAGGGTAAATAAAAAGGGGGAACAAGCCCATGCCAGGACAGAGCGAAACCAGCACAATGCATCACCAAGGTTTCCCGCCTGGGGAACAGTTCCCCTGCCTTTAAAATGGCACCAGGAGTGGAAGAATCCCCCTTCCCCCATTAGCTCACAGTTTAACCCTCGCCTCCCCTCGCAAAACAAGCCTCCCACCACACCCGAGAAGCTAGTCTCTTCTCCCAGGCTTCGGCTATGCTGGGAGCTAAGGCACAGCTGCTGCACCCACAGGGTTAACCCCAGGGTGACACGGCGGTGGGAATGACTCAGGCAGGGCCTGGTCAACATATGTCAGGCCATTCTGCCGGCAGCTGGGAGGGGAGACCGCTTAGGGGAGGGAAAAGAGGGTGGAATGGGTTTGGCTACCCCGGCTCAGCCCCCACCCTCTCCAGCACCCGCATAGGGCCTCAGTTTCCCCTGTTGAGTCAGACAGGAGCCAGCCAGGGCTCCATGGACCGAGAAGCGCTGGGGAAGTGCTTGGAGCACCTCGTGGCTAAATTGCACTGCCTAGCCTCTGCTCCGCTGAGGCTGCTGCAGAGCAAAATTAAAAGCAAACAGGCCCTCCCCCAGGGTTTAACACAAGCAGGCGAGGAGATCCCTGCGGAACAGCGGGGGGGGAATCGGTCCAGCCAAGGGACGCATCGGGCGCTCAGATCCCACACACGGCACAGACAGCTGGCAGGGCAGACGGGGAAACGCCCCCTTTTTAATGGGCACCGAAGCACAGAGCCTGTCGCTGCAGACAGGCGCCCCAGAGTTCAGCCGGGCGGATGCTGGGTTTGGGTGGGTCCGGCCCAGGGGCAGAAGTGGCTCTTGTAGGGGTCCTGGCTGCAGGAGCTAGGGCCCAGTCTGCCGAGGGAAAGCGGCGACAACAGAGGCGTCCCCCAGGCCATTATCCCCTGCTGCAAAGCGGCTGCGGCGTGAACGGCCACAGGAAAACCCTGAGCCCCAGAGCTGCATAGAAAGCTCTCTCACTGCTCCTCAATCCCACCCCGCAGCTCTGTGCTACCCGGAGTCTCAGGCCCGGGGTCAGAGGAGGGCCAGGCCAGCTCAGCGCCGCTGGTCTCCTTGGCCCCAGGCTGCATGGGACACGGGGGGCAAGCCGGGAACGGTTGCATCAACAGGGGGGAGCTGGGAACAGTTGCGCCGCCAGGGGGTCCCCACTCCCCCAGCTGCGGGGATCCAGGACCCAGCTGGGGGCCGTGGGTGGCCCCCACCTCACGTCTTGGAGTATTTTCTGCGGACGGAGTCGCGGTAGAACTGGAAGATGGCGCCGGCAGCTCGCTGGGCAGCGGCGATGCACCGCTGCAGCTGGGGAGGAAGAGGGAGATAGGCAGTTAGAGCCGGGGGTGGGGGGAGCCCCGAGACAGGCCCCCGCGGCAGGCACAAGGCCGGCTCTGGCCCCACCTCCCCCCCACAGGCCAGGGCTGCAGGGGAGAAGGCTCCCCACTCTGCCAGGTGCATGATGGGATTGCTGCTCCCACCAACCTGCCCCCAGGGGAGGGGTCGCACTCCCTGTGCACAGGCGGTGGGAAGGGCAGGGGGTGCAGGAGCTCAGTGAGGGGGAGGGCCCCACACAGCGGGGTGGCACGGCCTCTGCTAATGTGCCCCAGTGGAGGGGGGGGGGGGGATGCTGCTCAGCCCCTAGTGACAGGCTGAGCCCCCCACAACTCATTTCACATGGGGGGGCCAATCCCCTCCACCCTCCCTGTGATTCATGAGAGGAACCCCCTCAATCCCCCCCTCCAGCTCAGGAACTAGGCCAGGACCCCCCCACTCTCCGACCAGCCTCAGAGACCATGGTCCAGCCCAGAAGAGGGGTAAGGGGGGGGACGGGAGCGGAACTTCCATCCCAGCTCCCCACCTGCCATCACCATAGCAACCAGGCAGGGGACACCCCATCAATCACCCAGTCCTATCCCCTGCCAGGACACTAGGGGGTTAAGAGCCAGCTGGTGAACGGGGCCCCCTGCCTGCTCCCTGCCCCCCCCTTCTATAATTAGCCCATTGCTCTGGCCCCCCAGGTTACCCGGCTCCCACTCGCAGGGGGGCTGGATCTCTGCCCGCACCCCCTCAACTCAATGACCTCGCTGCAGCGGGCGCGTGGGTGCTGAGGGGGGGGGCAGGGAACCGACTGACAGGATCTGCAGGGGGGCGGGGGGTGCAGCGGAGAGAGGGGCACACGCCCCGGGGCGCAAGGCACAGCCAGAGCCACAGCCGCCTGCTGTGAAGTGGTGCAAGTCCGCTAGGCCGAGGAGCGCACGCACTAGAGCAACACACGCACAATCACAACAGCGCACAACAAAGCCGCGCACACAATCACAACCACACGCTATATGGCAATGGACACACACACACACACACACACACACACACACACGAGCAATGCATGCATGGAATCGTAACTGTGCACGATAAAGCCACACACGTGGCAATGCGTGCACAGAGGATCACTGCCACACACTGTACGGCAATGCACATGTACGTACACACACACACACACACACACACACACACACACACAGAATCACAACCAAACACACCACAAAGCAGTGCGCGCGCACGCGCACACACACACACACACACACACACACACACACACACAATAAAGCAATGCATGGCCCCATCCCTCTCACACACTATGAAGCATAACACAACTCCTCAGTCCTACAGAACCCGTGCCTCCCCCCCGCTGCTGGAAGAGCAGGGGAGCAATCGGCCCCAGGCCCTGTACGTGGCAACGACTCGCCCACCAGCGAGGAAGACGGGGCCCTCCAAACGGACCAGCGCTGGGCCCACCTAGCTCAGCGTCCTGCCTCTGGGATTCCTACGTGGGGTTTTATGGCATGACAATTGGGAGGCGTGTGGAGAAACCGGGAGAACGGACTGCGCCGGGGGGAAGGGGTGACGAGAAAGGGGAGGAGATGGTTCTGTCTGGTCCCAGTCTTACCGCTCCGGGGGTCTGCACGGATGGCCCCAGCCGCGCGGAGAAGTGAAAGCAGGAGAGCCTGACAGGGAGGGGTGCATCACAGAAATCAGCACCCCGAGGGGGCCAGGGGAGCCTGGCCCGGAGACAATCCCTACGTTCCTTGGTGGGTCCCTGCTGTGGACAGGACCCAGAGCTGACCGTCCCATGGCTGCATCCCCAGGATTCACCCTTGGCCCCGAGCCTGGGGAGGGGCGGGGGGCACAAATGCAGGCTTGGCCCCCGGGCACCAAAGACCCATGGTACGCCACTGCTGCCATGCCACGGGGAGCATAGCTTGCTTGAGGGTGGCTGTGGCTGAGGGGGCAAGGCTCAGGCTCTGCTGATAGCTGGGGGGGGGGGGGGAGAGAAGGAGGGAGGAGAGATCTCAGACAATCTCTCCCCGTCTGATCACCACCTCGCTCCCAGGAGCTGCCGGGCCCGCAAGCAACGGCCTCCCCTGTGCAGGGCATGACAGACACCAAAACACGCTGTGCATCTCCGCAGCGAGCCCCCCGCGCCCTACAGGCCAGCACGGGGGGCAGCACCGAACCACACACTCCCCGCAGTCAGTGGGGCTCAATGGCCAGCGTGGCTCATGGAGCGCTGCGCTGCTGGGCAGGGGGGCTGAGGGGAGAGTGCCCCAGCTGAGCCCCCTGCACCGCTCCCTGCAGCCCAGCGCCGCACCGGAGATCACAAATCTGACGGGATGGCCCCCCACTTCCCGCAGCATCCAGTTTCCACACACTGAGCCGGCCTGAGAGATCAGACAGCAGAGGTTATTCGGCCTGGGCGTGCTGCAGGCAGAGCTCCATCCCCAGCCTCAGCGTCCCACTCCAGAGCTACCAGAGGGACACTGACCAGTTTCACCCCCTGCCTCAGCTTCCCCACCTCCCCCCAGCAGCTGTCTGGCTCTCCAATCCGCTGGACCACTCGCAAGGCATCCCAAGTGATTGGGCTGAGCGGCCCTAAGACCCAACTCATTCCACATCATTCGCTTTTAGCTGGGTGCAGGGTGCTTCTAACACTCCTCTGCCGTCCCAACTCCTGCCGTGGCCTCCGGGCCCCGCCATCAGGGACTGCCGGATAACCGGCTGCAAACCCCCATGCTCAGCCCCGCTGTCGGAGGTTTATCTGAGCAAGCACTTCACTCGCAGAGATGTTACGTGCATTGCAGTAGCATCACGGAGCTCCAGGCATGGAGCACGGACCACGCTGCGCTGGGCGCTGTACAAACAGAACAAGACGTCCTCTCTTTTTCCAAACTAGAGTAACAGTCACATGGCTCCGCTGCACCACAGATCTCAAAGTGCTTCACAAAGGATGAGATTGTCACTCTACGCAGGGCAGTACTGCCCCATCACAGACAGGGAAACTGAGGCACAGAGAGGCCAAGACCAACCCAAGGTCACCCAGCAGTTCTGTAGCAGATCCAAGAGTCGAACCCAGGGAACCTGAGTCCCAGTCCAACCCCTCAACTGAGCTGTCAAAAAACTTTTTTTTTTTTTTTTTTAAAAAGCTCTGAATTTGCCCTTCCAAAATGGCATCCAAGGGTTTTGGGTTTTTTAAATTTAAGCAGATGTTGCATTTCCTGGAGAAGAGACACTAGGCTGGCTAAGCCTCGCCCTACAGATTTACAGCTCCAGACAAAACACACTACAGTATCCCCAGCTTGGCCACAAACTCACCAGGCCCCCCCATTCTCTATGCCTCAGTTTCTCCACTCAAAATGAGGATTCTGTTGCCCCCCCACCCCCACCCCGAGGACAGGCACGGGGTCTAGCTCTGCGTTCACACAGCTGCCCAGGAACCGATTTCAAAGGGGAGCTAACTGCATGGCAAGCCAAAACGGAAACTGACTGAGTGAAACTGACCTACTCCAAGGAGAGCCACGCGCAGAGGATCTTAAAGCAGCGGCAGGGTCAAAACCCTCGTTCTACAGCCCCAGCAGTTCTAACGGCCGGGGGTTAATTAGTAATGGAGCGTCCCCAGCACAGGGAATCCATCCATCACTGTTCAGCACACACATGGCTCCTGCCTGTCGCTTCACCCAGAGTGGAGACTTCCTTTAACCAATACACCCAGCCGGTGCCTGAAAGCAACCTGGCGTGATACTGGTGGATGCACCGCTTACCTGGGGGAGGAGGGCCTGGACTCCTTAGCCCAAGGGAGGCGGTGGGATTTAACGCTGCAGTGCACTAACAAAGGCCACCAGCCCCATGGCACAGTGCTCCCAGACGGCTCTAAACCGGACAAGCCTGTCTGGTATCCCACCGACCTGCCGGGTCCAGATCAGCCCTGCCAACAATTCACTGGCAACCCACCTTCCTGCCAGAACAGAACAGCCAGAATGTCCCAGCGCTTCCACAGCTCCAGGGAGGGAGGGGGTCAGACAGTGGGGTTGGTTCTCAGCTACCCCATCCCTGCATCTGGAGCAGGAATGGGAGGGGTCGTGGAGGTTTTGCTCTCCCCTTACGTCAGAAATGCACAGAGTTCAACCCGCAGCATGAGTGAGAGCAGCCCCAAGGCTGCTCTAAGTCACACTCCACCCCATGGTCTCTGGGGGGCAGAAAACAGCCCCAGCGTAGTGTGCTACAGCCACACCCCTATGCCAGGGTCTGGATGCAGGGGATTTTCCGGAGGGTGGTGTGGGTCAGTTTCCCATCCACTTTAAGATCCCTTTACGCTGCTGGAACAGTCAATGGCCATGGCACAACAGGGTCAGGCCTGGTGCCTGTAAGCACTCGGAGATCCCAGGCCTGGCGCCGAGAGCAGAAGAGAATCCCAGCAGCAGGAGACCTGCCAGCGCGAAGGCAATGCACAGTCTGGGCAGACGGGCCGAGGTGGGCATTAAAGTAACCCTTCCTGGGTCAAGAGGATGAGGCCAAAGAGCGCTACGGAGACCGACCCCTGATCTAATCCACGAGGGGGAAAATCTGTTCCCCACCCGCCGGTTAAATAAACCAGGAGGAGGAAAATGGCTTTTTAAAAACAAAAAAGCCGACGAACCTAATTCAGATTCACCCCGAACAAGGTGAGATTTTTCCCTTCTTGACAGAACCGTTTGTCTAACGAACGGCTCCTGGCTGCCGCTGCTGTTCAACAACACATTAACGCTCGTAATTCTTCTCTCCCGCCGCCCGGGCTCCGCGTTCCAGGCCATTTCCCAGGAACACGCCGGTGGTAATGAGAAAAGACTGAACGCTCCGGGTCTGGAATACTAAGAGCCTCTCCTAATCGGATCGGGGAGAAATGGGGTCGTTCCTCCCACCCCCTGCTGCGCCGGGAGCCATGATGACAGCTGCCAATCCCCATCTCCCACCACCTCTGCTTCTTCCCTCCCTCCCCCCACTTGTGGGTATCCACCTCCCCCTGCCTCAGTGGCACCCGTTTGCCTTCTCGGCGATGATGGGTTGAGACAGCTGGGACGCACCAGGTGGCAGAGGCAGACAGATGATTCCAAGGAATGCGTAGAGGGGCCCCTCCCATGCCCCAGCCGGAGCCAGGGCCAATCAGGAGCGATTTACAAGAGGCAGCGTACCCTTGTGGTTACAGCGCTGGGACCAGGAGACAGGATCCAAACCCCGGCTCCGCCAGACTCCCCACATAGCCCCCAGCCTCAGATCCTACATCCAACACTGGGGGAGACCCACCCTTCCCCCAGGCCTTGGGGGCCAGGATTGTCTCACTCCGTGTCTGTATGTGGTTCCGCCCCACGGATCCCCTCAAAATCCCAGCCCTCTAGCTGTTCCCCGCCCTGCTGAGTTAAGCAATGTCCCAGAGTCACCCCCCAAATCCAGCCCTGCCACCAGCAGATCCATTAACACCAGGCAGCTTCCCACCCAGCAGGAATCAAATGCCAGCTCCAAATGAAAAGCTGCCGCCGAAAGCGCTCTTGGTTTGGTATGCAAGTGACACCCCCAAAATCTCCAAGCCTGATCCAACACCCATCAGTGCCATTAACTCTAGTGGGCCCCTAGGCTGTGCCGCTACATGGGACTCTGCCATCTGAGCAGCCAACACGCACCAGACACCGGACAAATTGGGGCTGATTCGCAGCACGCCCGAGGCCTGGTTTGCCTCCTGTCCTGGAATTCCAGCCCTACAGGGAGACAGCAGATCAGCTGCCCAGCAATCCCTGTGCCCCACTCACCTCTTCCACCGAGCAGGTCCCCTTGGTGGTCGACATCAGCACCCTCCTCTCCACGCTGCTGATGGCGAAGGTCAGCACCGCTCGAACCTCCTGCGAGGGATCGGGGAGAGAGTGAGCGACCGGCCCAAGATGCCCCCTCCCCCCCACACCACTGGGAGGAGCTGGAAGGAGAAAATTGACCTTTCCCAGGTCATTCAGGGCCCCTCCCAGGCCAGGATCCCTCCTGTATGGCCCCAGCCTGCTGCCACAGGTCCATCCCCAATCTCCCACCCACTAGCTGTGGCCTGCGCTTTGCACGGGTAGATCACAATGGTCCCTGCCGGCTCTAAGGGCTGGTCCCTGCAGTCAGGACATCCCGGGCTGACTCGGGGCAGACATGAGCCAATTATGGCCAGTGCTGTCTGGCCGGCACCCCGTGTGCCGCTGCATTTATTAGGTGTATTACGGCAACGGTGAAGACCACACCTGAGATCAAGGCACCCCACAGGTCGCAGCCCCCCCACCGCACTTGGCCAGGAGTGGCACTCGCCCTCCCACTCTCCCCTGCACTGGGCTGGGCGCAACACACGGCCTCTCACCCCCGCGATCAGGACCCCCCATTGTGCTGGGTGCTGCTTCTTGTCCTGCAAGGGCACCACGGCTTTAAATCCCAGACCCCTCAGGGCAAAGCCATTCGGCCGATCCTTCCACCGCCCCGGGCACCCGCACTCCCCACCTTCTCCTGCTTGGCGGTGGGGTCAAGGATGATTGCCCCGGCAGCATCCAAGGCACACGTCACTCCGCAGAAGAGCGACTTCATGGGCAGACCGGCATCCATCAGCCCCATGCAGGCCGCGTTCAGGCAGCACGCCAGCAGCTGGGCGGGGTGTCAAGGACAAAGCCAGCAGCTGCTGAAAGGCCGGGAGCCGGTGCCCGCAAGGCAGCAATCGCTGCCGGGAACCCCCCCCCCTCCACACCCAGGGGCTCGGGCCTCAGAACCACCGCGTCTTGCTGGAAAACGCGACTGCCCTGCACTGGGGAGGCTGCCTTCCCCAGCAGGCGCCCACCTGCCTCCAAGGGGAAAGCAAGACTTAAGGGCCCCACGCCAACTGGCGTGGGGAGTGCCAATCTCCCGCTGGAGTCAGGATCGGGCCCCACTCAAAGCCCCTCGAGGAGGTGGAGAACGTGAGGGACACGGGTGCAGTTGGCTACAGGAAGAGAGAGACACGTCAGAGCAGCCCGGCCCCACCAAAAAAGGCTTTAACCCACCCCATCCCTTCCTTCCAGGGCAGATGTCACATTCCTGCTCAGACTGCGGGCTCATCAGGTCGAGTGAGATCAGGGCCCCGTTGTGACAGGCGCTGCACAGATCCCGACCAAGATCAGGGGGCATGTTTCCGCACAGACACAGGGAGAAACACCCTCTGCCCCAAAGAGCTCAGTCTAAACAGGCACATCTCTCTCTTCACAGGTGAGAAACTGAGGCACAGAAGATGAAGGGATTTGCTCAAGGTCACACCCGGGAGTCGGTGGCAGAGCCAGGAATTGAACCCAGCTCTCCCAGGTCCCAGTCAGGCGGTGCTTCCTCTGGGGTGGCAGCTGCATCGCTGGGGCTGCTTAGCGCCAGACCAGCCAAAAATGTACGTGAAACATCTGTGCCAGCCGGGGAATGGACCGACTGTAACCGGGGCTCATCTCCTCTAAAGATCAGAGATAGCAGGGGAAGGGTGCAGAGGGACCCATCACCCCACAGCAGGGCAGAGACCAGCCCCCAATAGAAGAGGATTCACCCCAACCATAAACGCAGCCTTTCCACAGCGCTTTTCATCTGCAAGTTAATCATCCGGCACCTGCCAAGCCCTTCGCAGACGTGACGTGAGATATCGGCCTTGTTACTGAATGCTGGCTAACACAGAGGGGCACCGTGTGCCATCCTAGCTAACAGCTGTAGCAGTGGCGACCCAGCTGTCAGCAGCTGTGTGCAAGCGGCGCAGCAACTACTTAAGGCTGGAGGAAAACCACCACTCATTTCATCAGAGGAGCTGTGAACCCTTATTTCAGCATGTACAGCACACACATCAGCCAGAAAGTGCACCAGGATCTGTGGGGTCTGGAAGCCAGGACTCCTGGGTTCTACCCCCAGCTCTGACACAGACTTGTGTGACCCTGAGCAAGCCACTTGCCCTCTCTGTGCCTCAGTTTCCACACCAGCCTGATAAGGGAGTGGCTGTGCAGGGCAGGGGGGTGTTGACCCCGGTGAATGCAGGCCCGGGGCCATCAAACTGGCGCCCATCACCAGAGCTAATCGCCGCCTCCAGCTCTAACAGGGCCCCGCGCACCGCAGGAACTCAAAAGGCCTTTTCGAGTGCGATTCAATTAATCTTTAAATAGGACAGCCTAATAATGCACAGCAGGGCTTCAAAGCATGCCACAGCCATTCAGCTTCACACCATCTCCCTCCCTCCCCTCCAGAGACTGCAGGAAAGAAACCCACGAGTCCTGGCTCCCACTCCCTGCCTGCGCCTGCTCTAACGTAAAGCCCACCTCTTGCCGGAGCTGGGAAGAGAACCCAGGACTGGAGTCCTGGCTGCCAACCCTCCCTCCAGGAGGATGTCCTGAGGACTGGAATATTTCACCAGACTCATGGACCCCACCAAGCCCATAACAGACCAATCCTGCCCATGAGTAAGTGACTCCGGGCCTCCCTGGAGGCTGGATCCATCACCCGGGGCCCAGCCCAGCCCACGTGGCAGCTGCAGAGATCATGCTGCAGTAGCATCCGGAGGCACATCATGGATCAGGACCACATGGCATTAGCATCTGTTCATTTATTAGGTGTATTATGGTAGTACCTTGGGGTCCTGGTCCCCCAGTGGCTTTGCTAGGCACTACCATAATGCACCTAATAAGTGAGTAGTCCCAAGCACAAAGGAGTTATGGATCAGGCCCCCATTGTGCGAGGGCCTGTACCTTTATCAGGTGTATTACAGTAGCATTTAGGCACCCATCCTATACCAGCACCCTAAAAGGGACTACCATAATACACCTAATAAAGGTACAGCACCTAGCTCAATGGAGTTCTGGTCCATGTCAGGCTCCTACCCGCTACCATAATACACCTAATACATTCACTATGCCTAGCACAATCTGGGCCTGGTCTATAAATGGGGCACCTATGTCCCACTGTAATACACCTAATATACAATGCCTAGCACAATTGGGTCCTGGACCATAACTGGGATTCCTTTGCACTGGGCACTGTTTATTCGGTATTGGGTGCATTAGGGTTGTACATAGAGGCCCCAGTAATGGAGCAGAACCCCACTATGCTAGCATGCTGTGCATTTATTAGATGTATTTGGGTAGCACATAGTGGGGTTCTGCTCCATGAGTGGGACCCCTGTGTGCCACCCAAGGGGCAGTGGTCAAAGTGCCTCTCCCCAGCCGCTATTGCTGGTGGAAAGGCTCTAGCTGGGTCCCAGGAGGCGGCTGGAGGAGGGGAGGGGGGGAAGCACATCCTTCCTGCCAGAACTAATCCTTCCCTGGGGCTTTGGCTCGGTGAAAAGAGAGCCGTTCCCCGTGAGACCAAATTAAGTCAGTCATCACTTCTGCCTCTATTCAGATTTCATCAGACGCCCCCGCCTGCCGTTAATCCCCGCACCTAGCTCACACGCCCGGAGTGCTAGAGACACTGTCACTTAGCACCCGCTTCACATGCCATAATTAAATTCCTCCAGCACCCTGGGAAGGTGTTGCTGCCTGAGGAGACCCAGCTATGCCTGCTCTACAACTCCGCTTGTCCCATCAGCCCAGGTTTATGCCAGCTTCCTCTGCGCTCACTGAGACACAGGGCTGGGATGGCAGGGGACTGCGGGTCTGGACTGAGGAGCAGCCACAGAGACGTGGGGGAGGGGGGGAAGGCGAGCCCATTCCCCTTTGGAAGTGCCGTGCCAGGTGGGAGAGCAAGCCTTCCCCGCTCCCAGGACAGCCCTTGCCACAGTGCTGGTGCCACCTAGCGGCTACAGCCCGTAGTTCCTGTAGAGCTCCACTGAACCACAGTGCCAGGGGGTAGGGCCCCGCAGGGACCTGACAAGCAGCAGGGGCCGAGACCCCAGGGATACAGCATGCAGAACATGCCACCTTGCTCCCTGTTCTCCCCACTAGCCCCCTGCATAGGTGAGATGCTGAGAAAGGGTGACAAGACACTCGACCCCTCTCCCCCAGCTGGTATTTTGCCTATGATGCCACGTGGGAGGGGAGCACCCCCTGCTGGTGCCACGCCCTTCCATGCAGCAGCCTGGAAGCTCCCCACTACAAGGCCTGACATAGGCTGGCCCTTCTCAGCTTGCAAGGGCTAACGACTCGGCAGTGCCAGGTCGGTAACACCGCTCCACCCTTTCTGATCATACCCATCGCCAGGTGGCTGCAGCTGCTTGAGGCAAGCCAGGAAAGGGTTAAACCACCCTGCAATTAGAGCTGCCTTTGCCAGAAGTCAGGGAGGGACCTGAGGAGAAGGGTTAACAGGGAGAGAGACTCAGGGAGCCTTCTCATTAGTGGCTCCATGAAGCATCCACCACGCCCCGATCCTATCAGGCCAAAATGCCACCCCCGGGAGCGGGTGGTGCCGGGAAGGCATAACTGTAGTGGCGCTTGGCTGGACCCCAGGGATGAGGGAAGGAGAACAGGAACCGTTTGTGCATCTAAGACACCAGCTCCGACCCAGAGGGAGCGCGAGGCGTCCCCTCCATCCAAAAGACAGACAGCAGCCTGGGCACTGCATCACTAGCACCAGGTGGGCCATGGAGGCCAAGCCTCTGCCCCCATCCTCTCAGCAGAGGGCACCACTGTGCCGAAGGAGAGGCAGGGCCTGGCACATGCAGAGAGCGCCCCCTGCTGCCTGCAAAGGATACAGAGCCCGCATCGCTGATCACCTGCAGCACAATGGTGATGGAGGTTCTGGGGTGCAGGGTGCCCAGGATAACCGCCTCACACGTCTTCCTGATCAGCTGCTCCCGGTTCTTCTCAAAGACGCCTGGGGAAGGAGAGACGGGGCTGGGTTGAGCTGAGCCAAGAGTGGGTAGACAAAGAGCAAGTCGGACAAACGCCCCCGCCCCCCGATAAACTCCCTCACCAAGGTTCGCCGTGCAGCCTTCCGCTCCAGTGCTCTCACTGCAGCTCTGCGTTCTCGCCAGAGCTGTCTGCCTGGTTAGACTGAATTACGGACATGCACAGGCACCCCAACCCAGCACTGCACCCCCATTGTGCCAGGCACTGCACAAAAGCACCCCCGCTGAGATCAGGGCCCCTCATCATGCCAGGCGCTGCTCCCAGAACAGCCCCCCCCCCCAAGGTCAGGGAGGCCCCCATTGTACCGGGCGCTGCAGATGGTGGGGGAGTTCCTGCCCCAGCAAACCTTAAGACCTAAATACACAAGACAAACGGAAAGAAAAGTGACTCGCCCAGGTCAAACAAGGAGTCTGTAGCAGAGCAAGGAATTGAACCCAGGCCTTCTGAGTTCTAGTATAGCGCCTTGACCACAAGGCCAGCCCTTTCTACGCACTCACAAAGCTTGCCTCAGTTTCCCCATCTGAAAAGTGGGGAGAATAATCCTTCATCTTGTCTATTTAGAGAGACCTGCCCTGGTGATGTTACATCCAGCCCTACACTCGCCAGGGGTCTCTGGCTGCACAAGCCTGTCTCTCTTTAGCAATAGGCAATGTGCTAAAGCCTAGAAATGTAAATATTTCAGCAGAAGTAAATGCTCTTGTTTCTTAATTTACTTATTTGCTGCAGAAGTGCCCCTGGGAATCTGACAGCTTTAAAAAAAAAAAGGAGCGTGCCGCAACATTTGCGGAAAACATGTGAATCTTTGACGCCAATTCCACTTCCTTCAGCAAGCCGGGCTGCAGATGGCCAGCTGCAGGGGAGCGCCCTGACACGCCATTCTAGGGCAGTGACCGAGGGGCAGAGGAGAGCCCGGCCTGGGGTGAACGGCAGCCATTGTTGTGGCACAATGGGGAAACTTAACACTTCCTTCCAGTCTGGACTAAGGGGGGTTACATGACCTTATGTCAAGCTATTCTATCTGTCTGCTTGACCACAGTTACTCCATTGTAGTTTTCTTTAGTATTCTGCTGAAGATTGCCCACCCCCTCCTCTTTTGCTCTTAAAGTGCTTATTTTGTGCCAGGGTCAGAGAAAGGTTTCCTAGACGAAGCAAGGAGATAGCCCCAACTGGTTTCTACTAGTTATACGGCCTTGAGAGATAGACAAGGCAACTCTGATAGATAAGCTGAAATCTTCTGTTAACATGTTTTTTGTTATGCATACCTTTCCAATTAGAAGAAGTAGAAAAGTGTAAGCCAATAGCAATGGTAGTAATAATTTTGAATGTACCTATAAGCATTAAGAATTTATGCATATGTAATTCCTTTGTCTATGTTTGTATAAATATGCAAAAGAGCATGCCTTCGGGGTCCCACACTGACCACTTGCTGGGAAGTGTCTGACCTCTGCAGAAATAAAGTTTGGAGACTGCCCAACTACCTGCGTGGATCTCTTTTCGGTGCAGGGTAAACGAACCTCAATTGGAATCTTTTTCCAACAATTTGGCATCCGCGGCAGGACTGCCTTGCAAGCCAACCGAGTTCTGCACCAGCTAATGCCCCAGCCGGCACTAGGGTGAGTTCACCCCGAGGGCTTTTGGACTGGGGTTAGAACTCGAAGGAAGGCTGTAAAGCAGTTGAGACCCCTTGCAGTCTCACAGTCTCCAAGAGATTCAGGTACCTGTATGTTTTGTGTGTTGTCTTTTCTTTCCATTCTTTGTTGGTTGTTTTGTGTTGTGTCTGCCAGGTTTTCTTAGGAGATTCCAAAACGGGCACCCTAGCACTGTCTTTCACGGTGGCCATGCGCTGAGCCTAAGGGTTCATAACGCAGAAGTCCTGGGTGGCACAAGCTTCTTCCGTGCACGGAATCTCCTCAGCTTTTCTATCTGATTTGTCTAGGACCAATTATCAGGTCCCTCCCTGGTCTCTTTGAACACTGGGCACACAGGCTGACCTATCTGCAGGCAGTCCAGCTGGTCCGAGGCAAGTCCTCTAAGGCCAGAAACGCTGTGTGGCGGATTTTTCCATTTCCCGCACAGAGACCATAACCTTATTTCATTCTGTGACTTTGCTTCTGATTTTACAAATCCCTCCGGAGGTGTGTATGGTTTTTTTTTTCTTTTTTTCCCCAGAGATATAAGCGCATCCCCAATTGTTCTGTGCACAGGTCGTCCACAGGGTATGAACGGGAGAAATAAGTGCTAGTTTAAGTACTAGGATAAGGGCTCGGATCAGGTTCACTGACCTGTCCTTAAGAGGACAAAAGCTGAGGCTGTGTTGACACAGAGTGTGTGTGTGTGTGTGTGTAGTGATAGTGTGGTGGACGGAAGATGGGGCTCGGAGGAAGTAAAATCCCCGAGGACAGTCCCTTAGGGACGGTGTTAGCAGCATGGACTGCGGGTAAACTACCGGTACAAAAGGGAATGAAGAAAACTCAAGTCAAAGAACTAAATACAGAATGGCAGAAATATTACTACAAGGATACCCAAATTTGGCCCACCTATGGTACCTTTGATTATTGCAAGCTACAACAACTAAGGCTTAAGCTAGAAGAAAGAGCCCCAAGGCAGATGGACTATTGGTATTGCTGGGCGCATCTCTCTAATGGAGCTTGCCCTGTAACAACAACGCCTGCAATTAAGGAGGAAACTCCACCCCCTTATAATCCAAGCTCCTTGATATTGAAAAGCCAGCAAGAGGAACCACCTGAGCCTTTGTATCCCCTTCTACCCCCTATTGCCTCCCCACCAGCTATTGTCCAACCACCCCCTGCTTCACCAATTAATGGATCTGCTGCAGGAGGGACAGCCACCCCCTCCCCTTTCATCCCCCAACCGCTTGGGAGCAGAAACCAAGGAGAGAAAAGCAGCAGTGAAAAAGAGAGGAAGCACGATCTAGATAAGGACCGCTTCGACAGCGGCAGTGCCAGTGAAAATGAAGCAAAGGGGAGAGGGAAGGCTAGGAGGAGAAGAGTAAACAGTACAGGGAGTCTTGACTTCCTTTATGATCTAAGCCCCAGCCGCACGGGCCTTAAATTCTACCCCGATAACCGAACTGGGAAACCTGTAGAGCACACATTGCGCCTGCAATATATACCCGACGGGGGGACACAGCGTTCAGTGAGGGTACACACACCTTTTGCACCTGGGGATCTGATTATTTGGCAAAAAACCACCCCCTCCTTTCGACAAGACCCTGCTACAGTCATCAGACAATTCCGGATTATTGTCCGAACGCATAATCCGTCTTGGGCAGACATAGAACAATTAATGGAAGCCTTATTTACCGCTGACGAGCAGGTAACTATTGTGGATGAAACTATTAAGCTTGAAGGGGGGGACAATACAAACAATGCCATTTGGCCAAAGATAGACCCTGCGTGGGACTATAACAACACCACCGACTGGAATTTATTTATCCGTGCCCGTGAAACCTTGTTTAAAGCTATGGAAAAAGCGGGGCAGAAACCTATAAATTGGGAAAAATTTCATGAAATTGTTCAAGCCCCTGATGAAAATCCAGATGCCTTTTATGTGCGGCTTTGTGAAGGGGCAACTCGATATGCCCAGCTTAAACCGGACGATGAAAGGGATTGCAAGGCTATTGCTGCAGCATTTGTAAATCAGTCAGCTAGCGATATACGGAACTATTTTCACAAATCTTGTCCAGGATGGAACGGAAAGACTATATCCGAAATTAGGGGGATTGCCACATATGTGTTCGAAGGACGAAAGGTAAAGGAACAGTCGAGAGAAGGGAAAAGAAGACAGGATGAGCTAAAGCTGTTACCATGCAGAATGCAATGTTGACCCAGCGAGGGAGAGGAGGACATTTCCGCAGAGGCAGAGCAAGGGGAAGAGCAGGGGGGCAAGCTGCAAATTCATGGGAAACGCCAGTATGCTTTTGGTGCAGGCTGCCAGGACATTTTAAGCGAGATTGCCCAACTCGCCTAGTTCGGAAGCTAATGCCTACACTGCCATGCCAGCTCCATACAGCACACAATACCAGCAAGGGGTACCCCCCCTCCCCCTCCCCCCTCATAATCATGGGTGCCAAGAGTTTCAGGGCATGTGTTGCTTTAACTTATCAGACCACAGCACATTAATTGAAAAACGCTTAGCTGATCTCCACCGCTTAGCAGAACGCATCAAGCAATCTGATGGTAAACTTGATTTGTGGGGTTGGCTGACTGCTTGGCTGCCGGATATGCAATGGCTTAGGTCCTTGTTTTTTTTATGTTGTTTTTTTTTTGTTGCAATTTGTATTTTTGGATGTTGTTGCTTCCAATGCTTAGGTAATCTGCCCTCTGTTTGCTCTGCATTTAGCCGGCTTGTAAAACCCAGGGTTCCTGCCATGCAAATGTTGACTCAAGTTGAAATTGTTGGACTTAAGCAAAAAGTAGATCAGGCTTATCATAAATGAGCCAAACTGGTAATACAGTTATGGCTCAAAGGGGGGATTGAAGGAAAATAATTGTCTGCTTGACCACAGTTACTCCATTTTAGTTTTCTTTAGTGTTCTGCTTTCTGCTGAAGATTGCCCACCCCCTCCTCTTTTGCTCTTAAAGTGCTTATTTTGTGCCAGGGTCAGAGAAAGGTTTCCTAGAAGAAGCAAGGAGATAGCCCCAACTGGTTTCTGCTAGTTATACGGCCTTGAGAGATAGACCAGGCAACTCTGATAGATAAGCTGAAATCTTCTGTTAACATGTTTTTTGTTATGCATACCTTTATAATTAGAAGAAGTAGAAAAGTGTAAGCCAATTGCAATGGTAGTAATAATTTTGAATGTACCTATAAGCATTAAGAATTTATGCATATGTAATTCCTTTGTCTATGTTTGTATAAATATGCAAAAGAGCATGCCTTCGGGGGTCCCACACTGACCACTTGCTGGGAAGTGTCTGACCTCTGCAGAAATAAAGTTTGGAGACTGCCCAACTACCTGCGTGGATCTCTTTTCGGTGCAGGGTAAACGAACCTCAATTGGAATCTTTTTCCAACATATCCACCCACAACCCCCCACCCAGCCACACACACTCCTTCCTGCACATATCCCCCCATTCATTCCCTCCACTGCACACGCCTCCCTCCCACACCCCTGGATCTTATCTGGCCCCCATTCCCACAGTAGCTGAGCACCTCACAATCGTATCCTCACCCTCCCCCCACCCCAGGGCATTGCTGTTATCCCCATTGCACAGATGACGCACTGAGACGCAGTGACTTGACAAGGTCACACAGGAAGTCAGTGGCGGAGCAGGGACTCGACCCATGGGCTGTCCAATCCTCTGGATGCCACAGAGACAGTACAACCCAAGCTGCAGCACTGCAACCCGAATCGCACTGGGTGCACGGCCCGTTTAGCCAGAGGGCAACAGGTTTCAGAGTGACACAGCCGCCACCTTGTGAATCCACACCTGGGTCAAGCACCATGCCCCACACAGTGATTTCTCATCGCAGGGTCTCAATGGAGCACAGGGGCTGCTCATGCCAGTTTGTTATCACAGGGCTGCTCAGCTGCATGGCGTGCTGGGTGATAGCAGCTCAAGGAAACCGGAGCCAGACGTGGGGGGTGGATAGTGCAAATCGCTCACAAAGCCAGACTTAGGCATGCTGGATAGTGGGAGAATTGCTCTGCGAGACCTGAGATCTGTACATCTCTGGGTTATGGCAGGGCTACACAGATTGTTATGGTAGGGTCACTGGCCAGTCCCATGCTGACTAATAATGATGATCTCTTGTTATTGTAGGGCTCATTTTAAACATACGAGCAGGGTTTCTTTTGGAGGACATAGCAATTTGTTTTATTTTTCAATAGCAGCCTCAAAGTTTTTGTTCGAGGCATAATCCCGGTCCCCATCTCACCAGTCCAGTTGGGGGGATGGTCGTATTTAGTCGTTATTTTCAATAGAATTTGATCAATATACATCTGCAGCCAAAGAGTAACTTGAAACACACACTTCAGGGAGTTTAGGGCCAGAAGGGGCCACAACAACCTAGTCTGAGATCCCACATGACGCAGGCCAGTGAAACCCTCCATACCTCAGCCAGCACACCAACTTACTGACAGCTCCCACTGGACCAGGGGGTCATCACAACACCACAGTCGCTTACCCGGGAGTCCCACTTTGGGTTTGAGCAGCACTTCCACCGTCGCCTTGTCATACATCTCCTTGCTGACTTTCACCTCTGCTGGGCCATACAAGCCAGCAAGGACCGAGGTGTCTCCTGAGGGTAGATAAGAGATCAAGGTAAGACACAGCACGTCCCCACACTTCTACCCTGGGATCAAAGCCCTAATGGGGTGGGGTGGGGACAGGAATTGAAAGCACACAGAGGGGGAGGGGAGGAGGAGAGGGAGCGACTAGCCCAGGCCCCCACAAAGGCAGTCCCCTAACACAGAAGATGGAGCAGACTAGAGAATGCTCCCCACAGGAGCTCTATCTAGGATGTGGGAGGCATCTCTGACAGCCAGGCAACTGGGGAGCCCCAAATTATGGGACTGCAGGGGGGAAGGCTTCCACAGGAGACCCCCAAACAGGGGAATCAGGGAGCCCGCATGGCCGGACCAGGAAGGGGAGATTCAGCAGCTCCCTATGGGGGGTGATAAACCCACTACCCAAAGGGGGAGCTCCCACAGAAAATCCTCTGGGGAGGAAAACAAGGGGGTCCCTGGACCAGGCGGGGCGGGGGGGTAATAAATAGGTCTGGGAAGAGCCCTGGGGAGGGGGTAGGCTGGGGTCCCAGGGCAGGGAGGAATAAGAGACCGAGGGGGTCAGGGGAGCGAGGTGCTGAGGGACGAGGGGCCCCAGTGCAGCGCTGCGGGTCGGTATCAGGGTGTTCCGGGGCAGGGGGCGGAGGCCTGGGCGGGGGGCAGGGCCGAGGGGGGTCTCGAGGGCAGGGCGCCCCGGGAGCGGGGGCTAAGCACGGCTGGGGGGCAGTGTCGGGTCGCCGCGGGGGCGGGGCCCGGGCCCGGCCTCACCCTGCAGGAAGGTAGCGGAGCCGTCGGGCCGGCCGAGCAGGCCCAGCTCGCAGGAGAAGGGCCGCAGGACGCAGCCACCCGGCTCGGAGCCCATCCCGCCACCTCGGCCCGTCTCCAGCAGCAAAGCGACACACACCCACGTGCCGCCCGTACTTCCGCTGCCGGGGCGCCGGGAAACCACCAAGCCCCGCCCCCCAAGACGTAGCCCCGCCCCCAGGCCGTAGCCACGCCCCATCAATGCAGCCCCCCCCCGGCCCAGTAGAGCGGAGTGGGGTTGGGGGGAACGGGAGGCAGCTCGGGTCACGCGGTGGGGGGGGGAAATCGGGGCGCACGCGCGCGGAGCGTGTCACTCAGTTACAACGTGAGGGGTGGCTCTCGCGAGGGACTGGCTGGCTCCAGGGGGAACGTTACCATGGTGACACGCAGACGGACGATGTGGGTGGGGCGTGTGCATCGCTGTTGCCATGGTGATGGGGGCCGGGCTCAGGGCCCCCCCCCCCGCCGGGCAGCAGCCGAGGCCCGGCGCCCCGCCTTCCGTAGCAAGATGGCGGCGGCGGCGGCAGGTTGGGGGTTGCGGCGGGGCCTGGGCCGCCTGCTGCTGCGGGGCCCGCGGGGCGCCCGGGGCCTCGGCAGCGCCGTGAGTGCGGGCGCGGGGAGTGAGATCGCGAGCGGGGGGTCCTCCTCGGTGCCCCGCGCTCGAGTCTCCCTGGGGCGCTGGGCTTCGCGCGGGGGTCCGGGCCCCGATCCTGCCCCCCCGGGCTCTGCAGACAGCTCCGAGGGCGGGATCGGGGCCCTACCCCGGCGCGGGTTGGGGGGTGCGTGGCGGTGAAGCCCTTGCTACAGGCACTGGATGCAGCGCCCGGGGGTCAGGACGCCTGGGTTCCCTGGCCCAGCCTGGGCAGGGAGCGTGGGCTAGTGCTTGGAGCCGAGGAGTCAAAACCCGGACTCCTGGGGTCTGCTCCCCACCCTGCCCCCCATTCGCGCTGCGCCAGGCAACGTGCCTCCTGTGCCTCAGTTTCCCCATTTAACAAAACTGTAACTGAGGCCCAGACTGACCTGCTGCTCGGAGCGGTGGGTTATGCGTGGTGGGATTCATTTAGTAAAGTACAAGGTGCCCCGGCTGGGGGGCTGATCACACAGGCTGGGGGATGTGGGGAAATCACCCCACACGATAAGCCCAAGAAGAGGCCCAAAGCGTTATTATTAGCGGCTGGCTCTGGCCCTTCAGGGTGGTGCGACACGCTGAAGACTGACCCAGGGATCGGCCCGTAGTCCGAATTAAACCGCTTTGAAATAAAGTCAGTGACTACAAAACAGAGGCTGCTTCCAGGGCGCTGGGGAGTTCATTGCTTTGGGATAGACAACGGGGTAGATGTTATTTAAGATTTGCATTATGACTGCAGCTCAGATATTTGTGCAGGGGGGGGCAGCGAGGGGGCTGCACCTTTGTGAGAGGACAGGTAAGGTACATTTGATATTTAGGGTCATGCTTGGTTGTGGGGTTTGAAAACACCCAACTGACTCCTCCCTTAGCAGAAAGCAGAAAAAATTTCCCCCGGGGATGGGGCACAAGGGGCGGGTTCCATTTTACTGGTGGTTTGCTCGGCCCTGAGAGGTCCCTTCTGGGAGGCGTGGGGGAGGTGGGCCCTGTGCCCATGTCAAACACCACCTTTAAGTTGACAGTGGCGTGTTGATCCCAGGATATCAGAGAGACAAGGTGGGTGAGGGAATATCTTTTATTGGACCAACCTCTGTTGGTGAAAGAGACACGTTTTGGGGCTACTCGCAGCCCAGCCCTGAAGCAGAGTTCTGTGTGGCTCTGAAGCTCAGCTCTCTCACCACCAGAAGTTGGTCCAGTAAAGCTCTTCCCTCCCTCACCTTGCACCTTTACGTGTATTTACTTCGGGCCATTTTTCTCACTAATGTCTTTCTGGTCACAGTCTCACAGAGACGGATGTTGACAGCTGCAGCCATGCGCCGTCTTTAAATATCATTCCCTGCATCTCGTGGCCTTGAACTGACATAAACAAGGGCATGGTATTTGTTTAGTCAAACCCGCCCCAGCCCAGGATCGAAGCGCAAAACAAATGTAATCAGCTATTAAAACAGGGCTCTTGGTCCTAGCTAAGAGAATGAAAATCCCCAGGCCTTCTAGAATAACCTTGCCGTGCTCCCTGCCTGCCACGCACCAACCTAGGAGAGTAATGTGTGACCGAGAGCCAAAATGAAGCCATATTGATTCATGGAGGAAACTTAAAAAGCTGTAGGATTCTTAGATTCTAAGGCCAGAAGGGACCCCCATCATCCTCTCCTCAGCTTCTTTAGGCCTTGACTAGCTGGGAAAGTGGCATCAGCGTCATTAATATTGATTTTAATTAAACCGATGATCTGAGTCCACCCAACTGTGCATGCACTGGTTTCAGATTGTCCAAGGTTATAAACCCAGGGGCAGGGACTGTCTTTTTGTTCTTCATTTGTGCAGCACCTAGCGCCCGGGGTGCTGGCCCTTGACTGAGGCTCCCAGGTGCTAGTGTAATACAAAGAATAAATAATAATGTAAGCTACTTTGCTTGCAGAGCACTGAGCCCACACAGCATGGCACCACGGCAATACAAGTGCGGGTATCCCAGCATGTTCCCATTGTGCCTAGTGCTGCATGGACACATGGGGGGAGAGATGTCTGAGAGTGGTGCCCCCATCTCACCTGTGTCCTGTCCCTCCCCGCCAGCACACACTCCGGCAGCAGCAGTTCACCTCCCTGGAGGAGAAGCCACAGTTTCCTGGAGCCTCGGCCGACTTTGTGGAGAAGCTGGATTTTATCCAGCCCAACGTAATCTCGGGGATCCCCATCTACCGGGTCATGGACCGGCAAGGGCAGATCATCAACCCCGATGAAGATCCCCAGGTGAGAATGAGATGCTGGCGGGATCGGGGGAGCTCAGGTCCCATCTCATTCACCCCACCCGTGCAGGATTGTACCCTGTGCCCTGTTCCCCAGGGCTTTGCCCAGCACAGCTGGACACATGCCGAGGCAGGATGCAAGGAGTCTGCCCCCTAGGGCTCTGTCCAGTGCAGTGTTAAAACACTACTCTCCTCCCCCTATTCCCCTGCATTTTCCCCCTTCTCACTCCGCCCCTTCCCCCTCCCTACCTCTCTGCATGGGGCTGGACACAGGAACATCCGCTGGCTGTTGCTGTGACCCCTCACTCTACCTGGCTGTCATAGCCATGGTACCTGAGCACCTGACACAGAAGCAGGGATCCAAACCATCGCTGCTTTTCCCTGGCTAGGCTCCTTCGGTTCTTCTAGTCCCAGTGAATCACCACCCTCCTCCCCCACCCCGAAATCAGCGCTCTCCAAGCTCCCATCACTGAGTCAGGATCACCAGTCACGAGGTGCCCAGAATTGGCTGCAGCGGGGCCTGTTACTGGCTGCTCTGGCAGATGCAGCCCAGAATCCCATCGCCACTGAGACCCCTCCCACATTGTGCGAGCGGTACGTGCTGCCAGCCGTGCCGTAACCCCCCCGCGGCCCCGTGCTCACCCACGGCTCCTCACCCTCTCCCGCTGCAGCTTTCCCAGGAGCAAGTGCTGAAGTTCTACAAGACCATGACGCTGCTCAACACGATGGACCGGATCCTGTACGAGTCTCAGAGGCAGGTGCGTCCGCTCGGGGGCCGTGCGGCGGATGTCGGGGGTTGCTTTATAGGAGCCTGGTGGCTCTGATGGGCAGAAGGGCCGTGATGCCGTGCGATTCGCTCCCGCTGCTTCGTAGAATGATGGAAACGTTGGGCTGGAAGGGACCCCAGGAGCTCATCGAGTCCAACCCCCTGCATCAAGGTCCACTGCTTCTTGTCCTACCTGCAGGGAACATGGAGAGCAATCGATGGCCTCCTCTGTGGAACAGCCCGTCACAGATTGGATGACTGTTCTCAGATCCCCCCCTCAGTCGTCTTTTCTCCAGACTAACTGTGCCCAGTTGTTTTAATCTTTCCTCCTATGTCAGGATTTTCTAAATCTTTCTTCATTTTCGTTGCTCTCCTCTGGATTCTCTCCAATTTTTCCCCATCTTTCCTAAAGCCCAATGCCCAGAACTGAACGCAGTATCTGGCTGAGGCCTCCCCAGTACTGAGCCGAGGGGGACAGTGACCCCCGTGTCTCACCTACAGCACTCCTGTTAACGCGCCCCAGAATGCCATTCGCCTTTTTCGCAGCTGCATCACGTTGTTGACTCACTCAGTTTATGATCCTCTCTAACCCCCATCTCCTTAGCAGCAGCGCGGTCGCCTGGCCAGGGGTTCCCCGTTGGGCAGTGGATTTTTCCTTCCTAACTGAAGCACTTTGCACTTGTCTTTATCTTCGTTTCCCTTTGTGGGATTTTTAGAGTATTTTAGGGTGATTAGCTCATGGGAACATTAATGTTATCAGAGCATAGCACTGGGAGCCAGGACTCCTGGCTTCTATCCTCAGCTCTGGGAGGGGAATTGGGTCTAGTGGTTAGAGCAGGGGAAGCTGGGAGTCAGGATTCCTGAGCTCTGTCTCCGTCTCTGCTGCTGACTCTGTGAGTGTCTTCAAGGTATGTTCCTGTTCCATGCCTCTGTCTTCATGACTGTGGGGGAAACTCTGTCCCTTGCACGCTCCCCATGTTTCTTTTCCAGGGCAGGATCTCCTTCTACATGACCAACTACGGGGAGGAAGGGACGCACGTGGGCAGCGCGGCAGCGCTGGACGACACAGACCTGGTGTTTGGGCAGTACCGAGAAGCAGGTAATGGCTAATCAGCGTGGATTTATCCCCAGTCTTCCCGGCTGCCTTCCCTGCCCCTGTTCGGCCAGGTCCTGCCTGCCCACAGACACCCCACCAGTGGGTCCAACCTGAGGGGATGGGGCTGTTCTGTGCAGTGGTCACTAGAGGGCAGCGTAAAGCCAGCCTCATGGTCATGCCCGCTGGCTGTGACAGTCTCATCAGGCTGGGATGGGCTAAGGGCAGAGGCGTCCTGACCGCAGGGAAGCACCTCAAACCCTCTGGCCCTGGGTCCCAGGGACACTGGGCTGAAGCCAAGCTGGGCGGGGCTGGCCTCAAAGACCTGTCGCTGTTTTCCAGCCCCTCCCATGTTCAAACGTGGCTCTGATCCCTGGGGCAGAGGCACGTGGTTAGAGATCCAACCCGTAGCCCCTCCTGGCAGGGCAGATCTGAGGGGAGGGAGGACCTGAGCCTGAGGCCCTGCCGCGCCAACTGCACCTGTAACCCGGCTGTGGTTCTGTCGGCTCCAGGCGTGCTGCTGTACCGGGGTTACCCCCTGGACCTGTTCATGGCGCAATGTTACGGCAACGCCAGCGATCCCGGCAAAGGGCGCCAGATGCCGGTGCACTACGGCTGCAGAGACCGGCACTTCGTCACCATCTCGTCCCCGCTGGCCACACAGATCCCCCAAGGTGAGGCCTTCGGTGGCATCTGGGGCCCTGAATCCCTCCACCAGTGGCCCGCCGGCTTGGGTGCCCACAAAGGGAGGAGGCAGCCTGGGGGCCCGCGGCCGTTGCTGGGGAGGACGCTGGAGTCATTGTCCCTGCGTTAATGGGCCAGGGTGGGGGGACTGGGGAACCCGCCCGCCTGCCTGCTTCGGACCCGGGAGCTCTGGGGTGGGGCAGCCTGGGGCTCGGCCTGGCCAGTTCGCAGGGCGGCTGCTGCTGTCCAGCGCACGGGAGGGGCGTGCTACGGGGATCCCACAGCTCTGGCACTGCTGCTTTTCCTGACCTCAGCCCCTGCTGGGCCAGCCTCGGGCTCCCCCCCAGCTCTGCCGGTGCCCCTCAATCCTGACCCGCAGCCCTGCTGGGCCAGCCGTGGCAGACACCCAGCCAGCTGTCTGCTAACCTATGTGGTGTGGCTACACGGTTCAGCCTGACCCTGCAGCCCCTCCCCAGCCCCGCTGGGACCCGTTAATCCCAACCCGCAGCCCCTGCTACTCCAGACCTGAGCCCCACCACACGGCCCAACCTAACCTAGAGGCCCAGAGGGCAGGGACGAGGGAGGCTCGTCTCACCAGCGCCCCAGTGGGGGTTCCAGCTCGGCCAAGGTGACAGACCTGCGCTAACCCCTTCCTCCACTGCTCTGTGTCCCCGCAGCCGTGGGCGCCGCCTATGCCATCAAGCGGGACAACGCCAGCCGGGCCGTGATCTGCTACTTTGGGGAGGGCGCAGCCAGCGAGGGTGACGCCCACGCCGGCTTCAACTTCGCCGCCACCCTCGACTGCCCCATCCTCTTCTTCTGCCGCAACAACGGCTACGCCATCTCCACGCCCACCTCGGAGCAGTACCGGGGCGACGGCATCGGTGGGGGGCCGGGCGGAGCCATGGGGGAGAGGGCTGGAGGAGCGGCAGTGTGGGGCTCAGGAGGGGAGGTGGGGGATCTGGGTGCCCCTTGCCAGCCACCCACCAACCTGCTATGAGGGGAGCCCCAGCCTCTGATCCCCAGGGGGTTTAAACTCAGCCCTGCCCCAATCTCCGGGGGCTCCCTGCAGTGCGGATCTGTCGCCCATCCTACCCTGAGACCTGGAACCCGCTGCCAGGCTGCCCACCCCGGGGCGCAGTGCACGTCAGACTCCTAGGGCGCCATCTTGCCCTCTCCAGAGGCCGTTGGGACGCACCCAGTCCTGTCCCCGCCCCATTGCCCAGGACACTGAGAGCTGCGAGGTCCCCTGCTCACTCACCCTTCCCGGGGCGGGTCCCCAGCTCCCAGCAGCAGGAGCTGCTGCAGATGGCCAATGCCCCCCCCCAGCTCCTCGCTTCTCACCTGCCCATCTCTTGTGTCACGTGACTCCCCGCCTCCATTCTGAGCAGAGCGAGCCCCGCGGGCGTGTCCTGTGTGATGCCAACGACCCCCAGGGTTATTCCTTTGCCACCAGCCTCAGAGTGTGGGTGGGGTGGGAATCAGGAGGGGGAGGGCGGAAGGGAAGTGGAGGGGTCAGGGTTGACTGGAGAAGTGGGTAGGTGGGGGGGCTCACTGGGGGGAGCGGGGTGGGGGCTGAGGGAGGGAGCGGGAGGAGGGAGTGGGGCTGACGGAAGGGCGGGGTTGTGGCTGTTTGGAGATGGGGGGGAGGGAGCTATTGGGGGAGGGGCAGGAAGGCGGGGCTGTGGGAGGGGGCTCCAGGCGTGACCGGTGGGTTCTCTGTCCCCAGCGGCCCGTGGCCCCGGCTACGGGATCACGTCCATCCGCGTGGACGGCAACGACGTCTTCGCCGTGTACAACGCCACCCGCGAGGCCCGGCGCCGGGCCATCGCCGAGAACCAGCCCTTCCTCATCGAGGCCATGACCTACAGGTGGGGCTGGAGGTGCAGGGGGCGTGGCCCAGGCAGGGGGTGGGGCTGGGGTTATTGGAGGTGTGGCCCAGGCAGGGTTGTGGGTGTGGCCAGGCCAGGGCCCACAGGGGAGTGGGGCTGACGCATTGCTCCCACCCAGGATTGGGCACCACAGCACGAGTGACGACAGCTCGGCCTATCGCTCGGTGGACGAGGTGAACTACTGGGACAAGCAGGACCACCCCATCTCCCGCCTGCGCCACTACATGCTGGGCCGGGGCTGGTGGGACGAGGAGCAGGAGAAGAGCTGGAGGAAGAAATCCCGCCAGAGGGTGAGTGAGCCCCTGCCCCAGGGCTCAGCCTGTGTGATGGGGGCTGCCCCACCAGCTGAGCCCCCTTGGCCTGGCACCCAGAGCTGGAGAAGAGATGTGGGGGGGGGAGCGACTCCACCCCTGGCTGGGCCACAGCTGGCAAGCTGGAGGTTAAGGGCAGGGAAAGGAGGGAGAGGCTGGGAGCCAGGACACCTGGGTTCTCTGCTGGCTCTGGGCGGGGAGTGGGCTCACGGGGGCAGAGCAGGGCGTGGCTAACGTTGCCTTCCCCTGGCAGGTCATGGAGGCCTTCGAGCAGGCCGAGCGCAAGCTGAAGCCCAGCCCACAGCACCTGTTCTCGGACGTGTACAGCGAGATGCCCCCGCACCTGCAGCAGCAGCAGGAGTCACTGGCCCGGCACCTGCGGCTGTACAGCGAGCACTATCCCCTGGAACACTTCGAGAAGTAACGCCCCTCCCCCCAGCCTGCCTCAGTTTCCCCCAGCCGCGCAGTACTGGGGCAGGATAATTTGCGCGTGAGCAAGTCCAGCGGGAGACGGGGCAGTGGGCACGGCCCCCAGGGGAAAGACAGAGCCACTCCCAGCTGCCCTGCCTTTGGGATCTCCCCTCTGCCGCAGACAGGCTCGGCCTCTCGGTGGCCTGCCAGGCAGGCGTGGAGCCCACGGCCATGCCCTGCCCACTGGCGCTCCCTCAGGCTGTGGTGGCCTTGTCACCTGAGCTTTGCCATCAGCCTTTCGGGCAGAGATGGAGCACCCTGCACCCATGCCTGCCTTCTGCCCCTTCTGTGTCCAGCCTGAGGGGAGTTTCCATCCCCCCCCCGCCATTTCCAGCCCAGCACAAGCAACATGCAGGGGCATGGAGCCGCTTTGCTGCAGGCAGGGGGTGCCCAGAGCTCGGCTGTGTGGGCCCCCCCCCGCTTCACTTGGCACCTGATGCTGGGGGGTCCCCTGGGGGGCTGCGGGACACATGGGGGAGGGGGGTATTTTTGTGCAATCTCATAAATCAGCCACTGATTCCACTGAGCGGGGCTGGAGATCAGGCCGGGTTGAACTTCTGCCCCAGGCAGGCAGGCCACTGGACGTGTCCCCACGTTCACCGGGCTCTGGTCCAGGAGTGGGCACCGCCCCTTCTGCTGTTACACAACGGGGCTGGCATTGGTAAAGCCAGTCCCCTCCCCCCCCCCAGGGCCTGGCTGTACTGGGGGAGGGTGATCAATAAACTTTCTACACACTAATGGATCCCTGCCTCCGCGTCCCTTCCTTCAGTGGCAGCCAGTTCCCCCCGGCCTCACCATGCAGTCCTGGTTTCTTGCTGGGGCCAGGAGCTGTTCTGCGGAGGGAGTTCCCCATGCACCAGCCACGCTCTGCGAGTCTCCTCCCCGGGCAGGGCTTAGCAGGCGGTTGGGGCTGGTCCACGGGGGGCAGGTTGCTGGGGTGACAGGTGCCTCTCCCAGCTGCCCTGCACTTGCCCTGCGCTGGCCCAGAACGGGCTGCATCCCGCCGGCAATGGGGAGGAGAGGCAGCTTTCAGGGGCTGCGCGTCAGCCGCCCGGCCTAGCGCTGTGGCGCCCAACAGCAGGCTGAGGGCACCAGCCGCTAGGACAGAGCCGGCAATGCCAGTTAAAGGGCCAGCGGGGTTGGCAGGTTGCTCCTGCTCCAACCGGTCGGAGGCTGCACTATCTTTGCTCTGACTCTGCCCTCCAAGGTGGACACAGTAACTGCTGGCCACAGCCTCCGGGGGCGGTAGTGGGGGGCTGTGACACACCCAGGGCATGAGGGGAAGGGTTGCCCTGGACCCAAGCACTGGGCTGGGGCCCCTGTGAGATTAGTTCAAACCAGGGGCTAGTAGCCACCTGCCAACCCTGCCCTTGGAGCCAGGAACTCTTCACCCAGCTCTGCCAGTGCCCCTCACTCCTGACCCGCAGCCCCCATCATCTCAGCTCTGCCCCCCAGCTCTGCTCGTGCCCTCACTCCCAGGCTGCAGCCCCTGCTATCCCTGCCCGTGCCCCTCATGCCCAACCTGCAGCTCCAGGCTCTCTCCCACACACAGATCTGCTGCAACCTTCCCCCACAGCCGGTGGCTGGGAAGGGGGAGGCCCGGGCGGGCGACAAAGGGAAGTTGCACAGAGCGGGGCCGCGCCCGTCCTTCCGGGGCCGTGCCACTCGCTCCCCACCCCAGCAAGCAGCGAGGACAGTCCAGCCAAACACTCTTTAATGGCCCTAGATAGGCAGGCTGCCAACTACATGGCGCAGGGCCCTGGGCACACTCAGCTCCCGCTGCTTCCATGGCCCTGCGCCCGGCTGGGAGGGAGGGAGCCGCGATTCTGGTGGCAGAGATTGGGCCGGCCCGGAGAACAGGTCCCGCACTCCTGCTTGGCACATTCTCCTCTGGCCCCACCCCACAGCTCAGGCAGCCTGTGCTGCCCCCATCCCCGCAGCGAGCGCCCGCGCTCAGCCCCACACTGTCAGCATTTCAGCTGGGGGTCGCCCAGCAGCCGCCATAGCCGCATGGTCTGCTGGGGGCTGCGCCGGTGCACCAGGAGCAGCTGGCGGTGCACGCAGGGGTCGTCCCGGTCTTTCTCGGCGATGTCGAAGGTCTGGAACTCGGGGTGGGCCTCGGCCTGCACCCCCAGCCCCTGGAAGCACAGCCCGGTGTAGACGTCGTCGATGGGGTAGAAGGCCACGTGCTGCGCCATCAGGACGAGGGCCTGGGTCAGGCGGCCTGAGAAGATGTAGCCGCCCCCGCCGGCGTAGGGCGGGTACGGCCCCACGTAGAAGGACTCGGGGATATAGTATTTGCTCTTGGCCACGCGGAAGGGGGAGGCGTTGGCCATGATCTGCCCGGTGTAAAGCATCCGGGCCCGGTGGTCGTCCAGCGCGCCCAGGTAGGCCAGCAACCGTGGCGTATTGATGAAGACGTCGTCGTCGCCCTTGAGCACGAAGCGGGCGTCGGGGCAGTGCGCCAGCACCCAGCGGAGGAAGAGGAAGTCCTTGAGGGTCAGGTTGAAGAAGGTGTCCTCGAAGTCCCACACGAGCACGTCGCCGAAGGCCTGGCTCTCGTAGGCGATGAGGTGCTGCAGGTCGGGCTGGTGCTGGCCGTGGGCCGCGCCCAGCAGGAAGAGGGTGCGCACCGGCCGCCCCCCGTGTTCCCCTTCCCGACCCCAGGTCTCCCGCACGGCCTGGCGGGCAGCAAAATTGCCTGGCACCGATTTGATGGCCAGCAACAGGAAGGTGCGGTTTCCGGCGCACTTGTGCGGCTGGTTCACCAGCAGCGGGAAGCTGCGGCACGCGGCGTGCAGCACGAACCGCTGGTGCTGCTCCGGGTACGAGGCGAAGTCCTTGATCTCGGCCGCTGCGGCCTGGCCGTCCCCGCAGCCCCACGTGGCGTTGGCCGGCCCCTCCTCCAGCGCCCGGAAGAGCCCGTGCTGCTGGCGGTTCCAGTAGGCGTCCGCCTCGGGCACGCTGTGGCGCAGCCGCTGCAGAGAGACGTTAATGTGGAGCAGGAGGTCCGCCGGGTCGTCCCCCAGGGGCTCGGTGGGAGGGAGGGGGCTGGTGGGGCCAGCCAGCTCAGGGGGGGGCGGGTGCTCGGGTTGCTCGGCGCTCCAGTCGATGTAGGCCTTCAGGGCCATCAGAGTCATCAGGGCCAAGGCCACCGTCAGCAGTTTGGTGCCCTTCATGGTCCTCCGCCATCACGGAGCCTGCAACACAGAGAGGGGAGGTTGGAGCCACGAGCAGGCCCTGGGGGCTCAGAGGGGTCCTGCCGGGCTGGGGCGTGGTTAAAAGTGGGGAAGGGCCTCAGTTTCCCATCTCAACAACGAGGCCAGTGCTGCTGAGCTCCGCCCCCACGCGCTGGGGGCTTCCCTTTCCGTCCTTTCCTCTTCCTCCCCACCCCATGGGCCCTGCAAGTACCCCCCCGCCACCAATGCGCCTGGCACAGTCAACACCCCAGCAAGGTGCCTTTGAGCCGTGCGCCTGGCCGCGCCCTCCAGCTATCGCTTAGAGGACAGGAGCAGCTGATTTTTTATCCCTCGCCCATCTGTATCCCTCCGGCACGTCCCCTCTGGTTCAGCTGCTTGCTACTCGCCCCCATCCGTCCCTCACCAGTGTCCCCCAGCCCCGAGGACAGGGAGACCCCAGCTGGACACAGCACCCAGGGAATGGCTGCCCCACAGAGGCCTTTCCCTACATTACCTTCTCAGACTCATGTCCCTGGACCTGGGGCCGGCTCCAGTGCTGGCCCAAGCTATGGTCTGACCGGGCAACAGCCCGGGGCGCCTGATTGTATGGGGCGCCAAAATGACTGGCTAGCTTACATAGGCGTAGGGCTCGAGATACTGGCGGAAGTTTTTCCGGCGGCGGGGAAGGACCTGGCGCGCGATGTGAGTTGCCACAGATCATCAGGACGCTGGTACCTTTTACGGCGGCGGGTAGGACATGTGCACACCCTAATCAAATGTGCTCCACAATTATGTCGCCCAGGGCGCAAGAATGGTTCGGGCCGGCCCTGGCCTGCTCCTCTCCTGCCCTGGGGTCCCTCCCGCCCAGCTCGGGGCCCCTCTGGGAGTTCGGGGTTACGGTGCCTGCACTGAGCCCCAGCCAAAGCCGTCGCTTCCCCAGGGCTCCACTCCCCCATCCTGCCTGGGCTCGCTCCTGCCTTCTCAGCCGCCCCCAGCCTGAGTCGGGGACCACAGCAGGGCTTCTCAGGGGGAGCTAGCAAGTGCCCGGAGGTGTGTCTGGCTCCACGGCTGGGGGCCGCTGATTGGGGCTGGAAACTTGCCCTGCCAATGTTTGGGGAGGCGGGCGGGTCCCAGGCCTGGACTCCAGCCGCAACCTGAGCGGCTACACGGCACTTGTCAGCCCCGGGAGCTGAGCCAGCTGCCTCCGGTCAGCCCCAGCCACGCCGCAGGCCTCAGATTGCCGTGTAAACACCGTACCCTGTGTGACCAGAGGGCTGCTGGCCCAGCACCCCCGGGCCCAGCACCTGACTTGCCCCGGCGTTTGACTGCTGCTCCAGCAGGAGAAGGTTTGCACCACATTGGCCGCCCCGTTGCCTTCCCTAGAGATTTCCTGCTGGCCTGGTAACAAGGCAATGCATTTGTGCTAGGCCACCGGCCTTTGCCGTCTAAGCCGGCTCGTTTACCCAGCTATAATTAATGATTTGCCTCACAGGGGCACCCGGGGATGTTAATTCAGCATCACTCCTGGGCCGGACAGAACCACACCCTGGACCAACCTTCCCGAACAGAGCTTAACACGGGGGGCAGCCAGGAGGGGGACCCAGTCCTTGTGGACTGGTTGGGAGGACTGACGCTGACCAGCACCTGCTGGAGATTGGGGAGAAGTGATCTCGGCTCTGTTTCCTCTGGAGTGCTTTCACCTGAAGGATAAAACACGCTCGCTTCGAAAGAACGTGGGGCAGTGACTCTGCGGGGAGAAGCGCCAGGGGCCTGGCTTTTGCTGGGAATAACGGCCAAGGCAAGGAGCAGGACAACCTGGAAACACCCCATGTCCAGGAGAGACGGAGAGGGACGCGGGTCTCCGCCCGAGAAGGGCACAGCTAGAGGGCCAGAAGCCTGCGGGTGGGGCGCCCCTGGGGCAATGGCCCCTGCACCGGGACAATCCCTTCACTCTATGGTACCTTGCGGGGACTCAACGCGGGACATCCTCTGCGCCTGGGCCGGCCATGCCCCTCGCCGGGTCTTCTCTCTGCCAGGAAACAATCAAGGAACGAGGGAGGGTCAAAGAAACAGCCGGCTGCAAAAGTCTCCCCAGAGACCCTCACCCGCCCTGGCTGCTCCCCTGGGGAGATGGGAGTGAAGGTGTCCCAGTGGGGGAGGGGCTGGGAGTCCCAGGGGAAAGTCACAAGGGTTTGGGCTCAGCTTGTTCCCCTGGGAGCAGCGGCTGGTGGGAGCTGCGGTGCCACGGAGAATCGGGAGGGGGCTGCAAGACAGGAGGGAGGGGCACCGGCAGAGCGGGCGGGGGAGGGGCCTAGGCTGGGTTAGCAGGAGGGAGGGGCACCGGCAGAGCTGGGGGGCTGCGGGGGCACACTGGGGGCATTGGGGGAGCAGTCCCAGCCCCCGCCCCAGAGCAGGGCTAACCAAACCCAGACTTCAGCTCGGCGGGGGGGGGGGGGTCAAAGGAAAATTTGGGGCGCAGGCCGGGGGGCGGAGGGGACTAGCTCCTCCCCCAGCAGCCGCTCCCAGCCCGTCTCGGTCCCCCGGGCAATTCTCCGCCCAGCCGGGAACAGGACAAGACACGTCCCTGCCCTGCGCCGTGGGAGCTCCACATACCCACACGCGGGGGGAGGGGTTTATTTCTGCCCCCCCCAGTGCTCCCCGGACCCCACAGAGAGGAGCGAAGGCCTGGCCTCAGTTTCCCTCCGCGTCTCTCTCCTGCCCCGCCCCCACCCCCGCGGCCCGAGCCCCGGGATCACCTGCCCTCGCAGCCGGGGAGACTCGTCCGCGCTCCCAGCTGCTCAAACCTCCCCCCGCCCCCCACAGGTGCCCGGAGCCTCCGCCCCGCGCCCCCACCCACCCACCCACCCACGGGCAGGATCCCCCCGCCCGGCCCGGCCCGGCCCGGCCCGGCCCCGCTCCCACCTCGGGGCGATTCGGCTCCGCTCTCCGCTGCTCCGCGTCACAGCCTGAAACCCACAAACCGGCCCAGTCCCGAGCGAAGCGCCAGCACCGAAGTAACCGGCCGCTGCATGCGCCGGGCGGGGAAGAGGAAGCCAAGGGCCGGGCGGCGCCGCCCCTGCCCGGGGGCACAGGAGAGGGTGGGGCAGTGGAGAATGTTTCATCGCCCATCAAATATTCATGGAGCCGCGCCCGGGTTCTGCAGGAAATGCTGCGTCCCCTGCCCGCCCCGGGGCTGGGTTTGCTAGTCCAAGGCCCAGCTGCGGCGGGTTTTAGCCGGCTGCCGTCTGGCGCCTCCCAGCTCACAGCAAGAGCGAAGTTCCTGCCCGTCTTCACTGGGCCTCGGGCCTCTCTCTTTTTTTTTTTTTTTTTTTTTTTGGGGGGGGGGGGGATCAAAATTCAGCGTGGGGGTCTTCCCGTGCACCCGGGCTGCCAGAGAGGAGCAACAGCACCGAGCCAGCCCTAGTGTTTGGACCCGCCCAGGGCGTGGCCCAGGTGGACGAGCCTCAGTGCCCCCCCCCCCCGGGGCCCATGGGGGAAACTGAGGCACAGAGCGAGGGGATGACTTGCCGGGCCCTCACGCCGAGGAGTGAGAGAGCTGGACTTGGCCCAGGGGACGCGTTGGGGCCAGGACGCGAGGCTGTGGGGGTCGGAAGTGAGGAAACCTGCCCCTACTTGTGCAATTCTGGTGCCGGAAGCCAGGGCAGAACTGAACCCTTGCAGTTGGTGCTGGGGGGGCTCAACTGGCTGACGAGCCCCCCAGACCAGAAAGCGGCACCTTCCCCCCACCTGTGCTGGCTCAGCCTAGCCCACAGGAGCAAGCCATGGCCACACACTATGGGCGCCAACAAAGGCAGCATGTGGGACCACTTCACGCCCAAGGATCAGGGGCAGAGGGGAGGGGGGCCTAGCTGAATGGCTCCTCACGCTCCTGAGGGACAGATGACAACACGCCCCAGCTGTATAGCCTCATTTCTCACACCGCTGCTGACAGTCGAAGGAAGAGAGGCAGAGCCAGTAGCCGTGAAAAAGGGGAAGAGAAAGAAAGACAACAACATCACGTACAGGGGCCCTTTTGAACCAGCTCATGTTTTCCAAGGGTTTCTCCCCCCGGCCTATAACACTGATTTCCCTTTTCACTAGGAAGCCAGAGTCCAGGTAGCTTTTTCCATTGACCCAGCCTTCGGGGCTGAAGGAGGCGTGGTGGGGAGGGAAGGGGGGGTGGGGAAGAGATCCAGTTTACAACACAGAGAAGCTTGCACAAAATGAGCTGTGTAGCAAGAGAGGTTGAGAAACCCCCAGACATCACGAGATTCCCACCTCCAGAGCACCCAACACAAGAGAGACCGGCACTAAAGACAGCTCCCTGCACGTCCATCCTGCCCCACGCCTCCCCTCCCCTGGGGTCCCTCGATGGTGTCAGGGGGAGACACCCTATGATCACAAAGCCCCCGGGCCCGGTCAACAAACCAGCCACCAAGCCAGACGCTTCTTTTGTTTGAGTGACTGAAACAACTCGGGAGCCGCAGGGGCTGATCTCGGCAGCCTCCAGCCCTGCCCCAGCCGCACCTGGCTCCTGCGACTACCCAGGGTCATTGTTACACTCAAGGCCATGCCTGCCTTTCTCTGCTATGCAAACGAGGCCAACAGATGCCGGTGACGTCAAGGGCCAGCCCCACAGCTCTGCTGATGCAACTTACCAGGCAGCGCCATGCCCCTCGAGTCGACCCCCGTACTGCAGCCTTGGGCTCCCTGCTCAGCTTGCCCTGATCTGGATCATGGGGTGGGATCCACCAAGGTGCCTACGGCCCAGGATTGGCTCTGCTGCGCTGCCCCAAACATCCGCTGAGCCCTGGGGCCTTCTAGATCTGGACAGGTGCGGGGCTGCCCCCAGGGCGATTCGGGCACCAGGAAATGAGGCCTTTATCCTTTGTAGGGGGGACCGATCCGGTACACAGTCTCTGAGCACACCTGCCGGACCGGCTCCCCTCTGTCCTGGCAGATGAGTGACTCCGGGTCCAGCCCTCCTGCTCCAAATAATGGCACAGCTTGGACAGGAGAGATTGTCTGCGCTGCACCGGGTAGACACTACCTACAGTGAGTAAATTCCCAGTGGAGACCAGCCCTAAAAGACTCATAAGGAGCAATGTCCAAGAGCAACGGAGATGACTTGATTACGGAACAAGTGCCTTCGCAGGCAGAAAATCCTGCCCTTCAATGGAGCAGAGAAAGGCAGGCAGGCAAGCACGGCCACACCTAGAATCTTGCACGCAGCTGGTCGCCCCCTCTCAAAAAAGACACATTCGAATTGGAAACGGAGCGGGGAAGGGCAACACAAATGAGCAGGGGGCTGGACCAGCTTCCAGATGAGGAGCGATTGAAAAAAAATGGGGAAAAACCCACTCCCCTGAGCGACGTCATTAGACTGACCCAACCCCCACTGCAGACAGCGATTGGTCAAGGGAGAATTCCTCTGCCACGGCTGGGGCAGCTGGGCTAACTCCAGAGCTGGGAGAGCCCCTCCTGGGGCTGAAGCGTGGCAGGGAGATGAGAAATGGCTATAAAATCATAACTAGGGTGGAGACAGTGGCTAGGGCCATGTTATTTGCCCCTTCACACAACACAAGAAGCAGGGATCAGCCGATGAAATTAACAGGCAGGAGGTTTAAAAGCAAACATGAGGACATATTTCTTCCCACAACACACAGTCAACCTGTGGAACTCCTTGCCAGAGGATGTTGTGATAGCCAAAAGTATAACTGGGTTCAAAGAAGAATGAGAGAAGCTCATGGAGGGCAGGTCCATCGATGGCTATTAGCCAAAATGGTCAGGGACACAGCCCCATGCTCTGGGTGTCCCTAAACCTCTGGCTGCCAGAAGCTGGGCCTGGACAACGGGATGGATCACTCGATAATTGCCCTGTTCTGTTCATTTCTTCTGGAGCAGTTGGCACTGGCCACTGTCGGAGACAGGATCCTGGGCTAGATGGACCCAGGGCCATCCTTAGGGGGTGCGGGGCCCGGGACAAGGTCAGCTGCAGCCTGCATGGTGGCAGCCGCCCGCCTCCCAGCCGGTCCTGACACAAAGTGCGGAGCCGTGGCCCCAATTCACTGTAGCCTAGGGACGGCTCCGGATGGACCATTGGTCAGTCCCAGCCTGGCCGTTCTTACATGCTCTATCTCTTGAGGTTGTCGAATCCAGTCTGGGAGCCCTGGGGCGGAGGGGGAGGGGGAAGACACTTTAGCCAAACCCACATTCCTGGGCTCGCTAGAGGGGCAACTGGGTGAAATCCACCGACCTGCGTGACCCAGGCGGTCCATCTAATGGGCCCTTCTGGCCCCCCACTCGATGAATTGTGGGCTTTGTCCCCACCGCTGCAAAGGGGGGGGTTGGCTCACTTGTCCCATTCCGGGGGAGACACGTGGACTGGACATTTTCCCCAAAGGCTTTGTGGCCAAACCCCCCTGCCCGGTCTTCGCTGGGGTTCGGCCGTGAAATAGCCAACGTGCATCCGTTACCCTACAGCAAAAACCAGGGCTCCCTGACTGGGGGGGGGGAGGGAGGGCGACCGAGCTTTCGTCTCCCCCCTGGACACCTGAAATGCAGCTCCTGAAACACCACAAATGCCGCCATGCAGGCAGCCCACGCGCCCAGTGCTGCAGGGCGCTGAGAGGCCTCTGGCTGCCACGCCCGGAGAGCAGCATTTGTTCCCTGCCTGAGTCACGGCCAGGCAGCTGCTCGGAGGTGACAATGGTGGTTTGAGCTGCAAACCTGCCATTAAAAATAAAACAGCCGCTCACTGTTTCCATTCGACAGGAGACAGCAGAGCAGGTCTATTTTCTGCTTTAGCAGCTGACACAGGGGTGCTGGGCAGCCAGGACTCCTGGGTTCAGTCCCCGGCTCTGGGAAGGAAGAGGGGACTAGGGGTTAGAGCGGGGAGAGGGGCTGGGAGCCAGGACTCCTGGGTTCTGTCTCTGGGAGGGGCATGGGGTCTGGTGGTTAGAGCTAAGGGGGCTGGGAGCCAGGACTCCTGGGTCCTGTACCCTGCCTTAGAACTGACTCACTATATAACCATGAACAAATCACGGCCTGTTGGGTCAAAGGCTCCCCACCTATCAAATGGGGATCTCTCACCTGTCTAACTAGGGGGGTTGTTATTCAGTCACAGTCGTGAGGCTCAGAAGCTTGGGTGCCGAGCGCCCTCGAGCACCAAAGAAAGTGCCGCCCGGTATCACCACGCTGCGCGAAGCACCTTTGCCAAGAGAAGGAATTTGCTCGTCCGTTTGCCCCGGGAGCGAACCATGGGAGGTGCTGCCAGCTGTTCCACGCCACTCAACCACCAAACGATGAGAGAAAAAAGCACCCAAGGGCTTAAAAAAAATAATAAATCCTACCACACGTTCTGCTCCTGCGCCAGGATCAGCACGCGGACTCAGCGCGCCGGCCCCAGGGAAGGATCGAGGCCTCTCTTTCCATTTGGCTTCAGCTGAAGCTAAAAATCTTTTTTTTTTTTTTTTTTTTTTTAAAGGCTCTACTTAACGTTGCCAGCCTGCCCTCCTCCCACCACAATCACTTAAAACATAACCCCTGGCACACACGCCACCGGGCAGCTGACGCCCGAGGCAGGAGCTAACAGGGAATGGACGCTTCCATGCACGCTAATGGCCTCCCTCGGAAGGGGAAGTATCCGCTTGGACGGATCGTTCATCACCCACATCAAACCACCTCTCTAGAAAACAGCTTGCTGCAGCTGGACTTTAGTTGGCACCCGGCCCAGCTGCCTGGCCGGGCAAGACAAGAGACACTGCTACGCAGGCAACAGCCACCGTGGAGGGGGATGAAACGCAAACACAGCAGGGACACCAGGGATCTGCTGGTTTCTGATCGTGGCACCTGCCGTTGTACAGCTACCCTGACCCCTGGTTAGGGAGACACGGGAGGGGAAAGGGGGGGGGGGGGGCATATCTCTTATGGGACCAGCTTCTGCCGGTGAGAGAGACACACTTTGAAGCTAACACAGAGCTGTTCTTCAGGTCCCCTCGACAGCTCATCTCTCTCGCTGGCAGAAGTTGGTCCAATAAAAGATACAACCTCCCCCACCACATCTCTGGAATATCCTGGGAGCCACACGGCTACGCGGCCACCACTGCAACTAACCCCGGCCGCATTGCAGCCGGCAGAGAGATTCGAGGCAGCCCAGAAGGCTGCACCTGCGGCTCTAGACCTGCAGGTGGGCAAGGAGACGAGAAGAGGTGGGCACCATAGGCTCTGGTTCGAAACATTAAGGCAGTTCCAGACCTCTGCCCTCCCCACCTCCCAAGCACGCCCTCAAAGCTGACCTGAAAAGGGGGGGCGGGGGGAGGATTGTTTTGTGGGATGAAGATGCTCTGAAAGAGTTTGGGGGCCAAGGGGGTTGGGTTTTTTGTGGGGCGGGGTTGTTTGTTTTAAATTTCTTTTCTGCTTTTTTCTAACCTTTGACGCATGGGGAACACGCTGCACCCTTGTGCGCCGAGAACTTTCTCAGCCCAAAGCAAAAATCTTTCCTTCTCCCACGCTCATCAGAGCCATTCCCGGCTCCCTGCTGCCGCCGCCCACAACCAACAAACAACAGCCACAGCTTTTCACCATCCGAGCTGGAAGGGCCCCCGTCCCCCAGCTGCTTCGCTTTCAGTCTCTCGGGAATCTCGTCATCCCCCAAGTTCTCCCATCGCTCGGGCAGATCTGACGCCTGAGCGCAGGCGCGGCAACCTAACCTGGGCAAGACCATCCTGCTCCGAAGAGGATTTCAGGAGCCCACCTGAGTCCTGTCTACACCGGCCTTAATCACCCCCTTCGTCTGCATCAAGAGAACAATGCCCTCTCCGCCCCTTTGCTTTATCCCCTGGTGCTGACTGCAGCCCGCAAACAAGGACATGAGAGCAGCGCAGGGGGATGCCTTTAATCAGCACGGCACAGCTCGGCCGACCACAAGGCCCCATTCGAGTCTGGCAGGGGGACGCCGGGCCCTACATGAGACCAAAGGGCATGGATCACGTGGGACGGCCTGGCCACAGCCGAGCAGGCTGGTCACTTCCGCAGCAACTCCAGGGCCCTTTGCTGTCCGTGATTGGAGGGCGGCCAGGGGAGCGTGGCTTGCAGCGATCAGTGCCGGGAAAAGCCACGGGCAGAGCTGCCCGTCGTCAAGCAGAGATTTCACCAGCTTTCCTGTCCCCGCTGGGGACGCCAGGCTCCGTCGTCCCATCCCTGCTCGGCTGGACCCCTGCATCCAGGACTGGCATGTCCCCATAGTCCAGCCCCACGATCTCGCACTGTGGCAGCATCTCTTCCACCAGAATCCGGATCAGCCCTTTGTTGGATACCGAGGGCAGGTATGACACATCGAGGCGCCGCAGGCATCTACGGGGGGTGGGTGACGGGGGAGAAAGAGGGAAGGTGGAAAGGGTTAATAAGGCCAGTTCCCTGCAGAAACACCGAGCCATTGAGGGCATTGTTGCTAGGGTAGCACTGCTCATAAACCCCGATCTTCTCTGTGCAACGAGGCTGCAGACTAAAAATCTCTGTGTAGGCCCCAGCAAGCCCCTGCAGTGTGATAATGTAATCTAGGTCTGAATCAAAGCGGGCCTGAACCATGGATACGATGTGAAGCTTAAGGGTTAATGTTTACACTAAGAAAAAGAACAAAACTAGGACATCCTGCCTAGACACTTCGTGATTTAACGTTTATGACACATTCGGCCCTGCTCTTTGTTACATCCCTAAGTGAATGTCGAAACTTAACTGAGATAATTCGCAAGTAAAGAGAACCGCCCAATGCATATCAGGAATGTGGTTTGATGTGTAAATCAGGGGGCAATGAGAGGACAAATAAGATTTAAGATGAGTGTATATGTATTTTCTTTTTTGTAAAATTGCTGTAGGTATAAACATTTTGTTAAGTTAGTGAATAAGGTAAAAATAAAAATGGTATTAATGAAAGGAAATAAGAATGTAATGATTTTAGCAAGTATGAATGAGGAATGAATGTGGTTTGAATGTTGAGATAAGAACTATTGAGACAATATTTTCAGCCTCGAAGGCAGGAGGGAGAGAAGATGAGATGTCTTTGTTTTAAGAACTTTTATGACCCACATGGCCAAAGATCAAGATAAGGAACCCTGGAAAGCAGGGGGGAGTTTACAACCCCAGAACAGGAACAAGATAAGGTGTAAAACAGGAATGAAAGAACCATGGGAAAGTTGTCACCCCTGCAGCATCAAACGTAATTGATGATTACATCAAACAAGACCATCTGACATAGCAAATCCATAGACCCGAATGGGAATGGAAAGTATAAAAGTGGAAAGAAGAAACCTGGACTTTGGGCTCGTTCTGCAAACCCCAAGGAGCATCGTGTCGTGACCGACAGAGCCTGGCTCCAATCTCGTGCCTGAATTACCTGGCCAGTAATTCAACACGAGCAACAAGGAACTGGTAACTATATCTCTCCATCTCTCCTGCAGAACTCTGTGTGTGTGTGTGTGTGTGTGTGTGTGTGTGTGTGTGTGTGTGAGAGAGAGAGAGAGAGATTTAGGCAATTGTTTGCTTTTTGAAATGTTTCTCTTTTCTGTATTCATAATAAACGCAGCATATTGCCTTATCCCCTGAATAAGATCCTGCTGTTTATTTTATAAGTATAACACCTGGACCATTGGTAAATGAGTCATCCAGAAAGGTCCAGACTAAAAGGTCGTGTCCCCCCAAACTGAGGCCAGAGGCAGATCCTTCTCCCACCCACATTTCAGCATCTCCCACCCATTCCCAACACCCCACATCTTCTCTCCAAGCCCCAACCTGCCTTCTTCCAGCAGGCCCTGGTCCTTTGGCCTCAGGGGAAGGAGCTGGGTCTAGTGGTTAGAGCAGGGAGAAATGTAGCCAGGATGCTGGGGTTTCAGTCCCCAGTCTGGTAGTGCAGACTCGGGCAACTTGTTCCTTCCTGCTCGGACGAGGGGGTGGGGAAAAGGAACCAATGTGTGGAAAGCGCTTAGATCTCCTGAAGAGGGCTGAAGGGGGCAGGGGACGTCCACACAAGCCCAGTGCTCACAAGCACACATGCAGCAGCAGGTCGAGGTGAAGACCGAGGGAAACACAGAGTCAAACCAGGCTCCAGTAACGTGTGTTAAAGCTGCCTTGTCCTCACAAGAATCGTACCTCATGCTGGCGCCCACGCGGCCAGGACACACCTTTCTCCAACGCCAATCGAGCACCAGGACGCCTTTGGGGTAAATGCCAGTGAGGAAAACACGAGGCCCTGGCAGCCACGTGGTACTGACAAGGAGGGAGGAGAGGGGCCAGCATCTGCTCACGCCACATGACTCATCCTCTATAACGGAGATCGCACCCTCCTGGCTGCCATCTCTTCCGCCAGGGCCTGTTTGCCGGCCTTCCTGGAGGTGCTCGTGGCCAACAGCCAAAAGCCAGGCCCTTTTTTTTTTTTAAACTAGAGCACAACAATTGTTTTAGTGCGACTCAGGGCAGATCCTTTCGCTGGCTCAGCAGCGCTCTGTCTGAGGGCCAGGGTACACCATAGTACGGAATAACGACCCGAGCCCTTGACTCATCCCTAGCGCCTTTACTGGAGCAGCTCAACGCACTTCATGGTCAATTAGCTGGGCCTCACAGCTCGCCTCTGAGGCGGATGTTAACATGGCTTCACTCGGGGGGAGGGGAGGGGGGAGAGAAACTGAGGCACAGAAAGTGAAAGCGAGGGATAGCACCCAGGAGTCCTGACTCCCAGTCCTGCTGCTCTATCCACTAAACACCACTCCTGTCAGAGTCCAGAAAAGATTCTAACCACTAGACATCACTCTCGTCCGGGAGACAGAAAGTAAACCCACCTGACTCCCGTTCCCCTTGCTCTAACCCCGAGACCCCCACTCCGTCCTACAGGCAGCATCAGACACCAGGAGCCCTGACTCCCACCCTGTGCTCTGACCACTGAACACCACTTCCTGCGTAGCACCAAACATTTCCACTCACTCTAGTTGGTGGAGGCAAGCCAGGCCCCGCTCGGTGACCTGGGGGCAGCCAGCGAGCGAGAGCTCCTCCAGGCTGTCCTTAAACACGTGCAGCCGGCTTAGGCTCCAGTCGTCAATGTTGGGACAGCAGCTCAGGTTCAAAGACTTCAGCCCCTTCAGAAGCACTGGAGGCACAGAATGGACAATGAAGGGAAAGGAGGTTGGAGACGAGGCACCCACCTGTGACATCCAAACCCCAGCTCTCCTTCCCTCGGCCACCCCAATCATTCTCCGCAGGGAGTGGGGGCTTCCGTGCATACCCCTTGGAACTTGAATTTCATCTCCTCCTGTAGGAGGCGGAGGTTCACCAACTTACCTCTTGGCCAGCGCCCGTCTATAGGAGGGCGTCAGGCTGTTTCCACACTCAAGAACCATTTTAAAGACATGAGCCAAAGCGTTCAACGCGGTCGGCCGGAAGCGACACACCTGCCTCGACGCATCGTGCTCTGCGACACCCCGGGGAGCTGCAGGGGCTCTGCTCTTCTGGAAACCTGGCCCCTTTGTTTGTCGTCTGAACGTGGATGCAGGTGCCTAGCACCTAATATCCCCCACAGTCGGGGATGGGGCACCAGATGGGGAGGGCTCAGTTACTGCAGAGAATCCTTTCCCAGGGGTCTGGCTGGTGGCTCTCGCCCACATGCTGCAGGTCTAACTGATCGCCAGATTTGGGGATAGGAAGGAATTTCCCCCCAGTTCAGATCAGCAGAGATTCCTCCTGCCCCAGTTCAGATCAGCAGAGACCCTGGGATGTTCTGTCAAACTTGCTGCCTTCCTCCTGCAGAGATTACAGGTCTCTGATTTGGTGAGGGTCTGTGGCCAGCAGTGTGACTAAATTATCCCTTCTAGCCTTGGTATCTGAGTCCATTACGCGCCCAGGCTAGGAAATGCTGGCCACGGCTGGTAGGTTTGGGAATAGACACACAAAATGGGATTCTCAAGGGAGCAAAGTATTACTGCTATTGTTACCAGCTCTCTTGAGTCCCAGTCTGGGGCTCTACCCACTAGGCAACGCTGCCGTCTCAATAATAAAAGCAACTATTGTCAGCCCAAGCATTTCTATGCTTTATAGAACCCCCATCTGTGCCAAAAATCCCCAGTACGTCACAGTGGGAAAATGGCCTCTGTGGAAGTAAATAAATTTCTCACCTAGGTTATCCAACCCATTGTAGTTCAATATAGAGCCAGAGAGGTCGATAGCTTCCACAGGCAGGTCTCGGAGCTCTAGGAAATCTTTGCTGTACTTCCCGCGCACGTCCGGACGAAGCCACTTCTCTTGGCCTTGAAACCTGGAAGGAAAAAACCCAGCGTTAGGAAAACTGAGCCTGGTGAATGGCAGCCAGCCAATTATGGCACCACAAAGCCAGAGATCCTGGGAATTCGCCACATTGATTCCCAGGCCGGACCCACGTCCCCAGGGCTTGTCCGAGAGCATAAATACCTCACTCCTCCTCTATTTGACAGGGCAAAGTCAGCAGCTGCAATGTTTTCTCCATAGACCTCCTTGATGTTACCATGGTACCTGGCAAAACGAAGGGGGGGAGGGGAGACATGATCACTAAATTTTTCAACACAAAAATGGTGTATTTCAAGGGTTCCTGCTCAGGGCTATTTAAGCTCTGCCATGGATTGGGTTCTCATTGTGCTAGGCACTGTACAAACAGACCCTGCTCCAAAGCGCTTACAATCTACGTAGGAGAGACAACGGGTGGGAACAGATTGGCAGACACAGGAGCACAAAGAGAATGGCGAATAGCACCCCGGCTGTCCTACAGCGTTGTTGAAGGGTTTTGGTGGCGTTCCTGCAAAGGAGAGGTTTAAGCAGAGGTCTGAAGGAGACCGGCACCTTCTGATGGGAAGCCCAACCCTTCTGATTGCCTGATTGCTCTTCTCGCTCCGTGCAGCAGGAAGATCGTCTTTATATTGGTTGAAACGAGAAATTCTGCACAGAAATGAGCCCAAGGAGCCCATTCGCTGCAATCCGTGCAGGTCCAGAACATGGAAATCAGACAATAAGAGCATAGACTGGTTTGGTTTTTGTGTGTGTTCATGCAGCACCTGGCACAATGGGGCTCCGGCACTACAGTAATAACAAACAACAATATGGACTGGACCCAGCTAACCACTCCTAAGTTAAAAACCACTGGAGAATGAAGTCCCATCCCAGAACAGAAGCAACGGCCAGGTCAGCTTCTCCCCCCCCCCCACACACATACTATACCAGGACTGGAGCAATCCTCTCTGATTTGGTTTCTCTTACTTGGTTTCTCTTCTGAGACTTAATTACTCCTTTGTAAGCCACTAGGAACCGGACTGAGACCCAGAAAACCCACTGAACATACCGTCAGCTGGTAGCAGCTTCTAGTCCTTGGATGCAGGCAAAGCCAGCTGTAAAAGACTCTGTACCTCAGCTGCATGTCCTCGGAGCCAGCCAGTCCGTGGGTCTCAAACCCAGGCCCACAAGGTTCACAGAAGCAGCCACGCTCCACCACTCCCCCTGCCCAGCATCCCAACTCAGCTCAGCTCCTGGCACCTGACTTGTAGTTCCAACTTCCAATTTGTCTCCTGCCTCTGACCTCCTGGTCTCCTGACCCGGTCTGACTTTGGTTCCTGACTCGTGACTGAAGACACTGGCTCTGACTATTAGGTCTGGCTGCCCATGGACCAACCATGACAGCAGCACCTTTGACTTTGGAGAGCTACTGATGAAAAGTGCCCCAGAAGAGCTGGCTAGTCTTATTTAGATAGGACTGGGCAGGAAATGGCTTTCAGGTCTTTGAGACTTTTCAAGATCTCAAACATTTCTCTCATACAGAATTGGGACAAAAGGGCAAAATCTCCCTTTCCTGAACTGACAAACTGAACAACAAAATTAGGTTTGGCTCAATGGAAATGTTGTATTACTTCTGCAATATTTTGCTTCAATTTTGACCTACATTTATTTATTAGTATCAATTCAGTTAAATTTCTAAACAAAAAAAGATGTTTCAAAATGAAACCTCCCATTTCAAAAGATTTTTCCAGCATTTTTATTGTGCCAGGAAATTCATCAAAACTGACCCTTTCCCACAAACAGCTTTAGTTTTGACAAATCAGCATTTTTCAGCCCCCTCCACACACACACACAAAAAAATCAACCAGAAATTCTCACCCAGCTCTGCATTAGATGGGTGGGCCTCCCATGAGCGGTTCTGCATTTGTCTCCGTAGGCACCCAGCTTAAAGCCTTTAACAGTTCTTGGCTCCCATAAGCATCACATTTACAGTCAGCTCATCAGCTGCTCAGAAGTGCCAGAGGTTTTGGTTTTCCAGGAACTCAGCTGCTTGATCAAGTTCTAGCCATCCCTCTCCAAACCCTCCCCTTCTCAGTTCAGAAACATCAGACACAGGCTGTACATACGTGTTCTTCTTTATTATCTTATCATCTTCATGCCTTATGCTCCAGGCGACAAGGTATTCAATGTCATAGAACCGGTCACAGAGGTACTGGAGGATAGCATTCTTTAGAGGACCTGAAGGGGTGGCGCTGCTGTACCGATGGCTGGATCCCAGAAGACGGGGGAAACCCCTGTATTGCTGGAGCTGCAGAAAGTGCACACGTGGGTTTTATTGGTCTTATTGAGTAGAGCAGGAAAATTGGAGTCTGGATTCCTTAGTTTGATTCCTGACTCTGCTACTAACTCATGCAAGGTGTTTGTACAGCGCCTGGCACAATGGGCCCCTGCCTCGGCACTACCGCAACACACATGGTTAATCAGGTGAACTCTAAGGATATGTCTACACTGACAGCGGCAAAGTCGCCGCCGCCAGATTGATCTTTCTGAATTGATTGAGCGGTCAGTGTAGACCCGCTCAATCGACAGGAAGTCGACTGAGTAAAACCACCCCCTCAAGTAGCGTAGCGCTGCGTCGAGGGGAACGCAGTTCCTGTCAGCACAGTGCAGATGGCGCGCAGAAGGGAAGCACAGCAGTCGATTGGAGTTACGCAAGCTACCCTGCGTAGTTTGCATAACTCCCGTCGCGTGCCGTCGAATCTCCAGGTAAGTGTAGACCAGGGCTAAGATATTCAATCATATTTCTAAAGCCCTGGGTTTGGGGGCTCTCAATGAAAACTCAATAATACAAAGAGAATCTTCTGCTAATGCAAGCCACATGATAACCTGCTGAGCCAGGTGTGGCTAAAGGTTAAACGTAGCCTCTCTGCTCCCCAATGATCAGAGGCCCATGTGTGCAGCAAAGCACGTCAGCGCAGCATCCTGACTTGAACTCGAGAGAGACAAACTGCAATGAGCTCCTCCACTGGGTGATTTCACGCTAGCCACATAGTATACTCTGTCTGCTGGCTACATCCTGTGTGATCACACTGCACTGACAGGAAACTGGATTTCACACCTCTGATTGCTGGCTTACATATCACACCGGCAGACAACTCAGCCATTGCCAAATCATCTTGATTTCCCAGCCCATGGGAGCAAATGATCCGCTTCTCATTTACAATGCTTTTTACCTGGGGAGCGGGAGCCAGGACTCCTCAGTTCCAGCCCCTGCTCTGGGAGGGAAGTGTGTCCAGTGATTAAAGCAGGGTGGAGAGGGAACTAGGATTCAGGACTCCTGAGGTTCTTTCCCAGCTCTCCCACTTCACCCTCTCTGTGCCTCAGTTTCCCCTGTGTATAAAGGGGACAATAATGGATCTGGGAGTCCAAGAAACTTCTGTCCTATCCCCAACTGAATCACTGATTGCTGCCAAACCTTGAGCAAATCCCTTCCCCAGTCCGTGCCTCAGTTTCCCTATAAGGAGACTTACCCACCTCACAATGGGGCTTAATTCATTACCTCCATAACCAGAAGCTACATTTACATGGGTTTTTTTTAGCTTCAAATGTCTGTCTACAGGACAGAAGAAATTAAGGCACCGCTAGCTGCAGCAAAAACACCTTCAACTCTCCCACCCTAGATGCTTCATGCAGCCACTGATCAGGCTGATCAGCCACTGATCACGCTGAGGAAGCTGGTGACCATGAAGAGATCTTTGTTCCTGTCTTTGATAAGAAACACCACCGCACAGCCACAGACCGGCTCTGCCCCTCCCGTGTGTATTTCCTGTATACTTCCGTCCTGCGCAGGAGACTCATCACCGAGGGAGGGTTTAATGTGTCTGTTTTTGCAATTTCATTAGCAAAAAGGGGAGGAGGAAAAAAAAGAAAAGAGGCAGATGGGAAATTGGGCCGGTGGGGGTGGGGGGGAATCACTCATACAGAGGTGGTTGGAAAGTTGAACTTGCTTGGAGGGCAGGTGAGGGAAGCAGCTTTGCACAACTCTTTCGCTCTGGGCAATCCAGCTACCCTTTTATCCACTACCTCCCCTTGTTTATCACTGCCCCATCTCTGCCCCTTCTCTGCCTCCCAACACAATCTCCTCCCCGCTCAGACTCTCCCTCCACCCAGTTTCCTAGCCCCCCCTCTTAAGCAGCGGGGGTGAATCCAGTGTCACCAACTCTTATGATTTTAACACACCTCTCACGCTATTTGTCAAAGTCTCAACTCCTGAAGTCATGGGACTATGTGAGAATCTTAGCTTTCATTTAAAAAAAAAAAAAACCCAAAAGCCCTACATTTCTAGCCCTCGTGGCTGTGAAGAAAAAAACTCTGGCCTGAGCGTACTGCAAAAAAATAGAAGGCTAGTAAGAGGAACTCCAAATTAATTTTTTTTTTTAAATCCCACAATTCTTAAGCCAACCTCCCAATTTTTGAGGCTTGCCTCATGATTTTTTAAAATACTTGAGGTTAGCACTACTGAGGATCCTGAGTGGCTCTGAAATACAGAACATCTTTCATTTATCCTTTGCCTTTTTCACCTGTCATGTTAAGATTTTATAGATAACTGCAAAAATTAACCAGGCTGCAAAGATTTTGGCTCAGAATCCACATCTTCATCCTGAGGAAGCTGATGTCACAAGAACAGGGGCTTGATCCTGAGCCACAGAAGTTATGGTGAGGTGTGTCAAGGCGCGCGTCCTTCCCAGCAGGATCAATGCTTGTTTGCTATCTTCACAGCTCAGCCAGACGTTAAGTCTTCACATAAAACTAACTGAACACTAAGGCCACCAAATGGCTGTTGGATCAGAGCTTTAGGGCACGACCGACCGGGCTGAATTCAACCCTTTGACCCAGCAATGAGAAGCATCATGGCCAAATAGTTCTGCAGCTGTCCCAAACAGCTCTACTGACATCTACTGGCTGGCGCTTCCAGTTCCCTTCTCCCCAATCACCCCCACCCCAGCAGGGATTTTTAATTCAAATCCAACTCGTGTTTCAAACCGACCCTTCACTTCCTAGAAAAGGATGCCAGAATGTTTCTCAATCTCCATGAACTCACATCACCCACCAATAAAATGCAGCCCCCTCTGAGGTGGAAAACAGCAGCTGTTTCGAAAGGAAACTCATGGTGAAATTTGGCCCCAATATGTCAGGGCAGGGCAGGTTTCCTAAAAGAATCTTTTTGAAGCGATTCCAAAGGAATTCCAAAGCAATTTTAACCAAACATTGCACATGCAGGAGGCCCTTTTGGTACATACAACACTGCAAATTTACCAGCAAATAATAATGACTCTTGGAGTGAGGCTGACTAGAAACAGATGTGAAATTAAAGCAAACCCAGCAAGCAGCTGGATAAACCAGGCACCTGGCTCACTGTGGTGCCAAGAAGGTCTCCCAAGCTGGCTGCTAGAACCAGCTGCTGTTTCCCCAGGTCCGGTTCTGTAAATCAGACCTGTGGATCCGAAAGCTGCCGACCCACAGGGGCGAAAACTGGACACTCAGGCTGACATCTGAGGTTGCAAGGACCATGGGCCCTTCCCAGAGGCAGCATCTGAGGCCTTCTCTATGCTGCAACCTTGGGTCTTTTGCATGGCCTTTCACTGTCACCACCAACCCCAACACTGGGGACACTCTCTGGTCTGTGGGATGGTCTCACTGGGGCAGCTCACCCCAGTCACAGGAGCCAGGAAGCATCCCCACTTGGGGACAGGCGCCTCCGATCGGCCAGGTTCCCTGCTGCGCGCCTCCCACGGGCAGTGGGGAAAGAGCCCCCGGACGGTCCAGACCCCCGCTCGCTGGGGGGGGGGCCGGGCGCAGAGAAGCAGGCGATGAGAGGTGAGCAGGGGGCACCGTGGAGCACGACAGGTTATGGGGCGGGGTCCCCCCGCCCGTCCATGTCACTAGCTAGAGGGAACCTGCTCCCCCCCTCCGCTGTGACCGGGACGCTCTGCCGGGGGAGTGGGGCGGAGACACGCCCCCCATAAGGCCGCGGGGGCGGGGCGCGCGGACCCACCCTGGGCAGCCGCCTCCCTATCCCGAGTCACCTACCGCCCTGGGCGCCGCCATCTTGGATCGGCCACGTGACTCCCGCCCCGCCTGCGCGCAGAGCAGCCGGGCCTCCCCCCCACCCTGGAGGACGGTCCCAGCCCCGCCCCCTTCTCTCAGCCCCGCCCCCTCCGAACCCTCTTGGGTCCTGTCCCCTTAGTGATCGCGGGGTCTAGTGGTTAGAGGGGTGGGGGTGGGGAGCCAGGACTCCTGGGTTCCGGCCCTGGCTGCGTGGGGAGGGGGGTGTCTAGTGATTGGGGAGGGCTGGGAAGCTCAGATCCATTCGCAGCTCTTATGTCCTGAGCCTGTCGTGTTCCCGCTCTGTGCCTCAGTTTCCCCACACACCTGCCTCTGTGTTACTGTCATGCAGCCAAACTGCGGCCAGCTGGGTCGCTGGTAGGCTGGTGGGTGGCTAAAGGACCCGCTCCCCTGCCCTCCAGCTGGGAAAAAGGGGCCAGGATGCACCAGGCACCAGCCAGCAGCTGGGCCCACCGCCTCAGGGGCTGAAGGGTGCAGGGAGGATGGGGGACAACTTGCAGCATAGCACAGGGGAACCGTGCGGCCGGGGGGGGATCATGACAGGTGTGAAGTGGGTCATTTGCATTCCCCAGGCACTTCCTAGGAAATCCCCTTCCCAGGTACAATTCCCAAAAGTCCTTGGATGTCCCCACTGATGGCCTTGGTCAGGCCTCCAGAGCAGGGAGGGATGCAGGATCCAGCCCTTCCACAGACACAGTTACATTTTTAATACAGCAGTCCCCACAGCTGTTCCCCTCGCAACTTTCCCCTGGGAATTTCAGCTCAGATGACTGAGGGATTCCCGGGTCGTCACAGCGAAGAGCACAGCCGCCCTTTGCACTGGGAGGGAAGGGGCAAGCCGGGCCGATGCATGCCAGAAGGCGTGGGGCAATCGCCGCTTCGCCTGTGAACTTTGAGCCAACAGCTTCACTGGATGTTTTGGAGCCTGGCGCATTTATTAGCCTTTGCCAGTCAGCACCAGAGCCGCTTCCTGCGCCAAAGGCCCAGGCTTCGTGGGACAGAGGGGAAGAGAATCGGTGCATCGGCTTTTACCATGGCTTGGCGGAGCATGAGGAAGGAGCGTTAGAGCCCTGCCACTCGCTGGGTAAGGAGGACCCCTTTAACCAGCCCTTCAGTGCTGGGGAAAGCTGCTCAGTGGCCTGCACTCCCACCCCCGGATGTCTGTCTTTCCATCCCATCGTCCCTCTCCTGCTGGGACTCTTCCATCCTGTCCCACAATCTGTGGTGCAAGAGCCTTCTCCTTTGCAATCCCCTGCCAAACACACTAGACTCCTGGCATCTCCATCTAGTCCCAGCCACGCTGCTCCCGTCAGGCCCTTCGGAGGGTCTCCCACGCCATCTCGCTGCCCCTCCCTGAAGCATCCCAAGGGCTCTGCTTGTGTGAGAGACCCACTAGGAAAGAAGGCCAAATTGCATGGCCCCCGAGGTGTGACAGCCGTAGCACCCATCTGGGGTGGGACCCTTTGGAGACTGAATCTGTTTCAGGGAGATACTAACAGAGGTGTCCCCATTTCCCCGAACAGCCTCATGGACCCTGAAGGCCGAATGCCAATGGAGGAGGAAGAAAGGTCTCTTTTCAAGGGGCTGCCCCCTCTGCCTAAAGGGCTCCAAACCCTCCCCACACATGGCCCTCTGGTGGTGGGGGAGGGCCAAGAGGCACATGGGACAAACAGCCAAAGGGGCAGCACTCAGGCCTCCAGCCTCCAGGACAGGATCACTTGGGTGCGGAAGGAGATGGTGAGTTCGGACTAGTTTTTTTTTTAGAAGGGGTTTGGTGCTGGCCAACGGACCCTAGAGACTGAATCCTCATGGGGTAGCTGGCTGCAGTAGAAGGCCGTTATCTTCTCTGCGTACCTGCCACTAGAGGGGGATGGAGACGCACGCTTTGCCGGCAGGTTTCACCGCGACTGATTGGCTCGACAGCCGTGAGGGGTGGAGACAATTCCAGCTCGTGGAGGGGGAGCAACCTCTAGTGGTCACAGACCCTTTGCTGCCCACAGCCCATCTAGAGCGGGAAGTGAGGGAGAGGCCCGTCATCCAAAGGGCTGCAGAAATGTGTCCAGCTCCAGGCTGGGCCTGAGCCAGGATTCACAGGTGGCCCTCACTGTCCCTCAAAAGGCACCAGCCATAACTCACTTCCCCTCCCAGCTCAGCCTTCAGCAGACCGACCTGGCGCTTCTCCGGCAACTGGGCACCATCGCCCAGGAGATCCAGGACCTGCGGGAGCTGCAGCTGGAGATGGAGGAGTTCTTTGCCGAAGGGGAGCCGCTGGGACCAGATGCTTCCTCCCACCAGCCAAGGGGTGGCTCTGGAGCGGGCGGCATCATGACAGCTGCCTTCCAACTAACCCTCTGAAGATGGGATGCTGCGTGACCCTGTGGTGCGCTGGTCCTTGCTCTACCTGGCCCAGCCACCAGCAGGGCGTGCTAAGCCTCTGATCTTGTCATTCCAGCAGTAGAGGCTCATGCTTTGAGGTCCCAGGTTCAAGCCCCTGGGGTAAAACATTAGCCCAGCACAGCATCCAGATCTTGCATCCCTGCCCTTTTAAACTGGGGGCTGAAGACCTCTATGGGCTGGAGGGAAGCCCTGATAAAAAAAAACCAAGTAGGGGAAAGAGCTGATTGGCTAGATGAACCGTCAATAACCTAGACAGAAGGGTGGGACTTCCCTTCTCTGCAGAGGGTTCTGGGTAGAGAAGCCCTTTATAAAATCTTGTGGCCAAGTCAGGTCTGCCTAGGGAGTGAGAATTAGCAGGAGGGAGGTGGAAGATCCCAGGCCTGTTATAACCTATCTGGGGCACTTTGCACGGGGAAGTGGACAGATGAGATGGAAAAGGAGTCTGGCATGTTCCTTTGTTTGGGGGTCCCCCCCACCCCCCAATTTAAAATAAAAATGTTTTTATCCTTTTCTTTTCTTTTCTTCTTGCCAAAACTCCTCTGAGCTGGGCCCTGTTGATTTGTCTGGACAGTTTTACGGTCGTGCTCTGCCCCACCTGGAATAGGGGGTTTTACCCTGGGAACCAAGTGGATGAGAGAGAATCGAATGTGCTGCTTCTTGCCTGGCGTTTCTGCCATGCCCTTTCTCGTGAGTCACGTGCATGGAAGAGAGATCAATGAGGGTAACAGCGCAGTGTCCTGCCCCGTGGGGACGCATGCTGCCGCTTCCTACAGGGAGAGCACAGCACCTTCCTCCTATGGGAGACATGACTCGGGGGGATCTCTGCCCTCCTGTTTCAGGGGGAGAGCCACCTGCCCCCCCGAGCCCAGCTCTGCAGTTGTGCCACTGGGCGGTAGTGGCAGAGAGGAGCATTAGGGGTGGTAATGGGAGGGGATGTCTCCATGAGAAACTGGGCTCAATTCTTAGTCACACCAGGCCCCTCTGCATCTCTCTTGCAGCATAATGGGGCAGAAAGAGCCCCTGAGAATCCCCACATGTCTGGGGCTCCCCCAGCCAGTGTGGAGTTTGGAGTTCAAGTTAGAGCAGCCCCGAGGCAGGGCCCAGAAAACAGAGAGTGCAAAGGAGTTTTAGAGCATGGGGCTAGAGGCAGCGGAGAAGCAGGCCCATGCCGGCCCCCCTGGTCCTGCCCTGTGCGGTGTCTCTAAGGACTCCACAAAACCTGGTCCTGATGGTGGCGGGTGGAGCCCCGTAGATGCTATGATTTAAACCATCAGACCCAGCAACGGGCTGCTTCTGCTTCACTAACTTCGGTCGCTGCCGCAGAGGCGCTGACGGCTTCCCAGAAACCTCTAAAAACCATCTTTCATTGGACAAAACATTTTTAAAAATCCAAACCCTCGCCACCGCGGGCGAATCTGTCTCCAGAACGTTCACATGCATGGGGCTGGTCCAAGTGCAGCAAACTTCTCAGTGCCCCTCCGCCCCTCCCCTCTCCACCCCCAGCATGGTTAATTGTGTGTGTTGTCATCGCGGGTCCACGGCGCTGGGTGCTGTACAAACACAGAGCAGGATGGTCCCTGCCCCGACAAGCTGACAATGAAAGTAAAGCTCTTCTGGGAAGATCTCACTGCGGCCCTCTGCTGGTCAAGTCTGCGCAGCGGCGGAGGGCGACCAGCTTCCGTCCCGGAGACTCAGCTGGCTGAAGGAGCCTTCCTTGCCAATCTCAACCAGTCTCCAACGTGGTAGTCGATCCACTGCGGAAGTACAGGGTGGGAGGAGGGACAGAGCTGGAGGGACCCCGCAGGAGTACAGGGCTCCCTCCCCAGCGGGCCCCTCGCCCTGCAGAGGGCCATTGGGTGGAATTCAGCTCAAAGCCCAGCCACCACGTAAGCCCTGTGCATCGGGGGGCATTTCCCCCAAAGGCCCTGATCCTCAGTGGTGCTAGGGGTGGGGCCAGCCCCCCAGGAAACCCACCATCACCAATGCAGGGACCGTCCCAGCTGGCGTGCAGCCGGCAGAATGGCTCTGCACCTGCCCTGCTTCCGGCACCTGGCGCAGGGGGCGGAGTGGCCAAAGCGCATTGCGTTGTGGCTATTCCCTGCTCCCCGGGGCCTTCACAGGGTGCACCGTCCTGGGTCGGTGCCGATTTCATCTCGACCTGCCAGCCGTGCCCAGGCTGCGCTTCCCACCAGGCTCTTACCTCCCGGGCCAAGATGAGGGGCCTAGGGTCCGACTTCTTGGAGGGGTTCATGTTGGCGCAGTGCGAGGTCCCGTTGATGAGGATGGCCAGCTCCGAGCGGGACTGGTTGGTCAGGACGCTCAGCGCGTGCCAGGGGTCGATGTCGCCTGGGCGGGGGCGAGAGGAAAGGGGAGAGGCAGGTGACCTGGCGAGCGGTTTGATCTGGTGTGCGGAGAGAGGCCCCAGGCGAGACGGGCCTGTGGGTCCGATCTCACCAGCTCCCACCCGCCTGCGTACCGTTCACAAAGAGGATCCTGCTGGCCTTGGGGTGGTCGGCCCCATAGTACTCGTTGGTGAAGGTCACCGCCTCCGCCACGCGCTCGGGCGCCACGCCAAAGACCTGGGTGCAGAGGTCGAGCTGGGACGACAGCGTCATGAGCCGGGAGAAGGGGCAGGTGCTGTCTTCGCAGGTCTGGTCTGGAGCAGGAGGGACGGGGTGAGACGCACATGTCAGGGCCTCGGTGCCACGGTTCTTTGAGGTCCCACCCCACCGAGACAGACAAAGAAATGGGGTGCTGGGGGAGAGCAGAGGCAAGAGGGTCCCCAGGGCAGGGTGAGCCGGGGCGAATGCAAAGTGGATTCTCTGTCCAGGCTGCAAGACAGGGCCGGACACGGCGGCTGCTCTGTGTCTCGAGCTCCCCAGCCTGGCCCCATCTTGGCCTCATCTGTGCTCCCCATATTCTGCCCCAGCCCCCTGGGGTCACTTACAGCAGCCTCAGAGCTGCTCTAACCCATGCTCCAACCGCAATCCACCCCCGGGGGGCAGAGAATAGCCACAGTGCCATGTGCTCCGACCACGCCCCCGATCCACCCCCTACGCTGGGGGCTGGGAGCAGGGCCCTTAGGCTGTTTCCACCCCCAACTGGGCATGATCCATACATGGGGTGGGGCAGGGGGATTTTTCAAGGGCTGACCCACACCTGAGAGGGGCCTGAGTATGTCTGCGAATCTGGCCTGGGATCTCCCTACAGCCCAGCCGGGGCCGCAGTGGCGGGGGGGCTGCCCTGCAGACTCAGAGAGCAGGGTGTAGGTGTGAGGAAGGTCTGCAGGAGGAAGGGGGAGGGCAGTAAGGGGGGGATGCATAGGGCAGTGAAGGGGTCTGGAGCGGGGGATCGCACGGGGGAGAGCAGCAAGGAAGGGCCCCCCCCGTTCCTCCCCGCGGCTGGCTTACAGTATCCGAACTCGGTGCAGGTCTGGAAGTACCACTGCCGCTCACCCACACCCGTCAGCGACAGGTTGGTGCTGCGCAGCTCGGCCATGAGGCGCTGGTGCGAGTTCTCCATGCAGGGAAACGCCATGGCCTCCAGGAAGTCCTGCCATGGAAGGAAATGAGGGGGAGGGTCACCCTGCGCCGGGGCTGCCCCACTCTCCTGGCCAGGCCGTCTTGTCTCCAGCAGCTCTGGCACAGGGGATGGGGACGCCCTGTTGTTACAACGGATCGACAGGAAGGGGTGCTCTCAGCACACCAGCGAGGGGGAGAAGCTCCAAGGGGCAGGACCCCTCCGCTTATAGCTGAAGAGGGAGGAACTGTGCATCCCGTTTCCTTTAGCCCCTCGGGACAGCGGAAAAGCCACCCATGGTGCATCGTGGGAGATGTAGTCCCGGTGCCTCATTCTCTAGTCTCATTCTCCCATAATGCACATGGCCACTGACCCCTCCCCCCCTCCAACTGCAGTGCATAATGGGAGATATAGTTCCAGTGCCTCATGCCTCCACTCACCTCTATGGGCTATGCTCGACAGCCAGACTTCATCTCCCATGATGCACTGCAGCCATCACCCACCCCAAGACTGCAGTGCATCATGGGAGATGTAGTCCAAGCAGGGAGTCCAGCCCAAAGAGAACAGGCGCATGAAGCCACCCGAACTATGACCCAGCTCAGCATCGACAATCTCTGGCCCCTGCAGGCAGCAAGTGCCCTGGGTCTCAGCCAGGCTGGATGCAACCCCGCCCTGCCCCCGGCCTTACATTATTGACGGCGATGAGCCTCTGGTAAGGGGACCCCAGGTCCCCGTTGATCATGATGGTGCACAGACTGGCCACGCTGCCGCCCTGGAAGCCCTCGTTGTTGTACTGCACGGCACCCATGAAGATGTCGGCCAGGTTGCTGGTGAGCTGCTCGCGGTCGTGGGGCTCCGTCAGGTTCCCGCAGGAGTGGAAGTCCTTCTCCAGCTCAGCCAGCTGCCCGGCGCGCAGCCTCTGGTCCACAGCGGAGAAGGCCTGGGCCACGGCCTCGCGGCACTGCGGGAGCAAAGGAGAGGGACTTGTTTCTTGGCTGCGGGGGCAGCTAGTGCTGAGGGGGATTTTGCCTAGTGGGTGAGATGTGGGGGCTGGGAGCCAGGACGCCTGGGTTCTCTTCATACTTTTGGGAGGGGAGTGGGATCTAGTGGTTGGGGGTGGCAGGGAGTCAGGACTCCTGGGTTCTATCCCTGGCTGTGAGAGGCGAGTGGGGTCTAGTGGTTGGGGGGGTGGCAGGGAGTCAGGACTCCTGGGTTCTATCCCTGGCTGTGGGAGGGTACAGGGCCTAATTCTCCTCTCATTTACACTGGTGCCAGTCAGGAGCAGCCCCTCGCGTGCCAGCAGAAGGACACTGGCATCAGCGGGCACAGAATGGGACCCGGGGGGCCAAGTGTTGGAGCTGGGGGGTGGAGAGCCCTAAATGTCAGAGATGGGCCCGGCTCATCAGCTCCTCCCTCCCCACCCCAGGGCCCAGGAGGCACGGCCAGCTCTCTCTGCAGCCTGGCTCGAAGCGTCCCGCGCAGTGCTGTGCGGGGGCGGGACGGACACACGGATCACTGGGACTTCCCCCCACAGGACCCCGGAACCCGCCCCGAACCATTCACCCACCTGGGCAGAGCCCCCCACCACCGGGTCCGACAGACTCGCCGCTACCACCTGGAGGAAAGACAGAAGCGCCGCACGGGGTTAACACGGGTCCCCTGCTGCAAGGGTTAACTAGGAGTCAGCGAGTCCCCCCTCCTGCCCCATGCAGCCCCCTCGGGAGCAGGCTGCCCTAGAGCGATGGGAGCCCGGGGGCGCCTCCTGCTCCCAGGGGCTAGTCCTGCGACCCCCCAGTCCCCTCCATGACGGCGGAGCTCAGGCCAGGATTTTGGGGGGCGGCACAGGTTGGGGAGCCCGGGAGAACCTCAGGGGCTGCCTGGGCAGAGCCTTCCCCACAGCTCCTCCCTGCCCCGATCCAAAGTCAAATCCCCACCCGCAGCTGGGGCACAGCTAGCAGGGGAAGGGGGAGAGGCGATCAGCTCCGAGGACCGGGGGGGGCCTGGAAGTTGCCCCCCTTGACTTGGTGTTGCCCCGCGCTGCCCGCTCACCTGGTTGTAGCCGGTGAAATCCAGCTGAGCCTGCACGGGGGCAGAGGAAGCGACAGCCGCGAAGACCAGGTGGGGGAACTAGGAGAGGAGAGAGAGGAGGGGGAGATGGAGAGAAACTGGCCCTTCCGTGGCTCTGTCTGCCTGGTGGGAAATTCACCCCCAGCCCCCCACGACCCCGCAGGAGCAGGGGGACTGGCTGGTGGGCTGGGCTCCCTTGGAGTGAGGGGGATCTGGGATGGCTCAGCCCCCGCACTGCTGAGTCCTGCCCACTAGACCCCACGTCCCTGCCACATAGTTGGGAATAGAACCCAGGAGTCTGGGTTCCCCTCCTCCCCCATCAGCTCTACCCCACTAAACCCCACTCCGCTCCCAATGTCAGGATAGAACCCAGGAGTCCGGGCTCCCAGCCCCCCTGCTCTACCCCACGAGACCCCAGGCTAGCACGGGCTGGCTCTGTGTCCCCTGCTGGTGGCTGGATTGTGTATCAACTCCTGTGGGCCAGCTCCCAGCTGTACACTGGGGAAGCTGTCCCGCTCTGTCCTTTCAGATCCTGAGGTCCTGGGTTCAATGTCGGGGGGGCAGTTCCAGCAGCGCCCCACATACCAAATGCCCCACGGTGCCCCCCACGCCGGTACCTTGAGCCTGAACCAGGCGGCCAGGGAGCCGGGGTAGGAGCCCCCGAAGCAGATCCAGGTGTTGTTCTGCGTCAGGTTGTACTTCTGAGTGACGAATAGGTGGAAGGATGCCAGGTCAGCCAAGCTGCGATGGGTCCCAGGGGGAGGCACCAAGAGAAAACCCACACTGGTGAGCTGAGCGCAGAGCCAGAATCCCCCTCCCCTCCCGGTGTGACTCACGGTTAGCCCCTGGGAGGGCATCAGCACAACTATCCCCATTTCACAGAGGGGAAACTGAGGCACATAGAGGGGCTGTTACTTCCCTGAGGTCACAGAGCAAGCCATTAGCAGAGCAGAGAATAAAACCCAGGAGTTCTGGCTCCAAGCTACTACTACTAGTAGTAGCTCTAACTACTAGACCCCACTCCCCTCCAGAGCTGGGGACAGAACCCAGGAATCCTGGCTCGCTGCCCCCCTGCTCTAACCACTAGGGAACCCTCTGGTAGTAAACGCAGTGTGTCCCAGACCCCACCCGTGGCCAGCGCATGGACTCACGCCTGCTGACTGGACAGGAACCGGAGGCTGTCGTCCCGCAGGCCGTCGGGATTGATGCTGGCGCCATAGAAACGGTGCTCCAGGGCGACGGCCAGCGCACCGTATTTCTCAGCCATCTCCATGTGGTGCCCTGGCACCAAAACCGCTATTAGGGGCATGGGAGCATGGCGATGCTGACCCCCCCCCCATCCTCCAGTCACCCCATTGTGGGCACCCCCCCTCAAATCCATTCCACAGCCCCGAGCCAGGGGAGAGGCCCCCGTGCCCCACTCTGCCTCCCTGAGACAGCCAGTCCCCTGCTGTGGGGCCGGATCAGAGCTGGCGCCCCCCTAGTCAGGAGAGGCACCCGTGCCCCACTCCCTGCCCCTCTGCCCATTGAGCCCTGCCCTGCCCCACCTACCCGACAGCACGGAGAACTGCGACAAGGCGCTCTCGCCCCCGATATACAGGAAGACGGGCCCAGCTGGGCGGTGCCAGTACTCCTCATTGATCCAGAACCTCTGCGGGGGGAAAGAACAAGGGCAGTGGGGGCGAAACGGCAGAGCCCCGGGCGTGACGGCCCGGCACCGCTGGAACTGCCAGGGGCTCTAGGCGTCCAGGGTAGCGATGCACGAGCCGGCACGGCTCCTGGCCAGGCTGCGGGCACCTGCGTGGGTCACAGCGCCAGGCGCGGCGGGGGCAGCGCTCGGCCCGGCTCACCTGGTTGAAGGCCCGTCCCTCCTGCCGGTTGAAGTGGTCGAGGGGCTGGCGCAGGACTCCCTCGCTGGGGGCGCGCCAGGGCGCCGGGAGCAGCAGCTGCCTCCTGGACAGCGTCTCCTTCATGGCCTGCACCTCGCGCCACTGCAGCACCCGCTGCTGCAGTAGCTGGAAGTTGCGTGCTGGGGGAGGCAAAGGGAGACGTGGGCAGGGGTGGGGGCTGGTTCTGATCCAGTCCCCCTGCCGGCCCCCCCCACCCCCCGGCAGGACAGACCCAGCACCACGCCCTGCTGGCAGCGACCTCGCTGGGCCTCAGCCCCCGTGGGTCACAGGAGCAAATCCCACCGGCCAAGCATCGAGCTCCAGGCTGCCCCTAGAACGGGGTCTGCTGGGCGTGGGGAGCGCACTGGGGGGCTGTGTGTGTGCTGGGGGGCGGGTTCACCAAGCCACTTCTCAGCGGACAGACGGAGGGATCCAGTCTCCGGGGGTCTCCGTCCATGTGTCCGTCCGCCCGCCTGCCACCAGGGCTAAAATTGCATTTGAAGAAGTGAAACCATTTCACTCAGCAGAACACTGGGGAGGGGGGAAGGACAGGGGACAGAGGTCATGCCATGGGCCGCTTCACCGAGGAACCACCCCCACCCCACCGCTGCCTCCACCAAGAAGCCGCACTCAGCAGAATCTGAGAGGCAAAAGCTTCCCTAACGCACTGGCTACAGGCCCCACCCTCCCTCAGAGCTAGAAATGGGACCCAGGAGTCCTGGTTCCCAGCTCCCCCCTGCTCTAACCACTAGACTCCCCTCCCCTCCCAGGGCTGGGATAAAACCCTGGAGTCCTAGCTCCCGGCTCCCTCCTGCTCTAACCACTAGACCCCACTCCCTAGTCCAGCATGTGTGCAGCCATAGCTGTGTTGTGTGATCCCAGCAGGGACTCAGGGAGGCACAGACCCACCCAAACACCCACCCAAAGGGGAGGGGGGAAGGGAATCCAGACAGAGCCCAGCCCTGCAGAAATCTTGCCTCCAGGCTGCTAAACTAGATCGGACCTGCCCCTCCCCGCACCAATTCACTTCAATTGGGTGTGAATGCCAGTGCCTCACTAATGGGCCTATTAAACAGTTGATGTCATCAGGGCCTGTTCGGACTCACTGTCCATTGTCCTCCCCTCCCCCTCCCCTGCAAGGCCCCCAATTACTTCTACCCCCCTCCCCCTCATGGTGACCCATTTCTCCCCAAACGATCCCAAAGCGCTTTACAGCCCGTTCGTTCACGTGCCCAATTCGCATAGCTTGGCGCCAACCCGCCAAAATGCAGCCACCTCTGGGGCGAGGCCCAGCAGCAGCTGTTAACACGGGGTTTGCTCCCTTGCTCATCAGGGACATGCAGTCACCTCTGAGAGGGAACATGGCACCCATTTAAACAAGGATCCCTCACTCAGCACAGAAATGCAGCCACCCCTGGGACGCACTGGCTGGTTATACAGGGATCCCCCAACACTGCGATGCAGCCACCTCTGGGGTGGGAGGCAGGGGTTATTTACACAGGGCTCCTTCACCTGGTGCTGAGATGCAGCCACCTCTGGGCTAGGGCACGGGGGGAGGGCTGTAAATTACAACCCCACACAATGAATTTGGGGGACAGAACATTAACCTAACCAGGCTACTGTAGGGGCTACCTCAATCCAGATCAGAAACCGGCTTACCCGCTTCAGCTAGGATCAGCAGGGACAGGAACAAACCCAGGACCCGGGGAACCAGATGCCCCATCTTCTGCCGAGTTTTCAGAAGCCTTGCTCAGTGCCCAGAGCAGCCTGAAAACTTCCTGGAGGCGGCCGGGGCCGAGGCACCGGCAGAGATAGCAGAGAAACTGGCAGAGCAATGGCCAGAGAGACAGATGGACCCTCTTGAGTTGATCAGTCACTTACTTTCACTTCCCTAGCCTGCTTAGTAAAGCAATAGTTTGTCCTGCCCCCACCACCCCTCACATGATCCCCCCCCCACCCATCACATGATCACTGTCCCCTTTGGACAAATTTGCACATGCAACGATTCAAGGGGTGGGGCCCGGCCAACGGGGCGTGAACTTTCACTTTGCTTTCCTAGATTACAACCTGCCCCTCTGGTTTAAGGGATGTCCCTCCCCTCTTCAGTTTGCAGGCTGGGAATTGACCTGCCCTCGGGATCCCACTGTGGGGGACTGGCTACAAAGAGGAGGCATTGATAGGATGAAGGGCAGGGGGGTTGGAGGAATTCGCTGGTGGCACTTTAGTGTGTATGAAAGAATAAGAAAGCACAGAGTCAAATGATGTAAAAATCTCAAATGAACCGAACTGTGCCATAGAATCTCTCTGGAAAGTAATTCCTTGCTTGGATAATAAGAATATAGCAGCAGGGACATACTATCAACCTCCAGACCAGGCTGATGATAATGACGGTGAAATGCTCAGGGAGATTAGAGAAGCTATACAAAATAAAAAACTCAATAATAATGGGGGATTTCTGCTGTCCCCGTATTGACTGGGTACATGTCACCTCAGGCCGGGATGCAGAGCTAAGTTTCTGGACACCTTAAATGCCTGCTGCTTGGAGCAGCTAGTCCTGGAACCCACAAGAGAAGAGGCAATTCTTGATTTAGTCCTAAATGGAGCCCAAAATCTGGTCCACGAGGTGAATATAGCTGAAACGCTTTGTAATAGTGACCATAACATCATAAAATCTAACATCCCTGGCGGGGGAAGGGGGGAACACCAAAGCAGCCCACCAGGGTAGCATTTAATTTCAGAAAGAAGAACTACACAAAAATGAGGACATCAGTTAAACAGAAATTAAAAGGTGCAGTGCCAAAAGTGAAATCCGTGCAAGCTGCATGGAAACTTTTTAAAGATATCATAATAGAGGCTCAATTTAAATGTATAACCGACATCCAAAAAACATAATAAAAGGACCAAAAAAGTGCCACCGTGGCTAAACAACAAAGTAAAAGAAGCAGATAGAGGCAAAAAGGCATCCTTTAAAAAGTGGAAATGACATCCTATGGAGGAAAATAGAAAGGTGCGTAAACTCTGGGAAGTGAACTGTAAAAATATAATTAGGAAGGCCAAAAAAGAATTTGAAGAACTGCTAGCCAAAGACTCAAAAAGTAATAACAAAAACAAATTTCAGTACATCAGAAACAGGAAGCCGGCTAAACAACCAGTAGGGCCACTGGACAATCGAGATGCTAAAGAAGTACTCAAGGAAGACAAGGATATTGCAGAGAAACTAACTAAATTCTTTACATCTGTCTTCATGGCTAAGGATGTGAGGGAGATTCCCAAATCTGAGCCATTCTTTTTAGGTGACAGATCTGAGGTACTGTCCCAGATTGAGGTGTCACGAGAGGAGGTTTTGGAACAAATTGATAAATTAACCAATAATAAGTCTCCAGGACCAGATGGTTCCACCCAAGAGTTCTGAAGGAACTCAAATGTGAAACTGCAGAACTCCTAACTGTGTATGTAAACTATCATTTAAATCAACTTCTGTACCAGATGACTGGAGGATAGCTAACGTGACGCCAATTTTAAAAAAAGGCTCCAGTGGCAATCCCCACAATTACAGGCCAGTGAGCCTAACTCCAGTACCAGGCAAACTGGTTGAAACTAAATTAAAGAACAGAATTATCAGACACATAATGAACATGATTTGTTGGGGAAGAATCAATGTGGTTTTTGTAAAGGGAAATCATACCTCACCAATCTACTAGAATTCTTTGAGGGGGTCAACAAGCACGTGGACAAGGGTGATCCAGTGGATATAGTGTACTGAGGACTTGTCTACACCCGTGCTTATGTCAGCAAAACTTTTGTTGCTCAGGGGGTGTGAAAAAACCACCCCGCCAAGTGACATACATTTTGCCAGCATAAACTCGAATGTGGCCTCATTATGTCGGTGGGAAAGAGCTCTTCCGCCGACATAATAAAACCACCTAAACGAAGAGCAGTGGAGCTTTCCTGCCGACTTAGTGCTGTCTGCACTCGCACTTTTGTCGGCAAAACTTATGTCGCTCAGCGGGGTGTTTTTTTCATACTCCTGAGTGACAAAAGTTTTGCCGGCATAAGCGCAAGTGTAGACAAGTCTTAGATTTGCAGAAAGCCTTTGACGAGGTCCCTCACCAAAGGCTCTTAAGCAAAGTAAGCGATCATGGGATAAGAGAAAAGGTCCTTCCTGGGTCAGTAACTGGTTAAAAGATAGGCAAGAAAGGACAGGAATGAATAGTCAGTTTTCAGAAGGGAGAGAGGTAAATAGTGGTGTCCCCCAAGGGTCTGTACTGGGACCGGTGCTGTTCAACATAGTCATAAATGATCTGGAAAAAGGGGTAAACAGTGAGGTGACAAAATTTGCAGATGGTACAAAATGACTCAAGACAGTGAAGTCCAAAGCAGGCTGCGAAGAGTTACAAAGAGATCTCACAAACCTGGGTGACGGCAACAAAACGGCAGATGAAATGCCGTGTTGATAAATGCAGAGTAATGCACATTGAAAAACATCATCCCAACTGTACATATAAAATGAGGGGGTCTAAATTAGCTGTTACCAGGCAAGAAGATCTTGGAGACATTGCGGCTAGTTCTCTGAAAACATCCACTCAATGTGTAGCAGCAGGCAAAAAAGTGAACAGACTGTTGGGAATTGTTCGGAAGGGGAGAGATAAGACAGAAAATATCCTATTGCCTCTTTATAAATCCAAGAGACGCCCACATCTTGAATACTGTGTGCAGATCTGGTCGCCCCATCTCAAAAAAGATATATTGGAATTGGAAAAGGTACAGAAAAGGGCAACAAAAATGACGCGGGGTGTGGATAAACTTCCAGATGAGGGGAGATTAATAAAACTGGGATTTTTCAGCATGGAAAAGAGAGGACAAATGGGGGATGTGACAGTGGCGTACTGTGCGTCTCTGGAGCCTGGGGGCCAAGTCTGCATTTGCACCCCCATCCAGGCCTCACGTGCCCCCTCCTTCCATGCAGAGCAGGAGGGGTACTTGGCTCCCACCAGATGATGCCGCACCCCAGCTGCCCCAGGGAGGTGGGGTGTCTGTATCTGTGGGGAAGGGGGAGACACGCCACTTACCTCCTCCTGCGTGGGGGACTTTCTGGTGCTCATTGCGGTGGTGGAGCGCAGCCTCCCCTGCACTTACCAAGCACACGGCGCCCACCTCTCCTGCTCCAGCCTGTTGCCGGCTCAGGTGGGGTGGTCTCACCCCCAGCCAGAGGGTAACGGGAGGGGGGGGGAGCTCCTCCTGGTCACCCACAGCTCCCCATCCCCCCCCCCCCACCTGCCCCAGTGCTTCGTCCAGCTGCCCCCAGAACCTCCTGCGCCCCATACCCCCTGCCCATCATGAAGGGCCAGGCTGGCACTCCTCCCCGCCGCAGGCTGGCACCCAGGGGCCTCGTCCCCTCCCTCAGTACACCGCTGGGATATGATAGAAGTCTATAAAATCATGATTAGTGTGGCAAATTTAAATAGGGCGTATTATTTACACCTTCTCATCACACAAGAACAAAGGGGTCAGCAAATGAAATGAATAGGCAGCAGGTTTAAAACGCACAAAAGGAAGTATTTCTTCACACTACGCACAGTCAACCTGCGGAACTCCTGGCCAGAGGATGTTGTGAAGGCCAAGCCTATAACAGGGTTAAAAAAAGAACTAGATGAGTTCATGGAGGATAGATCCATCAATGGCTATTAGCCAGGATGGGCAGGAATGCAAAGCCATGCTCTGAAGTGTCCCTCACCTCTGTCTGCCAGAAGCTGGGAATGGGAACTGGGGATGGGTCACTTGGTGATCACCTGTTCTGTTCATTCCCTCTGAAGCACCTGGCACTGGCCATTGTCAGAAGACAGGACACTGGGCTAGATGGACCATTGATCTGACCCTGTATGGCCGTTCTTATGTTCTTATGTGATAAGGGGACAGGCTGGAGCTGCACAAGGGGGTTGGAACCAGCATTGGACGTATTCCTGGAGGTTTCATCACATGACGCAATCTTTCATTAAAGATTCATCTTTAATTGCTGGAGACTCCAGGCCAATCCTGGAGCCATGGCCACCCTAGATCTGAGCCCCCCGTGTCCATCCAACCACAAGTGCTGGGAGTTTGGGGCCGCTGGGTTTTCTTTTTCATACAAAGAGGGTTAATCGAAGTTGTAAGATCAAAGCAGAAATCAAACCTGAACCCCAGGAGCCCTGACAGGGGCTTTCAGAGTAAGCCACGCAATTAGATACAAAAATCTTTAACAGTCTTTAGTTATTCATAATAATCAGTAATTCGGTATTAATCATTAATAGCTTTGCTTAATTATAATAGAACTTCCTGTGTTACTCTGCCGCTCAGGTCTTTCAGACAAAGACAAGACTGACACGGAGGCTAAACTGTGTGATGGGCCCCATTTAAAATTAATCAGCCTTAATCTGCGAACTGTTGACCCGATTTATTTGTGAATTCTTCAAATAATCCAGTCTGCATCCCAGGCGTAACTGTTGGGAGCCTGGGGGGATACGCTGAGCTTCTCATACACACCAAGGAGGGCGAATCACTCCTGGAAGTGCCAGTGGCTGGCAGTTCCAGCCAGACACAATGCCATTTAGAAACAAGGCGCACACTTTTAACAGGGTGTGTGGTTAACCACGGGGAACCACTTGCCAGTGCTTTCTCAAGCTCGTGATGCCTTCAGATGCTTTCGTTCGACGCAAGGCCTGGGACTCGGTGAAGGTGAAATTCTCCGGCCTGCACAGGTGCTCAGACGACAGGATCCCATGGGCCCTTCTGCCCTTAAATCTATTAAAATGCAAAAAATGAACTCAACCTTAACGATGGAGGCTGGCGCCTCCCGAATATTTTCACTGGGCAGAGGCAACCCTAGCACCGCGTTTTTACACAAACCAACCCATGGAGACCCAGAGCAGCTGAGACAGGCGCATGGTCTCCCTGACCTCAAACATCAGCCAAAATGCCCAGACGTGGCTGGTGCGGGTAGGCAGCTGCACAGGCCTGATTTACAGAACCGGACCTCAGGAAGCAGAGGCAGGCACTAGCAGCCAGCCTGGGAGATTTTCTCCACACTGGGTGATCCAGGTGCCTGGTTTATTCAGCTGATTGCTGGGTTGCATTAATTTCACATCGGTTTCTAGTCAGTGTCACTCCAAGAGCCATTATTATTTGCTGGTAATGTTGCAGTGTTGTAGGTACCAGGAGGGCCTCCTGCAAATGCAATGTCTGTTTAAATTTGCCTCCTTTGGAATCGCTTCGAAAAGCTTCTTTTTAGGAAACTCCTCTCCCCTCCCGCAGCATTTTGGGGTCAAATTTCCCTTTGAAACAGCTGCTCTTTTCCACCCCAGAGGGGGCTGCATTTCATTGGTGGGTGACATGAAGCTGAGAAACATTTGCTGGGAAGGAAAGGCTTGGAGGGAAGGGTCAGCCTGAAAGATGAGTTGGGTTTGAATTCAAAGTAACTCCCGGGGAAATGGGAGCTGGACGCACCGGCCAGTAGATGTCAGTAGATCCCTTTGGGACAGTTGCAGAAGCATCTGGCGGGCTCCCCACCTGCCTCAGGGGGCCCAGAACAGGACATAGTGCTTTTCATCCCAGTTCCCAGCCGACGACGTCTCTGTGAAATGCGTTTGCTGGAGCTCAGCCCACATCCCAGCAACAGTGGTACAGCTGCGGCGCTGCAGCCGGGCCATGGTAGCCGCTTTCTACAGCGATGGAAGGGGGTTTCCCCGTCCGGGCCGGGAAGCTGCTTCTTTGAGATGCAGGAACTAGAATGGCGGACGAATTCTTCCCCTGACCTGGCCCCATCCACACCAGGAATTAGGCCGACCTACACATGATGCGTGGGGCGCAAAGCTTTTCACAGCCCTGAGCCATGTAGCTAGGTCGATCTAATTTTTAAGCATGGACCAAGCCTTGTCTCCAAACACCCCCCGTCGCCACCCCGGTGCTCTCAGGAGGCCCTACAATAACAAACAAACTTACTTAGCCCCAGGGCTCAGGGCAGTCCTTCCATAACAAACCAGGGGCCACAGGCAGCCGAATAAAAACAAAGCAGCGTGCCCAGCCCCAGCGTTCTCAGGCAAGCCTCCAAAAACGAGCCCTTGCACGCCGCCCCAGCACTGGCAGACAACCCTACAAAAACAAACCAACATACACCAGCTCCTATGCAACCCTCTAATAACAAACAAACCACTGCACACAATGAACAGCCTGTGAGGTTCAGTTGCTGGTTTCAGGCCTAAACTGGGGCTGGTATTGGAGCTCTGCCCTTTGTAATGCCTTTGGCAGGGCGGCAAAGGTGCACCGCCACACAGATTTAAAATCTCGCCATGCTCTTGTGGGCTCCGGTTTGCAGCAAAGCATTGTGGGTGACACAGACCTGAGCCGCCGCTAAGCAAGGAACTCAGAGCAGGTCCTGCGCAGTGCATGCTGGGTAGCAGAATATGCAAATTTAGCATCAGGCCACTTTGCCATGCCGCCTGTGCTCTTCACGCAGGTGGGCTCAGCTTGGCTGAGACGGGTCGTGCCCTGAAGGGGCAAAGACTAAAGGAAACGCGTCCGGCGGGCAAGGGCAGAGTGTGTGTGTCTGGGCTGGCTGTGCACATGGGTATCGGTGCCGAACTGCGCACAAACTGGCAGGCTGTCTCTTTAAGAGATTTAAAGGGGCAGCGCACCGACGCCCATGGCTGGGGCCTTCCAGCTGGATGCACCAAACGGGCACAGCTGAGTTTGGAGACGGGCTAAAAGGGCCCCTGCCCCATTCATCAGATCGGAACTGCCCCACGTGGGGCCAGCTCCATGGGTCCCCGACTCTGCCTCGGAGTCCCCAGCTGAGAATGACCCGCAGCCCCCTGCTACCCCAGCCCTGGGCTCCCCCCCAGTTCTGCCGATGCCCCTCACTTCCGACCCACAGCCTCCTGCCACCCCATCCATGGCTCCCGCCCAGCTCTCCCAATGCCCCTCACTTCCGACTCGCAGCCCTCTGCTACCCCAGCCTTCCCACACAGCACAGGGGGATCTCTTTGTGTCCAGGCCTGGCAGCCCATGGCTCAGTTACCCTCCTTATCCACTTCATTAGAAATTTTAAACCAGGCTTAACCTTCTTTCCCTGATCCCCCCCCATCATTAACCGCGCGCCATTCCTTGGTTCACCTTTGCAAGGTCTCCAGCTCGGGTGTCGTCTCCTCCCATCTGTCCCCGGGGATCAGGGCAGATTAGAATCCAATCTGTCCGTCTCGTTCGCTGCTTTAAAACCTGCTGACAGGTTCGGAGATTAAATTTCCCAGCCTCCCCCATGTGCTCCTTCCCCGGCCTCCGCCTGCCCAGGGTCACGGGATGAACCTGAGTGGTACCTCGGGGGAGGGGATGCGGCTTCTTTTGGGGTCACCACGCTGCCTCTGTTGCTTTAAGAAACCCATGGAAACTTGGACAGACATCAAGACCATGCCTCTGTTTCCTTTCTTAGCACCGTCCAGCTGTGCCTCGGTTTCCCTGCTCCCAGTGGAGTTCTGGGCCACAGCACCGTCCAGCTGTGCCTCGATTTCCCTGCTCCCAGGGGAGTTCTGGGCCACAGTGTCTCCTACCTGTACCAGTGTCTCGCTGTTCCCAGCAGGAATTTTTGGCCTCAGATTCCCTCAGCACTGACTCAGTTTCCCTGGCCAGGGTAGACAGCCCACTTGCCCCCACGGCCACTGAGTTTTGGCCTTGGCAGGTTTGCACGTGAGCCCTCTAGGCTCAACCCCGTGACATCAAGGGATGTACCTTTGCCCCCTGCCCTGAGTCCTTGGCTCCCTGCCGTCCTGGTGCCCTCCCCACTTGCATCTGAGCTGGCGGGTCCCTGTCCCTCCCCCCGTCCCTCAAGGCAGCTCAGCTTCTGCAGCCTCCCTGAGGGGAGCAATCTGTGCCCATGGGTGCCAGGCATTTCTGAGCCGTGGAACTAGGCTGAGACCTGGCAAATTCACTTCACTTCATGGGGGGGGGAGCCATGTCCCATTTCCACCCTCCTCCCCGCCTCAAACCAGCCAGGCCCACGCCTTGGGGCCGGATCCGAGCTGACGCCCGCCACAGGGGAGAGGCCCCAGGTCCCATTGCCCCCAAGCGAGCCAGCGTGGGCACCATTCTCCATAGCGACCCCCTGCTATTTCACCTGGAGACTTGGCAGCGCCCTGGACATTAGGAAAAGCTGCCGGTGCCAAAAGGGGCGGGACCTACCCCGGTGCCAGCCTGCCCCTCGGCCAGCGCTCTGTGCCGTGGGGCCCAGGCCCCATAACAGCAGGCGCCAGAACGACGGTTTGCGGCATTCACAACAGACCATCTATCCCCGTGTCACCAGCCCCCCCCCCCCCACCCTGGGGACAGCTGCCAACTGGCCTCCTGCGCTGAGCTCTGCCAACACGCATTGATTTGGCCCCCGCAGGCCTGCCAGGCCCCCAGAAATCAACTGGGGAATTCAGCTATTATCGGCCATTATTCACAGTCAGTGGGATAGGGTCCAGGGGTCAGTGCTAGGCACTGTACAAATAACCCAAGCTCTGCCTCTGCTCCAAAGAGCTCCTGGGCTAGAAATGCCCCCGCCTGTCCAGTCAGCTTAGCCTGGAAGTTCTCTGGGGCAGGAGTCAGAGTGTCTCACGTTGTGTCTGCGCAGCACCCGGCGCGATGGGCCCCTGATCTCGGGCTGGGTCTGTGCAGCACCCAGCACAACGGGGCCCTGATCTCGGCCGGGGTCTGTGCTGCGCCCAGCACAATGGATCTGAATCTGCTTCCTCTTGGAGCCCATCATCCACTGCCCACAGAGCCCCCACTCCTGGGGCACGTGCAGCCTCCCGAGGGGCTGGGGAATCATACCCACCATGTGCAGATCTCCTGGGGGGGCTTCGCTCCTGCAGTCCAGGGTAGCTCCCCGGAGGAGGCTGGGCACAGCAGCTGTGGTCCGTCTCCGGGGGATTTGCCAGGCCGGGCGCGGGTCACATGGCTGCCGGCAGCACCGGCTTAGAGCCGAGTGGATTTGCGATGTCGTTTCAGGGCGGCTTTAGGGGTTAAAGGGAAATGGATTTTTTTCAAAACACAACATTCATTACACGGGCTGAATTAAAGATGCTCTGGGAACGTAGCTGGGCGCACTGGGGGGAGGGAGGAATGGGGGGGGGGCGTCACCCACCCGCAGCCCATTCAGACCCAGACGCCTGCAGTGCAGGGACCTGGGCTGGCCCGGAACCGGGGCCGAGGTCCTGGCCTGGTGAGGCCATGTGCGCCGCGCCGGGGAACGGGAAGAATTGTCATGGCAGCGTCCTGCACCTGCCACACGTGCACAGAGAACTGGGGAGTGGGGGCTGGGAGCCACCTGAGTTAGGGTAGGGGGCGCTGTTTATACAGTGACCCTCTTACCCGGGACTGAGATGCAGCCACCTCTGGGCTGGGGCACAGCAGCTGATTAAGATCCCACGACATTTGGGAGAGGAAGAGTTGGGGTTTTGCCCCAGTCCCAAAGGGATAATTAACCTCAACGCAGAGCGCTTGTGATTTGCAAGGTCTTCTCCGAATCCACCCCTCTGGGCAAGGAGCTGGGACTCCTCTAAAGTCAGCCAGGAGCACACCTGCTCACGTCCTTTTACGCTTGGGAACTACAGCGCTGCCAGCACATGTGGAATCATTGCTATGCCAGTCATGGTTAGAGGCCCCGACCACGATCAGGCCCCCATTGTGCCAGGTGCTGCCCACACCCTGACCGAGACCAGGGCCCCGTCATGCCGGGCGCTGCCCAGACACCGACTGAGACCAGGGCCCCATGGTGCCAAGCGCTGCATGGACACTGAGGAAGACAAAAGCCTGACAGTCTAAATAGACACAGAAAAGATGATTCTTCCCATGTTACAGGTGGGGAAACTGAGGCCCGGAGTGGGGTGATTATTTACTGAAGGTGCCTGTGACAGAATTGGGAATTTAACCCAGATCTCCTGAGACCCAGGGCAGCCTTAACCACAGTCCTCTGGGAGCCAGGACTCCTGGGTTCTATCCCAGCTCTGGGAAGGGAGTGGGGTGTAGTGGTGAGAGCAGGGGGGGGGCTGGAAGCCAGGACACTCTGGTCCCCCTATTCTTCCCTTTCCCCCTCTTCCCCCGTGTGGCAGGGCTCAGTGTGAAGCCTCCCGGGCATGATCCTGCCGGAAAAGAGAACGTTCATCTTTAACCGTGTCTCCTAGTTGCCTGGCGAAGGCCGGTCTCTCTTTAATTAAAGTCGGTTACCCAGGGTGCCTGATGCCCGGCCACCGGTGGCAGCTGTCAGCCGGCATCGTGGAACCAATTTGTCATCTTTAACGGGCTCCCTAATCCCTGCTAATTCAGTTACCCGCCTTCGCAGGGGCCGGGCACTAAGAGGATTGGGACATTTGCTAAATTGGAGAAGTAAAAATAACGAACGGTGCGTGTGTGATGGACGGGGGCCGAAACGCAGCGCGCTGGGGTTCTGCCCATTCCTGGGGAACTAGGGGAGGGAGAAACTTGGGGGGGGGCATGGACGAGGGGGAGGCAAAGCAGCGAAGAGCCAAGAGGTCAGCGTGAGCAAGAGCTGGGAGGGTGAGGGCCTGAGAACGGCGTCCCCCGGCCCCTTTCCTCACGCAGTGGGGAGTGGCTGAGCCAGTAGGACCGGACTATCCTGAAGCAAGTTACGTTCCTGCCTCAGTGAGTGCGAGATGGGGCTGAGACTGCGCCCTGCAGATCCCCCCCATGGTCCAGGGGCAGATGGGGGGGGAATCAGGACGCTGTTGGACCTCTTCTGTCCGAGAGCTGGGGAGAGAACCCAGGTGTCCTGGTGCCCCCCCCCGCTGCCCTAACCACTACACCCCACTCCCTTCCCAGAAGTGGGGAGAGAACCCAAGAGTCCTGACTCCCACCCCCCTGCCTTAACACCAGACCCCACTCCCGTCCCAGAGCCAGGGAGAGAACCCAGGAGTTCTCAGCGCCAGGAATAGGACCAAGGTGTCCTGGCTCCCAGTCCCCTCCCACCAAAAGCCGGAGGTGCTTAGGTAAGTCACTTCCCCATTCTGTGCCTCAGTTTCCTCAGCCACCCTCCCCCCACTCAGCCCCGCTGCGCCAGAGTTCACAGAGGGAGGAAGGACAATTAGCCCCATTTCACAGAGCCCTGGAGAGACGATCACGCCTGCCCGGAGCTTTAGCCACGAGGCCGCGTTGCCTGGCGCGGCCCCTCCAACCCTGCCCCAAGGCGTGGAGAGCCGCTGCTCAGCTCAGGGTAGACGGGCTGCAGCTGCCTCTCATGCCAACTGGCCCCAGCTCCCCCACTAGGCTGTACCTCCACCGCCCTGTGTCCCGCCATCGGCCTAGGTTCCTCTACTGCCCTGAGCCCAGGCCATGCACAGGAGACAGGACAGATCCCCAACATTGGGCCCTAATCAACCCCAATACAGGGTGACCCTAGCCAGACCGCCTGGCCAGTGGTTAGAGCAGGGGGCTGGGAGCCAGGACACCTGGGTTCTCTCCCCGTTCTGGAGAGGGAGTGGGGTCTAGTGGTTAGAGCAGGGGGGCCCAGGAGCTAGGACTCCTCAGTTCCATGGGAGGATGCAGATGACAATCAAAGCTCCTGTCCCCGCCCTTAGCGCTGGGCTGTCTGGGGCCAATCCTGGGATCAGGGAGGGGGGAACCCCCCCCTTACATAGACCCTGCCAGCGGGGGGGACGTGTCTGGGACACAGGGCTCAGCACGGTCCTGCTGCTGCAGTGAGTCCTGGCCTTACACAGGTGGGACCGAGAGCACGATGGGAAGGAAGGAAAAGCCCACAACAGAGGCCCAGGATTTTCCAAGGAATTTCAGCTCCCCACATTCCAGTGGGATTCAGGCCCCTTTGGGCCCCCTGAAAACTCCACGCTGAACTTAGGGCCCGATCCATCCATCCATCCATCGGCTCAGGATCCGCTCCTGATTTCCTCCATCCACAGCCACCAGGGCTGCCTCAGTTTCCCCCAGCAACCCGGTGCATTGAAGTCAATCAGGGAGGAGCCGGAGGGGAGCACTGGGGGAGTGTAAGGCAAAGCTGAGAGGGCGGGGTTGATTGTGGAGTCGAGGGTGATGTCGTTAAGATCAAGGTGGGGCTGAGCAGAGGCCCGAGATTTCATGACATGAGTGACTCCCCATTCACTCAGTCAGAGCTGGGTGGGCCCTGGGGGCCTGAGCCGAGCTGTTCCCATGGTTACGGATGAAGTTCACATTACCTCGTGAACAGCCGCAGAGACCCGTGGTGGAGCCCCCCCGGCACCTGCCCCCTGAAATCAGCAGAGAACATGAACATGAGATGGGGGCCCCCCCAGCTCAGGGGCCAGGTACCCACCCCCTATCTCTCAGCTCAGCGGGTTCACGTCCCAGCCCGTCTGCTCCCCTGCCTCACTGCAGCCCCTGCTTTATAGCAGCCAGGAGACATTACCCCAGCTAGTGCGGCTGAAGACCTTCAGTCCTCACCGATAGCCACCCCCGCTCTCCCTACCTGGGGCACGCCACTTCCCAGCTCTGTCAGTGCCCCTTAATCCCGACCCACAGCCCCCTGCTATCCTAGCCCAGGGCTCCCGCACCTAGATCTGCCGGTGCCTCTCAGTCCTGACCTACCCCATTAGCGTCTATTAGCATACTCAGATGCGTGAAGTCACACAGGTGTGTAAGTATTTTGCAGGATCAGGCCTTAAATCAGCAAGTACAAGTACCAAAAAAGTCAGCCCAGCACGGTCCTTTTCACATTTTTTTTCTTTATTTTTAAAATATTTTTCTTCCTTTTTTCTCTCTTTTTTTTTTTTTTTTTTTAAATCTTTAAACCACCAAAACTTGGGGAATGGTACAGGAAACTGCCTCGCACTAAGACAAGAATAAATAGAAAGTCATCAAAAATAGTTCACACTGAAATTCTGTTCTCCTACAGAAGAAGAAAAAGGACATTTGAGTTTTACACCTAAAAAACTAGCCTAAAAAACCCGCTCTACATCAAGTTACAAAACAAACAGACTTTTTATTTTTAAGCCAGTACTTTAGTGCACACAAAAAAGATCAAATTCTTTACAGATATTTATTTTATGTGGTTGTATTTTTGCCCGGTTTTTTTTTAATTTATTTTTTTTTGGTTAAAAAGAAAAACAATTCAAGCAAACCTATGGCTAGAAAAAAGCAAAAAATAAAATGTTTCCACAGATAGACGCGTGAAAAGAAAACCCGCTAGTCGGAGGCTTTGGAGACATGATCTCCAAAATGCAGAGGGATGTGGCAACGTCAGCAGCTCTGCAGTTCTTTGCTTTTTTGAAAAGGGAAGATCGGCAAAAATTAAATTCACCGAGGTATTCAGCAAAAATAAATAAATAAAAATGGCATTTTTCTGTGAAGGTGGAAACTGGGATCGTCCTGGCAGGTTTGCTTGAAAACAAAGAACTACATAATCATCCTAAATGAAACTCACAACTTGTCGTGATTTATTTACATGCAGAAATTCAAAACACGCCCGCTCAGTTCCACAGCTCCCTCCACCCCGTCTAGTCACATTCGCCAGTACAAAGCTCTACCAGATCAGGCGTATTTTGTGCTGGTGAAAATGATTGCAGGAGGCGATGGGAGAAGTTCAGGCCCCGAACTGATGCGTAATGCGCTTGATTTAAATGCAAGCCCCTTGCAAGGAAAATGAGTCGGGTGCAGGAGACGCGTGTGGTGAGGTGGCTTCTGATGTTAGAATCTTTTCCAGAACAGATCAAACGGCCGTGCCGATTCAAATCTCTAGGAGCTGGGCACAATTGGATCTCAGGGGGGCTGCCTCAGATAGAGATGGATCTGAACCCGCTGATCCTCTATAGCTTTGAGGCAGGTTCTATCCAGCCAGCTTGGGAAAAGGGGAGCAGTCGAAGTGGTATGATGATTAGAAAAGAAAAGGCTTGGCTCTCCACATGCAAAACACATGTGAACGAGAATCCTTCCGCTCCTGTTTTACGCCTCTGCTGCACTAGTGTAAATGAGCGCATGGCGATGCGGAAAGCATGCCTCAAAGCGTCACCAATTCTGCCGTTAGCTTAAACTTTGCATTTTAAACAGAGCTAATGGGGAAAAGCTCCATCCCCCACCTCCTGCAGGGTCAATGCCCGACCTGAACCGGGTTTGACGAGCACCAGCCAGCAGATCCCCACATCCGTCCAGCCCCAACCCCGCAAGCGCATAAGGTGTCAGCGGGAACGCTTAAAATACGTGTGAAGGGCTTCCTGGATCAGGGCCTCCGTTGGATGGGAAGTTGTGCTTCGTGCATGGACTATGGCCCATATCGTCTGAGGTTTTTAGGTGCCTAACTCCCATGGGCCACCTTGGAGGAACTGAGCCTCTGTCCCGGATTCAGGGAAGCGTCCCTTTTCAGGACAGCACTGGAGCCCATGGGGTTTGGAATCAGGCTGGAACAAAGCACATGCTTAAATGTTTTTAGCAAAACTCAGACCAACTCCGGCAGGAGCCAGATCGGCCCATAGCAGCACTCGCCCTGTCTGGGACTCGCCCCCCACTTAGAAAGTCTGGGATTTGCAAAAGACTCAGGGCACCTGAATCTTGCCAGTGGGAACCTGGTACCTGAACCCCTTTGGAAATCCCAGCCGGACTCTTTAGCATTGTAGTCACAGCGAAGATTTTTCCAGTGGTGCAAGAGCTCAAAGGAAGGGCTGGAAGCTGGAGACGGGAAGCGACGGGCGGCGCTGAGGCCGGAGCGTTCGAAACCAACGCGTCCCAGGGACTTTTCGTGACTGAAAATAACAGCGAGAAAAAGAAAACGACGTCCCCCAAACAGCAGACCAAGGCGTCAGGGGCAGCATCACGGAGCGCTTAGCCCACGCTACGCGCCTGTCAGTTTCACCGTGGAGGGAGAGGCAGGGGAGCTGTCAAAGCACATGCGTTTGTCGTCACTTTCAAGTAACCCCCCCCCCCCCCAAAAAAAACCCAGGTTTTGCACCCAAAATATCCAGGGGGGAGGGGAAACAGATGCTAGGAGGAAAAACCACCCTGCAAACAGCAAGGTAGGCCCTGATCCCAGCTCGCTACGCTGGCCTCTCCGCATAGATCTCTCCCCTCCGACTCTGCCTGCTGCTAAGCGAGACCTGGTCCTCTGCCCCTCTTCATTACCTGGGTCGCCTGCTTAAGCCGGGGTGTGGCCTCGCCACGGATCCACTGCGGGGTGGGGTGCTGGAGGGGACCCCAGGGAGGGTCTGTGTCCAGACACCTCAACTGAGCCCCAGTTATGGTCACGCTGCTCCGATCCTGTCTCCCCACATAGCAGAGGCACCCTGAAGTATCCGGATTTACATGGCTCTGGAGTTCCTCTTTCATCAGTTTACTGGGGAGGGGGAAATCTAGACAAAGGCTCTCACAAAATGCTCAGCGGAGGGGGGGGGGGGTGGGTGCCATTTGTCCCCTCCTCCCGTTCCCCATGTATTTTTATTGGGAGCTGTGCATTTGACCCAGCAGAATTCCCCAGCTTCCAGCCTTAAGAGCTCCCACCCCCTCAAAACCTTCCCAGCTCCACCATGCAGGGATAGCAGGGCAGACCCTATCTCTGGCAGGACCTGTCCGGTGAGGTCTCCACCCAGAGGAGCCGGGACCTCGGTTACAGATGACTGCTTGCATTCAGTCATTGGCTGAGCTGGAAATAAAACTGAGGCGTCCTGACCCCCAGCCCCCACTTCTCTAACCCTCACTCCCCTCCCAGCACCAGAACCCAGGAGTCCGGGCGGCATGTGTCAGGACCTAACCCCAAGACCCCTGGGCCCTATTTCATCCAGCCCATAAATTGCTTCGCTCAGACCCTCCTTTGGAAGGATCCGGCCAGGGCTGTCGTGAAACGTGGAACCCGGAACCCCTCCGACGGGCCAGGCCAAACGGCCTCCCAGGGCTGTTTCACACCCAAGACCAGCCATGACAATTCCCAGCCCCACCCCCACAGATCCAAGCGCCACTCGGGCTGAGCATGGCGCAGACTTTGCCTCCTGTGTCCCCGCTGGCCCACGCCCCCAGTAAGTCAGTGGGAGGAAGGACAGGATCCCGGCTGCGATTCCCTTGACCGATCTCATGTCCAGGACTCAGGCAGAAAAAAACCCGACCCGCTGCCCAGCGCTAGGGTCCCCCAACAGGCGGGCCGCGTGGCCAAGTTGCACTGGCCTAATTCGGGATGAGGTTTTCAGCCACGGAAAGACCAGGCGGGGCAAGTTTCCGGTGGTTACCAACTGATAACCAAGGTAGGGGAAATCCCCACCGTGATGCCATGAAAGGAGAAATCCCCCCGCGCAGATCAGATCCCCCCCCGCACACACGCTTTGGATGCGCCAGTTGCAGTCTCAGTCCAGAGACATACGTGAAACCTCACGCAGGTCTGAGGTGGAGCCTGGAGAAAGGAGGTTGTCCCAGAGTGCTTTGCAGGGGAGGGAAAGACGGGGCCTTTGGGGGGAGAGGGGTATGGACAGGTGGTGTCTTCCCGGCTCTGTCTCCCACTTCACAAGACCTGGAACTTCCAGGAGCTCTGGTCTTTGTAATCCAAGCAGTCAGTGGCATTGAAGTTGAGTTTCCACGAGGTCGTCTGATCCTTGTAGTCTAAGCAATCCACCGAGCCGAAGCCCAGCCCGGCCGTGCCGTAGCCCTGGCTGGAGAGGGAGGCCGGCGACTGGCTGAGGTGGCTGCCCATGGCCGGGGCGGCAATGGGGCTCAGGGCGGCACCGGGGGCAGAGAGCTGGGGGTGCATGGGCGAGAGATAGGAGCCACAGTCCAGGCCGCTGAAATAGGAAGACGAGCCGGCATAGCTCTGCGGGTACCCGGGGGCCTGGGTGTAGGTCATGGGGTAGGCGGCGGAGCGCTGCATGCAGGGGGTGGCGGAGGAGGCCAGGGGGTCAGGGATCGGGGAGATGGAGGCCGGGCTCCAGATGGAGACGGTAGCGCTGGCCGTAGAGCTGGGGGTGCCCGAGGTGCCGGCGGGTGGGGGGCTGTACTGCCCGTTGGTGCTGGTTTCTGAGCTGGTCTCTCGGGCCGGTGAGCTCTTCTTCTTGGCCGGGCGCGCCTTGGCCTGGCCGCTGCTCTGCTGCTGCTGCTGGCGGCACTTGGCCCGCCGGTTCTTGAACCAGACCTGCGGGAGAGGAGGCGGGGGGGTGAGTCGCAGAGCTGCGGGCAAAGAGCCGCCAGTGTCTATCTCTGCCTCCTCCCACCAGACGGGGATCCCTCCTCTTCCACATGGCACAGGTCTCTTCTGAGCGCCCGTCTCACCCACCCCTCCTGGTGCTGGCCTCTCTGTGGAGCCATCACCCCCGTCAGTGCACACGGGACCCATCCTACTTAGAGGGCACCTGTCCTGCCCTGTCTCGCAGGGGATGTCAAAGCCCCCAGCAGCACATGGGCTGAGCCCCACAATTATGCCCCAAGAAGCAGGCATCCCCTCCTCCTGCTCTGAGAGTTCTGGCAGAACAGAGCCAGCTGCTGTTAGTATTCTCCTCTCAGCAGATGGGGAAACTGAGGCTGGGGGGCTCTAGAATTGCCCCGTAACATCAGGACCCCGAGGGCCTCGAGAGCGCTGGGGATTTCCTGGCAGGAGCAGGGCGGAAGCCAGATTCTCCCGATCCAAAAGTCACACGCGCACGGCCCTCCCTCCCCACAATCTTCAATGAACCTTAGCAGTAGGGGGCCTAGGATACAGAGTGGCGCACTGTTGAGTCCATCCAGTAGAGGGCAGTTGCACATGCGCGCGCGCGCGCACACACACACACACACACAGAGCAGGACTTATCCCCTCCAGCAGGGGGCGTCAAAGACAAACAAACACACACACACACACACACACACACACACACACTTCCACCGAGCGTCTATTTTGTCCTTCCCAACCCGGTGACGTCTCTCTCCAGTTCTTGGGCAACCCTCCTTCCCAGGACCCAACGCTTCCCACGGTGAGTCACAGCCATTAAGGCTGGAACCAACTCACACTGGCCTGGATCTGCCCTTCCGTCTGTTGCCTGCCTGGTCTAGTCAGAGCCCAGCTAGAGCCATACATTGGCGAGACAATTCCCCCATCCCATGGGCATCAGCAGGAGGCAGCTACTTTTCGTATCCCTCCAGAAAGGGCTGGGTAGTTGTAACCCCAGGATCCAGAGTCTTTATGTCCAGCATTAGCAGCGGGGCAGATTTCAAAGATTAACGTCTCTTGCTGCCGGGAAAGCTGAAATAAGTCTCAGAGAAGGAAAAGTAAATTCTAACTTCTGCCAATGCTATAAATAAGGACACTGGATTCTGGGCTTAGATCTTCAACGTCTTGTCGGGGCGGGTAACCGAACTCACCCCATAAACTTCTCCCGGGAAACCCAGCCCATTTCCCATAGGACACAGATTCAAGGTGTCCAATTATCGCGAGATCTCATGTGCCCTGGCGCTGTTCTGAAAGCAGCCATGTGGCAAGTGGAGAACATTTCTGGCCCCACTGAGAGCAGAGGAAAGCTGGCAAATGTGATCTGAGCCTAACCCACCAGCTCTGAAACCAGGTGGCAAGTTTAAAAAGAGCCCAAATTGTGTTGATTTTTTTTTTTTAATCGCATGATTTCTAAGCCAAATCTTGCGATTTGTTAACACTCAGGGCTGGCGATGCAGTGGGGAAGTCTGGACAGCTGTGGAGTCGCTGGAGTAGAATGGAGCTCCAATCTCCATGCAGCTAGGTTCAGTCTACATGGGAAAGTTAAACTGATTTAGCTCAAACTGGTTTGCTTAACCCGACGCCAAAAGCAGGGTGGCTGCTCTGGTTTCGGTTTAAAAGCAGCTTGTTTGGGTTTACACTGAAACCTGGACCCAGTGGGCTGAACTAAAACTGAAACCCAGCCACTCTGAGGGCTGATCCCCACCCGGGGATTTTGACCTGGTACGATCATGTCGACGGGGGTGATATTTTACCGACAGAGTTGTACCAGTCCGACCCCTCGTGCGGAGGCAGTTATACGGAGGTGAAAGGCCTTAAACTGGGGGGAGGGTCCCCCACTTCGTAGCTTCTGTCAGCCAAGCACGTTGTGCCTCCCATGGGATCTTGGTGGGGGGGGTCAGTAGGGGGCGCTCTCCCAGGCAGTCAGTGCTGCCCCAGTGCCCCAAAGCACCACTAGGGGGTGCTGTGCTGCAGGGAGTGGGGTGTGTGTATGGGGGGGGGGGGTCTCCCCTCCCAGTGCCCCAAAGCAGAGACAAAGGCTGCCGTTCTGACCTCCCGTGGCCATTTCAGATCTCTGCTACTTTGCAAAGAGTCCCGGTGTTCAGCCAGGCATCCAGTGGGGACAATCACCTTCTGCCTCCCAAATCCCCTGGCAACTTCCCTGGGCTTCTTCATCTCCTCCCCAGCCCCACAAGTTCACTGCACAGCTCCCTCGCTCCTCTCCAGAGCTGGCCGCCTTTCAAGGCTGGGCAAACATCCCCTCTTGTGATCACGCGCATCGGGTTACATTTGTGGAGCTCCACAGGGGATGTAAAGTCCTTTGCATCCTTTGCAAGCTAGGATTTCCCAGGCGGCCCAGAACTCAGAGCCTCCTGCTCCCAAATCTCAGCACGCTGCTAACGGAGAATCTCCATCAGCTGTCAGCAATATAGGGCTTATGACACCCAGGTGAGCAATTCCCATTCCACCCAGCAGAGGCCAGTGGCCAGCCACCTGTGCTCACACACGCATGCCACACACACTCCCCAGCAGGGGCCAGTGGTGCGTGCGCACACATGCACGCACACCCTGCTCCTCACCATGCCCTCCCCACACAAGGGCGGAGTGTGGGGCACCTGGATGGCCACCGGGCAGGGCCTGGCACGTTCCATGGGCAGAGTCTCGGGGAAGACTCTTCTCTGAATTCCAGAGGGACAAGCAGCTTGTTCGGGCCGCGATCTCTGAGGCAATGGGACCCGTGCTCACGTTACCACTTGTTCTCAGGGCGGGGAGCGTTTGCCCAGGGCAGTTGGGCGTGCCAGGCATGTCCCGTGGCAGCCGGTCCTCCCCTCGAGCGCTGGATCCCGCCTTGATTCTCCCCCTCCCTGTGCCAGGGTCACGCAAGCGCGGGACACCCATGTTTACGCCCGCGCTGGGCTGGCACAGGTGGAGATGAGGGTGGTGAAAAACCAGGGCCGCCCCCTCATGGGGCTGGTGCACCAATGCCACTCCCATAGCCCAGGCCTGGCTCAGGGCAGCAGGTCCCCGTCTAGCCAGGAGTCAGTCTGTCCTTGCCACCCCACCGTCCGGGCTGCCATCCTCACCTGCACCCTGGACTCCGGCAGGTTGATCTTGAGAGCGACTTCTTCCCGCATGAAGATGTCGGGGTAGCGGGTCTTGGCAAACAGCGCCTCCAGGATGTCCAGCTGGGCCCGGGTGAAGGTCGTCCGCTCACGCCGCTGCTTCCGCGGGGTGGCTGGGGGCAGGAGGGGAGATGGTTACACCCACAGTCCTCCGGGGGTGGAATGGGCTAGCCGCAAGAAAAGTTTCCCCCATGCATTGCCTCTCCCTGCCCTTCAGCAACCCCCATTCAGAGGGCAGGCGCTCAGACACTGGGGCCCATGTGGGGTGGCCTCTCCAGGGCATGACTGGGGGGCAGGCAGCTTGTGCCATTGCTTTACCATCATATACCTAATAAATAACATACAGCACCTAGCGCAATGGGGGCCTCACCCATGACTGGAGCACTGAGGCACTACCATAATGCACCTAATAAATAAATAATAATAATTCAACTCTGATTTCTGGGCCATTCCACAGCTCAGAGCAATTTGTTACGCCAAGAGAGACCTTGGCCAATGTCAGGTATCAGGAAGAGAAGCCATTTTTAGCTCAGGAGGCAGGAGAGTCTAGTGGTTAGGCCACCAGGCTAGGACTCAGGATCGATGACTTTGGAGGACCTGGGCCATCATTGCTCTGTGCCTCGGTTTCCCCAACTGCCCAGTGGAGATGGCGACTCTGCTCTTCTCGGAGCTGTCCATAAATTACCTAGCACATCAGGGGCAGGGAGGGCCGTTATTTTGGTGTGCTTGTTTCAGTGGTATTAAGTGTTACGAGGGGCGGGGGGGCCTTGGAAAATCATCCCCCGAAACGTGGACTGTGATTGATGGGACAGGCCTCCTCCTAGGGCATGGCCAGGCTGAGTTACAGGCTGTGAGGGGCTCAGAGGCTGGAGGGAGGCCACCGGCAGGTGCTGGAAGAAGTTGTGTCTTTCAATGTGAATTTCCCCTGGCTCTGTCATGTAGATCAGCCCTTCCAGGGGCAGTCATTGGCCTGGTTGCCTGGAGAGAGGGACTGGAGGATGCCAGAGGGACCCTGGCTGCCTGGGGAAGGGATTTAAATTGGCCAGTCAGCCCCGGTTTGGCTTTTGCTTGCACAAGTTTCACACCAGTGGGGCTTGATCTCCCGCTACCACGCAGCCGCTGGCACCATCATGTGCAAAATGCTGCCACAGCAGGGTCCCTTGCATGGCACTGGTGTGAGTGGGTGCGCAAGGTGCATTGCACTGCACGGGGGTGGGCGTGCAAGGGGCATTACTGGAGTGGGGGGGGGATGTGCCCCAGGGCTTTGCATGGGGGAATTAGACCCTTTAGTGCAGGTAATGACTCGTGATGTTGGGTCCCTCCTTATTTTGAGTCTCCCACCACAAAGGAGCCTGCCGTTCAGGGGCGGGGGTGCTCAGCCCCCTGTGAAAATCAGATCTCTGGAAGCAGCCTCAAGGTTGGGCCACACAATCACAAGTGACTTCTGAAACTCGCGACCGTGGGGCCATACATCGTACGTGACATGCACCCAGGGTGCGCAGGCAGTGGGAAGGACGCGTGTGACAGATCATAGGAACCCTGCACTAGGTCACACGTCTGCCAGGCCTTCTCCTGCATCCGGGCTTAGAGCTGGGGGGATCCCTATGATAAAAGGTGACAGATGGGTCCCATTCAAAGCCAGGAATCCAGAAATCCCCTTCAATTTGGGGGCAAGCCTGGATCTGAACTTTCCGGCTGGCGTTCATCTCTGAGAAATGCTTTCAGCTTCTCCGTTTGCAACTTGTTCTATCATCTACATCAGGGCACAGCTGAGTGTAACACCACGGAACCGGCACGACAACCTTTTGCCCCCACATTGCACTAGTGTAAAGGACTGCAAGAAAGGTGCATGGAAATGGTGAATCTGCCTCTCCTCTTGCCATCAGTTTAAACTTTAAGGCACCTGATACAACCATGAATCGTGGAATTGTCTAACACATGCACACTAACTCCAGCTGGTGACTCAAATAGGGTCATCATTTTATGTAGGAGAAAGTGACCATTTTCTACACTGAAAAAAGTGTCGCGCGCGCTCAGGATCACCAACCTCAAACCTTCAAAAATCAAGAGGCAGCATCCCAAAAAATCATGAGATTGACTCAAAAACCATGAGATTTTAGGGGGAAAAAATAATAAACTTTGGGTTCTGTTTGCCTTCTGTTTTTCTAGCCTTCAGGATTTCCAATTAAACATCTAAAGATTTTAGGGCTTTAATGAATATATCATTAATAAAATATTTAAATTAATAACATTCAGATTAAACTTTGCAAACTTTTAGGGGCTTTAATATATTAATACTGAAATAAATAATAAAATGATATTGTAATTCATCAAATTCTGATTAAACTTCTCAAACTTCTTTTTATGCTTTTATATTTGTTGTGAAAATTATGTACTGTAGGTGAAGGGAGAGGACTTGTTAAGAATGTAAGGAAATTTTGAAGGAAAAACAAAAAACCAGGAACAAAACGAATTTACAATTCTGACCAAAAAAAAAAAAAAAAAAAAAATCAAAGCAGCGTTGGCCTGAATTACAAGGCATATTGCAAAGGTGTTAAAAATCATGCCTTAAAGTGGAATCAATACAAGCAAATGAAAGGATTTCAAATAGAAAAATGGTCACTGGACTGCTTTTTAAAAAGGGGTTGAATTTTCTAAACTTTTCCTCTTCCAAAAATGTATTCCAACACTTTATTTTATAGAAGGATCCAACTCTGCAAGGTCCTGAGAACACTCACTTCCACGGCCTAAATGCTGGCTTTAGTGGAGCTATGAAGATTTACATATACTGCGTCTGATTGCAGGATTGGGACCATATTCAGACCAGTTGTGCGTATCTGGATTTTACAGCAGTTTGAGCTGAGAATACAATTCACCATTACAGCCGCTTTGCTGGTTTTATAAAACAGTAGATTTAATAAGATCCATTTAACATTCAGATCATGTTTTCTTCCAATTCTACAATTCACTTTAGATATTAGTTTTGCTCTTGGTACGTTCAGACACTAAACTGAGCGCCAATTTGCAGTGATTTTCACGTCTGGAGTGAATTCAATTCAATTCTCTGCTGCTATTTTGACATTTTGTATCACATTGATGTTTTGTTTCCTGTGATAAAAGGAAAACACCACACAAGTCTTGATGCAAGATCAGAATGGTACGCAGGACTTTAAATTGTGTTGATCGCCTGGCCAGAGAATGGCACGCAGATCTGGGGACTTAAATCATTTGGCATAAACAATGGCATTAAGCCTCTATCCTGGGAAAAATATCCATGGCCGGATTTTTAGCAATTGAGTTATGCTGATGATGCAGCTTAAAGTTTGTAAACAAGTCAACTGCTGAGTTTCCATTTCTAAGTCGGCTTGCGCGTTGCTTAGGTTAAAATGCTAATAAAACCCAAATGACAATAAAATGCTTGCCGGCCAACGTAAGAGTTTCAATACGAGGGGAACATGAAGAGAGAGAGCAAAAAGACACGGATAGCGAATTCCCACAGACAACACTCTGGTGGTCAAGTGATCTCTGCCAAAGTATCTCTGAATCTAATTATTCTATGAATCAAAACCCCATCTCTCTCAGGTTTGTTTCACTCACTATCTGTGATCAATTAATTTTACCTTATTGTCGTTATTATTAGAGAGCGAGTGGAATAAACTAGTTGTAATGGTGAAATAGTCACCTATCTAGAACAACAACTTAGTCTGTTTTACTCACTGTATAATAATTGGTTTATTCACTCATTCTCTAGAATAACTGGCTTATATCAGTCTCTGTAGAATAACTGGTCTAGCTGACTTGTTCAATGTAACGGTAACTGGTTTATTTAGCGCTATTTACAATAACAACAGATTGATTTTGCTTTCTCTCTCTCTAATTATAACAGTTTGTTTGTTTGTTCTTGAAATGCCTATCGAATAACTAGTCTACTTTGCTCACTCGACAAAATTTAGGACAACCTGAACATCTCTACCTGGGTCACCTATAAAAATGAATTTTTTTCTGACCTGTGAAATAGTTGTAACTGGCCTATTTCACAAACTTAATTTAACAGAAACTGGTATCTTCAGCTCTGTGTACAAGACCAACCAAGGTATCTTGCTGGCTATGTAAGAACAACTAGTTGATTTCTCTCTTTCTCCAATAATTGGTTTCTTTCCCCCAACAACCACAATACGGTGACCAGATGTCCTGATATCATTGGGACCGTCCTGATATTAGGAGCTTTGTCTTATGTAGGACCCTAGTGCCCCACGATCCCCATCCCGATTTTCCACACTTGCTGTCTGATGGCCCCCAAACCACACCCCACTCAACAGACATTGATGGAGCTGAACTTGATGTTACCCGTAGTACCTGAGCGCCCACCGAGGAATCTTGGAATCGCACTTACTTGGGTATCCCACGGCGGAATGGAGCAGATCCATGCCCGGTCCCGCTAGGGTTAACCCATTGACTGCGTAATGAGGCTGCTTGATATAGGACATCATGCTCAGGAGCTGGTGATCCCGTAGGCTTCCTCTCTCCTCGCCCGCCCCGAAAGACTGGGCTGCTAGGTTATTCCAGTGCGCTCAGATGCCAAGGCTCGCTGCAGAGTGGGCAGAGGAAAGACACACAGAAATTGTGGTCACTCACTTCTAAAAGCTGCCAGGGGGAACTGGGGAGGGGAAGGGCTCATCCAATGGTGAGAAAGCAGCACTGGGACTTCACACCTTCAAGGGAGCAGGGCTGAAGGAGACTCTGGTTAACCCTTTTATCAACGCTTCCCATTAATTCAATCAAGCCCAGCAAACACCCCTCCCTGCTTCCCTCCTCCCCCGCTGGGCCAGGGCTTTGGCACGCTGTTGTGTCCCTTCCTCGCACTGATAGCAGCACACATGCAGCTCATGGCATGGGGCAGAAGAAGGGGGCGGCTGCAGGCTAGAGGTGTAAAAAGGCGTCCCCTAAAGGTGCAAAAAGAGACCTCTCCTGCCCCACTGCAACAGAAGGGACCCGCGTTTTGCAGGTTCTTCCCCCACCAGCAAAGCTGACACCTACAAAAAGAGAAGAGCTCACGTCATTTTCCACTGCAGTAGGATGGGAAATTCTGCACAGCCCAGTTCATTATTAGCGGTTTAAAGCACAGATTTTCTGAAGAAAGGAGGGGAGAGGACCCTGAAAACCTGGTTCTAGTCCCAGCTCTGCCCACGAACTGATGTATAAGTCACTGCCCCACTTAGTGCCTCAGTTTCCCTTCCCACTCCTTGTCTGTTTAGATTGGGAGCTCTTTGGAGCAGGGAGTGTCTATCATTCTGATGTGCAGTATCTGGAACAAAGGGGGTCCAGATTTCAGTCATAGTCTGTGCAGTGCCTGGCACAATGAGACCCCGATCTCGGCCTGGGCTTCTAGGGACCAGCATGATACAAATAAATCAGTTCCATGCCAAAGAACCCACAGACAATCAACCTAAGAAGAGCTCTCCCTGAAAGGTAGCTGATGCTGGGCTATAGACAGGCCTCCCTCTGAGACTGGCCTTCCCTTAGGAAACGTTGCCAGAATCTCCCACCCTGGACACCCCACATTCATTTCTCCCAAGACGAGATAGCAACATTGGGAGCTCTCGTGAGGTGAGCATCAAGCGTTTTAGGGTCATCTGCTCCGAGCAGACCTAATCACCACAAAGCTGCGCAGGCGTTTTTTGTTTAATTCCTCCCACAGCCACACGGTCACCGACGCAGCTTGATGGTGCGAGCTTCTCGTGCAAGCGGCTCCTGATCGTTCTAGCACTAAGCAGCTGCTGAAAAACTGGATGTCATTTGGCTAGGGCAGACGAGAACTTGCTTTCTTTTTGTTTTTCTTTTGCCTTAACTTGCTGCCGTTGTTTGAGTCATTTCAGATCCAGGGGGATTCAGGAAAGAGAGAGAGAGGAGAACCACGCACCCCTACACCTCTCTGGCTTTGCCGTTCCTACTCCCTCCAGGGGAAAAGAGAATTGTGCCAGCCCTAGCCACATTTTATAGCCCTCGTTCCGGTTAATAACAGGCTGATGATGAGCCCGGCCCATGAAACGCTCATAAATCACCAACAGATTAGACGCATTTCCAAGGCCAGGTTGGAAGCTGCAGAAAGAGAGCCCCGAGAAATGGGTTCCAACAAGCAACAACAAAAGAAATAAAACAAAATTAGCCATGATGCTGCCTTCACCACGGGGGAGGGTTTCCTTTCGTTTGGCTGCTTGGAAGTTTCAGTAGTAGAGCCATTGACCAGCTTCCCCTCCCCCAGCTTCCTAAATTTTGGGGGTCTGGATAAACCAGGGCACAGAGCTCAGCTGGACTTGAAACATCTGGGATGTGTTTGACTTTTTCTCCTCTCTGGTTTGGATCAGGGTCTATAAAATACCCATGCGGGGAGATTTCTGAGGGCAGAGGGCTCTTTCATCTAGCATACAAAGGCAAAATGAGATCCTGGTCTTCATTTGTACAGCACCTAGCACAAGGGGGTCTGGGCCGCAGTGCTACCGCAATACACTTAAAGCAATAAAAATGTACAGCCCCTGGCATAATGGGGGCCGGGTCCATGAGGAGGGCTCCCAGGTGCTACCATAATACATCTAATAGAAACAAAAATGTATAGCCCCTGGCACAGCTGGGTCTATGACTTGGGTGCCCAGGTGCTACCGTAATACACCTAATAGCTATAGAAGTGTACATTACCCAGCACAGTGGGGTTCTGGTCCATGACTGGGGGGCCAGAAATAAGGGACATATTTTCAACAGCAAGAGGAGTTAACCTACAATGGCCAAACTTTAAAATACACCCCCCCCCCCCCAAAAAAGTCACAAGTTATGATTTTTTTAAAGCCAATTTTCAAATCACCAGTGGGGTTCTTTTTATTTCATCTTCTGGTTTTGGAGCCTTTAGGGGGCCACGTTTTCAAGCTTTTCTCCACAGCCTGGCAAGCTAGACCCTTGAAACAAAAATGGAAGGCCAAGCTCATGTCGTCAGGGCTGAGTTTTGCAGGAGAGGACCCGCTGTTGCAGATTGGCAATGCTGGGGCACCCTTCCAAGGGACACGGTGGATTTTCCACCCAATCTTAAAATCCAGCTGGGTGTCTTTCTAAAAGACGCACACACACCAGTTGTGGAGTCCAGTGCGGAACGGCTGCTTGAATTTCTCTGATCTGGGGAGTGTAGGTCACAGGATCATAATGGTCCCTTCTGGCCTTAAAAATCTATTCATCAGAATAAATCCAGAAATGCCACATCAATGGGTCTTTAGTCATGTGGGGGTTGCTATTTTTACAGTTGCGCCAGGATTTCTGGTGTGTGTTGCTTTTGCATCTTTGCTGTTGACTCTTTCATTTAATGGAGCTGTTGGGGGGTGTGGGGGGAGGTCCAGCTAATTTCTATTCTCTCCATGAATATAAACAGTGGGTAATCTACAAAAATAATGAGGGTTAAACCAAACTTCCTCCTAAAACAGCCCCATGATTACAATTTGCCATTCTCTGTCAGTAGCTGCCTTGCATGGTAAATTTCTAAGGGCACTTGTAAACAAGTGGGGGGGGGGGGAAACGTACCGATAGACTGACAGTTAGCAGCTCATTTGCACCTCGCTAACCTGCCTTCGGTTTCCTCTCAGCTTCTGCATGTTGACTCTAGAATGGAGTCAGCAAACAGGGCATTGCATTTTTGCATTTCCAGATTTGATCTGCAGAAAACAAGTCTCAGCAAAAAAAAACCAAGAAACAAGAAACAAAAATCCCACCACTAATAAATAAAAAAAAGAATTAAAAAAAGAGAGCCCATTAGAGGGAGAGCCAGAAGAAACTTTTAGAACAAGTTGATTTATTATTTGGGGGGGGGGGGGGGAAGCTGGAAGGTATTTTCGAGAACCAGTTTTTTTCCTCCTTTTGGACAACAAATTTAGGGTAAAATTTGCAAAAGCACCTAAGCGACTCAGGAATTTCAAGTCCAATTTTTCAAAAGCGCTCCCAAAGTCAAAGTCACTTGGGCACTATTGAAAATGTTACCCTGAGTTACCAATTACTATTCTTACCTCGCTCTTATATAGCCCTTTTCATCAGGAGATCTCACATCTGAAATGACAGGGATCTAAGGTGATTCTGTTAATAAATTTTCCCCCAAACGGAACCAGTTTAAATGCCCATGTTTTTTCTTCCAAACCTTTTATACAAATAATTCTGGTGATTTAGCTGAAAAGCAAGGAAATCCACTAACTAAAACCACTGAGGACAATCTGTAAAAGCACTGAAATAGATTTAAAATACTGGGTTCTGCAGAATTGCCAAGCAGGGAAAAATAAAACATGGTTTTGAGTGTTGGAAATACATTTTAAATAGCTCAAAGCATTTTAAAGGGGTTTTTAATGATTTTGCAAAACGGTTTAAGATCCTTTCTTTTCTTTCTAGTTCATAAAGAGATTTGAACAATCAAGTTTTCCTCTTTGCGGGGATAACAGGTTATCATATACAAAGGAATAATTGAATAAGAGACCTTTAGCATTTAGCTGCTTTCTCACGCAAAACAAGCCATGAATCACTGAAAAATTGAAGAATTCCATAATTTGATCCCAAAATGCATGAATGTATTTCTCTACCTGGAGATAGATCTCAATGTATATATATTTATACACACACATTATTTAATATTATTATTAGAAAATCATCAGGGTTTTTATGTTAAATATACACATTCAAATATACACTCTGGATTTCTATAATTATTTTTTGATATAAAAAAGCAAGATAAATGCATAAAAAGAGCTTATTTTGTCAGGAAGCAAACGAAATAACTGAGCTGAACTGTAGAATATTGTTACAAATTACAGCCAGACAATTGCAGTGTTATCAGTTAATTAATAGGAATTTAGATAAATCACATTTCCCTGATAGTTTAAAGTTAGACCTTAAGATAGAATAATAAATATTTAGTTTTGAAGAGCTTTTTATAAATCTTTTTTCATTTGCGTTTTATGTGTTGAAGGTAACTTAATTAAAAGGGTTCTTTTAAAGATTAATGCTGATGACTTAAACGTGAATTATTGTTCTTCTAAGTTAGAATGAAACCGACAAGAATATTCATGGTTTGGTTCGTTTCTGGAGGGAGGTTATCACATATGATTGTAGTTATTTTACAGTGTGGAACATAGCAAAACAAAAGAGAAATATTTTTTCCCATCCTCTCTAGAGCCGGGCTTTACATTTAATCATTTTGCACTGGTAATTGCTTTAGCACCTTAAAAAGAAATGTAATTTCTTTCTAGAGCTGTATCCAACCTAAACATTTGTAAATATTGTTTGGTGAACTTTGTCAGTGAGCCATTTTGTAACGAAACTTATATTGTTGTCAATTTCTAAGACCCAGTGAAATATACAAATGGACCCACAACTCAGCTGTGGTTACCTTTGGCCAGGTGCTGTTTTGTCCCAAATTTTCTCCCAGTTCATTGTGATCTGTTCACAGTGGATCAAATTTGTGGGTTTAAGCTCAGGCTGTGTGAATACAATGACAGATCACCCTACCAAAAATTCGTTGTTCTCATGTCACTTAATACAAACCTTGGCTTCTTCAAACCTACTTTATTATTACTACTTTGTCATGATAATGATAGGAACAACTTTGTTTAAGAACCCTTTAAAAATCTGACTTGATTTCCATTAATCTGGTGTTTAAATCTGTAGGAAAAATCAGATTTTTTTTAAATCACAATTTTTTCTTCAATTTGTTCTAAAAACCTCTGTTTATTCAACGTGTTTGGTGCCAGTTTAAACCATCTTGTCCCCAGCCCAGTTACAATCTTTGCAACAGGAAAAAGAAAAGATTAAATTACAATTATTTTTTTTAAATTGCAAAAAAAGCATGAAAAGTTCAAAATCCTCTCCATTTAAAACAATCCCAGTCCTAACAAGAGAATCCTGCATCACTATTAAACATACACGTGGTTCTTTTTAAAAATTGTCTCTGTGGATATATTTTGTAACTTAACATTCCAATACACAAACAAAATAAGGGGAAATCAATTTAGAATAAATTTTCCGTTGAGAATTTATAAAAGAAAAAGCTAAGAAATAAGAATAATCCAAAATAAGAATCATCAAAACTTCACTCTCTAAAAGATGCAAAAGAATACATTGTTTTTTATCTATTCCGTTGGTCTGAAGAAAGATGGAAGATTTACACGTTTGCTGTAGTTGTCGAGTTCTCTTTTTGAACTGTCCTTACCTTGGAAATATCAAGAAAGAGTTTTCGAGTTTTCTTTGGGGATTTAATTCTTGTCCCGACTGCTTGAATGGGATAGTATCAAAGTCAGCTCTTGAGTTGGCACTCGAGGTGTGCAAACTCTGTTTTGGAGGGAGAAAAAAAATTCCCACCTTCCTTTACCAAAACGTTCTCTTACCTTTTTGCCTGAGTGAATCTCTTTCCAAAGGGTCCAGACTGAAAAGTGCTGGGAGGCGCTGGAAGAAAACATAACAGAGATCCGTTTGCTACTGGATCACCAGAAGAGGATGTGCAAATCTTTAGCAAACCCATGTATGCCCCCACAAAACGCGGTGAGAAAGAGCAAAATGTGTTAAAAGGATAACTGAGAAGAGATAGAGGAGTAGATCTGTATAATCTGCAATAAAAAGAGAAGCTTAACCTGAATTGGAGAGGAGATTTAGAGCTGGGTAGTGGATTCAGCAGACTTTTCCTCTCCCTCTCACTCTGTGCTTTCAGATCTGAGATTTTCTCCTCTAAACCACAGGCATGGGGGTGAGGGGGGGGGGGGGGGAAGTATTTGCTCAAAACAATTGTGTGAGAGCTAGGTCCGTTCTCAGTTGTTGCTTTAAGAATCTCACATGAGAGGAATTATAACAACAAACCTCTTGCAGATTAATATCAAGGGGGAATTGCTTTTCTCTGGAGGTCCTTACTCTCCTTCCGAGGGAGAAACCAGCAAAGGGGATGTGCACTTCTGGAAAGGGGAGCTGTCTTTTAAAATTTCATTTGGGAACTCGGCTTGAAATGGACTTTGATCGGTGTGAGTGTCTGTTGGGGGTAGTTTAATGGGTTTTGGTTTGTGATCAAGAGTAGCAATCAGACACTATAAACTGAAGGTGTGTTGGCTTTTAATTAATCTAATTTATTTTCCAGTTTCAACAGGTGGAACTTTTTTTTTAAATGAGAAGATATTGTAATGTATCAGTGGGGTAATGTTTTGTCTGGAACACGACAAACCTAATGTTTTGAGAGATTAAAGCTAGGAAACAATGGGGTTGACCTCAATAGGAATATTCCGCTTCAGTTAATCATGCAGAAGTCTTTGCAGGATTGTGGCCTAAATTAAAAAAAAAAAATGATCACCAAAATCTATTGCTTTTAAAAGATCACACATCTAGTCATTAAAGATAAACCTCACATTTCAAAGAAAGATAAAAATAAATACAAGATTGTTTTGTACAGTCTAATATTTGAGTTTACTTAGATTTAAAAAAATTTCATGGAGGAAAACAACATATTAGCAGAAAGAACATTCATGTTTATTACATTCAGGCTGTGTGCTTCGGTAGCCATCAACCTTTTTATTATTTCACCTCTGCATTCGTTTCCCCAGTATTTAAAGTCATGTTAATTTTAAAAAAAAATTTAGAGTATTAAAAGAATAATAGATCCTGCTTTTAAAATTTTTATTTGCTTTCAGGGAAGGAAGATCTCTTTGCAACCTAAATTAGGCACGACTTTTAACCAAGTCATTGCATGCCTCTAAAAAGGAACCAGTATTCATATTTGAATTGTGTCTCTACTCTTGAAGGTCCAATTGTTATAAGTGAAAACACAATCTCTTTTCTGCAGAGCTGTGCATCCTCAAGGAAGATATGATCCTTTTTTTCTTCTCTTTTCCTTTCTCCAATCACTGTTTTTATATATATATAACAAACACACACACACAACAACCCTGCTGTTTACAAAACGAAGACACTCCGTGAAAGCAGCAAAATGAGAGATTGTAGGAGATTAACAATCTTTCGAGCAAGTTGATGAGACTAGAAACAAGGTCCAAAATTTCATTCAAGAGCTCTCAGATTGCTCTGCTGAAATTACTCTCCTAAGAAGCTTAGAGGCAAAAATAAAATCCAGGGGGGAGCTGGATTCATTTAGATACAGTTCACTACCAGAAAGAGAGAGAATAAGTTGCTTTCCCTACCCTCTTCGCCTTATTTTATCTGCAAACTGAGGGGTTTTGCAATAGATTAAGGTTTCACTTTGCATCTAAGAAAATGCAAAGGCCAAAGAGCATAATGATGAGGTGTGGACCCTTTAGAAGTTTGTTAGGAAAACTCCAGACACCACAACCAATCAAGAGCCCTGCTGCGTCAGATGCATGGAAAAAGAAAGAGACAGTCCCTGCCCCAAAGAAGCTTACAATCTAAGGGTAAGAGGAAAGACAATAGGTGGAGAGACAGACAGACAAAGCAAAAGGTAACAAGGAGAGGACACTGCTCAGTCAGAGGTGCACTGGTCAGACACACCTGCTCTAGTTTCACACCATTTCCAAAAGTCTCCAATTTCCTTTGTCTTTAAAAGAATTGTATATGGTCACAGAAACACGCAAGGAAAATTCTCACAGATATGGGATGCTTTCCTGGATCCTACAGTATGCCTGGGCTTCCCCGCTCACCACTGCTTTTCTGCTGACTTCCTTCCTTTTCCATCTTAATCCCCCTCCTCTGACCTTTGCTTCAGTTCTTTATTGTCTTTTAATAATTGTTCTTTTAACCAGGTGGATTGTTATAAGCACAGCGTGTTTGTTTGTAAATTGTGTAATACAAATAATAGATTTATATTTTAACTCCTTTATCACTAAATGTTTAAAGTATAGCTTAGGTTACGTAGCAAATGGTTAAGTTAGTATGAGAAGTTGACATAGTATGAAAAGTTTATTGGGTCATGTTTGTGTTTTCTATGCATATTTTAAAACATTCAATAAAGAGTTAATGGGAAAAAAATAATTGCACAATAAAATAAAGAGGAAATTGGGGGAATCAACTTTGCACCTTTACAACACAACAGTCTCAGGGTAGCCAAACTCTGAAACAAGTGGCTTCTGCAGAATCATTTGTTTGTTTGTTTTTTCATTTGATGGTTGAAAACTTTTGGACCAAAAGATCCAATAAACTCATCCCAAAATCTCCTGATTTGGTAGATCCCTCCAGAACATTGGCACAGATTTGCTCATCTGGTACCTCGTCCAGTCATTCACCCCGTGTCACACTCTGCAGATAACTGCAAATGACTGTCCAAGGCCTTTTTGTCCTTGTGTCTCTGGTGTCCTTGCAAACATTTCCCCTCGGTGAACTGTATGAAGCCCCCAGGGAAAGAGAATTTGATCTGCAAGAAATTTCATTTAATCTGGACTTTTAAATCTAAAGATTTAAATCTGTTCACACCCAACACTCCCAGGAAGGTGGGTCAGGAACCCACCAGCCACCTGCTCCTCCAGCATTGTGTCCCATGTGTCTCCAGAGGGGGACGCACAGCAGCCCCTGTTAACAGCCCCAGAAACCAACACCAAGGTGGCACATCCCGGAGCAACGGGAAGGGGAGGGGTCGCTGCTTTGACCCCCCCACCCCATCACCCCCCAGGAGGCCGTCATGGCTGTAAGAAATGTCGCTGGTGGCCGCATTTGAGAAACGCTGCATAATTGAGGCTCTCTCATTAACAGCGGTACTCTACGCAGTGACAATCCTTTACACCCGCTACTTCGCATCCTCCGCCAGCCAGTGCTGTTCTACAACGTGGCAGAGCTCCATGCGAGGAAAATAAGCTTTGTCTACAGGCTCGTCTAGTCTCCTGTTCCCAAATAACGGTTCTAAAACACTCCATGTTACGGTAGTTTTGTTTTTTTTTAAAAGTCAATGAATTAGAGTTTGGGGGGGGGGAAATCACTCACTAGTCAGAACTGCACCTCGAGGGAGAAATAAATATTGAACTTCTCCTGTGGCACCGATTTCTAAAACACTTTGTCACCTGATCTTTGCAAAAGGAACAGTGAAAGACACCAACAATCCCAACACAAATTCTCTCTTCCAATCGAAGCCCAGTGCGATTTGAACTCAGATTATTATAGTTTTCATTGCTGGTTTCCTAATTCCCAGTCTAGTCCCGATCTGAAATTATAAACCAGATGTCCCTTCTCCATCGCTCCGTGGCACTAAACCAGCTCTAGAGACAGAACAAATAATTAAATGCCTGATGATCACGTCACACAATAGTTCCTTGCTTCTCATTCTAAAACTTGACCCCAGTTTATTGGCACCCCCCCCCCCCGATTCCCAGCTCCGTGTGCCTGTGTCCAGCCGGCGTACATTTCAAATCCAGCATTGACACCTGAAGCAAAGACACCAGAATCTACTAGTCGGTTCCATCAGCTCCCACCCTCCAAAAAAAAGAACCACCTCCAAATATTTGAAGGAAGAACTGGTCCATGCTGGCCTTCCCCAATCCAGCAGCACTTTAATTAAGCGAGCTAAAGCCAGCAGAGTGGCATTACAAATGTAAAGACTTTAAATCATTAGATATAATTTTATCAAGAGTGCTAAACCCCCCTAAATCTGGATCAGGTGCAAATAATCATATCGCCCCGTTGCAGCAGCAGCAACAACAACAACAGAAAGGTAAGACTAGCTGATCCCTCTTCCAAGCAACTTACCTGGGTGTGCAGAGCTCAGGGAGGTGAAGATTTGAAGGAGGGGGTGGAAGAGAGAGAGAGGGGAAAAAAGAATAGAAGAGGCCACCTAAATGGGGAAGATTTAAGTAAAGGAGGCAGTGATGTCATCTGTCATTGTCTATATTTCACCCCTTAATCCTGGGTGTGTGGCAGGGGAAGGGGTTGGGGGTGGACTCGGAGTGAGGTGACTTTGGGGAAGACAGTCCACCCGGCTGGCAGTGAGTCACTAATCCATTGCTGAAATGCCAGACGCAATTAACTTTTATCCCCCGGGATGAAAGGGGGGACTCTCCGCAGGCCCAGCGGGTGGCACAGGCAGGGAGGGGGTCAGCTCTTGGATGACACAGCCAGCCACCCTGGTAACCTCCTGGACAAGTGGGATCTGAGTCTCTGTTGCCCCTCATCCTTGTGGGACCATTTAGATCCAGCTCTGGCCTGCATCTTGATTGGCCTGGGGCCGGGAATGCCCAAGAGTCCTGGGGTGATGGATGGTTGCGATGGGGGTTCAAACTGTGTTGCGGTTGAGCACCTGTGGTCACCCGCCAACCGAGAAGGGATGGGAAAGTATCGCTTTAACCACTAGACATCACTTCCCTCCCAGAGCTGGGGATGGAACTCAGGAGTCCTCACTCCCAGCCCCCACTGCTCTGGGATTCAGAACTCTGGGGTTCTCTGCCACAGATCTGCTGTGGCATCTCACTGGGCCTCAGTTTCTCCTCCCACCCTCTGTGTGTGCGTGCAGCACCTGGCACAATGGGGACCTCTAGGTGCTACCATAATTCCATTAATAGTTTCATCCTGCAAACTATGCTTGGGGGCAGTACCTGTGTTTTCGACACCCCCAGACGTTGGGAGTTTGTGTCCCCAGCCAGGACCTTACTTGGGATGGGGGATAAGGCCCTGATTGAGGACAGAACTGACTCAGGTGTTATGCCCTGTTGGAGTCAATGGAGCTGAGGTGCATCTCTGCAGGACAGAAACCCCAGCATATGCTCCAAGCCACTTTCCCAGTAGTTCTGAACCCCATCTCTCTCCCCAGCCACCCTCCTACCCCATTCCTTGAAGCAGCATCCCCAGATGCTGATCTCCAGATCCCCAGCCCGCAGAGAGGCAGGATCCTTCATCTGGGAACAGCTCACATGCTCCATCTCTGTTCATCCCCAGTCCCCCCTCCCAGCTCCTGACTAGTCACACCACGCAGCCGAGCCACAGGGAGGGAACCCTCTAACTGCCGAGCCTGCCCCCCGGAGAAAACCAAAGTTAGATCTATCACCACAGCCCCCTACAAAAGCATCTAGGCACTAAATGATCAGGTCCCCGTTGCACCGGGCGCTGCACAGACCCCGACCGAGATCAGGGTCCCGTTGCGCCAGGTGCTGCACATACACCGAGTGAGACAGTCCCTGCCCCCCAGTCTAAGCTGAGGCACAAGGGGGAAGTGGCTTGGCAAAGGCCAGAGGCCTCTTCTGTCAGTGTTGTCGGCACGGGACCCACCCTAGGAGCCACCGACACGCGGCAGGCACCGGACGGCAGACCAGGGCTTGGAGAACGCTGCTGGGGCGATAGAAGGCAGCAGCAGCCTCCTTACCGAGCCACAGCAGATCCCCAGCTCTGGGGACAATGCCCCGCAAGGATCGCTCCCCGGATGTGCTGCAGGGGTGGCAGGGCCTTGGCCCACCGAGCCAACCAGCTCCCCTCATCTGACGGATGTTTCCTTGCCCGGGAAGGAGGGGCCACCAAGCGCAGTCACTGTCACACCCAGGGACTCCAGGGCAAGCAGGATCTGTCACAGCCACCTGTGGCTGGATTTTCTCCCTTCCCTCAACCCATCCACACCGTGCTCTTGGCTTGAGGTTCAGCATGGGGCTTCGGTGCTCTGGACAGAGAGTGGGGTGCAAATTTGGGGGCGTTTAGCCGTGGGGGTCACTGCCCCACAGTGCCGCCAAATATTCCATTTGTAATGAGTAATTAGGAGGATCATTCTGTCTGCTTCAGATCTGAGGTGCAGGGGCAGAGATGGGGTGGCTCCCCCGCCCCCAAATACCAGCCCATCGAAGCTTCTCTACAAGCAGTGAAGTCTGGTCCCTGCCGGCAGCATTACCCCAGGAGTCCTGACTCCTAGTTCTAACCACTAAACCCCACTCCCCTCCTGGAGCCAGGAAACGAACCCAGGAGTCCTGGCTCCCAGCCCTCCCTGCTCCAACCACTAGACCCCACTCCCCTCCTGGAGCCAGAACCCAGGAGTCCTGCTGCCCTCCCCAACCACCTCCTGTTTAATTCCCAGCTCCATCCCAGAGCCCAGCCCACTGTTTAATTGGACTCTTGCTCTCCTATCCCGTTTAGCTAATGCACTTAAAATGAGGCCTGGGGAAAGGAATATTCCATTGTCATCAATCCGGGAAGCCGAGACAACAATACACTTTTAATTACCATTAATTCCCAGCCAAGACAAAACAAAGCAATGGGATTTGCTACCTCGCAGAAAGGCAGCCGGGCCAGCAACCTGTGGATGGGGCCGGGTCTGTATTTAATAATTCCCCTGGGGTCGGGAGGGCAGGGGGGCTGCCATAATGAGTCAAATGAGAGAGAAAAAAGTTAAACTAAAGGGCTTTGATAATCCCCAGCCTTGCCCCGGCCACGTGTTGATTAATTACACACAGCGGGCTGGAACGAAGGAAGGCCTTCTCCCTTCCCCCTCTTAATTATAATACACAGGAGGATTAAGGTCACACTATCAGGACTATTAATTTGTTACCAGCCACTGCTCATTAGGGAAATGGCAGCCAGAGGAGAGGAAGGCTGTAAGTATTCTTAATTGAAAATCCCCAGTCTTGGAATAGAAGCAGGGAGGAGATTAGGTGCCGTACCATAGGGCTGAGCAGCGGCCAGGTTATATACGCTGGGCTGGGCTAAGCACCACCGTACTGGAGGAGGCCCTGGGAAACGGCTTTTCGGCCGGAGCCTCTCGTGCCCCTGGACCTCCGGCCCAATCCAGCGTCACCCAGTGTCTCATTTAAAAGCGGGCAGGAGCACCCGGCCCGCGCTGGTGAAAACAGTCACACAAAGGACACGGGGGATCGGCCCAGCAGAATTCACCCCTGAGCAGCGGTGCTCCTCATGTACAGAGCTAGGGGGCGCTGCAGGGAGCGGGGCAGGGAGCTCAGCTAAGCACCGTCCCCGCAGAGTCACGGCTGCCCCATCCTGAAAGCGCCTCCCTCTTTCGGATGAGGCAAGACGAGGGCCGCTTGTGGCCAGCAAAGATCTTGGGGGAACTTTTGGCAAGAGCAGAGGTTTGGTTACCCATGGTGGCCAGGCCAAAACCCAGTGTGGTTCGAATAATCCCACTCGGCTTCTTAAATTCTACCCCCAGCTATGAGATTTGTCTCCATATCTTACTCTTTTCTCCCCCCGCCCCAATAAACACCCGGAGACTGAATATCCTATAATAAAGAAATGCAGCAACATAGCTCCGCCACAGAATCAACCCACAGGGGGATGGAGGGGGTGCTTCAGCCGGACATTACGGTAGTTCTGACCCCAAACAGAAATTTAAATTACTGCACAGAGTGGCAGTGGGGACTGGCAAGCCAGTCCCTAAAACAGCAGGTCCAAAGGTATTAAATGCTGATGAAAATGGATTGCCAGCGTCCTTAATCCCCCTGCCAATCCTTCCAGCAAAGGCGCAACACACGGAGAGACCCTCTGCAATTAGACACTTACAATTTAATTTGTCCAACTGGCTTAGAGGAAATTGAAAAGAAAAACGGGAGAAATTGATGGAACCAAAATGTTTCAAAAGCTGCCTCGCAGAGCACAGAGCCCTGGTTCACTTCTTAAAGACGCCGGGTGGATATAGCTGTGTTTGGTTGCATTTTCCCTAATAAGCATCCTAGGGCAGTTTCCAGTCTTACACCGAGTAGGCTGGGTGCTCGGCCTAGGTTTGTCCTTTCTGGAATCACAGAGTGTTAACAACACTAGTGAATCAGGGGTCGGGTCCTGCTAAAATTATGAGATTTGGGGGGGCGGGGGAAAAAACCCACCACCACCACCACACAACACACCCACAATCACAAGATTGGTTCAAAACCTATGAAATTTGGCTTTAAATCACATTTTAGGGTTATTTTTATTTGCCTTCCAGTTTTGGGTCCTTTAAGATTCTCTCGGTGACCATGAAGGCTAGCAGTGTAATTTTTTTAAATGAAAGATAATATTCTCTTGACTCCAGGGGCTGAGACTTTAAGGAAAGCTCCTTTGATTGCGAGATTTAGCACTGGCAGCTCCCCAGTATCACTATCACTGAAATATCTGAGCACCTCTCAATCGTGAAGTGTATTTATCCTCAGGGACAGGCAGGGCGGGGCTGTTATCCCCATTGTGTAGATAGGGAAACTGAGGCACAGAGCAGTTCATTGACTTGCCCATGGTCAAACAGGAAGTCAGTGGCACAGCAGGGAATTAGAACCAGAATAGCCCTGCAGCCCCTTCCTCTCACCCTCTTTGCTCTCCACGGCATGGTGGACTGAGATCGTTCAGCACAGTGAGACAAACAAACAGGCATTGGACAGGGTCATGTTAATGTTCATGTCTTCCATTTATAGAACATCTTTGCCCCAAGCAGCCCAGGTGTAGTCTCCATTTAAATGCAGCCACCTCTGGGGTGGAGTGCTGGGACTGTTTATGCAGGGACCTCTCACCTGGTGTTGAGATGCAGCCACCTCTGGGGTGGGGCATGGGGGCTGTTTCTTATCCCCACACCAACACTACCCCACTGTTTTCGGTGAGGACTGAGGAGTACATCTTGCTAGGATAGAGGCGACAAAGGCCTCAGAAATAATCCAGGAACTTTTGCTTCCATTGCAAGCTCTTTGGGGCGGGACCATATTTTTGTTTCGCTTTTGTACAGCACCTAGCGCTGTGGGGTCCCGGCCCATGCCTGGGGCATCTAGGCACTACCGTAATATGCCTAATAAATAATAACTGGAAGCCAACTCCCAGAAGAGCTTTGGATACGGACTATGCAAAATCTCCCCCCTCTGGCTGGTCATTCACAAACTCCCATCATGCCCCCTCCAAGTCCTCCTTAATGGGATCCCTGCTCAAGGGTGGCCTCGCCAAACAAGCCCTTATTGTCACTCCGCTCCTCCTTGCTAATTAACTCGAATCAACACACAGGGGGCTAATTCCACACTCTCCCCCCCAGCCAATTAACACCTCTCCCCCCCCCCAGCCCTGGGTTCACAGGGAACACAAGATCCCCAGTGAGGGATGGGTGTGCTGAGCGCCACCCAAACAGCTGGCGGATGGGGGAGCTAAGCTCCAAGGCAGACTGGGGCCCACAGGAGAGGAACAGATCCATGATGCCAGGCCCAGGGCAAAGCGCCCACTGAACGCAGCTTCATCAGGGTAAATTCCCCTGTGTTCAAACGCTCCACGGAAGAGGCCATGAAGGGCTCAGTCTTCCACCCTCAGCGGGATCTGAACCCGCAACTGCAAGGAATCCAAGCCAAAGGCTCATCCCCTAGCCCGGCTCGGCGTGGGCGTCTCTGGGGGGCGGCCATGTCGCCAGTACGGCGGGGGGAGCCGATGGCTCCGGGAATGCACTAATCCTGGAAAAGCTTTCCCACGCCAGGCTGTGTGCCCATCAGGTGGCCGGGGACAAAGGGGGGCCGGGGCCCAGTCCCTAGGAAGGGGAGGGACAGAGAACAAAGGAGGTGATTTAAAAATAATAATAAAACATTCCTGGTTAAGAGAGGGGGGATCAAATCTCTAAATCTCCATGTTATATCAGGTGGGAGGGCATGTGGGGTGTGGGCCCCTCTCACAATGCTGGGCCTCATGCAAACCCGCTCACAACCGACACGCACTAATGCATGTGTCCCCTCTGCTCATGGAGCCACATGGCCCTATTGCCCAGGCCAGGCCAGGCCGCCCGGCACGGGAACCAGGGCAGGGAGAATGAACGCGCAGCTTGAGCATCCGTGCACTGGACACCACCACTCCCTAAATACACCTGTGCGCGTGCACACACACACACACACACACACACACACACACACACGCCGGCCGCTGCTTGCGCACACACACACAGAGCTCATTTCCCCCCTCCCCCCCCCCCCGCACACACAAACTCACTGCAAACACACCCCGCTCACTATACACACATACTGTACACACCCTGCTCACTGTACACACACAGGACACATGTACACACACCACTCACTGTAAACCCTTCTCTTTCACTAAACACCTTCCGCCCATCAGACTTGCTACCCCCCCCCCATCCCCACACACCCACACTCCATGCAGCTACTGCTCTAAGGTCCTAGCCCTGGGGAGGAGGCTGCTGCCCGTCACCTTGAGGCCCAGCCCGGACTGGCCAGAGCATGAATCAAATCCGACCTCTGTCCGGGCTGCACTCATCCAAGATCACAGACCTCTCTGCCTCCCTCAGCGACTACAGGAGCCCACCTGGGCTAAGCAGGGTCACCATGCCTGGGGTTAGGGGGAGGGAGTGCACCTTCTCTTGCCCTGGAGAGCCCAATGCCATCCACCTGGCAATGTGGATTCAGATGCGGTGGCAGCTGTCCCGGCACATGCTCGCTGGGACTCCCGCAGCACCTACATGGGGCAAGATGGCCCCCTTGTGCCAGGCGCTGCACAGACCCCCGGCCGAGATCAGGGCCCCATCGTGCCAGGGATCATGCAGACCCCGACCACGATCAGGGCCTCGTTGGGCTGGACGCTGGTGCGTCCCTATAATCTCCCAATTTGCAGAGGCAGGGTGCAAATCTTACTCACAGGGGGATCTGCAGCAGAGTTGGGACTAGACCCCGAATTTCCTGAGGCTGCCGAGTGCGTAGATACCAAGGTCACGCCTCTCTGCACCCACACATGTCCTGCAGCCCCCTCGCTCTGAATCCTGGCTGGAGATGCGCAAGCAGCTATCCAAAGGGCTGACAGAGAGCTCAGACAGAGAGCTAGCTGTCCACAGCAGATATTTCCAAAGGGCCCATCACCGTAGATTCTGGGCTCTGCCAGCTTCCAAGCATAGGCCCCAGGCAGAGGAAGGCCATTCAGCCAGCAAATTATTAGGCCTAGCATGTGTCTGCCCACCCCCTGCCGTTAGCCTGGAGGAACAGAGGGGGATTTGTGCACCCATGTCTGTGCACGAGTGCAGAGGGGCCCTCCCATTTGCTAATCTGGCTGCCCCCAGGAGGTGGGGGGGACTGGGTGTGGACTGAGTGGACTCTGCACAGCCAAGGAACTAGAACGGTTAGATCCTCCCTAGCCCTAGATCTCAAAGCGCTTCACAAAGGCAGGTCAGTATCCTCCCGATGGGGGGGAAACTGAGGCACAGAAAAGGAGACCTTTACTGACAATGTCATGGTTAGAACACATTGAAACAGCCCCTGCCCCAGAGGTGGCTGAAACTCCATGCCAGACAATGGATCCCTGTATCAACAGCCCATGTGTCCCACCACAGAGGCAGCTGCATCCCAGCCTGCGATGAGGGATCCCTGTATACATGGCCCCCGCACCCCATCTCAGAGGGGGCTGCCTCTCGGTTGAGTGATGCCCAAACGCTCTGCAAAGCACAAGAGGAAAGACCCTTGGCCTATGAGCACCATATTAGCAACAGACACAGACGGGAGCAGAGGGAAAATTCTGCAACACAATAGCCTCTGGGGTGGGGCCTGTGTGGGGCAGGCAGCTCAGCAGCTGGGGGGTAATTATTCTGGCTGGGGGGTGGTGATTTCATTAGGCTGGCTCATTAGCAGACAATGGGCAGAGTTTCGCTAGCAATGACCCTTATCCCCACACAATGGGTCTGTTGATGGCTTCCCTAATTGGGGGAGGGGAGATGAGATGAGGACAGTGACCCCGGAGGCTATGCCATGGCAGCACTGAAAGGTTGGTGCTAGTGGCTGTGGGCCTGGAACTTCCTCAAGGAGACGACGCAGAGCCTCAGCATTAGCGTCTCCTTGTGCGTCCCTGGGAGCCAGGATGCCCGGGTTCTCTCCCCGGCTCTGGGAGGGGAGTGGGGTCTAATGGTTAGAGCAGGGCATCAGGACTGCTGGGTTCTGTTCCTGGCTGTGGGTCAGTCTCTGCACCATGATGCCCTTTGCGGTGGAGTGAGCAGGGGAGATCAAACATGGGCCCTCTGGATCCAGCGAGTCTCTGCTGCCTGAGCGAAAGCCCCAGCCCTGCTAGCCAAGGCTGCTGCAGAGTCACCGTGGCTCACTCCCAACACTCAGGACAGAGCTGTCTGCAGAGAGGAGTTGGGTTACGCATCCCTGCCCTCCTGGGCTCCTCCTTCCACTGTCTGTGCAGCGCCTGGCGCGCCATGGGCCCCAATCTCGGTCAGACACGCTCCCCAGCACTGCAACACTAACACCACATTGGGCAGATCTAAAAATCCACAGGGAAGGCTTTTAAAAAGTCTTCTGAGCTATTAAGCAGGGAACCTACACAACAACAGCTGATGTTTGAATGGGGCCTTTCAACTCACGCACAACTGGGGAAACTGAGGCACAGCACGATGAAGTGACTCATTCAGGGAGCCAGGGCTTGTGCCTAGATTTCCTGAGTCCCAGCTCAGTGCCTTATCCATCCGGCCAGCCTTCATCCCTAAACTAACTCTGTTAGACAGCATTGCCTAGTGGCTAGTGCACCAGCATGGGCCTCAGGACCCCTGGGTTCTATTCCCAGCTCTGCTGCTGGATGACCTTGGGCAAGTCACTTTCCCCTCTGTGTGCTTCGGTTTCCCCAGCTGTAAAATGAGGATAATGGTCGCGCCATCCTTCGTGTAGCTCTGAGATCTCAGCATAGCAGCAGCCAGCACAAGGCAGACACCCGAGTACAGCAAGGACCCCAGTATTCTCCCATGGCGGGTGTCCGCTCAGGATCCATCCCCCGAACCCTGGCTGTGGGGCACAGGGTGTGGCACCCAGGCCAGCTCCCTTCCTGGAACTGCTGCTTTTACGGCTGGGCTGCTGCTTTATGGGGCGGGCGGGAGGCAGTTCGTTCCTTTGCCACCCAGCGAGACTCCCGTAAAACCCATTATTAATTTTATTGCTGCTTTAACTCATCTCCCGTCCACGCTGCATGCCTGCCAACCCCTGCAGCAATAGGGCAGGGCGGGTTTCCCCAGTACCTTCCAACCTGCTCAGCAAAAAAAGGGGGAGCTGAGGGCGGGGACTAGCCACTGGGGCTCAGGAGGGGCCAGGGTGTACCCCTGGCCTTGCCGCCAGGGTGAGTCTCCTAATGAAAACAGAGATCATCTGCCCTTATCCATGTAGGGCCCAATCCTGCAGTGCCCTTCCCTGGCGCTGGGAGGGTGGCTCCCAGCCTGGGGTTAGAGTTGCAGAGCTGGGACGTGGGAGTTGGCTCCTTCCCCTTCTACACACGCCCAGGGCGATGCTGGAGATGCTTCCCTGGGCCCTGTCTCCGCAGCTGGGTCAGGGGGTTCCTGCATCTATTTCACCTGTGTCCCCTGCAGGGGGAGAGAGGCAGGGCCAACCCCCCTGCAGCCTTCCCCCCCACCGGGCTGGTGCTAGCCCCTAACAGGGAGAATGGCTGGGATGAGCCGATGCCCTGCTTTGATCCAGTTCCCTGCCTCCTGGAGCAATGGGCTCAGCTGAACTCTAGGAAGCGTTAGGAGATGCATTACTGAAACCAGGCACTTCCCCGTTGTGCCAGGTGCTGCCCAGACCCCAACCAGGATCGGGTGCGCCCCTGCTGTGCCCGGCCCTGCACAAACACTGAGTGAGAGACATCCCTGCACTGAACGGCGCCCCGTCTAACCAGACAAAGGAAGGGTTGGTATCCCCATCTCACAGGAGGGCCAACTGAGGTTCATAGCTGACATCCCAGGAGTCAGGAATTTAACCTGTTTCCCCTCAGTCCCACCCTCAACCATCAGAGCCAGGGGCGAGAATGCAGAGTCTGTTTCATGTCAAATTCTGCAATTTCAAATGTTTTCCTATTCTGAAATGGAGGACAAACAAGCAATAAAAATGAGAATTTTCCCATGAAAAAATTCTGAGGATGGGGGCGCGGGGGAACAAAAACAAAAACAGTTTCATGTTGGACAAAATGTTTTGTTCTGATTTTGACCTTTAAACAATTTCTTTTTTAAAATATAAAAAAAAAAAAAAACAGTTAATCTCTGCATCAAACCATCCTGTTCCGAAAGTGTCACCACGGGGCGTTCTGACGTGATCAAAATGCTTTGTTTTGGGATGGGAGGGGTGATGTTTCAAAATGAAATTTTGATAAACATGTTTTTCCAAAACCTTTTGATTTTGGCATTTTTCATAGAAAAACCATTTAGATTAAACCTTTCTGACCAGCCCGGACTTCCTCTCCAACCCACCCTTAAGGTTTGCATCGATTTGGAAGGTTTAAATCCAGAAGAGACCATTGACAATCTGACTTCCTCCATAACTGTCCTGCAGTGACTGCTGCATGGTGCATCTGGCCCAGAACTTCTGGTCGAGCTACAGAGGATCCTTTAGAAAAAGGCACCCAGTCTTGATCTACAGACCCTCCAAATGACAGATGATCCACCCCAGCCCTCAGCCCGTTGTTCTGACGGTTACTCCCACTCCATGTTAAAAAAAAAACCAAAATCCACCCAGCTGCATCTTATTTCTAGTCTGCATGTGTGCAGTTTTGGCTCCCCCCTGTTGCTTCTTTGGCAGCAACTGGGGAGCGACCCTGTTATTAACAAATTCTCACTACATCTGTGGCTCATTGACACCCTAAACTCTTGCCCCAAGCCCGGAAGAGTCAGCCCCCTCCCCACCCCCTTCAAAATCTACCTCAGTAAGACGAGCTACCAACCGTTAGCGGCTATGACACACCAACACCCCGCTGTTCACCCGTTTGCCCAGCAGCTGCTCCTATGGAAGCGTCCCGGTCAGACCCTTTGTCTCCATTTTATTCTCCACCTGCTTTTTTTTCTTTTTTTTTTTTTTTTTTTAAAATACAAAGCGAGCCCAGGTTGCTCCCCCCACTGCTGGCGTGTTCCTACAAGCACTGGATCCACCCTGTGCTAGCGCTAGGAGCTACGCAGCGCCCTGTGCTCTCCACACAGCCAGGGACAGGTAGGACTCGCTCGGATCGTGTCGTGGCTGGAAGTGTCAGATGGACAGGCAGGACAAGGATGGGGCTTACAGCCTGGCCCAGGGCCTCTCCCCTCCCCGCCACCTCCAACAGCAGATGAAATTGACATTTTTAAGAGCACCACATTTTTCCTTCTTCAGGAGATCTCGCACCGGGTCCCATTGGAACAGTTGACAAGGAACTGAAGTACTGGAGTAAGGACACTGGAGATCTCCATTCACATCCATGTGCCAGTCGCTACATCTCTCTATGGGCCTCAGTTTCCCCTGTGGATGCTCATGCATCCTTGGCTCAGTTGCTACGGTGATCCACAGCAGGGGATCATTCCTTGTCTTTATACAGCTGCCCATCGCCTAGGATCTGGGCACCTTCTGTGTACAATCAATAGCAACGGCAAAGTGCCTGGTGGATTGCATGGAGGCTCTGGCTCCTCTTCTCCCTTTACAGGGTCAGAACTCAGCTTGGGGCAGTGGTTCTTGGAGGGAAGGGGAGCTTGGGAGGGTCTAGGGGCTGTAATCGTGAGCATTGCTGATGGTGGTGAGGCCCTCTCAAAGAGCAGGGCCGTGGTGCAACGTTTCCTAAAGAGATTCAGGCCTCGCCTGATCTCTGGAAGATGCTGCCACCATCAGCACCCCTTTGATTGAGATGGCTTCGTCCCCAGCCTTCACGCAATTTGCCCTGGGCAGTGAGATCTGAACCATCCCAGGGGAGCAAAGCTGGGGCAGTGGGTTGCAGTTCGAAATTCAGCAATACCCCCGGGGCCAGCAGCCGCAACCCCACCACCCATCAGTCCCACACAGCCTCTGAGCCACCGGGAAGGAAGTCAGGGTGCTCCTGAGTACCTGAGGCGCTGTCCCAGAGGGCTGGGATGGGTGAGGGATGCTCGAAAGGGGAGCAGCCACGATAGCTGTTTTTCTCCAAGCCCCAGTTCCTGGAATAATGGGACTTTCTGAGAATCTCCGCTTCTGTTAAAGACTAAGACAAATAAACGTGGCTGGCCTCTGTGGTGGTGGTGAAAAGCAGGGAACCAGAATGCAAAGAACAAACCAAAATGGGTCATTTAAAAAGTCTCATGATTCTGACGCCCATCTTGAGATTTTTGGGAGGCCTTGACCGGTGACTTTGGAAGTCTGCCGCTTCCTCCCCACGGCAATAGAAGAACAAACCCATTTGCATTACTCAGACCCTGGGGAGCTGGGAGGAAAACAAAGCTACAGAGTCCGAATACACTAAGCTTTTCTGCGTCTGCAGAAGAAGGTGCCCGCTTAACTGGTGGAACATAGTGCTACACAGCAACATTAAACTCACAGAGCCAGACCATCGCAATAGGTTAGAGCTGGCTGGGGCGCCCATTTCCTGTCTTGCAAGATTTGGGGGATTTTGTCCCAAACAGGACCAGAAAAAACAAAACAACTCAAAAATTTTCACAAACCGATAATACGGGCAGGAGGGGGGGGGGGGGGGTCAATTGCGACCTTTAGTTTCAATTGCAACCTTTCATTTTTGAAAAACTGTTTAGTATAAATGAACTCCGGTTTCCAAAAGAAAAGTCATTTTAAATTGAAAAACAAAATATTTTGCTCCAAAAGCATCAACATGGCCCTTTTTGACCATTCCAAAATGGTTTTCTTTTTTCCCTAGAACATTTTGAATGGGGAGAGTCCTCATTACCAGCTTTTTCTCCCAAACCTTTCCAGTTCAGGCGTTTTCCCAACAGGAAAAAAACCTTTTATTGGAAAATTCCTGCTCGGATCGACAATCCGGCTGATATTTCAGACCTCCGATACCCTGTGTGAATGGGACAAAGCCTCCCAAAGCTGCAGCCAGTGGTCTACCCTGCTTTTAACACCCTTAGCACATTTGGAAGAGTATTTCGGTTTCTGAGATGTGCATAGTTCTCAGCATGAGCGAGGAATGCCTGTGTAGGGCCAGCTGTGAGGGCACGATTCTGCATGCACTTGTCTCTGTGTGTCACTGAATGTGTGCGCGCATGATCTAGCGGGTGTGTGAAGCGTTGTGCAGGTGCTTGTGTCTGCATGTGATTGCGTGACCAAGTGGACGTGCATGAGGCTGGACACACAAGTCCTGGCAATTGTTGCACCAACGCAGACACTCATAAATAGGCATGCAAAATCTGCGTGCATTTCACAGCCCAAGCTGTGACCCCTGCTAGATCCCTTCCAAGCCAAAGTCTGGTCTTGTGGAACTCAACAACAGCCACAACCACACCAAATACGAGGGGACTCGGTACTGCATCTACCGCCATCTAGTGAACAGACAGAAACAGCAAGAAAGGGACTGCAGGGGTAGGGAGAAGCAGGCCCCTAATTTGCCCCAGGGCCTGGAGAGGCCGTATAACTAAGTAGTGACCCATCTGAACAGCACGTCATCAGGGGAGCACATCAGCGTCGCAGGCCTGCTCCCCCAAGATGGCCAGAACCGGGATCGGATGATAGGGAGCCGGGCCAACGCAGGGAGGCAAGAATTAGGGCCCCGGGGAAGGGAAGCTACAGGAATTGTTCTTCTTTGGAGAAAGGGGAAGCCTCTCAGTGTCTGAGACAGGGCTAGAGCCAGATGTGGGGAGCAGCAGGAGCTCTCCCATGCCCAGACCAGGTCCCCTCTGTGCAAGGCACTGTACAGACCCAGAACAAAGACAGCCCCTACCCCAAGGGACATCTAGTCTACATAAAGAGACGACGCAGGGCCTTGACTCTTGTTTAGTACTGGGGCAGGGGCCTCATGGAATCTTTGCTTCAGGGACGGGGTTTGTTCTTCATATGTTTTCGGCTGAGACAGGGTTCCTTTGGGTGAGGGGCTCGGGAGCAGACAGGATTCTAGCCTAGTAGCTGGGAGGCAGGACCCTTGGGTGCCGTCCCCACATCGGGGAGGGGAGTGAGGTCTAGTGGTTAGAGTCTAGCCTAGTAGCTGTGAACCAGGACTCCTAGGTTCCGTTCTCTGCTCTGCCCTCTGAGACTAATACCAGGAGGTGTACGCTAGAGGGGGACTCATGGACTCTAAGGCCAGAAGGGCCCATTGTGATCATCTTGTCCGACCTCCTGCACATAGCAGGCCACAGAACCTCACCTCACCTCACCCACCCACTCCTGCAGGAGACCCCTAACCTCTGCCTGAGTCACTGAACCATCAAATCATGATTTAAAAACTTCAAGGTAGAGGGAATCCACCACTGACACTAATTTAAACCTGCAAGCGACCCAGCCCCCATGCTGCAAAGGAAGGCGACACTCCCCCGAACATCTCCAGCATGGCCTTTATCCAGAGGCATCCATTGGGGTCCTTGAGCCAGGTTACCGATAACTCAACAAGCACTTGCACAGTACACTCCAGTAGAGGAACTCAAAGCTCAGGGTACTCACAGCGCAGGTTCCCATTTGGGGAAACCAAGGCACAAAGAGCTGAAGGGAGCCAGGCTGGAGGCTGGATCATCACAAACTGACCAGCTCTGGAAACCCCACGAGCACATATGGAGTATTGCTTTTATTTGGGTAGGACTCACCAAAGGCCCAGCGCCTCATAGCAGGGCAGGACATAGCAGTTCTTTCCTCCCTCATGCCCCCTGCAGACAGTCCTGAGGTGGTCCTCTGCCTCTCACGACTTGGCAGGGTCATGTTTTCATTCCCTCCCCTTCCAGGGGTAACAGAAAGTCCCTCAGACAATCCAGTGCCCTCACACCTGGTCCTCTGCCCCAAACGCCCAACCCCGTGGTCCTCACACCTTTCCCTCCAGGCTTTTAAATTGTCCTTATCCCCTTGCGTTGGGAACTTCATACCCACCTCTACACCGGGTTCTAGCCCAGGGACCCTGGCAGACTCCTTCCTACCATCTACCTTTCTCCAGGCCTTTCCCCCTATTCCTTCCCACTCCAGCCTGCTGCCCCAGGTCCTACCCTCGTGTCAGGATCACCCACAGGAGCTTGCTCCAGTCCTGGATTTTCCTCCTCATTCTCCAGTAGCCTTTCTCTTCCTCCACATGGCTCCCCATTCTACTGCTAAAAGCAGGAACCACAGAATTTTTCCCTTTGGCTCCAGACTTCCTATCTCTGGCACCAGTCAGCTGGGTCCAGTTTTGATTAGCCTCCAGGTGCAACCAGGTGTTTTAATTGGCCCACATTCACCCTTTCACCACCTGTGTAGGGCAGAAACCCCATCACAGGCCCCAGTCAAAGAGCAGGGCCCTGTTGTGCCAGGCGCTGCACAAACGCAATCTAAACAGACAAAGGGGGAGGGGAAACTGAGGCAGAGAAAGGGGATGGGACTTGCCCAAGAGGGCAGGAAATAGGACCCAGGCATCCTAGGTCCTGGGCTATGCCCATGAGCATAGAGAAAGGGTTCACTGGGCCCTCAGTGATCTTGCAATGCTGCTATTCTATGCTTCCCTACCCGCTGGGCGCGACTGGGACGGGAGGGTGCAATTTATGGGGAGATTTGGAAAAGACCTGAACAAAGGAAACAAAATTTCCACTCCAGCAGGGGATCAAGCATGAGTGACGCTAATCCTCCCTGGGACAGCTGTCTGCGTCTGAAAGGCTACGGGAAGGATGCTACCTGTCTGCCCGCAGTAGGGAGTCCCCAGCACCGCTCCCGGGGCCAGAGGGCAACTGTGAGGTCTGTCCAGGGCCATTCTGAGGGATAGGCAGGACGGGGAGCATAAAGAGGGTGGGCCTCACATAATGGGAAAACCTTCAGGTGCCCTTCAGCAGGGACCCCTGCAGTCACCAGCAGAGCTGCCATTGCCTCAGAGAACCAAGCCAGAGGACAGCAGGGGCATAGGGGAGATGGGGCACCAGACTGATGGGTCAAACTGCCTTGCCCCATCTCTCCCCCTCCCCCTGGCTGCTTGAACCTTCCTGACCCCTGATGGCTCGAGGTGGATTTATGTCCTGGAGCATGGGGGTTCATATGCCCCGCTGGGTACTTTGTTTGCTGGCTAGATGACTCCAGCTCTGCTTGAACAAGCCAGAATGATCCTGCAACGGGGCCCATAAACCTCCTTGTACTATCAGGGTCAAGAGGCAACCGTCCCTCGAGATAGTTTCTCTCATCCCGACCTAGCGCAGGGCTTCTTGCGGCTGGGCACTGTGGGAGACTGGATAACAGGCCAGATGGGCCCATTGGTCAGATCCACTCTGGTAGATCTGCGTACCTAGACAGAGAGCACTGTCTAAGAAGTAGGAACAACCGTTAGGGCCACGGGGATGATCCTGGATCTGGGGCTGCTTTGAGCTGGCATCCCCCAAACTTAACCCTCATCCAGCCCCCTCCCCCCACTCCCTCCTCATGCCAAGCCCTGTGGGAGTTTGGACTCCGAACTTCCCAGCTTGGACCCGTGTCTGGCTTTTAGTGGCATAATCCTGCTGCTGGGTGCCAGGGGGCTGCCCTCGCAGGGAAGTAGGGGCCATACAGAGGGGGGCCCCAGGCTGGTGTGTCAGCCAGGAGAGCGCTTCAAACTGAGTACAGCACACAAAGGGGGCCTTGTGAGCCGGGCTGGCAAATCCCCCCAGGAATCCCAACCAGTTGCTAATGCCTTCAACAATGTGCTACGCTTTCCCGGAGGTGGCCGGTCACTCCTGGACATTCCCCACAGGGCCAGGGAGACGCCTGCGTTAGGGGGTCGCTGGATGTGGCAGGCTCAGGTCGTCATTGAATCGAAACACAGGAGCAACCCAGGAGGGCAGGATCAGCCCCTCCAGTTATTCCCTTGCTCCTGATCTATCTAGCCAGCACCACTAGACCAATCAGTAGCTAGACAGACCAGCCCTCACGTAGGCAGAATGGAGGTGTTCGTGCTGCTCTCTGCCCTGGGCGGCGAGGGTGGGGGTGACAGAGCAGAAAAAAGGGCCAAAGACCAAATTCTGCTTGGGGAATATTAGCACGGAAGTTTCAATCCACCGCAAACTCCCCTTACCCACCGCCCACCTTCCCCAGGCGGAGGCACCTGCAGCGGGGCTGTTCCTGGGCCACCGGGGAGCAGCTGGGTGGAGAGTGTTGAAATCTTGATGATTAGTTTGTTTTTTAGACGCGGGGATTTGGAGCTGGTTAACTCTAATCCTTTCAGTGTGATGGAAGCCCATATGCGGTGGAGTTACAGCTATTGGCAGGAGAACACACACACGCACACACACACACAGCGAGGAGGTGTCTGCTGGGAACAGCAGACACACTCTGGCGTCCTCACATGCCGAGAGTCATGTGCAGGTATAAGATGCCCCCCTGGCCTTCTCCCACTGGACCCAGGCATCCGAGCTGGCCTCCGTGCTAACGCTCCAAATCATCTTTAGATCTCCCCCCACGCCCTTGGAGGAAACGCTCCCTTAGGCAGCGCATCCCCTGTGGAACTCACCGCTGCAAGAGTTTAGACAAGCAAAAAGGGCCAGATTTGCTGAGATCCCATGGTGCAAACTCAGAGGCCCGGGAGGTGGAAGGCGGCACTCCTGCTTGACACCACGAATGAATGCAGGTGCAGCTGGGCGCCATTTCATAATATCTGCAGCTCAGTGATAGAAACGAGTCCCACGCTAACTGGCTCTGGGGTCGCTCAGAATTGGGCCCACATTGTGGGGTGGAATGTTCTGGATCACAAGGGGATCAGGTCCAGGACCCTGGAAGTGTTGCCTGATGTTCTGCCTTGATGTCTCACCAAGCAGCCAGGACCCCAGCAGGTGGGAAGCGGACTGTTGTCCCCCAGACCACATCTGCCAGAGGCCACCCTTAGCCACCCGCTCTCAAACAAGGCAGGGACACTGCCATCTGTCTTAGGGGGCAACTGAAGTCTAAGCCGTGCCTGCTTGTCGTAAACACAGACACACCGGAGTCATCTCTGAGGGGCAGGAAGAGAAGGACGGTGGATGGAGGATGCCCAGCCGACAGGCACTGCCACCACAGACTGGAGGGGCGGATGGCACAAGGCCCATGCAGAAGTGACCCCCAGGAGGGTGTTAGCCCCTGCCACTGAGGCAGCCGGTGCTGGGCGCTCATGGGGATGGAACAGGAGGGACCCCTGAACTGGCAGCTTCTCTGTAAACCCTCCCTTCCCAGTGCTGCAACGACAGAGGGCCACATCAGCATGGCAACCCCGAGAGGAAGGATCCCTAGGCCACTGCCACAGTAATTCCGGGAATTGTTCTTTTGTTAGTCCCCCCCTGCGCTGCCTCTTTGCTATGACACAGACATTTGGCTCCTTTCATCCCACCTGCCTTAGGAGAAGGAAGGATTTGCCAGGCCAGGGCGAGCCATTTGGGCTGCTCCCCAGTGTATCATTAATACAGCAGCCAGCTGAGATCAGGGGCCCATTGCACCCCGACTGAGATTGAGGCCTCCATTGCGCCGGGCGCTGCACAGACCCCGACCAAGATTGGGGCCCCCACTGCGCTGGGTGCTACACTGACACAAAGTGAGAGACACTCCCTGCCCCGAAGAGCTCCCAGTCTAAACAGACAAAGGATGATTTCCCCCTTATAGAGATGGGGGAACCAGAGTCCAGACAGGTTAAGTGACCTGCCCAAGTTTATGCAGGGTGGCTCCAGCGGAGGCAGAAATCAAACCCAGAGCTCCTGAGGCCCAGCCCAGTGCCTTATCCACACAGCCAGCATTGCCCTGGTGGGGGGGATGAGTGGGGCTGAAGCAAGAGGGTCTGATTTCAGGCGGGCCCTAGCTGAGCATGCCAGCTGGAGCTCAGCACTGTCAGCTGCTGCGCAAGCTGCTCTCAGGCGAACACATATCTCAGTATCTAACACTGGCCTCTCGGTGTGCTCAGTCAAGATCTCTCTCCTACAACTCTGTCTGCCGGGGCCACACACAGTCAGATCCCGCACCTCCCTCCCCCCCGCCCCACACTGCTCACACACGAGTCCGTTCACTATTCCAGATGACTGGATCTGTCTTTAGGAGAAGAATCCAGGAGTGGGTCTCTTATATAAATGAGGGGGAAGGACCCAGAGCAAGCCCCACTCAGCAAAGCCTGTGCTTGGAAGGTGTCAACAGCTTCATGCTGCCGGCCGGTCACCAGGCGACACAGGAGACAGGCCTGCCGCTGGCCAGAGGCCTAAGTGGCCGGGCGTCTGCAGCAGAGGGTAATGGATGTACCAGGAGAGAAGGCAGCTGGGGAAGAGCCAGGCTCTTGGCCCATATCTGCAGCCCAGCAGGTCAGCTCTGGGTTTGCACCGGAGATGTGAACATAAGCCCAACAAAGGCAGCCTTTCCTCCACTAAGAGGATTATTTTTCAGGGACACGGTGCCTGTTTCCTCAGAGTGCTGGGCCTGGCTTGGCTTGTGGCACTTCTATTTGGTCTCCTGTCGATTACATCCCATGTGGAGGCACAGCCAGGAATGAACCAAAGGAGTCCTGCACAACTCCAGTCAACTAGTCCCTTGTCCTCCCAGCCCACTCCCCAGACCCCTAAACTGTAGCATAGGCAACTTGGCCAAGCTAAGCAGGAGAGGGTAGGGCCAGTCCCTAGATGGGAGCGTGCAAAGGAAATCCCTGGGTACTGCAGAGTTGCTCTCCCCATGCGGTCAGTGCTGGTCTCATGCCCCAGCATAGTGCTGGGGGGTAGGGGTGCTGTGCTGCGCTGCAGGGAGTGCTCACCCTTCACAGCCAGTGCTCATAACCCCCAGGGGTGCTATGCAGATTGGGCTTCACTTCCTGTCCTAGCCAGCAGCTGCTGCATCCTACCCCAGAAGTGGCTGCAGGGCGTGCTTTGGCTGCTGAGAACAGAGCTGGAAACCCCACTGCTCCTGCTTCAAAAGCTCAGGACCTTGCCTCTTGAGCTAAAGGAGAACCACCATTAGCTGCCGACTATACAGGGGCTGTGACACACAATCAGGACATTCAGATTCCATCCAATCAGTTCTTAAGGAGCCATACATGCTCTGTGTGTAGCCACTCTCTGTGGTGACCCTTTGTGTCCACCTAGCAGAGGCTGAATTTGAAGCCAATCAACAGAAGCAAATTAGTTCTTTTTGGCACAGACAGTCAGTGGCATCTTCCTCCAGGCATCTCTGCAGCCTCAATCTGTCCTATCTGACAGAGACAGGATGAGGCTGGCAAGAGGTGCAGAAGAAATCAAGAAGTGCTTTTTCAAGTCCAGCAAGAAGCCGCCTCACGCGCAGCTATTTCTGAACCTCGAAGACGTTAATTCAAATCCTGCCCCATTGTCAAAGACCAGGCATGAGCGGAGGCCACACGGCAGAGCACCTGTAATTAAAAGACTGACTTCCTAACCTCAAATGGTGCAGTGTATCTTCAGCAAGTTGGGATTCATTCACGGAGTGCAGTGGGGGAAACAAATGCAAAAGGAACACAAACGAATCGCAGCTAAATTAAAGGAGAAAAGTCACTGTGGATAAAGCCATTTCCTTATTGGGTAGGCCAACATTTCCCAGCCTGCTAGCTTCCTATATCCACTTTAAGCCCTGCGTGCATTAAACTTCTAGCCACCGCTTTAGCTTGCTGTAAACATACAGTGTATTTATCATTGATGTTATGGCAGCACCTAGCATCATCACCCAAGAATGGGGCCCCATTGTGCTGGGTGCTGTGCAGACACAGAGCGGGAGGCAGTCCCTCTCCTGACAAGTTCACAGGTTAAATAGCCAGGACCAACAAAGAAAAGCTTATTATCCCCATTCTACAGACAGCAGCATTGAGGCCCACAAAGATGAAGGTCCCATGGGGAGCCAGGAATTGCACCCAGACATCCTAACTACCAGTGCTGCTCTAACCACTAGATAACACTCCTTCCCCAGAATCAGGAGTCCATGGCTCCTCTCTCTTGCTAGCCATTAGACCCCACTCCTCTCCAGAGCTAGGGATAGAACCCAAGTGTCCTGGCTTCCCCTGTCCCTGCTCTAGCTGCTAGATCACCCTTCCTCCTATATGCTGGTGTTGAGCAACTTTGCCTTCTTCTCTTTAAAAAAGACATTTGGACAGAACAGGACACAGCAGCTCTGATTACAGTCATTTAGTCCACATCCAAAAGTCCTGTTAATTCTCAAGACACCACCTAGAAAGGGAAAGGGAAGGCAAAGGATCCACTTTAGGGCTTGAAGAATTTCCAAACCAGAGACATTCGATCTTCTGATGTTCTTTTCTTCCAGATACTTAAAGCTTGTTCCAGCAGGAAATGGTTGTTGATAGTAAAGAGTTCAGTTTAGAGATGAGGATTTAAGATATACTTCTTTGCCAATATGCGTCTGCCCTCTTATGGTCACGAAGCCTCTTTACAAGGGAACTAGAAATTATGCCCATGAAAGTGCATTCCAAAGATTCAAGACATTGGGTTCATTTGCCAGCAGTGAAATTTCTACCAAGGTCTTCAGAACCAAATGTATCTTTAACTCTCCTTCGAAATGAGCCTGTCTTGGAGCAAACACATGTGATTTGTTCTTTAAATTTCTGAATCTGAAATTCCTTTGGGTGGGGGAAAAAACCAAAATCCGTTCCCGATAGACACATGCAATGGCCAAAAGTTTGCAATTCTTATGCCAAAATTAATAGCATCTGAATTATGGTAGCACCTAAGAACATAAGAAGAGCCATACTGGGTCAGACCAATGGTCCATCTAGCCCAGTATCCTGTCTTCTGACAATGGCCAATGCCAGGTGCTTCAGAAGGAATGACTAGAATAGGTAATCATCAAGTGACCCATTCCCAGCTTCTGGCAAACAGAGGCTAGGGACACTTCAGAGCATGGTTTTGCATCCCTGCCCATCACTGATGGACCTATCCTCCATGAACTCATCTAATTCTTTTTTAAACCCTGTTATAGTCTTGGCCTTCACATCCTCTGGCAAAGAGTTCCACAGGTTGACTGTGCGTTGTGTGAAGAAATACTTCCTTTTGTTCATTTTAAACTACTGCCTATTAATTTCATTTGGTGACCCCTAGTTCTTGTGTTATGAGGAGTAAATAACACTTCCTTATTTACTTTCGCCACACCAGCCATGATTTCATAGACCGCTATCATATCCTCCCTTAGTTGTCCCTTTTCCAAGCTGAAACGTCCCAGTTTTATTAATCTCTCCTCATATGGAAATTGATCCATACCACTAATAATTTTTGTTGCCCTTTTCTGTACCTTTTCCAATTCCAATATATCTTTTTGAGATGGGGCGACCAGATCCACACACAGTATTCAAGATGTGGGCGTCTCATGGATTTATAAAGAGGCAATATGATATTTTCTATCTTATTATCTAGCCCTTTCTTAATGATTCCCAACATTCTGTTAGCTTTTTTGCCTGCCGCTGCACATTGAGTGCATGCTTTCAGACAACTATCCACAATGACGCCAAGATCTCTTTCTTGCCTGGTAACAGATAATTTAAATCCCCTCATTTTATATGTATAGTTGGGATTGTTTTCCAATTTGCATTACTTTGCATTTATCAACATGGAATTTCATCCGCCATTTTGTTACCCAGTAACCCTAGAAGCGCCAGCTGAGATCAAGGCCCTATTGCTCCAGGTGCAGTATAGACAGAGTGACAGTCCCTGCCTCCAAAGAGCTTACAATCTTCCCAACAAGTGCTTCCCAACTTTGTCCATACCATGATGCTCTTAAATATACGGGGATCCCACCCCCATTCAGCTTGGATCTGCCAAAGACCCCCATTGCAAGTAGCAATATGGTAAAGGGAGGAGTGTGACCCTTGATCTAAATAATTGGCACACAACCGGGGAACCCTGAACAGTAGAGAGGTTATTTTACACCTGTATTTGGCCCTGGTGCAACCACTGAGGAAATCCTGTGTCCAGTTCTCATGTCCACAATTCAGGAAGGAGGTTGATAAATTGGAAAGGGGTCAGAGAAGAGCCACGAGCATTGTTAAAGGAATGGAATGCATTCCTTTAGTGATCGACTCCAGCAGCTCAACCTGTTTAACTTATCAAAGAGAAGGTGAAGGGGTGACTTGAGCTCAGGCTATAAGTAACTGAAAAGGGAACAAAAATTTGATAAAAGAGAGCTCTTCTATCTAGCAGTTAAATGTCTAACAAGATCCAGTGGCTAGAAATTGAAGCTAGACAAATTCAAACTGGAATTGAGGCGCACAGCCAGGGTAATTAACTCCTGGAAGAAACTACCCAGGGTCATGGTGGATTCCCCGTTAGTGAAAATGTTTAAAACAAGACTGGATGCTTTTGTAAAAGACCAGCTCTAATCCAACCAGAGCTTTTGGGTCTGAAACAGGAATTAATGCTGGGGAGTCCTATGGCCGATGTTACACAGGTTAGACGAAATTATTACAGTGGTCCCCCCCGCACCTTTATGATTTGTGAAACGACCTGGAGAAGGTGATATTTCTGGGACACAAAATGACTAGGGAACTCAGGCTGCGATTTGCCTGGTTCTAATCCCAGAGTTGCTCCAGCAGCTCAAGGGCAAGGTTTAGGATTAAAACGTGGGTTCCTCAGTTCCTGCTCTTGTGGTCTGTTCTCCCTGTAGAGCTCAAGATTCTGCCGTGGGCCTAGACCCGCCTCTAGTTGCCTCCTTAACTCACCCCCTTCTGTGCTAAGAACATCAGACCAGTGGTGCTCTCACATCCCATATATGCAGCAGCGTACAAAAGGGGGTGGTTTTGGGGGGTTATGAGCTGGTGCCCCACATTCCTTCAGTTTAAGGGGAGGCTGTAATTAGTTCCTTGAACAATATTTATCCTGGAGGGTTGTTTGTTCCTTAATATGCCACTCCACTCACTGGGCTGGCTGAACCTGACAAGGCAAATCACTGCATACACAAAGCCCTAAGTCCTCACTGGGCTGGGAAAGATGATACTGATTGATTATACACAACTAATAATAGTGGGACAAGTAACATATCCTGCATGTTGTTTTAGCAGCTCACAGGAAGCAGATACAGGGGCCTGAACATGCCTGGGTATTTGTGTGTGTGTGTACTGCCCTCTATACCGCCAGTTCCATTCCCACTGCAACCATGAAGTTTGAGTGACCACATTGTACAGCACTGGAAGATCACAGCTGGTGCTACACACGAGGGGAGCGGGTGGCAAAGGGCAGCTGCCCTATTTTGAGTATAGAAGTTCATCACATTTGTGTTCAGATCCCAGTGGTCTGATCCACCACTGAGCGCCAGCTCCCACTAAACGGCATGTCCTGTGTTGGGGGCCAAACACTCAACACAGATCCTAATGCAGACTGGAGAGGAACTGGTTAGATGGGCGGCCTGTTGGGACACAGTCACTCCGAGAAGGGTAAGTGCTGACTTCCTGACAGAGCTGTGCATTTCCTTGCGAGAAGACTGTTTATTAATAATAAACCAGTGAGTGGCATTTTCACACAGGCTCTCTGTAAGATAGGCACTTTTATCCTCATATTACAAGGTAGAGGAAGCAAATGGCTGAAGGACACAGTCAGTGGCCAGCTCAGGACTAGAAATCAGAAAATTCACTCTGCGGTTCCCTGCTTTAACCCCTCCCAGAGCAGGGGACAGAACCCAGGAAACCTGATGCCCCATCTCCTGCTCTAATCACTAGTCCACACTGCCTTCCTGTAAGATACAAGATATTAAAAGCTTTGCAAAAAAAGAAAAGACCAGCCAGCAATCACCACACACTTGTCCCTTTTAAGTGGAGGGGACTAAATGTCCTCAAAGGCCCATCTGCCTTTCCTAGCCCAGAGAAAATAAAGCAGCCCTGACACACCGGCACTGTAATCCCACTTAAGGTGGCTATAAAAGGGCTTTTGCTCTGCCGCACTCTCTAAATTTAATGCAAACTTGTCAAGTGCAATCAAGTCAGTGCTGCGGGGTAATCTCTGCTCAGCCCCGTTAGCACCTGCACCGCAGTGATTTGACAGAACAGATGTACAAAGGCACTGGAGGTTATTTTTTTCCCCCTAGCTGAAAGGGAATAAATGGGAACAGTGAGGGTGGAAATGTACAAGACACAGGTCAGAAATCTTGGACTTGAATGGATGTTACCTTGCAGTTATTTACTCTATTGCAAAGTGAGTGAAAAGCACTTACAGCAAAATGGGAGCATTTCACAGCCACTTTGCCAAAGAACAGAATCCAGGCTTGTATTGCATTTGGCTTGCCACTTCCAGGCACAAACCAGTAGGTCTGAGACGCCAGACTCCCGGGTTCTTTCACTTGTTCTCCCACTGATGCTCACCTCTCTGTATCCCTGTTTAAAAACAGGGACTGGAATACATCTCTACCATGCAAGAGTGCTGCCAGGTGTAAACTAATTAGCATTTGTAAAGCGCTTTGTGATTTGCATACAAGAGATACTTTGAACATCTATAGCTTTATTTATCTACTTCAACTTTTTATGTGAGTGTATTCCCAGTGGAATATGTTCCTTGATAATAGCTCACTGGCACTTTGTTTTACTTTGATGTGTTTTCTATTCAGTTTATGAGGCTTTCAGCCACAGACCCACCCACAACGCTAATTTTGCAGTTGAGTTTTCTGAGACATTAAGCAAGTGGGCATTGAATGGCAGTAGCAATCTAAAATTGTGTGTGGGAGTAAAGAGCTTTTTTAATGTGTCTTATAAAGGCAGATGCTAAGATTCCAAAGCAAATCCTACAGAGGATAGAATGCCTATGCAAAAAGTAGGTCAGTGCAAAAAAACAAAAAAACCCCAACCCACAAAAAACCTTTCCCTCCATGCTTATCGCAAGAGACATGCTGCTCTTTTCTAAAGGGCAGTATATGTTAAAGGCTCCAATCAGAACAGATCCTCTTGGAAAACAAGCAAAAAATATCCAGTTGGGTGGCTGCGCAGAGGACATTTCAAGAAAGGACAGATGGGAAATTCCAGACCCTTCATCAGCAGAGATGAGCTGTAAATATGCAGTGTGCTAGCCATGGCCCAGATTTTGATCTTGGCTCTGCCACTGTAGTACTGCAGTAATGCCACTGAAGTCACTGTAGTGTATAACGGAGAGCAGAATTTGGCTGCGAGTTTAAGTAGGGCCCGGCTGCATGCTGTCCGAGTCGTCTGGGGCAGGAATAACGTGCAGTGAAACTAAAGGCTTGTCTATACTTGAAATGCTAGAGCAGCACAGCTGTAGCACTGCAGTGTAGACACTATCTATGCAGATGGGAGGGGTTCTCCCATTAGCGTTGATAATCCACCACCACTCGAGAGAGAAGGGTAGTTAGAGCAAAGGACAGTCAGACCTGCATGGAACACTACAGCTGAAATGGCAGACGTGTTTAGAAGTACAGTTTTAGAAGTATGCAATACTAAGTCACCATCTTCTCAAAGGGCTGTTAAAACAAGGGCATATCTAACAGAGTTCAATTACCCCAATACTTCCCAGTTAGATAGTGTCCTTCAAACTGATGAGCCCAAAGCATTTCAGAAACAGTCACTAAACTGCACAAATATGCCACTCTCAGAGTTACCAGTGGGGAGATGGGCACAGCAAAACTGTCTGCTTAAGGCATGCCAAGTCAGCCCAAGAACACAAGAGTCCTGAGTCCCTATCTTCTGTATCTCAGCACATTAAGTAAATGCTACAACGGGGCAGGGGGGCGGAGAAGGGGAAGAAAAGGGTCTTTCCTCTGTATCCTGAACCTAAATTGCATGATTTAGTGTCACATTGTAACAGGATATGCTGTCTCTTAGCTGGAGCAGGGAATTGGAATTCCAGACTCCTGAGTTTTATTTCTGGTTCTGGCACTGGCTTGCTGTGTGATTTTTGGCATGTCATTTTCAACGGTTTTAAGTTTCAGTTTCCCACATCTGAAAAATGGATCTAACATTTCATTCCCCACAAGGGTTTGAAAATCTTAAATAATGCTCCCAGAAGAGTGCTGAGATCCTGAAAGGGTTTATAGAACTCTGGATATTGTGTCCAAGGATGCAAGCTGCTTTGATTTACTAAAGAATATATGACATGACCTAGGATAAGTGGGCGACAGCAAAAAGGTTATTATTTAACATTTATTTCTTTTTTTTTTTTGTTCCCACCGCAGGGTGAAGAAACCTGAAAGTTACAAAGGTCCAAGTCACATTTCACAAGACAAATGGAAATAAGAAAACAAGTTTAAAGATCATGCCCATTCTAAATACAAAGGAAAAAAACAAAGCAAATAATGAAAAATAGTGTAGCGTGATCTTTTGCATTATATTTTTACAAACTGAAGACCAAAAGCTCCTTATTTTATGGCTATATCTACTTAAGTTTTGTGTATAAAACCAGATATTTCAAAAATGTTTCCCCCTTGTTTTATATATTTTTTGCAATTCTGAAAAAAAAAATTTACAAAAACAAAACAAAATAATCCAAAAAATTTTTTTTTTGCTTGTACATTATGAACAAACAGATTCAAGTCTCCTGATCGCTTACATCTTACTAAGATGGGTTTATAACATCTCCCAGTGTCCTAGCCACTACAAACAGGAGTAGGAAAAACAAAAAACAAACCCTAGAGTCTATTCTAATACACTGTGTGAGCAGGTATCGGCCGCCAACGAGTTAAGCCCGCTCGCCACGGATACGACGCGCCAGCTGGATGTCTTTTGGCATGATGGTGACTCTTTTGGCGTGGATTGCACACAAGTTGGTGTCTTCAAAGAGACCCACGAGATAAGCCTCACTGGCTTCCTACCAAGGAAAAAAACACATCAGAAGTAACAGCTCGATTTGTTTTGCAACAGTCTCTTTCGGAGGCATCAAAATGCTCCCATTGTATTGAGGGCCAGATTTTCCAAGAGATCTCAGGGCCAGATTTTTCCAAGTGCTCTGCACCCAACATAATAATTTGGCCATTTATTTTGATGTCTAATGGGGAGCTGAACTTTCTTGAAAAACTGATCCTACATGTTTAGCACCAGCTGTGTGCACGCGCAAAGATTTCCCAAGTGTCAGTTAAACCCCATTTGGCACGTGATGAAACCAATTCAGAGCTCCCAAGATCTCACCCCACCTGTCTGCACTAGCGAGCAGCACAGTCTCAAACGTGGCAGCTGTTTTTAACGCTATTTATTCTCACACACATGCCAGCAGCTTTAAGGCATGGATGCTTCTCCCTGCCACGAGCGAGTGGATTAAGAGCAGCCATGATAAGCATGTTACATTTCTGCAACGCCTGTCATCCCCATGGAACTCTAAGTGCTTTAGGGACCACTTATTGACAGAGATGCTGAGCTCTGCAGCAGCCACTGATGTCAGCATCACTCATCTGCCTATAGACACATCCCTGAGATGCAGTCACCTCGCAGGGCGAGAGCAGTAACCTGAGGACATTAATGAGGAATTTAGAGTCTTCATTCTGAAGCCACATGCTCTAGTGAGTGCCACAAAGCAGCGTTCCGCAGGTCACGCTCTAGAGGAGCATGTGTCACCATCTCTAGTTTCTACAGATTTGATGATTGCAAAGCAGGTCAGCCAGGCTCTTTGGAAGGTACTTCCCAACTGTCTGGGGGCAAGTTAGACAAGTTTCCTTCTGTCCGCCCAGCAGGGAAGAGAGACAAAGTTGCATACCTGCAGGGCTCCAATGGCCGCACTCTGGAACCGCAGATCCGTCTTGAAGTCCTGAGCAATTTCACGGACCAGACGCTGAAATGGGAGCTTGCGTATCAGCAGCTCGGTGGATTTCTGGTACCGCCGGATCTCTCGAAGGGCCACAGTGCCAGGCCTGGAAGATATTTCAAAGATGCAGCCTGAAGGGCTCAGAATCGCCTCCCTGCACAAAGTGCAGGCATGTAACCCCTACACTTTCTTTTTAAGTGGCCTTGTGGTACTTTAGCAGCACCTCCCAAACAAGGACAGGTGAAATGATGAAATCTCAACCTTTGGGCAGGAGCCCTATCAAACATGGGTTGCTGAGCTGGCTATAAGTGCTTTTGTATGCATGCAGTTGTTTCTTACTCTTCTCTTTTAATAAGCTAGCAGAGAGGATAATGTATTATAAAACTATTAACTACGAATCATCATTTATTATTTGTAATTACAGTAGCTGCTTGGAGCCCTAATCTCAATTGAGGCCTCTTTGTGCTCAGTCTTGTATGTATCCATTGTGAGAGACAGCCCCTGCTCTGAAGAGCTTACATCCTAAGCAGATAAGATGGACAAAGGATGAGACGGGAAACTGAGGCACAGAGAAGGTCACACCAGCAGGTCAGTGGCATAGCTGGCAAAATCAACTCCATTATCAGGCATCTTAATCCTTAACTACTAGCCCATACTTCCTCACACACAGTGCATAAGAATTAAGGCTATGACACATATCACACATTATTTTTTTCTTACACTGGCAAGCCTCAGCGCTTCCCTTTATATCTCCCATGCACACCAGAGAGAAAGCAGACTCCAAGTACCTGTAACGGTGAGGTTTCTTCACTCCCCCAGTGGAGGGTGCACTTTTCCTGGCTGCTTTGGTGGCCAGTTGCTTACGGGGGGCTTTCCCACCAGTGGATTTACGAGCAGTCTGCTTGGTACGGGCCATTCTGGATGGTCTTTAGTATGGAAGAAATCTATTTGAAAAAGTGGGAGGTGGAACAAATTAGTTTAACCTTTTCAATAACAACTTGACTCCGATAATGCTTGGGGCATGGACACTGAATATCACAAGATGGCACAGTACTTGGGTACCATGGAAGGATTGCCCACTGGTTAGGCCACTGACCTAAAACTTAGGGGACCCAGGTTCACATCACATCACTCCCTGTGTGACCTACAAGTCACTAAGCCAATGTAGTTCCCCACTGGTAAAAATCGAGCTAATCGCACTGCCCTGCCTTCCCAGGGTGCTCGGAGGAGAAATACATTGACAACTGTGAGATGCTCAGATACTATGGTAACGAAGGCCACCCTAGATGTCAGGATATAAAAGTTTAGGAAATATTTCTGGCACTATATTTATAAAGATAGTACCAGAAAGTCCATGAAAAGCTTTAGTTCCAAAACTGCTCACTCAGAATTACTTAGTTTATAAAAGTGCCCAACTATAATTGCACATAGGAATCTGTGTTTAGTTTCTGCTGTAATATGGAGTGATCATTTCAGTTAGTAACATGATTTGCCCAGCATGGAAGATAAGAAGTGTTGTCTTCCCAGCTCTGGAGGAGGATGTGGTCTAGAGGTTAGGACAAGTAGCCAGGGCTCCTGGGTTTTATTTCCAGCTTTGGGAAGGCAGCAGGATCTAGTGGTTAGAGCAGGAAGGGGGTCTAGGAGCCAGGACTCCTGGGTTCTATTCCCAGCTCTGGCAAAGGACGAGGGTCTAGTGCAGTGGTTCTACCTATTTACCATTGTGGGCCGCATCCAATACTACTGGTTGATGGGGTGGCAGGTTGAGAAACGTTGGTCTAGTGGATTAAAACGGGAGGGAACTGCAATCAGGACTCCTGGGTTCTTTTCCCCTCTGCAGTGGCCAATTTTTGCACAGAGCCATACGTGACATTTCTCAACAGTGAGAAAGAGTCACCATTTCCCTCCCTAAGGGTCCCTCTTCCGATCAGTGGCAGCAGCCAGGGGACACGAAGGAACCCGCAGCCCTGCTTGCTCAGAAACAGGGCAGCCAAGGAGGGAAGGTGTTTAGGTCTGAGGAAGTGAGAGCAGCAGCTGGGAACCATGTGAGTGAGTGTCTGGAAAAGGGATCGCTGGGGGAGGAGAGTGTGGAGGGTCACCCTGGCTGGGAACAAGGATGCAGCATGGGGAGGTTACAAAAAGCAAGGGGCCATCAACTGGGCATGGTGCAACAGTTGCTCTGCAACTGAAACAAGTGACATCCCTACAACCCAGCAGCCTGGCCTAGGTCAGAGCTGGCTTGGTGCCAAGTGAGACCTGGCCGCACCTTCATGTCACTCCTGCCAAGGCACCGGTTCGACATTGGCGCCACCACAACGATGCACCAGGCCGAAGCCATCGCCATCGCGGCAACCAGGCACCATGGCAATGGAGCCAATGACAACAGCAAACACATGCCCAATTTTGCCATGGCATCCCACCTCCATGGACAATATGGCAGCCCCAGCAGAGCCAACAGAGTCTGCTTTAAAGAGAACCCAAGAGTCCTAGTTCCCAGTCCCCTTCCCAGTTTGGCACTATTACCCACATAAAGTGGGTTTAAAAAAAGACTACATCTTCCAGAAGCCTTTGCGCCAAGGCTGGATTTGATTGGTCAACGGTCAGGTGACCTACCCTAGTCTCACAGGGGCTTTCTCCCAATGAGCCAGCACCGCCAGCCAATCGGTTTGTAACCTGACAAGAGAGGGGGTAGAGCCGCGAGGCCTCCTCGGTGATTGACGCGGCTCGTGACCAATCGACCTCGGGGCTGCCTCAGGGGCTTCCAGCCAATCGGCGCGGCCACCGTGCTTCGCATCGCCCGACCAACGAGCTGCAGGATACAGACGGAAGGCGGGACTTACTTGGTGGAAGGGTCTGTCCTCAGATGATCTCGGTTTCTACTCATCCCCCCGCTTTTCGAACGAGGGGGGAAGGGGAAATCAGGCTACCAGGGGTGTCTCGCGCCGCCTTGTTACCTGTGTGTGTGTGTGGCTCGCGCCCCGAGCTGCAGCGACCGTTGGAGCTGTTGGGAGTCCCCCGCCGGCGCTCGCGCTGCTCTCGCTCGCTTCCCGCCTTTCCCGCCAGCCCTAGCAGAAAATGGCGGGCTCCCCGGCCGGGCTATTTAACCATCATGCATTGGGGCAGAGGGGAGGGGAAGGGAGGTCAGCTGAGGTGAACCAGGCTGTGTGGGCGCCATCTTGTGAACGCCACCCAAGCTGCCCCTGCCCTCCCCTCCTCTCCCTTCCCCTCTTCCACCCACCCAGTCATAAGGCCAATGAGCTGGCAAAGAAGCGCCTTCATTTAACCACAGACACTAGTGCATATAATGCCCCTTGCATGAGTTACATTCAGACCTCCCTCGAGTGAGGCCCCTTGGCGTGCATCATGCCAGCCTTGCCTACGTGTAACACGCTAAACCCCTAATACGCGTCTCGCCAAGCACCCCCTGCATGCGTCATGCCAACCTTGCCTACATGTAACATGCTAAATCTATTACACGAGTTATGCCAAGTACCTCCCTCATACATCACACTAAAACTTGCCTACATGTAACACCAAACCCCTGGCATGCATCTTACCAAGAGCCCCCCACACGTCACACCAACCTTGCCTAGGTGTAACACGCTAAACCCCTGGCACACATATCACCAAGCACCCCCTGCATGCGTCACGCCAACCTTGCCTACATGTAACATGCTAAACCCTGGGCATGTCTCGCCAAGTGCCCCTCCTCGTGTCACACTAAAACTTGCCTACATGTAACACGTCAAACCTCTGGCGCATATCTCGCCAAGCACTCCTGCATGCATCTCACCAGCATATAATATGCTAAACCCCTGGCACAACTCACACCAAGTGCCACCAGTGTGTGTCATGCCAACCTTGCCTACATGTAACATGCTAAACCCCTGGCACAACTCACACCAAGTGCTTCCCCCATGTGTGTCATGCTAACCTTGCCTACATGTAACATGCCAAGCTCTCATGTGTCTGTGCCAACTTTTCCTACATGTAATTCGCTAAACTCCTGGCACACACCATGCCAAGGACCTCCCCCCATGTATGTCACACCAACCTTGCCTACATGTAACATGCCAAGACCCCCACATCATGACAACTTTCCTTGCAACATGCCAATCCCCCCAACAGTTCACACCAACCTTCCCTATATATAACTTGCCAAGGCCCTTGCAGAAGTTTTGGCAGAACCCTCCAGCGCATAAATTATATCAAGCCCTTTGCACTTTTCATGTGAACCTGCCCTGTACGAGTCATGCCAAGCCCCTCACGTGTCATGCCAACTAGCCACAGATGTCACTATAAAACCCTCAGATGAGTCACATCTACCCCCTGGCATAAGCCATGACCAGGGGGGCTGACACCCATATAACATCAATAGCCTCTCCCCACTCACACTCAGTAGGGCTGGTGCAACTTTTACACTGTTTTCCCCACATCAAGCCACACCAAGCGGGATTGCTGTTAATGTCATGCTAATCTCTCTTCAATCCATGTCAAGTGGCCTTGACGTGTGCTGCACCAGCCCTCTGGCACAAGTCACATCACACAGCGTTGATGACAACGTTCTGCCAGCCTTCCCCATCACAAGTCATGTCGACTGCTGTTGATGCTAAAACCACATGAGCACCTAGAGAGCTAGGTTCATTAAAAAGGATAATTAACGAGTCACTGGCACCCTATTATCTCACATAAAAGGCATCCTGTAGGGTGCTTCTGGTACCCTTGGACATGTTTTTAGACAGTACTTCACTTTTCCCATTCTTTGAGCAGAAAATACTATTGACACTTGATCCACCTCAAGGAATGTGGTAACATGTTTAAAGATTAGGGAAATTTGGCTAGGTAAGGAAATCATTATTACAACCTCTAGAAATGCTACACAAATGGACTAAGGTCTTTTCCAGTGGCCTATGGGGAAAAAGAGTTGATGGTTTCATAGACTGCTAGCTAGAGAGGTGTCCACATTGTGGCTGGTCCCCCTCACCAATGCTCAGCAACGAGGGGCAAACAGGGAATGGACTGTGAAGACTGACTTCTCCTAACCCATAGTGCTTGTCTCTGCAGGGCTGTGGTGAGGCCTAGTGGTGGGGTCGTTCACCCTGCCACTGCCTGGACTGTACTGGTTCTGTGGATACACACAGGGCTTTAGGCTGTCAAGCTGATACCAAAGCACTAAGTTAACTGTCAAAAGGTACTGCATAGGTGAAGGCCTGTAAACACCCACGAGGGTAACTTGTAGGACACACCCACACAAGAATGTACCTTTGATTCATGGGGAAATCTTCAGTCTGAGACCCTAATTCTGCAAACACTTATGCCCATAAGCAGTCCTCTCAATACCAACTACTGTTTGCTTTGGTGAAATGTGCACATGAAGTGTTTGCAGGATTGGGACCCTAGAAGCATGATGATAGGAATGTAGGTCTGGGAGGGACCTCAAGAAGTCATCTAGTCTGCCCCTGGCACTGAAGTAGGATGAATTATACCTAGGCCATCCCTAACAGAGGTTTGTCCAACCTGTTCTTAAAAACCTCCAATGCTGGGGATTCCACAACCTCCCTAGGTAACCTGTTCCAGTGCTGATGAATGATCCTTAGAGTTAGAAAGCTTTTCCTAATATCCGATGTGAATCTCCCTTGCCACAAATTAAGCCAATTACTTCTTGTCCTACCCTCAGTGATTATGAAGAACAATTTATCACCTTCAAAAGATGTTCAACTGTAGATGGTTTGAAATATAGGTAAGCTCTTTAGGCCATGGATATCTCTTATTATGTGTTTGTGAAATGCCTAACATAATGGGACCTTGTTAGCCAGCCCATCCCGCTGGATCTCCATTTGCACTTAAAGTAGGATAACACAGAGTTCAGCCTACATGAACAACGAAGTGTGCAACCTTCTTGTAATAATTTCTAAGGGGTCAACCAGTACAAAGACAGTTACAGTAGATGATGGATCAGAGAGGCTGCCTGATCCAGTTCTGATCAAACTAAGCTAAGGCCCACTGATACTAGACAACTCAAAACTCACAGACGCCTCATTCTTCAAAGATATGAGTTCTAAATGCAGGGTCCATCTCTCCCTGAGTGTTTCTACAGCAGCCCAGCATGTTCAGGCATCTGATCCTGACTAAGCTTCCCAGGGCACCTCCACACCAGAAATAAATCTGGGAATTCATCATTTGTCTCCCGCAAGGAGATTCAGAAAATCACCAAGAAATCACTGATTTACACACTGCCTGCATTTATCATTGTGGACACCAGAGGGCACAATTGTATCTCTTCACCCTCACCACACAGAATTGCTAAAACTGCCTAAATATATACATTTTAGCACCAAATACTAAAATGTAGCTTAATCAATTTTTAATGATTATATTTGTGTCTTTCCTATCACCTCTCCTCATAGCTTTTGGAACACTTTACAGACAATGAAATTAGAACTTAGCTGCTTCTGGCAAAGTCGATGTTACTACGAGGAATAGGAGATAGAGGTGCTGTCACAACGGAAGTCTGGCATAACTAGAAGTGAACTCAGGAGTCCTCCCTCTTTGTTTTAGGCCTTAACCGCAAGGCCACCCTTTTCCCTTTTAAGGCCTCCATTTAAAGGGAGAGTGCTGATTGTCAATAGATCTGAATTAATACCACTCACAAGATGAGTTATCTTAAACAATTTTCATGAGAGAGACATTGCTGCAGTGAGGGAACCCATTTACAATTAGCGCCCATACACTGGAAAGCTGGGGGTGCAGAGCTAATCCCTAAGCACTACTGAGGTGGTCATAGGTTCCTAGGCTCCACATTTAATCAGATCAATTGCGGAAGAACAAAAGCAGGCTTGTTGGCATAAAAGGTACAATTATTACAAAAAGCAGTGTTTGGGAAGGTAAGAAGAAGGCATTAAGTTGTCATGCAAATGGAAGGTCAGAGCTTTAAACAAGTCTCACCCTATGTAGCAGAGACCTCTTTCTGGCCTAGCCTCTGCAAACAAAGAATTTACTCCTTTACTGGTTACTTACAAGAGTGTTTCATAATACAAATTACATGGGTAAATTGGGCCCAGCTGATTAATTTTTCTTTTAAATTAATAAATATTTTAGCATTCATTAAAATGAGACTAAGAACACATTGGCATAGGGTAGACGTGCACACAGAGCATGTATTTCAGGTCCCACTTACAGCCATCTCTGCTATTTCACTTGCCCCCCTCCAGCCCAGCTCCACAATCTTGACTTGTAGCATCTTGTGCTACTGTAACCGGAAACGGAGGGGTGGAGGAATGGGGGGAAAAATAATCACAACACAGAATTGACCTGCAAATGCCACCAATCTTCATTTCAAGGTTTTGTTGTTTTTGTTGTTGTTTTTTTTTTTTTTTTTTTGGGGGGGGGGGGGGAGGGGGGTGATGGGTAGGGGGATACTGTGGATCAAAGCCAATGTGACAAGACCCTGGAGACATGGCAGGAGAACTTTGATGTCACCTAAAAAAAAGCAAGGTCCTGGCTGCTTAAGTCTCATTCCACAGAGCCCCACTACTGAGGTTGCAAAAAAAAAAAAAAAAAAAAAAATCTGGAAAGATGAGAGGTTGCATCAAGCTTACTGGAGTAGAGTGTGTAAGATGGAGGGAGCTTGATATTTTGAGCTTGAGCAGTTTGGATCTAGGGCCCAAAATGCTGCTTTCATGATATTCAGACTGCAGTGAAGCATTAGATCACACCACTTGTTTCAGAGTACTGGTATATGAAAATTATGCCCCCCTACTGCAAGGGAAAGGAAATTCTGCTATTGCTATGTGGTGGATCTCAGTGAGCACTAAAAAGAAGCCATTACACAACCAGTTTATGGTTTTCATTATTTTATTTGAGACATCTTTCTGAAGTGCAACAAAAGCTAATCATACAACAAAATTAAAAAATCCAGAGAGACAGTTTTGCAACACTAGGTGATCTGGGAGGGGTGTGGGTGCTGGGGGAAAAGAGTGCAATATCATGATTCAGATATACCAAGATTTACAGGTTACATTTTGAGAGACAGCTCCACTGCCTAGTTGAGACAGCTCAATGTGATTTGGCAGGACAGCATCAAAGGTTCTGCAGAAGATGGAAAACTGTTTTGGACATCAGTTTAAGAAAATACTGGGAGTTTTAATTTAAGATTCAGATTTTTATAAAACAGACTATTGAGTCAGTTATTAAAACATTTTATATCACTTCTCTCCCAGTCTCACATATACCCAACAATGAGCTGCTAATTCCTCTCTCCACACTGATGGCCACCATCTTTCAAGGGTAACAGGACTCTTCGGAAACCATAGACATGCTGATGGATAGGATGATTCCCAGGTGACTCTCCCTTACTTAACAGCCTACATCCCAGAAACCCCAGACAAAGAGCTTGTTGTTGAGATATAAGCACTAAGACAGATTTCTCTGTATGATTGAACAGTGAAACTAACTCAAGAATTACTCAAAGTTAGAGGCAACTTAAAGGCACACAGTGATAATGGCATGGTAGAGGGGCAGTTTCAACACCAGACAGGACTTTGCATACAGATATAAAACATGCCAAAAGGACAGAGCTTGATTCGCATCTGCCTTCGTTCAAACCGGCATCCTACGCAAAAGCTTCTGGGAATGGCCACACGTCTAGGGACATTTCGGCAATTCCCGTCATCAAGCGCTTGGCCAAGTCGAACGAAGCAAATTCTCATCAGACTAGAGAAAGAGAAGGAACGTATAGTTAACAGTCTTGACATTTAAAAATCAAACTGGCCCAGGTGCAGAGAAGGGCTACTAGGATGATCAGGAAGAGGGAGAGCCTATCCTAGGAGAGGAGATGAAAAGAGCTTGGTTTGTTTAGCCTAGCAAAGTGAAGGCTGAGGGGGGAGGGGAGGAGAATCTTACTGCTGTCTCTAAACAGATCAGGGTGGGGAGGGGAAAACCACCAGAAGAGCTGTTGAAGCTCAAGGACATTATTGGCACAAGAACAAATGGCTATAAATTGATCATGAATAAATTTAGGCTGGAAATGAGAAGGTTTCTAACCATTAGAGGAGTGAGGTTCTGGAACAGCCTCCCAAACTGAGCAATGGGGGCAAGCCAGTTTGAAGATGGAGAAGGAGAAGTTTATGTACAGAATTCGATGCTGGAGCTGCCTGCAATAGCAGTGGACTGAACTCAAGGCTCAAAAAAAGGTCCTTTCCAGTCTGACGTACTGGAAATAGCAGCTACTGCTCTTAACCCTGCATGCTGCAACATGGTGTGTGAGTATAATGTTGCCCTCTAGTGTTTAAATAAAAAGGACCTTATACATACCCAAGATAACACAATGGCCCACACAGAGAGGACAATAGACCTAGTTAAGGAACAGTCCTCAAGCTCCAGTGCTGGAAGTGGTATTTTGGCATCCACCAGACCTGGATTATAGTCTTGGTTCTGCAGGTTGCATGCATGATTTACCTAGCGGGCAAGTCTGCTTTCAGCACCACATGGATTCACAGCACCTCAGCGCACCAGAAGCATGCTCATTTTCTGACCCCTTTTGCCAAGTTAATTCCATGGAGGAGTCTGATTTTTTGTCTCCCATTAATGCTCTGCCCTGCCTGTAGCCAGCACAATCTGAGTGGGTGGGAGCTCTAGGATTTGCAGCATTATAGAATTTTGACACGGAGCCTTCCCATCTGAAGGATTCCCAAATGTTTCCTGGTCCACATGTTTAGGCCCATACTGGAATACAGCCACCTCTGGGGTGAAGCATAACAGCTGCCCCAGAACACAGCTTAATAGCTGTTGGGGAGAAAGATGAAGTTCTGACCAACCATAACATGGCACGTCTTTGGTCTTTTGGGTGCCCAGTCATATTTGTAATACCCATGCAGAGGGGAATAGGACCTTGTTAAAGGTTTCCTCCTAGAAAGCCACATGCAACAGGCCTCCATTTATTCAAGGAGGAAGGGCTGAGAGAGCCAGATCCATGGCAAAGAATTCCATCCCAGAAGGGTAAGAACTAAGCCGTGCATCACAGCCTTACCTCTGCTATGTACCGAGTCACCGATGCATTCTGCTGTTCCTATCCCAAGGCCAACGCCTCTTTAATGGCTGCCACGATCTTGGAAAGCTTGTTGCCATTATTCACAAAGCCATCTCCATTCTGCCAGAGAGAAGCAAGTTAGCAAGGGTGCTAAACCCACCCATCCTCCCTCCCGCCCAGACACACCAATAAGGGCTCAAAGAAGTCATAGCATTAGAAGTCTTCTTTAATTCTCCAGGGTGATACAGGGCCAATGGTTGTGTTCAGAGTCATATCCCCTGAGAATTCCACTCCTATTTAAGAGCATCTCTCAGTAAGACACCTTTTACTCGGGCACTCGTGTCACTGCCAAGATGCTGTTACAAGACAGCAGTGCTAGGACCAGAGGGACAATGCACTGTTTGAAAAGCAGCCTCAGAAAAACCTCCTGGCTACTCCTTTGCCAGAGCAGCGAGCACAAAGAGCTTGTTTCTGTTGCTGGACCTTACTGGCTCACAACAAAGATCTCAGACAAAATTATTAGCTTTTTTTTTTTTTTTTTAAATTGGGAGTGAAACTTGCAACCCTTCCCCCCACCCACCAAGAAACACGGGCAAACACGACCCCTTCTAGAAGGTGCCATGTTCAAGACAGTCAAAGTTCAGCAGGGTCCTGGCATGTCCTTAAGGGGACAGAACTGCAGAGCTCAACAGTTCTACCACCTCAAGCCACATCAAAGAGACACTTGACAGTGGAAGTACTTTTAATATAGTCCTGACAGCTCTAATCCCCCTGGACCTGCAGCACCAGCAAAAGCCACAGACTACTGTAGCATCAAAGAAGTTTTCTAAGGAGCTGAATTTTTTCTCCTCTGAAGACAGGCAGCAGTGGCTGCTGCTAAGCAATTTCAATTTGCCATTCTTGCAGAGAAAGGAGGTAGGTTTCATCCCTCAGTGAAATGCAGCCATTTCGGAGGTGGAAAATGGCAGCTGTTGGGGAGGGGGGGGGTGTGGTTAGGAGGGGAAGAGGAGAATTAAAAAAAAAAAAAAAAAAAAAACGCCACAGCCTGTATCCTATTGCAACTGCAGAGGAAGTTTAGGGAGTCAAGATAAGTTACCTGTGTTGCAACACAGACAGGGCATAGAGTAAACACTTGCATGCCCAGTCAGTGGGCTAGCAGGAGTCAGTGGCTGGTATCTGTTTTAGGTCTCATCTCCAGCAGCACAGCCCAAGCACACAGGGAAGAGTACCAATCTATCGACCCACAGTAACTGATCCTTAGAAGCCCGCACCCAAATACTGCTCCCTGTTCAGCATGCAAACTCTCAGGGGATCTTGGTACAAGCTGGTACACTTGTAGACAGTTCTACTGCTCCAGCTTTGATAGTGGACTCTGGCTACAGATGTCAGGGCCAAGACTAGGCTCCAGCCGCATGCTCACAACACGTCTCTATGAAGGAGTCTTCCTGTCTCATGCACATCGCCCATCTTGGTAACCATCAGCTGAGTCGTTCCATTAGGAACTAGATTCAGGGGTGGGAAGGAAGAGACCACTCACCATTTTTGAATGCACCAGTTTGCCTGCGACTGTCACTTCAAACCATCCTGTGACCTCAGGGGTCCCTTCACCACTCTAAGCAGAGAAGAGGAGTGAGTCACCTTGAGAATGAAGAGGCTCAAGGGGTCTGGGCTATTTTAAGCAGCGAACTCTCCCCCTTCACATTAGTTCCTTCTGCAGATTCCTAATTCAATAGGAGTGCTACCTACAGCTCTCACCAGAGAGGCAAATAAATCTGCAAACAGATGTTACGAACTTGATGCAGAAATGACGGGGTGTGATTCTCTGGCCTGCAGTCATACAGGAGGTCAGGCTTGATGATCATAATGGGCCCTTCTGGCCTTAGAATCTATTAAGTTCGTTTGTATTATAGAAGCCAGGGCCCCATTGTGCCAGGTGCTGTACAAACATATCAAAAAAAAATCTCTATCCCAAACTGCTTATAGTCTAGAATAAAATAATAGATTGAGGAGCACAGAGAAACCATGACATGATATTAGATTGTTCAAAAATCTTGAGTCCTGCAGAGCTGCAAGGACTGTACTCCTTTCACCTTAATGCCACTCGCTGCACTTCTTGATTAAGGTTTCCTTTACCTCTACCACATGGTACATGCTTTATAAACCAACCACCAGCAGCTCAGAGTCAAGTCAAAGCTTCCCCCATGGTTATGTTTGTACCTGTTTGCCCATTGTAGAGGTTTAATAGCTTCCCCTGAAGTATGTGGCACTGGACACTTTCAGAGACAAGATACTGGACTAGATGAACCATGGATCTGACAACTATGTTCCAGACTGGACATGTCAGGCTAAAAAGCATGTCAAGTCTCAGTCAGATCTCACCAGATGAGGAGGGACTTATTTAGAGTCTCATTCTGCAAAGGTTCCCACTGAAGACAACAGGAGTTTTGGGACTAGAGAACTGGACTTATAGACGTCATGGCTATTCCTTGGCCGTACACATTCACTGACTGGGAGTCAGGCAGATACAGAAGCTAAGTGCTTTGGGCAGACTGGACAGTCCCAGGATACTCACTATCTCCAGCTTGCCTGGGAACTGTTTTTCAAGTTCCTTCTTGAGCTGTTGATACTAGAAAGGAGAGAGAGAAAGAAAGAGAGCCCAGAGTTAACACCTGGTAGGTCTTTGCCAGGACTTGCCACAGCTGAATCTACCGAGAGCTTGGCTCTGTTACTTCACACACCTATGTTCCTATGCTGGAATTCCTATTCTTATGGTCATCAGTATTGCTTCCTGGCAAAAGCAGCCTGCAACAATGCCAGCTAGAAATGCCAGCAGAAGTGAGCCAAGCCTCATGGCCTGCTGCAGGTACAAGAGCCTTTTCTAGCCCGTCTGCTTCCCTTTACACCAGTTTTCCCATCAGTGCAACTCCATGCGTAGGTTCAGACAGTGCCCCAGGCAGCCAATCCAGGACTGAAGGGGGAGGAAGAGCCCAGCAGTTCTTGTTGGGTCAGTCTGGGGCAAAAGGGTTGTGGACACTCAAGGAGTAGATCCAATGACACGCTATAGCTCAACTTCTTCAGAGGAGAACTTCCTCTCCTTGCAGATTGCCAGTGACTTGGTTCATGTGCTGGGAGTAAGAAGGGGGTCCTAGAGCACATCAGTCCAGTTCACCCACCACCGCCACAGTTCTAATTGGAATTGAACCAAGGGAGCAGTTTGCTTACCTTGGGTCTGTAGCCTCAGGCCCCACTGCAGGGAGACAAAGAAGAGTTATTTCAGCATCTAGACACTAACCAAGGAAGGGACAAAGGCTGAAATTCAAACAGGAGCTGAGCAGCTAGCTTCCTTGAAAATCCCACCTGGACCCCTGCCATTTAGTAGCTCAAGTATTTCTCCGTATGAAGCTGTTTCCTTAGCCCTCCTCTACAGTTTGAGAAGAGCTGCTGTAAGGACTCCTGCCAAATGTAGGGAAGCAGAGTTTGAACCTGGGACCTACAGCACTGAACTCTGCCATTTGAGACAAAGGGGAACGACATTAGATTGCAAAATACCACCACCACCTAGCCATAATGCTTTCCATCAATAGATCTCAAAGTGCTTTACAACGGAGCATCAGTCACTCCATTTTACACAAGGGGAAGGAACTTGTCCAAGATCATCAAAGCAAGTTAGTGGCAGAGATGGGAATCCAGAATCCCTGCCCAGTGCACATGGTCTCCAATAGTAGTAGGCTGTTGTCCTCTCTGTGGGACAAGATATTAGATGGCAACATGACACCCCTTAGGAGGGCATCTCATTGCATTTTGAGCATCAGTGTTTGCCCACAGAAATGATAAAATTACAAATAACTGGGAGGGTAAAAAACTACTAAAAAGGCTGGGTTTTGCTACTTTTTTTCATTAGAAACTTAAGACTGAAGTTGGTCCTTCTTGACATGTGGTTACTTTCACTGGATTTAGATTGTGTCAAGCAACAGTCAACTGCAGACACTAATTGCTACTATTTGGTATAGGGCACATATGCACTTTGCACTCACATCTACTGGTACTGGGACAAACTGTCCCACCCCAAAAAAAACAAAAAAAAAATCCCACACCCTCTATTTGATGTGCAAGAGCAACCAGTTGCTGAGAAAGAGCTTTTACAGAGAGGTCATACCAGCCCTTGCTGCATCTATTTTAGATGCACAGGTGGCAGAGGAGGGCACTGCCAGCCTCCAGAAGTCATTCTAGTAGGCATGGGAATGTAGAGTAGAAAGGGTGCTTTTCATCAGGAACCTCTTAGAAGACACTGAATGCTGTTCTGTAACACCAGTACAGAGCTGGCCAAACCGTAGTCACAGCAACTAACAATGGAGAATCAGACCCTTTTATGTGCAAGGAGGTGGGATTTCCCCACCCCACCCCTTTTTTGTTTTAAACTCCATCACAGCTTCAGCAGTTACCACTTCTCACTGCTGTCCCATAGACATGGAATAACTCCTCCACTCCCACAGCACACAAGAATTAGCACTGCTCTGGAGCTTTAGTGACACCTAGATTACCAGGGGATATACAATTAACACATCTACGCATGTTCTTGAAGACATAGGTGAAGCTACAAGAGGAGAATTAGAAAGTTTAGGTCAATGGAACAAAAAATAAAAAAAGTGAGGTGGCTCAGACCAGAGTAGTAGGAGGTGTCGGGGAGCAGCGTCTGGGGAGGCCAGACCTAGAACTGCTTGGAGGGCTGTGGGTCAGGATTGAGAGACACTAGAGTTGTGTGCATGGGAGGCCATGATTACTCTAGCAGGAGTGGCTGCTGATCAGCACAGAGGCACCCTGCCAGAGTTGTGTGAAGGTCAGGATTAAGGTGTCTGGTATTTATCTATTTTCATGCCAGTCTATTCTGGGCTGACAATATTTAGATCAAGCTCTGACTAATTGAACGTGGGCAGAGGTGGCACGTTAGTCATCAGTTTACAACAGGAGGACCAAATATAAACTAAGACTCACCTGACAGCATGGAGGTGGCATTAGTCCACGTATCATTCAGCCAGTGAGCGTTAGGCTGTAAACAGGGTTATTCTGTGGGACAGGAGTAGCTTAATCCCCTGACACCTGTGCACGTTTCTTATGTAAGCTCCCAATTCAAGCTCCAGACAGCCAGGGCATCAACCCAGTTACCTTCCAACCCAGTCAGCTGATCTCATGGGGGTGTGAAACAAGCCCCCAGCCAGACCATTCCTGAGAGGGCAGCACAGGGTCATTCCCCAGTTTGTTCTGTGGCGTTCCGGCCAGTTTAGTATTAGACAGCATACAAGGACTTAACCAAAGGCCCTGAAATCAATGGGAAAACTCTCACTGACTTCAATGGACTCTGGATCAGGACCACAAAGCAGCCAGGACAGGAGAGGAGCAAGTGAGTTATCAGGTCCTAGTAGCTACTCTTAATTGACACTCTGCTGGATCAGCACTCCAAGTCCCTGCCCCGTAGCACATCCTCCAATACCCCACCCCCAGGTCAAGGGAGGGCTAGCTGATGGTGTGTAACTGCAGGCAAAATGACACTTCCTCTCTCTAATCTATATGGGGAGGCACTGAGAGCAACAAGGTGGCAGAGGTAACCACTTTTATGCTTCTGTTGGCGAGAGAGGAGTTATCCAGCCACACCGAGACGGCAACTGGCCAACAAAATCCTGGAGTGGAACAGAGCCTAAAAATCTTATGCTATTTCCATCAACATTTCCCCAAGGGCCACATCATTTGTTCTACCTCGGTCTTTGTTTGGGCAATGCCACTCTTATAATGTTAGCCTTGCTTCTCCCCTGCCCCCACTTTAAAGGCAACTAACACCCGCAGGAGACTGGATTAGCAGCAGATCAGCTAGATAGGCCCATCAAGTAGTTGAAAGACAACAAGAAGGGTTCACTTAGAAGGGGCACTCTTCTCGCCTCGCCGCTTATGCTCCTAGCATGCTGTAGCCACTAGATTATTGAACAGCAATACAAGGAAGCACAACAGGCACGTTTCCTTGCTCTTATAGTGGCAGATGAGCTAGAAATGCCCAGCTCGCACGGCGCCAGGTGCTTTGGACACGAATGCAATAACCCGACAGCGGCCCCCCACCCCAGCTTACCAATAAACCACCTTGACTTTGACAGCCATGGCAGCTGTTTCCGCACGAGCCTGGGACACCCGGGGCTGCACAGTGAGCAGAGCCTGGAACGTTGAAACCTCTCAGACGTTCTTAGAACACTGCAACGCAGCTGGTTTTAACCCAACGTTCCGAAGAGTCCATTGGCAGAGAGCAAAGGCAGGAAGGGTACTATATAAAGCACCTTGGTTCCTCCCCACATTAAATCTAGTCCCCTTAGCTATTCCCTCCTCCCAAAAAACTTGATTCGATACAACTAGGGTTGTTTTTCGTCGGAAACTGGTGTAGAATTGATTGCATGGGTCTGGCAATGACAGATAGGACTCCCCTTTCTCCTAAGCTGCAGTGGTCTCGCCCTAGGCGCTCCTTGTCACTTGATGCTGACCGATGTAATTAACAAAGGAGAGGCAACAGAGAGAGGAAGTTCATTGGTGTTTCCAGAACAATCATTTTAATAACGCGCAATTAGTTTAGGAAAGAAGTTTTCCCTCTCCTGTATCGAGAGCTGGGGCTTTGCAATGAACGCATAGACGAGATCCAATCGGATAACGAAAGCGTTGTATGGAGGAGCCTATACAATCCAGAGGAAAGGGCATTTCTTTGCAAGGAAGAGAAGTTCTGGGACCCACAGATCCTTAAACGCCTGGTTTCTGATTTAAAGTCATTGATACAGTAAATAAATTCAGTCCCAAACCTGCTCCTTCCCCCTGGCTATCAAAGTCAAACTTCATGGGCCTGACTGCTGTCAGCCTTGCATGTTGTGTTGCCATGGTCACCTGTGCAAAAGCAGAATTACTAGGCCAGGTTGTGGGTACAGTTCATAGGGCAGACGAGACCTCCCAACAGATCTGGGTTTTGCTGAACTGTCCTGCTTTGACCCCACAAACCTCCAACCCCTGTTGAAATGAGCATTTCCTGCAAAGCGTGGGGGACTGGAAAGGGACAGTTTGCCTTGCCCCCTGTCCCCCATTTGAAAGGCCCCCAAACCCAGTGGCATTGTGATCTGCCACACAGGGTTGCAGCACCAGTCAGGTTTGGCCTGGCCACCTCTCCATCTCGGCAAGGGAGGACATGTTAAACCTGAATGGCACTGCATCCCGCTTTAGCCACTTGACATGCAATAAGGACAGATAAAAGGAGCATTTTTTAAAACCAGGGCCAGCCTATGCAAAGACCCACAATTGCTTGAACCCCATGGCCCCAACACTGCAAAGAAGCTGTGGCTGCTATTCCAGTCCTTCATCTGGAGCAGGGTCTGGGAGATGGGCACTGCAGTCCTGGAACCAGTATGGGTGGGGAGGGTGATGGGTTTCACATTCCTAAAGCCCACGGACACACCTAATTAGGCTTTGAGCAGGCAATAGGAATGTCACCTACAAAGAACACACCAGAACAGGAGGAGGGTGGTCATCCTCTGACATCTGAGTCCCTGGTGTCACGAGATTAGGCTGCAGCTCTGGGCGGAGAGGGACTTGAGGGAATCTGACAGCCAGGTCCTACGCTAAATCAGAGCAGCCTTTATTTGCAGCATCATGAGATCAAACCGCTTGATGGCTGCAGAACAGCTTTGACTGTATGACTCAGATGGGAATTTTTACAGGGCCCTGTTTGCACCATAGCATGTAGATGGCTGCTGAATCGATTAAGAGGATGGCAAGACCTGGAGTGGAGCGGAATAGTCTCATCATCTGCAGTGATCTGGAACTGTGACCCCAAAGCAACTCATTGTTCTACCCCCTCTAGTGGAACCATGGAGAATAATTCATTTCCTCCCCTTTTACCTCAGCCTGATATAACACTCCATGCCCAAATGGCCCCTTCCAAAGCACTAGACAAACATTAATAAAAAAAAGAAATAGTCAAGTCACTTTTTATTTTGCAGTCACTGGTGAAGGGAGGTGTAAATTACACCATCCTACATCAGCATTGCTAGCTCTCACACTTTGGTCATGACTCTCATGATGGCTGATGTTTAGTGGAAAGCCTCAGCTTCTGGAGTCAGGAGAATCTGAGTTTGTGATTATTAAAACTAACCAACTAAATAAATAAATAAAAATAATAGTTTCTAGCTCTCATGGTAGCAAAGAAAAGCTTGGAAACATGACCCCAGTGTGAGCTAAAAGGTGAGAAACCAGAAGAGGAAGAAGGACCCAACATTCATTATTAGTTTAAAAATAATCTCATGATTTTAAGCCAATCTCAGAAAGCAAAGAACAATTCCTGTATTCAATTCACCATCTCCCTAGATACCTGGTAACCCAAAAGCTCACGCAAATATTTATGATGAGCAACGTTTTTGCCTTTGGAATGGTTTAGAAGGCACCAAGATTTCATTCCATTATTCGTTCTTATGATTGTTAGTATTTAAAACTGACATTGTGGGAGCAAATAAAAGCTTCAACCGCTTTGTGCCCCATTGTGCCAAGTGCTGTACAAAGACACAAAAATTGACAGCCTCTGCCCCAAAGAACTTACAGTTGAAAGGCAAGATATAAGCGGTGGACGAGACATACAAGCAGGTTGAGGTGGGATGTAGGGCACAGGATAACAAATAAATATAATTCATATAACCAAATTCTTTGCCAGTCAAGAACAGTGATCACCACCATATGTTAGGCACCTACTGAGGGATGCTTTCCGGCCCAAGGAGCTCGCAATCAGACAGAAACGTATACAGAAGTTAGGGGAAAGGAAACAATCAGTATTTTATAATATTGTTATAGCAGGTGTCGTGAGGTGGTGGTGTTATGACTGTCTTCCTAATTCTGAGTGTGCGAGCAAGGTTTGAGTCTCAGGGAGACATGCTGAGTAGCTGTTAGTTGGGGGTTAGGTGAGGGTTTTGTGCAGAGGCAGCTTGGAGGGAGAGCTGTGACAGTAGCCGGCTAGTTTGCTCTCTGCCAGTCGCACTATTGAGTGTCAGTTCCTGAGGCAGAGTTGCTCCATGAGCACTGATATAGGCCTAAGATTCCCAGGAGAAGATATCACCCTGCATGCTGTTTGACCATCTCATATCAAGACTGGTGTATGGATGTAAACAAAGCAAGTTACACCTCGGATAGATCCATACTCCGCATCATTAATTTCTCCACAGGGGAGCCAACCAGCAGGCTCCGAAAGAGCTAATGCAATCCTGGGCTGCATAAACAGGAGAATCTGAAATAGGAGCAAAAAGGTTATTTTACCTCTGTGTTTGGCATTGGTGCGATCACTGCTGGAATCCTGTGTCCAGTTCTGCTGCCAACATTTCAAGAAGGAAGTTGATGAATTGGAAAGGGGTCAAACAAGAGCCACAGGAATAATTAAAGGGCTAGAAAACCTACCTTAGAGTGAAAGACTCAAAGAGCTCACTCTGTCTTAGCAAACAGAAGGTTTAGGGGTGACTTGATCACAGTCTATAAGTACCTGGGGAACAAATATATAATAATGGCCTCTTCAGTCTAGCAAAGGAAGATCTAACATGATCCAGTGGCTGGAAGTTGAAGTTAGACAAATTCAGACTGGAAATAAGATGTAAATTTTTTACAGTGAGAGTAATTAACCATTGAACAATTTACTAAGAGTTGTGGTGGGTTCTGACACTTTTTAAACCAAGATTAGATGTTTTCCTAAAAGATCTGCTCTAGGAATTATTAGGGGAAGTTCTCTGATCTGTGTTATGCAGGAGGTCAGACTACATGATCACAGTGGTTCCTGCTGGTCTTGGAATCTGTGAATATATTTACCTCTGGGCAGAGAAGCAACAATATATAAAGGAGAACAGGCCAAATCCTCACTTGGGGTAAATCAGCCTTACTCTTTTGAAGTCAGTAACCCATCATTATTACTTGTATTATGGTAAAGCCCAGCATCTCCAGTTGAGACTGGGGCCTCCTTGGGCTACCCCAAAGAGTTTACAATCAAAATAGGGAATTTAAGGTTTAACGGCTGTAACTCCATTGCCATGGGTGGTGCTAGTCCTGATCTACCCTGATGTGAGAGGAGAACTAGGCCCATAGAGCCCCTGTGATGTGTATACATGATCCGTTGTGTGAGTGTAGACAGACCCACGCTAAGTGAAGATGCGGCAGCATGGGCCACATAAGGCCACTCAGGATCTTGGGCACATATTCACATTCCCCCCTGCACTGAAGCCTGCGGCGCTGTGTCTATATAGCAGCATTTTTAGCCACATTAGCTAAATTAAAGCTAGCACAGGTACGTCTGCCGGAGCTGCAGTCACGCTTCTGACTGCAGAGCAAACATACCCTTAGGTGTGTCTACACAACAGCTGGGAGGTGGGATTCCCTGTGGAAGGAGAAATACACACACTAGCTAGCATGCTAAAAACCCCAGCATGACTGTGATGGCTTGGGATAGCCAGTACAATCCCACCAAACCTCCTGTACATACTTGGACGGCTAATTGTGAACCACTGCCCTTGCCACTGCGACCACGCAACTCTTTTTAGAGCACTAGCTCAAGGAGAGCTATCGTGTGTACGCCTCGTTGGCAATCCCTCGATTCGAGGATGATCTCTGCCACGGACTTACATGTGAGTTCTGACAGGAGCCCAATCCTGGAACCACAGATCCGCCCGCAATAGGTACAGATGTTTCCTAGCAGGTCAGCTGCCTGCTGGAAGAAAGTTCTTTCTTTTTCCTTCCTTCGCTCTCTCTTTTCAGCTTTGAGGGCAAGATGCTTCTCCTTGAAGCGGGCCACTGCCTGATGGAGGATATGGTGCCACTGAGGTCAGCTGGTGGCTTGCTCCTCTCAATTTACAATGTCCACATCAGTTTTCCGTATGTCTACCTGGGAATCACACCTCCCAACTGCTGTGTGAATCAGAATAGCATCCCTATTGAGCAAAGGCTTAACTTTAAGCATGTGCTAAAATGTTGTCCTGCGCCAGGGCCTAAATATGCAAGCAGAGTGGATGTCCTAGCAAGAATGTAAAAAACCAACAATACTGCACAAACATTTGTGATCAGTTGTGTCATCTGAGCCTGGATAACCTGAACATCCTATTTGAACCCATCCAACAAGGGCTCATTTAGCAAAAGAAAAGTTTGTAGGCACTGCCCTATGCATCTATAACTACTAATTAATACTTCCATTTGCATATTGTCAAAAATATAAACCCCCTCTGGGAAGGGGAGCTGCCCCCTAAAGACCATGCTGATGACATGAAACAATAATTTAGGATTGTCTTCCTTTGCAATGACCTCATCCCAGAGCCAGGGTGCAACCCAACAGATGATGTTACCTAACAAGTCACCTGGTCAGTCATTTGTTACCATTTACAGCCCCGTTTTATGGTGTATGACAAAGGGATGATCCCAGGATGTTTCACCCACATCAAGGGAAAAAGTGTTCTTGCTTCAGAATCATTTACTCTGTGACTCTCCGAAGAGAGCCTATTTTCACATTTTATTAATTGACCCACATGTTGCATGAGGCTTCTGATACAATTCACACACACACACACACACACACACACACACACACACTCCATAGGTATGTACACTCTACAGAATTGATTTAGGCACATTCAGACTCACTATTTTAGCATTGCATGCACTACAGAACAGATACACACACACACATATCCCCAGTACAGATACACACTGTCTCTCTCACACACCCATTAAAAACAAATTCACACACACAAAAGCTCTCCTATGCGCAGCATGTACAAGACAGATTCAGTCCTGATCTGAGGAAAATTAAAGTCTCCCCCCCACACCCTGTGGAAATTTAGCCACCTTTTAATTTTTTTATTATTATTTCTAGCTTACACCAAAAATCGCAAAACCCATCCAAGTCTAGGTCTACACTTCAAACACTACAGCTGTGCTGCTGTAGCGCTTCAGTGTAGACACAGACTCCAAAGACGGGAGTTAATCCACCTCCCAGAGAGGCAGTTGACAGAAGAATTGCGCTATTTACCAGGGGTTAGGGATTTTTCACACCCCCGAGTGACACAGCTATGCTGGCATAAATTTTCAACATAGACCAGCCCTAAGGTGCAGACTTTTTCCTCCTAAAACTTAGGAGGGTGATTTTTATCTTCATTTATTTTGCAAGGAGACAAGTGCAATGAAAAATGCCTCTGCGCTGAACAAATGATCACTGTATTCCCATTTCTGATCATATAGACAGAATTACCACTGTTCAAGAGGGAGAATTTGATGATATGATCTTTCCCTTTTCATGTGTTCTGTCAATGGGGCCAGATCCCCAGTGGGTGCAAATTGGTGTTGACGTCTATGGAGTTACGACAATTTATACCAGTTAAGGACCTGGCACCAGGATCCTAAATGAGGATTTTTCTGATTCCTCCTGCCTTGAATTGCATTTTCACTCCACTGGACGTTCACCACTCCCCCACCCCTTTGCACATAGTTTTAAACTGATCAGAGTTGCAATTAACCAAGGCTCGTGGCATATTTACCCCTATTGTTTGAGGCTCTGAAGAGGAAGGCTCCTCCTCCCTCTCCCTCCTCTTATTGTGGCGTCTGCTGCCCATAATCCCTGATAAGGTGTGTGCACAAGATGAAAGCTGAGAAGCTGGGTTTACCCTGAAATCTCCAGCAAAAGTCTGGGGTTTATGACAGTCACCAAAGCAAAAAAAAAAAAAGTCACTTTGCTTGAGGTCTCAGGAGAACCTCAGATGAGGTCTGGAGACCAGCCAGTTTAGTTCAGTTACAAAGCCAAGCTCCGCAGCGCTTCCACCGTATCTTTTAGCCATGGAAGCCTCATGCATGGAAGGGTTTGGGCAGTTCATGCAAGTCACTCACCAGCCTTGTCTTCAGCCTGCGCTGGGACCTTCTGGCTTCTCCATCACCCACTGCGTTTCTCAAAGCTCCACGCGAGGTTACTGCGCTGGGACATTCCCAGGCCCTCCAGACCTGCCAGCCTACCAGCAGGACAATTATCGCAATGGGGTTGCCAACGGAGACTGGTACGGACAGACGCAGGACGGACCCTATCCACCAAGTAAGTGAAAGAAGCACAAATTATTACATATGGCTTCCGGCACATTAGAAATATCAGATCAAGATCAGCTCACTTGGGTTCAATAGGAGCCTCTCAACTGAGTCAAGGTGAACAAAATTTGGCTCTGGAATTCAGAATTGTCTTATTTCTCAGCATGAATCTTCACTGAACCCTTGTCACTTTGGGGCTATTGCCTTGATTTTTAAGCAAGGCTCCCCATTGATTTAAAATTGCATGATATGGCCCCAAAGGATTGATTTTCCTTGATCTAGGAGGCAAGGTAAACTCCTCTGGTTAAAGAAACCCAGGACTTTTGATTCACCTGCCTCTGAAAAACATGAGTTGGTTTTATAATTCAGACAGACAGATCTCAGATGCAGCTAATTGTAAATCCTGAAGCGGCATGTGAAAAATACAAATGAAGAAATGTAAGACCACGGATTGACTAGACTTAGCGAAATGCGCCTTCGGGTCAACGGGAGTTTTGCCCTGAGCACACACTGAGTAGGGATGTAAGGATGTCACCTTACAGTTTTTAAGAACACCACCACACCTGCCCCTATCCCAATAAACAAACTTCAGCCCTATACTGTCAGGCTAGCGACTAACAGGAGTTGCTCCACTGAAGCCAATAGACCTCTCATTTACACAAAAAGGTTTAAATGCCTGAGGTGACTTGTGATTTACACAACTGTGAGCAGAGAACCAAGCTTATTGGCCAAGATCCTCAGCTGGCGTAAATCAGCATAGCTCCCTTGACTTTAATGGAGCCATGCCAAATTAAGCATTGGCTTTAATGGATTTACTGAGCAGTAAGTATTATGTTGGGTACTGGGTAGTTTGCAGGATTGTATCTGAAATTTCAAAGTCATTTCTCTAACAGTTAGATTTCAAATGACTTGATCACAGTAGTTTTTTAAAAAGAAAACACTGAACAATCAGCTGTTAAATAAGTGACATTTCTCCAGTTCAGACCACTTTGATCACTGATTTGCTGGACTGGTGTATAATTTATAGACACGTTTAATTACATTACACAGTTTCTGCAAAATCTTAATGGAAATTAATATATGCACATTATCATATCATAAACTGAAGATCTCACTTGGCTATTTGAAGAAAAGAGATTTTAAAATGTTCTTTTTCAAGAAGAAAACTAGATCAAACATTAGCATTTTAATTAGCAGAAATCTACTGATGTTAATTTTAATGATGAAAGTAATTAACCATTAGAATAATTTACCAAGTGTTGTGGCAGATTCTCCATCACTGACAATTTTTAAATCAAGATGAGATGTTTGTCTAAAAGATCTGCTCTAGGAATTATTTTGGGGAAATTCTCTGAGCTATGTTATGCAAGAGGTCAGACAAGGTGATCACAATGGTTCCTTCTGGCCCTGGAATCTATTAATCTATATAAGAGCTATGTTTTATTATAATTAATTATTATTATTGTCTTTATTTTTATTAAAGTGGCATGTGAACATGTACATATAAAGCAAAACCCCAGGACAATGTATCAAATTTAGAAACAATCAATACAACCTGTAAAGTATTACATTGATATTCAAATGATCTTATTAAACTCTAAGGGAAACAGATGCTGAGAAAGAAAAGAAAGAAAGAAAACAAGCAAGCAAGCAAGCAAGCTTGTACTCCACCCAGCTTGACTATTGTGAATTTTTCCTGTCCAAATGTTTCCCCATCTATCTGATCCCTAGGAAATTGATTTTGATTACATGCTGCTATGCTAACTATATCACTTGGATTTATATAATTCATAGATTCCAAGGCCGGAAGGGATTCTTGTGATCACCTGGTCTGACCTCCTGTATAACACATACCATAGAATTATGTGTTCCCTTAAAAAAAGAAGCCACAATTTAAGATTAGTTGATGCACAGTTTGGATTCTCATTCTTTTAAAATCCTGTTGCTTAAAGGAACACATCAAGGTTAATTTCTCCCCTGTGGTTTATAATTTAGCTGCTGTTCTAAGCAGGAAAGCAACCATGTTATTCCTTAGCTGAGGGGTGCAGATTTCCTAGGGCACAGGGGAGATATTTTGGTGTTTGTGTGCGTTTCTTGCTGATTCAGAAATTAATAGTTGGGTCCAGTTCCAATCTCCTTCACAGCAGTGTGACTCTGGAGCAAACTTCAAGGAGATCAACAGAATGAAGTTGTATTTTACCCTAGTGAAACTGATAACGGCGACTGTCAGATTCTCAGCTGGTGTAGAAGTTCACAGTCAATGGTGCTACTCTGACGTACAGCAGCTGGGAATCTGCCCCCGTCTCCTTGACATTGGCTAAGCTATCCAGAGTTGTCAAATGCTGTCAACTCTAATACCTACATTTGGTGGTACAAACAGCTCCCAGTAGGGTTCACTTACACAATGCTCATTGCAGAACCAGGACATTGCTGTTTCCCTAAGAACAATCAGTTACTCATTCCCTCCTCCCAATAAAAACCCATCATGTCTCTATATTTAAAACTGAGACTTAAGATCTGCTTGTCAGATCTGGAACATTCAAAAAGGGAATCAAATTGCTAATTGGAAACAAACTGCCAGTCAGTTCAGAGCATTCCTTTTGACAGCGAACCAAGGAAACATGTCACTTGATGGAGTGGATAGAAGACTGTTTTTCTGTAAGATACGCTCCATTCAAACAGGAATTGTTTTGAGGAAGTTCTTTGGCATGTGTAAAACAGGCGGTCAGACTGGATGATCACAGTGGCCCCTTCTGACCTTGGAATCTATCCTGAATCCATTTTAATCACAAGAGAACAAACTGTGTCAAATAATAATCTTGGACTCATCATGTTTGCTTGTATATTTCCCCAGAGCCGGTGTGAGGCATAAGCAGACTAAGCAATTGCTTAGGGCCCTGAGCGGCTCAAGGGCTACCCCTGTTCGCTTTTTATTATGTGTTGGAGGGTAAGGGGCAAAATATTCCTGTTTAGGGTCCCCAAGGGGCTAACATGGCCTCTGTTCCTTACTTCCCCAAAATGGAACCCTATAATTATAGACATGTTTCCAGTTACCTCTCTCACAGTTACACAGGCCAGTGTAATATTGAATCTACTTGCACGGTGGGCACATTTTGCTTTCAAATAAAACCCTAGAGATACCAAAGTTATTGCAGTAGCCCCTCTATAGTTTATTAAGGTTTAAACTAGCTTTGCTGTTCAGCAGCCGATTTTTCTGAGTGCTCTAAAATCCTTTCTACTCAACAGATTGAAATTAAAATAACTTAAAATAACTATTAAAATAAACTTAAAACCCTAATATTTAAAACGTTGCCATCAAAGCTTTTTAATTCAAAATGTTTAGAACAGCCATGCCAGCAGTTCTTTTTGACTTTGAATATCCCAAGATTGAAAGTAACAATGTCTAGTTTCGCTTCACAAGACGAGTTAATGCTACTTACCTCCTACTTGCCGCTCCATGCCTTGGTTTCCCCCTCTGTGAAATGAGGATAGTGGCACCAAGCCACCTTTGTAAAGTACTTTGAGATCTAGGGATAAAAAGTATTACCCTATGCAATTTCCAAATATTGCTTGGGTGGTGGATTTTTAAGCAAAAACCTCCACAGAAACCAGTGCTTAATTTGTAATGAAAGAGGTGCTGGGGTTCAAGTGATTAGAGACCGGGGGCTCAAGCAATTTTTTTACTTTCATAACTAAGACATCAAGCCCAGAAGTGCTGGGGTTATGAACTGCCAAGCCTAGAGGTGCCAGGGCTCAACTCTGGCAAGCCCTGGCACAAATTAAGCACGGATTGAAACCAATGGCAGGTTGTGTCCCATAGTCCTTGCCCCATAGCTACTGGGAGCGGGTAATTATTACACTAAATAATTCTGATTGTTAATATTTGGAAGTGATGGTGCCACCAGCTGTTTTTACATGAACCTCAATGTTCAAAACAAAGGGCCCAGTCCTGCATCCGGACCCACATGGCTGGAACCCAGGAGAGCGGACTTGATGACGCGCATTGCCCCTTCCAGTCCGATAAAATCCTGGAGCCAGGCTGTCAGCTTCACTGGGGGTCTGCCCTGGGAGCAGGGGCCCGTTGACAGGATTGGCGCCAAAGTGATCGCAACTTTCTTGTTCCTTTTCCCAGTCTCTAGGTACATGGGACCATCTGGATTTAACATGCCCAGTGCTGGTTGCCTAGGATACATCGGAGAGGTGTACGTCCAGAGTACATCCAGGCGGAAGAGAAGGGTGCTGTTCTCCCAGGCCCAGGTGTATGAGCTGGAGAAGAGGTTTGAGCTGCAGAAATATCTGACTGCCCCCGAGCGGGAGCATCTGGCCAAGGTCACCCACCTGACCCCCAACCAGGTGAAAATCTGGTTCCAGAACCACCGCTACAAGATGAAGAGGCAAGCCAAGCAGCGGGACCTGGAGAACAGCCTGCAGCAGCCACACAGGCAAATCTCAGAGCTCCACAAGACCTGTGCCAGCGGCCCCGTCACCTCCCAAGCTGACTATGACTTTGCAGATCCTGAGCTGGAGAATAAATCCACTCTGGAGGCCCACTGCGACCTCCCCAGACTTGGGCAAGCTGGTCTCAGAGGCCAAGGCCTGGCCGTGAGCCCCAGCACTGCTGAGGACTGTCAGCCCAGTGGGAAGGCTGGCAACAGAAGCCAGATATTTAGCAAATCATGGTAGCTTCATTTTTGGGGGGGATTCCCCCCCCTTTTTTTTCCAGACCGAGACAATTCCACAAATTCGACATGAATTCACAAAAAGTTTCACTCAATCCAAATCTCCATTTTTCCACTGGAAAAATTTTCAGCCGAAAAAAAATTGTTCCCAGCTCTAAGGTGGCCCTATGATCCCGGTTTTAAAGCTGTGGAATTGAAGACAGAGAGCAGAAATGACTTGTCCAGGATCACACAAAGAGCGGCAGAGCTGGGAATTGAACGCAGGTCTCTAGCACTCACCATTCTTTCTCCAAACGTACCTACCTGCAAGTGTTTGGATGGGAGTGGTACTCTGGAGTGATCTAGGCCACAGCCGCATCCAGAGTTTGAGAGAGCCTTCACAACTGGGATAGCGTATGGAGCTAATGCTGTCTGATTGCAAAGGTTGAGAAGAGAGACACCAACAGAGCTGCTCACGACACACATCCCATTTATTCCACTCTGCTATCCGTAGAGTGCAATGAACACAAACATGAGGCATTTCTTCTTAGCATAGACGCTTTGGTTTGGTGACTGCATGGCAACCTTAGCTAGGGACAGCTGGGACTAATGAAACTCACCTCCTTTGTAAAATGCTTGGTATTCAGTTGGTCATAAAAATGCCAATTATTTTTCACTGTTAATTTTGAAAAAAAATTGTTTTGTTTTGTTTTCTAATCTCTGCCAAATTTTTCTGTTCCCTCCCCCAACAAAGACCTCATCCTGAAAAAAGTTAATTTGGAAAACATTTTTGGTAAAAATATTTGGGTTTCAAAAATCATAACACATACATTTTAACTCCAAACTGACAATTTTTTGCTAAAAAATGTTCAGATTTTTTTTTTGACAAAACAAAAAAACAAACAAAAAAGCTCAGTCTGTTTACTTGCAGATGGTTAAGGGGGAATTTGATTACAGTCTACATGAGAAACAAATATTTAATCTAGCTCTTCAATCTAGCACAGAGAGGTATAACACGATCCAATGGCTAGAAGATGAAGTTAGACAAATTCAGAATGGAAATAAGGCGTACATTTTTAATAATGAGAGTAATTAATCATTGGAACAATTTATCCAAGGATTGTGGTAGATTCTTCATCACTTTGACACTTTTTAAATCAAGATGGGATTTTTTTTTCTAAAAGATCTGCTACAGGAATTATTTTGGGGAAGTTGTCTGGCCTGTGTTATACAGGTCAGACTTAGATGATCACAATGGTCCCTTCTCGTCTTGGAACCTATGAATGTATGGGGGAAAAACAGAAAATTTTGGCCAAAATGAAAAATCTCCATTCAAACGTTCATTCTGGTCTAAAAGCCACTTTTATCAGGAAAATAAATATATTTTGTTTTGTTTTTTTTAACTAGCTGTAACTTGGAGATCTACAGATGGAACACACTGTATAAGAACTGGTATTACAATTATTATATGATCATCATAATTACATAATCCTCTTAACTGTACTTAATAATGCATTCCAAATCCATTTATTTATTTGCCTTTAAAGAAAAATGTGTAGATTGTAAAATCTATTAGGGTTTTTATTAAAAAACTTGATAGTTTCATTTCTTAGAATAATGCTGAAAATCAAAGACAGGCTATATACCTGCAGCTGGAATCGCCCGCTATATTCATATATATATATTTAAAAATCACAGATGTGTTTATATTTTATAACTTCTTTAGAGACAGGTAAAAGGCAAAGAGTTAAATAAAATATTGCTGCCCTGCTTTAAAAAAAAAAAAAAAAAGCTATTCTGGTTGTATTTCTCCATTCATCCATAGGAAATACTTTTTCATACATGGCATAATTAGCCTGTGAAACTCCTTATTATAGAATCTCATTGAAGCTAAGGGATTAGTAGAATTAACAAAACCAAGGTTCTGACATACATAAAAGTACCACCACCTGGGTTATACAGGAGGTTGAACTAGAGTAGATGATCACAGTCGTCCCTTCTGGCCTTAATATTAAAACTGGTTGGGAAAATGTTTTTTTCTCCATGGAAAATTTAGACAAAACACACACATTTTTTGTTTGTTTTTGTCAAAATGTTCCAGGGAAATTTTCAAGTTTTCAGTAAACAAATTGAAAAGAAAAATAGCTCAATTCTGATATGTCACTACAGTGAATAAGGAGAGTTGTAATTCTCCCAGAGGCCTGGCTCCCTGCTTGGACTACGTCTCCCATGAGGGGCCAGTCTGGTGGCTCCAATGTTAGTTTTCAGGGTCTGATTTTCCCCTGGTCCAAATCAACTCAAATCACAGGGCCCTGAGGACAAAATTTGTACCTATGCATAGGTCTTGTGAGAAATAACTGGGACCTAATGTGCTGGCCCCTCACGCCCAGGAGTGCACATCCAACCTGACCCCTCTAATTCAGACCCCAGCTGGACAGTGCTTTGCATCTTAGAAAAGAGATGACTAAGGGGGCATAATGATAGAGGGCTATGAAATCATGAATGGTGTGGAAAAAGTGACCAGGGAAGTGTTATTTACCACTTCACAGAACACAAGGACGGGGGGGAATCACCTGATGAAATTAATAGGCAGCAGGTTTATAATGAACAAAAGGAAGTATTACTTCACTCAACGCACAGTCAACTTGTGGAACTCATTGCTAGGGGATGTTGTGAAGACAAAAAATATAAATGGGTTTAAAAAAGCACTAGATAAGTTCACAGAGGATAGGGCCAAGATTGTCAGGGACGCAACCCCATGCTCTGGGTGTCCCTAAACCTCTGACTGCCAGAAGCTGGGACTGGCCGATGGGGTGGATCACTCGATAATTGCCCTCTTCTGTTTTTTCCCTCTGGAGCATCTGGCAGTGGCCCCTGTCGGAAGACAGGACACTGAGCCTGATGGACCATTGGTCTGACCCAGTCTGGCTGTTCTGGTGTTCTTTTTTCTTTTTCTTCCTATTAGTTTACGGTGCAGACGCTCCATCCTGACTTTGCCTTCCCAGAGGATCTTCCCCAAATGGTCAAAGATTATGAGATTGGTTTAAAAAAAAATTAAGAGAATTAAAAATAAATAAATAAATTGTGGGTTCTTTTTATTTGTTGTGGTTCCTTTCAAGTCCCATTTCCAAACGTTTTTCTGCGACTCAGAGGGCTTGACATTTGCTTTTGTGTTAACAAAAAAAAAAAGAAAGGAAAGAAAGCCAAGATTCTCAAGCCATCACAACTCCCAGAGCTGGAGATCTGAAAACACAAAATGTAGTGAACGAAAGCTGGCAGCCCTGCCCGTCAGGACCAGGCCCTTGTAACTTACATGGCTGAGAGATCAGAACAATTTCTGCTGCCAGGTGAATATTTTTGTGTGTTTCTATGCTAAGGCTGGTTGTTATTTGCTGAGGGCTAGAGAAGCCACACTGCTGTGTTGAGTAAACATTATTCCTGGCTTTAAAATAAATATAATGCATGTTATTTATTTGCACCGTTCTGCTCTCACAGGCAAATATGTACCTAGGCCAGATTTTGCTTGTTATTATGCACTTATTAGTCAGCACTCTCTTTTTTCCAGAGTGGGTTTTGGGGTCTGATGCTACCGATTTGCTGAATTTCTGAAAAAGGCCATCACCCATAAACGGTGACTCCTAAAGAGCATTGATTATCTGCACAGTTCAAAGCACTTTCCTAACATCAGGACAAATCGTCCTGCCATTTGAGGTAGTGCTTTACACACAGCGAGACCCAGGTGCAGCAAAAGGATGTGACTTGCCTGTAGGCACACACAAAATGAAGATGAGACTCCAGGAATCCCGACTCTCAGTCCCCTGTACTGATCACTGGAGACCACACTCTCAATTCTGTACTAGGCCTGGAAACCAAGTGTCTCCTCAGAGACTCATAGACTTTAAGGCCAGAAGGAATCATGATCATCTAGGGTCTGAGCTCCTGCACATGGCAGGCCACAGAACCTCATCCACCCACTCCTGTAATAGACCTCTAACCTCTGGCTGAGTCACTGATGGCCTCAAATCATGATTTAAAGACCTCAAGTGACAGAGAATCCACCACGGACACTAGTTTAAACCTGCAACTGACCCGTGCCCCACGCTGCAAGGGAAGGCAAAACCCCCCAGGGTCAATGCCAATTGCCCCCTCCTCCCAGCCTGGGGTCAGATTGAAACTGCTACCATAGAGGGGAGAGACCCCTATATCCTATTCCCTGAGCCAACCTGTGCCCCCAATCTGGGGCCAGATCAGAGCCAGGACCTCTAGAAGAGAAAGTAGGAGTTGAGGGGGAGATGGGACACGGGGCCTGAGTCAGTCCATCCCCCATTCCCTCCTCCCTGGAGTTCTTAGTGCTCTCCATCTGGGAGAATCCCAGCCCCCATGGTCCCAGTTGCCCCAAACCACTGAAGCTGAGCAAAAAGATAATTATTTGTCTTCTTCCTTCATCTCTCCCAAGAGGGCTGGAGTGCTTCCTGCTCTTTGGAGGAGCTCCAGATTCCCTAGGAAACCAGGTGATCCAGGCTCCTAGGTTTATCATCCGCACGTAACCCCCAACCACCTCTGCACTCTAATGACATCATTTATTGCAGATCTATTTTGTGGCCAGAGTGCTTTGGTCAATATTGATTTATCCGCTTTCTTGTCCTCCTCCCACCCTGCTCACCGAGAGTCAACCTGGGGTTTGCTTTGCTACTTGGGAAGCCACTCAAGAGAAAGAGGTAGGCTCCTGGGCGCCAGGAGAGAAAACAAACTGTGTTGACTCTGCTTCTGAGATTAGAAGAACCAGCTGTTTGATCCTGAGTTTGGCCAGGAAGATTTATCAAGGTAATTAATCTGCTTGGTAAAGGACAGGTTTCCCTCCTGATTTCTCTCCATCTCACTCAAATTCAGCTAATATTTCCCCTGATTCTCTTGCAAAAGCTAAAGGGGAGCTGGTGGAAATGGGTGCAGCTGAGAGTCCACCTAAAAAAAAAAAAGCCTCCTGGTAGGGAGGAGTCTGAGAGGGGAAATTTGGGATCAAAATTTGCATCTGTCAGGAGCTGGGATTTCCTTTTGGACCATGCTAGCAGCTACATTTTGATACAGATTTGACCAAAATCTCAGTTTCAACATCCTTCATTTCATGGGGGGGAATAGACCTGCTGAGTAGTTCAGATCCTGATTCAAGTCTTCCCCAGGTGTTAGGGGAAAGTGTTTGTATCCGTGCTTTTGATCTGGCAACACATCCTACTTTAATATGGTAGCACATAGACACCCTGCCTGAGATCAGGGCCCCCGTGGAGCCAAGTACCACCCAGACCCAGAGAGGGTTGCTGCTCCAAAAATCCTACAATCTAAACAGACAAGGAACCCATTTTACAGCTGGGGAAACTGAGGCCCAGGCAGATGCAGCCCCAAGGTCACTCAGGGAGGTTTTGGCCGAGCTGGGAATTGAGCCCCCATCTCCCAGGTGATTTTGCCACATGCTCATCCTACTTACGTCACACTTCCCATTGCTCGGGGAAAGACTCGCTGCTGGAGTGGCCAGTGCCTTCCCCTGTCCTGAGTTAATTAATAATTCGCCACGTCCCTTCCACAGGAACCAGTTGCCAAAATGAGTGCGATGGTCCCCGCCTCCACCACCCTCATGTGATAAGCTTCCCGAAAACAGTATTTTTCAGACCGAAGCCAGCTGGCAAAACCCACCTTCTCCCCAATCCTTGCACACTTCAACTGCTAGATAAACAGCCTCGGCCTTGCTGGGCGCCAAGAACTAACATTCCAGTAGCTGAGTCAACACGCTTCCTCTGGAGAGCAAAGACAAGGGAGATTTCAAAGGCATGGCCTTCCCCCGTTTCCAGCCCCTTTGATCTGGCCCGTATTTGGGCGGGTGGGGAGGAGGGGGGATCTACTGCTCATTGACAACTCTGGAAATGATGGTCTTCTTTCCACAAGACAGGGAGAGCTCAGACAGCAGCAGGGAAACCTTCCCACCTCATCCAGACACCATCACTGTTATAAATATAACCTGAAAGCAAAGGCAGCCTTGCATAGTGAATACTTCACCAGCCCGGCTCTGCCCTTGGCCTGGTGGATGACCTTATCAAGCCATCTGCCTCAGTTTCCCCATCTGTGGAACGGGGATAATGACCCTGCACTCCTTTGTCAAGGGCATTGAGACCTCCTGGTAAAAACCATGGTCTGTTTATTGAGGCACATGCTGCCAAAACACTCAGCCGAGACCATTCCCACCACCCTCACCCTGTCTGGTGAGGCCGTCAGCTGAAAGGAGTTGCCATTTTTCACCGAGAATTGTTTATTTCCAACCCACCATCTTCCTTTTTCACCAAAACACAATTTTTGGGGGCCATATTTCAAAAAAAAAAAAAAAAAAAAAAAAAAAAAGAAGTCTTATTGGGGGGATGTTCCAATTTTTGGGTCCCCTCTTACCATTAGGTCACACTCCCTCTCATAAAACAAAACCCTGCCATCCTGGTCCCAGTCCCTATTAGATCTCTCAAAGTGGGGAACCCAGAAGCCCGGGCTCAGAGCCTTATGCCCCAGTCCCTTAAATCAAAGCATGCTGCTCTCAGATGGTCTAAAAAGAAAAGACACCCCGAGATTCACGCAGGTGGCTGGGAGCTAACACAAGGCAAGCCCATGCTGGGTTCCCGTGGAGGCATCTGGATGCTGGGAGGAGACATCTTACCGCTAGCTCCTTTATGCACCATTAACTCCAACACCTGGTCTCCTGCAGCCCGCTCGTACCTGTTTCTGTTTAACCAGAGCATCAACACAGCTCTCTCCCTTCCTCTGGAGCAGGGCTGGGTCTGCAGAGAACCCAGCGGTCTGCGTCTCGGTAACTAGCCCACATTAGGCTGGTGGGCTGTTAGACACACACACCTTCTGCACCCACTTCTAAAATCCTTGCAACTCCCTTGTGTGGCGACGCTTCACAACTGTGCAGCGGAAGCCCTGTTTGCACCCAGCTCGATTTGCAATGGAAGAAGCAGCTGTCATGGGATTTTGCCTTTGTTCACAGGGCTCAGAGAGTTTCCAAAAGCTGGCCAGAGCTCAACCACAGAGAGACGGAAGGCCCGGCCACAGCTAGCTCCTAGGTACCCTGACGTGTAACAGAGCCCTCAGGCCGGCGTTCGGTGCTCAGGTTGCTGTACAAGGCATGGGGGGAGTTAGGTTATGTCTACACTGCTTTGTAAAGCCAGGTCTCCGTGCACTGGAGTCTCTCTGTTCAGGACTCTCAATCACGAACCCTCTCCTGGAGCTGGGGGCCGGCGTCCTCCCTTTATCCTGACAAACCGGAGAGAGACACTGGCCCTGCTGTCGGCAGATCCCAGCGGCCAGGTGCCTCCGGCGGGGGCTGAGAGACCAGAGTCAAATCGCTGCTCTGCCTGAGATGGAGGCAGGTTCCTGAACCCAGATCTCCTCCATCTCAGGGGAGTTCCCTGGACCCAGGCTGCGGGGTATGTGGGGGGCTCTCACAAGTGCTCCTGTTGGACTTGGTTCACTTTGCATCAGTAATTAAATAGTCACTGGGCCAGAGAGAGAGAGAGAGAGATTGATTGACTCTCTTGGCTGGGGTGTGGGAAAGTCAGACCCCGACCGAGATCAGGGCCCCCGTCAGGCCGGGCGCTACCCGGACCCAGAAATACAATCCCTGCCCCAAAGAGCTCCCAGCCTACACAGACAAGACTGGAGACTGCAGTGCAGAGAGGGGAAGTGAGCTGCCCACAGTCCCGGGGGGGTTCCTAGAGCAGGAAATAGGACCCAGGTGTCCAGGCTGCCGTAACCGCCAGCCCTGGGCCCTGCCCGCTGTGTGTCCCCTGCCCCGCGCTGTTCAGTGCGCTGAACAACAAAGATAAAGGGACACATTTCAATGACAATGAAGCAGACGATCTGCGCCGAGTGCCCCCCAGGCCAGCGGCTCCAGGCCACCAGCCCGGCAGGACCCTGGGATCATCGGGGCACCGGGTGGGGTGGGGCACAAATCCCCCGCTGAGTCCTAAGTTGCCTAACGACAGCCCGAGTCCCACCCGCAGAGCAGCTTTAACGAGGTCACAGCTGATCGCGCCAACCCGCCTGCCACCTTGCGTCACCATGGCAACGTCTTTCTCGAACTCCTAGCCAGCCTCGTGCATGGAGTCGGGGGGGGGGGACCCCCTGACCCAGCTCCGCTGGCTTTAACACCCCCCTCTCCCCCCCGCGAGCAAGCAAGGTTTGGGCGACAGGGAGTGGGGAATTCAAAGAGATGGCAGAGGGAGCACAGTTTGTTATTGTAGGGTCACTCCTGGGTGCTGGGCTTTGCACACTGGTTTGTTATTGTAGGGTGTCTCAGGAGCACTGGGACTACTCAAGCAGGTTTGTTATTGTAGGGTCACTGGGCTAAGTGTACATCCTTCAAACTGCAGCTGTTTTCCAGTCACCAGGACTTTAAACAGACAGTGGTTAGGACCCACCTTGGGGGTGGGTGTTGGGGGGGGGGAATGTCCTCTCCCCCCCATCACTCCACAGAAGGTTCTGGAAATTCCCTCAAACGTCCCAGACACCCTCCCTGCCATGGAGAAGCCACAGCTACAGCATTTCAAGTTATGGAAACTGTCCGGTAGCCTTAAAGGAGGGCGAGTTCTGCTGCTTAACTCAAGAGGCAGTGTGGCCTGGTGAGTAGAGTTCACAGCTGGGACCCAGGACCCCTGGGTTCCCTTCCCAGCCTTGCCACTGACCTTGGGCGAATCACTTCCCGGCTGTCTGCCTCAGTTTCCCCTCCCACCCTTTGTCTATTTGGGGCAAGAATTGTCTCCCTCTGTATCTGTGCAGCACCCGGCACAAGGGGGACCCTGATCTCAGATGGGTGCTACAGCAACACACATAGCTCTCTGGAGGCGATGGTGCTCAGTACTGACGTACCTTTGGAGACTGAAAAGACAGGGCTAGAGGGCCGCTGTCTTTCAAGCATGCGTGTGATTTCCAGCCCACCAGGACAGCAAACACCGGCTGGTGCACGTCCCTCTAATCGCAGCAAAGCAAACAGCTCTGATCTCCCCGGCAGCTTTACGTGCTAGGAGGGGCAGTGGAGATTGACCCCGGTTACATGAGCGGGGCAGGGATATTCCACTCCTAGGGAAGGAGAAACGGATCATTGCAATAAACCGAGCTGCCGGCCACCCCCAGAGATCTGTGTTCAAAGCCAGCTGGCCAGCGCTCCGAGGTGGCGGCAGCTATCTATTGGGAACCTAGCTAGCTGCTCCCATAGCAGAGGCATTTACAAGTGTTGTTCCTTTGCTTGAGACACAACGTCGCCTCCTTTTCCACACGAGGCCCAAGTGACTCGGCCAAGGTCACACGCACTCAATCTGCAGCGGAGCCAGGAATCAAAGCTCCGTCACCGCCTGCCTGATCCTCTGCCAGGAGCTACGAGACCAGGCTTCCTCAGCTGGCACGTGTCCTCCTCGGACTGCATCTGTAACTGCAGCCGTGACATACCCGACATCCAGTGGCGTGAGGCTGAAGGACCAGCTCTGCCAGCTGGCAGTAGTAGTAGACTCTTATCTGTGGGACACAAACACACATATCCAGTCAATGTGTTGGACAGAGCCTCCCCCCCCCCCCAGTGCCTTTAACAATCCAGTCCCAAACGTCCCCACAGGACATGACCCCTTTCCCAGCCTGCTGCTGTCTCTGGAGCAAGGAGACGTGGCCAGGCAGCCCGGTGCTCAGCCAGCCCTTGTTTCACTGCCATGCCCCACATGCTCACCCGTGCACCCAGGGCAGAGAAGGGCCCTGGTTAGACACAGCTGCAGCAGCTGGAGGTTTTGCACACACTTATTACACGCCCCGCACACCCCACACCTGCTCATTACGTGCCCGACACGCACCCATTACACGCCCTGCACACTCATTAAACTCACCCAACACACACTTATCACACACTCATTACATGCCCATCACAAGCCCATTACAACCCAATCAAATAGTGGTCACCCCCCGCCAGCCCTTCCCGCCCTGCCCCCCCCAGTGGGAGGAGCTCAGGATGGGACAGGGTTGATGACTACACCAGCAATGGGGTCAATTAAATGGTGAGAGCACGGCTATGGCTGGGCTAACCGCAGACCTGGCCTCCTTCCCTCCCTCGCAGGGACCCACGGGCCCTGTATCGTCCCCGACCCACAGCTCCCTGCAGCTGATGGGGGGGGGGGGAGAGATTGGGGGGGTGAGTCTTTTCAGGGCTGAGTGAGGCACCAGGAGGCTCTCACTGGGCAGGGGCACTGAATAAAACAGCTTTCGTGCCTACCCAACGCGCTGGGCAGCACAGGCCGGGGGGGCTGCTCTGGATGTGCCCAGGGGCCAACGGGGCATCAGCGTAGCATGCTGCAGTTCCAGGCTGGTAGGTTTCAAAGCCAGAAGGGCCGGTCCTGACGCCCTGCAGAACCCACATCCAAGGGCCTCCTCCCCCCCAGGGTCCCAGCTTCCAGCCCAAGCACCTAGGCCAAGCTAAGCACGTCTCCTAGGAGAGAAGATCCTGGGAAAGCGTTCCAGGGGAGGAGTGATTCGCACCCCTCGGGGCGCTGACCCCTCACTGTGAAGCAGTTAGCAGGCACAGAACGGTAGCACCTAGCGCTCACTGAGCAGGCCAGGGCCCCCATCAGGCCAGGCACTGCACAGATCTCAACTGAGACTGGCAGCAGAGGGGGATGTGGATCGTGTGCATTTGTGTGTGTGCATGGCTGTGTACATATGCACCCGCACGTACCTGGGGAACCACATGAAGCCGCATCCGTGTGCCGAGCAGAGGCATGCGTTCAGGCACAGCGGGGCCCACGCTTTGCTGACCCAACCCGGATAGTTTGCAGGTGCTCCAGCACCTGGCACAGTGGAGCTCGTCCAATAACCAGCCACACTGGGGTAATTAGCCAACCTGCTTAATGAACCCCCACCCCCTGCTGCTAAGGACTGGTCTCACCTGCGCAATGCCCTGTGCAACCGCTGGGTGGGACTGGGGAAGTGCTTATCCCACAGCCCTGCACCTACCCAGGGCTGCTATGCAAGAGATTCTGCAAAAAACCCTGGGGGGATCCCCACATCAACCCCTCCCCCAAACTTGCAGGTGGTCCGGACCCGAACCTAAACCAGCCCCCCCCCCACTTTGGTCATCCCTGCGCCCCACTTCTCTGTGCTGCCAGGGCCTGGCTATCCGACTGCCAACTCTCAGCCAGCTGGGCACCTGCCTTTGGCCCACTGCTGGGAGCTGCCCCTGGGGGCGCTGGCAGAGGGAAGTGCTGGGTGCACAGGCGGGATTGCCCGAGGACAGAACCCGCCAGCGGGGGCAGCAGGGCAGGGGGATCTGGGGTTTTGCCAGCGCCAGCAGAATCCATGGCTCTCCTCCCGTTAACTATCCCCCAGTAATCATCTCCCCAGTCCGGGGACTCATCCTCTGAACTGGCCCCTAGAATGGAAATGCTGCCAGGACCCCTGTGTGATAAACATGGGACAGACACGCAGACCAACTCCTGGGTTTTATTTCTGCCTCGGGCAAATCTCTCCCCTGCTGTGTGCCTCAGTTTCCCTCCATGCCCTTGCCTCTGGACGCAGGGAGCTCTTTGAAGCAGGGACGGTCTCTCACTCTGCCCCGGGCCCGGTGTGACGGGGCCCAGCTCTGACACAATAACAGTTCCCGCCCATCATCCCCTGCCCCCTGTATCAGCCAGGATGGATCACCCGCCAACGAGAGAGACACAGTCCCTTCCCCTGGGGTCGCCGCTCGCCACCCCCCAGCTCTGGGCACCACGGCCCCTCCACCAGTCTCCCAGCCGCTTGGCTTCCTTCATGATCTGTAGCTGGTGGGAAAGGCACGCCATGTGGGGCCCAGCTGGGGCTTGTGCTTCCCATGGGGCATGAAGCCGCTCCCTGGCTGACAGGCTTCTAGGACCAGCTCTGCCCCCCACTCCCAGCTCTGCCAGTGCCCCTCAGACCTGACCCACAGCCCCCTGCTCTCCTGGCCCTGGGCTCCCCCCAGCTCTGCCCATGCTCCTCACTCCCACCCTGCAGCCCCCTGCTATCCTATTGCTCCATCATCCCTGCTAGACCCAACACCCCCAGTCCCCTGCCCTGGGCCTGTCCTTGTTCCAATCAGCTGCCCCCTAACATCCCTGCTCCGCTGGGACAAGACACCCCCCCCCCCAAGCCACTGACCCTTGTGGGGAAAAGGAGCTGAGAACAGCCCTTGCACTGGGGCATTAGCAGAGAAAAGCGTGTGTGGAGCTGCAGCTAGTTTGTAACACAGCAGAGCATGTGTGTGGAAGCCTTGGTACGCTGCAGCACATCAGTGTGTTGGCACTGAAATACCGCCACACACCTGTGTGTGAGACAGAGCGCAGAGACACTCCACCACACCAATATACAAACCTGTCACACATTCCCATTTGTGGCGCTGTGTGGAAACACTGCAATACCACAGCAGTGTGTGTGTGTGTATAGAAGAGAGCAGCAACAAACCAATGTCACAACCTCCTCACCCATGCTCCTCCTCTGGTTCTGGAAAGTTCTTCACAGCTGGCTGTGGGTGCATTGTTGTGATGTGTATATTGTTGCACTGTGATTTGTGTGTGCGCATTGTTGTGGCATGTGTTTAGTGCTGCAATGAGTGTATTGGTGTGAGGGCTGTGTATTTGTGCATATGTATTGTGGTGTGTGTAGTGCTGCAATTTGTGTGTGTGTGTGTGTGTGTGCACATTGTTGGGATGTGTATTTTTGTGATGTGTGAATATTTGTATGTGAGTGCATTGTTATATTGTGTGTGCATGTGCAATGTTTCAGTTGCAATGTGTGTGTGTTATCGCAATGTGTGTGATGGGTGTACGTGTGCATTGTCGCAATGTGTGTGATAGGTGTGGATGTGTTCATTGCTGCAATGTGTGTGATGGGTATGTGCACTGTTGCAAAGTGTGTGTGTTTGTATTGTTGCAATGTGCATTGTTACATTGTGTGTGTATGTGTGCATCATTACAATGTGTGTGTGTGTGCATTGTTGCAATATATGTGATGGGTATATATGTACATTGTTGCAATGTGTGTGATAGGTGTGTGTATGTGCACTGTTGCAACGTGTGTGTGTATGTGCATTGTTGCTGCAATGTGTGCGTGTGTGTGTTGTTGAATGCGTGTGATGGGTGTATGTATGTGCACTATTGCTGCAATGTGTTGCAATGTGTGTGTTGTTGCAATGCGTGTGATGGGTGTATGTGTGTGCATTGTTGCATTGTGTGTATGTGCACTGTTGCTGCAATGTGTGTGTTGTTGCAATGCGTGTGATGGGTGTATGTGTGTGCATTGTTGCATTGTGTGTATGTGCACTGTTGCTGCAATGTGTGTGTTGTTGCAATGCGTGTGATGGGTGTATGTGTGTGCATTGTTGCATTGTGTGTATGTGCACTGTTGCTGCAATGTGTGTGTTGTTGCAATGCGTGTGATGGGTGTATGTGTGTGCATTGTTGCATTGTGTGTATGTGCACTGTTGCTGCAATGTGTGTGTTGTTGCAATGCGTGTGATGGGTGTATGTGTGTGCATTGTTGCATTGTGTGTATGTGCACTGTTGCTGCAATGTGTGTGTTGTTGCAATGCGTGTGATAGGTGTATGTGTGTGCATTGTTGCATTGTGTCTCTCTCTTTGCGCATTCACACGTCGCTGCCTCCCCGCCCCAAATGCAAAATAAAATAAACTTTCCTTCCCCTGCTCACTGGCACCCGCTGGGTTCCCGGGGGCGGCGACCCGCTCCCCCCAGTCCCGGGGAAGCCGCCCGGCCGCTCATCCCGCTGCGGGGGGACCCGACCCGACCCGAGCAGCCCAGCCCGGCGATCGCTCGCTCGCTCGCTCCGCGCCCGCTAATCCCCGCCGGGCCGCCCTGGCTCCTGGCCAGTGTCCTTGAAACCGACCCAGGTGGAAGCGCGGAGCCGGCGCCGGGCTCGCCCCAGCCCCGCTGCCTGCACTCGGCCATGGGCTGGGCGGCTGCCCCTGCCCGGCGGGGCCCGGGGCACCGGAGCTGACGGAGCCGCCGCCGGCCGGAGGGATCCGGGGTCTCCCCCCCCGCTGGATGCGGCCAGCCCCGAGCGCGCCGCCGCTATGGGCGAGTGGACGATCCTGGAGAGGTTGCTGGAGGCCGCCGTGCAGCAACACTCGACTATGATCGGCAGGTGAGCGGGGCCGGGCCGGGCCGGGGGGGGGGCAGCATCCCCCAGCCGCCCGCCAGCGCCTCCCGAGAGCCGGGGGCTGGCCACGGGAGAACGGGGGGGGGGGGTCTGGCCCCTTGCGCCCCCCAGCTGTGGCGGGGAAAGGAGCTGGGACCCCAGGGGCTTCCCCCCCCCTTCCCGGGCGGGGCGGGGTTGCTCAGTGTAGCCGTGGGAGGGGAGCGAATGTGCACATCCAGCTGCCTGCAGAGGCCGTGGGTCTAAGCGGGGGAGGATGCTGGAGTTCTGGTCCAGGAGCTGGAGGGGGTGGGGGTAAGAGCCTGGGGAAGGGGAAAGCCCGGACTCCTGGGTTCTATCCCAGCTCCGGGCTGGGAGCGGGGTCTAGTGGTCAGAGCACAAGTCTGGCACCAGGACACAGCTGCTGTTTGAGACTCTGCCCCGCTGAGTGACCTTTAGCAAGTCCAGTCCCCTCGCTTTGCCTCAGTTTCCCCCTCTGTACAAGGAGGACAAGGCCCCAGGTGCGTGTGAGAAGGGGGGGTTGGAAGACAGAGGGCTGCGAGATCCTGGCCGGGGGAGGTGTTATCCGTGCACAGAACAAACCCAGCACCCATCCTGCACTGCTGGGGGGGGAGGAAAAGCAAGTGTGTGTGAGAGAAAACCAGCCTCCAGCCCCCTTCCAGTGGGACCTTCCCATCCCCTGGGACAATATTCTGGGGATAAAACTTCCCCTTTGGGTGGGCAGATTATCCCCGCCCTGCCTGGCGGGGGGATGCTGGGATCCGGGGGCCCTGTTCCAATCCCCCGCTCTCCCCGCGGCTCGTTGCAGGCAGAGCTAGCCAGTGCCTCCTGCCACCGTCTCTTGCTGTCCCCTCCCGGGCAGGGCAGACGCTGACATCGCAGCTGGTGAGAATGGCAGACACGAAAGCCTGTGCCCTGGCTCCAGAGGTCAGCCAGGGACAACAGGGCACAGAGGGGAGAGAACCCCCACCGCCAGCCCTGGCACAAAGCCCCCGTGGTAGTGAGGTGGGAAGGAAGCTGAGAGGATGGCTCTGGAGGAGGGATGTGGGGCGGGCATGGGGCAGAGGCGAGGGATGCAGGCAGGAAAGGTTCCGCAGAGCTGGGTGCTCAGTGCAGGGACTGGGGCTGGAGGGGAGAGAGGCAGACTCCAGGGCGTGAGATTCCCAGTCCCACACGTCCCACAGCTGCAGGGGCCGGTCCCCAGGCGGATCGCTCTCCGTCTTACGATGGAGCCTGGTGGCTGATCACGCTGCCGATTCTGATCCGAGGGTCTGGTTCAGCCCAGGGGCCCGTTGGCTGCATGTTCCGGTCGCCGCGGAGGTGCTAGGGCTGGGGCCGGACCATGGGACCAGGTCGGCAAGCCGGGCGCTCGCTAAGGGAGCCCGGTGCATTGGTACCATGGGGGGTGAGGGGAGCAGCAAACACCATCTGGGCCCATGCAATGTTTTAGGGCCCCTGGGCTGAGCAAAGCAGGATCGGGCCTGAGATGAGAAAGAGGGTCCTGAGCAGGACACAGCTGGGCAGGGGGTCTGAGCAGGAGGCTGTGGGGGGAGAGCATCCAGCTCAGAGCGGGCATGAGCAACCCAGGGATCCCTTGGCACCTGCATCACTCTGGTATGTGCTGCAACAGACCCCTCATCCCAGCCTGCGGGGCATCTTGTGGGGTCGCTATAGAGGCATCTACAGACCCTGGCCGAGACCGTGGGTGCCCCCTCAGGCAAGGCACTGCCCAGACCCCCAGCCAAGACAATCCCTGCCTGTCACGGGGCCCACTCACCGCAAGCGGCGCCTCCTCCTGGACACTCTGGGGATTAGCTCTGGCCAGGCGTTGCACCCTCCTCTGGCAGTGTCCCTCCCCTCACCCCACAGGCCCCTCGCTCCAGGAACCGCAGCCTCCTCTTCGTGTCTCAGCCCTCTGGCCGGCTCTCTCCACGGCTCTCCCTTCCTGAGGGGGGGTATCAAAATCCCGCTATACAGAACAGCCACCTTCCCTTCGCTGCTCTGCCTGTGCCACTCCCCCCAGGGGCTGGCAGGGGAGCCTGGGTCTTCCCTGCAACCACCTTCTGCTGCTAGCTCCCTGGCTTTATACAGGCCCCTCCTGTTCCTGCCCAGCTGTGCTTTGTCTGATTAATCAATCCCTGCCCCCTGGCTCCTCCTAATTGATTCTCTCAGGGCGGGTGTGGGGAGCATGCCCCCTCACCCTGCCCCATAGCGCTCCCTGCGCAAGTAGACAGAGGAGGGATTGTTATACCCATTTTACAGCTGGGGAAACAGGCACAGAGCTGGCGCGTGGGGTCTGTGGCATCGCTGGAAACAGAAGCCAGGGATCCCGTGCTCCACCCCAGCCTTGATGCCCAGCTCTCTGGTAACGCTGCCTTCAGCAGCTGCCCTTCCTCTCCGCTTGGTCCAGGGCCAGAGCGGGGCTGTGCTCTGGGCCAGGCAGGTGCGTTGCCGGTTGGAGTGGGGTGCTGCTGCTGGTCCCTGGGAGGCAGCAGCTCCCCCAGCCTGCGTCAGGGCACAATCCAACGCATGGCGGCCCGCAGGGGCCTGGTGGGGCCCTGTCTCCCAGAGCCGCTAGGGGGCAGAGAGGTGCTACTGGTGCAGGGCGCGGGGCCAGTGCTTCAGGAGAGGGGCGTACATGGAGGACAGTGTCTGGTGTCCTGGATGAGGGCCTGTCCCTGGCATTTCACTGATCAGCTTCCATTAACGGGCCCCTTGGCATGGTGTATTGTTACATCGAGGGGGAGTGGGGTCTAGTGGTTAGAGCGGGGGGCTGGGATCCAGGACTCCTGGGTTCTATTGTGACTGCATTTCTGGGTGGCCTTGTGCAAATCCCGGCCGCTCTGCCTGACTTGGTTTCCCTGTCTGTGCAACGGCTCTAGCGGGTCCCTCCTTCAGGGGCTGCGGGGATTGATCCCCTGATGGGTGAGAGGCTCACGTGCGATGAAGGGAGCCAGCCAGCCGGGGTGCCGGGGATTTGGTGGGCGAGCTCCGCTGACCATCGGAGCAGCGTGTCGTGTGCAGAAGGACACGGTTGGTTGGTTAAGGCCCTGGGACTCAGGGAGCCAGGCTCTAGTCCCCACTCTGCCCCGATTCCCTGGGTGATCCTGGGCAAGTCCCTGCACTTCCATGGGCCTCAGTTTCCCCAGCTGTAATGTGGGAGAATGATCCGTCCTTTGTCTGCTTAGACGGCGTCAGTGAACTCTTTGGGGCAGGGACTGTCCCCCGTGGGTCTGTGCAGCGCCTGGCACAAGGGGGCCCTGATCTTGGTCAGGGTCTGGGCAGTGCCTGGCAGAATGGGGGCCCGGTCTCGGTGGAGTGCAGAGGGAGGAGATGCAGTTGAGGCCGCTGTCTGGTCACAGAAAGGCTACCCGACGCCCTGGAGGATGTGGGTTTCAGTCCCACGGGGGTTCACGTGTGCTGCCCTCCCCCTGCTAGCTGGGGGACATGGAGGAGGGGGTGTTGCTGGGTCCACAAGTTCAAATCCCCACACAGGGTGAGCTTTGTCTTCCACTGAGTGAAGCCTCCTGCCTCTTTGGGGTTTGCTGGCTGAGGTGCTCCGCCCCAGAGGTAGCTGCACTTTAGGGTTGGGCGTGAAAGGCCTTAGGGAAAGGGGCAGCAGATGCGTTTGCCACCGAGAATCAGAGACCCAGAGGTGTTGGTCCTTCTCCCCGTTCTGGCTCAGACCCCCCCCCGTACCTCCCTCAGAACAGGAGCGATTTCTTAAACGCCTGCAGGTGCTTTGGGATCTGAGGTGTGATGGTTGAACTCCCCCCACCCATCCCCAGTGGGGCAGGGGGGAACAGCTATTGTTGCCCCCTTGCCCAGATTTGTTGGGTCAGGGGATTGTGTCACCCCCACACCTCCCAGCCATTGATTCTGTTCTCCCGCAAACAATTCAGCCCCACGTCAATTCACTGCCCCACACCATCAGTTCTGCCTCTCCCCAGCCTCACCTGTGCACCTCCTGGCATTCTTTGGGTCCCCCCCCCCCCCAGCCTAGGGTTTCAGCTGGGGGGTGACATCTCTGGCACCAGGCAGTGGCTCTGCAATGGGGTGTGTTGGCTGTGGGCGGGGCCCCCCCTGTTAGCACCAGCTGGGCTGGGTAGAGGGGGCAGGACTGATGGCTGCAATCGCCCAGCGCTGCTAAGCTTTCTGGTGCCCTGGACAGTCACCCCCAGCTGTTTATCCCCAGGCATTAGAGACCCCCGCCATGCTCTGCGTTGCACCTCTGGGGCAAGACATTTGGCGGGGATGGGGGGGTGGGCAGGGTTGTAAATATTGAGGGAATCTCATGCCATGAATGGGAGATGGTAAACGTCAGGCACCCCATTATACACAGAGGGAAACTGAGGCACAGGGGTGGGAAAAAGATTTTGGCTGGAGATGTTACAGCACGAAAGTGACAGAGCTAGGAATAGGAGTCAGGAGTCCTGGCTCCCAGCCCCCTCCCCTTGCTCTAATCAATAGACCCCACTCCCACAGCTGGGATAGAACCCAGGTGTCCTGCTCGCCACAAGCTTCCCCCTGCCAGGGCTTCTGACGCAGCACGGGCGCACTCCCCTTGCCGCGCCCAGCTGGGTCCCTCCCCGTCCCTCCCCCCACAGGATCCTGCTGACGGTGGTCGTCATCTTCCGGATCCTCATTGTGGCCATCGTGGGCGAGACGGTCTACGAAGACGAGCAGACCATGTTCATGTGCAACACCCTGCAGCCCGGCTGCAACCAGGCCTGCTACGACAAGGCCTTCCCCATCTCCCACATCCGCTACTGGGTCTTCCAGATCATCCTGGTCTGCACGCCCAGCCTCTGCTTCATCACCTACTCCGTCCACCAGTCGGCCAAGCAGCGGGACCGGCGCTATTCCTTCCTCTACCCGCTGCTGGAGAAGGAGGGCAAGAAAGCGCGGACCGTCAACGGCCTCTTGCTGCACAACGCCGAGGGCTCGGCCAAGGAGGAACCGGACTGCCTGGAGGTCAAGGAGATCCCCACCACGCCCCCGCGGCCGCCCAAGAGCGCCAAGGTCAAGCGGCAGGAGGGCATCTCCCGCTTCTACATCATCCAGGTGGTCTTCCGCAACGCACTGGAGATCGGCTTCCTGGCGGGCCAGTACTTCCTGTATGGCTTCAATGTGCCAGCCATCTTCGAGTGCGACCGCTACCCCTGCGTCAAGGAGGTGGAGTGCTACGTCTCCCGGCCCACTGAGAAGACGGTTTTCCTGGTCTTCATGTTCGCCGTCAGCGGCATCTGCGTGCTGCTCAACCTGGCCGAGCTCAACCACCTGGGCTGGCGCAAGATCCAGACGGCCATCCGGGGTGTGCAGGCCCGGCGCAAGTCCGTCTGCGAGGTGCGCAAGAAGGACCTCTCGGCCCTGGCTCAAGGGCCGCCACTCGGGCGGACCCAGTCCAGCGAGTCTGCGTACGTCTGAGCCCTGGGGCAGCGCCACCCACCCGCCAGGCGGCCTCCCGGTTTACAATGCAAATGCCAGTGGATGCTTCTCGATCTCCCCCCCCCCCCCCCAACCAGGGCGGGTGTGTGTGTGGGGGGGGCACGGCAGGTTTGCTCCAAGGGCTGAATGGGGGATGCAGCCCCCCCCCCAGAAGACAGTCGGGGGGGGGCCTCCCGGCTCCAACTCGGTTTTTAAAAATATTTTATTTATTGCTTTTCGGAGTCTTCCAACATGGTGCAAGCAGTGTGGGGGGTGTGTCCTGGGACTCGCTCCCCACCAGCCTTTTCCGGACTGGGAACAGCCAGTGTTAAAAGGGGGGAGGGGTAATGGGGGGGGGGGGGAAGAAGTGGGCAGGGGCTGGTTTTGTTTCTGCAAGAATAAATGGGGGCCAGATCTTGGCTCCCTCCTTTGCCTCAGCCCTTGCGCTGTAAATAAAAGAGGCCGAATGCCATTGTTAATAATGTTAAAAAACGACAGGGCGGTCGATGGCGCTGGGCTGCAGCGAATGGGTCTTGGGGGGGGGAGGCTCAGTGAGGGGATGCCCCCCCAGCAGTCAGGGCTGACCCCATTGCCCCAGTGGGGCACTATGGGTTACTGGGCTGCAGGGGAGTGGGGCTGGGATGGCTCAGTGGTGGGGCGCCCCCGACAGTCAGGGCTGGCCCGTCGCACTGCAGCGTCTCGGGGGGGGGGGGGGGGACGGGGGACGACGACGACAGACGGGCTGGGGGATGGCAGGCGCGACCCTGCAGAGCAAGAGGGCATCTGTTGCTGTTTGTGCTGGTGAAATGCTCCCGGGTGGACAGCTCCTGGCTGCCAGCGCCGCCCCCCCCCCGCTAGAGATGGGGGGCTGGGAAATGGGACTGCAAAGGGGACCCCCAAAAACACCCCCACCAGCCCCCCTCATTCCTGACCCTCCAGCTGGCCCAGGCCCTGTTTTCACCCCCTGCTCCTCACATACCCCCGCCCCCCCCTTGGGATTTGCAGCTCTTAATCTCACTAACAGCTCTAAGGCAGGGAAGGGGGCTGAGCCAGGCACCATCTGGCCACCTCCCGCCTGCCCCCCCCCCGCCAGCCCCCAGGCACTTTGCATGTATTGGCGGAGGGGGTGGGGTGGCTGTAGCTAAAGATCCTGCCCTGGCCAGCATGGATCTCAAAGCACCTCAGTGGGTCACGGGGGCGAGAGGGTCATTAGGGGGTTGTTCCCCTTTGCAATCTTCGCCCTGGCATCAGCCCCACCGGGCTCTGCCCTCCCACCAGGGCCTGAGCTGCGGGTGGGTTTGTTTGGTTCAACCAGGGTGTTTTGGGGTAGCAAGGCGCGGGAGGTGAAATGCCACCAGGGGTGGGGGTGGGGGATCAGTTTAGAGGGAGGCGCAGGAGAGGATTATTCAAGGGCAGGCACAGTGCTGGGGGGGGATGGGGCTATGAGCCAGGACACCTGGGTTCTGTCCCTGGCTGTGGGTAGGGTGAGGAGTCGGGCTGGGAGCCAGGATGCCGGGGTTCTATTCCTGGCCTGCTGAGGGTTCCCCCCCCGTGACCCCATTGACCCCAATTCTCCCTCAGTGACCCCAGCCCCACCCCCATGAGTCCCATGTGGCCCTTCACCCACCTGTGACCCTGTCCCTGAACCCTCTGGCCTCCCCAGCGGCCTGCAGTGGGGCCAGAGGGGATCGCCAGCACCCCAGTGGGGGCAAGGGGTTGGAACAGGGCCAGGGACTTTGCTGGGCTGTTGTTGGGTTGTTTGTGTGCGTTGCAGTGGTGCGTGCTGGGGGGGTTGTTTGTGTGTATTGTGGCTGTGCTCACCAGGGTGTTTCTGCACATTGCGGCTGTGCGCGCTGGGTGTTGTCGTAGGGTTGTTTGTGCGCGTTGCGGCTGTGTCCACAAGGGTGTTGTCGTAGAGCTGGCTGTGCGCTGCGGCTGTGCCTGCTGGTGTATCCTCATGGGGTGCTGTGCAGTAGCAGGGTGGGGGCAGGTTTGTTATTGTAGGGTCTCTCGCCAGTACACGCAGCTCTGACCTCCGGGGCCAGTGTATGGCCACAGCCTGGTCAGGGGCCGATGGGCTCCAGGGCCTGTCTCAAAGGCATTGGGGCAGCAGGACCCACCAAGAGGTGGGGGGTGAGGGAATGGTAAAACCCCAGGCCCTGCCCCACACGGTGGGGGGGGGGGGGGTGTCAGACAGTTACACCTGGGGCAGGTGGAGGGAGGGAAGGAAGGACAGACGGATAGCTAGACGAATGGATGGAGGGTTCCCAGAGGGAAGCCAGGGGCTCAATCCCAGGAGGCAGAGGGGTGGGTGCTAGGGGAGGGGTGAGCAGGCCAGAGCCCCTCCCCCCAGGACAAGCCAGGGCCCAGACTGGGGAGGGGGCAGGTGGGTGCAGCCAGCCAGAGGGTGATCAGAGCACCAGCCCCCATAAAGATCCAGGTTCAGGGGGATTACACATGGCCCCCTTGCTGGGATCCCTGGGGGTGGGGCCGCAGCACCAGCTGAGCAGGGACCTGGCACCAGGGCAGCAGCCCCCCCCCCCGTTCATTAGCACCCACAAGGTGGCATGGAGTTCATAGTCACGCCTCTGTTAATAGCGCCCCTGGGCCCCACCCACCACCAGAAAGTGGGGCAAGCAGGAGACCAGGAAAGGGGGGAGGCTGAGGGCTAGGACGCCTGGGTTCTCTCCCCAGCTCTGGGAGAACAGAGGGGGGCTGGGGGTGAGAGCTGGGGGGGCTGGGAGCCAGGACATGGGGTTTCAGTTCCCATCACCATCTCGGCACAGGGCCAGCAGGAGGGGGGCCCAGAGGGAGGTTGGGGGCTCAATGCCAGGAGGCAGAAGTGGGGCTGCGAGGGGCGGGGTGAGAAGGCCAGAGACCCCAGACCCAGGGGGCCTACGAGGCACAGCCTGGAGCTAAGCTGAGCCGGGGCTGTTTCTATTTTGGTGGCAGCCAGGGGAGGCTGCGGCCCATGACAGCGAAACTGCATTAGCCGGCCTGAATTATGCATGGGAGCCGGGCGGCTGAGTCAACACATCCCCAGAGCCAGATGCTGCAGGCATGGGGGGGGGAGGGGGCGAGCTGCTGGCCAGGCAGGAGCTCACGCTGGTGGGGGGGGCCAGCCTGGGGGTGGGATCACCCTGGGGTGGCAATAGACCCATCAAAGTTAGAGGTCTTCAGCCACTGTCCCCACATGCCAGCCAGGGGAGCAGGGGCTGGCCCTGGCCCCACCCAGATTCCAGGAAGCAGAGCCGTAGCGCTGCTGCATGACAGGGGGAAACTGAGGCAGAAAGCAGGGAAGTGGTCACATGTATGGACAATAGAACCCAGGAGTCCTGGCTCCCAGCCCCCTGCTCTAACTACTAGACCGCAGCCCTCTCCCAGCCCCCAGGAGAGAACTCAGGAGTCTGGATGGTTCTTTCGCCCCCCCGTGAGGGTCCAGGCCCAAACCCAACTAGGCCATTCCCAGCTGCCTGGCCACAACCATTTGTTATTGTAGGGTCTGTTGTAACGTTGGTGTGATGGCCCTGTGTAAATACCAGAGGCTTCCAGCAGTTCAGTGCCGGCACTTGCCACAATGCCCCCCTCCTACCTCCCTAACTTGCGTCTCCCAGCGCCGTGCCCTGGGACACGGGTCCAGCAGGACCCAGGGAAAGGCAAGGCAGCGTGGCAGCAACATGCCCCATGGGGGATGCAGCCAAGAACCCAGCCCGGGGCCCCTAGCGGCTGCTGATGCACCAGATCTGCCAGCATCTGTCCCCCCGCTGACCTCACTGCAGGAGGGGTGGGCTAAAAATAACTGGGCCTCCCAGAGGGATGGAACCAGGGCTGGAGACATGGGGGGGGGGCCTCCGGGCGCCAGGACTGGGTCTATGCAACAAGGGGGGGCTCAGAGAGCACCAGGACTCCTGGGTTCTCTGGGTAATCCAACCAGCAACGGGGCTATGCCAAAATGGTCCTCCCAGTGGCAGAGCTGGGGAGAGAACCCAGGAGTCCTAGCTTCTAGCATCCCTCCCTGCTCTACCCACTAGACCCCACTCCCCTCCCAAAGCTGGGGAGAGAACCCGGCAGTCCCGGCTTCCAGCCTCACTCCCTTCCCCGCAGCAGGAGCCCCATGCTCGCAAGGACCCCGCCTCGGGCTCCCAGGACAAGGGCAGCGGGGCTGCCTGGCAAAGCTGACAGCACCTGGCTCCCACGCGCCAGGCAGGTGCCATGGTGGCAGCGGAGGCGGCGTCCAGAACAGCTGGAAGGGGGAGGGCGCGGCTCGGAACAGAAACCAGATGTTGCCAAACCATGCGTGTAAAATGCCAGCCCCGCAGTGCCAGCGTCTGTCCCAAATCTGGTTGTGGTGCCAGCGGGCAGCTGCCATCCAGGCCTGGCTAGCAGCCACCTCCCCCCAGGGATGCACTGCCCCACATTTCCCGAGCTGGATGCAGAGGCAGGGAGCGGCCCAGACGACCCCCCCCCCCGCCGAATTAATGCTGGGCGGAGAGAAGCTTCTAATGCAGCCAAGGCAGGGCCGAGGGCCCAGCCTCACACCACACACTCTTGGCAGGTGCCCAGCTGCAGACGGGAGCCCAGCGATGGGCATTCGAGGCAGGGGAGAGGAACGGGGGGTTCCAGGCAGGACTCGGGGGGTGCTAGGGGCTCACGCAGGATTTGAGGAGTCAGAGTGGCAGAGGATTTCCAGAGCTTTAATAACGGTTGGTACAAACGGGCGGCACCAGCGAGGAATTCAGCACCTACAACCTGCAATACAAAGCAGAGGGTGGTTAGGGGGCATGGATGGGGGGGGGGTAGGAAAGGGGCATTCGGGGAATCTCACGCTGGCCTCCCAGAGACAGGGTCCTTTATCCCCAGAACGGCAGCGGGGTAACCCCAGGGGGAGGTGCCGGTGTTGGTGCCCACCCCCCAAACGTCCCCCACACACCGCCCCAGCCCTGTGTGCCACGCCGGGCCCGCCCCCTCGCTCCCCACTCACGTGACTTCGCGGAAGGCCCTCTTCTCCACGTACTTCAGGCGGTATTTCCTCTTGAACCTGGGGGGGTGACAGGGAAAGGGGAATGGATCCCGGCCGTGCCAGCCCACCCCAGGCAGGGCGGGACCCCAAGGAGTGGGGTATAGGCCCCGCAAATAAACCCGCTGAGCGAGGAGGAACCCAGGATGTGCCCCCAGCCCCCCCCCCCCCCCCCGAGTTAAATCCCTAACGCCCCCCAAGCCAGAGTCTCGGACCTGATGGGGATGGATGGGGGGTGGAGCCCCCGCCTAAGCCGCCCCCCCCCCCCCCCAGTGCTGGGTCCAGGCTCTCAAGGCACCCCCCTACCCAGGGCTAGGGGTAGAGACGCCCGCGCTGCCCCAACCATCCCAGATGCCAGCCCTGCTGCGCCACAGCCAACGGGCGGAGACGCCTCCCAGCCCTTGGGAACATGGGTCAGGGTTCTCCCGCCAACCCCCCCCTCGCGGAGCAGGCATGGCCTGCCAGACACCGTGGGGCGCTCCCGCTGGGCCCCCCACCCGCCCCTCTGCTCACTTGGCTCGCTCTCTGGGCTCAATCAGGTTCCTCTTCTGCAGGCTCTTGAACCGGTCCCGCAAGACGCTGCCCTCAGGCTGCGAGAGACGCGGGCAAAGCTGGTCAGAGGCGGGGGGCGGGTCACCCACACGAGTAAGGGGGGGGGTGGCCCCCCTGAAGAGTTCTAAAGAACTAAGCTACCCACCGTCAACCCCTCCCCTGCCCTGGGGGGCAGCTGGGACCACCTCACCACGCGCCCCAGACCTGGGAGGCTGCAGTGCAGCTGGGACCCGCCCCCTCCCCTGCCGCCCCAGACTGGGAGGGGGGCGCTGTGGGGCAGCCAGTTCCCATTCCACCAGATGCTCCATCTGCCCAGGCCCCCAAGGGGTTGTGGCGCCAGGCGGTAGCTGTGACTTCGCATCACACCAGCTCCTCACGGACGCTGGCTCCTGGGGGGCCCTGGGCACGTGCTGGGGGGGGAGGGGGGGAAGTCTGCACGGCTGGACCGAGGTCCCTGAACTACAGCTGGCGAATGAGCAGGGGACGTTGCACCCTGGGCACCAGCTGGGGGCATCGATGCTCCAGCCCCCCCATCATGGCTCAGCGAGGGGCCCCCAGCCACAGTAGGGTTGCACAGGTGAGTAGTGATCAAGACAGCGCAAGGGGCTGCCAAGGCGGGAGGGGAAGAGGAGGCACAGGGGTCTCTAGACCCGGCACCGCAGCTGTTCCCAGGGCCAGCCAGCATCCTCGGCACGGTGCTGGCTGTGTGAAACCCGTGCCATGGATCTGTGCCAGGGCCCGGCCAGCTGCCCAGGCCACGTCAGCAAGTGCAGACGCAAATGTGCAATTAACGTGGGGGAATCTGGCTGCAGGAGGGAGGGCAAGGGCTGAGTGAGCTGTTGCGATGGTAACGGAGCCATCCATGGGCATGTCCCATAGCATGATGAGCTATAAACGCTCATGCTCCTGGGCAGGAGCAAGCTGCCAGGCATGAGGGTCAGGCAGGAATTCCCTCTGTGGGCAGGTTATCCCACCTGACACCGGCCCCCCTCGGAGGCTGAGACTGGACTGGACAGATGGGAGGCAGTGCCCACTGCGTGGCTAGCCTGTCTGTTGGGCCGTGCAGGACGAAAAGGGGGCTACCTCTGGTGCCCTCAGTCCCCAGGTCCTTCCCCACTGGGCAGGGCCCGGGAAACCCCGGGTGACCTTCACATTCCCAGCCTGCACGGCTGTGAATCCTCGTAGCGCAAGGATGGGTCTCATCATCGGGCACCAGCAGCTGCTCCGCCCACCAACCACTCCTCCCCCAACAAAATACCGCTGGTGGGAAGAGAGGAACCCAGGAGTCCTGGCTCCCAGCCCCCCCACCCTGAGCAGGCAGCCTGCGGCTCTTGGGGAAGGCACCAGAGCTGCAAGCGGCAGATGGTCCGTTGAAAACCCGCGGGGCGGCTGGGGGCATCACGGCAGCACACAGGGCACCGCAGAGCTAACGGGGATCAGCCTCTGGCTTCCACTGACTGGGGGGGTCCCATCTCTGGGACCCCCCCGATCCCCATGGGCACCAGCAGCTGCCCAGGCACCCAGGAGATGAACATTGCATGCGCACACACCTTCAGCGTCCGCAGGGACTCGGCCAGCTCCATGCTCAACTGCACCTCCAGGTCGGGGTCCTCGTACCTGCCCGGGACAGACCCCGGGGGGAAGGGGTTAGAGAAGGAGCAGCTCCCCACCCGTGCCTGTACCCCTGAACAGAGCCCCTCCCCCCCAGCCGGGAACAGCCCCCTGCGCCTCATGCCCATTTACGTGACAGCCTGGCACCCCACGGACCCCCTTCATCTCAGGACCCTCTTGATACCCCCACCCAGCACGTTTTCAGTGCCCCCTTCACTCCCCACCTGGCACCCCCCAGCTCTAGGCGCCCCCTTCACCCCATGGGCCCCCTCTCTACCCTCAGCTTCCTGTTGTACCCATGTACTATACCCCCCTTAGCACATCCCTTCACCCGGTCTCTGCACACTCCTGCCCTGTCCCCCCCAGTGCAGCCTGCTCCCCATTATACCCTCCCGGTGCCCGGGGTCCCCCCATGCCCGTTTTGCTCTGTGCCCGCCATGCCCAGGGGGACAGACACCCCACCCCCCCGCTCACTTGAGCCGGCCCAGCCGCCGGGGCTTGGTGGCCTCGGCCAGTCTCTTTGCCAGCCGCGCTCGTCTCCTGCGTAGCAGCTCGGCCTCGCGCCGCTTCACCTGCAGCCGGATGGAACGGAGCTGGAAGAGCTCCTGGCGCCGGCACCGCGCCGCCTTCTGCCCCAGCCGCTGGGCCTCCTGCAGGGATGAGACCTGGCGTGAGAGATGTGCCACCCTCCACATGGCGCCTCTGGGGCCCAATCTGCATGGCGCTGCCCATCCCCGCCAGGACCCTGACGTGCTGGTCCCCAGACACCTGCTCTAACCACTAGTCCCTCCCTCCCCTGCCACAGCCAGGACAGAACCCAGGAGTCCTGGTCCCCAGCCCCCTGCTCTAACCACTAGACTCCACCAGAGCCAGGACAGAACCCAGGAGTCCTGGTCCCCAGCCCCCCTCCCTAGCTACCAGTGCTGCAACTCCCCATACACAGCAGCTGATTGTCCCTCCTGAGCGATCCTTCCCCTGCGCACCCCCAGAGTGGGGGGACCCCGGCATGGGCGGCGGGGTGCAAGCTGAGGACTCCCGTGTGGCCCCGCGGCTAAGCCAGCGCAGCGAGCAGATGGCCGGCGGCCAGGCGTAGCAGATGGCCCCATGCTGCAGCGCCGAGAGAATCCAGCTCCCTCTGGCAGGGGCCCGGGAGGCTGCAGCTCGTTACCCTGCCGCTTCTCAAGGGCAATCTGCAGCCCCAGTGGGGTTGGGGGCCTGTCCCCCCTGAACGGGGCTGGGGAGCCCCACATGTGACTCTACGCCCACAGGGAGCCCTGCACTGGGGAAAGGGGCCCCAGATCCTCGGGGTATCCCAGGCATCGCCATGGGGGGATCACAGCCAAAGGGCCCTGGCCAGGACTCGTCACACCCGAGCCAGCTGCCATCAGCCGGTCGCTATTGACCAGGATTGGATTATACTGGGGGGGTCCAGGGGCCATATCCCAGCCCCCAGTGCAAGCAGAAACCCAGGGGAATTAGGCACCAGGGCTTTGGCTTCCTTCTCCCTCCTGCGCTGCTGCTCCGTTTTCTTCTCACACAGCGGGGCCGGAGGTGAGGCGACCGCGGGGGCCGGGGGCTCCCTCGGTGCCTCCTTTTTGTCGCCCTCCTCGTCGCCCGACTCCTCGAGCAGCCCCTCACACTGCTCCCGGAAGGCCGTCTCCTGCAGGCAGAGTGAGAGAAACAGCAGTGAGAGGCGAGGAGACAGACGCAGCCGGACTCGGTCCCCACCACCAAGAGGGGAGGGGAGTGAGGAAGGGGAGTGGGGTCTAGTGGTTAAAGCAGGGGAGCTGGGAGCCAGGACACCTGGGTTCTGGGGAAGCAGGGTGGAGAAAACCCAGCCCGATTTCCATCCCTATTACATCATTGGAGCCGCCCCGCCCCTGAGGCTGGGGGGGCGGGTGGCAGGGCAGGGAAAGACCAAAGCGCCCAGGGGGAAGAGGGGGCACGGGCTGCAATACCCAGATTTCTAGGGGGCTTTGCAGAGGGCGGAAGTCACCTGACCTTGAGCTGCCAGAGCTGAGCGCACCTGGGACCCGGGGGACCTTCTGGGGGACCCCAGAGCTACCCAGGCGGGGGGAGGGGAACATGGGACTCAGCAACTGGCAACGTGGAGGATGAGGGCCCCTCTCACGCCAGCTCCTGGTGCCCTCCCCGGGCAGAGATTGGGGGGGTTCCCCGGCACGGGGGCAGCCAAGTGGGATGATCGACGGCTTCCCGTGGGCCGGCCCATCCCCTTAAAGTGACCCCCGGCTGCAAGGCAGAGCCGGATTAGCAGCTAAATAAACCAGGCATCGGGTGGGTGGGAGGCAGCGGGGGGCAGGGCTGGATATGTGCCCCTGCGCCCCCCGACTCCCAGGAGCCCCCCAGGCCAGCTCAGCATTGCCTGGGTTTTCTGCAGTGGGTCAATGCCCCAGGCTCCCCAGCCCCGTAGCAATGCCACCCCCGCCGGGGCCCACGAGCCAGGCAGCCAGACACTCACCTGGGTGGGGGCCTCGGCCGCCGTGGGGAAACGCAGCTGCCTCTCCAGCTTCTCCTGGGCTTTCTGCCGCCGGAGCTCCACCTCGTGGGCCTGGAGCAGCAGCGCCTGGGGGGAGATGTGGGGTCAGCCGAGAGCCCCCCATGTACCCTAGCAGGGCCCTCGAACACCCCCCACGCACCTACACGAACCACATCGCCCCCCACCATCCCTCCGCTCCATGCATCGCTCAGAGAACAGCCAGGGCAAGCGTGGGCACGGGGGCTCCGGCGGGCAGCTCCATGCCCCCTACCTGGTGGGCCTGGAAAGGGGGGTTGTAGGAGCCCCCCGCGGGGATGACTTCCACAGCTGGCAGCTCCGACGGCTTCTTCTTCAGCCTGGCTGGGTGCTGGGAAGAGGAGAGAGGGGGTGAGACGGGCAGGAAGGGCCCAGCTGCCAGCACATGACACCACGTGCCCAGTGGGACCCAGCACTCACCCTGACTCTTCGCTTCTTGGTCTGCTCCAGGAACCAGGCGTCCTGCCCAGCCAGTGCCCGGTCTAGCGGGTCTGCAGGGAAAGTGGCAGAGTTACCACCAGCCGCAAAACGTTACAGCCCATGGAGACAGCGGGGCCTAGTGGTCAGAGCAAGGGGGGCCGACGAGCAGGACTCCTGGGTTCCAGGACAGGAGGGGAGGGGAGTGGGGTCTGAGCAAGGAACAGCGCCAGGATGCTTGGGATCTTTCCCCAACTCAGAGAGGGGAGCACAGCTTAGTGGTTAGAGCGTTTGAGGGGCAGGGGAGGAGACTAGGACTCCTGGTCCTGCTTGGAAGGGGAGTGGAGTCTGGTGGTTTGAGGCGGGTGTGAGGATGGCACCAGGACTCCTGGACTCTTCTCCCATCTGGCAGTAGGGTCTAGTGGGTGTGGGGTGGGGTGACACCACCTTCCCTAGGGGGAGCAGGGTCTATACAGTGGTTTGAGATCTGTGAGGACATGGCAGGAGAGACCTGGGGAGGGCCCCCAACACCTCCACATCCCACCTCTCCACCCCCCACTGTCCCCGGCATTCACAGCTCTGATGGGCTCTGGGAACCATTCCAGCCAGGCAGGACAGCCGCGCGCAGGGGACATGAGTCTAGCCAACTCGGAGATTGGCTGCGGTCGGAGGAGGAGGGGCTCCATTTCCGCAGTGAATTTGCTGGGTCTCAGGCAACCCCCAGCGAGCTGCCGCCTGCAGCAGCCGGGCCTGGGCCCCAGTGGGCATGCTGAGCGTGGGCTGGTAAGGGCCAGGAGGATCAGGCCCCTGGGTACAGAAGAGATCCCCTACCCCACCCAACAGCTACTCCCTCTGCTGTGGGCAAGAGTGAGCATGGGGAAAAGTCACTGGCCTAAGACAGACAGTGCTGACTCAGCCAGGCACCCCCCCAAGATGGGAAGCCATCACTCTGGGCTGGCTTCAGGCTAGAACCCAGGCGTCCTGGCTCCCAGTCCCCCCCACCACCACCACCCCGCTCTAACCACTAGATCCCACTCCCCTCCCAGAGCTGGGGATAGAACCCAGGAGTCCTGGCTGAATGCCAGAGCGAGGCTGGCAAGGAAGCTGCTCAGTTCTGCTGCCCAGGTTCTTAGCCAGGGTTTTCTTGCAAGGTGACACCAGTGCTGCCACCTGCTGGGGAAAAGCTGAGCTGTCAGACACTGGGCTAAGACCCCACTCCCCTCCCAGAGCCAGGGATGGAACCCAGGAGTCCTGGCTCCAGGCCCCGCACAGAAGCACTAACGCGTGCTCTCTCACACACACACACGTTCTCTGCTTACTTGCGTCCGACCAGATGTCGTAGAAGCCCCTGGCAGGCTCGGGTCCCCCACCCTCGCCGTGCGAGGCCTCCACTGTCGCTGGCCGTGCCTTCTGCAGCCGGGCCTGGAGGAGGCGCTGCTCTCTGGGCACCACACCCTGCTGTGCCAGCTTCTCCTGCAGCCGCTGCTTCCGCTTCAGCTTCTTCCCGTTGGGGACCTGATGGGCCAAAATGCTGCCCAGGGGAGCAAGAGGGGATGAGGGCGCGTGGCGTCCCTCGGTGCTACCAACCGAGACCTCCCTCCCCTCCCTGAGCCTGGGACAGAACCCAGGAGTCCTGTCTCCCAGCCCCCCAGCTCTAATCCATTAGACCCCTCTCCCCCCCCCCCCACAGCTGGCAAGAGAACCCAGGAGTCCTGGCTCCCAGCTCCCGCCAACAACTAGACCCCGCACCACTTCCAAACCCAGCACCCTCAGCTCTGCACTGCTATTCACCCAATTCTACCTATGGGGAAACTGAGGCCCAGGGAGGCTGAGACTTGCCCAAGGTCCCCCAGGCCGTAACCACTGACCACCCTTCCTCTCCATCACAGTGAGCAGATCCATTGCTGAGCTCCCCGGGTCCCCTCAGAGAGCAACCATCCCTGCTCCCTGCAGGCGCAGCAGCCACCTTGGCCCCTGCACCCAGGAGACCGAGACCCACTGAACGCACCCCACAGCCAGAGACGTCGCTAACGTCCCACCAGGCCAAGCCAGGCCCGCCCTGCAGCCCACGTGGGACACTCACTCTTTGGGAGGGGGCACCTTGGAATCCGGCTGCAGGATGAGGTCTATCCGCAGGGGCTTCTCTTTGCCTTGGTTCAGCTTCCGGTCTGGGGCGAGGAGGGGAGACATGGATGGCCAGCCAGCCACGCGCTCTGCAGCACCCCCGACAAGCGAGGATGCTCCAAAAGCAGCCTCATTCACGCCAGCCCCAACAACGTCCACACAGGACGGGACGCGGTGTTTCCAGCCTGGCTCACGGAGCACAGCTTCCAACAGGCGCAGAGCCCAATGCGCCACCCGCAGCCACTCCCCGCCACAAGACGGGAGCACAGCTGGAGCCCATGCAACCCTGGAGCCCCCTTCTGGCCCCTCTCCATTACCCAATCTGATCTCCTGCAGCACCCGGTCCAGAGAATCCTGCCTTGAGCCCACATCTTAGCAATACCCCGCTGCCCCCTAGGACCCGCCGTACTTCACAAAGGTGGCCAGTATCATTAGCTCTGTTTTAATGATGGGGAAACTGAGGCACAGAAAGGCTTATCCAGCAGCAGGGCTGGGAAGAGAACCCAGGTCTCCTGAGTCCTAGTCAAGTGCTCTACCCACTAGCCCACTTGGCATCTTGTAGGATTCCTACATCCAGCCCATAGCTTGTGGTTGAGCTAGAGTGTCCTCACGGCCCCCCAGACCCCGCTTTGCATGGCACTAAGGGCTCTCTCTAAGCCGCTGCCCGGTTTGCTACACAGGACAAGCGACTCAGCTCCCGAACCAGGGCAAGGTTTACCGAAGCTGCCCGTGATTTTGGGGGCCATGATTCCAGACACCTTAAGGGGTGTCTGCAATTCAGTCCCCCTTTAAGGCACTCCGTGAAATCACACATCACTTCTGAAGGCTTTGGCCTGCAGCTGCCACATACTAGAGACGAGGGCTAGAAAACAGCTTTCAAAGCTGCTAGTGGGGTTACGGTAGCACCTAGAGGTCTCAATGGCGATCAGAGCCCTGTTGCACCAAGGGCTACACACAGTCCCTGCACGTTACAGATGGGGAAACTAAGGCACAGAGATACAGGGACCTTCTAGGGTCACCCCAGGTGGCTGTAGCTGAGCTGGGACTTGAAACCCGATCTCCTGAATCCCAGCCCAGGGCTTAAACACCAGGCCAGCAGGGAAAGAGGCAGTCACAGGGCCAGTTCCCCCTCCCCACAAAAGCCAGACTCAGCCCTGCCCCGCAGGGACCCTCCCCCAGCAGCAGAGCAGATGCTGAGCTGGGGCCCTGGGGCCCATTCCTGAGGCAGCCCCTCTGTTAAAGCAACCATTGCACTCTGAGGGAACCTCCCCCCGGTTTTGATGGGGGGGGGGGGGGGAGGAACCACTGCTGCCCTGCTGCCCCACAGTGCTGGGACCCACAGGCCCTGACAGCGAGTGGGGCTATCTCCCCCATGGCCCCTCACCTTTTTCCTCACTCCCCGTGTCCAGAAAGAAGAGGCTCTCGTCCGGCTTCTCGGCCACCAACCCACTGGGGAGGGAAGAAGAGAGATGCCCTGTTACTCCCACATGCTGATATGGGACCAACAAGGTCCCGAGCTCCCCTAGTGGGTCCAAAATGCCCCCATGCCCTGCCCCCCAGTCCAGACCATAGATGTGCACCCACTGCACAACTCCCCCCATCCTCACCCTCACACCCAATCCCCAAGTGTCCCCCATCAATTCCCCCCTCGCCAGCCCCCACCCAGCTTCCCATTTTCTCCTCCTCCCCAAGCACCCCAAATTCTCCCATCCACCCCAATCTCTAGATCCACCCCCTTACCAATCCCCCAGTTCTTACCCCCCCACACTTCTGGGCCCCTCCCCAACACCCTCCAGTCCTAACCCAGCAGGCCCCCTGCCCTCCTGCCCCACACTTCTCTCCACAAGGGCATCTCTACCCACACCAGCCTTCCCACCCCCAAGGATCCTCCAGGTCTCCCCCCAGCCTGCCCCCAGGCTCCCAGATTCTCCATTGCCTCAAAACCCATGAGATCTTCTCCAGCCCCCCAGGCTTCCCCCCTCCATGTATCCTCCCTTCCTCTGAGCCCCCCGCAGCACCTGTCACCCCCCCCTCTCGTGCCAGGACCCCCCAGCTCACCCCACATCTCCCTACTCATCCCCAACGATCATTGTCCCGTCCCAGCCCATCTCCCCCCTTCCCAGAGCTCCAACTGCCCCAGCTTCCTCCCTCCTCTCCCCCTTCCCAGCCCCCGCCCCGCCCGCTCCCTGACCCCCTCCCCCCAGATCTCCCTCCCCACTCCCGGGCCCTCTGCCCCCCTCCCATTATCATCCCCCCACCGCCCTGCCCCCTCCTGCTCCCCAGCCGCCCACCACCAGGGCCCCCCCCCGATGGCCGCCCCGCGCCGCACCCGGCCGCCCGCTGCTGCAGCCCCACGTCCTCCAGGAAGGCGCCCAGCTCCCGGCCCAGCTCGGCCTCGGGCCCCCGCCATCGCTTCCAGCTCTTCTTCCGGTTGCGGTTGCCCCGGACCCGCCGCTTGCCGGGGGCGCCAGGATCGCGGGACCCGGCCCGAAAGCCCAGGAAGCCCGAGGCGGCCGCGCCGCAACGAGTCTCCGTGGGCGCCGCCATCTTGGTCAAGGAAGAAAGCGCAGGACCGGAAGTGCCAGGTAAACTACGTCCGCGTGTTCCCGCCATCTTGGTAAAGGAGAAGGGGGAGGGGGGGAGCCGGCTGAGGGTTTGTATCAGCAGATTCACAATCCCTCTTCCCCACCCAAAGCCCCGTTTTCCATGGCACCGCTGCCCCCTTTCCCGAACAAGGGGAAACTCGGACTAAGGCGCGATTCTTTTTTTTTGTCGCTGGTTAGATATTGGTATCAGCAGATTCGACATCCAAACCCATCTCTGAGGCTGCTGAAGAGACCCAGCAGGCTGCGCTGGTTAGGGATGTGGAGCTGAGGAAGGAGGGAGGGCTAGTAACACCCGGAGTAAAGCGGGGAATTATAGGGCTGTCATTACACCTCGCAGCCTGAGCCCCTTCCCAGTTACATGGGTGTAAATCCAGTTTCACACCCCCGCCATTTCCCTGCAGGAATCCAGATTCCCAGGTGGGAATGCAGATTCATATTAATCCCCTATATTTCCAGGTGTAAATCCAGATTCACTACCCAGATTTCTAGGTGGGAATCCAGATTAACACCCCAGATTTCCCAGTGGGGATCCATATTAATACCCCAGATTCCTGGGTGCAAATCTAAATTCATCCCCCAAATTTCCAGGTGGGAATCCAGATTCAACCCCAGATTTTCAGTTCTTGTAAATCCAGGTTGTGTTCTCAGCGTAAATGCAAAACAACTGCACAGTTAATTCTCTGTTCAGCCACTAGGAGGCAGGATCACCCCACTTGTGCCGGTCTCCTAAGCCTGGGCTTGGGTGTGGCCCTGCCAGGGGCTGTGATTATATTTTTCCTGCCCCGAGTTAATGGTCGAAACCCTTTCATCGGAGTTTTTCCACATTTAGAAAAGAAGAGACAAGAATTCCCCCCTCCCTACCCACACCCACCCACCCACCCATGATGCCTGTGCACAGGTTAGGGCCTGATTCTTCTCTCACCACGGTGTCAAAATGGAGTAACTCCCCTGGGGTCACTGGGACCAAGTCCCTTCCCACTCACCCAGCGTCATGCCCATGTAACCCCACTGCAGCCAACGGGGCTAATTCCCCTCTGCCTTACTCGGATGTAACTCAGGAGTGCGCTATGCCACTGGCACTGGCTGTGTCGGGGACAGTAGGGTTGGCCCTGATGTGTGTTGTGTCTCTAGGAATGCAAGGGAGCGGTGAGTGTTGTGCAGGGGGTGATTCTGCATGTGCAGGGTGTATGTAAAAACGAGATAGCAGGTCCCCCAGCAGAGCCACACAACATGCACACACAAATCACTGCATGAGGACACACACAACATGCCCACACAAACCATGCCCACACACACAACAGCAAGAGGACACACACAACATGCCCACACAAACCATGCCCACACACACAACAAGAGGACACACAAACCATGCCCACACAAACCATGCCCACACACACAACAACAAGAGGACACACAACATGCATACATAAACCATGCCCACACACACAACAGCACAAGGAGACACACACACAAAACATGTACACACAACACATGTACAAAACACACATAATATGTACACCACATGTACACACAAAATACATACACTACATATGCATGCATTTGTGTGTGAGCAACACACACACAAAACACAGGAGTGCACCTACACACACTGCTCAGCCTCTTCAGAAGTGGTGGATCCGCACACCCCTGCTTCTTGCTGTTTCCATTTAACAAGCTAACCCTTGTCCTTGCCTCACCTACAGCTGTTTTCCAAAGCCAGAGTGAGCCCTTCTGCCCCTGGGGCCTGCTGAGACCCCTGCATCTGCCAGCTCCGGGGTGGGTGGGTGCGTGTGGGTGGCATGGAAGGGCGTGGCCGTGACCAGATTTTCCCCCCACTTGTGTTTCACAGCCAAACAAGGCTCTTGAACACTGTAAATATCAGGGTGGGGGTGGAAAATCCAGAGAACAACTGGATCTAAAGGGAAAGAATGGTGGAGCTGTGCCTAAAACACGGGACTCCTAGGTTCTACCCCAGCCCTGGGAGAGGAGTGGGGGCTAGTGATTAGAGTGGGGGGGGGGGTTGTGAGGCAGGACTCCTGGGTTCTGTTTCTGGATGGATTGAGCCAGTCTGGGAATGTGGCAGGGCTGGAGGGGACCCAGCGGGGTGAAAGGGACCAGAGGCACCTCATAGCTTTAGCCTCCATCCCCCGCTGGCCCCAGACAGAGGCGCTGGCAGGGTCCCATGGTGGGGGAGGAGGGTTTGCAACCCCCCCCCCCCCACACACACACACACTTTCCACTGCATGAACACCCCTGCACTCCCCGCCCAGCTCTCCCGTCTTTCCCAAGCCATACTGAGGAATGCAACCGTTTCCCTTGGCCAAGGCTCCGGGGTCCTGGCAGCCACCCAGGGGGGTGAGTCACCAGCTTGAGACGCTTGCTCCGCCCTGCGGTGCAAAGGTGAGGGAGCTGCATGCCCCTCCTCCCTTGGCAATTCTCCCAGGTGAGGGGGGTGAGACGCCCTCAGCTGCTTCTCCTGGGTGTTTTGTGCATCCCTTGGCTGTGGGTTCAAGGGTACAGGAGCTGGCTGGCGCCGGGGCGGTGAGCAAGGAGCGTCTGTTCCCGTGGCAGCTCCCAGCTGTCGAGGCTGCAGGCTCATCCATACCACATTCCCCAGCCCAGCTTCGTCCTGCTCAGGGACCACCCTGGAATCTGCCTCCTGCACAGGGACACAGCCCAGGGTCTCCACAGCTCCCATGTGTCTGCAGGGAGTGGCAGATTGGGATCTGGGGAGCAGCCCTCTCATGCACCCCCCACTGGCTCCTGGGGACCCCACCTGCATGCTGAGACTCTGCCCATGCAGTGCAGCCACACCCCTTGCGCCCACCATCCCCCTTGGCCTGGCACTTCAGGCATTCAGGGCGTACGGGATCAAGGTGCGGGCGGTCTAGTTCGGCCAGGGAGTTCGGATCCATCAATGGATCAGTGGGGGGAGGCAGGACACCAGGGTGGATGGGCCCAGTGGTGTGATCTGGAGTGGCATGGATGTGGAGTGTGGGAATGCCAGGCTAGGCAGGCCATTGGTTTGACCAGGGGCAGCAGTGCGAGGGGGTACCTGGCTGCACGGCCCCAGATCCCGTGCAGTACAGCAGGGCCAGGATCCAGGAACAGAGGGCCAGGCTGATGGGGCAGGGTCAGGCCATGGGCCGCTAGCCCTGCTCTGATTCCACACAGTGGCCAGGTCTGGGGGGGGCGAGGATCAGGAGGCCACATCAGCTGGTAAATGCAAGATCTCTTTATTGCAGAAGGACCGATATAAATACAGCCGCGGGGGCTGAGGAGGTGGCGTACAGTGTCCTGCAGCCCGGCTCGCACTCAGGGGTGGCCAGATGCCAGTTAGACCAAGGGGGAAAGAGCTCCTAGGGCGTCAGCTGGGCTCAGGTTCTCAATGGGCTGAGGCTGATCCCCAGCCGTATCGAGATCCGGAGGGACCATTACGACCTAGGCTGACCTCACACAACAGCCAGGAAGGAGAGGGGGCATGCAGGGGGGGCCCCCCAACCTGGTCACCTGACCAGTGCTGCATTAGGCCCCCCTGACCCCTTACCACTCTCCTGCCCCAGGGATGTGGAACAGAGGGCCTGAATCTCAGTCGCCCCATCCATGCAATTGGGGCTGGGATGGGTGGGGGGCAGTGGCTGATGTAAACTCACGAGCCCTGGGGGACAGGGAATAGCCACAGCTCAGTGTGCTCTGGCCATGCCACTAATCCACCCCCTGTGGGTCCTGGGGGGCAGAAAACAGCCACAGCACAGTGTGCTCCAGCCACGCCCCCAATTTGCCCCCTACACTGGGGCAGGACCTCACACCAGCCCAGCATGATCCTGTGCTGGGGCTGATTATCAGGGGGGGCTATTTGCTCCCACTTTAAGGCCCCTTCATACCATCTCTGGGCTGAAGTGGGGTGTTAGAGGTCCCCAGGCTTCACGTCCTTTCACCCTCAGGAAGGTCAGTGGGAAACATTCACCGGCCGTGCAGATTTCCTGCAGCCTGGCCTCTGCAGCCCTGGCCTCCTCCCACAGCCGCAGGCCTGTTGTGCAAACTCCAGGGACCCTCAGCAGCTGGCTAGGGAAGGCTGTTAAATGGCTGAGTAAATGAGCGTTTTGCCATAACAATACCACGGGGCTGTCCCACCACATGGTGCAGGGGAGGAGTGGGCTGTGCAGGGGGCATGAAGCGTAATACAAGGGGGAGATATCCAATATACACAAAGCATCTGGCTGGAGCGGAAATGCCCCCTCGGATATGACTCACAGACCCTGCCCCGCATCCTGGGTGGGGCTAGTGGGCCTGATCGGGCTCAGACAGGGTGGCTGGTCATTGAGGACTGGCCCCCGGATCATGACTGGATTGCACGGCGGATACACCACAGTGTGCAGTACCGCCTGCTACCACTAGGGAGGGGCATCTACTAGGGTCTCAGTCCACTGGGCTGTAATACCCCTGGCTACCACCAGGGGCACCCAGGCTGCAGGACCATACAGGGCTGTGTGGGGCTAACTGGCAGGACCTGCAGCCCACCTAGCTGTTCCAAGTAGGGGGCAAAGAACCCCCCAAGCTCCGACAGTGGCTTTGCTCCAGACAGCCCATGGGGCTGGATCTGGGTCCGAGGGGCCTGGCACCACGGACTGCAGGCGAGACATGGGCACGGAGGAGCCCGGGGGTAGCGCCGGGATGCGACTCGTGCAAACCCAGCCTGGCTCTTTGTCCCCCCTCTCCAGCAGTGGGGTCAGGGAGAGCGGCTCGTTGGCTGGCAGGCCCTGCACTCGATCCCTGCCCACGGTGGCCGGGGCCCCTCCAATTTAACATGGTGACTGCCCGTGGGTCCATCAGGTCTCCCCACAAGTGAGCCGGGGCAGCCAGGGGTCCGGGCTGCGGGTCCAGCGCCTGGCCTCTCCTTTCTCTCCTGGTGGACGGGTGACATTGGGGGGAGGGATCTGGGGCTGGCCACCAGCCCTCAAGCTGAACTCTCCGCCCCTGCTGGCCCCAACACGGGCAGTCGCAGCCTCGTGCCCTGGTGGCGGGATGGTGAAGCTGCCCCGGGGCGGCTGACTCCGGACACACGGTACCAGCTGGAGCCTGCCCAGCAGCGGAGCAGCAGGTCGCAGAAGCAACAGGCAGGATCGGAGGCTGGAGGCACAGGGCCCGATCCTGCATCAGTGAGGCCCTAAATTACTCCCTCGCCAGATTGGGATGGGGGCCTGGTCCTGCTGACGTCAGGGGACATGTGGGGACCAGGATCTCCTGAAGCGATTCAGCCTGGCACAGGGGGGAGGGTAAGGGAATCGGGATCTTCCGGAGCGGTTCAGCCTGGCACGGGGGGGGGGGAGGGATCAGGATCTCCCGGAGCAATTCAGCCTGGCATGAGGGGCCCGTTTACTCGGCCGAGCCCTTCTGCCTCCTCTTGGAGGGGGGCACCAGGTGGCGGGGCAGGTCAGCAGGCAGAATGTGCCCCTCCAACTTGACCTCGATGAGGTGGCTGGCCAGGGCGAACTCCTCATCATCCAGCATGCCGTCGCGGTCCACGTCACTCAGCTTCCAGATCTTGCCCAGCACCGAGTTGGGCAGCTTGGTGCTGACCATCCAGCTCTTGGCCTTGGTGCCACTCAGCTTGCCGTCCAGGGGCGAGAGGTTGTAGAAGATCTCGTCGTACTTGGGCTTGTCCTTGGTCACCACCCAGTCCTCGTCGTCTGCCCCCTCATAGGCGCCCTCGGCCAGGCCCTCCACAAAGGGGCCGTTGTGGGTGCCGTCAAAGGCCCCCCCCTGCACCCCGGCCTCTGGCGTCTCCAGCTCCTCCTGGCGCAGCAGGGGCATCAGCTTGGCGATGTCGCCCGTCAGCATCTCGTCCAGCCCCTCCAGCAGTCGCGGCTTCAGCCCGTGGAACTTGGTGAAGTCATGCACCATCAGCAGCTCCTGGGGGGTGTGGTCGGGGAGGTCAGCAAAAGGGTTAGCATGGTCCAGTCTGGCCTGGCAAGGCCCCTCCCCCATGGCCCAGTCCTGCCTGGCCCCCCTTCCCCTTGGCCTAGTATGGCTTGGCATTGTCCCTCCCCCACAGCCCACTCCAGCCTGGCACCACCCCCTTCCCCATGGCCCAGTCTGGCCTTGCATCTTCCTCACAGTTTAACTTGGCCCATCAACCCCCACCTCCCCACACAGAGGTCCAGCCCAGCCCCACACTCCCGTGGGGTTTGGGGAAGCCATTAGGGGGGCCGTAATGGGGGGCTGAGGAGCCTGTCCCTCCCGGCCAAGCCAGGGGCCGACTCTCACCTGCATCTTGCCGCAGTCGGGGAAGTCGCCGGGCGAGATGTGATGCTCCAGCTGGATCTTGGCAAAGATGACGGGCAGCTTGGCGATAAGCTGCTTCTTCTTGGTGTCCTTCCCGAACACCGAGGGCATCTCCCTCTTCAGGTGGCTGATGATGTGGGCGTGGACCTGGGGGGGGCCCGAGGGGGCATCAGCTGGGGAGTGTGTGTGTGGGGGGGTCCCACCTGCAGGGGCTGCCCCCAGAGCGTGGCCGCATGGCCTCACCCTTGGGGCCGACCCTGGCTTCCAGCCCGGCTGCTTGGAGCCACTGGGTTTGCTGGCTGAGCTGTCAGTTATCCAGTTCCCCTGCCCCCGCACTGCCCAGCATAGCCCTCCCCCCACACCTCATCTTCCTTCCCCTCCCCAGCATCACCCCCCCCCCCCCCCGCCTCACCCCTCCCCCTGCCCAGTTTGGACGCACTCACAGCACCGGTGGGCTGTGCCAGCTCCCCGTCAGCAGGCTCTTCCTGTCGCACCCCCCTCCACCCCACCCCAAGCTGACCCAGAGGTTCGCTTCTTCGGCTTCCGCAGGAAGGATCTGTCTGGGGCAGACGCTGGGCAGGGCAGGCAGGGGAGATCGCTCCTGTCTCTGCTCTCACACCGGGATAGCCCTCAAGCCCTGGCTAATCCAGCCTGGCTCCCAACATGGCCTGGCACACTGGTTTGGGAGCCAAGACTCCTGGGTCCTGTCCCTGGCTCTGGGAGGGGAGTGGGGTCTAATGGTTAGATCAGGGGCCTGGGAGCCAGGACTCCTGTGTTCCATCCCCGGCTCTGAGAAGGGAGCGGTCTAGTAATGATCAGGGGGCTGAGGAATGGGTTTATAAGGAAAGATTTAACAAGTCAACTCCATCTCACTTGGCTAAAATACACGGGTGAGGGGGACAGGCCACAGTACCGGCCTGGAGCCCCCACGGGGGAGTCTGGCCCACGAGCTCTTGGGCTTTCTCGCACTAACCACTGCACTCTCCTTCCTCTCCAGCACCGGCTCCATGGACCTGGCCCTGCCCTGCCGGTACCACATTCTGCCTGACCTTCCCCGCCAGCCCTGAGACGTCAGGGAATTCGCTGCCTCACGTCCCCCGGTGCCGCGTTTCGCTGCCTTCCCTCTGTGGAGAAACGAGGGCCCAGGAAAGTCTGCACCCCAAAGGCCGCAGTGGACTTTGGGGGCTGGGTGAACACAGCTCGCGGCCTGGGCTAGTCATGTGGGCAGGGGAGCGGACGCCCACCCGCCCATGGGGAGAGGGATGCTGGTTGCTGGGAGCCACAGACAGTTACTCTTGGAGTAAATGCCAGCTGGATGCTGCCAGTCAAGTCCCCGAGTGTGAGGCCCTGATCTGGGTCAGGATCTGTCCAGCGCCCGGCGCAATGGAGCCCTACTTACTGTGACCTTAGGAAAGTGACTCAGCCCCTCTATGCCTCAGTTTCCCTTCTGCTTTAAGGATTGGGCCCAGACACTGCCATAAAAGGGAGGGCAGGGCAGATGAACATCTCAGCTTGAGAGCAATGCTGGCCCCTGCCAGCCCTGCCCAGGGGCGAGCGCCGGGGCTGAGGGGAGGGTGTCCAGCCTCCGTGACCCATGCAGTTGTTGGCGGCCAGCTGTGGAAAGTGTTGGGCGGCTGTTCCATGGACGTTCTGTTCCCCGGCTCTGGAGGAAATTGCCACTCGGGAGCCCGGGGAGCCGACACAGCAGGTGGCAGGAAAAGATAAGGCCGCGGTGAGGGAAAGAGGCGGCGAAAGCCAATCTGCCGCTTCCTCTGGGGCAATGGAAGAGCCTCATTAAAACTCCCCCGCGTCACCGGGGCACTGGGAGAGGAACCGGTGTTATTGAAGGGGCCGCCGCGCCTTCCGCCCACGTCGCCGAGGCGCAGGAAGGGACGGGGAGGGGGACGTTGTTAGCATAGGGAACAGGGGGCTGGCCAGCTCAGGGGTTGGGGATGGTACATGGGCTTTTCCCCTCTAGAGGGTGCCAGCCCTGAACTGGTGCCAGGGCAGGGCCTATCCCCTCCAAGGGCCGCTGGCCTCAATCCTGCCCCAGGGTGGGGCCCTGGGACCTCTGGCCTTTCCCCTCCAGAAGATTGCTGGCCCTGATGCGGCCCCAGGGCAGAGGCCTGGACCCACCCACTGGGGCCTCTTCCCTCTGGCTTAGCAATCCACTTGCAATCAGAGGCAGCTGGAAGTTGCTGCCATCAGCCGTTCACTGTGCCCAGGGACAGTGGCTCTGAGCCTGGACAGCCCAGCTCATGCCAGCCAATAAGCCACCCAGGGGCTGGCCCCTTCTCAGCCTGGCTAAAGCAAGAACAAATTGAGGGCGAGGCAGGGGGAGGCCTCTGAGCTCTGAACATGGAGCACGGCCGGAATCCAGCTGCCTGGTGTGGGTGGGATGGGGGAAGTGGGGGGCAGTTAGCCTCCCCTGGCACCACATATCCTGGCGAGGGGGGCTCCCACTCCAGGTGCAGGGCCAAGGACCAGCCTTGGCCCAGCCAGGCGCTAAGGGGGTGCGGATGTGGGGCACCTACTCCTCAGGGGATGCCCAGCTCCCACCGTTTCTGCTCAAGCATGGAGGCAGCAGCAGGGGCATGGCAATTCTGGAAACCAGGCCCTGGGGGGGCGGGGGCGGATTGCAGGCTGCCTGCCCTGCCCCCTCCAAAAATGGAGGCGTCCCTAGTTGAGGCTGTTTTAGGGGATCTGGCTAGAGTCATTTCTCAGGCTGGGGGGCAGGGAAGATAGCACAATGGTGGGGGGGTTCCTTGTCAATCACAGCTGCGGAAGGCCTGGCTGCATGGGAAACCCTTAATGAGGAAACCAGGAGCAGGATGCGGGGGCGGGGGGCTCGCACACTCTGTAACGGCCCTTCCCCTGCACCCCCCTGGGGGGACGGGGCCATTGTCCAGGGCAGGACAGCCAAGTGCTGGGAGCCATCTGCTCCGACGAGGGTCAAGCCCTGCGATGTTGGGGGAGGGAGGGCAACAAAAGCTGCTCTCAGAGACTCCCCCCAAACGGAGGGGCAGGGCAGCACCTCGGAGGGGCATGAGACCCACCAGCTAAAAGAGAATATAAGACCTAACTCCACAGCCAAGTGAGCTCTCTGAAGGCTAGACCTACCTCCCGGCCCAGAGCCAGGGATAGAACCCAGGAGTCCTAGCTCCCAGACCTCGCACCCAACTGCTCTAACCACTAGATCCCGCTCCCCATCCACAGTCAGGAATAGAACCCAGGAGTCCTGGTGCTTTTGCCATCTGGGTGGCCAGGGGCTCCCTGCCCCCTCCCCTGGATCCCCCAGCCCTCATCGGTCCCCTGCCCCCCGCTCACCCTGACCAGCCGGGCTCTCTTGACCAGGTCGTTGAGCTTGCGCAGGGCCGAGTTGCGGGGCAGGTTCTGGATGTCCTGGAACAGGTCCTGCTCCTCCAGCTCAAAGAGGCGCCGGTTGTCAGAGACAAGCAGCGGCTCAGCCCAGAAGGAGCCGATGTAGACACGCAGCACCTCGGGGGTGTTGAACACCTTGCCCAGGGACCACATGAGAGCCCCATAGACCCGCATCAGCTGCTGCGTCTCCACCATGTCGGCCTTGTTCAGGACCACCCGGATCTTGTCCTCGTTGCCCTTGAGGGCCCGGATGGCCTCCGAGAACTCGTCCGAGATCTCCAGCTTGTGGGCGTCAAACAGCAGGATGATGCGGTCCACGCGCTCCGCGAACCACTGCAGCACGGCTGGGAACTCATAGCCTGCGGGGCCGGGGAGGCACCGTCAGGGCATGAGCAGCGGGCGCTGACCTGTGCCCCATGCCCCCCCTTCCCCAGCCCCTGTGCCCGCCCTGCCCCTCCCTTCCCCAGCCCCTGTGCCCCGCGCCAGCCCTGCCCCCCCTTCCCCAGCCCCTGTGCCCCGCGCCAGCCCTGCCCCCCCTTCCCCAGCCCCTGTGCCCCGCGCCCGCCCTGCCCCTCCCTTCCCCAGCCCTTGTGCCCCGCGCCCACCCTGCCCCTCTCTTCCCCAGCTCATGCCCTGCGCCCACCCTGCCCCCCTTCTCCAGCCCATGCCCCGCGCTCGTCCTGCCCACCCTTCCCCAGCCCTTGTGCCCCACGCCCACTCTGCCCCACCTTCCCCAGCCCCTGTGCCCCACACCCACTCTGCCCCTGCGTCCCATGTCCGTTCTGACCCTCTGCTTCCCAGGACCTGCACCCCGTGCCCCACGCCTGCCCTGCCCCCCAGTCCCCATGCTCCACAACTGCCCTGCCTCCAGCTCCTGCACTCTGTGCCCCACGCCTGCTCTGACCCCCCAGCCTCTCTCTTCCCCACGCCCTCCATGATCCACCACTTCCCAGCCCTTGTGTCCCATGACTGCCCTGCTTCCCAAGTCTGCCCTGCCTTGTGCCCATTCCCCAGTCCCTGCACCCCAAACCCGCCTTGCCCCCCTGTTCCCCAACCCCTGTGCCCCATGCCCGCCCTGCCAAGGCTTGGGGTGCCCCCTGTAGCATGCCCTGGGTTCCCATGGCAACCTGGCTGGGTGCTTCCTGTGCAGCAAGTTCCTGCCTTGCCCCCTGCACCCCTGGTGCTGATGCCGGGCCCAGAGGAATAGCTCGTGGCATAAGAAGGGGAGCGGGGCCCCTGCTTCCCCCCAACAGATCCCTCCCCCACCCTCTGCTCCTCGCCCAGTGTACCCTCTGCCTGCCCACCTCACCCTCCACTGCCTCCCGTTGAGATCAGGGCCCTGTCGCGCCGGGCGCTGCCCAGACCCCACCCAAGATCAGGGCCCCCATTGCACCAGGCACTGCAAAGATCCCGCCTGAGATCAGGGCCCCGTTGTGCCGGGCACTGCACAGATCCCGCCTGAGATCGGGGACCCCTGTCTGGGGAGCTGAGAGAAGGGATGTTCCATTACATCCCCCCAGCAACCCTAACAGCCTTGCTGACTAGCACTGCTGGAGCCCAGCCGATCTCCCCCCCCCCCCGCATCCCTCCCACGCCCTCCCACTTGGCAGCCTGAGGCTGCAAGCGGCTGCAAAGCACCAAAAAAGGAAGAGCAGAGGAAAGTCTGAGCCACCTGCGGCCCCACTGCTCCCACTTGAATCAAAAACCTCAGCTGGACGGGAGGGAGAAATAAACAGGGCTGCTGCAAAACCCCCTCTGGGCTTCCCTCTGCTGCCCAGGGGTCCTGGGAAGGGGTGGGGTGGCCCAGCCTCCCGTGCCATGGGGAATTAGCTACCCCAGGGCACAGTGCTTTCCAATTTCCCAGCCCCCTTCTCCTCCCCGGGCGAGGGGCTCTGGCCTGCCGCAGCCGGCCAGACATTCTCCCTCCTCCTTTGCTGCCTGGCTTCTCTGGGGCAGCAGGGAGCAGGACCCAGCCCTAGAGGCTGCAGCGATGGGGTGGGGGCGAGAATCGGATCCTAGGAACTCCTCTGTCTCCTGCTGTTTACACAAGCAGGGAGGGAGCCAGCGAGTTTCCACACCAGGCGCCTGGCCCTCCCTAGGATGGGGAAGGGAAGGCTGGGGCCAGAGCATGTCGGGCCTGATTGGGGCCAGCTGGAGAGCCAAGGCTGAGCTGCGTGTCCAGCCCAGATGGGATTTGGAGGATTCCGGAGAGGAAGGGCAGGAACGGCAGCTGGACCAGATCCTGTGCCCTCAGATGCTGTGCCCATCCAACAGCCACACTGGCCTTTCCCCCATGCCAGCTTGCCCAGGTGCTTTGTATCACAGTGCCCTGCATCTAATGTCAACAAGCTATGGGATTCACTTTTGCTTGCTGGCCTGGACCGCTCTGTGGTGGGTTATGGTGCACTGTCTGAACACCTTTCACACCTCACCCCAGAACTGACTGCATCTCAGCGCTGGGCATGGGATTCCTGTATAAACAGCCACCACGCCTCACCCCAGAGGTGGCTGCATCTCAGCACCCTGTGAGGAATCCTTTACCCATCAGTCACTGACATTTGTATAGCCCAGAGCAGGGCAGAGGGCCATGGATACACACCTGCCTCCCCCCCACTCAGGAGTCTCTTGCTTTGTGCCCCAGGGGGAAATCCTTACCCCAGAAAGGGGGGGGGGGGGTGGACACAGCAAACCTCCCACACCAGCCTCCCCCCCGGCAGCTCTGCAGCTCAGGCCTGGATGGGAAACTGGCCCCTGGGAGCAGGGCCATCAATCACCGCCGTGGGAAATAGCCTAGGTTCGAGATGATGCCAACTCACGGCGGGAATTTCCTCTGCGCTTTGGCCCATTCGGCTCAAACCCCGTGTGCCCACATGGGGGAGCCAAGGCTGGGCAGGTCCAAGCAGCCCAGCTCAGTGATGACTTTCACCAGCATGCATCTGCCAGGGAATGGGGCTCTGGGCTTCCATTGCTTCAGGGGACCTCCTCCTTTCCCCCGAAAAACAGCACCCATGAAACTGCAACTGGCTACATGCAGCTGGGGTCTAGTGGTTAGAGCAGGGGGGCTGGAAGCCAGGACTCCTGGGTTCTATCTCTAGCTCTGGGAGGGGAGTGATATCTAGTGGTTAGAGCAGGGGGCTGGGAACCAGGACTTCTGGGTTCTATCCCCAGCTCTGGGAGGGGAGTGGGGTCTAGTGGCTAGAGCAGGGGAGGGGGACTGGAAGCCAGGACTCCTGGGTTCAGACAGTGATTTACTGCATGGCCTTTGTTAAGTCCCTGCCCCCTCTCTGTGCCTCAGTTTCCCTATTTGTGAAGCAGGGAGAGAACTGCACTGATCCATCTCACAGGAGTTGAATTGGCCAAAGGTTTTCACTAGCAATGCTCCCGGTGCCCCCTTGTCAAAGCAGGTTGTGCTGCTCCCATTCACATGTGCCATTGCCTGTGTCCCCCACGATCACACCCCCCCAGGACATCCCTCTGCCCTTGCCGTGCTCCCCTCTGCTCCTGCAGCCCCGCTGGCAGGATAGACAGGATTTCTCAGCATGCTGTGACAGTCCCGTTGCTATGGGGCTCAGCTGATCCTGCCCACAGAAATCTCCCTGCCCTGGCTTATCCCATGCTTTATTTTAACAGCTTCTTCCTCCATTTGTCCTGGCCCTGCTGGTTGCTAGGGGATTTCCCAGGAACAGAACGTGCCAGGGGACCTGGCCTGAACTGAACTGCCCTGTGGGGCATTTCACGGGTTCAGTCCCAGGACTGGCCGCAAAGCCAGCTAGTGAGGACACATGGTCACGCAAGCAACCCTACAATAACAGACCGATGCGGCAGTGCAGCAACACTAGTGACCCTACAGTAACAAACCAGTGTGATCTGGTCAGTGCTCATGAGCACCTTCATAATAACAAACCAGTGGATGCTGAATCCCCAGCAACCCTACAATAACAAACCAACCTATGCAATTTCTGACCGACCCTACAATAACAAACCAGCCTATGCAATAACAGAGCTGCCTGCATGGTAGAGAGAGATCAGTCTTGTTCAGGACGCACCGTTTGGGCCTGTCCAAGTCAGTTGTTTGCACATAGGAGCGAATTGAACACGGGACGGCTGTGAGAGTCCAAGAGCACTCTGAACTCATAAGGGTGTTTCCCGAGCCTTGATGTGCTTGGGTCGGGCTGGATTCCCTGCATACCTTGGGGCGCCACCCGCACGGAGCTTTCCCCAGCCTCCAGGGCGCCAGGCAGGCATCTGGGTGAGGAAGCCCCATGGAGGGAGGTCACTTGTGTTCCAGTAGCTGGGGGAACCCCTCCCCACACGGGCCCTGAGATGCCCCAGCAGCTCGCCAGAGCCTGGGGATGACTTCAGAAGGGAGGAATCCCGTCGAGGAATTTGACACGTCAGTGGGAAAGCATGGTGGCTTCCCGTCCCCTGCTCCCCCCGGCTACATTCCTCCAGCCATGGTACATCCAGGCTGGGACCCCCTAGCTGACCACAGGGTCAGCACATTCCTGCAAGGGACAAGGGTCAACAGGAGGGCGGGTGCTCAGCACCTCTGAAATTGGGCTGCCAGGAGCACCTTGGTGCTTTGATAAACCGTTTCACAAAGTATGTATGCTCCCTGCTGCTGAGATGCAGCCGCTTCTAGAGTGGGGCATGGGGGATGTTTATACAGGGAGGGATTCCTCACCCAGCACAGAGATGTAGTCACCTCTGTGATAGGCCATGGCAGCTCTCTATACAGAGAGTCCGTCAACCAGGACCGAAATGCAGCTACCTTTGGGGTGGAATGCAGCAGCTGTTTAACCTCAGCATTGTACTATGGTTTAGGATAATAATCAAAGCATTGGTCTTATGGTCCAAAACCAGGCCTAGGAGCCAGGACTCCTGGGTTCTACCTTGGCTTTCGGAGGGAGTGGGGTTTAGTGGCTAGAGCAGGAGGGGGCTGGGAGCCAGGACACCTGGGTTCTATCCCCAGCTCTGCCCACAGCTGCCCTGGGTGAGCCACTGCCCCTCAGTTTCCCCATGGAGCTAATGGCCCCACCACCAGTGTGGGTGGCTGTGCAACAGCAGGTTATCTGGCGTCTCTATTGGTTTTCCCAGGGCCTTCACCATGTGGCTGTTCCCTGCCCTGCAGGGCCAGAGGCCTGGACGCCTGTTTGTTGGCACGCAGGCCCAGCACCGTGGGGGTGGCTACAATCATCCTTGCCCTCTATGCCTCACGCTCCCTGACAGGCACAGCCGGCTCCCACTCAGCTGATAGGGATCCAGGCCAGGTACAGTCATGGCCCCAGCTGGGAGAGCTGGGGGGTTACGCCCCGGGGCCCGGCTGGATCCCATGGCAGGGCGATGCCATCACCCTCCTTCAGTTTGCACACCCAGCTTCATCTGGATACAGGATTCACTCTCACTTCCTGCCCTGAATGGCTGGCTGGCTGGCATTGCTGAACCTTGTGAAACAGCCTCCCATGTCCCACCCCAGAGGTGGCTGCATCTCAGCACTGGCTGAGAGGTTGCTGGGGTATCTGAGCACCAATCCTCTCTAATCCCTTCCCAAGTGACACTCCTCCGCCAGGTCCCCAAAGGCAGCACCCTGCAGGAATGCTTCCCACTCCGCTGACGAGACTCACTAACAAGCTGCATGCCTTGAGGCTGCTTATCACACTGGATTCTGGCCCTGGCACATTTCATTCCCACTGAATACCCCCCTTTGTAACGGATTCGTTCCCGCATTTGCTAAATGTTTCCTTCCAGGAATGATTTTATAACCACTGGGGTGGGGGTGGGGTGGTACAAAGGAAACAAGAGAGAGAAAGGAAACGGCCGGCTTGTGGGTTACATTTACCCTCTCCCCTCTGCCAGCCTGGTCGGCTGAGCCGCCAGCACCATGGGGCAGCAACTGGCTCTCACTCTGGGTCACCCAGCCCAATGGGGGCCCGATCTCAGGCTGGGGAGAGAAAGAACCTAAGGCTGGACAGCCTAGGTTGCGAGTGAGGGGCACTAGCAGAGCTTGGGGGGGAGGGAAGGGCTGGGAAAGGAGGGGCACCAACAAAGCCAGGGGGGCAGGACTGCAATAGCAGGGGGCTGCGGGTTGGGCATGAGGGGCACCGGCAGAGCTTGGTTTTTGCTCTTTTCAATCCTTTGCCATCTGTCCGTGCTGCTCGCCCGGCAGCATCGGAAGCCCTAGCCCTTTGGACGCGCTGGGGGCTGAGATAACGCACCCCGCCTCCCCACTTCCTTTGTTTGGAACAAACCCCGGCTGCATTGTTTCCCTCCAGGTCGGGCTCTGGGACTGAGTCAATATTTACCGGCCCAGAGCCCGGGGACAGGGAAACGAGGGGCTCAGCTACAGAGCCAGTGGCTGGGTTGGGAAATGTTGGACCCGCGCCAGGAACACACCCTGCCGTTCGCATGGCAGGGCCAAGGGCAGAGCAGGCAGGGCAGACGAAGCCTGAGATTTATTTGTGCCTCTGCCCCCACTGCCCCGAGGGCTCAATGCCTTTCGCATGCGTCGAGGTCAGGTCACCCGCCTCATTTTACACATAAGGAAACTGTAACAGAGAGAGGTGGGAAGGGGCCCACTCAAGAGCTGGGGAATAGAACCCAGGAGTCCTGGCTCCTAGCCCCACCTCCAAAGCCGACATGGCAATACCCACATTTGTCCCAGGCTAGGATCCCACATGGGGGATGCCCACTGGGGGTTGGCGTCTCCCTCTGCCCCTGGGAAGTTTCTTGCCGCCCTCCAGCCACCTGCCCTCGTCACCCTCTCACCCGGGGAAGCCAGGCTCAGTCAATCCAAGAAGCCTCTGGGCCTGTCGCACCCAGCTTCTGGGCTCGGTAGGCGGGGCTGTGCAGGGAAGCAGGCACCCAGCCACGCATCAGCCTCCCTCCCCCGAAACCCAGCCCTTGGCCGCTGAGCCGTCCCCAGGTTGGCATTGCACCCGCTGCCAGACAGCAAAGAGATCCGCTCAGCTCCTGTGCGCAGCACCAGCACATACATACACACATGCAGGTGCACGCACACAAGCACGCCTCACCCCACGGGGGCACACGCACATGCCCCACCATGCAGGCGCACAGCACACGCATGCACTGACACGCAGGTGCATGCACATGCGTATGTGCAAATATAGGGGGCCCACGCACGCTGGCACACACAACCTGTAGGCACATGCACGCTCACACACAAACACACACCGACATGCACAAACAGTGTGTTCAAGTAAATTACAGCAACGGTCGGTTTCATCCTGCTACAATGACTCATGGTGGAAAAATGCCCCTGGCCCAAGCCAGGCTCCTGTAGCAACAGGCCCCGCAGCCAAGTGTGAGCTCAACAGGGCGGGGCTGGGAAACGTGGCATTCTGCAACGACAGTGTCCTGGTGCCGGGCGTGCACCAAGACACACACACATCCAAATGGATACACCACGTGACCCCCAGGTACCCCTGCTCTAACCACTAGACCCCACTCCCCTACCAGAGCCGGGGATAGAACCCAAGTGTCCTGTTCTGTCCTGCTGAGCTCCACAGTCCTTCAACCCACCCTGGCCGTCAACACGCCCTTGAACCAAACGCCACGTGGGGGGAGACAGGGTCACAGACATGACAAAATCGAGCCCACCCTTGCTCCATCCACACAGCAATGAGCCAGTGCAATTCCCTCCCTCTCTCCCCCCGATAGTCCCCCAGGCCTTACCCCGGCAAACACGCTGCTTGGCTCCTGACAGGATCCCAGGGGTGTCGATCAGGCTGATGCTCTCCAGGACTTGGTTGGGCAGCTGGGCGCACATGAACCTGGGAAAAGAGGGTGGCGGCGATGAGCAATGGCAGCACATTGGACAGGAGAGGGACAGCGAAGGGCAGCATGGCCTAGTGGCTAGGGCACTGCATGAGAACTCTTGGGTTCTAACCCTGGCTCAGGGAGGGGAATGGGGTCTAGTGGTTACAGCAGGGGGGCTGGGAGCCAGGGCGCCTGGGTTTACTGCGTGGCTATGTCACTGAACTGCTAAGTGATCTGGGGCAAGTCTCTTCCCAGTTGGTGCCCATCTCCCTCCTTGCCCTTGCATAAGGGGAGGATCAGGGGCGTGGCTGGAGCGCACTGCATTGTGGTTATTCTCTGTCTCCCAGAGCCCATTGTGGGCCTGGCCGGAGTGCGCTGCGTTGTGGCTACTCTCTGCCCCCCAGCTGCACAGCATGAGTTAGAGCAGCCCTGAGGCTGCTGTAATTCGCACTAAGGGCCAGGAAGGTCCCAGGATTCAGGAGGCTTAAAGCCACCTCTCTCGCCCCAGATGCTGGCAGAGAGTAACTGGGGATCACAGCTCCCCCACCCCAGCGGAGTCTCTGCCTTCCCGTGATCCTGGGACCCCTGGCACTGCTGAGGAGCCAGGGCACCCCCCGCCTACAGCACAGCAGCCTCGGAGGCCGGTGGCACTGTGCAGCTGCATCAGGGCTGGGGATTGGGACCCTTCCAGTCCCAGGGCAGGACCCAGCAGACGGCAGCCACCCCCCTGGGCCTGGCCTCTCTGTTCCTGTGCAGCCTGGGGCCACCCTTCTTCCACTCATCCTCCAACTGCGGCGTGGCCGAGGGTGGGGGAGAAGGAATGAAAGAGGGCGTGAAGAGGCAGCTCAGACACAGGCTGGGGGATCCAGGAAGAGGAGAGCAAGCCAGGGCTGGCGCAGACAGGAGCAGGGGGGCTCCCTGACTGGGGGGTACAGGGAACACCCCAGTGCTGGCAGGAAGCCAGGCCCTGGCACACAAGTGGGGGGACTCAGGGAGGAGTCTGTGTTTGCAGAGGAAGTCAGGCCCCTCTGATGTAAACGTGGTGCTAAAAATAGCCCTGCCCAGGCCCAGCTGAGCTGGTGGGTGGGGAGGGGGCTCCCAGCTTGGCTGTTGCTGATTCTCACCACGGCCCGAGTTTGGGAGCTAATGGGAGCCATTGCACTGATCTCAGTGGGGACCAGGGCCCAGTTCCCTGGGAAACCTGCCACAGTCCATGAAAAGAACCCAGGTGTCCTGGCCTGTTTGTCTGGAAAGGAGAGTGTTTCCTGAGTCAGAATTCACTTTATTTGGGGGAAGGAGGGGGGGAGAATTTTTGACAATTCTAGTGCAAAACCCCCCAACCCCCAAGCAGTGAAAACGGTGGTGCAAGAAGCTGTAACCAGCATTGTGGGAGAGGCGGAGCCCAGCCACCCTGGCTTCAATGGAGCGAGGAGCAAAACCAAAAGGGTCGAGGCTCTGCAGCTCTTACTGTTACTGACTAGGGGTATCACGGTGGCCCGCAGCAGCTGCAACTGAGATCAGAGTCCCCCCCCCCCCCCCATCATGCCAGGAGCTGCACAGATCCCAGCCGATATCAGCTCCTCCGATTGCACCAGGCGCCACACAGACCCTGACCCAGATCAGGGCCCCCTTTGTGCTAGGTGCTGCACAGATGCTGACTGAGATCAGGGCCCCATCGTGCCAGGCGCTGCCCAGACACAGAGCAAGCGCCAGTCCCCGTAGACGTATTATCCCTATGTTACAGACAGGGAAACTGAGGCATAACGCGATTTCCAGTGAGTCTGCAACAGAACCAGAAACCGAAGCCACATCTCCTGGGTTCCAGCCTCTTCACAAGGTCTCCGCTCGCTCCGTCTTCCCTGCCTGCACCCCTCAGCTTATCCCCAAGCAGTGATTGCCCACCCAGCTGGGCCTGTCCCCAGGCTCCTCCTGCCAGCCATCTTGTGAGAAGGGGACGGACGTCCTTGCCAGGGCATCTGGAGCCCTGACACCTTCTTTCCAGGCAGCCGAGGCCGGGGAGGGAACTGGGCCACAGGCCCTGCATTCCAGAGAGCCTAGCTCAGCCCCAGCCTGCCCCGGATGCGGACCAGGGCTGGGTGGGAGCAGGTGCCCTCTGCCCTGCACAAGGCCCCCACTCCACGTCCCTGCCCTGGACAAGGCCATGCTGGACACACATCATGGGCGGGGGCTGCGCTGTTTAAATCTGCCCCCGCAGCTGCAGCCCCACGGTCCCCTAAGTCTAGCCTCCTCCCTTTGTCAAACCCAATGTCCCAGGCTTGTCCCAAGGGGCTGGGGAGGGACGTGCAGGCTTGAACAGCTGTTTGCAATGGGCTGGGGGGGATGGGAAGGCAAGGCAGGGCTGTGCCAGATGGGGCATGGGATCTCTACTTTCCAGAGAAGGAGTGGGGTCTGGTGTTAGAGCAAAGTGGGGGCTTGGAGTCAGGACTCCTGGGTTCTGTCCCCAGCTCCAGAAGAGGAGTGGGGCCTAGCGGTAAAAGCAGGGGGAAGGGAGCCAGGAGACCTGGGTTCTATCCCAGCTCTGGGAAAGGAGTAGGGTCCAGCAGTTACACACAGGAGTCAGACTCTTGAGTTCTAATCTTAGCTCTGTGAAGGTGTGGGGCATCTTAGTGGCTGGTGCAGGGAGGGACTGGGAGCCAGGACTCCCAGGTCTCGTTCCCAGCTCTGTAAGTCATAAGGCACAAAGAGGAGAAACGACTTGTACAGGGTTATGCAGAGCCAAGAAAAGAACCCAGGAGTCCTGACAACAAGCTCATGCTGCCTTGCTAATATCCTGAACAGCTGTGTGCTGTCACTGCATGCTGCTGAAGCACCACCGTGTTCCAGCCCAGAGGCAGCTGCACTTCGGTGTGTGGCGGAGGAAGCAGCCCCCTGTGATAACTCTAACTCAGGCATGCTGCTTGTGGGAGAGGTTTACAAAGCTGGGCCAGGGGCTTAGCCACAAATTCAGTCACTGACACCCGCAGGCCGGCTTCCCCCCCCCCCCCCTTTGGCCAGGGCAGGAAACGGTACCCAGGCTAATGGAGGCGGTCACGGGGCGGGCGTGGGTGAAGCTGAGAGGAGGGCTTGGATCCGAACCCCTCACTCAGTGCCCTGCCCCCACTCCCCACACACAGGGTGCACCCACATGCATGCAGGGATGCATGTGCACACACATACACACACAGGAATGCATGCACACATGCACACCTATGAGTACACACACACACACACACACACGAGCACACACACACGCCCCAACCAGCCTTTCCAAAACACACTTGAACAAAATCCTACAGCGGAATTTGCTAGGAAACAAGCCCTGAGACTGCGCGGTGTCAGCCCCTTACTCGGCTCTTGCTCACAGACTCTCTAGCTCATCCCTGAGGCAGTGGGCGCCCTGCAGGACTCCCCGGGCCGCAGCTCTGGCCTGGGCCACGCAGGAGGCCAGACTAGACAGTCCCTCCTATCCTTGTCATCTATGAAGCTGTGAACATCTGGGGAGGGGGAAGCTGTTTCTTTCTACCCTTTTCTTCCCCCCACAGAACAGTGTCATCTCCCAAGGGAAGGGGCAGGAGCCCCATTGCAGGGGACGATCCCACCCGCCCAGGGGGGAATAGATGAGAGGGCACCATCCCGCCCCCTCCTGGACCCCCATAGACTAGACAAGCCCTGACGGGGTGCCTCCACTTCTCTGCTCTGACCTCGACTCCTGGGGTCCCTCCAATCCCACCACCACTGAGCGTGAGAGAGGGGAGAGCACCCAGCGGGATCCGACAGCTCCCAGCCCCTTCCTGGCTGCGGGGAGAGGCACAAGAGGAGGGAACAGCCTGATTCTCTGCATTGGCTCTTCTGCCCCCCAGCAGGACGCAGGCCCCAGGAAGGGCAGCATCTCAGGTCCCAGCCCCCACTGACAGGGTCAGAGACACTCTCCGCTACCCCCCAAAAAACCAATCTCAGTGCGAGGGGCCACAATCTCCAGGGCAAGAGCAACAGGACAACGGTCAAGGACAATCACCGCATGGCAGCCCCTACATGCCCCCTTTCCTGGGCAACAGCCCTGGAAAATCAGCCCGTCCACCAGGCCTCCCATCCCTGGCGAGGCCTTGCCTGTAGGGCCCAGACCATTTTCAGAGTGAGAACGGGAGGTGTCTGGGTGCACCAGGTTTGTCATCAGTGAGAGATGCCTGCCCGGGGAGCAGCAAACATTGGGGTGTGTGTGTGTGTGTGTGTGTGCAGGGGGGTGGCAGCTGCTAGCTCAGGAAGGGGAAGCGTGGTTCCAACCTATCCCCCCTGGGACCCTCTCTTTGTGCATCGTGGATCTAGAAGCCCCATCCATCAGGATCAGGGCCCCATTGTGTTTATGCACACTGCCCCATCTGCACTGCCCTTTTCTTCCTGCTTGGATCCCTGGGGCCAAGGAGGAGCAGCAGAGACAGGCAGTAGAATTGATCCAAGGCTCCGCCCTGGGGAGAGGCTGGAAAGACTGGGGCTGGGTGAGGAGAGGAGCAGGAGCAGGGCATGGGAGGGGCTCAGAAAAGTACCGAGTGGCTAGAGAAGGGTAACGGGCTGCCCGTTTGCCCCGTTTAACCACGGGCTGGGGGATGCCCATTGATTCTGAATGGCAGCTGCTTAAACCAATGAAAGGAAATACAGCCTGGCATTAGCCAGTGAAACTCCCTGCTACAAGATCTGAGGCCAAGTGTTCAGGGACTCAGGCAAGAGTTGGGGATAATGAGAACATTTATTAGATAGACTGGGGGGGTTGTTTGTTTAATAAGGGATATAAGCCCTCGAACTTCAGAGCACGAGCCTCTTTCCAAGCCTTGGAGGGTCAGGGGAAAGAGTCCCCTTGTGGTCAGGTTATCCCATAGTTCCCTGGTACAGGATCCTGGGCTAGATGGACCCACTGGCACTTCCTATGTCATGTCAGTGGGGGGAGGAGACTCTAAAAGGAGCTGGGAATGGGCATGTCAGACCAGGTCAAAGGCCAGGCCTCCTGACTGTGAGAGAGAGGGTCAAGCCAGACACTCCAGAGGATGGTGAGGTACCTGGTTATGGCATCCCACCCCATGGGGAAAATTCCTGACCCCTCCACATAGATGGTCCACTCACGCCCTGGAGCGTGCAGATTAAACAGCCACAGGACCCAGGTTAGTTCAGTCTGGGCTAGTTCTGGTGTGGGCTAAAGACAAAGAAGAGGAGGCACTATTTGTGTAGGTAGAGGGAAGGCACTTGAGGACCAGCAGCCCTTGATGGGTTGTGCCAGCCTGGCAAAGTTAGCGGTGGCTGTAGAGCATTGTGGGAAGGCACTGGAGGACCAGCAGCCCTCAACCACTGTGTAGCGGCACTAGCCTGGGCCAAGGTAAGTGGCTGCAGAGGGAAGCTCAGTCAAGGCCCAGTTGTGCTGGCCGCCACACGAGTGATGGGGTTGTGGACGGGGGGGTCGAGTTAATAGGGATAAGGTCCACTGACGGCCAGCCCTTGGGGAGCAGGAGACAGCAAGCAGGGGCCTGCACTCACCGGTTGAGAAAGGTGTTCCCAAAAGGGTTGAGCTTGCGGAAAGGTTTCTTGGGGTCAACGATAAGGGCGTTGCCTGGGATGATCCCCTCGGTCTCACCGTGCATGACAGCGATGAAGGAGTCGGTGGTGGGCTCAGGCCCGATGCGGCTGCCTGGGATGTCCTGCTCCAGCAAGTACTTGATGAAAGTGGTCTTCCCCGTGGAGTACTGCCCCACCACCAGCACCATGGGCTTGTTGTCAAAGTCAGCGTCCTCCAGGGCCGGCGAGTGGAAATCGTGGAAGCGGTAGAACTCCTCCACGGGCAGCAGCTTCTTCTTGTAGAGGTTCTTCAGCCCCTCCGTGACCGTGTGGATCACCTCAGGAGTCTTCTTCTCGTTCTTCTTCATCCAGCTGAACATCTTCCCCTAGTCCTGCCGTACGCACCAGGGGAGAAACACGGCAACAGGGAGAGTCCTGGGGAGCTTGAGAGATCCTAACCAATAGATCTTTCCGAGATCAATAGCCCTGAGTTGATAGATTTTTCTAAGATCAATAGCTCAGAGTCAGTAAATGTGGAGATCAACAGATCTTGCTGAGATCAATAAATCTGTGAGTCGACAGATCAACCGATCTGGATATAGCAATCTGCAGAGTTTTTGGAGATCAATTAATCCAAGCCGTAAATCCCGTCAAAAAACCAGAAAGAGCCACAGTGTTTTGGCGCTCAGCAGATGTGAATTGCTAGATCTCTGGGAGATCAGTCAGTCCAAATGGAAAGATCTTGAAGAAGGGAGACCAACAGATCTGAAATCAATAGACCTTTTGGGACTCAGCAGATCTCTAATCAGTGGATCCAAAAGGATAGATCTTTTTGTGGGGAAACCGATGGGTCTATTGGGTTATCTCCAGACCTGGATTTGGTAATCAGATGAATCTTAAAGGCGTGGCATTTGCGTTTGCTGTTTGATTTAAAGAAACCAAGTGGAATCGCCCCTAAACCGGGATCATCAGCTTGGCACAGGGAAGTTTCTTCTGCCACCGTTGGGGAAGGAACTTGCGCTCCCCAGTTTCCCCCCACAAACGTTGAGTGGGATGGAGAAAAGCAGCACCAGGAGCTAGCTGCGCAATCTTGGCAGGGAAAATCAGAGCTGCTAATGTCGCTTTCAAGAGAAAAATTCCTTCTCTGGCCAATGCAATTTTTTTTTAAAGGAGGAAAACTCCTTCCCTGAACTCGCAGAAGATCCCGCAGAACATATGAGGAGGGGCTGGGACTCTGGGAGGCTTCCTAAGGGGAAAAAAGGAGTTGCCAGATGACACAAGGCAGACAACGGAATACATTAACATAAATTAACAGGAGGGTTGTGGAGGGCGGGGGGGGGGGGGGAGGGAGAGAACGAGGCTGCTGAACTTGAGAACAAATAATGGGGGGGGAGAGAGTGAACTGCTTTTTTACTGAAGGCAGGAATGTGGGCCGGACAGGCAGCCTGTGGTGCCATCATGTGGGGGACCAAAGCATGTGCTGGGAGAAGAAAAAGCAGGAACCAGACGCAGCCGATCACCCTTTGCACGGATGCTCAGGAAAGTTCATCCAAATTCACTAGCAGCGTGACTGTGCAGTGGATCAGTTAGACCCTGCCCGCCGCGGAGCCCCACTGTGGACATGCTGGTGCAGAATTCAAGGGGCCTTAATTCTGGTTAGTGGAAAGAGGAGCCCTAAATAGCACGCCAGCGGCATTGCCAACGCTCATGTTAATTCTTGTTTTCCTTCAAGCCCCAGCTCCTGGAGTCAAGGGGAGATGTGATGATTTCAGCCTTCATTCTTACAGGAAAAGTAAGTTTCTAGCCCTTGTGGCTGTGGAGAAGGCTTCAAAATGTGACCCCCGTGCACCATGGAGGCTTAAAAAGCAGAAGGCAAATCAAAAGAACCCCAAATCCATTATTTTTTCATAATCTCACGATTTTTGAATATTTGGGGCTGGCAATACTGCGCGACTCATGGTGAAAGCACAAGAGCTGGCAGCAGGAGCTCACACGGGTATATGGCGCTTTGCAGAGCAACCTGTGCGGAGAGCCGCACCCATCACGCTGCCCTACACCGTCTCTGTGTGCTCCTATCAATCGATCGGTCGGTCTGTCTCCACCAGTCGTCTCTTGTCTCACACACAGACTGCTAGCTCTCTCTTGGCCAGGACAGCAAGCCAGTTCCTACGTTTGTACAGCACCTAGCCCATTGGGGTCTGGCCTTAGATGCTACCCAAATATTAATAATAAGGAAAAACGACAGCTTAATTAATAGCAGCAAATCCCATGAGACTAGCAGACAAGAGGCACCCAACAGTAACACTTCACTCTTCTATAGCATCTTCCATCAGTTGATCTCTAAGTGCTTTACAAATGAGGTTGGTATCATTGTCCCATTTAACAGATGGGGAAACTGAGGTTCAGAGAGGGGCAGTGACTCGCCTACGGTCAGCAGACCAGAGACAGGGCTGGCTATGCTTCCCACACAGAGCTTCAGGATTGTGGATCTTCTGCTATTTAGCATGCAGCTGCTTTCCACTAGGCAGCAGCATTGGAGAAAGGAACCTGCTCACACCGCACTAGCAACGTCTAATCGCAGGCACTGAAAGCTCTATGGCACTCCAGCACTGTCACACAGAGCTCAGCAGATATTGCTTGTCGCAGATGGGCTGGGCGGCAAGCCTATAGGGGGGTGTCCAGAGACACCTGAGCAATTTATTTTTGTTAGGCTGATTGTAAATTTTCCATTAAGTCTCCCCCCTTTTCACCCCAGAAGGTTGAGGTTTTGACCAAACAAATATCTTCGTAGGATGATTCCATTTCTCTCAGAGTCACCTTGCACCATAAAACTAGGGTGGCCGGCAGAGTCCATGAAGTGGCTGACAAAATCCAGGAAGCACAACTGCTGGTTCAGATGCATACAGAGGACGAGCGAAGAGAACCTGGTGAAGACCTCGTGGCAGGAAAGGATGGTAAGAAAAAGACGCTGAGGAAAGCCAAGGAAGCAATCACCTTCTTACTGCATAACCAATTTGCGGCAGCCTCATCAGCAAGGTGCAGAGCCCTCAGACCATGTCAAATCTGCTCCGAGGGCAGTCATCAGTGAAGTGTGACTTTGGCTGCAGCAGCGTGTGGGATCCTCTTGTGGGCCCCAGGTGTGAAGGCTAGCTGTACATTGACACTGCCCCACTCAAAATTGGTTCACAAGGGCCATAGGAGCGGCATGGCAAACCAAAGCCAGGTACACGCATGGCCAGGTCAGTTACGAGTGTGGTTTCTGACGTCAGCTACAGACCATTCTTCATGCCACATTGATGTTGCTGAGAAATCTGGGCCGGGCAATGGGCGCCCTGATGACAAACAGGCTCTTGGGTTGTCAAAAAGAACTTTCTACAGTGATAGGGTTGGGTTTACCCTGATCTTCTCAGCCATTCTGGCTGAAGCATCCTCAAGATGAACACGTGGAGGAGTGATTTTTCTTAACACGGGAAGCCATGGTGCTGGTGGGGGGTGAATCATCCCGGTTCCGATGCACGTGGTTGAGCATAGTTGAGTGTCGACCAAGGTGACATGAGACAAATGGAAAGGAAGCAATAGATAGGTTGCATTAAAGAAGATGGAGCTTAGCACCACCTTGGAGAGATGAAGGTGGTGGATGCTCACAGAATGACCTGATTGTGGAGGATGGGATAAAGGGAAGAAGGAGAAGAATTCTGCTTTTCTCAAAAACAGATGTTTGCTGTAAAAATTTTCCTTTGGGACCCCCCCCCCCCCCCCCCCAAAAAAAAAAAATTCTGTTGGGGAAAACCTTTTGATTGAAAGTTTTTGGCCAGTCCTATTAAAAATACAGTTTTTAATAATTCTTCATTTTTCACTCAAAATGAAAGTTTTCTGACAAAAAGGCAAAATTTTCCACAGAGGTGAAAAAAAAAAAATTCCAACCAGGTCTAATTTTTAAATAACTGCCCTTTAGCAACAAAGTTGGTGTCTCAGAGAAAGCTGGAGCGAATGATTTCTATAAGGATTCATAGATTCCAAGACCAGAAGGGACCATTATGATCTAGTTTGACCTCCTATATAACACAGGCCAGAGAACCACCCCCAAAATAATTCCTAGAGCAGATCTTTTAGAAAAACATCCAATCTTGATTTAAAAATTGTCCATGCTGGAGACTCCTCCCCCACCCTTGGTAAATTGTTCCAAGATTTAATTACTTTCACCATGACAAATTTTCACCTTATTTCCAGTCTGAATTTGTCTAACTTCAGCTTCCATTGGATTATGTGAGACCTTCCTCTGCTAGATCGAAGAGCCTGTTATTGAATATTGGTTCCCCACGTAGGTACTTATAGACTGTGATCAAGTCACCTCTTCACCTTCTCTTTGTTAAGTTAGACTCAAAGGCCTCAATTAATTTATCACTACAAGGCAGGTTTTCTAATCCTTTAATTGTTCTCCTGGCTCTTCTCTGACCCTTGTCCAATTAGTCAATGTCCTTGAATTGTGGGCACCTGCACTGGACAGTCACCAAGGATTCCAGCAGCAGTCGCAGCAGTGCCAAACACAGAGGTAAAATAACCTCTCTGCTCCTCTGGAGATTCCCCTGTTGATGCATCCCAGGATGGCATTAACCCATTTGGCCCCAGTGTCACACCGGGAGCTCACATTCAGCTGATTCTCTACCAGGACCCCCAAATCTCTATCAAAGTCACTGCTTCCCAGGATAGCATCCCCCACTCTGCATGCACAGCCTGCATTCTCTATTCCTAGATGTATCCATTACCATGTAGCTGTATTAAAACACTGCAGGAACCCCAGGGGACAGGAAACTAGCCCAGCTCTCCCGACAGGTGAGTAGCAGCATTTTAACAAGGGCTTCCTAGGTCCCTCTTCTGCGAGGCCAATAACCACTATAAACACCTGCTATCTGAGTTGTCCCCTGGAACTGAACCAGCAACTCCCAGAGCTAAGGCTTGCAATATCCTGAGGAGCCAGCAGAAGGCTCTGTAGTCAAGTGGGACTGGGGACACGTAGCACACACGGAACTGGGTTCTGCCAGCACCCACGGCTATTGCTGTCCTGCACCTCCTGGCCCTTCACCTTGGCCGATGCCCCTCGCTCACAACATGCAGCCCCCTCTGCTATCCCACCCTGGAATCCCCCCCAACACACACAGCTCAGCCTCTCACTCCCGACCCGCAACCCCTCAGCAAAAACCATGTCCTACTTTGGGTTTGTCCAGCACATGGCAGCATGGGGGCCTGATCTCCATTGGTCGCTAGGCACTGGATCAGGATATCTGAGCATGTGGGGGTCAGCCGGGATGCCTGGGTGACTCCCGAAGGGGGCGGGAAATTACACAGAACAAAGCAAAATGGAGCCAATTGCACCAAGGATTTCAGCTCCGGTGAATATGGCTTTAAACCTGCAGGGTCCAGGAATTGGGTCAGATTCTTCCCCATAGTGGGGAGCCCCCTCCCTCCCAGTCTTCTATTGCTGACCCTGACAGAGCAGCATGATTCGCGTCTGCAGTTAGGCCTCGTATCCAGTGAGTGAACATGGCTATTCCCTTGATTCAAGGATGGCAAGGTGGAAAGGGACCAGCAGATCACGAGCCCGGCCTCCCATATAGCACGGGCTACTGAACTGCACTTAGTTACCCACGTCTTGAGTCCAGTCACTTCTCCTGGGCTCAGACCAGCTGCGTCCAGGTGGATTCCCCTCGTGCTGTGTAGTGAGCACAGACAAAGCAAACCCAGAGGGTCAGCGTTGCTCCAATCTACTCCAGTGCATGGCAGCACGGGTGCAAGCCCAGGGTCCCGGTTGGGACTCTTCCTCCATGGAGTTACACTTGTAGCACGGCCCACAGGCCTGATAACACCTCAAATTGTTTATGATCCCTACCCAACCACGTCGCTAGAAGGGCCCCAGGGAAGGAATTAACCCTGGTATATCTTGGGCCAAAATTTACAGTCCTGGGGAGTGGTCTTTTCATTTACTTCAGTAGGGTTTGGAAGGGGAGGGGCTGAGGGCCAAGACTCCTGGGTTCTATATCTGGGTCTGAGACGGGAATGAGGTCTAGTAGGTTGAGGGGGTTAGGAGCCAGGACTCCTGGGTTCTATTTCCTGCTCGGGGAGGAGAAAAAAAGGGGGGGGGGTCTACTGGGTTAGAGCAGGGGGGCTGGGAGCCGGGACTCCAGGGTTCTATTCCCTGGGACGGGAATTTAGTGGTTAGAGTAGGAGGGCTGGGAGCCAGGACTCCTGGGTTCTATTCCTAGCTCTGGGTTGGTGTGGGGTTGATTTCACTGGCATTTGGGAGCGCTCAGCTCCCACAAAGCAGTGTGCAGTGACAGCGCACGGCACCATTTACATTTGGGTGCCTACAGCTAAGACTTAAGAGCCTAACTTTAGCACCCAGCTCTGAACACTTTGGCCTTTTGCATGTTGCCAGCACATGGGGAAAATGAGGTAAAGCGAAGAGTCGTGTCGGTGGAAGCCAGTGGTCCTGCAAGTCTGCCCTCCCCTGCTTTAATCACGAGTCCATCCGTCTCTCCTCTACACCACTCAACACCCAAATCAACAGTCAGATAGGGTGCTGGAGCCTTGTGATGTCCCATCTCGCCCAGGCAGGGTGGGATCAATGCACTGCCCCGTGAAGGGTTGACAGTGGGCATATTGTGCAGGGATTCAGAACAATAAACAGCTCCCTCCAGTTCAATCTGGTGTGGAGCAGAACAGGGCTGTTGATAAAGCTAATAAATATTGTTTCGTTATGACACACCCAAGTGACGCACAGGTGCACAGGTACCTGGCACAGCACAGCACGGCACTAGGGCAACGCAGAATGGCTCCCCCAGGGATCACTGTCTGTCTCATCAGCGACCCCAGCTCGGAGCCCGCCCAGGCCCTTCCGTACCAGGGGCAGGTATACCAGGAGCTCAAGCGACAATGCCTGCAGCAGCGACGCCTCTTCACCGACCCATTCTTCGACGCCGTCCCCAACTCACTCGGATACTGGCAATTCGGACCCGGATCTCAGGCCATCAAGGAGCTGGAGTGGAAGAGGCCACAGGTATGTCTGATGCTTTTGCAGCCAGCCAGTGCTCCCTGAAGGCAGGGGTCACGGAGCCTCCTGGCACTGGCTCCATCCGCAAGGAGAGGCAAGAGGTAGATACTTGCTGAGTCTCTTGGGAGGAGGCAGTGCTACTGTCTGGGTGGGGAGGTCAGGAAGCAAAGGGAGCCAGGTGGAAAGGGTGATTATTTGCACCTAGACTCCCCAACTGAGATAAGGACTCCTTGTCACGCCGGGCGCTGCACAGACCCCAACTGAGACCAGGGTCCCTTCGCGCCAGGCGCTGTACAGATCCTGACTGAGACCAGGGTCTCGTCGTGCCAGGCATAGATACACAAAGTGATAAAGTCCATGTGTCTGAGCTGAGGAAGGCTGCCCTTCTGGTTAGGACACTGGACATAGACTCAGGAGATAGGGGTTCAATTCCTGGTTCAACCACTGGCTCCCTGCATGACCTTGGACACGTTACTGCATCTCTCTGGGCCTCCGTTTCCTAGCTCCAAAACGTGGTTTATAATAATCGTTTGTCTATTCAGACCGCAGCCTTTCCAAGGCAGGGACTGTCTGGCTGTCAGTCTGCGTAGTAGTCAGCACAGTATGGCGCTGGTCTCTGCTGGACCTCTAGGAGCTAGTGTAATAAATAACAAGGTCTCATTCATTGGTGCAGGGGTGCTTGCAGTAGCCCAGGGCACAAACAAAGCTGTGTCTTAACAGGGCAAGAATGCAAGTCTAATTAAGAATATGACTTGGTTTTCTTAGCTTGGAGATCTTTTCTGTGCCCCATGCCCCACAGGCAGCAGGGTAGCTTCTGGTTGTTTGCTTATGATAAGCCAGCCAACTGATTAGCATTTCACTACTAAGAAACAGGAGTAGGGCAGAGGTGAGGCTGCTGATTTTTCTTGAATGCAGGTGTGTCCTGGAGCGAGCACTGATCATGAGCTCACAAGAGCTCCGACTGCTTAATGCAGGCTCTTACACCATTGCCAAAGGGACCGGGGTGCCGACTCGAGTCCAAACCAGGGCTCGGGTTCATGCAAGGTACTCTGGCAGTGCTTTTGGCCTGGGACGGTGGAAATCTTGCAAGGTCAGCTGAAAATGGGAGATTTCCCATCAGCTGGAATGGTCTTGTGATCAGCCTGGGGGGCCCCCCATTTCTTCCATGCCCCCACAATAGTAGCAAGTCATTTGCTGCTGATACTGCAGTTGCTAGAGAAGAATGCACTGTAGATAGAGGAGGCGGTACAGGGATAGAGAGCTTTCAGAGGAGAACACTCAACATTTGTAATGTTGCCCCTTCTTCTGACACTAGTATCCCACCACTGACACCGGTGTTGCCTCTGTGCTGAGTGGCAGAAGGTTTCTGGAGCCGGCTTCCCACTGGGGGAGAAATCACGGATGTGGATGTGGGTCTATTCTAGGTATAACTTGCTTTATTTACATCTATGCCCCAGTGTTGACATGAGATGGTCAAACAGCATGCAGAGCGATACCTTCTCCTGGGAATCTTAGATCAACACCAATGTCCACCAAGTAACTCTGCCTCAGGAGCTGACACTCAATAGCGTGAAAAGCAGAGGGCAAACTTGCTGGCTACTCTCACAGACCCCTCTCTCTCCAGGCTGCCTCTACACAAAACCTCACCTAACACCCAGCTAACAGCTACCCAGCATGTCTCCCTGAGACTCAAACCTTGCTCGCACACTCAGAACTTGGAAGACTGTGTAACAGTGCTATCTGGTGCCACCTGCCATCACTGGATCAAAGATGACCATTCATTCCCCTCCCACTGTATGATTTCCATGCTGGACTTTACTCCTCAAACCAGAAAGCTCCCTTCTTTATTCTTTCTTGCAGGAAATCTGCAGCTCCCCCACGTTCATCCAAGACAGAATGAGCCGGACTGATGTACAACAGGGCCAGTTGGGTAAGCTCCTTCCCCTCTCCTTCTTAGTGTCTCATGCATGGTTTCATCTTCTACCTTGGAAAAGTGCCAAGAGGTGGAGCGCAAACTTAGCCCCACTGGCAGAGCCCTTCTGCCATATGTGGGCAACAGCTGCAGCCTCACAGCTGCAGTGCCATGGACCTTTACCATGTGCCTGTGAGGACTGGCACACGTGTGACGCAGCACTGCTCTCCAGTGGCTAACCCATGTGTAGAGGTTCAGGAGCGTGAGAGAGCATTTTCCTGCAGTTTCCTGCAACCGTCTGGACAAACCTTATTGAATTCAACGTAATTGAACGAGGTTTAATTTAAGCATATTAGGAGCTCATTGCATTAGAAATGCAAATGTTTGTGTGTTATTGCAGTATTGTCTGTAACTTCCCCAGGAGACACAACTAATGCAAACCTTGGGAAATGTTAGGAGCTTCCAGGGACTCTTTGAAACAACATGCTAGCTAGGCAAACAAAGTTCAGTGGGATTCCTAGGCAGTCTGTATTGGTGGGGAATTCACAGTGTAGGAAGGGGCCATGCAGCCTGGACATACCCTGGTCAGGAGAGAGAGGGACACAGGTCTCTATCCAAGACAGGTGACAGCTGGGGAGGCAGGAGCCTGAGAGCCCTTGCTGGGTCAGGGAGGGGGAATACAGGTACAGCTGTCTTGAACTGGGACAGTGAGTCTGTCTCCAAGCCAATGCAGCTAGTTCAGCTGATGCTACTAGCATCAAAAGGTCGTGGGGTCAAATGACCCAGTGCAACAGAACTGTAAAACTCGACTCACCTCTTCAACAGGTGACTGCTGGTTCCTGGCTGCAGCTGCATCCCTCACCCTCTACCCACAGCTCATGCAGAGGGTGGTACCCAGGGGGCAAAGCTTTGCACGGGAGGACTATGCTGGCATCTTCCATTTCCAGGTGGGTTGCACAGCCTGTGGGACCAAAAGGAGGCTGGTCAGAGGAGTTGACAGGTGGTGGTATATGGAGGGGGCATTTCCCCACCAAGGGGGGAGGATGACTAGGGCAGTTGCAGGGTGGTAGCCTATGATGTGGATTAGGGGTGAAAGGCAGCCTTGCCTTTATGTCAGGGCTGACACACAGCAGGGCCCCAGTTGTGCAGGAGGACGCCGATACGCTAGCAGCTGTACAACCACAATGCAGAAAGACCGTATGGATGAAGGGTCCTATTTTCAGAAGCAAGAGACACCCACAGCCCAGCCCTTGCAGTCAAGCTCCCAAACCTGCAATATTCCAGCAACTCCCCCCCCCAAAAGCATCAATCTGGACTAAGCCAAAATCCTGACTCTGAACTTCATGGCAGGGGGCCAGTGGGTACCTTTAGCCCCAGCAGTGCTCTGTGATGGAGACTTTCCAATCCAAGGGCGTTGCTGTGGGGCCTGATCCTGGATTGAGGGCTTGCCAAAAAGTTTTCCATCAATACTGTTTTTCAATGGGAAACAATAGGTTTGTTACTAAATGAAATTTTTTTCACAAAAAGTAGCTGCTTTGAGCAAAGTATCGAATGCCTGAAAACCTGAAATATTTTGATTTTTAAAATTGCCGCCATGGTACCTCATGGGAATTGTAGTTCTGGGGTCTCATGCACTTGTTCTACTGTATTGGCAGGGCTCTCAGGTTGGACTACATCTCCCAGGATGCATCACAGTCTTGCATCTTGGAGGGCATGTTTCATAGGCCTTTGTGACCATGGGGTATATACCGTGGCATGCACGCAGGATTCCAGGGGGCACCAGAGTTGGCCCTACGGGGTCTACTAAGGGGAAAAAAGTTCTGGGAACCGTGCATGATAGCGTGCACTCACTTATAATGGAATGGACATGAGCAATCACTCAAAGAGCTCAACTCAACTCTCATAAGGCATCATAGTGGCATTTGTTGAATGGAAACACTTTAGTTCAGTGTTTCTCAACCTTTTTGATACCAGAGACCAGCTTGCTGCCTTCCTAAACTGTGTCAGGGAGATCTCAGGGACCAGGCTGGTTCACAGTCCGGTCTTTGAGAAACACTGTTTTAGTCCAACTAAAGTCATTGGGCTCAGTACTGGAGTCATTGAGTGAAATGTACTGGCCTGTGGGACCCAGGAGGTCAGATTAGAACTGATGATCTGTTCTGGCCATAAACCCTATTAAATATTTCGGGTTTTGATATTTTGCCCAAAGACTGAGATTTTCCAGCAGAAAACCCTGTTTTCTGAGCAGCTCTAGCTCTAAGACGTTCCCCCTCTGAGATGCTGGAGGATTTCTAGAGAGCAGCTCCCCAGATCATGGTTGCTAGCCCTGATGGGTCCAGTAGCAGCATACACTGTGCTAATGGGTTCTTCCCCTCCAGTTCTGGCAATACGGGCAGTGGGTGGACGTGGTGGTTGATGATCGGCTGCCTGTGAAGAACGGAGAGCTGGTCTTTGTACGCTCTTGCCAGAGAAATGAATTCTGGATGCCCCTGCTGGAGAAAGCCTATGCCAAGTGAGTTGGCTGATCCCTGGCCTACAGTCAGGGTCACTTGAGTCAATGTCATGTTGCCCACAAGCTGGCATTCCCATGGGGCAATGTAGTTGGATAACAGAGAGCAATCCTTGGCACTGATGTCGCACTGGCCAGAGATCTCTCAGAGAACCAAGAAAAGGGAGAAAGTATTATTCTCCCAAGTTGACAGATGGGGAAACTGAGGCACAGAGCCTGTCCAAGACCACACAGTCACTGGCATAGCTAGGAAAAGGACCCAGGAATTCTGAGTCCCAACCTGTGTTCTAACCCATTAGACCCCAGAGCTGGGAATAGAACCCAGGAGTCCTGGCTGTCAGCCCACCACCTGCTTTAACCACTAGACCCCACTCTCCTCCCAGAGCTGAGGATAGAACCCAGGAGTACTGGCTGCCAGCCCCCTGCCTGCTTTAACCACTAGACCCCATTCCCCTCCCACAGCTGAAGATAGAACCCAGGAGTCCTGGTTCCCAATCCTGTGTTCTAACCCTTTCTCCTTTGCTTTCCCACCTGCTGCCACAACATCTGTTTCAGGCTCAACAGCTCTTACGAGGCCATGAATGGCGGGTACATGAACGAGGCCTTTGTGGACTTCACGGGTGGGATTGGGGAGACCTACCAGCTCAAGATGCCCAATCCAGAGCTCTTCAAGGTCATCCACACGGCCCTTTGGAAGAGGTCTTTGATGGGGGCACACATCAATGTGAGTGTGGGGAGAATCCTTCCTGTCCACCACTGATGTAATGCGGGGCCCTGTGTGGAGTGTTGGGAGGAGGATTTGAACTTATGACTTTGGATCTTAACCTGTAAGATTCAGCTCTTGGCAGGTACACTGCTCCCCTGTGGTCCTGGCTCCCTCTAGTGGTGGCTGGGCCAAGCAGCTGCTTAGGATCCTGCTATGGCATTGGGTTTTTAGTTCAGGCACTGGAGGCTCACGCGATCCAAAGCACATCCTTATTCTTGTGTGTTCTGGTACCACCCACAGACACCAGCCAAGATCAGGGTCCCTGTTGTGCCAGGCGCTGCCCAGACTCCAACCGAGATCAAGCTCCTCCCATAATACTGGGTTGTGCAAAATGCAGAGTCCAAAGAACTGATGCCCTACAGACAAGGCAACAGACAGGAGGGGGAATGACGCCGCACTGCAGCTGAATAGCAGAGCTGGGAGTATCCCGACCTCTGAGGGTCCCAGTGCAGCACCCTACCCACCTGCCCATGCTGCTTGCCCATGCTGCTTGTTTTAACCCGGCTGTGTTTGACACACATGGGGGCACTTGGCGGGAGGGGGCTTAGCAGGCATGGCAAGAGGACCCCAGGGCTCTTAGTGGGGTACCTGGCTGTAGTGTAGGCAAGGCCTGACTGTGGATATTTCTTCCCTCTCTCCTAGATCACCAAGCAACAGGACATGGAGGGACGGACACCAGAGGGGCTGGTGAAGGGACATGCCTACTCTATAACGAATGCTGTCAAGGTGAGCCCATAGCTACCCCTCCTTCCACTGGCCGAGTGGGCGCAGAACAGAGTGCAGGGTGCCAGACAGCACTAGAGGACTCTGGGCAGCTGAGTCAAAGCTGACTTAGCTCGGTTAGGTGCATCACAGGTGCTTTCGGAGGCCCCAAGTGAGATCAGAGCCCCATTGTGCCAGGTACTACACAGACAGAGTCGCTGCCCCGATGGGGTTACAGTCTAAACCAGGGATGGGTGATGCAGCCGGCCCACCGGATCATTTTCTTTGGCTGGTCACCCCCAGCCCTGGGTAGGCAACAGGTGGCACCAAGGCAGGATGTTCTGGGGGGAGGAGGGGGCATCTGCACCTGGATGCACATGTGATGTGATGCTGAGGTGCTGGAAGGGGAGCTGGGCCCAGCCCGTAGGACAGGAGCTGTCGCTGCAGGGTGGGTTCGCTCTCCAACTCCCCTCCCCCGCGCCCCCCCCCCAAAAAAAAAAAAAAAAAAAGGATTTTAGTGCATATCATATCCCTCTGCTACCTTATAGTTGCCCAAGAAAGGGTTATCATTCCCATTACACAAATGGGGAAACTGAGGCTCAGGGAGATGCAGCCATTTGCCCAAGATTCCCCCGGGAGCCTGAGGCAAAGCGGGTGGTTGAACCTAGATTGCCTGAGCTCCGAACGAGTGCTTTAACCATCTTTCAATAATTATCAACATCACGGAGCCTGTCATAGACCAGAACCCCATGGTGCTAGGTGCTGTATGGACTCAGAACAGAAGGACAGATTGGGGAAGGGACTAAGGATAAGGTGAGAGTAGACAGGTAGATACGGACCTAGACAGAGCACAGGGAAACAATGAGCCATTACTGGTCAGTGTGATGGGCTGGGGGTCACAGCAACTGCATGCCACAATTCAAGCCAGTTTCCCCACGTGCCTTTGTATAGCTGGATCACAGAGGCAAGAAGCTAAAGCTGCTGCGCCTGAGGAATCCCTGGGGAGAGGTGGAGTGGAACGGCCGGTGGAGTGACAAGTGAGTGTGGGGCAAAGAGGGAGGTGGACGCGAGGGGGCACCTGAGTTTTAATGAGGAACAGGGCAGTGTTATGACTAGTGCTTTCAACATACATTGCCCCCCGGCTGTGGTGCTTTATGGGTAAGCAGCAATTACACCCAGGACCTCTGGATCACAAAACACAGTCTCTGCAGCCTGAGCTAACAGACCCAGCTCTGTGAGCTTTGACTCCCGTGCTCACCATATTGTCACCCCTCTGCAAGCAGCAGCGGCGTATGGGGTGTTGGGGGTCAGTTTCTCATCGGAAAAGAAACCAGGGATGTACCATCAGGGAATATTCTTAGAACAACTTGTTTATTGACACTAGATGCACCAGTCCAGGTGCAGAGGTGGTCCCGAATGGCACTCAGGTGACTCCCTCTTTCAAGGATCTGAGCCCCAACATGCGGGTCCCAGCTCTGCCCCCAACAGCTGACTCGAGTTAGGGAGATTAGGGCAGAGTGCAAACTCCCCTGCTGCTTGCAACAGGGCACCAAAATGAAACTAACGACAACTCAGCATTTCTTCAAAGACTAAATGCTTGCTTGCACACTAAGAACTTGTAAGGCTGTGTGAAACAGCCCTACCTGGCGACTCCCCTCATAACAACAATATGCCTGGCGTGGCTACCTAGAGGGACTGAACCTGGAGACTCTCTCCCTCAAAGCATGAGCTAAAGGATCTGATCAACTAACTGTGGGGCAGATGCAGGGTCTATGTGGGGGACAGTCACAGGTTGCACATCTAATATCCACATCTTTCTCCTTCTCTTGGCTTAGCTCTCCGCTGTGGGCAGGGCTGGATCCCCAGCTGCGGGAGAGGCTACAAGTGAGAAAGGAAGACGGGGAATTTTGGTAAGAGAGCCAACTCCAACCACAACAAAGGGAATTATTTAGGCAGCTGATACTGGGGTAGGAAAGAGCAGCCAGGCATTTCAAGTAAGTTCAATGACAGGCAGCGCTGCTTAGCATTACTATTGTATTACAGTAATGCCTAGGCCTCTGACCGAGACTGGGGTCTCCATTGTTGTGGGTGCTGCACAGACCCCAACTGAGATTGGGGTCCTCGTTGTGCCAGGAGCTGCAAACCCTGACCGAGATCGGGGCCCCCGTTGTGCTGGGTGCTGCACAGACCCTGACCAAGATTGGGGCCCCCAGCATGCTGGGCATGGCCCCAGAGAAGTTAGACTCTAAATAGACAAAGGGTGGGAAGGGAAACTGAGGCACAGGTAGGGGATGCGCCTGGCACAGGATCACCCAGCAGGTCAGTGGCAGAACTCAGAATAGACCCTAGGCCTCAGGACTCCCCCTCTGGCACCCTGGCCTGCTAGAGTGGAATCAGCCCCCCGCCTGGCTCACCCTCCCAATGCACTGCTGCACAATGATGTAGTAAAGAGAGTCCCTGATCTTTACAGTTGGCAGGCTCGGTCAAGCTCCTCTTGATCGCTATGGAGCTCTGAAAGTATGGGGAAGAGGATGGGGCCCAGTCCCAGCTGGTGTGTAAATATGTGCAGCTCCATTTGGAGTCAACAGGACTGAACTGATTTCTGCCAGCTGCAGAGCTGGGCTGCTAGATTCTGCTCAGAGCCAGGGCTCCTGGGCTTCCTGATGGACCCGTGATGCGTTGTCTGCATCTCCCTACTCTGTCTATCTGTTTCAACCGAGCAGGATGCAAATGGATGACTTCCTGCGGTACTTTGATGCCCTGGAGATCTGCAGCCTGACTCCAGATTTGCTGGAGGAGGAGAAGGGGGTCGTCTGGAACGTTAAATCCTTCCAAGGGCGCTGGAGCATTGGTCTTACTGCTGGCGGGTGCAGGAGCTCCAGAGCTGCGGGTAAAGGGCTCTGCCTGAAGGAGGGGTGGGAAGAGGGACTGACCCATGAGCCCTTACCTGACTCATAGACAGGTTAGGTCAGCGTGAACGAAGGCTGCTGTGCCTCAGCCTGAGCCCCAGAGCTTGTCCACACTGAGAAACCCCCAGAGATCCTGCAGCAGGCCCTGGAATAACAGGAGGCTATGGGTCAGGATTGAGGGGCAGCAGCAGAATGGGGGAGGGAGAGCCGAGGGCTGGGAGAGCAGGGGCATTGGCGGAGTGGGGAGCCAAGGGTTGGGACAGCAGGGGGCTGCGGTCGGGATTGAGGGGCCCCAGCAAAGCTGGGAGGGGCAGGGTGTAAGGACCCCTTGCAGGAGCAGAGCAGTTGTGTCTGGGGGTGGAGGGGCCCTGTCATCTGGGGCACACAAGGGCTTCAGAGGCAGAACTTGGGGTGGGGGTGGTGGATCAATGACTAGGCAGATCCACAGTCAGGCCTTTTCCAGCCCCCCCATGCAGGCTGGGGGAGTGGGTGCTGCGGCAGCAGCAGGAGCTGTTGCAGGCTGCGGCAATTGCAGACATTCCTGGGGGTGGGGGAGGTTCTTTGGCCCAGGCCCTCACCAGCACAAAGTTCACTGGGGAGGGGACATGGGCCGAAGGATGGAGACTCCCCCATGATGTGGAGACCAACCTGGCCTCCCCCGCAGATGGCTTCTGGATGAACCCCCAGTTCCACATCCAACTGCTGGACGCGGATGAGTCTGACCTGCGGAAGCAGCACCTGGAACCCAGCTGCACACTGCTGGTCTCCCTCATGCAGAAGGCTCGGCGCCAGGGCAGGAAGCAAGGAAAGGACTTTCTGCCCATCGGGTTCGAGATCCTGAAGGTAAGGGCTGACCCCAGGGGGCATAACGGGCCCCACTCTGCCCTGGCGTATGCCGGCGCGCCTCCTACTGGGCTCAGTGGCCCAGTACACCAAATCTTTTCTGTCCACCCAGTGGGCTCCATCTAGCTTCTTCTAGCTGGGTCCTTGCTCTGGGAGAGTGTTGGGCCCAAGGGGTGCCAGCTGCTATGCTATCCACCTGTGGCCAAGGGGCTCAGGGCAATTGTCCTGCAGTGCTTGGAGTTGCAGTAAGAGCCAGGGTGAGATCTTGGCCCTCTTAAAGTCAAAAGCAAATAAGCCCCCAGAGGAGTCTGTCTTGGGACCGAAGGAAGGGCCTGGTGTCAGGGGCGAGGGGGATTTTGGGTGCTGTGAAGGAGGACAGGTCAAAGAGGAGCTAGAGGCCCTGACTGAGCTCAAGGCCCCATCATTCTGGGCACTGCCCAGAACCCGACCAAGATCAGGGTCCAGGCTGTGCTGGGCTCTGCGCAGACGTACAGCGAGACAGTCCCTGCCTCCACGAGCTCCCAGTCTGAACGGACAAAGGATAGTTCTCCCCATTTTACAGATGGGGAAGGGAGGCCCAGAGAGATGCTAAGTGATCCCCCGTCTCCTGCCTTAACCACAAAGCTGGGCAGCCTCTTCCAGCTTCCTTGACAAGCCGGGGTAGGTCAGGGCACTGCTATAATCCAGTGGCTCTCAACCTTTCCAGACGACTGGACCCCACTCAGGCGTCTGATTTGTCTTGCGCACCCCAAGTTTCACCTTACTTAAAAACTACTTGCTTACAAAATCAGACCTAAAAATACAAAAGCACCACAGCACATTATTACTGACAAATGGCTTCCTTTCTCATTTTTACCATGATAATAAAATAAATCACTTGGAATATAACATTTCAACTTACATTTCAGTGTACAGTATATAGAGCCGTATAAAACAAGTCAGTGTCTGTATGAAATTTCAGTTTGCACTGACTTCACTAGTGTTTTTTATGTAGTCTGTTGTAAAACTAGGCAAATATCTAGATGAGTTGATGTACCCCCTAAAGATGTCTGTGTACCCCCATGGGTACACATACCCCTGGTTGAGAATCACTGCTATAAGGCAGCTGTCTGCTCCCAGAGGTGCTGGAACAGTTTGTATAGTGGGGGTGCTGAGAGCCATTGAACCAAAATGTAAACCCTGTATATGATGGAAACCACTTCAATCCAGGGAATGCAGCAGCACACCTACTTCCAGCATGTATGCCTGCTCCAGTCAGCTCTGAATATTGGGAATGGAACAGGTTCTACATCCTGCTGGGGACCTGATACCAGATGCTCCTCAAGATGCTATTGGGGTGTAATATGAGCCACAGAGCAGCCCCCTGTCAGAGATCGCTCCTCGGGCAAGAAACCTCAGCCGCTCTGTGTCCCAGGAGAGGCGGGGCAGAAGAGCCCTGGGGAAGGAGGGGATGGCAACAGAGGCTACCTGTGTCTCCTGCTCAATCACTCTCATTCCCCCTCTGGTCTGTTGTCTTTTGCAGATGCCCAAGGAGGTAACTAGCGAGAGACAAGCTCTGATATCCGTCAGTCGTGGCTCTAAGGCGTCCACAGCCACCAGTCCTTGGGCCAGATGTTCATCTCCAGCTGGCAGCCTGGCGGCTGATTTGGAGTGGTTAAAACACATGGAAGCTGGTGGGGATGGGGCAGAGAGGAGGTGCCACAGGCCATGTTGGGAACTGCGGGAAAGATCAATGAATGGGATCTAAAAGGAGTGGATAGGGCCAGATCCCTGGGTGGTATAAATTGGTGTTGTTCCATTGGTGTCAATGGGGCCTGGTGTAAATTGACATAATTCCATTGGCTTCCATGGATCTTAGCTGGTTTACACTGGCTAGGATTCAAGCAAACCCAGTGCCTCTGCACCAACTGGACCTAGCCCCAAGGGACTACAATCCCATGTCACTGATCAGGTTCCAGATCCTTAGAATTATTTAGACACTTAACTCCCATTGATTTCAAATCCATCTCCCTGCAGTACCTGGAGCTGAAGAACACGTCCCAGAGGAAGGCACTGCTCCCGCGTCTCCATGCTGTGCATAGGACCTTGTACATGCCTATGAGGGATGTCACCGACCGCTACAGGCTGCCACCGGGGGAGTATCTCATCATCCCCAGCACTGGTTACCCGATGGAGGAGTCTGATTTCATCCTGCGCATCTTCACGGAGAAGGCACAAAAGTTCCTGTGAGTCTCAGCTTCCTGAAATCCACTGGCCTTTCAAAGAGAAAATTTGAACAGGGGTTTGCAGGCCTGGAGCATCCAGCTTAAGAATACTTTGCACACTGAAACCCATCGGCAGCATGGCTTAGGTGTTAAAGCAAGGGATCGGGAGTCAGGACTCCTGGGATCCTCCCTCAGATGTGCAGGGCAGTGGTTAGGTTAAAGATGGGGGTGGGTGGGTTATGATTCCTGGGTTCCATTCCCTGCTCTAGGAAGGGAATGGGTGCTAATGGTTAGGTGGGGAGTCAGGACTCATAGATCCTTTTCCTGGATGTCCATGGGAGTATTATCTAGTGGTTAGAGCAGGGGGGGCTGGGATTCAGGAGACCAGGATCCTTTTCCCAATTCTTCCACTGTCTCCCTGTGTGATCCTGAGCAAGTTGTGTGCCTGCACTGAGCCTCAGTTTCCCCATCCTTAAAATGAAGGTAAATACCTAGCTTACCTGAGGGGGCGTATGAGGACTAATCCACATTATATTGCAGTCTGGTGCCTCACACACACTCCTCTATGGCTGTCTCATCCATTGCATGACACTTCTTTCAACCCCTGCCATTGCACAGTGGTTTCTGAATGCTGGAGCTGGGAAAAGGATCAAAGGGGAGTGGGTGTTGTTATGTGTGATAGCACCCTCTACCAGGTGGCATGGCACAGTTTAAGACCCCAGTTCAGTGATGCATTTTAAGCATGTGCTTAAATCCATCTCTGTTTTGCAAAGCACATGCTTAACTTTTAACCACATCTAAGCATGTTAAGCACATGCTCAAGTGCTTTTCCAGAGAAAGCTGGAATGCGGACTCTAAATAGCTGAAGAAAGGGAAGATGCTAATGAAGAGAGAAGGAAAAGGGTAAAGAAAACAACCCAATTCTAGGAGGAAGGATATGGAGACTCAATTCCCATGGCGGCCAAAGACTTCATATGTTATCATTGGCAAGTCATTCACAGCCTTACTTCCTCCTGTCTGTACAAGGGGGAGGACAGCACCTCCCGACTTCATAGACCATTGTATGAGAGGATAAATACATGAATGATGGTGAGGTGCTCAGTTTCCCAATAACAGAGGGCCATCTAAGTTCCTCAGATAGACAGATACTTAGTGCCCAGCTTAACAAGTTATTGTGCAATATTTCTGTATCTTCCAGAGAAATCGATGATGAAATCAGAGCAGACATGAGACCCCTTCAGGTAACAGCATCTCAGCTAAATTATTTTAACAGTCACACTTACCGGTGAAGCACATTCCATCCCAGCATCTCAATACGCTTCCCAGGGATTTTCAACACTCTCCTTTCCATGTCCACAATGCAGGGCCATTTCCACCAGCTGGCAAACACACCTAGCCAGGAAGCAGAAAAACCAAAAAACACACAAAAAAGCAGCCCCCAAGAATATTCCACAGGACAAACTCAGCCATTGTACATGTGGATTCAGGAATGGGGTGGGGGGGAAGTCTTCTGAAATTTATCCAGGGTTGTTCCTGGCTGAATGCACACAGCATTTATATATATATTTATATATATATTTATAACGGATTTATATATGACCATGAGCCAAAGCTGAGAAAAAGTCATACTAGAGATGTGTTGCATGTAATAAAGAGGGCAGCATTTCTTCCAAACTGCAGGTACATACACACTGCGATCAACATGTGATCACAGGTGTACAGAGGAAATCGTGCGGACAGCACATTGGATAAATGATATTAACAAAGGGCTTGATGCAAGGTTCATTCAAGTCAATGGGATTCTTTCCATTGTCCCAAAGCCCTTTGAAGTGATCCCCTCCGAAAGGAGAATTTAGAATGTGTGGAATGAAACCAGGGAAGGGAAAACTAGGGATGTTCTTACTGGCAGGACCTACTAGACTGTGCAATTGCTGTTTGCTTCCAGTCAGCAGGACACGGTTTGCCTGCACACAGTGTTGCAACAGTTTAACTTAAGGTGCAATTTTTAAGCCACTTCAGTTCATCTGGTGCACAAGGCTGTGTGGACATCTTATTTCAATTTAAATCAGGCTGATTTCAATTTAATTTGTGCTAACTAGGAACAAGTCAAAGTCAGACGAATCTCAATTAGAAATCTGGCACACAATCTTAACAGTGCGGGTGATTAGATGCTGGAACAAACTCCCAAGAAATTGTGGTTTCTCCATCTCTTGGTGTCTTCAGATCTAGACTGGACACTGGAGGAGATGTGTCAATGCTGGGCTCAGTACAGGTGCATCTAGATAAAATGTGCTGGCCAGTGTTGTGCAGGAGGTCAGGTCAGATCATCTAATGGGCCTACAATGCTCTTAAACTAATATGTCCACACACCAGAGCAGCGTCAAAATAACGGGCGGTGTGAATCACAAGTGATCTAGTTAGTCTGATTCCAGCGTGTGTGTAAATAAGCCCCAAATTGCTGTAAGGAAATCAGTGCAGATTTTTGCACTGACAACCCCTTTGCCTCCCATCTGCAGCAGGTTAGAAATGCAAAGGAGAAATTTTCCCTTGGAGGAACTAAACACCCAGGAATGATCCAAAACTAAATGGAAACTTTGGCATGGTTTTTCCATTGGAATTTCACACTGGGGTTGGTTTCCTAACACGTCTCACCTCAATGATCTTTCATCCCCAGGCCCCCATTAGCAGCACCAGAGCTGAGCCTCTTGCATTGCTGGCAAAGATTCCCCTGCAGTGCATGTGAAGAGTTTCTTCACAGGTAAAAATATTTTAGGCAAAATGTCGCAGTCAGCTGGCTTGAAAATGTGATCCTTTTTCCCCAGAGAATACCCAATGAGGCGGAATTTGAGCAAACCTTCCTGAAGCTTGCAGGACCGGTGAGTGGGGCAGGGAGGATTCTTGGTTTGAATATTTTGAACAGGACAGGTTATTGGGCTCTTTTTCTACTGAGCAGAGCTCTGGATTGCCTGAACTGAAGTCACAGGAGTTGCAAGGATGGAAAAGACAATTGGCTCCACCTTGTAGCTATTTCCAATGTTCTCTAAGGGGGCAATCAATCAATCCAATGGTATTTGTCTGGCCCCCATTAATTTAGGATCTGAGCACCCCATGCTCTTTAATGTAGATTAGGCTTGCTCATCTTAGAAGGGGGCCAACTAAAGGAGGGAGATGACAGAGGTCTAGAAAATCATTGACTGGTGTGGAGAAAGTGAATAGGGAAGTGTTACTTGCCCTTTCCCACAATACAAACACCAGGGGTCATCTGATGAAATTAACAGGCAGCAGGTTTAACTCAAACAAGAGAGAAGTACTTTTCCAGGCAACACAATTAACCTGTGGAGCTCATTGCCAGGGGATGTTGTGAATGCAAAAAGTATAACTGGGTTCAAAAAAGAACTGGGTAAGTTCATGGAGGATAGGGCCATCAATGGCTATTAGCCAAGATGGTCAGGGACGCAACCCCATGCTTGAGGCGACTCTAAACCTCTGACTGCCAGAAACCAGGAGTGGAAGCCAGGGGTGGATGATCACTTGATGATTGCCCTATTCTGTACATTCCCCCTTAAGCTCTGATATGGGTCATTGTCAGAGACAGGATACTGGGCAAGATGGACCATGGTGTGACCCAGTATGGCGGCTCTTACGTTCTTATCCTCTCACCACCCCCTGCAAGGTAGGGAAGTGCTTTTATCCCTATTGTACAGAGGGGAAACTCAGGCACAGAGAGGCTAAATGACTTGCCCAGGTTGACACAGGGAGTCTGTGGCAAAGCAGGGATTTGAACCCGGTACCAGGCTAGCTCCCTAACCACTTGACTGTCCATCCTGCCCCTGGGAAACCCCATTTCAACCCACTCTCATTTCTTGGTTGGCAGGACAAGCAGATTGATGCTGCCAGACTTCAGGAGATCCTGAACAAGATCATGGCAAAGCGTGAGCATCCCGGTGCAATCACATCTCAAAAGAATCTGGGAATTGGTTCTACCCTTCCCTGACCGGCACTGCACTCCTTAGCTCACCCCTATTCCTGCTCTCCTGGAAAGGAGCTTTAATCCCAAAACATCCCTGACTCTGTCCACAACCTCCAATGGACTCAGTTTAGAGGATGGAAAGTTGGTCCACCCTAGGCATTCCCCCTCTCATGGTGGGAAAGGGTCTGGTCCCAATGGAAATAAAATAGTTCCGCACCACAGGAGCCAGTCTTTGACCAGTTCAGACAGGACCTGTCCAGCAGGTGTCACTGCAGGCGGACCACTTGGCCTTTTCCCATAACCACCCCCTTGTGAGGTAGGACAGTACAATTATCCTCCTTTGAGGGATGGGGAATTGAGGCACAGGAGAGGGGATGTGACATGCCCAAGGTTGCGCAGGTAGTCTGAGGTAGAGGTAGAAATAGAAGCCAGGAGTCCTGGCTCCCAGTCCCCTGCTCTAGCCACTGGACAACACAACATACTCTCTCCTCCATTCCAATTGCCATGAGCTAAGAATATAACCCTGAAGTTCTGACTCCCAGTCCCCTACTCTAACCATTAGGTCACATTCCCTCTCAGAACCAGAAATGGAATCCAGGAGTCTTGACCCACCTTGTCATGACTGCCTGCTCCAATCACTGGACAACACTCTCTGTCCTCTACTGCAAGAGCTGAAAAAGAACCCAGGAGTCCTGACACCCTGCCCCATCCCAGTCTCCATCCTGCTTCAACCAGTAGAACTTAATCCCCTCCTGAGCCAGGAACAGAGTCCTGACTCCCAGCCCCCCTGTGGAATCCACTTCCTTCCCAGAGCCCATAATAGCACCCAGCACCCCTAACTCCCAACCTCCCCTGTTCCAACCACTAGACCCACTCCCCTTCAGAGGCATGGCAAACACTTTAGGCTGATTTGAGCCTACTGACAACTGCAGGCCAAGCAAAGAGGATAGGCCAAACCCTGTACCACCCACAGTTATGAAATAAACATTCATCAACACTGCCACATTGTTACCTTCCAGAGAGTTATCTGAAGACGGATGGATTTAGCCTAGAGTTATGCCAGAAGATCATCAGGCACTTTGATGTATCCTTTGGAGAAGAAAAGCAGGGTGGGAGATGTTAAAAAAAAAAACCAACTCACGTGGCATCATGTGAGCCTAGGACAGGGTAACCCCATGATGAGACTTTAGCATGACCATGAAGGGAACTCAACTATAACTAGGATAGCAACGATCAGCAGCCATCTTCTCTTGTTGGGAACGGTGGCCGTTATCCATTACAGATCAGGTGGAGACCACCATCAGGGGCAGACTGTCTCATATCTGCCTATTGTGCAGTTGTTCCACTGTCCTCTGGCGCTGGCCGCTGTTGGAGATGGGAAACTGGAGTAGGTGGAGCCCTGCTCTCTGACAATTCCTGTGTTTGCTCTATGGGTGGGGGTTGGCCTGAGCTGAGCTCCAGATTCACCCAGGAACAGGCCCACGCTGGGGGAGGAGGGAGCTGTCTGAATGAATGAAAGGCAGTGTCTCTGGTGTTCAGCTCTCATATGGTGAAGGAATCTTAGGACATCGGATTGCCAACCCTCCCCCTGGGAAGCCCCATCAATGAGCTCAAATGGGTCAGTGGGGTTTGAACCCTGGACCTTCCATACTAGAAGTATATGTCTACCACCGCATGAGCAGAAGGAGCAGTCTAAGCTCCTCAAAGGTATTTAGGCACCTCAATCCCATTGAGATGCAGGGCTTAAGTCCCACAGCTGTGAGCTGCAGTGGCCTCATAACCATGTGTATAGACTAGGGTGGGTTACCCACAGGCAGAGCATACCCTGCTGTCCAAAGAGCCATGTCCACCTCACTGCGGAGAATACCCTAACAGGGCTCCCCATTGTGGAAGCAGCCGGGAGAGTCCAAGCTCTCCTTCACTTTGAATGGGTAATGGCAGTGGGAGAGCAGGTGAAGTTGAGACAGGAGCCCCTTGGCTATAAAAGCCATCTGGGTTTGAAGCAGGAATCAGAAAAAGCAGCACGTCTTCTCCACATGCAGAGCTGGTGTTTTCCCTTCACTGAGCAGCAACAGCACAGCAAGACTGGCAAACTGACGCTGCCAGAGTTCAAGCACCTGTGGAGCAAAATTAAAGAGTGGGAGGTACGCATGGCATCAGAAAGTCACGGGTTCGAGTCCCACACCTCACAGTGACGCAGCTGCTAGGTTATTAGCCACGCTGCCTTTCCAGAGAAACAAGTGATCCCCGTCTTTGTAGGCTGCCCAGATGGCTTTTCAGTCAATGGGTGGAGGAGATAGGTACTCCTCCAAGCTCTGCTCCTGTGAGTCACCAGAATAAGGCACCACTCACAGTACATTACATGGCACAGTGAACCTCCCTCCTCGTTCTTAAATCAGGAACGAAATAGTTATCTGATACCTAAATCATCACTGGGCATCTGCATTCACCTTTTACTGAGATGGACAGAAGCAGTTCACACCTCTCCAAGCTATTGCCTCTGGCACCGGGCTTGATCTTTGGAGCCTCCAAGGAGTCAGGACCTTCATCCAAACCACGGAGAGCTGCTGTTTCCCAGCACTGACCTGGCTGGGGACCCATAAAACACATTGACCAGGGGTCTGCATGTGCACTGAATTCAGTGTAACACTGTGAATTAGATTTCTCTTGGTGCTGGCCTCTGGTTCAGGGACAGGGCAGGGATGTGTGTGAGAGACTTTAGGCCCCTGTACTCTCTTGGATCCTGACTCTCCTGCTCCTGTTTGACAGGGTGTCTTTACCAAGTATGACGTGGACCTGTCAGGGACGATGAATGTTCATGAAATGCAGCTGGCGCTGGATGCAGCAGGTAACCGGGAGGAGGGGGTGAAGGAGCTCAAGTAGACCTGCAAAGAATAGTGGGGGCTATTTGACCTCTATTGGGACGCAGGAACAGCATTGGCCACGCCCTCCAGAAGGGTGCAGCCTTAAAAGAACCAAAATCAGCTAACCAGAAGGAGTGGAGGAATCAAAGCAGTTGGCCAGCAGGGGATACGGAGCAGGATCAAGGGAGTCAGCAGGCACCCTCAGTGGAACTCTACTCAGATGTGAGAGAATAGAGACAAGGCATAGAGTCACAGAGAGCCATATGGAGTTTCATTTGTTCTTTTGCACGTAGGTTTCCACTTGAACCATCAGCTGAGAGAGGCCATCACAAGCAAATACCGTGACAGCAACCTGCTGATTGACTTCGATAGCTTCCTGTCCTGCATGGTGCAGCTGGAAGCGATCTTCAGTAAGAGCCATCTCCTGTTAGGCTAACGGCTGGTTAGCAGCTTGGCTGACAGTGGCTGTGTAGATCCATGCCTCTCCAGCAATAGAGCCATGTGCACAAATCACATGCTAAGAACAATCCAGTGTCAGCAACCATCCGTAATCTCTTCCCCTATGTCCTTCCACTTCATCCCATCTGTCTCCTCAGAAAGAGCAGGGAGAAATAAAAGCCCTTGCAACATGAGCCAGTTGCAACATGGTCGCTGGGGGAGGGGACAAAGAGGAAAAGAGATGTAAAATGGAGAATTTTAAAGAGGGCTGAAGGTGAGGAAGAGAGGTTTGAATCTGATGCAGGAGACTCACAGATGGTGAGGCCAGAAGGGATCATTGTGACCATCCAGTCTGTCCTCCTGTACAGCACATGCCAGAGATTTCACCCGCGATTTGGATAGCGAGCCCAATTCTTCATTGAATTGGAGTGTGTTGTTTAGCAAGAGGCAGAAAACCAGCACCAGAACTGGTCGCAGAGGGGAGACATTGTAAGAGCAGTGCATGAGATTACAGTACTAGCTTAGCTTTTCTCCATATATTAATAAGTGGGTAACTCCAGCCACTCATTTAAGAAGAGGATTTAAAAGCGGTCTGTGTAGAAGGTCACATGGCTTTGGAAACCGATCCAAACTGGAGCAATGGCTCAGAACGCTCCACTCGCTTGAATGTTATGGGCATGCAATGTCAACTATAGGGTATATTGGGATTGCTGAATCTAAACACCATGGAGTCAGTGATGCAAATTGGGATCTAAGCGCTGAACTTCAGGCTCCTATGCGTGACAAGAGACTGACGTTCCCTGGGACTGCGTCTCCATTGCCCTGCTCACAGGGAAGCCATTTACAGCAGTGCAACGTGAACACGCCAAGCACTACCAAATCATAATCGCAGCAGTTAACACCAGCTTTGCACTGCTGCAAAAGACTGTGCATGTTGCAGGGCAGGGCTCAGAGCATTACGTGGGCAATAGTTGCCTGCTAAATCTTACTTTCTTTTGTTCTGCCAGGGCAGTGCAAAGAGTATGACAAAACTGGTGCTGGGATGATAACCATGACACTGAAGCAGGTGAGAAGCATGGGTTACTGCCTCTCTCTCATAGCTGCTGCTGATCTTTGCCCCACTTGCTTCCAACTCCAGGCGCTAACAGAGATGATTTCGCTAATTCCTTTTGCAGCAGCAGTTAGTAAACCTGAGGCTATCATGCTCGTGTACTTCATCATTCAGACTGCTCTGACCTGCTATGCTGCACCACCTCATGCCCGCTGCTGGGTCTGATGGAGTTAGGCGTGCACCAAATCACCCCCTTGTCTTGTCCTTCAAGAGAAGGCATTAGGAGCACCTGTTCAGCAGTGGAAGGAAGAATGGCTGGTTTGAGCCAAGTAAAGTGCAGACAGGAGTAGGACAAACTTCTCCCACTCAGCCCTGCAAAGTGCCAAGTTACTCCTGGGTCTCAAACAGCTTTGCCGCTGCACCTCAATCCTGACCGGGAGGCCCCATCTACTGGTACAGTTCTGAGATTCTCACAACCAGCTCGGCTGGTGCCCCTCAGTCTCAATCTGCAGCCCCCACTGCTATCCCGGCCCTGAGCTCCACCCGCAATCCCAAACCACAACCCTTCTCCCTTCTCTTCTAGCCCCGGGCTCCTTCCCCACAGCTGTGCTGATCCCCCTCAGTCCTGACCAGCATCCCAAAACGGCCATTACACTCATGCCGCCACCCCACCAGCTCTACCGGTGTCCCTCAATCTTGCCCTACAACTCCATCCCTTGGTTATTCCATCCTAGGCTTCCCACGCTCAGATCTACCAATGCGCTACATCACCCTACTGCCCTTAGGCATATTTTAAGCAAATCATGTTAGCCATCACTCCAGTGGCAAAGGACTGGCATGTTTACCCAATACATCACCCAGCCTCAACCATAGGGCCCCAGCTGAATACTGTGCAGTGGACAGAGTTGCTTCCTGATCCGCCCCAGAGTATAAAAAATGCTTTTTTCTCTTCTAGGACCCAACCAACCATCTTTCCTAAAGCAGCTTTGAAAGGGGGCTCTGTTTTGCAGCACTTATCTCAACATACAGCATCGAAGATCAACAAAGAGTTGGTTGCCTGCTAAACGATTTAGTTTTGTTTCTGTCTTTCAGTGGTTGGAGCTTGCTACCCTCACCTAATATGGAAGAGCTGACAGAATCATCTTCTGAGTGGATCAGCAACAAATACCTAATAAGATGCAATAAAAAAAAAATCAGTTAAGGGGGATGTATTAGGAGAAACTGAATATACAATTTTGCACTAATCTTTATGCATTAATTCATAGCATTCACGGCCAGAAGAGATCATTACATCATTTAGCTTGATTTTCTGTATCACACAGGCCAGAGTATTTCACCCAATTATCCCTGTATTGAGCCAAATAATTTGTCTGGCTAAAGTATCTCTCCCAGAAAGTCAGTCCTGATCTGAAATCGTCAAGAAATGGAGAATCCACCACTTCCCACCCTTAATTTGTGCCTTACTTCTGATTTGTCTGGCTTTAACTTCCCATCATTGGTTCTTGTTCAGCTTTTCTCCACTAGATTAAAGAGTCCTTTAGCACCTGATACTTTCTCCCCATGAAGATACTTATACAATGTAATCAAGTCATCTCTTGATCTTTTCAATAAACTAAACAGATTTTGCTCCTTAAGTCTCTCATTATAAGGTGTTTTTCCAGCCCTGGAATCATTTTTATGGCTCTTTACACTTTGTCCAAATATTCCTCAACTGGTTCATCCCTTGGGATGGAGCAGGTTCAATCCTAGCTCTGCAGACTGGTCTGGTGGGGCATGGCCCTGACTCTTCCAAATTCCCCTTTCAACATCCAGCTCCCAATAGTGCAGGGGGAGACCTGTGAAAGGGGTGTGGTGAGGAATGTATTGCTCAGCCCTTTGAGACTCTGAGGAGTTACTCACAACCTCTTTCCAATACGATGAACACTTTTAGATGTCGAAACTGAATTTTTACCTCTTGGAATCTCAGCAACTGAAATGATCATCTAATAAAAAAAATGTGTAAAATGTATACATTTAAGATGTATTTATTTACAGCGGGTGAAAGCAACCAGCACAGGAACAGCAGAGTTTATATTATATATATATATATATATATATATATATATATATATATATATATTCTGGTTGCACTTAATGTCTACATTGCGTTTTAAAACCTGTGGCAGTGAGTTTCAGAGCCCAGTTCCATAAACTCAGGCTTGAGGATTTCATGCTACAGTGCTAAAAATAGTTGTGTAGACATTCAGGCTCAGGCTGGAGATCTGATGCCCAGAGCAGGGTGGGGCTGGGATGGGGGGTTGAGCCCAAATGTCTACGGCTCTACGCAGCTGTGTTTAGTGTGTAGCGCAAGCTCAGAGTCTGTGTTGAAGGCATGCTGCCCCTCTGAAGTCAGCAAGGCCCAGAAGGAAACCAAGAGTATGCTTGCGTGGATCAGACTGCAGGACTGGGGTCATGGTTCCAAACTGTGGGGCAGAATAGCCCTTAACCATATTTCCTCAGACAGCTAAAACTTTGGGCCATGTTTGTAACCAGGAGACAGCTGGGTTTTGATCAGGTTCCTTGACATACTGGTAAGATGTAGACAGGACCTAACTTGCTCTTCCCTTTTGCAAACCTCTGTAGACATCAGACTCTCTTGCTAAGCAAAAGCACTGCAAATAAGGGGTACTGTAATACAAATAATAATAATAGAGTTATCTAAAGTCAAAAGCACCTCATTTGCATATTTTGAAACTGTATTCTAAAGATCTTTGGAAAGAAACACAAAACAATTCATATACAGTATTTAAAAAGAAGAGCAATTTAATTTACACAGAAGTACTAAATGTACATAATTCTTTAAAAAATTGTTATACACAATAAATACAGTACAAAATTATTTTATAGTACTATATTTTGTTTTGAACTGTGATAGCGTTCACTGGTACCAGCGGAGCAGGAAAGAAAAGGGGGTTGTTTTACTTGGTTAAGGGGTGAGGAATTTTCCCTCTCCTTTTTTGCAAGTGTTGCTGTTACTTTATTTGGGGAGTGTGGGGGGAGGAAATGAACAGTTGGGGATGATAGATTTACTTTTCACCATGATTAATTTTTGCATTTTCTCTTCTGGTTAATTCTACATCAGAGAGGAGCTGATGTGGATAGGGGACAGCTGGGAGTAAAAACTCATTAGTTCTCCCCTTGCAAAACTATGTAAATTAAAATGTGCAGAAAAGGGGTGAAAAGAACCCCACTCCCCACTGCAAAATGAAAAAAATATGGTCACTTCAAGTTCATTTCAAAATACTGGGAAGTTGTAAAATAATTTTTTTGAGTATACTTCCCTGTAACAGTGAGATAGCCAACGCATATCAGCCTTTGTTCAAAAGGGGAGTCTCTGGTTTTAAAGATATCCATCTTGCAGAAAAAGGAAATAATAATGCTCTAATGATTCCAATCCAATTTCTTTTAGATTAAAAAAAAATTAGACACTAAACAAAAACCAAACAATTTAATATACATTTTTTATATATATGTGTATATATAAAAAATAAAATGCCAAATATTTTAGCCTGGGAATTGTCATTCCTTATTGCTACCTAACCAACCCTCTCATTACAGATAATGAAGGGCAAAGAGGGGACACTGCGAGCTTTGACCTCTAGTGTTTCCAAGGCAATCCAAAAGGGGGTTCTCTCCTTGGATTTTTTATCTTCATGCTCTGTGGTACAGAGCACTATTCAAACACAAAATTAAAATCTCAGTAATAACAACAAAAATCAATCACCTTTGGTTTGCTTGTCTTCTAACAAGCCCAGGCTACCGTGATAAAACAGGAGACCTCCCCTCTTAAGTAGAACCAGTGCTTCAGAATGTATCAAAGGCAGTATACAAGCAACAACCCTTAAAAAGTTTCATTGAGAAGGCTTCCTAAATGGAGGAATTAAAATACACCTGGTACAAAGGCAAAATTTATCAGGCAGTTTTGTGAACTGCTACACAGCATGAAGTGAATGGAAAAGCAACACTGCTAATTTTTTTTAAAGTAAAATATTATTAGAAAGACCTGTGGGAACAGAGGTACAGACCTGATACATAACTATCCAAAATGCCTACATCAGTGGTGGATGGTCTAATGTTAAAACACTCTTGTCAAAGAAAAAAAGTAGACCCTTGACTTCTTATTTTTCATTTTTGGTTAAATTGCGCCCCCTAAAAATTGTCTTCATTAAACTGCAAATTTTCCTTAAGACACAAACTTTTCTCTACTTCACAAGACACATAAAGGGTTAAAGAAGAAGAAATTGATGTTGAAGAATAGTTTGGGTGAACAGTCACTGTCCAAAACTTTCTACTTGCTCCAGCAGTCATCTTATCTTCGTTTGGAGGTGTAAAGAATGGTGATGTCTTTTCCTATATTGCTGTTTTCCAACAAGGACAACACCTCAGGGGACATGGGAACATTCCGTTATGTGCATAAAGGAATTGGAAGTGAATAGGATGGGTAACAAACCCTAATGTTGGACTTCAAAGTTTCTGTCACAGGTAAAGAGAGGTTAGCTAATAAAAGGTGTGCAAGTGACAATAAGGCCAGGTGGTAAAAAGAGAGCCTGCACGTGATGTTTCATTCCCAGCTAGTCATCCCCCAAAAGACTACGAAATGTTTGACAACTCTGTACTTTCACAGGTGGAAGGACTTGATTGCATAAGCTTTTCTATTCCCTTTGTTAAGTGCATTCACAGTTATGAGAGTTAAATGCACACTCTGAAATATGCATGTCTTGAGTATTTTTGATCTACACTCTGTTGTGAGCATGTACTGAGTTGGGAAAAAGGTGGCAGAGGCAAGAATGATCATGCAAAATTAACATTAAATATAAAAATTAAAAACACAGAACAAACAAGGGATATGGGTATGTTCAAAACTCCTCAAGAGTAACCTGGACAAATGTCTTAAGGACATTTGTGTTCACATAAGGGATCCAGTCCGCCCACCACAATAATTCCCCTTCCCCACTGCTTTTAAAGCAAACTCAGATTCTTGGAAAATACTTGACTCCATTCACTGATTTGCAATAGCTGCCCCTGGTGTTCTAAATGAATTACTTTCCCCTTTTTATGTGAAGTAACGAGGGGCATGTGAATACTTTTAAGGCCTCTTTTTGGTAAGAAATGAAGAGAGGGAGAGAGAGAGGCAAATAATAGGGTCCAGATTTTCAAAAGTCCTCAGCATCCAGTAGATCCCATTGGGAATAATGGGACCTGCTGGGTGTTGAGTATATTTGAAAATCAAGCCATTTCATTTAGATGCCTAAATGTCAGCTGTTGAATGTTGAGCCATCTTGAAAATCTGATCCCAGAGGGAGAAAAAGGAAAGTTGCTGATTCCCTATATATTTCTAGTTGAGTCTCTTGCAGCTATAACAAAAGAGTAGGCTGTTGAATTTTAAATGGGGGTTTGCAGATTTCAGGGCAATGTTAAGCACCAAAAATTGGTTCAGAAAAGGAAAGATACCTGGATGATTCACAAACTTCCACATATCCTCAGAGTTTGAACTATGTTTGTAATCAGCATATGAGAATATGTAGGAATTTGAATGCAGTTATGGCAAATTCCCAATCCCTGGAAATGAGATTTATGATTTCTTGGAAAGAAAAGGAAGAAGCAAAAGAAAAAATAATAAAAGATTTATATGGCTGAATGCAGTTCATTTCGTTCCCTATCAAGAGCTCAAGCAGCTAAGCTCCAGCACAACTTGCTGGGCCTAACTTGTTCCGTTGGTAAAACACTGGGACATCAGCCAAGGGGGTAGCCTGTGTTTAATCTGCAGCCTGATCATGTTTCTTTTTTCACATGCAGAAAGCTGCAAACATAACATGAATTTGGAAGTATATGAAGCAGCTACTTATTAGATACCTCCCAGAACGAGGCCAAACAGTTCGGTCTCTTAAAGCATACATTCAGGAGACAAACTGGAGCCTCTAAAGCATGTAAGACGGTAGCGCGTGTATGAAAAAAGGATTTAGATCTACTTTTTAAAAAAATTAACGATGGTTTAAAAAAGAGGACAACAGAAGGAAGGTTAGGGGGATTCCTGGGAACCATAATAGATTAAGGCCACATATACACTGGTTTTGCAACCAATTTTAATAGTGGCCAAAAGGGGGTTTAACAATGTGTTTGGCCAATGCTGACAGTGTCAAAAACAGTAAACCTGCTCGTGCCTAGTAAGGAACCTACAACAGAGCCTTTTAAAAATATATTTTTTTCCTTAAAAATACATCTAACAAAGTTTGGGCCCATCCACCATGGCTGACCATACTGTGTTAGAAACCTGTTTAACTTTGTAATGCCAGAATAGACTTGGCTAAAGATCAAGAACTTGCAGCCTGAAGGGCCCTATTGATGTAGCAGGTCAGTGAGATGCAGGTCCACAACAGGTCCACAATGTAGGGGTCTCTCTGTGACAGAGTGAGAGTAGCCTGAGGCTGACTCACCACTGTGTGCACTTGGTACTGTGGCACTGTCCCCACAGGAGTGGAACTGAGGTTAATGGATTAAGTAACAGGTGATTAACCACTCAACAAGGGGATTCAGCTGTCTCCTGATGATGGTTAAGAGAGAGACAGGAGTGAAGGCTGGAAGGAAGAGCAAAGGAGCTCAGGATTTCAGAAGGTGAGATCTCTCTCCCCCTCTTGCCCCAATAAAGACTTGAGGAAAAGACGTAAGCTGTGGGGATGAAACACTTGTATAGCATATCGTAAATAAAGCACATGGTGGTCATCCGACCCCGAAGCATGTGAGACTGTTTGCAGCAAGGAATCCAGGGTGAGATAACCCCAATTTGTGAAACTCCCTCACCTGGCTCCTCACATTACATATTATGCCATGACCCAGGACAGGCACTGACTGGGGGTCGTGCTGCTCTGACTCATGTGACATGAGCTGGGCACATTGATGGCTGGTGGAGGAATGTTCCTTGGATGCGAGCCTAAAGATATGGGAGAATCTGGGCCAAGTATAATCTTAATCTCCCCAACGCCCCGTTTGTGGAAGTAGCCTTTATGCTTATAAAATAGCTCCCCAACACCACTAGAGACACACGCACACACTGTTCTAATTCCTCCAGAGTCGGCAAACTTTCCATTCCTTCTTCCAGTGAAGTCAATGGGAGTTTTACCACTGATTTCAATGGGAACATAATTTGGCTCTAGGAAGGAATTCATTGGGATATACTGAATCTCAGCAGACAATATGATGAGACTAAAATGTGGAGGGACTGGTGTGGTGGTTGTGTCTTTCAGAATTCAATTCCTGTTGTTGGGATTGCTTTGGGAAAAAAACACTAAACTTCCACAGAATAATAGACAGTGGTGGCTTTATGTTTCTCAATAGTGACCCCTTATGGTTAATCAGCACACAATGCTAACAGCCTTCCTTCCACAGGAGTCTGATAAGCAGCTGCCATGCAGGGGCACTCATTAGGGATGTGGGCTGGGGATGGCAAAACTATAAATCAGTTTAAGAAAGGGGGAAAAAAATCCAGAAAAACTTCCAAATTCAAATGGCTTTAACTGATGACACTTGCAAGTTTTTTTCTGTTCTGTTCACCAACTCTCCATCATCCAAAAGGATGCTAATGCCAACAGAGAGGTACCTGGCTCCAGGTTCACAGATATGTTTGCTCTCCTTTCCCACTCTCCCTCAGGAACACTTTTGCAAATTCCATAGGTCTGGTAACAGGAGAGACATTGATATCTGAATAGTGTACATCTGTGTCAATGTCACAACCTTTGAAGTTTGATTTTCACTCTGCAAGATCTGTTTCTCTTATAAAAGCACACAACACAGGAACTTCTACGTTACCTCATGTAACCTGTTTTGCAGGTTATCTGTCAAGCCATATGGGTAGGAGATGTTTGTGTGTGTATATAAGAAGAGCAGGGGACACAAAAGTGGCACTTCTGTACTACCTCCATGGTTACAATTTTTTAGTAAGCCTGCCAGACAGAGTAATAGCTGACACCTGTTTTTCTCTGAATGCCCTGCTTTAAAGATGATCTCTAAAGGGAGTTTCAGTACTGAAGCCAAAAAAAGAAGGATCTGTTTTAAAAAATACGATCAGTGAGTTGAATATTAGGAGGATTGAAACCCATTGATTTATAGAACTCAGTGCAAGGAAGAAACTGAAGAAAGAAATACTGTAAAGGATCAAATACTAAAAGGTGCTAGAAAACAGGCTCACTCTCACATGAGATTGGGATGGGGAATCCCTCTGTGGCTGTAATACAACACTCTGCAGTTTTAAGTGTTATCAATTCAGTTGCGAGCAATGTATTTTAGGGGAGCAGGAGATTCTCACCTAGTTGATTTTTCATTGTGTATTTATTTTTAGCTTCCTGTTCATTTATTGTTATCTTCCTGTTATTTCACCTCCTCTTAATCCCCACTCTGGGCAGCTAAGAACACTGGGAGTGGAGTACAAGTTACTGTAACAAGGCACCTTTGATCATTATCTGTCTGTCTTGCCTATTGATAGAACAATTTTTAAAGGAGGAATTCCCTCTGTGCTCTGCAAGAGACGTCCTTTTGCAGAGTGACACCCCTTTACACACGTACACTCCAGCCCTGCAACAAGAGATGCATTCCCTCACAAATCCAATTCTCCAAGATAGTGCCTTGTTTGAACTGTGGGATCCCATCTAATGCAGCAGAGGCCTGCCAACATGAGGGTCTCTGAGCAGGTGATGTGCTGATACTACAACCCATTTGTATGGTATACATAACTCCTATGGTATGGTAATGAATGATGCTAATAAAGCTGTTGAAGGAAACAGGACTAATGGCACATCACAAATACTTGATGGCACTGATACAAAGCCCTAACTTCTACAACCCCCAATAAAAATGGAGGTAAATTCAGTGAAAAAGCTCCAACGAGATGAATGCCACACACACAGGTTATAGTGTCTACATACATACATACAATTAAGTTATGGTTACATACACACCCATGTGGGGGAATAGAGAAAATAAACCATGCATTTCCACTGTCACCACACATTGGGCAATGAAATAATAAGGCATGAGTGGGAATAAATAGATCCTCCTCGGACTTTCTGGCATTAGTCAATGTATTTTTTGGAAGCGCATGTGTGTGTGTTATTTTTAGTGAAATAAATGTGATGTAGTACAGCTCATGTTTCCTGGCATTTTCTGTATCACAGTATTCCCAGCCATTATCCAGGTGTCGGCCTAGTGTGAGACTGACCATGAGTATGGCGATAAGCTTGCATCAGAGAACTGGAAGGCTGGACTGGGATGACAGAGCCCCCACGCGTTGAAACAAATGTTTTACAACATGTCCTGATGTTAAATTCAGTAGGCAGCATTTAACTGATAAATCTAGGATTAGAGTATATGTGTGAATTCTAAAGACTGTGGTTGGAATCCTTAACTCAGGGCAGGTGTTAGGACTCAATCTTGACAAAGCGACTGGAAGTTTGTCAGCAAAAGGGCCTGGTATCTAATATTGGCTTTGATATATCACACTCACCTGCTCACATACATTTAATAGAGCTTCTAAACCTCCCTATATGCCTCGGAGTTCCAGTGCCTGCAGGATGTGAAGAGAAAGAGCAAGAATGGAAAGAACTAAAGGAAAAGTAAAATCAGGAACTGATCAAAAACAAACATAAAGGGGCAAGGCATAGTAAAAGTGTTCAGCGCTGCTATGAACAGGACGATTTGGGTCTGTCACTCAGTCTAATACTCTCACATCCCAGACTGCTAGAGGCTAGCAATGCTGCTGAAGTGGAGAGGAAGAAGTACCTTGTGTCATTCTCCTCTTCTAACTGATTAGGGAGAAGCACTGATAGAATCCTAAGGGAGCCCCATCCAGTCCTCCTTAGTCAGGAGGCAGATAGTCATGACTCAGGATCTCAGGACTACATGCTGTAAAACAGGGACCCTCTCTTTTATGGCTTTAATAAGGAAACAGGGGACCCCTATGAGAAAGCAGTAAGGGGAAGGTAACTGAGCTCATGGAAGAAGAGTATAAGAAAACATTTAAACAACAACAAATGATGAAAAAGCAGAAATGTAAAACATGTAAACATTCACTTGGCATTTTTGCTTTTTGCCTTTGCCTGGCTCCAAGCAGAACACTGCAACATGATGTCTTAGCCCCAGAGTGGTCTCTTATCAGCACAACCCCTGTAATGGAATGCTGCAGGGAAATGCCAGACCAGCTTCTCTCCTAACACAGCGTGAAAACACGTTGCCTGGTTGCTGCCAAAATACCAGGTTGCCATGGAGTACAACAAAAAGCAACATAACTCCCCCACCCCAGAGTAAATGATCACATGATGTTCCTCTCTCCCTCATCTCCCCTGTGCTGCTTTTGCTACAGTCCCACCCACAGCTACTCCCAAGGGAAATGTTTCTCTTCAAGTTGTAGGAGTAAAACTTAGAGGTTTATTTGTAAACTTTCTTTCTTTTTAATGATTAGTGTTTGCATTTCCTTTTTTTTTTTTTTTTGCCCTTTGTTGACCAATGAGAAGTTCCACAAGTCCATGCTTGATTCTTGAAATAACTTAAAAATTAACAATAAATTTTGCCTGTGGTGATTCCTGCAGAGTCCCCTTTTGCCTCCCACTGGCTTGACTTGCAATCTGTTCAAAGTATGAGGTTTTAGGGGGGCGGGGGGGAGGGGGGGGGGCGGAGAGGAGAACTGATCAATCAGATATTCAAATTAGCAATTTGTTACAGGATCTAAATTACACAGCCAGCACTACCTACGGGCCCCATCAATCCCCTCCCACCCGCCTGGTTGCTTCTCACTTGCCGTTATAGGGTGTATTTGATGAGATGAGTGTATTGTAAATCCAGCCTCAGCTTGTACTTTACAACATCCAAAACCCATCATATAAACACTTGGATGAAGCATCATTAGGACACCCTCTTCCCCCACTCCTGTTGGTGCCAGGCCCGAGCCCTCGGGTCTCTGGTAGGCGGCACCAATGATACCCATGGTGCTCGACCGTTTCAATAAGCAAGAGCTTCTTCTTCGGTCCTTGCTTTCTGTCCAGTTTCTGCTCTGTTTGGTTTTCTGTTATCTGTTCAACGTCCTTGCTCCAAGGCCACCATTGTGATTAGGGGCAAGGTAAGTGTCTGTACGATGGGCAGGTGAAGAGAAGGGGGAGGAAGAGGAGTTGTAAGAAGAGGAGGGTGTCCGGATGTTCTGGCCTCCAGTTTGAGGTTGCTGCAGGTTGAGAATGCTGTCAATGGCACTCTGTAGGTGCTCATTAAGGGAGTCATCCTGGGGGCTGTCACTGGAGAAGCTGGCATTATCCACATCAAAGGACTCCGACTTCCTGCGCTTGGCTGGGGGCAAAGGCACCTCCCAGGTGAGCTCTGAGCCAGAGCTGTGGTCAGGGGGCTCCGTTTTAATCATTCCGTGATAAAACTCATCCTCTACTTCCGCAAGTTCCTTCATAAGGCCACTGGTAGAGTCATCGGTCTTCGGAGGGGCAGGGCTGTCCTGCATCACCAGAGAACGGGCATCACTCCTGTTGAAAAACAGGAGCTTGGAACTCTCCTCCAGCTTGCTCTTCTCTGCCACAGACACAGCCCCAGCTGGACTTCCATGGGTTTTGTGAGAGGTGATCACACCCCTAGAGCTGTCCTCCTGCTTGATCACAAGGGTGCTGGGTGTTGTATCGACCTTTGTGCCCCCCTTCGGACAAGCATCAGTGGCTTTATCTGCTACAAAAGCATCCACATTCTCTCTGTAAGTCTTACGAAGTGGAAGCCTGCAGTAGGTCACAATGGGCTTTTTCTCCACAGGAGCTGAGGTTATATGGTCAACAGTCCCGTTCATTTGCCCGGCAGCGGTGGTGCCAGCAGCTGAAGACTGCTGGTCAGCTGTTTTGATGACTGTGCACACCGGAGGTGGCTGGTGAACTGGGTCCAAGGCAGTGTTGTGCACCACCTTGCTGAGACCGGCCTCCTGCTTGATCTTCAGCTTAAGCCCGATTCGGCTCCGTGCCTCATACGTTTTGATTGGGGGCTTGCTCCTCGAGGGTAGGGCGTCCTCATCTCCATCCAAAGAAGGTGAAGCTTTGGCCCATGTGACAGAAGGGGAACCTCCGCTGTGCTTGATAACCAGTTTGGTGGGGTGGATCTGGGTGGCTGTCTGCACTGGAGGCACCTTTATGTTCTCAGAAGCTGGGGTGATGCTGGATACAGAGGCTAGAGCCAGAGAGGAAGTGAGGCTCTGTGAGCGAGAGGATGATGAAACATACTCATCTGCAACAAAAACACAACGTCACAGTCCAGCCAAAGCAGCACACAGAGAAAACACCCATTAGAAAAATGGTAATAAGTGTGTGTCAACCATAAAACTAATAATTATTCTAGACTTTCTCTAGTACCTAACAATTACCCTTACTCATCCTAAAAAAATCCCCAAATCCATCAGAGAAGTTTTATCCCTATTTTACAGCAAATCACCATCGGAATTGGGATTAGAAACTCTGATTTGTATGTCCTTTCTTCAATCACTAGACAGTTTCTCCTTCATGAGAAAGGAGCATCGTGGCATCTCAGCAATTCCTTACTTTTGTAAACAAAATTAAATAAAATAAGTTTTACAAATCAACACTTACCCTGTTCCAGCTGGGATTTATTTTCTGTTCTGTAATTTCCCCCCTCTTGCTAGCTGCTTCTTCTGTTTCTCAGCCCCTTTTCTCTCTCCTCTTTGCTAATTTTCTCTGCTTCTGCCTCCTATATGGTTTAGTCCCTTACTGGCTCACCTTTCCCCATGTGCTTTCACTGAACACACAAGGAGAGGAACACAATCATTCAACAAGCCACCTGTGTTCCTTTGATCGTGAGTGCCCAGCAGGAACCATTTCAGAGCCCTGGTAATTTGGCTGTTCATGTTACAGACACCACTGCCTAGTTGCTCTTTCTTCTCTATGCTGTATAGATTTTCTCCTTGTTCCAAGGCTCTTTCCAATTCTCTCAAACTATGCCAAGCAAATACATATTACTGTGAAAAGATGCCATACGTTTACACAAACCCATTAGTATACAGGCACCTAAAATTAGGGCAACTGAGAACTGTAAACAATTTATCAGGAGCCTATAGACTGCACCTAATTTGTATAAAATGGAGAAGACTGTAGCCACTGACTTCTTTGATAGAGAGGGACACATGGAGGAGCCTACAGAACCCAACACACACTGCTCAATCTTGCTCTGAGCAGCCTTCCACTCAGATCATATGGAAACACTGTAAAAGGGGATTGTAGTCTCTGCAGACTGATTTCTCTGCATTACAGATGACGTTGGTTGTAAGCTTGCATGGGACAGCTCACTGGGTTACAAGTTCTCCACTCCTGCTTTAGTAATTTAAAAAAGGTAGGAAAATACTGTGTCTAGCTTCTAAAAGAGAGCGGTGGGTGGAGTAGCATATGAATAAGTAAGGTGCAGAGATAACAGAAATAATGTCTCCTTAACCTGGTTTCTCCTTTGCCAACTGTTTATCAAGAGCCAACATGGTCTTTTCTTCCTGAATAAACATTCGATCGATCATTACCATCTCTGCAGAAGGGCTCACTCTCTGCAGAACAAGAATGAAAAACAGGTGAGAAGTGAAGGAAAAGAAAGGCACATGAATCACAGAACAAAAATTAGGAACCTAATCTTAACCTACAAGCCTCTCCAGCTTCTGCTTCAAGAGGAACAAGCACTAATTCAAGGGTGAATTACCTTGACACATCACCAAATAATGCTTGTTCTCATGGAGCTAGCACAAGTCTCACCCAGGCACTGGAAGGCACTTTTTCTCACTTACGACATTTGGGAAGGGCTTTTCAAGCGTGTGGTTTATAGTATAGAATCTCTGCTTTCCTTGCAGCATGGATAAGGAGTCACAATTATAATATAAATTTGTAATCTAAATTAATGTGTCGTATTTCTGGGATGACCAAGCTTTCCTGTCCCCACTAAAAAAAAAAGTTCTAGGACTGCTGCAAAATTATCCCTCGCTAATGTCCTGTTTCAATTTAAAAGTAAAATAAAAAAAACATTAATTTATGTTGCTGTGATGAGTTCCTCCCAAAAGTAAAAGCCTTTTCACCAGTCTCCCTACTTATACTTGATCCTATTCTTGTTGAAATCAACTGAAAAGCTCCCACTGACTTCAACAGTGGAGGACTGAGTCCTTATACCTCAGCACAGTCATATTTAGTAAATGAAACTGCAATTCAAACTCTTATTACAAATGCATAGGACAGATTAGATTAGATAGATAATCATACTGACCATGATACCGGTGAGCACGTTAGCAAACATAGGCCAATCTTACCCGGGATTCCTCTAAGAGCAGCAGGCGGTATTTGTTCAACATAGCTTGTGTGCGTTTCAGCAGTTGGGTGGACACCATTTCAAACTCTTCATCTACTAAAAGAAGGGGTAAAGAAAGAAGGCTATTTGCTTTTTATACACACACATCACTGGGGCTAACTCCTTAGGTCTGAAAGTAAAGTCTTCATTTACTGAAAGACATTTTACATGACAGGATAAATGCAGAAACCGGACTAACGTTTTATATAAACATTAGTGTTATCAGTGGATTCAGCAGCAGCATTTGTGATTGCTTCTTCAAATGCTTTCCACATTACCTTAGATTTCTTCCTAAAGTATGTGGCTAGATTTAATTGCTCACATAACCATGTAACTGGTCTCATAGCTGGGGCAAAGGATCCTCAAGACAACAGATATTTTTCTCTATGTAACATCAAGTGCTTTTAAACTATCTCTACAGATTCAGGATTTTCCTGCTGTAACTGCAGATCATTGCCAGGCCAGGCCAGGCAAAGATTTGGCTACAAGTCTGGGTTGTAGTACAGTGCCAGGCAGAGCGCCAACTCGACATCTGGAGTAGAAGAGTGTTTCAGCTGACAGTTTTGAGGAACACAAGAATTGCCAGATTGGATCAGACCAGGGGCCCATTTAGCTCAGTATACTGTCTCAGACAGTGGGCAATACTAGATGGAAGGGACACAAAACACCCTGAAAGGACAACTATGGACTCATTTACCCACAGGGAAAGTTTCTTCCTAATCCCCCCGTCAGTCAGTGGCTGGCTTATGCCCTGAAGCAGAAGAGGTTATGTCCATATAATATATTTTGTATCCTGTCTAATGGAACCGTGGATGTTCTCATTATCCATATACATGCATAAATCCTTTGACTCCTGCTTAGCTCTTGGCTTCCATCATATCTTTTGGCAATTATTTCCATAGTTTAATTATGCACTGCATATAGATTTATGTTATCAGTTTCCAATGTGTTGCCTTTCAATTTAATGAAATGTTCCCTTTGTTCTTCTGTTATAAGAGGATAAATAAGAGCACCTGATTCACATTTTCTATACTGTTCATTATTTTACATTCTGATATTGTTTCCTTAAGAGCAAAAAAAAAATCACAGCCTGAAGACAACTGATATAACAATGCGGCTTTCTTGAATTTCAACATCCTGCCTCAACTGCACAATATTATAAATGGGTTTGTCATCTTTCTTAGTCAAAATAAATTAAGAATGACACTCCTCACAAAGTTGTATACTGTACTGTTGTAGCTGTATTGGTCCCAAGATATGAGAGAGATAAGGTGGGTGAGATAATTCTCTTCACGAAGAGAAGAATGATTCCACTAGATGGGAAGAAGAGGTTAAACTCTCTGCACTAACTAGTAACATGGAAAAGCTTATGTTATATATACACCACACAGATAAAGTGGGTGAGTTTTAAAATGTTAATTAATGTTCATAAAAATCTCTGAAAGCATATAGCACTAAGTACTAAAACTACTAATAGTTTTTATTTATACAATGCCTTGATTCTCAAGGGGCCTTTTACAAACTATGCATAGCACTCCTAAAACTATTTTGGGGAAATTCTATGGCCTGTGTTATACAGATCACAGTAGATGAGCACAATGGTCCTTTCTGGCCTTGGAATCTATGAAATGAAATGCAGCCACCTCAGGGTGGAGGATGACAACAGCAGCAACAGGAGAAAAAGAAATTTTGACCAAGGATACCTGGGTAAATTTCAACTCTTATGAAAAACCTTAAGGAATCATTAGTAGCCTTATCAAGCAAATAAGGACTCACTTTTTACTGTCTCATCCAAAAGCTCTGAACACAGAAGCCTGTGATGGAATTCAGTTTATCTAATTTTGAAAGAATAAATGGCTGAGACCTGCCAGATTTCAAACATTTGGTTCCAGAAAGTTGTTATGACCTCTCTCATGCCAACATCAGAAGAGGTCTGAGTTTACTTCCTGAGGGTGAGACCCACCTCCACTCTGTTGCTTAGCTAAGCTATGGTAAGTTTAAAACACTTTGCTATAATTCTAGTACTATTAGTTATCATCCCTCTTTGTATACGCAGCTGAACTTACCCTTCCTATAGTCATGGGTAGAGGGAAGCATCCCCTGGTAGACATGATAGGGTAGAAGCCTTTGTAAGGCATCCTCAAATGATCGGAATGAAGTTTTATAGTCAGGGTGCAACACTGCTCCCTGATGTTTATGTAACTGTTCCAAGAAACTAAAAAAAAAAAAAAGGAGAAGGACAAGTCAGACAGTTGTACGGAATGTATGGAAAATAGAGATTCAAAAGGAGACATATCTATAAAAGCATTATGGTGAGTAGTGAAAATTCTTATTGCCCCTCCTTCCAATATGTACATAGGCTTTTTGCAGTGATTGTAGTACGAAATACATAGGTGTTCTTAAACTTACCTTCTCTGTCTGCAGAAAATGAGCAGTTTTATATGTGCAGAATGTGAAATACATGTATGTGCATACACTAGGAAGACACACAATTACCAATCCCTGCTAATACTGTATGTAGTTTTATGGTTGTCAAAGGGCACTCAACTGAATTATACAGCATCTTGTGAGATTACTGGGCAACAGCAAGAGGATCATAGAACAGATGAAAGGTTCTTTTGATAGACAGAATGTGACCCAGACATCCTATAACTCAATTATAAAAGTGCCCCCTGGGAGTCTTCAAATTATATTACTACACAGTTTTACCAATTAAGGAAAATATAATTTATCTTAAAGATAAAATAGTCTCATCCTCCTTATACCAGCAATAAAGTTAGTTGAGCTAAAATGGGCAGCGATGGAATGTGGTCTGCTGTACACGTAGGAAGTACTATATGCAAACAGGGCACACATGGATATAAACAAAAGCAGTGGAATACATAGCTGGCCATATTATAGGTGCATATATGTGTGTATGCACATGCTAAACACACTAATGCAAAATGAGAATGAGTGTAATCAGGGAGAAGGAAGAATGACTGACCATATAGAAAAAGAACCACAGCAAAATTAGAATTATCCTCTTCAGTGTCAAATGTACATTTGACCAAGTGTCACCTATGTGGCTCTCTGGAGAAACACTGAAGAGCATCCTACATTACTGATAATTGCCATGCCATGATAAAGTGTCATGCTCCCTCCTCAAAAGAGTGGGTTATGGTGCAAAACATTACTCAAAGGGTGCTAATATGCCCAAATAGAGTATGCAATGAGATGACTCCAAAGTTAACACAGATGCAGGATATTCTGTTAAACTTTAACCTTACTATGGATGTGGTGTTACCACTACCATTATACTGCTTTCTTTACCTTCTTAGGCTCCAACTCTCTGGTAAACACTTACCAAGCTTCTTTGCTGGGCTGTAGTGTAGGAGTTTTTTTCAGACTTCCAAGCTTGCTATCATACTGTTAAGAAAAAAAAAAGAATGCACATGAAAGGAATGATCAGTAGATTAGTTTTACTCTGCAGAGAATAATGACTAAGGGAGAACCATCCAGCTCACATTAGAGAGAACTCTTCCTGTTTAGTGGATTAATACCAGGAAATTGGAGAATAAAATGGGAGAAATATCAGTTGGATGATTTTGGAGATTCTGGACAAAGTGCAGAAGAAAATGGAGAATTCCTGCTGACAACTCTAAGTAAAGAAAAACAACTTTGCTCACTTTAAACATGGCAGTTTTCAGGTGGCAGAAAACACACAGCTTCCTTTGGAACTTCCACACCAATAGGATGGTAAAAGAATTTGGAGCTATTCTATTATTTGAAGGAAAACTTAGCAGTCTCCACTAGATGTACTGTATCAAAAAGGAAAGCTTTCCACAGAATTACAGTTTAAAAATCTGCTACACATTTGTGTAAACTCACCTGTTGCTGGGTTTGGACTGGGACTGAAGGCATGAGTTGTGATGATCCTTTCCCAACTACCTGGATCTGCAAGGGACCTTTTCCAAGGTTCAGGCCTGAGATAGAGCTAATCACTCCAGGCTTGGTCTGCAGGAGAAACAAAGGATCTCTTTTATTTGGGATCCCAATATGAATTTAATGACTACAAATTGATTACCAAAACACACAGCAAGAAACTACTCTCCAAGAGGATGTCTGTTATCAGCAAAATGACTTAAGATGGAATTCCTTGCTGTTGAGATGCAAACATCTATGAATAAAATCTTTCTTGATAAGTAATTATTTTAACTTGCATTTCTAGAATATTCATCCCAACAGTATTTGCCATTAAATACATTGGGAAGTACATTAATTCCCTCAAGGAAGAGGAGCAAAACTCCCATCCCCTTCCCCAGTGGCCTAATTAATATTGATAAGGATAATTATTTGTTTTCTTTTTGTCTAAGGCTACGTCTTCACTGACAGCAGCAAATTCGCCGCTGTCAGATCGATTTCTCTGGATCGACTGAGTGGTCAGTGAAGACCCGCTCAGTCGATCCAGAAATCGACGTATTAAGACCACCTTTTCAAGTGGCGTAGCGCTGCGTCGTTCCCGTCGGCGCAGTGCAGTGAAGACGGCGCGCAGAAGAGAAGCAGAGAAATCGATGGGAGTTACGCAAGTTTTTTGTATAGCTTGCGTAACTCCGGTTGACTGCCACAGAATCTCGGAGGTAAGTGTAGACAAGCCCTAAAAGTTCATAGTACTTATAAAATCAATAATTATATGACATATTCAAATGGTTTCTGAAAGCTAATTTCTTCTTTTCGCACAAAAAGAACAAACCTGTTTTGTTCATCATTGAAATGGACAAACTATTGAGAAGAAGAATTAAAAATGAAGCTCTCACCTGAACTGGCTGCTGTACGGCAAGAGATGTTCCTGGTTTCCCTTGCACTGTAGTCACCTTCACCCCAGAAACAGCTGTGGAGCCACTGGAAAATGTTTTACTCTCTGCAGGAACGGGAGCAGCTATACCTAGCAAATATAAACAAACAGATTTTAAAACACGGTCCAAGTTTAAACAACAATAGCAACATATCTTGGATTCCTGCAGCATGTTCCATGTAGAAGTATTGGACAAAATTTTCAAAGGCACCTAAATGACTTAAATGCTTTTGAAAATTTTGCCCTTTACTTCAGCTATCACTGAAATGCAGCCACTTCTGCCAGCTGTTTAACAGCACACAGCAAGACTCCATAACAGGACAGCAAAGAAGTGAAGAAGACCACCACATAATTCAACTGAATACTAATGCAGGGGATTGTAGGGAAGTAGAATGCAATCATCAAAGTCGGAATTTGGCCATGACATGTGCCAGGGGATCTTAACAATCATAAGTGGGAAAATTTTTAGTTTTATACCCATGCAAAAATCATTACTATCAGTAGAGCAGAAAGAGATTGAAAATCTAAAATACCACCACACTGAAAATATGTATTTTTTTTCCTTTCTCTTTTTAAATGAATGAAAATATGTGGACCTTCTTTTCAATATCTTAGATTAGTTTGTTCAGTGTACCATGGGCATTAAAAACAGTATCAATTTCCCATTTGTGAATGTGCATGGGAGCAGATGATAGGTGCATAAAAATAACAGAAAGGCACAGTATACAAATCTAAATAAATAAATATAGAGGGAAAAAATATGGAGCACCTGCAGTCTAAAATTCATCCCTGTGCAAAGGACAAGCAGAAGGCCTGTGTAAGATTTAAGTCCCAATTAAATCTTTAAATTAGGGTTTAAGTGAGAATTAAGTGGTGCACTGACCCCAAACTAGTCTTCTGCACCCATACCTCTCAAAGAGCTTTACACAAGAAGGTAAATATCATTATTCCTATTTGTCAGATGGAGAACTCGTGGCTGAAAGAAGTGAGCATCTTGCCCAAAGTGACACAGCAGGTGAGTAGCAGAACAGCTATTAAGGATATCTTGACTCTCCTTTCAGGGCCCTTATCTACTTCACCATGCTGCCCCCTGATCAATGGAAATACTCCAGATTTACATTTTGTGAATGAGAGAAGCATGGGCCCATGGACTTCAATGGAAGTTGAGAGCACTCAGCTGCTCACAGAATCAGGCCCTTAGAGAGAAAGATGATGAATTTCCCAACATCATTTTTAGAATAACTTTTCTTACTGTATATGCACTTTGAAGTATGGAGGGGAAACTATGGAGAAAAATAGGAAGTTGAAAGTCACAGTCCAACAGAAACTAATGGAATTTCCCCTTCCCAGACTGTTTCCCCTCACCAAGCATGCATGAGGCATGGCTTTAGTAGCTTACACGTTGATGTTGTTTTGATCAACACCGATGTCTGCTGCAGCAGTGCTGCGAGCTGTTCTGGCTGCCCGCCTCCACCACCACCTCCTCCTCCCGCTCCTTCTTGTACTTGGCCCTTCCCAAGAACAGGAGCCACCTCACTCGAACCTGCAGAAGAAGGCTGGACTGCAGCGGGCACAGATGGGTGGCTGTGGACTGGTGCTTGTGTTGTTACTGCTACCGGCTGTCCTTGGCTGCTAACCAGGACAGATGAGGGCTGGCTGCTGAAGTGGCTCAGAGCTGATGACGCCTGACTGGTGGAAGTCTGGTGTTTCGTTTGCAGGATAATCCCCTGGGGCACCTGTGTTGGATAAATGGCATAGGCTGAAAAGACGCCCTGGCACCATCTCATGGTACATTTTATCCTTTTACTGTTCTTTTAATCTGCTATATGCCATAAATATTTCTACCCAGTAGCAAACACAGGAAGAAAGGGACCCTCCCTTGCTCTCATGTTTCCAACACAGTTCACTGGCTTCCATCCCATAGCCTCAGGATCTCACAGTATTAGGATGAGAATGTAAAGGAAACAAAAAAAGGCTTTGCTTAGCAGTGGGAATCTCCAGGTCTGTCAGCGACATGAATTTAAAATCATATGAACATGCCGTGTGTGCTTGAAATACAGTAGACTGGACCCAGACTGAGTCCTTTCAAGGAAAATTTATTTTTAATATGCAATTTAAAAAAACCTGAGTTTGGTTCCCCTTTCCCCTGCAGCTAAAATGAGAGTAAAGACAACTACTGAAATGTGCATTTTAAATTTTTTTTTTATGCTTTCTAAGACATAAGGGCCTGAGCCAACTCCCACTGTAGTTAATGGGAGTCAACCCACTAACATGAATGGCAATGGATTGGGACCTACAACTGTAGGGCGCAATGGTCAAAGTTCCAGGTTTGAAATACTTAGGCTTGGTCTACACTACAGAGTTAGGTCGATTTAAGGCCGCTTACGTTGAACTAATTATGTCAGTGTCCACACTACAATGGTGCTTCCACCAAAGTTAAGTAGCCTGCTACACAGACATAATAATTATCTCCACAAGAGGCGTAGTGCTTATGTCAATGTAGTTAGGGTGACGCAGTGTCTGTGCAGACACTGCATTACTTTCATGGCTGTTGGCTGTCAGCTGGAGCCCTCCCTCCCACAACCCCAGTGCTGACAGCCCAAGATGTCAGCAGGACATGGGCTCATAGCTGTGAGCCGACACCCCTGCTGCCACCTCCTGATGAGGGATTGGAGAGAAAGGGGAAGGGTAGCCCTAGCCTGGCCACTGCCTGGGTTAAGGCTCTCCTCCCTTGCCAATCCCTCACTGAGAGGTGGCCAGGCTCAGGCTCTCCTGACCCCCCACAATCCCTCACTGAGGTACTCCTGCTGTGAGTCCCATGTGGGGCTGACAGTTCCAGTTGTCAGCCCTAGGGCAGGAGGGAGGAGGCTGCAGCTGTGAGCCCCCCAGACAGCTGGAGCCTTAATGTGAAATAATAGCAGCTGTGAAACTGACAAGAATCTCAATTTCATTGCTGGTAGGTTCCCTGTTGTGAAATTGAGCCCCACTCCAGCTCACCACTCAGGTTGCTGCACTGGGACATGGGGAGGAGGGGTGTCTCACAGCTTGGGCTGTTGGGGTTGGAGACCCCAGATGTGAGCTGGCACCCGCCTCTGACAGCTGGGGAGTGGCAGAGGTGGGCAGCTGGGAGCCCCATGCCTACACCTGAGGCTGTTGGGCTCCACCTGTCAATGCCCCACTTCAGTCAGTGGAAGTGATCCTGGTGAAGATGTGCACCAGACAGACAGACAGATGGAGCAAGTGTGGACATGAACCACCACTTTAATTTCTGTGGTGGCTGTACAGCAACTTAAGTCAGCTTAATTTTTTAGTCGTGAGAAAATTTCCACTCCCTGGAAACAGGACTGAATCATTGCTGTCTGCTCTATGTGGATAGGAAAGATCCCATGGGGCACTTTTCACAGGAACATGAGTTTGCCTTTGACTTTGTCCAAAAATTTCTCCCCCCCATTTTGGTTCTTCAGTAATTCATGTTGCTAAAGAGCTTGGAAGAGGCCAAGCCCTATATAAATGCTAAATATTAAATAATTTGTTTTAATTTATGTACTATTTACATAGTGCCATGTACTTGGTAGCAAAGATGCACTCAGGACTTGTCTACGTGAACAATTAGTTTGTGGCAAGCTGGGGTGTGAATCTTTCTTGAACTAGTTTGCTGCAGACTAACCGTTCATATGCTAAGATACATTAACAGTTTGTTAATTCATTTTAATCTAGTCCTCTTTGAACTGGGACTATCAAAGTGAACTAACGAACTGTAAATGCACAGCAGCAGGGATACAGACAGGTAGAACGCATCAGGCTAACGCACAGTAGATTCACACCACAGCTTGCTGCAAATTAAATGTTTGTGTAGACAAGACCTTAAACAGCTCCAAAACAACCTAGAAATTATTCTAAATGGTTATTGTTTCCTAAAAGCTGACAATATGCTTGGCACTGTAAATGATACAAATATCATATTCCTTCCCCGAGTTCTTACTATTTTAAAAACAAATAAAACAAGATATAACCTTGGTAGTCCAGATGATCATTTTTAAGCTGGTGACTTTTGTGATTTGCATAACTATCCAAAAGGAGCTACACTGAAAATTTCCAATTTCCAATCCTTCTGACCCATCCGTTTGTCCTTATGTATGGGGCAGGGTGTGTGTGTCTTTTTAATTACTAGAGAGTTGTATTACATTTCTACAGACCCAGGCCAAGTTTAATTTCCCCTCTTTGATGGTAATTATTTACCTGCTGGAACCTGTCCAATAGCTGCTTCTGCTGGGGAGCGGGATTTGGAATTGCAGAGAGTGTCTGGAATTGATTCGGGACCATTTGAAAACTTCTCTGTTGTTCCGATGTAAGGTGAAGGGTCTGGGCTGGGACTGGTGGTTTGATTTGGCCCTGGGAAGGGAACTGGAAATGTGGGGAATGAGTATGCTGAGACTCAGTTGGAGCCTGGATTTGGGATTGCAGCCGGGCCTGCACCTGGGTCTCAGACTGGGGCTGGATCTGAGTGGCAAGCTGAACTTGTAGCTGCATGTGTGGAGGTGTTGCCAGCTGAGGCTGCCCTTCGGCCTGAGACTGTGGTGGCTGGAACTGTACCTGAGGCTGCGAAGGAGGTCGTAAGGGATGCTGGGGGGGACCGTGGGGAGATGATGTGATTTGATTCTGTATCACGTACAAGTTCTGCATTTGCGTCTGAGGGGTGCAGGACCGGGAGAGGGGTTCAGAAGGAGGCCTGGACAAAGTCTGTGGTTGGGAGGGAGGCCTTGAGTGAGGCCTGGAGGGTGGTCGGGAAAGTGGCTGGGGCTGTGATGGAGGACGGGACTGGTGGGGAGACTGCATCTGTGAGAGGTGTGCAGGCTGGAGTTGGGGACTCTCCCCCATTGGAGGATGAGGTAGCGAATGGGACGGGGAGGCTCCAGGGAGCTTCTGCTGCCCTGCAGGTAACTGAAACAGAAAGAAACAGGGAATAGGTTAGTTAGGGCTGACGTGTCTCACCACAATCCTCACATGTTCTTCAGGCGTCTTAGGATATGTCCAGAAAGTGAAAGCTGTACAAGAACTACTGTATCTGAGCTAGCTTGAATCCAGATAGCACTGGCAATAACAGTTACAACTATGCAGTGAAGGTTTCAGCGCGATGAGTATATGCCCGGTATAGCCGCTGGGTATATACTCAGATTGCAAGCTGTACTCTCTTCACTATTACTGTTACCTGTGCTATCTGGATTCAAGCCAACCCAGGTAAGCTTGCCTGTGCTCAACTTCTGGCGTGCAGACATACCTTTAAACTGTACTGCAAACCATTCCCTTAAAACGTAAAAAGTCTGGGGCTGCCAAACTACTTTTAAGTCCAGACATCTCGCTGAACTCAAGTCACTCTGTGATGGCCAACAAGGTTTACAAAGGCATCGCCTATGGCAACAAGAGCTTGAGGAACTGAGCTCTTTATGTCCCTCTCCTCTTCTGGTTTATTCCAGAGAAGCACTTCTTTGAGCTGACCAGAGCATACGTAGGATGAGATTTCAGGGGCACTGTTTCCAGCTCTCATACTTTCCACCAGGGATACTTGTGGGCATATTAGTGTCACCTGCAGATTTATTGCACTGGCTCAGCTGCTTAGAAGCTTGGCAGGAGCCAACGCCTCTTTTAAAAATGTTTTAAATGAGTAAAAGAAACAACGTGGGAATAAAACATGAAAGCATCTTCTATGGATGTTCCTTAAACTTCTGAAGACAGCTCCAAGTCTCAGCCATTGTAGCCAAACTTTCCCTAGAAAACCTATTGCAGCAGTGCAGTGTTTGTACCCAGCGTGTGTGAATCTAAATAATGCCTAGCCCTTTTGCCACACAACTCTGCATCATGAAAGAGGGGAGGGAGGAGTGTTCAGCTTCATTTTTAAAATGTGCTTAGGTTCTTCCCCTAGAGATGGGGTATGTCCTCTGAGCCCATGTGGCTTGGTTTCATTTACCCTCCTCTGTATCACACTGTCCTAGCTCCTTCCTAAGCTCTCTTTGAATTGCCTAGAACACTATGGGGCATACCCTTTGCTCCTTTCCCCCAGGACCTAATCAAAATGAAAGTGCTTTCCACCCAAAGGAACAAGCCTAAGCCCACTAGTTCCCCGCATAGTACAGTATTGTGCTACCACTACACTAGGGGCAACCAGCATTTTTAATGGTGCTAACCCTATGAAGGCACTGGCCATTGTGAGTCCCTTGGTATGAGAGCTGGGGCAATATCATGCTCTTATAAAATTACAGGGGTGAAACTGATCTATTATAAAGTCAAATTCTCAAGTCTTATTATGGCTAAGAAGTCTTTTGATTAACATGCCATTTTAATGTCTACCACAGTCCTTATTATAACCATTTACTACTAAAATATAAAGAATAAAAGAATAATAAAGCCTCTGGCAGGGACACAAATGTACCAGGACAGCAGCGTGCAAGTGTGAAGGGACAGAAGAAGAAAAAGCAACACAAGGCAGCAGCAGCTTCCAGCATTAGTGAGAACCAGCAGGCAAGCAAGCAAGAGCAGCAGGAGTTCAGAGAGTAGACAAACGGGCAAGTACCACAGATTGACAACAAGGGCCAGAAGGGGGTATGTTTGGAAGGGGAAAGAAAGATTCAATAGCCCTTCTGATGCAGCAATGCCTGGATATGTCCCAGTTTCCAAATACAAAGGAGATTCCCTCTGTCAGACCTTGGTCTGAAAACATCTGTGAGCTCACCCAATCGAGCATGCTGATTTTTTATATATTGACTGGAAGCTTCCAAACTGAAATAAATTGCAACCTGTACTCCCATCTTCTCCATGCTGCACACATGATGATCACAGATGATAAATTACTCAGGTCCATTCGATTACTTTGTCTACCAAGTTCCTGGATTCTGCCTAAATGTCTGCTAACCACACATTGGAACCCTGATCCATGCATATAATTTTCTCTCTTTATTACTTTCTTCTCAGAATAAAAACAAGTGATATTTTCCTTTGTTTCTGGGCTGTCCTAAAAACAGGGATGTGGCTTCTTTTATTTTAAACAAAGATACAGCTGGATTTTGTTTCATCTTCTCCTAGCAATATAGGCCCAGCATAGAAAAGTGAACCAGGGGGTTGAATTTGGATGCTACAAATATTAGAATCATGGAGATAAGAGATGGAAAAGAATTATTACATCATCCAAGCCACCTCTTTGCTAACGTGATGGTACCATGCAGCACAACTCTTCTGCTTTAGATATGTTTCTATATGGTGAATATTTATGTGTACTTACATATACACATTTTATAAAATTTGTGCGTGTATATATATATTACAAAAACCACACACATAATGAACTTAAACTTTCTGATTACATTTGAGACCGGTCAAAAACCTTTTAAAAAGCATACATTTTATTAACAATTTTGCTTTTTAACTTTTTGTTTTTTGCAAGCCTTGTGACCATCAAGAAAAGAATGTTTGGTTGTTTCTACATTTCTGTATAGCAAGAGGCCAGTCAAAAACCTCTCCCGGGGCAACTCACTCAAAGAGTTTTATAACACATTGATTCAAGGGCAGACTCACTGTCTATGTCTTTACTACAGACTTACACCACTGTAAATGAGATCAGAATCCAGCCCTTAGCCTGCTCACCAACAGTCACCCACTTAGAAGGAAAACAAATGTGCCAGAAGCAGAATTCTTTTCCTATCACATTTTTTGCATTACACCACAAGGGGGCGACTTCTGTTACTACTATAGAGGTCACCCCACCACCACCCACTTCCATTTTTGTTTTGAAATGTGAAAAATGCTAGTGTACACCTAAGAGATATGCTAAAATTTTGTCTCTGTGTATTGGTCCCTCCCCTCCTGCAGAGAGAGAGAGAAAGCAAAAAGCAAAAGGGAACTCTAAGAGGAAGGACCAAACAGATTAGACAAACGCTAAGGAGAAAAGAAAGAAAGGAAGATAGGCCAAAGCAGGCTGTGTGGAATCACAACAGGTAAGGGCTACCTGGCAAGCCAGTGCCTGTTGGGAATGGCTGGCTGAGAACTGAGGTATAAGATTCGGTCCTTTGGACTCCACCGTTGCCAGATTCTGATTCTGGGTCAGCTCTCGGCTGGCAGGCGGCTGCAGAGCTGTGCCTGCACTGCTGCTCACTATCACTGATGCTGGGACACTGCTTGTGGTGCTGAGAGCTGTTGTGGCTATGCTGTAGATGGGCAGAGGCATTGGAAGGTGTGGCTGTATTGTGGATTGATTCAGATTGTTCTCCTGCTGCATTTTCAGGGCTGCCGGATAAAATTGCTGCTGCTGTTGGCTCCGATCCTTCTGAAATTTCCAACAAATTTAGCATTGACCAGATTTACGGTTCTTTCTCCTTTTCTTTTTTTCTGTTGATGTTCACCATCCAACCCCCATATTCATTCAGGCATTTGTTACTAATGGTACTTTATTAACAATACCTCAACCAGCTGTCAAAAGCAAATAGTTTCTGCTCTTGCTATTCATCATGCCCACCCCAACAGATATTGTTACTATACTTTTCAGGACTCTTCTGAGGTACTAGGGTTATGCAGACCCAAGTTACTGTTCAGAAGGGAGACTACTTCTTCTGACAATGGTAAGAGTAATTTTATAGCAGTCTCCTCCAGGAATCTGCAGAATCTGCCCATAACCATGCAACTGTATCAAAGCAACAGTTTATGCCCTAACCAGAGACCCAATGTGAAATGCAGGAAGGACAATAGCTTTACACAATAATAGATAACATTTCATGTGATATCAAACTACAAATAAAAACAAAAAACGTCAAAGCCAAGACTTTGGGAGCCATGTCTGAAACTCCCATTCTTAATGTCATTTCCTCACTCATGTGCTTAGGTAATATAGCATAAGCAGGGTTCATGGAAAGTCTTTTATGGTTTAGAGATGAGTTTTTTTTCCTCCAACACTCAGCGAGAAGAGAGTAGGTTAGAGTTCATATTTTTATCTCTGAAGGTCACAGCTTTTGTGAATTTCTTATGATCTCAGTGACACTTCCCTCTTCAAGTTACTTTAATATTTATACTTTTATTTTATATAGTAAATAAACAATGCATATAGTAATAAATTTTAGTGTTAAAGCGTCACTGACAAGCACAAAGCCTTATATTTAAAATGAAATGTCCTCACCTGAGTTACTAGCAACTTCCAAAAAAATTTAAAAATTAAATAACTTCAAGCTTCCCATTTTACTGTTCACCATCATTGATGCTGTTTGTTTACATTTTGCACTTGTCATAATGAAATGAGACGGATCAGTTTCAAGTCCCTGAGGTAGAGTTCTAAATTAGGCTCTGCAGCTTTGGAAAAGTCATTTAACCTCTTTATCTCATATTCACCATCTGTAAAATGGGGCTAATATTACTTTCTCAACTACCGCACAGGAGTGTTGTAACGTTAATTAATTAAATATTTCTACAGTACTTTGAAAATGTGGAGCACTATAGAAGAGGTAATTTAAGTATTATTAGTCATGTTCTATAAACCCCAAAGTAAAACTGACTATTATTGCTAACTCTCTGCACTTCTACTTGCTTTACATACATTAACAAATGAATCCCCACAACACCTCTGTGTGGTAGTTATATATGAATAGTATCATTATCGCTTTTAGGGTGCTGCTGTGTTCCAACTACAGGAGACTGTCTTTTATTTAAATAACTTAAATTGAATTAAAAAGATAAAAATCTTTCTGATAGGTTTTATAACCACCCCAAACCTCCCCCCCCTCTTTTTTTAAAACTACCACCTATGTCTAGGGCCTAACCTATCTGACAGTTTATGGATTTATGCATTTAATGGATGGATTATACAGTTACTGTATCACAGTGTAGATGCAAGTGTATTTAGAGGAATATAAAAACAAGGAAAATCACAGATGACACTATTTTTGTATCTAGTAATTTGCCAGAGGATCTTAGTGACACTGGGACAAATTTAGCCCTAGCATGAGGGGGCACAGCTCGAATGATGTCACTAGTATTGTGTCCTTTTCTGTCAGAGTTAAATCTGGCCCACTGTCTTTTGGAGAAAGGCATGTGTGAGAATGTTATGGTAAATTGGAGGGACATTTTTTTTAAAAAGGGATAGCAAAGCCCTATCTTCTCTCTAATGCAATTCAGTGACCTCAACAGGCTTTGGAGCAAGCCTTTACCGTTTTTTAAACAAAAAAATAAAAATACAGTGGTTTTAAACTGATATCCAAAAGAAGTGAAAAGCCTTATCTAATCTGATATTATATAAACAGATGAAATGAGACATGGCTGCTTTGTGTCTGCACTCCTTAACAGTGTACATAGTGACTGCATCAACACTAATGATGGCAGAAGATGCTGAACTGGCAAGCCTGAAGGCTGAACTCTTCTCCACAAACAGTAGAACACAGGCAGTAGAATGGCAGTGCAAGTCTCCCCTCAGTAATTCGTCTCAGCAGATAAAGTCTAGGGGAGCGATGGGAACTCAGTCAACATGGAATATATATTTATTGGCTTCTCTTCTGAGACTGCCAGTCATGATGGTAGCTTTTGTGTTTTGGATGCAAGTACCACTGACCAACCTACTCATTCCACAGAAGCCATCAAATGGCAACAGCTGCCAGATACTACAAACCTAAGCTAGATTCAAAGTAGGTAAAAGGCTGCATACTCATTGCCAAACCCCTGAGGCCATCCAGTTCTTCTAGTAACTTTAAACTAAAAAACATATCCTAAGTGAGTAGTCTTAGGATGGGATAACCACCTTTGAAACTTCATTAAAAAATAATTAGTAATATAATACAGCATTTATAGAGTGTCCAATCTATGAGGAAAGGATTCAGTCTGAATCCTATAACCCTCTGCCTTCCTCACAATATATAAAGTAAGTGAGCCAACTAGCAATACTACTAATGTGATTATTAAAACATTTCACTTGCCTGTTGCAGAAACATCTGCATAGAATCTTGGTTTATGACCGTTCCAGCAGCTGTCTGACCCAAGATGATCTTCTCTGGACTGGATGCCAAGTTAGGGCTAGGCTGTGAAGTCACAGGTAGCTGTGCTGGCGGCTGAGGAGGTGGTGGTGGAGGCTGCTGCTGCACATTCAACTGAAGCTGAGGTGGAGCTGGAGGCTGGGATGCAGTCTGGACGGTCAATATAGAGGATTGGTCACTGCTTGGCAGCAAGCTGGTGCCAGACGCCGGCTGCGGCTGAATGAGGCCTGGACTTTGACTGCTGGTGGTGGCAGATGCCTGAATGCTCACAGCTTGGTTGAGGTTCTCAGTGGCATTTAACATAGCAACTTGATTAGACAGAGTTACACCTTGAATAACAGTCTGCCCAGTCTGACTGATGGCACCACTGGCCAACGAGGCTGCAACAGAGGGCTGACTCTGAGTGGTCAAGCTTCCAGCTAGAGAGACAGGCATCTGGAACAAAGTTGGCTGACCCACCTGACCAGGCTGCAGCTGAATAGGAGCAGAAAGAATGTGCGCAGTGCCATGTGCATTCTGTGATGTAAGCACTTGCCCCAGATTCAGCTGGCTAGCTATATTCTGATTGGTGAGGATTTGGGCAGGCAAGGCCTGATTGGTTATCAGCTGTCCACCAGGCCCTTGGCTAGTTATGATATGGGCTTGGCCACTAGGGTGCGAAGTTGTTAGGATCTGCCCTCCCATGTTAGCCTGCAAGGCTGAGAGCTGCTGGGGTATCTGAACAGCAGAGGCACCTGCTAACTGCCCAGGAAGAAGGAACTGGTTCTGACCCTGTAACATGGCCTGAGGAACATGCTGTGCTGGGATGACAATACTGCTGCCTTGGTTTAGCAAGTGGACGCTCATGGGCTTGCTGAGGGCTTGCTGCTGCGGTGGAGGTTGCTTGAACATGTTGGCAGGCAGCCCTTGTGGGAAGCCAGACAGCACCACATTCTGTCCTGGTTTGCCTGCCATAAAAGTCAGGTTCTGTTGGGCCTTCTGTTGTTGTAGGGCAGCCTCGTTCTGGATGGTCAGGGTGGTATTATTGGGACCAAATGGCTTAGGGGTGATCTGATACAGTTTTTGTTGGAGGACCCCTGCAGGTTTGGGCTGAATTGGCGTGGGTGTTCTGTGGATGATCACGTTTTGGGCCTGTACCAGTGGGCTGCTTAAGTTCGATGTGACTGTGAGAGGCTGGGAGCCTTGGGTTGCAGATACGCTCCCAAACATGGAGTTTCCATTCAGTGTGGTAGTAGCCACTGAGGGCAGGTTTTTCTGGATGACAAGTCCAGCGTTCTGTGGAGATACTCCAGTGGATGCGAGGGTGACCTGCTGCTGCTCAGATGTTGTCTGGGTGATGTAACTGCCAACAGGCATGGTGGCCACTTGGGAGGGCTGAACTTGTTTTGCAATGATCTGCTGAGCTGACTGGTTAATAGCCATCACTTGTTGTCCAACCACTTGAATTGGCCCAATTCCCAATGTCCCACTTGGGCTTCCATTAGGCAAGCCCTGAAGGTTGGAAATTGGTTGTATAGTAACATTTCCCAAGCCAACTTGCTGAAGAAAAGGCTGAACACTGATGGCCTTATTAACAACATCTGCTCCCACTGACTGTTGCACCAACGCTTGATGTGTGAGGACTGCAGGCTGCTGCAACCCAATTAGGTCAGCCCCACTGGAGAAAATCTGTGGCGTGCCATCAGAGGCAGTCTGAACCACTGGCTGAAGTGTAGGGAGCTGGAAAGACCCCAGGTCCAGTTCTGCCTCTGCCTCCAGAGTCTGTTCTGTAATGTTAGCCTCTTGTAGGCTCTGCTGGAGAATGTCACAGGGCTGGTCTGAGTTCTGAAGATTTGCCCCGCCACCAGATGGTGACCCCAGAATGTCATCTTCTAAAAAGTCTAGGTCAACGCTTGTTGTGGGCTGATTCTGTTCAGTGTTCAGATGGTTGCCAGAGGATTCTTGTACATGCAGCTAAAAGGTTTAAGATTAGGGAGGAAAAAAGCATTTAATTCAAACCCATGAAACAGGATTTTAAATCTTTCTGTGCTAACTGGTTGTTCATCCTTCATGGGAGCTGTTAAAATGCTTTTGTGACCCACCCTTGAGCTGACTGCATCTCAGCGTTAGGTGAAGTGATCTCAATGTCAAGTTTGTGTAACTATTTGCTAAGTACATTTGTAAACTATCTTGCCATCCCTGCAAGGTGCTAAATAAATGCATGCTGTTATTAAAGGGAACCTGAGGCACAGAGATTAAGTGCCTTGCTTAAAGTCACGCAGTGAGTCAGTGGAAGAGTTGGTAACAAAACCCAAGTGAGCAAACTCATAGTTCCTTTGCTTTAGTCACTAGATTTCCCTAGAGCATAAACATAAAAAAAGAGAGGTGACAGCAACAGAGTTTGGAAAATGTAATTTACCTTTGTATTAATCAATTAACTAAAAGGTAGAATAAAGTTATTGTTGGAACTAGAACTGGGATTTCCATATTCCAAAACTAGAAAAATCTTTTCTTGCCATTGACATTCAAATTAGCTCAGTCATATGCCTCCATTGTATTCAACAGATTTATCCATACACTGGCTGTTCTTAGACTGCAAGCTCCTCAGAGCAGAGACTGTCCTTGAGTGTTTGGAAGTGCCTAGCACACAGTGGGCTCTATCTTAAATAAATAAATATCAGATAGTCTAATCTTTAACATGAGACATCATTGGTTTTATCATGTAAATATTCTGCATGAAGCAGTTTTGGTTCCATTTGGTTTTGGATTTACCTGAAATTATACAGAATCTAAAATTTAAATCCAAACTCTTGGAAAAGCTTCTTTGCTTTCCAACAAGTACCGTAAAGCATCAGAAGCGTTAATAAATAAAAACAAGCTCAATGTAGTCAGGACAGGATAAAAAAAGTCACTATTATTATTATGCAGATACACCAGCATACTTGGAGGAAAATAAAAAATACTGCCCATGTTTCTGATTAGAATCAAATTAATCAAATCAAAGTAATCAAATGAGGATTTCCAGGGTCTCTATACCTGAGCACTCCTATTTCCAATTCTACATTAGAAGAAAGAACTAAAATGAAGGTGCCACATATTCCTTATAATCTCTTTGTAACATTCAGCTCCATTTTCCCCAAAGCTTTTTTTGCTCTCTGTATTCTCTGTCCTCAAAGTTTTTCCAAGTTTATAGAAAAACAAAAATAGAGGCATGTGCATATAAACTCATTTTTTCCCCCACACATTGAAACCATTTGTTTTTACTGCCCCAACATTTCTCTAAGATTTTGGGAAATAATCCATACATCCTATGTAATTTATTCACACTGAAAAACAGATTGAAAACAAACTTGTGAAACAACAAAAGACAGGTTTCTAAAATGAATTTACCAAGTACAGTTTTAAAAAAAATTACAAATACATACCCCAGCACCTTCAAAGAAGGCACTGGCTGCGTCTCCTGTGTTGTCCAGGAGATCATCACTGTCAATCTGCAATTAAAAAGATTTTATTTACTTTATTTAAAATAGAATTAAACTGAATTTAGTGCTGACACTGTGGAGGGTGCTGACTGGCAGTCACTGGAGACAGGTGAGTGTTCTCCCTATCCACAGAGTTGGTACACCATGGGTAGTAGTTGGACAAGCTTCCTTCATGTGCACTGCCCCCTGCCAATATGCCTCAGACTTGATATAAAGAATCCCAAATATAGGGGTGAGAAGGCAGTTCTTTCTCTGTGGCTCATTCAATACTTGGCTTTTCTGCTGAAGCTGCAAACAAGTACAAATTGTAGTGGCAGATATTGTAATGTAGACACTTGCCTATTAGGAAATAGACAACAAACTTATTTTGCTCAGGTCAGCAAACAATAACTAGAGGATAGGGATTTATGATCACTAGCAATGTAAGTAACTAGCTTGGGTCCCATACTTGTAAACTGCTGTGCAAACAACTGTGCATGTACAGCTCTAATTACTTCAATAGGTCTCTGCATGGAACAATTTGCAGGATTGGGTCCTTAGAGATGAAAAATTCCAGAACCCATTACTTACTTACTTACCTACAAACAAGACATTCAAAAGTTAGGGGTTTTTTTCCTTTAAACTTCAGTGTCCACATGTTTACATTTTAATATTTTTATTAACAAAACAAGTAAAAGCCACTGCTCACCTTTTCAGATCCATGTAAAAAATCATTCAAAGCCTGAGGATCACTGCAAAACAACATATGAAATTGTTAAAGGAGAGAATTTACAACCCAAATTTTAATCTGGAAAGAAATATGTCTCTAATGAATATATTCATATAACTAGGAATCCACTTGCATTCTGACTGGTGGAAATATCAGTTTACTGCTAAGGAATCACTCTTTTTTTTCCCCTGCCAACACAGTCATTCCTCAGCTACACTACAGTAGTCAGCAGTCAGTTAATATTGCTTCTGCAGTGGCCAGTAATGCCTTAAATTACACTGTACTGTCACGAGTCACATAAAAGCCATGAAGTTCTGTTATGAAAAATGTTGCATTTTGGCGCATTAAATGTGTCAATATGGACCTAGGAGCCATGTGGCTGCTCTACCACCCTCATGGACAGAATCAATGTGGATGCATTTTGAATAAAAAAAAATTAGGTCTGGTACCCTAGAAGGACATTTTTACAAATTTAAATTTGATTTAAGATTTCACCCATCTAAAACGAAATGACCTATAACATACACAACTTTATGCTCTGTTTTATATTATATATATATATATATATAAAATTTATTATTACAGGTAATAAAATATACTCTATGGAAATGTACTGATTGTAAATGGTGATATTTTCTTTTTTGCCTCCTCTGTCACTAACACACGCTTATTCTCCTTCCCCTGTTATTTCTGCAGGGCCCTAATTACCAAGTCATTGACAACAGTTTTATAATTGCAATAATCCCTTTTGGAAAATTAGCCAACATTGCTGTTAACAAGCAGTCTGTCAAAACATTAACTGTTCTGAGTTAACCTCAGGCTACTAGCTAACTAGTGCTGATGACGGCTTTCACCAGGCACTTCTCCCAACAAGTACTTTGCAACAGTGTTATGAGATGGACTATAGCTCTACATTTTAAGCATGCGGGGTGCCTAGACGCTATAGTTACTGGCAAAACACTACAGAAATTAGATTTATCCACATATGCATTAAAAGGAACATATGAAAAACAGGATTTGCAGAGTTAATGTACTGTTAATGTCTATTTCCCTATTAAAAAAATCAGCTGTGCAAACTGTTCTTAATTAAATCTACACAAACAAACATAAAATAAGTGCAACAAAACAGGAAACCACAAAAGTTTCAAACAAGAAAATCAGAGCTGGTTCAGCCAAAAACTTACTGCAGCTTAGAAACCCTTTCAGGCAAACGTAAGACCCATTTATGGTTCATGATTTCAATACAGAACTCAATCAGAAATTTTGCCATTCAGTTTTGTGTTGATATTTTAGGTTCATCTGAAAGGGAAACTCAGGGGATTCAAATAGACTAAAAACAAAGAAAAGGCCAGCCGAGGCCCATATGAAGAGAAGCTGTTTAGTTTAACAAAAGTTACTATAAAATTTTCACATTAATTTATTAATTATTATTATTGATTATTTGTTTGCAGGAGAGTCTACAATGTGGTAGGTTTGTTCAGCGCATAAAAGGGATGGTCCCTGCCCCAAAGAGCTCACAATCTAAGACAGACAGAGGTCAGGGAAAGGAAGTAAGATTCACCATGGAAAGCATGGCAGAAGTGGGTTTTAAGAGAGCCCTTGAAAGTGGGCAGGTATGGGCCTTTCAGAGGCATTCAGGAAGGTTGAACCATGCACAGGGAACTGCATGGAAGAAAGCATGGAGGCAACTGATTGAGGATAAGTGTAAAAATGAATTCCATGGAAATTCTCTTAACTCCAAACACGGAATCTCAGGTCTTTAAAAATCCCCGTTCCATCCGTGAGCCTCCCTCCCAAATAGTATAAAAAATGATAAATTAGCATGGGGTCTGTTTCAGGAGGGAGTACTACTTACCAGATTACATCTAGCAAGCATCGGCCATCTTCATCATCCATGTCAACTGAAAAGAGGGGACAGTGATGGCATTAAAGTTAGGAAAATACAACTGTGCCATGCAGCACAAACTGCACTTATTAACTGCAGCCTTCCCACCTCCACCTCCCCAAAAAAAACTCAACAAAAACACCCTTCCTTTATACTCCAACACAACATTTTGCAATTCAAAAGGTCTTTCCTTCCCAACAGATCCAAAATATACACCTCATTTTATCTTGCCTACAGCAGCTGAGTAATCTGTTAGTTAGATCTTTGTTTAGGTGCTCAAAAGTTTTTGGAGTTTCAGCATAAATACAAGTGTTACCACATTCCACTCTTATTATTTATGTTGCTGTGGGATTTGGTACTGGTTTAAAGAGCCAGACTGCCAGTCCCTGAAGTTTGAAGTCCTCTATTTATCCAAAGAACGACAGTGATGAGTCAAATTGCAGGCCCACACGCTGACCTCACCAACATACCCCAAGCCTCTAACATATTTATGGGGAATGTGTGTATTAGCCTTCATTCAATCTTTAGCTTCCCTGCTGAGACTAGGGAGGAGCAAACAGTGCCAATTTATGGTTGCAGTTCTGGATTTGAAATGGTGACCTACAAGTGAAAGGCTCCAGCTCCCATTTCCAGTCTCTCTCTCTCTCTCTCTCTCTCTCTCTCTCTCTCTCTCTCTCTCTCTCTCTCTCTCTCTCTCTCTCACACACACACACACACACACACACACACACACACACACACACACACACACACACACACACACACACACACACACACACACACAAAAAACAAATGCTTATGAAAATCAGTCCTTCGCTAATGGCAGATGAATTAGGTGTTTGTTTGCAAACTTGCCTCCCCCCGCCCCACAATGCCCCAATAACACCTTACCCAAAACACTCCTATTCCAGATCTGGGCCTCTTCAGAACAGATAGGGACAAACAAATCCAACCATTTCTCTAGTAAATGAAACCCATGATGGGACATTAACCAAATTAGAACTCAGCTCTTCAGATCGAATATATCAGCTGTGCCACACAGGCCCATCTTGCTTACATTTAAAACAGAAATAACTAGTACTACTTTCTTGTGTTTAAGAGATTAGTTCTGCACCACTGGGATAAAACACCTTTCCCCCTAGCTGTTGCATTCCATGTTCTCACCATTATTTTGCATATTAAATCACAAGTCTCTTTTGTCACACACCTGACTGGGTTGAGGATACAAGGGAGGAATCATCCCAGCTGACTTCGCAGTCATGGTTTGATCCTCTGGAAGGAGTTCTCAAAAGGGATTAATGTAACATGAACTGTCATTCAGTCAACATGCACTATCATATTTTAACTAGCTCTAGACACCGGGGGGTGGGGAGGGGGACCTTTCAAAAAACACGAAGCACAGGATGCATCTGGACATTCCCAGGGTGAGTGAAAAGGGGAGGAAGAGAGGCAGGTGCATAGGATGGGGTGGTCACAGCTCTCCATACAGAAACAAATAAGCTGCCTTGTCTTAAAGGGGCTTAAGACTGGTTTGTCAGCTGCAGCTACACAACTGCTAGAAAACCATTAACTCTCCAATACTGACACTCAGATACAATACAGTGCATGTAACATTGAAGACTATATTATTCTCCCCTTTAGATGTACGTGCTACTCCTATTAATGTTAATGAGTAGTCCTCAGCACACATTAGTTCCATATAAAATCACATTGCCAGAAGTCAGTTTCCTGCTGTGAAAACACTTGAATTCAAGGGGGTCTGGGTTTTGGCCTTTTTAAAAAAACAAAAACCATGAAAGGCATTAAATACAGGCCACATTGTGGCTTCATCATCAATAAGAGGCCATATCAGAGAAAGTTACTTACCTTATAGTAACTGGAGGTTCTTTAAAATGTGAGGTCCCTATCTGTAGTCCATTGTGGGTATGCATGCTCTCTCTGTGCCTGAAGTCAGAACATTTTAAAAGCAGTGACCCTTGATCCGCACTTATGCTCTGCCTCACCTTGTGCCTCCGACCAAGGAGAAAAAGGATGGGGCAGACCGACCTCCCTCTTCAGTTTCATCTCCACTGTGAATCAGAAGGGAAGGAGGGTGGGTAGTGGAATACAGATAGGGACCACACATCTCGAAGAATCTCTAGTTAGTATAAGGTAAGTAACCTTCTCTTTTTCTTTGAGTTCTGGTCCCTATATATATTCCACTGTGGGTGACTGGCAAGTAGTGCTCAGATAGGAGGAGGGTGTGAGGCTGTAGGTGGCAGAGCTGAACGAAGGACTGCTGTTCCAACAGATGCATCAGCAAAGGAATCTTGTACCAAACCACAGTGTCCAGGAAACCTGTGGACTGAACTCCACGTAGATTCCTTATAAACATCAAATAGAGGCACCTCTTGAAGCAACACCATAGATGTTGCTTGCGCTCTTGTGCAATAAGCCCTTATCCCATGAGGAGGGGGAAGATTACACAGCTGATAGCAGAGCAAAATACCTGAAATCCATTTTGAGATTCTTCAAGAGGATAAAGCCTGGCCCCGACCCCTTCCGCTTTGGCAACAAATAGTTTAGGGAGATGCCCTGATTGTTTTCATTCTCTGCAGGTAAAAGCCTAAAGCTCACTTAACACCAAGGGAATGGAGCCTCCTTTTTTCTAAAGATACCTGTGTTCTTCCCAAAACCTGACGTAAGTGGACAGACTGGTTCAGGTTTGAAACTCAGACTATTTTGGGGGTGTAAACATAATGAAACCTTGCTCTTATGGAATATAGTGTAAAAAGGATCTGCCATCAATGCCCCAAGCTCACCAAGCTCCTGGCTGAGAAGATGGCTATCAGGAAGGAGATCTTCATGGATAGGAGAGACATTGAGCAAAAAGCTAATGGTTCAAAAGGAGGCTTAGTGAGTATTGAAAAAACAAGTCCCTGTGAGGAGTAAGTTTTTTGTTTTTTTTATAGGCAGCAATGTTCTGATTAGGCCTTTCCAGAATCTGCTAATCAGAGGGTGTGTGAAGATCAAATAGCCCCCTGTGAAGGCGGATGGGATGCACTGATTGCTGCAAAATGAATCCCTGATGGACAAACCTGATGGTCTTGAAGGAAAGAATATGGTCCAGAATGAAAGGAATATCTGTGGCTTCAGGAAAAATACATCTTTGATGCACCCAGAGAAAGAGAAACGCTTCCCCTTGTCTAAGTAACATTTCCTAGTGGAATCCTTTCTACTGTTAGAAAAGATGTTCTTTGCAGCTCCAAAATATGGCTGCTTTAAAGACGATGCCCATCCAAAATCCAGGCTCTGAGATGAAGCAGATGTGGGTTGGGATGCCTGATCTTGCCGCTCCTCTGAGTCAGCAGATTGGGAAATGTAGGAATAATGATCTGTGCCCAAGACCACATGAGAAGGAGGTTTGGGAACCAAAACTGCCTGGGTCATTTGGGGAAAATGAGAATAACTAATGCTCTGTCCTGCTGAATCTTTTGCAAAACTCGAGGCAGGAGCAGTAGTGGAGGGAAGGCATAGTTCAGATAATCTGACCACAGAAGGAGTAGAGCATCACCCTGTGAATGGGAACCCAGACTCTGCAACAGTATATGTTGCACTTCCTGTTTGTTTGGGAGGTGAACAGGTCCACTGGCGGGAGTCTCCGACAGATCAAAAATATTGTTTACCCCAGCATCATGAAGCTCCCACTCATGATCAGTCGCAAGTGTCTGCTAAGAGAGTCTGCTAGCACATTCTGGTTTCTTCGGAGGTAGTCTGCCGGCAGGGTAATCTGACTGCTGATGCACCAGTTCCACAAACTGACTGCTTCTTCACACAGGGGAGTGGCTCTCTCTCCTGCCTGGTTGTTGACGTAAAAGACAGTTGTGATGTTGTCTGACATTATGAGCGCACAGTGACCTTGAATGAACAGGAGAAAGGTTTCATAAGCCCTTCAAACTGCTTGTAACTCTCGAACATTTATGTGCATCCTGGATTCTCGCAATGTCTAGATGCCTTGTGCTGTAGTTGTCCACATGAGTTCCCCAACTCAACAGGGATGCACCAGTAAATGATCATCCTATCTGGTGTGGAGATGAGGAAGGGAACCTCAATGCAAACCTGATAGGGATTCTTCCACCATGACAGGGATGATAACACTTTGGTGGGAACAGTCACTATTGTGCTCATGAACTGTTGGTCTGGTGAGTACACTGTTTGAAGCCATGCTTGTAGGCAACAAAGCTGGAGCCTTGCAAAAGGCATAATATAAGTGCATGAAGCCATATGGCCTAGGAGAGAGACGGGTCTTGACAGGCTCTCTGGGGTTGGTTATGACCTGGTCTGTGATAACGTTTATACCCTGAAACCTGTCTCTTGGCAAGGAGCCCTTGCTGTGATGGAATTTAGGTATAGCCTGTTGACATCCAAAGCCCATGTACGGGTGAGAATGTATATTCTGGTGTTTACACTGACCCCTAGAGAGGAGAGGAGTTGTAGTACTGTTGAAGTTGACACCTGGGCCACTTGGTGTGACTGGCAACAAGGAACCAGTCATCAAGGTAGGGGAAGACAGTGAAACCGGTGTCTGATATACGCTGCTACAACAGAGTACACTTTGGTAGAGACACCCAGGGGACAGTAGCAATGCCGAAAGGGAGTACTCTATACTGAAAGTGGTTGGAGGCGACTATGAATCTGAGACAGCGTCAATGAATGTGATGGATGTCCATGTGAAAGTAGGCATCCATCACATCGAAGGGTAAAACCAAGTCTTTTTCCAGAGATAGAATTACAGATGCCAATGTGACCATGTGAAACTTAAGTTTGCGAATAAAGCAGTTGAGATGGTAGAGGTCGAGAATGGGTCTCCAACTGCTTTTTATTCGGGTGGGGGGGGGAGGGTGCTAGGAAATATGTAGAGTAAAAAACCCTTCCCTTGGCACTGAAGAACCACCCACGCTATCACTCCTCATTGTAAGAGAGATTCTACTTCTTGTTTGAGAATGCTCTCATGAGAGTGGCCCTCGAGAAGGGGTAGGGATGCAAATTCTATTGTATAGCCAGAATGGATGACATGGAGCACCCATCTGTTCATTGTTATTTCACTCCAAGTGTTGAAGAGTGCTAGACCACCCCCAAAAGATGCATGGGAGTAGGGAGGTGTTGGACTCGGTGGTTTCCACTGGTGTGGGGAGTGGGTCTTTTGAGCTCTCTTCCACTTACGGATTGGCTTATAAGGTCTCTGGTGGGGGAACCGTGAGCCACTGGTCAAGGCTTGTATCATTGCCAGTGGCATTCTCTCTTCAGGGCAGATGTATATATTCCCAGGGAGCAAAGGGTGGCCTTTGAGTCCTTTGAAATGTATAAGGACTCATCTGTCTTCTTATTAAACAAATGAATCTCGCTGACTGGAAGATTCTCAGTGGTGTTCTGGATCTTCTTGGGAAACCCCGAAGCAGGGAGCCACAATTTCCTGCACATCATGATGGCAATAGCCACTGCCCTGGAAGATATATCAGCCTCATCTACTGCTGACTGGAGAGTGGTCCAGGCAACCATTTTGTCTTTCTCTGTGACAGACAGGAAACGAGCTCTGTCCTATTGTGGGAGACTGCCAATAAAGTCCACTAATTTCAAATAGTGCAGGAAATCGTACTTAGCCAATAGTGCTTGGTAACTGGCTAGCTTAAACTGGAGGCTAGAAGAAGAAAAGACCCTCCCTTCTCAATAAGTTGATACACTTGTCCTCCTTACCAGTCAGAGCAGATTGGGGGTGTTGCTGTCTAGATCCTCTGCAGCAACCATTAAAGAATTAGGAGAAGGATGAGTGAACAGAAATTCTGCCCCCTTGGCTGGAATACAATACTATTTCTATGGCCTCTTAAGGGTATGGGCACAGGTAGCTGGGGTACACCAGACCACTCTAACTGTCTCTAGCATGGCTTCATTAACCAGGAGTGCTATTCTATTAGAACTGGAGAACTGAAGGATGTCCAGGAGCTTGAGCTGAGGACCCTGAACTTCCTCAAAATGAATCTGCAGCTCCCATGCAATTCTGTGAAGGAGTTCCTGGAACTCCTTACAATCATTGGGGTAGGAGAGAGGGGGGATTGGAGACATCAGAGTCATCACTTCATCTGGCAATGAAGACAGCAATCTCATTGGATCCAGAGAACTGCTGGATCTGGCGTGTGCAACTCCTCTTCCTCAGTAGGATCTGGGCACAGCTGTGGTTATCCCCTCAAAGAGGAGGGAAGGGGCAACTCCCTAACTGACCAGACTGACTATGTGGGATAGTACTGGTCCCATGGCATCCAGTATGGCCAATAGGATGGGTTGAATGGGGGTTGTGGTGATCCCCAAAGCATGGGATACTAATGGTTCTGAGGCTGATGATGAGGTAGAGGATGGTCCCAAGCTGGCCCAGGTCCTCTGAACGGGAAGGTGTGTCTTGGAAGTGGAGGAGGGCATAACTGTTCATCAGGCAGTTTAGAATCTCCTAATGAGGAGAAAACTGATTCCAGTTCCATTGGTGATACTCATGGTGCTCCGGAGGGATATTAGAGCCTGAAGATGGAATGGGAGACAAACTCTTTCACCAGGGGAGCCGGCCTTTGGGAGTCATAACCTCTCTCTAAAGGGAGGGACCCAAAGGAGTGGGAGACTTTGGATCTGGGAGAGTGAAGATGTTCTGGGAGGAGAGTGGATCTCAGCTCTTCCCAGAGCAAGAGAGGTCCTGTCTACCTGAACCACCAGAGCTGCACGAGGGACAGTCTATGCCACAGCCATTGTAGGCAAAGACTGAACTGCTGCTGACTGATGCTTTTGGTGATCAGCCTTCGTCAGTGTGGCGGATTCCGGGGTTTGTGATTGGGGAGTACCAGAGGTACTGATACTGCTGCATCACGATCCAGTGCCAATGAAGCTCTAGACATGTGGGCTCTCTTATCATGCCTCTGAGAGTAGAACGTATTAAGTTCTCTTGGGCTGAGCTAGTGTTAGATTCAGGCAGGGCTGAATCCAACTTCTTCAAAGTGGATTTGGAGGAAGACATAACATTCTCATAAGGATGAGGCTCCCTGCTCTCCCGACAAGACCCCGCTGAGAGATCGGGGGTGAGGAAGGGCGGGGCAGAAGGGGAGAATCCTTCACTCCTGATTTGGACCTTGTGGTAGCAGGCACACTCCTTGCTGAGTTAGGCTGATGTACCGAGCATGGGGTAGGGGTCCCAGGCCTGAGTCCGACTGTGATTTCACAACCTTTTCCATAAGGTATTTACTAACGAGAAGTTCCCGCGTCCTTCCCTGGTATGGCTTGGGAATGAACAGTAGATACTGCACCTTGCCATGATGGCTTCCCCAAGGCAGTACAAGCAGAGTTGGTGGCCATCAGTGACTGAGAAGGATCTCAGGCAGAAAGCACAAATTTTGAACCCCAGAGTCCTGGGCATAGTCCAGTACCCAAACAGGCATGGGGTGCTCCCCAGGTCAGGGAGACTAAATAAATAAAACATAGTAAAACTATCAGATACAAATTTTAAATCTCTAGAATATAAAAACGATATATAGACCTCTAAATATATTTACACAGATAAAGAAGAAAGTCAAAGCTTTGGACACAGGAGGTAATGATCCAGGCCATGCAGTGGTGAGAAGGAACAGAAGATGCAGTCAGTCTGCCTTGCCCTTTATCTCCTCAGTCAGAGACATTCGGTGAGCCAGAGCATATTGTGGACCAACAGACACTGCTTTCAAAACTCTCTGGCTCCAGGCACATGTGTACTCACAATGGAATACACACAGGGACCAGGACTTGAAGAAAAAACATACCTTTCTCCATTCTGAAAGAAAAGACTACAGTCCTATACCGAAGACAGAACCTTTTTCCATTTATAAAGGGGACACACAGGATAATTTTCTAACAAATCTGAAAAATTCTCCCTTCTTCACACTTTATTAGAATCCAGTGGAAGTCTGAAGAAGAAATGTTTCCTTAAAGGCATACTCAGATAACTTTTGTCATATTAAGGGATGCTAAAGGAATAAGGATCTACTCATGATTTCAATGGAACTACTCATGGAATAAGAATCTACTCAACATGAATAAGGGTATCAAATTTGGGCCGTTAAGAAATAATATTTCCATCCAAAACACGCTGTTTTGTTTTATTAGGATTGCTCATGAATGATGGACTCCTGGGGTTGATTAATTTTGAGGAAAAAGAGAGCACTAAAGCACGGCTTAACAATGGCCTTTTCACAGAGATAGTCAAACAACAGCACACAATGATTGTGACTTCTTTGGACATGATTAAGTCACCACTCATCACTTTTCCCCAAACATTTTGTTGATTTAACAAGTAGCATTTGGGAAGTTATAACATGGCCTTGACTCCATCATACAAGCCTTCATCTTCTTATTATTGGTATGGAAAAAGCAACTGCAAACCCCCAGTTCTCCAGACTCCAGCACATGTAGACAGACGCTGCTGCTTTCTCAAAACACACAACAAAGACCTTTTCCCCTTTCATTTACTATTCAAAATTGCCTTTGATTTTAAAAATGTGGTGAATTTGCTCCAGACTATCACACAGACCATGCCTCTCTTAACACTCATCCAACCAACTAGCACTGGACTCCTCTCTGTTTCTTCACTAAATCTCTGCCATTCTTGGTGCAAGAACCTTCTTCTCCCCAGCAACCTTCCAGTAGCTTTTTACCTATTAAATTCACCACCTCATTTAAAATTTCACCAAAAAGCATAACTCTTCTCTACTGCTGGTACGTCAGTTTCCTCCTCCTCCACCCATGCTATCATTTAATTCTAATTGTATTTTTAGCTCTCTAAAGCAGTCTGATGATCCTGTGTGTGTGAAAGACAGTATACAAACCAAAACTGTATTGTATTATACTACAACAGGTCTGCAAAACATTGACTGATTTGGTGTACAAATAAAACCAGCATGATTATATCTTATACTGAGAAGGACGGAAGGAAGGAGGGGAAGAGGAGGAAAATCTTTTTAAAATATATATAACCATGGATTATTATCCAATTAAAAAGTCTAACAATTTCATTCTGCTCTGTCATTCTAGTGGAAAGCAGTTTTATTAACATTTAAATGTTTTATAAACGAAAATGCTGTTTCTTTTCTCACCCTGGCACCCGTAAATAATCTCAAGTATGACCAAAAAAAGGACTTCACTAAAGCTCTCTCTGTTTTAAATGCAAATTCACTGTAAAACACAGGCCTAAGTGAAATGGCCACTGCTTTCCACTGAGAATATGTTGGTATTTTGGAGGAACCAGAGACTCCATAAGTAACATTATGTTGCAGTAATTTAAACCTATTATATGAGCTAACTGACCTTTACACCTTTTTTTGACTATATGCCTATATTTCAGCTGGGAGGTGCGGTTCCCAGTTTGCACAGATGTAACCGGGCTAGCTTGAGCAAAGCTAGTGCAGGTATATCCACCCGAACTGGGGATCATACCTCCCAGCTCAAGAGTAGATGTACCCATAGATCTCTCAGTAGTGCCAACCCCAACCAGCCTAAATTCATGAGGCAGGATCCCCAAAATCATTAGACTACTTAAAAATTTTTTTTTTTAAAATCTCATAATACAGTTTGAATTAATTTACCTTCTTTTTTTGGACCTTAAGAGGTCATGCTTGTAAGCTTGTTTCCACAACTAGGAGGTCTATACATTTCCTTTTTAAAAGTTGAGATTCTCATGTATTCACTTGACTCCAGGAGCTAGGGCTTTATGAAACACATCAAATATCACAAGACTTGTAATAAAATCATGAGAGTTGACAACAGTCATTGTTTTAATTAGTCACTGTGCTGAATTTATGTCATCCCATTTTTTCCCCACAAGAGGAGTAGATGATGGCATAACCATCAGACTATGAGGTCACCAGTGTAGGAGCAGGACAAACTGGAGAAGAGATGATGGGAGGAACAAAAAGCTGTTATTCAAGCTTAACCATTGGAATGAATAGCCAAAGGGATACAGACAAATAAAGGCAAAGTGCTTTTGTTTTGGTGTAAGCACTTCTCCACACTCGCCCCTCTTGAAGTTACTTAATGCCACAAACACGGATAGGTTGTGGCACTATTTAGAGCTTGAGCAGATGTTTTCCGAGAACTACCCACAATATACAGCGGCAATCAAAAAAGCTCACAGAATCTTAGGAAACACTAGGAAAGGGATTGATAAGACAGTAAAGATCATAATGCCACCATATAAATCCATGGTACGTCCACACCTTCAATACTGCATGTAGCTCTGGTCGCCCCATCTAAAAAATGATACATTAGAAATGGAAAAGGTACAGAGAAGGGCAAAAAACATGATTAAGGGTATGGAACAGCTTCCCTATGAGAAGACATTAAACTGACTGGGACTGTTCAGCTTGGAAAAGAGTTTACTAAAGGGGCCAGGATTATGATAGAGGTCTATAAAATCATGAATGGGTGGAAAAGGTGACCAGGGAAGTGTTATTTACCCCTTCACAAAACACAAGAACCAGGGGTCACCCAATGATATTAATAGGCAGCATGTTTAAAACAAACAAAAGTAAGTACTTCTTCATCCAATAAACAGTCAGGCTGTGGAACTCTTTGCCAGGGGATGTTGTGAAGGCCAAAAAAAGAATTAGATAAGTTCATGGAGGATAGGTCCATCAATGGCTATGAACCAAAATGGTTACAAACACAGCCCCATGCTCTGGCTGTCCCTAAGCCTCTGACTGCCAGACGCTGGGACTGAGGATAACAGGGGACGGGGATCACTTGATATTGCCCTGTTCCAGTTACTCCCTTTGAAACATCTGGCACTGGCCACTGTCTGAAGATAGAATACTTGATTAAATGGACCATTGGTCATACAGAGTCAGACCATTCTTATTGTTCATGCATGGTACTTTACAGATTAACATGAGGACCCCAACCCACAATGAGAATCTTACAGACTTTCCCTTGTGATTGCATGGAACCCCACGGAAATCAATGGGGCTCTGCATGGATGGATGGATCCACCTGGACTATTTTTACTTGCTGTATTGGGGCCTACCCATCAGCTTAGAGGAGAGTTTACAATCTCAGTTAAAGGTGACCTGCACAGGAATAAAAAAACAAACAAACAAGGATTGTTTCTTTTTTTCTTCTGGATAATGCAGAAAGAACGTGTGAAAAATTTTGCTTCACAGTTTGTGCTTTACATGGAAAATCTAAGTCCTGGTAGAATCTAAGGTGGCTAGAGAGCTAGTGAAATTATGACACCAAAAGAGGTTAAGAGAGTGTAAAAGTTGAGAAGGGAAGCAACACTATTTAAGCCACGTGGTTTATTTTTGTTAACATGTATTTACCTTCAATGGCTGATTAAATATTTGGGAGAAAGAAAGAGTTAGAGTGTCAACAACAATACTTCTACAATTAATGCAACTGAGCTCACAAAACATCCCTGAGACATACACTATTCTCAAGAAATCCTCCTACAAAAAAAATAGAAAAAGGTGAAAAACATATAAAAAAAGCAAATAAAAAAAAATCAATCAAAAAAGTCCATTGTAGGTCCCCTTAAAAATAGCAGCAACACATGGTGGAGGTGAACAACTCCAGGTGGAGTTAAGGGACTGGAGGATGACTGTGACAACAGTAAGACAGTGTGCTAATTTAGGGAATACATGAAGCTTGAGAGGATAAACTTAACTGATTACACTATCTTATTCATAACTGAGTACAGGTTTCTGTATGACATTTACCTATCCTGTCTCTAGGTCCTAATGGCATTTATCTTTCCAAACTCATGGAGGAGCATTGTAATTTTTATTAACTTTGCTTTGTTGTTGCTGAGGGCCATCATACTGCTAAAAAATATAGATTCTGAGGCCAGAAGGTACCATTAGGATCATCTACTCCTACCTCCTTCATGATTCAGGCTGTAGTTTTTACACAATGATTCTTGCATCTAGTCCATCAAATTGTTGAACCACAGCATTGCTTCTAAGAAAGACATCCAATCTTGATGTAAAGACTCCAAATGATGGAAAATTTACTACAACTCTTGGTAATTTGGGATGTTAAGGGGAACACTACGGACAGAAAAACATTCCCACCTTCCTTTGCTGACACACTTGAATTTGTAATGGGCATATACCAGAAAGGTTTGGCGTTTCCTGGCCATAAATGTCACCTTGTATGCTTAAAATAAAAAGTAGAGTCGCAGAGGAGAGGGGTAAACTAATAGGAAGTGCCATATAAAGTCCAAATTCTCTTACATGTTGCTCTCAGTTGAATTTCTAGGACTGTAGAACAATTCCCATCCCAGCTTTCCCATGGAATCTGAATGTACTAATGCATAATATTAACAGGAGTTTTTAAAGAGTCATACACAAAGATACTCCTTACATATAACAAAAAGACTTGGTTTAAGGAGATAATCAACAAAGACCCAGATTCACAGAGGCCAAGATCAACGATACAAACTGACTTTCCTCTAAATTTTTAAGGTAACAAACTACATGTCTGAAGAGTTAAATAAAACAATAGGATCCAATACAAAAATGTGTTCCTTTATCCCCACCTGCTAACGATAAGGACAGGCATTTGGCTATACAGGAAAAGTGGCTAACAAATTGACTATATAGTACCCACAAGCACAATCTTATTAATTTAAGAAATGACTATATATAGCACTTCTTCTGGAAAGGAAAACCTGCAAGTGACAGGTGAATACACAGTGTTAGCTCTGCAATCAAGAATCTTCTAGTCAACCACCTGACTGAGCTCCCCATTGGCATCAATGAGCACCTTATGACCCTGTGTATCCAACTGGTCAATGTGTCACTTGCCACCACCATTGGTGCACATGCACCAACACTTGATGCCGAAGAACGGAAAGAATCCTTCTACACTGATCGACAGAATTCTGTCATCCATTAAAAAAAAACCAAAAAACAAAAAAAAAAAACCAACCCAAGATAATCCTTTTAGGAGACTTTAACACAAGAGTTGGCTAAGACTAACACATGAAGTGGCATCACTGGGAAGGAAGGAGTGGGCAAGATCAATTCCAACAGCATCCTTCTACTCAGCAAATGTGCAGAGCATGACTTTGTGACCAAACACAATCTTCAGACAAAGCAACAAGTATAAAACAACTTGGCAATATCCCCATTCAAAACAATGGCTCCTCTTGGACTATGTCATTGTAAGAATACAGGATCTAAGAGATATCCAAATCACCAGTGTCATGAGAGGAACCAATGATTGCTGGATTGACCACCGCTTGGGTGAGGTCAGTCATGTCCATCAGGATTGCACCAAAACATAGAAAGCAATCCAAATCACTCAGATGGCAATACAACATGCAAAGACTTCAATCCTCAGTGAACCAAGAGAACTTCCAACCACACCTCAGTGGAAAACTGACCATATGCATACCTGGAAATAACAACACAAAAGTGTCGCAGAAGATTGGGAAGCCCTAAAACAGACCATCCATAAGGCTTGTGAGGAATCCATTGGCCTTGCCACCCACCACCATCAGGACTAGTTTGATAACAACACGGAAATCACAGCCCTCTTGGACCAGAAGAGAAAAGCTTTCTGCAACTTGCAAAACCATCCATCATCTAGTCAGAGGCAGAGCTCTTTCCATCAGCTCAAAGGAGGATTCAAGAAATCAAAAACAAATGGTGGGAGAACAAACCAAAAGAAAGGCAAGCATTCGCTGACAGACATGATATGCAGAGCTTTTTCTGAGCGACACAAAGATGCTGTACAGACCAAGCTCATGTAGCCTCACACCGCTGAGATCTAAAGATGGTAGTATCTTTCTTAAAAAACAATGAATCCATCAAAGACCGTTGAAAGGAACACTATCAAAAGCTTCTAAATGGAGAATTGACTGTGACTGACAACACCATTGACTCCATCCCTCAGAACCCAGTCTGGGAAACTCTCGCCAACTCACCAACACCTGAGACGGTCAACAAAGCAATTAAGCAAATGAGGAAAAATAAAGCATCTGGTCCTGATGGCATTCCAGATGAAGTACTGAAAGTGGGGGGAGAAACATTGCTCTTCCTCAAAATCTGGTGCATTGAAGATACCCCCTCTGACTTATGTAACGCTAACATTGTCACTATTTTCAAAAAAGAGATATAGGGCTGACTGTGGCAATTACTGAGGCATTGCCCTCCTCTCCATTACTGGGAAGATTCTTGCTAGAATCTCACTAAATCATCTGCTTCCTCTTGCAGAAGAAGTATTTCCAGAGTCCCAGTGTGGCTTTAGACCATCATGAGGCACCACCTACATGATTTTCACATCTAGGCAGATTCAGGAAAAATGTCAACACTACCACCAAGAGCTGTATATGGCCTTTATTGATCTGACCAAAGCCTTTGACTCCCTCAACCATGAGGCTTTGTGGAAAATCATGTCTAAGTTTGGCTGCCCAAATAAATTTACTACCATTGTAAAACTCCTCCATGACCAGATGACTGCCTCCATCCTGTGCAGTGGCTCTACCTCTGAGCCCTTTGCCATCCAAACTGGCATAAAGCAAGGTTGTGTACTCGCACCCATTCTCTTCTCCATTTTTGCTAGCAGCTATGACAACACTAATCCAAGACCATCTGCCACAGGACATTGGCATCCAATATTGGACTGATGGCAACCTCTTCAACCTCTCTTGCCGCCGTGCCAGAACTAAACTAACATTGGCAACAATAACTGAACTCCAGTATGCAGATGTGCTGTAGTTGCACACTCAAAGGAAGATCTACAAACAGCCTTTAACTGCTTCTCTAAAGCTGACAAAAGCTTAGGGCTAACCCTGAACATCAGCAAAAGAAAAGTTCTCCACCAGCCTGCTCCCTGTCAATCATCAGACCTAGCAAGGAAGATCTATTGACAGAGAGCAATTGGAAAATGTAGAATACTTTGCCAACCTTGGCAGCCATCTCTCACAGAGGGCAAACACAGACATTGAGATTCTGCACAGAATCCACTTCAGCAGACTGTCTCGCCAGCTGCTCAACAACCACAACATCAGAACCCACACTAGTCTTTTAGTATACAAAGCGGTGGTAATTCCAACTTTCTTCAACAGCTGAGAAACTTAGGTGACCTATAGAAAACATCCGAAAAATCTGGAATGCCAGAATCAGCACTTTCTCCTGAAGATTCTCAACATAAAGTGGGAGGATTGCCACATTAACATCAGTATCCTCATGGAGGCCAACATCTTCAGTGTTGAGGCCCTGATTATCCAGCATCAGCTGACATGGAGTGGGCACTGTGTGCATATGCCTGATGCACGCCTACCAAAACAATTGCTGTACGTCCAACTCACCAAAGGAGAAAGGAAACAGGGAGGCCAAAATAAATGCTTTAAGGACACCCTCAAGACAAACATCAAGTGTTGTGGCATCAACATCACACACTGGAAGACAGTAGCCTAAGATAGGGATAACTGGTGAAGACTTGTCAGAGAAGGAATGACCACTCTTGAGGAAAATCGCCTTACCCTGGTAGCAGAAAAATGCCAGAAAAGAAAGGACAGATGACTGTTATGCAGCAATCATGGCCCAACCCAGCCTTCCAACACCACCTGCAATGTCTGCTAACAAGTCTGTGGCTCAAGGATCAGACTTCAGTCACCAAAGAACCCATATAAAATAAAATCTGTGAAAGATCATTCTTGACTACCAAGGGATCGCCAACATTTATAGCATCAGTGGAGAGATCCATAAAGCATATGGAAGCACTGATAAGCACCTAAACATTCTGATGTTTATCCAAAGCCCCTTGGTTTTACAGTTCTTGTGGAAACTGGCTTTTCTGTGATTTCCAATACTTCATGCTTATTTTCAGGCTGGAAATGCTGAAAGAACTTCTTCTCTCATGATATTTTGAAACTTTCGCTATTTGCCTGAACCTAAAAGGGCAGGGGCAATATGGAAACGAAAAAATGATGGGGGAAGGGATAAAAATTATCAAAACTTTTTGTCCAGCATCAAAAAAGGTTCAGTTCAAGTTTGCAGTTAAATTTAAAAGGGAACTTAATTTGTTCCTGCAGCCTTATTTACAGACACTTGCTGTAATTTACTCAACATACTTATTTTAAACCTTATCCCACAGATCTTTACGGTAACCTGTAAAAAGGAAAATGGGTCCTTACTTACCTGAAAATTTCCTTTTTTCCAGTAATAAGGTCCACAGATCTGTTACAATGGGTACTTCAAACTGCTTGCAGCTTGGGGGCAGAACCAGACTTGTCAGTCCCTGGCAGCATGAAAATGCCCCACATCCAGTTGAAATAGCTTTCACAGCCAAGATAATTCAAATCTACTTTCTTAAATTACATATGGTGTTAAATATACTTTAAGGAAAAAGCACAACAATTTCTTCTACTGCAGAGCATGGTAATTTCCATTGAACAACAACAAACCCAAATCCTTGAATGTCAATCTCCGTCTCTATTATGAATGATCATTTGTCTCCAGGGTGGGTCAAGTCTGTGGGACTTCTTACTTGAAGAAAAGAAATTTTAAAGTAAGCACACATAATTTTTTCTAATCTTCTTCATACTGAGGACCATACATCCACTACAATCAAATTTTCATAACAGTGTGCCTTCAGAGTGGGAAACAGGATTATTCTTTAAAAGTGGACTTCCAAAATGTGGTAGGTTATAAATATCTCCTCCATCTACTCCTGTGTACTGAGGTGTGGAAAAGACTTCTGCCAAAAGAAAGGAAATGGCACTGGCTAAGATAGGATGACTAATATGCAGAACTTGGTGAAATTATGACCATATGACCATCTAGTAGATCTCAAGATAGGAGACATATCTATTCTGCCCTAAGACTGTCAGTGCTCTTAAGGGCTGACTTTGATGCTTAATCAGTAAGAAATATTTATTGAAATTTACCTAGGGAATTAATTCTATGACAGTTGAGGACTACCTGTCTGAATTAAAAATACAATACTGGGTTTCATGAGAGAAAGCTGCCAATGGAAAGTCTGCTCTAATGAATAGGAAGCATAATGACAACTCCTGCAGAGGTTCATTCCAGGGAAGGCTGTAAGGAGCAGAATGACGTTTCATGGTAACGCTCTATGATGGGGGAAATGTAGCTGTAGAGGAATGAGCACATGTCTAAGGCCTAGTCTTTCCAGCATTAACCTGCCAAGCTGTACTCTCTGTAGGTAAACAGGAGAAACAATGCTCATTTTAGGATTTGTTTATTTCCTTTTGAGAGTTTATCTCCATCAGCCTGCTTCAGAGGGGGGAGTGAAACTGTGCTCAGAAATCACTGAAAATATTTCAAGTGACTAAGAATATCCTTGTCCTCTTTGAGGCTGTGTTCATTTGTCTCCACTCTCCTCATGGGCCCCTTTCTGCGTCTTTCAGCAAGGTTCCAGACTAGGACTTAAGGATGGGTTCCCCAGAAGTTCTATCCCTTTCTGTTACACAGGATCCAGATAGTGTGTGTTTCTCCTGGACGAGAGAGGCTGAGTTCTGCAGTCAGACCTATGGCTGCTGGTGCAGGCTATATGCACACTGCTATTCTGGCTTCACTCCCCTCAGGGAAATGGGGGAGAGGGAGCTGCTTGCCCCACAGCTAGATCTTTTCCAACCCTCCATGGCTCATTTCCTGCTTTGGAAAGTCACAGCAACCCTTCCCAGGCTAGGCTGTGAAGGAAACTGCTCTCTGCCCACAGAGCTGGCCAAGCTCCCTAATGAGATACTCGAGGGGAGAAAGAGAGAGACCCCAAAAATCAAATGTAGCAATGGGAATCAGATGGACACATTATTGAACTGAATTTTTAGTCTAAAAATTTTAACTAAAGTTTGGATTTTTCCTCAGCAAAGCTCTGCAGCAAAGAGAGCCACTGGGGGAAGGAAAAATCGGGAGAGAAGTTAAGGAGGCAGGGCATTCCCCAGCTATCAGTGACTGACTGGTCTGGTTCTGTCCCCGATCTTCAAGGAGGCTGAAGTACCCATTATAACAGATTTGTAGACCTTTGCACAAAGGAGAAACATCAATGTAGAACTTTAGTCAAATGTTACATGAGAATCTAACAATACAATATTCACTCCAATTCTCTTGCATAACATGGCATCAGGAATATTCTTCCAGGAACATAAAAAAGAACTAGCTAAGCAAGACTTCTTAACCATGAATCAACATTGGCACTGATCATATTAGGTTTTTTTAAACATGTTCTCAACACACCCTTTCCAAGATTGCTCCCAAATTCTCCTTCAACAATTGACTAATCTAGAATTTATCATGACTTGTTTTAATAATGGCATTATCGGTGTCACTTACAAAGCTGACATATAATCTGTGAATTGCAAGTGTTATCAATGACAAACTCTTTGGAAGTGATGAATATTTTCTGGATCAGATATTTTACCTGCCTGAAGAAAAAATGTTCAGGCCTTCTTTTAGCATCTGCATAATCACACATTACTACATGTGGCTAACAAGTCTCAAAATTGTACCAAGTAATTTGATCTCAAAGATAAAAACAAAGTAACTTTTTAACAAATCTACCATTTACTTATCCGCCATCTTCAATTTCCCACTGCATTTATTTTAGTAGATAGATTTTCTTCCCGCTTTACTTTCTCTCATCTATGAGTGCATCTGAAAAACCCTATATTGTGAGATAAAATGGTAGCTTTAGTTCAACATTCAGTATTTCTTTTTGCAATTCTAATGATGTTTTTGACTTTTGCTTATTTTTATGGATTAGTCAAACTCTCCTCACCAGATTGTTTAATTGTTAAATAAAAAACCTTCTAATAGTATTCTTTATACTCACCTTGGTTGCTGTGATTTCTTTTGAGACTTAACTATGATATATTTCAATTTCTCCACTGGGGGGGGAGGGGTGTGTGTGTTTAGTTAGTTAGTTGGTTAGTTAAATCTGGTTCTTCGGAGCTGAGGGACTAAGAGCCCTGCTCAAAACCAAGCATACCTCAGCATGGTAAAGCTCTATAAAAGCCTTCTCTATCTCTGGCAGTGCACCTCAGTCTTGAGGCTCTCTTGATGAGAAACTATTAATCATGCCCAGTTCAGCTGTGTCTACACTAGGGTATTTTACAAAAAGATTCCCATAGCTGTAAGCATTGGTTCAAATGAACAGGTGTTTGCAAAAGCAGGAACAGTAGGAGGTTATATCCAATTACCTATTGGTCATACATTTAAAATCTTTAATTTTTAAAGAGATACATTTAAACACATCCTATATTTATTAGCTTTTAGCGCAGAACCATTATGTAGATCCTGGCAAAGCACAATTTTGAAGTTTTCAGCTCAGAATGGTGAAACTGAGGAATTTGTTCTAAAAACCTCAAATCTGGCATCATGCCACCTCTAGGCAAAGCCTTTTTTGTTATTGGGTCTGGAGAGTAATTTTTTTTGCTCTGCTCAGATCTGTATTGCAGCTGTGATCTGGGCAGGGTTTAAAGCCAGAGTGGTATGAAACCTCCCCTAATGTGATCCTGCTAATAAAAAAAATCTGAACTAAAAGGGAAAAAAGATTCAGCTGCTTAACATATTGTATACTGAGGATAAGATTACATGTATCTCAATTCCATAGAAACAGAGGGGAGGAAATCAGTACTTCTGAGAGACTGAGTTTGTATGTTTAGATGGTCCTCTTTATGCAATTATTTTTAGGATGGGAAAGGTGTCGAAGACCACAGGAAATTCCAAATGATTGCTGGACCAGTTTCTATGAACAAGAATATAATTTAAAAAACAACCCTTGCCCCCTCAAGTTTACCTTGTTTACAGTGCCATGACTAGGCTACAGTAATAAGGACAACAACATTTATTCAGGGCCTTTAATCTAGAAGGATCCCAAGCCTCTGACAGATTGCATCACTCACCCACCACTGAAATGCAGCCACTTCTAAAGTAGAACATGATAGTCATGCTGTACCAAAACAAAGCACAGTGGCAGCCAAAAAAATTATTTCCACATTTGAAATCATAAAGGTCCATTTTTATTTTTAGTGAGGTAATATGTAATAACCTAAGTTGAAATCCAAAGCAGACATGGGATTGATACCACTATTCAGATGAAAACTGATATTGGAACATATAATACTCACTGATAATTCACTTCAGTTTTATAGCTCATTCAGAATATAGAGTCCTCTTATCACTCTGCTAGCACTGGTTGGGAAAAGGAAGAGGTTCCCTTATTGAATCACAAACACTGCTTCTTGCAGGACTTTTCGTGTTTCTTTGAGATCTCCCATCCAAGTGCTCACTAAGCCCATCCAAGCTTAATTAATTAGATATGACATGATCACAGCCCGAGCTAATATAACTGTAATAACTCAGTAGTGAGGTACAGGTATCAAAATTTTTTGCAGTAACCAGCCTAAGCAGTTGCTGTGTAATATCCTCAGTACTGCACAGCGACCACTTGGTAGCTCCAAAGGAAACAGTAAACTCATAACAGCATTACTGTGCTGTCTCTGAACTTGGGTGACATTGTTGGATATAATCCAGTAAACAAAAAGTCTGTAAGCTGTGGTAGATCTAAAAGATGTGCTTCTCTGCTCAGTGAAAAACAAAATTTAGAGAGCTTATTTACATACACTTACCGTATTTCCCCATGTATAAGACGCTCCCATGTATAAGACGCACCTTAATTTTGGGGCCCGAAATTTGAAAATAAATGTATTACGGTACATCACCGGTAAGTACCACTGTATAAGACGCACCCAGTTTTTAGACCCCAAATTTTTCGAAAAAAGGTGCGTCTTATACATGGGGAAATACGGTATATTTTATGTATTTAGTTACTCTCCAGAAAATTAATGCGATTGCATGTAGAGAATCATTCAGCCTCCACAGTGCTTCTCTGTCTGCTTGTTCATATTATCAGTTGCAACTTTGCACTGGGAAGAGGCACATGTTCATAAGAAACAAGGGGAATACCATAGCTACACAGAAGTAAAAATCACCTCTGCTATTCTTCTAAGTTAAGTGAAGATTAAATATAATTATCTCTGAAGTCAGAGCATTTTCAGGGCTTTGTTGATTCTGCAGAATATTTAGGGAGAATGAAGCATGTACAAAAAAGGGGGAAATTTTATTTTTAGATCTTCTATACTAGTCATGAGAGTTATACTTACTCCCAAGCAGGGGACGGTGATGGAACACTAAATCTTCTGAAGGCATCATACAACTCCATCCAATATTAGGATCCAATGCAATGGCCTCAGACTTCAGAATGCTCTGATAGCAGGACTAATAGACTATAACATTTTGCTGATAAGCAATAAACCATAATTTTAATAAGGACATGACCATTCCCACAACAAACTTCTACTAAATCCTTGAATAAAACATACAATTATTTATCTAAACAGGAAGGTGTCAGGACTGATATAGAAGATCTCAAAGAATGAACATTATCAGGTAAAATTTCCCTGATTTCTCCAATCTTTCGTATCAGTCCTCCCTATCATCCTGCTGTCAGGGATGGTCAAGATAAATGTTTGGTCCTGCCTTGAGTTCAATGGACGGTAGAAGACAACTCAAGGTCAATTCCAGTCCTACAATTATATGCCTGGGATCTCCCAAAGAAGCCAAATCACTTGAGTTCACAACAGCTTCCTGCAACATCCTTTTGCCAAAAGTTAGGTGAGCAGATGCTTATACATCAATTCTATATGGGGGAATGTGAAAAAATTGCCAAGTGGTAGCCTCAAATTTCTGTCAAATACACTCAGGTACAACTTCAATTGCTGCCACTAGCATGTCTATACTAGTGCTACCATTGTTACGCCTACTGAAGGTAGTGCAATGGTCAGAAAAAATTCTCTTGGCAGTTCTGGTTGTCCCCTTGAGAAGATAATGCTAATCCTGGTAAACTTTCTTAATATAAGCAGAATGGTTTCAAAACCAGTCCACTTTATCCAGAAAACAGACAAAAATCAGTGTGTTTGTTTTATTACAAGGGCTCTAGCGGGGAAAAGAGAGGAGTCTGAATCCTGTGAAGCAGTACAGTAAGAGACAACAGGAATTGCCCTAGAATTACAGCTGCCTGTCTGACAAACAAAAAATCCCTGACAGGGATATTATGTACATATATAAATATAAAATATAAATATAAAAAAGTTGGGCAAAATCAAAGAAATTATGTGGGGTTTGGCTGAAGAATCAAACTTCTTTTTAAAGGTGAACTGACAGGTATGTTGTCTAATGGGGTGGGGGAATAGGAGTTCTAGTCCCAGCTCCAAATCTAACTGAATCAATCTTCCTTCTCTGTAAAACTGGGATAATCATTTTACAGATGGGGAACTGAGGCACTGAGAGAGTAAGGGCATGTGAACACAGTTTGGAAAAGGGGATGTGAATAATCCTGTGTGAATTCCTCAATCCCTGGAAAAATCATGGAGCAGGTCCTCAAGGAATCCATTTTAAGGCACTTGGAAGAGAGGACGGGGATCAGGAACAGTCAACAGGGATTCACCAAGGGAAAGTCATGCCTGATCAACCTGATTGCTTTCTATGAAGAGGTGACTGGCTCTGTGGATGTGGGGAAAGCGGTAGACGTGATATACCTTGACTTTAGCAAAGCTTTTGATACGGTCTCTCAAAGTATTCTTATCAGCAAGTTAAAGAAGTATGGGTTGGATGAATGGACTATAAAATGGATAGAGAACTGGCTAGAGCATAGGGCTCAACAAGTAGTGATCAATGGCTCCATGTCTAGCTGGCAGCCGGTCACAAGCGGAGTGCCCCAGGGTCGGTGCTGGGGCCGGTTTTGTTCAACATCTTCATTAATGATCTAGAGGATGGGGTAGATGTCATCTGCAAACTTGCTGAGGGTGCAACTAAGTTAGGGGGAGTGGTAGATACCCTGGAAGGTAGGGAGAGGATACAGAAGGACCTAAACAAACTGGAGGATTGGGCCAAAAGAAATCTGATGAGGTTCAACAAGGACAACTGCAGAGTCCTGCACTTTGGACGGAAGAATCCCATACACAGCTACAGACTGGGGACCGATGAACTAGGCAACAGTTCTGCAGAAAAGGACCTGGGAGTTACAATGGATAAGAAGCTGGATATGAGTCAGCAGTGTGCCCTGGTTCCCAAGAAGGCTAATAGCATATTGGGCTACATTAGTAGGAGGCACTGCCAGCAGATCGCGGGAAGTGATTATTCCCCTCAATTCGGCATTGGGGAGGCCGCATTTGGAATATTGTGTCCAGTTTTGGGCCCCCCACTACAAAAAGGATGTGGACAAGTTGGAGAGAGTCCAGCGGAGGGTAACAAAAATGATTAGGGGGCTGGAGCACAAGATTTATGAGGAGAGGCTGAGGGAACTAGGCTTGTTTAGTCTGCAGAAGAGAAGAATGAGGAGAGATTTGATAGCAGCCTTTAACTACCTGAAAGGAGGTTCCAGGGAGGATGGAGCTAGGCTGTTCTCGGTGGTGGCAGATGACAGAACAAGGAGCAACGGTCTCAAATTGCAGTGGGGGAGATCTAGGTTGGACATTAGGAAAAAGTTTTTCACTAGGAGGATGGTGAAGCACTGGAATGGGTTACCTAGGGAGGTGGTGGAATCTCCATCTTTAGAGGTTTTTAAGCTGCAGCTTGACAAAACCCTTGCTGGGATTAGTTAGCTGAGGTTAGTCCTGGTTAGTCCTGCTTTGAGCAGGGGGTTGGACTAGATGACCTCCTGAGGTCCCTTCCAACTCTATGATTCTATAACGTTGTATACCAAAGCATGGTGCTGTAACTCCCCGGTATGGATGTTGCAAGCATGAACTCAAAGGTCCTGAGTTCACACTAATGTAATCTTATTCAAAGATGTATGTAGTGTATGTGCTATTTACGCACCCCTTAGTCCAAACTACAGGCCCATGTTGAAATGCTCTAAGAGACTTGCCCAAGCTCACAATGGGAATCTGTTCCAGAGCTGCGAACTGAACTAGATTCTCTTTAGTCCCCAACAGCAGTTACTACTGTCCCTTTCTTCCTCCCTGTTATTATCAGTGCCTATCTACAATGATGATAGGTCCTGAAGTGCCAATGTAGAGTAAAGAAATTCACACAAGTGTAACTAAGCCAATGCATACCCTGAATGTAGAAATGCGGCACTAGACCAAAATGCACCATGCTTTAATGAAACTTACTGGGTAAGTTCCACTGGTGCAAGTCCTGCTTTGCACTGGTGCAGTATGTCTATGCTAGGGATCTTCATCATTGTAAATATATCAGTGCAGTTAAATTAGTTCTAATTTTCCCAAGGAAGACTGGACCTCTGACAGATACATACCAGAGATTAAACAGACAGATTAAATTTTTAAAGGCTTTTTTTGGAATATTCCAAAACAGGGTATAAGTTTATGGCTTTTTAAAACGAGAGAGGTTACCATAATTGTGGTTTTAGCAAAATCTGAGATAATTACCAACTCTAAGATCCTAAGAAATCTCAGCTGCCAACTCTCTGGTTTCTCTGCCAGAATCAGTGTCATCCACTGACCCTAACATTTCCCCATCTTTTTTCACTTTGCAATTGTGTGTCAAATACCAGCCTTCCAGGAACAGAGGATGCCCTATAAGGTATACATATTAAGTGTGGTGGTACACTCCATTGAATTCTTGCTTCTCACCATGCAGTTAAAATACTAAAGACAGGATTCAGAGGGGCTGTCTAATGGAGAACCACAGGGAGTAGATGGAGGCTGTAAGAACTGTAATGAAGTGTTAATAGCACACACAGAGGCACTAAAAGCTGCAAAATTAGCCTTCTTGGTGTTCGTAACACTGGACCATGAGATTTCATCAGCTGTCATGGACTCACATCTAAAAATCAGCACAGGGAACTTTTTAGCACAGAACTAAATTATTTCTATGTTTAAAGAACTATTCACAATGGGGAACTCTTTGCAACACAATGTGCTCCCCCATACCAACAATTCTTCAACCTGTAGAATAATATTTGTTTTTGCCCTCTGTTTTATTGATTTGTTTAAATTATCTATTTATGTTTCAGTAAGCACTAGTGTAATCATGGCTGCACAAGTCATTGCAGCTGACATGGTCCTTGCTTTGAGAAGCTTATATTACAAACACAGATGGGAAAGACTCAAGCCAGATATTGCTAGAATATAACATAATGCCAGTTTGAAATTCTATAGCACCTTCTACCCCAAGGCATCCTGAAGTGCTTTACAAACTGATTGACATGATACATACAGAACTGCTTCACCTGCCACTAATGTACAGCCACCTCTGGGGGGAAATCAGACAGCTGTTATCAGTGTGCTCCAAGGGCACATAACAGTTTAGGGCAGGAAGTGAAAAAGGATCATGCAGCCAACTGTAAGGAGAATTTAGAAAGGCAGAATAGAATTACCAAGTATGGAAAATACCATGTTATTATTTATTGGCTGAAATTGGCAAGGATCCTAGTTTTACATCACAAACAAAAGAATCTACAAATAGATATATTTAGGCAGTAGATACCCAAGATAGGTATTAATATGACTATTGTAACAATGTTACTCAGTGCTTTGAATTATAGTGAGTGCTATTGAATGAATGTGAATTATTTGTTTTCATAGGTAGCAGGGAGGATTTTGCTGCTTTTTATGCAGTTTCACTCTTCCGGGCTCTCCACCTATTCTCTTTACACAAAGGTGCCTCTTGACAGTAAGTACAGTAGCACAGGTCCATTTTAGCTGGGATGGATAATGTCCACTGCATTTGCACATCAAATGAAAGCAGCCAGCAAAGCCTACACATTTACATAATTTTCTGGTCCAGAAGAAAATCAAACATCAAAGATCACTAAATAAGGAACCTCTAATTTGGAGCAAAGCAGCCTGACACGACTTTCTTCCACAACCTCTCACGATTCATAGGTTATCAAATTCTATTTTAAACAGAATTGTAAACACTTTAAACAATATAATCACGTTTCAATGTACCAAATACAATAAAACCAAATAGTTGCTCATGTGCTAATTAAATAAAATGTTCTAGACAAAGATTAAATTTTGCTTGCTCCAGATGCATCACTGTTAGCAATGCCTTGAAATGGGGACTGACGGCACTTGGCTAAAAGGACTGAAAGATTTGTCTGGCTTGATTGTAGTTTCTGTAAGTGCTTTCACATTCTTGGTTGAAATGCTATTTTCAATACATTTTTTTTGGGGGGGGGGGGGGGGGAGGGGAAGATTAGCTGATTTTCAAAAGTGCCAAGCACCCACAAATCCCACTGACGTTAATGTCAACTGCAGGTGCTATGCTGCTAAAGATCAGGCCAGAAAATCTTGTGGTTAAGACACAGGAGGGGGAAGCAGGAGACAGATTCTGACTCTGAATATACCTCAAACTTCCAGCACAGTCATGTTGTCGCTGTGCCCGTTTCTCATCCATAACACGGGGCCAATACTCCTAAAGCACCTCATATGGATGATGTGAGGCTGAATTAGTTCATGATTGTTAAAGAGCATTGAGATCCTCAAATTGAAGGTGCTAGAGCCGGATAAAGTGTTACTTATAATTAATTTGGGCAAAGTGTTTGTTACAATTTTGTGACTTCCTATAGCAGTGGTTCTCCAGCTTTTACATTCTGTAGCCTACTTCATAAGACTGCGCAAGCTTCTCATGAACCAAACACCCCAAATCTCTCTATCTCGGTTCTCACAATGTTTCATTCTGAGGACAACCAAGATATGCAGTGTTATTGTAGCTAAGTTGGTCCCAGCATATTAGAGAGAGACAAGGTGGGTGAGGTATTATATTTCAGTGGACCACCTTCTTGGTGAGGGAGACAAGCTTTCGAGCTTACATGGAGCTAGCTCTTCTTCAGGTCTGGGAAACATACTCAGAGGGGATGTCTACACTGCAGTTAAAAACCCACATCTAGCCCGCGTCAGCTGACTTGGGCTCATCGGGTTATTTAATTGCAGTGTAGACTTCTGGGCTTGGGCTGGAGCCTGAGCTCTGGGCCCTTGCGAGGTGGGAGGTTCCTAGAGCTCTAGCTGCAGCTCAAGCTTGGAATTCTACACTGCAATTAAACAGCCCCACAGCCCGAGCCCTGTGAGCCCAAGTCAGCTGGCATGGGCCAGACCCAGGTGTCTAATTGCGGTATAGACATACCCAGTGTGTCACAGCTATTCAAGGGGGAACAGATTGTTTAGCATAAGCAATTAACACATATTTCAAAGGACTATTCAAGGTGAAATGGCTTGTTAACACCGCTCCAGTCACCTACGGCAAAAGGGAGCAGTGGTAGGGAGTGGGGGGGGAGGTGGTGGAGAGGCATGAGGTGGGTTAGATTGTTATAATAATTCATAAATCCAGTGTCTCTATTCAGTCCATGATATTTAGTATCTAACAAAGTTATGAATTTAATATCCCAGGCTCAGATTTTGAAAGCACTGTGCAGGTTTCATTTAAGGACGAGGACTGGGAAGTCAGAGTGATCGCTCCGTGAAAAGTGGTCAGCCACAGGTGATACAGAAAAATGATAAAAGACAAAAATGCTGTGTGAGTTTGTTCCAGAGCACAGTGTTTGCCGTGTTTCACTCACAACAGGCATTAGTGCACTGAATGAAATATACCACTTGTTGTGATACCTGTGTGTAGAACCCATGGATCTTGAAAGGTATGTTGTGGGGGGTATTGATCATCGTAGCAGTGGAGATACATCTACAGGTTTTGCATCTGTTGTTCTGGCAGGGGCTGGTGCTGCTTTGAGTTGCTGTGTCCTGGTCTGTAGGGAGCTTGTTTCTGATGAGGAGCATGGAGAGGTTGAGGGGTTGTCTGAAGGCCAGAAGAGGAGGTTCAAGAAAGATTTCTTTCAGGATGTAGTCCCCATCAAGTATGGATTGTAATTATTTGATGATGATACACCATATGGGTTCCAGCATGGGGTGGTAAGTGACAAATAAAAGGGTGAGGGTTGAGGGGGTTTTATTTTTGTACTGAAGCATGTTCTCTAGACGTATTTTGGTGACCCGTTCAATGAGGCAGTAGTCTTCTCTGTAGATGTATCTTCACTGCTACAATGATCAACAAATACCACCACCCCCAACATATCTTTCAAGATCCATGGGTCCTATCCTGGTTCTCATGGGGGGGACTTCAATCACCCTGACATCTGCTGGGAGAGCAATACAGCAGTGCACAGACAATCCAGGAAGTTTTTGCAGTGTGTTGGGGACAACTTCCTGGTGCAAGTGCTGGAGGAACCAAGTAGGGGCTGTGCTTCTCTTGACCTGCTGCTGACAAATAGAGAAGAATTGGTAGGGGAAGTAGAAGTGGATGGCAACCTGGGCAATGACCATGAGATGGTCGAGTTAAGGATCCTGACAAAAGGAAGAAAAAACAGCAGCAGAATACGGACCACTGACTTCAGAAAAGCAGACTTTGACGCCCTCAGGGAACTAAAGGCATGATCCCCTGGGAAGCTAATATGAGAGGGAAAGGAGTAAAGAAACCTCATTGAGGGTGCAGAAACAAACCATCCCAATGTGCAGAAAACATAGCAATTATGGCAGGCAACCAGCTTGGCTTAACAGAGAAATCTTTGGTGATCTTAAACCAGGGCTCGACAAATTTGTTTTGGAGCTAGGAGACAGCCCAAAAATTAAGGAGCCAGACAACGTGGGCTCAGCGGCGGGGCGCCCTGGCTGGAGCGCAGCAGCCGCTCTCCCTTCCCGGCCCGCCCCTTCCCCCTGCCCCTCTCCCACAACATGGGCCCAGCAGCGGGGTGCACTGGCTGGAGCGTGGCAGCCACAGCGCTCCCCCTCCCAGCCCTGCCACATGGGCGCAGTGGCGCCCGGGCCGGAGCCCGGTGGCCACTCCCCCCGGAGAAATATGGTAGGCATCCAGCTTGGCTTAACAAAGAAGTCTTTGGTGAACTTAAACACAAAAAAGAAGCTTACAAGAAGTGGAAGCTTGGTCAGATGACTAGGGAGGAGTATAAAAATGCTGCTCGAACATGCAGGAATGAAATCAGGAAGGCCAAAGCACAACTGGAGTTGCAGCTAGCAAGGGACGTGAAGGGGAACAAGAAGGGTTTCTACAGGTATGTTACCAACAAGAGGAAGATTAGGGAATGTGTGGGCCCCTTACAGAATGGGGGAGGCAGCCTAGTGACGGAGGATGTGGAAAAAGCTAAGGTACTCAATGCCTTTTTTGCCTCTGTCTTCGCAGATAAGGTCAGCTATCAGACTACTGCACTGGGCGGCACAGAATGGGAAGGAGGTAACATCCCACAGTGCTGAAGGAACAGGTCCAAGACTATTTAGAAAGATTGGACATACACAAGTCCATGGGGCCAGATGCAATGCGCCCGAGGGTGCTGAGGGAGTTGGCTGATGTGATTTCAGAGCCATTGGCTATTATCTTTGAAAGCTCATGGCAATTGGGGGAGGTCCCTGATGACTGGAAAAAAGCAAATATAGTGCCCATCTTCAAGAAAGGGAGGAAAGAGGATCCAGGGAACTACAGACCGGTCAGCCTCACCTCAATCCCTGGAAAAATCATGAAGCAGGTCCTCAAGGAATCCATTTTAATGCACTTGGAAGAGAGGAAGGGGATCAGGAACAGTCAACATTGATTCACCAAGGGAAAGCCATGCCTGACCAACCTGATTGCTTTCTATGAAGAGGTGACCGGCTCTGTGGATGTGGGGAAAGCGGTAGACGTGATATACCTTGACTTTAGCAAAGCTTTTGATACGGTCTCTCAAAGTATTCTTATCAGCAAGTTAAAGTAGTATGGGTTGGATGAATGGACTATAAAATGGATAGAGAACTGGCTAGAGCATAGGGCTCAACAAGTAGTGATCAATGGCTCCATGTCTAGCTGGCAGCCGGTCACAAGCGGAGTGCCCCAGGGTCGGTGCTGGGGCCAGTTTTGTTCAACATCTTCATTAATGATCTAGAGGATGGGGTAGATTGCACCCTCAGCAAGTTTGCAGATGACACTAAGCTAGGGGGAGTGATAGATACCCTGGAAGGTAGGGAGAGGATACAGAAGGACCTAAACAAACCGGAGGATTGGGCCAAAAGAAATCTGATGAGGTTCAACAAGGACAACTGCAGAGTCCTGCACTTTGGACGGAAGAATCCCATACACAGTTACAAACTAGAGACTGATGAGCTAGGCAGCAGTTCTGCAGAAAAGGACCTGGGAGTTACAGTGGATAGGAAGCTGGATATGAGTCAGCAGTGTGCCCTGGTTCCCAAGAAGGCTAATAGCATATTGGGCTGCATTAGTAGGAGCATTGCCAGCAGATCACAGGAAGTGATTATTCCCCTCTATTCGGCATTGGGGAGGCCGCATTTGGAGTATTGTGTACAGTTTTGGGCCCCCCACTACAACAAGGATGTGGAGAAGTTAGAGAAAATCCAGCAGAGGGTAACAAAAATGATTAGGGGGCTGGAGCACAAGATTTATGAGGAGAGGCTGAGGGAACTAGGCTTGTTTAGTCTGCAGAAGAGAAGAATGAGGGGTGATTTGATAGCAGCCTTTAACTACCTGAAAGGGGGTTCCAGGGAGGATGGAGCTAGGCTGTTCTCAGTGGTGGCAGATGACAGAACAAGGAGAAATGGTCTCAAATTGCAGTGGGGAAGATATAGGTTGGACATTAGGAAAAAGTTTTTCACTAGGAGGGTGGTGAAGCACTGGAATGGGTTACCTAGAGAGGTGGTGGAATCTCCATCTTTAGAGGTTTTTAAGCTGTGGCTTGACAAAACCCTCGCTGGGATTATTTAGCTGAGGTTAGTCCTGCTTTGAGCAGGGGGTTGGACTAGATGACCTCCTGAGGTCCCTTCCAACTCTATGATTCTATGAAATACTAGGTGCCAGACTTAAGTTTCTAGGCGCCATGGCAACCTGGCGCCCGGGATTTGTCGAGCCCTGTCTTAAACACAAAAAGGAAGCTTACAAGAAGTGGAAGTTTGGACAGTTGACTAGGGAGGAGTATAAAAATATTGCTCGAGCATGCAGTGGCAAAATCAGGAAGGCCAAAGCACAATTGGAGTTGCAGCTAGCAAGGGATGGGAAAAGTAACAAGAAGGGTTTCTACAGGTATGATAGCAACAAGGAGGTGGTCAGGAAAAGTTTGGGCCCCTTACAGAATGAGGGAGGCAACCTAGTGACAGATATGGAAAATGCTGATTTACTCAATGCTTTTTTTGCCTCTGTCTTCACAGACAAGGTCAGCTCCTAGACTACTGCACTGGGCAGGCACAGTATGGGAAGGAGATGAACAGCCCTCAGTGAGGAAAGAACAGATTCAGAACTATTTAGAAAAGCTGGACATGCACAAGTCCATGGGGCCAGATGGAATGCATCCGAGGGTGCTAAGAGAGTTGGCTATGTGACTGCAAAGCCACTGGTCATTATCTTTGAAAACTTGTGGCGATTGGGGGAGGTCCCAGACGATTGGAAAAAGACAAATATAGTGCCCATCTTTAAAAAAGGGAAGGAGGAGGGTCCAGGGAACTACAGACCAGTCAGCTTCACTTCTGTCCCTGGAAAAAATCATGGAGCAGTTCCTCAAGGAATCCATTCTGAAGCACTTGGAGGAGAGGAAGGCGATCAGGAACAGTCAGCATGGATTCACCAAGGCAAGTCATGCCTGACCAACCTGATTGCCTTCTATGAAGAGGTAACTGGCTCTGTGGATGTGGGGGAAAGCAGTGGAGATGATATACCCTGACTTTAGCAAAGCTTCTGATACGTTCCCCCACAGTATTCTTACCAGCAAGTTAAAGTAGTGTGGTTTGGATGAATGGATTATAAGAGGGAGAGAAATCTGGCTGGATCATCAGGCTCAACAGGTAGTGACCAACAGCTTGATGTCTAATCGGCGGCCGGTATCAAGAGGAGTGCGCCAGGGACTGGTCCAGAGGTCGGTTTTGTTCAACATCTTTTATTAATTATCTGGATGATGGGGTGGATTGCACCCTCAGCAAGTTCACAGATGACACTAAACTGGGGGGAGTGGCAGATACGTTGGAGGGTAAGGATAGGATACAGAGTGACAGACAAATTGGAGGATTGGGGCAAAAGAAATCTGATGAAGTTCAACAAGGACAAGTGCAGAGTCCTGCACTTAGGATGGAAGAATCCCATGCACTGTTATAGACTAGGGACCGACTGACTAAGCAGCAGGTCTGCAGAAAAGGACCTGGGGGTTACAGTGGATAAGATGATGGATATGAGTCAACTGTGTGCCCTTGTTGCCAAGAAGGCTAATGGCATATTGAACTGAATTAGTAGGAACATTACCAGCAGATCAAGGGAAATGATTACTCCCCTCTATTTGGCACTGGTGAGACCACATCTAGAGTATTGTGTCCAGTTTTGGGCCCCCGCACCACAGAAAGGATTTGGACAAACTGGAGAGAGTCCAGCGGAGGGCAACGAAAATGATTAGGGGGCTGGGGCACATGACTTATGAGGAAAGGCTGAGGGAACTGAGTTTATTTAGTCTGCAGAAGAGAAGAGTGAGAGGGGATTTAACAGCAGCCTTCAAATGCCTGAAGGGGGGTTCCAAAGAGGTTGGAGATAGGTGGCAGATGGTTTTCAGTGGTGGCAGATGACAGAACGAAGAGCAATGGTCTCAAATTGCAGTGGGGGAGGTCTAGGTTGGATATTAAGAAACACCTTTTCACTAAGAGGGTGGTGAAGCACTGGAATGAGTTACCTAGGGAGGTGGTGGAATCTCCATCCTTAAAGGTTTTTAAGGCCAGGCTTGACAAAGCCCTGGCTGGGATGATTTAGTTGGGGTTGGTCCTGCTTTGAGCAGGGGGTTGAATTAGATGACCTGCTGAGGTCCCCTCCAACCCTAATCTTCTATAATTCTATGATACACACACCTATCACAACATGTGCTCTACTGCATTCAGTGCACTAATTGACCCAATAACAACTATATGGGTGAAATGAGGCAAACACTATGCTCTAGAATGAACTCACACAGAAAAATGCTAAGACAGAAACACCGGTGGGTGAACACTTTTCATAAAGCAATCATTCTATATCTGATGTCACAGTCCTCGTCCTCAAATTAAACTTGCACACCTTCAAAAGATGAACCTGGGAGCTTAAATTCACAATTTTACTAGATACTAAAAATCATGAACTGAATAGAGACACTGGATTTATTGTTTACTATAACAATCTTTAACCTCCTTAAACCACCACCACCACCCTCTGCCCCCGTTTGCCCCAATGACTGGAGAGGTGTTAACGGGCCACTTCACCTTGAATGGTCCCTTGAAATGTGTATTAACTACTTAAGCTAAACAATCTGTTTCAATTTAATTGTGACACTCTAAGTACATTTCCCAGACCCGAAGAACTCTATAGCTTGAAAAGTTTCTCTCACCAACAGAAACTGGTCCAATAAAAGATTACCTTATCCACCTCATCTCTCTGACAACCAAGATAGAAATTTTGAGTTCTGCAACCTTATGGGAAAACACTCTTTAGCGAATCTTAAATTATTCTTTGCATTCTATAGTTACAGCAGACAGATGATGGAACATGTGGTAGAATATTTTTCTTCTCCCCACAGTAGTGGAAGCACACTGCTCTCACAAAAATGTGATAGGTCATGACTCTTGCTTTCGCTATACTTCTACCTGTTAGCCTCAGGCATAGAGGGGAGACATGAAAATAACAAGGAAGTCAGGCTAGTGACAAAAAGGTCTGTCATTCAGTATAGTGGTGCTGACAGTTCTAGAGCATCAGTGGATAACAGACCTGTCAATCCATCTGGAGGGTGACTCTCCTCCCCCACCCCAATTAATTTTAAGTTTAAAAGCTAAGCATCTTCCTCTTATAGAGGACTTGGCAGTGTGTGTTATGATGAGATTTTAAATCTCATAATTTTTTTTTAAATCTCTGTCATTCAAATTTGTCATACCTTTACAGTTCAGGGATACAGGACAAAGGTTTCTGATTGTCAAACCCAGTACTAGTTTGAATCACCACAAACAAATGCATTGAAGTTTATCAGTACTTCTAAGTGGTAGGAGTCAGAGTATAAAACAAAGAGCAAGACTTCTGATCTGATTAGATTCTCACCAGATATGGATAAACCAGTTCAGATAAAATAACAACTGACTCAAACCTTTGCTCAAAACTCAAAGAGAACCTAAACAGAACCTTTTTGAAGATTTGGAAAATGTAAACCTTTTGGCACCTAGGTACAATGGTGAAAGGTACATTAGGAACAGCTACACAGACAGGGTAAGATATAAAATAAGAAATAAGATAGGACAGGACAGATTTAGGGGAAAACATGTTGCTCATCTTTTAGATGAGATGCAAATCTGGAATCCTGATCATTTGTGTTCATCAAATATTCAACTGCATTTTTTCCAAGGTTTGGGTTTGAATCCTAGTGTCCACGCTAAATTTCAATTCTGGTAATTACATTCTGCCTGCCTACATCTCTCCAAGTTTCTGATAGATACACTTCTTCATTTCCAGTCCTAAACTGTTATGTAGTGTTGCTGTTCTGCACTGTTCAACAGTTATGGCGTAACAACCCAGAAATGGCTGCATTTCAGTGGGCAGGTAATCTCTAAATATCCATTACTCATGTTATAGGAACATTTGCAAAAGTGGAGTTAGTTAATGTTTGTAAAATGTTTGGGTGACAGGTGCTACAGAAGCACAGAATAATATAAGATGCAAAACAGATTATACTGTTTTAATCAATGACAATTTCTCAATACAGTGAGGTTACCAAGTAGAGAAATTCTATTCTATTCAAGTTATTTTAGCACACACACCACTCTGCTATCTGGGCAATTTCCAGCAGCACACCAAGCGATGTGACTACTATCTTTCACATGTGGTTTCCTTCTTTCTCCTTTCCTCTCCTCAGGGAGAAAATTACGTGTGGATTGTTTTAAAATTTTCTTTGGATGTATGATGTGCTGTGTGCTTACACTAGTGAACACAAGGCTGAAGCAATACCTTGCACTTGGAAAGGAAGGTGGTAAGGTTTGTGGTGGTGATTAGAGTCTCCTGGAGTTTGTTTCATAGGTGTGGATTAGCTCAGAGAAAACTCTGTCTCCTGCACAAATTAACTTAACCCTGGCAGTAGATAGTTCCATTGTGCCCAGGGAGTAGAGTTATTGAACAGAGAGTCCTTGTCCTAGAACTTTGCATGATCATTTAGATATTCTGGGCCGAGACCATTAAGTGCCTTGAAGATAAGGACTGAGACCTCAAAACACAAGCTTCACTTGCCTTAAACCTGAAGATTCCTGTTTACAGACTCCTGCCTTTTAAAATGTATGAAGTGTATAAAGTGTTTATGTATGAACACTTCATCACGTACACCATGTTTTCCACAATGGGCATTTCCAAGACACAGTGAATGAATGGACTTCTTTCTTACTTCACATAAAGTTTGGAGTTTCCTGCATCACATTTCACAAAAATAAGCCAGGCGTTGTGAATTTCTATAGTGCTCCATATCAAGTGTTTGCTGTATTCCAAAGACTAATGTGACAGAGATCACAGACACTGCATACATCATAACTGAGAAACATACTGTGATCCTTTCCTTTCCAGCAATGCTATCCCTTGTGACTGATATTATCAGGAGACCAGAGGTATTTAACAGTCAGTAGAGGAGAGAAATCCCTCTGAATTCTGTGTCTGAATTTTCATTAATTGGTCAAGATCAAAGAGTCCAGACCTCCCTGGAGAGAGATTAATTTTATTTATGAAAGGCTTTATTTGCACAAATCTGTAAAAATGACAGTTTGATAGGCTACAGTTTATTCATTAGCTGATCAGAAGTCATTAAGTGATGCCATTAAATAAATTAGCTAATCCCCATACCCCCTTCTGTCTCTATGTAATGGGAAGACACTTGTAGTGGGGAAGAGGATTTACAAATCAAGAGGTAGAAGTAAGATATCTCTTGACCCCTCTACATTAAAAGGACACAATGAACCATTATCTATATAATCTAGCATTAGGGTAGAAGGAAGATATGTGCCTCAAAGAAGATAGGACGCAGTAACGTGGACTATCCTTTCCAGAAATGATGGCTAAATGGTTATCTGTGGGCCTTGGAAAGTTTTATATGTTACACCAGTGGAGTTGTATTTTGCTGCCATAGGAATCAAAGGTATGGCAACATTTACCTGGGTCCAGGACAGTGGTCTCCATTTATAAGCTTGACCTAGGACACTGGGAAAACTGTTCACTACACAGCAGGATTATGAATTTTTCACTAATATTTGGAGAATGAGATTGTCAACAATTTTATTTTTTAAAATAAGTGGGGACATATTATTTGTATTGCAGCAGACTATAAAGGCCTCAGTCCTGGACTAGGCCCCAATGTGCTAGGCACAATACCTACTTTACAATGAAAAGATGGCCTTGGCCCCAAAGAGTTTACATTCTAAGCCAAGAATGCAAAATTTATATAGTGAATGAGCCTGATACGCCCTTCTCCATATGTAGTCACTGTATTAATGCAAAGTGAGTATAGAATGCTACTTAAGCCACATGGAAACATTCTGCACCCTTTTTGTATCAGTTTAAATTACTACAACATAGTGCAGGGCAATGATGAATCAGACTCACTGCCATTGAGAGCGCAAGTGAGGGACTAACCAGAATTGCCCTGACCACCTTCAAACACCAAGAACAGAGATGACATCTAGGGACAGCCGCCAAAGGTAGCTGCTATTTCTTCAGTTTACATTGTCTTCTTACACTGCCACATAAACTAAGAAGTAGTGCTTCCAAGGCAAATACATTGCTTTGCATCAAAATATTCATGTAAACGAGTGGAGAGGTCATAAATTAAAATCGACACTAAGGCATAACCCAACAGGAAAATGGCAGACTGTTACAGAATAGAATCTGCTCCTGAAATTTTAGATTTGCACTTTTTATGGGTAACCTACTGGTATCTGAAAGGGCTAATACCTTGGGGTAGAATACACTTTTGAGACACAGGTATGCTTCCCCAGTGGAAAAAAGAAGAAAAAAAATCATTTTGAACTGCTCTGAGTACAAGACGTACATATCTACAGGCAAAAAGATCTCATTCAAGGATTTCAGTTCTCACTCCAAAAAGAACAATTGTATGATTGTTCACCAACAAGGACAATTGCAGGGTCCACATTTTCCCAAGACTTCTTCCTTTTTATAATGTAATGTGATACATTACATTCATTGAAACTTGCAACGAAGGTTAGGCCATGTAATACCTTTATGTATCCAATAATATTTTATATTTATATAGTAGGCCATCCTGAAAGTTCCTGAAGTGCATCACAAATCACATACAAACACAATCATTGAAAAGCAACTGGATTAAAGGGCAGCAGCCAAAACAAGGTATGCTGTACTAAATGTGTGTGTATTTTATACAGTATAAAAAGTTGTGTACATGGCAAAGAAGCTATGAAACACATAATACCTACTCGCTGAAGATAAGATCTCAGCTTTGAAGATCTCATCTGAAAGACACACACATAGTAAGCTAGATGGAACTCTGTCGATCCACTTGGAATAAAGAAGGATATAACTGTAACCCTTTCAGGACTTGTTCCAAACAGTCTGGGGTATTCCAAACCTAAACACTCAACTCTTTAAGTCATCTGCTCTAGCAAGAGAAGATTAGATAACTAACAAACTTTAAAAAGAAAAAAAAGTTAACTGTCTTAAGAAGGGACAAATCCTTTTTCATTTTCTTTTGGGAAATTATAGCATTCAATAACCTTTGATCAGAGGCAAATGGGCAGAGAAAACTGCTGAGTCTCAAATACTATGAAATTTTCCCTATATTGATAAATCATGAACATCATAATGTACAAGACTTTCACTTCTGGAAGTCTAAGTCACAAGTAAGAGTGGGTTACTCACCTTGTGCAGTAACTGAGTTCTTCAAGATGTGTCCTCCCCCCCAGTGGATGCTCCACTGTAGGTGTGGCAGTGCCTTTGCATCTGGAGTTGGAGATCTTCAATAGCAGTACCTGTTGGACGACACATGCGCACCTCCCCTGCCTTGCACAGTGCACCGGGAAGTATATATAGCACTGTGCAGTCCGACCGCCCTCAGTTCCTTCTCTGCCACAGAGTACATATGTTATGCTCGGAAGCAGAGGGGAGGAGGGCGAATAGTGGAGCACTCATGGGGGGACACATCTCGAAGAACCTGAGTTACTTCACAAGGTGAGAAACCCTCTCTTCTTCTTCGAATGATGTCCACATAGGTGCTCCACTGTAGGTGACTACAAAGCAGTGCCCCTAGCTGGAAGGTTGGGACTCCAGAGCAGCTTGTATAGCTGAGGATAGGCTTACACGTCCAAGGACAGCATTTGTAGAGGAATCCTGTATAATGGCATATTAGTTGGGTGAATGTATCTGAGGACACCCATGTGGCCGCCTTGCATATGTCAATAACTGGAACATGGTTAAGAAATGTAATGGAGGTTGACAGTGCTGGGGTGGGGCGTATTCTTATTGAGGTAGGAGTCTGTTCATTATGGAGTTCATATGAAAGGTGTATGCATTGTGAAATCCATTTAGAAAGATGTTGATTCGATATAGTATCACCCTTGGACCTCTCAGTGGTGGACATCAACAGACATGGTGATTTTCCAAATGGTCTAGTTCTATCCAAGTAGAATGATAATGCATGTTACGTCCATTATATGGAGAACTGTGTCTCGTTGGTTACAATGTGGTTTGGGGAAAAAAGGTGGGAAGATGTATAGGTTGGTTCAAATGAAAAGATGTTATGAGTAGGGTAGAAATTTGGGATGTGGCCTTACGAAACACAGTATATGGCGGGTGTGCCATGAGGGCCAAGATTTCTCCCACCTGTCAGGCCAAGGTGATGGCAATGAGAAAGGCAGTTTTCATAGCTAGATGTAAATATGAGCATGTTGCCATTGGTTCAAACACGGGTCTCGTTTAAGATCTTAAGACTAGGTTTGGGTCCCAGGTAGGGGTGGGGACTCGTATCTGTGGGTATAGATTTTGGATGCCCTTTATGAAACGCTTAATGTGGGTGAGTAAGAATACTGAGTATCCTTCAATATGACAGTGAAAAGTAGTGATAGCAGCCAGGTGTACTCTAACTGAGCAGTTGGCTAGTCCACCCTGTTTGAGTTCAAGGAGGTAGTCCAAAATGAGCGGTAATGGCAGGTGAGCTGCCTCGATATGCCTAGAGGCGCACCAATGTTGGAATCTATTCCATTTGTGTGTGTACATGCATCTAGTGGTGTCACGTCTGCTATGTAAGATGTGTTTTACTGGGTCAGAGCAGGCTACTTCCGGACCCCTGAATCAAGAAAGAGCCATGCTTTCAGATGGAGTGTTTGTGGGTTGGGGTGACTAACACATTCAGTGTCCTGTGAAATGAGCCATGATGCCGGAGGAAGGTTGATAGGCTGGCACAGCATCATACAAATCAGGTAGGTGTACCATACTTGCTGAGGCCATGTTGGCGCTATTAGTATGATGCGAGATCAGTCTTCCTGTATTTTGTGTAAGACTCTGAACAGCAGGGGAAAAGGTGGGAATGCATACAGTGGTGGTCCATTCCAAGTCATGAGAAAAGTGTCCCCCATTGACTGTCATCCCAGACCTGTTCTGGAGGAAAACTGGAAGCAACTGGTGTTCTGTTGGGCGGCAAACAGGTCTACAGTAGGATGGCCTCCATTGACAGAATATGGGTTGCAGTGCTCTCATGCTAAGTTCAAATTTGTGTTCATGAGAAAAGGCCTTGCTCAATGTGTCCGCTGTGATATTCTGATGACTGGGACGTATGCAGCCAAAATGGAGATGTTGTTTTGGATATAAAAGTTCCATAACTTGATTGCTTCCGAACAGAGGGAGCTCCTCCCTGCCTGTTGATATAGTACATGCAGGCGAGATTGTCTGTCATCACGTGTATCTTCTGATGTTTGAGGAGTAGTAAGAAATGTCAACAATGTTGCAAACCACTCTTAGTTCTAAAATGCTGATGTGAAGGAGTAGATTCGGTGAGTGTCCATCTGCCCTGTATCTTGTGTTTGAGCAAATGTGCTCCCCAGCCAATGATGTATGCTTTGGTGATTAAAACTATAGTAGGTGAGAGTTGGAGAAAGGGGACCCCGGAACAATGTTGTTGGGATGTGTCCACCAGAGCAGAGTCTCCTTGATGTGTCTTGGCATGGACAGTAATTTCTGCATGATATGTTTGTGAGGAAGGTACACAGTGCGGTGCCAGTCTTGGAGACATTGCATATGTAACCTCACGTCTGACAACGAAAGTGGCTGTTGCCATATGTCCCAGGAGCTGGAGGCATGTGTGCTGTTATCTGGGGGCACACTTGGGCATTTGAGATCAGGTCTGTCATACCTGTGAGATGACAAAAATGCTCTTGCTTGTATGGCATCGAGTTGAGTGCCAATGAATTCCAATGTTTGCACCAGTCTCAAGGTGGATTTTTCAAGGTTGATAAGGAGGACTGAAGCTTTTGAAAACACTTTGGCCTTGGATGGAGCTTTGAGGAGGCAATTGTCCAAGTATGGAAAGATCGTGAGTCCTCTCTTTCTTAAATGGGCTGCAACCACTGACAGTACTTTGGAAAAAACTCACGGCACTGTTGATAGGCCAAAGGCAGTACTTTGTACTGAAAGCGGCTGTCGCACTCTGTGAATCATAGGAAGCATCTGTGAGTGGGATGTATGGTGATATGGAAGTACACATCCTGGTTGAGGGCCGAGAACCAGTTCCCCTGGTTCCAGTGCTGGCATGATGGTGGAGAGGATGACCATCTTGAATTGTTGCAGTTTGACAAACTTGTTCTGGTTGCGAAGGTCCAGAATGGGATGCCAACCATCAGATTTCTTCTGAAGCAGGAAGTAGTGGCAGTAGAATCCATGTCCTCTGTGTTGTACAGTGGCTCCCAGTGGCAGAAGATGGTTTACTTCCTCCATGAGGATAGGCTCATGAGACGGGTCCCTGAAGGGGGATGGGAAGGAGAGGTGGCGGGATGGCATAGTAGGAAGGAGATGGCATATCCTTCCTTGATTATTTTCAAGACCCATTTTTCTGAAGTGATAAGCATCCAAGATTGTAGGAATGGAGCTAATCAGTTGCCAAACTGGTGGTCTGTTTGTGATGTTGTAGATGATAAAGGACAGTTGAACAGAGGGGGTGTTCTCAGGCCTTCAAGCACACTTTCAAAATTGTCGTTTGTTGGAAAGTGCATGAGATGTTGCCCTTTGTGCAGTGAGCTGTCTGAGATTTTTGGGATTATTGGGAGGGCATTGATGGCAGCATTGGTTGTTGAACTGACACTGCGGATAATAAGTTTGAGGCCAGGATCTTGGGAGAAGCTGGTATTTCCCTGATCTCCTCTTCTGTGGAGTGTATATACCTAGAGATCTGAGTGTAGCTCAAGAATCTTTTAGTGAGTATAGTGCATTATCGGTATGCTCAGAGAACAATTTTTTGTCCTTCAAATGGTAGGGGGTCTTCAACCATTGTTTATACTTCCTTAGGGATTCCTGAGAGATGTAATCAAGAGACATGATACATTACTACCATGGTAACAATGGATTGGTCTGCTGTGTCAGCTGAGTACAAGGAGGCTTGAAGAGCTGTGCGGGCTATGAGATGGCCTTCCACTATCAGGGGCAAGAATTACTCCTTTTTAGACTCTGGGAGGTCTTGACATAACTCCTCCAATTTGGAATAGTTAATATAATTGTATTTCTCCATAAGGGCCTCAGAGTTTGAAATTCTAAACTGGAGGATGGTGGAGGAGTAAGATTTTCTCCCGAATAAATGTAACAGTTTCCAATCCCAGTCGAGATGGGCAGACCAGGATTGGTACTGGAGGTTCTTTTCTTGCACCGCGTTTACAAGGGAGTTCAGAGCAGGATGGGAAAATAAGAACTCCACATTCCTTGCTGGTATATAGTATTTTCTATCTGCATGTTTGTACATAGGCGGGATAGAGGATGGGGTCTGCCATAAAAGATTGGCCAGTTTTCTTGACGGGTAGTGTGATTTTTGCAGCCAAGGAAGTATAGAGAATGTCAATCAGCTCATGCTGCTGTTCTTTAAACTCCTTCAGTTGGATGTGCAAAGCGTCTGCCATTCTACGGACCTAGTTCTGAAAATGTCTAAAATCACAGGCCGCAATAGGAGGCGGTGGCATGATGGCCTCATCGTGGAGGAGGATAAGTAAGTGCAGGGCTGGTGGTGCCTCTTCCTCATCTTCGTCCTCATGTTCCTCTTCATGCTCCTGCACTGGTTCTTCCTCTTGTGCTTGAGGAGGCTGTATATATGGAGATTGTTGTATATGCCATGCTTGTGGGTTACCAAACTGAGCCCAGTATGGCCAGTTAGGTGGAAGAGGAATGTGTGGTTATATCCAGGGAGGATTTTGCCAGGCCTGTATCTCCTGAAGTGTTGAAGTGTAAATTTGCAAGGCCTGCACTATTTGCCCAAATGTTGATGGGGCAATAGATTCAGCATACTATTCCTCCTCTTCCTCTGCATTATGCAGGAAGGGGGCAGCCAATCCCATCAAAAAGAGTGAAGCACAGCTTGACTCAGGTGACTGTGAGACTTGAGGTAATTCTCGTTTAAGGAGTGGAGACTCCGGAGTAGCAGATACTCTTAAGTCTGATATGTATCTGAATGCCCGTAGGGCATATGGCATCAATATGGTGCTGTGATGTGTTTTTCAGCATGGCCAGCAGGTGGTGCCAAAGATATTTTCAGAGTCGATGGCAAAGTAGCAGTTGAGGTCAGCGCTGAGGTCTTGGTTGGTGCTGGCGGCTTCCTCAGTGCCACAAAAGGTCTTGGAACTGCAGATGAGGTCAAGGGCTCGCTTCGATCACCACAAACAGAAGGTAGTACTGTTAGCTGATGATGTTCCCTAGAATGGTCTTTCGACCTTGCCTTACAGGCGGAGGAACTCAGTTTCTTTGCGGTGCCCTGCCCCTTGTCAGAAGCTGTTGATGCCACAGGTCTAGCCAGGGATGACAATCCTGGGGTTTGTGCCTCAGGAGTTGAAGAGGGGGCTGCTCTTCTTACCCTCAGCCTGGTTAGAGGATGTTTTTCTCTTACTCAGGCATGGACAGTAAGGATCGGTAGTCAATCTTGACAATTGTGAGGACCTCTCCAGGGAGGAGTGAGAACCAGGATCAGAATCTGGATGAAGGGACTTCTCCATCAGAAGCAGAGGATAAACACATTCAGTATACAAAACATCACTGTGATATGATGATGATGAGGCAATTTTTACTAACCCCTTCTCCCAACAGAACTTTAACATCAAATATGCCTGAAATGTGTTCATGATGAATATAGAAGTAATATATGATGTAATACAGAAATTCATAGATGCAGTCAGTGGTTGCATGGTCATGAAACTAAGTACCTGAAGAAGATTCTGTTCTTAATGTAACCATTTAAAACCTACTTTGCCCTTTACTTCACCTTTCCATAAATCAAAACACAACAGAAAACAGTCTGGTGGCCTCAATAGAAACACTCTGGTCCAGCCTACACTTAAAGTTTTGCTGACACAGCGATGTCAGCTCGGAATGGAGAAAACGAAATCTCACTCCTAACTGACATAACTATGCCAGCAAATGCCCCAATGTAAACACAGTTATACCAGGAAAAAGTTCTTTAGTTGAGATAGCTTATTTTGTTCAAGGAACTGGTATAAGTTATACTGGCAAAAGCATTCTTTTGCTGGTATAAGCTGCAACTCCACTAGGAGGCTTTGCCTGTATAGCTACACTGGCAAACCCTTTCTAGTTTAGACAAGGCTTCTGCGTTGCCATATAACATATTTGGATTTGATTCCCATTACTTGCTTTCACAGCTGATATAAGGGAGTGCCGTAAAGGCAGCATGCTCATCCTACAAAATGAAGGGAGTGAGGATTTGTGTGGATCAACAGTCTCTCTGGATGATTAAAGAGTAGCACTGATAGCTTCCAAAAAGGGAGTCCCCTTGTCCATTCTCAGAGGTGGGAAGGAGCATAAACATACATGCACAACAAGAAAGTGCACTAGTGACTCCATCCATGAGGAAGATACTCACAGGCTCAGAGCACTGAAAAGAATCACTAACTGTTAGTGGCTGCAAAGAAATTTTCCATATGGAGAAATTATTCCTTAAATGTCCATGACAGGTTTTCTTGCACCTGTCTTTGAAGCAGTTGGTACTGGTCTCAGACACAGAACACAGGGCTAGATGGACCTAGTGACCCAATCCAGCCTACTCCTATATTCATGGTGGCCATGACAAAGGCCTCAAGAGCTGGGGGAAAAATAACAGGCTCATGCCTTTGAACAAGATGGAAATCCTGGAAACTGACCTGTGCCATCATAGAAAACAAAACTAAATATTTCTAACAACATCTTGTTTATGAAACAACATGAATGTGCCCTTTTCCCACCTGCTCTGGCTTTTATATAGTTTTGGATATATACAGGGCCTGATTCTTGTTTATGCTAAGGATTTTATACACATCTCAAAGTGTAAATAGACCCTGGTGTAAAAGAGACTCAGGCCCACCATTTATGTATCTGAACCTATAAGAAGTCTGATTTTTGTCTAAGCCACATACTTTAGCATGTAGTCAACTGGACAAACGTAAAAAAGGAACAAATTAAAACATGAATTGACAAAAGCCATATGTTAATTATCTAAAACTTTTTTTGGGGGGTGTTTGTGAAGTAAGACTCAAGGGATTAGTTTTGACATGAGTACTGGTCAAATTTTTTTTAAACACTTTATATGAAGTTTATTGGCAAATAAAGTTGTTCTGGCTCTTTCCAACTTATAAAAAACAGGCATTGGAAATGAGATGAGCTTTTTAAACACAACAGATTTTCCTGCCAGAATGGAAGTCTCCTTATACAACTCCGCACCTCAGTCACATAGCCACAATCCCTGCCCCTCCACTATTTATTTAAGGGTATTTCTACTCACCATCATTTACAGTTATATTTTCTGTAGACCAGTAAGAAAGAAATTACAAAATTCTCCAAGCAAGGAGGCCTATAAGAAACTTCAGATGCATTTCTCCTCTTCATATTATAAATGCTATTTTACACTCATATAATGCCTTTTTATCCATAGCGCTCAATGTGCTTTATAAACAAACACTGAGTATGAGAGAGTTAAGTAAACTTATACAGAGAAGATCAGTAACTTGTTCAAGGTCACAGAGAGAGTTACTGGAAGAGCCAGGAAGAGAAGCCAGAAGTTTTGACTCTATGTCTTATTCTTTAACTAGTAGACAACTCTGCCTTTTCTTATACATACTAAAACTCCTACACAAGGGAGGCCTTTTGCAAAGCAATGGCTATTTTTCCCCCGTTTGGATTTCTCGTGGATTCACGCCAAATAGCTCAAAACTTTGGCAGACAAACCAATAACCTGATTCACAGAGACCCATATTTTACAGAACTAACAACTCTAAACAGCAGAAAAATAAATTGGTGTGTCTTCTTTCCTTCCATCACAAAGCAATTCTGTACACTTTAGTCAGTCACCAAAAGTATTACCAACGCATTTGATTCTGAAGAATTGGATTCTGCTAGTCTTACTTATTCAAGTAGTCCCATGTAAATCCTTGGGACTGGTTGAATGTATAAGAAACTTTTTAATGTGAGCAACTGTAGCAGAATTGGATCCTACATTTCTCTCTCTACTCATCCTTTGTTGACACACCAGGAACCTTGAGGGGAAAAACCTTAGGGAACTTAAGCCCTTTTTTTTACTACTGCATTTTGCCAATGGGTGAATTTTGAAAAAACAGTCTGGTGATTAACATTGAGCTGAGAAAATATCAAAATTGGTGGCAAGCTTCCTAGATTTTTATTTAAAATTGTTCTAGGACCATGCAACACACTTGGATTTATAGTCCCATGAACAGACCCATAAATAATGAAAAATACCACACCAAAAACCAATTAACTGTACCTGTGGCTTAATTAAAGGCAAGCTATCCAAGGCCCACAAGTTCAAGTCTCCAACTGCTCAAGAGGAAAGCATCAATAATGACTAATGGTGAGTGGAAACTGGCTCTCACTAACTCAGCAAGCCAGAGCCAAATATTTTCTTTCAAAGCTGTTTTCCCACAGAAAGACTTGAGAGCAGAAATGCTGTTCTTTAATTGGCAGTTCGTCCCTATTTTTATTTCAATGAGTTTGAATAATTAGGTTATTTTCAGGTGAGACGCAACTCATTTTGTCATTGGCATATTGGAGTATTAATGGATTAGATTAATTACCTTTCCCTGCCCAAACTTTCCTCTATGCCATTTAGATAAACTAGGTTAAAAGCTCCAAATAAGAATACATTATTTGTAAAATAATTTTATTTTAGACATTTCAACATTATTTCACCTTTGTACCAGATTAGTCTGAGAGAACCTGTACCTTTAAAAACCGAAGAGGAAAAAAATTAATTCTGCCCCTCATGAAATCTAAAATTGAGAGCTGTTTTTACTAAATTAGAATTACAATCAAATTAAACTGTGAATTCTTTGAGGCAGGACAATGTCTTCCTGGGTATCTATACAAAACTAGTACAAATGGGACCTCAGTACTAACAGGCAAAGCAAATAAAAAATAAGTGATGATAATTATATCTATTCCAGCAACTGCAATGGTAGAGGCGTGGCTATTAATTAAGGGTGGCTTCTAAATGAAGATGTATGTTGGGGGTTTTTCCTCTCCACATTAGTGACCACTATAGGATAGGTTAAGAGATGCTCCATAGATATGGTTATATATCTGGAGATAGGAATTGGAAAATCTAATTTCCCTGTACACAACATATAAAAGGTAAACATGCTTTTCCCAGAATATCATAGTCATATGAAAACTAAAGCAAATCATGAATAGGAAGAGCATCAAAACAACACAGACTTCATTTACTGCAGCAAAGAATTGTTGAAGTGTCCAAACCAGCCTGGAAAGGAACAGCAGCAGCAACAGCATGACATCTTTTCAGCTAATGGCTTTTTCTGTTATGGTAGTTTATATGTGCTACCCAGAAAATCCTCCGTTTACATTTTCTTCCAGTTATCATCAGACCCTTTATTCCCACCCTTCTATAGGCTAAACAATGAAGGATGCCTGCAGCAAAAAAGGCTTCCCCACAAAGGAGAACAGCATCTGGTACTGTATATTAGCACATGGTTCTCTCCCCCACTTTAGCTTGACCGTGATTCATGTCCTGACCAATGGCAGTGGGTCTGAATCACAGAGCCCTCAAAAGCTGTAAGGCTACCTGCTGAGTTACAGCTGGGGGTGAGGAAGAGGGAGGGAGAAAAATGCCACTATAACCCAAAGGATAATTGCACAGAGGCTCAGTTAGAGTAGGTACAGCAGGCTGTTGAAGGTTTCACAAGGAAAACCAAAGCATTTATACCGTTTATTATTGAGGGAATGCCCCATCATTCATATGAGAAAATTCAGCAGAGTCAAGTACGAAATTTATGATTGCCTTGAGTCATGCAGTGTGGCCAGATGCTGTGAAAAAAATCCCTTAAACAACTCTGCCAATGCATCTCATTCCTAACCTGCTGTTGCTGTTTTTGTTTCGTCTCCGTCTACAGCTCTGCCAAGGCACTTCAATCCTTGACTGGCAATCCCCCCACTGCTATTCCAGCACTTAGGACTTCCCCCTCACCATACCCTGCTAACTGAAACCTACAATATCCTTTGGTATTCCACTCTTCATGTTATGTCACATACAGCTCTACTAATGCACCTCAGCCATGACCTACACCAAATGCTGGTAATTTATTTCTGGACTGTAATGAGCTGAGACTGCAAATCATACCAAATTGCAGGGTGGATAAAATCAATTTTTTTTTTTTTAATTTAAAAATAATTTTTTTTAAATTTAAATCAGATTTTTTAGATTTTTTTAAAAATCAATAAAATACTAAATTTCTCTTTTGTTTAAAAAATAACTGTTACAATTAAATCTCATCACAAACATGCTAAACCTACACTTACAGTCTCATGAAAATGAATTAATGGCTCTAGTCTGTCCAGCCTAATTACCAGCTCTTGCTTCTTGAAAGTTCTGGGTTTTTCAGTTTCTGTTTCAGTTTCTCAACAAACTAAAGTCACATGTCAGAGAAAGACATGGGCTGGATAGGATTGTTGTTGTTCTGGCAGGGTGGATTGATTTATATCAAGGTGATTTAAATAATTGATTCATGATAATTAATAAATAATTAATAAATAATTAAATCATTATTTAAATCACCAAGAAAAAATCATTGATTTAACTCAAGTTTCCCACTGATACTTCTTCACATATTTCTTAAACAATGGTGCAAATCTGATCACTAAAACATGTTAATTTACAAGTCAATACAGCATTTTACAACATTTAGGAGGGTATACTTTGTGTAATTTTTTAGATAACTTGATTTTTTATTAACTTAGGAAATAGTACATAATACTCATTATCTGTGTCTAGCTGCAGATGCAGCAGCAATACATTAGGAATAGTAAGAACTAAATCACACACGCAAACACAATAGCACTTATATTTTATTAAACTAAATCTTAAATGTTACATAAACGTTTCACATTTGCAATTGCAGCAGTCTCCTGAGTTGCTGGCTGATGGCTGTCCTTAAGCTCTTTTTTTTTTTTTTTAATTTTCAAATTTTATTAACTCTAATAGACAAGTCATCACAACACTAAATGTACACTGTCCTTAAAACTTCTACAACTAGCTCTCATCTTCCCCACTCCCACTGTCATAGACTGAAACAGACATACGAGTTTTCCTGCTTTTTCAACTCCCAGTCGATTTCTTATCTTTGAGTGAATAATACCAAACGATGAAAATATTCTCTCTGTGCCTGCAGAGGAAGCTCCCGCTGTGAAAAGTTGGCTTAGCAACTGAAGGAACTCTGTTTCAAGGTGCCTGGCTAATGATTTCCACCAATTCAGGGGAGTGACTTTTTTTTTTTTTTTTTTTAAAAAAGGAAAGCCCTCAGTCTAAATCTTTAAATACAACACTAATTTTAAAAATGCTTGAAATAAGCAGGGTGTGCAAATATCTTTTTGAAAAAGATTAATAGAGAAAAATGTTAGGGTGTTTGCATGTGGAGACATTCTGTTGTAAGAGTATACCCGCCTTGAAAAAATATGTTGATGTCTGTCTCCTACTATGTTACTAATAAAATTTGATAACATTTTAAAAATTTTGTAAGGGTAAGCCTTGTATTCCTGGGAGAAAAACAAACAATCTTGGAGGGGCAATGGATTTCAGTAATGGAACAGGGGGACGGGAAGATTTGATACGCAAAAAACATTACTTAGTTCAGTGTAACAGAGGCTCTGTCTTTAATGGACTTCCTTCTTTGGCTTAATAGCAAAATAATCATATTAGAAGCCAGGGACCTTTGTTCTAGTCTCAGGAAGAATTTCTCTCCAGAGAAATCTTGGCACAGGATAAGGGAGTTCCTCAAGTCTAGGAACTAAAGGGTTAATTATTTCTCTATTTGTCATTCCAGAGGTGTGAGAGACACTCAGGGGACCTCAGTAAAGAGCTTGGGCAGGGACTAAACTAAGAGACGGAGACCTAGTTTTCTCTTCCAGCCTTCGTCTCTAAACCGCAGTGGGATCTTGGGAAAGTATTATTATTATTATTATTATTATTAATATTACCATCATAGCAATTAGGATCACTTTGTGCAAGATACTGTACAAATGCAGAACAAATACACATGCTGTCCCAAATAGTTTCCATTCTAATTATAAGACAAGGGACAGCAAAAGGATAGACAGACAGATGGGAGTACAAGGAAACAAAGAGAAAATATTGGTAGACCCCTGCAAATCCGCAATATCTGTGGACCATTTATTATGGATCGTGGATCAGATGCGGATCTCAAAGGCAGGGAAGCAGCTGTCTACAGCTCATAGCCTTTGAGGCTGATTTCCCGCCTCCAACATCTGGGGGGTGGAGGCTGGCCGCTGATCAGCTGTTTGACAGGGACCTCCCCAGAGCTGGCCACCGATCAGCAGTTTGGTGGCGGCTGGCCAAGCAACAGTTGACTGGTGACGAAACAGCTGAACAGCGGTGGGGAGGGATGCACTGTGGGGGTGGTGCAGACAGATCAAAAATAGGAAGTGCGGATTGGGGGTCAGATAGAAATTGATTCTCGTGGATGCAGATCAGATGCAGACCTACATTTTTGTATCTGCACAAGGCTCAAAATTCACCTCAGTCCCCCATTTGTAAAATAGGGATAATGGTACTTACTTTCCTTTTTAGATCTCAAAGCTCTAGACAAATGAAAAGTGGTGTAGGAGAGTTAAATGTTATCATAACCCTGTGTTTTGAGGCAACAAACTGCTGTCATAGAAATAAATGTGATGTCATGAACTCTGAACTGCATCTTCACCACAGGATTTTGGAAGATGCGCTGGGGGAAAAGCAAGAACTCACTATTTCAACAATAACAACTGACAAATGGAACTGTATACATATATTTTGTGTGCTCATGCCCACGTTTTGATAGTGCATGACTTCAATATAATGAAACAGACCTGCCTTTATCATCCAGGTGGAATTAAATAAAAAGGAAAAAAAAATAGTACAAATGGTGATTAAGATAATTAATAAATTCTAAATTGTTACAGAAGTCTCAGGTGTTGATGGTCCCTTTTAAACACAAATGAAAAATACTGGAAGTTATACCATCACAGAGGACCTATTTTAGGCATATCAAACATTCAGATGATAAACATGCTCTAGTGCTTAGAATTATTGTGCCAAAACAGAGTGAAGTAAACACACCATCCATTTGATTCAGGAACCAGCATGATTTGGCAGATCAGAGGTCTTAGAACTAGTGCAGTGGTTCTTAACCTTTCCAAACTACTGTACCCCTGAAGCCTGAGTCCCACCCCCACGGGGCTGAGGCATGTAACTTAGTTTCATGGCGTCCCTGTGGCTCCAGGCAATTGCCTTTCTTGCCACCCCCAATACCAGCTCTGCACTTGCGACCCCTCTAAAACCCCAGGTTAAGAAACACTGAACTAGTGCAACATAACAACTGGATAGACTGAAAATGGCTTCGATCACTATTACCCTACTTACTTTGCTGGCACAAGTTAGCAATCTGTCACAAAAAACAGATTAATTTGCTTTAATCCAAAAATCTCAAATCTCAGCCTCCCTGTTAGTATCAATCCAGCACCAGCTAAAACTGCCAATGGAGACAAGGCAGCGATATTTCTAGGGCACAGTCAGAATGAAAAAGGAGTATGAAGTAAAGTTGAAGGCAAGAACATATTTTGTGCCTCATTCTTTTGGAAGGGAGTAACTGTGATCTAATGGTTACAGCAGGGGACAGAGTCAGGACTGCCTAATCCTCTTCCCAGTTCTGTGAGGATGTTCTAGTGCTTAGCACCGGGGAATGGAAGTGACAACTGGATTCTGTTCCTGGTTCGCCACTGACTCCGGGCCCTTGGGTATATCGCTTCACATCTCTATGCCTCAGTTTACTCATGTGACTATATTTACCTATTCATAGGGGTGTGGTCAGACATAACTATTTCATGTTTTTTTTGAGTAACTAGACATCATTTGGGATAAAAGGTGCCATATAGAGGCAAGTATTCCTAACAGTGCAGATCTGTTTTAGGAACCACGAAGTTTCAAGTGTATAATAAAGAAATAGTAGTATTTATTTATCTAGGTACTTTTATCACCCATCACTGTAGTATTTGAGCACCTCATAAATATTAATATAATATATTTATGTAATGTAACAACATCCTTTTTACAGCTCTTTCCCATGATGCCTACAAAAAACATTAGGCCATGAGTGTGTTGAGACCACTGCCTATCATGCTGAATAACACTGCCTCATTGTTTCCTTGTAGTCCTCAATCGGTATGTCTAGATCCACCTGTTGTCTCTTCTTTTATATTTAAGTCTGTAAACTCGTGTAGGGACTGTCTTTTTGTTCTGTTTTTGTACAGAATCTAGCACAATGGGGTCCTGATCCATGAACAGGGCTCCAAGGTGTTACTGTAATACAAATAAAAAACAATTAGCCCCAGTCACACAGTAAATCTGTGGCACAGCAGGGAACTGATAGTGCCTGGCTAGCATCTTGTCCACTGGTTAATCCTTCCTCTCTTATAAATCTAATAAATAATAAAATAATAATAATGCCTAACAATTTTGCATTGCTTTACAAATATCCAAGTTTCTTATTTTAGCTACCTTTAGCAATGTAAACCTGAGCCTTGTATAGCTTACTGAGTTAATGGAACTCCCACATCACAAAAGCACCAGTCTGCCAGAGCTGACCAAACGAAAGCCAGCAAGAAAGGCTGCTAACCAGAACATGTGGTTTAGCACAGAAGGGTTGGAGAAACTTGCACAGTATTTGCTGTAACCAGTCTTGTTAGTCCGACTCCGTAATAAGCACAAGAATTCACACCCACAAAACGTGGTACTGTACAACAATACTTCCCTAAAAGCACCTCAGTGTCAGGTTATAAAGTAACCGTTGCTTAATACCACATTCTGAGTCAGTAAGATTAAATGCACAAGAGAATAGGAGCAGCTGCCCCTGTTCTCAGATGGCTAACACTTGTAGCTTTTGTGCAGCGACTGCAGATATCAGCAAAATGAGGACCCAATTTTGTCTCATGCCCAGGGTTAATTAATATGATAATGTTCAGGGTAAAACTCTCCAAAGCCTTCCCCCCCTCTGACTGCTGATACTAAAAGTGTGAAATAATTCAATTTAAAATAAAATACAGAAAATTTGCTACAAAAGAACATAATATGGCACCATTCAACTCAGCACTGCTTCTTTTAAATAACGAAAGCCGGTCAGACTCATAATTCACTAAGATCAGCAGTGTGTGTAAGCCAGAAAGATATCACACTTACAAAAGGTGAGCAAATAAAACTACTTAAGTGAGGACTGGAGATAAGAATAAATCTATGAGATCATAGACTCAGACTCTAAGGTCAGAAGGGACCACTATGATCATCTAGTCTGACCTCCTGCACAATGCAGGCCACAAAACCTCACCCACCAACACTCCCGTAATAAACCGCCAACCTATGACTGAGCCACTAAAGTCCTCAAATCATGAATCAAAGATTACAAGGTACAGAGAATCCACCAGCAAGTGAGCCATACCCCACGCTACAAAGGAAGGCGAAAAACTCCCAGAGCCTTTGCCAATCTGCCCTGGGGGAAAATTCCTTCCCGACCCAAAATATGGAGATCAGTTAAACCCTGAGCATGTGGGCAAGACTCACCAGCCAGACGATCAAGAAAGAATTCTCTGTAATAACTCAGAACCCACCCCATCAAACGTCCCATCACAGGCCACTGGCATATCTACCACCAGTAGTCAAAGATCAGTCAATTGCCAAACCAGGCTGTCCCATCAACCCATCCCCTCCATACATTTATCAAGCTCAGTTTTGAAGCCAGCTAGGTTTTTTGCCCCCATTGCTCCCCTTGGAAGGCTATTCCAGAACTTCACTCCTCTGATTGATAGAAACCTGTGTCTAATTTCAAGTCTAAACTTCCTAATGGCCAATTTATATCAATTAGTTCTTATGTCAATATTGGTGCTGAACTTAAATAATTCCTCTCCCTCCCTGATATTTATCCCTCTGATGTATTTTTAGAGAGCAATCATATCTCCGCTCAACCATCTTTTGCTTAGGCTAAACAAGCCAAGCTCTCTGCGTCTCTTCTCATAAGGCAGGTTTTCCATTCCACGGATCATCCCAATAGCCCTTCTCTGTAACTGTTCCAGTTTGAATTAATCCCTCTTAAACATGGGGGACCAGAACTGCACACAGTATTCCAGATGAGGCCTCATTAGCGCTTTGTGTAATGGTACTAACACCTCGTCTGATGCATCCTAGGAAGGCATTAGCTTTTTTCACAGCCACATCACATTGGCGACTCATAGTCATCCTGTGATCAACCAATACGCCCAGGTCCTTCTCCTACTCTGCCACTTCTAACTGATGCGTTGCCAGCTTATAGCAAAAATTCTTATTAGTCCCTAAATGCATGACCTTGCACTTTCCACTATTAAATTTCACCCTATTTCTATTACTCCAGTTTACAAGGTCATCCAAATCTTCCTGTATGATATCCCGATCCTTCTCTGTATTGGCAATACCTCCCAACTTTGTGTCATCCACAAACTTTACTAGCACAGACCCATTTTTTCCCCCAAGGTCAGAAATAAAAAGGTTAAATAAGATTGGTCCCAAGACCGATCCCTGAGGAACTCCACTAGTAACCTCCCTCCAGCCTGACAGTTCACCTTTCAGTATGACTCGTTCTAGTCTCCCCTTTAACTGGTATCTTATCCACCTTTCAATTTTCATATTAATCCCCATCTTTTCCAATTTAATTAATAATTCCCCATGTGGAACGTATCAAATGCCTTACTGAAATCTAGGTAAATTAGATTCACTGCATTCCCTTTGTCTAAAAAATCTGTTATCTTCTCAAAAAAGGAGATCAAGTTGGTCTGGCACGATCTACCTTTTGTAACGCCATCTTGTATTTTATCCCAATCACCGTTAACCTCAATGTCCTTAACTACATTCTCTTTCAAATTTTTCCCCAAGACCTTACATACTACTGAGGTCAAACTAACAGACCTGTAGTTACCCAGATTGCTTTTTTTCCCTTTCTTAAAATTAGGAACTATGTTAGCAATTCTCCAGTCATACGGTACAGCCCCTGAGTTTACAGATTCATTAAAAATTCTTGCTAATGGGCTTGCAATTTCATGTGCTAGTTCCTTTAATATTCTTGAATGTCCCATTAACCTGTTCAAGTTTGGCTTCTACCTCAGATGTGGTAATTTCTACCTCCATAGCCTCATTCCCATTAGCCACCTTACCACTATCCCCAAGCTCATCATTAGCCTCATTAAAAACTAAGGCAAAGTATTTATTTATTTAGATATTTGGCCATGCCTAGATTATCCTTAACCTCCAACCCATCCTCAGTGCTTAGTAGTCCCACTTCTTCTTTCTTTGTTTTCTTCCTATTTATATGGCTATAGAACCGTTTACTATTGGTTTTAATTCTCTTTGCAAGGTCCAACTCTACTTGGCTTTTGGCCTTTCTCACTTTATCTCTACATGTTCTGACCTCCAAGAGGTAGCTTTCCTTGCTGATCCCTCCCATCTTCTACTCCTCGTAAGCTTTCTGCCTTCTCTTAATCACCTATCTGAGATGCTTACTCATCCAGCTTGGTCTACAACTCTTACCTATGAATTTCTTCCCCTTCCTTGGGATGCAGGCTTCAGAAAGTTCTTCATGAGTTCCATGAGTTCTTCAGTCCAGTCCACTTCCCCAACTAACTCCCTTAATTTTTTAAAGTTAGCCCTTTTGAAGTCAAAAACCCTAGTCACAGACCTATTTTTCTTTATCCTTCCATTTAGTTTGAACTGATTTAGCTCATGGTCGTTCGAACCAAGGTTGTCCCCTACAACCAGTTCTTCTATGAGGTCCTCACTACTCACTAATACCAAATCTAAAATGGCATCCCCTCTTGTTGGTTCAGTAACTATTTGGTGAAGGAATCCGTCAGCTATCACATCCAGGAAAATCTGGGTCCTATTATTACTACTAGCGCTTGTCCTCCAGTCTATATCTGGCAAGTTAAAGTCTCCCATAATCACACAGTTCCCAGTAGTATTTACTTCATTAAAAGCCTTAAAGAGGTCTCTATCCATGTCCAAATCAGGTCCTGGTGGTCTGTAGCACACTCCAAGCACCATCCCAGGGGAAACTAGTAGTTTTCTTCTCCAATGTGATTTCTTTCCCAATGTCATCATTAACTCTGTATTAATACAAGCAAATCCTCTATGAAGATACTTTTTAAAGCCCCATAATGTTCTGCATTTCTTTAGAGTTTTTGTTCAAGGATCCCAAAGAATTCTTCAAACATTACAGCCTCACAACCTGCTGATAAGTAAGTAAATACTATATTTAGGTTAGCTTTTCCCTCCAGTCGAAGCTTCGGTTACGGTTATATTGAGACTTTATAACTTCCCTTCTATTTTCATAATTTTCTCAATAATTCTCCATTGGGGCAGAAACTTCCCTTAAACAGCTCAAGGGTGATATTGCCTCCACAGAAAGTTTGAGGGAAAACCATTCAGCCATTTTAGATTTATGGAGAGTGAAAGAAAACCCAAGCACCTCTTATTTATCTTAAAATAAAATGTAACAATTTAATGAGTTCTGTTAACCTGAAAATTTCTTCACAAAAATCTGCCACCTCCTGACACATGACTAAGTCTTCCATGCAAAAAAGAGATCTCCAAACACAGACTTTTTTCAGTTAGGAACCTGTAAGGGTCTCTAATATGGGAGAACACCAAAGGAGCACAAACAGCTGAAAATTTAATAACCACTTATAATAGAGTACTTTTGTCTCTGTTGTTCTTAATAGTGAGTTTTAGTGCTTATGAAAAGTGCTAATCTGTAACAGTTAAGATTCTCTCTGAACATGCCAATATCTAGAACTGACCAATTTAACTGCATGGTTGTAGTAGTAGCCAGTAAGCTCTGGCAACAGATGCCCTGTGTGTTAAAATATGCCAGCTACAAAATGAGTGAAACAAATCTTTCAAGAATGACAGGACTAGGTGGATGTATTTATAGACATTTGGCCATCAAATGTATATGCATTATGCAGAGAATTATGGTGGGTCCTAAGAGTAATTTGATGATAGGTGGAATAAATCACAGATATTAAAGATAGAAAAGACCTCTTATGCAACATCAAGCAAACGTTTCTTCCTCCTAGCTTGTACAGGATTTCACCTCAAAGTTTCTTAGTTTTGCAGCCTAAGGCCTTGTCTACACAAGTTACATCGATGAGCAAAACAATGCTATAATTAAAATCACTTGTGCCTGTTCACACAGCATTCCTTCTGTCAGCAGAGCATGTCTACAGTTGGTGCTCTATCATCGACAGTAAGAGCAGTGCACTGTGGGTAGCTATCCCACTGTGCAACTCGCCATTTTCTGCAGCTAGGAGTTGTGGGAACGTGGAGTGCATCACAGTGCATCATGGGTGCAGGCTCAACGTCCCATGATGCAATTTTTTCCATCCCATCATTCCATGGGTTTCCAACAGCATTTTGTGGCATTTTTCAATGACCCATATTTACTAAGCGCCCGCCATCTCTGTCCAAAATCATGGATCCTGCACTGCTCTCCACTGTTGTGGTCACTGTTATGAACATATCGTGGATGGTTATGCAGTATATCATGAGCTCCCAATCTGAACTGGAATCTGAGGCGTGCTGCTGTGTGCTGTGGAAAGAAATAATGCCAGAAAACTTTTGGCCTTCACAGAGCAGCTGCACATGGTGGACTGTTGCTTTTGGGCATAGGAAACAAGCACTGGGTGGTGGGATTGCATTATTATGCAGGTCTAGGATGATGGGCAGTGGACGTAGCATTTTCACATGCGGAAAGCCACCTTCCTGGAACTGTGTACAGAGCTTGCCTCAGCATTGTGGCACAAGGACACCAGAACGAGAGCTGCCCTCTTGGTGGAGAAGCGTGTGGTGATCGTCGTGTGGGAGCTGGCAAGTCCAGATTGCTATCGGTTAGCTGCAAAGCAGATTGGAATTGGGAAGACAACCACGGAGGCTCTGTTATCGCAAGTGTGCCGGGCCATTAATTGCATTCTGCTACGAAGGATTATGACTCTTGGAAACGTGTGTGAAATAGTGGATGGCTTTGCAGCAATGGGATTCCCTAACTGCGGCGGAGTGATACATGGCACGCATATCCCAATTTTGGCCCCGGACCATCTTGCGACAGAGTACATCAATAGAAAGGGGTACTTCTCTATGCAGGCACTTGTGGATCACCATGGGAGTTTCACTGACATAAATGCAGGGTGGTCAGGGAAGGTTCATGGTGCATGCATCTTCAGGAACACTGGCCTGTATAGAAAGCTGCAAGTAGGGTCTTTCTTTCCAGACCAGAAGATTCCAATGGGGGATGTTGAAATGCCCATAACAATTCTTGGAGATCCAGCATACCCTACTCCCGTGGCTCATGAAGCCTTATACAGGTAATCTGGAAAGCAGCAAGGAGCATTTCAATAACAGGCTGAGCAGGTGCTGAATGACTGCAGAATGTGTGTTTGGCAGATTAAAAGCACGTTGGTGCTGTCTTTATGGCAGGTTAGATCTAAATGAGGAAAATATTTCCATGGTCACAGCAGTCTGCTGTGTGTTCCGTAACATTTGTGAGACTAAGGGGTGAAAAGTTTCCCCCAAGATGGAGCGTGGAGGCAGATCACCTGGCAGCTGATTTTGAGCAACCAGATATCAGGGCTATTAGTAGGACACAATGGGGCTATTCGAATCAGGGCGGCCTTGAGGCACCATTTTGACCATAAGCACCAATAAGACTGTGCCATGCTTTGTTTACTAGCCACCTTGCATGAAAATTTGGATGATTCCTGACCGTGATTTGTACTCTGCAAATGATTCAATTGCTACTGTGTATTGTGATATAGCAAGGCCAGAGGGCAGTAGGAGAGTGCTCGAAGGGAGGTATGTAAGCCCCAGAATGCTCAGGGCTCTGTTCCCTGCAGACTAGCCAGAAGTCATTAGAGGGCAATTAGGAGCAGCTGAGGCCAATTAAGGCCCAGCCAGGTGCTTAATAAAAATCCTCAGCCCCAGACAGACAGCGCGTGAGCTGGAGGAGTGCAGAGTTGTGTGGAGGAGCAGAGAGGAGTGCTGAGAAAGGTACTAAGCCCAGGAGGGGGAAGCTTGCCACAAGCAGGACTGTGATACGCCCCCCAGGCACAGGGGCCTGGGTAAGGAAGCCCAGCCCCAGGCAGCAAGGGATCAGGGCCCGAGGAGCCAGAAGAACAGAGGGGGGAAATTAGCCTAGAGGAAAGACTGCAGCTGTGTATACGGTGCCAGCAGCATAAAGCTGCTACTCATAGGACCCCTACTCCCGTCCCTGGGGAGACGGGGTAACTGGTGACGCCCTGGCCCACTACGAGAGGCAAGAGCATGAGAACCACTAGGGTGAAGCCGGCCATCTGCCACAGTATCAATTTCAGCAGCAACCACCCTCTGTAGGAAACAAATAAAGATTGCTAATCTTTCAGAGAGTGTTTTTATTAAATAACAATAACGCACAAAATGCTGAGTAGGAAGGGAGAAAACAGTGAAGGGCAGTGTGGACTCTCATAGCTGTGTGTAAGTCCAGCTATCATTTTAGAAGGTGTCCGAAGGGGTGGTGTGAACAGGGTACCGAGATGGGCTGGAAGGATGGAAAGAATGCATGGAAGGAGTTTGGGGAAGGCATGGTTCTATATTGGCTGCGGATGGGGGGAGGGGGAGGGAGCATGCATTAATTCAGTCTGCAGCATTACTAGGGACTTTAACAGATCCATTTACTCCTCCAAGGCTTTTATCATCCACTTGTGTCCTCAAGATGTGTCCTCAAGATGAGGAAAAGGATCTTGGTGATTGTGTAAGGAGATCACTGCAGGCGACTAGGGACAAAATTGGAAATTCTGCCACCATTTTCCACAGGCAAGGGTCATATAAGCTGATACCTCACCCCTGAGAGTAAGTATGGATGCTAGAGGGCATTTCCTCCATCCAAGTAGCTTCAGACCAGATCCATATGCTGCTCACCTGTGTACTGCTTCGATCCATGTACAAGTGATTGCCTATTGGCATGGGAAAGCTTCCTACAACGGGGGAAGGATCAAAGCATCTTTGCAAAGAACTTTCACCAGAGGATTGGTGAATACCTCCAGGGAAGTTTCTTTGAGATCTCCTCAGAGGATTCCCATGAAATCTCAGTGTGCATTAACACACTTTTCCACTGCACTACTAGCTGTACAGGAGAATGTGAAGCACTAGTTGTACAGCGGAATGTGAAGGACACACCAACACAGGTAGTCTTGTACATTTCTATCCCTTCACCCACTTGTAGAATACAACAAAGAAAAAGAAAGCTCTCCCTCATATAACTGAGCTGCATCAACTCAAAAAGATCACTTACCAGAGCTCCACTCTCCTGCATCTTGTGTGCCAGAGACGGAGAGCTGGGACTGGCTTGAACCCTCCAGGATTGAGAAGAGGTCCTGTCTCCCCACGGCACTGGGCGACCCTGTCATCTGTTCCATCTCATCCTCCAACTTAACTTCCTCGTTCATGACCTTGTCCTTGAGGTTGAGTCAGGTGCTTGCCATCTCCAGCCACTGAAATATCCACAGGGTTCTTGACAATGAAAGTTAGGTCACCGCCAAGGATGGCATCCAGCTCCTTATAGAAGTGGCAGATCTTCGGCGCACACCAGAGCAACGGTTTAACTCTCTTGCCTTCTGGTACGCCTGTCTCAGCTCCTTGATTTTCGCACGATATTGATGTGTCCCCCATTTGTAGCCCTTCTCCAAAAGGCCTCAAGAAATCTGACTGTAGGTATCAAAGTTCCTATGGCTAGAATGGACTAGACTGCACAACTTACTCTCCCCACAGACACAGCAGATCCAATAGCTCCAGTATGCTCCAAGCGGGAGAATGTTTGGTGCGTGGAACCACCATGATCAGCCAGGAAGATGTGATATAAGCTCTCCACGCCAACCAAGCAGAACGTGGAATTTCAAAAATTCCTGGGCCTTTAAAGGGGGAGGAGCGGATACCTGGCCACAGGGCAGAGGAGTACAAACTGCTGACCAGAGTGGTCAGGATGGGCATTGTGGGACACCTCCTGGAGGCCATTTATGGCGACATAACAAAGCAGTGTCTACACTGACACTTTGTTGATCTAACTTTGCCACAAAAAGCTCTACACCTCTCCTCGAGGTGGTTTTATTTTGTTGGCAAAGCAGGAGAGTTTTGTCAACAGAAGGAGCGTTGTAGTGTGTATACCTCCATTGTTTTGTCGATGAAAGCTGACTTTTGTTGACAAAACTCTGTATTGTAGACCAGGCCTAAGATGTCTTTTTCTTAATACCACTCCGTTAAGCTCTTCAGGACAGAAAATCTCTCTTATGTGTTTGCACACCAACCAGACAACAGTGCTTCACTATGCACACTGGCATGGAGAGAGATGCTGTAGACTGGGTAATGAAGAAGTGTATTAGCAACACAAACACCAGTATAGCATGAGTAGATGGCAACTGCCTAGAAGACTATACTTTGTTGATGATATTGTGCTACTGAGAGACACTCTTGAAAAGTTACAAAGACAACTTGGCAAAAACAGCAGGCCAAATGGTGCTCAAAATTAGTTATGCTAAAAGAAACATGCTTGAAACTCAGACTTCAAGCAGTATCATCACATTAGAAGGCAAAAAAAATCAAGAAAGTAGAACAGTTCATCTACCTGGGCAGCACCATATTTGCCAATGGAGACCTCAAAAAGGAAGTGACATCAAGGATAGGAGAGCCATCCACAGAAGTTACTAAATTCAACAAAGTATGGAATCAAAGATACAAGGCACCAGAACAAAACTAAATTTTCTATTCAAATGTACTCTCGGTGTTAACATATGGCTGCAAAACCTGAAAAGCTACTAAAATAGTAGACAGAAAACTAGATGTCTTTGAAAATAAGTGCCTATGACAGATTCTGACCATTGAGAAGAAAGATTTCATCACTAACGAAGAGATCTGGGAAATCACCAACCAGCAGCTTGCTTCTACCAAAATCAGAAGGAAGTGCTGTGCATATTTGGGGCGTGAACTCCAAGTGCCGACACAGAGCCCTACATGAAGCTCTCAAGTGGAAACCAACTGGCGTAAGGAAACAAAGATGCACAAGAGAAACATTAAGAACCTTTAGCATTGAGGGCAGAACAGTCAATCTCAATGCCATAGAGTAAATGGAAGCAGCAGCAGCCAATGATGGAGAGGAATAAAAGAGACTGGGGCCTTGTCTAAACTAGCACTTATGCTGGCAAAACTTTTGTCGCTCAGAGGTGTGACTAAAAAAACCTCCCTGAGTGACATAAATTTTGCTGGCATAAGTGCTTGTGTGGACAGCAGCAACCATAGCTACTGACACTTATTTAGGTAATTTTATTATGTCAGCAAGAGAGCTCTCTCCCACCGACATAATGCTGCTACACAAGTGCTCTTACAATAGCACAGCTGCACCAATACAGCTGTGCCGATGTAAGTTTTAAGTGTAGACTATCCCTGGGTGTTGCCCTGTACAACACAACCATCACCACCAAACAAACCAACGGGACCTCCATACCAACTGGGGTCTATAGGCATTACCATAATACAAAGAATAATACTTCTAGTTACATCCCTTATGATTATAAAGTTTATTAGTAGTAGTAGTAGTATTTTGTAGTAGGGCCCAACAGCCCAAATCAGGACTGGATTCCATTGTACTAGGCATTATACATACATACAATGAGATTTTATAATCTAATTTACTGAGCAGTGGAAATATATACTGAGTATCTCTGTATTAAGGAGAAGAAACAGAACACACCACTCATAAATCAGATGAGGAGCTCAACAGAAAGAAAGTCTCATCTATCAGAGTAAGAGTTCTGACTGTTAATTCCTCTTTATTCAACATTTGAGTAATTTCCAAAAGGTTCCTTTATTCTGCAGAAAGCATACTGCAAAGTTATTTTTCATAGTTTATCAAAAACATTCCCTCTACCCCACTGTCTGTTGTAACAATCCTGGATTCACTTTTTGTGAAGAAAAATTATATAGAGGGTGAATGATATAGAGGAAGGAAAGAAGGGAGAGAAAAAATAACTTTCTAAGTTACTATCCTCTTCTAATCTTCCATTGTACCTAATTTTATCTGTGGATGCACTCTAAACCCCAGTTCTGTGAAGACCTGTAACAAGTGGACCTCCTTGCACATATGCACAGAGCCCACTGGCTGCAATAGTGATCTACGCATGCAAAGCTCACTGCAGGATCAGGACCTTAGAATTTAAGCTCTTTGGGGATATCAGTGTGTCTTGTCCAGCTCCAAGCAAAACATCCACAAATACTTAAACTTTATACACAATACACACTTAAGAAAGGAGATGATGTTGTTATAAAACTAAAAGTGTACACATGATTCTCTCCAACTAACCTACCAGCTTCCCCAATTCTCCTTTCCTCACCACCAGAATCAGTGGATAATCAATTTCAGCAGCATTTTTTTCAGGGGGATTTTTAGAAATGCTCATGCATCTATAAGTGCCTCTTCAGTGACTGGCACCAAGCAGCTTTGGAAGTGCAAGTAGTGCAGTGATAAAGGCAGTGGCTCCCAACCTTTTTGAGTGAATGCCCCACTAGTTAACACTAGGTAAAACACACACACCCCCACAGGCCATAAACACACATGACCCCTATAAATACATATAACAATAACAACATTAAATTACATAAATAATAATCAATTCTCTTACTTGAGTAAGAAGCTAAGCCTTCCCCGGCACAACCATCACTGCACACCCTGTGTGGCCTCGCCTCTTCCTGTCCCTAATGGGGTGATGGAGGTGGGCCCTGGTGGGTTGGCCGTGGCTGCTCCAGGCCCCCACTGATGCAGAGTTGCTCCTCTCCAGCAGGGCACCTGCCTGGCCAGTGCGGAGCTGCTCTTCTGCTTCAGCCGGAGTGGAGCTGAGGGCTGCTGCTCCCTCGGGGAGGCTGCTTCTTCGCTCCGGCTGGTGGGGAGTTTGGAGGGGCTGAGCCTGGCGTGGAGCTCGAAGGGCTAAATTATCTCAATATTACTGAAGCCTCATGGACCCCCTGTAATCTTTGGTGCCCCCCTAAGAAGGTACCACACCACAGGTTGGGAACCATTGATAAGGGGATGAAATTCCAAAGTGGGTTGAATGAGCATAGGTTAGAGATGCTTCAGTGTAAAAGATCATGTATATTTAATGTCTTATTACTTAATAGACATTAACATTTTCAATCTTAAAATCTGACCTATTGTTACATTTTAGAGTTTTTATCTGATGAGGAAAATCTTTGCATTTTTCACCCCTATTTTTGCTAAATCATCCATCTTTAAGAAATTAATAAAGCACAACATATTAGTTACATAATACAACACCTATAATAACAATGTTTCCTGCTGTCAGTCAGCTCTACAACAGCAGTCAATTAATCTAAGCTTTGCTCACATCAATGGATAATTGATTTTTAAAACATGTTCTTAAGCAAAGATCACTATCCTAATCCAGCTCCATTCAAAACATATGGAAATTCTGGGCTGGAGATGAAGGGAGCAATGCAGAGAATAAAACAGTGCATCCCCAAATGGGAAACTACAAAATTAACAGGGTTAGAAAAGGTTTCAGGATTCCAACAGATTATGTACAGACAGTGGAGGTAGAAAGAAAAATGCAATATTGAAAGTGAAGACCACTGTTTGGATCAGTAGTTTAGTGGTCAACATTGGGGCCTCAAGTGTTTCAGTGAACTGTATTATGGAAATATTTATAAATAAGTATTTCTTGTATGTATTCCCAGTTCTGCCACTGAATCATTTTGTGTCTCAGTTTCCCTATCTGTGAAGCTGGGCTAATACTGACCAACATCATAATGGTGAAGCAAAGTTTAATTAAACAACATTTATGAAATGCTTTGAGATTTCCAGATGAAAGATGTTATGGAAGTGCATAGTATGATTATTAAATAAGTGAACATCCTTTCAAACTCCTCTTGATAATTTATATATAAAACTAAGAAAAAGATTATAATTTAAAAGATGAACCTTTGACCTTCAAAATTTAAAATGGTGCACAGATATTTGCAATGCACCTTTGTGACAGAGATATCTTTGCAAACAAAAATCAGAGCTGCCAAGAGGTGAATGTCTAAAAAGAACAGGGTTATAATTACGAGGTTGGCTTACAGTGCCACAGTTTTTATAAGCATGGAGATTCCAGATTAAGGTTTCCATTCTTGCAGAGGGGGGAGTAGCACAAGAAACAACTGACTCATGCTACTGTATTTCCTGTTTCATGTCAGCATGATTCACATGAGCAACTCTTAGGACTCTGCATCAGCAGTTGATTTACAAGGAATCCTTTGTAATTTTGCTTTAAAAGGGACCTGATCATTACTTTAAAGAAAGTGCTTTCACATTTTTAAATGCTCTCCCATTGTTTATAATAGCCTTTTAAAACCCTGACATCTACTCTTTTATTCTTTTCCACTTAGTAATTTTTGCACATACACACTCTGTTTTTATGAATTACAAACCAACACAGCTCCAAATAATATTTATCACTTATAAAGTACTTTCAACCTTCAAAGTGTGTTCCAAACTTTAAGTCTCACAACACATGTAAAGGAAGGAATTATTACAACTGAAAAATTGGAGAATAGAGAAATTAAGGGTTCAGGATCACATCCTATGCTCAAACCCTTCTCTCTTCTGCCCTCTCTCCTGTTTGAATCACAGGATCACCCAAGTCAGCTGCAAACCCATCACTTTCAGTAAGCGTGTTCATGCCTGAAGATTTTCTTAAAAATAATACATTTAAAAAATAATCAGCAGGACATTTCCAACCAGATTATAAGAAATTCAGGGAAGATAAAAATTGGGCCCTGATAAGTATAAACTACTCAACAGTGTCTCTTTAAGAGCATGACATTTTAAAAAAAGATGACAAGGCTGCTTTACAGCTTGCCTCTATTTTTTTAGCCGCATGTTTCATACAATAAATGCGTGGATTTAAACTATATTACCAGAGTGGATACTTTTTTTAAAGCACCTCTTTAATTCATTATTTACTTAGAGATATTCCTGTAATACTTATCAAAATAGTATCTGAATGATCCTTAAAATTTGGATTACAGAAAAAAAAACAGCTGTACTAAAACTTCCTTCACTCCCAAGAGTGTTCTGCTTAATTTATTCTGACATCTATGTTTATGCAATATATTTAATAAAACCACTCTACAATTTACACTGTAGAATTCCAAAAGCACTTTACAAACTCCTGTGAACCCTGATTTAAATGGCCACCACAGTAACCAGCAAAAATCAGTTCCTCAGAATTATTAGAGGAGGTAGATCTTTAACTGAAATGAAGGTTAAGCAACATTATACACTGGAACGCCAATTATCCGATCTAATTGGGACTCAGGCCAGATCAGATCATCAAAAACCTGGATAAACCAGAGAATGGGTGCAGGGCTGACCACCCAGGCCCCAGCACTATCAGCTCTGTGTAGATGGTGGTTCAGTTAATACAGAGAACTGGATAATGGAGGCTAGGTTAAACGGGGTTCTACTGTACTAGAGAGCTTGTGGATTCACTAGTTGCTTTAGTCGGGGGGGGCTGCATGTTGAAGAGTTGGTTCTTTTTCAAGTTTCTGTTTACATACACACACAGTCAGAGGAATCATTTTGCCTGACACTGAGCAGCAGCACCTTTTGGCTGGAACACAACAGTTTAACCACTCATTGCAATGCTACACAGTAGCTTAGTGAAGGAAGTGAAGCTTAGTATCCTAACCAATTGAAACTTCAGGAAGAATTGTAGGTAGACAGAGTGCAGTTACCCAACCTGGACCTTGGCCAGAATACCAGGGTTAACAATAGAACTGAAGTAACTGGGCTGGGATGTCACCCTGTCTTGGTCACTGTCTTGCTATGACTGCTTTCTGTTAAGAAACTGATTAATGTATGTAGCCACAGTGGATTTATTGTTTGTATAATTACACATGAAACTAATTTTCTCCAGGCTTCTCATAATTTTTTTTTAAATTTTAAATAATATTCACACACATTGGTGTCAAGTTGGGAACTAGATTTCTATAGCATAATGTCCATTTGCCCAAAATGGATGCATCAAGAATTGCTGGCACTAGTACTGAAGAGACTACATGGTCCAGTGGAGAGGACACTACAAGAGGGGTAGGGAGACCATAGATCTACTTCCAACACACTGTGCGACTTTCGGCAAGTTACTTAATATCCATACGCCTCGGTTTCCCCATTGTAAGAGCTTTGAGATCTACGATGAACAGCCCTATATAGCGATGTAATATCATTCATTATGAATTGAGATTAGCTAATTTAATACTGTGACATGGATTTTAATATGTTTTCTGTACATATGAAAACAGTGGATGGCAGATTTAAGTAGCTTCAAGATTGCAGTGTAGGTTCCCAATACTTTCAGAAACACACTACTCTCCAAAGCCAGGAAGTCACTGATTTGACATTGTATGTTGAGCAAAGCCAAAAATAAACTGTGACCATATGACCCTGTCTGCCATCAACATAACAGTCTCCTGCAACTGAAACAAAAGTTCCCCTGACAAGTTAAAACCTACCTCACTGTATGACTTGAAACAAACAAAACCAACGAAAACACTTCAAGACTATCAAGGAGATTCATTTAATAAAATATTAATATTTCTTTCTTGCACATACAATGTTTGTGGTTCAGTTTATTCCTGTCTTTCAAATGTAAACCTACAGTGTTTTGGTTTTTTTAAAAACTTTTAATTGCAAGTAATTTATGCTAATTGGGTGCATTTCTTTCCAGTTTTCTATTTTGGAGGGAAAGAAGTATCAGGAAAAAATATTCTCTCTCATACACAGTCTCTCATGTTAAAAATAAAGTTAAAGGGAGCTCTGTTAAAGTTTGCAGGCCTAAAAATTGATCTATCTTGAATGCCTGATCCTTCAGGCTATTTACTTTCTATTAATGCCCAAACGCGGTCAGGACTTTGGTTATTAAAAAGACAAGGTGGTGAGGTAATATCTTTTATTGGACCAACTTCTACTGGCGAGAGAGAGAAACTTTTGAGCTTGTACAGAGTTGTTCTTCAGGACGTTGGTTGTAAGTCTCAAACAGAAAAGAGGGAAGGAATGAGAGAACTACGCAAGCACAAATTCTTGTAAGCTTAACCATAAAGCACACATCAGCTCTCTTAACGGCCTGGCTTAAAATGATATAAAACAGGAAATTCGGAGTTCAAGGTTGAAATTCACATCCTCAACTTACTCTGTCTTTTTGGTGGGTGGGTGTGTGTCTTACACTTGATACAGTTTCTCCAGCCCACAGTGGGCATCTCCTAAAAGAGGATTTTTAAGAATTCTGAACCAAAATAAGCAAACAAACCAAATAACCAACCAAGGGCCGTCTCCTTACATAGAAGAGTTTCTTTCTGTTTCTGCATATATATATAATCAGTAACCCAGGACCAACTGCAACAGACAAATCCATATCTTTTACCTCATTCAAAGACTGTAGGCAAGAAGCAGAGTTCAGCAACTATGTTTAAATTTGGTTTGAACAAAGAGTTCACAGCTCATAGTAGATAGTTTCAAGATTATGCTTTTCAGTACTACAAAATAGTACAGTTTTGCTGGGGACAACACATCAATTAACCGGAGAGGAAAGGTACCCATTTATGTTTCCTACTGCTTTGTATCTGTATTGTTTCAATGTAATTTGTCTTTTACTTGAAAATAATAATAGCTCCAACTAAGAATTACAGTATGAAAGCAAACAAGGGCTTATGCTTATACATAAAGTAAATCAACTAAGACTAATAAGAAAAGGGTTTGGGGAAGGAAATTATGTTCTATTTCAAGGAAGCTTAAAAATTAAGCAAAAAGCGCACTTTTTCCCCCTCCACTCAACTTCGTTTGGATAAAAGCTTATGCAACGTTTAAATCTCTTTTTAATTGAGACAAACTGCTTTTTGTTACTGGATTAAACAATTCAAGAAGGTTTTTTTTATTATTATTATTTACATACTTAATTATTTTTATTTCAATTGTTTCTTTTTAAACACATGGTTTGTAGAGATTAATCCTGCTGCAATTCTTTTCCCCTTGAGTTTTTACAACGTTTGATCCTGTCTCGTGCCACAATAAAATATATCTGATATCACTCCTGGAGGATTTGCTATATTACTCACATGGAACCACGTACAACTGTGATTACTCACACTTTGTAAATATTCTTAAAAATAGGCATCCAGTAAGCACAGTGACACCTTCACAAAAGCCTAAAATCTCTTAAGGCATACACAAAAATGGCTTCTGCAAAACCACCTTCTTTCCATTAATAAGAGCTTAATAAAGTGCTATTAGAGGAAAAGAATGCTGCACTCAGTGTAATAAACTTAATTATTTATATTAAAAAACTGTGATGTCTGAGGAATTAACTAAGTCTCCCTGAAAAAGGCTGCATGGAATAATTCCTATTCTCCATCTAATGATTGCTAATTTGGGGGAGGGGGGAGGGGGGGAACAACAACTAAAGTTCTCAATAAATATGGCAAAATGTGCTTAGGAGTATATCCTGTTCTTAATTTTAAAAAAAAAGTTCTGAAGCCCCATTTTCCTTCTACATTCAGTGTTATTTCTCCCCATTTTGTTTATCAGAACACAGAAGAACATATTTTTGGCAAAAAAGATGTTTAAATGTTTCAGTAACAGCTGCGTTTGGCATGCTGATCTGACTGCAATAATATTAGAAACTGAGCTGCAATTTCTTTTGCAGATCCTCATTCTGTTCTAAGCAGGGGGTGCTTCTTGCCGACAGTACTTCTGACTTGATTTTATTGTAGGATAACACTTGATGTAAGTCTATTTTTAGAACTTACACACACATGAAGGAAGCTGGGAATGGTAACATGATGCAAAGAAAAGTTTTTTGGTAACAGAAACATACCGGATGCAATTCTGAAGGGAAAATGACAAACTATACATCTCAGAGTGCTCTTTAAAAGAAAAGTGACAAAAAATACACCTTAGGGTGAGAGAGATATAAACAGTTATATTTCCTCCCTAAGCACATGCCAACATCATCACCAATATCTAAATAATCCTGAAGAGGTCCTGCCAGTGCAACCTCACAAGCTGAAAAGTAACTGTCTCTTGCTGAATCTACAGTCTAAAATAGATGACACTGTAAAAATTGAGGTTACCCAAAAGGGAACAAAGCTAAATGTTTCTACTTAGTTAGTTTACCGAAATGGTAAAGAAAAGGAGCCCTTGTTTTTGTTCAAGCATAGTTTCCTCTTAGTACAACATGTGCAAACCCTTTGGATTTGATGGTAGAAATCTTACTAAACTTACTTTTCAGACATGTTATTTCCCATGTTATAAAGGAAAGTGAAAGAGAGAGTTTCACTTTCAGTCGAACAAAGGACATGGACTGTGCCCTCACAATTCATAATCTCTGTGCCTCACTTTCTTCCTTTGCCAAAAGGACAAACAAGAACAGCAAACTTCTTGATGACAAAAGGCAAAATGGCTTTGGAGAGGGATCTACTAATTATTTTTGCCTTCCAGGCTTCATGTCCATATTAATCCTGAAGTTAAATTCTGCCCCCTTTAAAACTGTCCCTGCAGTTTCTACTGGATAAAGTACCCTTCACTTACCACTCTAAACTACTGCATGCTGTTAAGCAGATGCTGCCACTACAACTACATCCATACTGCAAAGGAGTAATGGAGCTAAAGAAGGAGGGGGGGAGGGAGAAACTGCCCTTCCCCAGCAGATTTGTAGGTGTATATGTGGCACCTTTTGACAAAAGGTGTATGACATGAATTTTCACATTAGGCTCACTTACAAGCCCTCCCAGCACTCACCTGGACCTAGCTCCCTGCTCTGGGCGTTGCAATATGGTGCACAGGGTCACATGGTGTTGCATCCCCATGTGCCATATCACAATGCCGCTCACTCAAATTTGGCCCAGCTGCCCCTTTGTCATGGCATAGGGGCAGTCGGGCCAAACATGAATGGTGCTGCAACCCCATGCACCAGGTTGCATCGCCTGGAGTGGGCTCGCTTTCCAGCCTATCACCAATGACCCATTGCCCTCCCAATGTACAAATCCCGGCTGTCACTGCTGCAAAGTGGGTAAGTATGGAGGCAGGCCATAGATCACCCAAGCACATTCCCCCACATCTAAGACAAGCCAGCTAGCCTGGGATCTACTTGTCTTAATATCCATGTTTCAGGGGTTTAAATGTGGACAATCTGAGGGATTGTGCAGGTCCATGCACTGGATATGAGTGGAGGCAGCAGAAATGACCACTTCTGAGTGGAGGAGGAGTGACCTGTATTTTATATAAAAGTTTGTAGGGCGCTTTTGAATCCTTCTGAATGTAAAGGAACTATATGCAGTGGGCACCAACATTTTCAAAAAGGGAAAAAAATCTAACCCAGTAAGCTCCTGCCAAGTTTTACTCACTTAGAATGAAATTGGGAGGGAGAAGGCAAAAACACAATAAAGTAATAATAATAATTTAAAAATTATCTCATTAAAAAAAAGACTTGTGAGCAGCAAAATCCCTGCAACTCATTTCAAACACTGAATTCCAAAATGAGATAAATACTACTATTCTCTAACAATAATTATTTTAACTTCTCTAGCTCCATCTAGCCTAGGGTCAAAGTGCTTTACAAACAGTAACCAACAGACCCCTCCCAGTGAGGTGCTATTATACTTATTTTACAGGTAGGCAAACTGAGGCCCAGAAAGATTAAATGCATTATGGAAACCCACAAGCCAAACCACTAACACATTTGGGACTAACACCCAAGAGGTCAAGCTCTGTTAAATGCTTTAACCGCTAGACTACACTGCCACTCTTTAGTATAAAATAAAACAGAGTATGTTAACCTATTGAATCTTGTGCAAAGATCAAATGCACCTATAATATAACTGGGAATTGTGCTCACAGATCTGAGTAGTGTGGAAATAGGTTCCAATATTGTTACATGGAGAAATCCAAAGATATTATATTTCAGTTAACCTGCCAGTCATCGTAACCTTTGCTTTATCACGTTCAGGATTTATAAACAACATCTCTCCCTCCTATTTTACTATACATAATCTAGTGAAGCAGGTTGGCAGGGTAATGTACAGTAGATATGTGTCACCAGACCATATCCAGGCAATTATGTCCAACCAAAGGAAGATTAGGATAGGTATAAACAGCCTCATTGAAAACATTATATCTCTATCTCTCCATGATTCTGTTCACAATATAGTTATCTTACTCCCTTTGTGGAGTCACTGGATGTGATTGTCCTCTCAAAAAAAAAAAAAAAAGTGACGTTACACCATCATAAAACTGGTGTGAGAAGAGAACCAGGCCCTGTGTTTATTTCTGAGCAACAGCAACAACATCCTGTCCTACCATCAGATAAACAAAGTGGGATCCCCTTGAAAGATTTTTCTTCTATAGCAACATTTAGCTTATGCTATTTGATCATAATCCTACTTATAGGAAGAATGCAGTGATTATTTTTAATACCTTTGTTAGGTACATAAATATTTACTAAATAAAAATCTATATCGCAAATGTGAAAGTCTTGGGGTCTGACTGACCTGTTGCCCTGTACTATCATTTATATTAGTGAAAAGCTGCATTCAAAATTCTACCAAATCCTATTCTGACCTGAGGAAGACAGTGCAGTCTAGTGGTTAAAAGCACCAAACTGGAAGCTGGCAACTGAGAATCAGGCCCTTTGAGTCCTATTCAGCAGCTTGCTGTTTAATTGTTAATTATTCTTATTATATTTAAAACAATATCAACGTTATGCCTTAGTGATTTACCTGTCTTTGTAATTAGAGGTAGAAATGAGAATATATTTTATATTACACTGGAATTTTCCTTTAAGACAATTCTTTGGCAACCCACACAGCTGAGGATACCTCAGACATGTTTTTACATGAGCATGGTACATGGAGACTGAGTGTGTCAACTCTTGAAGCTAGCTGCCTGATATACAATTTGAGTTGTTTCAATACACAGATAAAAGCCACTGGTGGTTGCCACCAGAACAATGAGCTGTAACTGGCTTCTAGCCACGAATGAATTTTGCAAGACAAAAGGAAACATGTTTCTAAGGCTATGAGCAATTAAGTTCACAGTATTAAGTGGAGAAGTGTTTAATATTACTGAAAAGCAGCAATTTTTATTAGTATAAATTTTAATAGCATTAACAGCAATCCTCTGCACAATCATAGAACAGACACTTATATACAGGTGGCAGATCTATGGTTCTGAACATGTCATTAGCAAACCATCTCTTATATGGCAGGGCAGCAACAAACTTATTTAGGGTCACACTTAATGCCATTTCCATCCTACTGGCAGGAAATCACAGCTAGAAAAGGCTACACAAGTAGATGATTAGTAATGGGAAGAAATTCAACATACACCATGATCAAGTTTTATAGCAATATACTACCATACTTCCTACCACTTATTGTTTAGATTTTATTTCCCAGCTCTAGCACTATCTCTAGCAACAGCCATTATCATGAAGGAAAACATTACATTTTATATTGTTAACTCAATATACCATGACCAAACAATAGTAAACACAAAACAGTGGAACCACTTCTATGTCTATTTCATTGGTATTCAGACAAGAGTGTTCAAAATTAGGGCATGGTATCACTATGCATAAACAACTTTATAGTTGAGATTGAAAACTGTTTACTAAAATGATTGGAAAACAGTTCTCCTCCTCCTCTTCTGAGCCAAAAATTCACACACTATCTAGCAGAATTTTTTCTCAGTTCTCCCTTCCATCTTACCAGTTAATTGAAACAAACTTTGTAGAAGGTATGTCCCTTCTCCACCTGATAGCCTCAGTTACTATTGCATACAGCATTGGGACAAAAATATGAAAACAAAGTTACACCTAAAATGCCAGACTTCATTACTGTGGAATCCAGGTGTCTCTCATTTGATTCTGAAAATTAAATTTTCTAAAGTGTAGAAGGCCTACTACCCTGTTATAAATATGAAAGCAAAGCAGAATTTGATTTTATATTTAGAAAATGTAGCGTTACCACTCTATATGTCTGTTTTGAGATAATAAATAACCTGACATTACTGACACTTGGACAACACAATAGGTGTTGAAAAGTAAGTGCTTAAAAAATACAGGTCCTTAGCCAAACTTTAGCTCTTTCATATCCTGAAGCTAGTGAGGTAGTTTTATACTGCTTACCCAGAGCTCTTGATAGAGGATACCATCTTTAAAAGCTGAAATACAATAACATTGGGGCTTCTGGTTTTACGTTTGTTTATACTTTTTTTTTTTTTCTTCAAATATCAGCTGCAGATCTCTACACACAATGCAACAAGTACAGATGCAAGTGAATATAGTCAGAAAGCATGTACAAAATTTTTTAAATTTAAATCCATATCTACTGGTAAAAGTCTGGATGCAGGGGGCAGAGGGCTGGAGGGAAAATTTTCTAATAGAAACCTTGGTTTGTACAGCAGCTCCCTGAAAACTGTCCATAGTATAGTGCTCATATCCTGTTCATCATTTTCTCCAAGAGTCATACTGGGGAAGGATGAGGCACTGACAGTTATAGCTACAGATATTAGTACCCAAAAACAAACTATTTTATATTTATATAACCCATTTCATTCTGAAAAATCTTAAAGGGCATTTTCAAGATATACAAAAGGAATTATCTCACCCCCAACCTAAAGGCAGATACCTCAGGGTAAAACCTGGTAACTTTAAGATACTGAACAATACTTTACAACAGGTTAGTAGTACAAGAGGCAAAGAAGAAAAATCCCTTATCTAATTGGGACTATAGGAAGGTAGAAAGTAATTACATGTGTGGGAATTCGGCCAGGACAGAACTTATATGTCTGTTCTTGTGAAAAAGTGCCATGGAATCTTTAATGATCAGAAGCAGTCAAGACCCTGATTTTAATATTTCAGGTAAAAGATGACACACCTTCAGCATCCCAGTATCAAAAATCAGGGCAGAAATGTCCATCAAATTGGGCTTTTCAACTTCACCTTTACTTGGCTCAAAAATAAATCTGTTGATTTAATCAGGATGTAATGATAAAAACATGGAAATCCTAGAGTTAATCTATTTTTTAAAAATCAATGGAGAGAGGAAAAGATTTAGAAGCAGCACATTTAGAGACAAAGGGCTTGTGGAAATACATAACATAACTCATCTCTGGAAGTGTTCAACTACAACTTTTTGAAACTAAAGAACCAAGCCAGTAAAATGTTTTCAAATGGTTTCACTGGAGATGAGATTTCAAGTTTAAGAAGCAAGAGCATACTTGTATCTCAAGCATTCTGAAATGAACAGGTGATTAAATTCAACTGTGAAATTCATTCCCTTTGCAACAATGCAGTTCCTATTTACACTTGCAGAATGAGAAGGATTGCATAAAACAAGGGATATGCAGAACCAATAAAATGGTTTTTGCAAGGATAAAAACACAGTAGTTTCAATGCTCCGTTGTCCTGCACCTTGTGCAGTGATTTACATCAGTGACAAGTACATGTAAAAATGCTATTAAGTCAGATTGGTAGTATTTTACATCCACTTTGCACTGGTATATGAAGGCCAATGGAGAACAAATCTCACTGATCTGAAATAATACACCACACCCAAGATGTCAGAAGAGCAACTATTTCAATGAAACTACCCGTGGTAGCTACTCTTGTCCAAGAAGAGCACCAGATTTTCAAATACCCAGAGAGACAATATTTTATAATACAGCAGCAAGTCTCAAAATGTTGTAATCCAATTGAGCACTTGCAGGCAGTTAAGAGAGATGGCAGATCACAAGTTTCTGTTTCCAACTTCCTTTTGCTTCTACAGACATCTACATCACTGCAAATAACAATCTGCCTGGCTGTAAAAGAACCACAGGGATGTTGCTGAGTTGTGAACAGAAGAGGTGGGCCATAGAAGCACGAATAGGAATGGAGGTGTCCAGAAGACACTCTTTATATCCATAGCATGAATCATATCTTAACCAGTTTGAGAATCTTTCAGTGTTACTGGACCTTTCATTAGTAACTTACAGTCCACCCCACAATTAAAATAATAGCCAACATAGCAGGACTTATAACACTGAATACAGCCATCGCTTAAATTTTCACCGATTGTTTTTATTATGTGTTCATCACATAGTCATAACACAAGTCTCAATTGCTCATATGTTCTGATAAGTTTTGTAGCTGTGTGGGTAGGTAAAACTATCCTAGTGGAACTTTCACATCTGGCAATTGTTACATGATGCAATAATTCAAAGCACTGGAAAGAACAGGTGCACACTTGTATAACAACTTTCTAGGGCTGTATCTGCACAAAGAAAAGGATCTGGGGTCAACAGAAGTATCAGGGATCAACCACATTTTCTGTAAAAAGCTCTGAACACAATCTGGTGTGGACTACACTAGTGGCCAAACCATGTTTAACAATAGTTGAGAGGCAATCAGAGAATTGTGCTTCACTCCAACCATCAATTTTGGCCATTTCCTAGTGAAAACAAATGAAGATCATAAATAAAAAGCCTGTGATGACTCAGTGTCATTTCAGAACATCTTCTAGATTGTTTAGTTGTCTAGCCAAGCACCTGGGTCCCACATTATCTTGTCGCAGTAGCCCTTTTGAATGGGATTCTATCTGTAGTGACATCTCAATCTATTATGCTGCATAGTAAGACAATTCATCTGCGACAGCTGGTTTCAGACACCCTTGTTCTCAGTATTAATAATATATATATTATTGAGAGGTATGTATTTATGATTTCTGACTCCAAATCCACAAAGAATTCTAAGAATTAAATGTCATGCTGAGAATTGTAATAAGACAATATATGGCTGTGACCAGATTGCTGGTTATGAACAATTCATGGAGGAATGATGATAAAAATATATGGCTCTTGTATAGCACCTCTCATCCAAGGGCCTGAAAAAAACTTGACAAGCAAGTGTACCTACGCTGCTGTGATGGAAGTACAGATGAGCAAACAGAGTCAGAGAGGTTAAGAACAAAGTTTCTACCTGAAGACACCTAGGACCTAATTATCAGGTGTGCTGTGAACCCACAACTCCTACTGAAACCAATGGGAGCTGCAGGTGCTCTGCAATTCTGAAAAATCAGGTCCTAGTTCTCTTAAGCTGAGCACTCAAAAAACAGAGTTATTGGACACTTGAAAATGTGGGCCTAAGGTAACATAGTTATTGACAGAATTAAAAACACAATCCAGAAAGGTCTGACTTCCAGTCCCTGCTCTAACCACTGTAACATATTGTTTACACATACAACAACTTTCTAGCCACATTATCCCAATTCTATGAGTAATAATTACTAACTGTACATGAACTTCCCAAGATTTGGCTCTCAATTCAAAGCACTCTGGAAGCACATTTAATATTATAATTCATGCAATAGCTAAGTGAATAAATAATACCAAATACAATCATCATCCAAATACACATGCAAAGCATTTCCCCTCGGCAAGAGCAACAGAACAGGAAAAAGTTTCTAAGCCAAGTTCTTTTGGAGATAAGACAAGCCCAAAAAACAAAACAAAGTTAGGAAAAACCTTCAAGAAACTAAACACAACTCAGTTTTGAACCCCATTGCATCTTAAATGTTTTATCTTCTTTGCCCCAAACATCCCAGAAAAAAATAAATCCTGACAACCGTCAGGTATGTGAAATTTCAGGTGGATTGGTTCGGTTCTGGTGAAGTTAGTGGGAGGGAAGGATTGCAATGGTGTCAAATTTTGCCTAATAATGGGAAGCTCAAGAAATGTCTCTTCATTCTGTTTCATTTACAATTCCACATTCTCAGTGTAAATGAAAGTCTAAGGCCTTGAAATGCACACAGCCTTTGATTACATGCATCCTAAGGTTAGGGTGATCATACGTCCTGTTTTAGCCAGGACAGTCCCCTTTTTAAGCTCTGTTCTGGATGTCCCAACTTCTTTGGCAAAACTGAACATTTGTCCTGTTTGCTCTTGCCAAATGATCAGCTGGCAAGAGCAAACAGGACAAATGCCCAGTTTTGCACAAAAAAAAAAAAAAAAAAAAAAAAAAGTGGACCGCCTCCTCCGGGGGGGACACGGAGGAAAATTCAGAGGGGTTAATCAATGACATTTGGGGGAAGGAACAGGAACCTGGCTGATGTGTCTCCGCTATGCCCTGCCCCTCCAATCAGGGAGCGATAGGGGTGTTGTGCACACTACAGCACAGTCAGGGCCCTATTTCAAACTCTTCTCTGGCTGAGCTATTGTGACTTGTGGATCCTGAGCCCTACCAGGTAACCTGGCTGATAAGTGCCTGACCAGGTCCTGCAGCATCCACTTGTGCTGGGGCACTGAGCATGGCATGGCTTCCCTGGCAACCCCGAGCGCTCCCCAAAGCCCGCATCCCAGCCTTGTGTCCTCCCCATCCACCGTCCTTTGGGGCCAGTCCCCTGAGCCCTCTCTATCCCCACTCTCCTGCCCCAAATGGCTTCTTTCCCTCCCTAGTCTGCCTCCAGTCGCCTGCTTCTGCCACATCCCTGCAGGGGCACCATTTAGGGAGGGCAGTGGGGAGTACTAGAAAATTTTGTACCACTGGATGGGAGTGACCCCATCCCGTTGCATGATCCCCTCTCCCTTCCCGTCATCAGCTGGGAGCAACCTGTTAGATGTAAGAAAAGCAGATCTTTCCCCAAAATGCTGTGTGTAATTTGTCCCAAACTTTCCAAAAATATTACACCTGGAATAAGATACAGCAAGTGAAAATGTTAAGTAGCTTGATTTATACACACTTCTTTTGTCACTAAGACCAAGCCAGATTTATATTGGGGAAACTAGTTTTAATCTTAACTACAGAAAGACTATAATGTCACTGAAATCACAGCTGGACATTTTGACCATCCATCCCCTTGACCACTGCAGGATTGCTCCCTCTTATTCCCCAGGGCTGTGTCAAGTTTTAAATATTCCTACTGTTTTCTTTGGAAGACTATTCCACCATCTAATAGACCTTACTGTTAGCATATACTTTCTCTCTTCCCTGCCATTCCAGCTAAAACGTAGTCACTGTACTAGCTGGTGTTTTGTTTATCCCTTATCTTAAGGCAAGATGGGCAAAGTTTTCAAAAGTGCCCAAGTGACTTAGGGGCTTAAACCCCATTGTCTTTCAATGAGACTTGGAAGCTTAAGATACTTTTGAAAATAGGATTTAGGCTCCTAAGTCATATAGGCACTTTTCAAAATTTTACCTAATATGTACAAACAAATTGTTCTCTAGACAGAATCTTTCATTCTCGCCAGTCTATGTTTAGCACTCCTACCACAGAGGGATTTGAAGAATGGGATCATATTACACACAGTTCCTGCGGTTTATATCCTCCCCATCAATTAAAAGAAAGAAATTAAACTTAAAAAAATTATCGCCATAATTTTCTCTGGCTTCCATTCACCTTACTTAATGTTAAAAAGATGCAGTAAGTTCTTGAAGCTTTGGGCCTGCAAGGAATATAGGATAAGGCCTTTAATGATCATTTTTCCTTTTTCAAAATAAAAATAAAGTTAATTGCAAAGTATCATTGATCAGTAAGAAATGGATGATGCCTAAAAACACTCCAGTGCAGATTTACATAAAACAACAAAAATGTACAAAATATTGTTTTAGTGCGCGTTTTAAGGCATCAATAGTTGTTTTTATCACCAGTCTCCTGAGACAGCAGCAAATTATAGCAACTAGGAAAATAATCCTTTCAAGCTAAGTGAGTCTGCCTAAATTTTTCACTCCCAGATTTTTTCTTACTTTGTAAGATTGTTTGCCTCCAATTTCAAAGGCCAAATTATCACCATGACCACTGAAAAACCCCTACAATAATTACTATCAATTTTAGCAGCTCCTTCTGCTGAGGGCTGATTTACTCAGAGCTCTACTGAGACAAGGAAATGTTAATTCATATCACGGTACACTCCCGATGTGGAGATATGATGCAATACAGGATCTGTATAGGTACTGCCATAACTGGTGTAGTTGTACAGTATTTTATAATTTCAAGGTAGGCTAACTATTTAGTTTAACTATTCTCAATTATATTATTATTGAGGACTCTTGAGATAGTTCCCTTTCCTTTAAGAGCCCTGCTTGTCTCATCTTTATGTCACAATCAGTAATTCTGTGGGTTGGCAGTATGATCTGGAAGCTGGGAAAGGTCCAAGATGTATCATAGCAATTCTCTGGGAGGAAAAAAAAAATCCAGTGGGTCTCTTCTTGTTCTCACCTCAGTGCACATGCGTAAATCCCATTAGCAACAATAGGAGTTACACACATGCGCATGAAAAATGAAATAACCCCCTTCCCTTAGTGTCAACCACCTCTCCCAACGTCACAACAAACAGTTTTTCTATTATGCACGAAGAAGGGGGTGGAGGAAAGGGTGGAATCCCACAAACAACAGCAAAGCATCTTTCAGTGCAGAAAGCTGAAAATTGCAATTTCCCTGTAGGGATTTGCAGTGAGGGATTTGCAGAGTCTGCAAGAAACCTGCAGGGAATCAAGGAAATCTCCATTTCAATGCATGCTCTGCTGAAGGACCTGCTGGAATGCTCCACCCTTTCCCAGCTGCCTTCACTATATTTTTGCAGTAGACATTTTTTAAAAAAGCGACTCCTACCGCAGAAATCACCTGTGCGCTCAAGTTTCTAGCCCTCCCCCCACCCCCACACACACTCCCACCAAAAAAAGTCAATGTATAGGTTTTATTTTTAAGCTACAAATGGCCATCATTCATAGATAGCAGGCTAAGTATTTGGCTTGTTTTCTTTTTAAATGTAGTACTGTTTATATTTCCAAAAGATTTTTTTTAAATGGATAGAGTTCAAATGAGCATGCCCATATCACTCCCATCCTCAAATAATTCCATCTACCCATTTTTTTTTGATTAAGTTAAAAATTGAGTTCATTTTTAAAACCTTCCATGGACTTGATCCAGCCAATATCAAAAACCTTATTTCTTTGGTCCCTTCTCTACAGCAAATACCATCATACTGGAGGATCCAGTTACAACATAGCAAGTATGTTTGCCTGAAACATACAGTGCAAACATTGTCAGGAACTATTTTGGAGGCACTAAATGAGCTGTAGGTATGGTTACAAGAATATTGAGTGAGAGTCTATGTCATGTCCCTACAACCACCATACTGATACACCACAGTCTTCATCCTCCCAGAACACAATTAAAACATGGCTTGGATTTAGAATGTAGACAAGATTAGCTATGTTTGAACTGTGTTCCCACACTGCATCTATAGCCTTGAACAGGGTTGAACTCTGATTCAGGAACTTGGTTAAAACACTGTTCAATCCCATATGCTTTGTAAGATCAAGTCATGTTTTAACCATGTTGGGGGAGGGAAGTATGAGAAGGGGAGACACCATTGTTCCCTCCAATATGATAGTTATTAGAGTGTAAATGAGATCTGGCTCTGTATTCCCCTCACCACTTCCACAGCTCATTTACCGCTGGTCTCCTCTCTGCTCTTCCACGCAATCTCACTACTGCTGTAACTCTTTGACCCGTTCCTAAATGTAATAAGGTGTCAGTCCCCCAAAAAAATATAAAATTTGCTCATAAATCAGAAATTTATGTCATATATTATCCAGCCCTGTTACTGTATATACTTAGACCTTTAAATAAAGAACATAAATGCTGATACTTGATGCCTATCTGGGTTTTGGAATCTCTATAAAAATCTGAACTCTGAGGTTGTGCAATAGAATATTTCCTTCTGACACTAATTTCTATTCATAAGGGATGTGAGTAAACTATTTAAGCTATGAGTTCCAGAGGGGTAGCCGGGTTAGTCTGTTTTTAGCAAAACAACAAGAGTCCGATGGCACCTTAAAGACTAACAAATTTATTTGGGCATAAGCTTTCGTGGGCAGAAGAAAACTTATGCCCAAATAAATTTGTTAGTCTTTAAGGTTCCTCAGGACTCTCGTTGTTTTATTTAAGCTATAAGCACTAATGCCAAGGATGTACTTTGCTGTCATGGATATGACAAACAAGAAGCAACACTGACTCCCAAGAAAGAAGTCAAATTTCCCTCCCTCAAACCTCTAACACTGCAGCTATCAACAGTATTGTCTTTCCATTAATACCAGGTAAGATTATTTTTAAACATTTTATTTCACTGCATAATGAAAACAAGAAAGAAAAATAGGCTAATTGATCTAGGTGTTTGCTTGGGATTTTTTAATATACATTGAAACACACAATAAGACATACAACAATAAAACTAGCAATCAGTCCTCACCTCCAAATGGTATCCTGCTCCACTCAGCCATGGCCACCCTTCAGCTTACCCCTCCTTCCCTCAAACCCTGGGTAAATAAATGGGCTGTGGCGCATGCCTGAACATGATTAGAATTGAGCACTTTTAGACTGGGGTCGTGGGGACTAAATGATAAAGAGATGAACATTGCTGGGGCCAGCTCTGACTCGCCTGATGAAGAAAGTTTATTTTTCAAGGACTCTGACTAACTATTTGGTAGCGACAGAAGCCTTAATGTGTGCCATGTCACTTTAGATATCTTTTCCATATGGTGTGCATAACAAGCCTTAACAGCTCAGCCCAGTGTTCTAGCTTTGAGAGTCAAACCAGAACCTTCATGTGATGGTTCTAACTTTAAAATTTTCTTGTTTGTCCAGGTATAACTTTTTGCTTTCATTTGTTTTCAGATTCAATTTATGTTTGCCAGTAAGTTCAAAAGGAATGTAAACCACAGAGGGAGAGCGCACTGGTTAAGTTTTTTGAGCATTTACCAGACACTATCATCCTTGCTGATTTTCTATAGCAACATTTCTTTTTAGAATGTGTTGGCCTTTCCATGCTACGTCACCAATTGCTTTGGGTGACATCAGCTAGTTTCTACCAAAATAAATCTTTACTACTATAAACTATTTGTGGGCCTTCTTTGAACTATATTTTTATCTCTTAGAAAAGGGATCCCAGGGACTGGAAACATATTTAGTTTTAACTTTGGGAACACAGGCAGATTGACATGCTCTGCAAAAATCTTGATACATGTATGTATTAGCAAAGACATCAGCTACTATAACAGGAGATGAAAAAGCAGGATGTTTGCATAGTTCCAACACAGTAAGGATCTAATCCTATAAGGTGCAGAGGGCAGGTAAGGACACTCAGCACCTCCCATAATTGGACCCAAAATTTTAAATTATGTCTCAAAATTCAAAACCCTTGCATTCTAAAATTAGTTGGACTGATCTGTCTTCTATAATGAATATCATCCTAGATATAAAAAAGCAGTTCTCATATTGGGCTAAAACTAGGTAAAAAGAGAACATTTCAAACATGAAACTACATGTGCAAAGTTCTCGCCTTGTCCAGATCTATGTTGTATTATTGACATTTGTATTTTTTCCTTCTAAATGCAATTTGTATTACCTGTAGTTTAAAGGAAGGCAAGATAACCTAGTGGGTAAAATAGGATCATAGGAGTCAGGATTTCTGTGACCCAATTTTCAGTGATGCCATGCACCTGTAGTTCCCAGATAAGAATAGGAAACAAAATAACCAGACACTGATTCCCTGTGTGACTTTCAACAAGATTAATTTCTCTGTGCCTTAATTTTACCATCTGCAAAATGGGGATAACAACACTTAAAAATTTTTGTAAAATACAGAGATCCTCAAATGAAAGATGCTCTAAAAGAAGGGTAAAACTATTTTATTAAGGTAAAGGGAACTATGTTTTCCAATTCCATGGTTTGATTAATGGTCAAGTGCCACAGAGGCCAGCTTCTCTTGCATGACGTTCAAATAGTACGGTGAAGGGTGCTATAAGAACACTGAACACAAGATGGTCAGATTTTGAAAGGAATTATCAATGTTTCTAACATGAGTGTGCAGCCATGGAAATCAATGTATCAAATTATCAACATTATGATGACTTCACTGCAGAATCATATTGGGAGGAGAAGGGAATAGGAGGGACGATTTACATTCCCTTAAACCATTAAGGGATAGGAAGGGTATGAAAATTAGTTCCCCACATAACATCCTTAATAAAAATATAATAATATATAGAAATAATAATAAATAAAAATATACTTTGTGCCATAAAACATTTCTTCTGCTGTTCAAATAATAATAATAAACAAAAAATAGTTTATTTTGGAAATTGGGACTTGGTCAGCTGGAATTTGATGTTTTGTTTACAAACAATGCAACAAAAAAGCCTATGATTTAACTATTGGCTGACAAACATGCTAACAAACACTCATATCATCAACACAATTCTTCTTATATTCCGACTATATCTCAATCTAGGAATGCAAGTCCAGGAAAACAATGAAGAAAAAAATTAACTTGCCCTGCCATTTCTTCTCTTATAGTCCATAACAGTTGTAAAAAGTCACTGTGATAATGCTTGATAAACATTTCCACAGTGCCTTTCATTTTAAGATCTTGAAGTGCTTTTCAATTAATTTAGTTAGCTTCAAACCCTTCAAACAATGTGAAGTACCTTCGGATCATTATAGATTGGTGCTGGGATTTTAGAAGTATCCTAAGGAGCTAGATGCCCAACTTCCAATTAAATTCACTTGGTTTCTAACTTCAGCAGGCTCCTTTGAAAATGGCAGGGAGTGACCTACCCATGATTAGAAGAGCTGCCAATAGGACCCAAATTCTCAGAACCACTCGAAAATACAGCTGCACTGAAGTTGGTACTATGGAGGATAATAATTTGCAATAAGATACTAGGATTACATTATTTTAGGTTAAATATATTTATGTAAAATTATATTTTATAAGCCATTTTCCTATACTTTAATATTTTTTTAAATCCCCATCAGTTGATTTCCACAATACAATTAGCCTTCAAACATTTTCTTCCCTTTTCTCTCTTTTCCTCCCGCCTAAAATAAATAAATAAATCAGGGCACAATAACTTGACATATGCAGAGTTTATTACACTAAAACTTATGATAGAATACTGTATTCCCTCTCATAATTACATTAATGACAATAGCTAGTTCCATTGCACTCATGCCACTGTCAACATTGCCATTGTAAACCCCAAATTCTAGGACAGATTTGAAATGTAACAGTAAAAATTTGAAGAATGATCAAACCTGGCACTCCCACAACCACTTGGAGACAAACTTTAGTAATACACAAATTATAAAAAAGGTTCAGCAATATGTACATACACTTGTTTAACACAAAAACACACTAATTATATATACATACACATACACAGACACAATTTCCAGACAAAAAATACTACATTAAAATGTGCAAAGTCTGAGAGTAATGTAAGGGTAAAAAAAACAGAGATGCTGTAATTATCCCTCCCCCCGCCGCAAGAAAAAAAAACCCAAAAAACCCACATTACAAAACCAGGAAATTGAGAGTCAAGGTTACACTTAAAAGAAATCCAAACATACTAAGGTAAGAAAGAAAGGCATACTTAAGGCACTCAAAACAACCTTAATTCTCCCCTGTAGGGACACCACGCAACAACTATACAATTCGGATTAAGGCATTTTACAGTTTATGGCCCCAGATTAGATTAAACTGCTTTTTAAAGCCATTTGATTTTTTCAGTTCCCCTCCTCCTGCCCCCAATGGCATCATGAATTCCTGTTTTACATGCAAAATAGAACTCAACCCTAACTATGGAATCATGATCAGAGCTTCTATTATATACAGAGACAGACAGATAGACAAATATAGATACATACATGCAGCTGTTGCTAGCAGGGTTCTGGCATAATTTCCCTAACCTGCACAGAGAGAGGATTTTGTTTTGGTTTTTTTCCCTGGGAAACAGTTCTATAAAAAAGGACTATGGACAGCCTGGTGAAGGACTATGGCAGGAGTTCTCAAGCTTCTTCATTAGTGGGCAAAGGTGTTGCAATGGGGTCTCAAATGCAATGTTACATGTAGTGTGCACAGTGCTTCAGACTGATCGAGTTTTCCAGACTGTCAGTCAAAGAAACACAGAAAGAAATATATCTAGAGTATCCAGTTCCGAGCCCTTTGTGGCTTGGGCCATATGGGTTTTAAAGATGCTATATCACAATGGAACAATTTTTTTTCAATTGGGTGTAATAATTTTTGGGTTCATTACCTTTTTAACAGATGTTTAATTCTGAGAAAGTTTTGAGAAGCTACCACACTTAAGGATTTTTGCATATCGGTAGGATGGTTTTAGTGGACATTCTTTTACATGTGGATTATTTTTGATGTGTACAATAAAGAAACTACAGGTGGTGAACTACCCAGGTGGGAGAGGAAGATTCAATTCTGGCCCCGGTCCCTCATGTTGGTAGGCCACAGAAGCACTATGCAGGTAGTATGCTCAGTCTTATGGGGTAGGAAATAATGCCATGCAATGCTCAAGAGCAGACCTTCCTGCCTATTAAGGTGTAGCACTAACTCTTAAATGAAATCCATGTCCATCCATATAGAGGTTGCCTCTACGCAGGGTGCAAAGATGTTAAAGTTGGGAAGGAAAAGAGATCAGGACTCTCTTAAGGATGTTGACACTCTGGGGTGAGGGCAACAGTAAAACTTGAACCAAATGTTTCTGCTAATATAGTCTATGATTTTCTCACCATATTTTTGATTTCTAAAGGAATTCACTTGACAACAGAAATTAATTCTTAACAATCCACCAGAAGTCATGATCCAGCGTTTGTGATGTCAATCATTTATCACAGTAATACTTTGCATTTATACAGTGTATTTTATCTGAGGAGTCTAGTGACTTTAAAATAGAGATAATACTCACCTCTATACCGATGAAGAAACTAAAGCATAGCGAAGACTAGTGTCTTGATCAAGGTCACCTCGTAAGTTAATGGCAGAAACAGGAATAGAAACTAGGTATTCTCATCTCAGTCTCCTGCGCTAGCACTAGAATAGACTCCCTGTGGGCAGTGTCCACTGACTCCTTAGATGAGTGGTGGGCACTCTCCAGGATTCTCTGCTCAGTCTCTCTCTCTGGCTCCCTCATTTTTCACCTTTGACCTCACTCCCATTCCTATTATCTCCTTCATTGTCACACATACTCAATTGCAACCTGGGCTTACTGGTTCCTCCACCACTAGTTGAGGAGGTGGGCCTTTAGTTTTGGGCAGGCCTAGACCCGCCAGTCCCAGTTCTGCAAATAGTAGAAAATGCTCCCTCCTTCACAGCAAAGCCAGAAGAAGGATGACAACTTCAGCTGGGGAACTTCCAAGAGGGAGGATTGGTTCTTTGTATGGAAATGTCTTTAATGATTACAACCAAAGTTGGTGCGAGGAATTCAGATTCACAAGAAAAAATATTTTCAAGTAAGTTTTCTGAGTCTACTGGTGTTCCTACAAATTAGCAACAGTGAATTCTCTCTCCTTCATAGTTAGGAAGTTACCACTATACTTTTTCTAAAAGGTGTGACAATGCTGTTTGAAAGAATTTCCAATCTTGTATAGTTGATTCTGTCATGTCCCTAGGTGGTGACTGAAATGTCTTATTCCTAGGTCAGGGGACCTTCCTTTTAACAACAGAACTCCATGCCTGACTATCCTCTGTATCTTCTCTCCCTTCCTTCCCCATCCCCCAACATGCTGTATTTACTTGTAACATTTTGCTTGAAATCACTTCCAGACTCACATTCCCTCAACCACAGCAGGAGGAGGAGTACAATGGGAGGCAAAGTGTTCTCTTTTCAGAGGATGGAGGAGAGAGAGCGAGAGAGAGAGAGAGAGAGCGGGTTGCCTTCCTCTGCACTTGCTGTATGAAGGGCAGAAATCTTACTTCAGCCTGAAATCCCGCATCATGATTTGCCTAAACAACGAGCAACACTGAGCTGTTTTTTGTCCCATCTTTTCAGAAAGACTTAGTTTAAATACATTTGCAGAGATTGTTAATCATTTTGGTTGTCAAAAATATTTTTAAGTGAATTTTATGATGGTGAAAAGTTCCTGGACAGCCCTCAGAGACTGATGTCCTTGATCCATAGAATAAATAAAGCAAATGCAGTAATAGTGTGGGCTTTCCTACCAGTGTGCCTTACATTCCGGACCTGGATGGACTAGCTCTAGCATCTTTGTCTACAGCTGCAGAAATGGTGAATTATGGGTCACATTATTTGCAAGTGTAATACAACCAAGTAGGCCAATTAAGGTAGGTGGGTGAGAGAGAGTGAGTGTGAGATATGGACACCCACCCACCCACCCCACCAGGAAATAGGCTGAAACCCTACCTTATTTTACACAGAAGATGGTTGAAGACCAGATAGCAACTGTTTTTGATAACTACTGACTTTAAACTGATTTCAACTGTTTCTTTAAGCTATTCGTCATTTTCATATTACTTTTCTAGACAAGACTTGAAAAAAACCATTTGTCCTGGATGAGTAGGGAAATTTGCCTGGTGAATGCATTACCTTTCAGGTATTTCAACTCCTTATGGTAAAAAAAAAATTTAAACTGAATGTAAACCAATGATTTTGTCCTCCCGCCTCTGCTGCTTAGAGCTTCGACTAAAAGCATCAGACTGAAAACTGAGCAGAATCTTGTTAGTTTTTATGGCAGATTTTCATTCTCTATGGGCAGCAAAGAAAAAGACAAGAATCAGGTCAACTTCATTTTGCTGATGTTTGACAAAGCAAAGAGTAAAAACAGAGACTGACAGTGGAGTCCAGGACTAAAAAGTGAAGAGTGGGGAAATCAAGTGGCAATAACAGCTTCTTGTAGCAGCCAGAAAGTTAATGGAGGGGTAAAGTTGCCCTGAACAGTGGAGGCACCTCCCCACCCCCCATGCACATTCTTTCATACCCATCTGTAGCTGGCAATCATCTTGCTGTTAGTGAGCTGGTAAATTTTTCAAGCCCTCTTCATGCATGGATGGGGCTCGGAAAGAGGAAGAAGTTGATGGAATATGTTAAAAACAAAAGTAGTAAAGAAAGATGTTGAAGGAAGAAGAAAAATATATCAGAAGAAATGGACAACACAGTGATGTGAAAGGGAATGGAAGAGAGAAAGAAAAAGGAAACAGACCAAAGACAACTCAGGAAATGATATACCATGATCTATTATAGTGAAGAGAAAGTGAAGACAGAAAAGAAACATTAGCAAGAGAGATATAAGTAGAGGTGTTCACATAAGATATGGCAAATATATTATTTGATTAGTTTTGCCAATATTCATTTTAATCCAAAGTAAAACAAAGTTTTTGTGGTACTCAGACCATCTCTATAGCTGGACAAATCCCGTTTGGCAAATATAATGCTAGATTAATACTGGTCTAACTCAGCTAATACATTCCATTTTTTCTGCTATTCAATCAGTTCCAATAGCAGGAAACATGGCTTTGGGAAGAGCAGGGGATAGCACAGGTATTTTTCCATCTTGACTAATAAGCTTAGCAATGGGGTAAGCAGGTGTCAAGTACATTTTTAAAGACTTGTTAAAGTCCTTGTCTACACTGTGGATTTCAGTCATTGTTGGCCAGCAACCAGTGTAGCTACACTAATCCTAATATAGACAGGCAAATCTGCTATTTGCATCAGTGAAGCTTACGCTAGTATCAAGGAGGAATAAGCACACCCTGCATAACAGTGGCTTTTCCTGTCTACAGTAGAGGTTTATACCAGTATAGCTACTCAATGGTTGGTCACCCATGGATGACATCAGGACAAATCCCCAGTGTTGACAGACCTCAAACACCTTCCAACATCTCTATACAATATATAAAATTCATTGATGATAAAGGCAGCTTGGGTCATTTTATTTTATTTTTTTAAAGGGATAAAAGTAGACACTGAATATCACAAGTCTGTGATTTTTACTTTTGATGAAAATTATATGATTATGCACCTTAGACCAGGATTATTTACAAAAACAGGCTGCCTGTATTCTCATTGGGGGAGGGTTAGAAGACTGATTGTGTATCTGTTTACTGCATTAAAAGGTTAGTCTTGTGCAAACTTCATTGATATGAGACAGGCATGGAAAGGATGTCAATTACAGCAGAGGTTCCAAAGCCCTTGAGAGCAAGGGGGAATCTCTGAAGGTGTATTCTGAGTTGTCATGTGCGAAGGAGGCTGTGATGAGCCATCAACCTGTTTCAACGCTTCATATAGAAGACATTGAATAGATGTGAGAGTCCCCAACTTTGAGAAAGCAAAAATGCAGTAGTGGACAGGTTCCAATCACAAATAATTAGAAGGCAACACTGCTGTGGGGCTGAACTGATACCCCTGATGGTTAAGAACTAATGCAGGCGAAATCAAATGTTACTCAAATAAAGAAAGGAAAAGAAATAACCCTGCAGAGACTATTGATAATTGAAAATTACTAATGAATGACAAGTCAGGATCGCATCACTGCTGGTATGTTTGCCTCAGCACCAGAACTGCCTCTGAAACAGTGGTTCTTTGTGGGCCAAATGCTACCTTCAAATGCATATTGGCAAAGTTTCTATTTATTTTAATGAGAATCATGTGCACACAGATGAAGGTACAATTGCCTCCTTCCCTCGAGGCTCAACATGGAAAGAGACGGTCCCTAATGTAACTGATTTATGAAGTTACCCCTCTAGATTGTGTAACAGAGTATGTTTACCTTCCTGATTATTCTAATGCCAGTAAATCACTGTGGATCCCTCAGTAAAAAAAATACAGAAATGATGAGTATATAAACAGAGTAGTGTTGTTGGAGAGAGGGGGATTTTGAACAAAAAGATATTAATATTGGTGCTTTTTGGGAGTGGGGTATGTTTGCATTTGGAACTGGCAAAAGACTAACTTGACAACGTTGACTATGGTTGCCAATGCATGGCAGTGGTTTTCGTAACATGGACATTAAGACCTTGTCTACACTGGAGAATTTTGGCATGTTACATAACATTAGCCCATGTATGCCAAACATCTCCACAGAAACATTCTAAAGACATATTTTATGTTTATGTCAGCCTTTCTACAAGTCTAAATAATGTCTGTTCTTAGCCAGTACTAACTTGTGATATTACAATGCTAACACAGACAAGAAGCACTGGTAAACTTGCTAGCATATTACAATTAATACTCCACTGTTCCACAGTACACTGATCCCTCATTTGGAAACTTCTGGTCTGCTCTCCGTATTCCCACAAGCTACTACACATTATGGTTGTGCCAGGAACTACTACGGGTTAGGTTTCCAGGAGGCAATGTGCTTGCACTGTTTTACTATACTGAGGTGTGTGGACAGGGGGATAAATGCAATTGAAATAGGATTTACAGTTCAGGCTCTGAAATGTGCCAGTCACACACAAGCCAACAGTAATATTTTAACAGCACACAGTATAATTCTCTAACGCAGATGAGGTATTACCCATTGGGAATCGACTGTGATGTTTCTTTTAAACAAAGTATTGTGAATGGAAGTCTATGCACATATGGCCTGACCAGAACATAGAAAAATATTAACTGCACACCAAAATACCTGTGAAAATTCACAGCACAACAACAGTGAAATTTATAACTTGCACTGCAGTTTGTACATATGAAATAATTCAGGATTTTTACTCTATTGCACACAGAATGCAACTAGATCCAAATTCACTATAAGCAGATTCCACAGTATTTACGTGACATTTATGCACATATATTCTGCATATTCTTCTTTCCTGAAGGGACTTCTCTATTTGGTGTCAACCTTTTGCAGGGTTGAGAGAATCCAAGCTGAATGCAGAGTCTAGTTTAAGGGATCTAGTCTCCTACCAATGGATGCAGATTAATATGAATTGGCATTACCATACATGCAAACATATCAATTGAAGGCAAGTGACTAATTGTAAATAGTTATAAGTAGAAGCAGCAACTGTATTCAGAGAAAATAAAAGAGAAAGACAGCTGTTTGAAAAACAAACCATGTCAATGGACATACACTTTGTAAGGGAAAAGCATGACATAAGGAAAAAAGCCAGAGTTGGGATAACCAGCACTAAATGTTACATCTTCACCCTTTCTAACAGCTCCAAATCTATCACCATCTATATATATTTTCCATTGGACTTAGAGAACTATTTTTTACTTAGTGCCAATTCTTTAAAGACTTGGGGTGTTCCATGTTGGTATATTTTAAAGTAAACAGGAGGCTGGATTATCTATAATTTCCCTGTTTTAAAAAGGCAACTGTCTCTTTTTATAGATGTAAATTCCCTTGCCAAAAAGCTTATTCCTAACCATTAACTTACTCTCCAAGATTACATTAAGAGTATATTACAGTTTAAAAATATTAATGTTTATTACAATATAAAAAGATATATTTATGTATGAGTATATAAAATGTATATCATCAATACCACCAAGAAGTTCAAACAACAAATCTATGTAAACACAGGACATTATTATAACCCCTTGTCCTTCTTTCACCCTATTTCCCTCATGTAATTTATCACTTCCACTTGTGGAGTCATGTCTTTAACTTGGATCTGATCCTGCAAACACTTAAGCACTTGTGTAACTTTACTCAGTGAGTAGTCATGCTGAATTAATGGAGATAAACGTGAATGAAAAGTCATGCTTAAATGTTTCCAAGAACAAGGCCTTAGTCCCAATGCTGGAACATGATGGAAGCGGATGGTGAAAATAGATTCTCACACCCATCCAGAATCCCAGTGAACCTGCCAAGTCTCTATAAGAGCACAGGAGTCTTTCCAGCCACACCACACTGCAGGACTGGGGGTTTAGATAGGAAGCTCTTTAGGGCAGAGAGTTGTGTTTATTTTGTCTATAAAGCACCTAGGACACATTTTGAATACTATATAAATTATTTTCTTGTTTTTTTGCACACAATGGAGACATTAGATGACTTCCCCCTGACTTTTAACAAAAATCATGGGATGAAAATTCTGGGTCAAAAGTAAGCTGGTTGTTCAAAGTAAAGAAGTCAGTGCACACTTTCAAATAACTTCATCTGTCCATAGTGCCTATATCCTGGCACATGTATGAAACACAGGTGGGGTATGAACTTTGGAGTTTACCACAGGTACCATCTCTAGACACTGAATTATTTCCTTCATGCTTTGCAAGTAATATCTGTAGAAGGCTTTCTATGCTTTTAGCCTCCATACTCAGAGTGAAATCACAACAGAAGAGTGGGGTGGGGGAGACCTAAAAAAGTGTATTGCTTTACATTTCACATATTAAGGCTCTGAAACAGAAAGCAGTGTTTGGTTTTAAGACAAGGGATGCTATGGTAATTCTGTCCCAAATAAAATAGTAAAAACACCATATTTTAATGTATTCAATTAACTCTGATTCTCCCAAAACCATTCTTAGCTGTAGTATGATGAATACATTTACTCCTGGAACAGAATAAAAAGAAATAAATTATGAACTTTCAGCTCCCACTTGGCACAGAACAGTGGATCGGCACCAAATGGCAAAGCAGCAAATAATACTTGGCAAAAGACAGGAACTTCGGTGCTGCTAAGGAGCATTCATGCAAATGCCACATGTGCCTAAACTACAGCCCTGAAAATAGCAGCCATGAATGATCAATTCCACTCTTCATTTTTGGAATCAGTATTCTTTAAGAAAAAGAAAAATTCAAAGCTGCTGCATTTGATCAGTTTTAAAAGTTGCATTAGTCTTACAGTTATAACTGAATGCTCTGCTTAGTAAGAACACATAACAAAGAAGAGAATGCAGAGACTACTCTAGGATTTAGACACTAAATGATGTAATCTGTAAAAATTCACAAGTAGATTCATTACAATGAAATACTTGACTGCTCAAGCACTTAAAAATGAAACATCCACATGCCTATTATTCTGAAGCTCCACAATAAATGAGGCTAAATAACAAATGAAATAAAGCCACCCATATCACTTTGACTTCTTGTTCTAGAAAGATCATGGAAGTTTAGTGCAATTATTTTAATAATCAAATACTGATTGCAAAACTGAAAATATTTTTAGTGTTGAAAAGCAATAAAAAACCCTAGAAACACATCAGTGGATGATAGAGCATAATAATAATGTGATCTTACTTTCAAAATGCTGTTTAAAAACCTAACCTGAGCACAACAGAATCAGTGCATCTCAGTCCCATATCAAGATATTTCCAAACACCTTTCCTGCTGTACTTGGTGGTAAACAGTTTTGATAAGTAGCACCTGTACTCACAGAAGTATATCACTGCAGAGCAGTACAGACAACATGAGTTTGGCCAGAACCATTTAAGTCAATCAGAGAGAAAGAATCAATACAACACACACAATCCCAGTCAATGTGAACTGGTTTGGAAAAACTCAGTTCTACTTTGGGTTAAAATAAATTTATATATCCCACCAAAGTTCAATTCCTACTCAGCGAAACATGCATGTTGTTTATCATTATAACCTTTCAAGTATCCAGATATTTGGATAAACTCTAGCAGAAATCTACCAGAGTTGACAATAAGCAGGATATGCAAAACCACAGGAGAAAAAAATGAGCAGAAAATATTGTGTTATATTAAAATATGCCTCCATTCCCAAAAACAGGGCCAACACTCTTTCAAAAATATTTTTTTGCCACCAAAAAATTAAGTCTAGCCATAATTGGCACACAAATAAAAAATGTGGAGAGCGTGAATATAATCAACTGCAGATTTATTTACCAAATGTATTTTAAATGTATGCAGTCAAACTTCAGGACCACAAAAAAGTAGCAAGACACCCATTTGCAACAAAGATTAATAACGTTCATTTAGTTTTCTTTACTAGACACCGTAACCGTGTTGCTCTGTATTTTTTTTTTTTTTAATAAATCCATGCTGAGCAGACACACACTGGTTTGCAAAACTATGCCAAAAACAAAAGTCTGAAATTTCATAAGGGAGGAGCAAGGGAAGGATAACCCTTAACTGGCAGGTCTTCCCTCCTTAGTGGAGCTCCAGGCTTGATTTTAATGTACCATGTCAAATCCCTATGTACCGTTTGTATTATTTTGCAGAGCAGCAACCATAAAGATCAGGCTTTTTTATTTTGATATTGCAAATCTGTTTTGCTTCACCTCTCCATTAAAACATTTATTTTAAAATCGAGCATAAGATAAGACCCAGCTGTAGGCATCCTTCTTGGCTTTTACTGGGGGGAGTAATAGAAACAGACGATGGCTTTACAACCTCAACCAAGAAATCAAAACCAAGTCATAACCATTCAACACTGCAAACTAACAGCTCCTTTTTTTCCTCCCCAAAGCCCCCACCCCTTTACTGGGGGAGGGGGAGAAGGGTGATTCCAGAAGGTTGTGGGGATCTGAGAAAGGGGCACCCAGCACCCCTCTTTCCACTGCTCTGTCTGTGCACGGAACGATAGAACGTTATGTATCATTTTATAAAGCTACATTGTATTCTGTAGACGTGACCTGCAGACGCAGTAACAGGAGGCTGTTTGGGGGGGAACTGGATTGGGGGAGCAATGGAAAGGGCACAGGGATGCTACCCTAGGAGGGGTGCAAGGCTCCCTTTCCCCCTCTCCTCCCCAGTTTTTTTCGCCCTGTCACAGCCCTGAGTTGCAGGTAGAGAGAGTTAAGAGATTTAAAGAGAAATTGCTACATTGTAACAAACTCACCGTGATGTTTGAGCAGCAGTCAGCGCGGGGTCTCCGAGACATCCCCGCACGGGCTCCGGAGGCAGGACCCCGGCAGGCACAGACACATAGAGGTTCAGCTCACTGCCTGATTGCATTTCAACAGAGCTTTCTAAAATGCAAAGCACGGGAGGGAAGGACGGAGATTAGCAGCGACTGTAATTTTATTTCATTTTTTAAAAAAAAAACTTAACTCACCACCACTTTAAAAAAAAAAAATCAAATATAACTTGCCCCCCCCTTCAAAGGATTTACATTTGTGATGCCCCACCCCCCTCTTTCAAAATAGCCACACACACAAGTGAGAGCAGCAGAGAAACACCATAGGGCTGTCAAGCTGGAATGAGTAAGATTTAAAGAGGCAGACGTGCCAAATCTCGTTCATTTTTCAAATGTAATTTTAAGGCAGTTTATAATGTATCTTCCTTATATGAGGAACATTTTTGCAGCATCTGGATACATGTGTGTTTATCTGAAGAGCACTTAAAAATCTAATTTTTATATTTTTAAAAAACCAAGCTCACTGCTCCAAATTGTTGCAGCTTGAGGCAGTCTAACTAGAGGTTTAAAATGTATTTATTTCTGTAAATATGTTTTCAATGGCATCTATATTACAATTTCTTATGCCATGCTGCCTCATTGAAGGTCTCAGTGAAACACACTTCAAAATCCTTAATCAAACAAAGATTATTTTAAATGTCTGAAATTATCCCAAAATGAAATTCTTCTCTCTCTCAGGCCCTATCTACAGTAAAGATTTTTTAAAAAATCATTGCAAACACCCATGTTAGCAATCCAAGGCACCCTAATGTAGATGGCCTGCTGGTTACCTACACAATTTTTAACACAATGTGGAACAGACTTGCTCCCAGGCAGGTCAAATGACATAGGCCTTCCATCCTGGGCACAACTCATTGCAGGACTGGGGCCCACTGTCATCCAACTTTGCTGGAAGCAAGTCTATTCAACATGGTTCTGAAAATTATGTCAGCAGCTGTCAGGCTCGCTAGATTAGGGCTTCCAACATTTTAGCAATCTGAATGTTTCAAAATCTTCGTTAAAATAGACAAGGTCTAAAGGGTTTCATCCACTGTGGATTTGGAGAATGACCAGCGCCTCTCAAATTTGGGCCTCAAATAAATAAGATGTAGCAGATTTACTCTCTCTTTAGGTTACAGGGTCATTCATCATTTGGATGGGAGTGTATGGAAAAGTATAGATGTATTTTACTGGCTTGATCCTGATCCCATTAACATCAATAGGCATTTTACCACTGACTTCAATAGTAGCAGGTTCAGTCCCTGTTTGGGGTTTTCAACTTGATAGTTGTTAGTGCCTTGTCTTTATTTTTTAGTTAGATCTGAGATCTCAGTCCTGCAATGCATCCACACAGAGCTCAAAGCAGAATCAGGGTTTAAGGCCCTGATCCTGGAAAAACTTACACACATTCTTAACTTTAAGTATATGAGTAGTCCCACTGAAGTCAACAGTACTACACATATGCTTAAAGTTTTACATTTATATAAATGTTTATGGGTGCAAGTCCTAAGAATCATAACAGGCTTATTAATGTCTGTACAATGCTTTATAAAAATATATATATGCAAAGTATTTTATTTTAATTTTTAAAATATGTATGTTTGCAGAGTTTGTAAGGTAACTAAAATCAATATTATTACTGAGTTTAAAATTTTGCTGCTACTGTTATTTATTTATTAAGCACCAACATTCTCAGCCCACTGCTATATAGTTGGATAGGTCCATCCTCTATATCCAGCTCACTCAAATTAAGGGGAAAATAGACTTAAGTGAAAACTGGAATGGTTAGCATATATAGAAACTTCTGATGTACTGCAGTCTCTGGATTATAATCACTTCAGCTTTCTACAGCAGCAATAAAGTGACTCAGATAAATAAACCAATAAAAATGTATTTAATCATTTTAATGGATGCATGATGTACATAAACAAGTGCAAAGTAGCAATACTATTACTAACCATAAAAACCAAGAAACTTATTAAAACTAAACTGTTCACAATTGACAACACAAATGCACCACTTCTCTGTGAAAGCAAAGAAAAATCTAATGCAAGTAAATACAAATTTACACTTTTAAATAATATTTAATGACTGCTGCTTTCCTCCCCTAAAATATGCTTTCTGAACTTGGCGTAATTATTAATCATACTTTTATAAGACACATTTCCATCAACTAATTCCCACCATACTAAATGTTGGCTTAGAAGATATATGCAGTGAAATCCTGTTCCCAGTGAAGTCAATAGAAGTTTCAATGGGGCCAGGATTTCACCCATGGTATGTACTTCTTACCAATTACTAGTTATATTCATACTGTGCCTTCTTGGAATATCACTTCTGTTCCAGCACTGAAAATATTCATTTCCTTAACTCATGTGTTTAAAATTATGGCCTTTGTTACTTCACAGGTGGGCACAAATGGATGTACTTCTTTATAACATAGATAAAGGTTTCCTTGGAGGCAAGCAGCACTAGGTACAGTGAGTCTTAAATTTCCCAGATGGTACCTCTTATTTCAAGAAAGCTTATAGGTATGGAACAGAAAACTACTTCTCACAGACATTTGTAGTTGACACAGAAGTCTGTTGTCTTAAATGACAATTTTTGTTATAACTGTATTTCATAATCAAAATGATTGAGAACATGATTTTTTGTACTGTGAGAAATTATGGGTAAACTAACCACAGTCTTAGGTTCTCACATATTGACCATGGGACCACTTACATTCAGCAGGCTAATGGGAAAATCAGGTACTAAAAATAATCTTTCCCCATCCCCTTCTAGTAATGATATCACTGGCTAAAGGTTAAACTGAGGCAGCACCCTAATATCACCGGTCTTGCTACATCTATTAATATGAAAATAAATTGCAAGCATAATTTCACTAGCAAAAGTATTTTTAAATGCATGTTCTCTTTAATATTTAACACCAAGGGAACACACTGACTTTGATATAAAACACAAAGTTATATTTAACAAAAAAATGGCTCAGTTACTTACAGTTTTAGGGCCAAATTCTACAAAGACTTCCTACTAAGGGTAAGCACTGTGGTAGGTAGTAAATGTTTGCAGGATCAGGTCCTTAATTAGTGCTGAGGCAAAAATAAAATGTTATTCCTTTCATGATATTACATATTCACAATATTTTTGTTTTTTATTACTGGCCATAAAAGCCAAAGTGCCCAGGAAAATCTTATGACTGTTTTGGATATTAGGCACAGCTACATACATTGAGCACACAAACATTTAAGCAATCTACATACTTTGAGTTTATATACTGAATACTACCAGTACTACTGTACATTCAAGCACAGTCTTAAACTGGCTCTGTGTTCAGGCAACACAAAGCACAGCTCAAGTAAGGGTCCTCAGCATACCAATTAAAAACTGGTTCTGCCAGAGCGAGAAAGACCTCTCCTGATTGGTCAAAAGTGGAGCACCTCAGAAAGGAATGGGAAGGGCTATATGCATAACCCTGCATCCTGATTAGACAGGTTAAATGTGACTGACCAGTGTAAGTAATTAATAATCAAGAGGCAGGGCTTTCTGCTTTGTTTATACCCTTTGATTGGCTGAATTTGAATTAGATATACATTCTATTTATACCTGGGTGGGACTATGGAAGTGTTTATTTTGGTGCTTTACACTATAAAAGTGCAGTGCAAACTGAGTACAGTGACAGTTTAACAGAGGAAGGAGAGAGAACAGGGTTTGCAGCATAGTAACCACCTCAGCATCATCACTATTTCCTGGCTGTAAATGGCCTTGAGATCAGCCTGCCAAACTGCTGAAACCTAACCTAATTAGAAATTTAACCTTTAATGAAGCACACAGGGCCATGCTATGGCTTCTGTTGCCAAATTTGTACAGGAATTTTGAACACAAATTAGTTTCAATAAAATGTGTGTGAAAGGAAATTAAAATGAAACATGTTGTTTCCCCCTTGGTATCTACATTCCATTTTGCATGATCAGAACTGCTTCTAGAGTAATTTTAAGTAATGAAATAAACCTTTATTCACACATGAACAATATTTTTCCCTTGAGCTTTTCTACCCCAACCTGGAAAGTAGTGAAGTCTATCTTGTCCAGAAATCCTGGCAAGAACCAGCCTTGCTAATTTGACTTACCCAGATGGGCAAGACGGCTCAAACCAACTTCCTTCTTGAAAGGATGTTACCAACAACCAAGCTTTTCATGCACAGGGCATGTTTCCAAATGGAAAGAAGCAGCTTATTTTTTTTTTTTTTTAAAGAAAGATGGATTTTTAAATTGTATTACATTTTCCTAATTTTACAATAATTTCTGCTTCTCTTTTCAATATACTTAAAAAACAAACACAAAGCCTAAAACAAAACAAATCACTTACTAGAGAGAAAGGAGACTTCAACATAGATAGGTCCTGCCATTCTGAATAACTAGGACCAAGTTCTCTGCTGCTGTAAATAGATGCAACTCCATTGACTTCAGTGCAGTGTCACTCATGTACACCAGCAGAGAATTTGGCCAGCAAATCCACTGTTCAAAACTAGAGAAGGAAACAAGTTAAAATAGTACTTTGTACTTCTGCAGCACCTTTCAGAGAAAATAATACCTAGTGCTTTTCATCAGTAGATCTCAAAGTGCTGTACAAATGAGAGACAAGGTGGGTGAATTAACATCGATTTATTTATTGGACCAACTTCTGTTGGTGAGAGAGACAAGCTTGTGAGCCACACAGAGCTCTTCCTAGATCAGTATCATCTCCATTTTTTACATATGGAGAAACTGTAGCATAGGGAGGTGAAGTAACTTGCCCACATTCACAAAGCAGACCCATGGCAGAGCCAGAAATAGAACCTAGGTCTCCAGAATTATAGTCTAGTGCTCTAATCACTAGGCAATACCACTTCCAATCAGATGAGGATCTCAAACAGCTTTTTAAATCTCAAGCCAGATCCTGAGGTAAATGCTCACAGTCCCATTGTTATTAATGGAGTTGCACCAATTTCACAGCTGAAGATTTGGCCTTTTAAACAATAAATTAAAAAGTCACGCTCCCACTGTAGAATACGCAAATCATTTAATCTTTCTGGGCCCAACTCACCATTGCTGTGTACCTTAGTCAGTCATTTACACCAGTGCAAAGTGAGACCAAAATGCTACAGAAGCATTTTATACCAACTTTGCATTGGTGTAAATGACTATACAAGGTGCAGTGCAATGATGAAAAGGTTATTGGTGCCTCAGTTTATCTGGCTGTAAAATGGATTAAATAACTTTCGGCTACTTCACAAGTAAAAACAAAAGTAGCATCATTAATACTGTTAATAAAACAGTAAAGAAGGAGTTTTATAAACCTTGCATCTTCAGAGATTTATAATTAGGGGCATGAAAATTCACTCCAAAGTGAGACTTGTCATAAAACATATGCCCTGAAGAGCATTTTTGTTTGCTTATGTTTTTTTTTAAATAACAAAGTTTAAAATTGACACCTCTAATACATCTTCAGAACTATTTTAATAGGACTACTCACATATGCGAGAGGATCTCACATGAAGATTGAGCCTTTAATTTTCAAAACAAATTATCCTATCATAAATGGTTCCTGCTTTAACCAATAGACTTGCAGTAACAGTAGGCTGAGGTCACTGCAGTTTTAAAAGCATTGTAAGCTACTTACTTTCAGTTCCGTGATCTTTTCCCCCTTCTTTTCTCTTCTGAGTTATTTTACTGTGATGCAAGTGACTCCAGATGATTGTTCTCTCAGCATGACCAAGACTATAATATTGGTAACAGAGCAGTTTCATTGGTACGGAGGGAGCAGTAACGGCATTAGAACACATTCTGGGACAGAAGAATATTCCACCAGAATTAAAATCAGATCAGTTCTTTAGAATAAAAATAAAAATAAGTAAATTTGATAAGAAAATGAATGGTATTAATTAAAGAATACTTATAAATAATAACAATACTTTTTCCTTCACTAGAACTGAGGATTTCTATTCATTATACAAACATTAGTTCATTAAGCCACACAACTCCCCTGTGAGGTAGTACAATAGTATACTCATTTTACAAATGGACAAACTGAGGCAAATAGCAATTAAGTAACTCATCCAAGGCCACCCATTGAGTCAGTGGCACAGTTAACAGAAACACACAGGATCTCTTTGTTTATATAGCCAGTACTCAATCTTCCTTCTAATAGTTTAAGCCCAAAGTTCAAATTTTGCTTTTAAAAGTTTTACAAAACCTAATTAGCAGAAATGTCTTCATTCATACATGTGAATATATAGTACATGAAGACATTTCCACTTATTAGGTAAAAAAATATATATGTACACACACACATACACAAAAATGTACATTCAAAGGTTTTTCTTTTGGATTCAAATATTTTTCTGTAAAGTTTGCAAATCAAGTATGACATTTTGCTAAAAAATGAGAACCAGCCACTAGAATGTAACTGATTTAGTTTACTCTGCTCCAATCCAAATGAAGTACAGAAAGAAAAGCTACAACATAATGATGACTAGAAAACAAGACATTTAAAATCTCTTCAGTTTTAATCATCTCAGTGGTTATATCAGAAAAAAAGAACATTTTAGATATATACAGTGCCAAATTCCTGCCTGATTTGGAGTCACATTAGGAATAAATTTGGCCTATGATTTCTAATTTGACAGTAAAAACATTTAAATGGTAATTTAAAAAAGTTATATATTCTCTGTCCTGAATATATAAAATGTAACTATTGAAATCTATTTAACTTGTGTGGTGTCGTATGTCAGAGGTAGGGTCCACATGCCTCAAAAGAAATTGGAGTTTCTTGTGGGTTGCAAGTTTATTTGCACGTTTTCTGGTGCAATCAATAATAAAACAGACTAACAAAATCTCTGGCCCCATTCCCTTTGTTCAGATGAACAGACTTTAAACTCCAAATCAAATAATTAAAAACACTAAAACAGACACGGGGCATGTCTTGTATTTCCAAAGTTCCGTCCAGCTTCTAGAGTAAGCTGCCATCTGTTTTATCCTAATGCATCTAGCTGCATCTGTTTTATTCTAATGCATTTTTAAGGTGTTGAGCTTGATTACCTGAGGTGGAGATAGGATGCTTAGGGCCTCCTCATGCATCCTCAAGTTCAGGGAGTCACTCTCAGGCCTAACCTACTCTACAGAATTGTACCATGTCTGAACATGATTGCCAACAATTGTGGTTAACTGACAAAGTAATGAAACTGGGCTTGACTCAGGACAAGCCTGCACTCTGTGTAGTCATTTACATCAGTGCAAAATAGACTTTATATATAAAAACTGCACATAATCCTGCCAACCTCATCACGGCAGTCCCAGAACTATAAAGATGATAGTACTTTGAAATCCACCTTTAATTCTGATGGATAGTTGTAAATGTCACAATCATATAATCAAAAGAATATTTGATTATTTCCCTGTTCTAATTTTGCAGTTTTATGACATAGAGTATGTTTTCATATCCATGGAAATAGTAGAATATAATAGATCCTGTTACATTAGGTGCATTAACTTGATGCATCTGTTCAAGTGCTGAACCAGTTAACTTTGTTCTTCATTTGACTGATTAGTGTTTATATTTGAATTAAAATAAATTAAACTAACATGGTACTGCATTAAGGTAAATGGCAGAAGTTCACATCTGTCTTGGTGATGTTGTTTCAGCCTGACTGTTTTAAGCTAAAAACCAAAGTACATTAGAGAAATTTATAGTGTGAAGGGCTAGCTGTTGAAATATAAAACCCAAGTTTTGACCACTTGTCAAACATGTAATACCAAATATCAATTTAATATCAGTTTTACCTCACTGATCAATACGCACACAAGGTTCACCTCCCCCACTATTGAAATGCAGCCCCTTTGGGATGGAGCACCGCACCTGTTTCTTCCAATAAAACCGCAAAAAAAGAGTTTTACTACATAGACAGAATTGTAACACACAAATTGGAAATTAGTTAGGATGCTAAAGACTAATAACCCTGATCATGAATAAAGGATATTAGGCTTGGTCCCCCATGCCCTTGCACTCTGTGTAGATATGTACTCTGTGTAGATATAATAGGTACACCTGTTGAAAGGCGGTGTAAAACACTACCATTTTGATCTAGAGGTATTTTACTTACACTTTGCACAATTGTTTATGACTACACAAGGAGCAGATAGTAGTGTCTCTTTTGTCACCTCCTGCAATGCAGCACCCTGTATCACAATGAGACACTGGAATCCATGGTGACAAAAGAGGCATATTCTCCTCTATGGCCTTGGCTTGGTCTACACTGCCAACAAAATTCAGCGGCAATCGACAGGAGTTATGGAAGCTACGTAGAGTAGCTTGCATAAGTCCCATCCACTTCATAACTTCCATTTAGCGCGCTGTCTCCACGGCGCTGCGCCAACGGGAAATGCATACATGTCGATGCGGCGCTACGCTTTTTTTTAAGGTGGTTTTAATAGATTGACTTCTGGATCAATTGAGTGGGTCTTCACTTCCGCTTAATTGATCCATATAGATCGATCTGACAGCAGCAAATTTGCCACCATCAGTGTAGACATACCTCTTGTCTACACGAGTGATTTGCCTCCATTTCAGCCACCAATGTAGTTGCACCAGGGCAAACCCTACCTAGACAGGATAAACCTCCATAAACTATTATGAGAATCAGTGCACCTTACCCTGATTTCAAGCAGGGGTAAGTTCATCATATTTTTTTCTTTGTTCTGGTTTATGATGTGCTATTGCCTTAGTAAGGTGTTCAGGTCACAACTATATTTAACCTCTTTTTCTGGGTGATGGAGTGGGGGAAAATAGTCATAGCACCGTCTGATCTGTTTTTCTCCACTTCTCTCTCACAACTCCCCTGACTGCACTGTTACACTCTCCCCTTCCTCATAAACTCCTTGCATCCTCTTCCCTCTCCTTACACTTCCTCCTACAGCCCTCTTATACTTACATCCAACCCCTTCCTTGTTCACACTTCTTCCTTTTCCCAGTCTCCTGGAGCACAGGACTTATGAGGAGAGGCTGAGGGAACTGGGCTTGTTTAGTCTGCAAAAGAGAAGAGTGAGGGGGGATTTGATAGCGGCCTTTAACTACCTGAAAGGGGGTTCCAGGGAGGATGGGGCTAGGCTGTTCTCGGTGGTGGCAGATGACCGAACAAGGAGCAACGGTCTCAAGTTGCAGGGCGGGAGGTCTAAGTTGGACATTAGGAAAAAGTTTTTTACTAGGAGGGTGGTGAAGCATTGGAATGGGTTACCTAGGGAGGTGGTGGAATCTCCATCCTTAGAGGTTTTTAAGGTGAGGCTTGACAAAGCCCTGGTTGGGATGATATAGCTGAGGTTAGTCCTGCTTTGAGCAGGGGGTTGGATTAGATGACCTCCTGAGGTCCCTTCCAACTCTAATATTCTATGATTCTATGATTCTATAGTAAACCCTTTCCCCCATCAAGTCCTTCTCCATACTCCTCCCTCACATTTCCACTCCCCAAACACTCACCCACCTACCCCTTCCATTACATCTCCCCCTAAGCTCTCCTTCACAACTCCTCCACTTTATATTAATCACACACCTTCCCTTTAACCTCTTCCTCTCTCCAGATTCCCCACACCTCCCTTTCACATCTCCTCTCCACACCCTCAGATCGCCCTTCCCACTCACACATTCTCTCCCTGTATGCCTCCATCCCCTCTGATCCTCTCACCCCACCCTTATATGGCTCAACCCGCCCCCCACACCGAACGCCCCCATCCCCCACTTCACGCCTCACTATCCCCTCCCCTCCATGTCCCCTCACAGGTTCCCACCCTCCCCTTCCGACTTCTCTCCCTTCCCTATCCTAGCACAACTCCTCTCCCCACTCCCCATCCCCTCATATGCCCCCTCTTCTCACCCCTCCCTATCCCTTCAGACCTCCCCTCACCCCTCGTTTCTCACTCTTACAAAATGGCGCCGCCCTTCGGCCCCTGTTCCCGCCCAGGCTGTCCCAGCACCTCGTGACCGAGGCAGAGACGCTCCTCCGCCCCTCCCCCCCCCAGTGCCCGCCCGAGCGCGCGCGGTTGCGCGGCGCCTCTCCCCGCAGCTGCCGGCGCGAGGCTCCGCCTCCCGGGCGACGGGGCTGGACCGGCGGCTGGGGGCTAGACGAGGCGCAGGCCGCGTGGCAGGAGACAGGCAGGAAGGGGCGCGAGGCGACGGGTAAAGCTGCTGCCTCCTGTTGGGGCTGGGCCCTCTCCCCCTCAGGCGGTGGCCTTGATTTGGACACGGCTGGACCCAGGGACAGAGGCCCCCGCCGCCCATCCCCCCCAGGGGCACGGGCCCCACCGCCGCCATCACGGACAGAGACCCCCATGCCCATACCACCAGGGGAAAGGACACCTCCTCTCCCCGCCTCAACACAGACAGGGACCCCCACCCCCCGGCAGGGGCAGGGACTCCCTCACCCATACCCCCCAGACAGGGACCTGCCCTGCCCGCATCACGGCCAGGGACCCCGACGCTCATACCCTCAACGCAGGGACCTACCCTGCCCCCATCATGGACAGGGACCCCTCACCCATCCCCCAGAGGCAGGCACCTCCTGCCCATTCCCCAGGGGCCAGGAACCTCCCCTGCCCCCAGCGTGGACAGGGACCCACCAGGGGCTGGGACTCCCTGCCCATATCCCCGGGACAGGGACCCCACCCATGCCCCCATTATGGACATGTCCTCCCACCAATCCCCGCAGGGCAGGGACCCTCCCCACCTACATCATGGACTGGAACCCCCCGCCCAATCCCCAAGACAGGGGCCACCCTTCCATCTCCAAGAGGCAGGGACCCCTGCTGCCTCCATCACAGACGTGCACCCCCCCACACTCATTCCCTCAGGGGCAGGTACCCACACATCACGGACAGGGTCCCCTCCATCCATCCCCTTCAAGGGCAGAGACATTCACATCCAGGAAGGGACCGTCTCATCCTCACCACACACAGGGGCCGTCCCACTCCCTTGCCCCCATCAGCCCATGGGCAGGGACCCCTTCGCTCCCATTACAGGTAGGGACCTGCCAGCCATCCCACCTAGGGGCAAGGATCCTTCTGTGCCCCTATCATGGGCAGGGAGCTCCCCGCCCATCCCTTCCAGGAGCAAGAGTACCCCCCATCATGGGCAGGTACCCACCCCACAAGGGACAGAAGCAGCTCCTTTCCCCCTCCTTTCCCACTTTGTGCAGTAGCCTTACCCCCAGCAGGAGAAGAAACCTCTAGAGTCCTACTGCCACTAGGAGCAGCCTTCCCCCAATGCCCACTGGAGGCAGGAGCAGCCCCTGATCCCTACTTGAGCAAGAGCCTCCCTCCTCTCCTACCATGGACAGCAGTCTTCCCTATCCTTACCACTCCACCTGAGGTAGAAAGCAACCCCTCATCCCTGCCAGGGGCTGGATCCCCCTCTGCCCCCTCACGCCATAGCAGTGGGAGAGCTCTACCACCTCTTGGCATAGGTCCAGGGGTCAGAGTGGATAAAAACTGATTTAAAATTTTTTGATTTTTTAAAAATTTAAATCAGATTTTTAAATTTAAATTGAATGCAAACCAATTGAAAATTAAATTTGAAATTGTCAACCTATATTAAGGCATACATTTACTATAATCTATTAAAATAATTTAAACTAAATAAAAGATATTCAGCGGTACTTGTTTGCTGTTGAAGTTTAAAGTCAAACCACTGAACTGGTGGAAGTTGCTGACTAAGCACCTAGAACCAGGATTTTGCTGACATGCTAAACCAGCTTTTGACAGCAGTAGCCTCTTCAGGTGCAGAGAGAATATTTTCTTTATTTGTGCTTATTCAACTAGTTCAGTTCAATGGCTAGTTAATACTTAGCTTCCCTCACCTCAATTCAGACTAAGGCATCTGCCACCATCCCTCTTATTCTACATATGAGGATAAGGAAGGCATGCCCTAAGATAAACTCAGGATCTTCCTCCTGAACAGCATAAACATAGTGACCTCAGCTTCTGTGTCATGTTTCTCTGTCTCTAATACCTTGTTTCTCCCATTAGCATGCTGCTTTGACTTCCTAGTTAACCACCCACTAACATTTATCCTTGTTATAATGTGCTTTGCCTCCTTACTAATATGCTGTTCAGACTCCCACAATAAAAATTCCAAACAGCTCTGCAGAGACAACCTGTTAAAAAGTATTTATCCCCCCTCCCCATTATAACTAATGTTCTGGATTTTAAGGGTATTCTATTTCCTCACCACCAACTTCTTTTTAAAAGGATGAATTAAAAAAATACTGTATATAATTGAAATTCTCTCAATTCTTTTGATCCAGCAGTTCACAGTGGAGTCCTCAAGAGTACTAAAAATGCTACCTGTGGACCGAAAAGTTCTAAAATGCAATCCAGGGCTGCTTTCTCCCTGTAAAAATGTGAAGACAAAATCAATCAGCTTCAGGGTTTGATTGCTGGTTAATGCAAGCAAAAGGTTTTTAATCTAACAAAATTGATTCAAGTGTCAGTAGATTATTAGAGCTATGTGTGTTTATTGTTTAAAAAACTGATGTGATTGAGTCCAAGTTCACGAGTAGTTTTGATGATATAAATGTGTACATGTCTGGGCCCTTTATCTGCAAATTAGCTACAATGCTTTTGCTCCTGGCAAATTTAGGCCCTGATCCATAAAGGCTTATGAATATACTTAACTTTATGCATGTGACTAGTCTCACTGAAGTCAATGGTACCAATGTGCATAACGTTAAGCATAAATTTTGCAGGACTGGGCATTAGTTGCTATGATGAGGGGCATTCTCAAATAGAAATAGAAGTTAATTTTACCCCCAGTGCTGCAAATTTGGGTGCTCCTGGTTTAACACAATTAGGAATTGTCTTTATTTTTTTCTTAACTGTTTGGTCCTATTCTTGCCATCCTTACTTAGGCAAAAATTCCCAATGATTTAAATGAGCATTTTGCTTGAGCAGCAGACCCATTACGGAAGTGTTAGATATAATTTTATAATTTTAGTATTAAATTATTACCAAAAAAATTAAAAACAGTTTTCCAGCCTTAAAACAAAGAAAGAAAAGCACTTGAAAGAATCTCTATAGAGGGAGAAGAACTTAATTTTAAGAAAAAAATGTAATGTATTTGATTTTAAAAGGAAAATACTTCTTAAAAGTTCGGGTAAAGGGAAGATTTAAATATTTTTCCTCTTATTCAAGGTATGAGAGTGGGAATAAAAAGAATACCCAACTTATACAATGTTGCACATACAGCTAAAAAGAAGAATTTATTACAAAAAATATCAGGTGTCATTTCTGTTATTCCATCTCCTGTAAGATTTTAACCTGTTCCCTGAAAATATTGTTGCCTTTGGTAGGAGTAGTATGAGGAAATTCTTTATTCTCCGATATGCATCAATAAAGTATTCTTCTGGTGGTGGTTGTGGAAATTGTGCCTCTGAGATGTATATGTCCTGTTCTAGAAATATATGATGTGGACTGGATGATATTTACCTATCTGCAGGCCCTGTACCCTGAACCTACTTTTTTCCAGGCATATAACACCATAAGTTACAAAGTTATCAACAGGAACGTTTTTGTGGGACATCTTTTAACCCCATTGAAATATATGAGAATCGGTGAATTTTTGAAGTGATTTAGTGAATAAATGGGAACGTTTGTCATGTTTGAAGCAGCACTGGATGGTTCTAAGGAACTTCAGGTTTCATGGATAATGCAGGCATATTTGAATTATGGAGTAGTTGCTATATGTACACTGATTGGCATTTAACTCTGTGCAATTGTGTATTAATTTTTTTCATATACCGTATGCAGACTTAGTTTGAATATCTTCTCTGCAGGTTGCATTTTCTAAAATAATATCATCAGGATCAGATTTCTTCTTAGTCAAGTTTAAGGCAAACCAGGCTTCATTGAATTGAGTTGTTCATGATTAGGCTTGGAAGGATTAGATTTTTATTGGTAAACATCTATTTCACGGTACACACACAAACCTATGAATAAATACTTCCATTGGTGATAATTGAAATTTATGCATAGACAAAGTAAGAAAATTTCTGCTTGAGAGCATATTAGAGTTTGACTTAAGGATATTTATTTTGTATTTTTTGATATGTGATGTTGACAGTTTGTGTTTTAACGGGTGTAAAACTTCAACTTTTTGAATCTCAACATCTACTGTCATTAAATAGTTATTGTCTTAACCACTCATATTTTCCTGCAACTGTGAATATTTAAATCAATACAAATAGAAAAAAAAGGCTTGAAAGCCATAATTTTGTGCAACTGTGAAAATTTAAATTGATCATTTAAAAATAAACATCAATATTATCCATTGAAATTATATTAAGAAAAATTAAATTCTGCCAAGCTTGTTCATGATGAACAGTGTAGCTTAAATAGCAAAATGGATTTAACCACACATGTAAAGTTCCAGTTGTTTGAAAGCACTTTTAATTTGAACACATATTTCCATCTAAAATACAAACCAGAAGTATTTATCCTGAGTCCTATATGATAAGGATTGTTTTACATATGGATTAATGTGTCAATACTACTTTTGCTTTCATTTTTAAACCTGTTCATCTCTGTTATCTAACTTTTTCTTGTTACCTTTTGTTTAGGAATCTTGGTATATACTAATGCAGTTTTCAAGCTCTGAGTTTTGCTCTAGTTTATCAGAAATCAAAGCATATTCCCTGACCAAACAGTAAAGGTGGGTAAACATGGACCAGTACCACCTCAATGATGAAAACTTCATCCATTCAGAGATGCATAATCCTGGATTTTCAGAGAGTCAAGGGCTGAACTGTAGTGACACTCTCAATCTTAAACTGAGTCCAGATACAAGAGACATAATGTATACTGGCCTGAGCAGCCTAGATATGGATCCTAGCCTTTCAGCTGGAGATATGGCTAATGACACTTTGGAGGACAATTTAGATGCACTATCTTTGTGTTCTGTGAAGGACTGTGATTTTGTTAAACTCCTTGATGAGTCTGACTTTGACTCACAGCTTTCTTTGTGTGGTGAGTACACTGGAATCTCCTTTGGTTGTAATTTTGCAGGATTGTGACAAGGATGTCCTTTTACAGTTCAGCGTAGCCAGAATTCTTCAGTAGTTTAATTTAGAAGCTAAAATAGATCTAGTGATGATCTCTTTGGGGCAGGGACAAAATATGGGTAAAATTTTCAAAGGCCCCTAAGTGATTAGGAGCCTAAATCCCAATGTTAAGTGCCTTTTGAAAATGAGACTTAGGGTTCTGAGTCACTTAAGTGCTTTTGAAAATGTTGCCCACTGTTTTTATTTGTCTTGTAAATTGTCATGTGTATTTATAGCTCTATAGAAAATAATTATTAATAATTATTATAATATTAAATATGATAGGAATATTTCCCCTATGACTCCGTTTCCTTAAAATTATACCCTGGCTAGGAATACACTCTCTGTTCAAAGCCTTTGCAACTTGCTCTCAAGCTGCAGATGTAAAATTTAAAGACATTAAAATGACAGATTTGCTAAATATGCTGCTAACATCTACCTTACTAGCTTTCCCTGAAGCATAGAAAAGACATTCTGTTTAATTCTTGCATTCAGACACAAGACTGTGGTGCATCATGCTTGTACTAGTTATTCTACCCTGTAACTAGGCTCCCAACAAAAAATGTAGGGGAATTAAAAAAGAGAAATCTATGAAAACTTACATTTTTGGGGTAATTTAATAAGACACTTGTGTAACCTAATGATTATAACTTTCACCCTTTATTTAGAATTGGGGCTTCCTGTCCCTGCAGCGCCTAAAGAAGTTGAACAAGGAGGCAAGTCCAATTCTGATAGTGCAAGGAAGGGGAAGCATCAGCACAGCTCTCCCCAAAACCCTTTGCTGGATTGCAGTCTCTGTGGGAAGGTGTTCAGCAGTGCCAGCTCTCTTAGCAAACATTACCTAACTCACAGCCAGGAACGGAAATACATCTGTAAAATTTGCAGCAAGGCTTTTAAGCGGCAGGACCACCTGTACGTAGCCATTTACTAGTACAAAGGCATAAAACGATGTTCAGTTTATGTTTAAAATAATATAGATAGTATTCTCTTCAGTACTTCATTTTCCTGTTTCAGTTTGGTTTAGATGCACAGTTAAAGTGCTTGGTATTTTGGTGTGTACATTTGTCAGGTCAGCAAACCCCATCAAATTACATTGTAAACTATATCTTTAGCAGAAGCAAGTTAGTTCTGGAACTTCCAGACTGTATTGGTGCAGAAAGGGCCTCAAATGGCCATAGAAGACATAATTCACCTACAGAAGACTTGGTAAGCTTGTATTGTACAATAGCAACTAAGAGTCTTTTATTTTTCTTTCTGATCACTGGTCCAGGGAAAAGTTTATTGGTGTTGGATGTATTTTACTGGATAACCAATTCTTGCATGATTTTAGCAGCCAATATGTTATGAATTGCTGTAGTTAAAGATTCATTTTCATAACATTGAAAACTGGGATTTGTGCTTTCAAATGCATTGTTCTGATCTCTAGTGGTTCTTGAAGTATTGGATCTTCAGTGGTCTATTGTGGTTTCTTGATGTGGCAGTGCTGGTCTAGGACTAATTGTAGCAAGTCCAAGACAACACACCAGTGCAAATGCAGATCCAGGGAACAGGCTGAAGGTTTCAGTCAGTATTACTACATACCTATTTTGGATTAATATTTGTCCTTTGAAAGTGTTGTTCTTCCCTAAAAGTGTCTCTGTAAAAATGGCATTGTGGTGTTCCATATTCATTTTTTCCCACTGATTTCCATATTACATTTGCTTTGCTTACAAGATGTTTTTTCTAACTGCAAGCCCCCCCAAACTTAGTGAGACTGACAGACAACCAGGATTCTTTCCATTTCATGCATTAAAAGAAGACCTGCTGGCTAAATTAGGTCCTCATTTCCGTCTGTCTTCATTGTCTTTAGGCTATGCCTTCAATGAAACCTGTGCAACCTCATTATCTTTTGGTGGGGTTGCACAGGTGTAATTCAGGGCATAATCTGAAGAGAATGGGGTTGCAGAAGTGTTATTGAAGGACAGTATTTTGTTTGCTGTACTTCTGTAACTTGTAAGAATGCACAAGAACCCAGTTCAACTCACAGAGGACAGGGTGAATTTGTCAGGGCTGGTCATTAAAAAACATCTTTCTTGAGAGTTTTGAGAACTAGAAGATGAGTTTTGAGTTGGATTCAGTGATAGGCAGCCAATGATGGTGATGAAGGGTGGGAGTGATGTAATGCTCCTTCCTAGAGTGAAAAAGCAGTCAGGCTGCAGATTTGTGGACCCCTCCTGCTTTAGAGAGCCCTAATTGTGTCTTGATTTATGCTCTGTGCAATCCCTTTGAGTTCTGTAGGAGCTGCACTGGATATAGAAGTGCAGAATTTGACCTTCAGGATTTAATAAAACTGTAGAAGTGCGAACTAAAATAGTTCGGATGAGAGGTGATTTAATTTCTGTTAGTAATTTTAATATGAGTCTTCTCTTCTGTCTTTTGTGTTTTTACCTCAGGAATGGACACATGCTAACACATCAGAAAACAAAACCATTCATGTGTGTAGAACAGGGTTGCAGTAAGAGTTACTGTGATCATCGGTCATTGCTTCGACATTATGAAATACAACATGGCTTATATGTCTTGAAGGAGGCCACCTGTGATGAAGATGCCTGTGAGGTCTTATCACCTTCTCATGATGCATCTGTCCAAAGAGGACAAGGCAGCATGAAAATGGAGAGGCTGGCTGTACACTCTGAATCCAAATCTCCAAATCCTGTCCTGCCCAACAGAGACCTACTGAGATGCATTGTGAGCAACTTTGTAAATCAAAAGCTTCCATCAACTCCAGCATCTTCTGCAGGGCAGTCAGATACTGACTTGAAAGGTTCACTGCAGTTCTGCTCCTCTGCAGCTGGTCAGGTTTCTTGCATCCCATCTAGCACGACTGCACTGTTTGAAGCTACAGGTGACAACATGCTGAAGGAGCATTATCCTTTCCAAAAGAATGCCACCTCTTCCAATGTGTATGCCGTAATAAATCCTGGTAATTTATCTGTGATCACACCAGGAGAAAACATAGTTAATAGTTTGACTGATAGGTCCCTGCTTTCAGAACCACAGTTTCCTTTAGAGACTACAGGAGTGGAGTATTGGCCAAACAGCACTTTACCTTGTTTTCCATTATTCAGTGGTCAGAAGATTTCTGCAAACTCGTCCCATCAATCCAGCAGTAACTTTCAGTGGATCAGAAACATGCCAGTTTGTACTAAAAGCAAAGGGAATAGTGTTTATATTACGCGCAATCCGTGTGTTGCAGCTCAGGATATTTCAGGTGGGTTAGCTGGACCTTCTAGAGTGTTTGACTCGTTTGCACAGATGTATGAGTGTCCAGATGCTGTGTCATTTGCCCCTGCGCTTTTGAAGACCCAAGGGGAAATCTCAGGTAAAACAAAGCTCAGCAGTTTTGAGGAAACCTTTAGGCCAACAAAAAGACAAGAATATGATATTGATTCCTATCAGTGGCAGGACATTCAGAAACAGAGTGTGTTACAGAACGACACTACCCCACTCTTCAGGCAGCTTTTCATGGAATCCTCAGTGAACCAGGAGCATATGCAAGTGCAGCAGCACCTGCTCCAAATGTTCACCAAATCTCAGCACATTTTGTCCCATACCCAGGTGGTGGCTCCATTACAGCAAGCAACTTCTGAGGTAAAACAGACTGTAGCAAAACCACTCCAAAATGTATTGCAACAGCAGCAGCAGACTGATGTGATTCACTCTCTTCTAGAGCACACAGAACATGAAAGGTCTCCCATCTATATGCAAAAGACATTGACCCAGTATCAGAAGGATGTGTCATCTGGTAGTGAGAAACAAGGCCAAGTAGGAAGGCAGCAAGCAGCAGTTGCTTTTCAGTCCCTGCCTGACCCTTTCATAAATGCAGACACTGTTTATTTTGCCAAACAGACAAGACCCTTGAAAGGGTGTGTGGGATTCAAAGATATTGCCAACCCCAGCCAACCCCCGCCTGCAGTATGTGATAAAGCCCTGGGAAACTCTTCTTATGGGAAATCAAGTGAGCTGGAAAATAACACTTCGGTATTTAGCAAAAAAGAGAAGAGTGAAGGATATTGCAAAGGAACAGGTGGCAAACTATATTCCAGCAGTGGAAGACCTCGCCGCTTGTCTAGTGTTCGAAAGGAGAAGCTAAAGTTTGACCTGTCTAGCACAGCTTCTCCAAGTCAAGTGGCCATGGCTTCCTTTTCATTACCTGGTACTTCACCCAGTCACGTGACTGAGAAGAAACATAAGCTAACCATTTTCAATAGGATTCAGGTATGTTTAAATCTTCTTTTATTTTTTAATGAATAAAATAAAAACTTTTATTTTTTTAAATAAATAGATAGAAAACAGATGGCATCTTAATGGTTAGAGCAGAGAATGAGGAGTCAGAAATCCTGGCTTTTCTTTCCCTCTGTCAGTGACCCACTGTGTGACCTTGGGAAAGTTACTTAGCTTCACTGTGTCAGATTTACAAAGGTATTTAGGTGCCTGAAGATGCAAACAGATGCCTAGTGGGATTTTAAAAAATGCCTAAGTGAGTTAGCCATCTAACGCTTCTTGAAAATCACTGGGAGGTAGGTGTCTAACTCACTTGGGTGCTTTTGCATCTTTAGGTACATAAAATAACTTTGTAAATCTGGTCCTCTGTGTCTCAGAATCCCCATCTTTAAAACGAGGATTAAAACAAGGATAATGATAATGATACTTACCAACCTTTGAGAAATCCTGACTCATTATTGGAGCAGTGACAAACACAAGGTGCCATTTTTGAGGTGAGAAGTGAAAACACCATTGTAACTTTTATTAAAAAAATCAAAAAATTATGTAAAATAATCTCTATGAAAATTAAAGTGTAAATAGATTGGGGAAATTATTTTAAAACTAAGACCTTCTGTACCAAATGTGTACAGAAAACTACAGTTTGTAGTGGAAATACTGACAGGTTTTAAAAGGGCTGTGCCAGTAGACTATGCTATAATATAATTTATTACCAAGAGAAATCAAGTTGGAGTCTGGTTCTGGGTTGTGATGGGACTCTAATCAGCTAATCTGAAAGCAAGTCCTAATTTTAATGTAGTTGCAGAATAAAACTTCTTTTCAGACTAAAAAAAATAATCCCCACCAATGAAAATATTTAGTATTCCACAGGATAAATAAATAGTTTCACAGTTACCATTGTCCTTGATGTCTTTGTCAGGATCATATTACTACATTATTTTAACATGTGGGAGAAATGCTCGTAATTCATTCAGTTCTTCTGGTGAATTATATATTAGGTTTAGTCACTAATCAGTGAAGTTATCTTTCAGTGCTCCCATGGGTTGCACTGAAATATTTCTTTACTTTTCATAAATCAAAACCAGTAAAGCTTAGTCTGACATCCTTCACAGTTGGTAGTCTGACAGGATCCTTATTTCTTATACTTTATTTGTCAGTGTTGCTGTATTAAACTGTAGCTTGAAGGGTGCGGTAAAGTGGGCCCAACATTCTTTTAAACAGCATGTCAATTATGTTTTTTCTTTTATTATGAATAAAAATATAGGGCAAGTGGGCTATGCTTTTAATCTGAGAACTGAAAATACTGTACAAAGGTTCATGAAGGGGGTTAACATTACCTCTGTTTTATAGTTTGGAAAACCGAGACACGGAGATGTTTCGTGATGTATTAAATGAGTGGAAGAGTCTGGAATAGAACCTGGGGTTCCTAACTCTCAGAGCTGAGCCTTGCTATTGAACATCATTGTCTCCTTGTGTTCCTTTAAGTGTTTTTAATAGTGTTGACAGCTTTAGATTCACCAAAAATAATCTTTAGCCTTTACATGGCACTTTACATATTTCAATGTGCTTTGAAAACATTAACTAATTAATCCAGTGCCAAAGGTTTAAAAAATTATTTAACAAGATGAAGTCTCACAGGATGTTTAGTAGTGTGATACATAGCCTTTCACCTAGGTTCTTGGTTCAACTTGGGCTCTAGTCAGTAATAAAAAGTTGCTAGCATCAGATTGTTCAGGGAGCTGTGTGAAATGAGTCAGTACAATAATGGACAGATGTCCATATAGCACAAATCACTTTCTCATTTGGGAGTAATTGGTACCTTATTGCTTGTGTCAGCAGAGAGATCAAGAACTGAATAGTCATACATAATGAAGAGATAGTTCCTTCAGGTCAGAGATGAGGCACATTGATGGAGTGGGGTGGGGAAGCTTGCAATAGTGCTGCCCATGCTGTATCTGCTCTATGGATAAATAGGAGTTTTGAGTCTCCAAGGTTTTGTGGAGAGTCATTTTTGTTATTTTGTTGATTATTGCACTTCCTGTTCCATGCAGTCTGATGACATCTCACTCTCATGCACTACTCTTATGGAGATTTCATATGCATGCTTTTGTCCAGGCTCTACAAGAGCTGATGCTGTTTCTGTAGGCCAGAAAGTCACCCAGCATCTATGTTTACCTGCGTTGACCCTTCATGCAAGGAACCTCCCCTGTGGCATACTGTAGGGGCAGGTGCTGAACCACCTCTGTGGTACTGTTCCCCACCTTCTTTCTTGGGCCTGCCTGTGCTGCAGGAGGGGTGAGACACTGGTTGGGCCAGAGGAATGCCAGCACTAAGACACCTGCACAGGGCTCAGAAGCTATAGGAATTCCCTTAACTCATTGGACTCTATAGGGGGCAACTTGCTTCCCTCCCCAATTCCCTGCGTGTGGCTACCAAGCATTAGGAGCCTAGGAAATTAGAAAGTAGAAGGGGAGGATTCTCCCTCTCTGGCACTCTTCTGTAGGAGGTTGCTTTCTCTTTGCCGATTATTTTAGAGGGTCCTGTAATAGGAATTATGCAGCCTATGATATAAGAGTGGTGTTGATTGGAACTTGTGTTGTATGTCTATGCATACAAGGGTTATGAGGATAAATTCATTAATTCTTGTAAAGGGCTTTGCAATCCTGTTAAGAAAGTTTCTAAACTATATAACTGCAAAATGTTATTTTTACAAATGAAACAACTCAGAAGTTCCATGTCTTGTTTCAGGATGGAATAATTATGTTGTAAGTTTCAATCATGGACAGTATAACATCTGGTTTTTATGTTTTTTTCAAACTGCAGGGTGGAAATATCTACAGCCTTACTAATGCAGTGAGGGAAGAAAACTTGTCAGCTGGATGGTAAGCAGGGTACACTGTAGTCTTGACAGAGCTTCAAATAAAATAATGTGTGACACAGATTTTTATTTGTACTTTTAGGTTTGGCTTCAAGTGTGTATGTTAGCAGTAAGAGTCTGAATGATGTATTTGTCTGTTCCCTTGGGGTTGGATTTTTACATAGCAACTTAACTTAAGTATGATAGAAGGGTACCTGAGTGCGGTATTTAAGGTTATTAAGAAGATAATAAAAACTGACCAGTCCTTTTCACACATTACTATAATGAATGAGGGTTCACAATGAAAGTAATGGAAAGCAAATTTAGAATAAAATTAGAAGAGATTCACCCCTGTGCAAGAAGGGCTTCATTGGGTCTTAAGCTGAGCATAGGTCTTGTGCTGAGTTTAATCCACAATGAGTAGTCAGCCTTTGAAATTTATTGTAGGGGCAGAGAGTCAAATACTGAAACTGGATTTTTAAAAGTGGATAGATAATTTTATGACCAGTAATTTATTTAGGGCAGCTTTGTGCCCTGGTCCTCTGTGGCTGCATAGAGAAGTAAACACCCTTCTCTCGCCCTCTGTGCAGCTGCTTAGAACCTACCTACATCACAGCTTGGGTGCTGGTGTGGAGAGCAGGGACTACACATGTCATATTCTCTCTGCAAGTGAGCCATGGTCTATCTTCTCATATGCCTGCCAGTGCAGCTGATCAGTCATTAAATGAGCAAGTAAGCTGTTCCCCAAAAGGTGGTGTCAAAGTCTATTTCTCCCTGGGGCAAGAAGGGAGGGATTGTGACTTTGGGTCACAGTTCATTCCTGGGGCTCCTCCGTGGGTGATACCTCTATGGGTTGCCCCATGCTTAAATCTGAGCTTTTGTGACACTTCCTGTGCTACCCAGGACTGTGAGGCACCTTGCTACCACCAGCCCTTAGCATGAGGAATTCTCTATGCCATCAGAGGTCAGTCAGCTCCCTGACACCATCAGCCTCAGGCAACACAAGCACTGCCTTCCAGGCTTCTGCAGGCCCCACCCTCTCTTTACAGGTTAATGATAGACACACTTCAACCCTGAGCACTCTTAGCATCCACCTGGAGTGATCAGCCTCTGTTCCACTGAACACTCACAGAATTCATAGATCCGCTACTCCCCAAGGAACAGGACACACCAGCATACCAGTTACAACTCAGGATCAGCACTCTGATCAACACATAGCACTTATATATGTTTTTAGTAAAAACTAGAAGTAGTTAATTTGATGAAGAACAGAGATCAAGAAGAAGCAAGTAGAACTAATAGAAACAAATGGCTACATATATAAAGTAAAATCCTAACTTGCTTTCTAGAGCCTAAACTTAACTAACAAGACATTATCATGTCATATAGAGCAAAAGCTCACCCAAAATCCTTCCAGTGTATTATAGCCAAGCTTGGCTGTGATCATCCGTTCATGAGGCAAGTCACTCTGTCCTCTTGCTTCCTCAGTAGAGAGATCCACTGTGTTTCTTTGCAATCCCAGATACATCAAAACAGTCTTTGATCTTTATTCATAAACAGGACACGCTCCTGATGATTATTATTCCTTGTGGCCTCCCTCTCTTGTTGACCTTGCAGTCTTTTAATTAGCATCTGGCTCCACATGCAAATAGGCTTACCTTGTGAGACACATGGTGCACAATACACATTTGACCAAAGAGAGAGAAGCATCTCCTGCCTGAACAGAATCTATCCAAGGCCAGTCACCTCCTGGTAACCTTTTAACTTCAAGGCTTTAAGAACATAATTACCAGTATAGATACATAACTTCCTAAATATTATTCATACATACATCTCACAGTGTCTAAGATAAGCAGTGGCTGTTGATAGAGACCTCACATACCACCCGTTGGTATCACATACCTTCATACCCAGGGGATTTCTGTGAAGCCCCTGTGCCCTCTGCCAGTTGTCATCAAGAGGTTCCTGGGTCACACAGCCTTATTGTTCAATCTAGCCATGTTTATCTGTTGGCCCAGATTCTGTTCTCATACATATCAGTGAAATGCAGTTGAATTCAATGGAGTTGCATGGTTGTAGTTTGAGAGCATAATATGGCCCACTGATTTTGTTCTGTTGACACTGCATAGATTAATTTAACATGATTCTTCATTTAAACTGCCCACGTTAAACTGCACACACAGCTGCCTTTCCTACAGTGTTACTAACCATGATAGAGACACCAATAATTTTCCATTGTTAAGAAAGTGATTGATATCTATTAAGAATCTGAAGAATCCATTCCTGGTCAGTAATGACTGAAAGTCACAGTTCATAATGAGCAGGTGTCCACATCAAAAATATCACTCACACATCAAGGTAGTCTCCCTCTCTCTCTCCCCATCCTCCATTTCTAGCCCCAGGAGAGCAGCAAGGACTGAATGGACCATAGGGACTGAACTCATCTGTCATTCTCACCCCTAAGTTGGTCCCTTCAGGTTAAGGTGGTAGGTGTGTTAGAGTTGGGAAACTTGAACTGCCATTTCTTTGTTTGTACTGTGGATAGAGGACTTGAGTCTTCAGGGCTGTGAATCTGCCACCTTTCATCAGCGCTAAATTCACTAGGGGGGAAAAAATGGAAAAATAATCCACATGTAGCACATGTTTTCCAGTGGCAACATCAACATTACAGAAATTCCACATGGTATGTTTAATGGATAGCTTCTTAAGAAAATGCTCTGCAGGATTTTGAATGCAGGCCATCATTTTTAGAGGAAGTGGTGTAGAGCTCTGTGTAAGTTTGAAAGTTTGTCTCTATCACCAACAAAAGTTGGTCCAATAAAAAGATACTACCTCACCTGCCATGTGTCTGTCTTTGGAAATGACATTTGTACATAGTTGGTAACAGAGATACAATTGCATGTAAATGCTTAACAGGGCATTTAATTACATCTCCTGTTTAAAACTCTATCTTTCTAACATGGATGATTTATGTTCCAGTGGGGATTTTTGTCTGGTTAACATAGTTTGCTGGTAAATGAACTATCGAAACTTCTTTCCTAGCTAGACATAAAATGAGATCTAAAGAAAGGAATGCAAGCATGCATCTAATATTGATAGATACTAAATTACAAACAGTAGTTCAGCTTCATAATGTTAATTTTCCATCCTTTTGCCTTGCTTTCCACACTTAGTAGTCAGACCAGTGGTGTACCTGCAGATGGGAACAAATATGCAAGTGGTTTCGTTTGCAAGACCTGCGGTCAGCTGTTCTATACCGAGAAAGGTTTGAACAGCCATATGTGTTTCCACAGTGAACAATGGCATTCACCACAAGGGAAGATTGAACAGCAGGTAAAGGGAAATTGAATCCCTCAGTGCTTGTTAGTTAATGGGAGTTTGAATTAAAGTCACAAGGATTCTTTAAAACCTTTTCCTAACCTGTGGGGATAAAAATGCCTTGAAGCAACTTAACCTTTGTATTGAAAATTAAGAATTATAGGATAGAATCTAGAATTGTGGAGCTATCAGACATCCTTTAAGTGGTTATTGTTTAGTGGGCATCCTTAAACAATTGTAATGTTTCAAAAGAGTGCTGTTTCCCACAAAATTTTCTAGTATATAGATGGAATATTGCTGAAAATGGACATTTTCTTTTTATAAGATAGAATTTTTTAAGTGTGTCTACTATGGCAGTCCAGTGGAAGCACAGTCTTAGGGTTTGAGAGCCAAGTTTGGAGTGGAGTATGGCATTATGGTTAGAATAAGGGAACAATACTTATAAGTTCTGTTCCCGGCTCTGTCACTAACTTGCTATGTTACTTTGGAGAAAGTAATTTTAAATCACTGGGCCTTAGTTTTCCCATATATAAAATAGTGATAATAATAGTGGTCTAACTCAAAAGAATACTGCAAGAATTAATTATTTGCAAAGTGCTTTGAGATCCTCAGATGAAAGATGCTATGAGATATGCCTGTTATTATTATTTATTAGAATTTTTTTTGTGTTAAGGTGTACAATGCAGAAAATTTAAACTCTCAGAAATTGTCACTCAAGTCAATAGGAGATGGAAACACTCCATCAGAAATTAAGAGAGCTTTAGAAGATGTAACAGTGGCACCTCTTGTGATCCCAGTCTCTGTACCTGTGACAGCTGTGAACCAACAAACCAGGAACAAAGTGGGTCATGTTTTGTGTTCTTCTAAATGGTGTACACTGACTTCAGTGGGACTATTTCTGTGGGCAATTGTTCACCAGTATATGAAATCCTTCCCCGTTCAGAGCCTGTGCACCACTTAAGTCCTACTTAAGCCCTTAAAATAGAATTTAAGTGGTACTTCAGTGTTAGCTTTCTACACAGCAATGGATTTCAATTCAGTGTAAGGGGTTCGTGATCTGGACTTGTGAGATGTAATCAATTGGAAATATATGAATCGGTTAATCCAGTAAACCACCCTGAGTTGCATAACATTTGAAGATTGTGAAAAGTATCTGAATCATGATATAAGCCTCATAGTTGGCCTTTGGTTTTGTGAAAAAATAAATATTTGGAATTACACAAGTAAGACAATGTCAAACTGAGTTTATTTAATTTGTTAGATTTGAAAAAAAAAGTCCTTTTATCTGTGTGTCTTGCTAGTAATTGCCTTCTCTGGTAATTCTTTGTCACCAGTAGCAAGTGAATATTTTAATCAAGAAGTTTAGCAAGTAGGCTTTCCTAGTAAAATTATTAGGAAGGCATTACACAGACTTGTTTTGATGTCAGCACTGCTTGGTGAATTTGATTATTGTGTAGGATAATCATTTGGTTTAAGGCAAATTTGAGCATATCTGATCTCTTTAGGAAGAATTCACAGTGATAACTTTCTCTCAACCCTACATAATTACAAGGAAACTTACATAGGGCTCTGTTTTACAGTCCTCGCTCACATGAATACTTCCATTGATTTACACGGGACAACTCATGTGAGTAAGGGCTGCTGAAGAGGGTCCTTTCTTTAACTCTGCCCAAAAATTTTGATGTTGGCTGTTAATTATTAATCAGAAATGATTAATCATGAAACTGAGTTTCTAGAAAAAGCCAGACATGTAAATGACTTGAGTCCATGTAATTTCAAGCTTTCTCCTCTATTAAATGATTTTTAAGTGCCTCATGTTGGGCCTATGCCACACATCTTAAATGCCAGAGGCTCACTTGTTCCTGTGATCAATTAAAATTCCAAAATGAAATGTCTCCTCAGGTTAATGAAAAGAAAAGCCAGGATGAGAAGGACCTCCGGGAAAGATTGCCCCAAAAAAAGAGGAAGAGGCAGACTCGGGCCAAATCGCTCTTTATCCCACCTCCATCTCCCTTGTGTGCTGAGATACAGCCAGGCATGGGAGGATGCCATGAGAGTAATCTTCGATCACCTATCTACTTGGTTGACCACGTTCTGAGAGACTTATTCCAGTGCTCTCCATATACCCCGCCTCCTATGCTCAGCCCAATTCGGGAGGGATCAGGGCTTTATTTCAGCACTCTCTGTTCTTCCTCTACTAATTCTGGTCCCAACAAGCTATACAGTACCATGCTAGGTAATAAAAATCACAATGTTCATATTCAGCTAATAATAATAGAAAGAAATCCAGTTTGCTATCTTTCACTGTATGGGCCCAGATTGTCTGTTGCCCTGCACCTTGTGCAGACATTTACTGCAAATCAAAATGGGTGTAAAATGCTAGTAAATTAGAAAGGCACCCACTTTGCCCTGGTCTTAGTGACACAATGTACAGATAAATGGAAAATCTGGACCTATATGTCCAACAATGTAAGTTAAGAATGAAAACTGTTGAACTAATGTTCTTGTGCTACTTTTTGTGTCGGTCTAAACGTTAAAAGCATTTGACAGTACACCAAAATATGTAAATATTAGGCTATAGGCATCAAAATTCAGTCATCATATATGTTCCCATTTCTGGGGCCAAATTCTATCAATCCTAGAACAGTGGCATACACATCTTCACTCCAGAACAATGTAAAAGATGTATTAGTGTACACCTGTATTTTCACACTTTGCCGCCCAGTGCACAGCTCTCTCTCTTCCAGGAACTGATTATTTCTGCTAAAAGCATGTATAATCTGTGTTTGGGTTATATATAGGGGCCATTGCTGAGTTAGGAGTATACACAGCGTTGCCCAAGAGTCACAGAAAGCCAGGGAGAATAGGAGGCAGACCCCTTCCAGTTTGTGCTTCCTGTACTGGCTGCTGGTTTCTGAAAGGAGGAATACAACACCTTCCAGAATTTTGCTCTAGATACTGAATTTAATATTGTATGATATTTAGATATTGTTTATGATTCTAAAATTAAGATCTGTTGTGCCTATGGGATGACAGCTTGTGATGAGTGGTCAAAAAAACCAACTGAAAAATTGTGTGAGGATGTTCCATATTGAGGGCCTGTTCTTGAAAGACATAGTCAGGTGAGTAGTTCCACTTAAGTCAGTGGGAGTTCCAAGAATGGAATAGCTGCAAAAGTGATTACTGAGAAGTTTTAGATATGCATGGCAAGTAAGGCCAAGGGGAAGAGTTTTTGGGAATGCATTTATCTTCAATGTATTTATACTTTTTTAGACAGAATGGATGGAGACTTTGGATTCTCTCTTGTGAAAGATAACACCAAAATCAGCATAAAGCCGTAAGTGGGGCATAATATTAATAATTAATAAAAAATCTCATGCTTCCCCATTAGTCAGTTTTATAGCATTAAACAAGTGATTAGACACACCATTATGAGAATAGAGTTATTTCCCTCCCTCTACAGTGTCCTTCATTGACTGACTACTGCAGAAGATGGGATAACTGGACTAGCTGGACCATTCATTTGTCTGAGGCAAGGAGTGAGAGTTTGAATGCAAGACAGATCCCACCGTATGAGTTTGAACAAGCTAGATATAGGCTGTGGATTTTCTGTAATTCCTTAGATACAAAGTTGTTCTTTGGGCTCCAAATGGGCAGCACAATCCCAGGGGAAAGAGCGAATGGAATTAATGAACATATGGAATGGAAAGTAGTGCTTTAAATGGATGGAGTGTTGTTCAATGGTTAAAGAAGGGTCTAGGAGTAGTTTGCTGTGTTCAGTTCTTGACTCTGACACTAATTTGTTGTCAAGTTCAGGCACCAGTTCAGCACATGCATAACTTTAAGCACATGAGCAGACCCATTGACTTCAATGGGACGACTCGTGATTAATGTCAGACACGTTCTTAAGTACCGTGGTGAATTGGGACCTACTTTGCATTTCTCTAGACCATTCCATCTAAGGATCTAAAAGTGCTTTACAAACATGAATGAATAAAGCTTCACAACAGCTATATAGTTATGTTAGTATTAATATTCTAATAAAGACAATATTTTCATTTGGAAGTATGCTCTTGTGCTTTAACCACTACACCATGTTGGGGCCCCTCTTAACCATGCTTAAATTTCACTTCCTCTTTTTTGTGCCTCAATTTATTCATCTCTAGAATGGGAATAGTAATACATACCTTTTTCACCTTTGTGTTGTGATCCTTAATTAAATGGTTGTAAAGCACTCAATGCTTGGAGCAAAGGAACTGTAGAAATACAGACTGTTACTGCATCAATTTAAACAAAGTTTGATAGTGTTATTCCTGATGTTTGTCAAGTCATTCTATTTGTTGCATCCCTTTTTTTCTAAATGCCCATTAAAAAAGAATTTGGAAAATGTTAGTCATGGGGAAAAACAGTTTTAGGAGACTGAGAATCTTGGTTTTTGCAACCAGAATGTTTTAAAGGCTTTTAAAATAACATTATCCATCTCCCTCCTCCTTCATCTGAACATAAATCCGTTATTTGGCTGTTTCTCTCTCACCGTCTTGCATCACTGGCCGGATTTTTGGCATTTTTGGCCAGATACTGTCAGACACTGGCCAAAATGAAGTTGCAACAAAATATCCAGTGCTATCCCCATTAAACATTGACTGGGTTATACATGAGGCTAGCATAATAAATAAAGATCACTCTGTCTTTTAATTTTTCCTTAGGATGTTTAGACATCACGCTGTCATCTGTCATAGCTACCTTTCTTCTTGTCCATTGTTACTTTCACCCTCTGCTTCTCACTTTACACATCAGAAACTTTAGAGGGAGAGCCAGTTTTCTTATTTGCGTAGGGGCAAATTAATTCCTGCGTTAACTTCATGACTGTCTAAGTGCAAAGAAGTTAATGTGCTAAGATTAATCAAGGGATGCAGACCTCAGTGCTTTGCAATATATGAATGTGAATGAATGTGAGGCAGGTGGAAAGGTGTGATCTGAGCACAGGACTAGAAGCCAGGAACTTCTAAATTCTAATCATGTTTCTGACAATGATTCCCTCTGAGGCTTTGGACAATGCACTTACTCATTCTCCCTTGGTTTCCTGATATATGGAATGATACTAATACTTACCTACCTCACAAGGAAGAGATTGGATTGTCTAGATTAATAAATTAATATTTTAATTCAGTTTGTAATATGATGATCATATGTTGGAATCTAAACATATTTGCAGTGCCAGATTTACAAGGAATCTAATGTACTAGAGGCAAATCAGTTAGGTTTCAATCCTGCATATATATATGGGGAAGTAGAACAAGTTACCTATTAGTGCTTTTCTATCTTTAGAACCTATGAACATAGGAACTGTCATACTAGATCAGATCAGTGGTCCACCTAGTCTGTTAGTTTGTCTTTGACAATGGCCAATACCAGCTGCTTCAGAGGAAGATGCAAGAGCCATGCAGAAAGCAGTTATGACATAACGTATCACTAGAGAAAGATTTTTCCTGACTCCCCCATTAGATTGGCTTATGTCCTGAAGCAGGAGGGTTTACAGTACTCCTGAAATGCTTGTCTTCTTTTTTTTTTTTAAATCCTTACTATTATAATTCTGAGTATTCTTATTATCTATATAAATGTGCATTCTTAACAGCTGTAATTCTGTGAACTGCATTTTTGTCAACAGTGGTGACAGATGGTGATACTTAAAATACTTGGCTAGCAATTTTAAATATTTATTAGTATGGAGTGTGTTTAATAGTAGGAGTGATATTATGGTTCTTCTTAAAAAGGTGAACAGGCACTATGTAGGTATACATTCCTTTTGTTTGGGCTCTCATTAGCTAAGGAAGGACAGAGTTTTCTCTGATTGTCATTGGATGCGTAATAGTGGACAGACAGAGTGACAGTGCTACAATAGTTGTAGAATAATGAAGTAACGTTTCCAAAAAATGTACTAGTTCTGTTTGCAGTGAATATAGCAGTGTCGTGTAGCTTGGCATGTAATGAAAAGCTAAGATCTGGGTAGTGTGTCCTGAAGGGGACATTGTTAACATGATTGCATAATGCGGGATAAATATACCTTGTAACAAGATAATCTATAACAGGATTATCCTGCAATAAGACAAACCAGTGAAGAGTTTCAAGCCATTCACAAGATCGAGAACTGTAAAGGCAAACCCTAGAGCAGTGCGTAAAGGGAAACTGAAAACCACAAGTCAGCAGAGCTGATTGAGTATTGTAGATATCCTCAGAGTTTTACACGCAGTTTAGGCACACAGAATACTTGAACCATACACGTTACACTGAAATTCTTATTATGGGGCTGTCAGTTGAGACTACACATCTGTTCTACGCCTTATTTTGATTCAGCCAAGAGTCAGACATTAAGCCCATCGCTATGTCTCTCACTGGGAATGATCTACACCTCTGAACTGTCTTATATATAAAATACCAGCTCATAATTTCAAGACTGGGAGCAGGAGAACTGAAATTGTTGCTTTCCCAGACAATGGATAGCGCAGGCACTTTAGTTCAGGCTTTCCTTCTCTGTCCTGCCAATGTGCTTCAACTTACCTTTGCCCACAGAGGGCCCACAGAGTTACTCCCAGTCGGTGTGAGGTGTTCAGTCTCCTGGGCTCATTCACTTCTTGGTCTCAATGCTGAGGCTACCAACGTGGGCACCTGTTCTGATAGTAGTTTTTGAGATGTGGGTACCTGCCCAGTTGTAATCAATCACATTTCGTACAGGCCACAAAAGAACTGAAATTCAGGGTTAGTGACCTACTTTTAATTTTGTAGTTGCTCAGGGCCTGATGCACTGATGTATTACTCTAATTTTACACTGATGTAACGCCATTGGTTTAGGTGATGTTACATTGGCATGAAATTGGAGTAATGCAGCAGTGCATCAGGCCTTTATTGGGTATGTCTATACAGCCTGTGGAAGCCAGCTTCCCAGTCGGTCAACAGAGTCAGGCTAGCGAGGCTCCTGCTAGTGTTCTAAAAATAGGTGGGTGGACAGCACTTTGAAGTTGTGGATTGGGATGGAACATGGGCTCTGAAGCCTACACTTGTCTCGGCTTCCAAGCCCAAGCTCCAGCTCAAGCTGCAGATTCAAAGTGCAGTCTACACAGCAGTTTTTAGACTGCCTGCACAAGCCCCACTAGCCCAAGTCTGCTGACCTGGGATGGGAAGCCCCCCTCTTGCAGACTGTGTAGACATACCCATGGTTTGTTGCTGTTTACTTGGGGCAGATAAGGTGCACTAGCTATAGTTTGCAGAGGTATTTGTGCACAGCATAAATAACATATTTATCACACTACATCTTGCTCATCCGTAAGCTCTGAAATGCTGTCTTGCTCTGAATGTGTTTGTGTGTATCTGCTTACTTATTGAGTTATATTTGTTCCCAATTCATTTCTCCCCATCCTCCACTTTTTATTATTTTAGACACATTAATGTTGGAAACCGGTTTCAGGCAGAGATACCACACCTCCAGGATAGAGCATTTTTAGAAAATGATGAACATGCAGCATCGTTAGTGTGGAAGCCCTGGGGAGACATTGCAACCAACCAAGAAACACAGGACAGAGGTATCTTAAAAATTTTATCCCAAGACCATCCCAGAATTTTATGATTAAAAATTGTTTTGCTGTCATTGCAACCTTCTGTTCTTTCTTAATTTTCTTGATCTCCTTCTCAACACAGTTGCATTACAGGGAAGTGATTTGCTTGGTTTTGGTAGAGCTGGAACAGTAAACAAATTAGACAGACATTATGCTCTCTCGTCACAAATAGTCATGAACATCTCCATTAGTTCCCATTCATCTGCAGTGACTTTGAAAGAGGAGATGTATTGCTAAAGTACACTGGTTTTTCAGCTGTGTTTAAAACAAAGACGAAAAATTTCCCCATTCTTTCTGTGTTTTACTGACAGTCCATTTGAGTATCACAATTGGTCTTTTTTCTTTAAAGTAATACCCTCATGTGCTTTTCCTACCTCCATCATGGAACGTGACACTGCTTTTTGATTGTGATTGCAGTAACAGAACTACTAAATGTGGCGTGCTCCAGTGCAATGCCAGGGGGAGGAACCAACCTAGAACTAGCCCTGCATTGTCTACATGAAGTACAAGGCAATATTCTGGTAAGAGCTAGTTGTTTAGTCAGAGGTAATAACTGACCAAGTTTTGTTCTGTTACAAATGGTGTGAATTCAAAGTAATTCCATTTTGTCCAGGGTTACAGCACTGTAACTAAGGTAGAATTTGGCTTAGTGTCTGTAAACTTCAATGCAGCCTATTGAATACTATTGTTCTTCGAGTGCTTGCTCATGTCCATTCAGAATTAGGTGTGTGCGCGCCTCATGCACTGGTGCCAGAAATTTTTCCCCTAGTGGTATCCTAGGGCCAGCTCTAGCGCCCTCTGCAGTGGCGCGCGTATGAGCTTGTATATAGGGCGCTGCCAGCCCCCCTCCTTCTCAGTTCCTTCTTACTGCCCGTGACGGTGCTGGAACACTCTCTTGCTCCTGCAAGGTTCAGTATTCCTGGTGGTTCTTTGTTTTATATAGTGTACATAGTTGTTGTTTCAGTATTTATTATTTAGCAGTTTATTAGTTAGTAGTTTACCCAGGGTCAGGGCATGCCCCGATCCCCTGGGTTTAAACCCTATGCTTCGTGCAAGAAGCCTGTGCCATTGAGTGACCTGTACCAGAACTCTTTGAAGTGCCTGGGAGAAGCCCACCTTCTCGAGAAGTGTAAGATCTGTAAAGGGTTTCGCCCTCGAACCAAGAAGGACCAAGAAGGACCTTCTCATGGAGTCAGCACTTAGACCAGTGTTGGAGCCGCGCTCAGACTTGGCGCCCAATACAGTGGCATCGACGAGGAGTGCTCCCCCAGTGTTGGGGCCTGCACGGCACTGTTTGACATTACCGGCACCAAAAAGGGGAAGGTGCATGCCGAGAAGGAGCTGAAGTCAGCTAAGAAGAGCTCAGGCACCGTGGGGAAAGCTGATTCGGCCCCAAGAACACCTCTGCCCGCACGAGCCCAGCTCCAGTACCACCGTCAACTCCTGGGAGTGGCAGAGGCCCACGCCATTTACTGGTGCCTTCTACACCTGAGGCCTTTCAGGCAATGAAGGACCTGTTGGCCCTGCTGGTGCCGCCTATACAGCAGGAGGGTAGGACAGGCTGAGGCTCGGATGCCCAGACTGGAGGCCAGTGCAAGGGGAAATCAGCGCTGGTTCCACCACAGTCTCTCCCTTCCTCACAGGCTTCACAGCGGTCACTGGGATCTTGGCACTGCTCCCCAGTACTGCATCGGCATGGGACAGGGTCGAGTCTTCGGTCACTGGGGACCAGGTGCCGGTCACTGGAACATCGGTACTGATCCGAAGTGCACCAGTGTTGATCTCCAGAACGCAATCACTCCCCGAGCCTCCGATACAGTATCACAAGCCCTCACAGGGAATCTCTGGAGCCCCGGCACCGCAAAAGTCCCTATAGGAAACCTAAGGACAAGATGCGGTCAAGGTATGAACAGCGCTCAGGCTCCCGGCACCGCTCCCCGACACTGGGGCTCAGACACTCAAAAAGCGTTGCGGAGAAGCATGCGCTGTTGGCACCTCCCATGGTTGCCAGCTTTTAGCTCTTTGGAGTCCGGAGAAGAGGTGGTCCTGCCCCCTAAAGGACAAGCCCCCAAGTAACCCACTGGGTTTCTCATGCTGCTGTAGATTGGAGGCTGACTGCAAGGACAATGGCCAGGTCCCTGGCAGTATTGGAACCCGTGGCGGTTCCCTCAGGCTGCGATGCCATATGTTCAGTCAGTGGCGAACGCCTCTGTACTGCAGTCACCTAAGGGCCAGGCTGCAACACTGGAGGCAACTATCAGGTTGGACCAGGAGGATGCTCTTTCGGCCTGCCCTTCGGTAATCACCCCGACCAGAGAGGAAGATCCAGCCCCCCCACAGATTCTTGCCTCCTCATCCTCCTCGCCGGATGAGGCTGTGGCAGGCCCCTCTCGTGCTGCCCCTCTGGACGATTACAGGGTGCACCAAGACCTGTTAAAGCAGGTAGCGGCTAACGAGCCTCAAAATGGAGCTTTCTGAGCCAGCGAATGAACTCTTTGGAGTCCTGGCATCTGTGACACCGTCCAGAGTAGCCCTCCCAGTGCATGATGGGGCGCTGAAGCTCACCAAAGCATTGTGGCAGAGCCTGGCCTCCCTGCCCCCCACATTTAAGCGGGCGAAAAAGAAATACTATGTGCCCACCAAGGGGTTTGAATACTTGTACACACTCCCATCCCCGGGTTCACTGGTCATAGTAGTGGCTAACGAGTGTAACAGGCAGGGACAAATGAACTCTACACCCAAGAATAAAGAAGCCAAAAAATTACATTTATTTGGTCGCAAGGTGTATTCAACAGCGAGCCTGCTGCTGGTGGTGTCCAACCAACAGGCACTCTTAGGCCATTACCACTATAACATCTGGCAGTCGCTGGAGAAATTCACCAGCTCCCTCCCACAGTCCTCCAAGCAGGAGTTTGAAGCAGTTCTGGAAGAGGGGAAGGCAGTAGCCTTGGCCTCCCTGCAGGCGACATCGGACACAGCAGACTCGGCAGCATGGGCGATGGCTTCAGCCGTGTCGATGAGGAGGGCCTGGAGAGACTTTTTCTGCCGATACGAGACCCAGTCCCTCAGTGGGATCTGAACCTTGTCCTCTCATGACTTACGGCACTGCCGTTTGAGCCGATGGCCTCTTGCTGCCTCGTGCATTTGTCCTTGAAGGTGGCATTCTTGGTGGCCATCACCTCGGCACGGAGGGTCTCTGAGTTAAAAGCCCTGACCTCAGAGCCCCCATACACAGTTTTCTTTAAGGACAAGGTACAGCTTCGTTTTCACCCATCCTTTCTGCCAAAGGTCATCCCCACTTCCATGTCAATCAGGACATATTCCTGCCAGTGTTCTTTCCAAAGCTCCACAAATCCAATGAGGAGAGGCGTCTTCACTCTCTTGATGTGAGGAGGGCATTGGCCTTTTATATTAACAGTACCAGGCCATTCTGCCACTCCACGCAGCTCTTCATTGTGATTGCTGATCGGTTGAAGGGACGTCCGGTGTTGTCTCAGTGGATTTCCTCCTGGATTATAGCATGTATTTGGGCCTGCTATAAGCAGGTGGGACTCCCGCCCCCAGCTTCCCTGTCTGCCCACTCCACGAGGGCGCAAGCATCTTCAGCAGCCTTTCTGGCACGTATACCCATTCAGGACATCTGTAGAGCCATTAGGTGGTCCTTGATACACATGTTTACGTCCCACTATGCCATCACGCAGCAAGCGCGGGACAATACTGGGTTTGGCAGAGTGGGATTGCAGTCATCAGGTCTATGAACTCCTGCCCGCCTCCAGAGGTACTGCTGGTAAGTCACCTAATTCTGAACAGACATGAGCAAGCACTCGAAGAAGAAAGAATGGTTACTTACCTTGTAACTGTTGTTCTTTGAGGTGTGTTGATCATGTCCATTCACAATCCACCCTCCTTCCCCTCTGTCAGAGTTCCGGCAAGAAGGAACTGAGAGGGAGGGGGGCTGGCAGCGCCCTATATACAAGCACATACACGCGCCACTGCAGAGGGTGCTAGAGCCAGCCCTACGTATACCACTAGGGGAAAAATTTCCGGCACCTTTGCATGCGGCACGCACACACCTAATTCTGAATGGATATGAGCAAGACATCTAAGAGAACAACAGTTACAAGGTAAGTAACCGTTCTTTACTGTCTGAATTTCTGTTTCTTAGAATTATTAAACATTATTATTATTATGGTGGTGCCTCCATATCTAATAGGCCATCAGGAAAGATTTATCACTGTTTCCTTTGAAAATAGTGGTAAACCTCTCATTGATTTCAGTGGATGCAGGATCAACCCTCCAAATTTGTTATTCCACTTTAGTAGCTTAGTGAATATTGTTTTGGGTTTTCACTGCAGTTCACCTAACAAGTCATTTCTGTTCCTTTCTATGGCCCTGATTCAGAAATGCATGCCTATTCAAAGAAAATACCTGAATATGTTTAACTTTAAGATTGTACTTAAACTCTGTTGAAGTCAATGGGATTGTATTAACATGCTTTCCTGAATAGGGATGGATTTAAGCATGAATTTAAGTGCTCTGCTGAATGGGGCCTGAAAGCACAAGTGTAGATACTATGATTGGGGGAAGAGGGACTTTAATTTTTAGACTGTATGTGCATTTCAAGGAACATTAGGTGCCAAACTCAGATGCTTGGAAAGTTGCCAATATGACCTTCTGTGTCACAGAGTTTGAGTTCCGCTGCTCAAGTGTAAAACTGAAATATTAAGAGCACTACTGTTTTCCTCATTTTGAAGAACATCAGTAAGCCACGTTTTGCATTTTTAGAGTTCAAGTGCATAGAGAATACAGGTTTTAGTGGCCAGGAAGCGCTGTCATGCCATTTTCAAAGTAACCTAAAATTATATTCACATGTACCCCCTACAATGATTATTAACCATTATTTGTTATCACTACACTTAAGCCTGTCTGGCATTGGTTAGGAAGGTTACATTTAGTTTTATCATTTTTGGTACATTAATTAGTTATGCATCATTTTCTCTGTTTAAAGTGTTTTAAAATATATTTTAATAAAAAGATTATGCAATTTCCCTATTGAAAATTAAGGATCACCAGACTGGATCAAACCCAAGGTCCATCTAGTCCAGTATGCTGTCTCTGCCAATGGCCAGCACTAGATGCTTTAGAGGATGGTGTAATAACCCTGCAGTCAGAAGATGTGGGATAGTTTGCCTTCCACATATATCTTATGTATCTCTCTCCCATATCTCATATATCTGTTCTCTCATATATGCCTCCCATATATATCTCTAAGAGTCAGAGATTGGTTTAAGACCTGAAAGAACAAAGTTCAATATTCCTTACAAAATTGTAGTCATTTATTATGATAACTGTGGACATTCCTAGTACCCATAAAATATCCAGTCCCATTTTGAATCTTGTTAAATTCTTGGTCTCAACGACTTCATGTAGCAAAGAGTTCCACTGTTTAATTTCATGTTTGAAAAAGTATTTCTTTTTATCATTTTTGAATGTCCCATTATTTAATTTAATTGACGGTCCCCTCATTCTTGTGTTATGAGACAGAGAGAACAGAAGTTCCTGATCTACCTTCTGTATACCATTTATTATTTTATAGGCTTTTATCTTGTTCCCTCTTATTCATTTCCTTTCTAAGGTAAACAGTCCCAGTCTTTACAATCTCTCTCTGTGTGACAGTGTAAATTAAACCATCAAAACCTTTTTTTGGGTCAGTGCCTCAATGCCCAGCTGTGAGGGAAGTCATATAAAGAGCACTGGATTATTTGTTTGATCTGCCGCAACGTATTTTCTCTTGTTTTGTTTATGATTACGTAAATTTATAGAAATGTAGACCTGGACAGGACCTCAAGAGGTCACATAGTCCATTCACCTGTGCTGAGGCAGGATTAAGTATACCTAGAATCCTAGACCATCCCTGGCAGGTATTTATCTAACCTGTTCTTTAAAACCTGCAGTGACGGGTTTAGCAGCCTGTTCTGGTGCTTAACTATCCTTATAGTTAGAAAGCTTTTCGTAATATATTAACATGAATCTGTCTAGCTGCAAACTAAGCCAATTATTTCTTGTTCTGCCCTCGGTGGACATGGAGAATGATTGATCTCTGTCTTCTTTATAACAGCCTTTTACATATTTCCAGACTGTTATCATATCCTCCCTCTTGTGGTAACCAACACACTTAAAAACTGGTCCTGCTGCCATTGAAGTCAATGACAAACCTCTCCAAGGGTGGCTGGCTTAGGGCCAAGTCATCTGTGAGTCAGTGCTGAGTCTACTTCAAAGACTGAGAAGGCAGGCAGTGTGCCCCCCAGGGGTTTACTGGTTCACCTGCAGCACAGGTTAACGCAGCTTTGGGGCTTGCATTAATTTGTAGCTCCCATGGATCACCCTAGTCACACACTCCTTCCTGCAGCATGCCCCCAGATGACCATGGTAATGCCGTGGGCTCCTGGTGGGGGGGAGTCTTAGTCTTAGTGCCTGGCAGAGAAGCCTCATAAGGCTAGGGTCTCCCTGGCTGGGGGTGATCTTATGATTGCATTGTAACTGCTTTGCGCTGGCATAGATGGCATAAAATGACTGAAGCACAAGATAAATAACATCCCTAATGTGTCAGGACACTGCACAAGATGTTTGCATGATATGTATTTTATATCACTTGAGGCATGATCTAAAGCCCATTGAAATCAGAGGAAAGACTCCTATAGTGGTCAGTGGGCTTTGGATCAGACCCCAGCCAGAGAGTGTTATATTACATTAGCATTGCCAACATGAACAAATTCTGCTCTCAATGATGCTGGCATGAATCACTGAAGTGAGTGAATCTACATCAGCATAGCTGAGAGCAGAATTTACCTGTCTGCTTCTCTTTTGAGGGCTCTGATTACTTTCTGAATTAAATTTTTGCAGGAGGCCCTAGAGATACTGCTGTTTAGAGGACCTCAGAAACCTCCATCCCACCCTCTTGCTGACTATGGTTATGCAGGTAAATTAAAAACAAAACCTATAGTTCAGGACCAGTGAACTGAAATGCTCATAGACATGCAATAATTAGATAATGCTGTGATTTGCCTTTAATTTTCTGCTTTTTTAAAAAAAATACAGGCTCTTTAAAAAATATAAACAAAAGAGTCTTGCCCTGTGGTGCTAGAAAATGCGATCACCTCTTCAATTTTAATCTTGTTTACACAGTTTTCTTATGTTCAGCTCCCTGGTTCTCCTGTGACAGCATGACTGTTTAGCATGCACTGCCCTGCAGTGACACCCAATGGGAGAAGTATGCTGAAACATGGCAATGACAGATGCTTGCTATTGTGTGGTATTCTTTTCAATGGTGCATATGTTTTATAATATGTGGTATTTCCTGTGCCAGTAGTAATTTGATTTTTTCAGACTTTCCTGTAATATTACTGTTTTTTGATAGATTGGAATTAAGTTTCCCTGAGAGAGAAAAGTGTGTACATGAATAATCAAGTGTTTTAATTTTGTAAGTGTGATGGTCCATTAAGCATGCTATGTGATCTAATAATTTGCATCTTATTACCATTAGGTTCAGATATTTGGACACCTGTTGAGAAGCAGTTGTTTAAAAAGGCTTTTTGTCTACATAAGAAGGATTTTTACCTCATACAGAAGAAGGTAAGGCCTCTAGGCAGAGGTTTTTTTCAGATTGCTAAAACTCCTTCATGAATAAATTAAAGGCGTTTTCTATACACTCTTTCTTAAAGCTAAAATGTTTTTGAAAAAAAGAATCAGAAGCAAATGAAACAAAGAAAAGAGTTACAGGTGGAATTTTTCTGTCCAAGGGATTCAAAAAGACTAGGCTAAGAGCTTGTCTATACAGGTAGTTTAAACTGGATTAAGTCAAATTAATCTGGTTTGAAAATCCTTGTGTACACACAACATAGTGGACTGACTCCACATTTATCATGAACTCTGAAGTCCTTTTTCAAAGTGAACTAACTGCTGCAATTCGAGTTAGTTTGATGTATTGAAAACTTTTGGCAGTCTTCCAAGTGTATGTCACACTGTTTTGCAGGTGGCCATTACTGACCTGTCTGTTTACTTGTGTGCTCTCCCCATCTCCGGGGTCAGTTTGATCAGATGTCCCCTCCCGTGCTTATAATCTGGCATGGTGCCAGATTTTGTCCTTTTGCTCCTGAATTTAAGTATATCACAATAGCTGCAATAATATTCCAGAAGCCTTACAACATGCCTCGAGCAGTTGCTTGGAGCTGGTCTGAGACCCTGGACTTCATTGCCATCTGGGAAGATGCATCAGTGCAGTAAGCTCATGTGGCCAGCCACCAGAATAAAGATCTTGTGGACATTGCTAGGCAGATGTCCTCAAGGGGCCATGACCGGGATGACAAACAGTGCCAAATAAAGAACAAACAGCTCAGGAGGACCTATGTTAAAATGAGAGATGACAGGAAGAAATCTGTTGTATACAGTGTTGTCGTAGCCATGTTAGTTCCAGGATATTAGAAAGACAAGGTGAGTGAGGTAATCTCTTTTATTGGACCAAATTCTGTTGGTGAGAGAGACAAGCTTAGAAGAGCTCTATGTAAGCTCGAGAGTTTGTCTGTCTCACCAACAGAAGTTGATCCAATAAAGGAAAACATTTGGCAGGGGACATGTAACTTCTCCAGTTTTTGAGTAGCTGAACAGGATTTTGCATAACTACATGACCACCCAACCCATGCAGTCTGTGTATCCTGCTGCCTGCTTTCTTCTCCCACCCCATCTCTGAGAATGGCCGGCAAGACCAACAAGATTCATCAGAAGATAAGCATGAGGAGGCCAGTGAAGAGATCTCCCTGGAAAGCCAGCATATTTTCAAGACTCGGGACCCTGATGATAGCCAGATAAAAGGCAAGCCCAATGCATGCCTTGCTGCAACCAGCCATGGTTCCCAGACATCAGCCCAGAGCAGGACTGAGGAGGCTGATCCTGTGGATGGAATCTTGGCATGTAAGTTTTTAAAATTATTAATAATTTAATATATAAGTTTTAATGTATTGTTGTTAAGCAATACTGCTGTGCTAGCTTGCTGGGAGGTTAGCAAAACTTTTAGCAGCTTTTCACAGGCTTACATAGAGTCAGACTGATAAAAACAAATGCTTCAGGCAGTCATTGCAGAACCCTATAATTTTTTCTCTGCACTTTCATGATGTCACCCCCTACAGGGGAGATTAAGCAGAATGTAAGACTGAAAAATTGCTCAGTTGTTGCTTATAGATTATGAGGAAAGGCTGCACGGTTATTCCTGGTATAATTTGTGATTCCCTTCCACTCCTGCAGCACTTCTGGGGGGACCATCTTGGTGACTAACTTGACTGCACATTTCACGGGTGTGCCCTTTGCCTTTTTGAATAAAGCCATTCTCTTCTTCCTAGTCACCTGCCTCGGGTCATCCAGAGTCAGGACAGCCTGAAGGGGATGTAGAGGGTATTACTATCCAGCTCATCTCCAGATTCACCCCACTCACCCCTCCAACTCCCAGCACCATCCCAGGAACATCATTCCCAATCCCCAACCTCAACTCCCTCTTCCCTCACCCCTCCAGCCAGCCTCCAAGGCATAATGGCAGAGTCATACAGCATATACTGCACAGACAAAAATACTGTTACACACACCACTTACCATGGCCAAGGTTCTCCTGAGAGTGGGAAGAATCTCAGGGCGGGAAAGCCAGATATGCATATAAGAAAAAATGCTATCACAGCCTCTCTAAAATATGAACAGTAATTGCTTGTGATTTTTTTTTAACTCCCACAGCCATGACATCTGTGCTGGCCAAACTCTCAAGGACAGGGCTTTTATCAATGGTTGAGCAGCTAGCTAACCTGAGGGAGAGAAAATGGAAAACTCATGATGTAATGTTTGCAGACATAATTTAAAATAGTGGAAAGGTGGAGACAGCATTTGAGGATGGAGAGGGAATCAGACAAGAAGCTGTCCAGGGAGATCGTTGCAGTGGCCAAAGACAGCATGGCAATTGCCAGGGACCTCATTGGCATGGCCAAAAACAGTATGGAAAAAGACAGGGAGATGGAGAGACAACTACTGGAGGCAGTACAAAGCCAAAATGCCCTGCTGCAGTGCATGTTATTCTTAGGGCAGCACACAGTGCAGTATTGTAAACCAGCCCCCAGCCATGTTATGTAGCTCTTGGACAATACAGGCTACTGGAAACCACAGCAACTCCTCCCTGGTATAATCTCCCCCACAGCAGGGCTCCCAGAGGCCATTCTCTTCACAGAGGGACCCAGGCCCAGGGACCTGAGAACAGTGCCACCTGCAACACCAGCTCTTTTTGAGCTCTCTATCACCCCTGGTAACTTCAAGCCTCGCCAGTCAACACCAGAAGACCTATTAACAAGAAGAGGCAGAACCAAGACCTATGCCTATGACTTAAAGCCCTTCAAGTGCTTGTATTGTGCCTTGCCCTGCACTGTTGCGCTGTGCTGTTTTGTTTCGCTGCTGTTTTAAAGGAAGGGTTCTTTGTAGTTATGTTATAGAATGTTTTTTTAATATATTGTTTCATAATTAAAAAACATTTTTCATTACCCATTTCACTTCAAGGTGAATTTTCTGTTTATTACATGGTAGGTGAAATAATAAAAACCTTGAAAACGTAATTCAAAATGATCTTGACAAATTGGAGAAATGGTGTGAAATAAATAAGATGAAATTCAATAAGAACAGATGCAAAGTACTACAGTTAGGAAGGAATAATCATTTGCACAAATACAAAATCGGAAATGACTGCTTAGGGAGGAGTATTGCAGAAAAGGATCCAGAAGTTATAATGGATCACAAACTAAATAGGAGTCAGCAATGCAACACTGTTGCAAAAAAGCAAACAGCATTCTGTGATGTATTAGCAGGAGTGTTGTAAGCAAGACATGAGAAGTAATTCTTCCACTCAGCACTGAAGGCTTCAACTAGAGTACTGTGTCCAGTTCTGGGCAGCACATTTCAGGAATGATATGGACAAATTAGAGAAAGTCCAGAGGAGAGCAACAAAAATGATTAAAGGTCAGAAAACATGACCTACAAGGAAAGATTGAAAAAACTGTGTTTGTTTAGTCTGAAGAAGGGAAGACTGGGGAGACATGAGAACTATCTTCAAGTAGGTAAAGAGGCGGGTGATCAATTGTTTTCCTTATCTACTGAGGATAGGAGAAGAAGTATTGGGTTTAAAGTGCAGCAAAGGAGATTTAGGTTAGACGTTAGGAAAGATTTTCTAACTGTATGGGTAGTTAAGCACTGGAACAAATTACCTGAATAGGTTGTGGAATCTCCATCATTAGAAGTTTTTAAGAACAGCCTGGAATGGTCTAGATAATACTTAGTCCTGCCTCAGTGCAAAGGACTGGACTAAATGACCTTGTGAGGTTCCTTCCTGTCCTACATTTCTGTGATTTCTATAAAGAGTTTAACTATTGTATTTTTAAAAAACATTCCTTATCAGAGACAATCAAATTTTGTGCTTAACCAATTTACCGTGTCCCTTGTATTTCAAATCCTCTGTGCATTAGAGTCCAAACACTAAATTCCCCCCCCTCCCTCGTAAAATAACACCTATAGAACGTAGGGTTGCCCTAATACATAAGACGTAGTACCACAAAATTCCAGCAGTATTAAAATAATCATTCAAACAAGAACTTAGCCAGCCACCTACAAAAAAATCCTTTCCATCTCTTCATCGTTCTGGGAAGCATACTCAGCCAAAACCCTCATCAAACAGATACCTTTTTCAACCTGCCAGGAAGGTCACCAAATTTGGCCTGTTGCAACGCAGATGGGAAACCAGTTCCAGAGTCCGAGATCCCTCAGGGGGAATGCCTTTTCAGCAGCCCCCTCTCTTTTATAATGAGGGGAATCTGGCTCAGGCAGCACTGCTAACCGCAGCTGTAGCAGTAGGGTATTGTGTTAAAGGATCTCAATGCACTTTACAAACATACATTAATTAAACTTCTCAGATTGGCTCCCAGTCTTGTGCTCAGCCTATATCAGAAATATATATATATAGGTATTTACATGGCCCCTGCCATTGTGGTATATGGACACCTATTATTGGTGGGAGTGAAAAAAATCCCCCACAGACACAGTTTTTGTACTGCATTTTGCTTAAATAACTATTTTATTTCTGATATATTAACTGTGGGTTACTTCTGTTTTTTCCTAATAGATTCAGACTAAGAATGTGTCCCAGTGTGTTGAATATTACTATAACTGGAAAAAAATAATAAAATTTGACTGCAGTCGAGCAAAAGTAAGTAGAAAAAATGTTCAAGAAGGAGAGTAAGATGAGGTAGAAAAGACAGAAGAAAAGGTAGAAAAAGACTGCTTGGGGAATCTGTCTGAGATTCAGCTCTTTAATTTAAATATCTTCCATTGCGTTTGGAGATGTGGAGTTTATGTGTGCAGCAAGCTCTCTCCAGGAAACACTTCCTTATTAATATTCTGTTGCTACCCTTGTTTAACTTGCAGAAAACTATGGAATAATATTGCAAAAAACCCCAAACAAACCCTGTTCTGTAGTTAGCATGTTATACCATACCTAACATATCTCATTATTCTTGCAGGAAAGTTATGTAACAATATTTGCTCTTGACATTATGACACCATTGCTAATTAAAACAAGAGAATTAAGATAACTCTTAGCTCCTAATTAGCCATCTAAAATAATCCCTAGCTCCTTGTTAGTAATGCTGTCAGCATTAAACTTGTCACTGCTGATGTGGCAGTGCCATTCTTTGACGTGCCAGTATTCTGCAAAAACCTGCCAGATACATGACACAGAGCACAGGCACTGCTGAACTGTTCCACTGCAGCAAGTGGAGAATAAGATTTACCAGGAAGATTTTTGCTGCAGAAACTTGATGTTCACATAGCTTCAGTACACCAAAGGGCAAGATTTTTAAAGGTATTTAGGTGCCTATTTGAATTTTCAAAAGCATCTAGGCATTTACCACCCATTGAAATTGAAGGGTATTAGGTATCTAGCTGCTTTTAAATTCAAATAAGTGCCTAAATACCCTTAAAAGTATGGCCCCAAATGTTTGTTATTTTTATAACTGTCCATGTAACAGGTTTTTCATATGAGGACTTTGCAGTTTTGCCTAATATTGATAGCACACATAACTTGTAATCGTTTATTAGATCTCTGCTTTTTTTCCGCCCAGTTCATTTAAAGGAGTTTATTTTTTATTGGCTATTTACTGTTCAAAGGAGTTCACAGGGAAAATTCATGTTTGGTGTAAATATATTCACATCAGTGGGTTTGTGTATTAGTTGGTGCATGGAAAATGTAATCTTTGACAGGACTGTTTCTTTAACAAGTGGTCCTTTTAAGTTGGTTCCAGTGTGTTTAGGTCTGGAGTTAAGATGGAATTTATGCTTTCAGCACTGGTATCAATGCTTTATGAATATCAGCCCTAGAAGCAAGACAGCAGCAGAAAAAAAGAGTCAGTGGGAATGGCTAGACTATAGTATCTTCACTCCAAGCAAATGATTATGCTAATCTGGAGGGTCAGATGTAGCCCACAGAATCCTAAAACTCTAAATATTAAATACAGAAATGGCTCCTTTCTCCTGTTGAAGAAGGCAACAGAAGACTCGGAGTCACATTCTCTGCTGGTGTAGATTTGCACAGTTCCATTGAACTCAATGGAGCACTGCTGGTATGCACCAGCAGAGAATTGTGCCCACCATCCTTAACCTATCACCATGATAGTTGGTCAGGGTAATGGGCCTGATCCAGAGCCATTTGAACTTAATGAAAAGACCCCCTTTAACATCAGTGCATTTTGGGAGAGGGGGAAGTGTGTGTGTGAGAGAGAGAGAATCATATCAAACTAATAAAAAATTCCCTTATTCAAATCATGGTTACATTCCTTTGGCATGCTATCTTTTTTATCCAAATGTTTTTGATATCCCTGAGACACATTGGATAAACAGGGTTTCACCAAGATACTGAATGGTGGGAAATTTTAATGGTATAGGGTCCAGTCCAACAACCATGCTGAGCCCCCTTCACCTCCTGTGGATTTCAGTGTGAATTAAGTATTCTTTAAACCTGGCAGGAGACACTCAAAACCTTGCAGGACCTGGCCTTTAAATTGTTGTTCAGGATCAGGATAGTATTGTTCTTCTTTGAGTGCTTGCTCATGACCATTCTGATGTAGGTGTCTGTGCGTGCCACATGCACTGGTGCTGGAAATTTTTCCTCTAGTGGTATCGGTAGGGCTGGCTCTAGTGCCCTCTGCAGCAGTGCACGTATGCACTCGCATATATGGCGCTGCCAGCCCCCTTACTCCCAGTTCCTTCTTACTGTGCATGACAGTGCTGAAACAACACTCTTGCTCTTGCAAGCCTTCATGTTCCCAGTGGTTCTTTCACTGTTTTCTAGCTCTTGCTAGTGTATATAGTTCTAAAAAATAGTAGTTTGTTTGTTAGTTAGTTAATAGTTATCTAAGTCGTAGTTAGTAAGTTCCCAGGGGTTTAAGCCCTGCGCTTCTTGCAAGAAGCCTATGCCACTGAGCGACCCACATCAGAGCTGTTTAAGGTGCTTAGGGGAAGCACACCTCTCCACAAAGTGCAAGATCTGCAAGAGTTTTCGCCCAAGAACTAAGAAGGACCGGGACATAAGACTTAAGGCCCTTCTGATGGAGGCGGCACTCAGACTGGCATTGGAGCTAAGGTCGGACTCGGGGACAGAGTACTGCGGCATCGTTAAAAAGTGCCCCTCTGGTGTCGGAGTCGACCCGGCACCGTTCCACATCCCTGGTGCCGAGGAAGCGCCAGAAGAAGGCACATTCGGAGAGGGAGTGCTCACCGGCACCGAAGCTGACTAAGAAAACTCCAGGGAAGCTGGAGTGAGCTCGGAAGGGGTCTCTGCCTGGATGGGTGTCGAGTCTGGTACCCGCGCCGCTGCCGGCTCCAGGGAGCGGCAGGGGCCCACACCACCTCTTGGTCCCATCCATGCCTGAAGCATTCCAGGCGATGAAGAACCTGCTGTCCATGCTGGTGCTGCCTATGCCCCAGGAGGGTAGGCCTGCACACCGAGGGGCGGAGTCCCTGGCTGGGGGTTTGTTGAAGAGGATACCAACACCGGTGCAACAGCCTCGTCCCTTGCCCACTAGTTGCCATTCGCCGGTCTCAAGGTGTTCTTCAGGTTCTCGGCACCAGTCGCAGGAACTGTGTCGAGACACATTGGGTTCAGACCAGTGGTCGTCAAGTGCGAGGCACTGGCCCCCAGACATCGGCACCGATCCGCAGAGTGGGGACGTTGTTCTTCGGCGTCCCGGAGTTTACCGAGCCTGCAGCATCATGACTTGCCAGCGCGCAGCAGGGCACTGGAGCCATGGCACTGCGAAAGTCCATACAGGAAACCAAAGGACAAGACGTGGTCAAGACATGACCAATGCTTTGGCTCCGCACACCACTCCCCGGCACCAGACCTCCGATACAGGGACACGGAGGCAAGACCGACACGCCCGTGGTCACCAGGGTACTCTTCCTTTTACTCAGGGGAGGAGGTTATAGCCCCCTCTAAGGTGCAGGCTACGAAGCCTCCGCGGATTTCCCCATGCTGCCTCAGATGGGAGGATGGCCACAAGGGCACTGGGCTGGACCCTGGCAGTACTGGAACTCTTGGGGGTTCCCCCATTCCGCGGTGCCTTATCCACTCTCCTCTGTGGGAGCATCAGTGCCACAGTCTTTGAAAGACCACCCTACAGCACCGGCCTTGGACGTCGACTCAGAGCATGAGGAGTCACTGTCAGGCCATCCATCAGTAATCATCCCGACTTGGGAAGAGGCGCCCACAGCCCCTCCACTGCTGGCCTCCTCCTCGTTGTTCCCGGATGAGGCAGTAGCAGGCCCCTCGCACACTGTCCCTCTGGACGATTATCGGTCCCATCAAGACCTACTGAAAAGGGTAGCAGCCAACCTGGGCCTCAAGATAGAGGAGCTTAAAGAACCTGTAGATGAGCTCTTTGGTATCTGCAGCCCCATCCAGGGTGGCCCTCCCGGTGCATGAGGGGGTAATAAAACTGGCTAAGGGCTTGTGGCAAACCCCAGCATCTCTGCCCCCCACATCCAAACAGGCAGAGAAAAAGTACTATGTACCCGCTAAAGGATTCAAATATCTATATACGCACCCAGCTCTGGGCTCATTAGTGATAGAAGCGGAGAACAAGCACAACAGGTGGGGCAAATGAGCTCCACGCCAAAGAACAAGGAGGCAAAGAAAATGGACTTATTCGGCTGTAAAATTTATTCAACAGCGAGCCTCCAGCTAAGGGTGTCTAACCAGCAGGCATTGCTAGGGTGGTACCATTTTAACATATGGCAATCGCTTGAAAAGTTTGCCGACTCCCTCCCCAATCCTCCAAGCAAGAGTTTAAGGCCATCCTGGAGGAGGGTAAGACTGTGGCCAGAGCTTCCCTACAGGCAGCCTTGGATGCAGTGGACTCAGATGCTGCATGGATGATGGCCTCGGCGGTGTCGATGAGAAGGGCCTCATGGCTCCAGTTGTCTGGCCTCCCAGTGAAAGTCCAGCAGTCCATTCAGGACCTTCTGTTCGATGGCACTGCTCTATTCGTGGGACAGACTGACTCCAGGCTGCAGGGTCTGAAGGACTCCAGGACCACGTTGTGCTCATTGGGCCTTTCCATCCCTTCATCCTCAAGGAGGCACTTCAGACCATTGCATCAGCAGTGCTTCGGGGGCCAATCCAGAGGAGAGCCCTATAGAAGGAGAAACAGAGGATATAAATGCTGCCGGGGCAATTCACCAGCATCTACTTCAAAGCCAGGCCCGAGCTGTCATTCCTCGGGTAGGAAGAAAGGCTTTTGAAGGTGCGCCCAAGGGCAGCCGACCAGTTCGTGCCCGAGATCCAGCCTCTCATCTGTTTGCCTCCCGCCTTGCCCCTATTCTCTCTGCCTGGAGGGACATTACGTCGGACCGTTGGGTGTTGAATACGGTGGCTACTGGATACACCCTGCAGTTCATCTCGATCCCTCCCTCTCGCCCTCCTTCTCTGTCCCTCTTCAGGGACCCCTCTCACAAGCAACTCCTCATTCAGGAGGTGCAAACTGTTGTACAGTTGGGCGCGGTGGAGTAGGTTCCTCTCAATATGAGGGGAAAAGGTTTCTACTCAAGGTATTTCCTGATCCCAAAGGCAAAGGGATGCCTGAGATCCATATAGGACTTGAGAGCACTAAATAAGTCCCTCAAAAAGACAAAGTTTCGTGTGGTCTCCCTAGCGGCCATCATTCCTTCTCTGGATTCAGGCAACTGGTTCACTGCCCTCGATTTACAGGATGTTTATTTTCACATCGCTGTCTTCCTGGGCCACAGGAGGTTTCCGTAGTTTACTATGGGCACGTGGCATTACCAGTTGGTGGTCATGCCATTTGGCCTTTCTATGGCCCCCTCGCATTTTTACCAAGTGTATGGCAGTAGTAGCGGCCCACCTCAGGTGCAGGGGAGTATAGATGTTTCCTTACCTGAACGATTGGTTCATCAGGGGCCGCTCAAGGGAACAGGTCCGTCGTGATGCGCAAATATTGAGACACACATGTCAGTTACTGGACCTGTTAATAAATGAGCAGAAATCATTCCTCACGCCTGTTCAGAGAATAGAGTTTCTGGGGGCAGTCCTGGACTCTATACAGGGCAAAGCACTGTTGCCCAATACCAGATTCCGGGCCATGACAGAGCTTATAGCCAGCTTACAGAGCCACCTGATTACCACAGCAAGGGTATGCCTCAGCCTCCTGGGGCATATGGCAGCATGTACCCAAGTGGTTCGTCACGCAAGGCTGCATCTATGGCCGCTCCAAATGTGGTTGGCTACAGTATATTCCCCATCAAGACACTCCCTGGACAGGGTTCTCACAATTCCCTCCCACATACTTGCCTCACTATCATGGTGGATGAGCTCCCGTTAAGTGCTAGCTGGAATTTCCTTCGTGGCACCGAGACTGACCCTGTCTCTGGTTTCGGATGCCTCAGATGTGGGATGGGGAGCCCACCTAGGCGCCCTCAAGACTGAAGGTCGCTGGGCTGGGGAGGAGTTAAATGCTCACATAAACATCAAAGAGCTCAGAGCCATCCGATTAGCCTGCAAGTTGTTTCTGCTGCATCTATCCAACAAGGTGATGAGGGTCCTCACGGACAACATAGCAGCAATGTACTATATCAACAAGCAAGGGGGAGCGAGATCCCCAGCCCTGTGTCAAGAGGCCATTCATATCTGGGACTTCTGTGTGGAGCACAACATCCTCCTCGAAGTGGTCCATCTGCCGGGGCTGAAGAACACCTTAGCAGATCGTTTGAGCAGGTCCTTTTGCTCTCACCACGAGTGGTCGCTCCACCAGGAGGAGCTTCCAAAGGTGGGGAGCTCCCCGAGTGGACCTGTTTGCCACCGGGGAAAACAGGAAATGCGTCCGCTTCTGTTCTCTCCTGGGGTTGGAAGGCGGCTCCCTGACTGATGCTTTCCTACTCTCATGGTTGAGGTGTCTCCTGTATGCATTTCCCCCGATATCTCTCATGCACAGAGTCCTGGTGAAAGTCAAGAGAGACAAAGCACGAGTCACTCTGGTGGCCCCGGAGTGGTGTCACCAGCACTGGTTCAGGATGCTGCTGGATCTATTGGTGGCTCGTCCTTGGTCTCTGCCGCTGCGCCCGGACCTCATCTTCCAAGACGGGCTGGTTGCTTCACCCGAACTTAGCTTCTCTGCATCTGACGGCCTGGCTGCTGCATGGTTGAATAGGGAGGAGCACCACTGTTCATCCCAGGTCCAGAGAGTGCTGTTAGAAAGTAGAAAGCCTTCCACCAGAGTGTCGTACCTAGCAAAGTGGAAACGCTTTGCCTGCCGGGTGGTCAGGAAGAATGTATCGCCATCAAAGTCTCCTATACAGATGATCTTAAACTATTTGCTTCATTTGAAGCAGGAAGGCTTAGCCCATTCGTCAGTGAAAGTTCACCTGGCGGCAATATCTGCGTTCCACCCACCAATACAGGGCAGATCAGTTTTCTCCCCTGACATGACAACTAGATTCCTTAAAGGGCTAGAAAGACTCTTCCCTCAGATTAGAGAGCCGGTTCCCCAGTGGGACCTGAACCTTGTTCTATCCCAGCTCACTGCTGCACTGTTTGAACCTTTGGCCTCATGCTCACTCACACACTTGTCCTGGAAGGTGGCACTTCTAGTAGCAATCACTTCTGCACGCAAGGTGTCGGAAATTAAGGCCTTGACCTCGGAGTTGCTTTATATGGTGTTCTTTAAGGACACGATCCAACTCCGCCTTCATCCTGTGATCCTCCCGAAGGTCGTTTCCCACTTTCACATTAATCAGGACATCTTCCTGCTGATATTCTGCCCTAAACCTCACAGCTCTAACAAGGAGAGGCACTTACATTCACTTGATGTAAGGAGGGCCCTGGCCTTCTACATCAATAAGACCAGACCATTTCGCTGCTCCACATAACTCTTCTTGGCGATTGCGGACAGGATGAAGGGCAAACCGGTCTCCTCGCAGAGTATTTTGTTCTGGATTACAGCCTGCATCTGCGCCTGTTATGAACAAGCAGGAGTCGTGCCTCCAGCATCCTGATTGACCCATTCCACGAGGGCTCAGGCAACTTCAGTGGGTTTCCTGGCACATGTACCTATTCAGGATATTTGCCAGTTCGCCACTTGGTCGTCCATACATACCTTCATGTCCCACTATGCCATCATGCAGCAAGCTAGGGACGATTCAGGATTTGGCAGAGCGGTCTTACAATGTTCACAGCATGAACTCCTGCCTACCTCCAGAGGCACAGCTAGTGAGTCACCTAAATCAGAATAGACATGAGCAAGCACTCGAAGAAGAAAGAACGGTTACTTACCTCATAACTTGTTCTTCGAGATGTGTTGCTCATGTCCATTCCACAACCCGTCCTCCGTCCTCTCTGTCGGAGTTCCGGCAAGAAGGAACTGAGAGGGAAGGGGCCAGCAGCGCCATACATGCAAGTGCATACACGCACCACTGGAAAGGGCACTAGAGCCGGCCCTACAGGTACCACTAGGGGAAAAATTTCCAGCACCAGTGCATGTGGCACACACACACACCTAAATCAGAATGGACATGAGCAACACATCTCGAAGAACAATAGTTATGAGGTAAGTAACCGTTCTTTCTGGAGTTGATGCGCTCTGGCAGCCTGGGCATTTTAGTGGTGTTCTGAATTAGGCTTTTTGAGAACAGTTTCCCACAGCTGCTATCTTAGGGTCAGCTCTCCTAGTGTTAGCAGTGATGGGAGCTCTAGTGTAGATAGGGCACTGTTGTCTGACCCTACTCAAAGCAGGTTTACATGACATGCTGCTTAAAATGCCGGTGGCTGGCAGTGCCTTGAGTACACCAGCACTCCTGCCATTGTTAAACACTTAAACATGAGTTTAACAAACTTAACTTTAAATATGCTTAAGCCCCATTGAACCTGATTCTCATTTACACTATGTCCCCTTTAAAGTTCTAGAGCAGTGTGAAGAGCCTTTGATGTAAACAAGAACCAGACCCATTCTTCTTGGTGTTAAGGTCCACCGATCCATTACAATGAGCACTTTGGTCTGCTTCCAGCTTGGTGGCAGAACCAAGCCTGCCAGTCCTTGGTGGCAGGGGAATGGTCCATGTCCTCAAGTTCCCTCCTGTTTTTTCTACACCTCCCTGCCCCCAGTGGCCTTCAGCTCCCCTGGCCCTTCCTGCTGCAGCTTTGCTGTGGGAAATTTCAAACTTCAGTTCAAATTTTAAGACCAACGATTGGGCTCAGTAATATGTCTATCTAATTCTCAGCCATGTCCCAGGGCTGCATTGGATTTTGGGGGAAATCATCCCCCTTAGTTTCACTTCCTCTTCTGAGGTGTTGGTGCCCGGAGGCTTCAGGGAGGGACCTAGACCAAGAAAAGCCAGAGGCCAAAGGAAGGGTCCGTGTTTCTTGCTTCTCCACTTATCAAGCGTCTCTCTGAATAGCTCATTCAGCTCTGTGGGCAGAGAGCAGGTTGCCTCACAGCCCAGGCCAGGTGGGGTTCCCTCAACCCCTCACCCCGCAGCAGGAAAGGAGGAAGGCAGGATTAGAAAAGAATTGGTTCCTGGTCAGGCAGCCCTCCGTCCCTCATCTCTATGATAGAACCCAAGCTAAAGGATGAAAAGCATATCTAAATCCCTATACCCCAAACCAGTAGCCAAGCCTCTGACTGCAGAGCTCAGCTTCACCTTCCCTCTCCCCCTTTGCTATGCCATGGGTCACAGATGGAAGGCACTGGGCACAGCAAAGAAGCTACCAACAGCAGAGAGTCTTATAAGAGACCTTTGGGCCCAGCTCCCTCCCTCTGCTAACCCGCTATATAGTGCTCCCTCCCTCCTGCCCCTGGAGGATCCCATCTCATATCCCAGGCTGAGGCCTGCATGGGGAAACAGAGAGCTATCTAGCCCATGTGGATCCCATGCTAAAGAGAGAGGCTGCTGCGGAGCCCATCCTTGAGCCCCAGGTTAGTGCCTTCCTGAGAAACCATGTGGTGAAGGATAGACAAATAGACCCAGCCTCTTTGAGGACAGAGGGATTGCTAGCCACTGGGAATATTTTCAAAGCAATCTCTGAGCCCAATTTCACTTTCTCCTCTGAAGCAGGATTCTGGGGACAAACTCTCAAGGGGAAATAAATTAATAATAAAATCAGCACTGCTTCCTCCTTCATGGAGTGCCATAGGGCAGATCAATACAGAAATGACCTGGCCGTAGGTTTGTGCTGATTCCTCTAGGCATGGTTTAAAAATGAATATTTGGATTAACTGATTATTGTGCTCCTGGACTCCGAAAGAGAAATTAACAAATTGAACTTAGTGTACTGACTGGTGGAAGAAAGTCCATAGTTTAACTACCATGTTAAACCAGTGAAACACAGCCTTGGATAGCCCTACCCCAGGGGGGATTTCTTGTGGATGCATAAGAGTGCCCAAGCAAAAGATCAAATCTCTGTAGCATAATGTTCTCAGCATGCTGAAAAAAAGGAAGTTATGTACAAATTGTTAGAAATAATCAAACAGGTTGTCCCTCGGGCACATTGGAGAGATGGAACCCTTTATTTCCTGCTCGTTCCACCTTGACGCCATGAGTGAGCAACAAGGGGGTTATTTTACAATCCTTTTATCCATAACAGTACGTAAATGTATATATTTTCAGCAACTCCCCATAGAGCCTTATTTGGTTACATTGACACCTATAAAATTAATATTAACAACTACATGATGAATACAATTATACTCGCCCCTGTTTGTTGTTTACAGGATTACCATACAGAGGGCAGGCACATCACCTTAAAACCTATTAATTTTACCCTAACATTCTTCGAAGTAAAGGCATGCTGGGGGGGAAGGAAGATAATGCTTTCTTCCCACCCTGGCCTTGTGCAGGAGTGGTGATAGCCTCATCCCCTGTGCAGATGGCTGGGAAGGGAGGAGAAGAAGAGAGATAACAGACTCTAACTAGAATTCACACCAATTAGCAGAAACAAGGTTTGCCTATGCCATGACCCCGTTCCCTGTAGCTTAGGCCTGACCATTTGTCCAGGTTTTAACTCTTTACTCTCCTACACAAATACCAACATTAAATGCTAACTTCAGTCATCAACCTTATTCCAGTCTTGCAAGATCATAAAGCTCAACCTTGGAACCTCATTCTGTTCCTTACAGCCCTACCCAGATGGAATAATCCTTTCGCAGGTGTCATTATTCTTCCTATCCATTAGTGTAAGCCTCATGACGTCCATTTTCTCCAGTCAGATGAGTTTTTATTTGAAGTTGGAAGCTTACTCTAACCAGACCCATTATTGTACCTTTAATTCAGACCAGTAGTCCTCACAACTGTTTGAACACTCATTCTCTAAGTAAATTCAAGAAATATTCTACCTTCGGTTAAGCATTAGAGTCAAGTCCATAGAGACACTAACAGTCTCAGGACAGAGTAATCTTATCTCCTGTACTGAAATCTATGAGATAGCTATTAATTCATCCAGTTCTGCATATTGGGTCATCCAATCTTACTTCGTGCCATTTCCTTTCTTTTGGCAGAAGTCTTCTCCACACCTCAATGCCCAGGGGATGATGGAGGAGATATTTATATATAATGTACCTTGTAGTAGATGTCACATTTCAAGGATGATCCTGCTTCCCATCCTGGATCCACACTGTTATGAAAATTCATTGTAACAGATCTGTGGATCTTAGCATGAAGAAGAATAGGAAAATTTATGCATGGTTACCTGAAAATTTCCTTTCTTCAAATAATAAGGTCAACAGACCTGGCCACCCTGGAGACAGCAGATGGTCCAGAATAGAGATGGAAATGGATATTCAGTGATTTGGGTTTGTCATTATTAGGTGGAAATTACCATCCTCAGTAGTAGGAGAAATTGTGATTTTTCCTGAAAATATATTTAACACAATCTATAATTTAAGAAAGTAGATTTTCATTATCCTGGCTGTGGAAGCTGTCTCAACTGTTTGTGAGGCATTTCCCTGGTGCCAGGGATTGACAGGTCTGGTTCTGCCCCCAAGCTGCAAGTAGCATGTAGCTCAGATTGTATTGGATCTGTTAGAATGAACAGATTACTCAATGGAAGGAAATTTTATTACTCAATGAAAGAAAATTTTCAGGTAAGCATGGATACATTTTCCTGTTGACTTCAGTGAGTCTTAAGTATACACTTAAGTGCTTTCCTGAATCAGGACCTGAGAGAGGTTGGACTGTATCGTAGTATGTGTGTGTGTGCATATGTGTGGGCACACGCATGTGGTTTTTAAAAAGTTTAGAGTTAATTTTCTTTACTTCAGTTTCTTTTAACTGTCCAACCACAACAATACAAACCTTTCTGAAGAGGGGGAAAGAATGCTATTTTAACAAGTATTTCATGATTTGCAGATTGCATGCAGCCCAAAGAAAAGGCATGGTTATCTGCCTAAACAAGACATGAAGATAAAGTCAGAGAATTACAAAAAAGCATCACACAAGACATACAATCCAGCCTGCAGTCAGAGGGAAACTCCAGACCAACCTGAGAACACAGACTGTCAGGGTGCATTTCCATGTAAAGAGTGTGAAAGGTATGGCTTTATTATTAATCTTGGTTTGTTCAGTGATTTCTACATCTCTGCTTATTTCAGTTTGTATTTATAAATAAAGAATTCTTAATTTAAGGAACACCATTTACTTTAAAATCTAATGACTTCTTAAAAAATTAGTTAAATGCATGGTGCACCTCTCCCTGAGTGCCCTTGCCAATTTGTGTGATTTTACAACCACATATAACTTTTTAAAAGTAGTTTAAAATAGTTTTTTCTTCCCCATTTCAGCATGAAAGATCCACACAAAGGGGAAATTGGCAAAAGTGAAACAATAAAACTGATTGTGCACAAAGTAAAAAAAAAGGGGGAAAATAGAGGAAAATGTATTCTTTTTCTAATCTCTTTCATATTGTAATGTTAAGTGTTATTCTACTTTAAAAGGCAAAATGATCTCAGACAAAAACTTTAAAAAAAAAGTTGCTTGTGTCCCTTTAAATTATTGAACCCTAAAGCTGTAGATTCATGGCCGGTTTCATCTGCAGACTAACCCTTACATTTTCAAAGAGATGTCGGGAGCTTAGCTCCACGGCTGCCATTGATATTGTGGGAGAATCATATGACTAAAATGAAACAGGTCCTTTGGCTGTTGCCAACACATCCATGATCATTTCCCTTTCCTGGTAGGTCTAATTTGATGCCTGTTTTCACAAAACAAAAGCATCATTTACCACAATGCAACATTACCTGTAGGTCCTGTTTAGGAGATGTGGGAACTGGACTGGAAGGGAAGAGAAAGTATAATAGCTAAGGACTGAGATGCATTGGCAGAGCTGGTTGTGGGAGGAGAATACCAAGTATGCTATAGGTCAGGACTGAGGTGCAATTGCAAAGCTGCATGGGGAAGCTTCCATAGTACTAACCTACATCACCATATGTTGGTCCCTCATTTCCATGTGCACTGCACACCTAAAAATTAAGGGGAAAAATAAATGACGTCTGTTCTGCTTATTACCTAGAGAAAGGTTTTGTGCGTGACTCCCATTACTGTTTAGCTTCGTTAAGAAAACTAACAACTGACCCTTGTTTTCTGTCTACTTGTAGGGTATTCGACAAGATAAAAAGTCGGAATGCTCACATGAAATGCCACCGCCAGCAGGAGTCGAAGGATCCACTGATAAAGATTAAGTGGCCCATAAAACACTAAAAAATGAGCCAAAGATGAAAGAAACAAACTCAGACGTTGACCTTCTCCAATGGTAACTGGGAAACTGCAATTTCAGGGTATCAGTGGTGGTAGCCTTGTCTACACTTGGAAAATATGTAAATGTTTTCAGCACCTGATCAGCTGCTGATCAGCTCTGAGCAGGGTTAGCTGCCATGACAGTGTGCCCAGCCCACACTTCAGCTTATATCATTGCTGGCACTGCAGAAGAACACTCACAATTTTTCTTAATGCAGAAGCACCTGATGAGGCCAGAAAGGAACCTCCATGTGAAGGTTCTGGAAGGAGAGTTGTAACTGTTTGTATACGGTCAGGTGCCAAAGCCTATTCAGATGATTTTAGCAGTTAGCATCAATATAACATTCCTGGTGTCAAGTGTGACTGAAAAGAAACATTAAGGCATTAAATGCTTTTTGCTTACATTAACACAGCAAGGATGTGGGTGTTAAATTAAGTATGCATGCCTGGCATTAAATTACAATTATGCATGGTTGAAAACAATACATAGTTGTTAATGTAAAATAGCTGTTGTACAAATACAAGTGGTTCTGCACTTCTACTTTATTTTAATTTAAAAAAAAAAAAAAAAAAAGCCTTTTTGCCACCATTTAAAAATAAAAGTTGGATGTGGATGGCTCTTGTTTCTTATCATCAGTTTATGGGTTCAGTTGCTGTTGTTAGAAAAGGTCAGAATAGGAAAATCAATGAGGAATTGCCATTGTATTTAATATCCTTTTTGCTGAAATATAATGGTCATGCCCTGCATTTCAGATTTAATATGTAGTACTATGATGATCTGTGTATTGTTCTTTTGTATGTGCTCACTGCACAGCTTATTAAATTGGGTTCTTGAGTTATTGTTGTAAAAGTTCTTATACTGCTTTTAATGGTTATTTCAAAAAACAAAAGCAAAACTAGTTATACCAAGTTTGGTGGAGCAAAACAGAGCATATTGTATTGACATTAGACTTGAAAGAATCAGTCCCATTTAACTTAAAGAGAAGATTACAGGGTGACTTGATTGCAATCTGTGATTACCTAGGTGGGGAACAAATATTTAATAATGGGCTCTTCAATCTAGGAGAGAAAAGCATAACACAATCCAATGGCTGAAAGTTGAAGCTTGACAACTCAGACTAGAAATAAGGTGTAAATTTTTAACAGTGAGTGTAATTAACCAGTGGAACAATTTACCAAGGGTCATAGTGGATTCTCCATCACTGACAATTTTAAAAATAAAATTAGATGTTTTTCTAAAAGATCTTCTCTAGGAATTATTTTGGGGAAGTTCTATGGCCTGTGTTATGCAGGAGATCAGACTAGCTGATCACAATGGCCTCTTCTGGTCTTAGAATCTATGAATCTGTGTGTCTAAATATATGCTGTGCCAGCTTCATACAGTCATTTGGTAAGTGAGATTATTGTAGCTGCTTGGATCTCAAAGTGCTTTACAGGCCAGTGTGACAGGCCAGGTGAGTGAGGCTGGGTAAAGGACAAACTAACATGGTTTGGAGTTCAATAAAAAGCCTGGCTTCTCTCAGGCAGAGTGAATGCTAAATTAAAACAAAAGGACTTCATGCAGCCAACATCCTCTGTGGGAATAACAAATTTGCAGGTCTTACATTCCCTTGAGTAAACTAAGCATTTTAGTTCATTGGAAACTGCAAGTTATGGAGCAGGGTTTTTTTTTTTTTTTAATTGCGCAACGGATCCAGTCGTAGCAGAATTTTGTTTTTTTCCTCCAGTTATCTTCATATCGGCTGTGATACCAAGGGATTTTTTTTAGCAGCTTAAACTATTAAAACTGAAGAATAGGTCAGTACAGCTGACCATTCTGCTCCTTCGGAACTCTGGAATTGTCTACTGGAAGGATGAAGCTCATTTGTGCAGGAGACAGAACATTCTCGGGGCTAATGCACGGCTGTGGAATTTGCTGCCACAGGAACTCAGCTGCTTCAGACCTCACCACTTTCCGATCCAAATGCAAACCTCACTCCTTCAATCTGGCCATCACAAATAACAACATATAGCAAGCACATCAGCCTTTCTTCCTTTTATTTTTAGTCACATGCAGTTTTCCTCAGGGGAGAGGAATGGAGTGAGAACCACACGACATATCAGTCACTTGTTTATTTTATCACTGGAAGACGCTCAGATACTACAGGGATGAGAGCCACAGAAGATCCAGAAATGGAACTGAAGGTCTGTTTGATCTGTCATAAATCTTATCAGCTGTCTAACAGTTCCACTGTTAATATCTGAGAATATTTTAAAGCACCATAGCTGGTCATAAATTATTGCACCAGTTTTGTCTATCACTTTGTTTGCATAAGCAATACAATCTTACAAAACTGCAAAGTTGAGTTGTTATTTTTCTTTTGCTTGGACAGTGAGTAAAATATAATAGGGTTACCCCCCCAACCACTACCATCACTGTGTAAGGACTGGCAAATAAATTTTGTTGGTGGATATTTCATGTCTATTTTTCAAGGCTGGATGATGAAATACTTCCTCACACTAATCAAAATATTCTTGTAGAGCCTCTTACTAACAGCAGCAATGTTCAGGTCAAGGACTTGACAAACATACTCACCCATGGCAAGTAGGACAATTCGCCTGGAAGTTTGCCCATTAGCTTCTGCAGAATTTAAGGTTTTATTTTAAAAAAAGCTTAAAGATGAAAGAAAGCTTTCTAGCCTTATGACTGCAAAGGAAACCCTTAAATTATGACCAGCTGTCTTCTGAGAAAACAATGAGAGTCCTGTAGCACCTTAAAGACTAACAAATTTCTGCGGGCATAAGCTTTCGTGGGCTGCAGCCCACGTCATCAGATGCATGCAGAAATTTGTTAGTCTTTAAGGTGCTACAGGACTCTCGCTGTTTTTACTGTATACAGACTAACATGGCTACTCCTCTGGAACTATGTCTTCTGTGAGTGCAAACAGAAGGCCTCAAACAATGCATTGGCATGACCTGCCTCCATTCATCTCAATGTGCTCTTCACTTTGAAACCCTCAACCTTGTCTGCACACAGAAGTTTAACTAAAAAAGATTAAAAAACAGTTTAGTTAAAACATGTGCAAACTCCAGTAGACACACTTGTACTGGTTTAAAACTGGTTGTATTGATTTGGCTTGTGCCTGTAAGTTTACCAACGCAAGTTAAATGGATATAAATCACTTTAAACACAATTAAAGACTGTCCACACAAGGGCTTGCATCAGTTTAAAATCCGTCTTTAGTTAAACTAATGCAACTTTTGTATTTTTAGCAGGGCCTCAAAATTACTATGATCCGATTCTTCAGCCACTTAGACCAGTGTAAGTCAGGAGTATCTCCACTGAAGACAGAGAGTTACATGGCTTTAAAACTGGTGTGTGAGAGTGAAGAATCAAGTTTATGGGCTAGGTCAGGGGTGGCCAACCCGCGGCTCGCGAGCCGCATGCGGCTCTTTGCTATTTGGGCTCTTTGCTCTGAAATTGACAAGCAGCCTTGGAGAGGTAAATTAAATTTACAAGCTGCCCCTGAAATTGACCTATCAGTGCCAATTGTCAGGGGAGGGGAGCAAGGGAGGAGGGGAGCTTGTCAATTGAGACGTGAAACTGACAAGCTGCCCAGGAAAATGAGGAATCAGCATGAATTGTCGGCGGAGGGTAAGGAAAATGTGGCTCTTAGCATTATCAATAGCTATTTTTTGGCTCTTCGTCTCTGACTGGTTGGCCACCCCTGGGCTAGGTCATCAGCTGGTGTAAATCAGAACAGCTCTGATGATTTATTGTACCAGCTGAGTCTCTGTCCCTTTATGTGGAACTTCTGGGAAATTTTCTGCTATCCCTCCTCCCAAACAAGCCATACATACACTCTGAAGACTGGCAACAGACAGGATCTATATTCTGGTCTATTGACCCATTGGATGACGTGTTAAGGATTCTAGGTCAGCGGTTCCCAACCTTCTCGCATTTATGGATCCCTTTTCAACCTCCAAACATTTCACGGACTACCACGCTTCTAGTTTTATTTGAAATTGTACATTTCCTTGGTGAAGATATTATTTTTATTTTCTGCGGACCCCCTATGGTAGCCTCGTGGACCACCAGGGGTCCACAGACCACAGGTTAGGAACCGCTGCTCTAGGTGAACAACTTCCATCTGCTTCTCTCTCTTACCAGGAACAGCCTGTTAGTGAAGAGGAGAGTAGCGCTGAGGACTGAAGCTTTTAACATCATTGCAACTGAAATAACATCTCAAAACAGTGGACAGTGACCTATTTCATAAAAACTCACAGCTTTTTACTATGTAGTAGTAGATCCATGCAGCAGTGCTGAATAGTCTTTAACATTTACATATATTAATGTATGTAGCCAGGAGGTGTGGCCTCCCTCTGAGATTGACACAGAGGGAGAGCCAAACCCCCACTGGGGGTTGGAACCGGGAAAGACAAAACCTGACCAGAAGCAGGTAGGTGGGGCTAGGCCTTTAAAAGCCAGGCCTGCTCGCTCAGTCAGGGGCCAGCGGCCAGGGGAGAAAGACGCCTCTCCCTTGGTGCTCAAGCTTAGGGCCGCGCCTAACATCCACCCAGAGGAGACGCTGCCAGATCTACTCACGGTGTGGGGCCCTGCGGATCCGGAGGAGCTGCCTGAACCATATGACCCGGAGGAAGGACTGCCCAAGCCGCCTACTGCCGGGGACCCTGAGAACCTGCCGGCACTGCCTACTGCCTGGGATCCTGAGAACCTGCAGGAGCTGCCTACTGCCTGGGGGCCTGAGGACTTAGAGGAACTGCCCTCCACAGAGGAGCCTGCACAGTTTCCAGACCTGCTGCCGATTGACGGTGAGGGACTCGTGGGACTCCCGCACACCTTCTATCCCAGCAACCCAGAGAGAGACAACTAGCCCCAGGTACTCTAGGGAGAGGGTGGGAGGAAGAAGCCCAGGGAAGCCGACTATGGTGCGGCTGAGCTGACACTCACTGTGAGTCAGCGCGTTTCGGCCAGAGCCCCGCTGACCCAGTGACGGGATACCCTGTCACTGACAGGGCCCTGGGCTGGGACACAGTGGAGACGGGTGCACCTGCATCCCCCTCCCTCCTTCTCTCACCCTGACCTGGGGTGGATGCCCGTTGAGTGCTAGAAACCGCTGTCCTTCTGCCCTGCCCTGCCTAAGGGCTGGGCCATAGACTGCTGCTCACCCTGCTAAGTGCTCAAGCCTGTGTGAGTTTGTCTGCCCTGCCCTGCTTAAGGGCTGGGCCATAGACTACTGCTCACCCTGCTAAGGGCTTGAGCCTGTGTGAGTTTGTCTGCCCTGCCCTGCCTAAGGGCCGAGCCACAGACTGCTGCTCACCCTGCTAAGGGCTCGAGCCTGTGTGGGTTTGCCTGCTTGCCCTACTGAAGGGTCAGGCCAGAGACTGCTGACTCGCCTTGTCTAGGGCGCGAGACTGTGCTTGCTTGCTTGCTGGCCTGCCCTCCAGGGAGGTTAGGCTATAGACTGCTTCCTTGCCCTGCTGAGGGCTGTTTCCTGCTGCCGGCCGTCCCTGGCTGAGGGCCGGACCATAGACTGCTGGCACGCCCCATGGGACAAGAGACTATTTTCCCAAAGGAGCGGCCTGAACCAAGGCTCATCCTACTGAGGGCCAGAGGCGGCCCCTTAATTTGGACTCCTTGAAGGGCATAGGCGCCGGGAGGTGTGGCCTCCCTCTGAGATTGATGCAGAGGGACAGACACCAGCGCCACCCCCTACAGGGGATCTTCTACAGTGTATTTAACCTTTGTTTTGTAAAAAGGTTGCTACAATGAGAATTCTTATATCCTTTAGGATTTTACGAGCACGCCCTAGGGCGATTCAGAGGTGATGGTTTTTCTTTCAGCTCTGAAATTATACCAGTTCCATTTCCCTTAAACTGGCATACCAATATGTAATTTACACCGTGTTTACATGATAGCTCAGATCCTCACTTGGTGTAGATCAGCCTGATTTATATACTGACAATCTGGCCCTACAGATTTTAACTGAGTTTGTAACCAGTTTGCCTATACTAGACTTTTTTGGGAAGTATTCAACCGTTGCAGTGCCATAGGTGTAACACCACCACCCGTAACAATGGTGGGAATGCTAGTGCAGATAAACATCTAGACCTGTGAACATCTTAACCTGCTGTCACTGGGGTTAGACAGTCACAATAATGCATGTGCTGTGTCTGTATTAGCATTTGCCATAGTTACCAACAGTGCTGCTGCAACTGGGTAATTTCCAAAATAAAGCTTGCTTTAGGGAGCCTTAGGGTGTGTCTGTACTGCTGTTGGTGTGACCGCCACACGTGTAGACAGACCCAAGCAAGCTTGGATCTAGCTAGCTTGAATAACAGTAGCAGGGAAGCAGCAAGAACACGGACTAGCAACTTGAGTACAACCCCATGCTGCTGAGGCATCGCTCCCATTGTTATTCAGGCTAGCTAAATCAAACTTTGCTTGGGTATTTCTACACATGCTGCAATCACACCTATATGTAATCAGACCCTAGGTGACATGGTTGGTTCTAAATGTGATTTGAATCCACATGCAACATGGATAATAGTTACTTAAGAACCAAGACAGGGTTTCTCTCTTCCCAGTGGTCTAGTCTGGAACATGTCTGTATTATAATTGCTTCAGCACACCTTGCTTTTGTTTGCAACAAAGACAGGATTTCTTAACCATGCCTGTGTAAGCTATTTAGACAGCCCTCCTCCTTTCCAACATTCTGGGTGGTAGGACATCCCAGAATGCATTGCCACACTGTATGAATGTCCTGTGGGTTCTCTAATCCCCTACTGAGGCACTATGGGAAAGGTGCTCAATTTTTCAAAGGAGATTACAACCTTGATTAAGTAGCATGGTAGTTGTGGACAAACTACTGTTGTCAACACAATTGTATTCATTATATTTGAGTTGGATGAAAATGTCACAAAGTGGTTACAAAAACAGTGTTGTACGTATAGAGATAATTTTGGAAAACACTCAGCATTGGCTTAACTCTGCTCCCATTGACATCAAAGGATAATTTCAATGGGAACATAGGCAGACACCTTTCAAAAATCCCACCTAAAAGACAGGCAAGTGTTAAACACTGTTACACATCACCTCTGAACTCAGCCCCAGCCCAGCAGCCTTTTAATACTGGGCGGGCAGATTTCTGCTCCATGTCTCATTATTGTTTCTCATTGATTCTAAAAAATCAAAATTTTGGTGCAAGAACAGTATTTGGTCTAGATTTTCAGGGGCAAGGACTGCTCGCCGATGTTCTAGGGTGCTTTCGGTGGCAGCAAAGGCCTGGTCTGGCAGCACGACAGTGGCTGGTATGGCAAGGTACTGCCTACCTAATCTCGCCACAGCAGGGAAGCGGTGCTCGTTGGTTTTCCACCAGTCTAGTGGGTTGGTGCTGCGTTTGCAGAGAGGTTCCACGATGTAATTCTCCAGTTGCTGATGGATTTCAGGCATACTCTCCGTTGGATCTTTCCCCAAAAGGATGTCATACATGCTCTGGGACTGGCTACTTGGGCCTCTGTCTTTATAAGCAGACAGCTGGCCCCCTGCTTCTCCTACCTCTGCTTTGTAATCTGAATTCGGCACCCAGAACTGGGTAGAAGGTGGGGACTGGTGGTTGAAGACCTGCGATAGCATATTTTTGATTCTCTTATGCAGCTCACTCCTCAGGCTGGGGCTCAGGAACCTCATCTCCTTGAAACGTGGGTCTAGAAATGATGCAATAATCGCTGGGCTTTCCAGCACTTTCTCATCCTCCGATATGCTCCAGCGCTGCATGAGCTCTGACCTTATGTTGCCTACCACCATCTTGATGACATCACTGGACTCTTCCAACTGGTGCCCAATGGCAGCGACAATACCATGGATGCAAGGCATCAGGGAAGAGATGGAGATGTTCTGCTCCTCACGCAAGAATGATGTGGCAATCTTAATCGTCCTCATGACCGGCACCAGGTCCTGCAAGAGCTTCCACTGGTGGTCAGCTAAGATCTGGACAGCCAGCGTCCCTTTGGGATGTTCCTCCAGCAAGGACATGATAGCCCATTTGAGATCCAGAAGGCTCTCGCACATCTCAATGGTAGTTATCCAGCGAGACCCCACATCCATCACCAGCTTCAGCTTGGTCTTGTTGATCGCTTCCAGCTTGCTGTTCAGTGAGCAGGTGGCTTTCGCATCCTGCTGGAAGTAGCTCACAATGCCCCGGGCTGCAGTCAGAGCCTCTTGCACCTGCTCAACCTCCAGCCCTGCCTTGATGCACAGGTGTAGCACATGGGCAGCACAGCACAGGCTGGCCCAGCCATAAACGCTCTTGAGCTGCTGCGAATTCATCATTGTGTTCTGCAGGCTGTCGTGCATCACACAGAAAATGGACTTGTTGGACAACCCAAACTCAGTCAGGATGCTGTAGAGCTTCTCTCCTAAATCACCCTCCCTTTTAGCCTCATGCACCGGCTGGGTTTCCAGGATACATCTTGCCCGACGCCACTCTCCATCGATGAAGTTGGCCGTGATTGTCAAGTATGTCTGGCTGGGCTGGGACACCCAGAACTCCACACAGATGACTATGGACTGCGCTGTTTGCAAATAGCGCTCCAGGTGCTGCTTCACCACATTATATCTATGCCACAGCATGCTGGAGAGTTGAATAGGGGATGGGAGGGTAAAACTAGGCTCTAGATACCCAATGAGGAGGCCAAAGCCCTTGTCTTTCACCACGGAAAGAGGGTGGAGGTCACGAAATATCATCTCAAGCACCAGTTCCAGGATCACATCAGTCCTTGGTTCTGAGCAGGATGCGGTATGGTACAGGTAGTTTTCTGGAGTCATCTGCCGGGACCGCTTTATCACGTTCTCCTGAACCATGTAGTCAGACTCGGACGCCTGGTCGTCCTTCAGCTGCGACAGCAAAGTGTCGCGAATGCTGTGCTTCCTCACTAAGTGCTCCCGCATGGTGGTGGTGCTGTTGTGAAAGGAGAGCTGCTTCTTGCACACGTTGCATTCGACATAGGCATCTCCCAGCTTGGTGTAATAGTTCCACACCTTGGATTTGCGGCGGTCAACATAGAGGGAGGTGCTTGTGCCATCGTGATTTGCACCTTTCTCCCTCTTCCTTCTGGAAACTGGGCCAAGGTTGGCTGCCATGTTGTAGGTGTTGAACACCATCGATATTTCCTCTGTGGGAAGGAGAAATGCCAAAGTCACTATTAATCTCATCTAAAAAAATTGCATTAACCCCCTCCCTTCCCCCAAAGCACAGTGGTTTCATTTTTTCATAGAGTTTAAGGGGGAACCATTAGATCATCTTATCTGATCTCTTCTATATCACAGGGGTATTTGGGTGAATTTATAGCCTGTGTTGAGCCCAATTACTTAAGTTAAACCAAAGCATTTCAGTCCTCAGGAGACTAAATTGTGTGCCACAGGCAGAGAACGAGAGATCAAGATGCCATCAATGCCTGAGGTCCATGCAACAGTAGGAATTGATTGGGTGAGATGTGCCCAGATGATCCCAGCAGGCAAACAGTGCCTCAGGCTGCAGAGGAATGTGAAAAAGGGATGTGGATGGCAGAGTTGTAGGAAAGAGATCTTTATTGAACATGTCGGGAGACCAGTAGTAGGTAGGTGTGGAAGTTCTAGAGTTGGTGTGGAAGCAATCTGGTTCAGCCAGCATTCATGAGCTTCTTGGTGCCATAGTGAACTAAGTCCCTCCTGTAAGCTGACCCTCTTTCTCAGGTCCCCTCGTCATACTACACAGCAGCATGCAAAATTAAGTTTTATAGTTTATGAAGGTCTAATATCGCTTAGGTCACACTTTATATAAAGGGGATACATTTATAAATAGTTTATACAGGTTTAATAGATGTTATAAGCATGCTACAGACTTCAGTGGCATGTACCATAGATGGTTATAAGCATATCAGTAGAAGGCATTATAGGTGCCTATATGAGCAATCTGTTGGCCTCTGGGACTCTTTAACAAATGGTTAATCAACTATTATAGCATCTGTTCATCTATTTGTAAACTACTTATAAATGTTCATGTGAAGTGTGCCCATTATTTATACAGCACCATACATGGGCCTAGTTCTTTACAGCCATATGTGAGGCAGATAACAACATAATGGCATCATTGCAAAATGCATTATTAGAAAGAGGCCAGAGGAATGCACGTACCTTGCACTGTCTGAGGGTAGGATTGAGTGATAACAGGAAGAGACTGCTCTTCTATTATCTCCTCTTTAGGCTGTGCATCCCCTCCGTTGTCCTCTGGCTTAATACTTTTCTGCAAGAACTGAGATACCCTCTTGGAGTTTACATCTGCCATTTCGCTCTTAAGGAGAAAAACACAATGATCATTAGACCAATGACAAGGGGCACGGTCCTGCACTTTTTCCTTAGGCAATTAAAAAGAAGGCAACCGAATAGGGAGCCAGAATCTGTTCTTGGATACATACGATTTATAGTAGTGTAAGCAAGATGAGAATCTAGCCATGGTTCTCCTCTACTATGGACATTACCTCCAAATAATAACTAGTGCTAACATAATGCCTGTTGTCCATGAATTTCACTGCGTTTTGCAAAGCGAGTCAGTATTGTTACCCCCACTGTACAGTAAACATTTATGCCAGTGTATTTGTAGATTTTAAGGTGACTGCAATCATTTAGTTGGAGCTACTGCATAACACAGGGTGTGGAATTTCACGCAGTAATTTCTGTAGTGGAGAGAATTACTCTTCCCTGTGAAGACAAGATTGCCATCTGTTCTGTCTAGGTGCTTAGATATCGCAGTGATGGGTGGCCATAAGAACCCATGCAAATAAAACAGTAGTATAAACAGATGCATAGCAGGGCTAGACATAGGTTAGTCAAAGGAAAACCTCTATTTTCTAATTCAAGTGATCCAATGGGTGGGGTTTCCTTGATTGGCAAAGGATATCTGTTCTGATTTCCTAGCACGGAGTCATGCACTGTTAAATATTGACGTCTAAATCCCCCTTTACCTCCCACCTTCAGTCATATTCAAAAGCTAAAAACCAGCATTCTGTCTGTGTCAGTATCAGTGGGAATGCCTTCAGCAGCCGCTTATTTAAACAAGTGATCTTTTAAGCAGCTGATATCTACAACTGCACTGCAGCGTTCCTTGCAAGGAGGAGGGGCCATCTGGCAACAACCTGCAAAGACCGACAAGCCTAGAAGGCATCATAAATCAGGAATGTAAATATCATTTGGACGCAAGGTTTGGCAATCAGGAATCTATTTTGTCACTTACACTTGATTATATGCGCTCCATATAGTGCAGAAGGTTTTAGAGGAAAGCTGCATGTCAAAATATGTAGCATTTCATGGATAGCTAGGAATACCTATGTTATTTTACAATCACGAGATCTCATGACATCATTAGATACCATGGTTATAGATGCTATATAAAAACCTAAGCTAGCTAGGTCACCTTCTCTGACAGCAAGAAGCAAAGAGAGCAAGACGTATTTTCAAGCCAAAATTGCAGCCTCTGCATGGGTTTTACCTATTTCAGCATGCTTGTCACGAGTCTTTTTAAAGTCAAACCCAAGCTTATCTCATTTGCTAATGCCTCGTCATTTCTTCCTGCCCTCTGCTGCTATTTTTTTACTGCAACTCCATCATTTAACTCTGCAGAGCCTTCCAAAGAAGGCGGATATGCCATTTTGCACAAAAGGTGCTACACAATGCTGCCGAGAGTCGGGTGGTATTGTTAAAGGAGCGCGGGGTGACAGTGGAAATAACCCAAGTGCTGACATCACATTTTTAAAACTCCAGCTTTTCACATGCAGAGACTGTAGTAAAAAAAAAGCCCTGACCAGAAAATAATTTCAAGGTTAATTTGCTATAAGAATCACTGTTTTTCCTCTCCTGTGAAGTTCAGACATTATGTCCAGCATAGAAAAATATACTAGAGTGCACAGATTGAAACAAAGCTCAGACAAATGAAGAAATAAGCAGACATATGACAGTGTATACTCACTGCTTTGTTACCATGGGCATAATACAGGCTGGTAGGTTGTTTGCAGTCTCTGAGTTCTAGGCAGTGAAATGGGATAGCTAACCTTTCATCTGGAAGTAATTCATTTAGGGCTCCTCTCAAAAGTTCACACTGGGATGAAAAGTGATCTGAACTTAAATGGATGTATTCTTGGATGCCAAGGAAGCTGCAGGCATGTCAGAGCACAGATGCTGCATACAAACGTATGCTTGTGTACCAACGGGTGAGGAGGATGTCTTATGGTTCACATTTATAGTAATACCTCTGCATCTTCAAAGTCCTGTTCAAAATAATCCAGTTAATCATCAACTATTTCAACACTATTCTGCCCTTGGATATTTAGTTAATAAGACACAAATTTTTAAGTGTGGATAATTAGCCATTGGAAAAAACTCCCATAGGAAGTCGTTTTTCACATGCTGGTCCCTATGTATATTCCACACGTGAGTAAGCATGCAAATCATGCACCTGAAACCAGAGATTTCTAGCAAGTAGCATCCATTGGTCCACACCTGCGCAGTTGCCCTCCTTGTGCTCTGAACTGAGGGCATGAGGGGTGGTGCAGATCAACGCCCCTCCAGTTCCTCCTTAACACCACATGGCCTGAGTTGGAATCCTCTGTATCAGTAGCTACCTCTGTGTTTCTTCTTCTTCAGAACGTGTACGTATAATTGTACATAGTTTTTTGTATTTATAATGTTGTTAGAGTTTTAGCGTTATAGCATAATTTTCCCCACCTTGGGGAGCCTCTCCCTGTTGACAAGGACCACGCCCAGAGTCCTGGGGCATAAGAACTGTATTTCCTGTCCCTGCTCCTTCTCCATGAGTGACAGACACCAGCACTGACTGTTGCCTTGGAGAACTCACTTCTCCACTAAGTCCAGCATCTGCTGCTCTTCCTCCCTCCCCCAAACCCGCAAGTGACAATGAGCCAGGGGTGCTGGAACAATCTGGATAGTGAGGGTGCTGAGAGCCATTGAACCAAACTGTAAACCCTGTGCAGGATGGAAACCACTTCAAGCCAGGGGCTGCTGCTGCAGCCCCAGCATCTATGAAGAGAGCTGCAACTGAGGAAATACCTTGTGGAGAAGGCCATGAGATCACAGTTGGATCCGAGCCACAGAGACAACCCCCCCATACAGCAGGTCTCAACTGATGAGCAGCACCACTCAGAGCATAGGCAATCTTCACGGAAAGTTGGGACACTGAGTACATGGCCGACGGTTTAAGGGTTGGTCTGGTAAGTACTGATAGTACAAGACTGAGGTCCCATTATGATCTAGCTTCAGCACCCTTGGAAAGGTCCTAACAGGACCTTTCAGGAATCCAATTGTTGTTGCGTTAGTAAAAATAGAGTAGTCTTCTACGGGAGGATGGAAGGTACTGATTACTGCTAGATGGACCCCCAGTGACTAACAGAAAGCCCCGACATTTTCAGGGACAGGAGATCATCTAAAACAGCAGGAATATCTGCTGATTCTGGAGATAACTGATTATGTTGCATGCAGCTAGAGACTCGACTGTTGCCTCCATTTAGCCAGACAGCATCTTCTGCGGGAATCAAGTCCCAGGATGGCATTCCCTCACTGGGTGAAGGTCTCATTCTGGAAGACGCCCTACTTAATGATTCCTTGGGCTTAGCAGCTCTGGCTTTGGCTCCTGAGCCCCAGTCGCCATTACATCAGCCAGATAGGTGAATGAACTAGAAGCCCTCATGGCTGACCTGCCATACACTGTATTTCATAAGGAAAAGGTTTCCCTTCAACTGCACCTGAAATTCACTCCCAAGGTAATTTCTGAGTTTCATATGAATCAACTTATTCACTTACCAGTGTTCTTTTCAAGACGTCATACTTCAGTGAGGAGAGGAGACTTCACTCGATATCAGACAGGCTTTGACATTTTATCTGCAAAGAATGAAACCGATTAGAAAATCATCAAGGTTATTTGTCACTATAGTGGAGTAATTGCGAGGACAAGCATTATCTGCTCAGGGACTCTCTAAGTGGCTTTCTTTCTGCATCATTCTTTGTTATCAGTTGGCATATATTCCTCTCCCGGGTGGGACGAGAATCCATTCCACTAGAGCACAGCCATCCTCAACAGCATTCCTTCAAGAGGTACCTATACTAAACATTTGTAGGGCAGCTACCTGGATCTCCATACATACATTCAAAAAAAAATTATGCATTAGTCCAGGCCTCCTCTGCAGATTCAGCTGTTGGGACCACAGTATTACAAACATCTATTCCAACTGCATCCTCCTTCCCGCATTCTGTTTGAATACTGCTTACCAATTATCCATGTGTGGAATATACATAGGGACCAGCACTCGAAGAAGAAATGGAAGTTACTTGCCTGTAATGAGAGATTCTTCAAGCTGTGTGGTCATTATCTGTATTCCTCTACCTGCCCTCCTTCCCTCTGCTTTGGATCTTTCTGATTTGTGGTAAAAAGGGGAATTGGAGAGGTGTCAGTCTGCACTGCTCCTTATGCCTTTTGTTCAGAGCCCGAGGAGGACAACTGGGCAGATGCAGACCAATGGACACTAATTGCTAGAAATCTCCTGTCTCATGGAGTGCATGCATACCACCTGTGAAATATATATAGATGGAGACCACACATCTCAAAGAATTACCAGTTACATATAACTAACCTCCATATTCTCCATCTCCTTGAAGTCTTCACATCTAGACTGGATGACTTTCTGGAAGAGATGCTTTAGCCAAATACTCCTGTATTGAGCCCAAAAACAAGTAACTGGATAAAATTGTATGGCCAGTGTTTTTCGGGCAGTTGGACTACATGATCTAAAGGTCTCTTCTTACCTTAAAATCTGTGAGTCTATGAAACCCAGAATTTGGCTTTAGCTAATTAATACAGGACACGCAGGATCACTGGCTTCTGCTATAGACTTTATTTGACTCAAACTAATTTGGAACGATGCATAGTTTAAAATATTCTAATTGCAAATAAGGGGCTATGCTTTGCCTTCTTGATGTTTAACTCACATAATAACTAATAGACACTTTGCAAGCTTGGGCCCCAATCCTGCAATCAGATCCACCTGGATCGACCCCTGAGACCATGCAAAAATCAACGGCGGCTCTTCAGAAGTGCGATGATACCTTAGCTCTCATATTGTCAATCCAGTGGCAGGAACAGGGTCCAACTTATTATGTCAAACAAAAAATATATCTATTGAAGACCCAATCCTGGGAATTGCCAAGTGAACTCAACTCACAGAGACATCAATGAGAGTTGATAGTGCCAAGGTCTCTGCAAGATATTTAGGGATAATCTCTCCTGTGGCTGTACATAAGAAAAAATGCAATCCCATCAGGAGGATTCAGGTGATATATACTATCAGAGCAAAGTGTGCATTGTATATTCATGATATACATCAAGAATGATGGGCTGCATCACAACATAGGTTTGTAAGCAGAAAGCAGCATTGTTGTTGATGGAGATATAGTCTAATAATATCAGAATACATAAAAGCTTGCATTTTCTGCATACAACTCCAATACCAAAGGATTTTGAATTAGTTTGCAAGTTCAACGTAGCAATATACAATCTGCCTGTGTCCCAAAAAAGATGGATGGTCTTGCGGGAAAGCCACTGGCTTGGGACTCAGATCTAGGTTCACTTGCTGCTACACACTCCCTGTGTGACTTTGAACTTAATTTCTCTTGACCTCAGTTGTCCATTTGTAAAATAAGGTGGAAATACTTCCTTATAATAACAATGGGGAACCAGTGTGGCCTAGTGGTTAGAGTGTGGGCTCTAACTCAGGAGACTAGGATTCTGTTCATGGCTCTGCCACAGCTTGCTGGGTGACCTTGGGCAAGTCACATCACCTCTGAGTGTCAGGGTCCCCATCTGTAAAACGGGGATAATGATACCAGCCCCCTTTGTAAAGTGCATTGAGATTTACTGAAGAAGAGTGTTCGATAAAAGCTTGTGACCCCTCCATGCCTAGGGTCGCCCACCTGAAAATACCAAGGTTAGGGCAGGCTGCAAAGGACAGCAGATTCTCCCAGAACTGGTGGATAAAATGGAAGTTAGATTCCCCGACCAGTCACAAACAGTGCTCCTGATTTCCCAAACTGGTTATCAAGAAGCTACAATAAGAAATACACATCCCCCTTTATTGCATTTCAGCCTCTGGTTCCCAATCAGCAACTGGGTCCAGTAAGGAGATTCCCCTGATCCCTAAAGGGTCAGCCACATTGCCAGCAGGGACGCCATTTCAGTTTTTTTATTATCTGCCAAAAAACAAACAAAAAAAAAAACCTTACAGTGCTCCTGTAAGCTAATTTCTATCTAATTCCTATCTAAAGAAAAATAAATACTAGATCCACTCACATCTAATACTAACATATTCTGACATCTTGTGTCAAGTCACTTCAGGGACACTGGTTAGGCTTAAAATTTTAATGTATATTCTTACTTTGTTATAAACTCTTGAATACAACAATTGAAACAATGGTAGAAAAATCTAGATTACTTTCTATCATTTAGGCTACTTACTTTTTGCAGTTCACCAAGCTTGGAATAAATCATTTAACTTTTGGAAGCATCCTTCTAGGGCAAAGCCCTGTGAGTTTATACTGCACCTGCCTGGAGTTATAGGGAGTGTTACCATACTACAAATAATAGATTAGAAACTGACTTTTAACAGGAATGAAACTGACACTTTCAAGTCACTTTCACAGTATTGCCAACCCCAAATAATCAAAAATCATGAGTCAGGGTGCACTGGGGTCACACTTTGAAGGCTTCTCCACAGGCAGGAGGGCTAGAAACTTACTTTTCCTAAGAATGAAGGCTGAAATAGGAAAATAGTCATCATGAGACTCATGACAAAACCATGAGTTAGCAACACTGCTTTCACTTCTTTTTAAAGGCTAGTTACTTTCCAGAAGGCTCTTAAACACAACACTACACTGATTGAGTTGCCTTTCTCATAGGAAAGTATTTAAAACCAAACACCAAGAAAATTCCACATTTTAAAGTTGAGGAAAAAATGGAGGTTTCTGAGGTATAGCAGGGCCACTGCAGGTAGGAAAGTAAAATAAACAAGCACAGGAGCTCTGGGCAGCTCTTCCTCTTGAAAAAGAGTTGGAGAGTTAAATCTTCTAGTCCTTAATCAGGTAAAACTTTTATTGTCTTCCGTGCCTCCACTCACAGATATCTCATATCTCCCTCTTTTCTGAATGTAACCTTGGCTCAGAGGGGCTTGGCTGTATTTCTTCTGAGTCCCTGGGTTCTCCAACACCTCACCCCGGGATTCCTGTCTACAGGCTCATCTAACCACTTCTAGATCAAAAACAATGAGAGTTCTGTGGCACTTTAAAGACCAACAAATTTCATATTTGCAGGCATAAGCTTTCGCGAGACTTCACCTCTCTTCTTCAGATGCAGTATGCCTGCAAATATGAAATTTGTTAGTCTTTAAAGTGCCACAGAACTCTCGTTGTTTTTGCTGTATACAGACTAACACGGCTACCCCTCTGGAACACTTCTAGATCCTTAATCTAATCACCAACCCTTTCTTATTTTAATCACTGCCTGTGTGTGTAAACAAAATACTGATTAGTCCCTCCCTGCCCCAGGGGCACAATCTGGGACTGTCTGGGAGCGGGCTTCCATTCCTCTGCAGAACTCACTCAGGTTGCCTGGGCTGGGACTAGGACGTGTGCTGCAATCAGACCTGTACAAAACTGGGGGGGGCTCCTGCCCCCCCAAATGGCATCCCTGATTGCCAGATCAATATAAGTTTGGATCTTATCCAAAATACCACACTGCCCACCAATCCTTTAGTAACTAAAACTATTGTAAAAGGAAAGAAACAAATAAAAGAGATATTAAATGGTCAAAGCAATCAGATACATACAAATGAATTCAAAGTCCATATATATCAGATTCTTAGCAGAATTGTGGTGTTTGTAGGCTTGTACAGTCCCTCTGGTGTACAGCCAGTACCTGGATGGGTCTCAGTCCTTTGTTTCACAGCTTCAGTTGTAGATGAGTTGATCCAGAGAGAGGAAGCAGGAATGAAGACAAGATGGAGATGGTGAAGCTGCATTTTGTAGTCTCTGGTCTGCCACGTGGCGGCTTGTTTCAAACACAAGCTCAGCTCAGTCACATGGGCATGGAAGGGCACTTGCAGTCCCCTGGCTCTGAGGACTGCCCATTGTCCCAACATGTCCTGATGACTCATAGGTGCCCTCATGGCTTCTCTCCCTAGTGGACTCATTGTAAAGGTAATGGCCCTTGATGAGTCATCAATCCTGACACACATCCGCTTGGGGGGCTGTAACCCAGTAGCACAGCACAAGTGTTTGGATACAGATATATCACACATATCCATAATTTACAGTATAAAGATGACGCATACACATAGACAATATCATCATACTTACCAAATTATAACCTTTTTAATGGTTCCTGACATGGCCTAACTTGTAAGATATTTATTGCAATTTTGTCATATCAGTATTAAATAATAATATAAATGGTCACCCTTAATCCAGAAAGCGTCACAGAGCTGCCTTTGGATTATAAACTTTTTGGGGCAGGGACTGATTCTTACTATGTACAACACCTACCACAATGGGTCCTCAACAGATATTGAGGCCTGTAGATGCTACCCTAATACAAATAATAAATAATAATGATCATTATCACTGGTATGCAGCCAACACTGGGCAGTAACACTTATTACAACTGAACACTGAAAGCGAAGAATTATATCCTCAGTTTCTGTTTTCTGCTGCAGTATAGTGCTTATTAATACTGTGCATTTTTAAAAGATTCATTTGGCATTCATTTTTACCTAATAGATTCACACAGTCATTGTACATTAACGTGCTGTATATTCATTGTGGATTTCTGTCAATACTTTTTCTTAATAACTGCTTTTCTTTTATACTCTTTCCCTTGTCAGAAACTATGACCTACCTAGCTACAGTATTCCCAAGGCAAGGTTTCTCTGACCTCTACAGTGCTAAACAGAGGGACTAAATGTCTGCACTCAGTCATGCAAATGGGGTCTTCACTGCCACAGAGAAATCTGTAGCAGCTGAAAAATGGCAGAGGACATTAAAATAAGCAACAAAACAAAAACACTTGCCACACTGGAAACATTAACATGAATGTTTGAAAATAAATCAGTTGTTTGTAGTGGTGTTGGTCCCAGAATATGAGAGGGACAATGTAAGTGAGGTAATGTTTTATTGGATCAACCTCTGTTGGTGAAAAAGACAAGCTTTTGAGCTACCCCAAGCTTGTTTTCTGGTCTGCAAATAAATCTGTCCAGTGCTTTAGACCCAGGGGCATGCAGTTCATATGAGCATGTCACTTACAACTCTGTGGGCGTGGAGTGTGTCTGTTCTGCTAAAGATTTGCCATACAGAGCATTGAGGTGAACAGTTCCGTCAAACTCCTAAAATATTTGTAAGGGGGTGGGGGCGCTGGAATACATTCAAGGAAAAGATATTTAATCTAGCTATCCATTTGCAAAGGAGTAACCTCAGAATATTATTTCATCTAATTTATCCAAGCATTTGGAAAGGAGCAACCCTAGCATGGAATTGAATAGTATCTATCGCAATGGTTCCTAATCTTCTTGGCTCAAGGGCCACAAATATAATTTTTACAACCTGAAGGACCACCAGTCTCTGCCAGCAGCTCCCCTTCTCCTCCCCACTGCAGCCAGCCAGAGGGAAGGAGTTCAGCAAGGAGGATCTCCCATCTCCCTGGCTGCAGCAGGGAAATTGTGCGCTCCACCTGGGTCCCTAGGCAGTGACTCTCTTCTGCAGCCAGGGGGATGGGAGATTAGTGCTCCCTCCCTCTGGCTCCAACAGGGACCACAGAGCCTAGGGACCCACGTGGAGCGCTTTGCACTGTTCCCTGCTACAGCCACGGGGAGGGGAGCGCTGATCTCCCATCCCCTTGGCTGCAGCAAGGAGCTCTGCTTGGATACTAAGGCAGCGGCTCCCTTCTGCAGCCAGTGGATGGGGAGCCGCGGGCCACTCTGAAGGACCCCACAGGTCACTTTTGGCCTGCGGGCCATGGGTTGGGAACCACTGATCTATCCTCCTGCCCATCCATTTGCAAAGCATCAAACCCAGATTTTCATGGTTACTAATCTGAAAAAAAATTGTAAGCAGGAGATTTAAAAAAGGAAAAACAAAAAACAAACAACCCCCCCCCCCCCCCGACAAACAGACAAGTGATCAGGTAGCACAATCTATTCACTGAGGTCCTTTTGTCCTAACCCTCTCACTTCCCTGCTCCTTTTGGCACTTTCTAGCACTCCCAGTTTAGTACCTAGTATTTCTGTGCCTACTGCATATGGAGCAGCCATGTGCACTCTCACACACTGTACCTACATAGATATGTTACATATAGGTTATCTGCATAGTCATATATGGCCCTGAACATAAACACAGATTCTATGTGTATCTATCTAGGTGCAAGAGGGAATGAAGGTATTTAGATGTGTGTATGTCCATATAGGGGTCCTTTTCTCTTTAAGGGTCCCTCCCTTTCCATGAGAATCTAAGGCTCGTTAAGAGCGACCTCTATAGGGCTTTCTCTGCATAGAAACATAAGAATATTTTAATCTGTATGTGGACTGTTATGGGGCTTTTTTCCACAGAAGCCTAAGGTTATCTTGCTCTATACAGGGACAATTATAGGGGTGTCTCTGCACAGATGTCTATAGTTATCTCGCTCTTTACAGGGACTGTTATAGGGGCTTCTCCCCATAAGAACCTATGGCTATCTCAGTGAATAGGAGCTTCTCTCCATAGGAGCCTAGGGTTACCTCACTCTATACAGGGACCTCTATAGGAGCGTCTCACCGTAGAAGCCTAGGTAACATAGGCACCGCTATAGGGCATCCCTGCGCAGGCTGCCGGACGTCAGCTACGCCAATGGTAGAGGGAGGGGTTCTACGGAGAACTTCCCATTGGGCCGCTACAGCCGCCTGTCTCACGTGATCTGGGCTGAGGCTCACATGGCACGGAAGCCTGGAGGCGGGGGGAGCAGGGCGGGTTCGTGTCTCCCTCCCCCCCCCCCCAGTCACGTGACAAGAGGGCGTCCGTTCTCGCGCTCACGTGACGGGGCGCGGCGCTCTCGCGCATGCTCGAGTTGCGGCAGGGGCCAGGCCAGGCAGTAGCTGGGTTGGTGCTGAGGCGGTTCCGAGTCCGGCTCCCCGCGCCTCGCTATGGACCCGGCCGGGAAGGAGAAAGAGGCGCTGCAGCTCCTGGCCGAGGCCGACAGGAAGGTCCGCGGCTCCCAGTCCTTCTTCTCTGGGCTCTTCGGGTGAGTCCTTCGGGCCGGGCCGGGCTGGGCTGGGCCGGGCGAGTTACTGGGAACGGGGCGGTGAGCTGGGGTCCGGGCCCGGGCCCTAGGTGCTGTTTTTCTGGGGCTCAGTGGAGCAGGCCAGATCCGGGGTGCTGGGCTGCAGGGGAGGCCGCAGCCTCCGTGACCCCCTCTGAGCCTGGTAGGGGGCTGCAGGGACCACTCCTGCCCTTCTAGGGCCGGCTGTGTCTTGTGAGGGCAGTGGTTAGGTAGGTGGGTGGGTTGGGGCTGCTGCTCTCTAAGGGGTTCCTTCCCCCCCCCTTCGGCAAGTCCCTCCCCCCAGGTTTGCAAGGTTTTAGTGCTACCCCCGACCTGTAGAGTTTGGGGTGGGGTGGGGGGTTTACAATTCCCTGCCTGGATTTGACCCCCTTGCCCCCCACTCTGCCCTTAGCTCCCCTCTACGCCTGTCAGGGCTAAGCCTGTTCTGGTAAAACTGGGGGCAGTCATGAATTAAGGCAGGGGTTCCCAACCTTTTACTCAGCGTGACCCCATTTAAACACTGACAGTTTTTGGTGACCCCAGCAGACAAGTCAGGGCATTGCAATGCTTATGGTATTTGTTTTTCATTTAAAATGATTTTAATGTTTTTTTTTAAATTAAAAAATACAACATTGAATACAAAGCCTAAAATAGCTATTAAATCCATTTATCTGAAATGTATTACTTTTGCTTTAACTGTGGATGGATTATATTTATTGTGACATCATACTGTTAAACAACCCTAGATTTCATGGTTGCTAAATTGAGACTTAAAAATGTGGGAAGGGGGCAAAGTGCAGAAATTCTGGGCGCTGCTACTATGTATAAGTATCCAGCAACAGACTGCTATAATGTAGGTTGTTCCCCAGTGCTGTCTCAGTTTTGCCATGGAGACACTGGAGGATACAAAATGACTTAAAGCCACCTTATCCCTTTCCGCTGGGCTACAAGTTTTGTTGAGCTGTCGAGTCTTTGTGACCTCATTTTTTATCATTATGATCCCAAATGAGGTTGCGACCCCAAGATTGAGAACCACTGAATTAAGGTGTACAGGGGGCGGGGGAAGGAGTTGGAGGGTGTAGGCACGACCCCACTCTACACTGTGGCTTCCATCATGGCTAATGCTGGTGGTGACCTGTACTTGGTATCTCAGTGTTTTCCCTAGTGTAGGCAAGCCCAAGGAATGTGACTCGGAAGAGAGGAGTGAACAATCTAACACTGTTAAACTGGGATGAGTACAAGGCTAGTACAGTAATATACAGTGGGCAGGATGGGGAGTGTGGCTACAGAAGCTGAGGACATAAGCAGAAAAGACAACAAAGCCCAGTTTAAGCACAAAGTTGCACCAGTTTAACTACTTGGATTGGAAGCTGTTCAGGGCAGGGACAGTCCTTTTGTTCTGTGTTTGCACAGCATCTAGCACCAGGAGGTCCATGACTGAGGCTCCACTGAAATAAAGATGTGACATTGAACCGATGCAACTTTGTGTGTGGCTGCTCCTTGAGTGGTTTACTGCTGGATTACATTGGTTTAGTTTGCATTAGTAAATGTACAGTTGCGGTCTAAACTGATATAACCAGTTTTAAACTAATAATCCCTGCATGGATGCTTTAAACAGTTTGTTTTTAACTGATTTATGTTAAATAGGTGTGATGCACGTGTATAGCTGCAACACGGTGGTGAGTGTGCAGTAGAGAGAGGCTTGCAGAGCTTGATGTTTATTTTATAATGTTGATGGCTGTCAATGTTTCTTCTTAAGCATTTTCAATTTAATCTATTTACATTTCACAGTTGCGGGAAATTGTGTGTGGGGTCAGACAGTAATCATCTAATGACTAGATGTTAAGGTTCAAAACCTTTGTAAACCTTAAACCACAAATTGTCAGCATCACATGTCAAACTATACAAAACAAATATCCTTAAATCAAACTCCAATAGGTTCTCAAGCAGCACCTTTCTTTGCCGAGCTGTAAATTTCAGTTATTGATGGAAATATTTTTTCATCCATTTGCATTGATCTAATCTGACCAAGCCTCGTTTTAGGTCCCTCCCTGTCCCAATCTGTGGAGGATATGAGTCTTACAGCTCCAGCTGGGGAGCGTAGGTGCTCTAGCTCAAGCTGTCTCTGCTCACTCTTTTAACTCTGGAGGTTCCTTGTTCAGCCCCCTGTGTGTCTGCTGAGATGGTGGCCGTCACTTAGGATTGGTGCGCACCTCAGAGTTAGATTGACCAAGCTGCATCAATGAGGGGTGTGAAAAATTCTCACCTTGAGAGATTGTAATTAAGCCAACCTAAGCTCTGGTATCAATGCCGCTAGGTTGACAGAAGAATTCTAAGGGGGTGGATTTACTATTCTGATGGGTAAAACCCTTTCTGTTGCTGCAGCTGTGCTGCTGTAGCTCTCGTAGTGTAGACATACCCTCTGACAGGCCTTAAAGATCATCTGTAATAGAGTGAAGTGCATGTTGTTTGGTGGGTTACTCAGTGGTTTACTGTGACTTGAGGAAGCAGTTACGGCTGACAGAGACTTATGGGTGACTGAGCATCGAATTAGATATGAGCTTGCAATGTATTAAGGGTGCCAAAGAAAAGCTGATGCAAATCTGAGGCTGCATATTGCCAAGCCAGCATATCACTGGAGAAGGTATGTGACAGTTCCTCCTGTGTGACCCTGTAGCTGGGATGTTACGTTCAGTTCTGGGGCTCAGGTGACTGGAAGGGAGAAGAGGAGAAGCAATAATCAAATGGTCAGGAGGAACTGGATTTGGAGGGAAAGATTAGGTCTGTATAGTTTAGCAAAGCAGCTGCTAAGTGTTATGTCTGCAAATGAGGGACAGGTGTATTCATCAAAGAGTGAGGGGAATTTAATGTGATACACGGGCAGTGGGTAGGACTGATAAAAAGAAGGGAGAAATAGAAGATAAACTGCAGGGAAAACTTGCTGGCAATGAGATCTGTTACTACAGAAATTCCTCTGCTTGGGATTCTAGAAACTGGACTGGCTGCTAGAGATGTTCTGTAAGGAACAATCCTGCATTGTTTCCCTGGGCATATGGGAATGGCTGTGAGCTGTGTGTGTGTGACAGTGGAGTGGCCAGATGCCACCTCATAAATGATACGTGTGTGTGTGTGTGTGTGTGTGTGAGGGGGGATTGTTAAAAATGCAGTTTCATCTGGGGGAGATGGTGTAAATTGGATGTCAGCACAGCTAATGGCTTTAATCCTGTGCCCTATGGAGGAAATCACTTCTTTACAGCTCATCCTAACTGTGCATCTGATTCTGCTGCAGGCCAGTTTCTCAACTGAAGCAGCAGCTGCCATAGGGGTGGGGGAGGGCATTCAAGAGCAAATTATGTGGTTCTTGTAACTCAAGCGCATTTTCTCTCATCTGGGCCACTAGATTCCCAAGACCTCCAGAACAGAGAGCTGCAGTAGATAACGATTTCTCAATTAGCACAAATAAAAGGCTGGGGTTGGGCTGGCAGGCTGGCTATCCAGGGGAGAGAGGAGAAGGCTGATGTCAAGAATGTGATTATTAATAAATAAAATAGGAAACTGAACTCCAAAAGAAGCTGTTAATTTTGCCTCCTAAAATTCTTTGCCTGTAACAAGTGAGAATGCACATTGTGTCAGCTAATCTGAAGTTCAAAGACAACATGTCTTGGCTCTAGGAACTTGGATTTCTTCCTGGCATTTGACACAGTAATACTGTACTCTTCTGTGCAGATCTTCTCTTACAAAATGTATCCCCAAAATGTTTTAGAAAAATAATAGAACAGTGAAGAGACCCTAAGGTCGATAAGTGATAGATACATACATACATACACACACACACACACCTTTTATTTTTAAGAGACTGACGTGAAGATAAAGGTGTGTGTGTGTGGGGGGGGATATTTAAAAAAAAAAAAAAAAAAAAAAAAAATCCCATGGAATTGAGGCGGACAAGCCCCATTGAAAGTCATTGGGATTTGTGCTTCTGAATCTTGTGACTTTTAAAATCCTGCCCCTGAAAACCCTTAAGACATTTTTAGCAACTAAAATTCCTTAGTGATGTTTTTAATGTGCACCATAAATTAGTTAGGTGTTTTCAACTCATATTAAACAAGTCACCAGTACTTAACATCAGATGCCATTATGCAAAATGCTAATTGGCATTCTGTGGCTACAGTAGCTTGTCTGTGAACAAGGTATACTTTCCAAAAATCTCATTACTTCTGAAATACATATTGCTCAGATTTAACTTGTCTGCTTGCCATTAGTCAAACACTTGAAACTTGCATCTGTAAATAAAACATGGAAGCTGATGCAGACTCACTCATGCTAGTTTGTTGGAACCTCAGTCTAAATTTTGCTTTTCTCTGTAGAGCGTTGTAGCAGTCTGCTTTAACAACATAACCAGCAATGCTAATTTCCTTATCGGATGTTATCAACGTCGCTTCTATCTGTCAATATTGCGTGAGTGCCTAATTAATGAATTTATCACTTATCCTTACGAGGACTCTGTGAAATAGGGAAGTATTATCCCTGTTTTACGGGTGTGAAGTGGAGGCCCGGGTGGATGAAGATCACGCAATAATTCTGTTTCAGAGCTGGGAATCAAGTCCAGGTCTCCAGAGTTAAAGTCCCAGGGCCTTAGCTGCAAGGTCACCCTTCCTCTCTGAACAGTGTTAGTTTCTCTATCAAGGTCTTCACACTCTTGTACTAGTTGGAGGTTCCAACATCAAAGAGGAAATATAGGGTAAACATTGTGCATTTGAAATATTTAATGGCAATATTCTGCTTCTAGCACTGATCTAAAACATTAGAATTTCTTGTGGTGGAGGGTATATCTGATACTGCTGAAATCTTCAGCAGTCTTGCAATTCTATAGCCACTTTTCAGCTCGAAGGATCCCAAAGCATCTTACGAGCTGTACATGCAGCACTGCTGAAAGGCAGACAACTGTGTGCAGCATTAGGGATAACTGAACCAAGGAGCCCAGGACACACAATGCACCATTGCCAACATCCACACTGCACCAGATGGCCTGAAGGCTCACGTAAAGAACTGGACAAATTGCACGGAAATTCTTTTATCCAGCAAGGCAGGATAGAGGGCACGGTTGACTGCTGGGATTGAAACACCTGATTTCAGGAGAGTACATCTGAGCTGGGCTCACGGCACACCTTTGCAGTCCTTGGTGTTTTCAAAATAGTAAAGTCCTCAGGTATTGTGGGAAACCTCGTTTCCAGGTTAGTAGCTTCAGTGAAGTTGGTAGTTAGTAACTAGTAGCTTTCCTGCTTTTGCTAGGAACCATGGGCCAGATTCTCCGTTGCTCTGCACCCTGTCACGTACACCAGTGTTAAGCGAGTGTAATACCACTCCCATTCTGGTTGGTAGCATTTTTCACTGGTGTAAATGACCACACAGCGCCATGGAGAATTGGGTTGCTTGTGTTCTGTTAATGAGTTCTGTGGCAACCATAGAGACCTTAGCTTTGGCTCCTTTTTGGAAACAGATTTGGGACAGAGAGAGAACGGTGTCCCTCAAGCTGATCCAAGCTACTGGAAACAATTGCTGACTCTGACAAGTAGTTTGGCAAGGTCTGTCTCGGCCATATGCAAGCAATTTTCGAATGGAATGAAACTGTGGTCTTTGGGGGAGACATGGGAATTGTTGCTTGTAAAGTAAAAGAGAGTTTATTGCAAACAAAAGCACACTGGTTGAAGCCAGCTGACAATCTGGATTCCAGGATATAAATTGTCTATAGGATAAAGTTGAAATACTTCTGCAGAACACTGGTTCTAGCCACGTATTTGTCTAGGGGGAGCTAGCCCCATCCTTAAAGGTTTTTAAGGCCCGGCTTGACAGAGCCCTGGCTGGGATGATTTAGTTGGGGTTGATCCTGCTTTGAGCAGGGGGTTGGAATAGATCAGTGCTGCTCAAACTTACTTGACCGCACCCTCCTTCTTTGTGTCTGAAGTAGTTTACGCCCCCTCCCCCGCCACACAATTACATATACTGATAAAGAAAAACCAACATGCAGCTCTCACTAAATATGAAAAGCAGCAAGGCATTGATTGAAACAGAGCCCATAATCCATTGTAATAAGAGCAAAAGCAAAACTGCCCTGGTGATCGATGCTTGCAATTAAATGTGCACACCGCGTCGTAGCAAACGGATTAAAGTACAGATGGCAATGACTTTGTATAATGCTATGCAAGCTTAATAGAAATCCATCCAAATGCACAGCGCCATCTCAAGTCCAATGCACAATGCCAGCTGAGGACCTGATCTGTCTGGAGGGATCAGCTTGGCTAGTTATTCAGGGCGATGGGTAAAATGTGTGCAGTAAGTGTTTTTTCCTAAAGTTTCTCAAGCCCCCCTCAGAATACATTCCCCCTGCCCCCCTGTTTGAGAACTTCTGGACTAGATGACCTCCTGAGGTCCCTTCCAACCCTAATCTTCTGTGATTAAATAAGATCCTATTCCTGGCTCAGTCCCTATTTCAGTATGACGTTAGACCAAGTTACTTTACCTCCGTTTCCCACATCTTCAAAATGGGTGAAACTTGCATAGCATACAGGAATTTTCTGTGATCATAGCATGCCTGAGGTTCTCTGATGAGAAGGGCAATAAAAGCATACTTCTTTGCTTGCTAGATGCGCTGGCAGTAAGCTCCCTGCTACCAGCATCGGTCTATTGCCACCTCTAATTTTGTAGGGTTCTGGATGGGGGAGAAAAAATGCAGCATAAAGTCTTTGATCTTCAGATTTAAAAAAAATCTGACATGATACAGCTCCTCATGGATTGTCTGTCACCTTGTGTCCAGAGTGTTTAGTCATAATCAATAACTTCAATAGGTGGATCTGTTCATTAGCAAAACTAATGATAGCTGGGGGGATTGTGCCTGTTTACCGCAAAGCATGAATTTAGAACGATTTGTCGAAGTAGGCTAACTCTGCCTCAGCTTCGTAACTTCCCCTCTGAGGTTAACAAGCAGACTGAAAGTCACTTTATTTTGGCTGGCATTGTGGCTGCCTTGGCAGTTGGCAACTGAGCTCCACACACTTGGGAATGTGCTATTTCTACAATCCATGCAGCTTGTTTAAGATCAATGGCTGTTCTTCAGTGGCTTTTATGGCTGTCCCACACCAACATCTGTTTTGTCCATTTAACAGCAAAGAACAAACATGGGAGGAGGGCTTAGCTGACGGGTTGACAGCTTCATTTAAGACATGTTTTTCCTTTCCTCTGCTGCTGGTTGAGCCCTCTGAACCATTGACCTCATTTTACTTGGTGTAAATGACATTGCTTCCATGAGGTGTCAGCCACACTTACTCTCTGCTCTTATGGTCTTTGTAGAATCGACTGAAAGCAAATGGGAGTTGGCAGGGTGGCCCATTGAACACATGTGGAACATTGTGTGTGCATTGTACTTGGCTGAACTTTCAGGTGGGATCTGGGGTGGCTCCAGGGCTCATGCTTCTCATTGACCCTCTAGATCAGTGGCTCTGAATCTTTCCAGACTACTGTACCCCTTTCAGGCATCTGATTTGCCTTGTGCACCCCTAGGTTTCACCTCAGTTAACTACTTGCTTACAAAATCAGACCTAAAAATACAAAAGTGTCACAACACACTATTACTGAAAAATGGCTTCCTTTCTCATTTTTATCACATGATTATAAAATTGATTGGAATATAAATATTGTACTTGCCTTTCAGTGTATAATCTATAGCGCACTATAAACAAGTCATTTTCGGTATGCAATTTTAGTTTGTACTGACTTCACTAGTGCCTCTTATGTAGCCTGTTGTAAAAGTTGGCAAATATCTAGATGAATTAATGTACCCCCTGGAAGATCTCTGCATACCCTCAGGGGTGTGCATACCCCGGGTTGAGAACCACTGATCTAGATAGAGGTTTCTGGTTTTTTTTAAGGCTTTTAGTGATTGATTTCTGAGGACCCTTCCTGTCCAGGGGGAGTGTGTAGTGTTCATGGCTGCAGGGATGAGTTGGTGGAGTTCGGAGGCAGGAAGGCTTGAGGGGTGACTATTCTGCATCGGCACCTCAGGGAAGTAAGGGCTCCCTTAGTAAACATTCTGGCCAGTGTCATTGGAGAAGCCATAGTTTGTAGGGCAAGGGACCTTCTGCCGCCAAGAGGGGAAAACATTGGCTGGAACAGAGTTTCCAGTGATTTGAGTGAAGGATTGGGGCTTTCCAGTGCAGTGAGTTCACTTGGTGCTGGTTTGTTCATTTGCAGGGGCTCCTCCAGGATAGAAGAAGCATGCGATATCTATGCACGAGCAGCAAACATGTTCAAAATGGTCAAGAACTGGAGTGGTACGTACACCTGCTCTGATGCTGCTGTCTGTTAACCCTGGCAGGGCTTGGGAAGGGGTGGGGTCCACAGTAGGACAGAGCAATAACTCTGTGATACTGGGTCCGTGCCACTAGCCTGCCGCAGTATGAGCAGCAGTGTCCATCTTTTGGGTATAGTGCCGAGAGGTGGGGGGGCACACACCACGCTGCACCAGTGGCTTGATTTCTGGGAGATCTGAGTGCTTGTAACTCCTGCTGACGTCAGTGGGTTCTGCAAGGGCTCAGCAGCTCTGATAATCAGGCCCAAGGCCTGCCTGGTGTATACCTGAAATGAGAATGAGCCCCATGGCCTCTTCTATGGGGAGGGGCTCTCTGAGGAGCACCTGGTCAATTGCACCTCCTCCTGTTTTCCTTATGAACTGGATCCTGGCTAGGAAATGTGCACTCAGAGGCAGCTGCTGCTCCTAAACTGAGATTCCCCAGAGCTTGAGTATGGAGTGGCTGAGCACTGTAACACAGTCCCTCTGTGCAGGCAAAGACCATTGTGCAATGCCACCTTCCTGTTGGCTTCCTTAGCTCACTATGCGGCATGCTCCAGAAAGGGGAAGCTGTGTCTGTAAAATGACCCTCATGGGTATCCTGACTGACCGCATCTCGGGAATGGCTGGGGTTATGCTCCTCACCCTCCTGCTTTCTCTTCCAGCGGCGGGGAATGCCTTCTGCCAGGCTGCACAGCTCCACCTGCAGCTGCAGAGCAAGCACGACGCAGCCACCAACTTCGTGGACGCTGGCAATGCCTTCAAGAAAGCTGACCCGCAAGGTAAGGTGCTGCTGCTGCTTGCCTCCGCAGCTTTCTGAGCGCAGAAGGAGGGGTTCTGCTGTGGTTCTAATGGGGGAGCTGAGAGTTCGGACACCTGGGTTCTATTCCTGGTTTGGGGAGAGGGATGGGATGTAGTGGATTAGAGCAGGGGGCTGGAGATCAGGGCCCTTTCTGGGTTCCTTTTGCAGCTCTGCCACAGACTGGCAGGCTGAGAGTCTGCTGGGGCTATGTCTGTCTGTCATCTTATAGAATCCTAGAATATTAGAGTTGGAAGGGACCTCAGGAAGTATCTAGTCCACCTCCTGCTCAAAGCAGGACTAACCTCAGCTAAATCATCCCAGCTAGGGCTTGTCAAGCTGCAGCTTAAAAACCTCTAAAGATGGAGATTCTACCACCTCCCTAGGTAACCCATTCCAGTGCTTCACCACCCTCCTAGTGAAAAACTTTTTCCTAATATCCAACCTAGACCTCCCCCACTGCAACTTGAGACCATTGCTCCTTGTTCAGTCATCTACTACCATTGAGAACAGCCTAGCTCCATCCTCCCTGGAACCCTCTTTCAGGTAGTTAAAGGCTGCTATCAAATCCCCCCTCATTCTTCTCTTTTGCAGACTAAACAAACCTAGTTCCCTCAGCCTCTCCTCATAAGTCTTGTGCTCCTGCCGCCTAATCATTTTTGTTGCTCTTCGCTGGACTCTCTCTGACTTGTCCACATCCTTTTTGTAGTGGGGGGCCCAAAACTGGACCCAATACTCCAAATGCGGCCTCACCAGTGCCTAATAGAGGGGAATAATCACTTCCCTCAGTCTACCAGCGATGCTCCTACTAATGCAGTCCAATATGCTATTAGCCTTCTTGGCAACCAGGGCACACTGCTGACTCATATCCAGCTTCTTATCCACTGTAACCCCCAGGTCCTTTTCTGCAGAACTGCTGCCTAGCTCCTCAGTCCCCAGTCTGTAGCTGTGCATGGGATTCTTCCGTCCTAGGTGAAGGACTCTGCAGTTATCTGATGAGGTTCAACGACGACTTCTTTTGGCCCAATCCTCCAATTTGTCTAGGTCCCTCTGTACCCTCGAAGGTAGGGATAGGATATCTCCCACTCCCCCTAGCTTAGTGTCATCTGCAAACTTGCTGAGGGTGCAATCTACCCCATCCTCCAGATCATTAATGAAGATGTTCAACAAAACCGGCCTCAGGACCGACCCCTGGGGCACTCCGCTTGTGACTGGCTGCCAGCTAGACATGGAGCCATCGATCTCTACTCGTTGAGCCCTGTGCTCTAGCCAGCTTTCTATCCATTTTATAGCCCATTCATCCAACCTATACCTCTTTAACTTGCTGATAAGAATACTGTGGGAGACTGTATCAAAAGCTTTGCTAAAGTCAAGGCATATTACGTCCACTGCTTCCCCACATCCACAGAGCCAGTCACCTCTTCATAGAAAGCAATCAGGTTGGTCAGGCATGACTTGCCCTTGGTGAATCCATGTTGACTGTTCCTGATCACCTTCCTCTCTTCCAAGTGCCTTAAAATGGATTCCTTGAGGACCTGCTCCATAATTTTTCCAGGGATTGAGGTGAGACTGACCAGTCTGTAATTCCCTGGATCCTCTTTCCTCCCTTTCTTGAAGAAAGGGTGCAATATAATGGTGAGGATGCGCTAACATCCATAAAATACATCAATTTCAACTGGGGCTACATAAACCGCATATTTAACTGGATTCACTTACTCTACTTGTACACCACGGTCTGGCCGTAGGTATGTCATGGCCAATAGATCCCTATGAAGCGGGGCGGGTGGGGGGGAAGACTTCAGACCCCATGTGGAAACATTTTTTTTCTGATTTGCGCCTTAACTACCAAAAGTTGATCGATTGCACTTGCCCGTGTGATTTGCAGCTTTGGGCAGTAAAGCCTGAGGGAGTTAACTCCATTGGCCAGCATGCCTGTCAAATTATACGTTGAGATTCCTAGTGCAGTGGAAATTCTTGCGTGACCTGAAGAGCCTGTTTGCTGTATTGTGTGACAGCTGCAGTTTTTACAGATTGTGACCAGGGTGGGTGGGTGAGTGAGTGAGAAATTGCATCACACTAGGATAAACCCATTATTTGAATCTTGTAACATCTTCCTGGTTTACTACTCCCACTGCCTTGATTCTAAGTGCTTGCTAGGCTTTCTCTGAAGCTCCAGATGTGACTGTTAACTGGTCAGCTGGAATTTTGTGCTGGAGTGAATGTTCTGCAGTGCTGACTGCTGCAATTTCCACTCTTTGGTGTGGATTAGCTGATTAGGATGCAGCAGGCATGCCACCCTGCTCAGCAGGGGATCTCGATAAAATCCGACCTTCCATCTCTGAGAGCTCCTCCTGTCCCAGATGGCAAAATCACACTGGTTGTGACCCTACCCAGCAAAAAGACAGGAAGCCTAGGACTCAGTTGGGTGTGAACTTCCTGTGGCTGGTTAACCTTCTCAAAAGAACTTATTAGCAAGGAGTGCAGTGATAGCAGCAGCTGAAAGTGAGATAGTTTTGGGCAACCCACAGAGATGCACTGTGTGGGGCCATGCAGAAAAGGGTAAAATCTCCTAATTAAACTTCTAAAGGGCTAATTGCTCTGTACAAATGTTCCCTGCGCAGCAGAGAACTGGAGGTGTTCTGAGAACTCTTCTTTAAATCTTTCTGCCGTCGAAGGGCCTGGATCCTGCAAGCAGTTCTGTGGGAACAGAACCCTGTGGACTCCTCATAAAATGAGCAGGGCTCTCTGCAGGCCTCTCCAGAGCTGTTTGCAGGATCTGGGGCCTGTGTCCCTTTCTTTGTAGTGTCCAGCACAAGAGGGACCATACTCGATGTTGCATGCTTTGATGGTGATAATTTACGCTTGGGTTATCTGAGCTGGGATTTTGCATATGCAGCTTTTGGGCAGTGATTTTGGAGAAAAAATAATGAAGTAACCTGAGGAGAAAATGAATGTAATCCTCTAGGGGATTTGCCTAATCTTTCAGAGATTTATGTTCTGATTATCCAGCCACATTGCTCTCCGCAGAGCAGCCAGTGTTTGTTCTCAAGTAATTTTTGCGAGGGGGGAGGTGGTATCTGGGAATGGTGGGTGGTGGGATTTGAACTAGTCCCAGTGGGATTCCTGGGGTTTTTCCTCTCATCACTGGGATTGTTTTTTTGCCTCTCCCTGCTAAATCCCATTACTTCACCCTACTTAGGCAGAGCTCCCTTAAGAAGGCAGGAACTCTGCTTGTCTAAGGATATGCTACATCAGTCAAAAGGACGGTCTTGTGCATGTAACCAGTGCACCAATGCCTCGGACTGCAGTTCCTTGTTGGCTCCTCTGTGGCAGCACAAGAGCAGGGGTGCGCCCTCTACTCTGATGCTGAGAACATCAACATATCCAACCTGTGGGGGGGCCTCGAGGTTAGCATTATGGCGTTTGTGCTGTGAGCCACCTGGGCAGGCAGAGCAAGGCTGGCCTGTCTTTAGGAGGGGGAAATCCTGGTGGCGTGGCTCTGGTACAGCTATGCTTTCTTTCCAAAGAGCCTGGCTGTATGGGTGTTAAAGGCTTCAGTAATTGCACCTGCAGGCAATCCCACTAAAAGGAAAAAATCCCCAAATCTGCCAGCCAAAATTCCCCATCTCTTAATCCCTGGCTCTGTGGGACAGCACTGGGGCGTGGCTGGACATAGCTCAGGAAGGAAACAAGGTTAGCTGCTATGTCTTCCTGGTGATACAATTTCCAAGCTATGGAAAGGGGAAAAGAGCTCCTTAATCAGTGTACGTGATGGAAATGACTGTCTGGCAGCTTTAAATGGCCTTGGGCACTGATACCAGGCACCAGAGCTCACAGCATCGAGGAAATATTACTTTAATAACTTCAAGGACAGAAGGGACCGTTATGAGATGCAGGAGATCAGAGCAAAGTAATCCAGGCCAGAGAGTCTCACCCAGCGATTCCTGCATCCAGCCCAATAGGTGGGACTTGTAGTTCTCCCTTTTAAAAGCTTGCAGACAGAACCTAACCTGAGTTGTTGGTAAATATCCCCATCCCTGTCTCTCTCTTCTCCCATTCTCTTTTCCTCTCCCCCAATCTGCATTAGTTTCCCACGCCCCAGGACTAAATGCAATCTAGGATTCAGCAGCCGCAACACCTATTGCCTTAGAGGGCAGCTGCACCTGCTTATCCTAGGTCTGATTTTGGCCATTCCACTTTCTGCTAGGGAGCGATGTGAGTGACGGTGGGTGAACAGTAAGAAAAATTTGCCTCTTAAAGCTTGGCATTTATGTCCTGAAAAACACCTCCCACGTCTTTCTGGCAAATGCTAGTGAGAAAAACTCCTCTTTTAATAGAGCAAAATGTAGTAGCTAAAGGAGCCATCTTGTGTTGCACTCAGTGCTGCAAGGTATGTACCCATGGCAGGCTGGTAGCCTTGTCTTTGTAAGCCATGTTTAGTAGCTCATATGAGCTGCTGGTGGGTCTTTTTGGCTGTAAGGCCCTGTTTGAATTTCTTCTGCTTTATTTCAAGCGGACTGTGAACTTTAGACCCTATCCTTGCAGGGACCACTGTTGATTTAGCTGCAGTTGGTGAGGCTTCATGGAAATGCCAGGGCTTGCTCGCATGGAGCCAGTTGAAGGATCGAGGCCAAATGTGGGGGCACCTTATTTTCTTTTTAGTGATTGTGTGTGAGAGATTTGCGTGTGACTGCCCTTCACCTTGAACAAAGATCATTGTTTAGGGAAAGAAACTGGTAGCTTGCGCACATCTTTCAGCTCAGTCTTTTCACTGTTGTAGGGAGGCAGCATGGGCTGGATGAGAAGCACTGCACTGTGTCCAGTCATCTGGATTCTACTCCTGGCTCTGCCGCTGACCTGCTGTGTGATCTTTTGCAAGTCGCTTCTCCCACCCACACACCCTTTTGTCATGTCTTGTCCCTTTAGGCTGAGAGCCCTTCAAGGCAGGGACTCTGTCTCACGAAGTGGCCTGGAAGTGCTACTGTGTTGTAAATGTTCCAGGTACGATGCACAAAAGCTCCTCAAGCTTAAGATGTTGGCTTCCGTGCAGGCAGTGTCTAGTCAATGACCACAATACCACAGGATTCTTGAGTGCTTAGTAATATCTGCCATCCTAGCCAAGTCAGTGGCAGTTTCCTGGTCACCTCACTCATTGCAGCCTCGTGCTCTTCTTCTTCTTGAGACTTTCTTTTGCCAGACTGGTTTGGACAACAGCTGCATGAGACACTGGGGTGCAGTGTGTCAAGTAACACCTCTAGAGATAAAATCTTCATCAATTCGCTGGCTTCTCTGCAGGCCCCTTCTAGCTGTGGTACTGCCTCTCATGTGCTCTCAGTTCCCTAGAGGTCTGCAGATTTTCTTAAGTGGCTATTGATCTTTATGGAGGGGTTGTGCTATAAATAAACACATGGTTTTCATCATTTTCAGGCAGGTCAGAAGAGTTACTGAATGGCTTTTTCTCCAAGCTCCTATGCTAAAAAGCCTTTTTTTTTTTTTTTTGTTTTTGTTTTTAAACAGAGGCTATTAACTGCTTGATCAGAGCTATTGAGATCTACACAGACATGGTAAGCCTGTCCAAAGATATCTGGGGACCAAACTACATAACTTTCTCTTTGCTTTTGAGCTCCTGTAGAAGGGAGGGGATCTGGTAGCTGGCATTCTTCCCTGGGTTCTCAACCCTATAGGTCTGTGCTGCTGGAAGTACAGATAGATCAGACATCAAACCAAGACCCTGACTTCTTGTGGTCCCTAAAGGTACCATGGAACTTCTTGGAAGAGTCCGTGATTAGGCCACCATGTCCTTGGCCAAGTTGAGGCAGAACCCTCTGCATAACAGCCTGGCACTTGGATACAACAGTGAATGGGCACCCTAGATATAATTCAGCCTGTGTACTAACCAGTGTGTGGACTGAACTGAGAAGTGCAGCCTGCTGTCGGTATAACAACTTTGCCAGCTGAATGAAGTCGGCATTGGACTTAAAAGAAGAGAGTGTGGTAACTTCAGAATCTGTTGCCATGGGAGGTGTTCTTATAACCACTGTAGTGAAATTCTGAGAACTCCAATGGGGAATTATCCCACGCACCCTTGAGGTTCGTGGGTGCACCCTCCCTGCTGCAAGCGCAGCGCAGATGAGAAGGCAAAGGGGCTGAAGCTGTGCAGTTGGTAGATGTGTTAATATCTCTGTCCTCTTTCAGGGCCGATTCACCATAGCTGCCAAGCATCACATATCGATAGCGGAGATCTATGAGACAGAGCTGGTGGACATAGAAAAGGTATATTCTCGGGGGGGGAGGGAGGCACTGGGGGGGGGGAGGAAATCAATCTGCATCATGCATCTTTCATCTAGAAATAGGTGAAATGCAAACCATCTCCTGTGATCGGCTTAAAGTTGTTGCTGTGACTGGTGTGTGCAGCCTTGGAAGCTAGAGCTTAATCCTGCGTTTGAATCCTGTTAGACACTCTCATGGCTAATGAGAACACCTACTGTTAGATGCCTTATTGCCAAGAAGTTACTCTAAATCCTGCCTCAGGGCCTAAGCCAATTGCTAATGGGAGAGGAGGGGGGGAGAGGGGGTTGGAAGTAATTTCTGTGGCAGGCTGTCATAACAGTTCAATATGGCATTTCTTGTACCTTCCTCTGAAGCTGTTAGGACCAGTCAATGTCAGAGGTGAGAGATTGTGGATGGATGCCAATGGCTCGGTAGCCTAGGGGCATGGCTTTTACCTTGGGAGTCATAGGTCCTGAGTTCAAACCCAGGTGGAGCTCTGGCAACTGGTGATATGTTTTGAGGTCAGACTAGATGATCAGATAGTCCCTATTGGCCTTAAAACTGGATCTGGTAGGGCCAGGTTCTCCATTGCCCTGTACCTTGCGGTCACTTACACCATAGTGACATGGAAAACACTAGCTGATCAGAATGGCAGCACTCTGTGCCAATGTAAATGACTGTACAAATTGCAGGGCAGTGGTGAATCTGGTTCTGTAAGCCTCCTGTTGGGCGGGACAAGGTGTTTAAAATCAGAAGCAAAACTAAAAACTCACGAGCTGGAACAAATTGCAGGCATTTGGAACACAGACACTATCAAAGAACTAGCAAAAAAATCTGTGCAGACACTTGGAATAGCTTGTGTTGCAATTGATTAAAGGTTAACGCATGTGGGTCACGTAAATGTCTGAGAACCAGAGGAACAGTCGATGGCAGTTGTATGCCCCTAGGATCACTTCTCCTGTTCTATAAGACCAGATGATTCACCAAACGCTATATGGGAGAAATAACTTTCTTCCTTGCGACGATTAGAATGATTGCTGCTGCCTCTGGGATTCTGTAGAGCTGCCTACACACAAACTGGCTCTGCGTAAATTAAGCTCGCGTTAATGTTTATTTTGGCTTTTTTCAATTTAGCTTAAACCTGTTCCATTTTGACTTAAGCTATACCGAAATACCCTTGATGTAAAGGGAAACAAGAGTGTCGAGACAGCCTTTGGCACTGGTTTAAAATTGCTCCATAAGTTAAATTAGCACAACTCTGACAAACGTGTGTGTGTGGTGGTGGGGGAGTTTCTTGTAAATTTCTACTTTGGAGCTGATGGGAGGAGAATCCATAGTGCTGGGCTGTCATGGGAGTGGAGGGTTGTGGTCTCATGACAATCCCACAGGACTGACTCAGAGAAAGCTACAAACCAACTTACTATGTCTAACAGATCCTTGGTCAGCCAAGATAATGAGGAAGGATGGTCTTATGGTTAAGTCACTGAACAGGGACTGTAGAGAGCTGAGGTCAGTTCCTGCCTCCACTGAAGTCTTCCTGTGTGCCGTGCCCAGAATGTTAATCTGGGGGCCTCTGGTCTCCATTTGGTTTTTTTTAAAAAGGGGGGGAGGGAGGATGAACATTTCGCAGTCTGTATTTACCTTGTGTAATCTCTTTTGGGCGGGGACTATCAGTGTGTTCTCGATTGGAGAACTGCAGGGGTGCCTGATGGTGCTGGAAGTTCCAGGTTCTAGTGAGGCTTTGCCCACAGGCTCCCTCTGTGACCTAGGCTCCATTGTTGGTTGGTGATCAACACCTCTCAGCTCAGGCCCTGTGTTCTGGAGTTTGCACAGATGGCAGCGCTGCTTGTTGGAGGCGTGAGTGGATTTGTGCGTAGGATTCTCTCTGTAGTTCTGGCACATGGTGCTCTCCTCGGGAGGTGTTGTTCTGGTCTCAGTTCTGCTAGTACTGCCAGCAAACTGCCTGGGAAGCTCTCATGGTGTGTTGCATTCTTTCTAGGCGATAGCCCATTATGAGCAAGCTGCTGATTACTACAAAGGGGAAGAATCCAACAGGTAAATCAATGGTTACTTTGCCTTCTCTCTTGCTGTAGTACATGGCTGAGCGGCGTAGCAGCCATGCATTAACTCTTGTGCTCTGTAGGCATACAGGTAGCCCGGCTCACTTAAGGCTGTATTGTAACCCTACAATCTAGCCCAAATACACAGCATGTAGCTGTGCCAGCCCAAGAGCAGGTAAGGAACCAGGTCAGGACTGGGTCACAGTCCTGTCTGTTACTTCCCAAGCACAGCAAGGGAAACTTGCATCACCTTTTTGCTGGTGTGGCTTTCTAGCTTGTGTCTGATGGGGGTGGAGCTATGGCTCTGCCCGCCTGTCTGGGAGGCTGAGTAGCACCCCCGCGGGAGCTGCCGTCCAGCAGCACAGACTCTGGCATTGCAGGTCGCTCACATGGGAGTAAAAGTGGGTTCCTTATGCCTCCTTGCTTCCCCACGCTGGTGCACAGCTGGGCTCACGCCTGAGCCTTTAAGACTTGACTGCGGTGATTGTTTCTACAAAGGGTATGATGCAGACACCGCTCATTTTTCCCACTCTTTTAGTGGCATAATGATACTGAGCAAACCCTTATGCAGTGGGCCCGGTGGCTGATGAACAGAGCCTGCCTAAAGGGGCTGCTTGATGCTGTGTAGTCAGCCTGTGAGCTGGACCCTCCACCACAGTTCACTGGTGTAGAAAGCTCTCCTTCGGAACCGTAACAAAATGTGCTAAAGTGCAGGAATCCTGGGATCTCCTGCTGCACAGAGGCAAAAAAGCAAACTGCATTTGTATGCCAGGGTGTATGAGAGAGAGCCCTGTTTCCTCGGAAAGGGAGCGTGCTTCGTGAACCTCGTGAGTGGCCAGCGGCCCTCAGGCAAATCAGCCTGTTTCTTGCCACTTTTGTTTCTTTACAGCTCTGCCAACAAATGTTTACTGAAAGTGGCCACTTACGCGGCCCAGCTGGAGCAGTACCAGAAAGCCATCGAGATCTACGAGCAGGTCTGGGACCCTTCATCGTGTTAAAGGGCAGATGTTTGCTCTGTCATCCCACAAGAGACCCCTCATGGCATGTCTCTCCCTTCTTTCCCCTTTCCTGGGGAGACCAAAGTCCATGAGGCTGGAGCTGTGGAGATCTAATTGCAGCCCTGCTTTTGGATCCCAGCTGGCTTTGCCTGCGTGCAAAGCATTGAGGGTTCTTGTCGTGGGGATGGGAATAGCTATACAAATACCTCACTAGGTTAAGGTGAGCAATGGTTCGTTTTAAGCTCACTGCACCATCTTCAAGATGTTGCCCTTTTGGATGTAGCTACAGACCCTGCCATGGCAGGGTTTGTGTATGTTGGGGGAAATGGGTGTGTACGGGAAACTAGCCTTGTGACTGCTGCTCCTGGTCTGACGTGTAGAGGGCAGGGGTTCAGAGGGGGTGCTGCCCGGCTCCACGTATTCACATGTTTGTTCTTCAGTGGGAGTCTAATCACTTGGCCTTTTCTTTGCTGCCTTGTAGGTGGGCACCAGTGCAATGGACAGTCCCCTGCTGAAGTACAGTGCAAAGGAGTATTTCTTCAAGGCGGCTCTCTGCCACTTCTGCATTGACATGCTCAACGCAAAGGTCAGCCTGGCTCTACAGGGCTGCTGCAGTGCTACCAAGCAGGGCGTGAGGCTGGGTGCCCGAGGGCCTGCTCCCCAAAATGCACACCAGTGACTCTTACCAGCCATGGGGTGGGTGGGAGGGGACTGGGTGGCTCAGAGTCATGGGATATAGAACTGTGTCACAAACCCCAGGCCAGTTCTAACATTTCCACCATCTGATGCAGCAACTAGGCAGGAGGGGGCGCTCTCGCTGTACCAGGTGAGGAGGAGAGGTTTCTGTGTGGGAGCACTGCAGATCCAAGCCAGGGAGAGGAAGGTGGGGAGCTGGGGGGAACTTCCTTGTGCTTCCATGGCTGCCTGCTTGGCTTTGTGAAGAAAACTGTCTTGCTCTGCTGCCTGGTGGGACGGGGTGTGATTAGACAAGTGTCAGCAAATCTACCAGAAGGAAAGAGTGAGAGGGCATGGAGGCTGACCTCGCTGTCCCCTCCGGTTCCAGACAAGTTGACAGAGGGGAGGTGTACCTGAACTGCCTGCTCTGCTACTGCCCATTCTTTGTCAGAGACTGGGAAAATACCCCTCTCACCAATACCTCATTGGGCCATTTAAACACTGCAAGCATGGGTAGCCCATGGGGGGCCTGCAGTGAAGCTGGGGTAAGGACTTGAGTTGCTACTAGAGTGACTTTCTGTAAAATCCCATCCGATGTATTCATGTTGATGTACTGCTTGGGAGCCCCAGGCACAGACCAGGCCTAGGTGCTAGGCACTGTACAAACACAGGAAAGTCCCTGTCCCAAGGTGCCTCCAATCTAAGCAGTTTAGTTCCTCTATTCCCTTTGTGAGCAGTCACTTGAGCTTCAGGCAGGGCTCTAACTCCTCTGTCTTTCCAGCTGGCCATACAGAAATATGAAGAGATGTTCCCAGCCTTCTCGGATTCCAGGGAGTGCAAACTGGTTAAAGTAGGTGACTTTTTTTTTTTTTTTTTTTTTTTTTTTTAAATTGTTCCTGCTCTACCTGGTGGCTCAGACACTAGAATCTCTGCTGCATTTGTGTATGAGTCCTACCACTTTCCCCCAAATACAGTAGAAGAGTATATAATGCTATGGGAGAGGGACTTGTGAGAAATGGCCAAATGGGGTGGTTAAAATCAAACTGCAAATCTATAGGGAAATGACTCCATCACTAACATTCACGGAACTCTTGTAATAGTCTTAGGAGCATGTCCTGTGTGTCGATTGGTCCGGTCATTCAGAATCCCTTGCCCTGTATTCCAGCTCTTCCATACCAAAATCCACTCCTCCCTTTAGCAAGATGAGGAGCCATCCTGCTCTTCTATTTGTGACCCCTGTGAGAGCCCATCCCCTGATGACTAATCCAGTGTGCAGGAAGCCAGTTGAACTGCAGTGTTGCTAAGCAACAAGGCTCAAGGAGTGCAGGTGGGAGCGTACCCACACTCCAAGTGGGTTGTGAAAGGCACCTGGACTAGTGCTTCACTGCTGTGGACAGGCAGGGGACTAGTTCTCTTCCCCTGTGGTCTGGCTATTCCATAACTGGGATTTTTGCAGAGAGGGTCCTGAACCGGTCTGAGCTGCTAGGGCAGCACCTCCCCTCCTACGGACAGTGCTTTCAGTCTGTTGCTTTGATAAACTTTTGTTGTGCTTAAAATAAAATAATGCCAGATCCAACCCTGATGTACAGGACAGCTGTTCAGTTAGATCTGCCCGTCAGCCAATCGGATTTTCCTGTTAACACTGGCCTTAGCTGCAGAGTGTCTGCTTGCACCTGTAATCTGGCTTAAGCATCAGAGGCGCAGCAGGTTGCTGGGAGTTCCTGCCATGAGTAGAAATGAGTCTGGATCTGTGCTGATCCTTATTCCTCTCTCTCCCCCTCACAGAAGCTGCTGGATGCTCACGAAGAACAGAACATTGACAACTACACTGACTCGGTAGGTGCAGTGGGGAGGGAAGTGTCTAATGCAGCTTAGCAACCCAGCACTGGGGAGAGACAGGTGTGAAGTGTCAGCTTGAGAAACTTGTCTGTGGGTGTGAGGAGATGGCTCAGCATGACCTGTGTAATCCCTGTTAGCTGCTCCCAGGGTTGGTAGTGGATTGCTCCCTACAGTGTGTTCTGAAGGTCTTAGTCCTATCTAGCCTTAAATTACCCAAACAACAGGGCCCCTGCCCCTTCCTTGGCACAGACTAATAGATCAGGCAGATATTCAGCCTCATTTCTCTTTAGTGCTGTTACTGATTCACTTCCCCTCTGCATAATCCTGAATTCGTTGTCCAGGCTTCTGTTGTGTGTCAGCACAGATTGCAGCTCTCATTGGCTCCATCAGGAAATCTGGGAGCCTGGCTCTTCTGCAAATCAGCCTGCAAGGAGTGGACTTACTTTTTAAAATTTAACCCCCACCCCTGCCCTAAAATACCAGTTGGGTTAAAAACATGCCTCCTAGAAACATTAAGTAGAGCTTCTTGATGTTAAAGACTAAGGAGAAGATGGAAAGAAAAGCTGGCTTTTACCATGAGTGGATTTGTTTTTTGTAGGGGAATCCAAGGCTCCAAAGTATCCCTAGTGCAATGGTGCAATGGCCTGTTTCCTGCTCCATAGTGCTAACTGGGAACTAGCCTGCAGATGAATACAGCTGTGTGGTATGTCAGATTCATTCTGATCATTCTCACTCCCATCCTCCAGGTAAAGGAGTATGATTCCATCTCGCGACTGGACCAGTGGCTTACTACCATGCTCCTCCGGATCAAGAAAACCATCCAGGGCGAAGAGGAGGACCTGCGTTAAACCCCACTCCTCTCCTTCCCAGTCGCCGTTGACTCTTTCTCCGCAGAAGTCTGCATGGATATCTTTGGGGTTGGGGAGGGTGGTGCCTGGAGGAGAAGGATTCAGACTTCAGTGACGTATTATCCCTTGTCTCATAACCCTTTTGCCCCACAACCCAAAGAGCATAACTTTGTTTAGCAAAGACAGGGCATGCGAACGTAGCCATCTGACTTGGTTGCTCTAGAGAGGATGTATTGAAGTGACACTAGCTGTTTCTCCTGGGCCAAACGCATCACTTCCTGCTCTGCAGAGCTGCCCAATCTGCCAGTGGGCTCCTGATCAGGTGTGATGGTCTAACATTCTTCCCCATTCCCCCTTGTTCCCTTTTCAGGTTATTCTGTACGATTAAGATCTTAAACCTGCTTTAGCGCTGACACCCTTCGCGCTGGTTTCAGAAGACAGCACAAAATCAGTTTGCCTCCTAATTCCTGTTGTTTAGAACAGATCCTTTCTCACCATTCCCTCCCCTCTCTCACACTGTCTGGTGGAGCAGTTCCTGCCCACTCCAGGCAAGGATTTTGATCTCCGTACCAGCTGGAGTGGGAATGGGGAGGGCCTGTCCCTCACCCCTTAACTTCTTCCCCCTCCCCAGCCTGCGATCGAATCCCTGCAGGGGCTCTGAAGCCTGAGCTCCAAGTATCTCCAGCAAGCCCATAGCACTGCTGTAGGCTAGATTCCATGTGCAGTGACTTCCCCCACTGCCTGAGCTGTGAGAACAGGTTCTGCTACACTCCACCCTCTCCCAGCCCACAGAGCTGGGAATCCAGATCACCTATGTGGCAAGCACAAGCTGGCACTTCCTCTCTCCTGCTTATTTCAGAAAAGAGCTGTACAACCCTTGGCTAACATCTTGGCAGCAAATACTTCCCGGGGCAACCCCTCTGAGTCTCCAGTGTTCTGCAAGAAGCTGACTGGAAGCATCACTGGAATTCCTTCTCCAATTTATTCACTCTGTCACAATTATCTCCTCCTTTCCTGTTTTTCATAAGCTTCACATGCTGGCTTGAGAAATACACCCTGTCCCTTTCTCCCACCCATGTGGTTGTAGTGCAGCGCTACAGCCAGCTGTTAAAGAGGTGTCTGACAGGGTCATTCATGTGTGGCCCAAAGAGTGGAGAGCTGGATAGTCAATCCCACACTGCGTGGGTAGCCAAAAATATTAGTTCTGTGCTTCTGGTATGTTAGTAACCTTAGCAAACCCTTTTGTGGTGACTTTAATTTAAACCCTACTCAGATTAAGCAGTAGAAGATTGCAGTGTGGATGAATTCTGTATGCAGCAGGCCCCTTGCTGCTATGGGCATGGCATCTGGTTGGAAGGGAACATTACTCCCATTCAATATTGTGTGTGTACAGTATGAGTTGCCATAAAGGTTTTTATTTCTGGGTTATTCTCTTTTGGTTTTGAAACCTGGGGGGGGGGAGGGGAGGGTAGCTCTGGGTTTACGCTACAGTAATCCCCACTTCTGTATTTTGTTGGAAGAAACAGGAAGTCTTGCTGCATGTTTTAATGTCAAAAGAAAGCGACTTGTGCTGAGTGTAGTGAATAATTGCACACAAAAAAAAATAAAAACTTTGCATGAGCAGAACCAGAAGCAGATTTTTCTAACTGTAACCCTGCAGCTAAATTCATGCTGCTTCACTGAGCGCATCTGTGGGATTGCATGTTGGAGGAGACCTAATCCTCTCCGCATCACTTCCTCTCCCTCTTGTTGCAACTGAATTCTCCCACTACCTTGCAATCCCTTTAAATGGTGATCCTGTTCTGAGCACTGGCTTTGGAGCTATTAAAAACAAACCCCCCACCTTCATTTACCAAATCTGCCTGGTCTGTATTCAGTTGTCTGCTCAGTTCAGTCCTGTTAACAGCATGGAGCCCAGACAGACCTGGATTCTATCCAGCTCTCAATGCGTCACCTGAATTAACTAAATTCTAACTGCAGAACACTTCATTCTGACTCAACCTGAACTCTCTCAAAAATTTTCTTAACTTTGCAAGGCTAGAAATCAGCAAAACCATTTTTTTCCCTGTCAAATCGTGATTCATCATTTGAGATAAAGATTAAAATCTCTGCTGCCACCCCAGAGAGTCACTTCTTAGAGTAAAATTAGCAGCTTTCGCAATGTTACAAATATGGATTCACTGTAGAATAGTTTTCATGAGTTTTTTTTTAAAAAGGATATTTTTCACCTTGGGTGCAAAATCACCCCTTAGCAGTTCAGCTGTCTGTCTGTTCACCTATCAACACACATGGTAGACAGGAATTAATCAACAGTTCTGATATTTATCTCTTTTGTAATCCGATACTTGTTGATCTAATGATTACATGCTGCTCTCCTTGTGTTTACATTTTCTGTCCTTGGACCACATTCTGTCTTAACCTATTAAAGAATTCCAGTTGTTCATTAACAAGCCTGTCTCTTTGAAAACTAGAGGCACTGGCTGATTTAGTTCATTAATAGGCTGAAGCAGCTGCAAAGATTGGTCAAGTCAACATAAATAAGCACAGGTTGGTGGTCAGCTAGACTAAACTGGCATAGCACCAGGGTCACTGGCTGAGAACTGGCCAGGCTGCAGCCAAATTTTTAACAGGTCCAAGAAACCATCTGTTGAAACGGACTTTTTTCCCTCCTGCAGCCCAAGTTACAATGATCAGACAGCAGCTATTTATGTTGTGTGGGGGTGGATAAATTGCTGGATAAGATGGAGGGTCCCCACTTTCAAACCAGGAACTTCAGAAGTGACAAAACCCAGCTCTCCTACTAAACTGTAAGAGCATGGAAAAGACTGCTAATTCTTACAAAACTGTTGGCTTCTCTGGGAAGCAGCTGGAATACGCAGGTTAAATTCACCACTTTGATTGTACTGAGTTCTTTTCCTCTGGAAGGGGCAAGTTCAGCATAAAAAAAGGTTACAAAATAAGGATGTGAGATTCTGAATCCTTACTAGCAAAGAACTGGCTGTAGCCACTTCCTTGAAGCACAGTGCTGACATCTGTGGCTACTGCATGTGCATCAGTCATACAATGCTTTTTATTTCACCATACTGCAAACAAAGATCAAATATTTCTTCCTAAAACCTATTTCCCTCTTACTGTGATTCTATGGCCTGGTTGCGATCTGGTTTTGCTAAAGCAATTTCCCAGGCAGAGTAAGTACAATAGCAAGACTTTGGAATATAAATGGGTGCTTGGCTAACACAGATGTGTTGAACCCCAACTTCATCCTGGCTGGGCCATCCTTTGCCTTCAAAACATCCCCCCTGCCAAGTCAAAGCGAGCTACTCCAGCCCTTGGGCTTGGTGTCACATCACTTCTGCCACAGCAGCAGGCCGAGCTGTCCTTGCCTGTTGCTGCAGTGCGATGGCATGGAAGCTGAAGCAACAGCGTGGACTTGTTCCCTCTGTGTATGTTGAGGGTTTGTCCTGAGTGGCCCTGTCCTGTGGGGGGGGGGGAGGAGGTGACTAGCCTTGATGACCCTGCCTTGGGCATGTGTGCTCTGGGGCTGGTCTGAGTACCCCTCCCCATGGAAGGGGTTACTACCCTACAGCTGCAGACGACAGTTACGGGCAGTGCCTCTTGCCCCATGTGTGGGGCATCTGCACTGAGTGCTCCTTGCCCCAGGGGGCCTGCACCCCTCCCATCCCCCTACCCCAGAGGTGGCTGCCTCCCCAATCCCCTGCCCCCCGGTGAGCGGTTGCCCCCTCCCATCCCTCTGGGATGCCCCAGACGCCCCGTCTCCCATAAAGGGGGAGCGTAGCTGCCCTTCCCCTGCCCCATGGGCGCCATTTTGGAGTAGGGCACATTGAAGTCTTTGCCCTGCCCGGCTTCGTGACGTCATCCGACGCGCCGCTGCTGCGCCGACCCTCCTTCCCCCGGTCGAGGTGCCCCGCGTGCGCCTGCCCGGCCGACGAGGACCCCGCCTGCTGCGAGGTGTCCGCCGAGCTGCCTGACCCGGATGGGGGAGGGGGGTGGAATAGAGGCGGTCGCGTAACCCGGAGGGTTCGTCATGTGACGTCACCTGTCATTAACGCCGGCGCTTTACTTCCTGGCGCCGCGGTCGCCCCCGCCCCCTGTTCCTCATGGAGCCGCCTCAGGTCTCGGGGGGGCGCCGGGGCTGCCCGCTCCTGGAGGACAGCTTCACCCGCCTGGCCTCCCAGAGCAACGTCTACGGGCTGGCGGCGCTGGCCGGGGGGCTGGGGCTGGGGCCGGGGCCGGGCAAGGGGGACCCAGAGGGAGGGGCTGGTAAGGGGGCGTTGGGGGCTGGGCAGGGCTCAGAGGAGGGGGAGATGGGCGGGGAGGGCCTGGCGGGGGGTGCCCAGAGGGGGAGCCTGGCAAGGGAGTTGTGGGGGGCCCTGGGCAGGGGGGGCCTGTCAAGGGAGGGTCCGGGCAAGCCTGTGGAGAGGGCCCCAGGGGGCTCCTGGTCGCAACCCTGAAGGGGAAGGTGATTTACTTCCGCTACCAGGATCTGCGGCAGAAACTGAGGCCCGTGGCCAGGGAGCTGCAATTCACCTACATTCCTGGTGAGAGGGGTCAGGGGTCACATAGCAGTGGCTGGCCAGGAAGTTGGGGGGGTCATTCTGGGGTCAGAGGTCACATAGGGATGAGTGACCAGGGAGCTGCAATTCACCTACATCTCTGGAGAGAGGGGTCATTCTGGGGAGTGGGGAGCATCAGTTCACCTCCATTCCTGGGGAGAGGGGTTAGAGGGCACACTGAAGTTGGGGGGAGTCCAGCTGAGGTGGGTGACAGGGACCTTTTCACTTCCTTGGTGAGAGAGGTCACAGTGGGGTCAGGGTTTATAACAGGGTGGGCAGTGAGTCATGGTTAGGGCAGGGGGATGGGAATCAGGATTCCTGGGTTCTGGGAGAGGAGTGAGGTCTAGAGGTTAGAACAGGGGACTGGGACTCCTGGGTTCTGTTCCCAGCTCTCCCACTGATTCTTTATGTGGCCTCGGGCCTGTGTCTCAGTTTCTCTCTTTCTGGAATGGGGATAATGGGACTGATCTTTGTAAAGTGCTTTGAGATCTTCTGGTGCAATGTAGCCATTGTTTTTAAAAGCGTATGAGAGGTTGTGGAAAAACACTGTTTGTATGAGGCCTACATACAGGAGTCAAGTACTGCATCAAGTTTATTATTATTGCATTAAACTTGTGACATTTGGCAAAAATATCTAAACTGTTAATCCAAACTCTGCAAGGCAAGGACTGTTATTTTACTCTAAGCTTGTACAACACTAACACTATGGGATCCTGATACAAATAATACTAACTACTTCTGTAAATAATTTATTTTTTCTTGGCAGTTGATGCTGAGATTGTATCGATTGACACTTTCAGCAAGTCGCCACCAAAAAGGGGTCTCGTGGTGGGAATAACATTCATTAAGGTACATGCTTTTCCCCTACTACTCTCCACTTTCTTCAACAGATGGAGGTTGTTGCATTTTAAAATGAACATAGTGCTGTGGAAGGTGCTGGAGTGACCTCCCTGACAAAGTAACTAGCAACAAAACTACTACATCCCAGTCAGCAGCAGGGCAAAGTTCTCCACTGTGTATGCAGTCCTGCCATGTGTCTTGGGTGAAGATCTAATCTATCTAACTCCATGCATATCTGTCTAATCTAGCTAATATAACCCTCATTACTTTAGTATCTGAGCACCTCACTATCTTGAACATATTAATTCTCACAACTCTTCTGTGAGGCAGTTCCATGCTATTATCCTTGTACAGGTAGGCAGTGGAGGCCCAGAGAGGCTAAATGATTTAGATGCTCAGTTGCCACTGAGTTTCAATGGGATTTGCATGTCTAAATCCCTCAGGCTCCTATGACGTTCCCCTAGTGCAATCTGGACTGGTGTATTGCTGTGTCACTCCAATCCCTCACTCTTGAAGCCCGTTTTACCCTGCTCTGCTGTGAGAACCACCACTCCTGCGGTGTCCATGCACAGCCATGAACGCAAGCAAGCAAGCAGCTCTCACCTCAGTGAGTGAGTGCTTCTAACCAGCCACTCCTTGGATTATACAACAGAATGATCCCAGACAGAACCCCCAGTCCCAGATGCAACCGTAGGAACATCTGTCTTACAATGTTCGGTGCTGCCCACTGAACGTTGCAAGTTCAAATAGTTTGTCAGTTTAACAAAGAAATTGATATGCACCAGCCTTGTCATTCCCACTGAAGTCTCTCTCACTGTTTTACCTAAAGTAGTGAGTTTGGTTTGAACTAACAAACAAATTTATTAACTACAGAAAGATTTTAAGTGATTATAAGTCAAAGGATAATAAGTCAGATTTGATCAAGAGAAAACAAAGCCAAATGCATTCTAAACTAAGTGTAATACTTTCAGCAACCTTACAAACTTTGGTGTTTCTCACCACAGGCTGGGTGGTTTCCCTTCAGCCAGGTTCTCCCCTTTGGTCAGCACTTCAGTTGCTTGGTGGTGTTTGTAGAAGGAGGTGGAAGAGAGAGAAAGCAACATAGCAAATGTCTCCCCTTTTTAAAATGTTCCTTCTCCCCTCTGAAGCTTTGTGCCCCCCCCCCCCCCCCCACCTTCAGAGTCGGGTGACAAACAATATCCTTGTAGGGTTTTCGTCCATGTCCTGAGTCAGTGAGCATCACCTTCCCATGATTCCAAGCTGCCCCAAGGAAGGAAGGTGAGCGGGTGACTCACTTGAGATGAACCATCTTGGATACTCAGGCCAGCCTTCTGTTCCTGGAATGCTGAGCTGGGTTTGTTCTACAGACGCTTTAATGAGGTGCGAACTGCCCCTCTGCTCCTAGAGTTTTGCCTGGATATATTTTAAGCCAGTGGTTCCCAACCTTTTAGGCTCAAGGGCCACAAATATAATTTTTACAGCCCTGAAGGGCCACAAGTCTCTACCAGCAGCCTTCCTCCCCACCCCCACTGCAGCCAGAGGGAAGGAGTTCAACAAAGAGGATCTCCTGTCCCACTGGCTGCAGCAGAGAAACCGTGTGCTCCATCTAGGTCCCTAGGAAGTGGTTCCCTTCTGCAGCCAGGGGGATGGGAGATCAGAGCTCCCTTCCCTCTGGCTCTAGCAGGGACCCCAGAGCCTAGGGACTCAGGCAGAGCACTTTGCTTTCTGCAGGAACCGGGGGAGGGGAGCACTGATCTCTCCTCCCCCTGGCTGCAGCAAGGAAACTGCACTCCACCTGGGTCCCTAAGGAGTGGCTCCCTCCTGCAGCCAGGGGGATGGGAGATCAGTGCTCCCCTCCCTTTGGCTCCAGTAGGGACCCCAGAGCCAAGGGACCCACGTGTAATACTTTGCCATGCTCCCTGCTGCAGCCATGGGGAGCGCTGATCTCCCATCTGCTTGGTGGAGCAAGGAGCCTGCATTGGCAATGCACTCTGCCTGGGTACTTAGGCAGTGGCTCCCTTCTGCAGCCAGCGGGAGGGGAGCTGCGGGCCACTCTGAAAGACCCTCACGGGCCACGGGTTGGGAACCACTGTTTTAAACTGTGAGGACACATCTTTGGGAATATTACACAGCGGAGCCTCATAACCATGCACATGACATTGCAACAAACATATCGCTATAACAATAATGCTCGGTACATCATGAGCCTTCCAAAAACATCTTGTATGTTGTACTTTGCATTAAACAATGCACAATTACCCTGCATCCCCATGATCCCCTTATGATGTATCACAGTTCCTATGAAAAATCTTAGCCCAAGTTCTTGGATTCTTTTCTGAGACAGCTAACATGAAAGAGGGCTGAGACCCACTTTGTGTCTCCATTTTTCTATCTGTAAAGTGGAGATAATGATACCACCTCCTTTGTAAAGTGCTTTGAGATCTACTGATGGAAAGTGCTAGATGTTATGTAGGCCACTGAATAAGCTGTTATTCCCAGGACAGTAACAATTTTGAACCCCTGACTAACTGCCTAATGTACTGACCTGTATTGTTCCCTTGTACTCCTTGGTCTGTGTCCATCTGTTGTTTCTTGTGACATAATTAGACTGTAAGGTTTGTGGGGCAGGGAGTGTGTTTTTCTACATCACCTAGTGCCATGGGGTGCAGGTCCATGACTAGGGTGCCTAGATAATAAATAATAATAGAGATGAAGGATTCAGTCTCTTTACTGGTCCCCAGAGCTGTCCGTTCCCCTACAAAAATGATATGATGATGTTTCCTTTTTAAAATGTTGCGCTTTGAAATGAGTCCCACAGGTTCTGTTACCCTCCCCACCCCTCTCTCTCTCTCTAGGATTCTGGAGATAAAGCTAGCCCCTTTCTTAACATTTATTGTGACTATGAGCCTGGATCAGAATATAACCTGGACTCCATAGCACGTAAGTAACCAAGCTAACGTCTGACCTCCGACCTCTGTGCTATTGTCAGATGGGAGCAGGGCAGTAGAGAATAAATATCATTGACCTTCTGCCCTTGTCCCGAAGGCTGCAATCTTGTCACATCTCACAAGCTAAGCTGTGTCAACTGGCTCAGTACTTAGCTGGGGGACCTCTTGGGAAAACACGGGTGCTGCAGGGGGTGCTGTTGGTGATGGTGACTCAACTGGGAGTGCTTTGGAGAGTGAGTTCTCTTCCTGGTGAGGCAGCCTCTTTCAGAGAAAACTTGATTGAAATCTGGCTACTTATGGGTTGCAAAAAGTCCCCTGGTGCTTTCCCTAAAGCTTTGGTTGTCATCCCCAGGGTCCTAGCCAATTTGAGTAAGGATGTTCTTAAAATTCCCACATTAGTTCCAGTTGTGGAAGTTATTCACTTTCTGCCCTTCTCAGCAGGGACTGTTTCTTCCTGTATGTCTGTACAGCCTCTGGCACGATGGACTCTTGATTGTGGTTGGGGCTTCTGGACGCTACTGTAATCCAAATAATAAACAGCAAATAACTTGCAATGCTGTGGTTTTTCCGTGTGCTGTTGAACAGCTGCTGTAGCCTACCTAAGAGGTGGCTGCATTTTAGTGACAAGGGAGTTACCCTTAGGGATCGTGTAGGTTGAAAGGTGCTGAGGAAAGGTAAGATTTTGTTCTAGATATCGTATGAAGATTAAGATCTTTTTAAGTTACTACAGAAAATTCTTGCTAGAACAGGCTGCATAATGTAACTTCTGCTGGTGCCCGTGTCCTACCATCAAGTTTAGTGTACTGCCTGCAGAACTCAGCTGGTTGTGGGTGGCTGGGATTCTAACACTATTACAATCCTCATCTTCAAGGCACTGATAGATTTATTCTGGTCCCCTCTCTTCTTACTATGGAAACACGTTAAAAAGAAAATAGTATCAGTAAGGCTGTTGTTAAATTTTGGGCCCTTCAGCCTACATAGAATCCTAGGTCTCTCATCTTTAATTCCTGTTAGATCCCATTTAGCCCATAGCTAGGGGAGGGAGACAGGAATGAGGCTAATTTGAACGATGCTTATTATGGTACCGCCTAGAGACCCCAGCTGAGATCAGGGCCCCCCATTTTGCCAGACGTTGCACTGACCCAGATCCAGGCCCCTGTTGTGCTGGGCACTGCATGTGCACCTACTAAGAGGCCATCCCTGCCCCAAAGCACTTACAGGCTAAACAGCCAAGGCCGCCGAAGAGTGAGATGAAGGAAAGATTGTCACCCTCGTTTTATCCATTCAGATCCCTGTTTTGAATGTGCAAAAATATAGGAAAAATCTGTGAACCTTAAGAGAAGTTGTTTTGTGGGGAGAGGGGTCTGTATCTCAGGAACCTCTTTGTCAAATGACCCCAACTATGGATCACTCACCTATTCTGTGGCCCCACAAGGCACACCACCCACCTTCCTAGGCAATCTGAGTTACCGTGAGATTGTAGAGTGCTTAGAAGAGTTGAGCTTTAAACAGAAAGCTGAGTGTAACTTTAACTATAGCTGACCTGGTGCTCCTCTCTAGGGAACAGTGAGACCCAGAGAGATGCAGTGACATGCCAGGGTCACACAGGGAGCCTGTGGCAGTGCTGGGAATTGAAGGCCTATCCCCTAGATCCCTGACCACAAGGTCAGTCGGGCATCTACCGTTTCCCTTCGAGGTAGGGGTTAAAGCATCGATTGCAGGAATGCTCAACTTCAAAGCAGCTCCTCTGGGCCTCAGGCTCTGTCTCCCAGAGAGCCCCTGGTGCGATTTTGTTGTTGTTGTAGAACCAAGGGGTAATTCTGTGTTCCATTTACCTTTCTACACGTCTCTCTTCTTCCCCTCCAGAAAGCTGCTTGAACCTGGAGCTGCAGTTCACCCCATTCCAGCTGTATCACGCGGAGTACGTATACCACTCCACCACTCTCTCCTCTTCCCATACATGAGCCGGCCAGCTCACGCCAGCAACAACTACTCTGTATGGCATGACTTTCCATGCCCCCAGCCCCTCCCTGCTTTAAACATCTTCTGTCAAAAAGACGTGTAAGAACTTGGTATTTGCCATTGTCTTTTGGAGGCGTAGGCATGACTGGTGCGTAGGGTGGGCAGTGGTGCACAATGTGGGCTCGCCAAAGCAGGCAACCCAGAAAAAGCATTTAAAAAAACACCTGGCGGTGGCTTCCAACTTCCCTGATCCTTGGGTAGTGGAGTTTACAGTTGTGACCAGAGCGGTCACTGATGCAGGGTGTGGGGCATTGTGGGGCAGCTGCTGGAGGACTGTTAGGATCAACACGGGTCACACCGTGTCTATGCTCGCCCTGCGTTGATCTCAGTAGGTTGGCCATGGTGCCACACTGCTTAGGGTGACACAGTCAAACCACTTCCCCAGCGGGATGTTTCTGTCGGCTGGAGACCAGTTGAAGTGTAGACACATGCACAAACAGGTTGATGCAAGGCAACTTACATCAACCTGAGTTTTTAGGTGTAGACCAGGTCTAGGATTGTTCATGGTCCTTCAAGATCTGATAGCACTTTTCTCGAGAGTTGGGTATGTCAGCCCGAGGTGGTATCCTGTCCAAATTCCAGCTCAGGGAAATTCCATTCTGCTTTCCTAAATTCCCCTTGCAATTTCAGGCAGATGCAGGGTTCTTCTCCCTTTGTCCTAACCCACACACTGCACTTCACTGTTAAAGAGCTGCAGCGTTCCACCCCAGAGGTGGCTGCATTGCAGTGTGAGTGGACTGTGTGTGCTTGATCCTGAAGTGCTGTCCTGTTGAAGTCTGTGAGAATCAGGGTGCTCAGCACCATTCAGAACGAGGCCCGTGCGAAGCGCTTTGGGATCTGTTGGCAGCAAATTGCTTCTTTCATCCAGCAGCGCCTTTCCCACGGCTGGATCCTCAAGTGCATGAAGTCGCCGCCTCTCCTGGTAATTATTTTCCTTTTCTGTTCTTTTAGAGTCCATGTTGGAGACCAGCCAGAGACCGTCTTTCTGCTGAGCGGGAATGACCCCTGCATCCACTTGTACAAAGAGGTGAGATTAGCGCACAGGAGAGACTCTTGCCAAACAAGCCATGCAGTGCTGGGCTCTGCCCGGGTACAAAACCATGTGCTCCAGAGTGTGCTTAGAAAACAATTGATTATTGTGTGGCATGGCACCTTTCCTCCCAAAGGCCCCTAATGTGCTTTCCAGCGCAGGGATCATTCTAGCTTCACTAAAATGCAGCCACCTCTGGAGTGGGGTGAGGCAGCTGTTAACATGGGGATCTCTCACGCAGCGCTGAAATGCAGCTGCCTGTGGGGTGGGATGTGGCAGGAATTGCTCACCCAATGCGGCCCCCAAGGGGTGAGGTGTGGCAGCTGTTCCACAGCCATACGTATGGCACTTTAGGACAGGAAATATGGGGTATACTGTGCTGTCCTGCATAACGCAGGTTGGAGAATTCCTCCCTGTTCTTTCTGCCTTGAGCTTGTAGTGGAGCTAGAGCAGAGCTCTTAGGAAGAGATGTCTTGTCTCGAAAGAGACTCCATGTCCAGCACGGCCCTTCACTGTTTCTCTAACACTAAGAGTCTCTCCTCCATTCCATTTGCATCACCCTGTGAGGCTTTCTGCCCCTCCCCTTGGCCTCGCAAGAGTGGGCGCTCCTTGTGTGACACATGGTGCTGGTTAACTTTCCTCTCAGAGATGCAGAGCGCCTGGTATCTGTGCCGAGAGAGGAATGTGTGCACAAAGTATTACCTAGCACTCTTCACCAGTAGATCCCAAAGCACTTTACAGAGGAAGTTGGTCTCATCATCCCTATTGGGATGGGGAAACTGAGGCACAGGGAAGGAGAAGGTCACCCAGCAAGCCAATGGCAGAGCTGGGAATAGATCCCAGGTCTCCTGAGTCTGTGTGGTGTTCCAACCATTAGGCCTCACTCCTAGCTCCACTGACATCACTGGGAATAACTCAGATTGGCCCCAGTGTGTTTGAGCAGAGTGTCTGGCCCGGCCTAGAGTGGTTCCAGCCATCTCCAGGGCAATGACGTGACCATTTCCCCCTTGCAGAATGAAAGCTTGCACCAGTTTGAGGAGCAGCCGGTGCAGAACCTCTTCCCAGAGCTTCAGGAGCTGCCAAGCAAGTAGGAGAAACGGTTTGTTAGCGTCGTGTCCCCTGTGTGCCTGAGCGATAGTGCGCGGGAAGAGGTGTCTGCCTTCGTGCGGCTCTAACCCATGATTTATAACCAGCTAAGACCAGTGGTTCCCAGCCTTTCCCACACTGGGTTGCACACCCCACCTAGCCAGGACCTCCTCCCCCTCCTTAGCAAGTGGGAAAGGTGGTCGTGGCGTCTGAGCATGACCTGCAGGTTGTAATCCCCTGTTGGACACCCAGGCGAAATGGTTTCCTGCTGCTACCTTCAGCTCTGCAGTTCCTGGTCCCCCAGGCACGTTCTCCTCCTTCCCTGCCTCGTTTTCTCTTACCAACCTTCCCTTTCTTCTCCCTCCTCCTCCTCGGGCCAGCGTCCCCTCCTTCTCTCCCTCGCCTGGTGGCAGGCAGCCCCATGTGTCATGTTTCCCTCCAGTGTGCTGTGGCTGGACGTCTGCAACATCCCTGGCTCGGGCCGGCGCCTCACGGCTTTAGGGTGTCAGAGTGGATACGTCCGGGTAGCCCAGGTGGAGCAGGCCAGCAGAGGTGAGCCAGGAATTGGACATGGAGCTGCTGAATCTCAGTGCAGTGCATCCGCCCCTAGCCGGTCCTTGGGCAGGAGGCACTATGCCCACTGTTAAAGAGTGAGACCAGGTCCCCAGCTGCAATGAATTGGCTTAGTTTCAGTGACTTCAGCAGAGCATCCTCCCTTTACATCTGGCCCTTTGACTTCACTTGGGTGATGCTGGTTTACACCAGCTGGGAGCTGGTTAAGTAGCAGCCACTTAGATCTCCCGTAAACTACTCCTCCCTTGGCTGCTGAGTCACCTCTTCCGAACACAGAAGGGTTTCCGCTCTAAGATGGACGCTCGAGAATAAGGGGAATTCATTTAAACCGAGGTTCTGCACGGCCCTGGGGAACGAGCTGCGGGAGCTTCCTGCTCCACTCCTTGGGACAGGCTTGGCCAGATGGGATCTGATGGGTGGCTTCTTCTCTGCTGGGAAATAGACTGCAGAGGATGACCCTGCCTGCTGTCTGGAGATGGACCAGATGGCCCATCTCTAGATCCCATGCCCTGGTAGGTCTGTCCCCTCCACCCATGCTGGACTGTTCTACACTTAACTCTGTCCTCTGTGCAGCAGCACACGGGTTGAGTAAGGCCATGTCTCTGCTGGGTGGGAGTTTCAGCCCCTAGTGCACCAACACTGGTATAAATGCCAACCATCGGCCAGCTGCACATTGTGTCTACACAAGCCGTTTGCGCCAACGTGGACTAGTGCCGGACCCAAAACACTTTTCCCATCCCACGGGAATTTTAGAGATTTTGAAGCCGTTTCCCATCCCGAATTGGGACAAAAAGTTGAAATCCCCCAAAATTTTGCACCCTGACAAACCAAAAAAAATGTGGGTTCAGGTCAGTGGAAACGTTTAGGTTAAAATTGAACCATTTGGGAATTAACTATCTTTTACCATTTGTTTAGTGCAAATTAAGTTACATTTCAAACCGAAACCCCAAAACTTTTCTGAAACATCTTAAAACTTTTGTTTTGAGTTGGAAAATTTGTCAATTTTCCCACTAACAGTTTTTGCGACTTGGAGGGAAAACATTTTGTCCAAAAACTCCTGCCCAGCTGTAGTGTGGGCAGGGCCTATGCTCCTTCCAGCCCTGGGTTGCCCGTCTTGCCGTCAGCATCCCGTCTCTGCTCTCCATTGCAGAGGTTCTGCAGAGCTGGAGCATTCAGCAGGATGGCCCCATCTCCAAGGTCTTGGTGTTCATGCTGCCGTCCTCCTGCCCCGACATCGACCCTGCCCAGAATGGTAAGGGTGAAGGGAGCTGTGGGGGTGGAGGAATGGCTTAGATTTGACCAAGCAGACATTGGGAGGTTCGTTTGTAACTCGCGGGGTCTTCTGTGTGATCTGATGCACATTAACCCTTTCCACGTGGAGTACAAGCAAGCTCACTCTTCGTATTCCCTGGTCCTCCTCCCATTTCCCCTGTTCCTGTTTCCACCCACTCATGTCCTGGAGGGCCGTCCTTTGTGGCTGCCTGCTGGGATCTGCCCCCAGCAGAAGGGTTCAGGCGGGTTAGCTAACGAGCACTTGGTCTGTGCCCAAAGTCTGGGAGGGCACGTTCCAGGCCGGTGCTAGCCACTTGAGTCTTGCATGCATAGAATGCGGCTTACTGCTTTGCTCGGCCTGTGCAGTGGAATCCGGCTGGAGTAGGTGGAGCTGGGGTTGAGGATGACCAAGGTGAACTTGCCTAGCAGACAGGGAGAGGGAAGCTGCCTGGCTGCCCAGAGCCCTGTGGTAGCCAGGAGCCAAGCGTTAGCCCACTGACCCACCTCCACAGGCTGGTGTCTCCACATCACGGCCCACTGTGTCTGCTCCCCGTAGGTAATGCTGGCGACCAGGGCTACAGCGTTCTCGTCACGAGCACCATCGAGCTGTCCGTGATGTACAGGTCAGTGCTGGGGAGAGGTGGGGGCTGGGACATGCCATCACGCACTTTCCCAGCGCGGGGCCCCTTCCAGGCCCTGATGGGGGATAGCAGAGGGGTCATGAGGGCAGATTGAGCCTGGGATCCAAGGGCTCAGATGTTAGCATCAGCCACACCACAGCAGCTCTCTGGCATGGGGACAGATCTCCTCCCACCCAGATCACCTGCAGCTTGGATCGCAGGCTCCCTCTCCCAGTGCCATGGAGCTGGGGCATGCACAGGTACAAATGGGGCACGTTAGAGAAGGGGCTGCTACCGGGAGGGGGAATGGGCCGCCCAGCCCAGTGACGTGCAGCCTTTCACCAAGCCAGCATCTTCCCCAAAGAACCTTCCTCCATCCTGACCCTGACCCAAGCTTCACATGGGATGCATAAGGGGCTGGACTGGAGCTCACCTAGACCTTTGCTCTGTGTTTGGTAACTTCCCCATAGGAATGTCCTGACCAGCGGGCTGGCGGACCAGGTGGCCCTGCCAGCCAGCGACCAGTACGACAGCGTGCTCTGCGCCCTGGTGACCGATGTCGATTTTGACGGAGTGCCTGAGATACTGCTGGGCACGTATGGACAGGTAGGCGGGGGTGTTGCGGGGCTCGGGAGTGGGCTGTGGTTTCCCTGTCCCGACGGTGAAACCTGCTGAAACAGGCTGGTCTAGGGCCACCCCCAGATGGTGAGCGAGAGCCTGTCAGGTGGGATCTGCTTTGTGAATCTGGGCTAGGGCCATGGAGCGATTGTTAGGCTGCTTCCCACACCCGGCCTCTGCCAGTGGCAGGTCCCAGCGGCTTCAGAGGAAGGTGCAGCAAACCCTGCAGTGATGGGGGGACTGTCCTCCTGACCCCTTGCCATAGGGTGGCCTGGCCCTTTATGGGGGTTGGGGCTCAGCTGTTCCAGGATGAGTCCAGGTGGTGGAACCTTCCTGCTAATGGGGGGCAAAGGGATAATAGAGGGAGTATGGGGAGGTATGAGGCTTGGCCAGATGGGAGAGGGGGGCAGCTGGCTCCAGCCAAAGAAGGAAGGTTCTGGAGGTTCCTCCCTGCTCCCTGGCCTGAGACACTCCCCTGGGTCCCACTCTCGCCTCCATTGTCCCCCAGCCCCATGCCAGGCATGCATGAGTTTACCTGGGAGCAGAGCTCCCACAATATTTCCACCCCCTGGTTCTGCGGCCCCGGGTCATGTGACAGGAGCATGTGACCGAGGCTCAGGGCTGCTGGGAGATCATAGAATCCTATCTTAGAAATGTCAGGCTGGAAGGGACCTCGAGGGGCATCGCGTCCAGCCCCCTGTGCTGTGGTGGGGCCAAGTAACGCTAGGCAATCCCAGACAGGGTTTGTCCGACCTGTTCTTAAACACCTCCAGTGACAGGGATCCCACGGCATCACTTGGTTACCCATTCCAGAGCTTAACTCCCCTTAGAGTTAGAAAGTTTTTCCTAATATCTCACCTAAATCTCCCTTGCCACAGGTTATGCCCAATCCTTCTTGTCCTACCTTCAGTGGACACGGAGAGCAATTGATCCCCATCCTCTTTATAGCAGCCCTTGACAGGTTTGAAGACTGTTCTTGAGTCCCCCCTCAGTTGTCTTTTCTCAAGACTAAACGTGCCCAGTTGTTTTAACCTTTCCCCCCAGGTCAGGTGTTATAAACCTTTTCTCGTTTTTGTTGTTGTCCCCTGGACTCTCTCCAGTTTGTCCACATCTTTCGTAAAGCGCAGCCCCCAGAATTGCAGACAATGTCTAGCTGGGACCTCACTTGTGTGAGCAGAGTGGGAGAATTACTTTCCGTGTCTGACATACAACACTCCTGTTAACACCCCCCAGAATAACATTAGCCCTTTTCACAACTGCATCATATTATTGGCACGCATTCGATTTGTGACTCACTCTGACCCCCAGCTCTTCTTCTGCCATGTCACTATCTAGCCAGATATAAAGAGCAGCCAGAGTTCAGGGAGAGAATCAAAGGAGCAGGGGAGCTATGGCAGCCGGTCTGTATGGAGGATGGGAAGCCTCGTGCAGGGCGTAAAGGACCCTGAACCACAGAGGGGCTTCACGAGCTGGGGAACCTGCAGACAAAAGTTGGATGTTCCTAGTTTTAAGCTGAACTGTCTTAGGTTAAAAAACACAAAGCCCCAGGTTGTGGTGGTTTTGTTTGGCTGCAGAATTGGGGAAACTGAGGCAGTGGCTGGTTGAGCACCAGATAAGTTGAGACCCTGTTACGCTCCCTCCTGGCTAGAGCTCCGCTAATGCCCCGAAGCAAGAGAATCTCTATCGGTTGTTTTTAAATCCTCACTGTTCTAGTGCTGGATTTTCTTGTTAATCACACAAACCTCCCACGCTGAATCCTCCTAAACTCTTGGCCTCAGTGAAATCATGTGGCAGTGAGTTCTACTGGCTAATGAGGTTGGCTGTGGCTGTCCAGAGGTGGGGGTTGATAAGGAGCTCCCTGGCTCTTTTGCAAATGTTGGTCATTTCATGCTGAGCCTGTGTCCCACTGGGTTACATCCTCCCCTGCCAGTGCAGCCTGGCTGTCGTTAGTGCAGCCCGTCTGTCTGCCTGTGAACTCGCCTGCCTGCTTCCCAGCGTGTTTCTCTCCCCCTGTTGTAGGAGCTGCTCTGTTACAAGTATTGGAGCTCGGGAGCTTCTGATGTCGGTGCAGCAGATGCTGAAGCCTCGTTGCGACCAGCTGGGGAGTTCCATCTGCTTTGGAAGCGGAGTTTCCCCAGCCCCCTGCTGTCCATGGAATATGCAGACCTGACCTGCGATGGGCTCTGCGAACTGGCCATCGTGTGTCTGAAGGGGCTGCATGTTCTCCAGGTGAGCCGGCCCTGCTGAAAAGGTAGTAGTCCTCCGGCTTTAGCTGTCCCGGTGTCCTGGTCAAATTCCATTCTGGGTAAGAACCTTCTGTCTAGCTGAAAACTCTCCTGTTAATTGGACACGGGGTTCTGCTTCACTTCCTCTCCTAAATTGGTACACGGGGTTGCTGTGTGGGTGTTAAACAGCTGTTGCATCCCACCCTAGAGGTGGCTGCATGTCAGTAGCATGTGACCTATCCCTGTATAAACAGCTGCCATGTTCCACCTCAGAGGTGGTTGCATGCTGGTGGCAAGTGAAGTGATCCTTGCATATGTGGCTTAAGTCCCTTGCGATCTTTGGGGATCAAATATGCTGCAAGAAATGTGAGAGTAATATTTTGAAGTTAGATTTCTGATGTATACTCGTGGTCCTTATTTCTGGGGAGGGACCCTCTGTCCTTGTGATCTTGAGATCTTCCACCCTGGGGGAGTCTCACTGGCCAATCAGCCGACTCCAGAATCCCTGGAGCTGATAAAACACGTGCTGCAGAACTCAGGAATGCCTGGGATGGCTGGGGAAGGGGCATGTTGGACTCTGGGTTTGTTTCACCACTTCAGGCTGTCGGGCCAGCTAGTCTGTTATCCTTGCCTCTTCCTGTACTGGGTCTGATCGCTGGTAGTACAGCCTCTAGCAGTGCCCGGTATCGGGTACTGAAGATGATTTAAAAAAACAAAAAAACCAAAACCCCTTTCCCCACTCCTACTAGTGTCCCAGGCCGATGATCTGGGAGGAAGGGTGGGGGATTCCTTGCTGTGATCGGCTGATGCCTTAGCTTTGGCTCTTCTTATCTTAGCTGCAAGTGTTATTGGTGATAGATCAGTCACGATAACTGACCCTCTGCTCTGCTGTGAATGCCACCACCTGTGCCTTCCCGCTATACGAAGAAGTATTTCCTTTTATTGTGTCTAGATTTCCTGGGCCGTACCTTGCTGGGGAGCCACCGGGGCTTGAATGGGACGAGGGCAAACAGAGAGCTCAGTTTTCACAAAGCCAATCAGAATTCATAGTTCAGTTGAGTCCCTTCTCGACTCTGCTCTTTGCCGGCTAACAATTCATTTAGAATAGAAAGGAGGGGCCCCGGGCCAGCCCCTGCATGCTGGGTAAGCAAAGGGGGCTTTAAAAGTGGTGGAGAATTTCCTCCAGCACAGCCAGAAGGCTGCCTTCCAAATCCTGGCCCCCCAACGTCAGGGGTGAGGCTGTCTTGTATACTAAGGACTGCTCCAACCAGAGCAGTCCAGGATAGGGACAAACACGACTTAACAGCGCCCTAGCCCTGTCGTCCTTGTGCTGTGGGTTCCATCCTCTCGGAGGTGCAGCATGAGATCTGCAGCCTTGTAAACAGAGACAGGAGTTTCTGTCCTTGTTGACTTTAGCCCAGCTTTGGAAGGAAGAGGGAGACACTCTAGGGCTGAGAAACGGCAAATGTCTGAGTTGTCCTAGTTCGGCTCCCTGTGGTCAGCCTTACTTACAGCCCCAAATGCTGCCTGTAAACCCAGCTGTCGCAAGCTGTGTCGGTTTGACAACGGGGCGCAATCAGAAAGGCTGGGCGCCTTTGCAACGGGTGTTCTGTGCCTGCTGCACCCCAGGTCTTTTGCCAGAGTGAAATACAAGAGCCAGGAAAAGGAACAATGAGCAGAGAAAGAAAGAAAGACGATGCGTTAAGCTGAGATTTATTATTCTTTTAGCACCTAGGAACCCCTGTCAAGGATCGGGGCCCCGTTGTGCCGGGTGCTGTACAAACGGTAACAAAAAAAGCAGTGCCTGCCGTAGCGGGCTCCCAGCCGAGAAGATTTGGCATGAGATGGAGATGCAGGGAGGCAGGAGTTGCAGAGGAGAAGAGTCTTGTGCTTATGCGTGTGCAGGGTTAGAAGAAGCCAGCGCCAGGCCAGTCGAGTGGAGACAGACCAGGCCCCTCGGGTCAGCTGAAGCGAGTTCTGGCAGGGCCTTTCTGCTTGGGATCTGAGCTGGGGCCTGAAATGAGAGAGGGGTTGTCAATAGCTGTGCTGTAGCCTCCGCTCACTAGGGCACTGCTTCTCTCCCCACACAGCACAGCCTGACGCAGACAGCCCAGTGCCTTCTGGAGAGGCTTCGCCAGGAGGTGGCACAGCGGGCAAGGCAAAGCCGCATCTCCCAACAGGCGCGAGATGCCATCATGGACAGGGAAGCAGCAGAGAATTAACTGGGCATGGCCTGTGCTTGCCACTTTGCAATTGATTTCTGGATAGCCTGGTTGCAGGATCCTTCTCTTCGCAGGGGCCCCGAGAAGGGCTGGCAGTTGGAGGGGCCCCATCCACAAACCCCATGAGAGGCCAGGGGACCAACGATGAAGGCAGCGGGAGAGACCAGGACGTCATGGAGAATCCAGACCGAACGGATCTTCCCTGACAAACCTCCAGCTGTGCGAGTGGAGCAGCCAACCAGGCAGCTGTGCTGTAGTCACGTGCGGTGGTTCCACGCAGCTTGTACCAGGCACTTCCCTCCTGGTGGGGAGAGCAAAGAGCAAACGTCTGGCATGACACGAGCCCTGACTTCTCTGGTCCCTTTGCCTGCTCTGTGTCACCTAGGCAGGGGCCAGCCCCGGCTGAGTTACAGCACAAGAGGCCCTGATCTGGTGTGACACAGAGGGCCACCGCTGACTTGTATGTGCATTTTACATTAAACCCCTGTCCAGTAAACGTGCCCAGGCAGCCAGTGACTTGCTGCCACCTGTGTCTTTCCTGCTAAGTGTGTCTGCAGCTAGTTTGAGATCCCTACCAGAGGGGCTGCAGGCCACCTTTCAGCATGTAGAGGACTGCATTTGGGGCCCTCCTGTTTTATAAATTGGAGGTAACCCTTTAATGGAGGAGGTCGTGGGTGTTAGGTTTTCAGCAGGTCCCTGGCAAGAGATGGGTAAGCGGTGACCTAATGACAATCTGCAAGTGGGGAAGCGATTTCTGAAGGCGGCTTGGTCTAGCAGGCAAAGGCAGACTGAGAGCCAAGGGCTGGGGGCTGCAGCCAGACAAGCGGCGACTAGAAGTGAGGCTCGCGTTTTTAATAGTGAGGATCTTTAACCATTGGAACAGCCAACCCAGGGAGGATGTGGATTCACCATCACATGCCATCTTTGAGTCGGGGGCTCTGGAGCAGCCTCCTGAACGGAGCAGGGGGGCAAACAACCGAACTAGCGCGAAGATGGAGCTTGGTCAGTTTCTGAACGAGATGCTGTGATGGGGTTGCCTGTGATAGTAGGGGACAGGACACAGTGTCCCATCGTCTGGTCCGATGTTCCTGCTGTATTTCTGTCTAAAAGCCCTAGCGTAGCTTGAATTTCCGGGGTGGGTGCAGGAATTGCTAGGGAAGGCACTCTGCAGCGGGTCTGGCTGGGCGATCAGAATGGGCCCTCTAGTTATCCTTGTCCCCGTCTTACAGGTTAGGCAGAAACAGAGGCACACATGCGGAAGCGACTTGCGTAGGGTCACCCAGTGAGCTGGGGCAGAGCAGGGAGCAGATCCCCAGGAGGTCTGCCTCACAGCCCAACACACACAGCCTGCCGTACCACAGGTGCCAGGAACGGGCAGCGCTGTCTATAAGAGAAGCAGTCCTGTATGCCATGGCCGGATGAGAAATCAGCTTTAAAATTAGACGTCACGAGCTTCAGTGTTTGCATCTCACACAGCAGCCAGTTGTTCCAAAGGCTGCAGGGAGGGAATATCTGACTCATTTCCTGCGTGATGCAAACAGGCCTTCGGCTGTGCAGTTCCCCGAGGGGACCTGCAAACTGTGCTTTGCCTTCTCTGATGCAGCCGGGAGGGAGCAGCGTGCTTCCCAGAAGCTGGGGGAATCTGCAGAGGATGCCGCTGAACCTAGCTGAATTATCCATGGATTCTTTGAATCTTTCTGAGCAGAAGTCTGTGGGGTTCTGAGTTTTTCTGAGTCTCCTCTGTGGGTTTTTTGTGTCTGCAGGGGTTGGGGAAGGGCTGGAAGCAGCTACTGACAAACATGCGAGCCAGGATTTTCTAGCTGCTTGACCTCAGGCAGTGTGGCCTAATGGACAGGGAGGGCGGTGTGAGAGAAGGCTTGTTTGAGGCACAGGGCTGCGGGGCAGGAGATGTAGGTCTTATTCCCAGCACTGCCATGAACTCACTTAGCAACAGGCCTCCCCTGCCTCATTTTCCCCATCAGTAGGCAGCAGAGCTTGCCATACAGCGGGCCAGGCATTTGGAAGGCTAACGTGTTTAAACGCTGTGAGATCCTCTGCTGGAAGGGGCTAGGCAAATGTCATGTTGTTAGAAAGGAGACACCGGTGGAGCCATTTCTCTGTGCTGTGGGCAGAGCCTGACTTGCCTCTTTGGGGTACATCTCATTACCTCAGATTGGTACAGCACACTGAGACTTTCCCCAGGCCTCTAGGGAGCACCTCTATCATAACACCTAGCCATTCACTGGTGCTTTTCATTTGTGGATCTCCGAGCACTTGACAAAACAGGTTGGCCTCATTATGCCTGTTTTACAGATGGGAAAACTAAGGCAGAGGGTAGGGAAGTGATGTTCCCAGCAGGCCAGTGGCAGAGCTCTAACCACTAGATGACACTTTCACATCCTACACGAGAAATAAAATTATAACGTGCAGGGATGCAGAATTAGTGATTTTGGCATAATCCAGCATATGTGAGCCATGGCTGTTTGCCATGGTCTCAGCCCTTGCTTGTCCCCGTGGGTGCTATGGGAAATGCTCCTTCTACTGTTCAGCAGGATTTGTCCTGCCCATGTTTTGATTTCTGGGGGTGGCTCTCACAGTGGCTGATGAGAATGAAACACCAGCGTGAAGTGGAGCTGTTACCTCAGCATTCCTCCTTTAATAGACCAAATTCTTCTCCCTCTTCTGGTCTGCCTTCCTATTCTTTCCCAGGCCCTTCCTCCATCTCTCTTCACCAGCTCCCGCGACTCTCCTCGCTCTTTCCCTCCCACATGTCTAAGTCTTCAAAAAGCTGTGAGCTAGACCCTCCCCCCCTCCTTTTTCCCATCATGGGTTGGCAGCGTGTGTGTGTGTGATTTTCCGTAAATAACTTTGACTGTATATTCTAGGCCATGCCATTTCTTGCTGCCTCTGGATTTTGAACTATCACATAAGAGGTTGCTGTAGCATCTCCTGATGGCATGTTAGAGTCCAAAGAGAAAATCTCCCCATATCTTCTATTATGTATGTTATGGTGGCGCCTAGATGAGATCAGGGCCCCATTGCGCTAGCGCTGCAGGAGACCGAGACCGTGCCTGCCCCAATGGCATACAATCTACATAGACCAGAGAGTGGGAAGAAAAACTGAGACCCAGAAAGGGGAAGCGACTCCTCCAGGGTCACACACCAGCCTGCTGCAGAGCCGAGAGTACAGCCCAGGTGTCCGGTTCAGCATGTTCTTAGGGCTACAGGCCTGGCCTGGGATGTGCGAGCTCTCTGATGAACACTCTTTGTGGAGATGATTCTTATTTCTACGGGGTGAATTGGAGCAGCAGCTGTGGAGTCAGGGTACTGTCACAGGACAGGATCCTGGGCCCGAGGCTGATGGAAGAGCAAATTTACAGCTGCATCCAGGCTGGGGAAAGCACATATGTCTGGGTTAGGAGGAATAACAGACCACATTCACCCCCACTCATGTCAATGGAGGGTGAATCCACCCCAGTGCTTGGATTCTTGAATCTTCTCAACTCAGGCAAAGTTTTCCAAATGGTCCAATCTTAGACTTTGGAGAAATAAATCCCATGTACATGTTGCATGTTTGAGCCAACCACCAGTGGGGGGGACAAAGCCATACTGCCAGCATAGGCCAACCTCTGGAACAGCTGTGCTCATCCAGGATCTCAAAGCACTTCATCAAAGACAAGAGGCAGATCCTCTCTTGCTGCTGGCCCGAATGTGGGTGAGAGCAGCTATGGGGCTGCTTTCACTTACGTCGGTGAAGGATAGGTCTAGCACTGCTCCAGCCAGCCTTGTCCCCCACCGTGCTTTTCCTCGGATGACCCCAGGAAGCTGACTCTGGTAGCTTTCTCCTGGAGGAGGGGGGAATTCTGTCCCAGTAGCCATCCCTGTTGCTGTCAGCACTCATTGAAAACCCCCTGTGAGGTTAATTGAGGATTATCCCCAGCATGCAGTTGGCTAGAGCTTAGCACACAGAGGGGAAGGGAAAAGCTGCGGTCATGAATAAGATTTGGCTGTTGACATTATAAAGTTTGCGGACGATAATACCACGCTGGGAGGGGTTGCAAGTGCTTTGGAGGATGGGATTAAAATTCAAAATGATCAGACCATTTCTCCAGATTGTCCAGAAGTAAACAGGATGAAATTCAATGACAAATGCGGAATACTCCACTTAGGAAGGAACAATCAGTCGCACGTATACAAAGCCTTGACTCTTTATGTCAGACTCTCCGGGTCTTTATCCCATTCCCAGGCATGTCCAGTCCCTTCATGATTACCTCTATGCTAAGGCCCATATAAGTACCTAACCCACTAGATCCAACTCCTCTCACAGAGCTAGGGAGAGAACCCAGGAGTCCTGGTTCCCAGCCCATGCTCTCCTCCCAGAGCCACAAATTGATCCTGGGAGTCTTAACTCTCATTTTGCTCCAACCACTAGACAGCACTCCCTCCCGCTGATCTGGTGAGCTTACCTTAAGGGTTCAGCCAGAGCGTGGACTGGGTAAGGGGGCTGTGCCTTGCATGAGACATCTTGGATTTCCCCCCTCCTTTATGCTGGTCCTGTGCTTCTCAGGCAGGGAAGGTGGTTTGAGCTTTCAGGCCTGACACCAATGTCTCAGCCTGAGCCTGAGAGCCGGACGTGGCCGAGCGATGGCCCACAACAAGTTTTCGCTGCCCAACGTGGGCAGTGGGGGCTGGGAAAGGCAGCTGGATGTAAGTTTGAACGGTAATATCTCCCGAGGGTTCAAAACACCTCTTGTGTAGTGAATGATGGCGGCCTCGGGGCTAGTGGCTGGGGACAAGCCTGCCTGGGAACCCTTCCTGTGGGGTAGTTAGTGCTTTAAGATCTGGATGAATTCTGGTGCTGGCCAGGGAGTCTGTGCCTGGTTCTGTGCCTTGCTTTCCTTTCCCAATCTTTGCCTGGGTGAGAGTGGAAGCCTTTTGGGGCGGGGATGTTTTCTTCCGTGTGTGAGTCTGGTGCTCACTGAGGCTCTAAGTCCTAAAGTATTACAAATAAATGGCTGGGAGGGTGAAATATACAAATCTTTAGGGCTTCTGAGGCTATTTCTTTGGGGCTGCCCTCTGCTCCAATCACTGGGGATTTGTTAGGGGAGGATCCTCAGCTGATGTGAACCAACAGATTACCTTGCTCTTGAAATTGGGGCCAGACCATTTAGTGAGCATCCAGCAGCTAGCTACAGACAAACCAGCTTGAGTTGCAGTGAGGCCTCCCTTGACCGGCTGCTATGACCTGTTGGGAGCTTTCTGTAGCTCATGCGCTGGCTAGAGGCTGCCCTGCTGGGAAATCTGGAAGGTAAGCTGGGACCCAGGGTAAGTCCTTGAACATACAGGGTTGGAAATGTTCTGCTCCCGCTGGAGTCAGTGTCCTCTAACCCTTGTCATCGAATGGGGGCATCTTTTTAATTCTGCCCCTTGCACTGTCTCCTTCTCTTTCATTTACACCCTGAGTTCTGAGTGTGTACAGCTCCTAGCACAGTGGTGGGCCTAGCCCATGACGGGGGCTCCTAGGTCCTACTGCAGTATACCCATATAGCAAGGAAAATGTACAGCGCCTGGCACAATGGGGGCCTGACCCATAACTGAGGCTCCTAGCTGCTACCATAATACACTGAATAGCAAGGAAAATATACAGCACCTGGCACAATGGGTTCCTGGTCTATGACTGGGGCTCCTAGGTACTACCGTAATACACATAATAAATGATGCTGCTGTGTTCCCTTTTCTCAAGGCCACTTAGCTGGGCTGATGTTAAACTTCCCTTCCCCCTTGATAGCTTTTGCTGCTCTTCTCTGCCTGCCTCAGTGAGGCAGCTATTGTTGTGCAAGGCAAAGCAGAGCCCTTCACTCTCCACCCAATCTCGGGTGGCCTCTGCCAGCTGCTGGCTGCCTGGCTAACTGAGGGGAGGTTGTGTCCAAAGACGGGCAGAGGAGGGAAAATAACTGTGTGAGCCTGACGTTTGTTTGCCCCCAGGGCTGTATATAATGACAGTGAGCCCCATCTCCACGGTCTGTGCTGCCATTTGTTACCTTAGCCCCCCGACTTCAATGGGACACAGGTGGTATTACCTGTATTATGGTAGCACCCAGGGGACCCTCCCCCCATCACAAATCAGGGCTCTGTTGTGCTGGGCAGACACAGTCTCTGCCCCCCAAGAGCTGATCATCTACGTTAATGATAACACCCCCGTTTTGCAAAGGGAGAAACTGAGGCACAGAGCAGGGAAATGAGTTGTTGAAAATCGCAGAACAGATCCGTGGACTATTTGGTGATGGAACCCAGAGCCCTGACTCTAACCACACTTCCCACTCCGAGCTAGGGATAGAACCCAGGAGTCCTGCCTCCCAGGCTCTAAGCACTGGGCCTCATTCCCTTCCCAGAGCCAGGGCCCAAACCCTGTTCTCCCAACTGCCCCTAATTGTCCTCTCTAACCTCTGGGCTCTGCTTCCTCTAAAAAGGAAGTTGCGTGTAAGTTGGTAGGGAGCACAGGAATTGCCATGGATTGTAGCCATCTCGGGGGCTGTAATGCACCCCTGCAGGGGTGCCAGTCCTTTGGGGAAAGCAGATCACCTCTTACCAAGGAAACTGTCTCCTGCACTCCTGATCATAGAGGGCCCCCTACCCATTCGCACACCCACACTGCCTGGGACCAGTAATGCTAGGGAAGCGTTTATTAAAGGTTGCACTGCTTTGAATGCTCTTCAGTGACCACTAGTCATACGGAGGGTGGAGCCAGCCCCTCGTGAATGGCCAGCTCTTTTCAGGACCCGACAGTGCTCTAGGGTCCAAAGTTTGGGAACCATGAATAAATTCAGAGCAGGGTGTGGAGTCACTAAAAGCACCAGGAGATCTATACCGTGCCAAACAAATACAAGAGTTATTTATTTATCTATCTCCGAGCTGTCCCTTGGCTTGGCCAAATAAGTGGTTGTGGCCCTGGATTGGGACTCAGAAGATTTGGGATCTGTTGCTGTCCTGCCACGGACTCCCTGTGTGAACTTGGGAAAGTCATTTAGCCTCTCTGGGCCTCGGTTTCCCCATATATGAAATGGGGTAAATCACCCCTTCTTTCTTCTCTTCTGTGATCGTCTCCTCTAGTTAGACTGCAAGTTTCATAGGCCAAGGACTGGCTCTCATATGTGCACATACCACAGCTGTCACAATGCGGCCTGGCCTTCCTTAGAATGATGCAAATGATGATAATTCTCAGCAGTGCTCAAGTTGCTGTCAGTTTGTGACTTTTACTAGCCCTGAATTATCCTGATTCCCCGCCCCCTTCATATTCTCTTCTTAGCAACCAAGCTGGAAGAGTTTTGTATATTACCCTCAGAGCACCTGGAAAAATGAAAGGCCAGAGACTTTAGAAATTGTCAAAAGATCTTAATTTCCTCTCTCCATCTAGGCATCTTGCTAACTTCCTGCAAGGCGGCCTTGTCTAGAAAGCTGCGCTAAAAATAAATAAGCAGGGGGGTGTTTAAATGAAATTTCTCTCCCAGCTGGTTTCATGCAGGCACATGGAAATGAACCTCCTCTTTTAAGGAGATTTTTTCCTCTTAAGATTCCCTGGCCGGGCCCATTACCCAAGAGGCCAATGTCTAGCTCATCTCGGCAGGATTTTCTCCCTTTAAATAGGCAGGTTTCATCACCGCTCTCACCGTTGGGTTTCATGGAGCATAATAAATCTGCCGTGTGCTCGGAGCCGATTGGTTCCGGCCTTTCTTCTTCACTCACACATGCAGTTCCTGGAGCCAATAAACTCTGGGCAATTTGCATGTTCACGAGGTTGTGTGGCCACGGGGGTGGATTGAACTGCCAGGAAAGCAAAAGGCAGTCGGGATTTGGGGCGCTCCCCCCCCCCTCCTTTCCCCCCAACAACCTCTAAGAATTGCCTCTGCTGTTTTTCTCCCCCTGCCCGGCTCCCTTGGCCCTCTAGCGAGAGCAGCAGCAGAGCCGAGAGGATGGAGACAAGGCAACAGGTATATAGGGGAGCGTGGATGAGCCCTTGGAAAATTCACTCCCTCCCTGGGCGCCTTTGACTATCTCGGCCCCGAATAATTTGTACAGCGCCCTGGTGTGATAAGTAGTGTGGGCTAGTGGGTAGTGCACTGGCCTGTGACTCCGGTGAGCTGGGGTCTGTTCCTGGCTTAGGCGGGTCACTGTGCCTCCGTTTCCCCTCCCACACTTTGTTTACACTGAGCTCACTCCTCATCTGCGCAGCGCCAGGCTCCCTAAGCTGGGCTGGACCCTCTGGGTGCTCCCGTAATGCGCCTAATAGGTGTGGAGCTAAATAGGCCCCCGAGGGCGAAGGCATGAACTAGTCCCTCCCTGTCTCTTCCAAGGCTTGTTGCAGGGCAGGGGGGGGGTGGCTTCCTTGTTTTGAACGCGGAGCCTTGCCGAGGTGGGGTGCAGGGAGCTGGGTTTCTCCCCTGCCCCTTATGGCCCGGCTGGGGAAGTTCGCAAACTTGAATCAGACCCTACAAACTGTCCCCAGCTGCCGGGGAAGGCGCCTTGGAGCTGCTGCACTGGGGAGCTGTCCAACGCGGGGGCCGGGGCACTGGGACGCTGGGAGCTGTTCTGCGCTGGCGAGGTGCTGAATGCTCGGCCGAGCTGGGCCTCATCTCCGCCGAGAGCCCCCTTCCCTAGCATCGGTTCCCCCCGCCCCCGGGCAGCCCCTGGGTGCGGGGCATCGGCTCCCCCTCCGCTCTCCAAGCCCGCTTGCCACATGTCCCCTTTTTACCCAGGATCCACCCTTCACCCCTGCGCCCCGTCTCCCCTCCCACTGGGCGGGCTCTGGCCGGCTGCAAGGGCGGGGGCTGGGGAGGAGGCGGGGGTCTCCTCTCCGAGAGAGCCAGCAGCTGGAGCGGCTCCCCCTCCCCGCCCCTCCCCGCCCTCCCTCCGGCACGCAGCCCTGCCCGCCCCAGCCCTGCCTGCCGGGCGGCGATCATGGAGAAGAAGTAACTTGGTGCCTTCGGAGCGCGAGGTGGGGAGACAGAGAGAAGCAGACCCCCAGGTATGCAGGGAGGGGCCCCCCCAGCTTGCTGCCGCCTGGGGAGAAATGGGGGGTGGGAGATGCTGGTGGCTGGATGATGCTTAAAGGTTTTTCCTCCGGCTTCTGTGCTGGAGGCTCTGGAAACGGGGTGGTGGGGGGGGAGTTGGTGTGTGTGTGTGTGTGGGGGGGGGGAACAGCAGTATCCCCCCCACCCCCGGTTGTGTGTGTGTACTGGATTTTCCTCCGGCATGCCACCAAGCCCTGATCGTTTACATGCTCCTGTCTCTCCATTACCTTGGCATCTCAGCTGCTTTTCCCTCCTCTTGCATTTCCACCCCCACTCCCCACATTCAGTGGGTTTCTTCTTACAGTGGCGGGGGCTGGATTAATGGGGCAGACTGGCCACCTGAGACTCTAGCCCCCCTGCTTGTGCCATGTTAGATCTGTGACCGACGCACTGGTGGAAAACAGTTGGTGGATTCTGCCAAGATTCCTCCCAACCCTTTAATAAAAATAATAATAATCATTAAGAATAAAATTCCCCTGTAAACTTCCATTTTCTTCCTCTGCTCTTGGATCTACCTGGTGCCTTTACCAGCATGCTGAATGTCAATTCTCTCCTCTGCCCTGAAAGATGCCACCAAACTACAGTGGCTCATTAATCGTCTCGTGGCACTAACCCGAGGCAGACCATTAGCCACTTTTTATTGGAAAGTGAATGTTTTCGTGTCCATAGCTGCATCTCAATGATTTCCCCCCGGGAAGAAGGTTGTCCTGTATTTTGATTTTATTTTGACTGGGAATTAATTTAATGTGGCTGAGCAGTATGGCTGAAATGCAGAGTTCCCATTATTTATAGGAACAGGTGTTCAGTGAGAAGCTGCTTTATTTCTCAGGCAGCAAAAGCCACTCTTTTAAAATTAAATGGCCCAAATCTTCCACTGGCGTAAATGGGCCCTGTCAATTTCAGTGGGGCCATGCTGGTTTAGATCCGTGCTGAGGATCTGACTCAGAGAGGGATTTAGACTTTAAAACCGAACTGCTCCTGCAGTGATGCATGCTTCAGAAATTCAAGTACTAATAAATACGAGGATACTTAAAGCACTGACAATGTGTGGTAGCCAGACCCTACCCTCAAGTGGTTACACTCCAGAAGATAGAAACCAAGAAGACAAGATGCACGGGGAGAGCCCGGCAGGGGGAATAACTTTGAATTATTTTCTACTGGCTCCTCAGCGGGTGTAAATTGGTGTCCTGCCACGGAATCGGTGGGACCAGCAGCTGGTGTGAATCAATCTCACTCCATTGGAGTCAATAGAAGGTGTAAATTGGTGCCAGGCGCCTGGAATCAATAGAGCCAGATCAGCATCATGTCATTGAGACCAGCGGAGCGGTGCTGATTTGCACCTGCTGAGCCTCTGGCCCGGTGTGTCTCGTTTACACTGTGAGGAGATAGAGGGTGATAAAATTTCACAGCCTTGAAGAAGTCAGGGTGCTTGAAAACTGGGTTTTTTCTTAGGAAGCCACCTTCAGCCTTAACTAACGATCCATTTATATGGTCTCCGTCATATCTCTGAATTTATATCGATATCTAATTATGAATATTAAACATCATCACAGTGGGGGTGGGATTTTGGTGATATTCTCTGATAACACAGCAGGATTGGGGTGAAATCCCATTTTAAACTCTGTCTCTTCCATTGCACACTGTATAGAGTGTGAGATCTTTGGAGCAGGGGTCATCTGGGGAGCAGGGTCTGGTCCCCTGCTCCCTTTGGCCCCTTGAACTAACAATTGTGGGAACGCCTCTTGAAGGCCCCCAGCCAACGAGCCTTCACCGCCCAGTGTGGCGCATGTAGATCGATGTGGTGTGAATCAGGTGCAGATGTGTTTTTGAGAGCAGAGGCCTTTTTTGTGCAATTACATCCAGTGATTCAAGCTGTCCTTAGAAGAAATAAAATAACCCACCATTCTCCCCCCGTCCCCTCCACTCCCCAAAGTATGGTAGCCAATCTGTGGCCACTGCCATGCCCTGGCCTGTCTGAAATGCACCAGGCCAGCAGGAACAGGGCTCTTGTTCCTTGGCTCTAAAAGCCCTGACCCAGGCCACCTGAGCTAAAGCAGATTAGCTCAGGGTGGTGTTAGCAGCTTGGAGTTTATGGTGCACAGCTCAGCTGTTCTGCTTCTATCCAGTAGAGAGCAGTGATGTGTATGAACATGTCTCTGCACATACAAGATATAAGATTGTCATGAACTGGGTTTGTGGATTGATGTGTGTAATATAAAGAACTGGATTGATGTGTGTGTGTGTAATATAACAAACTGGTTTTGTGTGTGTGGACATAAAATGAACTTTGTGCGAGTGTAATGTGTACAACACACACCGCCAGTTCCTTGCAATGTTTCCATACTTTGATTTTATTAGCAGCTAATGTTTCATCAGCCACCTCACAATTCTGGGGCATCAGAAGGGCCCTGTTTTGCTCATTGGTGTCTGGCTGTCTCTGTGTCGGGGGACAGTGTTATCCTGGAGGGAGGAGCCCCCCCCCCCTCTTCACCTGAGTTAGTGGAACCAGGAAGTGAATCAGATGCCGACGCTGAGGGAAATCCATCCACTGACTGCTCTGGAGTTACACCAGGGATGGGTTTGACAGGCTGGGGTCCTCTGTGGTAGAACAGACAGTGTCGTGGTTTGGACGTGGCTTTTTATTAATCACTGTGGGATATTAGGCTGCAGATTCGAGCTGAGTGTGCGACGCATCAGGGCCAGAGCAATTGGGGGTGGGGAGGGTGGCAGTCCCCTTCCCTGGGGTAACCGACCCCTGCAATACCATGCTGGCTTGTGGAGTCCTCACTGGCCCAGACGTGCTGGAGACAAGCTGGAGGCACTGGAAGGACAGAGCCCAGGATGATTAAGGGGCAAGAGGGATTGACCAAGCAGGGAGATTAAAGGACCTCAGTGTTCACTATTCGAGTAGCAGACAAGCAAGGGGAAGCATGCTGAGGCTGGGATGTTTGAAGGGTGTCTGCACCAGGTAGGGTGCTGGTTATTATGGACCTGATTCTCAGTGGCAAGTTTTTGTCTACACAGGGAAACCATCTGGAACAGCTATTGCGAAATAGGCAATTCCACAATAGCTTCCCCATGTGGATGCTCTGTGCCAGGAGAATCACCCAGTCTGTTTTGGAAGCGCATGAATTAATCCGGACTAGACCATTCACAAGGCTATTCTGGAATAGCTAGCCTTATCAGTTTCTGCATGTAGACAAGTCGTATGCTGCCAGAGCATCTTGGCTGAGACTCCAGGCCTTAGGGTGATGGCTAGTGTTACAGGGAATACATAGGGCGGGTGCCAGAGCAAACCTCTCCAACACGGGGTGGAAATCCCACCCTCTGAGAGATTTAATCATCTAAAGGCCAGAAGCGGCCACTGTGATCATCTAGTCTGACCTCCTGAATCACTGGGTTTGGAAGATTAGATTTTTATTGGTAAATGTCGCTTTCACCATATCCACACAAACTGAGGAGAAATTTTTCCATCAATAATAATAGAAATTTACAGAGAGGCAAAGTAAGAAAAATGCTGCTTGAGACCTTATTGGAGTTTGATTGTAGGATGCTTACTTTGGGTGTGTTGACAATCTGTGTTTTAATGGTTATAAAGCTTTTACTTTTTGAATCTCAGCATCTACTGCCATTAAATAATTGTCTGACTGCCACGTCCATAATTTCCTGTTACTGTAAAAGTTTAAATAGATAAAGAGCTAAAAAAACACTTTAAAATCCATAATTTTTCATAACTGTGAAAATTGAAATGGATAAAAATAGAAAAAAATGTTTAGAAATAAACATCCGTATTATCTGTCAAAATTATATAAAAAATAAAAATCAAATTCTGCCAAGCCTATGTGTAATGCAGGCCAGATGACGTCCCAGAATTAATTCCGGTTTGAATCAGAGCAGATCTTTTAGAAAAACAGCCCATCTTCATTTAAACTTTCCCAGTGAGGGAGAATCCTCCACCACCTTTGGTAAGTTGTTTCAATGGTTAAGTATCCTCACTGCTAAAAATTTGCACCTTATTTCCAGTCTGAATTTGGCTAACTTCAACTTCCAGCCACTGGATCCTGTTAGACCTTTAGCTGCTAGCTTGAAGAACCTGCGGTTATCACAGTTCTGTTCCCCATCTAGGTACTTATGGACTGGGATGAAGTCACCTTTTAACCTTCATAAACGGGACTCTCCTGACGATGGTAGGGAAAGGCTCCTGTACTGACCTGTCATATGGGCCATCATTAGTTACATTACAGTAGTCTCACGCGCTAGGGCAAGGCTGTTATCAGGCACCCAGCGTGGCAGTTCTGTGCTGCAGCAGCGTACTTTTAACGAGGGGTTGTCAAGAGCAAAATAATTCCAAAGCTGCGTCCCGGGATGCTAGTAAATAGCAGCAGCGGGACTCTCTGTCCCAGCTTCCTGTCTGCTGCAGCCGTCGAGCTGTGGGAGCTGGCTCTTTCATCTCAGAAGTAGCCTCTCGTGCTTTGAGATCCAGCGGCAGTGGTGGACTGAGGGTAATGGAGGCCAGCTGTGGCGGGTTGGCCGGGGCTGCTCCTCTCCGGCCAGGCGGGTGCCTGGCTGGTGCGGGGCTGGGGAGGGGCTGCTCCTCCACTCCGGCCCGCGTGGCGCTCGGTAGGCTAAGTGACCTCAATATTACTGGAGCCTCACGGAGCCCCTGGAATCTTTGGCGACTCCCCACAGGGGGTCCTGCCCCCCAGGTTAGGAACTGTTGGTTTACGGGAGCGTGAATCATGGACTGAGTGCTGGCTGATTTGCAGAGATCCTGGGCTCTGACCAGGTGCTTATCTCATTATTGAACTGGAGATATCACCCCAAACCCTCCCTTGCTCTAACTCCTAGACAACACTCACCTCCCATTTCTGGAGCTAAAACCTAAGAGTCCAGACTCCTAGTCCCCCTCTTGTTCTAACCACTAGACCACACTCTCCTCCCAGAGCTGGGAAGCGATTTGCCTGTGGTCCCGTGGCAGAGATACGAATAGAACCCAGGAGTCCTGTCTCCCCAAACCCTCCCTTGCTCTAACTACTAGACCGCCCCTCTCATAGCCAGCAATGGTACCATGGGGCTTTGATTCCTGGTCCCCCGCTATAAGCAGCTCCTTACAAGAGTCCAGAACAGCAGTCAGGCTCTGGGCCCTGAGTCTACATTGCCCTGCGCCAGTGTAGAGTGAGAGGCCAAAGCTCCCAGTTCCTCTAGGAGCGTTTTGCCCCCAGGCTGCACAGCTGTAAATGGCTGCACATGGTGCAGGGCAGTGAAGAAGCAGATCCCTTGCTCTGACCACAAGGACACCCAGCCTCCTTGGATCATCAATGGATGTGTAATTGCACCCCTCCCCCCCACTAGCTCGAGGGCGGCACAGCTGTTAGGGAGACCTGTTTCCTCTACCTCCTGCAAAGTGAGCATGAAAAATTTAGCTGCTACAATAAATCACCACAGGAATCCGGGAGCGCATCCTTCCTCCACTTGTTGTTGTTTTTAAACGTCTGGGGGGAAAAAGCACAAACTTGTGGTTAAGGCCCTGAGCCCCCAAGAGCTCTGGATTTGAGTCCTGCCTTTGCCAAGTGTGACCTTGGCTGGTCAGTCCCATCTCTCTGCACATCGGTTTGCCTGTCTCTAAAACAGATTGAATGGCCCGGGTTTCCCAAAGTGACTAGTGATTTTGGGGTGCCAGACTTTAAACGCCTTAAGAGAGCCTGGTTTTCTGGAAGTGCTGAGCCCCCTCCCAAGTCCCTGTTTTAAATCACCTGAATTTGGGCCCCCAAAATTTTCTAGTCATTTTAAAAAATCATTGCCAAAAATTCTTCTTTGTCATCTTTGTCCCTTTCGTCGGTCTTGTCTGTGAGCTCTACAGGGCAAGGGCTGTCTCTCTCTGTGTGTCTGTGCAGTGCCCGGCACGACAGGGCCCTGATTTCGGTCAGGATCTGTGCAGCACCTAGCACAATGGGGCCCTGATCTCACTGTGCATTACGATAATACAAAGAATGAATAATTTAAAGCCAAATGGCCAACCCCGTGTGGTTCGTCTGCACAGGGGAAATTGAGCAGCATAGCTATTCCAGAATAACTCCTCCATGTGGACACTCTATTCTGAAAGAAGTTCCATCATAGCTTTGTGATGAGACTAATTATCCCAGAATAAAGTCATTTTCATTTCAGAATAGAGCATCCATCTGGGTAGCTATTCCCAAAGTAGGGGAGCCCTATTCTAAGGTACTTAACTGGCCCACATTACCACAGGCACCCCCCAACCTTTTCAGTATTTTTCCTTCCAACCCCTTCTGAGGTAGGGAAGAGACTTGTCCAGGGTGACAGAAGAAGCAAATGAATTGAACTCGGGCCTGTCAAGATTTGATCACGGCCTCTTCAGTCTAGCAGGCAAAGGTCTAACAGGACCCAATGGCTGGAAGTTGAAGCCAGACAAATTCAGACTGGAAATAAGGCATATGTTTTTAACATGGGGGGGAATGACCCATTGGGACAATTTACCCAGGACCGGGGTCGAGTCTCCAGCACTGGGAGTGTTTAAATCCAGGTGGGATGTTTTTCAAAAAAATCTGCTCCAGCAATTATTCTGGGGGCATCCGATCGCCGACATGATGCACAAGGTCAGACTAGGTGATCACAGGACTTCCTTCTGGCTTTGGAACCAAGTGCTCTAACCACTGCACCATCCTCCTTCGCGCTCCTTCTCTGGTGGCTAATCCAGGAATAGAAGAAATCCTTCCCCGGCCACTGCGTAAACTGCATTCACACCGTGTGCCTCTCTGTCCCCCTCTAGTGGCTGGCAGAGGTTTACAAGTCCACTACAGCCATTGCTCTGTAGAAGCCAGGGCACTGGGCTCCGGCACTAGCGCCTCACGCTGTTAGATCCAGAGGTCCCAGCTTCAGTTCCTGCAGGTGACAGCTCGTCTAGGCGTGTCCTATTGTATCCTCTGTGACAGGAGGCTCTGATGGCATGTAGGAACCTCACATTGCTGCTGTCCTGTGTCTGCTTCCAGTGTTACTGTGCCGGCTACCTTCCACCAACCTGGACGAAGAAGAAGCAGCAGGAGGCTGTTGTGCAATTGGCCTGAAATGCAGGTGGCCCGGCCCGCCCTAGTCTATAAATACATCAACAAGTTCTACTCATGCTTTCAAGGGCATGCTTTCACACCCCAAGTAAATGTTAATATTCATGACTAGCTGGGCCGGGTCAGGATGTTATGTCTCTGGCAGCGTCTTTGCAGAGAAAGAGGGAGAGCTGATGGTCCATCAGGTTTGCTGTTTCTAGAGGCACCGAGCGTGGTTTAACCCGATCACTGCTGTCCGTCTGTCCAGATTGTTCACTCCTGGCTCTTTGCCCCGTGTCCTGCAAAAGTACAGGGCTAGTCTGAATATCTGCTCTCTGAGCATGCGTCTTTTCACTTTGCAAAAAATGGTGGTGTAAGAGTTTAGCAGGACTGAGAACAAGGGTTGGATGTTTGTATGGGTAACAAGGAAATCCAGAGCGAGAACAGTCAGTAAATATGCCTAAACCCAAACCAACCAAGAGGTTTGGTGGGGCTATAAAGCCCCCTGTTTCAGCGCTTGGGCTGACCTCTAAAATGATTGCAGGTCAGGAGGGGACCTGCCTTGGTGAGGAGGTGGGGGCTGGTTATCCCATCACTGCCAGGTTTTCTGCACCTTATTCTAAATCACTTGATTCATGTGTGGTCTAGTGGTCAGAGGACAGGACTGTGACTCAGGATATGTGGGTTTTAGCACTGGCCTGCTTGGGCAAGTCCTTTCCCTGCTTTGTACCTCAGTTTTGCTATCTGTAAAATGGGGACAATGATATCGACCTCCTTTGTAAGGTGCTTTGCGATCTACTGATAACAAGTGCTCATAGGGACTATTGTTATAATATTAACCACTCAAGATTTCCAGGCAGTGCTGGGTGCCCACCCTTTGAAAATCAGACCCTTTTAAGGCATCCCAGCTTAGTCACCCAACAATTAAGGCACCCCAAAATGCACAGACACTTTTAATAACTTTGGTGACATCTTGTGGCAAGGAGTTCCACCAGCTCATCGTAAAGGTGCATGTGCAGCAAATCGGGAGCTATCTGGAGCTTATTATGGGCCGGATTCTACAGCTCCTGCTCAGAAAAAGTGGTTCGTTAGTTCTTGAGTCTTCCCAAGGAGAGCGGTGACCCTAGCTAAGGAGGAAAAGTAACTCTCAGCATGAGCAAGTGTGACAGATTCTGGCCCTGTGTTGCTAGGGAAGAGGTAAGGTAACCATAGCGATAACTGAATATACTTACTAACTAGTTCATAGTGGCGGCGATGGTTATTATTATTGCTATCGATTATTTATTTCATGTGGCAGGCACTTGCCAAATGCTGAAGGAAAACCCTCCCTGCTTCAAGGAACCCACAGTCTAATGACACAGACTCTCTGCAGACTCAGGCAGACCTCCCTGCATCAGTTACACATGAGCAGCTCCCACCTCAGAGCTATTGTCTCAGATAAATAGACAGAGGCAGGGCTGGATTCATGTATGGTCACTATATTGGTATCTGGTGCCCTGCAGTCATGGGATTATGGCAGGCACTTGACTGTCATTAAAGGGAAAAAAAGTACATTTGTAGCCCTCGCATTTATGGAGAAAAGATTGAAAACGTGAGGCCAGTGTGACCCAAGAGTAACTGCTGCAGCGATGCTGCCTGAGTCTGCAGAAAGCCTGAGACAGCTGATCTGGGGGAGGAACTGCCTTGAGTCTAATCGGTGCAGCGACATCTGTCTGAGTCTGCAGAGAGCCTGACACAATAGCTCTCAAAGGGGGGAACTGCTGGTGGTTCCCAGTTGTATGCAATGAGTTGTTGGCTCTTAGCTGGTGTTGTGAGTTGGAGGTTCTGAGCTGTGTGCAGTGAGTTGTTGGTTCTCAGCCCCATCCTTGGAGGCTCACAGGTTGCAAGTGGACTCACGCTGGTGAAGAGACTGTGGAGGGCGGGTGATCTCGCTTTTAAGATGGAGTCCAAAATGGCGCCCAAGTCTGATGATCCATGGCAACGGATGTTTGAATTCCTGGTGTCTCATATGGAGCCCAGAGCACCTGTTAGTCGATGCCTCTCCCTCCATGTCGGACAAGGAGACACACTCCCAGGGAGTTATTCCCTTGCCACATTAAAGCTGTCGGAGGGGAACCCAGATCACGGGAACTCGCCCCAATACCTGCGCTCACCCACTCAGCGACTTGTGGCTTTTATTACCTAATACCCCACAGCTGAGATCAGGGCCCGAATTGTGCCAGGCACGGCACAGATCCATGGCAGGACAACGCCCCTGCCCCCAGGAGCCTCACCTCTAAATTTACAAGAGAGAATTATTACCCCTGTGTTGCAAGGAGGGGACGACTGAGGCCCAGGGAGATGAAGTGACTTATCCAAGGTCACACAGGGGAGTCTGACTAAGAACAGCCACACTGGGTCAGACCAATGGTCCATCTAGCCCAGGATCCTGTCCCTGACAGTGGCCGGTGCCAGCTGCTGCAGAGGGAATGAACAGAGCAGGGCGATTATCGAGTGATCCATCCCCTGTCGGCCAATCTTTGGCACAGCTGGGCATCAGACCCAGCTCTCCGGAGTGCCAGCCCATTCTCCTTCTCCAGGGATTTCCAGGATCCCCACTTCCTGTGTGTGACCTGCGGTGGCTCATCCCACTCTCAGCCCAGCTCCGAGCAGAGGGCTGATGGTACAGAGCTCCTGGCATGCGGCGGGGTCAGGGAACGTCTGAGGTCCCTGTCGGAAGCCGAGGTGGTGCGAGCAGGACTGTTCGTACGAGTTACAAAGCCTGATTAAAGCGTCTATTAAAAGCATGGAACCCGCCAATCCAAAAGGGGGAAAACTAATACAATCCCATTGTCACAGAATAAGCCTCCTGGACTGTTTAATTGATGTTTCACCCAGGCGCTGTTAATGAGGCTATTAAATTAATTACAGGAATGTTTGCGTCAGAGATGGAGATGCCTGTTTTTATGTCCTAGAGCAGATGCGGGCTGGAGACACGTTTCGCCAGGCCGCTCCCTGTCCTCCGAAGCATGGGACGGCACCGCGGCTGGGCTTTCGGAGGAAGCTGTGTTGGGCGAAAGAGGCCCCGGGCCAGACCCGCAGCTGGCATCAATGGGCAAAGCTCATTGGAGCTATGGCTGATTGACATCGGCTGGGGATCTGGCCCTGGCCAGCTGTGAGGATAAATACATTGAAGACGGTGAGTCGCTCAGTTGCGATGGTGCTGGGGGGTGAGCGCAGGGCCTGCGCGAGATGTACACGGAGAGGGATAGATGTCGGCAGAGAGCCGGTCCCATGAGCCATCAGGGTTTCTATTTTCACGTTCCTTAGTTTCTTTTCCTTTTTATAGCCGTTTCCCTTCTCGGGTTGCTATGGAAATAATGGCGTTGCTACGGGAGGTGCCTTGCGGGGCCCGCAAGCATGGCACCAAGTCGGTGGCTTCTGCAGAAGGTGGGAGCATGTTGGCTGGGTGGCGTGCTCACAGACACGCTAGCAGGGGACCTTCAGTTCCTAGTGGCCTTCAAGCCATCTAGCTGCACACATTGCTAGGGACGGGCACCCTTTTGTGGCGCGGGGCTAACTGCCTGTAGCAAGGGGAATTCCTTTTCAGTGGGATTATCAGCAAATTGATCCCAGCTAATTGCTGCCCCGCAGCTGTTGCCTGGGACAACCCCAGGCTGGATTCTCATGGATATTCATACGGGAGGAAAGGAAGAGCCTGTGTTTGCTCAGCAAATGCACCTCGTCTCCAGTTAGGAACGCTGGCCTCTTGGATGACCTCTCCCAAAGTAGCCAGTGAGACTGGGTCTACAGTTTTTCAGTGCCCAACTCGAACCATCCTGGGTCCACAGTTCCCACTGATGGTGAGGGGGCAGTGTGTTCTACTGGCATCTATTCCTGACTCTGCCATGGAGCCTGGGCAAATCGCTTCCCTGCTCTGTGACTCAGTTTCCCCATCTGCCCTTCTAATTAGTCCGTGAGCTCTTTGGGGCAGGGAATGTCTCTTACTATGTGTCCGTGCAGCATCTGACACAACAAGGCCCTGATCTCGGGCGGGGTCTGTGCAGCGCCCAGCACAATGGGGTCCTGATCTTGGTCGAGGTGTATAGGTTCTACTGTGATATGTATAAGAGTGGGTGCTCAGCACTTCTTCATATCACGCTGTGGGTGTCACAGCTTGGGCACCAAAATCAGTAGCTGCTTTAGAAGAGGTAGGTTCTAGTTTTCACCCTCTTCCTGCCTGGGGAACCCAGTTGCAAAACAAATGGTATTGGTCACCACGACCGTCATAGCTGCTGCTTTCCTTCAGATCGTGTTCCCTTTGAAATTACCTGCTAGCAATATAGGGCCGATGACACACACCTGAACAGTTCAGATTCCAGCCAGCAGAAGGCATATGCTCTAGTGGCACATTACACATGCACATAGCTAGTTCATGACAATATTTAGGGTTTGCCGACTTTTCACAATAAATGATCCCCTGCTCCCTCCCCCGGCCTGCTGCCCAATCAGACCAGAGAAATAAACAAGTTCTCTATTAAATGCCCACACCTTGAATACTGTGTCCAGCTCCACTCGCCCCATCTATAAAAAGGATGTAGCGGAATTGGAAAAGGTTCAGAGAAGCGCAACAAAGATGATCAAGGGTATGGAACAGCTTCTGCACCAGGAGAGACTAAAAAGATAAGGGCCATTCATCTTAGAAAAGCGATAACTAAGGGGGGAGATGAGAGAGGTTTATAAAACCATGAGTGATGTGGAGAAAGTGGCTAGGGAAGTGTTATTTACCCCTTCACAGAACACAAGAACCATCTTGCCTGATGAAATTAACAGGCAGCAGGTTTAATACACACAAGAGGAAATATTTTTTCACTCAACACACAGTTAACCTGTGGAACTCCTTGCCATGGGGTGTTGTGAAGGCCAAAAGTATAACAGGATTCAAAAAAGAGTGATATAAGTTGAGGAAGGACAGGTCCATCAATAGCTATTAGCCAAGATGGTCAGGGACGCAGCCCCATGCTTGGGGTGACCCTAAACCTCTGTCTGCCAAAAGGGGAAGATGCGAGGATCACTCCACAATTGCCCTGTTCTGCCCTCTCCTCCTGAAGCTCTGGCACCTGCCACTGTCAGAGACAGGATACTGGGCCAGATGGAGCATTGCTCTGACCCAGCGTGACACATCTTATGTTCTGAAATGAAGCAATAAACCCTGGCGTGTAAATAATACATCACTTTATTGGAAGGCTTTTAGGTACTTATGCTTTGAAATATACAAAGCCAGAGACCTTAAACAGAGGTGATTTGCCCACTGTACGGAAGAGATTTAAGTTTCTTTTTCCACGTGAGAGCTGCACTCAACCCAGTGTTGCCCAGATTCCTGAACGCTGAGCCCATCTTCTGGGAAAGGAACCCTATTACCCCAACCAAGATCAGGGCTCCACTGCGCCAGGCACTGCACAGACCATGACCGAGATCAGTGCCCCCGTTGTGCCAGGTGCTGCACAAACACAGAGTGAGAGAGAGTCCCTGCCCCAAAGAGCTCCCAGTCTAAGTAGACAAGACAGGCAATGGGACTGTCTTTTTGTTCTGTGTTCGTACAGTGCCTAGCACAATGAGGTCCTGGTCCATGACAGGGACTCCTACTTGCTACCCAATACAAATCTAATAATAATAATAATGAATAAAAGGAGGATCATTACCCCCATTGTACAGAAGAGGCCCAGAGGGATAATGGTCTGGATTTTGAAAGGGCTGAGCATGAAAATCTGTCCTTTATTTTGCTCCCTATGGAAAAAAAACCCCCACTGCTGAACCTTTAGAAATGGGGCCTGAAGTGACTCCCCTTATCACACCAGAAGCTACAGCACGAGCTAGAATTGGACTCCAACCTCCTGAGGCCCCGGCCGGTGCTTTAACCATAAGCCCATCTCTCTTGCCTGCAATTAAAAAACAAAGCCATCCTGTGTGGAGAGCCGGCTGTTTCCAGTTCTCAGCCAGCACCCAGAGTGTCCAGTCACCCCCTCTCCATGGGTAACACTTCCTCCCAGCGCGTTTGTCAGCAGGTCAGGGGGGCTGCGAGCAGAAGGGCTGTTGTTGCAATTCACTGGTCCTTGGGGGCCGGGCGCTGATCTTTGAGGCTTTGTTCCTTGCAGCGCGAAGGAAGAAAATCGTGTATGGAGGCCGGCAGTTGCTTGACGTTTTCAGATCTTTGTGGTCGTGCAACGACCATCCTTTGTCCGCGCCACCTCTCCATCCAGCGCAGATTACCGAGAGCGAGAGACGTCTGCTGCCAACATCGGACGAGTTTCGCAGTCCCTAGCAGGCTGCTGTGCTGGCGAGCTTGTTTTGGCTCCCGCTGGGCCTGGCCCACCGCTGAGCTCTGTATGGCCTCCCTCCCCGTCTCCCCTGCCTCGAGCCAGGCATGTGCATGGCTGCACATTGGGCAGCTGTGCGTGGTTTTCATGCGCCGTGGGCGAAGGCTTGGAGCCGGGGTCATGTGAGTGACACCTCGCGAGAAACTGGAGCAGGCATCAGAGCATGTGGTCGTGATGCAATGACACCAGGGCAACACCCGCCTGGTGTGGAGAGCGGGGAGTAGGCCGCTGGGGATGGGCAAGAAGAGGTATGGCCAGCCCGGCTCAGGCCACTGGGTCCAAATAGCCCATCTCCCAAGTGACTGGCACCAGTTGCTTTAGAGGAAGGTGCAAGAAACCCAGCAGTGATGGAATAACCAGCCCCAGGGCAAGTTCCCTGTGGGTTTATAGCCCTTCCGAAGCTTCTGGTTGTCTTAAAACTCATTTCTGTTATCATGCGGGATATTCTCATTCTCCGGACGAATGACGGACCCTTTGTTTTGCATCCTGCTATGCTCTTGGCCTCCCTGAGATCTGGGAGCCATGAGTCCCACGGGCTAATCGTGCGCTGTGCACATTTCCTTTCTGCCACCTTTCATTTTCGCCAAATGCCCCCTTGCTTCTGTCCGATGAGACCGGCTGAACAGAAAGCCCTGCTCTGCCCTGGCTCAACTTGTGGGCGTCTCTTCATTTTTCTGTGCCTCAGTTTGCCTCAGCACCATGGGGAAGGAGGCAGGCTGCCCACGTGACCACGTGATCCTGATGTTTCCCTCAGTGCTGGAAAGGCGTTGGGGTGAGATGTGTTGTCGCCTTTGCCTGACGGGGCGGGGACGCTGACACATGGAGCAGGGAAGTGGTTTGTGCACACTGTGGTTTTGTGGCAGATGTGGGAAAAGGACTCACAAGTCCTAACGCCCCCCCCCCCCTCCAGCTCTAACCACTAGACATCACTTCCCTCCCAGTGCTGGGATTAGCTCCCAGGAGTCCTGATTCTCCATTCCCCCCTTCCACTAGGCCAATTTTCCACTCACCTTCCCACCTTGTGCCCTACTCTGAGAACACCTCCAGGAGGGGGCTTATGATGAGGCAGGGCACCCCTGTGAAGTCCCCCGGGGATCACTGCATGGATGGGGCAGGGCAGGGTGGGTCCCTGGGGTGACAGCCTACAGTTTCACGCTAGAAACCACAGACCCTGGTGGGTCTGTAGTAGGCCATGGCCATCCCTGCAGAGGCCTCGAGCTAGCCCTGACTCACCACCCCATTCCTGCGCCTCAAAATCACGGTTCAGTGGGATGCCCTCGGAGGCGCGGCTTTCCTTGCAGGGAGAGGGGTAAGGCAAAGTCAGGGCAGCATCAAGAATTGTGCCGGGACAATGCCCTGCATCCTGGGCGTCTGGATCAGCACCGCCATCCCCACACTGGCCGCGCACGGCGATTGTGGCGCAGCCCCCGAGCTCAGCAAGCGTGCGGCTGCCATGGCTCCCAGTAATTACGGGGGCCTGCGGCAAGCAAGGGCTGCAGATTGTGGCATTCATTGCCGAGCAGCCTGGCTGCCGAGCGCCCCCTCCGCTCGCTCCACCCTCCTCGTTAGCATCGCCCGGGATTTCCCATCTTGCCTGTGCTAATGAGGCCTCTGGATTTAATGAGGTCCTTCCAGCTGAAAGAATCGGCTCTGGGGGGCTGGGAATCCTCAGCCGTGGACACTTGGCTGGCAGCTTGTGGGCATGAGCCCATCACTAGGATGTGCCGCGCTCCCCAGCTCACCCGCTCGTGCTGGGCTGGTGGGAGACCCAAGGGGCGGATGGGGCAGCCTAGATTCCGGGTGCCTGGTCGTGGCAAAGAGCCATGTGCCGAGGCCTTTTCGGTGGATCTCAGGGTGCCTGGCAGGCAGGGCAGCTGGCAAGCTGTGCTCACCACCACAAAGTCGTGGGGCTCTCACGGGAGGGCCCGTTGCTGCTGGGCTCCGTTCGACCATCCCTGGAGGCTTGAAAACTCTCATGCTCTCCTGCCAGCTTCCCCTGCTACCCACCAGCCCTGGGAGCCCTGATTCTCCTGCTCTGAGTGTATCCCACTGGGGGCGGGGGGCGGGGTGAAAGCCACCTGTAGTTTGGTGCTCTCCTGTCCCTCGATCTCCCCTGCCCCGGATGGATGCATGTTGCCGTCTCTGTACATTGGTGGCAGCGGCGTAAGACACGGCTAATCTCTCAGTAAGAATGGCATTAAAAATCAGCATCTCCCGCCGCTGTGATTTCACATCATTTCGCTAATCCTCCTTGGTGTCACGCTCCGGGAGTAAGCGGCTTAGCTGGGTTCCCCGGCTGTTCTCTAGGATGCCACAATCGAGGGAAGGCTGGCCTGCCCCCATGTCCGGCCAGCACTGCCTCCTGCCCAGGTCTGATGCTCCCTTCACCTGTCGGATCACATTGTTCCCGAGCTGGCCGCCAGCATGCATGTGCTGCAAGTCGTGTGTACGAAACTGTGTGTGTGTGCGAAACTGTGTGTGTATGTGCATGCACTGGGTACATGGTGTGCACAAAATGGTGTGTGCATGTGTATGTACGTGCATTGTGTACGTGCGTTATGTATCCACACACCATGTGTCTGTGTGTGTATGTGCGTGCACCGTGCATGTGCATGCTCTCTCTCTGTGTGTGTGCATGTGCATGAAGGTGTATGTGTACAAAATCATGTGTGCATGTGCACACACTGTGAGTGTGTGTACAAAGCCGTGTGTGCATGTGTGCCTGCATACTGTGTGAGTACACAAACCTGAGTGTGCGTGTGTGTATGTGCGTGCATTGTGTGTGTGTGTGTGTTTGTGTGTGCACACTGCATGTGCCTTGCAGAGCTGAGATAGGGGCTGTTATGCTATTGATCTATAGTGGTGGTTGAAGCTGCTGGGTTTGCTGACCAGAATGCGGGGGGTCCCATTTTTCGATTCCCCCCAGATCAGTAGGATTCCCCCCCCCTCCTCCATTGATTCCTAGAACATTCCTTGAGCGTTTGGAACTGGTTGGATGGTTCAAAAGTTACTGTGTTCCACCGAAAGAAAAACACCGCCAAGCTGTAACCATGCTTTGTCTTCTCCTCCAGTGGCTGGGCTCTGGAGAGAATAACAACCTACTTCTGCTGCTGCTGCTGGCTAACGGGCATACTCCTTTAGCTGAAATGTTAAGTGCATGGTGCGTTGGGGCTGAAGGGTCTGTGGATGATGGGGATGGCTACAATTGCACCGTTTCTCTGTCTGATGCTTCATCTTGTTAAGGGCTGGGATTGGGCCATTCCCAGAAGAATGCAGCTGGAGAATTGTGCTTGTTTCCTGGCAGTTAATTTCCAGCGCGACTACGATCCAGCAGTGCTGGTCGGAGATACGTCTCTCCCGCCGGGGCTAATGAACGGAGAACTGCTCTGCATGTGGCTCTGGGTAGCGGGCAGCCGTGTGATGCTCTGAATGGGGCCAAAGCGGAGATCCCCCCCAGGGAGAGTCAGTAGTACCCACAGCTCCTGCGGGCATGCAGGGCAGGATGTGTAGCCGGGTTGGGACTCAGCAGGGTTGTGACTGTGGGAAGAGGAGAGGAGTAGCAGAGGGAATGCAGCTGTAGAAACTATCTGGGTCTATTTTCCTTGAGGAGGGGTTGACAATATGGCCTGTGGTAACCCACAGAGCTTGTCGGAGGGGCAGAGGAGCTGCGCCGGTTGTCGAGAAGTGAATCCCACGCAAAAAAAGGCCTCGGTGAGGAGGCGGAGCCCGGCCAGGCTGGCTGGCGGGGAGCTGCCAGCAGATCTCTTTTACACACCTTTCTGTCTCGCTGGCTGGCTTCCAGCCTCTCCAGCAACACCTGCAAGTGAAGTGATCGGCGCGACGCTGAGCTGGCTCTTCCCACTGGCCCCCTCCCCGCGGGGTGAGGGTGTCAGTAGAAATAGAGAGACATCATGAGACATTTTCATTGCCCATTAGAACGGGCCCAGTTCGTCTCTGCGTTCCTGCAGGGGACGGTATCATAGGTCGGATTCTATGGAATCTCACTCTGTTTGGTCCAGGCCCGCCAAGGTGGCACCTGCAACGTGCTGAAATCCACCACTCCTAGACCCAACGCAACTCGCTCGGTCCCCGCGTTTCCTTCCCCCGCCCGAGCCTCGGGCAGCGAGCTCTGGAGAAGTGTTTTCTACAGGAAGAAAGAATAAAAATAGAGATGTGTCGCCCGGAAGGCTGCGACGCAGAGCCAAGTCGAGTTTGTAGGTTGTGTTGAGGGGAGGGGGGCTCCATCTGTCACGTACCAGCGACTTGCAGCTGGTCTGAGAGACGCAGTTAGCAAAGCGGAGGAGCGTGGTGCAATCCATCCCGGCACTGGAAGGGGAGTGGGGGGTAGTAGTTAGAGCAGGAGGGGTGCTGGGAAGAGAATATGTGAGTAATGAGAACAGTAGCCTTGTAGCCAGGTCTCCTGGTTTCTTTTTGAGCTCTGGGAGGGGAGTGGGGTCTAGTGGTTAGAGCAGGAGGGGCTGGGAGCCAGGACTCCTGGGTTCTATGAGCAGCTCTGTGTGGGGAGTGGGCTCTGGGGGTTAATGGGGGCGGACTGAGGTGGGGGAATCAGGACTCCTGAGTTCTTTTCTCTGCTTTGGAAGGGGATTGGCACTAGTTGACTAGCAAAGGGGACTCGGAGCAGGACACCTGAGTTCTGTTCTCCCGTGCCATGTGACATTGGATATTCATTCTAATCTCTCGGTGTCTCACTTTCCCCCTCTGAGAACCCTTGTTTGGCAGGGCACCAACGTTGGCCAAGGTCTCATGTTGGCCGAGTGCTTTGGGACACTCAGAGCACTGACGTGGCGTGAGGTCACAAGTCACTCTCTTATTTCTCTCTTTCCCTCTCTCTTCTTCTCTCCACTAGATCCTGCCAGGTCTGGCAGCTGGACCAAAATGCCCAAGATCATGGTGCCGGCACGGCGACCCCTGCACCAATCCCTTGCCAAGGCTTTGCTGGCGTCAGTCCTCCTGGCTGAAAACTTCTCCCAGGCGGGAGCTGTAGAGACGGTGCCGGAAAGCAACATGACCTGCCAAGGGTCCAACAAGTGCCAGCCGGGTGTGCTGCTGCCCGTCTGGGAGCCAGACAACCCCTCCTTCGGTGACAAAGCTGCGAGGGCCATCGTCTACTTCGTGGCCATGATGTACATGTTCCTGGGGGTCTCTATCATCGCCGACCGCTTCATGGCCTCCATCGAGGTCATCACCTCCAAAGAGAAGGAAATTACCGTCACGAAGGCCAATGGCGAGACCAGCATCGGCACGGTGCGGATCTGGAATGAGACGGTCTCCAACCTGACCCTGATGGCGCTGGGCTCGTCCGCCCCTGAGATCCTGCTGTCCGTCATCGAGGTCTGTGGCCACAACTTCCAAGCTGGGGAGCTGGGCCCTGGCACTATCGTGGGAAGCGCTGCCTTCAACATGTTTGTGGTGATTGCCATCTGCGTTTATGTCATTCCCAACGGGGAGAGCCGGAAGATCAAGCACCTGCGGGTCTTCTTCGTCACGGCCTCCTGGAGCATCTTCGCCTACATCTGGCTCTACCTGATCCTGGCGGTCATCTCCCCGGGCGTGGTGCAGGTGTGGGAGGCTCTGCTGACTCTGGTCTTCTTCCCTGTCTGTGTGGTCTTCGCCTGGATTGCCGACAAGAGGCTGTTCTTCTACAAGTATGTCTACAAGAGGTACCGCGCTGACCCGCGGAGCGGCATCATCATCGGCACCGAAGGTGAGTTCCCCAAGGACATCGAAATGGATGGCAGCTTCTTGGCCAACGACCACCGAGAGAACGTCTTCATGGATGGGGCAGCCTCTGCATCCCCTGCCCTGGCCTCTTCCACCCAAGAGGAGAAGGAGCTGGATGAGAGTCGTAAGGAGGTGATCCAGATCCTCAAGGACCTCAAGCAAAAGCACCCAGACAAAGAGCTGGAACAGCTGGTGGAGATGGCCAACTACTACGCCCTGCTTCACCAGCAGAAGAGCCGAGCTTTCTACCGCATCCAAGCCACCCGCATGATGACCGGGGCTGGCAACATCCTGAAGAAGCACGTCTCGGAGTTCGCCAAGAAGTCGTCCAACCTCCTAGAGATGCCGTCAGAGGCGGAGGAGGAGAACTACAGCAAGATCTTCTTCGAGCCCTGCCTGTACCACTGTCTGGAGAATTGTGGCTCGGTCACGCTGACTGTGGCCTGTCAGCAGGGCGGGGAGGGCAACCACACCTTCTATGTGGACTACAAGACGGAGGACGGCTCGGCCAAGGCGGGCTCTGACTTCGAGTACAGTGAGGGGACGCTGATCTTCAAGCCAGGCGAGACACAGAAGGAGCTTAAGATCGGGATCATCGATGACGACATCTTCGAGGAAGACGAGCACTTCTTTGTCCGCCTGCTCAACCTGCGGGTGGGGGATGCCGAGGGCATGTTCGAGTCTGACTCTGCGGACCACCCGACGGGGCGGCTGGTGGCCCCGCTCATTGCCACCGTCACCATCCTGGACGACGACCACGCCGGCATCTTCACCTTCCAGGATAAGCTGCTGCGTGTCAGCGAGTGCCAGGGCACCATGGAGGTGAAGGTGGTGCGGAGCTCCGGGGCGCGGGGCACGGTGATCCTCCCCTACCGGACAGTAGAGGGGACAGCTCGTGGAGGGGGCATTGACTATGAGGACGCCTGCGGGGAGCTGGAGTTCAAGGACGATGAGACAGTGTAAGTACAAACCGTCGGCCCCTCTCGTTGACATCATCAAGGCCTGGTCCACCTTGGCGATTCATCCAGCATTGCCGTCTGGTGATGCTCAGGGTGTGTGTGCACTTCAAGCCCCAGCTCCCGGAGTCCTGGGATTAGGCATTAATCTTGGCTTTCATTATTTAAAAACAATTTAAAAGTCAGCTTCTAGCCCTCTTGGTTGGGGCAAAATGTTGGAAAATGCAACCCCCTACTGGCCCCAAACACAGAAGGTGAAAAAACTCAACAACCAATATATGTATATTTAAATCGGATGATTTTTGAAGGCTTGGGGGCTGGCTATCCTGAGATGCCACCCATCAGTGGCCAGCCACTATGGAAAGCCAAGATCCGTGCCAGATGTGGGGTTTGCCACCAGTGGCTGGAATTGGGGCAAATCTTCAGTGCAGTCAGGGTCTTGGGCTTGATTGCTTGTTGTCCTGGGTAGCCTGTTGGTCAGTGTGGATTGAATTGCCTCACTGGGTCCGCCATATAGGTGGGTCTAGCTCGAGCTATACCAGCTGGCACTTTTGGTTCTGGAGATTCCCAGTTTTATTCCCTGGCTGTCGGCCAGGATCACCAGACCGTGGAAGGTGAGTGTAAATTCAGCTCTGGCCGCGCTTTCCACTGGGCGCAGTGCCTGAATGAGATGCTGAGCTGCGGAGAATCTGGCCCTTCATATGTTACCTCTTAAAAGCCACCTCTTCCTTATGGCTCTGTGGTGACTTTTGGGGTGTGTGTTTGTGGGGGTGGTGGGGGCACATCAGCTGTAAGCATTCGTCCCCCGGCACCAGTGTCCATTTCCTGCTGCCCAGGTAGTCTGTGATAAGAGAAGGAAAAGTATTGCCCTGAGCTGGCTGGTAATATTGTTCTCTGCTGGGTGGAATAAGAACTTCTCACTTGTATGTCATGTGTCCTATACTGCCAAAGCAAAGGGTGATTCACCATTAGCAAGAGAGAAGGGCTATATCTGGGGTCTGTCCCCTCTCGCACCGTGAAGTTCCTGGCGTGCAGCAGGAGTGAAGACCTAGGCAGTCGTGTGTATAGGGATCACTGTGCTGAGGGCCATATTGTGCGCACAGCTAATAGCTCTCAGCTCCCCTTGATCTAAAGAGTCCCAGATCACCTTTGTTCCACCAAGAGTTTTTGGTTTGCAGCTGGAATGGGGGGCGGGGGCGTGCTATGGCCGTGAAAGATGTGAATCTAAAAGGAGCTGCTTGGAAGCCGACCAAGGCCTGAGCTCAGACAGTGATGGCAGGGGAACCTAGGTATGCTGGCTTGGAAGATCTGCCCGGTGGCATTGGACTGATTCTACCTTTGCTGGCTGACCCACAAGTCTCAGGTGGCTGCGATGACGAAAGATGTGATTCTCTTCAAGTATCTTGGCTTATTAGAGCTACTGGAGCCTGGATTTTTGACCAGCTCGGTGAGAACTTGTCACGCCATGCAGGTAGAAAAAGTGCACCCAAATCACTGCTGTTCACACTGGGAGTAAAGCGCCTCTCCAGGCAGGCTGGGCTGGCCTGATGCTGTAGGGGCTCAGCTGGGACACAGGAGATCTGGGAGCCTTGGCTTTGCCCCAGATGTATCTTGGAAGCTCAAACAACTCACCTCCTATCTCTGGCCCTTAGGTTCTGCGCTTGTATTAAGGGAAGAACAAGCCTTCCTTTGTCTGTGTAGATTGTAAACTCTTTGGAGCAGGGGGTCTCTCACTTGTGTCTGTGTAGCGCCCAGCCCGGTGGAGGTCCCTGATCTCAGTCAGGGGGTCTCTCCAGAGCTCAGCCCAGTGGAGCCCCCCGATCTCATTCAGGGGGGTCTGTGCAGAGCCTGGCCCAGTTGCGGTCCCCAATCTCAGTCAGGGGGGTATGTGCAGGGCCCAGAACTGTGGGGTCCTGATCTCGGTCGACAGCCCTCGGTGCTACTGGAATACAAATTAGATTAATTTGTGGATTTCCCACATTAGAATATAAATCAGAGACAAAAATCATTGTCTCCTGGTGCTCCCACATCTATCTGCCTGTCTCCAGCTGTCGTCTCGTGTCATATACTTGGGCTTGGTCTACACCAGAATCTTTTGCCAATAGGACCATGTCGATTAGGAGGGTGATTTTCTTTGACAACATGTTTATACCGGCAAAAACCCCAGGGCAGATGCAGTTATAGCTAAAAAAGTCCTTTTGCTGGGGTAGCTAATGTGGTTCAGTGAACTATGCCGGGAAAAGCCCATTTTTGCCAATAGAAGCTGTGTCCCACATGAAGGGTTTGCTGGTATAGCGAAGACGGTACGTAGAGTTTCCAACCCTCCTGGATTGTCCTGGTGTCTCCAGGAATTAAAGATTAATCTTTAATTCAAGATTATGTCAGGTGATGAAACTTCCAGGAATACGTCCAGCTAAAATTGGTAACCGTGCCAGCATAGCTCTACCATCAGATCCTGTCTAGGGTAGACAAGGCCTTAGATCAGAAGCTCTTTGGGGAAGGGACTTTCTGTTCTGGGTTTGTACAGCACCTAGCGCAACAGGGTCCTGGTTCATAACTGGGCCCGCAGGCGCTACCATAATACACCTAAAAATGTACAGTGGCTAGCACAGTGGGGGTTTGGGCCGTGACTGAGGATCAGAGAAGTTACCATAATAAAAATAATTAATAATAATCACAGCTTCCCCGTTCCCTAAATCCTTTATTTGTATGTAGCTATTTCCTTTTTTAAAGAATTATATCATCGCTCTGATGCCGGCCTCCCATCCTGCTCCCTTGGTGCTAATCCCACCACCCGCAGCAGTGCAGAAACCTGGATGAATGCCTACGAAAGCCAACGCTAAATTACTGCTTCAATTTGCACAGTGCCACTTTGAGGAACTCTTTTAAAATGAATTTTTTAAAGGCATAATTAATAACATTGCCGCCGCACTCGCTCTCGTTTTTAATAAAACATGTATTTTTAATTATAGCACGACTGCGGAAGAGTTTTAGGTGGAACTGGGAGCGGCTGGTTTTAAAGTCCAAGTTCTCTTACTTTGGAGGTAGCGTCAGGAGTTTAGCCTGGCCACAATACCAGAGGGAGCATGGTTTATCTCGACTCAGCTGGCGTTTGAGTGGGATTGTGGAGCAGAGCAGATGGGAATCGGACCCACCGGCCGCGCTGATCACGCTGGGAGACATTCGCTGCTGGTGTTTGCTTTTTTACTCTTTAACTGTTTATTCCAGGACTGATATTCCCTTCCCCAGGCTCCACTGTGATTTATGGCCTGCCAGGAGGCATGAATGCCATTCTAAACCACCCACAAACCGGGGGAATGTCACCCAAAGCTGAGACGAGGCCTCCTTAAAATGCTCCTTTGTGCCGCCCGGCTGGATCGACGTGTTTGTCCGTGTGTGTAGTGCTGTCAGCTCAGAGCTGGAGCCTCAGACGTACCCACAGATCCATGTACTTAGCAGCCGGGCCTGCTGCTCCAAGTAGCCTTCTCTTTGCCCTGGGGGGGGCCCTTGTCTAAGATCTGTGTCAGTGTTGGACTCATTCCTTGCCCTCTCTCTGCTGCGGCTGCCAGAGAAGAGAGGGCCTCGTTTGTGTGGGCGAATGACAGAAACAAGAGATGGAAAAGGCCAGAGAAGGAAGGGGCTTGTGAGTAAGAAATGGCACTAAGAGACAGGACGCATGGGTTCCCTTCCCAGCCGTGCCACAGACTTGCTTGGGACAAGTTGCTTTCCCGCTCCGTGCCTCAGTTTCCCCAAGGCGTGTGACACCACTTCAGGGAGCTGTGCGGATGATACACTGGGGGTGCTTTCCCACTTGAGTTAATGCTGCTGGAGTGTCCATTTTGCAGTGGCAGGGTCAGCTGAGGTCATGGTTATGAAAGAGCCCATGTTATAAACAGCTGCCATATCCCACCCAGATATAGCTGCATTTGAGCACTGGATGAACAGTCTCTGACTAAACAGCTACCACATCCTGCCCTAGAGGTGGCTGCATATCGGTGCTGAATGAGCAATCTCTGTATAAACAGCTGCCACATCCCATCCCAGAGGTAACCTGTACCTCAACAATGGCTGAGCAACCATCCTTGTATAAACCACTGCCATGCCTCATCCCAGAAGCAGCAGATGAAGAATCCTTGAATAAACAGCTGCCACATCCCACCCCAGAGTTAGCTGCATCTCAGCTCCCGCCCAATGATTCCTACAGAAACAGCTGGGATGCTCCACCCCACCAGTGGCCGAGTGATCCCTTTACCTACAATTGTTATGAAAAGGCAACTGAGCAATGGCCAGTGCAGCAATCAGCACAGCTAACTAGCCACATCCCCGTAAGCCTGAGCTTTGCCGCAGGAAATGGGCGTTTAACCTGCAGAAGGGGTGCAGGATCAACGAAAAGCCTCTCTGACGACTGGCATTTCCTGCCCAACAGGCAAGGTGGCGTTTGCAGAGAGACCGCCCCTTCGGGATTGCTTCTCTCTCGTGCAGGCGCAGAGATTCCCCGTTAGATTTGTGTGCAGAAGCAGGGAAGCCCCGGTGGATTGATAACTATTTGCAAGAGCAAACTGCCGGCTGGCTAGGGCTCGGGAGCCTGCAAATGGGGAGACTCAGAGAGCAGCGGGAGCTGGGATCGTGCGGGCACAAGACGGACAGGTGGGACACAGGGCAACACTTGGGCTGAGCTCTGGCTAGTGTGGCCTTAGGGTGCAGTGCAGGTGCCATTCTGGGGCTCACAGGGCCCTGTCCTCTATTGCTCTGCGCCCAACGCAAGGTGAATACAAAACGCTCCTGCAGCACAATCGCCTCACCCTTGAAGGTCTCCCAGGCAGGTACCAACCAGGCCTAACCCTGATTTGCATGCTCTGTGCAGAACCCACCAATCCTTTCCACACCAAGTGGTCCAGTTCATTCTGGGAACCAGGCTGACAGGCGGCGGAGGGTGCTACAGACCTGGGAATCCCCTTCTCGAGTAGATGTGAAGTCAGGCTACCCCATGGCCTGCAAACCTCCCCCATTCTTCATGGCCCTAGCTGCCTGGAGGATTTTGGCTCAATCAGCTGATCTCTAGGACCTCAGCTACCCTGTCCCTGTCTGAACAGGCGCTGCAAGAAATCACTATTGATTTCCCAGGTTGATTATCCTGCAGGCCCCCAGTTAATCAGTCCCACCTTTTCTGGCCCTACTGACAAGCCAGGGAAATTAATGAGTTGTTACAGTGAAATGTACGCGGGAGCTGGTGAACCCTGAGCCCCGCTGGCAGGGAAGGTGGGATGCTCCGGAGGGGAGCCAAGGCTGCGCTTGTCTAAACAGAAGGAGGGGGCCGTGCCTCCCATGCCAGCTGCATCACGAGGCTCCGAGGGGGTGAAAGCTGGTGTCATCTAAAAGCATCTTTCCTCCCGAGGAGGGGCTGCTTCCTGGCCTGGAGCAGGGAGGTAGCAGATTGTGGGGCCTTACAGGTCAGTTTCCCGCTGGAGGAGAAATCAGCCGGGCAGAGGCTAGGTAGATCCTTGGTCCAATTCTCTGCGCCAGTCCTGGAACGGAGGCAGTCGCCAATGGCGCTTGGGCAGTCCCCTGCATTGGCCAAACTCCAGTGCAGAGCAGGCAGAGATTTCTTCCCAAGGCCCGGTGCTGGTTCGACGGAGAAAGATGAAGAGCAAAGGTCGGTTGCTGTTTGCACCAGCTCCCCTGAGAAGCAGCAACAGCGCAAATCGAACCCCTCTCCCACCCTGCAACATTTCTTTAACGCCTGTGCCCTGCTCGCCTGCTGTAGCACTGCAGCAGGGCTGTGATGGTTTATTTACGGCCCAGCAGCCCTGCACCGTCCCAGCAAAAATCAGTTGCTGGGAAGCTCTGATCCCAGTGGCCAGGTCAGTTCAGGCCCAGTCCAAACAGAAGGTTTCTGGCCCTGATCTGCTGATCTCTCGCCCTTTGCTGGCAGAACTAACATCCGGAGCGCCTGTCTCTGGAGTGAGCTGTTGTTGACTCTGAAAGGCAAGTGGGGGGCACCCAACTCTCAGTCCCGCTGCACGGGGGAAATTCACCAGGGGGCTGAATCAGGCTGGAGGTGCTGCCTAGGATTGGACGTGGCTCCTGTCCTTCCTCAGGGGTGAAGGGGAAGGAGTTGGGGTCCGGCTCTGAGCTTTGCAGATCAGGCCCATCTCCGCTTTGCTGCTTTTGGCTGGCATCCCTACTGGCGTGCTGCAGGCGGAGAGAGAGCCAGCTGAGAGAAAACCCAAACAAATGAGACAACCACTAGGCCTGACCACCCACCTCCAGTTCCTGACACTGGGGAAGCCGATCCTAGCAGATCTGACTGGTATGAAGCGTCCCCAACATTTTCCTTTGCTTAATCTCCTCCCACAATGCCTTATTCATGCCCTCCCCCTGCCAAGGCTGGCTGTCCTTGCTGTGATGGAGTATCTCTGGGAGTGCACCATCTCCCCGCACGCAGCGGAGGATTTATTGGGGCGCTGCGATTGCTCAGTGCTCAGAGCTGTGTCTGAACCTGCTGTTCCAAGAGGGGGAAGTGCATAAAGGAGGCGTGGACGACTCATTTGCTGCCTTTTTCTGTCCATCTCCAGGGTGCTAACACCCGACAGCTGTTGCCACCTGACAGCCATTTGGCTGTCTGCGCGAACTGAGTTTGAGGGGTCTTGGTTTGCATCAGCGTGGGCGCCAATTGGCAGAGAGGCCCTGGAGGCTGGACTCCCCTCTAAGCTGCAGGCAGAAGCTGGCCTCACCTCGTGTAGCAAACCAGAGATGATAGCTGCAGTGCTAGCCAAGGCCTGGGGAGATGGCTTAAAGGAAGGGAGTGGTGGGGTGGCCTGGGAATGAAGGCATCTGATGGGAGGGGTTGATCGAGTGACTAGAGCCCTGGGTTCTCTTACTGATGTGGGGAGGGGTGTGGATCTTGTGGTTAGAGCAGGGGATTGGAAGCTGGAACTCCTGGCTTCTGATTCCCGTGGCGGGGAGAGGATTTTCATATTGTCATTTGAGCAGGGGGAGGATTCAGTGCCAGGACTCCTGGGTTCCGCTGCAGACCTGCTGCGTCTGCTATTGACATTAACCCTCTGTTACAAAGTGCTTTGAGATGGATGGCTGCGAGGAGCTAGGTATTATGACTATGAATCGATCTTCCTAGGTTCCCCAAAACCCTGGATCCTGCTACCCAAACGGCCAGCACAGGTGCAAACCCCTTCCCTTGACTTTTAACGGGGCATCCCTTTGGAAAGGTCTCCCCGTTAGCCATTATTCCCCTCTCCTTGTACCTAGCAGCAAATAACTGTTCACAGTCTAAGCCAGGAGCAAAGCTGTGCCAGCTCCTACCAGCGACATTTCAGGCGGCGCTCGATTCTTCCACCAGCCTGCGAGCTAACAAAGCCTTTCCTTGCCTCAACAGCCAAGTTTCCTGCTCGCAGCGAGCGCCGCAGGCCCAGCAGCCCAGCTGCCAGCTGGGAGCCCACTCACTTCCAGGCTGCCTTATGAAATCAGTGCCGCAGCTAGAACGGAAGCTGCTGCCCCAAGCATAAACTCTTGCTTTAAAGGGAGAAGGAGACCTCATTCCTTTCTTTCCTTTCCTTTTCCTTTATCCGAGTGCTTCTGATTTTGCGCGACCCCTAAGCAGGAGGTGGGAGGTGGGGTTCTCCCATTGCCAGCTTGTGATTAAATTGCAAAAAGCAGAACTTGGGGAAAGCAGAGCCTAGTGGTTAGAGAGCGAGCCTGGCACGCACAAACCCTGTGTCCAATTCCCTGCCCTGCCCCAGCCTCCTTGTGTGTCAAATCACATAGGCCTAGCTCTCGCTGAAGTCACTGATTTCCTCTGAGGTAGTTTGTGGTTTGAGCAGGGGGAACTGAGTGGCAGGACTCCTGGGTTCTATTCCTGGGTTTGGGAAGGGAAGAGAGGGGGCCTCTCCTGCTCCCTTCATTTATTTCAAGGGGGGCTAGGTGTTGTATGAGGATCTGGGCTTTTAGTTGCTCTGTGCCTCAGTTTCTCTTCCGTAAAATGGGTGTAATAATATTGCCCTACCTCACGGTGGGGGGGATTAGCGTGTGAGTTGCATGATAAGGGGATGGGGGCGGTCCTGTACCTCCCTGGGAGAAGTGGGTGGAAATCTCTGATGAGTCTTGTAAATCTCTCACAGAGAGTTGTGGGGGTGGGACTCAGATCTGACACGAAGCTGTGATTGTCAAAGCACGTCACGCCCGGGCCGCTTTGTGCCGTGCTGGCCGCGTAAAGGGGTGAGCAAGGGTGTGGCTGTAGCGCACTGCACTGTGGCTATTCTCTGCCCCCTAGAGCCCACAGCGGGTGGAATATGAGTCAGAGCAGCCCTGAGTCTGCTCTGACTGACACTGGGGGCTGGGTTGAATCAGAAGAATGCAAAGGGGGCTTAAAGGCACGTAGGACCCCAGCCCAGTCAGAGCAGAGAGCTGGGAGCGGATGAGCTAAGCACGTTAGCTAGAGAGGCCAGGAGTTTATAAAGTCAAATGTAAAATAGTAACCGAGGGAGGGATCATTGCTCATGGCAACATCCCATCTCCCTGTCTATCAGCGGGTTGCTAAGATGCCAGGCAGGAGGACTAGGAATCAGAACTCCTGGGTTCTATTAATGACTCAGGGAGGGAACAGGGGACAGGACAGAGCAATGGTGTTTTTCTGCCCTCTTAATCACTCTGGGAGGGGGTTTTAAATAAAACGTTGTGACAATATGTCCAGGCTGGGCTCGAGGTCGATTTATTACTGACGAGCGATTTATTTCTTTCCCCTGAAAATTTTTGGACCGTCTCAATTAAAATTTTCCTTAGGAAATTTCCAGCGCTTTCATTACAGTTTCGTAGGTTTGAGCTTTAAGAATTTTCCGTGAAAACGCAGGTGTTTGGAGGCAAAAATGTCTGTTTTGTTGAAAAAGTTGGTTTAGATGGAACATTTTCCATAGGCTCTGCTGAGCACTCATTCTGGATTCGCACCCAGTGCTGACCTCGGCTCCCTGTGTAGCACCAATGGACTGAGTTTCAATCCTCCCACTTACCTTTATTCCCAGAATAGTCTTGGACAAGCTTCTCTGTGACTCAGTTTCCCCACCTGTGAAATGGTGATGAAAGTTAGATTGGGGCAGGGACTGTCTCTTGGTTCTGTTTTTGTTCAGTGCCTAGCACAGTGGGGTCCCGGGCATTACAGTAGTTCAAATAATAAAGATTAACAACATGCTCTGTGACGCTTTATCCCCTCTCTAGTGTCTGGAGCACATCATACATTTATGGGTTTTCCTCTGCCTCTTTGCTAATAGCTCTGGGCCTTCAACACGAGCAGTAGAGATTTGCGTTTGTGGATCCAGACATCACGAGGAATTGTGTTAACCTCCAGGGAATAAACGGGGCCAGAGGGTCAAATGTCAACACGTCCCCATCACAGTCCCCCATGGATCAGGCAGACAGGCTGTGGGATTGTGATTACAGAAACCTTGGGGTGGCTTTGTCCCGTGGAAACAGCCACCATTAAAAATCTTTACAAGCTTTGAGTGACACTGCAGAAGAAGGTGGGAAAATGTTTAACACATTTGAAACAGAGAGTATGAAGTCTGAGTTTCATTCTAACGACGCCCTTCTTCCATTTAGCTCTCCAAACTCTGGGGTGCACCTCCCTGGGGGTCATGGAGGAATGTTGGGGGGGCACGGCAGGGCCTGGACTAGCTCCCATGGGGGGCAGGGAAGGAGCATCACCCAGCCCCATTCTGCACCCACCTCCGCTCCGGCCTTGGCTCAGCCATAGTTCCAGCCCCAGCCCCAGCCCCGACTGCGGCCCCAGCCATGGCCCTGACTTCCAATCCTGGTTCTGGTCCTGCTCCTGGCCCTGGGTCCCGACTGTGGCTCCCAAGGGGGCATGGATAGTTTCCATTACAGACAAGAAGGGGCACAACGGAAAAAGTGTGGGGCGGCACTGGTTTAGCTGTAGAGAGTTTTGTAAGGACACCCCTGTCTGACTGTCTGTTAGATGGTATTAAAGGTCCCTATAATTATAATTGTCCATTTTTGGGGGAAGAGAGAAGAAGTTTTTTGGGACAGGCTGGAGCTGTTGGCACCAGTGTGGCTGAAATCCCGTCCTGTTTCCCAGAAGACAAAACAAGACAAAGCAGGAGGGAAACGACCAGCAGAGAGAGAACAGTCAGCTTTTGTCTCCGGTGCTAACTTGTGCGACCAATCTCACAGTTGGAGAAGCACATGGGCTGATCAGCCAGCCTGAGACCTGGCAAACTTGTACGTGTGTTGGGCTGTTTAGGGCGTTGATTTTAGCTGCCTCGCTGGCCACGGGCTCCCAGCAGTGTTGGGAAAGAGGCGGTCTTGCCTGGCTAAGCCAGAAACTTCAAGATCTGTGTCTGATTTCTAATTGGAATTTGTCTGGTTTTCATGTCTGGCAGTTGGTCCCTTTCTCCGTTAGATCAAGAAACCCTGGAGTTTCTCCTCATTTGCTCCCCAGGAAGGTGCTTCGAATCTGCAAACAAGTCACCTCTCAACCCGCTAAACACTAAACAAACTCTCTGGCTGTAAGAGCTCAGTCTCAGAGTGGAGTTATTTCAGAACAGCTATTCCCGAAGGACGCCCTGTCTGCATGCTCTTAACCTGGGGTACCAGGGCCTTGTTCCGATGCATGCTGGATCCACCACAGATCACAGGGAAGAGCAGAAATTAGTGGATGTGCGTAGGTAAACCTCTCCGAGACTGGGACTGGGCTAAGGCTGCCTGTTTAAAAGGCCGAGGGGCCCTGCAGTTGTAGGTTTGAGTCCTAGTAGCACGGCTAAATTTCAGCCAGCTATTTTCGCAGGAGTTAAGAGTTGGATCATCCTTAATCCCAGACTTTCTGAAGAGAGGGTCGGATCCCCGCTGGTATAAATCAACGTTAGCACCATTGAAGGCAGCAGGACCAAATTCCCAGAGCTGGGAATAGAATCTGGGCATCCTGAGGCCTAGACCCTCCTTCTAACAGCTAGATCACACTCTCTCCCAGAGCTGGAAAGAGAACTCAGGAGCCTGACAGCCAGGTGTCTGCTCTAACCACTAGACCCCATTCCCCTCCTCCGAACAGACAATAGACCCCAGGAATCCTGACAGCCAGACCCCTGCTCTAACCACTACGCTACTCTTTGTGCGTGTTAAACTTGCTGTTGGACAGAGGAATTGTCCCTTTAGCATCCAGCTCCCAGCTCCTTCCTCCCCTATATCTAGGGCCGTCCTTCTCTTCCTCGCCCTGGGTCAGCTTGCAAGGACAGCTGGTCGGCCTGCACCTGTCGGCCTCATGAGAACACAGTCGAGAGTCACCCCAATGGCGTGAGATTTCCTACTCCTCTCTGACCTACGACGAGAGGCGAACCCAGGAGCCCTGACTCAGTCTCCACTAAACCCCACTCTGAGCTGCAGATAGAACCCAGGCGTCCTGACTCCCAGTCCCCCCTGCGCTAACCCACCAGACCCCCGCACCCTTGAGATGGCGACAGAGCCCAAGAGTCCAGATCCCAGTTCCACTCCCTTGCTATAACCACTAGTCCCTCCTCCCTCTCATTTCCCCATTCTAACTACTAGACGACATTCCCATCCCCCTGATGGTCTCGTTGCTAGTAGGCCAGTGGGGGCTGGTAACTCTCTTCCCCTGCCTCCCCTCCCCCGCTCTTTGCAGCAATTAATCCTCTCCCTTGATGTATTACTGCGTGCACGTCTTTCAAACCACTTGCAAACCCTTCATCAAATCTGGCATCCATGTAGCACAGCCACTGACATTTCTGATTGCTGCTTTTGGGTTTGTTTGGGTTTTTTTTTCAGCCTCTGTGATTTTCCAAGAGAGTTTTCTGGGACTTTCTCAGCATTGCTTCAGTCCTCTCCCCCCTCCTCTATCACAGGAAGGAAAAATTAATCTGGTGCAAAACAGCCATTCGCGCCTTTAGATGCATGAAGGTATGTCAACCTTCATGCTTCAGGGCATAAAGCAACATCTGACTCTGGGGGTCAGGAAGGTCTTTCCCAGAGGGCTGGTTATTCCATAACAGCCCACTGAAGGGGCCTGGCACCTTCCTGTGAAGCATATGGCATTAGCCTCTGTTGAATCCTGGATTAGACAGACTGAGAGTCTGATCCACTGGGGCAATAACTGGCTATGTAATGTAATAGCTCTGCCGAGCCAGCCTCCCCCGCCCTTTGGTGATCCTGGAGTTACAGCAGCAGTTTGGGGCATGTGAGTCTCAATTCCCCACCCCTACCTTCCTGCCTTGCATCCTCACACCCTACTGAAATCCGCCACTCCCCCTCTCCCCCCCAGCACCAGGGAGCGAGCGAAGAAGCTGGATGGCTCTTTTCCATTTCATTCCGTTCCCCCCGCCCCCAATCTCACCTTTCGCTTGGCATTACTCATCGTGGAGACCGCGAGCCAGAGGGAAAAAGTGTTCATGAATTTTTAATGCCTCGTATTATGTAGGTGCTGACAGGCTGCTTTATTAATGGCTCCGTTCCTCTTTCCTAGGTTAGGAGAGAGGGAGGAAGGCGACTTTGGAGACGAAATTTGGTTCCATTTGTTTGCGGAAATGAAATGGAGTCAAATTAATTACAGTCAGGCTCGTCCTTCCAAAGGGCAGTTATTTTCCCCTTCGCTGGCTGATGAGATCCGGGCCTGTGAATGTCCAATGGGATTCGGGTTGCTCCCTTAGGAGACCTTGGATTTACCTAAAGATGTGGGGAATGGCTTCTGGGCTGCATTTCCTGGGCTTTTCTGCCGTCTTTGCAAGGCACAGATTTGTGTGGGTGGCCGGCGTGACTTAGAGCGACCCCAGCGGCTGCTCTAACTTCCAGCAGCCTGTTGCGGGCTGCCTATGTGCTGCTCGGCAGGCCAGAATCTCTGTAGCGCGATTCCTCCAGCTAGGCCCCAAGGGAACCGGATGGATTTTCCAAAGAGGTGAGCAAGCTGAGCCCTGCTTGTGGGCACTGATTGTGTGCTGACAGCCTGATTTTTGCCCTGTGCCTCCTCTGGCCAGTTAGGCTAGCCCAGTGTTTCTCAATTAAATTTGGCCACGGAACCCTTTTGAACTCGATAAATAATTGCGGAACCCCCAAACTCTTAACAGTATTTTTACATATGGGGCCAAAAAAAATGTCGAAATAAGCAAATTATATACAAACAACTAGGTCAGCGTTTCTCTATTAAATATAAATTAAATTACACTTACACTCGATACCCTCCGCTGAAAAATCCGGGACATCTTCCCTTTTTCGGCGGCGCGGAGAACAGCTGCTCGCGGCGCCGCGGAGAACAGCTGCTCGCGGAACCCTAACAGTGTTCCCGCGGAACCCCAGGGTTCCACGGAACACCAATTGAGAAACAGTGGGCTAGCCTAAAGCAGGAGGAAAAGGCTGGTAGAATCAGAATAGGCGCTTTCAGTGCAAGTGAGTGTGATGCAGTGGGCAGGAGCTAGGATGCCTGGGTTCTGTTGCCAGCTCTGTGTAATCTTGAGCAGCTCATACCCCGCTTTGTGCCTCAGTTTTCCCTCCCACCATTTGTCTTGTCTATTGCAGCCCTGCATACACTAGAAATTTGTACTGCTTTAGTATAGGGAAGGGGAACAAGGCTAGGTCTACACGTGGGAGGCTTTACCGGTGTGGTATCCCACTATACCATACCAGCAAAGTGCTTCTAGTGCAGACACAGCTTACACTGGCTTACACTGGTATAGCTGCCTTACTGGGAGCAGAGCACAACTACATCGGTGAATAATCACGCCTCGAACCAACAGAGTGATACAGGGAGCGGTTCCAAGTTGAGACCAGGCCTTAGACTGTCAGCTGTTTGGGGCAGGGTCTGTCTCTGACTGTGTATGTGTGCAGTGCCTGGCACAACGGGGGCCCTGATCTTGGTCAGGGTCTGGGCAGAGCCTAACACAGTGGGAGGCCCTGATCTCGGTCGAGGTCTGTACAGCGCCAGGCACCACGGGGCTCTGATCTCAGTTGGGGTCTCTAGTTACTATTGTGAGACAAATAACAATGCTGGGTCTTATACCCTGTGACTGCCGAAGACTGCAGGCCAAGACAAACTCAAGTCCTTGGTTTCTAGTCAGAGTTACTCTCCAAGCCGCAGTCCCAGGTGTTTGGGTAGTCCACGCTTTCTGGTAACGTTGATTTTAATTCAGCTCTTTGGATTAGGATGGGAGGGTTGGGGGAAATCATTGTGACACCATGTATTGCTGTAGAAGTGAACATCTGTAGACCCCAATATCTAGAGGCCAGTTTAGAACTGATGATTAGATCTGGGCAAATCACGGGGTTTTCGGTGTGCTGGGAATTCTGAAAAAAATGCGTTTCATGTTGAACCGAAAATTTTCAGCAAATCGAGAAGCCAAAAAAATGTTAGTTTTGGGTTGAACAAAATGGCTTGTTTCCATCTCGAGTGTTTTAAAATGTTTGAAAGTCATTTTAAACTAAAATTGGAGGGAATTTTCCAAAGGAAAAGTTATTTAGAATCGAACACTCGAAACATGTCATATTCAACAAGTCAGAACAGAATCTTTCAGTTCTGGGAGGAAGTTTTGGGGGTCTTTCCTTCCCTCCCCCCTCAACCAACAATTTAGCGAAGTCGATAGGACATTTGCAAAAGGACTTGGTGTTGCTAAATCTGTGTTTTTCACCGAAGAAAGATTTAGATGAAAACTTTTGCCCAGATCTTCTCCTTAAAAACTAATAACTGGATCATAGATGGTTGCCAGGGCAGTTACTGGCACTATCCGGGCTCAGCCAGGGTGCTGGCACTTGTCACCATCAGCTGGAGTGACAGTGGCCATCGGTGCATGGAAAGGACGAGCGGGAGGGCATTAGCATTAAGAAATGTTGTTCCAAAACCATGTGACCTCCCTGCCAGCCTATTGGGAGCCAGGATCCTCTTGGATTTGCTGGCAGTGTAGCAGTTCATAGAGCCTACAGGGGCTCTGATTGGTTGGTGGGGTGAGCGATGGAATGTTCGCACCTCTCGGAGCTGTCGTCTCAGGCTCTCTGCAGACTTAGGCAGGCATTGGTAAGCTCAAGTCACGCTTTGTTTTTCAGTCACAGGGGTTAGCAACTGACATCATTTGAAATGAAAGCCAAGGTTCGCTTCTTCGCTGACCCCAGGAGCTGGGGCCTCTGGGATTAAAAAACCCAGGACATGTGAGCACCTACAAGATCTGTAATCTCCCAGCTAAGGGTATCAGAGGAGCTCACCCAACTCTGGGCATCTGGCAAAGTCTGGGCTGTGTATAGACTGTAGTTTATGGTCCTGTTTTAACTGATTGCCAGTTAACATGAGTTAACTAACACTATTGTACATGCTAGTCTGGACACCCCACAAATGTCTGTCCCGGGACATAGATAGAGTAGGAGGGGACCTCCAAGTCAGGGGATCTGAATTTTGAGGTGAAGTCTTGGGGAAGTTTTTTGGAGTGTTGGGGGTTGAGTTTGATTTTTGGAGCAAGGTTTAGGGGTCCATATTTTGGTTTTGGTGTCAACATTTGGATCTTTGTTGTGCATTTGGGGGTGAAGGACTGGGTTCTAATCAGAGTTTGGGGGTGAAGATTTAGGGGATCTCTTCTGAAATTTGGGGTGAAGGTTTGGGAGTTCAGTTCGCAACATGGTGTGACATTTTAGCTTGATTTCACTTCATCCTGCCCTCTCTCTGAGATGCAGGAGAAATAATGGGAACCTGGTAGAAGTTGAATTTCAGGACTCGTGTGGCTCTTCCCTTTCCATGGGGAGAAAGCGGGGGGCCTGGTGGGCGACACGGCAAATCTGAAACCCTGGCTGGGGTGCTGTGGCATCACAAGTAGCATCAAGGCTTTGAAAGCCAAGCCCAACTGTTCTCCTGAGTGACCATGCGAGAACTTCACAAGGCGTTGGCACAGCAAGGCGGGCAGGTCTCACGGGAGCAGCACAACCTGGGCACTGGGACAAATGGGCCATCTTTATACGGCACCATGTGAGTCTTGAATGATCGGCACCGTTTCACTGGTCCTTCCTGCAGCAGTGCCACGCTGGTTCTGCCTCTGGGGCGCTAGAACCATCCCAGTTATTCCCCCCTCCATTAGAAACCAAACTCTGGCAGCACTTTGAGTGACCCCTGATCATCGCACTGATGCCATAGGGACTCTGCCGGGTTGCCATCTGGACAATGGAGGTGATAACCGGAAACCTTCCCATTGTCATCCCCAGAACCAGACACTGGGCCGCACGGGCAGCAACCAGGCCCCTTCGCTCTCCCCCGCCCCACCTCCCATTCTCCATGCAGCCAGCACATGTATTTTTATTGCTGCTTCTTTCCCTTTCCTTCTAAAAACATCAGGCCAAAGTAGCGTATTCCTGTCCCTGCAGCTCCAGCCTATCACTGTTTTCATGTGTATTTCCAGCCTCTTTTCCCTGCAGAAGGAACAGTTACTCACTCAAGCATGGCTCTAAGCTCGTGGTAAGCTGCGGAGATAAAACAACTATTCTCCCGTGTCGGGCAGCTGGCACAGCGTGGGGAGAGGATTAGAAAACCAGCGTGCTTAAGCTTCCATCAATGTTATGTTCGCAGCGTGTACCCAGTGAATTAGAAACAAAGCAGAAATACTCTTGCTGGAAGGCTGCAAGAATACTTTATTCCTTCAAAACCTAACACACAGCACCCAAATGCAGAGAGAAACAAAGCAGGCTGCTCCCTCAGGCCTTGTCTGCATGGCTGCCTCAGTAAGGGTTGTGAAAATACACCTCCCCCGGCAACAAAACCCCTGGTGCACAGGCAGCTATGCCGACATAACTACTATCGTGCAGGGTGGCGGTGATCCTGTGCCAGCAGCTAAATGCCTGCTGGCGGCATACGCTGGGTCGATACTAGAGGCACCGGCTCTGTAGTGTAGACACAGCTTCAAGCAGGGAAGCATGACTGCCTCCGCCATGTGCAAGCTTCCCCCCAGCCTACCGGCAGGACCAGGTGGCCCCAGGAGGTTGAAAGGGATGGTTTGTCATTTTAACCCAGTGATCAGTGTGCCAGCCTGGGGGAGCAGGAGGGGTGGGCACAAGCACTAGCAGAGAGGGTTATTTAGAGGCTGGTGGGACTTGGATCCACAGGGGATGGGGGCTGCTTTCTGGGCTGGAGGGTGCTGGTTTTTCAGCTGTCCTGGTAAGTTATTGGGCGGCTGCAAATCAGTTTCTGTCTCTGGCCCCGTTACTATCCAGGCTGAGCTCCTGGTGATGTAATGAGGATAACAGCACTGCTTACTGCTCTGGGAGGGGTGAGGGGCAGGGATTGGGAAGGGCTCAGGTTGTAAAGTGAGAACTTCACTATTATAAACTCTGTCTGGCACAGACTGCTTGCAGCGCCTGGCACAATGGGGGGCCCAGATCTCAGTTGGGGTCTGTGCAGCGCCAGGCACAACGGGGGGCCCAGATCTCAGTCAGGGTCTGTGCAGCGCCCGGCACAACGGGGGGCCCAGATCTTGGTTGGGGTCTGGGCAGCATCTGGGACAATGCAATGATCTGGGTCTACTGCTGGGATAGAAATGATAATAATAATAAGTCTTAGGTACTGCCGTATGGATCGGTGAATTGGCACCTAAATTAATTTCCCTTCTATCATCGACATGCTTTGTCGATCTTAATTAGTCAATCATGATGACCTTGCCAACCCTCTGGGCAGCATCATTATAGGTGGGGAAACTGAGGCAAGCAATGTTAGCAGAGGCCTATATTTTCAAGAATCCTTAGTAGTTTTGGGGGGCCCAACTGAAGACACCTGAAAGGGGTCTGTGCTTGAAGGTGGGGGCATCTCAGAACTCTGAAAATCACACCCTTGGAAGACATCCTGAACCTCCAGATAATGAACCAACCTAAATCAAATTTGTGCCTGAACAATCTCTAAAGTCTAAACAGAAAGATTTAAAAAATATCTCTCTATATATTTTTTTTCACCAGCAGATTTTTTAAGCAGGAAAAAGGCCAGATTTTCTGTAGGCAGCTGGATCTCTTCGCTTTCTGATTTGTTGGCTGGGATGGTGGTTATTCCAATGGAAAATCTATACAGTGCCTCTTCAGGGGAAGAAATTACTGCTTGGTTTTGTTGCTTCTTTAAAAAGAATTCACCCATCTGGGGCAGGGAAATCTCCTAGCAATGGGGTGAGGATGTTTCACAATATGGAATACGACAGGCCTTTATTTTCTCAAGGGGTAATGAAAAATAATCAGCAGCACACTCGACCCTCTCCTTTTCACACTTCCACACTGAAAATTGGAAAGGTTGACTTGGGATCTTCCAGACAGATTCCAGGGAGAGCAACAAAAATGACCCAGGGTTTCGAAAACCCGACCAAAGAGGAAAGGTTAAAAAAACTGGGCGTGTTCAGTCTTGAGAAAGGAAGGCGGAGGGGGAAACGGTCGTCAGATCTGTTAGTGGCTGTTATAAAGAGGACGGGGATCACTTCTTCTCCCTGTCCACTGAAGGTAGGACAAGAAGTGACGTGCTTGATCTGCAGCAAGGGAGCTTTAGGTTAGGTATTAGGAAAAGCTTTCTAACGCTAAGGGGCATTCAGCTCTGGAAGAGGCTCCCACGGGAGGTTGTGAAGTCGTGGGAGGTGTTTAAGAACAGGTTTGACAAACTAGGTTTACTAATCAGACCTCAGCACAGTGGCTGGGTCCTTCCACTTCTACGTTTCTTGAGTCTCTCCTTGACATTGTCTAGTCAGAATCAGAGCTCTTTCCATCAGCTCAAAACTGAGGTTCAAGGGAGGGTGCAAGAAATTCAGAACAAATGGTGGGAGGGCAAAGCAAAAGAAATCGGAGCATTCGCTGACAGACATGACCTGTGGAGCTTTTTCTGTGAGACAAAGACCTTGTACAGACCGCGCTCATATAGCCTCACCCCGCTGAGATCTGAAGATGGTAGAACCCTTCTTAACGACAAGGAGTCCATCAAAGAGCACTGAAAGGGAGACTGCCAAAAGCTTCCAAATCGAGAATCGACTGCGATCAATGGGACCATCAGCTCCATCCCTCAGCACCCAGTCTGGGAAACTCTCGCCAACCCCCCAGCGCCTGTGGAGGTCAGGAACACAATTAAGCAAATGAAAAACAATAAAGCATCAAGTCCTGATGGCATACCAGCTGAAGTACTGAAAGTGGGGCGGGGGGGAACACTGACAAACAAGCTTCACTTGCTGTTTCTCAAAATCCGGTGCACTGAAGAAATCCCCGGTGACCTACGCAGCGCTAACATCGTCACCATTTTCAAACAGGGAGATAGGGCTGACTGTGGCAAATATCGAGGCATTGCCCTCCTCTCAATCCCTGGGAAGATTCTTGCTAGAATCTCACTGAATCATCTGCTTCCTCTTGCAGAGGAAGTGTTCCCAGAGTCCCAGTGTGGCTTTAGACCATCACAAGGCATCACTGACATGATTTTCGCAGCTAGGCAGATCCAGGAAAGAGGCCAAGAACAACCCCAGGAGCTGTATGTGGCCTTTATGGATCTGACCAAAGCCTTTGACTCCGTCAGCCAGGAGACTTTGTGGAAAATCATGTCAAAGTTTGGCTGCCCAAGTACATTTACCACCACTGTAAGTCTCCTCCATGACCAGATGACTGCCTCCATCCAGTGCAGTGGCTCTACCTCTGAGCCCTTTGCCATCCAAACTGGTGTAAAGCAAGGTTGTGTACTCGCACCCATTCTCTTCTCCATTTTTGCTAGCAGCTATGACAACACTAATCCAAGACCATCTGCCACAGGACATTGGCATCCAATATTGGACTGATGGCAACCTCTTCAACCTCTCTTGTCGCCGTGCCAGAATAAACTAACATTGGCAACAATAACTGAACTCCAGTATACAGATGCGCTGTAGTTGCACACTCGAAGGAGGATCTACAAACAGCCTTTAACTGCTTCGCTGAAGCTGACAAAAGCTTAGGGCTAACCCTGAACATCAGCAAAAGAAAAATTCTCCACCAGCCTGCTCCCTGTCAATCATCAGACCTAGCAAGGAAGATCTATTGACAGAGAGCAATTGGAAAATGTAGAATACTTTGCCAATCTTGGCAGCCATCTCTCACAGAGGGCAAACACAGACATTGAGATTCTGCACAGAATCCACTTCAGCAGACTGTCTCGCCAGCTGCTCAACAACCACGACATCAGAACCCACACTAGTCTTTTAGTATACAAAGCGGTGGTAATTCCAACTTTCTTCTACGGCTGCAAAACTTGGGTGACCTACAGCAAACACCTGAAAAACCTGGAACGCCAGCACCAGCCCTTTCTCTGGAAGATCCTTAACATAAAGTGGGAGGATCACCACATTAACATCAGTATCCTCACGGAGGCCAACATCTTTGGTGTTGAGGCCCTGATTTTCCAGCTGAGGTAGAGTGGGCACTGCGTGCGCATGCCTGATGCACACCTACCAAAACAATTGCTGTACGCCCAACTCACCAAAGGAGAAAGGAAACAGGGAGGCCAAAAGAAACACTTTAAGGACACCCTCAAGACAAACATCAAGAGTTGTGGCATCAACATCGCACACTGGAAGACAGTCTCCCAGGATAGGGATAACTGGTGAAGACTTGTCAGAAAAGGAACAGCCACTTTGGAGGAAAATCGCCTTGCCCTGGTAGCAGAAAAATGCCAGAAAAGAAAGGCCAGATGACTGTCATTAGCAATCGTGGCGCAGCCCTGCCTTCCAACGCCACCTGCAACATCTGCCAGCGAGTCTGTGGCTTCAGTCACCGAAAAACCCATATAAAATAAAATCTGTGAAAGATCATCCTCGACCACCCTGGATTGCCAACGATGGATTTAAGAGCATAGGAATCGCCCCCTGAATTTCATCGGAGGTGCTTCTCTGGCCCCCATCACCGTAGTATCTGGACACCTCAGTGTCTTTATCCTCCCACCCCTTCCCACAAGGCAGGGCAGTGCTGTGCACTGTTCAGCTTTCCAGCTATAACATGGAAGGGCCAGGTTTTCAAATTGATTCCCATGGGAGTTAGACACCTGGAATTTGCATCTTTTGGCACCTCTATGCCTTTAAAAATCTGGCTCTAAGAGACTTTCCTCCAAAGAATCTGTGGCAAAGTAGAGGTTTGAACCCACGTCTCCTAAGTTCTAGGCCAGCTGCTTCAAAGGAGGGTTCCCTCCAGTGATGAGGTAAAGAGGAAAGTCCGTTGGTAGTTATGGATCAGGGTGACAGCAGCTATGGATACCTCATCTGGAGGCCTGTCCACCAAACCATCCCCAGCCACAGGACCCCCAGACCTTCCTGGTCTACATGGGTCTACATGTAGACCTCCCTGGTCTACATCCCTTGGGAACTCCCCATCCAGCCAATATTTCTGAGTGTTCCCCATTTTTTCCCATCTTGACTCAGGACAAAAAGTCAAAATCGCAAACATGTTTGCAAACCGGAAACCGGCCCCCGCCCCAGTTCCACTCAGCTCAGTGGGAATGGTCCCTTTTGACCATTTCAAAATGTCTCATTTCCATTTCAACCTTGTTTTCAACCTTTTGTTTTATATCTATAGTCAAATCAGCTTAAATTTGGAAACACACATTCATTCCGATTCGAGAGACTGGCAGAACGTTTCCTTTCCACAATTTCCAAACCTTTTTCTTTCCCCTCCCTCCCACCCCCTGAGGCAGGCAATTAATTGAAACTGATCCTGATTCGCTTTTGACGAATCGGTGTTTTAAATTGAAAAAAGCCGGGTCGAAAAATTCCCAACCAGCACTGCCACAAAGGCAGCCGGGTCAGGAGTTGGATCTATTGCTTGACAAAAACTGGAATGCTTCCCAAAAACTCCCCCAGCTCCGAGAGACATTGAATTCCCAGCCCAGAGCCCCGGTGAAATATTTTTTCATTAGTGGCCTTGGTGGTGGGTATAAATTTTGCAGCTGGTGGAACCTCTGCAGCTATGTGTCTCATTCTCGTTATTAGCTTTTCCTTCGGGTTTCTCACGGGCTGGCTTCAAGTGCCGTTAAAATATATCGGGGAGCAGGAACCTGCTGACTTAATGGGTCCTTGACGACTGCCTGTGACCTCACAGCTCCTGTTGTAACCACAGATGATTTAGTGGCAATCGCAATGGCTGCCTGGCGGGGTCTTTCCTCTTGAGACCGTGTGTAGCATCCCAGCAGGCTGTCTCTTCCATCCTTCCGTATGATAGTCTTATTACTGTTCTTACAGGAGTGCTGGCTGAGTTCAGGGCCCTGCGGTGCATGGCACTTTACAGAAATCCCAGCTCCACTAAAGTCAGTGGCAAAATTCCCATTGACTTCATGGTTTCCTCCTTTCTCCAAAGAGTTTCTAATCTGCAGATCAGGAGGAAGGATAGGTGATTATCCCCATGGGGCAGATGAGGAAACTGAGGCCCAGGGAGGGGAGGCTGCTTACCCAAGGAGGCTGGGACAGCACCAGGAATCAAACCCAGCACCCCTGAGCTCCAATACCTTGCCTATACAGCTAGCCTGCCCCTCTGTGGGTCCTGCTTTTATTACGGTACCGTCTTGAGATCAGAGCCCCATTGTGCAAGGTGCTTGACAAACCCATAGCACAATGTACGTGCAGTCAAAGGGTGGGAGGGGAAACTGAGGCATGGCATGGGGAAGGGATTTGCCCCAGGTCACCCGGCAGCTCAATGGCAGAGCCGACAGTAGAAGCCAGGCGTTGTGAGGGCCGAGCCGATGTGTTCCGCCCTCTGATTGGGTGTTGATGTTCTCCGGGGGCCCGGGTGAAAGGAGCAGCCGATTTCTAGTGGGACGGAGACCCAGGCTACAAAATGCATCGGGGCTAACTGGTCCGCTGAGCCCCAGGATGAACAAGCCCCCAAGCCCAAACGCCCTCTTGTCCCCTACAGGTGGCCCCAGGGATCCCCAGGGGCTCAGTTTTCTCTGAGTTAGCTGTTTGGGGCAGCGATCTTTTCCGTGTCTCTGTAGGTGGTGGTTCTCCTGGATTGAGAGGGGGATAGGATGCAGGGGTTCTTTTCCCAGCACTTCTGCTGTGTGGCCCGTGGCAGGCCAGCTCCCTGCTCCCTGCCTCAGCTTTGCCGTCTGTGCAAGGGGGTTTAGGATACTGGCTGTGCATGGCACGCTGAGGTCTAGGGATCAGGGCTAGAGTCAGAACTGCCGGCTTCTGGTCCTGCTTCTTGTCCAGTTGTGTGAGCAGGGAATTGGGAACCACGACGCCTGGCTCTGCTTTTGATTTGCCACTGGATTTCTTTTGGTTATTTGGTGGGGTGAATTTAGTCCTGGTGGAAGATGCTGGTATCACAAAACTGGATCAAACCTGTAGGTCCATCTAGCTGCGTAGCCCTGCTCCCCGGAGACTAGCACTAGCTGCTTCAAACCAAGGAGCAAGATGCTTCCCCTAGTGGACAATGATGGGATAACTTGGTGCACAAGGCGTGTTCCCTCCTGACCCTTGATTTTTGGAGGTTGTCTCATGCCTTGGAGCATGAAGGTTTGTAGCCTTTTGCTTATGTTTAACTATTTCCTATTCTAACTCTGGATGTTCTCATTCTCCATTTAAATATCTGACCATTTTCTGCATCCCGCTAAAGGCTGGGCCTCAGTTTGACTCTAATTAGAACCAAGCATCTGATTTCCAGTTACTCTGTTCCGGCGCTAGAGGCAAATTGGCTTTTAGCTCCCTTTGTGCCCTTCTGATCTTGCCCAGCCCCTGGTGTCAGTCTGAGCAGCCACAAGGCTGCTCTAATTCACACTCTGCCCCTTAAGGGCTCTGGGGGGCAGAGAATAGCCGCAGCGCAGTGCACTCCAGCCACTCCCCACACCATGTGGGGCATTCTCAAGGGGCCATTTCCACTACATTAAGTTACCGATGCAGCCTGAACATGACTGTGAATCAGGCCCTATTTTATTTTATTTTATTTTATTGTTGTAATTAAAAATCTGTTCTCGCCTCCTCCAATAAAGACGATAAATCAAAGGCACTGCTTAAGTTTTAAATTATAACCACTGCTTAAATAGCCCTCGGTCGCGAAAACTAATTAAGGACAAATCAAGAAAAGGGAAAAGATGATGAAGTTTTTTTTGTTTGTCCTATCCTCCCTGCTTCTTCACTGGTGAAAACCTCCACCATCAAAGCCTTGCAAAGCATCTGATATGAGCTCCCCACTCCTGCAGCCTCCTCCAAGTCAATTGTCCAAGCAAGGGACTGATCACAATTCCCTGTGATGCTCCTATTAGAGCTAGCGTCCAATTAAAAGAATGTTAACAGCCTGTTGTGCTTAATTGGATAGGAAAAGCTGCTGCAGGAAGTGGGGAGGGAGGGAAAAGGCCCTTGTGCAAAGTTAGCACAATGGGCCTCTGAACATGTGTCTAGTTAATGCTGTGTTACTAACGGGAATTGGATTTGAAATGAAAATCATACCCTTTTGTCTCTTCTGCCTTGCCACACCAGTCACGTTTCTAATGTGGGGTGGTGGATGCGTCTGCCATAGAAGATTGCCGGTTAATTAAAGCAGTGAAAGTCTCTTGCGGAAATTTCCCAATGAAGTGGGGATGCGATAACAGTCTATCAAATGATGACTGGGATAGAGAAGGGAGACAGGGAGGTCCCCTTTTCCATGTCTCACAACACAAGGCCAAGGCGCCCGGCAGGGAAATGGAAAGGTGGTACATTCAACTTGGGTACTTTGTGTAATGGTACGGTGGAACTCCCTGCCCCATGAAATTGTCAAGGCTGAGAACTTAGCAAGATCCAAACAGTGATGAGACATTTCTATGGATCTCAAGAATACCATAGTAATGCTAGCAAAAAATTTTGGAAAAGACATTACAGCTCCTACTTTAGGGTTTAAGCCAGTCTCCGGTTATTAGAGATCAGGGTGAGGTCTAGTGTGTGGGATGGGGATCCACACGCACTATTATACTCACATGCATACACACAAGCATTCACACAGAAACATATGCACACACACAGAACCATACATGCACACGCAGAGGAACATTCGTGCACACATGAACATGTGTAAGCACGCACACATGCATGTATACACACATGGACACAGACACACACATGCACAGGTGCACTCACCGACACACACATGCATGCAGCATCAGACACACAAGCCTGGATACACACACAAGCACACATGTGCGTGCATGCGCTCTCACTCGCTTGCTCACTCTCAATTGGTATTTATGACATTGGACTCCAGCCGGCTGACTTGGAAACCCCACAACAGACAGTGCAAGGGAGAATTGCTCCGAGCTGTTTGCCAGCATCCCACCTTTCTCCCGCCTTAACAAGGCAGAAACGTTATACGGCCACCGCTGGGCCCAGTAAGGATGTGCGCTGGGGATGGCTGGGGTTGTAAAGCTGGCATGCTCGTCACCTGAGAGACAAAGGCCGGCATGAATTGGGGCAGGCTGTGAACAGCCAGCTGGCAATGCTTCCAAGGGGCAGCAGTGCTATCTGAGCCCTGCTCTGGCACGGCTAGGAGTCGGGTCCCAGCATCGCTCCCTGAGATTGTTATTTGTATGACAGAATCACTTAGAGGTCCCAGCTGGGATCGGGGCCTCCATTGTGCTGGAAGCTGCACAAACCCCAACTGAGATTGGGGCCCCGTTGGGACGGGCACTGCGCAGACCCCGACTGAGATCAGGGCCCCGTTGGGACGGGCGCTGAACAGACCCTGACCAAAATCAGGGCCCCGTTGGGATGGGCGCTGCAAAGACCCCAACCAAGATCAGGGCCCTCGTGGTCGCAGGTGCCACACAGATAAAAAATCCCAAAGAGCTTACAGTCTAAAGAGAGAAAGAGTGGGAGGGGAAACTGAGGCACAGGGGGGGGGGAGTGACTTGCCCGTGGTCACCCAGCGGAACCAGGAATTCTGAGTCCCGGTTCAGTGACCTAGCCACTGGACCATGCCTCGTCTCAGCTATCTACTGATATGGCGTCAGAGCAAGGCAAGATGGACGTTTGCCCTCGCAATCCCCCAGGAAGGAGCATTAGCCCTATTCTCCAGCTGGGGGCCTAAGGCCCAGAGTCTGTAGCAAAGCCAGGAGCAGAGCCCAGGTCTCCTGATTTCCAGCCCAGTGCTTTAACCCTAAGGCCGTACTGCCTCTGGTGGCCAATCAGCATTCAGGATTCTGGGCACGAGCTCAGCACCAGCTGGCAGGGTCCTGGCCAAGGGGCCAGATGCGTTGGTGGTTTTAAGTGCTGGATGGCCTCTGAAACTCTCCTCCGAGCTGCTCCTGGGTCCGTCATACTGGTCTTGATGTGTCAGGGCTCTAGTCCGATGCTGAGATTCCTCCCATTGTTAGGAACCTGGCAGTGAGAAGGGTGTGTGAGGGGTCGACATCATCGGTGCCCATACACCCCATCTATCTATCTATCCATCTGTCTGTCTGTCTGTCTCTGTCAGTCCATCCATCCCCATACACCCCATCTATCTATCTATCTGTCTGTCTGTCTATCTATCCATCCCCATACACCCTATCTATCTATCTATCTATTTGATGGTGGATTTAAGGTGCCTATTAAAACAAAAGGGTGGGAGATATAAACAGAAGCTTGTGATAACAGGGAACCAACCCTGAGGGTTCGGCCAGGGACAAATATCTGTGGGACCCGACAGGCTAGGGGCTGATCTCGGCCGATAAGAGCCCTTGTCTGTGTCTGTCGTCATCCATTACCATGGCGAGAACAGATGGGATGTGTGGCTGGGAGCTAGTGTGAATGGCTGTCACCCCAGTGCTCTGGCATCAGGGGCACACAGGGGGGCTGTGAAACCGTGGCTTGCCGGGAGACGGTCCCAAAATGAAATCAGGATGGCTCTGGATGCCTGTCGTGTGGGCTTAGGCCGGGACGAGGGGGCAGCGGTGGGGAAATGTGGGACGTGTCTAGGTAGCTAACAGGGTGGTGTTCCCGTCTAAGGGCTAGAATGCCTGGGGCTAGCCAGCCCTGCTACAGTAATACTGGATGGTAGGAGTACAGGCTGCCGCCGGCAGCATGGCCATGTGCTCATCTGGGAAAATGTCACAGTGATTCGAGCTGCCAGAGAATCCGATTTCAAGAAATGCATCAAATCCTCCTGAGGGGCCTGATTCAGCTTCTGCTCAGAGCTTCTCCCTTCCCTGCAACTGGACCAGGCCCGGGCGGTTTGAAGGGACAGATGCTCCAGAGCACATGAGGCCTGATTCTCAGTTATGCCATCCTGGAGCCCGCCCAGAGTCAAGTGCAGAACCCAGGAGTCCTGGCTCTGAGCATCCCTGCTCTAACCACTAGACTCTATTCCCCTCCCAGAGATGGGGATAGAACCCAGGAGTCCTGGCTCCCAGTCTCCTGCTCTAACTCACGAGATCCCACCCACCTCCTAGAGTCAGATGCAGAACCCAGGAGTCCTGACTCCAGATCAAGACTGTATCTGCTAGACAATACTCCTTCACAATGCCTTAAAGAGAATGAGGAGTCCTGGCTCCCAACTCCCCACTCCAATACAATCCACTAGACCCCACTTTCCTCCGAGAGCTGGGGATAGAACCCAGGAGTCCTGGCTCCCAGCCCTCCATGCTTTCACCACTAGACCCGACTCCCCTCTCAGAGCCAGGTGCAGAACCCAGGAGTCCTGACCCCCACTCTCCCTAATCTTACCCCCTAGCTGTGTTTTTTTTCCTTAGGAAGACAGAGACTTGGTGCTAGACAGTTGTATAGAAACAAACAGGCTGGTGGATCTGGTTATCACAGAGTCCCATGTGCTAGACATTTCACCCCATTGAATATAACTCCCTGCCGGAGCTGGCAGCTCCTTGTGGAACGTGCATCCTGAAATTTGAAATCCTCGCAACAAAGACCAGCCGTTACTTAGCAACTCCAGGTCCCCTTCTACCTCATGGGGGCCTGCGTGTCAAAGGCCCAGCAGCTGCTGTGGTTAGGTCTCTGTCTAGCCGTCGCGTCTCTTGCCAGAGAGGCATGGTGTGGAGTCAGATTGATGGGGTTCCTTGATTGCCTATTTCTGTGTCGCTGTCTCATGAGTGGGTTAGTCAGTTTAGATCTTCACCCACCAGGGCAGCCATGAAGGTCACTTGAGGGTCTCCGCTGGTAAAAGTCTCCCTTGACATTAGCCTGTCTAGGGGAATGTGGGTTTCTGCTTTCAGCACCGTGGACAGCGGCTGTTTTATTCCCAGTGTGGCTGGGAAATGGGAATTCCTGTCCCTCGGGGAATCTGAGACCTTCCCATAGTGGCTTGAACTGAAAAGCTGAAACAGCCGAGGCTTTTCGCAGAACAGGGACGTGCTGAGAAAAAATCGATTCTATTCTCCCTGCAGAAAATCAGAAATACGGGCCAAGCGAGGAAAACATTGCCACATTATCTGCCTGGAAAAAACCTCATTTCGTGGGAAATTCCTGAACAGTTCTGTTCATTGCGGAGCATCTTGTGGGGTTGTGCTGCCCGACAGGCTCAGAGCGCCTTGGGGGTTGGAAAGGCTCACCCATGTGGCTAAGTAAGGGGGGTATTGATAGAAGGAAGCATGGTGCCATGGCTAGGGCTGGGATTTTGGAAATCTGGGTTTAGTTTCCCTGCTTTGCCTCAGATTCCCTGGGCAAATCACTTAGTTCCTCTGTAACTCTGAAAGTGCTGCCATGGTGCCTCATGGAAGTTGTAGTTCAGGTGCCTCATACACCTAGTCTCCTCTGTAGGTCAGGACTACATCTCCCATGATGTATCCCTCCTCCGATGGTGAGAGGAGGCTGTTGCATCATGGGAGATGTAGTCCAGCTTGGGGGGAGGGGACTAGCCCATAGAGGAGAATGGGAACTTGAGGCACCTGAACTACAATACCTATGAGTCACTGTGATCATAGAATCATAGAATATTAGAGTTGGAAGGGACCTCAGGAGGTCATCTAGTCCAACCCCCTGCTCAAAGCAGGACTAACCTCAGCTATATCATCCCAGCCAGGGCTTTGTCAAGCCTCATCTTAAAAACCTCTAAGGATGGAGATTCCACCACCTCCCTAGGTAACCCATTCCAGTGCTTCACCACCCTCCTAGTAAAAAACTTTTTCCTAATGTCCAACCTAGACCTCCCGCCCTGCAACTTGAGACCATTGCTCCTTGTTCTGTCATCTGCCACCACCGAGAACAGCCTAGCCCCATCCTCCCTGGAACCCCCTTTCAGGTAGTTAAAGGCCACCATCAAATCCCCCCTCACTCTTCTCTTTTGCAGACTAAACAAGCCCAGTTCCCTCAGCCTCTCCTCATAAGTCCTGTGCTCCAGCCCCCTAATCATTTTGGTTGCCCTCCGCTGCACTCTCTCTAACTTGTCCACATCCTTTTTGTAGTGGGGGGCCCAAAACTGGACACAATATTCTAAATGCGGCCTCACCAATGCCGAATAGAGGGGAATAATCATTTCCCATGACCTGCTGGCAATGCCCCTCCTAATGCAGCCCAATATGCCATTAGCCTTCTTGACAACCAGGGCACACTGCTGACTCATATCCAGCTTTTTATCCACTGTTACCCCCAGGTCCTTTTCTGCAGAGCTGCTGCCCAGCTCGTCGGTCCCCAGTCTATAGCTGTGCATGGGATTCTTCCTTCCTAAGTGGAGGACTCTGCACTTGTCCTTGTTGAACCTCATTAGATTTCTTTTGGCCCAATCCTCCAGTTTGTTTAGGTCACTCTGTATCTTATCCCTACCCTCCAGGGTATCTACCACTCCCCCCAGCTTAGTGTCGTCCGCAAACTTGCTGAGGGTACAATCTACCCCATCCTCCAGAGCATTAATAAAGATGTTGAACAAAACCGGCCCCAGGACCGACCCCTGGGGAACTCCGCTTGTGACCGGTTGCCAGCTAGACATGGAGCCATTGATCACTACTCGTTGAGCCCTATGCTCTAGCCAGTTCTCTATCCATTTTATAGTCCATTCGTCCAACCCATACTTCAACTTGCTGATAAGAATACTGTGTGAGACAGTATCAAAAGCTTTGCTAAAGTCAAGGTATATCACATCCACCGCCTTCCCTACATCCACAGAGCCAGTCACCTCATCATAGAAAGCAAATCAAAAATTTCCTGATGGGCAACTGAGGCACAGAGAGAAAAAGTGACTTACCAACACAGAGGAGAGGATTTGAACTTGTGTTTCCCAAGTTCCAATCTAGCAGCCAACCTATAGGACTATTCTGTTGTTAACCCATGGACTTCCAGAGGGAATTGAATATCTAATTCTTTTTCTATACATCTTTCTCTCTCTCTGTCTCTCTCTCTCTCACACACACACGATCTTGGCAGAGCAGATAACTCAGCGATAACTTTCCGCTGGAGTTCGCCTGCTTGCGAATTGAAATTAATGGCAGTACGGCTTCTGAAAGGGGGAGAAAAATTGCAATCTGACGCTAGTTATTAAAGCTGACAAGCTCAAAGAACTTCAGGTATTAGCAGGAGAGAGAGAGAGATTAGCTATACACAAAAGGCCTCTGCTAGCACGCCTGCTTGCAAAATGTGTTTTTATGTTTAGAAAATTACATAGTGAAGAGCAGGGCATGCCAGCTATTCAGGAGGCTTGTCAATTCACTAATTCCAATGTATAAACAGCTCAGAGCAGGTGGGTTGATTTCCCCCCCCTTCACTGTACAACCAAAGAGTGAAAATTGAAATAGCTGCCATCAGGTTTTGTGTCGTTAATGCTACGCTTCTCCGGCTGGCACTGCGGAAAAGGATCTGGGGGTCATAGTGGTTCACAAGCTGAATATGAGTCAACACTGTAACACTTTTTGAAAAAAAGTGAACATCATTCTGGGCTGTATTAGCAGGAGTTTGTAAGCAAGACACGAGAAGTCATTCTTCCACTCCCCTGCACGCTGGTTAGGCCTCAGCTGGAATATTGTGTCCAGTTCTGGGTGCCACATTTCAGAAAAGATGTGGACAAATGGGAGAAAGTCCAGAGAAGAGCAACAAAAATGATTAAAGGTCTAGAAAACTTAACCTATGAGGAAGACTGAAAAAATGGGGCTTGTTTAGTTTGGAGAAGAGAAGACTGAAGGGGCACATGATAACAGTTTTCGCATACAATAAAGGTTGTTACAAGGAGGAGGGAGAAAAATTGTTCTCCTGCACCTCTGAGGATAGGACAAAAAGCAACGGGCTTAAATTGCAGCAAGGGAGGTCTAGGTTGGACATTAGGAAAAACTTTCTAATTGTCAGGATGGTTAAGCTCTGGAATAAATTTCCTGGGGAGTTGTGGAATCTCCCTCACTGGAGACTTTAAAGAGCTGGTTATACAAACACCTGTCAAGGATGGTCTAGATAATATTTGGTCCGGCCTTGAGTGCAGGGGATGGGACTAGATGACCTCTCGAGGTCCTTTCCAGTCCTACGATTCTATGATTCTGTGGTTCGTTAGTTTGCAACCTTTTGTGGGAATTCAGTGGTGGTGAATGGGGCTGAAATGACTGCTCAGGAGAAGTGAGGTGGCAAATAACGGTGTAGACAAGTCACTCTGAGAGTGTGTCTACACTGCATTTGGAGGAACGACTGTAGCATGGGTAGACACACCCGAGTTAGCTTTAGTCTAGCTAGCTGGGGTGCTGATAGCAGGGAAGGAGCTGGTGGAACCCAGCCCTGAGATGCAATGTGGGACAAAGACCCCAGAATGAGGGGCCCCAAAATTAGTCAGGCAGGAAACCGGACATGCTGCGGGATTTGGCACAGATAATGCTTCCTCTGAGCTCGGATCTTGTGGTTCCTTGTCGCTGAGTGAACTAAACAGAGAGAGGCAGGGAGTGTGATTAGGGCTGACTCTTCAGCACTTTGCCCCCCTGGGTGATTGTTTGCACCGCTTCAAAGAGAGAGCAAAGGCAACCGGGGTGCTGGACGGCACGTGGGGGACGGGGCAGCAGAGAGCAGGCCCAAAGACTCCGGAAAGGCATCAGTGACCCTTACAATCAAATTGATGAGAGATGCGTGAGTCCCTGTCGTTTCTCCACGCGGCGGCGGTGACTCTGCTACTGGCTAGCACTAAAGTTTGCTGACAGGCTGCTCCTCCCCGTCACACCCCTCGTTCCAACACAGACAAGCAACCCCCACTGGACAGCACGCCAACACACAGCTGCTGTCCTTACACACACACAGTCCATGCCGACACTAACACAAGCCCCTGGCCATGTCCCCCATCCACCTGGTATACCGGGGGGGACGGAGATCTAGATCCACACCAACCGGAGGGAGCTCACCTGTGTGTGTGTGTGTGTGTAAGGAGATTCTCAGGGGGTGCTCCCACTTTCTTCACACTGCCGGAGGATCTGGCCTGGGAGTTGCGTCTCCGTCTAGCGGTTCTCGACAGGCTGACAGCGTCTGAGGGAGGATCCTCCATAGCAGTTGGGAGAGGAATCCATCGCCGGGCTCCACCGAAATCTCTGTCCGCCCACGCTGCTGCTGGGAGAGAGATCAGGAGCTGTCTCGCAGTGGCAGACTCACCACAGCCACCGTCTCAATTCAGCTCCCGCCGCAGGCAGCAGGCGACGGGCGCCGATAAATATTTTAGCATGAGGTGAAATGTTTATTCATGAGCTCCCTCTCTGGCTTGGTTAGCGGGGAACCGAACACCCAAGAAGACAGGACTGCTCCGGCAATGGGCGTTGGGGTTAAAACGCCAGTTACTTCCCTGGCATCCAGTGTGCCGGGGGGAGGGTGTGAGGGTCGGGGCACCGACTGCAGGGAAGCTGGGGCGACAAGCCAGTCTCTGCTGCAATCGTGATACAGCGAGGGGCTTACCCAGAATGCTTTGTAGGGATGACTCTGTGGGTGTCTTGCTCCCTGTGACAGACCGACGTGGCTGGGGAGGACGGATGGGCTGGGATTCAGGAGATCCAGGTCTAATTCCCTGCCCTGCCTCTGTCTCCCTCTGTGGCCTTGGGAGCATCTTTGCCCCTCTCTGGGCCACAGTTTCCCTGCCTAGGAAATGGGGCAGCAATCCTGCCTCGTCTATTTAGACTCGAAGCTCTTTGGGGACTGTCTCCCGTGCTGTGTCTGGGCAGCGCCTGGCACAATGGCTGTGAGGTCTTGCAGGGATGTGATTGAAATCCAGATCTGCAGGCCGGCCGGCACCACGCCCTGCCTGCCACGGCAGGGCTGTCGGCATAGCCACGGAGACATACCACCCCTGGAAGCCTGACTGACAGCATTCCTCGTGGGCCCTGGTTGGTCCAGGCACTCTGTTTAATCCCAGGAGGAGTTTTAGGTGCCCACCCCCCAGCCTCTCGGCTTGCTCTCAGACCCCGGTCCCGGCTCTGACTCCTGACTCCAGCTCTGACCTTCGGCGCTGTTCCCAGTCTTCGACCACTACTGCTCTGACCACTAGGCATGACTTCCCCCGTGCCAGTTGTGACAAGGGGGACCCCAGTCTTAGGTGGGGTCTGTGTAGCACCCAGTCCAACAGGGGTCCCGATCTTGGTTGGAGTGTGTGCAGTGCCTGGTCTAGCGGGGGGGGACCCAATCTGGGTTGGGATCGGGGCAGCATCTGGTCCAATTGGGGCCCCGATCTTGGTTGAGATAGGAGCAGCGCCTGGTCCAATCGGGGCCCCGATCTTGGTTGGGATCAGGGCAGCGCCTGCCTGGTCCAATCGGGGCCTCGATCTTGGTTGGGATCGGGGCAGCGCCTGGTCCAGTGGGGGCCCCGATGTCAGCTCTGGGTGTTACTGTGATACACATAATAATCAGAGCTGTGTTTCTACAGACTGCTGATGCAGATGTGGACTGGAGTCACTGGTTCCCTCTACTAGTGATACAAACCATGGGCAACACTGATCTGTAATAAAATGTAAGCTTCTTATTGCCTTTCTAGAGCCCAGATATGCAGCTCTCAAAGCACTCCATCCGTCAGTCCATTTGTATATCTGTCCCACATTCACACACTCATGTCTATAAACATATTAGTTGGTCTTCACCACGTCCCCTGCGAGGTGAGTTGGTGTCACCATCCTTCTATCAATGGGGAAACTGAGGCACGGAGCGGGGAAGTGACTCAAGTCAGGAGAGGGCTGGCAACAGAATTCAGCAGTCCTGACCTGCTTGGTCATTCTCCCTACTGCTCTAACCACTAGGCTGATCCACCATCCCGTTCCTCCAGCCCCTGGCTCCGTAGCATGTGAAGATTTTATCCCATTGCTCCTCGGTGCTTGTGCTCAATGAGAATCGCAGCAGCCTGCGTCACTCCTGGCATGTTGTGCCAGTAGTGAGTGCCAAGCTGAGACGGCTGTGGAGGGAGGGTTTATTTCCCTCCTTGTTGTACATGTAACAAGCCCCTTCATCAGGAGACGAGGGTAGCTCTTATCAGGTGTAGCCTGTGCTCGGCAGGTGAAAAGATTGCGTGCTGGGAAGGGCCGATAAGTGCCTCTCTCTGTGCTTTGTGTATGTGTGAAAGCGACAAATCTCAACAGACCACAAGGCACTTGACTAATAGACTAATCAGTGGAATATGCCCACGTCCCCAGCCTGTCTGACGCAGGCTCTCACGCCCACTACAGGAGTCTGGGGTGGGGAATAAAGACGCCTTGGAGCCTAAATAAACAGTATTATTGGGAAGGGTTTTAAAAAAAACCACCCCACAGGTGACAGCAGATTTGAATAATCACAAGGTATTTAAATCAACAGGACACAAATTGCCACTTGGTGGAATTAGAGACGGATTAGCAGAGGCTGGCTGCGTCTCTAGTCCAGCCGGCCTTTGGCTTCCTTTGTAGGAGGCAGTGTGGCCTAGTGGATAAAGTAGTCAAGTCAGGAGATCTGGGTTTTGGCCTGGCTTGGCCAGTGGCCCGCCGAGTGACTGTAGGCAGGTCACGACCCAGCTCTGTGCCTCAGTTTCCCCACCTATACAAGGGGGATAATGATACCAGCATCCTCGGTGGAGTGCTTTGAGATCCACTGCTATATAAGAGCTAGGGGTTAGGATGTGTCATGGGTGAGAAACTGGGTTTTAAGCCCCTGGAGTGGGATCATGGACACATGAATTTAATTTCCATCTCTGGCACAGACATGCTCTGCGTCTCTAGTTCCTGTATGACCTTTTAGGCTTTGCCTACACACAAGAACCACACTGCTGAGACCATACTGGTATAATACCTTCCTAGTTTGGACACAGCAGCAACAGTATAAATGTGCTCCTCATAATCGTCCCTAGCTCTTATAAAGACTTTCCATTGGCAGATCTCAAAGCACTTTGCAAAGATGCTTGGTATTGTTAAACCCATTTTATAGAGGGGAAAACTGAGGCAGAGAGCTTTGTAAACCCGGGTCTGTGAGACCCAGGCTTGTGGACTTGGTATTTCCAAACTTGCGCTTGAGCATCCACACTGTAGTGTAAACCTGGGTTTGCAGTTGCTGGCCCTGGATCTCACAGCTACGCTGACGCATCCGTACTGTGCCACACAGGCCTTCTGACTCGGGTCTGTGGCTTTAGCTGCATCCACACGGCAGAATGACAGGGCTTGGACCCAGGTCACAGCAGGACTCAGGCTCTGACTCACCCCCCTAGCAGGGTTCTAGGACTTGAGTCCTGCGTGCTCGCTGACCCGTCAGGCTGAGCCGTGTGTGGACAGAAGGGCAGCTTGGGTTCAAACCTGATTCAGGCTAAGTGTGCAGTCAAGACATACCCAGAGAGGGGAAGTGATGTGCTGACAGTCAGTGACAGAGCTGGGAATAGAACCCAGCTTGCTGGCCAGTGTTCTATGCGCTAGGCCAAACTGCCTCCCTGTAGAGGAAGGGGAATAAGCTCTGCTGGGTAAGGCATCCATGCTGTGGGTTATAACATAGAATAATATCAGGAAACAAAAATTACACCCCTAACGTGGCATAGCGATACCTGGACAAAATCTGTGTCTTGAGCAGACTTCAGTGTTTTCCGTGCCTCAGTTTCTCCACCAGTTCAATGGGGAGAATACTTCCCTAGCTCATAGGGAGGGTTACGAGGATAAATGCCTCCACAAGCCAGCTCTACATAAGCTTTTTGTCCAGGTATCACTATTTTGGTTAGGGGTGTCTGCGCGTTTTACAAAAAGAATGACAGCGGCGTAATTCCATCCGCACCAGGGGGGCTGGATCACTTTGCCTATCCCACTAGAGTTAAAGCCGTTCATTTTGGGGGAGCCCTAATTGTGAGCTGCTCAGTTGCTAGGGAACCCGCTACTTCCTTTTGCTGGGAGTTCATCCCTCTCCTTTTGAATCTCTCTTCTCCTTTCATCTCTCTCTTTTCCTCCAACATGGATTTCCCTCTCGCTTTTCCCTGAGCAACACTTGGTTGAAGCAACTCAGCCCTGGTGCACCCGGGGTTCAAACCCAGCGCTCCTGAGCCAGCAGAGGGGACAGTGGTTCTGCTGCCGGAGAGGCTTCAGGTTTTCAAAGCTAAGAGACCTGGGCACCCAAATCTCATAGGCAGCACTTGGCAATCTTAGGAACACCTCAGGAAAAGGGGGAAGCTGGCTTAGCTGCCCGGATCTGTGCTGGATGGTTGGTTGAAGCCAATCAGTAACATCTGCCGCACTTCTCCTTGATGACTTTGCAAAGGTGTCAATTTGAGACAGACACGCTCTGTTTTCATCTAGCTGGCTGCTGAGCCGAGGAAGGAATCCCGGTGGGCATGGTGGCCCTGCGAGCATCGGAGGTTTTAAGAAGAGCCTGTTTTTCTTTGGCAATTATGCCTGGGGGATAAGCGGGCAAAGTTGCTACTTGCTGGGGAGAAATCAACAGGTGAATGCGGCTGGGTGTAGGCAGGTCTCAAACCTCCGGACTCTACAGAAGCTGGTCATTGCCATGGGGTGGAGGGCTGGCACAGCGCCCACCCAGCCATAGGGGCCAGGACAGCATCAAATAATAAGCAGCCTGAATTAGAGACCCTCCCTAAAGAGGATGGAGTTAATTCTACCTGTAGAGGGGGTGGAATTACATAGCCACGCCCACAAAGGGGGTGGGGCTCAATAGGACTTTCCTCCACAAAGAGGCAGAGTGATACAGCCCTTGCCCATCATAAAGAAGGTGGGTCAAACTACTCCTCCCATAAAAGGGGTGGAGTCACCTAGCCCTGCCCCCAAATGGGTGGAGTTATAGAACATGTTCCCCAAAGGGGGTGGGGTTACCTACCTCCATCCCCAAGGAGGGGGGACTTATATGACAGTTTTCAAAGAGGGTGGAATTATATGGCTCCTCCTCAAAGGGGTGGAGCTACATAGCCCCTCCTTCAAAAGAGGGTGGAGCCAGATGGTTCTTCCCAAAAGAAGGTGGCACCCCAGCCCCCCTTTTTACAGGCCCGTTCGGTCTAATATTTCTGCCACCACCTTGATCCCACTACCAGGTGAAAGGTCTAGGAGCGGAGGTGGCTTATTGTTAAAGCTTAGACACCTGGAACCTGTAAGCCCCTGGCCCATAGTCCCCAAGATGCTCTCTCTAGCCCGGCTGCAAAGCCACGTGGAGCAACAAGTCGACAGTAGGGGATTCAGAAGAAGAGCGTGGTGGGGTGCAGGACACCAGCACCTTACCTCAGGGATGGGGGTCAGACAGATTCATCATTCACTCTTGGCACATCTGTCTGTCTGTCTGTCTCTCCCAACCCCTTCAAATTTCAGCTCCACCCCCACACCACACTCCTTTGTCTTCCCCCCCGCACAGCCTCGATTGCTGTCCCCCCCCCCCATCCAGCTCCCCTGACCCTCAATTGATTCCTCTGTGCTTAATGTCAACAAGATGAATGGTGGTTGCCATGGCAATCCTTCCCTGCTGATGAAGAGACTCCAGTTTAAAGGCACCAGGCATCTGAGGGTCTCTTGATTCCCTTTAATTGACTCTCTGGGTCAGGTAGGATAAAAACCAGGCTCGGGTTCCATTAGTCAGAGCAGAGCTGGGCATCTCCTGTGTCGGAGAGGCAAAATCCATCAGAGATGGGGGAATGCCTAGGCAGTGACTGTGGCCCCGAGTGCGTGACAAAGCCCAGTGCAACTTCACAGCAGCAACAGAACTTAGGTCCACCTGCTCCAAGAGCCCCCTGCTCCTTGAACTACAGGAGAATCCCCACAAGCAGTATAGGGCTTATGACACACAGTAGAGCAATTCTGATTCCATCCCATACAGGCCAGTGGTATAGTGTACACAAACACACATGTCCCCGCTCATGAAGATGCTAGGCACTACACAGAATCAGGCCTCCAGTGTGCTCTGAGGAAGGTGGGCAGTGGGGTCTAGTGATCGGGAACTGGACTGGCCATCAAGACACCTGAGTTCTTTTCCTGGCTCCAGCTTCCTGGGTGACCTTGGGTAAGTCACTTCCCCTCTGTTTCCCCTCCTACCTTTTCTCTGTCTTGTCTGTTTAGACCATGAGCTCTTTGCAGCAGAGACTGTCCCTCAGTCTGAGTCTGTGCAGCACCTGGCATAACGGGGCCCTGGTCACAGTCAGAATCTGTGCAGTGCCCGGCACAATAGAGGTGCAGCTCTCAGTCAGGATCTGTGCAGCGCCTGGCGCAGTGGGGGTCCAGCTCTCAGTCAGGATCTGTGCAGCGCCTGGGGCATTGGGGATACAGCTCTCAGCCAGGGTCTAATAGGGGCGCTGATTGCAATCAGAGTCTGTGCAGCATCCAGCACAACAGCTGCCAGGCCAGACTGTCAATGGGTGTAGCCCCTTTGACTCCAAGTGACACTGATTTACACGGGCTGGGGATCTAGCCCCAGTGGAGGTGCAGCAATTCCCACCAGCTTTCTTCCCCTTAGGAGTCGTCCAGCTCAGGACTTTCCCCTTCCCAGCTCGCTCTTGTCTCCAGCTGACAAACTGCTTGACCCCAATCTGGCCAGTGTGGCTCAATCCTCTGGACACCTTGCCCAGCAGGCCCCTGGGGGCTAGCATGCTCACACCTCTTGCCAGGCTCGTCAGAGCCTTCATCTGAGGCTAATGCCTCTCCCGCGCTAGGCTCTGAGAACTGCGCCCACACCCCAGAAACACACCCGGGTCCCTTTCCCCGTCTGTCTGTCTGTCCTCTTACGACTCTCAAACCCACTTGTCTTTTCCTCTCCCTGCATGTGGGTTGCTTAGAAATGCCTCTTCTTCCTCTGAGGCCTCCTCTCCCTCTCTCCAGCTCATCCATTCCAACCCCGTCAGATTCTGATCGAGACCAGGACCCCCATTGTGCCGGGGGCTGCACAGATCCAGACCGCAATCAGGGCCCCCATTGTTCTGGGCGCTGCAGAGACCCTGACTGACTCAGTTTCCCAGATGTGCAACAGGGAAATACTCTTTCCTCTGCCTTCTCTTAGGTTTGAACACTTCAGGGCCAGGGACTGTCTCTCACTGTACGTGCAACACTTGGCACACTAGGGCCCCGAACCTCTGTTTGGTCCTCTCAGCACTGCTGTAATACACCTAATAAATGCCAAACTCCTCAGGGACTGGACCCGTCTCCAGACGGAGCTGACGAGGCCTTTAGCAGAAAAATGATTCTGTCGAATTTAAATGACCTAACAGACCGGGAGAGGGGAAACCGGAGAGGAGGAAATGAGATAATTAAGTGAGATGAAAAATCATTGATGAGGTAGCAGGCAGCATGTAAGCTGGGTCCTGGCCAAAGGGAGGTAATTTACAGGCTTGTGAGCTACCCTAATATTGAGTCACAGCATCATTTGAAAACCATGAGTCTGGCCCCTGAAATCAGGAGACTGGCTTAAAAATCATGAGATTATTTAAAATAAAAATACACCCAGGGTTCTTTTTTATTGGCTTTCTAGTTTCTGAGCCTTCCCGGGTGATATTTTCAATCTTTACCCCCAACCAGGAGGGCTGGAAACTTACTTCTTAAAAAAATAAAATAAAAAAGCCAAGATCATTGTGGAAACCCATAAGTCCAGATGCCAGCTGCTATAAAATGTGATAAAATCACATGACCTGGAAACACTGGGACACTAAGGATTTCAAGAGAGGAAGAATGACCCAGTGCTTAGGCCTATACCTGCCAATGAAATGCAGCCAGGTCTGGAGTGGAGCGTGACCGCTCTTCAGTAACGCTGCACAACCGCTCCCCATCACAGGCTGGGAGCCGAGTTTCAGCCTGTGACCTTTAGCACAGACTGAGACCCCCTTGAGTCAAAGGAGCAACTCCAGTAACCGCCAGCAGTAGTAGGCTGTTATCCTCTATGTGGACCAGGCACTAGAAGGGGATGCGGCACACTTTACAATTGGGCAGAAGGTGAAGGAGGCTCTTGGGAGTTGAGTTTGGAGTAATGGAGCTGCTGCTCAAACAGGGCTGCTGGCTTTTGCTAGAAGGAGAATATAAAGCTTCAGCAGGTGCTTATTCACACGACCTTTCCATTGTGTGAGGATTTCACATTTCTCAATGGCACCGTCCTTGGCTTAGACAAAGGCCTGGGCTGAACAGAACAGGAGCGGGGGAGTTGTCACAGGGCTTTTCAGACTTGAGCTGCGTGACGGAGACCACTCAGAACAGGGCCGGACAAAATCCTGGAGATGGTGTGCACTGGATGGGGACTGGAGGCTTTTCCTCCAGCCCCGACGTCTGCGCCCGTGAGTTTACAGGTGCAAGGAGCTGTGTTACAGGAGTAGGGTCGTATCCCTTGCGTGGCACTTGCCGTGCTCTATGTTGTACAGGCTGCCGTGGCAGCCGAGTGTGTGTTTGCGCGTATAGCTAGGCTTGGCGCCTCTGTGGGTGTTGGGAATCCAGCCATGCCCATGGGGGCCCGTCATGCTGGCGTTATTGTGTGAAGAGCAAAAGACCCAAGCCAAAGGTGGCAGGTCTTTTGCTGGAGAAGCCCGGGATGGGGTCGCTGCTGGGCAGCTCCAGCCTGAGTGGCAAATCCAGACCCTTGGTGGGTGCCCTTCTGCCCTCAAAGCCCCATAGAGAGCCCGGCTCTCAGTCACGCCCTGACAGCCTCACAGGGTCTTAAGGTGGATGGAAACAGACCCTGAGAATTTGCCTCCCCCCTCAATTGCAGGGAGAGACGGAGGCCAGTATGGAGCTGCTCATGGGGCCCAGTACCCAACCAGTTCATAGTCCCTGATGTAGTGGGTGGGGGTGCTGGGGCGGGGGTGTGGCTGGAGCTCATGGCACATTGGGTGTTCTCTGCCCCCCAGGACCCATAGGGGGTGTGGCTGGAGCACACGGCACTGTGAGTGTTCTCTGCCCCCCCAGCCTGCTGGGGGCGGAGCGTGAGCTGAGCAGCCCTGAGGCTGCTCTCATTGACTCTGGAGCCCAAGCAGGGCCCAGAGTGCAAAAACATGACTTGGGACCCACCCCATGCACCCTCCCTGCTTCAAGCGCAGCATCAAGGTCACAGAGGACCCAGCCTCCCGGGTGGTGCTGTGTGGGGGCTAGAGAGAACCACAGGGTCTGTTCAGCGTCCATCATCCTCCATAGACGATCCCCTTTAAGTTCCCCCAGTCCAGCCCCAGCCCTTTCCTCTAGTACTCTCTCGTTGTTTCCTCCATCGCCTCTTCAAAGGTCACTTGTGGGAAACTGGATTATTTTTGCCTCCCTCGTTCCCTCTTCCCTCCCCCCCCGACCTCCCGCTTGAATTTATGATGCCTGGGCGCCAAAGGCTGCTGCGGTAACGTGGGTGTGCAGCGAGGGGAAAATATTGGCGCTCTCTCTCTGAAGTGGTTTAATGTATCCGCCTCCGAAGACACAATGGCATAATGAGGCAAAGGAGCGGGAAGGGAATCTCACTCCCGAAGGGAAGCAGCTGGAGCTGCCGGAGTGGCAAGCGTCTTCTATGGGCGGAACGAGTTGGAGTGTTCTCAGGTGCGAAATCAGCAAGTGGATGTCTCTTCCGCTCCACGTTTTATGTTCCCAAAATCTCATGCTTCGAGGCTGCTGCCAATCTCTGGCGGGGGTCAGGAAGGAAAGAAAATGTCTCCCGTGTATTCTGGAGTTGTTTTTTGGTTTTGTTTTTTTTTACCCTCTCCTTCCTGTCAAGCATCAGAAATGGCTCTGGCTGGAGATGGGACACAAGCCAGGCTGGGTCCGTGCTCTGAAGTGGGATAGAGAATTTTCTTTCTCAGGTGCTTGGCTGGTGACTTGGTCTAATTCTGGTTGTCGGGCTTGGTGCGGAAGTGGCTGGGGGTCATTTAGGGGTCTTTTCTGGCCTTAAACTCTGTGCCCTGGTGAAATCCCTAAGGCAAAACGGGATGGGTTGAGACCATTCACCCCTAGTCTGCACCGGAGCCTCTGCTATTCCTCTTACCTTATGCTGGTGTCAATCAGTAGCAGCCCCGTGGTGTTACACCAGCATGAACAAAGAGGCAGGTTCTGACCCTGAGATTCTAGCCACTGGGGCAGCTCCTGCCATGGGGCTATCACAGATTCAAATATTCTTTGGATCAGGCACATAATGCGCAGTGACCAGCAGGCTAGACAAGCCCATAGGTCGACACAATCCCTGCCCCAAAGAGATCACACTCTAACTAGTCCAAGACTGAGGAAACCGAGGCACAGAGCAGGGACAGTCACAGACCAGGAATAGAACCCAGGTATCCTGACCATCTTCCTACTAGGCCATACAACCTCTCATCCTTAGCGGTTTGCTCTTTGCATGGCATGCACTTGGGAGAAGAGGCAGTTTCTCATGACTCAGGAATATGAAGATGTTTCGGGGTTTTTTTTAATAACAAACAGTGGGTGGAATGAAATGAATAATTACTGCGAAAAGCAGATACTTTGTCGAGCCTCAGAGAGAACATAGACGGGTTGGGGGGATGTATATAGGCTGGAGGGAGGATCTGGGGGAAATGGATGTGCTGTGAGAGAGGCAGGGATGAATGGGGAGTTAGACTGGATTCAGGAGGAGACGGGAGGAAATCAGTGCTCTCCTGGGCTGCAGAACAACTGTAGCTTGCTGCCTAAGCTAGATCCAGTTACTAACGGCTTGACGGAGTGGGGGAAAGGACTCGTATGGCTATTCCAGAGTAATATACCTACTCTGGAATAATTCCTCCAGATTAAATTACTCTGCTTGGTGTCGGAATAGAGCATCCAAATAGGGAACTATTGCAGAATAGCCATTCTGGTCAATTTCCCCATGTAGACGACCCAGCTGAGATCAGGGCCCCCCTTGTGCCAGGCGCTGCACAGACCCAGAGTCAAAGACAGTCCCTGCCCCGCAGAGCTTCCACTCTAAAGAGAAGGACCATTCTTCCCATTTTACAGATGGGGAAACCGAGGCATGAAGGAACTTGAGCAAGCTCACACAGGTGGGAACTGAACCTAGATCTCCTGAGTCCATGCCCAGCACTGTAACAACGAGATTGTCATGGCTCCTGCATCTGAGGCCTGAAGCGGAAAGGAAAACCACTGAGTTGTCTTTCTGTCCCAGGGCATGGCTCCCATTGCTGTTGGTCCTAGGGGTGCTGGGCTGCAGGGAGCGGGGATTCAGTGGGAGGGGGTGTTTCCCCCTCACAGTCAGTGCTGGCCCCAATGTACAGGTGCCAGGGGATGTGGTGCTTCTGGAAGCACAGAGGGTGGTTCAGCAAGGGGGAGCTAGGAGGGGTCTTGCTTTAAAGAAGGGGCGATAGAGACAGTGTAGCAATAGGGAACCCGATTCTCTGTTCCTGCATCCCTGTGCTTGGGACAGAGACAGGGTGGACAGGAGTTTAAAGCCTCCGTTGCTCTCACAGCATTCTGTGTTTGTGCAGCAGCCTGCCTGCCTCCTGGTGTAAGGTAGAGCAGCCTTCAGGCTGCTCTAAGTCATGCTCCACCCCCACCCATGGGCTCTGGGGGGCAGAGAATGCCCAATGTGCAGTGCGCTCTAGCCACGTATCTATGCTAGAAGCAGAACCTTCACACCGGAGGCCTTCTGCGTGGGTGGGGAGGAGATTGTCAGGGGCTCATCCCTCCCCCAGAGTAGCATGGAGGGGCTGGAGGATGACAGAGAACCAGTCACAGAGGGTTGGGGGATCAGAATCAGGTAGGTGGCGGAGCCCAGAAGGTTGAAAGGTCTATTTTCTGCTCTCCTTTATTTAACGTCTTTCTCCTTCCCTCTCTCCTGGGAAAGAGCGTTCCACCCCACTTAGAACTGAGCCAGCACCGATCCCCGCAGCTGGATTTCCCCCCAGGCTTGCCTGGCCGTGATAACAGAGTTATGAAAAGGCCAAGCAAGAGGTTTGACTTCTGGGGAGAAAAAAAGAAACCAAAAACGCTCATCTCAGAGCCGCAGATTAAATTATTCATCAGCAAATTATCTCCCTCCTCTGGTTTGCCTGGAGATTGTTCTGCCTGCAGAGGAGCGGGGCCCTCCCTTAATCAAATTGGCTTCCCAGGAGGCAAGTGAAGCTAGACAAGGCAATTGGCAGCTCTCACGTCCGGGCTCCCACGGCGGAATCCCCCAACATCGGCTCTGATTTGTTGCAACGCCCCGGGCTGTGTAGCTAGCAGAGCACATAAGGGAGGGGAGCATGTGTGGGAAATCTGCCCAGGCCAGCAGCCTCAGACCCATAGCTGCTGCGGTACCCCTGGGGCGTCGGGTGCACCCAGATCTTTGCACCCCATGGGAGGGGTGGGATGCTGGCCGTTTCCATGGCCACTCCCGCTTCTGGTTGCTGGGTAACCATACCAGGGGAGGGAATTTCTATGCTTTGGAGAGTGCCTTTGGGATACTAGTACCAACCCAACCCCATTGCACCCGGGGGAATCCCAGCAACCTCCGCCTTTGCTCTGCAGCCCGTCAGCTGAGCTTGTGCATATGAATTTCAAGAGAGGGTAGAAGACCGAACTCCCGGCCGTCCTGCTCCAACAGCGCCCGGGCCTTGAGCTAAAGGGGAGTCACCCTGGCCATGTAGAGGCCTGACACGCAGTTGACCAGTTCTGATTCCACACAGTAGGTGGCGGTGTTGCACAACCCCACGACAGTAGCATGGGATAATAGCGAGTGCTGTCGCCAGCCCCCTGCTAGATCATCGTCCAGCAGAGCTCACACCCCGAGCCACAAAACGATTTAGGTTCAGCCCCGAACTCCCTGCGCTGGGCAGGCTTAGGACAAACCCCTTCCCTCGGCATCTGCTATTGGTTAACTTAGGCCGCTCCCTGCCAAGCGTGCTGGCTTCTCTGGACCAGGCTCCTAGGGGACTCCCCCTCCCATTCGTTGTCTGGGGATCCTAAGTCCCCATGTGGATTTGGTCTGCAGATTTGTCCCATGCAGAGCTGGGCGCACTGAAGGTGGGGGGAGAAGGGTAGGGATCCCCCCTTCTCTCCTTGCATCAGCATGCACAATGGGAACACACTGCTGCCAGCCTCCTTTGCTCTGCTTTTCCCCCTTGCTGACCGGCTTCCAAAACCTCTGATGTATAGAGTGCCACAGTATTACCCAGCCAGGCGTGCGCCAATATATTGCACATTCACTTTGGTCAGGATGTTTGTTTGACACCCCCTCCAGTGAGTGCGCACTGATCGGAGATCTCGGGCCCGTGGAATATTAAAACGCTGCTCTGGCAAACTTTTCACAGGCTCGTCTGGGAAGCATGGGCAATGGGGCATTGTGGAGGAAGGAAGGGTGAAGATCTTATCAAGGAGGAACACAAGCACCCAGCATGACGGGGTCCTGATCTCGGTCAGGGTCTGTGCAGTGCCTGGCGCGACGGGGCCCTGATCTCAGTCAGGGTCTGTGCAGTTATGTTGAGCAACGCACAGGCCAGTAGCAACCAAGGCTGTTGCCCCAGGAGAGGTGCCAATTCTCCCCCTGCCTATCCCTCCCCTTCCTGCAGCCCACGACACCCACTCTGCCAATACCTCTAGTCTCATCATCTTTGTCTTGGCAGGAAATCCCTGCAGGTGAAGATTGTGGATGACGAAGAGTATGAGAAGAAGGACAACTTCTTCATCGAGCTGGGGCAGCCACGCTGGCTGAAACGGGGCATCTCGGGTAAGGCCCTCTGCCCTTTTATGGCCCTGGTGTCGTTGGAGTCGAGGTTCCCTGTTTCTCTGCCCACATGAAACACGCTGAGAGAAATCAAACAGCGCCCCATGTTTCTTGTCTAAAGCCAGGAGGGGGCAGTTTGCCCCTGGCTCCCTGCCTCCGTGTGAAGGGAGGCAGCATGTCCTATTGGGTGGGGATTTGCAGTCAGGACTCCTGGGTTCCTGTTGTGGTGGAGGGAAGCGAGTGAGGACTGTTGGTTAGAATGCGGGACTGGGAGCCAGAACTTCTGGGTTCTATCCCCAGCTCCAGTAGGGGAGTGGGGTCTAGTGTCTAGAGCAGGGGGTGCTGGGAGTCAGGACTCTAGGGCTCTGTTCCCAGGTCTGGGAAGGGAGTGATATCTAATGGTTAGAGCTTTGGGTGTGGGCAGGGAGTCAGGACTCCTGGGTTCTTTCCTAGGCTTTGGGAGGGGAGTGGGGACTACTGATTAGAGTGGCGCGGGGCTGGGAGGCGGGACTCCTGGGTTCTGTGTATTCCTGGCTCTGGGAGGGGAGTGGGGTCTACTGCTTAGATCAGTGGGATCGTAAATTAGGGGTCCTGTTGCCCAGTTGTGGGTGGCAGTGATGATTTAATGACAGTGCGGGGCAGGCTGAGCTGCAGAGCAGGGTGCAGTGGGAGACGTCAAACGTGCCAGGTTTCTTTAAGGGCATGCAAGGAATTCTGCATGGAGAACAGCCCTTGCTTGCAGCCCTCGCGGCCCCGGGATTTCGATGTGAGTGCGTTATGAATCCAAGTTTATTGGATCCAGCTTCCCCGGCCCCAGCATAGGAGAGAGGACAGGGCTTGGGATCTTTCACTGTTAATGGTACTGGATAGATCAGAGGCTCAGTATATGGGGATGCCTCTCTGGTCTCTGTGCCAGCTGGAACTAACCACCATTATCCCCTGCTGCCCATTCGGCAGAACGAGTTTGCCAGGTCTCAGCCCTGTTCCCTGCAGGAAGGAGCCCAGCTGGCACTAACCAGCCCCCTTTGCCAGCATTCCCTTCAGGGATCCCATGAGCTGACCACGCCACAGAGATGGCACTCCCTACTTGATGATTGCTCCACTCACCCCACTTCCTGCCTTCAGCCGGGACCTTTCCTCTGGTTCCCCCGTACATGGTGCTGATCAGCTCGCCGTGCTTATTGTGTGTTTTTTCTCCCTCTCTCTCTGCAGCTCTCTTGCTAACTCAAGGTAAGGCCCTGTATCCTCACCTTGTCCTCTCCTCCATTCTGCCTTTCCTCCCCCTCTATCTACCTCTGCGCCGCCTAAGGTGGAGGTCTCCAGGGGCCAGGGCATGTGGGAGTCCCAAGCCGTATCAGTCGCCCATCAGACAAGTAGGGTCAGTTCCCAAAGGCAGAACTCACACCGCTTCAAAGGGAGCGGGCCTGTGGTTTGATGATCACACTTTCTATTAAGGTTCCATGTACAACAGTTTATAAAGGGTAAATAGACAATGAAGAGACTGATCATGCCGTAGATTCCAAGGCTAGAGAATCAGAGAGATGTCGGGACCGAGTAAACCTAGACCAGCCCTGACGGGTTTCTCCGACCTGTTCTTAAAAACCTCCAATGACGGGGATGTCACAGCTTCCCTTGGACGCCTGTTCCAGAGCTTCACTCTGCTTAGGGTTAAAAAGCATTTGCTAGTATCTAACCGAAGCCTCCCTTGCTGCAGATTAAACCCATTACTGCTTGTCCTGTCTTTAGCAGACATGAGACCAATTGATCACCATCCTCATTATAAAAGCCCGTCACATATTTGAAGATGATCAGATCTCCCCCCTCGCCCCACTCCACTCTTTTCTCCAGACTATGCCCTGGTTTTTTAATCTCTCCTCCTAGGGCAGGCTTTCTAAACCTTTTCTCATTTTTGTTGCTTTCCACTGGACTCTCTCCAAATTGTCCACATCTTTCCTGAAGTGTGGGGTTCAGCATTGCACACTATATCCAGCTCAGGCCACCCCGGGGCCAAGCAGAGCGGGACAGTTACCTCCCGTGTCTCACATATGACACTCTTGTTAGTACAGAATGATACTAGCCTTTTTCGCAACCGCATCACATTGTTGGCTCGTATTCAATGTGTGATCCATCGTGACCCCCAGCTATTTTTCAGCCATATGGTCCCCTCGCCGGTTATGCCCCATTTTGTAGTTCTGCACTTGATTTCCGCCCCCTAAGTGAAGTACTTGGCACTTGTCCATATTGAATTTCCTCTGGCTGATTTCAGGCCAGTTTTCTAATTTGGGAAGGGCGTTTTGACTTTAGTCTGCTCTCCTGTCTAAGACAGGCCATAGAACTTCCATGGCTTAGCTCCTGCTTGTGCTAGAGCAGAACCTTTTTAAAAAACATCCAATCTTGTCTTCAAAATTGCCCGTGATGGAGAAGCCACCATGCCCATTGGTAAGTCGTTCCACAGGTTAATTACCCTCCCTGTTACAAATTTGCACCTTAAATTTGCAGTCTCAATTTTTCTAGCTTCAACTTCCAGCCATTGGAAAGAGACACTTTAATAAACTGTGAATCTGTTGTTACTAGACCCCAGCAGCTCAACAGATTGCCTGTAATCATTTATTACCCCTTCTACCAACATGGCAACTATAACATGAGCGGCTCATGTCTGGAACGTTCTTGTAGCAGCTGTTAACCCTTTATAAGCCATTGATAAATGGAAAGGTAATAGAAAGTGTGACTGTTTTGATGGCACAACTCCTGTCAGAGGCCATGATATGACCAATGTATTATTATTAATGAGGATATTATGGATGAGGCATCTTAATGAGGTTTAATTGACTCTGTATATGGAGATGACTTAGGAGGGGTGTGTGTGTCTCTAATGCAGGTTTAATATGCCTCCTCCATGGCTTAACACGTGTCCTCTCTGGCTTAGCACCATGTTTTCAGACTCAGCCGCCTCTATGGCTTACCACAAGTTCTCCATAACTTTACATGTATTCTCCATGTTTACAGTGTGTGTTCTCCATGGCTTACCATGTGAGTTCTGTATAACTTACCATGTGTTCTCCGTGGCTTACCACGTGTGTTCTTCATAACTTAACATGTGTTCTCCATGGCTTACCATGTGAGTTCTGTATAACTTACCATGTGTTCTCCGTGGCTTACCACGTGTGTTCTTCATAACTTAACATGTGTTCTCCATGGCTTACCACGTGTGTCCTCCATAACTTAACATGCGTTCTCCATGGCTTACCATGAGTCCTGAGGCTTACCACATGTTCTCCATGGCTTGCCACCAGCTGGAACAGACAGAAGGGAGATCCATGCACAGCTGGAAGTCAGCTGAGAGTATGGGGCAGGCCAACAACACTTCAATAAAGGGGTTTGAGGAGGACAGAAAAGTTCTCATGGTACACTGTGAACCAATTCCAAGAGTAGCTCCAGGCACTATGCACCCTGGGATATGCCCCCAGGAATCCTAGCACCAAACCCAGATAATTGCAGCACCAGGGTGGACGTGGCTACACAGGTGTGGGCATGTGTGGTTGTGGACCTTTGCAAGTGGGTGTGGTAAGCACGAGTCCACATGCACGTCAGCTAAAACACAGGTAGGCACACTCTGCAGCGCAGACATACCCGTGTGGGGGAGGCATAAGCACCCTCAGTGCCTCCCTCCCCAGCCTTCTAGAACCAGGAATTCCCCTTCACCCATTATCTCACCTGCAGCAACAGCCAGTGACGATTTTCAGCAGAAAATGTTGATTGATCGTCAAAACCCCCCATCATTTTCGACCCCAAACTGCCGAATTTTCAGCCCAAGGGACTGCCCAAAAACCAGAACCTTTTCAGCCCCAAACTGCAAACGTTCCGACCCAAAGTGGCCAAGATTCCCCCCCAAAACAGTTGGCCCCCAGCGGCAAGCTATTTGGTTTTCAGCTGAAAATGTTCTGGTTTTAAGCATTTGGTAATCTGATGGGAAAAAAACAGGCAATTTCTCAGGCTTTCCTTCAGAAAATGTGCTATGTTGAATATCCAGTTTTTCATCCAGGAAAAATGTTTTTATGGAAAATTCCATACCCCCCAAAAAATTTACCAACTCTGCTCTGTACCCCCCAAAAAATTTCCATACCCCCCAAAAAATTTACCAACTCTGCTCTGTCCTTATCCTGCAGTTGCAAACGAGGGGGGCGCCCGCGGGCTGTTAGTTAGGTCTCCTGCATGCAGGCACCCCCGGGCAGATAAAATGCTACATCCTGCAGGGCTTAGCTGGCAGATATCGGTCGCTGTGCTGTTTGTCAGCCTTTGGTTGTGAAGCTTTAAGGCATGAGTGTGTCTGCTTGAATTATGTCTTCTGGTAGCAAAGAAAGGGGAGAGTCCATCAGATCAAACCCAGTTGCTGTGGGCACCAGGGCCTGGCTATGTGATCTCTGCATTAATGCACCCTTGTGTGGATGCAGGAAAACCAGGGCTGAGGAGGGAGGCAAGCTAGGACTGAGAGTGGTGTGTGTTTTGTGTGTGTGTGTGTGTGAGAGAGAGAGAGAGGAACATCATGAATGTGTGTGAGAGTGGGGATTGTGATGGTGAGTGTGTGTTTTGTGTGTGTGTGTGAGAGAGAGAGAGGAACATCATGAGAGTGAGGATTGTGGTGATGAGTCTGTGTGTTGTTGGCGTGTGTGGGTTGTGGGGATAAGTAAATGTGTGTGTGGGTTTGTGTGTATCTAGTGTGGAGACGTGTGTAGCTCTGGTACAAGCCACTGTCAGAGACGGAATAGTTGGAAAAACAGACCACGATCTGACCCAGTGCAGCAGCTCTGATGTTCTTATGGAAAAGTTTACAATGCCGTCGTGATCCCCACATTGTTACCTGCTTCTGAAACTTGGCAAATGCTAGAAACCCACTGCAAGGAACTTAATATGTTCCGTCAGCCATGCTTGCAAAGAATTCCTGCTGTCTGCTGGCAGGATTGAGTAACCAGCACAGATACTGAGACTGAAGTGGTTTGGGCAAGCTGTACAGATGTCAAAAAAACCCGTGTCCCTACGCAAGCCTTTGACTAGATCCCATGGGGTGGAAGGTGGAAAGGAGGAGGAGGAAAGATGTCGCCGTCATGGAAACAGACTATAACAGAGCAAGAAATATGGCATTAGACAGATGGAGGTCGAAAGACTCGGTCACCTCATGTGTCACAAGGCATGAGAGCATCTAAAAAAAAAGCCAGTTCACACCATCTGGGGATCTGGGGCAGCTGATCGGGTCACTTGAACTTGGAATTAGATCACAGCTTTCTGGGTTAGAAGAATATTTGCAGGCACTGGGAGTTGGGAGATGAGTCACCAAAGAAAAACCCACTATTAGTGCAGGTTCATTGCTGCCCTGAATTCTTTTGAAATTGCACCAAACGGGAAAGGAAGGGCTGCCAGGCAGCCAGGCAGGGTACCAGCCAGCCAGGGGAGCGGGCCACCACTCTGAAGTGTCCTCAGTAATATCACCCTTAGATGGATTCTGAGAGGGGACAAATCACACAGAGCTGATTTTAATTAGAGATGGAACCAGTTCGTTGTTATCTCCTGTTGCGAATGGCACACACGACTGGATGTTAATTTCCTTACTGGAAACCATCAAGATGGGTTTTTCCCTGCTCTGCAGCACAGGTGCGTGCGCACACGCTCACACACACACAACCCTGCATGCACACAGTAACACACATACAAAAGTAGACTGAGCACACATGCAAAACACACTGCATGCACACAATGCCCCCTTTTATTTTTTTTTTGACCTGGTTGGTTAGCCAAAATCTGGGGCCCTGAGGCTTATTTCTGTGAAGAGGATAAACTGAGGCTAAAGTCAGGTGTTTCTTTGATGCAATCCTGTTTATTTGCAAGGAACGTACAGGCACCTGTTTCCTTGGAATGGGGGAGGGAATCAAAGAGCAGGAGAGTCACTTTGCTCACAGTTCCAGGCCCCTTGCCAGCCAATATGTTGCCCAAAATCCTCTCAGCTTTTTCTCAGGGCCATGGTACCAGTGCTGCTTTCTTCTCTCTCTCCACGGCTCTGGTCTCCCAGCCTCTCTTTCACAGACACACAAACCTTCATAAAACAGTGTCTTCTCTGCCCACATATATTTTGCATGTGTCTGCTTTTTGGACAGTGACATCTGCCTGCGTTTAGGGTGGAGGCTGCTATTGTTGGTTCCTTCCTGAATAGCTTCTTACAGCTATCTTAAACAAAGGTCAGTGGCTACTCCCAACTCATAACACACAGCTATACATGCATGCACATACACATGCTACTGCACATAAACACAGATGCTTATCTATGCACACATATGCAAGCACAAAGCATGCATACGCCAGTACTTGCACATATGTCCACCCGAACGTGTATGGACTCATATACACACACGTAAACACACACACATATAAACTTCCACACAGAAGCACAAAATACACACGCACAAATGTACGCACGCTTATATACATGCTAAGTTAAATTAAAAGTAAATTACAAAGCAGATTTTTGTGGGGCGGGCCCTGAACAGCTCAAGAAGCAAGCTGCAGCAAACTTGACTCTACCCTTTATAAGGCTTTGATGTAGGAATAATATGGGAACACATTGTTCAGAACCATGATGTATACTGAATGCTGAGTTATGTTTAGAGCAGAGCCTGGGATCCAGAACTCCTGGGTTCTATTCCCATCTCTAGAAGGGGCGGGGGGTAGTGGTTAGAACAGGAGACACTGGGAGCCAGGACTCCTGGGTTCTTTTTCTGGCTCTGGGAGTGGAGAGGGCGTTCTAGGAGCAGGAGCGTTGGGTTCTATTTCTGACTCAGGGAGGGAGTGATGTCTAGTGGTGAGAGTGAGAGTCGGGACTCCTGGTTCTATCCCCAGCTCTGGGAGGACAGTGGTGTGTAGTGGTTAGAGCAGAAGCGTGGGAGCCGGTGCTCCTGGGTTCTGTTCTGTGTGCTGTTGCTGACAGTCATTCACTTGCCCGTGCCTCGGATTTCCCCCCGCTGGCTGGTGGTGCCGATCTCTCTGACACAGGGGTTGTGATGCTTAGCTGATTAACACCTGCACAGCCTGCTGAGACCCTCCCATGGCAGTTGCTATAGCAATGCAAAGCACTGGAAGGAAAACCTGCCCCCTCCTGGTTGCTCCCACAGACTGTCTGCTGAATGTGATGAGCTCTCTCGGCCGTTGGGATGTAGCCACCCGGTCTCAGGGTGTCCTGGGCAGGACGGTCAGCACAGAGTGAGCTGTGTATGTGGGAAGCAGTTTATCTGCTGAGACCATCCCACGCGGGAGACATCGGGTTAGCTGCAATTTCAGCTGCTCTTGCAAATTCTCTCTGGTGAGTGGCTGATGGGGAGGAATGCAGGGCTCATGGCATCCCGGAGCTGCTAGATGGATGGATGGATGGGTCTGTATGGGGATGGATCTGTATGGGGATGGATGGATGGATGGAACTGTATGGGGATGGGTCTGTATGGGGATGGATGGATCTATATGGAGATGGATGGGTGGATGAATGGGTCTGTATGGGGATGGATGGATGGATCTATATGGGGATGGATGGATGGGTGGATGGATGGGTCTGAATGGGGATGGATGGATGGATCTATATGGGGATGGATGGACGGATGGATGGATCTATATGGGGATGGATGGATGGGTCTGTATGGGGATGAATCTGTATGGGAATGGATAGATGGATGGATGGGGATGGATGGATGGATCTATATGGGGATGGATGGATGGGTGGATGGATGGATCTATATGGGGATGGATGGATGGCTCTATATGGGGATGGATGGATGGGTCTGTATGGGGACAGATGGGTGAGTGTTATGGCCACTGGCTGAAAGTAACATCATCCCGATTGCTAAGGGTCTGACCCAGAGATTCACAGATTCGAAAGCCAAGAGGGCCCATTGTGATCGTCTAGTCTGACCCCCTGTAGAGGCCAGGCCAGAGAACTGCCCGAACCAATTCCTGTTTGAACTAGAGCCGATTTTTTAGGAAAACAACCGGTCTTGATTTCAAACTGCCGGCGATGGAGAACCCGCTGTGACCCCCGGTAAGTTGTTCTGGTGGCTAATTCCCCTCCCTGCTAAAAATTGATGCCTTATCTCCAGTCTGATTTTGTCCTGCTTCATCATCCAGCCGGGGGATCCAAAGCCGATTGAGCTGAGTGGGGGAATTGGTTTCCATTGGCTTTGGGTCAGGACCTTGCCGCGGCGCCCCGCCCACAGGAAGGGACGTCGTGTCACTGGGGCTGGGCGATGGACTGGGTCCCCTTCTGCATCTAGCCAGTTTGGTCCAATCACACCAATGCTGACTCCATCCACTTCCCAGTGCACGCCAGGGAGGGGAATTGGAGTAGGGGCATGGGTTCAATTCCCAGCACTGGGATCGGACAAGTCACATAGCCTCTGTGTGCCTCAGTTTCCCCATCTGTACTATAACTGCTCTGCCATGCCTCCCTGGGGTGTTGGGAGGATAAACACATTACAGAAGGTGGGGGGGGGGAGACACTTAGATGCTGTGGCAAAGGGGGGGCAGCTCTAGCTCTGTGGGGTGAACTAGATGGGGAAACTGAGGCTGTTTCTAGGAGGCTGATTTGTTCTCTCTTGTCCAGTCGAAGGGGATAAGAAGCTCTCGGCAGAGGAGGAAGAAGCCTGGAGGATCGCTGAGATGGGCAAGCCGATCTTGGGAGAGAACTGCAGGCTGGAAGTGATCATCGAGGAGTCCTATGACTTTAAGGCAATGACTCCGCTCGCTACATGGTCCGCAAGGCACCCTCACTGTAGGGGGCACAGGGGAGCCAGGCTCGGCTCAGCAGAGAACTGCAGGCACTGTTCCCAGCCTGGGAGGGGTAGGGGGACTAGTGGTTAGAGTGGGGGTGGGGGCTGGGTTCCATTCCTAATATGGAGAGGGGGAGTTTAGTAGGTAGAGCAAAGGGGATGGGGGTCAGGACTCCTGGGTTCCAAAACTCTGGAAAAGGGGGTGGGGGGTATAATGAGTAGAGGGGGGACTGGGAAATCAGGATTCCTAGGTTCTATCCCCAGCTCTGGGACGGGTGGAGGGTTTAGTGGTTAGAGCAGAGCAAGGGCAGCCTGCACCCCAGCCTTCTAATTACTAGGTCGCGCTTCCTTCCCACAGCTGAGAACAAAACCCAGGAGTCCTGGCACCCAGTCCCCCCACTTTAACTGGTGAGCAGCCAGCCTCCTCCGAGCTGGGGCAAGAATCCCGGAGTCCTGATTGCCTGCCAGCCCTTTTGCCTCCAAAGAGTTTAAGGGAGCTGCTTGGGCTGCTCTTTTCAGCTCATTTCCAGACTGATTTTCCAGGTGGTGTCCCTGTTCGGTGTGCTCTGCCACTCACTGGTCCATTTTGTAGCCGCTCCCCTGGGACCTTGGCAGACGGGGCACAAACTAGTGTGTGTCCATTATCATTCCTGCCCAGCAGCAACGCCCGCCCTGCTGCCTGTGGTGTAGTCCGTTACGGGGGATTCATTTGCAGACAGCTCCGATTTCAGAGCTAACCTCGCCTCTTTCCAAAAGCAGCTGCATTCGTACTCACACAGCCTCTGCCGTGCTCGGCGAAGGAGCAGCGAGCCAGAATTAGGCTGGCATTCTAGCATGGGCATCTAGCAGTGGCAGACATTCTACTGCGGGCATCTAGAAAAGGGTGCATGCTCCAGCACGTTCCTCTAGAACAGGCAGAGGTGCTCTAGCACGGGCATGAAGAAAGGGTGGGTATTCTTGCACTAGAATTGCCTGGTGTTCTGGTGTGGCGAGCTAAAATGGGTGGGCACGCTAGTGGGGTGGTCTCAACGGCACTGGCATTCTAGCACGGCAATCTAGACCAGTTTGGCGGTCTAGATCAATGATCCAGAATGGACTCATGACCTAGTACTGTCGTCAACAAGAGGGTGGCCCTCTCGCATGGTGATCTAGAGGGGGTTGGCTGTTGAGCAGAGTGGGTCAGCATTCTGACATGACAGGCTGGAGCTCTAGAGTGGGCAAATCTAGAATGGGCCAGTCTTCTACACCAGGTGATCTAGAATGGGTTGGTGGAATGGTCTGGCAATGTAGAATTAGCCGGCATTCTAGAGGAGGTGTTCTAGAGTGTTTAAAAATCGATGGTTGTTCTGAACCATCCTGGGATTGGCTGGTGTTCCAGAATTGACATGTGTTCTAGACATCAGCCTCAGATTGGCTGGTGATCTAGAATTAACAGGCATTCTAGACTCTGGAATTGGCAGGCATTCCAGATTGCTGTTCTAGAACTGATTGTCGGTCTCCGTGAATGATCTGGAACCGGCTTGCATGGTGATCGAGTACAGAGTAGACTTCTAGGGGGTGATGTAGAATGTGCTGGCGTTCTACGGGGTGATCTGGAACAGAACCTGCCTGTGCCACCCAGGGGATCCGTGACTCCAACCACCCCCCCCCCCGAGTCAGTCTCAAACATTTGTTTCAAATGGCTGGCACAGAAAGAGCTCTCCACATCAGCGCTCCCGGGCTGTGTGCCTCTCAAGCCTGACGGACAGCACCCATCAAGGAGGCTGCAGGGAGGAGACAAGGGAAGGAGCAGGATCAGATCAGATGGGGGGTATCATCCTGGGGCGGAGCAGGAGGGGTAGAACTGAACCCCCAGTATGGGATATGAACAGAGGGGCAATATGGCAAACTCATCTCACATAGGGGGCCACTGAGCGGACCTTGCCAGTCTCCCCCACTCCAATTTGATACCACTCTTATCCCTGGAAACTCACTGATCCCCCCCCCAACAGAACACTGTGGACAAGCTGATCAAGAAAACCAACCTGGCCCTGGTCATTGGCACCCATTCATGGAGGGAGCAGTTCCTGGAAGCCATCACCGTCAGTGCAGGTGGGTGCCAGGGCTGCCCTGGGTATAAGCAGCCCTCACGCCCCACCCCAGAAGTGGCTGCATCTCAGTACCGGGTGAGAGGTCCCTGTATAAAAAGCCTCCATGCCCCACTCCAGAGGTGGCTGCATCTCAGCACCAGGTGAGAGGTCCCTGTCTAACGAGCCCCCATACCCCAACCCAGGGAAGCTGCATCTGAGCTCTAGATGAGGGGTTCCTGTATAATGAGCTGCTATGCCCCACCCCAGAGGCGTCTGCATTTCAACATGGGCGGGTGGGGAAAGCAACACGCTGGCTGACACTCTGCCATTCCCTGCCAGGTGACGAGGAGGAAGAGGAGGACGGGCGGGAGGAGAAGCTCCCATCCTGCTTCGACTACGTCATGCACTTCCTGACCGTCTTCTGGAAGGTGCTGTTCGCCTGCGTCCCACCCACCGAGTACTGGAACGGCTGGGCCTGTTTCAGTGTCTCCATCTTGGTCATCGGGATGCTCACTGCCCTCATCGGCGACCTGGCCTCCCACTTCGGCTGCACCGTAGGCCTCAAGGACTCCGTCAATGCTGTGGTCTTCGTGGCCTTGGGCACCTCCATTCCGGGTACAGTGCCTGGCATAGCGCCCCAGCACCACAGGGCCAGGGGCTGGTCAGCGCTGGAGGCGGGGGGACCCGGGAGCCTCTCCTCACGCAGTGTGGTGTTAGGGGGCTCTGGGCTGTAGGGAGCAGGGCAGGGGGCTCAGGAGGGGGCGTTCTCCCCTGGCACTCGGGGCTGGCCCCCCGCCCTGCGGTGGTGCTAGGGGACAGTGGCTTTTTGATGAGACATAAAAGTCAAGCCTTCCTCACCTGAGATCATTAAAGACGCCATGGGACAACTGACAAGAGTTGGGGCACCAGCAGAACTGGGAGGGGGAGCCCAGGGCAGGGCTAGCAGGGGGCTGCGGGTCGGGAGTGAGGGGCACCGGCAGAGCTGGCGGGGGGGGGGAGCCCAGGGCTGGAACAGTAGGTATGTTGGGATCTAAGGCAGCCCACTGCTGGGCACTGGGAGGTGCCGGTCCACGGCCGGGGGGGCCACGTGGACGGCTCCTCAACCAGCAATGAATTGATGCCCCCCCTCCCCATGTCTCCTCTCCCCCAGACACCTTCGCCAGCAAGGTGGCCGCCCTGCAGGACCAATGTGCCGACGCCTCCATCGGCAACGTGACGGGCAGCAACGCCGTCAACGTCTTCTTGGGTCTCGGCGTGGCCTGGTCCGTGGCCGCCATCTACTGGGCCGTGCAGGGCAAGGACTTCCTGGTGCAGACGGGCACGCTGGCCTTCTCCGTCACCCTCTTCACCATCTTCGCCTTCGTCTGCATCAGCGTGCTCATGTACCGCCGCCGGCCCCACGTGGGGGGCGAGCTGGGGGGCCCGCGAACGGCCAAGCTCCTCACCACCGCCCTCTTCCTGGGCCTCTGGTTCCTCTATATCCTCTTCTCCAGCCTTGAGGCCTATTGCCACATCCGGGGTTTCTGAGCAGCCGAGCCAGGCGCGCTGGCGCTGCCCCCCTCCCTCCGCCCTCTTTGGCCAGAGACACCACCTGGGGGGAGGAGGGAGGGTTTTGCTACATTCCGGCACCCAGATATTTGAGGGGCCTCTTTTGTTTTTGTAGGGTCTGCGTGGAACCAGGAGCCGCCCGCACCCAATCTGTCATGGGTGCAGCCATCATATGCGGTGGATGAGCCGCTCCCCCTAATTTTTTAGCGCTCTGTTGACATCACCCCACCCGGGTTCCCCTGTGTTGTGGCACCCATTCCCCTTGGATAGGGCCTCCCCCCGCCGCCTTCAGTTGGAGTACACCCTGCCCCCCCCCCCCCCGGTTTATAGAGTTGCTTGGAAGCCAGAGTGACCCCTTCACCCAAAGAGCTGCAGAGGTTGGGGGGGATTGGAGGGGAGGAAGGTTTAGGAGAAGGGGTAGCTGGGGAGGGGGCAGCACAGTTGTGTGTCTCCCTCCTCCCCCCCCCGGCTCGCATGGCGTGGTCGTGTAACCCATTTTATTCTCCGTTTTGCTCGCTGCGTGTCTGGGGACGGGTTGTGTCAGATGGCCGGACAGAGGGACTCTGGCTGCAGCGCCGGTTCGGCTGGGCCTAGAGGGATGATTTTGGGACAGGTAGAACTGAAGGGGGTGAGCCCTTCTCCAACCCCCCCTCCCCTGCACCCAGCTCTGGAGAGGTGTGAGAACGGGCTGCTGGATCTCGCCTGTGGTGGAAGAACAGCGCCCCCCTGTGTTGGCCTGCAGCGGGGTGCCCCTCACAGCTGGGCCGGCAGGGTGTGTCCATGCTGCGTTGAGGTCACTGCCCACTGGCCGGATGCCGTGTCCAGGCCCTGCTCCTGGACAGGTTGGCGGCGCTGAGCCACCTGTACCTCAGCCTGGTGTGACTCCCCAGTGCGCACAAGTGTGTGTGCACTGTCCATGTGCACGCATACGGCACGCACACGGCATGCATGTACACATGCTGCACACGCACGCTACACGCACACTGCACACGTACACATGCTGCACACGCATGCACACACATGGCACCAGACACACTGCACATACACCGACACTGCACACATGTACCTGTTGCACATGTGCGTGCACACACACACACACACACACACACACACACCATACACTTGCGCACAGACATTCACTGCACACACCCTGGTTCACATTTGAGCATGTGCTACAGACACACACACGTGTGCATACTCACTGCATGCACACCCCTGTTTACATTTGCATGCACACATGCAACACATGACCATGATGTACATGCATGCCTAGTAACAACTGCCCCCCCCCCCCACACAAACACACACACTGCTCCACCCCCTGTCTCCCAGTGCCTCTTCCCACACCCTGGTCAGCCAGTGGGGCCTGGCCCATGGCCCCACCCACAGCACAGCCTCTCAGGCCACAGTGTGTCATCATTCCATGGGGCAGGGAATGACCCGTCCCCTCCACTGTGGGGCTGGGGAGTCGTCCCTTGCAGCACCTGGCAGCCGATCCAGCCACTTAGCTTGTCAGTCGCCATGTGGGGCAGAGGGGAACTCAAAATCCCAAACTGTGACGTGCTCCCCACCCCAGGGGACTGGCCCCACTGGGATCCTGCGGGCTGGCCTTGCCCCCCGCTCCCTCAAGACCTGGGTCAATCCGTTGAGGGGAGCTATTTGTAAAGGGGGACACAGAGTCCGATTCCTGGTGTGTGGGGCCAATACACTGGTGGGGGGGCGTGAGATCATGTCTAATACCGTGGCTCTTTTGCCTTGCACAGAGATGCAGCCACTTCTGGGGTGGGGCAGAGCAACTGTTTATCCTGGGAGCCTGTGCCCAGTGCTGAAATGCAGCCACCTCTGGACTGAGCTTTCCCCAAGGGATTCCCCCTTAAATGGCTCCCAATCCTCCATGTCTGACATGCACTGAGCCAGAGCAGGTCTCAGCCAAGCGCTCATCGGCAGGACGCAGCTCTTGTCTCAGCAGAGAGGCCCGTGGCACTGAGCACTGGCCTTGACCGCAGAGGGGGGAACGCTCTCAGGGCCAAGGCTGAGCATCCCCTTTTGCAGAGCGTGCCCCTGCCCTGTGGGATACACAGAGACTTTAGGCTCTGGCAGGGTCATCAAGCCAGCGGTTTTAATAAAGAGCTTCTCAAAAAAATACGACAGGCCAGAATTTAGACACGCCGAAGGTCCACACTAAAGCTATATTTTGGCTGCAAACGGAAATATTTGAAGCCTGAAATGCCGGTGCAGTGCCTCACGGGAGGTATGGTTCAGACACGTCCTGCTCCCAGTCCCGCCACTGCTGGGACTGCTTGGTTGGACTACATCTCCCATGATGCACCACGGCTTTCCTGCTTGGCTGCAAGGCATCATGGGAAAGGAGAGGAGACTGGGAGCAGAAGGCACCCACTACAACTCCCACGTAGCACCGTGGCAGCATTTCAGACTGGAAATATTTTCATTTTGGGTTGAAAATTGTTCGTTTGGGGGGTTTTTAAACCAAAAAAAATGCACATTTTCGGTGGGAAGCAGCCACTCACTTAGTTGGAAACCCAATTCTCTCTGGAAGAACTGGTTGGATGACGATTAAGACGGGGGGGGCCTAGCTGGGCTTTGCCGGGGCGGTGCAATGCTCGGTAGGCGACTCATCTTGCAATGAGGTGAGAGACACCTTGCTAGAGCCTTGGTTTTTATTCTTTAAGCAAACTAGTCCCCAAGGCCAGGAGGGAAAAAAAAGTCCTTATTAAACGGGGGGCTGGGTCCTTTGCAAATTGGGCGGGTGCCGTTAAAACAGTGTTACCAACTCTCATGATAGGGGGTGTTTTATAAAGCCCCAGCACCTGCAGGTGCGGTATTAGATGAGACTCTTGGCTTTGTTTTTGTTTTTTTTTTTAAATGCACGTTTCTAGCCCTTAAAGCTGCAGAGAAGAGCTTGATGTTGTGTTCCCCCCTCACCCCCCGCAACAGCTCCACTGCCAGACAACAAAATAAATCCCCGTGTGTCCTTTTTTTAAAAAAAAAAAAAAAACAGGAATTTTTAAGCGCATCTTAATGCGCTGAGGTGATTTTTGAACAGGCGGGGCGATTGCCTTCGCTACTATCAGCTGAGCAATTTTCTAATGCCACAAGAGCGCGTCCGGGGGGCTGGAGCAGCATGGGGGGAATTGTCCCCACTTAGAGGGCAGCGTTTTTAACCTGGATTTCTTACCGCTTCTGCGGCCCAGTTTTTTTGGATAACAGTGACAGTTTTCAGACAATGGATTTTTGTAGCTTAGGCCGCCACCCCAGACGGCCGGGATGGGGGGGCAGAGGTCGTCTCCTGCGCCTTCTTTCTATTCTCTTTCTTCTCTTGTCAGTGGTTTCTTCCGTCTCCTTTCGACACACTGGGTCTCTTTCTGTACGAGTTGCCATATAAATCTTTGAATATTGCCTGTCAACTTAACTTCATTGTGGACAAGAAAACTTGGTGGGAAAATGTGCATGCCACCTTCTGGTGCAGACGGATGACTTTATGAATACATTTATTTTGAAGAAAAGAGGCGTGACATCGTCATTTTTTGGCATCAAGGGAAAAGTTTATTTCTTTCTTGACTGGTTTCCCTGCTGAACCCAGTTCAGACCAATGCACACCCCCGCCCCAATCTAACCCAGTAGCCCTCACCCCATCCTGCCACCCAAGATCAGACCAATGGGCTCAGCTAACCCACTAGCTTTCACCCACCTTGCCACCCTGGATCAACCCAATGGACCTATCTAGCCCAGTGCCATCCCCCCTCCAAACACCCCATGTCCTGGGTGATACAAACTCTTTTTTGGCTCAAGATACAGTGTGTCATTACCAAGGAAGGCCACTAGAGGATGGTCTGCCACCGAGAACTGAGCTCTGACCGAGCATCACTGGAATAGGCACCTGGCCAGATGTTCTGCGTTTTCTCATTTATATGTAGCATTGCTCTAACCACTAGACACCACTCCCCTCCCAGACCTGGGGATAGAATCCAGGTGTCCTGACTCCCAGCTCCGACCACTAGATCCCACTCCCCTCCCATAGCCAAGGATAGCACCCAGAAATCCTGGCTCCCAAACGTCTGTCCCATTTGTCCAGCAGTTTGGCTCAATGGGAGTTAGGCGCCTTTGAGGCTCTAGGGCTTTGTGTTTTGGGGTTTTTTTAAAGGGGGGGGGGGGAACCCTGCGGTAAGGTCTCCCTTCGCACCACACGGTGGCGCAGCGGCCTCAGCCTTGGGGCTGGTGCACTGGTCTGCTCGGAGCCTGGTTCCTGTGTCACCAGGGACCCGAAGGGCTGGAGAAGCAGCGTAGTGCTTAGTCTGGGACGCCGGTAGAGCTGTGGGGCACTGGCGGGGGGGCGGGAGGCTGTTACTGCCTGGGAAGCGGCAAGAAACCCGCCAAAAATATCCAGGCTCAAATGTACCCCCAAAGAGACAGAGGGCAGAAAACGTTGTGTGGGCTCAGCAGAGGGTGCTCTGCCCTGGCAGTCAGGACTGACCCCAGAGTGGCACTAGGGGGCGCTGTGCTGCAGGGAGCAGGGACCAGCAGGGGGCGCTCTGCCCTGACAGTCAGTGGTGGCCCCAGTTTGGCACTAGGGGGCGCTGTGCTGCAGGGAGCAGGGGGCACACTAGGGGGCGCGCTCCCCTCACTCTGCATACCTCAAGCAGCCGCCGTCAAGAAGCCGCTTTAGCTGCCCCTTCTCGCCAGTCCCTGCAGATGCCAGGCTGGAGCCGTCCGGCCCGAGGACCAAACTCTTCCCAGCCAAACGCCCACGGGCTCTGCTGGGGGCAAGGTCTGACCCCAAACTGACTGCCCTTGTGTGGGTTAAACACGCCCCTGTTCCCATCCAGCGACACAGCCAGGCCGGTGAGAGGCTCTTACACCACCGCCTCCTGGGGTCTGCAACGTGGGGCGTTCCTGCGGCGGCTCCTGCAGCCCATGTGCTGCTCCCGAATACGGGATGGTGTCGTCTAGACAGACGCACACCAGCCCCTTGCACTCCTGCCCACACATGCAGCAACACAATAGCCCCTTGCTTGCACCCACACCAGCCCCTTGCACACTGCCCCCCCCCACACACACACGAGCCCCTTGCGAGTGCACATGAAAACACGCCAACCCTTGAACACACATACTGATGCACGCACACGTATGCTAGCCCCTTCTATACACACACACACACACACACACAAAACCAGCCCCTTGTGCATGTGCACAATCACACATACACACCAACCTCTTGAACACACACACACACACACGCGCACATGCCAGCCCCTTGTATGCACACACACACGCTAGCCCCTTGTACACCTACACAAACACACCCTTTCCTTGCACACACACACACACACACACACACCAGCCCACATGCACACAGCCAGTACATCCATGGCCACTTGGTGCAGCTGCCCCAGTCATCTGTTGGTCGGGGCAGCACCTGGCATGGGTGGGGGGCGGTGATCTTGGCAGGGGCCTTGAGGAGCTACCGTAATACACCTACTCATAGTTATTTAATACCTAGCTTTTCATCAGGAGAGCACCAGGTGCTTTATACAAAGGACAGCGGTATCATTACCCCACTTTTACAGATGGGGAAATTAAGGCACAGAGTGGGGAGGGGACTTACTTGAGATTCTACAGAGAAAAGTGACAGAGCTGGAGATAGAACCCAGGAGTCCTGGCTCCCAGCCCCCCCCCCCTCCGCTCTAACCACTGGTCCCCACCCCTTCTGAGAGCTGGATATAGAACCCAGGAGTCCTGGCTCCCAGGCCCCTCTGCTTTTTCATTGATTCAGTTTTCTTTTACTCACCTTCTTTCCCTGCTCTCTCCCCCCCCCCCAACACCTCCACGCACCCCCCATCCCCAGTTTCGATTTGTGCCTCAGTGCATCCCATCTTTAAATCTCCAAAGCCCTCTCCCCCCGGCTGGCCCTCTGCCTTGCGGGCTGTGATGGGGGGGTAGGGGGTAATTCTTTCCTGGCTGGGCGCCTGCCGGGAGGTCAGTCCCCGTCTGACACTGAGTCCTGGCTGAGTCATCCATCACTCGCTGCTCCTGGCAGGGCCACGGGGCCTTGGCTAGGCTGGGCGTGTGCAGCATGTGTGTAGTTGTGCGGTTGCTAATGCCAGGCGCACAGGGGCGGCCGGGGGGAGGGGGGGGCACCATATGGGGTGGACATGGGGCCAGCAGGGAATCAGCTGGTGAGTCCTGGTGCATTCACACACCTGCGTGCAGAGGCAGAGAGATGCGGGCAACATAACACAGTAAGACATGCACACAACATGGCCCTACACAAAGAGCTGCACTCAACATGCCCACACATGCAGAGACGCAGGCACAGAGAGAAACACGAGCACACACACAGTGCTGTACATAACACACACATGCAGACCTATACAACAGGCACACACAGACACACACACAGATGCACACACAGAGATACATACATACAGAGATGCCCACATAGAGACATACACAACACGCACGCACACGCACACACACACACACACAAATGCACAACTCTGCGCGCAGCTTGTATTGTTCCCATTTAGCCTCAGCTCCTGGAGGCAGGAGACTGACCCCCCCACCCTGCCAATGGGGGGGGGGTCAGTGATGGGGGGACATAAAGACCCAGAGCCCCAAGTTCAGATTCCAAATGCACTGGGGTGGGAGAGAGCTTGGGGGGGGGGGGGGGAAACAGAGGGGAGTTGCCTCAGGATGCAGGAATTAATGGGGAGCCCCCCTTTCTTTTGGGGCTGACCATGGGGGACACCCCAGTTCTTGGGCCACGTGACTCTAAGCTGCGCCTAGCGCTGTTTCGGGACTCAGGCAGACGGCTGGTTCAGCCCATCACGGGCCTGCCAGGAAATCGCCAGGCTTGGGTCAGGCTCTCCTGGGGGTCTGGGAGGGGAGTGGGGGGATAGTGATTAGAGGGCGGGGGCAGGACTGGGAGCCAGGACTCCTGGGTTCTAGCCTTGGCCCTAGCAGGGCAGTGGGGGCTAGTGGTTAGAGCAGGTGAGAGGAAGGGGGGTGAGCGCTAGGACTCCTGGATTCCAGTCCTGCCGTTGTCCCTCCCACTGCTGTGGGACCTTAGGAAAGTCACGTACCTTGCCCCCCTTTTGCCTATGAGCCCTTTGAGGGCAGGGGCTGGCTCTTATGTGGGGCTGTGCAGCACTTGGGGTGCAAAAGGAGGCCCTAGCTGCTACCATAGCACACTTAATAGCCGCATCCCCTCCTCTGCTGCCCCCTGCCGGGCAAGAGCCCCTCGGTCCAGTCCCCGCATCTCTCCTTCTCTTTGTCGCCTGCCGGATGCTGCGAGTTTGAGGTTCTCCCGGCCCGGTCTCCCCCACCCCCATCGCTAACGCGATCAGCTGCTTGCTCCGACAATGGTGGGATTTGGAAACACGGCTGAGCGGGGCGGATAATAGAGACATCGCCGCGGCGCTGCGCTCCCCACCGCTGCGGGCCTGACCTCGCCAGCGATTTTAATTGTGCGCCTTTTATGCCCCAAATATGATTGCCAAAAGGGATTAGCCACTTCAAAAGGGAACTCGCGCTTTGATGCCGCCTGCTTTTCCACCTTGCCCTCTCCCCAACCGGCTGCTAAACCCTCCATTCAAAGCCAGCCTGTATGTCTTTCAAGCAAACCTGATTAAAGTCCCCCCATTGTTCGGGCGGAAAATTCCAAGCGGCGTGATTTTTTTACTCCCACTAAAAATAAAATCAGCATTAAAAAAAAAAAAAAACCCTCTCTGGCTGGCGCGAGGAGAAGAAGAGGGTCCCGTTTGCCCTCTGAGAGGTGCTGGGTTAGACCGTGGAGAGCAGAGAAACTGTCCCACGTAATCCCGCCGGCCCAGCTCCCATGGTGGCTGCTACCAGCTGCCCCGGAGGATGGAAAGCTGCACTAGGCCACCACAGGCTAGACGCGAGTGCTGGAACTCGTGACTCCTGGGCTCATGAGGGAATCGGCCTGAGGCACCGAGCTAGGGGAAGGATTAGGGGTGTCAGGAGCGAACCCCTGTTTTAGCCCAGCCACGACTCATCCAGCCTTGAGCCCCAGGCTGTCCTGTTTGCAGCCGGCACTCCCCCATGCTCCGGGAAGCAAGGCCCCTGGCTTGCTGGATTTTAAAGGCACGCTTTCTCCCTGTGCGTGCAAGAGAGGCACGGAGCCCGGTGCCCGGGGTGAGGGGCTGCCCCTTAGAGGCACGGAATAAAGAAATCTGCCATCTCCATAGAGCTGCCGTGGCCGCAGCACACGCAGCGCAATTATTAGGCGCCGAGCGCTGTTGACTTAGCTCAGTGGAAAGGGGGAACCCACCCCGCATCTTGAACCCTTTAATCCCTGAGGACTGGGGGGGAGAAGCGGCCCCATCCCCTGCGCCCCACACCTTCCGTCCCTCTCTGGAAGAGAATTCCCACCCAATAGGGCCGGACTGCATCAGTTACTATTCGCAGCCACGTCTGGAACACGGCCCGTGTCCAAAACAGATACCAGCATGCAGAGACTGGGGCCAGAGCCCTTAGGGTGGGGGGTAATCTCCTGACCGGGGGGCCTGCATTGTGATGGGGAAGGAGGCTCTTTCCCCGTTAATTCCCTCCCCCTGCCCTGCCCCAACTGGGTCAGTTTTACAGCTGCTCTGAGCCACCTGATTCACAATTCCAACCATGGGTGGCGCTAAACAATCTTTGGGCATGCCAGACCCAGTGTCAAGTAGAGCAGCCTTGGGGCTGCTCTAACTCACACTTTGCCCCATATGGGCCCCATGGGGGGCAGAGAATAGCCACAGCCCAGAAATGTTGTGCGACAATTTTTCCCCTCTTCTTTTTCAACCATCTGTCGATTTGGTGCCAGTGAAAGGCTGATGGGGCTGGGAGGGTGGGGGTGGCTTGAGATAGAGATGAAATCCAGATCCAAGCAGCCCCTACATTTAAGAGGATGAAATTCCAGCTCTGCTGCCTCGATCTAATTTCTGCTAGCGCCCAAGTCACTGATTCGATTCTATAGAAATTCTCATACTCTGCTCATCTCCGTAGTACCAGATCATCTGCCTCTTGTGCCAAAGCAACCTCTGTCACCCACACCTCCCTATAACAGACCCAGCGTGGGTGGTATGGGAGCAGCGCACACCCAGGCCTTCTCTTTTGGGGTGGAGATCCTTTTCCATCAATATTAAGGACCATTGTGATAATCTAGTCTGACCCCCGGCTTAGGACAGAGCAGGTTCACACCCAGTGCTGCCAATAAACTCGTGGTGGAAACAGACCTTACCTTGGTTTTTTGCAGGGTTGTATTAGCACAGAAAAGATAGCGCCTAAATCAACCTTCCACCCATTCCCCCTGCCCCACAGCCCAATATCCTAACCTCCTCAAACGCTAGGGGGTCCTGAAAATCCAGCCCTGCAGTTGCAAAACAGCTTGGCTGCTTCCATCATGAGTGAGCAGGTCAGAGTATTTTTGATGGGACAATTTGCCATTGAAAATCGTAACATTTTGCAGACACATGTCGCTTTCAGCAACATTTCTGATGGGGGCGGGGGAAGTCTAACTAGATTGTTTCGACTTTCTTTGGGTTTTTTTCAGTGAAGATGCCACTTAGCCTCTCTTAGCCAAACTGAATAGATTGAGCATCTTCAGTCTCTCACTCGAAAGCATGCGCTCTAGACTCAAATAATTCCCGTACCCCTCTTCTGAACGCTTTCCCATCAAACCCTTTCCTGGGGATAAGCGCAAAACTTTTTGTTCACCTCGTTTCAGGTAGACGTTGCCATTACATTCAAATATTGATTTCATATTGTTCATGCGTCCAGATAACAGTATCAAATATAGATGATATTTAATATGCTATATCCTGTCATATTTTAGATGATACGATCCTGTTTCGACATTATTGAAAGGAAACATTTTGATGGCTCCGAATCAAAAAAGTTTAGAGTTTTCGTTCTGATTTGGAATTAAAAAAACCCAGTTTTGATAGCTCAGAATTTCCTGCAGAATAGAAATTCCAGTTTCCGCCCTATTCTAGTCATGAGCCCACGGCAGTGTTGCTGGCTGTCACGATCGTTGGTATTTTTCCACCACGTCCTAGCTCCTGGAGTCACGGGAGGCTCTGAGACACGCAGGTGGTGTTTAAATAGCTGTTTGGGGAGAAATGCGTGAAAATGTGACTCCTTCCAGGCCGCAAAGCCAGAAACCTACATATATTATTATTAATTATTATTTTAAAAGCTCATGATCTCTAAACCAATCTTGTGATTTTGGGGGGGGAGGAGAAGGAGGATCAGGGGTTTTCCACACTTGCCTTTGGCAATGCTGGAAATGAATTCATGCCCCAGACCCACCCACTCACCAAGATCTTGACCCGAAAACAGTAGCATTAACTTGCTTCTTGGAGGAGCTTTTGTACAGGGGAGACCACATGGGCTGCTGCATAGAAGGCTGGAGTGGCATTCAGGAGATGTGGATGCTGTTTCCAGCTCTGCTGCTGGCCTACGGGTGACTGCTCTGTGCCTCAGTTTCCCCATGAGTAAAATGGGAATAAGGATTCTGCCCTCCTTCGTACATCTGCTGATGGGAAGTGCTAAGTATTATATAGGGGCATGCGTGGAAGACCAGCCCGCCAGTCCTGCTCCCACTAAAGACAATAGGCCTCAGTCTAACCTAGGGTAAATCAGCGGCTCTCTGCCCATTCACACCAGCTGAGCATCAGGCTGACCAGTCAGAGTCTGCGACAAGAGGGGGTGGGCAGGTATGAATGGGTTGGGACTAGAGTCAAGGGTCAAACCGTGGGTCATTGGAAAGGCCGTGCTCCCAGCTTGTCACAAGGCCACGGGTCTGACCTTGCGCCTCCACGTCATGTGGTATTAATGGACTCCATGTGTGTGAGAGAGACGCAGCATTCGCTACTGGCTTGTAGCTGAGTTTGGCTTAAAATAACCCGTCGCATTTACCAGGATAAAATCCGGGCACAGAATTTGTTTATCTCTAACATGAGCCCTGGGGGGAGAAGCAGGATCTGATGGGCAAGAGGAGCAGGGGGCTGGGAACCAGGACCCCTGGGCTCTGTCCCCAGCTCTCGGAGGGGAGCGGGGTCTAATGGTTAGAGCAGCAGGGGGGCTGGGAGCCAGGACTCCCGGGTTCTGTCCCCAGCTCTGGGAGGGGATGTCAAGTGGTTAAAGAGGGGACTAGGAACCAAGATACCTGGCTTCTATTCCAATTTCTGCCACTTTCTTGCTCAGTCGCCCTGGGCCAATCATATTGCTCTTTGCCTCAGTTTCCCTATGTAAAAGGACAGTGTTATGATCTACCAGGCAGAGGGTGGCTGGCTGGCCATAGGGCATTAAGGTGGGCCAGTCTCTTTGCATTCCTCAGCTGGAAGGTGGTTAGAGCTGGGGGAGATGGGGGAAGGGTGTTAAACCATCCTCCTAACTTGCCAGTCCCCAGAGGGTAAGGAACCAGGCCCCTGGCCGCCCCCTGCGCTGCGTGGTAATTGCCCTGCGCTCGCAGAGCCAGTGGGGCAGACTAAATACAGGAAGCGTGGGGTCAAGCCAGGAGCCCTGGGAACGACCCGCGGGGCCCAGCTCCTGCCGGGCCCGGCTCCTTAACAGCCAAGCCAAACGGGACAAATAACCTCGTTTAGACGGAGCCTGAAACCTGAGCCCCTTTGAACAGCCTGGATGTGGCCTAATTGGTGCAAAGTGGGGTAGCGGGGGGGGGGGGGGGGGGGGGCGGGAGGCGGAATCCTGCAAAGGGAACATGCCCCCCCCCCCACACCCCTGCTCAATGGGGCTATTGTATAAGGGTCCCCGTGCACGAGGCGGGGGGTCTTTCTCCACCCTCCCCGGGCACGGGGCAACTGCTTGGGACGGCTGTGAAATCCCCAGGTATTACAACAATATTCCGAGGAGTATTCCACACCCCCAGCACCCGGACGATACCCCCGGGAGCTTTATAACGCACAGCACCGTTATACCAGGCGGTGAGGGTTCAGGCCTTGGGTCCAACACCCCCAGGAGTATTTAATACACGACACTTCTGGGGTGATTAGAATATCCGGCCCCATTCTGCTACCGCTAGAAGTGCTGTAATATACACCCCGCTAATGAGGCGCCAAGAAGTGTTTTATATACGCAGCAGCCCTTTTGGGATTCCAAGGAGACTCACATAGACACATAGCACCACAACGATACTCCTGGGAGTATTATAATACTCGGCACATTTCTAGCGATACGCCGCATAGTATTGGATGCACCCAGCACCCATCTGCTACTCTGAGCATTATACGCGCACCCCTGAAACTTTGAGGATTAGAGGGGCAGCAGGGTTTATTTATTGGTGTTATTTATTAGGTGTATTACGGGAGAGCCCAAGCACCCTAGTCATGGAGCAGAACCCATTGTGCTAAGCGCTGTACATTTTTATGGCTATTGGGTGTATTACGGTAGCACTTAGGTGGCCATGGCGCTAGGCGCTGGACACCCTCCCACTTTGAATGCTGGATCTGGAGCTGATTTGCCTTTCTCCTGCCCAGGCCCAGGACAAGCCTGGTCCCAAATGGCCCAGAACTCGGAGGTGCCAGGTTGGGATTGGAACCTGACCTTTCCCTGCATTCAGGGTGCTCAGGCTAGTGGCGCCGCCACCACGTTGGATACAGACCCAGGCAGGACCATTTGCCCACACTGCAGGGGCATGCGCCAGGCAGGGTGGCCTACTGGGTAGGGTACTGGACTGGCCTTCAGGAGACCTGGGAATCTGTTCCCAGCTCTGCTACTGGGCTGCTGGCTGACCTGGGGAAAGTCACTGTCCCCTTCCATGCCTCAGTTTCCCTATCTGTGAAAGGGGTTAATGACACTGGGCTGTAAAGTGCTTTGAGAGCTACAGAGGATTAAGAGCTGGGGTGATTGTTATTATATGGGACCGAATAGCTCTTCTGGGCAGTATTTTTGTACAGCCCCTAGCATAGCCCTGTTCTGGTACTTGACGACGGGGGTGGGGGGTATCTCGCCTAGGTGCTACCATAGCAATAGCCTATAAAATAAAATGTTTAATCTAATAGCAATAAAAATGTACAGCGCTTGGTCCATGACTGGCATGCCTAGGTGCTACCATAATACACCTAAAAACAATAAATATGTACCGCGCCTAACATCGGGTCCATGATGGGCATGCCTGGGCACTATCATAATACACCTAATAGCAATAAAAATGTGCCACGCCTAGCACCAGGCTCATGACTGGCATGCCTAGGCACTACCGTAATACACCTAATAGCAATAGAAATGTGCCATGCCTAGCACCGGGTCCATGACTGGCATGCCTAGACGCAATAATAATACAAATAACAACAGTAACCTTGCTTAGGTTTCTATGGTTGTGCCCACCTGTTAGGTTAAAGGTGAGGGATTGTCCATCAACACCAAACCCATGGCCGATAGGGGTAGCCCAGCTGGGGAGATCCCAATGCCTGGGGAATGGGGGAAGGTCACCAAGCGAGCGCGATAGCGCCCCAAGCCGCTAAGCCCCTTCGGTGATGCTAAACGGCATGAGGAGCTAGTCTGCAACAAAAGCAGCCTCCTCCCTCCACACCCCTCCCGGAGCTAAGGGTCAAGTCATTTCATCTCCCTTTTGCACTTCACTGGGGTTTGTCCTTCTGTCGGGGCCGGCTGTGCAGATCCCGAGTGCCGCCCTGCAGCATCAGTCCCATGACTTGTCCGTTTTAGCTTGGCCCTGGCCCGGAGACGGTGAGGCAGTTAGGGACCACCTGGACCCAGTGACCTGATTTCTCTAAGCCCACGGGGGAAGGCAATCATTGGCCTATGCCCTGCCCACCCAGCCCCAGCAGCTCCCGCCCACCCCGACTCTCAGAAGTGAAAATAAACCAAATTCAGGGTGGATTCATCCTGCCACCGAACCACTCCAGACCCCCCGTCCGCCTCCTTCCATTCCTCACCCTCCCTTTCCCTGCCCTCAGCTTCTGGCCATTAATTCCCCGAGGTTAATCTTCTCCGCTCTCCACCCATAAGCTCCTTACAGATTGTTTTCTCAGGGGAATCAAACAGCTCCTAATTGGGGTAGGGACAGGGCACCGGCCCCGTGCCAGTTCCCTTTCGGATTTCGGCTCAACCTCCCTGGCTAAAATGATAACACAGCAGCTGGTGGCACTGGCACGGGTGGCTTGTGTTGCGGCAGGAGTGCGTGTTTTCATTTTTCACATCCCCCTCCTCCGACTCAGGGCCTGGCTTCTCCAATCTGCGCACTTCTTCCAACAGGAGCGGAGCAGGGACGTGACAGGTCGGATTGGATCAGCCACCTCCCACGTTCGTTCCTGCGTCCAGCCCATACCTTGTGGACGAGCTAGATCTGCTCTTTTAGATTTCCAGACTGCCACTGAGGGAGAATCTGCCATGGCCCTAGGTCAGTTGTTCCAACGGATAATTCCCCGCCCTGCTACAAACGTGCCCCTTATTTCTAGTTCAGTTTCAGCTTCCAGCTCTGGGATCTCAACCTACCTCTGTCAACTCAATTAAAGAGCCCGCTTAGCCTTCCCTTTAAAGAAACTCGGTCTCTTTAGCTTCTGAGTCTCTCCCTGTCAGGCCTCTAGCCATTCTTATTACAGGAAGACTGGATTCTGTTCCGGCCTCCGGCCAGTAGGTGACCTCGATCACGTCATTTTGCACTCTTTGCCTCAGTTTCCCTGTCTGTAAAAAGGGGATAATGAAACTTTGAAAGCATGTGCCTTGGGGAAAATACTAGCTATTAAAGGGACTGAATGTGTAACAAATGCCGCGTGCAACAACCTTTTATCTCTAAAGTTATGCAGAGAAGAAATGGAAATACCTGGGACGTGTGGTGAGTGAAGCCAGAGTGGTTGCCTTGACAGGTGTCCCATCGGGCAGCTGGGAGAACATGCCAGAGGGGCCAATGGAGGAATCTAAGAGGGAAAACATAAGGGACTTAATGCCATAGAGGACATGCAAAGAACAGACAGAGCTGCCACAACCTTGTTCATGCCCAAAGAATCCAGATTCAGCCACTGCCCTGCTTTCTAAAGTGCTTTGAGATCTGCTGCTGATCTACAAGTGCTGGATAAGAGCCAGCGGCTGATATACTGGCGATGATCACTGGGCCAGTTCACCAACACCTCCTGCAGTCTGTCGCACCAGGGCAAACCGAGTGGGAAAACACGACGGTAGCCAAACGGTGATGACTCACACCAAGGAGGCAGTGGGGTGAAGCGCGGAGCGCACGGGGAGAGATCATTTGGCTCACAGGCCCAGAGTTGTAAAGCTCTGTAGCTGTTGCTGCGCTCGGCCTTGCAGCACCCGACGGGCCGCGGAGCTGAGGCTCATTGTCAAATGGGATTTAGGCACGTGGGCAAGTTATTTAGTGCCAAAGGGGCCCTTTATTTCGGGCTTTGAGACACCCGGGGCTGTGCAGCTGTCCCGCCATTTGAAGTCCTGGGGCTCAGTGCCTCTGAAAAAGTCAGACCCACGGGCCCTCCAGTTGGGCACCCAGCATTAGTGGCTGCTTTGGCAAGGCTGTGCCTCAGTTTCCCCCCTTGCAATGAGGGTGATGGTACCTCAGCTCAGGCACATGAATGCTTGTGCGACGCAGGCATTGTGCTGATGGCAGCCTGATAAGTAGCTAGATATGCCTTGGCATAGCCACACAACCGTCGTACGCGCACGGACAGGCAGGCTGACTTGTGGTGAAGGCAGTGGGTCACCATCCAGAACACTAGGGTTCAATTCCCTGCCCTGCCAGGGATGCCCTGTGTGAGCTTGGTCAAGTCACCTCTGTGCCTCAGTTTCCTCCATCTATAACATGGGGCTAATGGCCCTTCTGTCTTGTCTATTTAGGCCGTAACGTCTTCAGGGCAGGAGCGGCCTGTGCAGCGCCCAGCACAATGGGGGAGCCCTGATCGCCATCGGGGCCTGTGCAGCGCCTGGCACGACCACCCCCCACCCTCCCGATCTCGGTTGGTGTCTCTGGGCACTCCCCTAGTACAAACATTGCCACTGATGATTTGTATTACGGTCGCCCCAGTCATGGGCCAGGACCCCCCCCCGGCGCTAGGCGCTGTACAAACACACACCAAACAGATGGCCCCTGCTCCAAGAGCTTCCAATCAAAGCGAATACCTCGAGAGCTGCGCCTCGCCGCAGCGGCTTCACCGCGGCGCAGCGGCACGGGGACAGCACGGCTACACGGAGAGGCTGGCCAGCGGCACGCCCCAGCTCCTCTCAGCCCCCGTCCTACCACCCCTTGCATCTTGAACACAAGGCCCATTGAATGGCGCTGAAGTTAGATACCCGGGTGCATGCCTGCAATCTCTCCAATGCCCCCCACCCCCAGCTAAAGCCAAAGGGCCGTCTTAGCAATTGCAACCGTAGTCTTTCTCGTTTGTCACCCGGCTGATATAATCCATCACCTTTTTCCCATTCAGCCCCCCGCCCATCTCCCCCAAGTACTTTACAGAATCCTTCTTTTGCTCCAGACTTATCTCTCATTGTTGAGCCACAGAGAAAGAGCCTCTCTTTCTTCTGCTTTTCTTTTTTTTTTCGGTAAAGGACAAGAAAGATGGGGACACTGTGGCTTTAAAAAAAAAAGCAAAACCAACAAACCCCAGCTTTGCAGCACCTGTCAAAGGCTTTCAGAGGCTGGCTAAGAAAAATGGAAGTGAAAACTGCCTTCATTAACATAAAGCCATTTAGGTGATCAATGGTCCCGGCCCGTAAACAACAATTTTAATCCATAGAGCCACTGATTGGGTTGTGCGGCTCGCTGCCTGAGCGCCACGGCTCAGCTGACAATGGGGAAGAAAAATGTTTGCGATTGACCCAGGAGTGGAGCACAACCTAGAAAATTAAAACGGCGCGAGAGAGAGAGGGAGGGAAGGGATGATCCAGAGGGGACGGGGCTGAGAGCAGATGAGTTATGGTACCCAGCGGACTCGTCTCTGCAAGAGGGGGTGTGGGGAAGGGAAAGGGGCAATTAGGGGACCAGGGCTCACCCCCCACCAAAATAACTAGCCGAGGTGCTTGGGTTTTTTTTTTCTCTCCTGATGGACTGGAGGGGAACGCCAGCACAGTGCAGCCCAGACGCCCCATCCTTACGCTGCTGCGCCTCGGCCAATGTGCCAGCCAGCCCGCAAGAGGGTAGCGTGGTGGGGCTCAGAACCGCTCCGTTCTCCCTTCCACTGAGCAAGCTCCTACAGGCTTTCTCCTTCTAAGGGTCTAAGTGTCTCAAAGGGACGGCCTCCCAACCACCAGCCACCACCAACGTAAGAACGGCCAGACTGGGCCAGGCCAATGGTCCAGCTAGCCCAGGCTCCAGGTACACCAGAGGGAATGCACAGAACAGGGCAATTAGCGAGTGATCCCTGTTGTCCAGGCCCAGCTGCTGGAACAAGCTATTGTTTTTCTGCTTTTCTGGCCAAACCAAAAAAATCCCTCCCATGTTTCATTGTGGGTCAACCCAAAATGGGAATTTGGGGATTTTTTCTCCACTAAAACAACCCCCTCCTCCCCAAATTTTATTTCGGATCAAACAAAATGTTTCATTTGACCCGAAACACTTCTTTTTCTTCCGTTTTTTTGGTTTTGATTTTCGGGTGTTCTTTTCTTTCCATTTAGTTCTTGGGTGTTTCTCACCCCTTTTCGTTTTTCCTAATACACTTAGTGACCTGCCAAAATGAAACATCGCTTTGAAACGTGAAAATCCAAAAAGGTTCCATTCTGAAAATGTCAAACCAAAACACTGACCTCTTCGAATTCCCTCCTCCCTCACCCCCATTTTTCCCTCCCCAGGCAAAACTATTTGCCAAAATTAACCCGAATTTGCAAATAGTTTTGGCCAACCTCAAACTGCATTTTTTTGGCCAAATAAACTTCTTATCTGGAAATTGTCCCCCAGTTCTATTAAACACACCCTCTGTGAAACCCCATTTCCAGCAGCTCCCCCGTGAAGGTTTCCCATAAAGATCGCAGAGTGAATTCTCTCTGGGTTACACACTCCCATCCCAGGAGACTGAGATCAGGGCCCCACTGTGCACAGAAATAGAGCGAGAGACAATCCACGCCCCACAGAGTGGGGAAACTGAGGCACAGAGCTGGGGCGTGCCTTGCCCAGGATGATAGAGGTGAGACTAGTGAACCCAGCTGCCTCCCAGCTCTGTGTGCTAGCCACAGGGCGACACAGGTAGCCAGCTAGACTCTTAGCTTTGTCTGATCATCTTCTTTTCCACCATCTCCTCCCCTTCCCCCCCTCCCCCGGCTTTCTCCCTTCCTTCCCAGAACTACAAGGTCACTGCAATAGCATGCTCGGTTACTGTTTCCAAATGGATGGCGCATGGGAGGCTCAGCGTGACCTCCAGCCACTCCAGAATTCCCCTTTTGTTCCATTAAAGGGCATAATTAATAATTATCGTGGCACCTCCCATGAGTTCCTGGAAAATGGGATCATTATCCTCCAAAACCCAGCCAAGAGAGCAGCTATCGGCGGACCTCTCTGCCACCCACCGCCTCCCTCTCTCGGTTCAAGTTCAATCACTTTACCGGCGTGACTAGCCGGGCCAACCAAACCTCCAGGCCTCGCGTCGCCTCTCGCTCGTGCTGGAAGTCGGCTCCGTTCAAGCCACAAGGGCCTGATTCTCCGTGAGGCTCAGGTCCCTTTCCACCGCGCCGGCAGTGGTATGATAGGGACAACTCCTTTAAAGTCCCAAGGGATGGCAGGAGTGGGGGAAAGGGGCTCCGAGAACCAGCCCACATGGAGGTTACACTGGTGTAAGGGAGGGGGAGATGGTTATGTTTGGACCAAGGTGGGTATAGAGGGGGGGCACATCAGGTCAGATTCTCCCACCGGGGATCTGGCCCCATTGACTCCCACGGAGCTACACTGCGGACCAGGCTGGTCTCAGGGCAGACTTGTTTTCTCATTGCCCTGCCCCAGGGATAGTCCTTTACCTTCTGCACGGTGGGTGTGCGATACACATCCATCCCCATACACATCCCTCTACTTATCCATCCAGCCCCATACGTGCCTCTCTACCTATCCCTCCATTTAGCTAGCCAGCCATCCCGCCCCATACATCCCCTTGTAGCTGTCCTGCCCCACACGCCCCGCTGTGTCCCTACACACGTCCCTCTAGCACATCGAACTAATTCCAGGTGCACCCAGCTACGCCCATAAATACCCGTCTGTCTAGCCATGGCACCCGAGGGGCCCCGTTAGCCCCGGGTCTGAGCCCATCACTGCTGCATCTGGGCTCCCACGGCTAGGGTGTATCTGTTAAGCATCAGGACCCGAGGGAGCTGCCAAGCTGGGAGCTTGCGGGGGAGAAAATAGGAGAGAAAACAAATTAAATCTGAATAAAAATATGATTAGCGATGGGGAAAAGGTGGATGAAAAATTAAACCTCCAAACTTAGTAATATGAAGCTATTTCCCGTGATAAATGTGCCAGACAGTAATCAATGGCTTTAATCCGTGCAATGGGAACTAGTCCTGCGGTGCCTTGATTTGGAGTTGGCTTAAGGAAGAAGGAAGAGAAAGACAAATGTTTTCTCCATTGACCACCCCTTGCCTGGAACGGGGGGCAAAGAGAATTTAATTACCAGGCAGCCCTGGCGCGAGATTCATTCCTCCTCAGAATGAAACTTCACCGGCAAGATGGATGGCTTGTTCTGATGGGCGCAGAGTGCAGCTCAATCTTAGCAGCTGGATTTATGGGCTGCAGAAATTTCACTAGATTTGTTTTGTTTAAGAAAGAGAGAGCGAGGAAAGGGGGAAAGGAGGGGGCGCTGTGTGGAGGAGGCGGGGAGGAGATCTGGCTTGGAAACAGCCAGCCAAGTCTAAACTAACACTCACTAGTGCAAATCTGCCGGGGCCCTGCGTCCAGCCGCTGTGGTGCAAAGAGATTAAGAGGGGCTGGGAGCCAGGACTCCTGGGTTCTATTTCCAGCTCTGGGAGGGGAGTGGGGTCTAGTGGTTAGAGCAGAAAATTGGGACTCTGGGGTCCTTATCTCTTTCTGCTACTGACTCAGCAGGCGACGAGGGGGGAGCAGAACGCAAAGTCCATTTCCAGTGGGTGGAATCCCAGTCCAGTGTCAGATGCTACCCCCGTCCCCTAGAGAAGCAGCTGATGGGACCAGAATTCCTCCCTCCCACCCAGAAGCAGGTTCCTGCCATGCCTGCCCCACCCCACCCCTTATTACTGAAATTCCTTATAACGCCCCCCAATGATGGGGAAACAGGAAAACCCCTCCTTCCTCACCCCTCCTCCCCGAGTGTCTGGCTCCCAAATGGGGAGAGGGCATAGGATGCTCTGTCATGCACCCCGCAGCCCAGTGCTGGCGGGGAGAAAGCGGAGAAGAGAAAAAGATGGGGCCGGAGAGAGCAGAGGATGGAGCAGGTGGAGGAGGAGGAAGGGAGAAGAAATGGAGAGCAGGGAAAAGGAGGGTGGGAGAGAGATCTGGGGGTGGGGGGTGGGGGGAAGTGGTGGGTCAGAGGGAGCAGGCCGGTGGGGAGTTGTGGGGGGATTATGCCCTCAGCCAGGAGGCCGGTGGAGTGGAGGGGCCCCCCCTTTCACACCCCAGCCTGCTAATTGAACCATCTCATTAAACCCAGACCCCCTCAACTGTGGCTTGTGTTAATTCCCTAAGGGGTTCCTCTCTTTGCTCCCACCACCTCCTCTGTGGCGTGGGGCTTCTATGACTCCATTCCCCCCACCCAGCTCTGTGGGGGGGGCTTGCCCCCCTCGTTCTGTGTTGAATTCAACCCCGCCAGCACAGTGCCCCCTGGCGGCATCAAAGTCAGCCCAGCGCCCCCTCCTAAGCTTCGGGCCTGCCCCAGTGGTTTCCCTGCGGAGCTCTCCCAGCCCCAGGCTCACCCAAGCCAAGCCTCCTTCCCCGAAGGGGTGTCGCATGCACGCCGCAGCCGCAGGCAAGAGCTTTGTGCAGCCCCTGGCACGGGGGCGAAAGCGGCCAACGCGGGCTGGCACGGCTCGGGCTGGCTCGCTGGGTAAATGCAGGCGCTGGCCGCCTGCCCGAGGAAGGAGAAGGAGTTTAAATAAAAGGAGGTGGGAAAATCTTTTCTGGCTGGAATGTCACAGCAAGGATAATCCCCTGCCCCCCCCCCCCAGCCCCCTGGGCCCTCCTGCGTCTGCAAGGAAGGGACAGGGCACTGGGCACTGCAGAACACATGAGCCATGCTCGTTAACCCCCCCCACCCCCGGGGCACAGGGGGAGACTGCAGCACAGAAAGGGGAGATGCCTCGCCAGAGACAGTCTGTGCCAGAGCTGGAATAGGACCCAGGAGTCCCGGCTCTCAGCCCCCCAACCCCTGCTCTAACCACTAGACCCCACTCCTCTGCCAGAGCTGGGAATGGAACCCAGGAGTCCTGGCTCCACAGCCTGCTAACCATTTCTCTCTTTAAAACCACTTCAGCCTGATGATGAAATGTGCTGAGTTCCCAGCTCTGGGAGGGGCGTGGGGTCTAGTGGTTAGAGCAAGGGGGGGCTTGGAGCCAGGACTCCTGGGTTCTATCTATTCCGCTCATTATTAGCAGCCATTTCTCATGGTCCCACTAAGGACGCGGGCCCTGCCCCACTCCTTTCCCCATGAAAACCGCCTGCTTCCCTCCACCCCTTGTCCCCTCCCCGTGCATTTCCTAGGTTTATTTACACACGCCGGCCAGTTCTGGGCTCGGCCCACATGATGGATGGGTCTCGGCTCAGGGTCTCCAGGCTGTGGCAGAGAGCTGGGGGGGGGGGAGGGAATGAAATGCAGACGTAGAGGAGGAATAAAGTGTATTTACTTAACCCCTCCAAGGCAGAATGGCTGGGAGCACGCTTCTCTACCTCCTCCCCCCCATCTGCCAGCCCCCCAGCCATGACAGCCCCCCAACTTGATGGATGGGAAACCGTCGCTTTATCTCCGGGGACTGCTCTCAGCAGATAAAAAGGTTCCCATAAATCTTCCTAATAGAAGGAGGCAGGAACAGGGGCGGGGGAGTATATGCGTATAGGGGCGGGGGGGGGGGGAATTGATTCTGAAACTGACCCCCATCCCCCTAGATCTCTCCAACTGCCCCATGGTGATTCCCTCTGCCTACACAGGCCTTCGGGGAAACCAGCACCCCAATCTTCCTAGCCCCTGCTCCTTGGGCCCAATCTTCCCTGGCCCCAGATGCCATTTTTCCCACTCCCCAGGGCAGAGTTTGGGGCACATCCCTTTTGCGTGCAAGGGATGGGAGACAGACAGCACCCGCCTGGCGGGGGGAGAACCCGAGATTTGCTTGCTTGTTGAGGACAGGTAAGTGGCCCTGCTGGAGTGAAGCCATGTGGAGGGCTAGTAAAGAATGGCCCCTCCAGAGCATGGCACACAGCTGAGGCGTGTAGCAGTACCCTATTTTACACACTGGGAAACTGAGGCACGGTCCAGGGAAGGCCAGGGGCCAAGGCCACGCGGAGTCAGCGGCAAAGCAGTGATGAGACCCCAAGAGTCCCGACTTCCTTCCCCACTGCTGTAAATACCAGAGCCCAGTGCCCTCCCAGAGCCGAACCCAGGAGTCCTGGTTCCCCCCCCCCGCATCATTGGCCCCTCCTAGACCCGGGAATAGAACCCAGGAGTCCAGCCTCCCAGTTCCCCTGGGGCTAATCACTAGAGACCCTAGTCCCTTCCCAGAGCTGGAAACAGAACTCAGGAGTCCTGGAACCTAGTCTGCCATCTCCTGGGAAAGCTCCAAACTGCCTTGTCTCAGTTAGGCTCGTGCCTGGATTTCGCTAACACGAGTTAAAAACCCACCTTGCCCCCCCACCCCAGTGAAAACAAGGCCCCTCGGGCTAAGGTGGCATCTTCCATTGCCTCGTGCGATCACTCACACTCGCGCCAGGCGGGCGGGAAAGGCTTCCCTCCCCATTTCCCGTTCCGACCGGCGCTGGGCCAATCAGGCCATGAGCTCTCGTGGGTGCTGGGGAGTGAGGGTGCAGACGGTGCCCACCCCCCCGAATCCCCTGTCGAGCGCTGGGTGCGTTTGCACGCCTGCTCCAAGCACCCTGGACCCTGGCACACTCAACTGGGCCTGGCACGCGTGGCTATGCCAGAGAGCCGGGCAATGGAGGAGGCGGCTGGCACACCCATATCGGTCCCAGTCGGATACAGACTGCGTCCCCTATAAGTGACCTCCGGGGATAGGGAAGGGGAGGGGCCGCACGCGTGCGCCAAGATCTACACAAACACAGCCCTGTGCATCTCGCCCTCTTTCCTTAAACGGTGATTTATGTGTGTTGTCTCCGGTCGTGCGGCTGCAGCAGCAGCCCCGTGTTCCCGGGAGAAATCAGCGGAGTGAATTAGATCCCCCCTCCCCGGCAGTGTAATGTCAGCCAGGGGATTAATTAGCGACTGTTGATTAAATCCTAGGTTTAACCCTTTCAGGGACGCATCTGGGTTGTGCTACTGCTACCCCTACCCCAGCCTCATGCCTCCTTCTCCAGACAGCCCCCTCTGTGTCGCTCTGGCTGCGGGAGGGGAGTGGGGACTAGTGGTTAGAGTGTGGGCAGGGGCAGCTGGCAGTCAGGACGCCTGGGTTCTATTGCTGGCTCTGGGAGGAGAGTGTGGGTAGAGCGAGGGGGCTGGGAATTCAGGACTGGTGGGTTCCCAGTGAAATGGGGAATCAGAGCTCCTGGGTTCCTCCCACCCCACAATAGAGAGACCATGCAACAACCAGAGTGTGTGTGTGGAGGGGGGGGAGCATAAAACACAGGGATAATCAGAGCTCCCTACGTCCCCACAAATGTTCTCCAAACCTCCTGGGCCTGCCCTCCCCCTTGGGAGACTCCATCCTGTAACTGCATTTCGCTCCCCTCCCCACATACCCCCCTCTGATTTTTAAGCCACTGTTTAGCAAGGGAAATTTAATTTTTTTAAAAACACTCCTGGTTTTCTAACTCGCTGCGAACCGGCGCACTGGGCAAGCATCGATCCCTGGGTGGGGGGAATGTCATCCGCTGCTTGTTCCAGCCATGCCCTGGGACCTGCTCTGGAGTCCACAGCCTCCCCCCCCAGCCGCCCCATGCCAGTTCTGCAGCTCCACCCTGCTGGGGACAAAGGATGGTTCGGGGTTAGCGGTGGGCTGAAAACCGGGGTTGCTAGTGTGGTAGAGTGTAGGGGCCCAAGTACGACAGTCGGACACACCCACACCCACGCATGCACATGCCCCTGGCTTTGCACGAGTGCACAATGGGAGTGAAAAAAGGCCATTGCTCCATCCGATGCAACCAGCTGCACAAGGTGCAGAATCATGCCTCAGTTTACCCTGGGGGCGGGGGAGGAACCAAGATTCCCTGCGAGTGAACCAAAGAGGTTCCTGCAGCTTCCAGCTGAGTTATTGCTGGGGCTCCATTCATGCCCCAGTGTTTTCCACTCACTTGCCACATTTACTGCATTCTCTCCCAGCTCTGATCATTAATCAAAGCCAGGGAGGGAACAGGCGAGTGCTTCACATGAATTTTAAAGTCAGGGCCCTGGCCCCACTTTCTGGAGGAACGTGCCTAACTCTGCTATGACTGCTGGCTTATTTGGGGTGGGGGAGTGGGAAGGAGAAGTGGGGCAGAAACTGGGGTGAAGGGAGGAACGGGGCCAGGGGTTTCCAAGTCTTACAAAGATCTCACGTCAGTTTTACCCTTGTGTGACTCCATTGACTGAAGTGGAGTGACTCCTGATTCACACTCCTCTGAAATAAGTGGTATAAATCAGGAGTCACTCCACTTCAGTCAGCGGTTGTGACACTGGTGTAAATCAGGAGTCTCACTCCTCTGAAGGTGACACCAATGTCATCTCACTAATTTACAACAATGTTACCCCATTATCTTCTGTAGCGCATCTGCTGATTTAGACCACTGACTTCAGCAGATTTATTCCTGATTTACAACCATGTAAACCCAACTAATTTCATAGAACTACTCCCGATTTACATCAGGGTAGACTAGCAATTTTGGTAGTGGCCCAGACCCCAATCAAGAGCAGGGCCCCCTCTCTGGTGTGCTGGGTGCAGCCCAGAACCCGTCCAAGATCAGGGCCCACTGGCGTGCCAGGCATGGCCCAGATCCCGACCAAGATCAAGGCCCCCTTCCCACATTTTGCACAAACACACTGGGAAGCTCATAATGAAGATGTAGGCAATCGGGCTGCGGAAAGGTGCTGGCTTGGGACAGTCTATGTGGGGCAGGGACTGCGTCTGTGTTTGTACAGCACCTAGCACCATGGGGTCTTGATTTAGGAATAGGGCTCCTTGGTGCTACTGTGATGCACCTCCTAATCCTAATAACATATGCATTAGCCTCAGAAGCGCTGTGTACAGCCCTAGACCCTGCAGGGTGGTGGCAAGGGTTAAATGCAGCCCGGTGTTGCAGGCGGCCTGGACTCTATTCCCAGGGAGTGGCGGCTGCAGACACAATGCCATGATGTCATTGAGCGGAGAGCGGGCCCAGCCGGGGCGATTTGTCAGCCGTCCTGTCAGGATTAATAGGGTTCTGTTTGGGAGGCTTTTAATGAAATGGTGGTTTCGAGACGGCCCTGTGACATACCCAGACTTTGAAGTAAGCCGAGGCGTGCACGTCTCCTTTGCGGAGCCAGAGTGGGTTTTATGGCACTCACGGAGAGGTGGCTGGAGAAGGGAGATGAAGCGAATGACGCCCCCAACAGGGAAACTGAGGCGCAGCGAAGGCAGGGGACAACTTGCTGAAGGTTGAACCCAGGATTCCGACCCACCCTGTACCCCATCTAGCCAGTAGATCAAACTCCTGTCCCGAATTTGGAAAAGAACCCAGAAATCCTGACACCCCCCCCCCCCCCCCCAGAGGCAATCCCCACCCATAGCTGGTAACAGAACCCAGGAGTCCTGCACCCCACTCCCTGATCTAACCACTAGACTCTACTTCCCTGCTGGAGCAAGGTAGAGAACCCAGGAGTTCCAGCTCTCTGTACCAGTTCCCACAGGGCTCTGTCCTTGGTCTCTCTCCCTTCTCCCTCTACACTTTATCTCTGGCCACCATACGGATCTGGTGGGTGGCAACCCAGACAGAAGCAGCTCTCATTGATTATCGCAGGGTCGCGTCCCACCTCCAACGTGCTCCTGGCACCAGCCTCCCTTCTCCAAATCTCCAGACAAGCCCCCTGCGTGCTTTCCCTACAGCTGCCACATAAACCTCTGCACAGATGCCTCCTTGTCCACCTTCAAATTGCCTCCTTAAAACCCCGTGAGGGCTGCCCAAACCATGGCAGCAGCTGGGTTACTGGTGTGCTGAGCTCAATGCTGACCAATATTGGCTCCTGCTCCCGTCTGTCTCCACCTGCTGTTTCTTCTCTTGTGCTGCGCCTGGAAGCTTTTTTGGAGACACTTCCTGTTTTTGTACAGCACCTTGCACCGTGGGGACCTAGTCCAGGACTGGGGCGCCTGGACATTGCCATAATACACATCAATAATCAATTTGTGCCAACTCCCACAAGTGTGCACATCACTCCTGCCACCCCCGCAGCCGGAAGAACTATAGTGGATCAAGCTATTCCGCAACAGCTCTTCCAGATCAGCTCCCCTGGAGGATCCTCTGCTCCAGAATAAAAGGGCCTTTATTTGAGAATAATTACCCTGCTCACATAAGTAAACAACCAGCCCCCACTGGTGGAGTGTTTATCCATTCAGCTAATCTCTGGTAAACAGCATTGGGGTATCAAGGATATATTGATTGTCATTAAGTCCCAGTTAAAATCTCCCTATGCCTGTTTATCCAGGCCAAGTGTCTTTGGCACCAGGGACCATAGGAGTAACCGCGTATAGCTGCCATAGCACTGTGGTCCATACTTGGTCCTACACTGCCATGTAGACTTTCAGTGAGAGCAAGCACAAGTGTGTGTACACCAGCAGAGGAATCACATGCCTAACCGATGGTGTAGACGTATCCTGAATCAGAAGTAACTCCACTGGAGCCTGGCGGGTCACGCGGGTGTAAATCTGAAATAGCCGAGCTCCGAATCGGGTCCCCGGAGCTTGCATCCCAGCCTCCAGCTCTGCAAAGCAGCCGGCATCTAATTTTCCCCATCGCATCTCGACGGGCCGCTTAGCCGATAATAAATCAATCCCGCTGATGGATAACTCCATGCACCAACTGTATTATTAATAGATCTAGGGAAACATCTGTCACGCAGAGCTGTCCCAGGGAGCTCTGAGTGCAGGGCAATTGTAGTGATTTTTTTTATATTATTATTATTATTGCAGAAGTGGAAATGCCTAAAGTTTACTTAATTTTTTTTGTATTAAAGAAACCCTGAAACAGCGATTCCCGCAGTTATAAAACCACCACCTTCGGACTGAGGTGTAGCGGGGCCAGTGCAAGAGACACTTTTAAATGCTCCTGGCAAACCCCACTGCTTGCAATCAGGACGGGGCCTAGAGAAAGCCACATGCAATGTTGCTTTGCAATTCCCAAGCGCCTCAGTTTACCCACAGAGCAAATCAAGCACTCACGCAGCAGAGCCATCACCAGACACCCGCACCCCCTGCCAGGGAGCTCTCCCACCCCCAGAACTCAAGGGCTCCATCCATGCAGAGCCAGTTGCCATGTGGCCGAATAGGCCGCACTCTAGGCTGTGACTCAAGACACCTGGGTTCTATTCCCTGTTCTGGCTGCTGGGTGACCTGGAGCAAGTCACTTCCTCTCCCTGTGCCTCAGTTTCCCCATCTTGATAATGACTCCCACCTGCTTTGAGATCTGCTGGTAGTTATTGTTTATTAATACGGAGCGTCTTGCTTGCTAGCCTGCGTTGTGCAATTGCCTTGGAAGCAGTAGTAGGTTGTCTGCGTTTGCAGACTGCGCCGTAGACCTTTGGGACTGATACTGATCCTGTTCCCGTTGATTTGGGATCAGGCCCTTTATTGCCAGCGCATAGCATGGGCCTGTGGTTGGAAGAAGGCAGTTTGAAATCAGGCTGCAAGTCTAGCACTAAGTAATAATGGAGTAGCTTTTCCCCTGTGGGAATGGAGGGGGGAGGGGGAATCAGATCAGTCCCTCTTTCACCTTTCTTGGTGCAGGCTTCGTGCACTGAGACCTTAACGCTATTTGACCAGAGAAGGTGGGAACCAGCACAAACTCCAGATGAATGGGGTCTCGGGAGGGATCTCCGCTCCAACTGGAGCCTCAGATCCAGAGCTGGGTTCTGATCCAAGGGCCAGCTCCTTCTCTGGTGTAAACTGGCTTGTGATCTCTCCCGGCTCCACCCTAACGGGTGAATTTTGCAGAGAGACGCCACCACTAAAGACAGAAAGGGTTATTTTGGATTTACACCAACGCAGCCAGAGCAGAGCCTGGTCCTAAATCCACAATCAATGGAGTTAATCGGGTTTGGCCACACACACACACACACACACACACACACACACACACACGTCACTCAATGGGTCAGATTCACAGCTGGTGCAAATCAGTAGAGCCATAGCTCTATTGAAGTCAATGCTGCTTTGCACCCTCTGAGAATCTGACCCTGTTTTGGTTTGTTTCTGAATTCATTCCTTTGCTGTCTATTCACCAGCATCCTGTGAACTGCAAACAGAAATCCATTTCAATGGGAGTTAGGCACCTAGAACCTTTGAAGAGCTGGACCTGAATAACTTTACTCCTGTTCCATGACCGGGGCAGCCTGTGGGTATAAGTTTGTGGTTATCCTGCCTGGAGACCTGAGATCTCTAGATCACTCCTCGCACCTGCGCAAATCAGGAGTAATTCCACTGCAGAGGCCCAATTCTCCACTGGCTCACGCCTTGTGCCACCGTTTACACGAGGTCACGAGTGGGCGTGGGAGCGGTACCAAATCAAGGCCGCACTTCGGAGCTCACTCACTTTGGTTCCCAGCAATACACCGGCTCTGACTTCAGCCAAGCGACTCCTGTTTTACACCGGAGTGAGAGGGGAATCAGCACGTAGAAAGGGAGCATTTTACATCCACTCCTCGCCGGTGTAAGGGACACTGCAAGGGGCGGGTCAGTGGAGGACCAGACCCAATGATCTGCCACCAGGTTAGGACTCTTTTCAAACATAAGCACTGGCTAGTGAGGGCCGGATGCCCAGATGGTGTGAACCCAGATGGTGTAAACCCAGTGGAGAAGCACTGCTTTAAGTCACCTGCAGGGGGAAACAAGAAGAACGAAAATATATTGGGATCACACTTTGTTGCTTTTAATTATCTTTAAAAAAAAACCCATCCAGGCCAGATCCTGAGCCGACAGAATTCCAACAGAGCAGCGCCAGCTGGGGATCCGGCTTGGAGTCATTTATTTAAAGATCATGAAAAGCCCCCAACGGAATATATTTCCCCACCTCAGGTCTGTCCCTACAGAGAAGGAAGGGGATTAAAATAAGAAGGAAGTGACGCTCCCTGACATGAACCAGCTTCTAAAGAATCATTTGAACAGAGGGATTCAGAGATGAATAAATGCCCAGCACGGCCTTTCGGACTGTTGACAAATGTTGCTCATTTGGCGATAAAGGAAAAAACATGAATGAGCTTCAGTCCTTAAGTATCCCTCATTAACCCAAACATCCTTCTTTTTTAACCACCCCATACATTTATGCAAAGGGATTTGCAGCCATTCAGAGACATTGAATGCCAGCTAGATTAGAGGCCTTTTCAAAGGTAGGAGCTTATCTCACTTCTCTTGTTCTTCTGATATTAACCTCTGTACACCCAAACCCCACCAATGCGCAGGGAGCACACACAACGCACAACGGCACCGCACCATACATAGAATCATTGATGGATGGAAGAGACCTCGAGAGGTCATCTAGTCCAGTCCCCTGCATTTATGGCAGGACTAAATATTACCTAGATATGCAAGGAATTGTTGCCAAATGGAGTGCCGGTTGGGAATTTTCCAACGGAATTTTTCTCCATCGGAAAATGCCAGTTTGTTGAAAGCAAAATGTTTCATGGAAATGTGCCAATTTTCACTAAGATTTTTTGGGGGTGGGGGAAAGCATTTTGATGAGGTCAAAATGGCATTTCAGTGCTTTTGGAGCGTTTCAATTTTTTGTTTCAAACCAACTGTTTGGGAAATTTTCAGTTTCGGAATAAAATGCTGCAGTCGACCCACAACAAATTGGTTTTCCAAGTTTTGTTTTGTGGGAGACTTTGAAGTATTTCGGGGTTGTTCTGTTCTAGGAGAGCACAAAACACACGTGCACACACAAACATAAATATACAGTACATCACACACACTACGCTGTGTTTTCACACACATCATTCAATACACCACACACCCTCCCCATATATAGATCAGAACGCAGGGGAGTTCTAACTCCCAGTCTTACCTTCACTCCTCTCCCAGAGTAGGAACTAGAACCCAGGCGTCCCGACTCCCAACCCCCACACCTTTCTTTGCTCTAACCACTATGCCTCTTATTGGCTTTGCCACATGTGGGTCACCACTTGAGCTACAGAGCAAGCCAGGCAGCTGGCAGTCAGTGTCGAGAAGTATGTATATAAAAAAAAGTGGCGCTGACTATTCTTTAGCAAGCAAACAATGGGCTAAGAGGAGGAAAAAAGGTTGGATTGCTGGGTTCTAGCTGAAAAAGGATGGATAAAGGTATATCCCACTTAGTTTTCCCGCACTCCTGTTGCATTTGATAGTACAAGGTACAAAGCAGCTGGGCGTTAGCCCTTTCTATCCTCTGAGGTGAGCATCAGACAGACCTTCACAAAAAGGCTTCTCAGGTTTCTTTGCAAAATCAGAGTCACTTTTATGTTCTTGCAGCGCAAGTCAATTTCAGTGGCTCTCTTTTGAAGTTGCACTACTCCAGAATAAGCATATTAACACACGGGGCTACTCAGGAATAGCTAGTGGGCTTTGAATTCACCCCTTGTCTTAATCCAAATTAATTTTTAAGTGTAGACAAGAACACGGGGGGGGGGGGGGGGAAGTGTTGCTTTCGCAGGAAAGCGCACAAGTTCCACAGCCCAGATGCATCCTTCCTAAAATAAGGAACATTCCCCGCCCCATGTCGTCAACATGGCAGAAAGAAACGCTCCATAACTCACGCAGGTTAGTTTCAACAGATCTCTAGCTACAGTAGTCAAACCGAATTCAAACCCCTTGAATTCTGACCACGGGTGTTTCCTGTGGGGGTTTCACGCAGCTTAACTAATTCACCCCTTTTGTTAATTCAGATTCATTTTCCTGCATGACCCCGTGTGGACAAGCTCTTGGCATCTGCGCAACTCCCAGTCTGTGAACAGATTTCTGCCCCCTGGGAAGCTGGGAAGCATCAGCCCCGTTTGACAGCTAGGGAAAAGAGGCTGAGAGAGAGGAATGCCAACGTTGTCGGTCGCTGGGTTTAGCGGGCGGGTGGTGGTGGTGGTGGTGGGGGAGGGAGGTGTGGCCTGGATGTACAGGAGACCAGAGAGAGGCTCTGGTAATTATCTAGCGATCCATAGCTACGCAAGGGTCTACTCACCACAGGGGTGCCTCTTGGCTGGGTGCAGTGCAGCAACTTCTCCTTTGGCACGCCCGACCAACAGCCGCTCTGGACCTGCGGCGGTCTGGCTCTTCCTTTGACCAGGCCCATCGGCCACTTTTAGTCACACTTCTTCTGGGGTAAACTGAGTCACACTCACCGACACCCTGGCAGCGTCACACCAGAGCTTCGGCCTGGCTTCGTGGCCTTCCAGCCCTCCACTCCAGGGTCTTAACACCACACGGCCTCTACTCTGGGTTCCAGCCCAGGGACCCCCTTGTGAAGTGGAGACAGGCTGTTTGTTGAGACACTCTGTTGTAGCCCTGAGCTGTTTCCTGCAGGCAGGACTTTCTTACAGCCTCACTCTTCTGCAGAGCTGCAAAAAAAGGGGAACCACGCTTGTTATAGGGAATGAAAGATGCCGCCCATCACAGGAGTAGCTCAAAAGAACCACTCCTGGTCTCAGTCAGCCGTGAATGAGCCGGGCTTCTCCTCTTTTCACATCTCCCTTGACACCTGGCCCAGGTGTAACAGGGTGGGGCTGATTGGCCTCTCATTAACCCCTTCGTGATCAGTTATACCCCAGCCCATTTGAATATGTCTCTGTCTACACTACAGGGCCTGGCACGGCATAGCTAAGCCGGCCTAACCCCATGGTATAGGCACAAACCAAGCCAAGGGACGCGAGGCTATTTTGATGTTTTAGGGGAATCTCTTTAAGGAGTTCTTCACCCCTCTTTTGGTCAAATAAATCAATTTTGATTACCCAGTATGATTTTAATCATTCACAGATCGGATGGCAAGATTCCCCTCCCCCCCCCCACCCCGGATAAAGCAAGTTGTATTTATTTTTCAATATCTCTTTTAAAATAATAAATCATGTACAGACGGCAGGGAGGGAGAACCCAGCCTTCCGAGGTTGCCACTAAAATAATGACACCTTTTGCAGAGAGGGCAGACATACGTGGTATGGCACTATTATGGCCAAACTGCACCCCATTAATTAGGCAGCCGGTGATCAATTGGACAGGCTTTAGTTGGTGTCCAACAGAATGGGGGAGAGATCTGAAAGTGCGGTAAATCTTTTTGTAATTAAAAAAACAAAAAAGAACGCTTCCCGTCCCCACCACTACAAATGTGAAAATGAGAAAAGACGGAAGGCGCTGAATGGCCTGTACCCTAGCATGCGACCGGAGGAGGGATTCTGCAGAGACACATATGACAGACCGCCACAACGTGATGTGACTGTGTCTGTAACAGGCATATTATACATGCATAAGCACACACATACACACACAAAATGTACACCACATTTATACCAGCTCTATCCATAGATCCCCATGCACACCCATCTACCTACACATGTAAAGGATCATACGCATGTAGTGCTATATGTGTATACACATACCACAATCATATGCATATATACACACTAACTCTCTAATAACTGCACACACAGAACTGGGTACTTTTTCTTGTATAGTGTGTCACACACACAGTCATATACAAGGTACACCACGTTTACACAAAATCTATCTATCTGTCTGTCTGTCCCCATGCACACTTATCATCTAATCTAATCTATCTATCTAACCTGGGCAACCTTAATAATAGACAGTGTTACCAACCTCACCTACAGAATGGCCCAGTTAGATAGACAGATAGATAGATAGATAGATAGATAGATAGACAGATAGATAGATAAAAGGGGGCAGTCCTCGGTGTGTATCATGTTACATACACACACAAATGTACACATATACCTATAGCAATACACATCTTCACACATGACACAAATGGTATACGGCAGATGCACACAGGGTGGGGTTCTTTTCTGGTGTGTCATACAATATATAGGTGTGACAGTCCATATAGTTATTATATGTTCTATCTATCCCATCAGACCCCTCCAGCAATCCACTACCACCCCTTTCTCTCACTGTACCTGGGTCTGTTTCTGGCTTGTTATAAGTTTCTATTATTAAGCAAGATTTTTTCAAAAAACATGTATTAACCAAAAACAATTCCAAGGGATTATCCCCTGCTTCAATCCACCATCAGAAAAGGGGCTTTTGCATGTTGGAAAGTGTCTAAGTTACCATTTGGTGAGTTGAGCCTAAAACTTTATACATACACACCCCCCCCCAGCTACGTATATTTCACTCAGTTACATTATAGCTAGACTTGGAAGGATTAGATTTTTATATGTCTGGAAACATCATTTTCGCCATACACACACACACACGCCCCCAACGAAAAATGATTCCATTGATAAAAGTCAAAATGTACAGATAGGCAAAGAAAGAAAAATGCTGCTTGAGAACATGGTAGAGTCAAAACCCAGTGATTTAGACTTCTGAATTAGGCTGGTTACAAAATGGACTAGCAAATGAATAGTAAAAACAGCCAGGTCTGATTTGTTGGTTTAAGGCTATATATATTTGACTTGTGATGTTGACAGTTTGTGTTTTAACAGGTTTATTTTATCTTTAATCTTTTGAATCTCGGCCTCTACTGCAATTAAATAATTGTCTGATTCCCCCTCCTCCCCCCCCCCCATAATTTCCTGCAACTGTGAAAATTTAAGTAGATAAAAATCTTTACAAATGCCTACAAATAAACATCGCTATTATCTGTCAAAAGTATACCAAAAAAAAAATCAAATTCTGCTAACCCTAATTATACCTCTTTGGATTCCAGGACTGTAAGGCCTTGGGCCATTTTACTTTTATAAAAATCAGTCCCACTGTCTTTTCTATGGGTTGTATGACAGAAAATATCCTGGGAATGGATGATCATTTCTTGTACTTCATTTGGAGCGATCATGATCTTTTCACTAGTGAAATCTCTTTCTGTTTATTATTTTTATCCCCGTTTTCCCCAAACTCTCTCTCTCTATCTTCATGAGAGTTTATTTTCTAAAGAAGGTCTGACACTAATTGTCTTTCTAAATAAACAAATCTGATAAATATTTAACAGGCTGGGGAAGAGCTGGAACTGGTGGGTGGCCAGCCTAAACAACAACAAAAATACCAGAATAAATCAATCGTTGCTGATAATATTCTTTGTGGATCTAGAGGGGAGAGGGGAGAGGAACCTTATTTTAAAACAATCCGTTTCCCTTTTGCTTTTACTGATAAACATTCACCTGGCTGAATCAATCTGAATTTTGCATGGATTGTTTTAACCTGACTTTTTGTTTTATAATTTGATATTTTTAAGGCCACTCATCTTCAAATGTTAAGATTGTTTTGCTGTTTAAAGTTTATTTTTACTTGTCTACAGATTGCTAGCTAGCAGAGACAAGTTGTTGATCAAAATATTATTCCTAGAAATTAGCTTTCCATTAACAGTACAAGTTTGGTTTTTTTTAAATCTGTTTCTAGTTTAATTAAGTTTTTTTATAGGTCCCAGCAGATGGACTAAATGGACTGTGTGTTTGTAAAATAAATCCAGGCTGTGAAGGAGAAAAGAAAAATCTGATCACCTTAACAAATCCCAGGCTTCATAATAGCATCTTTTTAGTTCACCTTTAAAAATATATATTGTCCCATTTCTCATGACAATAGCCAGAATGGCTATAACTATGTATTGTGGAAACAGTTGTGTAGATGGCCTGGGAATTATATTCTTTCTTTCTTTCTTTCGTCATCGGATCAAATTAAAGCTACTTTCTAAATCTTTTTAGCAATTTTAGCATTGATAAAAAGAGATTTGGGGGGGTTCTTTTGTTGTCATGAAAAGAAGAAATTAGTCTGTCTCCTCTGATTCTTCAACCAAAGAACAGCTTGTAGCTTTTCCACCGACTTCAGACCAGAATCAGAACCTCAACTTTTTATATCAACCTTCTCCTAAAAAAATAACACCCTAGATTCCAAGAGGAATCCCAATACACTAGAGCTAAATTTGGAGATCATATACATTCAGCTAACTCTGCCCATCTATGCTCCTACAGAAAAAGCATGGTCTTTAAGCAGCCTTCAAAGCCTGCTTTTCTTCCCTCTATTCCAAATTACCTCCTTTGGCGTTAAGTTCTTTCCAGGTCCATCATTTAGCACCGACTTATTTATTTTTTCAATCCCTCTCTCTCCCCCTTGCTTTTATTTTTATTCTTCTCTATGTGCAGGGGGCTCCAAGGAAGAAGAACGTCAGTTGCAAGGAGCCTCCAGTTATTGTGATTATTTTGAAAAACCCGCTTAAAAGTAAGCCCTTGTTTTGAACGGAGCATCTGAGAATAGTGTCTCTCTTGTCTTGGAAAAGACTGTTCTCTCCCTCTTTTCTTGTGTCTGTATTCATCCCACAGCCATCCTCTCGCCACCCTTAGGTGCACTCAGCTATCTGTCTTCATGTGCTCTTCTTTCTCTAAATAGTCGAACTTTCCCAAAGTCTATTCCCTCTCTCGTCTTCTCTTTTCCTCCCTCCCCCCTTCTCTCCTGCCTGCACATTTCCCTGCCTGCCCTCAGAAATCAAAGCTCATTGAGTTGTTTGTTTAATCGCCTGACTGTAACTTCCCACCGCTTTATCAGCCCCGGATCTGAGGAATTAATTGAGTGTTAACGCATTTTATCTTCCAACAAACCAGGCCCCCAGACCTCTCTCCCTGTATGAGCCACAACTGCTGCTAATTGCCTTGGACTGGGAGAGAAGCTGCAATTATCTCTCCATTGCTCTGAAATTTCCCCCCCCACCCCGACTTGGAAAAAGAGTAACAGGGGGGGAAAGATAAAGCTCTGCAGAAAAGAGACTGGGGGCAGGGACCCCATTCAAGGACCCCAGAGCCAGCCGGGCCTGGCTCACCCTGCCCACGAGCCACAAGAGGCTGGCTCTGGCCCCCCCAGCAGGTCCCTGATCCTAGTAGTGCCCTGGCTCCACTCTGGAGCCCTGGGACAAGCCCCCCAGCGAAGTTATTGTGTGAGGCGGCTGGGCCGGGATTTCTTCCTTTCATTTACTCACTCTGTTCTTTCTCTTTCTTTCTTTTTCACCGCTTTTTCTGACCACTTTTTCTTTCTCTATTCTTTTTCTTTCTTGTTTTCTTCATTTTCTCTTTCTTTCATTTTCTTACTCTATTGTTTCTTTCGCTCACTCCTTTTCTTTCATTTTCCTATTAATCTTTCTTTCTTTCTCTTTCTTTTCTACCTCCGGTTTTGTCTTTCTTTCATTTTCTCACTTTCTTTTTCTTTCTCTCCTTCAATTTCTTACTCTAGTCTTTCTTTCGTTTTCTTGGTCGCTTTTGGGCTTTCTCTCTCTTTTTTTCTCAGTCTTTTCTTCCTGCCTGCCTTTCAGCGTGTGACATGAAAAGCACCTTTATTGAGCAGCTCATCACACATGGAATGGCCCCCCTCTCCTCCCATACACATGAAAAAAAAATGCATTGGAAAAATCTATATATTACAACACTGGACATGTTAAGGGATAAAAAAGTTAAAAGCACACCAAAAAAGCAGTAGGGAAATACTGAAGTGTAATGGATCTTCTTCTGTGGAGACTTCCCCCACCCACACTCCTTGCTGCTCCACTGTACATATGCTGGGAGCTGAGTAATATAATATGTTGGAGCTTCTCTTGCAAATTTTATGAAGCACAATAAACTTTAAGCAAGCTTAGTGGGTGTGTTCCAAAAGTTGTCTGGTTTCAGGCTACAGTGAGATAAATCTGTGTGTGTGTGTGAGTCTGAACATTGGCTAGAGGTTTTGTGTGTAAACACTGTCTAAAGATTGTGTGTGTGTGTGCAAACACTCTAAAGTTGTGTGTGAACATTGTCTAAAATTGTGTGTGTGTGTGTGAACACTGTCTAAAGGTTTTTGTTTGTGTATGAACACATTGTCTGGAGGTTGTTTGTGTGTGAACATCAGAGGTTTTGTGAGTGTGTGTGAACAGTGTCTAAAGTCATTTAAAAATACAAAAGCACACAAACACTCACACTCCGAGTCCAGAGACACAAACCAGGTCTCAAACCAGGTCACAAACCCCTCAGCTTCCTGAAACCGCACGACTAGCTTCATGGATTCCCAGGCCAGAAGGGACTGCTGTCTGACTCCTGCGTAACTCAGGCCAGAGTCCTGTCCCCAAATGATTCCTCTTGAACTAGAGCAGATCTCATAAAAAAAAAAAAGCCATCCAAACTTGATTTTAAAATTGCCAATGATGGAGAGCGTGGGGAGTTTGTATATTTCACGTGGACAGGGACTCCTCGGTGGTGATTTTGACTGAAAGAAGACAGACCTACATTCCCTAACAGAATTGTAGACTCCTTCGTCTTCCACTCAACACACACATGCTGCTGAGGGATTCCTGGGAGGGTGTGTGTGTGTGTGTGTAGATTAGATCTTTAGAAGGGGGCACCTTTCCAGGTCTTTTCAGATCTGCTGATCTCTGACCTCACACTGACCCTACACGGGATGGTGCCTTAGATAAATAGGAAAACAAGACAGGATGGCAAGGCCTCAACCTCTGTCCTTCCTCTTTAGAGCAAAGTAATCTAGCTAACCCTACAATAATAAACACTGGTAACCCAGGGACCAGGGGGGGAGCTGCAAAATGCTAGGAAGAAATGCATGTTTAAAAACAAATAAGAGGGTTTTGCAAAGGATTGCTGCAGCTCTGATCTCAGTCTAAGTAACTAGCAGTGAAAAGGCCAGAGGTTAGCTACCTCTTTACTGTGTTAAACTTCTTAAGCCGCTAAGGACCATGAAGTGAAGGGATCAGGCTGCTATTACCCCTCGAGAAAACCTCTCCCAGGCTGAGGAGGTATTAGAAATAGAAAGAACCAGGAGTGAGGGAACCAGGAGGTTGCACTGGCAGCAGTAAGGAGATGGGAACAAGATGTCAGATGAATCTAGCAGGGGCTCAGAAGTGCAGGTGGACTAAAGCATGCTGGATCAGGGCCTCACTTGGAAAGTAAAGAGGCAGAACATAATAAGCAACAGGAGTGATTTATTTATTTATTTTTCCATCTCCAAGTCGTGTCTGTTTCCAGATCCTGGCCTGGAAAATATCCTAAACTGTGCCCCCACTTCTGAATCCAGCAACAACCCCCCCCCCCCCCCCAGCGCCAAAAATGCATACGCACAGCCTTAAAAGGGATGTGTTTCAAGCAAGCAGGGAGACGAATGACAGCACTGAAGGCTGGAAGGGACGGTCAAATCATCTCATCTGCCCTCCTGTACATCACAGGCCACAAACGCCACCCAGCACCCAGAAACTAAACCCAGCCACTGAAAACCTGAGCTTTTCACCATCACACTGGAGTGATCAGGGTTGGATAGAATGGAAGGGACTGACACACACACACACCCTTCCCCACCCCCATTCCCTCCTGTTCGAAAATCACCAGCCTTTTATTACAGGCTTGTGTGTTGGGGGGGGGGTCCCTTTTGTTCTGATGAATTTGCATAAGCACCTTCTGTTCTCCTTTGCTTCATTTTGCTTTCCTTATCTCTGTCTTCCCCTTTGCCACTCTACCCCCCCCCCCATCCAATTCCTTTAAAATCCACTTTTTCATTATTTTTTTAAGGAAGGGGAGCTGGAAAAATGCAACTGGCTTCTTTAAATAGCACAAAAATGGCCCGTCTGTTTCCCTTCCATGTGCCCTTTTGTTGCTGTGGATGCGTCAGTGTAGTTTTTTTTCTTTAAATCCTCATTAAAAAGGATTCCCTGATTCTGCCTTTAAAATACGTCACTTTTATAAGCGGATCCAAACTTTGTTTAAAAAGAAACCAAAACACAAGACTGAAACTTGGCAAAGCTAATCCAAATTGTTAGAAGGACTCAAACCAGAAATGGTGGCACTGTTTTACCATCAATTTTGCAGGCTCCTTGTTAATTTCCTTTGGATTCCTAACTGTGTGCTTGGCAAATCTTTTGCACTCTCGTCGATTTATTTGCAAGCTAAAGACAAGCAGGTCAGTTGTGCTGGGCGGGAAATCCTGAAGGCGGAAAGTCTGGGAGCAAAATCTCCGTGTGCTTTCTCTGTAATGAGGTTTCAGAAATATTGTTTTGAAAACCAGCTTGTCTGGCATTAAAAAAAACCCAATGTTCTCCAAACTTCCCATGGCGACTCTGGGCACGTTAGCAGAACCCAGGCACCTATTTCCTTGAGTTTTTAATCTGTATCTAGCAAACATCTGTGCTCATAGCCAGGCTTTCAGAGTGTTCAGAAACAAACAAATGAACAAAAACAATGAGAGTCCTGTAGCACCTTAAAGACTAACAAAATTCTGCGGGCATAAGCGTTCGTGGGCTGCAACCCACTTCGTCAGATGCATCAACTGAACAATACACATTACACACGAAGGACAAACCCACCCTAAAGTGCCACTATGGGAAATACATTTGATCTTGAAGTTTCACCCTCATCATCATTTTCATTCCTTTTTCTTTCTTTTCGTGAAGGAAAGAGATTATCACATTGTTGCTTCCACATGATCTGTTTACCATACCAACGACATAGGCCTTTGAACTTTAGATCGGATACCAGTGGCTTGCTTTGGAATCTAATACTTAAAATACCCAAAGAACTTTCCTCTAGAGATTTGATTTTTTTTTTAAATAAAAAGAGGTTAACTTCCAGTTCTTCAGCATCTTTTTTGCATTAGCCAAGAGGAAAATTGCTTTAACCAATATTATTTCAAACAGCCAATGGGTGAGGGGAAAAGATAAGCTCAAATTGCAGATAAATTTCTTTAGCCCCTCTTTTTTTAATTTATCGATTGCATTACCCCTGAATCAACTGTGTATGTGTCTCCACACACACACACACATACACAAGGGTATATTATGGCAAATAGATATTTAACATATGGTGTATATATTATTAGCCACATTTCTAAAGTACTTTGAGATCCATAAAAAGCTACAATAGAAACATAAAGTGGTGTCTATATAAACACAGTGGATAGAAATTTGCCAGGGGGGGTTATAAGCTTTGGATTTTTAGCAAGAAAGTGGCAATATATTTAAAGACAAATAGGATAGAAATATAAAACTTGATCAAAACACAAAACAACTCCTCAAAATTCAATCTAATAACAGATAAAACCAAACTCTCCCCTCTCCCCCCGCCATTCTGGATGACACAAAATTAGCACATTTTAAAAAAATGTTGGTTCCAACTTCCAACACAGTTATAATGTGATTTTTTCCCCCCTTAAATTATAAAGGCACAAATTTGCAGACCTGAGAAATATAACTTTCTCCTAAATCTAATCTAATCTATCTATCCAATTTCTAGTGGGATCTATCTATTCATTTTATTTCTAGTAGTATCTGTCCATCTAATTTTTGGTGGATCTGTCTGTATAAATCCATTTTATTTCAAGTAGTATCTATCTAGCTATCCTTTTTGAATTTCCTATTCCTCCTTTCAGAAAAAAAATCACTGTTTCTGCACACATTAATTTAGCAGCACTGGGAAGTGAGCTGGCAAACATCAGGTTTTAATTGAAAAACTAATCACTCCAGTAGAGTGCATGTTTCAGATGCTCCCACCTATGCACTTTTTGCATCTCTTTTAAATATAATTCTTCAGCGTTGTTTTGTTGTGGTTCTGTACATTCAGATGCTCTCCTTTTTAATTTATCAAAATGCCAATGCAGACTTCAAGCGATTCTTTCCACTCCCTCCCCTTTTGGCCCGAGAATGAATTATTGGGCAGGGAGAAAGAGAGAGGGAAAAAAAGATTTCTTTTAACTGAAAATTGTATGTAACGAGAGGTCATAAATGCGGGCGCTGCGCCTTTAAATTCACAGCTGCCATGCAATAAATATATTTTATGCAGCGGAGAATTTCAAAGGGGGCATTCCTCACATGTTTTCTTGTCTATAATGGAGGGGCTGGCCTAATGCAGCAAAATAAACACTCTGGGCCCTGTTGATTTTATGACCTGGCATGCCTGTAATTTACGATACAGTATCCCAGCAGTGGTGCTTTCTTGTTTGCTGGACTTGGGGGAGACAACACAGGGGATTAGGAGAAGGATTATTTGAAATATGAAACGGAGCAAAAAGGCTTTTAAAAGGGGTGGACAAAATGAGGCCCCGATCCTGCTGACGCGGACGCATGTGCTTAACTTTAAACACATAAACTGTTACTATGTATATTGAGGTAGCAGTTAGGTGTCGCAGCTCAGATCAGGGCCCCCGTTGGGCCGGGCGCTGCACGGACCCAGTGTGAGATCAGGACCCCCGTTGTGCTGGTAGCTGCGCAGACCTCGACTGAGATCATGGCCCCCATCATGCTGGACGCTGCACAGACCACAACTGAGATCAGGGGCCCTGTTGCGCCGGAAACTGCATAGAGACAGAGTGAAAAACAATCCCTGCCCCAAAGACTTTGCAATTTAAAGAGCCAAATAGTAAGGTGGGGAAACTGAGGCACAGAGAGAGGCAGTGACTTGCCCAAGGCCACACAGCAGACCAGTGACAGAGCGAGGACTAGAAACGAGTGCCCTGAGTCCCAGCCCCCCCATGCCCTAGGCCCTGCAATGGTCCATTCTGGCTTTATAACCTATGAATCTCTGTGAATAGGATTCGGAACAAGCTCCAGAAGCTTTCGCCTCTGGGTCACGAGTGGAAAACTAGCCCTGGTGAGCAGCAATTCAGTCACACCCCCCATCCCTCCCATTGCATGAGAGGAGTTGGCTGGGTCTCAGCCCAGGCTGGCATTAAATAGCTGGGGAGGCCCGTTTCGTAGGCAGCCATCGTTGGTGGGAATGTCTTCCACACGCTGCTGTGAACAGGTACCTCAAAAGCGGCGTGACACCCCTTAAAACAGCCTTCCCCTCGCTGGCTTGATGAACACCACTCCCCTGAGGGGACATTGCAGGCCATTTCCTCTCCCATGCCTCCCTTCATCGCCATCACCTGGCTTTGGAAGAGTTATTTAAAACTAGGCCTGGTCTCCCGGCCTACGGGAGTCTAGGCCACCTAGAGATCAACGTGCCTGCCACAGGCGTTTTAGCTCCACCACGGTAGTGACTTATATGTTAATGTCGCTTCACTCCCCTGCACTGACCGCCCGTGTGGGGGCGCGGGTGTTAGTTGGGAGCAGCCGAGATTTAAGAGGGTAGAACTAGGAAGGAAGGAGGTGCAGTGGAGCCAGCCTTGTCGGAAGAGGATGTAATAACCAGCTGAGATCGGACTTAGCGGGGGGGCGCGCGGCCCCGCTCTCACTGAATGACCCACAGGCTTTCAGGTGCGGCGCTCTGCTAGCGATCTCACCCCGGTTACCTGAGGCAGAGCTGGCACTGCAACGCAGGTCCCCAGGTGCTGCCCCGCGCAGCAGGCCAAGCTGCCACCTGATCAGTTTTCGGTGCGGTGGGAGAAGAATAGCCCCATCGCCTTTTGAAAGCTACTCCTCCGCCACCGCGTCTTTCCCTGGGTGAGTAGCAGACTTCGTGGCAGGGGCGCCCGGCGTGTTGCACCACTTAAGATCAAGCTGGGCACAGCCAAAGCACGGCATAATCTCCTTTGGGTTGTAACGCCAGAAGAGGTTTGGTTCCGAGCATGCGCCTGGCACAGCTATTTTGGCCTTGGATCTGGTGTAAAGGTTTTCATTCCATTATAGAGAGAAGGTGGAATATATCCCACCAACCGCCCTGTGTTGCTGAGAGAATAAAATTCCTGTCTAAAGCGTAAGCTGGTGTTTTTTTAATGTTGTGTGGAATCTGTATGTGTGTGTGTGGGGAGGAGGGGGTTGTACAAATTGGTATCCTGCTCACACTGCATAATGTCATATATATCTGCTCATAATTTATCATACGTTGCATTATTTTTTTATTTGCCGGCGAGTCAAACCAGGAGGGCCCGACCGAGATCATGCCAGGAGCTGCCCAGGCATGGAGTGGGAGACAGGCCCTGCCCCAAAACAGCTCCTTATCTAAGAATTGCCCCCCTTTTACAGATGGAGGAACAGAGACCCAGAGAAATGTCCACCCTGCGCCGACAGAGACTGGGACAGAGGCTCTGAATCCAGCATGGCTTTTATTTTACAATAAGGAGAACAGATGGACAAGAAAGAACTGAAGGCAGGAGAGCGTGCAGTGTGTGTTCGTGTTGCCACCCCCCACTACCACGAAGGATGTCAGTCTAGCACAACTTTATTTCAGAGTCAGAAAAAGCATTGACAAGAAAGAACTAAAGTAGAGTGCCCCCAGGGGGAGAGTACTGTGTGTGTGTGCGCGCATGCCTGTGCACCACATGGACATGCAGGCTCACACGACTTTCAAAATCGTCCTCAAGAAAGAACTAAGGTCAAGTCCAATTGGAGAGCACCATGTGCCTCTGCCACTGAAACAATCTGCAGCCACTGTGCCAACAGAATGGCTGCCGCGTGCCAGCATCCTGATAAGAGCAGGTGGGAAATTTAAAGGCACAGTACACAGGAAAACGTAATACACCATCACATCACTGCTGCGCAGGCCTCCCTGGGAGAACTCGATCCCCACCCGGATGCTCAACGGCACCAGGGGATGAGCGCCCCCCCAACCACCGGGGGATGCCATCCCCTGCTCCTCCACCCCAGTGACATTATTCCAGGCTGCTGGTGCTGCTTACTGGTGTCTGTCACACCTTGGGGCTCAGGGGGCTAGGAGGGGAAGCGCCGGGGGTCAGCGGGAACGGGCCTTTTTTTTTTTTTTTTTGCATTTTAATTAAAACGGGATGGAATTAATTTCCTCTTGCTGCCAAGGGACCTGTGCTGGAGAAGCAGCGAGGCTGACAGTGATGGAGTGAGATTCCCTCACCACCACCTAGTGGGGGTGGGAGGGTGATGGGAAGAGGAGAGGTGGGGGAGTTTCCCTAGGGGAGGGGGAGCCCCTTAAAGGGACAGTAGCAGCTTTCCAGGCCTCTGATCGCACCTCATCCTCATCCTCACACCTCTGGGGAATAAAGTCTGGGGCAGAGGGAGGTGGGAGGAGAGGGATGGTGGAGTGAAAAAGGGAGAAGGGCGAGAGGGGTTTGCAAGGAGCTGAAGGCCTTTTTGGGAGGTTCTCCCACCCTGGAAACTAAGGAGGAGACCTGCAGCTTCATCCTCAGTCATGCTCAGGCCCTTCTGGGCTGCTCTGGGGTGAGATTGACCCCTGAGAATCCCCACCACATGCTGGGGCCTGCCTGGCCAATCTGCTGCTACCAGCCCCTGCCAAAGGGGGCAAATTGTGGGCGTGGTCAGACCGCACTGCGCTGTGGCTATTCTCTGCCTCCCAGGTCCCATGTGGGGGGCAGTGCATGAGTTAGAGCAGCCTTCAGGCTGCTCTAAATTACACACGATGGGTTAGCAGGGAATCAAGTCCTCCCTTGTTCTCTGACCACCAAAATAAACAAACAATCAATCTATCTCGGTGTTTTAGCCAGCTGCCCATCACCATAGCATCGAAGTGGCTTGCCCGGGAAATCACTAGCAGCCCTCCTGCAGTCTCTCCAGGGAAGGGAAGTGGCCAAGAAGAGGTCTGGCTCTCGCTGATCTAGCTAAGACGCAGACCCTGGGCTGAGAAGGTGCCAAAGCTGGGAGGCGTCTACTGGGCTAGGTGAGTGTCTGAGCTGTATCGCCATTCACGAGCAGGGGCGGGTAGACAGCAGAGCTGGAGTCAGCACTGCATGTTTGGGTATTGGGGGTGGGGGAGCGCTGGTGGATGCAGCCTGTGTCTTCCTCCCTCTACTCTGCAGAATCTTCTCCGCCCTCTTCCTCTTGCTCCAGCCCAGATGTGGGCCCGGTGTGGGCTGTGGCTGGCAGTTGAAGCTGAGCCAGGGGTGGGAAGGAGGGGGAGAGAGGCCAGGAGAGCGGGCCTGGCCATTAATCACTTTCTCAGGGAGCAGCACTGAGCGGTCTGTTGGCGGCTTGTGAGCTGGTGGGGGAAGAAAGCTTTTCCTCCAGGGATGGCGTTAAAGGATCGGGGCTTTTGGGGAAGGTGCTGCTGCGACATTTCATTTTCATAGAGAACTGAGACACCTGGAGTGGTGGCTGTATAGCGTAGTGGTCAAAGCCCAGGCTGGGGTGTCACGACTCCTGTGTTCTAGCCCCAGCGCTGGGAGGAGACTGGGATCTAACAGTTAAAGAGGGAGCTGGGAATGGGGATGCCTCGGTTCTTTTCCCAGCTCTGGGAGGGGAGAGTCTAGTGGTTAGAGCAGCGTTACTTAATCTCTCCTGTGTTTAGTGGCACACGAGGCAGCCCGTTTTCTGTCCAGAGCAAAATGTTTGCCTCAGTGCTTAATTTGTAATGAAAGAGGTGCTGGGGCTCGAGCAATTATTTTACATTCATAACCGATGCACCACGCCCAGAGGTGCCGGGGCTACGCACTGCCAAGCCCAGAGGTGCGGGGGCTCAGCCCTGGCACAAATTAAGCCCTTGTTTGACTCCACGATGGCAACCCGGCGATAGGTCTGTCTTTTCTCGCCACGCCCTCACTTCCCTCCGGGTGGAATTCCATCGCAGACCTACCGGGTGCTTCTGCCCCGGGGTCGCCGGACGACCTGGCGAACCACCGCAGCCGTCTCCATCTGATTGCGTAGTCCGCAGTCCCAGGAGCTCAGCCTGATGCTCCCACATGGGTCATGCCATCTCGCCAGATTCTTCTTAAACGGCGCTGGTGCCTTGCCCGTGACTCCCTGGCATGGCCGTCTGCCCCCTGCGTGCTCCTGAGGTGGAGAGCAGTTCTGGGAGGACGGTGGCATCCTCCAGTCTCATTTTTGGGTGCAGAAGAGAGACAAACTCATCACCTCTTCTCCATCCGGGGTTGGCAGCGTTCTCTGCTACTTCCATAGTCAGAGCAGGGGGCACGGGGAGTCTGGACTCCTGGGTTCTATTCCTGACTCTGCATCTCAGGGTGCAACGGTGGCATTTTTCCCGTCGCTGTAGCAAATCCCCCTCTCTGAGCGGCAGTAACTGGGTTGACGGAAGAATTCCTCCATGAATCGACCGAGCACTGCCTACACCGGGGCTTAGGTCGGCTTAATCACATTGCACAGGGCGTGAAATTCTTCCTCCTCAGTAAAATGGGGATAACGAGAATGACCTACATCACTGGGCTGTTTGGAGGTTGAATTCATTGATGTCTGGGAAGTGCTTTGAGATCCTTGGTTGGGAAGCAGGAAAAAGTGCAAAGCTCTCTGTCTATCCCCATGCACATCTGTCTGTCTATGTACCCATCCACCCACCTACCATCTCATAATAACTACCCCCCCTCCGTCTACTCCACGCAGGTCACTTCTGATCTCACACATTATTTAATGACCACAGGCATAATGTCGCTGTCTCTCCCTCTCTTCGAAGGCCTCCGATTGAACACTTTAATATTATTCCTCACACCGGATAGTTATAGAATCGTGGAAATGCGGGGCTGGACAAGCCCAAGTCCAGCTCCCTGCACTGAGCGCACCAGCCTAGACTATTAGTTCTGGTTATGTTTCTTGCTTACTTTGGGGGTGCGGGAGCTTGATTCATTAATGCGTGAAATTTACCCCTGGAGAAAAAAAGTCACTTGTAGCAGGTCACTGCACCACTTACGTCAATAGAATATGTTTTAAGTGGCCCCTTTTAACAGCCAGCACAGCAGGGATTGAACCCGAGATCTCCCTGGCTAAAAGCACAAACAGCATGAGCTAAAGACACCAGCCTCCCAAACCAGGCCTGCCTGGGGCAGCTCTCTGTCCTCTATGGCTCAGACACCAGCAGGGCACCCTCGTGCATGTGGCACTGATGGCTTTTGCTCCATAAAGCACTGTGAGCCCCACAGGGGGAATCCAGACCGAAGTGCCGAGTTTTCGCTCTCCCATCGGGTGATGGATCCAGTGACGGCCGTCCCTCTACATCATTAACAAAGGTCAGGCACGGAAGGCAATGCTCGGTGCTTTGAGACCTCCCAGTACCCGGAGCCAGTCGAGGCTGCAGATTTGGGCTGTGTGCAACTGTTGGGGGAGGGGTGTCTGGCAAGGTTGAGGGAGGGCAGCAAACGGGAAGGCGGGGGCTGGGCGAAAGGAGGCGACACGATTCTTTATTCTGCTACGGGTCGCCTTGGTGCCCCCGATTGCACCGTTTTAACCCCCCTTTCCAGAGCCGGAGCCATGTGCCATGGGCCCTGAGCGCCGCTGGGAATCCAGGCCCTTCTTACAAACCAGGAGTCCTTTAACCTGCAGCCCAGATACCTCGGTGACGGGCGCCTTCTCATTGGCCTGGTGCTAGCACAGCACATCAAAAGCCAGGCAGGGCTCATGGTCGGGGGGGCTCAGGAAAGTTGGGATTGACCCCTGAACTCAAAGCTACACCCGTGGCTGGAAGCGGGGGGGGGAAAAAGTTTGCACAAGTCTTCGCCTGAATCTCTGTGCAGATGTTTGTGCCGCCACACTGGCTCTCTGCACTCCGACTGCTCATGGCAGGATGCTCCTTGAGGGGGCTGGCAGAGGTTCAATATGCCCCTAGTTCTGGGACGCTATTTATTAAACATTTACCATGGTAACGTGGTATCGCATTTCTCCCCGCCCCTAAACCCCCCCCCAGATCCTAGAGGGACTTGCTGGAGAAAGCCTCGCAGAGAAGGAAAAAAGTGTACGCACTGGAAAAATCTCTTCGAGGATCATCACAGAATCCTCTGTCCTGATACTTCTCCCCCCCCCTCTTCTGTCCCTTTCATTCCTGTTCTTCTTTCTTTCTCCTGCCTTTTCCCCTCTAAAACAGTCAGTCTCTCTTTTACTTTAAAGGTGTATTTGCCAGACTGGATCAGAACCGAGATCCGTCTAATCCACTCTTCTGTACCTGAGAGCGGCCAGCCGCTGCTGCAGCAGAGAGCACTACCAGAAGCGGGGTGATCGGCCCTCTGCCCTCTCTTAGGGATTGGCTTAAACCCTGAGCAAGGAGGTTTAACATCCCTTCCACAAGACATTTGCTACCACGAATTAGAGCACTGGATTCACCTATGGGCCTCAACTGAGATCGGGACCTCATTGTGCCAAGCACTGCACGGACACACAGTGCAAGATGGTCCCAGCCCCACCAGAGATCAGGGCCCTGCAGAGACATAGCGAGACAGTCCTTGCCCCAAAGTGCTCAGTCTAAATGGACAGAAGAGAGGGGAAACTGAGGCACAGAGCAGGGAAGTGATTTGCCCACAGTAGCTCAGTGGTGGAGACAGGAATAGAACCCAGGTGTCCGAGCTGATAGAGCACACCCCCATACCAAGGCTATGCTCCTTAAACCCCCATTCCTGGCAGTCATTCATCTTCGGCCCAGAGGCATGAGATGCAATTGTCCTTATTACGTAGCTTGCAGATGTTATTAGCAGCCATCAAGGTACGAGATTACCATGATCGCATTATAAAAGGTGCCACCCATGGAATGGAAAGAGCAAAATTTCCCTTTAAAACAAAAAACAAAAACCCAACCTTGTTCTCCCAGCCACATTATTCTCTCTTCTTGGGTAATTAGCCATTTCAATTAGCCAGAGAAATGATGCACTGGCCCTTTAAAACTGTTTCTCTTCCTTGTGGAATTCAGAGCCCTGATAGGTCCATGCCTAAGGCTCATGTGATGACATCCAAATCTCAGCTGATGTCTGCCTGAGTCTGCAGAGAGCCTGGAACAATAGCTCAGGGAGATGTGAAGCTCAGGCATCAAAATGGGATGGGCACGCCAAGTCCCACAAGATTGCAGGCATGACAGGAGGTTTGAAGCTGCTCCTGCTAGCTCTTCTGACAAACAAATCGTATAGCACTCTGCCAATATACTCCAGCAGCATTAGTTAATAAGATGGCCACACTGGATCAGACCAACGGCCCACCTACCTCAGTATCCTGTCTCCGACAGCGGCCAGGGCTGACTGCTTCTGGCAGTTGGAGGTTTAGTTGTGCCAGGGGCTGCACAGACCTTGACTAAGATCAGGCCCCCATCATGCCGGGCGCTGCCCAGACCTTGACCCTGCCCTGAAAAGTTTACAAATTAAAACCTACAAAAGGAGGATTAGAATTGCTATTTTCAGAGCTGATTGCAAAATGGATTTTCCAGCCCAGGAAAATAATAGAGATTTTTGAAAAAAATTAATCCACAGTCAAGACAAAAAAAAAACAAAAAACAACCCGCAAAACTTTGAATTTTTTTGCAATGGGAAATTGCAACAAAAGTTTCCTTTAGGGTCAATGGAAATGTTTCATTTAGATAAATTTGAAATATTTCATTTCAGTGCTGACTCTTTTTAATAATCAATTTTTAAAAATATTTTGAAATTTACTTTACTTTATATACATTTTAATAAAAATCAAACCAGGGTGCCCTGGCATTTTTTAAACACATTACACATCCACCCACCCAATTGTTTTCAAAATGAAATTTCATCTGTATTGAGGATTCCATTAGAAGTTTCTAGTTTGTTAAAAAACTGTTTAGATTAAAATGTTCCAACCATCTCTACCCATTTTACAGATGGGAAAAATGAGTCACAGGGTGATTCAGGACAGATTTTTAAAGTTATCTAGCCATTTTTCTGCTCAATGTTACAAGGCCTAAAGGGCTTGTCCACCCAGGGACACCCACGTAAATTCATCTGAATTAACTTTTAAAGCGGATTAGTTAGAGTGCTTTAAACCCCTGTGTGGATGCTGTTACTCAGAATTAAAATTCGGTTCAGTATAATTCACTTTGGAAGTGTAGTAAAATAAAATGAATTAAGGCCACTTTAATTCTGAATAAGGGTTTTCACACAAGGATTGAATGCAGTTTAATTAGTCCACTTCAAATTCACACCTTTAGTTGAGCCTGATTTACACTAGAAAATTAGGTATGTTGATCAGGGTGTGAAAAATCCACACCCCTGAGCGGCTTAGTTAAACTGACTTAAGTCCCATGTAGACAGCGCTAGGTCGATGGAAGAATTCTTCCATCGACCTAGCTACCGCCTCTCATAGAGGTGGATTGCCTTCGCCAATGGGAGAATCCCTATCATCGTATAGGTAGTGTCTAAACTGAAGCGCCATAGTGGTGCTGCTGTATCTTTTTAAGTGTAGACAAGCCCTAATTCAGATTCACTTTCCTGGATGTCCCCCTGTAGATAAGCCCAAAGTGAATTAAACTAAATCTACCGAAATCACTGTAATTCTAACAACAGCATCCACACAGGAGGTTAACTAATCCCCTTTAAATTCACACCTTCAGTTAATTCAGATTAACTTTCCTGTGTAGACAAACCCTAATAAATTATTTAGGGCCCAGATCCTCAAAGACATTTAGAAACCTAACTCCTGTTGGAAGCAACAGGAATTAGGTGCGTAGATGGTTTTGAAAATCCCCGTAGGACCTATCCGTAGCTTTGGGCACCTAAATAGAGATTCACAGAGGGATGGAGACACGTGAAGACGCAAATAGGCACCTCATGGATTTTCATTGGCACCCGACTACCTTTGAGGCTCCGGCCCGCTTAAAAATTTTCCCCTAAGTGACTTGTCCAAGATTGCACAGGGAAGTCTGGGAAATTAAACCCAGGCGTCCTGAGAGCAGCTCCACCCCCTTCTCCCCAGGTCTGAGAAGATGGCTCTTCGAGTCAAATGCTAGCTTTCCCGGTGCAATAATATTTTCCTCAAGTTCCGCTAAAAGTATTTCAAGTGGTTTCTTTTTAAAAACTCCTCTGGAGGAAGATAATTGGGCAATTAGTGATAAATTACCTCCAAGAGCCACTTTCTTTTAACCGATAATGAAGTCTCATGTAAGAAAGTGCCAATTAAAAAAGGACTTTTAAAGACAGAGTTGTTATTATTTCTCCTTTCCTCCTCCTCCTTCACTGTTTGTCTCTGGTCATTGCAGCCTGATCTGACAGTCCCGCTTCTCCAAGGCCCTTCCCCAGCCTGGCAGCCAATATGCATTTTAATACAGCTGAATGTGAATCTGTACATCTAGGAACAAAGAATGCAGGCCATACATACGCATGGGGGGACTCTCACCTGAGACGCAGAGACTCTGAAAAATATTGGGGGGATCCTGGTGGAGAATCAACTCAGACTCAGACTCTAAGGTCAGAAGGGACCAATACGATTGTCTAGTCTGACCTCCTGCACAACGCAGGCCACAGAACCTCACCCACCCACTCCTGTAACAGACCCCTAACCTAGGACTGAGTTATTGAAGTCCGCAAATCATGGTTTAAAGACTTCAAGGAGCAGAGAATCCACCAGCAAGTGACCCGTGCCCCATGCTGCAGAGGAAGGCAAAAAACCCCAGGGCTCTGCCAATCTGCCCTGGGGGAAAATATGGCGATCAGCTAAACCCTGAGCATGTGGGTAAGACTCACCAGCCAGACACCCAAGAAAGAATTCTCTGTAGTAACTCAGAGCCCACCCCATCAAACGTCCCATCACAGGCCACTGGGCATATTTACCGCTAGTAGTCAAAGATCAGTCAATTGCCAAATTAGGCTGGCCCATCAACCCATCCCCTCTATAAACTGATCAAGCTCAGTCTTGAGGCCAGCTAGGTTTCTTGCCCCCACTGCTCCCCTTGGGAGGCTGTTCCAGAACTTCACTCCCCTGATGGTTAAAAACCTTTGTCTAATTTCAAGTCTAAACTTCCTGATGGCCAGTTTAGATCCATGTGTTCTTGTGTCCACATTGGTGCTGAACTTAAATAATTCCTCTCCCTCCCTGGTATTGCTCTCTATAAATACATCAGAGGGATAAATCATATCTGCCCTCAGCCTTCTTTTGGTTAGGCTAAACAAGCCAAGCTCTTTGAGTCTCCTCCATAAGGCAGGTTTTCCATTCCTCGGATCGTCCAAGCAGCCCTTCTCTGCACCTGTTCCAATTTGAATTAATCCCTCTTAAACATGGGAGACCAGAACTGCACATAGTATTCCAGATGAGGGCTGGCCAACGCCTTATATAGCGGAGCTCCCAGCGCGGCACTGCGGCCAACAAATCTAACGCCGTCCTGGGATGCATAAGTGGCAATCTCGAGTAGGAGCAGAAAGGTTATTTTCCACCCTGATATTTGGCACTGGTGCAACCGCTGCTGAGATCCTGTGTCCAGTTCCCATGCCCACAATTCAAGAAGGACGTTGGTCAAGGGGAGAGGGGTCAGAGAAGAGCCACAGGCATGAGTGAAGGATCAAGAAACCTGCCGTATAGTGATGGGTTGAGCTTTATGAGTCTATTTAGTTTACAGAGAAGGGCAAGGGGTGACTTGGTCACCGTCTATAAATATCTGCCTGGGGAACATATATGTAATAATGGACTCTTCAATCCAGCAAAGAGAGATCTAACACAATCCAATGGCCGGAAGTTGAAGCTGGACAAATTCAGAATGGAAATAAGGCGCCAGTTTTCATGGTGAGCATAATTAACCCTTGAAATAGTTACCCATGGGTCACAGTGGATTCTCTGTCACTGACAATTTTTAAATCAAGCCAGGATGTTTTTCTAAGAGATCTGCTGTAGGAATTATTCTGGGGCAGGTCTCTGGCCTGGGTTATGCTGGGGGCCGGACCAGATGATCACAATGGTCCCATCTGGCCTTGGAATCTATGAAGTCCACTCAGTTAGGTCCAGAGTCCTACAGCTCAGTGCCGATCGCCCGGGCGGCTCTGTTCGGTGCTGCTGGCATCCAGGGCTGCCAAAGATGCAATGCAGTGTCTCTGGAAATCAGCCACCTCTCCCATTCCAAACAGACGCACTCTAACGCCAGCTGCCGCAAGCCAGCACTGCACAAACCCTGCCTAAGCATTCTCCCCTTCCCAACACAGGCTGGGCCAACTCACTCCGGACAACTATTCTAGATGGAAGGGGCCAGGTTCAACTCAATGGAAATGACCAAGGAGCATGGAGCTAGATCTGGCCAGATAAGACAGAAGGGAGCAGAGGCAATAGGGACACAAAGAGGGGACTTGCCCAAGATCACCCAGCAGATCAGTAGCAGAGATGGGAAGAGAACCCAGGAGTCCTGAGTCTCAGTGGTGTAACCACTGTATCATACCACCTCGCAAGAAAGCAACTATAAGGATATTCCCTCCCTCCCTTCTTCAGGACTCCTGGGTTCAATCCCCCACTCTGGAAGGGGAGTGGGGTGTAGTGGTTAGAGCAGGGGGGCTGGGAGTCAGGATTCCTGGGTTTTACGCTTGGCTCTGGGAGAGGAGTGAGGTCTAGGGTTAGAGCAGGGGGTGGGAGGCAGGACTCCTGGGTTCCACTCCAGTGAGTTCCTGGTCTCTCATTTCTCCCAGCTGTACTAGGAAGACAGGGATATTTAACTGCCAAGCCCTACAAGATGCAGTGATGGAAGGCTCCAGGCACAATTACTGTTATCTACCCTAGCCCCTCGGAACCCTAACTAACAATCAGCGCTAATCATCCTGTCAGCCCACAATCATTTCCACTGAAACATCCCCCTCCCCATCTCACCCACTGCGGAAGAGAACCCCCGTCCTTAAAGGAACATCTCCCGCGAACCACGCAGTCCCTGCCCCGGGTGCAGAACGGCCAGGAGATTGCACACACCACATTGGCGAGGCTGTGTGCCTAAATCCCCTTGTCAGCTTCAAAAGCAGGGGCCAGCGCACAGAGCCAGCTTGGCCCTAGAGAGGGTGACCAGATGTCCCAATATTATCAGGACCGTCCTGATATTAGAGGCTTTGTCTTATAGACACAACTATGCTGTCCACCCCGAGAAAAAAAAAAAAAAGTCTCCCGATTTTTTACACTTGCCGTCTGGTCAGCCTAGCCCTAGAGAAAGGGAGACGTGACCTTCTCTGGAGACCTGCATTATATTTTAGGCAATGGCTCAGTGAGACTATTTTGGCCAGGATTGCTGCCATGGTTTGATCCCCAAGTCTGGGCAAAACTTTGCTAGGCCACCTTCCGAAAAGTTATGTTTTTCCAGGATGCTCCCTGGTACGTCCACACCTTGAATACTGCATGCAGGTCTGGTCGCCCCATCTCTAAAAGGGTCTATTAGAATTGGACAAGGTGCAGAGAAGGGCAACAAAAATGTTTAGGGGGATGGAACAGCTTCCATAGGAGGAGAGATTAAAAAGACTGGGACCTTACAGCTTGGAAAAAGAGATGACTAAGGGGGGGAGGGCTATGACAGAGGTCTATAAAATCATGACAGGTGTGGAGAAAGTGACTAGGGAAGTGTTATTTACTCCTTCACAGAACACAAGAGCCAGGGGTCACCCAATGAAGTTAATAGGCAGCGGGTTTAAATCAAACAGAAGGAAGTACTTCTTCACCCCAACGCACAGTCAATCTGTGCAGCTCATTGCCAGGGGATGTTATGACGGCCAAAAGCATAACAGGATTCAAAAAAGAACGAGATGAGTTCATGGAGGACAGGGTCCATCGATGGCTATTAGCCAAGGTGGTCAAGGACGCAACCCCATGCTTTGGGTGTCCCTGAGCCTCTGGCTGCCAGAAGTTGGGACTGGCCAACAGAGGATGAGTCACTCGCTAATTGCCCTGTTCTGTTCATTCCTTCTGGAGCACCTGGCACCGGCCACTGTCTGAAGACAGGATACTGGGCTAGATGGACCATTGGTCTGACCTCCTACAGCCATTTCTTATAAACTTATGAGGCTGTATCTCAGGAACCCCTTGGTCAAACAATGCCAAATTTGGATCTCACACACACACACACCTTACCCTATGCTCTCATGTGGCATACCCAGTTTCAAGGCAATCCAAGTAAACAAGAGGATTTTAGAGCATTTAGAAGAGTAAAGAGAAAACTGATTTAAACATAGACTGCGGTAGTTGCACAATGACGACTGATCTCATTAAAGCCAAAGTAGGCGCCAAGTACAACTAGTCAGAAAATTTTCAATTAAATTCCTCCCCCCCCCCCCACACACACACGGAAAAATGCCAATTCATCAAAATTGAAATTGTTTTGAGGAACAAGGTTGGTTTCGACAAGTTTCCTGATTCCAAAAAACATAATAAAAATATTAATAACCGAGAAGAAACCTTTCAAACTGTCAGAATGGGACGTCTGGACATTTTCAGAATGAACAGTTTGGGGTTTTGCTCTTTGAAATGACATGTCAAAATTTAACTTTAATTACACTGAGAATAGGTTGAAAGTAAAAAAAAAAAAAGGTCAAAATGAGAACGAGACATTTTGAAGTTGTCGAAGGAAAACGTTTCCATGGATGAGCATTTTTTAAATGTTCCGTTCATGTCATTTTTTGACATTTCAAATTTTTTGTCCCAATTCAGGACAGGAACATTTTTTTAAATGTCAAAAATTCTTATGGGATTGGGAAAACCATTCTCGAGCCGGGCCCTAGTGCCCTTCTCAGCTCCAATAGCAAGAGCAATGGAATTCACACGCTCGCAGAGGTGGGGCTTCTTGGGCACAGAGCCCACGGGAGGAGCAGGCATGGGGATTCTGGAACAAGGATCCTGCCTGCTGCTGTGTGTTCTAACTGTGCTAGACGGGACTTGGTAAGGAAACAAGATTGCGCCTGACTTGTAGCACTGATGTCTTCTCCTAACAGAAACAGATATCGGCTCACCCCCTCGGGCCAAAAGGGGCAACATTATTAACATCACGGCACCACCTAGAGGCTGCAGCCAGGAGCATAATCCCTTTGAGCTGGGCCCTGTACGTACCCACAGCAAGAGACAGGGCGTGCCCCAAAGGGCTCACCATCCGGACAGACAAAATGGCTCCCCTACCCCATGGTACGGTATCTGCCCGAGGTCACACAGCGGGGCCAGTGGCAGAGTTGGAAATCAAACTTGTGTCTCCTAGGTTTCAGCTGAATGCCTTAGCTGCTAAATCACTTCCCTCCCAGTGCTAGGGAGAGAACCAGGAGCCCTAGCTCTCAGTCCCTACCCCATGCTCTATCCACTAGACTGCACTCCCCCCCCAAAGCTGGGACTAGAACCCAGGTGTCCTGATTCCCAGCCCCCCCGTTCTAACCCTTAGACCCCATTCCCCTTCCAGAACTGCACAGCGAACCCAGGAGTCCTGACTCCCCTTCCCTCCTGCGCTAACCACTAGCCCACGCTTTCAACAAAAAATATTCCATAGTTTAAAAAAAACAAACAAAACCTTCGTCTCTGCCCCTTTGCTGACAAACCCAGCAGCTACTCTAGGACGGTAACACCGTCTGCCTTTTGAATTGTATTACTGGTCTTGTGCATCCTTAAAAAAAACCAAAAAAAACAAACAAACCAACCAAAACCCTCAGTCAAATCCAGCCTCAATCTGGTGGAAAATAAGAACGAACAAACGGCTTCCTGACTCAGTTCTCAGCCACGGGAGCTCTGTGCAGGGGGTTTGAGTGGCGAGACCATTTGAAACAGGTTTAGTTTGCTCTAGATCCCAGAGGTCACGTATGTAAATAGTCAGGTTGCGAGCCAGTGAGCCATGGTGGGTGTGTGGATTGTCTGGGGGGGCCAGGAATGAGGCTGGGGAAAAATACATGGGCTAAGTGGTGTAAAACAGCATAAGGCACTGAAATCAACGGCACGGCACCAGAGGGGGCCGGCCTAGGGGGTTGGAAAAGAGTCTGATGGCAGCTGTTCGGCAGGGTACAATCAAGCCAGCCGCTGTTGCATCAAACGCTTGCTGGGCCCGAATCTGGGGCTGGGGTAAAGCCCACACAGCTCTATGGAGCAATACTGATCAGCCCCCAGCTGAGGATCCGGCGTGGCTCACTAGGTCTTGGCCCTACCTTGTTAGCTCAGTGCTGCCAGCTGAAAGGGATGGAGATTTGTCAGCGCCGGAGAGGGATTTCTCAGCTAAGCTAGGCTTGGAAACTTCCCTTGAGATGCCTGGGCAGACGGCACAGGGGAGAAGAGAATCCAAACGACGCATGCTTCCCTGGCACTCGCACGTGACTTCAGCTGGAAGCCTTGGCTCTCAGCACCCCTGAAAAAGGGCCCATTTTGCACCCCCTCATCCGCTGCACCTCCCTCGTCGCCTCTCATCTTGTACTTAAGACTGCAAGCTTTTTGAGACAGAGGCTGTCTCTCTGTTCTGCGTTTGTGCAGCACCTGGCTATGTGAGGTGGGGGTGCCCAATCCCGGACAGGGTCTCGGGCGCTGCTGCAATGCCAATGAAATAATGATTATCGTAATCGGTATTGTGCCAGGCGCTGTACGTACCACATCACAAGAGGCAGACCTGAAGAAGCTGCCAATTTAGAGGCCAAACGGACACAGGAGAGATTTTTGTCTCCCTTTTACAGACAGGCAGCGGATTCAGGGGACCACTGTTTGACCTTTGGCCAATCACTCCCCTGCTCTGTGCCTCAGTCCCCCCACCCACACACACACCCTTTGTCTAGTCTAGCTAGAGGACTCTCTCTGGCGCCCCCTGTTGCCAGCTGCACATATCACAGGCAGCAGTTTCTCTCTAACACTGGGTGCACAGCTCCGGCCTACAAAAGCAATGAGGTCCGGGACTTGTTAGCATATTTCTGTTGTGAGCCCTTCAGGACAGGGGCTGGCCTCTCACTCTGCATCTGTGCCACACCTAGCGCCATGGGGCTGGGATTTCAATTGGGCCTTTCGGGGGTATGTTGACACGGCCGTAAAAAAAACAAGTGGCAACGTGATGCAGCTCTCCTGAATCCCAGCCTGCGTGTGTGAAGGAATGATGGCCCGGCAGTTAGGGCCATAGTGAAAAACATGTGAGACCTTGGTTCGATTCCCTGCCACAGATGTGCTCGAATCATTTTGCTGCTGTCTGCCTCAGTTTCCCCATCTGTACAATGGTGATGACAGCCCTGCCTCGCGGAAGGGTTGTGATGTTCAACACATTAAAGATAGTGAAGCACTCTGAGATCCAGGGACGACAAGCACTAGATAGAAACCAGGGATTCTGTCACAAACACAGCTCTTCCAAGCTGCTCCAATTAATTCCTCCACCATTCAGAATAGCTACACCTAACACAGTGGAGGCAGATAATTCCCAGGGGGCACTGTCAGATCTGGGGGGGGGGGCAGGAGGGGGCAGAGTTAACTTTATGTACCTCACTGCTGTATTTGTTGGCTTTCGGGCGTTTCAGTTTTGCTGAATGTGACGTTCTGGAAGCACCACCCAATACCTCCAGGCCCCTTCAATTCTGCATTAGCAAAGGTGTTTTTTTTTTCCATTTAATCATGTGTGGGTTGAGTTGACATATGGGTCTACGCACACACTTGCGTGTTGGCATGCACGTTTGTATGCACGTGGGGCGCGAAGACAAGAGAAATCAGCCGAGGCAGTGAAAATCATCGGAGCTGCACGAAATACAAACCGAGCACCACAGCTCCTGAGATTTATCCCTCATCCCACCCACACCCACTTCGCCGGGGCCTTGTCTATGCACCACAGCTGCGCCTGTTTAAGTAGGTGAGTTGGGAAAGCCATGTCCTTCAGACTCTCCAGCAGAGACACCAGCCCGGTGCAGGAATCAGGGAATCCTGCCTGAGCATCATTAATCTCCTGCCTCAGTTCCATTGCCCCTCATCCAGGGTCCCACTCTCCCGACCGCCACCTGAGAAGCCCATGACCTGCAGGTCGTCACCCCTAGCCTCAAGAGGGTCTCCTTCAAGAAAGCTCCCTGCAGGGTTAGTAGGAGGGAGGGGCAGCCCAATGGTCCATCTAGCCCAATATCTGATCAGCTTCACAGGGAGTGTATGGATCAAGGCAACATTGGAAAGATCCACCCATCTTCCCCTCCCAATTTCTGGAGTTCCACTTCCATAGCCTCTCCTGCACCCCGCTCCTGGGGACCAACCCCAGCATGCAATGACCAAGCTGGTTCCCCCCCTCATTCCTAGGAGCCTCCACAAAAATCTTCCTGCAATTCACTGGGGCTCCCCAGCCCCAGCCAGTTCTCTGCCACATGCATCACCAGCAGCTCACAGTTACTGCTGTCCTGCAGTTCTCATCCTTGAGCCACTTTCCCCTTCCAGCAAGCACACCTCTAATCCAGAACAGCCTCCTTCAGACAGCCCTCCCTCACTCGCTTTATATGGCCCAGCTACCTTCTCTTAAGCCCAAATGGGAGGCAGCTGACCAGGCCAGGTGCACAGCCCCTGCTCCCTCTTAAAGGGGCCATTCACCCTGTGACAGCCCAGCCCTTCCTAATCAGAAGACTGGCTTCAAAATCCATGCAGTTTTAAAAATCGTAGATGTGGGGCTCTTTTTATTCACCTTTTGGGTTTTTAGCATCGGAGTGGGGAGGATCAAATTTTCAAGCTTTTGTCCACAGCCCTGGGGGCTAGAAATTCATTACCCCCCCACCCCCCGCCAAATGCAAGCTGAGATTCTCATGGAATCCCAGGACTCCAGGAGCTGGGGCTTTTAGAAATATGTGCCATGAACATCCCGACAGGTGGCAACAGCTGCGCCATTTCTTCAGTTTTCGTAGATTCATAGATTCCAAGGCCAGAAAGCGGACCGTTTTGTGGTGATCTAGTCTGACCTCCTGCATAAGACAGGACGGAGACTTCCCTGAATGAATTCCTGTTTGGAGCAGAGCAGCTCTTTAGAAAGCCAGCCGCTCTTGATTGAAAAATTGCCACGGCAGAAGCACCCACGACACCCATTCGTAGATTGTTGCAATGGTTAATTACTCTCACTGTTTGCCATCTGCACTTGATGGCCACTCTGAATTTGTACTGCTTCAACACTTCCAGCCATTGGACTATGTTGGAGCTTTGTCTGCAGAGCCCTCAGTTATCAAATCTCTGTTCCCCAGGTGGGTACTTGCAGCCTGCCGTCAAGTCACCCCTTCACCTTCTCTCTGATGAGCTAAACATATTGAGCTCCTGGAGTGTCTCAGCGTAAAGCAGCTTCCCAACCCTTTAATCATGCCCGGGGCTCTTCTCTGAACCTTCTCCACTTCCTCCCAGAGTTGTGGGTGTCAGAACTGGACACCGGATCCCAGCCGCGGTCACACCAGGGCCAAACACAGGGTGCAAATAACCTGTCCGCTCCTGCTCGCGAAGCCCCTGTTTATACACCCCAGGATCGCGTTAGCCCTTCAGGTCACAGCGTCGCACCAGGAGCTCATGTTCATATGATTCTCCACCATGACCCCCTAAGTCCATTTCCGAGCACACAGACGTCCGTTTCAAGGGCTTGCCTTCCTGGAGAAGGGCTTCCAGGGGATGGGAAGGTGTGAATTTGAAGTGCTAGCGCTATTCTAAAATAAACTCCCCATGTGGACTGGAATGGCTAGAGCAGAATAGTTATTTCAGAATAGCTGACCTGGTCCATTTCTCCATATAGGCTTGGTCAACCCTGTTTTTTTCTCCTGGTGTCACTATGGCAGCTGGTCTGTTGCTTCTGACCACCATAGTTACATCGCCTAATGTGGATGCAGTTAGCGTAGGCCAAAGAGTTTGAGGTAGCTCGTCCTAGTGACTCTAACACATTCTATACTCAGCTCTGCTACTAGCCTGATTGATGACCACGAGCAAGTCATTTCCCCTGCTCAGTGCCTCAGTTTCCCCATCTGTAAAATGAGAATAATGATTGCTGGTAAAGGGCTTTGACTCTGCGGCTGAAAACAGCTTGGTGCTGTCACAGCAGTATAGCACATCCCCCTTCCTTCATAGGAGTCAACTCTGCTGATACAAGCACATTTATACAGGTATAACTGCCCCCCTATTAGGCTAGCCTGAGGTAGCCAGCGCAATACAGCTTTCACAAGGCCTTCAATTGCTGGAAGGCAGCTGGAAATAACTGTGCCTACGCCTGGGAACCTCCACCTCCGCCATGACTCCCTTATAGCTCTTCCCCGCCGGGCTGCATTCAGAACGCTGCCCCGAGGTTTCGGAGACAGCAGAGGGAAAACAAGAGACACAGCCAGACCGACCCTGCCCGAAGAAGATAGAAGAAGAGAGACATTCAAGAAATAAATAGGATTAATAATAATAACAATAATAAAACCACAGCAACCTCTTGGCCACTTTCACCAGTGTTTGTGGTTAAATGCAAATGGTTCTGCCACGGGCCATCTCCATCTGGGGAAGGAAAAGCAGGTGTAATCATAAATAATGCATTCATCAGCATAATAAGGACCAACTGTTTAAACCTTTAAATTGTTCCCTCCCTCTCCCCAAATGCTGGCGACTCTGGGCCCATTTGCCTCGTACAGGCGCTGAGTTAGGAGTCAGTATCTATGCGTCAGACAGACAGACTGGGGGCAAAGGGAAAGAGATGCCCATATAAAGTGGGGCTGCAGCGGTTTGAAATGTGGGGCAGGGGGATGACAGGAGATCAGGTGGTGGGTGGGGGCCAGGGAGGCAGACACCAATAGGAGACAGAGATGGAGGTGGGGGGAATAAGAGAAGACAGACAGGCAGACATCAGTGGGAGCCAGAAATAGGGGTGGTGGGGAATATGGAGGGGACAGACAGACAGACAACAGTGGGAGCCCGGGGTGGGGCGGGGGAATGTGGAGGGGACAGACAGACAGCAGTGGGCGCTGGGGGTGTGTGGGGGGAATGTGGAGGGGACAGACAGACAGCGGTGGGAGCCGGGGTGTGGGGGGGGGAATGTGGAGGGGACAGACAGACAGACAGACAGCGGTGGGAGCCGGGGGCGGCCGCAGCAGGAGGGGAGAGCGGAGCTGGCGGGCGGAGGGCGAGAGATAAACATGTGGGGGTGGGGTGGGGGAGGAAGAGGAGGGCCGGGCCGGGCCGGGCGGACAGAGGCGGGGGGATCCGCCTGCCAGGAGCCGGCTCGGAGCCGGAGAGCCAGGCAGGGGTTAAAGAAAAAGCCCCTCCGCTTCCGGATGTGCTCACAGCTCTCGGGGCTGGGAAGACAGAGCATCTTTCTTCCTCCCTCCTCCCCCCGGCCGGCCCGGCCCGCAGCACTCACTCACTCACTCCCGCCCGCCCGGCCCGGCCCGGCCCGGCGAGAGCATCCAGCCAGCCCCGGGCACCGAACTCTCCGCGCCGCCCCCGGCTCTGTCTCCCGCCTGCCGCGGCTGCCCGGGGAGGCAGGGACCGGCCAGGGCCCCCGCCCCCCTCTGCTCTGTATCTTTCTGCTGAGTAGAAGGGCTGGGGGGCGGGGGGGGGGGCGGCTGATCTCTTCAAGGGGGGCCGCTGCAGAGATCTGTCCCCCCCCTTCCAGCCAGGCGAGGCGTCTCTCTTTGCAGAGAAGTGGGGGGTCGGGGGGGGGGGGGCAGGGGTGGAAGTGGGGGGGGGGGGTTTCCTGCTTTCAGAAGGAGAAGGAAAGAAGAGGTTTGGGAGAGGGGCGATTGGTCCCCCCCCTCCCCGTTCTCCCCCCCCCCCTTCTTCAGCCCAGCACCAGGGATTTTTTTTTTTTTTTGGTGAGGATCATCAGTCATTCCGGCTCTGACAGCTCTGAATACTTGATGGACAGCTGGGGCAGCCGAAAGGGCTACTAGCTAGAGAGAGAGAGAGAGAGAAATCTCCTGCAAAACCCCCAGCTCCCCCCCCCCCCCCAGCAGTGCGTGGCTCTTTGCATTAGCTTTCTGGCCAGCATCGAGTCAGGGCTAACTGAGGAGGAGGAGGGGGGGGGGGGCTGGGGGGTTTCTTCTATTCCCGATCAGCCCCAAACACAAAGAATTGAATTGTTTGCAGCCGTTTGGACACAGAGCTGCGGAGAGGGGGGTGTAAGGGGGGGGGGAGATCTTGGAAAGAAACGGAGCTATCCTGTCCCCCCGACACAACCCGCTTCCTAAGGAGAGAGAGGGGGGGGAAAAAAAGAGGCTGCGACTTGGACGGAGACGCCAACCATCTCATGGCACAAAGGGTAGGTCCCCTCCGGCAACTGAGTTCTTCACCTTTCTCCTCGCTCGCTCGCTCGCTCGCTGGCTGGCTGCAGGTAATCTGGGCCGCTCCGTTTGAACCACGGGATGTCCTGTCTGTTTCGGGGGCATTTAGAATTGGATCTGGGATTTGGAAGGGGGAGGGGAGCTGCTCTGAATCGATCCCCCCCCCCCCCTTCCAACAAAAAAAAGAAAAAGGCTGGTTTGTGTGTTTATGAGCTGAACCAACAGTTAACTCTGCTGTGCGTTCATGAGTGTGGCTAGATCATTTCTTTTCCTAGCGGCTCCTCTTCCTACTGAGTTATTTGCTTTGCACAGAAACCTCCCTCTTCTGTTGCAGTGTTTGCTTTGCAAGCGCCGGATTTTCTTCTTCTTTTTTTTTTTTTGTTGGGGGGGGGGGGGGGGGGGAGGATGTTGACACTCAACTTTTTCTCTAAAAAAGGGTCCCCACTGGAAGCCTAACCGCTTTGTTTGGTCTCTGAGCCTTTGCTTCGTTTTATTTCACAACTCTCTTGTTCGCACCTCGCTGTCCTTAGTCGAGTGGATTGATGCAATGGGTTTGTGTGTGTGTCTCTACAATTAATATCTGGGGGGCAGTTTTGCACAGTGCAAACTAAACGGTTTATTCCCACCCCCGCCCACCCATTTCTTGACTTTCTCCACTCTCTGCGCGGTGAGGAAAGTCTAGATTGTTCATTTAGACGCTTTAATGGATTTGCATTTAATTGGGGGGCACTTTGTGCTCCTTTTCTGAAGTTTTTACAACTTATTTTCGGCTCTAATCCTCTCCTTAGAGTGAGTGAAAAGAGTTCTGAAGCTCAGAGCCAGGAGTTAATGGGTCTTTAATCTGCCCGGTTGTTAGAAATTTAGCAAACGTTTCCTGAAAGATTTTCCTCCTGTTTTGAAATCACATTTCTATTTTTGTGTGGGCTTTCTGGATGTGATGCATCCATGCTTTTAGACACAAACTGCCAGCCTTTATATCTTAATAGCGACACTAAGATATCCGTACAGCTGTTAAAATACATATACTAACACTATCTGGTTAAAAGCAGGGGGGAAACAGTTAATGCCAACGTTAAAAAAAAACTAGTAACTTCAGAAAGACTTGGGGGAAAAAAAAATGCAAGCCATCATCCATACATATTTTCTACATTCTGCATAAGTTTCCATGCATAAGAGAAAAGTTTGTCATTAAAAAGAAGGAAAAATAAGCCTGGAAAAGATCCGTGTGTTCTGAAAAATGCATGAAACTCTGGAAAGACAAATTAAAATAAAACGATGCACATTAAATTTATGAGCAGCATTAGTATGTGAGAACTCAAGTGTGTGCTCTGGGAGCGAAAAGAGATATAAACAACTTTTTAAAAAGGAAAATAAAACTCAAACCGACTTCCCAGAGTGTACAGAAATTCTTTCTGGATTAAAAAAAAAATAGCTAAAACGTGTTTAAAACAGATCTCCCTCTTGCTCATAAAAATCAAAACCTTGGATTTATAATTTTGTTCTCAACTCATTCCAAAATCAAACAACTTCCATCGGCGAAGGGAGAATAAAAATTGCTTGATTGAATTGGTTGAACTATCACCGAATGAAAAGGGCTGAGAACTAAAGTTGGCAGATTTAAATAAGAATAGCTGTCATGTTGGAATAATTTCACAGGCCATTTTTTTTTCTTTAAAAGGTCTGGTTAAGGTAAAAAGTGGAGAGCGTGTTTAATAAATTATACATAAGTTCACAGAGTTCAATTTAAAAAAACAAGGAGAGAGGTTTGCTTTCTATTTCTAGTTAGAAACCAATATCTAAAGGACTTCAACATTGTCCTGTGAGGATTTAAAAGTTGATTTTAGAATAAACCAAAGAGAAAAGATTTTAAAGCAAGAATCGCAGAACTATGAGCAAAGTGGTATTTTAAATGTAAAATTTCCTCCTCGAAAATGAGGGGGTAGCATTTTGAAAATACCTGTGTGACTTCTTTTCTATATATATCAAGTCCAAACTTCACTTTCCAAGAGAGACAAAGACTGTTTTAAAAGCAAAGCTTGCAAAATAAATAAATAAACACAATAAAAAGATTTATGTCCTCAACGTTAGAAAGTTTTTTTTCTTTAGAGGAGAAGTGGGGTGAAAATCCTGCTGTGGGAAAGGGAAATTTCATTGCCAGGGTGACAGTAACCCTGTTCCAAGTAGCAATCTTGCTGGAGTGAAATTGACCACATTGCTTTGATGGTGTGAAAGTAACAAATTTTGGAGGGGCAGATCTGGAAAGCAGCAATGTTGCTGGAGTTAAATTAACAATGTTGCTGGACAGGAACTAATTAAAAAATTGTTTAAATGACAAGGGGGTCGGTAAAGAATGATATCGATTTTTTTTTAAAAGCAAAACTTGGCTGGAAATCAAATCAATGCAATTCACAATGTTGTGATTAAGGGTTTATTTTTTCCACTTCTCGCCCTCTAAATATAGATCAGAACAAATCTCGTCAATATCTTCTTTACCAGATAAACAAGCAAACAAACAAAAAGTGACTCTTTTTTCATTAAGGGGAAATTGTCCTGGGAATGGTCGTCGCACAACAACTCCTGCAGATCTGGTGATGCATAAGGGGGGGAGGGTGCAAAATTGCTTCCCCAGCTCCCCAGATCTGAGCATGGCTAGAGACGCTCTTGCAAATTACTTCTCAGTTCCCGAGATCTGAACATGCCGAGGGATGTTCTGTGCAAAATCACCCCTCAGCTGCCCGGATCCGAGCCTGCCTAGGGGTGTTTTCGGTGCCTAATTCCCCCCTCCGCTTCCTCTATGCACTCTCGACCGAGGGTGCTGCTGTTTTGGGGAGCGGGTGACTGGGCCAGCTGGGAGCCTCGCGAGCTCACCCCCCCTTGCTTTCCACCTGCCTTGCAGTACGATGAGCTGGTGCACTACCCCGGCATGGATGGAGTCACCTTGCCAGGCTTCGGAGACCCTCACCCGGGCAGAAGTCTGCAGCAGCACTCGCTGAGCCAGAGTTCTCCTTATGGATCCGCTGGGGTGACTCATCGGGCGGGGATGCCCCCGGGCCTGGGCAGTAATGACGCCTTGAAGAGGGAGAAGGATGAAATCTATGGGTAAGGAGCTGGGCTGTGATCTGGCTGGGGCTGGGGCTTCCGGAGACCATAGACTTCTCCCTGGTGCTGGGACAGGAGCTGAAAATTGCTCTCTTGAAAAAGTGAGGGGTGTGTGTGAGTGTGTCTGTGGGTGTTTGGTTTGTGTGTGCAAATGTCTTTTTTTTTTTTTACACCCTACACCTTGTCTGCCTGTCTGGCCCTCTCATTTTTGGAGGATCTGTCTCTTCCTTTAATTTCCAGTGGTACCTATCCAGCTGACTACCGGTGGACTTGTCTGTCTGTCCACCTCATTTCTGGTGGGTCCCTCTCTCCATCCGTTCGTTGTGTAGTGGGCTCAGTTGAACTGTTGCTGCATGTCCGTCCCATTTCTGGTGGATCTCTCTCCCTTTCATTTCAAGAGGGGTGGGGGGTAATTTGTGGTAGAGATTTCTGAACGTCTGTCAGTCTAACGGTTAGCAGGTCTGTCTGTCTGTCTGTCTGCATTTTATTTCTGTTTCCCCTCACTCCGATTTCTGGTGGCTTCGTTTGTATCCAACCCTTTATTTCAAGGGGAATCTCTCTGCCCGGCATACTAGCATTTGCCAGCGAGATTGATCCAAACAGGAGAGTCGCCAAAAACAAAACAAAGGTGCTTGGATAAAGGGCAGGCTGGCGTTTGAAAATTAAGGCTCCTGATCTAAAACGAGTGGCCCCGGGGGGGGGGGGGGATTATTGTAGCTGAATCGGATAAAAAAAAGGATGCAAAGTTTTGACTCCCAGGGGCTGAAGTGGACTAGCGCCGACAAACGCCTGCAGCAGCCGGGGGAGGGGGGGGGTGTGGAGTGAAAGGAAGTTTTTCTCGGCGTGGCGGATCTCCCTTTTCGCTGCGCCACCAGCAAAGTTAAAGCCCCCCGGCCCCTTCGTGCGCTCATCCCGAGCCGGGCTCCGTGGCTTTGTGCGCCCAGGACCCAGAACTGGGGGGATCCGGGGAAGGGGGGGGGCTGGTCTTTCCGCGGAGGAGAAAAGGCTGGACGCGAAGAGGCGCCGCTTTCTGTGATTGAAAGAGAAACTGGAGACCTGTTCTACAGGTGAGGCCAGAAATGCAAGGCAGAGAAAGAAAGAAGGCAGCGGGGAAGAGAGAGAGAAAAAGCCAAATGGAAAACAGGCGAGAGCAAGAGGCGACGTGAAACACACCTTAGTTAGCAGCCGTGCACCCAGCCCAGCCCCATCGGGAGGTTGCATCTGGAAAGGAGCAAATGAAGTGAAAGGTGCTGCACGGATCCTCGGCGCACTGAACTCACTGGAAACCGCGTGTAGAGGGAAAGGAAGAGAGAGAAAACGGAGAGAGAGAAAACACGGAGGGAAGATTAAGGAGATAGAGAAAGGGAAAAAAACCCCAGAAGGACAAGAAAGATAGAGGAGGAGAGAGAGAGAAAAGACAGGAAATGAGAAAGAGAAATGATAGAAAAAAGACAGGAAACATAAAGGCAAGACAGCTGGAGGAACTAGAAAGGAGGACAGACAGAGGGGAAGATAGACAGTGAAAACGAAAAGGAGAAAAATAGAAGGAACTGGACCAGGAGGGAAAGAAAGAGAAACGGCTCCGTTTTGAATAAGGCCCACAGCCCATGCAGAGGAGGGAAGGAGCAGAAAACGTGGAAGAACAGACTCCAGCCAGGACCCCTTATTCCCCCCTCAAAGATTTTGCAGTCACATGAAGGATCAGAGACCCGGTGCTAGGAGGGACGTTACAGTTTGCCAGCCTCTTCCGCTCTCCTCTTTTCTGACTGCATGCGACCATTTCTAGGAGCAGAGAAGCAAAACTATCGTCCTCCCCAAAGGGACATAAAATGCCCCCCCTCTCCCCGCCTCTCTTTGCAGGAGTGGAGGCTGCTTTTAATTTGCCACTGGTTTTTGTTTTTCGTTTGTGGGCTTTGTTGGGACTCTCATCTCCGCTGCTGGCTTCACACAGGCTAGACCTCAAGTTCCAGGGAAAGACACACTTCGGAGATAACAGGGCTTATGCTCGCTGCAAATATTTACATAGCATCTGCTGTGTGAACTTGTGCAGCAGGCCCAGAATGCAGAGTCTGTGTCTTCTAGATGGAGAGAGAGAGGGGGAGAGGGAGAGAGACTCTTTTGGTGTGGGTGGATACATATGGACGTACGTGTGTGTGTATAAAACATCCCAGAAACGTAGGGCTCAGGAGGTCATCGGGGCCATCCCCCCACGCTGAGACAGAACCGAGTAATCCTAGGCCCTCCCTGATCTGAATGTATAGTTGCATACGCATGTGTCCGGACACACAAAGTTTGATCAATATTGCACCCTGTGTCTATGGAACATTTTGCATAAACAGACAGAAAGAGTGTGCAATATAATCGATACATCACACACTTGGTGCCTTAGCTGGTGTGTTGCAGGAGCTCTGTGTAAGCTGGAAAGCTTGCAATAGAAGTTGGTCCAATAACAGTGATTACTGCCTCTACCTTGTCTTGCTAATATCCTGGGACCACCAGGGCTATAAAAGTGCAAACTATTCAACTGCAGACTCTCTGTGCCTGTATATACAAGGTTTTTGGTATATAGTTACTCTGTATATACAGATAGAAAGTGTGTGATGTTGAAATACACACAAACACATATATAGAGTGTGTGTGTATCTATAGCTACACATTCTGTGTAAATATTATATGCTAAGGGCCAGCTATATATACAGTGCATTTCTGTATCTTTAGATACGCACTGTATGTAGTAGGTGTGTATGCATACAGAGATATCTGTTCATTCGTTTGTCCCTCTGTGTGTGTGTGTGTGTGCACGCGCAGCAATGTTGTAAAGTGTGTAATGACGTTTTACACTGTGTATCTACGCTACGTATAGAATAGTTTTGTATAAATGTAGATGTGTATATATATATATATATATACATATCTACACAGTGAGGTGCATGTATGTTATGCTCTGTGTGTGTGTATATATATATATTTATACACACACAGAGTGAAAAAGATGGTGTGTGCGCAAACACACACACACAAAATATATCAATGTTGCACAATGCATCTGTATGTATAGACTCTTTTGGACATGTAGAAATACTCTGGCCCCAAACTCCTGTTGCACTGTGCCTTGTGCGTTTGTTTGTATGAGTCTAAAGTGAGTGCAAAGACTTGCCGTAAACTATACGTGCACTCTGTGTGTGTGTGTACGCACAGCAATATTACACACTGTGCCCGTATATGCAGACATGTGTGTGTGTGCGTGTGTGTACACACACAGTGTACAGGACACTTTCTTTCTATGTGCGTCTTTACTGTGCGTTTAAATGTATGCTCAGCGCTCTGGACGGTGGCTGTGTTGTGTGGAGGTTTTAAATCTAAATGAACCAAATTTCATACCCCGGGCCCGATCCTCTGCTGGGATAGCTGCATTGACGTTAATGGACGTACGTCAGTTTACATCCGCTGAGGATCTGGCCGTCGCTGCATAAATATCAGATGCTGTAAATGAGTGAACATATACACAGAGTGCAGGACATTGCTGTATAGTGTTTATGGAACCACATTCAACAGAGGTGTGGTAAAGTCCAATCTGAATTTGTATCTTACATACAGCATATGCTAACACTTCCCACTGTGGGGATAGGTGTGATACATTGCATCTGCGTTGTATGGCCTGTGAGTAGATCTTTTATAACGTGTTTTGTGTATCGATGTTCCATGCTGCTGTGCGGGTGTATATTTGTGTAGAAACACACGGCAGCAGGGTATAATGCCAACACACATGAACATATTATAAACGATGTAGTCACAACCAGTGTGTTTGTATATCCGTTTTGTGAGCATATGTGTGTCAATATTAGACATTGCTGGGAGTAAATGCAAGGCGGTGTGCAATCCTGATATCCTCACACCCTGTGCTTTTGTGTATCTTATGTAACGTTGTGCATAGACTGCTGGGTGTCTATATGCACAAACCCACATCCACATAGTTGTATAGAATATTGGTACACACATACTGATGCACGGTGTGGGCTACTTATGCAACCACACCACACAATATTCACAGGCATGTAAGTAGAGTCCTGCTGATCTGCGTCTATCTGCTTTACGGCCATGGCCCATTTTTGTGGCTTGTAGATTGGATGCGAATACAAACTTTGTATCGGCGCAAGGCTCTACATAGAAGCTATTTATAATGTATATATGTGATATTTGCACACACCGTATACAATATTTTCTATATAGAAATATACACCGTGTGCACGTTCTCAGCTTTTCCATACAGTAGTGTGGATGCACTCTATATGAAGCTATATCAGTGTGTGTATATGTGTATGTTTACATGCATGCCTGTGAATTATCAACCTTTCTATACTGAGGAAAGTGCATCAATTTTATATAGAGTGTGTACATAATATCCACATTTTATATACTTTGTATATTTCCTTTCACCCTTTTCCCTCTTCACCCCCCTTCCCTCCTCATTTCTCTGTCTTCTCTTTTTCTCCTTCCCTTTCTCCTCTAATTTTCTTTCTCTTTCTGTGCTTTTCCACTTCCCCTAACCTCTGCTTCATGCTCTCAGTCTCCTGCTCCCTGCTTCTTATATGTATGTTGATGATTAATGTATTAGGTGTACTACGGTAGTCGCCCAGGGACCAGCAGAGAATGGGTCGCCTTTGCACCCGGTGCTGTACGAACACAGAGTAATGGACAGTCCCTGCCCCCAAAGAACTCACCTGTCGCAGTGGCAAACCACCCCTTCCGTCCCTCTGCCTCCTCTGAACCCCCCTCGCCCCTTAGAGCTGGACCTTGTTCCCCTCCCCACCCACTTCCCAAGCGGAGAACCCATAAGAAAATGATCCAATCAAACCCATCCAGCAGCGAAAGTTACCAGCGCAGTTCAACCCAATGGCTTCTCAGTACCAGCCCCCTCCCCTTTTTCTGAAGAGGTGCTGGTTCTGATCCAGAAAGGTGCCACAGTCCAGCTGGTACTAGAGTAATGAGCGAGTGCACACCCAGGAAAGAAATCAGGGTGCTTTTGCTGAGCAGCACTGGGCCTATCGTCTGGCTAAAGGGTGTGTGTGTCTGTGTGACGCACTCGGGGTTAAAATTCCGTCTGTGCATGTGTATTGTGTAAAGAGTGTGTGTGTGTCTACACACACACTAGAAAGGTCAGCCCCAGTCTGTATTATATACACTCTGTGCGTGTGTGTGCATGTGTGTGCGTGCGCACTAAAAATGTCATCCCTTAGCTATATGATCTAGACAGTGTGTATATGCCCAAAGAGTGTTATCATTTGCGTATTTGACATTTTCCCATCCTAACCAGTTCGTTTTTGCGATTTCCAATGATTTTTTTGTTTCAAAATTTCCTTTATGTTTTTTTTCTTTTTAAATTCCAAAAAACTTTTCAATTTTATTCCAACAAGACGTTTTGCTCTGATTCCCACCCCCCCCCCCCATCACTTTTAAAAATTGCCAATGAACTGAAAAAATCTGCTATTCCCCCAGCTCTCTGAATGTGGATGTATATTGTAGACACTGTGTGTACACATTATTATAATGCTATCTTATGTGTGTATTACGCACACTGTGTCCGTGCCCACCAGTAACGTTATTCTGTGTGTTATGTATATACTATTCATACACCATAGTTACATATACTATATACAATATTCACACACTATATATGCACCGTCTGTATTGTATGTAGGGTTGGAAGGATTTGATTTTTTATCAGGAAATGTTGATTTCACCCCACAAACCAACAAAATGTTCCCATCGATAATAATCGAAACTTACAGAGAGGCAAAGTAAGAAAAATGCATCTTGAGAATTTATTAGAGTTTGACATAAAGCTCTTTACTTCGTATATTTTGACATGATGCTGATCGTTTGCGTTTTGAATCTCAGCATTGATGGTCGGGCAGTGATTATTGTCTGACACCCTCCAATTTTCAGTGAGAATTTAAAATAAATACAAGTTGGAAAAAATGCTTAAAAATAAACATTATCCATCAAAATTATTAAAATATAAAAACTGAACTTTGCCCACCTCATTCTATGCCCTGTGTCTATACCTGTCTATACACACACTGATTTTGGTCCTCTCTTTATGTGTTTGCTCTATGGAGATATACGTTAATACCGTTACAGTCTATGTACACTATACACTGTGTGGGCACACTTACGTGACACACGTATACAGAGTTAATATTTCTATTATTTGTTTGTACTCTTCTGAACAATATGTTGTGGAGATGATCTATGGCACTCCAGGTGTACGTGAGCAGTGTTTCTGCTGCCCAGCGGTTTGCTTGTATATATTTCACTCCGTTTACATGGCTGGCTGACCGATACTGTGGGTGTGTCTGTACTTGTGTATAGATGGTGTGTACCGTGTGTGTTGCACACCGAGTATGTTTCTGTGCTAGAGTGTGTATATTAGTGTCTTTTTTTACCCAGTGTGCGTTCTGCATTGTGTGCGCTCTGAGGTTGTGTGTGATACGTCCCAATAGACTGTGTGTAGGTTAGAGAAACAAGGTGGGGGAAGTAATATTTTTTATTGGATCAACTTTCCCAGCCCCGAAGAAGAGCTAAGCTTGTCTCTTTCATCAACAGAAGTTGGCCCAATAAAAGATATTTCCTCCCCCACCTTCTCTCTAATATCCTGGGACCAGCATGGTTACAACTACACTGCATATAAGTGTCTATGTGTTATATAAAGTATGTGTGTATTTTTGTTTATGTGCCACACAGCCTGTATCTGTGAGCATGAATTACTCCAGTGTGTCATGGGCTGTGTGTCCATATATGTGTATAGATGGTGTATGTGCGTTGCACACTGTGCATCTGTGTGTGTTGTAGGTGAGGTGGCTATACATTTGCATGTCGGAGATGTGGTGTGAGTATTGTTTAGTGTGTGCTCGGATTGCATAGTGCTTGTGTGTGCCCCGTGCGAGAAGTTGCCGTGGCGTGTCTACAGTGGTGCAAGCGGTGCAGTCGTGCCAGGGCCCAGGAGGGTATGGGGACCCAACCAGCAGAGGCCATTCTACCTATAGGCAACTTCCTAGAGCAGCAGATTTTGGGAGGGTAGGGGGTAGATTTCAGGACCCCCCCCCCCTCCCCGGCCTCTGTGGGCAGCGGTGGATGAGGCTGGCGGGGCTACCCAGGTCAATGTATTCGTGCACCAGGGCCTCCTATAACCTTGGTATGGCACTGATGGGTGGGGTGCGTGTGTTGCATGGTGCAGATATAAGCATGCCTGTGCACTGCACCCAGCGTGTCTGGCTCTAACCTCTCCTGTGTGCGGCAGGCACCCCTTGTTCCCCTTACTGGCCCTCGTCTTTGAGAAGTGTGAACTCGCAACCTGTTCCCCCAGGGATAACTCAGGCTCTTACCCCAGCGGGGACGTCTGCTCCTCAGATTCCTTCAACGAGGACATCGCCGTCTTTGCCAAACAGGTCAGTGTCTGGAGCGGGACCGGGGGAGGGGGAGATAAAGGGGGTGATTCAACTCTGCAGGGAGCAAAGCAGCAGAAACCTGAAGCAAGAGGGAATGCAGGGGAAGCCGGGCCAACACCGGGAGCCAGAATCACTCCAGCTTTACCCCCAGTAAAACCATTTCATCAGTGGCTCAATTCGGGGAGCTGCTCGGGAGATGAAGTGGTGAATTAGACGCTGCAAATCCAGCCCAGCTGCTATCTTAATCACTGCCAAAAAAACCCAAACAAAATAACCCCCTTGCGTTGATCCTGTGTTTATAGACATGCCTTGGATAGACAGAGAGCGGACATGAGGTTGCTTAGTGCTTTAAAAAAAAAAATATATATATATATATATATATCTCAATGTTTGCTTGGAAGGAATTTTAAAAAGGAGAACGGGGTGTGTATGTGTGTGTGTGTGTGTGTGAAATCTGATCTTACATAGGAGGGTCTGAGCCACAGCAGGGGTGGGAATATTTTAAAATACATAGACATGGCCAGAGCCTAGAGTGAAATATACGCATGTGGGGATGTCATGGAAGCTCTGGGGAAAGAGAGATTTCTCTCTCTCTCTCTTTTTATGTTTTGGGGAAATGAGAAAACCAGATTTTTTCAATCACGCTAACCTTTTGCCTCTATGTGTTTTATGTGTGCTGGATTTCCCATGTCTTTCTCTTTCTAGATTAGGACAGAAAAGCCTTTATTTTCTTCCAATCCTGAGCTGGATAATTTGGTAAGAAACTTTTTTTTTAAATCTATAATTCTGAGTACAATACAAATAACCATTTCTTTTGTTAAAAAAAAATTGCTTTTCAGCTGGTCAGGTTGGCTTTGGGTTGTTTTTCTTTAGTTTTCCCCACTGGCAGCTACTCATCTTGATTTAAATGCATCGCCCCTTTGTGGCCCCAATTCTGCAGAGCTGTGCCTGTGAGTGATCCCAGTCGGTTCTGCCTCCATTTATGCTTGCATTCCTGTTCAGTCAGGGCCTTTGAGCATGTATCTGTGAGACTTAAGCACGCACTCAAAGCTGGGCGTATGTGCTTTCCTCAAGAAGGACCGGTGATGGGGCTTATTCAATGCATCCAAAGTTAAGCCCATGTGTAAAGTCTTAGCGGGACCAGAGACTAAAGATGTGTTTGTGGGGGAGGGGAGTTCATCAATTAAGAAGAATTAAGGCCCAGATTTTTAAAGGTATTTTGGTGTTGCAACGCCCAAGTCATTTTCCAAGGGGACGCAGGCTGCTAAATGCTTCTGGGAAATGCGAGTTAGGCGTTGCAGCCTTTACAAGTCAGGGCCTTATTCGCCACTGTGCGCGCCTCAGGTGCGGGAATCGATGGACTGAATGAATCCATGGTGGGAATCGAAGGATCTGGCCTCCTGAAGTTACACCAACGAGAAATCCTGGAGTTGGCCCTTAAAAAGTCTTTTAAAACCTCACTGGTAACTGATTTCTTGAGCCTCATTCTCTGGGGTTTTGGACCTTTAGTGAGCCTTACTCCCATCCCAAGAGTCTGCGCTGGTCTAAACGTCTGCCCGTGAGCAGCAGAGAATCAGGCTTATTACGTTTCCCGTGGAGGGGCTTAAGGGCTAGGGAGAGAAATGTGGAAAATTAAAGACTCTGCCTAAGTGAATATTTGGGTATAATCCAGCCAGCAACTGAAACAAACCTTGGGAAGCAGCTCCATGTTTTCTGTTTGTGCTCCGGCCCCTTTATACCACCTCAGCAGTGTAAAGGGGCCTTAATGGAGGTGAAAATAACGCTGCCTCCGGCTGATTTTCCTTTTTGTTATATTTACAGATGATTCAAGCAATCCAGGTGCTGCGATTCCATCTCTTGGAATTAGAAAAGGTAAATCTACAGATTCTCCCCCCCACCCCCAGCGTAGGCGTTTGGGGGTAATTATTTCTAATGCTTTTATTAAAAAGCAAAAAGAAACCCTCTATAAGCAACAGAACCTTTGTTTTGCAAAGATATAGAAGTCCATGGATTTGAATGGAGTTATGCCAGTTTACCCCAGCAGGGAATTAGCCCTGTGGACATCAATAGAGCTGCACTGTTTTCCACCAGTGGGGGATCTGGCTCCAGTGACTCCACTAAAGCGATGGCCAATTTACCAGTTAGAGGCTGGGCCCCATTGACTTCAGTACAGCTAGAGCCAATCTCTGTACTCTTGCTGTATTCTTTTTATTTTCATTTGGAGCCGTTGCAAACATCGTAAGGAACATTTCGTTAAATACGGTGCGCCTGTTTTCGCCTCATCGCAGCCGCTCTGCTGACAGATTTGAGGTTCCACGTGATGACAGCAGAAATGAACTCCCAACCAAAGAATTTTAGCGGGAAGGAGAAGGAGACAATCCCCCAAAAGCCAGAGCCCTTCTGATTTATGTTTCCAAATGAAGCCACGTGACGTGATGCGGTGAAAGCTAGCTGGCCCTTCACTAAGTCCCACGTGCAGCTGTTAAGTGGCCAAATAAAATGGTTTTAAAACCAAGTGAGGCTGAATTTCAGCTTTGGGATTATCTTCCTTTTCAACTGATACAACTGCCCTTTAATGTTTCATTTTTCATGCAGTGGGAGGGGCGCAGAGAACAGGCCAGTCATTAGAGAGATGGGAAAATAAATGAATACGTTTAAAAAAGGATATAAATTAATGGTTTGGCCATTTCTTGAAAAATCTGCAAGTTTCAATTTTCTCAAATTTGATTCCCCCCCGATAAAACTATTCCCCGAATTCGACTCAAATTTACTATTCGCCAAAATTGTCTGGCCCAGCTCAAGTAGGGGTGTCATTTTGTTCTGCGTTTGTACAGCTCCTGGCACAGTGGAGTTCTGATGCATGGGTGAGGGAGGGGGCAGCGGTGCTCCCTGGGGATCCCCTAACACACCTCATAAAAATGTACGGTGCCTGGCACAAGGTGGTCCTGATTGACGACTGGGTGTCCTAGATAGAACCGAGCAAAATTTTGCAGCTGACACTTTTTTCTCCGAAAGCTGCAGACTTGGAACATTTTGCAAAAGGCGGGTCGATTACCGTGAGTTGTTTAGGTCGAGAAAAAAAAGGAAAATGAAACCAAAAATGCCGAAAAAAATCAAAACGTTCAATTGGGCAATTTGGGAAAGCGAGTTTTGATTTTTTGGGGTCAAAACATTTCCTCTTGAAATTTCCTTTCCTTGGATTAGTTTAGTTTAGTTTTCAAGTGTCTAAAATAAATTTTTTTTTTTAAAGATTTTAGATTCTCTAAAAGTTCCAAGATATTTTTTCAGATCAAGACGAAACGATTTTTAAATTTTTTTTCTCTGAACTGCCAGCAACTCCCCCCCCAAAACTGATTATTGGGACAAATAATAACGGCCGATTTATCATAGACGTGCTTCTCTGGTGAATCAAGTTACTCCCATGCGTTTGCATTCGTAGGATTGGGGCCTTAAACAGGATGGGCTAAATGCCATTGAATCTGCTTTAGGCTTTGCAGAACAAGGATAGAATTAAACACCTGCTAGATGTGAAGCACGGGCTGAAGTGTCTAACTGAAGTGCGGTCTAAGCACTTAAGTGCCTGCTTATCTTTAAGCACATAGGCAGGTCTTTAACTTCAGTACCGCTCAGTGGCCCAAATCCTCAGCGGGTGCTACTCAGTACAATCAATGGCAGTACGGGAGTTTAAGGACCAACTAATATTAGAGATCTTACCTGCTGCCAGCATCTTGCTGCACCAGCTCCAACCACTAACACGCACGCACTTGAAATCAATTGAACATAATGTGGTAATTATCTGCGACTGCAGGGCTGGAGGGTCAGGTTCTGATTTTAGTTAAACCGAAATAAACCAGGAGTATTCCCTCCAATCAATGGCCCCTATGGACTTCACACCTTGAAATGTTAGTGAGCAGGACCCCCCGCCGCCCTCCCCGGTGTAAAGCAGGAGTCAGCTAGCTTCTCCCAGCTGGCTGTAGAGAGATCTGGTCACCGTGGTGCAGTCGGTGTGGTTTTAATCGGTCGGCGAGATTCTCCTTCTTCATACACTGGTGTAAATGGGGGAGGAGCTCAGAATTGGGCCCCCCTGACTTTTCCTGCTAAGCATTTGTGAGGCTTCAAAAGAAAACCTGTTGGCCGGATCTCCAGCCCTGGCTCCCTGGGAGTCCATGGGCCAGCTCCCGTGCGGGTGCAAATCGGCCCTTGCTCCTCTGGACTCTCTCCAGCAGAGCCGCTGCTGATCTGGCCTGCTCGGCCCCTCCCCAGGCAGCATGGCTGGTAAATTCCCTGCATGCAGTAGCAAAAGGGGAGAACTGGGGGGGGACCCAGAGCCCCAGCCAAGCAGCTTGTCACCCTCCTGGTTTGTGAGTAGATAATCCCCTTGTTAGTGGGGTGATTAACCATTTGATCGCCACAGTGGATGCCTGCTGGGCGCTGATAAAAGGGGGTGGGAGGCTGAGAGGGGGGGCAGGCGAAGGGTGAGGTGCTTCTGCCTGGGGCAGGAAAGAAAGGGGAAGCCAGGAGCTGGTTTTTTTCAGAGCTGAAGGTCCGGAGAGAGGAAGGGCAGAGGAGGGACCGTCAGTGCCAGCAACAAGTTCACCAGGAGGGGCCTGGGGTTAGGGCAGATGGGCTCCGGTTTTCTCACTCGGCGGGGAGGTGTATTATGGTAATGCCTAGACAACACCCCCCGACTGATATTGGGGACCCCCCCATCATGCCCAGCCCTGCACAGACCCCCCGACCCAGATAAAGACCCCTATTGTACCCGACCCTGCACAACCTCTGTCCTGTCTCCATCTGTTGTCTCTTCGATTGGAAGATCTCCACGGCAGTGTTTGTGCAGCCCCTAGCACAACAGGGGGCCTGGTATATGGCTGAGGCTCCTAACAAATAATGTACAGCGCCGAGCACCCTAAGGTCCTGGGGCTACGATAATACCCCCAATAAACAACTGCAGGGGTCTCTGACGATGAGAGATCATCAGCAAATCTAACACAGGGAGGTGCAGGCGGGAGGGTGTTACCCTGCATCTGCTGCTGTGGGGTTCTCCCCATTCCTCTGAAGGATCTGGTGGTGTCTGTCCTGGTCAGACACTGGAGATGGCCCCTCAGTTCTGATCCCGGCTAGCTGTTCCTCCATCCCTGCGGTACCTGTCTGGATATTCTCCGTGAGGGCCGACACACCAGAGTGGGGGGTTGAACCAGGGACATCCCGGGTTAAAGCCTCAAGGAGCCAGGCTCTCTGGGGTTGTAACAAACTCGTTTCCTCTGTGGATCAACACGGGGAGGGAGAGGGGGGGCTGCTGCACCCCCACGCCTGTGGGGTACGTCTTTAGCCTCCCAACCCCCTGCAGGGTCAGGCAGTGCTATTCTCCTTGTTTGACCGATGGGAAACTGAGGCACAGAGCGGCTAAGGGCCTAGATCCTCCAAGCACCCTGGAAAGCGACATTTGTGGTGGAGCAGGGTCTCGAGGGCAGGGCTCCCCGGCAACCGTCCTTCCTCTCGACCCCTGCCAGCTTTCCGCGCCCAGGCAGGGTGAGCACCAGCTGTGGAGACAGGAGGCCAGGCTAGCTGGCCAAGCCGACCTGGGAGCTGCCTGGGAAGCCCTGTCCCCCTGGCACAGCCTGGGCCTGGCCTCCTAACGACCCTCCTTTTGGGGCGCAGGTCCACGACCTGTGCGACAACTTCTGCCACCGTTACATCACCTGCCTGAAGGGGAAGATGCCCATCGACCTGGTGATCGACGACAGGGACGGGGGCTCCAAGTCAGACCTCGAGGACTTCACGGGCTCCTGCGCCAGCCTCGCCGACCAGGTGGGAAAGCGGGCGCCTGCGTTGAGCAAGGCTCGGGGCGGACGGTATTGATTGCGGCAGAGCTGCCTAGAACCCACCTGCGAGCCCCTCCTCCCCCCGTGGTGTCCCCTCTGCCTGAGATCTGGGCCGCACAGATACAGCATGAGAGACAGGCGCCATAGAGAAAGGGTGGGAGGAGGAGGAGAGAAACTGAGGAGGAGGAGCCTCAGTTTCTCCTGGGTGCTGGCAAAGCAGGTGACCCTCCCCCCCAATGCATGGTCCCTTTATTTGCCAGTGGATGGATTTCTCACAGGAGGAGCACAGCTGGCTCACTCACCTGGTGGTGGGGAAGGCTGGGGGTGCAGCAGAAGCAGCAGCTGTGCAATGGGAGTCTCTGATCCAGAGTTCCTGCAGACCCGTGGGCCGGGGGTGGTGGTGTCACCGTGCCACCCCCATCATGATCTAGGGTGGAGCAGCAGGCTGGGAAGGTGCAGGGTTCATGCATAGGGCTGGAGCAGCACCAGGAGATGCCACATCACCCTCTGAAATAAGTCACACTCGGGCCCTTCTGGCAGCATAAAGGGGCCCGTGCGTGGGTGGGGAACAGCCTCTGAGGAATCCCCCCGGCTCCCGTGCAGGAGGGCAGAGCGCACTGTGTTGTGGCTGTTTTCTGCTCCCCAGCGCCCACGGGGGCAGAGCAGGAGTTGGGGCAGCCCCAAGGCAGTGCGGCCTAGTGGACAGAACCCTGAACTGGGGCTCAGGAGGCCTGGGTTCGATGCCTGCTGGGTTTTTCCTCCCAGCCTTGTGCCTCAGTTTCCCCATCTTTGAAATCTAGGGCTAAAAAGCGCAATACAAGAGCTGAGTGTTATTCGTTGGGCTTTCGGCAGATGCCTTCTGCTTAGCCTGGAAGAGCAGTGGGTGAGGGGCCGCAGCAGGACCGGGGGAATTGGGAGAGCCCAGGGCGGGGGGTCAGGATTGGGAGGGGGCTGAAGCAGGGGGGGAATTGTGAGAATCTTGCCCAGCACCTGCTATCGCCAACCTGGTTCTAACGAGCCCCTGTGTGTTCCTGGGCACCTAGTTCACCCACTAAGTGGCCCTCCGCCCCCCGCCTAGGTACCATGCGCCCCTGCTCCTCTCCCATGCTGCTACCTGGCTGATTTGATGTCAGGACTTGAGGTTGCCCTGATTGGAGCTGAGTGTGGGGAAGGGTGCTGGGGGTGGGGGAGTCCTGCAGCCACAGCACCCTCCCCCCGCCTCCTGCTTTGGAAACATTAAAGGCCGAGCTGGGAGAAAGGACCAATCCGGCCTGCCAGTCGGGTGTTCACGCCGGCTGCTGACGAGGGAGCTGCTCCCCCCCCCAGCTCGTCTGCACCCCTCTTGTTAATTCAGCTGGCACAGTCATTTGCCTATAGCAACTCTGCTGAATTTTTAATATGCCCCCGGGCTATGGTGCAATGGGTGGAGGGAGCTAATCCGCGGATCCCCTCTCCCAGCTGGGACTTGGTTGGTATAATTAGATGGCGGCGCCTCCCCCAGCCCCCACCTACCCCCACTGGGGGAGTTGATTTGGGATGTGTTTCAGCATCAGCATCAAGTCCCTGCAAAGACCATCCCAGACTCCAGACCAGGACTTTGGAGCCAGAGAAGAAATGCTCCCACCCACTGGCCCATCTGTCCTTGGGGTTCGGACAATGACAGACGCAGGCGGTCGGGTGGGCCTGTTAGCACGGCCCTAAGATTGCTTAGCTACCTGGATTCGCCCCCCCGGGGCAGGCAGCACCTCTCACTGTGGGGCTATGCAGCGCCTGGCTGGCGGGTTGGACTAACACCCCCCCACATCCCTTTGGAGACATGCACACCCAACAATTCGTGCCTGTGGAGAGACACAGCTGCTGCAGACGCATGCATGATCTTTGTGTCTGCGTACGTGCGGCTGCATGTGTACACCCTGCTAACACACATGATCTTGGCATGGACACAGATACATGCGGCAAACGCATGCATGATCTTTGTGTCTGCGTACACACGTGTACACGCTGCCAGCACACACGATCTTGGCATGTACACAGAGACATGCTGCAAACACACACATGATCTTTGGCCATACAGAGACACGCTGCAGCCACGCACGATCAGTGTGGGTGCACACACGGCCACTGCACGCATGAGCTTCGCACAGTCTGGTGGCAGCACGTGTGTGTCTAGATGAGCCCCAACGAGCAGGTCTTGGGCCAGCGAGGGAACACCCAGCCTTGCTTTTTGGCTTACAAAGAGGGTGCTAATGGCCAGGCTGGGCTCCGAGGCATCATTGGCATTTGTGGTAAAGCGAGACATGAACTTCCCAAGGGCTTTGAAAGTGGCAGACCCCAGGGCTGCCCAGGGATGCTCTGAGACCCATGGGACCAGCTGTGTGCTCTGCGCTCCAGGGCCGCCCATCAGACGATAGCAACCTTCTCAAAGGGGCAGAGGAAGCTGGAATAAGTGTCCTGCGTTGCCAGGAAAAGCTTTAGGAGAGCAGTGGGTTAAATGGCCATGAGGGTTGGATCCTGGCTGTGGGAGGGTGGTAAATACAGGAGCAGGCAGTTGTTTGGGGTGTGGGGAGGGAAGGAAGGTGGGTCTAGTGGTTAGAACAAGAGGACTGAGAGCCAGGCCTCTGGGGTTCTATCCCTGGCTCCAGGAGGGAAATAGGGTCTAGTGGTTAGAGCAAGGGGGACTGAGTGTCTGGACTCCTGGGTTCTCTCCCTGGCTCTGGGGGGGGGCACAGGATCTCACAAAACCAACTGAACTGACACCAGTTTAAACAAGGCCAGACTCCATCCCTGGTAGGAGCAGAGGCAGTTTTGCTCCCGTGGCCTCTGCGGTTGGTTTACAGTGAGCACTGCGGCCTCGGCCTCCAGGGCCTTTAAACAGGGACCTTTGATCTGCTCCCTCCCCTTCTGCTGGGGGGGGTGCCCGTGTCAGGTTCCCCCACGCAACCCGGCCCTCCTTAACCCTGGTAACCCCCAGGCTCCTGCCAAGGGGTCTGTGATCAGCAAACTGGGGTTAATCAGGCGGGGCATGTACAGGAGGGGGAGTTCAATAGGCCCAGGGCAAACGGGATGGGGTGGGGGGCGGGATGCAACCTGAGCCGTAGCATTCCTGGGGCGGTGGGGGGGGGGCAAAGGCGGTGCCACTTGAACTCCGCCCTGTGGCTCAGGGGGTGTGTGTCCGCAATGATTCCTGTTCTACTGGAGGTATCCTGCAAATCCCGGACGGACACCCTCTGATGGAGATCTGGGGCCCCTGTCACTGCACAGAACCCCCCTTCCCAACCAAGATCCGGGGCCTCCGTCGCACTAGGCACTGCACAGAACCCCCTCCCCCGATTGAGATCCGGGTCCCCCATTGCACCAGGTGCTGCACGGACCGCCCCCCCCCCCCCGACCGAGATCCAGGGCCCCCGTCCCACTAGTCACTGCACGGACCCCCCCCACTGAGATCCGGGGCCCCTGTCACTGCACAGACACTCTCCCCACCCTGACATCCCGGGCTCCCCTCGCACGGGGCACTGCAGAGAAACCTCCCGCTGACCCAGATCTGGGATCCCCTGGTACTGGCACTGCACAGACGCTGCCCTCCCCGACTGAGATCCAGACCCCCCCATTGTGCCAGGTGCTGCACAGACCCCCAGCCCGCCCCTCATCATGCCAGGTGAGGCCCAGACCCCTTCAGCCGAGATCCGAGGCCCCTCCACCTCGCTGGGCATGGCCCGGACCCCGGGCCAACCTGGATCGGGGACCCCGTCATGCCAGGCATCGCCCGTGGCAGCCCAGCGGTGCCCCTGGGGTGAGATGGCTACCGCAGGCGTGTGTGACAATGGCTTAGCGCTGGGGGCTTTACAGAGGGAACGTGGGTCGCACTGGGGCAGGAGAGGGCTGGCCCTGGCTCCGTGCCAGCCGGCCGACGCTCCAGGCCCTGCTAACCTGCCTCTCTGTGTTTAGAATAATTCCTGGATCCGCGACCACGATGAGACGGGCTCCACGCACTCGGGCACGCCGGGCCCCTCCAGCGGGGGCATTGCCTCGCAAAGCGGCGACAACTCCAGCGAGCAAGGTAAGGCAGGACGCCCCTCCCCCGCACGCCCGGTTCCCACCCCCACAGCAGCCCAGCCTGTGGGGCTCAGCCTGGACTTGGGAGGGGAGAGAGAAATTTCCCGGCTGGGAGTACAGGCTCCTTACAGCCCGAGAAGCACTTTACAGGCCCCATTCAGCCCTACAGTGCAATTGCTCTGGGGTGGCGCAGGGCAGCTGTTTGATCAGGGATCCCTCACCTGCAATGCAGCCACCTCTGGGGTGGAGCAGCTCAGCTGATTAACAGCCACAGTTGCTGCAGAATAGTTTAGGATCGGAAGTGAAGGAGGATCCTGACTCCCAGTGAAACTACAGGGGGTGGGTGGAGCTTAACTGGGGAGGGGGGAAGAATTTACCCTTAGCAAGCGTCACTGATCAGCCCCCCCCAGTACCGCGCTGTACTGGGCTGAGCCCGAACCCAGAGAGGGAGGCTCCCCAGCAGCCAAGCACAGTCCCCGTGCTGGTGTGTTGCATCGGTGTGGGTCTATTCTCTGCGTGTGCCATGTGGCAGCCACTCAGCCTCAGTTTCCCAACTGCTCTTCCCTGGCTCCAGCCAGCCTCCAGCACCAAGCAGACCTGCAGCTAGGCCTCGCCCAGTTCTACCCCGGCCAGGGCACGCAAGTCAGGAAGCTTCCTAGTTTTCCAGGAGATCCACTAGGCCAAAGCCTTCCCCCACTCCATCCATCTTCCTTCACTCCCTCCATGCCAAGAGCTTTGCCTTTGAAACCTTCCCTGCCTCCAGCTCCTGGTATCTCCGTTTGGGCTGAGTGGGCCCTGTGGTAGCTTGTTAAGCCCTTCCCGCCTCCTGGGGTGGCCCATGTGCCCCGCCGTAGCCTGTTCCCCATCTGTGCAGCGCGTGTGCCTGTCACACTTCCCTGCAGCGCGTTTGCACGTCCGTTCCAGGCGGCGTGTGCATCTCTGTGCCACGGTCGGTGTGGGCCTTTGACCAGAGCTGGGCGTCCAGCCCTGCAATGCAACTGCCTCTGGGGTGGAGCAGGGCAGCTGTTTATTCCAGGATCCCTCATCCACGCAGCTAGGATCGTGGAGTGCGTTTGCCCGGGGGCGTATTTCCAAGAGCCAGCCCTCACAGCTATGCTAAGCGCCGGCTACGGGCGCGCACGGCCCTTGCATTCCAGCGCTCACCCTCTGCATGGTGCTTAACCTGAGAACAGAGGCAGCCAGCCGCATTAACCGGGGGGAGCGGAGCAGAAAGGGCAGAGGAAGGGGCTGCGGTTGCGTTGGGCTCAGGGGTCACTGAGGTCGCCTTCCTCCCTGTCCTGCGCAGACCCCCTTGGAGCTGAACTTAGAGAAGGGGGGGGAATGGAGGGACAGTGGGAGACGCTGCTCAGCCTGCGGGCCGGCCGGGAGAAGGGTGGGAAGCTGGGACATTCCAGAGCAGGGGCTGGGGGTGGCAGCTGGCTTGTTTAGGTCCAGACGTGTGCACACTGCAGCCTCCTTCGCCCCTCGCTGCCCTGTCGCTGGAGCGTGACCTGCCTCATTGCCTGTCTCCCGGGGCGACCCCCAATGCAACAGGAGCCTGCATTAATCACAGAGCAGCCACCAACCCCGTGCAACACCCCACTCCTGCTTCCCAGCTACACCGTGCAGCCACACGACACACACACCATGCATCCACATGCACCATGCAGCCACACAACATGCACACGCATGCACTGTGCATCCATGCACCACGCACGCACATGCACCCTGCATCCATACATGCATACACCTGCACCAGGCACACACACACAAACTGCACACATGCACCATGAAGCCACACAACATGCACCACGCAGGCACATACACCCTGCATCCATACACGCGCACCATGCGCAAACACACAAACTCACACGTGCAATGTGTATCGCCACAACGCAGACACACAAGAACCACGCACCACGCACGCACTGTGCAGCCACACAACACACACGTGCACTGCGCGTCTTCGCAGCACGTAGCAGCGGGCTGTGAATCACTCATGCAGCCGCACACCGCTCGAGAGGGGGCGCTGGGCTGAAGGGAACAGGGCAGGGGCTCCTTGGGGGCGCTGACCCCCTGCAGTCAGGGCTGGCCCCACAGCCCCAGCGCGGCCGGAGATGCTGACTCCACGTGTCCTGAGGCGGATGGTGCGTGGCCCCGGGCGGGAGACCTGCCAATCCAGGGTGTCCAGTCAGCCTCCTTGAATCACCTCGGCAGCTCCAAGGGCAAGGGGGTCGCCCTCACTTCCTGCCCCAAACAGGTTTAGAGCTGGGGTGCCCCACTGCCTGCTCTGCTCTCAATCCCCCACCCCCATATCCCCATGCCTCCCTGCACCCTCTCCCTGCTCATCCTCACCTTTCCCTGCTCCTAAATGCGCCTCCCCCCGCTCATTCCTGGCACCCCATCCCCCACCCAGCTCCTCCCTGAACCCCACTCCCCTTCCTCCTCACTGTTCCTCCCCCTAACCCATTACACCCCCTTAACCTCCCATCCCCCTCCAAGATTCCACCCCCCCTCCCCCAGGCCTTTTGTTCCTGCTGATGCCTTTGTTCTCTGGGATCCGGGCTATGAAAATCCAGCGGCTGCCTGTGTGAGTTGGGGGGGGGGTGCTAGGGAAAGCGGGGTTGGGGGGGCACGAGGGAGAACCCCGCCACAGCAGCACCTCCTCCAATGCATAATTCACCGGCCCTTCAGGCAAGACTTTTAAGCTGCCTTTTAGCCGGAGGATATGAAAGCCCAGCAGGTTTGGGAGGGGAGGGGCCTGATTTATGTTTCTCCGGGGGGGCGGGCGGGTGCAAAGGGTGATGGCTGTTGCCCCTAATGGGCCACTTCCCTTATGGAGGGGGCAGGAGCAGGGCCAAGGCCTGGAGGAGACCCGTGCCACGGCTGGGGGGGCGGGGGAGGTATTTGTTACGGGGGGAGAAGAGGGCAGGAAATGAAAGCAGCTGCAGTCAGAACCTTTCAGGTACTGGAGGGGTTTGAACCCACAGTGCAGGAGCCTGATACCGGAGCTAAGAGAGGATCCCCGGCCGTGGGGAGCGGAGGAGGGGTCTAAGGCACACAGACACGCAATCTGATTGCATCCAGTAGGTGGCAGTGGTACACACATACACAAACATGCCTGCGCACACACACAGCAACCCATGCAAGCACACGCACACCCCGGGCACACAGAACAGCCCACGCGAGCCTGCACACGTGCAAGCGATCACCTTGCAAGCATACACATCCACGCACACAAAGAAAGCAACCCACGGAAAGCACACACCGGCACGCCCACACACAACAGATATGTGCACATGCATGCACACCCGCCAGCCCCTTGCCCTGTGAACAGCAATACCGACTGGCCAGCGAGCAAGCTTTGGTTTTGGTTAATTTGCTCTCAGCAGGGAGGTTGTTTGCCAAAGGGAACGGCTCCCCCCACCCCAGCCCTTAAAGTTGCAGGTTCAAATGCTGCCCCTGGCAGGAGTTCACTGAAAGATGCTCATAGTGAGAGGAGCCTAGCAAACTGTGGGAACTGGGGGTCGCAGTCGTCCGTCTGTCTGTCCATGCAGCACCAGCTGTACTCCTGTCCCTCACCCTGCGCAGCCCCCAGGTTCCCCCCCGTACATCGCGTTGTCCATCCGTTACTGGGCGTCACCCAACGTAGCTTCTAAGGCCCCCATCCTCATGGTGTTCAGGTGCCTAACTCCCCTACACCTTTGAGGATCTGGGCCCAGGCGCTAAACACAGCATATTTAGGCTCTCACCAACCTGGGGCGTGGGGTGTGTGCGTTCCTCCTTCGATTCTGAGCCACTCAGGTCCCCATCCCGAGACTGGGACTGAGAGGAAGCCAGAGCCAAAGTGTTCTGCCATCGCCCCGTTCTGGGCCCAGCACCACAAAGAACCAAGGAAACGTCCCAAATTCCCAGGGCTGGTGGGTCTCGGCTCAGTCTGCAGTGGGGCAGGGATCCATCATCTGCCATTGGTGAGGGGGAGGGAGGAGGCAAAGGGTTAGACTAGTGGGGACTGGGAGCCAGGACACCCGGGTTCTGTCTCTGGCTCTGGAAGGGGAGTGGGATCTAGTGGTGAGAGCAGGGGGAGTCTGGGAGTCAGGACTCCTGGGTTCTATTCCTGGTGGGGGGAGGGGGTGTAGTGGGTTAAAGTAGGGGCGTCTGGGGGTCCGGACTCCTGGGCTGTGGTGCCGGAGGGGAGGAAAGACACTGCACTTCTCTTTCTCGTCCCTAGGGGGCCATGTGACACCCCCCCCTCCGCGGCAGCTCTTTGTCTCCCCCTAATGGCTCAGCCACGTGGATGACTCTACTGCAGGGAAGGTGATGGGCGAGTCAGTAGAACAGGTCCCTGGTTCGAGTCCCACCCCGCGTCACTCATGGCTCCTTTCCGCCGGCTGTTCCTTTCTTCCAGGGGACTGCCTGGATAACAGCGTGGCCTCCCCCAGCACAGGGGACGATGACGACCTGGACCGGGACAAAAAGCGCAACAAGAAGCGGGGGATTTTTCCCAAAGTGGCCACCAACATCATGCGGGCCTGGCTGTTCCAGCATCTGTCGGTGAGTGGTCAGGGGCAACGCCAGGTGCCAGGGCCCCGTCGGGGACAGAAGGAGGGAAAGTGAGACAGATGCCGCGGGGTAAGAGTGGGGTGCAATGGTTAGAGCCTGGGCGGAGAGTCCAGAGGGGTAATGGCCCTGGTGTAGACACCCGCCCCCAGTGGCAGGAGAATGGGGGCTGCGGTAAGCGTGCAAAGTGCCCCCAGAGTGAGGACCCCGGGCTGGTCTTGGCCCACGGTGCCAGTTACAGCAGAGAGATGGCGAGAGGCGCAGGCCAGCCGGCAATTACGGGGAGCTGCAGCACCCGTCTCTCCCCGGTTAGTTACACAAAGCCGAGTTAATGAGCGCTGACCAATTAGTTGCTAATTGAAAGCGCCATAAACCTATTAGAGGCTGGTAAAGAAGGGTAATCAATTCTAGCCAATTACCCTGAACCCACTGGCTGGCGCTGCCACCGCAGAGGGGGCTCGGCTAAGCGGAGGCCGTTCCCAGCCTGGAGGGGTGCGGGGATGACCCCCCTCCACTTCTGAAACTCATGACCCCAGCAGTGGGAGCCTGGAGGGAAGCGGCAATTTGGTGGGGAGGGAAGTTGGCATCAGTTGTGCCATGTGGTAACTGGGCTGGTCAAAGTTGAATGCTGGAAGGTTGTAGAGTAGGTGGGAGGGGAGTGGGGTCTAGTGGTTAGAGCAGAGGGCTGGGAGCCAGGACTCCTGGGTTCCAACCCTAGCTCTGGTAAGGGAATGGGATCTAGAAGTTAGAGCAGCAGGGGTCAGGGCTTCTGAGTTTATTCTAGGAGCCCAAATAGCAAGGCCTGGAGCCCAACTCTCCTGAGTCCCAGTTCATTGCTCCGTCCGCTAGTCTGCACTGCCGACAGAATTAGCCAATTCAGCCTGTTATCACAAAGTCACCTGCCGGGCTGGGACCCTGCTCCTCAAGTGCCAAAATGTCAGGCCTTGAGCTGATGGGAACAACTCCATCAGCCAGTAGCAGTAGTAGGCTCTTACCCGTGGTGTGGAGCAGACCCAGAGGGGGGGACACGGTGCAGGTAGCCACCACAAACAGCAAATGTCACAGTTGTAAACATTACCATCTAATGAATGACCCCTGATTGGGTCAGACCCAGACACCGAATGAACCCAGACCAGATCCTGGTAGCAAACTGACCTGGTCTGCCCCAGATGGACCCTGCCTGGCCCAAACTGAACCTCAGCTGGCCCAGCTCCTGGTACCGCATGGACCCGGCCCAGCCCCCTCCTCATCTGTGGTGCTGTGGATTGTGATGTATTTTTTGGAGGCATCAAATCTCCCCTGGGGGCCGATTTTGCCTCCTAGCAACTGCCCCGCTCACGGTGACCTGGGCGGCCGGGGAAGGCCACCTGTCATCTGTCACCGCTCTGTCAGGGGCGGGGGGGAGGGCTTGGCAGAGGTCTCGGGGTGGCCCACAGAAAAGGGGCCGCCTCATCCATCACTGGGGCCTGGCAGGGAGAGCACGTGGCTGCCTGACCTTTGATCAGCAGGACCTTTGCTGCCCCACAGGATGGGAGATGGGAAGATGAGGTTTCTGTACCAGGCCATCTGTCTGGAAGCTGAGGAAGGGGGCAGCTAAGGGGGGGAAGGACTCCAGAGCCAGGGATAGAACCCAGGAGTTATGCTTCCCAACCCCCTCTTCCCCGCTCTAACCACTAGACCCCACTCCCCTCCCAGAGCTGGGAACAGAGCCCATCTCTAACCACCAGCGGGAAGTTTTAAGCCCATTAACTACAGCTCCAAGCTCCCAAAGCGGGCAGCCTCCATGGCAGGGAACGCTGGGCCTTTTGTGTAGGGAAATTGTGTTAATTATGGTTTTACTTGATCCCAGGATCTCAAAGCACTTGACACATACTGACCTTTTTTTATGAGGTGGGGAACTCGGGACTCCTGAGTTCTAGTCCCTGCTCTGGGAGTGAAAGGGGGCCTGGGAGCCAGGACTCCTGGGTTCTATTCCCTGCTCTGGGAATGGGGGTCCAATGGGGTTGGAGCAAGGGGGAGGGCTAGAAGTCAGGACTCCTGGGTGCTCTTCTTGGCTCTGGCCCCGGCCCCACACAATCATCAACCAAGCCACTTCACCGAACTGTGCCTCAGTTTCCCCACCTTTATAATGGGATTAAAGGGTCCCCATCACACAATGGCTCGCGGGGCCTCATGCCCCCCCCCCCCCCGGCCAAGTGCTTTGAGATCCTCTGGTCAGTGCCACGGTGTCTCCAGGGCCGCCCCCAAGTCATGCTGCTCTCTGCTCTGGCCCCACAGCACCCGTACCCCTCGGAGGAGCAGAAGAAACAGCTGGCGCAGGACACAGGGCTCACCATCCTGCAGGTCAATAACTGGTAAGGATGGGGTGATTCCCCCCCCCATGCGCCATCACCATCCCTCCACGCCCCTCACCCCACCCCCACCACGTGCCTCATGATCCCCCCCTCCCCTGCCTTACAACCCCCCTACACCCCTCCTGGTAACCCCCCCTTGCAATTCTCCATGCCTCTGGCATTTCCCATCCCCCCTCACAACCCCACACACCCTGGCATTTCTCCCTCCCCACTTGTGACTCCCCGCTCACACCCTCATCTACCCCGCCCCCCTGGCAACCCCTGATCCCCCTGGAATCTTCCCCCTGCATCCCTCCCCCATGCCCCTCACTCCTCATCTCCCCTCCCCATGCTGCTCCTGCCTTCCCCCCCTCCCCCACACCCTGGCACCCCCCCCATCACTACCTCCCCCCCACCTCCAGCCCAGACACAGAGCTCTAGGCAACCTCTGCTCAACTGGGGTGCTGTTCCCCTCCAGGCCTCTGGGCCCTGTGAGGACATCGGTGAGGGGTTGGGGGGTCTAGGAGCCCCATGTGCTGGAGGTCAGAATAGGGGGATCTCTAGGACACCAGTTCCACAAGGGGAGGGGAGTCTAGTGGTTAAAGCAAAGGGCTGGGTATCAGGACTCCTGGGTTCTCTCCCCAGCTGGGGGCTAGCATAGCATGTGGGGTGCTGGGAGTCAGGACTCCTGGTTCTAGTCCTGTCTCTGGGAAAGTGGGCTGGTGGTTGGGAGGGGCAGTGGAATGTGTGGGGGGTTGGCTGGTCCCTCTTCAGACCCCAAGGGGGGGCACACAACCCAGAGGAGGTTTGGTCTCTGCCCCTGACAGACATGAGGCAACAACCGAGGGAGACAAAATCCCCGGGTGGGGGGCAAGCTGTGATGTCCATCCTCCCTTGAGCCGGGGTCCCTGGGTCTGGGCTGTGTCCATCTCCCCCCTCCAATGGCTCCGGAATTCACCCTCTGTCTGTCTGTCTGTCTGTCCCTCCCGCTGCAGGTTTATTAACGCGCGGAGGCGCATCGTGCAGCCGATGATCGACCAATCCAATCGCACAGGTGACGCCCTGCTGGCAGGGCTGGGATGGAGGGCGGAGAGCTCACGAAACCCTCTGCCCCCCAGACCTGGAGCCTGGGCCCTTCGGCCTGCAGAGCTCATCCCCCTCTGATCCCCTCCCACCCCACTGCGTGAGACGAGTTTGCTGGGTCTCAGCTGGCTTCCCCCTGGGATGGGGCATTGCTAGCACGATGGGATACGAACCTGCCCCCCCCCCGGCCAGCAAGGTGAACAGGCCGCAGAGACAGAGCTCCCTGCTGCCTGCTAGAGGAAGAGGTGGGATGCATCTCTTCCCCCCCCCCCCACATGGGGAGTCAGCTTCCAGGACCCCCCCACTTCCAACGCCCTCAGGTGCCAGCACGCTGGGCTTGTGTCCTGCCCTCAGCGGGGCTCGTGCACCCCAGTCTGCAGAGCCCCCCCCCAACACACACACACTTTGAAACCGAGCCGGTGACCCCCGCAGCCGATCTCCACCGTGACCTTTCATCCCTCTTCCGCACAGGCCAAGGGGCGCCCTACAGCCCCGACGGGCAGCCCATGGGCGGGTACGTCATGGACGGGCAACAACACATGGCTATCCGCCCCCCAGGTAGGGCCGGAGTAGTGGGCGGTGGGGGGCTGGGAGGCTGCACACGCAGAGTGCACACGCCACGTTCCAGCACATGCACAGGGCAGGCAGAGCACAGAGCCCCAGCTCAGCACCCGCTGACTCCCCCTGCCTCCAGGAGGGGCCCCTTATGGGACTAGCCGGTGGGGCCCCCCCCCCCCCCCCGCAATCCCTTTCTGGCCTCCTCTGTTCAGTCACCCTTCTCTGTCCTTGAGAGCCATTGGCTGGCCTACAATAGAGTTTGTCACCTTGAGGGGGCGCCAGGAGCGGGGGGCGACTGTGACTGAATAACGGGACAAATATTTTCCTCCAAAGACGTTTAACGCCACAAAAAAAGAAAACCAAAAACTGGCTCCAGCCCCTCCTAGGTTCCTATTTTTCACTGCGAGGATGAATTCCGTTTTGATTCACCGCAAACATTTTGGGGATGGCGGAAGAGGCGGGGAAAAGGATTTAAAAAACACCCGAACAAATATTTTTGTAGTTCAACTGGACTCAAAGCCTAAAACAGCTGGCTCGTCTCGGCGGGGGGGCACAAAGCTGCCCCAGTTCCAGCAATTTCCCCCGACACACACACAAGTGGGGTTCATGTAGTTCGGAAAAAGCCATGTTTCGATTTGGGGAAAGGGATGGAGGGGGGAAACCCTTTTTGCTGAGGAAGACGTTACCCAGGTGCGGCCGGCCCCCAGTACGACCTGATCTCAAGATACAGTCGGGGGCCATGGTTGCCGGAAGTGGAATGAAATTAGCCGGCCTCAGACAAGGAGAGCCCGCCCCCACTAAACAGCTGATGCGCCTGGCTGCGGTCTGGCGGTGAATCTGGGCCACGGGGGACACATGTCGGGCCTGGCATTGTTGGTGCATCCCGGTTCTCGGCCCCTTCTCATGCAGTGTCAAACACAGGGGGGAGGAGGGCTGGTTTTTCCCTGAGAAGTGTCTGCTCCTGAAAGGGGGTGAGAGGAACTGGAAGAAGATGAGCAGATTTCAGGCGGCAAACTGGTGCTTCAGGGCTACAGACTGGTGCATGGAGCCCAGAGCTTACTGCTAATGAGATGGGGGCGGGGGGTGCACTCTGCGCCGCTAGCGATGGCGCAGGGGGCAGGCTGGCAAGAGGAGGCCCAATTTGGAGCAGTGGAGGGGGAATTAACCATCGACCCAGGGGCATGGTGGGTCCTCCGGGGCGGGGCAGCCTTTCAACCCAGCTGTAGGAAGGTTTGCTCCAGCCCGGGTGATCCAGCAGCCGGACTGGATGGAGGGGAGATCTCGGGGTTTGGGGCAGCGACTGTGGTCTCATTTGTCCTCCCTCCCCCCAGGCCCGATGGGCAGCATGGGCATCGCCATGGGAATGGAGGGCCAGTGGCACTACATGTGAGCTGTCGCGCTGATGCTGATGCTGGGGGATGTGAGTATGGAGCCGGGTCTGGGGGTGGGGTGGGGAGGCACGGGGTCCCTGCCTTTTCTCCTTTCACTCCCCCATCCGATGGCAGATTGGGTGGGGTCCTGGTTCCACCTGGGGTCAGCACCAGGAGGAGGGGGTAGCGTGAGCCAAGCTGGGGGGCAGGTGTGAGCTACCCCATCCCTCCCCCAACCAGCCTCCCGCCTTCATCCCCTTGCCCAGCTGCCCTCCCCCATACCGCTTCCCCTGCCCCTCTCTCACCTGCCTTCCCCACCCCCCTCTATTGCACTAATCCACCCCACCCCCTTTTCCAGGTTTCCAGGACAGGCCAGGCCATGCCGGGCCATTATCCTACCGGGCCCACGGGCACAGAATTCACGCAGCAGCCAGGGTACAGCCTTGCCCTCCCCCACTCGTCCTTTCTCCTGCCCAACTGTGCCACGGCTCCCCCCATGCTCCCAGGCAGCGCACCCGCCGCCCGTGACGCCCGCTCCAACGCCCCAGAGTTGGGGGAGGACGCCCCCAGAGCAGGGCGACCACAGACACAGAGACCCACGCTGCCGTTCTCTCCCCCATCACACCGGCCTCCCCAGGCCCCTGGATCCGTCCCCCTCTCCCACCATCACCCCACGAAGCACGCGGCCGATCGGACGGAGCGGCCGTGATCGGAAGGACACGAAGCCGGGCCGGCGAGGGTTACAAGGCTCTGAGACGCGGCTGATGGGGAAGCCAGACTTGGGTGCTTACTAGAACTTGAAACGGACACATCCGGCTGGCTGCAGAGGAACTGCTTGTTGCATTTAAGAGAAGGATTCGGGGCTCTTTTAGCATTACGTTGGGGCTCTTTTATTGTTTTTCTCCACGCACGCACACACACATACACACTCCTCCCATGGGAAGAAACAACACCCTCTCCATTAAGATTTTCATTCATCTTCCAGCACTCACCCTGGAGTCTTTTGGGGCAACGAAATCCGTCAGTTTTTTTGGTTTGTTTTTTAATTATGAATGAATTAATTATTATTTACGCGCAGAACGGGAAAGTAAATTAACTTGTACATTTTTTTTCCTGGTTTGGGTTTTTTTGTGGGGAGGGGAGGGTCTTGTTTTATCTTTTTTTTAATGATATAAAAAATTCCAAAAAAGTATTGGTGTGTGTGTGTCTACAGATAACAACACCACCGCGCTCTTTACCTAGCACTTTTCATCAGTAGATCTCAAAGCGCTTTATAAAGGCGGACAGGCTGGTTATCTCCATTATTCAGAGCAGGACCGTGTCTTAGACCAAGTCGTTATTCTTAACTGTTACTTGTATTCGTGATCCCAGGCAGGGACGTGAGACACAGAGCCCCAGACAGGTTTGACAGTCTAGGACAGTTGAGCACAGCAATCCCACAGTGATTTATTCGTGAGCTGAACTAAGCCTGATGCTGGCATGCTGCGCCCAGGATGGTGGCCATATTTTTAAGGAGGAGGTTGGCAAACCGGAGTAGAGGCACGCAAAGGATCATAGAGGTTTTAGGCTGAAAGGCCATTGCGGCCAGCCCCCTGTGTGGAGGCAGGGCCAAGTAACTCTCGACTGTCCCAGAGAGGAGTTTGTCCAACCAGCCCTTAAAAGCCTCCAGTGACGGGGTTCCCACAACCTCCCTGGGTCACCTGTTCCAGATCTTAACTCTCCTTAGAGTTAGAAAACTTTCCCTAATATCTGACCTAAATGTCCCTCGCTGCAGATTAAACCCCTTGCTTCTTGTCCCACCTTCAACGGACACGGAGAACAATTGATCACCGACCGTTCTCTTAATGACAGCCCTTAGCAGATTTGAAGACTGTTGTCAGGTCCCCCCGGTCATTTTTTCTCAAGACTAAACATGCACCTTTTTTTTAAAAAACCTTTCCGCCTCGCTCAGGTTTTTTAAACGGTTTATCGGTTTTGTTCCTCTCTGGACGATTCAAGGGCTGGGAAAACAATGTGTGAAGGAGCTGGAATCTCTTTAAGAACCTCCATGGATCTCAAAGCACTTCGTGAAGGAGATGGGTTTTGTTCCCCACAATTTGTCAGAGGAGACTAGACCCCAAACCTCCTGAGAGTAGTCCAATTCTCTGGCCATTAGATCACACTGCCTACCTATGCATACCCATCTCCCTGAGTTCTGAATAGATAATTCCCTCCTCCCCCCACAGTAGAAATCAACAACTACCCTTCCCCCCTCCACCCCTAGCTAGGCATGGCCGAATTGGATTTTTTATTGTTTTATAATTTCGACAGATAATGTCCATATTTTGTTGTAAACATTTTTTTTAATTTAATTTTTTACCATTGCATAAAATGATGGGGTTTAAACATTTTTTAATCGATTCAAATTCAGTTGTGGGAAACTGGAGGAGGAGACAATTATTTAACAACAGTAGACGTGGAGATTCAAAAAGTTAAAGCTTTATAAACCATTAACACATGTGGTCCACATCACGTGAAAATAGACAACGTAAAGTCTGGAAATCAACAACTCAGCCCTGTTTTTAATTGCTAGTCTATTTGTAAAAAGTCTAAATCACTGGATTCTTACTCTAGTAAATTGCAGCCTTTTTCTTCCTTTGACTCTCTGTAGATTTGGATTATTAAATCGATGGGAATATTATTTCCTGGGTTTGTGTGTGAAATCAACATTTACCAATACAAATTGAATCCTTCCAAGCTGAACTCTAGGTTCTAAGGCCAGAAGGGACCGCTGTGATCATGGAGTCTGGCCCCCTATACGACACAGGCCAGACAACAGCCCGGAAATAATTCCTAGAGCAGATCTTTTAGAAAAAACATCTAGTCTTGATTTTAAAATTGCCAAGGATGGAGAATCCACCATGACCCTGGGTAAATTCTTCCACTGGTTGATTACTCTCGCCAGTAAAAAAAATTATGCTTTTCCCCAGTCTGAATTTATCTAGCTTCAACTTCCAGCCATTGGATCGTGTTCTACTAGGCACAATCTGCTCCTAAGGAGGTAGATGGGTCCTTTCCAGTCCCCGGCCCGCCGGGTGACCTGGGGGGTCAAGCAATGCGGAACTGAGCAATAACCAAACAGGCTGTGGGAAGGGATCTTGGCTGGGAGGGCGGGGGCTGTACTGGGGAAGCGACAGACGCTTCCTTTCATGTCAATTTCCCAATGCAGGGGTCAAGCTCTGGGGTCCCTCATTCAGGATGTGCCCAGCGGTGTGGGCCATTTGAGCCATTGTGTAGGCCCCAAGCACCAGAGCAGGGGGCTGGGGAGAGGCCTGCCCCCCCCCCCCCGTTTGCACTGCTTTCCAGTGCACTGACAGGGCAGCGACTGACATCGTAGGGGGCTTTCAGATCAAAGTCTGCCTCAGCAGGCATGGCAGCAGGTTTCCCCACGGCTACACCCCGTCCCTGAGCTGGGAATAGAACCCAGGAGTCCGGGCTCCCCGGTCCCTTCCATCTACTAGACCTCCATTTCCTTCCAGAGTCAGGACTCCTGGGTTCTGTTCCTGGCTCTGGGAGGGGAGTGGGGTCTAGTAGTTAGAGCAGCAGGCGCTGGGAGCCAGGACTCCTGGGTTTTCTCCCCAGCTTGGGAAGTTCTGCTTTGGCCTTTTGGAACAGAACCTTTGACTTTGCATCGAGAGATTTCTTTTCTTTGATATTATTACAACCTACTCAGAAACGGCCCAGCAGGCGCGAAATGTTTCCATCCATCCACAATGAATGGTTTTGGCCTAGAATTTAATTTCATGGGAAATTCCACCTTTTTTTTTTTTTTTGTCCTCATTCCAGAAACACGTTTCAGACTCAAAGATTCAAAAATCTGCGTCCCTCCTAGCTTTGGTCTGACCCCCTGCGTAACACACGCTGGAGAATCATAGAGATGTCGGGCTGGAAGAGTCCTTGAGAGGTCGATAATTCCAGTCGCCTGGGCTGAGGCAGGATCAAGTAACCCTAGACCAGCCCTGCCAGGGGTTTCTCTGACCTTTTTCTTAAAAACCTCCAATGACAGGGATCCAAGGTGGAGAAACGGGAACAGCGGGGAGAGAGGGGGACCAGGGGGACATGCCCTCCCCCACTTTTTAACAGCCTCACAATCCCTTGGGTTCAATGTATTCATAAATGATCTGGACAAGGGGGTAAACAGTGAGGTGGTAAAATTTGCAGGCAATACGAAACACAAAGGGATCTCCTCTTAGAGTCGGAAAGAGTGTGTGGAACAGCTTCCACAAGAGGAGAGCTTATAAAGCCGGGGAGTGTTCAGCTTGGAAAAGAGACACTGAGGGGTGCTATGACAGAGGGCTATCAAATCATGATTGGTGTGGAGAAAGTGACTAGGGAGGTGCTATTAACCCCTTCACAGAACACAAGAGCCAGGGGTCACCCGATGAAATTAATAGGCAGCAGGTTTAAATCAAACAGAAGGACGTACTTCATCATCCAATGCACAGTCAACCTGTGGAACTCATTGCTGGGGGATGCTGTGAAGGCCAAAAATATGACTAGGTTCAACAAAGAACTAGGTGAGTTCACAGAGGACAGGTCCATCGATGGCTATTAGCCAAGACGGTCAGGGATGCACCCCATGCTCTGGGTGTCCCTAGGTCTCTGTCTGCCAGAAGCTGGGACTGGCTGACAAGGGGGATCACTGGATGATCGCCCGGCTCTGTTCATTCCCTCTGGAGCAGCTGGCACCGGCCACGGTCGGAAGACAGGACACGGAGCTCAATGGATCATTGATCTGACCCAGTCTGGCCGTTCTTACGGTCCCCCTTCTTCCAGCCACTTTCCAATGGCGCATGGCCCTGCCACACCCTCACCACCCCCAGATTCAAGTCACTCCCCTGCCTGCGGGAACTTTCCCAACCCCAGTTCCCTGGGAGGAGCTGAGCAATAGATGCCGCAGGTCAATGAATGGCAATGCGCTGCCTGCTAAGGGGAGCGTTGCTTAGTGCCGGCACAGCCCTTGGCCCAGGGACCCTTTCTCTTGGCATCCATGACTGCCTTTTTTTTTTTTTTTTTTTTTTTAATATCACTTGGGGGAAAAACCCATCCGTCATCAGGCACCTTTCCTCCCCACGCCGCTATCCACCTTCCCTAATCAAGCAGCTGACACAGGATGAGGAATCGGCTCCTGCCAGCGCTACAGATTAATTTCCTCCTACTTTCCTAAGATGCCCCCCCACCTCAATATTTCATTCGGTGATGGTACCAGCCCAGCACTGCCCAGCTCCTGCGCCTCCCTCCCTCCATCTCTGCAACGGTTGCCAGGCCCAGTGGGTTCGGATACCTAGCCCTAGAAAGCTGCTCTAACCACTAATCCCTACTCCCTCCCCAGAACTGGGGATAGAACCCAGGAGCCCTGGCTCCCAGCCTCCCCGATATAACCACTAGACCCCGCTCCCATCCCATAGGCAGGGATTGAACCCAGGAATCCTGGCTCCCAGAGCCGGGAAGGGAAACAGGCATCTCGACTGACATAAAAACACCCCTACACCCACTCGTGAACTGAGACAGTTGTACAAATACACCTCACCCCACATGCATGTCTGCTCAGCTCCACCCAGTTTACCGCCGTGCCCGCCCCTCTCCCCACTCTGTCTGTTGGTCCCGTCCATGTGTCCGCCCTGGTGCTGGCACACTCTGGGGCAGGGGCTGTCCTGGGACTTGGGCAGTGCCTGGAGCTCTGGGGCCTGATCCTTGTTCAAGCCTTTGCCAGAGAAACAACAACGGATTGTTTAATAATTATAACAACATCCGCAGCCACCCAGCCCCAGTCGCACCACCCACATCACACACAATGGTGTAGACACACAATCATACACGGACCTACACACCACGCCCTGGAACGAGCACAAATGCACGACAACGCCAGTCACCCACGCCCAGAAACACAACGTCCAGTCCACCAACCCCCCTCCGCCCCCCAGTGAAGCAAACAGGCATCACGCCCCCACACACACGGTCACACAAAACACACACACTCACATCAATCCCCTGGCAGGAGTACAAATGCAGTCACAGCCCCAGAATCACACACATCCCGTCAACCACACACAGCCTCCAGGTGAACCAAACGCACGCCACACCCACACCAACCAAACTCACAAACACACACACATTATCGCATACATCCTCGGCCAGGCAGAATGATATGTGTGTGTAATAATTACACACAGAATTACACGTCAGCCAAGCACACATCACTCCCACACACACAATCACACAGAGCAGGGCTCGGCCCCTCCAGCAGGGGGCGACAGGCAGGTGTGCACGTGCACACATACCGGGCACCTTTGAGTTAACAACCCCAAGCCCCTCCAATCCCTCCCCCTTTCGCTGCCTCAGTAGATTTATAATAAACGAGGAGGCCGATGGCGGCTGGATTAATTTATCGGGCATCTGCGTCCCATTGTCGGGGCGGTGATTCACAGCCGGCTGCTCGGCGATCGGGCCGGGCTGTCACAGGGAGCGGGGCGGGGGGAGGAAGATGATGGATGCCCAGTGCCCAAGCAGAGGAATGAGGTGTCGGGGGACCTGAGCTTTGCGGAAGGAGGGGCAGAGAGCTGCAGAAATAACAACAATAAAGCCATTTATCACTGCCTGACGCTTGCCAGTCAAGCAGGGGGTCTCTGGGGAGCAGCCGCGGGGGGTGGGGGCGAGATGCCCCTGGGGGTTGCTTGTGTTTTCCGAGCAGCTGGTTTTTAAGCAACATTGTGACTGCGTTGTATGAAGGCAGAGAGCAGGGAGGGGAAGGCACAGGCCTGCTTCAGAGCTGGGCCCGATCCCAGCAACAGGGGAATTGAGAAAGGAAGGCAGGGGATAGAACCCAGGAGTCCTGGCTCCCAGCCCCCCAGCTCTAACCACTAGACCCCACTCCCCGCCCAGAGCTGGAGATAGAACCCAGGAGTCCTGGCTTCAAGCCCCCCTTGCTGTAACCACTGGCCCCCACTCCTTTCTACATTCGAGCGTTCCCAGCCACGTCAGCAGAAAACACTGGGTCCTTTCCCCTGGCTCAGCCCCCCAGCACAGGCACAGGCCAGGGAATGGGCCGAAATGAAGATCAAATTAGAGGGTCTTGTGGATCCATTCACAGCCCCCGCTCAGGACTCCTGGGTCCCGTCCCCAGCTCTGGGAGGGAGTGGACAGACCAAGGAACAGAGCATGATGACAGCGACGATCTGCCCCTGGCAGTTGTGGGGCACAGTGGTTATATTTAGCCACAAGGAGCCAGGACTCCTGGATTCTATTCCTAGCTCACTCCAAGCCAAATCTGTCCCCACCACCCTGCTTCAAACAGAACTATTCCAACAACACCGAGGGGCCCCAGCTGGGATCGGGCAGCAAGATCGGGGCCCCCGTTGTGCCGGGGGCTGCCCAGTCAATAGACAGCTGTGGGCGGGGAAACAGGCCCATGGTGAGTGGCAGAGCTGGGCATAGAACCCAGGAGTCCTGCTTCCCAGCCCCCCTGTTCTAACCCCACTCCCCTCCCAGAGCAGGGGATAGAACCCAGGAGTCCTGGCTCCCTGGGCAGTGCCCCCAGCGCTGTAATTGCAGTGGGCCGTGTGCCCGGGGAGGCGTGCTCAATAAATAAAGCATCCTGGCACTTTCCTGGAATACGCCTCTCTCCCCTCCAGGAGTGTCTGGGGACGTTGTTTTGTTTTTACAGGGCTTGGGCCCTGCAGTGTTTTCACTACATGAGGTTTGGCACCGAATCAGCTGCTCGAAACAGCCACTGTCACCCTCGGGCTTTTCTGTGGGGCACTGGCTCCTTACACAGCCCCCCAGCAGGGGCCTCCCTGGACAGCGTGGGGCTGGGAAATGGACCTGCTCCCTGTCCTGCCCTGGCAAAGGGGGCAGATGGATGGGGAAAACAGAGTGCACTGCCCTGTGGCTATTCTCTGCCCCCCAGGACCCGTAGGGGGAAGATGGGGGCGTGGCCGGGGTGCAATCCACTGTAGCTATTCTCTCCTGCTTCCTAGCCCCCTGAGGTCTAGAAACTTTTAAAAATAACAAATAAATGAATAAATAATAATAATAAAAAAAGGGAGGCTGAGAGTCTCACTGATTCCCATGACTCCAGGAGCTGGAGATTTAAGAAAAGCACCAGACCTCGCGAGACACGTGCTACGCTCCTGAGAGCCGGCAGCCCCTAGAAATACTTGGGCAAGATTCATGTAGTCAGAGCCCAGCCCCGTTGGAGTACTGCAAAGCTGGAGTTAGAGGGACGGGACAGTCTCTCTCTCCCATCTGAGGACAAAAGCCTGAAACAGATGGGCCAGGCCTTGTCTTCGAGACCCCCCACCTGCCTCCTGCTCTTCCTGGAGAGAGGCGTGGCTTAGCTCAGGTTGCAGGGCTGGGCCAGGGCCTCTGGTTCAGTCAGAGGCTAATGAAGCTACATTAATCATCCAATTATACACGTGTCAGCATCGCAACAATGCCAGGGGGAGCTGTGAATGGGGGAGGGGGCATCTGAGCCCACAGGGGCTGGGGGCAGAACGAATCGGAGGGGCACAAAGGCAGACAAAAAAAGATCTGACCCTGAGAAAAGGAGCTGGGGCGGGGGCGCGTACAGCTATAATCCAAGGAGGAAGAGAAGCTGGTGGACAAAGCTGCCCCCACCCCAAGGCCGCGTCTGGCATTCAGCCATGGGGGGGACCAACCCAGCTGCGACTCCATCAGCTTGGCTGTTTCAGGAGGGGACAGATGAGTGCAGGGGGGCTGAGATCAGAGCTCGGGGTGGGGGACTAACCACTAAGCACCACTGCCTGCCCAGAGCAGGGAACAGAAGACCCAGAAGTCCTGGCTCCCAGCCCCTGCTCTAACCACTAGACACAACTCCCCTTCCAGAGCAGGGAATGGAAAACCCAGGAGTCTGGGCTCCCAGCCCCCACTCTAACCACTACTTCCTCGCTCCCTTCCAGAGGAGGGAATAGAAAACCCAGGAGTCCTGGCTCCCAGCCTCTGCTGCTCTAACCACTGACTCTCCTTCCCCTCCCAGAGTCGGGAACAGAACCCAGGAGTCCTGCTGCCAGCAATCAGTGTTGTGTGTGGTTTTGGAGCCCGACAGGGTTGAATTTCACCATTGAATGGCTGGAGGGTGGGCGGAAACCAACCTTCAAATAAACTTATGAGCTGAAATCACTGATATTGCTGGAAGGTCAGGAGTCTTCTCTCCTCAAATCATCGCGCTGCTAGCTGAGCTTATCCATCCTGCACACGCAGAGAGATCACAGGCTGGCGTGGGACTGCCGTTACAGTGAGCAGCTGAGCCGGCCCCAGAGCATTTCTCAGCCCCCGCCCACAATGAGGGAAATCCCCAGAGCTCCCACGCAGGGTGATAAGGGAAAAGGCTATTAACATGCAACTGCGAAGGCTTTGGAGAATCCTAGCAGTTTTGAGTTGAGAAACTGACTGCATGGACACCAACCAAGATCAGGGCCCCCCATTGCACCGGGCACCACGCAGGCATGGAGTGAGAGACAGCTCCTACCTCAAAGAGTTTCCAGTCTAAACGGACAAAGGCGAAAGGGGAAACTGAGGCACAGAGCAGGGATGTGCCCTGCTCAAGTTCCCACCATAGGCCAGTGGCAGTGGTGGGAACAGAACCCAGGTGTCCTGACTCCCAGGCCCTTGCTCTAGGCATTAGGTAACACTCCCCTCCCAAAGCTACTGGCTAACTTGCGGTCTCCTGGCTGTGTGCTACAAGCATGACGGTGACTCCGGGGCGGTGTGTGAAGGGAGGGAGGGGGTGAGTTAATAGGACCAGTCACAACTGGCTGCATCTCAGTTTGGCTCTCCCCAAATCGCCAGCCATTCTGGAAAGTCTTGGCGGAGATGGAACAGAGAAACCCAATGTGGGACCTGACAGGGGCTGGCTTAGTCTCCCTACAGGACCGCAGTAAGGATCTTTGAATCGTCAGAGAGCAGGAGGGGTTTGCCTGCCAAGAGAGCCGCCCGCCCAGGGCCAGTCCTGCCGAAATACAAGGGTCAAGATTTGCGCTACGGGGCTGTCTGCCTCAGAGATGGAGGAGTGCTTTCTGTGCTGGGGGTGTGGGCGAGAAAGGGCAAAGGCAGAGTCAGAGTCTCATTTCCAGGCAGGACTCCTGGGTTCTCTTCCCAGCTCTGGAGGGGAACGTACTGATCCCAGTTGGGTTAACCCTGCCCCAATCAGATCCTTATGGAAGCACTGAACATGGAGAAGCGTCCACGTTTTGGGACAAAGGTCAGATCTCCTGCCAAAGCTTCTGCGAGAGAACATTCCCAAGGGATGGTGCCCCAGGAAGAAAGAGGAATGGTTATGACAGACACCACCAGGGGGTGCTGTTATACGCAGCCTTTTCAAGCACATTCCCTTAACGTGCGAGCAAGTGCTCAGTTTGCAGAAGACATGCTGCATACTCATTTTTGTTATGCAAACTTCTGGGTAGAGGAGGTAGCAGGAGAGTTTGCTTTGAGCTGTGATGTGAGTCATAAATTCCTAGATTTTAAGTTCAGAAGGGACCATCGTTCAGGATGTCCAGTGAGGTGATCACAACACAGGCCAGAGAACTTCCCCGAATTAATTCCTGTTTCAGCTTCATAAGATCTTTTAGAAAAACAGCCAGTGATAAGTTGCTTCAATGGTTAGTTACCCTCCCAGCTAAAAATGGACCATCTTATTACCACAATCTGAAAGTCACAGCACAGTTCTAAGACCTTAGTCCCCCCCTGCACAAAGCGCTGCAACATGAGCATTCATGCCCTAAGCTTATGGTGAGTAGCGAAGAGAGGAAGGCAGAGTTAATTATCTCACAGCAGCGCCTTTCAGAGTCCCAAGTAACGCTGTGATTAGAAGACACTGGACTGCGTTCTGCCTCTTCTCTCTGAAAGATCTTTGAAGAATTATTCCTGTGGTTTCCTTGGCTTTTATTTCTCTGCCTTAGATCCCTCCAGCTCACACTGAACTGCAAAGTGAACTGTGCTTCTACCAGATCCAACCAGAACCTCTCGTGCTTGCCTGTCATAGCACCTCTACTGCTCCCCAAATTCTGGAGATTCACCTTTAGCTTATGTGACTCCCGTTTTGAGAGCAATTAGTGACTCTGGGCGTCTCAGCTTTTTTGGGCAGCTAACTTGAAATGCCTGAAATCGGCCCAAGGTTGAGAAAGTGCCCAGCACCCACCCTCTGAAAGCCAGGCCCCTTTAAAGCAACTCAAATGGGGTTCCCCTAAAATCCACTGAGTCCCACAGGGTCTGGTATGACTGTTCCTATGGCTTGCCCCAGTGCAGCACGGCCCCAAAGAGATGGTCCTTGCTGGACAGTTTACAGACTAAGCTGCCGAAAGATGGATTGTCATCCCCATTGCACACGTGGGAGAAACTGAGGCACAAAGGTAGAGCGCGACTCTCCTGATATTTCCCAGGGGACGTTGGCAGCTTGAACGAGTTTCCTGCATGTCTCCCAATCTTAGGATTTCAGGGGGCGATTCCACGCGTCGGGACCGGCCCCAATGCCCATGTATTGAACCCAGCAGGCCTGCAGCTCAGCCCAGCCCAATTTCAAGCACCCAGGTTTGAAAATGTAAGCAGTGGGTTTCCAATCTCGTCTCAGCTCTGCTTTCCCCGGAGGCGCAGGGCTCCAAGCGGCACAGTACGTTCTTTCCTGCCCCCACAGCTCTGAGCACCATCCATAATCTGTTTATTGAGACTTTAATCAGAGGCTCCGGCACAATTCATTTCCAACAGATTTTATAGTTTTAGGGTGGGGCTGCTCAGGATTTCAATAAAAGGCAAACAAATCAATGCAGGGATCATTCCACATAAATCAGCGCCAGGTTGGTGATAATACACACAACAGGCCACTTCCCTGGTCCATACCCACCTAAGTACAATTCTAACCTGACTGATCTCTCCAAATAGGGCTGTGGAGAGGCAGTATTGCCTAGTGGCTACAGCCCTGGTCTACAACTCAGGAGATTTGAGTTCTGTTCCTTACTCTGACACTCGCCTGCTTGGGTGACCTTGAGAAAAACCCTACCTGTGCAGGAGTTCTCCCATCTGTAAAATGGGGATAATCCTTTGTTAATGTGCTTTGAGATTTACTGGTGGTAAATACTGTTATTAGGGCAGGTCAAAAAGACAGAGCGGAGGGGGAAATTAGCGGCGAGCAGGTGTTGACAAAATTGATCTCCAGTTTTCCCCACAAAAAAGAATTTTGGGAGTTCTGCCCAAATTCAGGGTTTTTTTTAATTTTGGAAAAAAAACAGCCTGAGTTGAAATTGTCAAATTCAGGACTTTTTAAAATTCTCCAAATTCAAGGGGGAGGGAGGGAAGAGTGAAATTCTGTCAAAATTTGGATTTGTTTTCTTTTTAATTTCACCAAAATTCAGGGGAAAAAAATCTAAATTTGGATTTTTTTTAAATCTGGGGGGAAAAATTCAGAATTGGGAATTTGTTTCTCAAGATTCCATCAAAATTCAGCCTATTTCAACCGGTTCTAATAGTTGGCTGGAAAATGGGGGCAGAGGGGAATTTTGCACAAATGTCACTGAAAGTTTCCCCCCCCCCCCCCCCCCGGCCTTTTCTTTTTTCATTTCAACCAGCTGTCGCCACTGTACAAGTGAAATTTGCTTTATTGTCCTCTGCCGGCTGGAATGAGCAGTCCTCTGCCATGTGTCATATGCCCAATACTGCTATCTTAGTGGGACCCTCCTTTCGCATAAAGCCTGCACTTCTGGAGCAGGATGATCTGGATTCTCTCCCGTATGGTTGCCAGGACATGCCCCACAGCAACAGCCAAGGCAAGGCAATTTTCTGCTATAAACCTGGTTACCATGTCCACACACGATATCCTGAGCCTTCTCATGGGTCCCATCTAAAACATTGCCATTTCAGTCATCACACAAAACCAGAAAGATACTGAGATTTGTCTCCAGTGTATCATCATCATGAGAGCACATACAGGTACCAGCTAGAATCAGGGCCCAATTGTGCCAGGCGCTGCACAGACCCCAACCAAAATGGGGGACCCCCTCACTGTGCCGGGTGCTGTATAGGCACAGAGGGAGAGACTGTCCCTTTCCCAAAGAGCTCACAGTCTAAAGAGACAAAGGGTGGGAGGGGAAACTGAGGCACAGAGCAGGGATGTGAGTTACCCAGAGTCACACAGTAGAGCCAGGAACTGGCCTGGCTGTTTGTCTAGGTCTCCCATAACAATGGCTCGGGCCCAGGGTAAATAAGACATCAGTAAGACTCTCCTTGGTGGGGGGACACCCATCTCCACCTTGCTGTGCAGGCTCTGGTACAAGAGCGTTGTGGACACACAGCTGTTTTTCTGGGTTCAGCCCCTCTGAGATTCCAGTTTCCTAACCCCATGACAGCTAGGGCTAAAAGCATGGTACTGATCTGTGGTTTAGTGGAGCCCTCTGCTGGAACAACATCAGCATTATTTCGCCCCCTTTCCCCCCACCAGGATCAAGGAGAGAAGGAGGGATGCAGGGGCACAGACAGGAAACGGCTTTTGGACCCAGACAAGGTGTTTGAATGTAGGCAGAGAAATGCCGTCGAGCTGAGCGGAGCTGGGCCTGGCTTGGCCAAGGAGTGATTGGGAGGCGTTCAAGCCACACAGCACTGGGAGTCCCAAAGGAAAGATTCGCATTTAAACCGGGTGACCAGGCATCCTCCAGTCCTCAGCACAAATTGCCCTGCCACCCTCATGCCTGTTTCCCCACAAGGCACCCTGGAGACACCTATCCCCCGTGCAACGCACCTTCCCAGTACAACCTGGAGACACCTATCCCCCGTGCAACGCACCTTCCCAGTACAACCTAGAGACGCCTATCCCCCGTGCAACGCACCTTCCCAGTACAACCTGGAGACGCCTATCCCCCACGCAACGCACCTTTCCAGTACAACCTGATGCCATCTGCATAGAAAAGCCCGGATCCTAATAGGTGGTTAACTGAAACCAGTAGGAGTTAGGTGCCTAAATCCCTTTGAGGATCTGGGCCGGAGTGCCAAGCGAGGGGGCCCTCTGTCAAGAATACTTTGCTGGTGGTGCTGGGCCAAGAGGGCAAGCTCTAGCATGGACGTGACTCTATGTTTTGGTTTAGCTTAAGTTAGCCAAGGAAGCTGCTCTTATACCAAATGAAGGGTTTCGCTAAACTGATGCTTGTGGTTTATGGAAATGAGGACACACATGGTTTTGTCTAGACTAGGAAAAATTATTCGTGCCTGGGCAGAGAAATAAACTATAGCAGTATAAGGTACCTTGATGCCAGAACAACTGCACCCACAGCTAGCTCTGAGAAGGCACTCTGAACCAGAGATCTCAAAGCACTTTCCAAAGGAGGTCAGTATCACACTCTCCTTTTTACAGATGAGGAGGTGATCTCTTGAGGCCTGGTGCTCTACCCACTAGATAAAGGACACAAGAGGCTGCCCAGGTATAAATGTGCTGGTCAACCAACCACACCCCTGACGGTGTTACACCAATGCAAAACCTAAGACAGCACCTCTGAAAAACCTCCTCATCTCCCCGCATTTCCTAACTCCCTTCTGCCCTCAGCTATTTATTATGTTCACTCTGGAATGGAATTGAACTCTGCCGCTAAACAGGATAAAGACGCAATGAATTGGAGGCGCTGAGCGCTCCCTTAGCCCAGACTTGGATTTTACCTTCGAACTCACCTCCGGCTCCTTCCCGCTACAAATTAAGAAAGAATTTATTAGAAGTTCTTTCTAGAAAGCTATTTTTAGTCGCAATTAACCTTTTGCCTCCCATTTCTAGATTATCTGTGCAATTGCTGGAGGCCGGAGCCAATTTGTTTAATTAAAGAGAATTAAGGAAAGAAGTGTCCCCAATTAAAGCAGGAAAAATCATCTGTTTTTAAGGTAGTTTTTTTGCCACGGGTGTCACATGGAATTAGCGGAGAATGAAGGATGCTGTGTTGAAAGAAAGGGGGTTTGTAACCCTGATGAGAACAGAAGAATCTGGGCTAAGTGGAGATTGATGGGGTGGGTTTTTTCCCCCTCTCTCAGAGAGGCTGTGTGTCAGACTTCTCAGTGAGAGGCCACAGCAGAAATGTCTCATTGGTTTTTTCAGCACTCTGATCCCTACAATAATAGGTATAACATATACATAGTATTTTCAGCCCAAAAATTCTACCACCAGATTGCTTCACCGGATGCTGAGATGCAGCTGACTCTGGAGTGGTGTACACTGAGCAGCTATTCATACAGAGATCCCTCACCCAGCATTGAATTGCAGCTGTTTCTGGGTTGGAACTTGGCAGCTGTTTATACAGGGATCCCTCACCCAGCACCAAATTGCAGCTGTTTCTATGGTACCTCTTCATCTAAGTGCCTGCCAGCGCTGATTAAGGGCTTGTCTACATGGGGAAATTTACCAGCCGAATTACCCCAGTAAAATACCGCTATTGTTATAGCGGTTTAAGTCAGCTGCGGAGTTTCCGCGGAAATGCATCAAGACAGACTGGATGCAGAAGGAGGACTGGTAGAGCTGATCCCATTTAGATGGGACTAAGCTAGGAGAAGAAGAGACATCAGTACGGCAATAGAAGCTAAACTGGGAAAAGGCACTCATTCCAGAATAAGAGTGTCCACATGGGGAGTCAGACCAGTCTATAACTATTGGGGTATAATTATACCAATAGGTTTCCTTGTGTAGACAAGCCCTGAGTTTCCATTTAGAGTGGGGCCTGAGCCATAAAGCCAGCATGTAAACTCTCCTACATTTCAGGGATGTTGGGATCAAATGTTTTTGCCCAGAACCATCTTTTACTCAACAGTGGACTTGAACGGGGGGGGGGTGTTCCGAGGGACAGAGCAGGGATGTCACCAATCAGAAACCACACTGTGAGTCTGGCGCCAAATCTAGGAGTAAAACCCAGGAGTCCTGACTCCCAGCCCCTCCCTGCTCTAACCACTAGACCCCACTCCCCTTTAGTTGCAAGAGCAAGAAAGGGTCTTAGTGGAAGATGCTGGACATGTCTCACCATGTTAAACCAGGCCAATTCTTCAGCACCCTCCAAAGAGCAGGTGAGAGTCCACAAAAGGCCCCAGTTCTGTCCTGCTTGCCCTGGGTGGGCCAATTATCCCTAACAAGGACCATTAGCACTAATCACCTATTTACAGCACATGCTGGAGCATTTATTGTGGCAATTGGGCCCAGATGGCTCATGACAAGGAGTCTCCTGTGGCCCTTGCCCTATCTCTCTGTTCTTCACTGGAACCCCATCGGCACATGGTGGGAAAGGGGGTCGCTGCAAATCCGGGGCCTCATCCAAAGCGCACTGAAGTCAATGGACTCCTGGGGGCGTCAGCCATTAGGGGATTGGGCCCATAATGCAATGCGCCACTGTCCCCGGCCCAAGGGAACCCCCTCCTCTATTGTAAGGCCCTGTCCTGGGGAGGTGAAACATACAAACTGCTACAGAGGATCAGGCTGGGCAGCCCAGTTCCAGATTGTGTTTGCAACACAGCAATGCCCCAGACGCTGTTTCTCTGTTCCCCGGCACCCAGCCAGCCATTCACACCAGTGCTAAGCGGCTGTAAAATGTTACCCAGGTAGCATTCTCCACTCAGGCTACTGCGGTGGCATTTCCACACCCATTTTACCCTGGCCTCCGTGGCTATGCAAGAGGTAGGGTGACAGCCAGCAGGCTCCCGGTGTTGAGAGAGTTTACAATAGGATACATCGTGCCTAGCCCAGGGATTTGCCCTAGTTCAAAGAGAACCCAGGAGTCTTGCTTCCCAGCTGCCCTGCTGTAACCACTTCCCATCACTGTAACCACTAAGCAACACTTAACTCTTCCCTGCTGGCCTAACCCCAACTCTGCCTCCCTGAGTTCCCTCCTGGCAGTTTCCACTGGAGACGCAACTCTTCCCCACTTACTGTCCCGGGGGGTTTGCAGTGTGGCTGTTTTACACAGCTTCTGTGTCCTGCCCCAGAAGCAGTTGCATCACTGGGATTGTTTCAGTGGTGGGTCCTGACTGTGCTCTGCTGTGGGAGGGGGGGTGCTGGAGATCGTACAGTCAACTTGAAAGGCCTCTTGCCTTTCTTTCCTCCTGTGGGAATTTAGACCTTGCTGGCTTCTTAGTCTCTACAGCTGAAAAGCCAACACAGAAATAGTAGATACCAGCTACTTGGCTGAAAGCGGTTACCTTTATCTCTTGGCTAGCAGGATAAATGGCAGCTCCTGATCAAAAGGAGGCCGGGACTGACAGAGCCGGCTGAATGGAGAGCTGCGTCTCTGGGGTCAGGGCTGGAACGCACCAGACACGCTACGCTGCTGCAGTGGGGAGATAATCCTGGCAGCACGGAGAGGAGGCTGCGATGCACGTTTATCAGCAGGACGTTGCAACGGGAGCCGGCTCTTCTTGTTGCTGTGAAAGCACCACGCGGAGATACAGCCAGCTGTTTCCTTCCCAGTGACGGGCACAGGCAGCTCACCTGGGATTCAGGAAAGCTGGGGTCTCCTCACGGCTTGACCCGCTGGGTGACCTTGGGCAGGTCACAGCCTCGCTCTTTGCCTCAGTCTCCCCATCTGTAAGATGGGTGTAATGATCAGGCCCTACTGAGGAAAAGTGCTATGTAAGAGGTAGGTGTTAATATTTACACTCCTGGAAGCCAAGGAGATGGGGGTGAGGGTGGTTTTAAGCCACTTTTCTGCTCTCCCCGCCCCCCAGTGCAGGGCCAGTACCAGCCCTGGGTGTAATTTGTAGCAGCCTCAGGGCTGCTCTAAGTTATACCAGCTGCAGCCAGCTGTGGATCACATCCCAGCTGTGGCCCCATCCCAACATACTCCTCCTGGATGGGGGAAGGAAGGCATAGAGTCAGCTTGGTGCCACCCGAGGATTCTCCGTCAGGGCGGGATCCTGAGCAGCACAAAGCTCCCACCCTGAGGAGTGAGCCCAGTGAGACAGTAGCAGGACAGGGGCTGGACCCAGGAGTCCTGGCTCCCGGTATCCTACCGAGAAAGTACCCTAGCCATAGCTAGAAAGGTCTGGGTGGAAAAATGTTGGCCTGGCTGGTGAATTTACCAGCTGATCCACCAGCATGGCTCCTTGGACACCCCGCCAGCCTCTAGACCTGATCCACAACTGGTGTCAATCAGAATAGGTCCAATGAGGCACACCGCTTTACGCCAGCTGGGATCTGTCCCTTAGCCTGTAAGGCCTACGGGGACCCTGGGGATCAGGACCCAGGGCAGAGCATTTCCCCTGGAGTGGGCAGCACCTCTTCTGGTGGAAGCAACAGATTCAACTCTCCAACTTGGAATCACTTAGACAACGAGAGAGTTTATTGAACAAGTGTATACCTCATAACTAGCCCTCTGGAGCCCGGCACAGGGACTAGCTAAGCAAACAGTCCTACATTCACGGGCAGCACCAATCTGCTACCCATCACCTTAGGGTGAAAGGCTTGGAAATTCAAAAGGAACCAGAAAGAGGAAGGAAGATTTTCATTCACTCAACAAAACTAGAGATTTCCACGTGGGGATTCCTGTACCCAAAGGTTCCACTAGCCACGCAGGAGAGCCCAATCCTGCTCAGACTGGCCCATCAGACTCCGCAGGGGCCTGGCGCTCACTCACAAACAATCATGCATGTCGTTCGAGTACCAGCGTGGGTAGGGCGCAGGCAGTTAAATGGGAGGCAGTGGGAAGAGATCACAATGAGATCTTGTTCTGGTTGAACTGGTGAAGGCTGGATGCTGATGGAATGCCAGCTGCCAGCATCCTGAACCTAGCTGAAGCATTTAGACCCAGGCTGAGTGGGTTTGAATCTTTATAGTTCTGATCTATCGTTTGACCAAGGGCAGCAGGGAATCTGTTGTTGAAGGCCCTCATCCCATCTGCCTTAGCCAGCAAAAGCGTCACAGTGATGTCAGCTCGCTGGGATCAGGCTCTGAGCAATGGCTACAGATGGTGGTGGCAATCCCACCACCGCTGGGGTCTTGCCAGCCTGACTTGACTCATCAGACGCCAGCCGGCTCCAAAGGTCCCGCCCCAACTCAGAGAGCAGGGGAGGAAGAGTTTACAGGTCTCTTGGGCTGCTCGGGGCTGATGAAAGGAAAGGCACATTTGGATACAGGAGGGACTTGCAAGGGGGATCCCGGGATGCTTGGTGGCCAGCTCTTCCATGCTGCTCCGGGGCAGGGGGCGCTGCTGTTGGGTTACGTGGAGGACACGTGGTGGGAGCTCCCGCGGCCTTGGCTGAAGTATGACTGGGAGATGAGGAGGCTGGACTCTGGAAGAACAGAGCAAGTCAGCGTTGACATGGCTGGTAGGCAGGGAGGGGAAGGCAGTGACACCCGTGTCCACAACAATGAAATCCAGCCGGGGCATCACGCCTCAGCGCACCGGGGGCCCAGCTGCCTTATAACGGAGGGTCCGTCTACACTGCACAGTTAATCCAGGCTCTTCCCCAGAGTTCAGCTATAACCACCTGCCATCCACATGTGCTTGGAGGTGCTGTAAGCCTGGGCTAGCTGATCCCTCAGGGTGAGTTAATACCCGGGCCAGCTGGCCCGATTGCAGGGTGAGTTAGAACCCCAGCTAGCTGGTCCGGCTGTGGGGTGGATTAGAACCCAGGCTAGCTGGCCTCTTGTGGGGGGGTTAGAACCCAGGCCAGCTGGCCCAGCAGGGGAATGGGTTAGAACCTGAGTAAGTTGGCCTAGCATGGGGTGAGTTAGTACCCAGCCCTCATGCTGTAGCACTTCATGTTTTCTAGCTCTGGAGAGAGCTGGTTCTATCCCCAGTGGCGCTGCCACACCTGCTGGATCCACGCTGGCGTTTTTGCAGGCCTGATTGATGGTTTCATGGAGTTTAAGGCCAGAAGGGACCCACAGATCATTGTCTGAGCTCCTCTACCTCACAGGCCATCAGCTTTCACCCAGATACCCCTCCACTGGGCTGGGTTTGAGTTAGACCAATACATTTCAGTGCCCAGTGGGCTAAACTGCCTGCTGCAAGCAGACACCAAGATGCCACCGCTGCCCCAGGCTCCAGCAGCAGGGAACTGATTAGGTAAGCTGCGCCCAGATCATCCCAGCCAGCGACCCAGGCTCCATGCTGCAGAGGAAGGCAAAAATCCTGCAAGGTCCCTGCCAATCTGTCCCGGGGGCAATTCCTTCCCGACCCCAAATCCCGCAATCTATTGGACCCTGAGCATGTGAGCAAGACCTGCCAGCCAGGCATCTCCAGAGAGGATTTGTGGTCTCTAGCTATGGACAATCTTGCTTTCAGTGGCATTTAGACACCTTCAACAGTCACAATCTCCCCAGCCTTCTCCAGGGCTGGAAGAGTTTGGCCAAACTCTTCCGATACGGTTTTATCCCATCTATCTGCACCTGTAATAAACCCCAGGGCTTTGCCACGATGTCCTCATCCCACAGTCCCCGCAGCTCAATTTTAACAAGGGTCAGGGGCAGCGAGGTCAGCTGAATCCTCCTACGATGGCATTTATAGGCAATAGCTCACCTGTACGAACAGCGATGGCCTCTTCGAGCCGTTGCATCAGGCGGGTGAAGCAAGCCAAGATCGTGGGCCCCAGGATTTGGCAGATGATGTACAAGAAGACAATGCCGGTGAGTACAGCCATGGAAATCTGGAGGGGAAAGCAGGGAGGAGACACTGTTAACCCTGCCTGCGGCTGTTGAGAACTGTGGTTCTTGTGAGAAAAAGGCAGGGCCAGGCTCTGAACAGGGCGTCTGGGGAGACTTACTCAGCTGACAGCTGGACAGCTGTCTGTACCGAATTGGGAGGAAGTGGAGTCTGCCCTGGGCTACTAGGTAGACCCAGGACTCCTGGGTTCTATCTCAGTTCTGGGAGGGGTATGGGGATCGAGTGGCAGGTGGGGGGTGGGAATCAGGACTCCTGTGTTCTATTCCCAGTGTGGCCTAGCAATGAGGTTTCTCCCATCTTGCGCTTCAGCTACCAGACCAGGCAGCCCCTCTATGGCAACCAGAGCCCCAGACTGTAGCAGCCATTGCAAGGTGAGGCTGGGGGTCACCTCCTCAGCTGTGCCCCACTGTGCTCCCTGAGGCTGAGACCAGTCTGGTCCCCTAGGGTGCCCTTCCAAAGGGGGCAGGAGAGCCCCCAGTGCAGGGTTGCCAACCTTGCATTTTAGTTTTTACTGACATGAAAATCTGAGGTTGATTTTTTTTACTTTTTACTGACATCACTAAAAATACCATCAACAATACCACAATGTCACAAAAGCATGTACACGCTCCCGATATTCTGTACACAGGAATTTGGAATTACGCAATTGTTTTAGCTGCAGTTAATTGATCGATCGGGTTCTTTGGGCATGTGCAATAATAGAAAACAGGAAATGGATAAAGGCATGGTCAGTGTCGTTTTATGATACAAGAAGTGATTCTGAACGACGACAATCAATATCAATATGTTTTATTTCTACCCAATTTCACGGACATTTTCATTTATTTCTGGGTTTACGGACAGTGTTAAAATTGTCCTTTTTTTTTTACTGACTGTCCATAAATTTATGAACGGTTGGTGACCCTACCCCAGTGGCTGGCTGGACCCCCTATGCCAGCAGCTGGGAGAGGGGGTGATAATCCTGCTGGCTGGAGCACTGGGGGAGCAGGCTCAGAGGCCCAGGTCACCTGCCAGCCTCTCCGTACCTTCATGAAAGCGATTCCCCGGGAGTGGCTGAGCCGCAGGCCGTGTACGTGGATCACAAACTCCAGGTCGTAGTCGCAGTAGGTGCTGTTGTCCACGGCCCTGCAGGGACAGATCCGGGGGCTCAGGCGCAGCCATGCAAAGGCAGCCACGCCATCTGTGCGGCCGTCGTCTTCATTCAAGCCATGCGGCATCTCGGACGAGCACGTTCACCTGGGACAGGCGGCATCGTGTCTCGAGGCCAGCCTTGGCCCGCTGCATCCCATCATGCACTGGGCAGTGTGGGTAGGCATCCCAGAATCCCTTGCGCTGCCTCAACAGCGGTGGCTAGCACATGGAGAGATTGATTCTTGGCAGTGGGGTCAGAACCAGGCTCTGGATACAGTTCAGGGGGGAATTGGAAGGGGGGAGCATTTCAAACTAAACCAGGGGGCTGAGGTTATTCCATTCCTGGACTTGGGGCAGGGGTGAAGGTGGGTTTCAGCCCCGTTGTGCTTTCTGTATTATGGGACTGTGCAAGGGCCCAACGTGCAGGTGAAGTTAAAGCAGCCTCGGGGTTGCTCTGGCTTATTCTCCACTTCCCAAGTCCCCAAAGAGCAGAGAACAGCTGTAGCACAGGGTACTCTGGCCATGTTCATCCTTGACACACCCTCGAGGAATGCCCAAGACATTCCCTAGGAAACGTGAGTCACAGCGGCCCTGAGGCTGCTCTGACTTGTTCCAGCTCAGCTGCTGGTTCATGGATGGAACCTGGGGCGGACAGCGCAGCCTAGTGGAGTGAATCCTGGACTAGGACTCAGGAGAGCTGGGTTATACTCCTGGCTCTGCTGCTGGGTGCCCTTGGGCAAGTTGCGATGAGATCTACAAAAGAGCCAGGGGCCCTGCTCCCTATGGATAAAGACGCCAACTGCTGACACCGCCTCACCTGTTAGACACCTCCACCAAAAAGAAGTAATCTGGGGCTGCCAGCTCTAAGGGAACGACATCGTAGCAGGGGGAGTTCTGCTCACAGACCCACCTGCCGGAGGGAGAAGATGCCTTGAGCAGGGGATAGTGCGCCTGCCAGGAAGCCATCAGTGCTGGTTATTAACATGCCTGTCTCCTATGAATCCAGCACCGCGAAGCACAACGCAAAGCATTTCAGCTCTCCGAGACAGGGACCGGCTCTGATGTTATCCGTTTGTGCAGCACCTAGCACAACGGAGCACAAGCCTCCAGACGCTAATGCGATATAAATTAATCATAATGATGCCCCTTCGGCCCAAGCGAGTAGCCAATATTCGGGGCCCCACAGGGCTGTTTCGGCTAGGGTGAGATATTGGTAACACGAATCAGGTCTGTTCTTGGTTTATTGGCCAATGGTGCCCACAAAGTCCCGTTTCAAAGAGCTCTCTCTACTACATTGCTTCTGCCAGTGAGCCTGATGGCGGCTGCTTTGCACAGACCCTGGCTCTAATGCAGTCTGGGATCATCTCTGGATCAAAGCTCTACCCAGTGGCCTCTTTCAGCCTAGCAGTGATAATCTACATGGAATAAACCACAACTGAGAGTGGCTGAAAAGAGAAGGAGCAGGGCCAGTTTAGTCCCTGGTGGAGAATGGCAGGGAGGGGGCTGGAAAGCTGTGCACACAGCCACTCTGCTATTCCCTTACTTGATCCCGCGGTTGGTTCCGGAGAAGATACTGAAGCCTTCGGGGTCAGTAAGGGGAGGTTTTGTGCGATCAGCCCTCATCCAGATCAAACTCAGCGGCATGCTGGGGAGAGAATGGGTCCAGATTCACAGATTCAGATATTTTAAGGTCATTTCAACCTTTTTTAAGAAACCTCTTTTTAGCCTAAATTTACTAAAAAATTCTCATCATAGTTGTTTCTACTCGAAAAAATGTGGAACATGAGACTTTTGAAATGCTTTTTCCCGGTCAGGAGATTTGTTGAAACCCACCCTGGCTAGGTGACAGGGAGGAATCCGGGCTAGAGCCTATAACCCCCTGCCAGCCCCCCCAATAATGAAAATTATCAGCCCTGCCCCTCTTGGAAGCCCTGGGGTGCACAGCCATATTCTCCTAAGCCTGCATCTTCTGCTCTTCTAAAGTTTGATTCCCCCTCCTACCCTAATAAGGCAGTATAGAGCAGTCCAGCCAGGCCAGCTACTATAGCTGCCACTCTGGGAAAGGCATGAGAAGCAAAGTGATGAGAAGTGACATCTGCAAGGGGAAGATTAACTTGTCCTTCTTGTCTTTCTCTCTGCAGGGTCCCAGTCTCGGTCAGGATCTGTGCAGCACCTGACACAATGGGGCCCAGATCTCAGCCCTGGTTCTGGTCTCCGCTGGTGTAAGTCAGGGGTAACTATGCTGAAGTCAGTATAATTGGTGGGGGTGTGCTGCTGTGAAACTGAAGTGATGTAGTGGTGAATGCAATGGAGGTAAAAAACTAAATTACATGAGAGAGGAACTGGGCCAAAAAGGGGGTGGGGGAATACAGCCCTTGTGTAAGGAGGGGTAACTCCACTGAAATCAATGGGGCTAGACCCTTTTACAGCAGGGGGGCAAATCCTCTTGCTGCAGAAGACTGTCTGATGGATAACAACATTTGGGGCCAGATCCTAGTGCAGCTCCACTGTCTTCACTGAAGCGCTGCCAATTTACCCTGGCTAAGGATCTGCCCCTTGTGCTGATTCCTGGTAAGATCTGGGGAACCAGTCCTCAGGTTTCAAGGTGATCTGCTGAACACTGCAAGGGTCAGGAAGGAATCCTTCCTCCTAGTGCATAACAACACCCTGCACGCTTGCCCAGGTGCATTATGGTCTTTATGGGTCTTTTGGGGTAGCATCAGGTGCAGGGCTAAGGCAGGGCCAGACCAAATGAAGGTTTATAGTCTATACAGCCTTTGGTCTAAGACTGTAGACGCTCAGGGCTTTAGTTTAAAGAGCCCCCATTCAAACCCCAGTGCCATTGACCTCCTGCCCACAGGGGCATGGTACGTAAGAACGGCCAGACTGGGTTAGGTCTATCCAGCCCAGTATCCTGTCTCCGACAGTGGCTGGTGCCGGCTGCTTCAGAGGGAATGAACAGAACGGGGCAATTATCAAGTGATCCTTCCCGTTACCCAGTCCCAGCTTCTGGCAAATAGAGATTCCTGGAGCATAGGACTGCATCCCTGACCCTCTTGGCTAACAGCCATTCATGGACCTGTCCTCCGTGAACTTATCTCATTCTTTTTTGAACCTAGTTATACTTTTGGCCTTCACAACATCCCCTGGCAATGAGTTCCACAGGTTGACCGTGCGTTGTGTGAAGAAATACTTCCTTCTGTTTGTTGGGAACCTGCTGCCTATTCATTTCATCGCGTGACCCCTGGCTCTTGTGTTATGTCAAGGGATAAGTGACAAGTCCTCATTCACTTTCTCCATACCAGTCACATGATGTTACAGACCTCTGTCAGGGCAGCTGCATGTTACCTGCCGTTTCCAGTGTTATAGGTGAGGATTTCACTCGGGCTGTAGAGGCGGATCCTGTTCTCAGAGTATGGCCCCCCGCCAATGATCTTCAGTGTGTAACTACCATCGGAACAAACGCTGCCATGAAATCCAGCCCAGTGGGCTCCGCAGTTAGAAACCTCCTCGTGGAGGGGGCAAGTCCTCCTAGTCACATGACCCAAACATGACCCCCAACCACCCCACTCACTCCCAGCCTTCACCGTTATTGCTACAACCCCAAAGGGCGAGACCAGCAGCTGGTATATCTTGGCATAGCTCCACTGATTTCAGAGTAACTCATACTGGCCAAGCCTGGGTCTTTGTCGCCCTCTAGTGGCTCAGTTTCCCAAGCCTCCTACTGTCTCTGTTAATCGACAGTGTCTTTTAGCTCAAGCAGCCAATAAAGAGTGGCACCATGGCACAGCCCTGCAGGGGGGCAGGAGGGGACAAGACAAAAACACATCCATTCTAGGTGAGTTTTGCTAAAGCCGACCCTCACCTTCCCATAAAGGGTCCCGAATCCCCCGTCACCATGTCTTGGATCAAGAAGAAGGGGTAAAATACTGCAAGAAAGAGAAGAACATCAAATCTCGCAATTTTAACCATGCGTCTTGCCCCAAAGAGAGTGTGATAACCTGGGGGGTCACTGCCTGGGGTCAGAAAACAGTATCAGACGGGCGAGGCTATCCTGCCTTTCCCATATTGCTAAGTGGAAGGGGATTCTGGCTAGGTCCTGGCTAGATGGGGGTTGGGGGGGGGCATTCTAGATAGATCCCAGCTGGATGGGAATGGAAGTGGGGATCCCAGCTAGATGGGAGATCCTGGCCAGTTTGGAGGTGGGTACCAGTGTGGAGAAGAGGCTCTCAGACGAGAACCACTGACCTAGAGGCAAGCTGCAGTGGCGTTGCTCCACGGAGGTGCTGAAAGCACAGACAGCAATGAGTGTTTCTGGCTGGGTGGGAGCAGCAGGCAGCATCTGAGTCCAGCCCCACAAGTCTAAGACACTTACAAGACTAGAATAGCCAAGCTGAGGCTGATTTCTGGGCAGCGGAGAACATCCCGATTCTGGCCGTGGATCACAACCAAGAATCTAGGCTCAGTGCAGAATCGAGCCAGCACCCACCCCCCATTCATGGAGGAATTGCCTGGACGCCGCCAATAACAGCCAACAGTTAGTGCAGGTGCAGAAGGGTCCACACCAGACAAGCTAAGTGGGGTTTTACGGGCAGGGTCCTGTTAGATCTGACTCTTGGCCTCAGCCAGGATCTGGTCCCATGTGCGGACAGCTTCATCTACCTCTCCCTACCATCGTTAAAGAAGAAGCACGGCAACTCTGGGTTCTTGTGGATGCAGTCGAAGTACCGCTTGTTCTCCTTGGTGGTGTACTTCAGGGTGTTGGTGATGTCAAAAGCCAACCTCTTGCCTGGGGGGCAGCCAATAAAGACTGGCACCATGGCATAGCCCTGCAGGGGAGGTAGGAGGGGGGGAAGACAAAGACACATCTGTTCACCCTATTGCTGCATGCATTGGAGCCCATGAACATCTGTGTGGTGCCCGGATACTCCACAGATGTTCATGGGCTCCAATGCATGCAGCAACACACTGGAATCTTTAATCTGTGGAATGCAACACAACCAATGGCACATGCTTGGGTCGGCTCATTAAGGTCCCCCCCTCCCCGGGTACTGACCCGTTCCCAGTGGCTATTGCTGCTCCAACATGGGGCAGAGTTAAGGGAACACTGGGTTGGCATGAATCTTCACTTTTTGTATCCTGATTTTCAGAGGTGTAAGTTTAGGCACTCTGCACATTTGGGAAGAGTGTGAGATAGCAATGGGCAACTGTAACTCTGTGTTAATTAAGTTTTGGGGCAGGATGGATGGATAGATAGAGAGATAGAGAGAGACAGACAGACAGGAGAGAGAAAGAGAGATATTAATGCTCCATTATCCCAACCAAAATACATTAATACAGTCTAATTAATTTGCCTTTCCCAGGGGCTGAGACCCAATAGTTACCTGGAGTTTTGGTCCAGACGCTGTGTAGTGGTAACAGTTTGTTGGTGCATTTATTACCTGGAATGTTTAAATCAAAAATGAATTTCTGTTAGGACCAAACTAACAAAAAGTCCATCATCCTGTCACTGACAACAGAGGAGCCAAAGCTCGCTGGTCCATCCAGTCCTGTATCCTGCCTCCTTGTCCCACCAGATCGGTCCATTGGCCCATGAAGTCTGGGATCCTGCCTCCTGTTGTGTTTGATCACATCATCAGCATGTCTGCCTAATATCCCAGTTGCTGCCATGGCAGATCAGACCACTGAGTTAGCCCACCCCCAGCAGTGTCCAGTAATGCTTGATACTTTGAAGGAAATGTCTAGGTAAAGTGACACAATGGTGGGAACCTTCAGGATCCTTGCTCTGACCTAGACTGGGGCTGAAGCTGTGTAGGGGCAGAGCCACAGAAGGAGATCGACAGCCCTCATACTCCCAAACTTAGCAGATCTCGGTGCAGGAAAGAATCTGGTGCTTTAATTGAACCGTGGAACTCCTTGCCACAGGATGTCAGTGAAGAGATGAACTAAGCAAGACTGGCCGTTCACATGCAGAACAAGATCATCCCGAGTTATCATCACTAATGCAAACAGAGTTTGGAAGAAGGACTATTAAACCTCCTGTTTCAGGATTTCAGTCAATGAGGGAATCAGCAAGAAGCCTAATGTGGCGGGACAAATTATCCTATATCTGCTACTGCTGGTTTCTTACACCTGATGCAGCTGCTGCTGGCCAGAGACAGGCTGTGACGAAGCGGGACCCTTCTGTAATCTTTTTATGACTGATGTGCATGGCAGTGACTTAAGTGGCTAGAGATTGCTCCCAAGGGGGTGCAAAAGCTGCTCTGAGGTCAGAGCTGGAGACATGGGGGTATTTGTGTCCCATGACTGTCTGGGCTGGGATGAGGGGGTTGTTAGCGGATTGGCTGACACCCACCCATATCAGTGGAGAAGACACAGTGGGAACTCCAACGACTGAACAACTGACATCTAGCAACTGGGAAGTCCGGCAGGTAGAACAGGTGAATTTAGCAGGGATCTGCAGGAGGACAATGGACGAGGAGGTGATAGGAGGCTGGGATAAGAACTGCTCTTTGGAGAGGCAAGTGGGGATATCACCTGGGACTGACAGACATAGAAACAGAGACAGAGATGGAGAGGAAACCAAGATGTTTCCTTCAGCAGCATGGATAAGAGGAGCCCTGGCTTAGCCAGCATGGACTATATCTGAACCTTTGCTTCTCTGCACTAACCTGAAGACCTAAGGGTGCTGGGTTCCAGGTGGCTAATCAGCCAGCTCTGTTTGGAAAAGGCTGTCTGGCATCACTGCGAGTACCTGCTGAGGTGCACAGATGTCTGCAGAGCGTACGAGTCTCTGACCAGGTGTCTGTCTCAGCTCAAGTCAGTTGGACTCGCTGGCAGAGCTCACAGTGTGAGGCAGGAGGGCTGGAGCCCAGACGCTCAGTCTCGGAGGCGTTGAGGCCGTGTGGCCTCTGCTGAAGGAAGAGTGGCACCCTTGGGGTCTGGCCCACTGACGGGATTCCTCTAAGGGACTGTTTAAAAGCTAGAGCATAGCACAGATCCTGCGGATCTATGATGCAGGCCTCGCTAGACACTGGAAGGCAGTGTCGCCTAGTGGACAGTGCACTGGGCTGGCACTTAGGAGACCTAGGTTCCCTTCTCAGCTCTATCCCTGGCCTGGTGGGTGATCTTGGGCAAGACACTTTTCCCCCACTTTGTGCCTCAGTTTCACTATCTGTAAAATGGGTGTAATGATACTGCCCTCTTTTGTAAAGTGCTTTGAGATCTGCTGATGAAAAGCGCTAAATAAGAGACAGGGAGCTATTATTATTATTAAATCTAGTCTGGCAATTCCTATGTTACCTCTGTAGAAAGAGAGTGAAGATAAATCAGATCCAAAGAGAGGGACAGATTCTGATCTTGTTTATCCCAGAGTAAATCCAGAGTGACTCTGCTGAAACACTGCTGTGTGTGCACCAGTCTGAATTCAGAATCTGCCCCAAAGAGTCTGGGTGTCATAAGCAATTAAGCAGGAACTAGCAAATCCATATAGCTATGCTGTGGGTTGGGCAATGGCATGACCTTGTTGAAGCTGTTGGGCATGACAGGCACTTTCCATTCAGGCTAAATGAGGGCGTAATTAAATGCGATAGCTAAAACAATGGAAAACCAGCACCCTAGGCTAGCCTGCATGCAAACCTGGGCAGTAGCTAGGCCATGTGGTCCAAGAGGTTTCCCAGGAGACTGATTTGATTGCTGCTGTGTGTCTGTGTGTTTGAGAGAGAAGCTGGAAGAACACCACAGAAGGGAAGGGAGTAAGCAGCAAGGAGGCTAAGATCCTCCTAGAGAAGCACTTGTAGTGTGACCTTCAGAAAAGCTACAAGAGATGGCTTTTTGGGCAGAGTGCTGGCTGGAAAGAGGCTTGGAACCGTCAGCAAAGAAACTGCCTCCGGCTGTTTGATTCCTCCTGTGTTCCAGGAAGCAGGACTCTGTACATTCCCTGTGTTCCAGAAAGCAGGACTCTATACGTGCTTTGTAAATAAACAGGACTGCACCAAAAATTAGCTGACTCCATTACCAATTTCTTCTTCTGATGGAAACAACCTGCAAACCCCCAGATTTTGGCTAACCTCTCAGGTCAGAGGGGCAACAATATCATTTTCCATGTCTAAGTATCAAGAGCTAGGTTCTTATGTCACTTACAACAGTATCATCCATTGAAGTCAGTGGATTTATTCTGGATTGACAGTGTTGGGAGAGCACTAAAAGAGCCCTGGAGGCATTAAAGCAGTGTACAAAACAGCAGGGGTTCTGAGTGGAGCTTAAATCAGGAGCAATTCCAGTGACATCAAGCTCAATTTGGTGTAATGAGATCAGAACCAGACCCATTTGCATGGAGAGCCAGGCAAGCCAATGTAAACCTGTTATGTAGCCGGATCTCACACAGATGATCTGAGGGCGAACTGCTCCTGTCCTGGGCTGTCTTGAGGCTGGACTGTCTCACTACTTCCCAGAGAATCCCAGTGGGATCTGATTATCTTTTCCCACCTCCCAGCCCTGGTATTAGGCTGTCTCGCAGACTTCCCCTCATGTTGGTTCAAATCAGTACCTTCAGAGAGGAACTTGTCTCAGCAGGAGGCCTGGTCTCTAGCTGATCTCCAGCCGAGGAGTTGCTACAATCTCAGTCACTCGGCCTAATTTAAAAGAGCTCGTTAGGGAGGGACTTAGAATGGCCTCCTGCTCGGCACTCCCCTTTCTCCTTTCATGCACAGGGATTTGTCGGCACGTTTGCTTTGAATCAGAGGGCCAGCCAGACCCTTGGCGTGGGCCACACGATGCTCAGTGCAGGGTGTGAGGAATAGGCGGGGAAGTCCTCTCGGCCGTCTTTCTGCTCTCCCCAATCCTACCACTAGCTGGGGCTCTTAGGCAGCTCTAGATTACGCTGGCCACACCCTCTCCTGCCCACAGCCCGCCCTCTCAGCAGGAGGGCAGAAGCAATGGGTGGGCGCAGCAGAGCTTTATGCCACCTGGGACTGCCATCCTCAACCCCACTAAGGCTGCTTGGAGCGTTCTGAGCAGGAACAGCAAAGGACAAGTGCTTGGGTAGCTGCTCCTGGTTTCCATTCTGGTCCTGAGTGAGGACAGAGCCGGTGAGATAAAGATACCTGCTGAGAACTACAGGAGCATACTGCACTCTGAGCATGCCCCGGACAAACCCTCTAGGCCTGGATCAGCTGGGGAGTAGCACAGAGGCCAGCTATGCTGGCTTTACAACAGCTGAGGGCTCCCCTACCCTCTCTGGAGGGGTCTCAGCTGCCAATATGCAGTATCTGGCCCAATGCGTCTTGCAGTAACATACGGCACCATCTCTATCTGGAGCCATTGGGTCAGATCTCCAGCTGGTATAAATCAATGGTGCTCCCCCGGAGCTGAAACAGTTTTGAGAACATGAATCCAGCTCGAAAATAATTCCACTGGCAGAGTGATCAGCTGCTGTCTGGCCTGTGATCTGGTGTGTCACTCCCGTCCCCCTTCCTGTGTGACAAACTCTCCCAGCCGCCTTGTTAATCCTTTTGGCAGATTTTCCCAACCCGGCATCTACTGCTACCCAGCGATGCACCTAATTAAGCTATTTGTGCCAAGGGGCTAAGAAGGCAGTGGCGGTATCTTCACTCCCGATTACCTTGCTTGGGGACAGCCCAGTCTTTTATCCTACCTTCAAAGCCATTGAACTCTTCAGAAGGTTCTTCCCACTCAGCTCTTGTTTTGGGTACTGCCCGGTGTCACTGATGGTCACCTGCCGGGGAGAATTTGCAGAATGATAGTCAGGCTCCGTAACTGAGGAAGACAGGGCCCGATCCAACTCCCTGGCTGGGCCCTGAAAGGATTGGGCTCCTAATGAAGGTCAGGGGTTTATCAACACTCGGGGCTTTGATTCTCTTGAAGCATAAAGGGGCCTTCAAGTGAGCAAGAACAATCTGAGAAGCACCCTCCAGGCAGGGCGCCTTTACTGTTCGGCTGCTGTTGTTTGGGGTCCGCACACATCTTGCTCCCAACCCCCAGTGCAGGGAACAGATCACAGGCACAGCTGGAGGGTACGGGTGCCGGGTCTTCCCAGGATGGTCCCTTTTTTGAAGTAGCTGTCCCAGACGAAAGGGATTGGATGGCTTGGGTTTTTGTATCTCATGAGTGGCAACCCTACGTGAGGGCACTGCACGTCTATTCCCTGCTCCCCAGGGCCCACAGGGGGCGGATTGGGGTGTTGCTGGAGTGCACTGCGCTGTAGCTATTCCCTGCTCCAGAGGGGGCGGAGCACGAGTCAGAGGACTGGGCCCAGTGGAAGCATTCCCTTAGCATGGATTGATCCAGGCCCAAAGTGCAATGGCAGAGGTGTGCAAGGAGGTATCTGGGGCTGGAAGAGCAGGGCTGGCTGCAGGTGAAGATTGAAGGACATCAGCAGAGCTTTGGGACTGTTTGCCTCTGTGGAAACTGGAATTTCGTTTTGGCAGGAAGTTCCATGATTTCAAAATTTCTGCCATTCCGGAACTAAACCAAAACATTTCAAAATTGCGTTTCAATCAAAATGTTTCATCCCAACAAAATCAAAATGGTTCGTTCCGATTTTGACATTTTAAAACTTTTTATTTCAACGGTTTTTAAACCGAAACAATGCGTTGCCTTTGGAAATGTCATTTCAAAACAAAAAAAAATCAAAATATTCTGTTCCGAAAATGTCGCAACAGGATGTTACAATATTAAAATGCTTCACTGGACAGGGTGTGTTTCCAAATGCAAGGTTGTGGAAATTGACACCTTTTGATTTTGAGGAAAACAGCATTTTTCATCAAATAACTGTTTTGCTGAAAACTTTCCAGCCAGAGTTAGTGTGTGGGCAGCCTAGGGCTTGGTCGTGGTCTATAAATCCTCACATGGGGAAGAGATTTCTGACAGCAGATGACTTTTTAATCTAGCAGAAGACATCAGAGCGAGATCCAACATCTAGACGCTAAAGTTTGTCAAACTCACACTAGAAATAAGGGGCAAACTTTTTACAGGGAAATGAACTGTTAGAACAACTTGCCAGGGATGGGATGCATTCTCCATCCCTGAGACGTTTACATCAAGAATATCATTCTAAATGCCAGGCTATATCTCAAACAGAAGTTATCGCTTGCTGTATTAATTACTGGGGGGAGTGGGGTTCTCTGGCTTGTATTACACTGGAGGTCTGTGTAATACACTGTAATTACACTGGAGATCAGACCAGATGACCACAGTGGTGCCTTTTGGCCTTCAAAATCTATGACTGTGGCTAGAATAGCAGGACATGCTAGAGGTCAGGATGGAGGAGATGTGAAGGTCTTGCTTGCAATATACTTCAGTCTTGCCAGTGATATCTACCCAAATCCATTCCAACATTTGAAGACGGCTGGTGGGGAAATAGACAGAAATGGCTGCAAAACCAGAACCCTCATACTGTCACCCCTTCTAAAGTAGCTGGCCCGGTGTACTCACCTTATAGAGCACGGAGCCCCGGCTGATGAGGTCCTGTCTGTGGAGGTGTGAAACCACAAACTTTGGGTGTGCTAAGACAATGGTGAGCCACACATAATCAAGGGAGTTCTCTTCCGGCATTTCCCCCACTGCAGGAGAAGAGAAAACGCTTAAACCGCCCTAGCCATAAACAAAGCCATTGGCAATGAATGAGCTGCATTTGCACAGGAGCCCTTGATTTATAATGCACTGCTGATTAAGTTACAAGAGATGCACCTAAGGGCAGATCTTCATCAAATCCACACACCAGCACTGGCCCTATGCGTGGGTGGTGTAGGGCAGCAGGTCTGACACTACAGGGACCCTTCTCCTTGAAAGGTCACAGGTTCAAATCTCACCCACTTGGGTGGTGACAGAACATAGTCACCACCTGTTCATTATATTGCGTTGGAGGTTTGCTGTCCCTATTGCAGAAACGACCACTTTGGCCTTGTCTACACTTGAAAAATAAGTCAATGTAATTATGTCAACTTTCAGCCACCGCTATGGTGGCTCATGTCCACACTACGCTCCTTGGATCGGTGGACTGTGTCCTCACCTTAGGCGCCCTGTGGGCTGCCCCCTCATCCCCACTCCCAGTCCCAACCGGGAGTCAGGGCAGTGAGCGGGGACTTCTCCATGCCCCCACTCCCGGGAGCCATCTGCAGCCCCGTGTCCTGCCCGGCCACAGCTCTGAGCCGGAAGCAGGCTCCAGCAGCCCATTTCTGGGCTCACTGGCTGGCAGGTGCCCGCAGCATGCCCAAGTTCCAGGCTCACAACTGGGCTTCAGCTGCCCACACCCTGGCTCAGAGCTGGTGGGCAGCTGCCGCCGCATGTCCCGGGCTTGCAGCGGGACGGCAACAGTTTGTGCCCTGGCTCGCAGCCAAGGGGCAACCTCCCGTGCCCCAGCTCAGAGTTGGGTGGCAGCAGTCCATGCCGCAGCTCTCAGCCAGGGGCATCCTCCCACAGCTTGCCCGCACCCCAGCTCATGGCCGGGAGCTCAGCAGCAGCCTCCAGCAGTTTGCCAGCATCCCAGGCTACCAGCAGGGTGGCAGCTGCCCATGCCCTGGCTGGGGGGGCAGCCTTCCACGCCTCAGCTTGGAGCCCGGTGGCAGCCATCCTTGTCCCTCCTGGTCCCAATTCTCAGCCAGGAGCCTGGTGGGCTACCACCCTCCTTACTTGTCAATTTCACCGCTCTAGCAGAGTGGTGAAATTGACAAGTATGACAGCCCCTCCACCACTCTAAGCAGAGGCAGGGTCTACACTGAAACTGTCGCCCTAGCTCTGCAGACAAAAGTCCTACGCCTCTCGTCGAGGTGGTTTTATTTTGTTGGAAAAATGGGGCAGTTTGTCGGTGGGGAGGTGACTGCAGTGCGTACACCAGCACTGTTTTGTCGACAAAAGCTGACTTTTGTTGACAAAACTCGCTAGTGTAGACCAAGCCTTAGATTGGCACTAACTGGCCTCAACAGGTGGGGCTCAAACAGGCCATAGGTTTAACTCTCCTCTCCCTGGAATTGGATCCCTCCTGGCCAAAGCAGATCTGTTTTCAGGGGTCAATAGGCAGGAAAGTGCCGATTGCTGCTGCCCAAACTAGACATATGGGCTGAGAAAGGGCAACTAACCCCATATCCTGCTCTCTTCACTAGACCCCACTTCCCTTCGACAGTTGGGAACGAAACACAGGACTCCTGACTCCCAGACCCCGCTGCTCTAACCCATTAAATCCTCTCCCCTCCCAGAGCTGGGAACAGAACCCAGGAGTCCTAGCTCCCAGGCCCTTCTACTTTAATCGCTAATCCCCTCACTAAGTTAGAACCCAGGAGTTCTGACCCCACTGGTTTCCCAGAGCTGCGACTAGAACTCAAGAGTCCTGCTTCCCACTACCCTGGCTCCAGCCACTAGACCCCACTCCCCTCCCAGAGCTAGGGATACAAACCCTTCTGATGGGAGACAGTTTTGCTTAGTGGACAGAGGGCAGGACTGAAGCTCAGGAGACCTGGTTCTACGGGGTGACCTCGGGGAAGTCCATTCCCTTCTCTGTGCCTCAGTTTCCCTATCTGGAATATGGGGATAATGCTACCGACCTCCTTTGTGAAGCACTTTAAAGTATACGGATGAAAAGCACTAGGTATTATTATTATTATCAACTGCCAGTCCCCTGCTCTAACTCAGTAGACACTGGCTCCTCTAATCTCCTGCATATTCATCTAGCCATTAAAATCCCATTATTTTCACATCAAATTCCCATGATCCTCTTTTCTTACTGCTTTCTTCTGTTGACCTGATGCTCAAGAACACCGAGAAAGAATAGACATTATTCTTGTCCAGGTAGATCTTGTTGGGCAGCTTGTTATTGGGCTGAAGGTCATAGATTTTCACATAGCTCTCCATGTTGACATAGACACCTCCTGAGGAGTTACCATTGCTAGCCACGTAAAAGAAATACTCCTGAAAAAGGAAAGGCAGTTTTTAATCTATACCAAACAACAGAGTGTTGACCAATATCTCTGGGAAAATACATATAGACCACATTATCAGTTTGTATTATCCACACCACATACATTGATATGTGCTAAGCACACAGTATCAGTATCACATTAGGTATATATTTCTAGCAGTTACATGGCCTGATTTGGCCTATGTCTTTCTATAATCCTAGTCACGTCCCCTAAGTATCCCGTAACACCTTACATTAGCTGAATTAAGTTTTGGCTTAGGTAGGTAGAAAAACTGTTAGACTCAGGACATATGGGTGTTGGCTGCTAGAAATACGTGTTAACTACTTATGCTAAACAATCTGTTCCACCTTGCACTTAGCTGTGACACTCTGAATTCGTTTCCCAGACCTGAGGATTGGAAGAGCTCTGTGTAAGCTTAAAAACTTGTCTTTCTCACCAACAGAAGTTGGTTCAATAAAAGATATTTCCTCACCCACCTTGTCTCTCTTTTCCCACAGTAACAGGTAGGGAGTTATTTTCACAGGCATGTCCCAAAGCAAAAGGACAAGACATATGATTGTTCTATCTTGGTGCAAGGTGAGGCAGTGCCTTCATGCCCCCTTGCCTTGGTACTTGCAATGCATGCATTCTGAACAAAGAGAGAAGGGGTATACCATAGTACCAGAAAAAATGGCTGAAAGCTGATTGGGTGTTGTAGTTAAGGGGTGTGGCCTCCCTCAGAGACTGACAAAGAGGAACCATCAATCTACCCCCTGATGGGCAGAGCCATGAAGGCCACGCCCACCTCACCTGAAAGCAGAGGGGCGGGACTGGAACCAGAAGTATAAAGGGTGGACCCTAAATTCTATCTCAGTGCTTGACGCAGAGCCGCTGGAGAAGAACGTCTCTCAACAGCTGCTGGAGTGGGAACCTGGAGAGGACTCCGGCAGCACTGAGGACTTGCCCGACCTACCACAGCTGCCAGACAAGTGGATAACCCAGATGCCAAGGAGCTACTGGGACTACCACTGGTGGTGTACGACCGGGAGACAGATGACGACCCCTGGACAGCGGTACACCCCGAAGGGAGGGTAGAAAATGGCCCAGGGACAGCTGACTATAATCCAGCCAGGTTGCTCCCTGAATACAGGTCAGTGTGTTGCGGTTGGATCCCCTCTGACCCAGTGGCGGAACCATCTGCAATTGATAGGGCCCTGGGCTGGGACCAGTGGAGTACAGTGGGCCCGAGATCCCTGCCGCCTGCCACCAACTGCGCTTGGAAGTGGCAGCCTCCCCACCTTAGGCCAAGAGGCCTACATCTGTCTGCCTTCCGTCTGAGCCAGGAAGACAGACTTTGGTGCACCACCCTGCATGAGGGCCTGAACACCTAGACTGCATTTTAGCTCTGCCTTGCTTGAGGGTCAGAGCCCCCTGAGACTGTTTGGTGCTCCACCCTGCCAAAAAACCATAGACCTCTCCCCCGTCCATCTGGGGAACAGACGCAGTTTGACTGCTGGGCCCGCTGGCTGTTAGACAAGCTCAGCCCTAGGACTTTGGGGGTGGAAAGACTGTTGGAGACCAGCAGGGCTAATGGGAGGTCCGTGGCTCAAGTGAAACCTGCTACTGGCTTCCTGGCTGCCTTTTGGCTGGCCCAGCCTTCAGCTTGCACTAAGTCACACAGCTCGAACTACTGCATCCTGCTGCCACAGTTCCTCACGTCCAACAAGACCGAGGGCCGGCTTGGTGCCTCTGCAAAACCTGCAGCCCCAGGGAGCTCGGAGATCAAGGGCTGCTGCAGAGCTGGGAGGTAGGGGCCGCATGGGAAATTCCTTCCAGTCACTGGATACATACTGCTGATTTATTCCCTACAGAAGATTATAATGTTAAAGACTTTTTCCAGCCCATGGCTACCAAAGGTCCAATTCTGCCACCTTCTGACTTTCAGGACTTGCTACCACATGCAAGAAGAGTCCTTATTCATTGCAATTATTATAACTGTTTTTGAGAAGTGGCCAATCTCCCTTCTTTGTACCACCTTTGGGAGGAACTCAGAAGTTATTTAACTGCAACAGTCAGGGACAGAAGGGAAGGAGAATGATAATAACTGCAACGGGAATTTATTAAGACAGGATGGAGGTATCCAAACTAAAATCTGTCCAAGCTATCAGAGTTTACAAACCTGTTTCTAAAAGTATATAACGCTATTTAGATGAGAAACAAACACTTAATTTGATCTGTTGGGTTTTTTGGTAGAAAAGTTATTTTCAAAATCTTCTCTTACTGCGTATTGCTTTCTGTTTTTCCACCAGCGCCAAGTTGGGTCATGGACTGGGTCAGCATAAGGCTAGAAAAAATAAAGGACTTGCTAAATTACAAGTCATCTGAAAACACAATACTTTCTCATGAAAAGCCCAAGTCCCTGTTGTAGACTATCTGAGCTTTTCTTTGATAATTCCTGTTATTTCCTATTCACATTAGCACCCAAATTGTTAAATCAGAAAATTGTTAATCACATCTGAGACATAGCCACTGCTGGGGTGGACCGTAGCAGCCATTTAACAGCACACAGCAACATTGCCTACTCACTTCGGGAGAAAAAGTGTGGAAGAATCCTGAAATTTCCAGGGGCAGATTTGAACCACCTACATTAGTACTTGGGTTAAGATCCCTGCTCTGCTGAAAAAGTACTAGGGCAGTGGTTCTCAAACCTATTGTATTGGTGACCCCTTTCACACAGCAAGCCTCTGAGTGTGACCCCCTGATCCCTATGGGTGCCTCCCTCCCCATTCACCCCTGACCACATGGGCACCCTCCCTTTACCCCTGCACTCCCCACCCTTCACCCTTATCCCCTGCATCCCCCCTCCTGAGCTCACCTGGGGAAATTGATCTGCATGCATGGAGCAAAGCCCCTTCGAAGGCTGCTCCTCCACCCACCCCGGGGGACTGTGCGGGAGGGGGGGGGGAGAGCGAGGAGCAATGTCAGGGTTCCCTGCATCCGAGTCACTTTCCCCACTCACAGCCCGTGACCCCCACATAACCACGTAGGTCGCGACCCCCCAGTTTGAGAACCAGTGCACTAGGGAATCTTTTGGAAGCACCTCACTTCTGGCTCCTCTGAAAGACAGCACCTCCAGGGGGTTGGTTCCGACTCAGCCAGACTGCTGCTTCCTGAGTTAGGCTTGGTCTACATGAGCAACGTACGTCGGTATAACAATGTTGTGCAGGGGTGTGGAAAGTGGACCTAACTCCAGATGTAGACAGCACTATGTTGGCGGGAGAGCTTCCCCTGTCAACAAAGCTGCCGCCTCTTGGGGATGTGGATTACTTGTGTCAACGGGGGAGGCCCTCCCATCCGCGTAGGTAGTGTCCTTACTTTGCGGCAGCCTTTTCAGTGTAGACAAGCCCTTAGTATCACCACTTCTTGGTGCAGCTTGAGTCGGGCCTGCAGGTCTCCCCTCCAGGGCTGACAAAGCCTGGTTCTGTGTGGCTAACAAGACACAATGCAGTCACAGATGCCGGGCACTAGTGTTGTTAGAAACTCTGAACCACCAACCTTCCTACCAAGCGCTGGAGCTACAATTAACTCTCCTCCCAGCCCATCACTGAAAAGCAGCTGAGAGCGGACAAGAGGAGCTCACCCTGCTGTAATCAGAGTGCAGCCAGAGCAGCTGATAGATTAGGCCCTGGTACACCGCCAGAGAGATGTTGTTGTGGAAGCCTGTTCTGTCCATGACATCCGGCGGCTCGGTGCGATAGTGTTCCATCCGGGTGAAGCGCTGGGGGGCTGGGAGGTCCTCGATGCGCATGACCGAGAAGGTGCAGGGATGGAAGAACTTGATGTAGTCTGCATTGCTGAGAGAGAAATGGGGAGACAGGAACAGAGTGAGGGTTTGCTCCAATACGCACTGGCTCATCACAAAGGTGGGGGTGCTCTTGTATGTTGCAGTGGACTGGGGGTGGGGGTGGAGTGTGTGGACTGGATGGAATCAGAATCGTTCACCTGTGTGTCATGAGTCCTGTACAGCTAATAGCTAAGGAGAGCTGCAGAATCAGAGTTAAACACACAAGAGGACTTGAGGCTGCCTTGGAGATTCTGAGGTGGGGCGCTGCACCTGTGAGCTGGCCTGCTGTGTACAGTTTCTGGCCCCAAACCTGCCAGGATCTGAGCACCCTTAGCTCTTTGGGACCAGTGGCAGGTCTGAGAACAAGGCTGGATCTCAATCCGTGAGACACGGTGCTCTGACAGAGCCCTGGATCTGGGTTCTATTCCTGGAGCTGCCGCTGCTTTGCTGGGCAACCTTGGGCTAGTCCCGTCCCTGCTCTGTGCCTCAGTTTCCCCATTTGTAAAATAGGCTAATGAAAGTACTCTCCTTTGTAAAGCGCTTTGAGGTCTAGGAATTATTACTTATACACAGTTGGCAGCTCAGCCTTGGCAGAAGTAGGCATAGCTCTGCTGTGGGCATTGCAGCTGGCTCAATCTGCGCTGTCAGCTTGGGAACAGTTTTTACCGCCATTGCCCATCCTTTGCCATTACTCACTGGAACCGCGCCAGATGGTACTGATTGACGATGAGATGCCGGTACGACAGTATATAATGGAGAGGGAAGTTCCTCTTAATGAGCTTTCCCTCCCCATGGCCATCCTTTATGTAAACCAGCTGAAATGAGAAGTACAAGAGGGTGTTGGATTGAGGGAAGTGGAAACATGGACGCCTGTCTCTCTGTCCAGTGCAGGCGCCCCACACTCATGGCCAACGTGCTTCACATGTGACCTTGAGGAAGCTCAATCCCCACGGCATCTGCTAACAAGGCTGCCAGTTCTGCAGTGGCTGCTTGGCCCTGGAAACTTACGTGAGATCGCTCATTAAGCCATTGGCCAATCAACAGCTGACAGTTGGTAACGGGCAGCTTTCCAGACCATAGACCAGGGCTAGATTCAACCCCCTATTGACCATTAACAAACCCCTGCGCCACTCGGCCCTCCAAGATCTCTGACTCCTGCTGCCTGGACTCACCTGCTGCAGTCCATCTTTGTCAAAGAAGAGGCTCACAAATTTCTCATTCAAGCTAAACTCCTTTGACCCTCTCATGAGCTGTAGACTGAGGTACATGTTCCAGGCTTCAGAGGGGTAGAGTTGACTGATGACCGAGCTGCCTTCCACAGAAAACCAGATCTGGAGAGCCAAATAGGAAGAGCAGGCAAAGGGAGCAGAGACCTCGGAAGGTGTCCCTGGAGGCACACTGTCCAAAGGAGCTGTTTCATCCCCCCTGCTGAAACGCAGCCACCTCTGCAGACATGGAGCATGGCAGCTGTTTATACAGGGATTGTCCACCCAACACAGAGCTCTCTCTAGTGGGGAGAGAGTGCGGTCTAATGACGAGCACAGCCTCCTGACAGTCAGGACTCCTGGGTCCTATGCACCATCTGCTGTGCAAGACCCTTCCTCTCTCTGTGCCTTGATTTAACCACTCGTACAGGGGATAATAACATTTAGCAACTTCTTGGACAGGATATGAGGCAGCGTTAGTGGCTGTATAGCGTACTGAGGTCCTCCGATGAAAGATGCTACACAAAAAGACAGCCATCTATAACATTACCAAGTACTATTCATCAGTAGACCTCAAAGCAGGTCAGTATCATTATCCGCAGTTTACAGATGGGGAAACTGAGGGTATGTCCACACAGCAAAGAAAAACCCATGGCTGGCCCATGCCAGCTGACTCGGGCCCACAGGACCATTTCATTGCAGTGTAGAGTTCAGGACTAGCAAAGTCCCACCCTCCCTGCTGCTTCCCACCCTGCAGGGTCCTAGAGCCCTGGCTACAGCCTGAGCCCAGACATCTACACAGCAGTGAAAAGGCCCCGCAGTTTGAGCCCCCCAAGCCCAAGTCGGCTGGCATGGGCCAGCCACAGGTGCTAGTTGCTGAGTAGCCAGACCCTATGATGCAAAGAGGTGACATGACTCACCCCAGGTCACCCAGCTAACCAGTGGCAGACCTGGGAATAGACCCTGTCCCCAGCTCTCCCCAGTCACAGGCCAGGGCACTATCCCCTAGACCACACTGCATCCAGTCGAATGAAACGCCCGCCAGATCCATCCAAGAACCATGCCACGCTACCTCCTCCGAATCTGTCACGCACACGAATTCCCCTGCATATGACTGAACGAAGTAGCTGATGGGGGATCGTTTGGAAAAGCCAGAGAGGTGAACGTAATTAACCAAGTCGTAGCTGCAAGGAAAGCACAGGGCAAGTGGGAAACGTTACAGTCCATTGCTTTCATTCCCCTTAAAGTCTCTCCCAGAGGATGAAAAGCCTGGTGCCGTCTCCAGCTCTCCTGGCAGTGGGAACTCTGCGCCCCAAATGTGTTGGCTCCAAGCTTCTCCAGTAGCAGCTGCGCACTGCCAGAGTTTCACCGCCACTATTGCCCCTCTGGTTTGTACCTTGATCTGTCACATTTGTGTTGGCTCTAATCCAGCATCTGGAACTTTTACATTTCACTGAATGTTTTGCAATAGTCATTTAATTCCCCACACAGCTCTGCCAATGCATCTTAGAGTGAAACCCACCCTGAGCAGACAAAAGCCTAGGTATTACATGAATTCAATCAGTGCATACTTTGTGCTGACTCTCTGCACGGCAAGTGAATTTCACCCTTGGGCTGCTGTGCAAATCTGGAGTGATCTCACGGACCAGTGCAATTGAGATCAGACTCAGGTCCAGAGCTTTGGGTCAAGACTGAAATAGTAATTTGGAGTGCCCCAATTTTGGGGGTGTCTAAACTGAGGCACATTAAAGGAGGAGGGCTGATTTTCAAAGCAGATGGGGAAGGTCTCAGAACTTTCTGAAAATCAGGCCTCTGGCTGGGCCCGCAGAATCACTCATCTCTTTTGAAAATCTCAGCCTTAGTCTTTAACGTCTCATCTGAAGGATGAGGTACTTCATGGTACTCGGCTTATCCACTTTGCTCTGCTGGGGTGACCTGTGGTTCCAAGGCCCCACCTAATGCCCTAGTCCTGCAGTTGGGTCCATCCACCTAGTTTCTTATGCATGTGAATGGTACCAGTTGTAATAACTGGGCCTACAAGTGTACCCGAGTTGGGAGTTCCACTGTAAAAAGTGAGTTAGGTTCATAAGGTGTCACGTTAACCTATAATGACAAATGTAAATGGGAAAAGGTACGAAAGGCAGGCAGACTGAGTTAGCCCACACAAAAATGCTGACTGATATAACTGAAGGACCGTGTTAAAATCATGCCTGCTAAACAAGACAAGTGCAGAACCAACTCATCGGTTGCCTCCATGAAATTTACCGCGGATTGATAAAGACTTTGTTCTCACCTTTGTAATATAACGTTGCCCCAGATGTACAATATTGTGCTGAATGGGTTATAGGACATCCCTCTTGGGATCAGGGGAGAATCCGTGTATTCTTCCGGCCCCAGAAACATCACAAACTCTTTCTCAGTGGCTGCAAAGGAAAGGTGGGTGAGACGTGGCAAAAGTGTGTCTTCTGCAAGAACTGGAGTTCAGAGAAGAGCAGAAAAAAAAGATCAGGCTGCCTGGAGATTTACTGGTATTGTTACGCTGAAAGATGCGAATGGCTGGCATCCGGTAAGGCTTTTATCTAAAGACAATCCCAAGCCTCATTAAAGCCAATGGGAGGCCAAGAAGTCTTTCAGACCAATGGAACCAGCAGTTGTATCCCTTTAAGTAGCAGAGAGCTACAAACAAGAGGGACCACCCAAGTCACAGGGCAAGTCACAGGGGGATTTGGCTGGCTGCCAATGCAGGGGCTAGCAGATTAGGTCATGTCTACACTAGCACGTTTACAGCGGCACAGATTTACCGATGAAGCTGCGCGGCAGTAAGATCGCTTGTGTAGCCACTCTATGCCGACAGGAGAGAGCTCTCCCATCAAAGCCTGTTAGATATTACAAAATGGGGTCTTACCTTTGGGTATGAAGCGAGGTACATGGTACAAAAGCCCGAAAGCAGAATTGACTGTAATCAAACAAACATGGGAATGACAAGTTACACTCCAACAGCCATCTGCTTATTAAGTCAACTCCCCTTATTAAGTGAAATCTGTGTAAGTACTGATATGGCCCTTGTTACCATAGAATCACAACCTTTCATGGGCTTAGCCTCACCGTACCCTGTGAGGCAGGACAGTGCTATTATCTCCATTGTGCAGATGGAGAAACTGAGTCACAGAGAAGCTAAGTGACTCATCCAAGGGCATGTGTGCCACCACAAGTACACTGCTACTTTTAGTCGTGTTAGCATGGGTAAAGCTAGTGCAGGTATGTCTACCCAAGCTGCAGTTGCACCTCGGACTGCAGTGTAGACATACCCTTACTCCTGGCCTAGGGAAATGACCTCGAGGGGGCATTTCAATCCCTGTCACCATTCTGTCTACGGCCTCTCTGCTGAGGCTGGCACAGTTTGTGGTGATAGGAACAGTTATTCACCAGGAGCTGGACTGGCCAACAGCCACTCATTAGATAGTAATAATTTTCATTAGCTACTAAGCCGGGCTGTATTTGAACCAACAAACTAGGCAGGAAAAGGCAGCCGCAGAGCTGCAGAGTCCTCCTCCATGGTCCAAGTCTATTATTAGATCATCATCTTCACAGCCACCGACACACCCGAGATAAACTAATACCTTCTGCACGCTAACTCCCTCCTGGGGCCATTGGGGCTAGCAGGATCTGACAGTACAACTCTGCCCCCGCTGCCCGCACTCAGACAGCACACTGAGGGACCAGATTCTCAGTGAATGAACCTCAGCGTCGCTCCATGGGCTGCAATGGAACGACGTTGATTCACAGCAGCTGGCTTGACACTGGTCTTTACACTTGAATCTGTCCAGAACGATGGCCCGACCTTGATCGTAGGCCATGATGTAGTAATTGGACTGGTTGCTCTTCGTCTCTGTCACCAGCAGCACAATCATGTTCTCTTCCAGGAGGCAGACAGCCCAGAGAATCTTGCAAGAAACTGAAAGTGGACAGAGAGAGAGAGAGAGGCAGCAAAATCTTTCTGAACGGCTCTTTCTAAACATTTCTGTGGCAATGATTTTGAACAAGTGACTGTATCCTCAGCTGGTGTAGCATATCACTGCTTCACTGTACCAGGCACTGGTAAGCCCTCACCTGGGACAGTGGGCTCCACTTCTGGTCCCCCAGGCTCAAGTAAGACGGATTCAAATGGGAACTGGTGCAGAGATGGGCTCCGAGGACAATCAGGGGACCGGAGGGGATCTCATGAGTGGAGAGAAAGGCAGGCTGAAGCTATGTCTACACTTCAGATAAGTGGGGTTCTCCCCTCACTGTAGTCAATCCACCTCCCACAGAGGCGGTAGCTAGGTCGACGGAAGAATTCTTCCTTTGAGCTAGCCCTGTCTCCTCTGGCGGAGAGCTTGGCTGAACTACGTCTCTCAGGCGTGTGGGTTTTCAGTGTAGACCAGCTCTGAGAAGGCACTGGATTGCTCTCTATGCATATATGAGGGAGATAATAAACACAGGAAGGGAGAAGAGCTACCGAAGCTCAAGGACAATGTTAGTAGGAGAACAAAAAGGTTTGGACTAGCCAGGAATGAACTAATGCTGGAATTTAGAAGGTGTCTAACCCTCAGAGGAGGGAGGTTCTGGAAGAGCCTCCAGATAGGAGCAGTGAGGGGCAAAGAACCTAACTGGCTGGAGTGTGACGAGTTTGTGACCGGGATGACATGGCAGGGTTAGCTGGAGAATGGACTGGAGGACTCAGAAGTCCCCTTGCAGTCCTGTGTTCCCCGGATTCAGGGAGGCTGCACCAGCTGAGGAGCTGGCTTACTTTTTGTTGTTTAAATGTTTCTTACTCCTGCAGCTGGGAGCTGGAGACTTCACTCATGTACTTGTTTGGGGGTTCATGCCAGAGCCTTTTTCTCTGGAACTGACTCCCCCATTTATCCCAACACAACTGGAGTCTGTTGAATTTCAGCCTCAGGAGCTTAACAGCTAGGCTCTTTTCCCACGGTCGAACTGCAAGTCAGTGGCAGGGCTGAGAACAGACTCAGAGTCCTGACTCCCTTCCAGCCCCCCCTGCTCTAATCACTAGGCCCCACTCCCTCCAGAGTTGGGAATAGAACCCCACAGCTTGGGGATTTCTGCGCTAGACCCAAATGTTATCATCCGTGACGCTACTGCACAGCACCACGTAAACACGCTGGGCTAGAATCTCAGTGGGTGTAAATCTGAATAGAGCTACGTCTCTGCCTGTTTCAATGGGATCTGGCCCCATTGACTCCACTGGAGTGACATCAACTTTCACTGGCTGGAGATCTGCCCCCACTGACTCCAGTAGAGTGACTCCCGTTTATACCAGCTGGGGATCTGTTAATTTGGGACACTGAGGAACACCAGGACCCAAAAGGCACTTACTCTTCAAATGTTCACACACTGTCTTCTTCCCCGCCGTGAGAGAGTCACAAAACTCAACGGCTCCATCTGGTGGGGTGAAAAGAGATGCAGGGTTTCAGCCAATCAGGCCACAGGCGCCGCCCGCCGCCCCCCCCCCCCCCCCCCCCCCGATATGCATGCAGTTGGCTTGCACCTATCAATTACCCAGCATCGAAGCCACCTCAGGGCTAAGGCACAGCGAGGAAGGATGGTCTCCTGGTTCAGGCTGGGACTCGGGAGATCTGGGTTCATTCCCAGCACTGTCACAAACTCCCTGCGTGACCCTGGGCAAGTCACTGTATCCACCAGGGGCTCAATCCCCCACCTGTAACATGAGGATAACGATCCCTTCCATGTCTGTCTTGTCTCTCAGCATGTGTTTGGGCAGTGCCTGGCACAATGAGGTCCCTGAACTCAGGATCTGTGCAGAGCTCAGCGCAACAGGGCCCCGATCTCGGTCGGGGTCTGTGCAGCACCTACTGCTATAAGGCCCTGATCTCAGTTAAGGCCAGTAGGGGCCACACAATAATAATAACAGATGTGGCCTTTCAGGCGATGCAAGTGGCAAAACTGTAACAGCTGCCGCTTTTTCATATACAGACACAGAGTGGTCTCCTCTCCCACGGCTCCCAGTCCAGCTCCCTTCACCACTAAATGACGTACCTGTGACACCAGTGCAAAGGGGATGGAGCAATAAACATTCTAAGAGGGTGGTAGCCAGTCAGTGGAACACTGGGTCAGGTCCTAAGCTGGTGCTGGTATGAATCAGCACAGCTCCCGGGGCGAGGATCCGGCCTGCATGTCATACCGTGAATGGTGCCAAGGAAGAATTCTCCTTCCTGCCAGCCCCCTCCTAGAGCAATCACGTACTCGGAGTCGTTGTGGGGGAAATGCACAGGGTTCAGTTTTGACACGCAGACCTTGTTCAGCACACGGGTCCAGAGGGCTAGAGAGAAGAGAGATACTCTGTCTTAGGTACCCCAGTGCTACCATTCCTGTGTTGCAGGAACTAAGGTCCAGAGAAGCTAAGCGATGCCCAAGGTAACAGATGAACTCCGCAACAAAGCAGGGAATTAAACTGCTTTTTCCCACCTCCCAGGTTAGTTTCCTAACCACGACACCTCCTTCCCCTTGTGAGCCATCCCCAGGAGCTGTGTAAACGAATCAGATGCAGACTCTTTGTTTTATTGTATAAGTGAGACAGAGGTAGATATCGATTTTTCCTTTACTGTTATGATAATGGTATAGCACTGTTTAATGTGGCATAAGTGAACTCCATCTTGTTAGTTTCTTGAAGTGAGCTCTTTCCTGAAACTTGTACTATTGAACCTAAAAATATCTTGATGAATTCTCTTTGTGTGTGTGAGTGAGGAAGGTATGTGCAGGGCATCAAAAGTCACCAGCCTAACTGCTCTGATAACAGAAAGGGGAGTGAAGATGCCGACTGCCATCCTTCTAACCCAGAAGGCCAAAGAATGCATATCAACGACCTAAAGTGCAAATAAATGACCCTAAAGTACAGAAGGATCCTCCCTGGGAACAGACAAAGTACAGAAATAAGAGAATGGTCATGCTTGCAATTAGCTGGTGATTAACAACCATACTGAACCTGGAGGCAGTATAACACAGCAAGGCCCATAGACTTACATGAGAGCCAGCAAGTATAAAAGATGGGGGTAAGAACATGGAAACTTTGCATTCTGCAATCATCATCTTGGAGCATCGGATTCGCAACCGACAGAGGCCTGGCTCCCAGACCCAGTCCCTCTTCATGCCCAGACTAGTTGGTCACTAGGCTGGCTCGAGCAACGCATAAAAGGACTGGTAATTATATGACACCAGCTTGCAGAACTTCTTGGGTATGAATGTGTGTGTGCATGTGATTGCTTTTTGATACTCTTACATGTACAATAAACGTGGCATATTGCCTTGTCCCCTTGAATACGATCCTGCCAGTCTTTTCTTTTATAAGTATAACACCCGTGGGGTGGGGAAGCTGATGGGTCTTGGCCATCTCTGGTGTCTCTTACCAGATCCTGGTACATGCAGAGAAAGGACAGAATAGTTCCCAATGAAGTAATAGACCAGCTGGTTCTGGCGGATGAAGAGCACGCTTTCTGTAGCGATGGCATCGAAAATGCCAGAGGAGTACACTTCCAGAGGGCAGTTCAGAGACCCGATCCAGCAGCTGTCAATCCCCACCTGAAGCACAGAGAGAACAGAGGGGTAGTGGACCAGATCCTGATCTCAGTTAGAGGCTGATCCTGCTCCCATTTCACTCAGCGGCAAAGCTCCCAAGGCCTGCTCCTCTGTCTCCCTGAGCCTTGTCATTGACCCCAGTGCCAAGCGGGCACTCTCAGGTCTGAAAGGCAGCGTTTTACACTCACTTTGTGCTGCTGTAAATTAATTCACAAGATGCAGACTCTCCCTGGGGACCCCGCCTGGGTCTGGCCCACAGTTCTTCAGTGGATCATACTTCTTTAGCTGTCCTTCCTACCAGTTCTGTCTTGTTTAACTTCCCCTCTCTCGGCAGAGCTCTGTAATCTTCTTAGGGAACTGATTACTCATCATTTTTCTGAGCATTTCCTTTGGCTAACCTTGCTTTTACTGCTGTAAATCACTTGTTGGAAAACACTCCTGTTGCATGCCATCCGGCTTAGTTCAGATTCCTAATTCAGAGACTTTCACACCTTTGGGAAGCAATGCAGCCAGCAACACAGGGCAGCGAAGGAAGGCGGCATCATGAGAAGACCCCAGGCCTCAGTGACTTCACTAGTGCAAGACTGGGCCCGGGGGAGGTGAGATCAGAATCTGGGATCTGGCTCAGCTTCTCCACTAAACAACCTGAGCCCAAATTCTCTGTGGGGTAAACTGCTGCGGTCAGTAGAGCTCAGGATCTGCTCCCTGATGTTTTACTGACAATGCCGTGATCACGTTTCTGGGAGTGGCGTGAAGAGATCACTGGAGAAAGAAGGCCAGATTTTGACCTCATGACAACTGCATGCCAGCATAACGTTACTGCCTTCAGTGGCATACCTCCCACTTCACACCATTGTGAATGAGATCCAAATCAGGCCCAGCGCTGGTAGAGAATATCGATTAAGTTTGCAATACGCTTCAGCATGAAAGGGGCAAAATAAATATATGTTATATCATTGTTGTTAAATCAAAAATACGATACCAGAGGCTAGACTGCAATTATACCAGCTCCTGCTGTTTCACAACACACCAGCAGCCTGCTCTCTTCACTACACTGCACTCCTCCCTGGATTTGGAAAAAGAACCCAGGAGTCCTGACTCCCTGTCCCCAGCTCTGACCACTAGCTACACTCCCTCCCACAGGCAGCAATGGAACCCAGGAGTTCTGACTCCCGCTTCTAGCCATGAGTTATCTTCCTTCCCCTCTCCTGACTTGTAAACTGAGCCAACCTGATGTGGAATCAGACCTTGCAAATAAACACGTGACACCACAGCATCACCACAGGACCCACTTTTCAGACAACGGCTTCGATTCTGATCCCTGTTCCATCGGTGTAAATCTGCAGTGACATCCCTCCTACGTCAATGGCAATGGGATTGAGCTCTAAAGGGTGGGAGTGTCCCGCTGCAGCTGCATTCTGAAGGGACCCGATCCCCCTCCCTGGCTTTCTTTACCTCCACTGCAGTGAAATCTGCAAACTCCGAGTCTGAGACCAGGATGATTTTGTAAGCCTGGAACCCCCCGAGGATCAACACAGGGGCTTGATTGAAGGTGGACCAAATGGGACGGGTCTGGCTGTCCAGTGACATCATATCCTTCAGTGCAGTAACCTAGAACAGCAGTTCCAAACTTTTTACCAAGGTGACCCACCAACTGCATTTCGTCAATTTTTGTGAAAGGGGTTTATTAGCCCCTTACTGAAACTTAGTGGGTCTTTTTGGTTCGCCATCTCTGGAGGAAACAGGTCCCTGAAACAGACACAGCCCCCAGGGCCTGTGGAGAGAGGCCAACTCAGGTCAGCCTGATTGACAGGGCAGACAGGCCAATAAGGGAGCCAGGAGGGTGGGGGGAGCCCAGCCCCCCTGTGAGCTGGAGCTGCCTGCTTGGGCATACTGGAGCAGAGCAGAGCAGAGCAGAGTAGACTAGAGCTAAGGTCAAAGGAGCCTGCAGCTGGAAGGCTAGAAGAGAGGAGCACAGAAAGCTGAGCTGAGCTGACCCGACCCGACCCACAGCAGCAGAACCAGAGGGGCATCCCAGAGAGCCAAGCCGAGCGCAGCTGCACCGAGCAGAGTGAAGCAGGAGTTGGGGCTGGAGCCCTCTGAAGCTGGGTGTGGTGAGCAGCTGAGGAGAGTGAGGGGGACCCTGGGAGCGTGTGGCCACCGCCACAACAAGTATCTGACTCTCTGCATCCCTGCAGCGTAGCCAGGGCCTGGACAGTGGGCCTGCGACGTGTGACACAGACCGTGAACCTTCCTTACACCCCGGAAACACTGTTTGTGGTGCCCCCATGCCAGGGGCAGTGCTGGGTGTTTTCCTTTAACCTTTCTCCTCTTTTCTTATTTTTTATTTGATGTTTGATTGCTGTTTGTTTAATACATTGTATTGCTTTGCACTGTATGGAATAATTAGTGGGTCAGGGAAGTGTTCAGTGCAGAGTTAGTACCCTGGAGTGGGGACACCCTAGCCCCTGGCCTAAGGGACCGGCAAAATTGGGGGTTGAGCCCCAGGAATCCTGGGCCCAGCCTTTTCAGGGTTACAGGGACCCCACCACGCAGAAAAGTGGGAGGGAAGCCCTCGAGATCAGGTGGGCCTCTGGGTAAAGGGAGTGGAAGCAGGGACTCAAATCCTTTTGCTAGCCAACTCTACCGGGATAGTGTATAAGCAAGGAAAGTTCCCCACAATAGCGAGCCCATTCCCCTGCTTACATTTGCAACCCGCATAGAGTCCACATTTGTGGGGGGAGGCCCCCCAAATCATATTCCAGCACCTTTCTCATCTTTCCTGGCTCCTCCTCCTCCTCCCCCCGCTAAGGGGGCACCAACCACCCTCCACAGCACCTTGTGCCCCGACACAGCAACTGCAGCTGCTCCTCCGACGTGACCGAGCCAAACCTGCGTGGACCAAACCCAGCTCGCAATGCTCAGAGTGGGGAGCCGAAGCCCCATGGGACAGGAACCACTGCTGCAGTGTGAATACAGGGTGGGCTCGCTGTGACAAAGTGGGAATTTTCTGTAATATTTTTATGAAGCCAATGTGTGCCTCAGTTTCCCTCATATTTTGCATGGCTACCCCATGGTGGAAGAAAGAACTGTTTGCTCTCAGGGCAGGCTCAGAGATGAATGTATGAACATCTCCTGGTTTGACCAACCCCATATGAATGGAGAATCTTCTCAGGCAAATCCAATCACCAGGACATTGATACCTAGCAACCCGCAGCACAGAGGGAGATGGTTTTACCCACCTCTCAGCAGGGAAGATGGGGAACAAAGGCCTGGAAAGGTGTGTGTGTGTGTGTGTGTGTGGGGGGGGGTAAGAGTGGCTGTGGAAAGGAGTCTGGGCTCTCACCGGGAAACTGACGGAGAGATACAGCACTTGAACATGGGGTTTGCTACAGCTTAGCTGAGCTCTGGGCTGACTAGAAGAGTCTCCACTGTAACCTTCAGTTCTCTGTGCTGACCTAAGGGCTTCCTGGGCCTCTCTGACAGCCACTGCAAGTGCTGGGAGCCTGGGTGAAGTGCATTTATCCCTGTGGGGCGGAAAAAGCCCTCCCAGGAGGTTTTCTCAGCTGGACTTCAAGGGTAGAGCTCAGGGTGCGAAGCAGCCAACTGGAGCCCAGAGGTTCAGGCCAGGTGGCGGCGAGGCCACCCACATGGCTTACCCAGTGCAGGAAGAGTGGAACCCCTTGGGGGTTTGGCACACTGAAGGGGGTCCTCCTAGAGGCTGTTCCAAAGCTGAGGGCCTAGCTCTGATCCACTGGATCCTTGGTCTTTGTTCTCCACCTTGCCCCACATACCCTGGGGTCCCCTTTCGCACGGGGTCCTCAACCTATCTAGAAACGTCCCATGACCCACTGTTTGGGAAACACTGACCGAGAAGGTGCCCACAGCATCAGGGGAGAAATACCACTTTGACATGAGGGTGTGTCTACACCACAGTCGGGGTGTGGGCCTATAGTTTGCATGGACACACGTGAGCGAGCTTTAATCTAGCTAGCTCGGGGACCGATAGCAGGGAAGCTGTGGCAGCATGGGTGTTGGCCTGGCCAGGCTTGGTAGAGAGGCAGTGCGGCCTAGCGGTTAGAGCCCTAAACTGGCACTCTGCAGATCTGGAGTATATTCCTGGCTCTGCTACTGGCCTGCTGGGTGACCTTCAGCAAGTCACGTTCCCCTTTCTGTGCCTCAGTTTCCCATCTCTAAAATGGGGATGATGATACTGCCCTCCTTTGAGATCTACAGATAAAAAGCACCACAAAAGAGGTTGGTGTTATTCTAACTCATGTTAAAACTACCTCGTCTTCTCTAGGATTTGACCTCGTATTAGCTAACATGAGTTAAGAACACAGCTTTTTTTCTAGCAAAGACAAACCCTTTACCACAGTTTACCTTCTCTCCTAGGGAAGATTGTAAACCGTTCTCAGTTTCCTTCACGTAGCCATTAATATTCATATAAAATCTATAAATGGCAAAGAAAAAACGAGTTATAAAAAATACCTTTGTCTGGATTCATTTTAAAAAAGTGATTTACAGGCCAGGGCGTTTCCCACAATGCTTCTGTGTTTGAATGGAGTCATATCTTGAGGTGCAGAGATGGCACTCATCTGGGAAGATCCCAATTGCAAAGCTGAGACCATCCCCAGGTCAGCTGCAGTATTAAGGCTCTGAGCTGTATTCTCTCTCTAATTTAGGGTTTAAACTCAGGCACCACATATTCCTCAAAGGACCCAGTCCGGGGAGGTGCTGAGTGCCCCCTAAGAGGAACTGAACACCACCATCTTTAAAGTCAAAAGTGGTATAAAGGCCCAGAATAGATGGGTACAAATCTCCAGAGAGGATGGATGGATAGATAGACAGAAAGCCAGGTATGGGAATGGATGGATGGATAGATAGATAGATAGCCATGTATAGGATAGATGTATCTAGCTATATAAGGGGACAGATGGATGATAAAATTATTCTCTCTCTCCTGATGTACTATATATTCATTCATCCAAGGGGTTTATACTGTACTTAATTTCTCTCCCCTCCCTCCCTCCCCCCACTCCGGGATCAACACAGCTACTACACTACAAATATCTATCTAACTGCCACATAAATGCCAAGGATGGATGGGTGGGTGGACCTTCTCAGGTCTGTACTCCAACTTGACAGCGCTGCACACACTGATGAGAGTCATTCCCCGACGGTGAAAGGGCAGAAGCCCAGTTTTCCCTCTCTGCATGTCCCCTTTAAGATGAGGGCAGCTGCTGCCTCCCTCCCTTCCGGGCAGCCCTCTGACTCCTTGCAAGTTACTGAGGCAGCCCTGGGGGTCCGGGGCTGTCCCTGCCATAAGTGGAACAAAGCGTACCTGGGCAGCGTCAGCCCTCCTCACCTCTTGCTGTCCACCTCCAGGCCCAGGCCACTGCTCTCCACCAGGACATCCATCACCACGCTCCTGTTCATCATGGGCATAGGTGTGTACCAGCACATCTGGCAAACCTCTTCGCTGGCACAGGGTCCTGTCGATGCCCAAGAGACAGAGATCCCCTGATGAGCCTCGGGCACTCTCACATGAGCAGGGTGGGTGGGGGCTGATTCTCAGTCACTCCACTCCTGCGCTTGGGACAGGGATGGGACAAAGGTGGCTTTAAAGCCCTTTGGGCTACCCAGGTTCTGGAGCTGGGCAAGGCCCTGCCCAGCCTCTGAAGTATGTTAGAGCAGCCTTGGGGCTGCTGTGACTTATGCTCTGCTTCTGATGGAAGCAGAGAACTGGCCAGACCTTCAGCCAAGTGGGGGGAAGGGGCTGGAGGGCTTGATCTGCCCTCTACGCCCAGGGATGGCAGGCCAGTAAACAGCCCTTCCACTAGCTGCAGAATTCCTTCTCCAGGGGGTTCTTTCTGCCCACTCTGAGCCCCTTTCACGTTTCCAGAGCTTCTCAAGTGGGGGCCCTGGCATAAATGAGAATCCGACCACGGACATCTCTCTGTCTTTCCCTTTGCAATTTCTCTCTCTTCCTTAATCTTTCCCTCTACCATCTCCCTCTACCTCCCCATCCAGCTGTCTTGCTCTCATGGATGTAGCATCTCTTCACTTCCTCCAGCAAACAGGGAAGAAGCCAGAGACCAAAAGGAAACAACTAACTCTTGTCTCTCTAGATTCCCAGGGCAAGGTTATGGACTCAGCTATGGTGTGATTCCCCCGTGGGCATGGGGCCCAACACAAAGTCTGATGAGCCACTTAAGTCCCATTTAGACCCTCAGAAGGAAACTTAAGCGGTGCCTGATCCTTGGGCTGGCTCTCAGCATGTGGGAATTTCACCCCTATATCAAAGAAACTCTCTCAGGTATCAGAGAGTAGAATCTGGATCTGCAAGGCTGTAGTACCAGCAATCACCTGCCCAGGGAACCACTGTTTTTTGCACTGAAATAGAGCAGAAGCCAAATACCCTGAAGCCTGTAAGGGGCGGCTTTCATCTGGATCTGCAGCTGCTCAGGTTTCTTACGCACTGTATTGACGGGTCCTTCAAACGTTACAGTCACAATGGGCCTCAGCCCGGTCAAGTGAGCCTTGCGTATGACCATTGCCGCGTCCTAGAGAGAAGGAATAGAGGAAAGAGGGGAGATACCAGGCCGAGGGGCTGAGCACTCTGCCCTGAGCACACAGCCAGCCTTGCTTTTGTCAGCTTGGAGGATCACATGCGATCGCTGCTTGAAGCCCTTATAGTGTAGCTCTTACAGGTGCTAGCCTGGGACTCTGGAGCCATGGGGTCAATTTCCTGTTCGGCCACTGCCTTGCTGCATGGCACTGGGCAAGTTGCTGCTCTGTGCCTCAGTTTCCCCACCTGTGAGATGAGGATAGGGACACTTATCCTTGTCGGTAAAATGCTCTGAGAGTGATGGATGCAGCACATTACACAAGGAGAGGAAGGATGTCCCAGTGGTTAGGGCACTTACCTAGGACTTGGGAGATATGAGTTCAGGTCCTGGCTCTACCACAGACTCCCTGTGTGACTTTGGGCAGCGCCCTTAACTACTCTGTGCCTCAGTTTCCCCATCTGTACAATGGGGGAAAACAGCCCTGCCCTGCCTGATAGCGTGTTGTGGGGATGAATATATTAAAGATTATGAGATGCTCAGATAACACAATGATGGGCACCATGTAAGTACCTAAGGCCAGACCTATGCCACAGACTTTGCCAGGCTAGCAATGTGGGTGGGAAGAGGGGTGATCCCTGACTGACAAAGTTGGGCCAGCAGAAGTCACTAGCATACACATGGCTATACCAACAAATTCATGCCCTTCCCACTATAGCCTGTTTCCCTCCCAGGGTAGCGCGGGGGACGTTTAGACAGCCTGAGCGCCTTGCTGGTGTCATAGACCTGTATTCCTATGCTGGCAAAGCATGCCTACCATAGACAGGGCCTAAGGCAGTTACCTCCAACAAACACCGGGTGGGGCTGATTTTTCAGTCATTTCCAGATTCACGGTTTTCGAATGAATTTTTGCAGCCATAGCAAATTCACAGTGGCCACGATTTTGACAGTTAAAATATTATACTGATCACAGTCTACTCACACGGTTATTTGGAAGTGTCATGTAAATAAAATAATAAATCTTTCCAATGTAAAGAATAACATGTACTATTAATAATACCATAAAAGTTACACGGTTATTACTAACTGCATCGATTTTAAAAAACAGCGGTGGCCATATATGCAGACCCTGGTGGCCGCACGCTTCAATTGCAATGAGATCTCTTTACTGTACCTGAGTGGTGCAAGTCAGATTGATTTTCAGGTAGTACGGGAAGCCCAGGTAGTGCTGTAAGAAAGGAGAAGCAGACATTTCAGTAAAAAAGCCTTGAAACTTTGGGTTGACAGATGCTAAACGGGACTTTTCTTCTAGCTCAAAGACAAATCGCAGGGCAGTTTAGTGGTCTAGGTGAAACGGGCTGTTGGTTCACCTTCCACTTCCCAGCATCCATATGGTTGCTCAAATCGTAAAAGAGCTGAGAATAGACCCTGGAAATCCTGACTCCAACTCCCCTGCAGTGAACCGCTCTCCTTCTCAGAGCTGGGAATACATCCTACTTTCCTGTTGCAAACAGTATACCACATTCTTCTACAGTGGACCATCCACCAGCACTCCAATGGCAGAATGGGAAACAGAACCCAGGAGTCGCCTGTTCTAAAAACATGCTTGGCAGAATTTGATTTTAATTTTTTTAATAATTTCAATGGACAATATCGATGCTTACTTTTAAGCATGTTTTTTATTTTTATCAATTTAAATTTTTGCAACTGCAGGAAATTATGGGACCTCAGACCATGCGTGGGATCAGACAATAATTACTTATTGACAGTAGATGTTGAGATTCAAAAAGTTAAAGCTTTATAGATGTTAAAACACAAACTGTCAACATCACATGTCAAAATATACAAAGTGAGTAGCCATAAACCAAACTCTAATAAGTTTTCAAGCAGCTTTTTTCTTACTTTGTTGATCTGTAAATTTCGAGTATTATCAATGGATATGTTTTTGTTGGTTTAGAGGGGAATAATCACTTCCCGTGACCTGCTAGCAATATGTGTATGATGCTTTTTATGAAATCAATGTTTATTGACTTTTACCAATAGAAATCTAATCCTTCCACGCCTACCTAAAACTAGACAGACCACACTGATCTCCATCTATGGTTAAGCATGAAGACTATTGTGGAACCTTCTTCATGCTGCGACAAACAAATAAACTTTCAAGGTAGATGACTTTTCAGGGGGCTGTAAAGGTTTTACACCAGTGTAACGCCATTGACTTCAGTGGAGTGACTCCTGATTTACACCAAGGTAAGCGTGAAAAGGATTATTACCTAAGGAGAGTTGAGTAGGTGAAATGTATTAATGGGAAGGTTTAAACCCTCTCAACCTTACACAGGCAAATTTGCATGCAACAAAATGGAGTATTGAGCCCAATGGGATCTGAGCTGATGTGAGAGCAGAATCCAGCCCTGTTCTATATTCCTCATCCCCCCCCCCCCCACCCCTCCACCTCCTCCAGCTTTCTGAAAATGTTACACTCACCGAATTTCTATCATTCAGATCTATAGCCGAATCTGTCAGATTCTGGAACACAGAAGCTACATTAGGGACTGGATGTTGCCTAAAAAACACATTTTGGTCCCCACCCAGATTATCAAATTCGTTGAGCACAACTTTCCACTCGCAGATCTCCAATGGCAGGCAAACCTGCATATGCAGCAGCACCAACATGGCAAAGAGATGATGCATAGTCTGCGTCTCTTGGTTCCGATACACGGACCCTGAGGAATAAACAAAACATTGAAGTGAAGCTGTCTATCCTCTTTATTAAGAATAATCATATCTAATCCTGATATAGTCAAACACTTGACTGATCTACCTAATAAATTAATATAAATGCAGGGATTACTTCATACAGCATCAAAAGGCAGCCACCTCTGGAGTGGAACATGGCAGCTGTTCTAGCAGGAAGCATGTTATCTACTAGTAAAAGGTAGCTACCTCTGGAATGAAAAGCAGTAGCTGTTTACATGATTGCTCTCTCAGCAATGAAATGCAGCCAGTTCTGGGGTGGAGCACAGCATCTGTATTTAACAGCAAACAATAATACACAGCAGTTTTGGATGAGAAGTGAAGAAAAATACCACTATATCCAGCTGAAACTGCATGAGGAATTTTGGGAGGCAGAGTTTAAATACTGAATTGGAATGAAGTCAGGAAAGAGTTTCAGTGTGAACCAGAGGACATAGTTTAGAGGAGTCTGGGGTTAAGTTTCAGACAAACTTAGAACTGACACTCAGATCCTCAAAGGTATTTAGGCACCTACCCTAAATACCTTTGAGGATCCGAGCCTGAATTCAAGATTAACTCCCTCTCCTTCTCCGGGATCTGTGGAGGGATTTCAATTTTGGGGCCAGATGCTCAGCCGGTGTAAATCAGCATGGCTCCATTGACAATGATAGAGCTATGTCAGTTTAAACCAGCTGGATTTTGTGTTAAAATCATGAGGAACAGCCAGTTCTAGCTAGGTTTCGTCTTGAGATTATCTGAACCTAAACTCCCATGTGAGTCTCGGGGGCTGTGAACCGAAATTCATAAAAAGCCCAGGTGACCCTAAGCCAGCAAGATCTGCTGCACAGCTCTAAACTGAAGGTCTACATAAATCTTGTAGGTTCTTTCTAGGGATCAGAAACAAACCTTGTACTGTGGTATTGGAGGGTGTCACAATACAGAAGATAACTAACCAGCACATGTGTGCAATCCATTAGATTTTGGGAGCTGGAAAGTTTTATATGAAATCTTCCCTATGGGTATGTGCAGAGAGCAGCTAAAATTGGAGTAGCACATAAGGGATGGCATCTGGTGGAAAATCATAGCAGAAAGACCAAAAGGGGATGGATTCCATAATGTGTAGTTACTATGACAGTCTCAGCATCTCCCACCCTAAGAACTCAAAACACCTTATAAACATTAAGGAACGTAGCCTCACAAAATAGTTTGGCATAGCACAGGATTAAGAGGGTATGTGTTATACAGGTTGGAGCCAGGGCTTGGAATTGGGACTCCTCGGTTTTCTTCCTGGCTGTGCCAGATTCAGAGACCCAGAGAAGCAAGTCGCTGCCACCTCTGTTCCTCAATTTCCCATTTAGCTGATTCTCGTGATTTTATCATGATTCACACAATAGTTGATTAAAGCCCCTGGTCCTGAAGAATGGGTTTACAGGAGATTCTCCATTTTCATTTTAAAAAACCCCAGTTTCTAACCTTTGCTTGTGCAGAAGAGCTTGAAAATGTGATACACACACCCCCTAAACGCTCAAAAAGCTGCAGGCAAAGGAAGAGACCCTACTAATTATCATTTTAAAAATCTCACGATTCTTTGACGCTTGATTCATGATTTTTAAACATTTGGAATTAGCCATACTAACTATGCCCCTTGCCCTCCCTATGATGTTACTTCCCTTCCCCTTCCCTCACAACATCACATCCTCCCCTCCTTTCCGTGTCACATTCCCGCATGACATCACATCCTCTTCCTTTATGATGCCGCAACTCCTCATGATATCACCTCTGCTCCCATTATGATGTCATGTTCCCCTCAGGTTGTCATTCCCCCCCTTTCCCGCCCCAATGATGTCACGTCCTCTCCTCTCACGGTGGCACTTCCTATCTCCTCATGACATCACGTATTGCCTTTTCATGACGTCACACGCTACTTAATGATTTCACACACCCCAGCAAGTTACTTCCTGCTTTCACTCTGCGCGTGCGCTGCCCGAATTTTTTTGATGACGGTAAACGTCCTGCGCGCCCCTTCCTTTGTTCTGTCAGGCGCCTTCTTTTTCGTCGCTGAGGCGCGCGGCCGTCATGTTGGCGGCTGGCCGCGGTTGCCATGGACGCGGCGGCCGTAAAGCAGCGTGGCTGCCGTAAAGGGGGGTGGTGCCGCGCCACGAGCCGGGTCGGAGGAGGAGGGAGGCTGGGCCGGGGCTGCCGATTCATGGTGATGGCGGCGGCCGGGCTGGTGGTGAACGGGGCGGACGGGGCCGCGGGGCTGAAGGCAGCGGCCGGGATGTACGAGCAGCTCAAGGGAGAGTGGAACCGCAAGAGCCCCAACCTCAGCAAGTGCGGCGAGGCGCTGGGCCGCCTCAAGGTGCGGGGCGGCGGGGGGGCCGGAATTCCCGCAGCGGGGCTGGGGGCGCGGGGGCGGAAACCCCCCCCCCGGGGAGGGGCCCGGCCCGGCCGAGGGGGAGCCAGGGAACCTGCGGGGGAAGGGGTGTCTCACATGGGGGGAGGGGAGCGAAATCCTGGGGACTCTTGAGCGGAGGATAAGGGGGGGCCTGGCAGCCTTTCAGCAGGCGCGATTACCAGGATGCCTTAGCGGGGAGCCCCGCTTTTCCCGTGGGGGGGCCTGTTGTCCTGCCCTAAGGACTGGCCTCCGTCCGTCCCCGGGGTTTAACTCTGCTCCTCTCTGCCACCTTCGGCTCTTCACCCTTGTGACTTGCCACTGCCCCAGTGCAGGCTGGTCGCTTGGCCCCTACAGAGTAGTAAGGCTGGATGGCAGGCGGGCCGGGAGAATGGGGACTGCAGGTTAGTTGTGGGGAGGGAAATGTCATGGGGGAGGCAGTAGGTCAGAAGTCATATGGGGTTGCTGGGTGTGGGGGGGCTTGTACACAGGGGATCCAGGCAAGAATAATAATGTGAGCATCCAGGGTGTTGTAAAATCCCCTGGCTCTGGTGTGGCTGCTGCTTCCTGAGCAGAGTCTGGGGTCCCAACAGAAGACTCTCTCTATATCCTGCATTTCTGTAGGGTCCCTGGGACTGAATGATCCCAGAACACTGCACATGAAGCCCACTGAAATGCAGCCACCTCTGGAGTGGTAGCTGTTGAATGACCGTATGGCAATATAGCATGGCAGCTTAAGACATGGGAGGTGAAGAAGAAGTCTGTATTCAGCTGAAGGCGAGCAGAATTTAAGAATGGAATTGGAGATGGAACTTGGAATCTGAACTAGAATTTGGCCTAGTTGATTCCTTCTTAAAATATGTTTGAGGTGTTTGGTGAATGATCCGCAAAGTGCCTTTTTCCCAAGGAGACTTGGAACCTTTGTCTCCACCTGAGCAGGCAGGAACCTAGAGCTGTAGCCTTGTGTCAGAAATGGGGTCAGGGAAAGAATCACGGGATCCCACAGGAGGTGGGGTCAGTGAGTCAGAAGGTGTTGTCTGCTTCCCACGGGCCATTTGTGCTTTAATATTTACAAACCTCTGCACAAGTGCCGCTGTCGAGCCTCTGAGTCACGAGTGAGCCCAATAGTCCAGCATTGTGCTAGGGAGGATTGACACAAAACCAAAGTTGGGACTCCTCATTAAAGATTCCAAGGGACTGTTTGGAGTTTTGGGATGTTAACCCAAGAATCCTCTCTTAATTCCAATCTGGGTGATTGCATCCTGCCTCCTTAAATTCCTTCCTGCCATGTTGGTTAATGTAGGTGGTTCTTCATCTCCTGTCCAAAACTGTGGTGCTGGTAGTGGCTGTAGTGTTCCACCTCAGAAGTGGTTGGCATGACGCAACCCATTGTATAGAAGAGTTCAAGGCTTGTGAAAGGCTAAGGATCAGTCCGCAGAGCTGAGCACTTTAAACAGCTTTAAAGTCCAGCTTTAAACAGAAAGCTGTTCCACACCTCAGTTATAGCAGGGCTGGGGTTCCACTGTAAGTGTGTGTTTGTTTAAGCTTCAATTGAACATAGCACTGCTGAGCCCAAAGACTGAAGGCTTCTTTGTCCCCAGGACAGGTACAGCCAGCGTAAGCAGTGCCTGGGCAAGCATGTCTGCCATCCACCCCATCTGCCAGTGTGCTTTAACCACTCCCCTGGAGGGGCCCAATCTGGCACTTAGTCCCTGAAGCCCCTCATGTACTCCGCCTTAGCCTGCCAACCAGTTGTAGCCACCTGTGCTGCAAGGAACTGGACTGAGCCCCATCACAGGAGAGTGATTTCAGGTCCCCACAGACCTTGGTGGAGTGCTTGAGCCAAAAGTCTCGGCTGTCATAGCATCCTGATTTGTGTAATGCGTCTCTGCTTTTCTGTTCCAGATAGCCCTGTTGGAGCTCAACTTCCTGCCAACTACAGGCACAAAACTGACAAAGCAGCAGCTGATATTAGCAAGTAAGTATCATCCCTGCATCCCCTAGAAGAGCTCATCCCTTCCTCCCCCCAGAATAGTGGGCTGTGCGCTGTTAGCTGCTGCGCTTTGTTTCTGTGTGTTACATGGCAAATGGCCAAAATGCATTGGGTCTAATATGCTGCCTCCTGACTGATGCTTCTAGTGAAAGGGCAAACTCCCCTGATGAAGCTGGCGGGCAGCCGTGCTGTATGTGGAAGAGGAGGGTTTTCTTCCTGGCCGTGGGCCCTTGGTGAATGAGATTTGTTCAGCCCTGGCGTAGCTGCCATGCTGTGAATAGAAAAGGGAGCCTTTTAAGATCTTGGTCAGGTGAGAAGCCCCACTGCCTGCTCTCTGCCAATCAAGCTTTCTTATTCTACCTAACATTCTGTCTGCCTTTCCATCTCCCTCTGTCCCAGGGGATATTCTTGAAATCGGAGCCCAATGGAGCATCTTGAAGAAAGATATCCCATCTTTTGAGAGATACATGGCTCAGCTGAAATGCTACTACTTTGACTACAAGTGAGTGTCGGCCCTCCAATATTTTGTGGTGTAACCGCTGACTTCTGATCCCTGTGGGATGGCAAGCATTCCCGTTGTATGATACCCAGCTGCACTGGCCTCCTTAGACTTTCCTTGCTGGTAGTGTGAACATATGCCAGGGAGGGTGCGCTAACCTGTTCCAAGAGTTAGAGGCTCAGTGGTTCGGCTAGTCTGGTATATTGGATGCCAGTGGTCCCTCTGGTTCTATATCCTCCCTCCTGCCACGCTGGATTGGATCCCAGTGGCCCCTCTGGTCCAACCTCCTGCTGCAATGAATGGCTCGGATCAGTGGGCCATTTGGTCAGGTATCCTGTCTCTGACAGCAGCCGTGGAGGGGTGCTACAGAGAGAGATGTTGCACCGGCACAACACAACTAACAGTGCTGTGCTATTCCATGGGAGCGATTCCACGGGGTCTTTCCCAGTCACAGGGGTAATCAGCTGAGGCACGAGGACCCTGTTAAGTAGAGCCCTGGGGAGATGCAAAATTTGTATCCGTATCTGATCCACAAAAATGATCCATGGATATTCACAGATGTTCCGGGCTCTAGTGATAAGTTTCCCTGCTGTCCTAGTTCTTTTTAAATAAAGACTTTTATAAACAGGTAGAAGATAAATCAAGCTGAAAAACTGAATTAGCCCAAAGCATGCCTGGAGAATGAGAAAATGTGCATCCGGAATTAATAAACCAAATTGGTGTGTTGGAAATTAGTCCTAATTGGTGGACAAAATAATGAGGGGATGAGAAATTCCACCTGTCATTCTCTTTTTGGGTTCTTAAAGAAAGAGACTTTTGTGGGGGAAATAAGGAAAGACAGCGGCTACTGGAGTGAGCTTTATTAAAACTGCTACCCCCGCTGTCTCCTCGGACCCTGACCACCTTCATTCTACTCCTGAGAGATGTCCTGGCCAAGCCAGGGAGAAAGGGCCAGATAATATCATCACCTCTACCAGCTTCAGCTGAATCCCAGCCACCACCTGGAACAAAACAGGATCGGAGTTGAACAGCAGAAACAACGGCTCCAGTGCATTTCAGCTAACTTCTTTACTTTTCCCTGAAAGGACAGTTATTACTGCCCTTGATACTGTTTAAGAGACTGTCAAATGGGTTCTCTTTCCTTCTAAAAACTCTCCAGCTAAGGGGAAAGGGAACAAGGGATAATGCTAAAATGAAAGCCTTATTTAATGCTTTACGTTTTGAATGCTTTAACTGTTTTTCCTTCTTTTATTGTTAATAAAAGGCGAAAAGGCTGTTGAATTGTGGGTTTGCCGTAGTACTAAGCAGGCTGAGGTCTTGAGATACCAAACCCTGATCTTGTTTAACACCGTCTGTTAAAAAATGACTGGGTTATGTTAATATCTTTTTGGGCCCCTGAATTATTCTAAATTAATACATCACCATTTCTTATAGGGATGAGTTGCCAGAGTCCGCCTACAAGCATCAGCTGCTAGGACTGAACCTGCTCTTTCTGCTGTCCCAGAACCGCGTGGCTGAGTTCCACACCGAGCTGGAGAGACTCCCAGCGAAGGACATCCAGACCAATGTGTACATCAAACACCCTGTCTCTCTAGAGCAGGTAGCTACCTCTGCTGTTCCCACCACAGCCTGCTGGTCCCGCCTCTGAGCCTGTCACTGCAGCTTTGATGGCCTAACCCCTTTCTGCCCATGGCTTTGAGTTACCGTTCTTTGTTCTGTTTCTATGCATTGTTGACCTTTCCAGCCCACCGCAGGGGTGAGATCAGGATGTGGCTGTGTCACTGTGTGGGTGGGAGCCATCCGATAAAAGCCTGAGTGGCGCTAACTCAAATAGCATTTACCTGGCAGCACCCCAGCCTGGTGCTAGGGAGTGCTGTGCTGCAATAGCTGCCAGCTTTTTGAATGAGCTGTAAAACAGGCCGTGACCGTTTGACAGATTCCCAACATGCTCTTGGGTAGGACTGCAGTGTTACCCCTCAAATCCTGGCCAAAATCTAGCACCAGCCTGCTTCCCTAAACATCCTCTGTTTCACTGAGTCTTAGCTTCTGGGCCAGTGTTGTTGTGTGCAGTTAAATAGCAGCCATGCTGTAGCCTAGGGGTGGCTGCATCTTACCGGTGGGTGGAGGCGCACGTATGTGTGGTGTGTAAAACCATTGGGCATTAAGGTTAAAGTGGATCTTGCTCCAGGAACAGGCGTTAATACGACCCCAAGACAAGCATCTCTAATCTCTGCTTCTCTCCTCGTCTAGTACTTGATGGAAGGCAGCTACAACAAAGTGTTCCTAGCCAAAGGCAACATCCCAGCTGAGAGTTACACTTTCTTCATTGACATCTTATTGGACACCATTCGGTGAGTCGTTCTCTTCCTATTGACTGCTTCGATCCACCCTCTGCGTGGGCTGTTAAAGGGAATCCGTGATGTCGCATGAGATTTTTACACAGAGCCGTGGAATTGCATGTAGCGAAGCACCTAATAAGAGCAGCTAAGGAGCTAGGGTGTCGGTATTTTGCTGGCACGGATTGGTCCAGAGGAATGTAATTCCCCATTGGAACAGTGGGGGAAATCTGAGCTTTTCAGAGTGGCTGCAAGGCATGTGTTGTTATGGAAGTGGCTTAACTTCCATTAGGTGTGTTTATGGTAGCCCCTTGGAGTCCGAGTCATGGACCATTGCCCTCGGAGCTGTACAAACAGAGAACAAAAAGACTGGCCCTAAAAAGCAAACAATGAAGCTGCTGTGAAATGAACTCACATAGGAAATAGCATGTAATGCATGCTTCCAGTAACCTCCAAGCACTTTCCAAATCACCGATCCCCTCCTGCCCAGCACATGCTTGCAGCTCAAAAAAGGCTAAAGTCAGTGAGCGCAAGCACAGAAAGATCCAGGGCCAAAGGAATCTGAGAAAGTTAAGAGTGGCTGGAATTAGGGGGTGAGGGGGCGAGACTTCTGACTGGAAGGAACGTCTCATCTGTAACTGTATGGCCCCTGCTGCAGCAGTGTGGCAGAGACTCTCAAGTGCCCACTGATTCTGTGTGACCAACCTGAGGCCCCCCTTTCAAAGGGCCCTTTAAAGTGTCTGTCCATATCTGTGGTATTTTTTCTGGCCCCCTTTACCGTAGTGTCTGAGCACCTCACAAGTTGTAATGGATTTATCCTCATATCCCCCAGTTTGGCAGGGCCATTATCCGTATGTTACAAGTGGAGAAGCTAAGGCACTGAGCAAATTACTAAGGCCCCAGCTGTCTCAGAAGGTCTGTGGCTCATGTTTCAGTTGGCCATCAACAGGGGTCAGGAAGTGTATCCTAGGAGGGGTTTTTCTCCTTCCTCTGAAGCATCAGGGGAAGTCACGGCTGGAGATGAGACACTAGATGGGGAGGGCCAGGGCTCTGAGGGGGCACTGAGCATTCTGTCCCTCAGGTGCTTGGCTGGCTGGTTCTGGCTCACATGCTGAGGGTATAAGTGATGGCCAGAGGTGGGATCAAGAGAGAATTTTCCCCCAGGCCAGATTTCCACCTACCTCTGCAGTGTGGGGTGTGGGTCACTTGCCACGATTATCTGGGCCTATCTTAGTCACTTCCTTGCCACTGCAGGGGCCTTACACAGTCCCTCCTGTGGCACATAATAGCCTAGTCTTCTACAGGCTGTGGTAGTGTCATCTCATTTCGGGTGCTGGGTTTAGCCTGCTGGTGCTGGGTGGGACTGATGGCCTGTGCTAGATAAGTCAGACCAGCTGCTCTACTGGTCCCTTCTGACCTTAAACCATATGACTCTGATTCAAAGGAATTGAAAGCAGGTTTCCCAAGTCCCAGGCTAATGCTCTAACCATTAGTCCATCCTTCCCTGTCTCAAGTTGGGTTCTGAAAATCACTATGCATGTGTGAGCATCTTGGCCTAGCCTCCTTCCTCCCTGCCTGCAGAAATCCCGTCTTCCAGCCCTCTAAGTTCTTTTGTTGCTGTATGTATCATGCTGTTTTCGAAGGCAGAGGTGTGACCACCTTGTTTCCCTTTGGTGTCAGGGATGAAATCGCTGGCTGCATTGAGAAAGCTTATGAGAAAATCCTCTTCAATGAAGCCACGAGGGTTCTGTTCTTCAACACCCCAAAGAAAATGACGGAATACGCCAAGAAGGTGCGTGAGCTGCTGTAATGGAAGAGAATAGCACTGTCGCCTGACCTGCAGTCGTGTGGGTAGCAGAGTCAGACCTGCTGGCTTCATTGACAAGTCCATTTCTGCTACTCTTTATTCCTGCTAGTCCCTGCAAAGTTGCCACAGCTCTGGCCGCCTGAGCCAGATTTGAGCCTGTCTCCTACATCAGCAGGATTGTAGAGCTGGTGGGAATACAGGGCTGTTTGTTCGTTTTTCCCCACAGAAAACTTTGGCCAAAACCCTTTATTCAAAACTGACACCACAGTGCCTCATGGGAATTGTGGTTTGGCTGTCTTTTGCTCCCCACCTCCTCCATGGGCCAGCTTTCTGGCTGGACTACGTCTCCCATGATGCACAACTTTCTCCCCTTTTGGTAGGGAGCAGCGCATTGCAGGGGTCCCTGGCTGTGGTGTATCATGGGAGATGTAGTCCAGCCAGACTGCTGAGCAATAAGCAGTCCTCCATGGGATCCCTGATGCTGACACAGAAGGCAGGACCTTGGTTCTTAAAATGTTGTCTGAAAGCCCCAGGGCATAACCTGCCTGGAATGGTTGAACTGGCTGGGATTTCCAGCCTGCGCTTCCAGGGAGGCGGAAGGGTTTCAAGCCAGGCCATAGGGAGGAAATGACGCACAGCAGGACAAGCCTGGAAACCCATAAATCGGTAGAGGGCTCTTAGAATTTTTTTTAATAAAATGTTTTTTTCCTTTATTTTAGCGTGGTTGGGTTCTGGGGCCACACAACTACTACAGCTTCAGCAGCCAGCAGCAGAAACCCGAAGACGCCACCATCCCATCGACAGAGTTAGCCAAACAAGTCATTGAATACGCCAGGCAGCTAGAAATGATCGTCTAGCAGAGCTCCGCCAGGACTCTTTCCCCACCTCCCTTCCCTGGTCCCTTTTTTATTTTAGCGTCTTCATACGCCTCTTCCCAGCAACCTGTCCATTTTTTAAAACTATTTAAAGATTTCTCCAGGACAGCACAATTACAAATTGTGAGGAGCCAGGCTGCCTTGTTCCTTTATGCAGACATGTCCCGTGGGCAGGGAGGGTCCTAAATGGCCGGACTGCTCTGGGGTGCTCTCATTCAGCAATGTGGGTGGAGGGTAAGACACCTTTTAAAACTTTCAAACCCACACTCTCCTCCATACGGTGGAGCCTATACCCCATTAACACCTGTGTTCTGGATGCTGTTATGGGTGTTGGCTTCTATTCAACTCCCCCCTCCCCCTTTGTCGATCTGGGGAGAGGGGGCACTTCAGATTCTAGTCAACAAATGGTTGCGCAGCCTCCAAGAGCCATCGTTCAAGTGTCTCCCTTCCTGTTCCCTGCCCCATGTGTTGTTACATAAAGGGATTGTGTCAGGTTAAATAAAACTATCGTTTCTTGTACAAATGCATTTCCTTGGTTGTGTTAATAAGGAACCTCTGAGTGAAACACAGAATGATGTGAAGGTTGAAGAGAGTTGGGCACCCAGTTAACTTGACTGAGAAGCTGGCATCTAAACTCCTTTAGGTGGCTTTGGAAAGGTCAGCCTGGAAATCTCACTGCTTCTCCCTGATTGATCTTGTTTATCGCTGGGCAGTGCAATGAGACTACAGAGGAAGGATAATCACAGAGTTATGGTGCTTGCCTGGGATGTGGAAGACCTGGATTCAGTTCCCTGCTGTGCTTTGGACTCCCTCGGTGAGCTTGGCCGCTCCACCTAAAAATACCTTTTGAGGTCCTGGTTCTGGGCCTTAGGGTAGCTAGGACTCTATTTCCCCCTCTGTAAAATGGGGATAACAGCACTGCCCTGCCTCGGGGAGGGGCTCCAGCACTACCGTGATGGGGCCATATACATACCTTAGACAGGTAGGCCCTTTCTTTGAATTCTCCAAGGCTGCAGTAGGTGGCTGCAGATATCACAGGAGCATGTTTATAGTTCAACAGACTGGATTTTTTTTTTGTGTGGGATTTTAAAATAAAACATAATGGACACACGTGTTTGTAAAATATTCTAGGGTTAAAACCTTAACTCTCAGCAGTCCTGGCTGGCTTCCTTTAACAGCTTGGCAGCCTGGCTGTGCTGAAAACATTCCCATCAGGAATTTCAGATCGTAAAATACATGTTTCACCTGGGTCAGTTTCATAGCGCTCCTTCATTTCACTGGTTTTCACATGACTAGACAGAAGGAAGTGGATCTTTTAATGAGGCCATGGGCCTCTGTCATCCTTTGGAATTCAGTAGCAAATACAGGTGGTAATACCCTTGAAGGGGAAAGCTGCATCTAGCAGCTCATGGCCTTTGTTCTTGTAGGGGCTGACGTGTCCTGCTATGCTGCAGCGCTCCCAGGGGGAGGTGGTACATGGCTGCATCTGCCATGCATACACTGAGGTGGAGGGTGCAAGGTTGCTAAGGCCAGGCACCACAGTAGCAGTCCCCAGCTGTACACCTGTGTGCAAAAGCCAGTTACTCTACACCAGTGAATTTCACCCTGAGTCTGAAGATGGTTGTGAGCTATGCAATCACGGTTTACCTGTGTGATGGCAGTTTTGAGAGACCTTTCGTATATTAGCTCACCACCTCCCTCAAGCACCTTTGCATCGGGGCCTGTGTCTCTCAGCACCTGCTGTCTGTGGTCGTGATGCTGTGAATATGAATCGCAGCAGTTAAGTTGGGTGTCCTTTCGAGGCAGAAACCACTGAACAGAGCAGTGCAAATGTATTTTGAACTAACCTTTGGAATTCACTGCTCTGTGAAAGTTTAGCAAGATTTTCACAGCACAGAACCTGCAGATGGTGCAGTCATTTACGCAAAGCAGGCATGAAATGCTACGTGGTCAGAAGAGTCACACTTTTTGTCTGGGTTTCAGGGCCTGCACCAGAGAACTGCTTCCCACTCCTCTGAAGTTGCCAAATGTCCCTTCCCTACTCTCCAAATTATTCAGTGGCATTTAAAACAAAGAAAAACAACTAGGTAAGGTCCTTTGGAAAAGGGCATTTCTCCTTGTTCTATGTACCTAGCAGTGTGGGGTCCTAGCTGCTGTCGCTAGCTTGCTGTGGGATCGAGAAGCCTAAATAATAATAATCCCTAGCTCTTGTCTGGCCCTTCTCCCTGAAAGCTCTCAAAGCACTTTACAATCTTTAATGTATTTATTAAAGCCCTGCCTCCACAGGAGAAATTTCCTGGCATAGTTATTTAGCTGGGAATAACTAATCTGCTTTTATTCTGGAATAGCGCTCACCCTGGAGAGCGATGAAGGAAAAGCAATTGCTGAATAACTGTTTTTCTATAATCATGCTGGGAAATCGCTCTCTCTGAACAAGGCAAGAGTGCTTTGAAAATGGGTCTTTGAAATTTCAAGCCCTTTTCAAGATCTTAACCCCAAAATGTAACATTGGGCCTGAATGATTAACATGGAGGTTTGCCTGGGGCTGTTGCGTTTTCCCTCATTGCCGCCGGGGCGTGCTGCAGTTCTGTATTGTTGCTTCCTTTGTGGAGAGAACAGCTGGGACTCCTGCCAGGCCATTCAGGAACTTTGTGGTGGGCTGAGAGGTGGTTTAGCAGGTGTGGAACAGTGAGAGAGGAGCCAGGGCTGCCAACTTCCCAATTTTTCAAAACCGGACACTACAGGCTCCCCATCACCTGCTCCCTCCTTCCCTGGGACTCGCCTGCAGAGCCAGACTGGGAGGAGCTGATGGGGAGCCTGCCTGCCTGCCCCATTAGGGTACGGTGGGATGGGGGAGGGGACCTGGAGCAAGGAGCTAGAGAGAGCCGGGGCCCTGGCAAGCAAAGAAGGTGAGATGGGCCACCACAGGCAGTAGCCTAGCTGCCAGCTCTGCTCCTCAAATGCCTCACGCTGTCAGGATCTCTCCCCAGGGCAGTGCTGGTACCTACCTCTCCAGCAGCAGCCGCTCTTCCCACCCTCCTGGCGGCAGAGCCGATTAGAATTACTGTGGTAACGGGACTTTTGGTGTCTGGTCAGTGCTACTGCCCGGACACTGTGGAGGGCCCTTTTTGACCGGACTTTCCAGCTGAAAACCAGACACCTGCCAACCCTAGATAGCCCTTGCCCAGAGCTGGGCACAGCTGGACAAGCTTCTACCGACTGGTTCTGCGGGTGCTGCTCCCTCCCAACACACAGCCCCTCCTGCACCAGTCCTGGACCCCAAAATGTCTCCTGGGCACTCACTGTTACACCGTTCTGCCTCAGCGGCTCTGCCGATGCACCTTAAATTCAGATCCCAGCATCTCCTGCTGGAGCATCCCATACTTTGTGGTTTCTGTCGGCCAGGCACATGGCATGCACATGGGGATCTCCCTGACCCTCCATTCTCCGCACAAACTCCCTGGATACCACCCTCCACTCCCCCTCTATTTCAGGGACTCCCTGCACTGCCCCCCATGATCCAGGGGTTGTGTGTGTTCCCATTTTCCCATGGCAGGGGCTGTGTCCCCCATGTCCTCCCTCCCCCCAAATACCATCCCTCCGCATGCCAGAGGCTCTGTGTGCAACTCTTCCCCCAGGCCAGGGTCCCTCAGTCTCCTCTCACCAAGGGTTCTGCGTTTCCACCCTCCCCCACGTGGCATCAAAAGAGGTGAGGATTGCCAGGGGGCTGTTTCCACCCACTTTAAAGCCCTTTTATGTGGCCAGGAGTGGCCCGGGGAGGTGGGGGGGAGAGGGGGCACTGTAGCTGAGAATCAAGCCACCTGTCTCTGGGGTAGGAAGGTCAAGCAAGAGAGAATTCACCCAAGATCTGTCCAGCCTGCTGCTGCTGCTCCCACATGGACGGACGGGTGTGTGAATGAAGCCAATCCACAGAGCTGACCCAACACGGTTTATTGATGGGAAAACTGGGGGTTCTTCAGTCGTCGTCTCCTGTCTGCTGCTCATACGAATCCAGGAAGAACCTGGTGCCAGCAACCAGTGATCCAGCCAGGATGGCGGTGGAGACCCAGGGCGGCTCAGCCAGGTGGTTGGCGGAGGGATTCAGCCTGCATTGAAGGGTTAAACAAGGACAGGCAGGGGCCGTGCTTAGTGGAGGGGGCTTGGGGATGGCAAGCACTCAGTCATCACTGATCTGTTCCTAGGCACCCACCCCCAGCTCTGCCGCCTCCGGCAGCTTTTTCCATTCAGGGAACTGGCACAAGCTACATGGGCACAAGCACATTTCTGCCAGTGGAAGCCGCCTCTCCAGCAGGATAATTTGCCTGTCCAGCAAAGCTTTCCTGGCACAGGCCTGGTCCCACTCACCATAAGCTGGGGTGATATCATCAGGGTCAGAGAGCAAGAGACAGGCAAGACAAGATTTCCGCTCCCCAAGTATCATGAGGGCTGCTTGTCCAGCTAGTCCATTGTACAGCAGCCCAGGCTACTTCTCTACAAGTGCATGGCTTGAAGGGATTGCTAACAGGCTAGTGAGCCTTAGAACGTAAGAAAGGCCATACTGGGGCAGACCAGTGGTCCATCTGGCCCAGTATCCTGTCTCTAACAGTGGCCAGTGCCAGAACTTTCAGAGCAGTGTGCAGAACAAACAGGGCAGTTTGGAGAGCTCCAGCCCCATCTTCCCCTCCTGCCTTCTGGCATTTAGAGGTTTAGGGACACCCAGAGCATGGGGTTGCGGCCATAACCATCTTGGCTAATAGCCATTGATGAACCCACCCTCCATTTCAAGTTCAGCCCAGCTCCATGATGGCTGAAATAGTGTGAAATTATTTAGCTGGGATTTTCAACCACAATCCCCAGGGGCTGGATTTGAACTGGCCCCCTAGGGTTCCCCAGTCTCCAAGGTCCAGATCCTCAAAGGTATTTAGGTGCCTCCCTCCCATTGGCTTTGAGGATGTGGGCCCAGGTCACTCGCTCTCCTCCTGATTGAGGCAGGGCTGGGCGCAACCAGCTCAGAGCGCTGGGGGTGGCCGGGATCCAGACCCCACGCCCACTCACCATGCGGAGATGTTCCTGGGCAGCCTCCTCTGATCCTGGTGCTTGCAGTAGCACTTCCTGGGACACGAATCCATGATCTGGAACGGCGGCCAGTGGCGAGCAGAAGCCTTGGGCTCATCATGTGAGTCATCTGGACCTTGCTCTGAGGCTGCATCTTGGCAGGGCTGGGCTGGGGCAATCTGGGGCTCTGGGGCTTCCCGCCCCTGCCTCTGCAACTTGATCTTCTGTGCTTTGGCCTTCGGCTGTCCGTGGACCTTGGGCTTCTCCTGCGGCTTCTGGGTGGGGCCAGCTACTGCCTTGGGCTGCCACGTGGACTGAAGCTGCAGCTTAGTTGTGGCCTGTTTCCTAGCCTGTGGTCTGATATGGCCTCGTGCCCCCTTGGAGGCGCTGCTCTGCTCCAACGCAGCTTGGCGCTGAGCTGCCATGGGGCAGGAGGGGCGGGGAGCGTCTGGGCACATTAGCACCGGAAGGTCAGGGGTGGGAGGAATAGTCTCCCGCCCAGGCAGGACCATGGGTTGGTCCTCCCCTTGGCCAGACTGGACCGTGCTGGCAGCTCCAGCCTCTCCCGAAGGCAAGGGGGGCGAGCCTGGCATGGGTAGAACAGGAGCTCTTACTGGTGGATTTGCCTCCAGAGACGGTGTCTTTGGGCCCTGTGGCTTGCACTGCTGGGTCTCCCCAGCTTGTGGGCGCTCCTCCAGCTCTGCCATGAAGGCAGGGCTGAGCTGAGGAGGTTCTCCATGGGGTTCTCCATTGGGACCCGGGTCTTTCCTATTGTCATCAGCCAGCCAAGCCCCGTCAGGCTGTGGCTGGCCCTCATCCTGCCTCAGCTGGTCGAGCTTGGGGCTGTTGCCGAAGAAGGGTGTGAGCTGAGACACATCTGAGCTGAATCTGGGGCTATTTCTGCCCTGGCCCTTGCGCCGCTGCGGGTACGGGGTGGGCACTCTGGGCTTCTGACCCTCCAAGCTCCTGAAGTTGAAGGCGGTGAGGTCGTCCAGGATCTTGACCAGATGCAGCTGCTGCTTGGCCTGGCTCTGGGTGGCAGGCAAGGCCTGCTCCTTAGTGTCCATTTTCTGGAACTGCTCCAAGAAGGCCTGGGTCAAGGAACTGAGATCCTCCTGATCTCTCCTTTCCAACCCTTTGAGCGACGGCAGCTTCTCGGCCACCTTGGGCGACCCGGAGACACTGGACGGGGCCTTTTTCTGGGGACACTGCTTCAGAGCATCGGCATAGGAGATGCCGGAGGAGATCAAGCCAGCCCGGTGCTTTATGGCTTTGATGCTGGGCGGCTGCTGCCCAGGCTGAATGGTGACCTTGTACAGGAAGCTCAGGCCGTGCTCCAGCAGGGCCTGCACCCCTTCTGTGTTCACCCCATCCTCCCCAGCTACCTCGCTCCCATGAGGCTCCTTTGCTCTGCTGCCCTGGGTCTTGGCCTGGCCGGTGGGTGATTGTCGGGGACTGGTGGGTGCCTTCGAATCGCCGTGGCTTCCAGGTGTGCCTTCCTCATGAGATGGGGGCGGTTTCTTCCGTCCTGACACAGCAGGGGGTCTTGGGGGAGCTGCCCTGGTTGGATTCCTTTCTGCTGCATCGTTAGGACTGGCCTGGTCATCGGAGTTTGGAGCATCTGCACGGGCAGAGTTGTCCAGGACTGAACTTGGCATCTGTGTCTTGGTCAGGTGTTGTTCACTGCAGCCCTCTGGCTCTGATGTGTCCTGGGGCACACTGATTCCCAGTGCCTGATCCAGCGGCTCTGGGGGAGTGGCACTCTTGCCTGGAAGGTCACCCTGGCCTCCTTGCTTCATGATGGAAACCGTCTCCCCTTTGCTCTTCCCCTTGGGCACTGCCTTTTTGGATCTCAGCAAGTCTTGCTCAGGAGGCGGGTTTTGAGACCCTGATGTCACCTTCTGTCCCTTGGGTTCCCCTTGGTGGGTGCCTGGGATATCTAATGCTGGGCTCTGCTCCGTGCCCAAGCCGGCATCACCACTTAGGCAGGTCAGTCCGGCTTCCCCCACCTTCCCTCGCCCCAATTCCAGAGCAGGGTCATTGTCCCCGAGGCCCGGATGTCTGCTGAGGCTGCTGGAATTCTGGACCCACATGGAAGTCAGCTTGAGCTTGGATTTCTTGGAGCAATTTTTGCCCATCTCCAGGGAAGCTGCCTGCCTTCCTCTTCTCCCTGGCTCTCTGTTATGCGACTGGGAAGGATCTTGAGCTGCAAAGGGTTCGGGACGAGGTGGGAGGGCTCCCGATTCACTCCCAGCCCTGCTCAGCGTACCAGCTAAGCACCCATCCTCTGCTCCTGGCTTCCCTTCCCTGTCTTTGCCCTGTGCAGTGTCTACGTCTTGGGATGCTTCTGACTGCACGTTGCCCATTTTCAAGGTTCATCCTATGAGCAGAAGAGAGAATGACAGCACGGCCTAGTAGATGACAACTCTGGAGATGTGCATACTTGTCTCAGCTCTGCCACTGACCTGTTGGGTGACCTCGCATAAGTAGCTTCCTTCTCCAGGCTTCTGATTCCCCACCCAGCCCTTGTCTATTTAAATGATCAACTCTTGATCTATGGGTCCCTTCCAGCCGTAAACTCTGTAAATCTTTTGGCCAGAGTTTGTCCCTTCCTAGCACAGTTGGGCCCTGAGGGCTGGTTATTTATTTGTCTACTGAAGATACTTGCATGGCTCCTGTCCCACTGTGTCTGAGTTCCTCGCCATCTTTAATGGATTTATCCTCACAATGACCCTGTGAGGCAGGACAGGGCTATTATCCCCATTGTACAGATGGGGAAACTGAGGCACAGAGTGGCTAAGGCCCAGATCCTCACAGGGATTTCAGTTCAGTGGGAGTTAAGGCACCTAAATCCCCATGAGGGTCTGACCCTGAGTGACCTCAAGGTCACAAAGCGCCTCTGGTAGAGCAGGGGCTCAAACTCAAGTCTCTCAAGTCCCAGGATCGTGCCCTGACCACTGGGCCACTCTTCTTCTCTTAGGTGGAACTTTAGGCCCTTCTGTAATATACATAATAATTACGGAACTGTCAGGTAACCATTCCATCTGAGCACCTCAAACAGAAATAAGATGCAAATTCTTAACAGTGAGGGTAATTAGCCAGTGGAACAATTTACCACGGGTCAAGGCAGATTCTCCATCACTGGTAATTTTGAGATCAAGACTGGCTGTTTTTCTACAAGATTGGCTCTAAAAGAGGAATTAATCCAGGGCAGTCCTATGCCCTGGGCTATACAGGAGCTCAGACTAAATGATCACACCAGCCCTTTCTGGCCTTAGAATCTAGGAATAGTGATGAATTATGCCACCCCGGTCACAACTGCCACCCCCTGTTTACAGAGGGGAAAAACGGGGCGAACCAACTTGCTCGAGAGAAGAGAGCTAAATTGTCACCCGGATAGCATGAGTAGGTAGGAAGATAAGACACAGCCATGGGGCTGGATTCAAAGCCTATTCAAACCCAGGAGAAGCTTCCCAATGACTTCAATGGCCATTGGACAAGATCCAGGGACAGTTACCAACTCCAGGGTTGCTCATTTTGCCTTGATTTCAAAGGCAGATTTTTAAACTACCTCCCTCTGGCAAAGGGGACTCCTGTTATTCTTATTAGGTGTAGCGCCTGGGCACCCTAGGCATGGACCAGAACCGCACTGTGCTAGGTGCTGTACAAATACACCACAAAAAGACAGTTCTTGCCCCCAAAGAATTTACAAGCAGGCTTCCACCCTTGGTTTGGGGAGCAAAGGATATTTTTACCAAGCGACACTTTATAGGTTCAACATTGGAGCTAAAAAAAATCCAGTTTGATTCTACTGTAAGTTACACTGGTGTAAATATGGAGTGACTCCACTGCAGCCAAGTTACACTGGTGTAAACCTGGCATAAGAGAGAAGATAATCAAGCCCCATGTATAATCAACCAAGTGCTGATGTAAAACAAGGAAGCAGTGTGTATCCTAGTGGATAGACCCCTGAACTGAGAATCAGGACACTTGGCTTCTAGTCCCAGCTGGCCTGCCATAGGACAAATTACTTTCCCTCTCTTGTGTCTCAGTTTTTTTGTACAGCACTTGAAGATCTACTGATGATGCAGGCTAGGGATTGTTATGGGCAATTAACACCCTAAATTGTTACAAACTGAAAAATCTAATTCTGCCCCCTCCCTTTCTTTAGGCCATTTTGTTTACCTGGGGAGGAGGTGGTGTGGTTTGTCTGTTATTGCATTTCTCTTTGCTAGGCAGAGACTTTTTGTCTCTGGGCTCTCCAAGGGTGAAATGGCTGAGCTGCAATGCCAAATGGGGGAAGAAGGGTTACCTGTTTACAAAAAGAAACTGGAGAAGTTTGGGGATTAAAATTAAACCTGGCAACAGGTAGGCTGCTGGCATGCTGGGACCACTGGTCACCATTTGAACTGCTGTTATCTGTTTCCTTGTACTCTCCTGTCTGCCTGTCTGTCTCCACCTGCTGTCTCTTTCTTACACTTACATTGCGAGCCTTTTGGGCAAGGACCATCTGTTTGTTCTGTGTTTGTACAGCGCCTAGCGCAGCGGAGGCCTGACAGAGGTTCCTAGGCATGACAGTAATAAAATAAAGGGAACAATTTCTGTTGAGGCTCAAGTTTTGAAAACTGGTTTTTAACCAACCTCTCACCCCTGTGTTAGCCCAAACTTTACCCTTAAATCTCAATCAGAGTTATTATTAATGTATTGACAACTATTATGTGTATTCTAGGCCAACAGAGCTGGGGAACCCATGGTGCCAGGCACTGCAGGGTAAGAGACAGTCTCTGCCCCAAAGTGCTAACAAGTAAAATAGACAAAGGGTGGGAGGGGAAACTGAGGCACAGAAAGGCTCGGGTCAGCGGCAGAGCTGGGAACAGAATCCAGGAGATCTGAGTCACTGGATGCTAATTATGAGTGGGTCACTTTATAGGTCTGGTTCTCCCGGCTTGGAGCCAGGGTTGGGCATGGGGGGACTAGGGCGCCCCTGCCGGTGAACGCACGTGCCCCTCCGCCCCCTGCATCTCCCCGGCCCTTTGTTCCGGGGCAAGCTGCCCCCGCCCCCGCCCCCAGAGGGAAACGGCCCTGCAACCCCCCTCCGCCCCATGCCCAGCACCTCCGCTGCGTGCCCCTGGGTGCTGCCCCCTACCCACGCTGCCTCCCGCTGACTGTGCCCAGATCCCTGCCCCAGCTGGCTCATAACCCCTGACCCCGCTAGTGCCCGGTGACCCATAGGCCAGGTCCTGCCCCCGCCCGTCCTGCCCCCCACCAGGATAACGTCCCCTGGCCCCTGGCCCGGTGAATGGCCCCGACCCCTCCCCCGCACTCACCGCCCAGCCGGGGGCTCTGTCCGGCGGCCCAGGGAGCGGCCGGGCCGGGTCGGAGCCGCCGCGAGGCTGGAATCCAACGGCCGCGGGGCCGGGCGGGGGGCTCCAGTGGGGAGAGAGCAGGAGAGCGAGCCCCGCCCCTCACAGCCCCCGCGAGCCCCCTCAGAACCCCCCCAACCCCCTGCGAGCCCCGCCCCTCACAGCCCCTCGAGCTCTCCCTCAGAACCCCTGAGTTCCCCCCTCAGCCCCTGTGAGCCCCTTTAACACCCTTGAGTCCCCCCCCCACAGCCCCTGAGCCCCCTCAGAACTCCCACAGCCCCCTGCGAGCCTTGCCCCCCATAGCCCCCTCAGAGCCCCCCATGAGCCCCCTCAGAATTCTCCTCCCCCTGCTGGTTCCCCTGCCCCTCGGAGCCCTCTGTGCACCCCAGAGCACCCCCTGGCCAGATTCCCCCTACATCCCTTGAGCACCCCCTCCATGCACCCCAGGGCCAGGCCCCCCCCACATCCCCTGAGCCCCCTTCCTGTGCACCCCAGGGCCAGATGCCCCCTCATCCCCAGAGCCCTCCTCCATGCAACTCCCCCCCACTCCTTCGGGGCTAGAGTCCTCCCTTCCATGCAGTCCCCAGGGCAGAGTCCCTCGGCCCCTCCGCCCCATCCTCCCCATCCCTGGGAGGCAGAGCTGACCCTCACGTGACCCTGCTCAACTCCGGTGCCCCCCACCCACAGCATCCCTTGGTGCACCCTCTGCCTGGGGGGCAGGACAATCCTCCCTCCAGCCAGTTGCAGACTTCCCCTCCCTCCAGTATCTTCCTTCCTCAGAGCCAGTTGCCACCCCCCAAGCATTTCCCCTCCCCAGAGCCAGAAGTTGCTCCCCTCACCCCCATCAGCACAGTGCATCTGTCTGTCCTTCCAGGAAGATAGGTGCACCCCCTCTTGATCCCCCACAGTACAGACACCTCCCCTCCTGGGACCAGGTGCATCCCTGTGTACAATGCGACTGACACCCCCCCCCCAAAAGTCCAGTGCACCTCCTCCTCCCGGTCCAGCATCTGCCCTCCTTGGGGCACCAGGGACAGGAGATCCCTCTCCCAGTGTAAAGCCCAGCCCCTTCCAACCAACTACACCCTGCCCCCCTTCCCCAGGGCCTGTCATATCCCCTCCCACTCCTCCACAGTACAGAGCCCCATACACTGAGCCTGTGCCCAATCCCATGCAGCCCCCTGGGCATCAGGGACATAAGCTTTCCACCCCAGCTGAGAGCAGGGGTGCTCATGCATACACTCCTAAGCTGGATAGGGGGACTCTTGCATCTAAATCTGGGCAGGCACAGTTGCTAAGGTGCTAACTGAGGTGGAGGCATTAGCTGCATACCGGCTGGGACAGGTAGGTCCAGGGAAAATGCAGCAGCTTGAGGCAAGATGGTGCATGGCTAGGGCATTGGCTGGGACTTGGGAGGCCAGTGTTCGATTCCCTGTTCTGCCACAGACAGCCTGTATGACCGTGGCCAGGTCCTTTAGGCCTAGATTTTAAAAGGTATTTAGATGTTGCAATGCCTACTGGACTGGATTTAGTGCCTAAATCTCTTTTGATAATGAGATACAGACTTTTGAATCTGCAAGTCGTTGCGATGCTGGGTGCCTAAACACTTTCAAAAACCTGGGTCGTAACCTTTCGGTGCCTCAGTTTTCCCATCTGTACAATGAGGATAATAGCCCTGCCCTGTCTACCAGGGGCACCAAGAAGCTAAACAGAGTAAAGATTGTGGGGTGTTCAGGCACCATTGTGGGGAGGAGGGACATATGTCCCTGGTATGTTAAATGTCAGGCTAAAGCCTTTGCCCCGCTCCCCGCTAAGCAAACACCCATACATCCATGTGGTTCCCCAGTAGGAACATAAAGTCCCACTGATTTATCCCTCTCCTGGGGCTTTAACCCTTGTCATGGGGGTAACCAAACCTCCTTTTTGTGCATTTAAAAGAAAAGAGGATTTGGGGGTTTGGTTTTTTGGGTTTTTTTAGAATTTAAATTCCCCTTTGGGGCTGAGAATCTGGGTTAATTTTTCAATTGATCGATTTCATAATAACAAGAACTAGAAACCAGGGTCCTAGGCACAAAGCCTGGATCTAGAACCAAACTTTCCCTCCACCGGGAAAACCAGTTTGGCCCATGAGTTGCAAAATTCAGATCAAGGTAGGTTCTTCTCTGGCATCACCATAGTAACCAAGCCTCAGAAATGCTGATGGGTTTATCCTCATGCTCCCTCTCTGAAGGGACTTAGCTTCACTCTCCCTGTTTTATAGCTGGGGAACTGACGCACACAGAGAAGCCCAGACTCAGGAAGCTACTTAAGCACATGCCTGCCTGTCCTTCAGTAAGTCTGTAGCAACACCAGGCATTGAGCCCAGATTGCTGGTGTCCCAGTCAGTGCTTCCACAGGACTGTCCTTCCTCCTGCAGGAGAAATCTAATTCCGATCTAAGCCCCGATTCAGGCATGTTCCGGGCCACAGTGCTGGCCTGCGAGAGCTGGAGATGAGATACAAAATTTGGATCAGGACTTCGGTTTGCATTCTGATCTGCTCCATAGTTTGGATCTGGTGCTTCAGTACCAGGCAGTTACAGATAACAAGACAAGATGTGAAATTCAGATCGGTTCTGGGTTTGCAAGATTATCACTCCCATTGTTCTGATCCGGGATTCCAGTTTGGCTTGGTGGGGTGGGATATAGAATCATAGAAATGTCAGGCTGGAAGAAACCAGAAAAGTCATCAAGTCCAGCCTCCTGTGCTGAGGCAGGAGCTTGTACCATAGACCATCCCTGACAGGTGTTTGTCCAACATGTTCTTAGACATTAGAATTCGGATTGGCTCTGGGTTTGCATGCCGATCCTCCCCAGAGTTCTAATCTCAGGTTTTGTTTGGGCCCAGGGGGGCGACAGATGAGACTGGGATTGGATCTGGGTTTGCATGCTGGTCCTCCCTTGATTTCAAACCGGGGGTTCTGGTTCTGGCCCATTACAGGGACACAGTGAGAAATTCAGCATTGGATCTGGGTTCGCTTGCCAATCCACCCCAGGCTCTTCCGATCCCAGTTCCGACCCACGTCCTCTTACCTCCGTAACGATCAACTGATGATTAACGTTCAGGCACTTTGATTTCCCCTCCCCTAATCCTATAGGGGCATTAGGACCAAGTGGAATCCACTTTTCTCTGTTCCTTTTCCCTTTTCCCAGCTCAGCTTTGGATTTTCTCTTCTCTCCCCAGCTCCTGGTTCTCCACTCCCGGTGTAAGAAATCAGTCCAGGCCCCCAGCTGTGGTCAGTATTAACCAAGGCAGGTGCAGTGGGTGGGAAAGGGAGGGGGATGGGGAAAGGAGGGGGGTAGGAAAAAAAAGGGGGAGGAGGGATTAGAAATGTTACTTGCTGAAAAATGGCTGCTGGATCTTCATTCTCCTTATAATGATGAACAACGAAAAAGAAAAGAAATTTAAAAAAATTGAACATCCTACCAACATATAAAACACACACAAGCCACACACACATACACAGAGCAGCTGCAACAGCCATGGAACTAGAGTGAGTTGGTCTTAATTTTCCATCTGACCCCCCCCCCCATTAAAAAAATCCCCATAAAAGCAAGAAAGAGGGGATATTTTAATCCAATTTATGCCCCCCTTTTGGCAAAACAATAGAGATTTAAACATTTTATTTTGCTGCCTAAAAAAAGATGTTTGTATTTGAGAAGGAGGCAAAATAAAATTACATCTTTAAAAACATCTTGCATGCTTTCATTTTTCCATTCTCTTTCTTTCCAGCTGCTGCTGTTTTTTTTTAATTTAATTTCTTCTCTTCATCCTCCCTTTTATTTTAATGATGTTTTTAAAGCCAAAACCATTTTATTATGATTTTTTTTATGAATGAAATTCAATTTCCCCCTCTCTAAAAGGGGGATATGTGAAGGGTATTTGTTTGTGAATCAATCCTATTTGCATCTGGATTCATTCATAAAAAAAAAAGAAGACAGGGTTCACCTAGAGGATCCATCATGGTGGGTTTAATTTCCTTCCCTTCTTGGCATGTCAGTTTTTTGGTTGGGGAGGGGGATGTAGGGAGTGGGAGAGGGTCCTTTAAATCTGACACTGTCACACAGTGGGAATCTGTGACAGTTTAAAACTGAAATGTGGAGTGAAACTGACACATCCTGTGACTATATTTTCCCACCCATATATCTTGGATTCTTTTTTTTTTCTTGTTCACCTGTTGTTTATTGAAGGGAGAGGGACAAAGAGCCTAGCTTGGGTCATGTGACCCTCCATTCACAAAAATCCCATGGTTTCCATTGAGATGGGCTGAAAGGATCAAGCAGTTGGGCCATAGATAAGCATTTGCAACATACCTTTTCGCATGCATGTTGTCCAGTGCCTACAGCATTGGCAGAGGGGAAGCCAGTGGTGGTTGGGGTTGGGGGGGTTACAGATCACATCTGGGGTGTTTCTTCCTACAAAATAAATCCTACTGTTTTGATTCCATAAATATATGCACCAGCAGACAGCATTTCTACAAGAAGGTTCGCAACTGGACAGTATGTATCTGGGCATGATCTATATCCATTGTATGTTTGTTTGGTTTGGATTTTTATTTTTGTGTGTGTGTATTGCAGGAAAAAAGGGTTTAAAAGATGCTGTGATGGTAGATTTTAAAATATTGTGATCTAGGAATATTTCATTTATTTGTTGGAAGGGTATGGGTTTTAAAAAAGAAATGGAGGAGGCCAGGGTGTGTGTGTGTGTGAGAATCGAATTTCCAGTGTGTATTATATAGAGCTATAATTTTAGGCTCTGATTGAGTTTGGGGCAGTGGGGAGGGATGGGGGAATGAGACATGCATTTTAAGCCCTGGCTAAAGGTCTGTTTGATTTTTAGTCATAGTGGATAATATATATACTTAATTCATGGCTGTGTGAGCAGAAGGGTTTGGGTTTATTTATTTATTATTTTAAAATTTTCCTCCCTGTGTTAAATAAATAAAAACCCTGCAGCGAAAAACCCTAAATCTGATGTTTTTTAATTATTATTTTTAAAAAGTATCATAATGGTAGGGCTTGGAGAAAAATTCACAGTTGTGTTGACTGGAAAATGGGGAATGGCTGACTTGGGGTGTTTGTAGGGATGTCTTCTGTCTTCGAACAGTGTTGTCCTTTTCGAGTCTGTGACCTCCCCCCATTTCTCCATCATTTTCTTACCCCTCACCCCCCAAAAAAAACAGGGATCTGTAGATCCACTTTGCTTCAGCATCTTTGATCTTGTAATACATAATGTCGTTTCCCATGGCAACGCGTTGTGATGTCATGTATATGCTTAAAACACGCTTTGTTATTTTATTATTATATTTTAGGGGGGAAATCTGGTGTTCTCTTCTGATTTTTGACTTTATTAAGGGGATGGTCTTAAAAAAATCTTCATTCATATTCTGAATTATTGGAAAGGCATTGCACTGTCTTCTGATTGGTGGAAAGAGCTTCTTTCATTACATACTGGTGATCTGTTTTATTTATTTATTTATTTCTCCTTTCCTTCCCCCCCCCCCCTCGTAGCATCAAAGCTTCTAAAGGGGAGATCAGCAGGTAAGGGGGGAATGGGGGACCGGGGGAAAAATAAGCAGGGAAGTTTTCATTCTAATGTTTTATTGTTGCAAAAGTTGACGATTAATTTCAGAGCAGAATGAAGAAGCAAATTTGTGTGTGCATGTGTGTAATGAGGCAAAATATCGATAGCTGCAAAAAATAACTTTTTCAGGGAGGAGTAGGCTCTGGTGGTTAGAGCAGGGGTGAGGCTGAGAATCAGGACTCCTGGGTTCCATACCCAGCTCTGCCACGGCTATGCTGCGCATCACTTAGCAAATCACTTCCCCTCTGTGCCTCAGTTCCTTCATCTGTAAAATGGAAATAATGAATCTGCTCCGTTTCTCGAAGAACTGGGAGCCAGGATCCATCAATGCTTGAAAAGTTCTCTCAGCAACTCAGAGGGCAGGAACGCTAACTGTGCTTAGCACCTTCATGGCTGGGTTACAACTTGCAGCACCTCCTGCTGGCTCTTCTGTCATCAAGCGCTCTTGGTGTGGGCGGTGGGTCAGCCTTGCTATTTCCATAGAGCAGCAGTAGTGACTCTCTCGACAATGCATAACAGTGGCAGACCTGGGAATAGAACCCAGGAGCCCTGACTACTCTAACCACTAGACCCCACTCCTTACCCAGCACTGGGACAGAGCCCAGGAGCCCTGGCTCCCAGTCTCCACACATGTTGAACAGTAAACCCCAGAAAAAGCATGCAGCGTTTATCCCAGTAACAGGCACCACGCTTTTCCATTCTGGGAGCACCTTCCTATGTAGCAGGGTCCCCTCCGAGTAACAGTAAGAGACCCCCAGACACCTACTTGTGACCTTAGCTGGGTAACACTCATTGTAACATTTGCCCAGTTCCAGCTGATTTTATTTCATTGTTTGTGTCGGCCCTTTTGGTTTAGCGTGAAATGATACAAATGTCCTTCTAAAAATGATGCAGCGATCCGTATTCTTTTAATACACACCTATATTTTAATTTGATTTTATTTTAAGTAAACCAGTCATAGCTGATGAATAAAGAAAAATGAGTAATTGCTATTGGGTGTCAGCAGGGGGGCTTGTGTCAGATGGATTGTGTGAAATATTATTATTTATGCCTCCAGCTCCGTAGGTGTGTGAAAGGCTGAGGGGGGTTGTGGTTCGAACTCTGGGTGGGAAATCAGTAGACCTGGATTCTGTGCCTGGGAATGCCAGTTAGTGATTAGAACATGGTGGAGCTGACAGTCAGGACTCCTGGGTTCTTTTCCTGCCTCTGGGAAGGGAATAGGGAGTCAGGAAGTAGGGGGTCTGGCTCTGGCTCTGGTCTGGGAGTGGGGGGTCAGGACGGTATGTTCTCTCCTGCTTGGGGGGAAGTGGGGTGTGTGGGACTCAGGGCTCTGGGTTCTATTTCCAGCCGTACCTCTCATGTGCTGTTTGACTTCAGGCAAGTCATTTCCCCTCGCTGTACCTTGATTTCCCTGTCTGTAAAATGGGGATAATTACATTATCCTCCTTCGTCAAAGCTATAAGAGCCTCTGATGATATTGGGCTGTCAAAGCCAAGTGTAATTATTATCATCATCATATTTGTAGAGAAATATGCCATGGCCCCTGGCTGGAGGAATTTACAAGGAGCAGTGTACAAGGGGCAGGGGACAACAGAGGATTTACACAGTCTAAGAACATAAGGTGGTGGGTTTTTTACTTGGATGGCAGCATTATCTAGTGGCTAGAGCAAGGCACAACAATGCTATTCTCTGTCCTGGATGCTGTCCCTGGCTTTACCATCAACTCACTGCCTGGCTTTGGGTAAATCACTCCCACTGTGTTTGCCTTGGGAACATAGACTTTGTGATGTGCTTTGAGATCCTCGGGTGACAACCTCTGCATAGATGCAGAGAATCATTGTTGCACTGTCTGAATTGTGTGAGAGCCTGTCATCTGCCTCATTATTTATCCTTTGTTTTATGATAGTGCTTGGGCACCCCCCAGTCATGGACAAGGATACCATTGTGCAAGGTGCTGTACAAACACAGAACAAAAAGATAGTCTCTGCCCGAATGAGCTTCCAGTCTAAGTATCCCTTATCCCTTCTGTCTCATCAGTTTAATTAACCTTTATCTGTATAAACATCTAATACCTTTTTTTTGTAATACTGCTAGGCTCTTTGGCCCTCATGATAATCTTGTGGCTATGAGTTTCACAGGTGAATGATCCACTGTATATAACAATGCATTTCCCAAGTATCAGCTTTACATTTGTTGCCATTCAGGGTCCCCTTGTTCTGCTGTGACAAGCGAAAAATCAGCACGGTGAACTGGGTGTTGATTTACAAAGGAAGACAAAAAGAACTAAATTGGCCTCGTTTTGATAGGTGGCCCCTGGAGCAACAAAGAACCATCTTCCAATATCTAAAGGGTTAAAGCCCTAGGATGGGTGGAAGGATATTTAGGGTGGGAGAAGGGATTAGAATGAGTTGTCTGTGGATGAAATTGTTGAAAATTTGGAGAGCGCACAGAGAAGAAGCACAGGAGGTCTGGGAAAAATGCCTTAGTGATGTCAGGAACTCTGTCTGGGTAGTTATCAAAATGATGGTCAAGAAGAGGCTTGATCATGGTGTCTAAATCCCTTCATGGGGTGAGAATACTGGATGCAAAAGGGCTCTTTAATCTCATGGAGAAGAGCAGCACAAGAAGTTAAAGCCAGACAAATTCCAGCTAGAAATCAGGCACTGATTTTTAACAATGCAGGTGATTGGTGTTTGGAGCAAGCTTGCGAGGGAAGTGGTGGCGTCACTGGATACCTTGCTGGAAGAGATGCTTTCGCCCAACTCAATTTACTTGGCCAATTAGAAGGGTAACTGGATGCAGTTCTCCGGCCTGGCCAGTCTAAAGGAGCTGATCATCCCTTCTGGCCTTAAACGCCATGAAATTAAAGAAAGGGTAAATCTTGCCTGAACACAAGGAAAATCAGCCGATGGGGAGATCTTCTGCACTGTAGAATTGACTTTTTGAGGGGAGGGCCATTTTGAAACGAGGCTGGAGGAACCACTGTACGATGAGGAATAATATTGTGCTGGCAGGCAGCTGGACGAGGTACATGAACGTTTGGATGGAGCTGTGCTAGCTACCGGCTTTGTCGAGCCCCTATGGGCATAGGAGCTGAGGATTTAAAGTTACAGCTAACAGCCTACCTCATCCTGTTAGATACTCTGTCTAGCTTCTGTGTGGGTGAGTTGGGGTTCCTGGGCGGACCTTGCCTTTTGGGTATTGAAAATTCTCATCATAGCATCATTTTGAATATCTTTGTGGGCTTGATTGTATCTTACACTGGAGTAAACTGGGAGTCAGCCGAAAACAAGGGAAATCTGATTCGATTTAACCCAACCCCATCTAGTCCATGCACTTGTAATGCACAGATCTTGCAATCGTAGGTGTGATGTACGTTGTTGTATTGCAGTAGCCCCAAGGAGCCCGAGTCATGGACTAGGACCTCATTGTGCTTGGAGCTGTACAAACATAGATGCAAAAAATCGTCCCTTGTACAGCTGGACAAATTTTTTTTGGGGGGGGGGGGGGGGAGGGAATAATACATTTGGGTGAAATTCAGCAGATTGTTTTCTCCTGCACCTGGGATGAAACTATCAAAAAAGTTTAAACGGTTATTGGCTCTTTCCAAATGCCGTGGTTTGGGTTCTCATTTTGAAATGGCACTTTGTTTTGAAATGTAACTGAAAAATGAACCCAAATTAATTTTTTTCTTTTTTGTCAGAAAAAAAACCAACCAAAAAAATCCATTTTGGTTCAGACCAAACCGATTTCTTTTTTTTTTTCAGTTCAGCCTCGAACCGAAAAATCAGTTCATCATCCGTTTTTAGTCCTTGCCCCAAAGATATTCCACTCTACACACAGCAGACAGCACAGCATCTGAGGTCTGGTGTCTGCATAAAACTGACACCAGCATAGCTATGTCAGCTATGAGTATGAAAAAAAAATCTCATCCCTTAGCGGACACGAAAAGAAAACCTCAACATAGACAGTTATGCTAACAAAAGAGGGCTTCTGCCCACATGGGTAACAGTGATGTTACGATGCTGACAGAAAAATCCCTTCTGTTGGCATAAACTGCGTCTACACTAGGGGGCTATCCTGACACAGGCTCCGGAGCATAGACACGGCCTGCGTTTCATTCATAGATTCATAGAAATTAAGGCTAGAAGGAGTCATTCCATCATCTAGTCTGACCTCTTGAATAGTGCAAGCTAGAGAATTTCACACTGTTATCCCTGTATTGAGCTCGGTCATGTGAGTTTGGCTACAACCTGTCCTCCAGAAAGGCAGCCAGTCTGGATATGAAGACTTGAAGGAAATGGAAAATCTACCTCTTCCCTTAGGAGTTTGGTCCAATGGTTAATCTCTCTCACTGTTAAAAATGTGCACCTTCTTTCTAACTGGAATTTGTCCAGCTTTGGTTTCCAGGCAAAAGGCCATGGAGAGGTTCTGCTTCCAGTTACACCAGTTTGGTGAATTGTTCCTGAATGACACCAAAATCAGAAACGATGATGTCTTTGCAAAAAAAAAAAAAAAAAAAATTGCTGCAGAACGTGGAGTTTTTCATTCCAAACGGTTGAATGGATTTGGCTGAAATTTTCCAGAAAAGTTCCCCTGTGGGCTGGAGGTGAGCTTGGAAAATGCCAGGTGGACGGCAGAAGTGTTTTGGAAATTAGGAGTGTGGGAATGTGGGCTGGAGTTACAGTAGAAAACGTATTGGAAGCTAAACCTTCATGGCTGTGTCTCACAATGGCTGCTCCTAGAGCCCCTCCTGAGACTGAAGGGTCCCCATCACACTGGGAGCTGCACCGATTCTTGCTGACATCAGGGGGTCTCCTGTTGTGCCAGGTGCAGCACAGACCCTGCCGACATTGCAGGACTCTCCATCGTGGCAAGCGCTGCACAGGCCCTGGCTGACATCAGGTGGACAGAGGGTGCCCCTGCACCAGGTGCTGAATAGACCCCAGCCGAAATCAGGGAGCGGGGAGTGGCAGTGGCTGGCCTGTCATACCAGTGTTGCCTAGATCCCAGCTAGGGTCCAGTTGTGCTGGGCACTGCCAGAAACCTAGTGAGGCCTGGTCCACACCTAGGTTTTGCGCCAACTCCCCCCACTTTGTTTGGGGCGGGTAATTTTTTTTTTTAAATGGAAATAGTTCAAGTGGCGCAACCACGAGTGTGACAGTTACACCAGTCCATGGGGCCTTTTATCTAACTTGTACTGGGAAAAGCTCCTTTGTACTGGGAGAACGGCCTCCACAGGAGGTTGGGTTTGTACTGCTGTCTCTACAGTGTGCAGCCAAGGCCTGGAGGCAGCCCCTTCCCAGCCAGTCTGAGATGCAAGAGAGGGTTGTTCTCCCTAGGTTACAGAGGAGTAGCAAAGTAACTCATCCTAGGTCACCCCGGAGAATCTGTGGCAGAGACGGGACTGGAACCCAGTGCCCTCACTCCTAAACGGCTTCTCTCCTCCAGCCTGGCCTTTAGGCTCTGCTCCCTGGTGTGAATTCTGCCCTTCTGGGTGCAGCTGGGCATGCAACGGGCCCTGCCAGAACCAACGCCACTTCCCCCCAGCTCTGAGCTGTCAATGATTAACTTGTGTAGATGGAAGACAAATGCATCCGCTTTTAAAGTCAGATTAGCACTGTGTTTGTACAACACCCGGGCAGCTGAGGCTGCTGCTGGGGGTGGGAAGGAAGGCAGGGGAAGGGAGGCGGGGGCGGGCAGGAGGGAACAGTTAATCAGTTGCCAGTCCAGTTGGCTGGCATCATGGTGGGAGGGGGAGGGAGGATTGTGCTAAGAAAGGGGAGGACTGGAGTTCAGGGGGCTGCGGGTCAGGAATGAGGGGCACCGGCAGAGCTGGGGGAGCCCAGGCTGGGATAGGAGGGGGCTGCGGGTCGGGATTGAGGAGCACCGGCAGAGCTGTGTGTGTATCTGTGAGCTGCTCAGGACCAGATGTGCAGTGGGGCTGAAAATGGACATGGAGGGCTGGAATTGCAGCGGGGGCTGTGGGGCAGGATTAAGGGGCTTGAGCACCGAGCAGTGTTGCAGGCCTGGCAGTGGAATATCTCAGTGGGGGCTGCGGGTTGGGACCGAGGGGGCTGGGCAAAGCAGGGAGCAGGCAAGGGGAATGAACCAGGAGCTGAGAGTGTTGGCAGCGTTCGAGGAGGAGAACTAGCGATTCCTCCAGGGCTGAGGCGGGGGGTCGCCGTGGGCCGGCTGGTGCCAGCACTTTTCAAAGCGAGTGTGAGCGTTTCCCGGGCCGGAGCCCTGGGCTGCGGTGGGGATGGGCACTGCAGCGAAGGCACCTAAAATCCCTCCAGCTACTGGGCTGGGGCCGGCCACTCCAGGGGAGCCCGGCTGGCTTCTTTGCTTTCCTTCCCCTTCGTGTGAATTGGATGCTGGAATGGCAGCCCTGGGGCCACCTGCCTTGGAGCCTATCGGTGGCCTCCACTCAGTAAAGCAGACCCCACCCAGACCAGGAAACCAGCAGCAATCAGCAACATCCCGTGGGCGGGAGCGTTCAGGGTCTCTGAGGGCAGACTGGGCCATGCAGACTGAAATCTCCAGGGAAAGAGGGCGTCCTCCAGGACAAGGGGGGGGCGCGTGTGTGAGAGGAGGTCACTGCACAGGGGATTCTGGAGGGGTTTGCTCTTTAGAGCTCCCACTCCAGACCCTCCCACAGACCCCAGCCAAGATCAGGCCCCCAGTGCGCTGGGTGCTGCACAGACAGAGTGAGACAGTCTCTGCTCTGAGGAACTGGCAGTCTAAAAAGGGCGGCAGGGGAAACTGAGGCTCAGGGAGGGACTGCGACTTGCGCAGCTGGCAGAACTGGAAGTAGACCCAGGTCTCCTGAGTCCCAGGCCACTGCCGTATCCTCTGGGCTAGGAGGTCTCCCCAGTCCACGCAGTCATTACTCCATTAAGCTCCTTCCTCTCCATCTCGCTGCGTTTGCTTTTCGCTTCCTTGCCCCCATTTCCACCCTTCCCCCGCTACCGGCCCCCCCCCCCCCATTCCATTTCCTCTCTGTTCTCAGGAACTGGTGCTGCTCAGGTCCCCTCCCCGCACCCAGTGGCAGCCGGGTCCAGTCTCCAAGCTCCGTGGAGCTGCCCTTTCGCCCTTGGCAATGAGGGGCGTTGGGTTAGGAGATTGTTGTGGAGGTGGCAGGCTGGGGTGATGGGGATCAGGTGGAGGAGAGGGCTGGAGATTGGCTGGTGTGGGGAGCCGGGGGGGGGGGGAGGGCGGATTGGAATCAGCTGGGGGTGGGCAGATGGAAGGGGAGGTTGAGGATGGGCTGGAGGATGCCGGCTGGGCAGGGGGGCTGGGGATCGGCTGGAGGGAGTTGGATTGCCTGGTTGGGCAGATGGGGGGCCAGGGATTTGCTGGGGGAGCACATGGAGAGTGGAGGCTGTGGCTCGGTGGGGGGTGGAGTGGGGATCAGCAGGGGAGTAGGGAAGGGTAAGGAAAGGGTCTCAGGCTGTGAGTGGGCAACTTGAGATTGGATGACGTTGGCAAGGGTCACCCCCAGGCAGTGCTACACCCCAGAGCTACAAGATCATCCGCCTTCTCCCTCCACTCGGGACGGCAGGGTGAGGGGCACAGTGGGTGGACCAAGGGCGTCTTCCCTTGTCCACCCTGGGGGAAACGGGGAGGGGAGCGGCAAATGGCATGGGGCGCAAGGAACGTGTAGGACAGGGTGGAGGTTTGTGGTGCGGGCAGCGGGTGCACCGGAGGCAGGTGAACCCACACTCCATGAAGTGTGCGAGCGGAGGGGAAGTGCACTGCAGGGCCTTGCCATGGGGGCACAGGAGAAAGGCTGGACATTAGTGGGGTCTGCGGTGCCCGTGCAATTCGTACGAGTCAGCCAGGAATGTAGACAGAGCGTGCAGTGCCCGTGCAATGGTTGTGCGCTGTGCTTGTGCGATGGGGGTGTGCCGTGCCCATGCGATAGGGGTATGCAGTACCCATGCCAATGGTTGCATGCAGTGACCGTGCAACGGATGCACAGGAGACAGGCTGTATGTTGGTGCGGTCTGCGGTGCCCATGCAATTGGTACGTCAGACAGGAATGTCAGCAGAGCCTGCAGTGTCCATGCCATGAGCAAATGGGAGATGAGAAACATTTGTTGTTGTGAGCAACACACGTGTGATGGGTGCATGAAGTGTGCATGTGATGGGCACCCCTGAGATGAGAAGTGCCCGCAGGGCATGTGCAGTGGGGATGTGCAGTGGGTGCACGTGACCCATGAAGCACTTTTGCACCATGTGCGGTGCACATGCAATGGAGGCGACGGATGGATGTGAGACAGGAGGAATGTTTGCAGGGTGTGCAGTGCCCCGGCATAGGGGCATGCAGTGTGTGTGCAGTGTGGGAGGAGACTTTGTGGTGTTTGCAGTATACGTGCAATGGAGGGACACCTGTGAAACAGAAAGATCCTTTTGCAGGTTGCACAGTGCCAGTGGCATGCTGGACGTTGGTAGGAGTGTGCAGTGCCTTTGCGATAGGTGCACATGGGAGACATGTCGTACATTGGCAAGGTCTACCGTACCCATGCGCTGGGTGTACTTGAGACAGGCTGTGCATTGGTAGGCGTGCATTGCCCGTGCGATGCATGGTATGCAGTACCTGTGCAATGGGTGCACGTGAGACAGGCTCTGTGTTGGTAGTTGTGCATTGCCCGTGCGATGGATGGCATGCAGTGCCCATGCGATGGATGCACATTAGATAGTGTGCACGTTGGTAGGTGAGGAGTGCCCGTGTGATGGATGGCATACAGCGCCTGTGCAAGGGATGGCGTGTGCTGCCTGTGTGATGGGTGTATACGAGACAGGTTGTGCATTGGTAGATTTGCAGCACCTGTGCGACCGATGGCATGCAGTGCCCGTGCGAAGAATGGTGTGCGGTGCTCATGCGATGGGTGCACATGAGACAGGCTGTGCATTGGTAGACATGCATTGCCCATGTAAAGGGGGCGTGCAGTGCCCATGCAATGGATGCAAATTAGACAGTATGCATGTTGGTAGGTGAGTGGTGCCCGTGCGACAGATGTCGTGCAGTGCTCATGTGATGGGTGCACATGAGAGTGTGCATTGGTAGGTGTGCAGTGCCTGTGTGATGGACGGCATACAGCGCTCGTGCAATGGAAGGTGTGCAGCACCCATTTGATGGGTGCACATGAGACAGGCTGTGTGAGGGATGGCGTGCAGGACTGTGCAATGGATGGTGTGCAGCACCCATGCGATGCATGCACATGAGACAGTACGCATGTTGGTAGGCGTGCAGTGCCCGTACGATGGACAGCCTGCAGCACCCGTTCGATAGGTGCACATAAGACAGCCCGTGCGATGGATGGTGTGCAGCGCCCGTTCAATAGGTGCACACAAGACAGCCCGTGCGATGGATGGCGTGCAGCGCCCGTGCGATGGATGGCGTGCAGCGCCCATTCAATAGGTGCACACAAGGCAGCCCGTGCGATGTGGCGTGCAGCGCCCGTACGATGGATGGCGTGCAGCGCCCATGCGATGGATGGCATGCAGCGCCCGATCAATAGGTGCACACAAGACAGCCCGTGCGATGGATGGCATGCCGCGCCCGTGCGATGGATGGCGTGCAGCGCCCGTTCAATAGGTGCACACAAGGCAGCCCGTGCGATGTGGCGTGCAGCGCCCGTACGATGGATGGCATGCAGCGCCCGATCAATAGGTGCACACAAGACAGCCCGTGCGATGGATGGCATGCCGCGCCCGTGCGATGGATGGCGTGCATGTGCACAGACCACGTGTTGGGAGCTGTGCGCGGGGCAGTGGGTGGCCGAGCCTCTAACTGAGCCTCCTTGTGCCCCCACAGTTACATGCTTCGGGTGCGAGCCGTGGTGATGACCCGAGACGACTCGAGCGGGGGATGGGTGCCCATGGGCGGGGGCGGCCTGAGCCACGTCATGATCGGCAAGGTGCGGCGCCCAGAGGGCGGGCGGCACCGCCAGTACCTGATCTGCGGGGAGCGCCTGCGCGACCAGACCGTACGCTGGAGTCCTGGGGGGGGGGCGGGGTTCAGACGGCCGGGGGCCAGGTTGTCTCCCCCAACCCTTCATCCTCCCCTCTGCATTGCAGACCATCCTGGAGTGTGTGCTGAAGCAGGACCTCGTCTACAACAAGGTGAACCCCATCTTCCACCACTGGAAAGTCGGCGAAAGCAAGTTTGGCCTCACCTTTCAGAGCCCTGCCGACGCGGTGGCCTTCGAGCGGAGCGTGCAGGCTGCCCTGGAGGAACTCGCTGAAGGTGGGGCACTGAGGGGAAGAGGGGGGGCCGCCCAGGGGCTATTAGAGATGCAGGGGGGGAGGGTTTGGTCTGCTACCCTTGGAGGGTACGGGGCCCAGGGACTGGCTGGTAGTGTGGGTCCTGCCTGCTGCCCCCCTCCCGGGGCTATTGGTTTGGGGGGCTGGGATGAGACAGCTCCTCTCTGTGGGACGTTGGTAACAACTGGGCGAGCCCTGATAGTGGAAGTGATCTGAGCTCACCGTAGCACCTCCCTGAGGTTAGGACAGCCGCCTGGAATACAGCAGACCTAGGGACGGGTCCCGGCTCGGCCACCTGCTCTGCCTGCGTGACCTCTCTCACTCTCTGCCTTGGTTTCCCCCGTCTGTGCCTTTGTGGCTTGCCAGAGGTGCTGGGGGGAGAAGGCTGTTGATGCCCAGAGGCTGGGGTGTCCCAATGCCATAGCTGCTCCGCTGTGGATGGCTTTCCATGGCAGAGCTAACTGGGGGACACGGGGAGGGAGCCGAGATCTTGAGTTCACGGTCCCAGCGCTGCAGGGGAACATTGACATCCCAGCCCGCCACCCCCCTTGGCCCTGCAGTGACCAAACTGCTGCCCCCCCATCCCACCCCACTGTCCCCTGGCGCCCCGCTGGCGTGCTTGGGAGTGGGGGTAACATCCTGTTAAATAGCGTGTAAACTCCCTGAAGAGCTCCCACCTCTTTAAAGGGGAACTCCCCGCTGCCTGTGCACTGTGCCGGAGCCAAGCTCTGTGCTCCCCTCCTCACCCCTCTCCACTTCCCTCCCTGAAGGTCTGGGGGTTATTTTTAACTCCTCCCACTCCTTTGCCCCCATAACCGATTCCTACCCTGGCTTCTGGCCTCTGCTCCCCATCCCATCTCATGGCTGGGGGGCTGCTTCGTTCTCCTGTCTGGCATGCTGCCCCTCTCCTATCCGTGCTGTTGGGTGTGATCGCGCCCTTTTCCCCCGACCGCCCCAGCATCCCTCCCCATCCATTAGCGCATCAGATTTAAAATATCCGGGCGCTGCCTAACTCCACCCCTCCCTGCCCACCCTCCCTTCATGTCGCCCTTCTGCAGTGCCAGCAGTCACACCCCCGTCCACCCAACCCGCTCCCCGCTAGCCCTCTGCGCACTCTACGGCCTCTCCAAACTCGACCTGCCCCTGATCCCCAGCTGCTTTCTGCAGCCTGGAACACGGTGAGCGCCACCAGAGGGCTTACAGGCTATTTAAAAGGACCGTTGCCCTGCACCTGCCGTACCCCGTCAAGTGACCTGATCCACATAAAAGACATTTGTGTTTCCCCCTCCCCTGTGACTGCCCCCTGGGGTGGGGACTATCCCTTCTGCTCTGTCTGGAACGCACCTAGCACATCACCCTAGCGAGTCACCGCCTGGGGGGGATCGAACCCAGGAACTCTGGAGGTGAAAGCACAAGGGGCAGCTGCCAGAGCTAATGATCCCCATGCTTCCTTTGAGCTGTGACTGAGAAACCGCTATACATGCTGCAGCCACTGGAGGGAGACAGAGAGTGCCCTGTGTATGTTTGTGTCACCCCTACACAGAGAGGTCTGGGGCTCGGCTCCAGACACCCCCTTTTCTTTTGAGGCATCGCTCCAGCTGCAAAGGTCCGATGCTCTCGGATTCCTGCCGGGTGGGTGGGGATGGAGCACCAGGTGCTGGGCCTGCTTGAGGCAACAGAGGTGGCCTTGATGTCCCTTCCACCTGGGCAGACCCCAGCACAGCTCCTTTGGATTCCCAGCACCAAATGCTTTTTTCCAGCTCCGCCCACAGTAACTGGACGCCTTACAGGGCCGGCATCCTTCCCTGGGGACTGGCTTTCATGATGGACCTTCCTGCGTTTTCCCTTCCCAGGTTCTCTCTCCTCCTCCTCCTCCTCTTCCTCCTCATCTCAGGACGAAGCCGACGAGATGGATGATGTGGGGGTGGTAAGTTGAGCACTGTGCAGAAATACCTTCCGGGGGAGAACACCTTCGACGCTAAAGGGCTCCTTCATGTGGCGGAGAAAGGTAGAACCAATGGCTGGAAGTTAAAGCCAGAAATAAAGCACCAATTAATAGTGTGGGTGATTTGCCACGGGAACAAACTCCCAAGGGAAATGCGGATCTTTTGAAACCTTCCGATCAAGGCCGGGAGCCTTTCTGGGAGAGCTGCTTCACCAAACACCAGTTATGGGGCTCACTGCAGAGCTTACCGGGTGCAATGCAGGTCAGACTAGACGATCGAATGGTCCCTTCTTATAATCAGCTGAACGTGAGCTCCCAGTGCAGCACTGGAGCCAAAAAAGCTAATGCATAAATGGGAATCTCGAGTAGGAGCAGAGAGGTTATTTTACCTCTTTATTTGGTGCTGGTGTGACCGCTGCTGGGATCCTGGCTCCAGTTCTGGTGCCCACAATTCAAGAAGGAGGTTGATGAATGAGAGAGGGGTCAGAGAAGAGCCACGAGAATGATCAAAGCATTAGAAAACCTGCCTTGTAGTGACAGACCCCAGGAGCTCGATCTGTTTAGCTTATCAAAGAGAAGGCTACGGGGTGACTTGATTTGTTGATAAGCATCCACAGGGGGGACAAATAGTTCATAACAGGCTCTTCAATCTAGCGCAGGAAGGTCTAACACGATCCAAAGGCTGGAAGCTGCAGTTAGACAAATTCAGATGCGATGTAAATTTATAACAGTGAGAGTAATTAACCATTGGAACGACTTACCAGAGGGCGGGGGGAGGGGGATTCTCCTGCACTGACCGTTTTTAAATCAAGATTGGCTGTTTTTCTAAAAGATCTGCTCTGGGAATAGTTTTGGGGCAGTTCTCTGGGCTGTGTAATCCAGCAGGTCAAACTAGATGATGACAATGGCACTTTCTGGCCTTGGAATCTATGATTATTTCTAGTAGCTGAAGGCCCATGCTGCCAAAATCGCTGTGAACTTAAAAACAAGATGGTAACAGCCCCTGTGTCTCACTGTGGATTGGACCTGGAGGTATTCTGAACAAAGAGCTCTCCGCCACGCTGGGAGCTGTTTCCATTACTTCCCATGGACTCAACAGCCACTTGTGTGACCATCCTGTAACAAACATGATTTATCATCTATATAATAAAATTCCAGTAGGGTCTAAGGGCCAGCCAGGAAAGCAGCCCCATTGCGCCAGGTGCTGTACAAACTCAGATTAGCACAGAGCCCAAAAGAGCTTACATTCTAAATAGGTAAGACAGGCCTTAAAATCTGGGAAAGTCCTCTTGACACTGTTCTGCTCTGGGAGACTTCCCCCAGCCCTTGCCCTGTCTACTTCTGTGTTTTACCCCTGTCCAGGCTGTCCAGGACTGGACATGAGTGGATGTCATGAATTCCCATTGTCACAAGGAAGTGAGGTGGGGACTCCCAGAGAGGGCAGGGGACATAGGGATCCAAGCTGGAGTCTGGGGGATAAGCACCCCAAGGGGGAGATGTTGGCTGATAGAGGTCTGGACAGGTGCTGGGGAGAACAGAGCCCTTCCCAGCTTGGCTAGTGGTCTCATTATCCTGGGAGACGGTGTGTGCCGAGCAGCATGTGGCGTGGTCAGTGTTTAGAAGGGAGACCTCTGAGGAACAACAGGGCGCTCCAGGCAGCAGGGTGGGGGTGCTGTCCTCTCCCAGTCAGTGCTTGCCCCAATGCAGTGCTGGGGGGTGCAGTAGGGGGCGCTCTCCCGGCGCAGTCAGCACTATGGGGTGCTGTGCTGCAGGAAGCAGGCTGGGGGCTCAGGAGGGGATCCTCCCTTTTCCGGCCAGTGCTGACCCTGGTGCTAGGGGGCGCTGTGCCACGTGGTGCTTATTTCTCAGTGACAGTCACCGCCTTTGTCCCCAGATGCACACGGACAGCGAATCCTCCTCCAACAGCCGGAAGGAAATGCTCCCCAAGCACATCACCATCGTGACCAGCGAGTCCTCCTCCAGCTGCTACATCCGCTCGCCCGCCTCTGAGGAGTTTGCCTTCAGCACGGCCCAGGAGTCGACGCCAACGAGCCAGGTAGGGCAGGGGGGTCTGTGCGGGAAGGGCTCTGTGCCCGTGGGTGCGATGCGGGAGGGTGCGGCGTAGCCTGAAGGAAGAGGTGTTGGAGAGAAACTCATGTTAAAGCTGTCCTGGGTGGTGGCGAGGTGGGGTGGGATTGGGTTGGTCCCTTTGGAAATACGAGGCATGTTATCTCCAACCTCTCGTCTCGCTGGTAACAGTTTGGAGATCTCGAGAACACGTGCCATGAGCTTTCCCAGCCCTGAATGGAAACCGGGAGGCTGGCAGGGAGAGGGAAAAGCCATCGGGTTAGAGGGGATCACCAGGGTCATCTAGTCTAACCCCTGCCAAGATGCAGGATTTGTTGGGATCTTTAACAGAGAGCGCTTTCCCCCACCTGTTTGTAGAGTGTCTGAGTTAAGCAGGGTTAATACGATCTCGTTTTTCCTTCAGTACTGGGCAGGTCTTTGTTTTGGACAGGGAGGAAGGACTTGGAGTTAATGCACTGAGCTGGGGCTCGGCCGCAGACTCACCTGTGCGGGACAGGCTGTGTCATCGTTCCGTGCCTCAGTTTCTCCATGGGTGACATGGGATAATATTCCATTGTCTCTTTAGACTGAGCTCTTCAGGGCAGGGGGACTGTCTCTCAGGCTGTCTCCATAGTGCCTAGCACAATGGGGCACTGATCCCAGTCGGGGTCTGTTCAAAACCCAGCACAATGGGGCCCGATCTCGGTCAGGGTCTATGCGGTGCCCGGCACAGGGGGGGCTCTGATCTCAGTCTGGTCCCCGAAGCTTTGAGAGTTGGGTCTGCACCCTCTGCGTGATGCTGGCATCTGTTCCCTAAGGGAAGGGTTCCAGGGCCCAGGGTGAGAATGAGGTGGGCAGCTGGGCTGTTGGAGACACGCCCAGCTTGATGGACCAGGGGCTGCAGTAGATGGGGGCTGCTCAGGGGCCTAAGGACATGGTTCCTTTTCCTCTGCCAGCTCTCAGATTATGGGAGTGGGGTCTTTGGGTTAGAGCATCTGGCCTCCTGGATTCTGTTGCCAGCACTGGGAGGGGAGTGGGGTCTGGTGGCTAGAGCAGGTCTGGGAGACTGGGAGTCAGAACTCCTGGATTCTCTTCCCAAGAGCCCTGTACTGCTGGCTCCAGAATTAGTCCTTGTTCTGTTCCGGGCCTCGGTAACATCCTGCTGCAGCGAGTCCCACAGGTTAACACAGCTGAGACGGGAGAACAGTGCAGGCTGTACCTCTGTCTTCCCCTCCCACAGGCACAGCCCCAGCCCTTGCAGCATGTGACCCTGCATGACGAGGAGGAGCTGGAGAGCATCAACCCATGCAAGGACCTGTGGGTGAGCAAGGGTTACGAGGACTACCGGCGGGCAGCGGTGCAGAAGCGGGAAGCTGACCCCGACAAGATCACCATGTGCGTGCACTTCGAGAAGGGTGGCAAGGAGCGCCACTTCCCGGCGGCGGGAGGAGGCGGCGGTGGTGAGGGCCGCCTCAGAGACCCCAAGGGCTCCCCGTCCTGCCGGATCCACGCTGCCCCCTCGCCCCCCAGCCAGAAGCATGCCAAGGAACCGGGGGCCGGCGGCGGGGCGGGCTCGGAGGAAGACACCGTGCCCTCCCGCTGCGTCTATTGCCGGGACGTCTTTAACAACGAGGAGAACGGGCGGGGCCAGTGCCAGGACGCGCCGGACCCCATCGGGCACTGCGTCTACCAGCTCACCTGCATGTGGTGCGCCGAGAGCATGCTCTACCACTGCATGTCGGACTCGGAGGGCGAGTACTCGGACCCTTGCTCCTGCGACCTGGGACACCCGCACTTCTGCGTCCGCTGGATGGCGCTGGCGGCGCTCTCCCTCGTCGTGCCCTGCATGTGCTGCTACCTGCCCCTCCGCGCCTGCCACTGGTGCGGCGAGCACTGCGGCTGCTGCGGAGGGAAACACAAGGCCGTGCGGTGAAGCCGGCCAGCGTGCGGCGCTCTTCTTGGCTTGGCTGGGGGGGAGAGAGGCGATGAGATGGAGGCAGAGTCTTAAGCAGCAGCAGCAGGGGGCTGATTCCCCCTTCTCTTGCGCGCCCCACCCCCAGTGTTCGGAGGGGGAGGGGCTAGGCGGTTTTATTCCGAGGGTCGGGCATGGCCGGTGAGTTTCATTCTTTTTTTTCCTTTGAAATTTCAACATTTTGGGTCCTTTTTATAAAAAACCGAAAAGAAAATGAAAGAAAGAGAAAACAAAACAAAGGAAGGACAGTCTCAGGAGCGATGGGCAGGTGGTCTTGGGAGGGCAGTTTAACCCCCACCCTTCTAGCTATGCGGGGGGACAAAGACAATTTAATCCCTCCTTCACTCCATCTGGCTGTGTCCACACACCTGTTTGTGTGTGATGGTGAGGGGACCTATTAAATCACCTCCCTCCTTTAACCGGCCTGCCTGGGTCCATAGGGACTTGTTTTAAATTTTAAAAAAGGTTTACAAAGAACGAAAGAAGGAAAGAAAATCTCATAAATGGATAATGGTTGGATTTCTATTTTATACGCAGGAGGGAGTCCAGGGAGCGAGAGAAACTACTTTGTGCTGGAAAATGCCCATATTTAAAAAAACAAACAAACAAAAACTAACCTCCCCTGCTGTATTATACAGTAAGCTGCAGGGGGAGAAGTTTGTTAACTTGTGGAACTGCCCGCAACATGATTTTTTCCACCGGAGCACAGTCCGAGACATTGCAGCTTTATAGCAGCATGATACCAGGGTGTTCTTTTAACAAGGGCAACAGGCAGACAGGGTTCGATTTACAGGGTACATCCTCTAATTGTTGTCATCCCCCACCCCTTAATGCAGCTCCTGTGGTTTATTTCGGAGTCCTGGGCTGGAACAATGGCTCCCCTTATGGTGTTCGGTGGGCTATGATTTCCAGGGGGTTTAGGGAAGGGTTTTCTGCAGTTCCCCATGTGCCATCCCCTTACCCATTCATGTCTGGTACCTACCTCTGTTTTATCCCAGACACCACAGAGCAGAGAACTCACACAATTCAGTCTTGTTCCCCACTCTGTTCCCCTCTCTCAGCAGGAGGTGGGTAATACCATGAAGCCTGCCAGGCCCCTGGGTGCGATGGAGTGGGTAGGGCCCCTGCAGGTTTCTGGACTCCATGGGAATCTCCTCACCCCACCAAACGGGCAAGGGCGGGCTGGGTTTCAAGCCAGCCTGATACCACGTGGAGGGTGGTTGGTGCTGCAGAGAGGCCAGGCAAAATCTCTTGATCAAAGCACCAGTGGTGTCCATTCCCGGCAGGGCAGAGTTTATCCAGATCATAGGTTCTTAAGCCCAGGGTTGTGCCCGGCCTCCCTGTCATTGGGGCAGGATGGGAAGAGAGTCGAATCCTGAAACTATTATTCTGGAACTGTTGGCACCTGGGATCATGGTGCAGAAAAAGCTTGAGAGCTGCTGGCCCAGGTCCAAAGCAAATCAGAGCTGTGCGGTCCCTGTTCTCTCTTTCTGTATTAAACCCAGCTGGGACACCTTACCTTATTACTCCTGCGAGGAGGAGCTGGGTTCCTAGGGAGATTGGGAGAGGGAAGTACAGGACTTGGGAATCAGGATTCCTGGGTTCTCTTCCCAACTCAGGGAGAGGGTAGGATCTTCTAGTGGGTTAGATCAGGGGGGCCGGAAGCCAGAACTCCTGGGTTCTATTCCCAATTCTGTTAGTGGGGGGTGGGTCTAGTGATCAGATCAGTGGGTCTGGGGTCAGTACTCCTGGATTCTCTTCTCTGTTGGGTGGGGTCTAATGGTTAGAGCAGAGAACTGGGAGCCAGGACTCCTGGGTTCTGTTCCCAGCTCTGCAACTGACTTGCTGTAGAACCTTGGGCAAGTCACTTAATCCTGATGTCCCTCTAGTCTCATACAGTTTCCCCACCTCCTGTTAGTAGCAAAGTGTCATCATCAAGCCTCCCTGAGGGAAGGGCGGGGAGTCCTCTCCAGACATTTAAGATGAGGCCGTGCAGTGCCATGGGGTGTGGTCCCCAGGGGCCAACCCTTCCTGGGACCCAGTGGGGGTGGAATAGAGGGGACGATCTCTCTGAATCCTGGAGGGAAAGCACTGAAAGCACTTTGATCTCTGTCCTGGGGCCCCACAATCAGCGGGAAGGGGAAAGCAAAGAAAATCCTGTCAGTACCTCCCTCCTGCCCCATGCTGGCTGGCCCTGTGTGACATGAGTTTGATAGGCCTCGGCCCACCTCCCAGCAGGACGAGGCATTAGCCTTCCCACTGGACACAACAGGCTCCTCCGCCGCCCCTCACTGCCAGGCCAATGGAAGCTCCTGGTCAGGTATTTTTTAAAGCAGCTGCATCCATCTGACTTTGGGTTTGTGGACAGAGATTGGGGGTTGTGGGAGGGGCAGGTTGGGACCCTCCACATCTGCTGGCTCAGATTTTCCTCTTGCTTAAATCAGGAGTCACACTAGTTCAGATCAATGGAGTTAAGTCAGGAGTATCTGGATCAATGCTGTTGCACCGGTGTAAATCAGAAGAGACTCCATTTAGATCCCTGGTGCTACAGTGGTATAAATCAGGAATAACTCTGGATCAATGGTGTCTGCTAGTGTAAATAAGGAGTAACAGTTTAGCTCAATGGAGTTATACTGCTTTAGATCATTGGAGTAACATGGGCGTAAATCAGGAGTAATTTGGTTTAGATCAATGGCGTTACACTGATGTAAATCAGGAGCAACTTGATTTGGATTAATGGTATTACACTGGTGTAAATCAGGAATAACTTGGTCAATGGTGTAATTTTAAGAAGGGGTTTATGGGGCTAAATTCTGATCTCAACATTGGTGTAAACCTGGAGTAACATCACAGAAATGCAGCAAATTGAGGCTGAGCTATTTCCAAGGGAATGGGGTGTCCAATACAATGGGAGCCTGGCATCTAAATCCCTTCAGCACTTTTGAAAATTCCCAGCCTTAAAACCGATACAAGAATTTATTTATTTTTACCTACTGCACAGTTAGCGTGGGGAACTCACTGCCACAAGTTCTCCTTTGAGGCCAAGACTTTAATAGCCTCAAAAAAAGGACTGGGCGTTTATACAGATAACTAAACCCAGAGTTAGAATATTAAATATCTTTAAAATAGCCAAGAGTTTTGGCAGGGTTATAAACCCTCATGCTACAGGGCATGACCCAACCTCTGACTTTCAGGGGTCAGGAGGGAACTGTCCCTATGGGGCTGGCTATGCCATAATTACCCACTAGGGGGCACCTTTTTCTGAATCAGCTATTTAGTGGCTTCTATTGGAGAAAAGAGAATGAACTAGAAAGACACTTGATTTGATCTGACCATCCATGTGAATCCAATAGAGTGACCCCAGTTTTACCCCACTGTAAACAAGATCAGGGCCTGGCCTTGTAGGAGTTGAGGGTATTCAGTAGTGGACCTGGACACTGGGTCCTCTTCCCATTTCTCCATCCTTGTTCTTTTTTCAAAACCTTCCCAGAAAACAAAAGAAGACAAATAGTAACTGTATAAAACCTGACAAAGCTGTGTGTGCCAATGGCCCTGTGATAACCATGGGGCCGATACAGTAAGGAGCCTACTGAAATACAGAAGGGTGGGGAGAGCGGGTATTGTATATTACTGCTGGAATGAGATTGTTTTAATGCTATTTTATATATAAAAAAGTGGGGAGGGGGGCGGAGAGGGGAAAAAAACAACCAAACAAAGAAAAAAAGTAATAATAATTTTTTGTGGTTGCCGATCTAACTTTTTTTTCCTTGTTTAAGTATTTTATCAGATTTGTATATTCAATATTGTAATTTCTGTGTATTTAAAAATATTAGAAAGGAGGGAATGGAATCAGAGGAGAATGTTCTATTACAAAGTGTATGTTGTATATTAAATCTTAGCAAAAGTGACTCTTACATTTTTTCCCCTCCTTCAGTGGTGGGGTTTGGAGACGCTGGTTTGAGCTTCCTGGATTTATAGGGTCAGAAAAGGATCAGTATGATCAGATTGGCACGAGTATTTAGGCACCTAGAGATGCAAATAGCTGCCTATTTAGACACTGAAATGCACTGGTCACACACAGCCCAAAGTGTCAGATTGTTTTATTACAACACCGTCCAACAGGAGATACTTTGCTCTAGAAAAGGAGATAAGATGTTTCGATCAGGGCTAAATTGCAGCTGCTCTTAATGATTTAAAACTAATAGAATATTTCAGCTATTGTCATCTACTGCGATTATATATATTATTAGGCTATGTCAGTAGAAGAGTGAGTACATATTATGACCAAGGCCCTTTGTTTTCAGTTTTTATTTTGTTTAAAATTTCCCAGGAATTTATGGGTATTTATTACAAAAATTAAGTGGTGCAAAAAATTAACTTCAGTTTTCTGGGTGAGTACTGGGGATGGAGGATGGAAAAATAGCAACTAATAGAGAAGAATATTGAAAGTCAAAGCAGTTTTATATTGTGGTTTATTTCATGAACTGTACATTGAGTAAATACACATATTCCACCACACTACATTGCCTTACTCTGACAGACAACCTTGCATGTATGCTTCGACGAATTTGTTTTTAACATAAACACATCTATCAAACGTAATGGGTTGGATTTGCTTAACATAATCAGTATTTTCCTGTACTTGAAAGGGCCAAAATGTGGGTGAAAATCAGTAAAAACTGAATAATAGCTTTTTATAAAACCTGGGGATTTGTTGGTCACAAACCAAAACCCAAGGGCCTAATTATGACGTAATGTAATAATAAAAATAATCTTAAAATGAAATTTAAAGTGGCCAAATGAAAATGCCAAAAGTGGGGTTTTTAAAAAATAGGTTTCCTGGAACTCTCTGAAAATGTTTGTTTTTCTGACTCGGAAGGAAACCAAATTTTGAAATGTCAAAATTTCCCTTAAAATGGAAATTCTGAGTCCCGGCCAGTTCTAATGATGAGAATGTGCTCTCAGCACAGCTACTGATACCTGTAGCAACTTCTTCTCTTCCTAGTGGGGAGTAGGAGACCTGGGCTGCATTCCCAATTCTCCAGCTCACCTACTGGGTAACCTTAGGAAAGCCACTTACCTTGCGGTGCCTCAGTTTCCCCATCTAGAAAATGGGATAATGATACTGCCTTCTTTTGATAAAGCACTTTGAGAACTACAGATGAAAAGAGCAAGAGATTAGCAGGGAGAAGGAAGCCATTAGCTTGACTGATGCGGCCAAAGAGTTGGGGCAACGCTTTGCCAACTCCGCTGCTACCTGGTGTTTTCCCTCAAGTCCCTGTTCCTGGAGTCCCAATACTCGCGTGAAATCCCAGCTTTCGTTTTAGCAGGAGGACTTTTCCAGGCCTCGGGGCGGGTGGAAGAAGCTGCAATACATGGCCTGCATGCAACTTTACTGGCTTGGAAACCAGACAACCCAAAATGGGGGGGAAAAAACCCAAAAACTGGTATGTGGGGAAGGGGTTTTGAAAATCTCCCACTTGTGTTGAAAAAGAAAATCTGATTTCGGACCCTGGCTTGTAGTTTTGACGCTGGGGAGAAAGGGGGAGTTGCAACCACGCTCTCCCACGCCAGGCAGATGGTGCACTTTGCAAACACCCGTTGCTGCCCCTGGGACTGGGGCCCAGCCTGGGGTGCTGGTGGACACGGGGGTTGCGCTGCCTCGCAGGGTGGTGGAAGGCGCCTCAGTCCCAAGCTGTCCAAGGGCCGCCAGGCAGCATGAAGCCAGCAGCTCTTTGGTGAGGATGGAGGTCCAGGAGGAAGAGGTTCTAGGCTTGGTGGGGAGGCAGATGGTAGGGGAAGGCTCTCCTTAGCTGAGAGGCGGGTTATATGAGAAGAGAAGGCTCTGATTGGCTGGGCAATGGGTGATATTGGAGGGGAGGTTGTGATTGGCTGAGTGGTGGGTGATTGGCTGGGAGGCGGGTGATAGGGAAAGGGGAGGCTCTGATTGGCTGGGAGATGTTATTATAGATCCAGCCAATCAGAGAGACGGCCGCCTGCCTTTTTTTTTTTTTTTTTTTTTTTTGCCCCCCTCCTCCACAGCCCCGCCCACGCCTTTCCCTAAATCAATCGGGATGTAGAGAGAGGCGGGGCCTGTGCTCAGAGCAGAGCCGCTGAGAGCTGCGCAGGCCGGCGGCGGCCTTGGTTGGAGCCTCGGACGGGCTGGGCTGGCGGGTGCGGAACTGCCCCGAGCCATGGAACGCGGCCCGCCTGGGTAGGCTCGGCTCGGCTCGGCTCGGCTGGGGCGCTGCATAGGCCATGTGGGGAGCAGAGCACCGGGGGTGCAAGGGGCGGGTGGGAGCCGTGGAATGGGGCGAGCGGCCGCTGGGTGCGGAGGAGCAGGAAGGTGTGGGTGTGGCGGGTGCGGGGCGGTGGGTGTGGAGGAGGGCTGGGAGCAGGGCTCTGGGCGCACGTAGGTGGTCGGGGTGGGGCGAGTGTGGGCAGCCCGCAGGGAGTGTGGGGGGAGCAGGATATGGGCGTGGTGCGGGGTGGATGCGGGTGCAAGCGGGCTGGGGGAGGCAGGTGCAGTGTGGGCAATAGGCGAGGGGCAGTGGGGGTCCCGGCACACTGGTGTGGGGGGCAGGCGGGAGCTTGTGACTGGGTCTGGGCTCGGCTGCCATGTCTGGGGAGGTGCATTCTCTCTCCGTGGGGGAGGCCGTGGGGCACTGACCCCCTCTGCGCCCCACGCTGAGCCCCCTGCCCCATGTGCTCAGGTCCCCGGAGTTGCTCTCCGAGGAGAACTTTCTCCGCTTGGCCGAGGCCGGGGTACGGAGCCCGGAGTTCACGGCGCTCTGCGCCCAGCTGGTGGCGGAGCTCCGAGCCATCTGCCCCCTGGAGGAGGACGTCAGTCCCACCAGCGGTGAGTTACCTGCCGGGGATTGGGGTGGGGGGCACTGGCCGGCAGCATGGAGTGGGACACGGGGCCTTGGTGTGATGCAGGTAACGTGCCTACCCCCGAGTGACGGGGGGCTTCCCTGCCAACCTGCTCCCCTGGGTCCGTTATCACGCCATAATTAATCATCCTGCCGGCGTCACTACATCTTAGAGAGGAAGGGCAGCCCGGTGGTTAGGGCGCTAGTCAGAGACCTGGGATTAGCTCCCCGCTCTGCCACAGACTCCCCATGTGACCTTGGCCAAGTCACTTAGCCACTCTGTGCCTCGGTTTCCCCATCTGTGCAATAGGGATAATAGCCCAGCCCAGCCCTGCCCCCCAGCAGGATTGTGAGAATAGATGCACTGTGGGGTGCTCAGATGCTGTGCTTAGGGGGGAGGCAGATCTGCCAGAGAGAGAGAGAGCCATTAACCTGCAGCAGGAGTGCAAGGAGGCAGATGCTCCCCAGTAGTGGCCCATAGGCTTACGTTCTCCCATTCCCTGCACCTGGAGCCGGTGCTCCCTAGGGGGAAAGGCCCCATTCCCCGCCCCCTGAGAGGAGGCAGGGTTGTTCCATTAGCGTTGGCTGTGTAGCCAGCCTGTTCTGTGGGGCTGGGGGGCAGCGTGTCGGGGGCGTGGGGGCTCATTGTTCTCTCCTGCTCTGGTGCAGGCCCCGAAGATGCTGAGACCTTCCAGATCGAGCTGAGCGGGCTGCTCCAGGAGCTGCACTGCCCCTATGCCGCGCTCACCACCGGGGACGTGACCGCCCGGCTGGGCAGCACCCACAGCTGCCTCCAGCTGCTGTGTAGGTGATGGCGGGAGGGGCCCTTGCTGGGCCGGCGGAGTGACCTGTAGGCCTCTGAATGGCAGGGCTGGGGGCCAGGACTCCTGGGTCCTGTTCCTGGCTCTCCCAGCGGAGTGGGGTCTAGTGGTTAGAGCAGACGGTCTGGCGGCGGAGCGTAGAACCCAGGAGTCCTAGTAGCTCTGAACCAGATGAAGATCCCCAGAGGGTGGCACGTATCTCACGCCGTGGGCAGGGCCCCCCTCCCCGCCCTGCCAGCCACAGCTGGAATTGCCCAGCCTCTCTCTCACCCCATGTTCTCCCCCAAGACTTCCTGAGCTCGGAGCTGCTGGCCGCCCGGCTCCTGAGACGGAAACGCCCCCCTTCGCCGCAGCAGGGAGAGGGGGCCGACGCTGCCTTGCGGGAGCTGAGCCTCATCTGCCAGGCACTGGGTGGGCCGGAGCCGGCCCCAAGCTGTCCCGTCCCCCAGGTCCTGGAGCACATAAAATCCAAGGTGAGGAGTCAAGACGTGCCAATCGTTGGGGGAGCTTCTGGGAGCCGGGACCGGGGCCTTTCCCCTCGAGGGCTCACCCACCCCCTGCCAGGGAAGCCCGGCACCCATCCTGTCCCAGAGCAGGGGGCTGACTGGCTCATTGGGGTGGGGAATGGGATATGGGGCCTTTTCCCTGTAGGGGGCGCCAGCGGGTGCTGCTTTTCCCTAGGCCATGCTGTGTCTCCCCGCTGAACCTGTGTTCTGCCTCCTAGGTGGCGGAGGCCCTGTCGGCGCTGCCCCACGGCCCCCAGGAGATGGCGCCGCTGCTGAGGGTGCCGCTGACGGCTCGGCAGTGGGTACGGGGGCCGGGCGGGGGGGAGCAGCGCAGAACCCGCAGCTTTGCTTATGGCTTGGCTCCCAGGTTCAAAAGCAGCTGAAGGGAGTTAGGTCCCTGATTGAATCCTGGTGCCCAGCCCCGCTCTGGCCCTGCATGGCCCCGCCCCACTGCATAGAGTCCTTGGGGGTTAGAGGGAGAAGATATTCATTAAAGGATGTTCTACCCCTGGCTCTGGGAGGGGAGTAGGATCTAGTAGGTTGGAGTGAGGAAGGGGGGTCAGGACTCCTGGGTTCTATCCCCAGTTGCGCCCCTGCCTCACTCTGTGGCTTGAAACAGGTCGCACCCCTCCCTGTGCCTCAGTTTCCCCACTCAGTGGAGGCTAATGCAGCAGCACTGGGTGGGGCGGGCGGCTGTCTGGCAGCCTGAGGCTGAACAGCTGTCTGTGTGTCCTGGCTAGGAGGCGCTGGAGGGGACGCAGCAGGCCCTGTGCGCGGAATACCAGTGCCGCAAGCGTATGATGATCACACGCTTCAACGTCACCCTCCAGTCCTTCCGCTGGTCTGAGAGGGCAGAGGTGAGGGGCTGGGGGTGGGTGAATGCCAGTGAGGGGGGAAGGCATGGCTGGCTCCAGGCGGGTGGGGAATGGGGCCTTCCCCTCGGGGGGGTGCAGGCTCCCAACTGGCCCCATGGCAGGGATTGGCTGGCTCCGGGGGGCCTTTTCCTTCTGGGGGGTGCCGGCTCCTGTTGAGTTGATGATACTGGGGGGGCCTGGTCTCAGGAGCCATGTGTTGGGGGGGGGGGGTGACCTGGGATGATGCCATCTAACTGGAAGTGATTTCCCCCCGCCAGGCCCACAGCGCCGCCCTGCTGGCTGCCATCTCCCCACTGCGGAGGGCTGAGTCGGCCGCCTCCGGCGTCACTCTGGCCCGGCTGCTGGCTGCCCGCGAGGACGCCTCGCGCATCATCAGCGCCAGCAGTGGCCACTGCCGCCACCGGACCAGCTGCGCCATCAACAAGGTATGTGTGGCCCCCGCTCTGGGGTGGGGTGGGGGCAGACAAGTGCACTGCCGCCCCCTGTGCCTGCAGAAGCTGGGCCCAGCCCCCATGCAGCCCCTGCCCCATGCAGGGCAACTGCTCAGGGGTGGGGGGCTGCTCCTCTTGTTCCCCACTGCCAGGGCATGAGCCCCCTCCCCTTCTCTTGCATCACACCAGGACTGGAGATCTGACCCCCCCTCCCCATTAGCCCCCTTCCAGGGCAGGTGCAGCACAGGGGGGCTGGGGGCTCCTTTGCCTTTTACTTCTCCTATTTTCCTCCCTCCCCCCTGGCAGGTGCTGATGGGGGGCGTCCCGGACCGAGGGGGGCGCCCCAATGAGATCGAGCCCCCCATGCCCACCTGGGAGAAGAGGCGCGAGGGGGGAGGAGGCCAGCAGCGCTGGGGCAGGCGGGGCAAGAAGAAGAAATAAAGCCTGCTCCGGCTACACCTGGGGTCGTCTGTCTGTCCCCCTGTCAGTCCCCTGCACTGCGGGGGGTCGGGCAGTGCGTCCGGAAGCCAAGACTGAAGAGCCCCTAATGCAGGGTGGGCAGCAGAGGGGTTGGGGCTCAGAGGCCCTGCTGCCCCCTACATCCAGGGGGTGCTAAAGCAGCCTCTGATCAGAGGTCAGGACTCCTGGGTTCTGGTCCCAGCTCTGGAAGGGGAGTGGGGTGTAGTGGTTAGAGCGGGTGGGGCTGGGAGTCAGGACTCCTGGGTTCCATTTGGGGGCGGTGGGCGGGTCTAGCAGTTAGAGCAGGATCGGGGGGGCAGAGGGGCTGGGAGCCAGGACTCCTGGGTTCCATCTGCAGCTCTGGGAGGGGAGTGGGGTCTAGTAGTTAGAGCAGAGGGGGCTTGGAGTCAGGAACTCCTGGGCTCCATCCCTGGCTCTGGGAGGGGACTGCATCAGCAATAAGTCCAGGTCTCGGGGACTCTTGGACTGTACCATGTCGCACTTTCCCCCAGCAGGGGCTGCTGCAGGTTTTGCCGTGGCAAGTGTGGGAATGGTGAGCGGGTTGTGTCCGGAGAGGCTGAGTGGAGCTGGCGCTCCGTGGCTGGAGCCGGGAGGCTGCACGTGGCTTGTTGATTGTTTTTGTAAACTGAGGCATGAGGCGATTGCCTTGTTGGTGGGGGGGCAGTCCTCACCTGGGGACCCCGGTGGGCTCTCACCCTTGTGCCTGCGCATTCAGGGGCTCTGCAGGGAGCTGGCAGGTTGATCTGTTATAAATGTCAGTTGGCTTTAAAATCCTGCAGGATTTCGCTGGGGGGGGGGGTCATTTAGCAGAGGCCGGCGGGTTTACAAGCAAGCGCCAGGGTGAAGTTGGTTTCTCTGGGCTCAAGCAAGGGGTCAATTATCTCCCCCCCTCCCCCCATTCTTTAAAGGGCTCCGGCGGGCCGTGCCGTTGGGATTAAAGTGCCGAAGCTAAAGGCTGCTCCAGCAACCACTGCCGCGCCCGGGGAGGGGGCTGGGATGTGTCGGCAGCTGCCGGGGAGGGTTCGTGCCACGGGGAGAGGGGCCGTGTGATAGTCTCACATACCCCAACCCTGCCCTGCAGCCCCCCCCAGCTCTGCCGATCCTCGCTCCGGTCCAGGGTCCATCAAGAGGGTGGGTCAGGGTGGAGGGGTTGGGTTGAAGCTCTGAGCTGGCCTCACCCCGGCCCTTCGATCCCTGCACTTAGGGGGAAGGGGGCTGGAACCTGGGCCCCGCTCACCTCCCCAGTGACTCCATTGGTGTCACGTGACCTTACACCTGGGGTGCAGGGCTATGAATTTCAAGCACTTGAAAAGCTTGTTTAGGGACCCCCCCACCAGCCCCATCGTCATGCCGTTACCCTGAGAGATGCTGATGGATGCTCTTGCCTGTCTTCCCTCCCCCCCCCGAATCATTATCTGCAGGGGCCCTCCACAGACATCTTGAGCTCCAGCCCCTTCTCCCCCCACCCCAAGAGTTCACAGCCTAACACAGGCTGTGAGGGGAAACTGAGGCAGGTCACTGGTGGCGTGGTTGACAGGAGCCCTGTAACTCGGTGGCGTGGAGCAAAGGGGGCAGTTGGCCCAGACCCGGCTCTACAAAGATAAATTCCCTTTATTGGCGCCGTGCCTGGGTACCGTCTAGGATCCGCAGTGCCCAGCCTGGCTCGCTGGGGCCACGGGGGCTGTGATTCTGCCGCTGGCTTTGAGTCCTTCGGCTGTTCCGGGAGATGCGGGTGCTGTTGGCTCCAGAGGTCACAGGCTCGAGCGCTGCCCTGGGGGTGAGTCTGTCCGGCTATGCCTTGGAGTCGCGCTGCAGGTGCAGGGAGTCCACCCCCTCCAGGAGCAGGGTGAGTGAAGCCTGGCTGTGGCCCCCCTCCTCTGCTTTGCCCCGGTGCCCCTCGGCGTCGCCCGCCAGCAGCCGCCCGTTCTCCGCCTCCAGCTGGGCGTTGTGGCAGTGCAGCCCGATGTTCTCCAGCAGCAGCTGGTCCCGCTCCTGCAGGGGGGGAGCAGAGCTCCGGTGTGGGGTGGGGTGTGGGAACAGGATGTGGGGAGCAGGGACCCTGTGCAGGGGAAGCCCCGTTCAGTCCCAGCCAACTCATCCCCTAAGAGTGGAATTGTTTCCCCCAAACTCCCGGGGGGGGCAGGGATTGTCTCCATATGAACTGTTCCCCTCTCCCCGTCCCCCCAGCAGGTTCCCCCTTCCCCAATGCAGAGAGAAGCAGGGTCAAGTCCTGGTTGTGGGGGGCTCTGTGTAATTTGCAGGCCCAGCCCTTGGGGGGGTCTCCAAAGCCCCCCAGTGTACCACTGTTTTGGGGTCTCACCTTCTCCAGCTCCTTAAGCTGCTCCAGGAGCTTCTGGCTGTTGCTGCAGCCCCCCGCCCTGCCGTGGGGCTCGTGGCGCTCCACCGTGGGGCTGGTGCCCTCCGTCTGCACCCAGGCATCGCGGGTCCGCCGCCGACCCACTGGCACCTCCGTCAGCACCACGGCCCGCTCCTCCGTCTGCTCGCCCCCCAGGGGGAAGGGGAAGGCCTCTTCCTCTGACCCTGCCGTGGGGAGAGGGGGGGCCCTTTAAATGGGGCTGGCCATGGGACTGTGCCACTGTCTGCGGTAAGGGGAGACGTGGACAACAATGGGGTGTTCCACTGACTCTGCCACGGGGGAAAGGGGGCCCTTTAAAGGGGGTAGGCCACGGACTGTGCCACTGTCGGGAAGTGGGGGGGAAGATAACATGGGGTGTTCCACTGAACCTGTAATCTGGGGGGTGGGGTGGAGGGTGATGGTGCTATAGTTCTTATGTGCGGGGTGGCATGAAGATCCCCCTCCCCCCCCTCCAGCTACCACTTCTGCCCTGAGGGTCCTGTCCCCCAGCGGTACCTGAGCTGGGGTGCTGCGTGGCGGCAGGCGTGGTGGCGCGGGCCGTGCTCCCCTCCGTGGCTCCGGCATGGAACCGCCTCTTGCACTCCAGCTCCACCAGGTCCTTGCACTGCTTGTGGCAGCTCATGCCGCAGTCTGGGGGGGGGGGGAGATGTGACATGAGCTGGGTTGCCTGGCACGGCCCCTGGCAGGAGCCCCTCATGGGGAAATCCGGCCCTCCACGCTCTCTCCCCCTCCCCCCCGGGCCCCACCTCCTGCAGTGCAAGGAGAATCCCCTTCAGTGGCGAGCAGTGTGGGGGGCAGGAGACACAGCTGGACAATTATATTTCTAGCCAGTAGGGGGCTATGCTGGACCCACACCACTGCCCTTCTGCTGCTGGCTGCCGCTATACGCAACTGCCAGCCAACCAGCAGGGGGCAGCCCTCAATGCCTGGACGGAGGGACAGACAGACACACCCACCCCGCCCCAGTTCAGCTTAATCCTACGGGCCCTTTGCCCTTTCCTAGCCCTATAACCACCATCCTCCCCACACCTGTCGCCGCACTTACCCCGACATCTGTACCCCTGCTTGGAGACGCCCCAGAGCTAGGAGAGAGAGGGGAGCCCATTAGCTGTGGCCCTTGGGGGAGGGGATTTTTCAAAGGGGGGGAATTGCTGAGGCTTGACCCTGGCCCTGCCAGTGTCCATGAATATAAGGGTCACTATGGGGTGTTGGGGGAGATTAACGGCCCCCACTATTTCCCCCTGGGCAGAGCTGTGGGGCAGGATTCTTGGGGGGGGGGGGGCTTTAGAGCCCCAGGGATTTGATGCACCCCCTTTCCCAGCCACTGGGGGGGACACTGGGGGGCTGGGTTTTTGCTGCAGTGCCTGGCCTGGCCTGGGGGGGGCAGGCGTGACTCACGAAGCCATTGCAGCTGTGGCAGAACGTGGGCTTCTTGAAGGTGGCCTCGTGGAAGTCGTGCAGGAAGCCGAGGCCCAGCTTGGAGAAGACAGCGCAGGCCCGCATGAAGTAGTCAGTGATCTCCTCGCGGCTGTACGGCCCCGCGCTGCCGGGACGGGGAGCGGAGTGTGAGGGGCCGCTTCGCAAACCGGTGCCCCCCGCTCCCCTGTAGAAGTGGGGAAATTGAGGCACGGAGCCAGGAAGTGACTTGCAGTGAGTCAAGAGCTGTGGATTGAACCCAGGAGTCCTGGCTCCCATCCCCCCCCCCCCCCACTGTCCCCAGCTCACACCCCCCCCCCCCCACACACTGTCCCCGGGTCAAACACTCTCTTTCCCCCCCCCCCCCGCCACACACAGACACACTCTTACCGGTCTTTCCCCAGCCCGTAGAAGGAGAAGGGGAAACTGGCCACAATCTTTTCAAAGTCCTCGGGGGAGATACAGCCGCGCTGCTCGTGGTCGTAGTTCTTAAACACGGACTGCCGGGGGACGGGGTGAGAGATGCCATTAACGAGTGGCGGCACTGAGTAACTCCCAGCCCCGAGCCCCACGGGGAGCAGGGCCCCCCTTTGCCCCGCTCCATTCTGATCTCAGCCCATGGGGCGTGGGGGGCCCAGGATGGGATGAATTGCTTGATATTGCAGGGCATCAAATAGAAAGTTACCCCCCTCCTCTGCCCAGCGGGGTGGCAGATCCTATAGGGTCCTGAGCACACCCCTTTAGTGGAGATGGGTGGCAGGCGCTAGTCTGTATAAGGGGATAACAGCCTCCCTGCTGCCGCCAGCCAAGGGGAGCCGCTGCAGGTGGGGCTGGTGCTGCAGGTCCCAGGTTTGAGTCCTGCCCCTTCCAGGCCTAGGGGCAGCAGCGAACCCCTGGGGGCTCAGCCCAGCATGCACCCCCCCACCCTCTGGGGCTTGGCCCTGGGAAGTGGTGGCGCACTGTGACCCATGCCTGGCAACTGCCCGACACACATGGCAAACGCCCACCCATCACAACCAGCTGGGGCCCAGGGAAGATGACTGCCCTCAACCCCTTCCCCCCAGCTTGGGGGCGGTGGCACCCCGCTCACCTCCACCATCTGCTGGACGTGTTTGCTGATGGTGAGCCGGTCCGGCTTGGGGGCCACACCCGGCGCCCACTCCACCACCACAGGGGGCTTGAAGGGTGTGGCCGGCTGAGGGAGGGAAGAAGAAAGCGGGTCAGATATGAGCACCCCAAATCAGTGAGAGGCGGGTGGGGGGGTCCCATCTTAGCTCCTCCCACTTCTCACCAGGGATTTGGGGCAGCGGGGCTCCCGGGCGTAGGAGAGCTCGTAGATTTCATCGTCCGTGTAATAGAGGTCGAGGGAGAGCTGGGGGGAGAGAAGGGGGTTAGAGGAGTGGGGGGGGGGGAGGGTCCCCCTGGGAACAGCCCTGCCATACCTAGTGGATGGGGATAATATGTTGGGCTGGGATCACTGCCCCATGCCGGCTGGGGGGCAGAGCAGTTTGCACAGGGTACCGGTGTGCAACTGCACTGGGGGCGGTGGTAGTTGTGCAATTGCACCACCGCCCCGCTACCGCCTGCACTGAGCTCCCCAGGCACAGCATACGTGAGTGCGTGCGTGTTTGCACCACTGCCTTGTTTGCACACGTGTGTGTGGGGGGGGGGGAGCTAGCCCTTGTGAGGTGGTGCCCACTGCTGGCTGGACACAGACCTGAGGCTGGCAGGCTGGGCCTATGGTGGGGGAAGGGGAGATCTGGGGGTTTCCACTGAACCCCACCCCTCCTGGGCCCTCTTGCACGCTCAAGCCCCCCCACTGACCCTGCGTATCTTGCACACCCACCCTTGCACGCTTCCACCCAGCCCCGCCCTCTTGCACCACTGCCTCACCTCCTCGTGCAACCGACCCCACCCACTTGCACACCTGACCCTATCCTCTCGCACGCCCACTCCCACCCTCTCGCACACCTGCCCTTGCACACCCACCCGACTTTCCTGAATGCCTGCCATCTCGCACCCCCACCCTCTGGCCCGCCGGCTGCGGGGGGGCCGGGCCTCACCGTCAGCAGGTGTACCAGGTCCATGTTGGCGGCGAAGGGCGGCACGGCCTGCTGCAGCGCCCGCAGCTCCAGCGCCTGCTGGTAGAGGCTGTGCAGCTTGCTGAGGTTGAGCTGACCCCCCAGGCGGTCGGGCAGCGCCTCGTGCAAGGACACCAGGTCCTTGAGGTGCACGCCCACGATGGGGATCTTGAACCCGCTGCACTCTCCGTAGGCCCGCCGGTAGGCGCTGTAGTTGCAGCAGGACGACAGCAGCTCAGTCATCTCCGCCAGCGTCTGGGGGGGGGGCAGAGCGGGGCAAGGGGAGAGGTCAGAGGTCAGGCGCCCTGCCCCCATCCCCAGCCAGGGGGCTAGATCTGGGCAGGGGCAGCCCTGTGTGGGGAGGGGGGAGAAATACTCCTGCCCTGGGGAAGGGCCGGGCAATGGTCTGGGTGGGGGGGGGGGGGCAGCTTGGAGACAACCGATGCCCCGCCCACCCCGCATCCCTCCCACGGCCAGTTTGGGGGTTTGTTAAGCTGACCCCTTCCCCCGCCCATTAGCCTCAGGGTGCCTCCTTGGCAAAGGACTCTGGGGGTGGGGGCTGCCCAGGGGGGGGCCCACCTTGGTGACCTCCTGTGGCAGCAGGGCGCGGGTATCCTTGAGGCGGGAGATGGCGCTGTGGCACAGCCCGCCCAGCACGGCCATCAGCGTGTTGAAGTTCTGCAGCTGGCGCAGCTTCTGTGGGGGGGGGGGGTGAAGTGGGGGGTCAGACGTCTGGCCCAGCCCTGGGCCCCCTCGTTTCACCCCCAGCTCCAACTACCCGGGCCCCTGCTGTCACACACCTGCTGTCACACACACTCACATGCACAGGTGCACACACACGCACATGCTTGCACACACACGCTCACGCCTGTGCACTCCCATGCCTGCAGACACACGTGCCCTGTCACACACGCTTGTGCACGCATGCACACGTAGTTTCATGCATGCACTTGCGTACACCCGTGCATACTCACATACATGCACACTTTCACACACGTACGCACGCATGCTCACACATACAAACATGCACGTCTGTGTGCTTTCATGCATACACCCGTGCGCGCACACCCCTGCACTTTCACCCCCCCCCGTGCACTCACACACATGCACTTGCAAGCACGCACACACATTCACATGTACATGCTCACGAAGCCCCCTTGCAACACCCTGCATCGCCTCCCCCCCCGCGTCCTGCTTCGTGAAAGATTCTTGGACTCCGTGCTTCCCCCTCCCCCCCCAGTGCCCGCTGCAGCCCCGACCCCCATGCTGCAGCGCCCGGTGGTGGCCGGCAGGAGGGCACCCTCACCTGTGTGACCCGGATGAATTTGGTGAAGACCTCGGCTCGCTGCTGCGGCGTGGGCCGGTTGAGGATCATGACCTGCACCCACTGGGAGATGCTGTTGCAAAGGGCCACAGAGCGTTCCAGGGCCAGGTTTTCCCGCACGGAGCCGTGCAGCACGTAGCTCCTGTAATCCAGGTACTGCCCGGGGCAGGGGGGAGAGACGGAGGGGAACTCAGCAACCGAGGCGGCCGGTACGCTGAGCCTTAGCTGGCCGAGGCCCAGGGGCTGGTGTGAGAAGTGGGATCCACCCTGCTGCTCTCAGACCCCAGGGAGGCAGAGCTGGCCGAGGAGGCCCAGGGGGCTGGTGCCAGCGGTGGGATCTCTCCCTTCCTCGGTCCAGCACTGCCAAACGCCTCCAGCGGCGATCACAGCTCGACACAAGTAATATTAGCCCCGAAGCGGAGGGGCCTGCCGCTGTGCCCAGGGGGCAGCAGGAGGCGGGCGAGGCGCAGGGCCGGGGGGGGAGGGGTGCTCACCGAGATGCGGCAGAAGGCTTTGAACTCCAGGTAGCTGAGGTGCTCTGCCAGCTCAGCCGCGTCCAGGTGGTCGAAGAGCAGAGACACTTTCCGTTTCTTGTTGCAGCTGGGGCTGCTCTGGTAGCTGAGCCTGCGTGTCCAGCTGGGGGGCGAGGGGGGGAAGCAGGTTAGATGGGCAGGGGACTGGGGCCTGCACAGTCACCCCCCAGCTGCACACGCCCCACACACTGTGCACACAGCCCCACATCGCACACACACCGTGCATCCCCCCCTGCACCCCTGCACACCTACCCCCTTCACACAGCCAGGTACACACGCCCCAAGGGAAAGGCAGGGCTGGGGGCTGGGGAAAGTAGGGGGCGGCCAAGCAGGGCCCATCCTTACACGTGGGCCGTGTCCACTGGCTGGCCGTGGGCCCCATGCCCCTCAGCCTGCACGGCCTGCCAGAGCTCGCCCATGGCTTCCTCCAGTTGCGGCTCCAGGCGGAAGGCCTCGGGGTGGTACGTGATCCAGTACCTGGGGGGAGAATGTGGGGCAGGGTTAGGGTGTTGGCTGCAGGCCGGCACCCCCCACCCCCGTGGGTGTGCCTGGGGAGGGGAGCACAGAAAGGGGCTGGGGAAACAATGGATGGCGGGGCAGGGGAGTGATGGGGGGGCCTCTCACCTGACGAAGTTGCAGATCCGGAGGCGTCTCTCCATCTGTTTCTCCCCAGACGCCTCCCGGTAGGTGGCTCCGAGTTAAGGCTCCATCCCCCTTGGAATCCCCGGGAATAGAACCCAGGAGTCCTGAGCCCCCCTCCCCCCCCGCTTGTGCTCACCCACACGGTGCCCTCTGCGCGCTAACATCCCTCTCCCCGGTGGTGCCTGCCCATCAGTGCCAAGCAATGGGGTCCCATCCCTGCCCCCGTCTGACCTCAGCCCCCCTCCCACCTGCTGCACTGGCCCCCCATTGCACCGGGGGCGGCTCCCAGACTGGCCTGGGGCGCTGGGCCCCGGGGAGGGGGCGGGAGGGCCTGGGCCGCATGGGGAGGATATAGCGTGAGGAGGTGGCGGGCGAGGTCAGCCGAGGGCACCACCCAGCTGTGCACGGTCAGGGTCATGTTCACCGTGTACTCGCTGCGGCACAGGGTCCCGTCCAGATCTGGGGAGGCAAAGGCGGGGAAAGGGTTAACGGCACCGGATTGGGGGGGGAGGGGCATGTTTGCAGGGGGGAGGGGCTGCTGGATTCCAGCCCATCGAGGGAGGCACGAGTTGGCCATTCTCAGCCCTTCTCCTCTGTGCGGGGTGGGTGCACCTGTCAGGGCTGGGCTAGCAGGGGCTGCGGGTGGGGAGTGAGGGGCATCAGCAGAGCTGGGGAGGGGGGGGACAGGGGGTCGGGAGTGAGGGGCACCGGCAGAGCTGGGGAGGGGGGGGGACAGGGGGTCGGGAGTGAGGGGCACCGGCAGAGCTGGGGGGGGGGGGGACAGGGGGTCGGGAGTGAGGGGCACCGGCAGAGCTGGGGGGGGGGAGCCCGCTTACCAAAGGAGTTGAGGCATTTCTCGATGAGCTGCTCCAGGCTGCAGGTCTTGGTGAGCTCCCCCAGCGCCATGCTGGCCATGACCTTGTTGATCTCCCTGGGGGTGGGGCAGGTCATTCGACGCCGGCTCTGTCGCTGGCGGATCTTGCCTGGGCCAGGGCCGGGACCGGGGCCGGCTGGACTGGGACATTCCGCCCGGGACTTCCTGAGAGGCAGGGACCAGTGGAGAGTCACCGAGGGGCCCCCGAAACGTAAAATCCACCGTGGTTTAATTCTATGTCGCTCATCTCCGCCCACCCCCCCGCACCACAGGCCTTTGTCCAGGACAGGGTCACTTCTGATGGGTTTGCCTAGGGCCTGTGAGTGCTGGTCCCGGAGCCCCAGGGCCAGACTGACCCACGGGGACCTAGTGCTGACAGCAGAGGGAACTAGGAGTCAGGCCACTGGGCTTCTGCCGCAGAGTCACCCCTGCCCTAACCACTAGGCCCCCTTCCCTTCCCAGAGCCGGGGATAGAACCCAGGAGTCCTGGCTCCCAGCCCCTCCCAGCACAGGCAGACCTGGGGGCCCCTGCACACAGGCCCCACGCCAGGTGGGCAGCGCACTCGGCAGCTAGGGGGCAGCTCTCCCCCTTCCCCCCCCCTCCCGCGGTGGGACTCGGTGGCCAGGCAGCTCTGTGTTTGCACGTGGCTGATGGGGGTGCCCAGCTGCTGCCAGGCTGAGGCCTGAGGAGGGTTTGCCAGGCCAGGGCCATGGATTAATCGGTAACGCAGTTAGCAGAATAAGGCGCCGGGAGCGGAGAGGTATTGCGGACGGGTGCCGCGGTGCTAGGTGCTTTACACACTGAGAAAGGAAACAATCTCCTTCAGCCAGAGAGAGAGAGAACCCAGGAGTCCTGGCTCCTGGCCCCCTCCCGCTCTAACCACTAAACCGTACTCCCTTTCCAGAGCTGAGGAGAGAACCCAGGAGTCCTGGCTCCCAGCCCTGCTTTAGGTGTGTCCTTACCCTGGCTGTGGTAAGCCCTCACAGCGCCCCCCTGTGGATGCTCCAGATTCGGCTCCATGGTGGCGCCATTTGGCTCAGCCTAGCCCCGCCCCCTTCGAGGTGGGGGCCCCACGAGTCGCGCTCAGCCCCTAAGAGAGGGTGCCAGGGACGGGGGCCTGGTTCCAGTTCACCCCCTCCAGCGGTCCTGTGCCCACAAAGCCAGGCTCCGGGCAGCTCCCCGCCTCTTTCCTGGCAGGGCATCGGCCCAGCTTCTGCATTTCCAGCAGCTGCGTTGCACCACAGCCTGCGGCAGCCCCTGCGGGCAGGGCTCTGGCTGGGCGCGGAACCGCTGGAGGTGCCCTGAGCCAGTCACTTCCCCCCTCACTCGCCTCTTGCCCAATGCCTTCCCGTGACGCGGGCCGCCCTGCTGGGAAGAGTGACACGGCTTGGCTTTGTCTAGCCCTCACACAGTGCCCCTGCTCTAGCCACTGGAGCCCCCTCCTATCCCCACGCTGGGCATAAAACCCAGGCGTCCTGGCTCCCAGCCCCCCTGCTCTAACCATTAGACTTCACTCCTCTCCCAGAACCAGAGATAGACCCCAGGAGTCCTGGCTCCCAGCCCCCTGCTCTAACCACTAGACCTCTCAAGGCTTCCTCCCTAGAGCCCAGAGGATGAGGCAAAGGGGATGTAAGGGGCCTTTTCTCACTCCAGGTTCTAGCCGAGACTCCAACTCACAGCTGCCATGACCCCTCCACCCACCCACCCAGCCAACTCTACAGCCTGTGCAACCAACCAGCCAGCTGTCAGACCGGTGCCACCAAAGCAGCAGCTGCCCAGCTCGGTGCCAGCTGCACCCACCCTCGCCCCGGCTCTGTGACTGGGGCGCTGCTTGCTCTGGCAGTCGGCGTTCGCGCCCCGACTCGCTCTTCACTCTGCGACTTACGGAAGGACTCTGCATTTTCTCTTGCGCAGCTGAGCCTGGGGCCGCTCATTACAGCTCTGCGCCCCTCAGCTGTCTGCAGGCCAGCGCTGGCCCACGCCAGGGGCGCACGGGGGTGGCGGATGGGAGGGGCTTAGGAAAGGGGCAGGTTTAGGCTGAACAGCTGGGAAGGGGATGTCCTGGTTCGGACATCTGGGGGGGCTGGGGAATCACCCCCCCCAAAGGGGAAGGGGTGGGAGCTCCATCCCTGGGGGGAATCAGAGTATTTAAGGGTGATGCTAATGGGGACCGAGCCGTGCACACGCTCCAGGCAGGGGCTGTGGTTGTAATCTGCAATCCATCATGCACTCAGCTATCAAATCCACAGTCAAGAACGAGACAGCGGGACAGGCTGGCTGGGGGGAGCAGGGAATGGGACACGGAGCCTTTCCCTTCCAGGGGGCACTGGTTGCAATCCAGCTTCAAGTCGGGTCCTCTGGCATAAGCCAACCCTAACCTCTCTTAACACCATCTACTGCAAACCCCTCACCCGTCCAACCGGCCCCGCAGGCGCCGAGATCCTTGGCAGACCAAAGATCAAGCTGTTCCCTCCCTTCTCACCAGCCCCAGCCCTTCCGCAAGGGACCAGCCGAGCTCTGGGCAGCATCCGATGAGCTGTGGCCCTCCTGAGCCCCTGTTCTGCTCTGCAGACATTGCAGAGCCCTTCCCGTGTCCCACCCCAGAGGTGGCTGCATTTCCGCAGCGCCGTGGCCTCCTCCACAGAGCCCTGCGAGATATGAATCACCTCTCACTTCACTTCACAGCGCCATCTCGGCAGGTGAAAAGTCGATATTTTGGGGCGGGAGAAGGGGGGAATTGCTACCGGAACAACTGCAAAGGAACATGCACGCAGACTGAAACTGACGCCCGGCCACAAGGAAAGCCCCAGCCAGCCGATGACGCCCGCCAGCAGCTTTCAAAGTGGAACAGCCCGGCCTGTCACTTACCTTTTGCTCTCTTTTCGGTTCATGGCCGAGCTGAGCGGGAGTTCTCCAGGGTCTGCGAAAACACCCCCCACTCCCCCGCCTCACTCCCACAGCAGGCTGCTGCTAGATCCGCTGGCGTGGCTTCCCCACGGTCATTTTGCAGCGTGTGGGCCGGGGCGCCCTTGTTCACGAGAAAAAGTAAAGAAAACTCATGAACAATCTCTCCGCTCTTGGGCCCCGGGGCGGGACCTACATCTGCGGCCGAGCTGAGTCAAAAGGAACTAGTAACATTTGTGCTGATGGCTGATAAAAAAAGGAACTGGCTTTTACATGTGATGTGAGGACACTGGTCTGTGTGTGTGTGAGAGAGAGACACAGCGACTTTATGTCCATCCACAACCAGGGAAAGAACCCAGGAGTCCTGACTCCCAGTCACCTGCTCTAACCATGAGACCTCCCGTCCCACTCTGAGAGCTGGGAAATGAACCCAGGAGTCCGGGATCGCCAGGCGTCTCTGACAGTTCTCGATAGTTTTTAGCGGGCTAGTGTCGTCAGCAAACTTTTCCAAACCAGCGTTCACGTCCTTCATCTAATCATTAATAAAAATGGCCGATCTAAGGAGCAGATTATTTTTACTTCAGCACTTGAGGGATCATACGATAATAATAATAATGAAGAGGAATATGGTCACCTTGTGTCTTTCACCATAAAGGAGCCAAAAGCTCATTATAAACTAGTCATAAATATTCCTCAACTGCAGCCACTTCTGGGGTGTGGTGAGGTAGCTGTTGATACAGAGCTCCCTCACCCAGTACAGAGATGCAGTCACCTCTGGAGTGGGGCATGGCAGCTATTTATACAAGGATCCCTCACCCAGTGCTGAGATGCAGCCAACTCTGGGGTGAGGCACTGTAGCAGTTTGACAGCACACAGCAACGCTGCACAACAGCTTGGAGGAGATGATGAAAAAGAAATTCCCAATCTGACTGACAGTTGAAGAGTGCCCCCCAACTGAGCCCCCTCATCCTGTTCCCTGCAGTGCAGCACCCCCCTCACACTGTCCTGGGGTGTTGGGGTCAGCACTGACTGGAGGCAGGGAGCATGTCCCCTACTGAACCTCCACCCTAGTCCCTGCAGCAGCTGGCTTGTCCTTGGAGGTCTCCCATCTGGGCCCTGGGTAGATCTCACTTGGCTTGGGTGCTGTAGCTGCAGAGATGAAATAAATGAGCCACTTTTCTTTAGTGGAGGAAGGAAGGAAGGAAGGAAAAGTCTCTAAAAATGCTGTGGTGTGTGAGCGCGACCATGGCCCTGGTAGAACTGAGCCAGGGAATTCTGCAGCCGTCCTTGGGTTCCCCGCACTCTAATGGGGTGTCTGAGATAGATTGATCCATCCCTCCTGGGGTCACCGAGAGGGAGAGGGGTTTCTAGTGTAGTTTTCCTTTGGGGGCCCTGGTGGAGAATCAGCTGAACGTGAGCTCCCGGGACAGCGCTGGGGCCAAAAGGGCTAACGCCATCCTGGGCTGCATCAAGAGGGGAATCTCGAGAAGGAGCAGAGAGGTTATTTGCCCTCTGTGTTTAGGATGGGTGTGACCACTGCTGGGATCCCGTGGCCGGGTCTGGCACCCACACGTGAAGAAGGACAGTGATGAATGGGAGAGGGGTCAGAGAAGAGTCAGGAGACGGATCACAGGGCTAGAGAACCTGCCTTCGAGTAATAGAGTCCCAGCACACGCAGCGGCACGAAGAGGCCGTTGAGGGGGTGACTCAGCCCAGGCTGTAAGCAGAGGAAGGTCTAACCCGATCCAGTGGCTGGAAGTTGAAACTAGACCAATTCAGACTGGCAAGAAGTTGGAGAGTAATTCAGCACGGGACCAGTTTCCTAAGGGGTGTGGTGGAGTCTCCCTCGCTGAGCAGTGTTCGCTCAGGTCGGCTCGAGGAATTGTTTCAGGGCAGGTCTCCAGCCTGCGTGACCCAGGAAATCAGGTTAGACGATCACCCTGGCCGTGTTCGGCCTTGGAGTCTGTCCATTTTATGCCTAGATTCCTGATCTCACGTCAGTTCCTTCCCAGCCCCGATCAGCGGCGCAGGGGGCGTTTGCCTGGACTCCACACAGCGCTGCTGTTTCTCCACTGACCCCTCCCCCAGCGGTGCCCCCCCAGCTGTCCCCCAGCTACAGTGGAGCCGGGAGGGGACAATGATGATTTTTTAGGCAGCTGGGTTCCATGCAGGGCAGGGATAAAAATGCCTGAGGGGCACATCTGGGGGTGGGGAGGGCAGAGCCCCTGGCGTCCATGGCCATCCGTGCTCCTCTTGCTGTGTGCCCTGGGCAGGACCATGGGGCCTGGTGGCTGCAATGGCGTCTGGAGTCATGCACATGCCATGGGGGCAAACAGATACCCACCAGCCACAGTCAAACAGGTGGCACGGCCAGGCCAGGTTACCCCAGAGCAGTGGAGACTGCACAGGTAACTGGCCAGGCCCACGGGTCTGTGAGGCAATGCACCATGGGATATCAAAGGGAGGAATAACTATAATACTATATTATGATTAATGTCATAATTAATTATTCGTTTTGTGCTGTACATTTTTATCACTATTGGGTGTATTATGGTAGCACCTTGGCACCCCACCCACAGACCAGGTCCCCATTGCACCAGGTGCTGTACATTTTTATTGCTATTAGGTATTTTACGGTAGCACCTAGGTTGTGCCAGGTGCTGTACAAATACAGAACAGAAAGCCAGCTCCTGACCCACACTGCTCAGCCCAGACCCTCAAAGATATTTAGCAGCCTATGGGAGTTAGGTACCTCAATACCTTTGAGGAACTGGGCCTTAGGATCTATCCACAGTGTTGGCAGCTCTTGGGATATCTGGTGCTTTTTCTGAAAGCCCCAGCTTCTGGATTCATGTGACTCGGGAATTTCAGCTTGCTTGCTTTCCAGGAGTAATTTTCTGAAACACCTCGTTGCAAAGAGAAGTTTGAAACCATGACCTCCCTCTCACCCAGGAGGCTCTGGAAAGCAGAAGGCCAATAGAAATTACCCTAATTGTATTGCTTTAAAAAGAAAACAACCCTCATGATTTTACGCTGATCTCATGATTTGTGGTGGGGCCAGACTCGAGCATTCGGAGCGACACTCGGGTATAGTTCGACCGGACCAGCATGCAGACCTGCCTGACCCTTTGACCGATCCACCCCCGCTGAAACAGAGTGATGTGGCTTGTGAATGCTTTAATTTGTCCATCATGAGGCAGGAGATAAACCAACACACCAAAAAACCTGACGGCAAATGATCCCCATGTGCCTTTCCCGGGCGGACAAAGCCTTGAACACAGCCACATAACCGCAGAGGTAGTGGTCACGGCCCAGATCCTCACAGGTGCCTAACTCCCATTGGGAGGCCAAATCCCTTGGAGGATCTGAGCCCAGGCCCCGAGTCAGAGAGATTCAGGAGAAGGTGCCTCTTGGGGCTGGACCGTGCCTGGGTGCGGTGAATCCTACAGCAATTTTTTGCTGTTGGCTTCCAGGGAGCATAATTTTCATGATGTACCCAATCCATGCCCCCCACCCCTTATTAACAATTGGACCCCCCCCATGACGGGGGTGGGGGAGCGTCTGTTTCATACAGACACCCTCACCCCATCCACCTCTATTAATTAGCACTTGACAAGGTGGGGGGGGGGGCATTTGGCCCCCAGGGTGGAGCTGAGACTTGTCTGGATTCATCCTATCCAGTCCTGGATTCAGCCAAGCCCCTTGAAAGGGTTAATTGGGGGCTGGTGTGTGTGGGGGCGGGTTGCTGTGTCGGGGAGGGTGCAGATTATTTTGAGGTGCTGCTGCAAGTTCAAATAGGAAGCCTGCATGGACCCGGTGACTAATTAGCACACCAGCCCCGCCTGGGAAAGGTGTCGCTAACGAGCAACACCCCCTCTGGCTGGGGAGAAGGGAGGGAATTTATAAATAGTTCAAAGGCTGCCTCTGTTCCCCTCTTTGGGGGGGAAGCTGCTGGGCCTAGTAAATGAGTTTCCCCTGCTTCTTTGGGACAGGCAGGTCTCTTTGAAGGGGGGGGTGAAAGCTCTGCCTGTGAAGGGCTGGAAGGTTGAAGGGGGGCCCTACAGATCAGAGGGGGTGACGGTAGGATTGGGGGGCCCACGGCTGGTCTGGGAGGAGATGGCTGGCTCGGATTCGGCTGGTGAGGGGCCAGGCTAAGGTTGAGGGGCAGAGTAAAGGGGGGTGCAGCTGCTGGGCTGGCATCTTGCAATGTTGTAGTTAGGTGAACACAAGGGGTGTCCCCATTGCAAAATGAAGGGGGGGGGGTCAGTGCTGGAGGCTAAAATCCCCTGTGCTGAGCGGGTGGGGAGGGCTGCTGAGCGATCCACCCCTCGGCTGAATCGTTCCCTCTCCGCCTTGCCCAGGGGCCCAGCTGGTGTGCGTGATGTGACCCCGGAGCCATGCCACGCCCAGAGAGACGGGAGCTGGCGGAGGGCGTCGGTCGTCACCTGCGGAGCACTGGCGTGAGGTTCAGGTGCTGGAAACCCAGTCTGAGCGACTCACCCGTAAGTGGGGGAGGAATTGGCCGTGACAGGTCTCCATGCAGCTGCATCTGGTGGAGCCTTCTGTAGACAGGGCCTGGCGCGGCTGGCCCTGTGATGCCTCTGCGAGAGCAGAGCCAGGTAGTTCCATTAATGGGGGGGATCTGGGCACCAGGACTCCTGGGTTCCATTCCCAGCTTTGGGAGGGGCGCGGGGTCTAGTGGCTGGAACAGGAGGGACGGGGGAGCCAGGACTTCCATTCCCAGCTCCGCCATGACGTTGGGCACAGTGGCTTCCCTTCTCTGCCTCGGTTTCCTCACCTGTCATGGAAATGGGGGACCCGCCTTTTGCCAAGCTCCCCCCCCCCCCCCCCCCCCCCCCCAACCCCTTGAACCAACAGCGCTCTGCTGTGGGGCATCCTGGGAGAGCAGGGCCGGAGATCCCTCCCCCTACCCGGCTCAGCCAGCGAGCGGTTCCCTTGTTGTGGGTGCTGAGTGTGCGAAACAGGATGTGTTGCTTTCTGCTTCAAAGCAGTGGCTTCTCTGACCCTGTTCCACCCCCTCCCAGCCCAGCCCGGCTGCCTGGGCCCACAGGCCTCCATTTCCCCGTCAGTAACCCCTGAGGCGGAGAGGCTAGTGAGAGCTCTGCCCGGGGGGCTGTGCTGGCTTTTCCGGGGGAGGGCAGGTATTCTGGGGGGACCAGGAGCCAGGGGAGGAAATAAATGACCCCCTTTTAGCTTCAGCGCCGTGTGAGGTTTGCTGCAGGAAGTCAGGGGGCGTTGGAAGAAATTGAGATGAACCAAACCAGTGCTGCCCTCTGCTGATTCCGGACAGACCCGCTCCTCTGTGTCTCATAGCCCCTCTACTGCCCACAGCTCCGGGGGAATCTCCTGTAGCTTTAGGGCAGGGGCAATGGGTCGGCTGGCAGGAAGGCCACCTGGCTGTGGGATCTCTGTCAGAGGAAACGCTTGGGGAAATATCCCAAATTCCTGCTCTTGGCCACAGCTCTTCCACGCTGGCCCTACGGGTGCTGAGCCTGACCTCCACCAGCAGTGCTCTCACTAACCCAGCAAGGGGAAATGGGCCGGACTTTCCATCCCACCTGCTCGGCCACTCTGATGCCCAGAGGCCACGGTGATGGGCACCAGGAGGGCGCCCGAGGGCTCAGAGCAGTGGCTCGGGGGGGAGGAGGGGGCGAGTCCTGTGGCCTGCTTCTCTCTCTTCTCTCTCGGTGCCAGGAGAAATCTCCCCCGGCGTCACCCGCTGGCCTGTTTGGGATCCCGCTGCAGACGTTGCCCCTCTCGGAGAAGGCGGAGGGAGTTCCGCAGTGAGTGGGGGCGGGGTTGGGGGAGGGGCAAAGGGGGGAGCTCGGCATCTGCCGGAACCGGTATTGAACCCGTATCCTATAACTTCGGGGTTAAGCTGGAGTGGGGGGGAGGGGAGTGGAGAGCAGACCCCACCCCCACAGCTCCGGGTGAATTGGGGACTCTCGGGTACTGGGCAGGGACTCAATGGCTCCGCCCCTGTTCTCGGTAGCCACACCCCCATGCAGGGGCCCGGTCCCTATCTGAGGCATAGACAGATACCCACACAGGCTGTGGGTTGGGCTGGGCTAGTGGGGGGAGGGGCTCTGCCTGGAGTCGAGCTGTAGTGGGGAGCCCCTCGCTCCCCAAGAGACCCCCACTGGGGGGAGGGCCGTCGGTAAAGCCCCCCCCCCCCCCCAAGCAATAGGTTTCCGAGAGGGGTAAATGGGGCAATTGTCTCAGGCTCTCAGCAGACTCAGGCAGGCGTCCTGGAAAGGTTCAGCCACACGACTCCCAACGTGTTAATGGGGGGGCTGATGCAGACTGAGCACCACCCCCCCACCCGGCCCTGAGGGTCTTGCTGCTGCCCCCTTAGCACCCTCTCCCCCGTGTCTGCCCCAGGTTCCTGGTGGAGATCTGCGAGGCCCTGCGGCAGCACCTGCACACGGAGGGGCTGTTCCGGAAATCCGGCTCGGTGACCCGCATCAAGGCTTTAAAGGTTCGTGGCCCCCCACCCCCGGGTAAATTGGGGGGGGGGTTGGGATCAGGATCTTGGTGCCCTAGGGGCAGCCCCATCCCTGCTCGTCACTGATAATGAGGCCCCAGCACAGGCTGGCCACAATACGGCCCCGGCGCAGGCTGCTGGTGGCTGGTCATAGTGCACCAGGCAGGGCGGGAACTGGCCCTGGAGCGTGAGGAGACGCGCTGAGCCGGCAGCAGCAGTAGGCTGTTACGCTCGGTCTGGTGCAGTGACTTGCGTCTGGCCTTTGAAAGCATGCTAAACTTGCAGTGGGTGGGATTATTCCCCCCCTCCGATATCCCCCCATACATAAATGCACACCGCTCTCACCACTAGCCCCCACTCCCCTCCCAGAGCTGGGGATAGAACCCAGGAGTCCTGGTGCCCAGCCCCCTTGCTCTAACCACTAGACACGACTCCCTTTCCAGAGCTGAGGAAAGCTCTCGTGCCCCCCACCACAAGTCGACCTTTCCTCAGTTTCACTTTCAAAGCTCTCTTCTCTCAGGGTGGGGTGTCTGTACAGTGGGGCTGGGAGGGGGGGGAGGGCCAGGGCTGTATGGTGGGGGGCAGGGCTGTATGGGGGGGGCCGGGACCATACGGCGGGGGCTGGGGAGGCCAGGGCTGTACGGCAGGAGCTGGGGGGGTGGGGGCAGCAGCTCCGGGCTTCCCGCTGCTGTGGGCTGATGAAATTTAAGTGATGTTGCCACAGAGCAAGGCTGGAGTCTTGGGTAACACCCCTGCTCTGAGCCTCTCCCTTCCTCCGCCTGGGGGGACCTTGGGGTCTTCACCCTGCCCGTACCCCAGGGGGCAGGCAGGAGAGAGCAGGAGAGTCGAAGGGGAGCCTACCCTCAAGCTCCAGGGCTGGAGAGGTCAGGCAGGGGACTTCGGTCCGTGCTCAGTGATGCCCGGCTGACTGATCCATGGGCCTCACATGGGCCGCTCAGTGGTGGGGAGGGGTGAGAGAGGGCTGGATCCTAGCTCAGAACCCTCTACTTGTCCCCGGGGCTCGTCAGCCCTGGAGCGATGCTGGCCCAGTGAGCGACTTTAACCCCGGAGGGGGAAACTGAGGCATGGAGGGAGGATTGACTCACCTGAGGTATACCCCAGGCATCTGGACTCCCGGTCCCCACCCTGCTCAAACTGCTAAACCGAGTTAGAGTGGGGGGGTGGGGTGGGGCGGGGCTGGGAGTCAGGACTCCTGGGTGCTATTTCTGCCTCTGGCAGGGTAGTGGGGTCTAGTGGGTTAGAGCAGGGGGTTGGGAGTCAGGACCCCTGGGTTCTATTCACACCGGCACCAGTCAGTGTCATGGATTTCAGGGGGATTGTAGCTTCTCCCCCAGGGGTGGGGCTGTGGGGGTGGCTGTGGAATTTGAGGGGCTCCCCCCATGCACACACCTTCCCCTGTGCCCTGTGGTTCCAGGCCCAGCTGGAGGCTGGCGAGAGCTGCCTAGATGCGGCCGCCCCCTGCGACCTGGCCGCGCTGCTCAAGCAATTCCTGCGGGAGCTGCCCCAGCCCCTGATCCCAGCGGAGCTGCAGGAGCCCCTGTGCCGCACCCAGCAGCACCCGGCCAAGGGCGAGCGGGGCCCCCTCACCCTGCTGCTCAGCTGCCTGCTGCCCCGCCGCAGCGCCCGCACCCTCCGCTACTTCTGCACCTTCCTGTGGGATGTGGCAGCCAGGTAAGTGTGCGCCGGTGCCCCGCACTCCCGCCCTGCAGCCCCCTGCTTTCCCGGCCCTAGGCCGCTCTCCCTGCCGGGCTATGCAGTGACATTCAGATGGGGCTGAGACTGGAGGAACTCGTGACCCAGCTGGGTTTGAACTCCCGGCTCCCAGCGGCGTGGGTGGCCCCTGCTCCTGGCTTTGCCCTCCTGTCCTGCCTGCCCGGAGCCAAGCCACAGGGGCTCAGTTCACCTGTCCCCCCGGCCCTCACCCACAGATGCCACGAGAATAAGATGGATGAGGCCAACCTGGCCGTGGTCTTCGCCCCCAACCTCTTCCCCAGCTGCGAGCCGAGCAGGACGCCGGGTGCCGAGCGGCAGCTGCAGCTCCAGGCAGGCGCCGTGCAGGTGCTGATCAGCCACGCGCCCCACATCGGTGAGCAGGACTCCCTGCCCCAGGGGCGGGCCTCTGACATGGGAATGAGCCGGGCAGGCGGGCGGGGGCAGGAGGCTGCCCTCTGTGATGTGGAGCTGGAGCTGCTTTGCTGGCGTGTGCATGGCTGACCTTCCCTGGAGTGAGATGGAGCAGCATGTCTGTGTCCTATGCCCTGTACTGTTAATGGGGATTCCCCACAGCTCTGGGCTGGGGGTGGGGTCTGGGCACTGCCTTAACCGAGTTCTGAGCAGCCGCTAGTGTCCTGGGGTGGCTGTGAAATGGCTACAATCTCTGCTGAAATGTCTCTAGCGCTTTGCATCCAGAAGTACGTTGCAAGTGGCGTATGCAGGGGTCAGTGCAGCCACTTCTGGGGTGGGGGCGTGGGGACTGTTTATACAGGGGCTCCTCACCTGGCGCTGAGATGCAGCCACCTCTGGGGTGGGGTGCGGAGGTTGTGGAATGGCAGCAGGGCACCGCTCTGGGAGAGGAGGCAGCTGCGTCCTAGAGGAAGTGCGGGGGGCAGCCGGAAGACGTGGGAGGCAGCAGCCCGGGTGTCCCAGAACCCCTGCTCTGCTGAATGCCCATGTCCAGAGGGCTGGAATGACCCTCTCCGAGCATCTCAGTGCGTGACAGGATGTGGGGCCTGGCGTTAGGGCTTGGGATGGAACAGGGTGTCCCGGGGCAGCTGGGATGTGGGATCCCTTGCCCAAGGGCTGCAGGCTGGTGGCTCTGGTGTGGATGGGGAAGGGGATTCTCTGTCCTGAGGTGTCTTGGCTATAACGTCCGTGTCCTGTCCCCCCCCCTCCTCCCCCCCCCCGCGTCTCCCCTCTAGGCAGAGTCCCCCAGTTCCTTCTGGACAAACTCTCAGCTTCTGCCACTGAGCGGGACAGCGGCTGCCGGAGCCCGACTGGGCCGGGGGAGACCAGAGATGAGCTGGCAGAACTGAACCATCAGAGGAGCGTTGGTGGTGAGGGGCAGCTGGGTCCCAGCTCGCTGCCTGGCACAGGCAGAGAACCCAGGAGTCCTGGCTCCCAGCCCCCTGCTCTAACCACTAGACCCCACTCCCCTCCCAGAGTTGGGGACAGAACCCAGGCATCCTGGCACCCAGACCCCCCCTAACCACTAGACCCCACTCCCCTCCCAGAGCTGGGGACAGAGCCCAGGTGTCCTAGCACCCTACCCACTGACCAAGCCCCACACACTGCCAGCTTGCCCTGCCCCCCGCAGAGTACTCAGGCTCTTGCTGTGGGGAGACACCCCCCCCACACACACAACCCCCAGCTCTGAGCCCTGTTGCTAGGGATGGGTGCTGGTCCATGTCTGCCCCTCTCCTGGGGGGGGGGTGGGTCTGCTGTGGGGGACGCTTTCTGCTTTGGGGTTGCATTCACCCTGGTCTGTGTCTTGCAGACATTGTGAACGAGGTCCTGACCAAACTCCACGTGCGGTGCGGAGCCGCAAGGCCCCTGGCTTGGGAACCGGGAGTGGGTGAGTGCGGGGGGGGGGGGGGGGGGGGTTGTGGGGGGGCCTAGCTGCTGGGGGGTGAGGGTTTGCAGGGGTGTGCTGGCGAGGATGTGGGGGGCTGGCTGCTGGGGCAGGGTGAGGACTTGCATGGTGCAGTGGGGGGCTGGCTGCTGGGGTCTGAGGGTGTGGATGGGGGCTGGCTGCTGGGAGTGAGGGTTTGCAGGGTGGGGTAGGCAGCTGGGTCTCATGGGGCTGTGTATTCAAGGACACTCGCAGCCCCTGTACTTCTCATTGGGCCCCAGCCCCTCCCATGCTGGGTCTCCCCAGATCCTCATCTGAGCAGTTGTGCAAGGGGCTCTGGGCATCCTAAGTGCTTTGTGTGTGTGTGTGTGTGTGTGTGTGTGTGTGTGTGTGTGTGTGTGTGTGTGTGTGTAAAACCCTCTTGCCTGGTGCTGAGATGCAGCCACCTCTGGGCTGGAGCTCAGGGGCTGGTTCACAGCCGTTTAGGACTGGAGGCGAAGAGCAATCCTGAGCCATGCTGGGTTCCCGCCTCATCTGGCTAATGGCTCCTCCCGCAGCGCAGCACCCCCTAGCGCCGCCCGGGGGCATCGGGGCCAGCCCTGAGTGGAGGGGAGAGTGTCCTCTGCTGAGCCCCCCACAGGGTCTTCCTTGCAGTGAGGGGGTGCATGTGTCGGGGGGGGGGGGGGGGCAGGGAGGAAGGAAGGCAGTAGTACCGGGTGCCTGGCTGGGTCAGGGAGAGGCCAGAGCAAACGTGGGGAGCCCCCCAGGACCCCATGTGGACCCCAACTCCTCTCTCCTCTCCCTAGACTCGCCCAGCAGCTCCACGCTGGCACCCCAGGCCCCCTTCGGTGCCAAGCGCAAGGCCTTGGAGGAGCTGGCCCAGGAGGCTGATCTGGGCACCAAGAAGCGGTAGGCAGCTCTGGGGCGTTCCCTGGGGGCGGGGAGCTCGGGGCCTGGCGGGGGGGGGGGGGGGCAGGAAGTGTGGCGTGGCGGGGGGAGGGGATGCCAGGAAACATGGTGCGGGGGGCCAGGATGCCAGGCGGGGGCAGGAGGAACCAGAATTTCAGGGGCGCGTGCTGCAATGAATGCTGGTTCCGGACCCCACTAACGCTGCCCCCATGCCCCTTGCAGAAGACCCGCCGTGGGGCCGGATGGCTCAGATCTCTCCACAGACGAGGCAGGGGACCCCTTCAATCGGCTCCCGGATGACGGTATGGCCAGGGGGGCCGACTGCCAGCCAAGCTGTCCCTGCTCTGGCATGTAGGGTAGCGCCGAGGGACCCTAGCTGGGATCAGCCCCCTCCCCACCCGTTGCTCCAGGTGCTGCACAGCCACAGTGAGACAGTCTCTGCCCCAGAGAGCTCAGACCCTGGCAGGATTTCACACCCCACATTAAAGAGGAGGAGGAGTGTCTTGCTCAAGGCCATGGCAGAGCAGGAGACAGAACCCAGGAGTCCTGGCTCCTAGCCCCCTGCTCTAACCATTGGTCCCCACTACCTTCCCAGAGCCCGTGGCTCTAACACCCCCCGACCTATATCCCCCCCCTTCTGCTGTAATAGCCAAGAATCTATTCTCCTGCCCAAATACTAGCCCCTCGCCTGCTCCTTAGCTGATGCCTCTGCCTCTCCTCCCCCCAGCTCCTGTCAGCCCCCCTGAGGTCTTTGCTGACAGCCTCCCAGAGCTGCCCTCCACTGCGGGGAGTCTGCCCCCCAGCACCGGCCTGCGCCCAAGGAAGAGCAGCTGCAAGAGGCGTCCTCAGAGGTGAGGAGGAGGATGTGGGGGCTGCGGGGGAATTGCCCCACGGTAACTGCGCCGTGCAGTGCTGGCTCCTGGCCCCAGCCATACCCCAGGGGCGATGGTGGGAAATGCTGGTTCCTGGGTTGGGGGTTGATTAGAGGGGCCCATGAGTGCAGGCAGCAGGGGTTAAACAGCACTCCTGATATAAGCAATTGGTACTAAGGTAGTGCCTAGATCCCCCGACCGAGATTGAGGGCCCACCTGGGGCCAGGTTATGCACAGACACCCCCCACCCCCAGGCAGGGAAACTGAGGCCCAAGAGATGCAGGGATTTGCCCAAGGTGCCCCAGGGAGGTGGTGGCAGAGCCGGGATTTGACCCCGGTCACCTGGGTCCCAGCCCAATGCCTGACCCTACAGCTGGCAGTGTAATGGCTCCCAGTGCCAGCACCCCCTAGTGTCTCTGAGCATGTCTTGCATCGGTTCATCCCTGCCTCTGCCACGGTGCTTTGGGTGGCGTCTGGCTCTGGGGGCTCCCATGGTGCCACTCGGTGTAACTTCGTCCTGGGGCACATGGGTCCACGCCCCACCCCGTCCTGGGCTGCTGTCCTCATGCTGCTCCTCTCTGCCCCCAGGAAGCTCTCCAGGCAATCCACCCATGGCTCCCCAGCCCCCTGCGAGCGGCAGAATGCGGAGCACAAATCCTTACGTATCTTCGCCTGTGGCAGGAAGGAGCTGGTGAGTAACTCCGGAAGCGCGGGCGCCTCTTTGGTGCAGAGGTGAATCCCTGGTAGCAGTATAGGGCCTAAGATACACACTGCTGCAGCTCAGGTTCCATCCAGCAGGGGGTGGCAGTTGTGCACACCCAGGCCAGCTCATTGCAAGTGTATTAGGAACCCATAGCTTGGGTTGTGGAAGAGAACCCAGGCATCCTGAGAGGGGTAAGGCCTAAGGGACGCTGGACAGAACCCAGGTGTCCGGTGCGGGGAGGGGGTGTTAAAGGGACACGACATGGGGACCCAGGCATCCGGGTGTGTGTGTGGGGTGGGGAGGGTAGGGGGGAGGGTGCTGGTGTAAGGGGAGCTGTATCCTTGTGCCACGTGCCTGCTGGCTCCCGGGATGGAGCCCTTGGATCCCTCCCTGGCACCCAACCATGGGCCCTGCAGGCACTTTCCCGCTGTGACTCGGGCCTGGAGCCTGTCCACAGAGCAAAGGCCCAGGGCATCTTCCATCTCCCGCAGTCACCCACGGGCCACGCCGCGCCAAACGCCAAGGCCTCCGAGCCCAGCAGCTGGCGCCTGGTGAAAAGGATGGTGGCTGAAGCCCTGGAGGGGCACCGCTTCCCGCAGGGCCGTGCCTGGCTGCCCTCACAGAAGCGCACGGAGTCGGACGATGGTACAGCCACCCCACCCCCATCCCACTGGGAGGCGCAATACAAATGCCCCCATCTTCTGGGGGGGGCGGGACTAGATAAAGGGTGTGGGGCTTGGACCCAAGATGGCATATGAGTGCATAGCCCAGATGCCACGATGATGGGCGTCGGCGGTTCCTCTGCTCTCCCCCGCGAGGGGTGTCACAATCAGCATCCTCAGCTGGCCCCTGTCCTGCCCGATCCGCCGTTGATCCGGCTTCTTCTTCCCAGTCTGTGGCACTGAAGGGTGGGTGGGTTGAACCCCAGAACCCCCTCCAACTGTCCTGCGTCGCAGCCCAGTGGTGAAATAGCTTCCCGGCCCTGGCGCCCAGAAGATCCATGTTGTAATCGGCTGGTTTTAACAGAGCTGGGCGGGGCATGCCAGGGAGAGCCCCAGGTGGGCAGGCCTGAGGGGTTTGTATCCGCAGGCTCATCTCCACCCCCCGCCACCTTCCTGGGGGGTCAGGGTGCTCAGTGTCGTGGGTCTGTTCGCACAACATCTCCACAGCCGACGTGTCAGAAATCCCAACTGCCTAGAGAGGCCAGGGTTTGCCCATCTTCAGCCCTGTTAGTGTGTTAAGTGCTACGCCACACCCCAGAGGTGGTTGCATCTCAACGCTGGGCAAGGAGTCCCTGTACAAACGATCCCCATGCCCTGCCCCAGAGTGAGGGATCCCTGTATAAACAGCTGCCACACTGCACACCAGAGGTGGCTGCATCTCATTGCTGGGTCTGATCCTGCTGGGCACTGAGTGGCCTCCCATGCCATGGGTGGGTGCCGGGCCTGTCTCTGCTGTAAACCCTGCTGGGACAATGATGGGGCTGTGTCTGTTCCAGGGGCACCTGCTGGTGAAGATCCCTCGTCTGCGGATGGGCAGAGCAAGTTGGACCCTGTGCCCTGGGCGGGGCCCGCCAGTGCCAAGGAACTGGACCTCGATGCCTGGTGCGGAAGCCACGGACGGGGCCCCCTCAAGCAGCAGCGGGTCCTACGGAGATCCTTGAGCTGGCCAGAGGGGCTGGCGGGGGTGGAGGGCGGCGTGGCCCCAGAAGCAGCCGGCTCGGGGAGCTCTCCGTCCTGCCCTGGGGGAGGTGAGGCTGAGCTGCTGAACCCCAGCCCAGGAAGCCAACCCAGCCTGCGGCCACATGGCACCCCCATAGTGTGCGTCACCCTGGCTCCTGGGCACCTGGGGACCGGGGAGGGCAGCCTGGAGCCAGAGAAAGAGCGGCCGGCTCCAGGCTCTCTTGCCCAGCGTCTTCCCTGCCCCAACAGCACCCCCAAGCGCCACGTGAAGAAGCTGATGCTGGCTTTTCCTCGCTCCCCCGCCCAGCCCGCCGGAGTCAGCGCCCCCAAGCAGGTAGCCAGGGGCCGACGCTTCGGGCGCTCGCTGAGCCACGAGAGCGCCCTGCCTAGCGGGGTCCAGGCCCAAACCTCAGGGCAGGGTGACCCTGGCCTGCAGCCCCCCAAGAGTCCGCTCAGCTCCTTCCGGGCCTACGGGCGCCAGATCTTCGTCAGCCACAAGCATCTCACCCTGTCCTTCGCAGGACTGCGGGGCCCAAGGAAGCTGGGCAACGCTGTGCCCCACGCCAACCCCCAGGACGTGGTACCCGCCTGCCGGCTGCCTACCAGCCCCTCCTGCCACCCCCAGCTCCAGCAGCTACTGCGGGCCGATCGGCGCCGCTCCCCCAAATCCTCCCTGCCAGCCACTAAACTCACTGCCAGCCAGGGCTCCATGGATCTGTGAAATGGGGGCACCCACAGTCCACCTACTGGGCTAGTGCCACACGCCACTGTCTGGGGATTCCTCCCTGTTCCCTGCCTTCCTGGGGGACCAAACTGGGCCGGGAAGGTTGAAATCCCCTGGGAGCTGGGCTGCTGCTGCGCTCTCCGTCCAGCCGTGCCCTCCCCATCTGGACCTGCGTGTGAGCCAAGCGCACAGCGCCAGCAGTGACTGCACCGCTTGTTTCCCAAGATGGGCCGTGATGATCGTACAAGGTGGAGGGGCTGTTCTCCGTCTTCCTGGGCCAGGGGCTTGAATGATCGAGCGCCTCTCGGCCTGACCTAGCAAATGCTTTTAAATGCAAGAAGTGGCACCGGGTGATTTTTCTTTCGTTTCAAATGTTTCAATTTCTTCCAGAATAAAGGTTCCAAAACTTGGTGGGTTTATTTTTATTTTGCTTTTCCTGCCCCAAGAAGCCGTGAATGGAGAGCGTGGAGCCCCTGGGCCGCTCGCGGCTGGGTTTTGGGCACACGTGTTCCTGGCAGAATCTCTATGCTGCCGGGACTCAGAGAAACAAGGTGGGTTGTCCTGGTTTTGGAGGGGGAAGGGGGGTTGATTTTTGTAACCCCCCAGGGGCTAGATTTTTGGAGGCCTGGGGATGTGAAGGCGGGGGGCAGAGCTGCATCCATGGCAGAGATATTGGCACACCTGTGAAATACACATGCCCCTTACATTTCAACCCCAGAACTAAACCCCTGGCATCCTTAACCCACTGCATGCTGGCTCCCCCAGTGCTCTGAGCACCTGAGAGAGGGGAGGAATTTACACCCCCCCCGTCCCCCGGAGAGAGGAGGAAACTGAGGTAAAGTGACTTCTAATGCCCCCATTCCCCTGGGGCCTGGGACCCAGGAGTCCTGGTGCCCAGATCCTGCTCTAAGCCACTGAGCCTCACTCCCCCTCCCCAAGCTGGGGGTGAACCCAGGAGTCCTGGTCACCGAACCATGATTCTTGTCAGGCTTTGGTCTCGCCCCTGGAATGTGGGGTGAGACGTACAGAGACATGGCCCCCCCGTCCAGCCCTGGAGCCAGCTGCAGGGAGAGGCAGGTGGGCCACATCCTGGGCTGGGGCCGGAGACCAGCAGCTGTGGCATCTGCTCTGGTTGTGTGCTGAGACCTCTGCAGCAGATGACCACATGGGTATGTTACCCAGCGTGGTAGGGCCGCAGCATCCCCTCGCTGAGGGGAGAGGATGTTTCTCCTTGGTCCAGGGTGGCAGTTTCACGAAAAAGCCCCTTGAACTAGGTGGGGCACCTATCTTCCCTCCGCATGGTGTGTGTGTGTGGGGGGGGGGTCTAAGGATGACAGGGGGCCCTGGCCTGTGCCTGGCATGAGGAGGGGCCCTGATCCTGGGTGGGGGGGAGCAGCTGTACATTTTCCTGCCATGCACCTAAATGGGGCCAGGTGGGATTTATTTAATTCCAACAGCTGATCTGCAGTGTCATGCGGATGGTACTAATTAGCAGGATGCACCCAGATTCTCTCAATTCCTAGGCTGCTAATTAATGACAAGGCTGGATTAATTGCCACACTTGGCGCCCTCTAGTGGCCTCCCCAATGAGCGACCTGCCTTACGGGCAGGCTGATGATCGCTTCTTGCGGCAAGTTTTCTTTGCTGTTGCGATGTTAAGAGCAGGTTGTTTTATTATTTCTGTCTCACGCTTGGTATTACTGCAGTGCTAGGCGCTGTACAAACACAACAAAAAGATGGACCCTTTCCCTCAGAGCTTCCAATCTGTAGAAGCCAAGGGCCAACAGCTGGGCCCAGAAGGCCAGATGGGAGAATAGGGGGAAATGATGAATTTCAGCCAGCATGTGCAGTCTCAGGAAGCCTGGATTCTGTTCCCAGCTCGGGGAGGGGGTTCCTGTGTGTGCAGGTGGCTGAAGCAGGGGCTGTGTGTGCGCGTGCCCTGGTAGAACCACGTCAGCAAGGAGGTGATTTTTAACTGAGAGGGGGGTCTCCTTACACCTGCTAACATGGATGCAGCTATAGAAGGATAAAGGTGCTGTGGGTTTTATTTCCTCCTCTCAGGTGGGGCTAAGCAGTTGGCACAGAGCCAGGGCTCACCCCCAGCCACAAGGGCCCCTGCTTCCAGCAGCCCTCATTCCCCGCCCCCGCCCATCCTTTGTTCCTCTCCCTGGGCAGAAAAAGATCACCGTGCCACCCACCTTCACTCTTTGTTCTCCAGCTGCTCTCCACTGCCGGCCTGGGGCAGGGCATTGGTGGTCCCGGGTCGTTAGTTGCTAGGCAGTGGCTTCTGGGGCCTAGGCTAGCGGTTCCCAACCTTTTCAAGTGTGCAGACCCCCTTTCAACCTCCAAACGTTTTGCGGACCACCACCCGCGGCCCGCTGTAAATACATTACAGCCCTAGGTTTTTAGAAACTCTAGGGAAGTAGTTTGTATTTGAAATTGTACATTGGCGGGGTGAGGATGTTGTTTTTCTTTTCCGCGGACCCCCTGGAGGAGCCTCGTGGCCACCGGAGGTCTGTGGCCCACTGGGTGGGAACCGCTGGCCCTTTGCGTGCCTGGCGTGATGGGGCCTGATCTCAGGTGGGGTGTGTGCACCCTCCAGCCCATTCTCGCTCTAATACCCCGCCTGGGCGGTGAGCGGAGCTGATATCCCTTCCCTCTGCTGGACGGCAGCCGCACTGGTCACCATGTCCCAGAGCCTGGCCCTGCTGCTAAGGGGGTGTGTGTGTGGGGGGGTCTCTGTCTCAGTCAAGGCCCTGGGGGGCAGGAGGAGCTGAGTTCTAGACCCGCACTTGCCCGCTGGCAGCAGGGTCAGTGCAGGGGGCAAGGGGCCTGCCTCGGCTCATAAACCCTGGGACAGCTGAGAATAGAACCCAGGCGTCCTGGCTCCTAGACCACCCCGCCCCCTTCCCAGAGCAGGGGCGAGATCCCCGCCGACCCGGCTCCCAGCCTTGCCCCGGGCTGCGAGATCCAATTCCCGGGAGTCACACGAGCCTCGGGCAGCCCCGGGGGGGGTCTAGGGGCCCGGACTCCTGGGTTCCCCTCCTCTCACTCATTCATCCCTTCTCTCTGCCTTGTCCCCCCGCCCGCCCCCTCCTCCAATCGGCGGCGGCCGGGGGCGGGTCCAGGGCCGCTCCCCCGCCCGCTGCGGGCAGCCCGGCCCGGCCCGGCCCCTCTCCTGTCACTCGCTCCCGGCTCGGCTCTCCCAGCTGAGCGGCCGCCCCGAGCCCCGCTGCCCCCCGCAGCCATGGCCGAGGGCGGGGAAGGGGAGGATGATGTGCAATTCCTGCGGACCGTGAGTGGGGGGAAGGGGAGCAGGGGGAAGAAGGGGTGAGGGGGGGGAAGAAGGGGTGAGGGAGCGGGAGCGGCTGAGGGGAAGGACGGGAGACTGGCTAGAGGAGATGAGGGGCAGGGTGAGCCCAGCCTGTCCCTGGGGGTCCCTCTGCCTAGCAGCAGCCGGGGGTGGGTGCTGACACCCTGGCCATGGGGGAGAAGCAAGGGGCCAGAGATGGGGTGAGGGGAAGGAGTGGGGGGGGTGGAGATGGGGTTGGGGGGACAGCTGGGGGAGTTGCTTTGCGCTCTGTACTAACCCCTGTCCCCCCCCCCGGTGACACAGGGTAATTAGCTGCCTAAGGAGCAGGGTGAGAGGCGGTATAAATACCATGGGAGTGTGGAGACAGCAGCCCCCCCCTTCCCCCGGGGGGGGCCGGTTTGGCTCAGCCTCTCTTCTCCCTTCTCTCGCTCTCACCTTCTGCCCCCCCCCTCTCGCTTGGGGGTCTGGGGATCCAGAGAGTGAGGAGCTGCCAACAGGTGTCACTGGCAGGGGGGATGGCAGCTGCTTTCCACCCATCACCATGTTTGGCTCCCACCCGCCCAGGGGCCTGTTCCTGAGAGATCTGTGGGGCAGGGAAATCTCTTGCGCTGTGGCTGGGCAGGCCTGGCCCAATGGGGCCCCTGATCTCAGTTGGGGTCTGTGCAGCTCCCGACGCGACAGGCCCCTGATCTCGGTTGGGGTCTGTGCAGCTCCCGACGCGACAGGCCCCTGATCTCGGTTGGGGTCTGTGCAGCGCCTGGCGCGAGGGGCCCTGATCTCGGTCGGGACCTCTGGGTGCTACCATAAAACACCAATTTTGAACCCCTCTGAGTGGATTCTTTAGGCACCTGGTATCACTTCTCCCCGTGTTATGCTGTGCGATCTGTGAGCGTGCAAGGGAGAAGGCGGGGCGCCGGGTGTGAGGCAGGGCGCGTGTGCAAGCACCCTGAGCTGCCCCGGGTTAACGCTGACTCTCAGGTTTCGGAGCTTTATTTAACCGGCCTGACAGCTGGCCCCATTCGTCACCCTCGGGCTGGCTGGAATCTGGGGGGTGGGAGGGAGGTGATTTGCTCATTCAGCCGGCTGGGGGAGGGGAGCTTGGCAGGGGGTAGCCCGAGGGTAGGGTTATGGAGGCTCCTGGGCCTGTGGGTGTTGGGGCCCTGGGGAGGCCTGGGCAGTGGGTCTGGGTCATGGCCTATCTGGGGGCACCAGGGCTAGCCCCAGGCTCCGGGGGACATCTATCCCAGATTGCGCCATGGGGCAGGGACAGGGCCTGCCAGGATGGGGGGAATTGTACTGATCAATAACAAATCTAAAGTGACATGAAACAGAGGGGGGCGGAGCTTGAGGCATGGGAGGGTGGAGCTTGAGGCATGGGGTGGCAAGGGAGGGCCCTGGCATGTTGGGATGGAGTGATGGGCGTGTGGGTGCTCTCAGTGGGTGGGGTGCGTGGGAGGGGCATGCCCCACAGAGGCAGTGGGTCTGGGATCAGGGCAGTGACCCCTTGGAGGGGAAGGGGAGCAGTGAGAGGTGTGAGGCCGCCCGTGCTGGCGGGGGAGGGGAGTCCCCAGGGCCCCTCATCCTGCAGTTTGGGTGGTTTTGGTAGCTGGCTTTTGTTTGTTTTGGAAATGGTTTTCCTGGGTGCAATGCAGGGGGGGAGGGGATGCAGTGTGGGAGCAGGGCTGGGATGCAGTGGGGTGGGCGAGGGGATACAGTGAGGGAGCGGGAGCGGGGCTGGGATGAAGTGGGGGGAGGGGATGCAGTGTAGTGGGAGGGGATGCAGGGGAGGTGTGGAACGTGGGGCAAGATCCTGAATGGCCCCCGCTCTGGGGTGCCCCACCCCCCACTCTCTGGGGTTGTGGGGCAAAAGCTGTGGGTGACTCAGGCTCTGCCAGACACCGTGGTGTAGCTGGAAGGGACCGGGGCCGCCCCCACCAGGCTGGAGCCGTGTGGGCACCCGGTCCCTTTGCTATCCCCCTCCCCCAGCCAGACCTACTGCTCCCCCTAGTGCCCCTTGGCACCAGGCAGCCCTGATCCCCCCAGCTCATCACCTGGCCCTCTCCCCCCCCTGGCCTCGTGCGCCACCCTCCAGGGTGACCCTGGCGCCCTTCTGGCCTGGCATGCTGTCTGACTCTGCCCTGCGTCATGCCACTGGGGCTAGCCTCGGCACCATCCCCAGCCTGGCGCCCCAGCCCCTGGGCTACTCCCTGCTCCGGCCAGCACCCCAGCCCTCTGCTGAGCCACCAGGCCGGGCGCCGGGGGTTTGGGTGGGACCCCGTCCCTCACTAGCAAGGAAAGCAGGGCCACGGGCCACCCCATAAGGCGGGGGTCGGGTGTCGTGTGCACATGTCCTGTTCTCAAGACTTGCATTCAAACGTGTGTCCGTGCAGGTCTCCGTCCGTCCGTCTGACCCCTGCGCTGGTGCCCCCCAGCAGGGAACATGAGAACTTTGTTTCATGCGCTGAAAAAAGACAGGCCGGCGGGGGGGGAGGGGGGATGTGTCCTAAATTCAGCTCCGCTGTTGGGGGGCAGGACAGGAGGAATCTGCTGCTGCTGAGTTTTTCCTACCAGTTTGTGCAAGAAACCAAATAGCCTGCGTGCCACCGAGCCTGGGGCAGCCACAGCTGAGGGGAGGGGCGTGGGGGCTAGTGGTTAGAGTCAGGGAGCCGGGAGCCAGGACGCCTGGGTTCTCTTCCCACCTCTAAGAGGGGAGGGGGGACTAGTGGTTAAATCAGGGGGCTGGGAGCCAGGACGCCTGGGTTCTATCCCTGGATCCAAGAGGGGCGTGGAGTCCAGTGGGAGCTAGGAGTGTGTGTGCGCCTGTCAGGTGTGGGGGGGGTAGGCTCCGTGGGGGGGCCCTCCCCTCCCCTCCCCCGCGGGTGCAGGCCGCGCCAGCAGCAATGTGCATAGCTGGGTTTGCAGGAATGTGCCCGACAGGTGCAGGCTCCAAAAATAACCCGGCCTGTGCTGGGCTGGATGGGGGGTGCGATGCGAATGGGAGCGATCTGGGGTGGGGGGGAGGTGGTCCCATTTCCTCCCAGAAATCACCCCAAACTCCCCTGCCCTTAAAGGGCCGGCACGCCCCTTATTTCTCAAGGGCATGGGGAGGGTGCGGCTGCTTCCCCATTTCCTTCCATCTTGTCCTCAAAACCTGTCCCCAGCCGATGCTGGCCCTGGGGGCCGGGAGGGGGAGGCAAGGGGGCCAGGGCTCTGTAATTGCTTCACGGGGCTGTTAATAGCTGGTCCCCTCCCCGGAGAGCAGCAGCCTAGTTCTGAGCCAAGCGTGTCTGTTTAAAAGCTGGAGGGAGGGGGCGGCATAATGAGGGCCCTGGTCTCGGCCAGGGGTTCTAGGTGGTAGCGTGACACACCCCACAATCACCCCCCGGCACATGTGCCCTTGTGCTGACACACCAAGAACCCAGAGGCCCCACAGCAGTGGCCCTGGTGGTCTGTAGGAGGCTGGATTCCTGGGGGCAGAGGGTGCGGGTGGCCAGTAGCAGCTCTGGACGCTGGGCAAGACGGCCTGCGTGGCGTGGGTAGGGCTTCGGAAATGCTTGGGGGGTGCCACTCCTCTTCCTAGGCTGGGGCGAGGGGACGGGGCCCTAGCCCCCATTGCTGTGCCCTGGCTCCGTGGGGTCAGTGGGCCGCTCACCCGTGGGGCTGGGAGCAGAGCAGGTGCTGACCCAGCACATTCTCCTGTGGAAATAGCTCCTGCCTTGTAACCCGAGCTGGCCCAGGCTGGGCGGTTGGGTTGGGGGGTCAGTTTGGGGGGGAGGGGGATGCGCCTGGGGGCAGGTGGGGGAGGTGGGGCAGGGCAATGGGGGTGAGCCTAGCACAGGGAGGGTGCAGGGTGGCAGCACATGGATGGGTGGCAGGGGTAGGGGGCAGTCACATGGGGGGGCTGGGGAGCCTGGCTGGGTCATGAGGAGGGAGCTGAATCTGCCTTGGCCAAGTGCCAGGTGGTGGGGGGGCTGCCCTCCCCAGAATGCAGCACCTCCACGAGAGCACCCCATACCCATCCTCAGTGTCCCGTCTTTGGGGCCGGACCCGGCTGCTCTGCCCACACTGTGGTTTTAACAGGTTGTGGTATCCCTTCACTTCCTGTCCTAAAATGCAGGGCAGCTGCCAACCAGCCCCCACGCCCCACCCCAGAAGTGGCTGCATCTCCGTGCCGGGCGAGGGATCCCCATATAAACAGCCCCATGCATGCCCCACCCCAGAGGTGGCTGCATCTCGGGGATATGTGTTTGCTGGGTGCTCTGGGCCCGGGGGGCAGGAGGAATGGGAGAAGGAGTGTGCAGCATGCCGAGGGCTCGGTGTAGATCATGTAGATCACTGGTGCATGCACAGCTGCTCCGAAGGGGGCTGATTAGCCCTAGCAGAGCTGGCTGAATGCAGCAGGACCTGCCACTGCCAGCGCTGGGGTAGATCCAGAGTGACTCCGGTTTTACACTGCTGGAGTGGCCGGCTGCTTCTCCGAGCGCAGTGTGTAGGGGAGAGTCAGTGTCTGGCCCCCTGGTTAACCCAGCCACCCCTGCTCTGCCGGTGCCCTTCACTCCTGACCTGCAACCCCCTGCGAGCCCAGTCCTGGGCTCCCCCTTCCCCGCTCTGCAGGCGCCCCTCACTCCCAACCCCCAAGGATGCTGCTATTTCCTGTTCAGAGCAGCCCAGGGGGGATTATTCTACCTGCCCCCCAGCCAGGCTGGCGATGCGGGAGCCAGGCAGAAACCTGGCTCATCCTCTGTGCCGCCCCCTTGGGGTGGAAGCAGGTTTACATCACCCTTGGCTGCGGAGGGCGAGTTGGAGCCACTGGCCCTTTAAGACCGACAGGGCTGCAGCTGGGATCTGGGCCCCTTCCCCTATTCCTCTCCCCTCCCCACTGCCCCCCAGCAAGCAGCCTGGGATGGGGAAGGGAATCTCCCCACTGACAGGCAGGGCCAGGTGCCCGGGGGTGCTGGAGCCTGGGCACAGATGACTGTTCCCAGGACTTGTTTACGCCCTGGCTGGCATGTGGGGGAACCTGCCCTGATCCCCCAGGGCTGGTGGGTCGGTGGGAGGGGGCATTCAGGGGCACTGGTAGGGGCTATTCGCTGTGTTGCATGCCAGTGGGGGAGGGCTGGGTCCGTGGGGGAGCCAGCGTTAGCCCCCCTCCCCCAAGGGGAGCAGGGTTCAGGGGTAGTGCAAGGGGCTGCAAGTCAGGTGTCCCGGGTTCAATTCCCGACAGGCGCCAACTACGGGGTAATAACGATAGTGCAGCCATGAGTGGAGGGAGACCCACAGTCCCCCAGCTGTCAGTCCCCCCAGCCCTGTAACCCCCCCAGTCCCTGTCAGCCCCACCCCAGGCCCTATAGGCGCCCACTCCTGGTCAGCCCCCTCTCTCCTACCCAGCGCCCCCGGGCCCTGTCAGTCCCCTCCTAGGCCCTATAACCCCCTAAGCCCTTGTCAGCGCCGCCAGGCCCAGTAATGCCCCCCACCCCCCGCCCAGGCCCCATCAGCTCCCCCCAGACCTCTTTCAGCTCCCCCTAGCCTCTGTCAGCCCCTCCCCAGGCTCTGTAACCTCCCCAGCCCCTGTCAGCCCCCCTGGGCCCTTCCCATCTTACGAGGGCGGCTGGGGTATGGAGGGGCTCATCTGGGCTAGAACCCAGGAGTCCTGGCTCCCAGCCCCCCCTGCTCTGACCACTAGACCCGGGAGAGAACCCAGGAGTCCTGAGCCCCCCTGACGTCTCTCTCCTGCCCCAGGAGGATGAGGTCGCCCTGCAGTGCTCCGCCACCATCCTCAAGGAGCAGCTCAAACTGTGCCTGGCGGCCGAGGGCTTCGGCAACCGCCTCTGCTTCCTGGAGTCAACCTCCAACGCCCAGGTAAGCCGCCCCCGCCGTGCCCTGGGCAAAGAGCCAGCGGGGCCCTGTGCCCCCAGCAGGGCCATGGAGCGCGGGGGGACCTGCTCAGGACAGGAGGAGCGCACCTGCAGCCCGACCAGCCCCCCGCTCCAGCTCCAGGGGTTGCTCCTCTCGCTGGCAGCAGGAGTAGGCTGTTCTCTGTGTAAGCAGCCTGGCTCTGGGCCCCCCCAGGTCCCCTGTGAGCTGCCCGACACTGAGCCCTCCCTGTCTCCCACCCCCCTTTGCAGCCGTAATTCCCAGCTCCCTCAGCCCTTTCCTCTTCCCCAAGCGCCAGACCCCTATAGGGGAATCCCCCTGGGCCATTGCAGTGGGGGGACTATGACACACACACGCCACCGGCTGGGTCGACCCAGTCCTCTCCAGCATCTCCCACCGCTCTCCTTGGGGCCGTGGCTGGTTCCTGGGGGGGAATGGCAGAGCCCTCTCCGACTCTTTCCTCTTCCCTGTCCCCCATAGAATGTCCCCCCAGACTTGGCTATCTGCTGCTTCAGCCTGGAGCAGTCGCTGTCCGTCCGCGCCCTGCAGGAGATGCTGGCCAACACCGTGGAGGTGGGCAGTGAGGTGAGCACTGTGGGGCTGGGGGACATGGCAGGGCCAGGCCGTGGAGGGAGGGGGCATTGCTGGGGGACAAAAGGGGGTGCCCCCTTCCTGTCCCTGGGCTGTGCCCGTCAGCCCTGCGGATGTGGACGCTGCAGGGCAAGGGGGAGACTGGGGGCAGTGGGGGGTTGGGGAAGGGGGAACGAAGCGATGAGGGAAGGGGGAGGTGGGGCGAGTCTTGGGGCTGGGTAGAATGAGCTGGAGCAGAATCAGGGCCCATCCAGCCCAGGATCCCATCACCAGCTATGTCTGAGGAAGCCCCCGCAGCAACAGGCTCACCCGCCCCACAGGACGTTCCCTCCTGACCCCAGCAGTCACCAGCCCTCCCAGACCCTTGGCTCCCCTGGGCCCCCTCTCCATTCGCTCTCAAGCTGGGCTCCACATTGACGCCCCGCCCTTTCGTTGACCCTGCCGAGCGCAGAAATGTCTAGTGGTGGGGAGTTCCCCAGGCCCACGGTGAATTGGGAGGAAAAGGCCTGGCCCAGGGAGCACTTTTGAATGTGTCCCCCCACCATCTGCCCATGGGTTATCCTGTGCCTTTTGCTCATGGAGAGGGGATTCCGGTGGGGGGGGGGGGTGTTCTTCAGTGCCCTGGATGGGGGTCCCAGCCAGCTCCCCCAGGCAGGCGGTCAGTTCATCTCTTCTCTTCTCCCTTTCTCTCTCCTTGGCTTCTCCACCCATCTGCCGACGCTCTAGGGTGTCGACTTGGACAAGTGGGTACGTGCCGATCTCGCTGCAGTGATCCCCACCTTCCTAAACATCCTCACCCATCCTCCCAATGCATCCCCTGGGGTTCCCACCTGCTCCCCCCAGCAGCCAGTCCGGAGAACGGAGTGCCCCCTCAGCTCTTTGGGGGCCAGCCAGGACCCCCTCTGTCTCAGCTGGAGCTCCCCCAAGGGCTGTTCCCATGGGGCAGAGGTGCAAAGGGAGGCCCCGACTCATGGAGCATGATGAGGATCGTGTCCCTTTGCCTGTCTGCCAAACGCCGGCTACCCACAGGTCCCCGTGCTTTGCCAAGCAGATGCCATCCCCTGGCCTCCCCGCCAAGCGGGTGTTGTCTGAGGCCATGCGCTGAGAATGTGGCAAAACTAGAAAAAGGACCCAGGAATCCTGACCCTCAGTACTCCTGCTCTAACCACTAACGCCCAGTGCTGGGCGACGGGTCCCTGTATAAACGGCCCCGCACCCCACCCCAGAGACAGCTGCATCTCAGTGCTAGGGGAGGAATTCCTGTATAAATGACCACCATACCCTACCCCAGAGGGAGCTGCATCCTAGTGCTGGGCGAGGGGTTTCTGTATAAACAGCCCCCACGACCCACCCCAAAGGCAGCTGCAGCTCAGCACCAGGCAAGGGGTTCCTGTATAGATGGTCCCCATGCCCCACCCCAGAGGTGGCTGCATCTCAGTGCCAGCCTAGAGGTCCCTTATAAACGACCTCCATGCTCCACCCCAGAGGCAGCTGCATCCCAGTGCTGGGCAAGGGGCTCCTGTACAAACAGCCTCTGTGCCACACCACAAAGGCAGCTGCAGCACAGCACTTGGCAAGGGGTCTCTGTATAAGTGGTCACCACGCCCCACCCCAGAGGTGGCTGCATCTCAGTGCCGGGCGAGGGGTCCCTGTATAAATAGTCCCCACCCCAGAGGTGGCTGCATCCCAGTGCCAGCCTAGAGGTCCCTGTATAAACGACCTCCATGCTCCACCCCAGAGGCAGCTGCATCCCAGTGCTGGGCAAGGGGCTCCTGTACAAACAGCCCCTGCGCCACACCACAAAGGCAGCTGCAGCTCAGCACATGGCAAGGGGTCTCTGTATAAATGGTCCCTACGCCCCACCCCAGAGGTGGCTGCATCTCAGTGCTGGGCGAGGAGTCCCTCACATACCACGCAGCGCTGTGGCCAGGTTTGGGGCTGTGCTATGGGATCCGTGGGTGGAGTTGGGGGGGAGCAAAGGAGCCTCCATGATTCCCCTTTTACCCTGATTCAGACAAGGTGGAAACCCCAGTGTCTCCCCTGAGTAACCCTTTCCTTCCTGGCAGACCCTCTCCATCCCTCGCTCCATCTCCCCACTAGCCCCTCCCCACCCTCCCCCACTAGCCCCTCCCATTCCCAGTTGTGGTGCTGTTCTGATCCTGTCCTCCACCACCTCTCCCTTCACCGCATGGTTCCTAAATGCCAACAGACCGAGCCCCCCTGTGTGGGGCACCGTGCAGAGCTGGGGGTGGGCTGGGGCAGAACGTGTGTGGGCAGGTGTTGTCTGCCCCAGAGCCTCACTCGGCATGCTGGGAGTGGAGGTATTGGATGCAGGGTCTCTCTGAGCCTCTTTACCCCACTAGCAGTTGGCTGAGATGGTGCACGGCAGGGGCGGCTCACGTAACAGAGCATTACCATGCCCATACACAACAGTATGGCCCTTGCAACTAGTAACTTATTATAGTGCCCATGAAATAAGGAGCATGCCAGCCCCACGTAAACTGACCATATACAGCAATATGGCTGGGACAATATTGACTATATGAGATGGCCCGTGTAACACTGACCATATACAGCAATATGGCCCTTGCTATAATGTGGCCATAAAGTGCAGTATCCTCATATAGGGTAATATGGTCTGTTTAATAATATGGCCCATGTTATATGATCATACCTGGCAATAAAACCCATGCAATAGGGATCATATACGGCAATAGGCCCATGCAATGACCATGTGGTACGGCCCGTGTTATATTGGTCATACATAGCGAGATGACCCTAAGATTGACCCTTGCAGTAATGACCACATATACACTAGAAACGTGGCCGGTACAGTAATGACCATGTATAATTAGTGACATGGCCCATGTTATACGATCATACCTGGCAATATGGCCCATGCAGTAGGGCCCATATATGCTCTAGCAATGTGGCTTGCACAATATCGACTGTATATAGTCTAGTGATATGGTCCATACCATAACGACCCTATATACTCTAGGAGTCTGGACTGTGGAGTAATGATCGTATAACCTGAGCCGTTCTCACTCACCGCCCCAGTAGACAGTTCTCGCCTGCCAGCGTCTCTAGGTGCCAGACAATAACTCATCGCCGAGTGCAGCCCAGTCTGCAGGGGGCGGCTTTCCTTTCTGACTGTGTGTGTGTTGGGTGGGGGGGGGGAGATGGCATTGACTCTACCGGGGGGCATCTGAGCTGGATGGTGGGGTGCACCTCCCCCCCCCCCGGTGCCTGGGAGAGAGACAAGGGCTCTATGCCACGTAGGGTCGGCCGGGCAGCGCACGGCCCTGGCACGTGACACCTGGGCTGGATTTTCCAGGCTCAGGGCTGAGTCCATGTTCCAGAGGCTGGGTTGGTGCCGTGGGGATCTGGGAGCGGGATGTGTGGGGGGGTCGCGCATGGGCCATGGAACCTGTGAGCCCCGAGTCACTGGTTTGAATCCAGCTCAGGGCAGAGGTAAGTTGTTCCCCAGTGAGATGAGTTTAGCAGGTCTCAACATTGCACCGTAATTCACCCTCCGTTGGCACCGGGGGAAGCTTATTCTGCAGCTCCCCAGGTTGTCGGTCTCCTCCGTCCTTTGGACGGGGGCCAGCGGCGGGGTCCTCCCAGGGCGAGGGCGCTGAGTTCACTCGCCAACTGCCACCTCCTCTTGTCTTCTTCACCCCAGTCTTCGCAGGGCGGTGGCCACAGGACCCTGCTTTACGGCCATGCCATCCTGCTCCGCCATTCCCACAGCGGCATGGTGAGTAAGGCCTGGGGGTGGGGGGTGGGGGGTGGGCAGAGCGGGAACAATGCAAAGCAGGGTGGGAGGCCAGGGTGATGGGCACAGTGGCTGGGGTGCAGTGCATGGTGGGTACGTGCACTGGGCAGGATGCCAGGGTGATGGGCACAGCGGATGGGGTGCAGTGCATGGTGGGTACATGTGCTGGGCGGGAGGCCAGAGTGATGGGCACAGCGGATGGGTGCAGTGCATGGTGGGTACGTGCACTGGGCAGGAGGCCAGGGTGATGGGCACAGTGGATGGGTGCAGTGCATGGTGGGTACAGTGCGCTGGGCGGGATCTCATGGCTGGGTGGTCCCCGGGTGTCTCTCTCATCATTGGCACAGTGTCATTTCTTTCCCCGGGGTCACACGGCAGTGTCTGCTCCCTCCTGCAGCCCCACAGGGTGCCCAAAGCACCGGGCGCTCATTGGCGCAGGTGGCACTGGCGCTGTGCCCTTTTCCGATGCCGCTTCTCCAGCGGCTCCAGCGTGTCACTGCCTCATTTTCCTCCGCTGGCTTCTTTCCGTGCCGGTGAAAAACCCTCCCAAACGCGCCGTGTCGGCACGGCCCCGAATGCCCTTCTCCTCCCCAAGCCCCTGCCAGGGCCCAGCAGCTGGGGCTGTATTTTGCTTCCAGGCCGGGCGGCTCTTTTTTAAACTCCCGTGTGATGCGTTCCACGCCCGGTGGGGTCATGGCCTGGAGAATGTCACCAGGCGGCAGGGCGCAGCGCATCTCTGGCAGGAGCAAAGGCCAGACATGGGCTGTCCCCTGAGCTCCCTTCTGCAGAGACGCTGCCAGCTGATTCCCAGCCAAAATGCAGGGTTTAAACCCGGAAGGAAGAAGCCGCCAGTGCGGAGGGACTGGTGGGTTTGGGGCTTGGCTAAGTACTGTTCTGTTAGGCCTTGTGCACACTGGGTGTCCTGCCTCCCAGCCCCCCGCCCACCATCACCCCTCTTCTAGGCTAGAACCCAGGAGTCCTGGCTCCCACACCTCTGCAGGGCCTTCTCCACCAGGCCATGCCACCTCTGCGCCCTGGTAACCCTGCTGCCTGTTTCTCTTCCCCCTCCTCCCCTGACAGTATCTGAGCTGCCTGACCACGTCCCGCTCCCTGACGGACAAACTGGCCTTCGACGTGGGGCTGCAGGAGGACGCCTCAGGTATGGGAGGGAAGACAGGGAATGTGGAGTTTATTGTTTAGGTGTATTACGGTAGTGCCTTGGCATCCCAGTCATGGACCAGGAACCCATTGCGCTAGACACTGTACGTTTTCATTGCTATGAATTAAGTGTATTATGGTAGCACCAAGGCGCCCCACCCATGGACTGGGCTTCTATTGTGCATTGCTGTTGGGGAAACTGAGGCCCTTTAAAACCAGACTCCAGGGGTTCAGGCTCAGAGTCCCTTGGCCCCTCAAAGGGACTTGGCGGGTGCCTGGCTGTGATCAGACTAAAGAAAGAGAGAAGGAGGAACAGGGCCCGTGTCCCCCCAGTTCCTGGAGGGGTGTTCCCAGCTATAGGGTTGTGCCCCTGTTGGGGTGACTGCTGGCCCTGTTGCAGCCCATGGGAGTTTTGCCCCAGTAGGGCCAGGTTACCGCTCCAGTGCCCTGGACCGGCAGGAGGGGGGGAGCCCCAGGGCCCAAGGCAGCAAGGGGTGCAGCAGGCAAGGGGACCCTGCCACTCGGGAGGGGGTGTTTCCATGCCTGGGGGCCAGGGGTGTCCCCTTGGCTGCTGGCCGCACCCAGGCCCTGTCTATGTCCCGTCCCCAGGGGAAGCCTGCTGGTGGACCATCCACCCCGCCTCCAAGCAGCGGTCAGAGGGCGAGAAGGTTCGAGTCGGGGATGACCTCATCTTGGTCAGCGTCTCCTCCGAGCGCTATCTGGTGAGTCGGGGGGTGCATGCGTGTGCGCGTCTGGCCGCCTGTGCGGGCGAGTGTGCCTGGGCGTGCGGGCGCACGTGCGTGTCTGGGTGTGTCCGCGTTCATGCGCGTTGGGTGCCGTGCACGTGTGTGCATCTCTGTGTTTGCGGATGTATGTGTGGGTGTGCGCACGTGTGTACATGGGTTTGGGTGTGCCTGGGTGGGTGTGCATGCACACGGGCGTGCGGCTGTACGTGGTTGCGTGTGCAAGCACCTGTGTGCCTGTGTCTGCTGACCCAGTGACGAGACCCCCTCCGGGGGATAACAGCCCTACTGCGGGGGGTTGGTGGTAAATGAGTGGAGATCTCCCCCCACACAGGTGGGAGAGGCAGGTGGTTCTGGGCCCGGACTCCTGGGTTCATGCCAGTGCAGGCAGCACACAGCGTCATTCCAGCTGTCTCTGGTGCCAGAAGGGACCTGACGCTCCCTCCGTTTTGTCTCTTCTCCCTCACGCTCTGCGCCCTGCCCAGCACCTCTCCACGGCCAGCGGGGACCTGCAGGCCGACGCCTCCTTCATGCAGACCCTCTGGAACATGAATCCCATCTGCTCAGGCTGCGAGGAAGGTGAGTCTCCACCCCCACCCCCCCATCCCACTCCCAGGGGATTCCAGGGCCCTGACGCTGGGCTGGATCCTGGCCCTGGGAACCCTCGCCCCCCTTTACCCCATGCCAGCCCTAAGGGTGGCTTTGAGCCCATGGCCATAACAGGGGGACTGCAGGGCCCTGAGTGGAGGCAAGTCCCTGCCCCTCTGATAGAGAGAGAAGGGAGAGGGGTCAGGACTCCTGGGTTCTACCCTGGCTCTGGGAGGGGAGTGGGGTCTAGTGGTTAGAGCGGTGGGGGGCTGGGAGCCAGGACTCCTGGGTTCCCCTGAGTCATTGACCCTCCCTCCCCTGCACAGACATTCACTGGTTTCTCCTCTCCCACCAGGGTACGTGACGGGTGGCCATGTCATGCGTCTCTTCCACGGGCACATGGATGAATGCCTCACCATCTCCTCCACCGAGCAGGGCGAGGAGGAGCGCAGGTACGGCTTGGAGAGCGCAGCTACACAGACCCCAGCGGGGCTCAACCCCGGGGCCTTCAGCGCTGGGAGCTCAGCCTAAGGTTGCTGCCTGGGACCCCCTGCCCAGCGCCAGAGGGGGAGGGGGGTGGAGAGCCACTTGATCATGTCACCCAAGGGAGGAGCAGCGCTGGACGGGGGGTCGGACTCCTGGGTTCTGTTTCTGGCTCTGTCCGCCCCGCCCCCCACACTGGGCAACCTTGGGTGAGTCACGTCCTGCTCTGTGCCTCAGTTTCCCTTCCCACCCTTTGCAAGCTTTTGGGGGCAGGGACTCTCTCTCATTATGTGTCTGTGCAGTGCCTGGCCCAATGGGGGCCCCTGATCTTGATCTGTTCCATGGGGAGCTGGGGTGTCCCTAATCTGGGCCACACTCCCATGGACGGGACTGGGGGCCCAGCTGGGTTCCCCCTCTCAATGTTCCCCCTCTCTTGTCGGCAGGGTGGTGAACTACGAGGGAGGTGCTGTTTGCACCCATGCCCGCTCCCTCTGGAGGCTGGAGCCCCTGCGCATCAGGTAGGGGAATACCAGGCTCTGCTCCCCGCGGCCCCAGGGAAAGGGGGCACCGACCTGGGACCATGGTGTTGCTCGGAGAGGCTGGTGCTGGATGATGCGGGGTGGGAGCAGAGACTGTATGGACAGGGGGACTGTATAGACAGGGATGTGAGCAACTGTATGGACTGGGGGGACTGTATGGACTGGAGGATCGGGGATTGTATAGGCCAGGGGGTCAGGGACTATATGGACTGGGGGGACTGCATGGATCAGGGAGTCCGGGACTCTATGGACAAGGGAACTGTATGGACTGGCGCGTAAAGGACCATATGGCCCATGGGAGGCTGGGGACTGTACGGACGGGAGGCCAGGGACTAGACAAATGGGGGTTGGGAGGCTGGTTCGAATCCAGCCCCAATCGTTGCGTCCAATGGGCGGGATTGCCGGAGCCATCGTGTGGGGCTAGCGGCGGGTCTCTGTCCCCCGGGCAGCTGGAGTGGGAGCTACATGCGGTGGGGGCAGCTGTTCCGGGTGCGGCACGTTACCACCGGGCGCTACCTGGCGCTGAGCGAGGAGAGGGGGCTCGTCGTGGTGGACGCGGAGAAGGCCCACACCAAGGCCACGGCCTTCTGCTTCCGCGCCTCCAAGGTGAGAGTGGGGCCGTGGAGGGCGGGGCAGGAGCCAGGCTCCTAAAATTTGTTCCCATTGGGTCTGGGATTCTCCTTCCCTTCCCGTAGTGTTGAGTGTGGGAGTATAAGCAGCCCCGCCCCCCACCCCAGAAGTGGCTGCATCCCAGCGCCAGTGGGACTGACGCCGTGCGGTGATGGTGTGAAGCGGGTGGCTGGATTCCCCTCGCCCAACCCCAGGCGCCGGGACGGGCAGCGCTGACTGCCGAGTAACTCCCCTGGTGTGAGGCGGGGGCAGCCAGTGGGGTGCCCCCCCTTGTGACGGCTGAGCCGAGGGTGGGGGACATGGCTGCACGTGGCACAGATGCCCCCTGGCCAGGCTGAGGCATATCTCCGTGTGGCCCGGGGAGCTGGCCCCTGAGCTGAGGGCCTTTCCCCATCTTATCCCGCCGAGTTCACAGCCCCCTCCCCACCGTTCCCCCCACTCACAGCCCCCCTGCTCTGTCCCCGCCCTCCTTGTTCACCCCACATTCACGGCCTGCTTTGTGGTGGCCCCCCTGCACCTATGGCTCTCCCGCCCCCCCCCCCCATGTTTTTATCCCCCCCCCACATGCTTGGGCCCCCCTCCACTGCCCCCAGCGTTCACAGCTCTTGTCCCCCCATATTCACGGCTCCCTCTTCCCCCCCATTCATGGCGACCCACACCCCCATGTTGACGGCTCCCCCTCCTCCACATTGTCGCCCCCCTCTCCCCCCCCGCAGGAGAAGCTGGACGTGGCCCCCAAACGGGACGTGGAGGGCATGGGCGCCTCTGAGATCAAGTACGGCGAGTCCATGTGCTTCGTGCAGCACGCGGCCAGCGGCCTGTGGCTGACGTACGCGGCGGCCGACGCCAAGGCCCTGCGCCTGGGGCTGCTCAAGAGGAAGGTGAGGGGCGGGGGGGCCGCGCTGGGGGTCCCTGGGGCTGCTCAAGAGGAAGGGGAGGGCTGGGCGGGAAGGGGAGGCTGGGGGACACCTGTACCCCACTCACCCCACGGCTCTGCCCCCCCCCCAGGCCATCCTGCACCAGGAGGGGCACATGGACGACGCCCTGTCCTTGACCCGCTGCCAGCACGAGGAGTCACAGGCCGCCCGCATCATCTACAGCACCAGCGGCCTCTACAGCCACTTCATCCGGTGGGCTGGGGGGCCGGGGCCGGGGGGGGCTGAGCCTGCGGGGAGAGGTCAGAGGAGGGAGATGAACTCGGGGGGGAGGGGCTGAGTCCTGAGGAGGGAAATGGGAAAGGGGGGGAATGAAGCCAGGGGGTGCAGAACCAAGGGAGAGGTTGGAGATCGGGGGGGGGCTCGACCTGGCTGGTGGGGCTGTGAAGACTGGGGGAGGCTGATCTCTGCCAGTCGGCTGGGTGGATGCCCGGGTCCCTCCCTGCCTGCTCTGGGGGCCAGTCCCAGAGGGTGTGGGGAGCAGGTCACGCTCTGGGGACCCCTAAGCTGGGGAGGGGCAGGCGCAGTCTCTCCTGCCCCTGAACAGGCTCCCTCCCGATGGCTCCCCCAAATTCCCCCCTCCCCGGCCGGGGGACTCTGGCCCTTTCCTGCTGGTGGCAGCGGTGGGATCCCCCCTCCAGTGGGGCTGGGCTGACTCCCCTCCCCCCTGTGGTGCTGGCAGGGGCCTGGACAGCCTGAGCGGGAAGGGCAAAGCGGGTGCCACGGTGGCGCTGCCCATCGACGGCATGATTCTGAGCCTGCAGGATCTGATCGCCTACTTCCAGCACCCCGAGGACGAGCTGCGGCACGAGGAGAAGCAGGGCCGGCTGCGCTCGCTCAAGAGCCGCCAGAACCTCTTCCAGGAGGAGGTCAGTGGGTGGGGGGGGGGAACAACACCGTGTGGGAGGGGTGCGGGTGGGGGGTCGTGTCATCACACACTGCAGGCGCTCTCCCCCCGGCAGTCAGGGCAGGCCCCAGTGCGGTGCTAGGGGGCGCTGTGCAGCAAGAAGCTACATTCAGCCTTGGGCGAAGGATCCCTGTATAAACAGCTGCGCACCAGACCTGGCTGCATCTCAGTGACAGGGTGAGCGATTCAGGAGGAGGGGGAATGGGAACCCGCCATTGGGGGCCTGGAGGGGTTCTCCGGTGGTGGGGGCAGGCAGGGTGTCAGCCCCTTTGGGTGGGTAGGGGCCAGTGCACGGGAACGTGACAGCCATGCTCTGCTCCCCGCAGGGCATGATCATGCTGGTCCTGAACTGCATCGACCGCCTCAACCTGTACAGCACGGCCGCCCACTTCGCTGAGTTTGCCGGCGAGGAGGCAGCTGAGTCCTGGAAGGAGATCGTCAACCTGCTGTATGAGCTGCTGGGTGCGTGGGCCACGGGACAGGAGGGGGGTCAGCCCCACACTGGCGAGGCTGGGTCCCTGGGAGCTGGAGGCCGGGGGCTGGTGTGTGTGGACGGGACCCATCCTGGGGAGACTGGCAGGCCTAGAGGGCGGGGAGAATTCAGTCCCAGCTGCAGGATTTCCAGGTGCTGAGCTGTGGGCCTGCCCCCCGGAGCGTGCTCCTGGAGGGGCAGAGCAGAGGGGCCTGCTTCGAGTTGGGGTGGGGAAGGTGGCCCCCCCTGACGGCCCCTCTCTCGCCCCGCAGCCTCACTGATCCGGGGAAACCGCTCCAACTGCGCCCTCTTCTCCAACAACCTGGACTGGCTGGTCAGCAAGCTGGACCGGCTGGAGGCCTCTTCCGGTGAGTCTGGGCAAGCGGGAGGTCGTGCCCCGGCCAGGCTGCGTCCAGGGGCAGAGAGGTGAATGGCTGGGACCCCCACATGGCCGTGAAAATGTCCCCTGCCTGGCAAAGGCCTGGCCAGCTGCATGGACGTGCACTCGGAGACACACACGTGTGCTCCACACAGATCCGTGCTGTGTCGTGTCGCACATTGCACGTGTGTGTGGACAGACGCACGGACACGCTCGCTGATGCACACACCTGCATTTCCACACAGCCCTGTGTTGCTTGCACACTGCACCTGCGGCCAGGCAGGAATACACGGGCTGTGATACACCCGTCCAGATCCATCTGTGTGCTCATGTCAGCATGGGGCAGCTACGCCCCTGCCCGTGCACATGTGGATCCAGGTGCCCGCTCGTGCCCGCTGTGCTGTGCACACGCACCCCCTGGGCCCCTCAGGTGCGTGCGTTGCACTCGCCACAGTCAGGCATCCAGCGGCGCGCGCACACTCACGGCCCGGTGCCCCCTGCCAGGGATCCTGGAGGTGCTGTACTGCGTCCTCATCGAGAGCCCCGAGGTGCTGAACATCATCCAGGAGAACCACATCAAATCCATCATCTCCCTGCTGGACAAGCACGGCCGCAACCACAAGGTCAGGGTGTCGCCCGGGCCGGATCCTCGGCTCTCCCGCCCCTGCCTTGGGGGCAGAGACAGGCTGGGGAGGGATAAGGATAAGGGTAAGGCCCCTTTGTGGGTCCGTATTCTGGGTCTTGTCCATCCCCTGCTGTCAGTGAGAGCAACCCCCGGACTGCTGTAACTTACACTGCGCCCCCATGGGCCCTGGGGGGCAGAGGATAGCCACAGTGCCGTGCGCTCTGGCCACGCCCCAGATCCTCCCCCTATGGGCCCTGGGGCAGAGAATGGCCACAGCGCCGTGCGCTCCGGCCACGCCCCAGATCCTCCCTCTATGGGCCCTGGGGCAGAGAATAGCCACAGTGCCGTGCGCTCCGGCCACGCCCCAGATCCTCCCTCTATGGGCCCTGGGGCAGAGAATAGCCAAAGTGCCGTGCGCTCCGGCCACCCCGTGACCCGCTTCTCTCTGTTTTGAAACTCAATCCATTTCCTGAGGTGGCCAACAGGGCTGTTTCTCCAGGAGCTGGCTGGCCGGGCCGGGCCGGGCCGGGCCGGGCTCCCATATCCCAGGTGAAATCCCAGCGCTGTCTCCTCTCTGTTCCGGTAGGTCCTTGACGTGCTCTGCTCTCTGTGCGTCTGTAACGGGGTGGCTGTCCGCTCCAACCAGAACCTCATCACCGAGAACCTGCTCCCCCGCCGTGACCTGCTCCTGCAGACCAGCCTCATCAACTACGTCACCAGGTGGGGCAGGGACCGGCCAGCCACCTAGGGCTCACTTCCTGCTCTGAATCCTCGCACCATGTTGCTGTACAGCTGTTAAACAGATGTGGCTGCATCTCCCCAGTGCCCCACCCCAGAGGTGGCTGCATCTCTGCACCGGGCGAGGCGTGGTACCTTGTAGTTTGCAAGGTGCATAAAGTACGCTGGGGGAGGGGGGGCGTTATTCCTGCTCCCTCCCTCCCCAGAGCTGATACCCCCTTCTCTGTCCCCGGCAGCATGCGCCCCAACATCTTCCTGGGCACGCACGAGGGCTCGACGCAGTACAAGAAGTGGTACTACGAGCTGATCGTGGACTACGTGGAGCCCTTCGTCACGGCGCAGGCCACCCACCTGCGCGTAGGCTGGGCCATGACCGAGGGCTACAGCCCCTACCCCGGGGGCGGGGAGGGCTGGGGCGGCAACGGCGTGGGCGACGACCTGTACTCCTTCGCCTTTGATGGCCTGCACCTCTGGTCAGGTACGAGCCCTGGCACCCGCCAGCGCTGCCCAGGCTGGGCGCTGGGAACCTCTAGCAGCGGGGGGGGGGGGGGAGGCGGAGCTGGCATGGGGATGTCACAGGGGGAGCACGTGATTTTGCACACTGTCCTCCTGCACCCACCCATGCTCGCTCTCGCACATGCTGTCTTGTGCATGCTCTTGTCACGCTCATGTTCTCTTGCACACTCTTTGCACACTGCTCACTATTATACACACACTCACATTAGCTTGGGTGCTCTGTCTTGAACACTTGTTGCACATTCACTAATGCTCACTCTTATGCGTGCCCTATTTCTCTTTTGCACACTTCTGCGCACATTGACAGTCCCTTGCTTGTTCTTTTGTGCACAGACATTCGGTGCATACTCACTCATCCACTCTTGTACATATGCATGTTCTCTTGTGTGTTCTCTCTTGCACAATTGTTGCACACTTACTCAGGCACTCTTATGCACACACATTCTCTCGTGTGCACTGTCTGACACGCTGTCTTGAACACTTGTTGCACACTGAGTCTCGCATGCTTTTACACACACTATTTCTCTTGCACGTTCTTTTGCACTCTTATGTGCACGCTGACATTCTCTTGCATGGCCTCTGTTGCACGTTCGTTACTCAGGTACTCACACACACAGGCACACTCTTGGGTATTCTCTCTTGCACACTTGCATGCGCGTGCCCTCTCTATCACACTTGCTCTTTGCACCCTGTTGGTAAATTGCATAGTCAGTTGCTCGATCAGGCTTTGGTTCACTATGAAATATACTCAGCCAGGCCTGTTGCTAACAGTCGGCTATAAGCTAGCAGAGGAAGAAAGGCTCAGTGTGACCCCAGTCTCCGGGAAGCCGCCTCATGCGGCGCTGTCATGTTCACCTTGCGCAGGCGGTTTGTTCCCCAAATGACACCCCTAAAGCCGTGTTTGTACCCAACCTGTACATGAGTCCAGGCTCCTGTGTACGTCATCTGCAACTAGATTTCCCCAGCCAGCTTCCCACCTCGCCTTCTCGTGCCCCAGCGCGCCCCTTCTCTGTGCTGAACGCACGCCTTGCGGGTACCAATGGGCGTGAAGCCACCTCCTCAGCTTGTGCCAGGCAGAACAGTCCTACGTCTGGTCCTTTTCCTTTGGGACATGCCAGGCTGGCGTGGGCAAATAACTCCTGGCAGGTCACTAGGGTGAAAGACCTGCGTGTCCTGAGCCGTGTGGAGTTCAGCCCATGGCAGGAGTGCCTGGATGCCCAGTGTCGGAGAACAGCACAGCCCCGTTCGGGCTTTGTAGCGGCTACCTTGGTTGTGCCGCATGCAGACTCGTGGCTGCGTGGCGTGGCCGTTGCTAGCCAGCAGGCATTGGTCACCCCCCCACTCGTGCTATCCTGGCACCCACATTTCTCGCCCCCTCTGTTTGCCGTGTCTCTTTGCACCCGCGCCCTCCCCTGACCCTTTCTCTCTGCCCTGCTCCTTTCGCCCACCGCCCCTCCGCACTCGCGCTCTCCGGCCTCTCACCGCCCTCCCGTCCGCCCGCGCAGGTCGCGTGGCCCGCGCCGTGGCATCGCCCAACCAGCACACGCTGGCGGCCGACGACGTGGTCAGCTGCTGCCTGGACCTGAGCGTGCCCAGCATGTCCTTCCGCATCAACGGCTTCCCCGTGCAGGGCATGTTCGAGAACTTCAACGTGGACGGGCTCTTCTTCCCCGTAGTCAGCTTCTCCGCCGGCATCAAGTGAGCCGGGGGACCGGGGGGACTGGAGGTGGGGATAGGAAGTGGGGTGAGGAGGGGGAGGAGAAGTGGGGGGGCTGAGGGGAGAGGAAGGGGTGGAGGAATAGGGGGCACAGGGAGGGAGTTGATGGGGGTGCGGATGGAATGGAGGAATAGGGGGCTGTAGGGTAGGAAGGGGTAGTGGGGGGAAGGGTGGGAGAATTGGTGGGGGGGGCTGCGGAGGGTGGGGAGGAGGGATCCAGAGAGGGAGAAGTGGGGAAAGGGATCTGACCTTCACCCCCCCAACCCTCTCCTGCACCCAACCCCCCGCAGGGTCCGCTTCCTCCTAGGGGGCCGCCACGGCGACTTCAAGTTCCTGCCCCCCCCCGGCTACGCGCCCTGCTTCGAGGCTCTGCTGCCCCGCGAGCGGATGCGGGTGGAGCCCATCAAGGAGTACAGGCAGGACTGGGGGGGCATCCGCAGCCTGCTGGGACCCACCCAGGCCCTGTCCCACACGGCCTTCACCCCCTGCCCCGTGGACACCCTGCAGGTAGCGCCCGCCACTGGGCCCCTGCCCTGGGGATCGGGGGTGGGGACCCGCCTGGCCAGGAGGGGGAATTTTGGGGGAGGGACCCGCTTGGCAGGGTGGAGGGGATAGGTAGGAGGGACCCCTGCCTGCCCTGAGGGAAGGACTGTGGGGGGCTCTCAGCCTGCCCCGGCTGGGGGGGGGGAACCTGGCTAGCCCAGGGGATGTTCCCCAGTCGGGCACTGGGATGGGGGAGTTGCCCAGCTCCCAGGCGCTGACCCCCCCATCCTTGCCAGGACCCTCCATGCGGAGGCCGGGCCCCACTTGGGGGCATCCCCCAAGGCAGGGCTGAGTCACACAGGTGGGGGCTGCAGGGGTGGGTGGCGGCGCTGGCCAGGCTGGAGGCCTGTCTAACCCCTCCCCCCACAGATCGTCCTCCCCCCCCACCTGGAGAGGATCCGTGAGAAGCTGGCCGAGAATATCCACGAGCTGTGGGCGCTGACCCGGATCGAGCAGGGCTGGACCTACGGGCCCGTGAGTGTCCCCCATGCCCCCCATCCCCTCTCACCCCTACGGGCCTGTGAGTGCCCCCCAGACGCCTCCATCCTCCCCCAGAAGACAGTGACTGTCCCCCCATATCTCCTCCTCCTATGAGCCTGCTTTCCCCCATCCATCCTGACTGCTTCTCACCAGCAAGTGCTTCTGCCCCTGCCCCACCCCTGTTGCCCCTACCTCACTCCCCACTGCGGACCAGGGATGCCCCCGGGCAGGAAGGAGCCTGAGCCAGCCTCCCCCACCGGCCGCTGGCCCTTGAGTTCCTGCTTTTCAGCTGGGTCCCCTGGCAGCCCAGCCCAGCCCTCCAGACCTGGCCCACTCATGCCCCCACAGAACCCCCTAGCCCAGCCTGTGGCCCCCAGAACCCCCAGCCCTGCCCAGCCCCTTTCCCAGAACCCCCAGCTGCTCCCTGCTGGCGTGGGGTGTGTGGGGGTGGGGTGTCAGTGGGCCGCTGACCCCTCTCCTCCCCCGGCTCAGATCCGGGACGACAACAAGCAGCTGCACCCCTGCCTGCTGGATTTCCACAGCCTGCCTGAGCCGGAGAGGAACTACAACCTGCAGATGTCCGGGGAGACATTGAAGTGAGGGGGGGAGGGCTGGAGATGGGGGTAATGTCGGGGGGGGGAGGGGGGCTCAGAAACATGGGCGAGAATGGGTTGGGGAGCTGAGCATGTGGAGCGTTAGCCCCCCCCCCCCACACACACACACACTAGGGGGTGGGAGAGGGATGTCCAGCTGGGGCAGGGTCCGTATGGTGGAGGGGTTGATGGTGGGGGGGGTTGGCGGCTGGGTGGGAGGATGGGGGGGCTCATCTGGGGGGCAGTGGGGGTTTGGCGGCTGGGTGGGGGGCTTGTCTCTGGGGGGCTGTCGGGGAGCTGACCCCCCCCTCCCATTGCCGTGTCCCCCCGCAGGACGCTCCTGGCGCTGGGCTGCCATGTGGGGATGGCTGACGAGAAGGCTGAGGAGAACCTCAAGAAGATCAAGCTGCCCAAGACGTGGGTGCTGCCTGGGGGGCCGGGCAGGGCGGGGGGGCAGGGCAGGCCCTCCAGGAGCTGTCCCGGGACGCTGTGGGCGGTGCTTGGCCTGGGGCATTTGACCTTTGACCCCCAAGTCAACCAAATAAATGGGGGGGTTGGTTCTTCCCCCCACCCCTCAGCATTGTCGTACTGGCAGGACGTGAGGTGGAGGAAATGGGCGGGCGGCAGTCTGATGTGGGGGGCATCCCGGGCTGCGTGATTGGGGAGGCGGGCACCACAGATCCGCAGGCCGGTCTCAGCAGCAGTCCCCAGGCAGACCCGCCGGGGTGCCAGCCCCCACTTAGGGGCACTCGCCCGCCCCTTGGCCACACCACCTCCTGGGACCGACCCTTGGTGCCTCCAGCCCCCCTGCTTCACACCAGGAGCTCCCCTCAGTGCATCCACATGGTTTGGAGGCCTGGGGCGGTTATGCCCCCAAAGGGCACGATCTGGAGTGACTCCCACCAGCGCTGGGAACAAAGGAGGGTTTATTGGCCAGCTGGCCACAGCGTGGAAAGCCTAGTTAATGCAGAGAACAGAAAGCTGCAGCCTTGTCCATCCGGGTCCGCCCTGAGCCCTCCAGCCTCTCTCGAGGGCCAGGCCAGGAGTACTGTCTCCCCTCAGCCCCACTTCACAACCCCCTACCCCACCTGTCCCTCCGTCCTTTGTTCCCCAGCTGCTCACACCTCGCCGGCTGGCCATTGTCTTCTGGGACGCTCCATGGGCCTGAGGCCCGGCCCGCAGGCAGCCAGGCCTCACCACCCCATCTCTGGGTCTCTGCAAAGATCAAACAACCTTCTCCCGCTGCCTTGTTAACCAGGCACCACATAGGGGAAACTGAGGCACACACACTAGTCATCCAAAATAGTGTACAAAATTCCCACTCTGTCATGGAGTGGGGACACTGGGCTTGGCCGGTCTGGGGAGGGGGAGATACCGGGCTAGATGGTGTGGTCCAGTCCGGGTGGGGAGGCGGGAGATGGAGTTTTATTGGCAGGTTCTATAGCAAATTCCTTCCCCCGGCAGGTACATGATGTCCAATGGCTACAAGCCGGCCCCCCTGGATCTGGCCCACGTCAAGCTGACCCCGGCCCAGAACACACTGGTGGACAAGCTGGCCGAGAACGGGCACAACGTGTGGGCCCGGGACCGCGTGAGCCAGGGCTGGACCTATAGCATTGTGCAGGTAGGGGGCTGGGAGAGCTGTGGGGTCCAGGGAGCCCAAGGAGGCTGCGGGGAAGAGGCTGGGGGGGAGGTTCTAGAGGCTGGGGGACTGAAGGGCGCTTGTGCTGTCTTCTGGTTCGTGGGACCCGCCCCACTGGAGGCATGGAGTGACTGCAGGGGTGAGAAGGAGCGGGGGCTGGTGGTTAGAGTGGGGAGGGCTGGGAGCCCGGACTCCTGGGTTCTCTCGCTGGCTCTGCCTCGTTCTCCATCAGCGACCCAGGGCCGTGGTCCCTCCCTGCCTCACAAGAGGCTGTGTAGGGGGAGCGGGGGAGCGACGTCAGTTCAGGTGCTTTGAGATCCACAGAGGGAAGGGTGGGCGGCCAGCGTTATCCCTCCCAGGTGGCGGGGTTTGGACTGGCTTGGGAGCAGCTCCTCTCGGTTTCCCCCGTGCCTGCGTCTGCGGCGTGTGCCCCAGGACATCAAGAACAAGCGGAACCCGCGCCTGGTGCCCTACAACCTGCTGGACGAACGGACCAAGAGGACGAATCGCAACAGCCTGTGCGAGGCCGTGCGCACGCTGATCGGCTACGGCTACAACATCGAGCCCCCCGACCAGGAGACCTGTGAGTGCCCCCCGGGACCTTCCCCCGGGCCCCCTGCCCTGGTGGGGCCCCTCCCCTGGAGAGAAGGGGCAGTGTGGAGGAGGGGGCAGGGTGGGGGAGGGGCGTGGTGTATGGGGGGGGGGGGGCAGGCAGGCCCGGGGTGACCCTGCCCTCGCCCTGCAGCGGCACAGGGGGTGCCCACGGCGCGCTCGGAGCGGCTGCGCATCTTCCGGGCGGAGCAGTGCTACGCGGTGCGGGCCGGGAAGTGGTACTTCGAGTTCGAGGCGGTGACCACGGGCGAGATGCGCGTGGGCTGGGCCCGGCCAGACGTGCGCCCCGACGTGGAGCTGGGGGCCGACGAGCTCGCCTACGTCTTCAACGGGCACCGGGTGAGTGGGGGGAGGGCCTGGCTGGGCTGGCTTGGGCCCCCCGGCCTGATATCCACCTCCCCCCTGCCGGATCAGACCAACAGCCCCCCCCCCCCGCCCAATATCCCCCCCTCCCTGATACCCTGGGTCCCCCCATGGGCCCGTCTAGCCCGGCATCCCCCCCGGCTCATACCCTCTGGCGCGTCATTCCCTGGCCGTGCTGGCCCAGCGCCCTCTGCTGCAGAGAGCCCAAATGCCTCCCATCATGCCCCGGCCACTGTGCCCCATGCGCCAGCAGTGCCAGCCCAGGCCCCAGCGCCTTTCCCAGAAGCTGACCCCCCCTTCTGCTCCCCCACCAGGGCCAGCGCTGGCACGTGGGCAGCGAGCCCTTCGGCCGCTCCTGGCAGCCGGGCGACGTGGTCGGCTGCATGATCGACCTGAATGAGAACCACATCATGTTCACACTCAACGGGGAGATGCTGATCAGCGACTCAGGCTCCGAGCTGGCCTTCAAGGACATTGAGATCGGAGAGGGTGAGGGGCTGGGGGCCAGGATGCCTGGGTTCTATTCCCGGCTCTGGGAGGGGAGTGGGGTCTAGTGGTTAGAGTGAGGGGGCTGGGGGCCAGGATGCCTGGGTTCTATTCCCGGCTCTGGGAGGGGAGTGGGGTCTAGTGGTTAGAGTGAGGGGGCTGGGGGCCAGGACGCCTGGGTTCTATTCCCGGCTCTGGGAGGGGAGTGGGGTCTAGTGGTTAGAGTGAGGGGGCTGGGGGCCAGGACTCCTGGGTTCTTCCCAGCTCTGGGAGGGGAGTGGGATCTCGTGGTTAGAGCACCTGGCTTGGCGCCAGGATGCCTGGGTTCTGTTCCTGGCGTGGGCACTGCCCTGTCGGATGCCCCCTCTTTGCACTCTGCCAGGAGCCCAGCTGATCCTGCTGTGGTGCTGCCCTGTCTTGCAGGCTTCCTCCCGGTGTGCAGCTTGGGCCTCTCCCAGGTGGGGCGGCTCAACCTGGGCCAGGACGTGAGCAGCCTGCGCTACTTCCCCATCTGCGGCCTGCAGGAGGGCTACGAGCCCTTCGCCATCAACATGAAGCGCGACATCAGCATGTGGTTCAGCAAGAGCCTGCCGCAGTTCTGGCCCCTGCCCCCCGAGCACCCCCAATACGAGGTGAGGGGGCTCCTGGCCTGGGGAGCAGCCGGAGGGGCCTCGGTTTGGCGTTGGCAAGTGGGGCCCCCATGCTGTGTGGGAGGCTGCCTCCAGCTATGGGGGTTGATTTTGGGGAGGCCCCAGCTATACAGACTCAGTGGGGTGTGGGGGGGGCACTGGCTGCAGGGATTGAATGGGGGATGCTTGGGGGGGGGGACCAAACAGGGGGGCCCGATGCAAGGTGAGAGCAACGTTTCCCAGGGGCTGCAGGGTGCCGGCCCAGCGCTGCCCCTGCCCGGTTCGTGGCCATGGCTTCCAAGGAGCAGGGCGCCCGGCCCCGGCTCTGCCCCGCCGACCACGCAGCCCCGAGGCGTGCAGCGAGCTCCAGGGTAGGTCCCAGAGCGGAGCCAGGAGCCGGGTCGAACGCAACCGGTCACGCGCCTGCAGCCAGGGCTGAATCAAGGAGCCGGGGCTCACGCCGGGTTCCTGCAGGCGATGTCCACGTGGGGGGCAGACGGGGAGCTGGGCGCCTGGTACCTCCATCTGTAATACCCGTCCGTCCGTCTCGCAGTGACTGTCCGCCCAGCGGGCAGCTAGCTCTGTCTGCAGACCTCACGGGCTACCTGTCGGCGAGCTGTGGGAGCCCTGGGAAAGCCTGTGCCCGCATTTGCCCTCTGCCAGCTGGCACCAAGGGATCTCTGTGTCACAGAGAGGTCCCCACTCCAGAGAGCCGGTGTCCCTTTCTCCTGAGACCCGAAGGGGACGGATCAGGGGACTGCTCAAGGAATCCTGCCCCTCCCCGTTCTGAGACAGTCCCCCTCCCCTGAACCATCTGTCCCGGATCCACAGGATCGGGGCCACGCCGCCAGCTTTGGAACAGGCTCTTGGAGGAACCTTCCATGGGGCAGACCCCCAAGGAGTCGCACTCTTCCCAGGGCAGGGCAGGGCAGGGCAGGGCAGGGCATGTGGCGGCCCCCCCCCAACCTCCAGGCTCCAGCCCACCTGCCCCCTCTGGGAGTTCAGCCCGCTGTGCCCAGCTGAGCCGGATCCTGGGGAGACCTGCCTGCTCTGCGGGGCCCCGTGCATCCTGCCAGGATGCGCAGCGAAGCCCTGGTGATGGAGAGGAGGGGAAATCCAGCTCCCTCTGCACCGGGGGTGGCCAGGTGCCAGGGTTTGCCGTTGTCTCCTGGGACTCTCCACCGATATGGGGTTGGCCTTGGCCAGCCCCTTTTAAGGACCCACTCCGGCTGAGCCAGGCAGGAGATGCGTGCCGGGAGAACAAAAGACGTCCTCCCTCCACTGGGTAACGATGCAACCTACTGGGGAAACTGAGGCACGCACAGGCCTGGTAAAAATATCACAGCAAACTCCCACCCAGTCACAGTGTCCCCCAAGCTGGGTCGTCCCCTCCTCCGCCCGCCCACCCCTGACCCCTCTGTCGCCCTGGCCAGGTGTCGCGCATCGACGGCACCGTGGACAACCCGCCCTGCCTGAAGCTGACGCACCGGACCTTCGGCTCACAGAACGCGGTCAGCGAGATGCTCTTCCTGCGCCTCAGCCTGCCTGTGGAGTTCCACGAGAAGTTCAAGTGCACGGCGGGCACCACGCCCCTCACCCGCGCCTTCACCATCCCCGAGGAGGACGTCAAGGACATCGACCTCGACTCCGAGTTCGAGGTGCTCAGGAAGTCGGCCGGGCGCAAGGAGGCTGAGGAGGCCGAGAAGGAGAAGCAGGGGCCCCCCCTGCCCAGCCCCAAGGAGCCCCCCAAGGCAGAGAATGAGAAGGACGTGGCATCAGAGAAGAGCAAGATCAAGAGGGGGTGAGGGCATCTAGGGGGTGCAGCCCCAGGGCAGGGACAGGTTGGCATGGGGGGCAGGGAATGGGGCGTGGAGCCTTTCCCCTCTGACCTGCATTGGAAGCATTAACCCAGATTTCTAACGGGCAGAGTTGGGTGGGTTTCAGCCCAGTTTCTAATGGCCAGGCCACCCACAGTGCCCGCCTGCCCCCCACCGGGCATGGGCTCCTTCCCTGGCTGGGCAGGGCTGACCTTTGCCCAGTCTCAGGGGGGTGGGTGCTCACCCCGTCTTTGTCCACCCCCAGCTTCTTGTTCAAGGCGAAGAAGGCCACGTTCGTCGCTCCGCCCCCAGCGGTGCCCTCCGTGCCACGCCTGGAGGAAGACGTGGTGCCCGACGACCGCGACGACCCCGAGATCATCATGAACACCACCACGGTACCCGGCTGCGTGGGCACTGCACTGCTGGGGGGTCATGCCACAGGGGGCGGGAGGGGCTCAGCAGGGGGTGCTGTCCCCCATCTGTGTTGGCCCCATGCATTGCTGGTGGGCCATGCTACTGGGGGGCCATGCTGCCAGGGGCTCAGCAGGGGGTGCTCTCCCCTGGCTGTGCTATCCCTGATGTGGCGCTGGGGGGCCATGCTGCCAGGGGGGGGCTCCCCAGCATGTGGCGCTGGGGGGGGCTGCTGGGAGGGGGCTCTCCCCATCTGTGCTGGCCCTGATGCGGCACCGGGGGTGGGGGGGCCATGCTGCCAGGAGCGGGCAGGGACTCTACCCGCTGCGGTTGTGGGGCTCGTGCCAGCCCGGCTGACGGGGCCCCTTCCCCGCCGCCCCCCAGTACTACCACTCGGTGCGGATCTTCGCGGGCCAGGAGCCCACCTGCGTCTGGGTGGGCTGGGTCACCCCCGACTACCACCAGCACGACATGGCCTTCGACCTGGGCAAGGTGCGCACCGTCACCGTCACCATGGGCGACGACCAGGGCAACGTCCACGACAGGTGAGGGGGGCCGGGGGACGAGCGGCTGCAGAGGGGGAGCAGGGGGTGACCCCCCAGGGGGAACTGCAGGGAGCAGCATGCCCTCCCGCGCCTTGCAGTGGGGCGGGCAGGGTGGGTACCAAGGAAGGGGGTGCCTGTGGGGGGGGTGTCATGGGATGCCACGGGGATGTGGGGTGGGAGGCTATGGGGCAGAACGGCCAGAGGCCACCTGGGGGGAGTTCATGGGGCAGAGGGACAAGAAGCCCACTGGTGTAAGGGGTAGGGGACGTGGGGTGGGGTGGGGGCCATGGCATGGGAGGCCCTAGGGACATGGGTCAGGAGGCTGCAGGAGAGGAGGCCATGGGGGAGGCGGGATGGGAGACTGTGGGGTGCAGGACCCATGGAGGAGGCCTGCCGGAATAAGGCCCAAGAGGCCATGGGCCCTGGGCATGGGTCAGGAGGGGATGCGGGACCAGGGGGGTGTGGGGCCCACCCCACTGACGTATGGGAGAGGAGGCCATGGGGCCGTGGAGTCGGCGGCCGTGGGCTGGAGGGGCCAGAGGCCTCAGTGTCCGAGGCCCACGGGCCGGGGGCAGCTCATGATGGAGACGCCCCTGGGCTCCCCACTGTCCCGGCAGCATCAAGCGCAGCAACTGCTACATGGTGTGGGGCGGCGACTTCGTCGGCAGCGCACAGCAGACGCGGGTCAGCACTACGGACCTGGTGCTCGGCTGCCTGGTCGACCTGGCCACGGGACTCATGACCTTCACGGCCAACGGGAAGGAGATCAACACCTTCTACCAGGTGAGCCGCCCGCCCGCCCAGGGGCAGGGCCTCGGGCCCGCTGTCCCCCCCCACCCAGACTGGGATCCACCCCCCGTGGCCTGTTCCCCACCCCCTGAGCCAGCCGCTGCCCTGCTTCGGGGCCAGATCCAGGGGACAGGCCCCACCTCCCATTCCCTCCTGCCCCCCTGCCAGCTGGTCCCCGGCCCAGGCTGGGAGGGGATCCGGCGCCCCGGTGGGGCCGGGCGGGCTCTGGGTCGGTATCTCACTCCCCGTCACTCCTGTGCCAGGTGGAGCCCAACACAAAGCTCTTTCCAGCCGTCTTCGTCCTCCCGACGAGTCAGAACGTCGTCCAGTTCGAGCTGGGCAAAATGAAGGTAGGGTTAGTCCTGGGCCGCACCCGCCCCCCGGCACAGCTGGGCTCCCCCTCCCCTGACCCCTCTGCACAGCTGGGCTCCCCCGACCAGCCCGGTTCTGCCAGTGAAGGGATTTGTTCTGAGATGTAAACACAGTTGCTTTGCCCCTTCTGTGTGGGGAGTGGGGACTAGTGGGTCAGAACAAGAGACTGGGTCTTGGACTCCTGGGTTCTCTCCCCAGCGCTGGGCGGGGAGTGGGGTCTGGTGGTTAGAGCAGGGGGGCTGGGACCCAGGACTCCTGGGTTCTCTCCCCAGCTTGGGCACTGACTCTCGCCCTCTCTCTGCCCCCTGGCAGAACATCCTGCCCCTCTCGGCCGCCATGTTCCACAGCGAGCGGAAGAACCCCCAGCCGCAGTGCCCGCCGCGCCTCGTCATCCAGGTGCTGACGCCAGTGACCTGGAGCCGCATGCCCAGTGAGTTCCTGGCCGTGGAAACGGCCCGCATCAGTGACCGGCACGGCTGGATGGTGGAGTGCAGCGACCCCCTCCTCATGATGGCCCTGCACATCCCTGAGGAGAGCCGGTGAGCGCCCCCTGCTGGCATGGGTCCACGCCGGGGGGGGGGGGGAGCCACAGCGATACGCGGGGGGGGGGGAACCCCTCATCTCCTCTGTGTGCACGTGGGCCCCTGTTAACCCCCGAGGCTCCAGTAGTTCTTTGCCAGAGCTCACCTATCCCATGTATTTTTAGCAGGGCTGGCCCCAAAGCCCAGGAGCTGAGGGAGTGACTCCGTTAGCTGGCAGCAGTAGTAGGCTATTAACCTTTTGTGTCCCTTCCCAGTGGCTGGTCCACACACTGTGGCTGTTCCATGTGGGCCAAGCCTTCAGGAGCCATCTCGCTCCAAGCCAGGGAGTGGCCCCACTTTCCTGGCCCAACCCCTCCTCCAGGGACTGTTCTGACACCCCCATGGTGCCTGGATACAGCATTGCACTTGTCTCTCTGCCAGAAATGTGCTGTGTGGCTGACAAGCAGCTGCCATGCCCCAGCCCAGAGGTGGCTGCATCTCAGTGGTGGAGGAAGTGGTAAACTATGAGGCACAGAGAGGCGAAAATTACTTTCTCCAAGGATCACACTTTGCCTCACTGTCAGAGCCTGGAGTAGAACCTAGGAGTCTTGGCTCCCAGCTCCCCTGCTCTAACCACTAGACCCCACTCCCTTCCCAGAGCAGGGGATAGAGCCCAGGAGTCCTGCCTTCTAGAGGTCCCCCCGCCCGAGCTAACCACTAGACCCCACTCCCTGCTAGTGTTGGGAATAGAGCCCAGGAGTCGTAGCTCCCAGCCCCCCCTTGCTCTAACCACTAGACCCCACTCCCCTCCCAGAGCAGGGGAGGAGAAACCCAGGAGTCCTGGTCCCCAGCCCCGTGTGCTCTAACCAGTCGTCCCCACTTCCCTCCCCGCCCCCGCAGGTGCATCGACATCCTGGAGCTGTCGGAGCAGCTGGCCATGCTCACCTTCCACCACCACTCGCTGAAGCTGTACTGCGCCGTGTGCGCCCTGGGCAACAACCGGGTGGCCCACGCCCTGTGCAGCCACGTGGACGAGTCGCAGCTGCTGCACGCCATCGAGAGCCCCCACCTGCCCGGCCCGCTGCGCAGCGGCTACTACGACCTGCTGATCAGCATGCACCTGGAGTCGGCCAAGCGGGCGCGGCTCATGATGAACAACGAGTTCATCGTGCCCATGACGGACGCCACCAAGAGCATCACCCTCTTCCCCGAGGGCAGCCAGCAGCCGGGCCTGCCCGGCGTGGGCATGAGCACCTGCCTGCGCCCGCCGCTGCACTTCGCCCCCCCCTGCTTCGTCAGCACCAGCCCCGAGCGCTACCAGCTCAGCCCCAGCCTGCCGCTGGAGGCGCTGAAGCTCAAGGCGCTGGCCATGCTGACGGAGGCGGTGCAGGACGGGGGTCAGCACAGCCGCGACCCGGTGGGCGGCAGCGTCGAGTTCCACTTCGTGCCCGTCCTCAAGCTGGTCTCCGCCCTGCTGGTCATGGGCGTCTTCGGGGACGAGGACGTGCGGCACGTGCTGCGCATGATCGAGCCCGCCGTCTTCGGGGAAGCCGCCGCGGGCGCCGGCGGGGCCGGGGAGAGGGAGAAGACGGAGGAGGAAGAGGGGGAGAAGGCCGGGGCGGAGGCCGAGGAGGCCGAGGGGCTGGAGGAGGGGCTGCTGCAGATGAAGCTGCCCGAGTCCGTCAAGCTGCAGGTGAGAACTGCGTGGTGTAGAGTGGCCAAGTCCCAGAAGGGGGTCCCCATCCCCCGTCTCCTCACGGCACAGAGTGGGGGGTCCCCGTCCCCCGTCTCCTCACGGCACAGAGTGGGGGGTCCCCATCCCCCGTCTCCTCACGGCACAGAGTGGGGGGTCCCCGTCCCCCGTCTCCTCACGGCACAGATTGGGAGGTCCCCGTCTCTTCACGGCACGGACAGCCCGTCCTCCCCACCATACCCCTGCAGCTCTGGCGCCGATGGCCCCCCCTTCCCCCTTTTTCCCCCTTCTTGGCCCCCCCGCGCTGACGGCCCCTCCTCCCCCCAGATGTGCAGCCTGCTGCAGTACTTCTGCGACCGGGAGCTGCAGCACCGGGTGGAGGCGATCATCGCCTTCTCGGAGCGCTACGTGGACCGGCTGCAGAGCGACCAGCGCCAGCGCTACCGGCTCCTCATGCTGGCCTTCACCATGTCGGCCGCCGAGACGGCCCGGCGCACCCGCGAGTTCCGCTCCCCTCCCCAGGAGCAGGTATGGCCAGGGGCGGGCAAGGGAGGGGCCCGGGGCCGCGCTACCACGATCCCCTGCTGCGGGACCAGCCTGGGAGCTGGGGGCCAGGAGCTGGGGCAGCGGCACGTCCGGCCCCGCCCCGGCCTGCTCGCCCCCCCCGTGCTCACCCCCTTGCCCCCCTAGATCAACATGCTGGTGCACTTCAAGCAAGGGGCGGACGAGGAGGAGTGCCCGGTGCCGGACGACATCCGTGACGAGCTGCTGGACTTCCACACCGACCTGCTGAGCCACTGCGGTGAGGGGCCCGCGCGCGCCCAGCCCTGTGGCAGCTCTGTCCCAGCCTGAGCCAGCCAGCCCTGCCCCCCGTTCTCCAGCACCCAGGGGCCCAGCCAGCCCGGCGTCCCCCCCAGTGCCCAAGGGCCCACCCAGCTCGGTCCCCCCCCCACTCCCCAGGGGCCCAGCCAACCTGGTATGCCCTCCCCCCGCCCAAGGCCCATCTAGCCAGGTGTCCCATGCGTCCATGTCCCCCCAGGCATCGAGGCCGAAGGGGGGGAGGAGGAGGAGGAGGAGGACACGTCCCTGCGGCGCCGACTGAAGACGCTGGTGGAGAAGGTGTTGAGCTTCCGGAGGAAGAAGGAGCAGGATGAGGAGCCGCCCCCCAAGGAGGAGCCAGCACCCAGTGAGTTGGGGGGGGGTGCTCGGGGGCTGGCTGGGAGAGCCTGGGGGGCTGGGAGCTCTGGCAGTCCCTCTGTGGGAGGGGGGCACCCGCCATGCAGGGGTGTCACACGGGGGGGGAGGGGCTCCCTGTGACCCTCCAAACCTCTAGGTTTAGGTCCCGCTGGGCGAGGGCCCCTAAGCCGTGGGTCCCATGAGCCTGTCTGGGAGCCCGGCCGGCCAGCACTGACCCCGGTCCCCCCCAGGCACGCTGCAGGAGCTGATCTCCCACACCATGGTGCACTGGGCACAGGAGTCCTTCATCCAGAGCCCGGAGCTGGTGCGCGTCATGTTCAGCCTGCTGCACCGGCAGTACGACGCCCTCGGCGAGCTGCTCCGCGCCCTGCCCCGGGCCTACACCATCAACGCCGTCTCTGTGGGCGACACCCTCGGCCTGCTGGAGAGCCTGGGCCAGATCCGCTCGCTGCTCATCGTGCAGATGGGCCCGGAGGAGGAGACCCTCATGATCCAGAGCATCGGGTACCCCCTGCGTCACCGGCGCCCCCCTGGCCCTGGGGTCCCCCCTCATCACCAGTGCCCCCCTAGCCCTGGGGTGCCCCCTCACTTCTGGTGCCCCATGTCCCCCTGCCCTGGGTTCCCTCCCATGTCACCAGTGCCCTCCTGGCCTTGGGGTCCCCCCACTCTGTCAGCACCCCATGCCTCGCACCTCCTGGCCCTGGTGTCTTCCTGCCTCGCTGCTAGTGCCCCCACCCCCGACCCACAGTCCCCTGCTCTCCCAGCCCTGGGCTCCCCCCCAGCTGTGCCATAGGGCCTGCCCTACACCTTCCTGTTCCCTCTGAGCAGTCTCTGATTGCAAGAGGCCAGTGGGGGGAGGCATCTGTCGGGGATGAGTGTCCAGGATGCCCACACTCGTGTCACCGGTGACTCAACCCCTCAACCGGTGAGCTGCGTTTCCAGAGGTGGCAGGGCCTGTGGTCTCAACAGTCCGTGGCTAAAGCCGCTCCCCTTCTCCTTCCGCAGAAACATCATGAACAACAAAGTCTTTTACCAGCACCCCAACCTGATGCGAGCGCTGGGCATGCACGAGACGGTCATGGAGGTGATGGTCAACGTGCTGGGAGGGGGGGAATCCAAGGTGAGCAAAGGGTTCGCCAGCCTGCAGGCCCCACAGGCTTCTGGGAAGCTGAGAAAACCCAGCACGAGCTGATCATACAACTAGACTTCACCTGAGTCTCATCTAGTCTTACCCCCTGGATAACCCAGACCAAAGACCCACCCCCAAACAGATCCTTTAAAAGTACAGCCAGTCTTGATTTACAGGCTGCCAGGGAGGGAGAATCTCCCATGGCCCTTGGTAAGTGGTTCCAGTGGCTAATCCCCTTCACCTGATACCTGAAATCTCTAGACTGATTATTTTTATTTCTTTATTTTTTGATTCCCCGTCAAACCAGGCTTGTTCTTTAGATCTCAGTGAGATCTGCCACACGAGCCAGGTTTGAAATGGTTAGCCTCAGCTGCTTGATGCATTCGCTGATTCTGGGCCTTGAATACATAGGGCATGTGGTGTGTAATGCAGGAACAGCTGAGCCTAGCATTGCAAAGAACTGAAACTAGGCAAAGACAACACCCCGCTTTAAAGAAATGCCTTCATGAGCAACTAATGGGAGTTATTCTTTAACCCCCCACTGCTGGGAGAGCTGCAGAAGAGCAGACTGCGCACTGGTTGTGGGTTGAATTAAGGGGAGGGCCAGGGAAGGGGTTGGGGGATGAGGGTGGCGCTGCAGAGGGGCAGCTCTTGCACCAACCAGAGCCCAGAGGGCGTCCAGGGCTGGCTGAGCAGGGAAGGGGGGTGCAGGGATTTAATGGCATCTCCAGCAACCCTGCCCCTCACCCCCCAGGAGATTCGCTTCCCCAAGATGGTCACCAACTGCTGCCGCTTCCTCTGCTACTTCTGCCGCATCAGCCGCCAGAACCAGCGATCCATGTTTGACCACCTCAGCTACCTGCTGGAGAACAGCGGCATCGGGCTGGGTGAGCCAGGCGGGGCGGATCGGGCTGTGTGGGCCTTGTGCTCCCCACAGTGCTCGCAGTACAGGGCTTAGGACACAAAGTTGGTGGGGTGTGATCCCACCCAGTAGGGGGCAGCGTGGCATGTGTGTGCATGCGAACAGAGCAGGGCTCGGTCCCATCCAGAGGGAGCAGCGTGACACATAAACACACACACGTGCAAATACCAAGCGGCTTCTCGCACGCTGCCCTGCTCAGACCCTGCTCCCTGCCTGAGCCCCTGGCTTCTAACCCCGCTGGCCTCCCCGTGGGCTGGCCTCTCCTCCCCTAGGCATGCGGGGATCCACCCCCCTGGACGTGGCCGCTGCCTCTGTCATTGACAACAACGAGCTGGCCCTGGCACTGCAGGAGCAGGACCTGGAGAAGGTGAGAGGTGGGCGCGGGTCCAGGGGAGCTGTGGGGATGAGGCGGGGGTGAGAGGTCTGCAGGGGAAGGGACAGAGTGCAGCTGTTCAGAGGGAGAGGATGAAACTGACTGGGCTAGTTTTGCTGGTGGGGGAGAGGGGGATGTGTGGGGTGAGGGTGTGGGAGGGGACTGCGGGGGGGGGGGGGGGGGATGTGGAGGGCAAGTTTGGGGCCAGATCCTCAGCTGGCATCATTGGGCATTGTTTCACTGAGCACCATCGACCCCCTTTCCCTGGCATCCCTTGCAAACCCTCCCTGCTGCCCACAGTCTGTGTTCTCTCTGCCCCCCAGGTGGTGACATACCTAGCGGGCTGTGGCCTGCAGAGCTGCCCCATGCTGCTGTCCAAGGGCTACCCTGACATCGGCTGGAACCCCTGCGGGGGCGAGCGCTACCTGGACTTCCTGCGCTTCGCCGTCTTTGTCAATGGTGAGCACATGGGTGCAGCGGGGACGGGTCGTCCCTGTGTGCGGAGCCCCCGAGCCTGGTGCAAGGCGGGTCATGATGCAAAGCCCCCTCCCCCCCCGGCTGGCGTCAGGGGCTGTGACCCATCTGTGCCTAGGGTCGCCCACCTGAAAATGCCAAGGGCAGGGCAGTCTGCAAAAGGAGAGCAGATTCTCCCAGACTGACGGCTAACACTGCAGTGAGACTCACCGACCAGTCACAAACAGTGCTCCTGATCCCCCACGCTGCTTCTGAAGAAGCTAAAACCAAGACGTTACACAGCCCCCTTTATTGCATTTCAGTCTCTGGCCCCCAATTAGCAACTAGGTCCAGCAAAGAGAGAAGTTATTAAAACTCTGTTCCCTTTACTGAAAATGTTCTCCTGACCCCACAGGGTCAGCCGCAGCACCAGACCAATATAAGTTTGGATCTTACCCAAAATCCCACGCTGCCAGCCAGTCCTTTAGTCACTAAACTAGAAGTTTATTATAAAAGGAAAGAAAACGATTAAGACGAGAGATGTTAAATGGGCAAAGCAATCAGATATGTACGAATGACTTCAAAGTCTTAGCAGAACTGTGGTGTTTGCAGGCTTGTACAGTCTCTCTGGTGTACAGCCAGTACCTGGCTGGGTCTCAGTCCCGTTTCACAGCTTCAGTTGTAGGTGAGTTGGTCCAGAGGTAGGAAGCAGGAATAAAGACAAGATGGAGATGGTGAAGCTGCATTTTGTAGTCTCTGGTCTGCCTTGTGGCTTGTTTCAAGCACAAGCTCACAACACGTGGGCCAGGAAAGGCACTTGCAGTCCCCCTGACAACCAGCATGTCCCTACGTGTCCTGATGACTCCTAGGTGCCATCCTGGCTTCTCTCCCTGGGCTCTTTGTCTAGGTGTTGGCTCTCGGTGAGTCATCAGTGCTGACACTGATCTCCGTGCTCTGGGAGGTGGTAACCTGATAGCACAGCACAAGTGTTTGGATACAGACTTCACACAGCTCCATAAGTCACAGGACAAAGACGACACCTACACATAGACAATAGCATCATTTTAGCAAATGACAACCTTCCCCATGGTACCCGGCATGGCCTAGCTTGTAAGATTCATTGTAATTTTGCACTATTGATATCAGTAATATTATAAATGATCACTTATATTCCAGGCAGCGTCACGGGGTACCCGGTGTGGAGCCCCCCCCACCGGCTTGATGCAGGGTGGGTCACGGTGCAAAGACCCCTCCCTGCCCCCCCCGCCAGCTGGGGTAGAGGGTGTTCCGGTGTGCGGAGCTGCCCCAGCTTGGTGCAGGGCAGCTCACGGTACAGAGACACCCCCCCCCAGCAAGGGGGGGGTCTCTTGCTAGGGGAGTTGGGCTTGAATTGGCATGCCAGCCCTCCCGCCTCGCTGGTACCTGTCCCCCTCCCTTGGCACCAGGAGCTCCCAGCTTGGGCTCCCCTCCTCTACTGGTAGCTGCCCCCCATGCTAGGTCTCCCCTCCCGCTTCCTGCCCCCTCCAGTGATGCACAAAGCCCGGTGTGCCTGCCTTACGTCTCAGCGCAGTGTCTTCCCGCCCCTGCAGGCGAGAGCGTGGAGGAGAACGCCAATGTGGTGGTGCGGCTGCTGATTCGCCGGCCCGAGTGCTTCGGGCCCGCCCTGCGTGGGGAGGGCGGCAACGGGCTACTGGCCGCTATCGAGGAGGCCATCAAGATCTCGGAGGACCCGGCCCGGGACGGGCCCACCATCAAGAAGGATCGCCGGCGGGAGCTGTGCGTGTGGGCGAGGCCGTGTTTGCACATGCAGTGTTGTGTGTGTGTGTGTGTGTGCGTGTGCGTGCACAAGGGCTGCACCGCTGGCACAGATTTGTGTGCTCTGCAGCAGTGTGCGTATGCCACAGTGTGTACTGTGCGTTCTCTGGCTGTGTGGTGCTGCGCTCGGAGTGTGTGTGTTGTACACTGTGGGCTGAGCACGTTTGCATGTGCAGTGTGCGTGTGTGGTTTTGTGTTTGTGTGCTTGCGTGTGCACAAGCGTGTGTCCCGTTTGCACAGCTGCGTGTGCTGTGCAGCGGCGGTGCATATCCCTTGGTGCACGCCATGTACTCTGTGCGTGAGGCTGTGTGTTGGCACGGCTGGTGTGCTGCGCACGTTTGCACATACACTGGGTGTGAACACAGATGCGTAGCTGCCTACGCTGTGTGTCCAGTGTGCGTTGTGCACACCCAGGCAGTGTTTCTGAGCACAGGGGCAGTGTGTGCATGCCCGTGCAGTGGCTTGCACCTTGCACTCTGCGTGTGTCCCCTCGGTGCCCGCCTGCCATCTATGCACGCCAGGACAAAGGCTGCCCTGCTGGGCGCCATGCCACAGGGGCTGCTCTGCCTATGGCCTGAGGCTGCATCTGAGCTGAAGCCTCTAATCCCTGCGTGCTGCCCAGCTCAGCCTCCCTGTGTGGGGGTGAGATCCCCCCGGCCCTTCCACAATCTCCCCGCTGGCCCTGCATGCTCCCCTCTCCCTGCACCCCCCCATCTTAACCGCCCACCCCTAACCCTGGCCCCTTCCCACACCTGAATCCTTGACCCATGCCGGCACCCCTGGCCCCTGCCCGTGCGTGTACAGCCCAGCTACGCACTCTCCTTCCCTGGTGGGTGCTGTGGTGTGGCCGGATCCCCAGCCCCCCCATCACTCTCGCTCTCCGCCCCCGGCAGGTTCGGTGGGGAGGAGACGCACGAGGAGAACCGGGTGCACTTGGGCAACGCCATCATGTCCTTCTACGCGGCGCTGATTGACCTGTTGGGGCGCTGCGCCCCGGAGATGCACGTAAGCACCCGGGCGGCCCACGGCCTAGGGGCCAAGGGGAGGGGTACGTGGTCCCCAGCCTCCAGCAGACGTCACCTCGTTGCCAGCGGGGTGACGCCTGCGCTCTCTGTCCACAGCTGATCCAGGCCGGGAAGGGCGAGGCGCTGCGGATCCGGGCCATCCTGCGCTCCCTGGTGCCCCTGGACGACCTCGTCGGCGTCATCAGCCTGCCATTGCAGATCCCTGCCTTTGGCAAGGGTGCGGGACCCGAGGCCTTTCCCCCCTGGGGCAGGAACTGGGTGGCTCAGGGGGGCAGAGAATAGGACACAGGGTCTTTCCCCTCTGATGGGTGCCGGCTCCGATCTGGGTGGGACTGGCTGGCTCCAGGGGGTGGGGGCTGATATTTGGGGTCTCCACAGAGAGACCTGGGGGGCTGAGCCCCTCTTTCCTCCCAAGGGGACCCTGGAGACTCAGGTTTTTGGGAGGCCGTGAGGGGCAGGGCAGCGGGCCGGACCCCCAGCCCCTCCCCTGCAGCCTGGCCTGGCAAAGCCCATACGACTCCCTGCCCCCCCACCAGCCCCTCACGCATCTCTTCCCCCCCCAGACGGGAACATCATCGAGCCCAAGATGTCGGCCAGCTTCGTGCCGGATCACAAAGCGCCCATGGTGCTGTTCCTGGACCGCGTCTACGGCATCGAAAGCCAGGACTTCCTGCTGCACGTGCTGGAGGTCGGCTTCCTGCCGGACATGCGGGCGGCCGCCTCGCTCGACACTGTGAGTGGGGTGGGGCCGGGGGGGCAGCAGGCCGGGGACCTCCAGTGCCGATGCCCCTCCTCCGCTGTAACCTGCCTGCCCCACAGGCCGCCTTCAGCACCACGGAGATGGCGCTGGCCCTGAACCGCTACCTGTGCTGCGCCGTGCTGCCCCTGGTCACCAAGTGCGCGCCCCTCTTCGCTGGCACCGAGCACCGGGCCATCATGGTGGATTCCATGCTGCACACCATCTACCGGCTGTCCCGCGGGCGCTCCCTCACCAAGGCCCAGCGCGACGTCATCGAGGAGTGTCTCATGGCCCTGTGCCGGTACGGGCTGAGCCCGGGGGGCTCGGGACGCGGACCTGGCCCCTCTGATCCCCAGTGGAACACAGGCCTGGACCCTTGGAGACCCAGGCTGAGCCCCACTGGGGACGGGACATGGGGCCTTTCCTCTCTAGGGGCCGCTGGCTCGGAGCTGCATTCAGCCAGGTCTGTGTGACCCAGTGGCCCCTGTATCCCCAACTCTGACTGATACCAGGTGTGAGAGCCCCCCCCTCCGGCCTCACAGCAGCCAGCCCTACCCGGGGTGTCCCCTCCCCAGCTGTCAGCTCTGGCCCTGTGGGCGAGGGTCTTCCTGACCCCTAGCAGCTGGCAGCTCCCGCCCTGAAGCCTGAGGACTGATGCTCACTCGTTGAGCAGGTGCTGTCCTTCCTGTACAAAGCCACGTGCCTCGGGGTTACCCTGCAATGGGGGCTCCTGCAGGTTCATTGTCCCCCCAGCCCACTGTGACAATTGCCTCCCCCAGGTACATCCGCCCCTCCATGCTGCAGCATCTGCTACGCCGGCTGGTCTTCGACGTGCCCATCCTCAATGAGTTTGCCAAGATGCCCCTGAAGGTGAGGGGTGAGGGGACGCCGGGTGGGGGCGCAGCCATGGCTGGGGCAGTAGACGCGGGCACAGTGCGGGTAGGACAGGACGGGGGGGGTGGAGCAGGCCTGGCGCACTCAAGGGCGGGAGAGCCCGGCACCGAGCAGTTGCCTGAAATGCAACACAGGGGGAAGCTGCACTAGCGTCTGCCATGCACTGGAGCAGGGCCGGTCAGGTTCAGGGCCCAGGAACGTGGTGGGGGGCAGGGCTGGTTGGGTTCAGGCCCTGGGAACAAGCCAGGAGCGGGGCCAGATGGGTTCGGGGGCCCCGGGAATGTGCCGGGGGCGGGGCCAGATGGGTTTGGAGCCTAGGAACATGCTGGGGGCGGGGCCAGCCGGGGGCAGGGCCTGGGAACGCAGCCCTACGCTGTCCCGCAGAGCGTGGGGTGCCACCCAGTGGCGGGGCTGGGTTAGTGTCTGCAGGTGTCAGTGCCCAGCGTACCAGGGGAGGGAGGGAGCTGCCCCCAGCGTTGGGCGCACTGTCCTGTCCTGCGGTGCCCACGGACACCCCCAATCATTGTATCCGCCCCCCTCACCTTCACCCTGCCCCCCAGCTCCTGACCAACCATTACGAGCGCTGCTGGAAGTACTACTGCCTGCCCGGCGGCTGGGCCAGCTACGGCGTGAGCTCCGAGGAGGAGCTGCACCTCAGCCGCAAGCTCTTCTGGGGCATCTTCGACTCCCTGGCCCACAAGGTGAGGGGCTGTGGGGAGCCGAGGGTGGGGGAGGGTAGATGGGGGAGGGGCGGAGCAGGGAGGGGTGATCGGGGAAGCAAGGGGAAGGGCAGGGCAGGGGGCAGGTGGGGAGCAGGGAGGTGAGGATGGGGGCAGGCAGGATGGGGGAGGGATGATGGGGGAAGGAAGGGGCAGGGCGGGGGGATGGGGGCAGGCCCCGCCACGCCCGCTGAGCCCGTCCCCATGCAGAAGTTCGAGGCGGAGCTGTACAAACTGGCCATGCCCTGCCTGTGCGCCATCGCCGGCGCCCTCCCGCCTGACTACGTGGACGCCAGCTACTCGTCCAAGACGGAGAAGAAGGCCTCCGTGGACGCCGAGGGCAACTTCGACCCCAAGCCCGTCGAGACGCTCAAGTGAGGAGCCCCCGGGCTGGGGTTGTGGGAGTCGCGCGGGCCTGTGGGTCCTTCTGCCCCCCAGGGCTGGGGAGAGTCAGCGGTGCCCCCCACCCCTGACCCGCAGCCCCTTGCCCCCACCAGCCCTGCCGGTGCCCCTCACCCCCGACCCACAGCCCCGGCTGTTGTTGTCCCTGAGCTCTGCTGACCGGGCGCTCCATGTGGTGGGGCCAGGCCATGGAGCAGTGTTGCTTTGGGGCGGACTTCGCCCCTCCAGTAAGTGGGGGGCACCCAAAGCCACGTGTGCCCACGCCTGGCTTGGAAGCTCCACTCTGAGCGCTGCCCCCTCCATCCCCCCAACAGCGGCATCATCCCCGAGAAGCTGGACGCCTTCATCAACAAGTACGCCGAGCACACGCACGAGAAGTGGGCCTTCGACAAGGTATGGGGCCCGCAGCCCACAATGCACTGCTTCTCTGCCCCCGCCGGCCCACAATGCACTGCTTCTCTGCCCCCGCCAACCCACACTGCACTGCTTCTTTGTCCCCCCCGCCGGTCCACAACGCACTGCTTCTCTGCCCCCTCAGGTGTTTGGGGGGGTTGCCAGCTGTCCCCCTCTGTCTCTCACCCCCTGTCCCTCCTTCACGGCATGGACCCTGTGCCAGCCCTATAGCAAAGGATTCTGGGCCTTGTCCCGCGAGGGGTGTTGGGTGAGGTGGGGGGCTGGCCGGGTCCCCTGAGGCCCCCAACCTCACCTCAGGTGTGACCCCCTGTGACCTCCCCATGACCCCCTGTGACTGCTCTCAGTGTGACCCCCTGAGACTCCCTGACCTCGTGGCCTCAATGTGACCATCCCCATGACCTCCCCTGGGACCTTTGGTGACCCCTCCCCTTTGTGTGACCCCCCCCCATGACTCTACCCTCACTGTGACCCCCCCCGGACCTCCTGGCCTCCTTGCAACCTCTCCGTGACCTCCCCCCTTGCTGTGCCCCCCCCCCCCCCCCGAGCCCTGTGACCTCCATCGTGGGTCATGACCTGGGACCTTCCCACCGGCAGATCCAGAACAACTGGACCTTCGGAGAGACGTGTGATGAGGAGGCCAAGACCCACCCCATGCTGCGCCCCTACAAGACCTTCTCCGAAAAGGTACCCCCCGCTGCCCCTGCCCCCGCCCCCGGCCCAACTCCCACAGTGCACCTGCCAGAGACCCCAGGAGTGAAGGTCCCCCCCCCCTCCCCCGGCCACGACCTGGGTGGATCTTAGCCCCCAGCCCAAGGGCTCTGCCCCCATCCCACTTCCCCCAGCTACCACACCCCCCCCCCCGAGCCAGAGCCTGGCTTGGCCCCCAGCCCAAGGGAGAGTCCCTGCCCCCCGGCTTCCCCAAACCAGTGCCCGGCTTGGCCCCGCAGGACAAGGAGATCTACCGCTGGCCCATCAAGGAGTCACTCAAGGCCATGATTGCCTGGGAGTGGACGGTGGAGAAGCCCCACGAGGCTGAGGAGGAGAAGAGCGAGAAGAAGAAGACGCGGAAGATCTCACAGTCGGCCCAGGTGAGGGCAGCGCGGCTCAGGGCAGGGGGGGCTCAGGACTCCTGGGTTCCGTCTTGACTATGGGAGCGGAGGGGGGGTTGGGAGCCAGGACTCCTGGGTTCTATAGCCAGCTCTGGGAGGGAGTGGGGTTTAGTGGTTAGAGTGGGGGTGGGGCTGGGGGCCAGGACTCTTGGGTTCCATCCCAGCTCTGCCATTGGGAGCAGGCTCTGCGGCGGGAGGGGGGCACCAAGATGTCTGCCCAGTGAAGTGAGTGGCACCTGGGGGGCGTCCGCACTGAGCCAATCCCCGGGGAGCGGCACAGCTTCTAGAGCCACCTGCCCCTCTCAGGGCCACCCCCAGCAGCCCTCTAGCCCCATGGGTGTCGTGGGGCCACGGGGCATGGGCAGTCAGAGCTGGGTGGGCGAGAGCACCAGCCTGATCCACAGAGGGTCCCTGCCGGCCAGGAGCAGTAGAGGGCCCATGACACACAGGGGGAGTGGCTCTAGAGGCAGCCAGTGTGGGGGTGTGAGCGGAGGTGCGATGGGGGGGACGTGGGGCAGTGATGCTGTGACCCGGTGGTGGGGGGGAGGGACATGGCCCCTCTAAACTCTAATCCTCCCTCACAGGTGACCTATGACCCCAGCCACGGCTACAACCCACAGCCCATCGACCTGTTGGGGGTGACGCTCTCCCGGGAGCTGCAGGTGAGACTCGCGGCCCCCCAAAGTGGGATTGGCCGCGGGGATATTGACACAGCGGCGCGTGGCCCAGAGCGCCCCACGGGGCTGAATTCTTCCTGCCCCATCTCGCCCCACAGGCCATGGCAGAGCAGCTGGCTGAGAACTATCACAACACCTGGGGCCGTAAGAAGAAGCAGGAGCTGGAGGCCAAAGGTGAGCCTGTCCGTCTGTCCCCCTCCCTGGGAGCCGTCTGTCCAGCTGTCCCCCCCCCGGAGCATCTCTGTCCGTCCGTCTCCTCCTCCCCCCCTCCCAGAAGCATCTCCGTCCGCCCGTCCCTCCCCGGAAGTGTGTCCATCTGCCCATCCCCCCCACAGGAGTGTGTCCAGCCACCCACTGCCCCAAGAATGTGTCCACCCGCCTGCGCGCCCTGGTAGCATCTCTGCCCCCCACCCCCAGGAACATGTCTGTCTGTCTGGCCCCCTCCCCACTTAGGGGCTGACATCTGTCCCCGCAGGGGGTGGTTCCCACCCGCTCCTGGTGCCCTACGACACGCTGACGGCCAAGGAGAAGGCCCGGGACCGCGAGAAGGCCCAGGAGCTGCTCAAGTTCCTGCAGATGAATGGCTACGCCGTGACCAGGTGGGGACGGGGCCCGCGGGGGAGGGGGATCACCCCCACGACTCTGTGGCTCTTCACTCTTCTGCCCCGATGGGATCCTTGGGACCCCCCGAGTCCCCATCCTGTTGTGCTTCCCATCCCCCTTTCCACCCCGGGGGGTTTGTCCCATCAGGTCCATCACCCTAGGGGTGGGACCGTCCCTCCGCCTGTTCCCCCAGGGGGCACAACTGTCCCCTCCAGTTTATTCCCCCCCTTAGGAGTAGGTCTGTCCCCCCATCCATCCCCCTGGGAGTGGGTCCGTCCCCCCGGGCTGTGGGTGGAGATGCCCAGCCCTGCCCCTGACGCCCCTCACCCCGCTCTCCTCCAGGGGGCTGAAGGACATGGAGCTGGACTCCTCCTCCATCGAGAAGCGATTCGCCTACGGCTTCCTGCAGCAGCTGCTCAAGTGGATGGACATTTCGCAGGAGTTCATCGCCCACCTGGGTAGGGCCCCCTCTCCCCCCATGGGACACTGCTGCTCCACTCCCCCTCTGGCACCCTCGGGGGCTCAGCCACACCCTGTGTATCTGGGCCAGAGGATAGGGGGGCAGTAAATCTGGGAGCCAGGACTCCTGGGTTCTGTGCCCAGCTCTGGGAGGGGAGTGGTGTCTAGGGGTTAGAGCAGGGGGGAAAAGGAGCCAGGACTTTTAGGTTCTATCCCCAACTCTGGGAGGAAGTGGGGGCCAGTGGTTAGATCAGGGGGTGCTGGGAGCCAGGACTCCTGGGTCCTCCTGGGTACCAGCTGCTGCCCAGGGACTTGGAGGCATCTGTGGCAATAGGGAAAAGTTGCCTCAGTGTGTCAGAGGTTGAATCTCCCAAGAGCCCTGGGATTGAGGAGGGGAGAACAATCTCCACAACCCCCTGGCGCTCACCGCATCTCGTCTCCCTGCAGAGGCCGTGGTGAGCAGCGGGCGGGTGGAGAAATCACCCCATGAGCAGGAGATCAAGTTCTTTGCCAAGGTCAGTTTTTCTGTCCGCAGCCAGACCGATTGCTCACGGCAGGGATGGGGGAGGAGGAAGCAGAGCCAGGCTGAGCTAACGCTGCTGTTACTCCAGCCCCCTGCCCCCCTCAACCTCCCTTCCCACCCCGCCCGTCCACCGGCTGCAGTGCCCAGTTCAGGGTGCGGGGAGGGGTGTCTTTTTGTCCTGGGGAGGGTGTCACGTCCTCTCCTTTCCACTGGAGGGGGGGGCTTGACATTCACCCCCAGCCCATGAGGGGCGGGGGCACACGGCAGGAGGGATTACATCTCCTCTCCCACTGATCCCCGCCTTCCCCAGATCCTGCTGCCCCTCATCAACCAGTTCTTCCACAACCATTGCCTCTACTTCCTGTCCACGCCCGCCAAGGTCCTGGGCAGCGGGGGACACGCCTCCAACAAGGAGAAGGAGATGATCACCAGGTGAGTGGGGAGTGACGTGGGCGGGCGTCACAGGTGTGTGTCGGACCAGATGCCCCCATCCAGCCACGTGGCAGCCAGGGGGCTAAACCCCACCCTCTGCTGGTGCTCCTCAATCCTGACCTGCAGCCCCCTGCTGTCCCAGCCCTGGGCTCCCCCCCTCAGCTCTGCCAGTGCCCCTCACTCCCAACCCGCAGCCCTTGCTACCCCAGCCCTGGGCTCCCCACTCACGCAGTACCCACCCAGTGCTGTTAATGGGGGGTAGATGAGAGCCCATTGACCCTGCCCCCCATCTCTGCCCTGTGCGCACTCGTCCTCTGCTGTCTCTCTCTTTCACTCTCTCTCTTCCTCTCCCGCTCTCTCTCTTCAGCCTTTTCTGCAAGCTTGCGGCCCTGGTCAGGCACCGGGTGTCTCTGTTCGGTAAGCGCCCCTCACCGTGGGGCTGGGCTCTCCTGGGAGGCCAGGGACATTTGGCCTTGCCCATCTCCCAGCCCCAAGGGATGGGGGCTGGGCTGGGCCTGGGCCAAACCCCAAAGGGGGGAAGGGCTGTGACCTGTCCCAGACCTGTCCGTCCCCCCCAGCCATAACCCCCCTGTTTGCCCCCCACCCCATGGCCCTGCCCCCCTCTCGTCTCCCTGCCTTCTCTTGTCTCCCTGTTCCCCATGCTGTGGCTTTGCCCTCTCTCATCTCCCTGCCCCCACACCCTGGCCACACTCCCTCCCAGTCTGTGCAGGGTCCAGTCTGGACTGGTGAATCGCTGTGTCACCCCAGTCCCCCACTCCTGGAGCCCGTCTTGCTCTGCTGTGAGAACCCCACTCCTGGGTTGTTCACACAGCCACCGGCATGTAAGGAGCTCCCAACTCAGTGAGTGCGTGCTTCTAGCCAGCCACTGCTTGGATTATACAACAGAATGACCCCAGTCACTACCCCCCGTCCCAGATGCAACCCTAGGAACCTCCGTCCAGTTATGCCTACTGAACAGTGGAAGCCCATATAAATTCGTCAGTTTAACAAAGAAATTGATATGCACCAACCTTGTTACACCAAGTGGAGTCTCCAACATGCTTCAAACCAGGCGCCGTGCTTTAGATAGAGCAAACAAACACATTTATTAACTACAGAAAGATTGTTAGTGATTGTAAGTCAAAGAGTAACAAGTCAGATTTCTGCATTCCAAGCGAAGCGTAACACTTTCAGCAACCTTGCAAACTTGGGTGTTTCTCCCCACTGGCTGGCTGGTTTTCCTTCAGCCAGGCTCTCCCCTCTGGTCAGCATTTCGGTTGCTTGGTGGTGTTCGTAGATGGAGGTGGGAAAGAGCATGGGAGCAAATGTCTCCCCTTTTTATAATGTTCCTTCTCCTCCTTGGGGCTTTGTCCCCCCGCCCCACCGTCAGGGTCAAGTGACAAACAATGTCCTTACAGGGACTCAGCCATGTCCAGAGTCAGTGAACATCACCTCTTCGGGGCTCCAAACTGGCCCAGGGCAGGGAGATGACTCACTCGAGAGTCCAGTTGATCCTCCCTTGATGCCCAGGCCAGGCCTTTGTTCCTGGAAGGCTGGGCTGGGTTTGTCCTATACACGCCTTGATGAGGTGTGAACTCTCTGCTCCTGGAGAGTTTTGCCCGGACACGTTTCAAGTCATGAGGACGCGTCTCTGGGAATATGACATAGCGCAGCCTCATAACCATACACCGGACATTGCAACGAACACGTTACTGTAACCATAATGCTCAGTACCTCATGAGTCTTCCAAACAATCTAACGTGACACACTTTGCATTAAACAATGCACAATTACAGCATAAGGGTGAACATGGGAGTGCAGACTAAGCAGGTGTCTCTCGGCCCCTCAGCTTGGATCAGGCCCCCCCCCCTTTCCCCCGGCCATGAATCCCCCGGCCCCTCACCCCAGTGGCCTGGCTTTGCCTCCTTAGTGGGTGCCTGAGCAGGGTCTCTTCCCCCAGGCACGGATGCTACGGCTGTGGTGAATTGCCTGCACATCCTGGCTCGCTCCTTGGACGCCAGGTGAGGCCCTCGGATCCCTTCCCCAGGGCAGCTGGTGGGGGTAGGGGCAGGGCAGCCAGAGCCGCCAGGCGAGGCCTTTGACCGGAAGTGGGAGGAGCTAATGACATGGGTGAGATTTCACCACCCAGAGACAGCACCCAGAACTAGGGACCCCTACCTGGCACGGAGACATGACCCTCTGGGGTGTGGCGCGGGGCTGGTTATCCAGGGACCCCTCACCTGGTATGGAGATGGGGCCCCTCTGAGATGGGGCGTGTGGCTGGCTATCCGGAGACCCCTCACGCAACACAGAGACGCAGCCCTTGTGGGGCTCCTCTGCGGGGGCACGGGGCCAGCGATCCAGGGCCCCGTGGCTGAGTCATCTCTGGGCAGGACGGTGATGAAGTCCGGCCCGGAGATCGTCAAGGCCGGGCTGCGTTCGTTCTTCGAGAGTGCCTCAGAGGACATTGAGAAGATGGTGGAGAACCTCAAGCTGGGGAAGGTGTCGCAGTCCCGCACCCAGGTGAAGGGCGTGGCCCAGAACATCAACTACACCACGGTGGCCCTGCTGCCCGTGCTCACCTCCCTCTTCGAGCACATTGCCCAGCACCAGTTCGGGGACGACGTCATCCGTAAGCGGGGCTGGAGCTGTGGGGCAGAGGGCACCGGGGTGGGGGAGGAAAATGAGGGAGTGGGGGAGGGCAGGGAATCGGGGGGCTGGAGTGGGGGAGGGAAAGCTAGGCAGTAGGGGGTGGGGGAAGGGGCAGCGGGGGTGCAGCCGGACCCCCATGGCCCAGTTGGGGCTGGCAGCCCAGGCCCCAGACAGTCCACGCCACTCATGTGACTGGTGCCAAGGAGCAGCTCCCCCCTCCTAGCGGGGCGGCCCCCAGCCCCAGTTTCCGTGGTGAATCACTGCCAGGATCCAGGGATGACAGCGCCTCCCCCTCAGTACGCATGTATTGGGGGGGCAGCCCCCTAACCGAGTGCATGGGAATGGGGGGGAAGCGACGCCTGCCCTGATCTGCCCCCTTCCCGCCCCAGTGGATGACGTCCAGGTCTCCTGCTACCGGGCCCTGTGTAGCATCTACTCGCTGGGCACCACCCGGAACCCCTACGTGGAGAGGTGAGCAGGGGGCAGAGTGAGGGATACAGAGCCAGGGGGCAGCAGAGGGGGAGAAGGGAGGACAGAGGAGGGTGGGGGACGTGCCCAAGGGGTGCAATGGAGGTGCAGTGTGGGGCACAGCTTGGTGATGGAGCTGGGTGGGGGTTGAGGGGGGTACGGGGCGATGGAGCTGGGTGGGGCGAGGGAGCTGGATGGGGACAGCTGTCCAGCCAAAGGGTCTCTGATTCCCCGCCCCAGGCAGCGTCCCGCCCTGGGTGAATGCCTGGCCCGTCTGGCAGCCGCGATGCCCGTGGCCTTCCTGGAGCCACACCTGAACGCACACAACCCCTGCTCCGTCTACACCACCAAGTCGCCGCGGGAGCGCGCCAGTGAGTGTCCCTGCCCCCCCCCCCCATCGGCCCCTCACAGACAGGGCGGGGCCCCCCAGGACCTTCGGTTTGGGGCTCGTCCTTTGGAAGGGTCCAGAGCCCCACGGGGATCGTGGCCATATTTGGGACCCTGAAGGGCACCCCATTTTATGGCTCCACTACGCACTGCGGGGGTGTCCCTGGTGCTGTGGACTCCTGTGTGAGCTCCCCATGCCCTTTGGGGGGTATCCCTGTGGGTTGGGAATCCTGCCTGTACGGCCCCCCCCAAGCCCTGGGGCAGCTGCGTGTGACCACCCCACACACTGTGGGGCTGTCCCTGAGGCTCAGGAGTTCCCAGGTGACCCCACCATGTAACTCTGCCCACCCGATGAAATCCCGGGCAACCCCTTCCCCATGGAGGCGTCCCTGGGGCTGGGGGACGGGCTGCCCCCCGGGCGCTCACGCCTGCTCCCCGCAGTCCTGGGGCTGCCCAGCTGTGTGGAGGAGATGTGCCTTGACATCCCGGAGCTGGAGCGGCTCATGAAGGAGATCAGCGGGCTGGCGGAGTCGGGCGCCCGCTACACCGAGATGCCGCACGTCATTGAGGTGACACTGCCCATGCTGTGCAACTACCTGCTGCGCTGGTGGGAGAAGGGCCCCGAGACCTGCCCCCAGGGACCCTGCTGCACCGAAGTGACCTCCGAGCACCTCAACACCCTGCTGGGCAACGTCCTGCGTATCATCGTCAACAACCTGGGCATCGACGAGGCCTCCTGGATGAAGAGGCTGGCAGGTACCGGGGGCGAGGGCCTGGGATCTTCCTCTCTGGGGACACCGGCTCTGATCCAGGGGCCTGGCTGGCTCAGGGGGGCAGGGAATGGGGCAGGGGCCTTTTCCCCTCTAGGGGGTGTTCGGGGTGGAGGTCTCATCTAGGGGGTGCCGGCTCTGATCCAGCCCCGGGGGGGGGCACTGGCTGGGCAAAGGGGGGGTTATCTTCCTCTGACCCTTGACCCCCATCCCGCCAGTCTTTGCCCAGCCCATCGTGAGCAAGGCACGGCCCGAGCTGCTGCGCTCGCATTTCATCCCCACCATGGCGAAGCTGACGAAGCGCTCGGGGAAGGTGGTGGCCGAGGAGGAGCAGCTGCGGCTGGAGGCCAAGGCCGAGTCAGAGGACGCGGAGCTGCTGATCCGCGACGAGTTCTCGGTGCTCTGCCGGGACCTGTACGCCCTGTACCCGCTGCTCATCCGCTACGTGGACAACAACAGGTGGGCGGGGCCTGGCCTGGGAGTGCCACGGCGGGGGCGGGCCCTGGCCTGGGAGTGCCACGGCGGGGGCCTCCCAAGCCAGGCCCCGCCCCCTCAGGGCTCCTGCTGCTCCAGCCTCAGGTAGCAGGGTCCCTGGTTCAAATGCTGCTGGAGCTCAGATCCCTGGGCGCTGGGGCCCTGTTAGCACTGGGCAGGAGCAGGGACGGGGGCAGGGGGCATCCTCTGACAGTGCCCTGTGGGTTCTCAGGGCCAAGTGGCTGATGATGCCCAACTCGGATGCTGAGGAGCTGTTCCGCATGGTGGGCGAGATCTTTATCTACTGGTCCAAGTCGCACGTAAGTGGGGTGGGGGCGGGGCCGAGTGGGGAGGTGCTGAGTGGGGAGGTTCCAGGTGGGGACGGAGATGGGGAACGAGTGGGGAGGTGCTGGGGGCAGAGATGTGAAAGGGGGACGAGTGGGAAGGTGCCGGGGAACTGACATGCACTAAGCAGAGTTGGGGCTGGGTCCTGTTTGGATGGAGGGTCCCCCAGTAGCGCTGGGGGGCTGGGCTGGGCGGGGCGGGGGCATCAGGCTGCAGGAGGGCAACTCTAACCAGGGGCGCGGCTCACCCTGTCCATCCCCCCTTCCCCCCAGAATTTCAAACGGGAGGAGCAGAACTTTGTGGTGCAGAACGAGATTAACAACATGTCCTTCCTGACGGCTGATAGCAAGAGCAAGATGTCCAAGGTGAGGCCACCCGGGCCGGCTGCCGCCTGGACGCTGCCGGGCCCGGTTACCCAGCAGCCCAGCTCCAGAGGTGCCTGGTCTCGGGGCCAGGGCAACGGTCCAACCCCTATGGAAACGCTTGTGCGGCGCGAGCGCATCATTCACTGCCACTTCTTGTCCCAGGGCCTGTCCTGCACGGCGCCCGGCCCATGGGTCTGGCCAGGCGAGCGGGAGGAGAGCGCAGCCCCAGTGGAGAATGGACCCAAGGGGCATGGATCCAATGAGCCGTCAGCCTTGTGCTGGGGACTGGGGTGGGGGCGGCCAGGGACTCAGTGAGCCACCCTGATCCACGCTATGGGTGCTGGGGCATGGTCCCATGAGCCCCCATCCAGTCTCCAGAGGCGCCGTCCTGCCATCCCTGCCCCCCAATCCAGTCTCAAGGGATCCATCCTGCCACCTCCTGCCCCGCATCTAACCTCCAGAGGCACCATCCTGTGAGCTCCCCGATCTGCTCTGCGAGCGCCAGACATGCCACCCCCCGCACAATCCCGCCAGCCCCCCATATCTGGTCTCTGGGGCGCTGGCCCTCGGGCGGCCCCACTCTTGTCCAGGGCCCGTTCTGCAGCCGCCACGGGGGGGTCGCTGCCCATCTAACATGTCTCTTCTGTCTTGTCTCCCTTCTCTCCCCGCCGGGTGCCTTTAGTCTGGAGAAGGCCAGGTAGCGTCTCACTTCTCTTTGGCCGCGCAGAGACCGCATGGTGCCTTGTGTCTGTGTCTGATCTGCCAGCCCCCTGCCCCGCCCTGCCTCCCCAGTGGCGGAGTCCTCCTCAGCCCGCTCCCTGGGCTGCCCCCCGCCCCCTCTCCCAGGAGGTCGCGTGGACGTGACACCCTGTTTTGCACGGCCCAGGGGCTGGCAGGGGCCCCCTGCACCCCAAGAGCTGGGAGAGCATCGGCACCCTCTGTGCCTGGCCCAATGGGTCTCTAGGCACCTGGCCCCCCAGTGCACCTGGCCCCCCAGTCCCTAGCCCACATGTCCCTAGCACCCGCAGCCCCCAATTCCCAGTGCACCCGGCCCGCAGCCGTGTTGTAGGCTCTGCGCCGCCTTCCCCCTGCCAGGGCTTTTTACCGGTGACGTGGGGCCTGGCGTGGGGGATTTACCCCCCAGCCTTTGCCCCTCGCCCCCAGCTCACTCAGCCCTGAAGCAGCATGCGCCGCACCGGCTCTCTCTGACTCCTGATCCGAACCAGCGTGGTTCCCCCAGGCTCTTGCTGTGCAAAGCTGGGGGGCGGGGGGAATGGGTCCAGTCCCTGTTCTCACCCCCCCGCCCCAGATCACGGAGCTCATCATCGCCCCATGTGACACCCCGGCAGGAGGAGGTGGCGCTCGGGGATGTCACAGGCCGATGATGCTGCCCCGCTGCCTGCTGGGCTGCATGTGCCATGGGGTGGGGGTGCAGCTGCTGGGGGGTGGATGGGAGCATCCCCGGGAGGGCTGTGTCTGTGCTGTCCCACCCCCTGGTCACTCCCTTCCCGGTACGTGCCCCCTCTAGGGGTCTACGGTCAGCACTGAGCTGTGGTGTCCTGGGGGGGGATCAACCCCTCTAGACCCCACCCAGGGCACCCTCGTGCAGCCCATGACATGCTGGGGGGTTCTCCCTTGGGGAGCCCTCGGGCCCTGGGTTTTCCGGCGGGTCGCTGCCTCTTCTCCTGCCCCTGTGCGCTTTCCAAGGTCCCAGGGGCTGCGGTGACCTGGGGCTCCCGAGGCCGGAGTTTGCTGACTGTCTCCAGGGGAATGGGGGGGAGCCCTGAGCCCCCGTCTGCACCGGGGGGGCCTGACGTGGTACAAGCCAGCTGGGGTGACGCTCACACAGGGGCATTGGGCGGGTGGGTTCGGAACCGGATCGTCACTTGCACAGACAGATTCCCCAGTTGTCAGCGTCCATCACTGAGCGATCCTGCACCATGGGGGGGCGTCTCCCCCCAGCTGAGCGATCCTGTCCCCTGGGGGGCATCTCCCCAGGGGTTTCTCAGCCATCTTTGCCTTTTCACCCTTTGCAAAGTGGCCCTGCTCCTCCCCTCCCCCCACGGGGATGGGAAGCCCCGCCCCTTATGGGAAGCCCCACCCCTCCAACTTGGTAGGGGCGGGGCTAGCCAGGCGCTGCTGCGGCTGGATGCTTCTGCCTTGGCATGTTGGTTGGAGGCGGAGGACCTGGGGGGGATTGTTGCCAGGGCCTTGCTGTGACCCCTCCTTGCCCCCCAGGCAGGCAGCTCGGAGCAGGAGCGGACCAAGAAGAAGCGGCGGGGGGATCGCTACTCTGTGCAGACCTCGCTCATCGTGGCTACGCTGAAGAAGATGCTGCCCATCGGCCTCAACATGTGCTCACCAACCGACCAGGAGCTCATCACCCTGGCCAAGGGCCGCTACGCCCTGGTGAGCTGGGGGGAGGAGCTGGGAGAGCAGGGGGCGGAGCCAGGGGGTAAGGGGAGGAGCCAGTGGTGGAAGAGAAGGACTGTTGCCAGTGGGGGTGCAGTGAGCTGGGGGCACTACTGGGGGGAGGGGCTGAAGGGGTGGTGATGAGCAGCTGGAGGGAGGGGCTTGTGCTGGGGGCGCTCCTTGAGCCCGCCCTGGCTGATGAGCTGTGCCTCCTCCCCACCCCAGAAAGACACCGACGAGGAGGTGCGGGAATTCCTCAACAACAATCTGCACCTGCAGGGCAAGGTGAGTCTCGCCCCCCGGGCTGGCCTCCCTTTTCCCCCGGGTTCCACGGTCTGACCCTCCCTTTCCTCCCATGCCATGGGACGGCCCCCCTGTCTCCCACCGGTGCCACAGACTGTGGCCCGCCCCAGGGCACCCAGGCTCCGGGCCTGCCCCCCCCTCGCCCTGTGGATCAGTGCACGTCCCCCCACTCCATCCCCCGGCATGGTGGGGGCCTGTCCCCGGGGCGCCGTGTCTGACAGCACCCCCTTGGCCGCAGTGCGAGAACCCGGCCTCCATGCGCTGGCAGATGGCCCTGTACCGCGAGATGGCGGGCAAGGCCGAGGACGCCAACAAGCCTGAGAAGATCGTGCGGCGGGTGCAGGAGGTGTCGGCCGTGCTCTTCCACCTGGAGCAGGTCAGGGGCGGGGGGCAAGAGGGAGCAGGGGCACTTGGGGGCTGGGGAGGGGATGAGGGGCTGGGAAGAGGAGGGGCTGTGGGTGGGGAGGCCGGGGGTTGGGGAGGAGCAGGGACAGGGCACTGGGGGGGCAGGAGAGGGGCAGGGACAGGGCACTGGGGGGGCAGGAGAGGGGCTGCGGGGCTGGGAGGGGCAGGGACATGGAAGGGGAGGGCGGGGTGGGGCAGTGAGAACAGGGGGGACTGTGGGGAGCGGGGAGGCAGGGGCGCGGCTGGGCTGGGGCCTGCAGCTCTAATCCCGCCCCCGCAGGCTGAGCACCCCTTCAAGTCGAAGAAGGCTGTGTGGCACAAGCTGCTGTCGAAGCAGCGCCGTCGCGCTGTGGTCGCCTGTTTCCGCATGACACCGCTCTACAACCTGCCCAGGTCAGTGCCCCCCCCCTCCCCCGCCAGGGACACCCTGCCCCCGCCATGGGGCCCTCCCCCATCCTGTCCTCCCCCTCTATGGGCTCCACCTCCCGAACCACTCACCCACCCTGGGATCCACAGTGCCCCCAGCACCCCGCTGGGTCCACGATCTCAGCTCTACCAGCCCCAGCTGCTGGCCAGGCCCTTTGCACCCCCTTGGCCTCCCGGATGCTGACTGGTCAGCGAGTGTGGCCGGGGGGGAGAGGGTTGGCTCAATCCCTGGCCCCCAAGCGTGTCCCAGTTGCCCTGCCAGGCCTCTGATCTCCCCCCTCCCCCAGGCACCGGGCCTGTAACATGTTCCTGGAAAGTTACAAGACGTCCTGGATTGTCACAGAGGAGCACGCCTTCGAGGACAGGATGATCGACGACCTGGCCGTGAGCTGGCGGGAGAGGAAGGGCTCGGGGAGAGGAGTGAACTTTTCATGTCTGCAGCCAGGACACCTGGGTCCCAGCCCTGCCTGGGCTCTGGGTCCCACCGGGACTCCTGGGTTCTGTCCCCATCCGGGCGCCCGGGTTCTATTCCCACCCTCTCCCTGTTCTCACACCATCGTCCTTGCGGCCGCTGATGGCCAGGCCTGGCACCCCGGGGGGTTGGGGGCAGCAGGATTTCAGTGGTGCGGGGTCAGAGCTGGGGGGCCAAGGGGGAGGGAGGGATGGGTAGGGGTGGGAGCGGGGTTGGGAGCAGGCTCTGGGTCCCATGTGCTGGGTGTGGGGAAGCCAGGCAGGCCAGGCCATCTGCAGTGGGGACGCTAGGCAGGTTTGGAGCTGCTGACTCTCTGCCGTCCTGCTGGGGGGAGCAGAAACTGGGTGAGGAGGAGGAGGAGGAGGAAGAGCAGATGGAGAAGAAGCCTGACCCCCTGCACCAGCTCATCCTGCACTTCAGCCGGACGGCACTGACGGAGAAGAGGTGGGTGCTGGGTGCAGGGGAGGTGTCCAAACCTTAGCAACCCAGCCTGGGGAACAGCCTGAGCTGAGGAGCCCAGGGAGTGAATCACCTGCAGGAGCCAGGACTCCTGGGTTCTATCCCCAGCACTGGGAGGGGAGTGGGGTCTAGTGGTTAGAGTGGGGGGGGGTGGAGCTGGGAGCCAGGACTTCTGGGTTTTGTCCCCAGTGCTGGGAGGGGTGGGGGTTCAGTGTCTGTTGCAGAAAGATTTGGCTGGCCGCTCTGGAGCATGTGATTTTGGTTCTGACTCTGGCCTGTGCTCTGCCTTTCAGCAAACTAGATGAGGACTATCTGTACATGGCCTACGCGGACATCATGGCGAAGGTGAGTGACCCCAAGTCCACACCAGCCTCTCGCAGCCGATCCCACTCAGCCTCCCTAGCCCTGCCCGGCGCATTACCTTCCCCCCCATTGAATGCCCCTGGCCCCGTTCAACGTGTGTCTTCCTCCCTCTTTACCTCCCCATCATTTACTGAGGCTGGTTTGAGTATCCTCAGTAGAGCCCATCGGACTTGTCCCAATCGTGCGGGGAGTCAGATTTGAACCTGGCTCTTTGGGTATTAAAGCAGCAGAGGATTTGAATCCTTCCCTCCCTGGACTCTCCCCCCCACTGCAGATTTGCAGACTCTTCCTCCACAACTTACAAACTTCTGCTCCTGCTACTCTGGAGTGGCTGGAGGAACCCCCAGGTCACAGCCCTGTGGGCAGTAGTAACAATATTGTAACTTGGGAGTAAAGGCATAGTATCTTTGGAGTAGCAATGGCATAGCAGCTATGTGGTATTTATGGAATAATTGCGTGGTATCTTTGGAGCAGCGATGTAGCAATGGTGGAGTAATTTGGGGGTAATTAGTGTTTTAACAGTAATTTTGTAATACTGTCATATTTCTGTGGTAATGATGGAGTAACAGCTTTGTATCTCTGGAGTAGTAGCATGTGTCTTTGGAGAAGCTCCATAGTACTAATGTAGTGTAGCTGAAGTAACAAGGTACTAATGGTTATGGTATGTCTATATGTAACAGTGTCATATCCCTGGAGTAATGACAGAGAAACAGCAGAGTGTCTCTGGAGTAACGATGTGCTAATGGCACACTATCTTTGGAGTAACTGTATAATATCTCTGGAGTAACAATACTAAACTGACTCTGAAGTAATGGTATAGTATCTCCAGAGTAATAAGGGTGTCATGTCACTAGAATAACAATGTATTAACAGTGTGGTATCTCCAGAGTACCAGTGGAGTATCTCTGGAGTAATGGCATAGTATCCAGATTGGAGGGAGGGAATCAGTCTCCAAAGCACCCCTCACCCTGGCTTCCCTCTCGCCCCCAGAGCTGTCATATTGAAGAAGATGAAGAGGAAGGTGGTGAGAAAGATGAGGAGGAGGCTGAAGGCTCCTTTGAGGTAGATGGTCCCCTCCCTGTGGTCCTGGCCCGCCTGCGGGTCCCCCAGCCTTTGCCTGCCTGTGTGAACCTCGTGTCTCCACCCTGCAGGAGAAGGAGATGGAGAAGCAGAAGCTGCTCTACCAGCAGTCGCGGCTGCACAACCGTGGGGCGGCCGAGATGGTGCTGCAGATGATCAGTGCCTGCAAAGGTGAGACAGCCCCTGGCACGCCCCTTGTACGCTCGCCGGGGGCAGGGAGCAGTTGGGTGGCTTGATGGGGGACTGGCAGGTTAGGGGGTGAGGAGCATGTGGGCGACATTCCAGGCTGGGGTGTACGTACGGGCTGGGACCAATGCCGGGGCGTGGGGTGGGGGTTGGTGGGGCAGGGGCTGGGGTTGATGCCCGAGGGCTAGGGTGGGGGTTGGGAAGCCCCATGCCCTCATCCTCGTGGTGCACACTGTGTGTATTACTCGTCTCTAAGCCTCTGTGCCAATTGGGGGCCCTGTCACTGTGACCCCTGCTTCGAGCATCTCCCAGATCCCCTGTGGGGCGGGGCGTTAAACTCTGCATACACACCTCCGATGCCCCTGTGTGGTAACTGGTGCTGCCTTGGTGGTTGGCAGGGGAACCGGGCGCCATGGTGTCCTCCACCCTCAAGCTGGGCATCTCCATCCTGAACGGAGGCAACGTGGAAGTGCAGCAGGTATGGCGCCAGCATCACTCTGCTCCCGGGGCCAGGGCCCCAGCAGCTCACTCAGTCCTTACGCAGGCAAAGCTCCCATTGAGCCAGCGAGTAACAGCTGCGTAAAGGCTGAGGAGCACATGAAGTATGGCCAAGTGCTGAGTAACAAGCAAATCCTGTCCAAGTAACTTGTTAGTAACTACTAAGTAACAGGCAAATGAGTGCTAGGTAATGAGGGCTTGTGCCATGATTAACAAGGGGAGTGTGCAGCGAGTAACGGCTTTGTAATGAGCGAATATGCACTGAGTAATGATGGAGAAAGTGCTGAGTAATGACTGAGTAATTAGTGGGTATGCACTGAGTAACAAGGGAGGATGTGCTGAGTAATGGCTGAGTAAAGGGGGATGGGCTGAGTAACAAGGGAGGACAGGCTGAATAATGAAGGAGGATAGCCTGAGTAACGAGACGAGACGACAGGCTGGAGGATGGGCTGAGTAACAAGGGTGGATGGGTCGAGTAATGGCAGAGTAATGAGAGTGGATGGGCCGAGTAATGAGGGAATAGTGGCTGAGTCGCCATTAAGGTCGCTGACGCTGCCTTTGTCCCCACAGAAAATGCTGGATTACCTGAAGGAGAAGCGGGAGGTGGGTTTCTTCCAGAGCGTGCAGGCGCTGATGCAGACGTGCAGGTGAGCGGGATCATCCGTCATGCATCCCCTTCTGTCCGTCTGTCCCAGCCTGTGTCCATTCCTCCCCTGCAGGCCCCTCCAGCCAAGCTGGTCCCCCCCACTCTCCTCTTCCTTCTTGTGTCCGGCCTGTCTCCATCACTCTCATTTTACCCCTCGCACCCCCGTGCCACCCACCGGCCTTTGGTGCCAGCTGTTCCCCCGCCCCCCGTGGTCCCACCTGGGGGAACCTGACCAGCGGGGAGCCAGCCATAGGGGACACCGATCCCCCTTCCCCAAAGCGGCATCCCAGGGTGGGGGCTGGGCTATGTGAAGCTTTGATCCTGTCCCCCGTGGTGCATTGGGGGAGCAAAGGGTTGATGTCAATGGCAGGCAGGAAGCCATGGCCTCCCCTGACCCCCATTTCTCCCCGCAGCGTCCTGGACCTCAACGCCTTCGAGAGGCAGAACAAGGCTGAGGGGCTGGGCATGGTGACGGAGGAAGGAACAAGTGAGTCTGCGCTGCCCCCCTTCACCCGTCATCCTGGCTGCTGCCTCCTCAGACATGGCCTTCAGCCATCTCAGCCCCAGCCCCACAGATCTCTGCCCCTCAACCCTCCCTGCCCAGACCCCCCATCTCAGCCCCAGCCTTGCAGACCTCTGCCCCCCTTCTTCTTAGCCTATGGAGCTGGGGGTGGGGGATGCCGCTGTAGCAAGTGAGTGATGGCCTCGGGGGACCCCAGGCCCCAATCCCAGCAGCCCTTGGGACAGGGTCACTCATGCTAGTGGCCGGTGCTGGGATCATGGCCGCTGGAGCCTCTGAGCTAACAGGCCTCTCCCTGAGCCCTGCAGGTCCCGGGTTCAATCCGTCCTCTCCTCGCAATCCCAGCCTGCCCTGGGGTGAGCAGGAAGAGCCACCAGGAGGAGGGGGGGAGGGCAGCTCTGGGGGCACCCCTGGCGAGGGGGGGGATGGTCTAGGGCGGGTCATCATGGGGGACAGCGAGATGAGTTGCCCCCCACCCCAGGGCAGTCCTGGGTGTCCGGCAGGGGCTGATCCTGCGACAGCTGCTGGGAAGGGCCGGATGAGCTGGTCTCACGGGACCGGGCCCATCTAGCCCCACGTCCCATCTCTGCTGGGGGGACCTGCGGCTCAGGGCTGATGGGGCACCAGGGCCCCCTCCCCCTCCTTCCACCGCGGCCCCTCCCCACCCTCGGTGTGTGTTCACAGCTGCCGTGTGGTTGCGGGCTCCCCCCCAGAGTGAGGCGCTGCTATTAATCCGACTGTAATAACGCCCCCACCCCTGCCCCGCCTGGGGCGCCTCCGACTCCACATTAATGGCGTTAATCTGGTTTTAATCATCTCCTTTTCCTTTGTGCTGTGACGTGTTGCACTCACCTCCTCTCTCCCCCCTTCTCTTCCCTCCCCCTACCCCCATCTCACTGGCGCCCCCAGTCATCCGTCGGGAAAATGGTAAATAACCTGCTTCTATGGTGGTTTCTTTTTCTTGGTCTGTTTTCTAACCTGGTGGGCTTGGCCCAGCGCCAAAGGCTGATCAGAATCCCCTGCCCCCACAGGGGCCCTGCCGATCCCTCGGGGGAGGGGGCAGCTTTGGGCGATGGAAGGGGAAATTGGCGTGTTGGGGCTGTGGGGGAGGGGCAGCTCTGTCTTTGTTACTGTAGGGTTGCCTGTGAGCTCCAGCCTGCCAGTGCTGCTGTGTTTAGTGTAGGGAACTGAGCTGAGGCTAGCCGCGCGTTGGTTTGTTATTGTAGGGTTGCTGGGGGGCGATGTAGGAGGTAAGCATGCCTGTTTGTTATTGTAGGATTGCTGGGGCATGATGCAGGAGCTAAGCACACCAATTTGTTATTGTAGGGTCTTTCAAGTACTGGGGTGTGCTCATGGATTGTTGTGTTGCTGGGCTGGACTGCCCAGGCTGCTTTATTACCGCATGGATGCTCAGGGGTCAGTGGCCACACATGCTCACTTATTGTCGGGGGTCTGTGTGCTGCTGGGTGTGTACGGTGGCTTGTTATTGTAGAGTTGCTCCTGGCTGAGTCTGCGCTCAGCGTGATTGGTCTCAGTCCAAGGGATTTAAATCAGCAGCAGGAAACTTAGATTTCAACCATTGCTCTGAAGCGGGTTTTGCGTTCAGTATTTTGTATTCATTTCCCTGCCAAGGGCTCCAGTTCCATCGCTGGGTGGCCGTTTGGCCCCAGCGACGGGCAGCCAAGTGGAGCTTTTTCATGGCACTTGGGGCTGCTTCTGCCGGCAGGAGAATAACCCCAGCTGATCATGTTTATTTCCAGGTTGCGTAGCTCAGCTTCCCTCCACTCAGAGTCTGCCAGTTCACCGGCTGTGGTTATTTTAGAGGAGGGCGAACGGTGCCTTTCTTGTTAGACACCAATGCAGTTTTTACGGGGGATTTGTGTCAAGCTCCGTTAGCGTGGAAATGTCCGATTTGGTTACAGATGCACAAAGCCAGCCTTGGAATGAAAGCAAACGACCGTCAGTGGGCAGGAACCGTTCCCCAAAAAAGGTTTAGTGGGAGCTGTTTTGCACTTAAAATGAGCTGATTCATTCAGTGAAGGAAGCATCTGTAGCTAGTGAGTTGTGGTAGCTGGTCTTGGTCTCCGTGGCCTTTGCGATTGTAGAGATAGTAGATCTCGTCCTCGCCGAGATGGGGGAAGGAAACAAGCTTTCCTGCTTTTCCAGCTCCCAGTCGCTCTCTGAACTTTGGCTGCCCTGGCCAGTGAATTGAACTAGTTGGATAAAATATTTTCTCTGCCCTGCAGAAGAGGCAGACGCTGCCAGAAGCTGGCTTAGCCCATCAGAAAACGGCGACTCCCGGGACTCAGCCAGCTTTGCGCCAGTTCAGCATGGCGCCTTTCTGGGAAATGTGGCAGCAAATGTGGACGGGCTTGAATCTTCGGTTCTGTATTTGGGTTACATTGTTTGAACGGTTTATAAATGTAGGCCTGGGCACTGGTTATCAGTTTCCAATTGAATTTTAAATAGGTTTATATTTAAAAAATAAACCTGTATTTAATTTAAATTTTAAAAAACCCTCTGATCTATCTATCTTATCCACTCCATTGCAACTATTGGTTTGCTATGCTAGGGTCACCCAGGGGTGCTGGTTTGTTATGGTAGGGTCTCCTGGGAAGGGGGCTGGTTTCTTATGGTAGGGTCTCCTGTGGGGGGAGGCTGGTTTGTTAGGGTGGGCAGATAGATTGTTATGATAGGGTCTCATAGGCGGGGCTGGTTTGGGATGGTGGACAGACTCAGCAGAGTGCAGTGGTTTGTTACGGTAGGGTCTCCTGGGGTGGGGGGGGGGCTGGTTTGTTATGGTGGGCGGGCGGACCTAGCAAGGGCTGCTGGTTTGTTATGGTAGGGTCTCCCGCGGGAGCTGGTTTGTTATGGTGGGCGGGCAGACCCAGCAAGGGATGCTGGTTTGTTATGGTAGGGTCTCCCGCGGGAGCTGGTTTGTTATGGTGGGCAGACCCAGCAGGGGAGCTGCAGTGACTGCTGTGCCGTGCTGTGCCATGCCAGGAAACGGTTCCTGTCCCCTCCCCCCGTGGGGTGTGTCAGGCTCAGGGGTTCTGATCAGCCTCGTGGGAGGGGAGGAGGGTTTCCGTGGCTCCATGTGGCATGTCCTGCAGCTCAGGCCACACCCCGCCCCCAGCGAGCCCCCGGCAGCCTGGGGCTGGTGCCTGCCGGGCACGGCTCCTCCTGATCTGCGCTGAGCACTAACCGCACCCCCTCGCCCCTTGCACTGGAACTGGGGCGCTCCGGTGCCGTCTCTGTGAGCCACGTTCCCTGCTCTCATCAGGCACTCGCCCGCTCTGCATCCGCCCCAGGGCAAGGACTCTGCAGGACATCGCCACCCTGCAGCCTCAGGGCGGACAAGGCATCGTCCACCGTCCCCAGCCCCCTGCCCACAGCCAACCCAGCCTGAGACCTTGTCGCTGCGCGCTCCTCCCCCAGCCCTCGCCATTCTCCCCAGGGCTGCGGGCATCAGTGGGTCCTGGCCAATAGCCCTTGGATTGAACAGATTCCAATGAACTCGATAGCAGACTGTAGTACCTGTGTAGTAAGAACCTGCTTTCTCCGTAGTAACACTGGTGTCTTCATAGCAACACCATAGCAGTGATGTACCTTCATAGAAACTGTGTGTTAGCTTTCTAGGAATGTTGTGACATCTTTGGAGTATCGATGAGATCAAATGTGCATAGTATCATTGTGTCTTTCTAGAAGTGATATGGCATCTCTGTGGTATCTTTGTAGTAACAATGTGGTGTCTTGTAGTAACAATGTAGTAGTATCTTCATGGGAGCTTTGTGGTGGTTTTGTAATAACTATATGGTGCTTTTGTAGTCTGTTTGGAGTATCAATGTGGTGTCCTTGAAGTAACAATGTAAGAGTATTTTCATGGTCTTTGTAGTAGTATCTTCAGAGTACCTGTGCAGTAACGATGTAGTAACAATTCTTGCAGCATTCCTGTACTAATATTGTCGTAGTAACTTTGTAGTATCTTTGTGGTAACAATGGGATTATGACTTTGTAGTATCTGTCTGGTCACAGTGTGGGAGTATCTGTGTAGTAACTGTGTAGTTGTTTTGCAGTATCTCTGTTCTAATATTGTGGTAGTATCTGTGTATTAACAATGTAGTAGCATCTTTGCAGTATCTCTGTTCTAATATTGTGGTGGTATCTGTGTAGTAAGTCCAGTAAGTGGTGGTTTTGGGGATTGTTACTGTCACACACACACCTGTCTCTTTAAATAGTGCAGCAGCAGACACAATCGGGGGCAACCCACCTGCTAGCTAGGTCTGGGCGAGATGACCTTTGATGAGCTCTTCCTGCCCTGCTCCCCCAGCGCCATGATCCCCAGTGATCAGGGGAGAGGAAGCAGGAGAGGGGAGTCGAACCCCAGCTGTGAAGGGGAGAAGGCGACTTCATGAACAGTGGAAAAGGGACTGGTCATTAACGCCATGTGGGGTGTCTGAATTCGCCTGGGAGCCAGGCACACAGCCCGTGCCCCCAGCAGATTTCATAACATCCTTAATGCCCAGTGTCGCACGATGGCTGTGTGGCAGACTCCGCCCATTGCCCCTAATCCTATTGACCAGCCAGGAGTCAGATCCAGCTGCACCTGATGAGACAGACGTTACTCAGACATCATCCCAGAATTCATCCCGTGTTACTCTGACTTGGCTCCTACAATATTGTGTTACTTGGACTTTACTCCTACATTACTCAGACATTACTACTCCAATACTGAGACTGCTCCTGCGTTATTCCAGCATTACCCTGACATTACTTAGTTACTCCGACTTTACTCTTGCAAAACTCCCACCTGTCTTTAGTGGGCTCTTTGCTGAGCTCAAATGTCAGGATTTGGCCCCTGACAGGTTTTTTCAATAAATACCAAATGGCTCCCCAGTAAACCATCCAGTAACATTAGTGATGGTCCCTCTCCCCCAGCACCCTTCCCTCCTCCCTGTGAATTCTCTGTATCTCCCTCCTTCCCCCCCAAACTGCCCACTGTGCTGGGCAGGCCGGGAGCCCGCAGGGACCAGCTTCGCTGGTGCCGGGATGTCAGGTGGCGATGATATTGTTTTCAAGCTGGCAAAAAGAAACAATATCCTACCCGCCCCATCCACCACAGGCAACAGCTCAAAAGAGCCGCCTGGGGCCCTAATGAGACGCTTGGTGCCTGACTCCACTAACCTGAGCTAAATCCTGCAGGCCTCGCTCGGGCTCAGCTCCCATGGAAACCAGTGGGCCAGATCCTGAACTCCTGACTCGGGGGGTTACTCCCTCACTACTCCCTCCCCACTCGGGGTTACTCACTCCTTACCCAGAATGGGGGTTACGCACTCCTTACTCCAGGGTTACTCACTCCTTACTCAGGATTTACTTCTTCGTTACTCGCTCTCCACTCAGGATTACTCACTCCTCACTCAGAGTGGGGGTTACTTGCTCCTTACTCTGGGGTTACTCCCTCTTGACCTCAGAGAGCTGAGCCCCGAGCAAGGCCTTCTGGGTGATGTCCCTGTGTGCTGTGTGCTGGAGTGTGGGCTGCCTGGCTGCCACTGGCCCCTTGGCCCCTGCCCCACGTGTGCTAACCCCCCTCGCCACTCGGCCTCTGTCCCCTGTGTGTGCTAACCCCGCTGGCCCCTCGCCAGGCCCCGTCCCCCGGTCGCTGCGGCTAACGTTGGCCAGTTCTGTCTCTCCCCTCCCCTCGCCCCGCTCTAGGAGAGAAGGTGATGGCAGACGATGAGTTCACGCAGGATCTCTTCCGGCTCCTGCAGCTCCTGTGCGAGGGCCACAACAACGGTACGGCCAGCGGGGGGGGGGGCCCAGAGCCCAATGTGGCCAGGGAGCAAGGCGGAGGGGTGGCTGCTCCGGGCGGGGAACGTGAGGGTGATGGGGGACTGGGGTGCATGAATGGGAGGGAGCTAGATACTCTGGGTATATGGCTGCAGGGGCGGGTATTGCGGTGCTGATGTGGGGGCTCATGGCCAGGTAGTGCAAGTAGCTGGGGGGAAGGATGAGCAGGGGGCGGGAGGGCGGGTGGGCGCCTGGCTGGATGGAGATGGTGGGTGAATGGGTGGGTATGTGGGTCAATGGGTGCTGGGACTGGGCACTGCGGGTGGTCCGACTTGTGACCAAGCCAGTGTGGGTGGGGAACCAAGCCCGGCACAAGCCCCTCCTGCCCATCCCGGCCCCCCTGCGCCGAGGGGTCTGTGCAGCGCTCGGCGGCGGGGAGGGCCTGACCCGGCGTCTCCCCCGGCAGATTTCCAGAACTACCTGCGCACGCAGACGGGCAACACGACCACCATCAACATCATCATCTGCACCGTGGACTATCTGCTGCGGCTGCAGGTCAGCGCCCCTCCCCCCCCGGCAGGCACGGCCCCCCCAGTGCGCATGGGCCCCCATGAACCCTCACCAGCAGGCATAGGTCCCAGAGCCCCCCCAGTGGGCACGGGCCCTCAGAGCCCTTCCCGTACTGGTGGGCCCCAGCACACAGCCTTCCCCCCGCCAGCTCCCAGCACAGAGCGCTCTGGGCAGGGGTGGCAGGACCCGCCCAGCCACTGGCCCTGCAGCCAGTGGGGGGGCAAGGTCAGGGATCAGCTCTACCCTCCCCACCCCCCAGGAGTCCATCAGCGATTTCTACTGGTACTACTCGGGCAAGGATGTCATCGATGAGCAGGGCAAGCGCAACTTCTCCAAGGCTATGGCTGTCGCCAAGCAGGTCTTCAACAGCCTGACCGAGTACATCCAGGTACAGCCCCCGGTGCGGCCCCGGTACAGCCGGGTATGGCCCCCGGCATGGCCCTGCTACAGCCGGGTACGGCCACCCCTGGTACAGCTGGATACAGCCAGGTATGGCCCCCTGACACGGCCCAAGTACGACCCCCCGGTGCAGCCCCCGCTACAGCCGGGTACAGCTCCCTGGCATGGCCCCTGCTACAGCCAGGTATGGTCCCCCAGCCCTGCTGCTTGATCATAACCCAGTATAGCCAGGTCCAGCTACACCCCCACCCCACCCTCTTCTATTCTCTGCACCAGCAAGGAAGTAAATAGATGCGGCTGTGACCCTCGGGATGGGGATGATCCCTGAATAAGCAGCCCCGCACCCCACCCCAGAGGTGGCTGCATTTCTGCGCCAGGCAAGGGGTCCCTGGATAACCACCCCCACGCCCCACCCCCCAGGGTCCATGTCTACGCTCCGGGCTTGGGTTCCCATGGACTGTTAGAAACTGGGTTTTGGGTTCTGTGGCTGGCAAGCGACGTGCTGGTCTCTGCAGCTGTTGGCTCTGGGCTGTGCCCACGGCTGTGCCCACAGCTGTGCCCGTCTGTCTCCCGCAGGGCCCATGCACAGGGAACCAGCAGAGCCTGGCGCACAGCAGGCTGTGGGACGCCGTGGTCGGCTTCCTCCATGTCTTTGCCCACATGATGATGAAGCTGGCCCAGGTAACTGCAGCCGTTTTGCCAGCACCAGGCGCAGGAGGAGAGGGGGGCAGCAGTGGGGGCGCGGAGGGGGGAAGCTGTCTCCCCCACAGGGGGTCGCCCAGCTCCTTGGGGCTGGCCCGGCTCTGTGACCGGCAGCGGCGCAGAAGGAAGGTGGGGAAGGCATTGAGCCACCAGCCGTCGCGTCTCTGAGGCCCTCAGTAGCCAGCCTGCTCAGTTCAGTAGCCAGCTGCTCCGGGGTGAATTTCCCACGTCTGCAGGCCGGTCCCAGCCACCTTAAAGGACGGACCCTCCAGCCGGGCTGCTCCGCAAACATTGGTGTCTAGTGGGCACCTAGTCCGCTCGGGCTGGGCCCCCCACCCGCCGTTTCAGATCCAATCGAGGGCCACCTGCCCTCCCTGCCAGCTCCGGTCCGCCCCGCTGGCTCCGGTCCGGGGCTGCGGCTGGGAGAGGAGTCAGTGCCGCCCGATCATAACCCCCCCACACCCCGGTAGGTCTCGGAATTGCTGGGGGGGGTGGATTGGGGTGAGTGATTTTTGACCCTTTTAATCGCCGCACTAACCCAGAATGCTCTGTGCCCTGCCTGCCCTCCCCCCTCCCGATCCGTGGCCTCTCCCCCCTGCCCCCCACCAATCCATGGCAGCAGCTTTGGGTGTACTTTGACCAACCCATTTTTGTATTTCACTGTCTCGCCTTCCTTTATGAGCCACCCCTGCTCAGTGCCCCGCACCCCCAGCAGGGCTGCCCTCACACCTCTTCCAGGCCAGGGCGCAGCTCCCGACGCAGCGTCTGCCTGCTGCAGGGAGGGGGCAGAGGAACGGCCCCTGTGGGCCCCCATGCAGCACTGGTGGGGAGCAACCAGGCCAGATAGGCTGGCCCCCCCAGCTGCCCACTCAGCAGATGGCAAAGGGAGGGTCTGCCGTGGGGCAAAATGACAATAAATGAAGGGATGGGGGCATGGGAGCAAGCAGGACCCTTGTCTGTTCGTCCACCCAGCCCTTCATCTGTCAATCCATCCATCCTATCCTATCTGTCCACCTATCCCTTCATCCGTCCATCCATGCATCCTATCCATCCTCCCAGCCATCCACCCGTTCATCCGTCTACCCGCCACCTCTCCGTCCTTCCTTCCATCCTGCTTGTCCCCATGTCCATGATACTAGAATCTCTGCCCCTCCGTGAAAATAGCTTCACATATAATTTGGAGTGGGGCATTCCAGTGGTTAGAGCAGGGTGGGCTGGAAGCCAGCTCTGGGAGGGGAGGGGGGTCTAGTGGTTAGAGCAGGGGAGCCAGAATTCCTGGTATAAACGTGTCTGTGCTCCAGACTCCCCTTCGCTGAGTCCTTTTCTGCTGCCCTGTAGAATCTGTTAGCTCTGCGACCCTCAGCTCCTGTTGCTCCCCACACCCTCCTCCCACAAGGCCCAGCGCAGGTGCTGTGGGGTGGGGCTGCCCCCCACCAGCCGGGCGATAAAGGAAGAGGCCGGATGGCAGCCGGCACGATACAAAAATGCTCTTAAAAATGTTGCTGAATAACATTTTTATTCTGATGTGTGACAGATGAGCCAGCCGGCCGGACTCCGAAATGGCGTAAGAACCTGTGTGTGGCACGCGCCATCTCACGCCTGCCCGCGCTCACCCCGCGCCGCCGCCCGGCCTGGCTGCTCTCCTCCGCTTCTCTGTCTCCCTCGCTCGGGGCCAGTCCGGTCCTGCCTGCTTTTTCCTGGCCCTCTTTTCTTCTTCTCCCTCTGCTTCACTCTTCCTTGTCCCACTTCTCCCCGCTCCCCCTCCCCATCCGTCCATCTTTTTCTTTCTTTCTTTCTTCCTTTCCACCCAGGCCAGACCAAACTAACACCCCCAACCCCTGCCACAGGCAGCCCCTGCTTGATACTCACCCACCTGCAGCTGCCCCCACCTCCCCAGGCCTGATCCCCTGTAACTACCCTCCCCGATACCCCCCCATCCTCTCTGAAGCAGGGAGAGGGGTCTGAACCCCATGGGGGGCAGCAGTGCTGGGGGGCAGGGTTATCCCACCCTGAGTCCCTGATCTAAGTGGCCAGTAGCTGAAGGCGGGAGAGTATCCCTTGGCCACGCCCCTGCAACTGGGGGCAGCCCATAGGAGCCATCTGGGGATTCCCCTGCCTGGGAGCTAGGCCCCGCCCTTCCTGGGCCTGGGCGGGGCCAGAGTTGTGTGTGTACCATAATCCCCATAGTAATTGACCCCACTGTCTGTGTGTTGGAAGAGCAGGGCCCTGGGTGATTGTGGTAATTAGGGACCCTAATCCCCACCATGAGAGAGCCCCTCCCTAGCCGGGGGTATGCCTGGGTCCCCCCAAAAGTGCAGTGGGTTGGTCTGGCCTGGGTCCCCCATCTGGGTGTGCAGCAGCTGGCAAGTGTAACAATCTCCGCCGAGCCTCTCGGGTCAGCCCAGCCCCCAATACCTTGTGAGGCTGGGCGAGCAGGTGGGCGCCGTGCTTGGCTGGTGCTTCTGTCTGCTCTGAACTCCGGCGGGAGGGTCTTGGGCTGTGGTGCCGGCGCCGCGTACTGGTGGCGGAGATCTCTAGCAGGCACTCAGGGCAGCCCCAGGGCTTGGTCACATGCGTAAGAGTTTGTTCCCACATTTGCACACGAACACACGCAAGCACACATGTGAAATTGCCTGGCCAAGATCACATGAGATCTCTTGCACATGCACACGCGTGAGATCACATGCGCGAGGGCTTGAGCACACATTCCTCCCGGGGGCCGGAGTGGAGCCATTGCCCCCACCCCATCCATGCTCTAGTTTGTGCTGGGGGGGGTGAATCCGTGCGCCTATCTTGGCTCCCCACTAGAACATACTGTGGGGGTGACTGGGGCTGGGGGCACCCTGCAGGGAGCTGTGGGGGACTTGGGGGGTGTTTTTCTGCACCCAAACTCTCTCTTTGTTGCGCTGCCCATGAGGACCATTTCCGGAGCAGGCTGTACCCGGAGGTAAGAGGGGGAGGGGTGCGCCCCCCCTTCCCCCGCATGCTCCCTGCGCAGCCCGTCGCTCTCCCTGCATCGGGGCTCAGCCTGCAGGGGAGCTGATGGGGCGTCTCCGTGTCTGCAGCGCAGGGTCCTGAGGAACAGGCTGTAGGGGCGACCCTGCCTGGGATGGGGATGGGGTAGTGAGTCTGTCCCCCCCCAGTGTGCGGTGCCGTCCAGACTGGGTGTCAGGCCGCAGCCCTGGCTGGCGCAGAGCAAGGCATCTGCAGCTGCCACTAGCCAGGGTCGGCCTGTCCCGCCCGGACGCGTCTCAGCAGTCGGGGGTTTGGCCCAGGCAGTGGGAGGCTGGGCAGCCCTCGGTGCTGCAGGAGATCGCACGCCCAAGGTTGCAGGCACACGATCACGGGCCTGAGATTACGCCTGCGGGGCCGCGGGCACAGATGCTGGCTCACGGTGCCCAGGCTGGGACCATGGGTCTGGGCTGGAGTCTGAGTTGGGGGCAGACCCGCCCCAGGGGGTAAATGGGGGCTGCCCCCTTGTTTGGAATAGGGTCACCCTGCTGATAGCAAGGGTGAAAGCCGCTCCCTGGGCTCCCTTCGGCCCATAGCACAGTGGGGCTGGGGATCCTGATCCTTCTGAGGCAGGCAAGCAGCTTCCAGCCATAGGCACTGACGAGGGAAGGGGCCATGCGAGGGCAGGGACATGTGCAAGGGGGGGCCGTGCGAGGGCAGAGGGGGCATGGAAGGGGGGCATGTGAAGGCAGGGCATGTGTGCAAGGGCAGGGGCGTGTGTGCAAAGGGGGCGTGCGAGGGCAAGAAGGCCATGCGAGGACAGGGGCCGTTTGTATGTGCAGGGGGGCCATGCGGGCCCAGGGAGCGTCTCCGCCATCTCACGGCGTTCTGTTCCCCCCCCGCCCCGTGTCTCCCCAGGACTCCAGCCAGATCGGGTTGCTGAAGGAACTGCTGGACCTGCAGAAGGACATGGTGGTGATGCTGCTGTCCCTGCTGGAGGGTGAGGCCGCTGGGCAGGGCCTGAGATCCCCCCCGCCCGGCCGGGCACGTGATACCGCCTCTCGCTGGCCCCCCGGGCGGGGAACCCCAGCCCGTGGCATGTGCGGCTCAGGGCACCACATCCCCCTCATTTGTCCTTCCGTCCCCAGGCACACCCCTCTGTCCGTCAACCTCATGTGTCCTCCTGTCTGTCCATCCCCGTGTCCTCCTGTCTGTCCATCCCCATGCACACCCCTCTGTGTAGCCATCCCATCCCCATGCGTAATCTGTCTGTCAGTTCATCCTTCTGTCTATCCATCCGTCTGTCTGTCCCTATTTGTGCCCCTCTTGTCTGTCCATCACCATGCCTGCCTGCCTGCCTGCCTGTCTGTCGATCCATCTCTCCCCAGGCCTCTGTCTGTCTGCCCCCTTCCCATCCGTTGGTCTAACCCGCTCTCCTGCGCCGGCCCAGGGAACGTGGTGAATGGTACCATTGCGCGGCAGATGGTGGACATGCTGGTGGAGTCTTCCAGCAACGTGGAGATGATCCTCAAGTTCTTCGACATGTTCCTGAAGCTGAAGGACATCGTGGCGTCGGATGCCTTCCTGGACTACATCACGGACCCGCGGGGACTCATCTCCAAGAAGGACTTCCAGAAGGCCATGGACAGCCAGAAGCAGTACACGCCCGCCGAGATCCAGTTCCTGCTCTCCTGCTCCGAGGCTGACGAGAACGAGATGATCGACTACGAGGAGTTCGCCAACCGCTTCCAGGAGCCGGCCAAGGACATCGGCTTCAACCTGGCCGTGCTGCTCACCAACCTGTCGGAGCATGTGCCCCACGACAGCCGCCTCCGGACCTTCCTGGAGCTGGCCGAGAGCATCCTCAACTACTTCCGGCCCTACCTGGGCCGCATTGAGATCATGGGCGCCAGCAAACGCATCGAGCGCATCTACTTCGAGATCAGCGAGACCAACAAGGCGCAGTGGGAGATGCCCCAGGTCAAGGAGTCCAAGCGGCAGTTCATCTTCGACGTGGTCAACGAGGGGGGCGAGTCGGAGAAGATGGAGCTCTTCGTCAACTTCTGCGAGGACACCATCTTCGAGATGCAGATCGCTGCGCAGATCTCGGAGGAGGAGGGGGGCAAGGAGGAGGAGGAGGAGGAGGAAGGCGAAGGCGGGGAGGGGGCCGAGGCGGAGAAGGCGGCCGGGGCTCCCTCGGAGGCGACGTCGGCGTTCGGGGAGTTCCTGCAGGGGGTGCTGACCGTGCTCCGCATGTTCACCTACCGCAACGTGCGCCGCCAGGCCCGCCGGCTGAAGAAGATGACGGTCAAGGAGATGGCGGTGGGCGTGAGCACCTCCTTGGGCGCCGTCCTCCTGGGTGTGCTGCTCTTCTTCTCCGGCGTCCTCAAGGGCGCCTGCCTGATCCTGTGGAGTGCACTCTTCGGCGGCGGCCTGGTGGAAGGGGCCAAGAGGATGACGGTGACCGAGCTGCTGGCCAGCATGCCTGACCCCACGCAGGACGAGGTGCACGGTGACCTCGGGCCAGCCGAGGAGGGGCAGGAGGCAACTGAGGACGGAGAGGCGGCCGAGGACGGGGCGGCTGGCAAGGAGGAGGCCGCGGACGAGGCAGGGGAGGTCTTCGGGCTGGAGATGAAGAAGGACACCGGGCATTACCGAGCGGCTGCCCCTGATGCCCCCGGTGGGCTGGGGGACATGGGGGACACCACGCCGGTGGAACCACCCACCCCCGAGGGGACGCCCATCCTCAAGAGGAAGCTGGGGGTACGTTGGCGATTGGGGCGAGGCAGGGTTAGAGCAGCCAGGACACCTGGGTTCTGTCCCCAGCTCAGGGGGAGGGGGATCTAGTGGTTAAAGCAGCAGGAGCTGGGAGTCAGGACTCCTGGGTTCTGTCCGCGGCTCTGGGAGGGGAGTGGTGTCTAGTGGTTAGAGCAGGGGACTGGGAGTCAGGACGCCTGGGTTTGATCGCGCTGTGCGCGGTCAGAGGCAGTTCCCAGCCCAGCCGGGCCAGCGCTCCAGCCTGGCGTCACATCTCCTGTCTCAGGCGGCGAGGGGGGTGCCCACCTTTCCCGCTGCCGTGGTCCTGATGCGGGGTCTGTGCTGTTGCTCCCCAGATGGACGAGGAGGAGGTCCAGGTGGAGCCGGAGAAGGTCGAGGACCCGCCCGCGGAGGCTGAGAAGGCTGAGTGAGTGGGGCTGGGGCCAGGGCAGCTGCAGGGGGTGCATCCCCTGGGCGGGGGTGACAGAGCCTGCAGGGGGCAGATCCCTCAGGGCCTGGGGGGCCGCTTAGGCCGCTCCATCCAGGGATTGACTCTCCCCATGGGCCCCCAACAGCTCCAGCCTGGGCATTGGCGGGGCCAGCCCATCCCCCTCCCCCGCCTCTGTGGCCCCTGCCCTGGGGAGGGGGCTCTGTCTCCATGGCTACCCAGCTGGGGGCGGGCAGTTTGGTGGGCAGGGGGATGGGTTGCATATATAAGCTGGGAGAGGTTGGGGGTAGGGGACGGGGTGGGGGGCCGCACACCCCACCGTGCCCACTGACCCCCCCACCCCCTGCAGCACGGAGAATGGGGAGAAGGGGGGGCTGGAAGAGCCAGTGGCTGAGGCCCCGGTCAAGCAGCGGAGGAAATCAGCCACCCCACGGGAACGCCGGGAGGAGCCTACCGACGGCACCTTGGAGTTCTGGGCCGAGCTGGAGATCCAGAGGGTCAAGTTCCTGGTACCATGGGGCTGGGGCAGGAGGGAGGCAGCTGGAGGGGCGGGGGGAGGGGAGGGCAGGGCCAGGAGAGCCAGCCAGCCCCCCACCTTGGGCTTTCCCGCCGTCAGCTGGTTTTGATCCGCTATGAAAGGGGCGGCTGGGTAAGTGGGGGGGGGCTGGGCGGAGGCAGGGGAGGGCCCTGGGGGGGGCCTGGTGCCCCACCACCACCTGCCACGCCGGCGCTGACCTGCTCTGTCCTTCCAGAACTGCCTGTCCCGCAACTTCTACAACCTGCGCTTCCTGGCCCTCTTCTTGGCCTTCGCCATCAACTTCATCCTGCTCTTCTACAAGGTGCGCGGGGCCAGCCCGGCTCGGGTGGGGCAGGTTCTAGGGGCAGGGAGAGGGGGGGGGGCTGGGAGCCAGGACTCCTGGGTTCTGTCCCTGGCTCTGGGAGGGGAGTGGGGTCTAGTGGTTAGAGCTGGGGGGCTGGGAGCCAGGACTCCTGGGTTCTGTCCCAGGTCTGTGGGGGGGAATAGGCTGGGGTTGGGGTGTGGATCCCCTCGGCCCCGCCCCCACGCTGTCCCTGCTGCGCAGGTGTCGGACTCCCCACCCGGCGAGGAGGAGTTTGAGGGCTCCGGCTTGGTGGAGGATATGGTGGAGGGCTCAGGCTTCGGGGCCAGCGGTGAGGGGGCCGGGGAGGACGAGGCCGAGGACAGCGTGGTCTATTTCTTCCTGGAGGAGAGCACGGGCTACATGCAGCCCACGCTGCAGTTCCTCTCCATCACCCACACGCTCGTGGCCTTCCTCTGTATCATCGGCTACAACTGCCTCAAGGTGAGTCTGGGCCACGCCCACCTGCCCGGAGCCACGCCCCTTCACATCTACCCAGACCCTGTGCTGGTGCTGTGGGGGCCGCGCCCCTTCACATCTACCTGCAGCCTGTGCCACTCTAGTGCTATGGGGCCACGCCCACCGCCTCACGGGGCCACGCCCACCACAGTCTATGGGGACATCACCCGGCTGTGTCTGCCCATTGTAGGGCCAAGCCTGCCTCCTGCAGGGCCATGAGGGACCCACGCCCCCTTCCCGTTACAGCCTGTGGGGTGCGCCCCACATGCAGGTGCCACTGGGCTGGGAAGCTGTGCGGCCAGCGTGTGCCCCCACCTTTCTAACCCCCCCCCTCCCGGCAGGTCCCGCTGGTAATTTTCAAGCGGGAGAAGGAGCTGGCCCGCAAGCTGGAGTTCGACGGCCTGTACATCACCGACCAGCCCGAGGATGACGACATCAAGGGCCAGTGGGACCGGCTGGTGCTGAACACGCCGTGCGTGGGGAGCGGGGCCGGGGCCGGGGCCGGGGGCGTCTCTGGATGAGGGGCGGGGACCTGGATCTGCTGGCAGGGGCGCAGCCTCCCCCCCACGTCAGGGCCCAGCCTCAGAGGAATGGTGCCCATGAGCCCCCTCCATCCGTCCCAGCTTCACTGCGGGTGTGGGGGGCAGGCACAGTCCGGTCCCCCCCCCCAGCGTCTCCCCACCAGGCCCTTGGGGCAGCTCAAGGCACGGGGCGAGGGGGCATCACTGAGCCCTTCCCCGCCCAACCCCCTCTCCTAACCCTGCACCCCCCGACCCCCGGACCTGCCGTGGGAGCAGAACCCGACCCCAGCACAAGGGGCTCCCCCCCAGACCCCTCTGACGTGGCCTCTCACTGTCCCCTGCCAGGTCTTTCCCGAGCAACTACTGGGATAAATTCGTCAAGAGAAAGGTGAGTCCCTCACCGATCTGGGAACGGGGCATTTCCCCCCTAGGTCCCAGGGCGCAGCCTGGCTGGCTCAAGGGTGGGAGGATGCAGGCCCTTCTCCCTATGCATTTGCTCTGTGCCCCCTTCTCTCCCCAGGTGCTGGAGAAATACGGTGACATCTACGGGCGGGAGCGGATCGCGGAGCTGCTGGGCATGGACCTGGCCAGCCTGGAGATCAGTGCCCAGAGCGAGAGGAAGCCCCAGCCCGACAAGTCCCTGCTGACGTGGTGAGGAGGCTGGGGGGGATGGGAGGGGCTGGGGGAGCAGAGCAGATGGTGTCAGGGTGGGGGGCAGGAGGTGGGGTCACGGCCTGGCCTGGCTTACCCTGCCCCTTCCCACAGGATCATGTCCATCGACCTCAAGTACCAGATCTGGAAGTTCGGGGTCATCTTCACCGACAACGTAAGTGCCGGGCAGGGCGAGGGGCTGGGCGGGGATATCGAGGGGGGGGGCTGGGGGTCAGGGGGCAGAGTGCGTCTGTGCTGTGCTCAGCCAGGATGGAGGGGATTGTATCAGGCCTGCCACCCCATCTGTCTGAAATCGGAGATCGATGTGGGAGGCAGGAGGCTGCAGACGGTGGGAGGGGGGCGACTGGCAGCTGAGTGGAGGAGGCCAGGACCAGATGCCAGGGTGATGGGCACAGCGGTGCTGGTAGAAGGGCGGCTCAGCCAGGCCCCTGTGCCATGGCCCGTCCCTGGGAGGGTGGGGGCATTCCATGCCCTGATCTCAGGGGGCTGGCGGGCCATGCCCAGCACCCCCCAGGGTGGAGGTGCCCCCCTCCCATCCCAGCCCCTTTCCCTCTCTCACAGTCCTTCCTCTATCTGGCCTGGTACATGGTCATGTCTCTGCTGGGGCACTACAACAACTTCTTCTTCGCCTGCCACCTGCTTGACATCGCCATGGGCGTCAAGACCCTGCGCACCATCCTCTCCTCCGTCACCCACAACGGCAAGCAGGTGGGGCCGGGGGCAAGGGGGTACCAGGGGGTACAGTGGGGTGAGTAAGGAGCACTGGGGGAGCAGGAGCCTTGGACTGAGTGAGGGGCACTCGCCCGTGTGCAGGGCTCAGCCAGGCACTGCCCGGCGGTGGTACCAGCCGTCTGTGCCTGCCCGCAGCTGGTAATGGCAGGGGAGACACGGGGGGCATGTGGGGGGCTGCCCGGTGGTGGTGTGAGCTGTCTGTGCCTGCCCCCAGCTGGAGATGGCAGGGGGGACATGGGGGGCGTGCAGGGGGCTGCCCAGCAGTGGTACGAGCCGTCTGTGCCTGCCCCCAGCTGGCGATGGTGGGGGGAAATGGGAGGCGTGTGGGGGGCTGCCCAGCAATGGTGTGAGCCGTCTGTGCACGCCCCCAGCTGGCAATGGGGGGGACGGGACACGGGGGGCGTGCGGGGGGCTGCCCGGTGGCGGTATGAGCCGTCTGTGCCTGCCCCCAGCTGGCGATGACGGTGGGGTTGCTGGCCGTGGTCGTTTACCTCTACACTGTCGTGGCCTTCAACTTCTTCCGCAAGTTCTACAACAAGAGCGAGGATGAGGACGAGCCGGACATGAAATGCAATGACATGATGACAGTGAGTGGGGGACGGCCCCATGGGGGCGGCAGGTCCCGGGAAGGGGGTGTGGGGACATCTGTGCCCCATGGGGGGCAGGGGGAAAACAGGCCTTGTCCCGCCAGCGAATGTGGCTGTGGAGGGGGCCCGTGGCTGCCCGCCGTGGCAGTGGGGCGGGGCTGTGATGGGGGATGGGACTTACCCTGGGGCTGCTGGGTGGACGGACAGACAGACCCTGGGCTTGCCCCAGCCCCCTGGGGATGATGGGTCCCCTAGACTGTGACCCCCGGCTGGGGCCAGCCGGGTCCCATTGGGCATTCAGGCCCCCCCGGCCGCTCACCCACCCATGTCTCCCCCCCAGTGCTACCTGTTCCACATGTACGTGGGGGTGCGGGCGGGTGGGGGCATCGGGGACGAGATCGAGGACCCGGCTGGTGACGAGTACGAGCTTTACCGCGTGGTCTTCGACATCACCTTCTTCTTCTTCGTCATCGTCATCCTGCTGGCCATCATCCAGGGTGAGCGGGGTGGGGGGGCGTTGGGATGGGGATGCATGGAGGGGGGCTGTGGGGAGCGGGCGGAGGGCGCTGGGGAGCGGGTGCTGGGATGGGGGTACATGGAGGGGGGGCACTGGGGAATGGGGAGAGGGCGGGGGGCTCTGGGGAGTGGGTGGTGGGATGCGGGGGCCATGTGGGGAGTTCCCATCAGCTGTGGGGGCAGGTGGTGCCCCACTCCTGTCAGAGAGGAGGGGGTGGGCAGGAGGGCGCTGGGAGCTGCTCCCCTCCAGGTGACATGGAGGGGCCTATCCCCCCCTCTGCCCAGGCCTGATCATTGACGCCTTCGGGGAGCTGCGCGACCAGCAGGAGCAGGTGAAGGAGGACATGGAGGTGAGTGACCCCCACATGGGCCCCCCAGGGGTGACACGCCCCACCCCAGGGCAGGCACCCAACCCCCATGATCCTGGCCCCGCCCCACACATACCCTGGGTCCCTGAGTGGGTTCCCTTGCCCGGGGTGGGTGCCGGGCCTTAACCCGGCTCTGTGCCCCATGGGGGAGAGTGGCCCTGCCTGGCCGGCCAATCCCAATCCACCCCTTAGCAGGGGGCCCCGCCATTGGGAGGGTGTGAGGGAGGGGGAGCCAGGACTCCTGGGTTCTAATACCACCCCTCCCCCCAGACCAAGTGCTTCATCTGCGGCATCGGCAGCGACTATTTTGACACAACACCGCACGGGTTCGAGAGCCACACACTGGAGGAGCACAACCTGGCCAACTACATGTGAGGGGCGGAGCCAGCTGCGGGGGCGGGGCCAAGCACGGGAGGGATGGGTGGGGTGGGGCGAGATACGGGGGCGGGGCCAAGCACATGGGAGTGACAAGGGGTGGGGGCCAATGTGAGGCGGGGCCATCTGCATGTGGGGGATGGGCTCGTTAACCCCTTCCTGGCCTGGCGGCCCTGAGCCATTGCCATGTGTGACACCCCTGGGGTTAATGGGGGGGGGGGCAGGTCTCAGCCCCCAGCCCCTGGAGTCTGACCCCGCCCCTCCCTCCCCAGGTTCTTCCTGATGTATCTCATCAACAAGGACGAGACAGAGCACACAGGCCAGGTGAGAGATGACCCCTCCCCGCCAGGCAGCTGGGGGCACCAGGCTCAGGGTCTGATATTGGGGGGGGGGGAAATATTGCGTTGGGGGGGTAGGGTTTATGGGGGGGGGGGGGGGGGGGGGGGGGGGGGGGTTACCCAGCTGGCGGCCCATGGGTCTGACCAGGGGGTGTTACCAGGCTGGCAGCTTGTGGGTCTGGGCCCTCGGCTCTGAGTGGGGCCATCTGCCTCATGTAAAGATTGGGTCTGGCTGAGGGGCCTGGGGTCTGCTTTGGTGGGGGGGAGGTCCATTCCCCCTGCAGCTCCCACCCGCCCCTAATCCATCCCCCACCCCGCAGGAGTCCTACGTCTGGAAGATGTACCAGGAGCGCTGCTGGGATTTCTTCCCCGCGGGTGACTGCTTCCGCAAGCAGTACGAAGACCAGCTGGGCTAGAGCAGGCCACACCCCCAGGGGGCCACCAGACCTGGGGGGGGGGGCTGTTACCCTGGATCTCAGGGCTGGGGGTGGCACAGCTGCAGGGCCAGCCACTGAACCTGCCCGCTGGGGGGAGGGGCAGAGGCTGTGAGGGGGGGTTGGGCAGCTGCTGCCACCCCCCTTGCCTAGCTCACCCCCCCCCCATTCTGTGCCCGTGGGGTTCCTGGCGGGTCCCGATCCCAAGTGCCTTTTTATAGCCGCTCCCCAGGGCTGGGGGGGCTGACAGTGATGCCCAGCTGCCTCCGTGGGGGCATCTCTGGCCATAGCCAAGGGCCCCGGGGCTGAGCCGGGGTGGGGGGGCTCAGGCCTGCCTAGGGCTGTCCTACCCCTGTGCCCCCTGGCTGATGGTGCCCCACTCCAGGAGGGCAGTGCACCGAGCCCTCCCTGCCTCCCATGCCAGGGGTGGGCTGGAGACTGGGGCTGACAGGCTGGGGCCTGCAGGGGGTAGCGCTGAGCCCCCCCATCAATAAACTGTAGGTGATTGATTTGCTGCACCCCCATGGCGCCTGCCTCCTTCCTGCCTCTGCCGCCTCCCTTGCTGTGCCAGTGGCCGTTCACCTGGGTTCTCACGCTGGCCCCAGAAGAAGAATAGGAGCCCGGACGCCTGGGTTCTGGCGCTGCTGTCATTTTACACCTCCCAGGCTGTCCAGACAGGGTGAAATCTTGGCATCTGCTGCACAGGAGCTGGGGGGGGGGGGATGCACCCATGCTCGGGCTGTCTCCGGTGCAGGCACGCTGAGGGGGACCTGAACTCATTGCAGCAGTGGGGGTTGGGCTGCCCCCTTTGTCCCAGCGAAGGTGGAGGACAGAAAACAGCCAAGTTGGGATTTTCCTACTTTTTGGGGGGCTGAATAATTACAAAGGAGGCACAGAAAAGGGGGTGAAACAGCGACATCCCCGGAGCGCTCGTCCCCCCATCAGTGCAGTGGGGGGGGGGGCTGGACGTCAGTCATGGGCCCTGGCAGGGCTGTCACTGCTGCATGTAGAGGTTGCTGTGCGTGTCGTCTGTGGGGCGTGTTTCCAAGACGACTGTGCTGTGGGGGGAGGAAAAGTCGGGTCAGTCAGAGGTTGCCACACATTCCCCCCCCCCCATGCTCCCCTACAGCCCCACCCCCCACCTCCTTCCCATGAGCCATTGCCCCAGTGGCCAGCGCAATTGGATCTGTCCCCCCCCTTCCCCAAAACCTGACCAGTCCTGGCCACACCTGCTGCCAGCCTGGGGCCCCCCAGGGCTGGATTCCCTCCCCCCAGCCAGCCTGGGGCAGGGACCTGACCCGTGTGGGGTGTCAAGCCTTACCTGTGGGATCCCAGCAGGCGGAAGATGCAGTGTTGGTCCCGCAGCTCCTCCATCAGCTGCAAGAGAGGCAGGGCTGGGTATTGGGGGGGGCACTGCAAGGAAGGGCTGCCCCACTGACCCCCCCACCAGCCAGCAGACACGTCCCTTCCCCCACCCACTGCCACGGCACCGGGAGCCGGATACCCCCCCCCCACCCCGTCTGCCAAGCAACCCACCATGTGGGGCAGGGGCCACGTATTGCCTGGCACAAGGAATCTTCCCGAGGATGGGGTGGCCTCAGCACAGCATGTGGGGCTGGGAGGGGCTAGGGTCCAAGCACCCCCCGGCTGTGGGGGGGAGCAGAGTCCATGGGCCAGTCAGGGCCGTGTGTGGAGGCTACCAGCAGCGGCGGGGTGTGCACCGTACCTGGGCTTTGCCGAAGTGCCACACCTGCACGCCGTGGCGCCAGAAGGCCTGCAAGTTGTTCTGCACCAGCGCTGCGGGAGACGGGAGACGGGTCAGCCACAGAACCCGGCCCGCCCCGAACCCGCCCTCTCCAGCCCGCGCAGAGCCCCCTCCAACCTAGCCTGCCCAGAACCCCTTCTCCCCTGCCCTGGCCCAGCCTGCTCCGGACATGGACCCCAGGTGCCCCCCACCCAGCATCCAGAGTGGAGACACAGCCAGCTCTGGGGTGGGGCAGGGGGCTGGTTATAGGGGGACCGCTTGCCCAGAGCAGAGACAGCCTCTCCGGGGTGGCGGGGGCTGGTTATCCAGGATCATGCAGGGTTCCCTGGCTGAGATGCAGCCGTGGGGGGGGGGGGGGGTAGCACCATCTGACAGCCGCCCAGCACCGCTGCCCCACTGGCTGGGACAGGAAGTGGGTCACGTGCCCCATGGAGTGGAGGATGGGAGCAGCTGGCCCAGCTCCCCTCCCCCACCCGCACCCACCTACGGCCTCCACGGCGACCTCGAAGGGGAACTCAGGGGCCGGCAGCCGCCGTGCCAGGTTGCCCTGGAGGGTGACGATCTTCACGCTCCCTGGTGGACAGATGGGGGGGGGGGGTCGTCAGAGTTTGGCACCAGCACCCCCCATTGCCCCTCCCCCCAGCCTGACCCCTCAGTCCCCCATGTGTGACGTATGACCCCCTGCCCCCAATGTGCACGGCCCCCCCCCCCATACATGGACCCCCCACTTACCGTCCAGCAGAACCAGCACTGTCTCGCTGTCCAGCTGGGTCACCTGGACCGGGCCGGGGCACGAGCTCTCTGCAACGAGACCAGGCCGGGCTGAGCCAAGCTCTAGGGGGCAGAATGGGGCACGGGCCCTGGCACAAGGGGAGATGCGTGCCCCACATCACCCCCTCCCCCCACACACGCCTGGCACCTGCAGCCCCCAGGCTGGTGTCTCGCCCCCCCGGACCGGCCCACAGCCCCGCCCCCACTCCGCGACGCTCCTTACCGCAGTCAGGGTGGGTGAACCAGGAGGTGAGGGAGTTGAGGTTGATGGTGTGGAAGTGGATGGGCTGGGCGGGCGAGGGCCCCCGGCTGACCCCGATGCAGACGGCTGGGTACTCCTCACCCGGCGTCACCAGCGCCTCGAAGACGGGCAGGGGGCTGGGCAGCGGGAAGTCGAAGTGCTGGGGAGATGGGAGCCCAGGTGAGGGGGGCAGGGCCGCCTCCATCCCCCCAGCACCCTGCTGAGCCCTTCCCCCGGTTCTCCGTACGGACCAGCCCCGGCACCCCTGAGCCAGGGCAGTCAGGGCAGGTAGCAGCCCCCTGGGGCCCTGATAGCAGGGGGGCCCCAAGGCAGCACAAGGGCCAGAGCGATGAGAGCCCCCACCCCACACCCAGCCCCTTCCCCAAGGCCCTACCTTCACCAGCATGAACTTCTGCAGGGGCTGGTACCACTGGAGCAGAACCACGCTGGCCTCCAGCGCCCCGCACAGGTAGTGGCAGCCGCTCCGCGCGTTCTGGGCTGTGGGGAGCAGAGCTGGCGTCAGGGGGTGAGGGGGGGCAGCCCCTGATCCGGGGCGGGGCGGCTTGGCAGGTCGCTCAGCTGGGAGACTGACCCGGCCAATCCCGGGGCGCTGTGGGGCCCAAGGGGCTCAGCGAGGGGGGGGGCCTCTGGCCCCATGGGCTCCGGGGAGCACGCGGGAGGGTGGCTGGAATCTGCCCCCCCCCCGGCAGGAGCCCGGCCCGGCGTTACTCACCCACGCAGCAGGCCCGGCAGCCCTTGGTGTCGGGGATCTTCGTGGAGGTGGCGTTTTTCCTGTGGGACAGAGAGAGCGGCCGGCTGAGGGGGGGGCAGGCCAGGGTGGGGACTCGTCCGCTTTAGGACGGGGGGAGCCTGGGATCCAGCCATGCAGGAGATCTGAGACCTGCCCCCAGACCATCGGCCCGTCTGCTCTGTTCGACCATCGCCCCCCGCATCCAGCCAACCCCCAACCAGCCCAGCCCCGCCCCGCCCCGCTCGTACCTGGGCAGCAGCCGGTGGGGGGCGATGTGGACGCCGGGGCGCTGCTCCCGCTTGCTCTGCTCGTACAGGCCGGGCAGGCTGTGGGCGAACAGCTGGGGGGTTTTCCCTGCGCGGCACGGGGGGGGGGGTCAGTCGGGGCCCTCGCTCCCGACCGCAGCCCCTGCTCGCCCCGCCCCGCCGGTGCCCCTCGCTCCCGCCCCGCAGCCCCGTTTCTCCCCCCCTGGGGCCCTGCAGCTGCGTGAGAACCGCCCCCAGGACGGTCTGGATGGGCCCCGCCCGGCCCCGGCCCCCCGCAGCGCTCACCCGAGACCGACATGAGCACGTTGCCGATGGAGAACACCCACGAGGTCCGGCTGTGATAGAGCTGCGGAGAGGGGACGGGTCAGCAGCCAGCACAGCCCGGCACAGTACCCGTCCGGACCCCTCCCCGCCCCACGGGCCCTACAACCCCCTGCCCCATAGGTCATACTGCCCCCTGCCTCTTCCCCTCCCCGCCCCACGGGCCCTACAACCCCCTGCCTCTTCCCCTCCCCGCCCCACGGGCCCTACAACCCCCTGCCCCATAGGTCATACTGCCCCTTGTCCCTCGCCCTCCCCGCCCCACGGGCCCTACAACCCCCTGCCCCATAGGTCATACTGCCCCCTGCCTCTTCCCCTCCCCGCCCCACGGGCCCTACAACCTCCTGCCCCATAGGTCATACTGCCCTTGTCCCTCGCCCTCCCCGCCCCACGGGCCCTACAACCTCCTGCCCCATAGGTCATACTGCCCCTTGTCCCTCGCCCTCCCTGCCCCGCAGGCTGTACAACCCCCTGCCCCATAGGTCATACTGCCCCTTGCCTCTCCCTCTCCCCCTTCCTGCCCCACAGGCCGTACAGCTCCTTGTCCCTCCCCCTCTCTGCCCCACGTCCTAACGCCCTTCTACCCGCCCCTCCCCCAGGAGGGTTGGGGTGCCGTGCCCCCCCAGCTCTCACCAGTTCCAGCGTGGCCTCTGGTTCGCTCCGGTTCAGGGTGAAGATGCCCTCCTCGGCCCCCAGGATCAGGTGTGGGTCTGGAAGGGAGGGGGAGGGGTTGGGGGCAGTGTAGGGGGGCAGGAGGAGACCAGAATTCAGCCCCACACTGCCCCAGGCAGGGGAAGGGTGCTGGGGTCCGGTCACATGGCCAGGCTGGTCCTAGCTTGGGGAGCGGGTGGGCCAGGGATCCAGGCAGAAGCGCACCCCCCTGCCAGCGGTGCTGGTGCCCCTGTGCCCTCCACGCTGGGCCCTCCCGCCTCCTCCCCTGGGAGCCCCCATACCCTGCCGGCCCCTACCTTGGATCCTCCAGCAACCCGCCTGTCCCCCCACCCCCTTGTGTGCCCCATCCCCCGCCTGTCCCCCCCCCCGAAGCCCCATCCCCCACCTGCCCCCTACCTCGGGTGCTGGGGTGTGTCCAGGTGGCCGTGGCTGTGATGTGCAGGGGGCAGCCGTTAAACACCTTCTTGAAGAGCGATCCATCCTGGGGGCCAAGCAGTGACGGGTTGAGCGGCTCCAGGCTCTGGCCCCCGTCCCGTCCCCCCATCCCCTCCGCACAGGATCCAGGCCCCCCCTGCACGTCTCACTGCCAGGCAGCTGGTGCTGGGACAGGAGACGGGGCTGGGGCGTCTGGAGAGCCCCATCTGCGGATGTGGCTCCCAGGACATGAGGAACAGACCCTGCAGGCCAGGGTGCCCAGCTGGCACAGGAAGCAGGGCCGGAGACACCTACCGGGCACCCCCGGCCCACAGGACGGCAGGGCCGGCCCCCCCTCCCCCCCGCGGGCGCTGTCTATAGCCGAGGGCTGCGTGGGGGTCTCACCTGTCTCCGTTTCTTCTCTGTCTTGGGTGGCAGGACGGGCGGCTCCTCGCTCTGGGGTCCAGGCCACAGGGTGGGATCTGGGGCAGGGGGCGAGGATCAAAGGGTGCTGGTGTCACTGCAGCCTGCCCCCCCAGACACCCAAACCCAGACACCCACTCCCTGGAGAGGCTCAGACCCACACCCTAGCATAGAGTGCAAGAGGGCCAGCTCCGCCGCCGCCCCACACTCCCGCCCCGCAGCCCCCCAGCTCCGCCGCCGCCCCGCAGCCCCCAAGCAGAAGCCCTGTTCAGCCCGGGCAGCGCCCCCCCACACACACCCACCTGAGCTGGCTGAGAGGTGGGAGCGGCAGGGGTCCGTGTTCTGGGTCAGGCGCGAAGTCCGGCTCCCCACGGGCCCACTGGAGCACCGCACCAGGGAGACCGGGGCACTGGGGTGCTGTAGGAGCTGCCCCCTGGGCGGGGGCCGCCCCTCCTCAGCGGGCGCCTCGTCCGACGGGCTCCGGAACTTGGGCTGCGGGGGGGAAGAGGGGGTGTCAGATGGAGACAGCTGGAGGATGAGGGGGGAGCCGTGGGTCTGATGAGGGGGGGCAATGGGCTGGCTGGGCCCGTGGGTCTGCCAGGGGAGGGGGGGACTGGACTAACTGCCCATTGCTCCAGCCATGGTGTACCCTACGCAGCCTCCCCCCACGGAGCACCCCCAGCAGGCACTCACCTTCGGGGGCAGCGGGGGAGGGATGTCGGCGTCGGCTGGCAGCGTGGCCCTGGGGGCAGAGCGCAGGGGTCATTGCGGAGCCCCCACCGGGAATCCCCCCCATGCCGCAGCCCAGACAATTGGCCTGAGGCTGCCCCCCGCACGCCCAGCGCCCCAGGGCCAATGCCCTAACCAGGAGCCCTGTTCCGGGGGGCCAGGCCCCATCCCCCTGGGGCCTCCACACCCAGCCGGGAATCATCCTGCCCCCAGCCCCCCCCCAGAGCTGGGCAGGACCCGCTGCCTCCCCCACATGCCCTGGCCCCCCAGTCCTCCGTTACCCACATGTCCCGGCCCCCCCCAGACTCCCTGCTGCCCACATGCCCCAGGCCAGCTCGCATCCGTCTCCTGTGAGCCAGGATGGGACGAAGCCTCCAGCCCTGCCCTGGCCAGAGGGGCTGGGCCCGATGCCCAAGTGGGGCGCACGTACCTGGCCGGGTCACAGCTGCTGGGGCTGCAAGATGGGAATGAGGGGGAGAAAGAGAGATCGTGAGCCGCTGACCCAACTCCACGCGGAATTGGGGGGGGGGGAAGAGCTGCTGGCTGTGTGGGGCAGACATCCAGCCCCACGGTAGCCAATGCTACGCACGGTGCAGCCCAAGATAGGATGGTTCTTTCCTCCCAAAAGCTGAGTCCCGAGGGGGAGGGGTCCCCGTGCCGTGGGCAGCCGAGCCCGTGGCAGCCCCTGGGGGAGGGATGCGGTACCTACATGTCCACGTCGTCGTAGTCATCGTCCGAGTCCGACGTGTGGACCCTGCAAAAGAACTGGAGCCTGAGTCCGGCCAGCGGCCGGCGCCAGGACAGGCCCCAGGGCCAGCTAGTGCAGCAGCCTGGAACAGGCCCTGGGCCGGCCCGTCTCCCCCCATCTGCCCCCAGCGGGGCCCCTGGGCCGGCCCGTCTCCCCCCATCTGCCCCCAGCGGGGCCCCTGAGCCAGCCCGTCTCCCCCCATCTCCCTCCAGCGGGGCCCCTGGCCCCTGGGCCGACCCATCTCCCTCCAGTGGGGCCCCTGAGCCGGCCCGTCTCCCCCCATCTCCCTCCAGTGGGGCCCCTGGGCCGACCCGTCTCCCTCCAGTGGGGCCCCTGGGCCGGCCCGTCTCCCCCCATCTCCCTCCAGTGGGGCCCGGGGCCATTACCTGGTGCTGCCCGTTGAGGCAGGGGCGCTGCTGCTGTAGTTGAGGTCTAAGGAGATCTCCTGGGCGTGGGGAGACGGGAGAAGTGGGGTGAGGATTCATGCCAGCCCCGCTTGCCACCCCAGCCCTTGGCAGGTCTCATCCCCCATGCCAGGTCATTCAGCTCAGAACCCAGAAGGCCCACGGCCTGGGTCCTGGCCAGCGCGAGGGGCACCCTATCCCCGGCGCCATCTTCCAGGCATGCCCCCGCCCAGCCTGGGGCTGCAGAGGGGAGGCTTGGTGAGGAGGGGGGTCTGGGCGTCACGGGGCCCGGGTGGACAGGAGGAGCTGGGAGGGGCAGGACGGGGTCGGCCGCAGAGGACACCCTGGGGATTTGCGTCACTGCTCAGGTAGGGGATAACACCCCCCCTGCCAGTGCCGGCTAGTGGAGCTTCCCCCTGAGCTCCCGCCGGAGGGGCAGGCATGTGTGGAGCCGGAGGGCAAGGAGCCATCCCGGCTCAGCCCGTTGCTGCAGCAGGTCCGGGTGGGGGACGTGGGCAGCACCTACCACATGGCACTGAGGCTCCGGCTCCTTCCTGCAGGGCCTGATCTTGATGGGGCGCACTGAAACGAGAGGTGGCTGAGAACGGACATGCGGCACCAGCTCGTGACACACGGCCACAGGCCTCTGGGTGAGCGGGGGCAGCTCCCGGCATCCAGCCCTCCCCCACCCCCAGGCACCTGCCAGTGGGACCAGAGGGACCCAGCCCGGCAGCCTAGAGAACCCTGCACTGCTGGGGGGGTCGGGATGGGGTCACAGAGGGGTGTCCCAGCAGAGGGGGAGGGGCATGGTGGAAGTCCCAGTGCAGAGAGCATGCAGGGGTCCCAGTGGAGGGAGGGGATCCCAGTGTGGGGCGCACAGCAGCGGTCCTGGGGGGCATAATGGGGATCCCGGGTGGGGTACAGCGGGAACGTACGGTTGATGTCGGAGTTGGTGCGCGTGGCCGAGGCGTGCCGGTGCGTGGAGTGGATGCGCCGGGGCACCGGAGGCGGCAGCTGGGAAGACAGGGCAGCGGATAAAGCAGGGCACGGGGGAAGACAGGGCAGCGGGGGGGGGGGGAAGATGGGGCAGGGAGTTACGCAGGGGGTTACCCAGGGGGTCCCAACCATGCTGGCCAGCCCTGGCACTGTAGCACAGGGGACAGGCTGGGGGGCAGCCAAGGGGGCACAGGGCCCCACTGTCCCTCACGCCCTCTTGGTCCCTGCCTAGGACTGAGCATGTTCGGGGCCGGCTGGGAGCCCCCCCAGCCCCACCTCAGCCTCCTCCTCCTCCGTTTCACAGCAGCGGGGCAGCTTCTCCGGGTTGCGCAGCTTCTCCAGCAGCTCCAGCGTCAGGCTCCGGCTCAGGCCAGGCTGGGCCACAAACTGGTGCTGGGGAGGGAGGGACAAGGGGGCTGATGAGGTTGGGGGCAGCCAGGAAAACCGTCCCCCCCGTTCCCCAGCGCACACAGAGGCAGGCAGCCCCCAGCACAGCCTGCCCCAGCCCGCCCCACACTCACGCTCAGCATCTTGTGGGCTCCTGGCCGCTTCTTGGGGTTCTTGGTCAGTGTCACCTTCACGAAGTTGTGGAAGGCCGGAGTCCTGGGGGGCACAACCGGGAAGCCAAGGGCCTGGGCCAGGGGGCAGGGAGGCCAGCCCCAACCCCCGCCTTTACAGAGGGGAAACTGAGGCACAGAGAGGGGGAACCAACCTGACCCAGCTCACAAAGCAAAGCCGTGACAGAGCCAGGGAGAGAACTCAGCAGTCCTGGCTCCCAACCTGCCCCCAGCCATTTCCTCCCTCCGCGCCCCACACCCACGCGAGCCCAGGGTCCCTCCCTGTCCCAGCAGACGCTGATCCAGGGGACTTGGAATGGGACTGGCCCGGCAGCTCCACCCTCTGCAGTGGGCAGCCCCTCCCTGGCTTTAAACAGCTCCAGCCCCTCTCCGGGGGGGGGGGTCTCGCCTCCACGCCAGCCCAGCCTCAGCTGCATTGGGCTGCTGGGGGGGTCACAAAGGGCAGTAGCCAAGTGGGCGCTCGGATGCCATGGGGGCCATGACGGACGCACAGTCCGGCGCTGCAGAGGCAGACACCACTCACCATTTCGCCTTGTCTTTCAGCTTTGGTGGCTGGTAGCCGCTCTTGGACATGAGGAACAGCACCCTGTGGGGACACAAGGGGGCGCCGGAATCAGGCATGGGGGCGTTAACCGGCAGGACTCCCTGCTGCAGGGTGGGGGCCAGCCATTCGCAGGATCCAGGGCCCCAGCTTGTGGCAAGGTCAGGAAGGGACTTGCATGGCCCAGGCGCTGGCACAGCGGGTGAGGGGCAGGGGAGGCCCACCCCAAAACAGCCAGCCTTGGAGCCGGGAGGCCGAGTAGATGGGCCCATTTCAATGCACTGAGGCCTCTAGGGTGGTGGATAAGCAACAGGAGGCGGTTCAGGGATGGACAGACAGACATGCTGCGCCCCTCCCCCACCGGAAGCTCCTCCCCAGGTTGGTTTCTGGCTCAGATTCAGCTTCCGCGAGGAGGTGCGGAGAGTGAAACTCCCCACTAGCGGGGAGAGCCCCAGGCGGGGGCAGGATCCAAACGCAGCATGAAAGGGCAGCCCGTGGGCACCGAGTGACTGGCGAGGCCTGATCTAATCGGGGCCTCCTAGACACGCCCCCTGCGCAGAGCAAGGGAGGAAACCGCGTGGCCATCTGGCTGGGGGGGGCGGGGGCCCAGCCCGGCTCGCTCCCTCCGGCAGCCTCCTGGCTTCACCCTCTGCAACCCCAGGGGCCCGGCTGCCCAGACTCCTGGCTCCCTCTGCTCTGCCCATCTGGGGCCACCTGCCTCCCTGCCCTTCCCAATGCCGGCCCCCTTCCCCCACCCACCCGCCGGCCAGGCGACCCCGTCCCTCCCTGCATGCTGCAGAGGGTGCGTGTGATGCCCAGGGCAGGATGGCTGGGCGCCGTGCTGGAGTCACAGGCCCCACGTGGTGCCCCGGGAGCTGGTCCCGGGCCGTGGGTTCGGACCTGGTGCTGCAGCCCAGAGGGGGACCCGGGAAGGGGAGGGGGTCGCCCACGCCACGCGTGGCTCCCCGGCGGCAGGGCCTCCCTCCGCCCCGGCACTCACCGCAGGGGGTGGACGTCAAACATGGGAGGCTGCAGCTCGGCCAGCTCCACCGCCGTGATGCCCACCGACCAGATGTCGCACAGCTCATTGTAGCCCCCCTTCAGCTCCACCGCCGCCACTTCCGGCGCCATCCTGGCAGAGAGAGCGGGGAGGGGCTGCAGGAGGGCTGGGGCTGGACAGATTTGCTGGGGCCCTGAGGACATTTCAATCACCCCCCCCCCATTGGCACAGAGCTGCCCACACATGACACCAAAACCAGCCCTGCCTGGGTGACCACACGCCAGCCTGGTGCACACCCCAGACACGCACATGCACCTTGCACACACACACGGTGCTCCCCCCACACACAGCATACACTTGGGGGGGGGGGAATATACACACGGCATTCACCTGGGATACACACACACCCAGCATACGCCTGGGACACGCGCACACACACACACAGCATATGCCTGGGACACACACACCCAGCATTCACCTGGGACACGCGCACACACACACACAGCATATGCCTGGGACACACACACACAGCATACGCCTGGGACAGACACATACACACACACACACAGCATACACCTGGGACTGACACACACACAGCATACGTCTGGGACATACACATGCACAGCGTACGCCTGGGACACACACAAACACACAGCATACGCCTGGGACGGACACATACACACACACAGCATACACCTGGGACGGACACACACATGCACACAGTTCATGCCCGTCGCTCCCGTGTGGCAGACATGCCCCGAACCCCGCAGGGAGGCCAGGCCAGGCTGGGCCGGGCCGAGCAGAGCCAGCCGCCTGCCCTGCCAGTACCAGTAGGGGGTGCCGATGAAGGACATCCTGCGGGCGAAGGTGGCGCTGATCTGGGCTGAGATCCCAAAATCCGCTGGGGGAGGAAAGAAAAAGCTTTGATTGGCCTCTGGTGGGTATCAGATCCTGCCCCCCAACTCGGGCCATGGCCCCCCCCTTCCCTAAGCCCCTCCAGGCGCACTCCTGGGGTACCTCAGCCCCATACCCCAGTGCAACCCGCATGCATCCTTGCAACGCCACTGTGCCACCACTCGGTGGGCCCCCAACTGCCCCCTAACCATGCCCCAGAGATCTCTCGCCCCAGGCACACCCCAGAGACCTCCCTCCCTCCCTCACAGCTGCCCCACAGTCAGGCCCCAGAGACCTCCCTCCCTGGGGGCCGTCCTTCCTGAACACCAGGGGAGAGCCGGGCCGGCTCAGGTGGGAGCTGCTGGCCCTGGGGCTCTGGCCTGTCACTCACCCAGTTTCACCTCCCCTCTGTCGTTGATGAGGATGTTGGCTCCCTGCAAGGAGAAGGAACAGAGGAGGCTGAAGGGCAGCAGGGCCTGTGGGGCCGGGGCTGGGAGCTGAAGCCGGGTATGGGGAAGGGCCCCAGGTACTGCAGGAGATGGCACAGGAGCAGCTGGGTCCAGTTCGCTGGGATTTAAAGTCATGTGCCAGACCCTCCCTGGTGCCCGCTGCTCTGACGCCAGCAGACAGCAGCACTGACACGGGCTGGCCCCGAGTTTAACCCCTGCGAGGAGGCAGATCCAGGCCGGGCTGCGATTTCCAGGGGACTGAGGGGAGCCGACCTCCCCCACATCGCTGAATCCCCCCGCTGGGCAAACTGCAGCCTCAGACAGCCTGAGCACTGCTGGCAATAACACAGTGCTGGGAACACGCAACAGCAACACGCCCCCACCCTGGTGACACGCGGTAACATGCTATGGCACGGCTGCAACACGCCCCACAGCCCTGGTGACACAAGGTAACACGCTATGGCACGGCTGCAACACGCCCCCACCCTGGTGACACGCGGTAACACGCTATGGCATGGCCGCAACATGCCCCACAGCCCTGGTGACACAAGGTAACATGCTATGGCACGGCTGCAACACGCCCCACAGCCCTGGTGACATATGGTAATACGCTATAACATGCATTATCAGCACATTGGTTTTAATACAAGGAACCGTCCTTGGGCGATTCGTGGGGGGAATTTCAGCCATCCCAACGCCTGTCTCTAGCTGATTCTCTTGTTTGTGTTTCCCCAAGCGTGGGTGGAAGCGGGCCAGCAATTTCCCTGTCTGTTTCTAGTCAGTGGGGTCTCCGCCCTCCCTGCTTGGGGGGAGTTCCACGATTCCCATGAACAACCCAGGGGGGCTCCACTTTCCTGCTGATTCGGTTTGGGTAAAAGCCCGCTCGAGCCCCAGCCCCTGGCCAGAAACGCTGGGCCCTGGCTAAGCTGAGCACGTCCCTGCCCCCCCACCCCACGCCCGGGACGGATTTTCACCTGCCAGAGGTTCTGGCATTCAGAGGCCGGGAGCTGCCCCCATGCACACTCAGCCCTGTCGGCGGCTCCCTGTGGCCGGCTGTCTCTTGGCAGTGCCAGGTGTGCCCTTGTACTCGCCAGCGAAGCCCAGCACCTGTCTAGCTGCCCAGCCACTATCTACGCACCTACTCGCCGCCTGCCCATTCGCACAGGCGCAGCTCAGAAGATACGACCTCTCCCCCCTTGCCTCCCTGATCCCCTGCGGCCCGACACACAGCTCCCACAACGCGGCTTAGTCACAGCATCGTTCAGTCTGTCCAGCTGCCCACCCAGTCGTCCTCCCTTCTGGCCAGCGTGCCCACCCCTGCTCCTCCCACCCCGGCTCCCTGAGGGATTTAGCCAGGCCCAGCCCTCTCCGCCCCAGGCCTGGCTGGTCAGCTGCTCCGGCGCCTCCTTACCTTGATGTCTCTGTGGATCTTGCCCTGGGTGTGAAGATAAGACAGACCCTAAAAGCACAAACAAGACCCAGGGGTGTAAGCCCTGCATGAGTGGACCCCACTGGCATTCAGTCACAGTCGTTAGAGGGTTAAGGGTGGACCCCCACAAGGGGCTGCCCCATGGGAATGCCTCAGATGCATCCAGAGAGCTGAGCTGCCCCAGGTTCAAGGACCGCGCGAGGGGGGGGCTTCACACCGCACTCACCTGCAGCGTTTCTCTGCAGACGTAGGCGATTTGCTGCTCTGACAGGGGGCCGGTGACTGTAATGGAAAATGGGTGTGGTTTATTATTAGGTGTATTATGGTAGCACCTAGAGGCCCCAGTAATATCAGGGTATCCATCACACCAGGCGCTGCACAGCTCCCGACCAAGCTCAGGGCCCCGGCGTGCCAGGCGCTGCACAGACCCTGGCCAAGAGGAAGGCTGCTGCACAAAGCGGAGCGTTGTCCCCTCCCCAGGCGCAGCAGTAATCTCAGCTGCTTTTGGTTCTGCATTTTGGAGTTGGCTTTGGAGCACCTGGTTGCCTCCTGGTTGGCTGCTCTGCTCCAGCGCGGGGCTCGCTTCCTTTTCCACACGGCCCAGCGAGCACAAGCTGCCGGCTTTCAGAGCGGCAGTTAACTGTCCTGAGAGCACTGGGAGGGTTGGGTGGTTAGAGCACAGGGCCGGGCGTTAGGGAGGCAGGATTCCTGGGTTCTCTCCCTGGCTCTGGGAGGGGAGCAGGGTCTAGTGATTAGAGCGGGGGTGAGGACTGCAAGGTGGGACACCTGGGTTCTATTCCTAAATCTGCTATGACTCACTGTGGGAGCCGGGTAAGACCTGCCCCAGTTCTGTGCCTCAGTTTCCCTTCTGTGGAAGAGGGGTAATTGTAGTGTCTAGCTGGCAGGATGCTGAAAGGGCTGGTTCTGCACTTCCAGGCCCTGGCGGGCGGGGCCTGGCCGGGTAGGGGCTCCATGCTCCTCCTGCTGCCCATGGTCTCCCACCAGCCCTGTGCTGCTGCACCAGGGACAGACGGGGAGCGGTTTGCCAGCCCTATCGGCCCTGTGGGAGTGTGGTGCAGTGCCCAGCCGGTGCCGCCTTACCGTGGTAAATGTCCTGCAGAGAGCCGGCCCCGCAGAACTCCATGCAGATCCACAGCTTGTTCAACCTACCGGGCCACAGAGAGGGAGGGTCAACGCAGCAGAGCCCGGGTGGGGGGTCAGAGCCTTCATGTCCTGGGCCAAGGGGCTCCCGCAACCCACCCCAGTGGCAGGGGGACAACTGTGCTCCTAGCCCAGCACCCTCCTGGTGACTCCACCAGGGCTACACGGCCTCCAGGGGCTCAGCACCGGGCAGGAAGGGCATAAAGGATGGGGCAAGGGGGACTCTAGATGGGGAGAGGGAGTGAGGGCAGGGGAAGTCAGGCAGAGAGGGGGGAGGGGAATCTGGGGAGATATGGGGCAGCGGTGGGGGTGGGGGAGGCTGGGGAGAGATGGGGCACCAGGGGGAGGAGGGGCCAGGATCTCTCACCGTATGTAGCTCCCGTAATAGGCCACGATATTATGGTGCTTGCAGGTCTTCACGATGAGGATCTCCTGCTGGATGGCGGCGCAGTCGTCATCTGGGGGGTGACAGCAGCTGTCAGCACCTGGAGTGCGGCGCTAGGGGGTGCTGCGCTGCAGGGAGCAGGGGGCCTCAGCAGGGGGCGCTCTCCCCTGGCAGTCAGGGCTGGCCCCAGTGCTGCAGGGAGGGAGGGCTTATGGGGGGCATTCTGGAGGTGCCCTGATCGCTGCCACCCATCATGGCCTCCAGCAAAGACCCCACAGCCCCAGGGAGCATGACAGCTCCATGCCCCCTAAAGGGCCGCAGAAGGGGGCGCTCGCCCCATATGCACAGGTTGCCCATGCAGGGAGCCCCGCTAGGGGGCAGAGGGGAGCACAGGCGCCATCCCAGCTGGGCCCTGGGCCGGTCCCCCCTTGTGCTCCGCGTGCTGGGGAGCCAAGCGTGACAGGCGCGGGGGGCGGGGCAGGGCGGGGGGAGGAAGCTGGGAAGGATGTTGCTGGCTGCTGTTACGGTAACTCGCCTGCCGCCAGCCTCTTCCCCCCAGCTGCAGCCTGCCAGGAGCTCCCTATCAGGGGGGCATAGGGGAGAGCTGGGCTGGGGGGGGGGGGGGGGGGCGGTACGAGCAGTGGCCCTGACGACTCCCTGGAACTGGGGGACCCGAGACCCTGATCCTGCCTTGTCAAGGGGGCATTCACCCCCACACCCACCATGGGGTACAGCTGCCCTGTGTCAGCCCCCGGCCCAGTGGGGTGAAGAACACCCGCCCCACGCCACTGGGGGCGGCTCAGCTTCTATTGAACCATCAGGGCCAGAGTCCTGGTCTGATCAGCTGCTCTGCCCAGCTCCTGCAGTGCTGGAGACCACAGGAAAAGAGATGGACACACAGACAGGCTGGGATCTAGGGGACAGACAGACGAGGCTCTAGGGGGGTCAGACACACAGACAAGCTGAGATCTAGGGGGTCAGGCAGATCTCTGGTTACCCCCAGACCAAGCGGTGGTCAGCTGGGCACCCTCTCTCCTGTCCCCTCTGGAACCTGCCCTGCCTCACCTGACTCCATCTTCACAATCTTTATGGCAGCCAGCTCACCGGTGCCTTTGTTCTTCGCCTGCATCAACCCAAAAGGAGAGAACGGTCAAGGGGAAAATGCCCATCACAACCTGGCCGGCGATGGGTCCTGAACTGTTGCACTGTGCGGCTGTTAACCAGTCCTCGTGCCCCACCACAGAGGCGGCTGCATCTCAGCGGCAGGTGAGGGGTCCCTGTATAAACAGCCCCCACGCTTCACCTCAGAAATGGCTGCATTTCAGCACTGGGTGAGGGTCCCTGTATAAACAGCCCCCATGCCCCACCCCGGAGGAGGCTGCATCTCAGCACTGGGTGAACTATTCACTGTGTATAACGTATATAGCTGGAAAGGATGAGCAGCACTATGGAGATACCAGATACCAGCGTGCGTCCCAAAATAAACCTGAAGCGGTAAGGTTACAATGAAGTGCAAGGTCCATGGGACTGTCCTTTTGTTCTGGGGTTGTACAGCACCTGGCGCACTGGGGGCTTGGTCCATGGCTGGGATGCCTAGAGGCTACCGTAATATACCTAATAGCGATAAAAATGTACAGCTCTAGTGCCTCAGGATCCTGGTCCATGGCTGGGGCTCCTAGGTGCTACTGTAGTACAAATAATAAACAATAATGTGTCACCTTAACTCTGACCTTGGCGGGATTTGCAGTACATCACAGTCTCTGTGGCTGAAGCCCTGGGCTGGACCCAGGAGATCTAGGTTCTATTCCTGGCTCTTCCACAGACTCCCTGCGTGAGCTGGGGCAAGTCATGTCATTGCTGTTTGCCTCATTTGCCCCCATCTATGACCTGGAGATAATCGTCTTTGCCTGGCTCCTAGGGGGTGTTTGTGCAGTGCCCTGACACCATGAGATGGGGCCATAGGAGATGCCTCTCAGCCAATCCGTACAAAATACAAAGGTGCTCACTTAATGGGCAGCACCCTTTAATGGTGCCAGGGGCTACACCAACCTACTACTGACACCCAGCACCGGGAGCGCTCCTCTAGCTCATACAGGAGGGATGGTGCTTACGGGCCAGAGGCCCCTCCCCACCACCGACTCCGGTGTGTATGTAAGAAAATCACAGGCTATTTCTCAGATACAACCACCTCTTTTTTCCCCTACAGCCGCAGACAAACATGGGCACCCAGTTTAATCTCGGAGGGAATGAGAGGCTGGGTTGCCAGGAATGAATGGGGTCTAGCGGTTAGACCAGGGAGTCGTGAAGCCCGGCTTCTACTCCTGATGTGGGGAAGGCATATAGTCTTATGGTTAGTGGAGAAGACAGTCAGGAGTCAGGACTCCTGGGTTTGATTCCCCAGCTCTGGGAGGGGAGTGGGGACTAGTGGTTAGAGCTGGGGGGGCGGGCTGAGGCCTCAGAGTCAGGACTCCTGGGTTCCATTCCTAGCTCTGCCACTGATTTGTTGTGCAGCTTTGCACGAGTCCCTTCCCCTGTCTGTGCCTCGGTTTCCCAAGCAGTACAAGCGGGATGGAAAGCAGCAGCAGCAGGACAGAATCTTTGCCTCCCTTAGGAGACGGGAGTGAGCCCGGCAGGCTCCCTGCAAGGGACCGGGGGGGCAAAGCAAACCCAAGACCCTGACGTGGGCCCCTGGCAGCCGCCCGCCAAGCACTGGGCCAGACCCTCCCCTGCCTGCCCGATACCCCCTCCTCAAGTTGCCCCTGCCCTGCCCCACCTGTGCCCGTTGGCACCAGCACAAGTGGGCACGGGATGCTGCCATTCTGAACAGGGCAGGGCCAAATTGGAGTGGGACTGCGACCCCGTGCCAGGTCCCAAGGCCACTTGTGCAGATTCAGCCCGGTCGCCGTGTCACGCCAGCCTGGGAGAAGCTCTGCATCTATAGGGCTGGGTCTGAGCCCCCCCACCAACGCTGCCATCACGTGGAAGCCGGCGTATTTCTGGGAGTGCTGCCAGTCAAGCGTCGCCGGAGACGAAAGCCCGCGGCGCGCCCGCGCTTGCCAGCAGAGCTCACCGGAAACAGAGGATTCCCGGCAGGGCCCGATCCTGAGCATATCGCCCCTCCCCCCCACCGCAGGGCCCCGGCGAAGCCCCCTCCCCGGAGATGCCACCCCTCCGTCATGCGGAGCAAACAACTCGCTGCTTCTGCTTTTTATTTTTACTGAGCCGTTGGCGAAGCTGGGGAGGGGGGGAAAGGGAGCCTGGAGGGGTGATTGGGGGATCGACCATGGAGTTCATCACCGCAAGACACCGGTTCAAAGCCAGCGCCAGTCAGCAGCCAGCCCAGCCTATGGCCCACAGGTGAAATGAATCAGTGGGGCCTCGGCTGGCTCCTCTCGGATGTCCCCGCAGCAGGCGTGTGCGTCAGAGGGACAGTCCCCTGGCTGCCAAGTGCCGCTTCCTGCCGTGGGATGCCCACACGCCCTCCTGCCCACCCGACTGGCACAGACACTCCTAGCCTGGGGCCCGGGCAGGGAGCTGCTCGGGGCAGGGGCTGGCCCCTGTCATGACAGGCACTGCACACTCCCAGCAGACACGGTCCCGGCCTTGCAGGGCCTAGAGAGCCGCATGGCATTAACTCTCCTGGCCTGGCTAAAGCCCCTCACACCTCCCCCATTGTGGGGCCAGGGCCCTAGGAGCGCCATATCCATTCAGCCACCCTGGCATATGCACCACACCAGCGCTCCAGTGTGGACACAGCTATCCCGGGGTAATGGGGCTTACACCCGTGTAACTATGCGCGTCCAGCATGACGCGATCCTCGCCCGGTCGGGACGAAGCAGGCTCCGCTTGCAGACCTACGCTCCTATCCCAGACCGGCCCAATGCCCCAGTGTGAACACAGCTACGCTCCTATCCCAGACCGGCCCAATGCCCCAGTGTGAACACAGCTACGCTCCTATCCCAGACCGGCCCAATGCCCCAGTGTGAACACAGCTACGCTCCTATCCCAGACCGGCCCAATGCCCCAGTGTGAACACAGCTACGCCACCCCTCCGCCCCAACCAGAGCGACAGCCCCAGCCACGGCCACACTCAGAGCGTGGCCCCAGGGTGGCTCCCCGGTGGGCACGATGCCAGCACAGCGCTGCTCGCGTGGGCCCAGCTTAGACCAGTAACACTGGGCTTTGTACCAGCGACCTCAGTCCAGCCCGCCCTCCCCCCAGCACACTCCTCTGTTCGCTCTGTTTCCTCGCACCCCCCCTCTGTCCGTCTGTCTCCACCTGACGTCTCTCGTGGTAGATTGAAAGATCCTGGGGACGGGGCTGTTTTTTAATTCTGTGTCTGTACAGCACCTAGACACTGGGGACCTGGTCAAAGACTGGGAGTAGAGTATCTAGGTGCTACCGTAATACACCTAATAGCAATACAAATGTACAGTGCTGTCATGCGGGCTGACTTGAGAGGGGGGGCAGTTAGTATATTGTGTGACATCAGCATGGCAGAATCATAATAATCCATGTGGGATAGGCCATGTCAGGTGTGGTTAGGAAGGTTATGATATGCTAAGTAAGAGAATATTACTTATGTTCATGTGTAATATGTGAAATGGAAGTTATAGATGTATTTGAGATATCTGTGTTTCAAATTGTTCTGCCTGGGCAACACCCCAGATAGGAAGGCTGCAGAACAATGGCCTGCATAATGGCCCATTAAGGCATTCCCAGGTGCAAGGGACCCAGAGAAAGAAGCCAGCATCACCACTGAGTCACCAGAACCTGCTTACGTGACTGGACCCCAGGCACACCGGAAGAGTCACCAGGATTGGCCCATGTGACTCTGGACTCCATTTTAGCTCCTGCAAATTTCACAGGCCACATGGCCAAAAGACAGAGGGTATATAAGATCAAGCCAGAGAAACCATTTTGTCTATGATCCTGTCCAGCTGCAGACACACACCTACCTCTGGACCAATTCATCTTGCAACTGAACCAAAGGACTTAGACCCAGCCAGGTACTGGATGTGAACCAGAGGGAACTACACAAGCCTGCAACTCCACATCTCTTCCAGAAACCTGATGTAAATGGACTTTTAATCATTTGTATATCTGTGATTTACTTTAACCCTTTAACATTTCTCTCATAGTTTATTTCTTTCTTTTTACAATAAACCTTTAGTTTAGATACTAAAGGATTGGCTGCCAGCGTGGTATTTTAGGTAAGATCCAAACTGATATTGATCTGGTGCTGTGGCTGACCCCTTGGGGTCAGAGGGAACCTTTTTAGCAAAGAGCAGAGAGTTTAAGTAACTGGTCTCTTTGCTGGACCTGCTGCTGATTTGGGAGCCTGGAGCTGAGATGCAGTGAAGGGGGCTGTGGGCATTCGTGGACTGGCTTCTTGATAACCAGTGTGGGGAAATCAGAAGCAGTTTGTGGCTGGTTGGGAAGCCGGGCTTCAGTGTCGCCCACCAGCGTGGGGAGAATCTACTCTCCTTTTGCAGCCTGCCCTGACCTTGGCATTATCAGTTGGCTACCCTGGGCACCGGTTGTATCACAGTGGCGTAGTCGTAGCAGGATCCGCCTCGCACCCTAGAGACCTGGTCCATGACTGGGGGGTGGGGTATTGAGGTGCTACCGTAATACACCTAATAGCAATACAAATTTACAGCACCTCACACAATGGGGTCCAGGTCCATGGCTGGCGGTGCCTAAGTGCTACCGTAATACACCTAACAAATACTGCTACTAAGAATGTAACTGCACTAGGCGCTTTTGCCAGCACAGCTGTCACTCGCACCTCTTCCCAACCCCGACGGGCAGAGCGATGCCGGCAGAATGTGTCATGCAGCCCCGGCCTATGCCAGCCTGTCCCCATTATCCCTGGATAGCTGCACCCCTACCCTGACTCATGCTGGCGGAGCTAGTCCCGCCCCACCCCCACCCAACCTGGTTCTACCCAGCAGATGTTTAAGGGCAGGCCTCGCCTGGAGATGCCAGGAGACAAACCAGGTGGATGCGGCTGCCAGGGAGGCCTGAGGGAGAAGCCAGGTGAGGCTACTCAGTGGCGAGGCCGCAGTCAGCACATGCCCGCTGGCAGCAAATGGGTGTGTTCTGGGCATGCGCCGCGCCCAGCGATATCCACCTAGACACGGCACATTACAGCCCCTGGACCACCTGCCTGAGTGCTGAGCCTCACAAGCCCCCAGGAGGCAGGGCTGTTATCCCCATGGTGCAGAGGGGAAACTGAGGCACAGAGCAGCTAAGTGACTTGCCCAGGTCACACGGACTCCGGTGGCAGAGCAGGGAACTGCAGCAGAGTCTCCAGAGGTCCAGGCACTGGGCCCGCCTTCCTCCACGCCGTCCCCCCCTCAGCATCCGTGTGATACCCAGGAGAGAGAAGGAACAAAACCTAGCGCTGGGGAGGATCGCCAGCCCTGTCCGGACAGCAGGCTCTAGCAGCTGGGACAGCGCATGGAGTCCTGGGGTAGGGAGAGCTGGGTGGGTGGCGCCCCCACAGGGGTCCTGCGTGCAGCCCTGAGATACACCCTAGGGGCACAAAGCCTGCCTGGAGATTCCACTGAGCCGTTTCTGCCTCGCACGTCCCTTCAATCGGCGAGGGATCGCTGTGCCCTGCCAGGGGCTGGCCCTGGCTGCGCGCCAAATCCTTGGCCTCCCTGTGGGCACGAACAGGGCAGGAGAGCATGAGCGCGGGTGTGAGGGGAGGCGTGGGCACAAGCACAGGTGGGAGTGGGCGCTGGGGGTGCACTCACACCTCTGGCTCCTGTGTGTGTGTGCATCTGCATCTGTCTGTCTGTCTGCCAGATCCCCTGTGTGCCTCTCTCTGCCTGACTGTGTATGTCCATGGGTGCGGCTAGACAGCATGCAGGGGAAACACCTTAGCCCCATGTGTGTGTGTGTCTGTCTGTCTCTCTCTCTGCCAGAGCCCAGCTTGGCAACCTGTGGGGGAAGGGCTCCAGATCAGTGTGTGCACAGCCCATGCAGAGCGTCCCATGCGGCGTGTGCATGTGTATCCCATGAATGTGTGTGTCTGTATGTCCCTGTGTGTGTCCACAGTCCATCCAGTGTGTCCATGTGTATCTGTCTCTATGTCCAGGTGCGTGTCTGTATGTCTGTGCGTGTGCGCGGCCCATGCAGTGTGTCCGTGTGTCTGTCTGTATGTCCAGGTGTGTGCGCGGCCCAGGCAGTGTCTCTGTCTCTCTCTGCACACACCCCGAGTGGCTCCCGCCCTGTTGCTCTCTGGGGAGCAGCCGGGCTTCCTGCAGAAAACTCTGTGTCTGTGGTGTCAGGAGCGCGATGTGCAGCTGCTGCCCTGATTCCCCCCAGGGGCCACTGTCGGGCAGGGTGAGATCCTGTGCAGGGGCCAGGCCCTGAACCCCCCAGCGTGGGTGGCCCCTGCCCCTCCCACACAGAGAGCTCATTCTCCCCACGCTGCAGGCCGCAGGAGGGAACTGGGCTGGGGCCCCGTGGGGGGATCCAGCCATGGCTAGGGATAAAAGCTTGTGGCTGAATCACAAACTGTGGGTGAACGACCCGTGCCAGCTGCCTGTCCTGAGGAACAGGGTGAGATGCACCGAGGGGCAAGAGATCCAGCTCCAATGAGGGCAGCCCAGGGGCACGTGTAGGACCCCAGGCAGGAACGGCCCAGCGGGCTCCCCCATACTGTGCTGGTGCAGGAGGGATCCAGCCGCGAGCTGCCGTGAGACCCCAGGAACCCACGATCCCCACAACAGCCTCACGTGCTCAGCACCAGCCCTGCCCCCTCAGCCGCTATCCGACGCCTGGTGCCCCAGCTCGCCCCTGCCTCAGCCCCTCCCGTGGCCTGTTCCCATGTGACCTGGCCCCAGCTGTGACCTCCTGAGAGCAAAGAGCGAGGTGGGTGGGAGGCCTCCTGTGCTTCCTGGGCCCCCCCTTGTGTTGGGGAGCGGGGCCTGGCTGGCAGCCCCAAATGTGGGACAGAGCATGCCGAGACCCCGCAAGTTCACTGCACACCAGGCCATCAGGCAGGAATGCAGCCAGCCCCTCTGTGCCACGCGTTTGGCAGATCCCAGCCAGGAACCGATCTGCCAGGAACCAGCCCAGACCTCGCCACTGACCGCTCCCTTCCATTGGCAGAGACTCCCTGGGCCCCAGAGGCTGAAGTCCCCGCCTCTAGAGGGGGCCCTCTGGATTTGAGGCAGGGGGACCTGCGACCTGCTCTGGGGAGGAATAAGTCCACTCCAGAGATGCAGAGCAGGCACTGTTCCCCAGCCCTAAGCACCCAGAACACCCCTGGAGGCCTGATCTGAGCCAGGGCCGTGCACAGCGCTGCCTGTACAGCCTGAACGCTCGCACCTCCCAGAGAGGTGGCTGGGAGTTCCCCTCAAGCTGCTGCAGCTTGTGGTGTGGGTGCTGGCGCTGCCGACAGACGTTGCAGGGCCCTGCACGTACTGCAGGAAGGCTCAGCACAGTCATGCAAATTGGGATACGGGGTGGGGGGGCTGCAGGGCAGGACTGAGGGGCACCGGCAGAGCTGGGGGGAGGGCAGCCTGGGGCTGCGGGTCGGGAATGAGGGGCACTGGCAGAGCTTTGTGTGGGGAGCCCAGGGCTGGGCTAGCAGGGGGCTGTGGGTCAGGAGTGAGAGCCACCGGCAAAGCTGGGGGATGGGAGCCCCAGGGCTGGGCTAGCAGGGGGCTGTGGGTCGGGAGTGAGGGGCACTGGCAGAGCTGTCATAGAGGGGAGGTCTCGGCAGTACGAGCCAGGCTCTTGGAGCCAAAACCCCAGCCCTGCTGTCCTGCCCTAGGGACCCAGTGCCGGTGGCAGGGCTGGTGGGGTAAAGCGGGTTTGTTGGGTCCTGCCATGCGGGGCTGGCAGGGGGAGGCAGCCCCCCAGGGTGGGCAGAGCAGCAGCACCCTGCAACGCCCAGGCAGGACAGCCCCTCTGGGGCTAGAGTCTCCCCAGACAGGCTCTGCCCGCCCCACAGCCCCCCATTCCGCTGCTGCACACCCAGGCCAGCCTCCCTCCCAACCACCACCAGCTGCTGCCCCTGCCCCAGCCCGGGCGTGCTGGGAGCGGGACTCATTCCTGCCAGGGCAGCAGTGCTCAGGCAGGCCCCAGGGCTGGCTGGGTCCCTGGCACCAATCCAGCTGCATGGGGCTGCTGTCCTTCTGCCAGCACCTCCCATGTGTGCAGGCCGCCCTGCACCCCCTCACCGCCCCTGCTCACCCACCTTCACCCGGCGGTTGCTCAACACAGCTTTCGAGCCTCACTCGCCTCTGGCTGGGCTAGTGACAGTGCCGGCCTGCACCCCCGCTCCCTGCCCTCCTTCAGCTCTTCCATAGGCTAGGGCTGCTCTCCCGCCTCTCTGAATCCTAGACCCGTAGATCCATCCCCCCCGAGGCTGGGCTGGGGGCCGCTGCCCCCCTGACGCACAGCAGCCTGGCTGCACCACCCGCACCACCAGGCTCCTGGCTCATTTCAGGGTCCAGTCCACATCTCCCGCCTCTTTGTATCTTTAGCCGCCCCATGGATTTGCTCCAGCCGAGCGCAGCAGCCCTGCAGCTGTCTGGGCCCTGTGCTCATCCACTTGCTCTCTGCTCCCGTCTGGAGAGCTTCCCCCATTGTCCAGGCAGGGGCCTTCCCAGGTGCAGCTCTGATGCTGCCTCCTTCTATCTCTCTGCCCTAGTGACTCTCCAGCAATGGGTGAGCAACCCTTGTACATACAGGAGCCATGTTCCACCCCAAAAATGGCTGCATTTCTGTGCTGGGTGAGCAATGCCCCATGGACTGCTGCCATGCCCTTCTGCAGAGATGGCTGCATTGTTTAAACTGGGTGAGCAATCCCTATATAAACAGCAGCCATGTTCTACCCCAGAGCTGGCTGCATTTCAGTGGCGAGTGCGGGATCCCTGTAGAAAACAGCTGCCACGTCCCACCCCAGCGGTACCCACATTTTAGCGGCACTGTCTCTTTAGGCCCTGGAGAAATGTCAAATACGATCATCATTCAATTACTTTCATATTTGAAAATCACGCCCCCGCCAGCCATTTTTCTGTTGAATGTCGTTAAATTTTAAACCAAACCTGCATTTTCTACATTGCAGCCCGCAGGCCTCATCCTGGCCTCCCCGCCATCATGGCTGGAGACCCTGGGAGCATGACCCACCATGCTGTGCCCTGGGGCAGACTGAGGGCACAGGGGGGGCAGACTGCTCCAGTGCTCAGCTGGCGGCGTTCCACACCCACGCTGCCTGGGTGCCAATGACAGTGCGAAGTGCAGGGTGACAGGGAATCAGGCTCGAGGGGTAACTGCCATGGCCTACGGCAATTATGCTCGTGTACACTGGCTGGGGAACTGGCTCAGTAACTTCAATAGACTCACTCCTGATTTACATCAATGGGAGCGAGGACAGAATCGGAGCCAATGACCTTCCACTCTTAAAGACACGTCTCACAGAAGAAATGCACACACCTCTGTATCTTTGCTCCATCCCGCCCCGAGGGTTGCAGTAGCTCAGGCTGGGATTTGTACAGCAGCCTATGTGAATGGTGATGGCTGGTGTCTAACTCACCCAGGCCTTCCTTAAATCCCAGCCACCAATTGCAAGCAAAAAGCAGCTGCAACCAAGTGAATAAACAAACAAATAAAACAGGTTTAGCTCTCCCGAGCTGGGTGCAAAACCGCACTGATCTCCCGATGCTATCAGCCCAATCACCCACTGCCATGGTGACACTTTCATTCTACCAGGTGCAGATCCTAAATCTTCTTTATTCTTCCCTTGCCCGAGTTTGAAGCTTTCGCCATGGCAGGTACCAGATCATGAAGCTCACAACGAAGCTAGTGCAAATACCACGTTGGCCTCCCGCACCCGGTAACCGCCATCACGATCCTGCACAAGGGGCCTGACTCCCCACAGCCCTGCACGAAGTGTTTCACGGCCAGCACAAAGGGGTGGCAAACACTACTGACTTTATTTAGTGGCATCCAGCAGCCACTAAGTGATGGGAGTGTCCTTAACTAAGTGCAGGGCACACAGGCTCTGACCCAAGCCATGCAACATAGAGTAAAGTGGCACCTCCAGGAAAGTGATCACAGCGGGTCCTCAATGTTACCTTATAAACTTCCCCGTAAGTCCCTCCGCCAACTCTCTGCAGCAGCTCAAAGTCGTCCTGGGGATTTCTGGTGGAAATATCCAGTGCCACCCTCTCTTGGGCATCCATAACTCAGCGTTTGCCCGCAGACTGACGCTGCAGTGCTCAGCACCAGGCGCCGGGGCTCACGCGCGCGTGTGTGTGTGTGCGCGCGCGGTGAAGCAGTGTGTGATCAGGGGGACGATAACGTTCTCTAGCTTTTATTTCCTGATTTGAACAGTCAGAGCAAGCACTGTGTGAGCCCAGAGGGCCCCCTAGACAGAATGTGGGCTCTGTGCAGCCCAGATGGGTCACCGCTTACCAAGTCAGAGTCGCACAGGCGCAGAGAGGGGCAACGGATACCTATAAAGCAACTAATGGCCAGAATCCTGGCGGCCAGGAGCACAGGTGGATTTTGGAGAGCATCGGGTCCGTCCAGGTGATTTGTAAGCAAGTAAAGCAGTAAAGTGCTTCGGGAGCCGCTGCCAGCTCCCCCGCTCGGCCCGGCAAGAGAGACTCTGAATGATCCAAAGGGGAGTGATAAGAAATGGCCCTTTGCAGAGTCCCCCAGGCACCTCCGGCCCTTTGACAGAGCCTGGCCGGGGTCACTGTCCCCGCTCTCTGCGGGAGGAAACGGGGCACACTGGAGGGCTGTGCTTTGCCTGAAGCAGCAGAGCTCGACTCCCAAACCCACCGTGCTCTAGGCACCAGCCCCCCCCTCCGCGCCCGGCGCTGGGGGTAGAACCAGGGCTCCGGGTCCGGTTCCCCGGGCCGCCAGACCCACGTGCGGGGCCGGGGCCAGCAGGGGCTGGGGGGATCAGGGAGTGGGGGAGGGGGAGCACCAGCAGAGAGAGGGGCTGGGGGTAGAGGGGGGAGGAGGCAGCTGGGGGGGAGGGGGCCAGACGGGGGGGAGGGGAGGGGAAGCCCAGGCAGGGCAAAGGCGAGCGGGACAGCCCCGCACTCCCACAGGCGGGTCCCGGTTTCCAGGAGAGGGCGAAGCCTGTAAGGGGGCGGGGCCTGCAGGTGGGGGCGGGGCCCATCAGAACGTGGGGCGGGGCGGGGCCCCGGGGGCTGATATGGAGGCGCCGCTGCTGCTCTCGCTGACGGTGGCGGCCTCCGGCGCGTGCCCTCTTCCCATCATGCCTCGCGAGAGCGGCCGGCGGAAGCGGAAGTCGACGGCGTCGCGGCCGCCCGTGCCCCTGACTCCGCCCCCGCCCTCCCGAGCCATGGCGCTGTTCGAGCAGATGCGGGCCAACGTGGGCAAACTGCTCAAGGGCATCGACCGGTACGGCGGGGCGGGGCTGAGGCAGCGGCGCTAGAGCGGGGGGCCAGTGTGCGGGGGCTGGGGGTGCCCGCTACGGTCGGGGGGCCCTGGTGTGGGGGCAGAGGAGGGGCTGGGCTGGGTTTTGAGGAGCTGGGGTGGGGGTGTCTAGTTTGGGCGGCAGACGGGTGGGGGGGGCAGTGGCTGCGTGGGCAGGAGCAAGGGGCCTCATGGGGGTGGCGGGGAAGCAGGGCTTGGTAGGCGCGGCTGAAAGAAGCGGCCGGAGGCGGGGGTGTGATGTGGGAAGAGGAGCTCCTGCAGAGGGTGAGCTGGGGGTGGCAGGAGCCTGTTTAATGGGGGACCCCCCCCCGTGGGGGCTTTGTTGGGCGTCTCACTGACACCTGACCTTGCATTTCAGATACAACCCTGAGAACCTGGCCACCCTGGAGCGCTACGTGGAGACGCAGGCCAAGGAGAACGCTTATGACCTGGAGGCCAACCTAGCCGTGCTCAAGCTGTGAGTGGTGGGGCAGTGGAAGGGGCAGCCATCATCTCTGCAAGATTTGGGCATGATCACACAGTGCTGGGCTGCACATGAGCCTGTTTGGGGGTTTCTGGCTATGCTGGGCCCCACCAGTTACAGGGAGACACCCCTGTGCAAGAGCCTGTCTTGGGCAGCACAGAGTTGCTGTGTTCACTAACCTATTGTTGCGTGGCTATAAGCCACATGGTGCCAGCCCTGTCACTAGTGGGTCAGAGACATGGTTACAGCTCAGCATGTCTAGGCCCTGAGTAACTGATCTGGCAGACTAGCCACAACCAAGGGCTGAGAGTTGAAGCTCATCAGGTTCAGACTGGAAATGGAAACGTCTAAGAGGGAGGGTAATTAGCCATAGGGACAGTTTACTGAGGGCTGTGGTGGATTCTCCATCACTGGCAGTTTTAAAATCAAGGCTTGCTGTTTTTGTAAAAGATTGAGCTAGAGCCAAAGAGGAACTGACTTAGGGCAATCCAGTGCCCTGGGGTATTCAGGAGCTCAGACTGGATGATTACAGTGCTCCCTTCTAGAGTTAAGCTTTAGGAACGATGCGCAGCATCTCCTGGTGTCTGCGTGATGATAAACCTGGTCCAAGGGGCACCCCGGGGTTGCTGACCTCTTCACCCTCTGTGTTTAGGTACCAATTCAATCCTGCTTTCTTCCAAACCACCGTCACGGCTCAGATCCTGCTAAAAGCCCTGACCAACCTGCCGCACACAGACTTCACCCTCTGCAAGTGTATGATCGACCAGGCTCATGTATCCTTCCTGGGTCAGCCAGCCTCTTCCTGGCATGCCCCACTCCTGCCAGCGGCCTGTCCAATAGCTGTGGTATCGGAAGGGCTCTCCCTAGAGATCGGGGTGGCACTGGGAATGATGGGGTGCACATTCCCACTACCTCACTCTGGCCTGGAGGGGAGCTCTCAGCAGTGGGAAATATGTTCATGAGCCACTGTCTCTTGGCTTCTGAGGGTGATGAGGAGCGAGTGGTGGTGGCTTTAAGTGATGTGGGCAGCGAGCAGCTTGACTATAAGCCAATGAACTGTCACTGGCTAGTGAGGATGCTCACTTAGTACTGCCTTGGATCAGAACCGGTGCCCTAGACGGGAGGTGCCTCATCTACCATTGTCCGTCATTCTGTTGCGTCTGTTTCCCTTTCCTCGGCAGGTGCTTGGCTCTCTTGTGCAGAGGAACAGGTTACTACTTGCTCTCCTCCTCCCCGTCCAGCTGGGCTTGATTACAGGGTGTTTTAAGCTTCTTCCTGATGGTATGGCTTGAAAAGAAAAATGTCTGCTCTTCGTGGAGGCAGTGGGATGCTGCAGGGCTGGGTCTCCCTGCATGTCCCACTGTCCTCATCCTCAGGGAGGAGCAGAAACAAGTGTTGGGGATGGGGGTGACGTGCTCTTATGCTCCAGTCCTGCTGGCTCAGCTTCCTTCCCTTCCCCTCCACTGTGAATGTTTACCTTGACCCCTGTACCCCAGCAAGAAGAGAGGCCGATCAGGCAGATCCTCTACCTGGGGGAGCTACTGGAGACCTGCCACTTCCAGGCCTTCTGGGTGAGTGGCCCCTGCCCCCAAGATCTCATTGGGCTTCACCAGCATGAATGATTTACACCTCCTAGCCCCCTCCCTCACAGAAGGGGAAAGGCCCAGAGAGTGACTTGAGCTCACTGGACTCAGGAGGGAATTTGCCTGTCTTGATGTCCAGTGGTCACTTTTAGACTGACCCAGAAATGGGGGAGAGGGAGACAGACCCCTTTCTCTGCAATGTTCGTCACTGGCCACTGAATTAGTCGGCCCATTGCCTTGTCCCCGATAGCCCTTGCTGCGCCTTGTAGATCCTGCATCACCCTGCCTGGCTTCTTGGTGGGAGACGACTGTTCTGGGCTAACGTCCAGTTCTCCCTCTGCAGCAAGCCCTGGATGAGAACATGGAGCTTCTGGAGGGGATCACAGGCTTTGAAGATTCCGTTAGGAAATGTGAGTCTGGCTAAGAACATCTCTCGGCCCTGGTGCTTCCCCTCATGGCTGCAGTGCCCCCTCTGCACTGGGGCTGATGGACCCTCCCAGGGAGGTTCTGCTAGGTGGAGTTAGCATCCCAGGGGAGACCCCTCCCAGTGGCTGACGTGTCGGCTAGTAAGCTGGGGCAGTGGAGGATTGTTCCTGTGTTTGCCTTATGGGAGCCTCGTGCTAAACCGTGGCTTGTTCACTTGCCGTGTCTCGTGCCCGTCTAATGGGACTTAATTCACTTGGGGCTAAAAACTCACTGTATCCAGCAGGTGGGCAGGTTCTGTCCCAACTGTATTTGGGAGAGGGGCGGTGGGGTCATGTGGAAATGGCAACATTTGTCTCTTCTGGTCCTTCCACAGTCATCTGCCACGTGCTGGGGATCACGTACCAGCACATCGACCGGTGGCTGCTTGCTGAGGTGCTGGGTGACCTCTCAGGTAAGGCCCTGCTTCCTCCGGCGCCCTCCCGTGGGCTCACAGGCACCACCCATGTTCGCTGTCTCCAATCGCTGCTCTGAACTGGCTCAGCAATGCTTAGCTTATGGAGCACCAACAAGAGCATTGCTCACATGGCTCTTCCCGCCCCTTGGGGCGGTGGCCTGGTGTTACCCCATGTATGGCTCAGGATGGCGCTGCTGCGGGCTGGGAGCAGCTGTGGGAATGAGGAGTGATGGATAATTGGGCACAGCTCAGTGCAGTTAAAGGTGGGACTGAACTCGGCTGTGCTGTAGCAAGGAACAGAATCCCTTCCTGCAGATGGGGATCTCTCTGCCCTTGCGTCACACCACCCACATCCTGCCTGGGACAGGGGTGGGACCTGATGCCTGCCTGGCCGCCCAACCTTTGCCCCCATGCTGCAATCCCACTTCTGGCTGCGGCTGCAGCCTCTGCTCCTGCTCCAGCTACTGGGGGGGCATGCACAGTGTAGCAGGATCATAGCAGGAGCAGGGTCCAGCCTGCCTGGGGATGGGTTCCTGTGTCACCTGAGTGGAGCTGGTCTGGCTGAGACTTAACTGGGCTGCATGGCCTGGCGTGCAGGCTCTAGCATCCAGCACGTACCCTAACAATCCTTTCTTAGATGCAATCTCAGCTGCTGTCTGATCCTGGCGGGGGGAGAGGGGCATGAGGGCGCCGCTGAACAAAGTTGAAAGTCCGTTTGCTTGGCTTCTCGGCCCCTCTCTCTGCAGAGAACCAGCTGAAGGTCTGGATGAGCAAATACGGCTGGACAGAAACGGAGTCGGGCAAGATCTTCATCTGCAACCAGGAGGAGAGCATCAAACCCAAGAACATAGTGGAGAAGATCGACTTTGACAGTAAGTTCTGTGCACCCGCCTGGGTCCTGCACCGGGCCCCTCGCTGGGAACATCCGGTGCTCCCTGGCCCCAGTGGGAGACTTGCTGGAGTAAGATCTGCGGGTGGGATCCTGCCCTCGAAGGTGTCTCAGTGGTGGCTGCTACAGGCTGTTCAGCAACTGGGGGATATGGATCCACTGAGTGGGGGTTTATTTCCATCCTTCCTCTATCTGTAGGTGTCTCCAGCATCATGGCTTCCTCTCAGTGATGCTACCTCCTGGCTGCTCCACGAGAACCTGCCCTGGATTTCTTTTATTTGGTTCCCTTTTAACCTCAGTCCAACCTCGGTCGATAAAAGTGACGACGTTGACCCTGCCTCTAGCCTGTCTCCTTTCTTCTTGGTGCACCATGAGGCCCCGGGGCTGATGGGTGGTGCTAGGACTGGGGAGGGGAGGGGTGATCTGATTGGAGAGGCAGGATAGCAGCCAGAACAGCATGGGTGTGATGGGGGCTCTAGCCAACACAAGATTCCCCCAGGAGCTGCTTGTCGGACTCGACCCTGCTATGGAGGCTGTTGGTTCCAATATGCTGGGGGGATTGTCAGCAAAACTGCCCCAAGCAGTGGGGTCGGAGGGCAGGGAGCAAGGGAGGACGTGCCTGACTGTGGCCTGAGAAAAAGCTCTGCCCCGACAGGTGAGAGCTGGGCAGGCTCCCCTGCCCCTTGCCTTGGTCCCTGTCTGACCCCATGGAGAGCACCCAAGGGGGTGGCTAGTGCCAGCGGTAGGGGTGGGGAGGTGGATGCAGCAGCTGCCCATCACTGCACAGTGGCACTCAGGAAGGGAGAACTGAGCAGGGTGGGAATTAAGGCTTACAGCCAGCATTTGGCTGTGCCGTGTGCTCGCTGTCTGCGTCTCTGGGCAGGGCCGGATTGTCCTGCGTTGTACGGTACCCCTGGCGCACGAGGCGCTGTGTGCAGCACGCCTAACATTGAGGCTTATCACCCCCTGTTCTCCGAGGGAAAGCCCTGCGCTTCATGTGAGTAAAGAGATCCTGTGGCTCACAGGAGCGCATGGGGACAAGTGACTTGTCAAAGGCCGCACAGCAGGATCATAGCAAGAGCAGCTGCTCATCTCTGGGAAGAGAACCCAGGAGCCCTGTTCCCCTTCCTGGGTGGGGCTCCTACAGCCATCAGTGGTTCTACGCTGTAGCTGGCAGCCTGGGGCTGAACAGCCAGGGGAAGGCAGAAGGAACCAGAGCTGTTTCCAGCGAGGGTAAGGTGGAGGCAGGGGGTGGTGCAGCTTTCACCTGCCTGTGTGCTGGGCTGGGCATCTGCTGGGTCTCCTGGGCCTGTTCCAGCTCCAGTGGGGTTCTGTCTGCCCAGCCATGTGGGTTGTGTGGAGCCTGGTCCAGGCCGAGTGGTCTCTGTCTGACCGCCAGGTGGTGCCAAACCCCCATTGAACACAGGAGCAGCCGGCAGCAGAGCGGGATCACACTCCTGAAGGAGCTGGGGCTGCCTGCCTGGGCTAGTGGCAGCATTGGGGGGGCTGCAGCTAGCCTGCAGCTGCTCAGGACCATGGGGTGGGCAGGAGGCAACTTCACAGGCAGAGGGGGAGGGTGCTCTGTCAGGGGCTGAGGGCAGCAGGAGCTGCTTTAAGGGCTCTGGTTTAAAGGGCAGGACCCCCACACCCCAGGTTCTGTTCCTGCCTCTGGCAGGAGAATGGGGCCTGAAGGCTAGAATGGGGGGGAGCAGGGAGTCAGGATGCCTGTGGTCTATTCCCATGGCTGTGAGAAGTGGAGCCTAGGAGCTACAGCCGGGCCGTGGGCATTCCTGGGTTATGCTCCCACCTTTGCCACTTGCCCACGGCTTGGGGTGTTGCTTCCTCCCCATGCCTTAGTTAGGAGCAGGGATGTTTACCTTCTCTTAATGGAGCTGAGCCGGGGGTGGGCAGTGCTGGAGCTCTCTGGTGTTTCACAGGGGGAGGCCACCTGCCTGCTATGTGCAGTGCAATCCATGGGGGGGCAGCAGGCTCCGGTGTGAGCATCTGGCCAGTGCAGGAGGCCTGGGTGGGAGTGTGCAGCTTGTTCACTCGTCACCCTGCCCTTGGGCTCATGTTGAGCCCTGGGCTAGAAGCTGGTTTCTGCCTGGCAGCCGGGGGTAGCTGGTCTCTCCCTGCTGCACTCACAGTGGGGGTCTGGAGTGAAGGTGTCTCCTCTCCAACCCCACCTCTTGGGAACTTGTTCACTGGATTGTGTCTCGTTGGCAGGGCAAGGCCCGTCCTTCTCGCTCAGACTCCAGCCCAATCAGCAGGCCCAGTTCGTGTGTGGAGCTCAGATACCGATCTGGCCAAGGCTGTATGGTGGGTCAGGGAGATGCTTACAAGGCTGTGCCAATCTCCAGGCTGGAACAGGGGCCCTGTCTTTGCTGCAGATACACTGGGGTGACACAAGCGCTGTCCTGCCAAGGCCCTTTGTCCTGCTTCTGTCTGCTGCTTTTTATAGCTGGCACTGCCCCTCTTTGCCTCTTGCAATGTTGCACCTTCCTCCCCATTGTTTCCCTCCCCCTCATGCTAGGGTGAAGCTGTCTGGGATCCATGAAAGCTGACTGGTTTCTGCCCTAGGGCTTACCCCCTTTCATTCATCGCCACCAGAGCAATGGCTGAAGGCTGTCTCCATCTCCTCAGCTATGAGACTAAATGGAAATGGGAAAGCCAAGGGCAATGGCTTGATTCTGCCAGGTGAGGGTACCAGGGGGTGCTGCTCATATGGGGGGGGGGGGGGAAGTCCTGCCAGTATGCGTGCCCGTGGGCTTGTGAGGGGTGATGGGCTGACCCAGCCCACAAGGTCCAGCCACTGTGATCAGCTGGTGCAAGCATTCCTCTGGCAGGAATGCGGAGTGCTTCAGAGGCATAATGGGAACAAGCTGCTGGGATTATCTTCCTGAGGCTGGAAAGATGTTGCAAATGGCATGGGGACTGGGAGAGCATGGTTATGGGGGGGAGGGGAGACATGGGGGATGGGACAAGGATTCTTAGCGCTTTCAGCATGAAACTGAGGGCTTGATCCTGTCCCTTCTGCACCCTGGGGGAGTAGCATGTGTGGAGGACAGCAGGATCAGGTCTAGGGACGGACAGATAGTGACCTCGTCCCTGAGTATTGTGCTGCCGTGTCACGGCGCTTAATGTGGGGGCTGTGCTGATGTGTGGGGTTTCCCATTGTTGCGGCTCACAGTTATGTGAAGGCTCCAGACCAGTCCAGGGGTCTTTATCCTTCCTGAGAGCTGGGACGGCTGGGGGGGAGAGATGGGAAGTTGGCATGAGGGGGGATCTGTAGAGGGAGTTAGGAAGAGACTTTCCAGAGATCTGCCACTTAGGATGCAGGACTGGTCGGGCCCTCCTGGGCCATCAATCCCAGGCCCACCTATCCCAGCAGCCCCATCCTCTCATCCTGTCCGCGAACTCTTCAAGCTTCATTTTCAAGCCCATTTGGTGGTTTGTCCCCCGCTGCTCCTAGGGGGAGGCTATTCCAGAGCTTCCCTCCTCCTCAGGTTAGAAACCTTCTTTTCATTTCCGGCCTAAGTTTATCCCCATTTGTCCTTGTGCCATTGTTGCCCTTTAGCTTCAGTGGCTTTTCTCCCTCCCTGGTCTATTTATAGAGTATTTATCAGATCCACTCACAGCCTGGGTTTTGCCAGGCTGCGGAAGCTCTGTCCCCCAGTCAGTCTAGCAGCCTTGCTGTGCACCTGTTTCCGTCGGAATTCATCTTCCTGGAACATGTGACGTGAGTTGTGCACACTGTTCCAGGTGAGGTTTTGTCACTGCCTTGGACAATGGCATTAACACGTCCCTATCTCAGCTTGAAACACCTCGTCTCATGCGTTCCAGGATCCCCTTTGACTCTCTCATGGCTGCATCACACTGGTGGCTCAGAGTCCTCTGGTGATCGACTGATAAAAGCAGGTCTTTCTCCTCAGTTGTTTCCAACAGGTGAATCCCCAGGGTATTGCAGAAATTAATTGCTCAGCGTATGATTGTGCATTGTTATTGTTTATAGTACTGTAGTGTCTGGGAGCCCTGCTCGTGGATCAGGACCAGGTGAGGTGTGGTACAAAGACAGAAACAGAAGAATGGTCCTTGCCCCCAAGAAGTTTGGAATGGCAGGCAAGACAACAGCTGGGTGCAGACAGAAGGGGGAGTGCAAGGAAACAACAGGACACTATCCTATTACATTTCATCTCATTTCTATTATTCCCATCTCACGGAGCTAGGGGCTGGGAAAGCCTGCTCGGATCAGCCCCGTGCTCCAGCCAGGTGCTCTGGCAAATTCAGCCCAAGGTTTTTTCTGTCAAATCCTCACGGGGGTGGGGTTTCCCTTGCTCCCCGTGGCTGGCGGGCAGGAAGAGAGAAGTAAGTGGGCTCCCTGCCAGATTTATCTCCTGGTGTCCAGTCTCTGCTCCTGCTGGAAGGAGCCTTCTAGAGCCCTCTTCCTATCCCCGTCCCCCAGCAGATCACACGAGGGGAGGGGCTAGAGAGGCCACGCCCAGTCTGCCAGCACTCTGGGCACATGCTACCTGCAATGTGCTGTTCCATGGTGGGGCAGGGGCACCCGAGGCCCGGATGGAGCACCATACTTTAGGACAGAACGTGAAGGAGAAGCCTATTTTTGGCTGATGCTGTAGTGCGGAGACAATGGAACCACCTGGGTTGGAATAATTGCTCCACAGCTGGCAGGGGCCCACAGGATCTTTTAATGACCAGGAGCAGGCAGAACATCCAGTGAGTCCAGTCCGAGGGCTGGGAAACTGCTCCCATTGCAGGGCTGTTCCTGGCCAGGCTTCCACCTCTCCCTGAAAGACTGCCTGCATCCCCATAATAACCTACTACTGCTGGGTGCTGGCGTTTCTTGGTGGCCTGCTCCCTTCAGGATTTCACCGTTGCCCCGCTGTGCATGTTGGGTGTCCGATCTCCTCATGGCTGTCCTTGTGCCCCTGCCATTGGATAAGTGTCTCCTCTTGGGTGTTGCTTTGGCTCACTTGTTCTGCTTCAGTTTCCCCTGCCTTCAGTGACCTTCTCGGGTGTTGTCCCCCATCCTCTTATGGGATTGTACAACAGCCACCTTCCTGTGGGGGTGGCCCCTAGCCTGCCCTAAGCCTGTGTGGAGCAGTGCTGAAGAGACCCGCATGAACAAGATACCTTCCTTGTCACTGGACCTGTGTGTTCATGTTACGCCCAACCCTCAGCAGGGTCAGAGACAAACTCCCTAGCCAGGCTGCCCTGCAGGCCTGTCTCTATGGGAGCAGGGACCCTGCAGCTGCCTAGGAGATGCTGTGGCGAGAGGCTGGGCCACTTCCAACAACTCTGCTGTGTCTGAATTCTCTCTAACCAGGACAGAAATACAGAAACCTCTTGCTGATTCTGCAAGCTAGAAAGCTGGTAAGTACGAGCGTGGCAGCGGCAGAGATTGCCGGCAGAGGGTTGACAGCTGTTGGGCTGGAGGGGTGAGGTCCTCATCCAAGGGGTGTCATGGACCATGATTTAAGAGGCCTCCAGTCAATCCTTGATCCCATCCCACAGGGCCAGCGGGATCCGATGCTTAAGTAGAACCACACCAGGCATCTTCAGAACACCTGCAATAGAGAAGATTGATGGGCTGGAGATGAGAAGCTCTAGGCCTTTATGTGGTGGCTAGCTGTTTCCATCCTTCCAAATATCTCAGCTAGTCACCCCTGCAGATCTGCCAGGAGCACAGGAATCTCCCAGCCTTGTCTTGACTAGGAAAAGGGTCAGGCTTAGCTAACTCCTATTCGCTAAGCCCAGCCTAAACTCTCACTTTTTCTAGTCTAGACAAAGCCTTGTTGCGCTTCCCGGCTCTTGATGCAATCCAGCCCCTGGCAGTTAGGGTGAGTTATATTACAGGAGCGTGCCAACGTACACAGGGCCCACTGTGCTGGGAGAGGGACAAGATGCACACTACAAGTCAATCCCTGCCCTGAAGAGCCTAGCCTCAACAGCCCAGACAGACCAAAGGGTGGGAGGGGAAACATCCCTGAGAGTTGGCCGAGGTCTCCCAGCAAGTCAGTGGCAGACCTGGGCATGGAAACCGGGAGTCCTGACTTTTAGTCCAGTGGCCCATGCTGCCTCTTGGTGATTTAAATGCTAATTGTTTTGATCTATTCTAGTTTCCTTTGGCTTTAAGTGCTCTGCACCTCTGAAAATCAGGCAGTCTGAATCTTTTGCTTGATTATCTCTTGCCCGTAGCCTTTGGTTGTGGCCTTGGTCCATGGCTCTGGATTATAAACTAGAGGCCTCTTCTCCCTCGCCGAGAACGCAGTTGTGTAATGATGCCCCTGCTGGGGGAGTCTGTGGGCAGCAAACTTGGGGACTTGTGGCTCGACCTGTATCTGAGCTAAAACATCAGTCCTGTTACCTGCAAGGCAGTAGCTGAGTCTCAAAGCTCCATGTGGGGTGTGGTCCTTAGAGGGAAGCAAAGAGGCAGGGTGTGTTTAGCAGGGGACACGCAGTGTACAGGAAGAGGAATGCGTGCACATACAATGGGATTAGTGTTTATGTGAGTGTGCACGCCTGTGTATATCGTCATTTACCAGGCCTGTTTCACTCCCCTCCCTTTTCCCAGCTCCTATCACCCCCTCTCTCTCACTGGGACCAGGACATTGGGTCTGGACCCTGAGATGCAGCCATCCCTTTCATGAGCAGGGGCTCGGGCTCTGGGAATAGGCAGCTAGTGAACCCAGGTGGGAGCTGAAGGCAGCAGGAGACACAATTGGAGACAGCCCTGCCTGCATCTCAGCCTGCCAATTATTCCTCCCTAAGTGAGGGATGCTATTTAGATTAGCGTTTAGTGCAGAACAGTCCATCTGGCCTGCCCCTGTTAACAGCTTGGGATGGGGTGGGAGGGAATTTAAGATGATTGCTGCATGCTGCTGAGGCAAACTGTCCCCCGCCCCCCAGTTCCCCCTGCTCTTTCTCCCCGCACTGAGAGTGAGCGCTCATGATAAATAGAGGATTCCAAGCCAACGTCTAAATATATATATGTCGCAGGAATGTTCAGCATCTCGGCGCACAGGAAATGGGAGGGCATAACCTTTGCTTCATATTTGCAGAGCTAAGAAATAAAACAAAAATGTAGGAGTGGAGGGGGAAAGAAAAATGTTGATGGAAAAAGAAGCAGCCAAATCTGCAGGTCTGGTTTGAGCCAATTCCCACTTATATTGGGGGACTTTGCACCCAAAAAGAGCTTGATGTGGCAGCTTCCTGGAATTACATTCCCCCTTCTCTCCTTGTCATCTATGATCTCACCAGACAGCACCTATGATTACAGGCTAACCCCTTGCATGAGGTTAAATATTCAGTGGGAAAATGATTGCAGCTGCTCTTTGGTTAGCTAAGACATAAGGGCTGCTGCATGGTGGAGTGACTCTGGACATAAAGGTGAGAGCAATGCTAGAACTCAGATCCACCCTCTCCAAAAGCCTTGAGCTGAAGGGGAATCTCACCCAGGGGTTAGCAGTATAGGAACTATGACACACTGGTCAGCAGTTTGGATTCCATCCACTAGACGGCAGTAGTGCATACATTTGCACGCACGCACGCACTCTCCAGCTGGTTTATGACACACTCCCTAGACAAAGGTCATAGAAATAAGGATAGATCTGATCCTTGAGTAGCTGGGGTCCCTAAGAGGAGAGATCCCATGCCTCACACCAGAGTAAAGAATCCATTGCCACCTTGTGGTATGTTTCTCTTAAACCTGAATGCAATTGGCTCTGAGTGGTCTATTTTCCTCCTGCTTGAATGTGACAAGCTCTGAATGTGACATCACCTTTGGCCCTCGAGCGCCATTGGCTGTGATGGTTCCGGTGCTCTTTTCTCAGCAGTGAATGAGCACAAAATCTCATTAGTTGGTTTTCGGTCCCGTTAAGCCTCTGAGATGGGCCGTGAATAGGGACAAAGGAACGTGAAACCTGGTGCTGAGCTATCGAAAGTGACAAATGAAATGAAATGTTACAAATGCGATTACGCCTGAGCAGGAAGCATGAGACGAGCTCCCCCGTCAGCTGCTTCGTGTGCAGCAGAGGCTAACTGCACTGGCTAGAGGAGACCAGAGAGTCCCTGCGGCTTGCTCATTCCTTGTATGTTCCTCACATCTGCCCAGGTAACTCTGGCTCGTGAGGAACAGTGTTGACTTTGTTCCTGATCCCAGAGGACTTCCTGAAGCTTTGGCCCAAGTTCTGTGGGTCCATAACAGAAGTGGGAGCAGCAAAAAGAAGCGTATTCTGTCAAGTTTCTAGATGGAAAGAAAGATTGTAAATGTTTTTTCATTCCAGATAATCTGTTTTTGATTATCTCTAGCCCTGGCTCCACGTCCTTCCTAGCCCAGCGCGCAGATCTCCTGATCCACATTATGCTGGAGCATTGGGTTTGGTTTCAGACCTGAACTGGGGCTCAGATCTGGGTCCAGGCCTGTTGCTAGTCGCATTTGGTTTGTTTTCTGAGATACCAACCCCAAATGGCAGAAATGTCCCTTTATTTTTTTGTTCCTCCAGGTCACCAGCCACATCCCAGTTGGAATCAGAAATGGGTCCTTCCTAGTTCTGTAGTCAGCCCAGGACTGGCCCTTTCGGGTGGGGGTAGGTCCCTTGCTCCACACTTGGCAACGGGAAGATGCTGATTTTGTCCCCTCCAATTATTTCCAGCCATGGCTTTTCCTTACTTTACCCACCTCCACTGGCCAGCTCATTGAGCTTCCTGCTTGAATCGCAGCTGTCTCCATCGGGGCCACAGCTGACAAACAAGCTGGGCTCTCAAAGTGCCATCTGTGCCTGTGCTGGCCATCTAGGATCCTGTTATGATGGAGGATGAGCCAAAGAGCTTCCCCTAATCCACAGCATGGTCTTTAGAGCAGAAGAAGGGGGACTTTGTGGGAAGCCAACCCTGCAAAACCGGCTGTGAGTCAAACAACACATGGCTCATTGTGCAGGACTGGATGGGTCAGGGGGCTATGGAGCCATTCCCTGGTTTGAATCAAGCAGTGAGCTGCTCTGCACTCTGAGAGAACAGAGGTTGTTAGGTCTCAGGCCACTCCCCCCAGCAGGATGCGTGGCTCCATCATAAAATTCAGCAGCACAATTAGTCCCCTGTGTTGACTGGCCTTGGAGACTGAAGGGGGTCTCTCCATGGCAGAGCAGGCTCATTGATGGTTGTCCTGCTCCTGCCATTGGGATAGGTAAGAGTCCAGTCCCCTGGCTATCCATCTGACACGTCTCACCAGTCGCTGCTACAAGGGAAACCCAGTGTCACAATTTGGGGTGCAATCCAGACCAGTGAGAGGTCGGTCACCGCTTGTCCTGTAACCTGGAGTGCTTTAAAATGCTCTGCAGCTCTAGCCCCCTGCCAGGGTGCTCCCAGCCAGCACGCTTTCAGTGTCTGTGTCTGGAGCAGCCCTGGTTCAGCAACTCTGCTCTAGCAGCCTGCTTCTTGTGCCGCAGCCATGCTCTGGGCTCCACCAGCCTTGGCCACTACCAGCCAAGTGATGCCAACACACCTCCAGTCCCAAACTTCCCCAACAACCTGCAATGTCCAGCCCTCTCCTGGATACAGTCCGAGGAGTAATAAGGTCCATTGTGCCTTTAAAGAGATGAAACCACAGCAGCTTGTTGCCTCAATTGGAGTTACCAATCGCTTCAATTCAAACACAGCACTGGGTTGGTTTATACTAAAAATAAAGGGAAAACGCACATCTAAAAGACTAAAATGTAACCTAGCAAGATACACTCTTGGTTCAAGGTAGATTTCTTACCAATTTTTCTTTTTTCCTCTCGGTCAGGACTTTCCACAGAAGTACAAGTTTCTCTTCTCTTTCTAGGTGAAAGATCTTTGCCTAACCAGGTTTCTCACCTATATTCAGTTCCCAGAGACTTCAACCCCTCGGTTGAAGGACCCATTTTTCTCAGCTGGCAAGAGCGTTGGCTCCTTGAGTCTGTCCAGTGACATGTCGCAATGGCTTCTTCTCTCTCCTTATCTCTTTCCAAACTCATTGTTTTGTCTCCAGACTTAGGATGACCCCATGTTGTTCTTCCCTTCCTGAGGACTTCCCATCCGCCTGCTGATTCATATGTAAACAGGGCCTCCACTGTCTCTGCCGATGACCAGGTCAGTCAAACACACAAATATACATTCCTTTGTCTAGAGGAGACTAGACTGATGGGTTGCTTTCCAGTGGCGTACCATGGGTCTCGGGCACCCAGAGACCAATACTTACATTTGCTCCTGCCTCTATTGGCGCCAGCACCTCATGGGTGGGTCTGCAGGCCCATTTCCCACTCTCCCTTTCTGCCCTCCTCCCCCACTGTGGGTGTGGCAGGTGCGGCTGGGAGCAGAAGTGACAGGGACAGAGGCCCCATGGCCACCCGGTGGTATTGGGGGGGGACGCGTGATGGGCTGTGGTCCCCACGGCTCCCTCGTTGCTCTCAGCGTGAGGGCAGAGGGGCCAGGAGGACGCTTGCTTCTCCTGCAGCAGGAATTCTCAGCCACTGGCAGACCTGAGCGGGGGTCAGCGTGGCCACAGGCCCCTGGCCGCCTGCAACAGCAGGGGGCAGCTCCTCTGAGGAGGGCCTTGCTGGCGCCCCCGCCCCCCTCCAGGCCAGCGCCTAGGGGCATGGCTCCCTGCCCTCCCCTCGGTACGCCACTGTTGCTTTCCAAACACATTTTAGGAACGACAAGGTGGGTGAGGTAATATCTTTTATTGGAAGAAGTGAACCACCGATGGGTCTCTGTGTCCCACCCAGCTAATGCATCATGAAGCCTTCAGGTATTATACAGTTGCCCAAAGGTGTCTGGCCAGTCTCTGCGTCAAGAGGAACCCAGTGAAAACATTATGGGCATAGAAACCTTCAAGGATTATACACCCCTCAAAAATGTCTTTCCTTGTGCTGCCTCTCCATCCGTGCTGGGAGGCACTGGGGTAACCCCTGCCTTGTTTTTATGTCCTGAAAGCAATGATATGAAAGCAGCATAATCTAGGACAGGAGCACTTCTGTGGCTGCTGCTGCTCCATAAGGATCTTGCAATGAATCCCTTGGCCATGAAGCAGAAGCATGTGCTGAATGACCCATGCTTCCCAAAGCACATGAGAATGTGTCAGTGAAGCGACCATGTGCCTGTGAATGGGTGGACGCCCACACATGCAAGGTATGACTGTGCGTGTGACAGGACTCTATTTTTGAATGTGTGCATGAGAGAGGAGGGGGTATGAGAAACATGACTGTGTATTAATAAATCGAGGGTCCTCACACAAACCCCGTTACCATAGTATCACAACCTTTAATGTATTCATCCTCACAAATCCCCTGTGAGGGAGGGCAAGGCTACTATCCCCATTGTACAATGGCCAACTGAGGCACAGAGAGGCTAAGTGACTTACCAAGGTCATACTTTGCCTCAGTTTCTCTATCTGTGGCTGAGCTGGGAATTGAATGAGAATTTCCCAAATCCCAAGCTGGTGCCCTAATCACTAGGTAATCCTTCCTCTCAAGAGAAATATGCATGTGTCTGTGAATCTGTGTGTGCGCGTGTGTGTGTTCAGGGTGCACGTGTGTGGATGTCTGCATGCAAAGGGCCATGACTATGTCAGAGATACAACAATGTATTTAGGAATACATGCGTGTGACAATAAGAGGCTTTTGGTAATGAATGCAGATTTGAATGCACCTTGTTAATGCTTATGACATAAATATCACAGCATAAACCTATTCCAAGGGGATTAAACCCTCCTTCTCTCCCAGCCTCTCTGGGCTACTACAACACCTCTGCTTACTGCCCTGCCACAAACACACCCACTCGAGCCTGCCCAGGTCTTGAATGCAGCCATGCAGAGTTTGCTGTGAACCCCAAGCGATTGGTGAGAACTTCATTCCTGGGCTAGCAGCCTCGGGGTAATTGCTGTGACAGAGGACAAAGACGGAGGGTCAGTCACAGAACCTGATCACGGGAAAACCACTTCCTTTCTCAGTGCAAACAGTGGTTACAAATTAGGGAACCTAGGGGTGGACCAAAGTTTTTTATATTAAGACAGTTCCTCTCTCACCGTGGCTTGGAGCCAGGCCGGAGCTTGTGTAGGCTACTCACGGGCAGGGCTATTTTTATTTATAAGGCTGAGGACTGCTTCCTCCCATTGTTCCAGAAGAAGGCAGCTCCCCAGGATTCATGCTGGGGCGGTAGGGCAGGAATCAGTCAAAGCTGCAAGTGGAATTTTAATGACAATTTTCCATCCAGTCATTTTTCCTTTGCTCTCCATGGGAGACCTACACACAATAATGAAAGGGCAAGAATTAATAGTAAGTATCTCAAACTCCAGTACTCACCATTGACCTTGCTGAAGGGAATCAGAACTGTCCACCTGTGCAACATAGGGCCTATACTGATAATTGCTAATGGAGATTCCTGTTCTGCGTGATAGTCTGGGCACTGAGCTTTCAGAACACAAGTTGCTGAGTTTTGTTCTTGCCTTTAGCTTTGGCTTGAGACAATCTAGATTAATGAATGGAACGGGAAGCCAAGAGCACAGCTGGGCTTTGTCCATTCTCCAAACAGTCCTCAAGTTTCTCTGGTCCAAACACTTGTCTGCTTTCTTGTCAAGCCATGAGCTCAACGGTGCCAACATGGGGCTGAGCTGTTCCATTTGTGCTCATTCTTGCTGCTGGTCTCTTCTCATACGTATTGTGGTAAGACTTTCTGCAGATCCCAGTGGATTGAATGCTAAACTGGGAGTCAGGACTCGCTATTCCAACATCTGCCACTGATGCATCACCTTGGGTAAGGCACTGCCCTGCTCTGTGCCTCAGTTTCCCCATCTGTCCAATGGGGTCCAATGGGCCTCCTTTGTAAAGTGCCTGGAGATGAAAAGTGCTATAGCGGAGCTCAGTGTTATTACTGAGCCCTCTGACCCCGTCCAGAAATGGCTCAGCAGGTGCCTTGCGGTAGCAGCCATCCCACCCACAGACACCAGGTCTCCTTGATGTGCCGCTCCCTGGCTAGGTCGGCCCCCCCTTTCCAAGGGGCTGGCTGCGATGCCCTGGCTGAGCGAGGCCGGTGCCAGCGCAGAACATCCCCAGGTAAACCCAGAGGCCTGGCGGGCTGAGGCCAGGCAGGGCCTGACTCCAACTCGGTTGGGCTGGATGCTGGAGCTGTGCCTGCAAGGCGGGGCAGGTGGCTGGCACTGTCCGTTCAACACCCATGGGCCCCCATACGGGGTCATGTCTGTATCCTGCAGCACACCCTAAGGGGCTGTGGGGCACTGACCCCGCCCACAATCTGAATATTCATGAGGAGGGGGAAATACTCCGCCATTCGTGATGAAATATAACTCCACCCACTATATAAATATTCATGAGGGTGACCCTCCCTCCTTCTGTCATCATTTGAATGTCTACGAGAGGCTGGGAAGCCCATGCTGAATATTCATAAGGAAGTTTTAAACTCCACCCACAATATGAATATTAATCAGGGGTCAAAGCCCCACACACCATACGACTATCACAAGGGGTTAAACTACACATGCAATATAAATATTCATGAGGTGGAGGCAACGCATACTCAGGATATGAATATTCATGACGCGTCGGTCGTGGTCACACCCACAATATGAATATTCATGAGGTTAAATATCCCTCACCTCTAATATGAATACACATAAGGCAGGAGCTGGGGCAATCTATTATATGAATATTCATGAGAGGGAGGCACCACTCACGTCACACATACGCAGGATAGGATTGCCATTGGCCACACTCACAATATGATATTCATGAGGGGAAAAGCAGGCGCGTGGCTCCCAAGGTGGCCGTTGCGAGGAGATGCGCAGGTGCAATAAAGAGGCGCTCGGGAGGAGGGATTGACGCAGAGGCACGGCCGCGCAGGACAGATTGACGCAGGCGCATTCTCGAGCAGACAGACCCTGAGGGGGAGAAAGGAGAGAGCGCAGGCGCAGTGAGAGTCCGAGGGAATGTGCGGTGCAGGCAGAGACGTCTTCCGGGGGTGGGGTGAGAAGGCGTATCCAGCGCCTGCGCAGTGATGAGATTTTTGGCATGGCATGAGGTCACCCGTGGCGCCCGCCGGACATACCACGCAGGCGCAATAAGTCTACCGATCGCGCGGAAGGGGGTGGGGCTCGTGTCTTGCCCAACGCGCTCAGGCGCTGCAAGCGGAGGCCCCTCCCCGGGGGCGGCTCGACGCACGCGGACGGTCCCTCCCCTCATCAGCCGGAGCGGTCGGTCGGGGCGCTGGGCCGGGAGGCGCGCAGAATATGGTGGATTATCACGCAGCCGGGCAACCCTACCAGTACGGCGGCAACGGGCCCGACTCGGCTGGCGGCATCGGCGACTACATGGCTCAGGAGGACGACTGGGACCGGGACCTGCTGCTCGACCCCGCCTGGGAGAAGCAGCAGCGCAAGGTGAGGCGGGGCGCTGAGGGGGGCTCTGGGGCGGTCGGGGGGGGATTTAGGGGAGCTCTGTCTCTGGGGAGGCCTGGGTCGCGGGGGGGGGAAGGCTTGGCTTGGCTTGGCTTGGCTTTAGGGGGGGCAGGTGTGGGCTGGGGGGTCTCTGGGTCGGGGGGAGGGAGGCCTGGGCTGTGATCCCGGAGTGGGGGGCAGAAGGGCAGGGCAGGCTGGGCTAAGCAGTAGCACAGGGTGGGGGGGTGCTTGGGCTGAGGAGATGGGGGTGATGGGGTGGTCTGTGGCCCTGAGAGAAGCAATAGGGTGACTGGATGCATTGGGGGGGGTCTGGTCTTTGGGACAAGGGGGAGCTCTGGGGAGGGGTGGGCAACAGGCCCTTAGGGGAAGCTGGGGGCTGTGGGTCTGAGCGGCCTGGGTGTGTCTAGGGTGTGTAAGGGCTGGGACTATATCAGCCTGGGAGATGCATCAGCGCCAGGGGAGGGGTGGGCATGCTGCTGCATGATCTGGGCCGTTACGAGCTTGAGTGGTTTGGGTTGTGGGTCCTGACTAAGAAGTGTCTAGGAGGAGATTGTTGCTGGAGTGGGAATGGGGGTTAGGGACCTGCTACTAGACCCTACTTGGGGGGGCATCAGGTAGATGAAGAGAGCCTGGTCTTTGGGGGGGGGGGGTTGTTGCTGGCCTGGGGGGGCTGTGACCTGGGAGAAGCAGCAGTGTTAGGTGAAAGGGAGATCGGGCGGTGGGGGTGGGAAGGAGGTTTCTGCTGTTGGACCTAGCCTGGAGAAACATCGGGTGAGGGGGGTTGGAGAGGTATAAAGAGGAAATGGGCTTTGGTCCTGGGTGGGACAGAATAATGGAGAGCAAGGATGCTTGTCGGAAAGGATGGAAGGGGGTGAGGTGGGCCAGGGTTTCAGTAGGTGTTGGTTGCATGAGGAAGCAAGAGTCATGGGTGTTGGGTGTGGCAGATAGAACAAATTCCTAGCCACTGCTTTGAGGTGCTCCCCTTTGAGCACCCTGCCATGGGTAGGGAATGCTGAGCATCCTGGAAGGGAAGTGTCTTGTTTCTCACATCCCTTCCTCCCCTTCCCTGGAATCTCCTTGGGGAAAAGCTTCCTAATTACATAGCTCTCACTGCAGAGCTACTGGGAACTGTTGACCTATCTGAGTTAGTGTTTCTGTTTAGAGCTTCTATAATATATCCCTGCTGCATGGTGGCTTTCAACTGCCCCTTTGAAGCAATCTTCTCCACTGGCTGCATTTTCTTCCTTGCTGTTGTTTCATCTGCAGAGAGACCCAGGAATGGTGTGACCATGGGGGTGAAAGCGCCAATCTATATGCTTTTCTTTGTCTAAATATTTTTGTATAAAGATTGACTGGCTTCATCAGCCAAGATCTTGGCTGCTGCACCGGCTATTTATATTAATACATACAAATGCACTTTCTGTGATCTCTAGTTGCATGTACAAGAACACTACAATGTACAGACATTTGTTAATAGGCACATTGTTGACCAACAGCCATAAAAATGCTCAGGCTCAATTACCCCCACCTCTTATAATCACTCCTGAGGACAGCCGTATGTCTGCTAGAAATAACTGGTGTGGCTCTGTGAATCCTGCTGGGTTGCAGGAATCCTTCTTACCATTTTTTTGGCCTGTGATTTGGAAATACTTGCTTGGGTGGACTAAATTTGCTGTGATGGCATCAAAATCCTCTCTGGTTTAAGCGTTAAAGGTATATTGGGATAATTGTTGCCAAATTCACACATGGCTGAGCTCTGTGCTTCAGGCACTTTCTTGTGCCTGATGCATCTAAAGCCATGCACACATTTTAATGTGTGACACTTGCAAATCATGTAGCTTTTACATTCCTTGGTGTGAGAGGATATATTTGAATGTGAACCCATTTTACAAAATAAACCCTTCAATTTAGCAGGTCCTGTCCTGTCCTGAAATGACTGCATTGTTAATTCAGTTAATTGAAGCCAGGAACTATTAGGACTGCAGCAGTATTAACACTTGTTCTTATATAAATTTGATCTCCCTCCCCCAACTTCATCTAATTTTCTATTGGGAGTTTTAGAGAGCAGGGCAGGGCACATCTTTTTTCCTCTCTCCCTTCAATCATGGAGGAGGACTCTGTTGGTAATTACAAAATCCTATCCGCCTAGCAGGGCAACACCTTGCTTGTGACACTCATGTGTATTGACTGTGAAGAATATGTGCCGTTTTCTCTGCCGGTTTTTTCAGAACCCTGGAAATGTAGTAATACATGGAGAGCTCTGACTTGTAGCTGATTTTGCATTCATGTTGGTTAATAATTTGAAGATTATTTGTTTCAGATTTGTTTCTTTAGGCAGGCAGTGGAGAATTCAAGGTAGCCATCTATTTTGTTTAATTATCTTAATTGCATGCTATTTAAGACAGAGCTAAGAATACCAGAGCAGAATTGGAGGTGGTGGAAAAATTTTTAGACTCCATGCTGGCAAGAGAAGAAACTTTCAAAGGGAATATTTTGTTCTAAATGTAACAAACATGTTTGTCAAAACTATGTAACAAGTCCATACTGTCAAGCTTTGAGTGAGCTTGTGCTGAAATCAGACTGAAGATATTTAAAAAATAGGCACTAGGCTGTTTCAACAGTGTGTAAAAACCGACTCTCATTGGTAATGATTTTTCCATATATTGGGAGATAACTGTAGCATGGAGATAATGCAAATGGCTCACTTTTAAATCATGCTGATGCATTACTATTAAGAAGAGGTTCCACCCTCTCTCAAGCATTGAGCAATAGCTTAGCTCCGCTTAGAACACCTTGCTAAAGGTTTTAAAGTAATTTGTCACTGTGACGTGGCACCTTAACTGCTGTTTTCATGGGAGAATGCTATTAATGCTGATTTTCAGGGTGTGTGATTTCCATGATGTAGAATTGCACTGATGCCCATCCCGTATTCTCTCCCCCGGATTCATTTGTCCTTCACAGTTAACTGAAACTACTTGTTTCATACCATAGTATATCACCTTTCTGAAATAGAACTACAGCGCTGCAGTCAACTGGAAATTGTTTTAAATACAACTAAATTCCTCTAGAAAGCATTGTTGCTTTTAATTATGTTGGTATAGTTAAGCTGGTAAAATCCTCCTAGTGTAGATGCAGTTATAGGTATGGAAGTGCTTATACCAGCTCAGGGAACCAATTTAAACCATATTGCTATAAGCATTCTTACACCTGTATAACTGCATGTGTAGTGGGGCTTGGACTGACATAATTATGCAAGTACAACTTTATTGTAAACCAGGCCTTGGATGCTCTGGCTCCATCCATGCAGTTCAGATCATGTTTGGAGCTGTATTTAAACCAGATCCAGGCTTTGTTTTCAAATGTGGTTGAAAGCCCAGTGTAGACAAGGCCTTGGTGTGGGGAAACCAGAGTGACTATTATAACATGATAGGGCCCTGACGCTGTTTGGCCCTGTTCATGTAGGCAATCATGGCACCAGTAGTTTGTTTTATGTAGTGAAAGATGGGAAGCCATAGAACTGATTGACTTGGCTTTAAATGTGGCTTTTTTTTAAAAAAAGTCCCTTTGGTAACATATATATTAGATGCTTAATTCAATCGGGACCATGCTGAGAGAAAGTCCTGCGGGAATTATGACGACGGATGGGGGAAGTCAAAGCACAGTCTAGACTAATATAAGCCCAAGAAGAGAGGAGGGAAGGCTAAGAGATTTAATAGTTTAATGAACACTGCAATCCTGATATTTGAACAGTTCAGTTTACTGTGTCATTTTTGCACCTTCTAGCAAATGAAAATGCTGATGGTATTGCATGCTATTTTGGCTGTCATACTGACTTCTGAAAGCTTAGTGCATTGCCTAAAAGTGTCTAATCCTTCCCCCTTTAGATATATCTTCTCATTTTTCCAGATTTTTTTATCTGAGTTGCAGCAAGCTTCACTCAAACTTTGAGGAGATAACAAAATGTAGTTAATACTTCCTTTTACAAAAATAGTTGCTACTTTTCCATCATACGAAATTTCCATCATTGGAGATGTTTAAGAGCAGGTTAGAAAAATACCTGTCTGGGATGGTCTAGATAATACTTAGACCTGCCATAAGTATAGGGGACTGGACTAGATGACCTCTCAAGGTCCCTTCCAGTTCTGATTCTCCTAAAATAGCTGGAATGTTTGCTTGGAAAAAGTACAAACAAGTGTTAAGCGAGTGTTTGGAAACTGAGCTTTCTGTCAGCTGTGGAAGGACAGGGAATACTGGTGAAAAATTTAGATTTGCTTTTGCTGTGAACTTGTGGTTGGAGATCTGGTGTCACCTTTGATTAAAATGAGGTGGAACAAGTCTTGTGACCTAACTTTGGTAGATACATGTCCATTCTCACACTGCACTTGACAGTAATTGTTGAGAACTGAAATAACAGGGATGTACTTTGGTGGTAAGAGCAGGACCAGAATATTAGTAAGGTTTGAGATGAAATAGCAGGTTAGGAATAAAGTGTGTGGGGGAAAGTGAGATTGGGTGCATTATAAGAATAATAGGGAGCACTGCGAATCAAGGATGAGGTCAGTTGGAAGAAATTAGGTGATGGTGTCAGGACCAAAATAAAGGGACCTGACAGTATGACAGTTCTGAATTATGTGCATGGCCAGAGCTCTGTGTGGAGAAACTTAAATAGTACCTGCTAAAAACTGAAAACTCACTAAACTTACTCATGTCCGTTCTTAGGGATTTTTCACAATTTTTTCATTGTCTTCTATTAACCAATTTAAAACATGAAAACCATACATTTCTCATTCATGTGAAAATCTCTAGCAATTGGTCTGAATCAGGAGAGGTAATTGAAATATTTGACCTATTAATCTGAACTGGTGGAGAGTCAGATTCAGCGCCATCTATGAGAATAAGAATCTTGTAATCTTTGGAGGCTTGAAGAAAGTATATGTAATAGGCAAGATTGAACTGGTGCTAATCTTTTTCAGCTCTGTCTTCCATGCTCTGCTCTGTCCTGCTGGTAGCATTTTATATATAGATATATGGTCAACAGGACATAATATTTAGGCATTTGTATGCTTCATTATAATCATAATGAAACTGCTTAGTGTTAATGTTAGGGCTGGTTTACACTACAGAGTTTTATTGACAAGAGCTGAGTTTTATTGACAAAACTGTGGAGGTGTACACACTGAAATGTTCCTCCCACCAATGTATCTCCCCTGCTATGCCGACATAATAAAACCACCTCAATGAGAGGTGTAGGGCTTATGTTTGTGTAGTTAGGGTGACCCAGCGTCTGTGTGCACACTGCGTTCCTTACATGGGCTGTTGGCTGTCATTGTTGGCAAATTCAAGGCTCCACTGGAGCTGTGAAAGTGACAAGAAAGCTAAGCAGCCAGAGCCCAGCTGCCTGCCCACTCCCGCCTGAGAGCTGGGGCAAGAAGCCACCCGGGGCTTCTTGCCCTGTCTTCTCCGCCTGCTCCCAGCCAGGAGCTGGGAGTGTGGCGGAGGGCAGCCCGCTAGTGCCTGGGAGCCGCCAGTGGAGCTGACCGAGCAGGCTCTCAGCTCCCCACATTGCCCCTCTTAGGTCAGAGGAAGTGCTCCTGGTGAGGATGCACCCCACCAACCCAAGGAGGGCAATGTGGACATCAGCCACCGCAGTAATCAATGTGGTGGCTGTAAGTCGACCTAACATAGGTCTGCTTATCTTTGCGGTGTAGACAAGGCCTTAGAGTCAAGATTGGTGAGGTAATATCTTTTACTGGTGCTTACACAGAGCTCTTCTTCAGAGCAGCTCTGTATAAGTTCGAAAGCTAGTCTCTTACCAACAGAAGCTGGTCCAATAAAAGATATTACCTCCCCCACCTTGTCTCTCTAATATCCTGGGACCAACACAGCTATAACATGTGCTTGTATTTCAGCAACATATTGTAACTTACCAAGATGCATAAAGGGAAACTGTCAGTTTGATCTTCACCTGAGGTAGCTCAGGTTTGCTCAGTAAAAAAGTGCTGAATGATCTTGCAGGCTGTGTTTAAGTTGGCATGTTAGTGGAAGTACAAGGTTCACTGATTTCAGAGTAGAAGCAGTAGTTTCAAATTCCAGTCTGCTAAAGGCTAATCTAGTTGTTTTAAAAATTCCCTTCACTCTCCCCAAAAGGTTAGTTCCTGCTGCTTTCTCAAAGAAATCTGTGCTCTATTTAACTGCATCCGTACAGAATAAGCCTCTTAACCAATGGTTTCATCAAGACTATGAAACACAGAGCTTGATATCTAACCTGTTGAAATACTTTTGCTGTGTGCCCTTTTAGGTTTTTCTTTGCAGCACAATGCTTGAAAGAACTGACTCAACAGAGAAACAGAAAAATTAGCTCTGCTGAACGTGTATAGCAGTTTACTTCACATGTACAAAAATTAAAGGCAGCTTGCTCACATGGATCCAGCTCAGGATTGGGAGCCAAGATTGGATTCTGTCACTGGCTCATTGTGTGCCCTTGAGCAACAAACTAAACCTTTGTCTGAGATTACCTGTCCTTAAAAAGGTGATAATACTGAACTTTCTTGTGTGGGGTGAGGAGTAATGCCTATGGAGCACCTGCACAATATGCTTAAGAACTGTTAGGTGTTTTAACTTCAGTGCCGTTTAAACAGCATGCCAGAACACCCACACATCAGAAACTCATTTTTTATTTTATGGGAGTCTGAGCAAAAGGCAAAGACCCCTTTGTCATATGCTACTCTGTATTCTTGGATAGCCCCTTTAGCCACTTGATCATATTTATCTGAAGAGAACCCCAGAATCAATATCGTGAATTATAAACACTTTCCTCTACATGGATGCTTTAGGCCATTATTGGTTCATTAGTCATGTTCATTCAACCATCTTGCATTAATGTCAATTCTTATACTTCAGTTTACAGGTGTAGAAATGACATAAAGTATTTAGTAGTGGACCTGTGAGTTCACATTTGTCTGGAGGAGTATATAGGGTGAAGTGCTTTGGTCACTTCTTTAAATTGCTCATTCTGTGCTACATTGAAAGTGGTGATTTTTACTGTCAAAGGCGGCTGTAACTTATAAGGTTCAAGACTTTGCCTTTCAGTTTTATGGCATAATCATAGACTTGATTTCTGACAATTTTGGGTGTCAAAGATGAACATAGACCATTCCTATGGGAAGCTGATATTGAAGAGTTGCTGGAAGGTCTGGAACAGGAATTTGAGTTGTCTTGACTATTTTGATGCTGTTGTCATCAAAAGTCTCACTTCCAGGTTGATGAGTCATCACTCTTTCAATAGACAGTTTCATTCAGTGGCAAATTTGAGCTTGAAAAATGCAAAGAAACTGATTTTCTGCTGCTCTTGAGACTGTCTTCTTCCTTAACTTGTGATGTTTGCACTTTACTGTAGAAGAATGATTTAGTTTCCATTATTTCAGTTCCTTCAACTGCTTGTTTCCCACTCTTTTAGGTCTAGCAACTTGAGGCAGATACATTCATACACGGGTGTGTGATCGCTGAATACGAATCACCGACTTACAGTATTGATCAGCAGGTTTCATAGTTCCTATATTTGAAGTGAAAACCTCCACCTATGTTCTATCTACATCCATTTTAACACCACGCTAATTAAATACATCTACACTGAAACTCCTACTATTGCCATCACTGGTGCTGCTGGGAAACTTCCTGTAAAATTCCCTAGTGTAGATACGGCTCCAGTGAAGACTGAAAAATAAGATGAGCTGAGCAACTTTTATATATAACCACAGGATCGAGTGCTTTGGCCACCTGCTAGAATTTACTAGATCCTAGCAACCCAAGTCCTCTAGCAGTTCACTATTTCGCTCTCTCCCCTTCCTTCAACTCTAAAATCTGAAGAACATCCAGAAATGACAGAATAGCACTTGATGACTGTTCTCCCTGAGCTTTGTAAGGTCACTGTTTCTGTTCATTCATCGCATTGAGGGATACTGACTTACACCAGGAATAGGCTTCTCCTATGTCTTTCTGATGCATCAGTAAAAATTAAATGGCTTTGGACTCCTGGGTGACATGATTTGCATTGGACTTCTACTGTAATTTATTTCCTGCCAGTTGGCCCACTTATAGCTGTTTCGTGGCTGAGATTTTTCTCTTCAGAAGGTACTTTTCTCTTTGAAAGAGGACAAAGCTGCTAGTCTCATCAACTGAGCAAAGGTTTTTTTGATTAAAAAGCATCTGTTACGTTGAAATGCAAGTATTCAAGGCTCTCTGGCCCTGAGAGGGAGAACTTTAGTACAAAAACTATATAGGAAAGGTAAAATTGAAACTCAAATATTTTGTAGTAATGATGAAGGATGTAGTAAACGTGGCAATCAGTGATTGTGATGCCTGCCTCATGTCTTATTGCTCTGTTGAGCAGGTATGGAAAATTCACTTTGCGTTGCAGCTCCTTGCTTCTGACTTATTTGTAAAATGCAGCCCTACTGTTTACATATCCCATATCACATCTGTTTTTGTTTGAGGCATAGGTTGCACTCATGAATTCCTTGTAAACTTAAAAAAGACATCACCATACTGGTAACATGCTAGACTGAACTCAGTCATATGTCTGAACTAGAGGGAAGGGAAGGAGAAGCAGAAATGGCAGTGGCAGGCCACAGGGCTACTTAGATTCCAGCAAATATTGCAACACCACAGGGAGTCTCTGACATTTAAATACTCCAGCATACTGTAGAAATAAAACTGTCTTGTTAAAGGGCTTACGGTGGATTAATACATTGCTCAGTGTGAATACTGACTCCTGTAGTGAAAGGGTAAGGGTGTTTCAGTTCAGCAAAAGACTACATAAGGCCATTTTGCTGGTGTTGAATAGGTGTATATCTGCATACACAAGCTATCCAAACAGTTGCGGTTTTATTGCTGGTATGTGTCCAGTCTCTGGGGTTTCTGTGCTGGAATCTCAGCTATGTGACTTTAACAGCAGGGCAGAATCTGTCTGCATCCTCTGCATGGTTTTCGAAACATTAGCAAACAAAAAAGAGTGCCATGTTCAGCCTTAACAAAAATGTATATCATATCCATGTGTTCCACACAATTACTTTCTGTTGTGTTGATGTTGGAGAGATCACTGTTTTCACAAGAAGATGGTATCTTTGAGTGAATTAGTGGAATCATCTCCTTTGTGCTAGAAAGTAAAGTTGGAAGACACTGAGGCTTGTTTTACAAGTTAACTTGGTTTTCTTGTTCTGCAGCAAACTGGGACTGTAAATCCAAATTGTGTAACATTAGATTTAGCTTCCAAGGTTTTAGGCTTGGATACTTATCATTTTTGTACAAAAGCTACCTGCATCCTTGAGCTGTTTTGAAGGGCATGCAAATGTTCAGTCTTTATTAGGTTGCCTTGTAACTATGATTTAAACTTAATTTAATTGGACCAAATCCAGAATGTAAGCATCCCATTGATTCTGAAGGTGATTACATTTTTGTCTTGATTTGGATGCCAAGTTACTACAGAACATTATAAAATCTGCAATACAGTGCTGTGCTGTGCACAAGAGAATGGTTGGGAAGGATTAGAGTTAGTAATTACCTTTCCTAACTGAGCTTTCTCACTCTGAATTGATAAGACATTTGCCAGATTGAAACAAGTGTATATGCATAACTTCTGAAGAGAAGATTAAACAGAAGTAAACAAAAGCTGTACTCCAAACAGAACCTAGAACTTAGGTAAAAAATGAAGAGCTTGTTAATGGATAAGGGAATTAGCAATTGTAGAATGGCAGGGATTTCTGTTTCTTCTGCTCCTCACCTCACCAGGTCTGTTTCATAATGGTTTTATGACAGTATGAATATGATCTAGGAGTAGCTACTTGTTCAAGTTAAATTCTCAATCTTTCTCTAAAATTCTCAAAGATTCTCAATCTTTCTCTAAAAAAATTCAGCCATATAAGAGTTCTGGGTAATAGAAAATCTTGCAACTTATTGAGCACTCTCAGCTCCCATTGGCTTTGGTGAGACCTAGGAGTGCTCAGCACCTTTAAAAAATCAGGCCCTAGGAAAACTTAATGCATGGAGGGGAAGGTTGACCTTTGAACCATTCTCTGTGGAAGAAGCTACACGCCGCCTGTTTTAAATAGTGGATAATCCTCATTGTACTGTCTTTACGTATCTCCATCTGTCACCAGTAAAACAGGTCCTTGTATCAAAGAAGAAATGCTGGACACATAATAGCAGTTACGTTTACAATCATGCTAAAGTCTTGTGAAAGAATGTTGAAATACAGTCTTGAATAACTGTGATCTTACAATGACTGCATTTTTGCTTTGAGCCTGAATGTCCCATAAATCTTGTTGACCAAGTATAATGGTAATGATGATCCATACATATGCTGGTGCTTGATGTACCCGTCAACTATGGTGTCAGTGCCCAAGAGTACACACAAGATGTAAAAGGTTTCACTGGGAGTACCTTTCGCAGGGCATTACAGAAGTTCATATTTAGCTGTAAGGACTAATTAAACTGTATAATGGCTCTTCTTTCTAAATCCGTAAGAGAGGATTGCAGAATATTAAACAAAGCAACAGCTTAATTATATCTCTACACATGAGGCATCTACTTTATTAGAGAAGTTGGCAAGTATTAGCTTTGTTATGCTGGATGATCTGCTGAATGCTTAGTAGAAAGCTGTCTTCCCACAAGGTATGCAAACTGCATTTTACTGCCACATGGCACCTGTCTATATACTAGTACATATAACAAGGATATCTGATTCCCATTTGACTCAAATTCCTTTTGCTTCACTTCATAGCAACAGTGGGAACACGTGCTTCTTATTGTAATGCCAATGTTAAAAGAAATGCCTCAGTCTTGCTCAATTTGCATTATAGGTCCTGATGTAAGAGATGACTTACCAAGTATCAGCTGCGTGGAGTTTTTTTTTTGGGACGGGGAGAGGAAAGTTCATAGTTTAAAGCATGGCTCAAGTATGAAAAAAGACCAAAAGTGGCCTGATGGAGTTCCGTGGAATGTTTCCAGATCAAATGTGTTCTGTTTACAAGTAAAAAGCATTTTATAACTTTTTGCCCTGCTAACAGGGATCTGAGAGTCAAGCTGGATTCTTTCCTCCAGATCTGTAGTAAACATTCTGCTGGCCAAATCAGGCATTTGGCACCTGTATTTAAACCTTATTGTTGTCAGTAGGCCTGTACAGGTGTAACCGATTGGAATGCAGTCAACTTCTCTCATCAAGGAGTTGTACTGTGTTAGATTTACGGAGGCAAGTCAGGGCTGGTCTATGCTTAAAATTTAGGTTGACATAGCTACTTTGGTTGGGGTGCGAAAAATCCACATCCCTCATTGCAGTAACTATGTGCTTAATCCTCAGCGTAGACGCAGCTATATTGCTGGAAGAATGCTTCTGTCAACCTTCTGACCGTCAGGGAGGTCGTATGCTGTCTTAGCTCACTAGGGTCAAGTGAAAGCTTTTCACTCTAGTGGTGGAAATACATTTCCTGCACAAACAAATGTCAAATTAGACTGAATACATGCAGATGCTGTTTTTCACACAGACATTCTTGAGCCTTTGCTGGAGATGTAGCCAAGTAAACCAGATGAACGTTTCTGACAACTGCACATGGGATCAAATCTCTTGACTGTTGGGGTGAAGAGAGTTGTAAGACCTCTGTTAGTGGGGAGGAAAAGTGGTAACAGTATAACTTAAATATGGGCTTTTGTCTTTCAACCCAATTCACTTTTCTTAGTCAGAAAAAAACTTTTCTCAGTGAACATGTCTCTGTTTAGAGACTTAAAAATATTCAGAGGGGTAGCCGTGTTAGTCTGTATACAGCAAAAACAATGACAGTCCTGTAGCACTTTAAAGACTAACAAATTTAATTTCTGAAGGCATAAGCTTTCATGGGCTGTAATGAAGTGGGTTACAGCCCACAAAAGCTTATGCCTGCAGAAATTAAATTTGTTAGTCTTTAAAGTGCTACAGGACTCTGTTTTTTTTTTTTTTTTTTTAATTTTAATATTCAGTTAACATTGAACTAAGAAGGAGAATAGAGAATCTCTGTTGTTATAAGAGTTAAATCAAATGCCTTCTTTAAAAGATGCAGTAAGTAGCTGTTCTGGTAGCTGTCCTGCCAACAGGAAGATGATATAAAACAGATACAAAATTCATGTTACATTAGTATCCTTAACATGAAACTTGTCACCTGCTTTCTGTGACAGGCTGGGAAAGGGTTATAAAATTGTAGGCTGAGACTTTCAAAGCTGCCTAGGGAATTTGGATACCTAATTCCCATTAATTAATTCCCATTAATTGGGCATCTAGATAGCCTTGAAAATCTTTAGCTATAATCTTGAAAGGTGAGGTTTTTTTCTCCAAGTTCTTCCTCCATTTGGGATTAACACCCGCTGCTCCCCAAACATCCTGTAAATAGTTTCTGCCCCAAAAGTCTGTTCATACAGCATCTAGCAGTGAGACCCTGGCCTCCAGGGTGCTACCTTAATATAAAAAATTAAAGGGTGTAGAACTGAAATAGATATTCTGTGAGGTTTTGGTCTCTTCAGAGATGGCTCAGGGCTTGGCTACACTTAAAAGGCTGCAGGAGGGCTTGTCCTGTTAGCGAAAGTAAACCACTTCCCTGAGAGGTGGTAGCTATGTCAATGGGAGAAGCCCTCCTGTTGGCATAGCATTGTCTACGCCAGGGACTAGGTCAGTATAACTGTGTTGCTCAGGGCTGGGGAGAAATCCACACCCCTGAATGATGCTGTTATACCAACATAAATTACTAATGTAGACTGCGCGCCTAAGGCTTTCAAGCCTGTTAATGCACCCGTGTGAACTTTCAAACTCTTAGGCCTTGTCTACACTAGCACTTATGTCGGCAAAACGTTTGTCACTCAGATGTGGAAAATACACCCTTCTGAGCGACACAAATTTTGCCAGCATAAGCGCTTGTGTGTACAGTGCTATATTGGTGGGAAAGCTCTCTCCTGTTGACATAAGGTGGCTACACAAGCACTTGTACAGCGACACAACTGTATCGGTACAGCTGTGCTGCTGTAAGTTTTAAGTATAGACAAGCCCTTAATGTTTTTGGTGTTGAAGTTGGGGTTGAAATATAGTATAAAACTCCCCTGATGTAAAGATTTCTTCTGAATGAAAGGATTTGCACAAAGGGGTGGCTGAATAGAAATCTTTGTGAGATTCTATAGTGTCATAGCTATCCCTTGTAGTAATTCAGCAGTGAACTTCTATGGTAGGTGGCTTACAGCAAACCGATTGTGGGACAGAATGCTTCCAGCCTTGCCCTTTTTTAAATGATAAAACTTCTCTCTCTCCTGTTAAGTAACTTTTCTAATTCTTGAAGGTCTTGTGAAAGATATAAAATCCTGTAACTCTCAGATGATCTCTGCTAGAATGACAGAGCATGGTGCACATAATACAGTGATCTGTGGTGTCAATTACTTATATAAACAAAACTTCAGTCAATTCAGGAGTAAATTCCTGCACATGATCATCTTACTTAAAAGTCTTAGTTAAGTCTCCATCTGTTTTTCTTGGTGTCCTTTCCTTAAAAAGTGGAGTTTGTTTGCAGAAAATGAGGCTACCCAGTTCTGTCAAGATGCCTGGGATGGGCCACTTGTCATGGACAAGGTGCATGGCAAACCTGAAATTACAAGTTTCACAGTGATTAATTAAACATTACCCCGCTGCATTGCTGAACAAGATAATGAAGAAACTGCTGTATGGCGGTCACTATACGAATGAATCTGGATTCTTTAGGGCTACAGTGAAAGGACCATAAATTTGTTTCCTTCCTTTGACTTTGTCACAGGTCTGAGCCTCTTTACCATGTAAGGACATGATAGCAACAGCAACAAACTTCAAGTTTCAGTTTGTGTCACAGGACAGGTAAAACAACTTTTAAAAAGGTTCGGGCTTGAATGCTCCCACAGCTTTTTGTTTTAATGAAGGTTCTCCTCTTCTGCAGTGTTAGCTGGTATTTATTTTGTTGCAGTGGAAGAAACAATCTCACCCATGAATTGGGGAAGAAAAGAACTGTTAAAAAATCAAGTGACCGATCATACTTCCCTTGTGGGAACTGAATCTAACCTTGCTTATTAGTACATCTGGTCCTGTAGTTCAGCTTTAATAGCAATCTTGCTTATAGAGGAACTACTTCTAAAGTTATAAAAGGGTAACTGACCTACTGTTCAACCAAAAGTCATCAGAATGGGTCTCATGAGGGCTCAGCTGAAGAGTCTTAAGACAGTCATGAACATTTTCTTCAAAAAAATACTACTTTTATTGAATGTCCAGTACACCAGAGCAATAGCCGAGCAACAAAATTCACAGTAAAATACAACCAGAGAAGAAATAAGAACAGGAATTAGGAAAAGGGAATGTGTAAAAGTATGTAGAATGGAATTGTATGCCAGACTGAATGGTGGTATAAAATTGGCTGCAAGGCTGACATGTTGAAGTTATTAAGCCTGGAGTAACTTTGACCATGGAAGAGCCAAGCAATAATAAATGGGATTAGAAGGATGCTGCATGAAGTTGGTGGGACACTTCTGAAGTGTGACGTTCGGGTTTTTATAATACAAATATACTTGACTGACTCATTTGGCTCAGGATTGTATACCTATCTGTTTCAATCAAATAGACTTGATACCAGTCTGAAGGAATGATGCTCTTGTGGCAAAAGCACAGTCAGATCTAGATCTATTCCCAGCTCAGCCAATAATTGTTCTGATCTTGGGGAAGTTGCTTATCCTTTCTGTACCTCACTTTCTTTTTGAAAAAGGGGGTTATTTATGGATTCTGAGGCCAGAAGGGACCACCATGATCTTGTCTGACCTGTGTAACATAGACTACAGAACTTCCCCATGGTAATTCCTGTGAACTAGAGAATATTTTCCTAGATCATCAGTTGGCTCAAGGCTTAATTTATATCTGTAAAACTCTTAGATCCGTAGTTAGCATGTGCTGTGGAGATGCAAGGGGATTAATATGGTGTTGATAAAATGCATACAATGTGCGCTATAGCTTCTTGATTTTAAGACTTACGTTTAGCTGTAAATAGAACTGTTCCACGAGGGAGATTCTTTGAAGAGATGAAATGCTGCTGTAGCCTGTCTTGTTCAATACTGCACATCTAAATACAGTAACGTGAGGTTTCATTTCGACCTTTCATTTAAAGCTCTATGTTCTCTGCTTGTAAAATACAGAAAAACCTTTCTTATACACAAAATGGCAACTGCCCCACTTCTCAGGCAAGATCTAGAATAGCAGCCTCACTGGAGGTAGGTCTTGAATTACAGATGGTTCTTTTTTTTTTTTTTTTTTTTTTTCTGAGTATACTAAAACATTTAGTAATATAATACCAGGTAAGATAAGCAGTGTGAATGGGTCAAAATAGGTGGTAATACAGTACAAGATACACTTCGCTATCTATTGTCCACTTAAATGGTAATTTGCTAATTCACACTGTTGGGCAACTAACTGTAAAGTGGTGAATTTTTCAAAGTGCTGATGTATCATCAATCCCATGCTTTCTGGGGAAAACTCCAATAAACTAAAGCCTATTCTACTAAAGCTTTCATAGCTTTGAATTAAATATCCAGCTATATTTCCCAGTGCTTTGTAACGTAAATCTGGATGTAGTTTATTTCAGAACCCAAGATTGCTAAGGTTTAAATTGCAGTTTTATAATTTTAACACTTCTGGCTTTTTGGGAAGGACGGAGAGAGAAGGAAATTACCTTAATTTCCCATGACAGAATGGGGCAAACTTCTATTTAGATCTAGAAATCTGCCACTGGAAAAAACATCTTGAAGAAGATTGGATGTGCTGAAAATTTGGAAGCACAAAAATAAACTTTTAACCAGCTCTGAACGTGGGCTACTATGCCTCTAACTGGTAATTAAGCCATCAAATGACAAAGCAAGCATACCAAGATTCAAAAGAGGTGTCGGTTCAGACATCCATTTATCCCTAACTGGAATGTACAGTACGTGTTACATCTGTAGTGAGAGGTCACCTTCAATGGTGTTTTCAGATGTTTTGTATGGTTTCACCCACTGCAGCAGCACCCACGACCAAAATCCACCACTGCCTTGCAATAATGGATGCCTAGGCATTTAGCCAGAAGTAAAGTGACTGTGAATGTGTTTTTCCCCCAAACTACATGGATCTTGTAAAATCTTTTCTTTTAAATATTCATATTTTTATTTTTAAAGAGAGCAGCATTAAACCTGTAAAAATGAAATCTGTAACTTTAATCTTAACCCCTTTTGCCTTCAAAGACCTTGCTTTCTAACACCAATACAAACATGTGGTCATTTGGCTTCTGGGATTGAAAGAAATGCTGAGCTGTTTGTTCAGTAATCTCTAATTATTTCTTTTTCCTTCACTACATCTCTTCTCCCAGGGTAGAGAAGTGGAATCTGCAACACTGAATAAGTGCCACTTAAATATTAGATACAAGAATAAACTTGCTAAGTGACTTGGCTGGCAGCACTACCTGCTACCCACGTGGGCGTGTCTGTGCTCAAATGTGTCCTTTGGATTCAAGCTTCCTAGGCTGAAGACATAGTGGAGATTCGTACTGTGAGGAACAACAACAAATGCCCTGTGTGTATGACACCTGACAGGTGGTTGCAGATGCAGGGTCAAGCAGTGCATACAAATGTGAATCAACTGTACAGAGTGGAAGTGGTTACAGAAACCCTGAAGTGGGGTATAGACTCAGGGAAGTCTTTTATGCCACACACCCAGCCCACACTGCCTGCAGCAGATTCTGTATATTTATGGTAAAGCATCCTTGATAATGGAATAACCCTACTGCCTAATTGACTGACCTTCATAGAATCTTCGAAATGTAGGGTTGGAAGGGACCTCGAGGTCATCTAATCCATGCCCTGCTCAGAGGCAGGATTAGGCCCACCTAGACCATCCCTGACAGGTGTTTGCCTAACCAGTTCTTAACTGCCAGTTACAGGGATTCCACAACTTCCTTAGGTATTTTGTTCAGTGCTTAACTATGTTTATAAGGTAAAGATTTTCCTGAGCTGTCACAAGGATCTGTTGTTAAAGTGGAAGACTGAAGCCATTCTGAGAAATGTAGCAGGAAAACAGCAGCAGCATTTGTTTAGGTGCTGCCTGGCCTAGGACTCCATCCATCTTCCTGCCCCCGCCCCCCCACTTTCTCCCCCCACCTCCCAAAGGCCACTTCCTGCTGCCATTCCTCCTGCAAGTTAGCCTCAGTCTCACCAAACAAAATCAAATCAACAGCCTAATAAGGCAAAAGAATGATGAGAATTTCCATGGCCCGGCCTCTTCCTAGCTTTTCTGTGGCAGCAAATTAAGAGAATCTTACCGAAGAGTGACAAATGACTCAGACCAATACGTAAAACACCCATTCACTGCCCTAGGAAATTACTAATCAATCTCGGATGGCTTCAGGCAGCAATACCTAATTGGCACTAAACTGCTTTAATCAGAATTAACAGAGCCAGTGTCTCCAAAACTGGCTGCTGCTTCACTTGCTTTTATACACTGTAGTGAAAAGCCCCAGGCTTTCTAAATGTTCTGAGAATGCTAATTTGTATACTTGATAACAAGGGGAGAAGAGCTTGAAAGGGGCTGGTCATTAACATGAGTTCAAGGAAGGTGACATCAATCACAGCTGGAAATTCACAAATCACAACACTTCTAATAATTCTGTGTCTGCCTCCTTTACTAGGTGAGTTTCTAATGAGCTTGAAGCTCATTAAAGTCTGTCAACACTGGAGCTAAAGCATAGGGAAATGGTCACACACACTTCATCTGATTCTAATCAAGCCAGTGTAATACACCACATTTCTATAGCACCTTTCATCCAAAGGTTTCAAAGTACAAACATTAGTTAAGCTTCACAACACCCTCTGAGGTGGTATTGCAGATAGGAAGTGCATGGTAGAGAGGAGAAATGACCTGGCCAAGATTACACAATAAGTCAATAGTAGAGTTGCAAATATAGTAGAACCCAGGATTCCTCACTCCCAGGCTGCTGTTCTAACTACTAAACATCACTTTATCCGTGACCAGAGATAAACCTTGGGTCTTCTGACTCCCATTCCTATGCTTTAATCACAAGATCCTCCTTCCTCAAACATGACGATAAACAATTCTCAGCAGTCCAGTTCCTTTTAAGCCAACTTGCAGAAAATGGTACATTGAGTGTGCATTTTCCAATTGGTTGAAAAGTTGAGACAATCTATGGAGCCCAGTAGTATGAAACTGATGTCCTAAATTAGTATCATCCAAGGAGTGCTTACCTTTCACGTACCTGTCTGTCCAGAAGGCCATGTCTTGTAATAACTGTCTTGGTGGGACAGTTATGTAAATTAATTTCTAATCAGTGAAAGGTGAGGTAATGTGCAACTATTAATGGGTTCTTCAGTTACGCTATTAAGGAATGTTGAAAAATCTCTTCCTCTTTAAGACCTCTGATTAGCTTTGCTGAGACATCTAAGAACAGGCTGATAACTTCATGTACAGGAGCAGTTTCCTGTCTCAAGAACTTGCACAGGAAGTTTGTTACAGATATTGTCAGTGACCCTGCCAAAGGGGAGGAGATTTAATTCTGTCAAGCAGCAGCTATAACATCAGTATGTTAGACCAATTCCTTGGCTATGGGGTTTGTAAAGCCTGTTTTGGTTATCCAGTTTTACCATTAATCACTTTGGCTAACCTTCCATTAATAATAATCTTAAATTGTCTCTCATGAATTGGTGACCCATCCCCTCAAGTCTTGCCTCTGAATGTATCACTGTTTCCTGATCATGTCATTTGCAGTCCTTACTGCATTGTGTGGGCTTCTGATCTATAATCAGATTACATGGAAAATCCTCTTCATCCCCTTCTGATATCTCCCAAACAGAGGTCTTAAAACATAAAAATCACGACTGCTGCCTGACTGAAAGGCCAGCACCTGAACTGGAATCCAAAGGTATTCGAAAAATTGCCTCACTTGATAAGACTTAGTAGTCAAACTAGTAGTCTGTCATGAATTAAAAACCTGTTGGCAGTGGTCTGACCCCATAATAGCCTGCCTACTGTTTACATTGGGTCTTTAAAAATATAATGGATGATGTGTCAGATGCTACAGTGACTGTGGTATAGGTGTCAAGACAGGAATTGTGATGTTCTAGACCATTGGTTCTCCAAGTCTTCATTCCCTGGACCACTTTGTAAGAGGCCTTTCAATGGGACACATCCCTACTACTTTTTCAATGTCTCTGTTCCTAGTGACCACAGGCCAGTTTTGAGAGCTAACACTTTAGAGCATTCTTGTTTATTGTAAGCACAAAAAGACAAAGTGCTTTAAATCTTGTCAGTTTAGATATGTTCAGATAGTTCCACTGGTATTTGGGGAAAGGTTTTCAAAGGCACAGATGAGCTGTGCCCAACTCCCATTGGCTTTCAAAGTCCTCCCCAGTTGCTCTCTTTGCCTTTGAAAATTTCCCCCACGGTGTTTGATTTTTTTGAATGAATTGGGTGAAGGCAAAGCACAGACAAAACATTAGCAGAGCTCAGTGAAGTGAGGCCCATGAGGAGGTAAGATTCTGGAGAGAACAAGAAACTAATGTAAAAGAAGGATAGGGTTTTGGGAGGGGATGTGGGTGAGGTACTGTCACTGCCCCTCTTCCACAGATGCTCTGTATTGGCGACAGCCCTACAATAACCACAGTATCACTTGGATAGAATCTTCTCCTCTAGACTGTGTCTGTTAACTCCATTCCTGTGAAATTTCTGGAATATTTGAAGCAAAAATCTTCAATATCAGTTTCCTGCCATGGTATTAAAATGGGGCAAATAGGCATGTTGGGTGGGGACGTGATTATGTGCCTGAGCTGCGATGTGGTAAGACTGTTGAGGATTTTCTTATCAGCTCACCCTGTGTTTGTGACAGGCTACAAGTTGGTCACACTTTTATACCAGACAGATCTTGACACTTCTCAAAGCAGGAACTGTCTCAAATACAGCATGGTGGTCGTCCTACCTCGGTGAGTTCAGCTTGCCCTGCCAGTTTGGTGTTGCCTTAGGTGACTGTTTATCTGCACTCTTGCAGTTTTTTGGCAGAATTTAGGTATGATGATTAAGTTAGAATGTTTCCGCAATAAGGGTCATTTGCTCAGTCAGGTGGAGATGATGGGGAAACAGACAAAAAACTAGTATAGCAGGGTTATATGTTTGCAATTTTCTTAAGAGCCAGTCTGGAACAGCCACCCATATGACAACATTCATCAGAGCCTGCTGATCCCTCAGTTTCCCATCTGCTTCCTGAAGCTTGTAAGGGCTTGTCTACATCAGGAAATTGACTAGCAGAACTATATCACCATAGCTGTACTGCTATAGAACTTCCCATATGGACACTGTTTGGAATAAAAGATACCTTTGGTATACCTTGTCACTTCCCAAATAGACCTCATTTATTTTGGAGTAGTGTCTCCGCACAGAGTTCTATGGCATGGCTGTAGCAGTGTAACTATATGGCTGTAGTTCAGCTGATCAATTTCTGTGTAAGGCTCAGCCTTTAGATACATACATGGATCTTAGTTTGCATGAATTCTTCTGTCTCCAGGAAGTCAGCATAAAGTCCGCTCTCAAATACACTTGCCTTAAAAGGAAGGCAACAAAAATATGGAGAAACTATTCATAAAATAAGCAAAACTGATGCAACTTGGCATGCATACACTCAATAGATAAACAAATTCAAATTCCCTCAACAAAATACATGGAAAATAGATCACTTTCCATCTGCATATCAGCTCTATCTGTTTTATGACAAGAGTAGTATAACAGTTGTTAGTATGCATGCTGGCTTGATCCAAATCACTAGATTTTTTTACAAGCAAGTGGCATGATCAGAGCACAAGACTGGAAGCAAAGACCTCTTGAGATCTAATCCCTCTTCTTACTGAGTCCCTCTATGATTTTGGGTAGTAAGTACTTCATGATTTGATTCTTAATAGTAGCTAGTACCCACAATTTACATTCAAAACAATGGCTGTTGAGAGTGCTTAGAACCCTGTATATCAGGCACTTAACTTCTGACTTCATTTGTCCATGTGAAAAATGGGGATAAAGTCTGTTGCAAAGCAGTGTTGGCGAGAGCTAATATTTAGTACTTAAAAGTAAAAGGCTCTGGCATCCCTGACACTGACCTTTGGGGACATGTGTGCACAGACTGCAAACTCTTCAAGTGCCACCTCAACACCATAAAGTCTTCCCTAAACTTGATCGGTCGTCGAGCAAATACTTGGCTAAAACAGTGTCTTGTTCCAAAGATTAAATTTAGAGCTCTGGATTGCCAGGTGGAGTAAATTCCATTGCAAAGGAGATGCCCTGAAAACCTAGCGCTATAGTAGAAAGAGGCAGATACACCTTGACTCATTTTAAAACTTTTTAAATCTGGTAGAGAACAAAGTTGGTTGGTTTGTTCGTTTTTTTGTGGGTTTTTTCTTTTGAAAAAAGGTTCCAAAGGGTGCAGTTTATAAATAGATCCATGTTTCCACCTCTTGCATATTTGAATGGTCTCTAAATTTCACAGCTGTCTTTAAAGCTCTTTCTGGAATTTGAACACTCAGACAACATTGTTTCCCTGTGTCACTTGCACTGTCTCTAAAACCAAACTCTCAATATCAGTTTCATGTCTTCTGGCTTCTCTTGCTACCTTTAAAACTTGGATGTCATCTTGTCACTTGACAAAGGGGAAATGTGTATCAAATAGCTCAGTGACCCAGCTGACGCTGCCACATCAATTCACTGTTGGCCCAAAACTTGTTGCTTTGTGTTAACTCAGCCAATGTTTATTTTATGGTAGCACCAATAATTTAGATCAGATTAGATTATAAACCCTTCTAGGGTGCATGGAAATGCGTCCTAATTTTAGCACAGTGTTTCTCAACCTCCTACTACTTTGACTATGCTACAGTAGAAAAGTTGTGGGACCCACCTTCCTTCTAGCGATTATGAATCCCTGAAACCTGGTAACTCATCAGTTTGAGAAGCTATGATTTAGTGTACTCACTTCACATTGCACAAACTACTGTTAATTCCAGAGCCACCTATTCCTCCAGAACAAAGGCAGCCTTGATATAATGCCTGGAAAGCGCTCCTCCAGGGCCTCATTGGGAGAGAAATTCTAGGAGCACATGTAGAATCTGCAGTTCCAGTAATGTTTAATCACAACATTGCCACATAAATGCGCTCTTCTGTCCCCAAACTACTGCTCTGTGAATTTAGATACTTGCTCATCTTGCTATTGTGCATGCTCAGTAGTGTCTGGCCACCTTCTGTATTGGTCATTTGATTAATATTGTTGCAACTTGCAAAACTGTGTAACTACTTTTAGATTGGTTGGAGTTTTCAAAATGAGATTATTTTCATGGTTATCGGCTAGTGCACACATTTATGAACTCTACCAAATTCCAAATACTTTCCCAGTTTGTTGCTGCGTGGGGAGGAAAGATCTGCTTGTAAAGTGATCAGTGGTGTTTTGAACTTTGCCTACATTAGGGTAGCTAATGAAACCTTTAGTCCTTAGTGACAGAAGGCACTCTAACCCTGAGTGCCCCAGCTATACCCCAAAACTGTGAATGAGCATATTTGTATATGTGGATCTCTGTTGCAACCCTGACAGGGAAAATAGTGTTGACTCACTACATATATTTAGTGACAAGTAGTGCTTAGTGGGTGTTCCTAACTACACTCCTTTTCAGACAAGCAAGAACTAGAAGTTGAAATATTAACGTCTGAATAGAAAGTTCTTTCCTAGATCCTCAACTTGTGCTGGGGTGTTGTCCTAGTTTTGTTTCAGGACTTAAATGTACTTATTGCTTTAGATTTTTTTTTTATGAATATGCTTGTGGCTTCTGTTTCTCAATGGCTGATCTGTCAAACTCCTCACAGCATGAGGGCTGGAACTCGTATTGCTATCATACTTGTACGATGTTAGAGTATCTGGTCTCGCTAAATAGTGGCTAAAGCTTTAGGTCTCAGCTAAATGTTTGTTAAAGGTCTTCACTCTTTACACAAAGCACATACATCAGACTTCTCACACTTCAGTGCCATCAGTGAGACTGGAGTTCTATAAAATGTTGTCTGCTTGCAAACTGTCTGATTTACTGCTTTTAAGTGAGGACTGACCCTAGTACTGTGATGCCAGTGGCTAGGTCAACATTTTACAAAGCTTTCTCTCCAGAAATTGGTGAAGAGGAAGAGAAGCTAAACAAACTGGAACTGCATCAAGTTATGCACCACATAACTTGTGGAGTCCTAGTTCATATTATCACTGTTAAGACTTCCCTGGTGGACAACTCTGCAGATTCACTTTGTGATATTATACAAATTCTCATGCTGCTGCTAGAACATTCATGAAGATGACCTAATTTTGGGGAGAAGTTGTCTCCAAACCTCATGGATGTTGCAGCACCTTGCCTGTGTTGCTATCTTTCTGCTATGGTTAAAAACATTTTGGGTTTAAATAGAGAAACTTGCATGGTCCCTGTCTACACAGGAGCTCAGACAGCTTCTAAAACTCATTTTATGCACAGCTGTGCCCCATCCAATCACCTAGGCCAAATGTCCGGACCAGATTAGCTTGAATTTAATTTTAAACCAGTCTGGCAAACATTGATTGAATTCCATTGTACCTGGAAGCTAGTAACTTTGATTCACAGCAGTGATATGGTAATTGAGTGTGGCCCTTTAATTTTAAATTTCATTTGGTTCATTGTCTAGAAAGATTAGTATTCTAATGTGCTAAAGCACCGTTAGATTCTATCTAAAAGTTTAGTGTGGGCAAGGCAGCATGTACTTTTACATGTGATGAGCTGGTCAAGCTGGCTTGAATTCATCCAGCTTAGTCCACATTAACGTATGCGCTGTTTTGTCTACCTTAGATGTTTAGAACACATTAGCTAATGTTCTAACACCAGTTATCTTACTCAAAACAAACAAACCCTATTAACTGTGCTATGGCTACATGTTGTGACAATGTTAAATTTAACATCAACTACACTTCAAAGCCAGTGAGCCCACTCAACAGAATGAGAAGAGCTGGTGCTGTTTTTGAGAGTAAAGGTTACCTTCTGTAAGAATGAGGGGAATGTAACCTAAAGTGAATGTTAAACTTTAAATAGTGTAGTAGGAAGATGCTAATTTTGAAGAAAGCAAACCTTTGGGATTCTGGGTGCCCCAATAGTGGTTTGGCAGGTAATTCCTGTTACTTAGAGAAACTGATGTGGTGAAAACTTCTGTTAATTGCCGATTATGAAGATAAGTGTCTTTCAAAACTAGCATCATAGCTCATTACAAAAGCACTTCAGACTGGTAGCAGTTTGTGCTGCAGGATATGTAAAGTAAACAGTTTGTCCTGTGTCATGACTGAGCCTGGAAGTGCTACAGTTGTGGCCTCTTTCATCTTGGAAGGGTTAATGGCCTCCCCATTTCCTATGAAACAATTTTGTTACTTGAAAGCTTTGTAGCCAGACTGACTTAGATGTGGGATGAAATGGCTCCCCTGCTCCTAAGAAAGGCTTGAGTTAATTGGAAAGGCCACAGTGCAACTCTTTGAAGAGCCAAGGCTATTGCCTACAGCATAATGGCATCCTGTTAACCATGTGTATATATACTGTTACTTGTGCAGATTGAACTTCCTGCTATTCTTGTATTAGTTGTGTGGACACCTGTAGTTTTGAGCCAGAAGTGTAAGGAGAAATCTATTTTTAGGTAACCATAAACCAATAACTGAAGCTAGGCAGAATACTGTGTAGTTTTGAGGGTTGGCTTTTATTTGAGTTAGACATCAGGATTCTTTTCTCGTACAAAGCCCTGTATATGCACTAACAAATCCTCCAAGTGCTCCTGTGAAGCACCTGTTCTCTTCATTACCTGTCTGTCCATTTCTTCATCTGTGACTTGCCTTGGGCCATAAAGTGAGTGGATGTTAAAAACCAATGTTAGAATTAGGGATTCCTGGCTTAGAGTTGTTTCCATGTATAGTATAAGACTATTCTTCTCTTCCTGTCTCCTTTTTTTTCTCAGCATTCACTCTTTGTACTTGGATTCTGCATGGCTTTCTTCTCGATTTTCTGTGCTGTAGCAGGATTTTGGCCTGCTTCATTGATGAAGCACATCTGGAGATGGATTGAATCGGTGACTTGAGTTAAAGCACTTGGCTGTGTATCTGATTTGGATGTAACGTGAACAGTGAATCTAATCTCTGCAGTGATGGTGAAGGAAGGATTAAACAGATGCTTCTACTTTTAGGTTTTCTAACTTCAGATTGTACTTGGATGTGGCAGAGCTTGCTTTTGAAGCAAAAACTTAGTGAATGGCATTAGTGATATTCTGGAGACCTGGCTGCCATCCCAGGGCATTTGTCCACACAGCCTCTGCACAAACCAACCCTATCCCAAAAGGCCCTCTTTCCTCTGGGCGGCGAAAATGGACAAAATTAGAGGCTTTCCCCCCCCTTTCTAATTCAGCCTTGTAAATGTTGTTTGTGTGCTTTGAGGGTGGGGAGAAGAGGGAAACATAACTTGTTCAACAGCTGCAGCAGACCCAATGCCAGTGTGATCAGGAGCTTTTTAAGACATTTGTTCTAACAGCCTTTAATGGGTATGAGAAGAAGGTAAAAACTTACTCTGAGCTCTGTTTACTTCTACAATAAGGGGATTGGAGTGGAAAGAACTCTTGATTACTTTAGAGCAGTGGTTCTCAACACGCTGCTGTGGCCCATGTGACCTCCTCAGGGCCACACGGGGTGTGTGTGTGGGGGGTGGGGGGGGGGGATGCAGCCCACATAGACCTGCATATGCAGCCCACAATGGTAAATAGATTGAGAACCACTTCCTTAGAGCAATATAGGTGATGGCAGCTGCATCATTTTGCACCACACTGGCGAAAAGGAAATGAGGGTATATGCTGCAAATAGAAAATAGTTACCAAAGGCACTTTAAACTTCAGCAGTGGGAAAGCTAGTGTGAGAGTAGGAGGGGCATGGACTTGTGGTATAAGGGAAGCACTCATGCATCTTAATGTGCCTCAAATACAATGAGTGGGGTTTAGGACCTTGACTATACTGATTAGATGGAAGCCTGGAATCTAACTGCCGTTAGTCATGCACCTTATCTCCACTGCTAATTATCAGGCTAACAGTCTAAATGGCCTTCTCCACTTATTATCTGACTGATCCAGTCAGTAACTGTTACAAGGTGGTGATTTCAGTATCCGTCACTCCCCTACTAACTGACTGTAATGTTGGGCCTTGCTGTGTTTCCTCACAGAAGAAACTGGCCGCTGGGCTGTGATCCAAAGTCAGAGGCTTTATCGGACTTTGCCTGCTCCCCTCCCTTCAGAGGGCTGGCTCAGTACCTGCTTGGCTGCTTTCCTGCCTCAAAGTGGCAGAGGCTCTGACCAGCCAGTTCATGTGGAAGGAGAGAGGGCGGGGCATCTGCTGAACAGTAGCGTGCTTAGGAAGGGGAGAGCTTCTGTTAAGAGATTTTTGGTAATCGGCAAGATTGAAAAAGGAAATGAAGCATGCACTAGTGTAATGGAGTTTCGGTAAATGTGTCTGGAGTGGTATGACCTCACCACTAGAGAGCCTCAGCTCCACTTGTGGATTCCTCCTGTGACTTAGTAGCTGTCACAGGGAGCTGGGATCCAGGACGTAGGCAGCAATCACCTCATTGCTAATCTTCCTTCTCCCTCCCTACTCCTGCTTCTGCTTCTGCTGTGGGCTGTTTGGAATACAATTCTGACTGAGTTAAGGGACCGATCCAGTTACTACAGTGAAATTCATAGTGTAGATGGGACCTGGCCTTGGACTGACAAAGGCTTTAATCCACATAACAAGACTCTTGAGTAAATATCAGGTGTAGGCTAGACCTTGTAATAACCAGTCCCATGACTTGGTATAACCATAGTGTAGATTGGGCCATAGTGCTAAGGAGTATCTCTGGGTCTCTTTCAAGCCTTCCTGGTGGCAGCAGGGAAAGATCTCAAATGGCTTAGAACAGAGCTGGAACCTCTTGAGGAAATAAGCTTACAGTGGATTTATTTTTAGAGAACTCTTAGGCTTTTAATTGCTTAGTCCCTGCTTTTTATAACTATTTTAAAACCTTATTGGCTCTTTTCATACTATTTTTATAACAAGCACCGGGGGTGGGGGCACTTGTAAGTGTGGGATTCCTCTGAGGCAGTTAGAACATTGCTCCAAAAGTATGGCCAAGCTAGCTGGCTCTTACACCTCTACTTGGCAATCAGCAGCCTTAAAAGCATTAAGGGAGCAAAAACTATAGTACAGGGCTCTCTCTACAACAGTTTGACAGTTACTTGGAGCAGAAAGCCAGTCTAATGTGTAACACAGCAGTTAGTTCTAAGAGCGGCTACTTCTCTAATATCTTTGCATTGTTGTGTCTTTGGTAAAACCGTAACAAAAACAAAGTACCACTGGCGTGAACCTGAGTAATAAGACTAGCCTTTGAATTGGACAGCAGGGCTAGAATTCTGAAGTCCCAAGAGTATTTTAACCCATGTGCCAAACATAGCTTGAATCAGTCAGAATATTAAATAGGTTTTTCCGTTTGCATTCTGAATCTTACTCCTTTCTTATACTTAGAGGCTTTTGATGGGCCGTTCCCTCTCTTGCAGGTCTGATTCAGATTTTGACTTTCCATCTCCACGTGATTGGAATCATTTAGCTGGCAATCTGTTGGTGAGAACATTTAGTTTTTTTGGTGGCCACGCATACAGTGACCTGACAGGCTAAGGTGCAGACTGTTTTTAGTTCCCTCTTTTGTTTGGTGATGAAATTTGGGCAAGTGTGAAATGGTATGTCTAGCAAACTTAAGGCAGATTTCTCCAGTGGAGCTCTGAATAGAAAATACTTTACTTCCTGCATGAACCCCCAAAGACTTAACTTGAGTTACAGCCCAGCCTGAAGGCTGTCTGTATCATGAAATGGAATTTATGATGGGCTATAACCTATATTGTCCCATAGGCAGTCAGGATATGCTTATCAGGTGACTTTCGAGCAGTACTGGAACAGCTTTTACTACACCTGTGTAATTGACTTTATCTTGAAATCTGTCATCCTGTCCATATAAGGCAATCTCTGAGTTCCTTTCTGTTGGCACTCTGGTAGGAATGTCGAGGTAATGGGCTGCCTCACCATAGCTCATTCTCCTCCTCCACACAGGAGCTAGTCACATGGCTTAGAAATGTTTCAGCATGTTCAAAGATCAGCCACAGTTTCACTCTCCCCACCTCACCCGTAGGAATGTTGGGCTTGATCCTGCAAGAGTTGAGTAATTCAGTAATGTGTTCAAAAACTTAATCGCATTGACTTCAGCTGGAGTAAAGGGGCATAGCACCTTTGAGGAGTCACTCTGCTTCTCATAGGATCAGAGCCGTGTGGACACATGGCAAGTTGACTTTTCTTTGCGTATATGCTAGGAGTGTCACGGATCCACAGGATTAGTGCTACATCCCAACTTTTAAACAGTCTCTTGGAGAAGCCCCGTCAGTGCTCCAGATCCCCTGGAAAGGATCTCGCTCTTCCTTCAGGGTGGGCCACACAACCTCACCTTCTCCAAGCCTGAGCCTCTGAGCTCCAGCGCTCCTGCTTCACGCTGTGAGCTCTGCCCAGCGAGGCCGGTTGAAATAGATTCCTTGTTAGAGATTTGCCCACTCTTCAGGGACTAATGCACCTCAGCAAGTATTTGCAGTGACACCAAGCACCAATTTCAAAACAGTAGGATTCATTAGTCCACCGGAATGCAACATTGTTAGTCCTTGGGTTAACACAGAGAAATGAAGGTTAAACATAGTCCATCTGGTCAAGCCAGAGGCATCCACCAGCCATGTTGTAGTGGATTCCATATTAGGCTCATTCTCTCTCTCCACCTTCCCTTCCCTCCCCGCCTTAGTCCCAGGTGAGAGTAGCCAGCTTCTGCCAGAAGCCAACACTTTATTCCCAGCTGGTCAGCCCCCAGTCCGTCATCTCCAGGCAAAGTCATGCTGAGCTCACCTGAGCACCTGCTGGAGCTTCTTGCTATTGAGTGTCAAGTGTTCAGTTGTTGGGGCTTCCATTGTCTCTCTAGATCAGTGGTTCCCAAACTTTGAGTGTGTGGCCCCCTTTTCAACTGTCAAACATTTTGCAGACCACCACATACTACTAGTTGGTTTTTTACACTCTGTTTTTTTTTTTTTATGGAAATCTAACAACAAAGAAATAATATACACTCAGTATGCTGTGTGCTTCCCCGGTGAGTGGTGCGGCTGAGAGACCGGGATCGCCTTTGCTGAGCTCACTGGGAGAGTGCGGGATTGCATGGGGATCCCCAAAGTGCATGGCTGGGGCTACTGCTTCTCTGCCATGGAGCTCTCCCCTGGGGGGAGCTGGCTGTATTGGGGAGTGGAGGGACTATTCAGCCAGTGCAGCAAGACACAAATGGGGGGGGGGGTGTCTCTGCCTTGCCCAGGCCACACACCAGCGGCTGAAGTGGGCTTTGTCTGGCGCCAGAGGCAGAGGTGATGAGGCCTTGGCCATGCTGGCTGGAGCGAAGAGGTGCCTCTGCCCTGGCTTCCCAGTCTTTGCCCCAGGTGCGCAGTACCCACTGCCCCCCCAGCCCACAGGAGGGGGCCATAAAATCTGCCCCCCCATTGTGCTCCTGGCCCTGCCCCACGACCGGGGGCACTCCCCATACCCACCTGACCCCCCCAGACACTTCATTTGGGCGCACCTCAGCCACTGCATCCCATCTCACTCATTCTGCAGCCTGCTCACCAGGCGCTGCTGCTGGGGCTCTCCCCTGGACCTCTGCACATACCTGAGTCCCAGCCCACCCCCTGTTGTCCCTCCCTGCAATGTTTTTCTTTTCCCCGGACCCCCTGTAGTAGCCTCACAGACCACCAGGGGTCCATGGACCACCAGTTGGGAAGCACTGGGCTAGATCAGTGTTTCTCAACCTGCTGTATTTACCATTGTGGGCTGCATATGCAGCTCTCTTATGTGGGCTGCATCCACACAATATATATATATATACTACCTGTATGGTTTTGAGGATGTCACATGGGCTGCTGCTGTGTGCTGATTGGGCTGCAAGCAGCCTGCGAACCACTTGCTAGGCTAGATCCTCTGATTTGAGTCAGTTTCAGCGAGTTCCTTAAGGAGCCTATTCATTGCAGCCCAGAGGACAAGGTGACTGACACACACACACACACCCCCCTCCCTCCCTCATGGCCTGTGCTGCCCCCAAGAGTGGACTTCACTCTTTTGCTTCCACTGGGTAGCAATGGAAAGAACAGAAAAACTGAGGTACACACAGGGTTCCAAAAAAAAATACAGAAAATTCCCACTGTCACAATAAGCAAACTTAGTTCTGTTTAAAAAGAAAAAAGTCTTGTATTAACTGCCTTAAAATAAGGCATACTGTTGTGAAGTGTTTAACTCTTAATAAAGAAATACCAATCACTGTCTTCCTCTGCGATTCAGTATCTTCATGAAATTTGCAAATACATGGCTTAAGATTTTTTTAAGCAGATTGTGATCAGACCTCAGACCACCACTGGTGTTCATTGACACCCTTCCCCCTCCTTCCTCCCCCCCCCCCCCCCCAAAAAAAAAAAAAAAAAAAAAAAACCAACCACCACCAAACAAACAAACTTGCTGGCAGAGAGAGGAAGGATTGAATTGCCTGGAAACTGAACTGCTCCTTCAAGCCTAGAGTCCTCCCAGGTCAGGTTTTGAGGCAGGCTGGCAGGGGTTACCATATGGAGGAAGCTTGTTCTGTCACTGCCTGTTCTGTTCTGGGCCTTCACTCTCCAGGGTTGTCAACTTGGCGCTTCTCACCAGCATTACAATTCCAGATTTTTTTTGGTGGTTCTTCGTGGAGGGAGACAGTGAATTGAGAAGCTCCACTCGGAAGTCTTGTGGCTTTCTGACCTCATCAGTTTTGGAATCAACAGTCCATCATCTTTTGCTAACTAAAAAAGGTGCAGTTATAGCTCTCTGCTCCCACACATCCTGTGTTCTGGTTGCTCGTCAGATTTAATTTTACACATCACACTAAACATGTCAAACTTCCTGAACCATACTCTTTCTGGTCTTTTGAACACATTGGCTTGATTCCATGTTGAGGGAGAACACCCGCCCTTTGCAACTGCTTGTATGGCTTGGCAAGAGGCTAGCACAAAACAGGTAGGGCCAATCCAAGTGGCACGGCGCACCTGTTACTGTGCCAGGCCAAGCCCTTGTGGAGCAGTTGAGTCAGACATTCCAGTTCTTTTCATCTTGCATCTCCCAATCCTCTAATTACACGAAGAGCAACGTTGCAGGAGGGAGGAGAACTTGAACGTTTCCTTGATATTGTCCCCCTCTTGAATACACATACTTGTATTTGTTTAGTGTTACACCCTAATTTGATACTGAGGACCAAGGGGTCAGAATGTGGATTCTAGTTTAGTGGCATTTTGTGCTCCAGACTGTGTGTGGAGGTTAAAGGTGCGTGAGGTTGCTGGGAAACCTGAGCTGATTATCTGCAAGCTCCTGTTCTGACCCATCAGGTTAATGACACTTGCATAACATCTGCACTAACTAGCATAGGCTTCACTGTCTGGGTTTTCTTCTTCGTAGCTGCTGCTTGAAATTCTCTTCTTAAACCAGGAAGGGAAGTGCCATGCTGCACAGAGTCACTGGGACTTGATCCAGCAAGTTTCAGGGCAGAGAGAGAGTGTGAGTAATGGCAGCAATAAAGGGCTGAGATTAATGCATTGCTGCTCTTGTTCTGGATCAGAGCAGCAGTGGAGACCAGATAACTAAATCTACTGCACAAACCTTGCTCAATCTTCCCCTGTTCAGTGGGTGACAGTTTGTGAGGCTTTATCATCATTAGACAGTATAGCATGTGGTAGCTTACAGAGCTTAATTCTATTGAGGTTTTTCTTTGTTCTGAGAAATTCAGATGCTTAATATGTTAAACTAGAGCCAAACATGAACAAATCACCTGCTGTATAATAACTGAACTAATAGGTTCATGTAAATGCTGGTAGCCTGTGAGCTACTAAGTAAGACTTAAGATACAGCAGTTAAATAACACTGGTCTCCGTAACCTGTCGGATAATTCCTTTGTTTTTATTACCAGGGTGGGGGGGCATAGAGTGTAAATATGTAGTAGGTCTGGGGGAATGATAGTAACAAATACGGAAGGTTGTATACAAGATAGCGAGGGCTACTAGATCTAAAGTCCCAAGTCTACTTTAGTTAGTTTTATATTACACTTGGCTGTCAGTCAAGTTCTTAACTGTTACAAGCAATTCCAGACCAGCAGCCTACAGGGTTAGTATTACTGTAACATGGTTGTTTGTAAACAGCAACAGCTTATACGTGTCCTATACAAATTCTTTGTGGGTGCATCGCTGCTGTGGCCTCGTATCATATCTGCAGGCTTCACTCACTTGGTGCCGGTCGCTGGGGAGCCTATTTTATGTGTGGTGACACTGTCATTCTGTAGTCTCCAGTTTTTACCCACCATTTATGTCCTCAAGGAGACTGACTTGTTAGACTATAGAGTGGCTTTTTACCAATGTAAATGTTATCTGACACTTCACCTTTGAAGGTGACCCAGCTATATTCCTGTTTAAGGTCAGTCCTGGCTTATTTGTATTTCTACAGTGAAAATGGCATGTGGCTCATGCAAACAGCAAATGGTGTGCTTCCTAATAGCTGCTGGGAGGAATGTAGCTGCTGTAATGTTCAGGAAGCAAGTGATCTTATTTCCCACTTCAGAAGCTGATTATCTAGCATTACTGCTTCCACTAGAAGCCCAGTCATGGACCAGAACCCCATCACGCTAAGTACTGTACAAAAACACTGTGTCTGCCCCAAAGAGTTTACAATCTAAGCACAAGTGCCAACACATGGCTATAGATGGGAACTATAAGGAAACAATGAGACAGTATTCGTCAGCATGATAGGCAGTGGTCTCAGCATATCAGCGGCCTAACTATTGTCAACGATGCTGATGAAATCGTTTTGAAGATTTTATGGGGAGCTCCTCCCCTGGGTCAGCATGAGAGAAAGCAGGAAGGTGCTTGTTTGAAAATGTAACACGTGGCCAATGGAGGCTGGTATCACTGCCTATTGGATATGTAACTATAGTTTTAGTGTAGATATGGGGCACTAATGACCAAATCAAGGGATTAGGTTCCTGCTTTTGTCTCTTCTGTTCAGACCAACAAGTTGTATTAAGCAAAGACAAGTGCTGAGGATCTTTGCAGGGTTTCATTATAACTTCGAATCATGTTGTATCTGGGTCCCCGGTTCACTTATAGTTGTAGTGTAGATGGGTCTCAACAGCACTGTGTATTGTGAGATAATCTGTGAAAAATATTTTATGGTGAAGCCCATCAGGATTTTTGCTAGGTGCTGTACAAGAGGCTCATGCTAACCTTTCTCGGGATACCACCATATCATGCCTGAACATGGAGTCTGTTGGGAGTGCTCTGCATTTTCACTAATGGTCACTTCTGTCTATAGTACAAAACTGCTCTGACTTTCGGTCCTCAGATAGGCAGTGCTGGGACTGAAATAGCAAGGGTGCTGTAGTTCAGGAGTCAGGTTCTCTGGTAGTGCTGTGAAAACTTTGCAGGTACTTGCTCAAACGAGGCCTGGCTGTAACCAGTGCTGTTTAATTAGTTCCCTCACTTTCATAAATGCCAAATACACCTGTTTATGTATGGAGTTGGGTTCCTAACGGGAAATGATGCAATTCTACAGCTTGACTTTACAAGACTGTTTGCTTGGGAGCTAACTAGCCTCTAATGTTTGTCCAAGTTTGACCGTTCTTAAGGATCAAAGTTTAAACCAGACAGTCTTTAACCTGTCCCCAAAATGGTATAGGCCATAAAGGGTGACTTGTACAGGTCCAGCTAAAGGCTATTTTATCACATTGAGGTGTGATAAAATAAATTGGACAAAACAGAATACAGTGGAATATTAAAGTAATGGCAAGTGTTCAATAAAAGCAGCTCTCGGGGTGCTTCGTCTTTGCTACCAAAACAAAGAATTGTGAAGAACTGCATATTTGATGCAGACCAAGCCACATCTGTCTCCATTTCTTTCTGAAAACTTCTACTTGAGGAACTTGTGCATATAGGAGACATTTTGATTGCTCCATCTTTTGTCCATATCCACAATAAATACATCACTATACAAACGCCACAGTACATGAGATACTTGCAGTGCAAGAAACGAACATGAAGATGCTTTAAATCTATATTATCTCCCTTTTTGGGGGATTCTGAATAAATGCAGGGGTGGCTATAACTCATTACCTTCTAAAGCAAGTATAGCTTCATCTGTATGGAATATTCCCTGTTCCTTGGACTAGTAGCTTCAGTAGCATTTCATATTCTCACAGCAGGATTATTACTTGAAGCGCTTTATCATGAAAGTCACTTTGTGGAAATTAGAGGTTAATTGAGTGAAACAAAAATGTAACAATGTTTGGAGTGCAAACTGGAGGCTTTCCAGGTGCAATACAACTAAAAATCTACACCACTGCACCTTTCAAGGTATTTGCCAGAACTTTTTCTTGTATGTAGGAATGAGTGAGTAAGAAAACAGAATTCTACTTCTGGTTGCTAGAATTTGGGAGCAGATTGAGTGAATCAAACTAATTAGGAACTAAAAAACAAAAGAAAGCATTGTTATCTAGTGGTTAGAACAGAGGACTGGGAATAGTCTCCTGAGTTCTCTTCACAACTCTGACACTCATCCAATGTAGGGATTGGGGCAGGTTGCTTACCTTTCTGTGCCTCAGTTTACTAATTAACAACATGGCCGGGTTGTGGAGAAATGGGCAGAAGAAAGCTACTCCCTTATGGATACTGAGGCTTAATGTATGTGAATCATGTTGATATTTTTCAGATGAATATGTACTGCTATAGTTAACCTGCATTGATAGTCACTGGGTCTTTTGTAGGGCACGTTTTTCTTTGCTTTGTTTAGTGAGTCAAGCCACTTCAACTAGAAGTGTAGGATTCAAGTGTCACTGAGTTGTTGCTGCATCGTGGGTCTCTAGTCAATGTTCCATGACGCCCTGGAGAATAAATTGCTTTTACCCTCAGGAGCCAAAACCTCACTCAATATGCTTATGTCAAGGGACCTTGAAGCATATCCTAACCACTACTTATGCATGGCCTTCTTAATCTCCCATGAGCAACATCCCTTTGAGCTTTCAGGTTTTACTTTGGTAATGCCTGAATTCAGACCACTGCCCAGAAAGAAGTGCCGAGTCAGTGGAGTCTACCAACGGGAATGTTTCTTGTAACTCAGTTTTAAGCAGGTTTTGTTGATGTGCGTAGTCTGTTTCAGACACACATTTACTCAAGGTGAACTGGCAGTCCCAGAAGTAAGGCTTGGTGGAACAATACTACCCAAAGTTTTCTGTAACCAGTTTTAACTCATAGTTACTGTTACTATGCAGTAGTTCTGTTGTATTTGTGGTGTGATTTCCAAGGAGCTGTGAATGTTGTTCACCCATTAGATGGTGCTCTTCCCCCGACTCAGCACATGAACAGGAAATTAGCCCATTCTATCAAGATGTTCTTCTATGGGAACTCTTGTCTAATTTCACGGGGCACTCCTTGCAGATCTGCCTGCTAAACTCAACTGGTTTGACATCAAGAAATCCAGCTTGTATTTCTCTTGACCACTTTTAGGATGAAGCATGCTATTTACTTACCCCTTCACATGTGAATAGCATGTGTTGATGAGGACTGCCAGGTCATCTTCCCTTCATGCAGAGTATTTTGGCTGTCCCTGCCAGAGGCTATCCCTGGTGGCATTATCCATAGGCTATCGTGACTTAGTACCGACCAATTTGTTAATAGTTATTACTGGAGAAATTCTGAAATCAGTTTGTCTCCACCTGTTGGCAGGAAAGGGTAAACCAGTCCTTAGGTTGGTAGAAGAATGTTAAGGAACGGAAAAATCCCACATGGATTCCAAGGTTACAAAATGTGGGAGGAGAATGGTTAAACATTCTGTTCAAATCATGTGAAGAACAGATGGTTTTGAAGCTGGCTTTTATATCCTCCTTTTCATTGCTATAACAGGAAATGCAATTTAGAGATTAGGAGCAAGGGACTGAGTCACAACTTGGGTGCTGTTTCAGGCTGTACAGCTAACTTGCTGTGCTCTCAAATTAATCACCTGTGTGCAGGGAGGTGTTCTGTTCAGCGCTCAGTAAAACTTGGCTACTATGTACGTTAGAAGGCTTGTGTGACTTGGTGTTTATAAATTGCTTCAAGATGCTAGAGAGCAGAGTATTCTAATAGAAAAATAACTCATCCTCCAAGCCTAGACTCTTAACATTGAATTAAGCATAGATTCCACTGAACGTGGAAGTGGTAATTGTTTACTTGTTCATCCTTAGTGGCCGTGCTAAATATCCCTAGGAATTCAGTGCAAGCCAAATGGTGCTGTACCTTTACTGTATAGAGTAAAGTTTCTCTTCAATGTTGTCCTGTGTAACTTCCCTTGATACTTGCAGTGTTTTGGGAATGCTTTTTATTTTCAATAAAATACTTACCAGAATATTACCTTTTTTGCACATGCATCACCAAAATCTGCATTAGTGAACTTGGTTTGTTTACCATTCCCATATTGTTCACAAATTCTAAGTGTATCTTTGGTTCTCTTTAGTTACATAACAGAGGAGATCCCTCTCGAACACTCTTAATGCTTTCAGATATGCAGTTGTGGTGCAATGGCTTTGAAGCTCTGTGCCTGAATTAGAACTGCACAGTGTTCCCAGATGCTGTCCCCCTGCTGTTTAGTGAAATGAGCTTCCATTGTTGAGAGCTTAGTTACAGGATTGCTTCCTCAGGACATAGCTCAACCTTTTGATTTCTGTCTTTGAAATTCCTTTCCTTCCTTCTCCCCCCATTGCTTTGAAGACCCAAGATCCTTATGAGATGCTGGTTTGCCTTCCTCTCCTCCTTTGAGGTCATTAAGCACATGTTTCACAAGAGTAAGGTGTTTGGGGAAAGTATTTCAAATATAAAATTCTTCCTGGTAAACAGGTTTTCAGTAAGTGGCAATGTTTGAAGTTTGGTACCAATTTATCAAGTGGAAACAGCACTGATATAGTTAGGGAGTTTCTTTTAAAAGCTTATCCTCTAATTCTCTCATTGACGTGCGGGGAACATTTTTCCTCTCATCCTTGTGTTAGATGAATGGCTCATTAAAGACTGTCATTGCAACATTCCCCAGCACTGAGCTCACCAAAGCCACCAAGGATTGGCCAGGAATGTTTGGGGTGGAGCTATACTCTCTGTTCATTCATTCTGCTCCCTGGACAGAAGTGCCACATGGCAGTTTCAGGAGGGGCTGTGCTATGATGCACATGAATGGATTTTGATCCCCCACACCTTCCAAGCAGAAGTGGACTCTGTGCTCTCACACCAAGGGAATGTGTGGGGCTGTGAAAGTTAATCATTAAAGGCAAAGCTGCCCATAGCTGGAACAAGAGGTTCAATAACTTGTGAATGCAACAGATCTTTGAAAGGTGATTCTATGCTGTCACTTCCCCTCCCTTCCAGAAAAACGTGCTTGGAAGAAAGGTGGTAGGCTTGCCTCAATGCCATGAGGAGGTCTGATATGAGTTGTGGGGCTTTTTGAAACCCTGCTTAAATGCTTCTGCTGGCCTTTGCCACTTCCCCAGGAAAGGGTATGGGGGAGTTGTAATTGATCTACAGGGAGACAAAATAGAATGTCACAGGAAGGAAATAAGAGATCCGTGCACTTTTAAGTTGCCAAGAATCATTGATATTTCTGCAAATGTCCCTACTTAAGATTTAAGTTGTATTCGATTCAGCTGAACTGGTGGGAGCAGCAGAGGGATTCCCCCCAAAATTCTGTAGTGGAGACAAGACTGTGAAAGCAGATGCGCTGAGAAATCCAGACGTGGGAATAATGCATCTACTTTTATGATGAACAGAGTTCTGTGATAAATCTTTTTATGAGAAAGGCAGTGGGCTTTAACTACAGTAAAATGAAGCTTTTTCCACAATGGAAACAACTTTCTCCAAGGTAGCATAACTAGTGGCTTATTCTGAAAAGTCTTTAGGTCATCACTCCTCAACTGCTCTGAATACTACTGTGCTATGCACTTCCTGAGAAGACAGAGCAGTTTGTGAATTGGATATCAATGAGTGGTGCTCTATATTACAACCAAAATGGTGTTTGCCATTAAATCAGAGACTAACGTTCCTGGAAGCAGGGGAAGGCTTTTTATTGCATCAAACACGTTGGCGTTTAACATATATTAATAAAGTACAATGAGACAGCAGCTTCCTCTGACTACTGCTCATCACCCCCAGTTGAGGAGTCAGGCTGGGGTGGGTGTAGTTGCATGACACAATTTGCCACTTGCTTAATTACCTTTCCTTAGTGTTCCAGGAAGTGTATAGCCCATGTGCCTTATTCTGGCATTTAGCAATCATAACTAGTAGGAACACACAGTCTGAGGTTAGTTTTATACACTTGTCTGAACTTATAGTTTTTATTACCATAATTCATTTGGGTAAAAGGCAGCACTAATGAGTTTAGACTAAGCAGCAGGAAAAATCTGTTTCTTACATTAGACATGGTCTGGGTATTTAGAGCTGGGCTGCAGAGGCGCCTCTGTATCAGGTTGAGTGTCAGACTAAAACGGGGCCAGAGTGGGTAGGGGTCTAAATTGGAGACGGCACTGTAGTCAAGTGGGAAATAGCTGCATATTAAAAAGAAATTATACCTCCAGCATTAGAGCTGCCTGTTTCTTCATTCATGATATGTGGGGATCTTTACCTCACTTATTCTCTAGAACTAGAGCTTTCAGCTATGACAGCAATCTTATACATCTGAACTAAAAATTCTTGATGCATGTGAAACTTCATGCAGTCACTCTAACTGCTGGTAAAGAGGAGTCTCTTAGTATTCAGTTACCTGATTGCTTCAGGAAAGGCACGCTTATATCTCAAGCATGTAGCTGAAACAAAAGTTCCTAAGTGAATTTTGTTCATTTAACTTTGATTGTGTGAGAGTACAAAATGACAAAATCCCCTTCTCCCCAATAGACTCTTGTCATTCCTAATGCATGCTCGTCTGTCCCACCCTATGCATGGAGCATGCTATCCTCTGGATGAATGAGGAGGGCTTTTAGGGTTGCAACTTCTAGATTGGAGTGAACATCTACCATTGGTGCCATTGCTCTATTCTTTCCAAATACACACTGAATCAAGACAGACGACTATGCTAGTTCTCAGACTTGCCAAGGATCATTCTTCACCCTTGTAGTCTTTGTTGTGTAGTCATGTCACTTTCCAAGTGCTCTTCATCAGATAAAGAGGGTAAATCTGTGCAATTGAAATTGGCACATCTAAATCCTGAGCTTCACATTTTAACCTTACCATATTTGTTCTCTGAAAGCCACGTGTAGGGTAGAGTATCAATTAAGCAGCTACTGTCTAAGCTTTTTGAATGAACAGGGTTAGTAACAGTTGTCAAAACAAATGGTGTCTGGCTTGAATACTCTTTCGCTCAGGCTTCCGACTTTGCAGCTGCTCATTGTTTGTCTGGTGGCACTAATCGTGTGTTTCTTGGATGCATGGAATTGTAAATGCAGTGTTTCTAGAATGACAGATCTTAACATCTTCACTCAGTCTCCCATCTGAACAACAGCTTTCAATATTGCATGTGTTTAATATTGTTCCCCGTAGCAGTGACAGTTGTGGTGTTTGTGTGTGGGCTGCTTAAATTTTCACTAAATTGGAAGGATTGAACTCCTGAAGTGCAGTGGCCAACCCACACTGTGGCATTTATAGTGTGATGTTTTTCACATAGGAGTTTTGGTATGTTATACAAATGAGCTCATGCAATTTTAAGCTCCATAGCTCAGTGTTTAATTGTTTGCCATAGAGAGGAGGCCACAGGAAACCAAGAATAGACTGAGGTCGTCCAGCTATAAACAGAATGAGCTTTCTGTTGCTTAGTGCAGGAATTGCTTGCGTGCACTGCAGCAGTTTTTGCTCCCCGTTAACCACATACCTCTACAGCATAATAGGGGCTTGCTCATGTGTGTTTAAAAATGCTCACCATATTTAGCAATGTCCTCTAAATGCAATTTTCATGAAAAATGAACAAGCAGGCGCTCAAATTACAAACGCCAAACTGGCACGTAGTCAAGTCTTAAACGTTGGGTCAGGGTGTATTGTTCCACTGCAACCAGTTAATCTCACCACAAAACAGAATAAAGTGGTTGTTCTTGGAATAAGTTTAGGGAAATGATAGAGGAGATGAAATCTGTGCAAGGTGGTTGATATGGGAAGGGGGTGTGCTGACCTAGAGATGAAGAGTGAGCATGGTGACTATAACTACCAAAGATGGTGAATTAGTATACATGCACATAGATGAGAACTGCACCACATTTTGGTGTATTGGAGCCAAACAGACGAGTTCATATAAACCTGGATGGCTTAGATTAATCCCTTGTATGTTCATTTCTAGACTGAATGCTGCAATATCACATCATCCTCCTCTTATTCTTTCAGACTTTTACAGCATGGTGCAATTCTCACCTGCGGAAAGCTGGCACACAGATCGAGAACATAGATGAAGATTTTCGCGATGGGCTCAAACTTATGTTGCTCCTGGAGGTCATTTCAGGTGCGTCCCTGACTCTGTATTACTGTACATGGTACTTAAAGAATCCCTGGAACCTTGTGCTCCCTCTCAATTGATCACTTAAACTTGGATTGTAAATACTTTGGCCTAGGACCTGTCGCCTTGTTTTAAGTGCATAGTGGGGCTCTGATCCCCTTCTAGGCATGTTCCCATTGCAATTAAACACTCTCGGCTGGCCCCAATCAACTGACTTGCACTGTGGGGCTGTAAAATTGCAGGCTAGATGTTTAGGCTTGAGCCTGATCTATAGGACCCTCCATCCTTGTGGGATCCCAGAGCTCAGGCTTCAGCCTGAGCCCAAACATCTGCCGTGCAATTTTACAGCCCCGAACCCTATGAGCCATGGGTGTTTAATTAAAGTGCAGACATACTCATTAGGGTCTCTTACTACCACAGTACAAATAAGAGACCTATTCCAATGTATGTACTGCTGTCATTTATAAATATTATTTGTATCGCAGGAGGGCCTGAGAGCCCTAGTCATGGACCAGGTGCCAGGTGCAAACACAGAACAGAGAGACAGCTCCTTCCCCCAATAGTGAGATTCATAATGCATGCTTTAACAAATTGCTGCAAAAGTTAAATCAGACTTGAATAATCTAGAAACAGATCTTCTGCCCTTGACATCATGGTAAAGGGGCTTGTTTCATGTTAAATTTCTTCACTTGTCTTTCCCACCAGTGATTTTAGCTTTCACCTGAGACTGTAAAGAAAAGCTGTAACTCTTCTGTTTCCTTTCAGGGGAACGATTACCCAAACCAGAACGAGGAAAAATGAGAGTGCATAAAATCAACAATGTGAACAAAGCTCTGGACTTCATTGCTAGCAAAGGAGTCAAGCTGGTCTCCATAGGAGCTGAAGGTAAGTAATTTAGGCCATCTGAATGTATCAACAGCCAGCCTCAACTCAACTATTAGGAGTCATAGGTCATACCATGTGATTGGAAGAGTTGCTTTGTCTATACAATAAGGTGTTGGATCATTGCAGCTCAGCTCTGTCATGCACTAGGAAGAGACTGGGTTATGCAAATGACTTGAATGACACCAAATGCATATAATTTAGTCGATAGAAAGAGAAATTGGCCCAGAGGTTTATATTACTAGGAGCCTAACTGAATTCAAACAACAATAGTTGATTGCACTTGCTGTAGTTTTGCTAACATGCAGGGGTAAACACTTCAATAGAATTCATTCATTTCTAAAATGTAACTTTATACGCACCATGCCTGTGCCTTAAATGGGAAGTACCATTTTCAGAGTAACAGAGTTATAGGCAGTGAAGAACAATTCAGAAGTCTGTGTGTCCGAGCCTTTAGTAGACAAATCACCATTGTGATCAGGAGTTCAGTAAATGTCAGTTCTGACATAGGTTCATTCATCTCATCAGTGATGGTGTTTTCTCTCCTGCCTCCATTTTGGATTAAAGGATTAAGCTAGAACTCACCCTGTAGGTAAAAGATCTATCCTTCTATTGTATCTGCAAGAGCATATATGGTGAGAAAAGGAACGCTTATATTGAGTTAAAACCACCACGGTTGGAAGTAGAAGCTGCTCTTTAATATATGAATACAGTGCCATAAGCGTGCATGGGGCTTTACACACAGACATGGCCACAAGCAGGGCTTACAGTTGGTTATAACTCTAAATATCATCCGTGTTGATACCTGCCATAGAAATAGCAAAGAGAAACTGAATCCCACCTTACCTACTATTGTCTGGATACTAATGGGGGTGGGAAAGGAAGAACCTCAAGCTTATGGCTAATTATGGACATTGTTATACAACAAAGTTTCAGTGGCATCCTCAGCAATGTTGGCTTAGAGTACCTGAGCATAATGCAAATGGAATTGGCCCTGTGTGAAGAATGTCTTGTACAGAACAAGGCTTTGAAATACCTTCTCCTTCACCGTTAGCTGCATCCAAGGAAAGCCAAGTATACTCAAGGCAATTTAAAAGCATTCTGGGAGCTTGGAAATTAATAGAGTCTTGGTGACTGTCTATAAAGATGCTAGAATCATACCTTGAACTAAGCATTCATTCTCCCTGGTCAGTCAGATGGCTGCACGCTGCTGTTTTATTCAATTAATTGCCATTAGTGATTGGATCAAAGACTGTGTCCAGAAAAACACAATATTTGTGTTTTTTGCATTGTTCCAAGTCTCCAGGCCTGCTATTTCTTTGAGCTTTGCCAAACATACATGCTGGCAGTCAACTTGTTAAGTTTAAAAAACAAAATTCCTGATCTCAGATCAGAACCTCAGATTTTCTTTAGTGATTCTTTACTGCTGGACCCATCCCCGGCTCTGCCTCTCCCAACTGCATTTATTTGGTCAGTCCAAAGAGAAACGCCATGGTTAAACAGACCAGAATTCACAGAATTGCAGAATAGTGAGACTATCCAGGTAGATGGTCATTAAAATGCTATTAACAGTGAGTTCATTTTGGAAGATTGTTTCCGTTTAGGTAGATCACATAGGCTTTTTGATAATTCCATAGTGAGACTTTATTGTAAAGCCTAAAGCTTGAAAAACAAAAACGTTTTGAACTTGATTTTATAACGTGTGTCTCAATAGTCTCTCTGGTATTCCTAAGTGAGATGTTTATGTGAGGGAGAAGTACTGTTTTGTCACATTAATGCAAATAACTTAAAATTTGTCAGTTTAAGATAATTAGTTTGAATGCCAAGTATTTCTCCTCTCTTCCTTACCAGAAAGCATAGTCTAGAAGAGAACTAAACTCTTCCGTCTCCTTTTTGGTGGTTTCTGTATTTGCATCACTACACATCTGTTTATAGTTCTCTACCTTTTAGATTGTCCAGGCTACTGCATTTTTAAACACGTTTTTTCTCTTGATATTCCCTTGTTGGAGTTTACAACACTGGAATAAATTTGGTTAAATTACCCACCCAGGAACACTATTATATTAGACAGGAATAATTTATTGGGGTATTGGACTCCCCATATGCTTCAGGGCATAAACCCTTACGTGGTGGGATTCAGAAGAAACTTCCCTTGGAGCAAGAAACCTCTGCCTACTCCCTCTCTTTAAAGCACCTGGCACTCGCCACTGTTGGGTTGGATAGACTCCTGGTCTGATGTGATAGGGCAGTTTGCTGCTGCAGAATGTACTTTTCGGGAACAGTCTCTTCGTAGACCCTGTCATTGCTCACAAGAACCAGGACCTGTTCCTTGGACTTGTGAAACTCTCGCTGTTCCTTAGGCACCGAGGGATATTGCTAGGATGTCATTTGGCAGTAGGCTACCTTGCAAAGCCAGTTTGAATTAATCGGGTATCCTGCTTTCACTGAGGTTACATCTCTAAATCGAGTGATTGGTGTCTTTTTTTTTTTTTTTTTTTTTTCTCTTGACTATACCTGAAACTAGTGCTTGTTCCAACTAGTGCCACATTGAAATTCAAGGTGCAGGGGGATGGTATCTAAATTGCAAAAGCCAATATAGCCACTGAACTCTCCTCTTAGACATCAGCTGTTGCTGTGACTGTTCAATAGCCCTTTGGGTACCTTGACTTAATTCTTCAGGCTTCCAAGGGTTTATTTGTTTTGGAAGAGGTTTTAGCTGCTTAGAAGACATGAGAAATTGCATATTTAGTTTGTTCAAAGAAATCATCTTGGAGTCACTGTTCGTTTAAAATAGGTCCGGTTATCTCAGAAATAACATAAATTTCCCACTCTCCTTTACTTCATACAGTTGAAACTAATAGATGCAAACTCATCATTTTGAGGGGGATTGAAAGAGGTTTTCTTGCTGTATCTAGACTGCACCTGGCACTGTGACCAAATGGCATTGGCACAGGCTGTGTTCAGATGTAGCTGGCTTTGTCCACGTCAGTGATGCAGCCTCTTATTCTAGAGAGTTGGTTTTAAATATAGGTTTGAAGTGGGGTCATTAATGAAATATCATTTGTGTCCTTGCATGATCATGCCCAGTTGCTAATTTTGTAGCAGTTAGCCTTGTCCACTCATGGGATCTGGAAGTGGAATTTGACTGGAGGGTGATTGGGGATGAGCTCTGTGTGGGGAAACTTGCGTTGTTGAACAGTTCCAGTGCTATCTTACTCTTCCTGAAAAATGCCAAATGTACTGGTACGCTAAAGAAACAAAGTATAAAAGAGATTGATGTCAACCACAAGTCTGGATTCCAGGAACTCCGCAAGTGTTGCTAGTGAAACTTTGAACACTGGTCTGAGGCTTCTGTTCCGCTATCTAGTATTCTTATTTGCCATTCAGAGATTTGTCATCAGACGGGAGCTCTAACTTTGAATTCAAAGATTAGCCTCTGCATATCCTTCACTGAAGCATTCTCACTCTGTCATCTATAAAGTAAAATGTAAACTGGTTAAGGACCCATCAGAACTGAAATGCTGAAGAGTTTGAGTCAGAAAGCAATAAACCTCTTTCTGGATGTGCGTACAGTGCAATCGGCTTAGTATTTGCCTTTCAACTAGACCCCAGAAAAATACTCAGTATTAATGGCTATTTACCATAGTGCCCCTTGAAATCATTCTCCTAGTTTGCTTGCGCCTGGAAGTTGAGTTTGCTGATATCTGCATTAAGAAAATGAGGTTTTCCTCCATCCCTGCTGAGTTTAATGTCAATGTTCTTCTCTCCTCTGTTGCTTTCAGAGATTGTAGATGGCAATGCAAAAATGACATTGGGCATGATCTGGACAATTATCCTTCGATTTGCCATTCAGGACATTTCTGTGGAAGGTAAGAGCCAGATGTGTGCAAGCTGTGTCCTTATTCTCTGCTTCTTTGCTATCCAGCACATTAGAGGCATCTATTTAACGCCAAAACAAAGAATATATCATGGGGAAGATAAAAATGGCGCAGTGAATTGATGCTATTTTATGGTAATCCAGGACAGCTCATGCATCTGCAAGTCACATTTCCTATGCACACTTCTTTTGCATAGCTGTCTGTTTTAGTAAATCACTTGCTGTGCATCTACTTCACTTGCTCTGTTGCCTTCTAAGTGCTAAATACCTGATCCATGAGAATCTGGGGCTGCGTGATGGGTGGACAGTGTTCTGCTCTGCTGTCTTCACCTGTGCTGATCCAGATTTTGGGATAGTCCCTCCAATCAGCTAATGGTAACAGAAGGAAGATGAGCTTTCCTGCATTGCTTGCAGCTGTCCTGACTCAACACACCTATTGGAGACTGTCCTTCCTAGTTGGAGACAATCACTATGGAAAATAAACTACCCTGGGATTACCCTGAATGTGAAGTGTAGTCTTTGACTTGCATGTTTTGACTAGGTTGGCTTGTGACTCAGACTCAGTCTGTAACAAACACTAAGACAAAACAGGGCCTAGGCTGCATCCTTTACTGTTTGCAGATAAATCTGTCATCTGTTGCATTCCAGTCTTATGTTCTTGGTTTAAAACTCTACCAGGAGACAAATTATTCCTGGGCATAGTCCCTTAATTGCCTTGTGCCTTTTTGCAGAGACCTCTGCCAAGGAAGGCTTGCTGCTGTGGTGTCAGAGGAAGACTGCACCCTATAAGAACGTCAATGTACAGAATTTCCACATCAGGTAACTGCTTGTCAGACTACCTCCTAGTGAGTGCTCGACTCTGTCTGCTCCTTTACATGTTTCAAAAAGAATTCTTGCTGGCAGGCAGTGTTGCGTGTTTTGAAGACTGCAAGAAATAGCCCATTCCCTTGGCCTCTGAGGCATTTCCATGAAATATTCAATGGGCCTGGCATTAGAGAAGTGATGCTTTTAGTGCTGCTTGTTTGAAATAAAACCCCCAAATTCATGCATGTTTTGTTTTAGTTAAATCTGCAATGCCAGCTGTCACTGCCTCTTACTGGGCTGTTATTCCCAGGGGAGTCCGGGGCTGGGAGAACCTGAAAGGCCCGATCTAAAGGAAGCATGCGGTTAACTCTGCATAGTACTCAGTCCTGCTGCCTCTAGAGGCAGTAAATCAAGGTGAACTGAAGAAAAATTTCTGTTGGACTCTCCAATATGTATTGATGATCAGTGTTTGTGGTGTATTGTACAGATATATGTATTTAACCCCCATGCACACAGCAATCTAACTTTGATCTCTTTCGTAGCTGGAAGGATGGTCTTGCTTTCAATGCCTTGATCCACAGACACAGACCAGAACTCATTGAATATGACAAGCTCAGAAAGGTACATCTTTGCACTGGCAGTGTTATCTCCACTTCAAAAGCAAAGTTCTGTGCATCTGGACGCATGTCTCACTTAACCTCTCAGAACCCCATTGTAGCTGCTAGCTATATATCTTGTTAGAAAGTGAATTCAGTGCTAAAAGGGAGCATGGAAAAGATCTTCCTTTCAAATGTTAGACTCTGCTCCATTCAGTGAAACAGGAGTTGGAGTCTAGCAGGGAATGATCAGCTAATGGGAGCAGGTGACTAAGGAACCTTTGGATCGGTGGTGGAAAAAGTTACATGAATGCTACAGCAAGTCTGCCTTCAAGAGGAAAGGGGGGTGGCAGACCACTTGCTGAGCAATCCTTGGTGCAGTATTGCCATCTGTGTTAGATGCAGCTTTCAGCGACTGATTCATAACACTCTCAAGTGACATTTTTTGGCAACTTTCCTTTTTCCAGGATGATCCTGTGACGAATCTGAATAATGCCTTTGAAGTGGCTGAGAAATACCTTGACATCCCCAAGATGTTGGATGCAGAGGGTAAGCTTTGCAGTCACTTGCTGTGGTAACCACCTGGATTGGTGGAAGCTTCTGCTGTTGGTGTTGAGATGACTTAGTCCCATAAGCAGGTTGCTTGTCAAGTCAAGAGGAAAGTGCGTTTCCTCCTTTGCTGTGTCACATAGGACTGGGCATCAGGTGATGTGATTTGACAGGGCAACCGGCCTGGCTCATGTTTTAAAAAGTCAAAATTGGCTTTCCATAGAGCGTTCAAATATCCCACTCTTTACGTGATTAGGCTTGTATTTGAAAGGCCACATAAGGCTAATCATGCAGCTCTGAGAGGCTTCTATAAATGCATGACTGATACCGGTAGATGATTAAGCTAAAAACACTTTAAAACCTAAAACATTTGAATGGAAGAAAATTTGGATCTGAAATTTTGTTGTCAGATGCATCATGATCCTGTCCCTTTAAGCCATACTCTGCTTTCACTAGTAGAGAAGCTGACCCAGCTGGAACTATTTGCCCTATAATACCTTGGCCTTTTCCAACTATTCATTCACATTATGAATGGAACGCTCACAGAAGCTAGTGACCTTTCCTGGGTAGAGCCATGGTGTGTCCTGAACAAGAAGTGAGAACAGAATTGAGGAACAGTGTATTGGTTACTTTGGGTAAAAGTGCACGCCAGTTCCTGTTTAGTGTGGTACTAACCTCACTTGACCATCTCCACCGCTAAATTCTGGGGCCGACATTCCTTTCTAAAGATTAGCAGAAACCTTAGCAGCTGCCCTACCTAAAATGATGTGTTCAGTACCAGTAGCTGCAAATGGCTTCTGTTCAATCTGGTTGATTAACTTATCTTTCTTGTTCTGTAGTATATCCAGGACAGTTCTGATACCCTCTTCTGCCCATCCAAATATTCTGGTGCTTTTTTCTTTTAGAGAGCTGCTTATCTGCAGGACTACAGAATAGTGAAGAGTGGGTTTCTTGAGATGACGCTCAGGATGTACCTTGGTGATCAGATCTGACTCACTCTGAAACCAGGGCTCTCCCCTTGATGGCATTAACACTTATTGTTCGCTTGCAGACATTGTCAACACAGCTCGCCCTGATGAGAAGGCCATCATGACCTATGTATCCAGCTTCTACCATGCCTTTTCTGGCGCGCAGAAGGTACCGGAGGCAGCTGTGTCCATCTCGCTATAACTCTTCCAGCTGCGGCATCCCACACTGACCCAGTTTTTCTTGCAGATGGCAGTGGTCTCTTGCTGACTGGAAAGCAAACCTCAGCTAGTTCACATATGCTTAGGGAGCTGTCCAGCTTCCATGGCTCCAACTATAATGTAACCCTAGTAGAACCAGAAAAACCATAACATGAGTGAGGGGGAAGCTATGTGGCAATAAATAGTAGGAGAAATGAACTTCTCAATGAAGAGCTTTGTGAAGCTAAATATCAAGACTGATAGCCAGTATCTCAAATCAAGGGTTGCTAGGGGACTATATCTAGTCCTCTTGGGAGAGTCTCAAACTTTAAAGGACAGGAACTCTCTGAACTAAGTGGGAAAGAATTAAAGAAGCAAAACAGCCCTTTTGGGTGAGTCACGCTCCAGCTTAGGTTTGGATTCCAGTCTGAAACAAGCGCTTGTTCCCCCTCAGCTGCATGCCAGAGGGGTGGAAGGTTCCCACACGGCTCTCTTCACTCTCTCCTCCCTTTCTTTCTGCGCAGATATTGTAGGCACACTCAGGCCCGATGAGAAGGCTATCATGACATACGTTTCCTGCTTCTACCATGCTTTCTCAGGGGCTCAAAAGGTGAGCTTTTGGCAGGTGGAGTTGCTTGCTGCTTCTATGCATGTCTTGTCTGGTTCAGCTGCCACTAATCTTGTACATTAAACAACTCACTGAGGCTGGTTACGCTGACATTAAGAGCTTATGAGAAATGTGGTGAGTGAAAATAGGGCTGAAAAGGTCACTGGCCACTGAGATGGGTGGAGAAACAAAAATGTAGCCATCCCCAATAATAAAATCTGGGGTGGTTTGTATGTTGTATGTAGTTCTGCCCACTCTAGGGTCCCTACTTCCAGCAGCCAGAGTGGGGAGGGGAGAGGAAAGGTAACCTCTTTGTTTGTAATGTACCTTTTCACTGTCCTCCAAACACTGGTGTTAGGTGTAAGATCTTCACAGTAGCATCAGTTTATGGAGCTGGAAGGCAGTAAGCTAGCACTGGCTTAGCACTGGTTATGGTTAGCCGTTCTCTTTGTGACACAGTTACAGGGCTGCTTGCCATAATCCCCTGGCTCAGGCTCACTTACCACACTTGTTATGAAGATGTCTTAAACTCAAATTGTCGGCCCGACAGAAATTAAAAAAATGTAATCCTATTGGGGATGAGGCATAATTCAGTGCCCAAGTAACAGTCCCCATTGGCTGTTAGGGTGCAGGAGAGTAGCTGACAGTTCTCAGCTGAAATTAGCATGCAAGTATTTATGATCGCATCGGGGCTTGTGGATCGCTGGCATCATGAGCACAAGTCTGGATGACTCTGCAGAATCAAATTTGATTAAGTCAGCATTAGATCTTTCATTTCCTGTGAAAATGCCATGTCTGTGAAATGGCACTGCTGTCAGTTCATTGGCGTGTAGGGTAACGGAAGCACCAAAAGCATTTGACAACAGTTGAACCTTGTGTATATCCTGTTTTGCTTTTTCATCCCCTTCCCAAGCTGTCTCGTGCAGTTATAGTTGCTGTCCAGAAACCTTATCACTACACTTAATATGCCTCCCATATCAGGCACTGCAGCAAAAGTAATGTCAAATGATATTGACATCACTATTTCTATTAAATGCTGGTTCCCCTCTTTTAATAATGTTCTCAGCCCCATTTCATCTTCAAAAACACCCCAAAACTGCAGTATTTATTTCTTTGGCTGTGGAGAATCACTAGAGAGGTTAGGTCTGGGAAACGAGACTTTTTAAAAAAGTTCTGTCAATCAGAAAATGCTTAAACATTGTGCCATCTGTACAAGCAGACTAACCAGGCAGTCTTTGCAGAGTGCACCTGACCAGGCCCAAATCCATAATAGGTTAGCCTTGCTGTTATCCTTCCTCTGCTATTGTAGGGGAAAGGACAGATGTCTGAAACCAATATGGCTTTTAGTGCTGAAAACCAATTGGGAAGAACATCCTTCAATGGCAGCTAGATACTGACACTAGCTAATGACTTTTGCCCTTGTAACATTTTCAGGAGTGTGTAAGTCCCATTTTCAAAAGTGACTTGGTTCTGAGGCCCCGGCATGCCAATTGACTTTCCGCAAGACTCTCCCCCAAGTGTCTACATCATTTTTGGAAATGGGACTTAACGCTCTCTTGAAAAATCTTACCGTAGAACAAAGGGTTCAGGAGGACAATTCCTGCATTCCCTCTAGCATTGCCCTGTTCACTATGATCTTGATTGGGGTAAGTCCCTACATCTCTATTTCTTGGAATCAAGCATCTCTGTTAATGACAAATCTACTATGGCTGCACTCTTGCTGGGCCTCTGCCCACTAAAATCTGAAGCTAGATTACAAGGGGGAATTTCTGTGCTGCTTTTGCTCTTCACATTATTCTTAAACTGTGGTTTTTCCTTCCTTCCTTCCTTTGCCACATGAAATGCTTGCATCTATTGTTAGCATTTACGATTAAAATGCAGTTCAGTTGCATTATCTTTCATTGCTAGTGTTGCTGCTGCAGTTCGGAAGTTTGAGATGCATCTTTATTTGCTGATTCACTTTAAATGCTATTTTAGTGCTAATTGGATTTCAGGGGATAAATGAGCCATTTGGATGCCTTGCTGCAGAGACCATGGGTGTTTTGTCCTGCTTTGATTTTTAAAGAACTGTTGTGTGAACTTTTTGGGGCAGGGACCATGACTGACCTATAGGCTTGTACATAAGCCGGCACCCCTGGGGCCTTCTGATGCTACTGAACCAGATTTTACTACAGTATCTACTTGTTTTCCACTGTTGGAGCGAGGCTGAAACTAATCTGCAATCTGACATCAGTAACTGAGGCCCAGATCCAGATTGTGTCCGAATCTTCACCGCCCTGCACTTCAGATAGGCCATTACACCCATGTAAAATGGTACTATTCTGGCTTCGTAGTGTTTCACCCTGCCTTTTCACATGTGTGAATGATTACATGCAGTACAGGGCAACAGTGACTCAGACTAGGAGAGTGCAACAGGGGCTCAGGAAGAACTAAAAGCATTCCATTTCAACTGCAAAGCATCAAGCACTCTACATCTGAGAGTTCTTGGAACAAAGATGGGGAGTAGCTTCCTATATTACTTGTATTACCCTAGTACTTAGGAGCCCCACTGTGCTAAGCACTGTACAAACACACAACAAGAAAGCAAGTCTGTGCCTCAGAGCTTAAAATCTGAAACAACAGACAGGTGGGGGAGAACAAGGAAACAATGAGACAGTATTGGGCCGTGGTCAAGCACACCAGTAGCCTAATCGTTTACGTGTTTTGTAGGCATCATGGCTTCCTTGAAATACATTTTGGATTTGAATGGCTGTTCCCTTTAAGAACGGAGTTTCCCGCAGTAGCAGATACTGGTCTAGTCTCTCAGCCGCTGTATAGTCTAGGGAAGAATCTTAGAAGGGCTGTTTATGCCAAGAGGCATGGTCTGCGTCTGGCTGCCTATGAGTTTTGAAGGTGTTTTACTCTGCTGAAGGCAGAATGGCACAGCTGTACCTAATTCGTAAATTACCTCATCCGCAAGTACTCAGGTGACTAATGTTTTAAGATTCATAGATGCCAAGTCCAGAAGGGACCATTGGGATCATCTATTCTGACCTGTGAACACAGGCCAGAGAACTTCCCCTAAGTAATTCTTAGAACACATCTAGGATTCTGGCCTAACGTTTTTCTCACAATGCATAATTTTGTCAGTGCTAGGTCCTATTCAGCTGTGTGATTATCTGGGTGTGATTATTAAAGGTCAGGATTAATTTATTGGTTAGTAAAGTAAACCTTTTATAGGCTGGAAGCATTAACCTTGTTTGTCAGCCAATGTTTGAAAAACACATACATTTGATACGTATTCCATCTGGACTGAAATTTTTCTATTAAAGTCTGAACTTGAGTCTATTAGCTAGCACTTCTCACAGGCGCTCCCTGGGTGGATGTAATGTGTGAAATTCTGGCCTGGCCAATGGTTTTTTATTGTTCTTTGTCTGATCCCAATCTTTAGGAGCACAGCTGGCATGTTCTCTGCATCAGCTGGTATTTATTAGTCTCTCTTAGCATGTGGTGGTTTTTCCCGTGCTCTTGTGTGTCGTGCTCTCAAATTCCAGTCCCAAGTCTGAGGTGGCAACTGATGTGTGCTGCATTGTGAGCATGTCTAACGCATCTAAGTGGTACCTAGCAGTGTGGGGAGGAGGAGAATACAGCCTAGATTCCAGACTGCTTAGCACTTATGGTTTTTTTGCTAAAGGGAATCAAACTTCTGATGTCTAGTCTTTTTGGCAACTTGTTTCCCCAGCTCTGTTTTCCTCTCCCCATCCTCCTATAGACCCTCTTCACTATTTCTGTTGATGTCTGGCTTTCAACTCCTCCTCTTGGACTCTTTCTGTGCTGCCTACAAGGTACTTGATTTCTTGACTTTCCTTCTTTGCATCTATGTATTCCCACTCTCCTATCTAATACACAGGGGAATTTCACTTTTCCCACCTGCCTTGCAGAAGGGGAAGGAGCAGAAGGAGGATTTGTGTACTGTACTGAAGGCTGCAGTGAAATCCCAATCAAGGAACAGGGGCTTGTTCTCATCGACAAGAGAAATGATTGATAAACATGTGCCTGCTTATGGCTTCAGTGCCATAATTCTGGGAAGACAGCAATCCAAAAGGCTGTGCAACACGACCCAGACAGTGCCTTGACAGATAGCTAATTCTGGAGCCAAATCCTGAGTTCGTTAAGCATCAGGAGTCGAGGGGAGTTGAATAAGGAATGGAATACACAAGCAGAGTGGTTCTGACACCACCACAAACACACTTAGTTGGCAAAATACTAGTTTACGAACTCTGCTTTAGTCCAGCCAGTTAACACTCCATGGGAGAATGCACAGTTGGGCCATGTGCTTATTCTTATAAACCTGAGAGCCGGGAAGATATGGGAGTTAAAGATGCTGGGTAGGGGATTTGGGAACAGCAGTTGGATGTTGCCAAGTCAGCGACTCTTTCATAATTGGTGTGGGCTGGTGCCAAAGTCCTGCAGTGATGGACCCATCCTCTTTACTGTAGCTAGCAAGCTGTGTTTTCCCAAGGGCCTGGGCAAGGGTGGCCTTGGACATGAAGAGTAGTCACAAGATCGAGGTCTTGTTCCTTGCTTTACCACAGTGGCATGTCACTTCCATTTCGCAGTCTTTAAAATGGGGGTGTGCCTACCTGACTGGGGTGTTGTCAGGCTTAGTTCATTGTGTGGTGCTCAGGTGCTATGAAAATGAATACTCTGCAAATGCTCACGAACTTGCTGAAGGCTTAATCTTCCCCCTCAAAGAAGTGGAGTGGCTCTGGCTGATAGTCATTCAGAAACCACCTGCTTTATGCTGCGCTTGGAAAAAAGCTTTGATCAGTTGGATCCATCTGAGCTAGAATTCAAGTGCTGTTGGAGGCTCCCTCCTCTGAGGAGTAAACATCTGGAAGCTGTGTGCATCTGCCGCTGGAGGAAAGATCTGCTGTTTGGCAAAACACACCTGAGCAGCTCAGGAAGCAGAGACACATCAGTAACATCGCGCCAACTTTCCAGTTAGTCCCATTAGCGCGGGAAATGTCAGGTCTGTTCTCTGACGGGAGCTTGAGCTACTGTATCCTCCCTGATGGGTGAGTTACACTGTCATGGTGAGTTGTGCAAGGGGCATCTTCTCACTGAGGAAGCCTCAAGGTAAATCTTCCCCGTGACATGGCAAGTGCTGATTTAAATGGTCAGGAAGTCCCTGTGGCAGGACTGGCCTAGCTGCAGCCTGGCTTTCCTTTCCTCTGTGTGGGGGCTGGGCAGATTGTAACACTGCTGGCTTCTTCTTTCATGCATTGTCCTTGCTGCTCTGCTGCAAATGAGTCTAATGTTTCCTCCCCTTGTTTCACCCCCTTATCTCCCCCCTTTCTTCCCCCTCCCCAGGCTGAGACAGCAGCTAACCGGATTTGCAAAGTGCTGGCTGTGAACCAGGAGAACGAGCACTTGATGGAAGACTATGAGAGACTGGCATCTGATGTAAGTCCCCTGCCTTCTGGTCATGCTGTGCTGGAGGCTGACCGGGATCCTGGCAGTTTATTGTGGAGGGTGCCCTACACTCTTGGGATGTGAGAAATAAGGATATTGATAGCCAGAGAGGCAAGACTCCATGGCCCATTCTCAGTTTGTACCTTCCCCAGCATGACTGCAACTTTCCCCTTTAAGGACCAATGACAGGTATGTTGCTGCTGCTCCTCCCTATGCTTCGCTTAACCAGAGTCTGCTCACCCCCGCAGCTGCTGGAGTGGATTAAACGCACTATCCCCTGGCTGGAGGACCGTGTCCCCCAGAAGACCATTCAGGAGATGCAGCAAAAGCTGGAAGATTTCCGCGACTACAGGCGTGTCCATAAGCCTCCCAAAGTGCAGGAGAAGTGTCAGCTGGAGATAAACTTCAACACCTTGCAGACTAAACTCAGGCTGAGCAACAGGCCTGCCTTCATGCCCTCGGAGGGCAAGATGGTCTCGGTGAGTAATTGTTGTTTGCCCAAAGCAATGGGGACTGAGGGCAGCAAAGGCACTTGAGTGGGAAGGGCAAAGCAGTAGAGGCTGAGCAGAACTGAATTTGGCAGAGATGAGGTGGGAGTTTTCTATATCAAAAACTGACTTGACTCCGCCTACTGCCTTTTATCAGCAGTCCAGGAGCAACTTCCTCTTGGGTGACATGCTTATGGGGCACTGCAGCCAAATGCTGGATGCAGCGTGGGTCATTCCTCCATGCTCTGCATGAGTGCCTGGAGGAGAAGGACCTGTATGCTCATGCTGGAAGATTGAGGGCCAAATCCGAATCTCGCTTACACCCACGAAACCCTGCTTAGGAGTGCACGGGTGTAGGTGAGGACCTGAGCCATCAGCTTCTCCTTTCTTGTTCGTTAGCTAATATTTCAGACCCTAGTGTCCGCAACGCTTGCAGCACGACCGACCTTACAGCTACTCCTTGCCTCTGCCAGTCTAACGTAGGCAAGAACATATGGAAGTATGGAAGGGTTAGCTTACCTGAGCTAGCTTGAATCCAGCTAATATGGGTAACAGTAGTGAAGACAGCACATCGTGGGCTTCAGCATGAGTAGAACAATCCCAGCATGCACCCTGAGTGCAGACTGCTCGCACTGAAACCTGTGCTGCAGTGTCTTTGCTCTTCTTGTGATCCATGCAAGTAGGCTAGCCTGTGCACAGGTTGGACCATGGAGATGTACTCTAAGCAGTGTGTCTGTCCCATTTCTCAGGTGTAAATGCCATAGATGCATATGTTCTTTTGTTCCTGGTAGCAAATATTTTGTGGCATTTGACTTCCCCCAGTGGCTAGTGGTGTTGCTGGTCTGTCAGTCTCCCCAGGGTTAGTTATTCTATACGCACATGCATATGGCAATTGAAAAGGCTAATGCTGTAAAGGTGACCGTGTTGATATCAAGTATGGGGAAGGGCAGACCTGATATAGTCACCCTAGAAATATGGGCCATTCAGAGATTCGAAGTCCAGAAGGGAACATTGTGATTATCTAGTCTAACCCCCGGATAATATATGACATAGAACTACCCCCAAAATAATTCATAGAGCAGATCTTTTAGAAAAGCATCCCCTCTTGATTTAAGAACTCAGTGATGGAGAATCTAGCATGACCCTTGGTGAGTTGTTCCAATGGTTACTTACTCGTTAAAAATGTACGCCTTATTTCCAGTGTGAATTTGTCCACTGTTAGATCTTTCTCTGCTAGATTACAGCCCATTAAATATTTGTTTCCCAAGTATGTTCCCCATCACGTTGATTCCCCTTATGTGCTTCATAGTCTTGCTTACAATCTGACACAGTCCCTCATTGCCCTAAATGCCTTGTTCCCTATGCTCCAACCACAGGACATTAACAATGGATGGCAGCACTTGGAGCAGGCGGAGAAAGGCTATGAGGAGTGGCTGTTGAATGAGATCCGGAGGCTGGAGCGACTGGATCACTTGGCTGAGAAGTTCAGACAGAAAGCCTCCATCCACGAGTCCTGGACTGAAGGTAGTCCTCTCTCTCTCTCAGGCCAGAGAATAGGTGAGGGCTAGCTAGATCTGGCAAAGGACAGCAGAAGTAACCTTTCAAGCCAGTTGAACGGCTGAAAACAGTTGCTTCTATGGCGCTGATAGCATGGCCCATGGAACAGAGGGATGACCCCCAGCAGCGGATGGGAGATCTGAATTCTGATTCTGTATCACTGACTCTGTATGTAACTCCTTGGGCAAGTCACTTGGCACTAAATCCTCGTCCATTTCTAGAACAGGGAAACTGATCCTTGGCTACCTTTTTTGGTGGTGTTGATGTCTGAGATGAAATGGCCCTGGGAATGTTAGTAGCAGCATTAGCAAGTCACTTTGTGCCTTCCAGCTGCCTGCATCCTGGAGCCGTTGTACTGTACTGCAGCTTGGCTGTGTTTCCAACAACTGAGTATTGGGCGTGTGCACGTGGGAGTAGTTTAACACTAGAAGCTACTGCTCTGTACTCAATTTCTCACCACAGGCAAGGCTAGGAAGACATTTGTCCTGTATTTTGAGCTCTGAATGAGCAATCAAGGTGTGGTTTGACCCTGGATTAAAGCTGACAGGTCTCTGAATGCAGAGGCAGTGCTATTCTTGACAGCTTTGTGGTTTTGTGCAGGCGTTTTCAGATAGGACTAGATGAAGTTTAGACGCACGCAGAAGCTGTCGTTTCAGCTGAAGCTGCGTCTGTTAAAATGGTCACCTAGACAGTCCCATAAGTGAATGTGGTCAGGTTAGCCATTGTCCTCTTCCTCAGAGGCCATGTACGTTGATGCAGTCACTGTTGCTTGTTTACAGTTTGCGCAGGCTTTTTTGTCTCCCCTCTAGCCAGATGGCTAAACGTGACTGCTAACCCTCCAAGCCTTCCAATATGGCAGCTGCATCTGATTGCATAGAAAATACTGTAATCCCTTCTCTGTACTGGAAGGAATGTTCTCATCGCACAGGCTGGAAGAATACCACATGGAGCATTAAGGGGAGAAAGGGGCTTGTTCTGTCTTTGGAGGCGGTGCTTGCAGCAGCTTCAACTGTTTCTGCTTTTCCCTTCTTAAAACACGGTTGCAATAATTGAGGAATAATTGAATTCGTAGAATGGATCCATATAGTGCTGAGGTCCCTATGGGCAGAGATGGGGGCCGGCGGGTGGTGAGGAACAGGTCTGTGCGTCAGGCAAGGAGTTTGCTTTTTGGAGAGGTGGCTGACAGAAGGGTGCAGGATAGTTGAAATGCTGCTTTAAGGCTGTGGCAGCTAAACTGCAGTGTTGTGCCAAAGTGGTATCTGCCTGGCATTGACGCTTCCTGTAAGTTGCTGTTAAACTCCATCTCCCTTGGAGAAGCTGGCACGCGCCAGCGGCAGACGAGCTGCTGAATGATTTGGACTCTCTCCTCCACAGCTGGGCTTATATTTGGTCCTCTCTGGCTATAGTGTACTTTTTGTCACCATCCTGGGTGAGAGCACGGGGTGAGTTTATCAGCATCACTGCGGATTCCTGATCAGCAGCTGTATGGCTGGTTTTGCTGCAGCAAAGAGAGGAATAGTCAGTTACCAGCCACACCCTGCTCCTCATCCATCAAAGTGGAGACCTGGAAGATAGGTTGCCATGGAGGCAATGAGTCCTCAAATTGCAGCTCTATGGGGGATGGGTCTTTGAAGTCCAGAAGCAGTGGGCCTTGTGCTAGAAATGCCACTTTAAGATCCCACCTTGACTCCAGAATAGAGCTGTCAATGCTGAGGAGTCTTTGGGGAGTTCAAAATGTAACCACATTCATGATTGCCGTTTGCCAGAGGCTGGGAATGGCTGATGGGATGGATCACTTGATGCTTACCTGTTCTGTTCATTCCTCTGAAGCACGTGGCATTGGCCTCTGTCAGAAGACAGGATGCTGGGCTAGATGGACCATTGGTCTGACCCAGCATGGCCGTTCTTCTGTTCTCTGCCCTGAAGTCCTTGTTCTCTGTTATAAAGATTCTTGCAGTATCCCTTGGATCATTTGCCCCTTCCTTAATCAGTGTTCTGTGTCAGAAGGGAGAAGTTCCATGTCCCTCTGGAATGCAGGGTCTAGGACTAGGACCTGATACTCTACTCTCTGGAAAGCAGTCATGCCCTGAGAATGGGGCACTGTTTGGAGGGTAGGTTCCCCTCTTTCAGGGCTCAGACAAGGACAGTTACTTTAATCTTTAGTTAGTAAATTATAATATTACAGTAGTGCCTGGAAATGTCATTCAAGACCAGGACCCCGTTATGCTAAGTGCTGTACATGCACATAGTGAGACAACCGCTACATTGAAGAGCTTACAGTCTAAATAGGCAAGATGGACAAAAGGTGTTAGGTGACCTTGGTCAAATCACGTCCCAGTTCTGTGCCTCAGTTTCCCCCAGTAAGTCAGTGGCAGAGCTAAGAATCAAACCCAGGACTCAAGTCCCAGTTGGTGCGTAGCCGCTGGATGCGCTGCCTCTCCTGCAGATGCTGGGTATGCTAATGAGCAGTTCTATGTAGCTACTTCCTGCCTGCCTCGGCAGAGAACAGACCCCAGCCACTGCCAGAGTACCTAGACCGGCTGCTGGCAGCACCTCCCAAGCAGAACATGTCTGGGAACAGCTGACTGGAACCAAAAGGCATTTCAAACTGAACAGGCTCTGCACTCCCAACTCACATAGCTTTTAGATTAACACAAAAACACCAATTGGGTGGTAAGTTGCCAGCAAACATGGCTTGCTAGCCAGACAGCGATGCTGGAGGGGGGGGGAATGGAAACTTGCCTTCCAGGACAGGCTGTCTCTCGAGCTCCAAAATGTGCTAGGAGGAATAAAGGGCATTAAGAATATTTAATCAGCTCCATTGTCTTAGTTCGTGGCACTTTAATTACACCCCCAGTCCGATTCATCTGTGTGCAGTCAGGCAATTTAGTGTGTGCTTCCTGTGTCTGGCCAGGCTTTTATTTGACGGGGCCTATGAAAGGAGGGGCACGTCGGGGAGCTCCCCAAAAGCTGGGCTTTTCTCCTGGTTTTGCTGGCCTTGGTGGGTCTGATCCTAAGCTTTGAACTGCTGCATCCTTGTGAGCACAAGGAGAAACTAACCCAATTGAGGCAGGCTCCCCCTATGCTAGTGACCCTTCATCTTCATTCCCTCGCCTTGCATTCGCTGCTCTGCAGAACTCCTCTCAAGGCATGCTGCCTTTCGTGCTCATCCCCCTCATGGGGGCAAGCCTGCACGTAGCGGAGTTCATGGCCAGTCTCCCCTTCCCTTGTACATCACTCAATTATCTTGTGTTGCCTTTGTCAAAGCTTTAACCTTTCCAGGGCAGGGGCCATAACACTGTGTAACTGCTACTGCTGTGTTAATATCCTGTGATGTCGGTGCCCTAAAACATATGAGCACTTCATCATGAAACCCGAGTGGGCGGGGCTAGAGCACGTAGGGACAGAATCTGTTGAGGCAAAGGCGTTGCAGATGGCGGGATGCGCTGTCACTCCTCGGGCCAGCTGAACCAGGGAAGAATGAGGTGGGCTGGGCTGGCTTTTGAGGAAATTCCTGCCCCCATCTCCCAGCCTCTTCTGCAAGCTCCTGATTCTGGAGATGGATGGGGGAGGGGTCACAACCACAAGGCAGAATTATTCCTCCTCCTGGTGTCTGGGCAGCTCAACATGTCATTAAAATGATGCAATGCGTCTGGGCAGCAGACCTGCCTCTGAAACCCTGCTGCTGCACCCCTCCCTCCCTCCCTTCCCCCACCATGGAGTCAGCTGAGGCACTTTTGTGATGTCTTTTTAACAGCGTGTGCTGCTGCTTGTTTAGTACCTCCCCAGTTACCCAGCGTGTCTCTGGTGCTGGCCCTGCCACTGCTGCACCCTCCTTCTGCGCTGCTGTGCATCCAGTGTGTCACGGGCTCTGCTCCTCTCCACCCCCCAGGGAAAGAAGCCATGCTGAGGCAGAAGGACTATGAAACCGCCACCCTGTCAGACATCAAAGCCCTAATCCGGAAGCACGAGGCCTTCGAGAGCGACCTGGCGGCTCACCAGGACCGCGTGGAGCAGATCGTGGCCATTGCGCAGGAGCTCAAGTACGCCAGCCTTTCTCCGCCGGCTGTTCCCTCACTTGGATGGTGGAGCTCCGGCTCCCTTTGGCCCAAAGCCTCAGGGGTATTTAGGCGCCTAACTCCCATTGATGCCACAAAAGTTAGGAGCCTAAATACCTTTGTGGATCTGGGCCTTGGTCCCTGAGTGTCAGCAGAGCTCCCTGGGATATAGCCACCTCAGGGGAGCCAACATAGTACACTGCAGACAGGGCACGCAGACAAGCCCCAGCTCCTATAGTGTCCTGGGGGTGGTTTGTCCAGACGGAGCTGTCAGGAGCTGTCACCTCTATCTCACCACGAAAACCCAGTGCACCGACCTTGTTCTGCCTGTCCCACCCTCTGCAAGGTCCTGACCTGTTCTGCTCCGCTTCCCCCTTTGTCAATCCCAGAGTGTGATCTTGCATAGCCTGGGCGGTAGTGCCCTGAGAGCCTCTGTGCTCTGAACAGGCTTCCTACACTCTGTCTGCAGCAACACTGGCTCAGGCTTCCAAGCCCTCTTGGGTTGTTTGCTGTACCCATCTTGCACTGGTACAACATTGACATGAGTAGTGCGTCCTGCAGCGAGACGCCCAGACAAAGAGACCCTGTGTGGTATTTTTGGCAGAGGTAAAATAGTTTTTATGGGCTTTGTCACTTCTGATCTTTTTTCCAAGAAGACCTGGCTCTTGCAACTGGACTGTTGGGAGCATCTCTGTTTGAATGGAGTCCTAATAGGGTTGTTCTCCCCCAAATACACACAGTACCCCTATTGTTCTGTCCTCGTCCCCTCCCCCTCCCTTTTTTACTCTAAGAATGCAGTTATTGTAAGAGATTCCAGCATGCTGCGGTCTCTTTTTTTTTTCCAGCCAGATAAACTTGCACACAATTAGTACACTGAGAGTCGAAGGCAGGGCGAAGCCATGAATGGAGCCCTTATTCCAGCGGCCCGAGTGGCAGAGAACCTGGAAACGGGGATGTGTGGCTTGGAGCATTACTTCATGGAGGAAACGCCCCAGCGCAGAGCCCACGGAGGGGGGAGAGCAGTAGAGGTGGCTCTGTCCTGGACCACAATCTATTCCCATGCGCATTGGACTCCTTTAACAAGCCACCAGGATGTGTTCTGTAATGCATGGATCATTGGAAAGTGGCAGCACTTTGGAATGACTTGCACTCCTCCCACCTTTTCATCTGGGCTTTAGTGACTCTCTCAGGGCTGCTTTTAAAAACAAAGCTCCCCACTGCTAGCTCTGCCACCATCCCTCAGTCTCCAGGCCGTTCCACTCAGCCTGTGTTTCTCATGGAGCTTTAATCTCTCGTCCGGCCCTGCCTTTGAAGCGTCTTGGAAATGCAGCAACTTGTATCTCTAGCTAACGCCTCTGCGGGGTCTTGGGGGCCTTTGAACCACCAGGCCGCTAGGACGTCCTGCAGATTAACTCCCCTTTACTAACTGGCCATGCTGTAAGTGGGTCCGGCGCACTCTGCCTCTGAAGAGCAGTCACTGGGTATGTCTCCACTGCACGCTCGCTCACGGCAGCGTGTTGAGTACATACACTGTGTACCCCCCAGCCTGAGACTTGTAAATAGCAGCCTAGATGGGAGGCACTGCTTAGATAAGTAAAGACACGCCCAAACCTTAGGGTATGTGTCCTACACTGTTACATATCAGTGTGGACACAGCCTGCTTTTCACTATGGTGCTCCTCGCATCCTGTATGCTGCTGCAGTGCCGACAAGGCCACTGTTACGGGATCTCTGTGGGAGGAGAGTGGGGTTAGCTGGTGGTTTTGCCACCTGTGCCACCCCTAGACACACCCCCGCAACCTTTCCTTGGATCCCCCAGCCAGCTAGATTTTGCAGGGCGCTGACTGGGAGGCTGGAGCTGGAGAGGAGCCAAGCCCTATAAAGGTCTGTGAAAGAATGAGCCACTGGGGAATGTCAGACTATTTCAGTATCTAAATTACTGCACTAACACGCACTTCATGCAGCCCCTTGTCAATTCTGATCTGTTCTTGGCCATGTCTAGAGTGACTTAATTCCTGTGTCCTTCCCCCTCCACCCCAGTGAGCTAGATTACTACGACTCTCCCAGCGTGAATGCTCGGTGCCAGAAGATCTGTGACCAGTGGGATGCTCTGGGATCCCTGACCCACAGCAGGAGAGAAGCCCTGGAGGTAAGCAAAGCTCTGTGCCATGTGCTGGCTCTGAGCCCTGCATCCCAGAAGCAGAGAGGAGGAAATGGTGCCACTGAGGCCTCCTGGGGGAAATTCATCTGTATCTGTTCCTAACTTAGCTGTGCCCTGCTTGTCACCCCCACAGAAAACAGAGAAACAGCTGGAGACCATCGACCAGCTGCACCTGGAATACGCCAAGAGGGCTGCACCGTTCAACAACTGGATGGAGAGTGCCATGGAGGACCTCCAGGACATGTTCATTGTCCACACTATAGAGGAGATCGAGGTAGGCGAGGCCAAGTTTGCTATACAGGACTTGAGGAGATTGAGCTGGTGATCCAGTAAAACCAGAGATGCTGCACTCTGCAGTCTTCACCCCAGGTCTAGAAGGCTGGTCTGGCTGGTGGTGCAGAGCATGTGCTCCTTAATGGAGAGGCATTTCTGGGTCGTCTTGCTACTCGGTTTCACTGTCAGCTTCTCAAGCATTAGCCTCACGCTGCAGTTTGGTTGGGTCACTGAAATCCAGAGCATCTGATTCCATTGAAAAGAGATTCAGAGACATTTGAGGTTTGGTAAAATCTCGCCCAAAGTTTGTGTTGGTCCTAACCTCCAGACATGTGGGTTGTGCCAGGTCCGTGCTCCACTGGGTTCACCTGCCATTCTGTGAGATTGTGCTCACTAAAATTCTCTCCAGCTTCTTGGTTTTCAGCTGCTTGTCTGACTGGATCCCGTCTCTTCCAGGGCCTGATTGCAGCACATGATCAGTTCAAATCTACCCTGCCTGATGCTGACAAAGAGCGCGAGGCGATCCTGGGCATCCAGAATGAGGCGCAGAGGATTGCAGACTACAACAACATCAAGCTGTCTGGGAACAACCCTTACACTTCGGTCACTCCGCAGATCATCAACTCCAAATGGGAAAGGGTGGGTACAGGTTGCTGCTGGGGTGATTGCAGACCCATTCTCCGCTTCCAGGTTTGCCCTGAACTGCCCTGATTTAAAATCATCTGTTGACCCAAATGAGCCACTATTCGTTTTGTTTGTAAGAGGCTTCAATTGACCAAGGCGGCCTGTTTTGAAATGGCTAGAGCTGCAGTCATCAGAACTGCCTTGGAAAAGTGACCAGTTAAAAATGCTTCTGGGGTTGTCCAAGGAATTCAGACTAAGATCGACACCTTCCCCTTTCCACTCCCCCAGCTTGATCCTTCTCACATGGGCATTCACCCTCCAATGTTTCCCCTTAAACCTTTGTCCCGCTTGATGGCTGTCATATTTCCAGCCCTGGGTGCACCGGTCCTCAGTGCTTATCGTGGCTGATTTAGAAGTGCAGCAGTTTTCAAGCTGTGGCCTGAGGATGACAGCACTGGTGGGACTCCCGTTGCTGGCTCTGCCTCTCATAACTAGCAGCTGCACTGCGTTTGAGCCTGCTGACTGCACTGCGTCTCCAGCGTTACTGGTCCAGAGACTCAATGGTGGTTGTTGCCGTGAGGCTCCTGGTCCCAGGCAGGAGTGACTGGAAATGGCAGAGGCGCCCATGGGGCACTTTGTTGTGGTGTGGTCCACGCTATGCTTGAGAAGTTTTGCTGTAGAGCATTGGAGAGCTGGGAACAGGTGCTTTATCAGGGAATGTCACCCGGGGAGGGAGCCCTGCTGCATTGCACCGGTGATCTTATTGTGCTAATTCAGACAGTTGCCCTGGGAGTGGCATTTCACACGTTTCATGTGGTGACTGCCTTGCCTTCAGTGGCCGATACAGCTCAACTTCCCCCTGCTGAACATCACTCTGCTCTTCTACCCCATGAAATTGGAGCCATTGTGCTGTCAACTGGCAAAGGCTGGGCACATCCTTAGGCCAGGCCAACACTTGGCACATACTGCTTTCCCGTTGCCTGAACAATGCAGAGATTGATCAGTTTTCTGGGGGCTCCTGGTTCCTCACAGGTTCAGCAGCTGGTGCCAAAGAGGGACCACGCTCTGCTGGATGAGCAGAGCAAGCAGCAGTCCAATGAGCACTTGCGTCGGCAGTTTTCCAGCCAGGCCAACATCGTTGGGCCCTGGATACAGACCAAAATGGAGGTAAGAACTCACTTTGCAGTCACTGCTTCCAGCTGAGGGGTTGTTCCGAAACTCCTGAGCCAGGGCTTGCTTGGCCATTCTTGCAACACAGTAGCTGGCGCCTGAACTGGAGAGTGACCTGCTGATCAGCCATTTGCATCTCTCAACATTAGAGTTCAAGTGCCACCTAGTGTCCAGACAGCTGCATTCAGAACCTTTGTTACACCACTGGAGCAAACCCTACTGACCTCCTCTTCCTGCCTCTGGCACACTCGTGCTGCAACGTCCCTCTTCACTGTCATGTGCAGCTTCATCCCAACTGAGCTAGACAGAAATCCTCCCCTCCCCCGCTGCCGTCATAGCTATGTCCTCAGTCACAGCGGTTTTCCCTTACACGAAGCGTGTAGGGCATGCCTACACGGGAAAGCTATTCCGATATAAGAGAAGGGGTGTGTTTGGAGTGCTATAGCTATTCCAGAATGAGTGTCCACACAGGGGTTATTTCATGATAGCTATTCTGGTCCATTTCCCATATGGATAAGCCCTAAGCCTGACCTGGATTGTCTATTTAACGGGAGTTTAGGGCGTAGAAGTATAGTATTTTGAAGGAACGCTGTTGGGGTTATTTGCCATACTAGGGTGAAGCATGTGAACTGAGGGTTCTGCCCCCTAAAACTCCCTTGCTGTTCTGGACATAAAGAATATTCTCCCTCCCTTCCTTACCTCTTACATGTCAGTTCAAGTGTGGAAGGCCCCATATAAATGCAAGTTATTTCCTGGCCTTACAGTGTGTTGCTCTGGAAAGGGCCAGTATGTGAAATGGCACCTTAAACAATAATCAGCTCCCTGTATTCAGTGTTGTTTCAAACAAGTCTATATTCCTGTTAGCCCTGCAAAGCCAGCCCATTTCTGAGTGAGCTGGATTTTCTTCCTAGCCCACATCAACAGGATTGCTTCCTGATTTCCAGTCCGTTGCACCTCGGCATGCTCTTGGAAGGCAGGAGGGCTGCACAGGTGCCACTGAAGGCAGAATTAGGCCTGCCAGCCCTTTATTACTGATATGAGAGCAGGGAAGAACCCAGCTCGGTTCCTGGGTGCCAGGATGAGTCTGCAGGGCTGGCACAAAAAGGGGATTAATGAGCACACCATGGAGCGTAGCTCAGAAATGTCTTTTCGCAGAGAATCACACTGGTGCTATTCCCTCCCCAGGAAATAGGACGCATCTCCATCGAGATGAACGGCACTCTGGAGGACCAGCTGAATCACCTCAAGCAGTATGAGCAGAGCATTGTGGACTACAAGCCCAACATTGATGTGCTAGAGCAGCAGCACCAGCTCATCCAGGAGGCGCTGATCTTCGATAACAAGCACACCAACTACACCATGGAGGTAGGGTCAGTGCTTGGCCTGCAGCTGGAGCACCCGGCATAGTTAAGCTGTGCCAGTACTAAGAGGGGTGTTGCAGGAAGATGGTAGTGCTCTGTCTTGAGTTAGTGCCCTGTCATGGTGCTAGGCGCTGATGTCCTTCCAGAGTAATCATCATTCAGGTAAAGCCCACAGCCATCTTCATTAAAGATCCCAACAGTATTTTTTTTTGCGAGAGTCAGTGTGTTAAGCCAAATCACATTTGAGTGGCTGCATTCTGCCCCTGAAACTCCCCGCAGTTGTGCATCGATTCAGTATTCTCCTTTCCTTCTGTGCGATCTTTATATGTTGCATATCGGTTTAAGGGCGAAAGGCTCCATATAAATGCAAAGTGTCTGCATTAACCTGACACATCAGGTGCTCTTGACTAGAGGTAGGATCTTTCTATAGGCACTGGGGCCAGCATACCACTTGTTTCCATCACTGCCAGGATTAATTGGCACTAGCTGACCATAAGTTCTTCTAGAGCTGTGTAACGGGAGCTTCTTCAAATGAGCACCAAACTTCTCTGAGGTATTGTGAAATTTCCCAGAGCTTGATGCTCTATTAACTGCTTCTCTTCTGGTGACTTCAGCATATTCGCGTTGGCTGGGAGCAGCTCCTCACCACCATCGCCCGCACCATCAATGAAGTGGAGAACCAAATTCTGACCCGCGATGCCAAGGGAATCAGCCAGGAACAGATGCAGGAATTCCGGGCTTCCTTTAACCACTTTGACAAGGTAACCAAGGGCCCCTCCTCCATGGCTCCCAGCTGGGCAAGAGGCCAAAGGCAAGTGGGATGCTAATGCTGGTGATAGCTACCCGGTTTGGTGTCACCTCCTTTCACACTGCCCGCCTAGTGCTTGCTTTTCTCCACATTGTCCGAGGAAAAAGAACAGACACCTCCCGCTTAATCATCCTGGCCACCCGGTGGTACTTCAGCAGGAAGGAAGGTTAGATTTGTGGGCTTTATTTTAATTTAAAAAAAGAAAAAAAAAAAACCACCTTGAAAACATTGACTGCTTTCTAGCAAAGGGGGAATCCCAGCTGTGTGGAAGAGGTGGAGCCATGGGCAGCTGTTCTTCCATGAAAAAGGGAGGTACCATTTGCTTGGAAAGGAGGGGCAGAGAACTGTACTGCCTAAAATACCTTTTGTCCTCTCTAAACAGCATAACTGTGCCAGTTTTAATGCTCCAGCGGCTTATTCAGCCCCTCTCCCCCCCGCCAGACTCTGTGATTCTGGAGGTGCCCTGATACAAGTGAATGAGACTTGTTCAAGAGGAAATGTCTTTGGTCTTTTCCTCCCTGTGAGCCTGGCGAGTTAAGAGAGCTCCAGTGACCAAACTCAAGAGCAAAACGCCAAAATCTGCTCTCCAGAAGGGACGTGGGAGCATGAGCCCAACTCACCTTCAATGGGACGCAGGTTCCTAAGCCCCCGGCACTTGTTAAACCAGGATCCCTATGCCAGGGCTGCTGGATCCATCCCAGTAGAGCTGCTGTGGCCTGAGCATTGAGATCTCGTTGGGCCCTGTCAGCACAGGTGTGGCTTGCAGGCCTGCATGGCTCATAGGAGCAGAGCCTGCGCAGGAGTGCCTTGAGCTTTTTACCCACTGCTTTGATGACTGAAGTTCCTTGATGAGATGAGCAGCTCTTGGCATGGAGCAGCTGCAGGTCCATGCCAAGAGCAAGCTCCTTTCTGGGGCAGGCCTGCTGTGGGCATGCTGCAGAAGGCTGTGGCGCACTCCTTCTGCGCGAGGACTCGTCTGCCAGGCAGGCTGCATCAGGGGCTACAACTGAGAAACAAGCTCAGTCTTAAGCCCCTTCCCTCCAGAACTAGTGAGTCGATTTCAGTTCAACTAATGGCGTATTTTTTTCCTCCTTCCCGTCCCTCTCATGTGCATGTTGTTACTCCCCAAACCTCACCCCAACGTGCATGCTGTCGCCTCTGTGAATCCCGGTGCGGCCGCCTCACCACGCTGTGATCCCCTCCAATCCTGCATGTTGTGTGGTTCCCCGACGGCAGGACCACGGTGGTACCCTGGGACCCGAGGAGTTCAAAGCCTGCCTCATCAGCTTGGGATACGATGTGGAAAATGACAGACAGGTACCGAGCGTCATTACTGCACAGCCTGCCACTGATAACAGAATTAACATGATCTCCTTTCTCTCTTCCTTCACCACATTCTTCACTCCACCAACCATTTGTGTTTGTTCAGTTCTAACCTTCAATCTCCACTCTCTTCCCTCACCTGGTCACGTTGCAGCAATTTCCACAATGCCGTCTTAACTAAACTTCTTTCTGCTTCTCTCTCCCTCCATGGGACCCTTTCTTCTCTCTCCCTTATCCCCGCCTTCATGTCTTTGCATGCACCGTCCATCTGCCCCCCTTTGGGGCTGGCCCTCCTCCTCCTCCTCTGTCATGCCCTTGGAATAGAAGCGCACAGGAAGCATGGACACAGATGACTTCCGAGCTCTCCTTATCTCTACAGGATACAGCCTGGTATGCTATCCACTAATTTGTTCCCTTCTGTCTCTGATCTCATTGCACAAACCTCAAGCTGTGCTCTTGCCAGAGCATGGTGCTGATGCACTCAGCTGTGACAGACTTGCTGTATGTTAAATGCAGTTCTGCTGAGAGGTGACCTCATGACACACAAGCCCTGCTCCCCGGGTCTCCCTGTCTCACCTGCTGAAATATGGTTTCACTCCTCTCCAGCAACCTCAGAACCAACCAGGAGTCTCTCGACGTGCATGGCAGAGTGGCACTCAGCGGCTAGGTTTCCTGTTGAGAGATCTGTGGTTCCTGGTGATGTACAAAGCAGAGCCCAGCTAGGTTTTCAGATTCCAGGTGGAGTTGGCAGCATCCACAAGTTAGAAAATCCTTTTGTAAGCTGAGCCGGGTTAAAGGTGTCTATGCTGGGGCTGGTTAGGCTCTCTTCTTCCCATGTGTTGAAAGTCAGACGCTTGAGTAGGACTGCTCCACTCAGTCACGCGTTCTCTGTAGAAGGCTCTGGCCAAACTTCTGCCATCCTGTTAGATGAATAGAGTACTGATCCGGGGTGCAGGCCAGCAGAGCTCCTCCGCCAGAGTCGGATTGGCTCACTTTCAGCAATCCCTTGCCTAGTTGGAGATCTCCTGTGTGCAGTCAACAAAGATCTTCCCAGCAAGCTGCACAACGTGGGTGTGAACTGCTGACTGTCCCTTCCCTAGCCACACTCCCCCAGCCTGCCTGCGTGGCAGCTATGCTGCACGGACCCTGGTCCTGGCAGTGGTGCTCAGAGCACGCTCCCAGTGATAAGTAAAAAGCAGTGTCCCGTGAGGGTGCTGCTGCTGCCTCTGTGAACTGGTGCGCTCTTGCATGGGGCAGAGAATCGCTGTGGTGCTAAATGTCCCCCAGCGTCTCAGTATGAAGAAGAGGGCGTAGCCAGAGAGAGTTGGGAGGCCTGTATTCAGCCCTAGCAAGGCCAAAGGCAGACTAGATATGGGCATGTGCTTCCCCTTGCTGGTTGGGGAGGTGGGGGGACAATTCCAGCTGTGAAAGGAGCTGGGGTGCAGGTAGTGACTCTGGGCGTTACATGTACGTAAAGATGAATGCGGTCAGAGCTGGTCTCGCTGCCCAGGCATAGGAGCTCTCTGGGCTAAAGGAGGCCCAAAGATCTCCATCCTTGCAGGGCTGCTGTTTTCACCCCCACCAGGTGTGTTTGGTGTCACCTTTCAAGCCCCCCACCTGCAGCTTTGTGTCAGCTGGTCTCTGAAAGTCCAGTAATGCCTCTCCCCGCCCCTGCAGGGAGACGCCGAGTTCAACCGGATAATGGGTGTCGTGGATCCCAACAACAGTGGGATTGTGACCTTCCAGGCCTTCATCGACTTCATGTCCCGAGAAACGACCGACACGGACACGGCTGACCAGGTCATCGCCTCCTTCAAGGTCTTGGCCGGAGACAAGGTGAGCTGTGGCTGGGAGACTGCAGGGGGCATGTGCTCCAGGCCAGGGCTGGAGTGGGAGAGCAGAGGGGCAGGGACGCCTGTATCTTCGAGGGTACAAGAGCTGAGCTGGGGGCAGGGAAGACATCTGGCGGCTCCTGAACCCCATCCTCAGTAGCATAAATGAGCATCCACAGGTGTCTGGTAATAAGGTTCTCGCTGCCATGCCCAAGTATGGCTCAAGGCACCAGGCATTGGCACAGGCTGTGTGCTTGTGTACAGTCCCCAGGGAATTGCCGTGAGCTGGGCCGAATTTCCAAACCTAGTGTGTAGGTCAGTCAGCTGCGCTCATGCAGCTCAATCAACCAGCTCTGTCCGCACAAGAGGTTAGGTGGGGACAGAGGAGCAACATTTCTTGGAGGGATTTTGTAGCGAGACTGTCACTTCACTGAAGATCTGCCAACACCAGTCTGTCGCGGGGTGGGAAGCTACTCAGAGGGGTGGCTGTTCCAGCCAGTTAAAATAAACCCTGTAAGCAGCTTTGGTGACCCTTTCTCTTCTGTGGCTGGGGCCGTCAGTAAATTCAGTACAGCTTGGTAGTGTTAGCCTTTCTTACCTACTACACTGAACACCCCAAAATGCTGTAAAGTTAAATGGAGGGAGAGAATTGAAGGGAGTAAAGATCTGAGGGATGGCCTGGAAATGCGAGGAATGCTATTTCAGGCGACAGGAGAGGAACCCTTGAACCCACAGGGTGTGTGTTTGAGAGGACAGCAGAGGCCAGTGTTAAGTGTGTGGAGAAAGGCGGGCCCAGAGCCAGAGCAGCAAGCATGTTTACAAATAAGACAAGCCACTTGGACTTGGCTCAGGAACCAGAGAGGGAGCCAGAGAAGCTGGTCAGGATCAGGGTGACTTGCTCATGCAGCTCTGAAATGCATTTCAGTGCCAGTTTGAGGACGTGGTCAGGGACTAGCTTCAGACTTCTCTCTCCTGAGGGGTCTGTGCACAGGTTGGGCTGGCAAAGCAGCAGCCCCTGTGCTACATCACTCCCAGGGGCTTCTGGCTCAGAGCCTAGTCTGTGTCACCAACACACACTGCTCTGGGAAGAACACAGTCATTCAAGGAATATTCTTCTCCTTCCACCCCAGAACTACATCACAGCAGAGGAGCTGAGGCGAGAGCTGCCCCCGGACCAAGCAGAGTACTGCATTGCTCGCATGGCACCTTACCAGGGTCCTGACGCCATCCCCGGAGCCCTTGACTACAAGTCCTTCTCCACAGCGCTGTATGGCGAGAGCGACCTGTGAGTGGGTGGCGGCAGCAAGCGCTGGCGCTTTGATGGCAGGAGTGAAGGCCTGATTCTCTGTGCTCTGCATTTACACACACACTGTCCCTCAGCGACGGGATCGCCCCTCCTCTCCTCCAGAGGCCGGAAAGCCACCTTCGCACTGGGTGATCCTGGGAATTAGCCTACATTCCAGTTGTTATTGCATATTATATGAACCATGTACCTATGCAATGAGTTTTTCACTTTGCTCTGTTAAACATGATGGGGAGGGTGGGCTTGAAACATTTTTTTTTTCCTCACGTTTAATTGCTTAGGGTTTCTTGGCAAGGGAAAAAGGGAGAGTCTGGAAACATGCAAGTGGCTCTGGTTTAGATGGTTATTTTTTTTAAATATATCCCAGTCTATTTTTTCAACTGAGCTTAAAAAAAAAAAATGTCGACTGGTATGTTTTTTTAAATTGAACCCTTTTTCCTTTCTGTCTGTCTGTCTCTCTGCCCTCTTTAATTTATGCCATGGTGTAGCAGAAATCCTAACAGGTCTGTCTATATTGGTCACCCCACCAAAATCCATAGGAAGAGCATTTTTCAGGGATTCCCTCTTAATTTAAACCTGCCTTCATACAGATCTCATGTGCCCCAATCCAGTCTGTCTCTCCCTGTTAATTTCTATAGCAGTGTTGAAATTTAGCAGATCTCCAGGTAACTGGGCTACGCAGAGTGTGAGATGGGGTGAAGTAGCATCCCTTTAACATAGGTATCAGCACTGCCTCCCTCCACTTCCAGGCAACGTCCATGCACTGCTTGGTAACTTCATTTGCTGTGGCTTCATGGTTATTTCCTTAGTGAAACTAACTAGACACCCAAGGGACTTCCACTCTGTCTCTGGGTGCTGACGTTGCTACATTGATCTAGCCTGCAGCGGTGTCACTGGTGGCGGCTAACTCAATACTAGGTGTCTAGTAGCCTTGAGGATTTTGACTCCTGGGCTTTTTGTGGTTTAATCTCCACTACTCGTGAAATTGTAACATTCCCTTTTTAAACAAATCGGTGCTAGGTGTTTTTGGACTTTGTGGAGAAGCATGTTGAATTCTTGTTACACAGACCAAATTCTCTGAGATCTGGAGGCAGAGAACTCTGTGCCTTTCCTAGGAAATCTTGTGTGGTGGCTTTTAATTAACTGGCAACATTTAGCAAGAACAAAGCAATAACTGATATAAAGAGACAACCTGCTTTATCACTGAACTGTAACCCTGTTTGCATTCTACATACTCTAGTGACCTCTGGCTGTCAGGTGGGGAGACCTCTCAAGGGTGGTTAGGTGGGTTTTAAATTCTGAACACACAGTTTGGGGTGGGGCTTGGGGTGTTACAAGTGGGGTCATTTTGTATTCACATCACTCAATGCGTGTCACAAATGCACTGCGATCTGCTTCATGCCAAGCCATAACACTGGTCATTATCACAACAATGTTGATACAAATACATTGAAGGCTACTGCGACTTATAGTGGAGTTTTCCCATTAGGGTGAGCTATAGAGATTATTTGGGTTTGCTGGTAGCTAAATTTACACATAATGGAAAGTGCTTTTCCCCTTCATGCCGTTTCCTTGCTCTTCAGGTTGCTTTAGCACACTGGCATGTGTGAGACTTTTGGTGGAGGAGAAAATGATGAAAGCATTAGTTTTAAAAGCTACTTCAGGATCTAGTAACCCCTGCTGCTGTCTCCTAGCCCTTGGTTCTCAGCCATCCTTAACCACAGAGTCAGTTGCTGCTGTCGGATCCCCATCGCGCATATTGTCAAATGGGTTGTTTGGCAAGAGGTTCCTGGGAAAAGGCAGCTAAGCACATTTTGCTGTGTGAACAAGACTGTGCTTTAAGGCTGCAGCCCCACACAGCTCCACTGGGCTGGGCATCTCTTGTGTTTTGGAGAGGGATGATAAAATCTCCCCGCTTCCTGTATACCAGCAGCCTTAGACTGCTCAGCAAAGCGGGAGGGCCAAGCAGGGGGAGGGGAGCCAGCAATTCAAAGCAGGTAGGAAATAAGGGTTTCAAAGGCTCATCAGCCGTAGCATGTTTGAAGAGCAGGAACACTAGCACACCCCGTCTGTTCGGAGTATCAGAGCAAGCACCCTCACTGGTTCACTATTGCGGCAACCCCTGACACGCTTTCTCACAACTGTCTTGGAGCAGGATTTTCTGAGGACCAAAAAATCAACCTTTTTTAAAAAAAATTTAAATTCATAGGGTTCCTATTTACTGTAACTTACGGATTTATTATATAAATATATATTCACCTAGCATCGTATATTACAGTTTTTCTTTGTCATGTAATTAAAATATTGCTGATTATTGTAACAATGGAAACTGTAACATTTCATGCCTTTGTCATTCATCCTTCCCCCCCCCCTGGCATCAGAGAATGGTAGTCATGGAAACATTTTATTGTGTTCGCTACTGAATGTCCTTCAACGTCTGGGAGGATGGGCATGTCAGCAGGTAGGAAGACAGCAATAAGGAGTAGTCAACCTTTATCTGCCTCTGTTGTGTTCTAAAAATCTGAGGTTTCTGGGAAACCAGCCCTCCTCCCTCTTGGGACAGGACAATAAAATGTAATATTTTTAAGGATGATCATATGTATCCTTTCTCCTCTTCCTCCTAAGTACAGTCCACACTTCTTGTTGGTTATTTTCCTTGTCTACATTAAGACTCAGCCATTCAGAGCCATAGGAGAGTTTCAGGTATTGAAACTGATCGAATCTTCTAACCAGTGATTATCACTTCCAGTCTTCAAAGCATCTTTCAGACATTGCTCTCCTCTCCCTCTCCATGGGGGCTGGAGCAGTGTTATCCTCTATGGCAGGCAGGGAAACTGAGGCGCAGAAGGGAAGTCGAACCAGAGTCCTGACTACACTCCTGTACTCGGACCTGTACCCCACACCTCTCCCTGGTGCAAGTCTGCTCCAGAGTCATGTTGACTCTAAGCTGCTCCATTTGATGGGTGGTCATTGGTATCTTGAGATTAATTTGTCCCAAGGGCTTTTGCTGGTGGGGAAGAGTGTACTGGATCCATCACTTCTAAGGCCCTCTGCACAAGACTGGGATACCTGCCATTTAGAGTTGGAGATCTTAAATGCTTTGTTTTGTGAATGCCCACTGAAAAAATGCCCAGACAGTGCCTTGCTTTCCAGCCTTGGATAGGCGACACGCCAGTGTGGCGTGTGCTCCCCTGGGCTGTTAAGGGCACAATCCTGTGTATTCAGGCTGAGAGCCAGGGCTGAGTCCTGCTCCACCTGGAGTAGGCAGGGATTGATTTGGGGAGAACTGTAAAGTCTCGAGAGGATTAAATTCCTACTTGTGCTCTCCTTTCCCTGAACCAAAGGGGTATCCTTCCCTTGAGCTGGATGTGGGGACCCCTTTCACATGCTCCTTTCTGTGTCTCTCTGGCCCTCTATATCCTATGAGGGGTTTGCCCAAGGGTGGGCAAGCAGTGCCAGCCATGGGGGGTTTTCCACTGAGGTGATAAGCTACTGTCACGCTGGCCTGAATGCTCTAGCTCTGCCTCTGGTTCTATCATTCAAAGTCCTCTCCTGCCAGGCTCCCGAGAGCCCTTTTCCACACAGCTGCTGTAATTAGAGGTGGGCCCCAGGAAGGAATGGCTGAACGAGATTGTGTCGAAGCTAAAGCAGGAGGGTTCATGTTAGAAAAAAAAAAAATGGAGAAAGTCTAGCTTGATTCAGTGGTGCCAAATCTCATTGGCGTACTGCCCACAGGGGTAGGACACCTCGTTTCATTTGCTCTTGTAAATTTGAGCAGAATCCACACTCGAATGAGGGACAGAAAACAAGGCTCCTGCTGAACCTTGAGTGGCTCTAGAACTGTGGGCAGGGTCTGATGCGGGGAGTCAGATCTGACTGCTCTGAAATTGGAAGTACTTTACATCCATGGGTTTGTTCTAAGGCACTTGTCCCTGTCTCTGGACTTAGGTCATCCCTGTTACGAAGGCTACTCATTTCTTCAGCGAGGAGTGTGTGCTGCTATAAAATCCCTCTGGAGGATAGGATGGAGGCGGGACAGGAATGAGATCTCCAAATACTCCACTTGTGTGGTCTATCCTCACTAAGATGACAGCTGCCGTCACTGGGCTAACAATTGATTTTCCAGAGACAAACAGTAGGAAAACAAGCTAGCTCAGGAACTGGTCCTTGCCGGTGCTAAGCACTGGCGGCAGAATAGCCCCTGAAGGGATGGTGGAAGTGCCATCTCTTAGCCCATTTGTAACCAGCATGGATTGTAGGGAACAATCCGAACTGTCTCACTTTCCACAGTGGCTACCCGTTATCCTGCCCTTCCTGATTTCTAAACCTCTGCTGTCCCACTGAGTGTGATCCCAAATCCACTTGGGCATTGAGCAGTTAGATTTCCATCAAAGATTGTAATTGGTGCTGTGCTGCTAGTGACTGTTCGCTCCACAACCTCCCCATGGCTCTTAGCCTCTTAAGCCCAGTTTCCTTCTAAGGGGCCTGTCCTGGATCCTTGACTCTCCAGGGGTTTGCTATGAATCAAACCCAGGTTGGCAAGTGACTGATTGTTCTAATGCAATTACATCTTCTCCGCAAGGAGGCCCTGAGTGGGCCCTGGGGTCGGAGAGATGAGGGTCCCTGTGGGCCAGGCTGAAAGTACTGGCACAGTGAGTGTAGGAGGTGTACCCCGCTGCTTCCTGGGCTCAACTTGCTCTGGGTCATGGGAGCTTCAGGCTCCAGGACCGTCAAGGCCAAGGCTAGATTCCAGGTTTCCAGTGTTTGAAATTGGAGCTGCTACTTCTAACCAGGGCGATCGCAAGACACCAATCGTCCTGTGAACCTGTCATGCTAACTCTGCCATGTGCATGAGAGCGGTGCAATGGTAAAAGTGAACTCCTCTCTCAAATCACCACGGACTAAACATCCAGGGGAGCGTTCCTGTGTTCTGAGCATCAGCCTTCTGGGGACTTTCCTCCATGAAGAGAAGCTGAGGAGTTCCATCCACTGAAAAGCGAAAAGTTAAGCAGGTTAGCAGGTGGCCAGTGTGGACACAAGAACAAATGGACGTAAACTGGCCATCAACAGGTTTAGGCTCAAAATTAGGTGAAGGTTTCTAACCATCAGAGGAGTGAAGTTCTGGAACAGCCTCCTGAGGAGAGCAGGGGGGGCACAAAAAAACTAAGTGGCTTCAAGACAGTTTGATAAGTTTATGGAGGGGATGGTTTGATGGGACAGCCTACGATAGCACAGGCCCATCTGCAACTGCCAGTAGCAAAAATCCCCAGCGGTCAGAGGGGACACGCGGTGGGGAGGACTGAGTTGCTACAGAGAATTATTTCCCAGGGGTCTGCCTGTTGGATCTTGACCACATGCTCCGAGTCTAACTGATCACCAGATTTGGAGTTGGGAAGACATTTCCCCTGAGTGAGATTGGCAGAGATCCTGGGTGGTTTACACCTTCCTCTGTGATGTGGGGCACGGATCACTTGCTGGCTTAAGCTAGTGTCAATGGTGAATTCTCTGTAACTTGAAGTCTTTAAATCATGATTTGAGGGTTTCAGTAACTCAGCCAGAGTGGGTGGATGAGGTTCTGTGGTCTGTGACATGCAGGAGGGCATACTAGATGATCACAATGGGTCCTTCTGGCCTTAGAGTCGCTGAGTCTGCAAGATGGCCAATGCTCTGGGCCTAGTTGCTCCTGACCCTGTGTAACTCCATGGCCTGCGGCAGAGTCACTTCCGGTTCACAGCATAACTGACAGCAGCAGAATCGGCCCCTCTGAAGTGAGAGGGCAGGTTGTTCTCGATTTGTGCTGGAGCCAAGGCTTTCGCTCAGTTCTCACGGGGAGAAATGAATCCTGTCACTTGCCTCCTTATGGTTCATGTCCACGATCCGATCACTGATTTGACTGCACAGACCTGTCGGAGTGAAACAGTTTGACGTGTTCCCGGCAGGTGTCCAGCCTACACCTGGTAAAGTCCCGTCTCTGCACCAAGGTAAGAAACGTCTAAAGAGTCAGCAGCCCCCGTTAGGGCTCGGTTTTCAGGAGGAAGCTCAGCATGCTGAGTGCACACTAGGTGCGAACTCTTGAACAATGTGGCTCCAAATGTTTAACACAGCTGCCGCTGCTGTTTTAATTGGTCAAAAAACAAACAATGCACTGACCTCCTCTGCCCAGATTCCACAGTGAGCCCCTCTTGTGGAAGCAGCAGATTCCCCTCTACCCTTCGATAAGTTCCTCATCACTCCAAGCTGCCCGAGGCCGTGTGCAGCCAATTCTGTGCCAAGCAGGGGAGAGCAATGTTTGGAGTGAAAGGAATAGGGGCTTGGAGTGGACAATAGTTTTCTGGTTGGTAACATTCCACTGCAAGAACTCCAGCCTTTATTGCTCTGGGTTGGAACTGCTACTGCTGTATCTGGAACGGGGATGCTCCTTTTCCCTGTGAGCTTGTGACCCTATGGCAAACAGTGTGCCCTAGAATATGGCCCTTGGTGGTAACCACCATCTCTTCCCAAAGAGCCCAGGCCAGCTGTGCCATACAAGAACTGGAAAAGGGGTGGAGAAGGGCAATGCATTATTAGGGGGATGGAAGCTCTTTCAGATGAGGAGAGATTAAAGACACTGTTCAGGTTTGAAAAGAGACGGGGGCAGAGTATGATAGAGGTCTATAAAATCATGAACAGTGAGGAGAAAGTGACTAGGGAAGTGTTATTTACCCCTTCACAGAAGAGGGACTCACCCAATTAAATTAATAGGTGGCAGGTTTAAAACAAGCAAAAGGAATTACTGCACGATCAAACTATGGAACTTGTAGCCAGGGGATGTTGTGAAGGCCAAAAGTTCAAAAGGGTTAAAAAACAGAATGAGAAGTTCCTGGAGGCCGGGTCCATCGCTGGCTACTAGCCACAGTGGTCAGGGATTCAATCCCACGCGCCAGGTGTCCCTGAACCTCCAATTGCCCTAAGCTGGGACTGAATGACAGGAGATGAATCACTCACTAATAGCCCTGTTCATTCCCTCTGAAGCACCTGCATTGGCCACACTGGGTCAGACCAATGGTCCATCCAGGTCAGTATCCTGACTGACAGTGGCCAATCAAACGGGGCGGGAGATGACTTTTTGAGGTGCCTTCCAGGCCTGCATTTCTGTGAACCTTGCGATCAGCCCTGGATACAAATGCACACCGCTTCCAGCACCTGGGCTCTTGAACCCCTGTTTCCTGCCTGATCCATACCTACCTTCCATTGTTCAATCCTCTACCAAAGCTGCTTGAATTTCTGCAGGGACAGCTGCCCATTCTTAGCTGCCTGATCCCCCATGTGAAGGGATAACACAGCTTGGTGCACATGAAGATGAGGTTGCTTTTCTCTTTCCCATGTCAGTCCTAAATATTCTCCCTGTCCTCATCACGTTGCCCCATGTGCCTGGGCCAGCCCAGCATATGCCCCCTACAGCTTGCGACTCTGCACTGGCGCATGGAGTGAACACAGCCCAGCATCACTAGCTCCTGGATGGAAGTAGCAGGGATGTCTCGACTCCTTTGGCCTTTAGCACCAATGCGCACGGGCATCCAATGGGCATTTGGCATCGCAAGCCAGGCAGGTGGGGTTGAATAAGGGAGTTTGAGAGACCACATTTGCCACCTCATTTTATCCTGGCATCCTTATGAAGATCCCATTTCCCCTCCCTCAAGGGCCTTGTGTCTCTAACCCTCTAGGGGTCAGGCAGGCTGGGTGCTGTCCCCACCCTTTCTGGTCCTGTAAGTGAGATTGGAGAGCAGGGCTGGGGGTGGCCTTGTGTTTGAAAGACTGGTCTGGGGCTTGGATCCAGGTACCTTTCCTGTCCCAGCTAGACTCCTTCTGACCTTGGGCTGGGTTTGCTGAGGCAGGCTTTAAACATGGCTAAGTCAGATCAGCATAGAGCGGATGTTAGCCACATTTACACTGCTTGTCAAAATGGTGCCTGGTCCTACTCTCCGAGCTCTTAGAGCCAGATCCAAAGCCAAACTTCTCACAGTTCAGGGATGCTCAGGCTCAAACCAGACTTGACAAAGTAGGGACCACATCTGGAGTGTGACTTCAAACCAGTCTTATCGCAGCAGGGCCTCCAACACTATCCAGACAAAACAGAGAACCCAGAGCAGCCGAACCCTTAACGTTTTGTTTGGAACTCGGTGTAGATTTGACCTAATGACAACTTGGCAAGTAGGCAGCAGATGCCAATTTCAAACCCTCATCACAGCCTCAGGCTGTTCAGAGCAGCCCCAAGACCTTGCTTTGGTGTTACCCAGCATCCAGTCCTCAGCCATGGGATCTTAACTTCTGTGTAACTTTCCTTTTCCAAAGGATATATCAGCGAGGCGGATCATTTGCTGACAGGTCTCCAGTCGAAATTCCTGTGTTTGAACCAGCTTCTGCAACAAAACGTGGGAGGTTTTTAAATATAAATTGACACCTATCATTGTGCCTAATGCAGATCTGATTAGCACAGAAGCAATCAGGAATAATTTCACTTTTGCTGTTGCCTTGATGGTTGCTGGGCAGGACAAAACTAGATGGATCAGGATTCAGTCACACGTTCCCTTGCTTCTGAACTCACTTAATCTCTGGATTTCTGCAAACAGGAACTGATTTTCTTTCCAAGGCAGCTGTAGGGACCAGAATTGAAGAAATGATAGCTGTGGTTAACTTTCCCTTTCTTGTAGGGGAAGCAGAGCTCTCAATCCCACTAACACACTGGAGAACAGAAATGAAGGTAATACCCTCCCCCTCGAATGCTCCATGTCATATTTGGATGGGCATGGGGTTTCTTGATGTTTCGTGTCCCTTGTAAGGAGAAAAAAGGCCTAATTCTGCTCATCACGTATCTTATGCTCCCATTCTCCTCTTGGGTTGGCTCTCTGGCTAAACATCTCCCATCATGCATCACTTTTCTCTCCTCTTGGTGGGGGGGGCTGTCACAGGATTCCATGGCCATGGTGCATCATGGGAAAGCGAGACTGACCAATGAGCCCACAGTGGAAAATGGGAATATAAAATGCCTGAACTACAACTCCCATGAAGCATGGGTGCTGCCATTTTGAATTGAAGCAGTTTAGTTTTGGGCTGAAATATGTTGGGGTTTGGTGCTTTTGGGGGGGGAGGGGGTTGACAGAAAGCAGATGCTTCTTTCGTTGAGTCAAAATCCTGATTTTCCATCCAGTCATTTCCAGTGGGAAACGCTGGACAAGCCCAACTTGTCAGTATTCACAGCATGAGCTCAGGCCTGTGTTGAAGTCGGTGGGAATTCTGCCAACTAAAGAAATACCTGGGGGTGGTGGGGCACTTTCAGCCTGCTTCACCATGGCCCTGCGTCTTGTCATCAGTTAGACTGGTGCAAAGAGGATGTAATATGCTTCTGTTATGCTGAGAAGTACTGGTGACGGCATCAGTCACAGGCCTGCTTGAGACGTGGTGCGAATGTACCCTTCAGTTAATAGAACTGTCAGGGTGGGATCAGAAGACAAACGGAGGATGCGAACATGCCCAGGAGATTTTGCTGAGTATTGTTTTGGGTAGGTGCAGGTGTGTGGGAAGGCAGAACATGGAGGACCAGAGAGAAACACAGACAGTCTGAGGAGCAGCTGAAAGCAGGGTGTCCGACCCTGGAGGAAACGTGGGGAGAGGCTTTTGGGTCAAGGCTGCAGGCTGAATAGTTTTCTTGGTGCAATGAGCAAAAGAAGCTATTTCCTGCTATTTGATTCCCGCTGCGTACAGAGACATGGGACCTTGTTCATTCTTTGTAAATGAACAAAACTGCATCAAAGCAATACCTGATTATCACCAGTTTTATTCAGTTGGAACATCCCCTGGCACAGAACTTTAATTAGCTACTAGAGTAAAGAAGGGGCATGACTACCAATGACTGGCTGTGCTAGGGACAGGATGATGAAGAATCGGGCATTTCATTCATGAAGGTATAACCTGCAGCCGTTCTGAGTTCAGCATCAGGAATCTTTGAAGTAAGTTTGCTTCCATTGGTAACCTGCAGTGGTGCGATGGAGCTGCAGCGTGCTAGAACAGCTTTCCAGCTCCACCACGCCACCGTGTCGCCTCCCGCAGCGAGGGGCCAGGGTGATGCTGCAGTTTAGAACTACATTGCGGGTAACCAAAACAAGAGGCAGCCTTATCGCAGACAATTTAGTCCATGTCAAATCAAGACCCTGGGATTTAGGGCCTCGTGCATTCAAGTCTGATTCACTGCACACTCACCCCTGGCTAAGGTCTCAGTCAGTATCTTCTGGCGCTCAGCAGCATTGCCTTGCTGAGCCTGCAAACGAGTGCAAGAAGGGAACTGGATTATCATGATCATGACAGACTCTGGTTTTCCCCATCTCCCTGACAGGTTTTGGAAACGTAGATATTTACTTGACAGGCAAAGTGCACCACCGAGGTACGTTAGTCCCGCGTTAAAACACTAGAACTCACTTAACTCAAGTGGGTGGAGAAAAGGAAGCAGAGATTGGCTGCATCCCGTTAGCTAGGGATTGCCTCAGGCTGAAGGAAGTCCCAGGGAGCCTAGTGCCAACACAACTGGTTCCCGAGCCATCTATCTTAGGTGCATCTCTTGTCCCCAGCATCATCATCTCTGAGCACCTCACAATTTGTACCCTCACAGCACCCATTGTACAGATGGGAATTGTGGCCCAGAGACCTACTCAAGGTCACACAGGGTATTTGTAGCAGAGTAGGGACTTGAACCTTGGTGTCTCAAGTTCTAGGCTAGTGCCCTGACTGCAAGGCTATAAGAACGGCCATACTGGGTCAGACCAATGGTCCATCCAGCCTAGTATCCTGTCTTCTGACAGTGGCCAATGCCAGGTGCTCCAGAGGGAATGAACAGAACAGGAAATCACCAAATGACCCATTCCCAGCTTCTGGCAAACAGAAGCTAGGGACACTTTAGAGCATGGTTTTGCATCCCTGCTCATCCTGGCTACTAGCCACTGATGGACCGATCCTCCAACTTATCTAGTTCTTTTTTTTTAAACCCTGTTAAGGTCTTGGCCTTCACAACATCCTCTGGCAAGGAGTTCCACAGGTTGACTGTGTGTTGTGTGAAAAAATACTTCCTTTTGTTCGTTTTAAACTACTGCCTATTAATTTCATTTGGTGACCCCTAGTTCTTCTGTGATAAGGAGTAAAAAACACTTCCTTATCTTTCTCCGCACCGGTCATGATTTTATAGACTTCTATTGTATCCTCCTTAGTCATCTCTTTTCCAAGATGAAAAGTCCCAGTTTTATTAATCTCTCATATGGAAGCTGTTCCATCCCCCTAATCATTTTTGTTGCCCTTTTCTGTACCTTTTCCAATTCCAATATATCTTTTTTGCAGATCTCTGTTGCAGATCTGGGGTGACCAAATCTGCATGCAGTATTCAAGATGTGGGTGTATCATGGATTTATAGAGGCAATAGGATATTTTCTGTCTTATTATCTATACCTTTCTTAATGATTCCCGACATTCTGTTAGCTTTTTGCCTGCCGCTGCTCATTGAATGGATGTTTTCAGAGAACTATCCACAACGACGCCAAGATTTTTCTTGAGTGGAAACAGCTAATTTAAACCCTGTCATTTTATATGTATAGTTGGGATTATGTTTTCCAATGCGCATTACTTTGCATTTCTCAACATTGAATTTGATCTGCCATTTTGTTGCCCAGTCACCCAGTTTTGATCCCTTTGTAACTCTTTGCAGTCTGCTTTGGCCTTAACTGTCTTGAGTAGTTTTGTATCATCTGCAAATTTTGCCAACTCACTGCTAACCACTTTTTCCAGATGACTCCGCAGCCTGAGATCTCACTGCCAGGAAGGCTTCTCTACACTCAGCCTAAATTTTCCAACCCCCCTAAAACGCTCTGCTCCCTCTATATGGGAGAAGGACAAAAGCTGTGTAGTTTACCCATAATTCCATTAACTGTGTTTTCTGGCTTTAGTTGGGAATTTGTCTGTCTGTTCCAACGGTGAGACAATAATAGATTGTTCTGTGGTTTACTCTTGAGCAGGCATAGGAACTGTTCAAGATATGCTGGGGAGTAAGGGCTCACCCTGAGCTCACTGGTGGTGGACTCTGGTTTGGGAAGAGATCGAGTACTCTATCCTGAAGAGTAAGGACCCTTGAGTAAGGGCCTTATTTTGTGCTGGGTTCACCGCCTGGTTCTGAGCCCGGTCTGGCGTGATCCTATGGGGCGGGGTGGGGCTGGGCTGGCAGCAGTGGCATGGAACAGGCACCGCTGCAAAGTCAGACCGCATTAGCAGAGGCGGTGCAGGGCTGACCTGAGAGCAGCCCCACTGAGCCCGTAGCAGCGGTGGCAGTGAAAATCCGAGTCACTGGATCGGAGCAGACAGGCAGAGGAGGGCCTTTCTCTGACTACTGTTGAGTCTTACTGACCGCATTGGCATGAGCTGATGTCCATCTGGTCCAGCCCTGCAGAACCACTCCACCCAGGACCCCTTTTTGGTTGCATTGAGGGGTGAGGGAGGATGGGAGGTGCAGTGAAAGGAAAATGTAGTAATCCAAAGTGCTTCTAACTTTTCACAGCACTAGGCACCGAGAATACACCTTGTCACCCCATGAATGATTACATCTGACTCCGTTCCCCGCACTGACGGCTGCTCCCTTCCAAAGAAGGTGAAACGAACACTCCTGCAGTAAACATCTGTTACAAAACTGTTACCGGAAGGGCTTGCAGAGCCGCACTGATTTCATCCTCCATTTCACTAGAAGACAGAAGGAAATTGCAGAGTAACTTGAAAAACTGGCTATTGCTGGGGCATTATGTCTACCCTTTCCTTACCCTTAAATTCCCCACCCCCACCTCTATTTACCATTGCTCTTGTCCATAAAAAATGGATCTCTGAAATAAGTCAGTTACAGAGATCCACAGTGTATCTGACTCTTCATTGCACAATGTCTGAAGCTGGTGCAGTTCTCTGGCTCGTTAGCAGATGGTGCTGTTGGATAGGACAGTGTCTGCTTTCCACCGGCGCAGAGCAGAGACCGCAGAAGTGAAGCTGTTAAAATCTACTACTGACCAAGAGAAGAGAAATGTGGCCAGAGGCACACAAGTCACTAAGTTGCCAGATGGGGATGAAGTTGTTGGAGTCTTTAGGAGTTAGGAGAGGGGGTGGGTTTTTGCGGTTGGTGTGCGGTGGAGAAGAATGTTAGTGGAATTGTGTGACTGGAAATCTGATTAATTCATCTAGCACACGGGAGGCTGGGGGGTTTTTTGTTTTGTTTAAGTTAATGTGAGATGCCTAGATTCTAGGAGAGGCACCAGATGTAGCCAAGTATTTACAATGCAATAATATGAGAATTGGGATGAACTTTATCCTGGCCGTTTTCAAAATAAGATACGAGACCCACCTTTTGTCAGAAACCTTCCCTGTGAAGAAAGGCTTCAGAAGAACTGGTATTGCTCCAAATGCACAGACACTGAAAAGGATGCAGTGAAGAGTCAGATGGAGGGAAGAAGAAACAGAACTCTAAGTAACAATGGCCACAGGCAGTTCTGGAGGAGAGCAGACTCCTTTCTGGACACTTTCAGAGCAATTCTTGGTTTGTGTTTGGCACCTGGACACACTCAAACACCTCAGATAGACTAGACGAGACACAGTCCCTAGGTGAGTCCAGGTCTAAGGCGATCAGTTCAATCACTGCTGCAGGAACACTAAGTTCTTCTCTGGGCCACAAATCCCTCTTAAAAAAGCTCCTAGCTCTGCATATGATAGTGGAAAAGAAGAATTACAGTGCCTCCCACTGCCGGAGGTGGGCACTCGCCCGCACTGGACTGCCATCACAGAGAAATAATCACAAGGGAAATTGCAGAAGTTCCAGGGCCCAAATTACCAAACCATATTTAGGCATCAATAAAAGTGGCTGGCTTTTGAGAAACCACCAACTGACTAATTAGATACCAAACCTGCCTTCATTGCGTGCAGCCTCTTCGGCCTTAATCACACAGGTCATTTTGCAGTCTGTATTGGACCCTTTGGTTAGTTGGTGCTTTTGAGAAACGCTGAACACCCACAGCTCAAAGCAGGCCGTTTGTATGTAGGTGCATGCGGGGTTTAGGCTCCTCCCTTGAGAGAGCTACATTTGAACATTTTAGCTTCTTGGCTTTTAGTTTTAGGGTTCAGGGATCAATTCTTGTTTGCAAAGCAATCTGCATCTATGTCAGAGGACTACATGCTACTAACTATTAATAGTGAGCTTTATATCTTATTTCCTATGCCCTGTATTTCTTATGCCCTATAGGGTGCATCTTTTCATTCCCCTCGCAACCCTGGCCCTTCAGTGTTGCGCAGGGAAAGCAGCCAGGGCTGCACTCAAGGGCTAGTTCTTGGTCTTCTCAGGAATTAAAAAAGTGACTCATTCCAGTGGCTGCAGCAATGAGCAAATGAGGCAGGGAAAGGCAGTAGCGCTCTCTGCTCCAGTGGTTCACTCCTGTCAATTACAGAGGACTTGGATTTAGGGCTTTGCTTTGGTTGGATGTTTGTCTGGCTGTCTGTGGCATGCACTGCTGTAGATTCATTTAGGGCCAGGGAAGAGAGAAGTCATTTGTGCTAGGACAGGTGAAAATGTGGGCCTCGCCCCCCCCCGCCCCCGCTCCATCCATTCTCAGCCCTGAGCTGAGGGGTAATACCTCCCAGTCCCATAGAAATACATTGCAAAGCTTCCACCCGTACAGCGCAGACGATGAAAGAAAAATCAACTTCAGCTCATGTCCAATAAAAGGCAATCCCAATGGAACCTGTGAGCAGCTACCGAGGCGACACCTGGTTTTCTGCCTGTTACAACAGGTGCCTGCAGCGAGTTCCTGGCTAAAGCGTCCTCTTCAGTGCCAGATCCACTCCCCCCTCGCGAAGCCTGACACAGGCCAGGACAGGTGCAGCAAGGAGCAGTTCGGTTCCTGCACTGCTGGCACGTTGGCCGGGATCTCGCAGAGCGAGGGTCGCGGGACTTGCTAGAAATGATCCATCATCCTCAGTCAGATGGCAGGGTTCAGCGGCTTCCTGGAGAGCAGGCCTGGCTCATGTCCCTTCCCTGGAGCCGCTTGTGCCAACCACAGTGTAACCATCTTGGGGGTTTGTTAAACAGCAAACTATGGAAGGAGTGAGGAACAGCACTTTAGTAACAGAGGGGCCTGCGCCTCGGAGGAGGAGTGTGGCAGGGAGCAGCCATGCAGTTAGATCTGATGTAGGGCGCATCTCCCAATTCACAACACTGTCCCATGCTAGGGAGCGTCTCTAAATCACAATCTACTACAAGCATCTCTCTGCATCTTCCCTCCTAAGGAAAACAAGTTAACCTTCGATACATATAAACATGGGCCCTGGGTAGTATAAGCCTGGGGAGGCTTAGCCTTCCCAACAGCCAGCTGTGGCCCTGCCTCCTGCTGCACATTGCTGGCCCTGCCGTGGCTTCCCGCCCTCAGACTCCCCCAAACACGATGGAGCTGGAGGGGGCCAAGTCAGCCATTGGGCCGGGCCACCTGCTTGGACCACCCAGATGGTGCTCCAGGGTGGCTGAGGCCGTCTGGGGGGGAATTGGGGCAGCTGGGGCTGCCCATGGGGACTCCACCCAGCTGGTGCTCTGGGGCAGCTGGGGCCGCCGATGGTCATGGCTGAGGCTGGCCGGCCAGTGCTCCTGGGAGGCTGGGGCCACTGACTGGCACAGCTGGGGCCACATGCATCTCGGGCCACCCTGCTGGTGCTCCAGGGCAGCTGGGGCCACGCACAGCTCAGGCCACCCGGCAGGAAATCAGGGCAGCTGGAACCGCTGGGTGCTGAGGACTCCGCCCACGACTGCCCAGCCGGCACTCTGGGGTGGCTGGGGCTGTGGTGAGCAGGGGTCCTTCCCCCCCTTTTCTTTTGCCTTCTCTCTAAGAAGAGCCTGGCTTAGCTGGCCACGACTGCATGTTTTGCAGCACTGCTCTAAGGCTGTGACCAGAGAGGCAGCTGAAAGAAATGCCTGAAACAGCCCGTTGCTGGCACCGGTTCAGTCTGTGTCTAGCATGCCTGTGTTTTTCAGCAGCGAGGTGACATAATGAGACACAACCCCAGGGAGAGAAGCTGTGTTTTCTGTCTTTGCTTTTCTTTTCTCTCCCCTCTTGTGTATTTGTCTTATAGGAAATGGGGTTGGACTGTAACAGCAGCAATTACAACGGCTCAGCCCGTCTCAGTTAATGTCTCTCTTCCCTGAAAAGGATCATTATTGCCATTTAAAGGGTGGTTTTGCCCCTAAGAATTCTCTCTGGCTGAAGGGAAAAGGGGTCAAGGGATGCTGATAAAATGAAAGCCTGGCTTACCACTTTACATCTCAAATGCTTTAACTGCTTTCCTCCTTTTCCGTCTCTCTACTAAGGGGCAAAGAGGCTGTTGAATGGTGGGTTTGCCGTGGTACTAAGCAGGCTGAGGTCTCTGGATACATTGTTTAATGTTGGACACTGACTGGGTCGTGTTAACACCTTTGACTCTTTGGGGGCCGTTTATTCCATCACCATTAACACCTTCCCCCCCTCCACAGGTGTAATGACAGCGCCAGTGCCTGGCAATGGAGACTTGGGCCCTGAGTGTTCCTGACTAGAACTTCTCCTCTTAAAAAGTGAATCTATGAGGCTTCCTGTTTATCATCCCCCTGGGGTCTCTGTGTCAAGCATGCTCAGATCAAAAGTAACAACAGGGCTTGCCCCAAGTGCCAGCGCTGCAAACTTCGTGGCATACGAGAGCCACGCTCGGCTCTTTCTCACTCTGCATCAGTGAGGAAGGTTCTGCAGGGCAAATGAAGTGCTCGTCGACAGCTGTGCAGCCCCACGGCCTCTTGGTCATGTTCCCCAGAGCTGGGAATAGAACCTAGGACTCCTGAATCCCAGACCCTCTGCTCCAGCCATGAATCAGACTCTCTCCAAGAACTGGGGATTGAACCCAGGTGGCCCCTGCCCAGACTGCATTCCCTGGGCCACGCTCCTTCCAGCCCATTGCTCCTGGACCCATTTTAGAAGCCAGGAATAAATTACCATTACTCAAGACAACAGGAGTGACTGCATTTACTACAGCAGAGTTTACTCTATTTGGGATCAAGCTTCCCTGATTTAAAATCAACAGCCACCATTGTTTTTATTTTATCAATTTAAAAGCATGCCCCAGTTAGAGGTGGGTGGAACAGAATGGCCTGTGTGGTGGCCCCTCTTCATTCCCCAGCAACCTGATTACATTTGTAAGTGGTCACTTCACTGCCTGCATATTGTGGGTGCCACCTACATCACCACCAGAAACACCGTAGCTGGAGCCAGGGGATGTAGCGCTGCTGGTGTTGCTGTCTTTGAAGATATCAATTTGCTTCACCGCCTCGGCCCCCTGGAGGGATTTCACGTTGAGAGTAGTCACGCAAGTAGCTTTTGTCCACAATCACCTGGTCAGTAAAGGGGAGTATTAGAAACCATGGGTCTTGGGCAGACCATAGGACGATGGTTCTTTGCGGGATGAGGTTGGTCAGAGGCTCTTTGCCATCTCAGGTTGGTCCGTGGATGTTTGCCGAGTGGGAGCAGTAAATCAATCACCAGGACTGAGCAGGGTGCATGGAGGCCAGGGATTTGCTTCCCACCGTGCTCGCCCTGGCTGGCAGGAAGTGGAACAGAAGCAGGGATCGGGTGTTCATCCCACCCTGCCTACAGAACCAACAGGAACTGGGGTCTTGGGGCAGGAATGGAAGGTGGCTGGGAGCTCAGAGACCACCTGCTCCTCCCACACAGGAAATGGATTGTGGGAGAAGGAGGGAGGAGAGCCTGTGCTCATGCCAGGTGCGCCCCCCACCCCCAAACATTCCTAAACAAACAGCTCTTTGCCATTTTACAACTGACACTTTCCCTAGTCTAAGGCCAGGCAGGGAACCAACCCTCCGTCCCCCGAAGCCTAGATCAGATCAATGGCTCTCAACCTTTCCAGACTACAGTGCTCCTCTCAGGGGTCTGATTTGTCTCATGTACCCCAAGTTCCACCTTATTTAATAACTGCTAGCTTACAAAAGCAGACCTAAAACTAGGAATGTGTCACAGCCCCCTATTACTGACACATTGCTCAGTTTTGCCATATAATTATAAAATCAATCAATTGGAATATAAAAACTGTACTTACAGTTCAGGGTACAGTATACAGAGCAGTATAGCCAAGTCAGTGTCTATGAAATTGTAATTTGCACAGACTTCGCTAATGCTTTTTATGTAGCTGTTGTAAAACTAGACAAATATCTAGAGTTGATGTACCCCCTGTAAGATCCCTGAGCACCCCCAGAGGTACACGTACCCCTGGTTGAGAACCACCGGAATAGCGCACAACTCCCAGCCCCGCACGGTACCAGGGTCCCCGTTCCCTCCCCACCTGGCCTCACTTTCCACTTTTCCTCCAGACCCAACTCAGCAAACTCTCAAACAGCATGTTCAATTGCTCCACAAAGTCTCCCTACGTGAGGCTTCATTGTTAGCAGTAACAAAAAGACCCCAATGTATTCCAGCCCTCACCCTCAGCTGCAAGCTCCTCAAATGCTTTTCAGCCCTGCACCAGGGCCAGTCATTCCTGCTGACCTTTCCCCAGCCCTTCATCCTTCCCCTTGTCTCAGGGGTTCACCACATCTCCGTAGCCAGGCCTCCTGCTCATCTGCTCCCTGGCTCCTGTCCCATCTCATCGCCATCCTTCCTCCCCGTCCCCAACAGGGAGTTGTCTCCAGTCCCTGACGCAGAGGCTCTGCCCTGCTCACATCCCTGTACCTTGAAGCAGTTTTTAGTAAGGACAAACCCCAGCTGGAAGTCCTTCCCTTTGCAGAAATGGCTGTAACATTCCTCTTCCACTTTGCCTCCCTCATTGCTCAGGAAGCTGTTGAAAATGACCTCGTCCATGCCCTCTTCGAAGCGGGGGTTAACGTGAAGGGCGATTTCACCCTTTCTGTCCCCGCCACAGAGAAAGTCAACCTGAAACCTGGACAGGAGGATGAGGAAAGTAGTGACCAAGGGGCCTGTGAGGACTTTAGGACGAGCAGGTCCCTCCCCACCCCCTGCCCATAGTATAACCTGGGAAATGGATTAGACCATGGGTTCTCTCTCCCACGCTGGATTTCTGCCTTTCCCCATGCTGCTGAGCTGCCGGAGTTGCCTTGAAGCTGGTGTGAGTTCCCCCACCAGCTTCACGGAGCCAGAGACCAAGAAGCAGTTCCCGTCGGGTTCTGGTGTCAGGATGACGGTTCCCACCATTTCTCCTTTTGTTACGTCGCAATTTGGCCTCTATGTTGGTTACAATTGTCTATCTGGCTGGTGAAACCCTTTCCCTGGTGGGTGTTTGACTCAGATCAAACCCCTTATTGTCAAACCTGCCTTCTGCGTCAACCTCCGTGATAAAGATCCTCCAACAAAAAAGCAGCCAGTGATTCCATTGATGATGTGGGACTCTGTCTCTTTTTCCCAACAGGGCTAATGGGAGAGAGTAAATGAGTCATCCAGATCCGCTGATGAAACCCGCACACATGGGGAGCAGAGATGGGATGTGAATAGCAGCCATTTTTAAAGGCATTTCTGTAACTCCTCTTAACTCATCCCTGAAATCTGCACAGCCCACCCCCAATGGCTGATCTCTCCCTTTTTCTCTCCCAAGCGTCTTACATCAAACAAAGTGTTTCTTAGGCAACAAGTTTAAATCTGATATTTTCTCATTTCATGGACTGTTTCTGTGTTCTTGTCTTATGAGAGAAGATGAACAGGAGCATCCCATTTACCATCTCTAAACCTTTCATTACATCGTGTACCTCTCTTGTGTCATCTCTTATTCATTTCTTCTCTAAATTATCTTTGTAATCCTTCCCATCTCTCTTTCTATGGAAATCTTTCCTGGGTCCCAATAATCTCCTCTTAACAACCTTTCCTTGGTCGCCTTTTTGCGGATTCAGCGTGCTAGGGGTGTTGTACGGACACAATGAAAAAATGGCCTTTGGCCGGAAGAGTTGATAATCTCAGTCACGGGGGACACATCCCTGATCTGAGTTCTGTGGCACTTTAAAGACTAACAAAGTGCCACTGAACTCCCGTTGTGTTTGCTGTATACAGACTAACACGGCTACCTCTCTGGAACTATCCCTGATCTGAGTTTGACATTCCTCAGAACAGGTTTGTTCTTTATTTTTCCCTATCAGAGAGAGAGAAATGTACTGTGTTCCAGGGCCCTCTGGTGGGCTAGATGGCTCACCTCGCTCAGTAATTTGCCCAAGTGCATAGTACACCTGGCTGGTGTAATACACTGGTCAAGAGTGTGTGTCATGGTCCCCCTTGTGTGGCTGGAAGCCTCCTGTTCTGGAACGTTATACAAGGGGCAGAGGGCCCCGGTATGCAGAAGCCCCATTAACCCCACCGTAGAGTTTTGTCATAAAGGAACTGAGGTTGAAAGTGCAGGTCTGCTCTGAAAAGTGCCTGCAAGGATTGCAGGGCTCCATGTTTGTCCCACGGGCTCCAGACCAAATTAATTCATCCTACATGTAACAAGAGGGTAAAATGTGCTTTCTAATCATCGGTCCCACAAAGAATCTGGGCTCTGAGGTTCTTCCTGGTTCATGCATCGTCACCAGAATAGATTCCTCAAGGCCAAATTCTGCCCTCGGTGGGTTTATCTGGATTAGGAGAAATGAAACCTGTCCAATTGTACCCTATTATCTAATCTAGACAAAGCCAGTCACTCCTGGGCAACTTTCATTGTCGTCAGATTATTCCTTCTGGTCTGCCTAGGCCGTCTCCTGCTGTCCGGTGGCGTTGAACTGGTCTCATGCCTTTTCCTTGAACCTTTGCTAACAGTTCCAAAGTCTGAATCAGAATATGACTGAGCTCCCTCTCCCGCACATCTGCTCACTCTGCCGGGCTACGTCAGCCTTTATTCTGGATGTTAGGCTCAAAATTAGGTGAAGGTTTCTAAACCAGCAGGGGAGTGAAGTTCTGGAACAGCCTCCCAAGGGGAACAGTGGGGGCAAAAAAACCTAACTGGCTTCAAGACTGAGCCTGAAAAGTTCATGGAGGGGATGGTTTGATGGGACAGCCTACGATGGCACGGGCCCATCGGCAACTGCAGGTAGCAAAAATCCCCAACGGACAGAGAGGGGACACTCGGTGGGGAGGACTCAGAATTCTCTGTAGCAACTCATTCCCAGGGGTCCACCTGGTGGATCTTGTCTACATGCTCCAAGTCTAACTGATCACCAGATTTGGGGTCGGGAAGGAATTTTCTCCCAGGTGAGATTGGCAGAGACCCTGGGTGGTTTACACCCAGCATGGGGCACTTGCTGGTTTAAACTAGCATAAATGGTGAATTCTCTGTCACTTGAAGTCTTTAAATCATGATTTGAGGGTTTCAGTAACTCAGCCAGAGATTAGGGGGTGAGGTTCTGTGGCCTGCGACATGCAGGAGGGCAGACTAGATGATCACGATGATCCCTTCTGGCCTTAGAGTCTCTGAGTCTAAGTCCTCACGCGCTTTCCCCTAGCTGTTTAGTCAGCACTGATTATTTGCTGTACTAAGGGTCAAAGCTTTTGCCACTGCAGCTCTCCAGTTTGTGCTGCACTGTGGCAGAAAATATAATGCGATGAGTTCGCCGAGTGACCCGGGTATTGAGATTATAATGGATACATTAGCGGCTCCTGTCTTGACAAATCTTTGAAGCTAATTGTGGGCTCCTGTGTCACTTAGTTGCTTTTGAAAATTGCATCCTTCGGGTAAAGCTGAACTGTAGGCACCCACGTTTGAAAACCTGGGCTGCGGAGAACAGCCCTGCCCTGTGGGAGTTTGGACAAAATTAAAATCGAACGGGATTCCTTCCTGTCTCAGTGAGATGGAATAAACCGACCGCTCTCGGAAACAAGACACTGGCAGTGCATGGATGCAGCAGGGCAGAGATGTATTATTGCAGCCAGGTTAGTTACTCATGGCTAGCCAGGGAGGTTTACACGGTCCCCATTAGACTAAGTGCACTGTTTGGAGAGGATGGTTTTAATTATTAAATGGAGCAAGCGGGAAGGCGACATGACAGCAAGTTTGCAGGCCACACCTCTGCACCTCCACACGCCCGCCTTAGTCACTGAGGTGTCCAGTGATGGTCACGCGGAGCTCACTGGAGACCTTGTCGCTCCCTGGGCTGATGCTTGTGGTTCTGCCAACGCTGGCTGCAGCTGCTTCCGGGAATTTACCCCAGGGAGAAGAGGGGCTGGGCTGGGGCCTCAGGAGCTCTGGGTTCAATCCCAGCTCTGTTCTATGCTCCCTGTATGTCCTTGGGCAAGTCACGTCAGGCCAGACCTTCACAAGAGCACAATTCGGCACCCAAAGGTGGGGCCAGACGTCCAGGAAATCACTCTCTGACGCTGATGCCTATTTGGGAGCGGGGCTGTCTTGGGAATCCGGCCTGGGCTGAGGTGGCTGTTGTTTCCAAGGGCCCTCTGGACGGTGAGTGGGGAGAACAGTCCCTCCTTCTCCGGGAGGTGGTGAGGATAGACCCCGGGGGTTTGCGGGGCTCAGAGACTGCAGTGACAGGGACAGATCAGGCCCTCGCCATGGCGGTTTCCTGCCCGTTGTCCAGCTCAGCGACCTCGGTGTTTGCCGTCTTCTTAAGGGCGGGTCCGGGGGGACGAGTCTGCACCCCGGCTAATACGCACGGGAGGCTCCCCGCCCGGGCATTTCTGCGTAGCGCGTCGAGTAACTGCCGCCCCCTTTCCAGTTGACGGCCTCCAGCTTCACGTCGCCGTCCACCTCCAGGAAGCGCACGCGGGCCGGCGGGAGGCGGTGGCGGAACTTGTAGTGATGATGCTCATTCACGGTCACCTGGGAGGGAACAGCCAGTGTCAGACTAGGGGACGGGGCCCTGACCCACTGGCCTGGGACATCCTCCCAAGGCAGGAAGGACTGGGCCAGGGCCTATGTCTGGGGCTTGCTGGACGTTGTTCCCCTAAAAGCCACAGGGTCCGGCGGCCAGTGGGGTCTGGGTCATGACCCACTGAGACCGCACACCCCTGCTGGGGAGAGGCTGCAGTGCAGGTGGGGAAGGTGCAATGAGCTTTGCCGTTGCTGGATTCTCTCAGCTCACCTGGACATTTAGCCCAGCCCATCCCTACACCAAGGGGACAATTCGCCTTGGGCAGAGGGGCCAGCATGAGGCTGGGGCACCATTTGAATTCCACATACCCCCCTCCAGATCATGGGACTGCGCAGGAATCATTTCATGAGCCTTCCCAGGGCTCCAGGAAAGGAGGGTGGGTGGACAGGCATCTCGCCCAGCCTGAGCAGGGGCTCCACAATCCAAAATTACATTGGGAGGCAGTAATGCCTAGTGGGTGGGTAGCGCACTAGCCTGCCCGGTGACCTTGAGCGAGTCACTCCCCCCATGCCTCAGTCTGCCCATCTGTAAAACATTGTTGTGGTTACTATCACCTCCTGACTATGGCTGGCCAACACTTGGAATTTCTGATCTTCAGGAAATTCTGACATTTGGACAGGGGGTGGGAGGGGAGAATCCAGTCCTGATCAGCTGGAAAAGTCAAAACTTCCAAAAACCAAATATCTTTTGGGGTCAATAGGAACATTTTGGTTTGGGTTTTTTAAATATATTTGACTTTATTTCTCTATATTGTTTATTTTATCATCTAAAATTTAAAAAAAATTCTCACGGAGAAGTCGTTTTGAAACGTTTCGACCAGGCTGACGCTTCGCGTCGATTTGTAACCCCCTCAATTAAATTTCCTTGAAAGGGACGTGTTCCCCCAAAACGTTTCCATTTCGCCCCGTCGGCGTCCCATGGGGCACTGCGGGCGCCGCTCCGCTCCCCACCCAACACCCTCAGCAGTGAAACGAAGGATCTGGGGCCGCCCATCCCGAAGGCCGTGCGCTTAGTACGCACCAAGGCCCTGTCACGGGTATGCGGTGATACGGATTGAAACGGGACATAGCACACACACGGGATGGCTATCTCTGCACTACACACTACGAGCGCATGCCAGTGCCGTGCACAGTAAACTGTATAGACAAGCCCGTGACGTCGCAGCTTTCTCCGGAGGCCTCCCCTCTCTCGCTGGATGCAGACCGGACCCTCCCCGCACTCAGCTACGTGGGGCATCCTCCAGTGCCTTGATGCAGAAGGGGTGTCCTAAGCCCTGACCCTCAGCCCCCACGTACCTTGTACTCCTTGGCGTTGGCGGTGAACATCAGCGTGAAGCTCTTCCCTTTGCGGAGGGGGCTGTTGTCCATCCGCTCCTCCGTGCCCCACTTTCCCTCCACCAAGCTGTTGAAGACGATGTGGGCCGAGCTCTCGAAGCGGGGGTTGAAGAGCAAGGCCACGTTGGCCCCGTGGAACTGACCATAGAGGAACTTCACCTGGAAGCTGGAGTGGAGACAGCACTGGCTGAGCCACCTCCCGCAGCAGGGTTCCCCGAGGCTGGAGCCAGCTTCAGGGACCCTGCTCCCAGCCCTGTCTCCGGCGTTGGTTAGGGAGCCTCTCGCACTGAGCTGGGGACCTGTGACCCGAGCATCTGTCCCCAGCCCTGCCCCTGATGCACCTGGGTTTTGCAAAGGGGCTGGTGACTGAGCTGGGGACGTGCGCCCGGAAGGGCGATCCAGGCCCATCTCCTTTAGCCGGCTTGCTCCCGTCTGCTCTGGGGAGCGCTGGGTGGGGTGATCTCACCCCGGTCCGGGGAGTGGCGCCGGCTCTGGGGCATGCACCATGGGGCAGGGGAAGCGACCGCCCTGGGGAAGGAGCTCACAACACATCGGAGCCAGGGGACGGGACCGAGGGCGTCTCGCTGCCTTGTGGGCGTCCCCTCATGTCAGCCGGGAACACAGGGGAATCCCTGGGAATGTGTGCTCACCCTCTGCTTGTCTCCGGCACCGAGCCCTGTATCTTCACCCACTCGTGTGGGGGGAGCCCTTCCGGCAGGGCAGCGCTGAATGGGATGGTCTGAGACAGAGAAACTGCTGAGTGAGTGCTCAGGGCATTGACCCACGCTCCCTCTCCCTGCTGGGAAAGTCCCGGTCCCCCAGCTTGGCTGTGCAGCCGTCCCTAGCTGCTCACGTCCCCTCCTTTTAGCTGCTTTCCCCCTAAAGGGGAAGGGCTAAAGGGCTCAGCGGCTTCTGAACCAGGCTGGCCCTTGGACCTGCCCATCTCCCCGGGCAGAAGGGTGCTGTACCTCCGTCACTGCCCCATGGCTGTTCTCGCTCAGCGGCCTATGTGCTGCGTGCCCTCCATAGGACTAGCCCCCTGGAAGAGGCTTCCTCAACCCCTAGCAGCTCCCCCTCACCCCCCACAGCGCTGCACAGCACCTAATCCAGGCACTTACTTTATTTGCTTCAGCTTTTCAGAAGGGAGCGACCCCTTGGGTTGAATGGAAGGAGCCGGCATTTGTCTGGGGTGTTAAATCATTTTCTAGGGGAGCTTCTGGGTGTGTGTGTTTGTGTGCCTCTGGGTGTGTGTGTGTGTGTGTGTGTGTGTGTTTGTGTGTCTCTGGGTGTGTGTGCGCCTCTGGGTGTTGGAGAGGGCAGGTTTCTGCATCCATACCGTACCTCTGTGTATGTCTGGGCACTTGTGAGTACATGGGGGAGTTGTGGGGGGGGGGCAGGGAGAGTCGTGGGTCTGTGTGTGTGTGTGTGTGTGTGTGTGTATGTGTATGTGGAGCGGGGTGGGGATTTTGTGTGTGTGTGTGTGTGTAGAAGGGGAGGGGATTGTGTGTGTGGGTCTGTGCGTGCGCGCGCGCCTCTGGGTGTTGGAAGGGGCATGTTTCTGTCCGCGTCTCAGTGCCTCCCTCCGCGTGCCTGCGTGCCTGTGCATGTCACTATCCAGATGCAAAGCTGCTCTGTGCTAATCCCAAAACGCTAGTGCGAATGTTGCGGCTGCGGGCAGCCCCCTCTGCGCATTTCCCGGCGGCTGATCTAACCCCTTCGCCACCCCCGGCTCCATATTACAGAGCCAATTCATTCCCCACTTGCCGGCCACCCAGCCGTCCAGCTCCCAGTTGCTGCGTGCCCCGGCACGTCCAGCGAGAAAGCCCACCCTGGCTCCGTCACAGCCCGGCCCGTGATGCCCCCCTCGCTCTCTTTCGCTCTTTCCCATCTCAGGCATGTGGCTGCAGCAGAATAAGACAAGCAAAGTCGAGGAGGGCCAGGGACTCACCGGCCTGTCTGGAATTAGAGCCATTGCTGCTGCTGCCACCATCCACCCTCTGCAGTGCAGGAGTTGCTGGAGATGAAGGGACCGGGCAAGAGGCAGCACTTTATATTCAGTGCTGCCCCTGAGAAATGGGGCTGGTCGTTTCCCGGAAGCATCGTCTTGCCTGCACGTTCCGCCCGTGCCCTGGCATTGCGTCAGAGATCTCCGTATCAGTGTTACCCAAAATGTTGTAATGAGCTGGGATTTGTCAGCTTGAACTCAGAACAACCTGACCGTGTGTCATAGCCCCTACGCTGCTAGCAGCTGGCAGGGGTGGGGGATTTACAGAGGAATTTGCATACTAGGTGATTGTTTGGGCTAAACTTATCTAAGCGTGAGGTATGACAAAGGCCTGTCTCGCTGCTGCAAAAATAATTATTTAATCATGGAAGGAAAAGAAACTGCAATTTCCTGTTCTTGGCTTCTCTAGCGTGTAAGACACACTGTGGTTTTCAGCCTGGGGTCCGCGGACCCCTGGGGGTCCACAGACTATATCTGAGGTTTCCAAAGGGATCCACACCTTGATTTGAAATTTTTTAGGGGTTTGCAAATGAAAAAAGGTTGAAAACCGCCGGTGAAGGGTATAGATCCAACGTAAAAACATGCTCTGACTTTTTTTTTCAAAAGATGGGGATAGTAAGGCTTGGAAACCCTTCATTTCAATTCTCCTTGTATTCAATTTTAATCCTATGAGGAAAACATTATTTTGCTAAAGCTGCATTTTAAAGGAAAGGAGGAAGGGCTCTGGGGGGGGACATGTTTCTTCAGCTACCAGTGTCAGAGGGGGCCAGTTTTTCTCTCTCTCCTTCACGCAATCACAAAAGTATAGCTGGGTTTCTGAAACTTTTATTTTTTTCCTGTAAAGCTCCTGTATTGTAAAGGATGAGGATGCGATCTTGCCTCCCAAAATCTTCCCACGCGACAAATGATAGCCTGTAAACTGGTGTTACAGGGCTTACAGGGGCAGGTCTCTTTCCAGCGAAAGTCAAGAGATGCTAATTACCAATCAGTATAAAAGGCTTTGAGTTTAAAGAACTGCTTTACTTTGAACAAATGGAATAAGGGACAGTGGTGTAAAAACGAGGCCTGCCTTTCTTTAGGATCTGTCTCTCAGTTTTTAAAGATAAATGCTGACATTGTTATGTAGAAAGAGGAAGTTTGGTTCCTGGTGCAGCCTGATCAAGCCATTGACATGCATGGGCCTTTTGATGGGGGTTTTAGCTCCAAATGACACATTTAGACGCTTCAATAAAGCTCAGAGTGACTCAGGAAAAATACGGGGTAATTAATCTCAGTGGATAAATCACGAAATTGTTGGGTTTAGTGTGACTCCAGAAAGCGTGGTGCCTTTTAACATTGTATGACATGTGATTCCCCAAGAGGCCCCATGGTTAAAGAATACCTTCTGAATGGGTCAGCCAAGGGGCAAAACAGGATTTGTACCATTTGACCAGTAACAGTCTGTGGAGTAAGAGTCACATCTTTTTTTTTCCCCTCTTCTCTTGGCCTTTTTTCCTTTCTTGCTGTTTTAAAAACTTTCTTAGTCCTCTCTGAAAGGTGGCTGTCCCCTCTCGTGTGGAGCTAGCTCTCTAGTTAGAGTGTCTCTCTCTAGCACTAATACTTTGTGGCCTTTGTGTGGTTGTGTAATTTAGAAATGTATTAACTGCATAAAATGATTTTTCTAAAAATGTGTGGTTTTATAGAGAGCGATGGTCCCGCTGGCCCAGGATCCTGTCTTCTGACAGTGGCCAATGCCAGGTGCTTCAGAGGGAATGAACAGAACAGGAAATCATCAAGTGCCCCATCCCGTTGCCCATTCCCAGCTTCTGGCAAACAGAGGCGAGGGACACTTCAGAGCATGGCTTTGCATCGCTGCCCATCCTGGCTAATAGCCACTGATGGACCTATCCTCCATCAACTTACCTAGTTCTTTTTTTAACCCTGTTATAGTCTTGGCCTTCACAACATCCTCTGGCAAGGAGTTCCCCGGGTTGACTGTGCATAGTGTGAAGAAATACTTCCTTTTGTTTGTTTTAAACCTGCGGCCTGTACATTTCATTGGGTGACCCCTAGTTCTTGTGGGATGAGAAGGCGTAAATAAGGACGTGTTGTTTACTTTCTCCACACCAGTCATGATGTATTAATAGTTTTCCTTGATTCCTCTGTCATTAATAAGTCCTACAAGTATTTAATGCCATAAATAACGCTTCCTTATTTACTTTCTCCACACCAGTCATGTGTTAATAATTCTCCTTGATTCCTCTGTCAATAAGTTGTAAACACATTTAATGACGTTATTTAGCCAACCTCCTTAGCACAGCTGTTGTGGGGGCAGCATACTGTCATTCCGGTTAGTGATTCTCCATTTTTCCTTGTCCAGTCTGGGCTTCAGCCCCTGTCAGCAGAGGGTGGAATCCACATCCATACCGAGTTATTCCAGCCTGCCCTGATTTCATATAACAACCTTGTAACAGCCAGATTCCCCAACTCGTCACAGGCAGTGGTGGGAGGTGACAGGAGGGGGCTGTGGGTGGCAGTTTCAGGGGGGAAGATGGCTGCAGGGAAAGAAATTTGGGCGGAAGGGGGAATCAGCAGCTGAGAGGGGCCCAGTCTGCCCGCGGAGTGGGAAGGACAGTCACTGTCAGAAGGGAACCGATGTTAATCAACAACCAACCTGCTCAAAGGAGCCGCCCCTGGAGGGTGGCGGTGTCTGTTATCTACCACTGGGCACTAGAGGGCACTCGTGTCTTGGCTGAAATGTGAACAGGCCCAAACCAGGGATTGTGTACCAGGGCTGATGTCACAAAACAGTTGCTGTAGCTAGTCTCTACCCCCCACCCAGGGCCCATCGGGGGCGGATCGGGGGCATGGCTGGAGCGCATGGTGCTGTGGCTGTTCTCTGCCCCCCCAGGGCCTGTAGGGGGCAGAGTGTGAGATACAGCAGCCCCCAGGTGGCTCACAGCCCCAGAATAGGGGGGGGGCCTAAGGCCCACAGTTGCAGAGATGCTGATTCCTGGACCGGCGCTACCTGGATTAACACGTCCCCCTGATGCCAGGCTATCCCTGCCCACAGGTGCAGTGAGCCCCTCCCCTGGGGCAAGGGTGCGTGACCCTCATGCCGCAAGGCCTGGTCTCCAGGGAAGGCGTCGAGCTCCGCGTCAGTGCGAGGCGGGGAGGGGTGGGGGGGGGATGTTCGGATCCGGTCACACGCACTCTGATGCCTGGACAGTGGCGTTCGCTGCGAATGTCAGTAACCTGCCCGCAGGCGTGAGCCGATCCCCCTGCTCGAAGCTGCCCCTAGCACCGCTGGCTCCTGCCCCTCTGGACACAGGCCCCCTCCCAGGGTCAAAGCATCCTGGGCGTGACTGGGATTTGCAAGCCGGGTGTTCGGGGCTGCTGAGGCCGGAGGTTGGGGGCGGCTCCCAGGGAGGAGGGGGTTGTTCTGGGATGTTTCCCAATGCCCTTTGGAAGGAGTCGCTCAGGAAAAGGGTGTAAACGGGACCCTCCCTCCCGCTTGCCATCCCTGAAGATGACGCCCAGGGTACTCGGATACCATGGGGTATAAATGCCTGCAACAGCCCTAGGCCCCGAGCCTTTCCCTGCTAACCACCCAAGGAATCCCCTTCCCGCCTGTGCGTGTCGGGTGCAAGATGCAGCTTAGACTGTAGCAGGCAGTGGTCCTGCCTCAGTGTCTGGGCACAGCCAGCGAAGGGTTAAGACAGCTGCAGGCTGGGGACCGAGGAGCGAGGCAGCAGTTCTTCAGAAAAGGACCTGGGGGTTACAGTGGACGGGAAGCTGGATATGAGTCAGCAGTGTGCCCTGGTTGTCAAGAAGGCTAATAGCATATTGGGCTGCATTAGGAGGGGCATTGCCAGCAGATCACGGGAAGTGATTATTCCCCTCTATTTGGCATTGGTGAGGCCGCATTGTGTCCAGTTTTGGGCCCCCCCACTACAAAAAGGATGTGGACAAGTTGGAGGGAGTCCAGTGGAGGACAACAAAAATGATGAGGGGGCTGGAGCACATGGGTTATCAGGAGAGGCTGAGGGAACTGGGCTTGTTTAGTCTGCAGAAGAGAAGAATGAGGGGGGATTTGATAGCAGCCTTTAACTACCTGAAGGGGGTTCCAGGGAGGATGGAGCTAGGCTGTTCTCAGTGGTGGCAGATGACAGAACAAGGAGCAACGGTCTCAAGTTGCAGTGGGGGAGGTCTAGGTTGGATATTAGGAAAAACCTTTTCCCTAGGAGGCTGGTGAAGCACTGGCATAGGTTACCTAGGGAGGTGGTGGAATCTCCATCCTTAGAGGTGTTTAAGGCCCCTGGCTGCGATGATTTAGCTGGGGTTGGTCCTGCTTTGAGCAGGGGGTTGGACTAGATACCTCCTGAGCTCCCTTCCAACCCTCATCTTCTAGGATTCTAAGATGAAAAGAAAACCCAGGAGGCCGCATGGGCTGGAGGAACTGCTGGGTTTTAACACATTGCTCCCCCACCCCAGCTCGCCAGGACATGTGAGCAGCAGAAATGGGGGGGGGAAGGGGGCTGTTGATCTGGCTCCCAATGGAGTAGAAAGTCTTCCCCCCTCCCCCCCACCATGGAAGGAGGTGGCCCCGTTGGACTGGCAGGTCCGGGGACCCTGGCTGGAAACGGTTCCTGCGACGCTCTGCAGAGTGAGCTGCAGGATGCTAAAATCGGAGAGGGGTGAGCAGGCACAGGGGGCGCCTTCCTTGTTCTGTTTGTGAGCCCGGTTGTGTGGTGCGGTCTGACCCGTGCCAGAGGCAAAGCCCCGGGGGAGCCCAGGGCGAGGGTGCATTGTTGGTGGCGGGGAGAGGTGGGGGGGGGATGGGGGTTGTAGGGTTTGGCTGTGGGCTGGCTCAGGTCAGGGGTGCAGGGTCTGAGGGGGCGGGGGGTTCTGGCAGGGGCGAGCTGGCAGTGGGGGCTGTGGGGCATCGGGGGTGAGGAGGAGGAGGAGGGGCTGGGGGGGGGGGAGACCGTCTGGCTGAATGTGGTGATGGCTGCAAAGCGCTGAGTGGGAGGGGACAGAGGGTCATTACAACCTCTAGGCCTGGGCACGTCTCACATTCAGCTCTCCCTGCAGGAGAGTCCCCATCAGCAACAAGCATGGGGGGGGGGTCTATGACACACAGGGGAGCAGTTCCGATTCCACCCAGCAGGGGGCAGGGGAAGGCAAACACCCAGCAGCATCGTGGCTCAAAGCAGAATAGTTTATTGGGCCGGGCCCGTGGGGGGGTGGCATTGTGTGGCCCCCTCCCAGCCTCCCGTGGGGCGGAGCAGCCGGGCTCAGAACTGGACATAGGACAGGACCACGTCACCGGTGATCTCCAGGGTGTCGATCTGCTGGAAGCCGTGGGAGCGGTGGTTGTAGTTGAAGAGTGACTGCCCATTAGCGAAGACCTTGAAGCACTTGTTCCCACAGCGGATGGAGAGCTGGGGGGGAAAGAGGAACCTAGTGGATACAGCGCTGCCCTGCCCTGCCCTGCCCTGCCAGCCACCAGACCTGCGTTCGAAGCCTGGCTCTGCCACTGACCCCCTAGCTGCCCTCCCTAGCCAGTGCCCCACAGTCTGCACACCTGCCAAGCCCTGTTCTGTTTCTCTGCCTCAGTTTCCCCATCTGTAACATGGGCTAAGAGCAACCCTCTGCTCTTTCTAACCATACGTCTCAAAGTGCTTTATAAAGCAGGGTGGTGTCATTATCCCCAGTGTACAGGTGGGGAAATTGTGGCACAATGTGACTTGCCCAAATCACCCCAGCTGTGCCACAGGCATTGCTGGAATAGACTCCCCATCCAGTACTCTACCTGCTAGGCCACACTGTCTTCCTTTTGCCCTGCCTCCCACAGGAGATGAACGCACTAAACCTCCATCACCCATTCTTCTTTCCTGGGCTGGGACAGTGAAGCGCATGGAGGGAAGGGAGAGGCGTCTGCCAGGGGCCAATCCTTGCCCCCTGGCTCTCATGTGCCAGTGTTTTTCCACATGGTTCAAACAGATCAATGAGGCAGCATAGCCTGATAAAATAAAACTAGGGGAGGAGAGGGCCAAAGGAGAATCTCCCTTAGCTGCTAGCTTTATAGGGGCTCTGAAACACAGACATGCAGTTCTGATGTCATTCATCCGTGGGCAGCACCATGCACACACACGCATTGCTCTAGAAGACCCTGGGCTTGAGTTTAAGGGGAATCCCCATTAACTGTTAGCAGTATAGGGCATATGACACACATGTGCAATTCAGATTTCAACCAGCAGAGAGCAGCAGTGTATACACACACACAACCCTCCCCCTCCAAATGCCCCAGGACGTAAGCTAACGGAGAATCCACATTAATTGCTAGCTGTATAGGGGCTATGAAACACAGTTCTGATGCCAGCCAGCAGAGGGCAGCAGAATGCATGCCTACACACATGCTCCAGAAGACCCTAACGGAGACTCTCCATTAGCTGCTAGCAGTATAGGGTGTATGACACACACACACACAAGACGTTTACTCACATCAAAGTACTGGTTGGGTTGGAAAGGGTTGTAAGGCAGCGCTCGCTCCTCCGAGCCCCACTGGCCCTTCAGGAAGCTGTTCCTCACCACGGTCTGCTCGTTCAGGCGAGGGTTAATGTGCAGAGCAATGTCCTTGGAGTAGCCCAGCTTAAAGTTGATACAGAAGCTGGGGAGGCAGAGAACCCGTGAGACTGGCGGCTAGTAGCTTATGGGGCGGGGGGGGGGCACCTGGGCTTGAGTGGGGGGGTGCCTGCTGGAGTAACGCTGAGCCATGCCCTGGGGAGGGTCAGGTCTGTGGAGGTGGGGGGGAGGGTTGCAGCTGGGGCTGGATATATGGGCCAGCTGAGCCTGTAGCCAGATACACAAGGCCATTGCACCTGGATGGAGAAGCCTAGTCTGTGCTAAAAAACATGGTCTAAGGATTAGCGTGAGGGGGCCCAGGACCCCTGGGATCTATCCCAGCTCTGGGAGGGAAGTGGGGTATCACGAGTAGAGAGGGTGGGGAGGATCTGGGGGCAGGACTCATAGGTTCTATCCCCAGCTGTGTGCTGATTCACCATGAGACCTAACAGGGGCAAGTCACGTCCCCCTCCCTGTGCCTCAGTTTCCCCTGATGAAGGCAGTGCCATGGCCTCATACCTCTTAGCGCCCGGTGGGACAAACCCTTTCACCACCACTGTCTTCTTTGACGTCAGCCCGCCTGGGAAGTTACCCACATAGGGGACTTGCTGCAAGAGAATGAATGGAGACCCCTGGCTAGCGCTGCTGTCCTGGCCGGAGGAGCATCTCAGAGGTGTTCAGAGAGCAGGGTGGGGGGGTGCTCCCCCCCGGCCGACAGTGCTGACCCCACTGCAGCGCTAGGGGGCACTGGTGGAGCCCAGGATTTGGATACATCTTAAAACCAGCCATGCTAAAACTCCCTGGCCCTTTTGACGTGAGCTGGGATGCTGACACGGTGCCATGGCCAACTTCCAGCGCTAGTCACCCAGCCTCCCAAATCGCCCCCTGCAGGTCCAGCCGAACGGGGGGATTTTTCTTTTCTTCTGGCCACAAGCTTTGTTCAGCGTGGCTCTCAGACAGCTGGCACGTTCCACCCCAGAGGTGGCTCCATGCCAGGGCTGGGGGAAATGTTTCGGGAGAAACCACAGGGTGGCTTTACTGTGTGCGGGCATGAAACGGCAGAAGCAAACGCCAAGTCAGCTGTTCTTACCGGGTGGTAGGAAGCTGGGCCAGCCATCATCTGTGGGGCAGAGAAATCGAGGGGTTATTTGCTTGGCCAGCTGTGGAGTGACCCAAACCTCCCTCCCTAAGGCCATGGGGGTTTCTCCATCCCTCCTGTCCACGGAGGATTTGGGTCTGGCACCGCTGGTGTTTTTAGCGCTGGAGGGCTCCGATCCTAGCCCTGAGGGTGGCCGTCACCTGATGGCTCTTCTCGTGAAATAGCCGTGATGGGCACGTAGCTAAAATCCTCCCCTACCCCAGCAGTTTCAAGTTGGCTACACGCTGCTCCTCCACTTCCTGTCTTAAACTGCTAGATTTAAGATTTAGTAGATTTGCAGTGCAGCTGTTACATAGGAGTCGCACCCTACCCCAGAGGTGGCTGCATCTCAGTGCAGCGTGAGGGAGCCCCATATAATCAGCTGCCCCGTTCCAGCCTAGAGGTGACTACATTTCAATCATGGGTGACATGATCTCTGTATACGCAGCCGCCGTGCCCCACCTCAGAGGTGGCTGCATCTTGGCGCTGGGTGAGCGGCTCCTTTACAAATGGTTCGTGGTAATAAGAGGGTGTTTATCAGGGAACTCTCTCCTCCCTGGGCCCCACTGTACTTACCGGCAGGCTGGTGGGTTGGTGCATCCCCATATTCAGCTGCATGACCTGCGAGACGGAGACAGCGTAAAGGGGGGACGGACAAAGGGACTGGGGCGGCAGGGTTGAAATTGCTCTCCTTAGAGAAGCCCAAGGGAGCTGGGCCTGTGGCTCTGATCCAGGGAGGAGTGGGGTTGGCCCGGGGATACTGGCTGGATGGGCCCATGTGATCTCTGCTCCCCAGGGGAAGTGGCTTCTAGGACAGAGGGAAGGTCCCTGTGACTCTTCTTTGTGTGTCTGTGGGGGGGGAAATCCCTGGTATGGGGACCTCCTGCAGGGACACACACACACACACACACACACACACACACCCCTCCCGCCCCCCCCCCCCCCCCCCCGCGGTCCATCTGCTGCCCTCACACTGCATCAAGGGAGGGACTTCATAGGGGCCTGGCTCAACCTTGCTGGCTTGTGGGGTGACGTGTGGCTGCCATGGTGGCTTGGGTGCCCCCTAATTGCCCACGCTGAGCTGGCATCTCCTCCACTCCCAACCCCGGGCATCTGGGTCTCCTGGGTACTTACAGGCATCCCGGGTTGCGGGTAAGACATCCCCTGCAGGAAGGAAACGCGCATGAGACGGCACAGCGAGGGAGAGGTATGGTCAAGCCAGGACTCCTGGGTTCTCTCCTGGCTCTGGGATCTAGTGGTTAGAGGGGGGGAGGGGGAGGGAGTTGGGAGGGAGGCCTCCTGGGTTCTGCCCCCAGCCCCTTTACAATCCCGGCTCTCAGATTTGCCCCTGAACCAGACCAGGCACTACCCATTTGCTGGGGGTGAGTGGCACAGTCTCGTGCGGCCCCGGGGCAGGCCCATCCCACGTCTCCGCCACCCTCGCACCCCCTGGTCGCTCACCCCGCCTCCCATCATCACGCTGCCTCCGATGATGTTGAGCGACTGCAGCTCGAGGTCCCCGTCCACATCCACGACCTGCACGCGCTCGGGGGGGATGCGGTGCCGGAACTGGTAGTAGGGGGCCCCGTTCACTGTGATCTGCAGTGGGAGACAGGCAGTGTCAGGATCGACCCCCCCACACACACACACACCGAGGGGAGCAGAGGAGCCTCTCTGGGTGGGGGAGGGGAGACCAGACATCTTGAGGTTCACCCTGGGAAAGAGGCATCAGCTGCCGACACGGGGCGGGGGGAGCTTTTCTCTCCTGCCCCTTTGGCTTCTTTCTGACCCCCCTGCTGGCAGGACCCGGCTCACAGGCAGGGGTTGCCAGACTGGGGGGGAAGGGGAATGGCAGGCAACTGGGGGTGAGGCCTCCTGGCCCCCCAAGTTAGAGAGCAGATGTTGGGGTGTTTGTGGGGGGAACCGTGCAGTTAAAACAATTCTCCCTTTCAAAGCCCAGATGGTTGGGGCCCCCCATCCTCTTTCCCAGCCCGTTGTGGAGCAGTCCCCACCCATGGGGGGCGCAGTTCAATGGCAGATGGGGGTCTCGTCCCCCTCATCTTCCCCCATCCCCTTGATCCAATGGGGCCTCCCCATTTCCCCTGCCACACGTGGGGGGGTCCCCCCCAATTGCATATGATCTCTCTGCCCCCAATTCCAGAGGTGGCTATCCACAGCCCCCCATATCCCTCATGCTCGCCCTCCCGCCCCCCTGCATTACCGTGTAGCCCTCGCCGGTGACGATGAAGACCAGCTCGAAGGGCTGCCCCTTGTGGAAGGGCATGGCCTGCTTGCGCTCCTCCTTGGCCCACTTGCCCTGGAAGCTGTTGAAGACGACCGTGTCCCCGCTCTCGAAGCGGGGGTTGAAGTGCAGGGCGATGTCAGCTCCCTGCTGCTGGCCGCAGGAGAAATTGACGCGGAACCTGGGGGGGGGGGTGTCAGTGAGGGAGCTGCTGGGGTCGGGGGGATGGGCAGGGTGTCACAGATCCCCCCAAACACACCCAGCCTCGCCCCCCTGCTTCCCTCCGCCTCCCGCCTGTCGTCAAATGTCCGAGGCTGCCTTGCAAATCGAGTGCCGCTCAGACACATCCAGGGCGGGCCAGGATGCAGATTTTGAACCGTGTCGGAACCGGGTCCCAGGGGTCGCGGTGGAGTCTCCGTCACCGCCTGTGTTTAGCATGAGAGGGGCTGTTTTTCAACAGCTCTGCGCCAAGAATCATTCTGGGGCCAGTCTCTGGCCTGGGGGATCCTGGGGCTCAGACTAGTTGCACACAGCAGTCCCTGCTGGCCTGGGAATCTAGGCCGCCAGCCGCCGGGCTGCCCTCAATTCCTTTCACACCACAGCAGATCTCTTATTAAAAACGGGGGGCACCTGGCCAGGTCTGTCCTGCCCCACTGGGGACGTTTCCATGCCCTTGTCCAAGGCGCTGGCGAGACCTTTTCCAAGGCAGAGCATGTGCAGTTGCAGGCGCCCAGGGGAATTCAAACTGGGACAAACCAGTGCAACACTCCTCTGGGGGCCAGGGCCTCTTGGTGGCTCCAACAGGAGAGGCTGGAGCCTGGTGCGATTCTCCACCCCACCATCAGTTGCACTGCTGACCCCTCCTGGGTGGACTTGGGACTGATGAGGTGTGTGTCTTAGGCCCTATACTGCTGAGAGTGGAGAGGGATTTAGTTCAAGAGGGCTGGAGCAGGGAGGGGCTGAGGGCTGGTCCCACGAGAGGGGGAGCTCACTGTCTTGTGAAGGCGTGATCCACACCCCACAAGGGCGGGCAGTCGTTTCTGGGAGAGGTCCAGGGATTCCCCCTAAGTTGGTCTGAGCAGCGATGGGGCCTGGTTGCTATAGAAAGGAAGCAGCTATGGAGCCCCGTTACTGGGTGTGTGTGGGGGGGTGTCTTTCTGGAGTTGCCATGACACAGGCTTTTTTTGGTAGGTGCCACACTTCCTCCCACCCTGTTGTGATCCCCTTTCACCCCGTCCCTCCCCCTGCACAGCCCCAGCCAGAAACTCTGGGACTTTTCCCCACATTCCCTCCCTGAGCCTGGTGCTCCGAGCTCTGCTCTGCTGGTTCCCACTTCTGTACTAATGAGCCACAAACCCAAGGTCGTTGTGCTCGTTAAACATCCCGTGGCGCTTTACGTCATGTCCTGGCCAAACTGGACCGTGAACAACGCTGGTCTGCATCCCAAGAGCCCCTGTTACACACTGCCTGTCCCCAACGCCTGTGAGGTGTGGCTGTTAAACAGCTGCCACGTTTCACCCCAGAGGCGGCTGCATCTCAGCACTGGGCGAGGGATCCCTGTATAAACAGCCCTCATCCCACCCCAGGGGTGGCCGCATCCCCATGCCCCACCTCTGACCTGGTTGCATTTTACTGTGATCCCATCATGCCCTGCTGGGACCATTGGGGATAGAGGGAATTATAGACATGAGAGTGTGTCTCTTTGTCTCTCCTGAGCTGAAGAGCCTTCCCCGGGGTTGGGGGGGCCCAAGCTGAGTCACTACATGGACCACCTCCCCCACCCCCCCGATTCAGGCCAGCCCAGGGACCCAAAGCACCAGCCGGTGTCCTGGGTGCAGGGAGAATGAATTTGCAAACCTGGCTGGGAGGGAGCAAATCTTGACTCCTTCTGACCCACCCCAGCGCCGTGCTGAGGTGGACAGGGTGGGGTGAGCACCCCAGGGTGGGGAGGGGGAGACGGTGGGAGCCTGCCCACCCCAGAGCTGCCATAAGCTGATCCCCCACCCCCGCCACTGCCCAGAGGGTCTCTGGAAGTGTTACCTCTTGGTGTGATGGGGCACCACGCCCTGCACGTAGATCGACATCCCGGGCCGCAGTCCCCCAGCGATGGGGGTGACATAAGGGAGGGGCTGAAAGAGAGAAGATGCTGATGGGGAGAATTGACTGGTGACACCCCCAGCCCCATAGACTCACAGCATTGGAGGACAGTACCACCCCCCAGTACTGCCCGCTCCTGGCCCCACTGCCCTCCAGCCTCGCCTCCCCCTGATTTGCCTGCCCTGGGATTGGGATCTGACCTGAGCCCCTTCGGCAACCAGGCCGCAGCAGGTTGTGGGGAAACCGATCACTTTGCAGGTGGAGTCTGGGGGGAGCTGCAGCTCCTTTAACGCGTTCCTTGGTTAGCAGCATCCCCCCCCCACCCCCCCCCCCGCCTTTCCCCAAGCGGAGTCTAGTTAGCAGGCGTCTGCAGGGCACTTTGGGATCCTAAGGGGCAAGGAGCCCCTGAGGGACCGTGCGTTAATTATTAATTGGTTCCACCCCACAGCTGAGTGGGGTAGGGCCACCCAGGACTCCGGTTGGGCTGGTATCACTGGAGCTGATGCACTTGAGAAACACAGTGGATTGATCGGGTTTTCCCCTCCCCACCTCATCTTACGCTCCTCACTCCTTGGCTCTTATCCAGGGGCCTTCCAGAGCGGCTCCCCTATGTTGGATGGCTCTCGGGTCCAGGGGCAAAATGTCGTGCCCAGTTCTAGAGCTGCGCCTGCTCAGTGGAGCTGTTCGCTGGCAGCAGGCAAGCCAGGACTGTCGCTGGTGGTCAGATTGACCCAAAATTTGCTCGGGTGGAACTTGGGGGGGAGGGTGTCCATGGGGGAAATTCGAAGTGCTTGGAATGAGGGGTTCCAGAGATAGGGGATCTTTACAAATACAACCCGTGCTTGGTGTGCTTCAGCTAGTGCCGCGCTCCCAGCCATCGCTCCCTGAGGGCCATCGGGCACCCTGGGATTGCCCTAGGCGTGGGAGACTCCGGACTAGGCCCCAGGCAGTCCAGCCCAGCAGCACGGGGTGGCACATCCCCCAGAGCAGGCTGCAGCTCAGGAGCCACTGAAATGGGTGCAAGGGTCCCTGATCCTGCAGCTCTGGCTGGGGCAAGGGGAGGACGTGGGAGTTAATGAATAACTGGTCTTTAACGTCTTGCCACTCAAGACAAACTGCCTGCTGAGCTCCAGCGCTTTCCTGAGCCGCCTGCTAGCCTTCATTCCCTCCCTTTATTCCTGGCTGGTTGTCGGGGAAGGGATTAGGGGGAGCCCCGAGCGGGGGCGACACTCACCGGGTTGTAGGTGGGGTAGTAGCCGGGCGCAGGGATGAAGGCCATCGGGATGCTGGGGTCTCTCCCTGTGCAGTGAATGGGCAGGATGGGGCACAGGGCGTGGGGCAAGTGGAGGGCAGGGGTTTTATCATGTTGGCCTGGGAGGAGGCGGGGCCGCAATGCCACTCGGCCGGCCTCCACCCACCTGCCCAGGTAGAGGTGTTGCCCCTGACTGGCTGCACCCAGCTCAGTGGAAAAATCCCCATTTCCCCTTTTTGTGGAAATGGCAACGCCTAATTTATGATGATCTAGTGGTTGGAGCCAGGGTGGGGGAGGGCTGGGAGACAGAACTCCTGGGTCCTATTCCTAGTCTGGGGTGGTAGGGGGCTAGTGGGTTAGGGCACGCGCTGGTGGGAGGCAGACTCCTGGGTTCTAGCCCTGGCTGTGGGGGGGTAGTGTTTAAAATGGGGCTGGGGGGACTGGAGGGGGGACTCCTGGGTTCTAATCTGGAGTTACTCATCACACAACGGGACTAAAGCAGAGTCTCCGCCCAGTGTCGCATGCACTCAGTGATCATGGAACTGGGCCCGTCGGCTCTCCGGGAGTTTCTGGAGCTGTAAAGAAGCGAGCGATGCCAGGCGAACTGGGCTCCAGCACGACAATGCCCAAACACAGCCTTAGCGTGCACATTCTTGCTGGTGTCTGAACTGTACAGCCGTCAGCCCTGTGTAGGGTGACCATGCCAGGGAGTGGTGGCTAGTGGTTAAAGCAGGGCAGGGGAGGGAGGGGCTGTGAGCCAGTACTCCTGGCTTCTGAGAGGGAGGCCTAGTGGTTAGAGGAGGGAGCTAGGCGCCAGGACTCCTGGTTTCTGTCCCCAGCTCTACCACAGTCTACGCTCACAGATTTTGCTTTGACCCAATGCATGGGCTGGGTGGAGGGTCGGCACTGTTTGTGACTAGCCCATGGCCCCCTTGGCTTTGGGCTGGGGTTGCCAATCCTCCAGGATTGTCCTGGAGTCCCCAGGAATTAAAGGTCTCTTTAATGGCGTGCAATGAAACTGCCAGGCATACATCCACCAGAATTGGGGCAGATCATTCTTTTCCCTCTCTGTGCCTACGTTACCCGTCCCCCCACCCCCAATAACAAGAGCAGCTGATCCCACCTGCAGCATCAGGCTGTGCCTGCAGCTTAGGGGAGGCAAAGGGCCGGGCACTGGGTGGCATTTCCAGTCGGAGGCAAAGGCCTATCATTGGGTGGAGGGCGACCTGGCTTGGAGCAGAGCTGGGGTGGGGGAGCAGGAGAGGAAGCTTGCAGTAGGAGACCAGGGCAGGGCTCCTCCTGTGCTCAGAGAGTCCCATGCCCTTTCCCCCAGAGGTGCAGCTGTCCAAAGAGCCATGCCCAGATGACAGATGGGTGCCGGCCCGGGGCTTTGTTTGCTGTGGAGGGGAGTGTCCCTGCCTGCCCATGGGCGGCTGGCTCAGCATGGCAGAAAGCAGAGGGGCCGGGGGGTGCAGCAGGTATCGGAGCTCCTGGGCCCCAGCAGGCAGGTGGGGGAACGGGGACTGGCTGGGATCATGGCCATGACACTTCCTCATTGCTAAGCATTTTTTGCCCTTGACTCTGGCTCCAGCCTGGCCATGCTGTTCACAAGGGAGGCCGTGGCACCGGTGGTTCCGATTCTGCAGTTACCAGGAGGCCTGATCCATGCCTGCTCCCACACAGAGGGGCTGGGAGAATTCGAGGGCTTGGGAGACCCCCCCCCCCCCAGTCCAGTTTTCCGCTGCAGGGTTAGTGGCACCGCTAGTTCCTGCTGGAGATCCCCAGGGCCTTCAGCTCAGCAGAGAGGTGACTGGGAAGGCTGGGTTGGTGATGCCAAGTGTCTAAGGCCCATCCCCCGGTCCCATCTCTGTCTCTTTAGACAGGGACGGGTGTTGCTCTGGGATGAATGGGTGCTGATCAGACAGGTGCAGGCTGGGCACAGGGCTGAGAGCCAGGAACCCCAACTGCCCAGTGCCAGTTTCCTGAAGGGCTGATGTTCTGCTGGGCATTGGTACTAGTATTATGGTACCAGCCTTCCTACGCCGAGGCTGTGCTGGGCTGGGTGCTGCAAAGACTCAGTGTGAGGGCTGGGCTCAGGTCTGGAGGGGCAACATGTATTATGTGTATTACAGTAGGAGGTGAGATCTGGGGCCCCCTCATGCCACAAAGCAAGATGAATGCCCAGTCTGAATAATCAGAGGGTGGGAGGGAAAACCGAGGCAGAGACCGGACTTGCCCACAGCAGGACTAGAACCCAGGCATCCTGACTCCCAGTACTAGCCATGGGCTCCCACGGGCATGCTAAGACTTAAATTACACGCTTTCAGGCCACCTGGGAGGTGGGGAAGACCAGGGCCCCGGGTCACTTCCCAACCCCAGCTCCAGCATGGCTGATGCAGAACCTCCCGGCCGGAGCGGGAACCAACCAAGCCCAGCCTGTTCGTGCAAGAGGGCAGAGGACAGAGTTTCTTCCAAGGGCACGGCCGAGCCTTTCCACCACCAGGGGAAGAGGTGCACAAGGCAAGGTGCAGCTACTGCGTCACACCAGCCCAGGCCCGTGTCAGGGGGAGTTTAGCCCCAGATTGCGTGGTGCCACCTTGGAAGAAGGATGACTGCACTGACTGCAGCTGGCCCCCAGGCAGCAAACCCAGTAACCTTTCCTCGGCTCAGTCTTTATTGCTGTTTGCTCAGCCTGCAGCATTGTGCTATGCAGCTGATTAAATGGGTCAGGGGCACGGCATCAGAAGAGCCCAGCCCCTCCCCACTCAGAGCTCTCCCAGTGGGTGGATTTTATGGGCTGATTGCTCAGTACACTGGGTGAGAGGGTGGCAATGTTATCCGCTGGCGAGGACAGAGCATGTGGGTGTGCCCGGGGGCTCAGAGGTGTGTGGGCGTAGAAACAAGTGTGGTGCGCTGGAGCCATTGCTTATGAGCCAGCAGCGCACACCAGTGCTGGGAGAAATTTTTCAGCTGCAAAAAGGAAACTTTGGCAACAGCGGAATTTGTGTCGGTTTCGCCAATGGGTTGGGTTGAAAAGAACACCCCCAAAACACGCCACAGCCGTTGAACAGCTTCAATTAACCACTTCCTCCAATTTAAAACAAGCAAATCACACACCTCCTTCCAAACTTTGAAAAGTAGAAAAAACAGCTCAGTGTCTTGCAGAACTGAAATGAAGCTTTTAAAAAAACGTTTCAATGCAGCAAAACGTCAAACGTTTTGGGTCAGCCCCAAGCGAAGAGACAATGCAGCGCTGTGCCAGGTCTAGCCATTGCCCTGCTTGTGGGTGCTGTTGGAGGCTGCCAGGTGTTAAGCAGCACGGTGCCCAGATGGGGCGAGGTGCTGATGGGATTCAGCTTCATTGTGACACAGGGACCTCTCCGTGCCCATGGGCAAAGGGTGCATAACACATACAGGGCTCCCTGGGCTGGTCTTTTCATCCTAGTCGCTAGAGCCCGTCACGTAAGGACTCTGCTGAAAGCCTGCGGCAGACTGGGCATTGTACGGAAAATATGATGGGCTCTCAGTGTGGGCGTTAGGGCTGCACATACACCGGGCTCCATCGCCCCTTCTCTCGCTCTTGGGCTCATCACATGCCAGTTTCGCATGGGCTGGTTCACAACTGTCACCCTTTACAGCCTGGGCAAAATGCTACTCAACAGACTTGGGGCCCTCTAGGAAAACCCCAGGGAGTGGAGACAAACTTTTGGAACTATAACTGTGTGGCAGCAGCTTCCCCCGCCCCCTGCTTCACTTCAGATGGTAACCGAGTGGGTTTGGTTCATGGCTGCCAATGGTGGAAGGCGTGGGGGAGGAGAGAAACATCTCTCCAGCAGCACGGACTGTGGCTGAGTTTTGGCTTCGGGAAGCGTTAGGGTTTTACACAAAACCCGTTGCTGCCCAGCTGGCTGCTTGCCGGCCTCTGAAAATCTGTTAAACAAACAGTGACTTGCTGTCACCATGAACAGCCATGGATGCCACATGTTAAAGGAAGCGGTCACAGGTATAACTAAGGCCGGTGACACGCTACTTCCTTGGGCACAGAGGGGCGGCAGCTCTGTGTGCAGCCAGCAGCCAGGGGGACACTCCAGGGAGACACTGCGGCTGGAACACAAGCGTTTCTGGTTGGCGGGGCGGGGGAGAGCTTGTTTGTCCCATGGAGGCCGGGAACTGAGCCCTGGCAAGGACCAGCACCAGGGAACCTGATCAGGCCTTCTACTTTCATGGCCAGGGCTGGGTGAGTCGTCCCCCCTCCCCCCCACACACACAGGCTGTTGCCCCCTGCTAGGGGCAGCACTGGTAACATTGCATTTCAGCCTCGCTGCCCAAGGCCCCCACTGCCTGGTACAAGGCTGCCACTCCCAGTTTCCCCTTCCACCACCTGGGGGGGGGAGAAGGGGGCAGGGAGAGGAGGCATCTTGCCGGGCCCCAGGCACCCCCACAGCAGCCTGATTAATGGCTCCAGCAGCCCTGGGGGAGACTATTCCAGACCTTAACCTCTCCCCCATGATAGCCTGGTAGCCGCCCCCTGGAGCCGTTTCTCTGGCGCTGCCTAGTTCAAACCCTGGACCCACACCTGGCTCTGTGCCCCGTGGCTGCTAGCAGCTGGGCAGGTTTCCCTCACGCAGCGGGCGGCGGATTTGCTTGGGTTTATTTTATTAACAACACAGCTCTGGGTTGATCTTGCTGGTGACTTCTTCTGCTATGAAACAAGAGCTTTAAGAGGCTCGCGAAGGCCCCGAGGACTGACCTGGGGGAGGCGTGGGGGGTAACAGTGAAGGCACCGTGGGCTAGCAACCTGCTGAGCCGTGTCCAGGGGAGCAGTATGGCTCCCGGGTGTTGGCCGCCTGTGCCGGGGTCAGCACCTAGAGCTTGGAGTACACGACGTCCTTGGGGCTCTTCTTCTCCAGGGCAGCCTGGGCAGATTTCAGGATATCCTCCGTCTGCAGCATGCTCATGTTCCAGGTGGCCTGTGGGGAGGCAGGGGAGGCACTAGGACCCTGAGGGGAGGGAACCGCACTGCCCCTTTCAGCTTGAGCCCCGGGAGAACACTGCCTGCAGTCTAAGTACAACTGCATCGCTGGGGGTTGGGATTGAGGGGCCCCGGCGGAGCGGGGAGTGGGGAGCCCCAGGGGCTGCGGGTTGGGAATGAGGGGGCAGCAGCTCGGGTGCTTACGATGTACCGCAGGCCCTCAGGCACGGAGTGGTCCCTGGAGTAGAGGATGTTGATCTTGGTGCCCTGCACGGCCACGGGGCTCTTGCCAGCGATGTCGGCTGCCAGCTCGAAGGCGCCCTCCAGCATGGCCTGCTTGTCCTGGAAAACCCGGCTGGAGAGAGGGGAGGAGCCGTGTGGAGCTAAGGGGGGCGCTTGGACCCCAGAGCTGGGGCACGGAGCCAGCCACCTTGCGGATGGGACAGAACTGTTTCCTGCAGCGTGGTCTCCAGCCAATTGCAGTGCACTTCACAGCAGGGTGCGGCCCAGACCCCTCCCGGCTGCTCTACCCCCAAGACCCATGCAGCAGGGGAAGGAAGCCCTCAGGCTCCCGCCCCAGTCAGGCATGTGTCTGTCTGCTCACGGGAGCTCAACCCCACTTGTGCTCACATGCCCAAGAGTGGGGAGAAGGTGAAGTCACACACAGAACTCCTGGGTTCTCTCCCCAGTTCTGGGAGAGGAGTGGTGTCTAGTGGTTAGAGCAGGTGGGTGGGAGCCAGGACTGCTGGGTTCTCATCCCAAAACAGCCACAGACTTAGAGGCTTAGGAGAAGCCACCAACACCTCTCTGTGCCTCTCTTTAACCACCTGTATGCTGGAGGCCCTTTGCCTCCGGAAGGCAAGGGGTGGGGTGGTTCGCTCCTGTGCAAAGTGCTTGTTGGGGCAGCTACCTGACCAGGCCGCTGCTCTCAGCTTCTGGAGCCATCATCTTGCGGGCAGTGAAAGCCAGTTCATTCACCAGGCTGGGGAGGAAGAGCACAGAAGCAGGCTGAAGAGGGCAGGTGGGGGCATGAGACACACACAGACCTATCGGGGGAGTGAGGGGGCAGGTGTCATGGGGAGAGGCTGCTCCTTGCCAGCTGTGCTATACAGACCCCTCCTCCACGTCTCCTGTCCTCTCCACCCTCTGCCAGCTCAGCAAGCCTGCGTCCCTGCCCTGTTGGAAACGCAGCTGCTCCCTGACACCTGGCCAGCTTCCAGGGATAGCTAAGTGTGGGAGAATGGCTCCTAAATCCTCTTGTTCTTCAACTGGGCCAGAGCTCCCTGCCGTCTCTCTAAGCGGCATCCTTCTGGCTCTCAGTGCCATGCTGCCTGGTGCCCTCAAACCGCTGCCCTCCAAAAGTGGGAGCTATCAGCTATTCTCCCCCAAAGGAGCCCCCCATTCACGAGCCCGAGGTGACATTCCTGGCTTGGATTCTTCTCACTCCCCTCCCAAGCAAGGTGCAGAAGCAAAGGGGCAATGCGTGAGCCAGCCTAGAATGCGGCCAATTCGATTCAAGGAGACTGGACAGGCAGGACAAGCAACGCTCAAATTGCAAGACAAAGAGGGGGTCAAAGGTCCAAACTACTTCTCATGATAGGGGGCTGTAGGGGGACCAGAGGAGCCAAGAGGGACATTTTTCCAGGCACTGGTGCTCAGATTCTGTGGTGCGCAGCGTACCATTCGCCAGCACCATTTGCCAACTCACAGATCCACCAGCTCTTGGTCAACTGACTTCCCATGTTAACAGGGTTAGGGAGAATCAGGGCTCTGACCCATCCCCTGCAAGCTCTGACCTGTCCCCTGCAAGCCATTCCAATGTTTGAAACTGGCCGCAGACACGTACCTCTGGTTCCCAATGATTCTAGGCAAGCGCTGCAGTGTGCCCACGTCTGCTGCCAACCCGATATCCACCTCCTGCAAGGGAGGAGAGAAGGGCAGGGATCGGACCCCCATGCCTAGATGCTAGGCAAAAGGGGCATTAGATCATTGGGTCCTGCAAACACAAGGGAGCTGCACTGGGAGAAAAGGGGGAGGATGATTCTGTTACAATGATCAGCGGGGAACACACGATGGCAGCAGGGACTGAGCTCGGGTTTAAATCACAAGCCTCTCCTGCTTCCGCTAAAAAACCCACCTCTGCTGACCAGGGCTGCAGGTGCTGTATGTGGCCCAGCCACCAATAGAGGGAGCCACATGGAGCTGGGGCAAGGAAGGTGGCTGTATTAAGAAGCTGTTGCAGAGGGAATGGCACGTTTGCCTTTGACAACAATCTCTTCTAAGCAACGACTGTCTTGCTACACCTGTCTCACACCTCTACCACAATCCTGTGACGTACTGAAAACTGGATTACAATTGTGATCTGTCACTTTAAATTCCCAGTTTTCCTGGTCCTGCTGGCAGGCCACAGGGGCTGTCTAGGAAACTGTGAGATCAGACTCAGTCAGCAAAGAGATAGCTTAAAGCAAACTAGGGTAAGCTGAGCCCCTCTGACTGAGAGAGCAGCCTGCTTTGTCTCTCTCTGTTTTGGAGCTCCGGTGTGTTAGGAGTATGGATTCTAAGAAATAAAGTGTTATGCAGCAACCTTCCAGCGAGAGTATCGGGTGTTTTTATCTAACTTGTGTATGTGTGCGCGCACCACTAACGTAACTCTGAAGCATCATCACTAAGCTACAGAGTTGAGATAAATGGGTTCTCTGGGCTGTTGGTTCAGGCTCTCAGCATACTCGGGCATCAGTTCAAATCCTGTAGGGGTTATGAGCAACTGTGAAAGGTTACTGTGACTCAGGGACCTCTTTATTTATTTATTTATATATATATATATACACATATATACATACATACACACACACACACACGCACGCACACACACTGAAAATTCTGTTCTCTAGGACTGTAGTTGAACGCAGATGAAAGGTAGTGTGCCTTGAGACACACTTGTCCAGACAGAGATGGGAGACCCTTATCTCCACAATGGACCATTGTGTATTCTGTGTCATGCAACAGGAGTCTATTAGCACTCCAATTCCAATACCTCTGAAGAGCTGGTGGGGACTTCAGAAGGAAATTAACAAGAAGAGGTAAACAGCAGGTGAAGAGAAATGGGTGCCCTATTTTGAGGGGAACATCACAGGTCTTTTTTTGGTATATGTGGGGGGCAGAGAGACAACTTGCCACCTTTCACCTAGGAAGTACAGAGACAGGGAGCTTGCTTCATGAAAAAGGGATCTCAACCAAACTGGTTGAAACCACTGGGGGTGCGCTATCTTGTAGGAGACAGGGGAATGTGCTGTTAGTGAAGGTTAGGCACTAAGAAGCGTTATGATTTTGTTTTATGTGTAACAGTTTGTTTTAATCTGCTCACTCTCTAGCACTTGACTTTCTGTTTGACAATAAACTTATTTTCACTATATATAGTTGAGTTGAGTCTTACAAGCTGGCGTATTTTTCTTTTGGGAATAGCAGATCTGAGAGTTCAGTGGAACAGGGGCTGGGCACTTGAAAGGGATGATTTGAGGGCTCACAAGTTAGTTTGTGCCTATCGCTACCTGTATAGAGAGAGCAGGGCCAGAAGCTGGTGGTTTCAGGGCGCTGATCACAGACCAGACTGCTTCATGGTAAAGGCAGCTGATAGTGAGGTGCCTGAAAACCCTGGAAAGGATCATAGCTACAGATTTTTTGTTTAAATGAGCTCAGATTCTGGAGGACAATAAACAGCTGCATAACTGCCGTATACTCTGCTGTGTGGAAAACATAGAGCAATACTGCTCATATGTTAAAAAATAACAGAGCTAGAAAACCACAATGCTGTCATCCGATCACCCCAAAATGTGCTTAAAAAGCCAGCGATTTAATCAGATTTCTGTCCTAAAGGGAAGGGCAGCAGAGGGCCTGTGACATACCTTTACTTGGAACCAGGCATCCTGGGTGCAATACCGGATATCACAGGCAGAGATCAAGTCTATACCTGTAAAGGGACCCAACCGTCATTCTGGGCCTGCCATAACGTTCCCACACCTCCACCCCTTCTGCTTGCCTATCCTCATTCTCTCTCTGGTGCCAGGAGGCTCTGGGGAGGTTCAGACAAGACTTCCCCTTGGGGCACTCACTATGCGAATGGGTGCATGGAACCCCTTAGCTCTGCACTGGTTTCAGTGCCAATTCAGAGGGAAGGGCACCCCCTGCTGATTCACTGATATAACTGCCAGCTTTCTCCATGGCCTGATTCAATCCCTGACTTCATTGTGAAACTGCTGATTGAGGGCAGTTCGGACTCCTCTCTGCTGGGATCTGAACCCTCATCACACACAGGCTGCTGGAACAGCCAGCGCCTTCAGTCCCTCATTGCCTGTTCCAGTTTGGAAACAGGGATCTAAGAGGTGAAAGACTCCGTAGACTGTTGCTGATTCCATCCTATGTCATCCCCACGAGGAGCCTTGAGCTAACGTAGCCCTGCCCCATTTCCACCCCCAATCCAACAGGCCTCACCTCCCCCAATGCAGCCTCCGTGGACAGCGGCAATCACTGGCTTTGAACACTGGAAGAAAACCAAGAGGATGTTAATCACAGAGCAGCCAAAGCCAGCCACCCCCTGCCCAGCTCAGAAACCCGCCGCTAAGAGGAAGGGACGCTGACTCATCGGGGATCCCTTCCATGCCTTTCTCTCTCTGGACATGCCAGGTTCTTGCTCACATCCTGATGCTGGATCCACAAGAGGCCGGCAGCTGCAGGGAAGAGCCGATGCAATGGGAGGAGGACAGGTGTACGACATGCACATGGGGAGGGAACGCTCCCGAGGAGTGTTGTTGCAGGGAGCTACAGTGCTAGCCGGGGTCAGGGAGGTTAGTGCCAGGAAGATGCTTGACTGTAGTTGTTGGTGATCCTGGGGCAAGTTAGTGTTATTTATTATTGGTATTACTATAGGGCCCATGAGCTCTAGTCTGGAACCAGGCCCTCACTGTGCTAAGCGTTGTACTTTTTTTTGCTATTAGGTGTATTACAGTAGCACCTAGGCTCCCCACTCATGGCCATGACACCATTGTGCCATTGTACCTTTTTATTGCTATTGGATGTATTATGATAGCACCTAGACATCTGTTATGGCCCAGGCCTCCATTGTGCCAGGCGCTGTACAAACATAGACCAAAAAGACGGTCCCTGCCCCAACAAGCTGGCACTCTACGTACAAGGAGACAAAAGATGGAGCCAGATGGGGCAGCACAGAGACACAGTGAGGCATTCTCAGTCAGCACTATGGGCAGTGCTTTCAACGCCCCAGCAGCCTGTCAAGTTTTCTGCAGGCGTCAGAGCAAAGAAGAGATTTCAGGAGGAATGGGAAGGAGGAGGTGGCTTTCCAGATGTTTATGGGTAGCTCCTCCCATGCATGGGGCAGCCTGGGAGACAGCATGGTTAGAAAATGTCACCAGTGGATGATGGAGACCGGCACCACAGGCCAATCAGAGGCAGGAGTTGACAGCAAATGGCAAGCAAAAACTCTCTCTGCAGCAGCATTCTGAATGGAACTGAGCAGGGCAAGCATGGAGTGGTCAAGGCCAGAATGAAGGACATTCCATGTGGGACTCAAGGAACAAAGCACAGTGTAATTTTTAATTTAGATGTTTTTATTAATGTGTGTAGGTGCAAAGTTTAAAAATAATGTACATTGAAGGTTTGGGTTTGGATGTGGTTGCAGGTCATTTAATTTAATGTCATTTCAGAACTTTGAGTGACACAATGAGTGATGAGGTGGGTGAAGTAATTTCTTTGATTGGGCAAGCTTCTGTTGCTTACAGAGACAAGCTTTCAAGCTTATACAGAGCTCTGCTTCAGTTCTGGGCTCTGTGTAAGCCCAGGAAAGCTCTATGTAACCTCTAAATCTTCTCTCTTTCACCAACAGAGGTTGGGCCAATCAAAGATGTCTCTTTAATATCCACCCACCTTGTCTCTAATATCTTGAGATCAGCATGGCTACAACACTGCAAACGAGTGATGAAATTTAAAATGTTGTTATATGATAAAACTGAAGCAAGCATACACAAAAGTTTACAGTATAATAATTGTATATTTATACTTGCATTTTTAAGATGAAACAACATTAAGGGGCAATTAATTTTTTTTGATGAAGGAATGGATATAGGGTTTTTTAAAGCTGTGTGTGAAACTTTTATAAATTGTGAGGTACCCTATTTATAATATGCTATAAATTGACTTTTTTTGCTATTGTGTTTAATTTTTGTTCTCAAACAAATATTTTATTGGCTATTAATAATATTTTAATTATTATTTGCATCAATGCAAATTCTGCAGTTACTAATATTTTAAACCATTTTAAAATTCCCCTATAACACTTGTTAAAACAAAACATATTTATGACCATGATCCAAGGTTGTGGCTTGAGTCACTTCTATTCATACTTTTTATTTACTTATGCCAGTGGTTTTCAGTTTGGGGTCCACAGACTATGTCTAAGATTTCTATAGGGGTCAGCACTCCATTCAAAATTTTTTAGGGGTCCACAAATGAAAAAAGGTTGAAAACCACTTACTTATGCTAACAAACTTAACTTTAGCTAGTTTGAAGCCTGAAGTTTAGGCTGTAAGGCTTGCTTTCTACTTGCATTTATAACAGCTTGATTAGCATAAGCAAACATTTCTCACTACTACTCCACACCAGGCTCCCGACTGACAGCCAAGAGGTGAGTTGCAGGAGAGATCCCAAGGAATCTAAGCCAGACCCTATTGCCATCTCCTCATGGAGAGTTTGCATGTGAAGTTCACAGCTCCAGCCAAAGGCTTTTGGTGTCGAAAAGCCAAAATGAGGAGCGAGCCACTGTACACCGGACTGCAAAAACCAGCTTCCTGGTAGGACACGTGCTCGCATTCTCCAACCATGCTAAGCCTCCTCACCTTCTCCAGCACTGAGAAGCTCTCCTGATGCTCCCTGATCTTCTTCCGCATGTTCCACGCCTTGCGGGCCATGTCATCCCCTTCCACCATCATGAACACGCTGCCCATCTCCACGAGGTCAATGCCTATAGGGGGCAGGAGGGAAATCACACTCCCCCCTGTTCACTTCAATCACAAGAGTAAAGATCTACTTTACACGCACCCCTGCAGGCCCAAATCAAGGACCTGGACACTGAACTGACAAGACACTGATTGCCAGCAGTGAGGTAAGGCCCCTGGCACCATGCAGGACAGCAGAAGGGGATTCCCACCCAAGACTGATGTAGCTCCCACCTGCCTCACCCAGGAGACATGCACTGAGATGACCCAGCACAGCTTCTACCAGCCCAGCCAGCAACGATTCCTGTCTGAGACCAGAGCAGTCCTGCCAGCCCCACTCAGGTTGAGATGATGCTGAGACTGGCCCAGCCCAGCTCCTACCAGCCCAGCCCAATAGCAACCGGTCACTATCGCAACCCAGGAGCAGTCTTCCGGCCTGCAGGGAGCCTACCCCATCCCCATGACACATGAGCCACTTGCCCAAGGCTCCTTGTGTCCAGCCCATTCGGGTGGTCTCCTTACCAGCAGAGAATAGCTTCCCGGCGCCCGACACTACCACTGCATGGCACTCTGAGTCCTGGGCGATCTTATTGAAACATTCCACCATCTCCCTGCAGGGATCAGAGCAATGGGAGATCAGCCGGGCTCTCAGGGGAGTAAAGGAGCTGCTGGGGAGTCACTTGCTAGAGGAACAGTTACTTCAGTGACCCCAAAAAACATTACAAAAATCCACACCCCTAATTCTGGAGAGAGCCCTGCCCCTTCCCTAGCGCAGCACAAGCGTAAGAGAATCAAAACCACCTTTGTGATTGATCTCTTGGATGGCATGGGATCAGGGACAGGCTAAAACTGGAGGATGACACGGAAAAATCCTGGCTCTGGATGGGGATGGGAAAGCATCAGCGATCCTGGCTAAGAACATCCTATCGACACGACCTCACTGGGACACCAGAAACAGGTGCTGCTTTAGCAGAGGTTTTATAGGCCAGCTGTGGGCTAAAGGAATCTGCGGCAGAGCCAGAATCAGACCCAGGTCTTCTGATCCCCAGGCCCTAACCACAAATCCTCCTTTCACCTGACCTCTCCAGTTCACCAAGACCCATCCCAGCCATTTCAGAAAGTCAGCTGTGGCTTCTCCCAGTACAGTTTGCTCCCATGACACGTCCCTTCTTTCCAGGGCTTCTCAACCCCGTGGGCTGCAACTCAAACTTGGGTCACTTGAATATATCAAATGTCCAGGCAGGAAGCCTGTGGAGGGATGGAGAGACGGTGCCCTGCCCCCAAGGTCGGGTGGGGAGTTGCATAGCTCACCATGCACGCATCCTGCAGCGGCAGCTCCAATCCCATGGGGCTGGCTGGGCTTGGCTCTCTGCTCCGAGCACTGTGACCTGGTGCACAGCATTGCGGGTTTGGCCCAGCAGCCCCTCCATCATGACGACAAAGGGCCGGCTTGGCCAACTGTACGTGAGCTGCCTTGTGACCAGGTACATTGGATTGCAGCGCCACTCACACTAATTCAGACTCTCCAACCCCCTGGCATCATGACAAAGGGGCAGCTGAGCCAAACCTGAGTTGGCGCTCACCAACCTGCAGAGCAACGTGTGCTGTCAACACCACAAGAACAGCCAGTAACTGGAAGCTTCCTACTCTCCTCCCCCCATCCCCCTTGTTTCTTGTTGTCTAGGCACACAATCTTGCCTGAGCATGGGGTGTGTGTGACACTTGATGACCACTGGAGGCCCCTTCCAGCCCTGCATTTCTAGGATTCCCACTTACCTCCAGAACACAGAGTTCATGGCGTTCCGTTTGTCCGGCCGGTTCAGCTCCACATGGAACACTTTCTCCCGCACCCGGGACACCTTCAGAGTCTCATAGCTGTGAGATGCATGAGGCTGCCCTGAGGCCGATGACATGGCTCTGAAGCTAAGCCACGGATGAATCTGGGTGGACAACTCTGGGAAAAGAGACACGTAGCCTGTTAATATTGGGAACATGGATCCCAGTGGAGAATTCCCTGTGGGAAGATACTGGGCTGATCTATTATGGGGAAGAGTTTGGTAACCACAAGGGGAGCAGTGCAGCCTAATGGATAGGACACTGGAGACTCAGGACTCCTGAGCTCTGTTCTTAGCCCTGCTGCAGACTTCAGGCATGTCCCTTCCCCTCATGCCTCAGTTTCCCCTCCCACTCCTTGTCTATTTCATCTGCAAGCTCTGAAGCAGAGATCATTTGTGTGTTGCCCAGCACAAAGGGGCCTGTAAGTACTACCATAATACTCCTAAATCCATATTTAGGCACCTTTCCACAGGGCCTGATTTACAGAACCTCAGCACCCACTACTGACATCAGTGGAAGCTACTGGCGGTTCGTCCCTTTTGAAAATCAGTGCCTGAATCAGAATCCAAATAATGGAACCCAACTTAGAATGTCTCAGCCTCTGCTTTCCTTGTCATGTAAATATTAAAGTTCAGTGCTGCCTCTAACGCTCACTGCACTGTGGCAGAGGCCAGGGTCTGGAAGAATAATTAACCAGAAGGCTGCATGGAGATAGAGTGATAAGACACAGAGCTCATAATGAAGTCAGCAGAGTTTAAGAAAAGGAGGAGGGTGGGTTACATTTTTCCAGGTGGCACTTGTTGAAATCTTCCTCTAGGTATGGAATGTATTATGCAGTTTTATTTAAACAGTGCCCTCCTCCCCCAGTTTTACCACAGAAAGAACCACCCAGATTTCGTTCAGTTCTTCCTAGGGCATCTCAAACCTGCACAGCTCCGGCTGCTTTATTTGTATGTAAATGATCAGACTGCTTCTGTGTTCATCTGCAGAGTGCTTTAATTCTCACAACCTGCATGAGAGGGTATCAGTATTATCTGCATTTTGCAGAATAGGGAAACTGAGGCATAAAGTGGGGAAGTGATTTGCAACATCTGGAAAGAGAACCTAGGAGTCCTAGCCCCACCCCCTCTCTACTCTCACCACTAGAACACACTCCCTCCCAGAGCCAAGAATTGAACCTGAGAGTCTCAAATCTCAGCCCCCTTGTTCTAACCACTAGACACCACTGTCCTCTGACAGCCAAGTATAAAACCCAGGAGTCCTGACTCCCATCCTTCCTGCTCTAACCACTAGACATCACTCCCCTATGAGAGCTAGGATAAAAACTGGGAATCCTGATTCCTTGCTCTCTGCTCTAACCATCCCTATCAGGGCCTGTTCTATTCCCAGCTCTTGTCACCGATGTGCTATCTGAGACACAACCTTTCCCCTAGTGTCCTTTGAACGAGCTTTTGTAGTCTGGCACATAAATAGCGTGTTCACATTGGGGGCCAGGAGGAGAGATGGAAAGATCTGTTTATAACCAGAAGCAAATATGACTCCTTACCCAATTCTTTCACCTGGGGCCGTGCCTGGACACCAGGCCTCCCTGCTTCACCTCTGTGTGCAAAATATTTTCTCCAGAAAGATTTCACACACATGCTCCCAGCAAAAACCCTAGGAATTGGAGCAGATCTCTATCTAGAGATCATTGGTACTTCTGTGCCACCATCACCCGCTCTTCTCCCACCCCATTACTGTAGTATCTAAGCACCACACAATCCTCCTGTGAGAGAGGGCAGGCTGGGCTATTAGCTCCACTGCACAACTAGGAAAACTGAGGGCTTGTCTGCTCTTGAAATGCTTCAGTGTAGACACTACCTACACTGATGGCAGGGGTTCACCCATAGGCATAGATAATCCACCTCCCTGAGAGGCAGTAGCTAGGTCAACAAAGGAATTATCTACTCCAGGGGTTAGGTTGTCTTAATGCATTGCTCAGGGATGGGGATTTTTCAGATGCCCTGAGCAACGCAGCTGGGTCGACCTAACATTTTAGCATAGAGCAGGCCTGAGAAACAGTGTGAATAAGTGACTTGCCCCAACTCACACAGCAGAATCCAGTGGGGGAGAAAGCAGGGAATAGAACCTAGATCGCTCAAGGCCCAGCTCAGCACGCTAACCACTGGGCCATTCTTCCTCTCGAGGGCCCAGTCCTAAGAGTTGACCTATGGAGATACCCGCCTACTTATTTCAATCCAAGTCTGCCCAGGCCTATAAGCTTCCACTATCGGGTCCGTAACCCACGTCTGTCACCTGCCACACGCCCACGCCTGGGCACCCGTAGAATGGTTCCCAGCTCTTATCCAGCGCTTTACATCCGTAGATCCCAAAGCACTCCACAAAGCAGGTCGATATCATTATCCCCATTTTACAGGTGGGGAAACCAAGACACGGGGCAGGGACAGGGACTTGCCTAAGAGCACCCAGCCAGTCAGTGGCAGTGCTGGGAACAGAGCCCAGGTGTGCTGAGACCCTGTCCTGTGCTCTACCCACTGGATCACACTGCTCCCCTAAGCCTTGTTCGTTGGGGGGGTGCACAAAGCCCCCAACCTGCAGGGTGGGGGAAGCTGCTAGAAGGATATTGACTGTGGGGGTGCAGCCCACACGAGGGGGAGAGTTGAGAGAGGGGCAGTGCCCTACATGCCCCCCAACTGCAGGGGGGGGTCCAGGCACAGTAAAAAGCAAGATGCCCTGGAGGGGGGGCAGCCCCCTTGCCATCACCGGGGGGGTGACCCTGGGCTCCCCCAGGCTGAGAAGTGGGGGGAGCCGCCTAAGTGGGGGGGGCCTGCCCATGGGGGATTCACCCCCCCACTGACACGGGGGGCAGCTCAGGGGTAGGGAGGCAGGTGAGGTCAGGGAAGGGGTCAGGGGGTCTCTGTCCCTCACGTCTCCTCAGCAGCCCCCTCACGACGGAGCCAGCAACCGCCGCCATCAAAGCCTCGCGCGCTCTGGCCCCGCCCCCAGCCGACCAGGGTCTGGTCACACACACACACTCACATGACGCAGCATGGGACTGGGCCCTAGCAGAGCACAGCCCCTGGTCACCTGACCCATAGCCCCGTCCCTCGCAGAAAGGTGGGGACCCGTGATCAGCCCCGCCCCTTCCATCAGCCATGACATCTACCGAGGCGGAAGGGGCCAGTCCGCGCTGCCTCCTAGCGAGGCGGAAGTGGTACCCACCCAACCCAACAGCCGCTACAGACAGACAGAGCATATGGGAAGCAGCAGGCTGGATTTAGTTGGGGTTGGAATAGATGACTTCCTGAGGTCTCTTCTATCCCTAATCTCTGGTTCTATGGATGAGCCACTCCAGGCCCTGCTCCCTAGGGGAGTGGTGCTGGTGTGTGGTGCAGCCCCCGCAGCATGGGAGGCCCAAGGGTTCATCTCCCCTTATATTCCAAAGGGGGCCCAGCAGGTGCCCCACCAGCTCTGCCCCGCATGCCATGTCCTGCTCAGCACTCAGCCTTTGTCAACCCCATCACCTCCCCACTCATCCAGGCAGAGGGGATGTGACTATCTCCCTCCCCACACTTGGGGAGTGGGGCTTTTATATTTATTTTGGATGGCACCGTACAGCCCAAGCAGCACGGCAGGTACTGCTTTCTGGGGCCTCCTGGCTGCAACTGAGCTGTGGCCTGCCTTGCCTGCATGAATTACACCTGTTTAATTAAAGGGCACAATATTAAGCAGGTGTAATTGTGTATGGACTGTTGGGGTAGTTTAATTTAAAGCAGTTCCTAATGGTCTTAAATTAAACCAAAATAAATGGCACCAGAGGATATTTAAAGTTAAAGGTGAGACTTTCTTTAAAAATGTTTAATTAGGCAGAATTTTCTTATGTAGGCAAAGCTTTATATTGCTGGAGATTCTCTATTCATATTTTTACTCTAAAATGCCAATAATGTACATTGGAAAACATAATCCCTACTACACACACAAAATGATGGGATCTAAATTAGCTGTTTCCACTCAAGAAAGATCTTGGAGTCGTGGGATAGTTCTCTGAAAACATCCACTCAATACACAGTATCAGTCAAAAAGCTAATAGTGTTATGAACACTTAGGAAAGGGATAGAAAATATATTGCCACTCTATAAATCCATGGTATGCCCACATCTTGAATATTGCATGCGGTTCTGATCGCCCCATCTCTAATACCCTTCACTATACTTTTCCCAAGTCAAAAAAGGATGTAACAAATGACTAGGGGGCATGGATCAGCTTCCATGTAAGGAGAGATTAAAAAGACTGGGATTGTTCAGTTTAGAAGAGAGACAACTGAGGAGGGGAGATAGACATCTATAAAAGAGTAAATAAGGAAGTATTATTTATTCCTTCACATAATGCAAGAACCAGGGCTCATCCAATGAAAATAAACAGCCGGTTCAAAGCAACCAGAATTTCTTCACCCAACAGTGTCAGTCTGTGGAACTTGTTACCAGTGGATGTTGTGAAGGACAAAAGAATAATTAGGTTTTAAAAAAAAAAAAAAAAAGAATCAGATAAGTTCATGGATAGGTCCATGAATGGCTATTAGCCAGGATGGGCTGGGATACAACCTAATGCTCTGGGTGTCCCTAAACCTCTGACTGCCAGAAGCTGGGACTGGATGACAGGTGATGGATCACTTAATTGTCCTCTTCTGTTCATTCCCTCTGTAGCATCTGGTACTGGCCATTACTAGAAGACAGAATACTAGGTTAGATGGACCATTGGTCTGACCCAGTATGACTGTTCTTATGGTTGTGCAGGCCTCCTCCCATTCACTGCCACATGGCATTGCTACAGCAGCTACAGCAATTGCTTACATGGAGAAGTAAAATTAAGAAATTACTGTATTTTTAGCTGTTGATTAATATAATTAAAAACAGGGAAACAGCATCCACTCTGTCAGCTTTCTGTGTACCAACATGTTTTCCATGACTACTAGCATACAGGGTTTAAGCATCTGCTTTGCAAGTTTATGGATTGACTCAGTCATGCATGCAGAGTTTTCAGACAAAAACTGAGAAAACCTCAAGCCTCATCAGCTGTGTAAGGCATCAGAAATCCCACCACATGCTTTTCATAGAAGGGATTTATTGGTGTCATTGCCCCCAATAGACTGCATGATAGGGAAAAGGCCAATAACTAAAACCCTGCAAATCTGCAGCTATCCACTTTTATTCAGAGACCATGTTTGCAGATCACAGATCAGCTGTGGACACAATTTTGTATCTGCACAGGGCTCTACAAATAACCTACACCCCAAAGATGGCTGCATTTTTACGGTGCTGCATATACTAGTTGTAGAAGACTTCATGATGAAAGATGCTGTTACTTTATATATCTGCTTTTGACACCAGATCTGTTTAAGTCATTCTCTGTAATGTTAAAAAAAAATAGTCATCTTAGCCTCAATGAACTACATTTCAAAGCATTCATTATTCACTCTAAATCTGTCTCAGGAATTCTTTTTTTAGATGACAAGATTCCAGTTCTCTTTTAATTGGCAAGCACGTGGCTGCCGTTTGTAGTCTGTGTTACTCTATAATACAGACTCAGAAAGGGACATTATCTTATCTAAAGCACGAAGTGTACTTATGGTGTTATACAAATTGAAGGTAAGGTTTCCATGCATAATTACAGCATAAAGTTTCCATCTAACAGCAAACAAATCTCCATATCCCACTCATGGTGAATTCTCTTTGAAAACAAGCTTTATTTAGCAGTACAATTGTCAGCACTTCATATGTTGAAAAAACAAAGTGAGGAACATCAAGTACATGCAAGTGGTTCTCTGGATATTAACACCTTATTGTAGGAGAAGGTTTGGGCTAGTTTCAAATTCACCAACTCTCATGTCAAACCCCATACTTATGAGTGATGTCACAAACTGAAGCACTCAGTTACGATTTGCTTTTGTTCCCACGATGAATGGGAAATCTGCAGACCATTCTAAGTTTACTAACCTCAAGAGGGTAAGAGAACGTACTTTTGATGCCACTTTGATATTTAGGATCAAACACAGGTAATTTTTGTTTTCCAAACGGTTTTATTGAAATGTGCCAGTAACACAGGCAGCACAAAATATGAACGGGAAAACAAATCACATGTACAATAATTTTTAAAATTGAAGGTATCTGGGAGAGAGACTGCTTCACTTCTCCCAGCTGACATGTCTTCGCTATGGGTAGCTTCTACTAAACTGGAGCATTAAAAAAAGGAATACAAGAACTTTTTCAAAGGCAGCAGAAAGAATGGAAGGAATCTCCTGCTCCTGGCCTATCCCGGGCAACACTTATGAGGCATGTTGAGCAGTTGAGAAGCAGAGTTTCAGCGTGTATGGGTATGGCCCATCTAAGACGAGAACAAACAGGATAAAGGTTATTTTTTGCTGCAGAGACTTACTTTTTCCATGTCTAGTGCCTTTTAGTATAAAGGATCTAAAAGCTCTTTATATGCATTAAGTCCCACACCTCCCTCAAGGAGGTTAAAAGTATTATCTCCTTTTTGCAGGTGAGTGGACAGATTAAGCAGGGTTGCTCAAGGTCACTTAGCAAGTCAATGACAGAGCAGAGAATAAAACCCCTCAAAAATCCCAGCCCCCTCCTAGGCAACAGGACCATGCACTCTCCCATCACACTAGCTGCTCAAGTGCAACAGCATTTCAGTTCAAACAAGGCATAAGAAGTGGGGAAGATGGGAACTGTATTAATTCCCTGTATTTGTATAGCAACTCCCTCTGATACAAGCCATGGAAATTTCAGATGACAATGAATCATGGCATTCAATGGACCAGGCTTCTGACCACATCCTGTTAAAACTCACAGCTGATGCTTATAGTTGTTTGTATGGGGACTTGTGATAAGCATCAGCAATCGTAACTCCAGCTTAACCAAATCTGTCTGCTGACTGAATTACAGACAACTGGCAAAGAGGCCAGGAAAAGTATGCTCCATCAACAAGTTTCTGGACCAAGATTTACAGATTAAGACAAGAGTTCCCCAAAGCATGAGTGCAGGTACAGTAAAGCTTACTTGGATTTTTCATCTGGTAATGGTTCAGGAATGCCAGGGTCTCCAGCGCATCGCTTTTCGAATCCCATTCCAGCAAACCAGAGGAGCTTCTTTCACCTGGACGGAACACTGGAGGTTACAAGTGTGCGTACATCACTATACAAGAAGGACAAGGTAGGACAACAACACAGGCTAATACTCCACATTGCTATGCAAAAGATCAGGGCCTGTGCCCTGTTCTGATTGGCCTCAGACATTCAGGCTGGGAATAGTGCAGAGGATGCCTCATGCAATTCACCAGAAGCTCCGATGGAGGAATAACACCTCCCTTTTTGGAAACAAACCCAACAGAATAAACACACTTAAATGTATATTGTTGAATTTGGTCCTAAGAAGAGAGGCAGTGTGTGTCATAGAGTTTAAGGCCAGAAGGGACTACCAGGTCATCTAGTCTGACCTGTACATTACAGGCTGCCAACACCAGCCAGCTACCTGCACACCAAACCCAATAAGGGTATGTTGGGTGGAATCTAGTGGTTTAATGGGACTAGTTCCATGCAAACCATTTCCTTACTCTCCCCCTTTTTATATTGTCAGGTCCAAATTATGCAGATAGGGTTCAGTTTGCAGGTATTCATTGCTCTTCCCATCCCCATATCCAGTCCTCAGATGGAAAGACAGGGTAACAAAATCATAGGGAGCCATGTTTGCTCAGCAGAATAATCCAACCAAGTGCCCAGAAAAGGATCTGCTAATGCATGTTCAATCTCCTCTCCCTTTATGCATGGACTGCTTGCTAAATAAAGGATTGGTGGCCAAGGCACTAAACCACAGTTCAAGACTGCAACTGTAATGACTGAAGCTGGATACGCCACTCAGACAATACAGCAGTGCCACACAATTTATCAGCCGTGACCCAATCTTACACTGAAAGCTGCATTCCAGACCTGACCTCCAAACTGCCACTTACAAAGCATCCCCAAGGTTTCCCAGTACAATTGTGCTGTCCCTTTACCTACCTCTGACAAAGCAACCATTTCTCCCTGGTCCCTAAATGAAGTTTCACCATATTTAAAAGCTTACTTACTTTTTCCTGAAAACACCTTGACAGAAGCTGGCCTCTTCACTCCCAGCTCATCACAGATCTGATGGGAAGACAGACAAGTATTCAGAGATAGTAACACAACAGCCTTGAGAATCAATTGAAGTGTAAATACAGTTCAATCACCTATAAGCCAAACTTCATCAAGGCTATGAACTTATCACTAGCCTAGCACAATGGGGTCCTGATCTATGACTGGGCTCCTTGGTGCTATGGTAATACAAATTAATACCTTTCCATGTACTCCAACTAATTAGACACTTCTGTTGCCCGTTACAGTGCCTATATCAGAATGCTCCTGTTAAACATTTCCAACAGGTTTTCCGGTTCAGAGAGGTGCCACCGAATAGTTTGAGCACTATCAGAAACTAAATCTTAACACACCACCACCCATTGCATGGGAATTTTATCTTTTTTTTTTTTTTTTTTTAAACCGCATACACTAGAGGTCACTGGAGACTTTCACAATTTAGAGCGTAACTCTGCAAGCTGTGCCCCATGCAACAGACCACTCCTTACAGGGAGAAAAACAGGCCAAATAAGAGACAGAGCATGAAAGGCTTCTGCGTGGTGCAAACACATGCTCACGCAATCCTTGGTGCTCACTGAGTGCCATTCACTCCAAGCTCTAAAAGTAGTTAACTAAATTAAGCTTCAACCACTGTTTCAGGTCAAGATTCCTGTTTGGCAGAAGGGGAAAACAGACAAGATGGGAAGTGACCATGAGCAAGTCATGAGTCAATAGAAAAGGCACACCCAGGAAAACTGGGTCCCATCTCATGTTCTAGCCACATGGGAACAATAACTACATTCTAGAGCCACTTACTGCTAAGCTCATTATTACTGAATGCATCTATTTCAATAGAACCCAGAGATGTCCATCAGGACAGAGCCCCACATGAAGCTAGGAGCTGCATGCAAAAGCAAGACGTGAGACTCAAATCTGACAGTGTACCACAAAGAAGTGGGAAGAATGTTAATCAGATTATACAGCTCCCCTCAGCTCTTCACCGTCTCATCAAGCTTACCTCATAAAAGTTGTCTTCTGTCACCTCCAGAGGAGCATTGAAGAAGTGAAGCACATTGCTAGGATGTTGGATTCTGTTCTTTGCAGCCTGCTCTGGGGTTGAAAACCTGTTATTTCGAGAGCCACTGAAGTCCTTGTAGCTGCACGAGCCATCCTCAAGCCCATATGACTGGCCAGGCATAATAGCTTGCTGCTTAGATACACTACATGCAGAGAAATGCACAGCTTGTCACTATACACATAGCTTTCTGCTGGGAGTCAAGCTCCCCCATGAGATCTCACAAGACAAAGGCCACAAAGCATCTGGAAAGAGACCTACCACACATTCAGCTTCTGTCCAAACATGAAGTTGTTGTTGAGGTGGGTGATTGCTCGATCCACAGCATAGCCATCTGCCATCTCCACCATGGCTGCTCCTGGCTTGCTCTTCATGAACTTCACCTAAGATACAACAGACCCTTGATGTGAGCACAGGATGTTTACATTCATTAGAGGGGAAATTTAGGAAGATCACTTGGGTTTTAGAGACACAAGGTGGGTGAGGCAATATCTTTTATTGGATCAGCTTCTGTTGGTGAAAGACACGTTTTGAGCTCACACAGACCTGAAGATCTGTGTTAAGCTTGAAAGCTTGTCTCTTTCACCAACAGAAATTGGTCCAATAAAAGATATTGCCTCTCCCACCTTGTCTCTCTAATATCTTGGGACCAAAATGGCTACAACATCGCAAACAACCTGGGTTTTACACATCTAAACTGAACTTCTTCAGATAGATCCATTTCAGAGCCAGGCTTCAAGCTTTGCTTTCGATTTCACTTCATTTGAGTTTAGTGAATTGCTTCATCCATCCATTCCTTAAGCAGCATGTCCCCACTACTTTGAAGAGCCAAACTCTTCCATGATCACCACACTCCTCCAGTCAGCCGTAAGTCTCCAGAAGCAGAGGATATTTTCAGTTAGCCTGCTAGAAACTGTCTGCAAACAAGGAGCCACCACACAATTTCAGTGTGCAAGTTTTACACTTCTGACTCATCTGAGCCCTATTTACTCAAGCAGAGATCATGAGATACTAAAAAGGAGTTTGGCTGCACAACGCCAGTTTCAAAGCCAAGCCCAACAGACATCGTGGGAAGCAAGCAAGGCTACCTAGCAACAGAAATCACAAGCCCCAGCACAGGAATTGACCTCTCTGCCAGAGGCATGTAAAAGGTCACAGGTATCAGTCTATACATGGCCACAAGAAAAACAAGCCATTAATTTGTTCCTCTCACCTTCTCTACATTTCCATAGAGGCAGAAGACATTGAAGACCCTATCGCAGTTCATCTTGGACTGGTCTAGGCCGTACACCATCAGCACAGGGCTGTCAGCATGAGGGCCGTACTCCGGGGGTGGAGGAGGGGGAGGAGGATGTCCGTACTGAGGGCCATAGCGGCTGGGGCCCCTGCGGTGGCCACCAACAGGAGGGCCCATCCTTCTCCCTTCATAGTGAGGTGGAGGAGGGCCGTAACCCTCATCATGGTAATGACTGTGGTATCCACCATGAGGCCCTCCTGTGAAGACACCGGGAATAGAGGCAACATGTGAAAGCCATTAACATTGGAGCAAGATAGTCCTACCTAAGCCACCGTGCATACCAGACCCTCACCGTATTCTGCAGGATGGTCCCCAAGGAGAGGGGGCTGCCTCTGACGCTTATTAGGGTTACCGCCAGGATCCCCTAGAGAAAGAAGGATGGGTTAAGAACTTAACCAGAGAGGAACAATGCTTCAATAGGATGTACTCCTGGGATTTACCTGGATGCTACCAAAGTCTTAGTTTCTTTTAACTCATAATGTAACCCCAGCTGCCCAGGAGGTTTTAATCATTTTCTAGCTATTTGATTGAAGGTGCTGATGCTACCAAGACTGCTCACGCTCTCAACACCCTTTGAGAACCAACAACTGCCTCCAACATCTTAAGATTTGTTTTGGTAGGGGGAGATTAAACTCCCCTCCCCCACAGGGCCATTTCTCCTAAGGCCTGGTATTAGAAGTGACTTTCCTCAAAGGCCAAGGGGAGGTGGATCCAGCTCCCTCCAGAGCCTTCCAACCCTGCTCCAAACACTGACCACATGGTTTTCAATGCGCTCCCACACTGGACTGCAGCAGCGCTGTCTCTGCTGAAATCCCCAGGCAGTGAACTACAGCTTGACACTGCCCTAGGCTAAAGGCCTGGACTGGCCTATTTTAACAAGAGGTTAGTTTGTAGGACACACTTACATTTTCGTTTGTTAGAACTGCCGCCAAACAATCATGATTACAACTCCTATTTCTGAACCCACACAGACAAGTTATGGCATCTTGTAATGAAACCCGTATCAGAGTAAAATGCTTAGAACGAATACAGGACTTCCCAGCTTCATCTGAATGGACAGCTGGGTGCATTTCAAAGCTGATTACAAGGTAGGCATGACTGACAAGGAAAAGAAACAAAAGGAAGTGTCCCAGTTGATTTTGTGATTGAAACAATGCTGAAGTACACCTGCCTCCAGGACACTGCTAGTTCTTTATAGCAATGAAAAAACAAAACAAAAAAGTGGCAAAATATCTCCCCACCCAAACAGAGGAAGAGGGAGTGAGAGACTTATACAAGCATGGTAGCAAAGCAACGGCAGTAATAAGTTAAAATGAGCCATCATATACAATGCATAACATTCATGTAACCATACAGTTTGTTTTTTTAAACAACTGAGTTTCATACAGGTTTATTCCAACAATCAGTCATTACAAAGATTGAAAAGGGCTACTTACAGCAGGAGTACACAGTACAATGTCCATTGTCACATAAAAATTCTGTATTTCTCTTACCATTGGACGCTTCAACAGTGAGTTAGCACAGTTCTGAAAGATGGCGTCCCATCAAACATACACTGCGACCCTGCATCACATGGTTTCAGAGTCATAAATACAAGTCAAAGGCACAAAACTGCTACAAATTTTTTTTAAAAGTAAAAATCTTTAAAAGGTCTCACAGATGTTTTGTCCTCAGAAGATATCAAGAAAGAGGACATAAAGGTGTATAAATGAGAGTGTTCCTTCCATGTTTCATCTCCTGAATTTGTGTGGTGCTGTAACAAAATGGTGCTTCTGGCTCTATGTAGTTCTCCAATGTGCGTGTCTCCTCTGTAATGGAATGTGCCTTGGGTCAAGTGCCCCCGTTATGCACGCGTGCACCAGATTGCACACCCCAGCTACAGCCTCTTAGGTATCTGTGTGCCTTTGGGTTTTTTTGTTTTTGTCTCCACTTGGCGCTGATATGTTGGCAGCTGAGGACTGCAGGAAAACAGTATAACCAAAAGAACTGCCCTCCCAAACCAAACCATGTTGATATGGAGCGCATCCTATGTCTTGGCTGGCCACTGAGATCTACTCCATTCTCCGAAAAGCGCTGGTGGGCTTGTTTTGAGAACCCTCTGTTCTGTGTTTCCTAGTTCTGTGTACGTTCTTGGGTTCAGAGTTTTGTTTGGCTTTGATCAGTAAGAATAATGTCTGCTGTGGCATGTTGCGCCTCTTTCTCTCTCTCTCTCTCTCTGTGCTTGTAGATGTTTCTTGGACCACGGTGTTGTGTTCTTGATGTAATGAGCTCAATCTGCTGCTGTTTCTGGTACGTAAGGATGATGCATGTTTTCTCCAGGAAGAGCTAGTGAGGTTTCTACACTGTGTGGTGTGAGGAATGTGCAGAGGCAGGCCACAGCCAATTCGGGACGTCCACTGTAGTACGGTCCCCCAGGGTTATATATAATAACTGCTCAGAGCTGGGAAAGGCCAGGTTAATACACCGCCTTCATTTCCCAGCCTCCTGTCAGGAAAGCCAAGATGCATCTAAATAAATGCACAGCCCTGCAGCTAGCCCCTGCGGCTCTGCACATCTTCTAGTTATGTACCTTGGAGGAGAAATTTGTTTATGTTTTTGTTAAGTCATGTAATGCCATTGCTTGCTTCAGTATCTTAAGTTTCCATCTTTTAAAAACAGGGGTGTCCACCACATGGGGGTTACTCCAGCCTGCCAGGCACCTACTCGGCACCTTGGGCCATGCTGCATGGGCTTCTCATCATGAAATAAGGAGGAACTGCCTCTGGAGGCAACAATGTGGCATGGCAGGAGTCCTATGTAGCCTTTCCAAGATTACTTAGAGGGGATGAAAGCAATGTCTCTGAAGGGAGCACACCCAATTCTGGAGGGACCCTCTAAACTCCTATCAGCTGGGACCACAAATAGCTCCACACCCTGGTTTTAAAACACGAAGCAAGACAACACTGCCAAGCAGATTGTACCATTTTCAAAAAAATACAGGGAAATGTACCAGATGCAACTATTTCAGCTGATGTGAGTGCTGCTCAAACTGTAACTCAACACCAGCTGTTTATTTCATATTCCTCCACACACAGTATGCATAAGTTTCAAAACCCCAAGCAAGGGGTTTCCAGATAAGCTTTGGCAGTAATTTTAACAGTCATAAGTAGAGATCTATGCAAATTGAATACACACAGCATCTCACAGATTCTGTGTAACTAATTTGCAACACAACTTGGAAGGGAAAAGGATCTGTTCCTCAATGCTTTGAAAGATGGGAGCAAACAGAGTCTTTGGAGTTGTACAAATTTTTTGCATTTTCCTACATGGTCAAGTTACATTTGTGTAAAATGTTCACCCACACGCCTAGGACTTATAACCCAGCTCCACATTCCACTACCCTTCAACTGTGTGATTACTATCTAACAGCTCAAGGAGAATTTTCTTGTTACCTTCCTGCATAATGAAGAGATTAGCAACTATAAAGCTGCTCAGTTTTGAAAGTCGGACACAAAACAGCCTATAGCTGCTATCAGGTGACAAGCCATAAATCTCCCATGTAAAAAAGCAGTGGCACTTAGCCCTCGTTTATCCTAAAGACAGTCCTGGTCCAGAAACTCCTTAAAACGACTTATACATAGGATTCCTTAATTCCTAACCTTCAACCAATGAAGTCAGGCATGAAATACATAGTGTAAGCCACCCATGAGTGTCTCTGGTAACCAATGCTCCATTTTAAAATAAATTGAACCACCAACTCTTCCCCCCGTGTTTTGCATTGGCCTACACCATGTTTGAATTGAGGTACAGTTCTGACTGAAGTTAGGAGGCAGATCAATGGCATTACATAACATGACTCAGATATGAAGTGTGCGAGTCAACAGACAAGCAAAGTTTGTGTATAGTTACAAAGCAGTCCATCAAGGTTACCTTGTCCACTGAGATTAGGGTTTGTGTAATCCCAGGTGTCCTGGTCATTCTTGAACACATTCAAACGTGTGGGCTGCAAAAACAACAATCCTGACCCATTACTCAATTTCATACAGTGACAGTTTAGGTAAAACAGGACAATTTAAAAACATAGCAGATGGCCTTGCTACAGTATCTTTCATTCAAGGATCTCAAAGCAATCTTCACACTAAATAAGCCCTACAGCTTCCTCACAAATGAGTATTCCCCCATTTTAAAAGGAAGGTAAGTTAAGTGACTTGTTCAAGCTCACGCAGGAAGTCAGTGGTGGAACCACTTATAGAACCCTTGAGTTGTGGCTCCCATTCCCTTGTTCTAACCACTAGAAGAAAACTCTTCCTCCCAAGGATATGAGGAGAATGCAGGAGTTCTAAATTTCCCTCTCTAACGTTGTCTCCCTGTTTATTTTTACATCCACAGAGAGGTACAGGTCCATATTTCTGATAGGGAAGACAAAACCATTTAAAAAAGTTTGAGCTTGAGAGAGTTAAGCTAGCTTTTCTACAACTCTCCAGGCCTTTTACATCCACTAAGCAGATGTATAATTTTGTACAGATGGTCTGCATTCAGCCCTACATACAGACAGGTGCAACTTATCAAGCACATATCCACATTTTCAGTTACACTTACCTTGGCATACTCAATCTTTAGAGTGCAACACCCAGAGTAAATATCAGCACCATTCAGAGATGCCTTGGCTCTCTGCGCGCTCTGCACAGAGTCAAACGTTTAGAACATTAAGGAAATCTTTAGAATATTTCGTATATTTCAAACAGACTTGTGTTGCATTTCTTTAGGAGCAGGATAATTGTTCCTATCATGAGGAGATCCTCAAGTATGCAGGCTGCTAATGTCTGCTTCCTGCTCCTTCTTCTGCTGTTAAAAGGACTCCACATAATACTTGGTGCATGCATAACACTTTACAAACCATACAACCCCCATGTGAGTAGAATTAGGATATTCCTTTTGTACCTGGAGAATTAAGGCAGAGAGAGCAAGTGATTCCCTCTTATCCAAAGTAAATAATCAATAACAGAAATGAGTACAGAACGTTCTTGCTCTCAGTGCCAGCTGCAATCACTAAACCATACCCACAACATGAATAGTGAATTTTGATATTTATTTCTAAATTAAGCATCTTTTGTTAAGGACGTGCAAGATGCAAGTCTCCTGTGCCCCTATTCAAAATTTCACACTTGGAGTGTAAGGATTCTATCAAGAAATCATTGGTGAGAGAGGGTTTCTAATCTTCTATAATCAGCACAATTCAACAGTTCAGTCTGAACCCAAAACCGAGTTAGGATCAACTTTAGTAGAGTAAAATAAGAATAAACACTGAAGAGCACAGGTAGCCTCAAACAGTGAAAAAGGATATTCCACCATGGCCTGGACCCCATTCTTTCTGAATATAACAATCCTTTGCACAGGACCACATGGGTTGCAGATAGTATACAGCACGTCCTGTTGAAAGGAAGGAGACAGGATAACTTAGGAAACACACAAAGAACTTAACTGACACTGCATTAATGGCCTGGCCTTCCAGTTCTAGGAAACAGTCTCCACCAGACCTTGCCTGCATCCACATCACAAGATGTGGATGCAATTGACAGTCCACATTCAGAAGTGCTGGGATAGCAAGATCACTGCAACTGAGGATTGAGGTTTTACAGCTAAGAAATTTGCACAGCATGCATCGATATTCTACATAACTACCTAGTAATTTTTCATCATTTCTTCATCCAAAGATGCAAATATACGCTCATTTCAATTCAGGGTAATCATTATTCCCTTGCATTTGCCTGATAATATCCCATTTCAGCCTGTTAGGTGGGCTTGGCACATATTAATTCAGATACTTAAAGCAAGACCACAAACAGATGGGAATTAATTCTCCAACATGTCTCAAACTGCCTCTTGCATTGGTATATGCAACCAAGTACTTGGGCTACAATGCATTTTACAGAGATGAACATAGATTGCCCCAGGGTTAGAGAGGTCTATTGCACTCAAGGAACCTGCAATTAGAACCACCACGCACCGTTGTAATTGAATAGATGGGGTTTAGGATGGTGAAGAGCAGCACGTTGTTGACTCCCCTTGAATCATCTGTGTCTCCAGGGCGGGATATTTTCTGACTGGTGGAATAGTTGACAAACGCAGGGTGCCCTGCTATGTAGATTTGGTTGTCTGCTGCATAGTTCACAGCATTGCAGGCACCAAGAATATCCTCAAACTCCACCAGAGCCTGTCTCTTCTTAGGCATCACCACAACATAACTAGGGGGGGGAAGAGACTCTAAATTAGTTCTCAAACATAAGACAGAGGTCTATAAAATCATGACTGGTGTGGAGAAAGTAAATAAGGAAGTGTTATTTTCTCCTCATAACACAAGAGCTCAGGGTCACCAAATGAAATTAGTAAGCAGCAGGTTTAAAATGAACAAAAGGAAGTATTTCTTCACATAACGCACACTCAACCTGTGGAACTCTTTGCCACAGGATGTTGTGAAGGCCAAGATTATAACAGTTACAAAAATGAACTAAATAAGTTCATGGAGGATAGGTCCACCAATGGCTATTAGCCAGGATTGGCAGGGATGCAAAACCATGGTCTGAAGTGACCCAGGCCTAGCCTCTGTTTGCCAAAAGCTGGGAATGGGTGATGGGATAGAACACCTGTTCATTCCCTCTGAAGCACCTGGCACTGGCCCCTGTCGGAAGACAGGATATGGGCTAGATGGACCATTGATCTGACCCAGTGTGGCTGTTCTTAACATAGAGCAAATGGAGAGCAGGCTAACATTTAACTACTATAGTTACTATAGTATTAACTACTATAGTTTTCACAATCTAACTAAAATTAATGAATGAGGAAAAGTGGAAGCTGGAATTAGTACTGAATCATACATGGATCCAAATTGCCTGCTTGATGAATACATGTTTTCCTTACCTAATGGGACCAAACTCTTGCAGGGCCTCCACAAGATCAGCTTCCACAACACCATCAATCAGCCCCCTGATGTGGACAACTGGAGAAGCAGGAGTTTTGTGCGGATCGTCATAGTTTTCCTAAAGGGACAAAGCAAATAAGTATGTTAAAAGATGTTTTACACTGTCTATATAACTCAAGTTCCAGCAGTAAGATATCTCCTTTGCAAAGCTAGTGCTGTTTACTCAAGGATCCCCAAAGGTAAATAGGTTTTAACCAGGAATGAGGAAGACCGATTCAACTAATGTCTAGCAGACACAGTACCACAGGGATATATGCTTTAATTCAGCAAGCTATGCTAGCCTAAAACCTGCCCTTATATATCATTTGCTACAACTGCTCTTCGAATACCTTAGTCACAACAAATGAAAGTAAAGAACCATAGAATAACATGTTAAAATCCCACTTCCTAGACCTTTTCTTAACAGTCAAAAATGGTATGGTTTTCAGTCATACAAGTTCAGCATAAATGCACATCCCTGAATGCTCACTGATATGCAGGTTAAGCGGTTTGGAACTCTGTTTGCTGGCCACCTTGTAGCCTATGATATGGCCAGCCACAACAGCTGCAAACACGTTAGCCTGCATCTTAGGGTATAGTGAGACTAAGAAAAAAAGTGTGCTTTCTATAGCTGGTATTTTAAAATTCTAGCACAGACAGATTTTATAGTTTTAACATATGCTGGCTGGTCGAGGTGAACCCTACAACCTGCATTATTCTGTATCTTCATCAGAAAGGGCCTTTTCAAGAACGTTAAGCAAACATGACTGAAACACGCACCCTTTTTGCCTGTCATGAGAGGGACCTAGATGATTCAGGGATGCTAATCCTGCAGAGACGAGATTGCTGTAGGCCTGCACATTGAGAGACTCTCCTTCTGCCTGCTCCACTTGAGGCTTTCCCTTAGGATCAGTGAAGATCTCCACAGCCCCATGAACCGCTATACGGCAAGGAAGCATCATGCCTTCACCTTGGGATGATGCTAGGCACTGATCCCCCACTGCATTGGGTGAACAATCTTTTATTTCCCTCCACATAACTCTATGCAAAGATCTAGGATCTGCAGATCCTAGAGCAGGGGTTCTCAAACTGGGGTTGTTCTCAAACTGATAGCCAGAGCCCACCAGAGCTGTGTGGCCAGAGAGCAGCAGCTGACTGCTGGGTACTCTGAAGGCAGCACCGCTGGCAGCAGAAGCAAGGGTGGCATGGCATAGGAGGAAGCGGCATGGCATGGGAGGGGTCATCACTTTTTTGGGGCAGTCATCACAACCTGAAATACTTTCAAAGGGAGATCCCAGAAAAAAGTTTGAGAAGCTCTATCCTAGAGAGTGCACATGTGGTGAGGGGCTGGAGGGAGTCTGGTCTTGGCCCTGCTGTACTGCCAGGCACCAAGATCACCCCAAGCTTCCCCTGCAGGCCCTGTACTATGCAGGTGTCTGGTCTTTGTCCTGTGGGCGCTGCCAATGTACCAAGATGCCCTCCAAACCCAAGGGAGAAATGGACGTGGGGGACAAGGTCCTCCTCTTGGCCCTGGACTCTCCCCATATGCACATCTCCCTGCCCACCTCCCCTCCACAGCTACCCCCACCAACCCCCACGCTCACAAGCCCCCTGCCACATCCCAACAGACTACTACCTCCCCTCTGCTGCAGCGGTCTGTCCCTCTCAACGCCCAACCACCTCCCTGCGCCCCTACACAGGCCTCCCCACCCGAGCAGCCAACCAGGTCCCGCTACCGTCAGGCCCCGCCCCCAACCACCATCAAGGCCCCTCCCCCATACCCCCCCCCCCGCTCCCTCAGGCCCCACCCCCCGCTCATAGCCCCCCCGCCCCCATTACAGCAGGCTCCCAGCCCCCCACCGCGGGACTTCTCCCTCCCGTCAGCCCCGTCGTTGCCCTCACCCCTCCGGCCGCCCCGGGGCCGCCTCCGCCGGGGCCGCCGCCGCCCCCCGGGCCATGCTGCTGCTGCTCCGCGTTCTCCGTCTTCTGGCGCTTCGGGGCCCGGCCGCCCTCGCCGCCCCCACCGCCGCCGTAATACCGGCCCGAGCCACCGCCGCCCCCGGCGGCCGCCATCTTCACCATCTCCCCACCCCGGCCGCTGCCCTCCGCGCTCTGCGGACCCCGCCACCGTCGCCGCGACATGGCGCCTGAATCTGAATCTGAGTCTGAGCCCCCGCCACGCCCCTCTGAGGCCCGTCGGCGCTCATTGGCCAGCCTTTCCATCTCCCCAACTGCCATCCCGCCCTCCGTCGCCATTGGCTCAGCCACCGCCTTCCTGCCGCGTTGATTCGGTCACTCTCCTGCCTATCAAGAACGTCACCATGCTCCATTGGCTGCAAGTCGCGTCCGTCCTCCCGCCCACCGAGCTAGTTGGCTACGGTCACTGTCTGTCTAAACGGCGTCCCGCCCATCTTCACTGCCTATTACTGACTCCGCCTTCTTCTACCCAAAACTCTTGGTTTTCTTCGTCCGCTTCCGACACTCCATTGGTTAGTCTGCACGTCACTCAAAAAATTATCGACGCTGATTGGTTCATCCTCTCAACGCTTCTGCAGCTTCCGACAATCCATTGGTTAGTCTGCACGTCACTCAACAAATTCATCACTATGATTTGCTCATATTCCAGCCTGGTCTACCCCGTGCGTGCCCTGGCTACCGTCATTGGCTCATCCTCCTGCCTGCCAACTCCTCGCCCCGCCTTCCTGCTCCCACCTAGCATCTGCTGTGCTCTGATTGGAGGCCAGCCTCGGCCCTTCCGTCTCATTGGTGTCTCTTGCAGGCGTGGGGCGGGCTCACCCGGCATGGAGGCTTTTTTGCTCGAGGCCTGGGTGGGCCCCTCACTGATGGGAAGAATTTAGGGGAGGGGCTCAGCCAGCAGGGGTGGAGTTTGAGAGGGAGGGGCTCAGCCAGGACGGGCAGGGGGGGTTTGGCTTGGGGGGTGTTCAGCCAGGAGAGCTGGGGGGGTTTCTGGTGGGGGAAGGGTCTGGCTTGAGGGGGTGGGTTAGGGAACCCCTCCCAGTGCTTCACCACCCGCCTAAGGAAAACATTTTCCTAATGTCCAGCCTAGACTCCCCCACTGCAGCTTGCCACCACTGAGAACAGCCCAGCTCCATCCTCCCTGGAACCCCCTTTCTGGTAGTTAAAGGCTGCTATCAAATCCCCCCTCAGTCTCCTCTTCTGCAGACTAAATAAGCCCAGTTCCCTCAGCATCTCCTCCTAACCCATGTGCTCCAGCCCCCCTCATTGTTTGTGTTGCCCTCCGCTGGACTCCCTCCAACATCTCCACATCCTTCCTGTAGTGGGGGGCCCAAAATTGGACACAATACTCCAAATGCAGCCTCACCAATGCCAAATAGAGGGGAATAATCACTTCCCGTGATCTGCTAGCAATGCTCCTACTAATGCAGCCCAATATGCTATTAGCCTTCTTGGCAACCAGGGCACACTGCTGACTCATATCCAACTTCTTGTCCACTGTAACCCCAGGTCCTTTTCTGCAGAACTGCTGCCTCGCTCATCGGTCCCCAGTCTGTAGCTGTGCATGGGATTCTTCCGTCCTAAGTGCAGGACTCTGCAGTTGTCCTTGTTGAACCTCATCAGATTTATTTTGGCCCAATCCTCCAATTTGTTTAGGTCACTCTGTATCCTATCCTATCCCTTAAAGACAAGGATCCTGCTCTAAAATATTTACAACCATACTGATCAGATTAATTTTCTGATCCTGTAATCCAGTCATCATTTTTACAAAATAACTTTCAGTTAGAGAGCAAGGTCCTTGTACAGTTCCTGCCTGTTTCTCCTCTCTTTTTCACAAACCCCACATTATTATATCTCCGCAGCTGGTGGTTTCTTTAATATGCCAAGAGAACATCTTTACCCAATTAAGGTTAAAAAAAAAGCTTCCTTTTCTTGTGGGAAGCAATTTTTCCCCCATCAGAAAGGGACATATTTAAAACAGCTCATCCCAGGCTGACGCATCCTGCCTACAGTGCTTCAGAGATGGGGAGGTTTCTACGGAGGGGTAAGACACGAGCAATTATGGTGATGCGGGAACAATAAAAGCCATTTGTAGGCAGTTATGGGGCTGGGAAAGGTTCTTGCTGAGAGGTGACAGGCTGCTTGCCTGCAGCAGATAAGGAGGAAATGTATTTCAAGGATGATCAAAAGAAGTATTAAAGTTTAAACCAAGTGAGGCCTTTTAAATGTTAAATTCTCCTCGATGCTTTTAAGTGCTGGATTAATGACCTTGGAGTCCCCTATTTATCCTCAGGATAGAGACAGCAAGTGGAGCAGCAGAACAAGCTTCTTACACCACTGTCTGCCAGCTAGCAGTGTTATTTGTGGCACCTAGAAGCTCCATTGTGCTAGGTGCTGGACATAGTTTGGCCACATCTACACTACAGAGCCTATGCTGGCATAGTGTAGATAAAGCATATGCTGACAGAAGGAGTTTCGCCAACACGGGAATGCCACCTCCCTGAACGACATTAGCTAAGCCAGATGGTCTTGTCTGTCAGCACAGTTGTCTCCCCCCTGGGGACTTTGCTGGCATAGCTTAGCTAAATCAGCTAGGGGATATGATTTTTTTTCACATCTAGCCAATATAGCTATACTGGCATGTCTTTGTAGTGTAGACCAGGCTTTAGCCTACACTAACAGACTGGTATACTGGTATAGCTATACTGGTATACTGGTATAGCTATACCACCAAGTCATCCTAAAGCAGATGCAGTGTCTACAAGCAACAGTATGCTTTTGCCAATATAGTTTATACCAGTTCCTTGAAAAAAAATTAGCTATTCCAGTAAAAGGATTTTTTTCTCAGTGTAGCTGTGGCCATACTAGGGCTTAAAGTGTTCTTAAAAACAAATCACACCCCTATCTGCCATTATCATACCGGCAAAAGTAGCCCTGGTCTAAGAGACAGTCCCTGCGCCAATGAGTTTCCAGACTGACAGAGAGTGGGGGGCACAGAGGGAAAGCGACTTGCTCAAGGGCATAGATTTAGTAGATTTTAAGGCTAAAAGAGACTATTAGATCATCTAGTCCGACCTCCTGAATTACACATGCCAGAGAATTTCATCTAGTTTGCCCTGTACTGAGTCATAATTAATGGTTGGTTAAAGCATCTTGTCCAGAAAAGCAGCCAGTCTTGATCTGAAGACATCAAGAGATACAGAACTCGCCACCTTCCCTTGGGAGTTGGTTCCCCATGGTTAATTACCTGCACTGTTAAATTAAATCGGTGCCTTATTTCTCAATAGAATTTGTCCAGCTTTGATGTCCAGCCATTGCCTCTTGTTCTGCCTTTCTCCGCTAGATGAAAGATCTCCCAGCAGCAGGCCGGCCATTTGTCTTGTTGAAAGCCGGACGGCTCTATTTTTCTATGGCTTGTCCCATGTCCAGTGCTAAGACAAAACCGGGCGTGGCTTTGTCTGGTGTCACCTGCACTGCTCCAGTGCTCTCCAAAAAAGCATCCTCCGGGTGGCGTGACCTCGCACACACAGTACATGTGGTCACTCTGGGGGTGCGGGAGGGGTTGCACAGGGGCGAGCGAGCCCAGGCCATTCCCAAAAGTACCAGAATGTCCAGTATTCTTGGGCTGTGTCAGTAGCTGAGGCAGGAATAAATCTCCTGGCTCCCAGCCTACGGCCCTGTCTCCTAGACCACTGCCGCTTGCGGTCTAAAAGCTTGAGAGGGGAGTCATGTGTCCATGATCCACTCCAGCCTTGGCCTCTCTGCTGCGGCTGCCATGGAGGTGGTCTAGTGTCAGCTTTGAGGGTGGGGGTTGTAAAGCGGACGCAGGCCTGTTAGGAAATGGATTGAGATACCCCCCACCTCTCTGCAGTCGCTTACTAGGTTCAGGCTGGATCCAAACCGGCACGTTAGAGGTTAAAGACTCTGTGGGAGGCATTGGATTTTAAATCTGCCTGTGCTGCAGGAAATGGTCAACCCTGCTGCTGTCTGTATGGAGAGAGGTTGGATGAATGAGACAGCGGGATGTGACCTCACACTGTGGGTATTTCCAGTGTCCTCACCAACCCAGCCCGCCCGCCCGGGAATGTCAGTCGGGAACAGCTGCTCCCTCCCACCTTTATCCGTGGCTAGCAGGGAGCAGAAGCTACAGGAGGGATGAAGGGAGCCCGGGCTGGGGGATGGCAGGGCTCCTGTGGGTTGGCAGCGAGGGGGCCTTGGCCAAGCTGTGGGGGAGGAGCGGAGGATGGAAATAGCAGGAGGCCCTTGGGTCAGGACTGAGAAGTATTATCAGAGCTGGGGAGGGGTTGGAACCCAGGACTGAAATAGTAGGGGTTGCGGGGCTGGCCTGAGGCGCTTTCATAGTCCCTGACTCTACCCAGCTTTCTCAACTCCCCAGGTTTAAATCCAACCCGCAATTCAAGCAGGAACAAAAGGGAAAGGAGATCGGGCGACAGCTGCCTCTTCTCCCTGCCCGCCTGCGTGAGCCCCTCACAGCTGTGGCTGGCTTTCACAGACCCTCCCTTGTGAGCAAGCACTCCCTGGGGTGCAGCCCATCCCACCTCCCCACTCTGCTCAAGGACGGACTGAACTCTCAAAACTGACAGCCTGACTCAGGCTCCTGGAAACCGCCCACCTTCGCCCGCTTCCCTCCTCTTGCTCAGATGGATCTGCAGGAAACCCCGGAGATATGCCCACACTCCCCTCCCCTTTCCCCTCCTGGAGGTGCACTCAAGAGGCTGATGGCTAGAAGAAACTCCTTGAAGTGGTGGCGGGGGGGAAGGGCAGGTGCCTGTGGGCTTTCCTGGCTTGCCAGGTTCAAGCTCAGACACGTGGCTGGGCAGCGAGCGCTGAATCACTTGTGGCTGCCGCGCCTGTGAATCTGTCCCGGCAGGTGCAGTTGGGCTAACTACAGAAACAATTGTCAGGGCAGCGAGGAGGGCAGCAACGCAATTAAATTCCCCAACACTTCCTAGGCTCAGGCAGCGCTGGGACACGGGGGATATCACCTCCCCAGACAGTCAGCGCGGGCCAAGGGCACAGACGGGACAGAACCACTCCGGTGAGGCTTCCTCTGGCCCCACGCCTCCTTCTTGTACAGCCCTTCTGAGAAGATCAGCCACACACGCCCCCTTTGCAATGGGCCCAGATGCCACAGTGACAGAGCCCTGGCACGCCAAGCTGCAACAGAGCCAGGGGATACGAGGAGCACCCAGACCATCTCCAACATCCCCTGGCTCTGCAATACCCCTCCAGACCTTCAGTGCCCATCCTGAGGCCTGCTTCTCCATCCCTGGTGCTCAGTGTTACCACGCTGATCGGGAAGCGTTTCATGCCTATTTTGCACTGGTGAGTGATCATCCCAGGAGCAGATGGCTGGGAAATCAGGCCTCTCAGGCCTCATATCCTACCTCCCGCTGCCACAGGTCAGACTTCACCCAGGCAGCCCAGTCCCCGGGGGGACAACGCTGCTCCATCAAATGCAGCAAATCCACCTCTAGCAACAGCCTCTGACTCGTGCTGCAAAGGTAAGTAGCGTGAGAGGTGTTTTAGCTCAATGATTCCCAGAGGGGTTTTCCCATCCCCGCCAGGAGAGAGGGAGCTACAGGACATCTGAGAACCAGCCTGGGTTTCACAGGATCACAACCTTTTCCTGTCCTTTCTGCACGGCTCACAGCTGCTCCATTCTCCCCAAACACCCAGCTTGTCCACCACTACCGGCTCAGCCAATTTCTGGCACGAAACTGCCTGGGTTCAAAGACTGCCTGGGCAGGCAGGTTCCTGGAAAACAGGGCAAGTGCTTGGATGGCTGGGTTTAAACATTCACTGCAGAGGCAGGTTAGCAGGTCATCTCCCTGAATAGCCAGGCTAGGCCAAGAGATTCAAAACAAGCACTGACCTTTTTTTCTTGGGGTGCATCTGGCTCTTTCCTAGTCATCCCTGAGACTGCAGGCTCCATTACAAGACATTGCTAATAACTTCTAATCCCTCCCACCCCCCTCACCAACCACACGCCCCTCTTCAACCCTGGATCTGCCGCTCTGAGTTGCAATCCAAAGTTTGGCTCATTTCATCGGGCCTGGTTTTTTCCAATCTCACACTCTCTCTGTGCATCCTTTCCTCCAGTCAAGCCCAGCGCTCTCCAGCAAAACACAACCGCCCCGACCTCTCCAGGGGCTTTACAAACATGAAAGGAGGTTGCAGGCTGGGAATGTGGGGCATCAGCAAAGCTGGATGCGGGGAGAACCCAGGGCTGGAATAGCGGGGGAGCTGCAAGTCAGGAGTGAGGGGCTCCCCCCCTTGCTGCCACCCCTCAGATTTCCTCTGCCTTTCGCTAACACGGCTTTGACCTTTTGCGTCACGCTGGCTTTGCTGAACAAGGGGAATCAGTGTCCGAATGGAACAGTCGGGCAAAGGACACTTCAGGGACTCCAGGTTTTTTTTTTCTCCACACCTAATATTTGAGTTGGATCCATCCCAGTGGGAGCGGAGCACTTCAGCAGGACGTTATGCTATCATTGCCTGGCTAGGGCTAGCAATTCTGCAGGGGTCATAGGACAGCGGCAGTGCTGACAGGGGTTTTCTTGGATCCCAAGGTCACCCCGCTGAGCTGGAACGAGTTTGTCCCACAAGCCAGCATTTTAGAAGCAGTAGAATGGATTCCATTGGGCTTGTCCAGAAAGGCTGACTAGACTTAGGACCAGCTCCTCCCAGAGGAATTTAGGCACCTAAACTCTCATTGATTTCAGCTTATTGGTGGATTTGTGCCTTAGTGCTCCGCTCCTGTAGCCATCGTGTTACTGCTGGCTCACATGCGAGATGAGTTGGGCCACTCTCAGCTCACACTCTAGACCAAGTGCCCCCCTCAAACCATCCCTCCCTGTTGGCGCTAGGCAGCTTTGTGGCTGGTAACCTCAGCACAACAGCCAAGGTGCGAGCCAGCCCTGGGAACTGAACTGGCCCCAGATGGGAATGAGTGAGTGACATTGGTGGGGGCAGGTTGTCCTGGTCCAAATTGCTTTCCACCCTCTAGGTACGTCTACACTGCAACATAAGCCCAGGGTTCGAACTCAGGCTCAACCCTAGCCCCCCTTCCGTCGACACACAAATCACGCAGGCCCAGGGTCCCAGGACCCCATGAGGGTGGAGTGTCTGAGCTGGAGTCAAGCTGGGATCCAGGGTTCAAGTCCTATTGCTTTGCAGGGTAGATGCAGCCTTGCTGGAATCTGGGAGTCTGCCAAAAGTATCCCACAATTCCACAGGCCAACTTTCTTTGTCCCTCTGGACAGTCAAGTTTGGTAGATAGTCAAGTTTCCCCATACAGCATCACAAACCAAAGGCTGGAGTGGCCCCATTTGGGAGGGTGCTAGGAAGTCTGGGATATGGCTGGTTGGACCCGGGCCGACACATGCAGCATAGACATTGGAGCCCCCGTTAGGCCCCAGGGTTCAACAATTCCTAACCTGATTACCAGCAGGTGTAGACGCTCAAGCCCTAGGTTAACAAACCCAGGGTCTGCTAACTCGAGTTCTACTAACCCTGGGCTTACATTGCAGCATAGACATCCTGAACACCAGCCCACAGGAGGTCAGCGCTAAAGCGACAAACACACAAGTGGCCACAGGAAAGGGAGGCTCCTATTCACATGCCGGCCTTCGTCAGTTTCGGGGGTGCCTCCGCTTGGAAGGGCATTCTTCAGATATTACTAAGAGCTGCCGGCTGCCTGCTCCCAAGAAGCTTCCTCCACAACCCAAGAATGCTTAAAAGGCAAAGGGGGAAGGAGGATCACAGAGGGTGGCTAGAGGGCAGGTGTTTAAACTGGAGCAAAAAAAAAAAGGGGAGGGGATTGGGGGGAGAGTGTGTGTTACAAATAGGGAATGCAAGGGGGGAGGTTGTCAGAGAATGGGATCCAGGGCCTTTCCCTCTAGGGACTGGCTCTAACCCAAGCCATGTTAGCTAAGTCGATGACTGTCTGTCTGCCAGACAGTGAACTGTGGGGATAAAGATGCCTGGGTCTTACTCTGGTTCCCAGCATCTGCATTACCCCCCCGTATCTCAGCAGGGAGCCCGAGGAGTAACTAGGCCCCCAGAGACCGAACCAGCTGGGCAACTGGCTTTAACAGAGCGTGGTGCTATCGCCCCCACCCTCGGGTGTGCTGTTCGGATCACAGAGGTGTGAACACAATAGACAGAGGGCTCCTCCTGGGAGAGTGCACCGTCTGACTAACCACAGGGACAGGAAGCGGACGCATGCAGAGGTATATGCTCGCTCAGCCCAGGAAACGCAGCAGCTCGCCCATCCCAGGCAGCAACTCAGCCTCGAGCGAGCAGAGGCCTCAGCTTTCCCCTCCCACCCACCAGCGGACAGCTGGCTGCTTTCCCTTCTTCCCCCCGCCTCCCAACAGGGTACCCCACTCATGGCACGGTGCACATGTCCCCTGCCGCAGGCGTGCAGAGCACATCATGCCCACCCACGCCTTTGTAGAGAGGACGTAGGACAGGAGGCAACAGGAAGGCATGCAGGAGGCTGAGAGGATGGGTTGTGGGTCACAGACCCTTTTGCTTCTAGGGTGGTGGTTCAAATCCTGCTCCGGGATGGTAGGGACCAAATGTTCTTACCTGAGACCGTTTCGGTCTCCGACATAGATCAAGCTAGGAGATCTCAGCCTTGGGCCCAGTGGATGGATATCTTCATTCCTAAAGCCACACCGTTGCTGACAGCTTCAGCGGTCACTGGAACAGAACTGCCCTCATGTGGGGCGGGGGCAGCAGCATCACAGATTATAAGGACAGGCACCTGTGGTGCCCACCTGCAGCATCCGGGCCAGAGTTGGAGAAGGGAGGAAGGATGGTCTAAAAGGCATCAAGACTAGGGAACCAGGGTGAAATTCTCCCCGCCCCATCTCCTATTCAAGACAGGCTGAAGATGCCTTGATGCTGCCTTCTGGCCTTAGAAGCCTACGGGAACCTCTACGCTACCATAACACCCCCCCCCCCCCCAGCACCAAGTCCCAGCGCCCGGGCCAGCCATGGGTCTTTGATTGACCTGCCCCATCCATCATTCCCTACCTCCGAGGGACATCTGTCAATTGTGAGGCACTCCCGACTGCCCGGGCAGGGGGTACAAAGCCTGCCCCTCTGACAGCAGCCCTGGTCTTTGAACAGAGCAGAGCTCGCCTCTCCAGCCAGCTGAAGGTTTCACAGACCTGCGTGAACCAGACCGATTAGGGAAGGAAAGCCCCATCGGCGTCAACATTTCACGTCCGCGACAGGCGTCTGGCCTGTGTTCCACATGCACACGCAGGCTCGCCTTCCTGGGTAACATTAATTTAATCAGCCGCAGGCGCCTTGTGCTTTGCGGGTCGTCTCTCTCTTTAAAAGGCAGCCAATAGAGAGGAGCAGTGGCCAGACAAGCAGCGGGGGACACACACAGCCCTAAGGCAGGGGAGCCAAATTTGGGTCTAAAAGGAAGAGCATGGCTTCAACTGGCTCCAGGAAGGTGCACGCACTTACTGGCCTTTCTGGAGCAGGGTAACCCTCCCCACTACTCCATCCTCCCAAACATGGAGATGGGGGGGGGGGGGAGGGGAAGAAGGGAGGGAGGGAAAATGTGTGGGATTAAAGAAATCACCTACATATTTATATTCAGTGAGGGCCCAGTACTAAGGCAGGGTTGCAATGCTAAGAGAAGTCATGGGGGAGTGGGGTCTAGCGGTGAGAGCAGGGGGCTGCTCACCAGGACAGCTGGCTGGTGCTCAGACCTGCCATGGATTCACTCACTTTAGCCAAGTCACTTGACCTCTATGCCTCAGTTTCTCCATTTTTAAAACAATCCCAAAGTATTCTCTTTTGCGGACCTAGTTGTTGGCTTCAATTTTCCTCATTCCTTATAGGCTGGGGGGCACTTCCCTTCACCCCCCAAAACTCAGAGGAGCCAGCATGGCAAAGAGTGCAAGTAGACAGTGGTTTTGGGAGTTGCTGGAGTCCCTCCCAGCACCCTGGTGTTTAAATTGTTGGCAGCGAGAGATCCCCCAGATCAAACCTCCGGCCTGGAGCCACGCCTGGAACCCAGGAGTCCTGGCACCTGGGCCACTGCTCAGTGCTGCTGGAGGAAACAGGCGAGGCCATGAAGTTTGAAAGGAGGCTGTGAAAAGCAGAATGACTGTCTGTCTAGAGAGGAGATAGTTGGCTTCAGGAACTGGGTGTGTGTATAGCTGGGGGTGGGGGGCAGGGTGTCACGTGTGCGCCCAACCACCACTTTAGTTTTCTTCTGAAAAGTACGGTGCACACCCAATGCTGCAACAAGCCGGAAACGAGCTCCACTCCCGCCAACATCCCCTTCGCCAGCTTCCACCCCCCTGAGTCACAGCCACGCATCACCTCCTGAAAGAGGAACCAAAATGCTCGCCACAGCACCACATGTTCCTGCTTTACATTTTCCCCAGAGCACATTGTAATAACTTGTCTCAGCCCCCGCTTACAGATCAGCGAACCGAGCCAGAGAAGGGGAAACCGTTTGCCCAAGGTCACCCAGCAAGACATGGACAGGACTGTGACCCGGCCTCTGAGATACCCAGTGGTGCCTTCGTCTTAAGAACAGGAGACGTTCAATCAACCGTGCTTGCCTTGAAGCCTGGGGCCCCGTTCACTGCTGCTTTGCACCAGTGCAAAAATCCTCTCCCTGCTGACGCTGTAGTTTTGTACCTGACTCCGTCCAGGCTTTTATTTCAGAACTGGCAAGCAGGGCGAGCGCTGCTAGGGCAGCATTATAACCACTGTTCAGCTTAGCTCTGCTGCCGCGCTTTTCAGCCCCAGCTCGCTTTACAAGAGAAGTGTCACAGCCCCTTTGTGTGGGGAAACAGACACTGAGCGGAGAAGCGGTCAAAGCGGCAGAGACGGGCATAGAACCTGGATTGTGGAGGCCCTGTCCGGGCTCTAACCACCCTCCCTACTGCCTCATTAGAAATAGGTGGGGGGAATAAATAACCAGACCCATATAGAGGGAAATCTCTGCATGAAAGTGAGAAATAAAGCACAATACATCAGCCGTAGAGATTTTTAAAAAAGCTTTTCATTTGCATAAAGATTAGAAAGAAAAAAATAACACCTTGAAATAAAAAAAAAAAATCTGTTTGAATGTAATGAGCCCTTTGCACACACTGTGCACACCCAGGGTCTCCGGCTGCAGTGAGATACTTATAAAAGAAAAATAGGAGGAGATGCTAAATCTTCCCAGATTACACATACAGTCCGTTGGCATATGAAGATGAGCATCAGATAATACATTCCCCTGGATAGCATCTCCCCAAGCAGATTACAATCCCTGGCTGGTTTCAAACTCTTCTTTTGGGTTGCTCTTAAAGTCCCTGATTTTCCTTTAAGCGACAGTGGCACTTCAGTAAAGGCACAGGGTTCTTCAATTCTCTACCCGCCAGGAGGAACCTCCTCGTTCCCAGCTCACTCGCATCACCTAGTGCGGCTAAGATATTCGCCCCATCGGCTCTGGATCAGAACCAAACAACCCCCCCGCAGAGGAGGTGGCCACCCACCGCACAGCGCAATCAGCTCCCACACCAGTGCGCGCGCTCGTACAGACATGCGTGCGCACGCACTCGCGATGAACACCTGTGCAATAACGGAAAGCTTATTTCATGGCCCCCCCTCAGTCCGATCCATTACCCCACCCTGCAGTAGCTTCTGCTACGTTTGTAGGTCTGGCGGCGCCCCCCTCCCCCCTCCACGGGTTCAGTGAGTTTTGTGCCTCTGGAATCCAGGCTTGGCAAGTTAGCATGCACAGTTAACACGGCGGATGGGCTCCGTGTGAAGGAGGAGTACATAGGACTCAGGCTCCAGATACACCCTAGGGCATAAGATGCTTGTGCCAGATGCATGCCCAGGGCATTTTAAATGCTGTAGCCAGCTCACCCTGTACGAGGTGTGTGTGTGTGTAAGTGAAACAAGACTTTTGGGGGCAGGTATAGGAGGAAAGTTTTCCAGCCAAACGAACCGCACCTCTCCCACCATAAACAGGTGCTGCAGATTCTCATCAGGCCTGCAGGCACACAACGCTTACCCTGCTTCATTTCAGCCAGGGCATCAATCCAAACTGTTCCCAGTGTGAACAGTAAGTACGAGGACACGGTGCTGGCGAAGGAGGATTTTGGGGGGGGGGGAGAGGGAAGGAAAGATACACGTACTCAACTGGAATGTTAAAGGAAATTGGCCCCCCCACCCCACACGCTGCTCTAGCCCTACAGTGTCAGTTCCACGGGCATTGCTTCTAGTGTGTCACGGGTGCCTCTTGCCAGCCAAAATGTGCGTCAGAGCGAAGGAGGGCGGAGGATCTGGGGAAAGGGCACAGCTGCACCCCCACCCCAGAAAGGCAATGGCGGGAGGCTTCAGGACAGCTGGAGCCCGAGGGAGCCAGCGCACGTCCTGCACCCCGCTCCTGGAGTCAGGCTGTGATTTCGAGTGAGAGGCAAGCCTCGTGCGAAGGCAGATTTTGCAGAGCAGGGATCATGCCATGGCTGGATGGAAAGAGCTGCCCAGGCCCAGCTTGCATCAGAAAGAGCCTGGCAATTAAGGGGGGGGGAAGGCAACGCCCCTTTTTAGTTATGATTCATTCTTTTCCGGGAGGGGGAGGGGGGGCCACACCCAGGAAGTAGGTTGGGAGCCCGCCTGGAAGGATGGCAGCATGAGACTGCCCTTGAGGGCTGCCCACGTGTGCCCAGAGGCTCGGCCTCACAGATAAGGAGGGAGATCTGGGGCCATGGATCTAGGGAGGCTCCTTCCCGGAGCAGTCCCTGTTCAAAGTCACTGCAACTGGGTCACAGCCGGGTGGGAAGGCACCTGCCAGTGGATGTGTGGGGCAGAGGGGTTGGGAAACAAGCCTTAGGCTGGGTGCGCAGAGGCCGAACAAAACTCATTCCAATGCTGGGCTCGGTTTGAGCTGCACCCACGCAGGGAAGGAAAAAGGGAGTTTAAGCCACTCCCACATCTAGCAGGTTTCTCAAGGAAGCAGCTGCAGCTTCGCGCCACCCGCCTCTCCTGAGAGCAGAAAGGGATGGTGAACCAGAGGCCGGGGTGTGGCCTGAAATTAGAGGGGGAAGGGGAGAGATTTAGGGCTCAGTGCAAGGCATCCTGGCTGCCTCCCACGTGGGAGCTGGTAGGGGCATGAGATGGTCAGGCGGGAGCGAGAACGGCTCCTGTGTAGGACGGCCGCCATGCCCCGGGTCCTGCCATCTCAGAGGATTTTCTCCCTCCCAGGAAGAAGGGCAGGGCTCCCGCAGAACTAAACTACCCCTGGAGTTGACCCCCCCTCCCACAGTCAGACAGCTGTCCTCCCCTCTTCCAGCAGGATCATCAGCCTCTGCTAGACGTGGGTCCCTTGGCAATGGCCCCCTGCCACCTGGCAGGGCAGGAGGATGCTAAGAGGGCAAAGCAGAGAGAGGGGAAGCTGGTGGGCAGAAGCCGTCATTCCACAGGCAGAGGGGCCAGGCCAATAGCTGCAAACAACAGCCACTTTCACTCCTCTGGGCCGAAACTGGGATGGAGGGAATCTACTGGTGGGGCATTTACCAGGGAATATCCCGTCCCCGCCCTGCCCCACGCAGATTCCAGCCTGCAGCTCTGCGAGGGAAGGGGTGTGGCTGCACACATGGGGTTAATTGAGATCCCAGCTGGGCCTGATCCAAAGCCCACTGAGGTCCCAGGAGAGGGACACCAACTGGATTTGCACCAGGCCCATGGTCTTCTCCCTCCCCCCACAAGAAGGCACCACTGTCCCCATGATCTTCAGCCAGTGAGGACAGGTAGTCCCAGGATCCAGGAAAGAGCCACGCCCCTAAGGGCAGGCGGCTAAGCCAGCTGGATGAATGAGCTCTTTGATTTCCCCCACCCACCTGCTGGGGAAACTGGTTTGGGAGGAGACATGTGGGCGTGTCTGCGTCTCCCCAGAACGCCAGCTCTCTCCCGGCCCAGCAACCCAGCAGGTTCAGCAAGTCACCCAGGCGTGCACCACAGGCTCCCATGGCACAGCCGCCGCAGGCCCCTCCCATGATGTGGGACAGCCTTGAACGCCTCACCAGACCTGGACCAGCAGCAGAGAGGATGCCCCCAGCTGGGGAATGGAGGGGGGGATAAATAAGGATCAAGCCTGATCCAGTTTGATCGGGGCAAGCGGCTGTCATTCCCAACAGACAAGGATTGTCTTATAATTGTGGGTTATTGGGGGGGGCTGGACAGGGGACCCCCCCCCCCCAAGCTGCTCCCGTACCATTCACCCCAATGCAAAATCTTAAGAGCCTAGTACAACAGATCGCCACCCCCCCCCAGCCCCTCACTGGTTGGTTCTGCAAACCACCAGGAAAGGAGGAAAGGGATGGATTCCCAGCACCACAGATGAGAACTGACACCAAGGCCATACTGGTAGCACTGGATGATTGGACCCTGTGAACAGCTTGGAGTGGGGTGGGGGAGAAGAGTCCACACCCATCCCGCACTTCCCAGGTTCAATTAAATAATCAACTCTACAGGAGTTACAATCAGCAACAAGAAAAAGAGGCTAACTGGTTTGCGTTCAGATCTAAGCGTCATCCCCCCAACCCTGCAGCATTCATGACATCCCAACCCTCCATCCTGGGGGCAGGTGCCAAAGCAGGGATCAGATCCCCACCCCACCCCAGCAATTTTGAGAGAGAGAGAGAAACAGACAAGTGTGGGGGGGATTGGGGCTGGTGGGGGTGGGGGGAAATAAGGTTTCATTGGGTAGAGACGCGGGCGTGGGTCTAAAAAAAACCGAGATTAGGATTTGTAATTGGACGTCAGCCACATCAGACCTTCGCAGAGTCCTTCCCCGGACGTTGCGCACGAGGGCTGGACGTACCAATTCCTGTCTCTAATGCGCGTCAGGCCCAGTTTCTCCTGGATTTCGTGAGGCTTCATGGCATCGGGCAGGTCCTGCTTGTTGGCGAAGATGAGGATGATGGCGTCGCGCATCTCCCGGTCGTTGATGATGCGGTGCAGCTCCTGCCGGCCTTCGTCAATCCGGTCGCGGTCGGCGCAGTCCACCACGAAGATTAGCCCCTGGGTGCCCGTGTAGTAGTGTCTCCATAGAGGCCGGATCTTGTCCTGGCCCCCCACGTCCCAGACGTTGAACTTGACGTTCTTGTAGGTCACTGTCTCCACGTTGAAGCCCACGGTGGGGATGGTGGTGACCGACTGGCCCAGCTTCAGCTTGTAGAGGATGGTGGTCTTGCCGGCTGCGTCCAGTCCCAGCATCAAGATCCGCATCTCCTTATTGCCAAAGATCTTGGATAGCATTTTCCCCATGGCTGCGGGTGAGCAGCACAGTCCATACAAGGCTGCAGGGAAGAACAGTGAGAAAGTCAGGCACAATGCAGTGGCCAAGCAGCAGGGCCTGGAATCTGGCTGGCCTCAACTCCCCTCCCTGAGCTCATATCCCAGCGCTGACACCAATTCCACTTGAGCACTCTAGGCCTCAGTCTCACCCATCTGTAAAATGGGAACAATACTTTCACCCACCCTTTGTTTGCTTAAATTGGAAGCTCGTTTGGGTGGAGGAAGAGGCAGGACGGTCACACCACAGCGCCCGTGCGCTACTGGAAATGGAGATCCTCCAAGGCATTCAAATTGGGTCTAGCACAGCAACACATTGCCCACCTGGATCACAGAGGATCTCAAAGCATTTGAAAAACACCCCCACTTCACGGATGGGAAAAACCAGAGGCACAGAGAGGACACAGCAGGTCACACAACAATCAAGGTCGAGTTTCTATAGTCCCACCTCCTAGTCCCCTGTTCTAACCTCTACCCCCACTTCCCTCCCAAGCCTGGCAATAAAAGCCAGGAGTCCTGACTCCAGATCCCTCTCTTCCAAAACTCTGGACTCCCCTCCTAGGAACAGAACCCAGGAGTCCTGAGCCACTTCCTTCCCTGTCTAACCCTGCTCCTCCAAAGAAGCCAGACATTAAAAGCAAACCAGGAATGGATCCCACACTTCTGAAGACAGAAGCAGAGCTGCAGCCAGTTTCTCGAAACACCAGGAGAACGCTGTGCCTGGGATCTCCGGCCCCAGACCCTCAAGAGGTGTTTAAGCACCCCTGAAATCAGTGCCTTGCTCCCCAAGTCCCTCTGACTTTATGCTGAAGGTTCCCAGTGCAATTGCAGTCCACAGCATGCTGCAAATAAGCCAGTGTTCCCCCAAACGTCCAGGTAAGGCACCAGCTTCAGGACAGCTCCTGAAACCAGCTAGCCAGCTGTTTATTGTTACCCTCAGGGAGGGGGCTGGGAAGGTGCCAATTTCTCCACCCCCTCCCCTTCCATTGGCAAGCCCCCTGAGTACCCCCTCGCTGAGGGCTGATGGCTTTGTCCCTGGCCAGCCTGGGGAGCAGAGCCCCTTCCCCCCATGGGATCCTGCTAAGCCAGTGTCCAATTAGACACAGGCTTGAAGGTCAAACTCGAGGGGAAGTTTCCAGGAGCAGGAGCTGGAAGATGGAAAATACCCATTATCAGGGCTTGTCTGCCTCACCTAGGGCACAGCGGACTCCACACACCACTGCCTGCCCCCCACCCCCTCTGTCCCACCCTGAACAGTTCTTCTCCTCATCCTTCTCTCCTTCCCAAGCGAAGGGGCCAGGGAGGAGGAAGGGTGGAAATAAACCCCCGATTCCCTCCAGAGCATCTGAACACGCAGTAGCAATTTCAGCATCTCAAGGTTCCACAGTTATTTTGGTGTAGCGTGACCCCGTCCCTAGTCCACCCAACTGCAGTTTAGATCAGTCAGAAGCAGCTGTAGGCGACCCCCAAGAAGCCACCGCTCTTCAGCTGAAATCAGAGCGCCTTCCCAAGGGGCGGCCCCAGTTTAACTGGTGTCATGAAACTGGGGTAAGTTTGAGAAGGCAAGTAGCCTCTCCCTCCCAGAAAAGGGACACTTGCAAGCGAGCCCTCCTGGGGCAGATGTAGCTTAGAAGGGAGGCAGTGAGGTCCAATGGGTAGGGCACTGGACTGCAACTCCAGGGTTCTGGGTTTGTAGGAACCCAACCCACCCAGGAAGGCGCATCCAGTTCCCGGCTGACTGTAGGCCACCCCATTGCAGAATCCTGTCCATAAATGGCTCAAACTCCATCTGAAAGCCAGTTAGGTTGCACCCCGCCCCCACTTCCCTGCTGGGAGCCTCTTCCAAAACCTCCCTCCTCTGATGGAAAAATCAGAAACCTCCTGATTTCCAGCCTCAATTTTCTCATGGCCAATTTATCCCCACTTGATCTTGTGCCAACGCTGTCCTTGAGCGAAAGACGCTCTTCCACCTCCCTGGCATTTACCCCCCTGATGTATTCCTGGCTCTACCGCTGGCCTGCTGCCCCTCTGTGCCTCAGTTTCCCCATCCATAGCATGGGGATAACGATACCGACCTCCTTGGTAAAGTGCTTTGAGAGTGACTGGCAAAAGGCTCTAGATAGATAAGAGCTATATATTATTATACCAGTCCCCTGAACAAAATAAGCCAGACCCACCGAAGGATTTTTGGGGGGCGGGGGGAAGCCTAACTGCATCCACACTAGGGCTTTTACTGGTATAAAAATGTCATTCAAAAACCTCCACCCGCCCCTGCTGATATTGCTGTACAGGCAAAAGTTCCTAGTGTAGACCTGACCTTTGAGACACTGAAATTGCTACATCAGGGTCAAACTCTCCAGCAGCTGTTTGTCCCCCCCGCCCCGTGCGTGCACACTCAGCTTCCGACGGAGACAGGCCCCTTCCAGCTCCAAAATGGCCCCCACGAGGCACAGGACAGAATCCTCACCTGCCAGCCAGGCCGAACCGAACCTGTACAGATTACCTGCCGGGCTAGCTGCCCAGTCATCCCAGAAGTTTCTGTCCCCATCAAGTGGAACAGCTGGGCTGAGAGTTGGAGGAAGATTTTTTTTTTTTTTTTTAAAACCACCTTCCTTTTTAACTTCCACAGCCCCCCCCAAAAAGACACTGCAGAGATCTGGGGACAGTGGGTTCTCCACTGTCCTGAAAACAAACTCAGACAAACCCCTGATTTTAGCAAGAGCCTCTCCCACCCCCTTTTTAAACCCAGGACCCGAGGTTGAGAGATTCAGGACACCCAGTTTGCTTTCAAAAGGAAATAAACTATCCCCTCTCCAATCAGCAGCCAGCTGTTCGCTCAGGCAGGGCCAGGATTGAAAAGGAAAATCTGCTGCTTCCCCTTTTTTCTATCTCTCCCCCCCCCCATCAAGCAAGATTGTATGTGTGTGTGTGTGTGTGTGTGTGTTGCTGCTTCCGGACACGGAGTAGTTAGTTTCTAGAACTGCTCCTGGTTAAATGGCCGTTTTAATTCAAACTCCCAGATCCACCCAGTAAAGTTTCAAGCCTCACACACACACGCCTCCTTCATGGCCGTGATGCAAAGGGAAAACATTTCAAAACCAAGAAGAGGGGGGATCCCATGATTCTGATAACTTCCCCAGCCCTTTCAAATTTGAATTCAACCCCCACCGAGAAGAGTCAAGCCTCAGACACACACACGCCTCCCCCATAGCCACGATGCAAGGGGGAAATATCTCAAAAGCAAGAAGCAGGTGGAGAGAGACTCTGATCATTTCCCCCTCCCCCTTTCCAACTTAAATTCAAAATCCCGGTCCAACCAGGAGAAGTTTCAAGACACACACACGCGCGCCTCTGCCCCCTTTGATAGAAGGGGACGGTATTTTAAAAACAAGACGGGGGGACCCTTTAATCTGATAATTTCTTCTCTCCCCGTCAGGACTTCTATTTAGATTTTAACAGAGCGATCAATGCCTCCCCCCCGCCATTAACAGCCAGCAGCGCATTGTGTCTGCGTGTGTGTGTGTGGGGAGGGGGGGGTGAGTCACCCACTCCGCAGGCGAAGTTGAAGGGGGTTTCCGGGGGTGTCCCGGCCCGGATCAAAGCCCACTGCTGGCTCCGGTTCACGGCCCCGCCGGCTCTGCGCTCCACCCCGCCAGCCCCACTCACCCGAGCGGGACAGAGGAACCCGGCAGCCTCCCCGGCGGGACCCGCCGCGCCCCGAATTGTGGCCGCTTCAACTTCCGAACGCGATGTAACAATTTTTAGCGTCTCGACGTTCCACGGGGCTGCCCGGCAGCGGCCGCCCGCGGGCTCATCGGCCCGGCCCGCCCCAGCCCCAGGCGCAGCTGATCCAGGGAGAGGCCTCCAGGGAGCCCCGGTTGCAGGATCCACTAGCCGGCCCGGCGTATGCCCCGCTCCCGGCTCGCCTACAGCGCCGTGCTCTACCCGCCCGGCCGGTCCCGGAATAGGAAAGGGCGCGGACCGGTAAGGGAGTCGCCCTCTCCCCTCCCTTTTGTCACCGTGCGCATGCTCTGGGCTTCTTAAAGGGACCCGGCCCTTTTTTCTGCCCTCCAGCCAAGGGGTCGGGGAGGAGGGATTTAGGGGGTCGTTCGCGTTTGTCTGGTCAGTCAGTTTCCCTCCTGCAGAGCCATTGTTGGGGAAAGGGATCCTGGCTGGGAGCATCGTGTGTGTGTGTGTGTAGGGCTGCTGGGTTCATACACAAGTGTGTATGGCTGCTGTGTTAATACACGTGTGTATGTAGGGCTGCTGTGTGTGTGTGTGTGTGTGTGTGTGTAGGGCTGCTGTGTGAATACACACACGTGTGTGTAGGGCTGCTGTGTGACACACACACGTGTCTGTATAGGGTTGCTGTGTGAATACACACGTGTGTGTGGCAGTAGGCAGAAGCAGATGAAACAATTGCTTAGGGCCCTGAGCAGCTCAAGGGCCCCATTTCGTATTACCCCCAATATCATCCATCGTATTGAACGTGGCCGTTGCAACAAGTGTGTTGGCATGTGTGGGGCTGTGACATTTTTTGGTTTGTGGAAATAATGCAATGAGTATTTTTTAGGAGATGGCGGGAGGAAAACCATTCCTGCTCAGCCTCCCCTCCCTTGGGCTAGCACCGCCTGCGTGCGTGTTACATCTTAAAAGACAATGCCTTTCCCTTGATTGAATGCCCAAAAGAAAGAAATGACCCATGAGGGGCTGGCAGCTGGGGCTTTGCATGATTGAAAGTTCAGTGTGTGACATGCATAGTGCTATACATGGGCTAGTTACACACCACGGTGGGGCTCAGGCTCCAGCCACATACAGATCAAGTGTGTGACACTAACATTTAGTCCAGCCACACACCAAAGGTGGGGTGAGGGGTTGAGTCAGCTACAAGCCAGCTACCCTGTGATGTGTGTGTGACTTTGGCCCTAGGATGAGTTACACACCGGAGGTGGGGTGCTTCGTGTGACACTAGCATTTGGAATAGTTATACGGTAGCAGCAGGATTAGCTCTTGAACTAGCCACACACTCTGGATTGTGTAACTGGCGCATGACACTAGCACTTGAACCGGACACCCTTGGGCCGGGCATGTAATTGCTCTGTGCCTAAGTTTCCCCACCTGTAAAATGAGGATAATAATCCTTCCTTTGTCTGTCTCGTTTCTCTAGACTGTAAAAGGTTGGGGGCAAGGATTGTCTCTCACTATGCGTCTGTGCAGCGCTTGGCACAAGGGGGGCCCTGATCTCAGTTGGGAACTCTAGGTGCTATGATAATAAAAAAAAGTAGCAAATAATCATAAACAAGACAATTCTGAAGAGAAACTCAGATTCTCAAGGGTGGGTGGGCGGGGGTATGAAACCAGTCTGCCTGGGCCTAACGTCATGTGTGGTTCCCCTCCATGTACCACCTCTCGGTTTCTCTTCCCAGCCTGGGGAGCTTGAAAGCAAATTCTCAAAGCCATTAGTCTGAAGTAACCAAAGAGTTGTTCATGGAGGGCAGAGAGTGGGGTGGTAAGGAGAAAAGGGAAGTAGAAGGCAGGTGCCTGTCTTGCGTTTACACATATTTCCTTCCACACCCCTGACAAAAATGAGACCATCTTGCTTACGTCACTTCATTTTGCATCCAGAGGAAGAGAAACAAAGACATCCGCTACCAACCAAGTCATCTGAAGATTCTTTTAAACCAGAAAGACTGGAGATAAGACAATGCCGTAGGCAGATAAGACAATGCATGGCTCCTAGGTACCATACTGATGAGATAGATAGATGTGGGGGTAGAGGATAGCTCGTTCGATTAGCTCCAGATGTATATATGGCAATAGACAGACACAGAGATGGATAGATAGATCCAGTCTTGTAAAGCCTATGTGATCCTTTATGCAACGGCTGGAAGTTGAAGCTAGACAAATTCAGCCTGGAAAGAAGGCGTACGTTTTTAATGGCGAGAGCGGTTAACCATTGGAACACCTGACCAAGGGGCATGGTAGATTTTCCCTCACTGGCTATTTTTAAATCAAGATGGGCTGTTTTTCTAACAGATCTGCTCTAGGAATGATTCTGGGGCCTTGGAACCTATGAATTGACTGATGTAATTGACTTATTCATCATTCCATTTGGAGGGCTCGTCCCATCAGCGCCTGCCCTGGGAACCGAACAAGCCAGATTTATTTTTTGTTTCCTGGCACTTCAGATTGGACAGCCAGAGGTTGGCAGTTGGATTAGAAGAAGGTGTCTAGGCGTTCAGTCCCTCTCTCCCCTGAGATCAGACACTCCCGCTGCTCAGCGCCAACAAGTTAATCTGCCTCTGTTCTGAGTTGCAGGTGTCACTCCCAGGGGAGTTAGGCACCTTTGAGGATCTGGGACAAAGTGCCTTAGACTGGTATATCTTATTTCCTTTTTCACATGGGAATAGCTATACCAGCAGAAAGCATATAGAGCCAAGGCTCGGAGTTTTGAAATTTCAAAATCTGGCCCTACGTCCGCACTAGGGGTCTGAAGCACAACTTTCTAGTGTGGACAAGGCCTTCGATTGGGAGCTCTTCAGGACGGGGACCAACTCTGTTCTGTGTTTGTACAGCGCCTGACTCAATGGGGGCCTGACCCATGACAGGGGTGCATAGGTGCTACCATAATACCCCTAATAGCAATAAAAATGGACAGCACCTGGCACAACGGGGCCTGAGCCATGAGCAGGGCTCCTAGGCACTGCTGTAATGCACCTAATAAATATGAGATTCTGGGTTATGAAATCCCAGCAGCTCAGCTCTCGCTCGCATAATTGACCAGGCCCAGCCCTGCTGGAATCTGCAGGCGAGGGTGGTTGGAGTGAGGAGCTGCGAGTTGGGTTGGATCCTGAGATCAGCCTCCCTGGGGGAGGTGGACTCCATCCCTCCCTTGGTACCTTTGTCTGCAGCTCAAAGTTCAGGCGTCGCTAAGGGTGCTGGCAACACCACTATGTCTCCACGGTAACTGTTACTGTGCCCATGGGATAACCCAGCCAGGCCAGTAGTACCTCTGGCGAGTGTGAATGGGTCATTGTAGTTCCCCTTCCCCCTACATAACAATTGCTATCTCCTGGGCCAGGAATAGAACCCAGGAGTCCTGGCTCCCAGCCCCCCCGCTATAACCACTAGACCCCACTCCCCTCCTAGAGCTGGGATAGAACCCAGGAGTCCTGGCTCCCCTCCTCCCCCAACCACTAGACCCCACTCCTTTTCCTGAGAACTTTTTACAAAAGAAAAGACATGAGCAGGCCAGACTGGGATGTGTCTCTCCCAGGGGGACAAATACTATTTCTGTATAACACAAGTTGGCTGCCCCACTGGTGAACATGTGACGGCAGCAACTCCCCCCTTCACTAGGACAGCCATGGGGACCTGGGAGCCATTAAGCTAGGCCCTATGGTTTGCCTTCCATGCTAGCAGAGGGTCACTGCATACACACTCACACGCACGCGCGCACACGCACACCATACACCTCACACACTCAAAGTCCCACCACATGTAAACTCTCCCCTCCCCCCCGGCCATGTGTGTGTCTCTCTCACACACACAGAAAGTCCTACCATGCATCACACTTGCATCCTGGCTATGTGTGTGTCTCTCTCTCTCTCTCACACACACACGCACGCACGCACGCACGCACGCACCCAAGTACCATGCAACACCCACACGCACACAGTCTTACCATGCATCACACACAGACACACCCCTTCTGTGCATCACACACGAATCCCCACACACCATGCATCTCTCTCTCTCTCACACACACCCCCCCCCCGCCAAACAAGTTGGGCACCCTGAATTTGCGTATAACTTCTTACCTTCACCTCGCTGTGCCTCAGCTCCCCCGTCTCTCCAGCTGTGGCAGGCGGCACCAGGCAGTGCCATCAAACACACGCCAACCAGTTCTGTACTTAGCAAAAGAGCATATGTTTAGTCTCTGAAGACCCGCTGCCTATGGGGTGAGTGTGACTGGCGCGGGCTGTTTTGGAGGGAGCTGTGGCCACAGCAGGCACATTCACTCTTTGCCTTCCTCTCTCTAGTTTTGAAGCAAAGTTGCTCCCTGGGAATTGCACTTGGCAGTCGGGCTCAGATCTCTGCTGGAGGCGCTGGACACATGCCGTTTGTGACCACCTCTGCTCCAGGACTGGTGCACATGTTGTCAATAAACAAATTGCATTAAGAATACATCCAGACTGCGTGACGCTTTTTTTCTCTTCCAACAGGAGACCGACCTGCCACGCCTTGAAATCTGCGATTGTGCAGCAGGGGTGAGGTGGATGAATCCCTCTCTGTAACTGGTCTCTAGCAAATGGGATCAGAACTGATCTGCTGTGTGTCCTAGCCTCTACACTACGAACAGCTGATGGCGATCCCCTTTAGTGCTAGGCCTGTCTTTAGGCCAAAAGCGGCTAAGCGTTGCCCCTGCTGCTGCGATGAGTCTTTGAGCGTGTGACGTAGCAAAGCACCAGCTGGTTACAGAGTTGCTAGTTGCTCAAGTGGCGCTTGGTGCTGTACATTGCTCATTGCTCGGAGGGAGACAGCTCCTGCCCCAATCTGCAAAATGCCCCCTCCATGGCTGTGCTGAGATCCTCCCCCATGTAACCCCCGAATTCAGCCTCCTGGGAACTAGCTCCCCTTTGCTCCATGGCCAGGCACTTCCTTCCTCTGCAGCCAGTGCCTGCTGGCCAGTCGGAGGTCAGCCTCCTCAGCTTGCCCTTATGAGGGAAACGTGGCAGGGCTGCCGGGAGCTGGGCCCAGCTGGGGGTGGCTGGGCAAATGCCCCTCCCTGTGTCATCGGGGCTCTGTCTGTAACTCAGCTGGGGCAGCCCTGACCTTCTAGCCCCTCTACCTACCAGTGTGTCCCAACTGGCACCAGATTAAGCAGGTGCCCTTTAAAAACTACCCAGCTGGACACTGTCGGGTGGCAGCGACGGGGTTAATGAGGCAGCCTTCGACACACAAAATCCCCCTCCCCCGGAATCCTTTCTGGACACACTGGCACGGGAAGCTCCAGCCAGGCGAGAGGCGGATTTAGTGATGGGGGTGGGGCTGGGCGCCAGGACTCCTGGTTCTAGCCCCAGCTCTGGGAGAAGTGAATAAGCGGATGCAAATCTGTGCTGTGTGAAGAGCCTTAAAGCGGCAGAGCAGGTGTTTGATTTGATTTGATGTGGTGGGGCTGGGGGAAAGCGGGGGCGGGTGGGCGAGAGAACCTCGGCGGTGGGAATCCGTCGTGCTTTTTGCAGCTGCGATCAGAAAACTTCCCCCCTGTGAATTTAGGGGGCAGCGGGCTCGGTTAATACTGCAGTCAGACAGCAGAGGGCGCCCTTCTTCTGGGAAGGCGAAGCCTAAACAGGCTGTAAATGGCAAATCGGGACCAGCGGGCACCCCCCACCCCCAGAAAAGAGGGCAGGGGGGTCAAGGGGGAGCAGGGAGCTGCGTGTCGGGATTGAGGGGCACTGGCAGAGCTGGGGGTAGGGAGCTCCGGGACCTGTGGTCGCAATTGAGGGGTACCAGCAGAGCTGAGAATGGAGGAGGGGAGGGTTCAGGGCTGGGGTAACGGGGCGGCGGGTCAGGATTAAGGGGCACTGGCAGAGCTGGGTTGGGTGGGAGGGGCAGGGCAGCTCACCACAGGCACAGCCTGGGGGGAGGGGCAGGGCACTGCTGCAGGGGAAGCTCACCACAGTCATAGCCAGGGGAGGGGCAGGGCCCTGCTGCAAGGGAAGCTCACCATGGTCAGAGCCTGGGGGGGGGGGCGGGGGGGGGGAGAGAGAGGCAGGGCACTGTTGCAGGGGAAGCTCACACTGTCCCTACCCTCTGGCTGTGGAAGAGCCCCACCTCTATAAATATTGTTACCCTGGACTCAAAAGCTGCTTCCCCAGGGGAGGACAAAGCCCGGCTCCCACCCCTGGGCTGTACCCACTACTTCAGGGACTCAGCCTTGCTCTGCTGCGTGCATGTCAGTAGCCCTATACTGCATGCTCCCCCAGCAGCAGCCGGGGTGGATGTTGCATGCGGGGCTAGCCGTCGGCACACTCACGAAGGCTGGAGTTCTTTGCCTTTCTTGGGTACGGCCTGGGCCGGGGAACCGGCCGTGCAGCCATACTCTGCCCTTTCTTAGGCAGACGGGAAAGTTGGTGTTGCTCCAGGTGCCAGGGTGTCTGGCGCTGCCTCGTGCCTGCAGCTTCCCACCCGGATTCAGTTACCGGCAGAGCTGCCAGGGCTCCCGGGCACAGCCACCTCTCCCCACCCTCCCCCTGCTCCTTTGGCACGAGAGCCAGTCCTCTGCTGGCTTTGCCCAGCCGCCAGGGCCTGCCCATCCCACCGCAGACAGAAGCAGTCAGTGCTGGCTGATGAGCGCCAGAGGTTGAATCCATGCTGCCAGCACGCATCCCTTATGCTGAAAGCACGAGCGGCCCGGGCCTTGTCTCTGCTCCAGGCCAGCCCCGAGCTAGCAGCTAGCTTAGCAGGCAGAGGAGGGTGTCTAGGACCAAGACGGGGTCAGTCCCCAGCCACCAAGCTAGAGGTGCCAGAGAGAGAGAGAGACAAGGGACGTTTGTCAGTTTCAGAGGCTACAGAACCTGCCCGCAAGATCAGTGCCCAGCTGGCTACACAGAGCCGCGCCCCACACAGAGGAAGCCTCCCTTTCCCCGATCCCAGCTGGGATGGGTGGATTGAACACATCAGGGCCCTAGGGGATGGCTCTCTTCAGCACCAGAGCTTTAGGAACCAGGTAAAAGGGGGCTTCAGCCCCTCAGAAAGAGACCCTCCCTCCTGTAATTACACACGCAGGACTCCTGAGGTCCATCCCCAGCTCTGGGAGAGGAGTGGGGTCTAGTGGTTAGAGCGGGGGGGGGAGGGGGCTGCGAGCCAGGACTCCTGCGTTTTATCCCTAGCTCCGGGAGGGGAGTGGGGGTCCTGTGCATTAGAGCGGTGGGGGCTGGGAGCCAGGACTCCTTGGTTTCATTCCTAGTACCAGATGGGGGGAGTAGGGGATAAGCACTCCTGTTACAGTAATGCGGGGCCCTAGATAGGGGGCTAGGTGTCAGGACTCCCAGGCTCTAGGCTTGGATCTGCTACACATGTGGCCCTGGCGCTTAGGCAAGTGGCTTCTCCCCTCCTTGCCTTAGCAGGGACTGCTCCTGATCCCCCCTTTACTATTTTGCTATTACAGGTCAGGACTGTGAGAGAAAGAGAAGGGAGCCAGACTGGAATTGACACAGGGACCCTCGCTCATCCCTTGGTCCAATCAGGACAAAACACTTCTCAGTGTCACGCTGCAAGTCAGCCACCCCAACATAGATACAGTGGGACCTAGTGGGCAGAGCACTGACAGAGACTCAGAAGATGTGGGCTAACCCCGGTTCTGACCTGCTGGATGACCTTGGGCAAACCACTTCCCTGCACCCCTGCCTCCCATTCGCATTGCTGGGAAAGGAGGCCAGGATTCCCCCAGCCAGCTGCCCTGCTCTGACCACTAGGCCCCACCGTCAAAAGGGAAACTTTTAAAAATGCATTGAGATTTCCGGGCCGAAAAAATCACAAGTTAGATTGTGGGTGAAAAACAAAGGCACCATCACGATATGTCTATAATTTATTGACTAAGGCCACAGATTACAGGATTGTTGGTTTTTTTCCTGACCATTTTATGCTTTACAAAGAAGCGAGAGAATATAAAGTAGCTGGAGCCAATTTTAACCCCCTCCCAAACAGGCTTAGATCCATTTAAAAAAATTAAACAGTAAAAATAAGCAAAGAGGAGGAGGGTAATTAGAAAAAAAATAATAACCCCTAAAGGCACTTTCAATTTTGCAGGATTCTCTGATCTACAGAAGAGAGGAAAACCAGGACTGAACGGCAGAGGAGTAGCCCAGAGGCGAATAAATGGCGCAGCACTTCCACATCCCTTAGCTCAAACGACCGTCTTCTTTATAAAAGGTTTGTCTGACTTTCTTTAAAGAAAGGAAAATAAAAAATAAAATCCACATTCTACAGTTCACAGTGCAAATAGTCTGCAACCAGAGGCGGGAATGCAGTGCGGGGCGAGGCGGCGCCCCCTGGGGGTGTGAAAGGAGAAGCAGGGCGCGCCCCTCTTCTAGGAGATACCTGGAAAAGAGAAACTCCGATGAGCTGTAGGTAGCTGCCGTGTGCATTACGGGAGCGGTTCGGGGGCCCATGGTGCTGGGCACTGTGCAGACGCCCAGCGAGAGAGGGCCGTGCCCGGAGTTTGCAGCAGGCAAGGGACAGGAATGGCACTGAGGCAGAGACTGACCCCAGGTCAGCTGTACAGCTAGGATAGAACCCAGGAGTCCTGGCTCCCAGACCCCTGCTCTAACCACTTTCTAGGTGCTCAGATGAGATGAGCACAATTGGCCTGGAAGGGTGACCTGCAGCTCCTAGCCAGCCAGCTACCGGCAGAGCCACCCGGCAGTCGGGGTGTAGCTGTGCGGGTCCCAGGATATTTGAGACATAAGGTGGGGCTGGTCACATCTTTTACCAGCTCCATCTCACCAACAGAGCTTGGTTCAATAGAAGAGATGATCTCCTGTCCTCCACCTTGGTCTGCTCTAACGTAGCGACAGGGGCTGCAGGGGGGACAGCGGGGAAACCCCAGCTCCGCCTTGGAGAGGCAGAAAACTCAGGACTTGCGCCGCTGTCCCAGTTTGGGTAGACAGGACAACCAGTCCTGGCACACTGCGAATTCAAGCCCGACAGCTTTGTCTGCCAATTACTGCCATAGACAAGGGAAATCTGGGCCCGGGCCAGCTGGCAGATTAAATCCGGGTGTTAAATGCACTTAATTTCATGGTAGCAGGAGTCACGCTCTGCCGTGACTGAATTACTGCTCATTTGTTCTGGGCACATTCACTTTTAGCTACTGGGGTGGGAGGGGGGGACTTGAAAGCCTCTTTTCTAGGACAAACTAGTGCTTGACAGCCACCGCTCCTGGGGAATCTGGGCCCCCCACATTTGTGAGGGGTGTGGGGCTGGCGTGGGTTGGAGCCAGAGAGGGGGGGCTGGGAGCCAAGCCACCCGGGTTTTTAGTCCCAGATTGTCCCTGCCACACAGTTTCTGTCTGTCCGGCTGGGCACGTATCCCCCCAGCCGCGCACCCACCCAAGAGTGGTGGGAGTGGAGAAGGAGTTGGGTTTCACACCAGCCACCCCCAACCCAGGCTGGATTTGAACTCACAACCCTGGGGCTCTGCTGCCACTTAATCCACAGCCACCTAGCTCCCAGTCTCCCCCCGTGCCGGAGGGGGTGTACCACGCACACAGAGTGCTAGCTGAGGCCCAGACAGCCCTTGAGCTCATGCAGGGAGATGAGCCGGTCGGCGTCCAGGTCACAGTACTCCAGGAACTTGTGGACGCAGCGCTTGGGCCGCGTGTGCTGCCTCATGTACACCTTGAGCGGCCGCAGCTCCTGCTCGCTCAGCCCGTCGCTGAAGTCCTTGTCCAGCCGCACAAAGTGCCAGCGCACCGCCCGCTCCTCCAGGCTGGGGCCCAGCGTGTGGTCCGGCAGCCTGCGGGGACAGAGACAGACACCACCACGGTCACTTGCTGGTGATCGAACCCCCGACCTCAAGCCTCTCCCATGCGAGCTGGAGAGTGGCCAAGAATGGGCAACCTGGCCTCCTGCACCCAACCTCCCTGCGGGGACTTCGGGACGCCAGGCAGGAAGTGCCCCAAATCTCCGGGCTAGGTCAGAACAGCTGTCAGGGGATTGCGAACCAAGCGGCGAGGGGGGGAACAAGCACGGCATCCCCTTGAAATCTCCTTTGATGGGGGGAGTTCTCTTTGCACTGGAAGGAGAGAGACAAATCTCCTTTCCGGGGGGGGTAGAAGAAGAGGGGCAGAAAACCTAAGGGACTTATACACCCTCTGCCCCATGGGGCCAGAGGACCTCACAGTCTATAATATATTTACTAAGGACGTGCAACCCATCGGTCCATCGAGCCCAGGATCCATCTCCTGTGCGGCTGCTACCAGAACTTCAGGGGGCATGGACAGCACAGGGCAATTTTGGAGAGATCCGCTCCTGTCTTCTTGGGGTGTCGGGCCATCCCAAGCATGGGGTTATGGCCCTGACTGTCAAGGCTAATAGTCAGTGATGGATCTATTCTCCAAGGACCGTATCTTGTTATTTTTTTAATCCAGTTGCATTGTGTGGCTGGCTGGCTCAGGGAGGAGGGACATGGAGCCTTTTATGCCTGTGGGGCAGAGCTGGGCCAATATCTCCATTGCACAGATGGGAAAACTGAGGCACAGCACGAAGTAGTAACTCGTACAAGGTCACCTAGGAAGTCAGTGGCAGAGTTAGGAACTGAATCCAGGTTTCCTGAGCCCTGGAGCTGCGCCCTAGCCACTGCATCACCCCGCCTCTCTTGGGGGGCTGGGGGGTGTCCATACTCATCAGATGAGTTGGTAATAGGAGTCCATCCAGCCCCCAGGCCAGCAGCAGATGCTGTGGTGAAGCAAGGCGCGTGCCCCATTGGTCCACAGGAAGCCCCACAGCTCTGGGCTGAACGGCCAGAGTTCCATCCAAGCCCCCCAGTGGTCCCCATTTAAAACCTGGCACAGATTCCCTGGGGCTTGGTAGCCACCAGGACAGTTACACGAGGGCCATTTCTTCCACCGGGGTGAGCTCGGCTCCATTTCATTAGCACCAGCCTCACCCAGTTGCCTCTTGAGGCGTCCCAGCTACTCCAAGGCTGCCCCGGGGGGCATGATTAACCCTCAATCAGCCAGCAGGGGTCACAAGAGAGCAACACGCCAGCCCTCCACTTGGGGGGAGAATTTGCGGGGCCGGGCCTCCTGCTCCAGCCTGACTCACCTCCTATACGTGAGTGGCATCATCCGGGACTGGGTCATGTCAGACGCCAAGGCCTTGATCAGGTTGGCCAGGAACTCCACCTTCTTGGGACCAGGGCAGCCTGGAAGGGAGGGCATGAAATGGGGCCGGGGGGGGAGGGAGAATCACCTGTGAGTGATCACTGCAGAGCATGCACAGGGTCTCTCTCTCCCCCCCTGCCAGAAGGGGAAGAGCAACATCAGCACGATGCTCAGAGTGAAAGCGGCAGCCCCCGGCCATGATCCCTCCACCCAGCATCAGCAGGGGGATTGGAGCCAAGTGACGCCCTGTGGCTCCCACAGTTACAAGCCCTTGTCATTGTGAGAAGAGAATGGGGGGCTAGCTGGGGGGACTCAAAGAATGGGGCATGGGGTCTTGTCCCTCTAGGGAGCACCAGCTCTGATCTGGCCCCAGGGCAGGGGACTGGCTATCTCGGGGGGTGGGGGGGACAGGGAATGGGGCACCAGCTCCAACGTCAGGGAAGGCTGTGAGCTGTCACCCCCATGCCCACTTGGGGAGCGCCACGCGTCAGACTCAGCCCCATTCCTCACCAAGCCACAGGCCCCGCGCCAGAGCCCCGGGTGCTACGGCCGGCTCCCTCATGGGCACCCTCAGCAGAGAGGCCAAGGGGCCAGACACCCGGCCGCAGGGGGTCCGCTCGTTGGCAGGACACTGAGGGTGGCCGAGTGCTGCGCCGCTGGAGAACCTGAGCCCCCCCAGGCTACCCACAGAAGTGACGGTGCCTAGGACATTGGTCCTCACCCCCAGACTGGGCCCCCCTGCATCCCCTCCCCACCTGGCAGCACCCTGTCCCGGAAAAGGGAGCCCATCTCCGCGCTCTTGGCCGCAGCATCAGTCATGCAGTCTGGCGGGAACTTCCTGGGTGGAAGAGAGACAGGTCAATGCCTGAACTGTCCCGGCTGGCGCGTGGCACTGGCAGCTCCCAGCGCTGAGGCAGGGAAGAACGCGTGGAAAGGAGCTGCTCTTTGCCAGACCTTTGATGTTTCCAACCCCCCTCCACAAACACCATAGGCAACCACTACCCCGTTTACAGGCAGGGAAACTGAGGCACAAAGGGGGTGGGAGGATGGGAGGAAGGACTTGGCCCAGGCTACATGGCCAGTCAATGGCAGAGCTAGGAATGAAACTAGAGCGTCCCAACTCCCAGCCCCCCCCCCGCTCTAACCACTAGACCCCACTGCCCTCCTACAGCTGGGGATAGAACCCAGGAGTCCTGGCTCCCAGCCCCATCTGGCCACTAGTCCCCCATTACGACCATGTAAGCTAGCATTAGCAATTGCCATAAACCGGGTGTTGTTAGCAGTTCATGCATTAAATCCACTCCCTGTCTGAGTTCTGCTCCGCACACGTTTATTGATTCGCTAGACCGATACCCACCAGCTTATCAAGGACTCTGCATCCTCCACTCAGCTTTCATTCTTTGGGACCCCCTCACCTACCAGCACCCACATTGATGCACGAGGTCTGTCCTACGCCATGCACCAGCATTCACCTGGGGTGACTCTGAACTGAAGAGCATAACCCTTGAGTCGACTCCAACCATCAGAGTCCCGACTCGGGCAAACATTTTCCTTTGAGAAATGGAATTTTTCCACCCCAAAAGAGTGTCAATTTCCAGATGAAAAACTGAATTTTTCACCCAAATGGAGGAAGGCCACAATATTTTAATCCAGAGAGGTTGCCGCAGTGCCTCATGGGAGCTATAGTTCAAGTGTTTCATGCTCCCCTTTCCTTCTATGGGCTAGGGTCCCTGAATGGACTACACCTCCCATGATGCACCACGGCCTCCCCTTCTTAGAAAGGCAGTTGTATCATGGGATTCCCTGGCCCTGCTGCATCATGGGAGAGGTAGTCCAACCAAAGAGTTCTGCTCATGGAGATGAATGGGTGCATGAGACACCTGAACTACAGCTCCCACGAGGTTCCTCCGAAATATTTTAATTTTCAAATTTCCATCAAACTCCCCCCACCAATATTTTCCATGGAAAATTCAAATAAAAATGAATTCCATTCCCCACCCTTTTCAAAAATTTCTATGGGTCAAAAAAAAAAAAAAAGGGGGGGGGGGTGTTCTCCCCAGCTCTAGCCCCACCCTTTGCTTTTAAACCTGCCCCTCTATTTTTAACCTCTTCCACTCCTAGGTGGCAAGAGACGATCAAGGCAACCTGCTCTGCTGTCTCTGGGCTGGCGAGAGGAAAGGAGGCCGCCCTCCCCCCCCCCGCCCCGGGCGCTGGATACTGACCTGGTGGAGGTGCCAGGGATGGGCCGGCCGGTGTTGGTCCGCACGCACCAGCAGTAGCCCGTGGCCTGGTGGCACTGCACGGGCTTGTAGGTGCCGTCGCCCTCGCACTCCGGGACAAAGGTCCCCTCCTGCTGCTGCTGCCGAACTTCCTCGAGGGCCTCGAGCCGCTCCTGCTCGCAGGACGGAGGGAACTCTGCGGGGTCCGAGGGGCGGAGGTCATGGGGGTGAGCAAGGGGAAGATCCCTCTTTGGGAGGGGGAGCTCCCAATCTTGGCCCTCGCAGGTCAGTACCACCTACCCCTTGCCACCACTAACTGGGAAATATTCCCTTCCCCTAGGGAGATTCCACAGCCACCTCCCCAGTGTGGTGCTGCTCTGTGCCAAGGAGTCTCCCCCAGACCCTAAATATTTTACCCTTTAACTCTCCTGGCCCCCGTCCCTCCTGCTCCCCCCTCCGTCAGCTGGGATCAGAACCCAGGCGTTCTGGCATCCCATCCCTCTTGCTCTAACCATTAGACTGTGCTGCCCCCTCCACCAGCTGGGAGCGGAACCCAGACGTCCTGTACCCTAGCTCCCATCTGTAGTATAGCTAGAACAATCATCTCACTCCCCTTCCTTCCCCACCCCCGTTTTGGAGTCGACACCCCTACAAAAATGCCAGTCATCGTCCCCTCCCAACTCCGTTTCGTTTCAGGGGCATCGACGTATCTTACAGTGGATACCCAGAGTCAGTTTTCTGGGGCTGTTATTTGCATGGCATTGGCGCCAGGCACAGCCCAGGGCCCCGTGGCGCCAGGTGCCGTGTGAAGACAGAGAAAGAAAGAGTCTCGGCCCCCAGCGAGCGTCCAGCCTAGTGAGAGACAAAGGACAGCGACCCCGCCTCCTGATTCTCTGCACCGGGCCCAGGGCAAAGCCAGGGGGTGGGAAAAGGCCTGCGAACGAGACACCCAAACCACTCGGTGCCCAGAGAGCCAGGGGACAGACCTGGGAACTGAGCCCGCGGCTCCCTCGTCCCCCCGTAGTCCCTGGTTACCTTGAATCCGCTTCACCGTGCAGTTGGGCTTGAAGTCTGGGACGATGACGGGGATGAGGAATGGCAGCGCGGTCCCCTCTGAAAGGAGCCGAGAGAAATTTGGGGGGGAGGCGGGGGGGGGGAGCAGCAAGAACCCCCTTCCCCAGGGGTCCACCGTCCAACCCCTGCCTTCTCTGGACACACAGACCACAGCCCAGCCCCTCCACCAGGGCGCAGCAGGCACACCCCCTTGCTCCCCGCCTGCGTGCATTGCAGATGCGCCATAGGGGCACAGACCTTAAAGCTTCTGGTGCCTCTGACTTACATGGGTGTGGCCCAGGGGGCACAGCCCCTAAGCAGGCCATAAGGGGCAGAGCCCCTGATACTCAGGGGAAGAAGCTCCCCAGGTAGGAATGGCATGAGGGAGGGATGGCCAGGCCTAATCTGAGGGGCTTCTGGGCGCTGCTGGAGGATGAATGGAGCAGGAGACCAGCCTCTGGCCGACGCGGGGTTAACAGCAGAGCAGCAGCGCTGCCTCGGGGAGCGGAGGGGACCCGGAAGTGCCCCAGATGCTGCCCCTGGGAGCAGTTTGGGAGCCCACCTGGGGTGGTGAAAGTTCCCCCTCTCTCCCTTGCACTAGTGCACAGTGACACACCTGTGCCGCCAGCTGGGCACATGCTCCCCTCCCCCATGAACAGGAGTGGTGACGGGGGTGGTCACTTACCTTCCTGCTTGTGGGGCGGGGGCCTCGCCAGGGTGGGCCTGGGTCTCCCGCCATCTGCATTCAGTGAGGAAAAGAGTTCGAAGGCCACTATTACAGAGGTCTTAGTGCCATCTACTCTGCCCAAAGAGTGGAGTACACAGCACAGACCCCGGCGCCAGCCGCCCTCCTGGGGACAAATGGGGGGGGGGGAATAAGGGCCCCCCTATTAGCACAGCTGCTAGGACACCAGGCACACACCACCTTGTGCTCCCAGAGTTTTAGGTAGTTACCACCTGCCCCCCGCCTCCCAGCAAAGAGAGGGAAACTGAGGCACAAGGAAGGGGCAGTTACTCATCTGAGGATGTGTAGTGCTGGAGCAGGGGATAGAACCCAGGTGTCCTGGGACCCAGCCCCTCTTGCACCAGCCACTAGACCATGCTCCCCCACAACCTCCCTGAAATGGGAATAGAACCCAGGAGTCCTAGCTCCCAATTCTAAGGAGCTGATGGGCAGCTGGATAGTCTCAGGTTACAGGGCAAGAGTCTGGGACAGGGACCCCCAAAGACCCATGAGGAAGCAGGCTGCAGTACCCGGGCCTCCCTCTAGAGGGTGCCCTCTGCCTCTCCACTCACTGCTCACAGGGCGGAGGGGTGGGGACGCCCTTCGCTGCCCCGCCGGGTGGAAGGCTGTGCAGACGGGCACGGCAGAGGATGGAGCAGGGCTGTGGTGGGGTGGCCAGGAGTCGTGGACCTGCTGTGGGGCAAAGGGGGAGATCCAGCACTCGGGAGGGCTGGGACGAGGGGGGTGGGGAATTTACCTCTCCTCGAGGAGTTAGGGTCCTGCCAGGACGGTCGCAAGACGTAGGAGTCTGGGGGAGGAGTGAGAGACCGATCATCCCCATTGCCAGGGCTCCTGACCCCCAGCCCCCCGCTCTAACCCCTAGGCCCCACTCCCCTCCCAGAGCTGGGAATAGAACCCAGGAGTCCTGGCTCCTAGCCCCCACTACACATCTCTGACCTCTCCCTGCATAGGACTTTCCAGGTCCCTAAAAACCAACTCCCCCAGGGGGAGGGCCCAGCCCCATGGCAGGATGCTGCCCTGGAGGGGGCAATTTCTCCTCCTACCCGCCCCAGGAATACAACCCCGCAGGCCCAGCCCGGGCACGGACCCAGCCAGGGACTCAGCAGGACACAGGGCCCGGCCCAAAGGTGTGGGGCTCAGGAAGACGCTGGGCCCAGCACCTCGCAGGAGGCGGTGGGGGGAGGGGCTGCCCTGCCAGGGTGGGGGCGGGGCTGCCAGGTACCTGTGCAGTTGGGCGTCTGGTTGAGCACGGACGTCCCGCTGACAGGCTTGCCCTCCGCGGTGGCGCACCAGCAGTAGCCCGTCTGCTTGTGGCACTGTACCTGGGCCGGGGGAGGGACACCCAAGGCTGAGTCAGAGACGAGCCCCCTGCACCCCTCCTCCCCTCCAGGCAGGCGCTAGAGGCTCCTGGGGCAGAGCTGGGGCAGAGGCGATGGCCGCGGCGTTTTGCGTCGGAAGAGGCCAATTCGCCAAGGCCGGGGCCGGGCCGAGGCAGCGCTGCAGTCTTCCAGCCCCGGGTTCAAGAGGGACCGTTTCCCAGCTCCCCAAAGGACCCGTTTCCACCGGCTTTGCCAAGGGCCAAATTCCCGGTTTCGGGCTCCAAAATGGCTTCTTAAACTGAACGTTTTGCAGCGGAGTTAAGGGGCCGGAGACCCGAAGGGAAGCTCGGGGGCGGTCTCGGTTGGAGGTCTGGGGCCGGATTCGGGAGGGGGCGAATCTTCAAATCTCTCGAAAAGTCTCAGGACGGGAAACTGATTTCCCCGCCCAGCGCTGTTACGGAGCCCTGCCCGCAGAGAGCCGACAGCGCGTATGTCTCCAGTGCACCCCGGCACAAGAGCCCCCCAGTTCCAGTACCCCCCCCAGGTCCTCGGAAGGGAGACCGCACCGGGCACCCCATACACGTGGGGCTGCAGACTGGTTGCCCAGCTTCTGCAAGTGGGGCATTTGTGCCGCCACCTGCCACTAGGGGGCGCTTCATGGCAGGACCCTCATGCAGAGATGCCCCCCCCCACACACACACTTCTTTGTGCTCATGCACCACTAGGGGGCGCTTTGTGGCAGGACCCCCATGCAGGGACCCCACTCTGGTTTGTGGGCACATTAGATATGTTTATACAAAGGGAAGGGAATCTGGGGTGCATGGTGGGGGCCCTCTCTGGGCGGGGGTGACAGCCAGAGCGCAGCAAATAAGCACAGGGCTGGGATGAGGGGGGTTCTCCAGCAAGTCTGCGGGGCACAGAGGGACCCTGGTGTTCTCCCAGGCTCCGCCGGGGGCGGGGGGGCGGGGGAGGGGAAGAGAAGCACGTCCCCCCCAGCCCCCAGTACCTGCAGGAAGGAGCCGTCTTCGTTGCACTCGGGGACGTAGATGGCGTCTGCCTGGCGCCGGGCCTGGGCGAGGGCAGCTGCACGGTCCTCTTGGCAGCGGGTGAGGTTCATGTCTGCACAGAGGCGGGGGGGGGGAAAGGCGAAGGTGAGAGTGGGCCCCGGCGCGGCCAGACAACAGGCGGCTGGACGCTGCCCAGATCGGGGGCAAGGGGAGCGGGAACCAGAGGCTGAGCCCTCTCCACGGGCATCTTAGCCCCCCGCCCCTGGGCGCCACCTACTGTTGGGGTCCCGGTGGGCGCCCTTGCAGCGGAAGCGGGGCAGAGCCTCGAGGAGGGGCTCCTGGCACCGGGCGCGCTGGAAGGCACAGTGGGATTTGTACAGCTTGCCGTTGGAGGCGCAGACGGGGCGGTGGCGCTCGCGGGGGCATTCGCCCGGGCATGGCAGCCCCCGGTCGCTCTCTGAGATGATGAACTGCAATGAGAGGAGGGGCAGAGAGATGTGAGATATCGGATCCTCACCTGCCCAGATCCAGCCTGCATGGCACCCCTGGCACCCCCAAAATACACCCTACACAGACCCCCTTGTGCCCCCCAAATCCACCCTACACAGCATCCTGCTGCCCCCCAAAATCCATCCTACACAGCATCCTGTTGCCCCCCAATCCACCCAGCACGGCACCCTGTGCCCCCCAAAATCTGCTTAGCATGGCACTCCCCTGCCCCCCAAAATCCATCCAGCATGGCACCCGTGCCCCCCTCAATCCACCTTACATGGCATCTCTTGCACACACACCCAAATCCACCCTGCACGGCATCCTGTGCCCCCCCAAAATCCATGCGGCATGGCACACCCCTGCCCCCCAAATCCACCCCCATGGCACTCCCCTGCCCCCCATTTGACCCCACACAGCCTCCCTTGCATCTCCCCCAAATCCCTCCCTGCATCCCAGTCCCCCCCACTGCACCCCAACCCCACCCCAGCGGGAGCGGCCCAGAGCACAGTATCCTTTGGGGCAGCAGGTGCCATGGCAACCAGGCTGCTGGGCCCAGCATGGACCACGTGCTGCTCCCCGGCATCACCACGTTGGGGTGGGAGGCATCTAACCCCCAGCCGGCGCGTCTCCGGCAGGGATCGGGGTGAACACAACACCTCTCCCGGGGGCTGACGGACTGGCTCCCAGAGGCGGCACACTTTGGGGGTGATGGGGGGAGGGGCATGGAAACACTCCCTCCCAAAAAACAATCCAAGGCTGCCATAGGACTAGGGGATGGCAGAACCGCACCCCGATTCTAAGGCTCCCTCCTTGTCTCAGCCCACAGCTGCCCGCCTCCCCTGTGAATTCAGGCTGGCTGGCGAGTGCCCCCTGCAGGGGGGCAGGGGCACAGGAGCAGGAGTCTAGCCAAATGGATAAATAATACCTCTGCTCATCCGTAGCTCTCCACGCGCTTTACAATGGAGGTCAGTATCATCGCCCCTCTTTTACAGAGGGGGAAACTGAGGCACGTGGGGTGGGGCGCGTGACTTGCCCGAGGGTGGGCATGACTTGCCTGAAGGCACCCAGGTGGCAGGACTGGGAATAGCAGCACCATCCCGGGCATCCCAGTGTGGGGCACTAACCACTAGGCCACCCTGGAAAGAGCAGCTGGCTGGCCAACACAGGAGGCGGTTACGAGATGCAGCCCTATAGCTCCGGCGGCACAGACGCAGGGGAGGTGCAGGGTTCGAGTCCTGCTGTCGGAGCCAGGCAGGGGATGATGGGAGGCCAAGGTGGATTGCAGGATGCAGCTGGAGTAAGGCGCTGAAGGCCATTGATTGTGTAGCAAGGGGCACTGGGGACCCCCCAGCTACTGTGTGGGGTGCTGAAGTTGAGAGAGCCGCGTGTGCGCTTGCTAGACTATAAAGAGAGGTGCTCCAGGGAGAGGAGATGGGGGGAGCCCCGCCCCAGGGATCTCTGTAGGTCCAAGCTGAAATTCAGCCACCCCACCACACCTCTTTTCATCTCCCCTGCCTGGGGGGAGCCGACCTCCCTGTGTGACTTGGCAGGGGGACGGGAGTTGGTTTAACTAATTGCACGGTAAACAAATGCCGGGCGAAAGGGGGACTAGTTAAAAACCACTGAAGTTTTCAGACTTCATTTGCTTGATGCCGGAGTTTTTTCCAGAGCGATCGCCCAGACCGCGGACAAACCAGCCACTTAAGCAGCTGCAGAAGACTGCTGTAACCCCTTAGGGGCCCGGTGGTCACACGCCGCTCTCACCCTGTGGGGGGTTTCAAAACCGCTGGGTCTGCCAGGACGCCTGGGTTCCTTCCACTCCTTTCCGACAAAGGCCCCCAAAGCATGGAGGTCAGTCAAGACGTTTGGCAGGGGGGAAAACAAGGGAGAAGGATTTGCCCCTATTTTATTGAAGGGGAATCTTGAGACGCAAGGGAAAGGAAGCACTTGCAAGAGATCACGCGGGGGAGCCAGGAATAGGACCCAGGTGTCCTGGTTCCCCATCCATTCTCTAACCACTAGACCCCACTCTCCTCGCATTGGATGAGCAGCGTCAAATGGGGGGGGGGGGAGGAGGAGACAGGCAAAGCCAGAGCTCCCGAGGAAGTCACATCCCCCCACCCTGATAACTTCCATGGGTGAAACAGCAGCAGGAAGGTCGGGGTGCCCATCTATAGTCGGCAATGCCCCATCCCCTCCTACCTCCAGCTTCAATTCACGGGGCGGGGAACCTCCTCCGAATTAACGAGCCATTTCATAGGGCTCCTCCAATCCCGCTGGGGGCCAGATTCTCAAGCCAGTCCCAGGGGCAGTTCGCCTCGGCCCAGGGGACCGGGCACCTGGTTTTAACAGAGGGGATTTTTAAAAGAGGAGCCATTCCCCTGCCCGTGGAAAGCAGCAATCAGGGGAGCGGGCATGGACCCCTCTGCCAGTCTCCACTGGCCAGGCACCAGTAACTTGGTAGCTGGGCCAGAGAGAGGCAATAAATCAGAGGCCCAGGGGCCTGGCCACATGCAAGAAACTCCTCTCTGCTCCCCGCAGGCTGGGGGCACCGTACCAGTGAGACGGTGGCTGGCAGCAGGGCTAGGACTCAGGGGATCCCTTGCAGGCCTCCACAGCCAGGCTGGAGCGGGCGGAGGCGGGCGACGTTTCGGGTCGTGGGGCGGATTAGAGAGCAGGTCGTTGCTTGTGCTTGGGAGAGCGTCTGGTGCCCGTCCCGGGGCAGAACCGTGGCTCCCCTCCCAGGCTTGGTTTCTGGCACCGCTCAGCTGGGGTCTGCGGGCAGCTGCTGGGCCAGAAGCGCTCTGGGTGTGTGGTTATGGGGGCAGAGGCCCGGGGTGGCCACAGAGAGTTCATGGGTCAGGGAGAAAGGGGGGGGGGGGGGGGATGCATGAGACACCCTCCCCATCCCCAGATAGCCCAGTCCTGCCCCCCCCCCACAGCTCTTCTGGTGGCCCTCAGTCTCAACCGCAGCCCCCTGCTATCCCAGCCCCGGGCGCACCCCGGCCCCACCAACGCCCCCAATCCATCACTTGAGCTACAGCCCCCAGATTTCAAGAGCCTGGTGCTACAAGATGTTACATGGTAGGAAATGAATCCGGGCCACGATCCTCTGTCTGGAGGTGTGCCAGACCCGGGCATGGCGGGGCAGAGCCCCCTGCTCACATGGCACCTTAGATCTGTGTCTTATATAACCTTAGATCTGCGCCCCCCAACCCACCCCTATAAGCCCACACACATCTCCGGCCCACAGAGCCCAGCACTGACTGAGCAAGAAAGACAGAGAGAAAATCCAGGCTGTGGGGGGCGAGGGTGATCGTTCCCACTCTCAATACCAGGAGGTGACTGATCAGCCTCCAACCCACTGGGGGAAACTCTTCACAAGACTGGGGCAGGGACCAGAGATGGGTCTTTTTGGGTTCCGGGTTTGGGCAGCACCCAGCACATAGGGACCCGGTCCATGACCGGGGCTGAGGGGCGCCTAGGTGCTACTGTACTACACCTCATAGCAATAAACATGTTCAGCACCTAGCACCCCGGGAGCCCCACTCCTGGCCCCCACTGCGCTAGGCGCTGTACATTTAGGGGTATTGCGGCAGAGGTCAGGCCACCTGTCTGTGACCCTCTGCTCAGCGGCCCAAGCAAAGCAAGCAGACGGATCTTAAGCCCAGTTCCCAGCGGCCTCAGTAACGCAAGGATTCAAGCCCCCTGCGACTCCCGGCACCGTCCATGGGGAAGGGGGTTGCCGGCAGAGAGGCTGAATTCTGTCTTGAGCCCCGGGTGCGCCCGGGCTGCTCCCCAGGCAGAGCAGCAGTCTCTGTTCTCCCGGGCCCTGATCCCACAGTGCCCGGCCAGTTCCCCCCCCCCCGGCATCCTGGCAGGGTGGTGAGCGCTGGCAGGGGAGGGGGCGGTAGGCTCCGGGGCCAGGCGCGCCCCTGGCTGCTGCTAAAGGGCGAAGCTGTTGACAACATGATGGGAAGGTGACATAAACCGGGCGGGGGCAGACGGCGCGACGCTCCAAGAGCCTCACGCGGAGGACACACGGCCCTGTTCAAAATCGCCCTGGGCCAGCAACATGCAGGCCCACCCTGGCCAGCGCCCCCCCCCGCGAGTCTGCTGCAAACAGGACACGCCCCCCCACGACACTGTTTTCATCAAAGGTGTCTCTGAGCCACAGGGCGGGCCAGTGGCTCAGACGTGACATCACCCTCCCCCCCCCTGCCTTTCCCTGAGATGGGGCCCCACCCTGCTAGGAGCTGGCATGGACTAGCTCCTCTGGCCGGCATAGAGTCCACTCCCCCGCCCCAGCTCTCGCAGGGCAGATGCTAGGCACCGCAGGCTGCTGGTGGTGGGGACACGGGTAGGAGCCCAGAGACCACGGTGATGGGTACGCTAGAAGAACTTGACTATAAAACACCTCCCCCCCCTACACACACTGTTCATGGACAGATCTTCTGAGCCCAGTTCAGCCCCCTCCCCACGCCAGAGAATTCACTCCTCCTTTTCCCCCAAATATGCCACGCAGGGTTTGAGGTATGGCCCTTCAACACGAAGCAGCGCAGCTGGCTCCTGCACTAGAGGGGGCATGACACACATACATGGTCAGTGTGGTATTAAAGTCACTACCTGGGGGGGTTGTCATTAATTAGGGTAGCTCTCCATCGCCTCCCCCATAGATCGCTCCTTGCCACCAGGCCGGGTCTGCATCTTTAAAGACGCCCATTCTTCCGTTCAGCATGGGTGCTGCACTTTCCCTCCCAGCCCCCACGTGGCTGCTCTGAGGAGGGGGCAGCTGACCGGGGTGCAGCCCCTTGGAGTCCATGTGAGGCTGGCAGGGTTCCCCCATCCCAGATCAGCTGGTCCGTGTGCCCCAGGCAGAGAGTAGGAGGGACCAAGGGGTGCCAGTGCCCGAGGCCCCCCAGCCATGGCAGGGAAATGGTTAAGTGAGATAGACCCAGGTAATCCCTGCAAGTGAAACCTCACCAAGGTCCCTGCCAATCTGAGCTGGGGGGAAATTTCTTCCCATGGAGATTAGCTCAACCCTGAGCAGGTGAGCACAGACCAGCCAGCCAAGTGCCTGAGAGAGAACAGGATCGGTGCCCCCTCGGAGTCCCGGCCCACCCCACCAGCTGTGGCCGCCCCACATGCTTCAGAGGAAGGGGATTTAAAAACCAAACCAAAACAAAAAAAACCCTCCCTGCACACCTGGGAGATCCCTTCCTGACCCTTGCCCAGGGCTGGCAGAAACCCTGAAGCATGAGCTTTAGGAACATGAGACACAAAACAGAAGTGAGTCCCGGAGCTGCTGAGCTGAGCCCTGACTCCATGTAATCCTGCTCCAATTTGTCCAGCTCGCTCTTGACTTTAAGCAGCAGAGGGAGTTAGGAGTGTGGGGAGAATGTCAGCTCAGCCCTCCTACCCCACCAGAAGGGCTGCTTGTGACTTCCTCCAGGCCTGCAGTCTCAGGGCTTTATGGGGTGGGGGCGGCATTGTGGGACGGGAAGCTCCTGGCTCTGCCACTCCCCAGGGAACCCGGGAGTCCTGCCTCCCACTCGCCCACGTTCCCTCTCTGCAGAGGAGGGATCGCTGCAGGATTAGCTGCTCCACCCCAGAGCCAGCAGCATGGCAAAGCTGGCCCACGTGCACACAGATGGGAACACTCTGGCAAGGCCTCCAACCCCAAATATAAACCCCACAAATACGTGCGGGCCCGAGCTGCTTATTAACAATGGGCCGCTGGGCTGCGTTCATGTTTAGCTGGGAATCCTGCTCCGCCGAGTTATTTTCTTTTCCTCAAGTGTCGCTCTGGGCACGTCTCCCCTGGAGGTTAATTTTGGCCCCGGGAGCTAGACCGCCGTCCCAGCTGCATCAACACAGCGCAGCGGCAGCCAGCGGCCCAGGAGAACGCGTGGCCGCCCTGACTGACGGTTCTAAGCCCCGGGGGGGGGACGTGCAGCCCAGCCCTACAGCGAGTCCTTTAAACACCAACATTGTTAGACTCCCCTTCTCACCTCCGGGACACCCCCCGCCCAGATGAGCGTGTCCCCTCGCAGCACAAGTCACAGTGCGTCTGGCCAGGTCCTTGCATCACCCGCCGCACGCTCGGGGCCTGGCAATCCAGCGGCGGCCAACCCAGGGCCGCTCCACCCGGCGCTGCCAGCCCCGGGACAGCCAGGGCCGAAACTCCCGCTGATTCACCCTCGCGCCTGCCTCCCGGCCGCCGGCGCCTGCCAAGACACACGGCGTGGCCCGTCCAGCTGTCAGCCGGGGTAATTTGTTAGGGCCTCTGGTGGCGCGGGGATGCGCTCTCCGCTCAGGCGCTGCCACCGATTCAAAGGTCCATTGTGTGACTGCCACACGCACGCCGCCCCCGTCTGTCTCCCCCACCCATTCACACCCCAGACAACAAGAGCCTTCGCTGTATACGGCCGGCATGGAGGCCTGGCTGCCAGCAACCGGGCCAGGTTTATGAAGGGGGCCTTAGTCTGAGGAGGGAAAAGGAAAAACAAAATAAAATAAAAAAGATTCACGGGGCTGAAATTGACTCAGGCTTGAAAATGAGATCACAACCCCCTCCCCTGTGCTCAGTTTCTGCCCCTAGAAGGCTTTTAAGCAAGGAAGGGGAGGATAGATTATTAATCCCCAGGTGATTGACAGCCAAATCTCCAGCCCTCCCTCCTCGAGCCCCGGATGCAACAGAGATAGCCGCGGGAGGGGATGCTACAGAGTTCGAGAGGGGAGCCCAGGGCTGGGCTAGCAGGGGCTGCGGGTCAGGAGTGAGGGGCAGCAGCACAGCTGTGTGTGTGTGTGTGTGTGTGTGTGTGAGGGAGGAAGCCAACAGCTGGAGGCACCGTCAGCAGAGGCAGAATGGCTGCTTGTTTGTTACTTGTGCTTTCACCTAGTTACCCGTCCTCATGCCTCTGCCTTGAGTAGTTCCATCGGACTGCTCCAAAAACAGGGGAGTGGGATGGCTGGAAGAGGAGAGGTCCCTTCCTCCTAAGCTACCCCTCTCCAAGCCTACCTTGTCGGCTCCCAGGACCACGCACCCTCCTCAGAGCCTATTCCCCACGCAGCGATCCCCGGATCCGATTCTCAGGTGGTTCCTCTGCTGCCTTGATTCCCCCCATGCTCAGTGACGCTGCCAAAGAACTGGGCCGGCTGGCGTTGACTAGCAGGTGCACTGAGCAGCCGCTGAGGCGCTGGTGCTGCCTGCAGAGTCAGGCAGATGGCGCTGCACCAGAGAGAGGGTTGGAAGCTTCTTTACCACCGCGAGGGCCAGCAAGCGGCTGCTCGAGAGACGCTTGAAGTTCTGCCCCACGAGAGATTCCCACCACCAGTGCCTGAGCCTGAGCCGCCCCGCTTCGGGAAGGAGGGGAGGGGACATGGGGTGGCTGTGAAAAGACCAGGCCTATCCCCCCCCACCCTGATTTGCCTGGCACATGGTAATCAATTGACAACCCTCACCCACAGTGACACCTGAGGAGTGTGTGTGTGTGTGTGTGTGTGAGAGGGTGTCCGGATGTCTGTCTGTCTGCCTGCCTTTCCCCCTTCACACGCTGCTATTGCTCCTTGGCCCAGATCCTGGGACAGTGAGTTTGCTGCCCATGGCAATGGCAGCTGGGTGGGTTCCCGCAGCCCTTGCAGATCAGGATTCTTCCTGAAAACGGGGGGAAGGAGGAGGGGAATCCCAGCTAGCTTCCTGATTCCACTCCCACCCCCCAGTCTTTCCCTACAGCGATAGCTAGATCTGCATTGCATTGGCATGGGGGGGCTGTGGAATTGAGCAATCCTAGGGGGTGGTGATCTTGGGGCATGCATGGGGGAAAAAAGTCTCCCTCGGCCCTGGGGTCTGTGTTCTGTCACCGCTTCTGCATTGCTGCTACCTTGGATGTAGGTGGGGGAAATCCCAGGAGCCAGAAATCCCACAGTGCAACCCGGAGCTGCTCCCCATAAAAAGCAGGGTGTGGGGGGGCAGTGGGGGCTCTTTCCAACACTATAGCCTAGCCCCCCCTCGAGCATAACAGTAGCCACACTGGGTCAGACCGATGGTCCATCTAGCCCCGTGTCCTGTCTTCCGATTGTGGCAAATGCCAGGGGCCACTGAACAAGGTTTAGATTCTACCCCCTCCTCTCCCAGCCATCTACCTGTCCCCTACTCCGTGTCACCCCAGTGTAGACGTGAGCTCAGCTGGAAGCTTTCAGGGCCTGGTATCTAAGCCCACCCTCCCAGTGCGCAAGTTGATCTTGGGTTGGAGACCTTAGAGGGGTGGATGTGGACTTACAGGCCCTACCCCCTCCCGGCATGATGTACCCCTATAGTAGCAACTATACTACAGCACACATCCCCCCGGAGAAACACCCTGCCCACCCCCCCGGCAGACAGGCACAAGGGGATGCCAGCAGCAGCAGTACAGCCTCATGGCTAGTGTCCTAGATTAGGACTCAGCAGACCTGGGTTCTGTTCCCAGCTCTGCTGCTGGGTGAATCCCTGCCTGTCTCTGTACCTCAGTTTCCGCAATCTATAAAAGGGGAAGACTGACACCCACCTCCTTGAGACTGATGGCAGAGAAGAGCTGGGGATTGCCATCATACCTGGGGGGGGGGGGGTAATAGAAGCCACACCAATTGTTATTTTGGTTCACCCCTTCAACTGCATTTTGTCATTAACCAAGACTGTAAGCTCTTTGGGACAGGGATCCTTTCCCTACACATGTCTGTACAGCACCTAGCACCGACCCGCCTTGCGTCCATCCTCCTCAATCCCTCTAGCTGCCATATAAACGGCCCCTCTGAGGATGCTTAACTATCTCCCCCACCCCATAGGGTTCTAGTGTGGGGCCAATCCCCACCCCAGCACTCATCCAAGAGGCAATCTCTTCCCAGGAATCCAGAGCCCCAGGCAACCGGGTTACAAAAAGCTCCCCCAGAACAAACAGCTCCCTGCTGCCAAGCAAACCGGAGGTGTGAGAATACTGCTGGAGGGGACTTGATCCCAATTCAAGTTCCCATCAAGAGGAGACAGGGCCCCGGGTAGCACACCTGGCTCTGGCAGCTGCTATGGAGACAGGCGGAGGAGGATCGCCAGGCAGCTGAGAGCGCACATGAGTCGGAGAGCAGAACACCTGGAGTTTTGGGTTGTGGGCACCCAGCGTGGGAAGCAGCCTCAGTTTCCCCCACCCTTTCCTATCTCCCCGCCTGGAGAAGCTGAGACGCAGCATGAGACTTTCAGGAAGAGGAGCCTAAAGACAGAGCCCTAGATATAGGGTTAGAAGGAGAAAAAACAGCCAGATGGTCAAGTGTCTGGTCGAGCTTGTTCCTTAGGAGCCTAAATATTGACCTGGGCGCCCGAGCTGAGATAGAGCCTTGCCCCGGGAATTGTTCCTCTTTCAATAAAGCTGCTTTTTTTGGGGTTTATTTTGCCTAAAAGTTTCATCAAAAAATTCCCCAGCCAGCTCTAATTTGAGGCACCTGTGTTTTGGATCGCTTTAGCTGTATGATTAAGGACCCTACCCCTTTACTGAGGGGTCCTCAAATTATTAAGGCTGGAGGTTTTTAAAACTAGCCCAACTTGCTTTTCATCCTTCTTCTACCAAGAGAAAAATTAGAGCTGGCTGCGAATTTTTGATGAAACTTGGGGTTTTTGGCATTACATCTAGATTAGTCAGCTGCACTAAATACTATTGGTTCCCTCATCCTCCTTCTCCAGTAAGTCAGTGGCAGGGCTGGGAAAAGAACGCAGTAGTTTGGACCCCCAGCCACATCCTACTCCAGCCGCTTGACCTCTTCCACAGCTGGCGATAGAACCCAGGAGTCCTGACTGCCAGCCCCAGCTGCTGCCTCCTGGTCTGATTGTTCTTAACAGGTGGATTCCATCCAGCCGTGCAGAGGAACACATTGCATACAAACCTTCCTTGAATTAAGTGCATCACACTAACAGGTTTGTCATGTTCCACACCAGAGGCAGCTGCAATTTAGCACAGCATGAAGCGGTTCAATGTATTGCCAGGTGTGTAAAGCATCTAGGAGGGGCCAGTCCTCTAGAAATGCCAGCGCTAGGTAAGTCTGAGCCTTTAAAATAAATTAAAGCACAAACCCAGCGGCAAGGGGGCTGGAGGCGTATGCATCTTTGGCCTCACGTTAAGGCAGTGACCAGTTCCGGTTACAGCACCTCAGGATCCTGTGGTCCCGTCAGATAGTCTGGGCCATTCATGAGCTGTCCTCTCCATGCTGGGTTAGGACAGCAGGCATCTGAGCAACTTACTCCACCCAGCCCCAAGTCCATGCGCATGGGGGTAATCCATGAGGGTGCCCTGGAATGGGTGCAATGAAGCTACCTGCAGCACCACGTTATGGGTTTCTTTATTGGTAACATTCCCTGTGCCCCACCCCCATGGTTTTTTTTGGGGGGGGCGGGGGTCAACAGAAGCCAGGCGGGAATCTCAATAACAGTTCTGCAAAAATTTGATTTGCCCTTCTGTAGGAAATGCCCCGATTTCAAATCGTTCTGTTTCGAAACAGAATGAAAGTGAGGGGGGGAAAAAAGGTTCCCCTGAAACAAACAAAAAAAGAATTGTTTTGTGTCAGACAAAGTGTTTTGTTCCAGTTTGACCTTTAAACAATCTTTAAAATATATAAAATGAATTGTTTTGAAATGACAAAAACCAAAAATATCCTATCTGAAAAAGCATCAAAACACTCATTTTCGGTTTTTCCCCAGATGAAATCGAGTGATCTGAATGACGTCAATTTCAATGAAAGTGGCATTTTCTTCAAAAAGGAGGGTTATGAAAAGTTTCCAACTGGCGCAGCTCAGCCCCTCCCGGGGTCAGACCCCGCAGCATGCAGCCTTGGACCTCGTGGACAAGATGAGCTTTTGGTGCATTGCAGCACCCGGTGTATCAGAAGCGGCGCCGGACAACGTGCGCCCAGGTTGCAGAGTGGCTGCTGTTCTGATCACCGGCCTTAGAGGTGCAAAAGGGAGCTGGTACTCGCGATGGCCCGGGTGGTTAAGCCAGTCTCTAAAGATCTCTGTCCTCAGCTCTCCAGCCTGTTCCACGAGCCCCCATGCAGCCTGCAGGGAGCTCTCTGGCCTGCCCCAAGCCATGCTGATATTCTATCACCGGGAAAGCCTTGCCACCTGTTCCATCATAGACCCAAGATCACGCGCCAGCCAGAGAACCCAGACCTCACTGATCAGTTTCCAGCACACCTGCTGGCCGGCCCCCAGCTGACTAAGGCCGATACTTATAAGGCCCAAGAAGGGCTGAGGGCAGGATGGGGTCGGGGGGGGGGGGAGCCACGATTAAAATTAGAAGGCGCATCAGCACCCAGCCAGGCTGTGTCAGGCACTATATATGAACCCTGGACACCCCCCAGTAGCTGGTACCACAGCCAGATTTGTGCTAAGCAACACCCCGAAGCGATGCCGTGCAGCGTGCCTTCCTGCCCAGTGTCCCCACCACAATTGTGGGAGGACCCTTCACTCCGCTAGACACCCCACTCCCTCACAGGGTGGCCAGACAGTAAGTGTGAAAAATCGGATCCAGGGATTGGGGGGTGGTGGTGGTGAATAGGCACCTATATAAGAAAAAGCCCCGAATAACAGGACTGTCCCTATAAAATGGGGACATCTGGTTGTTTATAAACTGCTCTTTCCTCCTTAAGCCACCCCACTGTCCAGTACCAGCAAGAGGCGCTTGACTGCCAACCCTCGCCTCTGGTGAGTCACAGCTGCCTGGCTTCCAAACCTCCCAGCCAGCTCTGCGGGATCATTTCCAACCAGCAAGGCTCCCAGGCGATATGGCCAGCTGGTGCCCCCCCACTGGGTCTTGGTCTGGGATTCAACCAACTCATCCACCCGCCGCCCTCACCGGCCACTCAGGCTTTCACCACCCCGGATGTTAGAAGCTCTGGGTCTTGCTAGATGGTCACCGGAGCCAGACAGTTGTAACCCACCAGGCAGGGTTTTTATGCACCCGTCCCCCTCTGTGAGGGGGATGAAACAGCCTCTCGCTCTGAGCAGCACTTTTTCGCTCACGCTGTAAGGGCTCATGCTTTCTGCTCTACAGTCCCCCAGTTCAATCCCTGAGCTGGGCCCGCACCCAGCCTCGAGAGTCACCCTGTGATTTACGCTGGTGGACAGACACAAAGCAAGAAATGAGACCCATCTCATCACAGCCGGTACCTCTCAGGGTGGTCCCGCCTGGGCTGTCACCCCCAGGGTTAATACACCTTCACGATGCTACACTGATTTTGCCAGCATCGCAAAATTCAGACGCAGAGAACCAGAAGGTGAGGTGGGGCCAATGGGGTGCTGGGCTGAGTCTATAGATTCCCCCGCAATGCAACCAAGAGCAGCTGGTGACGTCTCCCCCTCTCTATACTCACCCCAAAAGGAGGTTCCCAGATTTAGCCCCAACACCCCCACTGGAGGTTCATCCCAGTGGAGCAATGCACCCCACCCCCCACCAACGGCTGTTGCGGAATAGTTTACTGGATTGACATGAACACGACTGGCAGCAGCAGGTAGATGTACCATGGGCAGACAGCAGGGTTTTCACCTAGGATGTTCTAGGATCTTCAGCTCAAGTGGTAGAAAACTGAACTTGTCGTGCCTGAAGAGCGACTCCCCTAGCCAGGAGCAGCAGTAGGCTTTTATCCACTATGGAGTAATTGCTAGAAGGAAACGCTGCACCAAACAGCCATTTTAGAGAGGCTTTTACCCTGTAGGAAAAAAACCAACCCTCTCCTTAAAAGAGTCACTCCACCCTGAAAGGCAACTATGGAAAGATCTTCTGTCACTCCCCCAGACCTGCGTCAGCTAGATCTGTTAAGTGATGGAAATTCACTACCTTAACACGGCATGGTCTACTGGGCAGAGCATTGGCCTAGGAAACCTGAGTTCTCAGTTCCAGCTCTGCAGCTGACCTGCCGAGTGACCTCAGTTTCCCTCCTACTCTTCATCTTGTCTATTTGGACCATAAATGCCTTGGAGCAGAGACTCTGACTAGGCGTTTGTGCAGCACCTAGCACAACAGGGGCTCCCGTGCACGGCGTTAGCCAGAATCCGAGTCCCGCAGAGCCTCTCCGAGGAGCTGGGTTCGGGTTGGCCTCATGCACTACACAGCAAGAGAATCCAGCCGTAGGATCTCTGCAGCTGAGGTAGCCAGAAAGGACCCAGGTGAACGCTCAGATCCTGCAGGCAAAGCAAGAGGAAATTTGCCCTGTGCCATTTATACAAAGCCCCGTCTCCCACTAGAGCGGCAGTTTAAGAGTTGGGACGCCATGCCCTTCCTGTCCCCCATTTCCACAGAGCAAAGCTCAATTATCTGCATTCCAGTGGCACCTACAGATCACCCTCCCCCCTACCCCATCACATCAGGCACTGCGCAGACCCCGAATGAGATCGGGGCACACCCCGCCCCCACCATCGCGCCGGGCTCTGCATGGACACATAGCAAGACTCTCCCTGCCCTGAAGGCTTTGCCACCTAAATAGCAAAGGAAACCCTCATTTTACAAATGGGGAAATGGAGGCACAAAGATTAAATGACTCCCCCACCAGGTCAGAGGGAGCTGACGGGGGAACCCAGCCTTGAACCCAGATCTCGAATCCCTTTTGCTCAAGGGAGGGGGTGATGTGGGATCCTAGATACTTCCAGCTGTGGATTTACCAGCCTGGAAGCCCACCAGGATTCATCCATCTGGTTGGGGGTTTTGCTCTGACCTTCCAAGCAGCACGATCAAGATCCCCGGCTAGTCAAATCAGTTCCCGGCTCCTGCATCAAGCCGCGAGACAAGGAGACTCCCAGGGGAGAAGACCAGGGTGGTTTGTTCCCACGGGTGGTCACTTGCTCTGTGCTGAGGAGTTTCCTCCTTCCACCCCGTGGGATCGACTCGAACCAGACATCGGAGAGGACAAGAGCACAGCCAGCGTCTCACCCCACGCGCCTTCCGCGAGGCAGCAGGGCCGCTTCAGAAGCCCTTTGTTTCAGGGCCTCGAGAGCCAACCTGCTCCAGGCGCGGCCGGTCACTCAGCCTCAGCAAGGACCGCATGGCAGGCGCCTGCTGGAGCTCCCGGGTCATAACCACAGCAACAAGTGCTAGCGTCCGAGGATCTCCAAGCGCTCTGATGAGCACTCAGACTTGCACCTGCTCCCTCCCCCATGGGAAGGTTAAAAAAAAATCCCCATTTCATAGAAAGGGAAACTGAGGCACAGAGAGCAGATGCTACTTGCCCTACGTCACAGAACTGGTAGAGAACCCAGGAGTCCTGTCCCCTGTCCGCTAGTCACCAGACCCCACCCCCGCTTTCCAGATCCAGGAAGAGAACCCAGGAGTCCTGGCTCCCCCATTCCTGCTCTAACTCCCTTCTCCCCACAGAGCCATGTTTCCATAGAGCCCTCCCGCCCCACAAGCTTGCCCAGTGCCCCAAGCACAGAGCTTGCCCACCGAGTTGGGACAGCCCCCCCTTGACGGCTCTAACCTTGCAAGACCCAGCAATCTGTAGGAGGAGCTGAATGGTTTTGTTTTTTGTTGTTGTTTTTTTTTTTTTTTGGGGGGGGGGGGGGAGGGCAATTTGCAGGGTTGCTTTTGCAGGCAATCAGGGTGCTGTATAGAGCGCAGGGAGCTGGGCTATTGAGTGGGGCCAGCAGATTTTTCTTCCTTTAAAGCCCCCCAGGAAGAAGCCGCCCCCGCCCCAGGGAGGTGGAAGGGCCAGGATCCAAGCAAGAGCTCCGTGCTGAGACAGCAGCATCCCCTGGCTTGAAGCAATAGCAGCAACCCAACGCCTGCTGGCTTCCATCACCCCGGGGGGGACGGACTACAGATGAGTTTGTGGCTTTTGGCACCCCCACAAGGCTCCGGCCGCCAGGTGTCTCAGCGCCCCACCGAGGGGGATTCCTCCCCGGTCCCATTCATTCGCAGCATTAGTCCTTTTCTGCCGGGTCTGCTCAGCCCCACACCTGGGACACAGCCCTGGCCCAAGGCCCTCGCCACCCAGCCCGTGGGGGAAGAGGGTGTCTAGCACAGGCCCTGCCAGCTGGGGCAAAACCCCCCACCGCAGGGGTCCTAGAGGGGAGCCCCAGCAGAGCCCCCCCAGCCCGTCCATAACAACCAGCAAAGCACCCCACTGCCACCAAAGCCAGCAACTTACAGCACAGGCCGCCCGCTTTAAACACCCGCAAGTCCCAGTCCCCACCCTGCTCCCTCTAGGCATCCCCTACCCCATAGCCAGAACCCACCTCTAGCCCCACAACTGTGCTCCCCCATAGCTACCCCCAACCCCCATCCCACTCCCTCTAGGCATCCCCTACCCCATAGCCAGAACCCACCTCTAGCCCCACAACTGTGCTCCCCCATAGCTACCCCCAACCCGCTCCCTCTAGTCATCCCCTACCCCATAGCCAGAACCCACCTCTAGCCCCATAACTGTGCTCCCCCATAGCTACCCCCAACCCCCATCCCACTCCCTCTAGGCATCCCCTGCCCCATAGCCAGAGCCCACCTCTAGCCCTGCAACTACACTCCCCCCATGGCTGGCCCCTAGCCCCCACCCCCACCACGCTCCCTATTGCCAACCCCTACTCTCCCCACCCCATGATCCCTCCCACACGCTCCTCTCCCCATAGAGCCAGCCCCCCAGCCCATGCCCTCTCCCCATGTCGCCCCTGATCCCCCTTCAGGCTCCTGCCATGCCCCCCACCGTCTCAAGCCCCGAGCCCCTCTGCACTCGGGTCCCCTTACCGGCGATCTGTCCCATCGCGGCGGGGCCGCCAGCGCAGAGACGCCCAGGAGCAGCAGCCCCCAGAGCAGGCAGGACATGGCTCGGGGCGAGGCAAGTCCCGGAGCCGGCCCCACCGCTGGGCTCCCGGTTTATAAAGCCGGAGCGGTTCCCCCCCCCCCAGCCTACCTCCTCCTCCGCAATGTCACGGCACTTCAGCGACTCTGCCAGCCACGTGGAGTCATCGGGCAACAACAGCTGGGGAGCCCCGCCCCCTTTTGGAGCAAGCCCCGCCCACCCCGTTCACACACACCCTACTCCCCCACCTGGGGTCCGGGGAACATCCATCGCCCGGCAATCTCTCCCTAGGGCGAGGGGAGCCCATGGCACCGGGGGAGGCTTGGCCGCGCTAGACAGGGCGTCACTCAGAGGGCATCGGGGAAGGTGTTTTGCTGGCAGCGGTGCCAGTCCCAGGGTCTTAGAGAGACAAGGAAGGCGAGGAATCGGCCCAGCTCCTGTGGGGGAGAGAGGCGAGTGTCCCCGCCCCACAGAGCTCTGCTTCGTGGTCTCCAGGCCTGAAGATGGGCTCCGTGTAGTGGGAAAGCTCGTCTCTCTCACCAGCAGAAGCTGGGCCCATAAGAGACATGATCTCGCCCGCCGTGGCTCTGTGTAGACAGGATACGGCAGGGCTCCAGTGGCAGGGCTCTGCTGCCATAGCACCGTAGTGTAGACGCATCCTCCAGCAACAGAAGGGGTTCCAACCCCCCGTCAATGTGGTGAATGCACCACTTTGAGAGGCTGGAGCGGGGTCAATGGACAACCAAGCCACGTCTACACCAGGGGCCAGGTTGGCCTAGTACAGCGCTCAGGGCACAATGTTTTTCTCAGCCCAGAGCACCGTAGCTAGGTGGGTCTAATTCGTAAGTGTAGCCCAGGCTCTAGCTGAGACAGACAGAGTAGGTAAGGTGACAGGCTAGAGTATACTTAGCTGGAGCCTCTTGGAGTAACTGGTCTAACACTGGGTGTTCATGTTCTTGTGCAAGGCCCTGGCTACATCTAAACATTAGATCAACCTAGCTACAAAACTCCGGGCTGTGAAGAATTTCATAGTTAGGTGGACCTCACCCACATGGTAGATGCAGCTAGGTCGACTGAAAAATTCTTCCATCCACCTAGCGACTGCCTCTTAGGGAGATGGATTACCTACAGCGATGGAAAACCGGCCCATCCACACTACAGCTCCACAGGGTGCAGCTGCTGGGCCGGAGCTGTTCTCCTGGAGCCACTGTCGCGCAGATATACCCTTCACGGCCGAGCCTTTTGTAAAACCAAAAAAACCAACAAAAAAAGCCCCACTAAGCGCTTGGCCTCAGGGAGATCCCAGGGCAGGGAGTTCTGCAGGTGAATCGTGCCTCTTGTAAAAAACGGAGTATTTCCTCCGAGCTGTTTTAAATTTGCTGCCTTTATACTTCATTGCTCTTGTATTATGAAAAATGAGAGCCAGGAGATTAGAGAGCTATGGGATACGAATGGTGATAGATAGATGGGTGTATATAGGGACAGATAGAGGGGGTATGTATGTAGATAGATAGATAGATAATGTGTAGAGGGAAAGACATATTCTTAGTCATAAATAATAGATAACCCCCACGTTCATATTTAAAATGGTTTTGTATGCTATGCCTCAGTTTTGCTCCTGGTTTTAAACAAAACTTCCTGTCGCTGGAAGATAGCTAAACCACAAACAAACACTTTTCCCTTGTCAAGATCCTTTCAAGAGCCTCCAAGCACGCTACAAACTGTGTACATTAAATCTTGCAATCTCCCGCTTGGAGCGAATCTGGCTTGCTCCCATTTTATGGAACGGTAAAACTGAGGCAGAGGGCAATGAAATCAATTGCCCAAGGACACAGACAGCGCTGACAATAGAACCCGGGAGTCCTGCTGCGCAATTTCCCCCCTGCTCTGACCATGAAACTCCCCTCCCCTCCCAGCGGTGGGCATAGAACCTGGGGGTGGCTGGGAGTGACCAGCAAACCACAGTTCCCACCCTACTTAGTTCATCCAGCCCCACTTATCTCAGACTCTGCTCATGGCTCTTAACAGGCCCATCACACTGACAGCCAGGCCCCAAAGAGCCACCCAGGGCCCAAATCCTTAAAGAAACGGAGGCACCAAAACTTGGATTGCTCACACTGGACCCTAAATGCCATCGAGGGGCTGGGCCCAGGCTATTTTAAGACATATGGGATGGGGCATCAAGCTATGGGCCAGGAACTCGCCACTATTCACTCTCTCTGGGCGGAGAGTGGGTCTAGTGGTTAGAGCAGGGAGAACTTGAGAGCCAGGACTCCTGGGTTCTAGTCCTGCCTTAGGAGTGGGGGGTCTAGTGGTTACAGCAAGGCGGGGGGAACTGCATCAGTTCCCATGCCCTATAACCAGCTTCCTAGACAATAAGTAGTGTGACCTGCTGGGATGCCCCACGTAGCTATTGTTCAGTGCTACAGCCACACGGAATCCAAACCGTTCTGCGGTGAGGGGAGGGGAGATACAGCCTCCCCCATTTCCCCCCGCTTTGCTCAACTCCAGTTGGTTGAGGTCCCCGATCCCTTTAGGGGACACAGGATACCCCTGCCCTGCAGTTACTCCTCTGTGACTGACCCTAGTGGACACACGTCTGCACGGTCCCTCCTCTGCCAAGGAGACTCAAAATGAACTGCGTGCGGCTTGCTTCTTCGATTTGTGCAGTGGGTCCTGGAAGCAGTGCTGTGCTGAGAGCCCAGGGATGGGCAGCTTTTGTTTATCGGCTCAGGCAGTGGCAGGGCAAACTTTGGCTGTGAAACGCCGTTGGTACACTCAAGGATTGGCCATTGTGTCACGTTGCACTAAGATGCAGCTGCCTCTGGGGTGGAGCCTGGGGGTGGTGGTGTATACAGAGATGCTGCACCCAGCGCCAAGATGCAGCCACCTCTGGGGTGGGGCACAGCAGCTGTTTATGCAAGGCTCACTCCTCCAGCACTGAGTTACAGCCACCTCTGGGGTGAGATGTGACTGCCATTTAGCCAGCACCACAACAACTCTTCATGACAATTTAGGACAGGAAGTAAAGCTGTAGCTGGTTCAAAGTGCAGAAGGCACTTAAGAAAGCAAAATGGAATCACCAGCATAAGAACTGGGTCTGGACACTGGGACTAGCCCCACAACTCTTGCCGGACATGCCTGGGGATCTCTGATGTCTATGGAGCTCAGGACCCGAGTCGTACATCTCACCTGAATGACCGCACCTAGTTCTGTTCTGGGGCACTGGGGTTGGCAGGACTGCGAGGGGAGAGGGCTCCCTACTGAACCCATCTCCATGTACCAGACCCCCCTAGACTGCACTGGGTAGCCTCTCCCAGCACAGAAGCAGCCCAGCTGGGGTGAGCGGCTAGGATGACTGAGCACACAGGAGGTTGCAGGGCTGGGAGTCTGCGAGTGAGGAACGGGGCCTTCGCTCATTAAGACGTTTTGGCGAAGCGAGCATCCCTTGGCACCGAGCCCCCACTCCCCCGCTGTCTGTGGTTAGCCCTGGGGCTATTGCTACATCAGGGTGGAGGGCAAGTTTCCACTGCTGGCCTAGAGCAGATCTGCCTGCACAGGCCCAGCTGGCTGTGAGAACAGATGCTGGGGAAGATTTAACTTGGGAAGAGCCTCTGGCCTCTAATCTTCTCTCTGCCAGGGGGTGTGGGGGAAGGAGGGGAGGGGAAAAAAGGGAGGAGGGGAGGGGAGGGGCTGCTCAGCCAGCTGCAGAAAACCCCTACACCTGTACAGGTAAACAGATCTAGGGGTTAACCCCCTCTCGGCCAAGCTGCTGCCATAAACTGTCCGAGGGGAGTGAGTGCTTTGCTCTGTCCCAGGGATGGCTGCATTTCAGCTACAGGAAAAACTCATTCAGGAAGGGCAGCGTGGGCCAGGAGGATGGGACTCAGGACACCTGGGTTCTATTCTGGGCTGTCACTCTCCTCTTTGTGCCTCAGTTTCCCCTCCCAACCTTTGTCCATTTAGACTGTACGGCCCAGCTCTTCAAAGGGACTTGGGTGCCTAACCCCTTGGGAGAGTCTGGTGCATAGAGCCGGGGCTGTCTCTCACCATGGGTATATACACAATACCTCACACAATGCAGTCCTGATCTCGGTTGGTGCTACCATATTAATAGCAAAAGACCCTCCCCCACACCCTTGCACTTTCAGACGTTCCCTCTTTCTATTTAAAGAAAGAGCAACCACGCCGGCACAACTTTTTTATCGCCCTCCCTTTGCAGGGTGAAGATCACATAAATACACAGCTCCTTATGTACACACGACGTTCCTGAGTGTAAGGTCACTTCCCCTTTAAGAGGGATTCCCACAAGCTTGGTTCCTGGCCTGAGAGAGAAGTGGTAAAACCCACAGCACGTTATTGAAACAGCTTCAAAGTGTGTGTGGGGGGGACTAAATGGTCGGTGAGTTACACTCATCTGGATTTGGGGTGGGGGTCGGGTGCAGCCCAAGGGATGGAAGATGAGAGCAAGTTGCCCCCCACAGCACCATGCCCCTTGGGCAACATAGGCCAGCCCTGCCCCACAGAGGAAATTAGACGTTTGTTTTTCCCTTGCCGCCAATCTGAGACTTCCCACAGCCGTACGGTCTGGGAGCAGCCCGCCGCCGGTTGGGCTGGAGTCCAGCCAGCCAGAGCCGAATGCCTCCTGCTCTCTGGACCTCGGTGTCCTGAGCCATCCACGCCCCCCGCCGAGGCTTTGGGCTGCAGCTGAGAGCATAAATAACGACGTCCCATCAGTTGCACTCTAGCCCACCCCACCCACGGCGGGATTGTCCCCTCCAGTCAGTTCCCCTGGGCTTTGGTGGGTCCTAGTCATAAGCGTCCTAACCCCGGGGCTTCCATGCCTTCCCCTGGCCGCTCCAGTGCCTGTTTGCTCCGACCCTGGGGGAGTTTCTCTTTGTTTTGTCCTCAGACCCGTGTGCCAAGGTCGTTGGGCTTTGGACGCACAGACTGGGTGCTCCCATCCAGGCCACCACCGGCCTTTGATTGCACCATCTCTCCTCGGGCCTTACATCGGTTCCTGAACAGACACTGGGCTGGTGTCCTTGGCCGGGGCTCCCAGCTCCTCTCCCTTCAGCTTGTAAACGAAGCAGGTGGAGGCGCTGTGGGACCTGAGGGATTCCGAGCGGATCTGCTGGGGGCGGCTGTCCCCCGCCAGGAGCCGGGAGGTGCTGTCTGTCACCAGGAAGAGCCCATAGGCCTCCGGGTTGGAGACACCATATTTCTTGCTGCACGTCGCACACACGGCGGCTGTGGTCATTTGGGCGGGCACGGGGATGGCCTTCTGGTTATTGAAGGGCTCTTGGAAGGAGACGTAGAGGATGTCCTGAGAGGAGAGGGGGGGAAAATAAATCAGGTGTACCAGAGACTATGGCGATGGGCACCCTCTACATACCATAGACAGATCAGATTACAGAGAGAGGGGTGTGATCTAAGGGGTAGGGCACTGGATTGGGACTCAGGAGATCTAGGCTCTATTCCTGCTGAGTGATCGTGGGCAAGTCCTGTCCCCTCTCCGTGCCTCAGTTTCCCCTCCCATCCTTCATCTATTTAGAGTGTGAGCTCTTTGGGGCAGGGGCTGCCTCTAACTGTGCAGCGCCTGGCCCAACAGGGGCCTCATGTCAATGGAGGCCTCTAGGTGCTACCGTAATACACCTAATAAACAACCACAGTCGGATCAAGAGACAGACAGACAGTCAATCCTCCAAGGCAGCCATGTCTGACTCACTAACTTTTACAAACTTGATAACTTTAAATAGAGTGAAGCTTTGTTACTTGGCTCCTCATCACCATTCCCTCCTGAATAAGGGTGCTGTGCCTTTAAGGTGCTATGACTCCGCCTACTGGGAGGAGCGATGTGTATATAAGCAAGGGCAGCTACAGGGTTGACTGCTACACTCAAATTCAGCTCTTTGGGCCTGCCTCCTTGTGGTCTGCTCATATAAACAGGAGGAGGGGAGAGGCCAAAACTCAGACCGCTTGGCGCCAAAAGCACTGGAGATGAAGGAGAATTTCCCTTAGCTTTTAGTGTAGGGTCTAGGACACACACACAGCTGAGCAATTCCATCTCCGTGTGGTGGTGTGGGGGCGATGCCGCAGACACCCGCGACAGCTCATTGCCGCAGTTAGTGGTTGTCACACATGGGCCTTCAGTCTGTCCAGCCCAAGGCACTTCCCCAAATATGAGGCTATGGCAGGTTAACTTGTCACTCCACTTTCTTCATGGGCAAAGAGCAGAACTATGGGGCGCTGATTAGTTTCAGAGGTAGAGGGTGGGCGCCGTGGGTACCGCACATCCAGGGCACCACGTTCTTTGCTAGCTGATATACACGTTCTGAAACACACCGAGGCCCCTTCTGTTCTCCCTTGGACTTTGGGATTGGTTCATTCATTTTTGAGATCCCGACATAGCATCGTCCCATTTTTCGCAGGGAGGAAACTGAGTCCCAGGGAGGCAAAGGGATGGGCCCAAGGTCACCCAGCAAGTCAGGAGCAAAGAACGCAGGAGTCCTGAATCCATCTCTCCCCTGCTCTAACCACTAGCCCCCATTCCCCTTCCAGAGCTGGACATAGGACCCAGGAGTCCAGACTCCCCACCGCTCTAACCTCTAGCCACCCCCACCAGAGGCAGCGTAGAAGCCAGGAGCCCCCTGGACCGCCCCGAGCGGTGACCTCCCCGGAGCAGCCGGCCCTACCTGGGAGCGGCGCCGGCCACCCTGGTTGTGATGGATGGTGCGCCGGCGCTGCCACTGGTGGATGGAGTGCTGGGCTTCAATGCTGATCTGGCGAGTCACCATGGCCGACTGGAAGTTGCTGATGTGGTAGAGGGCTCCAAACCAGGTGGTGAGGTAGTAGCCGCCTGCATGGGGGGGAAGGATGCGGGGCTCAGACACCAGGGGCCCGTGGGCGTGCACGTCACCCCCTAGAGGCTGGTGCACAGAGAGGATAAAAGACCTGCTACTGCTGCCAGCCAAGGGAGATCCCCTCCCGGCCCATACAGTCTCCATGGCCTGTTTGCTTCTTACTCTCTATCCTGCATTTGCCAGCAAGGAAGCCAGGTAGCACCAGCTTCCCCCGTGCCCTGCGAGGCCGAGACCCCACACACCCAGCTCAACCGAGGATTCGAACGGGGGGAACCACTCAGCACCTGCCTGCTGCCTCCCACCCCCATGGGCCGCCTGGTCGCCCAGCCAGGCTGCAGGCTCAGCAGTGCTAGGGCAGTGAGGAACGCTTTGGGCCTGTCCTGCCTTGCTGAGCCCCGCCCTGGCTGCAGGCTCGGCGCCTCCCCGTCCCGAGGGGACCCAGTCCTGCCGGGGTGGGGGGGGGAGGGGAGAGCCCCGACCTTCTCCCTGCAGCTGGCTGGGGTCCAGCAGCTCCATCATGTACTCGACGTCCAGCTGCACCGAGACGATGTCGCACTTCACCAGGACGTAGGTCAGCACGGGCAGGAAGTCGTCAGCCCCGTAGACCTCTGAGCAGACAGACGGACGGATGCGTGGTCAAGACAGCCCCCTGCAGGGGCTATTCCCAGGACCCTGCGGGGAGGGGGTCGATCCCACCCCTCACAAGGGCAATTCCTAATTCCCCAAGCGACGGGATGCCCATTGTATCCCACATGATCCCTTCCCACCCCATCCATGGGCATCATTCCCCCTGTTCCGCCCCGGAAACAGAGGCCCATCAAGGTTGGTGGTGTGGAGGGAGGGGAGATGGCAGCTCAGAAACACTTCACAGGGCAGGGGCCACCCAGGAGGTTGGGTGGGCTGAAGGGGATGTCTTGGGGGGGGTAGGACACCATCATCTTTGGGGGCGAGGGTCTAAGTGGCTTCCCATGTGACTACCGGGCGCTCCCCAGGGGTTGGGGGGAGATTTCCCTTGGGGTTGCTTTCCTGGCAGCCCCATCGCCCCCCAACTCCCCTACCCGTGCCGCCCGTGCCATGGTTCATGGCCTCGTAGATCAGCTTGCAGGCTTTGAGCAGCTGGGTCTCCTTCTTCTTGGGCGAGTAGGCCTGGTGCATCTGGGTCAGCTTGGCCTGGATGCGCTCGAGGGCCGGGGCGTCGGGCACGCCGGCCGTCACCCCCAGCTCCTCCAGGCTCTGCTGGCTCATGGTCAGCTGGCGTTGGCGCAGGGTCTGCAGGCTGCCGTCCCGGCTGCGGAAATCCAGGAGCTGGCTGTAGATACAGTCCCGCAGCGGCTTCAGGATGCACTTGTACAGGGCTGCCTCCACCACAGAGCCTGGGGGGAAGGAGATGGGGAGAGGGAATGAGGGGGGAAAGAGGTCAGGCTGGGGGGGCCAGCCATAAGGCAGGAACCTCGTCCCCCATGGGCCTGCTACTTTGGGTCAGACAGCTAGGGCGTGGCAGGGTGGGTGCTGGGACCCAGGAGGGCCGAGGCAACTGCAAAAATGGGGAAGGAAGGGAAGTTCAGTGGTTAGAACCTGAGGGGTCAGGACTTGTGGGTTCTCTCCCCAGCTTTGGGAGGGGAGTGGTGTCTAGTGGTTAGAGCAGAGGGGGCTGGGAGCCAACACTCCTGGGTTCTCTCCCCAGCGCTGGGAGTGGCGGAGAGGGTGATACAACATACACCAGCCCAGAACAGTTTGCTTCTTCCCCATCTCCCTTAAAGCATTGCTAACATTGAATCCCTCCCCACACCACCTGGGTACACCTAGGACCCATTACCAGCTGCCCTGCCCGAACTGCCCCCCTTGCCTTGTCTGGCTCCCTGGCCCTGGCACCAAGCTGCCCTGCCCCAGAAGCGCAGGACCCTCTGGGCCCCCAGCATCAAGGGGCCAGGTCTGGTTCCCCTTTAAGAGCTTCACCTTCCTCTGGGGCCCCCAAAACCCCCCCCCCCCCCCAGCCCTGGGCTTCCTGCATCCGGCCCACACGCTGCTGACACGGGCCCCCGCCTAAGCGGATGCAGCAGCGAGCTGGGGGGTGGTTTGACCACAGTGGCCTTTCCGGCTGCTTGTGTAAAGCGCGCCTTCTCTTCCCCGGGGGCGGGGGAGGCTATTTATAACCCCCCCCTCTGGGAGGAAGGGAGGTTTAAATCTGTTTAGGTGCCCCTCCTCCACATCCCAATTGCCTGAGTCAACCCTGCCCCCCCAAGACCGGGTGGAGTCTGGACAAATTTCCCCTCCCCGCCCCCAGTGGGACCCATCCCACCCGCCAGGGATGGAAGTGTGTGTGTGTGTGTGTGTGTGCGCGTCTGGGGGGGGATGGGATGGAACTGACAGGTGGAGGCTGCTGGCACAGGCTGGATCCTAACCAGTGACCTCAAGGTGGGACCCACTGAGCCAGGGCCCCCCGCCAAGAATTCTTCACATCCCCCCCATCCTGACCCGGTACCCAGCCCCTGGCCACACCCCACACCCGGTACCCAGCCCCCCGGCCGCCCTCATCCTCCCCCCATACCCAGGTCTATCTCCTCAGGGTCTCCGTACTCCCCGGCGTCATGCAGCTCCGAGCTCTCACACAGGTAACCCTTGAGGTTGCTGATCATTTGGCGGATCTCCTGCAGCATGTCGGTGCTGGTGGGGTGCCGGGCCCCACCACCCCGCAGTACGTGCCCCACGAAATTCTGCACCAGGCCCCCGACGTAGGAGGCCGGCTCCTGCACCAGCTCCTGGACCCGCCTGGCCAGCCGGCGCTCGGCCGAGAGGAAGCCGCTCAGGGCGCTGCCCACGGCCGACAGGCGGTGCAGCACCCGGCCGGGCAGCGCCGCCGACTGGCGCTTCTTGCGGGGTGTGGCGGGGTGGCCATCAGCCTCCTCCTCCACGCTGCTGACCGACAGCGAATCCAGCTCGGGGATGGGCGGCAGGAGCACATCCCCGGGGCCCAGCAGCGACGACTCCGACTGGGACTTCTTCAGTGTCCAGGGGGCGCCCGGGGCGCCCTCGATCCAGGAGACCCGGTGCGGGGAGGTCTGGCCCTCTAGCCTCTCGGCCGGCGGGGGGGATCGTACCTCCTCGGACACATTCCAGGCCGGACGGCGCATCAGCAGCTTCCGTTTGACCGAGGCCGGCTGGGCATCGCCTGCGGGGGAGAGCAGGCGGGGCGCTGAGAGGCCGGCAGCTGGCTTGCCCGTGGCAGGGGGGAACGGCTGCCCCCTAGAGTGTGGCCCCTAGAAGGCGAGATTCCCAGGGCACCTGCTGGGGTGGCTGTCTGCCGGCTTCATGGGAGGATAACAACCTGCTACAAGGCTCACCGCAAAAGGGAGTGACTCCCTCTAGGTCTAGCTGGCAGCCAGGGACTTGCGGGCGTGGCATTTACCCCCCTCCCACCCTGCCCTGATTCTGAGTGCAGGGCAATTCTGTCCCCCAGGGGCCTGCAATAAGGGGGGGGTCCCTGCAGCTGGATTTGACCCGGCAACACAGAGCTCCCGCCCCCACACTGGAAGGCCGCCAGCGCTTACCTTTGCCCGGCTCCCCTTCTTTCCCAGGCTCTGGGGCTCTTGGTTGCCCCGTCTCGGCGTCGGCGGGCGCTGGTAATTTGTCCAGCAGGCCGGGCCCCTGCCCGTTCTTCAGCTGGATGGTGCCCACTCTGTCAGGCAGGTGGCACGGGGGTGTCACCCCGGCGGAGAGCCAGCCCACGTTGCTGTGCTCCGACAGGAAGAGAGGGTTGATGATGCACAGCGCCCCGTCCTCCGATGTCACCTGGATGGAGCAGGCTGGGCTGCTCATCTCGAGGGGACTGGGGGGCTCAGGGCTGGACCCCATAGTCTCTTTCTCCTCCTCCTCTCCTGTGGCTGACGGCTTAAAGGGAAGGCTCCAGAACCCTGCCGGGGACACCAAGCAGCAGGAGACAGACGTGAGCCCCTGGATAGATATAATGCAGCCGAGGAGAGCATGGGGGGCGGGATTTCAGTGCTCTATGCTGGGGGTGGGACACAGGTTCCTTTCCTGCCCTGTTGTCATGCTCTGGGGCTTACTAGTTAGGGTGGGGTGGGGTGGAAGGCAGGACTCCTGGGTTCTATCCCCGGTCTGGGAGGGAAGGGGGGATCTAGTGGTCAGAGCAGGAGCTGGGAGCCAGAACTCCTGGGTTCTATCCCTTGCTCTGGGAGCGAGGAGGGTCTAGTGGTTAAAACTGGAGGGCTGGGAGCCAGGACTCTTGGATTCTATCCCCGGTCTGGGAGAGAAGGGGGGGATCAAGTGGTTAGAACTGAAGGGCTGGGAGCCAGGACTCCTGGGTTCTCTCCCCCGGCTCCATACAGAGGTCTGACATTGAGCATCCCCACCCATCTGCCGCCCCACATGAGTGAGGGCGCCTGGCAGTGGAGGGGAATATTCCTCCCGGTTGACCCTGCCTGGGCCGCGGTGCTGAGATCCGCCTCGGGCGAGCACTCACTCATGCCCAGCGCGGCCACGGCCTCCAGGTCGGCCCTGCGGAGGCGTTGCAAGGTGGCCGGGAGCCGCAGCGGAAGGGGCAGCACATCCCTGCCAAGCGAGAGAGAGAAGGAGCAGGTTATTGGGGCGCTGCCGTGAGAAGGGGCAGAACACCAAGGACCCACGCCCACCCCGGGCAGGACCCCACCCTGGAAGCGCCTGAGACGGGTCACTCCATCCTGGCCCCAGCCTGGAAGAAGCAGGGGTGCCTAGAGGACAGGGCGGGCCCCACGCTGGGCAGCTGCAGGAGGAAGTGGCTGTGGGAACCCTGCCCCCACCCCCACAGCTTCCTCATACCCAGATGGGTGCTCATGAATCCCCTTCCTGGAGAGCAGGGCTGGGGGGTCAGGGACCCAGCCCTGAAGGGGGCTCTTTCCCCAGGGAGCGTGGGATCGGGGGGGATGGGCACAAATTGCACCCGCTCCCAAATCACACACCCAAATTCCCTCTGTGAGGGCACCTCTTTCACCCCACGTCTTTCCTCTGCGTGGGGTGGGGGTGGGTGATTGGGTCTTTAAGAGTAAGTGGGGGGGGGGGGGGCTGGGTGTCAGGACTCCTGGTTCCCAGCCCCTAACTGATGGAGGCGAAGGCCCAGCCCTGGGGACAGGAGAGCAGAGCCACTGGGAAAGCATCACCCCCCCGTCCCCCTCACCTGCTCACGGAGAGGAAGGCGACCAGTTCCAATAGGCCCAGGAACCGCAGTTGGGACCCTTCCAGGGCAACAGCTGGAAGAGAGACACAGCGGAGAGGGGGTCTGAGAGACCGAGTGGCAGAAGCTGGCTGAAAGTTTTCCCCAGTTGGGAGAGTCTCTTAACAGCTTGTTCTGGGGTGGAGCACGTCAGAGGCCGGCCCGGTTCTGAAGGGTGTGTGTGGGGGGGGATCTGAGTGAAGTGGCCTCCAGTGCCTGACCCCCTCTCCAGTCTGTACTCCTGACAGCACCCCACAGCCCCACAGCCAGAATCCCGCCCATGCCACAGATGGGGAATCAGAGGCTCCAAGAAATGAAGAAACAAGGTGACACAGAGTCCATGGCAGAGCAGGAAAGGAACCCAGGAGTCCTGGCTCCCAGCCCCCTCCTCGCTCTAAGTCCTCGCTGGCACTCTCCAGCACTCATTTAAATCAGGCTTGGGGATTTCTTGACTCTCCCAGCACTGCCGTGGGGCATCTCAGGGACACCTCCAGCCCTAGTCCGCACGGACCCCTCAGGAGCAAGACCAAGGCCCTGGCCGGTTCCAGTGAGGCTGTACCAGCTCCGGTAGCCTCCCATCCGTCCCCACCACCACCCGAGGCACTTCCCTGGGCCCATGGCAGAACACGTCTGCAGCAGAGATCGATCGGCAGAGATAAGCCCCACCACCGGCTCTTCCCAGAAGTGAGGAGGAAGCTGCATGGCTGCCCCGATGCCAGCGCGGAGTGGTAGCCACTGGCACGCCAGGGGCTGGGGCCCTGAGATCACTAACCATGGGGTTGATGGAGGTCATGGCAAGGGACAGGTCCCAGGAGTCCTGGGCACTTGATCCACCTGTGTGACCTGGGGCCCAGACCTGCCATCGCTCTGTGCCTCAGTTTCCCCCAGCCAGCTCTGCACCAAGCCAAGTTCCCTTCTCTGTCCCCTCACTGTCCCTTCTTGGGGAGAGCTGTCATCTTCCTGTGCCTCAGTTTACCCCATCCATCCTAAAAATAGGGATGATTTAACCTCTCCACTAAGACAGGCATACATTATTCTCATCTTAAAGAGGAGGAAACTGAGGCACAGAGAGGGGAACTGAGTTGCTCGAAGCTACACAGTGAGTTAGGGGAAAAGAACCCAGGAGCCCTGACTCCAGCCACTAGAACCCCCTCCCCTGGGAGAGAACCCAGGAGTCCTGAGTCTCAGTCCTGTCCCAGCCCCCTGCTCTAACCACTAGACACCACTCCCCTCCCAGCACCGGGGAGAGAACCCAGGAGTCCTGACGCCAACCCCTGGCTCTAACCACTAGACTGAACTCCTCTTTAGCCAGGAGTTGCCCTTTCCCACCCCACATACCTCACCAAGGAAGCGTGAGCTGGGCAGGGGTGAAGCTCAGAGGCTGGCGCTGAAATCCAGAGCAGCACTGCCATCTGGAGCAGCTGGCTGCATCCCGGGGGTTGGGGTGGGAATGGGGGAGAGGGTCTAGTCCATAGCCCCTCCCCGGGTCTCCATCACTGCATCAGATCCTTCCCTGCTGGGCTGTTGCTACAGCTGCTTCTGCAGCCCCGGGGCCCTTCCCTTTTCTTGTGCAGCAGGAGGAAACCACGTCACAAACCTCAGGACTTTATGGTCTGGTTGTATCATCCCGCAGTTGTCAAAGGACTGAGGTCTAGAATAGGACGGACTGAACGTCTGGACTCTTGGGTTCTATTCCCAGCCGGGGATGTGGGGGGGGCTAGTGGTTAGAGCAGGAAAGGCTGACGTCTGGACTCAGGTTCTGCTCCCAGCTCAGGGAGGGAAGTGGTGTCTAGTGGTTAGAGCAGGGGGCTGGGAGCCAGGACTCCTAGGTTCCATCCCTGGTTCTGCCGCTGATGTGCAGCATGACCCCAGGCACGTGGTTCCCCCCGGCTGGGACGCAGGCCTGACCCCTTCTGCGATGAGCCCAACAGCTGCCCTGACCTACCCGAGCCGTCCTCCTTGATCTGGAAATGGCAGATGGCTCCAGCGCTGAGGTCCTCCCCGCTGGTCTGCACCGACAGCACCTTGCGCTCCCCACTTCCCGCGCCCGTCACCAGGAACGTCTGGGGCAGGAAGGCGGAGTGGGAATTAATTTAGAAGGGAGAGGAGAGAGTTCAGTGGCTTCGGAAGGGAGCAGGGCAGTGGATCTGTGTGGGGCACCGGGTTCTGGCTTTGGGGGCAGGTGTGTGGGGTCCCTGGTTGAGGCAAGGGGGTGGCTTTGGTCTCTCCAGGTTGCACAGGGTCTCAGTTGTCCCCGATGCTTGTGGTTCCCAGTTTGACCCCTGCCAGGCAGCCCCATGGCATTAGCTGCCCCAGTGCCAGCCCTCCATGTGTCAGGAGTGGGGAAAAGGGGATGGTGTAGTTGCCTCCTTATAGCCCCGCCCAGCTGCCACCAGCTAGCCCCGCCCCCTGTATAAGCCCCACCCAGCTGCCACCTGCTAGCTGCCACCTGCTAGCCCCGCATGGTCCCACACCCACAGGCTGCTTGGCTGGCCAGCCACTTACCCCCGGCGGCTGCATCCTCAGCAGCTCCCTGGCTTGCTCCGGGCCCAGGCTGAGCAGCTGCCAGAGCACGCGGGTCAGCAGGAGCCTGTCCAGGAGCGTCAGGGGCGGAGGCTGGTCTCCCGGCGGGGCCTGGCACCGGCCGTTCGGCAGCAAGTGCTGGGTGCTGCGCACAAACACACGAGAGGCACTGAGCTGGGGCGGGCCCTGGGGGTACAGCCAGCCAGTAAGCGTGCCCGGTGCCTCTGGCTAGCGTGCCATGGGCGAACGTAGTGGTGCGGTCCCGGCTCCTGCTCACGTAGTTGAAGTTAGCTCGGCCCAAAAAGCCATGGCGGGTGGTTCTAACTCATGGCTTGTCCCGGACACCTGGGTTCTAGCCAGCCTCAGAGCTGGGTTGGGGAGGATGTTTTCTGCCCAGCTTTGCCACAGACTCCCTGGGTGAGTCACGGCTTTGCGCCGTGCCTCAGTTTCCCCTCTTGTAAATGAGGAGAACGCACCTTCTCCTTTGTCCACTTAGATTGCAAACTCATTGGTGCAGGGACTGTCTCTGACTGTGCGTCTGTGCAGTGCCCGGTAAAACATGGACCTCTGAGATCTGGTGGGGTGGGAGGGAGACACACCATAGGATCAGGGGCCAAGCTCAGGGCCCTCCCCACAATCTGTAAGTGGGGTGAGAGAGGAGAGAGTGGGGCCCCAGCACACCTGATATACCCACATTTCTCTGCACCCCATAACTACACTGTCTCCCACTTTTCCAGGGCTGCTCTGTCCCCAACTTGGATCCTAAAAATGGCCAAATGGCTTTAGAAGCTACAGAGAATCGCGTCTCCTGGCACCGAGCTGCCCATGGGGAGGGATGGACAGACAGATACCCACACGCCACCTCATCCTCCTGCGACGGACGCCTAACCAACCCCACACTGTGAAAGGAACTCGGCTCAACCGCGCGCTGGCTGGCCTGGCTCCCTCCACCCACAAGCCCCGTTTGTAATGGCTGAAAAAGCCACCCGGTCCAGGCTCTTCCCCCACCCCCATGGCCAATTTCCTGGCCTCTTGGGACTGGGGGACTGAAGGCCTAGACGTGGGGGGCTCGCCGAACCCAAGGGAACTCGGGGGCAACTCTGTAGGTTGGAATAAAAGCAAATGATGGGTTGGGGGAGGGGCAAGAAACTTACAGTGGCTTGAAAATGTGTCCAAAGATCTCCCTGCACAGTGTGTAAACTGGCAGGGGGCCACACGCATACCACCCCCTCCCCCCCGCACTCTAGCCTACATCTCCCCCACCAGACTGTAGGCAGGTGCCCCCCAGGGGCTAACCGACCCCCAGCCCTCCCATCAAGGGGGTTAGAACCTAGCTCCCCGGGCTCAAATCCAGACTCTTGAGCTAAAGGGGAACCCATTGACTCAAATGGCTCAAACCCCCATTGACTGGATGCAGTATAGGGCATATGACACACGGGAGCAGTCCTGGTTCCATCCAGCAGAGGGCAGTGGTTGCACGCAAGGCAGTGCCCACACCTTGTACAAAGCCTGGCTGGGTACATAGATGTGCTCCTGCCTAGAGGTTTGCTTACCTGCTTTCTTTGTCCCCAGCCGCTGACGGATCAACATCTTCTTCAGTGGAAAGGTGAGGCATCCTTTACAATCCAGCGGGTGTAACTAACCCATCAGCAGAGGCAGCTGGCTCAGAAACCTGCGTCCCAGGATGCATTTAGGTGCTAGATCCCTCTACAATGGGAGCAAGCAGGAGAGAACTTTGTAGCCGGGAGGGAGGATTCGTGGATGTTGCCCCCTCATGCCTGGTGCAGCGATACGCTCGCAGTATCCCCTTCAGCAACTCACTATCTCTCTATTCAGAGTTCCCAGCAGGGTCTTGCCCCCTGGTAAACAAGAGGAGACACAGCTGGCACGCGAGCTGTGCTGGGGAACGTCGCTGGGGGTGTTGCTCCTCAACACGTGCATCCTGTTCTTGGAGGCCCGTGATTCCGTGTGGCGCTACCACTGCCCATGGACACCATAACTGGCTCGTAGGATCAGACCCAGCCTGACACTTTCTGGTCCGAGGCACTGGCTATTCAGACTGGGGGAGCTTCAGGGCAGGATCTGGCTCTTCCTGGGGCGCAATGGGGGGGTCCGCACTCTCAGTGGGCGCCTCAAAGTGCTACAGGCATATACATCAAATAGGGATTTTGACATCCCTGGAGATGGGAGTCCTCTGTTGATCCCTGGCGCAGGAAGGGGGGCTCCCCCCCAACACACATACCTCACCCCTGGCCAGCACCCCTCAGTCCTGCCATAGAAAGGACCCCAACTGAGTCTCTCCAACGGGTGAGGGCCCACACGCCCGGCGCTATCGCAGCCCCACTGGGTTTAACCTCCTTCCCCTCCCCCTTGCAAGCCCATCACCCCAAAGGGTGTCATCAAAACACTCTCGCGCCGGTTTCAATCCACCCAGCGTGTCATTAACAGAGGCGAAGTGATCCCCAGGCTTAGTCACTGAGTAATTGCAACCCGTATTTCAGGCCCTCTGTTCTCCCTTAGCACTTGGGCTCTTTTCAGCATCACCTCCCCCGCACACGTGAGCCCAGAGAGACTGGGGCGTACAGGAGATCAGGAGAGCAAATCAGTTTATTTATTAGGTGTATTATGGTAGCACCAAGAGGCCCCCAGCCGAGATCAGGGCCCCGTTGTGCTGGCTGCTCCACAGACACAGGGTAAGAGACGGTCCCTTGCCCCAAAGAACTTCCAGTCTAAATAGACAAAGGGAGGGAGGGGAAACTGAGGCACAGAGCGGGGTAATGACTTGCCGGGGGTCACGCAGCTCTCCCGCATCCCAGCCTATCAGCCTGAGCCACGTGGAGGGAGGTGCCGGGCTTCTGACCCCATGGATCGGGCTGTGTGTCGCTGCCGCAGAGAACAGGCCTGAGAGATGCTTCCAATGGAGCTGACGCTTCTATCTGACCCCAGGGCTCAGCAGAGGGGCTGGGGGCTCCAGCCTGAACTACCCCCCCCCCTTCACCCCCAGCCCCATGGTAGCCAGGCCCAGCCCAGGCCCTTTGCCGACAGAGCGCTGGGAGAAAGCCGGGGAAGGAAGAAAGAAGCAAAGTCCGGGGGCTCTTACCCAGGGCAAGGAGAAGCAGCGGCGGGGAGATCTCCGGCGAGGAAGAAAGAGATGGGGAGCTGGAGGGAGGTGCTGACAAAAGAGCCTTTTGATGCCAGGGCTGTGGTTATACCTCCGGCAGCCTTCACGTGGTCTCCGGGCCACGCCGGGCGGAGGAGAAAGGCCACGGGGTGTGGTGTGAAGGCAAGAGAGGAGGGGGAGGGACGAGTTTGTCTGTCTGTCACGCTTCTGGCAGCTGCCCGGACCTGGGATCACCAGTGAGACGGGCAGGGTGTCCTCGGGCGACTCCCGCCGGGCCAGTGTGGGCAAAAGGGACAGGTTCTTCGGCATCCCTACGGGGAGTCCTGGGCTGCGGGTCGGGACTGAGGAGCCTCAGCAGAGCTGGGACGGGAGCCCAAGGCTGAGTTAGCCGGGGTCAGGAGTCAGGGTGTGGGGAGTCCAGGCTGGGATAGAAGGGGCTGTGGGTCATGTGTGAGGGGCACCGGCAGAGCTGGGGGAGGAGAGCCCAGGGCTGAGGTGCCAGGGGGCTGTGGGTCAGGATTGAGGGGCACTGGCAGAGCTGTGGGGGGGAAGCGGTGTACCAGGGGGCTGTGGGTTGGGAGTGAGGGGCACTGGCAGAGCCAAGGGAGGGGCGTGCAGGGCTGGGATAGCAGGGGCTGTGGGCCAGGCTTGAGGGGCACCAGCAGAATGGGGGGAGAGCCCACTGGTACTGGGGGCTGTGGGTCTGGAGTGAAGGGAATGGGCAGAGCTGTGGGGAAGGGGAAGCCCAGGGCTGGGATAATGGGTGGCTGGGGGGTGGGAGTGAGGGGCACCGGCAGAGCTGTGGGGAAGGGGAATGCCAGGGTGCCGGGGGGCTGCGAGTCAGGAGTGAGGGGCACCGGCAGAGCTGTGGGGGAGAGCAGCGGGGCGCTCTTGTGACAGGTGCAGTCCCGCAGTGACGCTCAGAGAGGCACCCTGGCCCGTGCAGGGCGGATGTTGAGCATTTCCTCCTGCGCCTCCTTTATCGGAGCTCAGATCTACACCTCGCAGCTCAGCTGTGGCGGGCCCGGAGCGCTTGCTCTTGCACCTGAGCTCGGGGGGCCTGCGCTGGGAGAGGGGCGGGGAACGTGAGCGGGGCCAGGGACCTGGAGCCATTTCCCCAGACCCTCCCCACTGTCCAATCAGAACCAGAATCAGTATCCCTGCTGTTTGTCCCCTGGGCTCTGTGGCCCATCTGATCCCCCACCCACCACCTCCTGCACTTTCTCCCCACGCTCAGCATCTCTCACTTTCCATCTCCTCCCCCCTGCAGCTAGCGACAGGAAAGCACGCAGCCGCTTTCCCACCCAGCTACAAACGACACCGCCTGCGACCGGCTCCGTTCTAGACCCCAAGCCTGCACCTATCCCAGCAAGGGGGAGCTGCCCTTCCCCGCCACCAGGGGGAGTCGCTAGGGGAGCTGGGCGGGGGGCAAAGCTGGAGCCATCTAGGGCCCAGCCCAGCCACTCGCCCCATGGCATTGGCCAAGGCCGGGGAGAGGCAGACCCATGAAATGCAGCTTCCCAGTGGCTGGGAATAAGCAAGCTCCCAGTCCCCTCCCAGAGGTGGGGACAGAATCCAGGAGTCCTGGCTCCTTGTCTCCCGCTTCTAGCCACTAGCTCCCCCTTTGCTGCCTACAGCTCTACTTCCCTTCTGTGGCTCAGCGCGGTTCCCCGCCCAGCACGTACCTGCTCGCTCCCTCACGGCCCAGCCGAGGGCACCGTAGCTGCTTCGACGCCCGCTATATCCCAGCATGGCCGAAGCCCCCGGCCACACCCTGCGGGCCGAGCCAGGAAGCTGTTTGGTTTGCATCTGTTCCGGTCTTGCAGCCCAAGGGGTTTCGTAACCCTGCGGATTGCCTGGTCTTGCTCCAGCACCGGCTCCCCGGGCGGGGGAGAGGCAGGCGGGCGGGCGGCCCTCGCAATGAGCGCCTGGGCAGATACCATCCAGGCCCAAAGTCGCCCAGCCCTGCCCGCGCCAGACCTATTAAGTCCTAGCCCCTTGCCAAGCAGCTCAGCCATTGCACTGCAGGCCTCAACCGCAGTACGGTTAGAGCAGGGGCGTGGGAGGCAGGGCTCCTGGGTTCTTGCCCCAGCTCTGGCAGGGGGCGTGGTGTCTAGTGGTCAGAGCAGGGGACGGTAGGAGCCAAGTCCCCTTGGTTCTCTGCCCAACTGTGGGGACTTGTGATTAAAAGCTGGGGAATGTAGGAACCAGGACTGCTGAGTTGTCATCTTAAGTCTGCCACTGAATCTCTCTTTGGCTTGGGGCCAGTTCCTCCCCTCTCGCTCTGTGCCTCAGTTTCTCCATATGCAGAACAGGGATGGAAATCCTGAGCTGCCCTCCTAAAGTGACGTGCAGCAAGCAAAGGGCTGTGGTCTCACCTGCCAGCTTGCAACGTCTGACTCGGGGCCTGATCCCGCAGTCAGTCCGCACTGCAGCCAGCAGCACGAGCCCCGCGAGAGGCAGGAGCAGGCCCTTATGAAGGAAGCTCAGACTGGATTCTGATCTCGACTCTTCCAGTGTAAATCCAGAGCGACTCCACAGAAGACAAGAGTGGTGCCAGTCACACCAGCGCATCTATAAATAATAATGTCATTTCTTCTGTGGTGCTTGTCACCCGTAGCTCTCACGCCGTCTCACTCGTGGATTTATCCTTCCTGGGAGGCAGGGCAACATTATCTCCCCCATTTGACAGATGGGGAAACTGAGGCAGGGAGTGGCTAAGGGACTGGCCACAGTCACACAAAAAGTCCATGGCAGAGTTGGGAATTGAACCCTGGTCTCCACCATAAGCTGCTGCCCTAACCACTGGACCACGCTTCCCCGCTAGGATGCATCAAGAGGAAACCACCCCTGAGGCACGCTGTGGCAACTCTTCATACAGGAATCCCTCACTCAGCACTGAAATGCAGCCACCACTAGGGTGGGGCAGCTGTTTATACAGCGATCCTTCACAGTCGAGCGAGTCACTCTGGATTTATATCGGACTGACAGAATATGGGCCAATACCTCCATAGCACCAGAACTTGCTGCTGTATAAAATAGGCATTCATTTCAGAGGGAAAAAGCGACCCAAAAACCAACACAAACCTGCATCCAAGATGCTAAAATTTAATAGTCAAGTGATATTTAATACACTACAATAATTAATCCAAATTAAATCCTAAATTAAACACCGATCGGAAGGGGGGGAATTAGATTTTCAACCTGAATGCACTTATTAGGTTCAGTGACACCTGTCTCAAAACAGTCTTGGGCCCTTATCTATTAGCAAGACAGGTCTCTGCGTGAAACTGAATCGCAGCAGGGTAACTAATTAGAAAGGAAATGTAATTATATCTGCGGGTGCTCTCCTTAAAGCCTAGATCTCTGTTATTCTAGCTTCGCAGGTTCGGTGGGGAAACAGTGAAGTTAGTGTTGAATGGCAAAGCCTGAAATGATTCAAAGAAACCGCAGCTCACCCAGGATAGGCACTTCCAGGGTTCCCTCCCTTCTCCAGCCCCCCACCTCTCAACTGAGCTGCAAACTTGGGGTACCTCCCAACCCTCCTTAGATCAGAGATGAATCGCCCCTCCTAGGGGAAAAAGGTCCAGGCAATGACAAGTTTGAATACGCTCCAATAAACGGCCCTCACCAGCCACGGCCGGGCTCCATCATTCTGCTTTGCTTCCCGCATGGCTTTCCTTCTCCGGTGATGACCCCGGCTTTGCTGGGGGAGGGGAGAGGCTTGCCGTGGCCCCAGCCGGGGGAGGGGAGGGGCCTGCCCCGGCCTCGCCTGCCTGCCCCGATTTAGCGTCGATGGCAGCGTGTTCCTTCTTCACCAGCTCCTCCAGTTCATTCTGCACAAAACACACGGCAGTGGGGCTTGCAACCAAGGGATGGAGCAGGGGAGAAGATGGTGAGCCGCCCTGGGAAGGGAGGGCCCCCTCCACAGATACGAAAGGCAGTGAAAGCAAAGATTCCTGGTGGCACCCTTTATACCACTTTATCCTTAACAGAGGAGCTTTCACTGTCAAGGATCTCAGATTGCCTTACCCTACTGTATATACAGGGATCCCTCACCCAGCACAGAGATGCAGCCACCTCTGGGGTGGGGCGTGGCAGCTGTTTGTACAGGAATCCTTCATCCAGCACTGACATGCAGCCACCTCTGGGGCAGGGCAATTGTTTATACAGGGATCCCTCACCCAACACTGAGATGGAGCCAGCTCTGGAGGAGGGCATGGCAGATGTTTGTAAAGGGATCGCACACACCCCATATGAAATGCAGCCACCTCTGGGCCAGGGCAGCAGTACACAGCACAACCTCAGAGTTATGAGCTGACCAGTCAACCACACACCTCACTTGGAACCGGAAGTACGCAACTAGGCTGAAGCAGAGACCAAAAATGAAAAAAAAGCCAACACTAACACAGCACTGTGCTATACAAACGTAAACTGCTACAAAACCAAAGGGAAGGTTTAAAAAGCAGATTTGACAAGGTAAGGAAACTCTGTGCTTGTTTCAATTCAGATGGTTAAAAGCAGCATTTTTCTTTTGCACAGTAAAGCTTCAAAGCTGCATTAAATCAATGTTCAGTTGTAAGCTTTCGAAAGAACTATCAGAAAGTTTTGTTCAAGGTCACGAACAAGCTCCACCCCTGAGGTTCATAATTCTGAGGTTCTACTGTGTACGCAAATTGCTCACCCAGCGCTGACATGCAGCATCTTCTGGGGCTCAACGTGGCAACTTCTTAACCAGCCCAGAGCAATGTTTAGACCAGGAAGCAAAGGCAGCTCCAAGGGAAAGTGCAGGGAGGCTGAATGGAGTCACCAGAGCTGGGATTTTGACCAGGGCTTAGCACCCTGGACACTTAAGAAGAGCTTGCAAAAGACTCTGGGCTGATGCAGAGATACAGGGAGGCATGAACACATGGGAGATGAGTAAATACCTTCCACCCCAGCAGCTCGGCCAGTGCTGTGCAGCCTTCATCACACTCCCCGAGCCATGCCACGTCCCTGGGGGGGAGGAAGAGCCCCATGGGGGAGAAGCCCACAGGCAGGTGTTAATTAAATGGCTTTGCGATCAGGGAAAATCTCCCCCCAGATCTCAGATGACCGGCCCTGGAAGCGGGAGAATCCGCTATCTGTTTCTATTACCTGTCAGCTACAGACCTTAAAGGGCTTTGTCAGCATCAGTGATTTCCCCCCTTTTGAAGGATCACAGGCCCTGTTTTACAGAGGGGAAACTGAGGCATGGAAGTGTTCAGCGACTTGTTCAGGGTCTCAGCAACTCTGTGGCAAAGCCAGGGCAGGAAGCCCAGAGGTGTAGCTCCCAACCTGCCTAGTTCTAGCCACTAGACCCCAACACACACCTGAGCTGGACACAGAAGCCAGGAGTCTTGACTTCCAGCCCCCTTTCTTGTAACCACTAGACCACACTCCCCTTACAGAGCAGGAAGAGAACCCAGGTGTCCTGGCCCCGCCATCCCCTGTTCTAAACACTAGTTCCTTTCCTGTCCCTCCAACACAGGATCCAGCCTGCCTTTAGCGATAGAAGGGGCCATCCTGGACCTTCACCCGCACTCTCATGGTGCGCTGTGTGACCCACCCAGGCCCTCCCCCCGGCAACTCGCCTGTAGGCCTTTTCCGAGTCAAAGTCCATGCCACTGCCAAAGCCCATCATGGACATGAAGGGATCGCTCTGCAAACAAGACAGAGCGTTGGTGAGGACAGACAGAGCCCCGGGTGGTCGGGGGGCACCTGGGGTAGCCAGGAGATTATACAAACCCCCTGGAGACATTTTGAACCATGTCCTCCCTCCCCTTCCCCTCCACTCCTCTCCTGGGGCCCGGTTGGAAGATGCCAAAGATTTTGGGGCACAGGTGGAAATCACAGCCGCCTCCCTCCCACCCCCGACAGCACTAATTTCACCCCCTTCCCCTGGCAGGATGCATCACGATGGCATTGTCGTGGTCAGCGTGGGAGCCCGCCAGCTGGTACCCGCTCGAGGAGTCCACGCCCGTGGCGCCTGGGCACCGAGAAAGGCCTTACCTGCCCCGTCTTCTCCTTGTTAATCAGGAGCCTTGGCGTGTTTGTGGGCGCCCTGCGTTAGACAAGGAAAGGGGAGTTCAGAAGAGGGCAACCCCCGCCCTGCTCGGAAACCCACAGCCGGGGGCCGGGCCAGAGCGCCACCCACCTGCTGACGAGGGAGGCGAAAGGCTGCACCTGCAGCGACGTGCCCAGGATGATGAGCAGATCCACCTTCTGGAAATCCTGCGGAGAGGGAGAGCGAGCGCGTTGGCACCGTGCTGCCAGCCACCACCATGAATAGCTCCCTCCATCAGACCAACAGGCCCACCCCCCTTTATATCCACCCCCGTGCCCCCCATAAATCCACCCCCCTCCAGCCCCACTCAGATCAATATGCCAGCCCAGTATCTCGTCCACGTTCCCTGCTGTTGTCCCAGCTCAGACCAATGGGCTGGTCTAGCCTGGTATCCTGCCTGCATCCAAGACAGATCCCTGCTGCTCCGGGACAGCCCGCCCCCTCCCCCTAAGGTTCATCAGCCTTCGGGGTGGGGAGAAGGTTTTTACCGAGGAGCTTACTGTGGAAGCGCGTCCAGCCTGGCACTTACCGACTGCATGAGTGTGAAGAAGCGGGTGGGCAGGCTCTCCCCAAAGAACACGATATCTAGGGAGAAGAGAAGCCGCCATGCTCAGCGCCTGGGCCATGCCTTCTCTGGGGTGGGCGAGCTCCCCAAGGGCCAAGGAGAAGCCAAGGCTCCGGGTAGGAGCAACAGCAGGTCGGCAGCTTCATGGCTCCCGATCCTCAGCTATGGTAGGTCAACAATGCTCCAGTGAAACCCCGACTGATTCACACCAGCTGGGGATCTGGCCCTGTAGACTTCCAACACTCCTTTAAAAAGCCCAGCTCCTGACTTGCCCCAAAGGGCCACGCTTCTGCTCTGTGTTTGTACAGCACCTGACACAACCAGGGCCTAGGACTCCAAGGCACTACCGTAATACATCCAACAGCAATAAAAACGTACAATGCCTGGCACAAAGAAGCCCCAGGCATGGACGAGAACTCCAGGTGAGACCCCAAGACAAATAATAGAAATACTTTTCATGGGGAATTTATGCCACAATCAGGCGATTGCTCTAGGGTCCTTAACTAAAACTGCCCTTCCCATCACTGTGCTGCAGGTCGTTCTCAACAGCTGCTGCCCTCAGTTCCAGAGGTGGCTGCATTTCAGCCTGTATATGTTTGTAAATCACGTTTGAAATGAAAAGCCACAGACACACAATACTCTCAGGTGACTTTCGTTCCACCTCCCTAAAAATCACCTTCCTCTCCCGCCCCCCGCACCCCACTGTTTCAATTGGATACAGGACTCTTCACTTCCTGTCCTAAACCGTGTTAACCAGTTGCTGCACTCTACCCTAGAGATGGCTGCATGTTCAGAGGGGGAGAGAATGCTCTTCTCTGCTCTGCAGGGGAGTTGTCAGGCTTAATTTAGATTTGCTAAATGCTTAAGAGTTCTTTGGAGCTGAAGGGAGACCAGAAGGCAGGAGTGTTGTTATTACCAATATCTGCTATGCTGCTCCTCCAGAACACGCTGCTGAAGCAGAGGCTTACCCAGAGAGAGACATGGAGATCCATGTTCCACTTCTGAGGATACGTCTACACTTAAAGCGCTACAGCAGTGCAGCTACACCGCTTCCATGTAGACACTACCTATGCCGACAGGAGGGGTTCTCCCATAGGTAATCCGCCAACCTGAGAGGTAGGTCGACAGAAGAATTCTCCTGTCGACCTCGAGCTGTCTACACCGGGGGTTGGGTCGGTATAGCTACGTCTTTCAGGGGTGTGGGGCTTTTATTCCCCCACGCCCCTGAGAGACGCAGCTATACTGATGTAAGTTCCTAGTGTAGGCCAGATTAGCCCTATCTCCCATGAATGAATCACCAGTGGGCGAGATCTAGACACTCACCTGGCTTCACCAGACTCTGACATTTGTCGCACTTGGGGGTCAGAGATGAGAAAATCTTTTCTGAAAGAGGGAAAATGCAGGAAAGTCAGCAGCAGAATTTTCAACCCGGCTTTGGAGGAGGTGGGAACTGACTGTTTTATGAGAACCAATTGCTAGACCATCCAGTTAGACTGGCTAATGTTCAGAATGAGTTTTGGAAGAGATCTGAAAGCTCTTCCAGGGATCAAGCAGATTCCTAACTCAGAGATCAGGAAACTACCAGCCTCTCACCCAGGTCTGCTCAAACCCATAGGCCTTCCATTCGCTGCTGGAGAACCAGGCAAGCATCTTTGCTTTGTTCCTGTCACATCCTCAGGCTGATTTTATCTCCCCCACATCTCTTCTCTTACTGATGGGGTGGGAGTTCCAGGAATGGCCAGGGATTAATGTGTCCTCCCGGAGACCCAGGGGACAGGGGTACCTTTCATCCAGTCCAGGGTGTACTGCTTCTTGCAGGAGGAGCTGAGACAGTGGGAGGTGAAGAAGGTGCCGTGGGCTTCCACCAGATCTTCCTGCTCCAATCCGGCCACCCGCTCCAACGTGTCAATGTTCTGCAAGGCACAGACACCCCCCCATCTGTCCATTGTATCGCTGCAAGGCTGGGCAGGGAACAGAGACCCAGGACTGCCCCCAGGCTGAGCTGAGGCCCCAAATCACAGGGCACCTGGCCCTTTCAAGGGGGCTGGGCCCCATCTCATGTGTGACTGATCAGCTGGAGAGCAGGTGATGATCAAAGTCAGCAAGTAGCGCAGCTGGGCTGTGCAGGAGAGTGGCAGGGGATCTCGGTATGTTGAGGGGGGACCGTGGCTGGCATGAAGAGGGGCGGTGCCAGGGGCTGGGAAGCAGACTCCCAGCTCATTAAGTGTATTGCCCCCATGTCCCTCTCCAGGGTCACCCACCTGCGTGTAACAGCGCAGCAGCAAACCCTTCTCCTTGAGCAGACGGATGAAGTAGTGGCACACGGTGGGCTGGAACAGAGCAGGGGAACGGGGGTGAAGATTCCCTTTCAGGTCAACAGCAGCTGTCCCTGCCTTTTATTTATACCAGCTGGTCCCCAGCTTGTTGGGGGAGGAAGAAATCTCACCCCACGGCTTAGTCCTGCCCAGCAAGGTGCCTCAAGGGGGTTCCTCCACCTTACAGTGGGGCAGTGGCTGGACATCCTCAGACTGGTCTGTTGGTGTGACCCAGTGTGGAAGGAGGGAGGGGGTTACCAGGCCAGCTGGGCCCATCTGTATGTGCCATGCTAGGATCCAGGGATCGGATCCAACACAGCTCAGGGGGCAACGACAGCACGGTGCTCTGGAGCGAAGTGTGTGCTTGTGTTGGGGGGAGAAATACCAGCTAGCTGAGCAGGGGTGTGTATGTGTGCAGATACCCGCTAGCTAACCACCCATCTGATCTGCAGCGGGGGGGGTGTGTGTCTGGCTGTGTGGGGATACCAGGACAGCTGGGCCTCTTCATCTGATCCCCAATAGCGACACTTCTATTCCCAAATACACTGCCATCCCAGAGCCAGGAACAGAGCCCAGGAGCCCTGGCTCCCAGTCCCCTGCTCTAGCCACCAGAGCCCTTCCCTTTCCTGGAATAAGGAATAAAGGCCTGGAGCTCTGGCTGTCTCGGGGTCACAGCGCCACACAACACCTCTGTGTTAAGATGATAGCAAGCGAAGACCGCCCGACAGCTCAGGTTGGATTTACCTTAAACTGCCCTGGATACAGCTCCCTGGCAAGGGCAAAGAATGGCTCCGGGTGTTGCTGTGTGGAGAGAAATATACGAATGTGGGGGAGGGAGGAGGGGGTTAAATTCTGTTTACAGATTAAGAACAATTCCTGTGTCCCCCTCACCATTACTCCCCATTGAACATCCTCCCCCAGTTTGGGGTTTGGCATGCACTTCTCAGGATCAGGCCCCCAGGCAGGGATGAGGGAGTTCTTTCGCCACCCCCAATTATCTCTGAGCTCCAGTATTTGAACTCCGTGGCCACCTCTGTGCCAAATGATGGCAGCTCCCAGCCAATGGTGCTCCAGATTCCCCCATCCCTGCGTTAGGGCCAGTGCTGAGCACCCCCAGCTTCCATTGGCTCTAGCGGGGTGGTATTGGTGCCCAGCCCTTCCTTTGTGCCATGATGCCCATGTCTCAGAGAGACTGGGGTTTTGTTCAGCCGGTCGGTTTGAAATGGGAGGCAGCAGTGCGGGTTTGTATCCCCGAGGTCTTCAGGAAGTTAAAGCGGGACAGTTTCCCCCAATGAGACAGGCTGGAAACACGAGGTCGTGTTTTTAACCTCAGTCTATCCTTGATCAGGCCTCAAACTTGGCCGCCTGGGGTACAAGGGCTGGACGAGAACACGACGTGTCCGCATCTGCTGACAACGGAGGGGAATTCTTTAGGACATGGGGATGAAACTGATCAAAGGGACCATTTAGGTGGCCCACGAGGCAACGATGGCTACAAAAAGAGATCTCTTAGGCAGGAGGAATCCTAGGTGCTACCTTGAAGTAGTTGATTTCGAAGATGGCTTCTGGGTACGGCAGGTTGTAGCTCTGCAGGTTGGCATACAGCCCCGTGCCGGGTGAGCGGAAGTCTGGGATCCCCGCGGCTGAGGGACACAAGGGGAGCCCGCTAGGAAACCCACTCAAATGCTAACCGGTGTTGGTCACTGGGACAAGATGGAGAAGGGGCAACACGACGCGGGTGGGCCCTCTAGCAAGGGGCTGCTCACCTCCCCCTCCTTGTCCTTCAGCCCAGCAGGGGAGCTGCTTTTTAGTACCACCCACCTTCTAGGGCACCGCCAGCACGTTTTTGATCCGCAGGGGACAGACCTGTTATAAACTAGGGACATCCCCTTCCGGATTCTTGACCAGCCCAACTCTCCCAACTCTCCACAAAATCCAACCCAGGATTTACAATGAGCCCAGGACAGGTTAGAACAGGTCTTCCGAGAGTCTGACCCGGTCTAGTTTGAAAGGGTCTAGTTTAAAAGCTCCGTACTGGGTCTTAGTGCTGGGCCTAGAGAGCTCCCAGGAGCCAAGGATACACCAAGTCGGCCCACCTCCACCCCTGGATGTGTAGCGTAACTCCACTGACTGCTCTGCCCAACAGGGGGCGCAATGATGCCGGAGGTTCAGTCTTTCAAACAAGACTTAAATGAAGGTCCTGAACATTCATGACCGTTAAGGGTCCCATAACACCTTCACCATGGCATCATACCCAGCGTTCTGGGCAAATTCCAAGGGGGCATCATTCCATCCTGCTTCTCTACCATCCTCCATCAGTTTCAATCAGATAATCTAATTAATCTTCATTTCCTCGCCTAAACAGCTGTGCAGCTGTCATGCTCCACACCAGATGCAGACGCACCTCAGTGCTAGATGTGTGAGCCCTGCATAAGCAGCTGCTGTGCCCCAATCCCAGAATTGGCTGCGTCTCAGCATTGGATGAGGGACCCTGTACAAACAGCTGCCAAGCTCAAGAGTCGGACGCATTTCAGTGGAGGGGTGAGTGGTCCCTGTACAAACATCTGCTGCATTCCACCCCAGAGGTGGCTGCATTTCAGCAGCAGTTTGTAAACAGATTGGGGACGGAAGATGCTACAGAAACACCAGGGGAAACTGAGCTGTATCAGAACCCCCGTTTATTTCTCTGCGCTGCTCTATTTCTTTTCAATGTGAATGATTTAACTCCACCGCGACCGCCGCTGTACTCACAGGTCGAGATCCCAGCACCGACCATGCACACGATGTTCTTGCCTGCAAGATATCAGAGGGAGGCACTGAACCTGACTCCTGAAAGCCATCGAGAAAAGAACTCCACACTCTTGGCACTTCCAGGGGGCCATCGCAGCAGCCACCTCACCTAAATGGCCCAATTTGCAAACCTCCAGGCTCTGGTTAGAGCTAGTCAGTCTGAGATCTAAATCAAAACCGCTGTGCACCCCGCACTCCTGACCTCTGCTGGGCCAGGCAGGACTGATATGCATTTACACGCAGGTCTCTCTGTGCTGCTCTGGGGAGGAATGGCGCTCTAAGAATCGCCCTGCGCCGGGGCCTCTTCAGCTGGCACAGAACTGGCTAAGAGCCCTGCTCCCAGCCCCCAGAATGGGGGCCAGCCTGCAATTTTCTGCTTCACAGGTGCAGAAGAAGCAGAGCCTCAATCAGAGCAGCCCTGAGGCAGCTCTAATTTACGTCACGGCCCAGAATACGAGTAGCGCAAAGGAGGTTTAAAGCCACCTCCCCCCCACAACCAATCCTGTCCCAAATGCAGAGAGGGAGTAACTGTGAATCAAGCCCACAGAGGCTGGATCTCTCAGCAGCACAAAAGAGGCACAGACACTAAGGCATGTATCAAGTTAGACTTGTCCCCCTGCTTGTAAATTACACAAACAAGGAGTCCCTACCACATCCATGGTTTGTTCCAGGCCTCCATCTAGACAGCCTCTCTGGCCAATGGTCTCTTCCCATGCACAGTTACCCCCTAGCACCTTCCCCTTCCTGTCTGGGGAGGGGTCAGAATGAGGATCAGCTCCCTGGCTCGGTCTCAGGGCCGCTTCCTTCCAAGAAGGGCCAGCCAGCTTACATTTCTCGCTCTGCATGAAGCGGCTCAGTCCATCCAACGTCAGCTCATCCAGCACCTTCTCTGGCTTCTCGCTGCCAAAGCCCAGTGTCCGGGACAGCAGGCTTCGCAGGAAATCCACTGAAAGGGAGAAAACGAATGACGTTAGCCACTGTGATCCCCTAGGAGACAGGACTCCTGGGTTCTGTTCCCAGCTCTGGAAAGGAAGTGGGGGCCTAATGGCTAGAGCAGGAAGCCAGGACTCCTGGACTCTGTTCCCAGCTGTTTGAGAGGAGCAGAGTCTAGTGGGTTAGAATGGAGAGCTGGGAGTCAGGACTCCTGGGTTCTATCCCCAGCTCTGGGAGGAAAGTGGGGGGCTAGTGGTTAGTGCAGGGGGGTGGGAGCCAGGATGTCGGAGTTCTAATCCCAGCTCCTCCATGAATTTGCGGAGCAGCCCTGGGCAAGGCATTTCCTCTCCCTGTGCCTCAGTTTCCCTCTCAGGAACCTATTTATCCCCATTTTCCAATCTCACAGAGGGGAGTTATTGTGAAGATTAGTTAATGTTTAGAAAGTGCCGTGAAGATGCTACTTAAAAGAGGAAGAATGTCCCAGTGGTTAGGGTTCAGGTCTCAGACTCCTTGTGTGACGCTGGACAAGTTGCTTGGGCCTGGCATGCGCTACAAAATTCTCTCCGCATAGCTGTCACACCCACTAGCTGACACAGCTGTGCCAGCAGAACCCCCAGCCGAGGAGCATGCCCGTCAGTTTAGCAATGTCTTTTGCAGAGATGGTGTTGCCAGACTGGCAGGCTCCATGCCTCAGTTTCCCCATCTGTACAATGCGGATAATGGCGCTACCCTGCCTCCCAGGGAGTTATGAGGACAAATACGTTAGAAACTGTGAGGCGCTCAGAAACTACGGTGACAGGGGCCTGACAAGCACAAGCAATAAAGATTATTCAATCCAGATTACAGCCACAGACCAGTTTTTGCCTGGATAGCAAAAGCTGGTCTAACTGCAGATGCTAGCCTAGTCATGTTAACCATCCGATGCAATAAAGCCACCCGAGAGGAAGGAATAACCGTAGATTAATAGACCCAGCTGGCTCTCTCTAGCTGTCTATGCAGAGTCCATCCCCTCTGTATCATAAAGAAAGGCCCACACAGCTTGGTCTCCCCACACTTCCCATCCCACTCCCTACTATATAGCACAAGCCACCTACTTTCAGACTCTCCAGAGGCACGACCGTTTTCAGAGTCCGAATCAGAGCCCTGAATAACACAGAAAAAAGCATTAAAAGATCAGTTGGTGAAGAACCACAGAAGCATCGTCTACATTTACCGGCTACCTTTAGAAGCATCTCGGTCTGGGGGAGAATTGTCTGGGCATTGGAACAAAGGAGAGAGTCAGGACTCCTGGGCTCTATTTTAGGAAAGGAGTCATGTGGTTAAAACATGGAGGTGCAAGATGAGGAGTCAGGACTCGTGGGTTCTATCCCAGCTCTGGAATGAGGTGAAGTGGGTTAGTGCTGGGAGTTGTGGGGTCAGGACTTCCGGGTTCTATTCCCGGCTCCGCGAGGGAGCCTGCTTTGGTGGTTCATCGCCAGAGAAGGGCTTAGAGAGCCAGCGAAGTGAGGACAATCAGGATCAAACTCCATCTAAGGATTTTCACGCCACACATGGAAGGGACAATTTGTACGACAATTTTGCTGTGGGGTCAGAGTCTCACCGTGAGCCAGTGTCACTGCTGCAGAATCTGAAAGCCAGACAGGGCTGGGCCCTGGGGAATAAACTGTAAGAGAGTGGTTCTCAATCAGGGGCACATGTACCCCGGGAGTTACAGCCCTTTCAGGGGGTACATCAACTAATTGAAATATTTACCTAGTTTTGCAACAGGCTACATAAGAAGCACTAGCGAAATCAGTACAAACTAAAATTTCATATGGACAATGACATTTATACTGCTCTACACTGAAATCTAAGTACAATATTTATATTCCAATTGATTTATTTTATAATTACATGGTAAAAATGAGAAAGGAAGCCATTTGTCAATAACAGGGTACTGTGACACTTCTCTATTTTTAGTTAGTAGTTTTTAAGTGAGGTGAAAGTTGGGGTACACAAGACAAATCAGACTCCTGAAAGGGGTCTAGAAAGGTTGAGAGCCACTGCTGTAAGGGGAGAGCGCACTGGGGGACAGGAGTGAAAGGGTTACTGGCACCTGATGGGGTTTTCCCTTGGTTGCAATGGGTTGGCCCAGGCCAGCTACAATCCCCCCACCTAGCTCGCTAGGTCTCGCCAAAAAAGGGAACCCGGGCCTCAAATCTAAAGGGGCTTTCACCCCGCCCCCCATACTCACAGGAGAGTCGGAGCCCCCCTCTGCCTCAATTCCTCCGACACCCGCAGCTGTGAGAGGGAGAGAAAATCAGAGTCACTGGCAGAGAGGGGGACCCCTGAGCCCGGGGTGGAAAGGAGCCCCCGGGGAAGGGGGGCGCGGGGTGGGGCCGCCCGTGATGCGGGGGGAAGGAGCCCCCCCCCAGAAGAGAAGCCTCCGTGACTCGGGGGGAAGGAGGAAAGAGCCCCCGGGAAGGGGGGGCCCATTAACGGGGGGAGCCCGCGGGGAAGGGGGGCCCAATGACTCGGGGGGCGGGGCACAGTAGGTCTCCGTGGCTGGGGTGGTCCCCACTATTTACCGTCCCGCTCGGCCATAGAACCCAGCGCGGGGCTGCCCCGGTGCCCGCCCCGCTCGGCTCCGCCAGGCCCCCGGCGACTGCGGCTCCGGAATTGGACGGGTCCGCCCCGCCCCCCGCTGCTCGGGAGAACTACAACCCCCAGCGTGCCCCGCTCTCAACTCCCAGCGTGCCTCGCGCCCCGACTGACAGTTACCAGCATGTCCCGCCCTCAACTCCCAGCGTGCCCCGCGCCCAGGACCACAACTCCCTGCGCGCCCCGCGCCCCGACTGACAGTTCCCAGCATGCCCCGCGGCCCCCCCAACAAGCTCGCTCGGGATTGGCTGGCGCGCTCGCGCTGGGGAATTCCCCGGGCGGCCGCCGAAATCCCCTCCGTCCATGGGCACTGCCTGTAGCAGGGGCGCTCGCGCTGGGCCCGGGCATGGCAGCGGCGCCCCCTGAGCCGGAGGGTTAGCGTGGGTCCCACAGTAATGGCTGACCTACAGCAGCGCGCCCCGCCGGCCGGGCTGGGGGAGCCCAAGCGGCCGGAGGCGGGCGAGGACTGGTGCGACAGCGGCCTGGGGTCCCTGAGCGAGGGGCAGCTCAGCCTGATCCAGGATGGCCTGGGGCCCCCCCCGCACCACCCCGGTGGCTTCACCGTGACCCCTGACCCCGGCCCCGTGACCCCTGACCCCCCCGGGGGTGGCGAGCCCGCGAGCTCTGAGCCCGGGCCGCGGGAGGAGGGCGAGGCCTGCGTGTCCGTCTCTGAGCGGCTGGACTCTGCCATCGGGGAGGACGAAGCCGGCTGGGGGGAGGCTGTGAGGCAGGAGGTGGGGGCGATCGCCGAGGGCGTGGGGGCCGTGCGGATCGCGGACCCCGCGCCCCCGGGTCAGGAGACCGCAGTGGTGGCCCCCGAGGCTTGGCTGCGCCACGTCCTGGGCTTCGTGACTGAGGATGGGGATACGTGAGTATAGGGGGGGCGCCTGCTTTGTTCAGCCTCATCCATGTCTCGGGAGCCTCTTTCTGGTCCCCCCGAGAGGGGTTTAAGGCACCTTGGTGCCTCTCTCTGGCTTTGTCGCTGGCCCTGGTATCCCCTAACTGGCCAGCTCCCTCTCCGTGCAGCTCTCTTACAGGGTATAGGCAACCTGTTCTTGGTAATGTTCCTTGTTAGGGTCTTGTCTCTTTCTTCCTAGCCCAGTATCCAAAACCCTGCTGCATGTCCCACTTCAGAGCCATCCTGCAGGGAGCTAAGGCATCTCAGGGACACTGCACCTGTGGTCCGTGCTATTAGCAATGGCTGGGATGCCGTCCTGCTCTTGGATCTTAACTAATATTTTGGCTGAGTGCAACATGGGTGTTCTGAGTGGTTGGCATTCCCCTACTGCTCATGAGTCCTGGCCCACAGCCACCTCCCTGCTCTAGTCCAACAAAGGCACACAGCTTTGTTGATGTGCCTCAGTCCTAAATCGCAGACCCCCACTTGCTATTCCAGCCCTGTCTCTGTTGGCAGTGCCCCTCAATCCCTGGTCTCCCAGTCCTGGGACGCTTTAGGCATTGTCTAACTATAGCAATTCAGTCACCATTGGCAGCTCTTTCCGTTGCCCAAACTCTCATAAGATTTGTCCTGTGGTTTCCCTGCTGTGTCCCCAGCTCCTTGGTACTTGCTCTCTCTTTGCTGAGTAGATTAGTTCCTCTTGCTATCGCTTCCCTTTCGGGTGTGGTATTTTCAGCCAGTTTCACTGTACCTTTTTTTTTTTTCCATTTGGCTTGGAATAGTATCTGTTCTTCTCTCCCCAGAGCTCTCCACCTGGCTGTGATTCACGAACATGAGGCCTTTCTGGATTCTATCTTGCAATACATGGCAGGGACAGAATACTTGGATCTTCAGAATGACCTGGGCCAGGTTGGGCCAAGATTAGAGCATTTTCTGTCTGTATTCTCCTCCTCCATTTTACAGGGGTGAAACTGAGGCACAAGAGGGCAAATTGGCTTGCCCAAAGATTGCACAGCAAGTCTGGGCAGAACTCAGGAGTACTGGATCCCAGTCTGGTCCCTACATGATGCCACCTCCTTTATGGAATATTTGGGGTGCTGGTTGGAAAATGAAACACAAGCAAATGTTAAAAACCCCTCAGCATCGTAAATGAGTTGTTGGGGAGAGAGCATTACAGAGCACAACAATCTCTTTGGGGCAGGGACTTTCTTGAACTTTGTGTTTGTACAGCACCTAGCATGATGGAGTCCTAACCTGATTGAGATGCTGCTACAAAATAAGTGTTAAATAGGGTTTGACATCAAAACACATCTGCCCCTTTTGGGGAGGGGGGAGCAAGGATGAGGGATTGACAGCAATGGACCAAAGCAGATACGGAGTCAGGGAAGGCCTCGTTTCAGGTCATAAGGTGATCTAAGAGCTGGGTATTGTTATCAAATAGAGGGGATTTGAAACCCCTTGCCATCGTAGTAGGGTCATCTTGGCCCTTCACTCATCCCAGGCAGATAAACTGACTTCCATGCAGCTCGTGGTGCAGAGGGAGGACAAGACCTTGTCTGCACCTGTGCCCGAATATCAGAGATGGCTTTTGTGAGAATTGTGGATTTACCCTGGTATCCTTGGCTAAAATTGACCCTCCTGTGCAATGGGGTGCTGTCCTCCTGCCCAGAGGTGGCTACATTCCAGTGCTGTTGCTGGGGTATGGTGTGTGAAATTTTTGGGGTGAAAACCATTGAAAGAAGCAGTCTCTAGTTCTGATGATGGGCTGTACCCCTGCCCCTGAGCTTTCTCATCTCTCTCTCACTGCCCTTCTCCAGACGGCACTACACATTGCGGTCATCCTCGATGCCTCCGACTTCGTCTGCAAGCTGATGGCAGCTGGGGCGGGGCTTTGCGTGCAAGAGAAAAGTGGCCACACAGCACTGCACCTGGCATGCCGGGAGGGCTGGCGGGACTGTGCACAGCAGCTCCTGGCATCACTGAGCGGGCACAGGTCCTGTGAGGGGAATGATGCCTGCACTCAGTTGGACTGCACCAATTATGATGGTATGGAGCCTCCCGTCACCCAACTGGGAAATACAGTGGGCCTGTTACGCTTGGGACCTTTGTCCTGAGCATCCCCACCCACCTTCCCTTTTCCTCCCCCTGCCAGTATGGAGCTGGTGCAAAGGCCCAGCTCCCGTGGCCAAAGCATGCTGTGCTCCAGCTATTCTTTGCTTCCCCTGAGCCTATGAAGGGCTGAATATGAGTTAGGGCAGCCCTGAGGCTTCTCCAACATATCCGAGGGCCAGAAAATCCCAGAATTTGGCCACCATCAAAGTGGTTTCAGTGCCCATTTGCCTCAAGTGAAAAAGTGGCTTAACTGAGAGTGCGGCCTGCCACTTTGGGGGTGACAAAACCAAAAGGCAACATGCTGGACGGATACATAATTTGCTGTGTAGCATATAGTTAATCTGTGGGACTCCCTGCTGCAGGACATTACTGGCGCAAAGAAATCAATGAGTATTAGATTCCTCTAGTCTTGTTTGTTTTACCCTTGATATCAGGGCGAACAGTCCTCTCATGCCGCTGTGTCTGCTGAGAGAGGCCTGGTGCACCAGTGGGTTGCAAGGTGGCCATGAGGCTGCTCCTTCTGAGTCTGAAGGAGGCAGGGATCTGCTTTATAGCGTTGATCAAAATTGTCTGCTCTGTTTCCATAGGTTACACACCGCTGCACGTGGCTGTCCTGCGGAAGGACCTTGAAATGGTCAAGCTCTTGGTGGGAGCTGGAGCCGACCTCAACAAGGCGGTTAGTTTTGGGGCTGAGGATGGGATTGATTGCCATGAACCAAACTTCTGGTAGCTCTCCGAAGAGAGCTACGAGGATGGGTGGGAAGAGATCAGAAGGCATTTACCCCTCCCAGAGGTCTGTAAGGAGTACCCCACGGCACCTCCGTGGCAGCGTTGCTGACTTGTCTGTCCACCGTTGGCAGGAGCTGAGCTGTGGCCGGAGTCCGCTCCACTTGGCAGTGGAGTCGCAGAGCCCGGAGGTGGTGGAGTGCCTGCTGCGCGCCGGAGCGGACACGGGGGCCCAGATGTACGTTGGTTACACCCCCATCTATAGTGCCATGCACAGGCCCAACCAGAAGATCTTGCAGCTACTCCGGGATTTTGGCTCGGAGGAGCCCGACTGGGATTCGGAGGAGAGCCTGGATGACAGCAGTGATGTGAGTGGGGTGGGAGCGCAGAGTCAACACCACAGGAGACTGGAGCACTCTGGGTCCCTAGCGCAGGTGCAACAGGCGAAGCTCAGCCTGGCTTTGCCTGGGTGGCAAGTGTGGCTCGTCTTTGTCTTAGATGAACCCCCCCACCCTCTAGGAGCGAGAGGGGAATTGAGGCTAGACAGCGGTGCTCGAAAGTCCTTCCCATTCTCTAGCTATGTAGCATAGCCCCATGTGAAACCAATAGGCAGGTCTCAGCCTGGTTCCTGGTCTGCTCTGCCGCTAACCAGCCCCCTCCTGGACAGGCTTAGTGGATGCTGAAGATCAAACATGGGCTCACAGTGACTGAATCTCACCTTCGAGTGGGTCCCTCTAACACAGAGTGGGTGGGGAAGCTGGCATTGAGATTGGCAGCAATGGAGACCAAAGGGGTCTTTCACCAGCAAGGGAATCTCTTTTTTCAAAGGGATTGAGTTCCTTGAGTATCTGGCCTATTGGGATTGACCCGGCGGAGGGTAAGGGGTGACTGGATTGATTTATAAGTGCCTACCCGGGGATGAGAAATTTGACAATAGACAGCTCTTGGATCTTCCAGCCGACAAATGACTAACAAGATCCAATGCCTGGAAATTGACAAATTGACTTTGTCTAGCTTCAGGATATTCAGGAGATAAGGGGCACACATTTAACAGGGAGGGTAATTAGCCCTTAACTTTCCTAAGGTGCTGATGGATTCTCCATCACTGACAATGTTTAAATCAAAATGGGAGATTCCCCCTCCCCCTTCCCCAAAACTGCACTAGCTCAAACAGGAATTAATTCAGGGCAGTTCTGTGCCCAGCGTTATTCAGGGAGATCAGACTAGATGATCACAGTCCGCCCTTCTAGTCTTAGAATCTATGGATCTGAAACGAGAAGGGAGGAAACCTGAATGTGTGGCAGCAGCAGACACGGCAGATTTGTGTATGTGGCTGTTTGATTTGGCCCTCCACAACTGCTGTGTAACAGTCTCTAGACACACCCACATCCCCTTTGAATCAGGCATACCTGTAAGGTAATCAATGAAGCTCTCCTGTTTCTCAGGAGGAATACGATGACATCATCATCAACAGTGGACACTATAAGAACTGAGGCCAGCCCAGCGTCGCCTGCAGTGTGAGCCGTTACCCATCTTGGTGATGAACTGCTCCATAAAAGACTCACGTCCTGCCTTGCCACTGTGGGAAGAAGCTTGGCAGTGGCCCAATCCTTCCGTTCCCGGCTAGTTCCGACTATTTATCTAGAAGCTGCAGTCTCTGGCAAAGCTCATTATAAATCTCCTGCTAGTTGGAATTGATAGCTGGAGTTCACCAGAGCCTTGATCTAATCTGTTTATTTCCCCCTCACTTGTTTGTTCTGTGTTTCTTAGCTTAGACAACTTCTATCGAGTTGTTTTGATTGTTAAAATAAAAAAAGCTATTTCAGCACCTACTGCTTCTTGCTGTCACAGCTGGGATGGATTGTCAGCAGGAATTCTCTGCTCGCTGTATCCTTTGCCCTGTCAAGCTGTTTGCTTTCAAAGCAGGATTTTCAGCCCTAGCTATGCAAGAAGTCCTGATGGAGTCCATGGAAGCTGTTCACATCACCAAGCAATTAAGGTCCCTGGGAAGTTGCACAGAACATTAGGACATGGTCATATTTCCAACTGAATTTAAGCTATCTTTGAAGCAGCTTGGGCCTGCTTGCTTTTTTATTTGGAGAAGCACTGAGCAGCGCCTAACTCCAGTTGAAATCACTGGCGGCTACGGGGATTTAATACTGGGGGCCAGATTATTTTTATCTGCTCCCATCTAAACGCATAAATGAGGGAGTGGATTTGCACAAGCCCCATGCAACCTTTGTCTCCTCACCCTGCCGTAAGGACGAGGGTGGGTGAACGCTTGTGAAAATCTGGCCTCACAAGCCACTTCTAGTGTTTAGGATCGAACAGACAAGACAGAGCAGAGTTGCTGAGCCCCCTAGCTGAAATCAGTGGGATCTCAGTACTGAGGGGTGGAGGAGAGAGATAATGAGGGTCTGGGTGTGTTATAGCAGGGGCCTGGAATCAATAGCCCCTCTTGGAAGTGGGGATGGACTTTAGTTCATTTGCCCTAGTGCAAAGGACTGAGGGACTTGAGGGTGCTAGAGTCAGTGCTACTTTTTCCAGACCTCCAGGGGACCAGGCTTGAGCTTTCTAGGTCTTTGTAGTTGTTACTAACGGCCTTGTCTAAACACCCAAGTTGTAGCACTTCAGTAACCTCTTGCTTTGTGCAGTGGTAGATGACAAAGGAGGCCAGTCTCATCGCCCCCATTTTACCGATGGCGAAACTGAGGGAGAGTGAGTTGCCCCAGGTCACCCAACAGGCCAGTCGCCAAAGAACCCAGCTTTAACAAGTCCCTAAGTCCAGTGCTCTATGCACTGGGCCGCACTGCCTCTCTTGAAAAGTACCCCTCTAGTTAAAGTTGTGCAACCCCATCGGTGCGCATGCAGTTAGACTGACATAAAAGTGCTTTACTCCCCTCGGAGAAGGGGAACAGGCTGTGCCAATATAACAACATCCATGCTAGCAGTGCTATGGGCTTGCTATCAAAATCTCTACAGGGAGCAGCCCTCAAACTTGGCATGGGAAAGGACAGAACTTGACGCCCATCCCCCTGACTGGGTTTTGATCCGTTCGACAAGGGACACTTTGCCGTTCGTTTTGTTCATGATGCTCCTCTCCATGTAGCAAATGAAAGCAACCTGGTCCCTGGCTGATTCTTCTCTAACACCACGCTGCCATGGCTGTCCAAAGAAACCCTGCAGCATTTCTCTCCCAGCAGAAGGGAAATGGCTTTTGTTATGTAAACTTGTCTCTACAGTTCTCCAGCCCGTTGTGTGTCTAGAGACACGGAGTCCCTGTATCTCTCATGCCGCCTCTGTGGGTTTTAAGCTATGTCATGAGTTTTGTATGAGCTGTTGTCTAACTTTATACCTGTGTATAGTGTAATTCCGTGTCTGTGTTCTCACTCCCCACCAACCTGTGCTCAGGCTGGATCCCACCCTCTGTATCGTGTGTGTTCTTCACCAGTGACTGGGAATGAGATTAAAGCTACAGCCTGACCTATACAACTTGTCTGGGGTTTGTGTGTCAGACAGAGGACTGGACACACTAGATCACAGCCATAGTCCATTTCTAATAATACCTGGTTCTTACATAACGCTTCCCATCCACAGATCTCACAGTGCTGTACAAAGGAGAGAAACAACATTTTACCAATAGGGAAACTGAGGCACAACGGGGCCATGACTTGTCCAAGGTCACCCATCAGGCCAGTGGGCAGAGCTGGGACTGGAGTCTTTGGCTCCTGAGGTCCAATCCAGGGCTCTGCCCACTAAGCCATGCTGCCTCCCTGTTCTAGCCCCGTGTCCTATCTCTGACAGAGAGGAAGGCATAGGACGTGGGCAGCAGCAGCTGTGGGTCTCACCCTATTAGTTAGGAATGACTTTAAACCCTAGAGCGTAAGGTCATAGAGATCGGCCAAACCTCTTCTTATCTTTGCATTAACTTTTCCAGCAGCGGGTTCGCAGACAAAGCCTTGCCTAATGGGGGAAGTTATTCCAGTACAATGTAGGGTGAGCATTTCATTAGCTATAGCTGTTCCACACTGGGTCCACCCATGGAGCTATTCCGCAGGAGCTGCTCTGGACAGTTTCCTCACACAGACAAGTCCTTTATCTCCAGTCCCTCTTTGAGTCTTACCAAATTCTTGGCTTCAGTGCCATCCTGTGGCTATGAGTTCCACAGTCCACTTCCTGCCTCTCTTCCTCCCCCCTCCCCCCTCACGTTTCCCTCTAAGTGTTGACTTTGCTACCTTGTTGGTTTCCTCGACTGCTTCTTTTGTTCTTGTGCTGGGAGACAGGGAAAACAGAAACTCCCTGTTTCTATTTCCAGGACTTTGGTTTGTAGCGGTAATGAAGAGCTGGCACTACTTAAGCCATGTCTGCAGTACAGGCGCTACCCTCGTGCAGCTGCAGCAGAGATGCTGTCTGCACTGCCAAAGGCAGTTTTTCTACTGCTGTAGTTAATCCACCTCTCTGAGCAGTGTTCGCTGGGTGGTTCTTCCAGTGACCTAGCAGCGTCTCCGCCAAGGGTATGGGTGGTATAGACACGACACGCAGGGTGTGAATTTTTCACCCCCCGGAACATGCCCCAACTCAAGTGTAGATCACACATGGCATTGACTGGTGGAGTTACTGCAGCCTAAGCTATTCTGGTATCATTTAGCGTTGCGAGGGGAGTAACTAGACTGGAATAGAGACACGTATTCCAGAATAGAGTCTCCACAGTGGACTGTTACACTGAAATGAAATACTAAAATCTCCAGTGCCACAACCTCTCTTGGATCCCTGTTCCGGAGCTGAACTCCCCTGAGAGTTAGACAGTTTCCCCTCCTATCGAACCTAAATCTCCCTTGCTGCATATTAAGCCCATTACTTCTTGTCCTACCGCCAGTGGATGTGATGAACAGCTTGGTTATGGCATGCTAAAAAAATATATATATATATATCTTTAAAAAATGACCCCTACCCCAAGGAGAGTTTGACCCTGAAAAGGGAACTGTGCACAGCCTCCATGCATGGTTTACTCTGAGTTAACATGGAAGGCGCCCAGATGCTGTGGTGATGGGCGTCAGCATGAAATGACCAGATCGCCAACGCGCTGGAGATGGTTAACATGTTTGTGAAGGCCACTGAAATGAAAGGGGACAGCTCACACCTCAGAGAATGGGTCAGACTTTCTGCTGACTTCGCTGCATCACACAGCACAAACGAGCTGGAATCTGGATTGTTTTAAACTGCTGAGCCTCAAAAAGGTCCGGAGTGAGGGCGGGGGTTGGGGTTAATAGGCTAAATTTGGGGTGGTTTGAGCAAGGGGTGCCAGAGATGCAATTCCCACACCCCAAATATCCCGTGACAATCAGTTTATGGGTCTTCACTATGTTTTGCACACCCCTGAGGGTCAAACTGTGGCCCCCAAACTGATACCACCCACCTGCAATCGATCTCATCTAGTATCTGGCAGCCACTGCCCCTTTGGGGTGGCAATACTTAAACAGCTACAGCTCGCCAGTGTGGCTTGAGCTAAGCTGCCATCACCGAGACAATCATGTTTGCATTTGCAGGGGTGTCATGTACCTTAACGCTTCACTTCCTGGGTGTCAGAGGCTAGTTGCCACATTCTGGAAGGGCACGAAGCACAATTGAGCAACTGTAATTGCGTTAATAGAGCTGGGGGGGCAGTTACTACAGCTCAGTGTCAACAGTCAGATTCAAGTTCTCCCTTTGCTTATTAAAGCAGTAGCTGAACAGGTGCTGGGAGTTCTCTCCCACAGTCCACGAGAGCTCTGCTGTTGGAAAATCCAACAGGAGGCAGAGCTTTAGCTGCAAAAGAACAGATCTGTGTCAAATGGGTGGTGCAGCTCTTGGAAGGGGACACAGACAACTTCAAGTGTTGCCAGTTTCAAAACACCCGTTAACCATCTAGTCCATTTCAAGGGGTGAGTAAAAGTGTCTCTGGGTTCCCCAGCTGCCCTGAATCGCCCCCCTGCTACCTGGGTGTGGTTTTCAAAACCAGTATCCCTTTTCTTTAGGAACAGACGTGTGTGTCTGCCCCTGTTGCCATCTGAAAGACCTGCAACAAACAGCCCATGCAGAGGAGAAGTGGTGGACGTGCAATACACAAGAAGCGCCAGGTTTCAGTTTAGGGAATCCCATTTTCCAGCAGAAGCGGGCTCTTTTTAAGCAGTTAAAGTGCCAAAACAGCTTTGAGGATCTGGCCTTACAAAACTAGTTACTGATCATTGATTGATGGCTCAAGTGTGATCAGATTTTATCCTGGTATAAGTATCCTGTCTCAGGAGGTGATTTAAAAACTAATCGATATAGTAAAGGTATTCCCCTACAGGGAGTGAACAGTTACCCTGTGTAAGCACATTTACACTGGATGTATAACTGCATGCACTAACTAGACCGGTATAGTCCATGGTGTGTGGACCAGGCCTTAGATATTCCAGTGACTGCTCCAATCTTACACTCCACTCCTGCATGTGCTTAATTTTAGTGTTACCAGTCCCATAAGAATTAAGCACGGCTTTACAGGCTTGCCCACACACAGCCGTATTGGTTAAATTTAGCCTCTGATTTGATGATGTAAATATTTGTTCTACGTGTTCTTACAGACTGTGATCAAGTCACCGCTTCACCTTCTCTTTGCTAAAATAAAGCGATTGAGCTCCTAGAGTCTATCACTATAAGGCAGGTTTCCACTCCTTTAATTATTCTCTTGGCTGTTCTGCGAACACTCTCCAATTTACCAGCAGCCTTCTTGAGTTGTAGGCATCACAACTAGACAGGTATTAGGTTTTACCGGGATGGCCACTGCTGTGAAGACTTATGCACTGTCTTAATTTTACACACGTCCCACATGTGCTTGAGCTACATGCACCTTTTTTCCTAACAAAGACAAGGCCTGACAGAGAAATCTCATGCTTCAGGCCATCAAGTTGGTTGCCACAGAGGTCAGGAAGGAACTGGACTAGGACGGTTCGTAATTAAACATTTTAAAAAGCACTGCAGACTATCGTTACATTAGGCCTGTGGTAAGAGGATTGCTCTGGGCAAATCCACCTGTTAATATGATAACTAAGATCCAGTCTTTCAACTGTTTCCTTTCCAAAGTGGTTTCTTGGCCAGGCACATAACCTGAAGGACTCGATGGGCATGGAGGTCATTCCCTCTCCGCGATGGCGACCAAGCGGTGTTCAATCTCATCCTCACTCAGTGTCCTGCAAGCCACCAAGACAGGATGCTGTTAATTCAAGACCGCTCTGGAAAAGGGCAGGAGGTACTTGCATGCCAAGAGGTCTTACCGGAATTTGGGCTGCTCCGATGTCACTATTCCCACTTCAATCTCGCTGGCCTTGAAGTCCTGGGAGAGGACCGTCGATAAGCACGTAATTGCCAGCTGTCAGCAGAGGAAGAAAAGGAAAAGGCTATTTCTACTCTGCCTGTGGTTAACCCGTGGAACTCCCCGCTGCAGAATATTACTGAGACAGATAACAAAGGTCCCGACTCTTCCACTCTTCTACCTGTGCTAGTGTTTTAAATGGGACGTGTGACTCCTGGACAGCAAAGTTCAAAACTTATACCAGACAGGTCACTGCTAAAGGGCATGTTGCATTGTGGGATGGTTGGTGGAGGACTGAGTATACATGGGCATCCACTGTGGCATGCTGCTGATGGATCTATACCAGCACAGGGCTGACATTGCTCTGGGAAGGGGATACATTCGCAGTCATGTGCACACGTGCAGTGATACACACGTGTACGGTCACACACATGAGCAGTGTTACATGCGGAGGTAGGCATGCATGCCCACACATGTAGTCACACATGGACGCGCGCGCACACACACACACACACCGACCTCTACAGGATCCACGGGTGAGCTCTGTTTCTTCTTCAAGATCTTCTCCAGGAAGCTGTTCGCCTCGGTCTGCTTCGCCCCAGCCGTGGTCGCTTTATAGCCACAGTAGTAGCCAGCCGGGTCGCATTTGAACAGCTGGGGCCCCTGTTCCTGGTCAATCCCGATGAGGATCATGCCTGCCAACAGCAGCGGGAACGGAGAGTTTGTTGGAAGGGGCGGGATCCTGAGTCTCCAACCAGAGCCCGGCTCCATGTAGCCAGAACTCGGGGGAGGGGGTTGGAGCCAGAGAGTGAAGTGGCCACCGTTACCGATTCCCCCGGGATGCTTCCAGAGCAAACGGGCTCCCACAGGGGAATTTGCCAAACAGCTGATGCTGCGAAGGCCCAGGACCTCCCAGCTAGGCTCCACCTACTCCCCTGGTAACAGAGATGCTGCCGGCGGAGCTCAGTGGGTGGGGTGGTGGGGACAGGCGCTGGTGACCAGTCAGCGAGTGAGTGAGGCTCAGTGGGGAACAGACAGAGGTTGGGTAAGGAGAGGGGTGACTCTCGTCTGGGTGGGTTCACAGGGACAAGGAGGGAGGGGGCACTGGTGGGGTGGCTCACCCCTGACCCCATCACTCACAGCAGCCCAGGGGTCTCATCTCGGCGTTCTGCGTGTAGACCTGCGAGATGTCAGCCATGCGCCGGCACAGCACCGCCACCGGGATCTCATAGCCGTTCTTGTACTTCCATTCCGCGGCCTCGTGCCGGGCACGCTGCACCTGGGACCGGCTGTCGGCTGGGCGGGGAAAGGAACCCCATCAAACACCACACAAACACGACACCATTCCCTTCTGCTGCATCGTGTGTGTGTGTGTGTGTGTGTGTGTCACCGCTGCCCCCTGCTGGAGGGGCTGAGCTGTGCTCTGTGGGTGTGTGTGTGTCCGTCCCACCCGCTACAGGGAACCAGAGCTGCACCGTTGGATGACTCCATCGCTCTCTACTGGCCGAACATCTCACAAACAGGATAAAAGCCTTAATACTACCACACCCAAGAGCCGTCTTCTTATAGCTCAAATGACAGAGCCTGGCCACAGGACCAGAGTTCTGACCCCGTGGCAGCTGCCGGATGCACCCGGGGGGAGGGAGAAATGAACCTGTGGGCTAGGGAAAGATGGTCCCATGGTTATGGTGCTAGGAGCCAGGACTCCTGGGCTCCATTCCTGGCTCTGACATAGACACTCCCCTCTCTCTGTGCCTCAGTTTCCCCATCTGTAAAATAGGGATAATCACCCTGCCGGTGTCTATTGAGTGTGTGAGCTCTTGTCTGTGCAGTGCCTGGCAAAACAGGGATCCTGAACTCAGTTGGGGGCGTCTGGGCAGTGCCCAGCGCAACAGGAACCCTGACCTCGACCAGGGGGATCTGGGTAGCACCAGCACAACAGGGGCCCCGATCTCAGCTGATGGTACTGTAATACACTCCTCATCATTGAGATCTCGGTGCGTCCAGGCTGGTGTGTTTCCTGAAGAGTAAAACAGAGTTCAGCCTGACCAGATCGCGCCGCGCACCTTGCGCTCTAGATCGGGACAGTGGGGGAGTGGGCACCCAGTGGGTCAAATCTGGATCTGGTTTCAGGCCGAGAGGATTGAACCAGCCAACTCCAGAGCGAAAAGGTTGTGGGGGCAGAGCCAAGGTGCCGTTCCTGGAGCTGTAACAGACTCGCACCCTGCCTGGACGGGCACAGAGTGGGAGGCCCCAGCAACGGCTAGTGCCATGTCATGATTCATCCCCTCCTAGGGAATCAGGACCCGCCTCTGCCCCGCACGTGCAGCTCACCCGTCATGCCGGTCATGGCACAGCCGATGGTGTCCGTCAGGCGATACAGGTTGGTGATGGTGCTGGGATCCAGGAGCGTGTCCTAGGGGTGGGAGCGAAGACACCAAAGCCAGGTGAGTCCCTTCCCTCTGCAGTGCAAGATGCCCCAGCCAGTCACGTCCTTCCCTGATGGCTCCTTCCTTCGGGGGATCAGGCTGAAAGGAGGGTTGCTGAAAGGGGGGTTGCCATGGGGCCCAGGTGGAAATCGCCCCGGCACCCCACGACTGGACCTGCTCAGCTTTAAGGCTTTACGCGCCGAGCAGGGTTGGAAACCTCCAAAGGAATGAGACAGGAAGCCGGGGGGGCTCAGTAGGAGGCGCTGTTTCCTCACAGTCAGGGCTGACCCAATACCCCAGAGTGGCACTAGGGGGCGCTGTGCTGCAGGGAGCAGGGTGGGAGCTCAGTAGGGGGTGCTGCCCCATAGCACAACCCTAGCGGGTCGTGGCATGATGCACGAGCGTCCAGGCTTTAGCGCTGGCCAAACCCCAGCTCAGGTGCGTGCACGTTCTGCCTCCCCAGGCGCGCGGGGCCGTGATCTGTGCCAACAAAGAGCCCAGGCTGCCCCAATTAAGGCAGGACGCCATGGGCCCATCTGACTCCTGCCCCCCACTTCCCTGTCTCCTGGCTCTCCCCCACATGCTGGGCTCCTACCGGCACTTTCTTCTGAGTGACCACAGCCACGGAGTCCTCACCCCTCACGGCCACGGTTGTCAGCCCCCCTTGGCTGATGGCTTTGAAGGCATATTCTGCAAGCAGAGACAACAATCAGTAAATGCAAGGAGAAGAGGGTGGGTGGTGGCACGTCTCAAGGGCTTTCCCTAGCGGCTTGACAGGTGAAAACCCACACACTCCTGCTGGGCAGCCTCCTCATCCGCCTTTTACAGATAGGAAAACTGAGGCACACAGAGACGGGGGGTTGGGAGGACGGACGTGCCTGAGGCCATGCTGAAAATCAGGACTGTGTTGGGAATAGAACCGAGGTGTTCTGACTCCCAGCCCCACCCCTGCTCTAACCCACTTTCCTCCCAGACCTGGGCATCAAACCCAGCAGTCCTGACTCCCAATGCCCCAGCTCTAACCACTAGACTATGCTGCTTCTCAGAACCAGGACCAGAACCCAGGATTTATGACACCCAACCCTGTACTCTAGCTGCTGGACCCCACGGCCCTCCCAGATCTGGGGATAGAACCCAGGAGTTCTGGCGCCTACCCCAGGCCCCCTGCTCTAACCACTAGACCCCACTCCCCTCCTCCAGCTGGGAATAGAACACAGGAGTCCCGGCTCCCAGTCCCCCCTGCTCTAATCCATTAGTCCCCACTCCCCTCCCAGAGCTGAGGAGAGAACCCAGGAGTCCTGGTGCCTAGTCCTCTGCTCTAACCACTAGCCCCCACTCCCGTCTCATAGCTGGGGATAGAACCCAAGAGTCCTGACCTCCAGCAGCCCCTCACCCCCTCCAGCCTTGGTTTATTCCAGGCTCCAAATTCAGGAATGAGGGCACCAATCCAGAGGGATTGGACACGTGCAACCCCCCCGACTGTGCCCCACAGACTGACCCACTTGGTAGAGACGCCCCTCGGGGGAGAAGATGGTGATGTGGCGATCGAAGCCGGCGCTGGATCCACGGGACATTTTGTTGTCTGGGGGGCAGTGGGAGGGAGACAGACAGACAGACAAGGCCCTCTGCAGAGACACGGACACCAGCTTCTTTCCCTTTCACTTTCAGCTCACCCGTGGAAAGTCCCTGCTGGGAAAGGCTGGGCAGAAGGGGATGCTGGGAAGATACGGGGCAATCACTGGGACTGGGGGGTGCAGGGCAGCCGGAGGGGGAAGGGTCACGATCCTGCCCTGGCATCTGTCACATTTCAGGGCAACTGCACCTGTATTTGCCCCTCTGTGGCCCCCTCAGCTGTCACCTCTCTTGGGCAGAGCCCCACATCTCGTCCCCTCCTGATAGGGGTGTTTCCAGCCTGTGCCACTCCCTGCCCGCGCTGGTCATTCCCGAGCAAGCCAGAGTGGCCTAAACAAACCAGAAGCCACACTTTGCTTCCTCCTTCGCGGCTACGAGCCACGGAACGGCCCCCGCGCTGACGCGTCACCAGCCAGCCAAGCGCCTCCACGTGGGCGAAAAAGCTCCCCGGGGATCCCCCCAGCTCCAGCCTCAGGCATGTGTTGTCCTTCCAACCCTTCCCTAAGGACTGGAGCGCATGAGCCGGGGTGGCGTGGGATCAGAGAGCAGGCCCTGGGCCAGTTTAACCCCAGGCGCTTTAGCCAAGAATCCTTCCTTTGCCTGCTTGCCTCTGGAGCCCCAGTTTGAACCAGTATATGCAACCTTCTCCAGGGGGTGCAGGTGGTACCTCTCTGGAGTTAATCCACCTGATCAGCCCCCTCCCCCATAGCCCTGAGCGGGCTGTGGTCACCCTCTTCCATGGCCTTGCAGATAATCCCTGGCCCATCATGAAACAAACCTGAGACAGGGAGATCTCCCCACGATATCACAGGACATTGCCCTATCCGGCACAACCCCTCAAAAACTCCGTTTGGGATTAGATCTGAGCCCGTGTGTTGGCATACAGCCTGGTCGCACAGAAGCAGGGACCTGCTGGCGACCTCGAGAGATCACCTAGTCCAGCCCCTGCCCCGAGGCAGGATGAAGGACTGATCTACACGAGGAAATGAGCCACTACGTCGCACAGGGGTGTGAGAAATCCCCCTCCCCCCCCCAGCAGCGTACTTCAGCCAATCTAAGTCCCCGTGTAGACGGCGCTAGGTTGATGGAAGAGGTGGAGGTGGGTTAATTGCGCCAAACGGGAGAACCCCTCCCATCGGCGTAAGGAGCGTTTACACTGCAGCTAGCCCAGCCCTGACAAGTCTTTGTCAGTGCAGGATTTCATCTAGATGCGTGCGGACGCCGTGGGCCTTGCTGTATCTACCGGCGCCTCCCGCAGCAACTCAGCTGTCCTGCAAGATCCCAGTGTGGGGAGCGAAAAGGGGGCTGGGAATGGGGTGGAGAGATGCCAAGGGGGCAGCACTCGCACCTTTAGCGGTGAGATAATGGGGCCGGGGGGGAGGGGGAGTAGCTCTGTTCAGTGCCGCACAAAGGGAATCCTGGCAGCTTTAAAGACACAACAGGATGTTGATGAAACGATTCCCGGCTGTGAGGAGCAGCTGGTGCAATGGGCAGGTGTGCATGCACCTCTGCCTTCTGCTGGCTGAGCGCAGAACTGCACCTCCATGGGACATAACCCTTTATAGAGCTAATGGGGAGATCCCCCCTTAAACTCAAGCAGCAGGTTCTTGGGATCTTGGAGCAGACAGATGTGAGTTCTAATTCCTGTGCTGCCGTGAAAATCCAACGTTGTTATAATTGGAGGTAGGGGGAGATTTTACAAACTTCCTAATGGTGAATCCAAGGCGAGGGACTCTCTCCCCCTGCCGGAGGGGGACACATGAGACTCAGCCAGACAATTGATCAACGTTAGCCAGGTGCAAGCACACCTTGAGATGGGGGCAGACCTGCCCCTTTGCAGGCTGATGGGGGATCTCTGCTGGACAGGCAGCCAATCAACCTTGGCCAAGAGGGGAAGGCACTGCGGGTCATACCCCCAATCCCAACCCCTGTGGGTGGAGTGGGACAGCTTTGTCAATTTCAGGCATCACAAAATGGGGTGGAGGGGGGGGCAGGGAAAGTAAAGAGATGGGCTGGACAATTATAACCACTGCCTCTTTCCATCAGTAGATCCCCAAAGCCTCTTTTGAAGGAAATCAGCAGCATTATCCCACTTTTAGAGGTGGGGAAACTGAGGCACAGAGCAGGGACCAGACTGGTCCATGGTCCCCCAACTGGCCAGTAGCAGAACCAGGAACAGAACCCAGGTTTATCCCCTGACCCACATTGCCATCGAGACCCTGGCAAGCCGGAGGGGGGGGTGGTGGCTATGAACCGGTCTGATTCTAAAACGGAGCAGCAGACAGCCATGGGAGGGGAGAGATTTTCACACGCGAGCTGGCCTCTGAAGTTTTTCCCTGCACCAGTCTAGACAGCCTCGGATGCCTTTGATCTTCTCCCCCCATCTAAATGCAGAAGGGATTGCATATCCTTTAGCTCGGATTTCCACCTTGGGGGGAATAAATCACTCCATTTCTTCCCTGGCCGCTAGTGCAATATGATCCTAGCGCCCACCAGGGTGACGCACACACAGGGGGAGACCCCTATTTCATGCACGCCCAAGTTAGCTGCCGGATGAGGGATGCTTTCGGGGAGAGGGCTCAGCAGAAATCTTAAGCTTCAGCACTCGCAAGGCACTGGGTCATGCGGGGCATAAACAACCCGATGGCATCATAAGACCAGAGGTCTGGTACTAAGCAAGCACTTTGTGGTGTTTATCAGCCACAGCCCAGGATCAGGTAACAGGCTCCTTTCTGCAAGTTATGAAGCAAACGCGAATTGATATTTATGGCAGATAGATCAGCTGATCAAGAGACGGTAGAATTTGCCACCTTTCGTTCACCCGGCCCAGTTCCTGCTCGCAAAGGACTTTGCCAGTCGGGGAGGGGCTGGAGCTTTCGGATCGAAGAGGCCCGGAGTCAGAGGAGACAATATTTGCACATTTCACACTGAGGGAGATTTCCACACCGAGAGGTGTGGGTTGGCTTTTTTTTTTTTTTTTTTTTAAAAGGAGACGGCTGTAAAAAAATGCCGAGCTGGACGAAAGGAAAGCGCATTGGGTACTGCCTGAACGACAAGAAGAAAAAGAAACTGAATTTCCAGGGCTTTGAGGATCTCTGCAGGTAAGGGACTGATTCTCTGTCGCGCTGCACCTTGGGAGATCGTTTGGAGCGGTGCAAAAAGAGGGGGGCTGACTGGTAGCCCCGTGTGTGCACGTTAGATTGGTGAAAACAGCTGTACCAGAGGCAGGGCTGGGTGGCTTTCTGCTCCTGAATCTCTGACAGCCTTCTCACTCTGTATCTGAAGCCCTAATTTAGCTATAGGGTGTGGGGTCTGAGCGCCACACCATCTTTCATATATTTACCACTGGGAAAACTGAGGCACAGAAAGGCTAAATCCCTTGTCCTCCAAGGTACTGAGACTCCTAACTTCCCGTCCTACCAATGGAGCCTCAATACATTGCAGGATCTGAGCCGAACAGTTAATTGAAACCAGGTTTCCCACATCCTAGGTTAGTACTCTAGCCATAGCCTGCCCAAGCCAGGATGGTTAACAGGATCTGTCCATGCTCCAAAGTTTTTAGCCTCTCCCCAGTATATTTTACACTGATGCATTTTGTCCCAAACAAGCCCCTAAGCAACATACGCAAAGCACCACCAAAATGCAGCTACCTCTAAAGTGGAGCACAGAACACGGCCGTGTGTAACAATCCCAGAAATGCTATAGGGGAACTAGCTTCCAGATCCTTCAGCTTCCATTTAGCCCCAAGAACTAAGCATTAATTAATGCATTAACTGGGGATAGAAGATTGAAAATGTTGGCTGAGGGTCCTATAGTAAATATCTAATCAATAACTATGCCCCGCAGGGATTCATAATAGTGATACAGAGCAGACAGAAGCTCAGTTGTTAAGATCATATAAACACTTTGCATTTACATAGCGCCTTTCATCCGAGGATCTCTCAGCTGGGTCAGTGTTGTGATCTCCATTTTACAGATGGGGAAACTAAGGCACCTTTGCCCCCATAGGGGACACAGCGAGTCAGTAGCAGAGCTGGGAATGAGACCCAGGAATCCTGATTCTAGCCATTAGACCATAGTCACCTCTTAAACTGAAGATGGGCCCTGACTCAGAGTCCCTCTGCGTTCTAACCACCAGACCAGCGTTTCCCGACCCGTGTGTCGCGGGGTGTGTGATCAGGCCTGAGCAGGTCTGCCATGGAATTTTTTGAAAAACTACTTGAAGAATTCTGGAGTGGCTCATGAATATTCATGAGTTCATTTGGAGACTACATGGTGGTGTGCCCCAAAATAATTAAAGGTATCAAAATGTGCCATGGCAAAGAAAAGGTTGGGAACCCCCGCAAGAGACCTCCCCCCAGAACGGGGAATAGAACCCAGGAATCCTGCCTGCCAGCCCCCTTTCCGCTAACCCCTAGATCACACTACCAGCTGGGAAAAGACCCCTGGAATCCTGACCCCCAGCTCCCTGCTTTAATCCAGCCTGCCCTATATAGATCTCTCCCCAGCTCTGGGTGGGAAGTGAGAACCCAGGAGTCCTGAGATTTAAGGGGTGCCACCTAGGCTCTCAGCATGGGGTGAATTTCAATCGGGCTTTTCTTTGTGTTTTCCCCTCTCTCCCCCCCTCCAGATTCCAGCTCCCAGAATTACACTAGCCCAGGGGCTGGTTTGCACAAATAAGGGCACCAGGATTCTCACCTTCACTCCTGCCTGGGTTGAGGCTCTCGCCTGGCTCTGCAGGGTTGAGCTGGCTTCTTTTTGGCTCAGGCCAGCTCCGGCTTGCGTTTTTGCAACCTCGGCGAGTCCTTTACCTCGCAGGTGTGGGAACCTGGAATTGACCAGCATATGCTGCTTCTGGTTCCAGACAACCCTGAAATCTCAAGGCATTTTACCAAGGAAGTTACTATAACCAGCCTCATTTTTCAGCTAGGGGAAACTGAGGCACAGAGAGTGGCTTGCCCCAGTCACAGAGCCAGGCATAGAACCCAGGGCCTCCCAGTCAGCGCTCCATCTGCTAGGCCACGCTGCCTCTGGCATCCTCCACTCTAGGAAACAAAGGGACTTTCTGGGTCCTTCCCAGCTGTGACAAGTGTTTCGTGTATCTAGAGGGGCCCAAATGGGCATGCTTTAGTCTGGCCTTGGGACCCTGCTACTGCCTCCCTTGTCCTTCCTTCCCTGGTTAATCTGAATGCCAGGGGGGGCTGTTTTCCCAGCCAACACTGTGATTTATTAACAGACAGCACAAAACAACACAACTCCAGCTAACTCAGTCTGTCTTTCCATGGCTGGCTAACTGGCTCTCCCACACTCAAACTCTTAGCCCTGTTCTGAGAGCTAAGAACCCTCACCTCACTCTTAAGTTATCCTTATATTCCTCCAGCAGGTCTGCAGCTGCCTCATCTACTCCCACTTTATGCAAACACCTTCCCTCCTCCCCAGGGTTCATTCCCTTCACCTGGGAGAAAGGCTACCTGGCCCAGGAGAAGTTGGATGGTTGCTGTCTTAAAGAGCCGGCTCACCCTAGGGCAGCCTTGGTGAGGGGAAACGACCCGCCCACGGCTGATGTCAGAGGGGTTTTGGCCCGAGGGGCTGATCCAGAGCTGCTGGGATCCTTTTCCATTGACGTCAGATCAGGACCATGGTTCGTGAAGCGCTTCAGGATCCTTATTCACGATGTGAACTGCAGCGGAGTCTAGAGGCTCCCGACTGAGATTGTGCTAGGCACTGCACATTCCTCGACTGAGATCAGGGTCTCCCTTGTGTCGGGCACTGCACAGACTCCGAGTGCCAGGTAATCCCTGCCCCCAAAGCTCTCACTGTCTAAATAGGCAAAGGGCGGATTATTAACCCCATTTTACAGAGGAGGAAACCGAGGCATAGAGTAATGTGTGCTCCCATGCTCGCAGCATGAATCAGGAGATCACTCCGCCCTCCCCCCCAGGGGCACCCTCCCTGTGTTGTAGTGATTAAAGTCTCTCAGAGTTGGCACACGAAAGGCACACACAAGAGATCTGCTTTCTCCCTCTCTTGCTCCTTATCTTATCTCTCCATATCTCTTATCTCTAGCTTTCCCTCCTCTCCTTTCTCCCTCCCCTGTTCTCCCTCACTCTGTCTCAGCAGGTTTTAGGGCATCGCCTTGTGACATTTGAACGGAGAAGGAATGAAAGTCCCTCTTTATTATGTGTATCACCACGCCGCCTAGATGCCACAGCAGACCCCAACTGAGATCAGGGTCCCCGTTGTGCCTGGTGCTGCATAGACCTCGACCGAGATCAGGTCCCCCCGTTGTGCCTGGTGCTGCACAGACCTCGACTGAGATCGGGGCCCCATTGTGCCAGGTGCTGCACGGACACATACTACACACACATTTGCACTGAAATAACAAAATCAGGTGTAACTCACACCTTTGGTCAATTGCATTCAAGTCTCTAATTTCAGAAGAAACATGCCCTATCCTAGTTTGAGCGCACAACTGACTCAGACAAAGATAGTTGTATTCCAAAACGAGGGTCCTCGCAGATTCCTACCGAAAGAACAAGAGGCGTAAATTAAAACCGGTGTGGTTATTGCTGACAATATTGCCCCAGAGTGTGTAGGCCTTGTCTTCATGGGAAAGGTTTGTTAAACCTGCTTCGAAGCTGCTCCAGGTAAAGCAGCATAAACCCCAGTGTGAAAGCTCTGATTTCGAGCTGCATAGTTCAGTTTAGCTTCAGCCTGTTCCAAATTAAACTAAAGCGAAAGACGCCTGGTTTAAACGAAAATGCATCTCCACACAGGGATTTGCACCAGTTTAAAGTTACACCGGTTTTGCCATGGTCCTAGGTTTTGCAGAGTTGCTTCTGTGAGGAGGAGAAACTGGTGCCACGAAGCAGGAGTATCCTTTGGCCCAATCCTGTTTATTTACAAGAAACATACACACATTCTGCTCTCCTGAGCATGGTCAAACCAGCAGCTGGCCGAAATTCCCAAGTCTGACCCATCCAGCGGCTCTTTTGCCCAAGAAACAGTGTCTCTCTGCTTCGGCCCAGTGTCACACTCACAACTACTTCCACTGGCAGATAGCCCACAGCCTGCAGACTCAGGAAAACCCACACTGGGCATGGCTTAGTTTTGACCTGCCATGCCTTGGGTGGTAAGCTCCCATTGCCTGCAGCCTTCTTGAGCCCATAAAGGGACTTCATTGCTCCTCCCACTGAGCCTGATGCAGGTTGCTCGGCCTAACAAGGCCTGTGATTGGCTTTGGATCAAAGGCGTTAGGACCTTCCAGCATAACTCCCCTTAGGATAAAAGGGTGCCTCATTCTCCTATTGATCTAAGTAGACAGGACAGAACTATTATCCTTGTTTCACAAGTGGGGAAACCGAGGCAGGGAGAGATTTAAGGCATGACCTGCTCACGTCTGCAGCAAAGGTGGGGGGTTGATCCCATGACACCTAGATCCCCACGCCTGTGTGCTAACTATTGGACCACGTTTCCTTTCTCAGCACAGGGCTCTGGTTCAAATCCCTGACTCCATTTTCCTTTATTTTGTTTGCCCAGGAAACGAGGCTATGAAGTCACTGAGGTGAGTCCGAGCCGTGGGCTGCCTGGAAGCGGAAGGGTGCATGGGGGAAGGGGAGACCCTGGCGGAGCGGGGCTTATATGGGAAGCTGCTGCCACTGGGAACTTTTGGCTGCTTTGGCTCAGCTGTCCGAGCTGGCAAGCTAAGCAGGGTCTGGCCTGGTTGGATGGGAGACCTTGGCACACCCTGACGTTATCAGGAGGGGAGTGGGTGACTCGCCGATGAGTCAGTGTTGTGGGGCAGTGCCGCAGGGCGCGGTGGGGCTGACTCAGGAGGGGGCGCTCTCGCCTCTGAGTCGGTGCTGGGGCGTTGGTGTCAGCTCTGACTCAGAGGAGAAAGTGCCCCCTACTGAGTGCTGCTCCTGGGTCTGCACTGAGCACCCCACCCTCCGTCTTCCTTCCTCTGACTCCCAGCCTGGGTCTTGGCCTTGCTCAGCGCAATGTGGAGCTGGCTGGAGGACAGCTGATAAAAATCAAGCAGGGCCAATGACCCAGCCGCCTGGATACCAGGGTGATGGGCACTCAAGATGGAGCGTGCCACAACCCATCGCCTCCCTCTTCGGCTGGGCTGAGGATTTAGTGCTCGTCTTTGTTTGCCTGCACTGGGATCGGCGCCGGTCTGTCAATAAGAACTGGTTTAAACTGACAGCAGCTGGCAAAGTCCACAGAGATAAAGCCAGAGCAGTTTCCGGGTGGCACCGGGTGAGGATGACTTAGAAGGCAGGCATGAAAGAACCTGGTGCTTTGTTTGCTGTTGTATGGTCAGTCCTCCCCGCCCCCCCCCCTCAGGTGATGAATCATCACGACTTTCAGAGGGCATGAAGAATCATAATGAAATTTACAAACTTCCCCTCCCCCCCACTAAGAGGCCTCCACCTCTGCAATGGGGCAGGGCAGCTGATTATAAAGGGATCACTCCCCCCCACTGAGATACCTCCACATCTGGGGTAGGGCAGGGCAGCTGATTATAAAGGGATCATTTCCTGTCCCCCTCATTGAGATGCATCCACTTCTGGGGAGGGATGCTCTGCTTGCTTTGCCCACTGTGCCGTACTGTTACTCTGCAGTGGCTGAGCGTTGGAGGGATTCCTAGAGATGAACCAGATACTAGACTGTCTGTGTTGGTTGGAGACAACCGGGTTGGCCACCTAGCAGTGCCAGGGGTGGTGGCAGAGGCTGCATGGTGGTGCCAAAGGCGGAAGGAACAGCAGGGATGAAAGTCAAAGGAAGCTCTCAGAAGAGCTGGAGAGGAATTTTTCAGTGAAAGTTGTCTTGCCAGAAAATATTGGTTTGTTCAAACCGAAACTTCTCCCGAGGAAGAGGGTCTCAGGCTCAGGATGGAATTTCAGGTCAAAACAGTAGAAAGCAGGAATGCCACCAGCATCGCAAATAGCCCAGTGGCTCGAGGCAGCCCCTGGCACTCATAGATTTCAAGGCCTGAAGCCATCTCCATGATCTCCTGCATCACAGGGGCCCTAATTTCTGTTTGAACTTCAGCAGATCTTTAAAAAAAAAAACAAAAAAACCCATCCCATCTTGATTTACAAATTGCCAGCGATGGAGAACCCGCCAGGACACCTGGCCGATCGTTCCAAAGGTTAGCGACCCTCCCTGTTAAAAATACATGCGTTATACCCCCCTCTGAATTTGTTTCGCTTCACCTTCCAGCCTTAACGTGGCTTCTGATCCCTGCTCTGAGCTGAGCTGGAGTTGGGGACAGCTCAAACCGGAAAGTGTAAGACACCCCCCACTTGCTCATAGTCTCAAGGTCAGAGTTCGCAGCTGGGATGAGAAAGACCAAATTATGGACGCATGAAATGGAGTCAGTTTATGAATTTTCCAGCGTGCCAGTTAGGTATTAAAGCTGAAATCTAACCAAGTAGGTTTGCTGATATATAATAGCATCCAATAACTCCCTTTTATAGTCCAGAGAGCGTTAGCTTGCTAGCTGAATGCTTTTCTTTCCGGGTCAACTTTTAACGTGAACAGTATTTCTCAAATCGGAACACTTGCTTCTTCGTAACCAGCCCCCAATGTATGAATCCTTTAGTACCTAACCCATTGATCACACTCCAAGAGTGCACTAGTCTGTCAGGCAATCTAAAGAGTGTGGTTACTTCTCTTTGATGAAGTTGGTCCAAAAGGGGTTTGAATATTAAAAGCCATTGTTTAAAACGATTCTTTTCACTCTCTCTTGGGCCAGTTTGCTTGGCTTTATGAAGGAGTTAAAAGCTAAAATAAAGTTCCTTGGCATCTCACTAGAGAGGGTGGACTCAGTAAGATAACCTACAGTTGGTTATAATTAAAGAACAGGAGGGGACATACAATCTCCTGGGGTGGGTTCCCAGTCTAGTTTGAGTTCCCAGCAAAGGTGGGTTTTTAATCTCCGATTCTCCTCCTCTCCCAGATTGACCTGGCCAAGCCCCTCTGTGGGCAGGGCCCCTTTGACGTCATCATCCACAAACTCTCTGACCTGATCCTCGAATCCAGCTATGACAGCCAGTCTCACCAACTCATCCGTGACTTCCAGGTGAGGACTGTGGGCAGCCCAGCAGCCGGTTAGTAGGTTCCTGGATGCCAGTGAGATCACCTAGTCCGATGTCTTGTCTAACACAGTGTGACCAAGTGGAGATGCTCCTAATGTTTCCTCTGTGCGCGCCTCAGTTTCCCCCCTATGTTACTCGTGTATTTCGGTGATGGGACCTGGGTGTGTGATCACTGCAGAGACCCCAGCCTTCAGGCCTTCCCCCAGCCACACGTATGCAGACCATAACCAGACCGCTCTGCCCTCCTGGGTCAACCAACTGCAACAGGTTGTAACATCTTGCCTAGGAAAGAGACAAAGGATTGGGGAGGGGCCGGAGGGGGGGGGGGTCTGTCTGGTGGCTGGGTGGAAGGGCAGTCCCCTGTGAGGGGTCAGGGGAGCAGAGCCCGAGAGTGAGGCTCTGAGCTCTCCAGCTGGTCGCTGCTGTAACTTCTAATTAATCTGCTAACAAAATCTTTCTACGCTGTGATCCTGAGAACTAAAACCCTCCTGACTTCTACATTGGCTGGGAATCGCTCCTGCCTGCAAGGCGGGGTGCATGGCCCCTTTGGGGGTGTGAAAGAGCTCCCCAGGGGCCCATCCAAGAACCCAGGGGACCCATGGGGCAGCTCAGGCGGCGCTGAACCCTCCGAGGCCAGATTCAGGAGACGGCTGCACGGGTGTGTGGAGACCCGGCGGGGGGTACACTCCGAGTACTAAAGTCCTGACTGGCTGCGTCCCGAGTGGCTCCAGAGCCCGGTTCCTGGGGGACTCTGGCACACACAGGCCTTCCCCAGCTTCCCCGCAATTCCCTGTTTGAATGGGAGCAGATCTTAGAAACCCATCCCCTCTTGATTTTAAAATGGCCAGCGATGGAGAATCCACCACAACCACTGGCACGGTGTTCCACTGGCTGATTACCCTCCCTGTTATAAATGCACACCTTTCCCATTGGAACTTGTCCAGCTCCAACTTCCAGCCATTGGATCTTGTTAGACCTTCCTCTGCCAGACTGAAGAGCCCAGGATCAAACGTCTGTTCCCCATGTAGGTCCGTCTGGACTGGGATCCAGCCACCTTCTCTTCGTTAAGCTAAATAAGTTGAGCTTCTTGAGTCTATAAAGCAGATTTTCCAGCCCTTTCATCATTCGGGTGACTCCTCTCTGACCCCTCTCCAATGTATCAACGTCCTTCTTGAACGGTGGACACCAGAACTGGACACAGGATCCCAACAGCGGCCACACCAGGGCCAAACACAGAGGGAAAATAACTTCTTGACGCCTCCTTCCGTGTCCCGTGCTTAGGTGCCTGTGGTGTCTTTGTCTCCCACTAGTGGTAGCTTGGGTGATCTTGCTACTTAGTACAGGAAGTGCCTCTCGGACTCCATTACCCAGAATGCTTCACAAAGCACTTGGATACATCGGGGTGCAGACAGCGACTAGGTGCATTGTTAGCCGGGCACACCAAGGTGATAAACACAAACATGCTAATTGGTCTTGTGACGTTAACCAACCCCCGCTGCTAATTACACATTTGCTTTGGTCCTGCAGGCCTATGTGGAAACCTACCCCAGCATCATCCTTCTTGACCCACTTCCAGCTGTGCGGCCGCTCCTGGACCGGTTCGAATCCTCTCGCCTCCTCCAGGACCTTCAGTATCAAGGTATGCAAGTCTGAGTTCTCCGGGTAAGGCCGGGGTTCCCATCTCCAGCTGCGATTTCCCCCCCTAACTGAGTGGAGCAGCCCCCTAATTTTAATTGCACACCAGAAGGGGGCGCTGTCAGACCGGGGCCCAGTGAGCAGTCCCGCATTCAGTTCTCTGCTCTGAAACGGCTTCCCTGTGGGGCAAGACTAGGGAGGTGGTGACCCACGGCCTGCCAGTGGCGGCTGGACCCTATAGAGCACCTGCTACAAGCTTGGCTAAGAGCTGGGTGTTTAGCTCCAGTAACAGCAACAGGTGCATTTAGAGCCCGAGATCAGGCATTCGAATCCAACGGCTCATGGCTGTGTCCCAAATGGGGGGAAGAGACGTGGGTCCAGGGTGCTGGCTGGGAATGCAGGAGCTGAGTGGGATGGGGTGTGCATCTGGGTCTGTTGGGGAGCCAGGGTGGGGGGTGGAGGCAGTGCTGGGCCCATGGGCGAGAGGCGGGCAGCAGAGTCTCCCAGCAGAGCAGAGAACAGGTCACAGCGATGCAAACCCTGGCTCATGCATTTGAGATGAGGGGAGCAAATTTCACCAGCTCCCTGTTATTTCCTCCCCACCCTGCTCTTTTCATCCCCTCCGCAGACAACTGCATCTTCTCCCCGCCCTACGTGGAGCTGAACAGTGGGAGCGGGCGTGACGCGGTGGCACGGATCCGGGAGCACGGCCTCACCTTCCCCTTAAGTGAGTGAGCCCAGCACCTCCGGCCTTTATACCTGGGGTGTGTGTGGGGTGGGTGGGTTGTGTGAATGCAGCCTCATGGCGATAGGTGCCGATGATGAACCAGAGCAGCTGAAGCCAATCAAAATACCCTGTCGCCCCCACCTGCCCTGATACCCCAGCAGTGTTGCGGTGCACCCCACCGTGCTGCTCTTGAAATCCCACCAGTGCAATGAGTTTTCAGGCCTCGGGCCTTCAGCCCGCACTGCAATGCTAAGCTGTGGGCAAAGCATGGGCTGCAGGGAGGGGTAATGGTCTACTGCTGCCGCTAGCTTGTGGAGTTGCTCCTTTGGCTCAAGCGGTAGCAGGTTGTGCTCCAGGGAGACCCGGGTTCAAATCCCGCTAGTCATCTGGGTGGGACTGGTTCATACATTCCCACCTAAGGGAATGCTGGCCAAATAAGTTGGAAGGGGTGTGGGCAGGGCAGGGCAGAGCTGTGCTCTAGCTATTCTGTGCTCATGCAAAGCCCCACAGGGGGCAGGTTACAGCTACTGGGGGCTGCTTTGGCCCCTGGCCACTGAGTGGGGGAAGCACTGGGGGGAGGGAGGCTCATCTGCGGTCACATCCCAACGGCTGAGCGGGGAGGGATGTGGGGTAGAAAGTTCCAGGTCCAGGAGTCCCATTGGCTCTTGCTTGATGAGTCAGTCCCTCCCCCTGCCCTCATTCTCAATTGTCTCCTCCTCTTCCTCCCTCAGTTTGCAAAACCCGGGTGGCTCATGGACCCAGCTCCCACGAGGTCAGTAGCGTCGCAGCCCAGAACCTGCTCAGAAAGGGTCTGCTCTAGCTCCCCTCCAGCGGCTAGCCCACATAGATAATAACAGCCTGCTACTACTGCTCACTAATGGAATTACTCTTTTAGGTTAAGCAGTGGAGGCCTGTGTGGCAGCATGAGAGGTTGTGGGTTCAAATCCCGCTGCTGACCCATTTGTGGGCGGGGGGAATAAAAGCACTAGGAGACTTTGTGGTGGGTCAGAAAGCAGCGGGAAGTGCCCTCTTCCCTCTCTACCCACCAAGAGGCATTGCCAGAGATCAGGGCGGGGTTAGCACTGGGGACGCTGGGAAGTTTTTCATTGAAATAATTTTTGCTAGAAAAAAATCGGGTTTTCAGCTACACAAAAAGTGGCTGCTTCCTACTGGAAAAATCTGACTTTTCACCAGAAAAAAGAACACAGACCACCCCCACCTCCCCCCCCCCACAAATTTGGCCAAACACCCAAAAATCTCTATTTGAAAATGTTGCCAGGTGCATCATGGGAGTTGTAGTCTGGGACCTTTATTTCTTCTTTCTCTAGACACCAAATTCAATCTCCCATGTTGTACCAGGGTGTTCTCCTCTTCCTCAGCCCCCACAATGCATTATGGGAGCAGTAGTTCAGATGCTCTCTGTCCTATGGCCTAGCTGCCTAGGCAGACTACATCTCCCATGATGCACTACTGTGGCTAAGGAGGGGATAGCTTGATTCAGCATGAGAGTTAGGAAGCCCCACCCACTGAGATATGAGGCATCTGAACTACAACTCCCATAAGGCACCAGGACTCTTTCTTAGCCACACCCCCCATCACCCATTCTCTGACCCTCCTACCCATTGTTATGCAGCCACAGGGGTGACCCCATGCATCCCAGAATGCTGTGGGGCCAGGCAGTGGCTGGAACTCCCCACCTACAACGAGTCGGCCCAACACAGAGCAGTGCATGCTGGGAGCTGTGCCCCACCCACAGGCCATGCTTCTGGCTCTAGCTATAATTGGCTACTGGCAAGTTGCCACGGCAGCCAAGGCTAATGGGATGATAGAAGGGGGTGGGGCTAAATAAGCCCCTCCCCTTTCCCATTCCATGAGACAGGCCCCCTCTATCCCCAACCCTATCTACGGAGACCCCTCTGTTCATCCCACTGCTGCTCTCTGCCCCGCTAGATGGTGCTGATCTTCAACGAGGAGGGACTGGGGGAGGTGAATGCCTCCTGCTTGCTGCAGAGTTTTGTCAACCACGACGCTGTCCTCTTCAAGGTCTTCGTGGTGGGCTCCTCCCACTTCGTGGTGCGCCGCCCCTCGCTGAAGAACTTCCCCCGGGGGCAATCAGGTGCGTGTGGGGGGCGGCACTGGGGCTGCAATGGAGACTCAGTGGCCCCTCCAGCCCTCGGTCTCCCTGCTGCGGCCAGCCGTGGCGGGTGGGGAGCAGCTAGTGCCCGTCCCGGGGGCAGTTCGGTGCCACAGGCTCCTGTCCTGCTGGTGAAACAGGCTGGAGACCCAGCAAAAGGTTTGCTCTGTTCCGAGCTGGGCTCGAGCCAGGCGAGCTGGGCTGAAAAGGCATTCACGTGCCCTCGTTCCTCAAGGCATCGAGTGTCAGGGCCGGGCCCGGGTCAAAGTCACTCATCCGTCGCAGCCAGGGCACCACTCCATTGACATCTGTGACGGGCTCAACAGCTCGGAGCTGGTGACGTTGGAGCCCAGAGTCTCTCTGGACCCAGGTGCAGCCTGAGCTCAGGCGAGCCGGGCTCGTGACCTCGCTCTGTTCCTTGCAGCCAGGAGAAGCATCTTCTTCAACAGCCACGACGTCTCCAAGCCGGAGTCCTGCTCCCACCTGACCGAAGTGAGTAGGGGACGCAGCTGGTGCGGGGTGGCTGCGGAACAGGTCGCGGTGCAAGAGACAGAGGGAGAATAAGTGAGCGCGGCAGGCAGAGGAAGGAAGGGGCCCAGCCAAGGAAGGGGCGAGATTGCCATGCCCCGGAGTGGAGAGGGGCTAGGGGAGGATGGAGCGAATCCATGCCGGGGGGCTAGAGACGCAGACCAGGAGGCGCTCGCAAGGCGTCGGGACAGAGCACTGCAGCTGCCCTGAGCCGAGGAGTTTGAACTGGAGCCTCTCACTGTGGCATCTGGGCAGCTCCCGGAGGGAAGTAAAGCCCCTGGCTCCCTCCACAAAGGGGGCACCCTCCCCCCCATGATCTCCTGTTGAGTGGGGTCACGCAGGGCAGCCTCGAAGGGACTGTTGGGAAGGGAGCAGAGGGTGGGGAGGCCCAGCTTTGGAGGGGGGGGGACCAAGCGCCCATCACAGCCCTTGGCTGGCTGAACAGGGGCTGGGCTCTTGTCCCCTGTAGAGCGCTCATTGCTGGTTCTGGGGTACAGATCGGACTGGCCCGACCAGGCCCAGTGCGGTGCTAGGGGGTGCTGTGCTGCAGGGAGCGGGGCAGGGGCTGCTCTTTCCTCCACGTTGTCGGTCCTGGCGGAGGGGATCTGTCTCTCTCCCAGAGCTAGCTTCACTCCCCCGGCTTTGTGCCCCTTGGTGATGTCCCCAACGCCCTGGTGCTCTCTGCCTCTTTGTCAGCTGGATGAGGCCACGCTGGAGCCCACCCCACCCTCCGACAGCATCGTCTGCCGAGCCGTGCGAGGTCTGCGCTCCGCCCTGGGGCTCTCTCTGTTTGGGGTGGATCTGATCGTGGACAAGCAGACGGGGCAGTGCATGGCCATAGATGTCAATGCCTTCCCAGGTGAGAGCCCAAGCCAGCTCAGCGGGGAGCATGGTGGGTGGGAGCTCAGTAGGGGGCGCTTGCCCCTCACAGTCCGTGCTGGCCTCTATGCCCCAGCGCTGCGCTCGGGGGCGCTGCGCTGCAGGGAGTGGAAATGGGTGGGGTGCAGCAGCTGTTGCTACAGAGATCTCACTCTGCACCGAGGTGCAGCCACCTCTGGGGTGGGGCAAAGCAGCTGATTACACAGGGATCCCACACCCAGCACCAAGATGCAGCAACCTCTGGGATGGGACAGGGCAGGTGCTTAACATGTAAGGGGCTCTGGGATGCCCTGGGAGAGCCTGACTGCCTCTTTGGTTCCCTCCGCAGGTTATGAAGGGGTCCCAGAGTTCTTCTCAGCCCTCCTGAACCACATTGAGACACTGCTGGAGAGCCACGAGCAGGCGGCCAGGGTGCTCATGGCTGAGTATTCCCTGCACCGGGACATGGCCCAGGAGAGCACCCACGAGCAAGCCCATGACACTGGCCCAGGGGCCCCTTGGATGGACAGTTCCCTCCAGACACCCAAGCCGGCACCAGCTGAGAGCAGCTTCTTCACCTTAACTGTCCTGCCTGCAGTGCTCTCCCAGCACTGACGGGGGCACTGTGCTTGGCTGTCTGCTGCAGAGGGGACGGCCTCTCCGAGGGAGCTGGGAAATGCTTGGTGCCCAGAGAGAGCAGGAGGGACATCATGCCAGTTCCCGCAGAGACAATTCCCAAACCACTGGTACCGGAGCCAGCAGGATCTCCATGGCTCCTTTCACCTTCCCTGGCTCGCCCTGTGAGATCAGAGCACTGGGCCTTATGCTGTGGCACCCTCATCCGCTGCAGTATAGGACCAGCCCGTCAGTCCATATAGTGCAGTCCCTCACCTCCCTGCTTGGGCCAGACCAAACCACCAGTCCATATAGTGCAATAGTGCACCTCCTTTCCTGTATGGACCAGCTTGGACCACCGGTCCCTATAAACAATAGTGCAGCACTGCACCTCCTTGCTTGGACCAGACCACTCCACTGGTCTGTACAGCTACAGGCTGCACCAACCTCCAAGCACCCCTCCTATTGGTACATGCCAAAAACTCAAGGGCGTGGCAGAGCCATTCACGCCCCCTAGGGCGTGATGGAAGAAACGCAGCTAACGGGGGAGTCCTGGAGAACTAATCACATTTTAGCCCCAGCCAAAGAACTTGGGGTTCTATGTTTCGCTGCATGCTGCAGCCTAGGGGACGTGTATGTGAGGGGGGAGGGGGATGATTGAGGCCCCTCTTATTAGATTCTCCTTCCTCAGAAGGAGCCTCAGCACTGAATTAAGGCAGGGGACTGGCTGCTTCTGTTTTCCAAACCCATGTGGGTTTCCTGCCCCTTCCCTCTTGGGCCATGAGGTGGGCTCTGCACCCCGCAGAGTGGCATCTGAAAGGGCAAACGCCATGTGTGGAAAATGTCATTGCAGACTGTACAGGCGGTCACAGAGGACAGCAGCACAGTTGTCCAGTGATGCAGCAAGATGCGGCTTGCACAGAATTAAAAAAATAATACCAAGATATATTTAAAAAACCCCAGTAAAGCTTCCATACCACAACTTCACTGCACCGAGGTTCTGCCCAGAGACCTTCTTTGGAAGCTCTGAGATCCTTCCAGCTGGAAGCCAGGGAGTTTTATAGAGGGATTTCCTATCCAGAATCCTTTGCAGGGAAGGGAAGCCCCGCCCTAGTCTCCCTGCGTGATTGACAGCCCATCTGGCAAATCAGCTCTCTTTTCCTCATTCCTGGCTCTACAGGTCTTCACCTTCATCACAGAGTGCCTTGCTCTGAATTGCTTGATCCACTTTGGAAATGGATTAAATTAAACCGGAACAAGATATTCTTATTCTGAATTAAGAGTGTCAGCTCATGGAATTAATCAGGAATAGTTAATTCACTTTAAATTCACACCATTTCTGCATCTGGAATAACTGACCAGCAACCGGAACCACCATGTTACAGAAGAGCAGTCGAGGTCTATCTATCGTGTATCCAGCTAGGAGAGATGTAAAGGGGTCCGAGTGCGTTTCCCATGGTTCATAGCGCCACAATTCTGTGCCCTGTGGAGAACCCTGCCTTGTCTTGAAACTAGAAGTGGGCAAAAATTTTTCAGCCAATGTTTATTTCCTGGCAAAAAATGCAGATTCAGCAACACTGAACATCTCATGAATCTGTGTCAATTTTGCCAAATTATTTTGGTTGGAAAAACCCAAAAAAGAAATTTTAAAAAAATCTGAAAAAAATTTAAATGCATCGTTTTGACCTTTTCAACAAGAAACAGCTCGGGTTTTCAGTCAGAATGATTTTTCCCTTTCAGGCTTGTTTTGAAAACAAAATGAGAGGAAATTAAAAAAAAATGTTAAAAAAAGTTCGAAATCAAAACATTTCCTTCAACCTGAAATTACATTTTCCGACTTTTTAATTTGCCAAAAGTTTTGAAAAAATTTGGATTTTTTTTACCCAAAATGATTTTTTAAAACGTTGTTTGGCATTGCTGGTGAACTGAAAAAATCAGTTATTCACTCAGATCTATTTGGAACATACTGCAGGACCCCCTAGAAATTTGAAGTCCCTTGTCTCCGCCCCCACTGAAATATACATGTGCTTTGAGTTTCAAGGCCTTAATTCCTCATTCCCCCTGCAACGCTTGATGGCTACATTTCGCTAGGGTAATATATGAGAATAAAAACTGAGATTATTGTTATTATTTTGAGAGGGTAGTAAATGCCTATCTTTGTCTGGCTGGTTCGGGACAGGACAGGACAAGCTATGTAATCAGCTAGGGTTGAAGGGGGTACGGAGGGGAGGGGAGTGTGGGTAGGGAGAGATCATACAAATGCCATGCAAATTTCTCTCATTTGTGTGCATAAATTATGTAAATTACCCAAATTTAGGCTCCACCTCCTTCCTGATGTGCTGTTAATTGACCTGCCACTCCACAGCCAACGGCAGGAAGTGGTGAAGTCAGAGATTCCAGCATAAAAGCTGCACTATGTCACTTGCTCACTCAGGCGAATTAAGCGGCTCCATAGGGCTCTGACCCCTAGCGTACTTTTAATTATTATTTATACCATGGTAATGTCTGTAGGTCCCAACCAAGATCAGGGCCCCATTGCGCCAGGCGCTGCACAGCCCCCACCCGAAATCAGGACCCCGTCATGACGGGTGCAGCACAGACACAGTAAAAAACAAGCCCATGTTCCAAAGAGCTCCCAATCCTTACAGACAAAAGAAGGATCACCATCTCCATTTCACAGGTGCAAAAACCAGGGCCCTGAGAGCTGACGTGATTTGTCAGAGGTCTGTGGCAGACGCAGGACCTATTGCTCTTAGGTAACCCCATCACACACTATCTGAGTAACTCACCATCATCAGAGGATTGATCCTCCCAACTGAGGCAGGGGAAGGTTATTATTATCCCCCTTGTACAGGTGGGAAAACTGAGGCACAGGGCAGTCTTGCATATGATCACACAGAGCATTTGTGGCAGAGCAGGTCTTGAACCCATGTCTCCAGCTGGACTCTGATTCCTCCACTGTCAGTCCTTGAAACACCCACTGCTACATGCTGCTCATCCCACTGCGTGCTCAAAGCAGGTGCCTTTGAAAGCCCCGCACAGAATACACATGACACGAAGAGGCGTGGGTGGTTTTTGAGGCTGGTTTTCACTGTGCTTTATTGTTCCACAGAGCAGGCAACACAACGACAGTGATTTAAAAAAAAACCCCAAAACAAACCGGAAAAATCCCAACACATGATAGACCAGGTCACCGAGCAGTGACGCGGTAGCAGCAGCAGCAAGAGACAAGCTCTCCGCCTCAGACCGATGCCTACCGCCAGGGGAAGGGAGCCCTCCAGCTCGAATGGGGGGAAGCAGGGAGAAATCAGCAAAAAACCCAATGGGAAAAAGCACAAGAAACCAGGAGTGGGAGAACCGGGTCTGCTGGAGGGGCCAGGGCCGAGGGATCTCGCTTGAGGAACGGAGCTAGGGAATGTAACCACTGCTTTGTGTTACTCCTGGATGTGCGTGTGTGTGTGTGTGAGAGAGAGACCCCTGTGTCTAACACAATGGCTGTGTGTGTGTCGTCTGCATCTAACACAATGGCTGTGTCTGTGTTTTGTCGCCCTCCAGTGAGGCTGAGGGTAACTACTGCAGCCTCCTAGGAGCCTATAGCTCCTGCAGCAAAGGCCCTGACCTGTACTTACGGTGCTACAGGACGTGGGTTCCCGGCTTGTTAAAGTGCATGGGCTCTGTTCTGCCTGGGACAGAGAAGCTTCTCGCCTGGGGTTGTATGCGGTCTCTCTCCTCGCTGACGCCCCTGGACATCTCCAGGATCTGACGGCAAGCTGTCCGGGAACAGCTGGGCCGGGCCAGCTCACACTGTGGGCGCTGATCCGTCTTGGCTGGGAAGAGAGCTCGCCTTTCCAGCCAGCTCCCTGCTGGGGAAGAGATCCAGGACTGATGACCCCGGGGAGCTGCTGCGGGCCCGTCCCCCATCACATCGCCAGCGAGGAGAGGCTGGCTTCCTGCCCCTAGCCCCGGGGTCACACCGTGCGCCCCGTTCTGCAGTGGAAACACAGCAGCCTCTGGCAGGGAGGTGGGGGACATGGCTTGACTAACGCACTCTCCACAGCAAAGCTGGGGGGTGCATAGCAGCTCCCCTGACCGAGCTGCTGCAATCCGCAGGTGGCCTGTAACAAATCCAGGTCAGCCGGCGGCCCCAGGCTGAGCTCTCTCTGGCGCTGATTTCCAGATGTTTTTTCTAAGGGCCAACGCCACCCTGATCCCAGCCAGGCTCTACCTGCCTCAGGCCTCACCCTGGAGATCCTACCAGCGGGAGCTTGGCTGGCGACACCGAGATGCAAGCGGGGGTGGGAGGGATCCGGCGCTGCACCGGGCTGAAGGGAGCAGGAAGAGCAGGGGGACCGGATGCACAGAACCTGGCTCTTGACTTCATGAGCCAGGCAAAGGTCCCGTGGCCTCCAGCTGCACGGGGAGCATCTCAGAACATCTCAGCCCCGTAAATGTCAGCTGCTGCCTCCTCCAGCTGCTGCCCCTCAGCTTTCCTGGGGTGACCGCGGCTGCCTCCCCCTTGTGTTCCCCAGGCCTCCGGCGGGGACGATGGTCCTGTCGGACGGAGAGTGTCCGGTGTCCAGTGAAGGTGAAGTTTGGGAGATGGGCGAAGCTGATCCCTCAGCCCAAAGCGGCGGGGATCAGGGAAGCCGAGATCGAGAGGCGAGGGTCCCTCCTGAGCTCCAGGTCACCCGAGGCAGCAGGTGAACCGAGTCCTGTCTTCCCACTACACGGGAAGCCAGGCAGGGTCCCAGGGCCAGAGGCGACCTGGCAGTGGAGGGCCCCTCGCTCTATCCCCTGCTTGGTGCCCCAGGGGGGCTGCTTTAAGGTTTAAAGGGAAGGGGGGGCTGCTGGATGATGCCATTAAACAAGAGGCCACCAGTGAAATGAGCTCCTCCCCCGATGGGCCCTGGGGGGCAGAGAACAGGCACAGCGCAGTGTGCCCCAGCCACACCCCCGATCCGCCGCCTATGGGCCCTGGGGGCAGAGAACAGGCCACATCCCTGATCCCCTCTATGGGCCCTGGGGGGCCGAGAACAGGCACAGCGCAGTGTGCCCCGGCCACACCCCCGATCCGCCCCCTATGGGCTCTGGGGGACAGAGAACAGGCACAGCGCAGTGTGGGGTAATGCTCAGAGGGACATTCCCACCCACTTTATACTGTCAGAACGGCCCAGTTGCTGAGACATGTCCCATGGTTCTGGAGGGATGTTTCCTGCAGGCGCCTGGGGGGCAGGTTGGCGGGTTGGATATTTTCCTTGGCCTCAGGTAGCCGGGGGACGTGGTTGCGCTGGGTCCCTGCCGGTGCTGGACGGGCAGATGGGGCGTAGAAAAGCAGGAGCTCTGAGGCTTTGATAACAGTCTGCAGCCGAGTGGGAGAGGAGAGGAGGGATATATACAGAGAAAGCACACGTGGGGGGAGGGCCTGTAGGGTGGGGGAGTGACTCTTAAAGGGACAGCCACCCCTTTGTCCCCCTCCCACTGCTCCTCACTCCCCTAAGGGGGCTGGGAAGGTCACCCTCTCCGCAGCTCCCGCAGCTTCTCTGCCATCTTCTTCAGCACGCGCTCGATCTCTTCCAGCTTCTCCAGCTCCCGTTCCTGGATGGAGAGAAAACACGAGAAGCGGTGAGAATGGGGGGTACTCAGGGCCACCCCTCCAGGGCACAAGGTCTCTGCCACCCCACAGGCACTGGCCGGGGTGACATCAGCCACCTTAAATAGGCCTTCATTTGTCTCTGCCACCCCCCGTGCCGGGGATTTGCACCTGTGGCTGCCCCGGTGCGCTCTGGCATTCCTGCAGCACCTATTTCACAGCCCAGTGCCGGGGCGTTTGGGCCGATCAGGGGACGGAGCGAGGAGGCCCAGCCGACCACATGGGCTAGCAATGCCGTGGGCTGCACCTCTCCACCCAGCTGACCCCGCGGCTGTGGATGGGGCTCCTGAGCCTGGTGGGACGCTTGCCCAAACATCAAGCCCATTCAGCATGAGGACAAAACCAAGAGCTTTCGAGGTGCTTGCCAAAAAAATGCCTCACCCCAGAAAAGCCCACAGCCCCGGGTCAGAGCACCCAGCAGGGCGCCCAGCGCCGAGCCCTGACTCTACTTGATCTGGAGCAGGGACTCAAATCTGGATCTCTCCCGTGCCAGCTGACAGCCTTAGCCACCCGAGCACTGGCTAGGCTGGGGCAGGGGAGCTGCCTGCTTCTGACCAGGAATTCCTTGCTGGGCCCCTGGCAAAAGTGGGGTGGCAACTGGGACGTTCCACCGAAAAACTGTTTTGTCAAAAAAATCCCAGCCAGCCCCTTTGTGCCTACGGAGGGCTGGACCCCTGGGGCCCTCCAAGGCCGGGGTTTGGGAGTCATGGGTACGCAGGGGAGATTGTTTTCCATGGGCACAAAGGCCATTTGGGTGCCCCAACACCTCATGGCTTTCAGGGCAAGCGGGAGCATATAGCCGCCCTCATGCAGCCCTTCCTGGGGACCTGAGGGCATCGTCACCGGCACTTCCTGCAGCAGCTGGTGGCTTGGAGGTCTCCCAGTCCCACCCACAATCGGGTGCTGCCCGGCCCTGAGAGCTGGCAGGCTCCCCTCCAAGGCTGGAGGTTACCCCCCAGGATCACTAGTGGCCATGTAGCCCATGGAAAAGAGCTAGGACTGACCTTGTCCTTCTTGGCCTCTCTCTCTTTTTCTTCTTCCTCCTCCTCCTTCTCCTCTTCTTCCTCCTCCTCCTCTTCTTCCTCCTCTTCCTGGTGGCCATGGTGCTTGCCCTTCAGGTGCCCCTCATCCTCGTGGTGCCTCTTTTTCAGCTCGAGGCCAGGCGGCCCATGGCGGTGGCTGTCCCTTTCCTCGCCCTCCTTCCACAGCCTCCTGTCCCCGTGGAGGTGGGTGTGCGAGTCAGAGATTTTCACGCCCTTCTCCTCCGCCTCGAACTGGGCCGTCTCCTCATCGCTGGCCTTCTCGTCCATCCGCTTGGCCGGGCCTGATCTCTTCTCTTCCTCCTCCTCTTCCTCCTCCTCCTCCCAGTCCTCCAGTCCCCCATGGGGCTGGCCTCCGTGGCGGTACGACTGCTCCTCCTCCTCCTCCTCTGAACTGTCCTCTTCGCTGAAGTGCCTCTTGGCCGGCAGCCCCGTTTTCTTGCTGGCTCCAGGTCCCCTGCTCTCCCTCAGCTTGGGCGATGCCCGCTTTGCCTCCTCATGCTCCCTCTTCCTTTTCTCCTCCTCCTCTTCGCCCTCCAGGATCTCCTTAGCCTCCTCCACTTTGGTGCTGTCCTCGCCGTGCGAGACCTTCTCCTCTTTCACCTTCTCCATGATCTTCTCCATCTTCTCGTACTCCTCCTTCTGGGCTTCGCCCTCCTTCTCCTTCTCTTCCACCCTCTCGGAGGTGGCCTCGCTCTGCGGGAGGTGCTTGTCCCACTTCTTCAGCTCCTCCCCCTTGGGGCTCTCCTCCAGCACCGGCCATGGGCCATGGCTTGGGTGGTGGTGGGCGTTCTCTAGGGGCGGGGAGGAAAACCGTGACAGCCAGGCGGGGAGCTGTGCCCCCCACGTGGCAGTGCCGACCCCTTTGGGGATGGGCGGACAGAGGTTTGGAAGCTGCGGGACTCTGTTCACACATGCATCCTGGCCCCCTATCCTCAGGGGTCCCCGGCTCTGCCCCTTCCCCAGATTTCTCTCCCATGGCTTCTCTGTTCTGAATGCCAGCTCGGGTGCCAATGAGCGGCAAGTGGGATATCGCCCCGTATCCCATTCCCTGATTACACCAACCAGGCCCCACCAGACACACTAAGGCTGGATGAAACTGGCATCCCTTCTAGGGGGCGCTGGCTCTGATCCAGCCCCAGGTTGGGGGGGGGGAATGGGACATGGGGTCTTTCCTCTCTAGGGAGCGCCAGCTCCCACCTGGATCCAAGGGTGGGGGGACTGGCTGACTCGGGGAGGGTGGGTGGGGGTGGGAATGGGACATGGGGTCTTTCCCCTCTAGGGGCTGCCAGCTGCAATCCAGCCCCAGGTTGGCGACAGACCCAGGAATAAGACCTAGGCATCCTGACCCCAGCGCAGTCCCTGAAATTCATGCAGGGGGGGTGGGACGGGAGTCAGGGCAGATACCTTCATGTACCAGCTCCTTCAGCTCTTTCAGCAGGTAATGGTGGTGCAGCATGGCCAGGACCCTCTCATCTGGAAAAGACAATGGGGGAGAAAAGGGCGAACCCCAATCGTGAGCTTGCGCTAAATGGGTATCCACGTTTAACTCATGCCACGGTGCCCACAGGCAAATGCCCAGCCCAGGACATGGGCAAGGAAATAGCAGATGCCAGCTGCACTCGTGTCTCTGAGCTGCCTTTAACACGCGTGTGCAGAGGGAAAAGCTTTCCAGAGTGAAAGGAAATTCTGGGGGCAGATTAACTACGTGAATTAAGGTAGCAGCCAAAGTGCCCCGAGCAGGGCCCCCGCTGCGCTCGGTGCTGTACACACATAGAAGGAAAAGACAGGCCCTGCTGACAGTCACATTCCCAATGTTTCAGGTGGAAATGGGGGGAGATGGCTGTAACCCCTTTGCAATCCTCATGTCCTGGGCCCTGTAAGGTCCGCAGCGCCAGAGCAGCCCCAGGGCTGCTCTAACTCATGCTTCATCCACTATGGGCCCTGGGGGGCATAGCCATAGCATGCTTTGGCCGTCATACCCTGACCTGTCCCCTTACTCCAACCACATCACTTGCAAAGGGGAGAGTCTCAGGGCCATTTCCCACCCCACCAAGGCCCCTGGCTGCCCCCAAGGCAGCCCTGAGCAGTCTGAGAACAATGAGAAGCTGCACCCTGCGCCTGTTCCATCCCAGACAGGACTGAGTCCTCGCTGAGCTACGGGGGTGTTTGGATCTCAGTCCAGCTCTGCTTTCCATAGGACCCGACGACCACAGGCACTTACCTTCTTTCAGGATCTTCAGGCATTCGCTGGCGACCGGAACCGGGCTGGGGTTGGACAGGGTGTCAGCCAGAACGTCTGTGATGCACTTGGTGACCTGGCCAAAGGGGTGGTCAGAGTGAATTTGGGTTTACAGTGATGATACCCCAAAGATCCCCCAAGGTTTCACCTCCTCTCCCATCTTCTGTCAGTTCCCTCACACTTCCGACCACTCAGGGCCAGTGTGATCAGAAAACGGGAGCAGCACAGCAGTGACGAATGTGGGTGATATTTTTACGAGCCAGAGGCGTGCCTCAGTTTCCCTTCTGGTTTTGTACAGCCGTACATTGAGCACCTCAGGGAATGAGAGGCCGGCAGAACTGTCCCCGATTTTGTCTGAGCTGGAATCAGCTAATCAAGAACTGGCCCGAATCAACACAGGTGAGTTGAGAAGGTGGCTCTGATGGCCGGGACATTGACACAGCCAAAAGGAGGCAATTTCCATCACCACTCTGCAGGGAAGCATGACAGCTGGAAACAACAGAAAGCCGTGCTGGATGGATTTTGCATAGATTCCCGATCACCTTAGAAAGGTAAGTCAGTTGCACTGGGTCTCAACAGACTGCTCTCAAGGTGCAGGCGAGGAGGTGCTGAGACCATGGGGCCTATCTTTCTGGAAAAGTGAGGCCCCAGGGGCTAGCACTATCAGAGGGGTGCTCTCAGGAGAGCTTTTAAGGGCTGGAGCAGCGCACAGACCCTAGGAATCCGTGACAGGGGAAATGCTGGTTTTTGTTCTCCTGAAAAGGCAAAAAACCCCAAAACCTTTTAGGAACAGACCAGGGTGCATCATGGGAGATTAGTCTGGCTGGGGAGTGGAGCTAATGGGGAGAACAGGGCAGGGGGATGAAAGCATACAACTCCCATGAGGCACTGTGGAGACTCCGGTGGGCGTCAACCTGCCATGGTCCGATTTTCTGGCTGGAAAAACTCCACCAAAATTGATCTTTTCCCGTGGAGAATTTCGATTGAGAGGAAACCCTGTTTTCTGACTGGAAACTGTTTAGTTCTATATTTTCCCAGCAGACCGACTCCTTGCAACATTGGCTGGGCCTGATCTACGAGTGTGGCATCTTATTATAAAATCATAGAGGATTAGGGTTGGAAGGGATCAGGAGGTATCTAGTCCAACCCCCTGCTCAAAGCAGGACCCACCCCGACTAAATCATCCCAGCCAGGGTTTTGTCAAGTCAGACCTTAAACACCTCTAAGGATGGGGATTCCATGATACTGCATCGAAAAAGAAGGAGCTGACACAATCAATCAATCATCATCATCAATCAATAATAATCCCTAGAGCTTTTCATTGGCAGATCTCAAAACACTTTCCAAAGAAGGTCAGCATCATTATCACCATTTTGCAGAGGGAAAACTGAGGCACAGAGCTGGGACATGACTTCCCCAGCAAGTTGTGCCAGGAAGAGAACCCAAATCTTCTGAGTCCTGTTCCAGTGCACCATCCACTAGGTCACACTGCCTCCCACATGCTTATATACGCCCATGCACAGCTGGGGACACCCAGTGGTGCAGGGGAGAAGAACGAGTAAGACGTTGGGGGAGAATTATTATGTTATTGATTATTTGTGTTACGGTGGCACCTATAGATCCCAGCCGAAATCAGGTCCCCGTCATGCCAGGTGCTGCACAATCACCTGGTGAAAGATAGCACCTCCCTCTAAGAGCATTCAGGCAAAATTACGCAGCATTGCCAACTCTCAGAAACTTAGTGGGATTCTCAAGATATTTGCTGATTTCTCGATAGCCCCAGATCCTGGAATTATGTGACTTCCTGAGAATCTCATAGAACCATAGAAATGTCGGGTTGGAAGGGACCGTGAGAGGTCAACACGTCCAGCATCCTGCGCTGAAGCAGGACCAAGCAAACCTAGACCAGCCCTGACAGGGTTTTGTCCAACCTGTTCTTAAAAACCTCCAATGATGGGGATTCCACAACCTCCCTGGGAAGCCTGGGCTAGGACTTACCTCCCCTTAGAGTTAAAAGTTTTTCCTAATATCGAACCTAAATTTCCCTGCTGCAGATTAAGCCCATTGCTTCTTGTCCTATCTCCCACAGACATGGAGAAAAATTGATCCTTGTCTTCTTTATAACAGCCCTTGACATAATGGAAAACTGTTCTGAGGCCCCTCTCAGGCTTCGTGTCTCAAGACTAAATATGCCGTTTTTTTAACCTTTCCTCATTGGCCAATTTTCAGTAAATAAAAAAACCCGCATGGTTGTAGGGCAAAGCTTTGAAATATGTGAATCTTACAAGGTTCAAACAGCGGAAGGTGAATCAAAGGAGCTAAAAGTTTTGTTTAAAAAAAAACCTTTGTAATTTTTAAGACAAATCTCATGATTTTTGGATGTTTGAGATTGGCAACACCGTAGATAGACAAGAGCAACAAAAGCACAGAGAGGCCCTGCAGGACTGTGGCAGATCTGGGAAAAAAACCCAGGTGTCCTGAGTACTGGCTCTTTCCACTGGACCATGCGGCGCTGCTCCAGAAGCAAGACCCCCAATTGAACCCCTTGAGGTTTCTCGCTCATTTCAGTGGGATGTTTTGGTTTGGTCTGGTCTCTTTTTCTGGCTTCCTGTTTTTTTACCTTTTCATCGTCTGCCGAGAGCTGGGTGGACAAAGGTAGAGAACGGGCTACAAAATAAAAGAGACGAGGCAATATATTATTACATGCTTTCCCTGGTCAGCAATGCAATCGCTAGAACACGACTTCTCTACCGCTTCAATGGTGTTTTCATCATTAAGGGTATTGCTGTAGCTCCTAGAGGCCCCAGTGGAGATCAGGGGCCACAATGTGCTAGGTGCTGCACAGACACATAGTAAGTGACAGTCCCTGCCCCCAAGAGCTTGCAATCTAAAGAGACAAGTCAAAGAAAGGATCATTAACCCCATTTCCAGATGGGCTTTTGGGTTTTTTTTAGTGAAGAGCAAAGTCATCTGAGTGACTGAAGGCTGGCAGGTTTGCAGGCAGACACGGGGTGTTGCTTTTGGAGGAGAATATAGGGCAGTGGTTCCCAACCTTTTTTGGCTCGAGGGCCACAGATATCATTTTTACAACCCTGAAGGGCCACCAGTGTCCACCAGCAGGCCCCTCCCCACTGCAGCCAGACGGTAGGAGTTCAGTACGGAGGCTGGCCCCTCGCTGATCTCGCCGCCTCGCTGATCCCTGACTGCAGCAGCGAAACCGCACCTGTCCTGTAGCCCCATGCGCTGCACCTGGTCCCTAGGCAGCGGCTCCCTTCTGCAGCCAGGGGGCTGGAGATCAGTGCTCCCCTCCCTCTGGCTCCAGCAGGGACCCCAGCACCTATGGACCCAGGCAGAGCGCTTTGCTTTGCTCCCTGCTACAGTCAGGGGGAGGGGAGCGCTGATCTCCCATCCTCTTGGCTGCAGAAAGGAGCCTGCACCGGTCTTGTAGCCCTGCGGAAACGCGCTCCGCCTGGGTCCTTAGGCAGTGGCTCCATTCTGCAGCCAGCAGGAGGGGAGCCACGGGCCACTTTGAAAGCCCCTGCGAGCCACTTTTGGCCCTGCGGGCCACAGGTTGGGAACCACTCATCTAGGGGTTGGGAGGGAAAGAAAGAAAACAGAGTGACAGTGTACAGCCCTCTCAATGATGGCTCATCCACAGGAATCAAGCCCTCTGCCTTGCTTGTTAAAAGCACAGGTCTCTATCTCTTGAGCTAAAGAATTAACCCCATGAGCTGTTAGCAGCGGTAGGCTGTTATCCTCATATGTGAACCAGTCACTTGAGGGGGCTGCATGACACACAGGCACTTCATTGTCTAGTGAAGGCAAGTCAGCGCTCTGGAATAGCGATCGCACCCACTTGTGTCCAAAGACAGCTCATGCCGGTGGAGTCTCAAGCCCTCGGAGGGGGAGGCGAAGCTGCCAGGTTGTGTACAGGGTCCGGCGTGCCAGGCTAGTGGTGTGGCCTTCCACAAACAATCGGGAGCTGCCAACGCCCCAGAACGCGTGGCATGCAGCTTGCGAATCTGGGCACCTCCGGGCCTGATCCAAAACCAGTGGAAAGATCCCCCCCCATGGGCCCCCACCGGCTTTGGATTGGGATGGCAGTGCTTGATCGCTCTGCAGAGAGAATGAAGGCCACGCGGGGGCAGAGCAGGGGGCTGGGGGGTGCACACGCCCCAGCAGCGGGTGTTCACCTATTGCTAGCAGCACTTAGCAGGGGTGGATCCATCAACTGTCCCCAGAGGGCAGGCTGCTCGCTCAGAACTGGGGAAGCTGCCCAGCCATCATATCCAGGGTTTACAGTTTGGTTCAATGGCTCTCAGCACCTTCTCTCCCCACAGCCTCCCTGGCAGGGACCCAGCGCCAGGTGCTGAAAAGGGCCAGGCAGGGTTTGAGGGCTGACCCCGGCATGGAGGTTTCAGGGCAGCTGGTGGCTGCGTTCCCTGGCACAGTGGGAGGGAAGGATCTTTGCTCCAATCCAAGTTAGACAGAGGCAAATCAGCTTGGCACCTGGCCCACAGGCTGCACAGGATTTGATTCCCAGTTCAGGGAGGGGAGTGGGGTCTAGTGGTTACAATGGGGCGGGGGCTGGGAGCCAGGATGCCTGGGTTCTATCCCTGGCTCTGGGAAGGGAGTGGGGGCTAGTGGTGAGAGCAGGGGAGAGGCTGGGAGCCAGGACTCCTGGGTTCTATTTTTCAGCACTGTCCTTGACTTGCTGTTTGACCGGGTCTAAGTCATTTCCCCCAGGGGGAGGAGGGTGATACTGATGCCCCAGCTGGGGGAGCTCCCTGGCTGAAAGGAGCTGTTGAATGTCTGGGTGTCCACCAGCCTCCGCGCTCCTACTCTAGCTGCCCTCATGCCCTTACGCTGAGAGCTTGGGGGGCACCCCCTCCTCTATCTATAGGGCCCCCTGCAATGGCTGTGCCCCACAGAACTCCCCCCCCCCAGGTGCTGACCCAGCTCACAGCTGAGGTGCTCCATCTCCTGTCCGCAGCGTCAGCTGGCAGCCCACCAGATCAGTGCACAGGGGGCGACTAATCCTTGCCCAGAATGGGGCGGGGGGTGGCGCCTGCCAGCTGGCACCTGGCTGAGGCGGCTGTGTGGCCTCCTCCCAGCGAAAGCACATGGTGCTCCTCAGCTCCCCAGCTGTCCAGCCCTTTGGGGCTGGGGCCAAAGCACCAGGGAGTCAGTGGGAATCTTTGCCTGAGGATTAGGGGTGTTGCAATAGTGCCTAGAATCAGGATCAGGCCCCCCGTCATGCCAGGTGCTGCACAGACGCTGACTGGGAGCAGGGGCCCCCATCATGGCACAGATATGGAGTGAGAGACAGTCCCTGCCCTGAAGAGCTGGCAATCTAAATAGACAAAGGGGAAACTGAGGCATGGACCAGGGAAATTGAAGCACGGTGACTGGCCGAACATCAAAGAACAGGACCAGGACCAGGACCCAGTTGTCCTGACTCTCAGGCCAGTGCCCCAACCACCAGAACAGACTTCAGCTAGCTTTGGCTGAAACTGTTTTGATAACCATACACCAGCTGGGTAGCGTGTTCCTGCCGTAGGACAGCGTGACCCCGCAGGGTTTGGGATCTTCCTGGGCGAGCCAGGCAAATGCAAAGCACAGCTCCTTCTGTCCCTGCCCTCTAGTTCTACTTGAGTCATGTTCCTGCCAGCTTGTGTGTCTGAAACCCTCATTTTCAGGGTGTGTGTGTAGGGAGAGTTCAGCTTTAATGTGGCAAATTGTTCCCTCCCTGAAATCTGATGAAAGAGCTCGCCCAGATCAGGAACGAATGTTCCTATCGCTCCACCTGGTGCTGCCCTGGTGTGGGGTGCAGCAACTGTTCCTCCATGAATTACTCACTCGCCCCTGAAATGGGACCACTTCTGAGGTGTGGCAGGGCAGCTGTTCATACATGGATAATTTTGCCCACTACTGAGATGCAGCTGCCTCTGGTGTTGAATGCAGCAGCTGGTTCTACAGGGATCACTCTTCCATTACTACAATGCAGCCACCTCTGGGCTGGAGCACAACAGCTGTTTCTACAGAGATCCCTCACCCAGTGCTGAGATACAGCCACCTCCGGGCTTGGGCACAGCAACTGTTTGGGATCCCTGACCTGCTACTGAAAAGCAGCCAGAGAGCAAAGTATAATAATAATACAAATAAGTCTGACCAATCGCCTCCTATCTAACAGCTTCCTTATGTACAATTTCCCCCAGGGTGTACTCCTTCCCGGGGGCTACTCTGTCTAACCTCCACTCCCAGGGATGTTCCCCCCAGCGCACACCCAGGACAAATGATCAAGTGCTCAAGTGGAGCCACTGATCGGCCTCTTAGAAGCTGCAGTGAGAGAGGCCAAGAGCCTTATATAATGCCATTATGTAATGTTGGATGACGCACAACAGGCCAGAGAATGCAAGTGGCTGGGATTCAGATGGAGGAATCCTTGAAAACCTAGCGCTGAAACTGGGGCTTTGATCCTGAAATCTTGGGCCCAATTCTGGGGTAAAGCAGCAGCCACGGGGGTGATGGAGGCAGGAGAGCAGAATCAAGCCTTTTCCTTTTTAATGATTGTCACCTGGCTCAGCAACTGCTGGGAAAGACTGAGGGATTATCAAGTTAAAGCTGTGCAGCAGAGACTTTGCACCACAGAAACAGACGTGGACTGAGATCTGCTCTGTCAAACGCACCCATGCCTGGAAGTTCCCCATGGCCTCCTTCCCCATGCACGCAGATCTAGATACACTGAGACATCTAGCCGACTATTCGTGCGCGCGCACACGCACACACACACACAAACGCAGAGCTACCCACAGATCTTTATGCACACGGGTCCCATGCACGCAGAACTATGCACCCAAGTGTATATGCACCCACACACTCGCTATGCACACACTCCTGTGTACACAGATTTGCGTGTGCACACCTACACACAGAGATCTGCATACATAAACACACACACTCTTGCTCTCCCTCTTATACACCCCATTATTGGACAGGCCTTTTGATTAACAGCATCAGGTCTAGTTTGAAAGCAGCCCTTTCTTGCCCACAGCCGGTCCCCTAAGGCTCTTCCAGGGCCAATCTGGATTTGCCTTTGAACCTTTCTGAAAGTAGACACATTTCAAATTCTCCCCCAGGGAGGATCCCAGGACTAATGAGCTGATTCTGCAGCGCTTTCCCAGGGCATTTTGAGTGTTTAAGAGAGTCCTCGGCCATATGACAGAGGTGGGGTGCTGTCTAAGGTGCTGAAATCTTTCAAACCCCTTTGCACAGGGTACACACTGGGCGAGCAGGGTGGAGGGTCGGGGGCTGGCACACACTGGCTGATGTCAAACCAGCTTTTTATTTTGTGCCATCCAGCGTAAAATATGACTTTGTCCCACCCCATGCAGAATATCCTCAGCCAGAGAATAACACCAGGCAGCATGTTCCCAGATGGCACGGAACACGGAGTTCTGGCAGATCTGTCAAGGGGGCTGCATTTTCCTTGGGGGAAACAAACACTACCTTCCCACGCCCTCCTCCCCAGCCCCATTTTAAAGAGACATGTGCCACAGACTGTCCCAGTCCAGTAGGCAGGGGAACGGGAAAGCAGGAGTGACCCAAGCCAGACAGCACAGCAGAAACTGATAACGATCAAAGACATCAGGCATGGGAAAGGCCCCTGGGACAGATTGACAAAGGTATTTAGGCACCTAAAGATGCAGTGCAGCACTGAGGGGAATTTTCAAAAGCACCTCAGCAGACCAGGTGCCTAACTCACCTAGGCACTTTTGAAACCCTGCCTCTTTCCCAATCGGGCCCTCAGTTTGCTCGGCTCTTACCCTGCCAGCAGGAGAGGAGCAAGATGGAGAGGCTGACAGCCAGCATGCTGCCCGGGTGGCGATTCCTGAAGAGCTGCCAAAATTCTGCCTTCGAGCTGCAGCCGTGGGTGGGACGGGTCCAGGCAGGCCGCTGTGGAAGGGCTCTGGAGGCACGGCCAGCGAACGTGCTTCAATCCCCACGGGTGAAGCCTCCACGCGTGTGTGTCAGCTGTGCTGTCTCTGCATCTGAGGAAAGTCAGAGGGATTTTAAATAGGAGGCAGGCTGCAAAGGAAGTGATGTCAGCTTGCAGGGGGGGGGGGTGTGGAAAATTCCCCCCTTCCCCCAGTCACAGCTCTTCCCCTCCCGTCACCGCTTCACACTGGATTTATTCCAAGCCACTCCAGTGACTCAACGACCCTGGACAGCAGATAACCCAGCTGGCCCATAGCACAAACAGGTCGCTGGGTTTAGCCTGGGTTACCGAGGTGGCTAAAAAATCTGGATGGGCCACAGGCTGACCTGACACTGGCGTAAAGCAGGAGTGACTCTGTGGAAGGTAATGGAAATACATGCGTGCATATGAGATCAGAACTTGTCTATGTCGACACCAGAGGCTCTTGGCTTTTCCAGACTACTGTACCCGTTTCTGGAGTCTGATTTGTCTCGTGTACCCCAAGTTTCACCTCACTTAAAAACAACATTCTTACAAAACCAGACATGAAAATAGACATGTCACAGCATGCTCTTACTGGCAAATTGCTGACCCGCTCAGTTTTACCAAATAATTATAAAATAAATCAGCTGAAACATAAAGATTGGACTTACATTCAGTGTCCAGTATGTAGAGCAGGATAACAAGTCAGTGTCTGTATGAAATTTTAGTTTGCACTGACTTCACCAGTGCTTTTTATGTAGCCTGTTGGAAGACTAGGCAAATATCTGGATGAGTTGATGTACCCCCATGGAAGACCTCTGCCTATCCCCAGGGGTACATGTACCCCTGGTTGAGAACCACCAGTCTACACTGCACACTACATCAGGTCTGCAGCTCTGACCCACCCCCCTAGAAGGGTTTTAGGAGCTGGGTGCTGAGTGCTTGCTGACCAGTCAGACTGATTTGCATGTGGACAGAAGCGGGACTTGGGCCCAAACCTGAGTCAGATCGTGGGCTTAGTCCAAGTGTAGACAAAGCCAAAGGGGACATCTGCGCACCAACAAAGTATGTAGCATAACGCTTGGAGGTGGGGAAGCCATAATCTGTGTTTTCCAGAGGAAGGAAGGATGGTGGAGGGGAAAAGGCAGCAAAATGGACCTCACACGATCTCGATTCAATTACCGCTTCTGCCACAGCCTCCCTGAGCGACGGCAGGTAAGTCACTTCATCCGCCCTGTATCGGAGCTTCCCCCTCTGCAAGGCAGGGATAATATTTCCTGGGAGATGGATGAAATCCATGAGCGAACATGAAGTGCTCAGCTATGCTAAGGAGAGAGGAAGCATGTGGATGGGGAAACCGAGGCAGCAAGCAGGCATGGAGCTGATCATGGACCCTGAAGTGCCTTCTTGGGGAGAAGACATCCAAGAGCAGAGGTAGAACAAGATCCAGCAGCTGGAAGTTGGAAAAACTCAAGAGTGAAAACAAAGCAGATGCTCTAACAATCACCCCTTGCTTTTCTACAGCCCTGCTCAGCCATCGACCTCAAAGCACTTTACAGTCGAGGGTCGGCAGCCTTCTCCCCATTATACAGATGGAGAAGCTGAGGCACAGGGCTGGGACTGGCCCAAGATCACCCAGCAGGCGAGCAATGAGTTCCGGTCCCCCCTTCACACTGCCTCCTGTGTAACTGTTCCGAGCGGTGGAGCCCCCACCTGACTGCTAGGGAATCCCCCCAGTGACCAGTGATCCTCACCCCCACTCAGCTAAGAGATGAACAGTGCAACCGGCTTCAGTGTTGGCGGCTGCACATGCCACTAGCTGGGCTGAGAGAGGCAGCAGCTGCAGCATATGGGACCCCGCAAAATCCCCCTCACTGGAGGATGTTCAGAACAGGCTGGAGTGGTGTCTAGTGGGTAGAGCAGGGGAGCCAGGATTTGTGCCTCAGTTTTCCCAGCTGGAAAAAAGGGGCTAACAATGGTGCCCTCTTGGCTGAAGTGGGCTGAGCCGCAATTAATTAATTAAGCGAAGCGCTCTGCAAGCTGTGGCTGGAGTGTGCTGCGTACCAAGTAGCATCCGATTGTACAGCCGCTCGGGGAGAAGGCGCTCCCCGGCTCCAGAGAAACTCACCCCACCGATGAAAAAATACATGAGCCTCTTACGACTCTTCCTGTTTGACGCCTGGCAGGAAACATTAGCAAACCCCAGCCCAGGAAACCTTGGCTTTGAAAAATTCCTCCTTCACTTTAATGAAATTCATTTCTCATTTGGTCCCTGCTGCAGCCCTCTTTCAATCAGCCCTCACGAAGGATGCGCTTCCCCTTGGAAACTTGAATCCAGCTCATCTTTTTTTTAAAATGTCGTTCCTATAACAACCCTCTTATTTTTGTAGCCCAATCTGGGGCCAGGCCTCCCGGCGTGAATGGGCGTCACTCCGGTGCAGCCAATGGGGCCAGATCCACGGCTAGTGTAAATCAGCGTCGCTCCACTGCCGACTCACAGCAGCTGATGCTCCGGCCTCCTTGATTTAAAGCGCTGGCTCAGTTTCAGTCTGAAATAAGTCGAGTGTGATACTCAGCTGGCTGGTGGCCCACATGCTCTCCTGCCCAGAGGGGGTGAAATGTCAGCAGGGCTTAGCTGTGGCGGGCAAAGGAGTCAGGTGGACACCCAGAACAATGCCATGTCCCTGGCCACTGATCCAGAGTGACTTTGTCCGTAATAAAGTACATTACAATCACAGGCTCGAAAAATGCTTCACAGGCTGCGTGGATGACGATCACTCCCCCAGCACTAGACTGCAGCCACCTCTGGGGTGGCAGCTGCTCCTACCGGCAATCGTTCACCCAGGGCCCAGATGCAGCTGGCTCTGGGGAGGTCAGCTGCTCAACAACTCAGAGCAACATCATGCAACCGCTTTCCTCCAGGGCCTGCATAATGCCACCTCCATGTGAAATTGGTGGGGAAAATTAAGGCGGCAATGATGTGAAACTCTTGTGGAAAATGCTGCGGGGGAACCCTGCCCCGGCAGTCACCGCTGACCCCACTGTGGTGCGAGGGGGCGCTGGCCCCCGTGCAGCGCAGCGGGAGGTTGAGAAGCAGGCACTCTTCCCCTGCCGTCAATACTGACTAGCCCTGAGCAAACGATTGATTTGTCAATTTGGACCCACACCCCCACAAAATAATCTGAGAGGGGAGAAGCAGGCTGGTTTCAGCCAAAAGTGAATTTTTTTTGGTATCTCCTGGATACAGTCAAAAATAAAATAAAAATATTTTTTGGGAGGGAGGCTTCGGCTGACCGCTGCGTTGAACCTAAAACAACGGTTTCATTAAGAAATTTAGCTAATTAAGACTTTTTTTTTAAAAATCCATTTTTTTCCAGCCAAAATTATTTGCTGAATTCAACCCAAATGTACAGATAGTTTTTGGTGCCCTGAAATTGCCAGTAAGGGGGGGAGGGGGTTAACTTTACCATTTGTGCTGACCTCACTACCCCATTGCGGTTCTGGGGGGGCGCTCCTTCCTCAGTGCTGATTTCCCCGCTCAGCTTCGGCACCCAAGTTAGAAGAGTTTGGCGCCTGTCCCTGCCAGGCCTTAGCTCATCGCGTGTGATAATAAATTCACAAGGCGCTAGGGGCGTTCTCCTCGCCATTGTTCAGCACAGCCAGGAACTGGCACTTGGCAGCTGTTCTATGTCCCCGGCCCTCGCCTTTGTAGACACCGCTGGCCGCTTTGTGGCAGAGCTATTGTCAGGCTGAGCAAGGCGTAACAGATTGCAACCCAGTCCCTCGACAGCAGCAAAGCAGCCCCAGGGAGTAACTGAATTAAACCAGCCAACATGGCAAATTTCTAATGAATAAAACGCCCCAGGAGGAGCTGCTGTTAGAAGACCTTCACGTCCACCTGGACCACTTGCATCTCTCTGAAACTGGCTGGCAAGGGCAGAGGTGATGGACAAAATAGCTGTCTATGAGATCCCAAGCTGGCTCCCACCAATCCACCCCCTCCCACCTGAGTCTGTCATTCTTCAAGCAGTCAGCTGCTGTGTTGCACACCAGAATCAGCTGCATCTCAGTACCGGGGGAGCGATCCTTGTATAAACAGCTACTGCCTTCCATCCCAGAGGTGTCAGCATTTCAGTACTGGTTAAATTCATTAATAAGCAGCTGCCACCCCACACCCCCCAGGCGGCTGCCCCTCAGTGGCAGAGCAGTTCTGTACAATCAAGAAAGAGGGGGTGCAGGGTCCTGGATCTGGCCTAGGAGCTCTGTCCTGCAGGAGGCACTGGCCACGGTGGAACAGTTGCAGTAGCACAGTGACCGAGGGGCAGCAGCTCTTCTGTTCCCTGGTGATGCTGGAGCTGAGCAGAAGAGGTCAATGGAGATGCTCATGTTCTTCCAGACCAATTGTCCTCTCGCCTGCCCGAGGAAGGCTCGGCCGAGGATCCACAAAGCCAGGAGGGGAGGGGTTACCCCCATATACACAGTGGGAAAGTGAGGTGGAGAGAGGCAAAGTGATTTGTTCCAAGGTCATGGGTCAGTGGCAGAGCTGGGAGGGAAGCCAGGGGTCCAGACCCTCAGTCCCCCCTCCCCTCCTCTCGCTGGGAATAGAACCCAGGCATCCTGAGACCTAGTCCCCCCTGCTGTAACCCACCAGACCCCTCTCCCTCACAGGTGCTTTAAGCATGACCCTATGAGAACAGAGCCCTTCTCAATTGCAGATTTAATGGGTGGCACAATTTCATTCCCCTGCTTGGCACCCTCTGACCCCCCAGCAGTTGCCCCGCTCCAAGCTGGCATTACCAAGTGTGGATGCTCCCCCTCCATGCTCTCTCCCTCTGTGAGCCCCTTGGCTGGGACCCTGACTCACCCGGCAGGGCCCCTCTCCTGCCCCACAGTATGGGCAATCGCAAGGGCAAACCTCCCAACTGCACACTCTGCCCCCTGCTTGGCTGCCTCAGCCCCAGGGGACCCTGGTTAGGGCCAAGTGTGTGGGTGGGGTGGGAAGGGGTGTTTGAGTCTCCACGGCCCATTCTACCTCTCGGCTAAGGCTGCCGCTCCTGCTTTGTGTAATGCAGCTGCACCAGGGAACCGGGCTGAGATCCGGCAAACTTGTTTCACAGCAGCGTCTCCGAAGGGCTAGCTGATGGGAACATGCTGCAGCCAACACCAGGCCAAGTCAGATGAGAAACAGCGGACGGTGGGGCGAAAAACTCGCCATCTCTTCAGTCATCAAGCTCCTCTGGCCATGGCTGGCACCAGCAGCAAGGATGAGGAGCAGGGAAGCAGGACGCAGAGAGGAAATAGTGAAGGGGGGGAGTGGGGAGGAGCACATCTAGCCATGAAATCTACATGCCCCCCCCAGTCCCTTCAATGGCTTGTAAGTTGGGAGAACTCTCTTCCCCCTCGCCAGGAGCGGGAGGTCGGCTACTGATGGAGGAACGCGGGAGGGCGGCTACTGTTGGAGGAACCCAGGAGTCCTGGGGAGAAAATAGCTCACTGCCTCTTGCCAGTGCTGGGGTCTGGCTCCAGGCAGCACAGTCTGGTGCCAGAGGGGGTGCTGGCATCTCAGAGTCCCCATCCACATCAGCCCCATCCAGGTGCTGCAAAGCAATGCCAGGAGGCAGAAGGGACGGGGGGGTGTCTCGTTTGTGTCGGGCTGGGCCCTGCTGTGACTGCTGCTGCTGGCAGACGGGTCAGCGGCGTTTAGGTTGGTTGGGCCCGATGTACTTTAAGGGGGCGTAGCTGGGCTTGGTGATGATTTCCATGCCCAGGAACGGCTGCAGGATCGTGGGGACTCGGACGCTGCCATCCTGGGGGAGGAACGGGACAGGGCATGGTTGAGACACAGCATTGGGGGGTGGGTGTGAAATCCACTCCCCCATGGCTAAACAACAAAAGTGACTGAGGATGTTACCCTCCCATTCTCCAGCCTGTCCATCTCCAGGCCTCTAGCCAGCTGTTTGTTGGGTGCTCTCTCTCCCCCGCACTCATAAAAATTTTGGATCTCAGTGGTGGGGGTGGGAAATCCACTCTGGAATGGAGCCTTCGCTACTCAGCCAACCCCCCAGAGTCTCTGTGCGGCTCCACTGCTGAAGGAGGGAAGGGGAGCAGGAAGGAATTTTCCCTCAGCTCGGTAGAGACCTTGGGACCCCCCCCACTTTTCTGTGCAGCAAGGGGACTGAGTTAGGTGCGGGATCATCTGGGGAGATCTCCCCTAATCGATTCTCTGCCAGTGCAGGGGCCTCAGCCCTTGGTGGCCCGATTCTCATGCCACGGTTGAGCTTCCTGCAGACAAATGCTTTGCTCTGACTCACTCTCTGAGCTCAGTCCAGGAATCGCTTACTGGCCTGTGCTATCCAGGGGTCAGACCACATGATCTAACCATCCCTTCTGGCCTGAAACTGGAACCGTGAGAACTCCTGCTAATTCAATCCCAGCCTGACTCCGTTTCAGTGGGGGAACCTCCCTGCTTCTCCGCTCCTGGCTGGGGGACAGGACACTGGTGCCAGAACCAGGGAGGCAGGAGGCAATGCCCTCCCCCGCTTTTTAACAAAAGAAATCGAAGTGCAGAATTCATGTCCCCCGCAGACTTCCCCTCCTCTCCCCACAAATAATAGATTCTGCTGGGGAGGCGCTGCCATTACACCTTTCGCCCACCAGGGACTGCTATGGCACCAGAAGAGAGGGCAGCTGGTTCACTGCTAGAGCAGCAAGCCACAGAGATGGAGGGGGCCCTTTGGCCTTGGCCCCCCCACTTCTACAAAGGTTTGAGTGCCCTTGGCACAGGGTTCCCCCAGAACCCAGGCCACCACAACTCTCCCCTCTCTTCCTTGCAACAGAGCCCTGGGGCCCGTGGCCAGCCACCTTCACTCAGCTGATCATCAGTGGGGAGAGCTGCCCCCAGCAAGACACGCTCTGCCCAGGAGGTGGCAAGTCCAGAAGTTGAACAAAGGGCCGTAGGCTCAGCCAGCACTGATTGCTCCCTCTCAACTCAGGCACACAGGGTATGAATGTTGGGCCATTACAGCCCTCCTGGTAGGGCTGGAGCACACCTTGAGCTGGTTGGACTCCAGCAGAGCGATCAGCAGCCGAGGGATGGCGCAGGCTGTGCCGTTGACCTGGGGAGAACAAAAGATGACAGTGGGGATTTTAATCCCCCCACCCCAGTGGTCACCAGCCAGTGACCCACATCTGGGGGCCACCTGAGTGGCTCCAGGATCTGTAGCCACAAGAATCAAGCCCGCTTGCTCGGCCCCAAGATAGGCAGATTAATTAACATGCAACTTTCCCCCTGCAGGATCCAAACTGACAAAGGGTCCCCATCACCTGGCACTGAGATGCAGCCACCTCTGGGGTAGAACATAGGGGCTGTTTATACAAGGATCCATCACCCGGCACTGAGATGCAGCACCTGGCTCTGTTAGGTCTCTCACCCAAGTCCTGTTAGATCTGATGCTCCTGTGAATTCGCCTGAGAAACGCACCTCCCTCCTTTACCCCTAGGGTTTTCCTTTTGGGGGTGTGTTCCCTATTTCCCTGCTGCCCCGGGGTCAGGAGGCTGGGCGCTCACCGTGTGTGCGTAATGGAGCTGCCTCGTCTGGTCGTAGTACATAATGTTCAGGCGCCGGCTCTGGTAGTCAGTGCAGTTGGAGGTGCTGGAGATCTGGGGAAGCGAAGAGGGACCGCCGCTTTAAAAGGGAGGGTCAGTGGGGTGGGAGATGGCTTGAAGGACAGCAGTCATGTGACCCACAAAGCAGTCACATGACCCACCAAAGGAGTTAGGGTGTCCCCACATCCAAACCAGTCTTCCCCTCCCTCTCCCTGCCTCCTCAGATCAGACCAACGGGCTTGGTGTCTCCATGCCTCTTCCCCCAACCATCACAGATGGACCCACTATCCCCCCCGCCCAGTGCACTAGCTCTATCTTGTGTGCGCGCACATGCGAGAGATCCTTCCTGACCCCTCATGCGGCTGTCCACCCCTCACCCCCAAGCATGAGGATGGACAGCCCCTGTGGTTGGGATCCAAAGCTAAGAAAATCAAGGTACATTGGGCAGCAGATCTCACCCTTTGCCCTGGACAAGCTGCTAACCTTGGCACCAGGATTCCTTCCACCCCATCACTCCAGCTGGAGGCGCTCACCTCGCCATACTTGCCCCTTCCAGGCATCCAGGCCTCAATGTCATATTTCCGATAGGCGGGCAGCCCTAGCTCCTGGGTGGGCATATCCAGGACCCTGCCGCAGAGAGATTGATCAGGATGGCAGCGGGAGGGAGGGACTGATCCCAGCACTCAGGGCGCCCAGCTTGGAGCGGGGCTGCTGGCACCATTTCCCCAGCCGAGCGGGCCCAGTAAGCGACCCTGCACCGCCAAGGAGGGCAGAAGGGTAACCCTTGTGGGGGTACATCCCTGGCCCGTAGTTGCCCTCCCCGCCCCCGTTCGGACAAGGACATGCAGAACACCCGGCCCCTCCCCCTCACTTGAAGTGCAGCCCCAGCTCAGAGAAGATCTCCTTCTGCAGGGCAAGGAACTCCTCCAGCAGGGCAGCGCTTTCCTCCCCGCTCTCCGCCGCTGTCACCCCGAACATCTCCACCTGTGGGGGAGGGAGACAGGTGCATCAGGCAGGAGGAACCGCTTCCACCCCGCCCGGTACCAGGCACTGCTCCTGACATCATCCTACGAGCCCTTTATTGGGGAGGGGAGTCCTCAGCCTGCATCGACCCTGTCCCCCACCCCAAAAATCACACAGGCACCTCCTGGGGTTGGGATCCCCGTCACGGGACCCTCCTGGCCTGGGCTGAAGATGCCTTCCTCAAAGCCAGGCTGGTGGGGATTGGCTGGCCCAGAGGGTGTTGGTTCTGACCCAGACCCGGGGGGGGAGGTGCCGGCACTCCGTCCCCCATTGGGTCAGCAGCTTGGGTGCCATGGAGGGTCCCAGTCGCCAACGCAGATACCCCCTGCAGCCAGCACCTGGAGCAGCCACGAGCGGCATCCAACATGGAAACTAAGTGACTCCCTGCTCATCCCCGCCCCCCACCCCAATCAGCAGAGGGAAGGTGGCCCCGGCTCTTGGTGAGGGGTCTCGTGGTTCGAGCCAAGGAGGCTGGGAGCCAGGACTCCTGGGTTGTACCCCCAGCTCTGGAAGGGGAGTGGGGTCTAGTGGTTAGAGCCGGGGGGCTGGGAGCCTGGGCTCCTGGGTTCTAAGCTCCAATTCCCGCTCTCTCAGAGAGAACAAACGACACCCCTACCTTGGTGAACTGATGGACTCTGTAGAGTCCCCAGGGCTCCTTGCCGGTGTCTGTCTCGGTCCTGTAGCACGTGCTGGAACACACGGTTCTGGCAATGGGGAAATGGACAGGACAGGCCATGAAATTAACCCACTGAGCCAGCCCTCTGCAGGGGTGGGTGGAGGAATGAAACCCCGCAGCTGCCATGGGGGAAAGCATCATTAACCCCTTTGGGCAGAGTGGGGAAACTGAGGCACAGAGGTACGACTTTGTCCAGTGTCACCCACCGAGCCGGGAACAGAACCCAAGATTCCATGGGAGTGAGGTCTCGGGGCAGGGTGTGGAGTGAAGGGTGTTGGGAGTCAGGACTCCTGGGTTCTATCCCCCCCCTTGTGAAAAACAGGACTTTACTTTGCACAGTGTCCCCAACCCCCTGCCAGGGAATAAGCGACACCGGAGAGCCAGAGAAATGAAGTGGAACAAGGCAGGGAGGGCAGGTGAGATTGCGGATGAGACAGAGGGCCACCAGGGTGGGTGAAATACAGGGCACGTGCCCGGGATGGCAAGAGCTGCGGGGAGGAAGGCTCTTGCGCCAAGCGAGGTGGGATTGCCCGGAGGGGCCAGGCACAGGGCAGGAGCTGGGAGGGGAGCAGAGAGATCAGGCAGGGAAAAGCCGATTGTGAAAAAACAAAAAGACCGGGGCTGGGGGAGGAAGTTATTACCTGATTGGCATGTCCTTCAAATTCACGGCATGATCCATGAAGTAGCCTGGAAAAGGGGGAAGCCGGGGGAGAATTTCAGTGAGACAACAGCTGCCACGAAGGGCATGGAAGAGGGTGATGGACTGGCAGCCTCCGTATGCCAGGCATGCTAAGCCCTTGTAATGGGTACCGCAGCAATGAGAGCAAGCGCCACCACACCCCACCCCACCCCTATAGTGCTATAGGATCCAAAGACAATGGAGTGGGGGGGGGGGGGGGGGAGAATTAATGAAACCCCCAAACACTGGAACAATGGACTTTCTCCACCCCCATCCCCCACACTGTGGGGACCAGCACAGGCTGGCTTAACCTGGTTGAAAGGCCCTGGCACACACTGGGCTGGGAAAGCATGAAGTGTCAGCCCTGACCCAGGACAGAGGGTCACTCATGTTCCATCCAAGAGACAGGCCCTGCTGGGCACTTGGAGGCCTTTGAGACCTGCCAGTTAGAAGATGGGTGACCATTTGCGCTTTATTGTTTGGGGTTTTTTTTTTCCTTTTTCCCTTTTCCAGATCTGTTCTCTCTGGAATGCTTTTGTTCTGAATAAACAGTACGTGGCTGGCTGCCGGCTAACCCTGCCGCCCCGAGAGAACAAACCAGCAGGTGCAGCGTGCAGGCGGAGAGCGCGGCGAAGGGCAGGAGTTTGCTGCCTGAGGGCTACGTCTACACCGGAGCTCGGGGTGTAATTCCCAGCACGGGCAGAGGGACCCAGCCAAACACTGGGCCACGCTTTAGGCCCGACTTCATAATTCCCAGGCTGTCCACCATCTACTGAAGAAAACCCACCAAGTCTATCGCACCCTGGAGGAACCGGACACAAACAGGACAGCATTCGTCCGCTGGCCACCTTGTCATAGAACCCGCCCCGGCAGGAGGGGGTCAGCCCCAGCATTGCCAGCCGGGCAGACTGGCAGCCCACTATTACCCTGGCCACATCAGAGCAGTGATAAGCCTGTGGATCTTGGAGATGCCTGGAATAAAGCCATACAGTGCAGGCATGGCCACTTGGAGCTACAGACCCTCCGCTGCCTAGGCGCGCGGTCGTCGAAAACAGCGGTGCTCACACCAGTCGAGCTAGCATGTGAAAATAAAGAGCATAGGCACAGCGGCATCCATGCTAGAAGGAGCACGTGCCTGGGGTCTTGGAAAAGACAGGTCACACCGCTAGCGCGGGTATACCCACCCGAGCTGGGAACTACATCTCCCAGCTCCAGCGCAGACCTACGCAAAACCCTCTGCCTGGAGGGAGAGGATGGTGGAATCCCGTGCCGAAGAAGGTGCTGGCTGGAAGCCTGAGATCTAAGCAGGGAGGAGGACGGGGATCCCACAAGGGGCCAGTTAAAACGAAAAAGTGTCCTTTTTACAGCCTCCAAAGCAACCCCAGCCAGCAGCGTTCCCAGCTCCCGTAGCATTTGAGGCACTCGGGGAAGAAGCTGCTTAGCCCAGTTGCTAAGGGCCTGACCTCAGAGCCTCCAAACTTACAACCTGAAACTCAATTTTCCCAGGCCTTGGTCCCTTCTCTCTTTTGCTCTGCTTCCTTTTCCTGTTTACACACAGCCCCAGTGCAGGGCTGGGTGTGCTGTGATTGCACCCTGGCTGCCAGCAGCCAGGCCCTTTAATGCACCCAGTCACTGGTGTGGGGACTGGAGGTGCAGCGAACGCAGGGACTGTAAGAGATCAGACACCAATCCAGGGGCCTGGCTTCCCCAAGGGCGTGGGGTGAGACCAACCTCATCTTACATTGACCCAGGCCCATCTGTCACATCCCCGCCAGCGCTGCTGACAGCAAGCCACCTCTGAGGCAGAGCGCGTTTTGGTTTCGCCCCGGGAAGCAGAAGAAGGACACAGCCTACCGGTCCCTGCCTCACCTGCGATGCCGACCTCGGAGGTGCCAGCCAGGCACAGGTCCTCAAAGCGGGACGGGTCTATGTTGTACACCGGGGAGGGGATGGCGTTGGGCTGCATACCACAGCCTTCCTGAAGGGCAGAGTTGGCAGAACCCTGGTTATCTCCGCGGAGCCCAGCTCTCTGGCAGAGGCCCGCAAGGGCCTTCTCCTCTGCAGCTCCCCCCATGAGCTCTGTGGCTCATCCAGAATCGCACCTGCCCTCCCTCCCAGGGCCCCCCATTTGCAGTTTGAGAGGGGGCTGGCCTCTCTCCATGGCCCTGCTACTGGGGGGAAAATGGGGAAGGAAGGGAGAACATAAAGGGCCAGGAGCTGGGCAGGCAGCCCCCAGGGAGTCCCAGTAACACAGGGAGGAGTAAGCTGGTGGAGAATGGGTGGTGCTGGGAATACAGGGCTTGGGGGAGTCGGGTCAGCTGCCGTTCTGAATGTAGAGCTGGGGGCGGGTGCCTGGGAGCTAGGGGCAACGGGGGACCTGGGGAACTGGCATTGCTGGGAATGCGTGTGGGGAGGGAGGGGTTGGGAGCCAGTGTCACTGGGATGCCAGAAGCTGGGGACCAGCCATCAAACCACTGGTAGTGCTGAGAATGCAGCACTGAGACAGCTGGCCTCTGAAAGACCCTAGTGCCAAGGACTCTGGGGCCAGCAGGGTTGGGGGGCCGAGATATCAGGGTCCTGGGCAGGGAGGGCCAGGGCTCTGTCTCCAGGGCACTTACAAACACGGCTCCTCGCAAGAGGTCGGGAACAGTCATCGGAATGAAGCCCTAGACAGGGAGAGAGAAAGGACATGATCCTACAGGCCAGCGCTCAGCAGCGGACTCAGGGCGACTGCCCCTTCTCCCAGCCTGCCCTGCACGGGCTCCAGGGGACAAGGGAGTTGGGCTGCGTAGCACCAATCGGTCCTGCCGACGAGGGGGTTGAATTTGGGGGCAGGGAGTTGGTGCTGTGGGCACCAGGAGCTGGACTGAGACCGAGCAAACGCAGGACACAGGGTCTATCCACCGGCCTCAGCTTTATAGCTACCGACGATGCCAGCTAGGCGCGGACCAGCAACTCAGAGGTGAAAGCCTCAAAAGCCTACAAATGAACCAAATCCTTGGCTCCCCCTCTAAGAGGGGCTAGTCAGTGACAAAGTCTGGAACAGAACCCAGGAGTCTGGACTCCCCCCTACACTCCCCTCGCTCCCCACTGCTTTAACAACTAGAGCCCACTCTCCTTTGGGGTTGGAAATAGGGCTCAGATGTCCAGGCTTCTGGCCCCACCCTGAACACCATTCCCCTTCCACAGCCAAGAATAGAACCCAGGCGTCCTGGCTCTCCGTTCTAACCACTAGATTCCACTCCCCCCTCCCTGAGCCAGAGAATAGCACCCAGAAGCCCTACCTCCTCACCCCACCCTGCTCTAAGCCCTACATCCCACTCCCCTTCCAGAGCTGGGAACAAAATCCAGGAGTCGTGACTCCCAGCCCCATCCCATTCCAGCCACCATACCCCACTCTGCTCCCAAAGCTGGGGATAGAGCCCAGCAGCCCCGACGCCTTGTACCCCGCACTAACCATTAAACCATGCTGCCCCCACACCGCATGGGAAGTCCAGCTGGCTGTACCTGTTTTATCAACTTGCTGATGGTGAACTGCACCAGGGCGTGCTGGAGCATTGCTCCAGCCCCACGCAGATAATAGGAGCGGTGGCCTGAGATGTGAGAGAGGCGCCTGGGTGGGGAAAGAAAGGAAGAGAGACAATTTCCACTGGGCAACATAGCATAGGAAGCTACCACCTGCTACTGGAAGGATGGTGCAGGTGGTAGGACACTCACCTGGAACCCAGCTCTGCCGGTGGCTCCCTGTGTGACAGTGGCCAAGTCGCTTAGTGTCTGTGCCTCAGTTTCCCCAGCTGTGTAATAGCACTGCCCTACCTCACAGCAGGGTTGTGAAGAGCTTCAGATATTCAATCACAACTCAAGGACGTTGCTAAATTGGAGGGTGTTCAGAGAAGAGCCACGAGAACGATTAAAGGATTGGAAAACCTGCCTTACAGCGATAGACAATCTAAATGGTTTAACAAAGAGAAGGTTAAAAGATGGCTTAATCACAGTCTGGAAGTACCTACACGGGGAACAAATATTTAATAACAATCTAGCAGAGAAAGGTCTAATAACATGATGTAATAGCTGGAAGTTGAAGCGAGACAAATTCAGACTGGAAACAAGGCATCAATTTAACAGTGCGGGTAATTAACCATTAGAACAACTGACCAAGTTTCGTGGTGGATTCTCCGTCACCGACAGTTTTTAAATCAAGAGTGGATATTTTTAAAAAATATCTGCCCTGGGAATGATTTGGGGGCAGTTCTCCAGCCTGGGTTATACAGGGGGAGTCAGACAACATGATTGCAGTGGTTGGTGCCCTCTGGCCTTGGAATGTCTGAAGATATTAGAGGGATGGACAAGGGAATTTAGATGCAAATAGCTATCGTCGTGTGTAATGGAGAAAAGGCCAGATTCGCGGCTGGTGTGAAACAGCAATAGCTCCACAGCAGGGGATGGAGCGGCAGGGGACATGGACGGACGGACGGACACGGGGAATCTGGACTCGTGGGTTCTGCTCTGCACTCCCCCACCCCACTTCTCAGTTCCAGAGGTGTCAATCTGGAGTGATTCCACTGACTCCAGCCTTGCTGTAGTCACGGCCAGGTGAAGAGGGAGAGAAATTGACCAAGCCAGATGGTTTCAACCGACTCACGAAGCCAGAATACGCAATGACACGCATGCCGGCCCCATGACGCACGTGTGCAGCCCGCATGGATGCGGAGAGAGGAGGCTTTTTCCATGACGGGCAATCCCCCCGACCTGAGGGCAGCGGGGGAGGCGCACCTGATGTCGGAAAGTGCCCGAGGCCCGTGTCCAAACAACAGGGAGGAGAAAGGGCAGCCCATACAACATTTATAGCCCCTTCATTCTGCAGGGGGCCAGGGGCGTTAGCAATCAGCTAATGGGTGCTAAGAGTGCGACAGCTGATCGGTAACTCATGGTCCCAGAGGCTTCCGGGAACAGCAGATGGCTGATCGCTTTTGTGTCACCTGATGTACTAGCTAGAAGAGCAACATGCCCATCAGACGGTGCCCATAGGACTGGGCAGGTCCCCCTTTTGATGTGGTTAGAGCAGAGGGGGCTGGGCATCAGGACTCCTGGGTTCTATTCTAGTCCAGCTTCTGAACCCCTCAGTTCACTTCATCGCTCTGTGCTTCAGTTTCCCCACCTGTGACGAGGTGAGAATAAGACGTCCCAGCCTATCAAGGGTGGGGATTTTAGAAGGGCTGATTCATAATTGTGAAGTTCAAGATCTTTGCCATTTCAGAGAGGAGGGAATGGAGAGAGAGAGATGGATGAAGGGACTTACCCCCAACTCACACGGCAGGGCAGTGTCAGAGTCAAATAAGACCCAGGAATCCTGCCCCCGCGCGCCCCCCCCCCACTCTAACCACTAGACATCACTCCCCTCCCAGAGCCAGGTAGAGAACTCAGGAGCCCTGGCTCAGGACCCCCGTACTCTAATCACTAGACCCCGCTTCCTCTTTATAATTCAGACCTAGGATCTTCCAGGAACATGTCCAATGGGGCCCGTCACCCTGTCAGCTGGTAGCTGTGTGCTCCAGCCTAGCCGGATCAGATCACAGGGCTAACTGTGTTAACCACCAGAAAGGCCAGAGATAGGCTCCATATAACTGTGTGCGACAGCTGCCATTTTGGGAGACGCCCCAGGGATGGCACCAGGCACCGCTGGAGCTGAAATCCCGAGCTGCTATAGCCTGAGGTAAAGAGCCAGGCCGCCTGAGCTGGCTCTTAACAGACTCACGTCCCCTGCAGACACGGCCCAGTGGGTTATGCTCAGGCATTCAAGCGCCAGCTCCTCAGCTGCTTTGTCAGTTTGTAGCTGGTCGAGGATGCGGGTCTGGGCGATGGTTGCTTCCTTTCCAGCCCAGCTCTCCCGAGGGCTGCAGCACTCCTGCCTACGCAGCAGCAGCTTGCTCCTCCAGCAACCATCTGCCATGCTGCCAGAGCATGTTGATGGCTCTCCCCACACGACGCGCTGAAGATTCAGGGCATATCTGCCTGATGGCAGGCAGATGGGCAATATTTATGAGTGATCAACAGCTTCTGGGGGCCGCCTTGGCTCGGCTGTTTTAAAGAGACCCTCCCCCCAGGCGCAGGGCTGATCCAACAGCCACTGAAACCAACGGACATCTTCCACGGACTTCAGTGCCCCTTGGGTCAGGCTCTAAACCACGAGCCTATTAAGCTAATGGGGTCAGGAGACATCTGACCCAGCAATTGACATCTCTCCCTGCCCATGGACTTAGCTTTGAGCTTCTCCACCCACTAGTTTCTACCCAAACTCCGGACTTGTCGACAAGGGGACATTGCCCAGCACAGCTAGAGTGGTATAATTACTCTGCTGCAGTCCAGCCCCTCTATTTGCCCATGCAGACAAGCCCTTAGATTCAACCAAGCCCCAGTCTGGGCTACGAGCCAGGCCATCAGTCATCTTGCCTGGACAAAGGTTCTCCTCTCTTCTCCCCCAGGACTGCCCAGGTAGACAGAAGCCCAGGCCCTGATTTTCACAGGTCCTCAGCACCCGCAAGTCTGAGGTTAACTACTCAGCACAACCAAAAGACAGGCCCCCGGCCAATCAATCCTCAGCTCCCCCTGATTAGGCATCTTACAGTAGCCCCACTGAAATCCAGGCACTGCAGAGACAGTGCCTGCCTCAAAGAGCTCACAGGCTGAGGCCAGGATCAGATGGGGGAAACGGAGGCATGGAGCAGGGCTGTGACTTGCCCAAGGTTCCCCAGCATGTCAATGGCGGAGACGGGAATAGAACCCAGGTGTCCAAATTCCCATTCTAGCGCCTCGGCCCATAGGCCACAACACCTTTCTTATTATTTCACGCTGTAAGAGACCGGCGCAAGGAGATACCTTGTTCCTTGCCGGTGCTATCTGGAGCCTCTCGACTCCATCACCTGCGTTTCAAAGACCCCAAAGGACACAAGAGGTTTAAGAACCAAGCAAGTCGCAGCCATGGCTGTGAAACTGACAGACCAAGCTGCTCCTTAACATCCACCCCTCCCTTCCAACCTGCTGTGTGCAAGAGGCAGAAAATTAAAACCTCCCAACCATCTAGCCCAGCCAGAGATCAGGAGAGCAGATTCCCCCCTCCTCATCCCCCAGGTTGTTGCCAGGACTTCCCCAAGGGCAGGCGCAACAGCCAGCCACCTCCAACTGTTGGCTCACCAATGGGATAGCAAGATGCAGCCCTCTCTTCGCCCTCGGTCTAGAGTCGCCTCTCCAGATCTGACCCTCCGCCAGTGACGGGAGTGTATAAATGCTGGAGAGGGGCCCGGCAAGTCACGGCACTTTATGCTCCAAAGGGGCTGATGCTCAGTTATATTCAGGACCCTCTGGCAGTGTAAAGGGGTCTTACGGAGGATGGAGACGGCCCTCTGAGAATCCACCCTGCCCAGCAGTCTCTGCAGGTTGTGTGAAACTGACAAAGGGCCCAGCTCACAGCCCCCAGAATAGGGGGTGGATTGGAGGCATGGCCGGGGCACACTGCACTGTGGCTATTCTCTGCCCCCCAGAACCCCATAGGTGGTGAAGCATGAGTTAGAGCAGCCCTGAGGCGTTGCACCTTATTTCTAGTTAATTTGTCCAGCTTCAAACTTCCAACCAATGGATCTTGTTAACCCTTTGTCTGCTAGACTGAAGGGCCCTCATGTCAAATTTCTGATCACCATGTACACATGGCACTAAGAGACCGTGCTCAAGTCTCCCCAGAATCTTCTCTTTGTTAAGCTAAACAAATCAACTCATAGAGCTCGATCTCGCTAAGGCAGGTTTTCTAGCCCTGTAATAATTTTGTGGCTCCTTTCTGACCTCTGACCAATTTTGAACCGTGGGCCACAGAACTGGACACAAGATTCCAGGAGCAGTCGCACCAGTGCCAATTACAGTGGTGATATACAAGGTATAGGGTCCGTGCAGCCTTTCAACGTATGGGGCCAGCAGTGACGGTGGTTTTTGAGTGCAAACGGTGGGCTGAGAAGCATGAATTCGTTCCACCAAACCACTGCCAGCACAGTCTGTGGCCACTGTTGACCCAGACCAGATTCAAACCGGCAACACTTACGGGCGAAAAGCATCCTATTCCAACCTGTAACTGCTGGTAGTTTTACTTACCATCCCTACATATTCCCTTCCCCCAACTCCTTCTTAACTCCCTGTACGGTAGTGCATCTTAAATTGCTGGGGGGGATATTAATTCATCTGCAGATGTCCCCGAAATAGGGGGAAATGGAGAAAGGGGGCAAAGATGCATCAAGATCATTTTCCTGGCTTTGCTCTCTGCCTAATTAAAAGGAACTCCGTACCATTGAACATGGAGGGAATAGAGCCAGGATGGTTAAGTCTAGGTATCAGGCAGGCCTTGATATCCGATTTCTATCCGTATTTCAGTGTAACGTAGCCCCACTAACAAACTCTTTGTCCCCCGTCTTACCTTTGTCTGACAATATCCAGGTCTTCCCCAATCTCCTGATGCCCCTTCACTTTGAAATCAAAAACTAAAATGAAGGGGAGGGGAAACAAAGGGTTAAAGTCACAACTGTGAGTTTTTCTACAAAAAAGATGTGGACAATTTGGAGAGAAGACACATCACAGGACTTATCTGAGGGAACTGGGCTTGTTTAGTCTGCTTCCTACCCAGGAACGGTGGTGGCAGATGACAGAACAAGGAATGTGCAGGGGGACTAGGTTGGACATTAGGAAAAAGTTTTTTACTAGGAGGGTTCTCAGCAGGTTTAGCCTACTGTGCAGGATCCGGAGAGCTAGATGAAAAACACTTTAAGCAGTTGGGACTCTTAAGCCACCTGGTACTGTGCAGGATCCGGAGAGCTAAAAACACTTTGCAGTTGGGTAAGCCACCTGGTAGAGTGGGCCTCTCTTACAGTTGGGGAAACTGAGGCACAGAGCAGGGAAGTGGCTTGCTCAAGGTCACAAAGAAAGTCAGTGACAGAGCTGGGAGTATGTGGAAGATGCTGTCAAAATTATTTTGTTTCTCAACTGCGGGACAGGACCCAGGAGTCCTGGCTTCTGGTCCTCTTGCTCTACTAACCCATAAAATCGCACACCCCTCCCAGAGTTGAGAATAGAACCCACAAGTCCTGACTGACAGTCCTCCCCTCCCAGCTCTAACCACTAGATCCCACTCTCCTCCCAGAGCCTGGGATGGAACCCAGGAGTCCTGACACTCCCGTTAGCTGATGCGCAAGTGACCATGCCCTCCGACTACCAGCATTCTCCCCTCTCAAGGATGACACGATTGCTCCCACCCTACAGCTTAGCTCCCCCCCTCCGCCCCGTCCCCCCCCACACACTGTTGCCAAAGACCTACAGAAACCCACTGAGCTAGCAACAAGATCCCCATCCCCAGGCTCTCTCTGCCTGTAAGTTGCTGCTCCCAGAGTTCCCTGGGGCTCACAGGGTCAAGGCCAGTCTATCCCCTTCTCTCCAGTATTTGTTCCCATCTCCAAGACAGCTTTAGAGAAGGCGAGCGGGGCCTGAGTATCCTTTGACCTGTTGCCCGTTGAAATCAATGAGCATCTTTCCACTGACTTCAACGTCTCAGCTCCTATATGCAGGTATCCACCTGACCGATCAGGGTTTCTATTGCATTCAGCCCACACCTCCCATTTTCTTCTCCTTGGGTTTGATGGCAATTATATTTTAGGTCACAACCAAGGCTAACCGGGGGGCCAGATTCCCCCATCTGGGGGAAGGTGGGATCAGAAATACCAGCTGCAGATAGGCTTTGCAGCTGGCCCAAGCAAGCCTTGCCCACACCCAGGGCCTGAAACCCCTCTCTGAGAATCTGCTTCCTACCTGGTTTCTCTCCCACGACCTCCATCACCCTCGCTTGGCTCTCATCTCCGATGGGCTGGAGGAAGGAAAGGTCAAAGCTCACACAGGATCACCACAAAGGGTCAAAAGACACATGGGAAACGCACTCAAAAACCAAAGTGGATAAACCCCATAATTACACCAATTGGTGCATGTCTCTTTCTGACCCTGCCACGGGACACGGCACCAGGCAGAGACTACATGAATCACAGGGCACCAGGAAGGGAATCATGGGAGTTTGCAAGTTCAACCCGAAGTCCCACAATTCCAATGGCAGCGCAAGAAAAATTCTGCAATGCAGAGTGTGCAGCAGTGGAACACTGCATGCTGGGATGCTTACCCAGAATGCAGTGCCCCTGTGTTTGAAAAAGTACAGTGCTGCTACACACCACTGAAGCTGGGTTAGCAAGGCAGTGTGGGCACACGCCTTTGGGTCACTTATACCTGTATAATTAGACCCAAAACATCCTTTCCACAGTAGACAAGTCATAAGTATGACTAGCTAGGTTCTGTAAAACCATAAGAACAGCCACATTGGGTCAGATCGATGGTTCATGTAGCCCAATATCCTGTCTCCAGCAGAAGCCAGTACCAGAACTTCGGGAGAGCATATAAAACAGGGCAATCGTGGAGACATCCACCCTGTCATCTCCTCCTCCTGGCTTCTGGCAGTAACCACATCCAGGCTCCCTAATCCACCCCCTTGCATCTCCTGTGTCTATGAGGGGGTGGAGGAGAGGCGATTGGGTTACCAGGGTGGGGAACAGAGCCCAAATCAATATATCTAGCTGGAAGGGGAGTGGGGTCTAGTGGTTAGAGCTGCAGCTACACCACGCCTTTAGGAAAAAATCAGGCCAGGGTATTTATTGTAAGCATCACTGTGTGCAACACTCCCCTTAGTGGGTGTGTGGTGTGTGTATATGCGTACACACGTCGGATGGACAGATGGATTGATTGACAGATAAGATCAATAAGGTTTTAAAGCCAGGGCAAGAGACCATTAGAACATCTAGTCTGACCTCCTGTAGAACATGGTGTAGATTTTCACCCAGTCAGCCCTGTTTTGAGTCCAAGCACTTACGCCTGGTTAACACGTCTTCCAGAAAGGTATCCAGTCTAGGGGTACGTCTACACTGATTCTGCTGCGTCAGGCTCCACAGATCAACGCAGCAGGATCAATTGAGCGGCCACTGGAAACCCGCTCAATCGATCCCAGAAATGCTCTCCATTTGACACAGTAACTCCACCCCTCAGAAAAGAGTAACGCTGTGTTGACCAGAGGGCATTTCCCATTGGTGCAGCAAAGTGAAGACGCTGTGGTAAGGGAGCATAAGTAAGTCGACGGGAGAGAACGCATTCTACAGTACGTAGCTTGGTATCTCCCGTCAACCGGGCGCGGCACTGTAGACCAGGCCTAGATCTGAAGACATCAAGAGACAGAGAGCAGGTGAATCACCAGCACTGTTCATTGGTGCCTTCTTTCTAGCTGGACTTTGTCTGGCTTTAACTTCCAGCCATTGGTTCTAGTTCTGCCTTTCTCAACTAGATTAAGGAATCTTCTCACACCTGCTCTTTTCTCCCCGTGAAGGTATTTATACACTGTAATTTTATACGCTATAATCAAGTCACCTCTCAATCTTCTCTTTGATACACTGAACAGATTGGGCTCCTTCAGTCTCTCACTGTCAGGCATTTCTTCTAGCCTTGAATCCTTCCTGTGGCTCTTCTCTGCACCCTCTCATACACATGAGCCGTTGTTTAAGTCAAAGCTAAGGGACAGACTTGATTGAAATAAGGTGAAAGTTCCATATCGATATATAAAGCCTGGGTGACTCAATCCATATACAGGCACCTAGGTTTACCTAGATCTCTTCTGTATTTATATGGTTTCCTATCAACTTTAATTTTAGACCTCCCCATGTTGATTGACTCTGCTCGCACGTATAGCAACCCTCTGCCCCATGACACAGCAGCCCCTCCTTACCACATCAGGGTGTGTCCAGTTAGGCAGCCACAGAGCCTTCAGATAGTACTTCTCATCCAGTTCCATCTCCGCCTGGTACAGGGAATTCAGCTGGTGCCGTATTTCCCTCCCTCGGGTCCGTAGTGTCTGGTAATCAGGGAACTGTGCCGGGAAGCGGGGGGGAGCAGATTAGTGTATCGCGAGGAGGGGTGAGTCTCAGATAGATCCAGGACTAAAAAGGAGTCTAATATATATCAAATGGATTCCAAGGCCTGAGTTTTATCATATCCTTAGTGGTTCATTGCTCATTTGCCCCTGGGTCTTACAGGGTCTTCTCAACAGCTCATATCCCACACACTGTAATACAGCATTCATTTCCATTGCATTTTTCAACCACGAACCTCAAAGTATCGTCAGCCTCTGCTAGGGGGAGGTGGTATCAGCCCTTTCAGAGATTCAGAAACGGAGGCACGGAAAGGTGATTTGCCCAGTGTCACACAGCTATTCAGTGGTAAGACCTGGGAACAGAACTCGGACTTCAGGCCACCCAGTTCCAACAACTACACCATGCTTCCACTCCCAGAGCTGGGAATGGAACCCTTCCACTAGACACCTTCCACCAGCTCCAAATGCTGATAACCCCTCTTTTCTTTAAAGCTCTGAAGATCAGTGAGTTGAACTGCTGTAATGCCCAGAGGTCACAATGAAAATCGGAGCCCCATTGCCCTAGGACAGAGAATAAGACACAGGTCACACATGAGAGAGCTTAAAACCTAAAGACAGACAAAGGTGGGGAAAAAATAAAAGACGTATGGTCTTCAGTTTATAGGTGGAGAACTGAGGCTCAGGGTCACACAGGAAGTCCAGGGCCCTAACCCCCATGGCCTGTCTGCCTCTCAAAGCAACCAGTTTACGCCTCATCCTGTTGCCCCAACCTCCATCCTTCCTAGGAAAAACAGTAAAGGAAGATTTCTCAGGAGACCTCCACATGCTCCTGACAGGGCTTGTAATGTATGAGACTTTCTGCTAACAGCACGTTCATGCTAAAAGCAGGGAGAGGCCAAAACTAGAGGCCACAGATCAAACAGGCCCTACAGAGTCCTAAAAACGAAGCCTCTAGCACAGCTGATCACCTGCAGTTTTCTGCCACACAACTCAGCCAACACATCAGATCTATTCAGATAGCTAGCAAGAAATCTAATGATAGGTGCATGTTTAATTTCATAGTTTAAAAACCCGTGTCAGTTTCTGTGACTATTAAGTGTGACCTTTAGGATTCTGAGCAGATGAGCAAAGCAGTCCCTGCACAGCATTTAGCCATCAAGAGGCAGAGCCCTATTGAATTTGTGGAGAATCGGAAAACCAGAAAAGCCTAATTTCACTGCTCTAAATGAGAACAAAGTCAGAGACCTATAGTGGCTGTCTGATGCAGCAGGCGTGGGAATCTCTCTGGCGCCCCCTGCTGCTGCCTACACATCACAGGCACCAGTATAATATTCTGCTCTCCTTGGGCTTACAGCTCATCTTACATAAGGAATGGAGGGTGTGACCCTCTAGCAACCATCTGCAGAGGTCAGCCATGCACTCAACGCTTCCTTCCACTTCTACAAATTGATACAATTTACAAAATCTGGCTCTTACCGACTCCAATGTGCTCTTGTCCTGGGTTTCCTGGGAGGCAGAAAAGAAAAACAGTAGATAACAAGAGTTATTTCCTTGCGGAAAGGTGTCTGACCTACAGAAAATAAAACCGGGGTGCCTGGATTGTATGAAAGTGAGCAACCACACAATACCCCGGCATCTGCTCTTTTAAGGGATCAGATTGTCAAACTGAGCATCTGTGATGAGAGAAAATTACACCACCTGTTAGAAGCCACAAACAGTGGGGGTTTTAAATATAGAAATACTGTATTGCACACTGGAGCTGTTTGGAAGCATAAGGGGAAAGGGGAGACCTGCAACCTACCTGCAAATCTCATCCCAGGGCCTGGGAGTAAATTTGCACATTGTGCACCTAACTATCTCAATTTTACACCAGTGTAAATTCACCTGCTTCCATGGGGTCACTCCAGTTTTGCATCAGCGTGAGGGGAGAATCAAGGCCTAAGATTGGCTCCGGATTTCTCAAAGACCCAGAGCTTGAAATGGGTCTAAAATCAGCACAAAACCTGTGGGGGCAGGGTTAGAGGGCAGCGTAGGGGCAGAGTGAGTCAATCATGCTGGGCAAGGGGCAGACGGAAGAAAAAAAAACCCAGACAAAACATACACAAATGGCCCACAGAGTTAAGCAGAAAAACCCACAAGCAGCAAGTGGATTAAAAACAAACAAACAAAAAAAAAACCCCCAAAAAAACCACCGATCTTAAAAAATGTCAGCCCAAAGTTGCATATTTTGAGATACTTTGGGAGCCCATGAGGGCATACAGCCACAGGTTGAAACATGCATCCATTGAAGTCAATGGGAGTTGTGCCAACAGAAGTTGGGCTCAATTAGTCCTTTGCTTTCTGGTGAAAGGCACTTTCCAGACAATCTCTAACAGATACAGTTCAATCAGCACTAACGCAAAGCCATTCACTAGTGATCAGCAGCCAGGACACTGTATAGTGATGGGAAGGGAAAGAAGATTTGAGTTCAAGGACACTGTGCTTAAGACATGTGCCACATAGGGGTTTTACTGTTCAGTTTCTGAAGTTCTGGCCTCATCTGAACAAGCCACAGAATGTAAAATACATGGACTCTGAATTAATGGGAAGAATAAAAGTTTGCATCAACTGCTAGACCTACACTCCAGATCCAGAGAGTTTAGGGGTTTCAAACCTAATGTTTGGTTCACCATGCCATCTCCCCTGGCTACTGTACAGGGGACTTGACCAAAAGATCTACTCAGGTCCTTTCCAGTCCTACATTTCTATGATTCTATACACACAGGCACCTTTTCAAAAAGGCCAGAAGTCATTCATGGCTGTGGAGCGGTGGCAACTGTGTACTACTTCATACTCAGGTGGTACATTAAGCCAGGATACAGCATATAAGATGTCTGTGCTTTTTCCAACAGGGATGCCTCTCAGATAAGCGCTGCAGCATGGCTTCTGTGTGGTGGTGGGGATTTTTATTTTGGGGACTAGGGGGTTGCAGTTGTGTAGACTCACCACAAGGTATTTCACTTGACCGGAGACTTCCTCTTTTTCAGCTTCAAGTTTTCCGATCTCCTCCTGCACATTCACCAGTCTCTTCCATGTGGATAACTGTGGTGATGGAAAACAGAAGCATGAGTGCTCATAGCTGGGGTTTCTCTAATAGTTGCTCCTCAGAACACTAAAGAGCAGCACGTATTTTCCATTCTACAGATCATTTTTCCTCTCACTCTCCCAAACCCGCTCTATCTTCCTTTCCCATTTTAAAAGCATCCCCTTCCCTCCCATAGACCCCTTCCCAATTCTCTAGGCTCCATTTCTTTTCCCATAAGCCTATCCAATAAGGATTCCCCAATCCCCAAAAATCCCTCCCAACAAGCCCCACCCACTCATAAGAACAGCCATACTGGGTCAGTCCAATGGTGTATCTAGCCCAGTATCCTGTCTTCTAACAGTGGCCAATACCAGGTGCTTCAGAGGGAATGAACAGAACAAATAATCATCAAGTGATCCATCCCTGTTATCCATTCCCAGCTTCTGTTAAACAGCAATCCCTGACCATCTAGCTTTGATGGATCTATCCTCCATGAATTAATCTAGTTTTTTTTTTAACTCCATTATAGTCTTGGCCTTCACAAGATAATCTGGCAAGGAGTTTGACAGATTAACTGTGCATTGTGTGAAGAAATATTTCCTTTAGTTCCTTTTAAACCTGCTGCTTATTAATTTCATTTAGTGACCCCCTAGTTCTTGTGTGATGAGGAGAAAATAACACTTCCTTATTTACATTTTCCACATCAATCATTTTATAGACCTCCATCATGCCCTCCCCCGACCTCTCTTTTCCGAGCTGAAAAGTCCCTATTTTGAGTTCCCATGATGCTTCCCTATAAACCCCCCCTCTTCAGCCCCTTCTCCCCATAAACCCCACCCACTCAGCTATTTCCCTATAAGCCCTTTCCCACAAGTCTCACTATGGGCCCCACCCACTCTATAAACCCTATATGCCCCTTTCCCTCAGCCCTATCCTATCCCCCCATAAAACTCCCTCTAGGCCCCATCCCTGACCATAGGTCCCCCCTTTAGCCACAACCCCGTCCCAGGTCACACCCTCATTTCCCCTGGTCCCACCCTTTTTCCGATAGGCCCCGCCTCTGCCCACAAAGCCCACCCCCTCCCACTAAACCCTACCCAGTCCACAAGCCCCACCCCTTTTCCGCTAGGCCCCGCTTCTAACTCACTATCTCGCGCAGGTCTCGTGGGCCTAGCGGCCCCTTGCGGAACTCCAGCTCCCGCTCTGCCTGCTCGGGGCGCGCGCACAGCGCAGTCATGTCTAGGCGGGGCCGCGCGCTGTTCCCTTCCCGCACGTGCTCGTACAGCCGGCTCCGCCCCGCCACCCCCTCGCTGCTCCACCGCCTCCCCGAGCCGGCCAGCCCCAGCCCTCGCAGCGCCCGCCACAGTCCCCGGCCCAGCAGCGCCATGGGCGCCGCCATGTTTGCCAGTCCTGTGACACGCAGCCACGGCACTCCGGTGCGTCCCTTTCACCCGCGCGCCGGCCAGATTGGCCAATCGCAGTGCGCCCCCAGGGCGAGGTAGACGGGCCAATCAGAGCAAAGAACCCACCCTTTGCTCGCGCTGGCTCCACCCCGCAGCCTGACCGCTAAGGAGGGAACCAGTTGGTTGCCAAGGGAGCGGACGGGGATGCTGAAAGAGAGATGGCTCCTCCCCCCTCAATATACCCCCCCAGTGCCCTGCAGAGCCAGCCTGAACAACCCCCCCAGCCAAGGACAGTGCCTCAGGGCAGGGGGAGACTTCCCCAGATCCCTCCCCCCATACCCCTCCCAGTGCCTCCCCACCGATTCCCAGTATCCTACAGAGCCTTCCTCTGTCCCACAGGGTGAGCAACACTCCACAGACCCACCCACCCCTCACCCAGTAACCCCCAGTGCTCCCCCAACCCGACTCCCCCCCATATGACCCTCCTATTTCCCAGTCTGAGCAACACCCCAGAGGCCACTCCAGCCAAGAATAGCTCCTTCAGAAAGATGCCCAGACTGAGTGATGCCCCCCAGTGCTCCATCACCCTAAGTGACACCCCAAGACCCCTACTCAGATATATCTGTTACCCTGCAGAGTCCCCTTACATCCCACAGCCTGATCTAGCAGCCCCTCCCACAGGGGTAGAGAGAGACACCCCTTCACACACACACACCCAGACTGAGTGATTCTCCCAAATAGACACTATAGCCAGACACACCCCTGCAAGCCCCCTGGGAACTGAGATTAGAACTCAGCTCTGAACACAAGTCCACCCTGACTCTTGGAGATGAGTTAGAATTTAATGAGTGTGGTCTGCGTGTAAATACTTCACAACAGTACAGAGCAAATGATAGTGTCTCTGGAGGATATTTGCAATTATACAAATGCAGACGTGATTAAAACCCCTTTCCACTAAGGTTGGAACTTTACAATCCCATGACACCTCTCAGCAATGAGGCGCTCACTTCTTCTTCTGAACATGGGCACAATCATACTTCCCACGCACTATTTTGAGCTTCACCCCAGGCAAGTCCTGTGTCCTTCCACCCTCCACCAGGACAATACTGTGCTCCTGCAAGTTGTGACCTTCTCCAGGAATGAAGCAGATGGCCTCCTTGCCGTTGCTGAGCCGCACCCGGGCACATTTTCTGTTGGCAGAGTTGGGCTTCTTGGGTTTGCGAATCATGGTTTTGAGAACTACTCCCTTGAGCTGGGGGTGGCCAAAGGTGGGGCCGAGTTTGGGTGGAGGGAACTTTGGTTTGCCCTTACGGTGAATCTGGTTGAGGGTTGCCATGGTGCAGGTTTGCTGCTGGCCCAGAATTTGGGCTAATGGCCATCTCCCTGGCACGCAGGCACGAGGGAAAGCATTGATACCTATAGAGAAGAGAAGTTTTATTAATTGTTCCCAAGGGGTAATCTATTCCAGGCTGCATCCCTTTCTGTACCAATGGTCCATCTATTGCTATAGAAGACCAGAACAATGGTCCATCTATAATAATACCTAGCTCTTACCTCACACTTTTCATTAGTCGATCTCAAGGCACTTTACAAAGGAGGTAAGCATCATCATCCCCATTTTACATATGGGGAAATGGAGGCATGCGGTCGGGAAGTGACTTGCCCAAGGTCACTCCGCAGGCCAGTGAGAGAGCCAGGAATAGAACCCAGGTCTCCTGAGTTCCACTCTAGTGCTCTACCCACTAGGGATTATGTCTCATGCTGCACTGGGCCCCATCTAACACAGCATCAGACATCTTTCTAATCCATTTTCCCACCTCCTGCCACACTAGACAGGACCACAGTACCTTGCCTCCCAACAATGCTTCAGAGAAAAGCATAAACCCCTGCCCAATTAATCAAATTGTGCAACATCTGGATTATTTCTCCCTGTCCCCCAGCTGGTTGTTCCCTTAGCAACAGAAATTATAAGAGATTTAGAACAGTGCTTCTCAATGACCAGTCTGTGGAGCAGCACTGGTCCTAGAGATCTCCCTGACATAGTTTAGGAAGGCAGCAAGCTGGTTCCTGGTATTAAAAAGGTTGAGAAACACTGATTTAGAAAACCTGTGAGGAAAGGTTGAAAGAACTGGGCACGCTTAGTCTAGAGAAGAAAAGACTGAGGGAGAACAGGATAATAGTCTTCACATATGTACAAGGTTGTTATAAAGAGGACTGATCAATTGTTTTCCATTTCCACTGAGAGGAAGACATGAAGGAATCGGCTTAGTTTCAGCAAGGGTTAGAAATTAAGAAACTTTTTAAATACAAGCATGGTTAAATACTGGAACAGGTTACCAAGGGATTGGTGGAATCCCTATCATTGTCTAACTGTTCTTAAAAATCACCAAACACCTGTCAGGGATGGTTCTGCCTTCCTGCCTCAGCATAGGGGGAAGACTACATGATCTCTTGAAGTCCCTTCCAGCCCAGAATTTCTCTTGAGGACTGGAAGCCTGTATAGTTGCTAAAAGCACTTTTTGCATAGCAAAGTAACACTCCAGAACCAATCAGACACAATGCAATGAGTGGAACAGATACATACTCCATCTCAAAGGGGATACCAACATCCTCAGGAAACCACTGCATGCCATTCTCTTCAGGAAAAGATCACTAAAGCCCCAGAAACCATGAATACAGGTCCCCTGGAAGAAAGGAAGACAGGAAGTTAATATTTCTGGAGGGAAGGGGAGTTCCAGCTACCACACCAATAGATGTCGCTGGTCTCAGTCAAGTGAGACAAAACGGTTTATGGGATTGGTAACGGACTACAGAGCTTGTCACTTTAAAAATCATTAGTCCAGAAGAAAAGGAGTGAGTTGTTGCTATCTGACAGGGGTTTGTTGCTCTATGTGGCATGGGCCTGGCAAGACTCTGCCAGGTTCCTAGGGAGAACCATGTGTCCATGTTACAAAGCTACCACTGCAGCTGGCCTGAAGCCTCAGCAGAGAAGCCAAGCACAAGAGTTAGAGAGACTGTACTTTTCCCACATCCCTAGAGCAGATTAGGACTGAGGCCCACTGAAGGGTCATGGGGTGTGGGGGCACGGAAGGCTTAACCTGTGCTCTGCCTGTTGTGGGGACACACCTGGCCCACCAGGGCTGGGAATCTGACAACCTCACTCCTTACACAGAAGCGGGGATAAAATCTTTGGGGAGCTGTTCTCCCACCCCCTCCAGCACCAGGCACATATCAAAGTCCAAAGCCTGCCATGTCTGTATCATTAGCGAACACCCCCACCCCGTTTTGAAAAAGGGGGCACAGTAATGGGGCTGAGGAAGAGGGGCATGTGGGACTTTTCAACAGGACAAATCAGTTGGTTTGGGGAGAGTATGAATCTGCTCTACCCTCCAAGCATAGCAGTTGGGAGGGAGAGAGAAGGATAGGCACAAGATTGAGAGGAAGGTGGTCACTCACATCCAGAGAGGATCAGCTAGGAGGGGAACACCACATGAAGAGGAGATGGGTTCCCCTCCCTACCCCAGAATAGCAGTTAGGGCAGAGGGAAGCAGAGGCAGGCACTGAGTGGCGAGAGGAATGGGAGACGCTTTTCCCACTCCTGTTCCGATCACAGGGGAGTAGCTTGGAGGAGAGACACAGGGGGAAACTAGGGGCACCAGCTAAAGCAGATGAGTCCACACAGCAGTGGGGGGAGAATAGAGAGAAGTTAGGACACCAGCTGGAGGAGAGAATAGGGGAAATGTGCCCCCCAGTGACACACAAGCAGCTGGGGGAAGGGGCAAAGAGAGGACCGGATGGGGGAAAGCTGGGGGGTAATGGGAGGTGTCTTCCCCTGACCCCCACCCCTGAGAAGCAGCTGGCCAGGACCTCAGATGTGGGGGGAGGGGATCCACCACAGCCCCAGAAGGTCAGGTATGGGGTCACGAGGAAAGCCAGGGGGAGGGGCTCCCCCTCCAGCGCAGAAGAGCAGCCGGGGAAGGGGGAGGCTGGGCACCAGAAGAACAGGAACGTTTGTCTGCCCCCTGGGAGCAGCTGGGCGGTGGGGAGGGGGATGTTCCCCTCCCCCAGAGGAGCGGGGGGGAAGGGGGTAGCGCAGACACTCACTCTCCTCCCCCCACCCACACTGACCTCACTCCGCGGCCGCCATCTTCCCCCCACACGAACCGCCCCACCCGCCGGCGGCGCCCGGCTCTGCGCTAGGCCACGCCCCCCCACTCTCTGATTGGCTCTGACCGCGCCCCCTCATGGTTAGCGAGTCCCGCCTCTCCCCCGCTGGCGCCGCTCTGATTGGCCACTACCCGGCTGGCTTAGGGGGCGGCCAGGCCCAACTGTCGCTCAGGGAGCCTCGCTCCTTCTCTGATTGGCCAAGGAGAGCGAGGAGGCGGGATCATGCCAAGTCCGCTTATCATAAGCTGAGCGAGTAGCTTGCGCCTCGCGAGAGTCGCGGGATTCGGGCTCGCTCGAGCATTCCGGCAGCTGCTTTTTTTCCCCCCTGGTCGCACCTGCTCCCGCTTCTTTTTGGCCCAGAGTCGCTTCCGAGCACTTCCGGTGCAACGCCCCCCGGAACCAGAAATACCAACTCCACCACTTCGTCCCGGAAACGGAAACGTCAAAGCCGCCATTTTTGTCGCGGGTACCAAATTGGGCATGTTGGGGCAGCGTTTCCGTTTATTTAATACGTCATTTCCGCTTTTCTTTCTCGCGGGACCCAGTAACACTCACAGGGCGCATGGGTCATTCCGCCCCCATCACAGCCAGTGGCCGCGGGAGAGGCGGGTCCCTGCCTGCATCTCCTCGGGGGAGGGAACCAGGACAGTGCACAGCTGGGTTCTCTCAAGGGGGGGGGGGGGGAAGGGAGGAGAGTGGGATCTAATGATTAGAGCAGGGGGAGGAAGCCAGGACAGTGGAGACGTGGGTTTTATCTCTGGGGTTCTGGGGAGGGGAGGGGAGTGGTGTCTAGTGGTTAGAGCAGAGGGAGGGAGCCAGGACTCCTGGATTCTGTTGCCAGCTGTGCTCCCCATTGCCAGTGGGAGCGTCGGGCTAGATCTGTCCTTCCTTTCCCCTCTCTGGGCCGCAGCTGGGGGGGCGGGTCAGTAACTGTCTGGACAGGGCTTGGGGAGCCCAGGGGCCCAAATCACACCCAGCATTATTTTCCCCCTTACTGGCTGTCAAGGCAGCTAGTGCCCCACTGAGTGAATCCACAGTGGCCACCTCATGCTCAGCTTCCCCCCAGCACCACTTACACCTTTCATGGCCCCTGCCCACTTCCCCTTGAGGCACATTTCACTGCAGAGCCATTTCAAGCTTCATCTGCAGTTTCATGCCCACTGAGGCCTGCCTGCACCCTCCCGAGCTTAGTGCCCCTCTCGAATAGGCAGCAGATGGCTCTCGCTGCATTGGGCAGCCTCATCTCCTTGGGTAGTTTCTTGGGGGCTTGCAAACCAGCTTTGCAATGCTGGGTAAGGTTCAGACCTGCCTTGTGGTTCTTGCTGCTCAGGCAACTGAGGGAACACAGCTGCCTGCCCCTCCTGGCCCATTGTGAACTCCAAGATCAAGGGGAGGGAAGGGTTCTTCCCCTACAACCCACCCATTGCATCATTTAATTTCTGCCACCCCCACTACAAACTCCATCCCCCTACACCCAGGCTTCTGCTCTCTCAGCTGTGTCTGGTCCTCAAGTTTCTTCCTCTCATTGAAGGGAGGAGAATTGGGAGCCATTCCAAATCTGGATGTTCAGTTTGGGCCTGTCTCACTTTCAAACCAGCTGAGTTGTGAAAGCAGCAACATCACACACTGTTCAGAAAACCACTTTAAATTCATCATCATTAATAATCCATACAGATGGTTGTAGCATATTCAGCTACTCCATTTCATGACATGACCCTGAAACTGAGCAGCTAATACATTCGCTGGCCCCTCCTTTCTTCTGCGGGACCAGCTCAAACTTCCATGCACTTTTATTAATAAAAAACAATTCAGGAAACCAGTTAAATCTTTTGGTAAGTAACCCACTAGGGATTTCAGCCGAGGCCACAGGGATCATTTTAAACACTAACACCCCCTGCCCAAAGTGCACCATTCATCCCAGCTTGCTTGGCACCAAGGGAATGGGCTGTGAGTCGCTCAGTACTAGGATGAATTAGCTACCCTAGCTCCTGTCTCATTCTCTCAGGTGTAAACCAGGCATCAGGCCAGTGGAGCCAGTGGGCCTCATTCTTCACTGCCTAGATTTACACACGTCAGTTACATCAGAATCTGGCCCTTGGTTTAGGTGAGCAAAAGCCCTGACTCTGCAAAGGCCTGTGTGCCTTCAACAGCTGGCTTTGCTGGGATCTGAGTGCACTGAGAACAGACCTAGTGGCTATGCGCCCCATAAACTCCATCTGGACAATCAACAAGCTGCTAATTACATTTATTCGAGGGCCAGTCTCTGCTGTTCTACTGAGCAGCACACTGCCCACAGCTTGAAGGACCTGGGTTCTAACCCTCCCCTCTCCCTTCCTGAGACCCCTGCAATCTAATTAGTACTCGGAGGGCCAGAGTTCCATTTTGCTCACCCACCTGTTGTTCTGGATTTACATCAGCTAGGCAATACCACAGGCACCAGCTGGCAGAAAAAAATCTTACGTTAAAAGGAGCACACAGCGAGCTCCCAACTCACTGCTCTGGAGCGTCCCAAGGGAAACGTGGTAGAGAAGATCTGAAAATTCCTCATCTTGGTGGTAAAAAACCCAAACCCAACTTAACTAGTTTTTTAACCCTTTCATGCTCTGATGATACATCCCCAAACCCTCAAAATAGCCCCCAACTGGGCACCAGCTCAATTGTTGCCATCTTTAAAGACTTGCTGCTTCTGTCAGGAGGCGCTGGTCCATTGTGATTGAAGTCAGTCACTAGGAAGCTAAGGACTGGCCCAATCACTCTTTTTCCCTGTGCAGGACCAGGCTGGCCAGAAAGAATGGACAGGAAGAGCTCATCAGGCAAAGGGGCGACTCTGAGATCAATTTAAAGGAGATGGATACCTCTGATTTGTTCTAGGACGGGAGGGGAGCTCACGGGAGGCCCAGAGGCCAATGGAAGAAGATCCTTCTGGCTCACGTGAGGTTCATGGAGGGTAACTGAACTTCACCATGACCGTGGAGTTGGTGATCCGTGCTCCGTAGTAGCCCGCCCAGAACTGAGTGTCCTTCCCTTTGTGGAGGAAATACACGTACCGAACTCCAGGGCCGTACTGCCTGAATGTGTGGGACACCTGGAGGGAAGGAAGAGGAACCCAATTGGATCACTGGACCCTCTCACAAATCCATGCACTCCAGAGAGAAGGAGGGGCTACGTAGGTGGCTGGAGAAAATATTCTTGCCCGGGGGCGGCTGGGCAAAACTTAAATAGCTATTGTGCAGTGGGAGAGGGCCAGAGAGTAAGCCTGCCCCATACTCCCCGCACACTGGTGGCTCCTGTTCCATGGGGCTGGGCCTGGCTCCACTCCATTGGCTCTCGCCGCCCACAGAATTCAGAGAAGCCCGCGAAAGCATCATGTGACACGCGTGTTCACGCACAGGTGAGGCCCTCCAACCTCCTTCCTGGCTCTGGTGCAGCTGGGTGCAGGGCTTCGCCTGCCGAGCAGGCCATGCAGGAATAGATGGGGGCTGAGCCCCGTTCTAGCCCTAGCCACCTGCCCCCCTGCGGAGGGCTAGGGGATGTCAGGAGACCCATGTTCTATTCCTCACTCTCCCACCGCCACCTGTGCCTCAGCTCCTCCGTAATAACGACAATCTGTCTCCCTTCTTTGTGTCTCATGCTGTGCCCACACCTGGCACAGCGGGGCCCCGATCGCAGCTACAGGCTCTAGGTGCTACCATAGCACACCTAATAAAAACAGACACCCACAGGGACCGTGCAGATTCCCCCCCGGCCCCAGTGTAAAGAGGCACCAGAGGGAGCCATCGGTCCTATAGAGATCCCATGATCGATGCTGCACAATCTTTTTCTGCCACGTAAAGGGCACCTCAACTATTCGCACGTATGATAGCCATAAAAACGACCCTAAAAGAACATTAAGGTTGCAGAGTCAAGCCCTGCAAAAGTAGGAACCGGCAGAATTCAGGCTACCCATGCATATTTCGTTCAGCCCCCTTGCGTGTATGCATTGGATACCAGTCTTGAATCAGACGAGCGCATATTTTCCCCGCAGGACCCCAGTCTCCTTCTGGGCACAGGCTGGCTGGCACTCACGGAGGGCACGTCCAGGCTGCAAAAACACCCTCCACGGCTGTGAGCCTCAGAATGCGCGTGCACAGACTCAAGCCGGCATGCCAGCGTTGAATACAGCCGTGTGGACATTCCCACTTGGGCTCTGAAACCCAGGGAAGGGGGGTGGTTTCTGACCCAGAACGCCACCCCAAGCGGGAATGTCTACACTGCTAATTTTAACAGCACAGCAGAAGCCCACATCTGTCCTCCCGGGCACAGAGACTCGCTGCCACGGGGTAGTAGGGTTTTTTGGCAGCGCAAGGGTACCCTGAATGGATGGCCGCTCAGGATTTCTTTTTCACCTGATCGTTCAGCGGGTGGCCCAAATCAGGCCTAGGGACACAGGCGAGGCCCACGAAGGGGGACCTCCGCGGGGCCCGCAGATACATGCCAGCACAGTTGGAACGCCTGGACAGTGAACAGCAAGGCCCAGGCTACACTCAGAAGCTAGGTCGACCCAGCCGCATCCACACCCCTGAGCAATGCAGCTGAGTCGACCTAACCCCAGTGTGGACGGTGCTATGTTGATGGAAGAATTCTTCTGTCAGCCTAGCCGTGGCCTCTCGGTGAGGTGGATTAACTACAGCAACTGGAGAACCCCTCCCGTCTACACCAGTGGTCCCCAAACTGGGGCACAGCCCGCTGGGAGGGTCATGGAGGATCATGCAACAAGGCCTGGATCAGACCCCATGGGGGGCAGGGAGGGAGCGCCAGCCAGCCCCACTCTGTCCCCGCCACCAGCTGCAGCTCCGGTCCCCTGACCGCAGCTCCTGGGGGTTGCAGCAGAAAAAGTTTGGGGACCCCTGGTCTCACACCGCAGCGCTACAGCTAGGCCGCCATCGCGGTTGAAGCATGGCGTTCCCTTTCGGCAAGACCCATGGGCGGCGTTCACTTGGTGGGCAGAGCTGAGAAGAGAGCCACCCTGCCCCTGTCTGTCAAGCATCCCTTTTAAACTTGATTTCAGAGCGTCTGCTGAGTCGGCGTGAAGTGATGAAAGCAGCTACAAGCCTGGGTGAGAGCTCTTTTCGTTTGGTGTATCACCAGGCTGAACCATCACTGGGATTCACAGTCAGAAACTCAAAGCCTTTAAGGCCCGAAGGGACCATTCTGATCATCTGGTCTGACCTCCTGCACAACGCAGGCCACAGAACCTCCCCCACCCACTTCTGTAATAGACCCCGAACCTATGACTGAGTTACTGACATCCTCAAATCATTGTACTTTGACGTTCTTAAACTGAGAATCCACCAGCAAGTGACCTGTCTGGTACCATCCCATTGTTAAGTCTTGGCCTTTTTTTTTTTTTTTTTTAAAGTCATACAGCAGAACCTCACAGTGAAGAAACCAGTCACGAACTCACTGGTCAACCACACGCCTCATTTGGAAGTGGAAGTATGCAATCAGGCAGCAGCAGAAATCCCCCCCCCCAAAAAAGCAGCAGCAAACAGTGCTATGTTCAATGTAAGTTACTAAAAAAAATAAAGGAAAAGTTGTTTTGTTTTTTTTTAAAAAGCCTTGACAAGGTAAAGAAACTGTTTCTGAGCTTGTATCATTGAAATTAAGATGGTTAAAAACAGCATTTTTCTTCTGCCTAGTAAAATTTCAAAGCTGTATTAATCATAAAATCGTAGGAGTGGAAGGGACCTTGCGAGGTCGTCTAGTCCAGTCCCCTGCACTTATGGCAGGACCAAGTATTATCTAGCCCATCCCTGACAGGAGTTTGTCTAACCTGCTCTTAAAAATCTCCGCTGAAGGAGATTCCACAACTTTCCTAAGTAATTTATTCCATTACTTAACTACCCTGACAACTAGGAAGTTTTTCCTAATGTCCATCCTAAACCGCCCTTGCTGCAATTTAAACCTGTTGCTTCTTGTCCTATTAGGTCAATGTTCATTTGTAAACTTTTGAAAGAACAACCAGAACGTTTTGTTCAGAGCTGCGGACAACCTGCATCCCCGCGGGGTTCGTAACGTTGAGCTCCTCCTGCACAACTTTACGAATGCCACAAGCTTTCAGCCACCAGTAATTAATAACAATCAATCCCTAGCGCTTTTCATCTGTAGATCTCAAAGTGCTTGACAGTAGAGCCTGGTATCATCATCCCCATTTTACAGGGAAATCGAGGCACAGGAAGGGAAAGTGACATCACCAAAGTCAAACCGGGAGCTGACTTGGTTTTAGAACCCAAGTGTCCTGACTCCCAGTTCCTTAATGCTCCCAGAGGGCTGGGAAAGCTGGCAACATAGCCGGCTCACCTGGTGATACTGTGCGTCGTTCCACTGGTGGATGGGATTGGGGCTGGCCTGGAATTCAGCTATTACAGTTCTTCTGTTGGCAGCCAGTAGCTTGATGCAGATGGAGTATTCACAGCCACAATCTTCCCGGGCACCCCACCTGTGGGACAGGAGCAGACGCTGGGGTACAAGGACCCTTGGGGGGGCAGTAGGAGGGGGAAGTGACACGGCCCCCAGAATGTAAAACTAAACAGGAGTCCTGGGAACACACAGCCGAATCCAACACACACAGCATCACCAGCCTTTTGGTCCCTATAGATCAGGGGATTGAAGCAGGATCTTTAAATTCTCAGGTTCATGCTCTAACTACTGTAACATCCTCTCCCCTCACCCACAGGCCTTGTCTAGCCCAGCATGTTCCAGGAACTTCAGAGAAGGCTGCTACTATCCTAGGCAGCAAGCCAACGAAGTCTGAGAACAGATGTGACCTTCTTGACGTACATTTGACACAAAACACTGACCAAGAGGGCAGGAGAAACTCACTGTTAAAAACCCAACCCTTCTCACCCCTTTAAATAAGGGCTAAGAGGGCTCCCGACCCATATCTCTGGGTCCTATCAGAGGACCGCCAGCAAAAAACAGATCAAACAAGATTCAGCAGGCTTTATATTTTTAAGGCTTTAAAAAAAAAAACCCAAAGAAATCCAAACCTTTTGATTTTGGGGCACAGGTGGCTCCGATAAAAAGAAATAAAGGAAACCGCAGAGGTCTATATCTACTCATCAGAAAGCAGCGGAAAGGAAAGAAAGACACCCATTTCTTTCTGCAGGTCACCATTAAGGCCACATGTGCTTGGGGGAGGAGGGAGATGAGGGTGAAACTTACCAATCGCAGATGTAGATTTCTGGTTGGTAGGTATCCAGCAGTTCTTCCCACAACCCCTCCTTTAGAAGATCTACGAGCTGCGATTTGACACACCACCTGCGGAGGGGAAAAGGAAACTTATGATATTGCAATAGCACCTAGGGGCAAGAACTGAGATCAGGGCCATGTTGTGCTGGGCACTGCAAGGACCCTCTGTACACTAGGGGGACAAATGGGTATTAGTGGACACATGTTAAAATCCTAGTGAATATAAGGCAGTTGTGGTTTAAATGTGTTGGCATGTCAAGATGAATGCTAGGAAGAGACGATCACTGCCCCAAAGAGCTCATGGTCCAGACATGGTGGGCAAAGGGTGGGAGGAGAAACTGAGGCCCAGACAGAGGAAATGGTTTGCTCAAGGTCACACAGCAGGGCCAGGAAGAGAGCTCAGGTGCTGAAGCCCTGGCACTACAGCAGTACAGCTCCTTGGTGAAGGCAGGCAAAGCTGCCATAAGCCATGATTCAAACCCATGGGATCACCTCCCCCAGTGAAAACAATGTATTTGCTGGTCTGCTGCAGGAGTTTGCTGGGGCAGCTACGTTTGGGGCTGGAATTGGGGCAAATCAGCACTGCAGAGAAGGCCTCGTAAATCTGGAGCGACACCGTTCCCAGTTCTCCCCTGCTGGACACACTGGGTCAAGGCTGACACCTGTGCAGAGCGGGTGTGTGTGTATCATGAGAACACAAGGGTGCACAGAGTCAGGGCCAGCATCCGATCTCGCTCATTCCGCTGCAAATCCAGAGCAACTCCCGTGAAGCGACTCCAGATTTACTTAGACCATATCCACAGTAGGAGCGCTTTGCCAGTATAGGAATCCCAGTATACCCTGCTGGCAAATTGCTCCCAGCATGGCGCAGCCGTGCATCATCCTGGTATAATAAAACCTCCCTCCTTGAGCGAAACAAACTACCCCAGTAACAGTGCAGCTTTGGCAGTGTAACTGCATCCACACTGGAGGTTCTGCTAGCACAGCTCACTGCACAACACCAGAGCAACAGATCTGTGCCGGCAGAAATCTGTAGTGTAGCCCTGGCCGAAATCCAGAGAGACTCCGGATATACTGGTGTGTACAGATGTTTAGGACATGACAGTAAAAGGTGGAGGGCAGACTGAGGCCTGGCATCTCAGGGACTCATTTATGCTAGGTCAATCCAGAGTGACTCTGGATTCATAGGTGCAGACGCAAGATCAGGATCAGCCTGGCCTTTGGCGAATGGGTAACCCACAGCCTGTGACACTTGGTAGCCCTCAGCTGCACGTGGAAGCTGAGGGGCAAGCGGGGTGGCACAGGGGACGCACCCACTCACTCACCCACCCACCCACCCTCACTCACTCACTGAAAGGATGAGACGAAGCAGGTCTGGGCCGTGGCGCCCACGACCTGACTGCAGTTCTCTTCCACCTTCCAACCATGGCCTCCATGCTGCACCTGCCAGTGACAGAACTGACCTGCGGGAAGAGGATGCATTGAGAGGGGGCGAGGTGCGGTGGGCACTGGTTCACAAAGGGGGGGGGGGGGGAAACGACACCACCCTGGTGGGAACGAATTCCCAGGAGAGGGGGCTGGGTGGGCTAACGTGCCTCTTGGCACCAAGGAAAATAAACAGGGAGAGAAATAAATAAAGAAGAACCTCAGCGTTACAAACCCCTCAGGGATGCCAGTTATTCGCAGCTCAGAACAAAACATTCTGGTTGTTCTTTCAAAAGTTTACAGCTGAACATTGACTTAATAGGACAAGAAGCAAGGGGCTTAAATTGCAGCAAGGGGGGTTTAGGTTGGACATCAGGGAAAATTTTCTACCGGTCAGGGTAGTTAAGCACTGGAATAAATTGCCTGGATGGGTTGTGGAATTGCCATCAGGGGAGATTTTTAAGAGCAGGTTGGACAGACACCCGTCAGGGATGGTGTAAGATAATGCTTGGTCCTGCCATAAGTGCTGGGGACTGGACTAGACAACTTCACGAGATCCCCTCCGGGCCTACGATACTAGGATTAATACAGCTTTGAAACTTTGCTGTGCAGAAGAAAAATGCTGCCTTTAACCATTTGAATTTCAATGAAACTAGCACAGACAGTTTCCTAACCTTGTCAAGGTTTGGGTTTTTTTAAAACTTTCCCCTTACCTTCTCAGCAGTTTACATTTAACTCAGCACTGGGCTGTTTGCGCTTTTTGTTTTGGTTTCTGTTGCTGCCTGACTGCGAACTCCCCCCAAATGAGTGTGCGGCTGACCCGGCAGTCCCTAACTCGAGTGTTTGTCACTCAGGTTCTACTGTATCCTTGGGGGGGGGGGGGGGGGGGGGGGACGACGACGACGACGACGACGACACTCTCCCCCTTTCCTAAGACCCCCCCTCCCTCGCCCATGCCATACCCCCAGGTACTCTTTGGGGTGAGGAGAAGGCAGGACACTGCGGCAACACTCCCCAGGGCCAGTTTTCTTCCCACTCTAGTGCCCCCCTCCTTCACTCCCCAGCCTCTCGCTCCATCCCCCAAACCCACTGTCCTTGGTGCCCCCCCCCCCTCCCGCAAACCCACTCCTCTGTGCTCCATGCCCCCCCACATCTCCCCTCACTCCTCCCCTGGGAACCCCACCCCGGCTTCTCCTCACCCCTCCAACCCCACCTTCCCCAGTGCTCTCCACATGGGCCCCCCCGCTTCTCCCCGCTGGCCCCACGGTGCCCCCAGCCTCACCCTCCCCGCACGGGTTCCGGATCAGGTTGCGGCCCAAGGGCTCCAGGAGGCAGAGACGGCTCCAGTGCGGCGGGGGGCAGAGCCGGGCAGCGGCCAGGGCGGCCCGCTGGCCCCGCCGCTCGCAGCGCAGGCGCCAGACGGTGGGCGCCTCCAGCAGGTCCCGCCAGCGGCGGCACACCAGCCGGCAGCGGGTCACCAGGAGGCGGTCTGGCACCCAGCTCAGGATCAGCGCCAGCAGCTCGTCCGGCAGCGGGTCCAGGAGGCAGGGCGGCGGCGGGTCCCGGTGGCGGCTCGGCAGCGGCTGGGCGGCTCGGGGGTCCCGGCTCCCCGCCTGCCCCATGCCCGGCCCCCGCCGGCTCAGCGCAGCCGCCTCGCCCCGCGCCCGGGGCAGCGCAGCGAGGGCCGGACACCCGGCAGAGCCCCTGCGTGCGCGCAGGCGGAGCGGGGCCGGTCCGGGCAGCCAGTGGCCCCCAGCTGACTCAGGGCGGGTCCCAGAGCTGGGGGGATGGGCTTTCCCTCCCCAGCTCCGCCCCCAGGGGGGCCGGATCCCTCCTTCCGCTTTTCATTTACACCGGTGCCAAGTGAGCCCCGGCTAATCCGGCTGGCCAAGCTTGCATTTTAGTTTGTACTGACAGGAAGATCTGAAGTTGATTTGTTTTACTGCCACAGGAAACCTTTGACTGGCATCGCTTCAAATACCATAAACCCAGTGTTTCTCCGCCACCCGGCACCGGTCCCTGAGATCTCCCTGGCACCGTATAGGAAGCCGGGCCCTGGCATCGAAGAGGCTGAGGAACACGGCCATAAACAACACAGGAACCTCACGGAAGCGTGTGCTCGCTCGCGCTGCTCTGTGCCCAGGAATTCGGAGTTAGGCCGTGGCGCTCGCTGCAGCGAATCCATCAATCGGGTTCTGTGGGCCGGTGCGATGACAGAAAACAGGGACTGGATAAAGCGCTGGTCAGGGCAGTTCTATGAGGCAAGAAGCGAGTCCGAAGGAGGACAATCAAGTGTCAAAACACCCTAGGTTTGATTTCTACCCGCCTTTTTCATTTCGTGCCGGGTTTACGGACAGTGTTAACATTGTACAGTTTTTTTACTGACTGTCCTACAGTTGGCAGGCAACCCTCGCCGGATTTGCCCCCTCCGTGCGATCCCAGCTGGGTAATCCTCACTCCCAGGCCCCCCCGCCCTGCTCTAACCACCAGACCCCACTCCCATTTCGGAGAGAACCCAGGCGTCCTGCCTCCTGCCGCTCTAACCACTAGACACCCCCGCTCTCCTCCCAGAGCCAGGGAGAGAACCCAAGAATCTTGATGCCACCCCCCCCCCAAATCTTCACCACCTCGCCCCATCTCAGCTTCTTTTCTGGTGCATCCCCTTTGCCGGCTGGCAGGCTGGGCATGTGCTGGGGCCGGGAAGTGCGACTCTGCCTCCCTGCCCCTGCCCTCCTCCCCAACCCCAGGCCCAGGACATGGCCCAACCTTCTGTTCTTCCTATGGGCTGACGTCCTTCCGCCTCTGCCCCCTCCTTCTCCTCCCCAGCACCTGGGCTTGTTTGTTTTGCTGCAGAGGAAGCCGACGCGACGGCAGCCGGCAGCCAGGGACTCTGCCTCCGGCCAGCCTGGTGCATGTGTGGAGTTGGCCGGGCTCAGCCCTGCGTTTTGGCACCAGTCTCAGCGTGGACCCCTGGCCGTGCGGGGGGCTGCACAGAAGCTCTGGGACAGAGGCAGTGAGTATGGGGCTAGGGAGATCCCCGTCCCGGGCAGGGGTGTGTGAATGAGTGGTTAGAGATAAGAAGGCAGGGAAAAGCAGGGAGTGGGGTCTAGTGGTTAAAGCAGGGGGGTGCTGGGAGCCAGGACTCTTGGGTTTTATCCCAGCTCTGGGCGAGGAGTGGGGTCTAGCGCTTAGAGTAGGAGGGCTGTGACTCAGGACTCCTGGGTTCTATTTCTGCCTTTGGGAGCTTTCGACACCCCCTTATGGCATTGCCCCGCAGGGCAGCAGCTGGACTGCCCACTCCTGGGGTCAGAGCCCAGCTCCGTGCCTGTGCTCTGCAATTTGCTGGGCACCAGTTTACATGCTGAAGACATCGTCCTTCCTTCCCTGGCTTCTGTCAGCCACACCCAGGGGAGGTGGGTCAGTGTCATTAGCCCCATTTTTGCAGATGTGGAAACTGAGGCACAGCACAGAGGAAGGGACTTGCCCAAAGTCACATAGGGAGATGGTGAGTCAGCAGGGCTTAGAACCTAACCTCCTGCTCTGACCACTAGACCTCACTCCCCTTCCAGAGCTGAGAATAGTCCTGGCTCCCAGCCCCCTCCTCTAACTACTAGACCCACTCCTCCTCCCCAGCTTGGAATAGAACCCAGTAGTCCTGGCTCCCAGACCCCTGCTCTAACCACTAGCCACTCCCTCTTCCTTCCCTGGAGCAGGGAATAGAACCCAGGAGTCCTGCCTTGTATCTGCTCCCTCCCCCACTGCCGCTGCCTCTAACCCAGCGCCCTGATCTAAGCACAAGATCTTTCTTCCCCATCTTCCCTTCCGTCTTGTGACCTGCTCTAATGTTGCAACACCAACCTCTGGTTAACCCAGATGGTCAGATCAAGCTGATGTTTCTACCTGTCTGTGCCCCATCCCCTCCTACACAGAATCCATGACGCAGATCCATCCCTCGGTGCTTCTCAAATGGCTGATTTCTTGAGCCCCATCCTGGGTCTCTCTAGGTTCTCCTGTCATCCCATGGCTCCAGGAGCTGAGGCTTTAATAAACTCCCCCATATTGCATGAGCCAGCAAAAGGCTGCATTCAAATACCAGAGATTCTGGGAACAATGCTTCTGCCCGTTTAAAGCTCCCGGGAGCTCCTGACCCTGATGGGGAGTGGCAAGGCAGGTGGTTGGGGGGAGGGGAGCTTTACTCTCTAGGGCAGTAGCTTGGCTCCGTGGCCCTGGATTTGGGGCCCTCTGTGCGCCACAAGTTTGGTGGGTTCTCAGCCGAGGCTCGCGGTTTGCTGGGGTCCACATAACAGACGCCAACATTGAATGAGGACTGCTTGGGGTGTGGAAGCAGAGAGACAGAGAGATGCCCTATTACTGCCTTCCCTGCCCTGGCAGGTTGGGTGTCGGGAGGGGAGGGGGTATTTCCCTGGCGCTGCCCAGTCCGTGGTTGCCTAGGTCCTCTGTTTCCAAGGCTGCCTTTCCGGCACCACCAAGCCCCTAAGTAATTGGGGTTCCAGGCAGACTTGGGGGCGGGGCAGCTGGCAGGGTGGCAGCTTGGGTAACAGGGCGTGCCCGTCTATCTGCCTCTGCCCTGCTCTCGGGTTCGCCCAGGAGGGGGACTCGGGGCTGCCCTTACCGGCAGGGCATCGCAGTGTGGAGGGGCACCAGCTTAGTGCCACGGGGTGAAGCCGGGGCAACCGGTGTTGAGCTGGGGCTTGTGGCGGGCGTGGGAATTTTGATTCCTGTCCCATGGCCCTGGGCACAGGGACCCTCATTTTCCCTCTGCCAGAGCCCTCCCCAACAGACTGTATCCCCCAGATCCCTTTGGTGGGTCTGTGGGGGCTGTTTATACAGGCATCCCTCGCCTGGTGCTGAGATGCAGCTGCCTCTGGGGTGGGGTGGGTCGCTATCTATACAGAGCTCTACCATAAGGAACGTGTTTATCCCCTGCCACCAGCACCCCAATGACCCTGCTCATACCTGCCCCATCAGGGACCTCCAGAGCTGCCTTCCCATGACCCCCTTAGCCCCTGCACTAGGAGACCCCCAGACTCAGCTCCCCCTGCTCCCAGCCCCTCACATCAGGGCCTCCCCAAGTTCCAGCCCCCCACCAGAGCTCCCCCAACTCTGTGAATTTGAATTGCCCCCCAGGAGCTGCCTGGCCTCACTGCTGACGTAGCACCGACTCCGGACCGCAGCAGGAACCACCCCGCACGCAGGCCGGCGCCCCACGGATTTCATTTCCCCATTCCTCCCACAGGCGGCTGGGAAGAGCAGGATGAAGATGGGGCGGCACAGCTGGTTCTGCCTGCTCTGCCTGGCGCTCCCCTGGCTGCTGTGCCAGGGCACCAGCCACTCCCAGCCCCAGCAAGTGCATCTCTCCTACCCAGGTGAGGCTCTTGGGACCCCATCTCCTGGCTGGGGGAACAAGTGAGGGGGAGAGGGGGGAGCAGGCTATGGGGAAGCCAGCTCCAGGGGGTTATTAATGTTTATATCACTGGGCTTGGGATCAGGACTCCAGGGTCTGTCTCCAGCTCTGGGAGAGGGGGGTCTAGTGGTTAGAGCAGGGGGCTAGAAGCCAGGACTCCACAGTTCTGTCTCCAGCTCTGGGAGGTGAGTGGGGTCTAGTGGTTAGAACGGGGGGGGGGGGGGAGGGCGGGGGAACTGGGTTCTATTTCCAGCTCAGACAGTGACCACTTTGGCTTCAAGTGAGTCCTTTCCCCTCTCTTGTGCCTCAGTTTCCCCCCACTCTGCAAACACTTCCCTGCCTCAGTTCCAGGGTGTTGATGAGATGGGGGGAAGGCTGAATCGCTTCCCAGGCGGATCCTGTTCCTTGGAAACCGAGGTCTCTTTCCCGGATTGATCATAGGCTCATCCATGGCCAGTGAGAGCCAGAGGACGGTGCTGCTGGAGGTGACGGGGTGCGGGGAGTGAGTGGATGGAGCCGGCGTTGTGTGGAATTGGCCCTCGTAGTACCTCAACAGGGCCAGTGGGGGGAGAGGGTGGGTGCCCGGGGCGGGCAGCGGCTCCAAGCGCTCACATGGCTGTTCTAACCTGGCAGGAGACCCCACCGCCATGACCGTTACCTGGACAACCTTCGCCTTGGCTGGGTCTGTCGTGGAGTTCGGCCCGGACCCAGGCAAGGCCTTCACCGCCTCCGTGAAGGGCAAAGCCAGCCTGTTTGTGGACGGCGGCTGTGAGCACCGCCACATGTTCATCCACCGGGTCACCCTGCGGGGCCTGGTGCCCGGGCAGCGCTATGGTGAGGGGGAGCTGGTAGCGGGGCGGGGGGGACCAGCACACTGCGGGCGTTGTCCACGCTGAGCCACTCCCATGCCACCATAGTGACGGATGGAGAGACACAGGGGCACCGCTATAAAAGGGGCTACACACGCCAAGGGGTGCAGCAGAGCCACTGAGACCTGGGGACACGCACGGATGGGTGGGGTGCCCACACACATCTTCCTGCCGCACGCGCACACACTCACTGATGGGTGGGGTGCCCGGACACACGTGCCCTGCCACGTACACACATGCACACCCACACCCTGCCACGCTCACACACGCCTTGCCACACTCACACATGCCCAGCTACATGCACGTGAACAGATAGGTGGGGCGCCCAAACACACATGCACACGCCCAGCCATGTGCTAGGACACACACACAAACACAGTGTCACCCAACGGTATCCCAAATACCCAGCCTACCCCAGGCACCCAGCCATGCACACTCCCCAATCTCTCTCTCTCTCTCTCTCTCTGTCTCACACACACACAGCTGCAGACGTGCAAGCTGCACTCCTCAGCCAGTCACATGCACCCCGCCAGAGCGCCGGCCCAGCCAGTCAGCTCACACAGCCGCCAGGTGTGCAAACTCTCTGCTCTCCATGCAATCATGTGTGAACACACACCGAGCAGGGCTCATCCTCTCCAGCAGGGGGCAGGAGACACACACACCCGGGGCACGCACACGAGGCAGGTGTTTGAGTCTCTCCTTGTTTTCCCCCTGTAGCTTATCGCTGCGGGAGCCTCCTGGGCTGGAGCCGGCCCTACAGCTTCCGGGCTCTGCAGAATGGCACGGACTGGAGCCCGAGTCTTGCTGTCTTCGGCGACATGGGCAACATCAACCCCCAGTCTCTGCCCAGGCTCCAGAGCGACACGCAGCAGGGCATGTACGATGTGGTGCTGCACGTAGGTGGGTGTCACGCCGCGCTCCCCCAGGCCCTCGAATCGGGGCTGGCGGAGGGACCAGCTCAGGGGGTGGGGAATGGGACATGCAGCCTTCCTCCTCTAGGGGGTGCCGCTGGCTCCCATCTGGCCCCTGGACAGGGCACTGGCTGGCTCAGGGGGGCGGGGAATGGGACACGGGGCTTTTCCCCCTAGGGGGCACCGGCTCCCGTGCCATCCATGTCAGGAATGACCACCAGTGATCCCCATCTCACGACCCATTGGTGGCCCCTGGAACAAACTCGCTGGGTCTGCATCCAGCTCCTAGGGCACCAGGGCCCACGCCCCCCCAAGCGCCGCCGTGGGCTCTAATTACCCCCCTCTTTGGGGATCTCAGCCAAAGACTGAACTCCTCTCTCAGCCCTAGAGAGCGCTCCCCTCCCCGCCAGGGATTCGGGCAGGATTCAGGGGGTGTTGAGCCAGCACCTCCTGCTTACAAATGGGTATAACCCGTAGTTTGGGTAAAATCCCCCCCAGGCCGCCCCGTTCCCCCGAGGGCAGAGCAGCTGATTCATTGTGATCCTCTTGTCTTTCCCAGGGGATTTTGCCTATGACATGGACCAGGTAAATCCTGCCTCTGTGCTGCCTCCTGCACCTTCCCTTCTCCTCCGGCCACACTCCGTGGGTTGGCACCACTCGCTGGTGTCTCTGCCCTGGGGATTTAGGGCCAACGCTGGGAGGGATCCCCTAGGAGAAGGGGCTGCACTCAGCTCCAAGGGTTTATAGCACAAGAGATGCTTGTGCCCCCCTCTTGTTGCCCCCCCTCATGCCTGCGTGCAGGGGTTCCCAGGGGTTCTCCCATCCATGCATGCACGCTCGCCTGTCTGCATCCCCAATCGGCCTGTATGGGTATCTCTATCCTGCATACAAAACCTGGATCTCTGGGCCCCGGGCTTGTGGACTCGGGGTTTCCAAGCCCGTGCGTGAGCGTCCACACTGTGTTTACAATCGCTGGGCCGGGGTCTCAGTGCCCGGATCATGTGAGAGTCTCAGTGGGTCCTGAGGGCTTGTCAATCCGAGCCAGGCTGATTTGTGTGTGAACGGAAGTGGGCTTTGAGCTCAAACCTGAATCAAAGCCGGGCTCAGTGTGCAGTGTGGACACACCCATGGCAACCCAGAGCAGCTCTCTGTCTCCCTCTAGTGGCCAGACCATAGCGAGATTTACAAAGCTGCTACAGCCCTTGAACTAACCCAGCTGGCAGAGGCTGGCATGTGGGGCTTGTGGGTTTGATTCCCACACAAGGCAACTTGCCCAGGCCAAGCAGAGATTCCAATAGCTTTGGGATGTGCCAGAGAGCTGGTAGCCTGCGAATCCAGTACAGCTGTGCTGTGTTGGGAATTGAAGCAATGATGCCCTGAGGGTTGGCTCCGTCCCTTCCCGCTATCCATCCGTGCCCTGGCTGCCATGTGCAAACCCACATGAGGGTGCATTTGCACACGGATCTGCCCACCCACTTCCACCCTGGGTACACACAGCCCCCACGCTCCCAGGGCTCAGCAATCCCCCACTCTGGGCGCCTGCCCTTCTGTCTCGACTGATGCATCTCTCTCTGGGGTGCAGAATAATGCCCGGGTTGGAGACGCCTTCATGCGCAAGATCGAGCCAGTTGCCGCGTCGGTGCCGTATATGACGTGCCCAGGGAACCACGAGGAGAAATAGTGAGTGGGGGGGGGGGGGGACTGATCTCGCACGGGGTGCCTACGGGCACGACAGCTGGCTCTGCCTGGGCATCTGCCCCTTCCCCACCATGGTTACCACCCAGCTCTCTCCCCCTTCCCCACCCTAGATGCTGCCCACTGATCCCCTCGCAGCCTTGCACACTGGCCTTGTCTGCCGGGGTATATTTGCTCTTCTCGGCCATGCTCTGTGTTCAAACTGCGCCCCCTGTAGGACACACATGGCAGGTGCCCCTCAGGGAAGAGCATGTGGTTCAGATGGGGTTTGATGGGTCTATAAGGGCCTGATGGCGAGGCAAATTTGTTACCCTGGGAGCATCTCAGCCCGTGGTTGTGGAGGGGGAAGAGGTGGCTGCATGGCGAAGTCCGGGGGAAGGACTAGGGGTGGCCGCCTAAAGACCATGGTGAGGGGGGCAGGGCTGGGAGTTGGGGGGAAGGGTTAAATCCACCCCCCAACACACACCTCTGCTGCAGCCCCCCATTGTTCTTCCCTCCCCCAGCAACTTCTCCAACTACCGCGCCCGATTCAGCATGCCGGGTGACACGGAGGGCCTGTGGTACAGGTGAGTGCCTCACCTCGCCCCCAGGGGGCAGCATTCAAGACAGACAGAGGCACAGGGGGATAAGGACGCTGGGGGCAGGGCTCTCTGGGCCTGGCCACACTTGGTTAGAATGGGGGGGCTGAGAGCCAGGATGCCTGGGTTTTTTCCCTGGCTCTGGGAGGGGAGTGGGGTCTAGTGGTCAGAGCAGGGAGGGCTGGGAGCCAGAATTCCTGAATTCTATTCCCAGCTATGGGGGGAGGGGGATAACTAGGAGCCAGGACTCCTGGGTTCCACTGCTGAGCTACTGACTCACTGTGTGTGTTGAGGGGCATGCTGCTTCCCCATTGCGTGCCTCGGTTTCCCCCACCATGGCACAGGGCTCGTCATAGAGTCATAGAAGATGAGGGTTGGAAGGGACCTCAGGAATCTAGTCCAACACCCTGAGCAAAGCAGGACCAACCCCAACTAAATCATCCCAGCCAGGGCTTTGTCAAGCCAGGCCTTAAACACCTCTAAGGATGGAGATTCCACCACCTCCCTAGGTAACCCATTCCAGTGCTTCACCCCCTCCTAGGGAAAAAGCTTTTTCCTAATATCCAACCTAGACCTTCCCCACTGCAACTTGAGACCATTGCTCCTAGTTCTGTCATCTGCCACCACTGAGAACAGCCTAGCTCCATCCTCCCTGGAACCCCCTTCAGGTAGTTGAAGGCCACTATCAAATCCCCCCTCCTTCTGCAGGCTAAACAAGCCTAGTTCCCTCAGCCTCTCCTCATATAAGTCATGTGCTTCAGCCCCCTAATCATTTTCATTGCCCTCTGCTGGACTCTCTCCAGTTTGTCCACATCTTTCTGTAGTGGGGGGCCGAAAACTGGACACAATACTCCAAATGCGGCCTCACCAGTGCTGAGTAGAGGGGAATAATCACTGCCCTCGATCTGCTGGCACTGCTCCTACTAATGCAGCCCAATATGCTATTAGCTTTCTTGGCAACCAGGGCACACTGCTGACTCATATCCAGCTTCTTGTCCACTGTAACCCCCACATTCTTTTCTGCAGAACTGCTGCCTAGCCCATCGGTCCCCAGCCTGTAGCTGTGCATGGGATTCTTCCATCCTAAGCGCAGGACTCTGCACTTGTCCTTGTTGAACCTCATCAGATTTCTTTCAGCCTAGTCCTCTTAATTTGTCTAAGTCACTCTGTATCCTATCCTTGCCATCCAGTGTATCTACCACTTCCCCAGCTTAGTGTTATCTGCAAACTTGCTGAGGGTGCAATCCATCCCATCCTCCAGATCATTAATGAAGATGTTGAACAAACCCAGCCCCAGCTGGGGCACTCCGCTTGTTACCGGCTGCCAGCTAGACACGGAGCCGTTGATCACTACCCGTTGAGCCCAATGATCTAGCCGGCTCTCTAGCCATCATTGTCCATTGCTCTCCCTCTCCTATCACATATGATTCTGCTTCTCTGCCCCCTAGCTGGGACATCGGCCCTGCCCACATCATCTCCTTCTCCACGGAGGTGTATTTCTACCTGCAGTACGGCCAGCACCTCGTCCAGGAGCAGTACCAATGGCTGGAGAGAGACCTACAGGTAGATACGCACTCCCCACCCCCAGCCGACCCCTAGCCTTCCTGGCTGCTCAGCCCCCAAGAGTGTCTTGCTCACAGACTGACTCTCCCCCTTCGTGGCAGGAGGCCACGCGGCCAGATCGGCGCCGGCAGCGCCCATGGATCATCACCATGGGGCATCGGCCCATGTACTGCTCCAACAGTGACCTTGACGACTGCACGGAGCACGAGAGTATTGTGAGTGGGGGGGGAGGGCAGCAGCACTGGGGGTCACAGACAGGAAGCGTAAACAGACCCGGGGGGAGGAGGGGCTGCAGAGGAGGCGCATGGGGAGCAGAGAGGGGACCCACCGACAGATCCAGGTTGGCCATTCCAAGAGGCAGGGGGCAGGGGGTGGCACCTCTCTGGACGACTTCAAGCAGAGAGTGTGGGGCAACTTTGGGGCAGCCCCGCCAGGTCCCATCCCCCAGCTCCTGATCTGCACCCCACTGTCTTTCCCCTTAGGTGCGCCGAGGGCTCCCTCAACATCTGTACGGCCTGGAGGACCTGTTCTATAAATACGGTACCCGCGGCACCTCTCTCCCCATCCCTCCAGCCTCCTCCGCAGGGGGGGAGTCTGGGAAGCTCCCCCTGCATGGTGCGCGCTGGGGCTGTTTGCTGGCGCCCTGGGGTAACGGGAGGGAGGAAGTGGGCTGACGGCACCGATGCAGATCCCCAAGCCCCATGTGATAACAACTGGCCGGCCAGCGCGTCAAAGAGCCCTGTTCTTTCCTCACGTTCCCACCGTTCCCCACCCAACCCTGCCCCCTGCTCCCCGCTGGGCTCATACCCCAGTCCTCAGCCTCAGATGTTAGCCCAGCCCAAGCAACTGGGGGCAGCGCAGGGGGCAGAGGGAGAAACCTGCTGGCCTGTATCCTACAGGAGAAACGGCTGGCCAGGGTGAGTGGGAAATAGTTTGCCCCTCTGTGCCACTTTGGGGGCTCATTCCGACCAGGAGGGGCTTCTGTCACCCCCTGCCCTGGGCGCCTCTGCACCGTGCAGCACTAGCCGAGCGCCCTGCCACCCGTGGCTGGCTCGTAGCGTGGGTATGAGCCCTTCCGCCAGCCTGGGTGCTAATGCAGGGTGACCCCAGCAGCCCTTCTAGCCCTGAGTCTCCGCTGCAGGCCCAGTCCCCCTCCCTGGACGCTCGCGGCCATCGATCAGTTCGCTGCCTTTGAAGAGACAGAGCTCACAGCGGCCTGCTCCTGTCTTTCTCTGAGCCACTGTCTCGCTGCAGCCCGTTCCCTGGGTCTTCAGCCCCCTGGCACCTTTCTCTGCTCTGGCCTCGCCCGTTCCCCGGGTGACGGACGCCCCAAAGGACTTTCTGCTTCTGCGTCTCTCTCCTAGAGTCCCTTGTCTCTGCTTCCAGTGCCAGGAAAGATTCTGGGGGTGTCCCGTCGTGAGCACTAAGCAGTCTCCCCCTTTCCCCACCTGCTCGTTAGGCTTGATAGCGCTGTTTGCCTTCTATCTGGCTGTACTTTTCATTGCCCTCCGAGGTCTCGCCTGGCTCAGTTTACATCGCAGGCCCAGGAAAACAGGCGGAACAACATTCCTGTCTCTAGGGCAGGCTGGGCTTCTGTAGGGGGTTTGCATAACTCCTTTTCCTGCCTGTTTCCAGCCCGTCCCTCTGATTCTTTCTACCCCACCTGTACATAGGCCATGCACTAATATAAAGGGCCAGCGTGTCACCAGTTGGCATTTTCCCTTCCACGACACCTTGTAGATACAAATTGTGACAGCAACGTGTCGGGAAATGAGTGTTCTTTGCCCATCTCCTACTCAGGCTCCCCTGGGATTTTATCCCTTCACCTGGGGATGTGGACTGAGCCCCCTAACCCGGTAAAGGACCAGTTGCCTGGGCGACAGGGCCCCAGTCCAGCTGTGGGTCTAAGATCCAGTGGCCAGAGTCCTGACTCAGTTCCCTGCTCTCTTCACCAGGTGTGGACCTGGAGCTGTGGGCCCATGAACACTCCTATGAGAGGCTGTGGCCAGTCTACAACTATCAGGTGACTCCTGATTGGGGTGAGCGGGTGTCCTTCTGGGGTCCCTGTCTACATGGATGTCAGCTGTGCAGCACCTCTGGGGAGGTGGGGGGAACCTGGGCCAAAGGCTGTATCGCCCCCACGTTGTTCCACCGTCAGCAGCCTGGTGGCGCTGTGCAGTCACGCTGGAGGGCCAGCCCAGGGGGAAGGGGGCTGGGTTTCCAAATCCTAGAGCCAGGCCATGGGTAGGTCTGGGAGCAGGGGGTGTGGCTTGATGGGCCCCTCCCCTTTTCTGAGTGCTGGGATCCCCAAGCACTGGGTCAGTAGGGATGGGGCTATTGAGGCAGGTTCCCAGCGCCCCTGGATCACCCCAAGGGATTTGCTGCCCTAGCCCCTTCTCCGCACAAGGCAGAGTCGGTCAGGTGCTGACCCCTTCTGCCTGCCCACATGGCTAACGAGAGGTTAATCTGTACCCCTGCCTGCCCCCTGTCCTAGCCCGTGATTGGATGAACCCCCAGCCATAGGACAGCCTAGGTCTGCTCTAACTACTAGACCCCACTGCCCTCCCAGAGCTGGGCAAGAACCCAGGAGTCCTGGCTCCCACAGCACGGATGTAATGCCTATCGTGTCCTCACGGGCTTCCCCCTCTTGTGGTGAGCTTTGCTCTGGGGGGGAATTTTTCACCGGGCAGAGCCGGCAGGGGCCGGTGGGGAGCCTGGGATTTTAGCTATCCAGCTTGGTGAGGGGATTGCGTCTGAGATCTGAGCCTGAAACGATGCCGTCCACCTCCCCTCACTGCAGGTCTATAACGGCAGCACTGCGGCACCCTACACCCACCCCCGGGCGCCCGTCCACATCATCACCGGATCGGCCGTAAGTGACAGCTGGGGCCCGAGCCTGGCAGCCCGCTGGGCTGATGCCAGCCACCACAGGCCCGGCTCTGCTCCCGTTGCAGCCACTGTTCAAACTTACCACTGGCGGCCACGGGGCCGGGATGTCTCTGCCTGCAGTTTGAGGGCCCGATCCTGTTATGCGCCAAACACCTCGTGGGCAGTGCGGGGTGCCCCCAAATCCCATTGAAATTCAGTGCGGGTAGGGTGGGCGCTTCCAGGATCAGGCCCTAATTTAGATGCTTCTTGGGGGGGGCATTAGTTGGACTAGGCCCCAGCTGCCTTAGGGATGGAAGGATGGAGGGCTGGGGGTGGCGGTGAGTGTAAGAGGCTCTGTGAGAAGATGGAGGGGTCGGCAGAGGAGGCGTGAAGCTGGGAGTGGGCTGAGAAGGGGGAGAGCTGAGATAATAACAATTGCTAGCTCTTTTCTGACCCCATCACCCCCTTTGGGCAGATGGGGAAACTGAGGCACAGGGCGGGGCAGTGACTCGCCCAAGGGCACCCAGGTCTCCATCCAACGCTCTATGCTCTATCGGCTAGGCCACATGGGAGGGGGTGGAGGGATCGATGTGCAGTCGGGTTGACACAGCAGGAGGAGGAGTTTAGCCAGGAACCTCCCACCCAGGGAGAGACTGCCTAGCGCTGTAGCCCTGCCCTCTCCTCCTCTGCACAGTCATACAATGGGCTCTGCCCCCCTGCAGGGCTGTAAGGAGAGACTGGACCCCTTTGTCCTCGAGCCAAGGGAGTGGAGCGCCCTGCGCATTGAGGACTATGGCTACACGCGCCTGCGCATCATCAACGGCAGCCACATCTGGCTGGAGCAAGTGTCGGACGACCAGGTATGGCATGGCTGGCAATCAGATCCCCAATGCCCTCCCCCCCCAGCCCACCCCTACCCCCAATTCGATCCCTAACTAGGCTAGCTCAGTGTGCATTGGACTGATCTGTAGTGGGCCCATCACAGTGGTGTCTGGGCACTGAGCATTAGCCACTAGACCCCACTCCCCTTCCAAAACCAAGGATAGAACCCAGGAGTCCTGACTTTCAGCCGCTCCCCTCCCTGTTAGACACCACTCTCCTCCCAGGGCTAGGAATAGAACCCAGAAGTCCTGACTCCCAGCCCCCCTGCTCAAACCACTAGACCCTGCTCCCCTCCCAGAGTCAGGGACTAGCCCCCACTCACCTCCCACAGCTGGGGATAGAACCCAGGAGTCCTGACTCCCAGCCCCCCCACCCTCTCAGAGTGCTTCCACCGGCACCCAGCTGTATCCACTCACACATTGTCCCAGCGTCACCAAGTGGACAGCTCCTGCCATAGCGACCTTTCTCTGAATCCTAGCTGGCACCCGTGGGGTGTCACCGCGGGGCAGTGGCAGAGAAGGGAAACCCCGGAATAAACATAGCCCTGAACTCTCCTCCAGCCTAGGGTGAGAAAAGCTGGAGCTGGGTGGTTCTGGAGAAGAGCACAGGAAGCATTTGGGCTTGTCTGGCTCCTGGCGGATGTAACGGGGAAATAGGGAGGAGAATGGGGTCTAGTGGGCAGATGTGGGATGGGAGACTGGGAATCAGGTGGTGCCTGAGTAGGTGCCGAAGACTGTGGGGAATCTGGCTCCTTTGTTGCGGGAGTTGGGTGGGAAGCTGGGCAAGTCCCTGCAGTTTTGATTCTTCTCCTTCCCTGGGTTCGCACTGGAAACAGGCCTGAGCCGTGGAATCCAGATTTGAACCTCCCAGACTCCTCCCCCTGCTCAGTGGCCTAACGTTGAGATCCGTGTCCAAAATCATACCCTTGGGGGTCCTGATTTCCAGCCTTCCCTGCTCTAATCGCTAGACCCCACGCTCCTGCCCGCGGCAGGAATAAATCCAAACCACTCCTGCCCCAAGTAGCTGCGGTTTCCTAAGCGAGGATGTTTCCTTCATTAAAGACGTGATAATCAACTTCCTTTGAATCCTTAATCGGTGGTTCAGATTAAGGGGGCCGGAGGAGGCGGGTTTGCGGAGATCCAGAATGTGGAACTGGGGGAGGGGAAATAGCTCTAGAGAGTTGGGGTGGGGATGGGGAACATCCTCACGCCAGTGGGAATGTATTGCAATCCCACTGCTGCCACCAGAGTGAGCCTTGCCCCTTTGTGGTCCCAATCTGTCCCTATTCCTGACACATCACCATAAACCCTGCCCGGGTTCCGAGGCTTGCCATGAAGCCCCTCTGGGTTCTGAGCAGGTAGGGGTGTCCCCTGGAGCCGCCCCTGAAACCGAGTCCTGGTTTTGTCTTTCAGGACGGGAAAGTCGTGGATGGGATCTGGCTCATCAAGGAGTTGCATGGCCCCAATGCTTGGCATTAGTCTGGCAGCAGGCACCCCGCCCTGAGTTGAGCAGAGGGACTGCATCTCCAGGACACCCGGAGGTCCTCGTTATCTGGCTGGAGTCAGAGCTCCTTGAAGGGCTACAAACTAATCTGGTTAAACACAAAACGTTCCTGGAAGCCCTGGTGTATGACACTGGAAGGACACGCCGGCCCCTGCAGCTGGGTAAAACCTGCTGCTGGATCTTTATAATGGTGAAAAAGCCCTTTCCTGAGATCGAGTCAATTAGGTCTCAGAGCACTTTATACAGGCGGGTTTGTGTCCATGTATTCCGGGGAAACTGAGGCACAGAGAAAAGAAGACACTTGACCAAAATCATAGATTTAGGGGTCTTGCTTTCCAATCTTCCCTGCCCTAACCACTAGATCCCACTCCCCTCTCAGAGGCAGGAATACAACCCGGAAGTCCTGACTCCCAGTCCTTTGTTCTAGCCATTGGCCCATTCTGCCTTTTACAAAAACCCCACTAGATCTAAAATGTTCTCCAGACTTTTCCTGGGGCATCTCAGCTGATAACTCAGTCACCACTTTAATCTTCCAAGCCCTCAGAGTGTGTGCGGGGTGGTGGTGGCGGGATCTGACAGTTTTTCTTCCTTGTTTTTTCTTTCCTCCATGAGCCAAGCATCGGTACCATGCTTTCTCCCTTGGTGCTGGTCCCTGTAATGCAATAAGTCCTAGAAAGAGCTGTTAGGCTGCTAGATTTGCCTTTCAACATCAAGCTAGTGTGACCCCACTGAAATCCGTGATACTTCTTTGGGGTGAGATCTGTGCATGAGGCAGGAGGGGCGGGTACACTCCTGGGGTTCTTTGTATGGTGCTTGATGCTTCAAGCAACACGCTGGGTCTTTTGGATTGATGTCTGGGAAACTAACTAAACAAAACCAACCTCAAAAGGTAGGCGATGCCCATCTCCTTCTGCCAACGCTTTGTTTCCTTTGGTGCCTGGGTTGTTTTAGGGCCAGATTCTTCTCTGGTGTAAATCAGGAGGTGGCCCCTCCAAATCCTTGAGTCGCAGAGGGGAGAATTCAGCTCTGTCACCGGCCCCTTTAAGGGGAGGTGGGCTGAGCCCCACCTGTGATGGATCAGCTGCATCCTAGATGAAGCTGTGGGGGTAGAGGTCGGGTGATGGCCTGACGAGCACCTGGTCTTTTATACAGGCCAGCAAGAGCTCAGTTGAGGGGGCAGATGGCTGACTGGCTGGCCGGCAGCGCAACCGGCTGGCTGGCTGGCTGACAATCTGGCTTTGTCTCCCAGATAGGTGACCTGGGCAGAGAGAATTTCTGAGAGTCTCTAGGTGCATGCACTGGCTCAGAGGTGTGTGCGGGGGAGGGTTTCTAGAAGCTATCACCCATGTGGGGCAGAGGAGCTGCTTAACTTGGGTATTTTGCCTGTTTTCTGTTTATCGATACACGGTGCCCTGCACCAAGGGTATGAGATAGACGCTGCTGCAGCATCCACCCTTCTTGGGCCAGTGGGAGAGCCCACTGGCTTCTAGGCTCCTCATAGATCCTTGTGACAGTTGGGCACAGGCCGTGCAGAGCCCGGGTTAGAGTTTGTTCTTTCCAGACCCCTATGCTGCGGCAGTTAGGCATTGCCTGTTGTGCTGACCACAGCCGAGACCACTGCCCATCCTGCTGACCAAGATAGTCTCACTGTGCTCCCCCATCTGTCCCAGCTCTTCTCCTATACGGGGCTTGTCTGTTCTTTTGGAGCAGGGACTGTCTTTTTGTTCTATGTTTGTACAGCACCTAGCGCAATGGGCTCCATGAGTGGGGCTCCTGAGTGCTAATGCAATACAGAACACTGATGATGGAGGAGGTCAATTTCTTGTCTGGCTTTGATAACTAAATGTCACTTGCTTGTGTTAACTGTCTTAATCTATTGACTTCTATTAAAAGAAACTGAAAGAGTGAGACTGCTGACCTTGGAGGTGACTATACGAGGGGACATGGTAAAAATCTACAGTCTGATGGATGAACTGGAGAAGGTTGAGTGAGAGTTTCTGGTCTCCTATCACCAGAGCAAAGGGCACTCCAAACTGATCGATGAAATTAGCTTTTTCACCCATTGGCCGGCGGAACTCACTGCCACATGATTTCATGGAGGTCAAGTGTTTAGCAGGATTCAAAGAGCGAGAAGGCATCTAGCTCAAGAACACAGCTCGCTCGAGTTAGACTAGTTAATGCTGACTTTAACAAATATCCCTCGACAGGCTCTAGTTCAAACAGGAATGAGTTCAGGGAAATCTGATGGCCTGTGTTAGGCAAGAGGTCAGACTGGATGATCACTGTGGTCCCTTCTGATTCACAATCTATGAATGAGGCAGCCAAGTACAGAATGGCCCCAACATCAAATCATTTAAATGGGAGGGATGTATGGCTGTATCTATATCTGGGTAGAATAGAAGAAGATTCATTATTGCAAGGTCTTCAGAATACCAGGCTTGGTTTGCACGTGTCTAGGAGAGAGATGTGTTGAGGAGAGAACACTAGTTCCAGAGCTCAAATCTTGCACCTGGCAGTGGTACGGAAGGCGCTCGATAAATTCCATGTAATTGACCATTTGACCATTCACCGATGTGCTCAATTAAATCACGGCCTCGATCTGGAGGATCATGCTCCAATAGATCAGATTAATATACTCAGGTAGTAGAAGAGAGGCACCTTCCTAGTTAAGGTGGCCTTGAAACTGTTTAGGCTGCCAGTTTACCCAGAGAGTTGAGTACAGTAGCTGGGCTTCAATTTTGCCTCTCCAGAGGGTCCTCAATTTCCTCATCTTTGTTTGAGCTCATTAGCACAGTTCCATGTGGGGCCCTGGTTAACAGGACGAGTTAGTAGCATATTCCCAGAGCTTTTGGTTGGGTTTTGGCTGGTCTATAAACCCTCATGCTTCAGGGCATGAGCTGACCTCTAACTATCGGGGTCAGGAAGAGACTTCCCTTGGATGCAGGTGACTCCAGAATTGTCCACTGGGTGAGGAAAGGTCTCCTGCACCTTCCCCTGAAGCAGCTGGGAGGAGGCAGAAGCCTAAGCTATTGGTTGCATTACACTGTGCTCTGATCCAGCTTCTGTTCCTGATAGGGTAGAAGCTGTGGTAGGAATTGCCAGAGGCACACAGAGCTGGCTGCAGAGAGGCTGATCCTTGCTGCTGGGAGCAGTGTCCAAGGGCTGGTGGTGCTGAAATAACCCCAGGGCATCCAGTCTCCATGGCACCAGCCCTAATGCCAGTTACAGACAGAGATCTGCAGCAGCTGGATTCTCCACATGGGGGCGGAATTTCTCTGCTGCTGAGCACCTCAGGGCGACCTTAACTAAGCCCAGGAAATTCATCTGCAAAAGTCCCAGCAGCATTGTGAACTCTGGCTGCCAACGAAGGAGCAAAGGTTGGCAGAGAGCTAGCAATAACCCGCACACACCTAGGAGAAAGGACTGGTCAGCGTGCACCAGGCATATGGGATTAGGATGGGGCTCTGGGGATTTTATTACTTACCAGTCATCTATTGCTGTAATGTAGGATATTTTTTGCTAAAAGCAGCCGTGCAATATGTCTGTGTCTACTTACGTGGCTTTTTATCCAATGATCTCAAAGCACTTGCCAATGGTGGGTATAATTTATCCCCCTCCCTCCCAAAAAAGGCCCCACCCCATTTTGCAGAAGAGGAAATTGAGGCACAGAGAGGGGAAGTGATGTGCCACAACAAGTCAGCCGCAGAGATGGGTATGGGACCAGGTGTCCTGCCTTGCAATGCCCCCTCCCCATTCTAATCATCCTGACTTGTAACCCCCTTTCTAACCACTAGACACCACTGCCTCCTAGAGAGACCAGAACCCAGGAATTTGGATTTCCAGTCCTCCCCTGCACTAACAGCGACACTTCTCAAACAGCTGGGCACAGAACACAGGAGCCCTGGCTCCCATGGCCACCCACTCTAAACACTAGCCATTTTGCAGCTCGTTTGTAGTCTTGTCAATGCTTCGAGGCTTGGAAATGAGCTGAGGAAATCCACAACTGATTGATTAACCTTTCAATGAAAGAAAGGAATAAAAAAACACTAAATACCAGACTTACTCGGAAGGACTGAAATTCTATAACTTGCTCGCCACAAAGATTTTGTAACAGTATAACTATAGCAGTTAGGTGTGTGTGTGTGGGGGGGGGGGGGGGGGGTGTTACCTATATAGTTATACCAGTACAACTCTACTGTGGACAGTTATACTGGTATAAAGGTGCCGTATACCAGTATAGCTTATTTCCCTTCCTGTACAGGGATAACTGTAGCTATAAAGCACATTTAGACTGGTATAACTGCAGCCACACCAGGGGTTTGTACTGCTTTGACTAGACTGGTATAAGGCACCTATATCATTTGATTATTTGTATTATGGGATCGTCTAGGTGCCTCAGTTGTGACCCAGGGCCCCGTTGTGCTGGGCTGGGGCCTGGGTGCCCATGCTGAATCTCCTCTCTCTCTGCTACAGAGAGTCCCTCCAGGACCCAAGGCCGGTGTGCATATGGGGAGCATGCTCCTGTACCTGCTCTGGGATTAAGTACGGGCTGTCGCTCTGTAGGGCTGGCACTGAATTAACTCCAGTGAGAAGCCAATGACTATTATTAGCTGCCGTGTGGGTGGTTTGTTCTTTGCCTTGCACTGTCAAAGCACTTAATCTAGCAAGTCGGTTTGGGCTGATTTTGCTGGCAGGAAATGCTGCTGCTACTGCTGAGAACGGCTGGGTTCTAAGGGGCAGTGCAGGCTGCGTTGGTCCTAAATGCAGCCCAGGTGGCAATGCCCTTTGGATAATTACCTTTCCCTGCCCCCAGACTGCTCAAAGCATTGCACAGGTGTGGACGCAATCGGCCTCATGACCTGTCTGGGAAATAGGTATCATGCCCAGTTTATAAATGGGGAAACTGAGGCATAGGCAGGTGATCTGACTTGACCAAGGTATCACAGAAACTCAGTAGCAGAATTGGAAATAGAACTCAGGAATCCAGGCATGTTGCCCATTGACTGGAGCAGGGTGGTGACTGGGATTCAGGACTCCTAATCAAATACCATGAGAAAATCACAAAGGTTTATAATCCTGGGTCTCACATCTCACCTCCTGACGATACATCATGGTGCAACAATGGGACCTAGCGATGCAGGGTCTTCACCCCATGATGCCATCTTGCAGCATGATGTCATGTTTCAGCGGAACCAAGTGATGTCAAGACCCAGGGTAATGAGGTCATAGCATGCCATGATGTCACATTTCAAAGATGACATCACACTGGGATCAAATTACCTCAGGTCCCAAAACAACAGTGGCGGTGCCATCGTATGCCATGATGACAGTCCGCTGTGGCTAGATGATGCCATGTCTTTTTGTGATGACATAAAAGCACAACATGATGACAGCGTGTCATGTTCTGATGACTTCATGAGGATGCCATGACAACACCACGTGCTCACAAGATGATCCTTCCTGTCCGTGGCACTCTGGGAAAGGCCAATAGGAACCACCCCCACTCCCCCATGCCCTCTTCTGAACCCACGCTCCCAGTGGGGGCCACGTCCCCTTTAAGAGATGCCTCGCCCCATTTCCTCCCGTCAATCAGTCTCTTCTCCAGCCAATCAGGGCTCATGACGCCGCGCGCTTGCCCCCTCTGAGGCGGCAGTACCAGCAGAGCGGCGGCGATTCCGACCAATCAGAAGTGGAGACTTGGAGGGGCGGATTTGCCTCCACCTCCCCTAAGGGGGCGGTCCCTATTGCCAGGGGAACGGGGAAGAGGCAGGGAGGGAGGGGGCTGTCCCCGGATGTTGGCTGGTTCCTAATATGGTGGCTGCGGCGGCGGAGTGACCAGGAGCCGGGGGAGAGAGCGCGAGAGCCCCCGCCCCCAGAGGTGAGAGTGTGGGGTCGGGGTGCGCGTGAGGGAGGGAGGAGCGAACTACTGTTTGAATTCCGGGGGGGAGAGGGCAGGTGAGGGGCGTGGAGCATGGGGTAGCTGCGGGATTGGAGGTGCACAGTTGGGGGTGGGGGGGTTGAGGTGAGGGTGGGCGGGGGAGCCCAGTTGGGGGAGGAGATGTGAGGGAAGCGGGCATTGGAGGGGGGCGTTGAGGGGAGCTGGGGGCATGTGAGCGGAGGGGGAGTTGGAGGTAGAGAGGGTTTGAGGGGAGGGAAGTGAGGGGGGTTATGGGGCCACTGGAGATGTAAGTGAGGGCGCTGAGGCTAGAGGGGCTGTGTGGGTGGCTGGATGGGGTGAGGGGCTCTGGGGGTGGGTTGTAGGGAGTGGGGGTCTGGAGACTAGGGGGCAGGACAATAGAGGAGGCCCCCAGAGGCTCTGCTGGTGGGTGAGCTAGAAATGCTCCGGGGAGGCTGGCGGGGGTCAGTAGAATGGCTGAGAAGTCGGGCTCTGTTCTGCGTGACATGCTGTTGCGAGGCGTAGGGGTGCGCAGGAATCTTCCAAATGATGTCAAGACCTAATCCTAAACATGTAGCATCTGTAGTTGCCACTACTTACTACATGGCAGGGAACCTCAGAGAAACCCCTTGTGCTTGTGCAGTGCCTCTTGCCTGAGGTCCTCAAAACGTGTTGCAGAGGTAGGTAAGAATTACCCCCCTCTGTCAGGTAAGAAACTGAGACCTGGACGGTGACTGGCCTGTGTCAAATGGGTGCCAGAGCTGGAGTACAACCCAGGTGCCTTGATGCCCAGATTGCTGTTGTAGTACTTTAAAACAGGGGTTCTCAACTTTTTTCTTTCTGAACATCCCCCCATGATATAAAAACTCCATGGCCCAGCTGTGCCACAAAAACTGTTTTTCTGCATATCCAGTGGATTAAAATCCACGGCTGGCATCGGGGTAGCAAGCAGGGCAGTTGCCCAGGGCACCACACCACAGGGGGCCTCATGAAATTAAGTTGTCTGGGCTTTGGCTACAGCCGTGGGCAGTGTGGCTCAGGCTTTCTGCCTTGGGCACCAGTGAGTCTAATGCTAGCCCTGCTCTCTGGTTTATTTTGGCAGATCCCCTGAAACCTTCTTGCGGCTCCCCAGGTGACCTGGACCCCTGGTTGAGAACCGCTGCTTTTTAAAGACTTTTCAGACTGCTCTACACCTTTCAGGATTCTGATTTGCCTTGCGTACACCAAGTTTCACCTCACTTAAAAACGACATGCTTACAAAATCGTACATAAAAATGAAGTGTCACAGCACACTTACTGAAAAATTGCTTGCTTTCTCATTTTTACAATACAGTTTTATAAAATAAATCAATTGGAATATAAATATTGTACTTGCATTTCAGTGTATAGTATATAGAGCAATATAAACAAGTCTTTGTCTGTATGAAATTTGTTTGTACTGACTTTTAGTGCTTTTTATGTAGCCTGTTGTAAGACTAGGCAAATATCTTGATTAGTTGATGTACCCCCTGGAAGACCTCTGCATACCTCTGGTTGGGAACCACTGCTTTTAAAGTATCCTCTGCAGCTTTGCATATTCCACCATAGCTATGCTTCCCAATGCCGGCAGATCTCACTTAGTTAAATGAGAAGGTGGAATGCGGCAATAATTTGAATACATAAGGGATTTTACTGTTGAGGGTGTTACTTTTGTTTCAGGTAGATGGGAATTTTGGATAGCCAAGGTCTCAGCAAAATGAGGCTAAAAGAGCAAATAGTGCTATTTATCCTGAAAGGTTATCGTAGAATCATAGAGTTGGAAGGGACCTCAGGAGGTCATCTAGTCCAACCCCCTGCTCAAAGCAGGGCTAACCTCAGTTAAATAATCCCAGCGAGGGTTTTGTCAAGCCGCAGCTTAAAAACCTCCAAAGATGGAGATTCCACCACCTCCCTAGGTAACCCATTCCAGTGCTTCACCACCCTCCTAGTGAAAAACTTTTTCCTAATGTCCAACCTAGACCTCCCCCTGCAACTTGAAACTGTTGCTCCTTGTTCTGTCATCTGCCACCACTGAGAACAGCCTAGCTCCATCCTCCCTGGAACCCCCTTTCAGGTAGTTAAAGGCTGCTATCAAATCCCTCCTCATTCTTCTCTTCTGCAGGCTAAACAAGCCTAGTTCCCTCAGCCTCTCCTCATACGTCTTGTGCTCCAGCCCCCTAATCATTTTTGTTGCCCTCCACTGGACCCTCTCCAACTTCTCCACATCCTTTTTGTAGTGGGGGGCCCAAAACTGGACACAATACTCCAAATGCGGCCTCACCAATGCTGAATAGAGAGGAATAATCACTTCCCGTGATCTGCTGGCAATGCTCCTACTAATGCTGGTTATGCTGACTTTTTTTTCCCCTGATGTGGAAAATCAAAACGGGGGAATAAGTAAAACGGGACTTATTGCTAGAGGGCTACAGGAACATTCTAATATAAAATTTTCCAAGCCTCCAGATGGCTTGTTGAAGTGTTTTTGTATGAGTTGGTCCTTTTCCTCTGTTTGGTAACTGCACTGTGTATAACCGTCTCTGGGAACAGCTGTCTCCGTTAGGAGCTTCTAAGCTTCAATTAGCCTGAGTGGAGATGCCACTAATTGCTAGCAAGTGAAAAGCAAGTGTAAATTAAAAGTGAAGTAAGGCTCAGCCTGCAAACACTGAAGGTATTTTTATTTAGGAAATATATAGACATCATAGGGTATCAAAGCCAGAAACAAAGGGAGAGAACTTAATCTTCCTATATAGGCACATTGATCAGCATATGTGCTCTTGGATATTTCTGTCATCACTGCTGCCTTTTTGACTGATTTATCAAAGTGGACAGTGTCCTAGTTTGTAACTCAATCAAAATTGATAATTAAGGCATTCAATATCTCTGGCCAGCAGGAGCTGCCACATGCAGAGGATATGTTGGGGTAGCATTTATAGCCATGACAAAGCGGGTCTGAGAATGAATCCAGCTGTGTATGCTAGCTCCACATAGCTGTTGCAGTTAGAAGGAGCAGATCATAATAACACTCTTGAAATGTTAATTGGTTGGTTTTCCAATAGCTTTCATTTTTCCTAAATATTTATATTTTTAATAATAATCCTGAGCACTTTAATTGCATTTCTCATATTTTGAAGAGCTCTGTAAACACTAACAGATCTTCCCAGCACCTCTGGGAGGGAGGGAGGGATCTAGGTAAGATGATGGATAAATTAAATCATGGGGAGCTTAAAGCCAACATTTTCCAAAGTGACATTTAGTTTTGAGTGCCCAATGAGAAACACTTTGGGCTGGTCTTTCGGAGGTGTTGAGTTCTATGGGAGTTGTGAATACTCAAAGCCTCAAACTCAGGCCCAAAGTGTCTCAAACTGGGTGCTCAAAATAGAGCTTGCCACCAACATTGTACAGCCGAACACTAGAAAGCCTCCTCTCCCGACTCTGTCCTCTAACCACTATCTAATGTTATTTCTTAAATAAATCCGATGCCAGGCAAAGGTGCTGCATTGACAGCCATGGATGGAGAACTTCACTCTTTATCCCTGGACCATATACAGCACAGGCAATAACAGGGTAAATTTTCTCTTCAGCTCACGTGCCTCAGCCCTAACCTGATGGCACTGCTTCCACTAGGGATGGGAAGTGCTCCATGGGGCATTCAGCCCTTGGAGGAGAGAGACAGCAGCCTCTGCTGAGATTGCCAACAATGCAGATGGCTAGTGCCAGCTATGGTTGCAGCATTTATGAGATGGCACCCCACCCATTCATTTAATTGGTTTTCCACAAGGTTAAGCTAATGACCTAGAGAAGAGAGGATCATTTGTGTATCATTCATCAGTCTCTGAGGCCCAGATCCTCAAAGGTGACTTCCATTGGAAGTTAGGAACCTAAATACCTGTGAGGGTCTGGGCTTCAGTAACTTTCCAGCAGGGAAGTGCCATGGCAAAACTAGGAAGACTTCAGAATTACATTTTACTTGCAATTAAAAAAAATATGGCTGAACTTGGCAAAAATTAACTCTTCAAGCTTGCGAGTTGACATGGGCAGCATCTTTCATAATGAGCTAGTAAACAGATGTAAATTGGATTTATTGAAAATAACCACTGTAAAGATTGGCTAAAGGAGGATACAAAGACCTTAGTAACTTTATACAAAAGCCCTAAACAAAGTCTGAGATGTCGCCAAGGAACTAGTGGTTTGCTGCCAGTAAAAACATTAACTAATCCTGGCAATCTTTTAAGGAAAGTGCTTTCCTTTCTGATAAAGGGCTAAGACCTGTTAGCTGAATATATCTGTCGTCCTTTGCATCTTGCAAATCTAGTTGGGGAAAGTTTTCTTGAAATCCTGATTTAAATTGAACAAATAAACAGAAACATAATGTGAAGCACAAAAAATCCCACATGGTTTGGATTTATTGACATGAATATGTGCCTGGGATAAAACATCCATGTTCTAAGTAACATGATGAAGGACCACTATGGAACTGTTACAAGGTTCAGGTGTACATGACTCTGAAATTGCCTGTTAAGATGTCCTCTCACGGTTGTTTCATCCATTAGCTCAATACAGGAAAATGTCATTCAGAAAACCTTATATGTAGTGTAGTTGTAGCTGTTTTGGTTCCAGAATATTAGTGAGAGAAGGTGCGTGAGGTAATATCTTTTGTTGGACCACCATCCGTTGGTGAGAGAGACAAGCTTTTGAGCCACACCCTTACCCTGCCAGGATACATGTAAACTTTGTTTGGATTTTAAGGCCAGAAGGGACCGCTGTGGTTATCTAGTCTGATTTCCTGCAAAATACAGGCCACATATAGGAACCACTGAGTGAAGTTATCTAATACAACAACTTGTGGTGGAACTAGAGTATATCTCTGGCTGTCTTTCTAAATCTTGATTTAAAGACCTTTAAGTGATGGACAATTTACCGCATCCTGTGGTAATCTGTTTTGGTGGTTAGTTGCCACTGATGTTAGTTTAAAAAAAAAAAAAAAAAATCCAGTTTGAACTCTGCTGACTTCAGTGTCTAGCTGTTGGCTCTTCTTGTGCTTTTATCTGCTGAATTAAAAAGCCTGGTATCCAATATCTTCTATCTACGTAGGTTTTTGTAGACTGATCAAGTTGCCTTTTAACCTTCTCTCCTTGACTCTGCCCCTCCCTTCTAGATGTTTTCAATGGTAATGTAGGCTTCTAAGTGAGGGCAACTGCCACTTTCCCAGTCAGGGAGCATGAGGGAGAAGGAGCCCTCCAACCACCCAGCACCATGATTATTAAAAGCTGTGGTGGGAAGAAGAGGATGAATAGTGATGTAAAGCTGAGGGCATAGAAATTGTCAGACTGGGTCAGACATGAGGTCCATCTAGTCCAGTATCGTGTCTCTGACATTGGCCAGCACCAGGTGCTTAAAAGGAAGGTGTAAGAACCCCCTAAAGCAGAGCAGATGTGGGATAATCTATCCCCTACATTGGGTGTCACTCTGGTCTCCTAATGAAAATTGATTTAAGCCCTGAAGCTGGAGGCTTAATATCTCTTAAATTTGTTAGCATTAGCTATGAGAACTCTGGATATTTTTTATCCTAAAACCTATGCCTTTTTGAATCTTGGCAAATTCCTGACCTCAGTGACTTCCTGTTGCAATGAGTTCCACAGTCTAATTATTGGTTCAGAATTTGCTACCTTTTAAAATTGTATTGAATGTCCCCATGCTTGCATGTTATGTGTGGGAGAACAGAAGTTCCTGATAGTCCCTTTGCATAGAAAAGGCCTAATAAAAGCACAAAGGAGGGCAAGATTCTGAACATCTCTGAAGGTGAATAGATGGATGGAAGGGAGATTGGAGTGGTGAGAACTGAAAAGAAAGAGAGCAATTAAGATGTTGCTAGGGTTACTAATAATGGAAGACTTTGAGGAATGAGTGGACTTTGGTGTATAGAGAACCAAAGCAGCAGAATTTAGTGAGAGGCCAGTTAATGGGGGAGGTTGAGAGAGGAGAAAAATTACAGATTATGATGCAAGGTTTAGTTCAGAAGGCAAGAATGATGGTGGAAATGCCAGCATGGGTAGAGAAAGGAGGTGCAGGGGGTGATCAGAGGAAAAGATGTTCAATTTTAGAAAGCCTGAGGTGGAGAAGGCAGTGGGTGCAGAGTACATTTATGTAATGTGCATTGAATACTCTTCCCTTTCCTTTGATTTGCAGTGTTGATTCCTTGTTACTTGATTTTTATTCTCTTCAGATTAATAATTTAGGGGTAGGTGGGTGGCAGAGCAGAATGGGGTTGGGGGAGGAAGTTTATTTTTACATTGGAGTTGTGATCTGTTTTCTGCAGAACCTTCTGTTGCTAATTTTGAGCTCTTGAACATTTCCCCCTGCCCCCCCCAATTTGGAACATCTTTGTTTGAGAGAAGCTGTCAGTTATGTGCACCATATGGAATTATCTGTTGATTAGTTACTGACTGAATCTGTCCTGTAGGATGGCAGTTATCTGCACCCTAAGAGACATCTTCCCACTTATTGGAAATTGGGTAGCCTCAGTCACCCTACTTCAGGATTAGATTTTGGGTTGGCTCCTCTCTTGGTTCTTTCTTCAGCCAGCTTCCAACATAGATCATAGAACTGTTGGCTTGGGCCAAAGCACTGACCCAGCTGTGCTGTTTCACGCTCAATTTTTGAATCTTTCCTCTTCATTAGAAGCCATAATTCTGTACGTAGCTGCTCCTGAGTTGAGGAACTTCCTGACAGTGCTGCATAGTTTTAAGACTTCCTCTTCTAGGTCGATTCTGTGTTGTGAATCTCTGGTCAGCCTACCTGGAAAGAAAGGAGTTAAACGTTGATCCCTTTTTTAATTGGGACATAGGACTGTAAGGGTACTCCTGGATCATGCTGTGTCCCCGTTCATAAACTTATCATGGATGGTCTCACTGCTGTGGTTTTGTCTGTGTGCATAATTTGGGAACATGAGGTTTTTAAGCTGCGGCTTGACAAAGCCCTGGTTGGGGTGATTTAGCTGAGGTTAGTCCTGCTTTGAGCAGGGGGTTGGACTAGATGACCTCCTGAGGTCCCTTCCAACTCTAATCTTCTATGATTCTATGACTTTGGGTCTGATCTTGAAAGCAGCAGTGCACCTTTTACTTCCACTGAGCCAGGGGGTGGCAGCTACTCTGTATGCCTCAGGATCAGTTCCATGACTTTCTCTGAGCAGGGTTAAAGGTTAAAAATGCCAGAGCCCTGCCTACACTGCCATGTCTATCATTGCTATTACTGCTGGTGATGCACTGGTGATGAATGAAGACTTCTATATTTTCTTGCTGTAAACAAAGCCTTAGTTACATGTTTGAATTCTACAGCAAGATGAGCAATGGTTGACTGTTTCTGGGTGGTGGTAAACTTACCACCTTAAATCCTGATCCTGAAACACACTTGCCTTTACATACATGATAGTCCTGTTGAGATGGACTGTGGGTCTCGTCCAGTTCCTATGCTTCACTGCAGAGTTAGCTCAAGTTATCTGTACACAAGGTAGCCTCGAGTTAGCTTAGCGTGAGTGAGAGCAGCCACAGTGCCAAACACTCATGTAGCATGCTGTGATTATGAGCACTACTGAGCAGCTGTCCCCCTACTGCATTATTAACTTGAGCTCCAGCAGCACTTGACCTTCAACCTGTACCCTGTCCTGGACCTTTAGCTAGCTCTAGTTGAAAGCAGCATCTATGTCAAGCCAGAGATTTTTGTGCATGGATGGGAGTCAGAGTTGTATGTTGGGCTAACATGGCAGTGAAGACAAGTCCTGTGAGCCTATGAAAAGCTGGAGTGAGTCAACTAGGACTAGACTCTGCCATTCCAAGGCATAGTGATTGTGATGCAGGCTGTATAATTAATGCTCGTTCCGGGAGTCTTGCCAATCCCCACCAGATTCCGTAAAACCAGATACCCCTGAGCTCTGGGAGGTTGCGCTACTGAAATTGAATATCCCAGGAACTGCTTTTCTTGTAACTGAAGTATTATTATTAGTTGTTTGTGTTGTAGGTGTACTTGAGGCCTCCTGCTAGGCATGGTGTATTCATTCTGCCTTTGCTATTTGAAGCCTGATGGGGGAGTGGTAGTTTATGATCAGTTACTTAAGGGTCACAAACTCATCCCAGGCTGGTGCGTGGGTTGTAATGAAAGTGATGGGTCCCTTTTCTGAATGAGCTGCTTTCCAGAAGGCCTTTACGGCTCAGCATACCTCCCAATAATGCTCTGCTGCTTCCATGCAACCTAATTATGGCTGAATCTTTTTTTATTTAATAAAAGCTGATTTCTCCTGAGCTTAGGAGAGAACTGGAGGGATAGTTGCAAAATGTATTCTGAATTGAGCTGTGGCAGGCTTGTAGTGTTTCAAAGACGGCTTTATACGGCACAGGTGGAGGCTGCATTTCAAAACAATTTTCTCAGCGCAATGTGTCCCCAAGGAGTTGCTTATCCCAAGATTTAGGCAATTGTTAAAATGGAAGCAGCACTGTTAATTCCACTCTTTCCCCAGGCATAATGGAAATCATCCATTCAGAAGAGTCAGGTGCTTTTGGAAACCGAAATAGCGGTTTGTTGGCCTGAATAATTCCAGATAGGTAATTTCTTATGTGGGCCTGGTGAGGCAGGATCAACTGTTAGTCTGGGGTCAGAGTGCCACATTAATGATTTGGGATGAATCTGTGTCTTTTTGTGTGGTTCCTCCTCCTCCCCCCCTGCCCCCCAAAAAAGATAAATCTGTCTGCTATTCAGCAGCTCCTGCACTGTCTCTGCAGCTTTGAACCGAATCCTTCAAAGCTCTCGTGAGCCTAAATAATTCAGCATTTGAGTGTGAGTTTCGAGTTCAGTTTTCTTTTGGAGGTGGAGGAAGGTTGCGTGTTGCCTTTCAAGTGTCTTCTGAACACAGTAGTGGGGATTAGATGCTGTGTCACGCTTCGGTGGCAGCATCACCCTGTTGGCTTTGCTGGTACGGCTTGCTCAGTGGTAATTGGGTTTTTTTAGGAATCTTCAAACTCCCATATAGCTTTCACATGCTGGAATGTGCGTTCTGACTTGTCACTTTTAGTGGAAGAGGACAGGGAGTAGTATCTAATCCATCACAGCACTAAAAAGATTATTTTGGGTCAGAATGGTGTAAGGAGAAAATAATTTCCCGCTTTAGCGAGAAAATCGGGTGGAAGCATGAGTTTAGAGGTTAGGATTGTCCACTCTTGTCTTTTTAGTTTGCCTCCTGCTCTCACATCTGACCCTGATTTACACTGCAAGTCATTTCACTTTTTCTGTGCCCTAGTTTTCCCCCTTTGTAAAGTTGGGATAATTCCTGCCCCATGGGGGGATTTTGAGGCATCTTTAATTAATGCTTGAAATGCATATAGGAAACTTGCAGTGAAAGTGAGATGGAAGAGCAATGTAGTAATTACAGTCCATTAAAAAGCAAAACTAGAGGGACAGTTATGCCATCAAAATCCAGTCCTACAGCTGCTGCTCTGCCCTTAACTCATCCTGTTAAGGTCTTTCATGGAACTCCTGGGAAGAGGGATCTAATGTACTATGTGGGCTGCAGTCAGTCGGCATGATGCAAGGGATTATGGACAGTGTTCTTAAACTCTGAATTTTCCACCTCTTTATTTTGGCCTAATCTAGACTCGATGTTGCTGGTCTGTATCTGCTACCAACTCTTAGGGTAAGTCTACACTGAAAACGTTGCATTAGAGCAGCTGCAGTGCTTTAATGAAGCCACTCTATGCTGAGAGCTCTCCTGTCATCATAGTTAATCCACCTCCCTGAGAGATGGTATCTCTATCAGTGGGAGAAGCTCTCCCACCACCATAGCGCTGTCTATGTGAGTGGGTTAGATTACTGTAACTATGTCGCTGCAGGCTGTGGATTTTTCACACTCTTGAGTGATGTAGTTATACAATATAGGTCTGTAGTGTAGACCAGACTGATGTTAGAGCCCAGGTGTAATCCATCTTCCTCTTTTGTGTGCAAATGCAATCACACACATTGTGGATGGTGCTTTACAAGCAAATAAAGCTAGGTCCCTGCCCCTGGATTCTCACAGTATACAGTTCTGCAAATGGTTGGTGTGCAGAGTGAAGTCAACAGGCTTGTTGAATGGAGTCCTCTACCTGGATCGAGAATGCAGCAACAACAACAAAGGATTGAGGGTAAGATGTCAGCATATCCACAGTGGAGTGAGGGCTCCTAATCCTGCACAGACATCACTTTTTGCTAATTGGCTTTGCCGGTTGGCCAATCTAAATTTTCTGCTTTGGTAACTAACGTTGAGTGAGCATTGTGGAGGGTAGACTTCACAGAAGATGCTTTTTAAGGAATGATTTCAGTGAAGATGGAACGCCCTCCTTGCCTTTGTGAGCCCCAAGCGGAAGAGGTATCATGCAAGAAGCAAAGTTGAGTGGTAGAAGGACAGAAAGGGATCAACAAGGTGGGAAGACTAGAGTGGATCAAAGAGGGTGTGGGGAAGGCAAGCATTGAAACAGGCAGGCAGGACGGGCGTTGGACAGGGTCTCAAAGGTGAGTATTGGGAGGCTAACTTTATGGAAGCCTGGTGAAGGGCTTTGAATGTGGATGACACCTGCTGGGGGCTTTGATAGGAAAGAGCTTCCAAAAGTTGGTTAGTATCATCCCTGCTTTGCAGAAAGGGGAAAAACTAGGCACAGAAGGGCAGTAATTCTCCAAAGGTCATTCAAGGAGGTTATGTTTGATCTTTTTCTGTGCCTGGACAGAGCTTTGCGCAGTGGGGTCCTGGTCAAGATTGGGTGCCTCGGTGCCACCATAACCTACCTAATAATTGCCGAGCCAGCAGTAGAAGCCAGGAGTCCAGTTCCCTATCTACAGGGCCACACAACCTTCCAAACGTGTGTGATGTGTACAATTCATCTTCCTTAAAGCGTTTTAATAAGAACATGAAGTCAGAGATCAACTGACCAAGAAGTGGACAAAGAAATACTTAAATAATGACTGGGTTTTTTTTTAAAATGAAAATTAGTAGTGCTATAATGAGAAACCTAATGCTTTAGAATTGTATCCATCCTGCTCACCCCCTGCCTTCCCTACGCACACAATTAGGTGGTGTGAATAAGCTATAATTTTAGTAAGTGATATAAAGGGCTAATTAAAGGTTTTACTTGGCTAATCAGCTCGCAGTTTAATTAGCACCAAATGGTAATGACTTGCTGAAACATAAATTGACTTCTCAGCTGCTACCAGCCTGTTACATTATGTTTAAGTGCCTGAGCTGTTTTGGAGGAGCGTGGGTTGTATGAAGAGATGTGGTCCCATGTAGGCATGCTACTCCTTCAAGGCTCTGTCACATCATGGGGGCTCCCTTCAGACTGGAGAAACTGCCTGGGGTTGTCAGCAATGTTTCTGTTCTAGGAGGATGGGTTTTAAATAAGTCTGGCTCATCCTGACAAAGTGCAGTGTTCAGAGAGTTGTAAAAGCTGGGAAGAGCGTGGGTGTTGGTTTGTAGCATATTTGATTGTGGAGTTTGCATGCTGATTTCTGGGTGGGCTGTTTGTGAATTCACCCCAGGGGACCAGAATTCATTACCTTCTGACAGCTGTCTTTGTGAAATGGGTTTGGGTCTCCACCCTGTTCCTGCTGGATGGGTGTGTGCATGTTGTATAAACAAGCAATGGTCCCTCTCTCCGTAGAGGGGCCTAGAAACAAATGGAGACTGAATGCCCTTTTCACCCACTGCACAGGTCAAGGCACAACGTGGGGTGAGGAACCTCCATTTCCTGTGTTATACTTGATCCCTGCTCAAATACATTCAAAATGCTGTTGCTAAGATCACCTTCTGGTGTCACTCTGACTGATCCCTTCCTAAGTCCGTCCACTGGCTCCTCCCTTCCACTGCATCAAACACAAATGCCCTGTCATACTTTCAAATCCCTCAGTGATCTCTAGACCTCCTTACTTATCTGACCTGTTATCCCATCATAGGGTCGACTCCTGGCAGAGCAAAGGCAGTGATGCCAGTTGATTCTTTGCTTCTCCAGCAAGCACTGGTGTGCTTTTTCTTGTGCAGGGGAAAAACTCCTAGTCAAAATCCATAAAGCTGCTATCTTGTTCTTTCTTAAAATTTGCCTCTGAAATGTATACAGAGAACTGCAACCTTCTAAAGGCAAGATAGGTTGCAAGTTGTGATTGTGTCTACTGATTTGGCTAAAAATTGTGCACCCCTACTTTTTACCTGTGTCCCCACTGTAGCCTGTTTGTGGGGCTAGACTAAGCCAGCATTCCCGTTGGTGGATCTGCACTGGTGGGGAGTTTGACGGAACAAGAGGTAGTGTGGAGACACCTGATGGGGATTGCAAAGGGTGTTGCTGAATTTAGAGAGGAAGGATTGTCCAGTGGTTAGGACTTGGAAGACCTGAATTCAATTCTCTGTTCTAATGTAGAATCCCTGTGTGACCTTGAGCAAGTCACTTAAGTTCTCTGATTCTGTTTCCCCATCTGTACAGTGGGGAACAATAACACTTCCTTACCTCAGTGGGATGTTGAAGACAAATACCTTAAAGATTCTGAGATGACTGAACTTATTACACTGGATTTTCCTTTTTTTTTTTTTTTTTTTTTTTAAATGCCCTATCCTGCTACTTGGTGATATTGGAGCCTCATTGCTCCAGCAGCATAACGGCTTGGAGAAAGCTGCGTGCTAGTATGTATGTGTAATTAATGTGCTATTTAGGTGGGATAGCCAGAGAAGCCTGTGTCAGATCTTCTTGCATTCTTTGCATGCCTGCCTTCCCCACCCCTCTTCATCCCCACAGTACTGCCTCAGTGTGGAAATCTTGTGCAGTAGAAAGGAAAAGCCAGCATTTTGGCCAAGTCCAGCCACAGCACTGCTAAATTGGTATAGCTTGTTGGATCTTGGTAGAGTCTGGATTGTCTGTCTTTATGAAGTTGTTAGTCACTGTCTGTTGTGTGCTAAGGAGCCAAGCTATTGGCTTTAGCTTTGTTTGGTTAAGTTTGTGCTTCTGCTTTCTAGGTGGTTGAATCTCATGAGATGAAATCACAAGTGCCTGGCCTCTAAGGGGAGGTAAAAGCGTGTGTTCTGTTTTCCTAACCTGGCCTTCTGACAATCTCTGCAGCTCAGCTCTGTGTGTGTATGATGTTGTATGTTCTGGCATCTGTGCAACAAATGTTGGGTGGGGTAGAATGGCTCAACATCCTTCATGTGCTGCTGTAAATAAGTCTCTTGGTGTATGTCCTTGGCTGATTCCCTAATGTGACATTAATAAGGCGTATAGCCCTTGCTGAATATTTGGATTCCAGCAGAGACTTGCCCTTGTGTTCAGTTCTTCTGCAAAAGAGAACCTCGCTCAAATAGCATAATGGGGAAACAACTCCTAGCTGGATTAAAACTTCCATGATAAAAGGGGAAAACAAAGAGGCTAAATTACTCTCTGGTGCAAGCCCTGTAGAGTTCCACCAAGGATGAATTGAGTTTCCACCTGTCCTTAAGAAAAGGAATGTGTTGTGCTCTCCAGTCCTGGTATATTGCTCTGGGCTTGGAAAAATAATACGGTTCTGCAATCCCGTTCAGATGCCTTCGATCCAAGAAGGATCTCAAAGCACTAATATCTTTAGCCTCCCAAATCCTGTTTACTAATGGGGGAACTAAGGCACAGAGGGGATGTGACTTGCCAGGGTCATGCAGCAGAGCCAGGTGCCCTGATTACCAGTCCTGAGCTCACCCTCCTTCCTCTTCAGACACTGCAGCAATCCCAAACTAATCTGTTGCATCTTTGTGCTTTGAAAAAGTGTGTAATCACACATGGAGATATGACTGCCCTCTGTTCATCTGCCCCCCTCCCTTCCCCTCATCTCATTCATAGTGACAATTATCTGGATGGGATCAGAAATCACCTCTTTGAACTTGCATTTTGAAGAATTTGGATCCTCTTGTATGTGTGTCAATGGATATGTAACAGCACACGGGACCGCTTGAGAAATGCAAGGAACAATAAGACCTGTGAAAATGTCACCATCTTATCAATATCTCAGAAGTTCTGGGTTTTGTATGTGTTTCTGTTACAAATATTTCAGCTGATGATAATGTTGATTGCCTTATAAAATCACCCAAAAATTATTCCTTTTTAAAAAAAATCTGTGCAAAATAGCTTCCTTATTGGAAGATATTTTTCTTCTGTGTATCTCCTGTGACCCTCTATTGTTGTCGCCATACAAGTTGTGGATTGTTGTGATGGTCGTTATAAAACTCAGCAGGTAGTAGTAGTAGTAATAATATGTAGCTCTTACATAATGCTTTTCATCAGTAGTACTAAACGGCAGGAGCCAAGACATTAAAAAGTACTAGTGATATTGGAGCGTCCAGCATGAGATGCCTTATAGGATCATGACTTTCGGAATGGGTGCACACCTGGGTTCTCTTTTCAAGCTTTCCCGGTGAGGCAGTGAGTAGTGTTTGCACTGGAGATGGAGGTGTAATTTTGCATGTGGGTAGACGTACTCATGCTAGCTCTGAGTTCACACGCTAAAATAGAAGCGTAGGCACGAGGGGGGTGAGAGGCTAGCTGTTCTGAATATGATACCATCCAAGACCCTAGGTATGTACTTGGAGAGCTATCCCTTCCCACCACATCACTTGTGCCACTATGGCTTCACTGCTATTTTGTAGCATGCTCGCTCAATCCGAGCTAGAGCCAGTATGTCTGCCCAAGCTGAAAAAGCGTAACTGGGTTCAGAAAAGAATTGGATAAGTTTGTGGAGGATAGGTCCATCAATGGATATTAGCCAAGATGGCTAAACCTCTGACTGCTAGAAGCTGGGACTGGACAACAGGGGAAGAATCGTGGTGATTGCCCTGTTCTCCCTGACGTGTGTGGCATTGGTCGCTGTTGGACAGGGTACTGGGCTAGGTGGACCATTGGTCTGATCCAGTAAAGGCCATTCCTATGTTTACATTGCTGCTGGAAAAACATGCCCATTGTGATAGCCAGTTGCTGGCCTCAGCTTCCTCGTTGTAAAAGGGCTTCATATATAATTATCACAGACTGGGTGGTAATGGGGTTTAGAACATACTTTGGTGCTTTGGAATGGCAAAGTAGTGTTTTCAGAGTGGAGGATGTTATCTGTGCAGTTAGAATGTGTGCAACGTGGTTACCTGTAAATATGCCTGTTTCCTTTGCCATCCTTGACCTGTGCTCCTGACACTTCACTGCCAAAAGCAACGGGTGGCTGTAGACTTGACTGGAGTTGATTGGCATAAATTCCAATGTCACTGCATGCTGAACATACTGCATGAAGCCTGCACTTCGTTAGCGTATTCCCTTGTACCAGAACCTTTTAAAGCTTTGAAGAAAAAATGCTCCATGGGAGACCTTGACAAATGCAGCATCTGACTGAATTGCTTTGATCATATTTCAGTTTATCTGCTCCTACTGTGAGAGTGGGGTGGGTAGTTATCACATGGAGAAACAGCTGGGGAGGAGTAAATCAAGGTGGTGAGGAAAGCTGCTTTTTTGTGTTAAAAAAAAAAAAAAAAAGTTGGAGGGAGCAGTGGCTCTTACCTTCCCATAGAAAGTGATTTGTTTATTTTGTATCCCATAACCGTAACTTTAACTCTTAATGGTATTTATCTGCCATGGTGTTTTTTTTTTTTTTTTTTTTAGGCCTGGTCTAAATTAAGAAATTAGGTCATTATACCTATGTTGCTCAGGGGTGTGAAAAATCTACATCGCAACCGATACAGTTAAACCAACCTAACTTGCGGTGTAGACAGCACAGAATTTTCCTGTCGACCTAGCTACTGCCTCTCGGGGAGGTAGATTACCTATTCTAATGGGAGAACCTCTCTTGTTGGCGTAGGTTGTCTTCACTGAAGCACTATAGACACGCAGCTGTAGTGGTGCAGCTGTGCTGCTGCAGCATTTTAAGTGTAGACAACCCCTGAGACTCATGAAGGGAAATGTTTCCATCAGATCTCTGCTGGAAATGTCAGTGAAGCAGACATATTCTGCATCTCCTGTTGTCTAGGAATGCCTCCTTGTATCAGGTTTTTGTGCCAACATGGTGGGAATATGTGGAGGGACAGAAGAGGGCCATGCTGGGTGCATAGAGGGAATAAAGATGGTCCTAAAGAAATGAGATGTGTAGGAGAGCTTGGACCAGGTCTGTGGAGGACTTCAATTGCAGAGAGCAATTTTTGAATTGGATCCTGAGATATTGAGGGATGGGGGATCGATGGGGAGGGGTTTAAGGATAATAGCATGGTGATATGCTCATGCTTTTAGAATACATGTGAGAAGGCCAGCAGCAGCCTTTGGGCATGCTGGAGTCTAGGGAGCTGAGAGTTGAAAGCATTGGAGAAGGGAGTTACTTAAATCTTTGAGAACTGTCATTTACCATATGTTTGTACAGCACTTAGTACAGTGGGACCCTGAGCCCGCTGGCATCTTGGTGCTGACTTACAAATGTTTAAAAAAGAAAACACTGTGGTAAGTCAAGAAGCAAAGTATCCTGTGATGAGGACTTTAGCAGCCATTAGTCTCAGCCCTAGTGATTCTTCCTGGGTGCTCAGATACCAATGTGGTGGGCCTCTTCGGTATTTAAAGAGATGCCAATGAACAGACATGGGAGATGGGGAAGGAAGAGGGTGTGCTGTCTAGAATGGTATTGGAACAATGAAACCTGTGGACAGTTGGACTGGTGTGGCAGAAGATTCCAGCCACAGACATTCATGCTCATGCACAGCAATAGCTTTTTGGGGAGGTGGTTGCCCTGCAGTTTATTACATCATCCTGAAGGCATTAAAATCCCCTGGTCAAGTTCCAGTATATGCAGGCAACTTATTGAGCTGTTCAGAGGCTAGCAGCTTCCCTCAGTCTTACATGAGAAGAGTCTAATTAAGAGGCCTATGTTGCTAAGTCTGCCACCCTTTTGAAATGGGAAATCCAGGTTCAGCTTCTAATCTCTCATTGGTGTAAATTCATTTATTTCCATGCAGTTATTTGGATTCACACAGCTGTAAGTGAGAGCAGAGTGGTATAGAAGGGGCAATGGAGGAGGAAATCACAACTATTTCTTCAGTAAAAGAGTAGGGTTTTTTAAAAACCCTAGCATTTGGAAGTACAGTCTGCTGACAGATTACATTAAAATCATCATTACAACAAATTACCCTTTGAGGCTACTGGACAAGTAGGATTGATTATGCATCAATGAAAGGGACTTGGACTTAATTTGTGATTATTTTGTTCCTTTTTGTTTCTGTTGCCAGTGGTATTTTCCAGGCAGACGTGTGTCTGACCTCTCAATGTAGTTCTATCTTGGAGTGATTGCTCATATCCATTCCATTATAGGTGTGTGCACACCCACAGTGCACGCTTCCCGCAACTTTTTTCCCCTTAGCAGACCCCGTAGGGCTGGCTCTGGTGCCCCCTGGAGTGCTGCGCCCATGCCGCAGCACATGAGGCACTGCCGGCCCTATGCCCCCTCAGTCTCTTCTTTCCGCCCCGACGGTCGAATGGAACTAGCACTTGCTCTCTCTGCAAGTGCCATTCCCCCTTCTTTTATCTCTTTGTTAATCAAAGTACTTAGTTAGTTTAAGTAGTTAAGTGTTGTAGCTTAGGAAGAAGTCCCTGACTGACTTAAGGTGGCCGGGCTATGTCCTGGCCACCTGGGTTTAAACCCCCCCAACTCGGTACCTTAAGTGCCTGGGGGGAGAGCAGACGAGTACGATATGCAAGGCTTTAAACAGTGAGCAGAACAGAGAGATCAGGTTTAAAGCCTTGCTCCTAGCGCAGCGCTCCGCTCTGTGTCCGGATCGTCCTGCTCCCCCGGCACCGGATTCCACTCAGCACGGAGCAGCATCCCCCATGTCGACGACGAGGAGAGCGCATGGAGCGCGGACACTCCCCTGCGCTGTGGGTACAGGCAGGGTCGAGGACAGAGATGCACCAGCCACGACCCGTCGAGCCCCCTCCAGGTCTGCATCTCTGTGCAGGGGTCCACCCCTGACTCTCCGGAGTGGGAGAGTGCCCCTGCCAACGTGGAGGCTGGTGGCATGAGCCTTGTTGGCCGGCCTATGCCACCATCAGGCCCGTCCAGGAGGTGCAGCATCTACCCAGAATGCCTGGATCCAGGAGACTAGTATGCCGCCCTCAGCCTACAAGGACGCATACATTCATGGGTCCATCCTCCGGAGCCAACAGGGGCTGGCTCCTACTACCAATTTACAGCCTGCCCCTTGGCCTATCTTCGGCTCCAAGGGTGTTCACAACTTGCATGGCGGTAATGGCGGCCCACCTCAGGCGAAAGGGTGTGCACATCTTTCCCTTCCTGGACGATTGGTTGATAGGGGGTAGGTCCAGGTTCCCAGTGCAGGTCAGTGCGACTTACGCTGCTCCACGTGCAGCAGGCTGGGTCTACTCATAAACGAACAGACGTCCACTGACCCCAGTGAAACGCATAGAGTTCCTTGGAGCCACCCTGGACGCTCCCCAGTGCCTCATGTGCTGCGGCACTCCAGGGGGCACCAGAGCCGGCCCTATGGGGTCTGCTAAGGGGAAAAAAGTTCCGGGAACCATGCACTGTGGGCATGCACACACCTATAATGGAATAGATATGACCAACACATCTCGAAGAACAACAGTTACTGGTAAGTAACCTTGTTTTTTGTGTTGATGTGGACACAATTTTTTTTCCTTGTCAGTGTTGATGTCTCTTTGAATGAAACTTGTGCTACTAAAAGAAAGAAAAAGATTGGCTCTAGAAATAATCATCTACAATATATCCCTTCCTCCACAGCCATCTAGAAGGAATGAGAAGCGCAGCCATTTTGCACTGGGAAGACTTGGTTTATCACTGGGAGGGCTTTCTCTTGGCTCAGATGATGGTAATGACTGTTTTAAATGTACTCATTGCTACCACAGACTGATGTCACACACCATAATTCCCAAGACACTCTGTACTCGGAAGAGTTCAGTTTCATAACTTGACAGATTTTTAAGCCAGAAAGGACTATTGATCATCTCATTTGACCTCCTGCACAGCACAGGCCATAGAACCTCACAAAATTCCTGCATCAAGCTCCTGACTTCTGATGGAGCTAGAGTCCATCTTTCTGAAAGACACACAGCCCTGATTTAAAGACTCCAAGTCTTGGGTTCTCCATTTGTTTCAATGGTCAATTACCCTGACTATTAAACTGCACCTTCTTTCTTTTTTTAGAACTATTTGGTTAGGGAGTTTTAATTAGCTTACAAATCCTTGCCATGTAAATATCAGAAACAAAACAATCATTACAACAGTTAGCTTTTGTTTAAAGAGGCATTATACAGGAATATAGTAATCAGATATTGCTGCTTGTTTGGGTGTTACTCTGGAATATAGAATTACAACACCAATCTCATTTTTAATGATTTTATTAAATTGAGTGAAATCTTATATACACACATTTAACAGACCAGGCATATCTATCAAATGTTAGTATTCAAAGAAGTTGAACAGGTGTATTGTTTTTTGTTTTTTTGTTTTGTGCAAGTAAATGTTGAGTATTGAATTAAAGATAATCAAATATCTAAGTACCTGACCTCTGTCTATTTCATTGGTGCACCTTATTTTTGATGTTAGAAGCTGAAGCAGGATCATTCAGTATTGGATTGCCTTCTGCCTTTCTCTGCTAGATTAAAAGAGCTATCAGAAATCTTTCCCCTGATAGATGTATGAAGACCATGATCAAGTCCCTACTTAATTGTTTCATGGAAGAACTAACTAGATTGAGTTTCTTGAGCCTCTTGCAATAACAAGGCTTTTCAGACCGTGAGTTATTCTTGCTGTCTTCTGAACCCATTCCAATTTTTGTCCTTTTGGTAGACAAAGCTGTAAGTGACTTGCCAGGAAGTCTGTGGTGGAGCAGGGATTTGAACCTAGGTTACCTGTGTCTTCAACCCTATTTGTTGAAGCTCAGTGCTTATGGAAATCAAGCCACATACTGGAATACAGATTCAGAAACCGGACTTTCTGCACCCAAGTATGAAAACTTGGTCTTTTATAAATACAGGTCAGTTTCCAAAAGTGCCTTGTGTCTTTGAACCTTTGTTTTTAGGAGTCCAACTTGAGATGCTTTAAAGGGTCTGGATTGTCAGAAAGCTTTGTGCTCCCACCCTCTAAAACTCAGGTACCTTTCAGGCATGTCAAATTGGCCATCCAAAAACTTAAAGCTTCTGAAATCACTAGTCCTTTTTGGAAAAATCTTAGCCAGTGTAGTAATTCTCCAGTTAAATTAGGTAAAATGTATCAAGAAACCTCCAAAGCTTCCCCAAACTTTGTGCTAGTCAAACACTTTAAACAGTTTACAACAGCAAGCCTATTTTATCTGGTTTGCCTTCAGAATGCAGCTGTGTGTAAACAATCAGTAATCCTCTAATTAAGCCTCTTTGAAATATTAAATAAACTCATAAACTACTTTAATTTTTTTAACGAAATTGCATGTGTCCCATTAAGCCTTGGAAGAGACTTGGAAATATGCAACAGAGGCTGCACGAAGTTTCTTTGGTTTCAGGGGCTCATTCGACAAACCCTGTGAAAGTTGAAGTAGCCTGGGAAGATCACACTACTCTACTGGTCGCCTTCTTGGGTTTAAATACATGTGCTTCATTTAGGCATGAGCACTGTGTGGTGATTTTGACTGGATCCATGCTTAATGTTTCTGCATGAATTATTTTCTAGAGCCCTGAGATGCAACATTCTCCCTTCCTGGCAGTTAGTCTGACACTACAGTACTGGCTCCTTGGTATTAGACTAGGAATTTTACATTAGCAGCCACTTTGAGGGGGAGCACGGGGGCATGTTGCTCAGGTACCATGGTGGGGGAGTCTGATGTGAAAGGGGAAGAGATAGAAGTTATCAATTAAGATAGAGAGAAAATAGACTGTCCTTTTTATGCTGTCCCATAATATGAAAGGGTCATGACTAAAAATAATGGGCAGAAAATGGTGAATAAATAAAAGGGGAAAATTGCTCGAGGCAGGGTATAGGCAGCCTGTGGAATCCATTGCCAGAAGGAGGCATTAGTCAAAATTTTCCAGGGAGGCAGTAATGCCCAGTGGATGGAAGCACTGGAATGGGAGTCTGAAATCCTGGATTCTATTCCCAGCCTTGTCATTGACTCATGCTGTGGTCTTGGGCAAGTCACCTTACCTTCCTGTGCCTTCAGTCTTTTACCTCTGTACAATGAGGATAGAGAGATTTATTCCACTTATTTTACGTGGTTGGAGATCTATGGTTATCAATTGGTGTAAAAGGGAAAGTAGTTGAAGCCCCAAGGCTTAGGTCACTTAAAAGCAGGCTGGGTGAATGTTGGAAAATAGAATGCAATTGTGCTTTGATCACACACACACACACACACACACACACACACACACACACACACACACACACACACACACACACACACACACACACACACACACACACACACACACACACACACACACCCCCCCCCCCCCCCCCCCCCCCCAAGGTGGATGGTTTAGATATTCCTTAACTTTTCCTTATCTTTAAAGCTTGTTAGTTGGTCAGGTGTATTATAGCTTTTATTTTTTACCACATGGTGTTGGCCAGCTGCCTGGATTTGATAGCGTAATTGCAAAGCCTGTATTCTTTGTAAACTTTAAAAAAAGACAGCCCCCTGAAGTCTTGTCCACATGAGCAGACACTGATAGTCTGCTTGTTTCTTAGGAAACGACTGATTCTTCTTCAAATAGTGTCTCTCTGGATGCTCTACTTCAGAGCCACATGTGCCCCTCAAGCCTTTGATTGGAGAGTTTTTTCCATTAGCAGCACCCATTTGGCTCTTGCACGGGCCCTGTGCTGCCTCCGTTTCAGACAGTGAGGCTATACTATATAGGGCTGTGCCGGTGAACTGCCCTCAGTTCCTTCTCTGCTGCCTCAGACTGAGCTTTAGTGTGCCTGCCTGGAGTGTGCCTTGGCTATTTTGTATTCTACTTTACCTGTAGCTGTTTGTTTAGTTGTAGTTAGCATTAAATAGTGAGATTGGTTTTTTTTCCTCATCTTTTTCTCTTGGAGCCTTGTCTTCCTGACAGGAGATGCCAAACTCCCCAGGTTTCAAATGCTGCCTCTCTTGCCGAGAAGCTGTACCTATGAGTGATGGCCACTCTGCCCATTGCCTGAGGGAGTCGCACGTTTCCCAAAAGTGCCATGTCTGCCTGGCCCTCCAATCTTGGGAAAGGAAGAACAGGGAGCTTGAACTCAGTGTGTTAGTGATGGAGTGCTCTTTTTGATCAGCTTTTGAGTCAGATCAGAAGACTCTGCCACCGCACTCACCCTTCCTCCTTGCACAGGTTTCCCTTAAGAAGGGGAGGCCATTGGAGGCTTCAGAGAAGACTTCCCAAAAGAGGAGCATGGACTCTCATTTTAGAGAGCCTGGTCCCCTGTGAGATCTAGGGTCTCTGAAGCCTCAGCCTCTTCCTCAGTACCATTGAAATCGAAGGACTTCTTCTCAGGTGCTGGCTGAGCCAGAAAGCCCCAGAGCTCAAGGGAGTGACGTGGCTTTGACAGGCCTTCATTACTCTCTTCCAGGGACAAGGATGGCAAGCATAAGCACCCAGTCTGGTATCGTCCAGTTTATCCTGCCGTTGGCACCTACCCATTCAGCACACTCATACTGAGCAAGCAATGGCGCCAACTCCATCGGCACCTACATCAGTACGCCCACCATTGATGGAACCGTCCACTTCAGCTACTGTGTTCTCGACTACCCCGTCGGTACTGATTCTCCACTCAGTGTGCAGGAGTTCAGATACACAAGGGCCCTGTCCATAGTGGATGAGCCAGAATCACCGTTATGGGTACTGAGCGCCTCTCGGTACCAAGACCTTGTTCTCCAGACTACCACCATATTATGGTATTCTTCAAGGATAAGGCTGTCTCGGAGTTCCACCTTAACCAATCCATTCATCTGCCAGTGTTTTTCCCCCCCCCCCCTTCCCCCCCCCCGAACTGTTTAACTCTATGCATTAAACCTGTTTTCCTACTCTGGATGGCAGAAGGGTGCTGGCCTAAGCAATTTTGAAAGTCACCTAGGCTGTTTATCTCTTGTGCAGATAGATCCAAGGTGTCCCCAGTCTCTGCTCAGAGACTATAGAGATGGATATCTGGTATGTTGTCACTTGTTATGATGCTGCAGGTATTCATTCCCTTACCCTCCCTCCACCCCTGAGAATAACACATTCTACTAGTTCACAAGTGATTTCCACAGCTTAAGAACGCACCAGTGTCAAAGATGTAGGGCCACGACATGTGCTTCAGTATGTACATTTTTGAAACGCATCCTGATCCACAGTCAGATCTGATGTGGCACTTAATACAGCAGAACCATCTTCAATTCTGAAGCGCTATCCTCCCTCTGGGGAGGGTCTCTACTCAACGAAGAAGAGGTTACTCACCTTGTGTAGTAACTATGGTTCTTTGAGTTGTTCCCCTATAGTGAAGCACCTATCTTTCCACCCCTGCTTTAGATTGTTCTCAATGGAACATTCTCAGGGAGAAGGAACTGAGGGCGATTCGCTTGCCCATTCCTACATATCCTTGGTGTCCAGCACGTGGAGGCATAGGGCACAGGCCAAGCGGGCACCAATAACAGGGAAAATCTCCAATCGAGGGCTCGAGGGGTGTGCACACCTGAAGTAGCACACCCATAAGAACAAAGTGAGTAACCTCTTCTCAGATTTGGGAGTCACTTCTTCTCTGTGCATTAGGATCACAATAAGATTTTTAACTCTAGATATAAAGTGCTGTAGAAAAGGTGCTTTTCTAGTGCTGTAACCAGGCACAAAGGTCTAGAATCCTTTTCCCCAAATATCTCACTTTTGGATACTTGATACTGGCAGCCTTCTAGCATGTTATCTAAGGATCTCAAAGCTTTTATTACAAATAGCTGCCCTTTGAGTTAGATCTGTATTCATCCTGTTTCATGCAACAGGAAACACAAAAGCACAAAGAAGTGAAATGACTTGGCTGAGGTCACACAGTGAGTCAGTGGTAGAACCAGGAATTGAGCCCAGGAATTGGAACTTGAAGTCCTTTGCTTCTAGCAGCACTGTTTAAATGTTGAGTGATCCTCTGACAAACACAGCCAGAGTGTAGGCGTGTGGTTAGATGAAAATGGGGAAAGGTGAAGTCTAAGGCCAGGTTTACACTACCACTTACTTTAGTATAACTTACGTCACTCGGGTGTGACTAAGCCACCCCCTGGAGCAACTTAACTTACACCAACCTAAGTGCAAGTGTAGATGGTGTATGTCAGCAGGAGAGCTTCTTCCGCCAAAATAGCTACCACCTCTCACGGAGGTGGATTTATTATGCTATCGGGAGAGCTCTCTCCCATCAGCACATAGTGTCTTCACTAGACATGCTACAGTGCCAGTGTAGCACTTCTAGTGTAGACTAGCCCTAAATCAAAAGGAAAGCTTTCTGTAATGAAACAAGTCTGCTACATGCTCCAAAAGACCCAGCTCATTTGCTCAAGTTGTCACTTTCAATTAAGGCAGAAGAATGATTAATAGGTTTCTACTCCTGAGTTTCTCTGTTCTTTGGCCTTTTTGGTACCTCCCCTTTTTGTTGAGTGACTGGGAAAGGGGCAGGGCTAGCATAAGAACAGGTTTCCCATACAGAAGAAATGTCCTTGATCTGCATGTGAGTCACTTGTGAAATCCTTTACTCCACAGAGCTGTTTTCTAGGAGGGGAAGGGAGCAGCACACACTCCCTGGCTCCAGGAGTGTGAGAATCGGAGCTGTGTTTAGGAAAGCTGTGGAGCTGAGTGAGCTTTATACAGGCTTTTCACTGCCACTATTTTACTGGGGATTCACGACAAGAAATGGGACTCTCATTCTCTTGAAGCCTGTATGTTCAGGAAGGTCCAGCAGTTCCCATCTGCACACATGGTCAGGCCATTCAGACAGCAGTAGCGGATTGCATCAGAGCTGATTGCTTTGGGGAAATCTAACTACATGTTAATGTAAAGCAGTGCGGGAAGGAGCTTGTGCATATTCTGAGTTAGCCAGAAGCATAGTTATTTAGCAGAGCAGGAGGCTGTGTAGGTGATCTTTGCCCACAGAGAAAACGATGTGGCTAGCAGGCCAGAAGGCAACAGGACAGTGAAATCCAGTTGCACTTTGCCACATGCCCTCAAAATAGTTAGGAAGCCACACACAGTCCAGCATTGCTCTTTGCTGTCAGTTTGTGGTGTGCCGGGCTAATGAGACTAATGATGCTTAGTGATTATGTAGCACTTCCAGCCTGTGGATGTGCAACTGCATACAAATATCTATCCAGTCTCTTGCAGTGCCCTTCTCAAGCCTTTTCTACACTGGTATGCTTATATTGGCAAAATCCTCTTGTGTAGATGCAGTTACATCCATGTGAAAGTGCTTGACCAGCTTGGGCTGGTTCGGGGAACTGGCATAAGCTATATTAGTATAAGCACTTTCACACTGATATAACTGTATCCACCCTAGCGCTTTTACCAATCTAGCACTCAGTAAAATCACCTCTCTCTAATGGACATAGCTATGCTGATAAAACTAGTCTGTAGACCATGCTTCAGTATAACTAGGCTATGGAGTGGGTGAGGCAGCACTACACTAGCACTATACTGAGGCACAGAGATGACACGTCTGGCTACGGTGTTGCAACGAGTCAGGAACAGAGCTGAGATTGGAACCTGGATATTCCTAATGCACTTCCTGCTCTACTACATGCCACACACAATGTTCACTTCCTCCCTATAGCTAAGAAGCCAACTACTGAGCCTAAATTAATTGATCACCCTGCTTTTTAACCCCATAAGTCTTCCTGAAGTCACTTTCCCTTTAGATTTCTCTGGAGTGTTTGATTGCTGTTTTTGGCTGCTTATAAAGTAACCTTTTTAAAATACATCCCCAGGTCTGTGTGCATGTCTTTGGGGAGAGTTAGAATCATACTTGCCACAGGCCCCAGCTTGTCGAAATCAGCAGGCTCTTGTGCACAGAAGTTCTGTGCAAACCTATTCCTGATGCTCTTGGGGCACGAACAATGGCATTAATGTCTCCTCATGTGATGCTAATGACCTCTTCAGTCAGGATTGTATCCTCAGGTGGGACATCAAGGCTGTGTAAGGACCCATAGAGCAACCTCAGCAGATTGCCGAATCTCCGCTGCCAGCATAGGGAGCCTCCATATGAGTTGTCTGGTACCTGGCCTGTTGTAAGCTTACACAAGGAATGCCTTATGTCACGCACTGGCAGATCTGAATACTGCTGGCTCTGCGCTGAGCTAAGCGCTTGCCTCTCATTACTGGCTAGTGAGGAATGTGGAGGCAAGATTGGTCAGTGATTGTGTGCTGGAGTGAGAGGGTCAAAGTGATTCCTGAACACTGGTCTGTCTCCACGACCGGAGAACTTCCTGGCCAGGCAAACACCCTATCCCCTCATTGGCCACTTGATGCTGGAGCCTAAAACTGTCATTCCAGTTAGCATTTTACTTCTAACCCTCTCTTCAGTAACAGCCTCCTGCATAGGTAGCACTGAAGGATCTCAAAGCACTTTACAAATGTGAAACTTCACTCGCCCCCTTAGAGATAGGGGAAGTATTATCTTCATCCCAATTGCAGGCTTTGGTGGCTACCCTAATATAAATATTTACCAATAACAATTTTACAAAAGGGAAATTGAAGGCAGAGATGAACAGAATTGCCGATGGCTGTACTACCACAGGGTTGTCTAGATCTTCTTTGAGCAGGGCTAGAAGACCTAGTGGTAGAAACGCTTGTGATTACCTGTACCCCCTTCTCTCACCTCCTGCCTGGGGTTATTGGGTCATGAAATTATCTGGCAGGATCACTTAAATTGTAATCCTTTTGACATTATAGCATCGTTTAGGTCTCCACTGTGCACCCTTTGGGACAATTGTCAGTCAGTTGCTCTAGCCACTAGCCCACACTCACGCACACCTAATATCTGTGAAAAATCTGAATGTCTTGTCCTCACAGAAACTTCTGTGATGATGAGTCTCTTTAGTATATCATGGCACAACAGGAGCACAGACACTTGAATTACTGGAGTTCCTAGCTCAGCTTCCATCTCTTCGTTCCCATGTTCTTCTGTCTATGGCTTGGAGGATCTCCAGCTAAACAGGGGTGGGTGTAAGCAGCCCTGTCATGGGAGATATCCAAAGAAATACCAGGCTTCTCTAACTGAATTGCCAACGTTCCTTCCAGTATGCCGCTATTTCTCCATCAGTACTGAACCATTGTGATGCTAAGGGACTCTGTGCTGCTGGAAGTATCATCTGTCTCCGTTTTGTGACTGCCACAGCCCTCACAACTCAAATATTTGATGGATATAATTGAAGGCAAGGGTGGGAACAAGGGATCAGGGCTTGGACTATAATTAGGGCACATCCCGTTTTGGTTTAAACACCAATTTTAGAAAGCTGGCTAGAGTTTACCGGCAGATATGCGTGCTGTCTAAGAAGCAGACTAGTCAGTTATCAGTCTCTGCAGTTAAAAAGCAAGTGCACACCACTTGGTATTAAAGACTTTAGCAAAGAATCATATTAAAAAAAAAAATCAAGACCATAAAACTTTGTATGTGAGGAACACAGAGTCTGAGATGATAAACTTAGCCACACATTATTAGCAATCCCAGGCTGAGGCCAAATGACATTTCTATCATTAAATAAAATGTGGTCCCAAGACTGACTGCATGTACATGTGCTATATTGCAGCATTGTAAGAATGGAATCTCTATAATCTCTGTGCATTCTTTTTGGACTGACATATATAGTTCTGATTTGCAAAATTCACCATTAGTGGGAAAAGTAATGTGGCCTGTGGCTTACCTGCTATCTGACCATGGACCAGGCACTTCCCTCTTCATGCCACGGTTTTCTCTCCCACACCTTGTTTGTTTAGAGGGTAAGCTCTTTGGGAACTCTCTCTCAGGGTGTGTCTACACTGCTGTAATGGGGTGCGATTTAGACATACCAAGTTAGCTTCAATCTGGGTAGCTTGAGTACCAGTAGCAACGAAACCGCAACAGCAAGGTCTTCTGTGCTGGCTATAGCCTCCTGAGCAATTACCTAGTGTTCTGGGCGGATATTGCACAGTACTGCTTCAGTACTCAAGCTAGCTAAATTCAGGTTAGCTCAAGTATATACACAGAGCTGCAGTCACAGCCTCATTGTCTGTGCAGCATCTAGCACAATGAGGCTCTCTCAGGGTAAGCCTTTACTGCCGTCTACTCCAGTTAGCTCAACCTTGGTAAAAGCAGCTGTACTGCGATGGGGCTCTAGCTTTTGTGTCTTTACTGATGCTTCACTCACCTGTGCCTGGCATTAAGACTTCTGGGGACACATCCTATGGTTCTTTGAACTGCAGTTACCAAAGATGCTGTATTTCTTTCCTGTTGAATTGTGGGAGAACTTGTCTGTCTTCTCTGGGCACACGGGGGAATTGTGGGAAGTCATTGGAAGGTTAGCAGTACTTGAGTGGAGCTAACCTGAATCCACACTGCACAGTGGTTATTAGCTGCTGACCTGTTTAATTGAGTTTTAGCCCATGTCTACTGAGGAGTCAGCCAACTGGAGTTAAAAACAGTCCATTCAACTGGAGATTTCTGTGTGTTTATGATGCTGAGTTAGGGGCAACACTAGTTTATAACTAAGTTGCCTTTACAGATAGGGCCTCTAAGTGCTACCATGACACCTAATAATAAATAAATGGTAAGGGTCCATCTACGAGGTGATGTAGAACAGAAATATTGTGTACTGTCCCTAGGACTGCCTTCAGAACACTTCGGGATCTGGCAAATCTAGGACTTTGCGGTTTTCTTACTAATTGTATCAGTCTTCAAGATCTTTAGGACACAAATATTTCTCATGATGTGCTTTTATCTTTCTGTGAATTAATGGTGGGTTTTGATAGACTTGACTTGGATCAGTAGTTCTCAGTCCATAGCCCATGGGCCGCTTGCACCCCCATCAGCACACAGCTGCGGCCTGTGTGAGATCCTCATGGCTATACAGGTAGCATATATATTGTGTGGATACGGCCCACAGTGGTAAATAGGTAGGAAAATGCTGCTATGGATGCTGGATGGGTTGTTTTTGTTTTGTTGCGGTTGTCAACCAGATAAAGCAGTTGTAGTGAATTTTTGTATTTATAGCAGCTTTTGAAACCTTATAAATTGGAGATTGTGAAATTACAGCTTGTTGTACTGATATAATAGAGAAATAACCTTCCAGGAGGGTAAAGGATTCATGTACCTCACTAAAACCATCACAAGCTGAGATACATTGCAAGCTTGCATTGTTGTCTTGTATTTCTTTTAGTGGTAGCTTTAGAGATTTTTTTTTTTAAATATTTTTTTTGTAAGGGAAGAAAACCAGTAATCTGACATTCTCAAACCAACCTGCTCCTGAGGACTTGGGGGGGAGGGCTCTGCCATTGTGTGGTGCATTTGAATGAAAATCTGCCCTTTTCTGATGGCTGTACTGGCAGGCTTTTAGAGTTAACAGCATGTTTAGCTGAAGGCAATTGCTTTGAATAATTGCCTTGTAAAAGCTGGTCAGCTTTATCCACAGTGCAGTTCTACTAACGCACACTCACCCCAAAAGAAACAGCAAAGACGGGGAATTACTCAGTGTTTAAAACAAGAAATCCTATTCCTGTTGTGTACCTCTGCTGCTTGCATGTCTTTATTTTCTTGCATAGTCCCTTGTCTGTAGAATGAGACTATTGTTCAAACCTCTCAGGAGGATCATGGTCATACAGTATTCTAATAGTTTAAATCAGCTGGATGGCAGTCCTCTGTTCAGCCGCACAGCAGGAGTAGGTGCAGCCGGGGCAATGGTAATGTAAGTATGCTCCACCTTCCCTTACACACACTGACACATTTAAGTCCTGAACTCGGGTAGTCACCCTCCCCGTGCCTTTCAGCTTACGTCTTTTTCTCCTGAGTGCCAGCAGAGGGGTCACTTGTGATGGTGGCTTTGGGTGGCCACCCAGGTACATACCTTGGACCTCAGAACTGTGGCCACACACTTGGTTTTTAGTGTTTCTCTTGAATAGAGCTAGTGTGTGTACATCAACCGGAGCTGGGAATTACAGCCCCCCCGTTGCAGTGCAGACATACCCCTAGTGATATGCACACCTGTTGTCTAGGGAATGGGCCCAATCCCTCATTTCCTCTGTGTCTGCCTGTGAACAGCCATTGGATTGCAACAACTTCCAGTCACTGCATTTGATTAGTAACATAGACATGAAAGGGATGCATGTCCCCTTGATTGCCTGACACTTATAGTTCCCTGCGTGTACAGTGCCAGCCTTCCTGAAATACCTGTTCTTTCTAGGAGTATTTAGAGACTGCTAGAACATAAGTACATCCTTCTTAGCATCTCCCAGCAGTATGAGGTTTATCTCAAAGATAACCTGTTAAAATTGCCATGGCATTTAAGTCTCAGGCTCAACAAGTAGTGCGAGACTAAATTGGCTTGCCCTTTATTTTTTTCTCTCAACTGTGGGAGGTTTTGGTTTTCATTTGAAAATGATTTTTCTGAGATCCCACATCTTTCCTGTGTGATTCTGGGAATGCTTCCAAGTAGCAGTTAAACAGTCCAAGGGTGATGTGACTATTCATGGATCAAAATATATTATGAAAGAAAATAAATAAGAGGAAAATTAGCACAAATGGGAAGGGAACTGTCCAATTGTAAATCATGACAGATGATTAACGTGTTCTCCACTTAAAAAATGATCTAAACATTTTTTTTTACATAAAAATGCACAGGCCTTTTAGACGAGTTCTAGATACTGTCTAGTATTTAAAGTACATTTTATTTTCAGTTTATCAAATGCAGCTGTCTGATTTAAGCTGCTGTTCGTGTGGCATTGTTCAAGTCCCCTCTCAACACCACTGATTCGCAGCTGAATAAGACTTTTTTTTTTCACATTTGTATTGAAACATTCCTGCTATGTTTGCTGTTCAGGATTTCCTTTTCTTAGAGTTCATTTGTGCTGATAGGACCTCAATGCAGCTACTATTTTTTTTTTCCTGAACCTGCTCATGCATTTGAGTGGGGGTGGAGAATTGAAAGCTTAAGCTCCTGCATATTGCAGTGATTTTCTCAAATGTGTTTAACTACATGGATGGTTTGTGCAGATGGACATGATGAATTTGTGGTGCTAAAGAAATGCCCACGTTCGTTTACAGGATACATCAGCTAATTGGACCCATCCAGGACATTTCCTGTTTGAGCTAACATTAAAAAACAAAACAAGAAACAACTGAATATATGGACACAGACATCATAGGTCTGACTTTTAACACTGAAAGTCTCATATAGGTTTAGAGCTAGATGTGGCAAGGTCTCAAGCCTTTTCAGTCCCCCTCCTGCTATTCCCCTGAAGTCCATGGAAACTGAGGCTACTCGCCACCTCAGAGGATTGGCAATTTAGATTGGCAGAGAATGCCATTCTTGGCTTACTTACTGACTGTGTGCCATGGACAGATGGGCAGACAGACGTTTTAGACAGCCATGAGATTTAAGGCCAAGTGTTAGACAAGTTTATAAAATTTGGGCTCTAAATTTCCTGGTTTTGGGGAGGGTTTAAATCACCACCTTTAGTAATTTGGCCTAGGTTTTATCATTTAAGCATCTTAATCTTGGGTTAATCTTAATCTTTCTCTTATTTTAAGATCATAAGATAAAATCTCTGTGTAGAGCTTTATTAATGCCTTGTTTACACTTAGCTATACCAATAAACCATCCTGGTGTGGATGATGGTGTTTGTATTGGCAAGAGGACTTTTATGATGGTATAACTGTGTCTATACTAGGGCAGTTGCCTGCATGGCTTTATCAGCAAAGGATCGCACACCTAACCAACAGCTATGCTAGCAAAACCTCAAAGTGTAGACCAGTTCTAAGGGAGATGTTAACCCAGTGAGGAAGGAAAGGAATGTACTCTAATACAGCAGCTTCCAAACCAAGCTCCATGGAGAAACTGACTGGTTCTGGGGTGCTCAGGGGTTAATGTGGCCAAGTGGATTAAGCATTGGACTGGAACCCCAGAGACCTGGGTTCTATTCTTGGCTGTGCCGCTGGCCTACTGGGTGACCATGAGCAAGTCATTTACCCTCTCCAAACATCAGTTTCCCCATCTGTAAAATGATGATGGTACTTAACACCTTTGTAAAGCACACAGATCTATGGATTAAAAGAGCTAGGTGATGGTGGTCTCCTTTACAGCTGCTCAAGTTTAAAACAAACCAAAAAATACAATAAACCTCCTTCCATAGAAGCAAGCGCAGTCATTACAACAGGGATATCATGCTCATGAATAGAGGGGGGTCTGCTATCCTGAACAGGGAAGGGTTTGTCCATGGAATAATCTCATACCAATGTGTGATTCATCCTGCTGTAGCTGCACTGCTGACCCCATGGATTCAAACCTCATGAGTCTGACGTAAAAAATCTAGCCAAGTACCATTCTTTTTACGTGCTTTCTGGTATTGCAATGTCTAGGGGTCAGGTTTTTAAAGCTTTTTCTTTATAACCACAAGAGTTGCTTGCTTGCGTGGTTCCCGCACTCCGCCTGGGTCCTTAAGCAGTGGCTCCCTTCTGCAGCCAGCAGGAGTGGAGCAGTGGACCACTTTGAAAGCCCCTGTGGGTAACTTGGTCACCGGGTCACAGGTTGGGAACCACTGCAGTATTTGGTGCCCAGGAATACCTAGTGTGGAAGGGAAAACCATTTTGCTGTTGTGTGGCTCAGTTTCCCTTTCTCTCAGATGTCTATAATGCCTCTCAGTGGGTGTTATGAAGTTTTAATGACAAATGCTGGAAGTCTTTTGAGATCTAGAGGTGCCATTGTGTCAGTTTTGTAAAAGTGTCCAGTTGGTGAGGACAGGATTGACTGCAGTGGCTGGGGGGGCGAGGTCCTTTAAATTTGCTGTTTTGTAGGCCCTTTGTTATGGGGGTCCACTGACTGAGAAATGCCCAGCTAGTGGCAGCTGTTGGGCGAGCAGCAGCTGCTTATGGGGCTAGTGGGGGGAACCTGCCGGGTTCTCCTGGCATAATTTCCCCTTCAGTATTTTCAGGCTGCAGTGGCCCTACCTTGGGTTGCCCTTATGCTCCCCCTCCTTCTTCCTCTTTTGATCCTGATCCACCCAGTGAAGCACTTGACTGGCTACTTTGTTTCAAACTTTGCTGTTTCATTGGCTGCAGGCTCAAATCTTGTATTCCTGCTCCTGTTCTTGCTGGCTTCCGTTTTTAACCCTTGCCCTTCCAAATCCAGCGGACAGGGTGATGTGGGAGTCCAGCTGACTCTCTTTTAAGCTGTCACTTGTTCCAATTTCTAATATTGCTAGCTACCAAATCTGGATGTGCTTTCAGCCCCAGATAAATGTTAACAAAAGCCTTGTTAAATTGCTAGCTGTCAGGTTATTGCATAGTAAAATGACTGTAATTAATGCCTGTAACCTGTAGGAAGGCTGTCAAGGACTGAGATAAAATGTGACCTATTTTTTGTTGTGTTTTTCCCCCTGTAAACCTCAAGCCAGAGTTTCCAGTTTTGAGAGGTGTCTGGGGACTTGGGCGTCCAGTGAAGGAGGTTGCGCTGCAGGTATTGGAAGCCGTTCTGCCTTTTCACTCCGGTTCTTTGTGCTAAGGAGTTAATGCCACTCTACCCCTCTGATTTGCCTTAGGTTCAGTTTCGGTTGTTGGCAGCCTAGTGAAGTGTAACTGCAAGGTGATCGGGAGGGAAAGTCCGGGTTTCGTTGTCAATTGCAGGGAGCAGACTCCTGGACCTTAGAAATAGGCACTTTATTTGTGTTGCTATGGGGAGCTGCCCATTTCTGTCATGTGATAAGGGTGGTGGTGGTGGTGGTGGTAGAGCAGAATAAGAGTGGAAAGTGAGAATGCGGGGGGGGGGGGAGGGGGATTGAGGGTGAAGAGGAAATGCCCTGTTAATAAAACCTCATTCCACACTCTGTATGCAGTGTATGCACAGATCATATCCCAGAACTGTGTGACTGGAGGAGGGATGGGTATGTTAAATATAACAGTTTTGGTTTGTGTTAATAAAATGTTGTCAGGTGGGAAACCTGGAGGTAACTGGGAGATCTGCCGTTAGAGGGATTTGGGGTGGGTGTGAGGTGAAGGATCAGGTCACCTCTAAATCTTCCCACTTTTTGTTAGTGCATGGTTGTTCCCTACAGCAGTGGTTCTCAACCTGTGGTCCATAGACCGCTGGGGGTCTGGACTATGGGGTCCCCAAAAGACTTAGACTGAAAACTGACTGAACAGAATTCAACTCTGTATACACGTCGTAGATTTCCAAAGGGGTCCACATCTCCATTTGAAATTTTGTAGGGGTCAGTCTACAAGTGAGAAAAGGTTGAGAACCACTGCCATGCAGGATTTGTCCAGCACTTCCTCTTGAGGGAAATCTGAGTATCCCTGCTCTGGGAGCAGCAGCAGTGCTGCAATTTGCAGTGGGTGTCTTGGCCTTGGGTTGAAAAGGTGGCTTAAGGAGCTGATCTTGACTGACTGGTTACACCAGCTACTGTGGTGATGGGAGCGCACTTAAATCCATCAAGTTGGTCTAATAAAAGATATTACCTCATCCACCTTCTCTGTAATAAATCGGAACATACGCAACCCCAAGGTCTAGCAGAGAGAAACAATCCCAGCTGCTCCTTCCCTGTCCTCTAGTCCCAATGTGGCGTGTAGTTGCTTGCCAAGAGGGGGGCGGTGCTGTGGCCCCCCCCCCCCCTCCATTATCCCCAGTGCAGACCAATTGCCATTGATGTAGGGAGGCGCTTGAGTTAGCAACAACAGAAATCTGGGTCTTGTTGAAACTGAGGGCATGCCTGCAAGCAGAGGAGCAGCTGAGTTAGCGACCAGACCAAGGAACAGAGCAAAGAAGGAAATCTAATCTCTTCTGGAGGGGGAGGAGGAATCGTTTATTTTTATCAGCATTATTTTTCCTCTGCTGAGTTAGGGCTCTTCCTGAATTCCTCTCCTTCCCCATCCCCCACCGCCCTCTCCTGTTTAGCAGAAAGCAGAAGGATGGTGAAGGTGAGTGGTTTGCTGCCTCATTGCTTTATGCTGAGTTCAGCACTGCATTTTTCAGCAGGAAGAGTTTACTCTGAATCGTCTCCTGCCTGATTTGGAGCTGGGGGTGGCCGTGTTTCAAAAGCTTGGAAAAACAGGAAGAGTCTCCTTATCTTGAAGATGGGAGAAATGAACACCTGTTAGCTAGCTGGCTTTTGGGAGGTGGGGGGAGTTCTTGGAGATCCGCCTTCCCGAGGCAGCATCACATTTCTATTCTCCAGAGAATAAGGACAGATATATTTCCTATAAGGGCTGTGGGGCGGGGGTTCCATTTTATCCCACATTAAAGTAATAAAATCTTCTCTACCTCGCTTTTGTGAAAATCTAAGCTGCCCAGTTTTTTTTCTGATAAAACGGGGGGTAGTGAAACATTTTTTTCCTTTCTGTGCCCTTTGCTTTTGAGGAAAGGTAAAATGAGAGCTGACTGCCTGATACAATATGGTAAAATATTTTAAAAATTAAAACCCAAGTAACCACGCTAAATTCAGTTTCAATACAGCTGCCACATGCTTTTAGGTTGATTGTATAGGTGTCTGAGTCTGAGTCAATGATGAGAAAAATGTAATGATGTCACAAAACATCAGCGTATCGAACTAGTTGATTCTGATCACTGGGATCAACAGAAAAGAGGAGATTTGGGAGTGATACGTTTTGGGAGTGCTGGGTGCTATCAAAGCACCTTAAAACATTTCCCCACCAACCTGGACTGATGAGTCTTTGAAAAAGGGCTTGAGATCCTTGGATGAAAGACTGTGTACATGACCAAAATGTGGCAACCTTTGTCTTGAGACCCTTAATGTTTATGTCATAATTTTTCTGGAGAGCAGTCTTCCATTTTTTTCTATCTGCAATGTAATAGAATTTAAATGCCATTGAATTTAAGTAGATATTTTGAGTGAAAATTCCAGGAGCAAACTTAAGGCAACTGGGTAGATCTGTTTCATGCCAAACACCTTTTGTAATATGCAACCTCTTCATATGCTTAATAAGAATAAGGTTGAAATGTTATAACTTGCCCTGTATTACCTTACTGTTCCATGAAGATATAACTTTCCCTTCTGAACATTTGTTTTAGAATTTAAACTTTGATAGTGGGACTAGGGAAAGAGGTGACCAGTTTGAATTGTCATCACAGTTTTACTCTGGGGACAGTTGGCTTAGAGAAGGCCATGTCTCAGAACTGATTAGCTGCTTGAGGTCTGCATAACGGATCCTGAATCTTCAAAATAACCCTCAATGTAGTGACAGCCTTGTAAGGATTTGGTTTCCAGGGGTTTGGACAGCGTGTGTGTGTGTGTGTGTGTGTGTGTGTGTGTGTGTGTGTGTGTGTGTGTGTTTTTTTGCATCCGGTAGTAAGGGTGGAAGTGTGTGCCTCTGTAACTTCTTTATTTTGACATGATTTCAGTGAACTGTCTTTTTGTCTTTACTATTCTGTCTTATCACTGCAAGTGTAACACATGTTGACCTTGCTTACACTAAAGAAACTTACAAAAGGTTTCTTACCTGCTTAGCTGAACTAGTGAGAGCCATAGTGTGGCCAGGGTTATAGAGGTCAGACCTGTTTTTTTGGGGGGCGGAGGGATTGTTTTAAATAACAGTTAATTAGACCAGCTTTTTTTAGTAGGTTTAACTAAAACGGGATCTGGCCAGAGCTCTGAGGTACCTTCTGTCTGTCGCTGGTTCAGCTGACCTGATATTATGCGTGGTAGGATTTCTTGGTAAGATCAATGGGGCAGAGATTCTCTTTGTTCTGTGCTTGTACAGTGTCTACCCCAATGGGCCCCTGGTCCATGATTATCTCCTAGGTGTTGTTATGACACACACAAATCATTTCTATAGCCACAATCATCATCAGCAATAGAATATAGTCAAGGGTAAACTGAGTTTACCCACTTCTCATTTGGGGAACATGAGGTTTACGTTAGCTTAGCTTACCCACTTTCTTTACCACTACACCACTGAGCTCATGTTAATTTCAGAAAACAATGTGTTTAAAAACAAAGTCAAGTGTTCAAATTGTATAAAACTTTTTTTTTAAAGTTGGGGGGGAGTGGAGGCGGAGAGGAGAAGGAAACTTACTCTGACCAGTGTGGCTAAATCAGGACATTGCAAGTCTGTTTCTGGAGTCATTTTTTGAGCTACGTGTTGAGCTCTTTATAATTTGTCTGTATTTATAGCAGAAAACTTTCCAACCAATTTATAAACCCCAAAGCAGCCTGTTTCCAGGTTATATTTGATCCTGAAGAACCAATTTTTTTGTCAACCCACTGTTTTTCTTGCAATCAAACTCTCTTCCTCCTTATCTTTTTTTACTTTAAGTGAGAGTTGTGGTAATCTCTCAGCCACTGGCAAAACTCTAACTGCTGGGTGTATGCTGGCAGGAAGGAGTGCTGTGGCGTGTTTTATTTATCCATGGCTGCTAAAAGTGTTGGTTAATGGCTGACTGACTAAACAAGGCAGAGAGATAAAGGGAATGTGACCTGGGTTAAGCCAGCAGGCTGTGGAATGTGTGTAGCTCTAACTGGAGCACAACCTGGTATAGCTAGCAATAACAGGGGCAGCAAAGGGAATGTTGGCTTCTTGTCAGGGGTGGGGAAGGTTTAGACTAGTTGGGCAAAATGATCATGAAAATTCAGCAGCTGAGGTACAAAATCTGCTTACTGAACTTGATGAAAAAGCTAATCTTTCCCTTGCCTCTTCCAAAAATAAAAAAATTCACCCTGGATTCATAGATTCCAAGGCCAGAAGGGACTATTATGACCATAGAATTTGCCCAAATAAGTCCTAAAGCATAATCTTTTAGAAAAAACATGAAGTAGACTTTTGCAAGGTTAGCTTATATTTCAAGGTTCAATAATTAAATGGCAGTATCCTAGATCTTGAGAGATGCTGGAGAAAAGTACTATAAAAGACCTAGGTGGTGGTGTTAATATATTATATTTTGTGTGTATGTAAAAATACATCTTGGGTAAAACTTTCATTTACTTCATTGGAAGCAGGCTTAAGCTAAATACTAGCCCTTTTGAAAATGCTACCTCAGAAGTATAGTGAATTCCTCCTTTTTCCTGAGTAAGGCTCAGATCTTGTGATGTACTGAGCGTCTTCATTTCCTGTAGAAATTATTCAGTCCCAAGTTTTTAGTCCATGTAACTGTGTGCTGCTCATCTATGAAGGTTTCTGCTTATAAAGAAAGGAGAAACTTGACTCAGTCCGATCAGGACCAAAGATCATAGAAAGAAACTCTTTTGGGGAAGTGAAAGGAGGAGGGTGTGAGGTGATTACTGTTCATTCAGTGTCTAGTTAGCATCTGTGACTTATCTTGTGAAACTGAGTCATTATGTGGAAATGGTGTGAGACTGTTAATGCCCTCCAAAGGGAGGGCAGTTTTCCTGGATGTTAGGAAAGCTGGCCACAGAAAACCATTGTGACTAATAGGAAGGCATAGTTGTGGGTATTGAGGCTTTTACTAGTCATTAGCATAGGTGACTATAGTCATCAGAGGGTCGTTAGCCCAGGTTTCACTGAGCCAATAAACCAGGTAGGTGACAGTGGTGGGTGGCTAGTGTCTGGATGCTGGGACACTGTGAAGAGGATGACTTGAGCATGAGGGCTGGGAGCGCAGTCAAACTTGGGGCTCTTTAATAGGACAAAGAAGGAGTTCATGAAAATCAAGGTATTGGTTACATAGGTTGTTTTCTGTTGTTTTTATTATACCATAATTATATTATGGTAGAGCCTAAAGGTGAGCCAAGATTGGGGCCCCCTGCTTGGTGCTGTACAAACACAGAGTAATAGATGGTCCCTGCCCCAAAGAGCTTACAATCTAATAAAGGGGCGTTTCGTTACTCACTACGAAGAAACAAGATGGAGGTAGAGGTATCCACTTGGGGGAAAATGCCCCTTTACTCCAAAATACTGGATGGGCTTGCCACGTGCTCCACAGATACCAGGTGGCTTTGAGATTCATTAAAGGATGTGGTGGGTGGGAAGGGAAATCCCCGAGGCTATGAAAGATGTTGCAGGCTTGGTGGGGGAGGGGAGAGGGAGTTCTGTCCAGGTGCCTGAAATACACAAGCATCCAAAGTTAGAGACTGGAATGATGCCTTCCCTCTTCAAGGAAGGGCTCAGGTGAGCAGCTGCAACATTTTTGGATGAATAGAAGTATGGAAAGTGGGTGCTGGGGAGACTATAGTGCGAGCAAGTTACAGTTAACTAAGGCCAATGAAAATGGTAACATTGGGCCAGCTGGCAAACAAGCTAGATCCCCTAGTCTCACTTGGGACGAAACACTGGATATAATCTAGAGCAATGGTTCCCAAACTGTGGCTCAGGGGTCTTTCAAGGTAGCCCGCCGCTCCCCTCCCACTGGCTGCAGAAGGGAGCCACTGCCTAAGAACTCAGGCGGAGCGTGTTGCCACAGGGCTACAAGACCGGTGCAGGCTCCTTGCTGCAGCCAAGGAGTTGGGAGATCAGTGCTCCGCTCCCCCTGGCTGTAATAGGAAGCATGGCAAAGCGCTCTGCCCAAGTCCATAGGCGCTGGGGTCCCTGCTAGAGCCAGAGGGAGGGGAGCACTGATCCTCTGTCCCCTTGGCTGCAGAAGGGAGCCACTGCAGGACCCAGGTGGAGTGCACAGAGCTACAGGAGGCAGCCTCCTCACTGAACTCCTTGTTTGACTGCAGTGGGGAGGGGGCTGCCAGCGGAGGCTGGTGGCCCTTCAGGATTGTAAAAATTATATCTCTGGCCCACGAGCCAAAAAGGTTGGGAACCACTGATCTAGAGGGTACATTCTGCCTTTTCCCCCGGTATTCCTGGGCCCTCGCTTGCAATCTAACTTCACTCACAACCTGTGAGTCCAGATCTCTGTCACAAATGGTCAGTTTGATAGACATGTGCTGGACATGTAAAAGAGGCCTCTCTTTCGTGGTCACTAAAGGTCCGATGGCATTTTCTGCAAGAGATAGGAAAACTCTTGGTCCCAAACCGAAGCCTGAGCTGTTGTGTTTCTCAACCTTTTTGATACCAGGCAGGGACCAGGTTGCTGCCTTCCTAAACTCTGTAAAGGAAATCTCTGGGGGCCAGTGCTGGTCCATGGACTGTAGTTGAGAAACACTGGTTTAGGAGATCTGTGTCTTGTTCCTGGCTTGGCCCCTGATTTCCCTGTATGAGCTGGGCAAGTCACTTAATAGCTCTATGCCTCAGTTTCCCTCGATGTGAAGGGGGGGGAGAATAATGCTTGTCTTAGCAGCCCATGAGGTAGGCATTAATGCATTAAGTATATAAAGTTCTTTGAGATCCTCTGACAAGGGTGCTCTAAAAGTGCAGAGTATCATTTAACTCCTGTGGGAATTCAGATGTATGTAGTTCCACTTACCTAAAAATCCCCTGCAATTTTATTAGGCTACAGCCTTCTTCCTTTCATCTTCTAACTATTGTGTAAGTTGCTGTATGCTGTTCAGCAGCTGCCATGTTCCACCCAAGAGATGGCTGTATTTCAGTGAGGGGGGGAAATGGCTTGTATCCATGCAGGGTTTGTAAAGCTGAGAGGCAATAGAACATCTGTTTTTGTATGGCGGGGGTTTTTTGTCTTGGTATCTTACCTTGTTGTGGGATTGGAAAAGTTCCCAATGAAACTAGCAGAAGCAGATCCTCCCAGAGCAAGGTTGAGTGCTGGTGGAATTCAAGTATAGTGTGGGCGGGGATCTCTTACTCCTGGCCTGGGAGGAGCAAACGGGCAGGCCAGCTGTTTGATGCTGGAATATGCCTAACACATGGGATTCAGTTGTAGAAGGGAGGAAGCTTCAAACCAACCAGCTGACTTCTGTGGAAGGAGGTGCAATGAGACACTCACTGAAGAGGAGGGGCCTAAAAGTAATAAATAAAACCTGCTTGAAGGAAGTTGCTGGTTCCCTGTGGCTGTCACACAGCTTCCTTCATTACACAGGTTGAAGTGAGGTCCCCTGTAGAATGGGCTTGTAAGTTTCTTTTGAAGGCATCTTTGCCTTTTCCCAATGAAACTGAGTCTTCTGCCAGCCATACCCAAAGTTTTAGCTAGATTTCAGGGATGGGATTTCTGTGTAATCTACTCTCACTTCATGTTTCTTCTAATATAGCTTGAAGCCTGGTAAGTAGCATGAATAAATGCTCTGTGATCCTTTCTGACTGCCTCATTTCAAAGGCGTTTGCTCTGAGTACGCCTCTATCAAAGGCCTGGTATCCTAGTCATTGTAGCTGACGGCCAGACCTATTCTGGTTTTTGTTAGCAGAAGTAAATAGGGAATGAGATGCAGGGAACTCAAAACAAGCCTGGGAGACAGTACTTACTGCTGTGGTACAACCAGGCAGACTGCATCTCTGATGTAACAGAATTTAAGTCTGTTTAAATATTTCAGCCTGAGTTAGTGGAGTGAGAGCTGATAGCTGCCCGCAGACTTCACCCGTGACCTATCTATGGCAGGGGTTCTCAAGCTTTTTTCTGGGACACCCTTTGAAAACATTTCAGGCTGTGATGACCCCCCCCAAAAAAAAGTTATGACCCCCCCCCCCATGTGATGCCATCCATCCCTCCATGCCATGTCACCTTTACTTCTGTCTTGCTGCGGGGGGTGGCGCTGCCTTCAGAGCACCCAGCCAGCAGCCGCCATTCTCTGGCCACCCAGCGCTGAAGGGCTCTGGCTGTCTGCCATGCATGGGGCTGACAACTGCAGCCATGGCATGCATGGGTGCTGACAGCTCGCGACCCCCCCCCCTCTATAATAACCTCACAGCCCCTTGAGGAGTCCCAACCTCCAGTTTTGAGAACCCCTGATCTATGGCAAGCACTTTGTTGGTAGGTGCTGTAATATGAAGTTTCTCGGTGGTGCTATCAGCCTCTGGCTGATCAGGCTGTGTCCATCTCCCATGCTTTGTGCTGTACTTGGAAAGGTTGCAGATCCTCTCCATTCAGTGGAAACCATGGATCTGATGTGCCTTTCCAGAGTCCGGCCAACATCTTGATGGAGGTAGAGGGTGGGGAAAAGAAGGATGTGGCTATTCATTGCATGATGGCATCAGTTTCCATATGTTCTCTTGTTTAGTGCTTTGAGAAACAAATCATTAAAAAAAACCAAACAAGGGAGCGGTCCAAAATGCCAGGCTTCCTTTTGTTTGTTTTAATCATCTGCTTCCACGTTCCTGATGTCAGTGTTAGCTGTTAGAGTTTCTGCTGAGTTGGCTGCTTTTATCAACAAACAAACTGGTTTTTCTTCTGCTCTCAGGCTCCAGATGCTGCATCAGGTTTGGAATCATTTTCTGGTGCTGCACATGGGGAAATCTTGCTAACACGACTGCTGATGTGATGGTCTATCGGGATTATCTTAATTAGTGGCCCTGCTAATGTAAAACTAGTCCTCATGTAACAAAGGTGAACTGAAGGACAATAGTAGGATATTAAGTGTTCTGCAAAGGTACAGAGAGAAAAGGGTGGTGGGCACCTTTTTTCTTTGCTTTTTTGATGTAAAAAACCTGAATGGTTTTACAAATCTTCTTTGCTTTCAGATTTTTGCCATTTTGTTTTCAGGCAAGTTAAACACACCTGTATCAATTGGCAGATTTCCAGTGTTGTCACCTACAGTTTTTGGTCAGGATGCTGGGAATTTTACCCAGTTGCTGTGATGTTCTTCAGCCTTGGACTTTATATCAGTGGGAGCAGCGTAAGGGAATATGGAGTCAGGTGCACTGTGCATCAGTTCACATCCAGCTGAGAAGTCTCCACTAATCAGATGAATACATAGTGTCTCTAGAATTGTTGGCTCAACAAGCCGTGTAAGGATCGCTGCTGTTTCTGTCTTGACAAGGCAGTCTGCATAGCTGTGGGGACTGGTAATGGGTAAAGAACTTTTTTTACTTTTTGAACCAGACACCTATAAATCCAGAACAGGTCTGTAGTGACCAAAACAACGATTGTTCAATAGTTTATGTGAGCTGGGAGCACTGTGTTATTCCTAGTGGACAAGTGCCAATATCATTCTTGGCAGGCTCTGCCCAGGGGTCATGGGGATGGAAATTACTCAGTTGCCACTAGTCCTTCCAGGTCATGGCTGAGGCACTTGGCCAGAGGATAGGATATAGGGGAATCTTGCCGGGCTGCAGCCTGGGTTATACCTGTTCTATGGATTAGAGGGGCTTTCTATGTTTGTACGGTGCCTACTACAATGATTGGATGCCTAGGTGCTACACTACTACAAATAATAAACAGTATATTTAGACTGGGATTTTCAACTGTAAATTCAGCTGCCTGACTCCCTAGGGGTCAGAAGAAGAAGCCAGTGTTCCTATCTAATTCTCCTGCTTGAGGCTTGACCAATAAGTTTAACTGTGTTTCTGTGTGTTGCAGATGCACCTACATACATACGTACTCTGGTTCCTGATTATTGCGAATCTGCTTTATGTTCACTATTAACCCCTGATTTCTGTCAGCTAACTAAAACCACCATGCCCACCACTGCTTTGAGGAAGCCAGGGTATTTGCAGGTGTTTTTCCATGTCAGGTTAATGCAGTCAACTGATTATTCCCCTGCATCAGGGACAAATGTGGTTCTGAATTTCTCCAAAGGAGGAGTAAGTTTCCTCTTGTGGTCCGTGTGTCGTCGTTGTGGTGTCGTGTCCCCCCCGCTGCTATTACAAAATTTGGCCCACACTTGGTTGGTTATGGTTTTTTGTTAGCTTTTCATTCAAAAGTGGAAAATTTTATCTGCCTGTTTGTTTATACCGTGGATTTAACTTGCCTCTTAGAAATGTGTGCAATTGAATCTGAAGGGATTTGGTTAGAAATAGAATGCTTTGAGAAGTGCCTACATCTCCATGTCTGTGTTACTTGGTAAAGGGGTTGCCATCTATGCTCCCTTGCACTAGATACCGAACCATTGTGGAGGAGCCAACCGGATGACTGTGCCAACCAGTTGCATATAATAACTTTGTATTCTGGAATGGGTTAGGATGAGCCAGCGGAAGGGTTGTCACCTGTTCTGTAGTTTATCAGCTTTCTTCTGTTCCTCTTCTGATTGAGGACTGTGGTTTGTCTTCTTTAAAATGAAGTGTCCTTATTATGTATTCACATGGTGGCCCATATCGGATTGAAGTTGAGCAGGTAACTGTAATGCTACCAGCGCTGTGTGTAATAACAGTGAAGTTGTAAGTGGGAGTAGCTATGAGTTGAAGCCTGGGTTTGTGTGGATGAAGATATTTTCTTGTGTGACCAAGATTGCTGGTGTAGGGAACATTGGATTACAAGGACCATTTACTAGTTGCTACTCTCCTTTCAGTTGTAGAAACATATTGTTATACTGAGGGCTTCTTGGTGCTTTCTTGTCTGTTGGATTGTTAGCTCTTCATAGCATGCATGGATCATGGGGTTTTATCCTCTACAGGGTCGAGGCCAGTGTTGGTACTTTTAACAACTGAGAGCTTGGAAAACAGGTTTTGATATCCATCCCCTCTAAGTCAACAACATTATTAATAGCCAAGAGGATCTCTCTTACGTGCTCACTTTCATCTCTTAGCTATGGTACGCTTTGGAGTGCATTTGATTGGATTTTCTTCCCCCCAGATATAATTTGTCTCTTCTAAAGGAAGGAAGAGGATGGATATGGGAGAGGATGGTACTTGTCAGAATCCTCTTGGATGGACAAACCCTTCATCTATCTTTTCTGTGCCAGTTTCTGGTAGGTTTCTTTCAGTAGAGGCTTGCCAGCATGTTGAGCTGCTACTGGGCAGGACCAAAACTGTATCTTTGATTTTTAAAGGACACAGATGCTTAATGATGTAAACAGCCTTTTATTGTTGCCTGGCTTTGTTTATACAAGAGAAAATGCATTTGGGTCCACCCCACAGCCAGATTTCCTGTGGAAAGCCAATCCAGAGCATAGCTCTAAGCCTTGAGTACAGCCCTCTCGGTTCTGCTTTGTACCTTGCATAGTGGAGTTACTGAAATGGCAATAACAGACCATCCAGTGTCAAATTCCTCTTCTGAGTCTGTAGTTAAAAACAAAACAGTGATCTGGAAACACTGTCTGGAAATCGGACACTCTATTTTAAAAACTGTGCCTTCTCCCCCCATAAAGGGGAAAATTGCCACTTTGATTTCTGCCCAAGATCAACAAAACTACACCCAAGTCCGAGTGCTTTGTACTTAACTGAAAAGGGTTGGGATCTGGCTGTACGACTCACAGCTGGAACCCCTAGACTCCCAGGCACTGCAGGTCCAAACCCCAGCTGGTTCGGCTCAGCCCCTTTACTCCTGCTGAGGTAGATAAACTGGAGTCCAAGAAGGGAATATAGGGACGTAAGACTGGAAGGGGAACTCCTGCATCATCGAGTCTAGTCCCTGCTATCACAGGTGACTCTGTCAGATCATCCTATTCATAAACTTATCAAGCTCCAACTTAGAACAAGTTTGGTGGTGTGCCGCCGCCCCCCCCACCCCACCCCCGCCCACGCTACCGTTGGGAGGTTATTCCAGAGCCTCCCTCCTTTGATGGCTAGAAACCTTGTCCAGCCTCCATTGATCCCTGGTTAGTTTATCCCCATTTGTTCTTGTGCCAGCATCCTCCTCTAGCTTCCATAGCTCTTCTCTCTCCCTGGTGCTTACCTCTCCTCTCCCCCGCCCCAATGTCTTTATAGAGAGCAGTCAGATACAAGCCAAGCTCTTTCAGCTTCCTCTCATAAATTAGGCTTTCCATTCCTCTGATTATCCTAGTAGTCTCCACCCCTGTTGTAGTTTGGATTAATCTTTCGTGATAGAGGGGCGGGAGGAGTTGTCTTTTGAACCAGTGACTCCCAGTGCTTGTGCGTGAACATGAAAGATCTCATGGCAGCACCCCTCGTGAGTAGGAGATTTTCCTGCTGTCTATGGCATAAACGCAGCAGTGCATCATAGTCTTCCTTGCTCAACAGCAGGCATATGGCAATATGCGGATAGCTTGCAAAGTCATTTAGGCACCCTTTATGATTAAAGGCCTGTTGTGTTACTTTAGGTCAGTGATACTCAGACCTCAGTGGTTCAGGAACCAAATTAACGATCATTATCCAAAAGAGCCACAGTAGTGTGAATTCATTGTCATTTACCATTTTTATATATTCTCACAGCAAATGACTGACCAAGTATTCTACAATTGGTTACTAACCAGTGACGTACCAAGGGGGGACCATGCTCCCGGGCGCTGGCCTGGTAGGGGGCGCCGGCTGGACCCTCCTCGGAGAAGCCGCCCCCCCGCTGTTGCAGGTGGCCAGGAGCTGCTGGACTTTAACATCCCCTGTGGCCATGCTGACCCCAGCTCAGGCCTGCCAGCAGCTGAGGGCTCCTGCTGTGTGGGGAGCAAGTGTCCTCCCGGCCCCTCCGCCCCCTCACTGTGCACAACGAGGGAGCAGCGGGAACCCTGGCTGTGCAGGGGCCAGGCCGCCAAAGGCAGAGCCCATCCTGTCCTTTCCCCCTCCCCCCCACTGCTGCCAGCGAGTGGCCCAGGGGCATCTGCCCCTGTCACTTATGCTCCCTGCCACACTCACTGCCCCCACAGTGGGGAGTATTGGGGGGGAGAGTGGGAAACGGGCCCACAGACAGAGACCCACCCACCCAGTACTGTTGCTCCTGCAGACTGGGGGCACAAATGTAAGTGTTGGCCCCTGGGCGCCTAAGTCTCCCAGAGACCCATGGTACGCCACTGTTCTTAACCTAGTAAAAGCATCCAGACTGGTTAATAATTAAATCACACAGTGTTTTAATATTATGTGCTGTAAAAAGCCACTTGTGGCTTCTGAGCTTCAATCTGAGTACCACTGCCTTAGATGCAATGTATGGGCCCAAAGAGTCAAAGGCCTGTAACTGTCCAACATTAAGCAGTTTTTAAACCAGGTTCAGGGTTTGATATACAGAGACCTCTCTGCCTGTTGAGTACCTTAGTAAACACACCATTAGGAATCCTATTTAACCTTTAATAAAAGAGAGGAAAACAGATAAAGCATTTGTAATGTCAAGTACTAAATAAGGCTTTCGTTTTCACATCCATTTTTTCCCTAAGAGAGTGTCCTTCTGCACACACACCTCCCACCCCTGTTTGAAAGTCTTCAGTGGTTTTACACATGGTAATAACTGTCCTTTTAGGGGAAAGGGAAGAAATTTAGTTGAGATGAGTTGGTGCTGTTAAAATCTGATCCTGTTTCCTAGAAGACAAAACACCTCTCACCACCACTCACAAGGGTAAGGAAAAGAAGAGCAAAGATAGAAAATGCAGCTTCTGTCTGTAGTTCTGACTCACTTGCAACCTCGCTGGTGGAAGAGAAATAGGCCCCGCTCTGAGACCTGGCAAACTGGTGCCAGCATTGGGCTGTTCAGGGCACTGGATTTAACTGCCTCTTTCTGGTTGGTCTTGCAGCTGTGTTGCAAAATATTTAGTCTTGGCCAGCTAAGACCGACTATTAGACAGAAGGCAAAAGGGTAGTGATAGACTAGAGGAGCAATGCAGCGAGGAAGAAAAAGAATGCACTAAGCTGGCGGGGGGGGGGGGGGGGGGAAGGGAAGGAATGTGACAGTTTTTAAAACCCAGGTGGTATTCAGGATTTAGCCAGAGCTGGTGAAGGTGGCAATGTTATCTGGCTCTCTGGCCCAGTCTGGTAAGGACATCTCTCAGGATTAGAATCAAGAAGGTCCATAGTTCCAGGAGGAGGAGGACTTGGTGGTGGTGGTAGTGGCAGCCATGATGATAGAGCTCGCTTCTTCCTCTTCTCTTTTCTTTGTCAGCCAGCACTGTGGTAGCCCCTCTGCCCATCAATCTCTGCTAACTTTCTCCAAGTCTTTTTCCTTTTTAAGAATCCAAAAGAGAATGATGAGGGGAATAGCCCATATCCTCATTATTTTGTCCACCAATTAGACCTAGTTTCTGACACACCAATTTTGATTCACTATCTTCCGGTCCCACTCTCCTCTCGTTCACCAGGCACAATCTTAATGCAGGGCTTGAATTATATCAGTCAGCCTTTTTGTTTAGACTAACCTAGCTTTTTCCCCTTCCCTTTTGCACATGTTCTCATCAACATTTATTATAAGTTTATAAACTTTCTCACAGTTGAGCTCACATTACATTTGTAGACCCAATTATCACAACACGCACTACAGAAATACCATAACCCCCTTTGGGAGGAATCTCGCTTTGTAGTGCTGTTTGGGTCATTACCACCTGGGCTTTCCTTTGACCAGCATCTCCATGATCCCACAGCATGCAGAGACTTGTAGATCAGTCAGATCTATCACAGATCCAGTCAACTAGCTGTGGAGCATATACATTACTGAACCAGATACTTATTTTTATCAGTTGATTGGAATTTGGAAAACTTTGAAGTCTAACCCTGCAAACACTACCTCACCCGAGCCTTGATGCCATTGGGGCTATTTCTGTCTAACAATTGCTTGTATGAGGATCGGGCCCTTGATTTCCTCAATTGTCACCATGGAGAGGAGCGCCCAGTAAACATCTGCAAAGCTACCCCCATGTCCTCCTTTGATGTCATGCCTGTGAACAGCTTGATGAGAGGCAGCTGGTGTGCTGTGACCGATATGGTCTCCTAGTCTCCTTGTGCTCTGTCTGTCTACTACCTGTTGTTACCTCTTGTCTAATAGGTAGGTTGTCTAATTTTTAGAGCAGGGAGAGTCCTTTTGATCTGTTTGTACGGTATCTAGCACAGTTGAGTTTCGGGCCATAACTGGAATTTCTAGGTACTACCACCATAGAAACAAATTCTACTACTGAAGCCTTTCTTACCTACCTTCCATATCAATGTAGTGTGAGAGCCCCTCAGAAGTTATCTCCCTTGCTGGTCCTTTTTCCCTCCAGTAGAGGTAGAAATGAACAGTTGATAGAATACTTGGTGGATGCATGCATGTATATATGCAGAAATAGAAGGCAAGGCAGCCCAAAGAGTTGATTATTTCTGCATTGAATTCTGGGTGCCGTGAAGCCGATGGCCTGATTTCTTCAAGGGATGAGTTCCATAAGCCAGATTCTGTGAAGCTTCTGTCTGCTGCCCTTAGGAGCCTTCTTTCTTGGTCAGTAGTTTCATGGTTTGGGTGGAATGGAGCTGTCATGGAAGAGATGCTACAATACCTAGCTTCCGTCCCATGGAGGGCTTTGAATATCAGGGTGGACACCAGTGAACTGGACTCCATCCAATGCGAAACCAATGCAGAGACTGGAGTACGGGAGGGATGTGCCCACTCTGAGGTGGGGCGTTGGGTCTTGTGCCTTCCTCTGAAGAATGTGATACTGGCAGCTGTTGAAAACAGGATACTTGAGTAGTTGGGCCATTGGTCTCATTAGATGTGGCAATTCCGGTGTGCCTTTTTCCTCCTTGCTTGTTAAAGGAAAGTCTTTGAAACTCTGATACTTTGAGGCAGTATCTTCCATGAGCTCCTTGGTACCTGTCTGCTTTTTGGAATCATTTCGTGACCCTAATTTCATATCCACATGCAATTGGTGTCTGGTTTCCTCTCTCCCGAATTACTGATGGTTGTCCCATCTGTGTGGATGAGTCTGAGGGGTGTCAGAGTTGACACATTCTCTCCTTTCAGTGAAGGAGTCTGCATGGAGACCAGTCTGTCTTGGTGTGTCTGGCTGTGAAGTGATTCGGGAATTGAAGGGAACTAGTGGTGTAACAATCCTGTGTGTGGGGTTAAGATCTGGGTGCAGAAATGCTGAGCTAAGAAGTGCAACTGAGCTCTTCTGATGTTGTTCTAGCTCCTGATAGGTGGCCAGGGTGGGTGGTGGAACTCTGAGGAAGCTGTTCCTCTTTGAAATGGGAGGGCAAAATGAGCACTGTGCTCCGGATGGCACATGAGATGAGACTGGGTGCTGCATCATTGCTGAGAAGCTGAGCCACCCAGACTGTGGTAGGTTCCCTTTCTGTTTCAGACAGACCATACACCCTATGGTACTAGTAGGAAACTTGGCTAGTGTATGTTGTAGTTTCACTATTGGCAATTGCTGCTACTAATCACAAATGCACCATTGGAGATGATTGCAACATGGTGTCATGTTCTGTGATTTATTTTTGGTGGCTCTCCATGTCTCCCAGTTGATTAAAAGGTTTCCTGAGGGTCAAGTCTTGGTGTGTTTTAGTGTGTAGTTCTGGAGTGCGGGGAGAAGACAGCCAGGGTCCTGGTGGATTCTCTTTAGAAGCATTAAAATACAGACGGTTGCATGAGCAACTTGCAGCATCTATATATCCTTTGGGAAAGTTCCTCAGTGTCTAATCCTGCTCTTGCTCTTTTGCTAGGGTTGAAAGGTCAAACAGGCCAGGGCAGAGGAGATGGTGTGCTCCTTTTGGGCTCAGGGGGCTGTTGCTTTCTGACCATGTTAGTGTCACGGTCTGATTGATTGTGCACTCGTATTCCAGACCATCTGCCTGGTACAGCCTGGAGGGAGAAGTGGGGTGTGTTTGCCAAAGATTAGATAGGCAGGATGCACTCTGAATATCTGTCCAGTGCTGAAGACACTTTTCTGCTTTTTAAATTTGGGACAGATTTTCTTGTGACATTGGGAGAGACTCTTCTCCTAAAACTCCTCATTCCATCCCTTCCTTTTTAATGAGAAGTGACTGTCTTGACCACCAACTTTCCCAGACTCCAGCGTGGTCTTGGGTGAACTCACGTGACTAGTAACAAGGAGGGATTCCTGCTCCGATCTACATGTTGCCAAGATCTTCTCCTTTTTCCAAGTAGTCAGGATGAGAGTTGTGGGAAGAGGCTTAAAGCCCGGGTTCCACAGACTTAGGTCCACGGTGCAGTGTAGACATTTCCATAGAACCTTTCATCTCGAGGCCATTGGCTCCAATCCAGACCAGTAAAGAAACAGTGGGAGCTGGCTGATGGTGATCGATGATGAGTTGCTGAGGCTCTCAGACCAATTCCTATTGAACAGGTATCAGAATCACAAACAATACCCACAGTTGACACAAACGAGGTCCCCTGGTGAGGACTGAGTGGGCCATGGAGACAAAACCCTACCTGACATGCTCCTAGTTGATGCATTGTTGGGAAGCTTACGGCTGCTAGGTTTACAGGCTTCAGAGAGGGGTGTGGGGTTTTTAGGCTTCTCTAATATTGGATTGTGTCTGACCAGAATGTACTTTTCTATTTGGAAACTGACAAAAGGCCTTCAGAAAGTCTGAGGAGAGGGGCAGCATGGGGAGAAAATCCAGCCTTGCTGCTCTACCTTATTGTAGTGCCGAGCAATAGAACAGAGTGCCAAACTAGTAATTTTCCAGGAGCCCAGGGGCTGCCATAAGTGGCCTCTATACTAAAATATAGTGGATAAACTGCACAGGGAAAGCCCAATTCTGCTTCCACTCAAGTGGAGGAAAACTTCCGACAGATTTCAATGGGAACAGATTAGGGCTGCTGATAGAAATCATAAAAATGTAGAACTGGAGGGGTCCTCAATAGGTCATCTAGCCCAGTGTCCTGCCCTGAGGCAGCACGGACATCTTCCTAGATAGATGGGATTAGAAATGGTGAGAACATAGCTGCTCCCCAGCAGCCATGTTCTCACCCTGCGGTTTGCACAAGGAAAGTGTGGATCTGCTGCTGCCTTAGGTTGGGATTCTAGTCCTACTTCTAATCCTAGCTCCTTCTAATCCTTTTTATCTAGGCTGCTTGGATGCCAGAAAAGGGGCAAATGGAACAGCCAAAAAAAAGAGGCTATTTCTATAGTTGGTTCCTCTTGGAAAATGCTTAAAGCCATAAATGGATTATTCTTTAACTGCTTAATTAGCCTCTATACATTGGCACTTTAAAATGTTTGAGATATTTAGTTATCACTCTAAATATAAGGTGCCTCTTTGCTCAAACCCCAGTAATTCTCTTGCCTTTCTCTCTAGCGCCTTTCATCCATGTTCTTTGCAAATCTAAATTAAACCTTGCCTCATTCTTGTGAGTTGGGCCAATTATCCCCTTTTTACAAGTAGGGAAACTGAGATGGAGCAGGGAAGTGGCTTGCATGAAGCCACATGGTGACAGAACAAGAAGTAGAGTCCACAATTGCTGACCTCCAGTCTCGTGTTCTAACTACTAGATCACACAGGTCAACACTCTTCGGCTCTATTCCCAGCTGTCTGTCCTCGGGGGGGTAGGTTAACCACTAGACTGTACCGCAGGCAGGAGAAATCGTGGTCTCTGGTCTCCATTCTAACCACTTCTTGAGAACAGGAGGGCAACTTTGTAAAGATACGAGCAAGAGATTGCCTGTTAGGTCACTGCCAGATTTCCTTTTCACTTCACCTTCTTTGTCTTCAGCCTTTCTAGTTAGTGTCCCTCCTAAAACCCTGTTTGCTTATAGAGGGACTGTTTGAGCTTGCTTGGTGAGGGCCTAGGTGCCATTGTCTCTGCAGAAGGGGACTTGTGAAGATGGCCGCCTTAACTATGGCCATTTTGGTAAAGCTTTTAAACTCGTGATTGGATGGCCCGAACATTGTCTCTCTAGATTCACATTCCCTAGCAGCTTGCCTGTGTGCTCTTCTCCTTGCTCCGTAACTGTTAGAACATCTCATTTTAATGATTTTATTTTCTTCCTGGTGTAAGTTTAAAGATTAATCCAAAATCAGGGAAAATTGGCAAGCACGTAAGGCAAAATACCTTCAGGTCGGGATCCAAAACCAGCTGTTTTGCTGGAAGAACAACAACCCAAGTAAAATTTATTTAGTATGGGAAGCATAGAGCAAATGAAGGAAGAGAAATCAGGATTACTTTTGTTGGGGTTGTATTTATCCTTTTTTGTCTTTTGAAATCTCAGGCCTCTAAAAAGACTGGTCTTCTCTGTGCAGATCCAGAGCTGGCAGCCTTGGGATTCTGCTTCCCATGTAAAAAGAGAGAAGTGACTGGCACAAGATATCGTGGTGGGTTGGTGATACTATTGGAAATGGAACCCAGTAACAAGCCCAATATTTTTTTTCCCTTTGCAGGTTACTTTTAAGCTATCTATAGCCTTAAGAAATTGAAACCAAAACTAACTTAACAGGCTTCTAAGGGTCTGTCTTCACTTCAGAATCAACTTGAGTTAGCTTAGCTCCAGTGAGAACAGCCACACTGTGAAATAGCACCTACTTTATATGTAGCACTGACTTCTGAGTGCACATCCATCCCATGAATCTTAGTGCTGCAGTATGCTGAGCTGAACTAGGAATTCCTTTGCTGTATACTGTGGGAGAACTTGTCTGTTCTTTTTGGGGCACATGGGGGACTAGTGGGAAGGCATTGGAGGACTGGCAGCACTCAAGCGGCGCTAGCCTGAGTCTGCAGTGCAGAGTGGCTGTATTAGCAGCTGACAGGTTGTGCCCACTCAAGCTCTAGCCTATCCACCTTCTTGGGCCAGCCGACCTGAGTTAAAAACATCACCATGGGTGAATGAAGGATTAACTCGACTTCCGTCCATGCACAGATAAGGTCAACAGTCACTGAAAACAAGCCCTAGTAAGCAATCACACATGCTCATTGCAAAGCCTCCCTTGCTGTTAAAAGGTGGCAGAGTTGGCAACGAAGCGGAGCCCCGAATTGGGTGACTGAGACTGAGCTCCCCATTCACCCCTGGCAGACATCCCTCCAGGGCAGGGTTGGGTGCAGGATTCTTACTCTCTCTCTTCCCTGCTGTGTACCTGCTCACTCTCTAGGGCTCTCAGTCCAGCACCAGTCATTGGAGCTAGCTTAATTATATAAAAGTTTTTTTCCCTTTGGAACATTAATTAGTTTTACATTAGACACTGGAGCCATGTATGGGGGCTGCTTCCCAGTAATTAAAAATGCTTATTTTTAAGCAGAAAATTATTAGGTGAGAAGGGCCAGATTTTGTATCCTGACGTATCAGCGCTGACTCCAGTTTTCTAGGTGTTCAGACTTCATCTCTCTCTGCATGTGCACAAGTAAAAGCTAAATGGATGTGTGGGATTGCCTGGGCTGTTGTCTCCTACTGTTGGGTTTGGTTCTGTCTCCCGGTTTATTCAGGGCTGCTTGAGACTCACTCTCCTAAGGCAAATAGCATCTGGTACTGGAGACAGGGTAATTAGAATGGTCTTGGTGTAATTGCTGATCCAGTGCACTACCTGATTGACCATACATAATTGTCCTGAATCCTCAGCTCTAATCTTCCAGTAGCACTTGGAGATCCTCGCATGGAAAGTGCTAGAGATGGGTGAAGTCCCTTACAAACAGGAAAGACTTTGGTCTCCCAAGATGTCCAACACAGAGAAGAATTAGTCCTATTCTGCAGATGGGAAACCAAAGAACAGAGAGGTGAAATGACTTCTTTAAAGCTGGCCTGTGAAGGGATTGAAATTTTGGGTAGATGGGACTGGAATTTCTAATACGTTGGGGGTCTAGTGCTTAGGGTACTAGCCTGGGGCTTGGGAGACCTCCCATTTCAAGGCAGGGAAGATCCAAGCACATTACAGAATTTAGAGTCTGCGTGAACACTTGGTGTGTGGCAGGCTAGTGTAGGGTAGATTTATAGCCCAGCTTGCCACACACTAAGTGTTCACACGGACAAGCCCTAAGTCTCTCTGTCTTTGCCTCAGTTACCCCTCTGACGATAGCACTGTCCTGCCTCACATGGGGTTTGTGAGGATAAATGCAGTGGAATGTGAGGCACTATAGTGATGGGATCAACATCGATGTTTTTATAGCTCATCTATAATAACCCATCAGACTGCCTTTACACATCTTAAAGCCCCGTAGTAACCCAAAAAGCCATCCGTCCTCTCCTTAGTTTGGTTACATGCTTCTTCCCAGAGGGTGGCAGGGGCTAGTTTGTCTGTCTGGGGAGAATGCTACTTCCTGTGACTTGTGTACTGTTTGTTCGGTGTATCAGTCAAAACAAGTTATTGGCTCCTCCCTCATCCTCTGGTAGCTGTGCTCATTTGCCTCCCAGAGACTTCCTACTTGTTTAGAATGGGGCATGAGGGACCACTCCTGAATCAAAACTGGTTTGCTGTTGGGCAGCTGGTACTGAGCAGCTTGGAGGAAACAGGAAGAGTGATTGTCTTAAACTGTGCTGAGCCTTAAGTGGAGAACTAGTTAAACAAACCAACCAATGCGTGAGGAAGGAATGAGTTGTGACGTGTCCACAAAGCAGAACAATTGAGGTGGAGGTTCAGTGTGTGCTACGACAAGATGACCTTGAAATGTCTGTGCAGCTGTTCTTGTTAGTGCCAGAAGTGTGTGGTACGGAACAGAAGTACACTCTCCCTTCCCAAAGAGAGTGAGCCTGTAAAAACGTACACATGAGTAGCCACGTTGAGGACTCATGAAAGGGTTTGCAGGATCTGCTGCCAAATCAGGCTGACCTGGAAGGAAGTGAGAGTTTTGAGGGGAAACTAACAAAGATGATGCAAAACATGCTTGTCATAAAACCAGGTTTTTAAAGGAGATGAGAGAGAGAGAAGCAGGTGGCTGCAGAAGGATGGTCCTCTGGGGAAAGGCCATCTGAAAGTGAAAGGGTTTGAAGGAGGAAAGACACACGGACAGGAATGTTGTTTTGACGAGGAATGGCATATGGGAGAGCCCAAAAGTGGAAGAAGTAGCACGGATGGGATCGAGGTGAGTTTTTCACACTGTTCCTTCAGTATGAGCTAGTGCAAGGTACAGGTGAGCTGCCAGGAGCCCTGAAACACTTTCCATGTTATTTTGGATGTGTAGCAGTTTCCAGATCCCACAGTCAAGATGATGCAAGTGGAGGGACCTTAAATGAGACAGTCGCTGATGAGGATTGGCTTTATTGCATCCTGTCTTTGGCAAACAATCCTGACTCACCTGCCTGCGCCGGGATCAGAAATCTGCATTGCTCTGGTAAATGTTACTGCCTGAGCTTCGGAAGGACAAATGTAGCACAGCAGAAGGTTGGGATTTCTCCTGGGCATTTCCCATTCATCATAATCTGTCTCTTGTGCACGCAGCAAGCATCTGTCAGAGCAGATGCCTTCAAGCTGCCAAGACGTGTCATATTCATGAAGCTGGGGCATGCTGCCATACGTGCCATGTGCACAGCATGGCTATGCTGGCTCAGTGGGCGGAGTGCCTCTCCAGTTTTTCTAGCTGGCTGACCGATTGCTGTGGGGACAAAGTTCTGGCTGGCTGTTTTCAGTGTCCATGTGAGCATTGAGATATTGAGCTTTTTGGGAAAGGATGTGGGGAGAGGGTATGGGGGGAGAGATGAGACTGTCTAAGGCCATTATCCAAGTGGGAGAATTTTAGCTGGTTTGTCCCAGTTATTCTGACTTATTACATGGAGGTGGAGCCCAATTAGATATTTCCTCCAAGCCTCTGAAGGAGCATGAGGACTGATGTCATATTTAGTTTGCACAAGTGTTGAAGACAGATTTATAAATCTGCCTAGCAGGAGGAACCTATTGCGTGCAAGGCAATTTCCTCCTCTCATGTAAAGGGTGGTTTGGTTGGTTGGTTTGGTTTTTTTCCCCCCCCCCCCAAAGGAATCGCATGCTGAGTGCACTTCTGTTCCTGCACTTAATTGCTGGACCATGCTATTGTATTATGGTAATGCCTAGAGACCTTAGCTCCTTTTGTGCTTGGTGCTGTACAAACAACACAGCCAGTTCTTGCCCCGGAAAGCTCACAATCTAAGGAAACTTATGCCTTATGTTTTCAAAAGTGACTGATTTTTTGGGTGCCCAGGTTGGGGACACCTTTAAAGGAGCCTAAATTTTTTTTTTTTTCCCCCAAAAGCACTTACTTAGCCCCTGCCCTCTCAAATTCAGGCGGTATCTCAAGTTGGGCACCCAAAATTGTATCTCAAGTTGGGCACCCAAAATTGCTAAATAACTTCTGGAAACATACACCTAGGCATCTGCTCTGGCAGACTTGACAATGGGGGAGTTCAGCAGAGGGCAAGAATTGGAGATGGGTCTTAGAGGCTGAGTTGCTTTCTTGTACCTCACAAGGTACCCCATCCCAGAACATGGTGGGGCAGTGACATATGTTAATTCTGTACATGATAGGTGGCTAAGTTATAAGAACTTACTACTTAAGACTGACTGTCAAACTCCTTTCCCAAGCACTAAAATTTAGTTTAGACTATTTTAAAAACAAATAAACAAACTTCTAGTCTGTCTGTCCATATGTAATGGGTGCACTGGGAGTCAGGAGATCTGGGTTGTAGTCCCAAGTCTGCCACTGACCTCTGTGTGAACTTGGGCATATCACTTCCTGTCTTAGCTGCCTCAGTTTGCCCCTCTGGGGACAGTACTTAATAGACTCTTGAGGCTTTGTGATACTCTGACAGAGGAAGCGAGAAAAGTGCAAATAAATCAGCATCTCTGCTCTGTTGAAGAGCATCCGTCTGGAGAGAGACTTGGTGAAATGGTATCCAAGTACTATGGGGTGACATAATTCTAAATCCCGTCTGATTGTATTTAGATAGGTGACTGAGTATTCTACTGTATCACCTTCTATTTTATAAGGGAGTTTTTTTTGTAGCCTACTAAGATTCTCAGGCAGTTCCATGATGATACATGTTCCCCTTCCTCCTTGACATTTATTTTTCAATTCCTCTCTTTTCTTCTCTTAGGTCATTTAGCCAACTTCACCATGTTCAGCAAGAAGAAGAAACGCATTGAGATCTCTGCTCCCTCGAACTTTGAGCACCGGGTCCACACTGGATATGACCAGCAAGAGCAGAAGTTCACCGGGTTGCCAAGGCAATGGCAGGGCATCATCGAGGAGTCAGCCAAGCGACCCAAGCCACTGGTGGATCCCGTGTGCATCACAGCTATTCAGCATGGCTCACAGAAGGTAGGTGGCCGGTGTCTGTAAGATCTAAGGGAGTTCTGCTAAATTAAGTCAGATCGCGAGGGAAAGGAGGGACTACAGAGTCTAACAGATTAATGGGGTTTTCATGTGGCCTCCATATCTAGAGGATCACACTTATAGTTCAGGAGTAACACCACCCCTACCAGATCCAGGCACCTGCACTGGTAGCTTCAAGACATGCCATGTTGACAGTGCTGAAGTGCTGTGTGTAGCCATGGAGAAGGAAAGCCTGGCCGGGGCAATTTGCTGTTTCTTGGTATCTTTTTGGGGTGCCAGTTTGACCAAGTAATATTGTAGTTTGTTCTCCACAGCCCATTCAATATTTCACCACCTCTCTCCTAAGGCTGCCAGCGAGGGTGCAGGTTTTCTTATGTCCATGATGCCCTGCCTTCTTGTTAGGAACAGGACTGACCCCACCAAATCGCCTCTTACTAGTCGCTGAGAGCCGTCAGATGGGAGCTGCTTCTTCCAGTTATTGCCAACTTGGATGGATTTCAGATGTTAGGGCCAAAGGCTTCATATTCCCTTCTCTGAGCCACCTGGTCCTCCTGGTTCAATGGCAAGTTTAAAAATGTGTTCAGGGAAACACAAGTATTAAATGGCATTTACCCCTCTTGCATTTCACCTATTCCCGTTTCCCAGTGCTTGTCTCTTCCATCATCACTGCCCTTTAAACTTTGACCATGGCTTGTCTGTTTGCTTTAGTCTAGAAGACCCAGCCTCTGGAATCGCTGCTGCTTCCGTGCTAACCCTAATTAAATCTTTCTAAACCTATCTAGGTGAATGCATCTAAATGAAGCATTAGCCCTTAGCGAGGAGAATTAGTCTGCTGTTGCAGTGTTGCAAAGTCTCTAGTATTGGGGTCTGCTAGTTTTCCGCAGCACCTTTCATGCACTGTCTCCCCCAGGCATATGATAGCTCATTTAAAAAAAAAAAACCAACCCACAAACAAAAACTATTGAACTGGGTAAGGCACGGAAACCAAGCAATTTAAAGGCCAGCCTTAAAACCAGAAATAGCTACATCTCAGATTCAGAGGTGTATGGAGAAAGCTTGGTAATCTTGAACCCCTTGATTTCCAGGAGTATATGGAAGTCTTGTAATGCCTCAGCTTGCATGCCAAACCTGGGCATGGGGAATAAGAAGTTCCCAAAGGTACACAGAGAAGAACAATTGACTGAGAGCCTTAAATGTCACCTAAGAGACTGTCCTGTGGAGTATGAAACTGAGCGTGCAATAACTAGAATGTCAAATAACATTTAATTCAATAACTGTAATGACGGGAGAGATAGCTGGGGGATACAGAGGAATGGGGGCCCTTATTGGCTACTAGATGGAGAGCAGGACTGGGGAAGCGGGGATAGATCTAGAGTCCCAGCTCTGCCACTGACTCGCTGTGTGATCTTGAACTAGTCACTTAAAACTCTGGGCCTCAGTTACAGGGAGGCGGCTTTTTAAAAGGGAGTGGGGCGGGTAGATACTGTGCAATGATGATAGTGACTCACCTTTTTAAAGCACTTTAGATATGCAGGTAAAAAGAGCTGAGTTCCAGCAATGAGGGAGGTTGCTGGTAAAGACAAACCTGTCATTTAATGCTCTTCTTGGCTATGTTTAAAAAGCCCTCTGCCTATATTCGTTACAGATGGCTAAACTGGTTTTTATGCTATTTATATGCCTTCCCTTCAGCAGTAAATTGCAGGGAGTGTGGTGTGTGAGTGAAGTGAGAGTCTAGGCAAGCTCAACAGATGTCAATGTTTTGCCTCTGAGGAAGCCAGCTCCAGCTTAGAGGATGGATAAGTGCTGTGATTAAAGCATTAGCTGAACTGAGACACACCTGGGTTCAAGTCCTACTCCGCCACAGACATCCAGTGTGATCTCTGCCTCAGTTCCACACCTGTAAAAGGGAGATCTTCATTGGTCCCTTCCTAGCAGGTTGATGTGAGGATAAATATGTTAAATATCATGAGGTGATCAGATATGGCGGCCAGATAAGAACTGTAGACAGAAGTTCTGACTACTTCCAAAAAGTCCTCGCTCAGAAGACCACATGCTGGATGTTTGCATGAGCTACCTTGCATTGCATTTGATGTGACATTGTAGCTCTAAGTTCAACTTCACTCAGGGATCCAGCCTTCAATTTTCTGTCAACAAGGTTGCATGCTAATTGCGATCTTCCCAGGAGTAGCCTTCACTTGGATGGTGCTTGGAAGTAAAACTGCTTTAAAATTGGGGGGTGATTTCTTGGATCGTTAAGTCGATGGGAATAGAAGTGGCTCAGCCCCTTGCAAGCTAGGTTTGGTGAATCAAGATACGTTAGTGGTATTAAGTGTGACGCTTCCTGGAGGTACCCAGCATTGTGAGGCACCTTGCTACCATCTGCCCTTAATGAGAGAGCCCACAGCACTTGGGTTTGTAGGGAAAACAAGTAAAATGTTATTTAACGAAGTCTAGAGATTCAAATGATAGCAAGTAGAGAAGGAGTGGAAATGTTTACTTAGAAAATAAAACATGCATTCTAGAGCCTAGACTTAACAAAATACTTTCCTGTCTAATAAAGTATTGCTGACAGCGTTTTCCAGCCAGGCAGGCTGTGATCCATTTTCCATGACACACGTGAGGCTGTCAGCTTGTCTTCTCAGGGAAGGATTCTGTGGGTCTCTTTGCAACCCCAGATATATCAAAACAGTCCTTTGATCTTCATTCATAACCGTGGCACCTTCCTGCTGTGTGTTCCTTCCTCTAGATTCTGCCATCTTCTGTTGATTTAGCAATCTAAATTAGCTGGTGGCTTAATATGCAAATAGACTTGCATTGTGTGAGAGACACAATGAGCAGGCAGAACGAGAAGCGTCTATCTCCTGCCAGAACAGAACCTATGTGAGGCATTTCACCTTCTAGTGACCAGCCTTTAATGTCAAGAATCTAAAAACATCAATTTGCAGCATAGATACTTAAATATCAATTGTGTTCACATTTTGCAATGGTTATGACAACCAGTGGGCTACTGGCTCTTGGTAGAGATCTCACAGGCCACCCTTTGGTGAATTTACTGTCCACATACTTGAGCTGAGGGATTCCTGTAAAACTCTGTGGGCCCCCCCCCCCAATTCACCAGGTAGCACAAAAAGAGGTTCCCAGATTACACTAACTATGTGAAGACCATGTCCAGTGGTCTCTTTTCTTTCCCTCTGGAAGACCACATTGCTTTTCCAGAAGGGAGAGGTTACAGCCACTCAACCTCTGTCCCTTCTGCCCCCTCTGAGAGCTCCACTGAGAGCCTCACTGAGAGCTCCAGCCATTGATCTTTTGGATACCAGCATCCGTCTGTGGTAAACATTTAAGTGTAGCAGCAGAGAAGTTTTGAAGCTTGCATTCCTGCAGGGCTGACCAGCCCCGCTCCCTCAGCTCATCCACTTTCGACAATGAAGCAGACATTAATGCTGTAGTGGCGCTCCTCTGAACGCTCTTGAACTCTTTTTGTTGCTCGAGTGCCTTTCCCCTTGGCCTCACCATGCTGGCTCTGTCGTAATGTCTGAAAATGGGAGCTTCTTCCAGCCTTGCCCATCTGACTCCATGCTTGCATTAGGCAGAATCGTAATGAATCCCCTGTCCATCCTGTCCATCCTCAAAGCCCTTTGACTGAGCCACAAACCAGGCACGGAAATTGCACTGCCTGCATTCACCAGTGGCTATTCCAATGCACCCAAGCTGAGTGCTGCTGCTTTTTGTATTCCTGTAGGAGCCCTAGTCACAGTCCTAGCTTCTGGGCTTTGTACAAATATAGAACAAAAAGACAGGCCGTGCCCCAAGGAGCTTCCAATCGAAGTATAAGATGATCCCCTGGATGGAGACAGGGGAGCACAAGGAAACAATGAGACCGTCTTGATCAGGATCTCAGTGTTGGGACAGCTAGATGATGGATTCTCATCACTTGCACTGCTTTCCAATAGCTTTTAGGACCCCATTCTTCCCTTGACCTCCACATGAGTGCAGGTTGCTCAATACATTGCAGAGTCAGGCCTGTGGAGACAGACTCTGAAGCAGCTCTTGTGTAATCTCTTTCCTAGGTATCATGGGGTGAGACCTAGGGGAGGGCTGGCAGCTCTCCCTACTGGGGAGGATCCGTACGGGATCTGTGCTGGCAAACCAGAACCTGAAGGGCAAGCGGGATCTCTTTCCGTGCACGCTCAGCTGAATTCTTGCAGCACTGATTCGGCCAGAACTGGAAACTGCAGTGCCAGGGGTGTGACTGAGGGGAGGGAGGGGTTCCACCTGTTGAGGAAACAATCTCTGAAGGGGAGATCAGTTGCAGAGAGGTGTGGGGTGAGAATTGGTTGGTCTGGGGAATTGATCCCCCTCCTATCCTCACATCCCTGCTTGCACTCATTTGGTTCTAGCTGTATGCCATACCCGTCCTACACGCTCTCATTTGCTGAGCTCAGCAGCATAGGAATCCTGAGGGGAAGAAAAAGCAGGGATTATAAAACACAAACAGGTTGAGCTGGGCTAACTTGTCGCTGAAGCAAAGATTACACCACCATCTCCATTTAACATGACTGGGAGGAAAATGGGAGTTGCAGGAGCCTGCCTTTCACTGAAATCCCTTCTCAGCTTTACAGGGCGCCTCCTGGGAGATGGGTGAGCAGTGATCCCACCACCTCCATAGTATTGGAACATGACCTTTGTTCAACAGCTGTGACCTGGAAGGTCGTCTGTGATTCCTGCCCTGCCGCTTAAATCGAGGAAAGTAGCCAGTGGTTTCCTAAAAATGTGGCTGATGGCTACCCTTTCTCTGTAACTGCATGGACAGTGCTGCTCAATGGGAGTTTATTAAGCAACCCCAGCCAACCAGTTACATAAGTCGGGCAAGCTCCAAGGAATGAGCATTTTTATTTTGAATACATCATAGGCACTTGTTTATGTGCCAATTGGGTTCTGCCCCTCTTGGCTCCTGACAAGTTTCAAATAGGGCCAATAGGAAGCAAAACTGGTGCCACTCAGCGCCGGGGTTTGGAAAGGGAAAGCGATAGGCGACCCAGACCTGTGTGTTGCAGAGCTCCATTCCCAGAAGCATGCAGGAATGCTGGGGAGGGTGGGCAGTGGCTGTGCAATGTTTGGCTCCACCAGCCAAGCCCATTTCCTCCTCCTGCCTCTTATACAGGCCGCTGCAGAACCTGCAGGATGGCAGAAGAGGAACAGGTTACTGCAGAGCACCTAACGAAACGTGCATGGGAAGAATTATGGGGCTCTTTCTGTCCTCTAAAGCAGTGGCTTTCAACGTTTTTCATTTGCAGACCCCTAAAAATGTCAACTGGAGGTACAGACCCTTTTTGGAAATCTTAGACAGAGTCTGCGGACCTCTAGGTTCCTTTGGAAATCCAGTTAAATCCTCACACTGTGTAGAGACCAGGTGTTGCAAAAACCTGCATGGGCCAAGAGGAGCTAATGCGTTTTGTGGGTGCCCAACCTGAAGTTTAGTTTACACTTAAAATGTAAACTGGCAGAGCAATGTCGGGCAGGTGCCCAGCACTATCTGAAAATCAAGTCTCCTTCAAGGTGGCCTGAAATCCCTAATCACTTAAAAATCATCTCTTGAGCCACCTGATGGAGACCCTCATTCCTGATATCAGAGCTGAACTGATCCCTTTTAATCTTTCTGGTTTTTATTTAACATGATTGGGTCCTCCACCTCCCTCGGTCCTCTTTCTCCTGCAGCAGGATGTGGATGGCTTTCATTTTGTGGGATACAGGCGTGAAAGCTCTGCTCTTCTTCATCTGCTACAGACAGAGCTAAAAATAAAGCCCTGTTCCAGACAGAAGAGGAAACAGCCCTGTTTTTTTGGGTTGCGGAGGCTGCTACATCTTGTAATTTTTGCAGAGAAAATTGCCAGTTACCACGTAGGACGAGCGCTTTCGTGGCACGCTGGGTTTCTTCCCAGGGCAATGAAGAGCTGCATGAAAAGTGGTGGGCATGGCATTGCCCTTATTAGTTGCAGTGTCTTGGTGGCTCTGTGGACTTGGGGAGGGCTAAGAATCTGCCCCCACTGAGGTCTCTGCAGCTTCTTGTTCTGCTACCGCAGACCAGGGAAGCCCACCATAAATCATTGCTCTCCACGAATGTGGCTGCTGTCTGACTCTGGTGCAGCTCTCTCTTCTCAGGCTCTGATCTCACATGCTCAGCAAAGGCCTGCTGGGTCAGCACTTGGATGGGAGACCTCCAAGGAAGTTGAACCTAGGGATTGCAGGAAGTGGCGTCAGCGCTGAAGGGGGGTGCTTCCCTCTCTTTGAGTCAGCGCTCACCCCAGCATAACTATGGGTGTGGTGGAGTAGGTAGTTGTGACTCCTCCCTCTGACTTTATGCTGACCCCAGTGGCTTGGAATAGTTTTAGAGCTTTTTGACTGTTTGTATTATCATAAGGCCAGGCTGTATACAGACAGTAGTAGATGGTCCCTGCCCCAAAGAGCTTCCAATCTAAATAGACGAGGCAGACGCAGGGTGGGGGAAGGAGTATAACGGACAATGTGTTAGCTCTGAATGTGGCACCTCTTTGCTGTGTGGGTCAGCCAAGATCCCCAGATCATTCTGTGGTCATCAGAGACCCCCTGGCAGTCTGCCAGAATGGGGTGTTGGTGTTGGGATGCTGGCTAAATTCCAGTTTGGATAAAATTCCCCAGCTGGAAATGGCTCTTAGCCCAAACACTTGTGCAGTGCTGTGCAGCTCTCCGATCCCAGAGTGGCTGCATTTCAGTGGTGGGAGAGGCCCATGCTGCTAATAGAGTACTTTGTAATGGAAGGTGCCATACGATTACTGCTGTTGCCTTTGGACCTGTGATTGAGATGCATACCGTGTTGGAGCCCAGCAGCAGAGGCAGTTGTAGCCAACCTCCGTTTACTAGCGGGTGTTGCTGCTATTGATTTATTACTGCAAGTGTGCAGCTAAGCTTTTCTGGGTGAGCTGCTTGTTTTGGAAAGAAGGAAATGAGAGGCCCTTGAGAGGCGCACATGGAGAGCAGTTAGTATTCCTGTTTCCAAGTAATGGGGAAGCTGAGGCACAGAGGCAATGACTTGACCAAGGCTGTGCAGTGGATCAGTGGCAGAGCAAGTCCTGGAATTCATCTCTCCTGTTTCTATTCCTGTGGCCTGATCCTGGATAGGCTGCTCCCATATTCCCTTATAGGGCTTGGATTTGCAACTTTCTTAAGTCTGTGACCAACAAATTAGCCAAAAACTTCTCTTGTGAGACCCACCATGTCCCACAGTCCTTTGCACCCACAAAGTTTTGTGGGATTAGGGTCAGTGTGATTTCCTCCTCCCCTCCCCCCAACCATTTTGGGTGTGGTGGAAGGGTGAGGCCAGTCCTCCTGAGGTAGGGGATTGTTTTTCCCTGACTGTAGCCCAGTATAAATGGTGAGGTGGCACGTTCTAGGGCCCTACTTAGGAATGTCAGGGCTCTTCTGCCAAGTCATCTTAGCATCCGGTGCTAAACACTTCCTGAAGATGCAGATGGTCGTGTTAGCTTCAGCCTAGGACACTGGTGGGTTGGTGTGTCCCTGTTGAGACAGAGGGAACTAAGGGCAGAGATGGGGGAGCCTTGCAGGGAAAACCCTTGGGACAGCAGACCTTGGAGAGGCTAATCTTTAACGATAAAGGCAAACTCCCTCAAGGGGCTGAGTTTGGAGGAGGGTGTCTTTGGAGCAGAGCATTTAGCTGCAAATTCTCCTCTTCTGCCTCCTCTAGTTGTCCCCCTGCACCTAGTTGCATTCCAGCTCTCCAACCTTCGGGATCTTCACACCATGCGTTCCAGCCAGAGATGTGTTCCTGTGCTGACAGTCTAGGCCGCAGACCTAGCAGTGCGCTTATCCGTCATGCCACCTTCAGCAGCTGCCCTTCCGCTTGGGATGGTGCATCCATAAACCTGAGACCAACCAGCAGGGCAGTTGGATCTCATATTGGAGCTCAAATTCTATTATTGTACCCACTAAACCAGTCTGGTTGGAGCATCCATTTCCTCTGCCTCACCCCCACCTTTCCAATGGAAATTGGCTTTGTTCAGTCCTCTGCTGATCGGCACATTTTCCGTGTGCGCCAGCAGGAAGCTCTGGTGCCGGCAATATGCGCTTACTCGCCACTGCTGGCTTAGAGGAGTGGGCATCCACTTAATGAGGTCGGGGGAAGTGATGTGCCCAAGATCATCCAGTGGCAGAGCTGGGAATAGAAGCCAGGTCTCCGGAATCCCAGTCCAGTGCTCTTGCCACTGTGCCATCACAATCCTCTCCCCTCCTGCAACCCAGTTAAATGGGTGCACATCCCAATTTCCCAGCAGCAGTGGAATCCGTTCTTCGCTCCGTGGTGAGCTCTTCCCACTGGAGACAGTGGCAAATGTTCAAATCCAAAGGGAAAACCAGTTTCTACTTGGAAATTCAGCAAGTCAGTGGTAGAAGTGGGTTAGGTCTTTGGAGTCTGGATTCCTGTACTTTCAGCTTAACTTCTGGTTCTTCCACCTGTAGCATTTCTGGCTTATATTCTCATTTAGCCACATGAAAGCAAGCTGCATTGTATTTGCAGAACATAGGGTCACATGGTGTTTACTCAGCAGTTTGGCTCTCATTCAGCTGGGCCTCTTTTGGTTTCATCTGAATTTTTGGATTAAGTATGAAGGTGCTCAGTATGCATTTGACAATTTGCACTGAGCCGTCTTTTCCAAGAGGAGGGAGAGCCGGACCACAGGAGTGGGCTGGGTGGATTTGGCATAGATGGGAATAAAAACTGATTTTCTTCTGGCTGCCAGAGCGCATTTCACTTGCCAAATCCTTGCCTCTTCAGGTCGGCCGCCTCTGTGCTTATGAGCTTGTTGATAGATATACTCTTGGGTATTGGTTGCTATCTGAGTACAAGCTGCCCCATTCCCTATGGGATGTGGTGATGCTGGCTCTGATGTAATGGACAATTTGCTGGCTGACTGTGGCATCTGTTGCCTGCCTTCACGTATGAAGCAATCACCTCATCCCCTCCTCAAATAGCTCCCCACAACCCTTCGATGTAGGATGCGGTGGGAAATTATGAACTCCCAAGGATGGCAAAGTACACCATGGACATGCTCCAGCACCTCTCCACTCATCCTCCCCTGTCTGCCTCTCCTCACAATCTCCCTGCTGGGATACAGGAGTGCCTTCTCTGCAGCTCCTGTGGATCAGCTTCCCTGTACTCATTCTCTGCCTCGCTTACTCTTCATCTTATTTGAAATCTGTTACAGACTGATCAGATTTGCTTCTTCTCTCACTTAAACTGGTGTAAATTGAGAGTAACGTCCTTGATTTCATTAGAGCTGCATTGGCTCCTTACCACTGTGAGTATAGAACTGGGTCTTTCTTGCTGATGCTTGCAGTTCTTTCATAGACTATTAAGGCCAGAAGGGACCATGGAGATCATCTCGTCTGGCCTCCTGTGCAACCTAAGCCCGAGAACTGCCCCAAAATAATTCCTTTGAACTAAAGCAGATCTCTTCAGAAAAACAGCCAATCTTGATTTAAGTGTTGCCACTGATGGAGAATCCACCACAAGTTGCTCCAATGGTTAATTACTCTCCCTGTTTAAAAAAAAAAAAATGTGCACCTTATTTCTGGTCTGAATTTGTCTAGCTCTAACTCCTAGCCACTAGGTCTTGTTAGACTTTTGCAAGATTGAAGACCCTATTATCAGTTTTTGTGGGGGGGTTTTGTCTCCCATGTGGAGGTACTTATAGACTGGGATCAAGTCATTCTTTAACCATCTCTTCATTAAGCTAAATAGGTTGAGATCCTTGAGTCTATCACTATAAGGCAGGTTTTCCAATTCTTGTTCTTGTGGCTCTTAGCCCTCTTCAATTTATTAATATCTTCCTTGAATTGTGGACACCTGAACTGAACACACATTCCAGCAGCAGTCGCACTAGTGCCAAATACAGAAGTAATATAACTTCCCTATTCCTACTTGATTCCTCTATTTATACATCCAAAGATCATGTTAGCCCTTTTGGGCACAATATCACACTAGGAGCTCATGTTCCGCTAATTATCCACCTTGTCCTCCAAGTCTAGTGTAGCATTTGGAGGTGACAGTAGAAGGATTCTTCATCATGGAGAATTCCAAAGGGATGTTGATCAGCAATGCAGCTACAAGTGCCCCCTGGTTTGAGCTCCAGTTATGACCTTAAGGGGGCCTGTCAATTTGCCAATGTTGTACATAATCTTATCAAGCTGCTGCAGCTTTTGACAACCACATAATTGCCAGCCCAGTGGCAGCACTCCTTGATAAACAAGCTCCAGAATTTGTTGTCTTCCAGCCCGATGTGTCCAAACCAGGAATGCTGCTGAAACTGAACAAGTGTTGGTAGAAGTTATTGATGAGTTTGGCGAGGAGTATCCTCATTGCTAATCTTGTCCTGACACTTAATATGGAGCAGCAGAGGAAGGTAACAAGAACTGAAAACGTCAATTTGGTGTTCATTAGTGCCTATGTTTCACTGCAGTATGACAGAGTTGGTATAACTGTGCAGCTCTGTAGGTCCACAGCTTTGTAGAAAGCTTCCTGTCATGACGTCCCCACAAAGACTATTGAAGGGCATGAAACATGACAGCAGTTGCCGTTGCTACATATTTTGAGCATTTTTTATCAGTGTCCTCAGTATTGACACGGACACTGTCACCTGCTCGCTGTTGCAGAATACTAAGCTGGGTGTGATTTGGAACTGGAGGCTGCTTGATGGTCATGGCAATGGTTTAATTTACAATGCCATAAATGGACCAGACAGACAATGGGTCTCTTCCCCCGCAGAGCCTGGCTCAGAAGGCATTGGTGCAGGCCGAGTCAAGCCAATTGGCATTGGCCAGAGAAGGCCTACATGAGGCCAGGCATTTGGTCAGACTCTGTCTGTCTTTCTTCATTGCCAGTGACATCTGAGCCTTCCCCCTCCGTTGCCCTGAGTCTTTACAAGAAGGGGTCCACAGCACAGCCCTAGCTTGGCTACTTCCTAGCTGTTAGTCAGATCTTCTTGCTATGGTGAAAGATTTCCTAGGCTCTTATGCTCTTGAGGATCAGTTTAATCTTGCATCTGTATCCAAATCCACTTTCCCTGGCAGCGGGGAACTCAAGCTTATGAGGATTGGGTTGCTTGGATGAGATTCAACTGCTCTGGCTGGAGTCTTGCATGTCATCCACTGGGCAACCGTGTGTTCTGTATGAAAGATACTATACAGTATAAATCTGTGTGGTGTAGGCACGGGCTTGGAACAAACTCATGCAGATTGATTCTGCTGTGGAGGAGCTTGGGGGGACAGCCGGAGGTGCGATGGGGGTGATGGTGACAGCATGGTGGATGATGGGATGCAGATTGCAGCATTGCACTGCAGTGGGTGCTTTAAATAAACCGTTGCCATTCAGTGTGTGAGAGGGTCCTCGTAAATTACACTGGGCTATCAATCACCATCCTCTCTGCAGTTGCTGAAAGCAGGGCTGGGGGAGGAGAGGGCATCTGGGAACTGCCTGTGAGAGGTATGGAGAGGACTGCAGCAGGCACCTTTTGCAGGACATGAATCCGCCACGGTGATCCATTTGTTCAATGCTTTTTGGGTCACAGGGCTATATAACCACTTGATTGGGGTCCTGGGGGTTTGGTCTGTGTTGTTAGAACTTATAACCCCCCATAACTTTGCTTCCTGTTCAGTACCCTGGCAGAGGCAGGTACAACCAGGATATTTACAAGAAAGGACTGGACAATCTATAGTCTTAATTCTTGTGTCTCCTGACTGAGGTGGCACCTTCTTGCTATTCTGGAGACCAGCGGGTCATCACAGACTGCATCAGCTACTGGGCAGAAACCTCTGGGCTTAGGGCTACAGTCTTCCAAATGTCTAGACTTACAAGGGAAATCCAGATGAGCGGTTAGAGGAAGGACTGGGACTGGACTCTCAAATATTGCAGGATTGGGAAGGAAGTGGTTAAAACAATAGGGGATAGTCAGGACTCCTGGGTTCTATTCCCCATTTGTGCTTGGGTAAATCTCTTAATCTCTCTGTGCCTCAATTCCTAACCTATAAAATGAGGGGGGGGGTTTCCTCCCACCATTTGTCTTGTCTAGTTAGATGGTAAACTGTTCAGGGCGGGAACTGTGGCCGTGTGCAGAGTGGGGCTAGGGCAACAGTCCGTAAACTTTGTCATGCCCCCTTACCCCTGTCCACATCCTCCATGCCTCCTTCCCGAGTGGGGCCACGGTTGGAGCCAGGGGCTGCATCTGAGAGTGGGGTCACAGCAGCCGGGGCCCAAGTTGGGAACAGTGACCGGAGCAGAGCTTGGGGCAGAGCAGGGCAGCGTTCCCTGCATGCCCCCTTAATGTTCCTCTGTGCCCCCATGCCCCACAGATTAAAGATCTCTGGGCTAGGGTGACCAGATGTCCCAATTTTATAGGGACAGTCCCGATATTCAGAGCTTCGTCTTATATAGGTGCCTATTACTGCCCCCCCCCCCCCCCGATTTTTCATACTTTTTGTCTAGTCACCCTGAGTGGGATCCTGATCTCAGCTGAGGCCTGAAGGAGCTACTATAATACAATCACAACCTTATTTAGAATTTAACTCAAAGGTTGGACACTGCCCTGATCAGTTCTTGTGGTTCTCCTCTCCCCCCCCCACCTCATAAAATGAGAGAGGCCAAGAAGTGTGCAACCCCCTAACCAGTACAATGCATTATTTCCCACCCCCACCTCTTGCTTTGATCATGCCTGCTCCTGCCTAAGCAAACTCCTCAATATTATCGCTTCCTACAGCTGCTGTTCTTATACACGGCTTCTAACCTTGTTCATGTCTTGGGGCATCCAGTGCTGACTGAGGGGGAAACGTTTGCAGTGACTTAATGCTCTGGCCCCAGAGCCTTTCTGGTTTGAAAGGCTTTCTCGTGAATTGGCATCAGGCAGGCTCACACAGCTGTTACAAGTGCAACAGTTGTTGTTGCATGAATTTCAAATGATCACAGAGGCCCTAGCATGGGCAGGTCTCTGGAGGACATGGGTCTTGGTCTTGGAAGTATTAAACAGCCTAAATTATTCCATCCCTCCTCATCTCTTTTAAATGGAGTTTGAGGCTTCCATCTCTTCCTCCAACTAGAACCGGGGAGAAGGCAGAGCCTGCTGAGGCTGGATGTCAGCCAGGGAGAGAAATCTGCTGCCTCTGCACATTTGTTTAGTTGTATTTGTGGCAAAACAAAGCTCCCTCCGCTCTCATGTCCGAGACACGAGCCAAGGCCATCAAATGAAATCTCCAGAGTCCATTGGGGCTCCAGCCCTGAAGTGGAGTGGCTGCTGTCGATCCTTTGGGATCTGCCCTAATGAGTTGGGGATTCCTCTTGCAAGACGTACTCTGGCAGAAAGCTCATTGAACTCTTTGGGAGTCTTGCCTGCAGGCTCGAGGTCTTGTATTGTGCAGTGTGTCTTCATGCATGCTGGCTTTTGTGTGGTTCAGTGATGGGGAGAAAGGAGTTGGCCTTACCTGGGACTTCAGATGGGATGGAGAGGGGGAGAGGTACAGGAAGGCTGCTCCTGGTGGCGGCTGCTGCTGCAAGGAAGAAAGCTCTGGTGCCAAGTGGTTGGCTCTCATGGGGTGGGTGAAGCAGCTGCCTCTAGGGAAGCAGAGTTGGAGATGGGCAGAGTGGAGGCTGAGATGGAGCTTTGTAAAGGAGGGAGAACAGCTTGGCACAGAGCAGCCCATGGAGTTGGCTGTGGAGGCGTTTATGACCCCTGGAACACAGGAGAGTGAAGTGTAAACAAGCAAAGGGAGGGAGGGCTTAGCGGCTTAAAACTAAATTGCTTTGAGGTTTCTTAATCTGTGATCCCAGGAATTTCTGGCAGTCAGGCATCTGGTGATTAGAATCCAAAGTGACTCTGCTTTTAGCCTGTAGTAGCAATTTTTGCATTCCTCTAGCCTCTTTCCTCTAAGGGTCATCCAGTGCCTTATGAATAGCTTCACAGTGCCCCCTCTTAAGGAGGTGACAGTATCCCCATCTTGTAAACACCAGCTCTCTCACATGGGGCAAACTGAGGCTTGGAAACATGAAGCAACTTGCTCAAAGGCCTCGCAGTGAGTTGGTGGGAGTAGAACTCAGGTGTCCTGACTCCAGTCCCCTGCTCTAGCCACTAAAAGCACTGCCATTTTAGCATGGCAGGCTGATTGGCATGAAAGTGACTGCTTCTTAATTGCAGAGATGCAACTGCTCTGCTCTGGCTTCTGTATTACTCTTATCCCGTGTAGTTGCTGCTGCTGCTTGCTAGCGCTTGAAGCTGTAAATGGGATTCTTTCACCAGATAAGCAGTTGTCAAGATGGTTCTGACCTGAACTTGAACATGGCTGGTGGTTGTATTAACATTGTCTCTCTTACAGATCTTGCTCACCTCTTTGGGCACCTGGATGGCGTTTCTCTCCCCTCCCCCCTCCTTTCCCTAAATAGCTTTCTGGCACGTGTTGCCATGATGGGTTCCTCTGCTGTAGCCATGAGAAGGATGGTTTTGTTATGTGATGGACTCAGGCCCTACACTGCTATATTATTTCAGTTGCACTAGCACATGCATGCCTTGACCAGGGCCCGGTTGTGCTAGAAACCAACACATCATGCAGAAATGTGTCTGCCCCTGCCACAAATTGCTTTTGGATTCAGTGATCTTTTAGCCTTTCTGCTGTAAACGGTAGAAGCACCGACCTGCTACCTCCCACAGGCCTGCTATTACGGACTCCCCCGCCGATGCACCTTGATCCGGACCTGCAGCACCGTCTGCTCTTTCAGCCCTGGGCTCTGCCTCCAGTCCCGATCTGCTACGCCCTGGGGTGGATCAACCGAATGTCACTCCTTCTGAGTTACGTGGTGTCTGTGGGTTGTTCTGGTGATGTTTTCAATGTGCACAGTCCAGTTCATTTTGTCAGTAAACTGCAAACGTGGTCGAGCCGAGGCACAGGCTGCTGTTTTGTAAGAGCTGCATGTCTTTGCATGATCAAGCAGGCGAGCAAGCCATTCCGTTTCATAAGTGTGTGGTGCACAGAAACCCTCAGCCATGCAAAGCATCTGCCCCTCCTGGCTGGAGTTGGTAAGACAGGACAGCCAGGTGAGAAGGGGAGGACTGTGCCATCACCAGACACAGGTGAAGGTGGGGAAGAGTCATGTCCTGTGTAAATGGGCAGTGATCACAGTATTTAGAGAAAACGGGTTCCCGTAGGAGGTCAGGTTGGGAGCATTAAACTACTTAGGCTTTTCTAACCTGCAGAGAAAAGGCATCAGTCAATGGTGCAAGGAAGGATATAAAATCCCCCAGCCTAGCAGACTGACTGACAGGTCAAGGACTGAGAGTGCAGTGACTCCTACCTGAAATGAGCTGGTGGGGATCTCAACTCCGGTCCTAGTGGGCAAGGGTTCACCTTGCCATACCCACTATCAGTGCCTTTGCTGGCAGTCTGGTTGTAGCAGAGACGCAAGGGTGGATATGGCTGGAGACTATGTGCCAGTTGGGGGTGGGGGAGTGTATATGTGGAGGTGTGTGCTTGCACTGGCAGATGGTAAAACCCTGTCCCTTGTTTGTCCTCGTTGGTGTCTCATGCAGTTGGGCCGTGTCTCTGCGTGGTTGCCGTCAGGTGCATCATGTTCACCACCAGACGTTTCATTTTCCCTTTTTTTTTTTTTTTTTTTTTTTTTTTTTCCCCTTTTTCTTTGTGTCTGTGTGTGTTTTCCATCCTATGTCCTGCATGAAGACCATTGTGCGGGGGAACAAAGCTGCCAAGGATGGCTCCCTGACCTGGCTGCTGGATGAATTTGAGAACATGTCGGTGTCCCGCTCCAACTCACTGCGCCGGGACAGCCCGCCCTTCCAGTCCCGCCGTGACCAGCTCTTCCAGGAGAATGGCCTCAATGAGGGCCCGGCCAAAGCCCGCCCCCATGAGGACAGGAATAAGGAACACAAGGAGAGGAGTCGCCGTGAGGCCAGGAATGAGCTGGATCGGGACAGGGAGAGGAACCGGGACAGGGAGGAGAACCAGGCCCACCCACAGCAGCCCCAAGGGCAGGAACCCAGCAGCAAATCCACTAAGCACCCTGGCAGGAGGCCGCCCCCTCCTGATTACCACAAACCCTCCAAAGAGGGCAGGCCCAGAGCACATGACCGGGATGGGAGGCGAGACTACCCGGCGGAGAGGGACTACAGCGAACCGGCCGACCGTGTGGTCAGGAGGGATCGCAATGAAGCCTCCGACAAGAGGCCCAAATCCACGTACACCGGGGAGAAAAGCCCCCAATCTCCACGCGACAAGCGCCCGCTCTCGGGGCCCAATATCCGGACTCCAAACATCCCCGTCTCCGAAGGGGTGATGAAGACAGCTCAGCAGACCGGGCGGCCTTTTAATACATATCCACGAGCTGAGACTGATCCTGTCAGGGGCCCAGGTTCCCAGGTAAAAGTTCCCCCACCCCTCAGGCCATGATCTGGGTTAGGCTCTGTCTCCTAGTTACCCCTCCGAACTATCCAGCAGCTAAGACTGAGCCATGTTCGGGATCAGTACCCCACAAGCAGATGCACCCTCCCTGACAAAGCACCTTTCCTCCCTAGCTGATTAACTTCTGAAGCAAAGGGGCTTCTTCCCTAAGGTACATCCACTATTGATTGATTTTAAGGCATATAGAATCAGGTATTTCTGGCAGGCTGCTGGAGTGGGTGGCGGGATGGCTAGGTGGCCAGCTTCCTGCTTGTCTGGACGCTTCTGTGCATCACAGTGTCAAACATCTAGCGTGCAGAGAAGATGGTTGGATCCTCTCTAACAGCTGCACGCTTGGTAGCAAACAGACGCTGCCTCCTGCAGGAGTCGGCTCCCTGCTCCGCTGCCTTTGAGCCCTGTTTGAAGCTGATGCCACTGCTACACTGCCTCCTTCAGCAGCTGCCTTCCTGCCATGGCTGTATGCGCTGCATCACTGCTGCACCGGCTTCCTGTCCTCTAGCAAGCCTTGCACTGCCGCACTGTGCTGTAGTCCGGAAGCAGCTGTGCTCACTGCCCTGTCTCCTGGAGCAGCACCTGTCTCCTCCTCACCAGCTGCATTCTCTGTAGCGATCCTGTAGCTATCCTGCACTGCCACTGTGCGCATGCGCGCGCGCTCGCCTTTGGCAGCTGTGGGCTCTGCACTTCCGCTGCTGCAGCTGCACTCCCTGTAGCAACCCTGCACCGTCACTGCTCTGTCCTTCTAGCTACAGCGCCATGCTAACAGATGCTTGAGACCCCCTCTTACAAGGCCGTGTCCCATAGAAACACCTGTGGATGCTGTGTAGGTGCCTCAGGCCTTTATAGACTTTTCTTTTTCCTCACACCTCTTCCCTTTCCCTCTCCCCACAGCCATCCCAATGAAGATCTCTCTCTCTCTCTTTTTTCCTCTTGCTATCCCATTTGGCAATACATAAACTCCAGTTCACCTCTAACCACTGCTGTCTGTCTTTAGACACTGTCTCAGCATGGCTTCTCTGGTAACCCAATGGGGGAATGCAACACTGACGTCTTTTTCCTCTTGCTTCCTGCACTCAATTGGCAGGGAAGATTTTGGAGTAGGAAGCAGCTTTTGCTCGTGCTCCGCGCAGAGGCGGCCAGCGATCGGAGAGCCTGGGGTTGATGCTACGTCGCCCAGTCTCTCTGCCATAGGTTCAGCTGCTGATGGGCTGTTTTTTGTTTCTTCTCTCCTTCCAGGCAGAGCCCAGGTCTGCGAGGCCCCAGGAAATGGCATCCAACGGGCCAGTAAGTGGGAACAGTAGCTCGTCCAAGGTCCACCAACCAGGCCAGCCAAGATCCAAAAACCCAGAGCAACCCCATCCAGGACTCTCCCCACATGCATCAGACCCCCACTTAACTCGCATCCCCCAGTCAAACCCCCAGCCATCTTACTCCCAGCAGCCACCACCACCTCCTCCTCCCCCCATGGCCTCCCAGCAGCCCCGCTCCCCACAGCGCGAGCCCCAGCGAGTTTCCCACGAACAGTTCCGAGCCGCCTTGCAGATGGTGGTCGACCCGGGCGACCCCAGGACCTACCTGGATAATTTCATTAAAATCGGCGAAGGTTCAACAGGCATCGTGTGCATTGCCACTGTCAAGAGCACGGGCAAGCTGGTGGCCGTGAAGAAAATGGATCTGCGGAAGCAGCAGAGGCGTGAGCTGCTATTTAATGAGGTAAGTGAGGTGGGCACGGAAGTTGCCTCCTGCCCCAAGAGGTCTCCAAAATTGAACCCATCTAGGCCTGGGATGACTTTGGCTACGTTGATCAGACCCCCAGGCACATCCCACAGGCGGGAGCCTCTCCAGGGAGAGCAAGTGGCTACTTACCCCTTCAAGACAGTCGCCCATGTAGAACCCCACTCCCGGCATGCCGTCCTCACTTCTTCAGAGCCCTGATTTACAGCAGGGTCGAGGGATGGTAGGGACTGCAGTCCCCTTCGGGCCTGAGTGTGTGCTATAGGCATGGGACGTGCTGTCAGCACCACTGGTTGGGGTGCAAACTTGGAATCCTAAAGGCAAGCATGGCCCAAGAGTAGCAGTCCATTCGGGCAGTCTTTTGAAGCAGTGCTGACTGTAGCTGAGCTCTGTATTCATCTGGAGGCCAGGAGCATGCTAAGAGCTTAACAGCACCGCTAGAAAAAGGTATTTGGGGCAGTGGGGGAGATTTTCAAAGGCTCTTGTGTTCCAAATTCAGAAGCAGCACAGGACCAGATTTATAGTTTTTCTAGGTAGGTTCTTGTACCACACTTGTCACCATAGTATCTGAGCACCTTTCAGACATGCATGAAGCAACGTGACTGACATCTGTGTGTGTTCTGTCATGCTGTCAATTTGCCTCACACTTGGAGCAGGAGGTGGAGAGGTTTGAGATGGCCCGTCATTCCTGGGGTAGTTCATTCCACTGTCTCAGACCAGCCTCTGAGACGGCTTTGTCTCCTGGACAGTTGAGCTTTACTCTTATTGTAGAACGTGCCATCGTGCCAGAGGAATAACACTCATGACCATGATCTTTGTGCAGAGTTTTAGTCCATCTTTTAGATATCCTGGGCCCAGGACATTAAGTGCCTTGAAGATAAAGGTGTAAAGGTATTTGGCCATCTCAAGACAGACAGGCGCTTAGTAAGATTTTCAGAAAAACCTACATGAGTTAGGTGCCTGTCCTGCTTAGGTGACTTTGAAAAAATCTCACTGGCTCTCATCTGCATCTTTAGGTACATAAATTCCTTTGCAAATCTGGCCCTTAGGCTCCCAGTTCCTCCTGAAAGTTGTACAGACTAGACTCGTAAGAAGTCAGTTTTGAAAATAGATGAACGCTCCTAAATCACAAAGGTGCTCCTGGTCCCTGCCCCCCTCCCCCAGGTGGGCTTCCACTCTGATATTGGTTGTGAAGCAAAGAGTTGGTTTACCAGGTCTTTGGAAGGAGCTGGGGTGTCACAGAGCAAAGGTTATGGCTGTGGCAGGTTATGGTACAAGCTAGTCTTGTCTGTTTGGGGAAAAAAGACTGGCTTGTGGATGCGGTGGGGAGAAGAGAAGGGATCTGGTAAACCTCCAGGCATTGGGAGGGTGAACTCAAAGGAGCAGGGGGCATTATTTAGGATGATCCTAGGGGGTATGATTAGGAGGAGTGGAATGCGATTCAGCCATGGAGTATTTAGGCTGAGTCTCAGGAGATGCTTCCTTGCCTTGGACTCTGTTAAAGCAGCTGGTCTCAATGTGGTTCATAGTGTGGATTGGTCAGGGGCGATTGGCTGCTTCTCATTTCCAGTTGCGAAAGAAGCTAGAAATGCATCGGGCACAGCTAATATCCCTTCTCTGAGTGGGGAAATTGGGTGGCCGTGATTGGAGTGCGAGGTGAGCGATGGGGAATGGGAGGGGAGAGGAAGCTGGGAGGCGATCTCAGTGAAGACCTGGCCATGTGGTGGTATGCTTGGGGAGCCCTGCTGCATTGTGCTGGGGAAATCTCCTTCCCTTGGGAAAGCATGAAAGCCCCATTGCCTGAGTCTCATCAATCTGGGCTGGAGAAAACACCACAAAATGCACCTCAGGAACCTTGGGGGAAGATAGATGGTCAAACAGGCTGTGTTAATGCGCAGCTGTTAAGAATCCTTTTTATCCCTGGGCCGTGCATCTGACCCAAGCAGTACTGCTGCCTGCCTCCAACTCCCCACTTGCAGCCACCACCTGCTTGAAATCCAAGCGTGACCATTTCCTTTTGATTCACTGTCTGGCAAAGTCCGTGCACCCTGCAGCAGCCGAAGCAAATCCCCAGCTAGCTTAACGCTGAGTCTCCTGACTGTGGTGGGAGGCCGAATCTGGCCCTCTCCGGCACTACCACAGGTCAGCCAAAGAGTTTGGATGGAAACTCGCCACCCATGCCTAGCATGGGCTCGTTAGGGCAGGACCCTGTTAGCATCCGCGAACCAGCAAGGCCCAATCCTCCAGGGACAACCATCCCCAGTAAGCATTTATTAGAGAGACTCAGGCTTATTATCTCTACCTCTGTTACTTCCATTGCCAGTATAGCAAATGCCAAAGGGATGCAGTCTTCTTGTAGATTGAGGGCCACCCGAACTGCTCTCTCTAGCTCGGGTGGATTTCCTGGTTGGTTGAACTCTGCCCTTTAGGGAACCACATTCAAGTCAGGTTTATTTCCCCTCCTTTTAAAAAGTCTTCTTGGGTTTTTCCTCTGTATGTTAGAGTTGCGCCCATGTTTGCTTTGCCCTCTCTTAACACTGGCAGCCCCGTTCTGCTCCCTGCATTGGCCGTAATGCCCCGCTTTGCTCCCTGTTTTTCAGGTGGTGATTATGAGGGACTACCAGCACGAGAACGTGGTGGAGATGTACAACAGCTACCTGGTGGGGGATGAGCTGTGGGTGGTGATGGAGTTCCTTGAAGGCGGAGCTCTGACGGATATCGTAACGCATACCAGGTATGATGCGGGGACAAACCTTGCCCTGGGGACTCGCGGCTGGGCCAGCTCATCCCTCTGATCCCAGATTCAGAGCAGCAGGCATGGAAGTGGAGTCATAGTTAGGAAAAAGAGCGCTAGAAATGACACGGGTGGGGTGTGCACACAGCTGGCTGGATCGCAGTAGCTCCAGCTCAGGCGTATAAAAGCCAGCGGGCAAGAGGACAGACAGCTCAGAAGGGAGATGGAGGGTTAGGTTATGGTTGTGGATATGTCTCCACTGCAGTGTTAACTCGAGTGCTGTCCCAACCCCCTCATTCTTATCCACACCCAGAACCCTCTCGCCTGAGTGTAGTGGTGCTTTAAACCCAGGCCAGCTGGTCTGTATGGACCCGAGGGAGGCTTTCTTGCAGGCCAGGATCCCGCCCACTTTGCAGTGAGGACACAGGGTAAATCACTGTGTGCTGATAATCCTGCAGTGCATTCCCACAATTCCCTCTGTGCACCCAAGACAGACACATTTACTGGGAAAGAGTTCTAGAGCGGCTCAGCTTATTGCAGCACAGAGACCCATGGGATGTGCCCCCAGAAGTCCTAGCGCTGCACTCACTTGAGTGTGGCTCCTCAGAGCTGGGTGAGGCTAACCCGGGGGGGCGGATCCACAGGTCCATCACCCAAGTTCACTCTACAGGGGTGACAGACTAGCAACCCCAGACAGGCTAGATCTACACTACACAACAAACTCAGGTGACTGGCACTGGGGTCCCTGGGTCTCAGCACCTGGGCTAGCATAGCCTGGGGATGAGCGGCCTTTCGGCAGAGTCCTACCCTAGTTACTGTCTCTGCATTGTCCAAGGACCCATCTCATGGTTCTTTGGGAAAGAATCCTAATGTCTCAGCACAGTCAGCTGTGGGAGAATGTCTGTCCCGGAAGGGAGGGGGATTGGGAAAGGGCATCAGAGGGTTATCAGTACTGCAGTGATTTTAGCCCGTGTGGTCACTGCAGTAGTCCCTACTCCCCTACTAGAGCTGGGGACAGAACCCAGCAGACCTGACTCCCAGCCATGCTGCTGGGTCAGCTAGCTGGGCTTAAAACCCCTCCAAACCCAGGCCAGGGGTCTTTCTGTGTGGGTGGTAGGGCTAAAGCCCAGGTTGTGTGCAGCAGAGACCTTCCTTAGAGGTGAGTCTTGCCTACAGGGGTGCTGCACATGCTGTTCTAGGAGCACCTGCCCCACCAGCTCACCCACAGTGGGGCTGCATAATGGTTCTCTGAGTTGCTTTTCTTCCTGGAACCCCTGTTCTGACTGCATTCGGCATCCGATTGTGTTGCGTCTTCCTTGTTGGTCAGCAGTTCTCTGTGAGCCCATTGTGTTCGTGTAGTGATTATCGCTGCGTGCATCTGCTAAACACAGGATGGGACTTTCCAAAGCACTCGCCGTTGGCTTTGCTCAGTCACCCACTGAGCCAACAGGGGAGTTTTACCTTGGACTTCGGTGGGAGCAGAGCGAAGCCAGCGCTGAAGATTCCACTCCTAATAAACATGGAGTCACCCTACAGATGAGATGTGCTGCAGTCATAGGCCTTGCCTCTCCTGGAGTCATTAGCTTAGCATAGCGCCTCTCCTGGAGTTTCCAGCTTAGCATAGCACTTTTGAATGCCCACTCCAAATGTAGAATGCTGAAGGGCTCCTCAGTGCCAGGGGTCAGGGCTGCTGGGTTCTGTTCCCAGCTCTGGGAGGGAGTGTGGGCTAGTGGTTAGAGCAGGGGGCACAAGGAGTCAGGACTCATGGGGTCTGTGCCCGGCTCTGCCATAGGCTCCCTATGTGCCCATGAGCAAATCCCTCATCTTTCCCCATCTTGAAGTGGTGATAATGCTTCCCCCAGATAGGGTGGGTATGGAGCTTAATGAAAGCTTGCAGAACACTTCCTGTCTCTGACGCTGAGGGCGAGACAATGGCAGTTCCCCTGGTTACTGCATAGCACCATGAAGAGGGCATCATTTCAGCGCTGTGAACCTTCTCCTTCTTCCAGGATGAACGAAGAGCAGATTGCTGCTGTCTGCCTGGCTGTCCTGAAGGCACTTTCTGTTCTCCACGCCCAGGGAGTCATCCACCGAGACATCAAGAGCGACTCCATCCTGCTCACACATGACGGCAAGGTAAGGGAGACTCCCAGGCTGTTAGCCGGGGGTGGGGCTGCAGGTTCAGAGCCTCAGACACGATGAATCTTCCTGTCCTGTGATAACAGGATTTCTGCACCACATGGAGCTGGATGAATGATCGCTGTGCCCAGCTGCCCTCTCCTGTGGGGACAGCGACACCTAAGGGTGCATTTTGGTATCTCCGTCACCCATAAATTGCTGTGTGAAGCGCCATCGTCCCAGGATTCTTGCCGTTGGCTACGGCTCCTGCGTCGGGCTCGTCTCCATAGCAGCGTTAGCGTGAGGTGGAATTTCAGTGGGGCCCCAACCCAATTCCCAGAAATCTCTAGCTTGAGTTAAGTGGTGCTTTACGCTTGAGCTCGCTGGCCGTCAGAGGGGGTTTGCTCACACTTGAGCGCTCCTGAAGCTGGAGTTTCAATGGGGAAGGATGCAGTGGAGATTCAGTAGCTTGCATTACAACAACTCCTAGCATCAAAGAAAGATCAGAGATGGAAAGTACCTCAGGAGGTCTCTAGTCTAACCCCCTGCTCAAACCCTTATCAGCTGGCGGGTTGTTACGCAGTGTGGCTGTGCTCATTAGAACTAGCTAGGCTGCAGGAACTTGAGTGTACGAACTCAGACTTGCAGGGAAGAAAAGCCCATATCAACCTGCTAACTCATGTGAAAACTCCACATGGCCCTGTCGTCACTAGGGACTTGTCTTCACGTTCCACACTCGAGTCAAGACATACTGCATCCCGATGGGAATGCTTCTCCCGTCAGTGCAGTTAATACACCTCCCGAAGAGGTGGTAGCATGTTGATGGGAGAAGCTCTGCCATCAACCTAGTGTTGTCTACACCGAGGGTTAGGTCGGCATAACTACGTCACTCTCAAAGGTGTGGATTTCTCTCACCCTCAAGTGATGTAGTTCTACTGATATAAGTTTGTAGTGTGGACCTGACCTAAGATTTGACCTTGAGTGAGTTAACTCAATTTCAGGACACAGTACCATACCTCCTTTTTTTTCCCCAGTGAAAACAAGGCCCCTGTCCTGTGTGGGGAAGCTGAAGACTCTGGCTGTCTCTACATGGCGGCTGTTCCACTGTAGTGTGTACACTTACTACAGTGACAGAAGCAGTAGTAAATCTGCCTTGCCGAGAGACGTTAGCTACATCGATAAAAGATTCTTCTGTGAACCTAGCGGCGTCTGTGCTGGAGCTTGGATTGGCTTAAATATGTCTTTCGGGGGTGTGACTTTTTCACACCCATGAGCAACATAGCTAGGTTGATCTAAGTTTTAGGTGTAGACCAGACCTCGGGAGTGAGAATTCTCCTAAAAAATTTTTAAACCACCTCCTTTCCTATTGATTTTAAAATACTTTTCTGTTGTGTGTGGCAGACAAGGAAACAGGCTGTGGAGGGGCAACTGTGAAATTAACTGGGTCGTGCGAATGAACTTGGAAAAAAGTTTTCTCTAATATGGTTCAATTACCATCATTTTTACACATGGTTTGTAAAAAAGTAGGTTAAAAAAAAACCCTTCAGATGGTGTAAGATGATTGTGTCCCTTTAAAGCAGAACAAAAAACGCTTTTTTTCCAAATGTACATCTTCGGAGCATGGTAGAAATGTGATCTAAATGTTAGCCTGGTAATGGAATATCCATGTTTTCTCTTTAAATAACAGTTCCATTTTAAAATCAAATTATTAATCTCTGAATTTCCTACCAAGACCGAAGTAATTGGCTTTTTCCCTTCAGTGGTTCATGATTCTAAGCACCTAGAGCTGGGTAGAAGAATGCTCTATTCTAGGTCTTAACTGCATGATTATAGCAACCTCCACCTGAGACTGGAAGCTAGGAAGCTTGGGTTCTATTCCCAGCGCTGAAACTGACTTGCTACCTGAGGTTGGTTGCTTATGTGAAACCTGCCTTCTGTGGCTGAATTTCCCTGTAAAAAGGGAAGTTCTACTTTCCTAACAGGTTGTTTGCGGGAATTGATTAGCTCTTGTGTTTAGTGTATAAGTTCAAGCACTAAGCATTGTTTAATAATGTTGTTTCCTCTATTATTGAAGAGGCAACTCGGATTCTACAGCATCTTTAGTTTCCCCTTCTTTCAGAACCTAACCCGACTCATGATAGCTAGAAACGATTGTGTAGTGAAATACACCAATCTCTATTTCAATGTGGCATGAATCTTGACTTGTCCATGACCTTCTGGGCAGTCCATTCGATTCACTAGGCACCCCTATGGCTACAAATCTGACTTCCTCACCAGCAAATCATGTGGAAGTGACTTAAATCCCTCGTGCAGATTTCCATTTGACATGCTTTTTTTAAAAAAAAAGTAGTGCCTTATTGATGATTCCTTCTGATCCATTTTCTGTCTGACTGCAAATCCTCCTAATTTCCAAGGGTGTTTCCCATCTAGGCCCAGTGGAGGCTGATCAGTAGCAGATTTTGAAATCTCAGTAACTCCCTCTGGCTTTTTCTCCTCTCCTTTGTCCAGAAGGCCCAAAACTATTATACCCTATTATGGATTAATTGCCTTCCTAGCTTACTTTTGAATCTGAGCGATTTTGGGGTTATAGAGATGCAAAAAGAGCGTTTTGTTTACACTGAAACTCCTGTGGGGTTTTTACTTTCCTGAATATGGAGATTGTAAATCTTGTACTTCAGAGGTTCAGATAACAGCCGGTGGGGGCTGGGGAGGAATTGTGTACTTAAAAACTAAACAACTTTGCAAAACAGAATTGATCACGGAAATGTTGAGCAGTTTAGATTATTTTTAGAATTAAACTTTATATTCATCTATGCTGCCTTTTAATGGTTATCACCTCAATTGCATTGTTTTGACCCTCTTTCTTTATTGGTGGTCAGGGATTGTTGTCTGTGGTGTTGTAGGCCATTATTGCAGCTGCTAGCTGTTTTCCCTGTGCTAGCACTGACCCCTCTTTTCCCCTCTTCCTAGGTGAAGCTCTCTGATTTTGGGTTTTGTGCACAAGTGAACAAAGAGGTTCCGCGGCGGAAGTCTCTGGTGGGAACCCCCTACTGGATGGCGCCAGAGCTCATCTCCCGATTACCTTATGGACCCGAGGTAAGGCTGCCCCGGCAGGGTGGCCAACCTTGCATTTTAGTTTTTACTGACATGAAGATCTGAAGTTGGTAGGTTTTTTTTACTGACACCGTAAACTTTTTACTGACCTCACTAAAAATACCATAAACGATACAATGTCACAAGTGTGTACTTGCGCGCAATATTCTGTACACAGGAATTCAGAAATATGCAATTGTTTTAGCTACAGCTATTTGATCAATCGGGCTCTTTGGGCATGTGCAGATAGAAAACAGGAAACTGATAAAGTCACGGTCAGTGTGGTTTTATGATACAAGAAGTGATTCTGAACGACAATGTAAAAAACAATGTTTTATTTCATGGACATTTTCATTTATTTACGGGTTTACAGACAGTGTTAACGTACATTTTTTTTACTGACTGTCTGTAAATTTACGGATGGTTGGCAACCCTGCTCTGGGATCCATGTGGGTAGTTCAGTCTGGCCCCTTCCTGAGAAAGGTAAGGGAGGCCACTGCTAAAGAAGGGAGATAGGAGGATAGCAATAGGGATTAGAATTTGATGAGACGATGGTGTTTCAAGGAAACGAACCACCAGGGCCTGGGGATTTCCAGCCACTTGTGCAGCCCAGTACTGGGAAAACCCAGCTGGCTCTTTCAGAAGGGTTCTGTGCCCTGAGGAACCAGGCGACCTGGGGTAGGGCTGGCTCTGTGAGGAGGGACCCATCTGGCATCTGCTAAGAGATGGCTTGATGCACCTAGATGGGCAGGGAAAGGGCTGATCTTGGGATCCACCCCAGGATCACAGTGAGATAGCCCTAGTTCAGTGCCTGAGAAATAAGCTGATATGGCATGCTTCCCCCCATCGGAGATACAATCAGGTGGGCCTTGGCACAGCCAAGGGCTCTCTGATCTGCCTTTCAACCCTATGGGGGAGATGAGTAGATGGTAAACCCCTAGCAATGCTAATCACTAGAGGCTCTGGGATGGAAACATGAATGGAGCCTTTCAGATAGCATCAGCAAGTTCCCAGCAGCATGTGTGAAATGAGCTGGTAGAATACAGTCCAGATCCCACTTATGCTAACTGGTCCTTTCATCAGCAGGTCACGGGGTCGCCAGTGGGGCAGAATTTGGTTTGTCTTGTTTTATAATTTTGATGATCAATATTGCTATTTGCATTTTTTCAAGTTTTTATAGGGTTAACTGTCCACATTTGTGGGAAATCATGGGGAGGGTTCATATGGGGGGGACACAATTAATTTAATGACCATAGAGGTTGAGATTCAAAAAGTGAAAAACTTTATCACTATTAACATGTAAATTGTCAACATCACATTTCAACATCTACAGAGTAAATAGCCTTAAATCAAACGCTCATGCGTTCTCAAGCAGCATTTTCCTTCCTTTGCCTGTCTACTTTTCGATTATCATCTGTGGAAATGTTTTCCTCAGTTTGTGTGTGTGCCGTGAAATTGATGGTTACTGACATCTCCCCATAACAATCGCTTCCTAGTCAGAGCTGAGCTTGTCTCACTCTAAAGGGGAATTGGGGGGCGGGGGGTGTCAGTCACTGGCACTGTCTGTGACGCTGTCTGGATTATGGTGCCTATTTATAATATTTAATACCAATATGACAAAATTGCAATAAATACCTTACAAGATATGCCATGTACTACAGGCAAGGACAGGAAACTACATGGAAAGGTTATAATTTGCTAAGTATGATGATATTGTTTGTGTGTGTATCGTCTTTGTACTGTAAGTTATGGATATGTGTGGTATATCTGTATCCAAACACTTGTGCTGTGCTACTGGGTTATGCCTCCCAGGCCCATTAGTGTCAGCGCAGATAACTCATCAAGAGCCAATACTTTTAAAGTGTTGTGATATTGATTTATCATACATCCATAACTTACAGTACAAAGATGATCTACACATAAACAATATCATCATACTTGGCAAATTATAACCTTTCCAATGGTACCTGATGGCCTAGCTTGTAAGATACTTACTGCAATTTTGTCATATTGGTATTAAATATTATAAATGGTCACTCCTAATCCAGACAATGTCACTCCTCACCCCAAAATTGATGCAGAAAGGGATGTCCCTACACACTGCTGAATGCATCGCAGGAGTTTTCCATTCCTGGTTTTGTAGTATTACAGCTTCCACCACGTTCAAGGGTTTGTCAGAAGATCATTCACTTGGCACATTTTCACCGTTCTTGGCATTAGCAGTAACTTAATTACAAGGATATTAACATCAAAATCATGTTTGGTTAAAACAGGCTTTTTTGTGAGGTTCATTATGGAGGTAACAATGTTGTTTTTTTGGGGGGGTGGGGGATATTTTTTTAAACACAAACATTACCATGGGTTTGGTTAGATCAATAGTGGATTGGATCTGTTCTTGCAGCATAATCCCTGCATGTTTTATGTGATCTTGCCTGGTGTGTCTTCTGTGCTAATAGCTATGGGGGATCAGGAGCACTGTGACTGGCTGGTGAATCTAATGGCAGTGTCAGCCACCAGTTTGGGAGAATCTGCTCTCCTTTTGCAGCTTACCCTGACCTTGGCGTTTTCAGATGGACCACCCTAGGCACGGACAGGTCACACTGTTGGTTCCCATGCCACCAGCACGCAGTTCTCTGCATGCACCCTTCTCCCATTCCCCGGGGTTTGTCTTGACTAGGAAAAGCTGATAGTGTGGGGTGGAGTTAAATCATATGTACTAGCTAGGTCTGCCTGATATTCTCTCTCGTTTCCTAGGCAGGAGAAATGCCGTAGAGGCTTTCTATCTGGTGGCCCACTATTGCTGTAGCAGCAAAATCCATTTAGCTGTTGAAGTTGGCTTCTGGCATGTGTGTAGCAACAAAGGCCACTGGGTGGCGCTGTGTATAAATGCAAACTAGCCTTAAACGCATCTGGGTCATAAAAAGAAAACTGCTTAAGCTGACAGGTCTTTGAAGACTCACCTGCTTGCTTTAAATTCATGCCATTAGGTCCTGGGTACTGTGAGAACATCTTCGAAATGTCGGCGTAGTAATAAAGCACTAGGCACCTTTACATCCTTGCTAATCAAGGGGCAAATGTATATAAGGTGGGGTTTTGAGTTCCTGCTGTGAACAGATTTAGCAACACTCCAGTCATCTGGTCTAGCATCCTTGGCTCTGGGTTTCGAACATGCAGCTGCCATCTTTGTTGGATCCAGAAGCCAGGCTGCCTTGATTGGGGGAGTGTGGCCTAATCACTCTTTCAGTGAGACGCTGCAGTGGCTTTTTTCACCGCCAGTGAAGGTACCAGTCTTTCTGATTTTAAATAGGACACGGATGTGCTGCACAGGCAGTTTAGCATAAACACAGAGAGGCAGCATTGCCTAGTGACTAGAGCAGTGGATGGGCCAGGATCTATTCCTGGATTGGGCAAGCCACGCCCCTCTCTGTGCCTCAGTTTCCCCTGCCCACTCTTTGTATATTTACACTGTAAGTTCTGGGGGCAGAGACTGACTGTCCATTGCTCTACATCTTGCAGTGCCCAACACAGCGGGGCAGGTTTGTGGGTACAGCAGCCCTCCAATAATGATTCAATTGCCAGTTGCTGTCACTTTGCTTACCTCTTGCCCCTCTCTGCTCTCTGCAGGTGGATATCTGGTCCCTTGGAGTGATGGTGATAGAAATGGTGGATGGAGAGCCCCCTTATTTTAATGAGCCCCCCTTAAAGGCAATGAAGATGATCCGGGACAACCTGCCTCCCAAACTTAAAAATGTGCATAAGGTAATGAATGTGTTGATCATCATCTCCTCTCCCAAGCTAAGTAGTATCATGCTTAGTCAGGACCTGGATGGGAGACCCACAAATGCAGTCCGCTTCCGTGGCGTGAGAGACTGGTTCTCCCTAATATGGGCGGCCTGGGCCTATGTATCCTAGCAGTGGCTAGCCAAACCGCTCCGAGCCCTTGCTGTTCCATGCCTCAGTTTTCCTTCCCACCCGTTGTCCATTCTGCACTCTTTGAGGCAGGGACTCCTTGCATGCACAAAGGAGCAGTTAGTACTTGATCTTCTAATTAGGGGCTTCCCTTAGTCACAGCCTCAGCTGGGGGCTGACGTCAGTTGCCCTATGAAACCTGAACTTCTTTGGAGATTTAACCGTGCAGCCTCCACTTTCGCATAGCGATGGTGATGTTTTCGCATAGGGCAATGAGTTAACGTCAACCACCCATTTTACAGACTCACTTCCGAGTCTGCACCTGCTGGGGGAGAGTGCTGTGCTCAGGAGAGCTGAGGCAGAGAGCTTTCTGCCTGCTGGTCTCCCCTGGGGAGCTGTGCTTCCATGTGCTCTGGTCCCCTCTGTTAGCATCAGTGACACCCCCAGAGAGAGAGGCGCCCGGATGCAATGGTGATGGCAGCTGTACAAAGCCCTGGGAGAGGAGTTACTTGTTGGCATGGGGCTCTCTGGGTGTGTGCGGGGTTTTGCACTTCAGGGACTTTTGTATTGCATGCAGTCGGGTTTGATTTCTGGGAATGGATTGCTCTGTGGGTAGGGGAGAGAGCTTCCAGGATTTGCAATGTGTTATCTGTGACTACATCATTGCTAACGGCTCTGTTCTGCATCTGACTTCAGAAGCCAGATGACTTGGCACTTTAAGGCCTGGAGTGAGTGAAGTAGGGTGAGCTCAAGGAACTTCTCTTTCTCTGCTTTTCCTCTGGCCGGGGAGAGAGAGAAGCTGTGCCAGTCCCTAATTCCTTCCCTTCCCCACCTCCAGACCTTCCAGTTCCTGCCTGCTGTGGATTTCCCAGCAACTGGCTGACCCAGGGGGAGCCGTAGGACTGATGTCATGCTCCTCTGGCAGTGGCTTCTCTAGTTCCCAGAAACCCTGTGGCCCGTGCTCTTCTGAGCCCGTGACTCACGGCAGCTGCTTCCTCCCCCTCCTCTTTAGGTTTCTCCTTCCCTCAAAGGATTCCTGGACCGCTTGCTGGTGAGAGACCCGGTCCAGAGAGCCTCCGCCAACGAACTCTTGAAACACCCCTTCCTGACGAAGGCTGGGCCTCCTTCCAGCATCGTGCCACTCATGCGGCAGAACAGGATGAGATGAGAGCGTCAGCTGCCCCAAAGAGAGGCGCACACGCAATCGAAGAGCTCCCTACGTGGCCGTCCGCGGTGGCCAGAATTGCGCGGCATTGGCACGTTCCTGCCTTGTCATCTTGCCCTCTGTTCTCCAGCGTGCTCCTGCCGTTTCCTTCGGACTCGGCAGCGGGGACAGTGGATCCGAACAGCCGGATCACCAGCAGCGGCGGCAGCGGCCAGCTTTCTCAGTCCTGAGGGCTCTGCAGGTTTCCGTTGGCCTCCTGTGCCCGGCAGGGCCAGCGGTTCCGTTAACTGGATTTACAACTGTGCCGCTACTGTGTGACTGCAGCAGGAGCTCTCCTGCCCTTCGCACTATCCTGCTGAGTGGGGGCTGGGAGTCGGGGGGGGGGGGCGGGGGAGGGGAAGAGGGGGATGGGCTTTTTTAATGACTTTAAAATTTCTGATCAAAATTGTAGTTTTTACACACACAAAAAGACAAGGCGGGGAAGGGAGTGAGAGACACTAAGCAACTCAACACTGGAACTTGCGGCCATGTCTAGAAGGGGCTTTGCCTGTTCTCCTGTGGCTGCAGGCTAACTCTTCCTTGGGTCAGGACAGAGCGGTCAGGCTAGGTAGGATCGGTTTGCTTTAGCTCTGTAGCATTTGCATTTTTTCCATAGGGTGGAACAGAGCCGTGAGCTTGTGGCAGGGCGTCCCGCCCTCCCGCCCAGCTCCTGCAAGGAGCTGCCTCCAGATGGCAGCAGGGAAAGCAAACATCTATGGCTGCGCTGTTGACAGTCCAACTCTCCCCTGCCAGCTCCACCCTGCTGAGTAACGGGGGAGATCTGAGCTGGTTGTGCTGTGCAGGCCCAGTCTGTCTACTCTGCTAGGTGCTGGGTTTCCACCACGCTGTCCCGCGCAGGAGGTGAAAGACTTGATGCCGACTCTGGTCTCTCCCCCGTCCCCCACTGCAGTCTCTTTCACACGCTCTTCCTTTGTTGAGGCCTAGCCATGTGCTGCTGCTCAGTCCCCAGGGGTGGGTGAGCAGAGCAGCTCCCTGGCCTCTGCTTCACTGGTTCCTTTGCATCCAGGTAGCCCGACATGCATGGCTCACCTGGACCCCGTAGGCTCTAAAAGAGAGTTGACTCAGCCCCCTCCATCTTGAATGCAGAGAACTGGTGGGGAAAGAAACTGATATCCCAACATGCAATGCTTCTTGATGTGTGCAGCCTTGCATGCTGGGATACCTGAAGTGTCTGCGGTGCAGGGCTGCTCCACTGTAACGGACAGCTGCAGCCTGATCCCTTTTATGCAATGAGTGGGGGGGGGGGGGGAGCCAAGGCTCCTGGCCTGTTGCCCTCAGTTTTGAGCAGCGAGGTAGCACCTCCCGGGGTAAGAAAAACAAAGGCCCAGTGGCTTAGGGGAGCAGAGGAGGTTGTAGCTCTCTGCTTTAGGGGGCCAGGGGACCCGGCTCTGGCTTGCTGGCAAAGGCTATTCCAAACCCTCCTGGAGCCTGCTGCCCCAGTGCAGGGAGGCATGTGCTGGTGCTCCCTGTTAGCATAGCCGTTTGCTGCAGGGAAGGGGGGAAAGCAGCCAATGCACTGTGACCCCTTCTGGCCCCATTGCATGATGGGGCCATGGGAGGGGGTGTGGCTTCCTGCCCCTCTGGGAGCATGGTTGGAAAGGGAGGCTGGGGGGGCTAGTCTGTGAGCTGCAGGCTCTGAAGAAGGGATGAGAGCAGTTGAGCTGCATCCCTGGCCCTGTGGGGGTGCGAAGGGGAACGGGTGGGGAGCAGCCTGTGCGTCCGGCTCAGCGTAGGGAGGCGGCTGGCTCTGGTCAGTGTGTGGGAAGGGAGAGCTGACCCCAAGGGCAGTGCACGGCTGCATCCCCATCTTCTGGGCCTCTGAGGGGTTGGAAAGGGCTCGAGAAGCTGGGAACTCAATGCCCCCTGGCCCAGGCTTTCTCTGAGCTCTGGAGATGGCTTGCATTGGGGCGGGGGGGAGTGGAGCTGGACTGAGCTGTGCCCTCCAGCACCAGCGAGGAAAGGGAGCAGATTCCTCACCCCGCAGAGAGAGCTTCCTCAGGCCGAGGCTGGCAGCTGCGGTGTTGTCGGCAATGCAGCCTGCTGTGCCGTCAGATAGAGGGCGATGCAATAGGAAGAATTAGCCCGAACATTGTTGCTTTTACTTTCCATTCCACCCTGGGGTCGCTTGGGGAGGGGCCCGAATGTGGAGATGTCTGAGGTGTGTGGAAACTCAGACGTTTTGAGGATTCCTCACCCCTTGCGTCACACACTGAACACGCATGCTGTATAGCGCAAACTCCTCTGCATGCTTTCTTGGGGGGAGGGGGAGAGGGGCGCATGGATGGTCTTTCTTTACCTGGTTTTAGAAACTTACCTTGTACGTTAGAGCAACTGGTTTGCTGCTTTTTTTTTTTTTTTTTTTTTAAAGCCTCCGTGTGTACTCAAGACCTCCTAATGCAGCAGGAGTGGGTTGGTTAAAAGCACAAGGGGATTGTTCATGGTTATTTTATCTTGTTTCCCTGGCCGCTGGATTCTTCTCTGCAGAGCTGCACATCAGTTGTGCTTCTCATTACAACAGAGAGAACTACAGGGAAACCTGGCTCTAGGGATTGACTGCAGGGGGGAGGGGAGGGGAGGGAAGGGATTAGATACTTTTATTTTCTGGGCCTAAATCTGACATGGGTGGAAATCAGGACTCGACTATGCTGAACGCACAGCTGAGCGGAAGAAGGTCCGGTTGGGAGCCAGCCACTGACGTGTTGAAGGTTGTCTAACACGTGGGATCTTCCAGGGAGCTCAGTGTTGGCCTAATTCGGCTGCCCCTGCAGTCAGTGTCTTACTGGGGATTTTAAGGAGAGCAGGATTGAGCCAGGGCTGAGTGCGTTCTAGTCCAAATTCCTGATGTGATGCCTGTGTCGGGTGACCAGGACGTTATCTAGTTTATGCTGTTTTCCCATTAGCCTTACTGGTTTTTAAATGTATAAACCAGTTCGCTTACCCCCCTGACGTCCCCAGAAGCATGAAGGTCCCAGCTAGCGCTGTATTCACATGCACAGCTGAGCAACCCACGAGTGACCTTGGGGCAAAGGTCTCTGCCACCCAACCTCAGAGCTACACCCAGCCTTGTTTACAATGTGGGTGGGTCTTGTTTGATACAGCACCGTGCACTCTGGAGCCCTGCGTTCAGCTCATGCCCCTTGTTTGTTTCAAGCTCAGGTGGTTTTCTCAGCTGTGGCCCAGCAGGGGCACGGATGCATTTTTCCACTAGGCTCTAAAGCTGGGCACTAAACCCGTGGGTGTGCTACACACCCCAGTTGTGCAGAAAGATACAACCCGCCTTTCCACTCCTTATGTCCATGTTCTCAGGTAAAGCATCCACCAGGGAGGTTAGTACCTCGTCCAGCTCTGAATTCCTTCTCCTTGCAGCCTACTTTCCTGGTCTCTCCACACGGTAAATTTTAATTAACATTTGTTGTCAGTGGGATTTCAGAGGAGTTACACAGACCTCCCTCCTCCTCCTCCTGTCTGTCCTTCCCTAGGCGTAGCTGTGCCCTACTCCACCCAGTCACCCGTACTGTTAAGCTACTGTCTGAGCCCCTGCGCTACTGCCCAGACCCCCTAACTTCCCACTCGGCTTCCCAAGGGCTGCATGAACTGCCTAGGCCCCCTGTGCGCCCCATGGACTAGAGCAGAAGGGCTGTGTCACAAGACCCGAGTCTAGCCCAGTGCTGTGAGGGGGGTGACAGGCCCATGCTGACTGAGCCCACAGGGAGAAGGGACATGGAGCTGGATTGTCATTTAATTCCAACCAAGCAAACCTGATTGGTGTTTAAATGTGAGGGGAGCTGCACCGTCCTGGTGCTTGTGAAAATCAGGCTCTGTTCCTGGTCCTTGCTGAACGAAGGAGGCCATGCTGCAACCTCTGTATAGAATCTGCTTAGAGCGGCCATTTCCCTATCCTGTAAACACCCAGCCCTGCTTCCCTCGAGCCAGGCTTTCTCTCTGCAGCGGGCGGCATGCTTTGTTCAATGTCACTCAGTCAGGGCTATTATTGCTGATTGACATCCCTGTACCAGGCTCTGCTGCTGGGACTACTAGGCCAGCTCCCCAGCTACTTAAATGAGCACTACACGAATGGGCCCTGATCCTCAGCTGCCATAAATCCAGGCCACAGCTATGCCAATTTACACCAGCTGAGGATCTGATCTGTTCACTTGCTACTTCTCCTGGTCCCCCCTGCCGCCGGTGCTTGCCCCTAGAAGAGTCACTGCACCTTTCTGAACCGGTCCCTGCTGCATTTGGGAAAACCCCAGCTGTGGTGCTAAATGACCAGGCAGTCACATGAGTGCTACAGCCCTTTGTGGTATCAGCAGCCTGCTTCCAACACCTGTTACCAATGCAACTGCCAGCACAAGCTGTAGGGGACTTGTGGCAATCAGCCCAAGCTCTCCCACTGACGTGTAAGACACTAGATTCCTCCCCCCAGCTTCACATCATCCTCAGAAGCCTTTCCAGTACTCCTGTCTTCTGAGAAACGAGACTAGAATCGCTGGGGGGGAGTGGTCCTGGCAAACCAACTCGTAGGTGATGCAAAGAACTGGTGAACTCTGTCTAGAAACAACTACTGATTTGTTTTCTTGTTACTATTTTTTTTTAAAAAGAAGCTATTTATATTGTAATTTTGTAACACTACAGTATTCCTGATGGGGGGCGGGGGGAGGGTTGTGCGGTTGGACTGATTTGCTGTGACACTAAATGCTCCGAGTGCTGATTCAGCCACGGGCTGACTTGTATAAAAATGGAATTAGATTGTGGGCCGTGTGTTTCTTGGGAAATGTTGGACCTCAGCCAGGCCCGACTTTTGAAATAGTTTTGAGGTTAGTGTGACAATTACAGTGTGTCTTTTTTTGGAGGAAAATGAGACTGTGGCCTCGTGTGGTTTTTGTCTTGGGGGAGGGGGGGGAGGGGGTCTTACACATAGTGTCACCTGCTACGGGGCTTGTTAAACAGTCCCTGCTTGCATGAGGGGGGGAGATGCTGCCTGTTCTCAACTACTTTAGGTACGTGCCCGGGGCGAAAGCACCAGCTACTCCCCCGCTCTTTAACCTAGTGGCACATGGCAGAGCCAGCGCCTGGAAGTCAAAGCCAGAGTCCAATTAGAAAAAAGGTGCTGATTTTTAACAGGGCTGGAGGATTAACCCTAGGACCCACCTCCCTAGGGCCGGCCTGCATTCTCCATCTCTTGACATCTTCAGCTCCAGGCTCCCTATTTTCAGTGATTTCAACGGAAATCAGGCATGTCAGTCCCCAGCTGCCGGCGGGCTTGGGCTTGCCAACCCGGTATGTGAGTGGACTCCTCTGGCTTCTGATCTACCAGCGGTCCAACCCCTCTCTTCAGGCCTTAAACTCTCTGAACTGATGGGGTCGCTAACCGCCCCCTGGGCCTCTAGCTATGGTAGCAGGGAAGAGGGGGAGCCCGTTTCACTGGCTACTGCCCCGACACACTGAGATCCAGTCCTGCTCTGTCGTGCTTAACCCCATCTAATCAGCGCCGCAGTGAGAGAAAGCTGGTTCTGAGGAATGGCGGCCTTTCCTCTCCCTTTCTGTTGAGGGGGCAGAGCTCCATCAGCCTCCCTGGTGTCCTCCAACAGGAGCGGAGAGGGGCAGGCTCGTTTAAATGGTCAAACAGTACATGCAGAGGTAGGGGGCAAATCATATACATCCGCCTTCTCCCACTGACCTTTAAGGGCAAGAAAAAAAAATCCAGTGGGGGGCCCTGTCTGCCCTTTTAAAACAGAACGTAACCGTTCTCTTCAGAACCATCCGCTGCTGCCTGTTCATCCATGGGGCTGGGAGGAAGGAAGTTGGAGTTTTCCCAACGGGCCTGGGGGGGGGCATCTGCTGCAGGCCCCACTGCGCTAAAAAGCGGACATAGATTTGTCTCTTTACTTCAGCCTTGGGTAGGGTGAAAAATCGGGCCAGGATGGAGGGAATAGGTGTCTATGCAAGACAAAGCCCTGAATATCAGAACTGTCCCTATAAAAGCAGGACTGCCACGCCGGTGCTCGAACTGTGATTTGACTCACCCTCACCTCTGTGCCCCTTTTCAGTGTATGGGGCCTAGCTCGCTAGTGGCCTGACCTGTGACAGAAGCTCCTAGATGATGGCTTCCTGGCTAGTAACCCACCCCCGTGTCTAGAATCCATTTCTGCTGCTCTAATCTAGCGCCAGGTGACAGTGGCAGCGCTTTGCTACTCCGGCGCTAGTGAATCCAGCACAGCAAGCCAAGGGGGGCTGCGCTTAGAGCAGTGTCAGTGTGTTTGCAGCAGTACAGCTCCGGGAAGGGAAATAAGCCCCCCCACTATAAGGTGCCTATGTTCCTGTAGAACTGCATCCAAACGCGCGACTGTAGCAATAAAAAAATCACACTCCAAACCGCCCTCATTCAACAGGGACAGCTTCCCGACGTAGAGCAGAACCTGCTCCCCGTATCGATAAACCGGAGCTTAGGAGCAAGGGTGGCGCTGGACAATAGAGCTGGCCCAGACAGCTCCTGCCCTGAAGCCTGGCTCGGGGAGGCTGCCCCAGTGGAGGGTAGGGGCCGGCAATGGGCTACAATGGGCCCCCTCTTACTGCTGCCGTAAGCCAGATGTCGGGCTAGCAGGGCCAACCTTGTGTACTGGGTGGGGGCCCAGGGCCAAATGGATTTAAAGCCGCCCCTGGAGTTCAAACCGGGCAACTCTGCGTCTAGCCGGAGGCCCTGTCCGCCCGGCGAAGAGCTGACGGAGCTGCGATCCCTGAGCGACACAGCTGGGCCAGCAAAACTGGCGCAGACGCTGCTGGACCAGCCACCCCCATGCTTTTACTGGCCCAGCTGGTTGTGCTGGGCGGGGAGCTAGGATGAGGCAGGCCAGCCAACACACCATTTAGCTGGTAAAAGCTGCATCCAGCCTAGGGGCTCTTTGCTGGGCTGGTACCTGGTTACAGCTCTGCGAGCAAAGCGCTCCTAGGGTAGCGAGGCCAGTCAAACGCAGCCACTGGGTCAACGGAACGGGGTTAGAAAGAGGCCCCTGGGTTCAAGGGGGGTGTGTTTGTGCACAGACAAAGCCGCGGTTAAGCAACTTCTCGACATGCATGTCATTTCACAACATCCTAGGTCGCCACAGCCTCCCAGAGGAGACAGGAACTGAATTCTCATTGGAAAACAAACTGTCTCCGGGGCCTGGGCAGGGCCTGGCATGATCAGGGGGGCCTGGTCTTGATTGGAGTCTGGGCAGCGCCTGGCACAACGGGGCCTGATCTCACCTGGGGCCACAAGGTGCCACCGCAATATAAATGGTGCCATCGTCATAAGGGGCAAGGACGTTCCCTGGCCAATGTCAGCCACCGGGATTACGTTTAGCTTTCAAAGAGAGCCAGATACCATTCCGATGGCCCTGGCGATTGACCTCATTAACCTAGAAGAGATGTAAATTAGTGTTTGTAACAACCTATGTCGTCTACACAGCATGATTTTTAGCTGTAGGGGTAGAGCAGGCTGGGCTGGGAGTCAGGACACCTGGGTTCTCCTCCCGGCTCTGTCGCTGACTGTGCGACTTCAAGGCACAGAGAGAGGAAAACGACATCCTCAGTTTCCCCATCTTCGGGATAATAATGCTCCAGCTTCGAGGACACTCTGAGGATAAATTCGCCCCCGGTTGGAAAACTCTGGCTTTGGCCGTAGCTCAGAGCTCCACAAGGACAGGTATGTCTGCGTTCTCAGTGGCCCCGGGAGCAACCCTAACATCACGTGCGGTCCAGGCAGGGCCTCCGCTCACCTCCTGCCCTGTAGCCAGACAAACAGAGGGGATTCCCTGCTGCTTGGAGGAGCAGAATCCCCTCTGCCGGGGGATTCACAGCAGGCAGGGTCCAGTAGCACAGCAGGAGCCTGGAAAGCCAGGGGGATTTCTGAGCACCTGAGGTTTCCCACACACTCAGAAAAGTCCCTTTCTTTCCCCTGCAGAAGGGAAGCGCTGAGATCTCTCCCATCACCCTCACTCACGTTAAGGTGCTTGAAGTCCTGGCCGACCTGCAGGGCCTAGGGGAGATCCCAACCCAAACCCACCTCCTCCACCGTGCTGCGCACATGCTGTGATCAATGCCTCAGCGTGAAATTCCAGGTCCCTCATTCTCCTCCCACCAGGGGTTCTCTACGTCCCAGTACCCCCTCCTCCAGACCAGCGTCCCCCATTTACCCCTTTCCTCTCCCTGTTGTTGTTTATCTTCTTTTTGGCTGGCTGGGGCCTGAGTGGAGCCTGGGGGCCCGATCCTGGTCAGAGATTGGGCAGCGTCTGGCCCGACAGAGACCCCGATCTTGGTCAGAAACTGGCACCCGGCACAATGGGGTGCCCCGATCTTGGTTGGGGATTTCAGGTACTACCGTAATGCATGTAATACACATCATCATCATCGTTTCAGGGAGAGTTTGGATTCTACCCATGTTCCAATCCTTCCTGTAACAATATGGCCTCAGGCTGGGAAAGGGGGATCCACACCCTAGTTCCTCATGTGGAAGGGGTGGCTGCGCGGGTTGCTCTGTCTCTGCTCCCATATCAAGGAACTGCTCTGGCTTGGCTGTATTCAAGGCAGGAGGTTGCGGCTCCTTCGACTCTTGTCGCTGGAGTGGCTGTTGACGGGGCATGAGCCCCCCCATGCCTGCTGCGGCTAAGGAGAGCTGCAGGCGTCAGCACCCCCGGAAATCAGAGCCAGGCTGGAGACTTTATTTCCCATGTGAAATTTTAAAAAACAACTGGGGTTTTCCCGTTAAAATTCCAATGGAAAATTTTGTGGTTTTCACTCACTATTGTTTTCAGTTTCTAAAACCATTTCCCCTCAAAGCTGTCAGTGAGCATGACCCAGATCACTTCTTTTAAACAAAACCCTGACATTTGCACTAGAAAACATCCATTGTTAAAAAACATGAAAACACCAGGAAATTGTCGGCTGGGCTGAACAATGCTGGTCGTCTTGATCAAACAGCTATTAAAAAAAAAAATCCTCCTATGACTCAATCCTCATTGTGCTCTAACAAGGACTCAGGGGCCAGGCCTGGGCTAGACAGCTGGATTACTTTAATCATCCTAGGTTAGTTCAAGTGGTCTGAGGCCGGGTCTACACCTACAGCAGCACAGCTGGACCAGTGCAGCTGTGCTGCTGCAACATGTCTGGTGAAGACGCTCTGTGCTGATGGGACAGCTCTCTTCATAATAGCAATAAAAAATGTACAGCGCCTAGCACCTCGTGTGCTATCATCATGGACCTAAGCGCTGACAGCCAGGCTCCTGCCCACCAAGGGGAAAGGTGTAAACCCAGGGCACATGAAAAACCTGTAAATCAGGTGGCTCCTCCCCATAACATCCTGTCTCTCCACATTTATAGGCCGGGCCTCAACCACACCCCTGCCAGGGGTTAGTGGGCGAGCTTGGGTCTTGAGACCTGGGGTCGATTCCTTGCTCTGTTGCAGACGCCCTGCAGGCAAGTCACTTAGCTGTGCCGTGCCTCAGTTTCCCCAGCAGTACAGTGGGGATAATAGCCCTGCCTTACAGAAGGGGTGTGAGGGGCTCAGACACTAGAATAAGGGGGGCTAGATAAGTACTTAAGCTAATAATCTAGTCCATATATAATAATACCCAGCTCCAGTGCTTTCTCAAAGCGCTTTACAAAGGTCAGTCTCATTATCTCTGTTTTACACATGGGGAAACTGAGGAACGGGGGGGAAGTACCTTTCCCAAGGTCACTCACCAGGCTGGTGGCATAGCTGGGAGTAGAGCCCAAGACTCCTGATTGTCTAGCACTCGGTCCACTAGATGCAGGGGAGCCACCAATGACCCACGTGCTTCAGAAATAAGTGAGGCTAAAACATCTGTGTGTCAGCTGCAGCTTTAAGCAAGTTGTTATTTTGGAAAATTAGGAAACAGACCAAACTTTTAGCTGAAAAAATATTAAAGACAAAAAAACCCCCCCAAAAAACAGAGCGTCCAGAAAATTAGAAGGTTCCCCTCAGCTCGTTTTCCTCAGCCCGGCCCTTGCCCGAGAATTGCATCTGTTCTCAAATCTTTGGGTCTTATCTCCACGGGGGACGCAGAGTGGCATAGCTCTTCGGAGTAACTGGCCATCGATTTGTAAAGAAGAAAGCAATAAGGCAGTGCTTCCCCGCTAGGCTAGCACCCCGCCATTGCTGGCCTGGCTAACCCACGATTGTGGCTGGTTCAGCAGAGCACTACGTGGGCTTTGTACCTGCAGGAAATTCTCTGGTGGCATATTTACAGCCCCTAGGCACCAAGTCCGGCAGAAACCCTCCCTACCAGATCCCTTGTCTAGGGATAGCATCAGACGGGTTCTGGTGATAGATGATTAGCCAGTGCTGGCAGCATGTTCTGACCTACCCTTGGAGGTTCTCCTGGAGCAATGGCGGTCAGGGGGATGGTATTTTTTATCAGTATAACTCTATCCATGCAACCTGCTGCAGTGTGGGTGCGGTGCTAACTGGGTAGCTTATTCCCGCCCCCTCTGGGAATAGCTCTGTGCTGTAGCTGGTGGAATCGCTTTAACTAGACCCGAATAAATGGTACCACTTTCAAGGATAGTCTAGCATTTGAAGACTGGAATAACCATTGGTATTAACAGCCAGAGACCCATGTCCTAAGGTGTCATAAACAATTTACTGACCCCTGGGGTCCAATTGATGGCCCGGGGGAAGGAGGGGGGCCGGCTCAGGCTGGGGGGGCAACGGGGGGGAGGGGAAGGCCGGGGGAAGGAGGGGCCGGCTCAGGCGGGGGGGAGGCAGTGGGAGGGAGGGGAAGGCCCGGGGGAAGGAGGGGGGCCGGCTCAGGCTGGGGGGGCAGTGGGGGGGAGGGGACGGCCCGGGGGAAGGAGGGGGGCCGGCTTAGGCTGGAGGGGCAGTGGGGGGGAGGGGAAGGGCCGGGGTCCGGCTCAGGCTGGGGGTCAATAGGGGGTGGCTGCGGGGAGGAAAGTGACTCGCGCGGGGAATTACCCCCCGGATTTTCCAGCCGGCCCCGCGGGCGGAGCCGGCGGTTGCTTTAAAACCCGCCCCGGGCCCGGCTCCGCTTTGCAAGTTGCCGCTGGAGCCGCCCGGGGACTCGCCCGGCGCCCCCTTCCCTGCGCGGTGACTCCGGCTCTGGACCCGATTCCCCTGGGCCGAGGGGAGACTCTGCCGCCGTGATCCGGAGCGCCGGGACCCGGTGAGGGCGGGGTCTCTCGGGGCGTGGGGGTCCCCGTGCGGGGAGACCCAGGGGCGCAGGGACGGGGGGGTGGGTCTCCCTCTCTCCAGGGCTGCGCGGCTGTGTCCAGGGTTGGGGAGCAGTGCCTGCACCTCTCTTCCGCCCCCAGCGGCAGGCTGGGGCTGGGCTCCTGGGCATGTGTCCTGGGGTGGATGGATGCCCCTTAACAGTAGGGTGGGGGAATCGCTTCAGCTGCTGTCGCCTGGATCCCCCTTGAGACCCCTTGCTGGGCAGGGAGAGCCCCTTTGGGTGTCAATTTGGGGGTGAGGGGTGCTGGGTTTCCCTTCAGTCCTGCCCTTGACTCTGGCACTGATGCTTGGGCCACTTGTCCTGTGGCTCCTGGCACGGCCAGGCCTTTTTGGGGGTTGAGGGGGGCACACGCTGAGATCTGGCCGTGGGGTCCCTTCTGCTCCAGGCCCCTTTGGGACCCAATAGCCTAGAAGCCAGTGGCTGCTGCCCCCCATTCCTCTGTGTCTCAGAGCACCGTGAGGCTGGTGCATGGCCAAGTCTACCGGAGATGCGGAGAAAGGAGCTGTGACTCCCGAGCGAGTGGCTTCCCCCAGCCCCAGATCCAAAGCCAGCCCAAGCTCTTATCGAGCAAAAGCTGGTCCCATTTTCTAGGCTTCTGGGACTCTTTTGGGGTGTGTGTGGGGGAGAGAGAGGGGAGAACTGGAGTATTTAAATACAAACAACCAGCCATCCCATTTTCCCAAAGCCAGTGGGTTTCTCCCTCCAGGATCTGTCCCCACTCCCCATAGCGTGGTATCTGGGGGAGGGCGGTGCTCCCCCGGCAAGCTGGCTATCAAGTCGTGCAGGATGATAACACGTTGGCTTATTGCAGCTGCTCCGGCGGCTTCTGGTGAGATGATGAAGGCCACGGGATGTCCCGGGCTGCGCCGGCCCTTGGGTTACTTCCCCATGGCCTTGCTCTTCCCGGCACTCTGCAGCTCCGGTGCAGAGCTCAGGAGGAAAGGTACCGGCTAGTTGTCACTTTCCAACCCCCTCGTCTCCCTTTTCCTTCCCTCTCCTCCTGGGTGAAACTTCCATCAAAATGGTTTTGGTGGGAAAATGGGTAACAAAAAATCTGCTCCCCCCTGGAAAATTTGGATTTTTTTCTTAAATTGAAGAGCTGAACGCCTAAAAAGTAGAATATTTTCATTCTGTTATGCGGTGGGGGCAACTCTTGGGAGTTGTAGTCTGGGTGCCCCCTGCTCCCATTCTCCTCTATAGGCCAGATTCCCCAGTTAGACTACATTTTCCATGATGCTCCACGGCCTGCCACCTTGGAGACTGGAGGTGGTGACTTATGGGAGACCCTAGCTCTGGTGCATCATGGGAGTTGTAGTCCAGTCCTGGAGCTAGCCTGGAGAGGAGAATGGGAGCATGAGGCACTTGAACTACAACTCCCATGAGGTGCTGCAGCAGCATTTCCCTATTGAAATATTTTGGTGCTTGAATTTTTGCTGAAAAATAAAACTGTTCGGGTGGAAAAGCCCATTTCCTGGCTGTCTCTGCAGCCTGCCCCATAGCTCCTGCTGTGATCCCCACTGCCATAGCTCTAACAATGGGGAATGGGGGCTGGCTGCTGGTTTGTTTCTCCCCCACCCTGTGGTGAGCTCCCAGGCGGGAGTGGATGGGGATAAGCAGCGGCAAAGCCCAGCCAGTCCAGCCATGGGTTTGAGGACAGCAGGCACCTCGCTGTCGCTGAGTCGTTACTTCCCTGGCTGTGAACGGGAAGCCCCACCTCACCTGTCTTCAGGCCAGCACAAACCAGGCTGACATTGGCAACGAAGCAGGGGAGGGCGACCTTCCCAGAGCAACCAGGCGCTGCAGAGAGGGGCATAGGGGACTCAGAACCTCTCTCTGACCTGGGGAAAACTTGGGGTGAGAGGAGAAGATCTGAGGGCAAGAGGGAGGGAGAAGAGGGGTTTAGAAGGGGCTGGGTGCATGCTTGGGGCTGGAGGGAAAGGAGATTGAAACCCGCAGGGCACCCTTTGCCCACCCTGCGAGATAGAGATCCCTGTCCTAGCATAGATGTAGATTGCCAGGAGTAGACGCCCCATCCCCCTGCTCTAACCCACCAGGCCCCACTCCCCTACCTGAGCTAGGGCAAGAACCCAGGAGTCCTGATTCCTAGCCCCCCTGTTCTAACCACTAGTCTGAGTCATGCTTCACTGCCTTGTTACCCCACTCAGGAGCTCCTGGTCCCTTCTCCCCCATTTTAACCCTCAATGTGCCTGTTTCTCCCTTCCAGATTGCCAATACCCGGACGCCCCTGCTCACACTACCTACAGGTGCCTGTCCCCGTCATGCCAGCTGTCTCTGGGTGGCAGGGCATTCAGGGCTGGCTCCAAGGTGCAGCATTTCTGTGAGGCCGGCTACATCCAGGCCGGCCAGCCTGCTGTCTCCGTGTGCAGGGGCGGCCAGTGGAGGGTGCTGAAGTCGGTCGTCTGCGAGCCCCTGGCAGGTCAGTGTGCACCCAGCCCTGCTCTCTGTCTCCTGCTGTGATGGGCAAGAGCCTGTGACAGAGACGTGCTACCTACTGGGCATGGGCAACAGCTCGCAGGGCCTGTTTACTCAGCCTGGTGGCAGACGGACATGGTGTTGCGCTAGTGCTTGCTCTGGTGCTGAGAAGCGGGTGCTGGAATAGATGTGACTTCCGGGCAGCATCTGCATCTGTATTATTATTGTGTCGTACCTAGGAGCTGCCAGCTATGGCCTGGACCCCACTGCGCCAGGCACTGTACGTTTTTATTGCTCTTAGGTGAATTATGGTAGCACCTAGGATCCTGAGTCACGACCCAGGCGTTGTACGGAGGGCAGAGAGCTTGATAAAACCTACAGTCCTGATATTATCCCCATTTTACAGCTGGGGGATAGAGGCCCAGGTTTCCAAGCTGCTTTGGCGCCCAACTCCCATGAGCCTTGGTGCGACTCACCCAGGCCTCCTGTCTCCCAGGCCAGCCCTCACGGCTGCGCCATTCGTTCCCCCAGGGGCTCGAGCAGCAGCACAGTGACTGCCAGCAGGTCTCTGAACCCAGGTCGATGGCTCGGGCCAGCCCACCCCCTCCTTGGCTCCAGAGCCCGCGCTGCAATGGCCACCTAGCTGCATTTAGTGCCATAGCGCGAGGCAGAGCCTGAGCCGGGCTGGGGAGAGGGACGCAGGCAGGTGCTTGCCCCGGTGCCGGCCGTTCGCTCCTGCGTGTGGTGCCTCCGCTCAGCAAGCAGCGTCCGGCGGTGGGTGGGCGTCCCTGAGGCCGGGCTGTGTTCTCTGCGCCGCACCGGGCAGCAGAGGGGAGCTGCCAGTGGAAACTTCCTCCCGTGACAGGGCGGGGGGCGCAGCCTGTGTGGCGCCGGCTGGGGGTGGAGAGGAGGATGATGATGGTAGTGGGGATCTTCCCTGCCGTTCGGCTCATGCGTGCACCTGGCGCGCAAAGCGGGTCCCCACTTCAACCCTGGTCTCACCCCATCTGTGCCTGAGCTGTTTGCTCCTGCCTGCCCTCACCAGCCCGTCTCTCTGCCAGCAGGCGCCCCGGCACCCACAGGAATTGGGGCACCTCCGCTCCCCTACGCCCAGCAGTGGTTGGGACGAAACATGTCAGGGAGGCAGGTGAAATCCAGCCACGGTCAGTCCCATGAGAGCAGTCTTGGTTCGTCCCCAGCGCCAGACCCCTGGAGCGGTCCCTGATCCAGACTACTAAAACTTAATAAACAAAGGGAGGCTGTGTGGCCTAGTGGGTAGAGTCCCGGGCTGGGAATTGGGAGACATCGTTTCTATTCCCCTGGCCAGCTGGGTGGCCTTGGACAAGTCACGTCCCTTCTCTGTGCCTCAGTTTCTCCACCCACTCTTTGTCTATGTAGACGGAGTTCTCTGGGGTGGGGGCAGTCTCTCACTCCAGGTCTGGGCAGCACTTGGCACGAGGGGGGACCCCCAGTCTTGGCCAGGGTCTGGGCAGCTCCCAGCGTGATGAGGGTCCCCCAGATTTTGGTGTTGCCAGCTGCCATGGGATCCCCAGTGTCAGTTGGGATCTTGTGGGTGCTACCGTAACACACCTAATAGTTGCAGTTGGCTTCACTCCAAGCAGGGGGAGAATCTACCGTAATTCAGGTCACCAGGGCCCTGGGTTCTGGGCCCTTCAGGTGTGCTCGGCCTATACAGGGCAAGGGCTGTATTCAGTTGAATATTCTTGATGTGTCAGAGTGGAACTGTCTCAGGAATACTCAGCCTAAGAAGAAGGGGGTTGAACCCGCATGTGGGGTGGGTAGGGCTGGCGTGCCTAGCTTCCCGGCATATCTTTTGTGTCTGGAGCTGCACATGCCTCCGTGGTCCCACTGGCCAGATTTCCCTTTATAGAGGCACCCGAGCGCCATCTGGTGTCCAGAGGGTGCATGTCCCCCATCTGGGTTTCCAGTCCTGGCTGCTTGTTGTTTAATGCGTCCCCTTTCGGGGGGTAGGACTAGAGTTTGGGGTGACCCAGGGGGTCCCAGCACCTGAGATCCGACTGCCTGGAGCTGCAGGGGGCGGTGAAATGGCCCAGCTGCTGTGCGTGACCTGCTGACCTTCCCCCCCCCCCTTCTCTCCCCAGGGCCCCCCGTGCCTCACTCCAGAGCCATCATCGCTGTCACCTCAATCCCCATGGTGGCCGCGGCCTCGGTGACGGCGTCCGCCCTGCTGCTTGTGGCCATGATGTGTGTCCTGCTGAGGCCGAAGGCCTGCAGATACCGGTGCTGGAGGTGGGTTCTGCCTTCTTTCTGGTCATCGCAACAGAGCTGGGGGGCAGGAGCAAACCTCTGCTCCCTTCTGCCTATTGGCTGATGTTCCCGGGGGGGTCCAGCCCCCACCTTCTGTCTCTCCCCATCCTGTAATCATGGGGCGACGGGTCTGGCTCAGTCTCTGGCCTCGTCTGGGCTCTGCCCATTCAGCCAGTGCTGACCCCGATGCAGCGCTAGGGGGCGCTGTGCTGCAGGGAGCGGGGCAAGGGGCTGCGCAGAGGTTGCTGTGGGAAACTGAGGCCCGCCGAGAAGGGAAGTGACCTGCACAGGGTCACTATAAGGAGCAGGAATAGGACCCATCCCGCTCTAACCACTAGACCCCACTCCCCTCCCGGAGCCGGGGACAGACCCCAGGAGTCCTAGCTCCCAGCCCCCTTCCCCGCTCTAACCACTAGACTCCTTGCACCCCGCCCCTACTATTCCCAGTTGTCATGGCAGTTCTCCCCCCATTGTGTTGGGGCCCCAGCGGCCAGGGGGCAGGGGGGGAGGCTGGGGCCCTGGGGAGCAGCCGTGAGCGTGACGTGGTCTCCCCGTCCCCGGGCAGGTGGTACGAGCCCATGGAGGAGTCTGAGGTAAGCACCGTCGATGGCGACCTGGTGCCGCTGCCGTCCTACGAAGAGGCCGTCTACGGCTCCCGGGGGGGCCCCGGGCCGCCCAGCCCCCCCGCGGCGATGCCCCATGTCCTTTCTGGAGGCCTCGACCCCCCAGCGGAAGCAGATGAGCCCTGGGGGAGGTCGCAGGCCACCAGCCCGCCCCCTTCCTACCAGGAGAGCCAAGCGGCAGCTGTGAGCAGTTCCGATGCGGCCCAGCCCACGGCGCCCCCTGACCGGTTCCTGCTCCCCGTGGCTGGCAAGGAGCGGTGCAGGTAGCCGGGGGGGCCCCTGGCAGGGCCCCGACACTACAGCGGAGACGCCTCGTTTGAAACTCGCGCAGCCGGCGCCGGGTTCGTAACGTGCCAATGGGACCAAAGCAGCCTCTGCAGCCCCCCTTGGACTGGCGCCTGCAGCCCCCCGCCTGGAGCGGGGCCCCTGAGGCTGAGGGACGGGCCGTGGGCCCCTGCCCCAAACCACGTCTTCGTGGCAACCCCGCTGGGCCGACCTTTGCCAGCCAGCTGGGGGCAGTGGAGCCGCCCGGCTCAGCCTGTTCTTCTGACCTCTCGGCTCTGGTCCCCCGGGGGCTCCCCCCTTTCTCCTGCCCCCCCTCCACCTCCATCACACTCCTGCCACCACAAAGTGTGTGTGTTTGGGGGGGGGGGAGGGGCAGTTCTCAACCCCGGAGCACAGCTGCCACCTCCCTCCAGCAGCAAGGATCTGTGTGCGCCTGTCCCTCTGTCTGTCCCTGTGCCTGTCCCTCTGTCTGTCCCTGTGCATGTCCCTGCTGGGAGGGGATGAGCCAAAATCAACCCCCCACCCTCGTCTGTCTGGATGGAAGGAATTAGCCCTGCCCCCTGTGTCTGTGTCTCCATCCCTGTCCCTACTGGAGGGGGTGAGCCCTGCCCTCCCCGGCGTGTGCCTGGGTTAAAACACTCAAGGCTACTTTATCCCTTGGCCAATCTGATGCCCGCCCAGCCCGGGCCGGGGGTGCTGCTCCGTGGTGCCAGGGCTGGCTGACAGGGGCAGTTGCACCCACATCCCAGCAGGGGGTGCCGCAGGTCTGGTTTAAATAGCTGTCTCCCCTAGGGCTGCCCCCGGCGGGCGGCTCTTGTCTACTTCCTCCCTGCTACCGTATTTCCCCTCTCCCCCCGCCTAACTGCAGGTGGGTGAGCTGGTGCCCCTGGTGGGGGGGCAGAGGGAAGCGGCTGCAAGTTCAAATCCAAGCTGCCCTGGAGGAGATTGTCCGGCTGCCCCAGGCCCACCCCGCACAGCAAACGCTGGGCCCGCGGGCGGGTGCTGCCCAGGGGTGAATCTTGAGCTATTCCCTGGCCTCCTCCTGACCCCTCCCTGAGTTGGGCAAGGGGGCAGCGCCTGAGATGCCCGAAGTGGCCGGTGGCCCAGGGGGCAGGTAGCGCCTCCCCCGCCGTGGCAGAGATGGTGTTTTGCACGAGATGGATTGTTCTAGTTTTGTGTTGAATGACTCTGGGATGGTTGGTTTTCTTTGCTTTGATGTATTTATGGGGGGGGTGAGGTGCTAATTAAAGAGACTCAAATCCCCCCCTTGTCTTCCATGTCTGGTTTGGGGGGGGGGGCTAACTGTTAGGAGTGGGGGGGATAAGCCCCCCCACTTTGTTCTTCATCTCCCCTCCCCGGCTTGTCCCCCTACACTCATGCCCCCTGTTGGGCTTGGGTGCGGGGAGGCAGGTGCTTGAAATTCCTGGGAAATGGGGGCTGGGGGGTGTTTTGACTTGTTCTCCTGTCTGGTTGTAGGTGCTAGAGGCTCGGGAAGGGGGGGTCTCTTCTCTTGCACCCCCCAATTCCAGCTGCAGCCTGGGGGAGCTGCACCCTTTAAATCCAAGCTGGATGTGACCCATGCTAGGATTGTCACCCCTTCCCTGGAGGATGAGTCCTTGCTGGCGCCAGTGCCCCGTGGGGGGGGGGCTCCCAGGCCTCCCCCCCACTTGGGAGGGGGGCAATTTCCCCTGCGCTCATCATCTTTTCCTGCTTCCACCCCCCCAACCCCTCGTTAGCCTTTTGATTTCATCCCAGCTGCGCCCAGCTCCAGCTTTTCTCCTCGCTGCACGGGGCGCTCCCTCCGAAGGGCTGCTCACCCCACTGCCCCCTGGCTCTGGGGACCAGAAGCGTTAAATCGACCCCAGGGAGCCTGGCCCCATCTTTGCCCTTCTGTATGTGGCCCAGTAGCCTCGGCACTTGAGCCCCTCTGGGTCTGTGGCTGCCTCAGCCTTAGGGACCCAAAGCTGTGACCCACACACAGGTACCGCAGCCCCCCAAGGGGCTGTTGGATGATTCCAGCCCTTGCGCCGGTGCCAGTGGCATTATATCCATTAGCGGGAAGGCTCAAGCGGTGAGGCCGGTCCTCAGCTGGCTGTGGCGTTGCTGTTAGCTGTGACGTTCCGCCCCAGCCCAAGCTGCATCTCTGGGACTCGGGCTGGAGGCTGCAAGAAACAAGGCTGCTGCTGCCTTGAATTGGCCCTTTGTCTGAGCGGCAGGAAGGGCCCACCCAGCTGCAGGAATCCTGGGTGTCAAGGAATGCAGGGGGAGGCACCTGCCCGGCCTGTCCGGGCACCCGGCTCTTTTGTTCTGATCAGGCTGGGCCGACAGGTTCTGATGCCTGAGCTGGTTTGTTTCAAACCACTTCCTGGCCCTAAGGGAGCTGGTGTTGGCTCCGGTCCCATCAGCGCCCCCCTGCTCTGTCTTTTCCTATCTCTGAGCAGGAATGTGGCTGTGGGGAGGAGAGGATTTGGTTCTAGGACTCCTGGGTTCCTTTCCCATCTCTGGTAAAGGGTATGTGTTGGGGGGAGGTTGGGATTGAGGACATCAGCAAGCTGGGAGCTGGGGGAACCCAAGGCTGGGAGAGTAGGGGGCTGCAGGTCAGGATTGAGGGGCCCTGGCAGAGCTTGGTGGGGGGGAGGGGGCAGGGCTGGGTGAGCAGGGGGCCGCAGCAGAGCAGGGGGACCGGGGGCCAGGAACGCCCTCCTTGGGGCTGCGCTTCAGAGGTTTGCACAATGTGTGTACGTGACCTGGCTACCCACAGCCCATGTCATCACCTCCCCACTCCCTGCCAGGGCTGGATCCCCCACCCCGCCGTTGCCCCACAAACCTTCCTGTTCCTCCTTCCCTTCCCCCAGCTGCGGCCCGCCCTGGGCAGGGTGGGGCGGCCCAGGCAGGAATCCTAGCTTCTGTCTCCCAGAGCCGGGAACCCCTCAGGATGGCGTCCCAGCAGCTGCGGGCACAGGACCTGCCGCCCTCCCCCGGGGAGGAGTCCCACGACTGGCAGCGGCAGTTTGAGGGGAGCTGGGAGCTGGGCAGGCGGGGTGTCCCCCTGCCCAGCAACCCGGACTGGCGAGCCCTGTGTGAACGCAAGCCCTTCGAGAGGAACCTGCTGCAGAGCCCCAACCCCGAAGGTAATGTGCGGCCCCCCCCACCCCGCAAAGCACCGGTGCCAGCTGAGCCTCAGCCAGCCGGCCCAGTTTTCCCCTGCCCACTCTAGCCCCCATCCTAGGGGCAGGGTCCCTCTCCTCTGTGGAGTCAGCCCCAGCTGGGGGGACGGACAGGGGAAAGCTGGGCTGGGGAGGACCAGTGGGTGGGGAGGGTGATGTGTGCAGGGCTGTCACGGCCGGGGTCCCATCGTGCCAGGTGCTGCACACACAGACGGTCCCTGCCCTGGAAAACTAGTCCCAACAGCCAGGGAACAGAAAGGGGGTGAGGGCCCCGTTTGGGTGGGAAGTGCCATGGCTGCACATGCTGGGAGAGGGGCACCTGTGTTAATAAACATCGAGCGGAGGGTCTTCACGGGAGTCTCGGAGGTGGGGGATGTTGGCCATTCACTGGAGCTATTTTTAAAGGTCCTCAGCCCTCCTGATGCCCCCACCCCGGCCGCTGCCCCTGGGACCCAGCCGGGCGCTGGGCCAGAGCCAGGCATCTGTGGGCTGGAATGTGCCGGGGGAGCCTGACGTCCTGGCGTCGGGGTTTGGTACCTGCCTTGCTCCGGTGACTGGCCCCCGTGCCAGCGCTTCCCTGGAGGCCAGTACAGCACAGCAGTGCAGCGCAGGAAGGGTTAATCAGCGCTGCTAGCCCCCCTGCTCTAACAGAGGAGTCCTGTGTCAACAGCTGCCATGCCCTCCCCAGAGGTGGCTGCATCTCAGGGCCTGGGCATGGGATCTTTAGGTAAACAGCTGCCACGCCCTCCCCAAGAAGTGGCTGCATCTCAGGAGTGGGGAGGGAATCTCTGTAAACAACAGCCATGCCCCTCCCCAGAGGTGGCTGCATACAAGCACCGGGGAGGGATCTGTGTGTCAACAGCTGTTGTACTACTCCCCAGAGGTGGCTGCATTGTGTGGTGTTTCTGTGCAGCTGATGAACTGCTAGTGCACCCTACTCCAGAGGAGGCTGCATCTCAGTGCTGGGTGAGGGATCCCTTTATAAACAGTCCCTGCGCTCCACCCCAGAGGTAGCTGCATCTCAGCCGATGGGATTCCCTGGTTGGGACACGCTGTGGGATCCCTCGGGGTGCTGTTAACATCGCTCCTCATTCCCATGGCCCAAAGGCAGCCCCATTTCTGGGGGAATCTCTGATGAACAGATTCCGCTGCAGGGAAGGAGGCGCAGGGGCCTGTCTAAACTCGCCGGCTCAGCTCCTCAGGAAGGAGAGGGTTTAGCTCCAAAGATAAACTCAGGCTTGCCTCGGGCGCTGTCAGGCCAGCTGCTCTGGTTGCTCCATTAACTTGATGAATCAGTGTTTCCTCCCCTCCTCCAGGCTTACAACTAGTTCTCCCCTCCACCCCCCCAGTGCCTTCCAGAACCCCCATCTCCGGCTATTCTCCATGGAGGGAAACTGAGGCACCGAGCAGGAAAGTGGCTTGACTAAAGCCATGCAGAGAACCCAGGAGTCCTGCCTCCCAGCCTCTGCCCCTGCTTTAAACACTAGACCAGATTCCCCTCCCAGAACCAGGTACAGAACCCAGGAGTCCTGGCTCCCAGAACCCCCCCCCCACCAACCCGCTACACCCTCCCTTCCCCGAGCTGGGCTAGAACCCAGGCATCCTGAGTCCCAGTGCTAACCACTCAGCCATGCTGCCTGCCTGTAAAGCAGCCAAAAGCAGGGCAGCTGGAGAGAGGGTGCTGCTGGCTTGTGATCGTGGGAGGCTGGGGGGCTGTTCTCAGGCTGGGGGGAGGGTGACTGCGTTGATTGACTGTGTTGTGCGTGTCCCCCCCCCCAATCAGGTGTGAACATTTCGGAGCCGGCTCCCCCCTGCTCACCCAACAGCCCCCGGGTGCCGCTGGAGTCCTTGGGTAAGTGCAGGGAAGGGGCGCCTGGGGTGGGAACAGCTGCCAAGGAACCAAGTAGCCCCCACCATATCTGCCCTCCCATGGGGTGCTGTGCAGCATGCGGGAGAGCCAGGGGCTGGGAGCTGCCAGGGCACGTGTGGGATGGCTCGGAGGGAGGCAGCATCAGGTGGGGAACCCTCACCTTACTTCACCTCTGCTTCACGGCCTCCCACGTGAGGCTAAACTGGGGGCCCTTCGATTTCCCTAGCAGCAGCTGTGTCTCAGCAGTACTTTATGCAGGGATTCCCCTGCCCGGTGCCACATTCCACCCCAGAGCCAGCTGCATCACAGCACTGGGTGAGAGGGAATCCCTGTGTAAGCAGCCGGCCCACCCCAGAGCTGGCTGCATCTCTTGTCCTCCTGGATCCCAGCACAAACCTTCCCTGGCTCTGCAGAACCGTTTGCTGTCAGGGAAGCTTTTGCCTGTTGCTTTTAACCCTCCTTGTAACCCTCCCTAGGTAATTTCAGCGGCTGGGTCATTAGCACCGAGGCGCTCCCCCCCAAGGGGGGTGGTGGGAAGCCAGGCTCTGTGGCACCACGCTTCAGGTAAGCAGCTGTCCTGGGCCAGCCTGGGGGTGGTTCGGGAAGAGGGTGCTGGCTACTGGCGGGCTATGACCCACCGTCACCCCCTGCGCAGCCCAAGCAGTAGAGCTGGGCGTGTTCAGCATGCGCCTGCCTGGGTTGGATCTGAAAGGAGGGGGCTGGGCAAGGTTAGGCCAGGGTGTAGATTGCCCCTGTGTGGTGATACCGGGCAGTGCAGGCTCAAGGCACTGCCCGCCCTACAGGGCGGGTGTGAGTCCAGCAGGCTCCATGAAGAATTTATTAGCATTATTTATTGGCTGTCTTATGGTGGAGATCAGAAGCACCAGTTATAGACCAGGCCCCCCACTGTCCCAGGTGCTGTACATTTTTATGGCTCCTAGGTGTATTACGGTAGCACCTAGGTGCCCCCGTCATGGCCCAGGCTCCCACTGCGCCAGGCGCTGTACAATTTCCTTGCTATTAGGTGTATTACAGTAGCACCTCAGCAACTCCTCCCCCCAACTAGACATGTCCGGGGTCCCACTGCACCAGGCGATGTACATTTTTATTGCTATTAGGTGTATTATGGTAACACCTAGGTGCCCCAGGCATGGCCCGGGTTCCCACTGCGCCAGGCGCTGTACATTTTTATTGCTATTAGGTGTATGACAGTAGCATCGAGGTGCCCCTGTCATGGCCCAGGCCCCCATTGTGCCAGGCACCGGGTGGACACAGAACAGAAAGACACCCCCTCCCCAAAGCCCTGACCAATCTCCTCTCTGCCAGCCCCGCCCGGCCCCGTTCTCCTGGCCCCTGTGGTTCCTGGCTGCCCTGCTCCTCCCTGACCCTTTCCCCCCTCTCCTTGCAGCTGGTGTGTGAAGCAGCAGCGGGTCGACCTGCTGGCGGAGGGGCTGTGGGAGATGCTCCTGGACTCCTACCAGCCGAACATCACCGTCATGGACTGGTACCGGCTCTCCTGTGAATGCTCTGGGGGGTGGCTCCCAATCGCAGCCCCCACATCTGCCCCCCCCGCGGTACCCGGGGCCCTTGCCTTGACCCCGGGGGCTCCCCATCTGAGCCATGGGCCCAGGGCCGGCTCCCTGATGCCAGATACGAGCCCTGCCTTGGATCTCATTGGGGGGCTGACCCAGGCCATGGGGCACCTTGGTGCAGTGCCTTGGTTGGGCAAGAGGGGGCGCAGTCTCCTTTCCTACCCTGTGCGCAGAGCCCTCCCCGGGCCATGGGGCAGGAAGCACCATAGGGCAGTGGGGTGGGCGCTAGGCTGTGAATCAGGACACCCGGGCGACCTTGGACTTCCCTTCTCTTGTGCCTCAGTTTCCCCCGCTGTGATAATTTGGGAGTCCTGGCTCCCCATCCTCTCTGCTGTCACCACTAGACCCCACTCCCCTCCCAGCTGGAGATGGAACCGGGGAGTCCTGATTCCCTCCTTTCCCCCCCCGCCCCCACGCTAGCCTAGGCTTCCCCTGTAAGATGGGGATAATGGTACAGACCCCCACTGTGAAGCGCTGTGAGATCTGCTGATGAAACGCGCGGGGTAAGAGCTGGGGGTTATTGTTATTATTTGATTGTGGCTGCATCATCTGCCAGGGATTTCTTGAGCTTCCCTCAGACCATCCACTGCCAGGGGACAGCGTGCTCCTGCGTGAGTCCCCCCAACCTTCGCTGCCCCCCTGTAGTGAGGAGCAACTCCCCAATCACCCCCCGATCTTGGCAGAGGACACCCTGCCGGGTGGGGCGGGGCTGCTGCTGTTCATTGCACTCCCTTCTGGCGCAGGTATGAGGACAGCCGGCTGGCGGAGACCGTGTACCAGCTGCACGTCCGGCTGCTGGCCGCCGACGGGCAGACGTCCCTGCAGGAATTCCACCACGAGGACCCCAAGGACGGGGTGTCCCAGGAGAAGAGGAACTGGTGCCACGTAAGGGAGACGCGGACCTCCCTGGGAAGGGTGGGGGCGGAAGAGGATGGTTTCGGGTCTTGCCCGCGGCCTCCACAACTTGAGGGAAACTGAGGCACACATCGGCATCATACAAATATTACAGACACTCCTCACTTCATCCCAGGGGACTCGGGCCCCGGGGGGTTGCGCGCACAGGCAGACAGGGACTTGGATGGAGCCCGGAGGGGGAGACCGGGACCGGGAAGGGGTCTCTTTGGGGCTGTGGGCTCAGACCTCGATCGTTTCCCCGCTTTGAAGGTTTCCCATGTTTTCCGCGACTACGGCCCGGGAGTGCGGTACGTCCATTTCCAGCACAAGACCCTGGACGCCGAAACACCGGGCGGGTTCTGCCGCACCAGAGCGACAGACAGCAGCATCTCCGTGCAGCTGCGGGACTGACGGCCGGGCTGGCAGCCGGGGTGCGGGGGAGGGCATGGCTCAGTTTCCAGTCCCCAGGGGGTGACAGCAGCACCCAGACAAGGGCCTGCGCTGAATTCACGGGAGCAGAGAGCTCTGACCCTCTCGCTGCCCCACACCTGGGGGGCAAAGCTGAGCTTGTGTAGGGTCTCTCAGGTCAGCCTCGCGCCTTGGTCGGCTCCAAAGGGAAGGGATTAATAAAGGTACCTTAGGGGAGTAGGGTCTAGTGGTTAGAGCATGGGGGGGGTGGGGCTGGCATTCAGGACTCCTGGGTTCTCTTCCCAGCTCTGGCAGGGTAGTGGGGTCTAGTGGTTGGGGGGGGGAGGGGCTGGGAGGCAGGACTCCTGGGTTCTGTTCCCAGGTCTGGCAGGGAAGTGGGGTGCAGTGGTTAAGCCTCCTGATTTGCACTCCCGGTTCTGATACTGACTCAGTCTGTGCCACTGAGTCAAGGCACTTCAGGTCCGTGCCTCAGTTTCCTCAGCTGCCCCATGGGGTGATACCTGCAGGGGAGGTGCGAGGCTGCATTACTGATGGGAGCTGGGCAGCGGCATTAAAACATTTCTGGTAATTCCTGTGAGCCTGCAGCCTGTCTTCTTGGCCACAGCCCTAGTCCCCTTCCCTCTGTTGTACACCAAAGCAAGTATTTATTGAGTGCTCTCCCCACCCCAGAGGTGGATGCAACCCAGCACTGGGCGAGAGTGCCCTGTATAACCAGCCATTGCACTCCACCCCAGAAGCAGCTGCGTCTCAACGCCGAGCAAGGGATCCCCATGTTAACTGCTGCTTTGCCCCACCACAGAGGGCAGGAGGGAATCCCCATATAAATAGTAGCTTTGCCCTACCCCAGCAGCAACTGCATCTCAGCCCCGGGTGAGAGATCTCTGTATAAACAGCTGCCACGCCTCACTCCAGAGATGGCTGCATCTCAGCACCTACTGAAGGATCCCTATATAAACAGCCGTGTCCTGGTGTCCAGGGGTTAGGACTCTCACCTAAGATCTGGGTGACCCAAGCTCAATCTCCTGGGCATTCGTGTAGGCCTTGTCCACACTGCTTGTGACAGAAGCGTGTTTAGCACCGTGTTTATCAACCTCTCTGTTACCAGGGACCAGTTTGCTGCCTTCCTAAACTGGGTCCGGGAGATATCAGGGACTGGTGCTGGTCCATGGACCAGTCGTGGAGACCCTCTTTAGCCGATATAACTTGTCCCAATTCCCAGCGTGACCCCCGGTAAAAGGGCATTTACACTGGTATCTCTGCATTGACACTAGAGCTTTTGCCACAGTGGAAATCTCACCCAGCAGTCACACACTTACCTGACATTGCCAAACCTTTCTGCACAGGCCTGGCCTGTGTCTCAGTTTCCCCAGCCGCACAAGGGCGACCTTCCTCACAGGAGGCTAAATTCATTGCGAGCTCAGAACCTCACAGCTAACCCCTGAGTGAGAGAGGCAGCCTGGCCTGTTCCTGGCTCTGTTCTGTTCCTGGCTCTGCCACCCACCAGCTGGGTGACCTTGGACAAGTCACCTCCCCCCGCTCCGTGCCTCAGTTTCCCCACTTGTAAAAGGGGGATCGTGATACCACCCTCCTCCGCGAGGCACGTTGCGATTTGCTGCTGGAAGAGGCAGCGATTACTAGGGTTTTCTCAGCATTGCAGTTGTGTTTATTGCAGGGAAAGCCGGGATAAAGCCGAGATGCGGGGGAGGGTGTTTGAGGAGAAGTGGAGCTGAGGGGTAAACCAAGCAAGGCTGATGTGCTTGAAGATGTACAGCTGCCTGGAAGTATTATGTGGTGCATTTAACCTTTCTGGATGTTAAATGGATGAGGAATTAGGTCGCTCAGCCCAGCTAAAAGCTGCAGCTTGTGCTCCATTTGTTAATAGCATCGTAACACCACTGATGGTGATTTAGTACGCCAACGCTGTGCTAGGGGCTGGACAAAGTTCAGATTAACACAGCCCCAATGGGGTTTGCAATTTAAAGGGAATTTACCAGTCGCTCTGTGCTGCTCCCTGACGCCGAGATGCTTTTCCATTGGCATTTTCTTGTTGGCAAATCACCCAGGGTCCAGACAAGAACAGCACATCGGGGAGAGCAGAGGCCGCTGGGCTAAAAGCACCCCAGAAGCCTCAGCTGCAGAAGTGGTTGGGCATGTGGACGAGAACCCGTGGTGCTGTGAGTGGGCAGCGATCACTCAGACATGGTGGAATAGGTCTTCCTGGCAGCGGACAGCATGGTGGGGGTGGGCACTGAATGCTGATGCAGGCTGGGATTTGGGTTGCCTGGCTGGAGGTCTGGTGTCAATAGTGGGATAAAGGCTTGGCTCAGGTGGAGGTCTGGTATCAGCGGTGGGATAAAGGCTTGGCCCAAGTGGAGGTCTGGTGTCAGTGGTGGGATAAAGGCTTAGCCCAACTGGAGGTTTGGTGTGAGCAGTGGGATAAAGGCTTGGCCCGGCTGGTGTCAGCGGTGGGACAGGTCCTGGTCACACTGTTTTTCCCTCGGCCTCGCCTCAGTTGCACTTGCAGTAGTAGGCGGAGATGGAGTTATCCCAGTCACCAAAGAGCCCCTTCTTGATCTCCTGCAGCCGATACACCACCCCGCTGCTGAACTTGCGGCTGTAGCCGTTCTTGCCCGTCTTGGACCAGACGTTGAGCTCGCAGCGCGGTGCCACCACCAAGGAGGAGATCTTGTCGTTCCAGCCGAGAGGCACATAGGGCACGTCGGTGCCCGGCTGCACCTGCAGCACTTTGCCCCCGCAGCACTGGGCGTAGTATGGGCTGTCGTCCGTGTACAGCTGGGCACAGATCTTGGTCCCATCCGTGTTCTTCAGATCCGCCGGTGCCGGGCACTGGGCCCCGGCCAAGGCCAGGAGCAGAGGAAGGAGGAGCAGGGTCGGCACGGCCGTCATCATCCTGGTGCTGATGGGGGACCCTCAGCAGGGAGCCTCCTTTATAGAGTCCCCTTCCCGGGGCGGAGCCCAAGGACGGTGGGGGCAGGAGTGATAAGGGTGGGAAAAAGGAAAGCTGATGGCACAGCCGCGCACGGTGTGTCCTGCCAAGAGATTTCCCAGCTGAGACCTCATGTGAGCACCCGGGGGCTTGACAGCCAGTGGGGGTGGAGGCTGCTCCCCCTGGAAGGGTGGGGTCACTCACCACTGCCCCCTTAACGGGCTTGGAACCGTTGGAAGTGTTATTGTCCCTCCCCCGCCCCATTTTACAACTAGGGAAACTGAGGCATGGGAGGGCACAGAGGTCATCCAGGAATCCTGACTCCCTAAATTGGTTGTGCTGTAACCACTAGATATCACTCCCCTCAATACTGGCAATAGAACCCAGGAGTCCTGGTGCCGCTTGCTCTAACCATTGGACCTCTCTCCCCTCCCAGAGCAGGGACTAGAACCCAGGACTCCTGGCTCCTGGTCCCTCCCTCCTCCAGTCAGGATGCCTGGGTTCTGCTCCTGGTTGTGCCGCTTGACTTGCCATGTGACCTTGGGCAAGTCACTTCACTCGCTCCGTGCCTCAGTTTCCCTGTTTGTAAGGTGATGGCAGCAACACGTGCTTGGTGAGCCAGAGAGGAAATGAGCATTGTGATCCCCCGGCGCCAGTGCAGGGCTGGTCTGGCCGCCACCTGCCTTCACCGCAGCCCTAGGACTCCAGCGTTCCATCGGAGAACGATTCCCCTCCCCCACCCCCCTCGGCTGGAACGACACATGACAAGCTCCCCCCATGTCTGCAGCACTGGCAGGTGTGTGCTTTCCCCCGGCTGCCCATCCCCCTGCGTCATGGCCTTGAGCACAGGGGAGTCTGATCCTTCCATCCGCCTCCGACCAGGCCCGCGCCGAAGGACGTGGCCTCGTCCAGTCAGCGCCGCGAACAAGTGCCGGGGGCTCCCCGCCCAGGGACAGCAGCTCCTTTCTGGAGCCGAGCCGACGAAGCCTGGAGCCCGGTCGCTACAGGCAGGTAGGTCCTTAAAGAGGCAGGGAGGCACCTTGGGGGGATTGAAACCAATGGGAGTTAGGCACCTGGGGGGCTTTTGGAGAGCCCCACGAAGCACCTGGCTGCTTTCCGTGCCTAAATCCCTTTGTAAAATCCAGCCTACTGCTCTCTGCTAGTGACCAAGTATTTCCTTGGGAATAGCAGGGCCGGAGCCCAGGGGGGTTGGGAGGCTTTGTGACTCATTAACTCGGTTCTGAAGCCCTTCTGCATGCAAGGAAGGTTGGCCCGGCCCTCTAGGGACCTGGTTCTAGTCCCCTCTTTTCCTGTAGCGACTTTGAGCAAGCCATCAGTGGGGCGTACAACGGGCTCCTGAATAAGAGTGGGGGGTCATGACCGCCTGTGGAAATCTTCCCCCTTCAAATAAAATCTCGGGGGGCCTCTGTTTCCTCGTGCGTACGTTGAGAAGGACAGCCCTGCCTTTGTCTATAGAGGCCTTACGGGGCGAGTCCCCGGCTGGGCCCCTCAGTCCTGCAAACACCTCGCCTTTGCAGGTGAGCAGCCTCTGGAGAGGTGTTGGGGGGTGATTACTTTCCTGACCCGATTTCTTTCAGGTGGGAGGAGCCTCTTAGGGTGGGGCGGGGCTTAGCCCCTCACCACCATCTGGGCGTAATTAGCGACTTCCCAGCCCATGGGTTTGAGGCTGGACTTCTTGGCTAAGAGGCCAACAAGCAGGTCGGTGAAGGGGGCGAGAAGCCCCCCCCCTCCACCCCATCTGATTTCTGTTGAGCTGTTCTGCCTGGGAGAAATGAATCCGTTGTCCCGGGAGAAAAGCTGCTGAGCATTCTGCTGCTGGCTTACGGGGCGGGCGGACGGGGGGAACCCCACTGGCCAGGTCCCGGGCTCCCCACGCAGGCTGCGCGCTTCAAATCTTTGTAGAGAGGCCGAGGCTCCCACGTGGGTGACGGTGCGTTAGCCATGCCCAGCAGGGCCGGATTAAACCGCAGGCAGGGCACAGCAGGGGCTGCCTGGTGAAATCAGCAGCTTTTTTAAAATGCCGGGTCCGGTCCCCAGCGCGTTGTCCTGAGCGTGGAATGAGGGCGGGGAGAGGTGTGACCTGCCCTGTTGGTTGTAACCCCGGAGAGCTGCTGTGATCCAAAAGATGGGTGGGCCCCCAGGGGGGTGTGCCAACCACCCTGAGCTGCCATCATAGGGCCTTGACAGGGGGACTTACCGGCTGCTGAGTGGTGGGGGGCCAGTGCAGCTAACCGGCGAGCATGGAGGAAGGGTGAACAGAGGGGACAGCAGAGACAGAATCCAGAACCTGAACAAAGTGCTACTGTGCGAGGGCCTAATGCCAGGACCCCGGGCTGGGAGTCAGGACGCCTGGGTTCTCTTCTTGCCCCTGGCCTGAGGTATGACATTACGCCGGTCAAGGCATGGAGAGACCCGAGGCAATCATGCCCGAATGCCCGCAAGGAGAACGTGGGATTTAACCGCTCGCCCCGGTACGCCCAGGCTAGTGCTGTCGCTGCGAACGGAGCCCAGGATTCTGGAGTCCAGGGTCTGCCCCCCGGGACCTGCCTCTGAGCCAGGTTAAGGACACGCGCGTCTATTCTCAGGCGGCTAATGCTACATTAGCCAAGTGTCCCTGGAGGCCGTGTGACGCTTATTCCTTACCCTCATCTCTTAGCAGCGACTGTGCTGGGCAAAGAAGCTGGAATATTAGCAGCCGCGCTGCGATTCTGCTTTTTGTGCCTTGTTTCATCAGCGTCTTCTCTCCCTCCATCTCTTCAGCTCTTTTTATACCACCTTGCTCTGTGCTCTCAATGGGCAGGTGGAAAGTGGGTCCTCTCCTTGAGGTGACGGCAGCTAGAAATTACCCAACTGACCTCGCGGGTGAAAGAGGCAAGATTTTTCTGGCTTCTCCCAGGGCTGTGTGGCTCCCAGCGTTATCAGCATCGCATGGGTTTAGATTCCGGTATCAGAGCCGGTTGGAAAATCTTGGCTGGAACAGTTTTCCATGGAAAAATACAGTTTTGTCATAATCGAAACCTTTTGAGGGGACATGCCAATTTCAACAGAACTTTTCCCAGGGAAACGTTGAAATCGACTCATGTTGACTTTCTAAAGAGGTGTGGCTTTGGCTTTATTGGTTTGATGCAGTTTGGTTTTGACTTTGATATTACCTGGCACAGGGATTTTAATATAGTGCTTGACACGAATGGAATCAAAAGGAGAAAGGCGGAACAAAAGGTTTGTACCTTCTCTACATGATTTGACAACATCTGAATAATTCAACGGGCCCGGATTGAAACTTTTTGGCATGTTCATTTTTGCGAGAAATTTTGGTTTCTCATTTTTATTTGGAATTTAACATTCCCTTCCCCCCAAGTGCCAGAAAGGAAACTCCAGCTTCCCACCAGCTCTCTCCATTATTCAGCAATTCCCAAATCAGGAGTTGCCCTTCCCCCCCAAAAATCACCAGGTTTGGGGGGGGGGGGAGAAAGTATTTAGGTTCTTTTTCTTGATCTGCTTCTTTCTGAGGCTTTCGGACTCACCTTTCCCAGCTGCTCTCTGCAAACACCAGGACTTAGAAACATACTTTTTATTTTTTTAAAAGCAAAATCTGAGATTCCAGGAGCTGGGGATTTAAGGAAACCCCCAAACTGCACGAGAGTTGGCAATGCTAGAACTATAATACGCTTGTCTGATGTGCTGGTTTGCATGGAAGGCCGGTGCTAGGACATGGCTAACACAGTGGGCTACTGTTCCGGATTCTTGACTCTCCTCATAGCTTTGGGCAAGTCACTTTCCCTCCCTGGGCCTCAGTTTCCCCATTGTTTCCTGTTACACGGGGATGATGATAATCCAGCTTTGTCCACTGGGAATTCTCTGAGGCAGAAATTGTCTCTCGCCCTGTGTCTGTGCAACGCCTGGCACCACGGATCCTTGATCTTGTCTAGAGCCTACGGATGCTACCATAATGCATGCAATGTTATTTCGTTTCCATATGTTGTTGCTGTTGTCTTCAACCCTGCTGTATCCTAGAGGCCTCTTCCCTGGGGCTGTCATTAGATCTCTGCTGCAGAGGATGAAAAGGAAAGTGAAACGGGGCAGGAGCCGGGAGGAAGTCCCAGGCTGAGGAGGGAGAACGTGGATGTGATGTTAAGTCCAGATGACACAAGCTTCCCGGCCCTGAATTCCCAGCAGTGAATAATGAACAAACCCATCGCCCTCCGTGGAGTGGGACCCCTGCCTATGTTGTCTCCTTCTTTGGGGGCTGGGTGTTGCTCCAGCCTTGACTAAATGTGTTAATTGAGTCAGGCAGTGGGGGGGCCTTGTTAAATTCAGGGCTTGTGGGTTTGATCCTCACAGCTGGGGGTTGTTCTAGGGCTGCTCAGGCAGTAGAGCCTTGTGCTGTTGGACTCACAGACGGTGGGTTTGAGCCCTGTTACTGCCGTGCCTGGTCCCCACTGACTCCCATGTCTCATTTAAAAATCCCCGTGGCCTTCAACGGCTGCTTTTGGGATGGCGTTAGAAAGCCCCAAGAAAGACTGATGCAAATGGACACATACAGTTACTGCTTCCCCCTACCCCAGCCCGAGTCCTGGGGTGATGAAAATGGCAAAAAACAGGTGGGCTTTTTTTTTTTTTGCTTTCATCAGCTTTTTTATTAACCGTGCCGTAAAGGCACAACGTGGTGATACTCAGGAGCAAACGAAATGTTGCACATCATTGCTCAAAATGTTACAATGCAGAGAGCTCAGATTCTCCCCCGACTTCCCGTTCTGAAGCCACAGGGTCCCGGCCACTTGCATATTAAATAATTATAAAAACACCGCCCTTAGCAGTACAGGGCACATGACACATGTCTGAGCAGTTCTCAACACCTCCCCCCTGCCCCAGCAGAGGGCAGTGTTGCACATACACACAAGTTGGCTCATTGCAACATGTCGGACAGAAGGTCTCTCTCAACATATAATCTAAGTCTCAGGCGACGAACCATGAATAAATAAAGATATAATCAAACTCCAGTTTAAATGATTACCCCGACGATTCCAGGGACTGAAAATAAATCACATAAATAAGACGCACATTTTGTAACACTGCTGTGGTGAGGGACGGCAGCTTGTACCTAAAAACACTGAATGCAGAATTTCTTCTGCTGGAGTGAAATTTGCCCCTTGTGTAACCCTAAGCTCCGTCGACAAAGGGTTGAATTTCTCTCATTAATGCACAGAAACCAGCTGTGATTCAGACGGGGCTTTTGACCAAAATTGCTGAGAAATATTAGAAATTTCAGAATCCCCCGTTTGAAAATTCAACATTTTGAACATTCAAAAAAAACTTTCCGCCCACTTCGCGGTGAGTTGAAAATCAGGGATGAAAATGCATGACACTGGACGGGTGTCAACCAGCTGTGACCACTAGTCCCTTTTGAAAATGTTAGGCCTTTACTTTCTTAAAGGAGATTAAATTAGGAGCCGGGAAATGGTTAATAAACCTCTGAGGAGGCCGTCAGGACCCACAGATGCAATCTGATGGGTTGACATTGACCTGAGAAGGCGAGCCAGGAGAAAGCGACTGACTCATCCTGTGACTTTCCAGCCAGTCAGGAGCCAGGATCTTCTCCTGGTATGTAACAATACAGTATTTAAAAACATATACGGTCCAAGCCCTTCTCCCCCGCACCCATCTACCCCCACCATATCAGTTCTGTAGGTATCCGGTCTAAAGTGCCCCCTGTTGGCAGCAGGGCAGATCGACAGCGACAGTGTTTTAGTGGCAGGATTCATTGTAGACAACATACATCAGATCCTTTCTCAGTAGGTGGAGGAGGTTGAAGATCACAGCACCCTCCAGAAATCTGGCGGACACCCGGGAACAGAGAAATTGAAAATGTGCATTTCAGCTTGTACCAGATGCAGATTTGGAGCACGGCACAGGGCGCTGGGGCTGCGGGGAGGCAGCAGGGAATAGTCGGCTCTCAAAGCCCAGGCCACTTAGGCTAAAGGAGAATCACCGCTAGCTGCCAGCACCAGAAGGGATAGGACACAGGGTTGTAGTGTTCTGACTCTAGCCAGCAGAGGGCAGTGGCGTGTGCTGGTACAGATGCACCGGCACATGTACAGAAGTGCACAGAGTTCACTACAGTCCCAAAGGTGTCTTTCCTTCTCAGTAGCTTAGGGTGCCTCTGCCCATCTCTTCTTAACTTGCCCCGATGCCCCAGGGGACAAATGACCTTCCCAGGGATTTACCCATGACTGAACGGCCCCAGTCATGGACCAGGCCCCCATGGCGCTAGACGCTGTGCATTTTTATTGCTATTAGGTGTATTACGGTAGCACTCAGGTGCCCGAGGCATAGAGCAGGACCCCACTGTGCTAGGCGCTGTACAAACCTAGAACCACCTGATGGTCTGTGCAGCAAAGGGCCGGGGTGCTATTCTGCATCCTCACATGGCTTTTTCTGGCATGGGATTTCCGGAGCCATTTGGTAAGGCCAGGCAGCTGTGTGGTGGCCTCGTGATTTGGGGCCTTCAGCTGGATTTGAAAGACGGCGCCGGGTGCGTTACAAATGGCCCCTTCTCTTGCGGGCCGTGGGTGGGCAGCAACTGCTCTGTGCTAGCCGCTCACTCAGTGGCCCCTGCTGCAGCCTGGCTCGTGCAGCTCTCCTATTTTATGGGGCTCCCCCAGATCCGGCTGGGCTTTCGTGCCTCTGGAAAAGCCAGACAAGCTGCTTTCAACTCCCACCCCTTTGGATCTGCCTCAGCGTGCGGCGCGTTGGATTTAACCAGAAGAGAAGCGTGCGTGTGGGCCTGTGTACAGCCAGCTCACGGAGCTACTTCTGCAGTTCGGCTGGAAGGGGCCTGGGCTCTGGGGCCAAAGCAGCTCAAAGGTTATTGCACAGACAACGAGGAGATGTGCTGGGATACATTTTAACTACGCCCTTGTGGTATAAAACCACCGCCACTTGTGTGAGTATATAGAATGGAGCAGTAGCTCCACTATAATTAAGGCTGTGAGTAGTTTACTCTGTGTGTGTGTGTGTATGTGTGTGTGTTATATTTACACTCATGGCATTGGAAGAATATAGTTTACGAAATCCTAAGATGTTTTCAACTCAGCTTAAACTGATGAAAGGAAATACGTTTTCACGTGATGTGCGATTGGCCTGTGGAACTCATTGCCACAGGAATTGGTGAGGTTGCTGCAACAGGGTGGCCTGCCCCTTTAAGGGCCTTGGGCCAGCCAGCCTAGTCTGTTTATCAGCCCCAGCTGGGAAAGGGACAGGTGTTTTTGGTACAGGGCTGGGAAAGCTCAAGGGGGAGGGAAGGCACAGGCGGGAGATGGGCTCCTGCAATTGGTTCTGAAGCCAGAGAGACAGAGAGAGGCAAGGGGCCACCTCTGGGATTTTCTGTGTTCGATTAGCAGTCGCTCAGCCCCCTGGAACTGATGGTGGTGGGGAAACTGAGGCAGCAGCTAGCCTGATGACAGACAGGGAAGGCAATGCTGTGCTTGGCAGGAATTTCGCAAGATTTAGGAAGGGATGTTTCTGCAGAGAACAAGAATTGCCAGCGTTGTAACAGCTAGGGGCCGGGAGGGGGGAGCGGCCACCATGCTGCTTGGGGGAGGGGCTGGCACTGAAGCAGCTTCTGGCCAGCCCCCTAGCAGCAGGTGGACGCGTACCATTGGGAGATGGCCTGCGTATCCCCGGGGGTACATGTACCATAGTTTGGGAACTGCTGCGCTAGGGGCTGTACATTTTTATTGCTATTAGGTGTATTAAGATAGCACCTAGGAGCCCCAGCTGTGTACCAGGCCCGCATTGTGCCTGGTGCTCTATAAACACACAGAACAGGCTGGTCCCGGCCCGAAGAGCTGACGATCCCCGAGCCACCCTGCGCCCTTCCAGCACGGAGCATGAATATTCATGCTCTGTAATGAGCTGCCGACTAGCTTCCCCTTGGCTTTGGCATATCTGGTTTATAGTTCTTGAAACGCGGCTAATGTCTGCCGTTATGCGATCTCACATGCTGAACGCCAGGCCCACAGCGACACAGCCTCCCTTCGTAGCAACCCTGGCACGTCTACAGAGAGCGTTTGCATTACAGACCAGGGTGACTTGTGCGAGTAAGTCTCCGACGCAGGCTTATAATTAAAAATCCAGCTGGGTTCTATGGATCTTAAAGAACGATTCCTCAGGAAAAAAGAAGCAATTTTGCCTCTGCTAAGCCAGCTTGCATAAACACTCCAGGAAGTTTTGTTTCTAATTAATACCAAGGATGGATTGCTTCACTAGCTAGCTGCTTGCCTTGTATTATGGCCGTACTACATCACTCCTGGCAGGCGTTTTCAGACCTGAAATTGCGGGTGTACACTAATTCGGCTCTAAGGATGAAACGGTCATTTTTGCCCACAGATCTAATGACCAGAGTTGGCTTCTATTGAACTCCGAGGCACTGGAGAGAGAAGGGGGGATGTACGGTGAGGATTACATGGCTGGATGGATAGAGGGATTCGTGGGTAGGGAGGTACGGGTGGATGGATCGAAAGAAGGAAGTGTGTGGGGATGGATGGACGCACCTTGAATGCTGTGTGCAGATCTGGTCGCCCCATCTCAAAAAAGATACATGAGAAAAGGTGCAAAGAAGGGCACCAAAAATGGTTAAGGGCACGGAACAGCTTCTGTCTGAGGAGAGATTAAAAAGACAGGGAGTTTTCAGCTTGGACAGGAGATGGCTAAGAGGGGCTATGTCAGAGGTTTATAAAATCATGGCGTGGAGAAAGTGAATGAGGAAGGGGTATTCCCAGAACCCAGGGGTCACTCAGTGAAATTAACAGGCAGCAGGTTTAAAACGAACAAAGGAAGTACTTCTTCATATAGCGCACAGTCCAGCTGTGGCATTCCTTGCCAGGGGATGTTATGACGGCCAAGACTATAAGAGGGTTCAAAAGAATATGAGAAGTTCCCGGAGGACGGGTCCATCAAGGGCTATTAGCCAAGATGGTGAGGGATGTCCCCCATGCTCTGGGTGTCCCTAAACCTCTGCCTGCCAGAAGCTGGGACTGGATGACAGGGGATGGATCCCTCGATAATTGCCCTGTTCTGAAGCACGTGGTATTGGCTGCTGTCAGAGACAGGATAAGGGGCTAGATGGACCATGGCTCTGACCCAGTGTAGCCATTCTTCTGTCATATGCACTTGTGACGTGGGTGTCTGGGGGAGGAAAGAGGTGTGTCTATGGGATGCATAGGAAGAGTAAGATTGCGTCTCATGGACTTCCGATGGAGCAGAATCAAGCTCCAGTTTTCCAAGCTGCATTTGTGTTGACTCCCAGGCAGACGTTCGGAGCTATCGAAGAGTGGGCTAATTGCACAGTTATTGTATCTGGAAACTCAGATAAATAAACTACGGGAGGTGCGTGTGGCAAAAGAAATGATCCTTTTAAGAAATGCAGGAAGGTAATTGTGTGACTGGCCAGAGTTTGCCAAGCAAAATCATTCGTTGCCAAGCACAGTTTGGATTTCAATTATTTTTAACATTTATATCAGCAAATTGAGTAATGGGGTGATTAGCATGAGGTAGGCAGAAATCTTGTTCAGGGGCTACAATGCAGCCGAGGGAATCAGGATGGCCGAGTCCTAGCTCCCTGGGCACTGAATTGTGTCACTGTTCAGTGCCTAAGTTTTCCCTTCTCTAAAATGGGTTAATAATACTATCCTGACTTTGTAGGGCCACATCTCCAGTTGGTGGTAAGTGGCTATAGTTCCACTGGAGTCAATGGGGGCCAGATTCCCAGTTGGTGTGATTCAGACTCTTCTCCACAACCTCAGGGATCAGAAACTTACTTCATTTTAAAAGAGTGTGGAGATTTTCACCCAATGGCAAAGGAGGCAGGCACCCAAAGTCAAGTTGGCGAAAACTTTTCAGCAGCGTTAAGTTTTGCCAAGTTGTAAATGACCTAAAGAAATCTATTAGCACTGGTTGGAAAATAAAGGCTTTTTTTTGTGTGCGTGTGTGTGCAGAAAATGTGGACTTTTTCTTAACGATCAGAAATGTAAAATTTTTGAATAAAAACTGGCAAAAACCAAAAAGATTTAGGTCCAAAACTGCCAAAAGAAAAAACAATCTAGGCCAAAAGCAGATTTATTTTTTAATGGCAGAAACTAAAAAATGTAGGCCAAAGCCTCTAACATTTTCAGGAGATAACTGGAATAGTTCAGGCCACAAACCAAAAAGAATTTTGTAGTCCCCAAAAGTCTGTTTTTAGTTTTCCCAGGAAACCAGGAATGTTTTCTCCATCACTGGAGATTTTAAAGAGCAGGTTAGACAAACACGTGTCAGGGATGATCTAGATAATACTTGGTCCTGCCTTACGTGCAGGGGACTGGACTAGAAGATCTCCTGAGGTCCCTTCCAGTCCTCACTTCTATGATTGTATGACTCTGTGGAAGCAGGCATTTTCTGTGAACACTTTTATTCACTCAACACATCTCACCCCCCATTTTTCCATCGCACGGATGTTTCAACAGAAAACTTTTGCTCAGCCCTAAAGTCTGAAAACATTGCTCCTGTGAGTAATTGCCGGGATGTTGGTTCAATTCCTCCAGACTCTGCAATCGCTTTCCACCTGCTTTTTGCTGCTCACTGTGTCTCTAGAATCATAGAGTTGGAAGGGACCACAGGAGGTATCTAGTTCAACCCCCTGCTCAAAGCAGGACTAATCTCAGCTAAATAATCCCAGCGAGGGTTTTGTCAAGCCGCAGCTTAAAAACCTCCAAAGAAGGAGATTCCACCACCTCCCTAGGTAACCCATTCCAGTGCTTCACCACCCTCCTAGGGAAAAACTTTTTCCTAATGTCCAACCTAGACCTCCCGCCCTGCAACTTGAAACCATTGCTCCTTGTTCTGTCATCTGCCACCACTGAGAACAGCCTAGCTCCATCCTCTCTGGAACCCCCTTTCAGGTAGTTAAAGGCTGCTCTCAAATCCCCCCTCATTCTTCTCTTCTGCAGGCTAAACAAGCCCAGTTCCCTCAGCCTCTCCTCATAAGTCCTGTGCTCCAGCCCCCTAATCATTTTTGTTGCCCTCCGCTGGACTCTCTCCAACGTGTCTACATCCTTTTTGTAGTGGGGGGCCCAAAACTGGACACAATACTCTAAATGTGGCCTTACCAATGCCCAATGGAGGGGAATAATCACTTCCTGTGGCCTGCTGGCAATGCTCCTACTAATGCAGCCCAATATGCTATTAGCCTTCTTGGCAACCAGGGCACACTGCTGACTCATATCCAGCTTTTTATCCACTGTTACCCCCAAGTCCTTTTCTGCAGAGCTGCTGCCCAGCTCGTCGGTCCCCAGTCTGTAGCTGTGCATGGGATTCTTCCTTCCTAAGTGGAGGACTCTGCACTTTTCTTTGTTGAACCTCATTAGATTTCTATTGGCCCAATCCTCCAGTTTGTTTAGGTCCTTCTGTTTCCTATCCCTACCTTCCAGGGTATCTACCACTCCCCCCAGCATAGTGTCATCCACAGACTTGCTGAGGGTGCAATCTATCCCATCTTCCAGATCATTAATGATCTGCTGCTTCCACCGCTTTTATGCCTTGGATGTTTTCTGTTGTAACCTTGCAAAAAGAAAATATGTTTTTGCTTTTGGCGCGAGGGAGGGAATTCCCAAAACTCATGTTTGGAAAGGGAAAATAGAAAGGTTTAGGCAGGTGCGTGCATCTGGGCTGGGTTGTAGATGAATGATCTTCTGAGGGGAACCACCGGCTGGTGTCATGGCTAAGTGACGTAGGGTTTGGGCAGGTCTGTACGATGTTGGCAGAAATGTGCCCCTCTGTGCCTGAGGTCTCAACCAATAGTCACCCACGCCAGGAGGAGATAAAGCAGGGACTTTCCCCAATTAGGAAACTCCAGTTTGCAATTTCGTGTTTGCTTAGCTGGGCTGTTTTCGCTCTGGTTTGGATAGAATTGGAGGAGTCACGGAAGGCTGGGGTCTGGGGGCACACGAAAAGACTTCCTTATCTCCATTTCCAGGAGGCAAGATTGTGCGAATGTCAAGAACAGAAAGGCCAATGCCGCGAGGCAAAATTCAGCAATGTGCTGAAGGCAGGATGGCCAGCGTTCTAGCCGCAGCAGTTGGTGTAGGCCCAGTTTGGCTGGGCCACTGCTGCCGAGAGATCTGAGGCTCGGAGGAGCGTCCGAGGCTCTGAGGGTCTGGCCTGTGATAGGGACCACAGGTTGGCTGTGAAATTAAGATCTGGATGCCCATTTTTTCCCCAAAGTTTGTGGCCAGTTTTGCGGTTCAGGGTCCTCTTTACGCAGAACCAGGAGATGCTTTATATCAGGCCGAGGGACGGAATGGCGGCCTGCACTGCAGGTTGAGAGCCAGGAGTCCTGGGTTCTCCCAGCTCCAGGGGGCAGCAAGATCTAGTGGTCAGAGTGGAGGCTGGGAGCTAGGACTCCTGGGTTCAAATTCCAGCTCTGGGAGAAAGTAAGGCCTAGTAGTTAAAGTGGGATGGGGGCTTGGGCTTCTGGGTTTATTCCCAGCTCTGGGAGGATAGAGGGGTCTAGTGGTTTTGTAGGTTCGGAGGCCAGGAGGGATGACTGTGACCATCTGGTCTGATCCCCTGGATAACCCAGGCCAGAGAACTGCCCCCATATAAACCCTAAAGCAGGTCTTTTAGAAAAACAGCCCATCTTGATTTACAAATTGTGAGTGATGACGAATCCACCACGAACCTTGGTAAAATGTTCCAATGGCTAATTACTCTCACCGTTAAAAATGTACACCTTATTTCCTGTCTTAAATTAGGTTAGTCTGGGATTAAAACAGGAGTGGGTCTGGCAGTCAGGATTCCTTTACTCCATTCCAAACTCTGGGAGGGGAGTAGGGACTAGTGGTTTGAGCGGGGGGCTGGGAGCCAGGGCTCCTGGGTTCTAATGCAAGGACTAGGAAGCAGCAAACTCAGAGTTTCCTGCCTGAATAAGTTTGTGTGCGTTGACTGGTTCTGGGTCTTTGTCACACATTATGTCCCACCCCACCAAATTAAGAGTTAAGATTTCCTCTGACCTCCTGCGTTATACAGTCCAATATTGTCTGTTAGGTGTATTATGGTTACGAACCAGGGTGCCATTGTGCCAGGTGCTGTGCATTTTTTATTACTATTAGGTGTATTATGGTAGCTAGGACCATTGTTTAAAGTAGCAAGGACCCAGCTGTCCCCTTGTCTCCTGTGCTTTGTCCCAAACTGCAGGGTGACCCTGCAGCATGCATCCAAAGGATGCCAGGGAGGCTGGTCAGTGGAATCTGAAACCAGCTAGCATTTAAAGGGGAAGCTACACAATAAAATGGGGCTGAGACATAGTAAACTTAAACCAACAAACAAAAAAACCCCAGCCACACTCTCCACTCAAAAACAAACCAAAAAAGAACCCCCCAAAAACAAAATACACCCACCCCACGTTAACTACAGCCCAACAGAAATGTAAAAAAAAGAAATCTGATGGAAATAGTTGCCTCTAACCAGGTAAACAGGCCCCAGGGATGCTGGCAAACCAAACGTGGCCAGATTAAAGTTGATGGACGGAATAGCTGCTTTTTTGTTTTTGTTTTAAACACCATGCTAAATTAGCCTGTGGAACTCATTGCCACCGGCTGAGAGAGGGACAGGAGCCCTTTGAAGCAGCTGGAACCAGCCGCTGTCAGAGATGTGATATTGGAATTGTTGGACTAGATTCAGAGGTTGAAGGGACCCAAGGATTTGGGAGGGATCATTTGCTTTGAAAAAAGAAATCTCTCTAGACCATGGAACAGCCCTCTGAAGACAGGAAAATACACCTGATCCCGCCCGGGGTCTTACTTTCTAGATGGACAGATTTTAAGTCAAGAAGGGGTCGTTAGATCTTCAAGTCTGACCCATGTAACAGAGCAGAGAATTTCATTCCAACCCCTTTGTGCAGAATTTGGCTAAAGCACCTCATCCGAACTCGCAGCCAGCCTGGATCTGCAGCCTCCAAGAGATGGAGAATTCACCACTTTATTTCCAGATGGAATTTTTTTCTGGCTTTAACTTCCTGCCACTGACGCTTGTTCTGCCTTTCTCTGGTAGCTTAAAGTGTTTTAGCCTCCGATACATTCTCCCTGCAGAGGTGCTGGACATGGCAATCAATTCATCTCTGTCTTCTTTTTGACAGAGCTCCTTAAGTTTCTCACTGCCGGGCACTTTCTCCCGCTCTCAAAGAATTGTTGTGGCTCTGCTCTACCCCTCACCAGCTTTTAACATCAGTTTGAAAATGTGGCTCCCAGAACTGGCCGTTGTAGCCCTGTATCACTCTCACCAAGGTTGGGCACAGAGGTGAAATTCCCCTCACTCCTCCTGTTTGTATATCCCAGGCCTGCATCAACCATGTTTGGCCCAGCAGTGCCAGGGGATCTCACGTTTGTCTGCCACGATCACTAAATCTTTTCCAGGGTCCTTGCGTTCCAGGAGGGACAGATGTCAGTTTCAAATACTGCAGAACCTGTGCACAGGGTACTCCTTGCCTGGCTAATAATAATCCTTTGCTCTTATCAGCAGGGCGATCTCAAAGCACTTTACAAAGGAAGTCAGGATCAATATCCCCATTTTACAGATGGGGAAACTGAGGCACAGAGCAGGGAAATGACTGGCCCAAGGTTGCCCAGCTAGCCAGTGGGCTAGAACCCAGGTCTCCCAAGTCCCAGACCAATGTTCTGTCCACTGCCTCCCTTGTAGGAGTGTGTCTGTCCTACCTGATGTAGGTATGGCTCCCGATATCTAGGCACATGTCTAAATGTACATCGCCCACAATTCTACCTCCCGCACTGTGCATGATGCAGCAAGGACATATGCCTGTTCTATCTGCCCTCAGGGTGGGTGGATTTAGACTTTTTGCTAAAGCTGTAGAGAGATCTGGAAGCTGTAGGCCCAGCCCCCTGGAGGATACCAGCTCTCCGCCTCAGTGGCATCTTGTGGCAATGAGTTCCACAGGTTAACAATGTTGTCCTTTGATCCATGTTGTCTTTAGATTTTGCTGGGCGACCTGTGACAATGACGAATGATCAGTGCTTTGTTTGACAATAATCAGAGCCAACAAGGGTGCCTGGCTACACTCTTCGAGCCACGTTCCTTCTGACTTCTTCGCTCCCGGAACGGCCTCGTGCTTTTCCATCGCTCCATTTCTCTTGCCCAGTCTCTGCTCCAGCTCCCCTCTTGCTGGGCCAAAGCAGGCTGGGCAGGGAGGTCATGCTACAACCCTACAATCGTATCGTCAATATCATTTGCAGCGCAGCCAGTCGTCTCTCCGGCTTTCATTAGGCCCATCGAGCGGCTGCGTCTCGCCGAGCTGTCAGGGAGATCGTTTGCCCCTCACGCTAACTGTTTATTGAGAGCTCGTCAGCTCAGAGGCGCTGCTCAAAGTGCCCCTTGCGAGGAGCATCACGTCACCGGCCGTGCCGCCGTATGTTAGCAATCAATTCCCCGCCGGCGTCTCTTAGCGCTCGCTGAAGTGAACACATAATTTTGTGTCACCCACTCATCTGAGGCCGCGCCTTCCCTGGCTTGTTAATAAAAACCTGAAGCTGCAGCGGGCTGCCTACAGATCCACAGGGCGGCCCACACTTAGCCTTTCGCCACATGGAAAATTGCCGCGCGTCGATCTCTGTCTCGCAGAAGCCAGTTTCAGACCCAAGACAGGGCTTCACTGCTCAGGCCTCTTGGCAGGAAGCTATTTTATTTACTATGCATGTGGTCTGCGGTGGACAGCGCTGGAACTTGGGCAAATCTCTTCCCTGCTCAGTTTCCCCACCTGAAAAATGGGGATACTGACACTGACCTCCTGGGTAAAGCGCTTTGAGATCGACTGATGACAAGCGCCAGGTGGTGTTGTTTATTAGGTATATTACAGTAGCACCTCGAGGCCCCACTTGACAGCGGGGCCCTATCCTGGGTGGCACTGCACTGCTAAAGAGGAAGAGACAGCCCCTGAAGAGCTTATAGTCTCACTAGACAAAGAATGGGAGGGGAAACTGAGGCACACAGTGCGGCCTGGACCTGTCCAGCCACTCAGTGGCCGGAAAAGAACCCAGGTTTCCTGAGTCCTATGCAGCGCCCCCCCTTCCCTGATCACTCGTGCTGAGTTCCTACCTAATCGATAAGAGAGACGCAGGATGGGCAGTGGGGAAACTGAGGCCCAGAGGCATAAAGTGAGTTACCTAAAATGTCTGGAGGGAGGGGCAGCTGGGATTGAATGGCAGACACCCCACCGCCATCCTTCTACAGGCCTGATATTAATCGGTTTGTCTTTTCCCACTGATCTGTGCAAAACATACAGAGACATTGCCAAGGGTCCTGGTCTTTTCTTCCCTGTGTTGTGTCAGTCAATTTCCCGGGAGCGCAGCAGGCTGTCGTTCTGAGAAACGCCTTGTAATGGCGTGGTACCCACCTCTCGCAAGAGCCCCCTGGCCGAGTGTGTGCATCCCTGTCGTTTTCCTCCACTTACACCCCACCTCCCCCCCGCAACTGTCAGGCCAGGCAGGTCTTTGGTGCCTCAGCCCGTGTGAAACAAACACACCCCATCCAGGGCACCCAGTCCAAAACGTCCTGCAGCCCTCCCTGGGCTCAGCCATAACCCATCCACCAGGGCCTGTCACGGTGCCCTCGCTTGGTCCGGCTAGGTTGCAAGGGCCCTACTCTAGTATTAACCAGCACCCTGAGGACGTCTTCCCTGTGGATTCCTTGCCTCTACTTGAGTTCTCAATGTCCCCAGCGGTTGGGGGGGGACGGGACACATCCAGGCCCACCCACTACTCTGGGTTCCAACCCAGGGACCTTCTAGGTAGCAGCCATGTCCCTCTAACCATCTGTATTTCCCTGAGCCACTTCCCCCCTGGCTCGTATCTTTCTCCAGTCCCAGGAGCCCCCTTACTTGTCTCTCTGGTCCCTGCCAGCGGATTGACCTTCTACTGGTGGCCTTGCAGCTCCCTTTATATGGGCCTGCTGGGCCCTGATTGGCTGCTCTCTGCCTCAATTGGTTGCGTCCCACACCACCTCTCTAGGCAGCTTGGAGGACCCTCTCCATGGCCCTTTTCTGGGACAGGTGTGGCAGGGACACAACTGCCACAAAGTCTCCAGCAGGGGGCCTCAGGGTCTAGTCCACCTTGTCACCGCCCCCCCCTGCTCCCCCGGCCAAGGGCATTTCTACAAGGGAGCAACAGGCAGACAGCACGCGTGCGACACAGACACCAAGGCCACGCGCAAAGGCCAGTGCATTTATTTTTAATTTCCACCCCACTTTAATTTCCAATTGCGCAGCACAGGGGCTCTCAGGGAAACACATACAGCAGAATGCAGCACTAGGAAAAGCAGGTTCAAATGCACTGACCACACCTCAGCAGCACCAGGATTAATTTCTATTGGGGTAAGTTAATTCTCGGGGCGGGGAAACCGAGGCACAGACCGGGCCTGTGACTTGCCCAAGTGGGCCAGTGGCAGAGGCAGGAATAAAATTGAGGGGTCCAAGTTCCAGCTGTAGGGCCCAGCTGCATTCTACCCTGAGCACCAGGGCGTTGGCTCCTATGCCAGTGACGTCAATGGAGTTTTTACAGGAGGCTGTATGTGAGATCAGGATCTGGCCCAGGGAGCATTGGTGTGAAAGGAGAGTTATGCTGGATGTACACCACAGTGTAAATGAGATCAGGATCCAGGCAGCACTAATGTGAAAGGAGAGTTACGCTGGATATAGTGTAAATGAGATCAAGGACTGGGCTGATGTGACTCCAGATTGACACCAGCGTGGAATTCATGCAGGTCCAGCCCCTTCCCTCCCTGGCCCGCTCTACGCTGGGCGCGGGACGGCACGCAGCTTGTAGGCCAGGCCCGAGCCGCGGAAAGCCCTCCGCAGCGAGGCCAAGTCGATGGCCCCGGGGTCCGTGAGCAGCTGCAGGGTGAAGTTCTGCAGCAGGGTGGTTATGAACAGGAAGATCTCCACTTTGGCTAGCCCTTCGCCGGGACACATGCGCTTTCCTGGAGGGGGGAAAACCGAACAAGCCTGTTGCTTGGGTCTCCTTGCTCTGCTCAGGGTTTGCCTCCAGCAAGCAGTGGTGGGTCTGCTCTCCCCCCCCCAAATAAGCTTATACACCAGGAGCAAGTCGCCTCTCTTGGAGAAGCTAAATGGCTCCAGCTCTTTCCGTCTCTCGCTGTCAGGCATTTCCTCCAGCCCTCGGCTCCTTTTGGGGGGTCTCCTCTGCCCCCTCCCTGAGGGGGAGCATCAGTTTTCAAAGGCGGCCCCAGCGAGCTCCCAGTCGAAACAGGCAAAGGGTGGGGAAGGGAAACTGAGGCACGGAGCAGGAAAGCGACAAGTCACCCGGCAGGCGTGGCCGAGAGGGGGCTAGAACCCCAGGGCACAGCTGCGTTGCGTTCTGCGTGCCCGGAGCAGGACGCAGCAGTCCGGTATCGGGCTCACCAGCGCCTCCCGCAGAGGTGAAATCACCTCGCTGCTGTCCCCGGTCGTACATCAGCTGTGAGGGCGGCCAAGCCTTTGGACTGGGTTTGGTCTGAACTCAAGCAGGTCTGAGCCTTTGAGATCTCTCCCGCCTGCTGGAGACGTGTCAGACCTCTAACGAGTTTGTAAATGTCCTTATTTTCTTTGCACCCTATGGCAACTCCAGTGTCTTTTGGAGTGAGTCACGGTGTGTGTGTGTGTGTGTGTGTGTGTGCGTGCGTGCGAGCGATCTGGGGTGGGGGCTGAGCCCTGCTCTGTGTGTGAGTGAGAGACAGGAGGCGAACATATGTCCCCATTACCTGCAGAGAAGGGCATGGCTGCGTCTCGCTTCCTGAAGGCTCCATTCTCATCTAAGAAATGCCCCGGGTTAAAATCCTCCGGGGTCTCCCAGCTGACTGGGTCAAAGTGCCCAGAGGCCAGGAGCGGGATGATAGTTGTACCCTGGGAGGGAGGACAAGACACCGACAGAGCGAGGTTTTAGGCATTTTACAGGGCTAGGCCTGGAAAGGCCATAACAGTCCTGAGAGGCTAGAATCCACAGCTCTCAACGCCAGTTTGGGATCACGATGTCCCTTTCTCAAAGAGGGAAACTGAGGCACGGGGCAGGTAAGGGCCATGCCTGAGGTCACACAATAGGTCAGCAGCAGAGCGGGGAGGAGAATCCAGGACCTGCACTGGCTCAGTAACGAGCGGTAACATTTCATCGCCAAACTGGCTGGGGATCCCTTCTCCCACCACTGAAATGCAGCCACCTCTGGGCTGGAATGGGGCAGCTGCTTGGTTGGTGCTGGGGTGCAGCTTCCTCTGGGGTGGGATGCGGCAGCTTAGGGAAGTGAAGGGTAGAAGGGGGGGCATGGTGGCATTTCCTCAGGGAGCACGTGGGCCAGTGACCCCCCCAGAGCCGCGCAGGGGTTTGGGGGGTGCTCACCTGAGGGATGAAGTATCCCCGGAAGGCGGTGGGGCGGATGGTGGTGTGGGGCAGGCTCATGGGCACCAGGTCGAGGTAGCGCTGGAGTTCGTGCAGCACGGCGTTGGTGTAGGGCAGCCGCAGACGGTCCTCCATGGCGGGGGGCCGGGCCCTGCCCACGGCCTTGTCCAGCTCCCCCTGCACCCGCGCTGCAAGGCGACACACACGGCCCTGGGACGCCGGGGAAGGGGGGCTGCTCCCGCCTTCTGTGTCCCCTCCTCAGCCATCCTCCTCGCCCCGTCTCGCTCATCGCCTCTCCCCCAATCGCCCCCCTTCCAGACAGCAACACATTTCCCAGGATTCTTTGCAGCACTTTTCCCAGCTGAGTGATGGATTCCCCCTCCCCCACTCCGCCAGCCTTCCCACGATGGCTTGGGGGGCAGGGCTCCTACCTCCTCCTACCCTTCCTCCCAGCTGGGGGCTCTGCCCCTGCACCTCTCTCCTGTCCTTGGCTCCCCCACCCTTCCCTCGGGACTGGGACATGGGGCTCTAAGTTCCTTTGCTCTTCTTTTTGGCCAGTCCCTGATGTAATGTAGAGCAACTTCAGGGCTGCTCTAACTTAGGTTCTGCCCGCATGGACCCTGGGGGGCAGAGAACAGCGCCGTGCACGCCATGCCCTGAGCCGGCAACTGGGAGGAGAGCCCTTGCATCTGCTTCACCCTGGCTGGGGAGACCCCTTGTGTGGTGGATGGAAGGGGGGATCCTAGAGGCGTGGTCCCCCTCCCCCCTGCTCACGGCACCCCGGGCTGGGCGGGGGAGGGAGCCGGCATGACTCGCACCCACCTTGCACGTCCGGGAAGTTGCCGAGCACCAGCAGGCTGAACTGGATGGTGTTACTGGTGGTCTCCAGGCCGCCGATGAAGAGGGAACTGGTCAGCGCCACCAGGTTCTCGTCCCCAAACTCCGTCTGCTCCCGCGCTGCTCGCTCCTGGTGAACGGCCGAGGATGGGGGCACCCCCATGGCGCACCGTCTCAGCCTCCCACCCTGCCCGCCAGCAAGGAATGCCGAGGGCTGTCGGATTCCCAGCCCGGGGCCCCGGGGAGATGGAGGGATGGCTGGGGATTGGCCCGGCTCCAGGGGGCTAGGAGGAACGGGCGCTGGGGCAGGAATCTCTGAGCTGACGGAGGGGTAGGAGGGTGATGAGTGTCGAGTCAGTGGCTGGATAGGTAGAGGGGTGTGACTGGGGATGGACGGATGGTGGTATCTGGGGGGATGGAGGGATGGATGGAGGGGGGGTGTCTATGGGGATAGATGGAGGGGTGGAGGGGTGGAGGGGTTCTATGGGGATAGATGGAGGGGTGTCTATAGGGTGGATGGAGGGACGGACGGCTAGAACATAACTGCAGCACAGCTTGGGACCGTCTATAACTTGATCCCTCAGGATCTGGCCTCAGGATCCACATCCACCCCCCCAATCAACAGAGCTGAATTCCAGGCACAATCCTCCTCCCCACCTGCCATCTGCCCGGTGGCTCCCTGGGCGCTGACACCTCCAGCCCCCCTGGGCACGGCCCCCTGGCCGGGACACCCCTCACCTGGGCCTGCCGCAGGAGGAAACAGTCAATGAGGTCACGGGGAGTGCTGGGGTCCAGGCTGTGCCGGTGGGACGCCACCTGGGCCTGGATGAAGGCTCCCAGGCGCTTATACTCCCTGAAGATCTGCCTGTGTGGGCCGGGCAGGAAGGACATGATCCCCGGGAAGGTGTTGTACAGCTATGGGGGGAAGCAGAGAGATGGCACAGAGCCGGGGGCCGGGGGAGTGTGAGTCATTTAATAGCAGGCAAGGAGAAGGGAGGCAGGCTGCCCTTCTGGCTAAAGCACCGCGTTGGAATTCTCATCCCACCGCTACCACTCATATGCTGTGTGACCCGGCGCCAAGGCTCTGCCCCTTGTTGCCTCAGTTTCCCCCACGAAGCTATTGACCTGAGCTGGCTGGGAAATGGGTTTCCTGTCCTGTGAGCCGTGGAGAAAATTTTCCCACCCTCAATTAGGATAACTTCAAAACCTTGCAAATTCTCACAGACCGAAACCAGGGGGAGACAAATTCCGGCTCGGGTCAATGGAAAACTTCATTTCGGTTTCTCCCTGGTCGTATTCATTGGTCTTTGTTTTTACTACAAATGAACGCACAGTTCGGAGCAAAAAGTAATTTGGGTGCAAAAACTTGGAACTTTTTTCTTTCCAAAATGGCCATCGCGGGAGATCACAGGATTTTCTGAAGTGGGAAATTCACCAGAACTGGCCCTTTCTCACACACGGGACGGGGAATTGGCGGTTTGCAAGGGAAAAATGGTTTGTCGAAAAAGTCCCAACCAGCTAATGGTACGTCCCTGCCTCCTGGTGTCATGGCCAGATGCAAGGCTCCAGGGATGGTTTCATGGCTGTGCCCGGAGACGGGGGCTGGAGCCCTGCTTTGGTGATCAGGGGCTAGCCAAGGGGGGCTGGGGCTGGGGTGTACCTGCGCAGGGAGGGAGCGGAAGTAGCACATGTAGGACTTGATGATGTGCAGGAGCTGTTGGAAATCCTTGTTGTCGCCGCTGAAGCGGGTCCCGAACACCACGGAGCAGATGACGTTGGCAACGGCCTGGGTGAGGTCGGGCAGTGGGTCGAACTCACGCCCTGTGAGGGGGATGAACAGACACCAGGGACAAGCCACGATGGGGGAACCGGAGAACCCAGGAGTCCTGGCTCCCAGCCCTTCCCCCCCCCCTGCTCTAACCACTACATCCCACACCCCTTGCAGAGCCTGGGATAGAACCCAGGAGTCCTGGCGCCCAGCCCCCCCGCTCTAACCACTAGCAGACACTACCCTTCTAGAGTCAGGGCTCGCCGGACTCTCTGTCAGGTGCCCAAGCCTGTGGCCGGAGCTCTCTGTCTGGGGATGCGCCCGGGGCACGCTGCTGGGTGCTGCTCACCTTCTTTGGCGGCCACAGCTTGGGCGAGGTGCTGCGCCTCCTCCTGCACCCGCTGCTCCAGCGTCCGCTTGCCCATGCCCAGGTTCCGGAGCGTGGTGAGGGTGAAACGGCGCAGCTGTCGCCAGCGCTCGCCATTGCTGTTAATTAATCCTGCAACAGCGCCGCGGGGACGCCGGCCGTCTGATGTTATTAACAGAGGCCCTGGCTCCTCCCTCAGAGCCAGGAGCAGAACCCAGCTCCCGCCTTGCTCTAACCACTAGACCCCACTCCCCTCCCAGTACCAGGAACAGAACCCAGCTCTCCTGACCAACGCCCCCCTCACTTTCCCCACTAGTTTCTTCTCCCCTCCTAGACCCGAGGAGAGAACCCAGGAGTCCTGACTCCCAGTCCTCCTCCCCTCCAGAGCTAACCATTAGACCCCCCAACCACCACATTAGGTTAGCATGGGTTATACAAACAGCCACTAGAGGGGGACATAGAGAAGTCCTTACCCTGGGTTTAGTTCGGAAATGTCCCGTCCCCCTGCCCCTCCCCCTCCGCCTGTGAAAATTTTGGCTGAAAAGGGAAAGAAAAAAAAAGCCACCATTTTCCGATACAATTATTTGAGTTTTTTCATTACCCCTCCCCTCAGAATGCCAAAGAAGGTGGTTTTCTTTGGTTTTCTTTTGTGGGGCAAATAGAAACGGAACAAGTTTTGCCTGATCAATCATATTTTGGAGGCTGGTTGGGATGGGGGGGGTTGATTGCTGGCAACTGAAACACTTTTTGAAAATGTTCAGGGTTCCATCAACACCCCCCTGCGCCTCCCCCCCCCCCCCCGAAAAAAAACAACGTGGCTGGGACTGGACTTTCTAAGCAGAAATTTCCACTGTGATGAAAAATAAAATAAAAATGATTTAATCCCCGAAGTCCCGTTTTGAAGGGGAAATGGTGCCCGACTCTGGGTGCGGATGCAGGCCGGGCTGGTCCCGTTAACATAGAATAACGCCAATCCCTCGCTCTTGTCATCTGTAGATGTCAAGGAGGCTTACACAGGAGCGCAGTATCATTATTCCTATTTTACAGGTGGGGAAATCGAGGCATGAGCAGCACAGTGACTGGCCCGAGGGCACACAGCAGGCCAGTGGTCTATCCGCTAGCCCACACTGCGTGAATCCTGCTAGCCCGCTGTGTTCTCCAGTGGCAGGCAGTTCCCCAGGTTAACAAAGCCATCGAGGCAGTGGAGCCAGTGTGATGCCACCGGGCAGGGGGAGCAGGGATTTGCAGAGACCCTCCCTGGCCTTCACTCACCGTACCCGTGGGAGACCCGCGTGAGCACAGGGATGGGAGCTCGGCCGCTGAATTCCTTGCTATGCTCCACCAGGGCGTCGTGCAGCACCTCGGAGCTGCATAGCACCACTGCAGGCCTTGGGCCCAGCCAGACGGTGAAGATGGGGCCATATTTCTGGCAGAGCTGAAGGTGAGAATCACAACCGGAGGGGTAAGACAGCACAATGGGGCGTGGGAGGGAGTTAATCAGGAAAGGCTATGGCAGCTTAAGCCTCAGTTTCCCCATCAAGGCAGAGGTGAGGGAAGCTGACTAACCCCTTTGTGCTTCCTGTACCCTGCCTGGCCCCCACTGTAATTTAGAGCAGCCTCAAGGCTGCCTTAACTCATGATTTGTCCCCTATGAGCCCTGAGGGACAAAGAATAGCCACGGCGCATTGTGCTCTGGCCACGCCCCCGATCGCCCCTCCCCCCATGGGCTTTGCGGGGGAGAGGCAGAGAACAGCTGCAGTGCACCCCAGCCACGCCCCTGATCCACCCCGCATGGGCCCTGGGAGGCAGAGAATAGACACAGCGCAGTGCACTCCGGCCACACTCGTGATCTGCCCCCCCCATGCTGTGGGTTGGGAAGAGGGGCCGTGCAGAGCTGCGCACCGCCCAGCACAGAGGGCATTCCCAGGCGGCTGTCTCCACCCATTTTAAGGCCTTTGCCAATGGCAGAAGGGCCCAAAGGGACCCGGGTGTGACTGAATCGCAGCCCCAACGCGCCTGGCGCTAGCCCCTGCCCCTGGGGTGGCCTGGGCTGGCTCTTGATGGCTTGGATTTGTGTGGTCTGGATGGATGGATGGGGATAGATAGATAGATAGACAGACAGATGATAGATAGATAGACAGACAGATGACGGGTGTGTATGGGGAGAGAGAGACAATGTGCAAGAATAGCTAGCGGGAGTGAGGGGTGAATGGGGGATGAATAGCTAGGTTGATGGAGGGGTGTGTATGAAGCTGGATGGATCGAGGGGTGTGTAGGGGGATAGGTAGATGGAGGGGTCTGCAGGGCATAGACCGAGGGGCATGCTGGGGGGTGGGTAGGCAGCTGTCGGGGCAGAGGGAGGGGGACAGACCGAGGGGGTTGCAGGGGGAAGATAGCTGAATGGAGCCTGCCGCTGGCACGCGGGCCAGGTGCCGGATGGGTGCCAGGCAGACGGGCCAGGGGTGGGAGCCGCCTTTGGCCCCAGCTGTTGGGCTCCAGTCCCGGCGCTTGGGCCCAGGTCTCTCCTTACCCGGTGATAGGAGCGGTAGAGCGGGAGGACGTTCTGGGTCAGGTTCCCCAGCAGGGGCAGGGGGGCCGGCCCCGGGGGCAGGCGTCCTGGGCCCTGGCGGGGGGAGGCTCGGAAGGAGAGGAAGAGGAGGAGAAGGAGGAAGCCCAGGGTCAACACGGCACCAGCCTCCATCCTCCTCGGCGGGATCAGCGCTGCCGATGCGGCTCCGGCCCTGCTGCCACGGGAGAGGTGTTTGGGAATGCCCCGCGGCTATTGGTCCATGGGTCTTATAGCCGGCCCCGGGCTGCCCCCTGGCTACTGATTAACTCGCTGGGCCGGCCCCTGCAGAGGCCTTTGCACATTGACCCCAGCAGCTTGGGGTGGGCCCCCCGCAGGTGACCCACCAGGCTTAGTGCTGGGTCCCCCCCCCGATCCCTCTGCAGATATCAATGAACTGTGTCCCCCACCTCCCAGATTCACCCTGCCCATTCCTGCATCAAAACACCCCTGACATTTGTTCCCAGCATCCCCAGCTGTCTCCCGTGGCCTGGGCCGGGTGTCAGTCCCTGTGCCCTCTGCCCCTTGGAGTTTATCCAAGCGGTAACACAAGGGGCCCCGCTCTGCCATGGGAGCTGCCCCAGCGTCCGGCGCAGCCTTGCCCGCTGGCCTGGGGCCGGGGAGATTTGGCACGGTCCCTCACTGAGCTTTGGGCTCTTGGCTTCTCCCCTCTCCCCCGCCACACACCCTGGGATGAACAGCTCCATAACACCAGCCCCCGTGATGCCACCGGGGCACTAGGTGAAAGAGGAGAAATTGCAGATGCTGAAGGTGGCCCCTCATGCCCTTCTCCTGGCTGACCCGAACCGATTTTCTTTAGCCGTTTCCCTCTGAGGCAGGGTTTCCACGGGCACTCGGCTCCCCCGCGTCCTCTCCCCTTTCCCAGTGTCGTGTCAGAAGGGGCGACGCCAGAGCTGGGTGTGGCAGCGCTGCAGGCTGGGCTCACTGAAGGCCCATAGACAGGGACAGCCTCCTCCCTGCTCCCCCGCAAACCTCCCTTGTTAGCGAGACGCCCCAGGAGCACCTTCACCCGGGTAGCTGCCACTTCAGTTGCCCCTGAAATGCAGCCACCTCTGGGGTGGAAGGCGGAGCCGCACAAGTGTTTGGGTCAAGACCCGGAGAAGCTACAGGCGGGGCATTCGGCTCCATCTGGAGAGGCCCTGCACAGAGGCCATGGATGGCCATTTATTCAGGTCCCTAAATAGCGCGTCCTAGTGGGTAGAGCGCTGGACAGTGTGTCCTAGTGGATAGAGCACTGGACTGGGTCTCAGGAGGCCCAGCTTCTATTTCAAGTCTGGCACTGGTCTGCTGGGACAAGTCAACCCCCCATTGTGCCTCATTTTCCTCATCTGTGCAATGGGGACCATGACACCACGCTCCTCTGTAAAGCGCATTGAGCTTTCTGGGTGATAAGAGCTGGGGATTAGTAATAACCAGGGATCAAGGGCTGGACTCCTGCGCACTCGGTGCTAGCAGAGGGCACTGAAATTTCCAGGTGTGTGGCGGGAACTTGCCAGCCGAGGGTGCCAGGACACCCTGCACAATTGCCTCCCTGCCCCACGAGCCTAAGCAGTGCTGAGGCCTGGGTACACTACAGGGGCTAGCGACCCACGGGTCCAGCATGAGAACAAGCAGCCACCCATCTGTGTCCTCGCCCCTGCCCCTGCACGGGTGGGCAGCATGTGTGATCCATCTGTGCCTCACCCACCTGAAAATGCCAAGGGCAGAGCAGGCAGCAGAAGGAGAGCAGATTCTCCCAGCGCTGGTGGGTAACACTGCAGTTAGATTCACCAACCAGCTACAATTTCAAACCGTGTTTCTGATTCCCCACACTGGTTATCCAGAAGCTGAAACAAAAACTACGCAGTCAGTCCCCTTCGCTGCATTTCAGTCTCTGGTACCCAAGCAGCAGCTAGGTCCAGTGAAGAGAGAAGTTATTTAAAACTCTTCCTTTTACCAAAATGTTCTCCTGACCCCAAAGGGTCAGCCACATCGCCACATCAGTGTCAGTTTGGATCTAACCCAAAATACCTTGCTGCCAGCCAATCCTTTAGTAACTGAACTAAAGGTTTATTGTAAAAGGAAAGAAACAAACAAGGTGAGAGGTGTTATATGATTAAAGCAATCAGATACGTACAAATGATTTGAAAGTCCACATCTATCAGGTTCTCAGGAGAACTGTAGAGTTTGCAGGCTTGTACAGTCCCTCTGGTGCACATCCGGTCCCTGGCTGGGTCTCTTAGTCCTTTCTTTCACAGCTTCAGTTGCAGATGAGTTGATCCAGAGGTAGGAAGCAGGAATGAAGATTGAAAACAAAAGACTGAAGGCAATGAATTTGGATGTGGTGCAGCTGCCTTTTATAGTGGCTTGCCATGTGGCCTGTTTAAAAAACAAGCCCTCAGAGTCAGCACATGGCATGGAAAAGCCTCAGAGAGTCCCTGTCCCCAGGGCAGCGTGTTCTTACATGTCCTGGTGCAACTGCGGCCACATTTTCCTTACCCTCCACAGACAATTGGCACTGATCGGTCAATTTCAGCAGCAGCTTGTAAATTTCATTTTCACCCTGTCCTGGTGTCATCATCAGGTGTAGCCCTGGCTTTCTCTCATTCCTGGGCTCTTTGTTTCTGTGAGTTTCCTTGATGGGCCATTAAGCACTGAGGTTTATTGCTGCTGCCATCCTGTCTGGGTGTCACCCAGAAACACTGCAGTACAAGTTGAAATACAGATGTGCCAGATGTAATTCTAACATACCTGCCAAGATGACACATACACCGAAACAACATTATCATGTTCAGCAAATTGGAACCTTGCTAATGGTACCTGCCGTGGCCTACACCCTACGAATTGTTGTAATTTTGCAATATTGATGTGAAATAACTTTATAAATGGTCCCCCGCAATCCAGACAGCGTCATAGCTGGCAAGCTGATGTGGTGACCCTACTGATCCCCGTCCGGATAGTGGCACAAATCAGTCGCCAGCCAAGCAGGCAGATAGAGGGGGGTGTATGGGGAGGGATGGGGGATCGATAGATAAAGCGGGGTGAATGGTGAGAGCTAGGCGGGTAGATAGGCAGAGGGGTGTGTATAGGGAGGGAGGGATAGATAAAAGGGGTGTACAGGGATGGATGGATGGCTAGACAGATGGGGGTGTATGGGTATGAATGGATGGATGGCTTGAGGGATGTGTACGGGGTTGGATAGATAGGTAGATAAAGGGAGATGGATGGATGCTTGCGGGATGTGTATGGGGTTAGCTAGATAGAGGGGGGTGAATGGTGATAGAAAGATGGTGTGAATAGCGCTAGATAGCCAGGTAGGAAGATAGATAGAGGGGGTGTCTGGGGATGGATGGATGGATAGAGCATGGTGAATGGGGAAAGCTAGCTAGGGTAGGTAGATAGACGTGCATGGGGATGGATGGATGGATGGACAGATGGGGATGGATGAACAGACAGACAGTGGTGTATGGGGATGGACAAATGGGGCATATGGGGATGGATGGACTGACCTGCAGGGTGCATGGTGATAGCTAGCCAGGGCAGGTCAATAGAGGGGGTGTATGGGGATGGATGGACGGACAGACGGGGGTGTGTGGGGATGGAGGGATGGACAGACGGGGGTGTGTGGATGGACGGACAGATGGGGGTGTATGGAGATGGATGGAAGGACAGACGGGGGTGTGTGGGGATGGAGGGATGGACAGACGGGGGTGTATGGAGATGGATGGAAGGACAGACGGGGGTGTATGGGAATGGCTGGACGGACAGGTGGGGGTGTATAGGGATGAATGGAAGGACAGCCGGGGGTGTACAGGGATGCACCGAGTGGGGCGCATGGGGACCGGTTGCCAGAGTAGGTCGATGGACAAAGGGCGGCGTCTGGGGCTGGGCGGACAGAGGACCCGGTGGCTCGGTGCGTTAGCGCGGTGCCAGCCCAGCCGTGTGGCGCAGTGCGGGCGCTGCACTCTCTGTTCCCATCCAGCCCATGGACTGGGCCGGTTCCCCAGCGAAGCTATTCAGCTGTGATTTTCCAACACTGCCTGGGCCGTTTCACCCTGAGCAAAGGCCCTGGCTCAGCAAGGTCACAGAGACGCTGCCCATACGCTTCATTCAGGATCTGAGCAGCTGGGGGCTAGGGGGAGAGATGGGGGATGTTAGAGAGATGAGGAGAGCTGCTGGTTTAGGGGATCTCAGATAAAGACTTGTGTAAATTGGAGCAACTCGGTCTGCTTTAAAGGGGTCACGGTTGGGTTCTGATCTCAGCCCCCCGAGGTCAATCCGGAGTCACACCCTGATTGCAATGGCACGGAGGGATTCTGATCTCACACCAGGGGCCACAATTCTTGCTTCTGAACATCTAATTCCCTCTGTTCCTTTCAGACCAGCTGAGCCATCCATTCCCAGCCAGCAACTGCAGCCCGGCTCTCCACGCGGGGGCATCTCCTCGCCAGCTGGGTGGCCCAGGTTGCCCTTGCCAGGCCACGAAGAGGGCTTCGATCGCTCAGCGGGTAACCTCTGCTTTTCACAGGCAGGTGCCCCGGGCCCCGTGCCCCCCAGATTTGGTGCTTGGCTTCCATGTCGTCGCTCCACCTGACTTCCACCCGGATTTTGCACCGCTCAGGTCCACAAAGACTCGGCTTGTGTTACGCAAACTCAATCCGAGGCTTTAGGGAGCTATGTTTTCTGGGTGCAATAAATCGGTGCAAGCGGCCCCGTGGGGCTGGCGGGTGAAGTGAGGCGAGGCAGTGGAAGATTCGAGACTCACACACACGCGTGTGAAACAGATTCAGAGGTTCCGGGGCTGGATCCTTCCTAGGCCATGCCCCTGGATCACAGGCCAGGGACGCTTTCAAAATAATGCCCTTTAGCAAAGCAGCCACCCCTGCATCTGCTTGTGCTTCCTATACTCTGACTTTTCTTTCCTTGTTGCCCCCCTGCTCACCAGCGCCCCCGCTACTTACCCAGAAACCTGGGTCATTCTGTAGATTTTCACCATTTTTTAAACGTTCGTAATGAACCCGGATAAATTCCCAGGCAACGTTAGAATAAAAACAGGCACCGAAGGACCTCTGGCTCGTGGGCCCCGTGTTACACAGCGCACATGGAGCCACGCTCGCACGCGCACACTCACCGTGGTGCACAGACCCGCACTGCGGCGTGCGTCTCTCCTCCGCTCACACACAAGCTTGCCCCCTTGTGTGTGGCACAAGGGGGTGTGGGAGTGGGAACACACCCTGCGCACTGGGGAGGGGGGGTGGACTTTACAATCCCCCCCACGGGTGAGGAAGGGGTTAAGAAGCCCCGCCCCACCACACCCGCAAATCCTGGAGAAGGAGCTGATCTGATTTAGGCTGGCTGGAGCCACCCGGGCCTCTGGGAAGGCAGAGATTTTCTCTAGCCCTTTGCTGTCCCCTGCGGGAGGCGAGGGGTCTGGTGGGAAGCAATCCAGGGACTTAGCCTGGAAGGATCCAGCCCGGGAAAATCTCTCCCTTGATCCTCGCCCTCCCTGGATCCCTGATCCTCAAGGTTTCCCCGTTATCAGACTCTATATCCACCCCAAAGGGGGGGCGGGGTATGAAAATGGGTCCTGGCCGGAGAAACTGTGAGGACAGACGGGCCGGGGAGTGCCTGGGAGGAAGCCCACCGGCTGTGCCCGCGTCCCACCGCTAGGTTCCCCCGTGCTGAGCTGGTTTTGGCTACCAGCCCCTCCCCCCTTTGCCGTGTGTGCCGAGGCGCCGGGATGTTACACACCTGGCTGGTGTTGGGATCCGCAGCCCAGGGGCCGCCTTGTGATCTCCGTTCCCGCCATGCAACGGAGCCAGGATCAGGCCCCGGTCTCGGGGATGCTGAGGAGAATCTAGAGTGGAGTCACTCCGGATCAATCTGATGTCAATCCAATCTAGCGGGGTTTGTCTGGGGGGCTGGCGACTGCTCCTCACCCCCATGGGCTGGAGGGAGCAGTGGGGCTCACGCATGCAGGGCAGAGGGTCACTGAAAGATGCAGCCCCCCCCCCCCAGAGTGCACCCCATGGAGGCCTTGGGGGGCACATAGACCCTTCTGGCTGGTGCAGGATGCAGAGGAGACGTCTCTTGCGCCTGCAGCGGGGAGAGGAGAAAAAGCAGGGTGGGGTCACTGCCTTTAGTGACCGGGGGAGGGGAGACTTGGTACGAAGAGATTCTCTGGATCAGGTGCCAAGGGCGGGTCGCTGGGCGTGGGGGTGGGGGCGGGTGATGCCAGTCCCCGAGGAGGCGGGGGTGCCTTGGGTGCCAGCCGCGCAGAGAGCAGAGCGTGGGTGCGGGAGGGGTCACATGGTGTTTCTAGCTGGCGGGGAGTGGGGGGAACAGGCAAGATGCCAGGGCTGGGCCAGCTAGGGGGGGAGGGCAATAGGGGGATCTGTCCCGCCATCCAGCGTGGAGACAGGGCACGGGGCTGAGACTGGCCCCTAGGCTTTGCAGCTTGGACTGTTCTCCGCTGCCTGGCTGGGGGCAAGGGCGGTTGGACGGGCTGGGGTGTCTGGGGTCAGCGGTCGCTGACGGGGTCTGGGCTGATGCCAGACAGGCAGGGGCCCCCGGGCCTTGATTTCCTGGGTCACCACCCGTCGTGGGTTGTGTCTCCTCATTTCTCCCCCCCCCCCAGGTCCATGCAGCTGGGTCTCCTCACCAGTGGGTCCCCCTGCCCAGATGGCGGGGGGGTAGGCAGGAGCCAGGACTCCTGGGTTCTCTTCGCAGCTTGTTCCGTGACCTTGCTGGAATTGGGTCACCCGCCCTGTGCCTCAATCCCCTCTGCTGTGATGGGGGGTGACTGCGGGTGGACGGCTCCACGATCCTGCTCTCAGCTCTTTGGGGCCAAGCTAGCGGGTGGGCGGTGAATTTCCCTCATCCCTTTGCTGTCCGGGACAGCGAGTACCCGCCCTGCAGAGCAAAGCCAGGCTCTGGCATCTCGTCTGCCACTGGGCACGCTCGGCTCTTGGCTGGAAGAGCCGTCCCGCTGACGGCTTAATTATATGTTGCAGAACAGAGGCAAGGGGGAAATTAGTGCTTCAGGAGAAAGAAAATCCCCTAGCTGGTGCTGGGCTTCTCCTTGGAATTTCACCTCTTCCCCCAGGCGGGCTCCCCGGCGACTGATTTGTTATGATTATAATAATTAGCTTCTATTTCACTGCTGCCACACAGCCTAAAAGAGTCCCAAGGTGCATGAAACACTGTGTAAAAGTAGCACAGCCTATGGATGAGATGCAGCCACCTCTGGGGAGGTGCGTGGCAGCTGTTTATATAGCGATCCCTTGCCCAGAGCCGTGATGCACTGACTCCCAGCTCCCTCATCTAGCCCCTAGCCCCCATTTCCCTCCCAGAGCTGGGGGTAGCACCCAGAAGTCCTGGCTGGGGTCTGTGCAGGTCCCAGCACAATGGGGGGCTCCATTCTTGGTCGGCTGACACCTCTCACGGTGTCTCTCACACACGTGGGGCCACAGCCTTGAAGGTTTGAGGCTCCAAACTCCCCTGGATTTCAATAGCCGGGAGGTGCCCAAATCCCTTCGAGAACCTGGGCCTCGCCCCTGAATAGCCCTGGTGCCCGCGCTGTTGACGGATACTCCCAGCTCATCCCCAGCTGTGCCTCTCTCCTTCTGCTCCTGCTGGGAATCGCATCCAAGCAGGTCAGCCCGGAGCTGGGGCTCTGGGAGCTGGCTCAATGGCTCAGCGAGATGGGGTGTGGGGGGAAGCCCCGGGCTGCTGCCGTGCCCAGCCCCAGAAGTGGCTGCATCTCAACACTGGACAAGGGAGCGATCCCTGTATAAACAGCTGCCACGCCCAGCCCCAGAGGTGGCTGCATCTCAGTGCTGGACAAGGGACCCCTGTATAAACAGCCCCCAAAACCCCAACCCAGAGGTGGCTTCATCTCAGCACAACTCTTCTCCCAGATCAACAGGCCCGGCCTATTGAATTGCTCCTCTCAAAGAAAGAAATCCCTCCCAGAGACCTGGTCTCTGCCGACTCCAGTCCCGTCTGCCTCTGCTAGATCCCTCTCTGGAGACCTCCCAGCTGCGGGCTGCAGGCTGGTCTCAGTCCTGTGATGAGCTGGGGGATGGATTGAGAGACCGAGGGGCGCACCTGGGCCCAGACGGACAGCAGGTATTTCAAGGAGGCTGTGGGGCCGGCCGGATGCCTGGACCAGCCCTCCTGGTTCTCAGGGGCCGGCTGTTCTCTGTCCCTGGAGCGGAGTGCCTGGGAAGTGCCTGGGCATCTGTCAGGACTGGGTGTGAGGGGGGAGGATGGTGGGTGCCCTTGAGCTGTGGCACCTGCCAGCTGTGCCCAGAACCCCCAGCCAGCCAGTGACACCCCCTCGGCCAGGGCGGGGGGAGGGCGCTGAGGGGCTGGGGCCGGCTCTGCACAGGGCGTTCAGGGCGTCGGGCGCCTGCCTCACGTGTGGAAATGCCGCTCGGGGCCCAGCTGCCGCTGTGGGTGCCCAAATGTCTTTGGCAATCGGCCTGCCCACCCTCACACAGTGCTGCCGGTGCCCCTCACTCCCCACCTGCAGCCCCCTGCTACCCCAGCCCTGGGCTTCCCACATCCAACAGATGCAGCTGGTCATGCCTCAGCCCTTGACTTTGAAAGAATTAAAACCCCAAGAGGGAGCCTGACGTGAGAAGCAGCTTGATCTTCGGGGCCGGGGAGGAGAGTCAGTGACTGACAGAGCGAGAGGGGTATGTAGGGGGCTGGAGGGACAGACACAGACAGACGGAGGGGTACAGATGGGGGTGGATAGCTGTATAGGGGGATGGATGGATGACCGGGGAGGTCTGGTGGAAGGTGTATGGTGGATAGAAGGGGCCGCATTGGGCGGTGGATGGGGACAGATGGATGCACAGAGGGCAATGCAGGTGCTAGCCCACTGGGGGACCCGCCCCACCCCACGACACAGACTAATTAGTTGGGGCCCCTTGAGCTGCTCGGGGCCCTGAGCAATTGCTCAGTCGGCTTTTGCCCAGTGCCGGCTCTGCTAGAGGGGGATGGGTGAGTAGATGGACAGAGGGGTGTCTAGGGGGATGGATGGACAGAGGGGTGTCCAGGGGGATGGATGGACCGAGGGGTGTCCAGGGGGATGGACCGGTGGATGGACAGAAGGGTGTCTAGGGGGATGGGTGAGTGGATGGACAGAAGGGTGTCTAGGGGGACGGACAGGTGGATGGACAGAAGGGTGTCTAGGGGGATGGACGGGTGGATGGACACAGCAGTGACTCTGTTGTGATGAACCCCGATGGCTGGACCGGATTTCCCGCAACAGCTGCTCGAGGCCTGCATGAGTCGGCTCCTGCTCCCCCCAGAAGGGGGCCCACCCAGGTTAGCCCCCCCTGCATCCCCCACTCCCAGCCTGGCACCCTCCCTTCCATCCTGCTTGGCTCCGGTCTGGTTCAGCCAGGTCTCTTTCCGATCAATCATCCCACTCCCAGATGGTCTCATCCTACCTCAGCCCATCTGTACTGCCCTTGCCACCCTCTGGGGCTGGGACAGCAGGGGGCTGCAGGTCGGGAGTGAGGGGCACTGGCAGAGATATCGGCGGGGAGGGGGAGCCCAGGGCTGGGCTAGCAGGGGAACAGCAGGGCCTGGGGTTACTGGCTCCATCCCTAATTGCTGGCAGTTAGATAAATAATAGACCTGGGGGGGCAGGGACCTGCGGGCCCCTAACTTTGCTCAGGGACTGGCAATCCCCCTTGCAGACAGACAGACAAAACCCTCCTAGCTCCACTGGCCTCCCCTCCCCTCAGCTGCCACTCGGCAGAAAACCCCTGGACTCAGCAAGATTCCCAGGCAGGCCAATTCCCAGCTGCCCCAGCCTGAATATCGGTGTAGAATCTCTGGGCGGGCTGTCTGTCTGTCTGTCTGTCTGGGGGTGGCCCTCCCTCCTGGCCCAGCAGGGTGCCAGGTTGGTTTTGGGGAGTGCCGATACCCCACTTCTGTGCCCGGTGCTGTGGGGTCAGGGTGCCAGCCGCTGGGACTCTGAATGGGTAACTAATGAGATGTTAATTAGTTGCAGAGATTAAGGCTGGAGCAGTGGGGGTGGGGTGGTTGTTTTGGGGGGCAGACAGGATCCGTGCCCCACGGGAAGCAGTTCACGGAGCCTCCCAAGATTATGGGCAAAGAAAGATCCTGCTACTCTGCTCTGCTGGTGCCCCTCAGTCCCGAGCTGCAGCCCCCCCCCCCCCCCATTTGCTCCGCTGTGGTGAGATCTGGGGACACACCCGCGTCCCTTGTTATGAGACTCAAGGCTGAATGACTTGCATGCCTGGACAGTTTGCCCCCACCCCAGGAACGAGGTGGGTCACGCGGTTGGGGCTGGGCACCAGGACCCCTGGGTTCCACCCCTGACTTTCTCCGAGGCTTCCTTTTGTGACCTTGGCCAGGGTGCTCCCCCCACCCCGTGCCTCAGTTTCCCCCTCGCTCCCTTCTTCCAATGGGCCCTGCACAGGGGGCTGGGGTTGCTCCTGGATGTCCAGGAGGCAGGGAACTACAGGGGGACAAAAGCCCCGAGGATTTGAACAAGGAGTGGTCAAAAGGCTAAAAAAGGGACCTGGGAGAGAGAAACCTGAGCGAGGCGGGCGAGGAAAGGGTTAATCCCAGCCTGGGCGGCGAGCACCAGGGCTGGGCCCTACAGCTATTAACAGCCTGAAGGCTGGAGGGTTGGTGCAGGGAGGGGAGGGCGTCAGGACTTGCTGAAAAGTTGCGATTATTGAGGTCAGGCAGGAAAGGAGAGGGCGGAGGGAGGGAGCCGAGGGGAACCATCACCTGCCTTGGAAAGTAGGCCACGGAAATGCCAGCTCGGCATTGCTGGGTGGCTGGGGAGGGATGGTGGAGTTGGAGGCCCTGGAGCCGGAGCTGCAGGAAGGGGCACGGTAGGGCTGGGTGAGGGGCGGAGGCAGCCGAGTTTTACAACCTGGGGTAGGAGGGATCCAGGCCCTCGGCTGGCATCACTGGCCTTTGTATGGCAGCTGGCCTGAGATCAGGGCCCCGTCGTGAGACCCCCGCCCCAAAGACCTTGTCTAAATGGACAAAGGGCGGAAGGGGAAACAGAGGCACAGAGCGGGGAAGTGACTTGCCCAATGTCACCTACCAGGCCATTGGCAGCATCCTGATTTTAACCACTAGACCCCCCCACTTCCCTCCCAGAGCTGGGATAGAACCCAGGAGTCCTGGCTGCCAGGCCCCCTGCACTAACCACTAGACCCCACTTCCACATACATGCTCAATCCCCCACTCCCAACTCCCTCCCTCCAATTCACGCCCCCTCCCCCCCAAACAAGCCTGGTCACACGCCGGCTCTTTCCCTGTCTGCCAAATGTTCCCTCTAAAAATAGCCCAGCTCGTTAAAACCCTCGTTGTGCGACCCTGGAAACCGCCCGCCCGCGTCTGGCTCTGGTGCTAAATTAACCCGTCAGGAGCAAGGGCAAGCCTGGGTCGGCTCCCACCCGCCCAGGCAGCCACCGAGACACACGGAAAGAGAGGCAGACGGACAGACACGCAGCCAGGGATGGACACAGACGGAGATGTACGCCTGGGCACAGCCAGACAGACCCACAGGAAGAGCCAGACACACAGAGATGGCTTCTCACACACGGAGACAGACGGACAGACCCAGAGACACACATCTCACGCGCGCAGAGTGCAGGGCCGGAGGGGTCCGGGGGGGGCTCGGCCGTGTCCCTGGCTCAGTGGCAGAGCCGGGTTACAGCGTCTAACGATGCCACGAGGGCTGGGTGGGGACGTTCAATCTCTGCTGTCTGGCTTTCGGCCGCTCGCTGACACGAAGACACTGGCCTGGGGGGCAGATCGCGGGGGGCGCCTCCCCTGCCTCTGTTGCATCTGGTGCTGGGCACTGTTGGAGCTGGGATACCAGGTTAGATGGGCCCCGGTTGGATCCAGTCTGGCCATTCCCATGTTCCTTCTCAACCCCTCGTCTGTATCAGGGGACCTCCCTTGGCCCCCCACCAGCACCCCATCACAGGCCCCAGCCAATCAGCACAGGCCGTGGGCCAGAAGGGGATGGGCTGGGAAATGCTTTACTGGGGGTGGAGGTACAGGGGTCTCTCCCCTCTAGGGGGCCCCAGCTCCACTCCAGCCCCATGGCAGGGGGACTGGCTGGCTCAGTGGAGTGAGGAATGGGGCATGGGGTCTTTCCCCTCTAGGGGGCGCCAACTCCAATGGCCACTTGGTGAGTGAGGGTTGGAAAGAGCCCAAGAGATGGTGATTTCCCCCCCCCCTTCAGTGGGGAAACTGAGGCACAGAGCAGGGAAGTGACCTGCTCAAGGTCAGAACTGTGGGGGTAAAACCCAGGAGTCCTGAATGTCGGGGCCACTGCTCTGGGTGCATGTGCACACACACACGTGTACACACACACATGTACACACACACACCGAGCAACCCACACATACAGTGACCCTCGCCCCCTCCCCATGACTGCTGCAGTGGTGGTGGTGGTGGGGGGTGTTTGACAGCAGCCGTGGTGTTGGACTGGCGGTGCCCCCAGCCGTATACCCGCCGCGTGCCATTGGCCAGGACACCCAGTCATCGGTGTTGAGCTGGTGCCTTCGTTGCTCAGCGAATCCGTGGTCGTGGCGATTCATTCAATCGCGAGCGCTGTCTCGGTGACCTGCGCAGAGCTGGGACAGCACCTGCACGGGGGGGCACACGCACGCAGCCAACACGGATCAACGACTGACAACACTCGGCTGGCCGGGGGTCTGGGATTTCCCTGCCCCCAACCCCTGCCTCCTTGCAGAGCCCAGCTGCACGTCGGGGCCGTGCGTCCCTGGGTTACGGTAAAGGCAGCGCAGCCTAGTGGAGCAACCACTGGACTGGGATGTAGGACTCCTGGGTTCTGTGACCTTGTGCAAGTCACTGCCGCACTGCTCACCACTGAGGAGTCTGTGGGTTCTCAGCCTTCGAGCACCGAGTGACCCACACGCGTCAAGTAGCCGGAGGGCAGCCCCTTGCTCTGGATGGGGCCAAGAAGGGTCTGACCCCCGCCACCCAGAGCTGGGCCCCTCTGGGGTGTCTTGGTCTCATCAGAGAGAAAGTGGAGCCCCCGGGAGGCAGACACACAAGGAAAGGCGCTAGGGGGCACCGTGCTGCAGGGAGCGGGGCGGGGGGCTCCCCAGGGGGCGCTCGCCCCACACAGTCCCTGCTGACCCCAAAACCCCAGTGCGGCACTAGGGGGTACCACGCTGCAGGGGGTGGGGTGGGGGCAGGCACTCTCCCCTCGCAGTCAGGGCTGGGGCCGATGCCCCAGGGCGGCACTAGGGGGCGCCGTGTTATGGGGGAGGGTTGCTCAGTAGGGGGTGCTGTCCCCAAGTCGTCAGAGAGGGAAGGGGGAGAGAGAGACTGGGCAGCGCAATGAGCTGGGGGCGACTGAGTCGTGTGGGGGGGGAAGCGGCATCTCAGACTGGGGGCCCACGGGGGTTCAGATGGGCCAGTGGAGCATCCCCCCACGGGAGGGTGTCGTCTCAGCTCCGGGGCGGGGGGGATGAGTGCCAAGGAAAAGCAGGAGGGTGCAGGTGCAGGTGGTGGGTCCGTGATCAGGCCCCCGGCACGAAGGTCGGCCTGACCCCAGCGAGAAGCTACCATGCGGCGGAGGAATGATGGGGGCACGTTCTAGCCAGCGTCCTGCACGCTGCGGGGACGGAAGCACTGTTCCCTCCGGTGCCAGGGAGCCAGCACAGATGTCTTGCCCGAGAGACGCTGCAGTGGGAAATGACAAATGGAGACAGGGGTTCGACCCTGGCTTGGCTGGGCTAGGCACTGGCAGGGGAGTCTGTCTGTCTGTCTTGTAATTCAGCCAGTTTGTCCTGCTAGTAATGTCTCCTTGGATGGATCTGAATTAAAGGGGGGGAGGGGGAATATTTTGGATCCACCCCCATCCAGCGTTAGGAACAGAGGTGTATGAGCAGAGGAAGGCTGGCTCAGTGGTTAGAGCATTAGCCTTGGGAGACCCAAGCTCAATTCCTGGCTCTGCCAGACTCCCTGCACAGGTCACGTAGCCTCCCGGTGCCTCAGTTTCCCTATCTGTACAATGGGGCTACTAGGCCTGCCTCCCGGAGGAGGGGGTTATTACAATAATAAGGGCCAGGTAGGCAAGGCTAGTAACTCACCCAACCCTGGCAACTCCAAGAAACTCTCCCAGCACGTAGGAGCTGCCTTGGATAGGCTCAGGGGCCCATCTACCCCGGTGTCTTGTCCCTAGCCATTGCCCCCCCCAGCCATTTCCCTGTGTTCCAAAGAAGCCCCAGAGAGGTGAAGTGGCATGACCGGGGGCATGCAAAGAGTCAGTGGCACAGCTAGAAACTGCACTGAGAGATTTCGGGCCGCTTGCCAAAGCATTTTTTTTTATTCGAAGCAAAAAAAAAAGTCCAAGTTTTTGGTTGGAAACAACTTATTTAAAAACTTAACTGTGGTCAGAATAAAATAAAGATGGTCGGAATTGAAATGAACCAGTTTGATTGGCCCCAAATCATTCTTCCTCCCTGGTTCACAAACATTTTTGGCGAAGTCGCGGATGGCAAAACCTTTTGCTGGGTTGAAACCTTTCCGCTGGACAGGAAAACCCAAGTGCCACCCAGCTCTTGTCTAGGCTCCGAGGTCCCCTTTCCTCCCACCTTTTGGAAGCTTGCAGTGGTGAGTTCCACCAGTGAACGACATCCCACGGTGTTGCTTTTGCTTCATGAGTGGTCAGTGTGTGTAATTAACATGACCAAATCTGGATTTCCACTGGGATCAGCACGGGAGTCTCTGGAGCGATCCACCCTTGTGCCCAGTCCCTCGCCCTGTTTCCAGCTCAGACGCAGAGCGAGCCGGGAGTATGCAGCTGGGACCCCTGTTGGGTGTTAGAATTGTGAGCTCGCTGCTTCCTGTTGCTAGAGCTGGGGGACCTGCTTTCTGAGCTGCTGCTGGCAGAGCCCAGCGTGTGGGTCTGCGTGTGAGAGGCAGCGATCAGGCTGCAGTCACAGAGGAAAAGCAGTTGTGGGGCGCGTGTCGATTCCCCTTTCGTAGCTGAAATGGCGGCTGTGAATCCTCTGGCTCTGGTTCCACTCGATGTGATTTGGGAGGGGCCCTGGGCACAAGGCTCGACTGACGCGATCCGAACCGCCAGCTCTTGCCTTTTATCACTGTTCCCTGCCAGGCGTCCAGTGGGACGTGAATGCCTCGGGCAGGCGTGTGCATCTTCAGATGGGCTGGCAAAACAGCAGCCGGGGCTGGCTGCTCTCTGCACGCACCCAGCCACGAGGTGGGGGAGGGAATGTCTTTTATTGGACTGATTTCTGCCCCCAGAGGAGACCCGCTTGTCAGCCCCACACAACTCTTCAGGTCTGGGAAAGCCACCCCTCCCCCCGCAAGGAAATTCCCAGCCATTGCAGGCTTGGGCGCCGTGTCTGACCACCTGGGCCTGGTTCCTAGATGGGCCTGTTTACACGTGTAGGTCTAAGGAGACGTGTCAGACCCTTCCATAGCTGCCTTGTCCTTCGAGCACCAGCGCATGAGAATTGGGGGGGGAGGAGGCCATCAAATCTGGCACCCTAGCAGGACTCCTGGGTTCTCTTCCCAGCTCTGGGAGGGGCGTGGGGTCTCGTGGGTTAGAGCAGGCTGGGGCTAAGAGCCAGAACTCCTGGGTTCTCTCCCTGGCTCTGGGAAAGGAATGTGGTCTAGAGGCTAAAGTGGGGTGGGAGTGTCTAGTGGTTAGAGACGGGGAGGGACTGGGAGGAAGCCAGGACTCCTGGGTTAAATCCCTGGCTCTACCCCAGCTTCTGTGTGATAGTAGGGAGACCCCTTGGCTTCTCTGTCTGCCTCAGTTTCACCTTCTGCAAAACCCAGCTAATGGTCGTAACCCACCCAAGGCACCAATCAGGACTAGATGGGCCCGAGAGACCCGGCGCCCCTCAGCCACTGGCTAACAGGGTGCCCGTGGGGTGGGCCCCAGGGACGTTCAGCTGTGCCAAGCTGGCAGGCGTGGGGGCAGCGAGGGCCCAGACCCAGCACCAAGGAATGGGGTAGATGGGGGGTGGAGCCGCTGTCTGTGAGACACAGACATGCTGTCACCCCCTTCTCCTCCTCTATCCCAGAACAGAGCGCTGAGCCCATCTGGCCCGGCATCCTGCCCCCTCCCCGCCAGCCGGGAGCAGACCCAAGGGCCCATCTGGCCCGGCATCCCACCTGCTGGCTCAATGGAGATCAGCTCCCCCCATTGCATCCCACCCCACTGCCAGCAGCAGTCATGCCGGGGGCCATGCCACCCCAATTCTCCAGGGAAGGGGCTGCGTCCCCCAGCCTCCCTCACCGTCGCATTGCTGCGGCACTAACAGGGGACACTTCAGTTTCCGGCTCTGCCCCCCGCCCGAGATTCCCCCATGGGCTTGGATTTCCCAAGCAGACCCACTTAATATAGGGATTACTGGAGGGGCACCCACAGTCACCTGGACCCCCCACCCCCCCCGCTTTCCGCCTCAGCAGCTACCGCTCGATGGCTGGGGGGGGGGTGTTAATTCTGCACCTTGAGCTCCCCCGGGCCCCCCATCAGAGTAAAGCTGGGTCGGGAAGCAGAGAGAAGGGCTGCCAGGAAAGTCACGGAGCGGAAGAGAAAAAAGGGACAGAAGAAAAGCGGCACAACCGCCCCCCCCCACCATTGCTGGGGGACAGGCAGGAGGGGGAAGGGCAGAGAGAACCCGGGGGGCGTTGGAGGGGAGCAGAGAGTGGAAACAACAGCTGGGTGATGACAGAGAGACCCCCTGCAGCTCAGCTGGTGCCCCTCAATCCCAACCTGCAGCCCCCTGCTAGCCCAGCCCTGGGCTCCACCCGGCCCCACCCCATCTTTGGTGTTGCCCCCCAGTCCCTGCCTCTCTGCTCTGTTTGCAGCTGCCGCTCCTGGCTGCGTGGGGCGGGCTGGAAGGGTATTTTACAGCCCTGTTTAGGCAGCATGAGGCCCCCAGTGCCTGCCCCATCTCGGCTGGTGGTTTAAGGGCAGCAGGAGCCGTGCTGCAGTGCTGGCATTTAGAGGCACCAGGCACAGACCAGCAGCATCCCACCCCTCTGCCCAATTCTCCCCCCCCCATCCCCATCAGGGCCCAGGGCTCCCTGGGGTGGGCAGAACCAGCTGGGAATCCGGACGCCTGGGTTCTATCTCCGGTGTGGGGGAAGAGGGTGGAGTCTAGTGGTTAGAGCAGTGGGGAAGGGGGGGTTAGGTGGCATGTCCTGCAGCCCAGCCCCCTGCTGTGCCCTGCCCCGCTCCCGGCGCCCTCAGTGCTGTGCTGAGGCTAGTTCAGACCCTGCTTTCCCCAGTTTTGAGCAGCTCCCAGCTTACGGGGGCAAAGTTGGGGGTTTAGCTGCCCCCCCAGCTCCCTTGTGTGTCCCCCATGAGGGGAGGAGGGTCTTGCCCACCTCAGCCCCCCTGGTGGGCTGCTGTGAAGCGAGGGGCTGACCCCGGATGCGAGCTCCGTGGGGCGCGTTTCCCTGCAGGCTGTTTCACTGGGTCTCTCTGCCTCGGCACAGTGGGGAGTTGGGGGGGGGGGGAGACTCCAAACGCCTCAGGCATCGGGTCCCGGGGGGCGGCTCTGGGCCAACTCTGGGAGCGGGAGACATTCAAGCCATGGGTGAATTAGGTTGCCGCCTGGGGTTGCAGGGCTAGCCAGGCCAAACCAGAGGAGTGGTGCTGGCACCCCTCCTCCCCTAACCATAACCACCCCACCATCAGCAGGCTGGCCCTGCCCCCCTGCCGAGTCCGACACACTCGCCCTACAAATGAGAACCTCTCTTCTAGGGGGTAGGAGTAGTTTTGCAGGATGCTGGTCACAGGGATACAACAGGGGGCTGGTTGCTAGGCGCTGGTCAGGGGGATACAGCAAGAGGCTTGTTGCCGGGCGCTGGTTGCCAGGCGCTGGTTGTCAGGCACTGGTCACAGGAATACGGCAGGGTGCTAGTTGCTGGGAGCTGGCCAAGGGGATACAGCAGGAGGCTTGTTGCCAGGTGCTGGTTGCCAGGCACTGGTCCTCCTGGGGAAACAACAGGGTGCTGGGTGCTGGCAAGATGCGGGGGGAAGGGTTGGGGGGGAGGTGGTGCTGATGGAAAGGGGCTGCTGTGCCTTTAAGGGGGGGGGGCTGTGTGGGCCCTGCCCTCTTCTTTGCTTATTCATGAGGCCATGGGGCCACTCCCAGCCTGGGTGAGCAGCTGTGCCAGGCTGCAGGGACCTGCCAGCCACCGCCCTGCACTGCTCCCTGCACCAGCCCCTGCGGCCCCAGGCAGCGGAGAGGGCAGGGCCCGGGGGAACTGCCCCGGCTGGCTGCATCCCGGCAAGCAGCGCGGTAGCTCGGCAAACAGCACTTGGAAATCAGTGCCTGGCGGTAGCCCGGCAACCAGCACCAGGCAACTAGCACTTTGCTGTATTCCCCTGACCAGCACCTGGCAACCAGTGCCAGGCAACCAGCACTCTGCTGTATCCTGGCAACCAGCACCTGGCAACGAGCCCCCTGCTGTATCCCCCTGATCTGCATCGGCAACCAGCGTCCTGCTATAACCCAGCAACCAGAGCCTGGCAGCCGGTACCCGGCACCAGTGCCCCACAGTATCTTCCTGGCCAGCATCCTTCTTCATCCCTGTGGCCAGTGCCCGGCAACCAGCGTCCTGCTGCATCGTGGCAACCAGCACCCCGCTGTACCCCAGCACCAGGTACCAGCCTCGCTCCGGCAGGGGGCACCTGCCTAGACTGGATTCCCGGGGCGGGGTTGCATTTGTCTGACACCATCCCCCCCATAGTGCCATCCCAGGGAGATTTGGCCCAATCCTGACCATGCCCTCCCTAGAGGCAGAGCTGGGACTGGTGGTCCCAAATCGGTACCCAAGGTTCCTGGAATGCATGGCAGGCGGCTATGGCTGTGGTGCAGCGACCTCTACGGACTGATCAAGGGACCCACCTGACTCCCCCACTCCTGACTGCCCTCCCCCTCCCCCGCCAGACACTGCTTCTTTCTGAAGGCGCCCCCCCCCCACCCTTTGTGTATCAGCACCGAGCTAAAACCTTGGGTGGCTCAGCTCTCCTGGTTCTGGGGAGATGTAGCTAGTTCCTCCCCCCATTGCCTGACCCCCCCCATTGCCTGACACCCCCCCAGTCTGAATTGAAATTCACGTCCTCCAATCTCAAATCCAGGGTGGATATTTTACAGCTCCCCCCCACACACTTTCCAGCCACCGAGAAAAGCCCAGGATGAACCCTGGATCGGGAGGAGCGAGGCGCTGGCTGTGGGGGGACAGCATATGGGGGGCTGTGGGAGGCTGGTGGGGAGAGTTCCTGCTGCTCAGATCCCCCCAATATTTTTTTTTGATGAGGCCACCCAGTGGGATTCGCCTTGGCCATCCGGGCTCAGACTCAGGACCCCGTGGAGCCCCCGGCTGGGAGATCAGAGCCGGCGTGGCCCGCTGACCCCTGGCCTTAGCCAGCCCGACTCTGACCTGAGACCGGCCCCCCCAGCCCCGCCAGACGTTCCTGGAGGTTTATGGCTCGCTGGAACCGCAGTGCAAGGTAGGTGAGTGCCTCCCTGTGACTGTGACCATCGCCGTGGGGAGGCTGGGGGCAGGGCTGAAGAGAGGGGAAGAGAACGGGGGACAATTGTACCCCCCCCCAAACATCTGTGTAAATACAGTGAAATGGGATGGGGGAACGAACGGGGTATAACAGGACCCCACATTTTACTCCATGGTCCTGGGCGAGAGGGAGGCCACAGCATTGGGGGGACGTGGGAGGGCAGGGCCGACTCAGGGAGATGTCAGAAAGGGGCGCGGGGTGTCGGCTGGGAGCGTTGCCTCTTGTCAAGAACCTGCGGAACTCACCACCACAGGGTTTCGATTGGCATAAAGGTGGTGGGAGATGTCCGTGGATGAGAGCAGCATTGTCTGGGAAGGGAGAACCACCCCTAGGCCTCAGGGCATGGCTGTCTCCAGGGAGGTGGGCAGCCACCCCTCCCTCCCAAGCCCTTACTGGTGAGGGGCTAGTGCTGTGGGAAGGATGGGGGTGGGGGTGGGGAGCTGTCCTGACCTGTTTCCCCTTCCCCCCATCGCTGTCAAATTCAGCTAAAAGCACAAGCCTGTCCTTCAGCCCCAGACCTGCCCCCCCCGCCCATGGCCCCTCTCTGCCTGCGCATCTCCCCCATCCCACTTGGGGCTGGGGCTCGTTGATTTCACAGTTTGTCTGTCCCCGCAGGGATTGGGGGGTGGAGGGTAGCCTGGATCCCTGGGGCAGATCCCCCCACTTCCCTGCCAACCGCCCAGGTCCCTCAGACAGCACAAAGAGGCCAGGATCTCTGCACATCCGGCTCCAAATCCCAGCCACGCGTGGGGGGCGGGTGTCCGTGACCTGGGGTCGTGGCCTAACCAGCTCCTGCCCCAAAGGTCTCCCCCAGCATGAGGGTGGGTGGGAGAAGGTGCATTGGGGAAGGACCGCTGGAAGGGGCTGCTAGGGTTGTCAGAGGTGGGGTGGTGGTAGGGGACGTGAGGGGTGTCAGGGCAGGGGGTGCTAGAGGGCGTGAGGGGTTGACAGCAGGGCTGTGGGGGGGGGCCACAATGTGGCAGTAGAGGGTGTGTTGAGGCATGGGGGGAGGGAACATAGGGGTGTGTTGGGGGGCAGAAGGTCCTGAGGGTGTTGTAGGGTGTTTGGGCATTTTAGGGGGCAGGGCAGGTTGAAGCAAGGGGCAGGGCTTGTCTTGCCCCAGTTCCCAGGCGGGGCAGCTGGCCGAGGCGACACTTGCCCCTAGGCTGCTCCACCTCACTCCAGCCCCCCCAGCCGCCCCATTGCACAGACAAGGGTCCCGGCTGCAGTGGGGAGAGGCGCCGCATGGCGGGAGGGACAGCAGCTTGGTCACATCCCACCTTCAGAGGCGGGGGGGGATGGGGATCCCAGAGCTGCCGGGCAGCAGGACGGCCCAGCCCAGGGGTCTGACCTGTGACAGGGAGGCGGGACGCCAGGCTAGATGGGCCCATTGGCCAGGGCCAGGAGAACTCCGTGAGCGGGGACACAGCTGGGAGTCCCCCACACCCAGCTGGGCCCAAGAGGTGCCGTTGGGAGCTGCGGTGGCTTCAGGCTGTAGTGCAGGGTTCCGATCCGGCGGGGCCCAGCTTTCATGGCCGGTTCTGGTGCCCTCAAACAACTGAGACTCCCAGCCTCCTGGGCCAAAAGCACAAGATTTCCCCCCGAACCAAATCATCAGACCCCCACCTGGGTCCCAATCTGACCCGGAACTGGACTGATGAGGGGCCAGTTGAGATGTGGGGACAGGAACCCAGCTCAGATGCCAAAGGGGTCAGGCATGAGGTCAGAGAAGCTCCCGGGAATCAGGGAGCCCAAGGCCAGGACAGCAGGGGGCTGCGGGTCGGGACTGAGGGACACCATTGAGACGCAAGAGCAGGGAAGGGACATCAGGACTCCTGGGTTCTGTTCCCAGCTCTGGAAGGGGGTATCACCAAGGGGTTACAGATGCAGGGTAGCCTGGGAGTCAGGACTTGTGGGTTCCGTTTCTGTCTGGGCCACTGACTCTCTGGGACTTTGGGTGAATGCCTCAGTTTCCCCATTTGTGAAATGGGGGCCTGCCCCCACACCACGAAAGGCCCAGTCAGCCATCCCTGCGCCAGCATCCCGCACCTGCCTTGAATGCCTGGCGAGATCCGATGGAAGCCCCTTTTGAACCCAGCACGGCTTGATGCAGGGTGTGTGTGTGTGTGTGTGTGTGTGTGGGCGGGGGGGGGTGTCCTGGGCAGACCCTGCTGCCTGCCTTCCCCTATGTGAGCTGCAAGGTGGGGGGTGTCGGGGCTGCGTCTTAGTTCAGCTCTGTGTGTGTCATGCGAGCCCTGGATTCCCGAATTAAACCCAGTGGGAGGGAGGAAGTGCGGGGGCGAAGGGGGGACCCTGGGAATCCAAAGAAGGCTGCAGTTTCCTCCTGTAAAGCTGTGGGGTGGGAGACACGAGACAAAGCAGGACCGGCTCAGAGCCCAGGCTCCCCTAACTCCAGGTCTACCAGTGCCCCTCACTCCCGACCCACAGCCCGCTGTGATATCCCAGCCCTGGGCTCCCCACCCCCCCAGCTCTACCGGTGCCCCTCAATCCTGATGCGCAGCCCCCAGCTGTCCCAGCCCTGGGCTCCCCCCAGCTCTGCCAGTCTCGTGCAGAGTGAAGTTGGCTGGCTTTAAGTAGCTTGGTCGAGTTGAAGCAGCACAAACCCCCTCTGCCCCCATAATCTGCGCCAGGGCTGAGTTGTCCCAGCTCTGCCAAATCCTCGGGGCATCACTTGGAAGCAGTGGCTGCCCCAGCACCCCGCCCTGGTAGGGAAAGGCTTTGGGCAGCTGCCTCTGGACTCTGGTCGCCTCCCTTGCTTTGTTCCTGGGGGCAGCTGGGAAGTGCCTGTGTGTGTGTCTCCAGAGCTGCTGGGAAAGGACTTGCGGGGGGGACATGTGCTCTGGGGCTATGGGGAAGGGTCTGTGGCTAAAGGGTTATTTGGCCCATTTTACAGGGTAGAAAACCGAGGAATACAAAGGAGAGGTTAGTAGCCTAAAGCCGCACACAGTGAGTCAGTTAAAAAATCAATCATGGAACTCAGGAGTCCTGGCTCCCAGCCCCTGCTTTCACCACTAGCCCCCACTCCCCTCCCAGAGTCGGGGATAGAACCCAGGAGTCCTGGCTCCCAGCCACTGCTCTAACCACTAGATCCCACTTCCCTCCCAGAGCTAGAAGTAGCTCAGGGCGCCCCCTGCTGGTGAAGGAGGACCCAGTGCCGGGTAAGAAAGGCTCCCCCATCACCTGGCCTGTCTCTCTTCCTGCAGCCGGGCCCCCTGACGGCCATGGAGCGCCTGCTGCTCTGCGTCCTGGCCCTCTGCCTGGGCCCCTCCCGTGCCCAGCTGTGCCCCACACGCTGCATGTGCCAGAACCTGTCCCCCTCGCTGGCCGTCCTGTGCGCCCGCACCGGGCTGCTCTTCGTGCCGCCCTCCATCGACCGGCGCACGGTGGAGCTGCGGCTGACGGACAACTTCATCGCGGCCGTGCGGCGCCGGGACTTCGCCAACATGACGCGGCTGGCGCACCTGACCCTCTCCCGCAACGCCATCCGCCAGCTGGTGCCCTACGCCTTCGCCGGCCTGCGGGGCCTGCGCGCCCTGCACCTGGACGGCAACCGCCTGCTGGCCCTCAGCGGCCAGCAGCTCCGGGGCCTCCCCAACCTGCGCCACCTCATCCTCAGCAACAACCAGCTGCGGGACATCGCGCCCGGCGCCTTCGACGACTTCGCCGGCACCCTGGAGGACTTGGACGTCTCCTACAACAACCTGGCCTGGCTGCCCTGGGAGACCATCCGGCGGCTGGGCAACGTCAACTCCCTCGGCTTGGACCACAACCTCATCGCCCACGTGCCCCAGGGCGTCTTCGCCAACCTGCACAAGCTGGCCCGGCTGGACATGACCTCCAACCGGCTCAAGAAGATCCCCCCGGACCCGCTCTTCCTCCGCCGGCCCGTCTACGCCAAGGCCAGGGGCTCCCCCCTTTCCTCCCTGGTGCTCGGTTTCGGCGGCAACCCCTTGCACTGCAACTGCGAGCTGCTGTGGCTCCGGCGCCTGGCGCGGGAAGACGACCTGGAGACCTGCGCCTCGCCGCCCGCGCTGCTGGGCAAATCCTTCTGGAGCGTCCCCGAGGAGGAGTTCGCCTGCGAGCCGCCCGTCATCACCCACCACACGGGGCGGCTGGTGGTGATGGAGGGCCAGGTGGCCACCTTGCGCTGCCAGGGGGCGGGCGACCCCGAGCCGGCGGTGCACTGGGTCTCGCCGGAGGGCAAGGTGGTGGCCAACGGCTCCCGGATGCTTGCCTACGAGAACGGCAGCCTGCAGATCCTCGTGGCCACCGTCAAGGACGCCGGCGCCTTCGCCTGTGTGGCCTCCAATGCCGCCGGCGACGCCACCGCCTCTGTGGAGCTGCTGGTCCACCCCCTGCCCCAGCTGGCTGATGGCACCCGCCCCCCGGCACCCGCCGCCTCTGGGCCCTCCGACATCCTCACCTCGGCCAAGGCGGGCGCCCACGAGAGCGCCGCCCCGCAGGACAGGGGCGTGCTGGTCTCCGCGCTCTCCGCATCCTCCGCCCTCATTCGCTGGTTCCCGCAGCGGTCCGTGCCCGGCGTCCGTATGTACCAGATCCAGTACAACAGCTCCTCCGACGACACCCTGGTGTACAGGTGAGCCTGTGCCGCCGGGCGGGGGGTGCCAGGCTGGGGATCCGAGTGGTTCTGGCCTGGGGTGCCAACGGGTCTTGTCTGGGTGGCTCTGGGCTGGGAGGGTCAGGGGGCGGGTCCCATCTGGGTGAGTCTGGGTTGGGAGGTCCTGTCTGGGGGTGTCTGGCTGGTGGGGGGGTGGGTCCATGCCAGCCAACATGCATAAGCCAGCTGGCTTGGAGGTGACTGTAACGCCAGGGCAGTGCGTCCCCATGGGGGGTCGGTGTCTGTTTAACTAAACTGCTTACAGATGAACTGGCGCGAGTCGCCCATGCTGGGTGCCCTAGAGCTGAGCCCTGGGCACCCCCTCCCCTCGGAGACACAGCCCCCCCATTTCTGGGTCCCAGTGCAGACCCCAGGGCATGGCCCTCCCAGCCACCTTGGTCACTGTTCATGCCAGGGTGAGATGGTCTGGACTTGCTTGGTGCTGGGGAGAACTGAGCCCGGTGGGCCGATCCCAGACGCTTCCCATGGGGGGGCAAGAAGCAGCCGGGAATGTGGCCCTGTGTGGCCACCGTCCTATGTTCACGTGAATCAGGGGAGCTGGAAGGCTGGGGCCAAAACTGCCCCCCTCCCAGAGCCTAATCTCCCTGTGTGCCTCCCTGTGTGCCTCCCTACAACTCCAGCCACCCCCTGAATTTTCCTGGCACCCCACCACACCCACCAGCCGGCGATTGCCCATGACCCCTGCTCCCCTGGGCTGGAGTTGGGTTCAGCTCGGGGCATCGGTTTCCTTCCCCAAATTTCCCCAGCGGGGAGCAGAGAGGAATAAACTGATGAGCTGTTGATCAGCCACGGGCTGGATGCCTCGTGTGGGTCCAACCTCATGCTCAGCGCGGGTTGGGGGGGGGTCCTGAGCAATGGGATGTGCCAGCTCTGAGTGGGGGCCTAAAGTTTCCCAGGGTGGGGTGGGGGCTCAGTAGGGGGCGCTCTCTACTTGCAGTCAGTGCTGATCCCAGCGTGGCGCTAGGGAGCTGCCAGAGGCACCTTCTGTACGTAGGCCCATGATCCTGGGTGCTTGTTGTCCTAAAGGATAGGTTAGGGGAAACAGTCCCTGCGCCCCACCCCAGAGCTGGCTACATCTCAGCACCGGGTGAGGGGTCCCTGTATAAACAGTCCTGTGCCCCACCCCAGAGCCAGCCGCAGCTCAGTGTGGGGTGAGGGACCCGCCCGCTATGAATGCTCTTCTGTGCTCTCCCAGCGGAGAGGCGCCGTCAGAGGCGTCCCGCTGTGAACGGTGTTCGCTCAAACCATCAGGCAGTGCTTCCTCCCCAGTCCATGGACCTGCGCCCTGGATTCTTCTCACCCCCCCACTTTCCTTCCCCCCCTTCCCCCATCCCTCACCCAGATGGCCGGGGCCTTCCACAGCAGCTGCTGCTTTGGACTTTTAAGAGCCTCCCCACCCACGGTAGCCATGGACCTTTGCAGCTGGCCCGGAACTGGCCCTGGAAAACTGCTAATGAGCCCTTTATGCGGGGTTGGTGGGGCAAGGGGGTAACAGGGTTGGGGATCTGGAAAGATGGGGCAAGCGCAGGGGTAGCTGGGTGAAGGCAGTGGGGGGGAGCTGGGAAGTGTTGTGGGAAAAGGTGAAGTAAGGTAGTTGGGGGGGGCTGGGGGAAGGTAGCAGGGTGGCTGTGGGTCTGGGGGGAGGGTGGAGGAGGGTGGTCGTGGGGGAAATTGGGGGGGTTGGAGGTGGGTAGCAGAGTGGCCATGTGGTGGGAGTGAGGTGGGGCAGGGGCAGCAGTAGGGGAGTGGAGCTGAGATGGGGCAGGGATCCGGCGTGGCCGCAGGCACCGCTCACCGCTCTCCTCCCGCCCCCCAGGATGATCCCCCCATCCAACAAGGCGTTCCTGGTGAAGGACCTGGCAGCGGGGCGGGCCTACGACCTGTGCGTGCTGGCCGTGTCCGCCGACGGGCCGACGGCGCTGCCGGCCACGCGCAGCCTGGGCTGCGTCCGGTTCCGCACCTGGCCCGGCTCCCCCCCGTGCCACGCCCGGCACGCCCACTTCCTTGGTGGCACCATGATCGTCGGCATTGGCGGCCTCATCGTGGCCTCCATCCTGCTCTTCATCCTCCTCCTCACGAGCCGCTGCAAAGCCCACGACGGGCACCGGATGGCCAAGGTCAGGCATGGCTGTTCCCAGACCAACGGCGGGCAGCCCCCAGCCTGCAGGGCGCCGGATGGGGCCGAGGACAGCACCGGGGACCTCACGGGGGTGGCCCTGAGCAAGGATGGCGAGAAGGGGCTTGGCCACCCCTGGCCAAGAGGTGGGCACGAGGGAGACGCCCTCTCCCAGGAGGAGGACGTGGTCAAGGACTAGTCTAGCCCTGTACAGCAAGAGCCCCGTGCCCGGGAGAGCTGAGGAACCAGGTAACGGGGCCTTACGGGCGTGGCGAAGGTCTGCCCGGGGGAGGCCGGGTTTCACGCTTCGTGGATCTGCCGTGCCTGATGCCGGTCTGACTCACGCCTTTCCACACCGTCGTGCGTCTCGCCCTATTTCGGATAGATGAACCTATTTCTTGCTTCCCCCTCAGCCCTCACCCAAATGACTGGGGTCTCCCACAGCAGCCGGGCTTCTCTGGAAAGTGCTCTGCCCTGGTGGGAGGAGAACGTGGCCACCACGTTCGGTGGGGGCGACCGGAGCAGAAACTCCAGCAAGAGCCGCTAGGGGGTCCTGTCTAGCTCAGGGCTGCAGATGTCTAGCCAGGGACATTCCCAACGGGACCTTCTCCAGTGCTGGGGCCTCTCTGGGCAGCATTTGATCCTTGCAGCCCGAGGGATGGTGCCAAGCAAAGGGTTTGGAAAGAAAGGATTGGAGAGGGTTGTAAAGAGTTAAAAAGGGAGGGGATGCTCCGGGATGGACGGACGGATGGATATGCGGAGTAGAGGGATGGATAGACCTGGCCTGTCAGTGGAAAGGTGGGTAGATAGATACATGTGCAGATGGTTGGCTGGCTGGCTGGCTGGCTGGACAGAGTGGTAGGCATAATGCAGATGGGTGAATGGAGAACGTGGACAGTTGGCTGGATACTGCAGGTGGGGGGTGGATAAGTAGGTAGGTGGATGGACAAATGGGTAGGTGGATGGATGGGTAACGTGGATTGGTGGATAGATGGACAGATGGATGGGTAATACAGATGGATGGATGAATGGACTGACAGATGGGTAATGCAGACTGATGGGTGGATGGACGGATACGTAATGCAGACGGCTAGATGGACAGATGGACGGATGGGTAATGCAGATGGGAGGGTGGATGGGTAATGTGGACGGACCGACGGATGAGGAATGCAGACGGATGGGTGGCTGGGTAACTCAGAAGGGTGGGTGCGTGGATGGACAGTCAGACGGGTAATGCAGACGGATGGGTGGCTGGGTAACTCAGACAGGTGGGTGCGTGGACGGACAGACGGGTAATGCAGGCAGAAGGGTGGATGGATGGACAGACTTGTTCCAAGCAGCCTGAGCAGGCCCTATTCTGTTGCTGCTCCCGCACTCACCCAACCCCCGTGTTTGTCCCCGTTTTGCTCAGCCCCCCTGGTGGTGGTGCCCCCCCGTGGGCGTGAGGAGACAGGCCGGCGAATGGAGCGACGTGAAGATCTGAGCATGTCGCCCGGCAGGAGCATGGCCCAGCCATCAAGGGCGCCCCCAGGTGCGGTGACTCCCTCTCCCAGGGAGGCCAGGGGACGCCGGGAGCTGCTGCGCCGAGGGCCTCCACTGGGGCAGCGTCGCTGATGCATCTGCAAAGGGTGATGGGAAAGCAGAGGAACAGGGATTGGGGTGAGCCAGGGGCATCACATTGACCCTCTGCCCTGCACCCAGAAGAGCCGAGCAGCGGGTGCCCAAGATCGCCCAGGGTGACTCCGGTTTGACCCCGAGGGGCTGAGATCAGAACCTGGCCCTGCCCCCATTGTAATCAGGTGTGACTCCGGATTGACCCCAGGGCTGAGATCAGAACCTGGCCCTGCCCCTATTGCAATCAGGAGTGACTTCGGATTGACCCCAGGGCTGAGATCAGAACCCAGCCCTGCCCCATTGCAATCAGGAGTGACTCCGGATTGACCCCAGGGCTGAGATCAGAACCTGGCCCTGCCCCTATTGCAGTAGGGTGACTCCTAGGCTGACCAGACAGCATGTGTGAAAAATCAGGCCGAGGGGGGTGGGGGTGGGGGGGTAACAGGCTCCTATGCAAGACAAAGCCCTGAATATTGGGACCGTCCTTATAAAATCGGGACATCTGGTCACCCTCTGGATTGGTCCTGGGGGGCTGAGATCAGAACCTGGCCCTGCCCCCATTGCAGTTGATGGTTTCAGACCCATAGGCCCCTCCCCAGACCCCCTCTGGCCTCTCCCTGCCCCACAGCCTGAGGGTCCATCTCTGCCCAGCCTCACCCTCTTTCTCCTCTCTTCTGATCCCCTTGTTCACCGGGACTGGTTGGGACCCCCTCCCTGCCCCTCCAGGGTTCCCCATTTCACACCCCTGCCCTGCCTCTCCCAGGACCCTGCCTGGGGCAGCCCGGACCGGATGGGACCCTGGGAGCCAGACTGTGCCCCCACATGGAGCGGGGCCTGTGAGGGGGGCTGTGTGGGAGTATGCCGAGCCAGGCGGTGAGTGCGGGCCCTGGGGGAGCCCGGGTGGCTTGTCTCCCTAGGGCCTGAGCCCCCCAGCCCTGATCTGCGGTGGGGGGGCAAGGAGGCATCTGCAGTACTCAGTTTCCCTCTGTGTGGATACCTGGTTTGACCCAGCCCCCAGGGCTGCAGCCCATGGGGAGGGGCAGGAATAGCAAGGAGATGGGGGAGGGTTCCCTGTCCTGTGGTGCTCAGCCCCCAGGCACTGACCCCGACTCTCTCTCTCTCTTTCAGGGCGTTTGCCATGGACCCTGCTTCTCCCCACAGTGCCACCGACCCCTGGCCTGGCTCGGGATTTGTCCGGGGCCCACAAGGCTGGCCCTGTGCTGTGAGGAGGGGGGGTGTCCCTGCACCACCCCCCTGACCCCTCCTCTTCTCCAAGGCCCGGCAGCTGTTTTTCTACAAACGCCCCTTTCGAACTGCGGCGGGAATTTCTAATAAACTTGCCGGCTCCGAGTGGACCCTGGCTGGGGGCTGTTGCTGGCCTGGGGGTGTCAGAGACTCAGTGGGGGGAGCTGCCTTGGAGGGGTCAGGGCAGGGGCAGGGTCTGGAGGGAGTCATTATAGTGGGGGTGGGGATGGGCTGCTGTATGGGGGAGGATTGGGAGAGGATCAGAGTCGGGGGCGGGGCACCACTGCATCAGGGGGATGGGGAGGGTCACTGCAGGGAGGAGCTGGGGCTGGTCGCTGCATGGGGGGAGGAGGGTTGAACTGGGGGAGGGGTCACTGCCCTGGAGAATCAAGGCAGCAAAAACTGGCACCTGGCACCTCTGGGGAGGGAGAGTGCCTGGGAGCCAGGACTCCTGGGTTTCCTTCCCAATCCCTCCTCCTCTATGGGATCCTGGGGCTTGTTCAGACCCAGCCTCTGGCTCTTCCCAGCCTTTCCATGTATCCCCACGGCGGGTCTTTCCCCGTGTCTTCCTCACTCAGCGACAGGCTCAGGCTCTCTGCAAACTCAGGCAGCGTCGGGCCCACTCAGGTCATATCTGGCGGGTTTCCTGTGCGACAGGAGCCTCTAGAGCCTGCAGGAGGTGTGGGGGGTGTTAACCGCGGGCTCTGACTGTGCCGTCCATGCCACCGCCTCCTAGATGGACGCACCGGCCCGCGGAGCTGGTGGAAGCCGGCCGGTTCCAACCCCCGGCTGCTGTTTCCTCCTGCGCCAGCCCGGCTTGCTGAGCGAGACAAGGAAATAACCATTGCGGCTGGGCCCCCCAGCAGAGGAGCCGGGCAAGGCGTGAGAGGCGCCCTGGGGCCTGGGATGAGGCCCAGGGCAGCGATTTCTCCCCCGCCTTAATTAGCAGCGAAACCAAATGCTTCTAAACGCACCAGTCCTGCCGAGTTAGTCCTCAGCTGGCAGCCGTCACCATGCTGCTGGGGAGGAGGGATGTCAAGTGCATCCCATGGAGCTTGAACGATGCCAGCTCTGGGCTGGGGTACCAGGGACACCGGCAGAGCTGGGGGGGAGCCCAGGGGAGCTGCGGATCAGCTAAGCAGTATCAGGGCGTGGTGTTAATCAGCTCAGGGAGGTGTCTTGGTCGGATGCTTGCCTCAAGCCACCGCTAGGCAGCAGGGCATGTCCCCAGGCCCGTCTGGGTTGATTTTGGGTAAGTGACGCAGGGCGGGGCCAGCCAATGGGGTGCCCCGATGGGATCCCTGGGCCGTGATGGCCAGAAATCCCATCACTCGGCTCCAGGGGCCGCGTCGTGTCGCTTCGCTCCCCCCCCCTGTACCCTGTGGACCAGGTGGCGGCTGTATGCGGGATGCTTGGATTCCCTTCTCCACAGGCAGGACTCCTGGATTCTTTTCCTGGGTCTGCTAGGGGGCTGGGGGGCTGGTGATTGAGGGGGCTGGGAGCCAGGACTCCTGGGTTTTAGCCCTGGGAGGGAAGTGGGGGCTAGTGGTTAGAGCTGGTCTCACTCCAAACGGGAGAGGGGGTGCACCATGGCTGCCCAAGGTGGGGAGACAGAGTGTGGTGAATTCACAGGGATGGGGGGGCGGAACAGATGCGAGCAAATGGGAAAGAACCTGACAAAATTGCCATGCCAGGGCTGGGAATCAGCTCTCCCTTGGCGGGGAGGCTCCCCTGACATTCCCCGCGCTGTTGCTTCCAGCCGTCCCCCTGCCGTGGAAAGCTTTCAAGTCCGAGGGCTGGTTGCGCTCTGCCCAGGAGGCCCTGAATAATTTAGGCTGCCGCGTTGTTAAGTAGTTTTTGCTTTGAAAAATGCATGTGGAATTGTGTGTTTGTCGGTGGGGCGGGAGGAGGATGGGGGGGGAGGAGCACTGGGGATACGTCTACACTGCAAGTGCAGCATGGGATTGAGTGTCAAACCAACGCTGATTCCTAACTGGATCAAGCTAAGCCAAACTCAGCCGGAGTCGTTTCAGAGCAGGGGCGAAGCTAAACCAGACTCAGACTCTTTTAGCCCAAAAGCGGCACGTCCACACAGGCCTCTGCACCTGATTGGCTAGAACGGTTAAAAAGCCAGTTTGTTTTTACTGCAAACAAAGGGATTGCCTGTGCCTCGGGACGGTTCCTCTCTGTGTAATCCCAGGAGATGCGGGGCAGCTAGATCTCTCCTCCGTGTAGCTGGTCGAGGTCAGCCCTGCACCCACCATCTGGGCTGGCTCGGCAGAGTAACGTCCCGCGACAGAGCTCCACCAAGGCGGGGTGGGGGGGCAGGGAGCAAGGCGGATGGACTGATAGAGGGACAGACAGATGGTGGTGGATGGATGGACAGATCAGAGGATGGATGGATGGATGGAGGGATGGGTAGACGGATGGATCAGTGGATAGAGGAATGAGTGGATGGATGAATGGATGGCTATACTGATAGATGGATGGACATATGGGTAGCCAGACAGATGGACTGATCAGTGGATAGATAGATGAGTGACTGGCTGGTTGACTGGGTAAGTGGCTGGCTGGCTGGTAGACAGCTGGATGAGTGGATAGATGGATGTATGGAGGGAAGGATGGATGGATGGTAGACAGATGGATGACTGGAAGGAAGGAGCTGGTTCCAGTGTCGATCTCCCTGTGGCTGTTGCTCCACGTGGTGACAACCAGACACATCATCGGTGGCCAGCTGGACCCGGCTGGGAGCCAGGTACCCTCAGCAACCCCCCCATCGGTGCCATACCCTGTGACATGCCCCCCAGGCCCTTCTGCCTAGGGGTTAAAGGTGCCGCTCTGTGGCACTAACCGACTCTGGCAACCTCAGCCGTGAATGGGGGGGAGGCACGGCTGAGGCCTGCTCTGCCCACAGGACACTAGTGCGGGGTACACAGGGTGCAGGTGGGGCGGCGCCCCCTGCCCCTGTCCTGGGCCCACACACAGGGATCTGGACTCCGGGAGCAACGCTGGGGGGCTTCTACCCCAATTTCAGCAGCTGATCTGGATGGCACCTGATGGCGGGAGGGGCAGGGATGGCTGGGTCCATGGTGGAGGACAAAGTCTACGGCGGCATCTGCTCATCCCAGCGCTGAGTGCCTCGGCCTGGTTAATCTCTGGGATTTAGGATGAGATCTCCATGGCAACCACATCTTACATTTTCCCCGCTGCCTTTATGGGTTTCTTTAAAAGCCCATTTACCGTGGAGACAGCTGGGGGGAGCTTGGTGGGGGGGGGGCAGACATGGGGGGATGGTCATTTGTCACCCGAAAGCCCACAGCAGAGAAGCCAAAGACACCCTAAGAACCCCAATGGTGTTACTGCCGGGGGGCGGTGTTTAGACAAGGGGGGGGTTGAAAGGAGGGGAGTGGTGTCTAGTGGGTAGAGCTGGGGGGCAGCGGGGACTGAGAGGCAGGACTCCTGGGTTCTGTCCCTGGCTCTGGGAGGAGGGTGGGGGTCTAGCACTTTAGAGCTGGGGGTGAGGGTGGGAATCAGGACTCCTGGGTTCCATCCCCAGCTCCACTATTGCTGGGTGACCTTGGCTGAATCACATCTGAAGAGTTGTGACTCAGTTTCCCCTCCTATCATGTGTACATTTAGACTGGAAGCCCTTTGCACAGGGACTGTCACTTGCTGTGTATGAGCAATGCCCGGCACGATGGGGCGTTTGCGGCTTGGGAAATAGCAACAAGGGGCATCGTGGTTAAAGGGGAGGGGCGGGAGTCAGGACTCCTGGGTTCCATTTCCAGTTTGCCACCCCATGTGACCCTAAAGGCATGTCACATCCTCCTCTGTGCCTCAGTTTCCCCACCCTGGCTCCCTGTGATGCTGGCAGCTGTGTGGGCAAATCAGTTGATTGCAACCAGCTGGCTGCATGTGCCTGACCTGAGGCTGGAACCTATGGGCCATGCAGCCAGTCTTGCACGGCCCTTGTTCAACCCCTAGACCCTGATCCGGCCCTGCCCCTCGTGTGGTCACCTTGCCCCCTGCGCACACACACACACTGCCCCTGAGTAAAGCACAAGTGTGAGGTGGTGGACACACAGTGTCAGGGTTGGGGCAGATCAATCCTTCCCCCTCTCCAACCCCCCGCCCCAAGTACAGAACTGGCAATGGCCTGGCTGAAACTGGGAAGATCAGATGCTGGTAGACCGTGGCTGGGAAGGGCTCTGTACCCAGCCCCCATCTCACTGTCTTGTGCCCGTAGGAGCAAATCTCATCAGCCTGGGCCCCTCATGTAAAAAGCTGTCGCATCCTTCCCCAGAGATGGCTGCATCTCAGTGCTGCATGAGGGATCCCTGTATAAACAGCCCCTGCAACCTGCCCAAGAGGCAGCTGCATTATCTCAGTCCTGGGCATATAAACAGCTGTTGGAGGAGGGCTGTATCTCAGTGCTGATTCAGCAATTCCTGGATAAACAGCTGCTGTGCCCCACCCCAGAAGCGGCTGCATCTCAGTGCTGGGCACATCAGGATCGGGCCAGCCCCCTGGGACCAGACAAGTGCTTGGTAGCCCTGCGTCCCATCAGGCAATGTTGTCAAGTGAGCTGGGCACTGCTGGGCCATGGTCACTTTGACAGCTTAATGTGCGGGGGCAGACAGAGGACGCTGGGGCCCATCCGCGACCGAGGAGGCATCCCTGCTGCAGCCTGACTGCTGATGTCCGTGGAGCAGTGCCATGTAACCGCACCATGGCATTAAGCTCTCTCCAGCTGGCACTGGAACCAGCCCAGCCCCCCGGAAGAGGCGTCCATGCTCCAAGGCCTCCCTGTGAAAGGGCGAGATGCAGCCACCTCTGGCAGCTTTTGATACAGGGAGCTCTCACCTGGTGTGGAGATGCAGCCACCTCTGGGGTGGGGCGTGGGGGCTGGTTATACAAGGACTCCCTCATTGCCCATCTCACACGCACACGCCCCTTCTCACTCCCCCTCCACGCACACACAGACACACATGCCCAGGCGCTCCCCTCCTCTGTGACTGATTCATTCCCCCCTCCCCGGCCAATGGGAGAGCTCATTGGCTGGCCTGCCCTCTTTTATGGTCTGCAATTGCCATGGAGCTGGAGCAGGGGAAAGGCCTTTGGTTGATGTTAGCCCGGCAAAGTCCTAACTCAGAGAGATTGTGGGGGGGGGGGGGGGGGGGAGATGGGGAAGAAGAACAAGGGGGGAGGAAGGGAGGGGAAAAGGGAAAGGAGCAGGAAGGCTGGAGGGGGCAGGCAGAGGAGGCGTTATGCTTATAAAATAAACAGCAGAATTTTATTTAGGGGACAAGGCAATACGCCACCTTTATTGTGAATACAACGATTTTAAAAAGCAATTTCCTGCACACTTTTACACACACACACACACACACACACACACACACACACACACACACACAAGGTTTTACAAAGATGAAGTATAGTTACTAGCCTCAGTTGCTCGTGTTAGTCCACTGGCCAGGTGGCTAAGACACGCGGGAGGGAGCAGGGTCTTGTCGGTGCGCGCCGCATCAATGCTCCTGGAGGATGATTGTAGAAGCAAACCCAAAGTTTTTATTTTGGGGGGTTTTATCACGGGTAAGCTTTTATGCGATTTTATCGGTTTTGCTTTGCTATGCTGCACGTGCGTTTTGGTGTGATTATTAACGACTCATGTTTTGCAGGCATGACTTGTTATTTTTTATAGTTTATTTTGTTTTTGTTCTTGGTGGTGGATTTCCGGGTTATTAGGGTGGGCCGGCTTTGGCTATTTGGGTCGTAAAAGTTGTTATTTTTACTTTTTTTAATATTTGAGGCTGGCGCCTTTTTTTGGTGATTTTTTTGGTTTTACATACACCCACTACTTATTTATTTAGTTGGATTTTAATCTTTTAATATTTACTTAAAATTTGAAACTGGAAGACACAAGTGTTTTTTAGAAATAATAACTTTTTTTTATTTAAAACATTTATTATTATTATAAAACATTTTTATTTAACATTGAAGGTTTTTGTTGTAGAACATTTGCTGATGTTACTTTAAGCCGTGATTTTTAAAACATGTGTCCTTTAATAACAGCAACGGTTTCACAGAATGATCTTCGGTAATTTTACAGACAGGATAATTAATGACTTAATATTCGTTTCGGACAAACAGATGGTGGTTTTAAACACACTTGTTAATAGTGAACAGATCACCCGACATGGCCAAAATGCAAAGCCTCACAGAAACTGCCGGGGTGGTTTGTCACGTACTAAAAGATTAAGGGTATTTCACACAGAGGGGCCAGGGGAGGCCCAGCCAGGCTGGGGAGCTTCCCTCTAAGGAGACCCAGGGAATGGGGGCAGGAGGCTCTGCTGTTCCCCCCTCTCTCCCCACTGCAGCCAGGAGAGAGGGCTGCACTGGGGGTCGGGGGGCTGGGAATTAATGTAGAGCCAAGAAAATGCTTCTCCGGGAGCAGAGATGGTGCTGTGATGAACAGGAAGGAGATTGGGGGGGGGGGTCTAGTGGTTAGAGTGGGGGAGGGGTTGGGTGCCAGGACTCCTGGGTTCTATCCCTAGCTGTGGAAGAGGAGGGGGTGTTGGTGGCTGTTTCCTTCAGGATGCCTGAGCTCAGACTCTCCCCCAGCCCCACTGCAGGCTGTGGGTGACTCTGGATTCTACCCAGTGGAGCTGAGCTGAGGTTCGGGCCCCTGGCGTCTTATCTTCCCCGTGCCTTGCCTTCGGCGACTCCCCAGGCCCGGGGTGTGGGCAGCTGGGTACTGCTGGACTGGGCACCGCTCTCTCGCCCTTGCTGCCCTCCGCCAGGACGCTGGAGCCCCACTGCTCCGTCTGCAACCTCGGGCACTGCAGGCGGAGGGGAAGAGCCCAGGGGTTATTTGCAGGGCAGGTGAAGGGATGGAGGGAGGAACCAGCTGCGCACCCACATGATCCCAGCCCTCTTTGGGTGAGCACCCCCGGGGAGGTGAGGGTGTCCCTGCCCTCCTTTGCACAGGTGCAAGGCAGGGACAAGATGCTGCACTGGGGAGCATCAGTCCCAAGGAGCAAAGTAGGACAGGATTGGGCCCACTGATCTTCACTGGGCTAAATCCAGAGTGACCCCATGTGACTCCAGATGACTGTGATCAGAACCCGGCCTGGCCCTTTCGGAGTCAGTCGGGGTGACTCTGGATTGACCCTGGGCTGAGATCAGAACCTGGCCTGGCCCCACTGCAGTCAGGGCTGACTCCGGATTGATGGTGGAAGGCTGTGATCAGAACCGTCCTGTCTCTCTGGCCTGTCTTGCCCCCCTGGCGTGTATCCCCGGCTCACATTTCCCTGGGTCTTTTCTGCATTTCTGCCGTTGGCTCCATTGCTCCGGGCTGGCATCATGGGCCTGGGTCTCCCTCTCGGCTCTGTGCCCGCGCTGCAGCCGCCAGCCCAGAGAGACACACAGATCCCCCCACCCCTCACCCCCAGGGCCCCTCCGGCCCCAGGTCCTGACGGGCTGTGGAGTCCGTCCCACTGGAAGCCCTTAACAGCCTTGGCTCGGGGTCTGATGGGGATTGAACCCCAGAAGCTGGGGAGGGGCTCGGGAAAGAGGGAGGGGGTCGGTTTTTTGCTCTGAATTGAGTCCCCCCGCCCAGGAAGCAGTTGGCTGGTGCATGGCACCACCTGCTGGGGAGATGGGGGAGCAACGTGGCCCCCCCAGGTGAGCTCTCAGCCCCCCTTCCCCCTCATCTAGAGTTCCCAGGCATCGCGGCCCCTGTGGGCCAGGAAGTGACTAGGCTCCAGGAGGGGTCAGAGCTCGGATGTGGCTCTGCTGTGGATCACTGGTCCGAGACACCCCCGGGTGGTGTGGGGTTGTTAGACAGGAACCCTCCGTCTACCCCTTCGGGTTGGGGGGTCCCATCGCGGGATTGGGGGTAGCGACAGGAGTGGAGCAACTCCCACTAGGGGGTAGAGTATCCATGGTAAACCCACCCCAGAATGTGTGTGGATACACCCCCACCTACCCAAACCCCACCCCCACAGCCAGTCCCACAGCCCCTGCCCCCATCCCACAGCAAGCTCCACTGTGTCCCTATCCTACTCCCTCACCCCATAGGCAGCCCCATTGCCCCCACAGCCAGCCTCACTGCCCCATCTGCCCCACCCCACAGCCAGCCCCACAGCAGATGTTTGAAGGGAGGGAGGGGGTGAGAGGCTGGGAACCTTCTCAGGATTTTGGCTCTGTAACCTGTGGAACAAGGGGCTGGGGGCACAGTGGGGCTGGATGTGGGGCTGGGGGTGATCAGATGGCTAGCACCTGGCCAGCTGGGAACTGGGATTCCAGCAGCAGGCAGCAGGGGGCGCTGCCAGCTCACAGAGCCGGGCACCTGCCGCCTTTCTAGCCTGTGCTGAACCTGTCTCTCCTGTCCTCTGACCAGCCCCTGAGCTGGGAGCATGGCCAGCTCCAGCAAAGGGGCTTGGGCTGGTCAGTGCCAGGAGCGGGGACCCCGAGGGAGAACTGTCTTACAGCAGGGGTGGGGGCGGGTGGGTGCTGACCTCAGTGCAGGAGTTGGCACGGGCAGCGGCAATGCACCAGGTACACCTGGGGGAACTCAGAACAATGGGCTTAGGCTTTCTGCAGACTCAGGCAGGGTTGCTGCCTTGGTTACAGTCGGAGCCCTGCACAGACTCAGCCGGATGTTGATGCATCGGCTACAGTCGGAGCTGTGCACAGACTCAGCCGGGTGTTGCTGCGTCGGTTACAGTCGGAGCCCTGCACGGACTCAGTCGGGTGTTGCTGCATCAGTTACAGTCAGAGCCATGCATAGATTCAGCCAGATGTTGCTGCGTCCGTTACAGTCGGAGCCCTGCAGAGACTCAGACTGGTGTTGCTGTGTCGGTTACAGTCGGAACCCTCTCCCAAGCTCACCATAGACTCAGGCTATACTGGCATCACCTTTGCAAGCTCTTTTGCCAATCACCAGGGTCGGAAATGCCCTGTGCACAATACTCTGGAGATGTCACATGGCTCCAGGTGCCAGTGCCTCAGCTATAAGCCTGTGGTGCCTGGCAGGGTCCTGAGCCCTACAATAACAAAAAAGCAGGCACAGCAGAGCACTCAGGAGAGACCCTACAATAACAAATGAGGGTGAGCAGTTATGGTACTTCTGTGTGGCCCCGGTTAGATGGGGCTGAGGGGTTACAGGATGGGAAGCCAGGACTCCTGGTTTTTGTCCCTGGCTTTGGGAGGGGAGTGGGATCTAGTGGTTAGAGTGGGGTGTGGTGAGCCAGGACTCCTGGGTTCTGTCCCCAGCTCTGGGAGGGGAGTGGGGGCTAGTGGTCTCACAGCCACAGCCCTGGCTCTGTACCCCTCCCCCCATCTGTGTCAGTTAGATGGGAGCCAGCCTGGCTGCAATTGGAAAAGGAGTTAATGGAGCCAAAGAAACCGATGATTCCTCCATGCGCCTTCCTGCTCCCCGGGCCTGGGTTGTTGATGTTAGTTTAACGGCTCATTTCACCTCCAGTCCCAGAAGGTTAAAGCTCCGCGGAGGGGGAGGAGATGGCTAACCCAGCTGGGAGAGGATGGGGAAAAGCCTGGGCTGCCATCTCCCCTCATTATTGGTGAGCTGTACTGCAATAGCCCCTGGAGCCCCAGTCATGGACCAGGTCCATGGCTATTAGGTGTATTACGGTAGCACCTAGGCGCCCCAGTCACGGACCAGGCCCCCAGTGTGCCTGGCGCTGTGCAGACACGGAACAGACCGATGGTCCCTGGATTCCGGCTTGACTCAGATTTGGACCCGTCACCCCCTGGGTGGGTTAGTGCAATTTGTATGTAGAGGGAAGGGGGTTTAGGCTTGAGCCTGAGTGCGAACCTTGGGCTTTCGTTGGCATGTAACGTGCCCTCAGTTTCCCCAGCTGTAGAACTGGTGTGGCAGGGTCCTAGGTCGCCCTTGTGGCTCCCTGATGAGTGGAAACAATGAGGCAAGCACAGCATAGAAAATGTCCGGTAGTTTTTAAAAACCTATTTCCCAAAAGCAGCCAAACCACAATCAGCGTTAACTATCCCGTGTGAGAAAAGTGGAGGGGATAATCCCTCGCTCTAAGCAGCCAGAGATCTCAAACCTCTTTACAAATGAGGATGATGTCATTACCCCCATTGTCCAGATGGGGAAACTGAGGCACAGACGTGACTTGCCCAAGGTCACCCAGCAGGCAGAGCTGAGCCTAGAACCCAGTGTCCAGTGCCCTGTCTGGCATGGCTCATTTTAGTATCTCTTGGGAGATGCCCCCACCTTCCCAATCAAAGAGGTGAGCCCCACGGATGTATTGAGAAGTCCAACCCAAGGACCCGGGAGAGCCATGCAGTGCAATAGAAAGTGGGTGGAGTCATATTTGGCCCCGCCCATGGGTGGAGCTTATTTTGGTAGGTGGGGCTGGGAAGATTCAGCCCCTCCCAGCTCTTATTAGTGAACACCTAGAGGTGCTGGCCACCACAGACCAACTACTCCAGCCTGGACCTCTCCCAGCAGGGGGCCCTGAGGGGACCAGGGACGTTAGCGCTGGCTGTGGGGCAGAGCTCCTAGTCTCTCCCAGCAGGGGGTGCTGTGTGGGGGGGCAGGATCACCAGCTCTGTCAGGTTTCCCCCTTGCGCTAGGCCCTGTACAAACACAAAGCACAAAGATGCCTCCATTTGAGTCTTGGATCCTTTGCAGAGCAGGATGTGAACCTGGGGGAGACCTGGCGAAACAGAGAGACAGAAGGAGAGGGACAGAAAAAGGGGAAAGAAAATTCATAGTGCAAAAGGGCCCTTAATTTTCCTGCCCATTACTTCATCGATTGCTGGTTAGTTTAGCTAGGACAGATCAATAAATAATTAGTGATGTTGGGAGAAAAGCGGGGAGCTCTTTGGCCAGCCGGCTGTTTAAAGGCTGCCAGGACGTCAGGGTAAAGCCCGGGCTGCTTAATTAACACAGGAACTTCAGCCACAATTAAACTCCAGCTGATCAACGTCTGAGCTTAATTGCAGCATGAGCTGGGGCCCTGGCACGGTCATAGCATGCAGCAATATACCGTAGCCCTCAGGGCACCCTGGAAAGGGGTGTAGGATGAACAGACCTCTTAGCTACTCCACACCTGGCCTCTCCCAGCAGGGGGCGCTGTGGGGAGCGGGGCAGGAACAGCAGCTGTGCGGGGAGCTCCTGGCTACTCAAGTCCCGATCTCTCCCAGAAGGGGGCACTGTGCTGCTTCTGCTCTCCTGAATCAGGCCGGCTAGTTTTGCAAGCCGACGTTTCTCGGTTTTAGCTGCACGTAGCAGTCAGGCCATGGAAACAAACCTGGCCACAGCCGTGAACGCCAGCTAGGGATCAGCCCCGGAGCCCGCGTTTGTGGCGCATCCCCTGGCTCTGCCAATTGCCCCGGGAGGGGCATTTCCACCTCATCTCTGGAGATGGTGCCCAGCTGTGCCACACCGGAGAGGGGAAAGCTTGGAGCATTGGCCTGGCTTGGGAGTGGAAGGCGCGAAGGCCCAGATCCTCCAAGTTATTTAGGCCCTTCATTCCTATGGGAGTTAGGCACTGTCTGGCGTCGTGTCCTGGAGCAACGTGGCTCAGTTTCCCCGCTCAGCCGCACCGTTCTCCACCTCCTCCCTTCTCGGTGCATTTCCCCCGACCGAGCGACTTGCTAATTTCCTGCACCCTGGGAATATCTGCGGGTTTGGATTGTGTTGACAGTGGAGTAATTTTTAAATGGGATGTTAAGAGCCGCGGAATGAATCACCGGTCCCCGGAGCGCCGCGCCAGAGAGGCTGTTCAGATTAACGAGAGCGAGAGAGCGAGAGAATTGCCACTAAATCAACCCCCTGACAAGGGCTCTCAGCTGTTGTTGGCTGAGCGAGTGTGTGTGTGGGTGCGTGTGTGACTGCCCAGATGTCTCTCTGCTTGGATGTGTGTGAATGAATGGGTATGGACCCACGGGGGCAGAGAATAACCACAGCGCAGTGCGCTCTGGCCATGCACCCCATCTGCCCCCTATTGGCCCTGTGGGGCAGAGAATACACCAGAGTGAGAGGGGAACCAGCCCCAGTGACACCAGGGGAGTTACTCCTGTTTTACGCTGGCGAATCTAGCTGGATTATCCTCCCGGCGAATTTGCTCACACGAGTTCTGAATGAAAGCGAGCAGACTTTTGGCTTGGCATCAGCCTGGTCATTCCCCCCTCAACTCCGATCCTTTCCTTTGAATCCCCCACCTGCTTTTTGGATGTTCGCCCCAGTGGAAAGAAACTTCCTCCCTGCCTGACGAGGCGGCTGAGTTCGGAGAGCGTGGGCAGTCAGCATTCGGCGGAGATCCTGGCGCCGGGTGGCAGTTCACTTTTGGTTTATTTACCAACCTGTGGAAAATCCAGAGAGGGAGAAATATAGTTTATCAAGCTCACTTCTTTCATTGCAGTGGCTTCGTTAAATAAGTCAGGCAGCTGGAGCCAGTCTGCGCGGAGAAGGAACAGAAGGAACGGAGAGCAAAGGAATAAATATCCGGGCTGGAGGAGTCAGGGCCCCAGAGCCCCAACTGCTGCAGTGTGGCTCTGTCCAAGTCACTGGGGCCAGATCCCCAGCTGCTGTCAATCAATCAGCTCCCCCGCGGGTGCAAATTGGCCTTGTTCCCTTGGAGTCAATGGGGCTGATGGGGAATCATAGAAATCACAGAAATGTGGGGCTGGAAGGAGCCCAGGAGGTCGTCAAGTCCAGCCCCCTGCACTGAGATGGGGCCAAGTAAACCCAGCCCAGCCCAGCCAGGGGTTTGCCCTGCCTGTTCTGAAAACCCTTCCATGACAGGGATCACCCAACCCCCCTGGGAAGCCTGTCCCAGAGCTGAGCTCCCCTTAGAGCTGGAAAGTTCGTCCTAATACCTCACCTGAATCTCCCTCGCTGCAGATTTGTTGTCTTGCCTTCAGTGGACACGGAGAACAACTGATCCCTGCCCTCGCTAGAACAGCCCTTAAAGTAGTTGAAGACTTTTATCAGCTCCCCGCTCAGTCTCTTTTCTCAAGCCTAAACGTGCCCAGCTCCTTTAACCCTTCCTCCTCGGTCGGGTTCGCTCAACCTGTCTGTGGCTCGTCCCTGGACTCGCTCTAGTTTGTCTACGACTTTCCTAACGTGCAGTGTCCGGAATTGGACCCCGTCTTCCAGCGGAGGCCTCACCAGTGCCGAGTGGAGCGGGACGATTACCTCCCCTGTCGTATGCACGACACTCCGGTCAACATGCCCCAGAATGATACTAGCCTTTCCCGCAACTGCATCGCATCAGTGCCTCATATTCAGTTCGTGATGCACTATAACGCCCGGCTCCTTTTCAGCTGTACGACCCCCTAGCCCGTTTCCCCCCTTTTGTAGCTGTGCCTTTGATTTTGCCTTCGTAAGTGAAGTACTTTGCACTTGTTGTTCTTGAATTTCATCTTGTTCATTTCAGACCAATTCCGCAATTTGTTAAGGGCCTTAACAAGGCGCTTACGTGCTAGCAATGCCTCCCGGCTCAGTGGCAGCCGCAGATTTTGAAAGCACATTCTCTTCTCCATTCTCCATGTCATTAAGGAACATATTGAGCAGTACTAAACCTAGGACTAACCCTTGTAGGACCCCACCAGATACGCCCCCCAGTTGGACAGCGAACCGTTGGTAATGACGCTCTGAGTACGGCCTTTCAATCAGTTGCGCACTCACCTTATAGCAGTTTCATCTAGACCACATTTCCCTAGTTTGAGAATGTCAAAAGCCTTGTTAAAATCAAGCTATATCACGTCTACAGCTTCTCCCCCATCCATGAGGCCAATGACTCTGTTAAAGAAGGAAATTAGGTTCGTTTGGCATGATTTGTTCGTGACAAAGCCATGCTGGCTACCCTTTGTCACCCTATTATCTTCTAGGTGCTCACAAATTGATGGTTTAATCATTGGTTCTGGTGTCTTTCCAGCTATCGAAGTCAGGATGACTGGTTTATAATTCCCTGGGTCCTCTTTGTTCCCCTTTTTAAAGACAGGTGCTACGTTTGCCCTTCCCAGTCCTCTGGGACCTTTTCTGTCCTCCAGGAGCTCTCAAAGATCATCACTAATAAGTACGAGATTGTCTCCGCTGAATCAGCATCGCTCGATTGGAGTCAATGGGGCCAGATCCCCATGATCCAGTGGGGTCAGATCCCCATTTGGCAGAAGTCAACTCTGCTCCATCTAGGTCAACAGAGCATCACGGAGTCCCATAGTCAGAGCTGGGAATTGGAGCTAAGAGATGGAACTGGGTCAGGGAAGGCAGGAGCAGGGCTGAGTCTGAGGCGGATGGAGACAGGGCCAGGGTAGGGACCTCCTCGCAAGGACAGCTTCCATCCTGCTGGCACCTCCTGGCTTAAATAGTGTGACCGGACCAATCAGGGGTGCTGGGAGCCCTGCCAATCTAACCCTCTGTGGGCGGGATATCCTGCGGCACTGGGGTCACAGCCTGTGGCTTCCCGCTTTGCCAGGTGGTGGCGCTGGTGCAGCCGCCAAGCAGCAGCCCCAGGTTCTAGACCAGGGATGTACCAGGATTGAGTCACATCTCAGCTGGCTTTGTGAGACGCTCAGCAGCGCGAGTTCCTCCTGCCTTTTGCGACAAGGCGCCTTCTCCAGCACTGGCCTGGGCCCTGGGCTGGCACCCAGGCCTGAAGGCTGGATGCCTCCCACGCTGGAAACTGACTGGGAGTGTGTGCGTAAATGAGAAGCGGGCCGAGAAGCAAATGGATGCGACGTTCTCGCTCAGGACCCGGGAGATCCCCGGTCAGAGCAGGCGGGTGAGGCGGGATAGGACTTTGGAGCTGGCTTCTTCTCTAGCCGGCGCATTTATCCGCAGCAGTAAATCAAGGCTCTAAACCTTGCTCTCTCCTCCATGATGAAAGGCCAGCGAATATGGCCTGGCAAGAGGAGAGGCTCTGGGGAGCCCCTTTGTGAAATAATCAGCCCTCCCCGAAGGTGTCTAGGGGCCTGGGCTGGGAGATTTGTGAGTTCCCCCTTAATGAAGCCGGGAGAGAGGAAGTGCCGGGGAGACTTGCAGCATACTGATTGCTTCCGCCGGCACTGAGGGAGGCTGTGGCGCCGCTCAGGGGCCGAGTCACAGTTCAGCACCGCTGAATGCAAAGAGGATTCTTCCTGGCTGCAGGAAGCCAGACGTACCAGACCAGGGAGGCTGTCGCTCTCCACATCTGCACTGCCTGCTGTCACCACAAGGGGTCACCCTGTTATTATTACCCTATCAGCTTGGAGCCCTAGTCGTGGACTAGGTTTCCAGTGTGCTGGGGGCTGTACATTTTTGTTGCTATTAGGTGTATTACGGTAGTGCCTAGGCACCCGATTCATGATCCAGGCCCACATGATGCTAGGCACTGTACATTTGTTTTGTCATTAGGTGAATTACAGTGGCCCCTAGGAACCCCAGTCATGGACCAGACCCCTATGGTGCCAGGCGCTGTATATTTTTATGGCTAGTAGGTGTATTACGGTAGCACCTAGGCACCCCAGTCATGGACCAGGACTCCACAGAACCCAGGTATTTGTCTGATTTAGGGTAACACTTCGTGCTCCCACAGGGCATCCCATCCAGCTGCTGACATGCCCAGGGGTTCGGCTTGTGGCTAAGGCACAAGTCCTCCAGTCAGGACTCCTGGGTTCTATCCCCGGCTTTGGGGAGGGAGTGGGGTCCAGTGGATTACAGCAGTGAGAACTGGGAGTCAGGACTCCCTGGGTTCTGTTCACAGCTCTGGCTTTTTGCTCCATTCCTCCTTTCCCGGCCTACATCATTCTCAGCTCTCCCCTCCATGCACTTGGGGACAGGAGCCTTTAAGCCTTTGCATGCCCTGTATTCTGGTCAAACTCAGGCTCCATCCACCCCCTATGGGCCCTGAGGGGCAGAGATTACCCACAGCGCAGTGTGCCCTGGCCATGCCTCCGATCTGCCCCCTATGGGTGCTGGGGAGGAGGGGGACAGAGACTAGGCACAGCGCAGTGCGCTCTGGCCATGCTGATCATTCCACCCCTTATAAACCGAGCGGGGAATGGGGAGCGGATCTAGCCGGGAAGGGGCCCATCTACAGAGGAGTGAACGTGCAAAGAGCGAACGCCGTGAGATAGAGTGGGACGGGACCTACAGACCCTGGCGAGGAGGTGGGAATGCAAATACTTTCTTGGGCACTGGAGTATTTTGAAGGACACTAAAGGGATCTGAGTTCGAGTGCCTGTGGCACAGGCAGAAAAAGCCAGCTGAGAGAGGGAACGTTGAAGATGTGGGTCTCAAAGCATGTTCAATGGGGTGTGGAAGGCAGTGCTGTCTAGTGGGCATGGCACTGGGCTGGGAGCCAGCAGACTTGGGTTCTAATCTGGGTGGGCCCGCATAGGTCACTTCTGTCCAGCTCTTCCATGGTATTTGGGACCAGATTTCCTACTGAAATCAGGGCAGTTAGTGCCTCAGTTTCCCCCGTCAAATGGGGGCAGTGCAGCAGCCTTCCCTTCCGCTGGAGGGCAGTGCCCTGTATGAGCGAGGTGGCGGAAGGTTGTTGTGTCGCTGCCACCCATGAAATAAGGGGCGCGTGGGGTAAAGGGCTGGGCAACTTCCCCTTCTGGCAGCTCCGTGCCACCCTGATCCTTCAGAGTGGGATAGTGAGGCCAGAGGAGTTCTTCACAGTCATCAGTAGTAGAGTTGGGAACAGAACCCAGGAGTCCTGGCTCCCAGTCTCTCACCCCCCGCAACCACTAGACCCCACTCCTCTCCGAGAGCCAGGATAGAACCCAGGTGTCCTGACCCTCTGTACCCTGGCTGTAACCCATTAGACCCCTTCTCCTCCTCCCTGAGCTGGTTATTGAACCCAGAAGTCCTGATTCCCACGCCCCTGCTACTCTAACCACTAGACCCCACTCCCCTCCCCAAGCTGAGGGGAGAACCCAGGAGTCCAGACTGCAGAGCTGCGCTTCAGCCACGAGCTTGTCCCCTTGGCATCTCCGCCGCTGCAGGGGTCCCCCAGGGCAGCTCCGGGGGAGGCTCGAAATCACTTTCTCCACAGGAGCCACGCGACTGACCTTGTGAAAGCAGCCGGGGGAGAAAAACAAAAGGGTTTCTAGCCTGAGATACAAGAAAGAGCCCAGTCGAATGCCTCAGCGGGACTGGGCCCACCAGGGCGGTCAGCTAGCCACTGCCTCGGCAGCATCTACTGTATCTATCCGTCCCTCCAAACACCCCCGCTGTCTGTCTATCCATCCATCTCCATGCAACACCTCTCTCTGTCTATCAACACATTCCATCTCTCCATCCATCCTCAGACACCTCTACCTGTCCACCCTCATTACACCCTGTCTATCTATCCATCTATCTATCTATCCCTCCCAGGGTTTTTCTTTCAGGCGGTTGGCCCCAGCCAGCCCTTGTGGTTCTTTGAGACTCTCCATTACCCGCCAGTGCTGCCCGCTGGCCCCTCCAGGGCTCTCCCGCGCCCCAGGCCGGACTCTGGCGCCCGGCTCTCAGTGGAGGTCGGAGCTGGCGCTGAGGTTGCCATGGCAACCCGGCTGCATTAAAAGAAGGCGCCCAGCTCCTTCTCCTCGGTGGCTCTTGCAGGGCTCGGTGCACAAACAGAGAGGCGGGAGATGATAACACCCGGGCAGGTGGTGATAACCACGGCCAGGCCGCCCCAGGGACAGCCCTACCTGGGGAATCCCTCCGCCCCTGGCCTGGCAGTGGCTGCCCAAGGGAAGCCAGCCCGTCCCAGTGACCCCAGGGCTCCCAGAGCCAGGAGCGTGAGCCGCAGGGCTAGGGGCTGTCGGGAGATGGCGCAGCAACCCCGAGTCCTAGCCACTGCACCCGGGGATGAGTTGGGGCTCGGGATGGTTGGGGGGTCAGGATCTGGTGTCCTAGGGAGCCGGGACTCTGGAAAGGGCCTGGGGGGCAGGGTGGAAACTAAGAGTGTTGTGCTCCCAGTGCAATGCTGTGACCCTCATCTATGGATCCAGCCGTCCCTTGCCCACCCTTCCAGCTGTGTCCACACACAGCCCTCCAGCTACCATCACCATCTATCCATCTGCCTCACCCTTCTAGCTCTGTCCACACACAGCCCTCCAGCTACCACCCCATCCACACCCCATCTATCCATCCACCCCATCCTTCTAGCTGTCTACCTATCTACCTCCACACTCCCCTCTGTCTTCATACACACCCTTATGTCTATATGTCCAGCTGACCCCTTCCCCCCATTCCACCGATCTATCACCTCACACCCACTCTACCCATCCCTCCATCCATCCCACCCACACCCACCCCTCCATCCATTCCTCCCTCCGCACACGCACTCACCCATCAATCCACCCCTTTATCTATCGAAGTTACTTCTATGGCCTCATTACAATTCGTATCCGCGCCCCTCACAGGCCAATGCAAAGGGCGCCAGGACTGGCTGGTTGGACTCATGGGCCGCTTGCAACATCCCAAACAGAGACATGAGTGAAGATCCAACAAAAGACGTTCCTGGATTCTGCCCTCACCAGCGTCCGGACGACGGCCGCAGACATGGCCATCTCCTCCCCCAGTGGAAGACCAAAGACTCACCGAATGGGACCGTGGCGAGGTGCCAACCACGCCACATACGATGGGCCATGGCCCACTCGTGCTTCCAGAGGTGGCAGAATGGCAAGGCAGCTAGCGAGCCCCGAAACATTCGGGCGGCTTTTGAATCTCAAGATTCAATGATTGTCCCAGCCCGTTGCTTTTCCTGTGCTGTGCACAAGAAGAAGACAATGATGACGATGCTTATGAGCGGATTTGGCCTCCCGTTCTGTGAGGCAGAGCAAGACCATTGTCCCCATTGCACAGATGGGGAAACTGAGGCTCCGAGTGACTTGCCCAAGGTCTGTGACAAAGATGAGGCTAGAACCCAGGATTCCTAGCTCCCAGCCCCCCTTGTGCTCAAGCCAAAATTCGCACCCACCTGCCAAGGTGCTAGCGACCCTGTGACCATCACATCTGGCGCTAGGGGTGGAGTCATGCGGGATCCTTCAGGTGGCAAGGGGCCTTGACGGAGGGGGTGCAGGGCTGGGTGCAGCTGGTGGGGGCTGGAGGGGTGATAGTGCAGAGCAAGGGGTGTTGGTGCCAGGGAAAGCCCTGGCAGGATTTCAGCTCCGTGCAGCACAAGGATCCATCCCAGCTGTTACCGCTCCTGTCTGCTCTCTGGGCTACATGTGAGGGGGGGACAAGGTTGATTGGCATCTACCCAGAGGAGCAATGGGACTGAGACACCCCCACAAAGAGAACTGAGAAGCAGGGGCAGCTGGGATAGCTAATCAGGCCAGGGAAGGGGGAAGGAATGAGATTTGCTGGGTGTTTTTGGCTCCAGGTTCAAGAGGGAAAAGCTGGAGAAATAGGATGTTAATTATCTGACTAACGAAGCTGAGGATCCAAGGATGGGCGGGCGGGGGAAGTGCAGCTGTTTGGGGTCGTTTGTCTTGGGGATAACAGTCTACCACTGCCACCAGCAGAAGCGGCTGTTTCTTTGCGACAGGGCTGTGCCGTGGTGGTGAAGGTGGCTGGTTCGGTGCCCCACTGGGGACTGTTGGATGGAGGGGCGGGGGTTGGATGTGCTGGGTTCCAGTGCCTAGGGGTGAGCGGGTGAGGCGGGGGGAGGTAGCCCTGGCTCAGATCCCATCTCGCCCATGGAAATATCTGCCGTGGTCTTCAGAAGAGGGCTCCCCCTCCCAGCCCTGTCAGTGCCCCTCACTCCTGACCTGCAGCCCCCTGCTGGCCCAGCCCTGCGACCCCCAGTCCCCATCCCTTCTCCTATGATCCCCTCAATGGGCTCAGGATCCTCCCATCTTCATTAATACCCCTGGCCATGAGATGGAGAGAGGGGTTGAATGTGCCTCTGCCCCTCATCCGTATCCACTCAGGGGCACAGCGCCCCTTTTATGTACCCGCCTGCCCCCCTTGCCTGGCAGCACTCGTGATGACACAGGTGATGGCTTTATCCCGTTCCCCGGGGTGATGGACCAGCCGACGCCGAGGGCAGATCAATCACGCCATCGATTTTCCCGCTCGCCTCATTCCCGGCGGCTCCAGCCGAAGGCAGCTGTAAATCCTGCCACTTCCCACCCTGGGCAACCCCGGTCAGCTGAGCTGGGCAGAGGTAATGCAGCAGGGACGCTCCATGGACGAACGCCGAGGGACTCCCCAGCCCTGGAAAGCTGGGATGGAACCGGAGGGGAAATGTGGCCACCTCTGGGGTGGGACACAGAGGCCACCTTGTACAACGAAGGTGGAGGAGTAAAAGCACCTAGAAACTACAGAGGTCAGACAGCACAGGGAGAGCATGGGGGATGGACAGACAGACTGCTTGAGATCTAAGATGACCGCAAGTGGTCGAGGCCTCAATTCATGGCACCTTCGCAGACCGCCTGCCCCCAGCATTGCGCTGGGCCATGGAGGCCAAGAAGGGAGAGCGGCCTCTACTGCATCCCCACCCCGATCCCTGCAGCGCGGCGCCCCCTAGACCCAAAAACTGCCCACCTGGGTTTGCCAGCATCGCTCTGTCCCCCTCTCACTCCATAGTCGGTCCAGCCCACACAGCTGGCCCTGCTCCACCCTCATCCTGAGGGCCAGAAAGAATAGGGCTGATTAGCAGAGAGCCTTGATTTCCAAGGGCCGCCCCCTTCCGCTTTCTCTCCCCCCCCCAGCTGCCACATCAGAGGCAGGCGGCAATCAGGGAGCAGTTAAAGCAGGCCAATAGCAGCAGACAGGGATGGGATATACAAGGCCTCTGATCCCAACAAGTTTTCAAGCTCCTTTTCTGTGTGTTATGGTATCTCAGCTGAGATCAGGGCCCCCCCTGGCCCAGGTGCTGCACGACTGCTGAGTGAGCGACAAAGCACTGACAGAGAAAAGAGACAGAAGGTGGGAGGGGAAACTGAGGCACAAGGCGGGGAAGTGACTTGCCCAAGGTCACCCGGCATGGCAGTGACAGAGGGGGGAGGAAAACCCAGGTCTCCAGGCTCCGAGCACTGTGCTGTGCTGCCTCGCAATGCCAAGGACGCCGCCTCGCGAGGGCCACGCCTGTGACAAGGCTGCCCCAGCACGGCTGCCTTTGGCGTGGTGCCGAAGAGGCAAATCGAGGTGCTGATTTATCGCTGCTGGGAATGGCTCCACCGCGCTGGCTTCACAGGCCAATCCAGAGCCTGGCTGCTGCGAAGAAGGGCAGCCCCAGCTGTGGGGTTAGGGGGGGAACCCTGCTGATTGGCTGACCAGGTGTGTGGGGTGGAGGGAATCGGGCACCTTGCACGGATGTTTTTATTGATTTTTTTCTCTTGTTGTTTTTCAAGAGATCAGTGAGGGGCGTTTGTGGGGACTGAGACTGATCCCTGCACAAAAGAGCTGGTTAGCACAAAAATGGACACACACGCACACACATGCACAACCTGGAAGCACATATGTTAATGCATCTATGTATATGCACGTGTATACATATGTACGGTTGTGTGCATGCGGGGGTATTTCTGTGTGTGCATTTGTGCTGTTATGCTGGAAGGTGTTGATAGCTACTGTCAATCACAGCCTTGGTTGGAGCCAATGGGTTTGCTCTCAGGCTAAATGAAGCAGCAATTAAGCCCCTATGTGGTGTGAGATAGCTGGGTCTGATAGAAGCCACCATCCAATGTGACCAGTCGCAAGCAAAAGCTAAACAGCACTAAGCCATTTGGGCAAAGGGGGTTCTCCTGAGACTGACTGCAAACATAGGGGATGGGGAGGTTGACTGGTTGCAGCTGCATGTGAGGCAGTAGCCAGCAAGAGAAGCAGTTGTGAGCATCATCCTGAGAGGAGGCAGCAGGACAGAGCTCCTTGGGGCACAAGACCAGCTGGGGAAGCAGGCGTGGAAATTGTGAGTGAGGAAAGTGCCTCTTGTTGTTTGCTTCTGCTGCGTTCAGGGAGGCAGGACCGTGCGTGTATCCCTCCTCAATAAACAAGCTTGCAGCAAGGAATAGAAGCATCAGTTTCTCCTCCTAATGGAAAGAATCCGGCAATGCCCTGAATACTGGCTAAAACTAGAGATGGGGGTTTAGCAGTTACAAAATTTAGTACCCAAATTCCAAACATGTTAATTCGTAAATGGAGGAGACATATTGTCTCCAAAGATGATTGGATAGATTTCTCGTTTTTATATGCTGGGGAAAATTTAGTGGAGAAAATTTTAATATATAGTGCTAAAACGGCTAATCCTAAAACGTGGAGAGATGAAGAGTTTTTAAAATGGAGTAATTTAAGATGTCAGGGAATTGGTATTAAATATTTTTTAAATGATTGTATTAGTAATTCATTTTTAAAATATCCTTGCGTGGCCAGGGGAGCAACTGCACGTGTGTGTGTGTGTGTGTGTGTGTGCGCGTGCATGGGTATACACGGGTGAGTGTGAGTGAGTGCATAGGTTTGTGTGTATGGATGTATGCATGGGTGTGTTTGCATGAGTGCATGGGTTTACACAGGTGTGTGTGTGGATTTTGCATGTGTATATGGAGGTATACACAAGTGTGTTTGCATGAGTGCATGGGTTTACACAGGTATGGTGGATTTTGCGTGTGTGTATGGAGGTATGCATGGGTATACACCGGTGTGTGGGTGAGTGCACGGGCAGGTGCGTGTGTATGCAAGGGTGTGCACACATGTATATGTGCATGTATGTGCTAGAGGCCGCTATAACCATCAGCGGCAGCCCTATGGTCCTTAGACCTCATGAGCCGTTTGACTGGAGCAGTCAATCAATGGCCCTCCTTAGCCCCGTCCCACCTGAGGCCGTTGTGGGCTCCGCAGGGGAGAAGCCGCAGATGCAGACTCAGGACCAGCCCTAGGGACAGTCACGAGCTCAGCCACACCCCAGTGCTGTGCTGCCCCATAGGCACAGGGTGGAATGTCCCCCTCTAGGGGCAGATCCTGGCAACGACAGCAGCCTGCTAGGAACGGCCAGTTGGCAGGGCTGCACCTTCAGGGCCAGGGCCCTGAGCTTTGGGATGGCGAAGGTCCCGGCTTATCCCCCCCCCCACGATCTAGCAGTAAATGGTCAGGGGGATCTTGCCGGCTGTGGTGGGTTTATGGGGTGCATCCAGTGGGAACTCATACCTGGGCTGTGCGTGAGTTCTCACAGCGGGCCGTGGAAATCCCCCCTTTTGCTCTGGGGGTGTGGGTGTGCATGTGCGAGCGTGCACCAATGTATGGGCTCACCCCAGTTGTGTGTGTGTGCATTCACCAGTGTATGGGCTCATGCAAACTGTGTGTGTGTGTGTGTGAACGGGCACCAATGTCTGAGCCTACCCCAAGACTGGGGGATGGGGAGGGCTCAAATAAACCTGCGTATGGGACTACACCAATAGCACGTGAGTGTGTGTGCACCAATGTATGGGCCTACACCAATTTTGTGCATACACGTGTGCACACATCAGTTGCAGGTGCAGTTGTATGGGGAGATTTTGGTAGACCAGTAAAAGAGCCAGGGACCACTCGATAGTGCAATATTACCATCAGCAGCCAAACTTGGTAGGCTTTTCCGCAGGCCTGGGCAGTCTTGACATGACTAAGCCAGGAGGGGAGGGGAGCCTATTGCTCAACCCTTGCCTGACCCTGCACCTCCTCTGTGATGCTCTGATGGATGTGCTGGGATTTGTGTTTCAGGAAAAAAACCAATAAGCTTATTTATGCATGGCCTCCGGCCTCAGATATGTAGCTTCTGTAAGAACACATCTAGTTAATTAAGTACACTGACGGCCTTAGGCCTCGCTTGAAACGGTCGGCCCAAGAAGTTTTCTTTTTCTTGGCACATTATCGTCTACTAACAAGGATAAATGGGTGGGAAGAGGCTTGAACTCTTTGGGATCTCTTCTTGGACACACCTTCTGGATCTTCCAATGACAGCCGGAAGATCAGGCCAATCGGAAAGCCGTCGCTGGTTCCACTTGAAAGCTGCCCCAGACTTCGGTAATTATTGAGGCTTGAGGGTTGGGGTGTGTTTACTAAGCTGTTGCGGACGTGTGTAAGTGCTTGAGCCTATGTAAAGTACAGCTTTGAAATAGGAGCACTTTTGTGTGATACTTTTTCTACCAGTCCATCTATCAGCTGGACGGCCGTGTCTCCATTTGACTTATGTCCTGACACCATCTCACGCATAATAGGGTTACCACAAGTTTTGGGTTGGCAGAACCTCGCGTAACACAGTGTCTGAGTGCGTATGTGTCGATATATGTGTGGACGGATACAGCGTGTGCGTTGCTCTGGTGGGAGGCACCAGGTGGCACTGTTAATTTTGCAAGTGCATTCTTTGCAGCCAGGCTGCTTTTGGCCTTTCGAGGTGCGCAGCGTTGCTGTTAGCGTCACGATGATTTCTTTCTCAGGGAGCTGTTGCAACTTGCAAGGGGCTAGGATATTTCCTCCCTGCCTTAATCAGTCTAATTAGGGTCAATTCCTGAGGCAAAAATGCTCCCTGGGATCTGAGCATTGGTGCAGGGCTTAATGGGCTGAAAGCTGATAGAGTGGGTTGCCTACATGCCATTTGTGACCACCTCTGTTCCAGGACTGGTACATACGATGTAAATAAACTAGTTATATTCAGAAAATACCCAGACTCTGCATCACAGATTTCTTTTCCAATGGAAAACTGCAAGGCCCTGAAACCAGCTATGGCTTGGCAAAGGGGAGATCACATCACAGGTGGTCTTGGAACGATTAGATTTTTATCAGTAAATGTCGATAAATGTCAATTTCACACAAACCTACCAATATTTCCACTGATGATAACTGAAATTTACAATATGCACAGTAAGAAAAATTGTCTTGGGAACTTGACTCAAAATCCAGTGATTTATACTTTTGCAATAGGCTTGTTACAAATGGACTAGTGAATGAATGGTAAAAGCGGGTAGGATTTATTGATTTAAGGCTATTTACTTTGTATATTTTGACATGCGATGTTGACAATTTGTGTTTTAACAGTTTATGAAGAGTTGAATCACAACATCTGCTATCATTAAATAAATGGCTGACCCACCAATTTCCTGCAGCTGTGAATTTTTAAATTGATACAAAATTTTTAAAAGTTTAACAATATATATATAGATATTATCTGTCAGAATTATAAAAAATAAAATACGAATTTTGTCAAGTCTAATTATGTGTGGGGTGTTTGTGTATTGGTGGCTGCTCACAAGTTGTGTGTGTGTGTGTGCATATCAGTGTGTGTATCAGTATTTGGGCTTACAAGGTGTGTGTGTGTGTGTATCTGTGTGTTTGTGCATATCTGTGTGTTTCTGCTTACATGGGTGTGCTTACAAGTTGTGTGTGTGCATGCATCTCTGGGTGTGTGTGCATGCACACTTACTAGCTGTGTGTGTGTGTTGGTGTGCTTACATGTTGAATGTGTCTGCATCTAGGTGTGTGTGTGCTTACAAGTTGTGTGTGTGCATATCTGTGTGTGTGAGAGTGCATAGTGTGTATCAATTTGTGGTTACAAGTTGTGTGGGTGCATATCTGTGTGCATATCAGTGTGTGTGTGTCAGTCTGTGGGCTTACAAGTTGTGTGCGTATGCATGTCTGTGTGTGTGCTAACAAGCTGTGTGTATACATAGTGTGTGTATCAGTGTTTGTGCTTACAAATTGTGTGTGGGTGGATATCGCTGTGCATCTGTGTGTGCTTACAATTTGTGTGTGTGCATACCAGTGTCTGTGTCTGTGTTTCTGCTTACTAGTTGTGCGTGTGCATGCATCTCTGTGTGTGCATAGTCTTACAAGTTGTGTGTGTGAGTGCATCGTGTGTGTATACCAGTATTTGTGCTTATAAGTTGTATGTGTGCATAGCTGTCTGTGTGTGCTGACTAGTGTGTACATGCATGCTTACAATGTGTGTGTATATATATCCATGTGGGAATGTGTGTCAGTGTGCTTACAAGTTGTATGTGTGTGCATCTCTCTGTGTGTGTATGCTTACAAGTTGTGTGCATATCTGTGAGTGTGTATCAGTGTTTGTGCTTACAAGTTGTGTGTGTGCATGGCTATTTGTGTGAGTGCATATGAGTGTGTGTATCAGTGTTTGTGCTTACAAGGTGTGTGTGTGCGCGCGCGCGCGTGCGCACAGCAGCATGTGTGTGTCTCAGTCTCCAGTTCTCTGCGACGTCATTCCGAGGCCTGGGGCTGAAAGACTCTCGCTGCTCACATTCAAGGGGAGCGACAGACATTAGTTGCCAGGTCTTTCGTGCTGGGAAATCGAAAAGCACCGAGCGAAGCCGAGGCAGAGCGAAGGGAGCAGGCAGCAGGATCCCCGGAGCAGCCTGGATCCTCCCGCCCGGCCACAGCCGTTTGCTCTACAGTTACCTGCGACTGCTGCGGAAATTGAAGGGGCAGCAGGGCCGGACCTCGCCCAGTAAATAGCCACGTGCAGGGATGGGGAAGCTGGGAGGGACTGGAGGGGAGAAGGGGGGATGCGACTGGCTGGCACCCTGAGGCAAATTGGCAGCTTCAGGGGTTTGATGTTTCAGGGGAATGGGTGGGTGTCAGGACTCCTGGGTTCTCTCCCAAACACTGGGAGGGCTGTGGGGTCCAGTGGTTAGAGCAGGAGGCAGGGGGGTTGCTGGGACAGAGTCCACATGTGATGGGCCCACAGAGTCCACAGAGTCCACATGTGACAGGCGTCCTCCAGGAAAGTCCCTTGCTATTCATCCTGGCCCAGGTCTGGCCCCTCTGCAGGGTCGTTCCACGTAACCACCTGGGGAAGCCAATCCTCCACTAGCTTGTGCTGACCCCTGCAAAGGGAGTGAACCCGATGTCCCCTGTCATAAGTTAGATAGAACCCAGGCGTCCTGACTCCTTATTCTAGCCAATAGCCCGCACTCCCCTCCCAGGGCCAGGAATAGAACCCAGGAGTCCTGATTCCCCAGCCCCCAGCCCCACTACTCCAATGCAGTAGCTAGACCTAATTTCCTTTAAAAATAGAAGCAAACCCCCCAAAGTCCCCCCCCCCCACCAAACCCCTGTTCATTATTTCTGCCCCCAGGCTCCTTTCCCAAGTGAGTCAGAGCAGCCAATTCCAGACACGCCAGCAAAGATGATTAAGAAGCTTTGAAATTAATCCCGCAAGAAAGAAGGGCCCAGTGCGATTTCAAAGGGCATGGCTCATTATATTATTCTTCGACACCCCCCCTACCTCCCCCTGTGCTCTGTAAGATCTTTATTGACTCGGGGCACTCAGGGGATGGGTCGGGCCTTCGAAAGATGGGGCGGGGAGCTGGGGTGTGGAGCGAGGGAACGAGAGAGGAGAGGAAAAGACAAGAGGAAGCTTCCCAGTTCCATCAGCCACGGGACCCGTTCCCCGTCGTAATAACCGTCCCCAGCGCCTTTCAGCGGTCACGCTCTAAGTGCCTGGCAAAGGCAGTCAGTGTCGTTACCCCCGGGGTACAGATGGGGAAACTGAGGCATGGGGGGGGGCAGCCAGGTGACCGGCCCAAGGTCATCCTGCAGGGCCGAGACAGAGCTGGGAATGGACGCAGGTCTAGGCAGGGCTGGTGCCTTTGGCCAGAAGGCCTGAGGAAGCTTTGCTCCCTCCTCCGATCCTCCCGCCCGACCCGCCTGCCTCACACGAGCCGGACAATCCCACCCGGCCACCCCGCCACCAGCTGCTACCTGGCAGTCGAGCTACGGCCGGGCTTTTAGAAAAGAGGCGTCCCTTCTTCGAGCAAAGAGGCCGGGTGACGGAGCCTCCACCACGTCTCTTGGGGCGCTGCTCTCACAGTTAATCACCTCCCTGGGAAAAACATGCCCCTTATTACCAGTTTGACGCCCAGTCCGACCCCACTGCCCCACCAGAGATATAAGCCAGGAGTCCTGGCTCCCAGCCCCCGCAGAGCCTGGGGGCCCCACATCCCAGCACCGGCCCATGGCAGATCCTCCCTGTAGGTGCACAGAGACAGAGGGGTCTTCTCCAGCTCACCCCAGCCTGCGCTCGGGACAGGGATGGTGGGAGGTGGTTTAAACCCCCTTTACACACAGATCCCCCGCCCAATATTCTGGACCCTGCTGGCCACAGGTGTCAGGTAGAGCAGCCTCGGGGCTGCTCTAACTCACCCTCTGCCCCTTAAGGGCCTGAGGGGCAGAGAATAGCCACAGCGCAGCGTGCTCCGGCCATGCCCCCCATGCACCCCGTCTGCCAGGGACTGGGAGCAGGACCCTGACTCCAGCTCCCCCCGTCACTGAGGCCTCCTGTGCGTGGGGGCAGGGAGTGTTTTCAGGCCCAAGCATGACTCAGATCGTGGCCAGCCGGCTTCCTTGCAGTGACTCCCGCTGGACCCTCATGACTGGGGCCTCAATCCCCTGCCAGCCCCAGGTCCCGGATCCCCAGTCCCCCGAGAGGTGGAGGGTGGGGGGGATTCCCCAGCAAAGGGGAGTGAGGGGGGCAGAACTTCTGGGATGCAGCCAGAGCCCGGGCTGAGGCACGTGGCCCTCGTTACCACTCCCCTCTGGCCCTTCCAGCTGTGGGGTGTGGGGCTGGGCTGCTCTCCAGCCCTCCCCCTCCCCCCGGCCAGGTGCGTGTGGGGAGGGGGTGGGTTTTTTTTCCTAACCAGACCGGCTGCACCCCCCCCCCCCGCATCTCGCTGTGACCGTTAGAGATGGGGGCGAAGGGAAGACAGGAGGAAAAACCATCCTCAAACATCCCAACGCAGCTGGCTGCCATGGAAACAGCCCTGGAGCCACAGCTCTGAAATATGGAGTGTGACAGAGAGCTGGGAGGGGGGCAGCCCCCCCCCCCAAACCTGCTGTGGGCGGGTCAGGATAGATATCACGGCCCCCACCTCAGAGAGTGCAGCCCATTGCAGCATCCCCTGTGCCCCCAAAACCCCACAGCCGATACATGCCAATACTGTCCTCCCAGGACCCCACAGATTTCCCACTCTCAGCCCGCCTGCTCTAACCACTCGACCCCACTCCCCTCCCTGAGCTGGGCATAGAACCCACAGACACCACTAGACCCCACCCTCCCCCTGACGCTGGGGATCGAACCTGATGTCTTGTGCTGACTGTCACGCTCCTCCCCCAACTCCTCCTGTGTTATCAGCGCAGTGTCAACCTTTGCCAGCCTCCAGCTAACCTGTGTTAAAAGTACAACCGCCTTGTCCCCGTTCCCCGGTGTACAGCCAACCCAAGCCGGATGGTGTACAGCGCCTGGCACGCCGGGGCCCGGCCCACTGGCACAAACAATACCTGATTCTGCTGAAGCTGGAGTTTATGGCCACAAGAGACAATCGACCTCCTGGGTGACCCAAGCCAGAGAATTGCACCTCCATTCCTGCTGTGCTGAGCAGACCTTCCTCCGGTCAGGACTGGAGCCGCCGGCTCCAATGGTTACTCGTCCTCGCCTTTGCGAACCGGTGCCAGGCATGAACTTGCAGCCGCTGGGCCTCGCTCTGCTGAGATCGCCGCCCTTTTGGGAGCCGGGGTTGGGCTCGGGGAAGGCAGGTCACTACTCCTGCCGTCCCTTGCCAGGCTGCTGGGGTCTCGTCTTCCATCAGGTGAGATCGGCACCTCCGCGGGAAGTGTTCGGGCAGGAGAGCCAGCTGGGAGCCCGGAGGATCTTTGCCTGACCCCTGGGGCGGGTGGGTTACCGGACCCAGATCCACAGACAATCTGAGCCTGGTCCAGCCCCAGCCCCGGCTGATTAGCTCCCGCCATAGCAGCCTCTGTTGCAGACGGTATTCCCCGGCATGGCAGTCAGCCATTCCCAGAGCAGCTGGATTGCACATCGCCTTCCCCGCTAGCCGCTGGGCCAGGAAAAGCCATCGCCTCCCTCACCTTGTGTCTCCGCTCTCCTGCAACACTCCCACGGCACAGCAGGGGGCACAGGTCACCAGAGAGGTTGGAAGTGATGCATTGTGGGAAGGCATTGGAGGACAGTAAGAATCCCTGGCTCTTATTATTAGAGAATGTGTGCAGCGCGTTATCCCCCTTTTTATAGCTGGGGAAACTGAGGCCCGGAGCAGGGCAGTGACACGTTTACCTAACAGGCCAGTGGTAGCGCTGGGAGTAGATGCTCCTGCGTCCTGGTGCACTGCTCTATCCAATAGGCCCCACTGTAGCAGCCCTTCATTGTCAGGCCATGGCACCAGGTGGCTTTCCAGGAGCAGCTCCAATGGGAAACTCCCTGGCATTGAGCCCACCGGACCTGTATCTCCTCTCAGCATCCCCCAAACCGGCATTTCCAAAGCTCCCTGGAATTCCCTTGCCCTGGGGCTGGCTCAGCGTTGTCGCCCCCTAGAGGGGAAAGGCCCCGCATCCCATTCTCTGCCCCCTGACGCCAGCCATTCACCCGCCCTGGGGCCAGATCAGAACTGGCGCCCCCTAGAAGGAAAAGGCCTTATATCCCATTCTGTACTCCCCCCACCCCAACCAGCCTATTCCAGCCAATTATCTCTTGACGATTTTATACATTTCCAACATGGTTTCACTATTGGTGGTGAGCCAATAATAATAATAATAATAATAACGAGCTTGTTGCCATAAGAAGTTAATTATCATGTAAAATCATTAACATAACAATGAGCCTTTTTACCATAATGAGCTAATTGCCACAACAAGGTGCTTAGTGTAGCCCCCTCATTAGCATAGCAACAAGCTAATTACCACAATAATGAGCTCATCATGGTGCATCATTAGCATACTAATTAGCTCATTTGCATGGCAGCGTCTGATCTTTTTTATTGGCATCTTGCTGGTAATTTTTCTTGGCTTTTCCAAAATCACCAAGAAATCACGAACCTGTATGAAATTAATCAAAGCCAGTTTGCCAGGGATTAGCCAACACTGAATCAACAAAAAGTGATGATGCACCATCACAATGTAGCAGTGTCACACCAAGATGCCAAAGATGGCATCAGGTGGTGCTAAAAGGGCAGGTGTGTCATGACCCAAAAAAGACCAGGAGCTGGGATCTTGTGACCTAAATGCTAAATTTTTCCAACTGGACTTGCTTTTTAATCTTCCTCAGTGAGATCTACCAGATAAGACAAGTTTGATATTTGTCCTCAGCCACTTTCGAGTGAATCCAGGGAAGATTTTTCAAGAGGAGTGTGGGGTTTTTTTTGTTTTGGTGTTGGGTTTTTTGGGGAGGTTCTCTCTTCAGACTAACTCAAAACCAGCTGGGCTGATTGCCTTCAAATTTTCCAAGAGAATTTGCCCTGGAGCTGCTCCAGAAAACTGCAGCCTGGCTGGAAATCATTTGGAAAAGCTATGAGCAGTTGGAAAAGGGGGAAGAGAGAATTCAGGCTTACTTGTGACGGCTGCTCCACAGCAAGAAGGCTGTTAGCTGGGTGCATTGGACCAAAGTGATGGAAAAGATGGTGGGTGGGGGGGCAGGTTAAGGCCAGATCAGAGACCGACTCCCATGCACACTCTAGGAGCTTCTCGCTGCGTCTGCCAATAGTGTCAGTGACCTGCTCAGTGTCCCGTAAAATGCAAGGAGCCCGGCGCTCTGCGGAGCTCCTGTGCCTTGCTCATCCAGTTGCTTTGGCCATTCAGCCTGACATCCGGGCTCTGCAGCCTGGCGCTGCCCCATGCAGCTCAGGCGGTGAGAGTCAGCAGTGCCGAGAGCTGGACAGGGTGGACAGGGCAGAGGTAGAAGTGGGCTGGCTGGCACGGACACCGTGACAGGCAGGAGCCGATCAGCACTGCACGCCGGTGCCGGGGAATGCATTCCCGCCCCAGCGTGTATGCACGCACACACACATACACGCACACAGGGCCCCTAATTGGTGTGCACACACACACACTGCCCCAGTTGGTGCACAGCTACACAGACACACACACACACACACACACACACACAAACACACACTGATTTAGCTGAGGTTAGTCCTGCTTTGAGCTGGGGGTTGGACTAGATACCTCCTGAGCTTCCTTCCATCCCTCATCTTCTAGGATTCTATGCCCCTAATTGGTACATACACACATGCAAACACACACTGCCCCTAACTGGTGTGTGCACACACACACTAGTCCTAATGCACACACACGCACCATGCAGCATCACTGCAATGCACACACCCACACACACATTTTCACACTCGGGCTGCCCGTCCCTGCCCTTCACCAGCTGTATCTTCACAGCGACTGTTTGTAATTTCACAGGGCGTCTTCAGCGCCCAGCCGGCCTGCCCCCTTCCCGGCCTGGAAGAGGCTGAGTTCTGGGGCGGGGGCACAGGCAGGTGGCACCTTCCTGACCCTTCCTTCAACGAGGTGACCTTCCCCTGCTCCTCCAGCCTTCAGCCACCAGCTGCTTTCTTGCGCCCAGCCACACGCGACTTACGAACTGGGAACTGGGACACCCAGGCCTCTCCCAGCAGGGGGCGCTGTGGGGAGCTGGCTGGGGGGGAGCGCTCCCGACTACTACTTCTGTGTTCATGGATGTGGCGCTCTGGGGTCACTGACTCCGCCAGGGCCCCCCTCGCCTTCGCGGGCAGGACGGGACCAGAGCTGGCAGGTTGGGGATGCTCAGCAAAGGATACAGCGGACAGGGTCCAAAAGCACTGGCTCCGCCTCCCCTCCTGGCTCGGCTCTTGGGTTTGTTAATTAGTACGATTTGCATATTCCCAAAGGCCTCAGTGCCCACCCGCAGCCCCCCCACAGCTCCCAGGGAAGTTCATTGGGGGTTACCCCCCCCCGGCTACCCACCTGGATCCCAGCTGGTCTCTCTCTTCACCCCACTTCCAGATTTGCCCTGCACGCCCCACTCTGCCATTGGTGCCACTCCCCACCCTGTGTGGGCATCACCCCATCCCCTCCCCTGCCTCACTTTCTGTGTCTGCCCCCCCTCATTCTTCCCCCTAGCCCCCCCATACGACAGACACAGGCCGGACCCCGCTGCAGTTCACACACAAAAGGTTTTAATCACCTCCTGAAAAGGGGGGGCCGTGCCCCAAAAGGGGATGGTGGGGGTGGAGAGGGATCGGGGAGGAATGAGGAAATGGGGGGGGCAGGGGGGCAAAGGGCACAGGTTTTTAATGTAAAAACTTGTGTTCCACACTCAAACAGCGTTTTCCTTTTTAAAAAAGTCATGACGGGCGAGGGGAAGTATGGGAAAGCAAGGGATGATGGGAAATGGGGGGACATGGGCTACAGCAGGGGGGTTGGACGGGGACTGGAGCACAGCTGTGCTGGAATGGGGGGGATGAGGGATGATGGGGGATGGGGAACCAGTGTGGGGCTAGGGTGCATAGAGAGGAATAGGGTACAGTTGTAGGGGTTGGAGGGGGACTGGAGGACAGATGTGGGGGGAAGGGAGCCTGGGGTACCGCTGAGGGGGCTGGAATGGATGGTGGGGGAAACTGAGGGGGTTGGGCGGATGGAAGGGGGATGGGTATCATTGAGGGGGGCTGGGACAGAAGGGAAAGGGGTACAGCTGAGGCGGGATGAAGGGGGAAGGGCAGAGGGTCCAGGGGGTTTGCTCGCCGGAGTGGGGGACAGTCTGGAGTACCAGGGAAAGGGGCTAAATGGGGCAATGACTTTTTCGATACTGAATACACTGAACACAGAAAATGATCTAGACCAGCCAGATACAATAAATAGGCCCCTCCCCCCCCAGTCTGCGTCGGGGAGCGGGCACCTGTGGCCCCCTTCCCAGAAACACGTGGGGGAGCAGGAGGAGAGGGAAAGGGGTTCGTTTTGGAACTAAACTCTGCTCCATCCCCCGTCCCGGAGAGTTATTAATGCATAAGGATTTACTCAAGGTAAAAGGATCTTTGTAATTTCGTGTCATCTGTGCATGTGTCTTTGCTGAGTTCTGTTCCCGCGCCGCCCGGCGCCGATGGGGGGGTCTCTTGAAACTCATCCCGCGGCCCCTCCCCTCTCTGCTGCCGGGCAGTCCCCTCCTTCTCCCAAATGTTTGCGTTCGGTCCGTCCATTGGGTGATTTTTATTTTATTTTATTTTTTGTGTTGTCCTCGGTCTCTGCTCTTTAAGGCACCGCAGTGGAAGAGAGTCAGCGTTGGGGGAATCGGCGCAACTGGATCCGTCTCCTTCTTGTCCCCAGTATTCCTGTGGAACAGGTTGTGCGGTCCCGCGGACCCGACGGCAACACCGCCCACCCCCACCCCGCCGCCCCGGGGCCCGTCTCAGACGGTGCTCTCCAGCATCCACTCCGTGCTGCTGAAGATCACCCGGCGTTGGCTCAGCGGGCAATCCTCCGCGTTCAACTGGGACGTGGACATGTGCCGTTTTGTCCGTGCCCGGCGCGGGTAGCTGTGGCTCTGAAACAGAGAATAGTCCCCGTCGAAGGAGTGACGGTGGTGGTGAGTCCTCGACAGCTCCCGGGGAAAGATGCCTACGCTGGCCAGCTTGGCACGGTGCTGGCCGCCCGGCCCAGTTTCCCGCAGGAGACCCAAGGAGCCGGTCACGCTGCCCTCGGGCTGGCCCTCCTCCGAGGACAGCAGGGCCACAGTCTGCAGATCCGCACCCGGCTTGGGGTCTCTTTTGTCCGGTTCGGGGGCGGTGGGCATGTCCTTCTTGGGCTCCGCCTCCGCAGGCGCCTCTGCAGGCCCTACCTCCTGGAAGGTCTCATATTTGTCCTCCACGGGTTTGGAGGCCGGGGGCTGCCCGCCGTTGGTCTGGGAATAGACGTTGCTGACCTTGGCTTTCTTGTTCCCGTCGTGGCCACTGTAGACCTTGTAGCGGATCATGAGGATGATGATGAAGACCAGGACGGAGGCCACGATGATGCCGCCGATGATGATGATCATGGTGCCGCCCAGGAACTGGGTGTGCAGGGCGTGGCACTGGGTGGTCTCGCCATCCGTGGTGAACTGGACACAGCCCACCACCCGGGTGGCCGTCAGCGCCGTCACCCCATCGTCGTACACGGCCAGCACGCACAGGTCGTAGTCCCGCCCCGCTGCCAGATCGTTCACCAGGAAGGCCTTGCTGGATGAGGGGATCATCCTATAGGGGTGGGGGCGAGGAGAGGGGAGGTACTGGTTAATTTCTGGGTCAGCCCCGTAGCTGCAGCCCCAGCCCCCTGGTGTCAGCCCCCTGGCACATCCTAGGGATACAATGCTAACCCTATAAACTCTCAGCACCTGGCACCGTGGGGTCCTGACCCATAACTAGGGGTCCCAGGTGTCCCCCTAACAGTGATAAAATGTACAGCACCTCACACAATAGGACCCCTAGTTATGGGCCAGGACCTCATTATGCAAGGCACTGTACATTTTATTGCTATTAGGAGTATTACGGTAGCACCTAGAGCCCAGGTTATGGGGCAGGACCCTCAGTGCCTATTGTAATGTACATTTTATTACTATTAGGTGTATTACGGTAGCACCAAGCCTCCAGCCCCATAACTAGAGTGCCTACGAGCTCCCATAAGCACCTAAGAGCAATATAAAAACCTTGCAGGTTCAGAGACGTGCAGGATTTGTGCCAGCGTCACTGAATTGTTTGTGTCAGAAAAATCCAGCAAAGAAGTAACAATAATTGTGAAGACGTCCTAATTGTCATTATTTTTTTACTTTTCCTTCCCATTTAAAACATAAAATAAAAATCCCTCATATTGGCAAGGAAATGCTCTCTTTGAGCCGCCACCATTTTTTTTGTCTGGTGAAATATTCAAAAAACATTTTCATTTCACTTGATCCAGAATCAATTTTTCCTCCCTCCCACCCCCATTTTTTTTATAAAACTGCCAGCGAACCAAAAAATCAGTTATTTGTACAGCTCTCCTTCTGGTCCATGATGGCCCCTGCCCCTCACCCTAGAGGCAGCTGCATCTCAGCGCCGGGTGAGGGATCCTTGTATAAATAGCCTCCATGTCTCACCCTCAGGGAGCTGCATCTCACTGCAGCACAAAAGATTTTGTATACACTGCCCCTGCGCTCTACCCCAGAGGTGGCTGCACCTCAGCACTAAGTGAACACTCCCTCTATAAACAGTTGTGATGCCCCACCCCAGAGGTGGCTGCATCTCAGGAGCAGGGGGGAACAATTCCTGCACTCACCTACTCACAAAGAGTAATGTGACACACAAGAATGTCACAACATACATGTGCACACAATAATGGCTCTCTCACACACACACAGGGGAGCTAGCACACACACACACACAGAGTCCATAGCTCACAAACACACACACACTGTCTAATGGCACCTTGACACACACTCCTCAATGACACACACATTCTCATGCTGTAATGGTGCGCGCACACACACACACAATAATGTCACAACACATATACCTGCACATAGTAATAGCTCACACACGCACACTGAGCAATGGCTTATAAACACACACCTCCACATGCTCTAATGTCCCTGTTTAAGGACACAGAGGAAGCCATTATCCCTTTGTAATTCCCATCAAGCAGTGCACTTTGCTCTCCTCCCCCGAACACGTCCACACTCTGCTGACTCAGCAGTTGCTAATCTTCCCCTCTCCCCCCAGGCGTGGAGTCACAGGGATCCCACAGCTCAGTGGACTGGAGACCCCGCCACCATCCACTGGAATGCAGCCACCTCTGGGGTGGAGGGCAACAGCCTGCTGGTGCACGAGGAAGGGGGACTCTTGGGACAGAGGTGTTTGGATCTGAAGCAAAGCTGTGCTGGACTTTCAGCACCCCAGAGAGCTGGGGAAATCGAGTCAGTGGTGGTGGGATTTGAACCTGTCACTATGGGAAACCTCGTCATACCGAGCCAAATAATTGGAGTTCAAAGCCCTCTACCCTGCCCCCTCCAGAACCGCTGCTCCTGGCCCGGGCTCGCCCCAGCACTGGGGTGATCCACAGCTCCCTCCACACACACACACCCTGCCACCAGAAATTTCCAGTTGGTTTCATGGCTCTGATGCTTCCTCGGCTTTCCAAGGAATGACCCCCATGGCAGAACTGAGGGAGAGCCCCTGAGGGTGACACGGGGCAGTGCAGACCTGGAGCTAGTGAGCAGCGTCTCTCCGCGTCCAGCCGCCTCACCCCTCACGTTCACTGTGTTCACTCGCCCATCCCACCTCTGCCTGCACTGAGGCCAGCGGGACCCGAGAGGACAGGTTTCAGTTACACCCGGTGCATCGCCGCTTGGTAAGCGGTGCACATAAGCTATTAAGAAAGAGGATAACAACCTACTACTGCCACCAGGCTCTTCTTTACCCCATGCCCATGGTTCCAGCCCTGCTGATGGCCCACGGGTACCATCCACCAGCCCAACCCAGCCCTCACCTGTACACCAGCGAGTCGTCCAGGGAGCTGTTGTACTGAATTTGGTACATGCGGATGCCAGGGATGTGCCGCTCTGAGGGCCAGCGGATCACCACCGACGTGGAGGTCAGCTCGGCCGCCACAATCTTCTTATCCAGATGGTTCTTGGTGTCGTTGGCGCCCGACTTGGCAGAGGTGGTGATGTCGGACGAGCCGGGGTCAGGCTCCTTCATGTGGCCCGTGTTGTTGATCAGCAGGGGCAAGGGCACGATGCAGACCTCCACGGCCGCGGTGACCTCGCCGGCGGCATTGGAGGCGATGCAGGTGAAGACCCCGTTGTCCTTGAGCGTGGTGATGAGCACCTCCAGCGTGCCATTGTCGTAGACCGTGGTGCGCGTGGTGTTGTGGATCAGCTTGCCGTCGGGCGCGATCCAGTGGATGGACGGGTCGGGGTCTCCCACCGCCTTGCACTTGAGGCTGACGCCCTGGCCCTCCATGATGAAGGCTTTGGTGGAGTATTGGCGCGTGATGAGGGGCGGCTCGCAGATGAACTCCTCCTCGGAGATGGACCAGAAGTACCTGTCCATCAGGTGCTCAGGGGAGGCGCAGGTCTCCAGGTCGTCCTCCCGCGTCAGGCGCCGGAGCCAGAGCAGCTCGCAATTGCAGTGCAAGGGGTTGCCGCCGAAGCTGATGGTCAAGGTGGAAGGGTGAGAGCCCTGGACGTTAGCCAGCACCTGAGCCCGGAGGAAGAGGTTGTCCGGGGGCAGCTTCTGCAGCCGGTTGGAGGTCATGTCCAAGCGCACCAGCTTGCGGAGCTGGGAGAAGGTGCCCTCGGCGATGTGTTCGATGAGGTTGTGGTCTAGGGTCAGGGTGTTCAGACTGACCATCTGCCCGATGGCCGCCCAAGGCAGCGTCTCCAGGTTGTTGTAGGACAAATCCAGGTCCTCCACGGTGGCCAGGAACTCGTCGAAGGAGGCCGGCTCGATGCTGCTGAGCTGGTTGTTGCCCAGGATGAGGTGCCGGAGGTTGCCCAGGCCTTTGAAGTGTTCCTTGCGGAGGACGGCCAAGCGGTTGCTGTTCATGTGCAGGGCGCGCAGGGCGCGCAGGTCGGCGAAGGCGTAGGGCATGACCTGGCTGATGGTGTTGCGGGAGAGGGTCAGGTGCACCAGGTTGGTCATGTTGGAGAAGTCCTTGCGCCGGATGATGGTGATGAAGTTGTCCGTCAGCCGCAGCTCCACCGTGCGCCGGTCGATGGAGGGCGGCACGAAGAGCAGCCCCGTCTTGGCGCACAGCATGGTCAGCGTGGGTGAGATGTTCTGGCAGATGCAGCGGCCTGGGCAATGCTGAGCCTTCGCCACCGTGCCCAGCATCAAAAGGGGCAGGAGGAGTTTTTCCATGGTACTGGCCCTCACTTCCTCCCTGCCCGGGCTCTGCAGGCAAGAGGCACAAAAATCAATGGCGGCAAAGCTACCGCGGCAAATCGCTACCTAAAAACTGTCTCCCTTTCCCAGCCAGTCTAGGTATTCAGGCTGCTGTGGTCTGTTCCCTGAGGGACCCAGGTTCTATAGCTCGACCTGTGGCAGTCACCTGGGAGCTGGGAGACCCTCAGCTCAATGCCTGTGACTGACAGACCCCTCTTGGGGCATTGTGTTAAAAAATAGTGATGCCCCCTGGATCTTTTTGTGGCTAACCCCACCCCAGTATCACCAAGGGTGGCAAATCATGAGCCCCTGGAAAAATCATGAGATCTTGCTTAAAAATCATGAGGGTTTAAACTAAACTACATTGACAGCAGATTCTTTTTTTCATTCAGCTCCTGGTTTTCCAGACTTTGCCACTCTTTTCTCTATAACTCCCACCTTACTTATTTTTAAATGAAAGCTTGAATCCTTGCAGGTTCTCACGGTTCCAAGACATAGCAACTGAAGGGAAAAAAACCCGGTCATTGCGAGGCTTGGGATAAAAGCGTGAGAGTTGGCAACACGGTCAAAATCCCCAGATCACTTCCTCATGCTCGATTTGCTTGGAATTTTTCAAGCCCCAAAACCCCAACCTCATTCCCCCCACCCCCCTCCTGAAAGTTTTTTGTATTTTGTTTTGTTTCATTGGTCAATTGTTTGTCGTTTTGCTGAGAAAATATAATTTAAAAAAAAAAAAATTGGCACGGTTTGTCATGTTCCAAAATGAGATGTTAAGAAAGCAAATAAAGAAACTTTTTTTGGAGGGGGGAAATCCCAGAATTAGACTCCAAAAAAATCTTTTTTGGAAAATCTTCAAACATGGAAAGAAATGAAACATTTTCAATTTAAAAAAAAACCCCAAAATGAGAACGATTTTTTCAACATCTCCCTCTCCCATCTCTATTTTTCATAGATTTTTAAAGTCAGAAAAGCCCACTGTGATTGTGTTGTCTGACTGGCCCTAACACCCTGTCCTGGGGAATTAATCATTCTACACAAATTCCATTTCTAATCCTGGCCCGTGGTTGGGCTGTACATTTCAGGCTCTGTGTGCCCTTCAATTCACCAATGACAATGAGTGCCGTTGGCACAGCCATTTCCTGATCTTTGTGTGCAAATGGGGCCCCCCGATCTCAGTCAGCAGCTGTGCGGCGCCTGGCACAAAGGGGACCCTTCTGATCTTTGTCGAGTCCTCTGCGCACCACCGTTAGCTACTGAATAATAGAATTACCTTGAGACCAGTCAACAATTAGATGTGAAGATGCCGTTAAAAAAAAATCTCTACCTCCTTCGGGAAATCCTCAAACAGGAATAACTGGGAAATTTTCAGAGCCTCAAATACAAGGTTCCTTTGGGCCTACACACTGTGGCGTCATGGCTGCTCTGCCTCAGTTTCCCCACCAAGCTCTTCAGTCATAGCTGTGACTTGATGCCTCCCAGTCCTGCCAAGACACTTCAGAAAGTTCCCCCACTTCTGGGGCAATGGACTGGGATGAAGTGGGAATCTTCTGTCATACTCACACTCAGTAACTCCTGGCTGTCTGCAGGGTCCCAGTCCCCTGGGGAATATCTAAAATCTCCCAGAACCACCCCCACCAAACTAAGGGGAGCCCCACTGCAAACCATAGGCCCTCAAATGCTTGACCAAGGAGATTGCCACCAGTATCTCCATTTTGCACATGGAGAAACCGAGGCACAAAAAGAGTGGGGAGGCAGGATTAGAACTCAGGTGTCTTGTATACCAGCCCGGGGCCTTTCCCGCTGGACCAAGCAGCTGCTCTGAAATAAGGTTACACTTGAGAGAAATTGTGACCCAGTACGGAAGAGCTCAGGACACCTGGATTCCAGTCTGGCCTCTCTCACTGCTCTGCCTCAGTTTCCCCTCCCAGCCTTTAGCTGTGGAGACTGTGAGTTCTTTGGGGCGGGGCTTGTCTCTCACTTAGAGTCTGCGCAGTGCCCGGCCCGACCCCCGGGGTCTCTAGGTGCCACCCTCAATAATAATCCAACACAGGGAGCCGGGAAGTTTCACCCTCAACCACGCACTGGCCACCCCGCTCCAGACTGCTGCCGTTTGAGCTCTGGGGGAGCGAATTCCTAGCCCCCGCTGGCTGTACCACTGACTTGTGTCAGAGGCAGTTCGGGGGAGGAAATAGAAAGCAGCAGACACGCTGCAATGGAGGGAGGGGGCTGGAATTTTTACCGGTAAGTGTCCTCACAAAGGAGAAAGCGAAGCTCAGCTTGCCTTCACCTTGGAAGCTATTAACCCCACTGAGGAGCTGCCGTTGTAAGAGGGGTCACATACACAGGGCGGGAGCTCTGGCCCTCCTAACTGGCGAGCACCTCCCAGTCTGCAGTGTATTTATCCTCACAGCGGCTACGATCCCCATTGTGCAGATGGGGAAACTGAGGCGCAGAGCGGCTGCTCAAGGAGGCACATTGGGGGAGGAGGGGCAGAGACTGTAGTGCGCCAATCATGGCACCATCCTGCCACTCACATGCAGCTGCCATGCCCAGATCCAGAAAAGCTCTTAAACACATGCCGGGTGTTGAGCAGTGCCATTAAAACCAGAACGCAACACAGGGAGCCTGGCTGCCAGTCGCTTTGGCTCTAACCACTAGACCACACTCCTCTCCCAGAGTCAGGGAGAGAACCCAGGAGTCCTGGCTCCCAGCCCCGCAGCTCTAACCCCTATACCCCATTTCCCTCCCAGAGAGAGAACCCATGAGTCCTGGCTCCCAGCCCTGCTGCTCTAACCCCTATACCCCACTCCCCTCCCAATCTGAACCCCAGAACACACACCCCTGTGTGCAGACAAACACAGCCCCTGCTGTTGCCAGGCAGATGTGGATCGAAGTCAGCGGCCAGCTCTGAGCCTTTCTCTCTCTTGCTCTCCCCGAGGAGATGAGAATCAATTACACCGGGCGAGAGAGAAATGGAGAGGAAGAGAGAGAAAAATGAAGGGGGGTGAAATCACTGCACCGCTAAGCACAGCTGTTCAGCCGCAGCCCCTCCGCACAGCTGGGAGCCAGAGACACCACCCCCCCGCTACCCCAAGTCCCCCCTCCCAGCTCCTTATCATGGGGGGAGACCGGAGTTATAAAGGGCATTGCCGGGGCTTTAATTAATTACAGGTTGGGCTGCTTTGGAGCAGCCTCTGCTGGCCAAGCTGCAGCCACACCCTGCCTCAGTTTCCCCTCACCCAGGTTTTCTGTCTTTGCCCAGCCTCAGCTCTCCAGCTGGGTCACTCTCGGCATGCAATCCCCTCCCGGGGTAACAAACCAGATAAACAAACAGCCGTTTGTCCACCCTGCTCAGATTCCTCTTCACCCACCTCCTGGGCTTAGCTCCCACCCGCTGCGGGGCTCCTGTACAGTCTGGCTGCTCGGGGCAGAGCGCTGACTCCCCGGAGTGCCCCCAGACCAGGGTCACTTACTCCCCATGGTTCCTCCCCCGCCCCCATGGCATTCTCTGCCCTTTGATGAGGCCCAGGCATTTCTCAGGCTGGCACCGGACCCCAGTTAGTCCGGGCTCTTAGACTGGCAGGCAGCTAATTATAGCACAGGCAGGACTGCCCCATTGCCGGCGGGGGTGTGTGTGAAAGAGAGCATTAGTGGGGCTTTTATTGTGGCGCAGGGGAATAGAACCCTGCTGGCTACTATTGTGATGGGGAGATTCCCCATACAGCGATGGCAGGACTTGTATTCTGGCGGGGAGGTCAGAGTGGCAGACAAGAGCCGTCCATGCCTTCTGCTGGCATAACCCCTTCCTGGGCCCAGCAGTGCTGAGGGACAGCCCCATTATTGGGGTCCATCCAGCTGTTCTCAGGTGCTATATTTAGGAATAGAACCCAGGCGTCCTGACTCCCAGCCCCCCGCTCTAGCCACTAGACCTAACTCCCCCCACAGAAGTGGGACCAGAACCGAGATCTCCTGACTCCCAGCCCCACTGCTCTATCCAGCTTCCCCACCCTTCCACAGCTAGAGTGGGGTCCGTGGTTCTTTCCTGGAGGGTTCCCCCCCCCGAGCTGGTACACAGCTGTCTGCAGCCCTGAGTGCTGGAGTTAGGCCCTTATGAAAAATTAATTGGGCTAATGAGCTGGAAGTGGGAGCTAGCGGCTCCTCGCAGCGGCTCTGGCACTCGTCTGTAGGCACAATACTGCAATTGCACTAAACACCAGCTAGCAGAGCAATGAGGCAGAGGAGGGAGCGGACGCTGTCCCCGGAGGGATGGAAATGGATGGTGTGGCTGTGTGTCATAGCACCTGTACTGCAGACATCACAGTGGGGGGCAGGAGGAATGCTCCGGGATGGCACACAAGGCTCCTCCCGGAGGAGTTGCTTTAGAATTGAATGAAGCTAAACCGAATTAAGGCCCCTTTAGTTCTGAATCCGAACGTCCACATGGGGGTGCAATTCCATTTAACTAATCCACTTGAAAAGTTCATTTGGATTAACTCCTCCTACAGACAAGCAGAGGAACGTCGCAGTCTGCTGTGAACACAGGATTAGGGTCCCCTTTGACTCCGGGCTGCCAGCCTTGGAAGAGCCGCCCGTGCTGCCCGGTACAGAGCTAGATAGGCAGCCACTGTCCGGCTGTCTGAGGGCCTCTGACGCAGGCTACCCCCCCCCCCCCCCCCCGTGTCGTCTCTGTGCCATCATTTCATGCCCTGTCGGTGTCTCCCTCAGCAGCCCCATTTGAGGGACCGTCGGGCCGCTTATTGTGGCACCGATCAGTTGGGGGGCTAAGAGGGAAAGGATCCTCCTAACAAACCTGTCCCCGTCCTCTGCCCCAAGACACAACCCTGCGTCCTGCTGACCTTGGGCTGCCTTGTCTTTGGGGCAGGGCCTGTTCTTGTGTTGTGTCCGTACAGCACCTAACGCCCTGGTCTAGGAGTAGAGGGTGCCTGGGTACTACCATAATACAACTAATAGCAATAAAAATGTACAGAACCCGGCCCCAAGAGGATTTGGTTCACCACTGGAGTGCCTGGTTGCGACTGTAATACACCTAATAGCAATAAAAACGTACAGCACCTGGCACAATGGGGGCCAGAAGCAAATTCCAATAATCAGTAAGGACAGTGTTTTAAGGTATTTGCAGGATGCCCAGCACCACGGCTGGCACCCCGGGGACTGAACGAGGGTTCTCCAGCGCTAGACGCACGCGTGGCTGTGGCTTTAGCTAACGCCGCCAAGGCAGGGCTGTACCCACCCCGGTTCTCTGCAGACAGGACACAGAGGCGGATCTTGTCATGCACCCACTTGCCAGCGGGTCACCCCAGTGACTAACCCGGTGCGGATGCGCCTTGTTTCTCAGAGCGGCGCCTGGGAGGCTCCCCAGGCCGTCGTGCCCTGCACGGGTTCATCAGGACGTGCCCAACACGGCGCTAACCCGCCCTCTCGGCACGGTGCCGGTTGTAACGGGGTCTGCGCTCGCTCGGCGCGTCTCTGCGCTGCTCTTCGCACCCAACGCGCCTTCCGCTGAGAGAGCCTGTGCCAGGCATGCACAGAGCCTGCTCTGCCCGCGCCAGGCCCTGCAGCGCCCTCACAAGCACAGCCCGGCTGTCTTGGGGTCGCCCTGTGCAATCCAGGTCCATCTCAGGCCACGCTCGCACCCCAAATCTGGACGAGCCCCCTTCCCCTATCTGCCCCCCACCCATGTTAGCCCCTGGTGGCAATTACCTCTCCTCAGGAATTCATCGCGTCTCCCGCCGGGTGAGTGGGCCTCCGCCGCCACTGCCTGAGGGAGACAGAGAGTGAGAGAGATGTGTCAGCAGCCATCCTGCCTGCCCCCTCACTGCCCCTCCCCCAAGTCTGGGGGGGAGGAGGCATAGAGAGGTGGGGAATGGCCCGCCCCGTGGCAGGTGGCTCACAGAAGAACAATGGTCCTTGGATCGTGAGATCATTGGGGCAGGGACTGGCCAAGTGTTCTGGGTTTGTACAGCACCTAGCGCCTGGGGTCTTGGGGCACGACTAGGGCATCTTGGCGCTACAGTAATACACCATAAACATGTACAGCACATGACACGATGGGGGCCTGGTCCCCAGCTGGGGCTCCTAGGTGCTATCCTGATCTCCAGCCATTTCATCTTGGGGCTCCTGCTGGGCCCCTGCAGACCCCGCCACTTTTGGTACCTGGGCAATCTCATTCTGCCCAGGGGCAGCTCCAGAGACCAACCATGTTTTCCCCGTGCCTGCTCTCCTGCAGGAGGAATCACACCCACCCCTCAGCTGTGTGTTTGTACAGTGCCCTGAACAACGGGCCCCGATTCCCGATGCTGGTCCCTCGGTTCTACCGTGACACAGACAACAAGCAACAGCACGAATAAACCCCAGCTTACATCCCCTCTGCCCATTGGCCGACCCTCAATTGCCCCTTCCCCGCCTGCTGTTCTGCAGTGGGTGTTGTGCATCTGCTCTCGGCCTGGTCCAGCTGGGGATAACAGCCTACTGCCACAGGCGGCTGGAGGCTGGCACTTCAAGCACTGGAAGGCTCAGGTCTAATTGACGGCAGCAACTCATGACAGCAGCTGTGTCACTTCCACCCTTCCAATGCTTGTAGACATTGTCTGTCCTTGAATCCCTTCTATGCGCCCACTTGGGGATCCATCTGCCCTCCTGCACAGCCACCCAGCCTCGGTATCTCTCCATCTTTCTGTCCATCCATCCATCCCTCTCCAACCATCCACAATAGTTATCCATTGCTCTACCTACCCATCCATCCACCAGTCCAGCTCTTTATCCCTCTACCCTTCTCCCCATTCATCCTTCCACAGTGCCTCCCAAATGCTATCCAATCCCTTATGTACGCCTCTATCCAATTTCTCCTTTGCTCTTTATAGCTAGCATTCCTGCAGCACCTAGGAACGCTAGAATCAGAATATCTAGCTACCTCTCTATCCATCTATCCATCATCAGAAATTCTGTAGCAGTAGCAGCTTCAAGGAAATTAATCAAAGCAGCGTTGCAGTGAACTCACTACCCTAGTCAGTAATACAATGCGTGCTGCGAGCCCAGCGTTATTTAGTTCAGTTCAACACCCCAGTGGTTTGACAGCACCCAAACTGTTCGGTTTTGCACACTCCAGACAAAGCCGAAGTGCAGTGCAAGGGTTTCAGGGAGTGGGGGGCTCTCAGCAAACGGGGAATGGAATTGGGACAGGCACATTAGTTGGATGTTCTCACTAAAAGGCTCAGCAGTGAAATGGTTCATAAGGTTCTAGCAGACATCACTAGGTTTCAGAGTTAACACCCATTGACCGCTTCAAGGCCTGAGAAAGGAGACTCAGTGGGGCTTCCACTGCCAGTTTTAACCCTCTTGAGTGATTCCCTGATTGACATAAACATGTACCACACCTAGCACCATGGGGGTGTGGGGAATTGACACTGCTGGGAATCTGGGATTTGCCCCCCTCATGCTTTGACCTCTGGTGGGCATCTTAGACCCTCTTCCCCAGACCTTCCTCCCCTCAACCTGCCCCTCGCACACTCATCTACCCCCCCCCCTCCCGCCAATCCCTCCTGTGTTCATCTGGAAGCATCTCACACCTATCTTGTACCCGTGCAAACAAGGGCATGAGGGGCCAGGTGATGGGGGAGGGGACCCTTCAGCTCACATGAGGCAAGAGACACAGCAAGGAAGGGTGGCTGGACAGACAGATGGGCTTTTCCCGCCAGGTTTTGCTGCTCCGGGACTCTGGGGTGAGAGGGCATCCAAAGGCCTCTCGACTTTTGCTCGGGCCATGTCACAAGCTCTCCCTGGGAGACGCCCAACCCAGTACAGCCCAGCATGGCCCAGTCCAGTACAGCTCCAGTACTGCGCATTTGGTCCAGTACAGCACAGCAGAACACAACCCCAGCCAGCCTAGCCCTGCCCTGCATTTCCCGGCCCAACCCAGCCTAGGTCCCAGACCTCCTGTCCCCACAGGAGCTGCGCTGCTGCAAGGGGAGAGCTTGCCTGTGACTGGAGTGAAGAAGGGTAGGGGTGAGGTGCTATGGCTGAACTCGCCATAGGGAGCCACAAGCAGCTTCCCCCTGCTGCTGGCTCCCACGGGGGCTGGAGATCCACCCTGCAGAGCTCGCCTGGCTCAGAGCTCGGGTGGGAGCCCTCAGAGGATGACAAAAACAGGGGTGGGGGACCTCAGCAGGGGACGCGTTTCCCTTGGAGTCAGGGCTGACCCCAATGCCCCAGTGCAGCACTAGGGGGCACCATGCTGCAGGGAGCAGGGGGGCCAGCAGGGGGCGCTCTCCCTTCACACTCAGGGCTGGCACCACCGTGAGGCTAGAAGGGCTGCCCTGCCCTGCCCTCTAGGCCCTGCTGACATCCAAAGCTCCAGCCCAGCTCTAGGGGTTGCCGTGCTGCAGGGAATGACTCCAGTGGGGCTAACCCAGTCCACTCCAGTTGGGGATCTGGCCCCTAAAGGCTCCGTGACCTGGACTAAGGAATCGGGGTGTTCGACTCACCCCCTCATTCACACCGCTGCAAAGATTTCCCCAGCAAGGGGCGTCTAATGAGCACGGGGACCCGCCGACCCCCCTCGGACCAGGGGATCTTTATTTCAAGGGTGTGGGGGGGGAAACCGGCCTGCAAAGGCAAGGAGCTCCCACCTCACCTGTTCCAGCCTGAGGCAAAGGCAGAAAAGACATAGGAGAACAGCGGGCAGGAGGAAGGTTGAGCAAGGTGGGTCTGGGATCCAGGAGTTCTGGGCTCTATCCCCAGCCCTGGGAGAGGAGTAGGGGCTAGAGGTTACAGCTGGGGCTGGGAGCCAGGACTCCTGGGTTCTGTTCCCATCTCTGGTGGAGTGGGAGGGAAGCGGGGCTAGTGGTTAGAGTGGGAGGGGAAGGGAGATATTTTGTGGGAGCTATTCCCAGCTCTCCCACTCTGTGCAAACTCAAGCAAGTCACAGAGCCCAGCATCAGTTTCAACATGGATTGCTTCTCCCCTTTCCCCCCCATCCCCGGGAAGCCTGGACATTCCTGGGGCAAGGGGCCGGCAGCTATTTAACAGGCTATTTAAACAGGCAAACTCATCTCCCCACCCCCATTCCAAAACAGGGCACGAAAAACAACCCCATGCCCTGTTGACAAGGTACTTGGGGGGGGACTCGGGTGGACAAAATGTGGTAACAGCGCCCCCTAGCGCCATTGGGGGGCCACACTGACTGGGAAAGGAGAGCGCCCCCTACTGAGCCGCCTGCATCTCTGGCAGAAGAGCCCTGTTCTTCTGCAGCGTGGCCAGCCGGGGGACAGACTTACTGGCCATGGCATTGTGGCTATGTCAGCTTGTGGCTCTGCAGCCACCTTCACGAGGCTCCATGGGACAATTTGCAGGGCTCCCACCGAGCGTCTCGGAGCCGAGACCAGACTCTAGCCCTGACCCCACTGACTTCAGGGGTGACTCCAGATCGATCGTGGCGAAGCTACGACCAGACCCTGGCCCTACCATGTTGGCAAAGGGCCCTGGAAAGCAGGGCACTCTGGAAACAAATTAACACATAATAGCAGCAGCAGTCAGGCCTGGCGACCCAAAGGCCCCCTAATGGGAGTGACAAGAAATATTATAGTTGCCAGGCCCCCGGCATCCTGAAAGACAGAACCCACTGCCTCCCGCCCCAGCTCGCCAGGGCCCTGCCTCGTGGTTGACAGGAAGCTGGCTGTAACGTGGGAGACCTTTGAGCCCATTGCCTCTCAGGTGCTTGCTGTCTTGGGATGGATGCCGGGGAGAATTCCTGGCTCCACTTGAACCCTGGGCCAGGAAATATAAATGCACCGGGCCCCAAACCAAAGGAAACCGGACACAAATGGAATTGAGTGGGTTTCCAATTGCAGTCCCGCTGGGGGCCACTAGAGGGTGACATACGCACCCCATGTCAGAGCAGCTCTGATCCCCTCTGGGGGAGGGCAGAGGGGTTGCTATCGATCTGTCCCCAGCAGAGGAGTCCCAGGGACAGTCCTGGCTGTGGGAGAGGGGACCCTGGCCAGACAGATCCGGGGCAATGAGACACGTGACTATTGGGCCGAGGATGGTCACGGGCAGGGACAGACCTAATCGTGCCAGGGGTCTTTAGCGACAGGGCACGACCTAGATATTACACATGGGCCAAAAAAAGTCAGGGCTGCATCAACTAAGAGAACATGGCGCCCCCTAGTGAGCTTCTGCCCGGCTCCCTGCAGCACGGCGCCCCCTAGTGCCGCACTGGGGTATTGGGGACAGCACTGACTGCAGGGGAGAGCGCCCCCTGCTGAGTCCCCGCCCCACTCCCTGCAGCACGGCGCCCCCTTGCGCTAGGACCAGCGCTGCCTTAAGGAGCACATCGCCCCTACCGAGCCCTCAGCCTTCCCCGCAACACGCGGGGAGATCTGCCAGCCGCACACCAGCCGGGCTCTGGCCCTGCTCAGCGGGACGGCTGAACGCAGGAGCTGCCAGAGAACAAGGCCCTGGGCACGGACCAAAATCTTCATCCCCGCCCAGTCTGAGCTCACTGCGCTGGGACCCTCCAGCTGCCTGGGCTGGGCGGGGGGGAGAGACTATTACAGTCCTTATCTACCAGGCTGGGAGGTGGATTTAATATCATAATCCGCATTTAGCTTCCCAGCTCCCTCCCCGCCGGAGACGGCGGCTCCAAGGCTCTCGGTCAAGCCGATGCGGCTAATGCATCTTTTATTCAATTTCAGCGATAAGGCAACGCGATCGCAGAGGGAGGGGGAGAAAGTGGGTTGCTTTTCCCTCCTATTATCACCATTTCGCTCCTTCGCTCGCTCGCACTGCAATTAGAAACTCCTGATCCGACTCCTCTTAGCATGGAACCGGCCGGGGGGGGGGTCAAAGCCAGGCCTCAACCCTGCCCTCCCCAGCCCGCCCGGGTGCTGCTGGGGTCAGCGCAGGGATGTCTCGGCTTCACCCCCCCACCCCAGAGCCCCTTTGTTCGCCCTGCCAAAGGATGAGAGTGGGGCGTTGGGCCTGGAGGGGGACGGCCGCTGGGGTTGGGGGGCAGCTGGGTTTGTGGGGATGGTCAGGGGGCACCGGCAAAACAGGAGGGACTGGGAAGGCAGGACTAGCTGGTCTTGAGGGCGGAAGGGGAGAGGAAGGGAGTGAGCAAAGTGTGACTGGTCTGGGGAACCAGCGCCCCCTTCTGCTGCATGGTGACAGCAGCGTTACCCAGCAGGTGCAGGCTGGAAGGGAAGCAGCAGAGGGGCCAGGACAGGCCTGGGATGATCCCAGGGTCACTCTGGGATGGGGCCTGCTGGAGGCCCTGGGGCCCACAAGCCAGCTGCCGGCCTCCATCGCGGGTGTCAGGCTGCGAACACGTCCGCCATCAGAGCCAATCGGCTTCAGCTCATCGTACAGCGCAGCGCTGCTGCCGTGTCCTGTCCTGCCAGGGCTGGGAAAGAGAAATCACCCCCCAGGTCTCCCTGACCAGGCATTATCTCCCTTCTGCAGAGGAGGAAACTGAGGCACAGAGAAAGAGGGAATGATGCATCCCAGATCATGCAGCACATTGGTGGCGAAGCTGGGGATACAACCCAGGAGTCCTGACTCCTAACCCCCCCCCACTCTAACCACTAAACCCCACTCCCCTCCCAGTGCTGGGAATAGAACCAGGCACCCGGGGATCCTGTTTTAACAGCCCAGTGCCCCCGCTAGGATCACCCCCACATGCGCCCCTGCAGAGGGACAGCTTTTCCCTCGAGGGACTGATTAGCCAGGTTCATGAGCGAGCCAACAACACCCCAGGCCAGCCCTCCGCTCCCGCACTCTGCCCGGGACCCCACGGCGAGCGTCATCCCCCCGATCCCACCACAACCCTCAGAAACGGATTCAGCGTGTCTATGGGGCTAGACAGACAGAGGGGTGTCTACGGGGACAGACGGACGGATGCGGCTGCCATAAGAAATTCCGGCTGTGCTACCAGCCCTTTTCTAGACAAGTGCCCCCCCAGTGCCCCACTTCTGATGTCAGACCCCTTTGCCTGACCTTGCCTGGGCCCCGTTCTGAGAGTGGGACCCCTCCCTCCACCTCGTGCGGCCCGTGGGGCTCTGCAGGGTCCCCATGCCCCTGCTGCCGGGGAGAGGGCCTCGGCGACCCCACGAAACAGGCCGGGCGCCAGGCAGCAGAGCGCGACCCCCCGTCCCGCAGCTCCCCTTCCCTGTCCCGCAGGCCCAGCCCCCTCCCCCCCCAGCCTCTGATGTGGCTGCCATTTCTGTCCTCCCCCTTCCTCCTTCTCCCCCCTTCCCTTCCCTCACCCCTTTGCCTTTGCCTCCGCCTCCTCCTCATCATCCCTACTCACTATCCTCTCCTCTCCTGCTCCTTGCACCCGGCACCGTTACAGCCCCCCCCCCCCATCCCTCCGGGACAAGGGGCTCTGTCTCCTGCTGCGATGGGGGGCCCAGAGCTGCCAGCATTCAGGGACAAAATCTCAGCCCTGGGTGAGGATCCCTTGAGCCCTGCCCCCCGCTGCCCCCTATTCCTTTCCCCGCTCTTTCCAAGTGCTGGGGTGGGGTGGGGGGAGGTGACGGACGTGCCGGGAATAGCGCAGCAGGCTCTGGCGCCGTCTGACATGCTCTGACTCGAAATCAGCGCTTGATAAAAGTGAGATTGCTTGTCGACAAACAGAGCCGCCAGCTGCCGGAGCAGCGCCCCCCCCCCAGCGCCGTGCACGGCCTGCTAATAACGCCGCCCCCACAGCCAGCCAGCCCAGGTGGCCAGACTGGGGGAAGGGAGACAGACTGGCTCCCAAGCCTGATGACCCTGCACGACCCTGGCTAGGGAGACAGCAGCATGCACGGCTAGGGGGTGCCGGGCTGCAGGAATCAGGGGGGCGCCGTAGGGGGCGCTCTCCCCTCTGAATCACGGCCGCAGCAGCGAGAGGGGGAGACGCCCCGTGTTCTGGGGTCATGCGAAATCCGGCACTTCACCCGTCACGCCCAGGTTCCGATCTACCCATCCTTCCACCGGGCCTCTAGCCAGGCAACCTTTCTGCGGCTTCCCAGTCCCTCTCACCCCTCGCCACAGCATCGCAGCCCCTGCTGCTCCCGCGCTGAACTCCAGACAGATTTACACCAGCTGGCCCTGGGAGAAAAACGTTCCCGCCGCCGAATTCACCTGTCATCACACCCGTTCGCCCAGCAATCACGCCCTCGTTATTTCACTCTTTGCCAGCTCCCCCCCTAGAATAACCAGTGACCCCTGTATTTCGGTTGCCTAATTTTTCCTTTCTAAAGGACGCCTGTGACCTTTTCTCTGAGAAGCCCGTAAGCTCTCATCCTCCGCAGCAGGCCTCTGAAATGTGGCAGGGAGAAAACCCTCGGGCCAAGAAAGTGCCTTTTCTTTGGTGCAGCAAGTTCCACTTACGTTTATCTGAGTGAGAAGCTACCACAAATCCCCATTTCTCTTCTCTCAGAATCCCTCAGAATCCGTAGATCTCAGATCTTTGCCAAGGAGGTAAGTGTCGTTATCAGAAGGGGGAAACTGAGGCCTGGGCCGGGGGCCATGACGACATACCAGTAGCAGGACCAGGATTTGAACCCAGGTCACCCGAGTCCCAGTTCAGTGCTCCGTCCATTAAGCCCCCCTAACCAAATAATAATTGACAAGCTAATAACAGAACAGAAACGGTCTAAAGCCAGGCTGGCAACGACACCAAAGCAGCAGCACACGCAGTGCTAGGAACGCATGGGACTCACCAAAGCAACTGTGGGGAGAGTAAGGGGTGGGGAGAGGCAGGCTGAACTCCCCCAGGACTCCCCCTCCCAAGCCCATCCCCCCAGTTTGGCAGCTCCCGACCATTCATGGAGCCAGCACACGGTTCCCCCCCTGGGGGCTCAAAGTGGAAGCGGGGGGTCGGTGTCCAGGAGCGCGCTGACGGGCTGGCTGGGGAGTCCATCTTGTTTTCTGGCTTAACTAGGGCTGCTCAAACCCCCAAGGGAAGCTGTCAGTCCAGCCTTCCAAGGGGGTACGGAGTCAGGACCAGCTTCTAGTCCCTGCACCCCCTCCTGCTACTCCTGCTCGTGAATTTATCACGCTCCATCAGCCCTGCTGCTTGAACGAGGGGGGGAGATTTTGTTCAAAGGCGCAGTGGGGCTCCGGGACCCATCTCCCAGCCGCCTGCCCGCCCTCCCCGGCGTTGAAAGACTCCTCCCAAGTGGGAAGTCATGCAGGAGATCGGCTGCCTCGTCCGGCATCAGTGTACCAGAGGGCACATGGCAGAGCACGGGCGTGTGCGTGGGGACCACCGGAAAGCTCGCTGGGATGCGTGTGGAAAGCCGCAGCGGCGTTTGGCCCGGGGGCCGCTCCAGGCCGTGCGTGCGCGCGTCCCCACGAGAGCGATTAGCCCAGAAAGCAGGCTGGGTTTTCTCACTTCCCTACCCGCCGTCACGCCGGCCTGCCTGGATAATGGGAATATAAACACGTCCTGAAATAAATAAATGGCATGATCTTCTCCCCTCCTCCCACTCCGATCGCTCCCCCTTACCCCGCCCGCGCCCGCTCCAGAAGACAGCCAACATCTCACTGCCTCTGCTAACCTAATTGGGAGCAGCCTGAGGAGGATGACATATGGGTTAATTAAGCCGTGCCCGAAAGGAACAGCTGGAACGGGGAGGCTAATTCACTAGAACTGTGTGCGTACGCAGCCCCCCTCCTTGGCTCCACGGGCACGAGGGTGGCTGGATGCGAAGGGGGGAAGGAAAGGAAAGGAAAGGAGGCTGCATGGCTTGAAGCTGCCCCCTCCAATAGCATCTGCTGTGGCTCAGGGGCCGGTCCTCCGGGGCGCTGGTTCAAATCCAGCCCGGGCTGGCATCGTGTGGCGCTTGTTGCTACCCCAGCGGCTGCTGGGTTTGTTTGGGGTGAAGAGTTGATGTCTGGTGCTCATTTCACAGCAGGGCTGCTGCCTGCCTTGCAAAAGGCATTGAACGGGGTCAATGGGGCCAGATCCCTGCTTCTCCCTCGAGAGTAGCTGCAGTCTGATCAAGTGCAGCGCAGAGAAGTCAAGCGTTAAGAAAAGGTGCAGCTCCTCCCCACCCCCCCAACTTCAATGCTGCCGTGTAATTATCCTTAATTCGAAAATAGCCAGTCTGAGCAACTAATATCAGTTCTTAGACAATCACAGTTCAGGTCAGCTTGCGGCTCCTTCATAATCTCCGCGGCAGAGCATCAAGCAGGCAGAGTTTTTCAGAAGCATCATTATATGACTCAGAGGAATAAATAAATAGGAGAAAATAAATAAAAGGAGAAAAGCCACTGTCGTTAAAAGAGCGTTATTTAGGTTGCAAAGTCGAGGCCTTGGAAAAAGATAAGAAATGCCGACTTTGCGCCTGCCTGTTCAAGTCTGTGCCCCACCTGTCAAGAGGAAAATGAAAGCACTCGGGAAACTGACGGTGATATTCCAGGGCGAACACGTGAAGGGACCGTGGTCAGCTTGCCACTGTAAAGCTGGCATTGCGAGCGCCGGGTGTTGCAGCCTAAATCCTGTTCTTTTAAGGAAGTTTTTTGCAAGGCATTTCCTACCTTTTTTGTTTATTAAAGGGAAAATAAGGCCAGTGAGGCATCCTTAGCAGGACTAGCAGCCTCAACCGTCACTGTTAATTAACAGGCTTTTTACAGCTTGGCCGACAGCACTAGCTATGATTCATGGCACCAAGAAGAAAGTGTTTGATGGGCACTGTACAGACATGTGGCGCAAGCCAGTCCCTGGCCCTGAAGAGCTGACAGTTGAAACATGGGTGGTTTTACAGGTGAGGAAACTGAGTCAGACAGCAAGGCCATGACTCCCGCAGAGAAACTGTGGCAGAGACCTCAAAGCCAGCCTTGCACCGCTTAGCATCTCTCTGCCTCAGTGCCTGCTCCATAAAATTAGGATAAATAGGTCCCTGTTGAGCTAGATTAGAAGCTCATTGGGGCAGGGACTGGCTCTTGGTTGGGGCCCAGGGCCCCAATCCAGGTCAGGACTTCTAGGTGCTACCGTAATACACCTAATAATGAAAAGCAGAACTGAGTTGGCGTAAGAGGTGTCCAACCAAAAGTCAGTGGGATGGAGGCTTTGCTCATTTGCCAGCCGCATTCACTGTAAAGCTGGGGCAGGGAATTATCGGCTCGGACCCCAGGAATTCAGCCACAGTGAGGCCTGGGGGGGCGGAGGAATTTCACCTTATTGCTGAGGCCTGATTGGCCTCTTGGTGTCTTTCCAGTCACTGACTGGATGAACAACAGCCAATTGGATCCCAGTTATTTATTCTCAACGCTCCAATCCCTCCAATCCACCCACTGCCTGTTATCTGATTGGCTCTGAATGGGTGCAAATTCAACAGCCAGGGAAAACGAATGAGGGGAAGGAGGCCACGGAGAGCAAGGGGGTTGGAGGGTGTTATCCCAACTATCAAATGGACTTCTCCGCTGTTGCCTTGGTAGTGGTCCTCGTTTCCTAGGTGACATTCCCCACTTTCTCCAGCAGCCTCAGCAACTGGCTTGTTGGGTCAACAGAGGCCCAGTGACGTCTACAGGAGGAACAAGGGGTCTGGGATGACCTCAGGTCCATCTATCTATGTCCAACCATCCATTCCTCCTTCTTTCTGTCCATCCAGTGTCCAGCCATCCTTCCATCCATAGTATCCATTCTTTTATCCAGTGTCCATCCATCCATCCTTCCTTTTATCCAGTGTCCATCCCTCCTTCCTTCTATCCACAGTGTCATCCATCTTCTGTCCACAGCATCCATCCATTCACAGTTTCTACCTGACCTGAGCTTTCTCTGAGGTTCCCGCATGGCGGTACCCAAACTGAAAAGCCCTGGTGCCCGATTCCCTGGTACTCTCCAAAATGAAAAATCAAAAAGTTTTTACGCCAATTTTTTACCAAAACAATGTGCCAAAACCATGCTGACTTTGCCAGTTGTTTCAATGAACCCAAATCTATATTTTTCAGCAAACGAAAAAAAAAAGATTTGCATGAAAAATGTCACCGAACTCTAATTTCAGAGCGCCGTAAATAGCTGGCGAAGCCCCTGTGGGTGGAGACACAGCTCCACTTAGCCACCATGGAAGCTAGATGTTAGACACAGAGAAGTTAGATAAAAACACGCAACACGCTTGCGAGAAGGTTGCAGCTTAACACGACTTTATTTCTCAGAATCCAGAACCTTAACACGCAAGAAACTCGAAACAGAGAGAGACAAAGCAGGCTGCTCGATAAGTTAGAGGAGCTTAATTCACCTCACCTTGCTCTAAGTGGCTCTTTGCAGATTGAATCTGATCTCATGTTTCCCTACAGAGCCCTCTAGTTTGCCAGCAGGATCAGGAAAACCACTCCTACAATGACAAGCTTCAATTCCAACACACCGCAATAGTCACACTCAGCTCTTCCTAGGACATCAACCTCTCCAGTCCTACGTGGCTGCTCTTTGAGCTACCTACACATCTTGGGTTCTTCTGTGTCCCTATTACTGCAATATCTGAGCACCTCACAGCCTTTTAAAGTGTTTATCCCCCTAGCACCCCTGTAAAGTCAAGCAGTGGCCCAATTCAGGGAATTATCCCTATTTCAGGGCCCCAGATCATCAAAGGTATTTGGGTACCTAACTCCCATGGGAATCAGCCCCCTGGGGTGAAAGGCCAAGATCTCTTTTGAGGGATCCAGGTCGAAATGTAAGGATTGGCGGGACTTCAACGTAGGCAGCCAACACCCCACGTTGCCAGCTGGCCGTTCCCTGCCACACACCCTCTGAGGCGGCACGCCATAGGAAGTCCCTCCTTGAGTGATCCGACTGACAGTTGTCTTGGCAATCTCTGATTGGTTCCCTGATCCTATATAAGCCCCAGGGGCCAGAAGCATCCAGGTAATAACGTGGGTCTTTAGCTGCTAGCAATGCCCTACTTCTGAGTTCCCAACATTGACCTCGGCTCTGACTTAGAGCCTGAGTCCTGATCGGCTTCCGGGCCCCGCAACGCTGACCTGGTATTGACCCTCGGCCCTTGACGCCAGTGGTGACCCCTGGCTTTGGTTCCCAGCTCCCAACTTCCTGCCACTAGGCATGCCTGCCTTTGCCCAGGATCCTGACACTCAGTGACCGGGCCAAGGTCACACAGGAGGGTGACAGAGAAGGGAATCGACCCTGAGTAGCCCAACTGGTTCCCTAACCACTAGGCCATCCTTCCCCCAGCTCCTTCTGGCTCGGGACCGATCATGACGTCCCAGGTCTGGCTGCATAGAACGGGACTCGCTTCCCCCAAGCGTGCATCCAGTGCTCGGCTCGGTTCCTGCCTCTCCGCCTGCCAGCATTCCCAGAGCCGAGAGCCACCCAAAGACAACAAACGAACCAGGTGTTGCAAAGAGAACACGCAGCCCAACCGCCTCCTGGTCTTGCCAACGAGGCAGTGAGCCCCATAAACTCAATGACTTGTGGGGCTGGCATCGCAGCTGGGCACTCCGCCCCGTCATGATCTCTGTACACCTCCCATGACTTTCAGGGCAGGGCACTCAGCTCGCAGGGGGCTGGGGGGACACCGATGCAATTGGCACAGAGGGCATGCAGGAGCAGAGTTGAGCCCTGTGCACATAGCGTGGACTGGGACTCAGGTTGCCCATGAGCTGCTGGATGACCTTGGGCAAGTCATTGCTCTGCTCAGTGCCTCAGTTTACCCTCCTGTCCTTTGTCTGTGTCGACTGTGAGCTCTTTGGGCCAGGGATTGTCTTGATCTGCGTCTGCACCGTGTCCGGCCCATTGGGCGTCCAGCCCCCAAGCCGAGCTGGGGCCCGTGCAGTGGAGGCCTCTAGGTGCCATTAGCTAACAATAATCCACTAAAAGGAGCAGGAGCCATTCAGGATGTTCCCATGCAAGGATCCAGATGCACTCATTGTAGGAGACTCAGCCACATGCCCTGAATGCAGTCACCAATGGCATCTTTCTGCTGAGCTGCCGAGGGGTAGGATGCACAATACCAGCCTCTGGCAGCCTCTGGCCATCCCTGCTCTTTGAAGGTGTCTGCCCCAGTGCTTGTTTAACTGGTCCCTGCTTTGATCTCTTGATGGGAAAGGAGTGTGGGGGGGTGGGGACCGGGGGATGGAAGGTTGTGCGGCACAATGGTGGCGATAACCCTGAGCTCTTATCCATAGATCTCAAAGCACTTTACCAAGGGGATCAGGATCATTCTCCCCATTTGACAGATGGGAAAACTGAGGCACAGAGATGGGTGACTTGTCCAAGCAGGCGGAGCTGGGACTGCACAAGCCGGTGGGCTTTGTTCACAGCTCAGTTCCACCAGGTTTGTACCGGTGTGTCAGCCCTGGAGTGACTCCTGATTTACACTGGGGTAAGCGAGAGGGGAATCAGGAGTGACTCCTGATTTACACCCGCAGAGAAACAGTGGAATCACCACTCGACAGGAAAACCCCCGTCTCTCTGCCTCTTCTACTGGGAGTACATGGCTTACTCAACTCTACACTACCTAAAGGCAATGTGACCAGATCCCCAACTGGTGCAAATGGGTGCAGCTCTCATGGAAGGCTTTGCTGATTTACACTGGCTGAGGATCTGACCCACAGGCTCAGCATAAGGCCTTCCACAACAACCTGCATCTAAGAGTCAGGCAAAGACTACCCAAGCAGTGACCTTGCGTTGCCACGAATAGATGTCTTTAAATTATCCGTCCTTTCCCATGCACTCCCAGCTATCTATCTTATCCCCATACACATTCATCTCTCTCTATCCATCCATCCATCCATCCCCAGACACACCCAGCAACCTAGCTGTCTGTCTCCATGCACACACCTTTGTCTGTCCATCTATCCATTCATCTATTTATTTCAGGAACTCAAAGAAATGCAACCCCCAAAACCAGCGACGCAACGAACCAGGAAAACGCTAACAAAAATGAAAAGCTAACGAAATGTTATTAATGGTGATGTAGTCATCATTAATAATGAGTCATAATAAATAATAATTGGACAAAGGTTAAAACACTGGAAAACGTAAAAGGCAGACTCTGCTCACTTTGCTTCTTTGTGTAAACACAATTTTTTTAAAAGGCAGAATGAGGCAGGAAGCCAATTAAAAATAAATAATAAAAATAAAAATCACCGAACAGGAAAAGGGAATTTTAATGAGCTGATATTTTAATATAAACACGGTTTTACAAACAGGAAAACTAAAACAAGCAGAAAAGTGCAATGCAATGCAAGCTGGAGGGCGGGGAGACACATGGTTTTCTGACCACACTGCGTTCCTATCCCCGTGGGATACTGCACTCCACTTCCAAAGCCCTGGGCGCTAATTAAATATTAGCATTTAAGGCCCCGTGGGTCAAGCCGGGGGCGGGGAATCAGGACTCCTTCCTTCTATTCCTGGCTCTGGGAAAAAGTATTTGGCTAGTGGTTTGAGCGAAGCTCAGGACACCTGGCTTCTTTACCGGCTCTGGAAGGTCCCGGAGTCTAGTAACAGGTAAGTGATTGGGAGCCAGGACTCTTGGGTTCTAGTCCCAGTTCTGGGGAGGGAGTGGGGTCTAGTGGCTGGAGCGAGGTGCAATAACTCAGGCTGGGGGGGTTCTATTCCCAGCTTTGGGACCAGCCTGCTGTTTGCCTGGAGTCCAGTGGGATTCCCTTTGCACTGGGGTGAATTTCACCCTTCAAGCTCCCCTCTCCTCCTGTTGCAGTCGGGGTGGCTCTCCGCACACCCCGGAGGAAGCAGAGTCCAAAATGACCGGCCCGGCCTTGCCCTCCGACAGGAGCACTGCTGAGCAAGTACAGGGGAGCTGCCGGTTCAGGTCAATGTCTCCCTCCAGGGGCGCAAGGAGCCGGCCCTTCCAATGCAAGATCTTGGCCACAAGAAACTCAGGCCACCCCCTCAGCTGAGGAAAGGTGGCATGGTCTGAGCCACACCGGCTGGGGATCTGGCCCCATTGACTCCAGTGGGGGGGTGGCAATTGAGCCCAGGCAGGGCACAGTCTGTTTCAGTGAATAAAAACATCTCCCTAATATTAATCTTCAAACACACCTTGGAGTGGCAGAGGCCGTACTGAGCCTCGAAGCCCAGGGTCTCAAAGGGCCAAGTCCCCAGCGGGTGTAAATCATCATCATGTCGGAGTGAAGGGGCCCTCGTGGGGTGTAAATCAGCATTGCTTCACTAAAGTCAATGAGGTCACCCTGCAACGCCCTGAAGGAGAAAGGAGTTTTCTGAACTCCAAGGGAGAGTGGCGTGGCCCAGGTCACCCAGGAATTGAACCCAGGACTCCTGACGGCCAGGCCCTGCTCTACAGACACGTGCCTGGAAGCACGTTCTCTGGGCAGCACTTGCACACCTTGGAGCCAGGCACTCCTCAATGCCAAAGCTCTGTACAAAGCCGGAGCGAGATTATTAGCTGTGCCTTACAGAGGGAGAAACTGAGGCACAGAGGGGCGGTGGGAGAGACTTGCCCAAGGTCATGCAGTGACCCAGTAGCAGAGCCAGGAAAGGAAACCAGAAAACTGGGTCTGAATCCCCTCCGCTCTAACCACTAGACCCCACTCCCCTCCCAGAGCTGGGGACAGAGCCCAGGAGTCCTGACTCTGCCGTCCTGCCCTGCAGAGTCTGAGGCCAGGAATCTCAGGGGAGAACCGGCAGTTTGGAAAGACCCTGGTCCTGAGTGGAAAGGCCAGGAAGCCAGCGGCCATGGTGGCGCAGGAGTGGCAAGGACCAGGCCCTGGGTTACGAAAGTTTTCTGCTAGATGCCTGGGTCACTCAGCCAGAGGGAGGCACGTGGGGGCACAACCAGGACTGGTGGATGCATGAAGCTTGAACCTGGCATGGCCCAGCGCCAGGAGAGCTTCCCTGCAAGGAGACGTCGTTGGCACAGCAAGCGCTGCGAGAAGGTCAGGGACAGCTGAGCCCACCAGGGAGGGATCTCAGGCCGCACCGCGGGTGGATCCCCCGTGTCCGGTTGTTTCCCGGCAGCCACCCTGCCATTCCCCCTACAGACCCAGTGCCCAGCTGGCACCGTCCGGCTTAGCCTGGGAGACAAACAACCCCCGGAGTTTTGCACAGAGCAGGGCTGCCCCATGCAGGGGGACCTAGCTCCTGTGCCCGGCGTCCCGGCCCAGAGCTGGGCTGCAAAACACGGCCTCTCCCCGCTCGGGACCGGGCGCTCCGGCAAAGCCGGGGAGAGGAGCGGGCGGGCGCAGAGCCAGCGGAGGAGCGCCAATGTCCGTCCATCCATCAGCCGGGAAATGGAGCGGAAAATCTCTTGTTTGAGAGGCAGCCAGCTGTGGGCGGGGGTGCTCTGGCTCCCCCGCCGTGCCTCCCCCAAGTACTGGGCACCAGGTGGGTGAGGGACTGGGTCCTCCTGATCCCCTCCCGCCAGCCACTAGCTCCCTGCTTGGTGGGGGAAGGAGGCTGGCACCCTGATCTCTCCAGCTGGCAGCCGGATCAGATGGTGAGGTGACCCACAGCGTGAGCTGCCCGTCCCCCATTTCACCCCAAAACCTCCGCGGCGGCACCAGCGGGATGCACGAGCAAACCCAGCGCTTCCCCTTCTGCTCAGTAGCCTGGGTCACTCCTGCCCAGGGCAGGGGTCTGAGTAACTCTTTGGGGGTAGGACTGACCCCTGAGATCAACCACACTGCACAGGGTCCCTGCCTGGCATAAGGGGCCTGACCCCAGCCTGGGCGGATCGGGGGCATGCCCGGAGCACAATGCGCTGTGGCTATTCTCTGTCCCCCAGAGCTCATGGGGGCAAATTGGGTGGCATGGCTGGGATGCACTGGCTGTGGGTCTTCTCTTCCCCCCAGCTCCCTTAGGGGATGAATCAGGAGTTAGAGAATGGGGGGCAGGATGATTTTCTCATCTTGCGAATATTTCTGAGAGTTCGAAAATTTGGACCCTCCCAAACCAGGTTGAAGTGTCGAAATCTTGAAATTTTTTTACAGATTGAAAAACCAAAGAAAAGAAAGGCCCCCGATGTTTCGCTTCCCATCAATCGAAACCGTTTGACCCACTCACTTCCAAATGTTTTCTTTTGATTTTGACCTTCTGGCCCTTGTTTTGCTTTCCTGCCTAGATCGCTGGTGTTTGGAACCAAAATGTCCTTCCGAGCCGCCGGCAGTTTCCATTTCCAAAACGTCCCGAGGGAGCGTTTCGAAGAACTCAGCCCTTTGTTTCCCCCATTTTCTCCGACCTGGGAGAGCCCTCGAAACCCACCCCGTTTTGCAGAGACTTTCCACTTAGACACGGCAGGATTTCCTCTGACAATCGATTCATTGGAAAATTCCCGGCCGGTTCTGCTCCGGGGCGAACTGGACAAGCCCAACGCGGGGTCGGGTCTGGATCTGAGCCGGAGCTCACTGCTCGCTGCGGCTGGTGACCCTGGCAGGAAGACATCCCAGGCAAGGTGGAGGGGACAACTGGCTACCTCCCAGCGGTCAGCGGTGTAGCGAGGACGGAAGCGAAGGCCGGGGCTGAGGAATGAGCTGGTTTCTGCAGAGTGATTTACAGTCCCTCTGTCCCAGCTTTGCTCGGTTTCTGTTTCAAGCGCCTATTGATCCTGGGGCCGTGCTGGTTTTGGATCCATCGGGCTGGGGGCTGGATGCAGCGTGGGATGTCGCCAAGGACCGCCGGGGGACAGAGGTGACCGGAAAACCCTCGCCGTGCCAGTGCAGGCCGAGCGGCCGCAGTCCGCAAGCGGGGACGCAGGGCGGCTAGGGGTGGGGGAAGGAGCTGTATATATCCACCGGAGTCAATGGGGCCAGATCTGCCGCTGGTGTGAATCCGTGGGGCTGATTCCCTTCTCACCCTGGCGTTAATCCGGAGGCAAGGGAGACGCACTAAAGCCAGCGAGATCTGAGGGAGCGATTGGTGTCATGTCTGCTCCCTGATTGGATGTGCATAATAATAACAACTAATAACTGCCCAGGGGGGCATTTACCCAGCCAGATTTTCCTTTCCGACGGATGCTTAGGGCACCCAGGAGCTGGCCACCCTTGCCTGGATCGTTGGGAGCATGGGCCAGGATGACACCATGGCCAGCACTTCCAGTTGGGAAAGGGTTAACTAACGGGCGTTGGCCTCCCCCCTACTGCAGATCTCTAAGCCCCCCAACTCACACAGGCACCAACATGCCTCTGAGGGGCAGTGCAGCAGCCTTGAACCCGTTGCAGAGATGGGGAAACTGAGTCGCGGAGCAGGCAGGTTACTTGCCCACGGTCATACAATGGCAGAGCTGGGGACAGAACCCAGGAGTCCGGACTCCTGCTGGCCCTGCTATAACCACTAGACCCTTCTCCCTAAATAGAGCCCAGAAGTCCTGATCCTCTACTTTCCTGCCCTAATCACTAGACCCCATTCACCTGCCAGGGCTAGGAATAGAAGTCAGGAGTCCTGACTCCCACGGTCCATGCTCTAACCACTAGACCCCACTCTCTCTCCCAGTACTCTCAGAAGAACCCAGGAATCTTAACTGCTCCTGCCGATTTCCTGCTATAACCACTAGACACGCTACCATGCCCTGCGCAGATCTGGGGACATAACCCAGGGGACAGTCCTGATTCCCAGTGCTTCTGCTCTAACCCATAGACCCTATTCCCCTTCCTGAGCTGGGAAAGGAACTCAGGAGTCCTGATTCCCAGGCCTTAAACACAAGCGCCACCCTCCTTTAATATTTGTACAGGTATTATTTGGGTTAATGTCTCAGCGAGCCAGTTATAGGTCAGAGCTACAGTTCAGCCTCCTGATTCGATTTCCATTCCCTGATGATGGAAAATAAAGCAAGGGGAGCAAATCTCACTTTATTCCTGTCCCATAAACAGTTCCCCGGGCCCCTGAAAAATGCAATTGAATGCAAACCAAATCTGCTGAACTGTGCTAGTATCGCTGCCCAGGAAAACTGCTACTTACTGCGTGCCCCGGATAAAAGATCTCCTGAGGTTGCAAGGCAAGCAGGATCTGGAGAGATGCCAGTGGAGAGAGGAAGCTTTGCTGGAACGTGGGCAGCATGTGCTAGTGGACAGAGCGTGGGACTCAAGAGATCTGTGTTTTATCCCTGGCTCTGCCACTGGCTCGCTGGGTGTCCCTCCCTGCTCTGGGACTCAGTTTCCCCATCTATAAAATGGGAATAATGAGACTGGCCTCTGATGGAAAGTGCTTTGAGATCTATGGATGGAAAGCGTCAGATGAAGCAGAGATTCTCTGTGTGTTTGTCTGACTGGCCATGCTGTTATCTCTTGGCGCTTGCATAGGTGTGCATCATTATTACCAGTATTATTACATGTATTATGCAGTCAGAAAATGAAATGTCCATCCTAGGGGAACTTCCCAAAGGCTGGCCTTCATTTTCCTCCCGAATCAGGACCAAAAAGTTGAGACAAATCGAAAATTTTCCCAGCACGAAAAGTTCCAAAAAACATTGTTTGGGAAACAAAAAAAGGTGACATTTTTGATCGGAACATTTGGACAGTTTTCATTTTGAAATGTCAGTTCAAAAGCAACCATGTACTCCTCTGTTTGTACAGCGCCTGGCACAACGGGGGCCTGGTCTGCACTGGAGGCGCCTAGGAGTTACCGAAATGCACCTAACAGCCACAAACATGTACAGTGCCTCACACAATGAGGTCTAGTCCATGTCTGGAGCGCCTAAGTGCTACCGTAATACACCTACTAGCAATGAAAATGTACAGCACCTGGCACAACGGGGGCCTGGTCCATGACTGGAGCGCCAAGGTACTACTGTAATACACCTAATAATAGCAGTACAAATGTACAGCGCCTAACACAATGGGAGCCTGGTCCATGACTGGAACTCCTAGATGCTGCTGCAATAAACATGATTAATAAAAATAAGAGGTCTCTGCTGCAGATTACATTTTACATCAAAACATCAATTCGCGGCAAACATTTCCAAACCAGATTTCCCCTTTCGGAAGGCACATTTTGAAGTGAATCAATTCCCAGCTACATTTTTCCAGACTGGTTTCCCAACAGAAAAGCAGAACAAATTATGCTTTGTCTGCACTACAAATAAAAGTGGTATTTTGTTGGTTTGGTTTTTTGGTGCGGGGGGAGGGGAGGGTTGCATCTAAATAGCAGACTCAAGATAGCTATCCCAATGCAAAAGCTTACTGGAAATAAGCCAGATCATTTTTAGCCTCCATGGGGCAAGTTAAGATCAGATCTATACCCTCACCACCACCTGGCACTTAGTCAAAATCGACATTTTCCCACAGAAGAGTTCGATTTTGACTAACCCACCTTTTTCCTCCTGGAGAAATGTCAGCCAGATCTAAAGATTATTATTCGATTCTTTGCACGATGGAACCCTCCCTGATGGTGCCCGGTTTCTGTCACCCAGGCCCAAGGAAGATGAATTCCAACCCGAGCAGGTGCAGCGAAGGGAATGAAGAGCGGATCTTAGAAAGCAGACTGAAAGATCTGGGCTTGCTCTGCCGCAGACACAGTCCGGGATCTGATTATTCTCTAGAAATGCATCAGGAGGGGAGACGCCGGGGAGGGAGAAGAGCTATGGAAGCTAAAGGACAATGCTGGCACAAGGACAAATGGGGAAGAACTAGCCAGGGACCAGTGGAAGCTGGAGAAGAAGGTTTCTAACTATCGAAGGAAGTCGGCTCTAGAGCAGCCTGCCGCTAGGAGTGTGGGGAACACAGAGCTTGATGCCGTTATGAACGGGATGATATCAAGGGGCTGGCTGTGATAGCAAGGACTGGTCTCCAAGACCCAGGAGGTCCCTTCCAGTCCAGTGTTCCTACCTAGCAGCCCCTGTCCTGGGTAGGGTGCTAGGAGCTGTACAAAGACAGAGCATGCCCCAAAGATCTTACAATCTAAGTGTAAGAGAAGGGACAGCGGATGGATCCAGACAGACAGATGGGGAGCACCAGGGGGCAACGAGGGAGAGCGATCACCCCTCAACTGCAGCAGCCTCAGTCTTGCAGTTACCTTAGCATTGTAGGGTGTGTTCACAGACCCATCGATTCCAAGGCCAGAAGGGTCCCCTGTGACCATCTCGTCTGACGTCCTGTACAGCACAGGCCAGAGCCGGGGAATGGACTAATTCCTGTTTGAACTAGAGCGGATCTTTTACAAAAACATCCAGTCGTGACTTAAAATTTCCCAGTGATGGAGAATCCTCCATGACCCTCGGTAAGTTGGGCCCACGTTTCATTTCCCTCATTGTTAAAAATTGGGAACTGATTTCCCGGCTGAGTTTGTCCAGCTTCCACTTCCAGCTGGCGGATCTTGTTGACGAGCCCATGATGAGTTTTTGGTTCCCCGGGATCAGGGAGAGGAGTGAGGCTGCTGGAGAAAGAAGCCAAGGAAAGGATCTGGAAGTGGAAGGGAGCTCCCGCCAGAACCCTGACCACCGACCCCTTTAATGTACAGACCCAGGGGGCAGCAGGGGATGAAGAGATGTTGCATGAATCAGTCAGAGCTCTGCCAACGGGCTGGCAACCCAGCTGATGTCAAAAAAAGCCTGCGGCGCTGGAGACGGGACGGGGGCTCAGTGGGAGGGGTGAGGCTACATCACTACATTAAGTGCTTCTTTTATGCCGCAGGAGACATGGCCTGTATCTATAGCCACATAACCTCTCCAGCTAGTGCCCATATTATCAGTTGACCAGCCTGTCAGCAGGGTCTAGGAGCTAAGGGAGTCAAGAGATGCAGGTTCTATCCTCGCCTCTGCCACTAATGTCCTGGGTAACCTGGGGCCAGACATGTCCCAGCTCTGTGCCTCAGTTTCCCCAACTGTCCATCCAGACTCTTTGGGGCAGGCCCTGTCTCTCACTGTGTGTCTACACTGCCAAAATGAGGTGCGTCCTTAATTCAGGTTGAAGATGCAGCAACTCTGGTTGAAGTTTATAGGGGAGCCGGGATTCCAGTAGAGTTGCCATGAGGTTGGTGCTCTTTTGACCCGGGTTAGAATAACAGGATCATAAAAGTGTTGGGCAGGAAGAGACCTGAAAGATCTTCTCCCCGCACTGAGGTGGGATAAAATGTCCTTAGACCGTCTCTGACAGGGCTTTGTCCAACCTGTTCTTAAAAACCTCTGATGACCTCAGGATTCCCGCAGCCACCTCTCCCACTGCGCCCCTATCCTTAGCAAGTTTCTCCTAATAGCCATCCTAAATCTCCCCTGCTGCAAACCCAAGCGGCACCTTCTCATCCTACTGTGGCGGCCATGGAAAGGATCGCTATCCTGAGTTACAGACACGCGTTTGGTTTCAAGTGTAGACATCCCCCGTGTCCGCAGAGAGCAGAATCTGACTCATGCGCCCTTGAAATCAACTCTGGATTGGCACCAGTGTGTCATTTGGCCTGTGTTCCATTCAAGCCAGTGAGGCGGCTTCAGTTTGCACCAGTGAGTCACCTACCAGGACCGAGAGCAAGCTGAGAACCGAGCTGTTTGCTGAGGCACCTACTCCTTAGCCATCTGTTGGTTTTAGATTCCTCCTTTTCCCCCCAGCAATGAGCCATGTCTGCTCGGAGAGCGAAAACCTTTGCTTCCCAGCCTCGACTACAAAAGGGACTACACCGAGATCCCTCCAGCCACGCGCCGGCCTCTGGGTTAACTCAGTTACGATCCCAGCTACGAAACGGGGAGCAGGAGACATGTAGGAACATCAGATCGTGCTTAAAACAAGAACCATTAAGCAGGAAATAATGACTGGAAAGTGGAGAGCTCTCATGCAAGGTAAATGCGCTTCTCAAGTAGCTTTCATCCGATCTCTCTGGGTTTTTTAGTGTTATCAGGGATGTCTGGAACAAGGTCTCCGCACAGAAGCAGTGCTGTGAATAGCAAAGGATTGGTTTGCTTGGGTTCTGTTCCCCCGATAACCACGCTTCACTCCTGAAACATGCATGGCGCTTCCGAGGCGCGTCCCTTATCAGACTGAGGGAGGAGCGAGGAGCAGCTGCCATGCAAAACGTTTGGGGTTTTTCTTCTGCTAGTAGGATTCATTTCGTCTTCCTTTCTCACTTCCCCTTGAGAGCTGACTGGACAATGGAAAAACCCTGTGAAAAATGCCCTGGTTTTGAACAAAAAAAATCTAGCCCCAGAAAAATGGCAATTTTGTCACAGGAAGGAATGTCAAGAAAAATCGGGAGACCCGCCAGGGAATTGATGGCTGGAGGACACCTGATAGTGAAATTGATAAGCCACCCTCTACCCCAGAAAGCTTTTGTCAATTTCACCTTTCCCTGGCCATGAAATAAGCAAGATCTTGGCAGGAGAGCAGCCAGGCCGCAGTGGTTCAACTCTCCTCAGGGCATGTCAAATTTTTGTGGAAAAACTGGATTTTTGTGGGAAAACATGGAAAAAATTGGTTTTGTGAAAAGGGCATTTTTGTGTTGGAAAATTATTCTGCTGAAATATTTCCAATCAGCTCTATTTCCCCGCCCACGCCTCCCACGTCTGGATTTAAACCCCCCATCGGCCAGATCCTCCAGTGGTCTAAACTGGCAGCACTTCATTTAATGGACCCACCTTGATTTACACTCGCCGGGTATGTGGCCAGTTTATGTTAAAGCAGCACAGAATAGAGAAGAACCAACTCATTTCCTCTTAAAACCAAATTAAATAGCCAAGCAACCCACTTGCCAGGAAGCATTTATATAACAGATTTATTATTATTATTATTATTATTATAGTACATAGTGACCCTGTCCAAGTTCAGGGCCCAGTTGTGCTGATGCTGCACAGATCCTGCCTGAGATTGGGTCCCCCAATGTGCCAGGCGCTGCAAAGACACAGTGAAGGTCCCTGCCCCGAAGAGTTTACAATCTAAGTAGACAAAGGATCATTCTCCCCATCGTACAGCTGGGGAAACTGGGGCACGGATAGCTTTTGGTGGTTTTCATGAATCATAGAAGATGAGGGATGGAAGGGACCTCAGGAGGCCATCTAGTCCAACCCCCTGAGCAAATCAGGACCAACCCCAACTAAATCATTCCAGCCAGGGCATTGTCAAGCCTCACCTTAAAAACCTCTAAAGATGGAGATTCCACCACCTCCCTAGGTAACCCATTCCAGTGCTTCACCACCCTCCTAGTGAAAAACTTTTTCCTAATATCCAACCTAGACCTCCCCCACTGCAACTTGAGACCATTGCTCCTTGTTCTGTCATCTGCCACCACTGAGAACAGCCCCGCTCCATCCTCCCTGGAATCCCCTTCAGGTAGGGGTCTGCACTTATGAAGAGCTCATCTCCTATTTAGGCACCGAAGCAAGCAGCCATGTTTCCAGAAGATCTTGGCATGCTGGGTGCTGCGTTTTATGGAAATCCCTCAGCGCCAGGATGGGCATGTTTGAAAAAAATCCAGCAAGCCATGGCTCACCCACAGTCCTACCAGCACCACTGGGAAAGAAACGCAGGGTTCCCAGGTCCCACGCAAGTGCCTGAAACACAAAACCGGCTACGAATCCTCCCTGTGCAACAAGCCCCGGTGGTTATCCTGCAGTGGCTTATGTCTTTGGTGACTTTCTGGAAGTGAGAAGCTTTGCTGAGCCCAAGGGGATGGCTCAGGGGAGGAAAATTACTCAGGTGTGCAAGTATTTTCCAGATCAGGGCCCAACGCAGCTAGGGTGACGCGTGTGGCATATCCACGGCAGTCCACCCACCATCAGTCCAGAAGGAATCAGCAGCCCACCAGATGGCCCAGTATCTGCCAAGAACAAGCATGGTTCGAGACAGCCCCATCCATGGGTGGTTCCAGCTGGGGAAAGCGTAGCATGGCCCCGTGTCAGAGTGCTGGGACGGTCTGGGTTCAATTCCTACCTCTGCAGCAGACTCACCTGGGTGACGGTGGGCAAAAATCTTCCCCTCTCTGTTCCTCAGTTTCTCTATCTCTAGGGATAATTATTCTTTCTTGTCTATTTAGACTGGAAGCTCTTTGCAGCAGGGACTGTCTCACGTGCAGCACCTGGCACAATGGGGCTCTGATCTCAGCTGGGGCGCTAGGCTACCATAATACACCTACTAAGAGGGCCAGGCGGTGCAGTCTACCCATGGTGCTGCTACAGCACCTGTTACTATAATATCCGAGCACCTCACAATCGTTACTGCATTAATCTTCACACCCCCCCAGGAGGCAGGGCAGGGCTCGGCTCGTATCGCCCTTGTGCAGCTGGGGAACTGAGGCACAGCGAGGCTAAGTGATTTGCCCAGTGTCCCACAGGGAGTCACCGGAAAGCTACGTCCCATCTTAGCACCCAGCCTGCAGCACCGGTTGCTGGGCTCCACCTCAATGCTCTTCTCCGGGAGAAATCACGGCCAAGTCTCCTGCCGAAGGAGAACTTTACCAACCTCCAAACCAGCCCCTCGGCTACCCCCCCTCAGTCCCATCCCACATCCGCCCCTGCCCCGGAGCTGTGCCAGCTCTGGCTCTGCCATCTGCACAGGAAAATCCTGGCACCCTTTGCCAGCCTTTCCGCTGGACACCTGCAGGCCAGACCAACTGGCCAGCATGCTCGACCTTGCGTAGCTAATGTCCTCTGTGTTCTAGCAGCGCCGGAGACGGCACTGACAACTGGGTGGCACAGGCCCTGCCTTGTTCCTTGGGCGACCATATCGGGTGCTTGGACATCTCCGTAATCCTACCTCCAGCTCCGTTCAGCCATTTCCCCAATGCATGATCTCTCCCTCTCCCCTCCCTCCATCCCTCTGACAAGCTCTTTTCCCTGTTGTCTCTTGCAAAAGGAGAAGACCAAAAAAAAAAAACCCTCCCAAAACCCCTAAGTGGTGGCTGAGTGCTGTTAAATCAAATTAAAGAAATCACCACCGTGGGCAGGAGCCGAGAAGACGCAGCCTTTAAATGCTCCTGACCTAAGTGGCGGGCGGAGGAGTCAGGCTGGGAGGGAAGAGGGAAGCAGAGGGAGATTGTGCCTGAGTTTTGGGGGGTGGGGGCTTTTCCTCCCCTCTGGACCCTGCTTGGGACACTGATGCCACGCTGTGCAGGGGGCTCGGTGCCAGGCCCGGCACTATGTGTGTGTGTGACCACTGCCTGGTCCAGTGTCTCCCGTCGTGAGCAAGGATTATTCAGCCCCCTGCAGCCGAGCCCATTGTTGAGTTGGCCCTGCACTGCCCAGCTCTGGAGGGCACCACCCTGCCCTGAGGGCTGGGGTGGGGCAATGGTCACTCCCCAGCCTCCTTCACTCCCAAGAGTTTGCTCCTCTCTGTTTCATCCAAATGCCACCTCCTGAGTGCTCAGAGGCGCTTGTTCCCCGGGATCAGCTTCTGCCGCTGCCCCACTGCACCCCATCACACTGTCAGTGCCCCTCTGCCAGTGCCCCACTGCACCCCATCACACAGCCACTGCCCCTCTGCCACTGCCCCACTGCATCCCATCACACTGTCAGTGCCCCTCTGCACTGCCACACTGCATCCCATCACACATCCACTGCCCCTCTGCCAGTGCCCCACTGCACCCCATCACACTGTCAGTGCCCCTCTGCCAGTGCCCCACTGCACCCCATCACACTGCCAGTGCCCCTCTGCCACTGCCCCACTGCACCCCATCACACATCCACTGCCCCTCTTCCACTGCCACACTGCATCCCATCAAACTGCCAGTGCCCCTCTGCCAGTGCCCCACTGCACCCCATCACACTGCCAGTGCCCCTCTGCCACTGCCCCACTGCACCCCATCACACATCCACTGCCCCTCTTCCACTGCCACACTGCATCCCATCACACTGCCAGTGCCCCTCTGCCAGTGCCCCACTGCACCCCATCACACATCCACTGCCCCTCTGCACTGCCAGCACCCCTCTGCCACTGCCCCAGTGCACCCATCACACTGCCAGTGCACCTCTTGACTGCCCCAGTGCACCCCATTGCACAGCCATTGCCCCTCTTCCACTGCCACAGTGCACCCCCTAACACTGCCAGCACCCCTCTGCCACTGTGCCAGTGCACTCCACCACATGGCCACTGCCCCTCTACCACTGCCCCAGTGCACCCCATCACACTTCCAGTGCTCCTCTCCACTGCCCCAGTGCACCCATCACACTGCCAGTGCCCCTCTGCATTGCCCCAGTGCACCCCATCGTACAGCCACTGCCCCTCTTCCATTGCCCCACTGCACCCCATCACACTGCCAGTGCCCCTCTGCACTTCCTCAGTGCACCCCACCACACTTCCACTGCCCCTCTGCCACTGCCTCAGTGCACCCCATCACATGGCCAGTGAACCTGTGTCACTGCCCCACTGCACCCCTTCACACTGCCAGTGCAGTGCGACCCCTGGGCCCATGCCCCTCTGCCCCTCCCTGTCAGTGTAGCTCAGCAGGAGCCTAGAGATGCTCATCCTTCCTGGTGGGCACCATTAAAACCCAGCCCCCGCCCCCGCTCTCCCCTCAGCTCCACACCCCCCCCCCACTGAACATGCTGGAAGTTCATCATAGGATCCATAGGTGCCTCATTCAGCTTCTGCCTCTGTGACCCCTGCAGGAGATGCAGCCCTGGCTGCAATGAGCTCCTTGCATGACCTGCACCGCTAATGCCATCGCACACCTCCAGCCAGTGCCCACGGCGAGGTGCTCCTTGTTCCCCACCCTCATCCGCCAGCTCAGCAGGATTGCTGATGTCAAGAGAAGCGTTTGCAGGGTGTACCTTGTTATAGACCTGAGGCTGCAGCACCGACTCCAGCGCTCCTCCCTGCCCACCGCCGCACCGTCCCCCCGCCAGCTAACAGGGCTGCTTCAGCGTTAGGAGCAAGAAAGAAATGTGTATGGGGACAGAAAAGGGGGCTAGACAGATAGAGATGTGTGTATAGGGATAGAGAGATGGTGTGTATAGGGCCAGGGAGTGGGTATGAGGATAGAGAGAGGTGCTCTGTGTGTGTATGTGTGTGTGTGTGTGTGTGTGTGTGTATAGCAAGAGGTGTATGGAGATGATCAGATAGATAGATAGATAAATAGATAGACAGATATGTAGTGTATGAGGATGAATGGAGGGAGAGTTGGAAGGAGGGATGGGGGTGTATGAGGATGGATGGATGGAAGGACGGATGGATGAAGATGTATGAGGATGGATGGACGGACGTTTGGATGGGAGTGTATGAGTATGGACGGATGGACGGATGGGGGTGTATGAGGATGGATGGATGGATGGATGGATGGGGGTGTATGAGTATGGATGGATGGATGGGGGTATATGAGGATGGATGGATGGATGGGGGTGTATGAGGATGGATGGATGGAAGGATGGATGGATGGGGTGTATGAGGATGGACGGATAGCTAGAGAAGCAAGGGGAGGGAACAGGCAGAGCAATGGCTTTGGAAGGGAAGGACAGGAGAGAGGCAGGCTGGAGGACGAGCGAGGTGAGGGGCCGGGCCCTGTGTCCCCTCTGCAGCCCTGCTCACTGCTCTGGATTCCCAGGGAGTCAGGCAGGGGAGACCCTGGGAGGGGAGACGTGAGGCTCTTTGACTTTCCCCAAGGCCTTCCTGCGATTGCCCCCACGGTGCCAGATCCTCTGCTGTGGTTAGTCACTGGGAGCTCCCGTCCATCACACCAGCTGGAGGCCAGCCCTTGTGTCCACCCTGCAGGGCTGCTGCTTCTTACCCAGGTAACACAAAGTGCTCGTGACACTCTCACACTGGGAAGGACACAGCACAACCAGAGATACACACACACACACACACACACTGACCCACACAGCTACACACCCACTGACACACATCCAGAGATACACAGACATCGATACACACCTACAAACACTGACACACAAACTACCAAACACACACACTGATACACACACAAACACTGACACACAAACTACCAAACACACACACTGATACACACACAAACACACTGATACACATGCACTAACAAACATACACATACAGATACACACACACACACAGATACATACATACTCTGATGTGCACACTCTGACACACAAAAACACACACACTATGATGTGCCCACACTGACAAACATATACACACTGACATACACTCACATCTACACACACACACTGATGTGCACACATTAACAAACACACACACATACACTGACACACACTCACACACCGACACACACAGACTCCCACATCCACACACACGGGACAAGCTCCGGGGATGACAATGTGCAGGAAAGGCAATGAAGGAAATACCTGGATATATTTTAAAGTGTGCGGGGGGAACTAAGCTTTTGGGGCTCCGCTGGCCCCTCCCACCACAGGCCCCCCAGCAGCCTGCATGAAACAGAAGGGAAATTAACCAAGCCAAGAGGCCTGGCTGTTAAAAGATACAACCAGTGTGAGACCTGCCCCAGCCAGCTCTCCAGCTGGTGTAAATTGGCTTCCCTCCATTGAAGTCGCTCAGCTGTGCTGATCTACACCAGCTGTGGATCTCCCCTCCCCGCTCCACACACCAACTGCGTGACAACTGCTGTCCTGGGCGGTTAACATGCACCACTGGCATTCACCCGAGGAGAAAAGGATGTGTGTGAGAGCGATTGTGCATGTCAATGTGCATTCGCACCAGTCAGAATGTGTGTGTGTGTGCGTGTGTGTGCGTGTGCCAATGTCAGTGTGTGTGTGTGTCAGTGTGTCAGTGTGTCATGTGTGTGTCAGTGCAAGTCTGAGTCTATATCACAATGTGGGTTAGTGTGTGTTACTCTGTGTGCATGTCAATGTGTGAATGTGTGTGTGTCAGTGTGTGTGTCTGTCAGTGCATCCACAAGTCTGTATCAGAATGTGTGTCAGTGTGTGTGTGTGTCACTGTCTGCATGTCAATGTGTGTGTGTCAGTGTGTGTGTTTCAATGTGTCAGTGTGACTGTGCATCAGTGTTTGCATGTCAATGTGTGTGTGTGTCAGTGTGTGTTTGCGTCATTGTGTGTGTGTCAGTGTGAGTGTGATTGTGCCTCAGTGTTTGCATGTCAATGTGTGTGTCTGTGTGTGTCAGTGTTTGCATGTCAATGTGTGTCAGGGTGTGTGTGAATGCGTGTGTCAGCGAGTGCATGTCAGTGTGTGTTTGCGTCATTGTGTGTGTGTCAGTGTGAGTGTGACTGTGCCTCAGTGTTTGCAGGTCAATGTGTGTGTCACTGTGTGCATGTCACCATGTGTCAGAGTGTGTGTATGAATGTGTGTGTGAGCATGTGCATAGTGTGTGTGTGTGTGTGTGTGTGTGTCACAGTGTGAATGCAATGTGCATTCCTGCGTCTGCATCAGAGGGTGTCAGTCCATGTGTGTGTGTGTGGCTGTGTGTGCCAATGCGTGTGTGTGTGTGCGAACAGAAGAGAGGGAACCACAATTAGAAAAAGGAAGCCCGCCGACACTGCATGGGATGTGCTCCCACGGCTTCCGACCCAGCCTTCACTCCCAGCCCCCCAGAACATCATCCGGCAGCCTTGGGGGCAGCAGCCAGACCAAGCCAGGAGCAGCGACCGCGGCCTGCGGCTGGGACCCAGCAGCCAGCAGCACCCAGGGGCACGGTGCTGGCACGGTTCCGGCCCGCCTGGATTCAGCCTCTCTGTGCATCTGGGGGGCAGGATCACCCTTCTGCGCCCGGCTACCGATGCCGAGGGGCTGTGGAGGGGAGGCCGGGGGGCATCAGATCAGATCAGAAGCCCTGACAAGGTTTTACAGGGCTGGCTATTGAGGCTGCCTGGCTGCAACTTCCCCAGTGCGCTGCTGTTCCTCGGGACTGGGCAAGCCTCGGCTGGCGGAGGCAAAGGGGCGAAGAGGCACCAGATCGAGAGGGGTCTGTGTGGCCATCTAGGCCCTGTTATTTGTCTGACAGCCTCCCCTCCCCCCCTCCCCAAGCACCAGGTGAGGAAATAGCTCACTCCGGCTCTCCAAGCTCAGCACCGCGGACAGCGGCCAAGGGAGGAACCCAGCCTGCGCCGGCTGGGAGGGCGGGGGCGGGGAGCCAGAGTGGGGGTCCAAGAACCAGCTCCCCCCGGATCAGCTCCCAGAGCTGGCAAGGATCTTTCTCTCTCTCACACACACGGGAACCAGGTGCCACCCCAGCGTCTGGCAGCGCCACGCCACACCGAGCTGGCACCGACAGGTCGCCCTGGCAGCCGAGGAGAATCTGAGCCAGGCAGAGAGATGCCAGACAAGATCCCCCCCCCCCCCCCCCCCCCCCCAGCCCCCGTCCCCACCATTTTACCAAATCCCAGTGCTGGCATAATACAATCCAACCCCCCCCAACACACACACAACTCATCACCCCCCCCAACCTCCCGACACGATGCCATCCAACCCCTCCCCAACTCTCCAGCTCCCCCCCCCCCAGCCCTGGCAGGGTCTCATAACCCCACTGCCCCCATTCCCAAGCCCCAGCCTTGGCAGCACATCTCCAATCCTCCCCTCCCCCCTCCGATCAAACCCAGAAGCCCCGACCCCAAATCTCCCCCCCCCCCCCAGGTGAAGGGCCCTCCCCCGGGGCCCAGGTTGCACCTACCTTTCGGGGAGCAGGGCTTCCTCAGCCGACGGGAGGTGCCATCCTGTATTTTTTTTCTCCCTCCCCCCCCGCCCCCCCAGGGATGCGGGATGGAACCAGAGGGCTCCGCGCACCCTGCTCGGAGTGGGGGCGGGGGGCGTTCAAGGGGCCCCACCGGGCCGGCCCCCTGCAGGCTCCATCGGAGGAATCCACAAACAAAAGCAGGTCTTGGGGCTGGATCCGCAAAGGGAAGGCGGGGGGGGGGGGGGGCGGCTGGGCCCCGGCCGGCTCCTTCCTTAGCTCGGGCTTTCCTGGTTCGGCGCTCGGAGATGTGTGTGTGCGGGGGGTAGGGGGGTCTTTGGCCCGGCTCGGTTCCCCGGAGATCCGGATTAAGAGGGGTCCGATCCGCCGCCGTTCGCGGCTCCTTCCTTGGCTTTTCCCAGCCCGCAGAGCCGGGGCTGGGCTGGGAAGAAGGAGGAGGGGGAGGCGGAGCGCAAAGGGGACGCGCCTCCCCGGAGCCGGGCGGAGTGGCCAGGGCGCACGGGCCGGGGCGCACGGCAGGATCGGGTCGCCTCGCAGCCCCGCCGAGAAGGAGGGGGGGGGGTGATGGGGAAGAGGGAGGCTGGGGGGGGGGGAGATTTGGGGGGAAGGGAAGTGCAGGAGGCGGGTCTGCCCCTTTCCTGCAGATGGAGGGGGAGGGATTTGGGGAGGGAGGGACGCGCGGAGAGGCGGAGCGAAACAACACACATTGGAAATCTTTAGCACTGCAGCAGCTGCACGGAGCAGGAGCCGGGCGGGGGCGGGGGGAGGAAGGGGAAGGGCAGGGACAGAGGCAGACGCAGCTGGGAAGCTGCAGAGAGATAAAGGGTGGCCAGGGGAGCGGAGGAGAGAAAGATGGGGGGATGGGCAGAGAGAGAAGGAAGAGAGGGATGGCGACAGGCAGATGAAAGGGGAGGGGGAGAGAACAGTGACTAGGGAAGGAAAAGAGGTGGCTGGAGGGGAAGAGAAATCGAAGAGAGAGGGGTGGAGCTAGAGAGCTGGGTGTGGCTGAGGATGGACAGAGAGACGCAGCCAGGCGGAAGGAGGTGTGTGTGTGGGGGGGTAGATGAAGAGACAGAGAGGTGTGTATGGAGAGCCAGGGAGAGCCAGGCAGGCAGAGGGATGTGTATGGGGCTAGGTAGATCTTTTCCACCCTGAGAAATAACCCAGGTGAGGGCAGAAGGAGAGAGACCGCCGGGGTGCGCGGCTGAAAGGGTGAAGAAAGCAAGGGGTGGAGGAAAGGAAGGAAAGCCCTGCCAGAGTCCTGAGCAGAGCCCTGGAAGGGAATGGAGGGAGCAGGGGGAGAAGAAGGGCAGCTGGAGGGATAGATGGAAACTGAATAAAGGGGACACATGGGTGGAGCAGGAGAGAGCTCGCACGAGGGCATGGCCAGAGCTCGCAGGAGGAAAGGGTGGGAGATCGCATGCGGGAGGGGCAGGAGCTCGCACGAGGGCAGAGTGAGAGCTCGCACGAGGGCAGAATGGGTGTTTGCACAAGTTCACCCTAATGCCTCAGCCCCCCACCGCTGGAGTCTGCTGCCCCCCAGCTCTGTGCCCAGGATCCAATGGGGTCTTAGCAGGCCCAAGTTCCCCCCCCCCTCCAAACCAGGGATTTAGCCAGTGCCCCAGGCACCCTTCCTGCACAGCTAAGGCCAGCCAAGATGCCCAAGAAGCCCCTCCATGCCCATGGAGGGATTAACCACTGGGGGCTTCTTCCCAGCCCACCCGGGGCCATGGTGGCTGCCGTGAGCAAGTGGGGAAGGGGATGTTTGCCCCTAGTTCTATTAACCCTTTCCCTGCCTGGCACTGGGGAACGGCCTCCAGGCTCCACCGGTGGGGGGGGGGGAGGGAGAGTGCAAGAGTCATGGGGATTGCAGGGCATGCAGCTGGTACAGTGTTCGCTTAATGACACGCGCACCCCCGGTCGCCTCGCCAGGAAAAGCCGGTCATAGGTTTAGGGCAACTTCCTCCACTGCTCCCTCGCCCAACCCAGTTTTGAAGTGCAATGGGTGTGTGTGTGTGTGTGAGCGTTTGCATGCATGCGTGTGCGTGTGCGGCGTAAACTTGGGCGGATTAGATTTTCATCAGTAGCTGTCGATAAATGTCAATTTCATCACACACGCAATGACACCGACGAAAAAATATTTCCATCAATAACAATCCAGATTTACAAATATGCACAGTAAGAAAACCAGGGCTGGAGAACTTTTGATTTAAGGCCCCTCACCTGGTGTATTTTGACCCGTGATGTTGCCTGTTTGTGTTTTAACGGTTACAAAGAGTTCACTTTTGGAATCTCAGGGTCTACTCTCATTAAATAATTATTGCCTGATCCTCCCCACTGGTTGACACCCTCTCCCCCAGAATTTCCCACAACTGGGAACCTTTAAATAGATAAAAATAGGGGGGAAATGCTTAAAAATAAACACTGATAGTATCAATTGAAATGATAAAAAATAAAAACTGAATTCTGCCAAGCCTATCTATCTGTCCATCCCCATACACCCCCATCTAATCTATCTCTCTGTCCCCTACATCATCTGTCTATCTATCAACCAATTGATCCATTCCCAGTGGGTTAGCATTCACTGGTTCTCTCTCCATGGCATTTCTTCATCAGCGCCCAAACTGGGCTTGTGAAAGGTGAACTGGGGGCAGCCGTGGTCCAAGCGTGGAACAGTCTGCGGCAAGACCCAACTGTATAGGCCAAAGGGAAGATATGAGGTGTTGGGGGGCAGGATACCAGCTAGATGGGCCTCTGGGCCTGCTCCAAGACACCGCAGGGGAAAGAAGGGGTTACCAGTCCAGCTGCACTCACTGATCTATCATCACTGCATTTCACTTCATGCTGAGTCAACTCTGTTCCCAGAGCGGCTCCTGCTTTGAAGGGGGGGAGGGCAGATGAACCGACCCTCCCCACCCCCAACCCCTCCGCCGTTCCAAAGCCAGCATTATACCGGAGTCACCTCCTTAGGACTGTAGATTCATGAATGATGCATGTGCTGCTCGGGGAGCAAAGCATCCCTCCCCCACACCTCTTCCCAGCCATTAGCATCTGATCTGAGGCCACGTCTGGCGCTTCTGTTCAAAGGCTGCTCCTGCAGGCCTCAGATGCCCTGGAAAACTATTGTCATGGCTCTGGAGCAGGAGCTGGATTTTTATCTTAGGCTAAACAGGCAGCTACGGGTCCCCGGCCACCTCAGCGCTGGATAGAACCCAGGACCCTTGGATCTAAAAGCACAGAAGAGGCCAAAACTGCTGTGCATGGCTTGGCCTCCAGGGGGCGACCGAGAGCCCTGCATTATAGAGGACTGTATGACTTGTGTCGCTTTTTGCCACTAGGTGGCCCAGTCCAGTTTGGCCCATTTGCCAGCCTTGCGTAGGTGAAATGAGTTGGATGGGTCTCAGCCCAGCTTCCTGGGTCAGAGGAGATTCCAGGACAAAATATATCAGACCCACACCTGTAGCTGGCTCCTTCTTAGTGAGGGAGCCTGGGGGGGTGGCCTGGGTCACAGAGAGCGAATTGTCCTGGGAAGAGAGAAAGGAAGAAGCAAGGGAGAGGGGATGAAGGGAGAAGCTGGACTAGTGAAAGGGGAGTGAGAGATGGAAGGGTTGTCTAGGTGAGAGGCAGCGTCATCTTGTGGTTAAATCACTGGCCGAGGAACCCAGACACTTGGGTTCAATTCCTAGCTATGACGGACTACCCTTAGAGTCCTGACTCCCAGCCCATGCTCCTCCCCCCCCCCCCCATCTAACCACTAGACACCACTCCTTTCCCAGAGCTTGGGATAGAACCCAGGAGTCCTGCCCCCACAGCACAACGCAAAACACAACAGCGCCCCCTGGTGGTTACCCACCTTCCTCACACCCCAGGCTTGCAGGCTGTAAGAATGGGTGGGCACCGCCCCGTCCTAGGAGCTGGCTTGCACATGCACTGCTGCAAAGGGAGCAGCTGTGTGCACGCACAGACGCACGCACACTGCAAAGGGATCAGCCGCCCAGCCTCAGAGCAGGCTCCGCTGAGCACGGGCAGACCCACAGAGGCACCGTTTCACTTTCACCTCCTTCAGGGTGGCACCCGTAAATGGGAGGGGGGAAGGGGAATCACGGGCATGACACCCGGAATCCGATCCAGCTCCCCAGCAAAGCTCTGGGTTGGGGTGGGGGGAACCTCTGATCTGGGGGTTCAGGCTCCAATGCAACCTCCTGTCTCCAACAGCCGCTCTGACAGTGTCCCAGAACAGGGCTGGATGTCGGGGAGGGCAGAGCTGGCCACGGCTGCTCCTGCCTGCTCTCCCAGGGGCGTCCCCAGCCCCCTGCAGGCCCATGAGCTCTGTACAGCACAAGGTTCTCCCTGCCCCAGGGTTCTCGGTGCCAGCTGCACAGCGCCTCCAGCAGGAGGAAGGCAGCACTTGCTTTCCCCAGGGGGCAAGGCGCCAGCGCCCCGACGGGAGGTGGGAGAGTCCCCGCCAGGATCAACCCCCCCGCCGCTCGCCGGTGGCCAGGCCCTGATGAGGTAACAGGCTGCCTCATTCCCTGCCACCCTTCGCAGCTGGCGCACCGCCCGCCACAGCTTGGCAGAGCGAGCGGGGCTGCTGGAGGAGCAGATGATACCGGTGCCCACGGGAAATCAGTGTGATTTCTGAGCCAGCTCTGAGCCCCCACCCCACTCCCTGCGGCACGGCGTTCCTTTGCGCCACCATACTGGGGCCAGCACTGACTGTCCAGGGCGGGGCGCGCCCCCTGCTGAGCCCTCCCCACACTGGAAGCTGTGCAGAGACAGTGACTGCACCCAGTTTCTCCCTGGCTCCCAGCCTGCCATGCACCAGAGAGGCCCACACATACCATGTCTCTTCAGCCAGGTGCATACCCCACCCTATCTCACCAGCTGCCCAGTTGTCTGCCAAAGGGGGAGTGGGCACCATGGAGAGAAACTGGCTCCCGGTTCAGACTCAGGGCTGACCCCAGTGCCCCAGCGTGGCACTAGGGGGCGCTGTGCTGCAGGGGGGCTCAGCAGGGGGCGCTCTCCCCTCTGAATCAGCGACGCAGCAGTGGGGGGGGCGATACCCCATATTCTGGGGTTATGCAAAGCCCCGTGCTGCACCCATAGCATGCACGTTCTTATCTCCCCATCCTTCCAGTGTCTCCCAATCCCCGTCCCTCCTTTGTTCTGCCGCAGGGGGAGCGCCCCCTCTGGGGGTTTCTTGGTGCACCTATCTCCCACAAAAAGGGACATAAAAAAATCACTAGTCAGGTTGCAAAGGCAAGAGTGAGCAAACGCTAAGGTAAGGCAGCCTGGCTGTCAGCCCTTCATGACGGACTTTTAACTTGGTTTTGTGTGTGTCATTTCCTAGATTAAAAAAAAAAAATCTGAACCCCCACTCCCCAATACCCAGAAATTCCCTCCTGTGGCATCATCTTGACCCCACCCCCCGTGGGTCATCAGCCGGGATGGGGCCTTTAGATCCATCGCCCAGCTCTCTGATGCATGAGTTAATGGCTGAACGGTAGCAGTAGTAGGTTGTCATGCTCTGTGTGGCCCAGCGCGAGAGCGGGCGGTGATGCTGCCCCTCGGTTTCCCAGACGCTGGCTGAGAGACCCACAGATCCGGAACTCCATTCCAGGCACTGGAGGGGGCAGCCTCTTCTTCCACCCACCCCTGGTGCCCCGTCCCTGCCAGTCTGTCCCTGTCTCTTCCTTGCTCCTGGCTCCTGGCCCATGTAGGCCCAGATCGCCCCTCCCCCAGCTCCTTATCTGATCTGTCTCACTCCCCCTTCACTGGCCTGCAGTCACCCCCCTTTCTGTCCCCTGCCCACATTCCCCACCCCCACTGGCTCTCAGTCCCAGTCTCCTGCAGGCTTCTCATCCAGTCCCAGTCTTCTTGTCCAGCTAGTCCCATTTCTTACACTCCCAGTTCCAATTTCCCTCCCTCCCCCAGCCTCCAGCCCCTCCCCCATCCCCCTGCCTCCTGGTCTTAATCTCCTCCCCGCTTTTCCCTCCCCCCATAGACCTGGCTTTTGTCCCCTCTGACATTTGAATCAGGTCCTCCTGCTCTCAGTTCAGGGGTCCAGAGGCAGGACACTCCGCAGCAGCCCAGAGCTGCTGTTGCTGGGGAAATCCTGCTCAGTTTCAGGCTCCGGCAAGCCCCCTGTGGATGGAATTTACCTGCTAAATTCTAGCAGGCCTGTCCCCAGCATTTTCCAAAGCCTCCTAACTTTTCACTGAGCACGGGAGGGGGGAGGAGGGCAGGAAGGGGAGGAGATGGCAAAAGGCACCTCCTCAACCCAGGAGACACCCCACCGCCAAATTTCAAGGGCCTATTCCAAATCCTGGGGGGTGCTCGAGCTTCCAAAGAAACGGTCCTTGGTGTTTTTTAACACGGGCCAACCGACATGTTTTTCCCCCTTGTCTCGTCCTCAGAACCACGCTGAGCCGCGCGGGCGGAAATTTTCCAGAAAAAGTCTCCCGGAGGTAGGCCCCCTGCGTGGGAAATTTCAGCCCAGACAATCCGACTTTGGCCGAGTTCTGCACAGCCCTACACGGGGTTTGATAACGGGAAGCGTCAGCAGCTTCCGTGAGGGGCCTCCCTACGACGGCTAGAGCCGGTTGAGAATATTCTGGCAGGACAGGATTTCCGGTGGGAACGTGCCGGTTTCAACCGAGTCCTGCCTGCCAGGCCTCCGGCCTGGTGTCCCACCAGCTTTCCTCCCCACTTCTTAGCACCCTGCCTGGTCCGGGACCCCAGGGCTTCCCACGTTCCTGTCATATCTGGGTTCCCAGCACAGCCCATACCTGCCCAGCTATTCAGACAGCCCAGCCACCTGCCCAGCGCACAGGGCAATGCCCTTGGTTCGAGGAGCATGAACGCAGGAGAGGGAGAGGTAGGTGCCAAGGATTCCCTTTAAGGCAGGGGCCAGATAGGAGGGCACGGGGGAAGAGTCACTTTATCTCTGCTTTAGATCTTCCTGCTTCTCCAAGGTTCAGGTGTGGGGAACTGAACTCTTCCATCATTGCCTAGCACAAGGAGGGCAGATAGACAGAGAGACAGACAGATAGATAGATAGATGTGTCTGGGGACGGATGGGTGGGTGGATGAAAGGATGTGTAGCTGGATAGATAGAGGGATGTCTGAGGACAGATGGATGGATGGGTGGATGGGCAGCTGGATGAAGGGGTGTGTAGCTGGATCAGTAGAGGGATGTCTGAGGACAGATGGATGGACAGATAGGTGGATGAAGGGGTATGTAGATAGATGATAGAGGGGTGTCTGAGGATGGATGGATGGATGGGTGGACGGACAGCTGGATGAAGGGGTGTGTAGCTGGATAGGTAGAGGGGTGTCTGAGGACGGACAGATGGACGGACGGGTGGATGAAGGGGTGTGTAGCTGGATAGATAGAGGGGTGTCTGAGGACGGACAGATGGACGGACGGGTGGATGAAGGGGTGTGTAGCTGGATAGGTAGAGGGGTGTCTGAGGACAGACGGCTGGATGGACGGACGGCTGGATGAAGGGATGTGTACAGCCGGATAGGCAGATCGGGTCTCTGGGGATGAGTACGTATCTCAGTCCAGAGGCTACAGTTTGTTTTGTGCTAACAGGCTCTGAAGTGGAAGCGTGACTTGCCTGAAGCATCGTTAAGAGCACAGCTCATTAGCATACCGTCCCTGCCTTCCCGGTAATTAATGGTCAGGGTCAGAGCAGTTGACTTCTCTTATTTTGATGTTGTCCTTCTGGAAAAGACAGCCAAGGGAGTGATTGGCAGGCAGATGCTGGGCCTGCACCAGGCGGGGAGGGTGGTTGGGTGGGAGGTCTCGCCTCTCAGAGTGGGGGAGTCTGGGGCGGGAAGGGGGTGGGGTGAAGGATGGTTTGATTGGGAGGGGGAGGAGTTGAATCCAAATTCAGACACCTGCCTTCATTTATTTGGCCGCCTTTCGCATTCGGCTCTTTCTCTCATGCCTGCACAGACACACGTCGTACACTAGCAGGTCTGAGTCCATCCAGCAGAGGGCAGTGCTGCGCACGTCAGCTTGGGCATGTGCACGCGCGCACACACACACACACACACACCAGGACAGTCTCTGCATGCAATACAGTGAGGGGAGGAGCCAGGAGGTACAGTGAGGGGAGGAGCCAGGGCAGGCAGTGCAGTGAGGGGAGGAGCCAGGGGATACAGTACAGTGAGGGGAGGAGCCAGGAGGTACAATGAGGGGAGGAGCCAAGGCAGGAAATGCAGTGAGGGGAGGAGCCAGGGCAGGCAGTGCAGTGAGGGGAGGAGCCAGGGCAGGCAGTGCAGTGAGGGGAGGAGCCAGGAGGTACAGTGCTTGCAGACGGGAGGGAGCTGATCTGGGCGTGGCTGGTGCAGCAAGGGGAGGAGGCTGCACTGCAGAAGAGGGAATAAGAAATGCTGCCAGGGGGACAGTGGGACATGTGGTACAGTGCAGAAAAGGGAGGAAATCTGTGGGGCAGGCAGGGAAGGAGCTGGGATGCAGTGGGGGAAAGGAGTCTGGGCCAAAGAGCTTCGGGTGGTGGTTGGTGGGGAGGGGGCGGGGCAGCTCTGGGTCACTTGACACCTGGGTTCAAATCCTGCCTGGGGCTAAGAGTGAAGCATGTTGCTTTACGACAAGGCCCCTCACCTGGGTTTGCCGGTGTGAACTCAGCCATAAGTCATAGCTCAGCCAGGTGACAGGCCCTGGTGGAGCCTACAGGTGATTTTGGGCAATGCCCGGAGATCTCGTGCAATGCCTCTGGATGTCATGCACACCCCCGCGTAAGGCGAGGGGTGAGGAACCTTTGCTTTTTAAACGTGGAATGGAAAATCTGCAGCAAATTCCCCCGTCTGCTTCTCCCCCACGTTCCCCCCCAACCCGGATGGTAGCAGCCACCCCTGCCTGCCAGTGCGCCCCCAGATCCCCCTCCCTGGGCACGGCCTGGCAGCAGAGATGGGGCAAGTTCTGCTCCAGGTGCACAAAGGCAGCGCTTAATTCAAGCGCATTGCAGCCTGCTTTCAAGGCAGTAGAGTGGCTTTGAACAGCTTTTAACAGCCCAGCTGATGCACCGACCCAATTCCAGAGCTGCCCCCCTTCCCGGAGCCTGTCCACAGCAGGGGATCCCCTCCCCACTCACCTGCCCTGAATACACAATTGGGGGGGTTGGGAATAGTTCAGGATGGGGGGGCGTTTGCTCCCAGATGATTATTGGCCCCCCTGCAGGCTGGGCGGCACTGAGCCTCCTGGGATGGACACAGCCCCCCCACTCCAGACCTGCCCCCACCCCCGCGTGTCTCTGAGCCTGATTCTGATGCGGGCAATGCTGGGTCGAGCTGTTGATCAGCCTGGCCCCGAGCAGGGCCTGAAGCTGGGGTGCCCCAAGGGGAGCCCCCCCGGTGCTGTGACCCGGTGAGCACAAGCTGAGTCGCTCAGCAGGGGAGATGATACCCCCTCTCTCCCCCGCATAGCCACCCACCTGGATGGGGGCGACATGGGCGCATGGCCCTGCACCAAATCGGCCCGAGTGCGGACTTGAACCTGGGCATCCCCCATCCCAGACACATGGCTTTCCGACCGGCTCTAGCGAGGACAGAGGGGGCTCAGGGCTCCCTGCTGCCCTGTGAGAGCTAGAATGCAGGGTGCGGGTGGAAAAGGAGGAGGAAGCCCAGGCCTGGGATAGCCAGCAGCTGTGGGTCAGGATTGAGGGTTAGGGTTACTGGCACCGGCAGAACTGGCGGGTGAGGGGGAGCCCAGGGCTAGGCTAGCTGGGGGCTGCGGGTCAGGATTGAGGGGCACCGGCAGAGCTGGGTTGGGGGCCACGGGCCGCGCCTGTCACTCCAGCTCTCTGCTTAGCGCAGGGGAATTGGTTTGGAAAAGCGAGCAGTCACGGCGGCAGGGAATCATTCTCCTCGCTTGGTCTCAGACCCACCCCCCGTCACCGCTGCCAGGCGGGGGGCAGCAGAGGATGGACGAAACGCTCAGGGGGCCAGCGGCAGGGCAGGGGGGAGGGAAGGGGTTCAGGAGCAGACCTGCCACTTGCTGACACCGGCCAAAGCTCCAGCATCCCATTAACGCCGCCCCACACGGCCAGGCCCTCGGCGGATGTGAACCGGCTCTGAACTCAGCAGAGCTTCCTCCAGTTCCCACCGGCTGGGGTCTGGCCCCCTTGACGCCAATGGAGTGATGTGGATTGACACCAGCTGGGGATCTGGTCACATGAAATCCAGCGGGGTGGGTCCCACTGGTGGAGTTCAGCGTCGTGGGAAGGCAGACACCACCCCCCACCTCCGGTGCCACCCCCAAGGCTAGGCTAGGGCGGCAGGGACTCAGGAGAACCATGTATCTCGGTCAGGGGCTGGGCAGCGCCCCGCACTACAGGGCCATGATCCTGCTTAGTGTTCCTGGTTTAGTCAGATGTGCCTTTTCCCCTTGCATCTCAACACTGCAGGGTGCGATCCAGCCATGCATTATCAGCTTGGGCTGGATTTATCCTGGCACAGGGGACGGCGCTTCTCCCCCGCTTGCGTTCACTCGGCAGAGATGGAAGCCGACGGGTTGCTGCCGAGATGCTGATGCTGCTTCAATGGCCAGAAACGCCAGCTCCTGGCCGAGTCGGTCCTGCTGGGTGATGCATCTACAAGGCCTGGAGGGTCCCACATCCTGAGCTGCTGATTGGTTATAAACCGTCCCGTCCCTCATCGGGGGCAGGAACTGGGGTTGTGACCCTGGGGGCAGAAGGGGGCATTTATCTTCTCCAAAGCCTCCTCTCCAGAGATCCTTGCAGCAGACCTGTCCTGTAACCTGGACACAGATCAATCTGTGCGTCCATCCACAATGTCTGTTTCTATTTTTCCATCTATCTGTCCCCATACACCCCATCTATCTATCTATCTATCTATCTATCTATGGGCTCCCTGGTCTGATTTGAGGGGGCAGGAAGGGGATATACCAGGAGAGAGGGGCCTAAAGGTCTGAGCGGGGGAGGGAAGGGGATACGGGGCCCCTGGCTCTGATTGGGAGCTCTCCCACCGCGCACTATGAAGACGGGCTCTGCCAGTCCTGCCCAGGTCACCCCGGGGCGGTGCTGCCCAACGCATCGCCAGGGTCCCGCTGTTGTTAGGATCTGCGGAGATGCCCACACGGGCACGTGGAGCCACCCCCTGAAGGGCAAGCCCTGGGCAGCCCCAGCTGGCACCTGTCACTCCGTGGCTCACAGGGTAGGGGTTGCCAGCCAGGCCGGGGAGTTTGGCCACGTCTGGTTGTGGGTGGCAGGTGGACAGGCTGTCACAGAAGCCACTGGAGAGCGCTGTACTTGGGGGCGCCAAACCGTGGCGCACCCCCAAGGGGTGATGGAGCCCTGCCTTTGCCGGAGCTCCCCATGCGCCAAGGAGGAGCGGCTGAGCAGGGATGGGGGATGCTGGAAGGGGTCGCGCCCACCCAGAACGGTAAATGGGTTCTCAGCCACTTTGCTGGGTGGGAGTTTTAAGGGCTTTTACCCTACTCCAGCTGTGGGAGTGTGTATCGCTTGCACGCAGGTGTACACTCACATGCACGTGCACACTCATGTGCACGCGCACAAGCAGCACTGAGCCTGCACGTTTGACATCATTTATGGGTTTTTGGGTGAGTTTTTTTTTTCACCTAGCCCCAAAGGAACAACCTCAGGATTCGCCCGGCTGCCCCACTCCCGTTGCCTTGCCCTCTCAGATAACTACATGCCCGCCCTTTCCCATGGCATCATGCCCCCCTGCCATGGTGATGGTGACATTCACCTGGGGGACGAAGTGCAGGAAGTGGTAGAAACTGGCGAAAGGCAAACTCAACCCAGGCATCCCTTCCAGCCCCGTCTCTCAGGGCTTCAGTGGGGCTGGCTTCAGTGCAGTTCAGCCTCTGGGGGAAAGGAGCCGGATTCCCAGCCATGGGAAGGAGAAGGTCGGTGCAGAGAGGGTTATTTTCCCTCTGTGTTTGGTCCTGGTGCGACCGTTGCTGGAATCCTGTGTCCTGGTCTGGTGCCCACGATTCGAGAAGGACGTGGATACAGCGGAGAGGGGTCAGAGACGAGCCACAAAGATGATCAAAGGGTTAGAAAACCTGCCTTGTCACGGTAGACTCAAGGAGCTCAATCCATTTAGCTGCACAAAGAGAAGATTAAGGGGAAACTTGATCCCCGTCCATCAGGACCTACACGGGGAACAAATACTGAATCCTGGGCTCTTCGGTCAAGCAGCGGGAAGTCTAGGCTGAGCCAGTGGCTGGCAATTGAAGCTGGGGCAATTCGGACTGGAAAGAAGGCGTACATTTTCGCGGGGAGAATAATTAACCAGTGGAACAATTCACCGAGGGTGGTGGCGGATTCTCCATCGCTGGCAGTTTTGAAATCAGGACCGGATGTCTCTCTAACAGATCTGCCTTAGGGAATTCTGCGGGGCAGGTCTCTGGCCCGTGCTGGCCCGGGGGTCAGAAGGGATGATCACAGTGGTCCCTCCTGAGCTGGGAATCGATGTGCAGCCTGGAGCCCACTGACACGGGGGCAAAATATAAAGGCCTGCTTTGGAAGCCACAGGGGCTGAGATTTTTGTCTCACCTGGGAGGTCGCGGCACGGCGCCCCCTGGAGTTGTGCTGTGATCAATGCTGATGCAGAGAAGAGAGCGCCCCCTACTGAGCCCCCCGCTCCCTGCAGCACAGCGCCCCCTAGTGCCGCACTGGGGTCAGCGCTGACTGCATGGGGAAAGCGCCCCCTAGCGAGTCCCTGCCCCGCTCCCTGCATCACAGCACCGGGGGTGGGCACCCAGTACTTCCTCACTCACCCGCTTTCCCTGCTCCAATCCACGCGCAGCTCGTCAGCCCCTCGTCTGAGGGTGCGCTCAGAGCAGATGAAAGCAAGTAACCGATACAGAAACCACCTGCCCCCGGGACACAGCCCTCATCCACGCAAAGCCCGTATTTTTTTTGCTGAGCAAGGGGGGAAAAAATCACATGGATGGTGGCACAGATTGAAATACGAGCAGCCGCCCACATTTCACTGCTGTTGTTCTGTGCGAGCTAATGGACAGCGCCAGGATGTCGCAGGTGCCCTCCCCGCAGGCATCCGTGGTCATGGAAGTGAAGAGAGACAAATGAGGTGGAGACGGTCCAGCTGCTGGCATTTATGAATTGAAAGATAAAGCCTCGTGAATGTGACTTGTGTGTTCCGAGCACTTGAAACTCCAGGGGAGGGAATGCATAGGGGTGGGGTCAGGGGGTGATTTTATCAATGAACGTTCAGTGATCCTTAGAATCAGCTTTCGCTCGTGCAGCTGGTCAATTGCCTTTTATAGACAAAGAAGCATGATGGGCCTCCAAGGGATGCGATCAATGAGGCAATTGGCATGGCGTGCGTTGAGTCAACGGGGCCAGATCCCCAGCAGGTGTCAATCAGCACAGAAAGGCCCTTTCCCCCTCCCACCCTGGTCGCCCAGTCGCTCACTCCGCCAATCCCTCCCGCTCTTGACAGCGCTGTTTAATTTTTATTAGCCGGCTGTGACACGCTCGATCAATCAGTCCGCTGCACAGAAGGGGCATCGGGGCGGGGAGATTCCTCTCCCCCAGCCAATGGTGGAAATCGCGAAAGATGAAATAGGAACTCATGCAGTTACAGCCTGTGCTCCCAGCCCGGGGGGGATTTGGGGTGCTGGATACAGGCTGGCTTCTGGAGTTGGAGGGGGTCACGATGGTGCATAATTCAGGGAGGCTGACATTAGGTGGTGGGGTCCAGGGAGCAGGGCCGGCTCTAGACTAAATGGCACCACAGGCAAGGAGCGTCTTTGGTGCCCCCACCCCTCCATTTGCTAAACGTTTGAATCCTTTATTTTGTATTGCATTTGTAGCCCGTTTCACGACTTGGATGCACGATTTGCACGCATGATTTATTCCTGTCACATCAGACGAGAAGTTTGCACACTAGGATCTGTAAATCTGTATTTATTCATGCCAGATATAAGCAAATAAAAAAAAATGCGTTTACTCTAAGCTTATAGAAACTTTTTAATTTTAAGAATAACTGAAATGTATTAACACCAAGAAACTGATCTGTGCACCAACGCTGGATGGACCAGCATGACAGAGCATTACGGTAGGTGAAAGCCGGAGAATGTTAACCAAAGTCCTTTCGTTCAAAAGGTCGCTTTTCTTAACTTTGCTCTCACTAGCGAACTGAAGCCCAGCGTCAGAGGGATCCAAAGACCAGCCAGTGGCACTTCCAAGTGATAAAACAGCAAGCGCTGTCAGTCTCTCGTCGGCTGTCGTCAATCGAAGATACGTTTTAATGAGCCTGCGCTTTTAAAAGCTGTGCTCGCCACTCACGACTGTGACCGCCAGCGTGCGCAGAATGCTCAAAGCTGTCCACGCATCAGGAAAAGCATCCTTCAGCTCTGGAGTGTCCTTCCCGAGTGGCAAAGCATGATGGATGTTGTCCAGTTTGACACACAGGTCTTTATCACTGACATCCAAACGTTCCCCACGTCTCAGCATCTGGCGAAGGTCCGTACAATTGTTCCAGAGTGTTTTCCTGTCTGCCGGCAGCTTACTAAGATTGTACAAACCTCCCAGGTCTCTTCATGGTGCTTCATTTGTCTGGGCCTTTCTTCGATGGACACTCGAGCAGTGTCAACGAGCGAGCAAAACATCTCCCTCTTGAATTTTTCTTCCAAGCTTCCCATCAGCTCATCTCCACCCTGGCAACCAGACTGTCTCTGCTTCTGATGAATACGAGGTTCCTCGAAGACAGGCTCAGGGCCTACGTTTTCCACTCTTTCTCTGGCAGCAGTGCAGCATCTTCTGTGGCCCACAACGAAATCAAAGAAGCTTCTCATCAAAGCAGCGGAGGTCACAGTACCCGTGGGCACAGTTTGTGACACCCTGCTTACAGCGTTTACTTGGGGCAGGATGTCGCACCAAACCTCAACCGAGACCAGAAGTGTGAAGTCAGTGAACTGGTCTGCCAGGCTTTGTGCCTCGTGTTAGATTCTGGCCTGGGCTTTATGTGACTGCGCCTGTTCCATCAAGGCACCGTCACAGTATCTCTGTGATATTGTTGTGTCGATGGGGGGCCGATAGCTATCTTTGGCCTCTCGGTAAATCTGTCCTTTGATAGTCGCTACTTACAGGCTTCAAGTCTTAAGACACACGTGCACTTTCACAATTACTCAATGAAACCAGGTTCGCAATATCGTCGCTGGGCCCTCACCGCACTTCTGTTTGTTCCTACGTCTCCCTGACTGCCTGGCGCTGCCCCGCCCCTTATGTGCTGCCAGGGCCTGGCTGGCCACGTTCTAGGTGGTTCGAGGAAAATGTCGTTCTCTGAAAGTCTGGAAGGTTCCACGAGCTTCTGCAAAGGTCCAGAACGTTCTAGGAGTTAGCAACAAATGAATCCACATCCAGAATACCTAGGATTGCCACCTTTCTAATGGCTGGTAACCGGGCCCCCGAGGCCACACCCCTGCCCTGTCTCTTCTCTCAAGGCCCCATCTCTGCTCCGCCTCTTCCTCCGAGGCCACGCCCCTGATCCACCTCTTCCCTGGAGGCCACACCCCTACATGCCCCACCCTGGAGGCAGCCACTTCTGCACTGCTTCCTTCCTTCCTTCCTTCCGCTTTTGGTTGCCACAGATTTTTTAAAAAAGAAATGGCCCCCGGGCACACCCACTGAAACCCAGACTGGCTGGGTGGCAACCAGTTAGGTGGCAACCCTGGGAATACCTGAAACATTTTACTTCAAATATCCCTTTTGCTGCTAACAACAAAAACAGCCTCCTGACCCCAATACCCCCAAAACCAACACCCCAGCTGGTCACCTGCCTCTAAATCTGGCCCTGCCGGGATGTGGGTTTGCCGCTTGTGGGTGGGTGAGAGAGGAGATGGCTGACTGAGTGACGGGGTTTGTGTGACAGTGCGTGCATGTGGTTGTGCGTGTATGTGGCTGTGTGTACTGTGGTTATGTATGTGTGTGTTCGTTGTGTTGTCTGTGCTCATGGCCGTGCGCACTGGTTGTGTATGTGTGCATGTGGTTGTTGTGTGATTATGCATGTATGTGGTTGTGTGGTTGTGCATGCACATGGCTGTGTGTGTGTGGTTGTTGCGCAATTGTGCATGCATGTGGCTGTGTGATTGGGCATGTGGCTTGGGCACTGTGGTTGTGCACATGTGGGAGGTTGTAGCCGTGCGTGTGTGCCCATGCACAGTGTCATTAGATGTGTGTGTGTGGAGTGGAGTTGTGCTTATGCCTCTGTGACTGCGTATAAGTGTGGGTTGGGGGGTGGGATATTTGTGTCCATGCCTGTGCACAGTGTGGTTGTGTGTGTGTGGCTGTGTAGTGCACAGTTGTTGTTATTCTTTATTTGCATTATGGTCAAACCCAGGCATGAACCAGGGCACGTTATGCCGGGGTGCTGTGCAAATGTGGGGCAGGGGGGAGGGCACCGTACGGGACATCGGGGCAGCATTGCCTTGGAGGGGCATGTGCATGCACACACGCCAACACACACACCTCCACACACATGCACACACACACAATACTAATGTAGTCGGGTTTCGTGTACTTGGGTGCTGCCTTTTTCTCACTCTCATTCACTTTCCCGTGTCTCGCTTTCATTTTTCTTTCTCTTTCACTTTCTCATTCACTCCTTTTTCACTTTCACTCGTCTCTTTCTCTCGCAGTTTTCTCTTCCTTTCCCACTCCTCTCCGGCGTTGCCTCCTTCTCGTGACTTCTCCGTCTCTTCTCTCTTCCTGGACCGTTTTCTCGGTCACTTTGCTTCTCCTTCCACTGTCTTTTCCGTTCCCTTGCTCACTCTTCACGCTCCTGTCTCCATGTGCTCGGTGCACCCCACTGCCCAGCCTGTCACACACGCCCTGGCGTTTTTCCCTTTCACCCCACGCTCCTTTGCTCCTCGGTTCTCCAGCTCCCTGAACACCCCCCTCCTGCGCCCTGCTTCCCCCCGAGCTGCCCATCATTGTCCCAAGAACGTGGTAACTACCACCCTCAGCCCTCACTAGAAAAGTGGGTCCCTGCTTCCAGCGGAACCGGCAGGTTTTTCTGGGCCAGTGCTCAGCTCCAGTCCCCTCTCCCTTTGCATCTTCCCCGCCAAGGGCATGTTTCAAGTCCCACTCCATCTGGCTCCCTGCTGAGTGTGCCGGATTCGGGGGGGAACGCAACCCCAGGGGTGCAACTGGCTCTCCTGCCGCATGGCCCCTCCTGCTGGGTTCCGTGCAAGGGCTGGGAAATTCACAGAGCCCAAGACCGGAAGGGATCCTTGACTTTCAACCCTTCCTAGGCCTGAGTTCCCAGCCCCGCTGCACTCTTGGTCCATTTATCCCAGCCCCTCAGGCACGTGGGGGGAGGCAATTTCCTCATGGGAACTCCGCCCCCCCTCCCGGGTGGTTCATTCCCTGGAGCTGGATGGGGGGGCCTGTCAGCCTGCTTGCCTGCTCCAAAATGTCACCCGTGCCGCCGGCTTGTTAATCTCAGCTCGTGGCCCCCGGGCCTCCGAATGCGACTGTGGCTTTCGCTCCGCAAATGCCAAGGCCAAGGGGCTAGGAAAATCTGAATTTCCCCAAAAGGTCACTTGCGTGTCTCACACAGTGGCTCACGCTCTCAGGCTCCCTCGGGATTATTGTCCATCTCCTTCCTTCTGCTCTCCTTTTCCTTCAAACACCTCCTTTGAAACCACAGACAGGAGCCGCAGCTAAGAGCTCCAACTCCCGCCCCACCCCCCAGGGAAGATGGAGATCTGCGTCTGGCTTCCTACAGACCCTCGGCAGGGGGGCAATTAATTCACACCACCCCCTCGGCAGCTGGGGGATGTTATTTGTAGGCCAGGGGGAGCAAGACACAGACAGGTGAAGTGGCTTGCTGTTGAGGAATAGAACCCAGGAGTCCTGGCCCCCACCACTGCCCCGCCCTAACCACCAGACCCCACTCCCCACCCAGAGCTGGTGATAGAACCCAGGAGTCCTGGCCCCCACCACTGCCCCGCCCTAACCACCAGACCCCACTCCCCACCCAGAGCTGGTGATAGAACCCAGGAGTCCTGGCTCCCAGCCCCCCCGGCCCCGCTCTAACCGCTAGACTCTATGCATCCATGATGAGTGGGATGGCCTTGCTCAGAGTAACTGAGTAGGGGGTGGGTTTGTAGCCCCCCCCTCAGACCCCAGATTTTCCAGGACTGACCCATGGCCCCACAGAGCAAAGTGATTTACTCCCGCGAGTGGTCACACCAGAGCTGGCTTCTCCCACGTGCCTACACCCTGGAGATGGGAGCTCAGACCCCGGGGCCCCTTCATTTACCCACCTCTCAGAAGGGGCTGCCACCGAGGGCTACACTGAATGGCTCTGGTGTGACACAGACACCCCAGCAGGCTCTGAGACCCAGCAACTCATCACACAGAACAGCTGCTGGACAGACAGTCACTTGCCACTGACTCCTGGGTGGATCTGAGCTGGCGCCCCCTAGAGGGGAAAGGCCCCGTGTCCCATTCCTCACCCCCCCAGCCCCCGCCCCAACCCAGCCAGTTCCTGCCCTGGGGCCAGATTGGAGCCAGCACTCCCTAGAGGGAAATGGCCCCATGTCCCGTTCCCCACTCCCCTGTACTACCCTCCCGAGTTTCCCATCCTCTCTCTCCAGCAGCCCCTGGCTCTGAGAATTTGCATTAGCCCAGTCCTGGCTTCCTGGCGTGAAAGGTGTAGCATGGCAGTTTATCCAGGGATCACATCTGGCCCGTGTCATTCAGGATCTCCCTGGGCACCATGGAGAGACAGGTCCCTACCTACAGAGACCGGGATTAACACCCCCCAGCTAATCCCCAGTCAAGGAACTGAGCCCCACGGCTGCTGCGTGCTGGGACCCAGGAGTCCGGGCTCTTGTGGTTCTGGGAACCCAGGAGTCCGGGCTCTTGTGGCTCTAGGAAATGTGCCGTGCATGCTCAGGGAGCTCTCGCCCACTGCAGATTTGCACATGCAGGTGCATGGGGAGGGAGAAGCCAGCCTTGAATTAGGGGGTGCCCCTGGCTGAGAACGGGAGATGGGGACCTGCACCTCTGCCCTGGCATTGTCCATTCTCCAGGCAGGTTCCCGGGAGGATCACAAGCTAAACACGAGTTAACAGTGTCACGCTGCTGCAAAAAAAGCAAACCTCATTCTGGGCTGTATGAGCAGGAGTGTTGTAAGCAAGACGCCAGGAGTGATTCTTCCGCCCTACTCTGCGCCAATCAGGCCTTGGGCGCCCCATTTCAGGAAAGAGGGCGACAAACTGGAGACAGTCCAGAGAAGAGCAACAAAAATGATTAAAGATCTAGAAAACACGTGAGGAAAGATTGGAAACGTTGGGTGTGTTTAGTCTGGAGAAGAGGGGACGTGATGACAGTTTTCTAGTACATAAAAGGTTGCTACACGGAGGAGGGAGGAAAATTGTTCTCGTTAATCTGAGGACAGGACAAGAAGCAGTGGTCTTAAACTGCGGGAAGGGTGGTTTAGGTTGGACATTAGGAAAATCTTCCTCACTGTCAGGGTAGTTAAGCACTGGAATAAATTGCCTGGGGGTGTTGTGGAATCTCCATCATTGGAGATTTTTAAGAGCAGGTTGGACAGACACCTGTCAGGGATTGTCTAGATAATGCTTGTTCCTGCCATAAGTACAGGAAACTGGACTAGATGACTCCACGGGGTCCCTTTCAGTCCTACGATGCTAGGAGTTTATTCCCTCCAGCCCCCCAGTGAGCCGAGGGAGGTGTGGGGCAGGGGGTGTAGGAGAGGGCTGGACCCCCCACGATCTGTGGGACGTGGTACCTTTCCATCGGCAGCGGGTTGGTATGACAGCCCCCATCCCTTGTCCAGCAATCGGCTTATAAGGAAGAGAAGGTCTGGGGGGGAGAGGCTAGAGATGGGGGCATAAAGGGAGGTGGGGTGGTGGAGGGGAGATGGGGCACGGGGAGGCAGGAAGGGAGAGATTTACAACAGCCAAGACTCTGCCGAAGCATCCACACCAGGGCAGGAGCCAAGCCGGTGACATTTCTTCAAAAGGAAAAGGACGGAAAATGTCCCCAAAAATAGACTTTTAAAAAAAAAAGTTTTCATGCACCCACAAAATCTCTTTTTCAAATCTTTTTGCTGGAAATTTTCCATTGCTTATTTCCCCTCCCCCCCCAGTTTTCTCCTTCTCTTTCCCACTGAGTCACTTTCCAAAAAATCGACGACCCCTTTGTTCGTTCCTCCCTGGAAACATCTGGCCAGAGATAGGGGATTTGCAGAAACAAACCAGGATTTTTTTTATTTTCTTTTTTTAAACCCACCGCAAAAAAAAAAACAGCTTGGGGGAACCCTCCAAACTGGGGCCAATTTCAAACCCCGAGCAAAGGAAAAAAGGTCAAAACTCCCCGATTGCTCACGAAACTGGGCATTTCACCCCGTGTTTTTCAACAAGCCCTTCCAGCCCCACTGTCCAGGTGAAGGCCCCAGGCCTTGGGCTTGGGACCAGTTGCTCTGACGGGGACTAAGACGGTGGCTCGGCCCAGCTGGGCTACCTGTGAAATAACGGAGTGGCCCTTGCTGGGAGATCACCTTGGCCTGCTGCTAACGACTCATCGGTGAGGGGAAAAAAAACCACAAGAATCAAGTGTTTCCTCTGCTTCCTTATCAGCTGAGCCGCTTCTCAGGGGGAGATATTAATTAATGCTGTTGTTATCGCTTCGATTTGGAACTGATCTCTCCCTCCACCAGGAATAAGCTGGGGAAGGTGGTGAGGAGGGGTTCTTAGCAAACTCCTCCTCGGCTCCCCTGATCTCTAACGCAGGAGAAGGTCAGCCCGGATGGTTTGACCCCACAGGTTGCCTGTTTTCAAACCCCTGAGGCCTCCAGGCATGTCAGGCTTTTGCCTGGGAGTCGGCATGGCTGGAGTGGAAAAAACGATGGCTACTCCACATCAAACTGCTGCAAATCAGGAGTCGGGGAGGGGAGGCGACTGACCGCGTGCTGACCTCAGTGTAAACGTGGCCCCTTGTCCCATTCTCGACCCGCTCTAAGCCAGCGAGTCCCCTGCATCAGGAGCAGAGCCAGCGCCCCCTAGAGGGGAAAAACCTCGTGTGCCATTCCCCGCCCCCCAGAGCCAGGCCCCCCACCCCCCGGTTAAACCAGAAAGTCACACTTTTATTAAGTCCCACGGGCTGCCTGGCTGGATCATCACCTGGCTCTGTGCCAGTGGCTTAATGCCCCGAGTTAAGCCTGCCCCACCCCACCCCCCTGCTCTAGCCACTAGCCAACACCACCTCATTGCCCTGGGGCAGCAAACATTAGAATCCAGGTAAGATTCCCCCCCCCCCCCAACTTAGCCCCCCAACTTGTGGCAGTGCCCAGTGGAGACTCCGCTTTGTGTCCCTGGAGCTGGCTTGGAGACGGGGGGTGGGGGAGTCTAGGGGTTAGAGCTGGGGTGGGAGTCAGGGCTCCTGGGTTCTATCCCTAGGCTGGGGAGGGCAGTGGGGACTAGGGGTTAGAGCAGGTGGCTGGTGGCAGTGGGCTGAGTGGAGGCAGCTCCAGGGGAATCTGAGGAAGAAACTCTGCAGTGCCAGTGACAATTGACACCGCCGGGGATCTGGCCCCATCGACTCCAACAGCGCGACGCTGATTGACACCACCGGGGATCTGGCCTGGCGTCCCTAGCTCCATGAAAACCTTTTCCTTTGGCCCTTTCCTTTCTGCTGGAACGAAGAGACCCCACCCCTTCTCCCCAGCAGCCCCCCCCCCCCCCCCAGCCTTCCCTTCCCGCCTCTGCGTCGCATCTCCTACAACTGGCTTAATTACCAAAAATTCATTAGTGGGCCCTTAATTACAGCGCCGGCGTAGCTGGGAAGGCAGCTGATTAATAGCGTGTCCGTCCGTTTCTCTGGGAGCCGTGTTCCGCAATTAACCGGGCGCCACTCCGGAGTGTGATATTAACGAGATCTGCCACGTTATATGTGTGACAGGCCTGGCAGTGACAGGCAATTGGACAGGGGGTGGGGGAGGAATTATCGCTGGGGGGGGGGCTACTAGCTTTCCATTGCGGCCAGCCCAACACCCGCGCCACGGCTTTTCTGTGCCGCTTTTCTGGAAACGCTTGGGGGCAGAGGGAAGGGTTGGGGGGGGTCGAACCCCCAGTGCTGTCACAGACAGAAGCTTCAGGGGTGCAGAAGAAGGCAGGCGTTGAGGGTGCCGCATAGGGGTGAGGGGACAGAACGGGGGGCAGCGGGTGAGCTAGGCAGAGGTTTGGGGGCAGAAAGTGGATGAAGGGGGCAGACTATTCCTGGACACACTAGGAGCCTGCGTATGGCTGGAGTCGGGGTTCTGGAGGGGGGAGCTCCCGGCTACAGACCAGCCCGTGGTGGAGTGGAGGAAGGGGGTTTGGAGAGGAAGGGGGGGGGCCTGTCTCCAAACACGGGGGATGGGTTTGGTGCCTCCTGAATCTTAACAGCCAAAAAAAAAAGGGCAAAATTAGCAGCTCCTCCAGGGCTGGGCTGCAAAAGTGACTGGCCAAGAGCAGATTAGAGCCCCAGAGGGAAGGGGAAGGACAGGAGTGTCACTGGAAAGGCAACCCCCTCCCCCCAGCTGCTAGACCCCACCCTGAGCTGGGAATAGAACCCAGGAGTCCCGATTCTCTGCCCCCGCACAGGGCTTGTCGGGTGTTTTCCCCAGCCAGGTGCCATCCCAGGGACCCTCTAATGAGTGGCTACAGCCTGTGCTGAACCACCTGGCTACCAGGCCCTGGGCCTTTTCCTGCTCTGGGCACCACCGCTTCCTGCTGTAGGGATTTGCACCCGCACCTCTGTGTGTCTTAGCCCCTATAGAGCCAGGGGCCAGTGGGGATTCTCTGTTAGCTCAAGGGGGTCAGGGAGCTGGGGCTCTAGACCAGCAGAAGCTGGGTTCTGCCCCCTGCTGCTGCCGCAGTGGAGTCCTGTGGGGCGACAGCTGAGGCGTGCGATGAGGGTGCAGAATTGATACAGCCAAAGGGAGCCTGGCTGGCCCAGGGACATGGGGTCTCTCCCCTCCAGGGGGCACCAGCTCTGGTCCAGCCCCCATTTCCCAGGGACTGATTCACTCAGGACTCCTGGTTTCTATCCCTGGCTCCAGGTGGGGAATGGGGTCTAGTCTGAGCATCACCCCCATCCTGAGTGCAAATCGCCCAGTGGAGACTCCCCAAGCTGGGGAGAAGCCCTGCGGGGTGAAGGGGCTCGGAGCTGCCAGACACCGGGGGTGAGGGGTGGGGATCTGCTGCAATGAACAAAATGCAGGGGGCTGGGGTGGGGCAGGGCGCTGCAGCTGGACGGGGAGATGGGGGGAGTAAGTGAAACCCCTAGATGTAAATGGGGCTTCTCAGGAAAACAAAGCATAAGCGGGGGAAGGGGATGGGGGAGGGGTTTGCTGATTGAGGGCTGGGACAGCGGGGGCTGTGAGTCGGGAGTGTGGGGCATAATCCTCTCTTGCGCCACATGCCACTGCTCGTGCACCGTCCTGCCTAATCCCAGAGCGTTTCCCCCCCCACGGTGCAAGGGCAGGACACGGGGCGTCTCTCAGCCCTCCCCCCTGCCCCCAAGCTGCCGGTGGGCCTCTCACACCCCACCCACCCGTGCCGTGTCCCAGGGGCGCCGGGCATGCGTCACTTCACAGGCGCGGTGCCACCACAGCGCCTTGCAATCTGCTCCCGCCGGGGGGGAGGGGAAGTAACAGGTAGAGAGAGACCAGCCAGTGGGGCCAGGCTGGCACGGAGGGGTGTCCCTCAATCCCGACCCACAGCCCCCTGCTAGCCCAGCCCTGGTCCCCGCCCCGCATACACAGGGTGTCTCCAGCCCTGGCGCCATTGCAGACGGTGGGCGATTCCGGATTGACTCCGGGGAGCCGAGATCAGAATCTTCCTGTCTATTTCCGTGGGGTTGTTGGCTAGTTTCCATCACCCCTGCCCCCCACCCTTCCCGCCTCAGGTGAGATGGAGGCTGAGGGGTAGGTCCCAGAGCCCCCTATTTGGCCCCCATCCCTGCCCCACGGCCCCTCCTGAGCGGAGCCGAGGACACCTTCGGGGCCGTGTGAGAGCCTGTCAATCACTCGGGGAACAAGACGGGAACAGGCGGCTGGGAGGAAAATGAAAACAACAGCCTCCGTCTGAGCGAAGAGGGGCTGTCAGCGCCTGTCACCCAGCAAGACGGGGGGAAGCCAGGGATCCTGGTGGGTGAGGAGAGCCAGGTGCAATGCAGGCACAGGCTGTGCAGGGTTGTTGCACACAGCTGGGCTGATGCTCCTCACTCCTGACCCGCAGCCCCCTGCAAACCCAGCCCTGGGCTCCCCCTCTTTCCAGGGCTGTGACTGTCCTCTCCGGGGCGCAGGGCTGCCTGGCTATTGGCAGCCCTTGCCCGGGTGGATGAGATCCGGGCAGGTTTTTGGGGGGGATGTCGCCATGGAAATGGGCTCGTCTGGCCTGGGTGCTCCCCATGGGGGAAGGGGAGGCGGGTGACGTCCCCTTGAATTGGGGCCAGGCTGAGTTAGGCCTGGCAGGAGGCACGGGTGAGTGTGTGCGCGTGTGAGGGGTGTGTGCATGTGGTGGGGTGTTTTGTGTGTGTGTGTGTGTGTATAGGCGTGTGTGTGCGTGTCATGGGGAGTGTGCTACAGGCCTGTGTGTGCACGCTATAGACCAGTGTGTGTGCACACAAGTGTGTGCGTATCATGGGGGTGTGCAAGGAGTGTATGTGCTATCGGCCTCTGTGTGTGTGTGCTAATGCTTGTGTGTCATGGGATGTGTGCGCACACGTGTGTGTGTCATAGGATGTGTGTGCTATAGGCCTGTGTGTGTGCACACGTGTGTGTGTATCATGGGGTGTGTGTGCTATAGACCTGTGTGTGTGCACTTTGTGTGTGTGTCATGGGGGGGGTGCTATAGGCCTGTGTGTGTACACACGTTGTGTGTGTGATGGGGGTGTGCAGGGGTGTGTGTGTGTGCATGTGAGTGTGTGCGTGTGATGGGATGTTCACCTCACGAAGACTGAGAAGGGGCCAGGGACAGGATACGCTGCAGCTGCAGGGAATTAAGAAGCCGGGACAGCCGGGGTTGATGGAGCCCAGCTGAGAAGAGGCAGGTGGGGCCGGATAAAGCCAGGAAGCTGGCAGCAGAAAGGGGCTGCAGGGAGGGGGCTGGTCCCCACTCGCTGGATGTGAGAGCTAGAAGGAAGGAAACCCAGGTGTGAGGGGAGAAGAGACCCAGGGCCTCCAGCCCTGGCAGGAGGGTTTATCTACAGGGTCGCTGGAGCGACACAGAACAGGAAAAGGCCCAGAGCCAGCTGGGAGCGGGCAGGCCAGGCTGGGGAGTGAGTTGTGTGCTGGGGTGAGCGGCACAGCCAAGCCAAGTGAAAATGCTGGCTGCTGAGTGGGACAGAGACCCTGTGTCCGTCCCTGCACCTGGCACCTTCCCTGAAGATTTCACATCCACTGATAGATAGACACTGCACACGCACACACACACACACACACACACGCACAGGCAGAAAGACAGACACACACTCTAATCTGCAACCCCTGGCACCAGCCTGCATCTGCCCTGTCTGACTCAGGGCCTTTCTGCAATGAACCCGGAACAGCTTGGTCGGGGATGTTGTGTCTACACAAACACACACACAAAAATAGACACCCGCACTCTAACAAACACACAAATATGTACTCACACACTGACATTCAGACTAACGTGCACACCTCGGTATATACACACACACACACTAACAAACACAAATATGTATGTACACACTAACATTCACGCACACAAACACATATACATAAATACGCACACAGTAACATTCACATACAGACTAACACAAATATGTACACAAACACATTCACGTACACAAACACATACACACACTAACACAAATATATATATATATATACATACTAACAAATATGTACACACACACACACACACACACACACATCTATGTACATACTAGGTTGTGTGGCCAAGTGGGGTGAGCACTGAGCTTTGAATGCTGCACACTTGGTTCTAGTCCTGGCTTGTCCACTGACCTGCCTAGTGACCTTGCACATCCCTGCTCTCTGCCTCAGTTTCCCCATTGGTAACATGAGGATAATGACCCCAACCTCCTTTGGAAAGCGCTTAGAGCTGTACAGCCTGCCGGCCCTAGATCCGAGTGAGAAAGGAAGGCAATTCCTTGCCCTGGGGTAAGGAGAACATTTTTGGTAAAGGGAAGAGTTTGAAATAACTTCTCTCTTCAGTGGACCTAGCTGCTAATTGAGACTGCAGTGCAGTAAAGGGGCCGTCTGTGCATTTTTTTTTGTTTTAGCTTCTTGAGATCCCAGTGGGGGATCAGGAGCACAGTTTGTGATGGGTCGGGGACTCTAACTGCAGTGTTACCCACCAGTTTGGGAGAATCTGCTCTCCTTCTGCAGCCTGGTCCTGACTTTGCCATTTTCAGGTAGGCTGCCCTAGGCAGGGACGGGACAAGGATGTGTGATTTTTGCAGACACCCTGGCAGGCACGTGCAGCTGCCTGTGCACAGATGATGGCTGGACACACTGTAACCTGGCAACTGACGGCCAGGGGGCCCATCCTCTGCCAGAGCTAGTGGGCTGCGACAAGCTAGACGAAGGAGAGAGGTGAAGGCCAGGTGGAGGCGATGGGCGTGTCGGAGGCGGAGCTGCTGGAGGCTGGTCCGTGAGCAGGGGGGCTGAAGAGGGAAGAGCCCAGGATTGGGCTTGAGTCTCCCTCGCCTCCCCAGGATGGCCTTTGCTGAATGTTCCTAATGTCAGTGCTAACCAGATCTGAGCTACGCTATGTTCCCGACGCCTAATAAACCTGCTGTTTTCCAAGTTGGCTGAGAGTGACTGCTGCCTGTGGAGGGGGGGTGCAGGGCCCCTTGGCGGGGCGTGTGAGGCTTCCCCAGGTGGACTCACTTGCGGGGCATACACAGCGTGAACAGGGGGTGCTGAACGCTCCCCAGTCAGAGCCAGGAGGCGCTGCAGTCCAGGAGACGCGTGTGCTGGTGAGAGGGTGCCCCGAGGGGTGGACACCTGTTTTCATTCAGAGCAGGTCCAGCACACTGGGACTATGCCCGGGACTTAGTCACAGAGGGTGAGACAGCCCCTGCCCCAGAGAGTGCACAAACCAAGCAAACAAGGGGCAGGAGGGGAAACCGAGGCACGGCGTGGGGGCAGGATGGGTCTGAGTTCAGACAGGCAGTCCCGGAGCCTAGTGTAGAACCCAGGCGTCCTGATCTGCGATCCAGCCCGTTGGCCACTGAGTCTCGCTGCTGCTGCTTGCTATAAGGGGAATTTGGGGATCACAGACGGGAAAGGAGAGGAAAGAAATCAAGACCCACTAAGGGGCTGATCTGAGAATGGGAATTCTCTGTGCGCCCTGCCCAGGCAATGTGCCCCCACTCGGCGCCCTCTGCTAGCCTCAGCTCCTTCCTGCAGGGGCACCCACGAGAGGGGTAGGGAGCCAGCGTCTCCATGACCTGTTCAGCTGTTCCTCCGCCGGGTCTAGCCGACCGCCAAGGTCACCTGGGAGCCTCAGCACCCTGCCAGCACCTGCCTCTGCGCGGCGAACAGCCAGGGAACGCCAGCTGCAGGGGAGAGACGCTCCTAGGTAACCTTGGGTCTGTGCGCATGTGTCTCTGAGCGTCGGGGTGCATGCGCACGTGTGTGTGTGTGTGCATGTGCACACCTCTGGGTGTGTGTCTGTATGTAAGTCTGTGTGTGCGTACACGTGTCTCTGTGTGTGCCTGTGTCTGTGTGTGCACCCATCTGTGTGTCTCTGTGGGTGTGCGTTTGAGTGTGCACGTCTGTGTGTGTATGCGCAGCACACTCCCCCGCAAACACACAGCTGAGCATTTGTCTCATTTGATTGCTCACAGCTTTGCCAGGGAGATGCCAAGGAGAACCCACCTGGCCCCCCCATCTCACCTCCCCACCCCCTCCCCCGCTGCCTTTCCCTGTGCGGGAACAGGAGCCAGGCTGGAGTCTGAGCTGGGCTGGAACAGGCTGAGGTCTGTGGAGTCACCCCAGCCAGGCAGGGGGAGTCCAGGCTCCCCAGTGACGTTGGGCAGGGCAGGGCAGACTGAGCCGCTGGGTTTCCAGGGAGGCTTAAATACCTGCCCTGAGTATCCCTGAAGCAGCATCTGGCTCCTGGCCCAGGGCCCCTCCGGTTTCCTCAGGCTCTAGTTTGGGGCTGACCCCCCTGCCCAGCCCGTGGAGCTGGGGTGCACGTGGGGCCGTGTGCATGTGTGTGTGTGGGGGGGTGCAAGGCTGCATACAGTGATGCAGGTGGGGATTTGTGGGTGCAGGTGTGTGTGTGTGTGTGTTTGGGCGGGTGTGTGTGTGTGTGTGTCTATCTCTAGATCTCGCCCCCCCCGCTCTCTCCGTCTATATCCTCATCCTTGAGACCCAGCCCAGCAGGGAACAACCCCCTTCCCTGTCAGCTCCTTTCTCTGCTGCTCTGAGACAAGCCGGCTGTGGCAGGGACAGAGCCAGGCGGCGGAGGAAGGTGAGGTGCCCAGGGAGCTGGGTGGGGGGGTGAAGTCGGCTCTCACCAGAGTGTGGCTTTTATTTTTAGTTGTTCCTCCGGCTGCCCTGGGTGCGCTGGCTCCTCTGCCCCGCTGGCCAGCCGGGAGGGCCTGAGCCATCAAGACACTGAGGGGGCGCAGCAGACCCGGAATGGGGCGCTGGGAAAGCGGAGCCTGCGGGCCCGGCTCTGGGCCCAGTTCTGTCTCGATTCCACCAAGGTAACCCAGCGGGCTCCAGTGGGGTTCAGTCCAGCTTACGTGGGGAGAAGCGGGAGGCCAATGACGGTGGCCACGTTGACTTTCCCACGGCCTCTGGGGCAAAGAAACAGAGGGTGGGCCAAATACTCTGCTGGGGTAATTCAGTATTGCGAGCCAGTTTCAGAGAAGCTGCGCTGATTTACACCAGCTGGGGATCCGGCCCCATTGACTCCAATAATAGAGTGACACCCATTTACACCAGCCGGGGAGCTGGTCCCAGTGACTCCAATAATAGAGTGACACGCATTTACACCAGCTGGGGATCTGGCCCTAAACACCCCCAGGTTTTCCCAGCTGCCTGCTGGAGTGGAAGTCACCCAGGCAAGGTGGAGAGACAGCTAGGAGCCATTGTCTCCTGTGGTGAGGCATGGTACAGGCGCCAGGCTTGGCTTCCTCTTGCCAATCTGACATCGAGTGAGACCAGAGCGTTTCCCGAGCTTTAGAGCCAAGTGAGATTATTCCGAGAGCCCCCTGCGACCTCATGGGACAGAGGCTGTCTGCATCCCAGTGAGCTTTACAAATCACATCCACCGGGGCCCCTTCACCTGGGCCAGAGGGGCAACCAGCTCTGGGGCGGGACGCGGTAGCTGTTTATACTGAGCCTCCCGTCCCCGCACCACAGCACCCCCTAGCACCACACTATGCTCAGCATAGGAAAGTGCCCCCTACTGAGCCCATCTCCCCAGGGTACTGGTACCTCCCTAGCATTTACAATCTACCCTCCATTATCCACATAAAACCCTCCCACGCCCCTGCCCTGCGGGGTCAGGGTTGATGGCCAGGGCCCAAGCATAATTTTTTTGGGCCTAGTACAGACTTGTAACACAGGCCCCCTCCCACACACGTACCACAATCCCTCATCCCAGGCATACAATCTCTTGAACCATGAAAATTGTTTTCCTCGTGGTAATGGGGGTTGCAGCCTGGACTGGGCCCCCCAGGGCCTCCGGGCCCCGGTGAAGTGTACCCTCCCATGTGGGGGCCCTGTTGACAGCATTCCCTTCAAGAGCCCCAGGGATTTAGAAGCACTCAATGCTATTCGAAGAGGCAGAGAGGCCCCCTCCCAAGCCTCGTTACGCAGGGACGCGGGGCGGTGGCTGCGAATTTTGTTGGCCTTCCTGCCACCTTCAAACCCACAAGAGGAAAAGAAGCTGACACTTTTCATCCCAGAGAAGCGGGGCCGGCACCACAGGCAGCGGCGACTGATCTAGGATAAAGGCAGGGAGAACAGAAAGCCCCTCGCCAGTGGTATGAGCCCCTGGAATACAGCTGAAGGCGATTCTGGGCAGGAGCTCGCCAGCCCCATGGCAGCCCAGCGTCGGCTTCGCTTGACACGGATGAGGTTCCTGTTCAGGGAGGAAGGCCGCAGCATGGGCAATGCCAGCCTGCCAGCCCGCCAGCCCAGCCTAAAGCCTGCCAATTTATCCACCCATTCAGGGGGGCTGGAGCAAACGGGGAGATTTACAGACTCCTGGGAGGGCCGAGGAATCGTTCAGGATGTCAAAAGGGACAAGTCTGACGTTTCCCATGAGACAAAATTTAAGAAAAAATAATTTTCTCCCGGTTCACACGAAATCCTTCATTTTGATTCCAACTTTGTATTTGTTACGGTTTGTAAGAGGCAGCCGAGCACCCTTATTTCACGAACTAGCCGGGGCTGGAGAAGATCATAAAATCAAAAAGTTTGTAACGTTAAACATCGCCGGGTGACAGTCGGTCTGGAGCATATGTTCCATGATGACTTGTTCAGGGATGGTGTGCATCACAGATGGTGACAAACAGATCCAGGGAGCCTGAGTTTTCCTTCTTGGTGAGAACTGCCACCCAGTTTCTCAGTCTTTTCAAACCAGTACAGCCACTTGAACCTTGGCTGAAGGATTGACGTCACATTCAGCAGCAGAAATACGCTCTTTATAATGCCGGGGCCAAAAGAGCTAATGCGATCCTGTGGTGCATAAACAGAGAATCTCAGGTAGGAGCAGAGAGCTTATTTTCCCTCTGTATTTGGCACTGGTGCCACTGTCTGCTTTAATCCTGTGTCCAGTTCTAGTGGTCATGATTCAAGGAGGACGGTGATAAAGTGGAGAGGGGCCAGAGAAGAGCCATGAGAATGATCAAAGGGTTAGAAAACCTGCCTTGTCGTGATAGACTCAAAGGGATCGATCTATTTAGCTTAACTAAGAGAAGGTGAAGGGTGACTTGAGCCCAGTCTGGGGATGTCCAGGGAACAAATATTTAATCATGGGCTCTTCAGTCTAGCAGAGAAAGATATAACACGACCAGGTGGAAGTTGAAGCTGTTCAAATTCAAACTGGAAATAAGGCATCAATTTTTAACAGTCTGGGTAATGATCCACTGGAACAATTTACCAAGGGCCATGGTGGATTTTCCATCACGGATAATTTTTAAATCAAGATTAGACGTTTTTCTCAGATTCTGCTCTAGGAATTGTTTGGAGGCAGGTCTCTGGCCTGTGTTGCACAAGAGGTCAGACTAGATTAGCACAGGGGGCCCTCCTGGCCTTGGAACCTTTGAAACTGGTCGTTCCTGAGATCGATGCTCAGAGAATCGGGTTCTGCTGTAAAATAAAATCCATTTGGAAATATCAAGTCAATTCCCAGATGAAGAAAATCAAAACATTGTGTTCTGAAAATGCCCAAATGGAATGTTTTGACATTCTGGAAACGTTGTCGATTTATTTTATTTCCTAAATGAAAATTCACTGAAATTGACACGTTCCTGCAGGAAGGTTTGGTTTTGAAGAACTGCCACTTCCCAGGGAAAACAAACATTCTGCTGGAAATTTTTTCACCTGCTCAACAACCGGGTGTCTGAATGCCATCCACCTTGGATCATGGATGGGGCCAGGACAGTGCCAGGGAGGGATTTCCGCCTGCGCCGATTCCAAGGTTGGTGAGTAACACGCATGAGTGAGTGGCATCTGGGAGGCCTTTGAATGAGCCATTTGTGCTGAATGTGTCATTCCATGTCTCAGTCAGCGCTGAGCCGTCCCGTCCCTTCTGATGGAGCCCTGGCAGACTTGACTGGGGAAAACCTTCAAATCATTCATCTTACAGTGATAAAGAGAGAGTTTCATTTAAAAGGAGCTGTCATCCTCCAGTCCCACGAACAGCAAGCTGTTCCCTGGAGCACATCAGAGAAACAGGGCCAGCGCCCAGCCTCGGTTCCTCCAGATCCCCAGCTGGTGCAGGCCCACAGAGACCCATTTACCCCAGCTGAATCTAGATTTAAACACAGAGGAGGCATCTTTGTGAACCACTTTCCCACATTACTGGCGGAGTTCTGCAGCGTTCTCTTCCTTGGAACCGGCCTCTCTGGTTTGGTTGGGGCATCTTTCCAGTCTCGTCTTTCCGTGTGCGTGGGTGAGATCGAGAGAAAGACATACATCTGCACAAATGCATCCCCTGCCTCCTCTGCCGATCTAAAATCTCAAGCCAGAATTCAACAGAGAGTAAAACAGAGTGGCGTGTTGCAGGCAGTTACAGAGCAGCCGGCAGAGAAGCAGCAAAGTGCACCGATCTGGGGCACACTGACGCACAGACATTACATGAGGGAGGAGGCTGAGACGACAGCTGTGAGAGAACATAAGGGTGCTATCCACACCCCAGTACCGATGGGCCGGTTGAGCCCCATATAAATCCCTGAGGGCCAGAACCGCTGGGGGCTTTAAATCATGATGGAGTCTTGGAGCTTGCTCTTAGAAACAATGGAGCCAGATGCCAACTGGTGTGAATGGGCCTCGCTCCATTGGAGTCAATGGGCCAGACCCCACCCGGTGTGAATGGGCCATGGCTCATGGGACTAAGTTGATTTACATTGACTGAGGGTCTTTCCCCTCTTCGTTATTTTGGCATCTTACTGAAAGTAGCTGGGATATCAGTGGTTTGGAAGATTCAGGCTCCCATGGAGTTCACTCTGGAGTGTAAATATGTTTAATGAGCACTTGCAGCTTTTGTAAGCATAAATATATGCAAAAAAACCTTTCTTTAAGGTGCGTTCCTTCCAGAAATGAATGAACCATCTTCTTAATGGGTCACGGTTTGCATATTATTATTATTTTGCATATTATTCTGGGTTTATCATTCATCTTGGCTTCTAAGTGTGTGTGTGTGTGCGTGTGTGTGCGCGCGCGCGCACGAAATGCTGTGTATGGGCATGTAATGGATCTCTGCCTACACGTGTTTGGATGCACACGTGTGTATGGGTGTATTTTTGTGCGTGCACGTCTGCATGTGTGGGGGGAGGGTATTTGTAAATGGCCCCATGAGTGTGAAGTGGGCAAGAACTGGCCTCTGAGAGTCCCCCCACACTGTGTGGCCCTGGCTAAGGGTCCTGCTCCCAGAGCCAGAGAAGGGGGTGGAGCAAGGGTGGGGCTAGAGTGCATTGCACTGAGGCTATTTTCTGCCCCCCAGAGCCCATAGGGGGTAGGACATGAATTAGAGCAGCCTCAGGGCTGCTCTACCTAACACAGAGACCACGCTCACAATACAGGGAGTAGAAAGGGGGCTTAAAGCCACTTAACCCTTGACCATTCCTTATAGGCAGGGATGGAGGTGGCTGGCAATGAGACATGGTGACCCTTTGGCTAGATAATGGGGGAAGGGGGTTATATAGCATTCCATCTTAGGAGGAAACCCAGCCCCCCCCTCCTCCCCTAGCCTCATGAATCAATGTCTCCACATGAAAGAAATAAACGAAACAGCTCAGTCTGCCTTGATCTGATTGTGCATCTTGCGCTGAGGAAGCCCTTGACAAGGCCCCCTACACGCAATGCCCCCCCCTCCTGGCGCCCGCCCCGCCGCCTACGGAAATGCAGCAATCCTGCAATCACATTTTGTGCTCCAGTTTCCTTCGCGTTCCACCTCAAAGGTCTCGCCTCATCCCCACGGCCGTGAGCTCCAGGAAAACAAGCCCCTTCCCCACAGGCTCAGCGTGGGGGGCTTGTCGCATAAGACTCAGGAATTCTAGCGCATCAGGACACTTGGGTTCTTTTCCCGGCTCTGGAAGAGGAGTGGATTAGAACTGGGGTGCTGGGAGTCAGGACATCTGGGCTCTTTTCCCAGCTCTGGGAAGGGAGTGGTGTCTAGTGGTTAGAGCAGGGTCTCCCCTTCTGAAGTGCTTTCATGGGGGTGCCCTGGAGTCTTCTGGCTGGAGCAGGTGATGAACTCCTAGCTCATAAGCGACTTGGCACTGAAGTGGGGACCCCCTCCAGAACTCACACGCCTCCCAAGTTGCCGGGGCCCCGTACCCCATCCCCAGAGTGAGTCACCGACCAGACAGACAGGTTTCCCTCTGCTGCTCCTTGGGCAGCTGTGGAGACAGGGACCCCAGAGCCCACGCCCTCTTTCTACGGCCCTCTCCGGTGTCTGGTTCACGGGCAACGTCTCCATGTTGCAGTCACCCCGAGGGGGAGTCAGCGCGTTAGCTTGTGCCATGACAACACTTGCTCTTAGCACCCCCGGGTTGTAGGTCCAGGCTGGTGCCCAATACAGGACGGCATCACACAGGGGGGTGGAGGGGTGTCACTTGGGGCTGGATCTCTGCAGGCACCCACCAGCTGGGAGGAGAATGAGGGCTGGAAGGTGCTGAGGATGGAGTCTAGGGGATGGGTTGAGAGCGCCCGAGGAAGCGACCGCGCCAGGCTGGCCGGGGCAGCGCTGCTCCGTTGCCCGGGTGTTTGCGCTGCACAAATGGCTTTTCTCAAGAGCCGGAAATTTCTCAGGATGTTTCTCTGGGTGCGTCTCCAAAAGCGGGCGTGAAACGATGCGGCTGCGCCGTGGGTTTTCCCCAGTTTCTCACTTTTCTTGCCCTCCATTGGGGCAGAGTAAAATAATCTGCTGCCCTGGGCAAACTTTGACCTGTAGGCCCGCCCCCCACACCATGACCCCGCCCCTCTCGTCATGGCAGTGGCAAAGGCAAATGCAGCAGCAGGGAGCCCCATTGACCCTCCCAGCAGGGTCAGGCTGCAGCATTTGTCCACACAGCCGGGCTGTCTCTACTTGGGGGGCTGGGCCCACTATTCTCTCCCGCGTCTTCCCCATACGGCGCCCTCTGCAGGCCAGGCAGCATCTCTGCCTGGGGCAGCTTCCTCCTCAGATTGATGGGCTCAGGCTGTCTGCAGACTCAGGCAGTTGCTGCCACGCCAGTGCTCAAGGAGGGCGTGAAATGATGCAACTAGGCTCATCGGAGGCCCTGAACCCAGCCATCCAAACAGGAGAGACCAAATTCTCTCCTCCCCCCGCAGCCCATCAGGAGGTAGATTACATCCCCCTCCCGCTGGTGGGGAACTATGCACGGCGCCTTGGCAGCGCTGCCCTCTCCGCATCTGCGACGCAGCAAGCGAACACTCGGTCCCCGGCCTGCAGTCTCACAAGGCGGGGAGCCGAGGTCAAGGAGAGAGACCAGCAGTGGGGGAAATGTAGACAATTGATACAGATGTCAGCTGAGGGGGCCAGGGGCAAAGAGAGAGAGATGGATGGATGGATGGCTAGAAAGAGACAGAGGGGGTGTGGAAAGAGACAGAGATGGGTGCGTGGGGATGGATGGATGGATGGCAGTGACTATGGGGTCCCAGGCGGGGGTCACCGCAGGCAGTGCTGGGGGGGGGGGGGGGGTCGCTGTAGGCAATGCTGGGGAGGGGTCACCCTGGGAGTTCATAGACAAGGCTGCAATAATCAAATCCCAAATGCTTCCATCACCCGATCACACCTTGCCCGGCCCTGCTCCGCCCCCCTGGCTCCACCCCTCCTGCCTGCTCTGTCCCCCCCAACTCAGGCAGTGACTGTGTCCTCAGTGATGTGGCAGTCCCAGCTCAGGCTCTGAATCCCTGCGGCCCCTCCCCCCGGGCCCCTGCTCAGCCCCCCCGCGCAAACCCTCTTAGACGCGATTCAATAGTAAGCCTCTTTAAGGAAAATCCCCTTTGTTGGCGCGGCTAATCCGCTGCGCCGCAGGAGCGGTAATCGGATCCTGGCCATTACCGGCGGAGCGGGGCGAGCTCCAGGCCACGGCCGTGTCACCCGAGCACCAGCGCCAGGCCCTGGGGAGCCCTCGGGGAAGGAAAATACACCCACTGCGCCAGCCCAGCCGTGGGGAACAAACCAGGCCTGCCTGGAACGGCCAGGGCATTCTCATCCCCCACCCAGCACGCGCAGGGAACTGCTCGCAGGGTTGTCTGCCTGTCTGTCTCCGTACACACTCCTCTATCTGTCCATTCAGCCCCATATAGACTTCTCTATCCATCCATCCACCTGCCCTCATACACCCTCTTCTATCCATCTGTCCGTCCATCCATCCATCCGTCTGTCCATCTGCCCCCATACACACTCCTCTATCTGTCCATTCAGCCCCATACAGACTTCTCTATCCATCCATCCACCTGCCCTCATACACCCTCTTCTCTCCATCCGTCCGTCCATCCATCCATCCATCCGTCTGTCCATCTGCCCCCATACACACTCTATCCATCTGTCCGTCTGTCCACCCATCCCCATACACACCCCTCTATCCATCCATCCGTCTGTCCATCTGCCCCCATACCCACTCCTCTATCCATCAATCTGCATTGGTGGTATCCATGGTATCTGAGAGTTTGCCCCCACGCCCCTGACCTTGAAAGTTCCTTTAAAGAATCAGGGCCCAGTGCTGGCTCCCCACCATGGTGAGAGTCTGACCGGAGCGTGCTGAGGTGGGGAGAGCCCCAGCCGTCCCCCCCCCAGAGCAACACGGGAAGTCATCTCCTGTCTCTAAGAGACACTGACCTCGCCTGTGTCTCTTTCTTACTTCGTGATGGCCAAACACCCCACCCCCACCCCCAGGCTCTCCTCCCTGCACCAGAGCCGCCATTAAACAGGCTAATTGGAAACAGCAGCCCAGGCAGCAGGGCTAGAGCATCCAACTTCTGAGGCCTGCTTCCCTTTTATTAGCTCTGTGTGAATGTGGGGGGCAGGTGTCAGTATGGGTGTCTCGTCTGGATCACCCTGGGCGGCAAAGCTGCTGCAAAAAATCAAAATAGAAAAGCACCACGGTATTCCGCAGAAGGCACGCTGCAAGGAGCAAATGCTCTGCAACGCTGCAGCCGCAGCGCAGGTATTCAATGCTGAGCAACGCTGCAGTGCAAGGATTCAATGCTCTGCAATGCTGCAGCCGCAGCGCAGGTATTCAATGCTGAGCAACGCTGCAGTGCAAGGATTCAATGCTCTGCAACGCTGCAGTGCAAGGATTCAATGCTCTGCAGTGCAAGGATTCAATGCTGTGCAACGCTGCAGTGCAAGGATTCTGCTGCAACGCTGCAGCCGCACCGCAGGTATTCAATGCTGAGCAACGCTGCAGTGCAAGGATTCAATGCTCTGCAATGCTGCAGCCGCAGCGCAGGTATTCGATGCTGTGCAACGCTGCAGTGCAAGGATTCAATGCTCTGCAACGCTGCAGTGCAAGGATTCAATGCTCTGCAATGCTGCAGTGCAAGGATTCAATGCTCTGCAATGCTGCAGCCGCAGCGCAGGTATTCAATGCTTCAATGCAGTGCAAGATTCAATGCTGCAATGCTGCAGCAGCACAGGTATTCAATGCTGAGCAACGCTGCAGTGCAAGGATTCAATGCTCTGCAACGCTGCAGGTATTCAATGCTGCATGCTGCAGTTGCAGTGCAAGGATTCAATGCTCTGCAACGCTGCAGCCGCAGCGCAAGGATTCAATGCTGGGATAATTATTGCTGTCATGCTACAAAGTGCTGCAGCACCGCTGCAAAAGCGAATGCCGTCATTTCTGCAGGATGTTGCGATAACGGCACCAAAATGACCAGAATGATGGACGAGATGGGGGCAGAGACCCTGTGAAAAGACACCCCCCCCCCCCCGGATTTCGGTGGCACACTGCAACGGCACTGCAAAAAAAAAAAAACCCAACAGTGCTAGAGAATGCTGCAGCAACACTTCAGACAATGCAAGAGTCAGTCACAGACTGCTGAAGTACCGCAGCAGAAATCGCCCTAGCAATGCTACAGGGACACTGCAAAGATACTAGAGGGATCATCCAGTCCGCACCCAGGTCCCTGCGAAGATGTCTGCCGTAATTCTAGAGCACGCCGCACGAATCACTCTAATGAGGGTGAAGATTGCCTCAGGGCCATAGCAAAAGTCCCCAGAACACTTGCCCTCCTTGGTGCAGTGACACTGCAAAACGAGGCGTGGGAGCGCCCCAGAATGCTGCAGTAACGAGGTGAATGTCACTGCGGTAGGTCCAGAGATTGCTCCTGCAAAGGCGCCCAGAGTAACGCTACGGAACCCTTCCGACTGGGGCCGCGACGCTGCACAGCCCACGGCAGGAATAGGAGAAGGCGCTGCAGCAGCACGGCAAAGAGTTTTGTTTCGAGTTGTGAGAGCTGCTCTTAGCTGAGACGCACAAACGCAGCTGCACACACGCACAAGCCCGCTCCAAATGCTCCAGGGGGGGATGCAGCTTGCTTTCCTGGCCTCAAGATGTCAAAGCATGAAAGCCGGAAGATGCCACATCCGGATGCCCCTTTCCATGCCCACGGCTGATGTAAGCAACAGCTTTCGGGCCCGGTTTTATAGGTGGAGAAACTGAGGCACAGAGTGAGGCTGGGACTGTTCCACTGGGTAGCTGGGATCCTAACCACTGCACCATGCTGCCCCCTCCAGACAGAACAGAACTCCAGCCTTATTACGTGGTCTCTCTCCTTCCCTCTCTCTGGGGAAGTCTCTCTGCACAGTCCCCCCTGCTCCCTGCTTTTGTTTCCAGCACGGCACAGCCAAGGCCGGGTTGCACCGTGCCGCCCATCTGGATCTGGACCTGCCGCCTGCCCCAGGCCGGGAGGAGACGGCACCCACAGGGGACAGTAACCCACGGAGCCAGGGAAGGCCAGAGAGAGTCAGCAACGTCGTCGTGGGTCCAGGGTGCAGCTGGTGCTCAGCCTGCCCAGACTGGGGGGCAAATTCCTCCAGCACCAGCTCTGGGCTTGGGAGCCAGGCAGGGACTAAGAACCCGCAGAACACACAGGGTGCAGGGCAGGGCCATTCGCACCCAAGGGAGCTCCTAGACACAGCCCCGCTGGCAGAAATGACGGAGGAGCCAAAATCTCGTTGAAAGTCAGAGGGAGCCGAGACCCTCAATCACTGACGTGCTGCTGAAAATGCTACCCTACAGACTGGTCAATCTGTCCCCATCCACACCCCTTTAGCTATCCCTATCCACACCCCTCATATCCATCCATCCCTATACACCCCCCGTCTGTCCATCCATCCATCAACCAATCCACAGCCACACCTGCTCTAGCTCTGAATTCCTGGGTTCTCTTCCCAGCTTTGTCACTAGCTCACCGTGCAACCCTGGGAAATTCAGTGAATCACTCTGTTCCATTTCCCCATCTGTAAAACGGGAGAAGAGGGAGGTCACACAATACTCACCCAGGACTCCTGTGTTTTCTTCTCAGGGACAGCCCTCACTACCTGCCCCAAGCTGGGACGAGAACGCAGGAGTCCAGGCTCCCTGCTTTAACCATTAGACCCTTCTCCACTCCCTGAATCAGGGCTAGAACCCAGGAGTTCTGGCGCCTAGCCCCCTGCTCTAACCACTAGACACCACTCCCCTTAACACCTGGGCCTCCATCGGGATCCCGCTCCTCAGCAGGGGGAGGGGGGATCACATTCGCAGCAGGCTGCTCGGAGTGGCCTCTAGTCTCTGAAGCCAGCAGCTTGAAAGTCCCTGGAGAGCAGCATTATTGGGGCAGGGGAGCCTGGCTCCCCACTTCAGCCCCTGCTGGAGGCGTCGCTGACTGAGGGGCACGGGCAGAGCTGGGGGAGGAGGGGGAGCCCAGGACTGGGCGGCCAGTGCCAATTGCTCTCCCCCCGGAGGGAACCAAGCACCAGCTCTTCCCAGGGCGAGGGGCACCCAGGGCTAATCCCCAGACTGGGGTACCCCCTCTTCTCCCCCTCCCCCCCCCCCCCGTTGATTCACACCCACGGCACGTCTAGAGATTAATGTCGCCGTCGGGGGTACATTTGCTGGGCAGCGAAATGTGGCCACCAGCCTGACAGGGGTTAATTGGGCCCAGCTTTGCTCGGGAAATTGGTGGCGCGAGTGGCGGTGCCAGGGGGCAGCTAAGCAGCCAGGGCTGGAGGGGACGGCCAGCTGGATTGCAGAGGGGCGGCTGGGGGTAGGGACACCGGAACGGGCCCTTGGGAGTGGGCCGAGGACCCACCTAGCCTGGTCTCCTGTCGCTGACAGCACCTACTGCCTGTATCCACCTGGCCCCACATAACCAGAAGCTGGGCCCTTCTGGGAAGTGGGGCGGGGGACAGTTCCTACCCCTGTTAGCTCCAGATCTGCTTGTTCTCTGTGTAAACGGGGTCCCCTGCCCCTAGGGGAGGACGTTTCTGCCTCTCGGTTTTATTCGCTCTAGTGCCCGGAGCCAGCTCACACCGGTACCAGGCCAGCCTTGTGCTAGTCACTGAGTTTCCTTTGAGCCCCGGTTCCCCAAATCTGACCATTACGAAGAACATTCCTAGCCCTGGCAGGGTAAAGCTGGAAGACGTGACCCTCGCCCCGAGGGCTCAAGCAGCAGATGACGAACACTCAGAGCCTGGAGGTTGGTATTGACTAAAATCTTGGTGCTGTCAAGCCAATTTCATCCCGATTTGGGGTGGGGCGGAGGGTGAATCTTGATTCCTGGCTCTTTGAACACAGGCAAAACTCAAGCAGAGATCTCCATCGTGCTGCCCAGAGCCAGGGCGGGAGACAGTGCCCCAGACACGGGATGGGAGGGGAAGGGGCAGCACGCGCGTGGGGTGTTGTTCATGGCAATCTGCACCAAAATCTGAAATGATGATGCCAATGGCCCGCTGGGCATCGCAGGGCACGCCAACCACACCTCCCACCTGCCACCCGCCCCAGTCGTCCCACACGCCCAGGCTCCACTCTCTAAGCAACCCAGTGAATCCAGGGGAGCAACAGATCTCCATGGCTTGTTTGCTCCTTTTATGAAGTCTCCACCATGTGAGTTTCCACTGGATTTAATCCAGTGGAAAGCATTAAGCTGGGGGCACCACATTGGCGGGTTTAGACGCTCGCTTTGAGTTTGCCCTGGCAAATTTCCCCTTCCAGGTATTACTGCCCCATCCCGGCAGCCCAGCTCAGAGCCTCCCGCCCAGCAGAGGGGTCTCTGCTGGCGACCCAGGCTGTGGTGGGAGAGGGAGCGCCACCCTGAATCGGTCTGGGGCGCACAGCAGCATCGGGCCCTGTAAAGGGGTTTCACCCATTGCAGGAGCGCCCCCTATGGCCAGGTGTGGCATCACCGCCGGCTTGCCCTCTGACCCCACTGGTCACTCCCACGGTTTCTCTTCCGTGACACGGCCCTCTGGCCAGATCACCAGACTTACGTCCGCCCCTCTTGGGTCTACTGCTCTTTCCCTGGGCTTCTTCCTAGCCAGTCTCTCTCAGACTTTCTTCCCTGCTTTGTCTCTGAGTTGATCCTTCTTTCAGGGCTAGGACCCCCAGGTTCTTCCCCTCCCCCCCCCCACGGCTTTCACAGTCGCCACAGTCTCTCCCTACAGCCCCCTTCTGCTACCAACCTCTTCTCTTTGCTCCTGCCCCGCTGGGCTCTCCCGCCAGGTGCAGCCAGGTCACATAATGGGCCCCTCCGGTCCGCATTAACCATTCAGTGCCCGGGTGGGATGTGCCTCCTCTCACCACAGGCCCCTTCTCAGGTGCACATAGGAATATACGAGCCGCCATACTGGGTCACTGGGGTCCCCCTAGCCCAGTGTCGTGTCTCCAACAGTGACCCAGATCAGAGCTTCAGGGGGAGCACACAGAACAGGGCAATTCTGGAGAGATCCGTCCTGTCTTTCCCTCCTGGCTTCTGCCACTCAGAGGTTTGGGGTCATCCCAAGCATGGGGCTGTGTCCCTGCCCATCTTGGCTAATGGCTATTGATGGATCTGTCCTCCAGGAACTTCTCTTATTCCTTTCTGACCCCAGTTATATTTTTAGGCTGCACAACGTCCCCTGGCAAGGAGTTCCACAGGCTGACTTTCTGTTGAGTGAAGTATTTCCTTTGGTTTGTTTTAAACCTGCTGCTTGTTAAGTTCATCAGGTGATGCCTGGTTCTTGTGCTACATGATGGGCTAAATAACCCTTCGTTAGTTGCTTTCCCCACACTATTCCTCTACCGTATCCCCCCTTGGTGCAGATGTGCAGAGCGAGGGTAGAGAATAATAGCTTTCTGTCGCTGCTTGCTCATGGTGTTTAAATTCAAGTAGTGGAGATCTGTGCTGTGGATTTGAGGGCCCCAGGGGGAAGCATGGTGACTCTGTGCTGGGGGAGGGACCTTTGTATAAACAGCTGCTGTGCCCCATCCCAGAGGTGGCTGCATTTCAGCACTGGGCGAGCGACTCCCATACACAGAGCTGCCGCACTCCACCCCAGAGGCAATTGCATCTCAGTGGTGGGCAAAATGATTCCTGTAGGCCCTACCCGAGCCCCTTTGCTCAGTGCCAGGTGAGTGCCTGACAGTCCCCTGGAGATTTTCCATCCGGGTAGCTCAAGATTTCTCTTGTCTGCAGCTTCGTGCCTGGGCCCAGTTTCCTGGTGCCAGGAAACCCCAAGGTCGCAGTGTTCATTCCATTAACGGCATGGCTCAGCGGGGGGCACCTCGAGCCCCTCACTCCCAAACCCCCAGCCCTTGGCAAATAAAATGCAACAAGCCAGCACCTGCAGCCATCCTGTGGCAGGAGAACACAAAAGGGTCGGCGGGGGGCGCAAATTCCAGGGCGGTGCTGCCCCTGCCTGGAGGTGATGCAGGAGCCTTGCTGGCCTCTGAGCCCCACTGGAGAAGCAGGGAGGGTCTGGCTGGTTTGTTGAAGGGCTTTCTTCTAGGTCGGTCACCTGTTCAAAGCTGTGACACGTTGTACCCCGTGTACACCCTTATGGTGCGATCCATGTATCATTCAAGTTCACCCTTACGGTGTAGCTGTGTATTGTCCACTGCAAAGTGTGCCGTGGCAGGTGTTTCTGGAATGCTCACAACACACTGAACATTATTGTTATGGGTGCACGTTTCCTGCAATGTCACACGTATGTGAAACTCTGCTCGGTCCTATCCCCAAATGTCTGTGTCACGTGGCTTGAACAGATGCAGACGAACACAAGGCTGTGTTTCCACGCCCAGCAGAGGCATGCATACACGAACAATGGACTGGCCTAAGCACCTGTGAGCACTTTGCCTCCCTCAAGTGGAAGAAATCATGCCCATTGCCGGACAGGGCCAATCACCTGACCCGGGGGTGTTGGGGAAACTTGTTAAAAGCTGAGGCATCTTTGTCCCTTGGCTTCCCTGAAATCCATCTTCTAAGCAACACCAAAGACTGAGAATCTACCTACGGGGGGGCCTGGTTGCAAGAGGCATTGCACCCAGCCTGTGTGGTAAGCTGAATACCGACTGGCATATTAATCTGAGGTTAAGATGCGAGTTATCTTTTAGTTAATTGTGATTAACTCCTTGACTTGTTAATAATCTGACTTGGATTCACTTAAAATCTTACTGTAGTCAGTACATTTATTTGTGTCTTATCTAAAACGGTGCATGTGGATTGAGTGTGTGCAGAGACCTCACTTAGAGTGACAGAGCTGGTGCATATCAATTTCTTTGATAAATTGATGGATCAATGTCAATGAGCTTGCAGGGTGCAGTGTGCACCTGGAGGAGAGATGGGCCCAGATGGGGAGCAAAGGCAGCTGGGTCAGCCTCAAAGGAAGAAGGAGCTGGGAGTTTCCTCTGTTGGTGAAAGGACGCCAGGGCTAGTAGGAAGCTGGAGGCAGAGACAGTACTGCCTGAGGGGCATTGGGGGCTGCAGGAAAATCCTGGGTACGGGCACTTACAAGGCTGAGGAGAGACGGTGATTCTCGCTGCAGCTGGCCAAGCAGGGGCTCGATACAGGGTTCAGATGGAGAAAGGACCATGCAGGAGGGAGACGAGGGGGTTTCACCCTGGCCGGCCCCAGACAGGTGCAGTAAAGTACCTGGGGAGATGGGTGGGACTGGGGTTTCTCGGAGTGATTGCCCTGGAGGGCTGCTGTGGATGGAATGGGGGTTATTGTTTTACGAGCACTTGAGACCGGCATGTGGCACTAAAGCACGGCCTGGCTGGACGACTGAATGGCGAGGAGCAGCCAAGCACCAGGGACCCGACGTGATGGCCAGCCAGGGGTGCTAGATGGGCAAGAGCAGCCGCCCCCAACTGGAGAGCCAGACCTTCTCTGCTGCCCCGAGGTTGCCAGCGACTGGGGCTGTGGCTACACCGCGGGCACCACGGCTGTGCTGCGGTAGCACCATCCCGGAGATGCTTCCTACAGTGACAGAAGGGGTTTTTCTATTCCCATCGTTACTCTGCCTCTCCCAGCAGTGGTAGCTGGGTCAATGGAAGAATTCCTACACCAGCCTAGCTATGTCCATACCAGGGGTCAGGCTGGCATATCTCCAGTGCTCAGGGGTAGAAATGTTTCACGATGTTGTGTGCCGGAGCTGTATTAAGCATAAGAATTAAGCATAATTCTTAAGCATAGACCAGGTCGGGGGGGTCAGGCACTGACCTATGGCTCGGACACCCGGGTTCTGTCTGTCCCTGGTTCTTCCCCTGTCCCACAGGGTGACTGGGAACAAGTCGCTGCCTCTCTCCGTGTCTCAGTTTCCCCTCCCACCCTGTGTCTGTTCACGCTCTGAGCTCTTGGGGCAGGGACTGTCTCTCACGAGCTGATTCTCAGGGGGAGCTGCACCCAGGCCACCGCGGGCATCCTTAGCAAGGAGAGCTGGATAGCACAGTGACAAGTCAGCTGGTGCTGTCAGGCTGGGGGGGGACCCATCAAGGCTTGTCATCAGATAAGAATTGTCCTTCCTTTGGCTTGCCGGGCGAGACTGGGAGCTCTTTGGGGCACAGACTGTCTTTGAGGCAGGGCCCATGTGGTGTGATAGGGGGAAGAGGCCCCAATCTGGGCTGGGCCTTTGTAATGGGGGACCCCTGTGATCAGTGTCGGGGGCCCATGTGCCAGTGGCCCAACAGGTGCGCCCCCAAATCTGGGTCAGGGCCTCTAGGTGCTACGATAATAATCAGATTTCAATGCAGGTGAGGTAAGTATGTTCTGCCTCCTTGCATCAACATCACCTCCATCCCCCAGCTGTTCACCTCCAGTCCCTAACTGTGGGGCAGAGCTGTCCTGCCCCACCCCAGAGCTGGCTGCATTTCAGCACTGGTCAAGGGATTCCCCCCCATAAACAGCCGCCACAACCTCCCCAGAGCTGGCTGTATCTGAGAGTAACAGAGTGAACCAATCAGCCCAATGCTGCCTGCCTCAGCTGGCAGGTGCTCTCCGGTAGAACCAGGCCAATTTCTGTCCCTGCCTGTATCACCTCGGCATTGGTTCCTCCGCTTTGACATTTACCCACGCTCATGTATGGGGCCGTGGGGGCTGACTCAAGGCAGCGCGTCAGATCCAACGCACCCTTCCAATCCGTTTTTATTGACCGAGCCAGGGAGGGGTCGGGACTACTGGCTTCACACAGCCTGGGGAGGAGGCGGGGGGTCCCAGGAGAGCTGGGGGTTGGAGGTGGCTCTTCTCCCCCTGAAAGCAAAGTCTTGGGCTTACGTGACAAATGTTAACACAACGGGAAGCCCCTTTCCACCTGAGCAAGGAGGCACTGACACTCCCCCGGCACAGGAAGTACGCCTGGTGTTATTTCCACTCTACAGATGGGGAAAGTGAGGTGGAGGAAGTGGGGGGGAAGGATTTTGTCTAAGGTCACATGCTGCAAGTTAGCGTCAGAGCTGGGACTAGAACCTAGGAGTCCTGACACCCAGCCCCCTGCTCTAACCGCTGGATGCCACTCCCCGCCCAGAGCTGGGACTAGAACCCAGGAGTCCGGGCTCCCAGTCTGCCATCAGTTACACGCGCGGAGCGTCTCCTACACCTTCTCTCCCCACCTACGACTCCAGCAGATGTTTAAGCAAAAAGGCACTTATTAGGGAGTGGCGGTTGTGCCTGAGCAATAATTACTCCCTCGTTATCTCCGTAATTACAGGCTGTCGGCCTGTGCCGGGCACGAGGCTGCCGTAACCAGGGGGATTTGTTCACGAGCACGGCTCCTGCAATTCACCGGTGTGCTCATGCAGAACGGAGAGGGTGGGTGGCTAACTTGGGGGTGGGGACAAGCTGGCAGGGAGCTCCCAGCTCTGAGAATGACAGAGCCTAGTGTAGGGTGGAGTGGTGCCCCCTAATGTAGTTTTGTCAAGAACAAAGGAGCCCTGGCAAAGATCACACACACGGACCCACTGGGCCAGGCGCTGCATGAGCCCCGACCAAGATCAGGGGCCCCTGATCTGCCCAAACCTAGAGCAAGAGATGGCCCCGGCCCCAGTGAGCCGAGGAAAGATTGTTCTCTTCATTTGATGATAAGTCTCAGTGGGTCACCCCTGGGCCAGGTGCCGGGAAGCGGGGTGCCCTAGTCTCCCTGGGTAGGGGCGCCCACAGTGCTGGGGATCCAGCCATGATCTGCTCTGCGGGCACAAATCCAGCCAGTTGGAAAAATGGGGATGGGGGGGGGGCTGTGGAAAATATTGACCGCTTGTCCAAAATCGGCTAACCCCAAACTGCGTCCGGAGGCAAAATTCACCCAGCCCCTGTCGGCAGCTTTGGGAGCCAGCCGTGAGCTTTCATTGGCCTGTGTCCCATGTGATGTCATCAATGCCACCACCTTCAGGATGTCATCTCCATAGTGACCTTTCTCCCTTGGTGATGTCATCGCTGCTGTGACCTTCCATCATCGATGCCATCACCCCGGCGCCAGGTCTTCCCTGGTAATGTGGTTGCCACGGAGACCTTCCTCCCCTGTGATGTCACTATGATGACATCGGCTGTCCTTATGGCCTCATCGCTATGATGACCTCACTCCCTAGCCCGTGAACAGGTCTCCCCCGGCCATGCCATTGCCCTGGTGACCTTCCACCCATCCAGTCCCATGCAGTTCACAGTCCCCCTCCCACTCCGGGGACGGGGGCTAATGGCCATCAGAGCCAGAGCCGAAAGGGCAGCTGGAAACGAGGAGCTAATAAATCTAGTGCCTCCGCTCCCCCATTCCCTGCCGAGCCAGCTTGTCCTTTGAAAAATGAAACAGCTGGGAACTCAGGGAGCCTCTCCATAAATCACGCACCGGCTGCTTCACTTAATTCTACTTCCTCGGCGTTAAGTATCAGACGCCTCCCGCCCGCTGAGGGCCCGGAATCCTCTCAGCTGATGAGGCCATTATGCGGCCAATAGCCCCGCAGCCCACATATTGCTGGCCTCCTGGATGAGGCACCAGGCTGGCCTTCAGGACGCCGGGGTTCAATTCCTGGCTGTCTCAGGGCAGTCGCTTTATGTGGCCCGCTTGCTTCTCCGTCGCTTGCACCCATGCAATGTGAGCGTGCGATGTTAGTGCAAGGGAGTGGAGAGTTCCGATCTGCTGGAGGGTCAGCTCCTTGCAGGGCCTGTGACTCAGTTTCTCCAGCTGTAAAATGGAGAGAACTAGTTTTCTTTTGTCTTGTCTTGTGAGCGCTTCAGAGTGGGAGCTGTCTGTCACACCGTGTCTGCCTGTGCAGCACCTGGCACAATGGGACCCTGGGCTTAGCTGGAGCCTCTAAACGCTCCTCTGGACTCCCCACTTCCATCCCTCACTCTGGGAAGAGGGGGGTGTCTAGGAGGTGTGGGGAGATCTGGGCATCAGGACTCCAGGGTTCTATTCCCATCTCTGTCACCAACTCTCGGGGTGACCTTGAGCAAGTCCTTGCCCTGCCCCATTCCTCAATTTCCCCATCCTTAAAATGGGGGGGAGGGCACCTTGCTGAGGGAAAGCGGAGATTGAGACCTTAATTTATTAATGTTTGTAAAGTGCTTGGGGATCCAACCCCACGGCAGAAGCGCGCGGATTCAAGGCATAGAAGGAGCTGTGCCAGGGACGTGCCTTGATAAGAAGAGATGCGCTGCACCTCACCTGTCCCGTTCACTCTCCTTGCCTCCCTGTTCTGGGCAGGCTCCTTGCACGTGGGACGTTTCACACTCTGCCCCTGGCACGCTCTGTTTGCTCGCCTCGCACAGCCCAGGCACGCTCCTTGTGCATCAAACATGCTGGGCTCGCTCTATGCGCCGTGCATATTCTGGACACCCTTGCACCTTCCATTCACCCCCCTGCACTTTCCATTCTTGCACTTGCACCCCTGCCCCCTTGCACTTTCCATTCACACTTCTTGCATGTTCTGTGCTGTTCTATGTGTGTTCCTTGCATGTTCTGTGCATGTTCCAGATGCCCCATGGGTATTTGTCATGCTCTTTACACCTCGAATGTCCCGCGTGCCTTGCACGCTGCATGCGTGCACTGTGCATCTTGCATGCTGGATTCACCCTCCTCACACCCTCTGTGCATTCTCCTTTCAAACTCACACTTTCCCTGCACACCCCCAGCTGCGGGAGGCAATGCAACAAGCGCAGCAATAAAACCAGACAGAGGCTGCACACAAAGTGCTATGGAGGCAGCAGGCTACAGCACTATAGAGGGGGCCACTCCCAAGACCCGATTTCCTCCAGATCTCCAGGATGTTCAGATCTCGGCAGGCGGCTGGCTCAGGACTCCCTGCTCCCCTGTGCCCTCCAGCCTAGGCAGGTGAAGCTGTCTCCTGCCCCACTGAGTGGAGATCAGGCACCCGTGATCTCTTGTCTCGCTGTGGCCGGAGCCCTGCTAAAATGCAGTAAAAATACGGAGCTGCTTCTTGTGTCCCCCGGCCCTTGAAAGTGACACGTGGTGGCAGCTGTGATTTGTCATGGAAGGAGGCGATGGAGCGAGGATGCTGGTGAGACGGCGTGAGACTCTGCGTGTATCTGTGAGGGGGGAGGGCTGGGCACCACGTGCCCTGGCTGTAGCAGCAGGGTTGGGCGGCAGATGGGGTGGGGCAAAGCCCAGTGAGGGGGCAGCCTGGGCAGTGCCTGCAACCAGGAAAGGCCCCGGCTGCGGCTGGCTGGCATTGCTGCAGACCCCGGCCTGTTTCTCATCCATCATCGTTAGGGCCGTGGCGCCGGGAGCTGCGAGGTGGAAGTGCATCAATCACGACCGACAGCGGCTTGGCGAGTCCCCTGGCAGAGAGGACGTGGCTAGTTACCAAGCAGCCTGTGACGAGGACAGCTAGGGCCCCATGCTCCTGGCTCGGGCAGTGCCCCATGGGCAGGCAGAGCCCCGTGCTCTCCCTCCCCACCCCACAGCATGCCTGAGCCCAGCCATAGGGAGGCAGTGCTGAGTGCCCCCAGTAGGCCTGACTACCAGCCCCATCCCGCTCTAACCACTAGACCTCCCCACCTTTCCCTGAGCTGGGGTTAGAACCCAGGAGTTCTGATTCCCAGCCTCCCTCCCCACACCTACCTTCACAGCGCAAACCAGCGCACCATACTCCCTTACAGCATCAAGGAAAGAACCAGGAATTCTGGATCCCAGCACCCTCACCCCCAATAACCACTAGCCCATTCTGCATCTCCCTCCCACCGGGGCACTATCTAACTGGGTTTACCAGTGCAGCTTCTCCCATGCAGCTGCATTTGCCCCCAGTAAGCACCATGACGGTCTCTGCTCTTGGAGCCACCCCCCCTCCACACACACACACACATGTGCAATCACCTCCCGCCCAGCTGTTTCCCTGAATGTCAGCCTGCGCCTGACAGGACCCATGCATCACAGCCTGTCCCCAGCCAGTGCCTCTGACCTTTTCCCGCATGCAAGGAAGGGAAAAGCACCCAGGGCCTCGGCTGACTTTTGCAGCTGTGCTTGGCCTCTGGGGACCAGCACCATGCCGGAGGGAACCAGCACCCGGGCGAGCCAGGCCCGGATGAGGGGAAACGCAGGGCACCCAGCGACGAGAGGTGGGAATACTCCTGAGTGCTTTGTAAAAATGCCCTTTATTTATTCAACTTCGCTGCAGGTTGGAAGGAGCCCGGTCAAAGGGCCATTGCCTCCCTGGGTGGATCCAGGCTGCAGTCGGCAGGTGGCACTGCAGTCCAGGTCCGCATACATGTGGCAGCTCGCTAAAAATAGCAGCAAAGGTGCAGCTGGACAGACTGGTCCAGGCTAGCCACCTGCCCCCGGCCTGAGTCCCAGGTAGGCTATTACGAGGGCAGTTAGCCCACGCTGTGACCCCTGCTGCCGTGGCTTCGCTGGTCTGGGTGCACTGGCTAGGTCACAGCGTGCTTGGGTCTGCCGGGATGCGCTGCACACCCCACCGCTGCGACATGGCCCGGCTCCGGGACGCCCCCCGCCCTTTCTTTTGTGTCAGTACTGCCCTAGCCTTCAGTATAAAATCTACCCTTTACGGTGATCCCTGAGAGTAGCGCTGCTGGGGGGGTGAATCCTGGGTTCCTTTCCTCAGGACCCCATATGATGTGAAAGGGAGATGTGTGTGTATCTGTGCATGTGTGTGAATGTGCGCGTGCGCGTGTGTGTGTGTGTGTGTGCGCGCACGTGCATGTTATACACGCTCCCATGGCTGGAGCAGGGTAAAAGCCTTTAAAACTCCCGCCCAGCAAAGTGGCTGAGAACCCATTGACGGTTCCGAGTGGGCGCGACCACTTCCAGCATCCCCCATCCCTGCTCAGCCGCTCCTCCTTGGCACATGGGAGCTCCGGCAAAGGCAGAGCTCCATCACCCCTCGGGGGTGCACCACGGTTTGGCCCCCCCAAGTACAGCGCTCTCCAGTGGCTCCTGCAACAGCCTCTCCACCTGCCCCCCACAGCCAGGCGCAGCCAAACTCCCCGGCCTGGCCGGAGACCCCTGCCCTGTGAGCCACGGAGTGACAGGTGCCAGCTGGGACTGCCCAGGGTTTGCCCCTCAGGGGATGGTTCCACGTGCCCGTGTGGGTGTCTCCGCAGATCCTAACAACAGCGGGGCCCTGGCGATGCACCAGGCGGCACCGCCCTGGGGTGACCTGGGCAGGGCTGGCAGAGCCCGTCTTCATAGTGCGCGGTGGGAGAGCTCCCAATCAGAGTCAGGGGCCCCGTATCCCCTTCCCTCCCCCGCTCAGACCTGTAGGCCCCTCTCTCCTGGTATATCCCCTTCCTGCCCCCTCAAATCAGACCAGGGAGCCCATGGATGGATAGAGGGGTGTGTACGGGATGAGATTAGATAGTGTGTATAGGATGGATGGATTGAGTGAGTCTATAGGGATGGATGGATGGATGGATGGCGTGTAGGGGAACGGAGGGATGGAGGGACATTGTGAACTGGCAGGGATGGATGGAGACAGGGAGGGAAGGAGGGATATATTTCAGTCCCAGGAAACAGCCTTGGCTCCCTCATACCAGCCCCAGCCAGTGCAGAGCCCCCTCCCAATGAATTACTCTTGTGCCCAGAGGCTGGGGTGAGGGCTGGAGATGGGGTGGGGAGGAGCAGGGCCCAAGGTGGTGGAGCAGGGCCCAGTGGTACCAACTGTCCTGCCTGACTGGGCCAGGAGCCCCCGGCACTGAGCACTGGGCCAGGCGCTTGTAGGGAACCCCGGAAAGCTGCGGGGGGAGAGGGGGGGAAGAGGTGTAGGGGTACAGGCGATTGACGGATGCGGCGTGGCTTGTAACTAGGCCGGGCCGGGCCGTCAGCAGGTTTCCACGGTAACCAGCAGAGCCATTGTTCTCTTTCAAGGGGAACACCGCAGAGGTTTCTGGGTTACATGGGGCATTTTGGTGGGGGGGTACATACTGGCGCCCCCGCCCCCTTCCCCAGGGGCCAAAAGGCAGCAATGGAGATCACAGGACAGATTCTGATGCTGGTGTAAATCTGGAGTAATTGCACGGGGCACGACTGATGTCAACAGCGCTGAGGCTGATTGACACCAACTGGGGATCTGGCCCCACTGACGTCGAGGGAGTTACGCAGGGGCGACTGAGGGCAGAATCTTACTCCTGATTTATAGTCATGGTCAGAGAACACCCTGAGTCCAGAGTTAAGTTTGTTCCCTTCCAAAACGCTGAGACCAGCCAAACATCAAGTCCAGAAAAGCAGGAACTGAAGAGTTAAGCTCCCGATTCTACAAGACCCACAGTGGAACTGATGTCAGAGTCCGATTCCCACCCACCTGGTGCCAGGCGTTCGAGACTCGGAGTTTCCAAGGGCAGAAGGACCTATCATGGTCATCTGGTCTGACCCCCTGGGTACCGCTGGCCAGAGACCTGCCCCAGCATGATTCCCAGAGCAGGTCTCTCAGAGAAACAGCCCATCTTGATTTTAAAATTTTCTGTGATGGAGACCCTAACACGATCCTTGGTAAATTGTTCCAGGGTTAATTCCTCTGAGCGTTAAAAACTGACACCTTATTTGCAGTCTGGGTTATTTTAGCTTCAGCTTCCAGCCACGGGATCAGGTTAGACCTTCCGCTGCTAGACTGACGAGCCTGTCATTAAATAGTTGCAGAGGGGTAGCCGTGTTAGTCTGTTTTTAGCAAAACAGAGAGAGTCTTGTGGCACCTTAAAGACTAACAAATTTATTTGGGCATAAGCTTTCGTGGGCAGAAACCCACTTATATCCGACTAAGTGGGTTTCTGCCCACAAAAACTTATGCCCAAATAAATTTGCTAGTCTTTAAGGTGCCACAGAATTCTTGCTGTTTTTGTCATTAAATATTTGTTCCCTATGCAAGTATTTATAGATGGGGATCCTGTCACCCCTTCACCTTCTCTCTGTTAAGCTAAACAGATTGAGCTCCTGGAGTCTATCGCTCCAAGGAAGGTTTTCTAACCCTTTAATCATTCTTGTGGCTCTTCTCTGACCCCTCGCCAATGTATCAACGTCCATCTTCAGCTGTCGGCACCAGAACTGGACCCAGGATTCCAGCAGTTCACCTCTCTGCTCCTACTTGAGAGTCCAGTTTATATATCCCAGGATTGCATCAGCTCTTTTGGCCCCCAGCATCGCACCGGGAGCTCACGTTCAGCTGATTCTCCACCCCCACCCCCAGATCTTTTTCAGAGTCACAGCTTCCCAGGAGAGAGTCCCCCAGCCTGTAAGTATGGCCGACATTCCTTGTTCCTAAGTGTCTCTATTGACACTGAGCCGTATTAAAACACAAATTGTTTGTTTGCGCCCGGTTTGAATCAGTGACGTGTCATCCTCACTATTTACCACTCTCCCGATGTTTGTGTCGTCTGCAAACTTTATCAGTGATGATTTTACAGTTTCTTCCAGGTCATTGATAAAAATGTGAAATAGCGCAGGGCCAAGAACCAATTCCTGAAGGGCCGGGACCTCACTGGAAAGAGATACACTCAGTGACAATTCCCTGTTCAAGTCACATTTTGAGACCTATCAATTAGTCAGTTGTGTGGGTGTGTGTATTTGTCCCTGCCACCCCCTACTGGAGGAGCTGAGCCCTGATCTGTGTGTGTGTGTGTGTGTGTGTGTGTGAGGTGCGCTGCCCCCTGCTGGAGGGGCTGAGCCCTGCTCTCTGAGTGTGAGCAAGAGGGAGAGATGCACACTTCACAAGCCACTCTCCCCTCCTGCACTAATGCTTGAGTCCCAGCTTTTGCCTCCAGATCTGGATTCCTTTGCAAATCAAACCATCCCCACCACTGCCACCCGTGACCCCACCCAACCCAGCCATCGCTGCCCTGCTGCCCCCTGCAGCTCCCACCCCCTCACTGCCCAGAACTGCAAATCCCCAGCTGCGGAGAAGCTGCAGGCCCTGCTCCAGGGAGCTGGGGGGCTCTGTCGGGGGCGCTCTCCCTTGGGATGCAGTGCCAGGCTGGAGACTGGGCATATCCTTGGAGCACAGGCAGGGCGAGCTCCCCCACCCCTCCTGCCCAGCCCTGGAGGGACCCTCCAATTTCCCATCCCTGCCCACATGAAATAGAGTCTGGGGCCTGGCATTAGGGGTGGGGGGTTGGGGGAGGCATCTGTGCTAGGCCCGGGGTAGGGGGAACTCAGAACTGAGACCATGAGAGGGGGCAGCATTAGACCCCTCAGTAGCGACAGACCCAAGCAGTAATAGGGAGGGGGAGGGGCAGACCCAGGTAGTAATGGGGGGAGGGGCAGGGAAAGTCCCAGGCAATAATGGGGGGCAGGGTTATTCCCCCAGCAGGAATAGACTCAGACACCAACTGGACACCCCGGATGCGTCCCAAGTGGTTTATTTGATTTCTTGCCAGTAGAAGGGGGGCCCGGGCCCAGTGGAGTCGGGGGGGGAGGGTCTCACCACCCCCTAGCGGAAGAAGGCCAGCCGTTCCCGCAGCCACTCCTCGGTCAGGTCCTCCGTGGTCCGAATCTCGAACACCTGGGGGAAGAGGGGAGCGTTGGCAGGAGCTGGGGTGGGCAGTGAGAGGCCCTGCCGGTCCCATCTTGCTGAATGAGGGGCCCAGTAATCCCAGCGTTGGGGGGTGCCCGATGGTTCCAGCTTTATCCCACCTGTGGGGTCTGGGAGATTCCAGCTATGGGGTCAGGTCCTAGCTAGATGAGTGGGATGCCCCTGGGGGTAGGAAGCAATAAGACCCCATGCTCTAGGGCAGGGGTGGGGAACCTTTTTTCTGCCCCGGGCCTGATGGTGGTATGCGGAAGACAGCTGAGTGTCCGCCACCGAATCCTCCCCCCCCCCCCCCCCCCCCCGTGAAACCGCGCCGCCGCCGAATTCCCCCCTGCGGTTGCCTTGCCAGGGCCGGACCAAATGATTTCGCGGGCCTTATATGGCCAGCGGGCTGGATGTTCCCCACCCATGCTCTAGGGCAACCCCCCAGCCCTGGGACAGGGCAGAGCAGGGTGCACGGGAGGGGACAGCAACAGCCCTTTCCAACCTTGGGCAGAGGGGGAGGGGCAGAGATGATCCCCTCCTCGGATGGGTATATGGGGAGCAGGGGTCCATGGGGTGTCAGCACTGCCCATGGGGGGAACTCGAGGGAGGCGACACTGCCCTGATACCTTGGTGAGCTCAGCTGCCTGCACCAGCCTGTTCTTGCTCCCAGCATACATCATCTGTTGCTCCGGCTTACACCCTGGCCCAGGGGGAGAGACAGAAATAGAACCCAGGAGTCCTGGCACCAGCCCCCCACTATAACCACTATGCCCCCATCACATCCCAAAGCTAGGGATAGAACCCAGGAGTTCTGGCACCAGCCCCCCCACTATAACCACTAGACCCCACCATCGCCTCCCAGAGCTGCGTATAGAACCCAGGAGTCCTGGCTCCCAGCCCACCCCCATGCTTTAACCACTAGACCCTGCTCCCCCTGGTTCTCACCGACTGGGCTGGAGAAGATGAAGCAGAGAGGGTAGGAGATGCGCCCGTCATCGTGGACATATTTATAACTGTACACCACAAAGGTAGCCCCAGTCAAGGAAGCAGCTGCATCTCTGCTGAACTGGGCCAGTGGGGAGAGGGATGGAGGGGGACGGGACGGTGTTGTCCAGCCTGTGACGTTGAAAATCTCATGGGACACAAATGGCTCCCACCGGGCCAGCCCAGAGCTCAAGGGCCGTCAAAAGGCACTTACATGTTCAGGTAGATAGATAGATAGATGGGGTGTATGGGGACGGATGGCAGGATGGACAGACAGACCATGTGACATGCCCCTGCCTGTGCAGCGATCCCCCAGGCCAATGGACACTCTGGATCAGATACAGTGAGACCCACCTCGCCCCGGCCTCCCCTGAAATATCCATCTCTCTGTCCATCTCCATCTCTTCTCCCCTCCTGGCTGCTCCCGCCCCCCAGGCCCACGCAGGGCAGTCCCCAGCCACAGCAGCTCTGATGGCTGCCGGGCACGTTGGGATCTCCCAGGACCCCAGCCCTGCAGACCCAGCGTGGGTTGGCTCAAGGCCGTGAGCTCTGGGGTCCCTGCCCGGCCTCCCACTGCACTGCAGAGCCACAACACGGGGGGTTGTGGGGTCCATGCCCCCCATGAGAGGGGCTTTTTTTCCTGCCCCTCCCAATTTCTCTCCCTCTCTGCGCTGCCCCCTGCTGCTCTGATCCCCTGCAGCCCCCTCTCCCCTGCCAGGCCCACACAGACACCACTCTCCTCCTCTGCCCCATGCCAAACTGGGGACAAGGGACCCTTTCCCCTGTCCATAGCCCCAGCACCCCCTCCTCTCCCAGGGACGAAACCCCCCAGAAAACCCCCCTCCTGCCCACATCCCCCCATGCATATTCCTGGCATCCTGCCCCCATGTGCGATGCCAGTGCCCTGCCCTCCCCACCCCACAGCAGAAGGATATCGGGGTTGGCGCTCCGGCAGCTCGCTCTTCAGCTCCTCTGGAGAGATGTCCTGTGGGAGAGACCCCCAAAGGCTGCGTCAGCTGAAGGGGAGCACAGGGTGGGGAAGGGGACCTGAGTGCAAGGGGCCTACCATTGTACAGCTGGGGGAACTGAGGCACAGAGCAGGGAAGGGACTTGACTTAGGTCACTCAGCAAGTCAATTGTCTGGGTGGGGAGTGGGGTCTAGTGGTTAGAGCAGAGGGGCTGGAAGCCAGGACTCCTGGGTTCTATCCCTAGCTTTGGGATGTGATGGGGGCATAGGGGTTATAGTGGAGGGCTGGTGAAGGGGTGACTTGATCCCAATCTATCAGTATCTGCATAGGGAACAAATGTTGAATAATGGGCTCTTCAGTCTAGCAGAGAAAGGTCTAACATGACCCAATGGCTAGAAGATGAAGCTAGAGAAATTCCAGACTGGAAATAAAGCGTACATTTTTAACAGGGAGGGTAATTAACCGCTGGAACATCTTACCAAGGGCCGTGGTGGATTCTCCATCACTGACCATTTTTAAATCAAGATTGGATGTTTTCCTTAAAGATCTGCTCTGGAAATCATTGTGGGCCGTTCTGTGGCTTGTGTTATCCAGGGGGTCAGACTAGGTGATCACAATGGTTCCTTCTAGTTTTGGACTCTACAAACCTATGAGTAAAGTGACTCAGCTAACCGGCAGCAGTGGTAAGTTGCTATCTTCTATACAGATCAGCCCTCAGGAAGGGGAAGAATGGGTTATACAGACAGCGAACATGATTTGAAACCAATGGGAGAAACTGGTAGCAAGAGAGAGTGTGGTCTAATGGTTAGGCTGCTGGGATGCAAGACACCGGGCATATGTTCCGTGCTTTGGGTGAGTCATAGCCCTTCTCTGTGCCTCAGTTTCCCCTTCTGTGAGGCTAGAGCTATTGTCCCCACCTGTGTAAAGCGCTAGGATACAAAGTGACCCCCGTTTCCCTCTCTACAGTGTCTGCTAAGACGGTGAGTGCTTTAAGGATTGGCCTTTCTAGGTGTTTCTTACAGACAGCACCTAGATCAATGGGTTCTAATAGCACAATCAGTTGGTTCTGGGCCAGTCGGGGCTGTATCTATCTCCGGCCTCGTACTCTCCGCTGTACGTTTGGCCCGGGCGCTGCAGCAATCCTTTGTTCCAGGGCAGCGAACTGGAAATTCGGTGGCAACTTCATTCAGACTGTAAAAACCGCAGGCTTGTATTGAATTAAGTGTGAAAACGACTGGTGCAAGCAGGGGCGCCTCCCAGACCCCGGGGCTATTTAATGTGATGTTAAATTCAAGTCATTTTCCTCCTGCCTGCATCATTTCTTAGCGCGCTGCCGGAACGTAGCATCCAGGCCATGGAACTCAGGATACAAACAACTGTTTGGAAAGAGAGTGGGGTTTGTTTTAGGTCCACGCGCTTCCCCCCAAGGGCTGGGCACTTAAACCCTAAAGGGTGAGATGCAGAGAGAGGGAAAGTGTGTGTGTGTGTGTGTGTGTGTGTGTATACGCTGACCTCTGCTGGAGAAATTGGGACCTGCTCTCAGTGTATCCATGCTGGAGGGATGGGGACCTTTGCGTGTGTGTGTCCCTGCTATCCCCTGCTGGAGGGGATGAGCCCCGCTCTGTGTGTGTGTGTCTATGTGTGCTGCCCCCTGCTAGAGCAATTCACACCTGCCCTGTGTGTGAGAGAGCCTGAGCGAGAACACCGCCCTCTAGTGGAGACAATCAGAATGCCACCCCTGTGTCAGCGCCTAGGGCTCGCAGGGTCACTTCTTTAGCTCCAGTGGCAGGGGGCTAGGTGTTGGAAGCAGAAGAAACTGGGTTCTTGCCCCGTTGCCACCATGGGGCGCAGCAGCATAGTGGCACCTGGGAGGAGCTAGGCACAGGTCTAGATGCCCAAGGAGTCTTTAACCAATCTGGACTTTTTCAAAGGTGGAAAGAAGAAGGCAGTGAAAGGTTACCACCTGGAATTCCTCCTCCAGCACCACCAGCTGCCGCTCCTTGTCAATCTTCACTGGGGAGACAGACAGAGCAAGGGTAACAATCTTCACATGGTACTTCCGCCACACTGCCCTCCCCTCCAGGACTCTGAACAACCCCTGGCCAGTGCCCTGCCCCGCTCCCCACAGTGCCTCCTGCTGGGACAGACTGGGACTGGAGTAGCCAAGAACTGCACCCCATGGCCTGCGCCCCTGCCCCGCTCCCCACAACACCCCCTGCTGGGACAGACTGGGACTGGAGTAGCCGAGAACTGCACCCCACAGCCAGCGCCCCTGCCCCGCTCCCCACAGCACCCCTGTCGGGAGAGACTGGCCCCAGGGCGCAGGCAGAGCAGAAGATCTGCCCAGGCGAGCAACGGCCAGGGTGAGGGAGATGGAGAAGGGCCATGGATCGTTCCTGTGAGGAGGGATCCGACCCGAGGACACTCACTGAGGATGGCCGCATTGTTGGTTTCCTTCCGGAAGCGGAATTGCCTCAGCTTCTCGGTCAGTGCTGGGTCCACATCGCACACGACCAGGGAGTCTGACTGCAGAGGGACCGGTCGTGAGAGGGGACAGAGGCAGGGGCCGGGGCTCCCTGCCTTAGCCAAGGGCACTCATGCCTTGGGGTACCCCAGACCCAAACCTGGAGGGATGGGGAGCTGACCCTACAGTGACCCTGCTGAGAAACTGGGAGTCCCGCCCCTCCCGCAGCCAGCCAGCATACTGCCCTGCTCTCCACAGCGCCCTCTGCTGGAACAGGCCAGGACTGGCATAGCCAGGGGTTGTTTCCAAGGAAACGGCCTCCTTCTGCCCATCATGGAGCACAGACCACTCTGGCCCTGCCCCACACAGATGCCCGGGGGATGGGGAAGGCAGAGTGCACGTAGGTCACTGTCCCCTTGCAGTGGGGAAGGGAGGGGACACCATTGTGGGTGTGGACCCTAAAAGTTTCACAGTGTGTTTAGCTGTGTGCTGTGCATGGAGTGACACGCTGGCTGAGCAGTGCATGCACACTTGCACATGCACACACACAAACACACCTCTGACACACACACACTCCCAGTCTCACACACATGTTCAGGCTCACATACATATATCATCTCTCTCTCTCTCTCTCACACACACACACACACACACTCTGAGTCTCACACACTCACAGTTTCACTGCCACACTTGTCTCACCTCCCCAGATACACACATTCAGGCACACTCTCATTGTCACATCCACCCAGTGGCACTCCCAGTGTCTCACACACAGACGTCTCACAAACACATGCACACCTATTGTCACAGATACACAGATGCCCACCCATTGTCACACACAGACTCACACCTGTTGTCACACACACAGCCATTGTCACACACACTTACACACACCCATTGTCACACACCCATGGGGGAGGGGGAATGGGGATGGATAGATAGATGAACAATGAAGAAATTCGCATATACCCAGCCACTTTTCCGGACTGCTTTTGACACCAGGTCACGAGGGGTGCCTGGCACAGCCAGGCAAATACTGGCACCATGCTGAGCTCCCGATCTAACTGCCAGCTCTCCTGCCTACCCCGGAGGAGCCCAGCGGGCAGCTTTCAAGGGACCATCCTCTCCTGCAAGGACCCAGCTGCAAGGGGAGGACTGATCTGATCCCCCAGCTCTCCGGGGTGAGGGCACCTTTCCCACACTTCCCACCCCAGAGACCTTGCGGGTGCAACATGGCGCCGCTGAAACCTCGGAGCTTGCAAACCCCTCTTGCTGCAGGGCGGGGCCCAGAGCTGTCATCCGCAGGCACGTGCCCTCCTACCTCCCCACCCCAGCTGGCCTGGGGCCCATGGAGTAAAAGATTCACATCGACCTTGCCCCAAATTCTGGATCCCAGATTTGTAGGCAAGCTGGTCAGTGGGGGGACACAACAACGCCTGCTCTATAAGGAAACCCCTGCTTCCAATCCACCCCTCTACCCTCCCCCGCCCATGCTCCTTCCTGACCCCCTTGCCGTGAAGCAATGCTTGGCCTCACCATTCTGCCGCAGTCTCTGCTGTCCCAGCACCAGGCGGGCCCGACTCTCTGCTCTCCTCACACAAGCTGGGCGGGCGCTGACCCTGTGACAGGATGCTCAGGGCTTCCAGTCAACACTTTGACAGCTCCGATCTGCTGGGGGAAGTGTGGGGGTGGGGGAGGACGGGGCGGGGCGGGGCGGGGATGGGCCTGTGTGGAAAGAGGAAGGGGTTTGGGCCTGAACGGGGAGGGGCAGAGGGAGGGCAGAACAACACAAAGGGCGGCTGGGAAGTAAAAGGGCAGAGGTGGCCGGGCATGTCCCCAGGGCGCCAGGGCAGTTGCGGATCTCCCCATGTGCCACCACATCCTGTTTTGGATGATCTGAACCAACTGCCACCTCCCCCTGCCTCTCCCCGCCCCCCCCAGCTTCCCAACGGATGCACACAGGTTTCGCACTGCTTCCGCCGAACCCTGTGCTTTCTACACACCTTTACACCAGGGCAGCGTGTTAAATCAGCCACCAACAGCTTCCCCCACCCCAGCGCCACGGAAAGGGGGATTGGAGCCAGTCACACAATCAAAATTATTAGGTGTATTATGGGAGAGACTAGAGACCCCGTCCGAGATCAGGGGTTGTGTCAGGTGCTGCACAGACCCAGACCGAGATCAGGGGCCCCCATTGCGCCAAGTGCTGCACAAACACAAAGCAAGAGACCAGGCTCAAAGAGCTGCCATTTTACAGGTGGGGAACTGGGGCACAGAAATACTGAGGGCTCCAGATCTGCTTGGGCTCCCCACCCACAGCTGGTACTGCAAACACCAAGGAGCACATTCACCTGCTGGCCATACACTTACACTTAGATTAGAAGCTGTCCGGGGCAGGGACTGTCTTTTTGCTGTAGGTGGATACAGTGAGGGGCCCTGGCCTGGAGGCATTCCAGTTCGTTAATTAATTAAAGCTGAATAAAATAATTAATTATTATTGCCCATACATGCTGAACTGCTGCTGCAGTGCCTCCTGGGAATTGCAGTTCAGTTATCTCATATCCCCATTCTTTTTTGTAGGCTGGGTTGCTCAGCTGGCCTACATTTCCCATGATGCACTGCAGCGACATACCTGCCATGGTGCCCTCTCCCCACATGAGGAGACTGTGGTGCATCATGGGAGATGCAGTCCGACTGGGGACACTGAGCTATAGAGAGGCAGTGCATGAGGTGCCCAAGCTACAACCCCCATGAGGTGCCGTGCTGGTTTTTCAGAAGAAAAACATTGCAGTTTTCAATTTTTCACCCCAAAAAAGGGTTTTTTTCCCCCAAAATCCCAGCATTCCTTTTATTTTAAATTTCAGGATTTTAAGACACTCGTGATTGGGGGGGTAGAGGATTGGCTCATCATTTTTGAGCCCCCCAGGGTTGGCAAAGCTGCAATTTGGAGATCTATATCCAGCTCAGCCACTGGCTTGCTGGGTGACCTTTGGCATCTCACTTCCCCACTCTGCACCTCAGTTTCCCCATCTGTAAAACAGGGATAATGATCTCCTTTGTAAAATGCTTTGAGATCTGTGGCTGAAAAGCACTAGATAACAGCTAGGAAGTTTTATTATTATATGATTTTTGATGTTCTGTCTCCTATCCCCAGTTCCTGGAGTCCTGGATGGCTGTGAGAATCTCAGATTTTTTTTAAAAAAAGAAGAAAACCTTACAGGCTTGTCTACCGGCAGAACTCTACCAGTATAATTACACCACTACAGCTCTGGCGGTACAACACCCTGTGTGGACGCACTCTTTGGAGAGCTGGGGGCTGAGTCGGCATGTGCCTTAGCTCCGTGATTGCTGGGTTTAGAGATTTGAGTTTGAACTAAAGGAACTCTGCTTTTCCTGGAATGGTTTGAGTGCTGCTTTGCTGAACACGCTGGCCTGACATGACTCCGGGCAACTGTCACCCTGTGTTAACCCAAAGTTGTTTTGTCAGGGAATTTCGTTCCGCTACAGCCGCGTCCAAAGAGACACAAGCTAAAGGGGGAAGAGAGCCAAAAACGCACGTCACCCTGGGGGGACAGACCCTGCCACAGCTCTCGGGGCCTAGTGACCCCAGCACCACCCTGCTGGTCGATTTCCTCAGTGGCGCCAGCTCTAAGTGCTAGATCCTCATGGTCGCAGGGAAAAGCTTGAACACGTGACCCCCCCACCCCAGAGCTGGGGGGCAGAGGAAAGACCTGACATTTATTTGTTTATTTCTGTACAAAATCTCATGATTTGTGAACACTGGGGAAAGAGAAGAAGGGGTAAGGGGGGAGGGGAGGGGAAGGGAGGAGACTGGAGGAGGGGAGGGGAAGGGAAGAGAAAGGGGAGGGGAAGGGGGCGGGGAAGAGTGGGGGTGGTGTGAGGGAGGGGAGGGAAGGGAGGAGTTGGGGGTGGAGACAGCCTTCGTCCCGCCCAAGCAGACACTCAAACGCCACAGCCCTGCCAGGTACGTCAACACGCTGCCTCCACGCCATTGGCTGCGGCGCCTCGGACTGACAGGACCGAGAACCAATCAAAGGCTCCAGGGCTCAGCCTGCAGCCTTGGCTGGGCGGGAGGGGGTGTGTTGCGCATGTGTCCAGTCGCGCGCGCCAGAAGCCGCGCCCCACCAAGGGCAGCCTCGAGCGCTTGGTTGGCCCCCACCTCTGCCAGTCTACCTTTCGCAGCCAATGGCAGGGCTGCTGCGCGATTACGCGTTGCGTGCCGTGCGCGCTGACGTTGCGCGGAGGGCTCTACGGTACGGGCGCCTCGGTGTGAGGCTGGCGGCGGGGCCGAGGGCGGCCGGGGCCGGACGGGCCGCAGCGACGGTGAGTGCGGGACGCGGCCTCCCCCCACCCCCCTGCTTCTCCCCTCGCCCGGCCCCTTCCCCCACCAGGGATCCCGATGCGGGCCCCTCGCCTGTGCTTTATCTTGCCCCTCCCCCACCCCATCCAGGGCCCCCGATCCCCGCCCTAAGCCAGGGCCTCTCTGTGCTTCATCGCACCCCTCCCTGAACCAGGGTCCCGCCTTCCTGCTCTGCACCTCCCCCCCGATATCCAACCCCGCCCTGATCCAGAGACCCCCCCCCCTTCCCTCCATCCCAACTAACCCCGCCCTGATCCGGGGACCCCCCTTCCCTCCATCCTAGCCACCATCCCCACCTAGATCCTCTAATCCACCCTGATCTGGGGATCCCCTGCTGTATTCCATCCCAACCCTGATCCAGGGACCCTCCCTGTTCCCTCCATCCCCGCCCTGATCCGGGGATCCCATTCTCTACATCACAGCCCTGGTCCAGGGATCCCTTGTATTAAGTCTTCCCTGATCTGAAGATCCTCCTTCCCTCCATCCCAACCAACCATGCCCTGAACGAGGGATCCCCTGTATTCCATTATCCCTGATCCAGGGATCCCCTGTACTCACTCCAGCTCTGCCCCCAAACCAAGGATTGCTCCCCCTCCCAAAGCAGACATCCTACCCCACCCTGATCTGGCATCCCTTTAGCCTCACTTCAACTAGGAATCCTTTCTCCTCCCTTGGATCCCCATCCCATCCTGATCTGGGGTTCCCATATATTACATCACCTCCTCTCTCCCCAACCAGGCATCTGCTACCCTGCCCTAAACCAGGGACACCCCATCTCCACACACAAATGCAACCCATCAGCACACCAACCCTTGTTCCTCCTGCCAGGGAGATAATTCTTAATGCCCCTCCTCCCCCACTCTCTCCATAGGTTCCATGGGGCTGGCTTTCACTAGAGATCCCATCTCTTCTCCCTGAAAATACACACTGAGACCCTCTAGCCAAATTTCTTCCCCACTCCTATGTACCAGACAGGACATCTCCCATCTACTTGCTTGGATACCCTTAGGACACTCACATCTCTCTCCCCACCAGACTCTGACTAGAGGTTTCCCTTCGCTGTCATGCTGGGTGGCTGCTCTCTCCTCCTTATGCACGTGCCCCTGAGATCCTTACCTAGAGGAGATTTGTTCTTCTCTCTGTACTGAGACCTTCCTGTGGAGATATTCCCCGCAAGGCCTTACCTCAACCCAGCTCTCTAGCACCAGAAATCCCTTTATCCCTGAAATGCTTCCAGCAGGGATCCTTAGTTCCCACTGGAATTCTCGTACACACCCAGGCACGTGGCACTAGTGGTCCTTTGAATCTGTCTGATATCCTGCCTCCTACACTAGCCTGTACTGGACGTTTCAGAGGGTGGCATAACCCTTGCTTCCTGATAGACCTCCTTGTGCAATCCCATCCCACTCTGGAATGCTCACATGCATTTCCTTCCTGACCACCCCCAGCTTGTTATCTTATTCTTCAGGGCTGATCGTCCTTATGATTTTATCCTAATGCCATCTGGTCTTCCTTTTTGGAACTTTAGTGCCCTATCCAGTTGCTTACTATCATTTGGCATTGTGTTCCACAGGTTAATTTTAAGTTATGTTAATAAGGTCTCTCTTTCTACCAGTTAGAAATCTATTGGTTTGGGTTTTTTTTAATTCTGAGTGTGCTATTACAGGTCAGAATAGACCGGGGAACCAAACCGGCTTTCCCTGCACCATAGGCCTATATTTCCTTCCACTTCTTAAATCTCTCCCTTGTACACTTGCTCCCTTTTGCTGGCCTACTCTGGTCCTTCTCTTTGCTCTGAACTGAACAAACTGACTGCAGTACAGACGCTGAGGCTGTACCAGCAATGTGTGTACTCTCTCTTTTCTTATTGTTCTCCATCATTTGCTTAATATAGGGCGTTGTCTGTAGGTCAAAGCACATTCCTGGGCGTCAGGCACTAGGTTCTGTCTTTGGTTTCGAGAGCAGGGTCTAGTGGCTAGAGCAGAGTAGTGGGCATTAATGCTCCTGACTTCTATTCCTGGCTCTTCCATCCAGCCCTACTTCATAGCTCTCTTTCTCTGGGCAGGTTCTCTCATATTTCACAAAGGGGACTGTGAGGCTTTGATGTCTGTCATATGCTTGGAGATCCTGGAAATAACAAGGTCTAGAGAAGCACCCAAGTGTGGTTCTTCCAGTTACCTGGAGACCTTTGTTACTGGGTATCTCAAATAGTTGGAGGCAGCACTGAGCTGAAAAGGAGGTGGTGTGAGGGGATTGGGGGTACACATTGGGGACAGTAGTGGCATCTGGGGTTGGGGCTCAGAAGAGCTGAGTTCAGTTCCTGGCTCTGTCACAGACCCGGTGCCTTCACAGCTAGAAAGGCATGACTTAGTAGCCAGTCCTAGAGGAGACAGAGCACAGGTGGTTTTAACCTCAGTGGAGGTAGGTGAGTTCAACCCTATACTCCCCTACCGGGGGTTTGCTTCAGCTAGCCACATGGAGGTAAAAAAAACTACCTGTCTCTTCACTAGGACTTTACACTGAGCTAGCTAATTTGAATTAACTTTCTCAACATCAAAACACCCCTCTTTTTCAGCAAAGACCTAGCCAGACTCCCGGTGTGACCTTGTGCCTCAGGTGTATCAGGATAATATTAGTCCATCTCACACCGGGAATGTGAGACAAAACCCCTGGATGAATGTGAAGAACACATGTTATGATGATGGGGGGTGGGGTGGTTATATAGACAAAACAAGGTCCAGCAGCATTTGAGAGAGGAAGCTGTTTAGTTGTTTTAATGAGAATGCCAACTCAACACGTTTGTAGAGCCCAAATGGATTAGATTTGGCAGAGCGAATCCCTTTCCAGACCTCCGGCCAGTCAGTGAGGTAGGCTGCCATTCAAGGACAGGCAACAGAAGTGCTTCTGAGGCCAGAGGTGTTGGTTACAGCTTATTTTAATCTTCCCTTATAAAATGAAGGATGGGGTGAGGAGGGACCTAAAAAGCCCAAGAAGAGACAAGAATCATGGCCTGAGTGTGCATGGATTGAAATTCGACGACAGGGGAAACTTCTCAATGGGGGGGAAATCTCTTTAGACTTGTCTTCACTGCACAGTTCACTTAGGTGTGACCCCTCGCGTTGGTCTAGCTTGAGTGAGAGCTGCCGTGCTGCAAAATCCTTGCATTACTGGCACTATCCTTGCTTGTGTGAGGAGCTAGGACTTCTGTGTGGGGGTTGAATCCCATGATTCTTAGTGCTGCACTAATCGGAGGTCTCTCTATCAATTGTGCTGCAGTGGGTTGTGGGAGAACTTGTCTGCCCTTTCCAGCCAGGTGGACAGAATCTAAAACTTCAGTGAAAACAAGGCCTTGGTGTGGTAGAGGTCCCTTGGCTTGTTCTTCTTGAAACCAGTGTGGACAAAAGGCTGAGGAATGAACCCTTGGGAACTAATGAGCAGTTCGGAAAGATGTGCTGAGATGGGGGGTGGGGGGAAAGACAAAATTCTCACCTTCTCTTTGAGGTCTTCTGGTGTCCTGAAGCCTTCTGAGAAGACACTTGGTTCAGTTTAGGTTCTTGCCAAACAAGCTTTTGCTTACAGAGAGAGCCCCCCTCATCTCCAAAATAATCCAAAACCTGAAATCTTTCTGTTCAGCACCACCATCGCGTTGTTCTGCAGAAGGCATGGAATGAAGACACCCTGAGCCCCAAAAAGAAGCTGAGGGAGCCTAGTTGCCTTTCTGCCCATGTTTGATCTCATTGCTCATGGGCATCACTGAAGGAAGAAGACGTCAGGATGATCTTGAATGTGAGAAAAGCAGCAGAAGACTGGGAAGGTGTTGGTGTTTAGAGTAGGAGGCGACACATGAGGCATCAAAACTGCTGGTGCAGGCTGGGAAGAGCAGGTGATGTTCCCTTCTTCCGAGGAAATCACAGGGTGTTCCTAGCCCTGGCTGCTGTTGAGGGGGTTAGATGGCCCCCTGGTCTGGGCCAGTATGCCCCGTTGGAGGCGTAGCCTGGCGTGCAGTTGTGTAGGGCCTTGAAGGCAAGGGTGGCAAATTTGAAAGTTGATGCAGTGAGCGAGGGGGAGAGAACCTTTGTAGGCCAATAGGCTGAGGAAGATGAGAGGTCTGGTTTCTCTGATGTCAAAGTCTTTGCTGAATGAGGCAAACACGAAGGCTCTTCTGAAGCAGAGTAAGTGGATGGAAAAGCATACGCTGGCCCAACTAACCTGTCAGGGATGAATTTCTCCTGTAGAGTGATCTCCAGGTACTTTCTGGTTCGGGAGGGGTGGGGGAGTAATGAATTGTAATTTGTAATGAATTTTAGCACTGTTGAAGAGGAAGGATGGCCCAGTGGATACGGGGCTAGCATGGGTCTTGGGAGACCTGGTTATGTTCCCTGCTGTGGTGAAGTGATCCTGTGTGACCGTAAGTCACTTAGTGTCCTCATCTGTAAAATGGGCATGCAAGCTCTGCCCTACCTCACAGGGTAGGGTGAGTCCATTGTGAGGTGGGCAGATACCATGGTGATGGGGGCCATATAAATAGAGGGATTGGACTTACAGCACACTGACATCCTTGGAGACTGAATCCCCTGTTTATCTGTGGAACAGGTACAGCCCTGGTAGTGGTAGGGGGCACTTCCCCCCACACACTGCCCTCTCCCACCCATGTGTTTTAGCCCTGCCCTGAAGAGACCATCTCTAGGGGAAGATGAGATCAGCCTCCGTGGTCCATTCAGACCTCGGCCTTCTTGAGGCATCAATCACTGTCGTGGTGGCTTTTGTGACATGGGCACTTGTTGGGTACTGGTCTAAGACCCATCAAATTCATTTCAGAGAGGCAGTGTGACCCGGTGCGTGAGACACTGCACCGGAACCCAAGAGAGCTGGATTCTCTCCCCTACTGGGGGGTCTTGGGCAAGTCACTCCCCCCCCCCATGCCTCAGTTTCCCCACTTTATTGGGGAAATGGAAGCACAGTGATACTGACTGTTTGTAAAATGGTTTGTGGTCTACAGATGAAAAGAGCTAGGTGGTATAATAGTAACTTCCCCAAGCGGGGGTGTGCGTGCGCGCATGCATAGAACAGATTTCCAGATGGTGACTATGTCAGTCAATGCCAGGAGTTGCCAGCTCCTAGATAATAGACCTTCAGGCACAGATAACAGAAGCCGATGTGAAATTCCTTTCTCTTCTTTGTGCCAGCCTGGGAACTAAGAAAAGTGACTGATGCGTTACAGCTGGTGGGGAAGCTTGTACAGGGTTAATATCTGAGGGTCAGACTCAAGGATCGGATAGCTTGAGAGATGAGCTACAGAAGCCTCAGATCTCCAGAACAATGGTTCTAATCCATTCCGGGGCAACTTCAAACTGGCTGCCATGATGGTGGCTGGGTGCCAACCAAATTTCCACATCACTGACGGGGGCTGACCTTAGGAGCAGCCTTAGCAGGGAGACAGGAGCGTACGGGTCATGGGTCTGAATTCCCCTTCACCAGCCGAGGTGCAGCAGAAGTTGCTGGGGCACCACCTTTCCAGATGGCCTGTTGGTAAAGCTCTCCAGGGAGCTGCCGCGTCAACTTCAGTCCACTCAGCTGAGTGGCAGGACATAGTGCCCCAGCGTGGCATCTATCTCCTGCCACGGCTTGTGTCTCCCTGTTCCCCTCTGTAGCTTAGGCCACGGGTCATTAGTGCTCCCACCTAAGGTATAATTACAGTGGGCTGTGTCGCTGCTCCAGCCGCCTGTCCCTGTTTCCTTACCGCCAGGAGCCTGCTTAGTTTGGCTCTAATGATAGCATCCAGTGGCGAGAGACCCAGACAGCAGCTTCCCATCGGTCTTTTTTCACACACACGCCTTTTCAGAAGGGGTTGAGAGCAGCACACTTTAAAAATTGCTGCTTCTCTCTCCACCGCCGTCCCCATCCCTCAACTTGGCCATGGCTAGTGCGGGTGGACAGCAGCGCACAGGATGCTGTTGTAGCCCGGCTGTGTCCACCAGTGTGACGTATTCTCTGACAAGAAACAGGTAGAGGGGAAAGCACTGGGCCAATGGATGCTTCATTCAGCGGGGTCCAGATGCTGCTTCTGCTTAGAGCGCTGGCTTAGGACTTGGGAATTCAAGTCTTGCCTCCTCCACAGACTCCCTGTGTGACTGTGTCACTTAGCCCCTCTGTGCCTCAGTTTCCCATTTGGTGCGCGGGGGGGATAATGGCACTTCCCTCTCTCGAAGGTGGGCTTGGAGGGATTAGTTTTTTATCGGTAAAGTCAGTAAATATTGATTTCACTGCACACACAAACCCAGGAAAAAATACGTTCACTGATTGAAATTGGTAGGCAGCATTTTTCTTTCTTTACCTAATTTATTAGAGTCAAAATCCAGTGATCAAGACTTCTGAATTAGGCTTGTCACAAGCGAATAAATAGTAAAACCGGGTAGGATTTGTTGATCTAAGGCTATTTACTTTGTATGTTTTGACATGTGATGGTGAAAATTTGTTTTAACGGTTCCGAAACCTTTTGACTTTTTGGATCTCAGCATGTGCTGTCATTAAATATTTGCCTGACCCCCACCTCTCCTATTTCTCATAACTGTGAACATTTAAATCTATTAAAAATCAGGGGAGTCTTAAAAGTAAACCTCTAATCTGTTGAAATTATGAAAAAATAAAATTGAGGTCTTCTCGTAGGGGATAAATATATTAGATTGAGACACTCAGGTCTTGCAGTAACGGGGTGAGCAGATTCCTTCGTATAGATCCATGATATATCAATCATGTCTTGCATCTGCCTTAGATGCTGCAAAGTTTGGCACAGGCTGAGCACCAGTGGAAAGGAATGTGCTCCTCCAAAGAAGTGGGTTGTACTTTTATGATCCTAGGGTTTACCTGCTTATACTGATGCTCTTATTTTTATAGGGTCTCTCTTCATCTCTGCTTCTGTCTGTAGGTCAGCTTCCTCAGGCTGTGACTGTCTTACGTAGGCATCTGAATGCCTCACAACCTTTAGTGTCTTTATCCTCCTAACACCCCTGTAAGGGAGGGCAGCGCTCCTATGTGTAGCCTCGTGGGATAGAGTGCTGGATTGGGATCGAGGCCTGGTCCTGGTGGGTGGCCTTGGGTAAGTCAGGGCCCCTCTCTGACTCAGTTTCTCCATCTGTAAATGGGGTTGAGGAGACTGACCTCCTTTGAAGCATTTTGCGATGGACTGATAAAGAGTTCTAAATGTTCTTTTTTGTTCCTCGTTGGTGCCTCAGTTTCCCAAGCTGTACAAACTCCGTGACTTGCCCATGGTCACACAGGGACTATAACAGAGTAGGGAATTGAACTCAGGTCTCCTGAGTGCCAAGCGTGTACCCTAACCACTGGGCCATCCTTCCTCCACTATGCAAAGGAGGCCTGTCCTAGTCTCTGGGTTGGATCCAACTCTGAACATCTCCAGCTCCTGCCTGAACCCCTGAGCCTAATTCCAGAGCCTGTGATGAGCGTGGCAGTGTGTGAGGCAGCCCGACCAGAACCTGGAGCCTAGGCCCAGCGCTGGACGGGGAGGCAAGTGGCATAAGGGTGACTCAACTCAGCTGATGGGGAGTCAGGACTCCTGGTTCTATTCCCATCTGTCCCGCTCTCTGTGCCTCAGTTTCCCCATCTGTAAGATGGAGATAATGCTGCTTTGTAAAGCTCTTTAAAATCTGCTGATGAAAAGCTCTAGATAAGAGCTGGGTTTTATTATTTATTTTATTACCACCTGGCTTTCATGCTGCAGGGGTGAGTCTAGTAATGCTGCAGGGCTTCAGTGATTGGGGTGGGGGTTAAGAGAGGCATCCAGTTGAAATGGCCAGAACAGCTTTCAAACAGCAGATTCTCCCTTCCTGAACTGGAACGCAGGCTGTGGTGCTGGGGCTGATGCCCCGGTGGCACTGAGAAGCACCACGGAATTGTCTACGAACACGAGTAAGCGGGATTTTTGGTTTTAAGGCTCATTGGAACGCTACAAGAAAAAAACCAGATCCCTTGGATTACAGAAAGCTGGGGTGGGAAGATGACCTAGTGAGGATCTCACAATGAATCAGTAGCAGAGCTAGGATTAAGATGTGGGAGTCCTAATTCCTGCCCCTTTGCTCTGAGCACTAAGCCGTTGCTACCCACTGTGATCAAGGTGGCAGCATTGTGCACTGGGACTTGTCTATGTTAAAGAGAAGACAGGCTGCAAGTTGCCTTGGATGACTCTCAGGGGCTGCATTCTTGGTATGGTATGACCTGCCTTGCCAAGTTGGCGCATGGTCCAGCCATTTCAATAGCCCAATCAGAAAACCAGACATCTCTCTCCAGCAGCTGGTCTCTATCCATCACCCCTAGGCTCTGTTGGAAAAGCATCTCTGCTTTTCCTTTTGTTTAAAAACAAAAATACATCCAGGCAGAGCTAATTCCACTGCAGACAGAGCCAGCAAACATGCGTTCCACGGGGCAGACATAGTCTTTAAACCCATATACACAGAGCAAGGTGCTGTTTGAATGCTTTGTGGCGCCTTAGAAAGCCATGGCATCCCATAGAAGATTGAGGTGTGCAAACAATACGGTGAAGTCGGAGGTCGTAGTAGCTCAGGAGTTCAAGATCTCTTGTGTGAGAATTTCACAACCATAAAGATAAGAAAAAGAGAGAAATCCTGAGACAGCTACGTGGCTGGAATATGAAGCACCTGTTGTCCTTCCACTTATCTAAAGCTTTTTCTCTTTCTTATACAGCCTTCAGTCTCCAGCATTGTCAGTTTTGAAGTGTTGTATCTGCGGAATGGGTGTGCCGCAGAGCTGAAGGCCGCCTCCCAGTGCAGCTAGTGTGTTTCTTCCCTGCCTTTGAAAGCAACCCTCACCCCACCCCACCCTGCTAAGGGGGAGTTCTTTCTCCACAATCTTGGTAATCCCCTCTTGGAGCAAGAGGGGACGGAATGTAGGGTTCCTAGATGGGCCCCTCTAAATTAGAAAGACTACAACATTTGCTAGGAACCAGGCTGAGACATGCTAAGCCTGCATTGCGGGTATCTCCCAATGGCCAGAGAGTTAATGGTGGAGTCTCATGATAGGAGAAAATAGGTCTTTAGTTGTTTGTTGCTGAATAGGCATGGAAAGCCAGTTTCCTTTTCTGCCCCCTTCCTGCTATCCGTCTTACTCCTCTCTTATCTTTGCCCCTCTTGTGCAGACCTGATCGTCAGTATGATGCTTGCATGCTGGGAGCAGTTGATCTTCAGAGACGCCAGTGACTCGAAATCTTGCTGGTTTTTTAAAAAAATATCCAAAATAGTTGAAAGCAGCTGTAGGTCCTAACGTGTGCCCTGAAAACGCTACCTTTTTGAGGCTTCACAATTGCATTTTCTTACCGTGTATGTTTCGATCTTCCACCATGACTTGCAATGGAGCCGCAGGAACAAAAGGGGAAACAGCCAGAATGATGATACCCAAAGTGCTGCCAAATACATGGAGGAAATTGAGGGCAAAAAGACACTTATTTTTTTCCTTATCTGTGACTGTGTGTTAGGTGCCTTTGTAGTAGCTAAAATATCTTCAGACAGAAGTGACGTTTTAAGTCAGTGGTGCGTTAGAAATATGTGTCGGCTGTAAGTTGAATTTCACTCAGCGTTTTTTATTTGGATTTAGATCTTCCCCTGCTGTGCGTACCACCCAGCCGTACAGTCTTGTGCTGTGTATGAGAACCAGGAAGTGGAACTGGCTATAAGCAGGAGACAGAACAGATTGTGCTACGAGTGAAGTGCAAAAAGCAAATGTAGCTTTTGAAAGGTCCCCCCAGTGATCTGTGGTACCTGGATTGCCCTCATCACTATAGAACAGTGGTTTTCAACTTTTATTTCATTTGCGGACCCTTAAAAAAATTTCAAATGGAGGTGCAGACTGCTTTGGAAATCTTAGACCAGTCCGCAGATCATGGGTTGAAAACCACTGCCATAGAATCAAAGTATCTTGCAGTTTTTAACTTATCATATCTCCCCCCCCTCCCCCCCCCCCCCCGAGCCAGGGCAGTGTTGTTTGGGCTGGGGAGGTGCAAAGAGGCTAAATGACTCCACCAAGGTCACCCAGGAAGTCTGTGGCAGATTGAGGTATTGAGCTCCAGAATCCTCAGTTAGTGCCCTAACCGCCCCTTCCTCCATCATCGCAAGTCCTAAATAAGAACTCTAGTTGTGCGTAATGTCTAGTTAGCGTAACACCTGAAACAGACCATTGGAAGGAAAATGGAAGCGATCCGAGCATTGGATCTTCAGAAACAGAGATCTCACAAGCTGTCCCTGAGTCCGCCAAGGAGAGCTCCAGGAAAAGTGAGATGTGACGTTCCTGACGTTTTTAAAAAGGAAAGTCTCCCTGCTTCTTTTTTTAAAGCTAGGAGAGGAGGGAGTGTCTTTTATTATCAAAAAGAAAGAGCAGTCTCTAAGGCCTCATGTGCACTGCAGAGTTTTGCCAGTGTAGCTGTGTTGGCTAGGAGTGTGGGGAAAAAATCACACACATCCCCAACCGATGTAGCTATACGGGCAAATCTGGTACACAACTGTACTGGCATAAGGCTCTGGAGTGTAGTTAAGCTGCAAGTCTTTGACTTCGCAGGCCCCCTGTGTCTTTATGAATGTCCTTCAGCTTGGACCGTTTTGCCTCCTTGGATTGGGTGGCTGCATGCGAAATGAACGAAGATTAATGTGCAGTTCAGGGGGATGGGGAGGAGAGGGTTTATGGTACCGTAGCACTGTGGTGCTGCTTTTCTGTCACTGGAGCTCAGGACTGGCTGACTGGGTCTCTCTGATCAGGTGCCCTGTCCTTCTGGTATTATCCGGTATCCAGGCTCTGCCAACGTCCAGTGCATGATGCTTAAGTTGAATCCACTTCTCACCCCACCAGTTCAATCTATTAACCTCTTTAGGCTGTAAATACCCACCCGGGGAACAAATATTTAACAATGCGCTCTTCAGTCTAAGCAGAGAAAGGTCTAACACAATCCAATGGCTGGAAGTTGAAGCTAGACAAATTCAGATTGGAAATAAGGCATCGATTTTTAACAGAGTAGTTGACCCTTGGGAAATTGTTCTAATAGTGGTTGTGGATTCTCCATCACTGGCAATTTTTAAATCGAGATGGGATGTTTTTCTAAAAGATTTGCTCTAGGAATTATTTTGGGGCAGTTCTCTGGACCGTGTTATCCAGAAGGTCAGACTAGCTGATCACAATGGTTCCTTCTGGCCTGGGAATCTGTGATTTGCACAATACTATATGTGGGGGAAATAAGGAAGAAAATTGGATTTGTTGCTCCCACCTGAGGTCTGATTTGCACCAACATAAAGCTGTCCAGATGCAATAGTTGACTCTCTGATCTCCTGTGGCAGTAAGTTCTGCAGGCTGGAATTTTGCTGGGGTCAAGTTATGGCCCGTTGCGTGTTTGAATGTGTAATCTTCCCATCTGTCTTCTGGTGTAAAGCAAAAGAGGTCTTAGACCTGGTTATAGAACAATGCAGGCTGTTGACCAAGGTGGCCAATCTTTCTTAATCAATCTTGTATTTCTCTTTCCTTCCAGGGATCTCCAAAGCAGTCTGCTTAGAGGAGAGTCCTGCAAAAGGATCTAGACGAAGAGAGATTTTTGGGACTGTCCTCCCCCCATGTGATCCCAGCTTCACTGGCAGCAGGATTTACATTCCAGGTTGTGCCCTCCTCCATCCCCCGAGCCAAACCGTAGGACTTAAAGCTGAAATCATGTGAGGGGGTTTCTCGTGCTCCCCCCTCTCCCCGACCCCTTCCCCTCCCCCCGTCTCTGGCGTGTCACTGCTGAGCCACGTTGACGCATCTGCCACCATGATGTTCCGGGATCAGGTGGGAATCCTGGCTGGCTGGTTCAAAGGCTGGAACGAATGTGAGCAGACCGTGGCTCTGCTCTCCCTCCTCAAGCGCATCACTCGCACCCAAGCCCGCTTCCTGCAGCTGTGCCTGGAGCACTCGCTGGCCGACTGCACCGAGATCCACATCGTGGAGTCGGAGGCCAACAGCGCAGGTGAGTTTGGCATGGTTTTGGGACACAGCTGCAGTCTGGCAGGTGGAGCCTTTTGCTCCCGAGGAGCTATCCCGATTTAAATCCTGCCCCTCCAAGTCTAAGGTGGAGCAGGCTGGGCTTAGCACCAGGAATGGGGTGTGTTTAGATCAGAATAGTTTAATCCAGCTCTCCCCTCTCTAAATTAGTCCATTGTCGTGGTATGTGAGACTAACCCATCTCTGAAATGCAGCCACCTCTGGGGTGAGACAGGGCAGCAGGTAAGCCTTGCAACAACATTCTGCAGAGATTTAGGGTGGGAAAGGAGGCGTGTGGTATCCATTGGGATTGTAAACCTCTTGGACCAGGGGATTGTCTTTTTCTTTTGTTTGTACAGCACTTAGCGCATTGGGTCCATGACAGACTCCTGGGCACTACCATAATACACCTAGTAGTGAGTACCTAGCGCAATGGGGTCTGTAACTGGGGCATCCATGTGCTACCGTAATACACCTATTGTAATGGACTCCTGGTTTGTGACTGGGCACAACCGTGATACAAATGATGGTAATTTAGACTTTGGTCATTAAAGCTGGGACACCAGGGCTAATGCTTCCCAAAAGTGTTATGGTGTCTCCTGAGAGTAGTCCAGAGCTCTTGCTTCATGGCTTCCCCAAAGACAGCACCTGTGACAGCACAACATCAAGCTGGTGTGTTGGGGTGAGCCCCGCTTCAGAGAAGCGAATCGCCCGCATTTCTCTCTGCAGGACAGCAGCACCCCTTAGTGCAGTGCTGGCTGCTGGGCCATTGGGTTCAATGCTGTTTCTGAGGGGAGAGCGCCCCCTACTGAGCCTGGACCGCAGTGTGAACAGGAGATCTCGGTAACTAGCTTTGCAGTGTGTGTGTCTTCATGCACCAAAGATTGAAATAGACAATTGGTTTATATAATCCAGCCCACCAGGAATCAGGGGCAGAGTTCTGTCTCTAGCACAATCCTCTCTGTGACCTAGTTCTATACGTTCCAAGAGCCGGGGCTCCTTCCCCTGGAGAATGTTCCCCAGCTTCAACTCCGCCTCCATTCCCCTCCACGCAATTTCATCCCATTTCTTCCTGATACCACCCCCAGCCACTCTCCTTTCTTTTCTGTCCACATTCTTTGGATTCTTGGAGAGCAATTGCATTGGAACTACTTAACTCCCCTCAGTGGTACTCAGTAGCTGGGCTGCTGTGCCTATCTTCCCTGTGTGTCCCTTGCACTTCCTTCCCTATTGATCACTTAAGCATCTCAGAAGCACAGAAGTTTAAAGCTCTTCCAGCATAGATCCGGCCATCCGTGGTTTCTTTAATGCAGATTTACTTGTAGGGCAATTGTTCTGATGCGGAATTACTCACCCTTCAGGCTGGCGTCTCCTTATTTGAAGGCAAGAATTTTTCTGATCCTCTGATGTTTACTATAAAAGAATGTAAAGTGCATATAAAAATCGGTGATCATGTTAAACCTATAAACTTATTTGTGTTTCGAGAGGTTGATCAGAGAATGCTCGACCTTGAAAGGTCAGGATATGCCAGGAATGGGGGGAGTGATTTTTCCTTGCTTTAGATTGTAATAAAACTTTTCCACATCTCGTGGCCCACCGAAGGTTGCAGCCTGCCTGGTTGAAAGAGACTGCTTTACCAGATGGCTAGTCTAAAGTCTTGTATGCGTCCATGTTAAGACCTTCTCTCTCTAAATCGAACTGACTTAATCAAACGGGCGCAACCCTCAGTGTGGACACTTAGGGCTTGTCTACATGGGGACACTCAGGATAATTAATCTGAATCAACTAAAGGTGTAAATTAGTTAATCACTAAACTACTGGGTGGACCATGAATTAAAGTGAATTATTAAAGTGGCCTTAATTTGCTTCAGTTTAATTTACTATGGAAGTGAATTATGAGTGAGGCTTTGGAATTGAATTAAATTAATCTGAATTAAGACCACTTTGATTCTTAGTGAGAGCATCGACACGGAGTTTAGTGTGGTTTAACTAATCCACTTTAAATTTACATATTTACCTAACTTGGGTTAATTTTTCTGAGATTGTTTTATTTCATTTTTAAAGTCTGCTCTACAGAGATTTTGGTCTTGGTATAACTGTCATTTAAGGGGGTGATTGTTTTGTTATAGGGTTGTTTTTTTAAACCAGTGTAGTTATATGGAGGCAATCCCTAGTATGGATGCTGTTAAACTGGTACCATATGGGAAGCAGAACTAGCTACAGGCCAGGTCTGCTCTACAGACTTCTGCCAGCATAGCTCCATCGGTGAGGGCTGTGAAGAGGTGTAATCCTGGAGCAGTTTAGCTTTGTCACCAAAAGCCCCAAAGTAGATGAAACTATGCTAGTAAAACTGTGTTTGTACCAGTGTAAGATGCATCCACACTAGGACAGCTTGCTTGGTTTAGCTATGCCCGCAAAGCACTCCAATGGGGACCTGGCCACAGTGAGATAAAAACATCAGTACCGCTGTAACTGCACCCATATGGGGTGGTGTCTGTTTGTCCCACTGTGATTAGACTGGTAGATTTAAAGCATATGCCGACAAGCTCAAAGGCACCTTAATGAGCCTATGCTTGGGTTGCTGGTCCTAGCAAAGCGACTTGCTGTTGTAACTAAGTTTTCTGAGGCCTTGTCTGCACTTACAATGTTAAAATGTGTGGGTGAGAGCAGTGTCTTTTTACCAGTATCGTTTTTTAATCAGTAATAGCCAGTGAGGTGCAGTTATGCCAGTATACAGTGCTTTTATTCCAGTATAGTTTATCTTGCTTTGCCAAAACAAGGAAAGCTACACCAGCATAACTCCATCTACACTAAGGTGGGTGGGTGGTTTGTTCGTTTTTTTTGCCACTCAAACTATGCTGGTAGCAATGGGGTGGAATCTGCCCTTTAAATATCCTGGTGTGGGTATATATGGTATCAGCAAGACATAACTTTTCTCTTCCCCTCCTCCCCATCTTAATTTTGTGGCTAACTTGGTTAAACGCTAATTTTTTTTGTGCATGTGATCAATTTTGTATTAATTTTCCTAAAGGAACAATAAAAAAAAACCCAAAAGGTAAACGACTTACAGCTTGTATATGTTACCAGATACTGCCTGCTTCACAGGATATCCAACACAATTATGCAGTTACACAACTTTACAACTTGTTCAAGCTGCAAGATCAGGCAATACAAAATCAGACAATATTACACAGACATAACATGCTAGGGTGAAGGTAACAACAACAATAATAATAAAAAGACAGACACAAATAGGCAAAAAAGGGAAGTGGAGGAGTTATCTCAGCATTCTTGATCCAAACATATCAAGAAAGAAGTTCCAAATTTCTTTGAATTCATATCATTTCTCTCTACATCCTTAAGCTGTTCTTTCTTTAACTCCACTCCGCCCCCTCCCAGAAATCAGCACCATCAAAACTCTTCAGACAACTTAACATTGTTTCCATCTAGCTGAAGCAAAACACAAATTCCAGCTGCTGATGCACAATAGAAAAACATTGGTCTTCTCAGCAAAAAGTAATTAGCTGTTTCCCGTATTCAGTAGCCAGTTTTCAAAGCAAAGTAAAACTTGATTTGCAAATGGGCATCTTGTTTTCTTCCTAAAAGGGAATGATCTGAATTGAAAGGACCGTTTAATTTAAAAACACGTAACGAGTAAACTTTAAAAAGTTTGTTGCTTTTGAGCTGGGAAGAAGTGTCAGATTGTGAATGTTCCAGGCCTCGGAACAGATTAGATTTTTTTTTTAAAATTCTACCTATTTGGTTTGGGGTTTTTTAAAGAAAGAGTTCTTGATTCAGATAAAACTCCCACCCTCCCACCCTGCTTGTGCCTGGCTTCAGCTGGCGTGTGAATTTCAACAGTCTAGTTTCAGAATTCCCCCAGGAGGGGATTTGATATTGAAAATGTGGCAAACCTGCCTGGCAGCCCTCTAGCCCCCAGCTTGTATGTGTGGGAATGGTCCTTGGTCCCTCAATGAAGTAGCAAAGCAAATATTGTCAAGTTGGTGCAGGGCCTGCCGGCAGCTTGCAGGAAACACTTGTTGAATGGCTGGTCTCAGCCCCTCTGGGGCCTAGCCTTTCCCTAGGCTTTAAAGTTAAAAATAGTGTGTGTGTGGTGGGAGATGTCTCAGAGGTAGCAGCTCTGTCATTTCCAAGTGTGTCTCCTGCTCCTTGGCTGGGATTGCTGTCTAAATCTTACATGGGAGAGCGTTCTGCTGGGGGCAGGCAGGGATGGGCCTAGCCCAGATTGGAATGTCAGGCGCCTGCTTGTTTCTACAGTCGCTCTGGTGATGTGTGGATGCCCCTAAATAAACCACGGAGGTGATGGATTCCAGTTCCATTAAGTGAAGCTCCCATCTCTCCAGGGACTCGGTGCTTTTCCTCCCGAGATCTTTAAGTGCTCTGCAAACGTATGGTTATCCCTGTTTTACAGATGAAGAAACGGAGGCACACGGGCGCAAGGCGGCAACTTGCCCTGTCTCTCTCAGCAAATCCGGGGAAGAGCTAGCACTAGAACCCAAGAGTCCTGACCCTTCAGACCTATGTCATGCCCACACTGTCCCCCTTGGAGGGGATTCTCGAGACCTAAGATCAATATCAGAGTAGCAGCCCCATCGCCATAGTGCAGAGCTGTGGAAGGGGACCCTTGGCCAGTGTGGGGTTACCCCTCTGTGCAGCAGGTCCGTTCTTCCACAGGTGGAGGAAGGGTCTTCCCTTAGGGAGACCAAGAGGAAACAATGGTAGGAACTAAGTTTAAGGAATGAAGAGAGCTGAGCCTGCGTATGCAGCTCCTGTTGGCAGAGGATATCTTTCCTCCGACAGGCACAGGGCTGTGCGGACTCTGCCTTTCAGCTTCCTGGGATCTGGGTCCAAAGGCTCCTGTGTGGTTGGTGGGTAGCTTCGGCTTATGTTTGTATCCTTGGGGCGTCCTGCCCCCAGAGGGGGCAGTGTGTGCTGGAATCTGTCTGCTGTGACTCTGCAGGGAAAGCTTCTCCCAAAGTCTCCCAGCCCCTCTCCAGCACTGAATGTTCTTCAGTGCAAGGGGGATTGAAGTTGTTATTAAAGGACAAGAGATCCCAATTCTGCAGCCTGCGCTGCCGGGGAAAGGATGACCAGAGCCTCAAGCATCCAAATGCATTGGAAACGCCCTCCCCAATTCAAACACACAAGGATTCCTACTGAGTCCATGGGGTTGGGGAAACTGAGGCAGGGCAGCACAGTGACCCGCGCCAGTCCACATGCACCAGGTTAGCAGCGGAGCTGGGATTAGCATTGAGGTAGTGGGGAGAGAGCTGCATGCATGCCTCTGTTGGAGTTGAACAGACCATCCCGACAGCGCCACTGAGGCAGCTGTTCTGGGATGCTGAAAATTGTGGACCAGTAGTGGAGGTGGGAGAGGAAATCTTGGATCAGGAGACCAGGGAAAACCCCTACTCCCTTAGAAAGTTCCCCAGGAGATCTTCATCTCCATGCAGAGTGGATAGGACCTTGGATCTCCTCTGATCCAAGACACCACCACCCCCTTCCCCGCCCACACACACACACCCACCCGTCTGCATGGAACTCTGTGGCACTACCTCCGAAAGCTGAGAGTGGCTCGGTCCTCTCTATTGTGGCTATTCCAAAGGGGCAGTCGTGCCTCCTAGAATTAAGGTTGGGTCTAGCTTACTGGTGACCTGCTGACTTTCCTAAAAGCCCTAAAATCCGCCTGCTGACTCGGATTGTCTGGAAACTTGCTGTGCCTCGAGGGAATCCAGCGTAGCGTGACCGATCCAAACTTGAGATCACTTGAGCATAGAGGACTGTCTCCCTCCCTTAAAATTTGTCTTGGATGAGATCAACATTTTACATTGAGAACAGCCACGCTGGGTCCTGCCGTCCCACAGTGGGACTGTGCCAGGTCTTCAGAGGGAATGACCAGAACAGTGGTCTGGATGGAGTGGCCCGTCCCCTCTTGTCCAATCCCAGCTTCTGACTGTTTACGGACACCCGGAGCGCAGGATTGTATCCCTGATCATCTTGTCTAATAGCCGCAGATGGAGCTATCCTCCATGACCTTGTCTAATTCTTTTTTGAACCTGGTTATTCTTTTGGCCCTCACAACATCCCATGGCAATAGGTTCCACAGGTTGACTGTGCTTTATGTGAAAAAGTACTTCCTTTTGTTTGTTTTTAAACCTTCTACCTGTTCATTTAATCTGGTAAAATTAATTATGGTTCTTGTAACTCACCTGGGGTTCAAACTATGGCTCTGATCCTCCCTGCACCGATAGCATCGTCTTGGGATTTTATTCCACTGCACAGTGGGGTTGGGGTTGCTGGCAGAGGAGAGGAAGGATGGTCCAATGGTTAGGGCACTAACCTAGGACTTGGGAGACCAGCTGTGCCACAAACTCTTGGGGGCGAGTCACTTTGCCTCTCTGTGCCTCAGTTTCTCCATCCATGCAGTGGGGACAGTATCTCGTCTCTGCCTCACTAAAGATTTTGAGGCGCTTGGTTATGGGAGGCCAGATAAGGACCTAAGACTCGCCCCTTCTCTGTAAGAAAGCTGAGATGCACCACTCTGTTTCACAAGCCGGAATGGTTCATACCTTCCCTTGTGCTCTGGCTGCTAGCTGACACAGTCCCCTCTTCCAGCCAGCGCCATTCGCTTCTTGGGCTGGAGGTGCACAATCTCAATCATCACCTGGTTATTTCTCAGTGACTGAAGGGTTATTTACCTAATCACTAAATGCTTGAGAAATATCTGCCAGGTTTCAATGTCTTTCAGCTTCCCCCCAAATGCCCATAACAAATATGTTCACTTCAGCCCCTCTCCCTGTGAAGGCCTCTTTTACCCTCCCCGCCCACATCAATTCCTGTCTTTAAGTCCTTCATGCTAGCTGGGGAAGAGAGCTGGAGAATCATAGTTGTCATGTTAGGTTTGGGCAGAGATCTGGGGAGTTTAGTAGGAAGAGGTAGCATGGCCTAGTGGATAGAGCATTGGACTTTAAATCCAGGTCTGATGAGCCCTGCTCTGCCGCTGACCTGCTGGGTGACCTTGGGCAAATCGCTGCCTTCTAGGTGCCTCAGTTTCCCCAGCTGTAAAAGGTAGTAATGAGACCACGTTTGTAAAGTGCTTGGAGATCTCTGGATGAAAAGTGCTTTCTATGGAAAGAGTTTGATGGGTAGCGGTCTTTCGGTGTAGTAACCTGTGGGAGCCGCCTCCTTATCTCCAGGCGGGGCGACACCCAAGTTACCCAGCGCCCCTGCCTTGGAGGTGGTTAACCCTGATGTGTGGTTCATTCCCTTCTTACCAGAAAGCGTCATCCCTCCTGAATCTTCCAGGGTCCATCCGTGTCAAGAACTCTCACTTGGAGCAAGTGGGGGGCAGAGGGATGGTTTGGCCTATTTGACTCCATCGAAATTGGATGGGGGAGTCCAAGGCTTGAGTGCCGCAGGGAGCGAGTGGGGGGGGGGGGGGGGGCCGACCTCAGTCATCACGGACCCCCGTGCCCCGGGGCGGGGATGAGGGTGCTTTGTTGCTGGAAGTGGTGGTGATGTTTTGGGAGATCACTTGAGATCACCAGGTCTAGGTTGGGATGTTGTTCCGGGTGTCTGGCTCTGGTAAGCCCATTGGTCACCCTAACGTCCCCCCCTGCCTGTTGGCTTTTCGGTAGGATGCACATCTTCCTGCCTGAAGCTGCTGCTAGGGTTCCCACGCACCTCTTCGCCAGCTGTCTCGTTCCTCCCCAGCGGTAGCTGCGTTGATTTTGCTCTGCGGCGAAAGCTGCTGGAGGAAGAAGCAGGGGCCTGTTTGTTTCTGCCCTTCACCTCTCTCTGGCCTCTCTCCCCAAACAGCTGTCATCAGCCAGTGGCACCAGGAGTCCAAGGACAAGGTGGTCTCCCTCCTCCTGTCTCACCTGCCCCTGCTGCAGCCTGGCAATACGGAAGCCAAGTCCGAATACATGAAGCTATTGCAGAAGGTCCTGGCCTACTCCATCGAGAGCAACTTGTTCATCGAGGAGAGCCGGCAGCTGCTGTCCTACGCCCTCATCCACCCGGCCACCACGCTGGACGATCGCAACTCCCTGGCCCTGTGGCTCAACCACCTTGAGGAGCGCTTGTCCAGCGGCTACTCCAGCCAGGGCAGGGGCCGGCCCGACGCTGCCTCCCACTCGCGCCAGGGCTCAGACGAGTGGCAGGGCCCGGTGGACTCGGGCATGGGGGAGCTGGGACACGGCTGGCAGGAGAAGCTGCCCCGAGAAAACGGACACTTGCCCTTCCATTCCTCCAGCTCGGTGCCGTCGGCCGTCAACAGCATTGGAAGCAACGCAGGTGCGGGGCAGGGGAGAGGGGGAGATGCGGGGCGGGAGGGGGACGGGGCATGGGCAGCAGGTAGCAGGTGTAGATGCTGGTGATCTTCTGTGCTGTTTCTGCAGTACAGCAAACCCTGAGCCAAAGCCCTTCAAAGTACCAATCCTTCTGTGAGAAAAACTTCCCTCCTCTCCCCATCTTAGAATCCTAGAAGATGAGGGTTGGAAGGGAATCATCAGGAATCATCTAGTCCAACCCCCTGCTCAAAGCAGGACCAACCCCAACTAAATCATCCCAGCCAGGGCTTTGTCAAGCCGGGCCTCAAACACCTCTAAGGATGGAGATTCCACCACCTCCCTAGGTAACCCATTCCAGTGCTTCACCACCCTCCTAGGGGAAAAGTTTTCCTAATATCCAACCTAGACCTCCCCCACTGTAACTTGAGACAGTTGCTCCTTGTTCTGTCATCTGCCACCACTGAGAACAGCCTAGCTCCATCCTCCCTGGAACCCCTTTCAGGCGGTTAAAGGCTGCTCTCAAATCCCCTCTCATTCTTCTCTTCTGCGGACTAAACAAGCCTAGTTCCCTCAGTGTCCCTTCATAACCCATGTGCTCCAGCCCCCTAATCAATTTTATTGTCCTCTGCTGGACTCTCTCCAGTTTGTCCACATCCTTCCTGTAGTGGGGGGCCCAAAACTGGGCACAATACTCCAAATCTGGCCTCCCCAGTGCTGAATAGAGGGGAACAATCACTTCCCTCGATCTGCTGGCAATGCTCCTACCAATGCAGCCCAATATGCTGTTAGCCTTCTTGGCAACCAGGGCATACTACTGACTCATCCAGCTTTTTGTCCACTGTAACCCCCAGGTCCTTTTCTGCAGAACTGCTGCTTAGTCAGTCGGTCCCCAGTCTGTAGCTGTGCATGGAATTTTTTCCGTCCCAAGTGCAGGACTCTGCACTTGTCCTTGTTGAATCTCATCAGATTTCTTTTGGTCCAATCCTCCAATTTGTACATTAAAAATGCATGCCTTGTGTCGAGTCTGAACATGCGCAGCTTCAACTCCCATTCACTGGATCAGGTTAGACCTTCCTCTGCTAGACTGAAGATCCCATTATCTAATGTTTGTTCCCCACATAGGTACTTAGTCTGGGTTAAGATCACCTCTTAACCTTCTCTTTAAACTTAGTCTGGTCTTTCTTTAAGATCACCTCTAATCATTCTCGTGGCTCCCTGTAGATCTCTCTTCACAGAGGTGAGATATCACAATCGTGTTTTACCCACGAGGAAACTGAGGCACGAAGAGGGGAAAACCACTTGCCCACAGCTGGTCAGCATGAGAGATGGAAACAGAACCCAGGAGTCCCTCTCAGCTGAGCCTTGCTTCCTCCCCCAGACTCTGCTCCGTGGAGTGCCGCTTTCTGGTGGGCCCCAGAACACAATATTTTGAGGACCGAGCAGGGGTTTAGAGGGTGGGAGTGTGTCCTGGTGTGTGGTCTGGAGTGTGTGAGGAAAAGGGGGTTAGGTGCCAAGCTCCAATCTCAACTTGGACCTTGGGGGAGGCAGGGCTTGGCACATCCGTGCCCCACGTCTCCATGCCTAAGTTTCTCCATCTCTGAAATGGAGCTGATGATATTCACTACCGCTCCATCACAAAGGGCGTTCGGTAATGTCTGCACAGTGCTTTGGGTGTGGGAAGTGCCGGGAGCCCTACGTACCCAGCGGGTGGAGGGGGTGTACCCACGTATATATGCCATAGTGATTGGCAAGGTGAACCAAGATTGAAAGTGGTGATCAAGGCAGTGTCAGGAAAGGTGGCTGGGGGTGTCTGTTTCTATGGCGACCTACTCCTCCCCCCGCCCCCAATAACTGCCTCTACTTTTTAGTAAAGAAACAGGAACGATTAACTTTAATAATCAACGTTATTCATCCCTGATGGACACGTTTCCCTCCTCTTTCATCTCCTCCTCTCCCACTGGGGCAGTTCCAGGTGGATTTCCCTCCCTGCAGCCCCCAGATAGACACCCCAGCGGTGCAGTGACTGGGGGGGGAGGGAACGTGTGTGTTCTTCAAATGGAAATGGCTTCATTTTAACAGCTAAAAACAACACAAATCAAACCAGAGGCGGCTAAACCGGACCTACTAGCGTCCCCTTTAACTCGAAACTTGCCTCCAAGCGTCTAGCGGGAGATCTGTGGCGAGGGAGGGAGAGCGGTGGCAGGGGGTGGAGGACACCAGCCTCTCTTCGCCACCCAGTGTAGCAGGGAAGGAAGGCTGGGGTTGAATTATTCCCTGGCTGGCTCCAGGGGAAGCCAAGAGAGCATCAAGCAGTGCGAACAGCAGGTCAGTTCAAGACCCTCCCCTCCCCATATTGACCCTTCTAAGCCTTTTGCCGCTGTTCGTCCCTCTGCATGGGCGACTGGCAAAGGGAGCGTGGTCTAGCGGCTAGTTCACCCATAGGGGTGGATTTGGCTCCCAGCTGCGCTGTCGATTCTCTGCGGGCGTGGGAACAAGCTGCTTCCCAGGGAGTGGGTTCCAACTCCTGTCAGTCAGTTGCGTCTAGGGCCTTGGATGGAAAGCGCCGTAGTCGGGCAGAGCGTTGCCGCAGCAGGAATTCTGCCCCTGTGATTCTGGGGGAGCCTCGTTGGGGGGACAGTGGCCATTCTGGGGCCATATCCTGAATGCAGAGAGCAGGATTCTGGTGAAGAAGGACTTTCAGACAGTAAGGTCCTGAGGCGTTGGCTGCACTGAGTGGTAGGTGGTTGATCATCTCCCTCCCCCCCACATCCCAGGAGCAGCAGTGATGGGCGCTCATCCTCCCTGGTAGGCCTGTAGGACGTGAGCTCTGACCCCGATGTCATGTTAATTCTCTACCCTCCCCTTCCAGCTCTGCCCTGCCAAATTCACCCCAGCCCGCTCAAGCGCTCCATGTCCCTCATCCCCACCAGCCCGCAGGCCCCCGGCGAGTGGATGAGTCCTGAAGAGCTGTGCGCCCGGCAGGCTTTCATCCCGGGGGACCACGCGCCCTTGTCCCCCCAGAGCAGCGTGGCCTCCTCGGGCAGTGAGCAGACGGAGGAGCAAAGTGGCAGCCGCAACACCTTTCAGGAGGACGGCAGTGGCATGAAAGGTACAGCAGAGGGGACGCTGGCGGTCCGTGCTGGGGCGGGAACCCCGACTCCCCTGGAAACACAGGGCTTCCCTGCCGGATGGGTCTGCCAACTACTCTGCTCCAGTTTCACAGGGTCAGCCAGCCGGAGAAAGCGAGGGCTTCCCTGCCTGTGTAACTGTAACCAGGCGACTCCCAGCGATTGGGGGATGAGACAAGGGCAGTGTGAGCTACGGGATGAGCCTTTCCTGTGTCCGTGATGGGAATCCCACTGCAGATAGGGCACGGCTTGGAAATCAGTTCGCCTCGGTCTGTAATCTGGCTGTCCCTAGAAGATGGGTGAATGCCCTTCAAATACCCTCTCTCACTCCCCTTGTCATGGGAGAAGGTCCTGCCTTGGGACTGGATTTTTGGCCTCAGAAGGGGAATGTTGCTCTGGCTCTGGGGAGCACCAGAGCGGCCGGTGTATAATGCAGGCGGTGCTGAGAGCCAGCTGCAGCGTCTGTCCCCGTTCTGCAGCTGTGGAAGCTTCCCCAGGCCTGGCTGGCGGGTGGTGGGCGAGGTTACACTGAAGGGCTGGTCTCGCCCCTCTCCGCAGACGTTCCCTCGTGGCTGAAGAGCCTTCGCCTGCACAAGTACGCAGCCCTCTTCTCCCAGATGACGTACGAAGAGATGATGACCCTCACGGAGCAGCACCTGGAGTCCCAGGTGAGGAGGGGAGAGCAGGGTCCCAGCCTCCGCTCTGGCCCTTGCGTGTGTCCTCCTAGAGTAGCCTCTTGGCGGCTGTGCTGTTGCAGGCCACGCATCTGCCGGGAAAGGGCTTGTGCTGAGATGAGGAACGTGGTGGGGCACGAGACCACCTGGGTTTGGGGGTGGGGGGCTGCCCTGCCTCCTGGGACCCACGGGCATTCAGGCTGGAGAAGAGCTCTTAGCTCCTCCAGTCCATCTCCCAGCTCATCCAGGATGCTCCGATGCTCCCCCTCCGGCGTCTTTGTCCAGTGCAGGGGCACGTTGCACAGACTGAGGGGGGCACTCTGGCACCCGCCAGCTGGGAAGGGGCTCTCAGTATAACATAAACGCATGGGCATCAGCCCCCATCCCCATAGCGCCTGGGCACTCGGTGGGCACCGGGGTAGAAAAGGCACCGTGCTGAGAAGCCAGCAGAGATTGTTCTTCGATTCAGCGTCACTAAATTCCAGGGGCTTCTCTGGATACCTACCGGCCCTGAGCCTGAAATTCCCACCTGCCTGTGGGGAGAAGAGCGCTGAGTTCCTCTTGAGTTGCGTGCCATCCCGGGGCACTTGCTGTTGAGACCTGTGGCACCAGGGGGGAGGGGGTGTCTCTGAGCCTGCCAGGGTGCGGGTGGCTGCATCCATGGCTGTCTCCTTAGCCCCCACTTCTCTTCTTCCTGCACAGAACGTGACCAAAGGAGCCAGGCACAAAATTGCCCTGAGCATCCAGAAGCTGCGGGAGAGGCAGAGCGTTCTCAAGTCTCTGGAGAAGGTAAAAGACCCAATGGCTTCCCCTGCGCGGTCTGAGCTGGCCTCGGGGTCGAGGAGGCTCCTTGAATCTCCCAGCTGTAGGACGGGGATCACGATCCTTGCTTTGTCTGCTTAGACTGGGAGCTGCTTGGGATCCGGGCCCCTCTGTCAGGACCTGCGCAGCGCCCAGCGCAATGTGGCAGGAGGCCCAATCTCAGTTAGGGGCCTCTGGGTGCTACTGTAATTCACATAGTGGGTGGCACTGGTGAGAGGCTCTGCATTGGCTCCCATTCGCATAGCTCCTGGGGCCCGGCTGTGGAAGCGGCTGCGAGTGTGGCTACCCAGGAGCACCGAGACTCGGAGTCAGGGAGGGGAGCGTGTGCAGGGCTGGGGATGCGCACTGGTTTGATCTCTGATGCGGAAAGGTGCTTTCACCCAGCCCACCACCACGATTGGCACTGGCTCCTCCTCCCCTCCCACCACTCGGCAGGGCAGCCGAGGGCTTGACGCGTGGCAGGTCGCTAGAGCCCTGCAGATCTGTGGATCTCCGCGAACGGATGCGGATACAAATGTTACATCTGCTCAGGGCTCGACAGATGGCACCTCTGGACGCTAGACTTGCAGCACAGCGGCCGGGGGAGTTTGCTTCGAGGTTGCTGGAGTTCCCCCCAGAGTCTTCAGCATCTGTGTAGGGCAGACAGGATCTTGTGGCTGGGAGCTGCGAGTGCGCGGCACCATCTAACAGCCCAGGGCCTTGTCCTAAATTGCCTGAACTCTTTCTGCCGCGAAGGGCTGCTGGGACTGGAACCTGTGATCCTGGGTGCTCTGGAGCCTGATATCTGGAGCACTGAGTCCCTTACCCTTGCTCCTTTTTGAGACATGGGGCTGCCTTTAATTTATCTTGACATCTTCCCCTCCAAACCACCGCCTCCTTCCGCAGGACATCCTAGAAGGTGGGAACCTGTGGAACGCGCTGCAGGAGCTCCAGCAGATAATCATCACGCCCATCAAAGCCTACAGCACCCTGCAGGCCATGGTGACTCCCAAGGAGGGGCAGCAGGTGATGCCCGAGCGCCACGGAGTCCCCAGGCCAGGCCTGGACAAAGCCACCAACGGGGCGGAGGACAAGGAGCCTGCGGCAGACGGCTTCCCGTCCCAGACGGCCTCGCCCTGCGACGGAGAGTCAGCCACGGCGCCCATCGCGGAAGGGGACATCCCGGGGCAGTTCACCCGCGTGATGGGGAAAGGTAAGAACGTCCCTGAACCCGGGGTCGGGTCCGAATTGCGCCACCGGTGTCCATAGGGCATGGTGCCATTCGGGTGGCCCGGGGTGCTAGGGACAGCCTTGTTGCGTCTCTCCTTGATGGGAGCATTATGGATTTGGGGCATCCCACCATGATGAGGAAGGGGGTGGTGTCCTGGAACACATGCCAGCGAGAGAACGGCCTGCTAGTCTGTGTAGGCCAGAAAGACGCCCCCGCACGTTGGCTTGCCTGGCGGCTGACTGACATCTCCAGCCATGTTTCAGGCGGGTGACAGAGGGTGCCGCTAACTCCCGTTTCGGGGGAAGGGAAGCTGGATGACTTCCCCCATCTGTTTGGGGGAGGGGGTAGGAGCTGGGCACAAGGACTCCTGGCTTCTCTTCCTGGCTGTGGGAAGGAGGTGGGGGGTTGAGTGACTAGAGCGGGGGTGGGGCCAGGCAGGACTCCTGGGTTCTTTCCAGCCCTGCTGCTTGCTCATCGCTTGTCCTTGGGCGAGTCCCTTTCCCTTTGTGCTGCGGCACCCCCCCTCTGTGCCGACCCACCTCCAGGGGGGTGGGATGCTGAGCGTGGGGGACCTGCGGACTAACCCCTCTGCTCTCCTCACAGTGTGCACGCAGCTGCTGGTCTCCCGGCCCGATGAAGAGAACATCACCAGTTACCTTCAGCTCATAGAGAAGTGCCTGGCTCACGAGGTATCGTCTGCTTGGAAACCTCCCTCTGATCCCGGGGGGAAGGGGGCCGAGGACTCCTGGGTTCTGCTCCACTGTGCCCAGGAGGCCAGGACACCGGGCTGTTGAGCTGACACAAACGGGTGTTTAAAGATTCCCCTCCCTCCCCACATCCCTCCATTTCCTCCGCTCTCGGTAGCAAAGCACTCCTGTTCTGTGCCCCTCCTCCCTGAAACTGCTGCCTCCCCCTCCCTATGCTGTGGTGCCAACCCAGCGTCCCAGCCTGGAGCCGGCCCCGTCCTGACGGCGCTGTCCCTCTGCACCACAGGCATTCACGGAGACACAGAAGAAGAGGCTCTTGTCCTGGAAGCAGCAGGTGCTGAAGCTGCTGCGAGCGTTCCCCCGGAAGGCAGTGCTCGACATGCAAGGGTACCGCCAGCAAAAAGGGTAGGTTGGTGGATGTGGCGAGTTTGCAGGGCTCAGCTGTAGAACAGCATGAAGGCTGGGGGGAGCGGGCTGCACCCAGGAGGCTCTGTAGTGCTGAATAACACCTCCTGGGTGATCTGGCTAGACAGTATGGCCCAGTGGATGAGGCTTTCCAGGACCTGGAGTCTGGTCCCAGCTCTGCCACTGCCTCGATCTATGATCTAGGCTGCCTCAGTTTCCCCACCCACCCTCTGTCTATTTAGACTAAGCTCTTTGGAACACGGCCCTGTCTCTGTGCTGCACCTGGCACGACGGGGCCCCAATCTCAGTTGCAGTCACTAGGCGCAGCCAATAAATAAATTGGGGGGGTCCCAGCCGTGCCAGGAGCTCCTCGACTCCGAGATCGCTAGGACCTGACGGCTGTGAAAGGGAGGCAGCAAGACCTAGCAGTTAGAGCATGGGGACTAGGCCTTGGGACTCCTGGGTTCTAGTCCTGGCTCCCTGGGGTCATCACTGTGGGCAGGTCGCCCCGGGCCACGATTCCAGCCCTTCCTTGCCACCGAGATCGCTGATCAGTTGCTCTCAGATGCATAAAATCCTGAAGCAACATGACACGTTAGGAAATCCCTCTTCCTCCGATGCACTCTGGTGCTGCGGCCTTCCTCCCGACGAACCCAGGAAGGAGTAAGACACTGAGATCTCAGCCGGTGCTGGGTGCTCTGCCCCGAGGCGTCTCAGAAATCCCAGCGGGCGTGGCTGGCTCACACGAGAGCGTGGGAGCGCTGGGCCCTGCACCCCAGCCAGCTGGAACCCAGCCCCACCTCAGCAGCGACCCAGGCCTGTGTGGAAACCATCAGGAAGCCAGTTTAGTTTGTGCTGCTTCTGCAGGGTGGCCTGATGTAGGGGGAGAAGAGGAGGCTTAAGGCCGGGTCGTAGGGTCTGTGGAGGCAGGATTGGCTGGTGATACAGCAGGTGGGGGAGGCCACTTGAGATGTCTTTAAATGGCACTATCTGAAAACCAAAACCATCCTTGAAGATTTTGCTAGCGGAGCCCTTCCTCACCCCCCTACATCCCACGTCACTTCCGAAGATCCTAGCCCTGGTGTGGCTAACACCCTGAGGTGCCTGGGCTGCCATAGGAGGGGGTGCTTCGGAGACATGGCCCATATAGAGTGAAATCAGGGTGTGGGGGACGATCCCAAGGGGTGCGGCAATTAGCTGGAATCTCTGGTTATTTCAAAACAGACCTTTATATTTTTTTCACCCTTTTCCCCCCAGATGGGCCTTTGGTTCCAACTCTCTCCCCATAGCTGGATCTGTGGGGGTGGGCGTCGCACGGAGAGTGCAGCGGCCGTTCCAGATGCCCCCTCGAGCCATGCCTCCAAGCCGCTTGGGGCTGCTGAGCTCAGCGGGGCTTGGAGGGGTCTTGCCCCGGCATGCACTTACCAGCCCCAGCATAGGGAGCCAGGGCCGACAGGTGAGTACGGCTGGGCGGGCGGGTGCTGGCCCTCATGTTGCTGTAGCCGTGGGTGTGGCTGAAGCGGAACATGGGCCAGTTTCTTTAACCCAACTCCCCCATGGCTCTGTCTCAAGCCCCAAGCCCTAAGCCCCAGCCCCCTCTGAGCCTGCCCTCATTGTGCTGGGACTCAGTTTCCCCTCACTAAGCAGGGGCTGACCTGCTCACTACTAGGATGGGGACCTCTAAGGAGACACCCCAGAGTCCTGCAGCGAGGCACAAATGATGGCATAGGGGGCACTCTTGCCAACGCAGATGCCCCTGGGGGCTCCTTTTCCGAAAAGGCACTTGTCAAAGCGCAGAGTCTTCCAAGAGCAGCTGTTCGAGCCTGATCTGAATCAATACTTAGCTACGCCACTTCCGTTTTCCCCTCCGGACTGAGTCAGCCTAGCTCTGCCGGCTGGAGAGAGGCACATCTAGTGCCCTGAACGCAGGGCTGGGAATCCTGTCCCCTGTTCCCAGCTTTGGGAGGGGAGTGGGGGTCCAGTGGTTAGAGCGGAAGAGGGTTGGGAACCAGGGCTCCTGGGTTCTGTCCCCAGCTCTAGGAGAGGACTGGTAGCCGGGGGGGGGGCTGTGGGGGCAGGATTTCTCTCCTACAGCCAGGAACAGGGCTCAGGAGTGGGCTGTAGTGGTTCGAACAGGATAAATGGATGGGCCCTCTTTAAAGTGCATTTCTGCTCCCCAGATGGGCTGGGGAGGGGTTCCCTGTTTGGCAGGAGGGTGTCCCCTACACCCGGTTAAGAGCTGTTATGTGAGGTTCTCTGCCACCTCTGGGATTTCAGGATGAAGCTGGGCTCTCCCCTTGCAGTGCCGCTCCCCGCCTTTGGGGGGCGCCAAGGCTTCCCATTTGTGCACAAGGGCCTCGAGACTCTCTGTGGCGCAGGAGCCTGGCCCCCGGCCCCCTCTTCCGGCACGGCATTAACCTGCTACTCCTTCGTGGGGAGCGCGACCGAGCCACCCCCAATCCTTCGCTGCTACTGAACATGGACTGCGGGTCATCTGTGTGCCCACCTGGTGCTGGAGAGCCCGGCACATGAGAGATCCGGCTCAACCATGCGGGCTCTCTCCCCGCCTTCCCCTCTCTCCGTAGAACCTGTGGTTCGCCAATCCCGGCGGCAGCAACAGCATGTCCAGCCAGAGCCGCAGCTCAGTCCAGCGCACCCAGTCGCTTCCCGTCCACACCTCCCCGCAGGCCATCATCATGTTCCCACAGGGTGAGTGGCCGGGTCGCTTGTCTTCCCCCCCTCCTTTGCCAATGCGGGACAGGAGGGGATCTTGGAGAGGCTGTTCTGCCCCCCTCAGGCCTGCGGGAGGCCATCCGCTGCCAACTCCCATCTCCTCTGGCTGTTTCGGCTGCTCCTCCCCAGAGCAGGCTGCATGTGTTGGCAAGCAGTGTCAATCTGCTGCGAATCAGGACTCCAGGGTTCTGTGCCCAGCTGTTGAGGGAAAGTGGGGTCTATTGGTTAGAGCAAAGGGGACTGGGACTCAGGACTCCTGGGTTCTATCCCTTGCTCTGGGAGGGGAGTGGGGTTTAATGGGATAGAGCAGGGAGGGCTGGGAGCCAGGACTCCTGGGTTCTATTCCCAGCCCAGCTATTGGATTCTCCATCGTTTTTCAGTGGAGAAGGCGGCAGCAAACGGGCTAATGTGATAAGGCCCCGGCTGAGGTTCGGAGCTGCCACCTTGCGGGTGCTGCGTGAATCAGGTTTCTGTCGCCCACCAAGGCGGGTGGGGCCGTACGGCTAATCCCTTTCTCTTGCCCCCACGTCAGATTGCCAGATGCCTGGAACAGACCTGGAGATCAACCCCACACTGGAGTCGCTGTGCCTCAGCATGACGGAGCATGCGCTGGGCGGTGAGACACGGGCTCGGCCCCCAGGAGGGGAACGGGGGATACAAGCCAGATCCATGGGAGACCAAGATGGGTCCCAAACCTTTACTTGGTCCCCTTGGCCCATAGGTGACACTCCCTCAGTCCTAGATCGCAGCCAGACACACACAACACGTGTATCTGATGGCGCCCATGTCTGCACTGGGGCTTGTGGTGTAACTCGGCACGAAGCTGGCCCAAGACCTCCCGCTGTGCTTGGTGTTAGGGGAGCCTGGCGAATTCCTCCAAGAAGGGCTCTCTCCTGACTCCCCTTGGCCTGTCTCTCCAGCTGGGTGCCTGAAATCCTGACCCACCCCCTGGAGAATCACTGGAGCCACTGCCTCATCCAGACACTTAGACTCACTGGCCACTTGTGAAAGCTTTTGGCCCTAACCCAGCCACAGGACAGCTAATCATCCCCTCCGGTCCCTGGCCACACTCAATGCGCTCTGGTCCTGTTTTCTCTCCTCACAGATGGCACCGATAAGACCTCCACCATCTGACTGGCTGCGGGGACCTGCTATTCCTGAGAAGCTTTAGGGGTTTATCTTTATTTTTTGGGGGCGGGGGGTACTTAAAGGGGCGGTTGAATCTTCCACCCCACCCCTACCCCACCCTCCCCCAGTATTTGCCATCATCTCCGTCGCGGTGGAGGGTTGGAGAAAGCTCTCACTACAATCTTACCATCTTATATGTTCTAATATTTTTCTACTTTATTATTACTTTAACTATGGTTTAATACTGAGCTGCACGGAGCCTCCCGTCACCCCCAGGTTAACGTCCGAAGCCAGAAGCGGCAGGATCCTGGGTCATGTGTCTGTGTCCTCCCCCATTTCCCCCTCCCTCCTCCCCGCCCATCCTTCCTCAGCACGGGGAAGGAGAAAGCTCCTGCGGGTGGAGTGGCAATGTGGGGAAGGGGGGGGGATAAAGCGCACCCCTGATTCTCTCGCTTTCCTCCCTGCTCCCACCCCGGGGCAGGATGGACGCTCTTGGCTGATGCTGGCAGCCACGAAAGGCACCGTGGGGCAAACCTGGCGAGCTGGCTTCTTCCGGGTTAGCCCCCCGCCTGCTTTTTGCACCTGATCCCTGGGATGGGGAGTGGCAGGGGAAAAACACCTCTGCAGATGGGGCCAGTAACTCTTCTGGAACTGTTAAGTGCCTGTAACTTCCCCTCCTCCCTTTCCCTCCCCCTCCCCCCCTCAAACTACTTGGGGGTGTGGCCTTTGAAGGGGGCTGTGCCGTCCCCCATAGGGCTAGCGACTAGGGTTGTGCTCAGTCCTGCTAGCCAAAGGGATATGGATTCAGGGGGAGAGGCCATGTCCCGGAGAAGGGGAGCTGAAGAGGGAGTGATGGGGATACCGGGGGGGGGCAGGGTTGGAGCATTGGAGGGATTTTAACCCTTTGGGTGTCCCCTCTCGGGGTGCATCCCCCCCCCCCCCCGGGGGGTTATAAGGCTTAAGTGATTGAAGCATTGGTTCAAGGAGGTTGGTGGGTGTTGGTTTGGCTGCATCTGGGACCCGCAAGGGTCAGCTCAGTTGATGGGTGTGACCACTCCCTCCCCCCCACCTGTGCGCCCCCTGGCAGAGACTGGGGAGTCTGTGCCCGCACAGGGCAGACCTGCTCGAATGAATTGGCGGCTCAGCCCTGTTGGGCTCTGCACGTGGGTCGTTTCCCTCTGCCTGGAGCTCGTCTCCGTGGGCTGTGCCGTTGGGCCGAGCTCAGGCAGCCAGGTTAGAGCGCCCCTTCCAGGCTGGGGGGGGCGCAAAGCCTGCAGCTGTGTGGCAGGGCAGTGGGGGGCTCTCACGCTGCTAATGAACTTGCAGGGGGGTGAGAAGGGGCCATGAAGTGGGCGGTTGGTGTGGAAGACACACACGCCCCTGAGGGGACAGAGCTGTTCCTTAAATGCCTTGATGGGGGCGCTGGGGATTGAGCCCTACTGAGCTGGGGGAGTGAGGGGATCAGGCAGGAGTGAGCCCCCAACCCCCAAGCTTTGTGTGTGCGTGTGCATGTGTGTATTTAAAAAAACAAACACTACAGGGGTTGGGGTGAGGGGAGCCTGTGGGCAGGGGGTGGAGCCTGTGGGCAGGGGGTGTGGCTTATGCCCATCCCAAACCCCCTTCTGATTGGATTAACCTATTTTTTTCCTTTTGATTTACATTTTTTTTTTTCTTTAAACAAATAGGGAGATATAAAAACTTCTGAATTCTCCCTTCTCTGACCTCTGGTCCCACGAGGCACTGAAGGGTGCGGCCTGGGTGTGCTTCGGGAAGGGGGGCCCCATCTCCACCACCTCTCGTGGTCACTGACAGCCGGGTGAAGTCGGGTGTCGAGGGTGCTGTTTCCCGGGGGCGGGGAGCGGCCCTGGTGCAAATGACTGTGTCAGGCGGAGAACCAGGGTCGCCCTGAGGTTTGCTATATCCTCAGGTGTGCAGATGCAGTGGAGGAGAATCTGGGGTGAGGTGAGGTTTACTGGACCCCCAGGGATTTGAGGGGGGGCAGCAGAGAATCTGGGGGATGAGTGGGGTTTTGCAAGATCCCCATGAATTTTTGGGGGGTGAGGAGGCGAGGAAAGGGTCCTGCCCAGACCTAGGTACAATTTTGTCTCTTTCCAGAACGACTCCCCAGGACGAAAAGTCTGCTGTCCCCCCGGCTCGCTATGCAATGTGCGGGGAGACGCAGACCCCTTTCCCACGGTAGCTGACCTCCACAGGCTGAAACCTTCCCTTTGGTACAAAAGAAATCCCTTCCTCCGCCCCCGAAACTGTTTAAACGTTAAAGGCCTTTCCAAAGTGTATACTGACTAGTAGCGTGTACAAAACACAAACCCCCCCACAACCGGGGCAAAAAAAATAACCCAACCTATTTCTACATGTAGAGAGGCAAGGTTCTTGTTTCAGATAGAAATGTTATTTTAGATACATTTTATTATGAATAACTTTTGTTATGACTATGGCTGGTAACCATGAATACGTTATTAAAAAACAAAACGAAAAAAAAAATTTACAAAAAAACCAAAAACCCGGCAGCCCGTGTTAGCTGGCTTTGTCTCACTGCGCCCCCAGCCCTCGCTGGCTTACTCTGCAAGAGCACGCCCCACCACAAAGTACGAGCCCTCCCAGTGGAAAACCAAAATCCCCTCTGATAAAGCTGTACTTATTTTGTAACCCTGCTTTTTATTCTTGATTTGTTGGGGGGGGTTTGGAGGGGGGAGGGGAGTGTATTTTCTTAGAACTGGGGTGGGATGGCTGGCCCAGGGGTTCGAGCGCTGGGCTTCGCTTTGATTTGCTGTTTAAACGCCTGCCACGCTAGAAAGCAACGCTCTGTGCTCGAAGGTCTGATGCCCCCGCCGGCTTGCCTGGGGGCAGCTGTCAGAGATTTAACAGAGACGGAGCAAGGCTGTGAGATTTTGAGGCCTTTGCCAGCTGGGTGGAGGGGGCACTGATTGTGTTGTGTTCCTTCCCTATGCAGGGCAAGTGCCTAGGGAGTGATAGGCGGGATCAGACGTGGCACTGCTGTTTAGTGGACCCAGTCAGCCGTGCCCCACCTTCAACATCCTCTCCCCCCCGTGGCACCTGTCCCTTCAGGCCACAGGCTGCTCTTTTTTGAGGCTGTGGGTGCTGCTGGGGCCCAGGTTGGCTTCCTTGGAGAGCCAGGGCCCGGCCCATGAGGCAGCAGCCAGCCAGGCTCTGCTGGCTTGTGGGGCTCAGCTGTTTTTCTTTTCTCACCTGATCCTGGGCTGTTTTCTCTGCGGTAGCTGGTGCCAGGCTCCTCTGTTGGCAGCCCCGGCTCAGGGCCGCTTCCTCCAAACCATCTTGAGGCAGAAAATCAGGTTCTTAGCAGTGACTTTCTCTCCCCCCTTTCTAAAAGTTTGCAGGCCAAATTTAGCTGGGGGTGGTCAGAAAGACCTGTGTTTTAAGGGGAGCTCACAGGCCCCCAGTGTTGTGCGGCTGCCTTGTCCCCCTGGGGCCTGGCTTTGCCAGCTGAACTACATCTCCCATGGTGCACTGTTGGCAGAGATTCTGCAGTGCATTGTGGGAGATGAAGTCCTGGGGGGGCGCTCAGCTACTTTTTGCTGGATTGTTTATTTCCTGCAGGAACAAGGCGGAGGAGCTGAGCAGGGATTGATGAAGCAGGGCTGTACCTAGGGGCTCCCTGGAGCAAACTCCTCTGCTCCTACCCCCTGCCAGCTCTGGTGGGTCCCTTTCGGCTGCATTGCACCTGTTTGCTGGGTCTAGGTGCTCATTGCTAAGCGCCCGGGGCCCTGCTCACTGCGTGTTGAGTAGGCACTGACGGTGGGTTCCTCTCCACAATGGGGGGCTGGCCTGTAGGCCCCCCCTTCTCCTGGGCCCAGCTAAATGGGCCAGGTCTACTCCACATGCAACACCTGGGCTGTAACTGCCTGTCTCCCTGCCTGCAGCGCAGCAACTGGCCCCAATCTCTGCACGGCGCTGCGGGGAGCCCAGCCCCCCTGGGTGCAGCCAGAGAGCGCGATGCTTCCAGCAATCAGGGCTGTGCCTCTCTTCCCCCAAACTTGCTGGCTGATCTTGGCCCAGGGCTCAGTGGACTGGAGCCCCTGCTGCCTTCCTTTCTCTTCGCAGCCAGCCCCAGCTCTGCCTTCATGTCACCACCGCCTTGCAAAGCAGGGGCCGAGTCACCTGTGCACGGTCTTGGTCCTGGATTACTCCCCCCCCCCCCCCCACCTCCCCACGGAGGCAGCATGAATGTTACCTGCCCTGTGTCTTTAACCTCCTGCAGCAGCAGGGCTCGCTTTGCTGCCCTGGAAGGGGGAAGCTGGGTGCTGTCACACCCAGGCTGGCGGCTCTAGGGCACACAGCAGGGGAGCTGAGCTGGTTCTTGAGGGGTTGTGGAATAAGTGGTTTATAAATGCGAAGGGCGGCTGGCCCCAGGGTGTTGGAGCCTGTCCCTGGAACGGGGAGATCCCCCTCCCCTGCAAATCCAGGCCCCCAATGGGGCAGGATGGCCTAGGATCAGTTCCAGTCTCTCCAGTGCCCTGGGTTCCTTTCCTTGCCAAAGCAGCTGGTTCCCTGGCCCCGGGAGGAGGTGGTCACCTGAAAGACGGGTGTAGGTTGGAGCTGTTGTGAATCATCTCCCAGCCAGCACGGCTGCTGGGCGGGTCAAGACCAGCTGCTCTCAGCCACCCATCAGAATCCATTCAGGGGGCATTTTCCCTATTTCCTACCAACGCCTGGGAGGAAGGAGCTAGAGCATCTCCTGCTTGCAGGGAACATAGTGATCCCAAAGCTGGCAGGGCGTACTGTGACCATCTGATGTCTGACCTGTGTGACAGGCCCCACAGCTGCCCCCAATAACTCCTGGAGCAGAGCTGTTAGAAAAATGGTCTGCGCTAGGGAATCCACTTGGCCCCATGGTCCATTGTGCTAGTGGTTAATTACTCTCACTGTTCAAAATGGACTCCTTGTTTCCAGTCTGAATTTGTCCAGCTTCAACGTGGAGTCACCAGCGTGTGAGCCCTTCCTCTGCTAGACCGAAGCCCCCAGGCTGGCATATTTGCTCCTGGGCAGGGACAGATCGGGGGGATCAAGTGACCCCTTCGCTTTGGTGACGCTAAATCAATCAAGCTCCTTCAGTCACTAGAAGGCAGGTTTTTTAACCCGTTAGTTGTCCTTCTGGCTCTTCTCTCAGCCCTCCCTGATTTATCACAGTCTGAACTGTGGGCACCAGAGCTGGAGGTCTAGCAGTGGCCCCGCCAGGGCCAAACAGAGGGAAAATCACCTCTCGGCTCCTAGGTGAGATTTCCTGCTGATGCAGCCGCAGCAGAGCCCGGGCCCAGCAGTTAGGATGCCCTTGGATTGCATGGCCAGGGCAGGGGCCAGTGTGGGAGCGGCGCAATGAAAGGATCTGTCACCCCCTGCAAATGGGGATTTTAGCATGTGGCTTCCAAAGGAACCGAGCCCTGTGGGTCGCTCCATTATGAGGTGCCCAGCTCCAGTGACAGCCCGGGGCTGGTGGAGGTTGAGACATGGAGCCTGGGGTGGAAATGGGGTGTGATCAGGGTTGAGCAATTCAGGGGACCCCAATCCCTCCCCCTCTCTCGGTTCAGGGACTTTATCCCAGTTCCACCACAGCTGCTCCCTGCCGGCAGGCCGGCCCAGTGCCCTAGCTCCGGGCATTGGGTAGCCACAATGTTCCTGGGGCACCGAGCTCCCCCGATGGTCTCCTGCCACCAGCTCAGCCCCTGCAAGTACCAGCTCCTTCCCCAGCTACCGGCAGGGGCCGAGGGTGGGCGCTGGGCACCCCCAGCCCTGTCACAGCCCAGAGACACGACCCCAGGAGCCTTTTACAGTCACAGCAACAAGACTTTATTCCAGCAGCCCGGCCCCCACCCCTTTAAATAAAACAGACCCAGCTGCATCTTCCCTGCCAGCAGCTGGGCGGGGGGAGAACCTGGAACTGCTGCCCCATGGTGCTGGGGGCGGAGCAGTAATTGAAACGCATGGTTCTGCCCCCCACTGGGGCTGACTGGCCCAGAGCACGGGGGAGAATGGGGGGGCACCCGAGACAGGGCTCAGATCCAGCAACACAGAACCTGCTTTAGACGGGGAACCTGTCCCGCCACGGAAAGTCCGTGTGCGATATGGCCCCGTGTCGGCCCAGCCGGGCCTGACGCTCAGGCCGGCCTCAATCCCAGACCCAGGCTGGCCCCAGACCCCCAAGCCCCTCGCATACGGGCCGTGGCTGAGAGGCCGGGCGCCGGCGGCTCAGTTCCAGCGGACGTCCAGCCGCCGCACCCGCACCTTCTGCTTGTAGTGGTACTCCTTGAGGTACTCCTGCAGGGCGCTGGGGACGGGCAGGCGGCCAATGCCGTCGTAGGCGGTGCAGCCGGTCACCACGGCCCGGCACAGGTGCTGCAGGGCGAAGGGGAAGGGCCGGCGCACGGGCCGCGAGAGCAGGGGCTCGAAGAACATGCAGGCGCTGGGGTCCTTGTAGTGCTCCAGCAGCCCCGAGACGGTGGGGGCGTGGAAGACGCCAGGGTCGTGGGCATCGAAGCTGAAGTTGTGGTTCCACTGCTCGACGCGGGCGTGCAGCGAGCGGCCGTAGCGCCGGAAGCTGACGGAGAAGAGGTAGTCCTCCTGGGCCGAATCGCGCAGCAAGAAGGTGCCTTCGGGCTTCCCCTCCAGCATGGCCTCGGCCGCGTAGCGATCCATCACCCCCCAGTAGCAGGGCAGCCGGGTCAGCTGCAGCAGATCCGGCACCAGGCAGTGGATGTAGTCGATCTGCGTGTGGACGCGGAGCTCCGGCTCGGGGGCCGCCGCAGCAGCCACCTCCTCCTCCTCCTCCTCTTGGGGGGTCAGGGTGGCCCGGTTGTCCCGGGCCAGCTTGTTCATGCCGTGGGCCAGCTTCGGCCCCGGCTTGTACAGGGGGTTGATCTGTGCCGTCATCTCAAAGGTGTGGATCAGGGCATCCGGGGGCGGCTCCACCCCCCGCTCGATGCTGATGCGCCTCCGCTCCCGCAGCCGGTCATCCTCGTCCTCCGCCAGCCGTGCCCCGCCGCAGGCCCGACCCTCCTGCGCCGACACGGGCGCCGTGTGCTGCTTGATCAGGTTCCACTTGCGGGCCAGCTGCGAGCCGGCCGGGAAGGGGCAGGTGTCCAGCATCAACTCCCGCAGGTGGATCTTGCGCTGGGAGGGGGAAAAGTCAGGGGAGCAGGCCCCGCCGTGCCCCTTGAGGGGGAAACACTGGCCCACCGCGTCCTGGATCCTCTGCCGGAGGGTGCGGCCCAACCCCCGGCCTGGCTCTGCCCCCTCCGTGTCCCGCCCTGCCAGCGGCTCCGGGGTCTTGGCTCTCCTGCGCCTGCTGCACCTGCCCCCTGGCCTCTCCTTGGGCCGGGCCCCTTGGTCTGGCCCTGCTCCGGCCTGGGACATGGCAGGGCCGAGTGCTCGGAGGACTCAGGAAAGCGTCAGGGGTCCTGCCTGGGGCCGGAAGAGGCCTGGGGGATCTCTGCTGGGGTGGGGCAACCCCAGCTCACTCATAGTGGGGAGGCTCCAGCCTGCATTGAAGGGAGAGAGTTCATTAGACCCCAGAGCCCAGCTCTGTCCCACCCCACCACTGCGACCCCAAGGCCCCCACGCTCCACCCCAGAAACGGCTGCATCTCAGCGCCGGATGAGGGATCCCTGTAAGAAGAGCAGCCCTGCCCAGACACGCCCCACCCCAGAGCAGGGTGCACCTCAGTGGCCCAGCTGTAGAGCACTGGACTGGCGCTACCTGGGTTCTGTCCCAGCTTGGCCCCAGTCCCATCCAGCCGCAGGTATTTCATTCAGCGCTAACGGGGAAGTGACTGTTTCCATACACGAGCCCCCTCACGTCCTATCTCCCCCCCAGGTTCTGGCCTTCAGCGAGCGGGGCAGGGGCATGCTCAGAGCATACGGGGGTAGGGGGGAAGGGACGGGACGGTCCCTTCCATCTGAGAGTCCAACTCAAGGGGTTGGCAGCGGCTGTGAGGGGCTGGGCCCAGGTCGCTCCATTTCAGACCCCAGAAGCGGGGGGCAGAGGTCTGACAGGGGGAGAGGGGGGCTGGCTCTTGAACCCGGCAGACAAAGGCGGCTGGGAGATAAATACAGCCTGGAAACTAGGCGCTAGGCGTCACTAGGGACGGAGATTTGCCACCGGAGCATCACTCAAAGACCTTACGTCGCCCTCGGACACCTTGGGCCCCTCTAGCTCGACCACCAGCTATGGGCTGGAGGCAGGGGTGGCCGGTGGCTGGCCTGTGTTACACACACAGGGGGCTCAGGCTGGATGGTCCCAGCTGGCATTAATCTCAGAGGCGGAAGAGCGCCACGAGCCAGCGTCCCACTGGCAGGCCCAAAGCTAGGCGCCCCCCTGTAGACCCCCGGGGCACAGCACCGAAGCTCGACCTCTTTGCAGATTTTATCCAGGACGGGGGGGAAAAAATCCTCTACTCTAGAAAAAGAATCACGGGGCAGGGCGCTGACCCCTGGGCCCCACTCTCCTCCCATTGCTGGGAATAGGACCCAGGAGTCCTGGCTCCCAGCCCCAGCCCCTCAGGATTTTGGGGGCTGCCAAATTGAGGCGTCTCCCCAGATTCACCAGGCTCAGCCCCCAACCCTCACAGGGCCCATGCAATCGCCCCCCAGCGCTTGGGGGGGGGGGGGGGGCTGTAGTGACCTCACTCGCTGAGCCTCTGGAATAGCTACTTTGTCCCAGCCCCCCACTGCCCTAGATACACCTCCAAGCCCCTGACCCTGCCCCCAGCTCCCCACACAGCCCAAGCCCATCTCACCCCCCACATCCCAGTCCTGCCTCCCACATATAGCCCCACATATTCCCTAAGCCTCTCTGCTCCCAGCTCTCCCCACACATACCCTCACTTCTTGCCCCATTCACCCTCCAGCCCAGCCCCACAGATCCTCCCATCCCCCCATATCCCATCCCTGCCTATTCTGCCCTACACATTTACCCCCCACCTGTACCCACCTCCCCACACACATTCAACCCCCACGCCCTGCCCATTGACCCCCCCCAACCGTGGCCCACACATCTATCCCACCCAGCTCGCCCCACCCCATAGCCCAGTTCTGTCCCACACATCTACCCCCACCCAGCTCCTGCACCCCATAGCCAACCCTGACCCACACATCTGCCCTACCCAGCTCCCCCCTCCCATAGCCCAGCCCTGCCCCACACATCTCTACCCCCACCCTGTCCCCCCCTTATCCCAGCCCCATGATCTGCCCCGGCGTGGCCCCGGCTCCTCCGGGCCGGGGCCGGACTCACCACAGCGGGTTCCCACGCGGCCGGGCCGGGCCCGGCTGGCTGGGAAGCGGCGGCCGCGGACGGAGCCAGCCGGGGAAGCGAGGCCAGGCAGGGCCCAGCGCCCAGCTCCCCCCGCAGCGCCGCCCAGCTGCAGCCGCCGCCGGAGCCGGGAGAGAACCCAGGACTCGTACCTCCCTCCCCCAGAGCCGGGAGAGAACCCAGGCGTCCTGCCTCCCTTCCCCCCACTGGATCCCACCCTCCTCTGCAACCCGGGGAGAGAAGAGAACCCAGGCGTCCTGCTCCCCACAGCCTCCCCTAACCATTAGACCCCACTCCTCTGCTGGCGCCTGGACCCTGGTGAGAACAAAGGCGCCCTGGCCCCCAACCCAACCAGACTCCATTCCCCATCGCCTTCCAGACGTGAGGAGAGAACCCAGGCGTCCTGGACCCCCCAGCTCTAACCACTAGGCACCACCCTGCACTCAGACTTAGGGAGACAACCCGGGTGTCTTGGCCCCCAATCCTCACCCCTAAACCCCCTTCCCCTCTCCCTCCCAGCACAGCTGAGAGAACCCAGGCATTCTAGTTCCCACTCCCCCCCCCCCCACTGACCACTGCACCCTCCTGCCCCAGAGCTGGGGAGAGAACCTACACCTTCCACCACCCCCCTCCAGCCCCATGTGGTTGTTGCATGAGTGAGTGTCTCACCTACCCAGGGCTGATCCCCTGCCAGAACCGACACACGCTCACAGCCACGTGTGTCAGGCCCACAAACACCCGGAGCCGTCTCCTTCGCGCACACGCGAGTCAGGCCTTCGCACACGTGCCTCCTTTGCACGCTGTAGTGTCCCCTGCCCAGCTGGCTCGTACACGTCTCACACTCACAGCCCTCCCCCCCAGCGCCTCACACACGCACAAGCCCATGTGACGCTCGCACCCGCGCGTGCCACACGCTCAGCCCAAGCCTGGGCAGCTCCTCCCTGCAAAGCCCATGTCAGACTGAGTCAGGGGTTCCTCCACACAGTCACCCCAAAAATGCACCTCCAATCCCATGTAGCTGTGCCCATGGCCGGCTTAAACAAATCAACCCCCGTCTGCCCCCACACCAGCAGGATCAGGGGGAGATAGACAGCTCCCCCAAACTGATTCTCACCCCCCAAAACCAGCTCACCTTGGAGGGAGCAGGCTAATCAAACAAACCCTACCGCCCCCTTAGCCCCGGCCCTTCCAGCAGGCTTGGCTCTGTGGGGTGCAGGTGGGCCATCCCCCCAGGGTACCATCTGGACTGTGGAAATGCTCTGTAGATGCCACTCACAGCTCTGCTTGTGAAACGCAGCCTTTCCACAGGCCCCAGCGTGCAACAGCACACCCAGCTCTGGTCCACGAACACTCTCCCAGCCCCTCCTGGCCTGTACACGGGGAGACACCCGCAAATCCCCCCAGCCTTGCACCCCAGACAGGTGCATTGTCTTACCCTGTTCAAGCCCCCCTCGGGAGAGCGCAAACTCAGCAGACCATCAGCGAAGAAAGCGAAGGTGCACCAACCCGCGCGGCCAGGCCCCAGAAAACTTTCAATCAAAACACACTGGTTTAGACAAAATTAAACACGTTTATTAATCAGAGAGAGATGTTCAGCAAGTAGAAGTGGCAGGCATAAAAGGTCAGATTTGGTTACGCGAAGAAATAAAACGATAAAATTAAATTGCAATTCTATCCCTCACTTTCACCAGGTCCAGTGAGATTTGAAGCCAACTTTTCTCACCCCGCTGGCTGACACAGATCTCACTACACAGGCTGGGTTGCCTTCCCAGCCTGGGTCCAGTCTCCCCAGTTCAAAGCTTTCCAGTGATCTTGTTTCATTGCCTCTTATTTTGTGCTTCCCTCCCCGCCCTCGCTTGGGTCCAAACAAAAGCAGGCTCCTCGGTGAACGGGACATTTCGCGCCCGCAGCTTTGTCTGCGTGAGGTTTGGGACGACCTGAAAGGCCTTCGTTATTCCTGAGGGGCTAGTTGGGGGGTGTCGCCCACACCCTCAACCCGTCTGAGTAACAAACCCACGGCAAAATCTCCTACCCCCACAAAGAGGGACAGCACGCACGTGGCAACAGGGCAAGAGCGCTCACAGGTTTTCAAACGAGACCTCACAGGGCCTGCTTTGTAAAAAATATGTCCATCACCCCCATCCCAGGGGGACAAAGGGGTTACAGGGAGGTACCGTGCGTCACAGCAGGGCAGCAGCCGTGCCCCCAACCTTCGCCTCATCCCCCATGCCGAGGGCTGCAGATGGCACGCCGGGAGGATGAGCAGGGTCAGGCCGGGGATTTCAGGAGGGAGGTTTCCCCAGCTGCGGGCAGCCAGGGCCCTGCCCTTGGTTTCAAAGGGGAAATTTCCCTTTCCAGAGGGGGAAGATGCCCTGGTCAGTTTCAGTGGGCGGCACTGGTCAGTTTCAATGCCAGGGGGCCCAGCATGGTCCTGCCCCCACCCCCAAAGCCTGTTTGCCTCCAAATGTCCCCCCTTCTCCCCAGGTAGGGCTCCGCCCTGACCCCCTCCCTGCATGGGGTCTGATCTCCCACCCCCACTGGGTAAGGGGCTGGCGAATGCAGCCCCCCCTGACCCGGTAAGGGTGGGGAACCAGGACCGGCTGCTCGCAATCTGCCTCCCCCGCCCTTGGGTTCCAGCTTCAAGCCCAGGCCCTGGCTGGGAAAGGGCAGAGTCTGGGACGCCGCCTCTAGAGACAACCAGGCCCTTTCTGCCCTGGAGCCGGCCTGCCCTCCTCTGGGGACCAGCCGGTTCTTCCTCCCCCCACTGCAAGCCACCTGCCCCTGCCCCATGGAGAGAACCGGCCTTGCTGGCCCAGCAGCCCTGGGAGAGGAGGGGGCCGGACACTCTGCCTCTGGCACGAAAGGGGTGGAGACGCCCGGAGGGATGGGCCGGCACCGAGCGCAGGGGAGACGGCCGGTTTTAGGAAGAGACCCTTTTATTTAAGACAGGGGGGTTCGGGTACAGGCTGGTACGCACGGGGGAGGGGGGCAGGGGACAAAACAAACAGCAGTGAGGACAAAAACGTCCGAGCAGCCAGACACAAACCCCAGGAAGGATCCCTGGGTCGGGGAGGGAGGGGGGCATTTCCAAGGGGGCCCTGACCAAGCATGGGGGTGCAGGGCAGAGCCGCTTCCTCCCAAGTGTGTGGGAGGGGATTCCAGCGACACCAGGTGCCAGCGAGCCCCCCCACCCCATGGTGCCCGCCTCCTCCTGATGGCTGAGGGTGAGCGAGGGTCGGCCGAGGTGGGTGGGTGGGTCTGGCCCAGGGGGCCGCGCCCCCCAGCGGAGGCTGCTCAGTCGCTGTCGCTCTGCTCCTCGCTGGAGTCCGAGGCGGCCTCGCTGCCGCTGCCGCTGCGCTCTTCCTCCTCCTCGGCGTTGGAGGCCTCGCTGCCGCTGAGGAAGGGGCTGCGGCTGCCCCGGCGCCGGGGGCTGCCCTCGCTGCCGCTCTCCTCCTCCCCGGGGCTCAGCCGCCCGCCCCCCTCGCCCTCCGAGTCCTCGTCGTCGCTGCCGAAGATCTCCTCCTTGTCGCGGGCCGCCCGCTCGTCCTCCTCGCTGGCCTCCGGCGAGCCCTCGCTGGCGCTGCGCCCGCTGGCCTCCCGCTCGCTCTCGCTGCCCGAGCGCCCTTCCTCCTCCTCCTCCTCCTCCTCCTCGCTGGCCTCCCGCTCGCTCTCGCTGCCCTTCTCCCGCTCCTCGTCTGCGGGCGAGACAAGCGGGGTCAGGGTCGGGGGTCACCCCCCCCCGGGGAGTGGGGGAGGGAGGCAGGGCGGGGCAGTGAAGGGGGGCTGATGGGAGGAGAACATCCCCCAGAGGAGTGGTGGGAAGGGAAGGGTTGACTGATATGGGGGGGTTACCCCCCCTGGGAAGTGGAAAGGACCATCCTGGGTGGGAGGGAGAAGCGATGGCTCCTCAACCTCCCAGCCGCCTAGGGGGGTGATACCATCCCCGGGGGAGGATCGTGGGGGGGACGACAGGAGCAGCCCATGGGGGAGGCAGGACTCAGGGCTGCCCCCTGTAGGGGGAGCAGCAGCACCAGCCCCTGTGTGTGTGTGGGGTGGGCGGGGGGGAAAGGATTGTCTGGTGGAGAGGGAGACAGAGGGAACCCAGACACCACCCTGCAGCAGTTCCAAGGGCAGCCACCAGAAGGCGCTGAGAGCCCCTGCGCCACCAGCAGTGTGCGGGGAGGGAAGGGGAGGCAGAGGGGCCCCTTCTCCCCCAACCCCAGTCGCAACCTCCCCTCCCCCAGCCGCTACCTGAGCCCTGGGCCTCCTTGTCCATCTCCATTTCCTCCTCCTCCTCTTCTTCCGGCTCGTGATTCTCCAGCTGCGCCTTGCGAGCCTCCTGCCGGGGCGGGGGAGCCAGTTTAGGGGAGACACGACACATCCCACCCTGCCCGGGACCCCAGCCAGCGCCCCACAGGGCCTCCCCTCAGTCAGCGAGAGTAGGTGGCCTGGGGCCTTCAGGGCAAGGAGCCAGACTCCTGGGTTCTATCCCCAGCGCTGGGAGGGGAGCAGGGCCTAGTGGTTACTGCAAGGGCCTGGGAGCCAGACTCCTGGGTTCTATCCCCAGCGCTGGGAGGGGAGCAGGGCCTAGTGGTTAGTGCAGGGGCCTGGAATGGATTCTTCCCCCACCCCCTGCACTGGGATCTGAAAACAGAAGCTCCGTAGGGGAGGCACTGACCCATTAACACCCCCCGGGAGGGCTCCCCCCCCCCCCGCAGAGCCCTGTGTTTGCCCTCGTCCTACCTGAGCCTCCAATTCCTTCTCGTTCATGTCTCGGTGCTTCACCACCAGCACGGCATTGGTGCCCGACTGCACGCCCGCCTTGGCCCGGCGCTTGCTGAGCCGTACCCTGGGGGGGGGAGGAGCAGAGGGGCAACATCAGGCCGGGGAGAACGACCCCCATCCACCCGCTTTCCCAGGACAGCGCCTCCCTCCCGCCCCAGCCCTTCCCCAGCAGCCCGGGACCAATGCTGCTCCCCAGATGTCACGGCACAAAACCTCCAGAGGCAAATCCCTGAGCTGGGCACCCCCGGCTGGAGCAGGCAGACACTCCCGACCCCCCGGCCTGGCTGGGGATCAGGCTGGAAGGGACGTCTCCAGCCCCTCTGGCCTTCAGACCAGGATGGCTGGTTGCCCCCCATGGCCACAGACCTGCCCTCCGCTGCTGGCAGGGGACATCTAGCTCCAGCCTCAGTTTACCCTGGGCCGATTGATTCCCATTAATTCCGGTGCCAATAACTCCTCCCTCTTTTTTGTCCTCTTGGAGCCGGGATTCGACCCCCCCAGGGCAGATTCGCCCCCCACCTCACCTGGTCTCCAGCTCGTTGTAGTAGACCCCATCCCCCTCGCGGAAGATGAAGAAGTAGTTCTCTTCGTAGCCCTTGCTGGCTTTGTTCTTCACGTTCCAGTTGTACTCCCGGGCGATCTTGTAATCGTACCTGGGGGGTGAGGGGGACATCAGAAACCCACAGCCCTGCCGCTTCCCTCCCAGACAGAGAGCTGAGCCCCTCCCCACCCCCATCAGTCTCCTGCACGGTCCCCCCCCATTTTCCCAGCCTGCCCCGGGCCCTGCACAACCCCTCACCCTCCCTCCCCCCCCCAGCCACGTACACATCTTCGGGTGCGTAGTCCATCTCCGCATCTTGGTCCCGCTTGCGTTTCCGCAGCGTCTCCTCCACGGGCAGGAAATAGGCCACAAACTGGTTCCCCTCTTCGTCCATCATCCCCCTGAGACAGCCGAGAAAGTGTTAACGAGGGATGCCCCACGGTCCCTCCACCCGCGCGGGGGGGGGCCCAGTGCCCATTGCCAGGGAGAGAGCTGCATGGCGCCCCCTAGCGTCCCCTGGGGCCAGCGCTGACTGCAGGGGCATGCCTGGAGATCTCCCATCCAACAGCAAACCACCCCTCTAACTTGGGATCCCCTCCCACGGCCCTACAGCAGCAGGGAAGGGGGTGGGGGGGTTCCCCCCCAGAGTAGGCCACCCCCTGCCTTCCTAGAGCAGTCAGCGGTGCGGCTCGCCGGGATGGGAAGGGGCTAGCGCCTGAGCACAGGGGGCGTGGCTACCCAGCACCGGGATGGGAGATGCCCGGCTGTTGGGGCCATGGGAGGAGTTCGGCCTGGTGCAGGGGGAGGGAGACAGTCAGTCCAGGCAGGGGGAAGAGCGAGCCCCCCCCGAAGGCTGGGGGGCGCAGATTTACCTGATCATGGCCTGAGACATCATCTCGAGAGCCGCGGCCCCGCTGGTGTCCTTCGGGGCCGGGTCTGAGTCGAAGATGACCTGGGCGCAGGGGTTGATCCACATCTGAGGGGGGAAGGAGCCAGTTAGTGACATGATCCCTGTCCCCATTCCCTCCCCAAACACTCCCCCCTCTGTCATAGCACAACACCCACAGCCCCTCCATGGGGCAGAGCCCTCCTGGGCACCAGCCCTCCCATTAGCCCCTTGATCTACCTCAACATCAGGGATGGCAGGAGCCTTCTACAGGCTGCATTTCCATCTGCCGGGCAGATGGGGAAACTGAGGCACGGGGGGGGGGGGGGGGACGGACGAGATATGTGCAGCGGCAGGGCTGGGATCAGGAGCCAGGTCTCCTGCCTCCCAACCTGGTGCACTATCCACTAGGTGGCACTGCCTGCCCAGTGCCCACTCAGCCCGGGGGAGGGAGGGCACTCAGGACTGGCCCAGCCGCTGACAGCTGCAAAGGGCCCCGGAGCCGAAGGTGCTGTGGCAGGGAGCCTCGGAGACCCCTGAGTGCCACGGGCAGTTTCCCATGGGCCTTGGGGATGCCGCTGTGGTGCCAACCCCCCGCTGGCTTCTGCCTTACCTTGAAGTCTGGGAACACGGGCATCACCTCCACCGGGGTGACACGTGGCTTGCTGTAATGCTGAGCGATCTGGGGGCGCAGGAAGCAGAGAGACCATGAGAGGCTGACATGGGAGGGGTAACCCTAAACCACCCAGTCCACCCTGCCCCCTTGGCCTCCCTCCCCCTCCAACCCATTGGCTGGGATGCTTTCAACGTGGATCCTCCTTTAAGGCTTAAAGGCACAGTACGTGTCTGTGTATGGGCCGGGGGGATATTTCAAGGGGTAACTCGCCGATTTCTGGGCATCCTCAAAGGTTTTCTCAATGGCAGAGATCTGGCTGTCCCGGTCCTTGTAGATTTCCTCCTCCGTGAACTGCTGCTTGACGGACACACCGATCCTGATTGGGGGGAAGCGGGCAGAGTGAGGCCTGCTGGGAAAAACGCTGCTCCCTGCTGGATGCAACCAGGCTTGCAATGTTCCCCCAAATCCTCCCCCCGACTAGATGGAACCAGATCCAACACCACCCTCGGCTAGACAGAACCAGGCCCACACGCGCCAGGCCTATGCTTCCCGCTGCTGGACGCAGAGAGTCCTGCACCAGGACATGTCTCCCCACAAGCAGCTAGATACTGTACAACATTGACGCAGAAACCACAGACGCCCCATGCCAGATCTCCGAGGGGCGGGGGGGCCACGGAGCATTACATGAGGAAGCAGAGATCCCAGAGGAGGGTAACCCTCTCCCAAAGAGGGGATGCCCCCCCCCCACACTCCGGGATCCCGTCCCCACCCAGGAGAGCCATGGCTTCTGGGCTGGCGGCTGGGTGCCGTCTTGCCCTCCAGCGTTGCTCCCTGGGCCCCCCCAGCAGCTGCCACGAGGGATGGCAGAGACCTTAGGGTCGTGTTCAGTCAGGAGCCCCCCAACCCCATCTGGTCCCCGTCCGACTCACTTGACCTCCGGCTTCTCGTTCGACACTCCATAGCGGTTGAACTCGGTGGAGATGTATTCCGTTTTCCTCATCCATGGCACCACTTTGGCATGCTGTTGGGATCTAGGGCAGAGGGAGGCGGGGGGGGTTAGGGGCTCGTAACTGCTCCCAGGGAGCAGGGCTGGGGGAGGGGAGAGGGGGGGGCTGAGCACGAGGAGAGCTGGCTAGCCAGGGATTTGTGGGGGGACTCCTCTCCCCAACCAGGATGGGGGGGTTGTTACCTCTTCGAGCTGGTGGGAGCCTGGATTTCCTCCTCCAGCAGCTTCTCGTCGGCTGGATCGAGGAGAACTGAAAGAGGCAGAGCAGGATGGGATGGGACCTGCACCTGCCCCCCCCGAATCATTCCCCCCCAAGCTCCTGGGCTCGGCTCTCCGTGGGGCGGGACTGACTGGGGACGGGCGCAACAGAGATTCTTCAATGTCGAGAGCCTGAGACATGCCTGAGGGGTGGGGGGCACTTTGAAACTAGATGCCGGCATTCAGGATGCAAAAGGGGGACACACCTGAAATGCAAAAGAGGCCCCCCCCCAAAGTGCGCACACGAGAGCCATGCCCCCCTTGGTCAGCACAAGACAAACAGTGCCCCCAGAGCTGTTGGCAACAGGCATACGTGCCCTCCCTTCATGCCCCACACCCCGCGACTCCCCCCAGCTCAGCTCTCACCATTGGGGTCGATACGATACGTGTCGGGGTTGATCAGGTCAATGGTCACGCCCAGGTCCGGCTCGGTGAGGAGGTCGTGTTTGTGCTGCTTCTCCAGAGAGGTGGCTTTGTACTGCACAAACCTGGGAGAGGGACAGGTGAGATGCTGCCACCACGCCCCTATGGCCTGGGAGAACCCCCCTCCCCAGCCTCCACCCCAGGGCGGCACTGGCGCGGGTGAGCCAGGCGGGCCCAGATCCCAGCCCTGCTCAGCAGCTGCTCTCTCACCTGTTCTGGTCGAAGGGGTAGGTGATGAATTTGGGGTCGAAGGGGATATCGGGGAGACTGTTGCAGTATTTCACCCGACACACCACGCCCGATCTAGAAGCACAGGGAGCGAAATCAGCTCAGTGGGTCTCCCCCCTTAGTCCCCAGTCCTCCATGGTGCCCCACATCAGACTTACCCATCACCCCAGCTGGGGGGCAGGAAAGGGAACCATGAGTCCAAGATTCGAGTCCTGCACTGTTCCCTGCTCCAGACTCACCTCATCCCCCCCTGGCTGGTGGGATAAGGAACCCAGGAGTTCGGGATCCAGTCAAATGTGTGTCGGTGTCTCTTTGTCTTTCCTAATCTCGGGGATCCCAGACTCCTGGGTTCCTTATCCACTCCTAGCCAGGGGTGATGGAAAGAGTGCAGGGGGGGGAACTGATCGCAGGCTCTTGGAGTGGTACACACTCACACCCCAGTTGCTCTATTTGCAACACTGCTCTGCCAGGAAACACATCCCCCAAAAGGCTACAGTGCCTGGGAAAAGATTGAATCCCCCGCCCCACCCCAAATTGCTATGGCTGGGAATGGCAGAAGGGGGCACATGCCCTGGTTTGCCCTCCAAACTGCACCTCGCTGGGTACTGCACTGCCCTGGAATCTCCAACACCCTGGTCATGCCCAGCCACCATGAAATGAGTTTGCCGGGTCTGCAGCCGGTGCCCGGTGGGGTAGGCGTCTGGGTGACAACAGCCACAGTAATCATGCCGCTGGCCTTTGCCAGCAAGTCCAAGGGAAGGGAGGAGGAGGATGGGCTGTAAAAACTGGACTGTCCCTCCCCTGCTCCTGGGCACAGCAGTGGGGGTGCAGAGATTGTGAGCTGGGGGTGAGGAGGGGTCATACCTCTCAGGCAGGGTCCGGTGAGCATTGGGCCTGTGAAAACATGGGGACAATCAACCACAGTAAATAATCACATCACCACCAAACTCTTTTCGTCCCTACAGCTCAAAGCCCTTTACCAAGGTGTGTTGGTAGCATTCTCCCCATTCCAAAAATGGGGAAAGTGAGGCACAGAGCAGCAGAATAAGGGTTGATGTTGTGGGGGGGGGGAGCTGCCTACAGGTCTGGCCCCTGGAGCCCACCCTAAAGCGAGAGCCCTACCGAGATTCCCCAGGGTAACCAAGCTGTTTCTCCCCCCACACAGAGTGAAACCGGGTTAAAGCACTGGATCAATATTGGTGCACTGCCCCTCCCCCACAGCAGGCAAGTCAGCAGCATCAGCTCTGCCCAGCAGATGGGGAAACTGAGGCACAACCAGCAGCAGGGCCGGGATCAACCAAGTGGGACTGCCACAGACTTTGTGCAACCACCTCTGGGATGGGACGTGATGCCGCGCTGGAGTTTAGTGGGGCGGTCAGGTCAGGTCAGGCCCCTCAAGGGACTGTGAATGGACCCTGCCCACGGGGCTCTGGCTGGCCAGACCGGCTGCGATGGAGCCGATGGAACCCAGGAGTCCGGGCTCCCAGCCCCTCTTCCCCCATCACCCCTGGCGGGAAGGGGGGTCGGGGTGGGGAAGGGACCCAGGAGTCCGGGCCCCCATGACGTCACGGGGGTGTGAGGTCGCGGCCGTGACGTGCGGCGGGGGCGGGCCTACCTGTGTCCCGGCTCCTCCCGCTGCGCCTGGGTCTGGATGGTCGGGGCCATGGCGGGGCCGCTGCCAGCCCAGCCCGGCCGCGATCCGAGCCGATCGCTGCCCCGCCGCGGGGCCTGCGGGCGGGAAGGGTGGCCGCGCCCCGCCTGACGGAAAACGCGGCCGCGCCCCGCGGAGCGGCTCTGCGAGGAGAAGCTCGATGAGGTGGGGAGGCGAGGCGCGGGACTCCGGGCGGGTAGCGGCTCCGGACCGGAGACAGGCACCGGGGCAAACACCTACGGACGGGCTGAGAGGGCCCTGTCGCCAGGCAGCCTCGAAGCCCTGCTCTGTGAGGGGCGCTTCCGGGGAGCGAACAGGGTATGCCGGGAGTTGTAGTTCCGGGAAAGATGCTCCGGCAACGTGCTGCGCATGCTCGCACGCAGACGCCCGCTAGATGCGCGATGCATGATGGGAAGAGTAGGCCCTGTGTGGGGAAGCGGTGCATGACGGGAAACGAGAGCCTCAGTCCGTGGGAGCGATGCATGCCGGGATCCGTAGTTCTAGCAGTGAGGAGGGGCGGCGGGGAGCGCGCAATGCATGCTGGGAAGCGTAGTTCATTATGGGGGAGCGTCGCGCGATGCACGCCGGGAGCCGCCGTCCCTATAGCCAGGGCGCGGTGTATGCCGGGAGGAAGCTGTAGTTGCTAGGGAAGATGGCGGCCCCTCAACAGCAGCCGCCGGCCCCGCCTCAGGCCGCGGCCCCTGGCCCGCAGGCCCCGCTCCAGGCGGCCTCGGGGCCCCAGCTCCAGCTGCAGGCGCAGGCCCAGGCGGCCGCGCAGGCTCAGGCGCAGGCTCAGGCGGCCGCGCAGGCGCAGGATTTCGACCCCGTGCAGCGCTACAAGATGCTGATCCCGCAGCTGAAGGAGAGTCTGCAGGTGGGGGCGGGGCCTGGAAAGAAGGGGGTGGGGCATGGAGGGTGGAGTCTCGGGGGAGGGGCGGGGCCTACAGCTGGAGTTGCGGGGTGAGGTCTAAACTGAGGGGAGTGGGCTGGAGGCCTCTAGGGCCGGGTGTTGAGATATATGGGGTGGGGTGGGGCTTTCCTGCCAGGGCCCTCAGAGTTGGGGGAGTGTGGCTAGGGTTGGAGGGGGTGGGGTGGGGCCAGTTGCTGGGGTGGGCAGAGTTAAGGCCGTTTGCTGACAGGCCCGGTGGGGGCCAGCTCTGCAGTGCATGGGGCGGAAGCATGGCTGGGGTGCCCTTTAACATGCTGTGTTGTGTGTTTGACAAAACCATGACCCACTATTTGCTAGGTGTATTACTGTAGTGCCTAGAGCAGTGGTCCCCAAACTTTTTTTGGTTGTGCCTCCCTTACCCGGTCCACACCCTCCCAAGAGCTGCAGTCGGGGGCCAGGAACGGGACCAGAGCTGCGGCTGGGGACGTGTCTGGAGTGGAGCTGAAGGCAGAGCAGGTCTGGGTGGTGCTTCCTCCCTGCCCCCGTGGGGGCTGGCCCGGGCTCTACCATGCCTTCCCCACCCTCCCCCCCAAACGTTCTTGCATACCTCCTGTGGGGCACGCCCCACAGTTTGGGAATGACTGATCCAGAGCCATCCCTGCCAAGTTCCGGGCTTCCATTGTGCCAGGCAGGCCCGGTGAGAGACAGCCGCTGACCAAAGGCTCCCAGTCCAACTAGAGAGACAACAGGTAGGAGGAGAGAAACATCATCAGCTCCATCTAGCAGGTGGGGAAGTGAAGCCCAGCGAGGCTAACGCCCTGACGCTGCTGACACGTTTCACCATAAGCACGAGAATAACCCCCTTGATTCCAATGGCAAGGCATTGCCTGAGTGCCTAAAATACATGGGTGCATGTTTGCCCGGTCAGACGGTAAGTGACTTGTCCATGGGCACACAGGACTTCTGTGGCAGAGGCAGGAAGAGAATCCAGATCCATTCCAGAGCCTTAACCAGAAAGCCAGCCTTCTTCTTCAACGCTTAGCCAAACAGTCAGCTGTTTGGTCCATTTGGTCCATTCCTGTGTGGCCGCAAGGGCCTGACAGGCTGAAAGTCTAACATCAGAACAGACTTGATGCACCCACATAATACGGGGTCTGCCAGTGAGTTGCCTGCACTCCTTGGTTGGTGAGATTTTATCTGGGATATTACGAGCCACCTGGAGAACTGTGTTCACAAGACCATCTTGCGACATTCTGGAGACGTCTGAAAAGCGTAAGATGCCGACTACGGACAATGGCACCAATAGTCTGTAGACCAGAGTGACCATAAACGTTTGCATTGCGAATGAAGTCATTCCACTTTGTGCCCAATGTACGATGTTGGCATTTTGTGTGGAAGCCTCTGGCTTTTCCAAGTCTGAGCGGCCCAGTGTCCGTGTTTCGCAACCGTACAGCAGTACGGAGAGGATGCAGCTCAAATAGATCTTGAACTTGGTTGTCATGCCGAGATGATGTTGATTCCATGTTCGTTGTAAATGACCCATGGCAGGCGCTGTGATGCCAATCTAGTGGAGAATCTCCATGTGAGATCTGGCGGAATCAGTGAGTATAGAACCAGATAGCAAAGTTGGAGACTGCTTTAACAGTTTCATTATTCAAAGAGATTGGCATCGAGGGTGGACCTGATCCTAGGTTTTACAACTTTGTCTTTGACCACGAAACATGGAGGCCAACTTTGGCTGGCTCTTCCTCCATTTGCCCCATGAAACCTGTGGGGGCTCTGGACTAGAAGAACATCGGCATCAGCATAGTCAGGGTCAGAGACTGAGAGATCAATGGTCTTAATGCCTATGGACCTGCCGGAATGCTGCTTTTGAAATCTATTGCCCTGCAACAGAGTGCAGGGGCCAAGATACAGCCCTGCCTCATACTAAATACGGATCTAAAAGGTGCCGACATCCAGTTCCCTGGATGTACACGGGCAGTTCCGTTATGCAGCTCGCTAATCAAGTCCAGCAGAGTGGTTGGGACAGCTCCACCCTTTAAGGCCTTCCATAGCACGACTCTATCACATGACTCAAATGCGGCCTCAAGATCAACATGTGCTACGTGCAGGGGCTTCCTGAACTCGTGGTGTATCTTTGATAACAAGCGGAGGGCCAAAATGGCATCTAATCCTCGTAAAGCCTGATAGTTGGGTGCGATGCTTCCGATGTAGCAGGGGCTCCAAATGCGCCAGCAGAATATACGCAAATACCTTCCCTGACCAGGACAATGAGGTGATAGGCCTGAAGCTCTTACATTTCCTGCGTAATCCCTTTCCCTAATAAAATGAGATCACAATACCCTCCTTCCAGGCGGTTGGCAAAGTTCTAGTTCTCCATACCAGGCGAAAGATGGCCAGAAGCCAGTCTGCCTTTCCTCAATATTGACGTTGGAGGCAGTTGTGCCATAACTGGTTGCACAATGGAGTGTTCTGTGTTGCAATAATTAAGTGGAAAAGGAGTCAGAACAGCCTGTTCCTTGTTACATTCTTTCCCAAGGAGTTGGGTGTGCCCCCTGGAGGGGTATGAAGGACTAGCTGGGAGTGGGACCTAGAGATCCCTCCCAGTTTTTCTCCGGCTCCTCAATTTCATTGAACAAAGTCTCTAGCTGTAACAGTTGCTGAGAAAACTGTCAGAACAGGAAGCAAGTGCAACCAAGTCAGTAAAATCCACCTGAGTCTGCAAAAAGCCTGAGCCAATTACTGCGGGATGGTGGGGGTAAGCGAACGAATGGTGTGGAGAAAGTGACTAAGGCAGTGTTGTTTATCCCTTCACATAACACCAGAACCAGGAGTCACGCAAAGAACTTAATAGGCAGCAGGTTTAAAACAAACAACAGGAAATACTTCTTCACCCAATGCAGAGTCAAGCTGTGGAACTTGTTGCCATGGATGTTGTGAAGGCCAAAAGAATAATTGGGTTCAAAAAAGAATTAGACAGGTCAATGGAGGATAGATCCATCCATCGATGGCTATTAGCTAAGATGGTCTGGGACACAACCGCATGCTCCAGGTGTCCCTAAACTGCCAGAAGTTGGGATTGGATGGCGGGGGGTGGATCACTCAAAATTGCCCTGTTCTGTTCAGTTCCCTCTGAAACACCTGGCATTGGCTGCTATTAGCAGACAGGATACTGGGCTAGATGGATCATTGCTCTGGCTCAGTATAGCTGTTCTTATGTGGGTGACCTGCCCTGTTAATATCAGTGGCTGCTGTCTCTGGTGTTAATGAATTTCCTTTAAAACTGCCCATCAGCAACTATTTCCCTTCTCATGCTTTGAGTGAGGAAAAGGAAGCTCGTTTTTTGAAGCTCTAAACTATGTGTTGGCATTGAGCTACGTGATGGGAAGGGAAGGGTTGAGGTAGATTTTGTTTGCCTGACCTCTGCATGGGAAAACGCTGCATGTCAGGTTTCAGTTTCCAGGCTTAAATTCGAACAATCAACATTTAGAGAGTTTTTAAATAAAACACACCTCAAGATTTCACTTCCGTTTCTCAGCCTGCCGTCTGAGTAAGGGAGTTCTTTGCCCAGAAGCATGGGGCTTTTTTTAAAAGTTTCAATTTTTTTAAAAAGCATTTTTTTAAACAAAATATTGACTTCTAAAACAAGTGAGTCATCATTCTCCAAAAATAGAAACTCAGGAGAATGAAACCAGTCCAGAATCTGTGTGTCATGTCATAAGAAGCTCGTGACTGAGATTCTGGTAAATGACTCAGCCAGCACTGGGTTAGATAAAAATATCAACATCTCAGAAATTGCAACGTTCAAATAAAATGGAACAAACCCTTGGCCCAGATTCTTGTTGTCAATATCCCATCTGACCTGATCTGACTCAAATTCTTGAATTAAGTTTGGGTCCAGTTCCCATAAGCCTTTCCTGACTTAAAGGGTCTCTAGGTTTAAATTGCTTTAACAAATCACAAGTGCGGCCTTCTTGGCTGTCTGGCCTCTTGTTTCTTGCTTTTTCAAATGAGGAAACTGACACTGTCCACTTGGATGGGGGGTTAGGTTTAATTATTTGTAAAATGCTTTGATGGGGGTCTGGTGGTTAGAGCAGGTAGCTGGGGGTCAGGACTCCTTTGTTTCTGGGTTTAGATGGGGAGTGGTGCCTAGTGGTTAAAGCAGAGGTCTTAGACTTTTGCACTTCAGTCCTTTTCACAGCTCTGCCACTAACTCTGGAATGGGTGACCTAATGTGAATTGCTTCATGGCTCTGTGCCTCAGTTTCCCCATCTGTAAGACAGGGAATTTAACTCCAACCCACAGTTGTGAGCTGCTTTGAGATCCTAGAGAACTGCAGTGCAGTGTGGTTTTTAATATTAATGGCTGTGACCCGGGATGCCTAGGGTACCCCACATTGAAAGTGCCAAGGTCAGGGCAGGCTGCAAAACGAAAGCAGATTTCCCCCAAAACCAGTGGCTCACTCCCATTGTAGTTAGATTCACCAACCAGTCACAAACTGTACTCCTGATCCCTCACCCTGGTTATCAAGAAGCCCAAAAAAGAAATCTCACAACCACCTTCATTGCATTTCAGTCTCCGGCTCCCATTCAGCAACTAGGTCCAGTAAAGTGAGAAGTTATTTAAAACTCTTCACTTTACAAAATGTTTTTCTGATCCCTAAGGACCAGCCACATTACCAGATCAATATTGGTTTGGATCTTACCCAAAATACCATGCTGCCAGCCTGTCCTTTAGTATCTAAAACCAAAGGTTTATTATAAAAGAAAAGAAACAAACGAGAAGAGAGATGTTCAATGGTCAAAGCAATCTGATATATACATATGACTTCATAGTCCATATATCAGTTTCTTAACAGCATTGGTGAGTTTGCTGTCTTGGATGTGCTCCAGAGAAACTTTACAATACCTGGATGGGTCTGTCTATCCTTTGTTCAAACTCAAAACTTCAGTTTGTAGCGAAGTTACTCCCGAGGTGAGAACTTGAAGACAAGATGGAGACGATGCAGCTGCCTTTTCTATCCTTTGCCATGTGGCTTGTACATCCTTTGTCCCAAACACAAGCTCACAGCACATGGGCATGGAAAAGCACTTGGAGTCCCCTGTCCACCAGCATGTCCCTCCCTACATGTCCTGTTGGCTCCTAGACTTCTCTCAATGGGTCCATTGTACAGCTGATTGCCCTTGATAGGCTGAAACGGGCTGGCTAGTGCTGATGCTAATCTGCCTGGAGGTGTCACCCAGATGCACAGCACAAGTTTGAGATATCAATATAATATACCACACGCATTTATAACTCAGGATACGTACATATAAACCAGCTTACCATAACTTTTCAACTGATACCTTACATGGCATATCTTGTAAGATTCATTGCAATTTGGTAACAGTGGTATCAATAACATTATAAATGGTCTCCCATATTCCAGACAGCGTCACAGGCTGTTTCCTGCCAAAGCCAGGATTCTTGTGACGGCTGTGATGGTCCCAAACACGACCTCTCAGGCACAGCAGAGACAGTATCCATTCCCAAAGCTAGCCAGCAAGCAAAGGAGGAGGTGCCAGCACCTGTTGCTTACCTTGCACAGTCTGACCCTTGCTTTCTCTCGCACTGCAGAACCTGATGAAAATCGCGGCTCAGAATCTCATCCAGAACACGAACATCGATAACGGGCAGTGAGTATTCTTTCCTCTCCTCCCCCGGGCAGGGCTATTTTTTAACCCGGGGACCAGAAGGCTTTCACCTTTAAACTTCTCAACTTCAGAGGACACTGCGGCTCATTCACCTTTCACTTCCCCTGGTGTAAAGCAGGAGTCATGCCAGTAGAGTCCGTATGGCTTTCTCTCAAGATACACTGGGGTGAGTGACTAGTTCTGTTGTGTCAGTGAAATCAGAGCCAGGCCTGCATTTGATGCATTTCTGGAGCCCACGTTGTTCTGTTATTTAGCAGCCAAACTTCCTGAAGTGGCTGTGAATGGCAGGCACCCCTGGTTCTGGGTACCCACTGTGGGGACCTAATGGCTCCCATCAGCACCAGCTGGAATAGGGGTACTCAAGCTGGGGATTGCGAGGTTATTATGGGGGGGAATGTCACAAGCTGTCAGCCTCCACGTATGCCAGAGCTCTGGCTATCAGCCATGCACGCAGCTGACAGCCTGAACCCTTCAATTTGGGGTGGCCGGAGAGCAACGGCTGTGGGCTGGGACCCCAGCTCTGAAGGCCGTGCCGACGCCAGCAGAGGAGCACAGAAGTAAGGATGGTGGCATGGCATGGGGGGGTTGTCACAGCCTGAAATATTTTCAAAGGGGGTCCCAGCAAAATAAGTTTGAGAACCCCTGGTCTGGGAGAACAAAACCCGAGTGACTTGAACAGGGCGCCCCAAATCAGTGCTGATTCGATCCCAGCGCAGCTCGGTAACAGCTAAACACCACCCCTGCCTGACAGCTGCTGGGAGGGGGGCATGTGACAGGAGCTGGCTGGATCTATTTGGAGTGGGCAGCTGCATGAACAGAACCACTCTCCACGCTGGTACTCCAGCCTCATTGCGGGCAGCTTCCACAGGGGGGCCAAGGACTGAATGGGAGACGCGACTGAGCTCCCCCGACCCCTGCTAAAGGGGTGATCCTCTGGGGTGGGGGAGGCATATTGATGGGGAAGGGGGTGAGTTTGCCCTGCTGCTGTCCCTTTTGTAGGGGTCACCCCAAGACTCATTAGCGTGTCCCCTTTAAAGGTGAGTGGGGCTACATGCACCTTTCCCAGCCTGCTGGCTGGCTGGCCTGTTTTACCATCCTCTCTCTTTCTCTCCCTGCCCGCTCCGCTGGAGACTCTGCCCCTTCTGTGTCCGCTTGCCCCACCCCCTTTACCGCAAATACTCTGCAATTCTGAGGCGTTGCCCCCTCTCAGTTGGGTGCCCCCGGCCTCTTGTTGTGCTTGAGGTGATCCCCTGTTGGGAGGGGTGATGCTCCCCAGGGCTGTGAGGCGCCTCAACACCACCTGCCCTTAGCGTGAAGCAGCCTTATCTGGCCCTGCTGTGGATCAGCTCCCTGAATCCCCCAGCCTCTGACAGCACAAGCCCTCCTGCCAGGCCTCTGCGGGCCTCGCGCTCTCTGTAGCAACGGGGCACACACCAATCCCCAAGTCCTTGTCATGTCCCCTGGACGCTCGCAGAATTCCCAGGCCTGCTCTTCCCACAGGAACAGGGCACAGCAGTTTGAAAGATTAAACTCAGGGCCAGCGCTTTACTCAGCGGCGCTTCACTCAGATTTAGTTATAGGGAAAACAAGAAGAAGTTTATTATCGAAGATCAGAGGCTCTGGTGAGGGCAAGTACGAGTGTTGGAAACGAAATCTTCACACGCTTTACAGAGTCTGAACCCAACCGGTTAAACCTCCTTATGCAGAAGTTTTATCTCCCCCAAAGTTCTCTGCAGTGTTTTCAGTTGAACTGCCAGAAATGATCCCTTTTCATGGAACAAAACCACCATCCTTTTCCTCGCTTGGTGAAGGGTGCCTGGCTGTTTTCTCTGCGCCCCCAGAGATAGTCAATCAACCCTTTGAAGTGCGTCCTCCAGATAAGCGTCGTCCTTCTGCTGTCTCTCTTCCCATTAGATTCTTTCTGAAATCCCCACAAGTCTTTGTTTGCATTGAGTTCAGGCTGGTGATGGGAGACCCACTGGGACTATGACAGTGCGCAATTTACATGTAAACAGGTAGATGGATAGAGAGCGCCTGTCTGAGAGCAAGCCTGGTTTTCATCTTTGCTGGTGACCAGTACCTCGATCCAGACTTTAAGAACATATTTGGAGTAGATATTCCTAATATGGATACATAGGATCTGCACATGCATTTTCACAATGATATTGATGAGAACTGGGACACCAGCTTTCATTTGAGATCTCATGACACTCTTTGGTGAACCAGAGTGAGAATCCCTGTAACCCTTCTGCACCCCCTTGCCAGTTAACACTGAGGTTCTTGGGTCATGGGGGGACCTCATGGCTTGAGGGGACTCCCAGCCTGGGGAACTCCCTCACTGTTGCCCAGCAGAGGATCAGCCCAGCTCTGTCTGCCCTCTCTTGTGGGACCTAATCCCTAACCCAGGAGGTGCTGGAGTTTGGGTCTGGCTGCCTTTCCTGGTACAGATGCTTTGGAGTGCAGCCGTTATCACAGTACCATGGCTGCCCCGTCAGGATACCTGTCATTTCAGGAAGAGCAACGACGGGGTGGTGCAGCGCTTTGACAAGAGCCTGGAGGAGTTCTACGCTCTGTGCGACCAGCTGGAGCTGTGTCTGGTGAGTTAGCCCCTTCTCGACAGTCCTTCATGGGAGTTGTAGTTTGGTTGCTTCATGTCCCCCTTCTCCACAGGCCAGAATCCCCAGCTGGACTTGGTGTCCCATGATGCACCCGAGAAGCAGTTCCATCACTTCAGTTGCTGGCTGGTGCATCATGGGAGATGGAGTCCCACCTGGTCTGAAATGTTTTTTAGTCAGAATGACTATCTGAAAATTTCCTTTAATTTCACTGAAAACAATTAAACGTTAAACATTTCAAAACTGCTTTGTTTGACCCCAAACTAACTTTTTTTAGTTCTGGATTTGCCAACATTTTCAAAAAAACTTGTTTTTGGTTTGATCTAAAATGATTTTTTTTGACTTCTTGGAGTTGCCAGAGATCCAAAATATCCGTTCTATGCCCTGCTGTAACTATGTGGCTCTGTCTCCCTCCAGTGGCTGGGTCAGGCATAGATATTCAAAATGGTGGATTCTCTGTAACTTGAATTCTTTAAACCATGATTTGAGGAGTTCAGTAACTGAGCCAGAGGTGAGGGATCTGTTACAGGGTGGCTGGGTGAGGTTCTGTGACCTACCATGTGCAGGGGGTCAGACTAGATGAGCGTGATGGTCCCTTCTGACCTTAAAGTCTCTAAGTCTGTAAATTCAAGCTACTGTTTCTAGTCTAAGTGGCCTATTAGCTCAGACAGTGGAGTCTTTCACTGTTGGATCCAGGCATCAGAGGCTCGGTCTCTAAAGGAGACCCGCTATGGGCGTTGCTACACATCCCTTTAGGGTGTATCGGTCTCAGCCATTGACACAGGCTCTGCAGACGTAACCAAAGATGTGGGCCCTGCCCTGGCAAGTTCAGCAGAGAGGCTGAGGACTGACAAGCCCATGGAGATTGAGCTCCACTTTGCCCCCTACTGACGGGACCTCTTCTGGGGCAGCGGGTCAAAATGGACCCCAGGAGTGGGGAGTGCTGTGGGGACGGCTGGGAGCGTGGTCTTTGAAGGACAAGGAGTGTCTGTCAGAAGCTGATTGGTCGGACGTTCCAGGCATAGGGAGTAGGGTGATGGGGAGGGCGGAAAGCAAGGGGAAGGGTGGGAGTGGGAGCAGTGGGACTTGGAGAAAGGAGCACAGATGCACAGGGGGTTCAGGCAAGAGTGTGAATGCCAAGAGCTAAATGCGATGCAGGGGAGGGTCAATGGTCTGTCCGGGTGCTGGTGAGAGGCTAGAGGGAAGATTGCCCTGACCAAAGCCAACCCCGTGTGTTAATTGTTTCCCTTCCCCCTCCAGCGGCTTGCCTACGAATGCCTGTCCCAGAGCTTCGACAGCACCAAACATTCCCCCAACCTGGTGCCGACGGCCACCAAACCTGACGCGGTGCAGACCGAGAGCCTGCCCTACACGCAGTACCTTAGCATGATCAAATCCCAGATCTCCTGCGCCAAGGACATCCACAACGCTCTGCTGGAGTGCTCCAACAAGATCACCGGCAAGCTCCCTGCCCAGGGGGGGCCGTAGCCCGCGGCGCGGGCGGAGTTGGTGTTCCTGCTCCGTGGCGGGGGTGGTTTGAACGAGACTCGGATATTTTCCAGACAGGCACTGTGGCAGCCGGCGAAACGTTTACAAACTTGCACCTGACCCTTGGCCTGTCTCGTGTCCTCTGAATTCCCTGCATGGGTGGATGCTGAGGAGATGATCTCATAATATCAACCGTGAAACCAATGTCCCTGGTCTGCTTTCTCCTCTTCTCCATTTGCAGTCTCATCTAACTCCCCACTTCCTCAGGTCTTACTCCTTTCCCCACATCTCTCCCCCTCTCTTCTTCCCCGCCCCCTCCCCCCACCTACTCACATCTCCTACATAGGTCCTGATCCTCAGCTGCCGTCAGTCAGACCTTTGTTACGCTAGCCTTATGCCACCCTTTGGCCTGGCTCACGTACAATCAGACCACATCAGCCCTGCTGAAACTGACTCACCCACCACAGGATCTACTTCCTGCAGTCTCCCATGCCGGGGCCTGAGCACACTCCACTCCCCTTTGACTTCAGGAAGGTTCGAGGGTGGCCTGAGATTGTGCTGCTAATGAAGATGAGGCAAATCAGACAGAATCTTTCTCTGCCATCAGATTAAAACTCCCCAGGCGAATGGGCTGGGTTGTAGCTTTCCGGGTTGGAGGGTGTATTATTTATTTTTCTTAAACAGTAACCATTTCAGAGAAATGCCATCAAGTTAAAACAACCCCAGGTGTTAGTTTCCTCTCACCATCACCCTGACTTTACCCAATGGTAACCCTTCTGGCCTTTGAGATATTTCTCCCCTGACCAGCATGAAGTGAGAGGGGACTCGGAAGTTCATTAATGATAACATCTGTGATCATTTAAATCGTTTAAAACCGAGGGCGGGACTGTGATTCTATTCACACCAGCATATAGCAGAAGAATATGGCAGAATTATCTCTGTGAAACTGGCATAAAAACCAAAGGATAATCAGGCACAAAGAATTAAAAAGCAAAACAACTTTGGTTCAGTTTGTTTCCCTCTATTTGTCAGGCTGAAACTACCCTGGTCAGCTCACTTTCCATTTCTAGTCGGTTTCGCCTCCTCTCTCACTCTCCACTGCTTACTCCAGGGAGCTGAATTTTGCTCCTGGGGGAATTCTGTGCCACAGCGCACGTGCACAATTCCTGTCCCCCGCAGATTTTGTTGTTTACCTGAAGAATAGTAGATTCTGACAAGGAAGCCACGAGATGGGTGTCGTGCCCCTCCCCGGCAGCACTCCCAAGCGGCTGCATCGGAAGCAGCCGGGAGAGACATAAACCACCGCCGGAGGCAGGGGGCTGGGTGTGCGTGTGAGACTCTGTCCCTCACTCACTAGCGTGGTGTTCCTGGCGTGGAGGGGCAAGGCCCCGGGGTGTTTCTGGGATAGTCTGGGGCAGGCCCAGCCCTTGGGCTGTGCCAGGATCAGGTGCAGCCTTTCTGCCGAGTCCATGTCCCATGGAGGGAGGAGGGGACTGCGGGCTGAGCCCCCACCTCTATGCAGCCCCAGTGTGGCCCCTTGCCCTTGTCTCTGTGCCCACCCTGTCAATGTGGGGCTGACACAAGCAACTGTGGAGAACCTTGGCCAGGGGTGTCATCAGGGGAGGATGGGGGGGGGACACCTACCCCGACCCACAGCCCCCCGGCGCCCCCTGACCCCAACCCCCCAGCACCTCTCACCCCCGCCCCCCAGCATCCCCCTGCCCCACAGTCCCAATTTCACACCGGAAGTTTGGTCGCGACGCATGGCACGTACCCCAGCCCCAGGTGGAGCTCTTACCTCCAGCGCCACACGGGCAGGTCCCCTCCTCCAGGAGCCAGGGTGCTCCAGCTGCAGCTCCTGTGGTCAGTGTCCTCTGCTGCACTAGGGCTTCTGGGCGTGGGGCAGGCAAGGAAGGGGTCAGTCCAAGTGGATAGGGGGCACAGTGCCAAGGGGGATGTTGGAGCCTGGGGGGACAGTGGGGTGGGAAGGGGCGGGAGAGACAAGTGAGAGCACAGGGCTGTGCCCTGAGGGAGGGGGCAGTGAGTATGGGAGGAGTAGCTGAGGGTAAACAATCTGTGGGGCAAGGATCCTGAGGAAGGGGGAGCTGAAGGGGGGGGGCTAGGAGCAACTAAGTGGGTCTTAGAGTCCGTTCACCCTCCGAGAAGCAGGGAGCCCCCTCACCTCTCCCAGGGAATCGTTTGCGTTGTCTGCATTGTTACACGCCTATTTGCTGCCAGTATTGGAAATAAATTACCAAACGAATGGAAAGTGGCGTGGTTATATCGTGTTATTTTGACAGAGAAAATATGTGGCATTTTAAAATAGGGCGTGCAGAATTTTTTACTTTTTGGTGCAAAATTCCCCCAGGCGTAATTGAATTTGGGCTTTGCAAATAACCGGGTGTGGTTTAAATTAAGAAGGGCAATGAGTCTCTCGCACACCCTGCCGCCTTCTGTTTTATAAGAAATCCTACACTTTTCATAGTCCGGTTTTTCTAAAACTTTTTTTTTTTTTAAAACCCGAAAGTGTCTTTGGGAGCGGGGCACGTTCTACGCCTGGAGGAGTAAATCCCCAGTCACCCCCTTGAAATCGACAGGCACGCAGTAGATTTACTCCGGCGCTTAACAGATCAGAACATTCCCCGCAGGTTTCTTGTTACCGTTGTTCTAGTGAAACCTCCTAAAAGCTCTGACCCGTCTCTTTGCAATGGTGTGATTTTTAGTTTCCAGAAGCGGACGTGTTGTGCCGCTTCTCTCTGTATGCTCCGCAGCTGCTGGGGGCAGAATCCCAGCCTGGAACTCTTCCTTGAGATGCAGGACTCTAGTCCCTGAAAAACCGGGGGTGAGCCTTTCCACGCCTCCTCTGTGCTGAGGCCCGCTCCCCCAGAGTTCCCTCTACATGGGCGTACTCTGGTTCACAGTTCGATCCCTTGGGGAGCACGTGGCCCGTAAAGCAAGGGACTTTGCGCCAAGTGACAGCCTGCAGAGGGCAGGAGAGGCCTGTCGGCCTGAGAAAGTGACTGGTCTAGGGCCTGCGAGCAGAGATACGAGCATAGAGTTCTGGGGACAGAGGGCAGATGTTACTGTGGTTAAGAAGCTCCAATGCAACTGCTTGGGCTCTAGATCTTTCAAGTTATTTAGGACCTGAACTGCAGCTGTCACTAGGAGTCCAGCATCAAATGGGATCAGCTCCCATTGAGCTTGGTGCGAGTCAGGTGCTGCAATGCCTTTGGAGGCACTTAGCCCGTGCTCCTTGCTTGACAGGTCGCGTGGGCGGCCAGCCAGGCCTGCGTTTTGCAGGAGGACACAGCGCCGGTGCTCCTCCTGACGGGGGGAGGAAGGAGTCGCCCTTGTTAGCGAGAGCTCGGGAAAAATCGACTTCAGCTGCACCTGGTGCTTTCTGGGAATCCGGCCCAGAGCCGCTCACGTTCGGCACCCGAATAGCAGCAGCTGCCTTAGAAAACGCTGCACTCTGCCTGCTCCAGGAAGCGGGCGGGGGCTGGGCCGAGCGGGCCCTATGGCTAGTGATAGTCCGGGAGCAGGCCCAGAGTTTCATTAGCTAAACCGGACTCTTAACAAGCTTGGAACCTTGATCCCTGTGCAGATCTGCTGTAATGAGGGCATGATTCAATCCCGCTCCCTGCCCCACTGGAGGGAAATGAGTCTCCTTGGGGAAATTGTCCCTGGCTTTTGGCCAGTGGTCACCCAGCCCCACCCAGCTGTGCTTGGCTCAGGATCTTCCATACGCTTGTCCCCGTTTCCTTCCCATTCACAGCAGCTGATCTGCCAGAACTAGGCAGGATTAATGGCCTGGGCTGCCTCTGGCTTCTTGGGGCAAAGGGCATAGCCTGTGATGCAGGAGAAGGTGGTGGGACCCATGTCCATGTCATGCAGGGTGGCTGCTGAGCCACCTCCCATGGGCCCTGTGGGGCAGAGAATAGCCACAGTGTGGTGTGCACCAGCCACGCCCCTGATCCGCCCCCTATCTGCTTTGGGGGGCAGAGAACAGCACAGCACAGTGCAGTGCACTCCGCCCGCACCCCCGACCCGCTGGGACCCGTACACCCAGCTCCAGGCCAGCTGGGGAGATCCTCTGCAGAGGGGAGATTCTCTGGGCCACTTCCACCCACTTCGAAGGCCCCTGTGCTGCCAGACCCCCTCCCTGCAGCTTGGAGGGCCCCGGGTGGCTTTGGGCGACGGCTTTGTTTCTTGACACCGATTGTTTCAGAGCGACGCGACCGGGAAGCTGGGCTTCGATGAGTTCAAGTATTTGTGGGGAAACCTCAATAAGTGGCAGGTAGAGAGATGAGGGGGAGGTGCCACTCCACCGCCTGCTGGGACACGTGGTTGGGGGGTGATTGTGGGTCTTGGGGTCTGCAGCTGGGATCGACGATTCCCCTCCTCGTGGGGGCAGAGTTAAGGGGCTGCTTTGCAGCTGTACCAGATGATCATGCGCAGGTACTCGGACGAGAATGGCAACATGGACTTCGACAACTTCATCAGCTGCCTGGTTCGCCTGGATGCCATGTTTCGTAAGTGGCCTGCGGATCGGCCTGGGGATGGGGGTTGGGCCTGGGATCCTCTGCCCTTTACGCCCCACCCCTGCCTCTAGTGTGAGCTGGGCCATGCCCATCTGGCTTTTGCTCCATGTTTGTACAGCACCTGGCACAATGGGGCCTGGCCCATGATTTGGGTGCCTAGGTGTTACCATGATGCACCTAATAGCAATAAAAATGTACAGCACCTAGCACAATGGTGGGCTTTTAGTATAACTAATGGCAATAAAAGTGTACAGTGCCTGGCACCAGGGGTGTGTGCTCTGCTGTCTCCTACTGGCTGGCAGCAGGACTGCTCAGCTGTGTGTCCTAGCTCCCTGGGCTGCTAACAGCCGATGTAGGGGCTGGGAGTGGAGTTCAAACCCCGCTGGCGTTAAGGCCGTACCTCCCAGGGCGGGGGTCCCACCAGGGGGCTGTGGTGATAACCCCTCCTGCAGTGAGACAGCAGCGGCAGTGCCAGAGCCGGGAAGAAAACATCCAGTTCTCTGGAAAAGGCAGTTGCATCAGAGCAGAATTTTTAGGGCCGAGGCCTCGGAACCGGGCCCCCCGCTCCTGCTGGTCGTGGTCAGGGAGGGGGAAGTTGCATCCTGTGGCTGCGGTGGGGGGAGGACGGAGGAGCCCCTGGCAGGGAGGGAACGCTCTGTCCTCGGCCAGCGTGGCCTCCTCTCCCTGCCAACCCAGGGAGCAGCAATGAGCAATTGGAAACAGGAAGCAGCTGCCAAGCTCCAATGCAGCTGGGAGGACGGAACAGGGACGAGGAGAGAACTGATCACAGTGGTGTCAATCCGGAGTCACTCCCCCACTGGCTTCAGTGCAGCCCAGGCCAGGTTCTGATCTCAGCTGCACGCTTGAGTAAACCTGGAGTCACTGCCCCGATTTCAGTGGAGTGACAGTAGCTTCCGATCCTGTTTACATGTCAGTGTGAAAGCTGGAGTCACTCCACCAGGGCAGATCCTGATCTGAGGTCCACCCGGGTGTAAACCTGGAAGGATCTCACTGGCTCAAAGGTCGGGTGCTGAGCACAGTCATGTAACCTTCCACCTGGGTCGCTCACCGGCTGCGTGTTAATAACTAACGAGGCCGGTCGCTGCCTCCTGGCACGTGAGCCACTAGTGTTCTTCTCATTTCATAGGTGGGGAAACTGAGGCACAGAGCAGGAAAGGTCCCAGAGCTAGAAGAACTCAGGAGTCCTGACTCTTACCTATCTGCTCCAAACCACTCTTTACCTCCCGGGACTGGAAATGGAACCCAGGAGTCCTGACTGCCTGTCCCCACTCTTTGAGCTATTTTTTAGATTCACTCCCTTCCAGGAGCGAGGACTAGAACCCAGGAGTCCGGGCTCCCAGCCCCCAGCTCTAACCACTCCATGGAGGTGCAGCTAACCCTGCTCTGAGAGCCCCAGGGCAGGCCTGTTTGCAAACCCCAAATCAGCCCCCGCCTCCCACCCCGCAAGTTCCTGCGTGGGCCCCTGAGCTCATTTCCTGGTTGGTATTTTCAGCCCTCCAGCTGAGCGCTGTGGGGTGGGCGTGGGGGTGGCTGTTCTAGGCTGAGGGATGAACTCACAGAGAACAGCGTGTTCTCTGCCGCCGCAGGAGGGGAATTCTCTGCATTGTTTCTGATTTACGCAACCTCTTCCCACCCTTGCAGCCCGGCTGCTGTGGGGGTGGGGTGGCTGGAGGGCTCTAGGGGCTGGAATTGGAGGGTGGAGAAGCCCCTTGATTCCCCGCAGCCCCCTACTCTAGCCCCTGCACCCCAGCCCCCTCCCCCCAAGGATTTGCAGGACGGCCCTTTCCTGGCTCAAGGGGCTGGCTGACCCAGCTGGCCAGACCCCAGCCCTAGTGGCAGGGGAAGCCCTGGGGGAGGGAGGGCAGAGAGTGGCAGGGTGGGCACAGCTGGGGGAAAGGGGGCAGGCTTGCGCTCCGGCTGTCCAGGGCCGTAGGAGGAGGCTCAGGGCTCATCGCCGTTGGGCTGGGGTGGAACCGCCCCCACCGTGCCTGGATCTGTCCTTCAGCTGGGGAAAAGGGGATGCCCCTTTGTGGCCAACCACCCTCCCTGCAACCCGGGGACTCCCCTTTGCCTTGCCCCAGTGGGGGAAGCATCGGGGTGTGGGCCAGGCCCCCTCTGAGCTCCAGGGAAGCGGGGACTGGGCCGGAGTCCCTCCTTGAAGGAGCCCTGGGTTGTTTTCCGGCTGGATTCAGGTTTTTGCAGGATGCAACATGTGTGGGGGAGAGCAACGTGCGCGTGCGAGGTGGCGTGCACGGCTGCACGTGCACTGCAGATGTGTGAGTGTGAGAGCAGTGTGCACAGTAGAATGTGAGTATGAGGTGGGTGAGCAACACATTGGATGTGCTTGCGTGCGAGTGAGTGTGTGTGCACGAGCTGGTGTGTGCGTGCGACAACAGGTGTGGTGGGTGGGTTTCTGGATGCACACAACGCAAGGCAAAGCACCAGCCAGTGCGTCACTGAGAGGGTTTGTGGGTTGGCGCGCGTCTGCCTGTGCGTATCGGGGTGGTACAGCAGTCTGGGTGGAGGGGTGTGCGCACGGTGGTTGTGTCTTTGCTGTGGGTGAATTGGCTGAGGTGTGAACTCCGCCTTTCTTTGGGGGAGGGATGTGTGGTGTTGTGTTTGGTAGAGGGGATGGGAGAGAGGGAGAGAGAGATCTGTGTCTGGTGAGCAGCGAAAGTTGGGCCGGGTTGTTAGCTGTGTGTGTGTATCATTGTGTCCTTGTTAGCTGTGTGGCAGTGTGAGCCATGTGTGTTTGTTAGCTGTGTGCATGAAGTGTGAGCTGTGTTTGTTAGCTCTCTGTATTTTTGTGGGCTGTGTATGTCAGTGTGTGTATGTTTGTGAGCGCTGTGTGGTTGTGTTAGAGAGAGTTTGTGAAATGTGAGTGTTTGTGAGCGCTGTGTGGTTGTGTCTCTGAGTGTTTGTGAGCTGGGCATGTCTGTGTTAGCTCTGTGCGATTGTGTCAGTGTGTGGGTGTGTTTGTGAGCTCTGTGTGTCAGTGTGTGTTTATGAGCGCTGTGTGCTTGCCGGTGTGTGTGAGTCTGTGAGCTGTATGCTGTTGTCGGTGTGTGTTTGTGAGCTGTGTGTGTTGTGTCAGCACGGTCGCCTTTCCTTTGCAGTTCCAGCCCAGCCTGTCACACCCCTCGCAGCCTGGGCGGGCAGGGCCGGCGGAGCAGAGACAGGCCCTGGCTGTGCCGGGCTCAAGCTCCTTCCACATCAGCGTGTGCAAGTCAGGCAGGCCCTGCGCAGAAACCAGCCCTGCCCCCTCCCCGTTCCCGCCACGCTGCCCCCAGGCCTCTGTGTGACGAAGGCTAGTGCCTCTAGTGGCCTGCAGGGGGCAGCACGAGAACTGGGAATGTGCCCAGGGCAGGCCAGGAACTGTGTAAACATGAGACCAAGCAGGTGTGAGTGGGACACCCAGTCCCCACGCTAACCACTAGATTCCAATGTGCTCCCAAAGCTGGGGATAGAACCCAGGAGTCCTGGCTCCCAGCCCACTGCTCTAACCACTAGACACCACTACTCTCCCGGAGCTGGAAATGGAACCCAGGAGTCCTGGCTTCCAGCCCGCTGCTCTAACCATTGGATGTCACTCACATCTGAGATTCCCATATGTGTGACTGGGATCGGTGTGAGGGGAGGGGCTAGGCTGAGCTGAACCCCTGCGGTCCTGGAGACTTGTATCAAACCAGAGCTGAGGGCCGGCTCACGGGATGTGCATGTGTATGACTGCAGGGTGCAGTGTGGGGGCTGGGGCTGAGGGGTCCCGGCATGCTGTGGCTGATGGGAGCAAAGCGGTTGGGTATCTCCCTTGCTGTTTGGAAACTGACGTTTATGCCAGCATTTGCGGTCTGGGGCTATTACATGTATTGTGGTAGCGTGTCAGTTATAGATCGGGGCCCATTGGGCTAGGGGACTGTACATTTCTATTGCTATTATTTTAGTACTATTACGGTAGCCCCCCCGAGGAGCCCCAGTCATGGCCCAGGCTAGGTGCAGTCCATTTGATTGCTACTAGGTGTATTGCGGTAGGTGTATTAGGAGTCCCAGGCATGGCCCAGGCCCCCAGCTGCCAGGTGCTGTCCATTTTCATTGCTATTAAGTGCATTATGGTAGCCCCTAGGTGCTAAAAGACAGTCCCTGCCCCAAAGAGCTGCCAGTCAAAGTGTGAGAGACAAGGGCTGGAGACTGAGGGTGTTACAGGCTGAGCTGAGTAGGTAGGGGTAAGTCAGGACTCCTGGGTGCTATCCCCAGCTCAGGGAGGCAGCATGCCCTAGTGATCTCCGACACAACTGGGGACCAGAAATCCCAGCCCTGCCACTGACTCACCCTGTGCTGTTCCCTCCCTATGCCTTGGTTTCCCCAGCCGTCGAATCTGGGTAATTACTCCAGCTCGCTGGCTTAATTAGTGTTTGCAAAACACATGGTTATTGCTATAGCGACAGTGACGTTCTTTGTGTCCCTGGCACCTTCCGTGTGAGGACTGCAAAGCCCCATGGAGCACAAGCGAGGCCGGTGTTGTGGCAGATTCTCCGGGAGCTGGGTCATCCCCATTTCACAGATGGGGAAACACAGGCAGAGGCAGGGCAGGGAGCTTGCCCAAGGTCGCAAAGGGCAAAGACAGCTGTGGAATCCAGGATTCCTGGCTCCTGGTTACACTCCCACCCGGAGCCAGAAACAGAATCCAAGATTCCTGACCAACAAGTGCCACTGCCATCTGTAACCCATTAGATGCCACATCCCGTCCCAGAGCTGGGAGTAAAACCCAGGAGTCCTGGCTCCCAGCCCCTCCCTGCTCTAACCACTGAATATCACTCCCCTCCCTGAAGTGGGGATAGAACCCAGGAGCCCTGGCTCCCAACCCCCTATTGTAACCACTAGGCTCCCCTCCCCAATCCACGAGTGAGCTTTTAATCCCAAAACAGCTGTACTTGTCCCAGAAAATTGCCACCCCGTCCTCCTTCGGGCTGCACATCTCCTCTTCCTGGAAGCCCCAGGCTGTGGCGTCTTCCATCTGGGAGCAGCCAAGTGGGGAAATTCTCAGTCTTTGCCCTGGGATGGGCAAAAGGTTGGAGCAAGGAAGGGAGGGCATGCAATGGCCTGGGATGGGGCGAGGGTGGGGGACAACAGGGCGGACCTGAGGGCAGCAGGTTCTTTCTCTTTCTGTTTCCAAACTGGTTGTGTCACGGACTGGGGCACGGCGGTGACTGTAAATCCAGTGACCTTAGCTCTGCACTTGACTGGAGGCACGTTTTGTTCCACTCGTTTCCGTGGTGGTTTCTCGCTGGGGATGGCGTTCTCGTTAGACGATGACGACTGTTGTTGTGATTCATTATTATTTACTGTTGTCGGTGTTGTGGCGCTCTAGTCCTGGCTCAGGCCCCCATTGTGCCAGGTGCTGTACGTTTGTTTTGCTCTTAAACGTCGTTCGGCCTCTTGTGTGCTGATGCCTAAATTCAGACAGGGTTGAGCCAAGATCATGTCGCTCAGTGCGAGTTGCTAGCAGACCTTGGGTTTGTTTGCCCCCCCACCCCCGGGCAGGCCCATAGGAACTGATGGGCTGGGTGAGACCAGGAGCCCATCTGTCCCGTCTCCTCCAATGGCCAGCACCACCTGCTTCCGAGGGAGTTGCAAGGACACGCCTGGGGGGCAGTAATGGGGGGGACTTGCCTCTGGGGGAGAGTCAGCAGCCGTGTTGGGAGAGTGGGAGGGGGGGCGACAATGTGTGTGGACGCTGGACTCTGTGTGTGAAGAGGGGGATAGAAGGTGTGTGTGTGTGTGAGAGAGAGAGAGTGAGAGAGAGAGACTGGGGGGGGCGTGGAAATGATTAACAATTAACAACTAATTAGGAGTCTGATATTTTAACTCTGGCTGCTGGCAGGCTGGGGGGGCAGGCTGGATGTATGGGGGGGTGGGGAGGCTGGGTGTATTCCTATACCTTCTGTTCCTGCTGGGAAGGTGTGGGGCTAGGACTCCTGGGTTCTATTCCCAGCTCTGCAGGGGCTGTGGGGCCTGCTGATTGGTGCAGGTAGTGGGGCGTAGATGCCCCCATTTACCGTAGTCTCCAGAGTTCCCCCCCAGCTGTTCAGGTTTGTTTTGCTTTGCCTTGAGGGGTGGTGAGTCACCCCGGAAGTAGCAAGAACGTGATTTCCTGACCTCTCCCCCAAGCCTCCCCACCCCCACCCAGAGTTTCCGGGAAAGGCCCTGCCCCCAAACTGATTCTGAAACTCAGCTGGGACCGGAGCCCTCCCCTGGCCCCATCTGGGTGGGCTGGGGAGGAAGTGGGGGGAGGTGAAGGAGCACACAGCCCCTCTGTCCTGTTGGGTCTCCCCCCAGCCACTCACAGACGTGTCAGGCCGCCACACGCACCCCGCTTTTGGCCCGGTCTTTGAATGCTAGGGGTTGGCAATGCTGCGGTCCCGTTGTGTACACATGTGCACACCTGCATGCACATACAAACATGCACACACACACGTGAGCCCACAGAAACGTACACATCCGCACACACGCAGACACACGTGCACGCGGACGCAGGCACATTCAAACACACTAGTGCATGCATGTGCAAACACGTGCCCTCACAAACATACACATGCACTAGCACGCATAGACACATGCACATGCAAACTGATGCGCTAATGCGCGCGTGCGCGCACACACACTGGCACATGCACCCTCACATACACCAGCTCATAGTCAGCTAGACACCCGCTATGGTGCAGGGCGATATGGTGCCTGGGAGGAGGCGGGCTGGGGTCTGCACACAGCCCTGAGCCAGGGAGAGAAGGGGACCGAGTCTGGAGCTGATTCCCAGCTAGGACAGGAGGGTGGCAGTCGCCCCGGTGTGGCCAGCTGGGCAGGGAGGGATTGTCTCACCCTTGGGTGCAGCATCAAAGCTTCAGCACCCCTCAATCCTGCTCTGCAGCCCCCTGTTGCTATCCCAGCCCTGGGTTCCCCCACCAGCTCTGCCAGTGCCCCTCAATCCTGCCCCGTGACCCCCTGCTAGCCCAGCCCCAGGCCTGCCCGCCCCCATGGATTTCCTAGTTCATCTCCATGCCCAGAGTGAGCTCGGATCTCTGTGAGCTCAGAGCTGGGCTAGACTGGCTGTTGCAGACGTAGCTGCGGCCAGGTCCGGGAAGCCCAAATTGATTCTCCCATTTTCCACCCTGGCCGGGGGGGTTCAGGGTGGGATGGGAACTGCAGAGCCCGTGAGAGCAGCAGCCCAGGTAGGGAATTCCCCCTCCATGCGGAGGGAGCGCCAGCTCCTTGACCCACGCTGCCCGCTGGGCCAGCAGGGGGTGGGAAATGGCCTACCCGGAACCGGCAAACCCCGGAGGCGCAGGCTGGAAAGCTCCGCTTGAATCCACTCCTGTGTCCCCTCTTGCCATGGCTCAGGGTGGGATCGTTCCCTCCAGTCCTTGGCCTCCCATGGGGAATGGGATCCTCCCCACAGCCCATCCTGCGGCTCTTCCGCTGCCTCCACATTTCCACCCAGCAAAGCGGAGGCTGGAGCTCAGGCTAGAGAGGAGATCCAGCGAGTGAGTGACCCTGCCCAGCAGAGACCGCCGGGGACTGGGAATAACGGGCTGGGAATCCTCTGTCTGTCTGTCTGTCTGTCATGCCCCTTCCTCTACAGCTGCTGGTGCCATCACTGTTGGAGACGGGGCTCGATGGACCCCATCCCGCCCCTCAGCCTGTCCTGTCTGATCGCGGGAAGAGCCGGCAGAGCGAGCAGGTGGGAGCACGGGGCGGCAAATCCGGAGTGGGCAGATATGCTTGGCTTGGATAGAAGGATCCTGTTTCGTTCACCTGGGCAGAGACCATGCCCCGGTGTGTGTGTGTGGGGGGGGGGGGGGTTTGTTGCCTGGAGGTCTAGAGATTCAAAGGGTGCCATGTGTCTGTTGAGGGCTATGACAGAAAACATCCCTGCATTCGCACACTGTGTAATAATCTTTGCACACAGTAGGCCTTGTGAGGGATCCTTTGGAAATGAATAACTCACCGGTCGATACAATCCAGGTAAAATGTGTGTATTAACCTTCTGCGTAAAGCTATGACACACACACACACGCACCCCACACACACACACACAAACCCCCCCCCACACACACCCCACTGACATTCCAACTCCCGGAGCCCCGATGAGGTGGAACTGGGCAATAGGCTGGTCTTCCACAAAGGGACATGAGCCTTGTCGGCTTGCAGAGTCCTCAGCCAGTGAGAGGGAAAGAAAGACAAAGCGAATCTGCCTTTCAGCCTACGCAGGTGAAAAGGAAGCAGGTAACCCCTGTTCCCCGCCAGGCCTCCTTGCGCTCAGCTGGGAAGAACTTTATCTGGGGGTCACGCTCAGGAAGATGCTTCTCAAAGGGTGACTAGGAAAGTGAAGGGCAAAAACACCGCCGGGGCTCTCCTCCCTGGCCATCTCTCTTTCACCTAGGAAGGCAAGAGAAACCAGACGTGGGACGCAGAGCCTGGCCTGCGAGTTTGGGAAGTGATGCTCCTGGGGGTGGGTGGGGAGGGACGTCACCTTGAACGGAGTCTAGAAGCATTTTCTCTTTATTGTTCCTGGAACCTTTCTGACTTAGCGCCTCATGACTTGTACTCACTTGAAACCTCGTTCTTTGTCCTCAAATAAACTCGTTTTGATCTTTCATCAGAATTTATCCTGTGCTGTGATTTGGCTGGATCACTCCATGTAAGGCAGCAAGCAGCTGTGTATTGATCCTTTAGAGGGGCAGTGGACCTAGTCTATTCTGGGCTGTCCAGGGGAGGGTTGGACACGGCAGAAGTCGCAGTTTTGGGGGGAAATTCAGGAGTGGGAATGTGTTGGGGTCACCCTGCAAAGAGGTGGCTGGTGAGTTGCTGACAGGCTGCTGAGATCAGAGGCGCTAGACCAGGCCTGGCTATCCACAGACACCCAGGGGGTGACCTGCATGCTGGCAGGCTGATTGTGAGCGATCCAAGTTGGAAACTACAACACCAAAGCATTGGGAGGTCCCTAAAGTTGCAGGGCGGGGGGCTGACACAGCCCCTCACTAGCCTGGCTTGCGCCCCAGAATTTCACAGGGGCACTGGCTTCACCTTCCTGCCAGTGTCCTTCTGCTCTGTGGACTGCATGGGGTAAATGGCACGTGCTAGTCTGCATCAGCAGGGAGGCATTCCTTCCTGAACATGCCCATGGCAATCACCAGGGGCCCTGAAGCATGAGGGCTGGCTGCACGCAGCAGCATCACCCGAGCCAGCCAAGGGAGCAGGCCCTGATGCTGCACTGGGGGTGGGGACTGGGGTGCAGACTGGGCCCCCTGATGTTCAACGTGAGAGCTGCATGGGTACAGTGGGCCTGTCCAGGTCTGAGAGAGACTGATGGTGTGGATTAAATGGCTCACTGCACTGTGTGTGTGTGCGCTTGTGTGTGCAGATGTGTGTACATGCATGGTGTGTTTGCATTCATGCATGTGTGCACTTGTGTGTATACATGTATGTATAGCTGCATGTTGTGTTTGTGTTTGAATGCCTGTGTGCTTGTGTGTGTACATGTGTGCACATGTGCGTGTTTGCACGCGTATGTGTCTACGCGTCAAGGTGGCTTGGGGAGAGGTGTATCTAGACACACACATTGGCACACGACCCGCTCCCTATGCACACCTCCCTCCCCACACACGCTCAGCCTGTTTACAAACAGACACCCTTCCTGCGAAGCACACACGTCACCGTTTTGAGTGACTGAAGGCAGCGTCGGACTGGAGCTTGGGGAACTCCTGGCAGGCCCCGGCCAGCCCCTGCGTCCAGACAGCAATATGCCTCGCTGGGATTTCATGGCTTCCCCCGTGGGGAGGGGGGGTTTGTGGGGGATTCCGGGGGGGGACTTTTCAGCAGGTGCAATTGAGGCCGGCTGGGCCTGCAAACGATGCAGCCACCCCCACCCCTACCCCCCCGGCTGGTGCAAGAGACGCAGTTTCCTGTGCATCAGCAGCTTCCGGAGCCAGGCGCAGCGGACGCCCGTGAGCTGCTCGCACGCGAGGCCGTTCCATGGGCGTCTGCGTTTGTTTTTGCCACTGAGAACCTGCAAAACAAGAAGTGAGAGCTGGGGCGGGCGGGGGGGGTGAGGGAAGTGAAAGGGACCGTTTCCACCTCCCCTGGCATAAGCAAGGGGGTTGTTACCACCCAGCCCTTCCCCTTGCTGATGGCACAATTTCAGTGCAGCCCCCCCCCCCCCCCCGGCGGGTGGCATCTGAGCCCAGTTGCACCCAGATGTGAAGCTGGTGTCACCCCCTTCCCCCACTGGCTTCCGCCATGGACAGTCCAGTTACAACCTTGTGTGAATCTAGATTGACTCCCCCACTGATGTCTCTGTGGGGCTTGTGTGCATGGACGCGGGTGTCTCGGGGGAGAGGGGGGGAGGCATGCGTCCTGAGGGGGTGCAGTACCCGCAGATGTGACGACCTAGGGGGGATCGAGGCTCTGCATCACAGGGGTGTGCAGAGAGGGGCTGGAGTGGGGGGCTGGGTTCCAAGTGGGTGGCGAGTTCTAATCCTCCCCGGGGTGGGGGGTTTCCGCCGCCCCTTGGCCTCATCTCCTGCCTCACCAGCCACCCCAGCTCAGGGTCCCCAAAGCCGGCGGCTGACTGAGGCCTGGCCCAGGTCGGGAAACGAAGTCGGCATAACCACATCGGGAGGGGCGGCTGAACGATCCAGCCAGCTGAGCCGCGTAGTTCAGCTGCCCGACGGGCCTGGGCCGAGGGTGTGAGGTGGGTGGAAGGAGGGAGCAGGCCCTGGGGGGGGGCTTGCTGTGATGGAGCCCCCAGCTGTCAGTGTGGCCAGCTGGGCGGCTGGACCAGCCCTCGGCGCAGCGCCAGGGATGGGAGGGTGGAGAAGCAAGGAGGGCTGGGCCCTGCCCCACAGGACATGACACCCCCCGCCTCTGGCCTGAGCTGCCTGGGATGGGAGGGGCAGTACCCACTGCGGGTACACTGCACACGTACACACATACCCACTGCACACACTGCCATGCTGCACACACACACGCATTGCACACACATGCTACACACACACATACTGCACACTGCACACACATCCACTGCACACACTCACTGTGAACACACAGCACACACACACATAGTACCCATATGTACTACAGACACACATTGCACACACACACGCACACACGACACACCCAGACTCATACTATAGACAGACCACCCACTGAGCACACACTACACACACACTACAGACACCCATTGTGCATGCACTCACACTCACACACTCACCCCCACACTACAGGCACCTACTGCACACTCACCCACCTGCCCATATGACAGATATATGCATACACGTAAACACAGACACACCCACTACAGACACACACTACACACAACTCACTACACACAGAAGCACAGACACACAGACAGCCATGAAACATCAAACTCACTACAGACACACACTATACACATGAACACACACACTATAGAGACACACACTACACACAAACACACTCATTACAGACACAAACACACCCATTAGACACACATGCACTCACTACGAGCAACACACACACAAAACAGACACACAAACAGACACTACAGACACATACTGCACTCTCACTACAAACACACACAGAATTTGCAGTTCTTCACTCTTTGTCTACATGATTTATTTTGACCCCAGGACGACAGACTGTCTGGGCAGCGCCCGCATGACAGGGCTTCGATCTCCACGCCTGTGTCTGTGCCATGCACTGTGTGACGGGGCCCCAATCTTTGCCACTGTCTGGGTAGCGCACAGCGCGACGGCATCCCAATCTCAGTGACTGTGTCTTCATTTGTGGGCTTTGAAATCCACCCTGGAGCAAGCGATTCTGGGGGAAAGGGCTGGAGAAATGTGGGCTCCCCTCGGACAATTGGGTGGGAGGGTGCACACAAGGGGAACCCCCCCCGGTGTTGTTTCCAGTGGCATCATTTGTGGGTTGGAAGTGAGTGACCCCCCCTGCCCCAGAAGACCAGCGGGGCTGTCTCTGGAGGGGTATTTCCAGCCCAGCGCCTTAACTCAGAGCATGTGGCTCCCTGCCCGGCTGGGTTGGACTGGGAGGAATTTCCCCGCCAGTAGAGAAGCAGAGATTAATGTGGTTATTGGTGGCAGAGGCCAAGCTAGGTCCCTCCTCCGTCGAAGGGGAAGGAAAGCCGGGCTCCTCGCTGGATTCCTGGCAGGGCGGGGAGAAGAGGGGGGTGGAGGTGGGGGTGGTGGAGGGACGGGAAACACACCCCCGCTGGGCTTCTCAGCAGGATTCTGGGCACTGGGAAGCCTCGGCCCTGGCAGGCGGAGAGGCTCTTGCACCCCCCCCCTCGCCCCACCCCTTTCTTCCAGGAAATCACAGACATTTCCCGAGCCCCTGGAGGTGTTCACAGGAATCCTGGGAAAGGGTCCAAGATCCCTGGGGAATTCCCAATCCTCCCCTGCCGTCAGGACCAGGGGACCTCCCCAAACCAGCCCGAAGCCCCCCACCACCTGAGTGAGCGACGGCTCCCAGCCCGAGCAAACAGCGGGAAGATCATTCGAATCGGTGTCCAGGTGAGGAAACTGAGGCACATCGTGATGGCAGGGACCTGCCCACCGCCCCCCCAGGGAGTGGCTGCTGAGCCTAGATCCCCTGAACCCCGGCCCTCAAGGCCCGCCTGCCTCATTGCACGAAAGTGGCTTCTCAGGATGCATCGTCTCCCATCTCCCACTGGTGCCAGCCCCCCAGGGCATTTTCAGAGCACCCCTTCCCCATCGCCGGAGCCCCCCGACCGCCGTGCTTGAGCCTGGGGAGAAGCCAAGCAGGGAGCATTCTGGGAGAGCTGCTCCCACAATGCCACACGGCTACCCACGCCGGCGGCCCAGCATTGCAGGGAGGGGGCAGTGGGCAGCGGGGCTGCTGTGAAATCTCGCCGGGATGGCGGCTTCCCAAGCGGGGCTGTCTTGGGGGGAAGCGGGGGGGGGGATCTTTTGTGCCGTGGCCAAACATCTCACAACAGCGCCCCCTCCCCAGGGCAGCCCCAGCAGGAAGGGCCAGTCGCTGGCCGAGTCTTTCTGCCGGCTGCGCTGCCGCGGTGTGATTCACCCGCTTCTGCCTCGCTGGTGCTGCGGGGGGCTGTCAGAGGGGGAGCGATTCTTAGCCCAGCGGCCGATAGCACAGGCATCCCAGTGCCGGGGGACGGCGTGCAATGTGACACTGCTGGGACCCAAGATCGGGGCCGCTAGCAACCCAGGTTCTGTGCCTTTGCGTCTCCAGCTATCCCTGCGGGGAGCCACCTTCTCCGCTGCTGGGATTTTTTTCAGCCCCTAATGCAGAGACTCGAGTCCCCCGCGTGCGTGCATGCGTGTTCATTCGTTCAGCTCCGCTTGCTAGTGCCGGGAACCCCGTTGTCAAGCCGGACCCTTCTCCTCCCTAGCGCACGGGGTGGTATTCGATGCTGGGGCCCCTGTCTGGGTCCGCTCTTGTGCAAGGCACAATCAGCCGGACGATTTCCTCGCTCACGGAACACCACTCATTGATTCCAAAGCCAGGACAGACCTTGTGATCATCTCATCTGTAGCGCGCAGTCTGGAGAACTCCCCTTGCTTGGTCTATTTTTCCAGTGGTTAATTGGTTAAATTAATTTAATTAACCTCCCTGTTAAAAATGTTCATTTTATTTCCAGCCTGAATTTATCTCGCTTCAGTTTCCAATCACGTTAAACCTTCCTTTGCTAGACTGAGGAGCCCGCGATCAAATATTTGTTCCCCGTGTCGATACTGATGGACTGGGATCAAATCACCCCCTCCCCTTCTCTTTGTTAGGCGAAACAGATCGAGTTCTTTCAGGCCAGCCTCCAAGGCAGGTTTTCTAACTCCTTGATCATTTTCCTGGCTCTTAAAGGGGTGCACAGGTGCAATTGAAGGCCCAGTCGTGATCCAGCTACACAGGGCTCACCCTGGCTGACTCTCCTGCAAAGAGGCGGCTGGAGCACAGGAGCGAGGCGTCATGCGCCCTTTGCTCTCTGTCAAAGGGCTGTTTGTTCGATTGCGTAACGGGGCACGCTGGCTGTTCTTGGAATCAGTAACTGCCAAAGGACACAGAGGCCTGTGTCGGGGCTACTGTCGGAGAGACAATGGCAGGGTGCGTGCAGGCGTGTGGGGGTGGAGCGGCGCTTGCAGCGGGTGTGCAAAATAGGAGGTGGAGAGAGCCTGTGCAGGAGACGGGGAGGGAGGATGCAGAAAAAAGGGTGGCCTTGTGCGTGTCCTAATTGGGCTGGTGTGTGTTTGTGCGTGTGTGCTATAGTGAGGGGGGGGTGCTAGTGAGAAGGGGAGGGAGTGGGCAACAGTCATGGTGCACAATAGTGAAAAGAGACTGGCACAAGTGCAAATGCGGCCCTGGTGAATTGCACCAGGGAACAACTGGGCTCATTCATGCCAGTTTATTGAATTAGCCTCCAGGGAGTTCAAAACCAGAGTGAGTCAGTGACAGACTGAGCGTGTGCATGTGTGCGCACAAAGCCGTGTTTGTTCACGTGCATGCATGTGCACTTGTCTGTGTGCTGAACTGAGTGGGTTTCCTGTATGTGTGTGCAGTTGTGTTTGTGCCCATGTGTGCAAGTGTGTTTGTGTGACGAATTGTGTATGTGTGCGCAACTGTGTGTTCACGTGTGTGATTGTTTGTGTGCAGAATTGTGGTGTTGTTCATGTAAACCATTGTGTGTGCATGAGCATAATTTTGGTGCGCACACGTGTGCCTGCATGTGTCTGGCTGTGTAACTGTGCCTCCATAATTGCGCTTCTGCGGGCGCGCATGTCTCTGCTCTCTGGGTGTGACAGTGTGCATAACGGTGCCTCTGGGTGTGCGCAGACACACCGGGGTGTGACAGTGTGCACATAATGGTGCATCAGTCTGTGCATGACTGTATTTGTGTGCCTGACTGCAGCTGTCTGGCGTGTGCAGTTGTGTGTCTGTGCGTTACGGGGTGTGCATGCCCATATGTGGGCATAGTTGTGTGTCTGTGACGCCCTAAACCGGCACGATACAGCGTGACAACTCCATTTCCACTCCAGTGGTTCCCCCCACCCATCCTGAGGCCACCGCAACTCAGGTCAGCCCTGCCCGTGGCTTTTTCTCAGCCCCTGTGCCCACCAGCCCGACCCGGCTTCCATGTCCACCCCGACAGTCCTTGTTGGCTGAATACAGGTGCACCCACTCTGGTAGCCTAGCAACAGTGCCCGGGAATGGTTGACGGGGGAGAGGCAACCTGGTGGCATGGAACTGGGCCTCAGTTGAGGGGTTGCAAGACACACTGAAATTCAGGCACCGTGGATACCGTCACCTTATCCTTACAGTCGGTGACCTACAGCCATTGGGGCAATGGATCCAAGGCCAGTACAGTCGGCAGCTTGAAGGTCAGCCAGACCATACAGCCAGCAGCCTCTCCACTCATGCCAATGGCTGGTGGTGCTTTGTGCAAATCCCTGCCCTAGGGCACTAGCATCCCAAACCTCTCCTGTGTCAGCTGGGGGGGCAGCAGGGCTAATACAGGGTTAGAGAGAGGCCTGGCCAACCCTGCAGTTCTGAGCTGAGATGCCAATGTGGGGGATAACGGTCATGCTCCAGGGCCCCCATTTGTCCTCCACAGGAATCAGGAAGGAAATCTTCCTCCATATGCCCTGGAGATTTGCCTGTGACCCACAGTCTGAGATGGCAAAGCCCTTGACTCCAGCTGGCACTGAATGAGGGTCAGCAAACTCCACTGTTGTTATTAAGGAGCACTTTGGCACCCCAGCCAAAAACTGGGGTCCCGTTGCTGCACTGCCACCGTGGAAGAGAGTCTCTGCCCCTGAGTCTAATCAGGGAAAGACAAGGTGACTACCCCACTTGGGAGGCCCAGGGAGATTCGGCGACTTCCTCAGGGCTGCCCAGGTGAAGCTGGGGATGGAACCCAGGAGTCCTGAGTCCCACCAGGCCAGGCTTCCCTGCTAGGGACTTTATAGACCCCCTGCAGCTTCTTGCAGAGAAAATTCCAAACGCTGGCACCAAACTGGATCCAAAGTCCCAGCTCCCCAGATTCAGGGTTTCAGCAGCAGCCCGATTTCGGTTCCGATCCAGGGAGCGGGGGGGAGGGGGAAGGAGAGGATCCAGCTGGACCTGTCCACCCCACCCCCACCCGCCATGTCTCTGCTCAGATGCTCATGGCCCATGTTTGCCTTAGGATATGAGCCATCATCAGCTGACAGGTCCCCAGCCCTGTCCCTCCCTCGGGGCATCCTTATTGGCTGGGAAACTGGCAGCCTTGGCTGAGGCTGATGCAAGAGGCAGCTGCCAGGGTGGTGGGTCAGGCGGGTGACCAGGGCCTCAGAAAATCCCCCCCTGGGATGCTGGTGTGAAGGGTCCAGTGTTGGCTTGAGCCGGGCTAGCGCCTTTGTGTCTAAGGGAGCAGCTGGCGTGGGCAGCGTAGCGTCTGGATCCCGGTGTGGGCACCACAAGATCCGTCCTACTCAGTACCACTCCCAGGGGAAATGGGGTGAGCTGTGGGGCAAAGTCAGTGGGGCAGACTTCCTGCAGAGTCAGTGCTGAACCCAGTACCCTAGGGAGCATTGTGCCATGGGGTGCAATCTTTCCAGTGACATAGAAAACCCGGGGGGATACGTCCCCTGCCACGGCACAGTTCAAGTGAGGCTAAAACTGTCCTGCTAACCCTCAGATCCCTCTGCGTTTTCAGCAGCAGACAGGGGTCTCCCTCACTCCTTATGCTGTGCAGGGGCCTGCATCTCAGAACCGGGTGAGCGATCCCCATATAAACAGCTGCTCTGCTACACCCCAGAGGTGGCTGCCTTGTGCCTTTCCATCAGCAGTTGCGGGTTTAGCCAATGGCAGGCTGGCTCAGGGTCAGTCAGCTGCTCTGACTAAACCCCGCCCCCCCGCTGACACATTTCCTGCGTCACTGACTTCCTCCACCCCACAAGTGAGCAAGGGAAGGTAGGTTGCTCTGCGGTCACTTGTGCACAGCTGAGTCGAGGGATCCATCCAGAAGCCAACCCCAGCGTGGGTCAAGGTGCTGGGCTGGGCCGGGCCTCACGTGAGCTGGGTTCTATTCCAGCTCTGCCCCAGGCTCCATGTGTGACTCTGGGCCAGTCATGTCGTTGCTCTGTGCCTCAGTTTCCCCATCTGTAAAATAGGGCAAATACTCCTGCTGTGGGCTAGTTGGGTGGGAAGCTCTTTGGGGCCGGGGCTGCCTGTCTCCTGCTTGGTGTCTGGGGCCCTGATCTCCGTCTGGATCTCTGCAGTGCCCGGCCCAGTGGGGCCCTGATCTCTGCTGTAATTACCACATTAATTGTGCCATTTATAACCCCATGCCTGGCCCTGGCGTACAGCTGTGAGGAGGTCTCCATCCCTCCCCATGGGGTTTAACTTGCTACCACTTCCCTTCTCCTGCCCCTGGTTGCCAGTGCCTGGGCTGGAGCAGCAGGCAGGTAAACAGCTACTGCAGGGCAGCCGGGCTCACCTGAGCCTCAGCACACAATGAGCTCATTGTTCTCCCTCTCCCCCACCCTGCCTGAGCTCACCTGTAGCTGCTGGTTCCTTAACCCTTTCCTGCCCTGGGGGCCGTGCATTGCCCATGTGAGACCCTGAGCCAGATGAGGGGACCCTGTGGGAGCCAGCTGGAGGGCACGCTGCTTCTTGGGCCCCTCTGGGCTGCAAACCAGCTCCTGAGACTCATTCCCTATCCCGCCACGTGCAAGGGGCTGTCCCTGCACTGCAGCTATTCTCTGCCCTCCAGAGCCCATAGGGGGGGTGGATTGGGGCATGGCTGGGGCACACTGTGCTGTAGCTATTCTCTGCCCCACCAGGGCCCATAGGGAGCAGAGCATGAGTTAGAACAGCCCTTGATGGACTCAGTATCCCTATCTGTACAATGGGAGAATAGCCCTGCCTTTGTGTATTTACACTGGATGTGCTATGGGGCAGAGACTGTCTCTTGCTCAGTGCCTGCAGCACCTGGCACACTAGGGCTCCTGACCTAGCTCAGGGTCTGGGCAGCGCCTGGCACAGCGGGGGCCTGATCTGATTTTGGGGCCACTGGGTGCTAACGTATCATAAATAATAAGAGGCTGCTGGGCAGGGGTGGGGTGAGGTGTTGACCAACCCCATCCCCAGAGAGGAAGGATGGCTTGGTGGCGTTCAATTCCCAGCTCTGCTACAGACTTCCTCTATGACCATGGGCAAATCACTTAGCCGCTCCGCGCCACAAGGGGGGGGAGGGTAACTCCCTCCTGTCCAGAGGTGCATCTGAGGAGGAAGAGACGCCAGGCCGTGCAGCACACAACGGTCCCCTGCCCGCGGGAGCCTGGCTGAGCAAGCGTTACTCACCCGGCACATGGCTGTGGGTGCCAGGGGAAAGGAGTGAGCGCATTGTGCTGACGTTCAGGTGGCGCCCGGCTCTAATCACCTGCCTCCTGGTCTGGCTCAGCCCCCGCCCCCCCCTGCTCTTCCCGGGCCCTGCCCTGCTGGGAGGTGACTCAGCAGGCCAGGCGCAGCACGCGTGAGGCTGAGGTCACTCTCCGGGGCCTTTATGTAACCAAAGGGACACCTTGTCCCTTCCTGGAACTGCCTCCACGGGCTGGGCTGTCTGAGCCCAGCTTCACGCCCCTGTCTGTGCTGCCTTTACCTTCCCTCCCCCTGCAGCTCCTCTTCTCCCCCAGGCATTTTCTGTACAAGGGTCACAACTCCTGGGTTCTCGTTGGGAGGGGAGTGTTTAGGGCAGGAGACTGGGTGGCAGGACACCTGGGTTCTATCCCTGGCACTGGGAGCGGAGTGCGGTCTAGTGGTTAGAGCGGGGCAGCCGGGCGCCAGGACCCCTGGGTTCTATCTCCAGCTCTAGGAGGGGAATGGGGATGAGTGGTTAGAGGTAGGGGGCGTGTGACAGGATCAAGGGTGTTCCTATTTCTGCCACTGACTGACTCCATGACCTCAGGCAGGCCCTCCCCCCCCCCCCACTCTGTGCCTCAGTTTTCCCCTTCTGTAAAATGGGGGTCGTGCTGCTGGTTCGCTTGCCGAGTGGGGGCTGCAAAGTTGCCTGAGTGTTTGTAACGGGCACAGCGATACCCAGTTCGCAGGGGCGATGGCTCGTGAAGCAGTAGGGCCGAGGGACTGGCAGCAGGGCCTGGGAAGGATGGGGAGCTCCTGGGCAGGCTGCTTGCCTGGGCCGTTCCTCCAAGTCTCTATGCTCGGCAACCTACGTGCTCCTTCCCACAACCACCCCCAGTCCTCTGCAGCCAGGGAGGAGACGTCTGGGGAGACGGTGGGGGGTGGGTCTGGGAGCAGAGCCAGGGCCTGGCATGAACCAGGAAGCCCTGTGAAATCACCCATGTGGGATGGCAGAGCTGGATCTCGCCCGCTAGTTTCCACACTTCCAGACTGAATTCCGGGAAGGAGGGGGAGGGGTGGCGCTTCTCAGGCCGAAGGGCAAAACCAGTTTGGCCCGGTCTAAATTGGCAGGGGACATTGGCATGAGGAAGGCCAGACAGGGGCGAACCGTCCTTGCCAGGGCATTGGGGTGGGTACTGCCATGCCAGCACAGAGTGATGGAGAGCTGGCAGGGGCTGCGAACCAGGACAGGGCATTACCGCAGCGCTCAGGGATGGGAAAAAGGCCGTGTCGCCCTCTGGGGCACCAGTTCTGGGTTGTGCATGACGGGGGCCCTGATCTCGGTCAGGGTTTGTGCAGCACCTGGCACAATGGGGGCCCTGATCTCGGTCGGGGTTTGTGCAGCACCTGGCACAATGGGGGCCCTGATCTCGGTCGGGGTTTGTGCAGCACCTGGCACAATGGGGGGCCCTGATCTCGGTCGGGGTTTGTGCAGCACCTGGCACAATGGGGGCCCTGATCTCGGTCGGGGTTTGTGCAGCACCTGGCACAATGGGGGACCCTGATCTCGGTCGGGGTTTGTGCAGCACCTGGCACAATGGGGGCCCTGATCTCGGTCGGGGTTTGTGCAGCACCTGGCACAATGGGGGCCCTGATCTCGGTCGGGGTTTATGCAGCACCTGGCACAATGGGCACCCAGATCTCTCTCTGCTGGGGCCTCTAGACTTGGCCTTTATACAAGCAACAATACAGACAAACACAGGCAGGGACTGAAGGCAGAGGTGGGAATTGCCTGGGTCTCTTGGGGGCTGATGGGGTTTGAAGGGCTGAGCCAGCCTCCGCTAGGCGTGGTGATGAGTTTCCAGACACTGCAGGGCTGTGGACTTTGCGCCTGGTGTGGCAGGGCCACTGCTCTGAGCTGAGTGCTGGGTTTTCATTCCTTTGGGTTGGGTCATTCCTCAGCTTCTACTTTTCTGGGGGGCTGACAGCCTGCCAGATCAGCAGAAACACATCTGCTCGGCTGCCTGCGTCAGCGCCTTCCCGTCAAAGGCAAAACGCAGGGACACGCCACGCGGACCCAAAACACTCCAAGGGAGCTGGGAAGGGGCATGGGCGGCAGTCACCCACGTGAGCTGTGAAAGTGGGGTCTAGGGTGGGTGCAGCGGGGCTGCAGGTGGGAGTCAGGACTCCTGGTTTCTATGGGTAACTCTGGGAGGGCCAGAGTCGGCAGCTGGTGTGAATCAGGAATGCTCCCAGGCTGATTGAGCTCAGCTGGGTCTTTGCCCTATGGGTTTTTAAGGCCAAAAGGGGGCCCATCTGCTCTAGTGAGTTGAGTTCTCCCCACAGCTCGGGGCTGGGACTCAGGGCTCCTGGGATCTCTGGTGCTTCGTTAATGAATTCTCTGGAAATGCCATTTATTAGTCAGTGATCCTCTCCCTCTAGGCATCTGTAATATGCCTGGGGTCATGGCTCCACACGAACGGTGCTGAGCCCCCTGTTTGTAAGCTGTCCCTTGGAGGAAGCCTTTCTGTGTGCCAGCCCCCACACGGGGTCCCGCTCTTCCTTAAGGGTTGGCCACACGGCCTCAACGCCCCTGAGAGGTCTCCAGCCCCCCAGCTTTCCCCTGGAGCTCTGCCCAGCGAGTCAAACTGAGACATTTACACTCGTCTGGGACCCCGGCACCACCACAGGGATTTGCAGTGACCCTAGCCTGCCTTTCCCAAACAGAGCAGGGTTTGCTAGTCAGCTGGACGCAGCCCGGGCAGGCTGTGGGTCAGTAGAAAGAAGCAGAGGGTCCTTCCCCGCCACTGCTCCCCCTACCCCTGCTGCTGTGGGGTCTGTCTGTGGCTCCTTCCCTCTGTCTCTCAGTCCCAGGTGAGAGCTGCCAAGGCTTTTCAAAAGCCAGCTCTGATCCCCCCTCCTGCCAACCCAGCAGTGGTGGTGGGGGGGGGGGGCGGCTAGGCTCCTGGGTGCTGGCCTGCGGGGGGCACCCAGCCAACCCTTCACCATGCACAGGAGGCGGGGGATATAATAGGCTCTGGGGGGCATTCCTCAGCACCTCCCGCCCCACACATCATGAGGGGCCGGCTCAGCCCCCCTCTACAGGTCGGGGTGTGTGGTCGCCTTGTCTGAGCCAGCGCCAGGCTGTGTGGCTGCAGCAGGAGAAGCACAGGCGGTGGGTAAGTGCAGGGAGGGGGGGCAGTGGAGCCAAGCCTGAATTTGCTCCCGCCCACGCAGGGACAGACCCCCCCCCCTCCCCGAGGCAGCTGGGGGGTGGCACAGGGACCCCTCCTGCCCTGTGCAGGAGGCGTGAGGTCGGGGGGGGGGGGCACAAATGTAGGCTTGGTCCCCGGGCACTGGAGACCCTCGGTACGCCACTGCGACCCCTGCCGAGCTCACAGGCATCACTTGTTCCATCCTTGGGATGCCCATTGTCTTTTTGGACTCTCTGCTGCTACGAGTCCGGGGTCGCTTTCAGCCAGTCCTTTAACGACCCGTCTGTCTCATCCCAGACAGTCACACGGGACGCACCCACCTGGTATCTGCTGTGGTGGCCCAGGAGTGGCTTTTTAACCCTTTTTACAACTACGGGGGGAGCCATGCAAAGTGCAGAGGGAAACGGAGGCACATGTGGGCACCATAAAAATATTACAGGAGGTTCCCGCTTTGTCACACCTGGTACCTGGGCGGAATGAACGGCCCTGGCGAACACGCCGTCCGGGCGGACAGTGAACCATTGAGAGGTGCTGAGATTATCCACAATGTGAATCTGACTGCACTGGAGTCTGATACTTGCACAGGGCTGGGTGCTGCAGCTTCACCGCCACAGCTAGTCCCCCAGGGAATGGACATTACAGAATGTGCATTTCCCCCACTCCAGCCCGGATCAGTCTGAGGGACCCATCTAGCCAGATTTGAAAGGGACGATTCACCCCTCAGTGCTATTGTTTCAGGCTCTCTGCAGACTCAGGCAGACGTGACTTCCTCACCCACACTCAAGTGACGTTTTCAAGATTTTCTTTGCAACCATAACAGCTGGAGACTTCCTGTGTGTTATAAACAAAAGCTGAGACTCTGGGGAACCTTGGAGAGGTTGGTCAGCCCCCCCCACTCCCAGAGCTGGGAACAGGATCCACTCAGCCCCCTGTTGCTCCAACCACTAGACCCCACTCCCCTCCCAGAGCTGAGATTAGAACCTAGGAGTCCTGGCTCCCAGCCCTCTGGTCCAACCACTAGACCCCACTCCCTTTCCAGAGATGGGAACAGAACTCAGCCCTCCTTGCTCTAACCACTAGATCTCTCCAGTAGTGGGATACGCCTCAGGCGTTTCTCAATGCCGCAGGAAACTGACTGGCTAAACCTCTCCCCACCCACGCCTGGCTCCCAAGAACAGCATCAAACTCTTGCGAAAGGAGAGACCCAAACCATCAGTCAGTCCCCTACGTTCAAATTCACAAGCCTCTGGGGTATATTTGGTTGGGAAAATGAGCACTGTTGAGCGAGAGCTTTCCATTTTCCTGTCCCCCGCACCTTGCTCTGTGCCCCGATCCTGCTCTAACTTGGGAAACTTTTCTGGTTCATCCTGCAAGCATCCAGTGCAGGGACACAACCTTCACACTCTTTTAACCCCTGCGGATTCCATCCGGGCTGCTCTGATATTGAGAAACCGGCTGTCTTGGAGGGCACAAGCACCCTGAAATAACTGCGGGGTGATTCACCGAATAAAGCCGGATGGGCTGTTTGGGTGGAACACAGCTCGTTCTTTGCCGCTTCTGCCACCAGTTGGTTTCAGGAGGCAGGAATCCACGGCCGGCGAGAAGGGGGTCAGATCCCCGGCTGGTGTAAATTGGCGTAGCTCCAATGGCATCGGGAGGGCCAGAAATTGGCATCGCTTCCTCGAACTGAGCAGGGGTGATTTGCACCAGCTGCCGGTCTGACCCGTAGATTCTAGTGTCTGATCAAGCAGTCGGACCTGCTGTGTAACCCAGACCCGAGTCCCACCTGGCGGTTCCTAGAGGAGAGGGAAGGAGCCTCCCTGGCTAGATATGTGCCACTCGTGAGAGAAGGTGCATTTTTGGGGAGCCCAGAGCTGGAATAACTGAGGGGTTGCTGGTCAGGATTGAGGAGATTGGAGCAAGCCCCAGGCTGGGCTAGCAAGGGACTGTGGGCTAGGATTGTTGAGCTGCACGGGTGGGGAGCCTGGGGCTGGGCTAGCAGGGGCTGCGTGCGAGTGGGCGATGCTGCGGGCTGGGGCTGCGGTTGCTGACTGCGCCGTCTGACATCCAGAGGCCTGGACTCATCCCTTCTGCCCCGTTTCCCCAGATGTGGGGGATGTGCCTGCAGTAGCGATCTTGCAGCGCCGGCAGAGGCTCTCAGGACAGCAGGGCAAGTGGGAGGCCAAGCACCGTCGCGCCGAGAGTTCGTAGCAATGAATGTCTCTGGTTCAGAGCCAAGGGAACCCAGCTGGCGTCACCCTCGGCTCAGAGTGATTCAGAGAGCCCTTCCTATGACCCAGAGCCCACCTCTTCCTCACCCTTGACCCGGCTGGACCACAGAGCTCCTTTCCCCAGCACCTCACAGCACAGGCCTCGGGAATCTCCATCAGGGGCCAGCAGGAGAGGGGCTATGAAACACAGCTGAGCTGCTCTGAGTCTGTCCAGCAGAGGGCAATAGGGCATGCAGGCAGGCACACATGTGGTGGAGACACCGTCGGACACCAGCGCACAAACACCAGCATGCAGATGCACACGCAAATACACACATGCAGACACAGACGTGTGCATATGCACCCCCTCATAAATGTCACACCCATACTCCATTATTATTCACACCCACACCCCACTATTAATATAACACACATACACCACTAGTAATGGCACAGCCGCATATAGGCACCCCACTATTACTATCACATCCACACAACACCCCACTATTAACATAACACACACCCACTATTAATGTCACACACATATACAAAACCACACTGTTAATGTCATACACACACACACACACTATTAATGTAACACACAGACACCCCCACTATTAATTTCACACACAAACACTATTAATCTCACACTCACAGCACCCCACTATTAATGTAACACACCCACCACTATTAGTCTAGTGGGGTCCAATCGTCTAATGTAACATGGGGAGCTGAGTCCCCTGTTTTCGCTGTGCCTCAGTTTCCCTGCCTTAGAGAGGGGCACAATGATGCCAGCCGGGCGGTATCGATTGGCGTCCGTGTCGCAGGGTGAGACCCTGAGGCAGAGGGTCCGCCCGGGGCTTGATAAGGAGCGGGTGATTTCCCCAGCTCTCTTCCCAATAGCAATGCACATCTGGAGGCCAGCTGTGCGACCAAGGGGCAGCAGCCGGATGCTGACTCAGCCCTAAGCAGTTGGAAGCATGTAGAAGCCAGTCAGAGGCTCGGGGAGGGGTGGGAATCAATCCGCCCAGCTCCCCTGCTCCAGCGCTGCCTCTAGGTATCAGCACATTCCTGCCATGCCTGGCTAAAATTAGCCTTCCATAGTGGGGGGAAGGGGATTGGGCCCAGAGCCCAGCCTATATGGGGTGGGGCGGGATCAGAGCCTGGCCTATATGTGGGGGGGGGGGAGTGGGATCGGGGCCTGGAGCCCGGTCCATAGAGGGTGGGAGGAATCAGGGCTTATAGGCTGCGAAGGGAATATGGCTTGGCAGGGTGTGATGAGTCACACCCCCCGCCCCCGCACACACGGGGGCTGCCTGCCCATGAACCCATACACTTGTGCACACACCCCCTCCCCCGCCTGCTTCTCCCCTCCCCCTCGTTAGTCCGGATGTGGCTGCTCAGCTCCCCGCAGCCCGGCTCACCTAGACCTATTTCAGGCTCCCTCAGCCGGCCCGGTTATTTTTAGCTGAGATGACGCTCACTTTTCTGGCTGCCCCACGCCCCTCACCCGCCCACGGGTCACCCAGCCACCCGCCCCCCCACACAGCGAAGGATCGCCCGGGCTGCAGCACCATCGCCTCTCACCCTGCATCTCTGCCGCCAGACCCTGGGCTGCATTTTCCATCCCCCACCCCCACTGCTTCCATCCACCTTGAGCCAAGAATGAACGGGTGCCCGGATGCCACGGCCATGCCCCTTCCTCCTACGGGCATAGCCGTGCCTGTACTTGGCCAGCCCTTGGTGGGCTCCCCCGTCGGATTCAGCGCCAACCCCAGTGCCCTAGTGCAGCACTGGGGGGTGCTGTGCTGCAGGGAGCGGGATGGGGGGCCCCCCCATCTCATCGTGCCCTTGGGGTCCCACCTCTGCCAGCCCCACACTCCCTAAGGGGTGCAGAACAGGTTGGCATAGCCCAGACATTTCCTCCCAGCCACACCAGGCGGAGGACTGAGAATTGCTCTGGGACCAGTAGAGACTAAACCAGGCAAAGGGACAAGGCTCAGCAGTGACCCTAGACACGCCTGTGTTCACACCCACCACGCTGCTGCTGGGCTCTTTGTACAAACCAGGCCCTGTGAGGGTAGCCTTTGAAAACTACCCAGGCGCTGGTCAGTCGTCTCACGCGGTGGGATATAAGTGACAACGCGGCGGGCGAGGTGCCGGCTGTCCTCTGATCTGTTTTAAAGGCTGCGTTTGAACGACGTAGGGACAGGGGTCTGCCCGGGTCTTGAATCCAAACGAAGCAGGGGGAGCCAGTGACAATCGGACTGCCGTGTACGTATGCAGTAAACGGACCCAGCGAAACACACGAGAGGGTTGGGGGAATCACAAACTAGGTATGAGTCAACTGTAATCCTGGCGCAAAAAAAAAAAAATCAATCATCATTCTGGCCTGCATTAGTAAGCATGTGGTAAGCAAGACAGGAGAAATAATTCTTCCGGGGGCTCCGGGTCCAACTCTGGGCCCCACGCTTCGGGGAGGAGGTGGGCAAATTGGAGAAAATCTGGAGGAGAGCAACGAAAAGGATTCGTGGTCTCGAAAACATGGCCCATGAGGAAAGAGCGAAAAAAGTGGGTTTGTTTAGTCTGGAGAAGAGAAGGCTGCGGGTGGGGAGGACCGGAAGGGGTGATATTCTTCAGGTACATAAAAGGGTGTTATAAAGAGGAGATCAATTGGTCTCCTTAACCACGGAGGACAGCACAAGAAGTAAAGGACAAGAAGAAACGGGCTCAAATCGGAGCAAGGTAGATTGAGATAGTTAAACACGGGAACAGATGACCTAGGGAGGTGGTGGAATCTCTGTCATTGGAGGTTTTTAAGAACAGGTCTGACAAACACTCCTCAGGGATGGTCTAGATAAGGCTTTACTGGCCTATAAAGAGAGATTATAAATGAACTCCCAAGTTATCTTTCACCTAAGGAGACAAGGGAAACCAGCCCCTCGTGTTCCCGGAAGGTCGGGACAGTCAGCCGTGCTGGCCCAGGAGTAATTGGAGAGAGAGAGCACCTGAAAATGAAGACAGTGCCATGCGCATGTACGTTCTAGATGTGTGTTTTCACTTTTATTTGCTTGTAACCCTCCCTGCTTTGATTTCACTTGCTTGGCATCGCTTAACAACTGTGTCCGGTTGTTAATAAGCTTGGTTTATTTTAGTCAAGGCCGACCCTGTGCTGTGTTTGAGTTAAGTCATTGTTAACGCCAGGTAACGTGGCAAGCGGCTGGCGACTGTCTCTTTAAAGGAGCAAACCAACCTTAGTATATCTCTGAGTCGTCCAGGAGAGGGCTGGACATCTCAGGGCGGACGGTTGGGGGGAAATTTGTGACCGGGGGAGTGTTGGGGTCACTAGTAACCAAGGCTGGAGGAGCCCAGAGCACGGCTGTGATGTACTACCATGCTGCTAGGGCCAGAATTACTGAGCAGAGCGGCTCAACACTCAAACACTCAATGCAAGCGTGTGGGCTGGCTGGGGGCATCCAGACAACCCAGCGATGGCAGCAGAGCATTCTGAGGTGCTCAGCGTTACAGGGCAGGTGGTGACTCAATCTCTCACCGCTCTGGATGGCTTCCCAAAACGTGATGGAGGCACAAAAGGGCGTTATGTAAATGGGCAAATCTACTGGCATTTCTATCATTAAACCAGATTAGTTAAACCAGATTAAGCCCCTGTGTGAACGCTACCATTCAGAATAAAAGTGGCTTAATTCACAGCCGCGAAGTGGGGCCGAGGCAGGCACTGACTGCAGCTCTTCTGCCTCCAGGATGGGTGCTCTTCCCTCAGATCCAACCCTGCAGAGATTAGAACGGCAGCCACTGCTGGCAATATCCCCTTGAGCTCAGCCCTGGAGTACGATAGGGTATCGAAGAAGCCCACGTTAAATAGGTGAAGCACAGGCGAACTGACAGATCTCAGAAGACAGTTGCCCACGGGGCATCATCACTGAAGGGGGGTGTTTCGAGTGGGGCTCCACAGGGATTGGCACCAGGCCCGATGCCAGTCAGCTTTTTCGTTGACGATCTGGAAGTAAATATCAAATCGTGGGTGACCCAATTTGCAAACCAGAGAGTGGCAGAAGAGTAAATAAGGAGGAGGACGGAGCCATCAGAGGGTCTGTCTACACTGCAACGTACACCCAGAGTCTACACTCATTTGTAATCCAGGCTAGGAATTGTCAGACCCTGGGTCCCAACCTGGAGTCCAGCGTCTACACTGCATTATGTGGGCCTGAGTCCACCCACCCATAACCCAGACTTCCTAGTGCCCTCCCAAGATGTGGCCACGCCAGCCCTTGGTTCGTGGCGCAGTGTGGGGAAACTTGTCTGTCCACCAACCTTGACTGTCCAAAGGACAGAGAAAGTCGGCCCGTGGGATTGTGGGATACTTTTGGGGGACTCCCAGAGCACGAGTCCAGTGGGACAGTGTCTACCCTGTAGAGCAAGAGGGTTTGAACCCTGGGCCCTGGCTTCACCCCCGTGGGGTCCTGGGACCCTGGGCTAGTGCGATTGGTGTGTAGATGGAAGGGTGGGGGTGTAAGACCGGAGCCTGAGATGGGCTTACACTGTGGCGTGGACAAACCCACACAGAGCACTGTGGATCATTTGGCAAACCGGGCCCGTTCACACTGAATGCATTTTCATACAGCCTGACGCCAAGTTCGACGTCTAGCAATGCTGGCCACACCTCCAGAGTGGGCGCCTGAGGCCTGGACAGCCGGGACTCTGAAAAGGCGTCAGGGCTCACTGTGGACAAGAAACTGAGCCTGAGCTCCCAGTCCGATGTGGCGCTTCAAAGGGCTAATGCGATCCTGGGATGTCTGACCGGGGCGGAGGGAGGGGATTTTCCCTCCATAGGCTGCATTGGTGAGACCCACATGACAAAAAGGATGTTGCAAAATTGTTGAGGATGTGGAGAAGAGCCGCATCAGTGATTCAAGGGCTGGAGCGAATGGCTTCCAGGGTGAGACTTAAAGAGCTTGGGTGACTTAGTTTATCCAAAAGGTAGTCGGGTGTCGTGAGGGCAAGGCAGCGGGATCATGGTGTCCATGCACCCTCACAGGGAGGAAATCCCAGGTATTTAATGGCCTGTGTTATACAAGATATCGGAGTAGATGATCTAAAGATTCTTTCTGGCCTCCAACTCTATGGCTACGTCTACACGGTGATAAAAGACCCGCGGCTGGCCCAGCTCAGCTGATTTGCACTGATGGGATTTGGGGCTGTAAAATTGCAGTGTGGACATTCAGCACAGGCTCCAGCCCGACACCAAACATCTCCACTGCAACTTTTACTTCCGCGGCGTGAGCTAGAGTCAGCTAACCTGGGCTCCGCGACTTGGTGCCGCGGGTTTTTCCTCGCCATGTAGACGCGTCCTATGAATCTGCACTGATCAGGCTGGATCCCCAGTTTCGGGGCAACAAGCGATCATCTCAGAGGGTCTTTTTCCGTGGGGGTTTTTCGACCCCGCTCCTCATCGCAGCATCTGTGCGCCTTCCCAGCGGGCCTTGAGCCAGGCGACCGCACACGTGCCAGACGTCATTTGCTCTCTTGTCCCCTCCCCAGAGGGAGAAGCGTGTGGCGTGGTGGGTCCTGTTTTGGGAGGGCTGTTGTTTTGTTTTTCCACTCACTAGACCCCTTGCCATGGGTGTACATTCGAGGAGGGTCAAAGAAAAGCATCTCGCGTTTGCGGCGGAAGAAGGGAAGCTTTGGGATTACCCTTCATCCACGCGCCCGGCCCCATACACAGCTCCCACTTGGGCACAGATGAACTTCACTGAGCTGCGTTGTGCCGAAGGAGTGAAACTATCACCCAGGGTCTCCACCCCGGGGCTTTCAATGGCTTTTTAGACCCGCTGGGCCCAGGATGTGGGGTGCAGATAAGGATGGAGCCCTTCAGCTTGAATTGACCGGCGCTGGGAAGCCGGTGTGGAGAGTGGAGGACTGGCGACGCGCTGCGGCGTTTTGTGCTCCCTGCGTTTCCTTCTCACGCCCAGGTCGGCGTCATCGCTGCAGTCCAGCCAGGAGCTGACAAAGCCCTGAAGCCACGAGGCCAGGTCTTTGTCGGCCAGGACGGGACGGAGCCCCTAGGCAGCCAGAGAGGGCAGCAATCGTCATGAACAGTCCTTCCGATGCGGGAGCCCAGCACCAGCGAGAAATCCCAGAGGACGCCCGAGCAGTGAGCTGAGAATCACCGAGCGTGTCCAGCCGGACAGATGGCCGCCAGCACTGGCTAAGCAACCAGGAGCATTGTGTGCAGGGGGGTGGCTTCTCGCCAAAGCGCCGGGAATCGGTCGTGTCCTGGAGCGTGATGCTGGACTTGGTGGAACATTGGCTGCAGAGATGGAGTCGGGACTAGTGGTTAGCCAGGCATCCGGACTCCTGAGTTTAATTCCTAGCTCTAGGAGGGAAGGGGTGTCCAGTGGTTACAGCAGGGGGCTGGGAGACAGGACTCCTGGGTTCTCTCCCCAGCTCTGGGAGGGGAGTAGGGTCTAGTGTCTAGATGGGGGGGCAGTTGGGGACCCAGGACTCCTGGATTCTCTTCCCAGCTCTGGAGTCCTGCTTCGGGCTATTTAGGCCTTGTGCTGCCCATCTGCAAAGGGGAACCTTTCACCCAGGCCCTCCCTCCCGCCCCTGGCTCCCCTGGCCTGTTGAGATTGCTCATCTCCATGTAGGCTTGGAGCCGGCTGAGTGGGGGCCGACCCCCATCACCTCCTGGAATGGCTGGAAGGGGGAGATTCCTCAGAACCGGCTGAGGATTGTGCAACAGGCTGGCTACAGATGGTGCTGAGCCAGCTGCGTTGGTTTCCAGCATGCAGAGGAAATGTGCAGGGTTGCTGGCTGCAATGAGCCCACGCTTCCCCTGAAAGGGAGCCAGATCCTCCTCCCAGCCCGGCCGGCCGGGGGGAGCAGAGAGAAGCCAGTTAAAAAACAATCCTGATTTCACACCCTCTGGCTGGGGTGAGCTTCTGATCTGAGGCTAAGGGAGCAGATTCCCTGAATGACAGTTCAGCACAGAGGCGCCTAACTCCCAGAAAACCAGATGAGACCTGAGGATCAGAGCCCCCAGAACAGTGGATCAGAACCCACAGATCAGAGGGTTCAAGGCCCTCCAAAAAATGGATCAAAACCCACCAAACTGAGAATCAGTGACCCCAGGAGTCTGGGGAAGTTAAACACGAGATTTCAGATTATTTCTCAACATTGCAGTTCAAAAGAGGCCATTCAAATACAGACTGTGCCAGCCCCAGAGAGCTTACAGCTGGGTGGGAGGGGAAACTGAGGAAGGGGAACGGACTTGGCGAAGGTCATCAACTGAGCTGTGAAGAGAACTCAGGCGTCCTGGCACTGCAGCGAATGCTGGAGCCTCTGGGCTCTGCTACCTTTCTAGTGCTGGCTGGTCTAGAGACACCCTGCGCGCCCTGGGGGAATTCCCTGGGTGGGATCAGACTCCCCGGTGGGCTGGATCCAAGCCACAGGGGGGAGGCGCCTGCTGGCTTCAGGCCCTGGGACATTCACGAGACTGTGAGAAGGCAGCAGCTGTGAAGCCCTGATACTCTGCCCCTATGGCCCCAGCCCAGGCCTCTGAGAGCTGGGACAATCCCCATCCCCCACATCCCAGCTCGGGCCTCTCAGAACCAAGACACTTCCCACCCACTCCTTCCATCCCAGCCCTCGCCCCTTCCAGGGCTTCTCAGAGCCAGGAAATCCCCATCCCTCTTCAAAGCCAGCATAACCCCACTTCCCCCCTCTGACCCAGGATATCCCCCTCCCCCAACCGGGATATCCCTGTCCCGCCCTCCCGCACAGAGCTGGGATATCCCCTTCCTGGGCTGAGCTGGTTCTCACCTGCCCTGGCTGGTTACAGCACCTTGCTGCTGTTGTGGATCCTTGGACTTCCGTGGCTGATTCAGCAGGGATTTCCCGGCAGATCAGGGCACATTGCCAGCCAGTGAGTCACTCCCCGGAAATCTGGGGTCCTGACATAGCCAAACCAGAAGCCCAGCCTAGTCGGGGATCTCCGTCCTTTTAGGAGCGGGGTGCAAGGGGGCACTCGGTCTCCCCTCCCAGCCTAGTTTGACACGTTCCCTACGCACAGATCCCCCCTCCAGCCTGCAAGATCACCCCCGACTTCATCATCTATGTCAGGCTCCCTGGGGCAGGAGTGAAAATGACGAGGTGGGGGAGGAGATTCAGGCCCCATTCGCCCCAATTCTGAGCCAGGACCAAAGATGCCATCTATGCAGCCAGCCGGGCAGTTGCCTGGGTTAGAGGCCAGACTGGGTCAGACGAATGGTCCATCCAGTCCAGCATCCTGTCTTCCAATCATGGCCGATGCCAGATGCTTCAGAGGGAATGAAGCGAACAGGGCAATTATTGAGGGATCCATCCCCCGTCGTCCAGTCCCAGCTTCTGGCAGTTAGACGTTTAGGGACACCCGAAGCATGGGGCTGCATCCCTGCTTGGCTAATAGCCATTGATGGACCTAGCCTCCATGAGCTTTAATTCTTTTTTGGATCCCGTTATACCTGTGGCCTTCACAACATCCCCTGGCAATGAGTTCCACAGGTTGAGACTGCGTTGGGTGAGGCACGTCCTTATGTTTGTTTTAAACCTGCTGCCTATTAATTTCATTGGGTGAGCCCCGGTTCTTGTGTTCTGTGAAGGGGTAAATAACGCTTCCTTAGTCGCTTTCTCTACACCATTCATGATTTTATAGACCTCTGTCATAGCCCTTCTTAGTCATCTCTTTTCCAAGCTCAACGGTCCCAGTCTTTTTAATCTCTCCTCCCTCAGAAGCTGTTCCATCCGCCTAGTCACTTTGGTGCCCTCCTCTGCACCTTTTCCATTTCTAATATATTTTTCTGAGACAGGGTGACCAGCACGGCATGCAGCATTCAAGGTGTGGGCGGGCCACGCATTTATATAGTGGCATGATGATATTTTTTGTCTGACTATCTGTCGCTTTCCTAATGGTTCCTGATATTCTATTCGCTTTTTTTGGCGGCTTTATACATTGATCGGATGTTTTTGGAGAACTATTTGCAGTGACTCCAAGGTCTCTTTCTTGAGTGGTAACAGCTAATTTAGACCCCATCATTTTGTATGTAGAATTGGAATTATTTTTTCCAATGTGCATTACGTTGCACTTATCAGCACTGCATTTCGTATGCCACTTTGTCACCCAGTCACATGAGATCCTGTGACAAAGCGGGAACTGTTTGTTATATTTGTATGAAGCCTCAATTGTATGTCTGCCTCAGTTTCCCCTGTATGTTGCATTGTTGCCTAGTGACGTGGGGAAGGTCTGTTTGCTCTCTGGGTGGACTTAAACACAGGTGTGAATGGTTCCTAGTTGTCTGGTCCTTCAAGGCCCACATCACTGGAGTTCTTGAGAAGACCATGGCAAATCCAATTGCCTGGACACAGACAGCTAGCAACCAAGGACCCAGAGAGATATGGACTTCCCCAGAGATGGACTTTCTGCCTCTCAGCAAAGGCTTGAGCCCCATCTTCCCAGTTTGGGAACAAAGGATGGGGGGGTTGTGAGGTGAAAGTTAAGCGTGAGCTGCAGGAAGCAGTCGGGCCACCTCTGAATGGGGACAAAGAGCGGTCAGAAGGATGGGGCTTTGGGCTCAGGATTGACCAGGATGGCCTGGACTCTAACTGTCTTTTCTCTGTGCTAACCAAGGACTTCCCATGCTGGGTTGAGTCGACCAACAAACTCGTCTGTGTCACAACGCTGGCTGTGTCCCTGCATATGCTGGCGGCGGGGTGTGTTTCTTCCAAAGATTGTATAAGTCTCCCTCAGGGGGCTGCCTCAGTTGGCCCACTGAACGGAGCTCACAGGGGGGCAGACGGACCAGAGGTCCAACCTAAGGAGGTGCTGAAGCCGCGTGGCTGCCTTGCCCTATAGGAAGAGTGAGCCCCCCAGCGGGTTTGGCTCACTGACGGGTTCCTCCCAGAGACTGTTCCAAAGCTGCGGTCATAGCCCTGGTCCTGTGGATGCTTGACCAGTCCCTTTATAACTCTTTGCCGTCTGCTTTGGACTTAACTATCTTGAGTAATTCGTATCATCTGCAACTTTGCCACCTCTCTGTTCACCCCTTTATCTAGATCAATATGTTGAACAGCACAGGACGGTCCCAGTGCAGATCCCTGCGGGGAACCCACTATTACCTCTCTCCACTATGAAAACTGACCATTTATTCCTACCCTTTATTTCCTGTCCTTTAACCAGTCACTGATCCGTGAGAGGACCTTCCCTCTTATCCCATGACTGCTTACTTTGGTGAGGGACCTTGTCAAAGGCTTTCTGAAAGTCCAAGGACACTATAGCCACTGGATCACCTTTGTCCACATGTTTATTGACCCCCTCAAAGAATTCTAATAGATTAGTGAGACATGATTTCCCTTTACCAAAGCCATGTTGACTCTTCCCTAACAAATCATGTTCATCTGTGTGTCTGATCATTCTGTTCTTTACTATAATTTCAAACAATTTTCTTGGTACTGAAGTTAGGCTCACTGGCCTATAATTGCCAAGATCACCTCTAGAGCCCTCCTGAAAAATTGGTATCACATTAACTATACTCCAGTCATCTGATACAGAGGCTGATTTCAGCAACTGGTTACATACCACAATTAGTAGTTGTGCAATTTCATATCCAAGTTCTTTTAGAGCTCTTGGGTGAATACTATCTTGTCCTAGTGACTTATTACTGTTTAATTTATCTATTTGTTCTACAGCTTCCGCTACTGGCATTTCAGTCTGGGACAGTTCCTCAGATGTGCCATCTGAAAAGAATGACTCAGCTGTGGGGAACTCCTCCACATCCTCTACATAACCTAGAGCAGCCCAGTGGCTGATCTGCTATATGCCCAGTTGCCCACAGCCCCAAGGGGCTTTCCCAGAATCGAGGAATAGCTGGGGTGCAGCCAACATAAACATATGTTGTGGAATGTGCCCTTGGGGATTCTCAGCTAGTCAGTGAAATCAGCTTTCCTGACCACGTCATGTTCTCACCCCTTGCTGTTATTCATCTCTTCTACATTACACCCCAGAGACAGCTGCATTGTAGCACTGTCAGGATGGCTTCTTGTACATACAGGGGCCTAGATTCTGCCTTATTTATGCCACAAATGAGTGATGAAGCCAAATAGGCCAGGTATCCTGTCTACCTGCCCACCTTCACTCTAACCTCTTGACCCCACTCCTCTCCCAGTGCAAGGTATAGAGTCCTTGTGTTCGAACCACTAGACCTCTTTCCTCTCCCAGAGCTGGGGATAGAACCCAGGAGTCCGGGAATATTGCTGTCACCAGTAGACCAGACACTCTACTCTTCCTTTCTGAAGCAAGAATAGAACCCACCCAGGAGCCCTGACTCACAATCCTTTGCTCTAACCACTACACCTCACCCCCCCCGCCCAAAGCAGGTACAGGACTGAAGGCCTCACTTCCCCCCGCCCAAGGCCCTAGCACCTGTGCCCTGCTGCTCTTGGCTTAGGTCTCTGTTTGAAAGCACAGACAATGCAGCAGTGACTGTGCAGGAGGGTCTAGGTTTGCCCTGCCAGTTATCTGAGGTTTGCTATTTCCTCATGCTCAGGGAGATCCAGATTTGCTTTCTCACTGCAAAGGGGCGTGCCAGCACGTGTGCGCATCGGGGGGCGGGGGGGACTTCCCGCTTGCTCGTTTGTTTGTTTCCCCAAAGGTGCGTTCCGTTGACAATGTGCCTTTCTGCAAGAAAGGGAAACACGAAGCAGCCGCTATACCGAGCACGCTGCGTTGCTTCTGGAAAACGCCCGCTTCACGAGTGCTGACGCAGCCCCGACTGGCAGGGCGAAGGGGGCCGTGAACAGTTCCTGGCTAGAGAACAGAGAACCGAAAGGCTGACACAATTTGAGCACGTGACCGTAGGAGACGCGGGTCCGAGGCCCAGCCATGTTCAGGCTGCTCTCAACCTGGACATACCTCCTGGGAAATACACCCACCACTGCTTCCAGCCCCCAGTATAGGGGTAGGTTGGGGGAGTGGCGCGGGCACACTGTGGCTATTCTCTGCCCCCTAAGGCCCATAGGGGGGACCGGGGACATGGTTGGGGCGCACTGCGCTATGGCTATTCTCTGCCCCCCCGGGCCCATAGGGGGTGGATCGGGAGCATGGCTGGTGCACAATGCATTGTGGGTATTCTCTGGCCTCCAGGGGCCAAAGAGGGCAGATCGGGGGTGTGGCAGGAGCTCACTGTGCTGTGGCTATTCTCTGCCCCCCAGGACCCAGCAGTAGAGAAGTGATGGACCAGGATGGCGGGGTATCAGCAGATGGCTCTGGCTGACCGGCCCAGTCTGGCCCATGGTAAGTATCTCAGCTCCAGGCCTGGATTGCCAGCCTTGCTTCTTGTCCAGTCAGCTGGGGGGCACTGACAACGTGGTGACTGGGCGTCCTGGCCCCGCTCCCCAGCAAGTGTGTTGATGTGTGTGTGGGGGACTCACATGAGTCCAATGCCGTGACTTTTCCACTATTGGCGAGGTGGAAGCAGGGGAGGCCCACTTCTGCCTTTCCCGTTGTTGGAAAAATCACGGCTAATGTCCCAAATTGCCCAGTAATTGTGACACTGCATGTTTACACAGGACCTGACACGAAGCTAGAGCAGCCAAGAGGCCTTCCTGGTGTGCGTGTGTGTCAGTGCCTGGCTTGTACGTCCTAGCGCACCAGGAAACGTGAGCACCTGGTGCCTCCCGGGCCTGTCTCCTGCCGGGCCGTGCTGCAGCAGTGGGCAGGCCAGTCTTCCACCAACATGCCTGCGTGGCCAGTGGCCTGCTGCTTGCTCTGGAGCCAGCAGGAGCGGGCTGCAGCCTTATAGGCCAGGGACCCAGACGCAGCCAGAAAGGAAGATGAGATGCGACCTCTGTTGGAAGAAATGGAAAGTGTCAGCGTTGGCCGGAAGAAAGGAGATTTTGTTTCCCAGCCACTGAAACCCTCCTGGATTAAATCGCCTCTCCAGCCAGGCCTCTAAGATTGCCAGGCTGCCCCAGGACGGGAGGATCAAGTCCCCTCGACTAGAGGGGCCAGATCTTGCTCCCTTCCCAGCTCCCCTGGCAGCTGACGTTTACCTAGGGCGACCATATAGCAAGTGTGAAAAATCAGGACACTTTTTTTCCCAGTTTGGGTGGGATCGTGACGTATATAATAAAAAGCCCCTAATATGGTGACGTCTGGTCACCCTATTTGGTTGTTTACCCCTTCTGGGGCCTGTGTCTCCCCCCCCCTTCTTCTTTTCCCCTCCTCCCACCATCTGTTCACACATTGCCACTCCCTAGAACCTCCCCTCTCCCGCCAGCCACCTCTGAGTTGTTCTTTTCCCACGCCCATCAACTCAGCCCCAGGCCGCACCAATTTCATAAGGGCTTGGCTTTTTTTTTTTTTTTTTTTTAAATGAGATGAGCTCATGGGAGGCGGGGCTCTCTCCCCCCTATATAAGGACGGTTGTGAGCTAGCGCTGCTCAGCTCGCTCTGGTTGTATTGCTCAGCTGGGGCCGCTGGGGGGGTAACGGAGACTCCCACCCGGGGAAGGAAGCCAAGCTCTTGTCGCTGCCCGTGCCCCTCGCCCGGCTCTTCTTCGCCATGAGCTCTATGGTGGATCTAGACACCGTGTACGAGGTAAGAGGCAGCCGTGTCTCTTGGGGGCTGGGTTGAGGTGTCTCGGCCGGCCAGGATCCCCTAAACCAGGCGAAGGTTGACTTGTTTTGGGGGCGGGGGCGATTTCTCCTTCCAAAACTCCCAGCTATGAAATTAGCCCCCCCCCCCCCCCCAGTCGTTTGTGGCATGGGCGAAAGGGTTAAAATCAGCACAATCTGGCTGCTCCTTGACAAGATCGCCCCCTGCCCCCCCGTTCTATTCGTCCCCTTGGGGGGGGGGACAGACCGTTGCTAAGCCGGATCCGCTCCGGATCTAGGCGCTTGGCTCGATTTACTCCTCGACGGGCGCTCTCCGGGCCGGGTTTTCGTCGTGGAATAACTTTGCGTCGCTTGGTTTTTTTTGTTTTTTTGTTTTTGTTTTTTTTCTTTCCTCTGGAGAGGAGGGCGGAGGACGCGGAATGGGAATCGGAGCAGGGTTTGTGTCCGGCAGATCCAAATTCGGAGTCCTTCCGAAAGGAAAAAAAACCTAGCACCTGGGCGGGGGGGTGTCGGGGGTTGTTTTTGTTTTTCATGAGAAATCCTGGCTGGAGTGAATTGGCTCGACTCTAGTTCAGGTCACTAACTCGGGGAGCAAAGCGAAGAAACGGGGGGATAAATTTGGTGTCTCCCCCCGGCATCGATTCTGTTTAATCGGCTACTTCCCCTTTCGGGAAATGAAGAAGTGTGGCTCTAGGAGGACGGGGTCTGGGTTCAGGAACTGCTTCTAGATGCCAGGAATGTTCCCACCCCAGCAGCGGTTAGCAGGCTCTGCTGGGCCGGGGCGGGGGGGAGGCTCCTTCCTTCTCTCCTTCACCATAGCTTCTGCACGGCCGTTTGATTGCTGTTTGTTGACTCCAGGGCCGCGCCTTAGCTGGTGTAAATACTCCGGCTAGTGTGAACCAACACTGGTCTGGTTAGAATTCAGACAAGGCTGCCTTTGCCACCTGGGTGCCTCACCCTCATCGACTTGCCTTCCTGGGTCACTTCCCTGCTGTGATTCCTCCCTCCCCCCCCCCCCAACTCCTTCTCAGCCAGCACAGAAACTGCTTCCATTTCACTGTGTGGTTTTGGTCTCTTGTTTTTGTTTTTTTCAATGGGGAAAGATCTCAAAGAAGCAGGTCTGTAGAAGTTTAGTCCCAGTCCCTGTGGGGCTTTAAGGGGATAGCTGCACCCCCGGCTGGAAGTGGTTTCCATACTATGCAGGGTTTACAGTCGATTCAGTGGCTCTCAGCAACACTCCTCCTCCCCCCCCCCCCCACACACACACTGTTCTGGCCCCATGTAAAGCCCCTGCTTTTTTGGAATGATGGGCTGGGGGGGTGTCACCTGCCCTGACTGAAGAGGAAAGGGTTAAAGTGAGCGAGTGACCTGGAATAGCTGCCATGGTGGGGCTGGACTGATGGCTCCGGTTCAGAGCCAAGTTAAGCTAGTGGCCGCCCTGGGGTGGAAAATGCTGGACCTTGAGACCACCTGAATGAGGGGTGGAAATGGGGTGCAGCTGGAGGACGTGGGGGAGGGGTGTATCTGAGCAGGGCTCCTCTCTGGATCAGTGGTGGGGAAGGACCCCCTTGGTGCCGGGGGCCCATGGGGAAGCAAGAGAAGAGCACAGGGTGGAAAGAGTCGTGGAGAAAGGGCAGTTCCCTATGTAGGTTTACACTGTAATGATGTACGCCCGCTGGAATTCTGCCCCTCTTTGAAATCCTCGGCTGTTTTCGTCCCCCTCCATGGAATCTCACTTTTTCCATCCCCACTGCCTTGCAATTGCTTCCCCCCACTGCAAATACCAGCCCCCAGGCAGCGGGGGGGGGGGGGGGGAGATTGTTGCTTTGGAAGGGGGGATCGGTGCCAAGCTGTGGCCAGGCCTAGCAACTTATAAATAGCTCTGGCTATCCTTGGCCTGTGAGTCATGGCAGAGCTCACCCTGACACGGAGCGCTCTTTAAAGAGAGTTCTCTGTCCCCCAGGGACCCCACCCTATGCCCTCCTCTTTCCCCCCTCCTTCCTCCCAGAAAGGGTCCTGGCACTTGTCACAGCCAGGTGCTGAGTTTGCTGTAGGGTGGGTGGCTATGGAGCTGGGCACTAAGGAGATCTGCACCGGGTGCCCTCACCCTGGTGGGGGGTTGGCAGAGCCATGTGTCCCTGCCCTACAAGCTGGGAGAGTCAGAACTGGGCATTAACTCCACCACCCTCTTTTTTTTTTTCCCCTCCCCCTCTCTTCCCGCCCCACAGAGCCTCCGCAAAATGAATCTGAGCGAGGAGCGGGAAACGTCCCTGCCCGCCTATGTGCGCTGCCACTCCGCCAGCTCGGAGCCCCTGGGGGGCAGCGAGCCCAGCCACGTCTGGCCCCTGCGCACCCTCTGGAGCCCTAGCACGGAGCAGCTGCGCTCCCTGCCCGAACCGGCGGCCCCCCGCCCCTCCTTCCGCACCGACCGCTCCCTCAGCCTGGTGGAGGGCAAAGCCTTGCCGCCCCCTCCGCCCGGCTTCCCCCCGCTGCAGCCCCCGCCGGCCCCCGCCCTGTCGTCCCGCTACAAGACGGAGCTGTGCCGCTCGTACAGCGAGACCGGCCGTTGCCGCTACGGCGCCAAGTGCCAGTTCGCCCACGGGGCCGGGGAGCTGCGCAGCCTGAGCCGCCACCCCAAGTACAAGACGGAGCTGTGCCACAAGTTCTACCTCCACGGCGAGTGCCCCTACGGCTCCCGCTGCCACTTCGTCCATTACCCGGAGGAGCGGGAGCTGACCGCCTCCCCGCAGCTTCTGCGCCAGAGCCTCAGCTACAGCGGGGTGCCTGCCGGCCGCCAAGGCTCCCCGCCGCCCGGCCTCTCTGACCCGGCCTCCTTCGCCCGGGCGCCCTCCATCTCCCCGCCTCCCACCAGCGACTTCCTCTCGCCCTACTTCACCCGCCTCAACTCGGAGCCCGTGCCTCGCGTGGCCACCCTGGGGGAAGCTCCGGCAGCTCCCGCCCCCGGTGGGCGCTGCACCTGCCGCTGCAGCAGCGCTCCCAGGCTGTGCGCCTTCGAGAGCACCCGGGACTATTTTGCTGCCGCTCCGGGGGCGCCCGTTGCCTCCGGGCTGCCCCGAACCCCATCGTCCAACTCGCTCTCCGACCAGGATTGCTACAGCAGCTCGGGCAGCCTGAGTGGCTCCGAATCGCCCGTCTTCGAGATGCTGCCCGCCGCCGGCGGGGCTTGGAACGGGACCCGTCGGCTGCCCATCTTCAACCGCATCTCTGTGTCGGAGTGAGCGCCATGGCCGGCCGCTGGGGAGGGGGGCGCCGGATCGGGACCGCTGGGGTCGATCCAAAGGCGTCCGGGTGTGTGGGGCTGTTTAAATGCATTGATGGGACGGGGTTGCAAACCCGCTCCTGGGAGCAAAACCCTTCAGATGCTGCCCTCTCCAGATGTTTGCAGAGGAGACAGCCACTCCCTGGTGGGAGCAGCTGGGCGTTGGCTGGAGCTGCCCCTGTCCTGGGGGGAAGAGAGGAGGGGCGGAGGGGGTTTGGGTGGCCTCCCTGCATGTGGGACATGAGCTCCCCACAGCAGGGGGGTGTGGGAAACGAAAGGGAACATGTACTGTTGGCATTTGCCTTGTGCGCAAGGCAAGCTCCCTGCCTGGCCAGATGTAGCCATGCCTTTTAAATGACTTGCCCCTGTTGCCTAGCATTAGCGGTGATGCTGCCCCGGGTGCCTTGGGAGAGGGACCGTCCTCTCTGTAGACGGACCGTGGCCCCGCCCTGCTCCACTGGTTGCCCAAGAAGTGCCGATAATGACGATGACGCCAAAGTGCCTTGCCCAGCCCCGCCGCCTGGCCGGCTCACCTGCTTCAAGTTAGGGTGGGCTTTGTGAGATGGGCTGCCGGTCCCCCGCCTCCCCCATTTCCGTCTTTCTGCTGGCCTCACCTGTGTTGAGGAGGATGAGGGAGAAGCTGCCTTGGTGCTGGCATGCCTCCCTGACAAGGGACTGCTTTGGAGCGGCAGGGGGGGCCATGGTAATTTTATGTCCCCTATGTAGCAGTTTTTGGGGTGGACCACATCAACATAGGGATGCCTGGGAAAGGATAAATTTGGCTATAATGGTGCTGCTTTGCTCCCCCACTTCTACCTTTATTTCATGCTGTGAATATTTCAGGAAGGGTTCCTTGAGAATTTTTTGGGGGGTTTTATTTGAGGTTTTTTTTTGGGGGGGGGGGAGACAGTAGCTCAGATCAACCCTATTTTAACCCCTTTCACAAGGAACTGAGCGAGGGAGGGGTGTCCGAGAACAGCAACAAAAGCTTTCTCCAGTATCCTGCTGAAATACTGGAGTAACATTCCAAAGCTGTCACCTTTTTGCAGCATGAGGCTTTTGATAGTCGAGCTACTGCCACATGCACAACCTAGCCTCTGATCTTTTTTAAAAAAAAAAGAGAGAGAAAATACTCCAGTAACATCCCCAAACCCTGGAGTAACAATTTAACCAGCAGTGGCATTTTGGGTCATTACTGGAGTACTTTATTAACCCTAGGGTTAATATTCTAGAAGGGAGGAATTCCGTTCACTTAATTCAGTGGTTTTCAATCCTTTTTCATTTGCGGACACCTAAAAAAAATTTCAAATGGAGGTGTGGATCCCTTTGGAAATCTTAGATATAGTCTGAGAACCCGTAAGCGTCTGCAGACCCCAGGTAAAAAAACCACTGACTTAAAGCAAGAGCTGTTTGCTACAAACTAAGTTGGGGGAAAATATAGACTTCAGTAGTGGTGTTGCAGCATTTATGGCTGTTACTCTAGCAGAATGGAGTACTTTTTTTTTAACTGAACTGGTGATCGCACCAGCTCAGCAGCCTAGATGTAAAAGGAGGGGTGAAACTGAAGGGGGCGAGGGGTGCTAGGAATTATCTGGTGTAGGAAAGGTCTAACGCTGCACATGATACATCTCAGACTGTCTTAAAGAGGATAATGAGGCATCAATAGCTCTGGGTGGGGCAGGAAGGCAGCACAGATTATCCAGCATCTTGCAATAAAGATGTGGTCCTCTTCTCCCCCCTCCCCTGGTTCCTCCGCCCCCCTCCCTGGAATCCAAAGAGGGTTAGGATGTTCCATACCTCTCCCAGTTAGCCACCCCATCCAAAGCTCATTCAACAGTATGACAAGGCTGGCCTCAATTTCTGGGGGTTGTCCTCCAGAGCCATAGTGTTAAACTGGTCAGCCCTTGCCAGAGAGAGAGGTGGGGGGGATAGTAATGGACATGCACGAATACACTTGGCTTTGCCTGACTTCTTGTGCAGAGCCAGACTGTAATGTGCTCCCAAATCAATACCAGCCTCTTGCTGGCAGCTGGTGTAAATCAGGAGGAAATGGACTTAGTGTTGCCAGCTGCATGTGGTCAAAACCTCCTGACTTACTACTCCCCTCCCCACCCCCAAAAATAAATCTCAGCCTTTTCAAGCTGAGTTTTAAGATTTTTTTTTTTTTTTTTTTTTTTTAATGGATGAATCCATTTGGATTTGCCATATTCAGGGTTACTGTTTACCAGCATTTTTCCCAAACCTTGCAGGCTCAAAACCTGCCTTCTCTTTTAAAGGCAAGCTAAGTTTCTGCTCTCTTCACATGACTGTAGAAGCTGGGCTTTCGGAACAGCACTAAATATCACACCGGTGGAGCCCTGAAGCCTGCTGTGGTAGCATGTGCCACTCTCTTTACACTTCCTTTGCGGTGGAGAGGCCTAATGAGATCTCTTATATTTTGCTTCTGTGCTAACGAGTCCCAGCTTTTTAACTGAGGGGGGGAGGGCTTTGTGTTGCTGTTAGAAACCAAACAAACTGATGTTTACTTTGTAATGATGAGAACAGAAACCAAAATTATTTATAGAGTCTTATTTATTCAAGAAAGAATTTTATATATTTATCATTTTTTGTAATATTCTGAAATAATATATATATTTTCTGTGTTTATTAAAGTTAATTAAAAAAACAACAACCCCAGCCTGATGTAACCATGAAAGCGATATGTTTATAAGTGAAAATGCTTTTTTTTTTTTTAAATCATCATTGTGGTGGTTTATTGCTGAATCTTGAGGATTTAAAAAAAAAACACCATCCTGGTGGAAATAAAAGAGAGAAAGCTATCAGACTGGATGGTTTTGTGTGTGTTGTGGGGTGATACTTGCAGTGTGTCTAAAGCCTGGGCGAAACATGATGGTTTGCTGTTTTTTTGTTTTTGTTTTGTTTTTTTGTTTTGTTTTTCCCCTGCAATTCCCCAGTAATCTTATCTGAAAAGTTTAGACCAAAGATGATGCGTGGAGTCAGGAAACATGAGCAGAGGGACTGAAATTCCATTAGGGGATGTTTATCATGTCTCCGTGGATCTCTTGTCTTTCCTATCACCAGGTATGTGAGCATCTCACAAATGTGGGATTTTAGTATGGATTAGGGCCCAGCTGCCTAACGCCCATTGGGGCTGCATGGAGGCTGAATAGGAGACAGTCTCTGCCCCAAAGAGCTTCCAATCTAAATAGAGGGGCAACTGAGGCATAGCTCAATAAAGAAGGATGACCCACTGGTTAGGGGATCTCCATGAGGAATTAGGTGCCTAGGACTGAGGCTTCACTCCTCAAGGGATCTAACTCCTTTAGGCTGCATGGAGAGTTCTTGAATAAACTTTAGAAGAACATATCCTCAGGGATTTTCTATAGGGGCAGGTGAGCCCATACCCACCTGCTTCTGAAGCAGCTGGTACTGGTAAGATACCTGGCCCCATAAGCCCATTGTGCTGCTCCAGTCTGGGTTAAGGCTATTATCCTCCCAGCTTGTCGAGAGAGGACAAGGAAAGCACTGCCTCAATATTATAGATGGCAAAGGTGGGATTTGAACCTAGGTCATCACACTCTTTGATAGTACCTTAACCCCAAGATGGTTTGGCTTGCTCAGGTTGGCATGGGATATCACGCTCCATTCCCTTCACTGATCTGCCAAGAGGGGGTGGGTTTGCTGGTGGGTCACTGCTCTGGGCCCCAGGCTGGCTGGATTAAAGGTAGGTCTGGTACAGCAAGCATCACAGGGTGATTGCAGCTGATCAGTGTAGGTTCTTCTATGGCCCAGCGGGGCCGTGGAGGTGAGCAGTGGCCCCGCCTGGGTGACGAGCACAGTCCAGCGGCTGAGCGTCAGCTGTGTTTCCTTCCCTCTCTTCCTGAGCCAGGACAGGCCATTCTCAGCAGGTGCTGGCGTCACAGCTAACACCAGCGGGGCGCGGCCAGGCCCTGCCAGGGGCGCATCAACAAGCCTCTTTGCGCAAGGCCCCTGTTCCCTCCCAGACTGGAGGAACCGGCCTGTTGAGTCGCTCCCGCCTGATGCCTTCGGTAAACAATCCGCCTTAGGAAACCCAGCCGCGCCCGCCTGCACCCAGCCGAGGAAGGAGCAGGTGGAGCAGAGGGGTTGCTCAGGAATACCTTCAGCTGCAGGGAGCTTGGGCCTGGGTGTGAATCAGCCCAAGGCAAGGCCCCCAAATGCTGTGGCACCAGGAGGCTGATTCCCTTAGAATCAGTTTCATCCCATGGCCCAGTTACCAAACCTCTCCTGTCCTCTCTGAAGCTTGACATCGGGGGGGGGGGGGGGGAGGCAGCGACTTGTAGATGTCAAGGCCAGATGGGAACCCAGAGATCATCTGCTTGGCCCTCCCCACGAGGTAGGGAGGGCCACCCACTTCAGTATCAAGGGGCAGCACAATTGTTATGAAGCAGCGAGAGGCTCTGGCTGAGATCCTGTGCGCCAGGTGCTGCACCAACCCTGACCGAGATCAGGGCCTGTTCTGCTCGGTGTTGCAAAACTCCTGAGCAAGACTGGGCTATAGTAGGGGGTGACTGGGGACTGGAATCCCCCTTCATAGCCAGCCTGGTGGGATTCTCCCTCGCTCCTGGCATTTTGGGGGGAGGGGGCTGGGTTCTCCTAGAAGCTGCATTGCTCCTGCTCAATGGGTTCAGGTTCCAGGCCGCCCGTGGGGATCTCGCACGTCCTCTAGGGACTGCAGGAGCTTCTGGGAGCGCAGCTGTGTTTGGCTTCGTTCTTTGTGGTGTTGGTGCTCGCCCTCCCTTCTCCCTGGAGGATTGGGGGCAGTGTCTCCATGGGATCCACTTCAGCTGGGTTTAATGGTTTGACCCACAAGCCAGGGGCTGGATGCCTGCTGGTTCTCACATCTGCTGTACATGCAGAGGATCCTGGGTTCAAACCCCAGTGGAATCACAGGCGCTGCACCATGGAGGTGCATAGCTGAGTCTAGGTGAGCCATATAGGCCTCTGTAGGGCTTATTTTGTTTGACGTGCTTCTACTTGCCATGGTCTCTCCTGCTCCTTGGCGCTCTCCTTCTAGCCTCAACCGCCTCTCTAAATATTAATGGATGCTGGGCTGGTCATAAAAATAGCACAACCCTTGGAAGTTCTAGCCCTGGCTGCCAAGAAGGCTAATAGCATATTGGGCTGCATTAGTAGGAGCATTGCCAGCAGATCGAGGGAAGTGATTGTTCCCCTCTATTTGGCATTGGTGAGGCTACATTTAGAGTATTGTGTCCAGTTTTGGGCCCCCCACTGCAGGAAGGATGTGGACAAATTGGAGAGAGTCCAATGGAGGGCAACAAAAATGATGAGGGGGCTGGAGCACATGGGTTATGAGGAGAGGCTGAGGGAACTGGGCTTGTTCCGTCTGCAGAAGAGAAGACTGAGGGGGGTTTTGATAGCAGCCTTCAACTACCTGAAAGAGGGTTCCAGGGAGCATGGAGCTAGGCTGTTCTCAGTGGTAGTAGATGACAGACCTAGGAGCAATGGTCTCAAGTTGGAAATGGGATGGTCTAGGTTGGATATTAGGAAGAATTTTTTCCCTAGGTGGGAGTGAAGCACTGGAATGGGTTACCTAGGGAGGTGGTGGAATCTCCATCCTTAGAGGTGTTTAAGGCCTGGCTTGACAAAGCCATGGCTGGGAAGATTTAGTTGGGGTTGGTCCTGCTTTGAGCAGGGGGTCAGACAAGATGACCTCTTGAGGTCCCTTCCAACCCTCATCTTCTAGGATTCTGTGAAAACCAGGCTGATGTGTCCTTCTACAAGAGACGCACTCAGCCCCTGATAAGCAGGGGGACTGGCGGAAGAAATGGGAAGGGGAAGCTTTCTTGGGTCCTGGCAGGGGATTTCAGCTGCATTACAGATAACATTTTAGACAGGAACCACGAAGGAGCCATGCCGGCCATGAGCCAGGGATTGTCTCCTGCAGACTGCTGGACTAGTAGAAGCTTGGAGGGTCCCTCGCCCTGCTGCTAGGATGAAGGCTACTCCCAGCCAGGTCTCGGGCTAGACTGGATCACTTTGATACCACCAAGGCTAGTGCGAATGTGTTTGTTCGGTCTTCCACATCTGCCGCTCACGTGTCTGCTCATCCTTGCCTCTCTGTCGGGATCTTTCCCTCTCCTTGCCTGTGCAAGTCCCCGAGGCTGTGGTGGGGTGGCGGAAAGGTGCAAAGGTTCTGCCGGCAATGTAGCCAGGCTGTCGGCAGGCCATGAGTGCCCTGCAGCTAGACATCTTACGCCTTTGGGGCGACCCTGATGTGGGAAACCAGGCCCAGAGGCACCAAACCTTCACGGAGAAATCCCGGCCCCTGAAGTGCTTGTTGGAAGAGAAGGGGCGAGGAGCGATGGGTCGAGCCCGGTTTACTCAATGCTCCCACAAGATCTTTTTTCAGGTTGGAGAACAAGCCCACGGGCTGTCGGCAGATTTTTTTTTTTTTTTGCCTCCGACTGCTGGATGGTCATTAGCGGGTTGAGACCCAGAAAGCAGCTGTTGCCTTCTGCAGCCTGGGATGGGAAGCTGCCCCTGGGGTTCCCCTGGCTTCCTGGTGACAAACAGCCATGCCTGGACACCCCGTCAGGAGCTCTTTGCTGCAGTCCAGAAGCTCTCTACAGGCCAGGCCCAGGTACTGACGGGCTGCCATGACCCTCTGAATTCTATAAGCATCCAGCGACTTATCGGCCCTGATGTGTCTCCGGGAGCAACCTGCAGAAATGGTGCTGGCTCCTGCCTGGATTCTCCTTTCGGGGATGGATTTTGATTGCCAGCAATCTTGTGATCTCAGGGCTGGGGACACCAGGTAGTGTGGCCGGAGTCTCCCCTGGGCCTTTTGCACTGGATTCAGGGGGATAGTAACCGGTTTGTTTTTTTTAAATAGTTACTGCTGGTTGCACCCTGCGTGGCTGTTCCTGCCAGGGGATGAGGGGCGTCAGGGGCTCATTGATTTTATCACCTGGGTGGCGGCCTCCAACCTCCAGTCTGTTTTCCCCTTCCCACTGGCCCAGAAGTTCATTGCCTTCTCTCTCCTCCATCGTGCTGAGGGATGAGCCTTGACTTTCCCCCATTTTTGCTGGCCCCTGGTTGATTACAGGATCTGGATCTGCCTCCATCCCATAAAGGTCTTTTTAATGCCCGGTGACATCTGCGAAGCGTGTGACTGGTCCAGGCGTTTTCCAGCGTAGGGCTCTGGTTTGTAACCCACTTTTTCCAGTTGAAGCTCTCTCCTCCAGGAGCCTGTTTTCTGCCTCTACTCCGGCTGGGTTGACCAAGCTGTCTCACCTCATTGTCCCCAGTTGGTCAAGCTAGAAGGCGGCGACCAGGGGTTTGGACTAGATGACCTCCTGAGGTCCATTCCAACTCTAATATTCTATGATTCTATGGCCACTCTGGCTGTTCAAACCAGACACCGCTCTGTGCATTTTTTGGGGTAAGGTCCTCGCTGAATTCCAGGCAGCCTCCTTCAGTGTGTCACTCAGTATTTGCAGAAAGTTTTTGCAGGGATTGTCCTTCTAGGGGGCCGTCCTGGGACCCCCTCACTAGCTGTCTCCCCTTCTGTGGACAAGATTCTTGTACAGCCAGGCAGAGATTGTCCTGGAAGGATTTGGTGAATGTTTCTTTTGCCAACCAGAAGCAGGCCTAGGGCATGTGTGTCAAGGGAGGCATTTTGTCATCCGTACAAACCTCTTCCTAAGCTCCCCACCAGAGACTTGCAGTGGAGGGTCCTGCCTAGCTTGGTATCAAGTGATCATTTTGTGCAACTGCACCCTCTCACCCCGGAGGCGTCTGTGCCGTGTTCCCTTTCCATCCGGCTTTCGACACGGGTGTTTCATTTTTCCCCCTGCATTGCTCATGACTGATTCCTCTTTTTGTTTATTGCAGCAGCTTCTCGGCAGGTTTGGGATTGGTTTCCTCAAAGCCTTTATTTGTTCTCAGAATGAGATTCAGAGCATGCCTTTGGCCAGTTTCTTGCCTGGCCAACTTTTTGCAGGGTCAGGCGAAACTCGCCATTTTGAAATCTCACCAGCCCAGAAGGGCTTCGTGGTAGAGTGCTGGGACGTGCTAGGCCTGTTTGTGGCCCGGCTGCAGGTTGATTACACCTTTTATAAACTGACGTCTAACCTGGATGCTTTTCGGTTGGCTTGTGGCATTAACAATATTTGGGGGGAACTTGATGATGGTGCTTTAGTGAGCCGCATTTAATGTTCTCGTAAACCATGCGGTGCTTTATTTTACTCATATCTTTTGGGGTATATAGTGTAATTTTACAACATTTTTATATGATTTTATGGGCATAAAGGTGTTTTTCATGTCATGTCTCTCTCTTGCTTCCCAGCCCCTCTGGCAAATGGGGACCATATGATCCACTATCACAGCCCCATCTATCTGTCTGTCTGTCTGTCTATCCGTCTTATCTATCTATCTCCAAACACACTCATCTTTCTTTCTTTCGCCACATCTTTCTCTCCTTTCATGGTTCCTTATCTTCCTGGCACTGGACAAGACTCAGGAATTCTGGAGCCCAAGAAGCACCCCAAAGTCCAGCCCTTTGGGACACAGAGGAAGCCCCAGGGTTTACTGGAGCTCTTTGCTAGAGACGTGTTCAAGCGGCAAATTTCAACTCCTGAGGCCAGGAAACTGATACCATGCCTGCAAGTTTGTGGCTGCTCAGAGCTCGTGTTTTTGGGCCACTCTCTTACCTGGGGTGCTTACCCAGGCGCTATACCCACCTGTACCTGGTCATGTTGGGGCCTGGCTGGCTGGTTGCAAACAGACAGGATTTCTGGGGTTTCGCAATCCCAGCCCCATGTCTCTGTTTCAGACCATGCTGCAGAGATCCCCAGCCCTGCAGGAATGGCCAGATGGGCTGTGTCAATGGCAGAGGGCCTGTCATGAAGTGGCTATGCTGTGGGTGCTGGAGGAGGTGAGACATGGGGCACATGCTGAGCTGCCAGATGGGTGCTTCGCAGACCAGCTGACGGGGCCTGTGGGAATATTATTTGGAAGACTGTGCCTGAACTGTGCGGCAGCTTTGGAGGTAACAGAACCCAGGCGCTCCCAGCACCTCTGCCCCTCTCACCCTGCTGTAGCGCTAGACTCCACCACTCCCTTTCCAGACCTGGGACAGAACCCAGGAGTCCTGGCTTACAGCTCCCCCTCCCCTGCTCTAACCACTAGCCCCCACTTCTTCCCACCGTCAGCAATGGAATCCAGGCGTCCTGACTGCCCGTGGGTCTCATGTTTGCCACCTACCGACTGTTTCCAGGCCAGAGAAAGTGACGTGACCCTGTCTGCTGGGCCCCCCTGCCTCCTCCCACCGGCCTGCCTCCCCAGCTTCCCCTGTGTAATGGAAAGGGGAAGTGGCCCCCTGCGCTCTCTGCAGCAGCTCGGCACATTCAGTTCCTGTGGTGGCGCAATTGTAGGGCCGGGCCAGGGCCAGCGGGGGGTGAGTGGCTCGGGTCTTCCGCTTTCCTCCTACAGGGAGGGGAACTGGGCTGGCGGCCCCAGCTCTTTGCTTCTCAGCACAGCAGTGTGTGTGTGTGTGTGTGTGTGTGTGTGTGTGTGTGTGTGGAGGGGTGGGAGCCCACAGGCCTTTTCCACGGCACAGCTGGGGGGCGGGGAGGGGGAGCTTTCTTTGCTAGAGGACGATCTGTGGTGGGAAACTGTAGCCCCTCTCATAGCCTGGCCAGGGGGAGCCGATGCAGGGACCGGCTGGTCCTGGGGCTGGGGACACAGAGACTGGCTGGGCCTGTGGGAGATGGGACACAGGGATCGGCTGGGCCTGGGGCCGGGGGACACACAGAGACCGGCTGGGCCTGCGCTGGGGGACATACACAGACCGGCTGGGCCTGGGAACAACGTAGAGCCTAGCTGGGCCGAGGAGGGGGAGCTTCCAGCCGTCCCCAGGGGTCCCTCTCTGGCTCAGGGCCCTTGCCCGAGGCCAGCCTAGCTGTGGGGGACCCTGTTTTGCAGCCTAGCAGGAGACCAAGCCTTCTGGGGGTGCCTTTAGTCCCCCCACCCCCGGGCCTACATCGCCTCGGCAGCCTCTGCCACCCCGTCAGCTGCTCAGCGCAGTCTGGTTCGAACCTGGCCCGAGGCTGTCCCCATTGGGTGAGATGAGTCTAGCTGGGCTCAGCTGAGCCCTGAGTATCCCTGCCATGCACAGAGCGGGGACTGAATCCACGCACCCTGACGTCTAGCCGCCCCGCTTTGAATCAGGGGACCCCACCCTGCTGGCAGGAGGATTTGGCTGAACAGAGAGAAGGCTCAGGGATGGCTGGATTCCTAGCGGCACCCACATGGGGTGCAAATGTTTAATTGTGGGCGCGTTGGCCTAGCGGAGGAAGGTCTAACACGGCCCAATGTGGGCGTTGAAGCTGGACAAATTCAGCCTGGAAATAAAGTGTACATTTTTACTGGGGAGGGTAATTTCCCCCTGGAACAACTGACCAAGGGTTGTGGTAGATTCTCCATCACTGACAATTATTACATAAAGACGGGGAGTTTTTTTTCTCACCGATCTGCTCTCGGTGATATCTGGGGGCAGTTCTCTGGCCTGTTACACAGCGGGGTGTCAGACGTGATGGTCACAGTGGGCCCTTCTGGCCTTGGAATCTATGGATCTATGAAAACTCGGGTCTTAGCTAGCGCCCAGAACACTAAGTAAGTCCCCCCTTGCTCTTTCCCCCTGGGGGGCTAGACCCACGCTGAGGGCAGGCTTTGGGGCATCAAAACCCCAAGAGAAATCCCCTCCTGGCAGGGCCCAGCTTCCCCCCCCCCCCCCCCACCCCGGCCCCAGCGCCTCTTGGTGTCTATATTTGGCTCTGACCGGTGGTTTTTCTATTACAGATCAGTGAGTGACGTCCCAGGTAGGAAACTCACAAGACTGGAGGTGTCTGTGTGTGTGTCTGTGTGTGTGTGTTGGGGGGAGGAGTTACTGCACAGCCGCCACGTGGGGCGAGGTTGGTGGGCTCTGGGGGAGAAGGGGGGGGGGAACATGCAGCCACAAGGGGGAAGTTGAGGGCATGGGCAGGGTGGGGACTGGGCAGCCACCAGGCAGGGAGAACTTGGAGGGCACTGGGAAGGCCATGGAACCAACACGGGTAAGTTGGGGGGCTGTGGGGGGCCGTGCAGCCACATCGGGGAAGTGGGGGACTGGGTCATGCTGGAGGAAGTTGGGGGGCACTGGGAAGGCCATGGAGCCACCATGGGAAGGGAGGTGGGGGGCTAAGCACCCCCCATGAGGGGGTCTGTCGTCTGTCGCCCCCCCTCCCCCACCAGACTGCCTCACCCTCTAGGCTGGTGGGAACTTAGTGCTGCTCTCCCGGGGGTGGGGGAGGCAAAGGCTGAGGATGAGGGAGGATGATGGAAGTCAGAACACATTGTGTCCCTCCTCCCCGAGTCCCGAACCTACAGGGGATCCCCCCCCCCGCCAAATAAACCCATCCCCAGCGATCTAACACTGCCCCGGACTTCCCCACTACTGACCCACTGGGACATTTCCTACTCCCACTCTCTTGCCCTCCCTCCCACGGTGGCCACAGCGACTCCAGCCTGCAGACCATAAAAGGCAATTCGAGGAGCTGACTCTAGCAGAGTCGCTGGGGAATCGGCGGGGGGGGGGGGGGGGGGGAAGAGACCACCTACGCAGCTCATAGCCAGCGGGGTGCTCTCCCCGTCCCAGCCACAGAGACAGCCTGGCCTGGTGCACACAGGCGTCACCTACAAGTCAGGACACCTGGCTTCTATTCCTAGTTCTACTGGCTGACCCCCAGGCAATTCAGCTTCTTCTCTGCCTCAGTTTCCCCACCCTTTGTCTCATTAGACTGTTTGCTTGCTGGGGCGGGAGGGAGCTGGGTCTGGGCAGCAGCGGGTGCTCGATAAGGGCTGCAGTAACAAAGGGAACGTTACCAAGGTGTCAAAGTCCAATAGGCTGCGTGGTTCTAAGGTGTATGTTAGCCCGAGTGTCAACGATCAGAGCAGCGTCAGGAGCTGGAGTTCTGTGGAAACATTTACCTGGTCTAAAGTACCTCTGGGATAGTCTAATAGCCACATATATCTGTGCCCTGCTGACCTCTGAGTGTCACTGATATCATGTGGCAATGAGTTCCATAGAATAATTATGCACTGTGTTTAATTAAAAAAGAAGTGGGTCAAATTCTCTGCTGGTTCAAACTGATGCAGCTCCACTGGCTCCAGTTTGCATCCGGCAGGGAATTTGGCCCAGTATTTCTCACAATCAGCCAGCATTCCACTGTTCTTGTGTTACAGAAGGAGCGTTAAATGAGGGAAGATATTGTGTCTAAATCCCCTGGACTGGGGTAAAAAGCCCCACCGTGGTAGCTGTAGCTGCCAATGGATTGCAGCTACCTCTGGGGCGGGGCCCAGCAGCTGATCAAAAAGCCATGTGTGTCCTACGCAGCCCAAGGAGCGACTGCTCAGGGCTGAGATGCAGCCACCTCTGGGGTGGAAAGCAGCAGCGGTTGAATGGCTGCCCTGCCGCGCGGCACAAACATTTAGGACAGGAAGTGAAGGAGTCGCCTGTACTCTGCTGATTCGACAGAGGGACTTTTAGAAAGGCTGGCTTAACCCACCTCAGCCCTTCTCGAGAGTGGTGGGGCCAGCACCAGACTCATGAGAACCGCTGAACCGGGGCATCGAGGGGCCAGAAGCCAAGCAGTGCACGCCCCTTGCACCACTGGGGAACGGGGTCAGGAGCCCCCCACTCCCTGCAGCATCCTAACCCTGAATTCTACCAGGAGCATCACGCGGGGCTGCCTGTGTCATTTTAGGGCTGTATCCTCCGGGCAGAGCTGAAAGGAACAGGACATGGGGAAAGAAAGCCAGGAGAAGAGGGGAAGGTGAAAGAAAGGAAGTTGGGTGATGGAGGGAGCCGGGGCTGCTATCCGGAAGTGGCTGCAAGCACAGGGCTGCCCGTGCCCATTGCTGGCTCCGAGCCCCTGGCAAAGATACAGCCTCCTGGCTCCTGCCTGCATCACGGACACTGGCTCCCAGCCGCCTGTGGAATGTGGCTGGGGGGTCAAGGGCAGCTGGAGTGGCGCAGAGCAGAGCTCCTCGGGCAGGCAAACAGCCGGGGTGTTGACGTGGCTGTAGCGGGCGACGTCCCTGCGGGCGCTGCCGACCCTTGGTGCCCTCTCTCTCTCCCCACACGCGCCTGAGCTGGCACGGAGTCTGGGCCCTGCTCACCAACCCTCACCTGGCTCCCCTCAGCTGAACCTGACCCTGGCCGAGTGGGATGGGGCATGGCTGGAGCCGCTGGTCGGCGCTTGGGAATGGCCTGTTTCACAGGAGGTGGAAACTGAGGCACAGAGAGGGTCCTGGCTCCCAGCCCCCCCTGCTCTAACCGCTAGACACCACTCCCCTCCCAGTGCTGGGACTAGAACCTGGGACTAGTCTTGGCTCTCAACTTGGCTCTCAATGGCTTCTAACCATTAGTTCCCCTTCCCCTTCCTGGCATTAACCCTTTCCTGGCTGTCACAGACACTGGACAGGGAGGGAGGGCCCAGCAGGGGTCCAGAGGCGGAGGCGGGGAAGGATCTGAAGTAGGCCCCAAGCTAAGCCAGCTGGGGAGAGACGCCTCTGCTGGTCTCCCGAGCTACAGGTTCCCGTTGCCTGGTTACTGGAGACGGTTGCCCAGTGACACCCGATCTCCATCTCAACCAGCCTTCCTTAGTGGTGCAAACCCTCGTGTCAAATACCCTGGTCGTGGCAAGCTGCATGGCGTCCTCCCCTCCCCCCCCCAAACCTCTCCCTCTGCTGCCACAGCCCCAGGCGTGGTGGGGGCCTCTGCTAAGAGCCGGGACTGAGGAAGAACCAGGTGGGGGCTAGACATGCCCCCCCGTCTCACCACTGCCCCCCAGATTATCCAACTTCTGGGTGGTGGGGAGATCGCCCCCCACCTCGCCCTTTTCCCAGCCTCGTATTGACCTCTGTGCTCAGCAACACGATGTCTTGGCCACTCGGGGAAGGGGGCTCATACCCACCTGTAGCCTAGGGCAGGGTGGGAGGGTCAGGACAGAATCCAGGACAGCTCTGGGGGTCACCACGGAATAGACGGTTGGGGACATTCCAGCATGCCCCACAGTGTGCCCCACAGCCAGGCAGAAAGTCACTGGGGGCCAGCAGAACCCCGTGAACCTGGGACTGGGGCAGTAGCTTAGGGGGCAGGAAACGGTTAAGGGGCCTTTCCCTTCTAGGGGGTGCCGTCTGGAGAGCTGGTTGCTGGTTCCTGTGTCACGGGTGGGCGAGACCCCCCAGGAGCATGTGCCTCTATCCCAGTGAGCAGGACGCAGCCGCTTCCCGCTGCCGGCAGCCTGCACAGACAAACTGAGCCCCTTGGCCCACATGCCCCACACAGGGACTCCCCTTCGGCCAGGGCTCTGAACCATTCGCACGGCCGCAGTTCATGACTCACTAGCCCTCGGTCTGGGGGGTGCGGAAAGCCCGCTGGCAGAGGGCGAGCATGTGTTGCGGCTGCACCCAGAGGCCCCCTGCACAGCTGAACCGCAGGCTTCCCAGCAGCCTCTGCTCTGCGCCCTCCCCTCTGCCCTCACAGGGCCTCCTTGCAGTTCCCCAGCCCCGCCGGGGGCTCGTCTCTCCTGGGTCGACGCTGCACGAGGCTGGATCAAAGCTGGTGCCTCAAGTAACAACAGTGGCGAAGCCAGGGCGGCAGGGGCACGGCCTAGCCCTGCCCAGCCGAGTGCCTGGGTACGTACTTGAGCAGCTGCTGGTCCTGTGCTTCCATGGATCCATTGCTGTCCTTACTCACCTAGCTCTGATCTAGCGAGACGCCAGCAGGCCTGATTTCCAGCACACACCCCACTTTAACTCACTACCTTCCCAGAGCCAGAACCCAGGAGTCCTGGCTCTTCACCTCTCCCCTCCCCTCCCAGCTATGCGCTCTCTAGACCCCACTCCCCTCCCGGAGCTGGGGATAGAACCCAGGAGTCCTGACGGCCAGTTGAGTAGTTTATTTAGATCAGAGCTAGCTCAGGTAGGTCTAGATGGGCTGCAATCACACCTCCTGTGCCTTGTAGACTGACCAGCCAAGGCTTGACTCACTCAAGCCATTCAAACTAGGTACAGGTGGAAAAGGGCAAGGCTTTAAAAATGCTTTCCTCTCTCCCCACTTTTCTTGCTGCCCAAATCACTGAGCGAATAAGAGTGAGGACTTTATAATTAATTGTTTTCTTCTGATTCGTTTGGTTCTACCTGTATGATAATGATTAGAATCCAATCCCATGCTTCAGGGCTTCACCCAGTCGCCCACAGGGGTCAGGAAGGATTCTCTCCTCCCCCCCTCCCCAGATGCCCGATTGTAACCTGGGGGCTTTATCCTCTTCCTCTAAAGCATCAGAGATCAGCCAAAGCTGGAGATGGGACACTGGTAAAGGTGGGCTGGCGGGCAGGGGCGGTACAGTGAATTCTCTTTCTTAGGTGCCTGGCTGGTGGGTTTTGCTCCACGCACTCAGCATCCAACTGATCCCAGATTTGGGGTCAGGAGGGAATTTTCCCCCCAGATCAGATTGGCAGGGACCTTGGCGGAGGGGAGGGTTGTGCCTTCCTCTGCAGGGATGCAGGTCACCAGCTGGGATCACCTGGATGTATCTTGCTTGAGCAATTCCCTGCCATTGCAGGGGCCTTGGTGGCACCGCAGTCTCTCCTGCTCTCTGCCCGTGGTATGGAATAATTTGATCTCCTGGGGCCTTTAGTAGAACTGAAGTTACTGGACCCCACACACGGGGATTTGGGTGAAATGTTACAGGAGTTGAGACCAGAGGCTGCGATGTCTTCCTGTCCCCTGCATGTGCCTGGCTGAAGCCCTGAAGTATGAGATTTGATTCAAGTCAGCACAATTCAGGCAGAAGCGAATGAGTCATATGAAAACAAGAAATGATTCTCGTACTAGCTTGCAACGCTCGAATGAGTCAGCCTTTAGGAAAGGCTAAGAATGAGGTTACCAGCTTCTGACGTTCCCCCTCTGTAATCTGGACTGGTGTGTAACTGTGTCGCTCCAATTCCTCGCCGCTGGGCTCCCTACGTAGCCCTGATAGAAGCAGTGGGATAGGGAGGGTGTTAAGGGGAAAACCTAGGGATGAGCCTGACAAAGCCACAATCGAAACAGTCCCTGCCCCAGATAGTTTACCAACTGTATTGACAGAACAAGGATTACGGGGGAGACTGAGTCACAGAGAGGGAAAGTGACTTGACCAAGATGGCACAGGGAGGCAGTGGCAGGGGCTAGAAACCAGATCTCCTGCATCATAGACCTGTGCTGTGACCACAAGGCCAGCCTGCATCTTAGCTTCAGCAACACTTAGTTCGCTGTTTCCTCGGTCCTGACTGCCTTTTCCGCCCCCCCACCAGATAGCTGCACTGCTCCCCATCTAAGTCCAGCCTGATTCGGAGACTGTTTTTTTGCCATCAGTGTGGGAGGGCCCGGCTCTGCACCGCCTTCAGCTTCGGGCTGGTGGAAACACACATTCAGAATCAGCCTTTGTAGATGGCTCTTGTCTTTAAACTAGGCTAGACCCAGAACCCAGAATCTCAGTCGGGATCTGTGCAGCGCCTGGCACAATGGGGCCCTGATCTAGGTCAGGATCTGTGCAGCGCCCGGCACAATGGGGCCCTGATCTAGGTCAGGATCTGTGCAGTGCCCGTCACAATGAGGCCCTGATCTAGGTCAGGATCTATGCAGCGCCCGGCACAATGGGGCCCTGATCTAGGTCAGGATCTGTGCAGCGCCCGGCACAATGGGGCCCTGATCTAGGTCAGGATCTGTGCAGCTCCCAGCACGACGGGAGCTCTGATTGTGCTGGTGTCTGTCTACCAGCCCGATATGGCTCTGATCTCAGCTGGGGTCTCTATGCACAGCTTTGTCAGCTGACACCCATTAATAGCAGCGCTACTGCCCTGCTGGTGCTGGCTGGGGGTCTCCCCCTGCCCCAGGGGCACTGGAACCTGCGTCCACCCATTGCTCCCCTTCGCTCTAGGCGGCTTGTGCTTCCAAGCCATGGGGCTGGGCCGACGCAGGCTGAACCCAGAGACCTCGGGTTCTCATTTCCAAGAAAGACACGCTTGACATCTTTCAGAGGCAGGCGGGGGAGTGCGGCGTGAATCACCGTCACGGGCGCCCTGCCAGTGGCTGGGCCTGCGAGACAAGCTCAGCCGGCGGGGGGGAGGGGCCAGGCAGGCAGCCCTGGGCGCTGAAACGTGCAGCGAGCAAGGCTGCGACTGGTTTGAACTCGCTCCTGGACTCATTTATTATTTTTTTGTTAAATAAAAATACTTAATTTATTCACCATATTAAGTCACCCCAGTAAAACTGTGCAAGCAACAAGTAACCCAGGGAAGTTAAAAGTTACAAGAAACGTAAGGCAGTTTGTACAACAGTCGAAAGAAATACCCGGCTTGTTGAAAACAGACCCACACTGTTAGAGCAAGGGAGACGCTGGTTGATAGACACCAGAGACTGATCACGAGGACCTGTATTCAAAATAAAATCTCAGAAAAATAAAGCTGTCCTGGCTACGAGTATTATACAGCCATCAACACTTCAAAAACATATCCAGCTCTATGGACATTCGGGTTTTGACAGGGCAATCCAGAGAAATTCCAGCCTTCGATGGATTTCCAAGGTATTTTGTGTGGATGGGAGTAACTTCGGCCCACCCGTTCAGCGAGGCTGTAAGGTGAGCTAACGCTGACTGCAATGTGACATGGTTTATGACTCCACACGTGCTGCTCTGCACATGATACCGAGAGGCAATTCAGTGCTTAGTCGAGAGCAATGAGTACCTATGTTGAACGGCTTAACACTCAGGGAGTATGACTTTAAGGATACTATCCCGTTACAGCACAAATAGGGGAGGACCGATACAAAAGCAGAAATGGCTGCAAAATCTGGTCTTACTGAAAGGAATTTAACGCTCCTGGACTCATGCTAGGCATGGAAAAGCCTCAAGCAAAGGGAGGGCTGCGTTTCTAGTGCAAGGAAGCCGCCTGGCGGCAAAGTAGGCCAAGGACGCCCCCCTCTGGAGGAAGGGGACATCGCGGGGCTTTCTTGCAATGGGGCTGTGCTGGTGGCTTTATTTACCCTCCTTTGGGGTAACCCTCATTCGCTCCTCACATGCCTCTTGCTGAGTTTACACCAGGGAGAGGGAAATGGGTCCCGCTGACTCCAGTGGAGTTACTCCTGATTTACACCGGGGGCAGCGGGTGATTTGGTTCTGTGGGGCCGGGGAGGGAGTGGAGACTGTGGATCAGAGCCCTCTGTCCACAGAGCAGTGGCAGCCGGGCGCACCCCCAGCAGGCCTTGGCCCTGCCCGGCTGAGAACCTGCCCACGCCCCCGTGGGCCCACGCACGCTCTGCACGCCCGATTCGTCTGCTGCTGGCACCTGCATACCCGCATGCTCTTCACACACACACACACAGAGATCAGCCGCTGCTGGAACCTACACACACCTCTACACACACACACATACACACACACACAGATCAGCCACTGCTGGAACCTATGCACATTCCTTTCACACACACCTCTACCCACACACACACAGAGCTCAGCTGCTGCTGGACCCTACACACACACACACACGCTTCACACACATGTACTATGTTCCAGCAGGCAGCCCTGCTCGGTGCATGTTTCATGGCTTAGGGCTGCCTGCTGGAACCTACCTACACACACACACACACACACACGTACACACAAACGATCTGCTGCTGGCTACCCTATCTCCCCCGTGCATGCACACACACACACTTGAATTGCTGCTTGAATACACACAACACACACACACACACATACAAACTGATCTCCTGCTGGAACACACACACACACACAGCTGATTTGCCTTTCACACACACACACAGAGCTCATCTGCTGCTGGAACCTACACACACACACACACACACACACACACACGTCCCTCCCCCCGCCCCCTACACACAGCTGATCTGCTGCTGGATACTCAGTCCCCTCCCCCCATGCATGCGTGCACACACACACACACACACACACACACACACACACACGGTGTGTAGAGAAGGTTGAGAGACAGCCGCCTCTCCCAGCCTGGAACTGCCTTTGGAGGACCAAGATGGGCCCATCTCCTGCCCTGCTCCTTGTCCCGGGGAAGGGAGAACTCTCCCCTCTGTTGACACCCTCCCAGATGGGGCCAGGGTGGGTGGGGGCGGCTGCCACAGCCAGAGTCTCTGTGGTTAAAGCTTGCCCCCATCTGCCTCTCTAGCCACAAACACAACCAGCCCCCCCCCCCCCCATATTGCTGTGCTGGAGTCCCTCACCTGCAGTGTGCTGGTTAGACTGGTGAGCAGGGCTGCAGCCAACAGCAGCTGGGGGCAGAGGGGAAGAGGAGCAGAGCCTGTAGCCTCATCTGGGGCTAAGAGGCAGCATAGGGGTGGCCATGGCACTGGGCTGGGAGCCAGGCCTCCTGGGCTGTATTCCCAGCTTTGAGAGGGGAGTGTGGCCTAGTGGTTGGAATTGGGGGGGGACTGGGAGTAAAAAATTCTGGGTTCCAACACTGGCTCTAGTGAGCGACCCTGGGCAAGTTGCTGTCACTGCTTTGTGCCTCAGTTTCCTCTCTCAGCCTTTGTGTATTTAGACTGGAAGCCCTTTGGGGCAGGGATCTCCTCTCACTATGTATGTGGCTGTGCAGCACCTGGCACAACAGGGCTCCGTGATTCTATCATAATAGCAGTCAGACGGCAGACTGCCCCAGCCCTGGAGCCTCTGGCTTGGATCAGGATGGTCCCTTCTGTCTCTTAAACCTGTGGGAGGTCGTTTTGAGACCTGGCTCAGACCCGGCTCAGGCCCAGCATTACTGGGGCCAGCTGCAGCTGTTGTTTGGGCAACATATTCCCTCCCCTCCCCCCAAACCAGCCCCCCAGCAGAAATGGCGCCAGATTGCCCTCCTCTGGAGCCAAGCTCTCTAGAGGAAAAGGCAGCTCCTTGCTGTACAGGGATGGGGCCAGGGACTGCAGGACCCAGGCCAGCCTGTCCCACCCCAGTCGTTCCAGCATCCAGCCCTTCTCTTGTGGCTGAGCAGGAGCGGCTCTGTTAGCCAGAGGCACCCAGAGGCTGAGATGGAGAATCCGCCCATCCCTTGGGGAGCTGCTCTGAGGGTGAAGGCTCCGGATCTCCCTGTTAAAAATGTGCACCCCATTTCCACTCTGAACATGGAGCTTCAACTCCCAGCCCCTGGAGCTCACCTTGCCGCCCTCTGCTTGATTAACGAGCTCTCTGCTGGCAGAAATCGCCTCCTCCAGGCCAGGATTACGTCGCCTTTTCGCCTGAACTTAATAATAAATAACAACAGCTGGGCTCAGTGCCTCAGATTTTGAGGTACCTTTGGAGCCGTAGCTAGCACTTTTTATCAGCAGATCCTGAAGTGCTTTACCAAGGAGGCTGGTGTCGTTATCCTCATTTTAAAGCTGGGGAAACTGAGACACAGAGCAGGGACATGACTTGCCCAAGGTCACCCAGCAGCAGAGCCAGGAACCGAACTCAGCATCACTCGCCGTGCTTGATCATTTCGGCCACACAGAGCTCCTGCAGCCACTTACGATAAGGCAGGCTTTCCAGTCCTTGAGTCAGCCCTGAGCCCCTAGTCAGTTTTACAACAGGACCCCCCGTCGTGACCCAGGACCCTAGTGCATCAGATGCCATACATTTTTATTGCTACTAGGTGTATTACGGTAGCACCTAGGCAACCCAGTCACAGACCAGACCCACATTGTGGCAGGAGCTGTGCATTTTTATTGTTAGTAGGTGTATTACGGTAGCACCTAGACGCCCCAGTCATGGACCTGGTCCCCATTGTGCCAGGTGCTGTACATTTTTATTGCTACTTCGTGTATTATGGTAGCACCTAGGCACCCCAGTCACTGACCAGACCCACATTGTAGCAGGTGTTGAACATTTGCATTGCTACCAGGTGTATTACGGTAGGCCTAGGAGCGCCATCATTTTTATTGCTATTAGGTGTATTATAGTAGCACTTAGGAACTCGAGTCATGGGGTAGGCCCCCCATTGTGCCAGGTGCTGTACATTTTTATTGCTAGTAGGTGTATTATGGTAGCCCCAAGACGCCCCAGTCATGGACCCACCTGGTCCCATTGTGTCAAATCCAGCACACAAAGACGGCCCCTCCCCCAGACACCTTCCATTCGAAGTAATGTCCTCCGGGGCTGCCTGCATCAGCGGGTCCAGCTCGGGGACTCCAGCCCCCAAAACTGATGGAGGCTGGGCCGAAGAGAAGTTAAATCATGGCCATTCCTAGACTGCCATTTTCCAGTGGGGCAGCTGGAAATTTCTTGCGCTGCACTCCCCACTGCAATCGTAAGGGGGCACTATCAGCTAGCACTTCTGCAGGGGACTGGGAACAAAGCGGGGAAGGGGGCCGGGCCCAGGGCCAGCCGTGGGGATGCAGAAATCGGGATCCCCGGTGTGAACAGCTATAGAATTTACACCCGAGCGCCACAGCAGAACCACCCCCCGCTCCCCTGCTTAAAACCACCTTGGCCGAGCCTGCAAACCCCATTTCCAGCAGGGCTGCTCTAGCCATCCAGGGCGCTGGTGCAAACAGCGAAGAAGAGGGTTCCCACCCCCACCACACTGTATAAACAGGACAGCTGCTTCCCCCTCCACCTCCCCCTCTAGAGAAGCCGCTACATAAGCCCTTTAAAATTGACTCCGACTCAGCCGTTGTCAGGGGGGACGAATGGCAATTGTTAGAGGGCACTAGGAGCTGGTGGTTTTGTTTGGCAGATCGCAGGGACATATGGGGCCCAAACCCCTCCCTTCCCCCCCTCCCAGCTTGCCCGCCCCTAATCTCTCCTGGCGGAGGAGAGGGAGATGGGGTCAGCGCAGGCTGGCGGAAACCTCCCCCCACAACCGACCATTTCCCGCAGCCAGGGCCCAGATGGCGAATTCCATCAGCGCGCCAGGCTGGGATGCTTTGGTAAAGAGCTGGTGAGAGCTGAACTTGGCAGAGACCCTTGAAATTTCAGGTGAATGAGGATGTGTTGCTTAGTTTGTTGGGGGTTTTTAAAGAGAGACTTTTTTTAATGCATACATTGGAGAGGAGGGAATCTACGCCCTGGAGCATCTTGCTTTTGGAAGAAGAAAGGAAGGGGCCCTGTTCCCCCGTTTACATCCTCAGCACACACCACTAGAGAGGCAGTGGTGCGGTCTAAGGGCTAGGGCAGCAGTCTGGGAAGGCAGGACTCCAAGGTCCCGCTGCTGGCTCAGCCACTGAGCCTTGCTCTGATAAAAAGGTGTGGGTTACCCCATGTGATCCAACCAAGTGCAATATTAGAATGAAGAGGAGTAAAGTTGTTGGTTTCCTGCGACTTGCCTTGGGTCTGCTAATAACACCCCTTTGATTCATAGTGAAGAGCACGCTGGGCCACCTGTGACCTTGAGCAAATCATGTCCCTACCCTGTGCCTCAGTTTCCCCTCTCCTCATCTATTTCAGCTGTAAGCTCTTCAGGGCACAGCCTGTCTCTGTGCAGCACCCAGCCTAGTAGGGGCTCCTTCAGTGTGGCCTTTAGGAGCTACCCTAATAATCGCTCCCCGTGACTCCACCTCTGCCCCCATCTTTCCCACTGAGGTTGTGCAGCACCTGACACAACAGGACCTGCAGCTAATGCAAATGGGAGCATTCAGTTTTATTTCCCTGGGCACTGTGGTAAAAAACAACCTGAGGGAGAAGGCCTGGAACATTATTTTGACAGCTCAGTTACTGGCTCGACCCCCCACAGGCGCACTGGAGCTTGTTGCTGGTCATCGGAACAGCTCTGATTCTGTTCCCAAGAGCAGGTCAGGACCATAGCAACTCTCTGGGGCAAGGAGTGACATGGCGCTGATCACAGGGCAGCCTGGTGCTCAACTGGCTGGGCAGGTAACTAGGAGCACCCACTCTGCTGAAAGCCTCCGATGCCCCACAGCTGGAGGATGGGGGAAACAGCCAGGCCCAGGGGTGGCTGAAGGGAGGCAAGCTGGCCTCTGGGGCCTAGTTGACCTGGGGAGCAGTGGAAGGAGGATGTTTGGACGGGTGTCGCCTCCAGCCCTGAATGCGCAGGCTCCCAGCTGGTGTGAATCAGCAGCAAACCCTGGAGCGACACTGGTGTGTGAAAGCAGAGGAGCCGGGCCAGGTCTGAGCACAGCCCCCCAGAGGAAGGATAGCTGGCAGTTAGATCTCTAGCCTAAACACAGGTTTGAGTCTCTGCTCTGCCAGAGACTGCCTGTGTGACATAGAGCAAGCCACTTGGTCTCCCGGTGCCTCAGTTTCCCCACCTGTAAACTGGGACTGGAGTACAATTACTTAAAGCCCAGGAAAGAGAGAAGCAGCATGAGGTGAAGGGTGAGCCAGTCAATACAGGGCAGTTGGATTTTCAGAGAGGCTTAGACAAGGTCCCTCGCAAGGTCACATGGAAACTAAATCATGGATAAGGAGGAAGGTCCCTCCTGGCTCAGTAACTGGTTAAAAGAGCAGAAACAAAGGGTAGGAATAAATGGTCAGTTTTCACAATGGAGGGAGGAGAACTGGGGGGGGGGGGGGGGGTCGGTGCCCCAAGCGCCTCTGCTGGCCCACATTCGTACATGATCTGGAAAAGGGTGCAAACAGTCAGGTGGCAAAGGCTGCAGCTGAAACAGCATTATTGAAGATCGCAGTCAGCTTTGGACTTAGGTAAGAGCTCTCCTAAACTAGGTGATAAAATTCACTGCTGATAAGCGCAAAGTAATGCACATTGGATTAACACAACCCCAGCTCGACACACACAACGATGGGGTCTAAATGAGCTGTTGCCACTCAAGACAAATCTTGGAGTCATCACAGACAGTTCTCTGAAAGCTGCCACTCACCGTGCAGCTGTGCTCCAAAAGGCCAACAGGCTGCTAGAAAATACAAATGGTACCGTATAAATGCATGGTGCACCCACAGCTTGAATGCTGTGTCCAGTTCTAGTTCATCCCACCTCCAACAGGGTACAGGGGGACTAGAAAAAGGTTCAGAGAAGAGCAACAAAGATGATTAAGGGTATGGAACAGCTTCGATATGAGGATAGTCTGAGAAGATCAGGGCTATTCAGCTTGGAAGGGAGATGATTGAGGTCTATAAAAATCATGAAGGGTGCGGGGGGAAGGGGAGCATTATTTACCCTTTCACCCAATACAAAAAAACCAGGGGTTACCCAACGAAATGAATAGACAACAGCTTTAATACAAACAAGAGGAAGTACTTTCCCACACTATGCACAGCTAACCTGTGGAACTCATTGCCATGGGATGTTGTGATGGCCAGAACTGTGATTTGTTTGGGTCTTTTTTAAAACTCAAACAAAAAAACACCACACACAACATATCCTCAAGCCCCTGGATAATTTCCTGGAGGATGGGTCCCTCAATGGCTGTTAGCCAAGATGGTCAAGGACACAATCCCATGCTCAGGGTGCCCCTAAGCTTCTGACTGCCAGAAGTCAGGAATGGAAGATGGGTGGATCATTCCTTAATTGCCCTTTGTTCTGTACCCTGCACCCGAATCCCCGGTACCAGCCCTGCTCAGAGACAAGATATGGGGCAAGCCTGGTTTGACGCAACAGGGCCCTGCTTATCATTTGTGAATGCATCGCTCAGAGCAAACTCCAGCACTCCTGCTATCAGCCAAGATTGCAGGCAAACGTGGTGGGGGGAGGAGAAGAGGGGCAGCTACATTTGAAATAGCATCACACGAAGCAGCCAAACAATCTTCATACTAGAGACGTCACTTGGAGAGAAAATGGGACAAGTAGTAGCCTGCCTTAGCTCATGGGGGGAGGATGGGAGAGAGGATGAGTGGGATGGAGACTGAGGTGCTGAGTGCTGGGGCACCAGCTGGGTACCCAAGACAGATGTGCCAGATGACATCTGACAGCAGAGCTGATGCACCCCGTTACAGCCAAACACTGTATTGCTTTAGTCTCACCAGGGACTGAACTGCCACGGTTTTTAATCAGGGGAAATTCCAGAGCGAGTGGTGGGGGTTCAGGCAAAGAAAATACTTCACCCCTGTTTTGAAAAACCTCACCCCACTCAACATAGAATTAAGTCAAGTAGTTGTCCAGGGGGGGATGGGGGGGGAGAGGGGGGGAAAAAAAGAGACATCTCCTAAGAAAAAGTGTTGAAAGTGGAAAATTTCAGGGGAAAAACCCCAAACAAGACGGGTTTTGTTTGTTTTTTAAACAAAAAAAGAGGAGGGAATTTCAACATATGGCCAAATCCTCCAAGTTAACAAGCCCTAGCTCTTCAGAGTAGATCTCACAGAGCTTTACAAAGGAAGGCAGTATTGTCACTTCCATTTGACAGAGGGGGAAACTGAGGCAGAACACTAATTTGACTTGCCCAAGGTCACCCAGCACAGCCCATAGCAGAGCTCAAGTCTCTGAAGTCCTGGGCTGGGAGTTTCCGCCATTTTTAGTTACAGCATTCCAAGATCTTAGCACTCTCTGTGTAATCTAAGGCGGAGTGATTTGCTGAATTTCCGCCCTCATGAATACGGAGCCAGCCAACGCCCTTGCTAAAGGTGAACATGGGCTTTGCTCCAGAAGCTTGAAGTTAAGCAAGTGCTTAAGTATTCGCAAGGTCAGGATCTAGACTGATTAGTCTTTGGAGTAAGGCAATTTTCTTCCAGAAGTTACTAATATGATACAAAACAATCAATTAAACAAAAAGCATTCACCTAATAATTTAAGCAGATAGCGAGATGCAGACAGACAGTTTTATTACAGTCAGATAAGTGAAATAGATACAATCCATAAAAAAGTCACTCATTATATTAATTTTATAGACCCATAAAAGAGAGCAGAATGAAACCACTATAAATAAACAAAAAACAACTTTACAATAAGTTAAAGATTCAACAAGGTCACAGTCAGATACTTAAGGCAGGTGCTGGTCCTGAAGTTTCAGTATATAGGACAAACAAACCAAAGTAAGTTCATGCTCCTCTAAAAAGATTTGGTTCCAAATATCAGAAATAGGATTTTTTTTTAAAGACAATAAATAGTTTAAAATATAATAAAAACCTTGAGATTTGAAAAGCCTCAATCTAACTTTTGATGCAGGGCTGGTCAGTGTGAGGTTATTGACTGGAATTGCTATTGCAGAATTGTTCCCTCTGTCAATGCTCCATCCCAGAGCAAATTTTATTCCAGAATTGTTGCCATACTTTGGAAGCCCATGAATTATTCCAGAAAAAAAAAAGAGCATCCACACACGGGAAGCAATTTGGGTCAATCTCTCCCCATGCAGAGAAGCCCTTAGATGCACAGGTCTGATCAGGTGTGTGGAATTTAGATTATTCCCACTGCAGCAGATGCTCCAAATCTACCCCCAAAGCATCTTTGAAAACCCTTTGCCTTAGATACTGGCCCAGCTACGCTACCCAGACAGAGGCTACACCTTCTACCTGTTAAAGATTAATTGTTTTCTTCAAAATAACTGAAGAGGTTTTTAGGGGGAAAGACACACCTAGAGTCTCCACTGCCAGCCAGACTGATACTGCAGAAAAGGTGAGGTCTTATCCTACCTGTAGGGAGGGGCTGTGAAATTAAGTCATAATCTAAACACTGCTCTATTCCCAGCCCAGTGAGGAGGGGCAGAGAATAGCAGATGATTTGAAACATGAGGGGAAGGATGGGGGAGAAATTCAGGAGCCCATTTGGGTTTATTTAAAGCCTCTTTTAGAATCTGGCCCTCAAGTGATTCAGCCCATAAGAGCAGAGAGTCTGATCTCCTTGTTTCAAAGCTGGAACAGCACTATCGGGGGGGGGGGGGGGAAATCTGGCCTGGGATTCAAAGCATGGTGCAAACCAGCTCTGCTTGCTTGCCCAACACCCGCCCGGCCCCATGCTGGGTAATTTGCTGCCATATTCCACCTGATTGCCATGCAAAGAGGCAGCCTGTACCTCCACCCCATGAGGATTTAGACCACTAGGGTGGAGATTAGAGAGGCTGGGGGCAGAAATCTGGCTGGCCACTTAGAACGAATTTGGGGATTAATTCAGAAGAGGAGGAATCACTTATCAAATGGGAGATTGAGGATAAGGACCCCCCAACCCTGGGATGTCAGAAGTGAAGGAGGAGAGGACCACACTCCAGTTTAGTTATACCTGGGCACCAAGGGGGGGTCCAATCAGCCACCAGTTCCTTGCTAGACACCCCCTCTTCCCCTGGCTGGAAACGAGCACGCCCTGTGGAGAGATTTCCTAAGCACCAGAGCCAGCCCAGCCTGGCTGCAGGGAGTTGGAGCGGCACCTTTTGGGTAGCAGCAAGCGACACATGGTGGCAACCAACTCCTCCCAGATCAATAGCACTCAGGTGTTTTAGCCTGAGACAAGCAGCTAGTGGGCAGAGTCAGAGCCCACCAGCTGCAACAGGAGGCTATCAAGGCCACAGGGCTTGTTCGGGACACTGAGAAGGGTAGGGGTCATAATCCTCTCTTTAAAACCGCAACCTCCTCCTTTTACCAGCCGCCTGCGCCGAGGAATGAAGCGAAAAGGCTTAGGAAAGCTGTTTCCCTTCTATTCCCAACCTCCCCTGCCCTAGGCTGCTCTGCAGCCAGGCTGGTCAGTTTCAGCACCTTGTCCATTTCACGTCACATCCCCTCCTGCACTCCCCAAAAGCTTTAGTGCTACAAAGGGGCTCCTGATTCTCACTGGCTCTGCTGCTCGCAGCGGCAGCTAGCTCTGGTGGAAACAGCTACACGCGATGCAGAGCAGTAGAATTGGGCCCAGACTCACACAACGTTCCCCCTCCCCCCAAATCACAGCAACTTGTGCACACAGCAGGAATTGCCCAGACTGTGTCCACACTTGATGCCAGGAGGGGTTTTTCCTCCTTGTGTGGTTATTTACACCCATGCAAGACTGTTTCTGTCTGATCCAGAAGCAATATGTCCTGGTATAAGCAACAGTATGAGGCACATGGTGATGGGGGAGGGGGAGAAGCCCCCCCCCCTTTCCCTGACTTAGTTTTCCCCTCCCTTCTGTGCTGCTGGGGAGATTCCAACAGGAGTGGAATGGAATTAGCCCCGACGCACACCAGAAGAAGAAGATCCAGCCCTTGGATTATTAATCACCGGATCCCTGAGGGGTCGGGACTGAGGTTGGCCCTACACAGCTGATCACTAACCCCCACCCCATTACCCCCCCAGCTCTGACCCCAGATTGAAGTTCACTATCTCCCCCCCTCCATCCCCCCGCCTCGGCACTTAGGTTGACCAGCAGCAATGTAAGCGTTCGCCCCAGCGAGGTGGAGGAGGAGGGAGGCGCCCCGCAGTGCTGGAGATTCGCCGCGCACCCATCAGTCGGAGACAGACAGGCGACTGAAGATGGGGAGCCGGCGCCCGCTGGGCCCCAGGCCCGGTGACTCGGACCCGCTGCTGCCTCCCGAGTCCTCATGATCCGAGAGGGAGTCGGACGAAGGGCTTCTCTGCAGCAACAGCTGCCCGGGGAAGGTGAAGGCATCAGGGGCAGCCAGGCACCCCCCTGCTCCATCCTGGCCCAGCGTGGCAGGGGGGCCGGCCAGAGGGACCACACGGGGGGGATCCCCAGCCGGATGGTGGCAGCAGCAGGACCCAGCCGGTCTTAGAGGGACGGGCAGCAAAGGGCTGGGGGAGGCGGAGGGCGGGGGCGAGAGGGAGGTGCTGCGGGAGAAAGACGGGGAGCGACCCCCCAGGCGCGGGGGCCGGCGCTGCTCGTCCGCATTGTGGATGAAGTGGCAGCGGGAGCCGTAGGGGCAGAAGCCGGCCGTGTGGAAGGTCCGGCACAGCTCCGTCTTGTACTTGGGGTGCCGGCTCAGGCCCCGCAGCTCCCCGGCCCCGTGGGCGAACTGGCACTTGGCCCCGTACTTGCAGGCCCCGCTCTCCTCGTAGGTGCGGCACAGCTCCGTCTTGTAGCGAGACGAGGTGGCCCCGCCCTCCCGGCAGCCCTCGATCACGCTGGCTGAGCGCTCCGCCCGGAAGGGGATGCGCTGGAGGCTGGTGCAGGGCAGCGCCGACGCCCAGCCCCACCGGCCGTGGAGGGACCAGAGGGCATCAGTGGCACCGGAAGCGTCCTCCAAGGCTTCGGTGCCGCTGGACAGCACGGCCGGGCAGGCGGAGAAAGCGCGCTGGTACCCACCCGGGCTTCTTGCAGTGGTGCCAGGCTCCTCCCTCACGTTCAGCCTCAGGAAGGCCTGCAAGGGCAGAGAGGGGAAGTTGGTTATAGCAGGAGGCAGCGCAGCAGCCAGGAGAGCCTAATGGTTAGAGCACCAGGCTAGAAGCGAGGTTAGGACTCCTGGGTGCCCATTCCCCCCCACCCCTGCCACCGCTGACTCACATGAGGCAAGCCACTTCCCTCCCTTGCCGTGCCTCTGTTTCCCCACCTTCACAGCAGGGATATCTAGTGCTTTACAGACCGTGGGGAGCCCTTGCACAGCATGGGAAGAGCATAGCACACTGCCCTCTGCTGGATGGAATCAGAACTGCAGAGCTGTCCTAGACCCCCTACACTGCAGCAGGGATTCAGAAACAGGGGGGAAGGGGGAGGAAATCAGGGTTCTAGCCCTGCCACGAGAGGTGCTCTCAGCAATCTCGGGAGTGCAGCAGGGAGACGGCCACCCAGACCATCACAGCTGTGGGATTGCAACACTACAGCCCGGCGCCAGGGGAAGGGGCAGCCAAACAGTTTAGGGGTCGACGCCAACAGCTTTGCAAGCCACGCCCCAGCCCGGGAGCCACGCCAGGAGGTCGCTACGCACTTGCCCCAAGCGATTAAGGCCCGGGAGAGGGAGCTGAGCCACGTGCCTCCGGCTCAGGGCTGGACCACACAGCTCATGCAATTAGCAGATTACTCTGTCTGGGGCCTGCTGGGCTAGCGGGACTGGGGCGGGGGGGGGCTGGCAGGCCCACAGATTGCAGCTCCCTACGAAGCTGGGAAGAATCTCTGACTAGAGGGACCAAGGAGCTGCTCCCCGGAACAGGATGGTGAGAAGTTTGAACATGTAGGTCGGGAGGGTCCCCCACAGTGCTCAGTCTTGGTAATGAGCCTAGTTAATGATGCGCTAATGAGGGCCACTGGAACCTGGTGAGGAGGGGGTGGGGTGGGGGTGACAGCATGATCTAATGGCCAGGGTGCTGGACTGGGGCTCAGGACATCTGGGCTTATGCTCAGCTCTGCTGCTGGGCAAGTCACTGCCCTCGCCCTGTGCCTCAGTTTCCCCATCCACCCCGTATCTAAACAGGGAAGTTTGGTTCAGATTTACACCACCTTGGGACTCCCATGCTCCAGTACGCAAGTGCCCACCGCTGCAGCTCCACTGGTGTGACAGGCCTTCGACTGGGAGCTTTTCAGGGCATGGACCATCTGTGTGCGGGGTGCTACTGTATTACATGGAATACAAGCAGATCAGCCTTTTATAAAGGCACCCAGGCAACAGAGAGGGGCACAAGACCCTTGCAGGGAGGGGATACGGCACCTCGCTTCCCCCAGGGCTTTGTCCAGAGGGGAGGCCAGATCCCAGCTCAGCGTTCCAGGCACGGCACCAATCGAAGCCAGTGGGCGTCATGCCCATTGCCCCCAACCTGGGCTTCCCCCCCCAGGCATCTGCAGGGAGAGTGTGTGAACAAAGGCGGCCCCTGCAACATCAGCCAGCCCCACGCTCCACAGCCATAAGGAGACCTGGCTGCAGCAACAGCGAAGAAAGTTGTTCCCACTTCCCTAACTTGCAGCAAACACGCGCCATGCACACGCCGCTGACGGTTTTAGCACAGAGCCAGTCCCAGCTGCGACCTGTCTGAGCAAGAGCACGGTTCGGTTTCAGAGCCTCGTCAGCGGAGCGCAGAGACGCGCGCCAGGTTTCACACCGGGGCCTCAAGAAAGCACTCGGGTGTTTTAGTCAGGCAACTTATTTCCTCTCCAAGCTGAGCAAATAAAGCCCCACCCCGGCCCGCTACAAAACTCGACTGCTCGGAGCAGGGGCATTTTGGGGTCCTGGCCTTGGTCTGCTGCAACTCAGAAGCAAGGGAGGAGAGGGGGGTGAATCTCTGAAACCCAGGGTCAGACCCACAGCGGGTGTCAATCAACAGACCCAGATTTGCTTGGCGACCCAGCCGCTGGCCTGATGATGGTTGCGGAGGCAAGAGACCAGGCCCCGCTAGCATCACCCCAGATCGGAGCCAGAGACTAACTTGGCATCGCCCTGCAGCCTGAAAACCGAGCTACAACGAATTCCCCAAGCCCCTTTTAGACCAACGCTGCGCTATTTCCCTCCCCCTCTTGCTGAGAAAAATCCCCCCCCCTGGAAAAAACCGCGCGTGAGGCCAGCCACCCCGCAGAGTAAAACGGAAAGCAAAGCAAAGCAAAACTCTCGGGGGGGGGGGGGGGGGGGGGGGAGACTGTTCTCATCTTTCCAACGCAGAGGTGGAAGCGCCAGCGAATTGCCAAGGGGTGGGGGGGGGGGGGGAAAGCGCTCTGCCCCTCCAGCCAGCGAGGGGGTTTACACGGGGGGGGAACTCGGAGCGGCGTTATTCTTCCTCCCCCTTAGGGGAAGCGCGGCGCTCACTCAGACGCAGCCAGGAGCCAAGCCCCCGCACCCTGCAAAAATCCGCCTCCCCCCGGCACATCACAGCGGGGGAAGCACATGGTGCCACAGCCGCCGGCAGGCAGCGGGCCGCCAGGAGAGCGGGACTCGCTGCTGCATCTCCCCGGGCCTGGAACGCTGCCCCGCTGGGGCTTTCCCTGCCCCGCAGCCGCTCGGAGCACGGCGGGAACCGGCCCCGGGGGGGGGGGGGACCCCCCCCCCCCCCCCCCCCCTGCAAAAGTAAGTGACGCGCCAGTGGAAGATCCTCCCCCACCTTGCACAGAGGCTCGTCCAGCTCCACGAAGGGGGTCGGCAGATCCGAGGGCATGGTCTCGGCGGGTGTCTGTGCGCGCGGGGCCATGTGCCCCCGCCCGGGGGCTTTTAAATAGCCTGGCTTTGCAGCGCTGCGGCCCCTGAGCTCCGCCCCCCGGGGGGGCATGGGGCGGGGCGCGGGGCGGGGCTAGAGTGAGCCTAGGGGTGGGGTCAACGGCACAGAATGGAGGGGTTGCACGTAGCAACATTCCCATGCAGGGGCCACAGTGGCTGAGGCGAGGGGCCGGGACTCCTGGGTTCTGTACCCAGCTGGGAGAGGAGGGCTAGTGGTTAGAGCAGGCGACTGGGAGCCAGGACTCCTGGGGTCTGTGCCCAGCTCTAGGAAGGGAGGGGTTAGAGGTGGGGGGTTGGTAGCCAGGACTCCTGGGTTCTCTCCCTGGAGCTGCAGTGGGACACTGAGCATGTCACTTCTCTGTAAAGTGGGTCCCTCTCTTCGTAAAGCGTTCCAGGATCCTTGGGTGGGAAGCAGCGAGCTGGCTGGTGTGTCTGTGCACTGCTGCCTTCTACCGGCTGGAACCAAAGCTGGGCTTCTGTGTATCAGTCCCCCTATACTGCTAGTGGAGATTCTCCTTCAGCTGGCGTGATGGGGCTGCCTGGGCTTGGGGACGGTGGGTTCTAACCCTGCTGTAGCTGGGAAAATGGGAGCGGTTGGGGCGAGCGGTGGAGAATTTGGGGGCAGGGTAGGAGTCACAGCTATACAGAGTGGACAGAGAGGGGATAGGCCGTGGATTACCCCTCAAGAGTTGCCAGTTGCTCTGGATGGGCCCTATATGGCGTCCTGCGTGCATTTAAAGGTGCAGGGGGCTGATATCAGTTCCTCTGCTGGTGTAGGTCAGCATCGCCCCTTGGATGTGCGTGCCGGCTTGTCCCTGCTGGGGATCCGGCCCCACTGGGTATGTCTGCACTGCAAGGAAACTCCCCCGCTTGGCCTGTGTCAGCTAGCTCGGGCTGGAGGGTTATGAAATTCCAGTGTAGACATTTGGAGTGGGGTGGAGCTAAACGGCCCCGTAGTCCAAGCCCCACAAGCCCGAGTCAGGAGGCATGGGCCAGCTCCGGGTGTCTACTTGCAGCGTAGAAATACCATTGACTCCAATGAGCTGTGCCAGGGTTCAGTAAAGCAGGCTGGCATTTTCACACCTTGACATGCGTCTCCTTTCCTGCGTCTGGGGCCTGATCCCCCGTCATTTATGGCAGGGCACAGCGGGGCTGAAACACATGGGGAGCAGAGCAGTAGCATTTGGTGCTCGCTTTCCAGCAGTGCCAGCGGTTGCACCAGGGGCAGAGCAGGAGCGAATTGGATTCCACCGTGCCCTGGGCCGGGACCAATTCTGCCGGGCACCAGGTGCAGAAATTCTGTGTAACCTGGCCCCTGTCACCAGGGCCGGCCTTGGGGAAAAAGGTGCCCTGGGCGAACTTGTATTTTGGTGCTCCTGGCCCCCGCATGCGCCACCCACCCCCATAGCCCTTGGCCCCCGTGGGCTCCCCAGGGTCCCCACCCACCCCTATCGTTCCTGGCCCCCGCGGGCTTGGAGCCAGCAGTAGCACAGAAGGAAGGGTGGCCTGGTATATGGAGTATTGTCACCCTTCTTTCTGCACCACGGCGCTCTGGGCAGTTGCCCATGTTCCCCACCCCTAAGGCTGGCCCTGCCCATCACTGTAGCATCTGACCGCTTCACAGTCTTTATTCTCCCTGTGCGTCAGAGCCGTGCTATTACCCCCATTGTACAGCTGGGGGAAACTGAGGCACAGAGTGACTAAGTGATTTGCTCAAGGGCACAGAGACCTGTGGCAGAGCAGCTGACTGAACCTGGGTCTTCTAAGTGCCCTGCAGGCACCCCAAAGTCGGGGCCGTCCTGCCTTTCTGGCATATAAAGGATGCATTGAGCTGATCCCAGTGGGGACACAGATCTGGGGCTGTTGGGAGGGGGGAGCACACGCGTGTGTGTACACACACACACCTCCCAGACTATTTCTCAAGAGCTCTTTCACCGCGACCCAGAAAATACAGTTGATGACGCCTCTCCCCTGGCATCGATGGGCAACGTCTCCAGGCAAAATAATTTATTACAACCCATGTATGCCACCAACCCCACATTCCCCCTTCACATAGCTTCTCCCCCCTCTATCCCTCTGCCCCTTCCTTCCCCCCCTGCTTCCCCTCCCGGCCAACAGCTGCCAGTTCTGCTATTCCCACCCCATGACTCCGCGGCGCCTGGCACCCGCCGTTATATAATCGTTCAAGCAACGGTCACAAACATCACCCGGTCCCGCCCTGCCGCATCGCCAGGGCAGCTGCTGCTGCAGGCTTGGGGAGAAAGTCTTGGGAGACAGTGTTGTCCTGTGGTTAGAGCAGGGCATTCTGGGAGTCAGGATTCCTGGGTTCTATCCCCAACTTTGTGCAGGGAGTGGTGAGGGTCTAAGTGATCCACTTGCACTAACCACTAGACCCCACTCCCCTCCCAGATCTAGCACTAGAACCCAGGTTTCCTAGCGCCCAGTTTTGCTCTGACCGCTGGACCCCTCTCACTTCACAGAATAGACCCCAGGAGCCCTGATCCCAGCCTTCCTGGCTCTACCCATGGTGTATTTTAACCTCCGCTGTCACCATTCATGTTCTTAGTCCTTTTGTTCTGGGCTTGCCCACCCATAACTGGGGGTGACTGTGTGCAAGATACCCCTCTGGTTGGAGCCGGGGCAGCAGGGAGGGGGTGTTACCAGACTGATGGACCCATTGATCTGACCATGGGTGTGCCAAGCGAGATGTCTGCAGTTTCCCTGCCACCTTGCCCGCCTAACCCAAGCCTCACCACGAAGGGGTGATGACCTGCCCCAGTCCCCAGAGCCTTGTGCAGCTGCTGGGCACCCTGAAAGCAGCGGGGGCACGGAGGAGCTAAGAACCAGCTGCATGTAAACAGAGTGTCATAGTCCCTCTATCTCTTCTGCTCTTCCCCTGCAAGCCCCTTGGCCGCCAGCTGGGCTGAGCTGATAGCCACACGTACACATATGCACAAATGGGAACAACTCCAGCCCTGGAGGATGTGCAGGAAGAGCATTCCCATGGGGGCATATCTGCAGCTCAGTTTAGCTCAGCTGCATTCTCTAGCGGGGGGGCGGGGGGGTGCGTTGCGCGTTTGCACACGCTGGTGTGTGGTTGGTCTGTGTGTCACAAGGTGCACGCTCTCAGTGCTTGGGCTCCACACGCCCAGCTTCCTGAGCACAGGGTGGCATTTTGTACACCAGTGCACAAGCATCTGGGTTTACACACCTGGCGAGTGCAATGTGCTAGTGCTAGTTGCAACACTCCCAGCCGCCATCTGCGGCAGGATTTGCACACTCCCAGGCCTTGAGCACAGTGGTGTTTGCACACTCGGGCTCTAGTGCCAGGATTTGCACACTCACTGTAGTCGGATTTGCACATCAGCTTACTAGTGCCAGGATTTGTGTACACACACTGTGCAGGCAGATTTGCACACCCACAGTGCTGGCAAATTTGCACACCCACAGTGCTGGCAAATTTGCACGCCAGGTCTCTAGGGAAGGATTTGCGTTCTCCAAGACTGGCACAGCAGGGCATGAATGCCAGGACTCACCTCCAACCCCACAGCCTAGTAGGCCCATGGGCATTTTCCAGCTGCTGGGCAGATGTGGCAGGGCCACACCAAGACTCCAGGGCCGGTGAGTGCGTGATGGGGGATGCTGTCCCAGCCCTGCCACCTCTGGCTCTGAGCCCGGAGAGCTGCAGAGCAGTTAGCGCCCGCCGTGCCCCTGCGCTTCCTGATTAGAGCAGAGGGCTTCCCGGCTCGACCGCAGAAGCCAACGGCTCCTACCAGACCTTCAGCCCAACTGCTGCCTGAGAGGCACCTGCGCCCATAACTCCCCTAGCCCCCTCCGAGGGGGGATTCCGTGTTCTCCCCTCCCCCACTGATTCTCCTCCCTCCGTAATCCGCCTCCCCTCCTCGCCCCCGTCCCTGTGTCCTTCAGTCCGTCAGGATCAGGTTTAAACTAAACTGAATTAAGAGAATCCACAGTGGGACTCAGGACTCCAGGGTTCTATTGGAGTGAGGGCTAGTGGATAAAAGAAACAGGAATGGGGGTGGGGAGCTCTGAGCCAGGACTCCTGGGTTCTGTGCCCAGCTCTGAGAGGAGAGTTGGGGGGGTGGCTAGGAGTCAGGAGTCCTGGGTTCTATCCCTGCCTCTGGGAGTCGGATCTCCTGGGTTAGAGCGATGAAGCGGGGCTGGGAATCAGGACTCCTGGGTTCTGTTTCCAGCCGGGGGAAGGTGGGTTAGAAGGGGGGGCGGGAGCCAGGATTCCTGGGTTCCATCCCCAGCTGCAAGCATGCCCTATTCCCTTTTCTGGGCGTTAGGAGCCAAGGGGATGGGAGTTGGGCCCTGCAGCCAGACGCACCCCACCCGTCTCTGGACACTCCCCATGGGGGGGGGCGGGTTGATCTGGGATTTCCCAGGCTTTGCCTTGGGAGTCTGAACCCATCCCCCCACTGTCCCTTTTCCACGTGGATGGGAAACAAGCCCAGGGGGGCTCCAGCACCCCAGGCAACAGCAAAGGCCGTGTCCCCCTGGGCCCCTCCCAGCAGCACGGAAGGCAGGTGCTGCCCTGGCTAGTAGCCAGCAGCTGGCCAGAGCTCCCTGCCTTCCCGCCACACATGGGAACTGGCTCTTTTAAAGGGACAGTGCACCTATTTCATCCCCCTCCACTGCAGCTACCTGCTGCTGGCGGTGTGCAGGGTTTTCTCCTTCAGCCTCAGGGAGGGAGTGGGGTCTAGTGGTTAGAGCAGGACTTGACAGCCAGGACTCCATTCCTGACTCCAGGAGGGGAATGGGCTCTAGGGGGTTAGAGCAGGGGGGTTCTGGGAGCCAGGACTCCTGGGGTCTACTCCTGGCTCAGAGAGAGGAGCGTGACCTCTTCCCCTCTCACTCCTGCAGACCGGTGAATCCGCAGCCAACACTCTCGCCCTGCGGAGCTTGGACAGGCTGGGACGGAGGTGATGTGAGTTTGCCCGTCCCGAACCCCTGCTGCTAACTTTCAGGTGGGGGAGCGGGCACACGATGCCGTGGATCTGCATCCTGGGCAGACCCTTCCGCTTCCCCCCCCCCCACACACACAGTGGGGACCTATTAGCCTCCCTGTTGGGGGTCCCCCAGAGAGACAGGGAGGGGGGGCCTGCAGCTGGGCCCTGACTGGAACGCTGGAGCTAGCACGGTCACCATCCTTTTGTACTGATCTTGTTTATTCCCATGGGCTGCATCTGTGACCCTGAGGCTGGGGGGGAGGCAACTTCCCCCATCCTGCTCTCCTGTCCCTCCCTCTGATGTACCACAGCCCTGCCCTTGAGAGGGTGGCTCAGGCTCCGGCCTGTCTGATCCCACACAGTTACTGACTGTGCCAGGCCCGAGCGTCCTGTACTGACCCCGCATCTGTAACACCCCCTTTGCTGGGCAGCGGGGATTGAGCCTCAGGCCTCTGGGTCTTACCCTCTGCAGCCTGAGCCAGAAGACCCACTGTGTTAGCCAGGGCCGGAGCCGGCTCGTCCACCACCCGCCACTAGAGGGAGACAGAAGCACCACGCAGCATTGCGCGGGATGGGACACATCCCAGCCGAAGGGAACGCCCAGCCCGTTAACGCAATGGGATGTTAGTGGCACGGCCGGCACTGTCAGTCCCCCACCCTGCCCCTCCTCCTGGGTGGAGAGCTGGCTGGACAGCAGATTTTTCTATCCGGCAAAAATTTGAGATTTTGAGGAGAAATTCATCCCGAATTGGGACAAAATGACCGAATCTGGACCTTTTTCAAGCACCAATATTAAAAAAAAAAGTTTAATCATCATCAAGTCAAATCCACAAAGGTTTAGCCTCATCGTGTCTGATGTGCCACCTGCGTTGCTCTGTAGCTAAGTCTTTAAGAGGGTCTGGCAGGCCGGTAAGCCACCATCCGCCATGCGTGAATGGGCCATTCCCCCCCACCCCTCCGTGAGCACCAGCCAGGTTTGGTTCGGGCCAGTCAATTCCATGTAAAATGTGACATTTTTGAGACAAGCTGAAATCAAGGCAACTTACAAACAAACAAAAGTCCAGCCAGGATGTCGGGCCATTTTCCCTCCCCCAACCAAAATACCATTAAAATCGAGACAGTTTTGCCCCCCCAGAATTGACAGAAAACTGCTGAGGCCTCAGATGCCATGGGACAAGGGAGGGCAGTTGTGTCCCCTCCCCCCCACCTACCCCCCGACCCTGGTTTGCCCTTCCAGACTTTTCATAACTCCATCTGCTCCATTATGTCTTCCACTCCCCGCCCCCCAAGACGGGTGTAATATAATAATCACATGCCCTGTTTCAGATGCTGACACAACATTATCCCCTCCACTTCCCTCTCCTCCCCCAATTTTTCTGAAATGACACCTCGGGAAAACAGTGGATGAAACTGCTCTGACCATCCCTGTTTGGGAGTGACCCCGGCTCCGCTGCTTCTGGGCGAGGCCCCGGGGGTCAGTGGGGGGCCGGCGAATAAAGCCGAGGTGGCAGAAGACAGACTCAGCTGCCCCTGTGGAAGGAGGCGGGGAGGGGCCAGGCGGTGGGATTTCTGCGGGCCCCCCGCTGAGACAGAACATCTGTCCGGGTTCAAAGGGGAGGCCGTCCTGCTTGAAAGGGGCTTTGTCTGCTTGTCCTGGGATGGGGGCGGGGGAGGCCGGCAAAATGCCTTTGGTGAACATGGGAAGGACATAATAGGCCACAGGATGCATGGGTGCAAAGACCCCCACCCCCCACTCCTGTCACTGCCGCTCTCACCCATATCTGTCCAGCACCCTGGACCCTGGCTGGGTCATTCATGCCTGGTGCAAAGCGGGGTCAATGGGGAGCAGTCTGCATTGGTGTGAATGATTTCGGAGGGGCGGGGGGGCAATGGAGGAGCGGACCCCTGGGGTTTGTTTGGCCCTGGGGCATGTCACTTTTTTCAGTAGTGACTGGGGGGGGGGGGGCTGTTTTCCAGAGAGGTGGGCGTGGGGTGCTCAGCACTGTCTGCAAATGAGACCCCCTTTTAAAAGGACCCCCCAGGTCCCTGCAGTGAGCTACACTCAAGTTAGCCCAGCGCACATGAGAGCTGCCCCCTGTTGCAGACCTGGAGTCTGTCTGTCTGTCTGTCCCTGTGTGTGTCCCCCTGATGGAGGGATTGTGACATGCTCGTGTGTGTGTGTGTGTGTGTGTGTGTGTATCTTCTGGAGATACTGTGACTTTGTGTGTGTGTGTTTCCCCCAATAGAGGGATTGTGACATGTCCGTGTATGTGTGCGTGTGTGTGTCCCTGATGAAGGGATTGTGCTCTGTGTGTGTGTGTGTGTGTGTGTGTGTGTCCCTGCTGGAGGGATTGGAGGGATTGTGACATGCCCATGTGTGTGAGTGCTGTGCCCCCTGCTGGCAGGACAGAGTCCTGCTCTGTGTGTGCTACCACAATACACATCAGAAGACTGTGCTCTGCCTGCTCCCTCCCACACCTGATGCTCAGACATCTGCATTGATGAGGCCGTGGGCTCTGGAAGGGGAGTGGGACGTAGTAGTTAGCGCAAGAAGGGCTGGGACTCAGGATTCCTGGGTTCTTCCACCGTTGCCTAACCTAGCTGCACCCCCCTGAACCTGCTGTTCACCCCGCCGCGGTGCAGTGGAGTCCCACTGATGCTCCAGTAGAGATAGGGAGGTGTTAGTACCGTTATACAAGACGCTGGTGAGGCCCCATCTGGAATACTGTGTGCAGTTCTGGTCCCCCTGTTTAAGAAAGATAAATTCAAACTGGAACAGGTGCAGAGAAGAGCTACTAGGATGATCTGCGGAATGGAAACCTGCCTTATGAGAGGAGACTCAAAGAGCTTGGCTTATTTAGCCTAACCAAAAGAAGGCTGAGGGGAGATATGATTGCTCTCTATAAATACATCAGAGGGATTAAACACCAGGGAGGGAGAGGAGTTATTTAAGTTAAGTGCCAATGTGGACACAAGAACTAATGGATATAAACTGGCCATCAGGAAGTTTAGACTTGAAATTAGATGCAGGTTTCTAACCATCAGAGGAGTGAAGTTCTGGAACAGCCTCCCAATGGGAGCAATGGGGGGCAAAAATCCTAGCTGGCTTCAAAACTGAGCTTGATAAATGTATGGAGGGGAAGGTGTGATGGGCCAGCCTAGTTTGGCAATTAACTGATCTTTGGCTACTGGTGGTAGATATGCCCAGTGGCCTGTGATGGGACGTTAGACATGATGGGTTCTGAGTTATTACAGAGAATTCTTTCTTGGGTGTCTGGCTGGTGAGTCTTGCCCACATGCTCAGGGTTTAGCTGATCGCCATATTTGGGGTCAGGAAGGAATTTTCCCCCAGGGCAGATTGGCAAAGGCTCTGTGGGTTTTTCGCCTTCCTCTGTAGCATGGGGCACGGCTCGCTTCCTGGTGGATTCTCTGTACCTTAAAGTCTTTAAACCACGATGTGAGGACTTCAATAACTCAGTCCTAGGTCAGGGGTCTACTACAGGACCGGGGGCTGAGGCTCTGCAGCCTGCATTGTGCAGGAGGTCAGACTAGAGGATCATATTGGTCCCTTCTGACCTGAGAGTCTAGGAGCCTCCATGAGCAAAGGCCCCGAAGGCCCATTGCAGGAAGCTGCACGGAGCAACACGGAAACCCACGTCGCTCAGCAGAGACCAGCGCCCCCAGCTGGTGCAGACCTGAGAGCAGCCGGCTGGGGCATGGGTGAGACACAGACACGCATGTTACATTTGCCAATTGATGGGATCTGAAGCTGAGCGGCGTCAGCCCCTGACCTGATTTACTAATCCCTGTGCAACCTCCTTCACAGTGGCGCCCTCCACTGGCAAGCAGCAGAATTATCCATCCTCCGGTGACCAGGTCCAGTAAATGGCCTGTATCTCCCCCCCATGGGCTGCACCTGGCTTTGGTTACAACTAGTCACTCAGCTGCCCCTGATCTGGAATGGAAGCTAGTAGGTTAGAGCAGGGGGGCTGGGAGTCAGCACTGGGAAGGAAGGGAGAGGGAGTCTAATGAATTAGAGCAGGGGCAGGGAGTCTGGACTCCTGGGTTCTAACCCCAGCTTCCTGAGGAGAGAGGTACCTAGTGGTTAGAGCAGGGGGAGGCTGGGAATCAGCCCTCCTGGGTGCAGTGGCCAGCTGTGACAAGAGACTGTGGTTTAGTGGTTAGTGCAGTGAGTCAGGACGCCTGGGTTCTCCTCGAGCACATGGGGCTGAGTTAGAGAAGGAAACCGACAGCCCGGACGCCTGGGTTCTGTTCCCAATTCTGAAGCTATGTGAGTGGTGATGACTCATTGTCCCCATATGAACAGTGGGAAAAACTCTCTCCCGTAGCTCCCAAGCGGCGGCGTGAGGGGGTCACGTGTGTCCAGTACGCCGCAACCCTGGGCTGAAATGCACATTGCAAAGGACACGCATTCCTGGGCTGAATGCACATGCTGCCTTCCTGAAGGCAATGATCCGGCGTGGGCAGGTGGGAGCAGGGACCCGTTCTGCCGCCCCTGCTCAGCCCTCGCCTCCTGGAAATTGACAAGAAAGGGGAAAGCAAAATTCACACAGGGCTAGGAGAGCTGAAGATGGCATCACATGAGATTGTGACAAGGCACTGGGCTAGGAATCAGGACACCTGGGTTCTATTCCTAGTTCTACCACCCCACCTGCTGTGTGACTGTGGGCCTCAGTTTCCCTTCTCAGTGTAGGTAGACTGTCAGCTCTTGAAGGAGTGGCTGTCTCTCACTATGTGTCTGTGCAGCACCTGGCACAACTGGGCCCTGATCTTGGTCAGGGTATGTACAGCACCTGACGCAGTGGGGGCCGGGATCTCGGTCCGGGTCTATAGGTATAATTATTACACCACTTTTATCTTTAGCATCATTGTCCCACTACTCGGGCCAGCCGATGTGCATTTCCTATGATGACAAATGGAATTTCAGGCTCCCGCGTGGACTTTTCTGGCTTTGAAAGACTCTGAAGGAAAAAATTCTTGTAGGGATCTTTTTTGGTTTTTCCTTTTCCACTTCAGGCCCCATCTTAAAGGGATGGAGAAAAGCAGCAGGGGGGAATCTCTCCCCCAGGAGTAAAGATTTACGTATGAAGCACATGGGGAGAGGAGGGAATCCTTAGAACGGGTTACCGGGAATGTAAATCCACCCCGTCCCAGGCCGGATGGGAAGCTGACGTCTGAGTCATGGGGGGGTTGGTAAGAACAGTTGTGCTGGGTTTAAAAATGCGTGGGGGATGGGGTTTGTGGCTATGAAATCCCCCCACACAAAATCCAGGCCATCCAGCCTCTTTCCGCAGCCAAAGCCCATGGCTGAGGCTTCTTCCCAGCTAATCTGGCAGAAAATGCCTTTGAAGGAAAAGTTTCTCCCTCCCTGGGTTTTATTTCAAAGGCGGGTGGCGCTGGGATTTTAAAGGGGGAGGGGGTCTTTTGAGCAGAACGCCCTGTAACAGCAACAAAGAGTGATGGCTTTTCTGTCTGTGCGCCCTTCTGGGGACAGCTGCTGCATCAGGTCCCTCTGCTGTGAGCCGCAAGGAGCCGCCACGAGGGGCTGCAGAAGGGCCATGTGGGAAACGCACCAGTCCCCGCCACTCCCCCATATCCAGTTCTGTATGTTGCTCATCAATAAGCTGTTACCGGGGGTCTGATGTGAGCTATATTCTTTCCCCACTCCCCTCCCGGAGTGTCAGGACAGCCACAAAACACATTGGGGCCGGATCCTCAGCTGGTGTAGACTGACGTAGGGGCTTTGAGTTGGGACTCTGCAGACCTGGGTCCCTTCCCAGCTCTTCCACTGTCCTGCTGGGTGACTTTGGGCAAGTCACGGCACGGCTCCCTGCCTCAGTTTCCCCTCCCGTCCTATTTAGACTGGAAGCTCTTTGGGGCAGAGACTGTCTCTCACTCCATGTCTGTGCAGCAGCCAGCACGATGGGGCCTTGATCTCAGCCGAGACCTCTTGGTGCTACTGCAAGACCCCCTGGGATGCCTCCTCCCTTGAACGAGCATCTGCACGGTGAATAGGTCCCGCTGAACTGGCTGCGGCAGGTAGCAAATTGGTTCGCTGCTGCCCTCTGCTGAATGGAATCGGGACTACTGGTCTGGGGGTCACAGGCCCCAACCCTGCCAGTAGCTGCTGGGAGAGTCTCTGGTACCTGGGGGGGTGCACTTGGGGATCTATCCCGGCTGCTGCGGTATAGAGACACTTAGGGTGGGCAACTGGGAAAGTGGCTGCTGCTCTTGCTACATGGAAGGTTAAAAGATACAGAAAGACCCAGAGGTACCCACAGCAAGACACCCACACAAAACACTCCCACAAAGACACACACATTCCCAGCTAAACAGACACACAAACAAGAACACAATGAAGGAGATGCAAAACCATCCACATGCACTGAGCTAAACAGATACATACAAACCGATACACAAGAACACAAAAAGAGAGAGACACACAAAGATGCACACAAACCACAAACACACGGCCACAAAGGGAAAGACACACACACACACACAATCAGATGCACACAGGGACACACACAAAGCCATGTTGGCACACAAATAGATACACACCCAAACAAAAAGACACATGAAGCCACACACCCCAGCTAAACACACACACAAAAACAAGGGCACAAAGAGAGAGAGAGACTCACACAAAACCAGACACATATACCCAGCTAAACAGCTACACAAACACAAGGACAGAGAGAGAGACACACACACACAAAGATACACACAAAACTACAAATGACACAGAGAGGGACACACACACACACACATACACAATCAGAGATGCACCCAGTGACACACATACAAAGCCATGTGCGAGCACACACAAATAGATACACACCCAAACAAAAAGACTCACATGGAGCCACACCTCCCCCCAGCTAAACACACACACACACAAACAAGGGCACAGAGAGAGAGACTCAGCCAGGATGGGGGAGGATGGCAAGCCTGGGGAGGGGCTGGCACTGCTGGGCTGTGTGGGGAGAAGCCATGCTCTAGCCCTAGAGGCACCCCAAGCAGCACAGAGACCCACATGCGAACTCTCCCACCCCACTGCATTTTCACCCGTGAGCTCAGCTACAAAGCAGGTGGGTGTGAGGCAGATTCCAGCTTCCCCATAGCTTGCAGGCGCCAGGGGTTGGTTCAGCTCATTAGAGGCGTAGGGGCCCAGCTCGGGAGTTTGGCTCCGGTTCTGAGATCTGGATCAGAAGCTTGGAGCCAGTTCTGAGGTGCAGTTCGGCCAGGGAGCCCCCCACCCATGGAGGAGAATGGACATGTGAGGCAACTGCTGGCCCAAAGCCGCTCCTTTTAGAGAGGGATGCCATTGCATCATGGGAGTCCCCTGGCCGTGTTGCATCATGGGAGGTGTAGTCCGGCTGGGAGCCCAGCCTACAGAGGCGAACAGGGACAGGAGGCAAATGAACTACCCATGATGCACCACAGCAGCACTTCCAAATTGAACCAGTTCAATTCTTGGTTCTCTCACATGCCTGGTTTTCAACCGGAAAGTCCGGTCCAAAAGGGGACCCGATAGTGTCCGGTCAGATCTACCGGCTGGACACCAGGAGTCCGGTTACTGGAGGTGGGGAGGTGTCAGGTCATGACCTGCGCCAGCCCCTACTCAGCTGGGGCCGCCTTCTATCAGTGTGGGGCGGCTCCCAGCCCCAACTCTGCAGGTGAGTCCCTCCCAGCCGGACCCAGGTGTGGGGGGAAAAGCAGCGAACAACGGGCGGGAGGGAGAAGAGGACCGAGCCAAGTGATTGGGCTCCCTTCAGGGGAAAGTGGGTGAAACGGAAAGGTCCATGCTAGACAGGATGTCGTTTACAGGATCTAATGGTCCCTTTTAGCCTTAAACTTGATGATCCCCTCCGCTGCACCCACCCGAGCATTGCTCTGGCCCCCCCTCCGGCGGCTGGATTGCAGATTAGCCTCCCGGTTAATAACGAGAATCCCCCCTCACTTTTATCACCGGTAGTTCTCAAAGCGCTTTATGGAGGCGGCCAGGGCATTCACCCTGTTTTAAAGGTGGGGAAACTGAGTCACGGAGCCTTGCCTAAGGGCATCCAGCAAACCAGAGGCAGAACTGACCTACCCTGCCAGGATGAGTTGGCGGGGTTACATTCATTCAGGTGTATAAAGGGCTTTGGGATCGTCAGGTGATTGATAGGCTCAAGGAAAAGGCAAAGTATCATTAAAGGGCTGTAAGATCAAAGCCGCCCTGACTCGTGCAGCTGTCAAATGACAGGGCTGGGCACAGGGTCGGGCACTTTTAAGCTGCAACATCCTTTGTCCCAGCTGACCTGCCAGGTCTCCTCATCAGATAAACAAATTAAGAAACATGAATTGTTCCCCTGTCACCTAATTATTATTTATTAGATGTATCACGGTAGCAACTAGGAGCCCCAGTCATAGCCCAGGACCCCATTACGCTAGGTGCTGTACATTATTATTGCTATTAGGTGCATTATGGTAGCACCCTGTACAAACATAGATAAAAAAGGGTCGGTGCTCCAAAAACCTCCCTGCTCCTGGCTGTGGGATTGGAGTAGGAGGCTCAGCCCAATGGGCCCATCTAACCCAGTAGCACGTCCCCCCTCTTCTGGTTTCAGCGGCTGCATCCATACAGATAAAGGGGGCTGGGGGTAGCCATAGTGGAAGAGGCAGGATAGGCGGTCTACATAAATCACACATGGGCGCTGTGCCTCAGTTTCCCTAGCCGTGGCAGTGGCTTGGAAAGAGCTCATTCCTGCTATACCCTGCCCAAACCACGCAGGTGACAATGTGCACAAAATTGTCTCATTGCCCAATAGCTTCCAGGCTCAGCTGAGTCTCAGGCACACCCACCCAGGCCATCTATCCTGCCCCCCCTCCCGGGTTTGGCTGGGCTCTGCCCAGCAGGCATGGCTTGTTTCACTGCAAACAGGCTGACAAATTCCCCATAGGGGTGGTGGTTTTTATTCCCTGATCTGCTGCAGGCTCCTTGGATGACCTTTTCATTTCTCTGTGCCGTGGCTCCTCCAGGGCGGGCTATGGGGCTGAGACTCCTGCCTTGGTTGCTTGAGTCTGGAAGTGCTTTGGAGCTGGGACTCTGGCTCTGCGTCTGCGCAGTGCCTGGCGGGACGGGGGCCCTGATCTCGGCTGGGATCTGTGCAGCGCCTGGCACAAGGGCCTGACCGAGAAGGGCCCCCACCTACCACCAAAATGCAAATAACCAATCAAGTGCCCATCCCTGCTCCCATTAGTTGCCTTCCCCCCTTTCTACCAATGCAGGCTGCCTTCAAAGGGGCTCATTTGTCTCTCTTATCCACCCAGCTCCCCCCCACACACACACAGATTCCTCCTGCCCCTGTGTGGGTGGGTGGCTGGCTGGGTGTGAGCCTGGGCAGCCGATCCTGTTTGCAGGTGTCTGTGTGCTCTGTCCCAGCTGTGCTGCTGGGGAGGGGGAGGAAGGTTTGTTTCCAGGGTGGGGCTGGGATCAGGAGAAGATTGAGGAAGCGCTAAATCAGTCACTCAGAAATCAGAGAGAAACAAAAGGATTTTTAATGCCAGGCTGCGTCCCCATCACCTGAGCGAATAGCACACCTCCCATCCCTGCATTGGGGGGCTTTTGCCCCCCGTTAGAGCGACTATCATGAGAAGCACCTAGCAGCAAAAGACGATGCCCCGCTACCAGCAGCGACGCCTGGGCTCCTGCCCCAGAGACAGCAGGCAGCAAAGATGAATTACGCCATTAGTCCTTTGGGCAGCCTTAGGAAGGACCAGAGCCCCCCATCGATTTCCATCCCCTGCAGAGGGCCTTCCCCCCTGTATGGGGCGGATCGGGGCAGAGCTGGAGCGCACTGCGCTGTGGCTAATCTCTGGCCCCGCAGGGCCCACAAGGGGCCAAGACCCGGAGCAGCCCCGAGGTTGCTTTAGCTCAGTGTTTCTCAACCTTTTTGATACCAGGGACCGGTCTCCTAAGCTGTGGCGGGGAGATCTCAGGGACCGGTGCTGGTCCACGGCCTGGTCGTTGAGAAACGTAGCTCACAGCGGTTGCTGGGCCCAAAATGGAAGGGCGCAGCAGGGTGTTTAAAGGCACCTGTGCCCTATTCCTGCCGCCAAGCGCAGGGACAGGAGGGAGGGGGTTGAGAACTGGGGCCAGGGTACATCCCGGAGGACCTGTCCCTGGGGAATCTCCCTGCGTGGGCGTGAGAGGGGATGCTTGGAGCCGGGATGCCCATGGAGGTGGGGGCCATGCCGCAGGAGTGATGATCACAGCCTCCCCCCGTTCTGCCAGGCCACCCGGTGCACAAAGCCCCCCAACTCCCCCAGCGTGAGGCAGCAGCAGCCCGGGGGTCTGATGTCTCCAGGGGGAAGGTCCGGAGGAGATGGCCAGCCTGGCTCGCTCCACGCTCAGGCGTCCTTGTGGGGCTGGAGGCGGCCAGCGGGGGGCGAGGGCCTGGGGCCCGCCAGCCGCAGCCGCAGGGCGTTGCGGATGATCAGCGTCTCCAGCAGCAGGGAGCCCACGAACCAGAAGAAGGCGTACTCCAGCGTCACCAGCCCCATTAGGTGGTAGCGGAAGTGGCTGTAGTCCCAGGGACAGGCGTCGAAGTGGCGCAGGAGGTAGCCCGTGCCGAACTCCCATGGGTAGATCCAGAGGGTGTAGCACACGCCGCGGCTCAGCAGGCGACAGCGGCCCCGGAGCCGCAGGTACAGCCACTCCTGCACCAGGCCGTATGTGCCGTAGATGAACAGGGCCCAGATGCTGGTGACGCCCCGGAATCTCCAGTCCCGCTCCGCCACGAAGGACCAGGTGGCCGTGAACATCACCTCGCAGAAGTAGCCGTGCACAGCGTAGATGTACCAGCGAGTCAGGGGGCTCAGGGGCTCGGGTCGGCCGCCCATGGTGCAGGATCTGAGGGCAGAAGCAGGGCACGTTAGTGGCATGAGAACCTACACCGAGCAGGAGCACTCCAGAGAGGGAGTGGGGCCTAGGAGTTAGAGCTTGGGGGGGGGGGGGTGTTCACGATTCCTGGGTTCTATTCCCAGCTCTGAGAAGGGACAAGGTCCTAATGATTAGAGCAGAGGGCCTGGAGCCAGGACTCCTGGGTTCTGCTCCCAGCTCCGGCAGGGGATTGGGGTCTAGTGGGTTAAAGCTGGGGCAGGCTGAGAGTCAGGACTCCGGGGTTCTATCCCCAGCTCTGAGAAGGGAGTGGGGTGTAGAAGTTAGAGCAGAAAACCTCATCATCTGGATTCCTGGGTCCAATTCTCAGCTCCTCCCCTGACACCCTTCCACGCTCCCTGCCTCAGTATCCCCAGTGGCAGAAGGAGGGTGGCAGCGCCAAGCTATCATTTTGCTGCTCCTTGGTTGGCCGCCCTGGCGAAGCCCGCAGCAACAACAGTGCGCTGGGTGACTGTCATTGGAGCCTGCCATGCGGCTTCCCATCACGTTCTGAACCAGCCCGCTCTGAACCAGCCCGCTCGGCAACAAGATTTGCCACCTGCAGTCTCCGGCCGCTCGTGACCGGGGTGGGGAAGCAGTTGCAAGCAAAATACATGAGGAGCAAGGAAAGGGTTAAAGCAACACCCCGGCTTGACAGGCTGGGTACCTGTGTTAGCAGGAGGGTGGGGTGTAGGTGATGCTTCCGGAGGGTACCCACAGTTGCAAGGCATTTTGCTCCCACCTGGGATTAGCTGGGGTCCCTCCTTCACCACTACAGGCGTCTGCCACACAACCTCTGCCTTCCAGCCTTGCTTTCTCTTTTCAGAGCTCACAATCGGCAAACTCCAACCACCCCGAGTTCTCCAAGCACCTCCCTGGATCGCCCGGCCCCGACCCACTGCCCGCTCACCAAATTCCCAGCTCCTCTGTTCCCAAAGGTGCAGGACACCCCTGCTTACCCGTTCCACCTTAGACCACAGCTCTGCTTAGCCCCCAGCCCTTAGATTTGCTTGTAGAAAAAGCACGGCTAAGGGCATTGAACAAAGATCAGAGATTCAAAGGGCAGCAAGCAGAAGCACTGGAAACAAAGGGGAAACATATAAAAGAAAAATCACAATACGCAGCCTACGGCCCCTCCTACCCCTGTTCTACTTCAGCTGCCCACTAAGGGCCTGTCTACACCTGAAACACTACAGCTGCACCACTCCAGTGTAGACACAACCATCGCTGTGGTCAGTCCACCTCCCCGGCAGGCGGTGGCTAGGTGGATGGAAGAATTCTTAGCGCTGTCTTCCCCAGCTTAACTAGATCGATTGGGGGGTGGGAGGGATTTTTCAGATGGTTCGATGTCATTTTCCCGCGTAGACCAGCCCTTTGACGCTTCCACCACGAGACCCAGACAGACCGAATCTTTCCCCGGCAGCGGGCAAGGGGGCGGCGCACTCATTTGGTGAACGGAGAATCAAGGCCACCCCCGGCTGTGATACACTGGAAGGGTTTGGGGCAAGTTTTTGCTCTCGATGCTGTGATGTCTTGTTAGAGAAATGAGGTGGACGAGGGAAAAAAAATCTTTTCTTGGACCAGCATCTGACGGGGAAAGTAGACAAGCTTTCGAGCGTGCACAGAGCCCTTCTTCAGATCAGTGATGCTTGCCTCCTTCACCAACAGAAGTTGGTCCAATCAAAGATATTCCCTCACCCGCCCTCTCATCCACGGTTACAGTTGAGGTGCTAAGATGCGTGTTATTTTAGGTTTCCGATATTTCTGCTTGCTGTCCTTGGAACCTCTGTGCTTTGTTAAATAAACTTATCCTTGCTTCTGCTATAAAAAAATAAATGTAAGTGCTGTGTTTGTAGGTATTAAGGAGTTGGGTACCTATGGGAGTTAGGTGCCTAAATGACTTTGAGGCTCTGGGCCTCAGTTCTGCCTCCACTTTTGAAATCAGGGCGGCGTAAAGGAACCACTCACCAGGCAGTTTAGCTGGATCAGCCTCCTGCTTTAGGCAACTGCTCGGCCTTTGCCAAAGAGATAGCAAATGGAGGAGCTATTATCTCCCTGCCCCTGTCTCAAAGCAATTAGGAAATTAAGCCCTGGAGAATCTCGTTAAACCACCCTGAGCAATGTCGCCAGCCCTCGTTTGAGCTCCTTGAGGTTTTGCTTCAAGGCCCAGCTGCTGGAATCCCGGGACTGTGGCTTCTGTTTAAAAATCAAAGGAAGATGTGGTTGCCGAGAGAAGCTAGAAAAGATCAATTGAGGTGATGTGGCCTAGTGGATAGAGAACAAGGAAAGAAACAATCCTGGTGGAGAGCCCAGATGACAGAAATACAGTCTGTCTGGAGACGAGGTCGAGCCGTGGAGTCTCTTAAATATCAGTTGCTTTCAAAGCCCTTGAGTGTCCTCATCCCCACTTTGCAGATGGGGAAACTGAGGCACAGGGAGAGGGGGAAGCGACTTGCCCCAAGTCACTCAGCCAAGAATAGGCCCCATCTTTCCTAAACCCCAGTCCCATGCTCTCTCCCCTCTGCCTCTGGGAACGAGTTCTAATCGGGCGGAGAGGAAGAATGACCATGGGTCGGGCTGGCGCAGTGTATTCCAGATACTGGCTCTACGCTAACCCACTGCTCCTGAGTCGCTCGTGCCCTGCGATGTGGAGAGACCAAGAGAAGGCCAGCGTTAGGACGACAATCGTCAGCCGGGCTCCATAGCGTAAGGTTGAGGATTGTGCTCAGGCCCCTCTGGGGTGCAAACAGCCCCCTGCAATTCCCCCCTTGAGCACGCAACCTTCCCTGGCCGGTGTGTAAGGGCCCTGCTCCCAGCATCGGGGGCGGATCTGGGGTGTGGCCGGAGCGCACTGCGCTCTGGCTATTTTCTGCCTCTCAGGGCCCATACGGACGGATCAGGGGCATGGCCGGGGCGCGCTGCGCTGTGGTTATTCTTTGCCCCCCAGGACCCATAGGTGGTGAGATTTGAGTTGGAGCAGCCCTGTGGTTGCTCTAAGAGACACCGTGCCTCGGGCTGCGTCACGCAAAGGGGGCGGTGTCCCTCCCCCAAGGAAAGGGCTAAGTGGGACTCAGGCACTTTGCTGAAGCAGCACGTTGCTGCTTGCTCTGTAAACAGAAACGTCCCTGCTCAGGGCTCTTGAGCGGCGCTGCCAGGTCCCTCGATGGCCCCCCTGCGCCCGGGTGCTGCCAGCTGCAGGGGCACCGTTCTCCTAGGCGCCCGGTCACCTCTCCAGGCCATTGGGCTGCAGCCTCCGCTAGAGACGGGGGAATCGGGGCAGCGCCAAGAGAAACAGTCCAGCCGTGCAACAGGCGCCCAGCAAACAGGGAGCCGAGTGTTTGCGCTTGGAAAGGGAAGGGGGGAGTATGTGCTTCTTTGAGTCCTGTGGACTGATTCCCTACCAGACAAGGGAGAACCGGGAGTGACCAGTAGGGCTCAGCCAGGTTATGGCAGCCCCAGAAACTTGAGAGATCCAAGGTGAAGGGGGGGGGGGGTTGAGTGGTTGGCAAAGGGATCAAGATTGCTGTATGCCTGGGACAGGAGGAGAGTTTGAACTGTGGAGCCAGGTCTTCTAGGTTCTGTTCCCAGCTCTGGAAAGGGAGTGGGGTCTAGGGGTTAGAGCAGAACAGGGCTGGACTCCTGGGTTCTATCCCCAGCTTAGGAAGGAGAGTGGGGTCTAGTGGTTAGAGTGGGTGGGAGGGGGGCTGGGAACCAGGGCTCCTGGGTTCTATCTCCAGCTCTGGGAGGAGAATGAGGTCTAGTGGTTACAGCAGAACGGGGCTGGGAGTCAGGACTCCTGGGTTCTATTCCCAGCTCTGGATGCTACAGGCTAGAGCAACACCCTGGACTCCTGGGTCCTATCGCCTACCGTCGACACAAGATCTCATCCCCACATGTCAGGGGTGGGGGCCTGGGGGATGAATTTAGCAGAAACGGGTCGGAGAGTGGCACTGCTAGAGCTCTGCAGGACAGTTCAGGCTCCCACCAGGATTGCATGCCTGCAAATACAGTCTGCCTTGGGGGCCCTCCGCGCTTGGCCTGAGGGCACCTGCTCCCCCCTTCCCCCGCCTACACTCCCCGGGGAGCCCTGCAGGCTGGGATTCACCAATGTGGAGCCTGGGGAGCCAGGCCCATCTTTGGGATGCTGGCACCGCGTGCAGAGAGCCATGGCATCGCTGAACACCTGCCGGGATCCTGAGCACCAGGCCGCTGCTCCCTGCGGAGGCAGGTGAGATGTGAGGACCTTGGAAAAACCCTTTGGTTTCAGCCGCCTGTCTGTTTCCACGAGCCTCTTCCCCCCAACACTGGTCTCCTTTCTCCACTCCACTTGAGGCAGGGATGGGCAGAGGTGGCTTTAGGTCTCCTTTGTGCTCCTCCTGTTCTGGGCCCTGCCTGGTCCCTGGTGTCAGCCAGGTCAGCTCTAAGTCACCTTCTGGTCCTGGAGAGTGGGAGGGGGCAGAGACTAGCCAGAATGCAGTGCGCTCCGCTTCAGCCACGCCCCGATCCGCCCCCAGCCACTTGGGCCCTTTACATCACTTTCCCACCACTGGTCAGGCTGCCCCTTCCTGGGGGGGAACGCCAAGGGGGCCGTTTCCATCCCACAGCAGGGCGTAAGCGGGAGTCAGGTGCCTTGACTCCAACCCATGCCAGGGAGCTGTCACGGATCGGCAGTGAGAGAGAGCGCAGGAGCGAAAACAGGGTCTTCCCACTCAGCTGTCCACGAGAACATGCCCAGCTCATACACACTAACAAAGCACCCAGCCCTGGATTATTGCTTAACTGCCCGGAAACTGAAGCTGACTCCAGTTGCTGCCGGACGGGCGGATCTGCCTCAGCGACCAGGTAATTCACATTGCTCGGCCTCCCTTAAATAGATCGGATTAGCTGCCAGTATTGGGAGGAGCAGGTTGGCGGTGGCCAGCCAAGCTGAAAGAGACAGCCTTCGTGAAGGATTCGCCCCAAGCAAAATCCTGAGGTGGTTTGTGATTTCTTTACTGCCCGGCTAATCTCTGAGAGGTGTCAGAGGAAAAAAAAAAAACAGTTTCTCCAACCCGGTGCCAAAGGCTCCTGTGGCGTTTAAAAGTCAGATCAGCGAGTCTGACTCCTGCATAACCCAGGCCAGACATTTTCATCTGATCGCTCTGTTGGGCCCAATAACTTGTGGTTGGCTAAGGCCCCTCTTTCAGAAAGGCAGCCAGTCTTGCTTTGAAGCCATCAAGAGATGGAAAATCCACTGCTGCCCGAGTTGATTCTCATGGTTAGTCACCCGCACTGTTAAAAATCGGCGCTGGATTTCCAGATGGAATTTGTCCAGCTTTACCTTATTTGGCCGTTCTCCTCTAGAGTACAGATCCTGTGAGTACCTGATATCGTCTGCCTATGGAGGTCTTAGATGCTGTGATCAAGTCACCTTGCTGGCTTCTTCTGGAGGGTACGTTTACACTGCACAGTGAGCCCCGGCGCTGGCTCAGGTTTCAGCCCAAGAAGCCCCCTTCCATCCACACACAAATCAGCCGGACGCGGGTCAGCAAGCACCCAGGACCCATGTCTGCTGCGGAGGGGGGACGGAAATCAGAGCCAAGTCCTGCTGAGACTTGGATGCAGCGCGGACACCACTCAAGACGCAGACCCGAGGTAGAAAGCCTGCGTCGCACCATATGGATGCGTTAGCGTGGCTGTGAGACCCGGGACCAGCAACTGTAAACTACGCAGTGCGGACGCTCAAGCACAGGTTTGGAAACACTGAGTCCACAAGCCCGGGCCACACAGATCCAGCTTTACAATGCAGTGTAGACGGGCGTTGATGAGCTAAACAGAGCAAATTCTTGGAGAAATACCTGGCACACAGCTCCGCACCATAGCCACAGGTGTGGGAAGCAGGTCCAGATTTTCTGCTGGTCTCCTTTGCCTTTTGGTAGGACAGCCACAGCTCTTTCTCCCTTCACCCAGCATCACTGCTCAGACCGTGGCTTCTGAATCTCCTTTGCAACACCCCCCCAAAAGCATGTAGGTATTCCATAGCTGGGCCCCCACTGTCCAGTCTAGGACTTTACTGACCGAGTTTAGCTGTAGTCCTGTCCGGTTGTAGCTAGTGAGAAGAGCAGCGTGTTCAAACCACACTGGAGATTTAAGGGGGGTGTCGGGGGGCTGTGAAATCTGGGCAGCAGTGTCATGGGAGCAGGGCATTGTGGGATTGCTGCTGGAGGCCAGTTTGTACAGGTAGTACAGCCTCCGCACCGGCATGGTCTCGGCAGGACAGTGCCGGCACAGGACGTCTGCCATGGTTTAACTTGACTGGTGGAAACTCAGGGTTTTACTGACAAGACTCAAAACTCAGGACTTGTCTGCTCTTGAAACACTACTTATGCCAACAGTACGGGGAGGGGGGGTTCTCCCGTCGGCATAGGCAATCCACCTCCCCAAGATGTGGTAGAATTCTTCCATCCACCTAGCGCTGTGTCCAGGGGGACTTGGGTGAGTTTTACCACACCGCTCAGGGGAGTGGGATTTTCATACCCTGGAGCGACCGAATTTTCTAGCCTGGACCAGGCCTGAGCGTGGACTTGACACAAGACCGTGCCGACATACGACAAGATTTACCGGTAAAGCAGAAGTACTTATTTAATGACAGCAGAGGTTGAGATTCAAAAAGTTGAAGCTTTTCAAGTGTTCAAACACCAATGGTTGACAGCACATGTCGAAATATACTAAGCAAATATCCTTAAATCAAACTCTAGTTCTCAAGCAGCATTTTTCTGACTTCGCTTGCCTTCCCATTTTGATTATTATCAATAGAAATATTTGTTCCTCAGTTTGTGTGTGTGGTGAAATTGACCTGCTCCGACATTTGCCAACAACAAAACAAATGCTTCCAAGCCTAGTTACACATCAGGTCAGACCAGATGATCACAGCTGTCCCTTCGGGCCCTGGAATCTAGTAATTTGAAAATACCAGCCAGCCTGAATGAAGGGCTCAGCACCTTCGAAGTTTCAATAGGGGGGCGGGTGGAATGCGGAGAGCTTCAAAAAACAAAACAAACCACAACCCTCACCCGCCCCATCTCAGAGGTGCCTATAGGGTAATTAAGCCTCATCAAAGTAATTTTAGTGCTGGGGAAACTGAGGCACAGGGCAGGAAAGGGACTTATCATGGCTCCAAGATGCAGGCTGGAAATTGCGAGCAAATCAGAGGAAAGGGCTATAGAAAGGCAGGGGGTGGGGAAGGGAGAGAGATGTACTAGGAATCGTAAAAGCATCTAAGCCCCACAGGAAACGTACCTCAGAGATCATTGATTTTGCTGTGATTTGAGCAGGAAAGGCTGTTAAAGTGGGAAATCCCATCACTGCAGGGCACCTTCGAGAAGAAGCCAAGCACCTCCTTTAGGAGAGGTGGGTGGGAGAAGTACAGGGCTGGAAGCCAGGACGCCGGGTTCCATTCCCACTTTTGGACAGGGAGGGGGGCTAGTGGTAACAGCAGGAGGGGCTGGTATCAGGATTCCTGGGTTCTATCCCCAGCAGTACATGGGTGAGGGGAAGTCACGTCATCCTTCTCTCTTTCTGCCTCAGTTTCCCCTCTGTACCTCACAGATGCTCCCTCCCCCACCCCCTGCTGTGACCCAAGCTCTTTAACATCCGTGTAGCATTTTGGGGCTCCCTGACGGCAGGTGCTGGGAGGGCAGATAAACACCAGCAGCGCCCTGGCCCTAAGCTAGCAAGGAGCTGGGACAGTTCTCTCCATTCCTGTGGAGATGTCTCCATTCAGACAGCTTGGAGCTCCCACTCCTGCTTCGTTGGATGCGATGCTGCGGGGGGCCTCGAGCGCCAAGCCTGCATCTCACAGCAGGGAGAAGGATGGTACTGCACTTTGCCCTGTGCCAGCCCGGCTCAGTCCTGTCCTCCCGGATCCCATCTCTGAGCGAGAACGAAGCCCTGTCCTCAGAGACCTTTCGGTGCTTGTGTCCCTCTGCCAAGACAGCTGTCAAGGGGCTGGGTGGTGCCAACGCAGCCGGGGGTCGGGAGTCTTGGAGCTGGACTGAGAATGCTCAAATTCATCGCATGATGAGCCATTAAAACAGCTGTGAGATAGGTAACAGCTAACCTGGGCTGGAACTGGCATCTCCCTGGAGGGAAGAGGTGCCATTTCCCACTCCACGAGCCAGCCAGTCCCTCCGACCTGGGCTGGATCGCAGCTGGCGCTCCCTAGAGGGGAAAGGCCCCAACCCTCATTAGCCCCCGGCCCCAGGTCCTATTCTGATCCCAGGACGGGCGAGATTGCCCAGCAAGGAAAGAACAGATCCCGGCCCAGATGAGCTCAGCCGGCTGGCTCAGAGAGCGGGGGAAGGTCCCTTGGGGAGGCAGTGGAGACCTAGGCCGGAGTTTCTGGGGGCAGGTGGACAGGAGAGGCACCCAAAGAAAATCCAGCCACCGGATTCAGACCCACAAGCAAGGACCGGACACTTTCGGAAACAAGTGGCTTTTGAAAGACCCGGGGAGGAGGAGTCCTTCTGAGATCTCACCACTGGCCCTTCAGATTCCAGTGTGTGCTGTAATGTGCCCCCTCCAGTGCCAGCCCCACTCAGGTCTGTTTGTCTGGCAGTGGGAAGGGCTGGGCCCAGGAGGAAGCGAGCCAAGTCTGCCTGTCTGCCCCACCTTACGTTCTCTGGCTCTCAAGACTTTTCTGTGGCAGCCTCTGATTCTGGTAACTTCAATTTTGGGGGCGCTGATCAGTTACCACTCCAGTGGGTGCCCTCGGGGGCTCAGCACCCACGATGGGGAGCCCAGTTCAGTGACCCACTGTGGGAAGCCTGAAGCATCCAGGGTGGGGAGCGGACTTTCCTTTCTAGTGTCCCTTTTCTCAGGAGACTTCACAGCACTTTGCAAAGAGCAGTTCACATCGCAGCGGCCCTGCAAGGTGGGGAGCACCAGCTGATTTTACAGATAGGGAAACTGAGGCACAAAAGGGTTATTCACTGCATGCACTTAAAGGGCTACCCAGCATCATGGCATCTGGGCGCATGATTAAGTAATTTGCCTCATCCTAACTCCTGTGGTCGCACAGTGGGTCATGGTACGGCTGGGAATGAAACCCCAGAGTCCTGACTCCCAGCCCCCCTGCTCTAACCACTAGCCCCCACTCCCCTCCCATAGCTGGGAACAGAGTGGCAGCACTTGGCACTTCCTCCAGAGACAATGGCCCCGATTCTCCATCTACCCCGCCCCTCATGCAGTCACCTATACCAGTGTCAAGTGAGGTGCTGTCACTCCCACTCACTTTGCATCAAAGAATTACACCCAGATGGGGGAATCACCCCCAGATTCCTCCATTTGCTAGACGGGTTCCCAAAGGGCCCCCTTTAGCTCAGCTGGTAGCATCAGGGGGATCACGCATGGGACTGGACTCAGAGACAGACAAAAAAATCCCTGCATCAGGGCCCAGCCTCCAGCCAGCAATGGGCACCAGTCCCTGAGCAAGGCTGTGTCGGGTGGTGAAATGATATTGGGCTTTGCCAGTGTTACCAGCCCGACTCCTCCACCATCAGATTCTCACTCCAAGACTAAGGCTCTTGGGCCCATTGCAGGACCCTCCCTGGTACCCCCTGCCAGTGGGGCATTCCCTGTTATTGCGGGGCCCTAGGGAAGGGATAGATCCACCCCTTGGGGCAGGCAGATGCAGGATTCTGTCCATCTCCTTGGGGGACTGTGCCAGGAGCACACGCCCCCAGTGCCCCTTGCTGGAGCATCCTTTAACCCATCCTAACCCTGTGCTCCCTGCACCCGGCATATCCCCTGTCCGCACCTGGGGGTGCCAACAACGCAGCCGGGGGTGGGGACTCTCGGAGCCGGACTGAGAACGCTCAAACTCATGGCATGATGAGCCATTGAAACAGCTGTGAGAGAGACAGAAACCCCCCCCCCCACCCAGCCATCACCTGCCCAGAGCACCCCTGTGCCCATGGCCACCACCCATCCCCAGGGGCACAGCCCCTCTGTCCCCTTCCTCCTTGCGGGGCACACCGCTGCCCCTTTGTGCCCCCATCCGCCTGGCGGGGCACACCCCTGCTCACCTTGCCCGCTGCCTGGCTGCTGCGCGGCGGGGGGAGGGGTCCGGCTCAGTTCGCTGCTCTGCCCCTGCGGCTCTGCCCGGCCAGCGGGTGGCGGGCGCTTTAAGAGACTCCACACCGGCCGGCTCGCTGTCATCGCTAAGCCCCGCCCACCTCTGCCGGGCTTTCCCCATTCTGCGCCCCGCCTACTCTCCCCCGCCGCCATCTTGGGAGAGGCAAGAGGGGCAGCGCAGAGCGCCGGGCGTCTGTGGCTCGGTGGGGAGGGGCGGGGCGTCCGAGTGCGTGTGCGCCTGCGCGCTGCTCCCCGCTCTGCCTGCTCAGCGCCAGCCCCGCCCTCCTCTGTCTGTCTGTCTCTCTCTCTCTCATCCCCCCTCCCTCCTTTCCCATTACCGTAATTAATGGTAGCAAGCTCTCGCCAGGGATATTAAGCCTCCTGCTTGAGGGCTTAACCCGACCTGTAGCTATTACAACGAGAGTTCTGTGGCACTTTAAAGACTAACAAATTTAATATTTGCAGACATTAGCTTTCGAGAGATTTCAGCTCTCTTCTTCAGATGCAGTAATACAGAAAACAGGTAACACAGAGGCATCTTAGAGGTGTCCAGGTGCATTGAGAACAAAGGGTGAGGTGGAGTCCGGTACTTAAGACCTAAGGATGACCATTGAGTAGGAGGTGAGAACGGGTGAGCAAAGTAATTTACCTTCGCTAGTGAGATAGCCACTGCAAGTCTCTGTTTAAACCCAGTGTGAATGTGTCAGGTTTGCAGATCATTTCTAACTCAGCAGTTTCTCTTTGAAGTCTGTTTTGTGAGTTTTTTTTTGGAGAAGTACAGCAACTTTCAGATCAGAAACAGAATGCCCTGGGGAATTAAAGTGTTCTCTCACTGGTTTATGGATGTTATTATTTTTATGTCTAATTTGTGTCCATTTATCCTTGTGTGTAGTGATAGTCCAGTTTGGCCAATGTACATGGCAGAGGGGCATTGCTGGCACGTGATGGCATATATCACATTAGTGGATATGCAGGTGAATGAGCTCCTTATGGTGTGATTGATGTGGTTAGGACCAGTGATGATGTCATTAGAGACGATGTGTGGGCAGAGCTGACAACGGGGTTTGTTGCAGGGATGGGTCCCTGGGTAGGATTTTTTGTAGGGTGTATGGTTGCTGGTGAGTATTTGCTTCAGGTTGGGGGGCTGTCTGTAAGCCAGGATGGGTCTGCCTCCCACTGCTATTATGATTAGAGACAAGGCTGAGACCTTTCATGAAGGGTGGAGGTGTGCCCGGTTATGCCCCGTCTGCCAGTGCAGGCTCCTCGCCCCTTCCTCTGTTGCATCTGGTGCTGGATGCCGTCCCAGACGGGATACCGGGTCAGATGGGCCCTGGCGCTGCTCCAGGCTGCCAGTTCCCATGGACCCGCTCGGTAATATTCCTGCCCTCTCTAGCTTTCCGGCCTCATTGTTGTCACCACAGGGACCTGTTGAGAGCTCTTGGGTGCTGAGCCGGCCCCAGGGAAAGTGGATGCCCTTGGACTGTGGCCAGGAAAGGGCCCCTTTGATTTTATGCCGAAGGAAATATAATTTGGAGTGAGAATGTTCAAGGGGCTTCCCACAGAAGCTGCCAGGGTGCTTGGCCCATGCCTGGCGTCCACACTCTGCGTTCCACCCTCGCGCTGCCAGGAGAGGCTGATAACAACGGCTCCTGCAAGCGGTAGGGTTCTGCAGCCTAGGCCAGGCTGCCCGACTGAATCACAGGATAACCTGTGGGCAGCATCTTCCAGGTGGCACACTGTCCCCCTCTAGCGGCCACAGACAGCCTGCTACAGCTCTGGCTGTTGGAGTGGGCTCTTCCTGATTAATTAATTGTATTTACTATGGTAGTGCTTAAGGACCAGCCAATATCGGGCCTGTTCTGCTAGGCGCTGTGCATTTTTATTGCTCTTAGGTGTATTATGGTAGCGGCTAGGCACCCTAGTCCTGGCCCAGGTGCTGGTAGCACAGAGTAATTGATGATCCCTGCCCTGAAGAGCTAATGACCATCGCAATAGACCAGACACAGCCAGGAAGGGGAAGGGGTTGAACACACCTGCAGAGTGACCCACGGGAGGGCAGCAAACAGCGTCTTTGTGCCACAATCTTTGCTGGTTTGTATTGGCTGGGTTCAGTTCTGTGGGGTGAGGAAAGAGGGAGGCGGGGGAAGGAGGGCAGTGGACGCGTGTGAGAGGGAAGGCGGTGGGGCAAACAGCCACCTAGCGCAGGGCAGGGAGTCAGACCCAAACTGCTGGAAGTTCTCCGGGATTCCAGGTGTGCAGAGGTCTGCATTGGGCTGGAGACTCGGTGTCAAGAATTGGGGCCTGCAGCAGAGCCAGTCTCTGGGCTACTTAACCAGTGCAGCTGCCTGGTTGGCTACGCCACCTGTCTGGTGGGAAGTCAGCAGCCGCAGCTTTTCAACTCAGCTGCAGTCATTCAGTGGCTGCTCAAAGCATTTGCTCCTGGTCTTCCCCAGGTAGCCTGGTCCTGACCCTGGTTCTGACCCCGGGTGCCGATATCTGGCTGATGACTCTTGCTCCAACCGCTGGGCCTGACTGCCCACATCCCAGTCAGTGGCATTCTGGCTGGCTGTTCTCTGCAGCCAGCCCCCAGGGAGGGAAGGGGTGGCAAGGCATCACCTGGGTCTCAGTGCCCTGAGAGTGTGTGTGAGGTTTCTCCAGAGTGGCTCTGGGTCCAGGGGGCTGCTGGGTGGTCCTGGATGGGTCCCATTTTACCCCCTCCCTCCCAGTGTGGCAACTGCATATGGCTGCTTCTGCCTCATCCCCACTGCTGACAGCTTACGCAGGGCAGCAGCTTTATATGTGCACCAGTGCTAGTGTTTTAAGCCCACCAGGCACAGCTGTAAAGAATCCCAGGTAGGGAGGAGCCGGGGCTCTATGATCCACCCAGGATGGGGCTACTCACTGGTGGAGTCTAGGTGGGGGTCCCTGTGTCCATTTGCCAGCAGTGTCCCTTCCTAAGGTCACAGTGCTGCAAGAGATGCCACTTCTGCTGTGTCTGTCCTTTAGCTGTGGTGCCTTACAGAACTGTCAGCCAGGGTGGGTGGTTAGTCAATATTTGGGGCCTTGCTGGACTGTTTCCCTTGGGAGGAGAAACTGAAGATATGAGCCGGGTCTGTTCCTTGCTGCAAGTCTGTTTATTTACAAGGGATGCACACACAATCCTGCTTCCCTGAATGCAGCAGGAACAAACAATAGCTGGCAGTTTCCTCACTCGCAGATCCTACGCCTGCCTCTCCAGTTGGCCCAAGGAGCTCTGTCCGTCTTGGACAATGCTTACAACTGCTTTTCTTGCTGTCTATTGGTTCACAGACAGCTGCAACCAATCAACCCCTCCTCCCCATCCCTTGTTTTTGCAGTCAGTGTCAGGGAAACCCCTCTGTCCACATGGTATAGCTGCACTTAGTTTTGCCATGTGGCCAATCACCTTGGGCGGTGGCTTCTATCATTTCCAGCTATCTCACTCCATAAAGGGGATTAATTGCTCCTTCCATTTAGCCTGAAAGAAGGGTGGTTAGCACACCCATCAGCTTTAACCATGTCTATGATTGTCTGTAGATCAAAGTTCCTCTTTATGGCAGCCATTCATACCTTTGAGCCTAACAGATGTTCCCCTGGGGGCTCCAGGAATAGAACTCAGATGAAGTATGGGATACCAGGAAAGGAATCATGGGAGTTTGTGAATCTGATTCCTCCAAGTCCCAGAATTCCAGTAAGTATCCCACAATGTTCTGGGAGAGAAATCCCAGAATGAATTGCATCTAGGGACAGAACGTTGCACCCTGGGAGATCCATGCAGTTATTTTGAAACAGCGCGGAGCTGTGTGGATGCAATGACTCACAAGGGAAGTCGCTGAAGCTGGCTTAACTAAAGCGGTGAGGAGGCACTGTTTCGGTAAAGTTATACTATCTGGTATAATAACAGTGGAAAAACCTAGAGCAGAAAAACTTTCCCTTGTAGATAAGCCCCCAGCCCCATACACAGTCTACATGCCAATTATATTTCTGGTTGGAAGAGGAGACGGTAACACACTGTCTTGCTGGAGAAGCGACTTAAACTTTTCGTCTGAAAGCCTCTGAAATTGTAAGATCCTCTAAGCCAGTGGTTCTCAAACTTTGTGTATGGGTGACCCTTTTCACACAGCAAGTCTCTGAGTGCGACCCCCTCGTCCCTGTAGGCACCTGCCCCTGGGCCCTGTGAGCACCCCAACCCCTGCACTGTGCCCTCTTGACCCCAACCCTGCACCTTCCCTCCTGTGCCCACCTAGGGAAACATGCAGGAGCTGGTATTGCTGCTTGCTCCCCTAGGGGGTAGTGGTGGGGGGAGTGAGGAGCAAAGTCAGGGCTCCCAGTAGCAGCTACTGATGCTTGCCTCACAGCACAGCCCAGGTGGGGAAAGTGACCTGGATACAGTGAGCCCTGCTGTTGCTTCTCACTCCCTCCAGGCCTCACAGCTCTGTAGGGGGGTGTGGAGGGATGTGAGGGGGGGAGGGGAGCTGTATTTGTGGACCACCACTCACCCCTTCCCAAGATGTTCCTCCACCAGGCGGAAGCAGGGAGCCTCACAGCCCCGCACCTGGCCGGGTCGGGACTCACAGCTTGTGACCCCCACATAACCACATCCAGTTTGAGAACCAATGATCTAAGCGAAAAAGCTCAGGCAAAGTGGCCCTAAGGGAAAAGTCCAGTGGATGGAGACACCTGCTCAGTGTGGAAAGCCAAAAGGGTTAGAAAACAGCAGCCACTTCTTAGAATTTACCCCAGCATTTGGGGTCTGTCTGCTTGGTGGCCTGGGCTTAATATTCACTTCCCGTCCTGCTGTGCAGGGAACTCAACTGCTGGGGTGAGATTGGCTCAGGCCCCTGTAGGTTGCAGAGTCAACACCCCATTGAGATGCAAGGTGCAATTTGCTCCTCTCAGAACAATGGGCTCAGGCTTTGTGCAGATTCAGGCAGTGTCGCTGAGTCAGTTACACGCGATCATGTTGTCAAGTTTTTCTTTACCACCCTGAGGGCAACAAACTAACCCCTAAAAAAAAAAAAAAAAAAAGGGCAGAAATTCTGATGTCATTGTGTGACTTCAGAGGGCCGATCCCTAGTCACAAGCAGAGCTGTCTGGGAAATGGAGTTTCCATCCTGGAAAAGTTTTCGAGATATCGAAAAACAAAATGTGCATTCCAAACTGGCCCAAAAAATCAGACTCTCAAATTTTCACAAGCCAAAAATCTGAAATAAAACTCAGGGAGGGTCATTGCATTTAGCTAAGTTAGAAACATTTTGTTTTGATTTTAACCCTAAAGCCACTTTGAACCAGAATTTTCCCTTTAGAAAAATTGTACAACAAAAGGTTTTGACAATTTTGCAACTTTGTTTTTATTCTGAAAAAAAAAAATGGGGAGGCGGAGCGGGGAGAGGTTGGAAAATTTGTGAAAACTGAAACTTTCCTGTGGAAAGCTTCAGGTTTGACAAATGGGCATTTTCAGAGGAAAAAGAATCATCAACAAATTCTCCTCCACCTCTAGTCATGGGATCTGGGTGCCTTAACCCAGCCCTAAATCCAACTGTAAGATAAAATTTGCACCTGTATAGAGGATCGGGGGAAGGAAATCAGACTTTCTGCTATTGTATCGTTCCCCGCTAGAGGTCCTCATAGCCTCACTGTCAGCAAAAAGCCTGGAGACTTTTTCATGGGGGTGCTTGTTTTGCTGAGTTTCCTGCAAGGGGCAAGGATCACCAGACACATACAGCAGCACCTACAAACACGCACTCCCATAGCACCCAGGCTATACACACACACACCCTTAAACTCATTTGTAGAGAGATCGAGTGTCTGGCAGACCCACAACACCGCGCACACACCACCTCCGGGCGACAGAGGTTCCCAGACCATGCTCATCACGATATATCTGCGCCCCTTCCAGCCATGCATTAAGTGACGCGATCAACGTCTGTCACATGAGGTTCCTTTTCTCCCTCCTCTGCTCCCCAGTGGACATGGACACCATGTATTGTACATATCACACACACGCATGCGCGCGCATACAGACACCCCCCAATACATGGAGACACACATACGCTAAGCACATACACACACCATGCATACCTTAGCACACCCACACCATGTACCCCAAATATGCACCCACGCCCCAGACACCACCTGACACACAAACACACACAACAGTTCTCAATTTTTTCCTCCAGCAGGGACACCCACACACCATACAACCAAGGCCCCGCCAAATATATTCATCCACACACCATGGACCCTACACATTCACACAGCAGGGGTCAGTCCCTCCAGCAGAGGGAGATACATTCACTCACCATATGACATAGACACACACAACCATATATACACATCATTTACCCCTCACTCATGCACTCTACACATGCACACACCATATCCTCTGCACACACACACAGCTCTGTGCAGTACACACACACACACACGCACACCCTCCCAGTTCCTGCCTCTTGACTGAGCCCTTGCTGTGTGAGCTTTTCCTGTAGTGGGATTAGTTCTGTAGGACTTGGTGTCTCTTATCATTAAGGTGCAACAACTGGGCCCGATTAGGACTCTGATAATTTTTTCCATGGTCGCAAAGGTGCTGGGGAGGAGAGTCCCAGACAATATGAAGCAGCGCTGTGTGTGTGTGTGAGCATCAGGGGATGGTGGAGTGAGAGAAAGAAAGAAAGGGGTGTGTGTCTGGGTGGTGGGGTGTGTGTGCGTGTCTGTCTGTCTGCTTGCTGCCGTCTGCTGGAGGGATTGAGACCTGGTGTGTGTGGGTGTGTCCCAGCTGTGAATTTAAACTGCTGTAGGTAAAAGGTGTGGAAAGTCATTGATTGGGAACAGGTTTAAGCTAAACTGAAATGAGCTACTCTTCTATCTGGGATCTTTCTAGCTGGACCCCCATCACTGTAGCATCTGAGCACCTTGCATGCATTTATCCCACCAACCCTCCTGGGAGGGTGGGCAAGGCTAGTATCCCCATTGTGCAGATAGGGGAAACTGAGGCACAGAGCGAATGACACCTGATCCGCACATAGATTTTATCCTGGTATATCTGTGTGTGTTAGGGACGCAATTTTTTAACCAGTAGTGCTCCACCAGTACAAACCCTAGTGTGGATGCAGTGATACCAGTAGAAACCCGCCTTATATAGTGGTGTAGCTTATTGCCTTTCCCCTACAGGAACAAGCTATATGACTTCATCTAGTGCCCTGTGCTTTTCTTTGCTAGATCTCCAAGCGCTTTATCCGGGGGGTCGGTCTCGTTAGCCTTGTTTCAGAGATGGGCAGATGGTGGCACAGAGACTGGGCGTGGTTTGCCCGAGCTCATCTAGCCGGTGAGAGCTGGAAATAGAATCCAAATCTCCTGAGCCCATCAGTTCTCTATCCACTTGGCCAACTGGCCAGTCTAAGGCGCCTTTCGTTTCTATAGGCTGTGATGAGGACAGGAGTTTTTCAGTATCGTCTTGAATGGAAATAAGTGGGTTCACAGGGGCATGCATCATTTTAATTAATAGGTTTAAGAACATCTAACCAAGGCCTTACTCTGAATCTACACTGCTGGGTAACTCCAGTCAGAACCGGAGCTATGGAGTGACTCTAGATTTACCCCAGCATGTAATAACAGTCCCTAGTTCTTCTCATCCATAGGTCTCAAAGCACTTTACATAGGAGGGCAGTCTCACTAGCCCCATTTTATAGTTGGGGAAACTGAAGCACAGAGAGGAGCCGTAACTTGCCCAAGGTGCCCCAGCTGGCTAGTGGCAGCGTCGGGCTTGCAATCTACGAATCTGAAGTCAGTGCTCTATTTGCTGAGCCACAGTGGCTGGAATTAGACGATGGTCCATCGAAGAAACTGGAGTCACTCTAGATTCACACTGGTATGTACATGGGATCAAAATCAAAGTCCCTGGAGTGATTCTGGATCTTACACCTGGGTGTATATGGACTCTTCAGTTTAGCGGAGAAAGGCAGAGCAAGAACCAATAGGTGGAAACTGAAGACAGATACATTCCAATTGGGAATAAGACCCAAACTTTGAACAGGGACGGTTGATATAACCAGTAGAACCAACTTCCAAGGGCCACAGTGTATTTGCCATCTCTTGACATCTTCGGGTCAAGACTGGGTGACTTTCTGGAAGACAGAATCCTAGAGAGGTTGGGCTAGAAGGGATCTCGAGACGTCATCAAGTCCCAGGGCTGAGGCAGGACCAAATCAACCTAGACCAGCCCTGACAGGTGTTCTTCCAGCCGGTTCTGAAAAGCCTCCAGGGCCGGAGATCCCACAGCCTCCCTGGGAAGCCTGTTCCAGAGTCGAACTCTCCTTAGAGTTGGAAAGTTTGTCCTAATATCTCATCTAAATCTCCCTTGCTTCAGATTATGCCCCTTACGTCTTGTCCTACCTCCAGGGGACACAGAGAACAATGGATCACCGTCCTCTTTAGAACAGCCCTGAACATATTTGAAGACAGTTCTCAGGTCTCCCCGCCCTCAGTCTGCTTTTCTCAAGACTAAACATGCCCAGTTTTTCTAACCTTTCCTCCTAAACCTTTGATCATTTTTATTGCTCACCTTTGGACTCTCTCCAGTTTGTCCACGTCTTTCCTAAAACGTGGCACCCAGAATTGAACACCATCCTCCAGCCAAGGCCTCAGCAGTGCCGAGTAGGGCAGGAAAATTACCTCCCATGTCTTACATATGACACTCCTGTTAATACACCCCAGAATGACGTTGCGTTAAAACCGCATCACATGGTTGGCTCATATTTTTTGTGATCCACTGTAGCCCCCCCCCAGTTCCTTTCCTGCAGGGCTACCCCTTAGCCAGTTCTTCTCCATTTTGCCATTGTGCATTTGATTTTTGCTTCCTAAGTGAAGTACTTTGCATTTGATGCTTTAGCCACGCCGTGTTGTAGTGGGCTCAGTACAGAGTGAAACTCACTGGATTGTGCTATCTGGGTCAGACTCAATGGGCCGTATTCTCTACGCATCTGAAATGACGGCAGAATCGAGCCCACTGTCCATTTTTGGCTCACACCCCCGGCCGTTCAGACAGAAACAATGTCTTGTTAATGACACAAGTGTCTGCTGCTGGACGTTTCATTCTCTTTCCTGCGCCTGCCCAGCCGGGGCTGCAGGTCACAAACTCACAAAGCCTGGTCCCAAAATAATCCATTTATTTATGTGTCTCTTTCAGCAATTTTTGGTACTCATGTTGTAATGGACTTTTTTTTTTCCATACCAAAATTGGAAATGTTGAACACTCCTGGTTTTGGACATTCTCAGTTTTCCCAGGCTCCAGCCTTGACCCATTTAAAGTGAAAACCAGGTACCTAGCGGGTAACCAACTACCTGCCCCCCAAACCTGTCGGGGGTTCACTTGATGCCCCCTATGCTTTAGAAGTCACCCGCAGGGAGGAAGACATCCTGTGGTTAAGGCACCAGGATAACATTTCAGATTTGGTGTGACCCGAACGGCATTGGGAGAACGGGACAGAGATGGGCGACATTTTTTCAAGTGAATAGTTAATTTGCTGGAAATTGCCCAAAACGATTCATGAATTTGGCAGAGATTCACAAACCGGTGCCACGTTCCCTCCCCCTGTAACTTTTACCCCAGACATCCTCCTGAGATTTGGAAAGCTCCGGGTCAAATCCCTGATCTGGACCAGCCTCTGAATGGACTTTTCCAATTCACTGAAAACTGGGGGGAAACTGCGGGGTCAGTTCAACCCAAACTGAACTTTTTTTGATTTTTCAGACCTGCCACAGAACTAAAAAATCAATTCTTTGCTCGGCTCTGATTGGGCCCAGGAGATCTGCATCCGCTTGGCCACCTTAGCAAAGTCATGGCATCCCTCTGGGCCTCAGTTTCCCCATCTGTTTCTTTTTAAAATGAGGCTATTGCTAAATAATCCCTAGCTTTCTCCATCCGTGGATCTCAGAGCCCTTTACAAAGGCCAATATCATCATTACCATTTTATTGAAACCGAGACAGGGGAGGGGCTTGGTCAAGGTTACCCAGCAGGCCAGCAGCAGAGTGGGGACTGGACCCTAGGTTTTGTAAGTCTCAAACCAGGGCGCTATCCACTTGGCCACACAGCCTGGCAGCGACACAAGGGTAAATTGCTAGTGTTTGCAAAGCATGCAGATGCCATGACGCTGGAAGATGGAGTCATGTGGATTGGGCTTTTTTTGCTGTTTGGATGCCAAAGGATTTATCTTCCCAAGGACTGGCTCCAGATTAACTGTCCCTGATTAACTCCATGTTTGGACCTTCTGGAACTAGAATGCTTTGTTCCAGATTAGCAGCCTTAACCCTTGCTGTGCCCACAAGACCTTAATGACACATTGCTCGCCTGGTGGGACTAGTCCATGGCTAGTTTTTTGTTCCGCAGGCCCTGACCCCTTACTGGGGAATCCGGGCTACATTGCTTAGCCAGGGATATTGGCTGAAGAGGGCTACCTCCAGGGTCAAGCCTGCTAGTCATTGGATAAGATAGATAGAGGATGTGTGTGGGGAGGGAGGGTGGGAAAGGGGTGTGAATGGGGAGGGATGGATAGAGGGGTGTGAACAAGGATGGAGGGACGGATAGATAGGGGGTGTATTTCAGGGCTGCTGGGATGTGGAGGGGCTGTCAGGATAAAGGGGGCTGATGGAGGGTTGTGTGGGGTGGGAGGGACATTCAGGGATCTGTGGAGGGGGTTGGGGGATTTGGGGGTCTGCATGTGGGGCGAAGTCTGTGTGGGGTAGGCTGGGAGGGGCAGCTGGGGCTCCGTCTGGAGTGGGCTAGTTATGGGGCAGGGGCACTTTGCTGTTCCATAGTGCACAGGGGGCCCCCCATATTGGCCATTCTTGGCTTGTGGGGGCAATAAAATACCGTTGGGAAGCAAAGGGACACACGATTGACACTGGCCGTGCCTGGGCCTCCTGCCCCAGCTGCGTAAGGGAGCCTGCGGCAAGACACAGAGGACCCTCGCCTTGCTCGGCGTTCTCCTCGGTGGCGAGGACGCAGCCAAGGGTCCCAGATACATGGATTCTTCCATCATGGGAGTGGCTGGTGCCGACCAAGGGACAGCGCAGAGCACGGGCGGCGCTGAGCAGATGTGGGTTGGGCTGCCGCTGCTGCGAGATCAGGGGCTCCGGGACGCCTGCCCCTGCTCAGCCATTAAAGCTGAAAACACCGGACGGGGCCGGACGGCACCGACCTGCCGGAGGCCTGGCAGTTCGCCAACGCTGGACTGGGAGCAGAGCAGCTGGAAAGCGTCAGCCGCACACGATGGGCCGAGGGTCTGAAGCTGGGTTTATTGGGAGGATCAGTCGTGCCTCAGAGAATTTGCCGTTTATGAATTGGGGTTTTTCCCAGGGTTATTCTGCCCATCCAGGGTGGCGTAGGTGGTATCCCATGTTTCTGGGCCGGTGCTGTTTAAGTCTAGGAACCCCCTGGGAGACGCCGGCCTTTTTTGCTGCTGCCAGCATCTGGCAGAAGGGTTGCATTTGGGGAATTTGTCCGTCCAGGATTGTCTGAGCTAGTGTAATCATGTGGCGTAAAGGGTGACTGTGGACAAGCAGCGTTTTTCCTGTCCTTGGGCACAAGTCTATTGTGCGTTACGCTGGAGGATTGGCCCAGGGGGATGTGTCTAGCTCCCCACCACGCCCAGGTAGCAAGGGAGACCTCAGAGGCTCGCAGGCAGGGCGTGGCTAAAGGCGTCCTGCTTTCAGCCCCAGAATGTCGGCATGCCTAGAAAACTGACCCCTGGAGGCTGCATATGTGATGTCCCCTCCCAGCCTCCGTACATGACCATGCCGCCGCCCCACAGGGCTGTCATTCCTGCCACATGTGAGGTCATGCCTCCCCCCAGAGTGATGTCGTGCACTCTGCTACATCGTGGTTGTCACCTCATGCCCTCTGTATGTGATGTCACAGTCACTCCTGTGACATCACACCCCTGGTGTGTGCCATCCCATAGGTCCCTGGGTGACATCATACCCTCAGCCCACAACACCACTCTCCTAGAGTCAATTCTCTGCACTCTCTCCACAAAGGATGTGATGGTCACCCTGGCACAGACCCAGAGTGATGCCATGCCCTCTTCATGTGACATCACGGCCACACCAAGTTCCATCATCCTTCCACGTATGACGTCACAGCCACCTCATGTGAAGCCATGTGCAAACCAGCGTGACATCACAGCCTCCGCATGTGATGTCACGGTCACCCAGAGTGAGGTCACACCCTCTATATGTGACACCATGGTTGTCCCTGGTGATGTCAATAGGTCATGGAGATAAATCAGTCTTTCAGTCTCATACTCCCCACTCCGCTCTCAGCCTGGCTGCTCCCTTTCCTCCAGTTATGCTGGGCTGGTGAGGGAAGGCCTCTGCCAAGGGTCTGATGGCAGGAGTGAGTGGCTGACAAAGCTCACGGGGGAGAAACCGGAAATGAGAGATTACAGCTATCGGACACACACACGCACACACACGATCATTTGCACACACCTTTTCTGTCTCTCACACATGCGCGCACACACACTCACTCACTCCTTTGCAGACGGTTGCCTCTTCTCGACCCCAGCAGCTAGTCAAATTTCAGAGCCCTGGGGATGATCTGGCTGGAAATAGAAATGGAAGGAGCCTAGTATTTTCTTTGATGCAATCTTTTATTTACAAGGAATGTACGAAGTCCTGCTTGGAGCAGTTTCTTAGTTTACAACCCACAAAATCTCTCTCTAGCTTTTTCCAGGGTCACATGGTGCTCGTAAGCTGTTACGGTCTTGCTTTTTTGGCCCTCTCTCTCTGTTCTTGTCTGTTCTCAGTTTTGGGGTGTTCTTTCTCCTTCCTAAAACTCAGCCCCGCACTCCTGGGCAGCTTCACCTTTTGTCTCAGGTGGGGGCTTATGCTTACAGTTCTGTGAATTGAAGAGTGAGTTCATGCCTACCAATCTCAATAGGGTTTTAGCACACCCTGTAGCAAGGATTTACTCACCTCAAAACAAAACACACACTGGCGTTCTCCCTCTCACATGGACACCCTGCCATGCTCACACAGCACCGAGGGAGAAATCACAAATTACCAGAAGAGTTTTTGACAGAATTCTCTCCCTAGATGTAAATGCCCGCCTAGTCCATGTGCTGTGGTCTTGTATCTCCTTAAGCACCATCCATCTTGGGCACTTAATGAGGCAGGAGTCCTGTGGATCTCCTCCCTGGTCCCGTATACATCAATCGCTCTGAATTTCAGGCCTGCGGAGGGGACAGAACCCAGATTTGCCAGTGCCACAGGGCTGCCACCACCGCCATTTGAGCAAAAAGAGAATCGCCGCTAGCTTTGTGCAGTATGGGGTCTAGGACACACATGTGCAGTTTGGACTCTGTCCCTTAGAGGGAAGCGGTGTCCCACGCAGGTCAGCGCTTTCCATGGCTGCAGTGACTCTTGGCTGCTCCTTCGGTTTAGGTTTTGTAGGTGGTTTGGTGGAGATTCAGATTTCTCAGCTTGTCGCACCAAGGGGAGGAGTGAGGGCAAGGGATATCTGTGGCTGCAGCAATTTAAGGCAAGGGATTAACAATTAGGCTTGGCAGAATTTGATATTTTTAAAAATAATTTTGGGGAAAAAATACTCATTTTTATTTTTAAGCATGACAGGGCGGGTGAGGTAATATCTTTTACTGGACCAACTTCTGTCGGCGAGAGAGAGAGACGTGCTTTCCAGCGCTACAGAGCTCTTCTTCTGGGGCTTTTTCTATTTTGATTGCTTGAATTTTTTCACAGTTGTAGCAGGGGAATTATGGGGTGGGGGGAGTCAGGCAGTGATTATTAAATAACAGGCGGCATTGCGATTCAGAAAGTCAAAGCTTTAGAAGCCGGCTGTGTCAGCAGGGCCATAACTACGTGCTTTGTGCAGTGTTCATCGCAACCCATTTTATATGCAGTGTTGGTGTCGCCATGCGGGTCCCAGGATATTAGAGAGATAAGGTGGGTTACCCAATAAAGTAAAATAAAATAAAAGTTGATCCAAAAAAAGATATTCTCTCACCCTCCTCATCTCTCTCACACAGTTTATATGTGTTAAGATGGGACTGTAAGAAGTTCTCACCCGGCGTTTCTCTGACGTTGCCTACCTGCAGACGCAGATTCTTGGCAGCGGTGTGGGTGAAACTGACGTTTGCCGACACTGATGATAAAAATGGAACTCTCCCAAGCCTGTGAGTAATGGCGGGCAGGCGACAGGGCCTGAAATCAAAACCCTTCCCAAGCCCCTCATCCATGAACTCAGACTCTAGGAGGAGCCACTTCTCCTAGGGTGGAAAGAGAAGTTCCACTGACTGACCTCCTTCTGTTCCAGGCCCTGATCCCTGCAGCCCTTCCTATGGGCCGTGGCTCTTCCCTGTGAAATTGCCTGGCCTGGCTTTTAGAGATGCTGGACTCAACTTGCCTTCCAAAGATTGTTAATTAAAGGGGCGGGAGGGAGGCTGGGAGCCAGGACTTCTAGGATCTATCCACAGCTCTGGGAAGGAAGTGGGGTTTAGTGGGTTACAGGTGGTGGGCCAGGACTCGGGGAGCCAGTTTCAATTTCTGGCTCCGCCACAGACTTCTTGTGTGACCGGGGCCAAGTCACTTAGCCACTCCATGCCTCAGTTTCCCCCTCTGGATAATGGGGATAATGGCCCTGCCCGGACGCCCTCAGGGGGGAGGGGTGGGTTGTGGGGATAGATACTTTATAGATCTGTGAGGGACCCAAATGCTGTGGCGATGGCCACCAGATATGGATCCATGATAGAACAGAAATCTCCAAATCAGGCTCAGCTTTGATGGGGGCCAGGCCAGGCCAGTTCTGTAACCTGCTGGGACAAACTCCCCACAGCAGGGGGGCCCTGTATCGATGTGGGGGCTGGTAGCGATCAGACTATGCCCTACATTTGGCAGGCAAAGTGCAGGGTGCACAAAGGAGATATTAAGCCAAGCATTGGTTAAACAGAGAGGCAGGCTGGCCTGGAGGTTTATGGCCCTAGGCTAGGATGCTGAATTCAGTTCCTAGGTTTGCCACTGGCCGGCAGGCTGACTTTGGGCACGTTGCTTCCCCAACTCCACGCCTCAGTTTCCCTGTCTGTAAAATGGTGACCGATCCATGCTAACTCTGCCTTTGTCCAGGGAGTGGGAAGCTCTTTGGGGCAGCACCTAGCCCAACAGGGCCTGTGGCGTGAGTAATGAGACCAATGGAGTTTGGGGGACGACCAGGGCTGCTGGATGCAGGAGATCCTCTCCCCTCCGAAATTGAAAGCACTCGTGTGAACTCTCCAAGGGAGAAGCGGGGGTGGGGGAAGGAGCACGACCAGTGGAGTTCAGACCCAGCCTCTGATTCCCACGACTCGGGAGCCAGGAGTGAGTAATCTGACCGCAGGTCGCCTCTCAGCCATGCCTTAAAAAGGCAAAACATTTCCTTGCCCCCAGACAGCCTGGATGCGAGGACTCCAGGAGCGACGGTTGAGACTGGGAAATTGCTTCATCGGAGGGGGTGGACGGGAGGAATCCACACCCCTCTCTCACTTGGGCCAAGAGAAGGTGGGAGAAACCAAAGCGTCCAGAGTGCGGCTTTGGGAAGTGCTGGAGAAGCCTGACCCTTTCACGCTGGCTTGGGGGGTGGGCCGTGACAATAGCTAGTCTTTGGAGCTTTAGCGCGTGCCAGAAACGTGCCGCAGTGCTTTCTAGTCTGGGGCTCGTCCAGATTAAAGACACCGGGACGTGGGGCAGAGAGGGGAACAGATTGGAAAACAGCGTTTCTATTTTCAGGGCGCAGCTAAATTTGAAACCATCAGGCCTGTAATTTATGGTGGGGGGGAGCTCGGGAAAAGGGAGGAGGCGCTAAATTTGAAACTGATGTTTCTATTTTCAGGAAGGGGTGATTATATTTGAAACTGCCATTTCTAGATTTTGGGGGGACAGCTCTATTTGAAACTGCCATTTCTAAGGAAGAGGTGGGAACCGCAACATTTGAAAATGACATCTCTCTCTCTCTCTCTCTCTCTTTTTTTTTTATCAGGAGGGAGGGACCTAAATTTGAAAGCCACGTTTGTACTTTCCCAGAATCCAGTTTCTTAGGCAACTCTAAGTGAGGCCTTTGCAGAATGGGGGTGGGAGGGGAACGAATAATCTTGCAGCTGTCACTCGACCAGTCAAGAGGCGGGAACAGCCAGTTAGGACAAGGCACTGCTGTGGGAAGCTCACACAGCTGCTGTGCTGAATCACATGGAAAGGGCACTGTGGTGAGGAAGCTCACGCTAGGCTGATTTATGGTAGCGCCTCTAGGGTTCTGGTTTGTTGTTTATTTAACAAAGAGTGCCTTACTCCAGAGAGTGCATTGGGCATTGGAGTTAAATGTAAAGACAACCCCAGGCATTTTAAACAGCGCGATTGAAAAATCCATCCTAGGGGCTGCAACGTTCCATCTCCTGCGTGCCCAGGCCCCACTCTAGCCACCGCCAATGCTGAATGGATTCAAAGAACTGGCTCCAGGCAGCAGACCTGATTCTCCCCCGCCCTGTTTTGCAGGGCCATTTGCACCAACAGGTACAAAACTCTGCCAGATCAAACGTGCATCCGCTTTGCACTGGTGTCAATGACCAGGCACGGTGCCAGGTGATGGCAACCTGGCCTTGTGGGTGTGAGCAAGAGCTAAGCAGTGAAGGCAGTGTGGCCTAGTAGGTCATATACAGGCCTGGGCCTCATAAGCCCTGGGTTCTAGGCTTGGCTCTGCAACCGGCCTTTTGGGCGTGTCACGTCTCAGCTCAGTGCCTCAGTTTCCCCATCTGTAAAATCCTTTGGGATCTGCTCATGCAAGGCGCTAGATAACACCTAGGGGTTATTATAAGTATTGCTGTAGGAGCCATGGGTGTTCGCTGGCTCTGAACATGGGTGAATTCACCTGAAAGGAAGAAATCCAGGTCATGCGTTGCTGAGACGCCACTATCATCATCACATCCGTGCCTTGAGCCAGACCTAAGCCAGATTTCTGCCGAGGTTCCCTCTTCTTCATGGAGGAGAGGGGCCCTGCTGTGTTCTTTCTCTCTCTCTCACTCACACGGACACACACCCAGGTCCACACGAACACATCCATGTGTGTGTGCATGCAGGCATGAACTCGTGCATGCAAGCGCATAGACACACACACACAAACATATGCACATGCGGAGGTGCACATGCATACACACGCCTCTACACACCCCAGCTTTCAGCTCCTGGCGTGGTGAGTCTCGCATGGCAGCCGTTTCCCAGCGCTCCGATCGGAGCGTTGCTCTGTCAGCCATGTCAGCTGCCCCCACCCCCTCCCGCCGGCTCCCCAGGATTTGGCCAACACGTGTTTTCTTTCAAGAGAATAATTGCATTTTTGAAATGGCCCCAGTGCATTCCTGAGCAGTGATTTCATATGAAAAAACGACAATGGAACATTTCGGGTTTAAAATAAATACGCAAGACGGCAGGATCTCGTTGTTAGCAGGCCAGCATTCCGGCCTTCTCTGCCCTCCTTTTTTTCTTTCTCATTTTTTCTCGCCTCTTTTCTTTCTTTCGGTCCATTTGGCACCCTCGCTGCTCCCGCTCCAGAGCGTTGCTCTCCAAATCCAGCTTGCCGCAGAGCCCAGCTGCCCCCTTTTCAATCCAGTGCGCTGATCCGCGATCCTGTTGTGTGGGTGTGTGTGTACGCACATGCATGTATTCTTAAAGTGAAATTCACCTCGTGGCCCCAGTCACAGCTTGAGGGCTTCAGGGGTGCATAGGGCAGTTTCAGCCCTCGGGTGCTAAATCTTGGGCTGTGGATCCCTTGGGGAACTTTCCTTGTTTGATCGGTGTGGTAGGGTCAGAGAGGACTTTCTTGCACCCGGCGTAGCTGCAGCTCAGTATTGCTGAGCGATGCCTGTACAAACAGCTGCCTTTTGTTCCAACCTAGAAGCAGCTGCATCTCGGTGCTGGGTGAGCACACCCAGCTGCCATAGCCCACCCCGGAAGCGTCTGCATTTCAGTGCCGGACAAGCGATCTCTGGATAAACAGCTGCTACACCCTCCCTGCCCTAGAGATGGCTGCATCTCAGTGACAGGTATGTGACCCCTGTATAAACAACTGCTGTGCCCTGCCCCAGAGGTGGCTGCATCTCAGTGACAAGTAAGGTACTGCTGTGTAAACAGCTGCTGCGCCTTGCCCCAGAAGTATTTGCATCTCAGTGACAAGTGAGGAATCCCTGCATAAAATGTGGTGTGTTCCACCCCAGCGGCAGCTGCATTTTAGCGAAGGGCGAGGCCGTATAAATAGCTGCCGCACTCCACCCCAGTGATAGCAGTGCTGTGGTGCCAGGGCAAAAGCAAACCCTGTACCCCCATCTGAGAGGGGTTAGCACGGCTCTTAGCACTCGAATCTCCTTGCCTGGAAGGCTCAGTAGACATGCAAAGGCACTATTACAGCCCATTGACTAACCATGCCTGCTGGGTTATAAATAGCTTTGCTGTATTGGTTTTGCACTGAGCTGTTGTAGTCAGCTCCGCAAACATTTGATTCATGGTCCTGGCGGGGGGGGGGGGGGGGTTGGGGGGGAATTGTCGTTCTGAAGGCGGGGGGGAAAGGCTAGGAAAACTGCGAGTGCTTTGTTAACTGCGGATCCGCCAGAGCCACGTCGGGGAACCAAGGTTCCATTACCGCACCCCTGGCACGCCTCCTCCCCACGCCTGGATAGGCACCGGTGTGGAAGCGAGCACTCGCAGTCAGCGCGCCGGAGAGCAAGGTCGGGAGAGCAGCTGCAGACTAGAAAGCCAGAAGGGTCCATCTAGGCTCCCCACCCCCGGCACAGCACAGGCCGAAGGGCCTCCCGGAATGAATTCCTGTTTGAAGCAGAGCAGATCTTTCAGGAAAAAGTCTGGTCTTGCTTTAAAAATGGCCGGTGACAGAGCGTGCACCAAGCCCCTTGGTAAATTGTTCCAGTGTTTAATTACTGTTCAATATTCGCACCTTCTTTCCAGCCTGACCGTGTCCGGTTTCAACTCCCGGCCGTTGGAACTGGCTAGACCTTTCTCTGCTAAGCTGAAAAGCCCATGATCAAATTTCTGTCCCCCACGATTTCCTCCCCAGCAAGGGAAATTTAGGTGAGAGATTCGAACAAAGCTTTCTAATGCTAAGGGAAGTTAAGATCTGGAACAGGCTTCCAAGGGAGTTTGTGGAATCCCCCTCCTGGGAGGTTGGACAGACACCCGTCAGGGCTGATCTAGGACTCGAGGGACATGTAATCCTGCCTCAGCATGGGCGGCAGGACTAGATGACTGTCAGGGTCCCTTGCCGCCCAGCATTTCTGTGATTCTGCTCTCCCCTCCCTGTTCTCCTGGGGTGCAATGGAAGGTGTACAGCTGTTTGCCTCACCTTGTCCTGCAGGGCCTGGCTCAGTGGCAGCCGGATTCCCATCCCCCGTGGGACGTCCCAGTTAATAGCCATCCCTCGCTGGTATTGTCCACCGATCTCAAAGCCCTTCACAACAGAGCGTTATCCCCATTTTACAGATGGGGAAACTGAGGCATGACAGGGCCACTTGCCCAAGAGACAGAACCGGGAATAGAATCAGCCCAGCCCAGTGTGCTATCCACTAGGCCATGCTGCCTCTCCTAACAGCCCTTGTGCCCACTGAGTGACCGGCCTTATAACCCCAGTAGAGACATGCCCAGCCTCAGCAGATGCTGGACTCCAGGATGTTATGTCCTGGGGAGATTTCCAGACATCCTCTGAGCCCAGGGTGTGGCTCCCTGGCAGCTCCCTGGGCCTGGAGGCGGCGGGCGCATGAGCCAGAGAGCAGACAGTTATGAAGCAAGGAGCTTGTGGTCTCCTAGGACCCCCCCGCACAGGGACGCCCAGCACAGCCAGAGTTGGAAATAATCACTTTCAGGCTCCTAAGTGAGGCGAAGATCTTCAAAGGGGGCTGCTGCTCTGGGGTGCCTCCGTTTCAGGACGCCTGATTCTCACAGCTGATAAGTTCCCACTGGTTTCAGTCTGAACCACACACCCAGATTTGGGAGTAGAACCAAGGAGTCCTGACTCCCCCCGCCCCCCCTGCTCTAACCACTAGATCCTACTCCCCTTAGAGAGGCAGGAACAGAACCCAGAATTCCTGTGTCCTAGCCCTCCTTCAGGCCTAATCTACTACACCTCCCTCCCATCCCAGAGCTGGGCTGAGAACCCAGGCATCCTGGCTGCTGCTTGGTTTCCGCCAGGGAGGCTGGCACAATGGGAGCTCACAGCCGCCGAGCGTAGCTCCCTGGACCTGCCGGAGGAAGAATCAGGTCTTTGTGCGGCAGATGGCAGGCACCGCCAGGCACGATGTGCCGGGCGGAGGTGGCCGGGGCGTTGGCAGTAGCTGGCGGGAAGAGGGCTGAGGCGGATGTTCAGACTGGGAGACTCGCCGCCTCTTGTTTTGGGAATAAGGGGCACTCGCTGGAGTTGCCGGGGCCATTCCTGGCTCGCCACAGTGACAGCGTCAGCAAGGGAGTGCTCACAGGTACCCCATTGCCAGCAGGGGCGCTGTGGGGCACAGAGCAGGAGCACTGGCTGGGGGGGGAACTCCTGGTTACTCCAGTTCCAGCCACTCCCAGCAGGGGGCGCTGTGGGGAGGGGGCAGGAGCACTGGCTGGGGGGAAGCTCCCAGCTACTCCAGTTCCAGCCTCTCCCAGCAGGGGGCGCTGTGGGGAGGGGGGCAGGAGCACTGGCTGTGGGGAAGGGGGGGCTCGAGGCTCCTCCAGTTCCAGCCTCTCCCAGAAGGGGTCGTTGTGGGGGGGGGGCAGGAGCGTTGGCTGTGCGGGGCTCTTGGCTACTTCAGGCCCGGCCTCTCCCAGCAGGGAGCCTGTGGGGTGTGGGGCAGGGGCGCTGGCTGAGGGGCAGGGCGTCCAGCTGAAGCTCTGGCACTGCAGCCCTGGGGTCCAGCCTGGGATGGGGGCTGGGGAGAGCGCGCGGGGCCTGAGCAGTTGTTAGCTCAGCCGTCAGTGCCCAGCCTGGACGCGGAGCGTGGGAAAGGCCGCGGGGCTCACACGGGCTGCGCTGGCGGCCGGGTACCAACCAATGCCTCCACACCACAACGGGGCGGCTGGCATGAGCCCCCCCAGCCCCAGCACATAGCCCCCCCAGCACTCACACTCCTCCGCCAGGCCCAGCACATGGACCCCCAACTCTGACATTCCCGCCCCTTATGCCCCCCAACACTCACAACCCTCCCCCTTCTGCAGCACCCCCCTCACCTCAGCCCCCACCTTTGAGCCTGTCCTCCTGTTCCCCCTCCCACCCCACATCCTATGGCCCCCTTCACACTGTCTCCTCCGGGCTCACCCCACGCTAAAACTCCCACCCCCTCCAGCTCTCCACTCCCAACGGGACAAGAACCCTGGCCTGGCCCGTCAGAATCGATGGGAGTTTAGCCGGAGAGAAAGATCCCAGGACTGGGGAGCCAGGAAGGGCCCGATCGTGTGAGGAACCAGATGTCTGTGCCTCTCCGTTAAAGTTGGGGCGCAGACCTGTGGGCGGGGGTGCGGAGAGGACCTGATCTCTGCTGTCATTTAAGAGTCAAGACCTCAGCATCAGGCTTTAGGTTTGAGCGGACGGTGGGGCCCCTTTAAAAACTCCTTTGGGCCTGTTCAGATCCGAGTCGGAAAATAAATCACCAGATATGTCGTCTGCTCTGAAAAAAAGTTACTGGGAAGGATGCCAGTCTCAGCTGTGCAAACGGGCCAGATTTCCCCGCTGGGGGAAACCGGTGTCGCTCCACTGGAGTCAATGGGGCCAGATCCCTGCTGGGGGAAACTGGTGTCGCTCGATTGGAGTCAATGGGGCCAGATCCCCCGCTGATGTAACAGGCATCACTCCGGAGCCGACTAACACTGATAATCGGGCTGCGTGCTTGTGCTGTGTGCTACTGGGAGCCTCGGGGGTCAGCTGAGCGTCCGGCCATTGGCTGGGCTGCACAAAGGGCCGTTGCCGGAGGGAGAGCTCCTGGGGCCAGGGTGTTTATGGCACTTTGTCCGACTTGCCCTGTGACTCGGCTCTGCCAGGAAGTCTGGGGTTTTATGGGATGCAGGAAATGAGATGCTGGCAAAGGCAAGTCGTCTCCTTTGGCGTTAAGGCCGGGGCCAGATTCCCAAGGCATGGCCTACTAATTTGCAGGTTGGGAAATTAACAGCTGGCCATTGCTATGGTGCCACTTGGCAAGGGATCCCCATGTGGTGCAGGGAGACAGCAATAGTGCAGTGTGAATTTCCTTAAAAGGGCCTGGTTTTCCAGTGGGGCAACTTCCCCTTTAAGATGTCTCGGCCTGGATCCCCACCAAATCACCAGTAACTTTTGAGACTCTTACCCTGCCTTCCTAGATCACAAAGTACTTTACAGTGCTGGGGCATTGTTGTGATCCCCATTTTGCAGATAGGGGAAACTGAGGCACAGAGCGGGGGGGCTTACCTGAGGTTGGAGACAGAATCCAGGTTTCTGGGCAGTCTCTACCCACCATGCTACCTGTGTGTGGCTCAGTATCCGAAGGCAATTTACAAACGGGAATCAAGATGTTGTCATCTCTAGATCTCAAAGCGCTTCACAAAGAAGAGAAGTAACAACACCCCCATTTCGCAGATGGGGAAACTGAGGCACAGAGTTGGGTGAGGGGACCAACTTGCCCAAGGTCGGTAGCAAAGCCAGGAACAGAGTCCAGCTTTCTGGAGGTCTGGGCTGCTGTTTTGGCCACTCTGCCATGCTGCCTCGGACGTAAATAAACCTCTCAGAAGAGAGGCCAAGGGTGGAACAAGCCAAGAGCCTCAGAGCAGAACTACACTGGCAAAGTGGGATGCCACATCACCCTGTATAATTCCAGCAGGGGGCCTCTATAGAGAGGTGTGAGCTAGTCAGTATGGTGCCATTATGGACCACTGAATCTGAGGGGTGGGCAGGAAACCTTAAGGCCCCTTGATTCTCTGCCCCAGGACAGACTAGAGCAGGGCGAGGGCTGCTCTGACTTGCAGTGACTGGGGTATGCACTAGCTGGTGACAGCCGGATCACGGAGTGCTCTGACCATCTCCCACGCCTGCCCGTCATGCTCCCTACATAGAGGGCTGCAGGAAGGGAGGTACAGGAGCCAGCTGCATAGGCTTCAGACCTAGGGGGCAGGCACTGCTGGTAGCCCGCTCAGGGCTCTTAGGGGAGGGTTCAAAAGGAGCTGTCCCAGGGTCTGGATGACGGTAACTCAGAGCAATCGCCTGTCATTCAAGTGCCAAGGTCAACAATATGCTATTCAGACCTAGGTAGCCAACGTCAACAGTGTGCTATTACAGACCAGTGTCGGCATTCTATGGTGAGGGCACACTGTAGAGTAACCAAGGTCAATATTGTACCCTTATGGACCAGTGTAACCAAGGGCCATGTTGTGCCATTACAAACTAGTGTAACTGAGATCAATATTGTGCCATTACGGACCAGTATAGCCAAGGTCAATATTGTGCCAGTATGGACCAGTATAACCAAGGTCAATATTGTGCCATTACAGACCAGTATGACCAAGGTCAATAGGAACAGTATAACCAAGGTCAATATGGTGCCATTACAAACAAGTATAACCAAGGTCACTGTTGTGCCATTGTTGCCCTTCCTTTAGTGCCCTTCCAAGCCAGTAGTGGTGGTCTCCCCTCATAAATGGGACTCTGGGCAGTTTGAGAATTATTCCCTCTCCCCCGTCTCTCTCAGGCAGGAGCTTTCCAGCCACACCTTTGCCGGGAAGCTCCGGTTCTGCAGAGTGGGGGCTCACAGGCATGCATGCAAACATATGCGCATGAGCACACACACACGTCCCTCCAAACACCAGCGTGCACATATGTGCATGCAAATATGCAAACAACACACATACACACACGTGCATTCAAACACGCAAACTCACACAAGCGCATGTGCACACGCACATACATGCAAGCACATGTGTGGATGAAAACACGCGCACAGATGCGCGCACAGATGCCCATTCAAACATATAAACCCAAACACGTAAATGCAAACAGATGCATATGCACATGAAGACAGGCACACGCACATGTGCGTACAAACACATGCATTCACAGGGCTCCCACGGCTCCATCAGGCCTTGGAGTCGTTTGGGATCCTTCTAAACAGAAGCAATTTTTAACAAAAGAAGTGAATAAAACCCCACCAAACTCCAGTTCCATGAGAGCCCCAAGGGCACGGTCCCAGGGCAAATCGGATTTGGTTTGGGGCTGGGGACTTCTCCTCTGCATATTGATTATGATGGTGGGAAGACAGACAAAGGAGCCTGGACTCCTGGGTTCCATTCCCAGCAGTGGGAGGGGAGCAGGGTCTAGGAATTGGAGTGGAAGAGGCTTTGTCACCAGGGCGTAGATCCAGCGGGGATGGTTCAATTCCACACTGCAACGCTTCTACCCTCTTCTGTGTGACAACATGAGATGCTCTGACACACCTCCCCACCGCCGGGAGATCCTGAACCCAGCTTTGGGGGTGGGGAGAGCTGGAGGGGAATTGCCTCATTTAGGCAATGCTGTTGCATGCATCACACACTCCGCAGGGCTGACTTTCTGGGACAAGGGTGGGCCAGGATTTTGCAACATTTTGTTGATTTACGACTCCTGGCCCTGATGCTTCTGCACATTTCCCTGGCTACAGATTTAAAACCAACCCCCGGGGGTGCAAGCAACATGCGGAGGGAGCCAGCTATCAGCCCCATGCACAGCTGCGTGGCCGAGGAATGGCGTGGTGGGCTGAGACTCTGAAGCTGTGGGTTCTATTACTGGTTCAGCTGGGTGACCTTGGACAAATTTCTGCTCTGTGCCTCAGTTTCCTCTTCTGTAAAACAGTGATAATGATACTGACCTTCTTGGTGAAGTGCCCTGAGACCTACCAGGAGTACAAACCTCAGGGTGGTTCTTCTTTCACACCAGTTACTAGAAGCATGATTCAAAAGCAGCAACCATCTACGTGGGGTGATGATCTGTGGTCCATGAGCTAGATGGAGAAGGTCGGTCTTGTGATTAGAGGAGGCCTGAGCATCAGGGCTCTTGGGTTCTATTCCCAGCTCCAGGAGGGAAGTGGGGTCTAGAGGTTTAAGTGGGGGGACTGGAAGTCAGGACTTCTGGTTTCTGTCCCCTGCTCTGAGAAGTAGCTAAAGAAGAAGAACTGGAAACCACAACTCATGGGTTCTATTCCCAGCTCTGCTGTGTGAACTTGGGGACAGCTTCTTTTCATTTCTCTCTGATCCTCAGTTTCCCCATCTGTGAAATGAGGTTAACAACACTGTTGCCCCTTTTGACCCAAGCAGCTAGTCAAAGTTGGGGACCCTGTGGGCGTTCCTGCTGGGAGCAGAAATTGGTGACAGTCGGCTATTCCTTGGATGCAGTTCTGTCCATTTTCAAAGAACGTGTGAAGTCCTGAGTCTCTGAACGCGGAAGGAATCCAATAGCGGGAAACAGCTTCTTTCGCTCACAGCCCCAGGCACACTGTCTTCAGCCTGCTTCCCTGACCCAAAAGCTTTGCCCCAGGTTCCTTCCAGAGGCAGACGCTTTGCTTCTCGGCAGCTCCTCCCAGCTGTCTCTCCGGGTACACTGCATCTGGGAGCCTCCTGCCCAGGGAGATAGACTTGCGCTGGGTCTACTCCAGCTAGCGTGCTAGGAATAGCAGTGTGGGCTTTGCCGCACAGGCAGTGGCTCAGGCTAGTCACCTGGGCTTGGACTAGGGGGTTGGGCAGACTTGGATCACTGGGACAAGGGGTGTCTGTTTGTACAGTGCCTGGCACAATGGGGGCCTGGGCCATGACTGGGGCACCTAGGTGCTACCATAATATACCTAATAGCCATAAAGATGTACAGCGCCTGGCACAATGGGGCCCTGGTCACACATGGGGTTCCTAGATCCTATCGTAATAAAAATAAACAATAATAATCTGTAAAGTGCTTTGAAATCTTCAGGTGAAAGAGCTAAAGTATGGTTCATTCATACTTCTCCGGAGGGGTGGGAAGGGTTCAGTACACTTGCCTCCCCACATCTCCATGCCTGATGATCATCAGTCGATAATTGCTGGAAGCAAGCGTCACTAGCAACCCACCCTTGGGCTGCTGGAGGCAAGTGAGAACTTGTCTACATGTGGAAAAGGATGGGCATAGCCACACTGGAATAATTATCCTGCTCTGGCGAGGCCTGGGGGAAGAGTCTCCTGTTCATGCACTCTACTCCAGAATGCTCACTCCACTTTGGCAGTGAAGCCGGGGCGAGCTAGGCTATAGCGCAATAGACATGCCCCACTTACTAGGCCAGCCAATTCGTCCCCCTCCCGTGGAGAACAAGCCCTCGGATTTCAAGCTGAGGTAGTTTGAGTGATTCAGCAGCCTTGAATGGGTCCTTTCTCCCATAGCATCGCTGACTTGGCAGCCAGGCTGGGTGGGAAGGAGCCAGGGGGCTCTGTCCCAGAGATATCAGATAACTCTGCAGTCAGCAGTTCAACAATCGTAAAGGCTTTCTACTGGGTGGGAGAGGGTGAGTTGGGGGTTCTGTTCCCCGGTCTGCCACAGCCCTCCCCCCCCAATGGTACTTGGGCCTTGATTTTTTCCCTTCAAAACAACTCAGTCTGTCAGATGCTCGGCAATTTTGGTTGTGGGTGTTAAGCCCTGGGAAATCTGGCTCTTGCCTCAGTTTCCCCAGTTGGAAAACAGGCTGAGCAATCCTCCCTCCTTGTCTCTGAACACTCTCCCGATTTGGGTGGAGGTCTTTAGGTATTCCCGCAGTGCTCAGTGTAACTGAGCAGGTGGTGTGTTCTCCATCCAGAATTGCACCCGCCGTTTTGTGTTGGGAGAGCTGGGTGGGTGTTCCCAACCTGGTTGTTCTGTCGTCTCTGCTGTAGTGCTTTTCACACCTCCCTTTTTTCACTTCACTCTCTTCCTTTTCTTTCCTTTTCTTTTTGACACTACCCGGCTTGGGTTGCATGGTTGCTTTTGCAGCCCACAGCCACCATTCAGTGAGGGGTGAAGCTTTGCTAACCTTTGAATTTTTAACCTGTTTAGTGGCATGACTGCAAATTCCAGCGGAGGAAGTGTGGGCTACCGCATAGAGTACTGGAGTAGGACTTGGGTTCTGTTTCCAGCTCTGCCCCTGGCCTGCTGGGTGATCTTGGGTAAGTCATGTCCCTGCTCCGTGCCTCAGTTTCCCTTTCTGTCCTTTGTATATTTGTATACTTTGTGTCTGTGCAGCACCTGGCACAATGGGGCCCTGATCTGAGTTAGTGCCTCCAGATGCTACTGTGATAATTAGAGCTAGTTGAAATTTTTGGACTGAATTTTTGTCCAGTCCAACTCAAAATGTTTTGTGAAAACTCTTTGATGTAGACAAAACTTTTGAACTTTCATCACACAACCCCGCCCCCCAAACTTCGTTTCATTTCAAATCCATATTTTCATTGCAATGTATGTTTTGAAAATCAGAAGGAAATGAACATTTCAGTCTGACAGTCAATGAAAGCGTCGATTCGGAGTGAACCAAAAAGCCTCATTTGGGATTTTGTCGTTGACAAAAATTGAAATTTTTGGCCAAAAGCATCAGCCAAAATTGTTTGTTTGAATTTTTTTGCTGAAATAAAATTGGATCTTTCAACTCACTCTAGGGACAATATTAAGCATGTGAGGATCTCTTTAGTTGTGTTTGAGCCAATGTGAATTAATGATTGTAGAGGCTAGTGCAGAGTCAATACAAATGTTTGCTAGTTGCAATTAACCCAAGGGTCCAAAGAGAAAATTGTGCATCCTATCAGAGAACTAGGCTGGGCAGAATTGGATTTTTTAAATAATTTCAGTGGATAATATTGATGTTAATTTTTAAGCCTTTTTTTTCCCCTTCAATTTTTATTGATTTAAATGTTCACAGTTATGGGAACTTATGGGAGGGAATCAGACAGTGGTGGGTCCGCCTATTATTTAATGACAGGAGACGTTGAGAGTGAAAAACTTAAAGCCTCCTAACCGTTAAAACACAAATTGTCGACATCCCATGTTAAAATGTACAAAGTGAACGCCCTCAAATCAAACTCATTAAGTTCCTAATCAGCACTTTTCTTACCTTGCTTCTCTGTACATTTCAATGATCATCTGATGGAAATATTTTTTCATGGGTTTGCCTGGGCAAGGTGAAATTGATGGTTTCTGACCAAACTCTAACCCTTCCAAGTCTACAAACTGTGTGTGTGTGTGATCTGCTGCGGGGGTTGTAGCCATGGTGTGTGTGTGTGTGTAAGGTCTCTCCCACTTAGAATCCTGTAAGGAAGGGGTTAAAAACCCAGCAGTGCATCTGCCTGTGAACAGGAAATTGTCCAGCAGAAGTGAGTGTGAGAGAATTTTTGCTTGTTCATCCCCCCCCCTGAGTCCCAACCCAGCCTCCAACATTTCAACTCGGCATCCATTAGCCCCTCCATCCCCTCCCAGCTGGGCTCTGGTGCTGGCTGGCCTCTGCAGATATATTTTTCTCTCTCCAAGATCTGCAGCTCTTTCCATTCTCTCCCCCCTTCTCTCTATCAACTGGATCCAAAGAAAGGAGTTGAAAGCTTGGACCTGAGGGACTTTTGTGTATGGCTTGGAAAGAAGGAAAAGCGACTCAGGCAGTTTGTGCTGGAGGGGGAAGCTGTTAAATCCTGCACACACACACACAGAGATCTGTAGTTACACAAACAGAGCAGAGAGATCTGAAGTTACTCACAGATCTGTAATCACACACAGCACAGAGCTGTGGTTACACACACACAGATTTATAGTTACACACAAAGCCTAGCTCTTTAGCTGCACACACACACACAGGGATTTGTTAGCTGCACACACACAGCTCTGTTAGCTACACACGCACACACAGTTACACAGATTTGTTAGCTGCACACACCCGCACCTCTGTTTGTTGCTTACACACACACAGCTCGGTTAGCTGCACGCTCACACACCCAGAGTTGTTAGCTGCTGCTCACACACACAGGGACAGATTTGTTAGCCGTGCACACCCACACCCAGAGTTGTTAGCTGCTCACACCCCCACACTCCGATTTCTTAGCTGTGCACACACACAGCGAGCGCTGCACACCGATCACGGAGCCGACTCGAGTTGTGCGCGCGCAGCACACACACACACACACACACACACACACCCGGCCGGGGCCGTCCCTCGCTCGCACACCCTGGCGGCCCCTCCGCATGGCTGCCGCTGCTCCCCTGGCCCCCAGCGGAGCTGAGGGGTTGGGCCGCCGGCCGAGCGCCCGCTGCCGCCGCCGCGCTCTGTGCCCGGATCCCAGCCCGCCCGGGCCCCGGGAGCGCCGCCGCCGCCTAGCTGGGGAGGTGAGTCCGGTTGGTGGGGGGCACTGGGGAGCCGGGGCAGCCACGGCCCAGCTGGAAAGCGTGTGACACACACACACACACACACACAGAGTGTGTCACACACACACACACACACGCACGGGCCGGGAAAAGTTTCTCGGCTGCGGGGTGCAGGAGCCGGGCGGTCTTTGTGTGTCGGGGCTGCGGGGACTGGGCGCCCGAGCCGGCTCCGGGGAGGGGGGGGGGTCCCCTGGCTGGGGAGGGGGGGTCTGCTCTGGGAGATCGGGGAGGGATCCGTGCTGGGGAGGGGGATTTGCTCTAGGGAATCTAAGGGGATCCCTGGCTCGGGGGGCGGGGTCATATTGGGGGAGGGAGATCTCTTCTGAGAGATCTAGGGGGGATCTCTTTCGGCTGGGGGGGCTGTGTACTGGGATGGGAGAGCTGCTGTAGGAGATCGGGGGCGGGGGCGGTCCGTCCTGGGGCGGGATGGTTCTGAATGCGGGGGATGGGCAGTCCTAGGAGGGGCTGTGTGTGTGGTGCAGGTAATGGGGCCTGCCGGGGGAGGGGGTCCGAATCCAGCAGGGTGGGGGTCGTGTAGGGGTGGTCTCAGTGCGGGGGGGGGGGGGGTGAGGGGAGATCTTTGTGGCAGGGCAGTGAGTGCTAGGGGAGCAGGGATTCTGCATAGGGTGGAGGTTATGAGACAATGGGAATGCAGCGCGGGGGAGGAGGGGGCTCAGCGTGGGGGGGCAGAGAGGGGTGATGCCCCTAGGGCCTTTCCTGATGGGCTAGAGGCATTTGGAGGATGCTCCCCCTGTTCTGGCCTGACGTCCCTAACCATGCTCCCCACCCCTGGATCGGCTGGGCCTGCTCCAGCAGAGAGGCCGAACGTCCGCCCCACGCGTGTGGGTCGGAAATGAAGCTGGGACGGCCCAGCAGCTTTGGTTCCCAAAGGACCCTAAATAGCTTAGCTACCCAGGCTGGGGCCAGCCCTGCCCTCTCTCTCCCACCTTCCTTCACCCCCACTTCAAACCCCCCAGGTGACAGACCCACAGCCCACCCAGAACTTCACAGCCTGCCGGGGACAGAGCCTGGGCCTAGGCCACTTGAGCTCAAGGAGAATCTCCAGCAGCTGCTGGCTGCAGAGGGGCTCTGACACTCAGCAGAGCAGTTCCAGTTCCATCCAGCAGAGGGCAGCACTGCGCATTCCCCGTCCCCCCCCAGCTCCTTCTTTAGGGTGGAACCTAGAGATGAAATGTCCCCTTCCTGTACAGGGTCGTTCTCTGTGCTCTGCCCAGCCCTTCATCCAGGCCATATGGCCCTACAGCGCCCAGCCCTGGGGTATCTTGGAGTCATGGTCTATACAGCCCCACTGAAGGCCCCTCATGCCCAGCCTTTGGGGTTTCTGCGTGTGGTTGATTCCTTGGAGCCCGTTTTAGCTTGTGGGGGTTCCCTACTGCCCAGAAAAGTGTCTGCAAGGGTTTGCTGCAGCTTGAGCTGGGGGGCTCAGGCACCGGGGGGAGGGAGGGGTTAAATGGGTCAAGCGAGCCAGGCTTTCAGGAAAGGTAGGTGGGTCTGGTGGCTGGGGAGGGGGGATATGATGGCTGGGCTTGGGCAGGATCTCTGACTTGGACGGGCCTGAATAATGAATGCGGGGGTGGAAGGAGGATCTCAAGACTGGGGAGATGCGAGCTATGATCTCCCACTGCACAGGAGTCTCCCCAGCTGGGATGGAGTTGGTGCTAGGATCCGCTCCCACCCCCCAGCTTAGGGGGCGATTGGGGGCAGGGCTGGATTGCCCTGCACTGTGGCTATTTGCTAGTGCCCAGGGCCCACAGTGGGGTGAATCGTGAGTTAGAGCAGCCCCAAGGCTGCTCTAGCTGCCATTGGGGACCAGACAATGAGATGCCAAGGGGACTTAAAGCCACCCCCCCATCCCTGCTTCCACCGCAGGGGCAGGGGAACTGAGAACCTGGGCCTTCCCTTGGCTTTGGTCTCGTCACACAGAAATCAACACTCTGTAGACAGGATTTGCTTCACCTGCCACTGTAATGCAGCCCCCACTGGGATGCAACCTTTTTTTATAAATTTGCCCCAGCTCCTTTAACCTCTGACTGTGAGGCAGGGTTTCCAGATGTGGAACCTTTCTGCAGCTCTTCGGGTTTCCAGATGTGGAACCTTTCTGCAGCTCTTTTTTTGCACCCGTCCCAGTTTTGTAACATCCTTTTTAAAGCATGGATTCCAGAATGGGCTGCACTATTCCCGTCTCGGTCTCGCCAGTGCGCCACATGGATGTGAAATCTGCCCCTCCTCTTCTATATTCCCCTTCTGGCTTTAAAATCTATGACTTGAACCCTGTGCTGTGCCAGGCTCATGGTGCCATTCCCAGGAGGGGTGATAGAAAATCAGTGGCAATGGTTGAGCAGGCTGTTAAGGGTGGGGCTTGGCAGTGCCAAGAGCTACCGTTCTTGGGAGGAAGCTACTTTCCGACGGGGTCCGGGAGCGGGACCGGAAAAATCTGTCTCACCGGGTGTCCCTCCATCTGTCTCATTCCCTTGCATTTAAATAATTAAAGCAAGCAGATGGGGAGACTTAACCCCAGAAGATCTCTGTGAGTAAGTGTTGGTGCCCAGGTGCGTGTTGGGGCCCCCTCCCAAGCATGGGGATGTTGGGAGACTGTTGGTGGGCTACTGGGTACAAGGTCGGGGGCCCTGGGTGTGAGGTGCTGGGTTGGATGGAGCCATGTGCTGGGTTAGGCTGGGAGGACCCGGGCATGGGGACAGGTCAGGCAGTTTTGGATGCAGGGCACTGGGCTGGTTCGTGCTGTCCTGGGTCATGTGACCCCTGGCATGAGGGGTTGGGTGGGTTGGGGTGGCCCCTGGGTGCCGGGCGCTGGGGTGGATCAGGTGACCCCAGCATGGGGTGCTGGTCTGGGTCAGGTGCCCATGGCTGGCACAGCGTGCTTGTGGCAGGCAGCAGTAACTTGTCCTGGAGATCCACCAGCCCCGTTCCCCCCACGGCTGCAGCAGATGCAGCCAGCGGTGGCCATGCTTTGACTTCTAGCAGGGTGCACATGTGCTGCTGTCTGGACCCCCAGCGCCCCCTCCCCGGCCCCGGGCAGCTGGAGCAAACCGAGTTCATCTGAGGTCAGACTTGGCTGCCGCAGCAGAAGCCACAGACGTGGAAGGAAGGAAGGAAAACTCAGCTCTGCCCTTGCTCTGTCTGTCTCTATTCGTCCAGGCCAGTCAGCTTAGAGGAGGGTCTGTTCGCGCATTTGTCCGTTCTGGGGCTCTTCCAGGGAACAGATTTGGAGCCCGAAAGCCAGATCTGGCCTTCCCAGATCCCCCGGCTGGGAGCGAGTTTGGGACAGTTCAAATCACACTGGTGTCAATCTGGAGTCACACTGGTGTAGTTGACCCATGCTGGGGGGTGGACTAGACTCTTAGCCAGAGGGCTTTGAACCAAGGGCCTTCAGCACGCCAGGTCTCTGCTGCTAAAGCCAAAGGACTAACTCCCAGCTGGCGGCTCTAGTAGGTTGTTATCCGCTAGTGGAGCCAGCCAACGTGCACTTTGCCAGCGTCTTCCAAAGAATCTGGTTTTTTTTCTCTTGGAGGATTCCAAAGCACTTGCCGGCCAAACCCCACCAGTCCAGTACTGACCCGGTTCCTGCAGACGGCAGCCAAAAACCTGGCCTCTGGGGAGATCTGCGTGACTTGAAGCCTTTTTTGCCTTTGTGTGCATGGCTGCTGGAAAGCAGCCACCTCTGGGGTGGAGCGTGGAAGCTTTTGTGTGCCAGCTGCTATGTGTCACAATGATTAGGAATGAAGGAGAACTTACCAGGCGGGGAGGCGGGGTTGTACCGACCCAAACGGGTCTCCGCTTGGCAATGGGGTATGTGCTGTGCTGGTGGAGTGGCCTAGTGGTAAGAGCATGGGACTAAAAGTCAGGAGTCCCGAGTTGTCTGCAAGGGGTGTGGGGTCTAGTGGCTAGGGTCGCTCTCAAGCTTTGGGCAGTAGGTGGTGTCTGGTGGTTAGAGCACAGGACTTGACTTCCTGTGTTTCTCAGGGACGTGAGGTCTAGTGGTGGGAGCAAGGGTGAGCCGGATGTCTGGGTTCTTTGCACATCTCTGTGAGGAGAGTGGGATCTAGTGGTTAAAGTGGGTCTGGGATTGGGAGCCACGATTCCTGGGATCTGTTCTTGACTCTGCCACTCATTTTCTTTGTGGCCTCGGGGGAGTCGCTCCCAGTCCTTGTGCTTCTGCTGCCTCATTTGTAAAATGCGTGTAGGGGGAGTGAGGGGGGTAACAACATTGACCTTGTCTGATCGAAGCCCTTTGAGAGGATTTTGGGATGCAAAGCGCTGGGAGCGAAAGAGTTTCCTCTGCCCTCCCGTTTCAGGGCATGTCTGTGCATTGCATGTGTTTGGTGATTTTGGGCACCCTGCCCAGTTTTTGTTTGATCCCACGCCCCATCGTTAGCCGTCCCAGAACCCTTTGCATCCGGAGTGGGGGCACCCCCTGGAAGCGTTGCTAAATGACAGCTGCCCCGCCCCACCCTCACCTGCCGGTTACCGTGGGGCTGCCATAATGTGCCGAGGTGCTGTGGTGTGTGTGGCTATTATGTGAATCCTGGTAGCGCTTAGATGCTCTAAGCCTGACCCCACGGTGCCAGGAGCTGCACAGACATGGAGGGCGAGGCAGGGGTCACGGCGCCACTCCCCCAGCCTGGCTCAGCTGCTGGCACCCAGGGCAGAGGGGGCATCTCCCTGCCTGCGCTGCCGTGCATTCTGGGCTATTCACCTGCTCAGAGGACTGAGAGGTCGCTGGCGTGGCTGAGCTGCTGGTCTACCAGAAGAGGCTTCAAACCTGCGGGGTTGGGCGTGATGGTTGCTGGGGCGGAGGGGCTGGATCAGAGCTGGGTGGGATGACATGCGTCACGTCCCTGCTCTGCTGCCGCCTCCCCTGTGGGTTGCCAGAGAGAAGGAACGGGTGTGTAAATTCTCAGCCTCCCTCCCAGTGGTTGCTGGAACCAGCTTCCTGATGGCAAGGCTCTCCCTGGATGAATCACGGCTGTGTGCCTCTGTTTCCCCAGCAGTAAAATGGGGATAATACTTTACCACCCAACACAGCTGGGGATTGGGAATAGGCGGATCAGTGAGTTCTAATTAGCTTGAGTGGCTCAATCCGAGGGTAGGACCCAGGAGACCTGAGTTATTTTGGTGCTGCCACTGATCTCTGTCTTTTCCCTCCCGCCCTTTGTCTGGCTTAGTTACTTAGCCTGGGAGTTGTTTGGGAGAGGGCCCGTCTCTCATGCTGTGTGGGGCAGTGGGGCCCCGATCTCAGTAGCGTAAGACAAACACAGTCGACCCTGCGGCTGGCTGGGCAAATCTCGAGTCCTTCCTTTGTCTGCTTAGGTTGGGATCTCTCCACTGGCTGTGTGGCACGGGGTGCAGCGGGGACCTGAGGTCAGCTGGAGCCTTTGGGTGCTAAGATCGAGCCTGGAATAAAAACCCCACAGGCATGGCCAGGTCTTTAGGTGCTTTCAAGCTTGCTGGCTCTGAAAGGGGTGATTGTGAGCCTGGAAATCCCCTGTCTGATTCCAGCCTGGGCAACTGCTGCGGCCCAAGGCTGCTGGCTGCCGGCTGCCTTTTGCAGCATGGACGCACCTCTGTATGTACGTCAGCCTGCAGAAAGCTCGGGAGGGAGGTCACAGGCCTGCTAGAAATAGTCTGGGGGCTGGCCGCTGGGCTGCAATGGTAGCAGGGGTGTACCTGGGAGGCAGGGCACCTTGGTTCTGTGTTCGGGTCCTGGGAGGAGAGTGGGATCTACAGGATAGAGCAGGGGCAGGACTGGGTGTCAGGAGTCCTGGGTTCTTATCCTAACTCTCAGAGGGGAGTGGGATCTAGTGGTTAGAGCAGCCTGTCAGGACTTTTAGCTCTGATCTGCTTCCAGTGCTGGTTGGACCCTGGGATTTCTATTCCGTGGGAAATTCCGACTTTTTGGGGAGAAAACCCCGTTCTGCATCGCAATGAAATTCCCAGGAAACACGAATTCTGATGTGGTTCCGTTTGAGGCCATGGAGACGTTTCATGTTGACCCTGATGTGATATTTAATATGATAGCTACATTATAGCTGCACCATGCGGTGGGGGAGAGCCAACAGGATGTCCCAGTGACACCGAGAGCTTTCACAACGGGATCTTTAACTTCTGTTGGGCCACCCAACCCAGGCGGATCTAGGGACCCACTAAAAACCAGCCCCACCGGCTCTCTAGTTTGGGAGCTGACAAGTGATCCTCGTAAAACAAGTAAAAACCACAACTAACAATAATGTTGAGATTCCTTTTACTTCCTTTCTGGTTTTCGTTATCCTGAGGGTCACGCTCAATCCATGTTTCCAGGCCTTTGTCTGAAGACATGACAGCTAGAAACTCACTTAAAAAAGCAAGCAAGCTAGATTCTCTGCCCCCTCCTGCCCCCAAAGGGAGCAGTTCCTGGGAGACTGGGGCAAGGATGGCAGGGTGGCTTTGGGACCCCTTTGCATTCCCTGTGTTCTGAGCCCTGTCTGGTCCCTGGTGTCATTCAGTGCAACCTCAGGGCTGCTCTAACACATGCTGCGCCCTGGAGCGGGGAATAGCCACAGCCCAGTGCGCTCCTGCCACAGCCCCGATCCACGCCATTTCTGGGGCTTTGATCAAGCCCTTCACATCAGCTCCACGCAGACTGAGGGGTCCCCCTGTCAGTGGGGGAGTCTCAGGCGGCCACTCCCCCCTCCCCCCCCCACAGCAGCACAGGGGGACCTGAGTGTAACTGAGAATCGGGACCAAGCAGATCCAAGAGCCGATTCCCGGCCAAGCCCAGGCATGCTCTCGGCCACCCTGGCGGAAAGCCGGTCCAAGCACATGTCAGTGACTGGATTCCCACTCCAAAGCCTGACCCTGGGCCACGTTCCTTCTGCAGAGGAGTGTGTCCCATTGACCTTATTAGGGGATATTTTCCCCCTCTCTCTTTCTGTTTTAAGCCTCGGGATTTGGGTGGGGGAATCTGGAAACCAGCATTAGCTCAGGAATGTGACTCTGGCACCCAACCCGAGAGAGCAGCTGGGAGTGAGTGTAAAGCCACCATGGTTTCCCTGCACGGAACAGGCGTCTCCTACACCGCCGCCCTGCTGGCAGGCAGCTGGGCCTCATGCTAGCCCCAGGGGTTGTACCCCTTCACTTCTTCTCTTCTTGTTTATATTGTGGTACCGTCTCGCAGCGCTGATCAGGAGTCGTGGGTTGTGCTAGGTGCTGCCCTAAAGGCAGTGTGGCCTAGTGGATCGAGCACTGGACTGGGACACAGGAAACTTGGGCTGTGTTTTCTGCTGGGTGACCATGGGAAAGTCACTGCCCCCTCCGTCGCTTGGTTTATCCAAATGCGGCTGATGATACTGACCTCCTGTGTATAATGATCTGAGATGTACATGCTAACAGGAGTGTCGTATGTAAGACCAGGGAGGGAATTGTCTCACAGCGCTCAGCACCGGGGAGAGCTCAGCTGGAGGTCTGGATCCAGTTCTGGGCCCTGGGGAGAACTCAGCTGGGTCCAGTTCTGGGCACTGCGCTTTAAGGAAGATGTGGACAAATTGGAGAGTCCAGCAGAGAGCCACAAAAGCAGTCAGAGGTTTACAAAGCCGGCCCTGTGGAGAAAGGTTGAAAGGACTGGGCAGGCTTTGTCAGAGAAGAGAAGGGTCAGAGGGGACATAAGAACAGCCTTCAAATATGTTCAGGGTTGTTATAACGAGGACGGCGATCAGTTGTTCTCCGTGTCCATTGGAGGGAGGACAGGATGCAATGGGCATAATCTGCGGCGAGGGAGATTTAGGTGAGATATAAGGACGAACTTTCTAATGCCAAATGTAGCTCCGCTGTGGAACAGCTTCCCAGGGAGGTTGTGGGATCCTCGTCATGGGAAGCTTTTCAGAGCAGGTTGGACAAACCCCTCTTAGGGCTGGGCTAGATTTATTTGGTCCTGCCTCAGCGCAGGGGCTGGACGCAGTGACCTGACATGGGCCCTTCCAGCCCAACATTTCTGTGATGAAAAGCGCGAGGGATCACTATTGCTATTCTCATGGCAGCCATGGGAGACAGGGAAGGATCACCCTCCCTGTTTTATAGATGGGGAAACTGAGGCAGAGCGACTCCCTGTAGGGTTGCTTTTGTGGTTACAGCCCTGGACTGGGCTTCAAGAGATCCGGGTTGGATTCCTGGCGCTGCCACAGACTCACTATGGGACCTGGGGCAAGTCTTTTTTGGTCTCCCTAAGCCTCAGTTTCCCCCCGGGACGGATGATCCTTCCTTTGTCTATGGGGCTTATCTACATGGGGAAGTTACCCTGGATTAAGGTAGGGTGTGGACTGAAAGCGTGGTAGCTCCCCAGGTGCCGGACGGAGTGCCTTTTTCCAGGTCCGCTTATTCCACTGGCATCGGATCGGTCTGGAAGTTCTTTGAGTCAGGGCTGTCTCTCTGTCCGTGCAGCACCCGGCGTGGTGGGGGCCCCAATCTTAGCTGGGACCGCTGGGTGCTACCGTAATACACATAATAGTTGCTGCACCTGGAACCCCACATTGATCCCATCTCTTGCTTCGTACCTGTGCAGCACCCGGTGCGATGGCGCCTTGATTTCAGCTGGAACCTCTAGGTGCTACTGAAATAGACCCACTAATAAAAGCCTGCACAGAATTTGTAGCAGAGCCGGGGATTGCCTCCAGGTCTCCTGAATGCCAGCCTCATGCCCTAACCTCAAGGCCACCCTGCTGCTGCTGGCAGTGGGGTAGACCTACGTGCCATTGGGTTTAATTTTGGGGGGGTGCTGTCTTGTCACATCAATCCCCAATCTTTTTGCTTTGGATCCTTCCATTTAGCACCTGAAGGGGAACGGCTGTTGCCACGTCTCGGTCCCAGCTATTGGTGGCGGAGCTGCGATTGTCCGTAACATGCTCCTGACCCCCGCCGCTCTGCGTCAAGACAATGACTATAATCTAATCTCCATGCTTCAGGGCTTCTCCCAGTCACCTTGCCGGGGTCAGGAAGAATTTTGCCCCTCCCTTCCATGCACAAGAAGTCAGAGGGTTTCTGGGGTTTGGTTGTTTTGTTTTTTGTTGTTTTTCCCTCCTGCCTCTGAAGCATGAAGAGGTCAGTCACAGCTGGAGAGGGGACCCCAGATGGGGTGGGCCAATGACTCAGAGATTCCTCTGTCGCAGATGCCAGCCTGCTGGGTCTTGCTCAGACTCCATGGAAGGGACAGAGTTAACACAGAGTCCAACCAATTCCAGATTTGGGGTCGGGGAGGAATTTTCCCCCCAGGTCAGATTGGCTGGGGCTTTGGGGTTTATTTCCCTCTTCTGCAGTGTGGGGCCCGGGTCATTGGCTCAGCTCATTTGGGCATATCTCGCCGAATCAATTCTCTGCCATTGCAGGGGCCACGGGCAGTGGGGGCACCTGTCTTTCCTGGTACCAGCTGGGGCCACACAACAGTTTAAACTCCAGAGGACTGAAGTGCTTTGGTCCCAGTAAAGTCACTGGGCTGAAAATAGACTGCATTGTGTTCCCAGCCTGTGTTGTTGAGTCTGCCCCGCCGTGAAGATGAATAGGGGGAAGCAGGGAGCTCTGCAGGAATTAAGGCCATAGGCCCGCCCGATGGGCAGCGGGCAATCAGTGTTACCAGCTTTCACCAGTTTCTTGCAGCCGCAGGAGAAGAGGGAAGGATGCGGGGGGGGGGAACAGGGAGGAAGGACTGCCAGATATGATTGTGTTATGCACCTCCACCGGGACCGGCAGCTGGGCAATCCTGACCTCACACCAACCCCGCCAGACGGAGCTGAACGGGGGCCAGGCCTGGGGGACTGGCATGGAGATGTGAGACTCCTCGTGGCAGGCTCCGTTCCTGCTGGGTCTCTGCCCCCGCTGATCAGCTCCTAGAGCGTGCCTGGAGAAGCTGCGATGGGCCAAGGTGCTGTTCACACCAGTGCAAGCGGGGTTTATTTGAGGAGGGATTGCCCCAGGGCGCTGCAGCAGGGTTTGCACCGAACGGGTTGCACCAACACCGAGCAGTTTGCACGAAGGGGAGTTGGCATCAATGCCACACCGCACAGTGTGCACGAGGAGGGATTGCCCCAGCATGTTGCAGCAGAATTTGCGCAGTATGGATTGTGCCAACACTGTGGCTGCTTGCACGACAGGGATTACGCCAACAGGGTACAATGCAGTTTGCATGAGAGGGGATGCCCCCTCAGCTGTTTGTGTGGCCCACCAGCATTGTGCCATTGGTTCGAGGAGGGGCTTGCACCGACACCGTGCAATGCAGTTTGCACGAGGGGGACTTGCACCGACACCGTGCAATGCAGTTTGCACGAAGGGGACTTGCACGAACACAGCAGTGAAGTGGGCATGAGGGAGCGCTGCACCAACACTGCACCGTTTGCACGAGGGGTCAATGCAGCTCCCACCCGGAGGCCCGTCGATCATTGTTCTTAGCCTAAATGGCTTCCTCAGCTGAACTCGCTTTCCAAGGGCAATGGCAGCTTGTGGCCGAGCACCAGGCATGAGGGACCCGGATACGCCCCACATGGAGGGCCCCGATTCCCTGTTGATCTGCATCTGCAGCAGAGCAAAATGTGGCTCGCATCAGCCAGGCTGCATTTGCAGAGGTTCAGGGAAAGGGCAACAGGAAGATCAGACTCAACACGCCCCCCCCCCCGGTTGCACGTGCACGGCCCAGCGTGCAGCAGAACTGTACCTCTGCGGGCATGCGGCCATGGATTCCCCTCAGGTTCTTCCCCTGCTTGCACCAGACAAAGCTTGGTCGTGCTGGCGGACATTTGCCCTGGGTCTGTAAAGTGGTCGGCTCCTTGATGTATCTTGCACTGCGTAGCTTGTGCTTCTATTGTGCCCACGGGGTTGTTTTTCTCCATGCAGTGCTGAGATGCAGCCTGCTCTGGGGTGAAGCATGGCTGCTGTTCATACAGGGCTTGCACACACGATGCTGAAATGCAGCCACCTCTGGGGCTAGGCATGGCAGCTATTTAACAACCATCCTGCAAAGAGCATCTTTTAGGAGAGAGAGGGAAGAATAATTCGGTATCCAGCAAAAATCTGATACACAACTGGGCCTCTCCTCCCATCAGTAAGATCATATTCTGAACCTGAATCTTTCCAGTCGAGTGTGGACTGTGGGTTAGAGTAAGGAGGGTGGGATGCCCAGTGTGTTCCCAGCTCTGCGAGGGGAGTGATGTCTAGTGGTTAGAGCAGACAGGGCTGGGAGCCAGGACTCCAAGGTTCCATTACCAAGTCTGGGAGGGGAGTGGGGTCTACTGGTTAGAGCGGAAGGGGTTGAGAGCCAGCCAGCCTGGAGCAGCCACCCCAAGCTTCAGGGTTGAGCAAAGCCTGGCTTATCACACTCCCGCTGACTGGGGAAAGCTCTCCCCCCCCATACCGCCACCTGTGGGTGGACACCCCTTTGGGTGACCCCCGCCTGTCTCTTCCCCCCAGCTTGCTGACTCCCAGATCCCTCTTGCTTCCTCCTATGAGGTCAGGGGATACACCCAGCTGCACAGCCACTGGACCGTGGGTCCCAGAGCTAAGGAACCCGCAGCTGTGGTTGCTAGCAATGGGGAACTGGGAGGGGATGGATAAGAATATCGCATGGCAGCTTGGTTTCTGGTGGTACGGCCAAGATCAGGGCCATCACAAGCCCGCGCTTGTGCGTCCTCCCTGCGCCATAAACCTGAGCTTACAGTTGCTGGCTCACGAGTCCGCACTGCGTGATGCAGCCCTGCTGACTCAACATCTGCGGCACAAGCTGCGTCCACACTGCGAAACGACAGGGCTTGGACCTGGGTCCCCAGCGAGACTCTGGTTCTGACCTGCCCCCCTCACAGGGTCCTGGGACCCAGGTCCTGAGGGCTTCCTGACCTGAGTCAGGCTGATTTGTGTGTGGACGGAAGCAGGGCTTGGGCTCAAACTTCATGTGCAATGTAGACGTGCTAAGGGGCTGGGGAACTGGGACATTAAAAGTTGGATTACATATAGCTGGGGGGGAGGAGGGTTTTGCCCCCCTTGGGATGGGGAAAATAGACCAGGAGGGGATGATCCTGGTACCCTGAGGAGAAATAGATTCACAGAAATGTCAGGCTGGAAGGGACCTTGAGACGTCATCCTGTCCAGCCCCCTGCGCGGAGGCAGGACCAAGTGAACCTAGACCAGTCCCAACAGGTGTCTGTCTGTCCAATCTCTTTGTAAAAACCTCCAGTGTCGGGGATCCCACCACCTCCCTGGGAAGCCTGTTCCAGAGTCGGAAAGTTTGTCCTAATGTCTCACCGAAATCTCCCTCGCTGCAGATTAAGCTGATTGCGTCTTGTCCTACCTCCAGCGGTCATGGAGAACAACTGATGGCGTCCTCTTGCAACAGCCGTTACCGTATTTGACGACTGTTCTCAGGTGCCCCCCCAGTCATCTTTTCTCAAGACTAAACACGCCCAGTTTTTTTTAGCCTTTCCACCTAGGTCAGGTTTTCTAAACCTTTGATCAGTTTTGTTGCTCTTCTCTGAACTCTCTCCAGTTTATCCAACTCTTTCCTAAAGTGTGGTGCCTGGGACTGGATGCAGCACTCCAGCTATGGCCTCACCAGGGGCAATTACCTCTGGTGCCTGCACGCTCCTGTTAATACACTCCTCAGTGACGTTAGCCTTTTTCACAACTGCGTCACGTTGTTGACTCCTACTCAATTTGTGATCCATCTAACGCCTAGATCCTTGGCAGTACGACCGCCTCGCCGGTTTTTCCCCATTTTGTAATCGCGTGTTTCTTTCCCAAGTGAAGCATTTGGCACATGTCGTGTTGAATTTCATCTTGTTGATTTCAGACCAGTTCTCCCATTTGTCTAGGTCGCTTTGAATTCTAATCCTCTGGAGTGCTTGCAACCCCTCCCAGCTTGGAGTTATCTGCAGGTTTTATAACCACACTCTCCGCTCCATTGTCCAAGTCGCTAATGAAAATATTGACCCAGGACTGACTCCTGCGGGACCCTACCAGATACGCCCTCCCGGTTTGACTGGACTATTGATAACTACTCTCTGAGTATGGTCTTGTCGTGCACCTACTTAGAGTGATTTAATCTAGATCATGTTTCCCTAGTTTGCTTATAACAATGTGATGTGGAAATGTGTCAAAAGCCTTAGGGAAATCAAGCTCTATCATGTCTACAGCTTCCCTCCACCCATGCGGCCAGTAACCCTCTCAAAGAAGGAAATTAGGTTGGTTTGGCATGATTTGTTATTGACAAATCCATGCTGGTTATTCCTTGTCACCCTTTTGTTCTCTAGGTGCTTACAACTAAGTGTTTAAATAATTGGTCCCAGTATCTTTCCAGGTATCAGAGTTAGGCTGACTGGTCTATGGTACCCTGCGTCTCTTTGTTCCCCTTTTAAAAGACGGGATCACCTTTGTCCTTCTCCGCTCCCCTGGGGGATAGGCTGGAGGGGATGGGGCCCAGGATGACTGTGACATGATGTTGTCTCCCTCTCCACCCAGGACATCCGTCGGAGACCACAGCACCATGCCTGAGGGAGCCCGTCGGGGCAGCAGCAAGAAAGCAGGCAATCAAGGTCAGTGCCCAGGCTGGACGCAGAGCTCTCGGGCAGTTCGGTGGGATGGTACAATCTGCCCCGCCCGCAGATGGGGTGGGTTACTGCACGGGGCAGAGACGGGGAGGCAGGACTCCAG